>NC_072804.1:35177545-40177545 GCF_028583425.1 Eublepharis macularius | reverse complement strand
CTGGAATGCTGCCACAGAGGTTGCTTACACCTTGCTCGAAATGACTCTGATCATATCCTTGTGAAATACCTTTCCCTTTACAGAAGCCACATAAATATTTACATAAATGCTGAGGAATCAATCCTTATGAATTAAAACAGTTACCATCTCCCATAGAGCTTCAGTGCACCCAGTGAAGTTGATGGGCAAGTGATTCAGGATGGACAAAAGGTAAACTCTCACTGAAGTTGTGGAATTCACTACCAGTGGATGCTGATGAGCGCAGATGTCTATTGGGTGGGGATTCATGGAGGAGAGGAACGTCACTGGCTCTAGCCTCGATGATTGAAAGGGAGCTTCCATATTCAGAAGCAGTCCATCTCTGAATACCAGTTCTAAGATGCAACCTGAAGGGAAGACCTCTCCATCTTGTTTGTTGGTGTGCCAAAACAACTGGTTGACCTGTGTGTGAGAGGATGCTGGACGATACAGCCTCCTGATGTGACCCAGTAGGGTGTGCCTGATTCCATGCAGACCCAAAATCAAGCTAATGACGTTTTCGAGGCCAGACTTGTTTAAAGACTCGTTGTGCGTCTCTGGAGTATCTTTACTTTGGACTTCCCAATTTACCAACTATCTTGGTAGCCTGCAGCATTTAAGTCTCACAAGAACACAAAGATTTTTAATCCAGTGCCCAATTCCCAAGTATAGCAGCACAAAGTAAAAATTAGCAGTAACCAAGAACCATCGACAACCACTGAAAACCCATTTTCAATATAAAATGCTTCAATATAAATGCTTTGTGTGTGTGTGTGGGGCGGGGGACTCTGGCATTATATCTTACTGAGATCCTTTCCCTCCCCGAACCCTGCCCTGCCAAGCAGCAACCCTAGTAAGGTTGCCAGCCTCCAGGTGGTGGCTGGAGATCTGGAATTGTAACTGATCTCCAGATGACAGAGGTCAGTGCCCTGAAGAAAATAGCAGCTTTGGAGGGTAGACTCTTAAGAGTCTCTCTACACAAGACATCTTACACGGGATGCTCGAGTGATTCACTTTCTTTGTGGTCTTATATTCACGTGTACTCTTGTCTCCCTAGCAATGCATGTGTATCCCCAATGGGAGAACAAGTGTAAGATCTTTCATTTGATCGTCCCCTGTAATGTTTTATATCCAGAGGAGTTAGCCGTGTTCGTCTGTAGTAGCAAAGTAGAAGAGAGTCCTTTAAACGTCTTACTGGACTCTTTTCTGTAATGTTTTGTGTAGAGGTGTGATTCCCCTCTGAGGTCCCTCCCCAAACCCCAGCCTCTCAAGGCTCCTCCTTCCAAATCTCCAGGAATTCCCCTGCCTGGAGCTGGCAACCTGTTCTGCAGTGGCGGGCTTGAATGGCGCGCCCTTCCAAGGCGCCTCCCCTCCGGCCGACTCAGGCAGGTCCGGGGAAGGAGCGGCCTGGGGGGGAAGCAGTGTTGGAGGGAGCGGCCGCCGCAGCCGCGCTTCCTCCTCCTCCTCCTCCGCGGTTGCTCGGCCTGGCTGGGCTTCGGGAGAGGAGGAGCAGGAGCCGGGCTTGGTGCGCCTCCCGCTGCGCCCCGCTGGCTGGCTGGGGCTGCCACGCCGAGCCCTCCGCGCAGGTGGGTCTCTCCGCCGCCGCCGCCGAGGCGCATCGGGCTGGAGGGCAGCCGCCGGGGCGCCTTTTTGCCGCCGGTTCTCGAGCGACTTGGTTAGGAGGACGTCGGCTGCCCTCCGCCCAGGGGCGCCGTCGAGCGAGCAAGCGGCAGAGCGGCGTTAGCAGCCCCGCCGCGGGGAGAACTTTTCCAGCGGGCTCGGCCAGCTGGCGCCGCGGCGCCGAAAAACGCTGGGGCGCCGCCCTCCTCCGGGTATCTTTTGCCCGGTTTCTCTGTGACGCCCCCTCCAACCGGTCACTGCCTTCCCAGGCCCCGTCGGGCGCGCATCCCTCGGCTTGCCCTCGAAACCGGGCTGCCAACTCGCACTTGGGGAAATTCCTGGAGATTTGGGGGTGGAGCCTAGGGAGGGTGGGCTTTGGGGCGGGGAGGTACTTCAGCCGTAATGCCACAGAGCCTACTCTCCGAAGGAGCTGTTTCCTGGAGATCAGTTGTAATCCCAGGAAATCTCCCGCCCCCGCCTGGAGACTGGTAACTAGTTGGGAGTGCAAGGACGGGCCTTTCAGAGTAGAATTGGCACCTCCCAAGCCTGGCATGATGGGCCCCTGGGTGTGGAGCGATAGCAGAAGCGATCTGGTTTGGGAATAAACTTCCCTTGGAAGCCGCTCCAAGTCCTATTTTTATTCGGCACCACTTCCTGGTTGTGGCAGTGAAGCCACATCTTGAGGGTGTGGTGGATTCTCTGGGCGCATTGGGCAGGAGAAAAGCAGCCATCCTCTCCCATTCTCACCGTGCTGCTAGGAGCTGGAAGGACTGGGAGCCAAAACGGATCAGAATAAGACGGGAGTCCAGCAGCTCTTCAAGGGCTGGTAGAATTTATTTCAAGCATCAGTTTGTGTCCACCAGGTACATGACGAACTGTTATCTGTGACATATGGGAGCTTGTGCTCAGGCTAAATTGTGCTGCTCTCTAAAATCCTACTGGATTATTTGGCTGCTACAGTTTAACAGGACTAGCTGAAATGAAATCCCGCCCTTACGTCATAGTTAACTTATTGCCGCCCCTGGTGGGCTCTTTATGGCAAGAGACTAACAGAGGTGGATTTGCCATTGCCTGCCTCTGCAACCCTCATCTTCACTGGAGGTCTCCCATCCAGTTACTAAACAAGGTCAACCCTGCTTAGCTCCTGAGATCTGACGAGATCAGGCTCTCCCGGGCTATTTATCAGCAATTAAAATTGACCAGTGGGTGAAAACCCCAGGTCTCATAAGATTGTGTCCAAAAGCTGCACAGTATTGATGTTCATAGTTGTTCAGGCAGAGGACTAGTAGCTCCCTAAGCAGCTTTTGAAAGTCCAAAACACCTGAGCACATTCTTATATCAGGTCATTAAACGGAAGCACCAAAAGACAGGCCTTACGCTGAGTCTAAGATGACCCTTTACAAGGACGGGATACTTTCACAATACTGAGTTGCCCGCATATTGGGACAGGGCATGGGTGAGAGGGAATGGCAGCATTTTGGGTTGTAGACGGATGTACTCTTAATGGCCTCTGTGTCTGGACCAGGCTGGATGTCTTCTGACTTCCCTTGACTATGGAGCTCGAAAGGATGAACCCAGAGGGGGCTCCTGAAGAACCAGAGGAAGAGAAGACAGATGATGGCAAAAGCTGCCCTGCTTGCATGGGCCGCTTCCATGAAACAGTTTCCAAATGGATGCTTCCAGAAGATACCAGAGGGACCTACCTTGAAAGAGCCAACTGCATCCCACCCCCCATTTTTATCCTTGCAATCAGTCTTGCCGAGGTAGGAAAATGTTCAAAACATGATTTTTTCCCCTTTATTTTTTGCCTATCTAAACTTCTAACGCTTGCATGCTAAATTTTAGAAAGCTCTCTGAATGTGATGGAATGTACTGGTATTCACTGCATGGGTACCATGTAATTGTAGAAAAGCCAGTACAGGGTAGCAATTTTAACTTGCAGAAATAGTTGTTGAGGTTAGGCCTGACTCTTTGCAGCTACATATTGCTAATGTGTAGTTTTAGAAAAAAGACAGGGTACTGCCATGTTGTGTGGTTGCATCGCTTCAGAATTCATATTGGGGATTATATGATTGATTTAATATGTCCACTGGCAGTAAATTCCACGATTTAATTACTCGTTAATTAGAAAAGATTTCATTTTGTCCATCCTGAATCTATCTGTCACAACCACTTCCCTAGCAAGTTCCTGATCCTGATATATTTGAAGAAATACTTACGTTTGTCTTAATGTTTTTGGCCATCTGCTCCTCAGACTTTCATTTTGTTTGCCTTATTGCCAACTTACATTTGTTTTGTCAGAACCTGTGTTCCTTTCTGATCATCTGGATCGGGGAAAACTCCCACTTTTTGTCTTTTATGGCTTCCTTGACTTGAACGATTATATTAACCATATAGACTTATTTTTAGACTTGGTGATATCTTTCCCGGTTTGAGGAATCCATTCTGTCTAGGCCTAGATTAGTGTAGTTTTAAATCAATTCCAGAAATCCTGGATTGCCTCTTCTCTCTCCTGCTCTTCTGTATTTGACCAGTCTCTGTATCAGGCATCTGACGAAGAGAACTTGATTCTCGAAAGCTTATGCTACAATAAAATTGGTTAGTCTTAAAGGTGCTACTGGACTCTTTGATTTAGAAACCCTGGAGGGATTTTAAAAATTTATTTATGTAAAACATTTACTAGCTGTCTTTGGCACTCAAGGCAGCTTATAAAAAACATATAAACATACCTCAATTTAAAACCACAACTTAAAAATACAAATAAGAAGAAAAACTAATTAGATGCCATTCTAAATAAAACTGGATTCAGCTGCCTCCTAAAGCTTGAAAGAGAGCGGGCCAGGCATACCTCCCTAGGGAGACTGTTCTCTTCGTTCCCTCCCTTTTAACTTCCTTCTGACTAGTCCTCTCATTTTAGCAGAGTGCTCTCTTTTGAAATCAAAAGTGGTTGGCTTGGATTTTGAGGGCAACTTTCTCTTGACGTGAATGCTGAACTTAATAATAATGTTGTGGTCAGTGCAGCGACGTCTACATTTTCTTCCAGGTTTTGAGCCCCGCTCAGAACCAAGTCCAGAGTTACCACGTCTCTAGTTGGATCTGTGATCAACTGCTCCAATGCACAGTCGTTTATGATGTCTAGGAAGCTTGTTTCGATGTCATGACTCGAGCATATATTTGCCCCACCAGTGTGAAGGTAGTTGAAGTCATGCAGTACCGCAGGCAATCTTATGCACGCTGAATTTGGGAATAACGGTTCAAACGGACTCAGTGTGCTTATTTTTGAGGAAACATGGGGCAGCAAATTGGAACTGCAACTCTTTGTTCATGTTATATATTGACTGGTTACTGTGATCTGCTTATACAAGTTAAAATACCAGGTATATAAACATTTCAAGGTAAAAAAAACACCTCCCTTTCTATCTGTACTTTCACAATCTCTCCTTTGCATTAATTTTTGATGTTGATTTTTTAATAAAATTAATTGAATTCTATCCCATCCCAACCTCTAAAGGTGTCCAACAAGGTTCTCTTTTATCACCCTATTTATTCAATCTTTATATCAATGATATCATTAAAGCAGTTTCAGGACCTACCCACCATGCACCCACCCTTAACAGTCCAGATCTCTCAATCCTAATTTATGCTGATAATACTGCTCTCACACATCAATAGGATTGAAACGCACGCTGGCTAGCTTTAACCCCTACTGTGCTAGTGAAGGCTTAACTATAAAAGCTGAGAATGCCAAAGGAGTTGTCTTTGCAAGAGGATGCCGCCTGAAGAAAAAGGACTGGAGGATGGCAGATACCAACATTAAATTCTAAACATCCAAAGAATGAATAGGTCTGGTGGTATTCAAGGCTCAACAAGACCCTTTTGCTGCTGTTCTTCCCCCCTGCTGTGTCTTAGTCTCTGCCAACATAAAACCTTTACCATGTATTTGCTATTGCAACTTATAACATACGATAGACATTTGTTCCGTGAATACCATTAATACCATTTCCGGTACTGGTAATTTGTTTACATTGGATTAAAATTAGCCTATGTCTTTGCTCTTTCAAAATGATTGTGATGCCCTGTCCTGTAGTGTTACGAAGTAATCATGTACTTGACTTCCTTTTTTCTAGCTAACTACATTCATTTATTATGCTGTTTGGAAGCCCCAAGAACAGTGGATCACTCTAGATTCCAGCATCTGGGACAGTCCTTTTACTTACAGACCTGATAAGAGGGAAGAAGCCTGGAGATTCTTGTCCTATATGCTTGTACATGCTGGGTGAGCAACAAACTTACTTTGAAGTTGCTGGAAGTCATTTTTGAGCGCTCTTTTAAAAATAAATCCTATTCGTATTGTTGGCTTCACTCAAAAATGTACTTAATATTAAATATTCTGAGACCTCTGAAGGTAGAAAACAGGTATTCTGAGCGCAGATTACGGTTCCTGATCTAATGAAGGCAATCATGATCGCTCTGGAGCTGTCACTTTCTGGTTCATCCATCTACATTTTGTCTTTCTTTCTCCTGGCAGCGTTGAACATATCTTAGGAAACCTTTTCCTTCAGCTTATTTTAGGAATCCCCCTTGAATTGGTTCACAAAGGACTCAGAGTCGGGCTGGTGTACATAGCAGGAGTCATTGCGGGTAAGTGTATGTACAGTTACTCCAGCCTAAATCCAGTAATGTCATTACGTGCTTTGTCGTAGAAACTCTTGACTTACGCCAAATGCTCGGGGGCAGTGCTGTCCTGTTAATCTACTACAACCCTTCCTGTTCCAGGTTCCTTAGCAAGTTCAGTCTGTGATCCACGCCATGCTCTTGTAGGAGCATCTGGAGGAGTTTATGCTCTTATCGGAGGATACTTCATGAATGTTATAGTGGTAAGGAAAAAGGCTTGCCTCCCCGCAGGAAATTTGGAGGGTGCTCAAGATTTTCTTCTCTGGTGATTTATTTGCAAAGCGGTGGTGGTGAGAAAAATATCACAAACCGATGCAGAATAGTCCCCAGATTCAAAATCCCATGACGGCTCTTCTTATAATGTGAAAACAATGTAAGGGATTTGGCACTTTCCCCTTAAAAACCCAAATACTGATTTGCAAGATGACATTACAAGGATTTTTTTCCCTCCTTTATGTAAGACACTTTTCAGTAGGAGTAACATCTGGAGGATTCTGTAGAAAGTTCATAAACGTGGAATTATTTCATTTATGCTTCTGTTCTTTACAGAACTTCCGGGAAATGATTCCACTATTTGGAGTTGCCAGATTACTATTCATCCTCTTAATTAGTAAGTTTTTTTTCTAGCAAGTCTTTTTTTTTTCTTGCATGCTCTTGCTTGCATTCGATAAAGTCGACTTAGTAAACTGGGAGTAAATGTTTGCTTTTGTTCCTCCACTGTCCCATTCTCACAAATACTGACTACTTTCCTCTTTGCATGTGTTAAATTAGCCTTAGAAAGATTTTTTTGTTTGGCACTTGAGAGAAACTATTCAGGGAAATGTTGGAAAACAATAATAGAGCTGTGTTCTGATCAACACCCAGGTGGAATCCCACAAACATCATATTAACATTTTTCAGTCTCAGCTAGAGATGTAAAGGTGCAGGGGGGTGGGGGTTTGGATGAATGTAAAACTTGGAGGAATTTTTTTCCTTTTTTCCCCATGGACCTTCTTTCTGTTTTTCCAACAGAAAAAATAGGAAACTTTGGAGGAGAAGGGACTCCTATGAAATATTTCTCCTTAGCTTGAAATGAGTTAGATGCTTCTTTGGGCAAGGCTTTATTTACCCAAAGCATGTAGCATGAAAAACTCTGAAGACTCTCCCTATTTTTCCAGAGATAAATAATGGAAAATTTGGGGCAGCACTTAAAAAAAGATTTGGGGAAATTGGAAAATTTGGGGCAGCACCAGGGAAAAAAATTGCGGGGCAGGAGGACTTGAAATCAGTGAAATACTTTTAAAAACAATTTCGAGTGAGTAGTCATGTTGGTCTGTATTAGGAGAGCAAGATTTGGGTCCAGTAGCACCTTAAAGACCAACTAGATTTCCAGTGTCTTTTTTACTCACAAAAGTGTAGCATGAAAAGGTGTGAGCAATACTTTTTCAATTCTTCTGTTGGAAAAATTGGGATATTTGGGGTAGCAGTGAAAAAAATCCTGTAAAACGTTATACTGTCCTTTAGAATGACAGAAATGTGCTAAGATAGCATGGGGGTAGCAGTTTTCAGCACTCTGTTGCTTTAATATTGGGTGTATTTGCAAGTTTGCATGAACTATCCTTCATCTCTGCTGTACTGGCCTTCAGGCATGAGCAGGTGACATTTCCTGCCTGGTCTTGTATTCCCACAGCATGGCAATGTGCTCTGTTCCCTTATCCTTCATCTTTACTGCAGATTCCTATTTCATCAAATAAGATAGTGGTGACCACTACACACATCAAATTTTTAGTTGTGCACTTGTCATTTTAAAGCGTATGCATAGAATACACCTTGCGTTCATGTGTTTGTAACTGTGAGCATTGGACAGCATATACACATTGGGAAGGGGGTGATTAGATGTATCTCTTCTTGAGCATGTACATTATGGTAAATCTGGGTTTGCCTCTGGATATTGTGCCAAATGGCCATGAGATTTTTAGGCAGCCTCTTCAAAAAGTTTGCAATTAGTGGCTTCCGCTAGCTTCTCTGCTCTCAGTTGTTACCCACACTGCTTCCTGTGGTGGTGAAATGCATTTGTTTTGACTCACCGGTGTGATATGAAACGGCAGAGTGGGCATGGAGAGGTGCTCTTCAGAGCAGAGAAGTAGTATGGAAACAGGGAAAGGGTTAATCATTCTCGTCACTCAATTTGCTTTACTTTTCTTTTTTAACATAAAAAGAAATCGGGTTTCAGCTTCCAAATACATGCAGACCAAGACTGCATTGTTCTCTAAGCTAAATCTAAAAAGCTCATTATACAGTGCAATGAAGCCACAAACACGAGTGCAGAGGTGTTGAACTGCATCTTTTCCTAGCTTCTGCTGTCATGGGAATTTCCCAAACGGTGAGCTCCAGAGAGGGCTTGGACATCTGTTGCGTTTTCTTGGTAACGTGAAATAGCAAAGCAAAGATGTGAGTAAAAGATATTCTAATATCTATTGCATAGGTCCCTAGTGCAGTACCTGTTGACACGTTTCCTGGTGCCCGCTAAATGTTTTTAGAAAGTAAGTGGAGCCAGCAGGTCTTGGTCACTGGAGATCTGATTGGCTGTGCAGATTAAAATAACGTTGTTTCTGTGTTACCTGCCAACATTGTGTTGGCCTTCTTGTCTCTCAATCTTCTTCCCCAGGGTAATTTTTAATTTACCCCTCTTCTCCATAGCATTTGTGCTTTCTCTGTGTGTCTGTGCAGGAAGCACAGCCATTTTGTGGTTGACTCTGCTTCCCGCAGCAGCCATTTTGTGCTTTCACCCGCCACCCTATGTCAGAATTCCAGTTGCGCCCACAAGCTTAAAAAAGGTTGGGGACTCCTGATCTATTGTCCTGACAGGATGGAAGGGGAGGAGTTGTGCACTAATAATAAGGTACAATAGTTGACTTCACCTAATAATAGGGTAACGTCTACTGGAAGACGTGCATTTTTTCTCCTTTCACCCCAGAAAGTAGCCCTGGCTTAACTCACAGTTCTACAGATCCTTTCACATGAAGCATTTGAAGATTTAAGACTCCAGTGGCAGGTTTAAGGTCCTCTCCTCTGCTTACTTTTCTCTCTCTCTTCTTGTATTCTCTCCTTATAACTTTCTGTACCTCACTGGCTGTTCCAGTATTGCACAGCTAACCATTTGTGGGTTGCAGCCTGTCCAGTTGGTGGTGGGCTCTGAAATGTTTGGAGATTGAACAATTATTGGCTGCTAACAAGATGTATTGATTTCCTAGTTGGGACAGACATAGGATTTGCTTTGTACAGAAGATTTGCTACTGCGGATGTGCCTATAGTAAGTAAATATTTCATGTAGCAGAATTTTAGCTTATTCTCTTGGATCGGTGCTGATAAATAACTGGGCATTTTGCTTGCTTTCACCCAGATTGTTGCAATAGCCTCATTGCTACAATACTGAAGTGCTGAATGCTTTCTCATGCTTGGGATTACTCCTGTACTCTGCAGTATTCCTTCCCACATCATGCTTTACCTCTTTGGCACATTAAGTTGGAGTTAGAGGTCAGTTTGGTGTTGAAAACTAACTGGCGGTTTGTGAACTAACTAAAGGGCATTTCTCATTGTTCAAGCTGTGGGATGAGGGGTAGATGTAAGAATAGGTTTCTGTTTTGGGTTACAAATGGTAAGACACAGAAAGAGAGAACTTACCTACTCAGCATTTTCCTCCACTAGTTGTAATGTATGGACAGGAAATGTGTGCGCTCTTACTGCCCCAAGGAGTCCTTCAATTGTACAAAATGGCTACATTTTAGATGAGGCAAACAACTGAGTTTAAAGGCTCAGCCCCCCCAAAATTATTAGGCTGAGGGCCTGGATCTTGTCCTCATCACTGGTGGCATCTCCTGACTTGGAGGAAACAGGACTGTGCTTCTTGACTTCCTGTTCTTTTCTAAGATCAGGACAAATTTCCTTTTGGCTCTGAAGTCTTTCTGTGCAGTTCCTCTTCCTTCTGTTGGCATAAGCATTCCATGCTTAAATGTTTATAGTCTGTGACTCCTTTGGACGGGAAAGGGGCTCAGCACCTGAGAGCTGCCCTCGCTTTGATGCATGTGTCCTAACTGGCAGGACCATTCAAGTTGCAGTAGCAGTTCTCTTAAATGACTCTAGGATATGTATACTACTTTCTGAATTTCCTTGTTTTTCCCCCTTCCCTTAAGGTTTCCTTTGTGGCCCACATTGCAGGTGGCCTCGCTGGAATGTCAATGGGTTATGTCATATTCAACGATTTTGATAAGAATTTTATTAAAGATCCAAGATTCTGGGTCTCCGTCATTGCTTACTTGGTCTTTGTGGTGTTTGCAGTATTCTTCAATGTGTTTTTTTCACCAGCAAACCAGTAGACCACGTTACCTAACAGAACAATACACAAACCTTCTGGAGATGACAATATTTGTAAATGTACTACATATTTGTAATGTGATATTTTAAAAATAACATTATTTTTCTTAGCCAATTTGCATTTCTCTGAAAAAAAATACCCTTTGTACTTTTCATATTAAACAGCAAGGAGTTCTCACTGCTGTTGGCATTAGGAATTATTTGCATCTTTTATCGTGCAGTTCAGTATTTCATGGGTATGGCAGAAGTGAGGCTGTGGTGCCATGGCACTAGACTACCTTCTTGGGAGGCTGTTCCAGATGCGACTGTGTCACCCACTGATCCTGCTATATCTAACTTCTCTGTCACCCAAACCCAGGTGGGAAAAGCAAAGAAAGGCCTGCGGGACTGAGGCAGTCCTTGCAGGGGAGTTGTCTACAACCTTCTGCTGGGATGAGACCATGGCTCGGTGGTAGAGCATCTGCTTGGCACGCAGAAGGTCCCAGGTTCAATCCCCAGCATGTCCAGATAAAAGAATTAGGTGATGTGAAAGACCAAGACCTCTACCTAAGTTGCTGCCAGTCACAGTAGACCTTGAAGGACCAAGAGTCTGATTCAGTATAAGATAAGCTCATATGTCTTCACTCACATGCTGGCAGCTTTGTAGCAGAGTCCTAAAGGGCTGTTACTATAGTTGTTGGAGGAGCCAACTCTAATTTCCCATTTGAATGGTATCTGCCCCCTTTCTTCCCTGGTCCCTTTCTTGGCTGTAAGGAGTGTCCTTTTGTGTCCCCCCCCCGCTCCCCTTACCTTGAAAACTGTACATTCGTTGTGACTTGATAAGGACTTCATACACATAATATATGGGGTGCCAGTGGTAGTTATTTTAATGACAACCCCCATTCATCTTCATGCAGCAGTGCTGTTAGGGACTGCTTTAAATGTATAAATTCTGCTCTGTTGAGCTGATCTTGGCCAATTTTCATCTAAAGCCTTTTTTACTACTGTGCAGTTAAGGTTTGTGTGGCTGGGGAGACTAGAACTGACCAAATAGTGGGCCTAACAACAACAACAACAGTCGATTTATATACTGCCCTTCAGGATGATTTAACACCCACCCAGAGCGGTTTACAAAGTATGTTGTTATTATCCCCACAACAAAATACCCTGTGAGGTGGGTGGGGCTGAGAGAGCTAGAAGCTGTGTGAGTGATCCAAGGTCCCCCAGCTGGCTTCAAGTGGAGGAGTGGGGAATCAAACCCGGTTCTCCAGATTAGAGTCCCGCGCTCTTAACCACTACACCAAACTGGCTGGGTACTGGCCCCGTAGATATCCAGAAAGCTCGTATGGTTTGCTGCTGTGATATCCCAATCTCAACCTGATGCCACAAAAACTATTATCTTTAAAGGGCTTGTGAATACTTTTAAAAACGGAAGTTTTCTGATACTGACTGCGAGTTTACTGTAATGATATCAAGATACAATAAAATGTTTTGGCAAAGGGTATATGCACATTGATAAACGATACCCAACTCCTTCAAATACTGACGTGGGGCCATTGAGTGCGTTCAGGCATTGAAACAAGAGAGAAATCATTTGCTGATATGCCTATGGGAGAGCAGGCGCTGTTGCTTGTACGGCTGATTTAATTACACTGGCCTCCGGTTTCATTTAACTATGAAATGGGACATGACCGATTGATTGGCTACTCACTGTCAGAGCATGGGCTATTGACCAGTTCCTGGGGATTTTCAGAATCCTGATGCTTGTTGGTGCAAAATGCGTTTTTTAATATTGTTCATGTTAAGGGCGAGTCGCTGGGCACAAAAATGGTCCAGTCATGGTGCTCAAGGCTGTGGTCTGCTAGTTACAGGCAAACCTAAAATTAGCTTTACACATCATGATTATGGCATCTAACCCTAGAGATTTCCCAGGATTTTAAAATTCAGTAAAAGTAAGCAAACTTCCTAAATGGCTTTCAGCTGGTCGTTTCTCTTCCAGACTCTTGAGACTTTAGCATGATTTGGTGATGGCAGTATAAAGAGTCTGTAGGAGAGACTAAAGGAAGCAAACTTTTCTTCTCATTTGTCTTTTGTTCACACTCAAGTAAAAACTCTCTAGCCTTTTATGTGACCCTCCCACAGGTCTCTTTTTTGAAGCATTTTGTCCCATTGGCACCGTGGAATTACAACCTCCCAGAAGACAAGCTGTGGGAATGTCCTTAAAAATAAAAGGTTTACAAAAGGATGCTAGCCTTTCTTCTCTGCCTCATTAGAAGTCAACAAAAAAGGGTTCGAAGTGTGCTCCTGTAGGAATTGCCTAGCAGCCGGGAAGTTCAGATTCTGAAGAATTAAAAATAAATGCAGTTCACAGAATGGTGCAGGGCATAGGCAGCTGGAGCACTGTTGCATTTTCACATATTATCTATTTGGTGGGGGATACAATGGTTCTGTGGTAGAGCATCTGCTTGGCATGCAGATTGTCTCAGGTTCAATCCCTAGCATCTCCAGTTAAATGATCAGGCAGTAGTTGAAGTGAAAGACGTCTTCCCGAGATCCTGGAGAGGTGTAGTCAGTCTGAGTAGACAGCAGGGAGCTTGACGGACCAAGGACATGATCAGTATAAAGTAGCTTCTTGTGTATTTGTGTTCATGTAGAAGTAACCAAGAAGGAATCTCTTGTATATTCTACATGAAATCTGTATGAGTTGCATTTTGAGCACTGACAGCACACATAATCCATGTGGGTGCTGAGAATGCTAAACGAACCGGGTATAACAGCCAAGACTACCTGTAAAAATTGCCCTGGTGTTTCTGTGTGTGCTGTTTAGCTTATTAAAACAAAAGCTTTTGATGATAGTATGCTCTGAAACTTGTTTTGTGGTACTTTTACTGGGACAAAAACTTCTGTGAGCCAGAACTCAGTTTGGCAGATGCAAGAAGCTTTCAGTGGACAACGGAGATTTCTGCCCAAAGTTACAAGCAGTAGAAGGGCAGGGTGGGGGAGCTACAACAAATTGAAGAGTTGAATAGCATACATAAATCAGCAAGAAGGCCTGAACTCTTTGTATTCAAAGTAGATCAGTGTAGCCCACACCCACTCTGACTGGATCTTTTCCCCATCTGTGTTCTACAATGCAATGCCATACACCTGTCTGTGAAACTGAGCCTTACGACTGCTCTTTGTTGTAATTCCCCACCCACCACCTCACCTGCTGCTGCTGAATCTGCCAGCTGAATGTAACGCTTCATGCATCTGACAAAATGAACACTGATTCATGAAAGCTTATGTTACAATAAGTGTTAATGTGTCACACATCTGTTTTATTTTCCATATACCTGTTACAACGCCAATGCACACACAATGGGGCTTTATCTACAGACAAGAGATAACCCTTGGAGCGTTGGGGGAACGTGGTAACTTTCTAACCTTGACAGAGGGTGTGAAGGTTTTTACAAATTTCACCAAAGGATCTCTAACAGGTCAAGTCTGCACTTGGAGGTACTGGTGATATGGTTGCCAACATCCAGGTTAGGCCTGGAAATCTCCAGGAATTACAGCTGATCTCCAGACTAGAGGTCAGTTCTGTAGAAAATGGCTGCTTTGGGGAAGTGGGCTGTGTAGCACTACATTTTGCTGAAATCCCTCCCTTCCGCAAACCCTGTTCTCCCAGGATCCACCCCCAAATCTCTAGGAATTTCCCAACTCAAGAGTTTGCAACCTTACTTGGTAAGCAGAACAGAGAAACCTACAGCCTCTGTTATGTCTGTAATCCAGTACACATTCTTAGTTGGGAAAGTTTCATGTGAGGCACCACTTTGCAGTGTTGCATACTTGCTCATACCGCAACCCCCAATATGAGAGCCAGGGAGTCCCGAATGGAAATATATGGGCTGTTACAGGACAGATTCAGTTCTAGCCCAGGCTTTTGTGGAGCTTAATTGGTCCAAGAGGTAACATGCTCACTTATCCCCTCCCCACAGCCTGCTCGACTGAGAGTATTGAAAAGTATTAAAGGCATCACTGTAAACTAGCTATTAGTTCTACTGGAACATCCTCTCGCTGGATCCCAATCAGTTTTTCATTTTTAAAATCCTTTTCCAAGTCATAACCTTATTGTGAGCTTAGGAAGGGGGATTTTTACCATGCTTCTGTCTGGTTTCAGAACAAAAACAAATGCTACAAGTGGAATGAATGGGCGTCATCAGGGACGGTATGGGGAGGTGCAATTTGACTTCTAGTCTAAAGCAAGATTTGGGAAGCATCACTGTTTTAGATAGCTGGTTTAGTTTTGAGGAAAAACTAGAAGGCCTTTGCCTCTGTGTCCTGTTATTCACCCTTCATAGAAACTGGATGGCTGCTGTGTGAGAGCGGATGCTGGACTAGATGGACCACTGGTCTGTGCCAGCCAGACTCTTCTTACATTCTTTTGAAATTCTCGTTCTCCATGCCTCCGATCCCAATGGATATTTGGGTGAAATGTGAGCAATATTTGTGCGGAAATAATGAAATGAAGGGAAGACTGGAAGATTACCAAAAAAACAGGCTGAGTAAGGATAGAAGCATTGACTGGCCTCTCTTCAGTTTGGCACATAATAAAATTCTGAGCAAGTTGCAGCTACAAATAGAATGGCATATTGATTGTTCTGCTTACATTCCATTAAATACTCCAGCTGTGAGTGAAGTTTTTTCCTTGCTATTCTGTGAAGCCTGCTGGATAGGCAGAAGAGCCAGCAGCAGAATCTCACAGGGCCTTTATAGGATTTATTTACATGCGAGAAGGTATGTGGTCATTGTTACATCAATCTTGTACTATCAAATTACAAATAAACAGGATAGTCAGAATGTAGTCATAAAGTTTTTATCGGCGAGAATCAACTCAGTGAGTTCAGTGAGATTACGGAGTTCTCTTGGCAAATTGATGCAATTCCATATTGTCTGATACCCCAGCAATAGAGAAGGGCAACCATTATCATAATGGGGTTAGATCACCTGTCTTGTGTTGCAAGGTTAAAGTATATTGGGCTTTTTGGTGTTTTTTAAAAAAGTAACCATGACAGTATTGTGGGAGAGGAAGTTTATCCACTTTCTTCATACCATGCATAATTTTGTAGAGGTCTTATTTGGGTTCATCCTACGAAACTGATTGGCGGTCAATTCAAGACCGACAAATGAAAGTACTACTTTCCTGTGGAAGTCACTGTCATGAGTCATGGTGATGGTCACTGGTTTTGAATGGAAGCTGGGCAGATTTATGGATGACAGGTCTATTGTTGGCTATTAGCTATAACAGGTTGAAGAGAATTATCAGATGCTGGAGAACAGTTAGCAGGTGAAGTCTGTGGTCAGTCCTTGCCTACAGGCCTCTTTGTGCTATCTGACTGGCTGGCCATCGCTGGAAACTGGATGCTGGAATAGATGGACTATTCATCATCTAGCAGGGCTACTCTTATAGATGATTCCAGGCATCTTCCATTCTATTTGCTCACACAGGGTACCAGATTCACTAGAGGTTATTAAGTGATAGGCCAAACTCAGGGAAAGGTTATTGTTCTTTTAACAGAAGCATTTTTCCTGCATCCTGGGATGCCAAGGAACAGACAGGTCACACTGTGGCCGAGAGATGAACTGTAGACTAGATTCACACATTCATTACGAAAGCTGCTATTATCACCCTCTTGCCTCTCAATCTTCCATATAGTGACATTACAATATGGGGATAAGTAGAAGGTTGCTTTGAACATTCTAAAAGTATTATATACTTGTTATATATTATTCATATTTAATTAGGTTATACATTGCACATTCAAAGACCTTTTTAGTCAATAAACTAGATGCTTATTAAAACTGCCAAGGAAACTGCTTATTGAGGCTGTTGCCTGTCCAAATTATGCATTCGTATAAACATTTTAAAATAATTCCAGTGAACTTTTGAGTCTTCTGCTCTTTTATTGTGTATCGCTCTAATACACCTTCTAAGGCACAAGGCAGTTAAATTTTCCTTTGAAATCCCTCTGTTGTCATGTACATTATTATTTACTATTAAAGAAACACCTGTCATCTTACCCCAAGATACTGTATGATTACTATCCCTTCCCAGTAACAATGAATTTGTCTTCACTACATGGTGCACCTTTTTTCTCATAGGAGTGAATGTAGTCATTCTTTTTATCAGAGAACGTGAAGGGTTCACTTGAGAAGAACAGAGTGGAGGCCAAAACTGACCCTGTCCCTAATTTATTTATTTATTTAATTCGACTTATGCCCCGCCCTTCCCACTAGCAGGCTCAGGGTGGTTTCCAACAAATACATTATTAAAAATACAATATAAAAACCAATACAGTATAAATACAGTATAAAAACCAATATTGATACACACAATTTTATATCAGCAGCATAAAATAATGTCTGTTTTCAGTTACACAGCTTGGACAGGTGCCTCCACCACAACCATTTGTCCCTAACTGCAATCCAGTTATTTTGTTCATAATGCTCAAATGATCCTGTGGAGCAATCTAGGAGGAAAGTAAATTACTCCATTTTAGGAACAGTGTTTCATTCATGATTGTATTTTATTTACTTCATTTATACACTGCTCCTACCATCCACCCACCCACTCCTTGACTATTTATTCTCACTGCAACAACCCTGTGAGGTAACTTAGGCTGAGTGGACTGGCCACTTCCTCATACAGAATTGGGGAAGAAAAGAAAACCATTGCTTTCACAGTGACCATTCAAGTGAGGCAAAATCTCTCCCCTCCCAATAGTGTTATCTCAGCTTCTGATATGGCTGGGGACAGTGCTTTTATTTATGGCAGAAAAGCCCAGACTGAGTTAAGAAATGCATGTTATGCATGGTTGAGCTCTCACACGACACATTAGCACTGAACAGACTCCTTTCTGCTTCTCAGCAGTGACTTCAGTCTATGCTACTCTTAAGGGGGAAGGAAAAGCTAGGGTAGAGAATGGAAACAGTTTGAAACCTGCCTTGGGCTACACCTTTAATCTTTCTAAATGTCTGAATGCTCAAGTATCAGGCTTCTGGTAGCAGACTTACTCTGAGCAAGTCTCGTTGTTGTGAATTTTCTCCTTTCTGTGCCATGTACTGTCTACTTACCTACACAATCACTTCTTTCCCCCCACCCCCCCAGAATGGCAAAGTAGCCATGGGAGACTGGAGTTTCCTGGGAGGGATTTTAGAAGAAGTGCATATTCACTCCACCACCATTGGCAAGATCTGGCTAACCATCCTCTTCATATTCCGGATGCTGGTTCTCGGTGTGGCCGCCGAAGACGTCTGGAACGATGAGCAATCTGAATTCATCTGCAACACCCAGCAACCTGGGTGCCGAAACGTCTGTTACGATCAGGCCTTCCCCATCTCTCTGATCAGGTACTGGGTTTTGCAAGTGATCTCCGTCTCCTCCCCTTCCTTGGCCTATATGGGCCATGCCTTATACAGACTAAGAGCATTAGAAAAGGAACGGCAAAGGAAGAAAGCGCAGGTGAGGGTCGAGCTTGAGCGAGCCGAATTCGAAATGGCCGAAGCCCGGAAAAAACTCGAGAAGGAACTCCGGCAGCTGGAGCAGAGGAAACTCAACAAGGCGCCCCTCCGAGGCTCGCTGCTCTGCACTTACGTGATGCACATTTTTATGAGATCCGTCCTCGAAACCGGGTTTATGCTCGGCCAGTATTTTCTGTACGGCTTCCAGCTCGACCCTCTTTACAAGTGCCAAAGGGCCCCCTGCCCTGAGACCGTCGACTGCTTCGTCTCCAGGCCCACGGAGAAGACCGTCTTCATGGTTTTCATGCAATCCATCGCCGCCGTCTCCTTGGGCCTCAACGCCCTCGAGCTGGCCCACCTGGCCTTCAGGAAGGCCCGGAAAGGAACCTGCGGGCAACACGCGAGGAGAGGCGACAGGGAGGAGAGGGAGGCCTGTGCCGGCGACGACGTCAAGAAAAGCGGCGTCGAGGGCCCGCTGTGGGCCAGAGCGAGCGAGGCGCCGCCGAGGCCCCTTCCCGAGGCTCCCAGCTGGCTCCTGGGGAGCCAAACGGAACTTAAGCCTTTAGAGGGGGCCCCGCCGCCGCCTCACAACAACAGCAGCAGTAGCAGCAGCAGCTCCAACAACAACGAAGCCGGCTCGAGAGCGCCCCTGAAGCGCCAGCCCGGCCCAGCGGGCCACGCCGCCCCCGACCTCTACATCTGAGGCGTGCACGGACTCTCCACCGCTGCGTCGCGCGAGGGCTGACGGGAGCCTCCTCTGCGCAGGTGCAAAGACCGCCCCAGGCTGTGTCCCTCCGTCCTCGGCAGGTTGCCATGGCGACGGCGTCGCTTTTAAGGAAGCTCGAGGTGGCGCGGCCCCTTCTCCTGCGCAGGCGCAGTCGAGGCTGGCGATAGGGAAGAGCCGATGGCGAACAGCAAGGTGCGCCGCCCGAATTAGCGCCGGGCCGGGGTGGGGGGACCGGACCGGTTGCGCTGGGAGCGGCCCTCCCTCGCTCACTCTCTCCCTCTCCCACTTCCCCCTTCTCTTTTCCCTCCTCAGGCCACCGACTCCAAGCGGGAGCAGTTCCGGCGCTACTTGGAGAAGTCGGGAGTGATGGACACGCTCACCAAAGGTAGGCAGGGCGGGGAGGGAGGCGAGGCGCGCCTGGGGCTGGGGGTGGGTGAGAGGGGATAAGAAGCGCCTTCGCCTACCAGCCCCCCTGCTCACCGCCCCTTGCCTCCTAGTCTTGGTCGCCTTGTACGAAGAGCCCGAGAAACCCAACTGCGCCCTCGAGTATCCTTTGCCTGCCTGCGGTTTTGCAACTCTCCCTTGCCTTTGCCCGAGTAACAATAACAACAATTTATTTGTGTGCCTCTGGGCAGTACGTTAATGCCCGCTTAGAGTGGTGAGCAAAGTCAATTATATTATTATCACCACAATTCAGCTGGGGCTGAGAGGGAGTGGCTCACCTAAGACCACCAGCTGAGCTTCGGGCAGCAGTGGGAGTTGAACCAGCAGAGTGATGCATCCCAGCTGAATTCACCACCATACTCCTGTCCATGCTTTATGGTGTCAAGCTCCCTCCTTAACTTCAGCTGACCAGCTTCCTGAAGCACCACCTGGGGGCGGCGTCAGCACCAGAGAACCCTGAAGTGGAAGCCCTGCGGCTGGAGGTAGCCGAGGCAAAAGAGAAGTACGAAGCAGTGTTGGAAGAGAACAGGAAGCTGAAGGCAAAGGTAAAAATGACCGCCCCCCCCCCAGCTGTCCTTTGTAGAGAGACCATTCTGAGAGTTTTGCTCTCTGGCCCATATTTTCTAAATAGGTTTCAGCTGGCCGCTGCAGCAGCCCCTACTTAGGACTGCAGGCACCAATGAAATAATAACAGAGTTCTAATGATTACATAATAATTACATAATGTATTTTGTTGTTTCTATAGAAAACATGTTTGGGGCTGGGGAGATTATTCCTCACTCTTATAAGATGCACTTTTTCTCTCTTCCTTTGCAGCTGACTCAGTATGAACCACCACAGGAAGAAAAACGGGGAGAATAAGGTTCTTTGCTTGTTACTTCAATAAAACTTTTCAAAGCACACACCTCTATTATTGCCCTTGTTAGTTATAAAGCCTCTTTATTCTGTGGTGAACCAGATGGTCATTATCTTCTGGAGGAGAAAGTCCTTTT
Source organism: Eublepharis macularius (assembly GCF_028583425.1). NCBI lineage: Eukaryota > Metazoa > Chordata > Lepidosauria > Squamata > Eublepharidae > Eublepharis > Eublepharis macularius. The sequence continues at coordinate 40,157,235 of NC_072804.1, read as the reverse complement.
GAAATGCAAGTATTCTAGGAGTAGGGCACACAGTAGGAGAGGACTGTTGTTGTTCTGTTCTTAAATAGCGTGTAGGCAGGATAAAGGGGGAAATGAAACTTGGATATGATGAAGCATTAAGAGATGAGTCTCCCACTAAGGAACGCTTCTATAGATATGCCTGACTTACAGGATGCATCTTCCACCACCTCCCACACTACAAGAACAACTTCAGCATTGTATCATTTATTGTATTTCTGTCCCACCGTTCAGCTCAAATTTCTCCCAAAGGAGCTCCCAGGAATACAAAAGAGTATGAGCATCTTTGTAGTTGCAGCATTTATTTTTTCATTCATTTGCTGTCTATATTTCTTATAGACTCAAGACTCACATACAAAATGAGCTCTAGTTTCAATATTCCACCACACAGAATTGTCAAGAATTGTACTGCTTCAGGCTGCACTGGGTACTGCATGGAAAGAAGCTTGTTACTCAGTGGAAAAGTGCAGTAACTTTCCTAACGTTCAGGAAGTTTTTTAAGGATAGCAATAAACCCTTGGAGTGAAAACCATTTTTGATGTCAGTGCCTTTTCTGACTCAATCCCCTCAAGAGCAGCAAACAGTGCAGTAATGAACCTCCATCTTAGACCACTAGTTGCACATAACGGGGAGAGATTTTAGCATGTAATAATAGATCTGAATCTTGTTTTTGAATAAATAGCTGCCTTGGGTGTTAATGGTAGTAAAATATAACCTTTTAAGAGCTGACAGTAAGTGAGATGAGAAGTAATTATCACTGCTGATAGATACAACCTCAAGTTTGCTGACAGTAGGGTAATGAACCTGTGCCATAAAAACCAGTTAAAGGAGGTGGGGGCTTCAAAAAACTAGTTTAATGTGCAATACTAACCAGAATTACATCCTTTTTATTCCTTTACATCCTTAATCATTTTAATTGGAAGGTCGTGACTGCTTCAGATTGCAATATTAACAGTACAATCCTAAAGAGAGTTACTCCAGTCTAAACCCATTGATTTCAGTGGGCTTAGACTGGTGTAACTCTTCTTAGGATTGCACTGTAAGTTCATGAAGAGGAAGCATAAGTAAGCTGAAAGGCAAGGGACATCTCTTCAGCAAGCTTGTATGTTTAAAAACAACTAGAGCTATACATTGTAGATTTTAAAAGGCTTGAGTAAGTATTAAAATCACATGGCACATGGCCACAGTCTGGTAGGAACTTACTATACAACAAATCCAAAAGATGTTTGAGCAAATTAAGCACTGAAGTAGATATTCCAAGCACAATGCTGTTGTGTATGTATTTGGGGGCATATACTGAAAGGACCAACAAACTCAATATGTTTGTTTTAGAGCCCTACTGGACTAACTCCCCACCTGGCTTACCCACTTTATAAAAACACTTAGTGGGGGTCGTGGTGTCCATGGGCACCACACTGAGGACCCTTGAATTTGATCATCTGGAATTGGGGTGAGGAGACGCAGTGGCCAAGTTTGGATAATACCAAATTATACCAGATGGTGAAAACCAAGGCAGTTTTGGAAGAGCTTTCTGAATGGGCTGAGTGAGCAACAACTGAGCAAATGTTCAAGGAACTTAATCATCTTGGTTGCCATCTTCAGTGCTTTTCCAGCTGTGCAGTTTGGAGAAAAATGCAGAAGAGAGAAAGCAATACTTTTAAGGGGTTGGAGGAAAGGCTAGAGTCTGGAACTGTTACAAAAAAAGACGGAGAGGGGGACAAGATGGGGGAGCGTAGAAAGTGGCTAGAATTCAAGGGCAGCCAATGAAGTTGATGGTCAATAGATTCGGATCGGACAAAAAGAAATGCTTCTGAAATGAATATTCTAAAATGAATAATTGTATTGTGGAATTCATTGCAAGTGGATGTAGTAATACCCACAAGTATGAATGGCTTTAAAAGGGGGTTAGATTCATGTAGGCTACTAGCCAGGACAGTAAAGACAATTTCCATATCCAGATAATTTCAGATAGGTGGTTGTGTTGGTCCGTAATAGAAGGGCAGGAGTTGAATCCAGTGGTGCCGGGATTTTTAGGTAAAGATTTTTTAAATAAAGATAAACAAGATTTTTTAGATAAAGAATGGAGCTTTGACTCTTGTAAGCGTATACTCTGAAAATCTTGTTGGTCTGTAATGTGCCACTGGACTCAGATCCTGCTGTTTCTTATCCAGAGGTAGCAAACTTCTGAACACCAGTGCAAGGAAGTAGAATCAGATGTCTTGGTCAACTGGTTGGCTGCTGCTTGAAACAAGTTGCTGGAATAGATGGGCCAGTGTCTGATCCATCAGAAATCTTATGTTCTTATTCTGGATAGCAACTCTTTAAGACTATTCTTATTGTAGAAGAGCGAATGGTAGGTGCTTGTAGGTGCTTTCTGTGGTGGTGCCTCACATTTGAATGCCTCATCCATCTCTGCTTCTCCAAGAAGATAGTTTCAGGTGGGTTGGTCTGCAGAAGAGCAAGATTCGAGCCCAGAAGCACCTTTAAGAACAATAAGATTACCAGGGTCTAAGCTTTTTGAGGCTCAAAGCTCCCTTTGTCAGATATGAGTATGAATGGAAATCACTGATCCCTTATATCTTGGTGAGAATATTTATTTATTTAGATTTCTATTCCACCCTCCCCATGAAGGGCTCAGGGCGGATTACAGCATATTAAAACACTTTAAGTTTATTTTATACAGTTAAAACAATAATAGATTGATAAAAATATAATATACTCACATATAAAAATATATATTCAGATGGCAGCAATCAATAGCAGCAGACACAACTTGACACAATAAGGTGGTGGACAACCTTAGGGAGGGGTTCAGATTTTATTCTCCATTTTTCTCCATTTCTCAGACGGTGGAGGCCAAGCCTGACCTCAGCTATATGCCTGGCAGAACATCTCTGCCTTACAGGCCCTGCAAAATGGTAACACATCCTACCGGGTGGGAGGAGATGGGAGGAGCAGGGCAAAAAAGAGACAGGCTACAAAGGTACAATGTAAATCTAATCAAACTGATTACATTTTGCATGGTGCGTTTGTTTGCATCCAGACTCCAGAGAAGCTGGTTACATTTTGAACTGGGCGTTTGCATCTTGGCTGCCTTCCCATTTCTTACTGGGATCTAAGGGCTCAGGGATCTCCGTTCCTGCTTGTATCTGAAGGATGGAGTTTTGAGGCTCAAAAGCTTGTGCCCTGTTGGTTTTGAAAGTGTTACTGGACTCGAATTTTGCTGTGTCTTCAAAGAAGCCCATTTGAATCCAGCGCCTAGCGCTGCAGGTGGATGCTCCTGCGGGTCTCGGCCCAGCAGAGCTCCTTAACCCGCTGTCCTTAGCTAAAGCAGGGTCCGGCCAGGGTCGGCTTGGGGGATTTCGAAAGAAGGCGCAGAGCGGCCGCCCGGTCAGTCCTCCGGCGCGTCAAGCGCCTCCCTTGCGGGCCAAGCGCTCTGTAACTACGGCAGGCCCCGTTGCTAGGGAGCCATTTCCGCCGCGCAGGGGCGTTGTTTCCGGTCACGCGCCGCCGGGCCAATCAGCGCGGGCGGTCTTGGCAGGTGGGCGCCGGGGGCTGAGGAGGGCTGGGCTGGGTATGGCGGCGCTGCAGTTCGGGGCGGCCAGCGGGGCCGAAGAGCCGGTGCTGCCGGGCGGGAGCTTCGGAACGGCGGACTCGTTCCCCAAGGATTTCGGCTACGGCGCCGAGGACGACGACGACGAGGATGACGACGAGGCGGCCGAGCTGGGCGGAGGCGGAGGGCCCGGCGGGGGAGGGGGCTGCGGGCTCGGCCCGGGCGGCGACGCTTCCAAGCAGCCCCGCATTCTGCTCATGGGGTTGCGCCGCAGTGGGAAATCGTCCATCCAGAAGGTGCGCGGAAGGTAGCCGAGCAGGGAGGTCAGGCAAAGGAGGCGCCTTCCCCTGTGGGGCTTTCTCTGCAGGCCGCGGTGCCCTAGTCCGATGCAGCCTCAGAAGCAGGCTGGCATGGCATTGCCAACCTTCCATTTCGGGCGTGGAGATATCCCAGAATTAGAACTGATCCAAACTACAGATAACAGTTTCCCTGTAGAAAATGGCTGCTTTGTAGAGAAGACTTTGTGGCATTATACCCCACTGAGATCCCTTCCCAAACCTTGTCCTTCCCCCCAGGCTTCATCTCCAAATTTCCAAGAATTACCCTACCTAGCGCTGGCAACCCTATGACCTCGTGCTTTTCACAGACTGGGAACCGAGCCTACCACCCGATGGAAGGTTAAGGGCTAGGTGGAGGGAGAGGGCTGCAATGTGGTCGGATTGGCCCCGGGCCCTGCCATACTCTTATTCTCACTCGCTGGCCTGGTGAGGAGAAGCATGATGGCACTTGGTTTGTCCTGCTGGCTGGGACAGTGTGGCAGTGCTCCTCTTAATCAGCTGTAGCATGTACACGGCACAGCTGAATGCCACCGTGTTCCTCCTTCATAGTGCCCAAGTCAGTGGGGCAAAGCCAAACATCACTATTCTTTCCTTTGCCAGATGGCACAGGGCAAAAGGTATAGCCCTGACTGCCCTTCCTTCCCAGCTATGCTGAGCTTGAGGCAGAAGCTAGAGCTGCTTTTCTTCACTTGCTGACTGTGTGCAGGCCAGCAGGCCAGCAGGGCAAAACTGGGTTCTGGTGAACCTACCCGACTTCTTGCCTGTCCTCCCATAGTAAGAGGGTTCTTTGTGACATATATCCCTCCAGAGTAGCAGCCCATGGAGATTGTGCTCAGGAAAGTAAATTACCAACCCACTCCTGTCTAGGAGGGAAAAGTGCAGAACAAGCTAATTGTCTGTGTTGTGCTCTGTGTTGCCCACAGGTGGTGTTTCACAAAATGTCTCCCAATGAAACCTTGTTTTTGGAGAGTACTAACAAGATCTATAAAGATGATATTTCCAACAGCTCCTTTGTGAACTTCCAAATATGGGATTTTCCTGGGCAAATGGATTTTTTTGACCCAACGTTTGATTATGAGATGATCTTCAGAGGAACTGGAGCCCTGATCTATGTTATTGATGCACAGGTCATTATTAACAGGATTAGGATGGGGTATGGGTAGCACTAATTCACTAGTTTTTATGCAGTGATTTTATTTCTTGGTGATTTATGGATGTTAAACGTAATTATTTGTAGCCTTTTCTTTAATTAAAAAAAGCAAACCATTACCCAAATGTTCAGAATGGATTATAGATGTTTAAATATTAGAATATATAACTAGCAGTTGGAGAGATGTTGGATGTAGGAAGTGTCATATTAAATCTTGTAGAGCTCCAGAGGCAGAGGCAGCAAGAGTAGGATATTGTACGTTATGCAAAACCATAATTAAAGCTAAATCAACTTCAAACCATGGTTTCAGATCCTAGTTTGATGGATCACATAATTTGTATGGCACCTCACATTTGGACGATCATGCTATCCATATTTAGCTTAACTGTACCTTAATTTTTGTGTGATGTTTGAACCTAGCCTTTGTGAAGCTTTTAATAGGTTTTAAAATGAACACTAGGATAGAAATATTTTGTTCTAAATTGTTTATTGTTTATGGGGTTGTTCAGTTTGTTTGACTAACTGTTATAGGTCTTGACAAATTTTTTTTTTTGCATAATGGTATATCAATTTGTTGGTCATGTCAAGTAGTAGTCAGTTGCCTATCAAATCTTGTCAACAGGATGACTACATGGAAGCTTTAACTAGGCTCCACATTACGGTATCAAAAGCCTACAAAATCAATCCAGAAATGAACTTTGAGGTTTTTATTCATAAAGTAGATGGCTTATCAGATGACCATAAAATAGAAACTCAAAGAGATATTCATCAGAGAGCGAATGATGACCTTGGTGATGCTGGGCTAGAAAAACTTCATCTTAGGTAAGTGATGCTGTTTGGTTTGCTGCAATGCATGGTATGTGGCTTCTTTCTGTCTTGCTGCTTCTGCTTGGTTTGAGACCAGAAGCTGAGGAAGCTAAGCTTTCTAAGTCTTGTTAATGTTATTTATTTATTGTGTTTATAGTTTGCTTAAGTCAGTGGTGTCAATATGATGAGAAATCTAATAAGCAACGTGCTAGGAGTAAGATTACAAGAATCTGAACAAGCATAGAATATTAGACATCATAAAGAATGCAGGTGCAATGCAGAAAAATTGTACTATGTCAGTAGAAAATAATCAGTGATAGCAGGATAATATTTAAACAAACAGATAATACATCCTGTACATAGTGGTATAGTCCACAGTTCTATCAAGGGTGTTATTCAAATTTAGTACAAGCTTCAATCTATAAATAATAAAACAATGTTGATAATCAGTTACTGGCTGCTAGACATGATGACTAAAGGAAACCTTTGCATCCAGAGGTATTAAATTTCTCAAGATCAGTGCTAGGAAGTCATTTTGGGGGTATACCTTGGCTTCAGTGCCTGGTTTGTTGGCCCTTCAGGACAGCTGGCAGGCTGCTGTTTAAAACTGGATGCTAGACTCTAAGGGGACCACTGATTTAATCCAGCACTAAAACCAATGTGGAAGCAATCCAGAGATTCTTTATCTCTAGTGGCAGGCAACACATTCCATCAGCTTTACATGTCTTTCAGGCAAAAATTATAGCCTTTTCTATGCAGGACTCCCGTATGTATCCAAACCTTATTCAATCATCTTGCCTTTGTGTACTGTTTGGTACCCCAAGATGTGTGGCTGCATCAGTTCTCTGCCTTGAAGCTGGTATAAAACAGCTAGCCACACTTGCCTGGTCTGCTACCATAAAACTTATATCATTTTTGTGCCTTTCCCATTCTCTGCTCTCTTGAATGATTTCTTCGGCAGTGCTTGGAATCAGCTTGTGAACTCCAAGATCGTCCTGTTAGGCTTCTCAGTCTCAGGTTTGATTGAGCTAGCTAGCTTGTAACTTGGTTAGAAAACAGTTCAAATTACTCGATTTTAAACCTCTCATATCAGATGCCAAACAAATCTGTTCTCCATTGCACTTGGGCATTATGTCCTTACCACCTTTTGTTGTGAATAAGTATTTATATTCCTTCATAATTCTCTTGTAGCTTCACCTTTTTCCCTTGGCCTATTTCAATACACTATCAATTGCGGATTTATGTTAGATTTTCCAGTATACCAAGCAGACAAATATGGGTCTCAGGAGACTGAACTCCTGGTACATATTTACTTTTCATGCAAGTTCTTTTGGCAGTTTAAGAGCTTGATAATCTCCTTTCTTGCATTGTTTTCCAGTTCTTATACATAAATCTTCAATCTGGGAATGAAAGCTGTATTAATTGCTGCATTCTTTTTTGTAGCTTTTACTTGACTAGCATCTACGATCATTCAATATTTGAAGCCTTCAGTAAGGTGGTACAGAAACTTATACCACAGTTGCCAACTTTGGAAAACCTATTAAATATCTTTATTTCGGTAAGTGGCTGTTTAATTTAAATATTACAGTAACACTGAAATAGTAATGCAAGCAGGAGCACAAGTACTCAGTGAAGATGGCAAAATTGCCATTGACCGCAGATAATTGACTGATAGACGTCCTGGTGACGTACACCAAATAGCTGAAATACTTTGGTTAGAATCTCAAGCGTCTACTTCAGAGCATTATATACTTATTTTTCTGAAAAATGTAAACACCAGATGTAGAGGAAATCTCCTCACTTCAGGATTCTTTAAAAAGAATGTGACAAGTTGCTGCCATTGTTTCCCAGACTCTTACAAGATTCCTTCTCATGAGAGTTCAGACACCATTTCAGGTTGCCTGCTGCTTCAAATGGATCACAGACAATTTTTGTCCCACCCTTCCTTCCAGGTCCTGTGGCTGTCACTCTATGTACTGCTCCATTTTGCCATCACAGTATCCCTTTAGGTGTGGGCTGTTTCTCAGTAATATAGCACGTTTTGGATTCACAAGGTCCTTGGTATCTCTAGTTCAAGTATCAAAGGTAGTACGTGTTGAGAGAGACCTTTCTCGGCCTGTGACCCTGAGATTGCTGCCTTTCAGAGTAATCCATATTGCATTTAGATGTGCAGAAGGTCTAATTTGACATAAGGCAGTTTCATATGTTAATATGAAGTATGTCAGACTGAATGTGTGTGACTGGAGGAGTTAGCTAAGCAATAATCCATAAAAGTACTTGTCAAGAGAAAGGAATTTCCTCCTCCTGGCTATTGCATTTTAAGGCTTTTGCCTCTGTATTCTATATGCAGTGAGGATGTGAACCTGCCCTCTAGAGGGCGATGACGGAAAGACAAGCCCACCGTGCTGCTTTCACATAGTGAAACTATCACCCTGTTTCTATCTTCTTTGGCCACTTTAAATTTCGTTGCCATCAAATTGTTGCGTGTATGATATCTGACCATTTACAGTATTAAATTTGGATGTCCTTTCTTTGAAGAATTCAGGGATCGAGAAAGCTTTTCTTTTCGATGTTGTCAGCAAGATTTATATCGCAACTGACAGTTCCCCCGTTGATATGCAGTCATATGAGCTCTGTTGCGACATGATTGATGTAGTCATTGATGTTTCTTGTATATATGGGTAAGTAACACACCACATTTCCAAAACCATTTTTAAGAACAAGTGTAAAATGCTTTTGAATATTCAGGAGGAGCCTTTCCTGCACTGTTGGAGATTGTAGCTCCTTCATCTCTTAAGGGGTTGTGGCTGTATCAGCAGAATTTGATTGTGCCATCCAGAGGTTTTTGATTATGCAGTACATCTGTCAGGAATTTATCCTCTTTTGGGTATTGTATTGTAATAGGAAGAAAAATAGATTCTCCTTCAGGATGTTAATTTCATATCTTCATTTTTGGTGGCATGCTTTTATTGTAGCAATTCACAGCCAGCAACAGCTTTTCTCTTGAAAATAGTGTATGGCTGCGGTTCCAGTCTGCACCTGGGACAGCATGGCTTGTCAGGCTTTAATGTTTTGTTTATAGTTGACCCTTTATGGTCATGTTATTAACAGCGGTGTTGGTCCAAAAGTAAAAGCCAAAAATACCATCTATGTAATACCTTTGTTAGAACCAACCCAATTATACACAACAGCATGCAAGATTTTTTCGTTCCACAGAGATCTTCAGAGTTTATGGTCATAAAATGGCCTTTTCTAGCCAAGCATTAACTTGTAAGTTGCCTGTGTAGTAATTTTTATTAACTGAGTAGCTTCCTCAAACTTTGCCCAGTTAACTGGCAGTCCCTTGACATGCAAAGTGATTTTCGCTCCTTCCTGTGGTCAGACTTTCAGTCTACAAAAAATGGTGCATTGAAAGCTCAGAGCTGAATGTGTGCACTGAACAGTCTCTTCTTCCCCCCTCCCCTCCAATCTGCTATAGGCTAAAAGAGGATGGGAGTGGAAGTGCTTATGACAAGGAGTCTATGGCAATTATCAAGCTTAACAACACAACTGTCCTGTATTTGAAAGAAGTGACAAAGTTTCTTGCCTTGGTGTGCATTCTCAGAGAAGAAAGCTTTGAACGCAAAGGTGAGGGGAAAAAATCTATGTGCTACTTGGCTCAATGGCTGTTGTAAGTTGGGGGGCTCTCACATCATTGCTTCTGCCATTTCATTCTGAAGAACTAATCAAGCTATATTCTATGCATTTTAACCTTTTGGGGCATTGTCTCTGTAGTTGTGGTGGAAGCTAAACAGTGTTTCTGTGCCCCCCAGTGTAAGCCTGGGCAGTCTTATACCTTTCAACACAGTTGTAATGGGAAGAATAAATGAAAACAAGGCAGGTGAACCAATTGCAACAAGTCAGAGTAAGGCAGTTCTGAAAATGAACTTATTAAGGAAATGTTATACCCCATGTTTCAGGAACTTTGTAAATCAGAGGTATAAGATTATTTCTCCTCAAGAAAGCTTGTGATATTTTTGTCGTGTGTTCTGCTCATATGAGTGCTTTCTGAGTCACTCTTGACTTGGCTCAATGTGTTTTGGAAGCTTTTGAGGACTCACAATCTAAACATACAGCGGAGAATTCACAGGGCTGGCTCAGGACTCCGCAACCATTCTGGTTGGCTTGCTTCATCTAAAGCAATTGCTTTCAGCTCTTACTGATTTTGTCCCAGTTGGTTTAATTAAAGCAGCTCCATTTCAAATGTAAGCCTGGTTGGTTCTTGATTTGTCTTGAGAACTTTGTGTGTTTTGATCTGAATTCTAGAGCAGGAAGAATGTTGGATTGCAGGATGTAGCAACATTTAAGGATGTGTTCCTTTTCACTCCAGACTGTTCAGTTAGAATTTGACATTCGCTGCTGTAAACTGATTGTGCTTGATTGCCCCTTAAGCGGCAGGAAAAGCAAGCTTGCTTTGTGACGTATTTCCAAGGTTTCTTTTAGTCTATTGATGATGTAACTATGCACGTTACAAGAAGCGTACCTGTCTTTGGAATGCAACAAGTCATACAGTTCTGAGGCTTGGAACTGCTGCTGTGCAGAATAAATTTCTAGCCCTTTGATCAGCCAGATGTAATGATAGAGAATTACATAATAAACCACAAGCTGAGTCAGGTTGTGAGAAATTACCCTTTGCTTCTCTCCGTTGAAATCAGCAGTTGTTCCTTTTGTTCCTCGCAGGTTTAATAGACTACAATTTCCACTGCTTCCGCAAGGCCATCCACGAGGTCTTTGAAGTGGGCGTTTCCTCCCATCGTTTCTGCAACCATCAAGCAAATCTGCCCAGTCTAAAAGCAGTGACTCATAATGGCACCCCTAGAAACGTGGTCTAGGGGAGAGCATATCTGTATGGCCAAGTGCTTGCCCTACTCCTGGTGTGTGTATAGGGGGGTAAGCAGAAAGAAGATGGGCTGCATACATTTGTGTGCGCATTCCAAAAGAGAAGAGAAACCTTGCCTTATGGAGCTGCAATCGCTAGCTGTGGCACAAACAGAAGGAGCTGCTAAGCCCTAGGGACTGAGAGTGGCTGCTTTCATCTTCATGCGGTGGCTCTTGGGAGTAAAACATCTCCTTCCCCGGACATCTCCCTTGATAGAGCATGGATTATTCCAGAGCTGAGCTGAATTGACACTCGCTCAGTATTTTTACATGTTTAAGCCTATGTAGAGTTTAGATCATTTGCCTTTCAGAGAAGTTTGGGACTTTATTGTAGAAGTTCAGAAGCTCAAACTTAACAGCTCATGGCTCATTTTAGCACAGTTTCAAACATTCCACGTGGTTCTCTTTGTTTAATCATATTTTGCTGTAACATCTTTTAAACAATTCCTTATTCTCTGAGCTGAATTACCATGCCAAGCTGTGCCAGCAGTCCTCAGTTAAAAGTCCAGCAGACCCATTGAGCGACGGTGCTGAGAAGTCTGTGCTTCTGTTATAATTTGCTCTTTGTTTGAGAATATGATAAAGACAAGACTTTGGTCATCTTAATGTTGCTTAGAATGGGCTTAGAATATTTGTCTTGGATTCTCAAGCTTGGCAGTGAGCTAGTGGACGTTGCTGGCAACAGTTCCTCTTCATGGTCCTCCAGCTGCTTATTACTAGAATGATTCGTGTTTCGCTCAGTCATGCTTAATTCCTCTGGACTTTTCAGTGCTTTTTGCCAAAAGTTGTATAAATTCACAGGTTAAGTTCTGGTATGTGGCTCTGGCAAGTATCCACTTGCCAGGTCTTAAATTATGTTGCTTGAATTTGCAACTGTTGGTCGACAGACCTTTGTCCAAGGTTACCAAGTTCCAAAAAACTTCCCTCAGCTCTTGGTTGCAAGTTTTCGTAGGATGGAAACTTGGCATTTTGATTACACGAACTTTTCTTGTGACCTCATGTTTATGTCAATAAGTAAAAAGTTGCTGGTCCCTTTTCCTGTGGTTCATAACTCTTTGTTTCAAACTCTCAGAACCTATTGTCGGGATAGACATGTATATGAAAATGCTGAACATGCTGTTAGTTTGAGGACCTCATTCAGAACGGGAAGGCTGTCATGTGATTTACCCTCCCACTGGGATCCATAAACGAAGTACATTTCTTCCAGTTGGTCTCTTCTGAATGAAATTGTTATATTAACTCTCATTTCTGTTCCCATGGAGTGGCAGTGGGTGTTGAGGTTTATTCACTCTATTCCTGGTGATGGTTTTAGTTGCAGAAGCTGCTAATTGCCCCACAACAGCTGCTCTTTCTGACTTCCCAGCAGTTCTTGGCATTCAAGTATTCCCTGTCAAAACCTTATGGCAGTCGGTCATATGCAACTTAACATTACTGTGTGCTATTTTTATTTTTTTTAGAGCATTTTTAGCCTGCCAGCTACACATTTTAAAACTGAGCTCTTTAAGGAACTACAATGTATAACTTTTTTTTGACCGTTTTAATCTGCAGCACGAGACACCGGAGTCTTTATTCTTTTTTGTTTTTGTTTGGGTTTTTTTGTTTTTTTGTTTTTGGAGTCTTTATTCAAAGAACTCTGAAGAAACATGGCAAACGTATAGCAAGATTCAAGTCCAGCAGTACCTTAAAGACCAACAAGATTTCCAGGGTATAAGCTTTTGAGAGTCAAAGCTCCGTTCATCATATTCCAGAGTTTTGACTCTCGAAAGTTTACATCCTGGAAATCTCATTGGTCTTTAAGATCCTATTGGACTCTTTTACTGCAGGCCAACACGGCTGCCTACCTGAAACTGTCTTCATGGAGGGTAGATGTAGAGTATGATCAAGAGAAGGCAGGAGTACTTTGCTCCCTGAACACTGAAGTCCAAGTGCTGTTTAAGAATTACCTTGTATTGAGACCCAGGTCTGCCTACTCCAGAGGTCTTCAGTCAGTGGGTTGGATGTCTCAGGTCAGTTGTGGAGGCCCATCTGCTGGGTCATGAGCCTGTCTACCACTGCCATTTTTGGTACTTTCTGAGACTTACTGCTAATGCACACATGTAGCAAGTGAGGTCAGTCAATGACTGAGAGCATTCCTTTTTAGCGTAGGCAGGTTCAGACATTCTGGCTCCTCCTCTTTCTGTCACATGACTCTGATGTTATGTGACTAGCTCTTGCATGCTCAGAGGGTTGCATGCTGCTGCCTCAAAATTAAAATTCTGTCCCAGCTCTGTGGGAAGGTTGAAGATCAGTGGTTTAGTCCCCCATTCTGGAAAGTGTGGAGATGCACACTATTCCCTGATGTTTGGTCCTAGCAGCTGGTATTTGAAGATGCATGTGGAAGTTCCATGTAGTTAAGTCACCTTTCCCTAATTTCTTTCCTTTTTCTCAGCTTTCTGATGCTTGTCTCTAGCATACATACTTCAATTGTTGCTCCTCAATATACTTCTCCCTTGTGGCATTGTTCTTTTGTCACCCTCCATGTTGTTTTCCTCACTCACCCTACCCACTCAACTATCCACTCTTACTAAAACCTGATTCTTCCTTTCTTTCAAAGTTGCTGCCCTTTCTTTTGGAAGACATGTCTTCTCCAGCCCAGCTTGCCCTGAAGGCTGCAGAGGTGCTGTTTGCCTTTTTTGCTAATTCCTTCCCCGCCCCCACACTGTTTCTCAATTTTTAAAGTTCATTTCATGGCATATAATTCCCACCTAACAACATCTGTTTGGGTAATCCCTTTGACTCAGCTGTTTACCTCCTCCATTGATCGCTACTTCCTAAATCTCATCTCCACTAAGAGCAGCTTGCTTCATGTTCTGTCTCTCTCTCTCTCTCTGACCTTTCTGCTATGATACAGCCTCTACCTGACTATTATTCATTCTGTTCATACTATCTCCTCCTGTTGCTTTCCTGGCCTGCAGCCCATTTCCTCAGTGGCTTTCTTGAAAGCGCTGTCACCTCTGCTCACTTTTTAGATTCTTCAATTGGTGGCTGCAACCCCACCTTGTCCTTAACTCTCCATCCCCCATAACCCCCTGGCTTATTCTCTTCATTCACTCTTTCTGTTCATGATCTCAATTAGCTAAGAAACCTGATTTTGTCCATTATGAATTCATCCTCTCCTCTGCCATCTCCCTAGCTAAACAACACTGCTGCACATTCTCCTCAGTGGTTTTCTCCCACCTTTGATGCCTTACTAAGCCTGCCTTTACACCTCTTGATTCTTCACTCTTCATGCAAAAAAGCTTGCTGTCTCCTTCAGTGATAAAACTGAAACGGCCTGTTGAGCTCTCTGCTTTTCCCCCACTGTCTTCTTCGTTTTCTAACTCTCCTGCTTTCTAATCACACACCTCTTCTCACCCAGTCAGCAGACCATGTAGTTGACCTCATCTCACCTCTACTCATGCCCCTTTGATCTTGTGTCCTGGCTGTTCTCTCCCTTGCCATTCTCCAGCTGCTCTGCCGGATCCTTCCCTACCGAATTCAGTCGTGCCAGTGTTCCCCCCCACCCCATCCCCCCAAAGCCATCCCTCAATCCATTCTCCCTGGCCAGATGCTGCTCAGTTTCCCTCCAGATTCCTAGAACATGCTGCTTACTGTCTGTGCTCTGTCTTCTTGAGCCCTTACAATGTGGCTTCTGTCCTTTCCCTCCACTTAAGCTGTCCTTTTCAGCGTTTATTTACTTTATCATCTGCCTTTCTTGCTGCGATTCAAGGTGGATTTCACAGTGTATGACAATGCAATGAAATGGCATGATGATAAATGGTGTGAGACATCCCACAAACAATGCACTAGGACTACAGCCAGAAACAATACAAAAATGGAATTACAGAAGTAGCAAACAATGTGCAATAGACTATATGGGCAGCTATTGATCTCATTCGCTTGCAGGGTGATACCTTCAAAACGTTTTGCTCAGATGAGCCACGCTATCATAGTGGAACATAGCAGGAGAGGCAATCCTGCAGACACACGGATCCAAGGTCATGAAGGGCTTTGTAGGTAATAGCCTTGAATTGAACCTGGTAACTGATGAGTAGCCAATGGAGTGACTGCGGAGTCAATGTAGTATGCATACTCTGCTTAGCCCCTGATGGCCATATCCAAAGGTCTCTACTCTGTCCTCATTCTTCTCTTTCACAACCTTTGACAATTGATCATGTGCTGCTTGACACCAATCGTACCAGTGTTTTTGACATTGTCCTGGGTGGTTTTTCTTCTGGCTGCCTAATTACTCATTCAGTGGTCCACAGGAGGAAGCGCTCCCTTAGGAATAGTCTTTACCTTATATTTTTCCGGCTCAACACACTATTCTTAGCTGACCTCATCAAAGCCTATGGCTCCCAGTACAACCTAAACTTTGGTGAAACGCAGCTTTGCCTCTGAGTTCTCTCCATTCCAATCTGCTTCTTCGGTTGCCTGTTTTGATATTGGATGTTGCGTCTTTATATGTCCAAGACTTTCCTTCCAAGCCTCCTCCTCCTCTTATGATTTCCATATTCATTGACAGTGTTGCCATTCACTGTATAACATGCATAAAGAGTAAGACACCTCCTCTTGCTTCCTTTGTTTAGTCTGACACCAGGTCATGTTACTTCTCTCTTAACAACACTGTAGAAATTCAATCCTTCCTTGTCACACCATTAGCAAAATCTGATTCATGTTTTTGTTTTCTTCCACTTTGAATATGTTTCTCTCTGGTTATAATAATTCCAAGGGGTTGCCATGCTGTTCCATTGCAGCAAAAGTAAGCAATGGTCTTACAGACACCTTAAAGACTTAACACCTTTTTGTTCCTTCGTAAGCTAATAAAACAAAAGACTATGGAACAATGAAGATTAACTACCAAAAAAAATGATAAAAAATATGACGGCACAACAAAAAATAGAATTGACTAGAATGACAGGATTTCAACTAGAAAAAAATGTAAAATATCTTGGGATACACTTGACATCAAAATGTAGTTCACTAATGAAAGATAATTATGTGAAGCTACTACAAGAAATAAAAGGAGACCCGGAGAGATGGAAAAGACTACAACTCACGGTTGGGAAGGATTGCAACTATCAAAATGAATATACTACCATGTATAATATTTTTGTATCAAACCATCCTGATAAGTATCAACAAATCTTATTTTGAAGAATTAAATAGAAGTCTAAGCAAGTTTATCTGGCAAGGGAAAAAAACCAAGAATTAAATTGAAAACACTTCAAGGCTTAAAAGAGAATTGCAGGCTTCGCTCTACCGGACTGGGAAACTTACTACCAAGCGTGCTGTCTAGTTTGGATGAGAGACTGGATCCTATTGGAAAATCCAAGACTGTTCGCTCTTGAAGGTCATGATCTACAGTTAGGATGGCATGCATTTATGTGGTATGGGAAGACGGCTGGACATAAATATTTTAAAAACCACCTGATAAGGAAATCCCTTATAACAACATGGGAAAGAATTCTACTGCAAATATATGTGAAGACCCCTCAATGGGTCTCCCCACTAGAGGCATTCACACAACTAAATGTATGTTCTGTAAATAAGTTTATTAGATATAAATAATAGTTAGATGATAAAGGAATATTAATGAAAGAGGAAATTGCAAAACCAAGATATTAATTTGGACTGGTGGTCAAGAGTACAGATTGAATCCAGATATAACAAAGATAAAAAAATGGGGGGTTTCCTATCTAGAACAAAAAGACTTTGAAAAACTGCTATGTGACTCAGATGTAAAGTTGATTAATAAAATGTATATCTTAATGCAAATGAAAGAAAATGAAGGGGTGGAGAAATGTAAAGCTTTATGGGTACGGAATTTAGGTAATATTGACCCGGCTGGAGTGAATATTGTCTACAAAGTGAAGATACGAACAGAGAAGCTTGAAGAAAGCTGGCACGGGGAAAGAGATGCCAACACTCAGAAGTTGTATGTAAGTACTCACATTTTTGTAAATAAATAATTTAAACATGCCTGCCTGGACCCCAGACATAGTAATGTTGGGTGAGGGAAAGTCCAAAAATGCAATATCCTTCTGTTTGTGAGCTTTAAGCAGACACAGCCAAGATAATTGAATTTCTTTGGCATAGGGCCTTTGCTTCAGTGGTCTGTATGCTTTCAGAAGGGTCATCATATACAACAGCCCTAAGAAAGGCCACCTTTTGGACATCCCATTTGGCCATCATGGTTAAGAGCAGTAGATTAGACCTATCCTCCATGAATCTGTTTCAGCTCCTTCTTCAATCCATCCAAATCTCTGTCTGTCTCCACATAATGTCACAGTGAGTTCACATCAACCACCTGTGGCGAGAAGTAGCATGTCCTGTTTGTCTTTTAAATTTTTAAAAAATATATTTTAATCCATGTCTAAAAAATAAACACATGCCTATATGAATTCTAGCAAAATTGTTATCAGCAGTTCAGTATTTTCAACCCTGAGTGTCAGCAAAGTGACCAATCTAACGTAGGCTGAGGGCCTTTAACAAGCAATGGCTGGAAGTGAAACCTGAAAAAGGCTTTTTTTTTAGAAGGAACTCACTGACACTGAGTACTGGTACCGTTTAAAGGGGCTATCCCAAGTATTGATCCTTGTGCATCAGCCCACTCCTATCAGCCAGAGATGGTACTGAAGGTGAAACCAGCTACGAGGTGCAAGGGACGAGGTTCAAGGTTGGGAAGTTAGTGATTTTAGCAAGAGTAAGGAAGTAGACTCATCATGAGATTGAGGTAACCTCAGAAACCAGCAACAATGGCAAGAGGCCTAGAGGATGATTTTTATGCACCTATAAGTGAGGCATTGGCTTTCCTGGGGCAAGATGAACTGGAATTTGCTGGGACAGGATTGGATTTAGGGTTGAAACTTCTGTTTGTCTCGAATGTGCTTCCAGTCAGTTTCATAGGATAATCCTAAATTCCAGTATGATGGGCAAAGGAGAAAACTTTTTGTCCACTTTATCCATGCCGCACATAATTTTATAGTCTGCTGTCAGGTGGCCCCATATTTGCTAGAGCCTCAGGTGCTTTAGCCTTGCTCGCCTTATAGGTCAGGTGCTCTGACCCTGTGATAATTTTGGTTCTCCTTGTCTGCAGTTTCTCAAGGTTTTTGATATCTTTTCTGAGCTGCATTAACCAGAGCTGTACACAATATTACAAGCATGGCTGTTCCAGAAATGTGTTAAAAGGTATTTATACTGGCAGTCTTTTTCTTGAGCTGTCTCCATCAGTTCAAATCCCATCAGTATATAATGATGATAATCATAACTGTGCTTATATACTGCTCTTCTAGACAGATTAGTGCCTCACCCGGAGTGGTGAACAAGTTAGTGTTGCTATTATCCCCACAATACAGCTGAGAAGCTGGGGCTGAGAGGAGCGGCTTACCCAAGGCCACCTGAGCTCATGGCAGTAGTGGGATTCGAACCAGTAGAGTACTGATTTGCAGCTGAACCATTTAACCTCTGTGCTACAGCAGCTCTCCCCTCTCCTCTCCCAGTATTTGCAATTGATGATCTTACCAGGCTTCATCCAGCTTGGTAAGATCATTTTAGGGTTTCTCACAATCTCTATGTTCACCCCATGATTTGCAGGGAAAAAATTGGAAGCAAATCAAAAAACGATGTATGTGCAGATATCATGCTGTGGAAAGAAAGGTTCAGCAACCAAAAATGGTCCACAACATTGCATGGCCCCCACAGGGAAGAGAGGGAGATGGAATGAAGAGAGGATGCAAGGTGGAGGAAAAGAAGGAATGGTGTGTGTGGTGGGACCAAGTGGGAACACTAGGAAGGGATGAGAAAAGTGGGAGCTGCCCATCGAGCCTATAATAGTAGTTAAGCCTGGAAGTTACTGAAACATGGATTGATGTAACAAGGTGAGGTTTTTAAGAAGGATAAAATGAACACAATGAAGATGAAAAAAGTATATCTAGCAGCCATGACCACATGCTTTGGAAAGAGTTGGCCAAGGTCTAAGAAATCCCTGAGAATGTTCACTAATTTTGATTGTAAGTTTCTCGGGGCAGAGACTAGTCTTGGCTACACATGGACAGCCCTTTAGGAATAATTATTTTCTAAATTTGTATCATGTTTCTGCTTGGACACCTTTAAAAGAATGAAGCTCCTGATCTTTATGGCTGCTGTCTAAAGCTTTTGAAAAAGATTGAACTAGCAGCAGCTGCCATTGGCCATGGAATCAAGATTTCCAGAGGCATATTCAGGGCAAGGCAGGGAATGCTTATCACCATAACACTTCTCCAGGAATCTGACTAGCAAATACAAGGTTGGATGGACCCTTGATGTGGTCCAGTGCAGCAATTCATCTGGGCTGAACTAAATTGTTCTGAACTGAAGGAGAAACGCTCCAGTTTCCTTTCTTGAACCTGCTGCCTCAGCCCTTTCTTCAGTGGGATTCTCTTCTACTACCTTGGGAGGAAGAGCACTATGACTCAGGAGAGCAAAGCAGGTAGAAAGGGGGGAAATGCAGCTCTGAAAAAGTTAAGTCTTGTTGCGGGAAAGGAAGCAAGAGCTGTGGCCCACTCCAGGGTTCTGGTGGTTGTCTCCAACATAGCACTGAAGGCTGCTGCTGGAGGAGGAAGGGATGGAGGGTTGTGGCTGATGTAGTATTTGCAAGACCTGGGCCTGATGCTATGTGCACCTGCTTTGAGGTAGGCAGCAAGAAACGTGGGGAGGTTTCGTGCGTGCAGTGTGAGCTCAGATTTGTTGATAAACCCAGATAATGGGCCTATTTTATGCCATCAGGGCAACCTGTCTCTTGAAGACACTGTCTCATCTCCACGTTCAGGCTCCTCTCCAGCACTTTGCTTCCGTCCCTCCCTTAAGGCCTTGATCCTAGCAAGGCTCCTGCCATCCACCCCCTCCCCAGCTTGTTCTTCCACTTCCTGCAGCAAAGATCAATCTGTCTTCATCCTCTTGTTTTTTTAAGGCTGCTTTCACACACATTGGATAATACACTTATAATGTGCTTCAGCAATCGCTTACAACTGGATTCTCCACAGGAAAATCCGACGTGTGAAAGGAGCCTCAATGCCAGACTACTTTTTAGAGGCCAGGTGCATCCACAGCTTCCTGGCTGCCATGGGAGAGCTGGGTTTTCCCCAACCGTCAAAGAGTTGATTGGCTGATACACCTGATCCTCCTCCTTTCCTGTTTTAACCCCGTAACTGTTGTAACCCCGTAACCTTGTAACCCCGTAACCTCCCAATTGACGGGGTCATATCGGTCCTCCAGATATCTATGCTGTTGGCACCCAGGGGGAAAGCGGGTGGGGGTTCCTGCCGCAGCCAGAATTCAGCCTCGCAGACTTGTGTCCAGGTGCCTGTCTATCCATCATTCCTAACCCTAGTAAGAGCAGGAGGTAGTTCCTCCCCCAACAAAAACTGGGAGGGGTTTCTCTATTTCTTGTACCGTCACTGCCGAAACAGACGTCTGTTCCCTAGAGAGGAAGGGTAAGGCAGCGCAGGGCAAATAACCACCTTTTCTGGATAAAGCTGTGTATCTTGATACTGCCAACCCAGAAGAATGGGTCAGATTTAAACTGCCATTTAAAATTCATATTTACCCTTCTAGGCTTCACTGTTGCTGTCTTGTTTTTCCCAGGAATTCCAGTTCTACCTGGGCACGGAGCACCTGCCAGCTTGCAGGAGTCTTTTCAGCACATACTGCCCACTGCTGGAAGCAGAATCATGTCTGAAATAGCCACCCCCATCAGTTTTTTGAGACCCCAAGTTTATATTTCAGGTTGAGTGGTATTCTTCAGGCCACTCGCTCCAACTGGTGTGCCCTATTGTTTGTTCATTCCACAAGATGGCAGTGCTGCCCCAAGCATATATCAGTTTGAAAGCCTTGAGCCCGCACGTTCACAGCGTAATGCTCAAAGGGACTGTAGTGGTTGGGTTTAAATATAGTTTGTGTCAAGAATCCTTCGTGCGATTGCTAGTGCAGCATCCCAAATGAAAATGGAGATGCCCTTTACCACTTAATCTTGCAAGAGTGGTATGTTTGTCTTTTGTTTCACTTTTGAACCAACACCGCAGCATCTCTCTGATACAGACCTTCTTGTGACCAAAATAAGGCCTGCCTTGCTCTTGACCTTTTGTGTGTGGTGTGGAGTTGCTCCAGGTACTTTTGTTCTGCTTTAGTTCTATTGGTTCCAAGAGTAGAAGCTAAATAAATACATTTGAACTCTATAGTAGCCATTCATTACATCAGGTTCATATGGAGCCAGTTGAGTTTCAGTTGGGTGGCTGTGTTGGTCTGTAGTAGAATAGCAATATTTGGATCCAGTAGCACCTTAAAGACCAACTAGATTTCCAGGGTATGAGCTTTTTAGCTCCCTTCTGAACCTATAGCTAGGAAACTGAAACTCAAATCTGATATGGAAAGTTGCTATCCCACTTTTCCAAACCTCATGACAACCTCAGTACAACCTCAGTACAATCAATAGAATCATAGGGTTGGAAGGAACCTCTAGGGTCATCTAGTCCAACCCCCTGCACAATGCAGGAAATTCACAGTTACCTCCCTCCACACACCCAGTGACCCTTACTGCATGCCCAGAAGGGATAAAAAGAGGGACTTGCAGCCTATTCTGAATATGCCTTCAGTCACGTAGCTGCCATCTCCATTTCAGAGTGAGTAAACCAGGGGGCATTGCTCCATCTGTAGATAGTACCACGCTCTACTTCCAACCCTATTCACCAATGGACAGGAGAGCATCTTCCCTCCTTGGATAGCAGATTTTATTCAGAGTGTTGCCATGATTGGCATAGACATCACCTTGGGAGCATGGAACTGTCTTCTTGACGCTATTCTCATTCTTCTGTCTAGACGGAAGATTGGGACTGTCAATCCGTTGTCAGCTACATAGATACATCCTGTTGCAAGTGTCCATGTCATCACAGCGGCAGTGCTATAAAAGTTATGGAAGCCATGATGCAGCTCCTCCTCTTGAAATGTCAAAGGATTAGAGACAACTGAAAGAGACTGAAATGCTGATGAGTCTTGGCAGACATCTGCTCTGGCAGAGAAAGTGAATATTCCACTCATGTAGGTTCTGACTTGGGCATTCCTCCTAATCGCTGATGACTCTATGGTTTGTCCCCAGCTTCACGTAGCAAATACTTCAAACTCTGGATCCTATGTTTTGGGTTCTCTGCTCTCTGGGCCCAATAGCTTTTCCAATTAGGCAAGGTCACTACAGGCCCCTGGTTTAAACTGGTTCCTCTCTCCTTTGGAAAAATTGAATCCATGTATCAAATGAAAAAGGAAGAGCATTCCTTCCTTTTCACTCACCATTACAAATTTTATTATTATTATTCATGTCATTTATAGTCCACCTTTCTCACTGGGACTCAAGGCGGATTACATAGTGTGAGATCAGTGCAATCAGTAGCAAGGACAAGGGCAGGCATTTCCACACAGTGTCAAGGACATTTCCATAAACAATGTCATAGGGTAGATGAATACAAGTTTACAGAGACATAGCATTAGAAAGGATCCAATACAGGGTTGAAGGATTGCTGAAACAGAACATAATCCATTCTAGGATTGACATTACATATTCAAAGCAACAGATAATACGTAAAGCAACATAATGGTGGAGCCCATGGTTCCCAACTCATTGGCAAGACATCCAAGACTCCCTCCTTATAATACCACCCTCCTATGTAAGTAAAAAGCCTTTTTGAATAGTTCAGTTTTGCATTGTTTGCGGAAAGCCTGGGAGCTCTCCTGACCTCCTCAGGCAGGCTGTTCCATAGGGTAGGGGCCACTACAGAGAAGGCCTGAGTACGGGCTGCAGTTGATTTTGCCCATGTGCAGGCTGGCACCTGCAAGAGACCCTGTTTGGATGAGCAAAGCTGCTGTGGAGGGACATAGGGAGGGAGGTGGTCCTGTAGGTATGTCAAGCCAAGGTCATGAAGAGCTTTGTATGTAATAATGAATACCTTGAATTGAGCATGGTAACTGATAGGTATCCAATGGAGTGACTGCAGGATGGGAATGATGTTCATGCTCCTGCTTGCACCTGCTAACAGCATTTTGCATCAATTGGAGCCTCCTAGAAAACTTAGATGGAAGACCAATATATAGTGCATTACAATTGTGTAAACCTTAAAGGTACCAGTTAATAGGGCGGCTAGAAAACATAGCCTGCTAGGTAGAAAAATTGTGACCTCATCTGTTTTACCTTTAACACTGAAAGCTATCAAGAATATTGATCATTGCCAGCTCTTTTAGTAGAATAGATTATCACCATACCTTCATGCAATTCCAGAGGAAAAGAGGAAATTAGCTAAGGTCCTGTAATGGAAACTATGAAGTGTTCATATGGCCACTTAACATGGCTAAACATGTAGCCAATTGTACAGCAAGAAATCTTGCTAATGCAATCTTAAGGAGAAATGCCTGGCTATGTCCTACCTCCTGGCCTAATGAAACAAAGGCGAGAAAAATAAATCTAGCCTATAAGGACTGAGTATTACTTAATTCCCATACTGGCATGGAAAAAGTTTGAAAAATCCATTTTATGGCCAAATCATTGGGTATGACTGCACCCCACTCAACTTCCCATACGTTGAGACAATACTCTAGATATACAACCCATAGTTCAAACAGTTAAAAGTATCCAAGTCAGAATGTCCAGTGCTGTTACAGATATGCTATCTCCCATAACCAATCCCAAGGAAAAGAAAAACTCCCTAGATCCAAAGGAAAATCTAGATCTGTCTCCCCAAACAATCTGAGAGAGAGTCCTTTTGAATATTATCATCTTTCTCCTTTGTCTTTTTCAGTGAGGCATCATGTCATGATCTATTATTTTAAGGACAACAGGAAGGCAATCACAACAGACCAGTTGACATCATTCATTTTTCAGAAGCGTTACGTCATAGAATTAGTGCGCCTGTCACGAAACACCTCCATCTCCTCAGATTTTCCTTTACCTAAATGATTGGTTAATTATGGCCGACTCCTAATATGAAGACGACGATGATAATTTAATAGTCTCCCTTTCTCTCTGGAACTCAAAG
The DNA here is from genome assembly GCF_028583425.1 of Eublepharis macularius. NCBI lineage: Eukaryota > Metazoa > Chordata > Lepidosauria > Squamata > Eublepharidae > Eublepharis > Eublepharis macularius. The sequence goes on along the minus strand of NC_072804.1, from coordinate 40,133,379 downwards.
TGGATTAGACATATGATAAAGAAAACTTTTCAATTGGTAAACAGATTACAAAATTTGATACCATCAGTCAATCAGTAAGTCAAACAGTATTACAAGGTATGATAAAAAAATTGAATCTACCAGTCAAACAAAATAATGCAGTCGAGGTGGGTTTGTAGAATGGGAATAAAACAAGAACAATGCAAGCAAACATATCTGTTTAAGGCAACAAGACAATCAGCATAGGATGTTTTTTTATTTCTAATAAAAGTCACCTCCTGAGCTGGTCAATTAATCAGCTTTGCTCCCTCTGCAAGAATTGCCCTCCTGAACAATTCTGTTTTGCACATTTTGTGAAATGATGCGGGGTGGGTTTTTTAATAGCATTGGGCAGACTGTTCCATAATATAAGAGCCACCACTAAGTATGTACGTGAATGGTCAGTTGCCAATTATACCTAAAGTGGCATCTTCAGAAGGCCTTGCTCAGATGAGCAAAACTGTTGCAGTGGAACATAGGAAAGGTGGTCCTAAAGGTATGGTAAAGGTATGGTGGTCCTAAAGGTAAAGTAAAAACTTTGTAGCTGATAGCTAGAACCTTGAACTGAACCTGGAATTAATCGGTAACCAATGGAGCATGCAGAAAAGAAGTGATATGCAGATTCTTTCTTGTGCCCGATAGTGGCTGGACTGTGGTGTTCTGTACCAATTGGACTGCATGGTGTCTCCTTTACTATGAATCTCCAGAGATGGAGTAGCTATAAGGATTCTGAGATGAGACATGAGTCACACAGCAAGGAGATTTGCTCTCTCCTTTGGCTGTAAGTGCTAAGTACCCTCTGTGCATTTTCTACCACCAGGGTGAAATGCGGATCACCCTAAGTATGCAAGTCAGAGACAGAGTCCCATGCCACCCTTGTTGTCATCTGAGCTATGGGGTGACCTGGCCCAGGTTTTTGTAGTGTGTGGGGGAGGGGCTGCGCTTGGGTGCAGTGGAGGAGTTTGGGCAGCTGCTGGGGAGGGGTGTGATTGGCTGCAGCCATTGGCATCCTCTGCTATGCCAGGGCTCATGGTTGGGACTGCGCTAGTCAGGGGAAGCGTATGCCTTTTCCATTGCATGAGCACATATGAACTGTGCTGCAGTTTTTGATGGTGTAATTTTACACTAGTTCTGGAGGGTGTTCCCAGGCTTAGTGATAGTGAACCAACTAACTCCTGCCATGACCACAGACTCACCCCTTCCCATGCTGGTGCAGAGGGTTGAGTGCCCCAGTGGTGTTTTGTTGGTGGTCTGTGGTGTTGCCACGCTGGCATGGTATGGCATGGCAGCAGGGTACTGCACCAGCATATCTCTGAAGTACACCAGTACAAGGGTTGGGCACCTGCCCAAATGCTTTCGGCCTCCTCCTCATGATTGTGCTGTTAATATCCTGCCAAATTGGATACCACCTCCTGATGGGACTCTTGTGCTATATGGGGGGGGGGGCACTGGCTGCACGTCCTCCAATTGCGAGGCAAGAGGCAAATCCAAACTGCTGTTGGAATTAATATTTTCAAACCCATGGCCAATTCTCTGTCACAGTGCCCATAGTGCCACCTGAAATCTGTTTTGCAGAGTTCTACCCTCATTTCACTTAATAAAAAGCCATAACAAAATATGCCATTGCTGATTTTTTTCCCAGTGGACCAGTACTTCCTATTTTGTGATGGAAGGCAGCATGGTATAGCCTGAGCTCATCAACTGTCAGAAGCTAAGCAGGGTCAGCCCTGGCCAGAACTTGGATGGGAGACTGCTAGGGAAGACTGGAGTTGCTCTGCAGAGGAAGACAATGGCAAACCGCCTCTGTTCCTCACATACAGAGGAAGGCAATGGCAAGCCACCTCTGCTCCTCACATGCCTTGAAAGCCCCTTGATGGCACATGTGTACATACTTGCTATTTTAGTTAGTATTCATAGGATTTTAAGTAAGTTGAACTGTGTGGCCTTCCGTCTGTGTAATCACAAGATTACATCTCTTTCTCTTCTCCACCTTAACTTCTGAGATCAGCTTTCTATATACTCGGCTGATAACACATTTACAGTGTAATCCTAAACAGAGTAACTGGAGTAACTCTGCTTAGGATTGCATTGTTAGTTTGTTTGTTTATCATGTTTAATTTGCATTTAAGTGGTATGGGCAGGGAGCAGATGGAAGCTATGTTCAGGGGCTGATAGGCCCTCAACAGCCCTGGCTGCTTAAAGGATATTGGGTGCAGTAGAGGACCTACATTTTGGGACCCTGAAGCTTGGACTGTTATGGGGGCCCCTTCTCAACCAGCAACAACAGGGCAACATCCAACAAGGTCCAAAGGGCCTTGCTGTCCTTGCAAGAACCTCAAGGCCCAAGTGGCAGAGAATGGGGTGGTGGGATGGAGCCCCTGAAAATAAGCCATACAATGAGCCCCTTCCCACCAGCAATAAAATCTGGGTAACCGCTATTATCTTCTTCAATGGGGTTGTTCCATGGCAGATCACCACAATTTTCAAAAAAAATTCTACAGCTCATCGGAGATGTAGTGGTTACTACATCTCGGATGAGCTGTAGAAGTATTAAGTCATACACCAACAAAGGATTCGAGGATCCAGCTGCCCAAATGTAGGCTATGAATAGATTCTGGCAAACTCAGCATGTACAAGGTCCCAAATTCAGTCCCCAGTATCTCCACTTAAAAGGATTAGGAAGAATGTGAAAGACCTCTATCTGAGACCCTATCTGAGACCCTGGAGTGGCACTACCAGTCAGAGTAGAAAAAACTGATCTTGATGGACTGATGTCATGATTCAGTATAAGACAGCTTCATATGTTCGTAATGAACTTTGAAGAAAGCCATTTCCAACATGCGATGTTCCTAAACGCTTATAATTATTATTAATATGTTGGCTTTTTAACAGAGCCACTGTTTTCCTTCTAAGATCAATACTGCCATAACGATATTAGAAAATTAAATTATAGTAACTTTACATTTTAAGAGTACCATGAAAATTATTCTCAGGCAGAACCTAATCAATGTTATGGACTCAAAATATGTCACTCTACATGAAGCTATAAAAAGATTAATGTACATTTTTTACAAGAAATTAGTAGCTTAATGAAGTGGATAAAAACGCTGTCACAACTTTTATTGGATCTAAATTGCATTGTAGTGGAGGTACAGTAAGTGCCTAACACGTAATGACAGGATGACTCATGACTAGAACTGGAAGGGTAATTTGCCCTCAACTGACACACAACTGAGGCATTAACATCGCAGCTATCCCAAGCCAACAGAAGATGCATTATTTCATTTCACAGCAAGGCTTTAAACAAAACTGTTAACTTGAGAAATATTGATCTGTTCTTCTGTGAAATGATGAAATTGGAATGGTTAAAAAGTACATCTTAAATGCTGGCACAATGACAGACCCTGAGAGGCACGCCCTATTTGACTCAGAGTCACATGATACAAAGTCCTCAGGGCTGCCACAAAGACACATTGTGAATCATGCATGTGCTGGGATTTCTGTTTTTCCCAAGTGCACAGAGGTCCAATTCTGCTCGGGAACATGGCTTACACCCTCTCCCACAGTGCCATTTTCCTTACCTGTAATAGTCCCTGTGAGCTGCTATTTCCCTTATTGGGAAACTAGTGTGTAGCCATCGCTGCATGTAAATTTCCCAGCAGGCCAAATAGGGGGGCTATTTCAGGCCAGAAAAACATGGGGGAGGAAGGCTAAAGGCACTTCTCCAGGCATGCTGTAGTCCTGATCAGAATCAGACCCTTGCACATCTGGGAAGCAAAGCATGGGGTTCCCAGCACATGTGTGATACAAAGTCCTTGTGGCTGCCTGGGGGACTTGTGGAGTGGCCCAGGGAGAGTCCAGGATCTGATTTCAACTAGAAACATTCTATTCAAACTGATTAGCATGCCACTCCACATAGATTTGGAAGTGCTGGAGTCCTGAACAAGGCACGCAATCGGCAAGAAGAAGCCAAAATAGCAGGTGCTAGAAATAAACTGCCAATTGTTTGAAGAGTGTTTAAAACTCAGCTTTGAAAGCAAATTTATACATTGGTCTTTTCAGCAACTTTTATCTCCTCAGGATGCTTGGAAATTATTTAAATCCATAGCAATTCAAGTTGAAATAGAATAAATACCACAGATGAGGAAAAATACTGTGAGGAGAAGAGCACAGAAATGTACTCCAGAGACACACGGAAGCCATTCAAAATAATACTCTAAATCATTAGTCAGTAGGAACTGACAGAGGGAGGAGGTAACAGTTTGTTAGAAGTTAATTTTTGAAGTCTGAAAGTCAGGAGTTAGGTTTTGACGGTTAGTCTTACAGAAGTGTAAACTAAAGATTGGAGGGGATATTAAATTTTGGGCTAAGTTTCCCTGCCTGAGTATACTGAGGTGTTCGGGAAGCCAGCAGGCTTTTGCTGGGCCTAGTGAGTAACTTGGTTGTAGCAGAAAGCTGTGTGGGTATGGCATAAACATGTCTGAGGAGAGGGTTTTCCCCTTGGGCAAGTACTGGGAAAACCTAAAATCCCACGACTCCTGGTTACGTGTTAATATTTACCTTAGTTTTGAGTGTTTCCCCTAAAATAAATTTGGTTCTTACTCACTTTTTAAAAGCAAACACTCTCGTTCCAGTCAGTTCACCTCAGTTATCATTTCTGGAGGCTTGTGTGAGTTTATGGTCAGGTCCAGATCCTACACCCTCCCACCTGGATGATTCTCTTTCTTGTTAATTTCCTGCTACTAACCCCCAGTGTAGTGGAGTAGATGAGAAATTGAATTGTGACTCAAGGGGAAATTCCTGTGCGAAATGATCACTATCCACCCAAGAAGTCTGTCAAAGGTACCACCAGACCCAAGAGGATACCATCATAAGTAATAAGAAATATCAAGGAAGAAATGTAAAAAGTGGAAGTCTTGCTGAAATGAGAACAAATCTCCAAATAAACTAATGTAATGTGTGTGAGGTTTTTTAGTTTTGAAAAAAAAAGTCAGCTAAGGGGGCAGACATGATTGAGGTTTATAAAATTAAGCAAAATGGTGAAAGTGGACAGAGAACTGTTCTTCCTCTCTCATAATACTAGTTAACGGGCAGTAGTTTCAGCTCAGGTAAAAAAGAAGTAGATCTTCATGCAAACAATGATTAGCTTATGAAATGGGAATAATGATAGTAACTGGTTTAGTGGGCTTTGGACAATTTCATGGAGGACACCCACAATACATGCACAAGACTGGGGCGGTTCTTCTCTTCACCAGTGAAAGTGAGGACTGGAAAGGTGGCTGGCCATCATTTCGCCATTTTGACTGGGATTGTTAACCCAGGGAGTACTGAAGGAAAGAAACAGATGGCGGAGGGCCCCCCTCAAATGGCACTTCCAAATGGAATGTGGGTTCGGGAAAGAGGGAGCATGCGTGCAGTGCTACAGGCACATGCCAGCTCCCTACTGGTACTCTCAGGGTTAACAGTCCTAATTGGACTAGCCTGGGTGGCCTGAAGGCCTCTTGAGCAGGATGAGCCCCCCACTCATGGCCTTCCTGCCCACCATTCCTGGGTGGTGGTGGTTCAGGGTTATGGTGAGTGGTCGTTCCGCCCCAGTGTGGGGACACTGGTCAGCAGCTGTGGAGGGTTCTGGGGTAGCTGTGGTGGCTGCTGGAGCATGGTTCCTGCAGGTACCTCCTTGCTGGGGCACAAGATTGATTCTCACTGGGATGGCCCCTTCATCTGCATCGGGAATCCTTTGCGGTGGAAGGGGGGCAGGGGTGGAGAGTGGACCACCCCCCACATATGCATTTGGGCACAGTCAGGCGTGGAGAACCAGCCCTGTTTTGCAGGCCACATGATACTGGAATGAGCAGGGTTGCCTGGGGAATGATGGGGTGGGCGCTCTCACCAATGGCCTTGCTGCACCTTGCCAGGCTCAGCCGCCAGTGCAGCTCTCCCGCTAAAGTCCTTAGGGGGCGGACTAGCTGTGCTGAAGTTATTAAGCGTGCAGGCTCCAGCAACCTGGCAGGCCTCAAGATTGTGCTGCCTGTCCTCTGTCAGGTTTTGGGAGGAATTTGGTTGTCCACGGAGTGAAATCAGATTCTAGACTGGGTGGACCTTCAGTCTGACCCATCATAGTCTAGCCTCTGACTTTTCAACATCACTGGTAATTCCTTCAGTTCCTTTCCCCCTCTGTATGGCTATATCTCATTTATCTTGTATTATAATGCTGAATGACTATGCTGTTTGGATGAGGGGCTATTTCTGACCAGGGATTTGATTTCTAGCTAGAGTCTCTCCAGTGGTCATAGCCTAGAATGCTGTTGCTTTTGACTTCCAAGACTCCAAAGAGAACAGTTCACTCTTCCATTTATTGAAATAAGCACCCACAGAAAATGCAGTAGTACGTAGCCACATACTGTCTTTTCAGTTATTACTATTGAAGGAAGAGAGAACCCTAGATTTTTTTTTAGCTTACTTAAATGTCAGCTTTGTAGTGGTATGACAGAATGAGAAATTCATTCCTTCATATTGGCCAGTTTTCTTAATCTCATGGGCCCATGCTTAGTAGTAATCCGTTGTTTCATACTGTCAGATAATTCCTATTACTCTAAGTGCTTGGCATATGGGCTTGCACTCTTTTGGGGAGTCCCCGCCGATGAAGTTGATCTGTCCAGGCAGCTGATGTAACGAAGGAGTATTGTGTTTTCCACTGTGTTGAATCCAGAGGTTCAAGTAACTTAATGTAATTGAATTGATTGTAATATCTTATAAAAGCTTCTACAACAACAACCCCCCCAAAAAATCTAGTTGCCAAAGGCTATTTAAAAAAACGAACATCCTTTTTTTTCGGAAATGACAGAAATTGTTGAGCGCTGAGATCAGGAAGTTCTGTGTAAAGCCAGGCATGCACTGAAGAAACCAATCCATGTTCAACCCTGATGACACTTTAACAACCACAACTGCCTGTAGACACAACACAATGCCCTTTCTAGGTACATTCCACAGAGGCACAAAAAGTGATCCACTCCAGGGCTCCCTGCTGAACGGGTTTGATTCCCCTTAAAGCACAATCACATCCAAACATTTAAATGTTTCTACTTGTATCTGAAGAAGGGAGCTTTGTCTCTCGAAAACTTATACTCTGGAAATCTTGTTGGTCTTTAAGGTGCTACTGGAATTTTGCAACTGACAAAGCTACTCACTTGAATCATTCAAGCAGCCACCCTTTTGACAGGCAGAAAAAGATGTGTGATATTTGCCAGCGAGCTCCATAACTCTGTTGGAAGAAAACATGCATGGGAAGCCCTCAGGCCTCCCTGGAGAAGGGTTCAAACAGCGCCTTATGGGAACATTGTTCCCACACTGAGCAACACAGTTTGTGTGAAGGGAGCAAATTTTTGCAAAAATGAGCTCTCTTCATGCAGACTGCGTTGTAGTGGGAACAATGGCCAGGAAGTAAAACTGGTGCTTCAGAGGAGCCAGCACTAAAATCTGTCTGATGGACAACAGGGAACCAGGTGCGGGGAAAAAAAAAAGACGGGAAGTGGGTATAGGTATGCTGTAAACGTGTTTGCGAGGCTCAAGTGTCACTTCTTGCCCACAAGGTGAGCCTCTTGCCTGTTCATCTTATCCTTGTTCAGCTAGAGGGAGGGGAAAGGAAGCTCTTTGCTTCCCTTGTTGCTCCCTAGATGTCTACGTTCTCCAGCATGGGAAAGAAGAACTAAGCTGCAGCTGTGGCTCAAACCCACATCTACCAGAGCTCTCAGGGATATGTCCACACTAAGGCTCTTGCCGTTCACACTTCTTGGAATTTGCAGAGCTAGCGGCTTCCCCTGCTGCTTCTAGTGCTCCATCTGTGGATGGAGGTGGTGTGACATTAGGGGGCTGTGTTTGCATTGGGACATCAGCAGCTTACCAGTCCTTGATTGGTGGATGTTACCAGGGCTTCTAGGGACTCTGGCATGCTCACTACTTGGGGGAGGTGTTTTTCTCTCCCTGTGCAATGTTCCTAGGATGCTGACTAGTGCTGCCTATGCTGTGGCAACGTCCCGCTGGTGTGAGTGAGCTGTGGGCAGTGAACTTTTAGGACAGGGGCTATAAATGGAGGATCCAATGAATGCGGCTTCCCTATACGGTCCTGATGGACACATCAGTGATCCAGCAATGGAGCTGAGCGATCCACAGACTGGAAAGGTCATAACAACAGAAGGCTTTACAAAATCTTTTTAATTGGGAGTTCCCCAGGTAAAACTATGACAAAAATAAACAACCATCCTGTTGGCATCACCACATATTTGGAGTGTGAGGACACGAGGAAGAATCATTCCAAGAACTGTCATTACTCCAGCAAATTTGTATAGGAAGTTATAGAATTATCATTGTCTCTTTGCAGCTATTATGGGACATATGTGTGTATTTATGTATTTGTATATGTACATATTGTAAAAATTTGACTGATTGTATATCTTTTATTCACATGGTGAGCAAGACACGAATAATAATATTTTGAGAAAATAATTTATTGATTTATTGGGTTCCTAGGGCATCTTGCCCTTGGTGGTAATTGGCTTTGTTGGGACCCTTCTCTCTTTTTGTGGCTGTTAAATCATATAATAGACCATGCAAACCCTCTAAGCCATATAGCCATCACCTGTATTTAAACAAGAAAAAAAACTTTTTTATTTTTATTTGGGAAATTTTCATGCCGCCACTCCAGAATCCTGCTCAACATTTGTAGTTAACTAGTGGCAGCATTTGCCTCCAAGGAATTCACCTTTAAATAGCTTTAAAAGCATCAGGATATTCATTAACATTGAACAAGAGCGTTCACCATTTTTCAATGGATTTATCAGACTGGGAGTAACATTTCATGCATCATCAATGAAAAGTTAATTTTTTAATCGGGGACTCACCCCATACTGTCTTCTACCAGGATTCAACACAAAGGCTTGTTGTTTTCCATTTCCTAGCAATTTTCGAATTTAGCAGCAGAGATAAGAGAAAGTTTAAAAATTTTATGCAACACATATTTATTTTGTCCTAATCCCTAATAACAATTGATATGGATCTGGGAGAATGACCATCTGTCTAGTTATCTTACTGATCTCTTCATAGATTTAAATCCAAAGAAGCTGTGCATAATTACATGACCCCCACATATAATAATATGTTCCCTGCAATTGCAAGCCCTCTAATAATAAGGGGAAAATTAACTTGAGTGTAATATAGCTTTACTAGTATTGTATACAACCTATGCATTATTTTTAAGGTTATTTACCCTGTATGTAGCAGCTATTGTTTTAAATTATAGTTTATTCCAAGCTGAATTCTAAAAGCCTTTAGGAATTTCAGTGTTAAAGGTGTGAAGTCATTTCCCCATGATCGTTTGAGAACAGTCTAGCAACATCCCTCCCACCTCTGACCTGGATATATGGGCTGATGGAATTTGATTCTATTTGTATTGAATGAACTGAGCTTTGACTCATGAAAGCTTATACCCTGAAATCTTTTTGGTTTTTCTTAAAGGTGCACTACTGAACTTGAATTTTCTTCTCCTTATAATTACTGATATCATAACAGAAAGGTGTTCCCTGACTGGAATCAAAGGTGATACTGTGGGTATCGATTTAGTTTCAGGTGACTAGATGTGTCGATCTGCAGTTGAAGAGCAAGATTTGAGTCCAGTAGCACCTTAAAGACCAACAAGATTCTAGGTATGAACTATATGCTTTTGTCAAGGCTTTGTGCACAAGTGTTACTTGTCTGCCTTTCTGAAGTGGTCGCTTCTCAGTCTTTTGGCTAAGATCAAGTGTGCATAGTTGTGGTATCTGTTTAGGCCATAGTGGCTTGGCATATTATGGAACACTAATCTATTCCTGTGGCCAGCAGCCATTCCAGGATGGCTGTTGTTTGTGTGGCTCATTCCTCTTTTAATTACTTCCATACTTTATTATTTTATTATAAGAGTGCCTTCGTCACCTTGCCTGATGGCAGTGAGCCTGTCCACCTATCTTTCAAGCAACCAACCTTTGCGGATATTCTCCTCCCCTGCTTGCCAAATGCTGCCTGAGCCAAGTGGCCACTGCATTTGATCAGAGGATCATCCATCATTCAAGCCATCCTCTTCCCTGAAACATCCTGTGGCTAAGGCAAACTTCAGTCTGCCTAGCACTGAGTCGCAGGGGCCAACCCTGTCAAGCGCTGAGTGTATGACACATAATAAAAGGTTGAGCTGCCTCTCTGCAAGGCGATGGAGCAGATCAAATCGCAGAGGATCAGGCAGAGAGATGTTGCCTTGCTCTGAGTGACAGAAGTTAATAATTAGTGACAATGATTGACAGATACACTCCATCTGCTGCTCTGATGCCTAGGAGCGTTTCTCCCACTACTGTCTGTGGGCACAATGAACTCCTGTGGGAGAGAAAGATGGCCCATGATTGACAGCTGCCTCCGAGAGAGATGGGCCGTTGACAGCACATCCACTGTCAGCAAAAGCACGTAAGTCTCCTAGTGTCCCATGGAAATCTCGCTGGCTGTATACATTTATTCCATTTCATTTATTATGTCAGGGATGGGTTTAAATATATATTACTAGGTAGCCTGCATTTTAACTGCAGGCCTTTTCGCATGCTAAATTAGTCACATTTGTATCCTAACTGTGTGGCTCCCTCATTGCTTTACCTGCTCTCTCTGGCCATGTGCAGTACATAAGATGTAAACATGCCTGCATTTCTCTATCAAATCAGTCTGTCTTATGGATGAGGGAAAATCCTGCACAACCAAACCTGTGAATTTCTATGCTAAGGGCAACATGGACCCCTTTGTCATAATGCAATGGCCAAAAGAGCATTTGGAAGGGCTTTCAGATTCAGCTGATCCCAGTCTAGCCATCTTTGATCTTCCTCGTTCTTTGCCATTTATTTGCTTAAGCTTTGACTGGGGGGGGGGTGTCTCTTTTTTCCTTGCTAAAGCATGTCTCCCTAACTTGCTATCCTACTATCCTGTCTGTCTGTCTATACAGAGTAGGATTGTCAGCCCCAGGTTGGGAAATTCCTGGAGATTTGGGGGGTGGAACCTAAAGATAGGGGGTTTGGGGAGGGAAGGGACCTCAGTGGGGTATAGTGCCATAGAGTCCACCATCCAAAGCAGCCATTTTCTCCAGGGGAACTGACGTTTGTGAACTGGAAATCAGTTGTGATTCTGAGAGAATTGCAAACAAAACCTCTCGTCAATGTCTCTCAGCAGTTCTGTGCACAATGTGCACTGTGGTTGACCCCTGAGGAACTCCACATCTTGCTCAGGGAACTGAGCAAAAATCCCTAATGCCCACCTTCTGGGACGTAATATTCAAAAAGGCTAGAATCTGCATAACGTGTCTGCAGATAGTCCAGAAATAAGTCACAGTTGATGGACTCACAGACAGAAATAGGGATGCTCTCCTTGTGTCTAGCTCCCAAGTGAAGGCCAAAGTGACTAAAATCTGTCTTGGCAACAAAACGAGGTCTGAAACCAGGTAACCAACTTCATCCTGGGATCCTTGGAGCTGGGTCAGCCACCAATACATGCTTGAGCACCTTGTCTCCGAAGGAAAATTTGGCTGAAAACTGGTCAGTTCTTTTTCAACAATGTTCTTCAGAAGCACCACTTTAAAAATATTAAAAAGCCCAGTAGCACCTTTAAGACTAACCAACTTTATTGTAGCATAAGCTTTCGAGAACCACAGCTCTCTTCGTCAGATGCATCTGACAAAGAGAGCTGTGGTTCTCGAAAGCTTATGCTACAATAAAGTTGGTTAGTCTTAAAGGTGCTACTGGACTTTTTAATATTTAAAAATATTGGCACTTTCCCCTCTCTCAATGAGGCACCTAGTTCCTCCTTTGCCTACAAGCCAGGCCCCTTTCAGTGCTCTGATTAGTCTAGAAGGGCAAGAGTTGATCTTGTGTTAGAATGCCACACCTTGCTAAGCATCCTGCGCATATCCTCAGGCTGCACATGCAAAACGCATCCACACAAACATGACAAGCAGAAACCAAGAGGATATCCAGAAACTTTATCTGGGTAATTAGTGTGGGTTCCAAGCCAGAATGGCGAGAGAGATTATTGTCAAAGTGCCTTGCAAATTGGTCACAGTGGACTAACAAGCACTGCATTACCTCCCAAGGGCCATAATGTAACAGGCCTCTCTCAACCATTCTTCTTTCTAGCACTCTGCAGACTGGGGGAGGGGGGGATTTCTTTGTCCTAATCATGGCCAGGTAGGAAGTCCCAAAATGAGCTCACACCTGTCACAAGTCTATCCCTGTTACTCCACTGCCAAAGGGGGAGAGGGTACATTCCCATTCATTCAAAACACAGGAGGCTTCTCTGGGGTTACCAGTATTTAGTTCTGCTCCAAAAGTATTCACCAAAGTGCTGATTAGTTAGGTAGCCTTCCTGTGCACTTAAAGAGTAGTTATGTCCCTCTACTTGGATGACATCCTGAAAGAGCACTTAGCCTTTGGGATGTGGTTATTACCCTGCCCTGTCTGAAATAACACGAGAGTTTTAGTGAACAGACTGTTTGATTCCCAGTCAATGGATTGTGCATCTTGGCGTGGTAATAGATATCTACATGGGTTTCCTGTAGGGTTGCCAGTCTCCAGGTAGTGGCTGGAGATCTCTTGGAATTACAACTGGTCTCCAGGCCACAGAGATCAGTTCACCTGCGGAAAATGGATATTTTGGGGGGTGGACTCTATGGAATTATGCCATGCCAAGGTCCTTTCCCTCCCCAAACCCCACTTTCTCCAGGTTTCTCCAGGTTTCACCCCCCAGATCTCCAGGAATTTCCCAACTTGGAGCTGGCAACCCTAGTCTCCTGCCACAGGAAAGCCGGGAGAAGATACAGGTGCTCTTCCAAACAGTGGTATGGCATATACAGGAGGATCTAATGACCCTGGTACAGCTATTAGGAATGTTGATATCTGGCCAGGACATAATTCTGTGCATAAGGTTTCATGCACAGCTGTTACCGAAACTACTACTACTGTACCAAGGTTTGATAGTGAAGTGATGACAATGGGCTGTCTTTCTCCTGAGCGGACTTAAGCGGTGGCTTCTCCATGCATGTCTGTCTCAAGGATCTCCACTAAGAATACCCCCTTCCAGGATAGTCATGACAGCAGATGCCAGCCCCTACCCATGCATAGAAGAGGGTGTTGTGGCCCAAACAACTTGGCACAGTTTGGATGCAAGGAGGGGTATCACACACATGGAACTATATTCCTGGGACTCCTGGCCTTTCAAGTCTAGCTGTTGGAGAGGATCTGCTGGTCCACACAGACAGTATGTCTGCAAAGATATCTGTCAACTACTTGAGGGGTATGAAGTGGAGAGCCAACGTGGTGTAGTGGTTAGAGTGTAGTGGTTCAAGTGTTGGCCTAGGATCTGGGAGACCCAGATTCAAATCCCCACTGTGCCATGAAAGCTTCCTGGGTGACCTCAGGCCAGTCACACACTTTCAGCCTAGTCATGGGGTCGCTGTGAGGGTAAAGTGGAGGAGAAGGGAATGGAGTAAGCTTCTTTGGGTTCCCATTGGGGAGACAGGCAAGATATAAATGAAGCAAAGAAAGATCAAACAGACTTCACAGGAAAGGGACAGAGATTTTACAATGGGCAGAACGACGTATCGGCTCAATCAAGGCAATACATTTGGAGATGGTGGGTCAAATGTAAAAATGGATTGGCTAAGCAGAAGAAAACTGGATCAAGCCAAGTGGAAGTTCCATCCTAAAGCCCTGGGAAAGATCTGAGATTGCTTTGTGGGGGTCATCAGCACTGATTGTTTGTGACCCCGGAAAACACTCCAGTGACAGCTTTTTTTCTCCAGGGCCAGGTGCGCTCAGGCCCAGAATCTGGACATTGAACATGTGATTGTTCGAAAGGACTAGCTCATGCCTTTCTGCCTATGAACCTTATACTGACTGTCCTACACAGTCTTTAGATGGAAGATGTGATTCTGATGGTTCCAGGGCTTGTTTCAGTGGCCGTCCAACTTCCTTGGAGGTTTCTATTTTGTCTGGATCTCCTGACACAAAGACCTGTGACTCACCGTCAGTCAGAAATGTTACAACCAACAGCCTGGAGTCTGAGAGGCATCATTTTTGCAAGTTAACCTACTCCACAGAAGTGGTTGCGATGCTTATAGCTTTTTTGCTTATCCTCTACCAATGGTGTGAGTAACAATACGTGACAAACATTCATGGAACTGTGTTCATTCAGGTGACTCAACCCAAAGAAGTTAGGAGGAGGAGAGTTCCTAGAGGTTTTGCCAGGTGGTTTTAAAATAGGCTTATCACAAACACCTTAAAAAGTCAGGAGACAGCCATTTTGGCAGCTGTCAGGATAAAGAGCTAGTGCGGTGTAGTGGTTAGAGTGTCAGGTTGGGATCTGGGAGACCCAGATTCAAATCCCCACACTGTCACATAAACTCACAGGGTGACTGTGGGTGATTGTGAACCAGTCACACACACACAGCCTCACCTACCTCACAGGGTTTTGTGAGGATAAAATGGAGGAGAAGAGAACAATGTAAGCCACTTTGGGTCCCCGTTGGGAAGAAAGGTGAGGTATAAATAAAAATATAAAGAAATAAAGTGCGAGAAGAGTTTCTCACATCACCCTCATGTTAAGCATTTTCTTAAAGAAGTGTTTCCCTTTTAAATCTACCTATAGTACACAGGTTTTCTATGTAGAGTTTAAAGGTTGTTTTTTCAGCTTTAGTTAGAGCTCCCTTTGAGCCCATGTCCCTCAGCCAGGAATTGCCATGGGAAAAGGTCTTAATACGCTTTCAACACGCATGAAGTTGCTTTCTAAAAAAAAAAAGAAGTGCCAGCACTCATGATATTCACTGGCTTAAGGCCCAAGACTTGCAAGCACTGTGGAAAGAAGTGCCTGTACTGTGTACCAGTGTGTCCCCACAGACCCCCCCCCACTTATACTGAATCAGACTATTAAGGTTAATATTATCTAATCAGACTGGCAGCAGCCCTCTAGGCTCCCAGGCAGAGGTCTTTTGTGTCACCACTTACTGCCTGTGGAAAAGAACAAGAGTCCAGTAGCACCTATAAGACTAACAAAATTAGTGGTAGAGTATGAGCTTTCACAAGCCACAGCTCGCTTCTTCAGATACAGCTAGAATGTGAGTTCATCTGTCCTTATATCTTGGACAGTGGAGTGATTGCAGAAGCCGAATGATAATAGCCAGTGAATTACAATGGCAGGTGTGATTGAATAGGGTGGGGTATGCAGAGGGGTAGTGGGTGTGGAGAAATTAGCATTGGTAGTGAGACTTACTGAGAATTTAGCATCGGCAATGAGAGTTATTGCCTGGTTCTTTTAACTGGACATGTGGGGGGTGGGATTGAACCTGGGAGGCTCTTCCACTGAGCCATGCCCCCTACTCCATTCTGTAACAGGGCAGCCCCATTGACCACACATCAAACCTTGCCGTCCATGGAACTGCAGGCTCCTCGGAAGATGTGGGGAAGGTGAAAAGCTCGGTTGGAGTGTACTTCTCATTGTTTGCAAAAGTCCTTCAATACTTCAGTCGTACATTATTTTCCCAATGTAATTCCCTGGGAAAGCAAGATAGTCAATTTGCAGAAAAGCAGAAGAATAGAAAAGAAAAAAAACCCTCAGAGCCGGAATGCTTTAAAAATAAGTGGGCCCCTTTCTTGTACAACACGGCATAGACTCTTCCTGCCATAGATAATATCAAGTATTGCTTATCTTGTTCTTTGTCAATTTTTAAAAGGCTGTATTTTAATTATATTAAATGCAAGCGTAGATTGTAGATGGTGGGGAATTTTTATTTTGAGGACCTACGGAAGGACAATGCATCCTTTAAGACTTTCTTGAATTGGTAGCTCAGTTCTTTAAAAATATGACTCTTTCAATGCTGAAGTAGTTATAGAATAAATTTAAAGATGGATTCTGGACAGTGCAAGGAAGGACAGATCTCCAAATCAAAATAAAGTGTGATTGTTAGAAGTAAACCCTGCTTTTGATTGTGCTGTTATGCATTCTTGCTTCATGCTAACATACTTATATTGAAGGTGTTTGGACTGACTCTGTAATTAGGAAAACTAATTCTATGTAACTTAACTACATACATAATCCTATGTAGAGTTACTCTAGTCTAAGTCCACTGAAATCAATGGGTTTAGAGTAACTTTGCATAGGAATGCACTGTTCATGAGCTAATCCATGACTGAGACGTGGGAATGAAAATTCGATAATGACTCTTTTTTAGTGAATCAAGGTAGTCATATTTATAACAAGTATGGAGCTTAAGTGAATTCACACAGAGGTGAATGTGGCACCAACTCTCTGCCCAGTTTTTCTGGGTGGTGGTGGTTAAAATGAGTTACAGATCCGCTTGGTTTCTGGAATGCCCTGGGGGGTTTTAAGATCCCAGACAGCAATACTGTTGAGGCTGTGAACCTGGAATGAGAAGCTCCTGTAGCAGTAGAAAAGATCAAGAGTCCGGTAGCACCTATAAGACTAACAAAATTTGTGGTAGGGTATGAACTTTCATGAGTCACAGTTCATTTCTTCAGATATCAAAGCTATCAGATCCTGGAAGCTATCTACATCGTTGCCCCTCATCAACCTTTCCCATCCTCGAGGTGGAATCCAGTGCCTTGGTTTGCTATGGAGCTGCATGACATGAAGATGGGATGGGAGATATCTAGACACATTGGGTCTTCCCTATCACACTAAGAATTTTGAAACAGAATAAGAGGGATTGACAAGTCCCTGAGAGGTTGCCATATCGATCTGTTGCAGCAACAATAACACTTTTGATCCATAGTCAGAAGAATGAACTAACCACCAACTCCTTGTGACTCTCAAAGGAGGAGCCTTTGGACCCAGGTTTTAGTTTTGATTCTTTGCCAAGTCACCCCTTGATTTATGACTTGCATTAATTTAAGAAAAGGAGATGGCTAGTTGGAGACAGTTCCGGGCACGGTTAGGCCTGAAGTGTTGGTCTCTTGCACATGGCAGGAGCTGCCCTTAGCTCCTGCCTCTCTTCTCGCATACAGACCCACGAGTCCGTGTCCATGCCTGTTAGCAGTGAAAGTCAAGTTTCGTTGAGTGTCTGTTTGCTCACACAGCAGGAGCTGCATCATCTGTCTTTAAACGGAGCGCCTGTCGGTTTGCCTGACATGTACAAGAAGCAGCATGCCTTGCAGAAATGAGTGTGTGATAACTATGCTCTGAACATAATATTCTTAAGGCATTAGGAAGCTGAACAGATCTCTATGTGTTAGGCTTGAGTGTTGCAATTCAAAGTGACAGATTTTTATAGGTTCAACAGTCAGAGCCGAATGTGTGCTACTGGCCCCACAAGAATGTCAATAGGATAGGCAGTGTAAGCCTCGCCACAGCCTTGTGTCAAATGGATCTCTTTGTACTACAGAGATCTTGTTATGGCCAATGCAGCAGAATTCCTTGAGTGGCTGGAAAGCTTAAAGCAGATGCCAGGACAAGCACAATTCATCAGAAAGCACAATAGCCCCCTTCTTTTTGTAGTCCTGCTGCTGGCTCTTTGGTATCCCCACCTACTGGGGGTGCAGTACTTTCCTATGATGTGGCTGAATGTAATCAAAAGGCATTTTTGCAAAGTGCGCTTACATTGGTTTTTCTGTTTCCAAAGTACTCTCTTTCAAACGGAAGTCTTCTTTAGCATGGTTGAACCAAGGAGAACAATGCTCTGGCCATGGTTCTGAACATGACTCATTCGTCATGCCATCCTACCAATACAGTTTATTCTTCCTCTGCCAGTGCTTTCTCAGAAGTTCTTGAGGAAGAATACTTTATGGAATGTATTATGTTGAAACCGATGAAGATGTGTAGATTTCCCCAGCTTTTAGGAATCTGGAAGATCTGATCTGTGAGCAAATTGCAGCAAGCCAATTGCTTAAGTACTTGTGTATGAACTATTTGTAGAATTTTGTCTTGCGAAATAAGAGATATGATCAAACAAAAAGGGGGATATACTGTTCGTTGTGTGTGTCCGGGTGTACTGCAGTGCTTTTTTGTGAAATAGTCCTGTGATTAGCAACTGACCATCATTTGCTGTTTTTTCAGACTGATATACATATTGCATTGTTATACATGCTAGACGCATCACTGGAAAGTGTGGTTATGGTGAATGCAAGTTTTGAGTCATATATATCTCACAAGTATACATTACAGATTCAAGTTCCCTGCTGCATATACAGGCAATAGCAAATGTATTTCCTTTAGCAGAAGAGATGTCTTGCCCTGACCTTTGTTGCATTTATCTTATCCGATTGAGTGGTCTGTCGCAGCACACTCTAAAGTAATTGATAAGCCAACTCAAAATATGGGGTGGAGATTTACTGACCAATTAATTCAAAACTAAGAGTTGGGAATATAGAATAACCGATCTTGTCAAGGTTTTCCAGGCATGGATTTCCACTATGCACCTGATAAAGGTAATGGGCAGGGAGAAGTTAGATGAGCATATACCTCCCCCACCACAAATATGGAATCACTATGGAGCTTGTGTGGAAGGGAAAGTGCCCCCTCCAAAAGAAAGAAAGAAAATAAGAAAGGCCCTCAAGTGGATGATCCCTGACCAGTGTGAAGGCCTTTGCATTTGCCGGAGCAATGAGAGCACCAGGACTCTAATCTGGGAGCTGGATTTGATTCCCCACTTCTCCGCTTGAAGCCAGCTGGGTGACCTTGGGTCAGTCACAGCCCTCTCAGAGCTCTCTCAGCCCCACCCACCTCACAGGGTGATTGTTGTGAGGATAATAATAACACTCTTTGTAAACTGCTCTGAGTGGGCGTTAAGTTATCCTGAAGGGTGGTATATAAATATGTTGTTATTACTGCATGGAAGTAGCCAAGAAGTCCCTAAATCAGTTCATATTTTGGTAGTATGTGAAGATTTCCTGAACATATTAGGTCTTGTACAAATACATGAAATGTATAAAAATGTATAAAAATCTAGATCTCTCTCTTTCCTCTGGGTTTCCTTAGAAGAGCCTTTCTCACATTCTGCAAATTAAGTATAACAAAGACTTTGAATTTGTCAAAAAATAAAATAGCAGGGTACTGATCAGTTTCAAAATTAGCATCTGTCACTTCAACTGATCAATCAACGGAAACTTGGGTCAAAGACCTTAATCTTCTAGAATAAGCTATACTCAATTTCTTCATATTAGCTGAAAAATTTCCAATCGTAAAGTACGTGAATTAGCTCCCCATTTACATGAACTACTCCATTACCATTTTTTAACATCTCCTTGACCTTTGCATTGTGGTTTGTCTGCAGACAAGAGTGAAGGGCCTGAAAATTCAGCGTAGCAGGATATTTTCCGTCTCTCTTTTTTGATGAAAACACATGCAGCAAAATCACTATTTATGAAAGTCCTTAGAGAAGAGAGCTGATATAAATGTGCCTGTGATGTTATTTCTTCAACCATAAGGAACTAGATAGAGCAGTTCTACACTAGAGTCACTAGATTATGCGCAGCTGCTAGAGTCTACCATAGTTCAATGCAGACAATTATTTATATTTTCTCTCGCTGCCTCTCTGCTTCATAACTTATTAGTTTTAGACTAATAAAATATAAAAACTAGACCACAAGGGGGTATACTACATTTAAATGGCTGTGAAAATCAGTCACATGTGCATAAAATGTTGCAACTGAAAAAGTGATGGGTCTAATATTATCTTCTAATAAAAGAGGTAATGTCTCCATATTATTGATATTTTGAAGCAAACGAAAAATTAAAAGATACCTAGCCTCAGAAAAATAGTTGCATTAAAAAGTCACATGATATAGTGTCCACACTACCTATATCACAGTCACATACTCTCTCAGAATATGGTACCCTTTGATACCTCCCATGCAGAACTCTAGATGCTAAGGTATTTAGGCACACCAATGGAAAGGGATGCCCATGCCGAGGAACAGTCAAGTATGAGCAATGAGCTGACCAGATGGAAGAATACTAACAAACTGAGTAGAGCAAACACATCGTGCTCTACAAATTGTGCTGTTATAGTAATACCTAAATAAATGGTTCTTAATCATGCTTATGGCTTCTTGTCTGGTGACTGAATGGAGGGAGTTCATGGAAAGATTAAGGAGCTGAAATCGTTGCTCTACAAGTTTATCCCAATGGGAAACAAAAGAGTCCTCTTTAATCAAGCTGAGATAGTCCTCTTGGATGTTGGAGTGTGTGATTTTAACTTTAAGGGGGGGAAAGCCTTCATCCAAGCTCGAGCTTCAAGAGATGATTGTCCCACTTCAGTTCAGAGGGCCACCCTCACCACACAGTTCAGAATTCCAGAGATGGAACGTAGGACATTAAGGAGAACTGAATCAAAGGACCCCCCTATTTTATCAATCCAAATACCTGCCCCATATAAACTTTGAGCAGCCACCTTGGCATTGAACAGTTTAATGGCAGCTGGAATATATTGACCCCAGGTGAATAAAAGAAGCAACAGATGATACTTGTTGCCACTGTAGCCAATCTTTTAACATGAGCAGCTTGCACTGACCAAGTTAATCTTGATCAAACCAACCCCCTAGATATTTAAAATAGGGGACCTCCTCGATGTTGTTACCATCTATGGTGTGCCTGAGATTTTTTTTACTGAAGACAACGACTTTGGATTTTTGATAACGATCAGACTTTCTTCTAGACAATAAGAGACAAAAAGCCTTTATCAGAGAAGACAGTCCTGAAGTTGTTCTTGATAGGATAACTGCATCATCAGCAAAAAGTAAAACAGGAACTTTCAATAGCAATAGATGGAGAATAGCAATCCTGGGTGGAAACAGCAGAACTCATATCATTAATATACAAATTAAACAATAAAGGGGCCAGTATATACCCCTGATGCACTTTCTGCTGTTGGGAGATTATACTGGAAAGTTGACCACCTAACCTATAGTGGACTTGCGCAGTGGGGTTAGAATACAGAATCTCAATCAAAGCCAAAAAATCTCTTGTCAATAGATGTTGATTTAAAGCTTATGACACAGTCTGGCATGGGCTACAGTACCAAAAGCCACCTTCAAATCCATGAAGGCAGCGGCAAGATTTGTGTATATTTACCATTTTCATTTTCTATGTAATGGTTCCCTGTAAATATTTTTGCTATTGTTTGTCTTGTTTTGCTGGTCTTTGGACATGATAAACAATTGACTGATTGATATCCTGTCCTTAATATCTATGTGAAACTTCTAGAAGAGGGTCATCTAGGGATTGGGAGTAAAACGTAACTATACAGGCCAGGGCAATGGATGTTTGTGGCGTGGATTCTGTGATCTGGTGTTGAGAGGCGGCAAGATGCTTAACTATAACAGTACAATCCTAAGAAGAGTTACTCCAGTCTAAGACCATTGAAATCAATGGGCTTAGGCTGGAGTAACTCTTCTTAGGATTGCACTGTAAGTCTGCAAGCGTCAGCTGAACCCTATCAAATACGCTCCAAGACCACTCTAAGGCCTTTCCAACCAGCATCACTTCAGTTATGTCAGGATTCTGTTTCACTTGCTCACCCTTAGCCATTTAACCACAAAGCACTGTCTCAGGACTGCTACAGCACTGCTTGGCTGTCTGGACAAAGAAATATAGAGTGAAGTGTCGCCAGCTTATTGATGACACCCAGCTCCATATCCCTGAATGATCTCTCCCAAGGGCTTTACACAAAGATTAAACGGCATGGAGGATAAAACTGAGCCTTGTGGCACCTCGACTGATGACAGCTGCTCTCCAGCAACAACTGTCTGAGGGTGATCCTTAAGGAATTATTTAAAACAGTCCAAAGTGCATCCATTGAGATTCACTTCTGCCTTCAACCATCTCAACGGTGTGGTTTGGTCTGTTACTGTCACCCTGACAATTTGGTACTTCTGCCTCATGAAACACAAAGTGTCCAGGTGCAGACGAAATCTGTCTTGAAGTAAGACGGATTTTAGTCAATGGGAAAACGTGAGCTTGTGAAAGTTCTTCTGAGAGACAAGTTGCTGACAGCATGAATTGACAGGGTCAGCAAGACCTTTGAGTGCTTTGCCTTGGGAAATCAGTCCTACCAAGACACAAGGTGAATAAGAAGATTGTTTTGCTTCCCAGAAGACAAGATAATCCATTCATGTAAATATTGTCTGAAACTGGAATCTCCATATATGGATACTAGCTTGATACCCGTGCTTTGCTATGGTATTTAACTACTTTAAATCCAGTTATAATACGGCTACATTTTGGGGTTGTTGTTTTTTAGTTGGCAACCCTAGTGAACTTTTAGGGGGAGACTGGAAATAAATGCATTTTACCTCAGGACACATTCAATGACTCCCAATAGCAACTGCATACTTTTTAGAATTTGGGGGGTGAGGACCAATCAGGCTGCATATGCAAATGACCTCTGTATTCCAACTGTCTCTGGGAGGGAGGGGGGATGAAGTATGGAATGTTGTGAGCCCCAATCAGCCCGAATATGCAAATGACCTTGAAAGGTTGGCCCAATCAGGGAAGAGAGGCCGAGCTGGTAGTGGGCAGAGGCGCAAGCAGGCAGCAGTCTGCCAGCCACACAGAGAAGCTGTATCCCTTTGGAAAAACACATTTTACCCCTTTTTACCTGCTTAGGAGGTGAATTTCTTAAAATTTCTTCTTAGTGGGTGTTTACATCATGAAAGGAATATTCTCCCCAAATTTCATGTTTCTAGGTCCAGGGGTTTGGGGCTGGGCATTGATGAGTCAGTCTTGTCTTTATATATGTAGATATGGTCAGAGGCCTTTTAAGTGGACCTTTTCTATATACCAACAGTGCCTTCTACTAGATCTTGAAAAAGAGTATTCAGTTTCACAGAAAATAATGATCAGGGAAAGAAATTTGTCTGATATGGAGTAAAGTATTCACGTTTTGGAGATTTTCAAGTGCATTTTAAATGATGATACAACCAGGGCTCATTTTGAGGGGGAACGCACAGGAACGCAGTTCCGGCAGTTCCCCAAAGAGGTCACATGTCAGGTGGCCCCACCCACCTGACTCTCGGCCATTTGGGGCCCGTTTCAGCCTGGATTGTGGCCGAAATGGCCCGGATCGGGCCTCTGATGGGTGGTGGATTACTCTCCCACTCAGCAGTGGCCCGATCCTGACCATTTGGGGCCCAATTTCGGCCCTGGCCAGGATTGGGTCCAAAACAGCCAGGATAGGTGATGTCAGGGGGCATGGCATATGCAAATCAGTTATGCTAATGACACAATTCTGGTGCTATGAAGGGGTGTGGCATATGCTAATGAGTTATGCTAATGACTTCCTCCAGCTCTTTTTCTACGAAATGACCCCTGAATACAACCAAACTACTTTGAAATTAAGATGATCTTTGTCTAATTTTCAACTCAGCAAACTGTACAACTGGGCAGACTTTTCCCATGGAGAGGCTGCCAGGGTAGGAAACGCGGGAAAGCTGAAGAGAGGGAGGCAGATAAAGGAAGGTTGACTGATCAGTGGGAAGGTAAGAAGGTGGCAGGAGAAGGGAGAAAGGTTAGGGGCGCTTTCAGAAAGGAAAAGAGGAAATAGTGGGGGAGGGGAAATGAGATGCCCCCCTGCAAGTCCCTGAGGGCCCCTGATTGTATATGTCTATTCTGCTGCTATTTTTTTCCCTATCCTTTCTTATAATCTCTCTTTCAATAAACTGCTTCATTAGTTTCAGATAAAACTATGGAGTGTCTTTCTTACTACTCCAGCGTTTACCTACTGATATAACAACCTCATTTCCATGGTCTGCCATATGAAAACTGCTCATAAATTCAGCAAAGTGCTGGCTGATGTCTACAGCATTGTTGGTAGAAACTTTGGTAGACCCCATTCCATAACCTATGAGGTGATGGCGATAGCTGCAAAGAAAGTTTACGTCTCCTCTACCACTATATTGGCTGAATAATACCCATCACAGTTATTTATATCAATTAGGCAACAGACACTTTCTAGAAGTGAGTCCTAAAATGTTGGTGATTTGCCATTCAGCTGTGATGTTTCTGAACATTTCATCAGCAATAAAAAAATCTCTCTGATCTGCTCTGACTTGGATGCTTATTTAATTGGTATACAACCAGGACAGGCATCTGGAGTACTGTCTAGTTACTGCTGCTTGGATCCGTTCAGTTTGTTTTCCTTGGCCAATGTTGATAAAGTTGTGGAGAGTTTGAAGGCCACTAAGAGTTTTAGACCCACGCTCTTCTTAAGCCTTATAGGGAGACATTGGGACCTTTTAGGGAGAGGTGGCCATTTTGTGGCTGCACCTCTGTGTCAGAATTCCAAAGGTGCCCGCAGATTCAAAAAGGTTGAGAGTCCCTGACCCAGGCCATAAAGGACTTCGTAGGCAATAACAAGCACTGAATTGAATCTGGATGCTTGTTGGCAGCCAGTGCAGTACTTGTAGCACAGGTGCAATCTGTGCTTAGCCCCCAATGGAAAATGAGCCACTGAATTGCATCCCAACCACATCTACATTGACTTCAAGGGCAGCCCTGTGCAGAGCATGTTACAGTAGTCTAGACTCAAATCCCTGCTCAGCCATGAATCTTACTGGGCCAAGCACCATCTCCTCACAAGGTTGTTGCAAGGACAAGAGAGGGCTATTATGGCTTGGATCCCATGGAAAATCTCCACGAATGAAATGGATTTCTGTCAGCAGAGTGGAAGTTCTTCGCCTCTTCCTGCAGCCCCAAAATACCCCCTGACAGGAACAGCATGATGAGGGAGAAGCTGGAGGTCTACAATAAGAGGGGGGGATCAGTGAAAAAAATCATCCCCCCTTCTGTTAGAAGCAACTTTTCACCAGATTGATCCCTGTGTATGCTTCCCTGTGCTCTTTGGAGGAAGGAAAATGTGAAGAAGAAACCATTTGCTTCCCTTTCCCTCGAAAAGTACAGGGGGGAAGCACTGCTCATCAATATATACAAAATTTAATTTTAATTTAATTTAATTTATTATATTTATATTCCGCCCTCCCTGCTTTCGCAGGCTCAGGGCGGATAACAAATACAAACATGTTTAAAAACATTTAAAAACATTAAATAATACATTTAAAAACATTTAAAAACATTAAATATAACAATTCATGCTGCCCAGTGGTTCATACATGCCTCTGTGTTTGCATAGGGGTGATGGTTTAACCCCCCCTTCACGGGGGGGGGGGGCGGGCACTGCCCAGCGTTAGCCATATGCCTGGCGGAATAGCTCTGTCTTACAGGCCCGGCGAAATGCAAGCAAATCTTGCCGGGCCCTTGTCTCGCAAGACAGAGCATTCCACCAGGTCGGGGCCAGGACTGAAAAGGCCCTGGCCCTGGTCGACGCCAGGCGGGCCTCCCTAGGGCCAGGGACACTTAAAAGATGTTTTCCGCCAGAGCGGAGAGTCCTCCGGGGCTCATATGGTGAGAGACGGTCCCTCAGATATGTCGGTCCCAGTCCGCGTAGGGCTTTGTAGGTTAACACCAAAACCTTGAACCTGATTCGGTACTCCACTGGCAGCCAATGCAGCTGGCGTAGCACCGGTGTAATATGCTCCCACACGGGTGCTCCAGCAATGACCCGCGCTGCTGCATTCTGTACCAGCTGTAACCGCCGGATCAGGCCCATGGGAAGCCCAGCGTAGAGCGCGTTACAGTAATCCAACCTAGAGGTGACCATTGCTTGGACCACTGTAGTCATGTCACGGGGAGACAAATAAGGGGCAAGCTGCCTGGCCTGCCGAAGATAATAAAAGGAAGACCTGGCAACTGCAGTGATCTGGTCCTCCATCTTCAAGGAGGAATCCAGAATCACCCCCAGGCTCCTAACCCTCGGGGCCAGTGTAAGTGCTGCCCCATCAAGTGTAGGAAGCTGGGGTCCCAAAGCCATCTCCCCACGACCCACATACAGGACCTCCGTCTTCGTGGGATTCAATTTCAGCCGACTTTGTCTCAACCAACCAGCCACAGCCTCAAAAGCACGCTCCAGGGCATCAGGGGCCGATCCAGGCTGCCCGTCCAACAACAGATAAAGCTGGGTGTCATCCGCGTATTGGTGACACCCAAGCCCGAAACTCCGCACCAGCTGGGCGAGGGGGCGCATATAGATATTAAATAATAATGGAGAGAGTATCGCTCCCTGTGGCACACCACAAACCAGTGGCCTACGAGATGACACCCTCTCCCCAAGCGCCACCCTCTGTCCCCGATCGTGGAGAAAGGAGACCAGCCACTGCAGTGCTGTCCCCTGAATCCCCACATCGGCAAGGCGGTGGGTCAGAAGCTCATGATCGACCGTATCAAACGCTGCTGACAGATCCAGCAAAATCAGCAGTGCTGATCCGCCCTGATCCAGATGTCTGCGGAGATCGTCTGTGAGGGCGACCAACAATGTCTCGACCCCATGTCCCGGGCGGAAACCAGACTGGAAGGGGTCTAGGGCTGAGGTCTCCTTCAGGAAATTCTGCAGTTGCTTCTCTGCTGCCCGCTCAATCACCTTCCCCAAAAACGGAAGGTTGGAAACTGGTCGGTAATTGAGCAGGTCAGCAGGATCTAATGATGATTTCTTCAGAAGAGGCCGTACCACAGCTTCCTTCAGCGCCTTGGGAAAAACCCCAGAGCTCAAGGACAGGTTTATAATCGCCTCCAAGGAATTCCGAAGCCCGTCAACACTGGCTTTCACCAGCCATGACGGGCACGGGTCCAAGGGGCCCGTGCCCGTCATGAATTAGCCTCCATGACACTGTTGTCAGGCAAAGGGACCTTTGCAGACAGGAGGCTACCAGTGCCATCCTTAAGCAGTTACACCCTTTCAAGTCTATGGTAGTCAAGGGTCTTAGAAGTGTGTACCTTGGTTTAGGATTGTTCTGTAACTGTGATTTCTCTGGCTGGCCTGACTCAGCTTGTTCATTGCTAATTAGGACGTTGTAAAGGTAATTAGAAAAGAAAACAAGACAGAAGAGGTGGGTCTTTCATACCACAAATTGTACCCTTCTTTATAGTTGCACATCTTAGTTTTTCGAAGTCCTTTCTGATGCCACATTGTTAGTGGTATCTGGCCGTCACCAAGGGATGTTTATATGCAAATATGTATTTTCCATGCTTTCCCAGAATACCCCTGCAGCTAATGATGGCTCTATGTTAACCTCTGCGGGAGAAAGAGAAAGGGTTTCCTTAAGAAAAAACAAAGTTTCTGTGAAATGAAATATAATTACCTATTATCAGATGTCCTGTAAAATGCAAGATGTATTAAAGCTGCTAAAAATATTGAAGCCCTAATTTCCCCATAATAGCATTTTAATTTCAGCAAATCATAGCTCAATTGTTACAGGATGTCTTGTTGCACAAATGCAGTAAGAGGGTCCATCTCAGCTTTAAAGAAAAATACATTTCCGTTCTTCAAGATCTTCAATTAAACCCATTCCATTTTTTTATCTCAATTAAATCTTTGCAATAATCTAACCCCTTGTGACATAAAATTTTTACTTATCAAGTGAGAAAACAATGGCTATTAGCATTTAAAAGAATTTGTTTTTAAAGTAGCTGAAGTTTAATTGCTTTGCATATCAGAAAGCTGTTAGCCGAGCATTTACATTAGCAAATGATGATGTTTAATTGATCGCTGCAATTCATTTAAATGTGAAGACCAAGTGAAAGCTGACTTTGGGAGGGAGTCACGTTGCAGCTACTTGAGTTCCTGGGTAGCGTGGCAAGTACTTGTCTCCAAGAGTTTCCCAGGGATCCAATTGATTCATTTGATGGAACTTCTTTGCAAAGATAAACCAAGAGAATTAGAATGGTGTAGCAGTTAGCATGTTGGACTAGGACTAGGATGTTGGTGGAATGCCAATGCAGCAGTCAGGATTAAGAGTAATAAAAGGTTTATTAATAGAACTAACAAAATGGATAGGAAAGAGAAGAAATAGATCTAGCTGCCTTGTTGCTGTAGGGAGTTCTAGAGTTCTCAGAAGAAAGAAGAGATTACCCTGAGAGCGGCATTCCGCAGACAAATAAGGAGAAAACCTTATTTAGTTTTATTAGGTTTTCTCCGTATTTGTCTCCCTACAGTCCTATCTAATAGAGTTTGCTGCCCCCTCTAGGATCTTCTCCTCTTCTTTTTTTGTACACAAGACATTGCTATACACCAACATCGGAGATGAGGGTCTAAGGTTGCCAACTCTGGATTGGGAAATTCCTAGAGATTTGGCTTGCATTTATTCTCTTTTCTTTTAATCTTTGCTCAGTTCTGCTGCAGGGAGAAAGCTTGTGTGTGTGCTTTTTTTCATTGGAATGCTGTTCAGTCTGATTTCTGCACCCAAACCATGTCTCACTTCGTCACATTTACCATAGAATAAGTAAGGATTCCTTCCGTCCCAGACTGTGCAAAGATGCATATTTGCATGTCCCTGTGGTAGGCAGAGTGATATGGCAGAAGAGAAATGGAGGTGGAGCCTTTAAATGGCACAGAATAAATGGATGGCTGGACTCCTAGTTCTGTGGCTGGTGATATTATAATAATAACATTCAATTTATATACCGCCCTTCAGGAAAACAATGCCCACTCAGAGCGCTTTATAAAGTATGCCATTATTATCCCCAAAACAAACACCCTGTGAAGTGGGTGGGGCTGAGACAGCTCCAGAGGACTGTGGCTCACCCAAGGTCACCCAGCTGGCTTCAAGCAGAGGAGTGGGGAATCAAACTGGGGTTTCCAGATTAGAGTCCTGCGCTCTTAACCACTACACCAAACTGGCTTATATGATTGGGTGGTGATGGCATAAATACTAAGTACGGGTTATAGAAGATAAGAAGTAAATGGTATCACCAGATGGTGACTCGGGACAGCCACAGAGTTTCTGAACTCTTGATGTGGAAGAACAACAGGGTCTTACAAATAGACATAAAAAAGATAGAAGAAGGAAAAAGAGGTAAAATTTCTGGGATTCTAGGCAGGTTTACTTCAAGAATTTCTGTGAGTGAGGGGGTGGGGAAGGGTAATAGCAGTCACAGATAGAAAAAGATGCCAGAAGGAGAGGATCCTCTGGCAACTCAAAGAACAATTGGATTAAATTATGGGGCTGAGAAATAAAACCTAAAAGCTCAGATCCATAGGTACTGCCGGTGATGGAGTTTTATGAAATCTTTATTCCAGGCTGTGCAGCTAGAAACATTTTAGGCAACATGGCCTGTTCTGTGGTTGCAATCCTAAAAACATGGGGCTAAATTTCACTGGATGAAAGGGGGATTACTTCAGAGTAGGCCTGCTTAGAATTGCTGCATATGCCTGTCTCTAAGGGAGCAAGCCTCAAGGGGTTCTACTCCCATTTTATTCAATGGGTCTGACTCTCAGAAAAGTTATTTCAGCCCATGATTCTTGCTTCATTGTTTGCTTCATTTCCAATACTTGGAAAATTCTAGTAATTTTCAGCACCTAGAGAAAAGCTGCCTCTGCCTCATTTCCAAGGGACTTTGGGGTAAATGGACTCCTCAGGCCCTTATTTTTACCACAGAAAATAAGGAATATACTCAGTTCACTGGGGCCTCAAGCTAGTGTTGTCAACCTCCAAGTTATTGTGGAACTTTCCTGTTGTTCCTCTTAGGATGCTTTAAAAATAACACAGGCAGTTGTGTGCAGTGGTTGCTGTTGCCCTCTTGAGAATACTTGAAGATCTTTCTATGAGTTCATAGGGGCACTGAGATTTGAACCAAAGATTACAAGTTCATATCTCATGTTGTTGACCACTGTCTTACAATAGACTGGCAAACTGCACACAAGTTCACTTAGGATGAAATATATTCTGTGTGTTGAGGATGGGAGACACTTTGTCAGTCCTGTTTGTTTTTCAGCAGATAGTAGCAAAGTATTTCCCCACTCTACCTAGTACATGTACAGTTCTAGATAACAGACAATGAGGACGCGTGCTTGTATAAAATCAGAAAACCAACAAGATAGTGCAGGGATTGGATAGGAGAAGATGCGTTAGTCCTTAAAGTAACAATCCTGGAGGATAATTTTAGAACATGTACTAAAGAACCAGTGTAAGCTAAATGGGGATAGTGATATCTAATTCTATCTTCCCACGTTCTTTTTCCTCCTCCAACTGTCAGGTAAGTCCAGCTGCCCCCCCCCAATAGATAGTAGATATGGATAGCTGTTGATCTCCCCAAGGGTAGTTGCATAATCTTAACTATCTTAATTTTTTATGAAACTGTCTGTGACAGACAAGAGAAGGTTCCGCCCTCAGTTCTCCCTGGACAGAGCAAACCAATCACATTCAAAAGGCAAATGGAACTCTGAAGTGAAAGGAGGGGAAAAAAAACCCTGGAGAGTTTAACTGTCAACAGCCGACTGACAAGAAGGACAGTTGGGTTTTGGAGGGAGAAGGGAGAGGCAGTATCCTGTGCTAGCCAGGGATCCACCAGGGACTGTAGTGATTGATTCTGACAGGCAGGGTTTGGGTGCTGTTCCAAGATAAAAACAGGGAAAAGTGCCAAGCTGTCTAGTTACTAGTTTCATCAAACGCTGCTGAAACAATAAACAGTGTAACTCTTAAGATACGCACCTCCCAGGTCAAGGACTGTGTCAGTTAACAGGCTGGAGTGGGAAGGAATTAAAAGTCACGCCTAACCATCAAAATAAACTTTGTTTTGTTCTCCTCAACCCAGATTTCCCCATTACACTCTCTGAGGGACCCAAGGAGAAGAGGTTTGGATTTGTATGTGATGTGCTCTCGGGCACAGGATTAAGGAATCCTGTGTGTGTCAGAATAGACATACTTGGTAAAGCAAAGCCAGTTTACTTCATACACTGAAAGCAGACCGTGACCTTAGTATTCAATAAATAAAGGGAGGGTGTGAGTGGTGGTGCACAACTCTTTAGCCTGAGTGACTTCTTAGCAATAAAGAGGCGCAAAATATCATAACAAGAGGGAGTGTGACAGAATCAAAGAGCCCTACAATACGGTATTGTGACAGAAACAAACAAATAATATACTAGTCAGTTTCATAATTCATTTTCCATCATATTCAGATTTATATAACTGGCATAAACATGTAAATCTAACCCTTTTACCATTATAATAACTAAATGTTTCAGAAATTTACAATAGTTTTTATTCAGCTTCTACATTTCTGATGCTAAGAATTCATAGGCACTAAAATGCATGAAAAAGCTTTCTTCTGGTTGTGAGGAAATCACTGATTTCCCATTCATCTGTTTAAAATATGACAGTCCAACCTTTTAATTTATATATTTATTTATGCCATTTATAACCCACCTTTCTCCCCAGTAGGGGCCCAAGTGGCTTATAGTATTCTCCTTTCCTCCGTTTTAGCAAGCGTGGCTTGCCTCAGGCCCCATTTTCACCCACTCCTGGGATCTTGAAGAGCTCTTCTTGCATGCACTGAAGGGGCCATGGGAGGACAACAGAAGTAGCCTAAGAATGAGTGTGTGTGCATTTTCTAAAAGTTTTCTATTTTTCTTTTTTATTTATAACCCACTTTTCTCCCCAAAGTGGCTCAGCACATTGTTCTCCCTTCTTCTGCTTTATTTTCACAACAGCCATGTGAAGTAGGTTAGGGTGAGAAAGTGTGATGGGGCATGGCTAAGAGGGGATTCAAACGTGGTTGCTCCAGGTCCTTGTCAGACACTCTAGCCACTATGCCACATTGGCTCCCAAAGCTTCTAGATAAGTTATGAAGGCATAGTGCTTTTAATCTTGGATGAGGCTATAGTCAGACCCCCACCTTTAAAGACCCCATCTTTAGATAACACTGATCTGAACAATTACTGATCAGTATCTAATGTCCCCTTTCTGTGGAGAACTTCGGAGAGAGTGGTGACCAAGCTATTCAAGGTATTTCTGGTTTTTAGTTTTTGATACAATACATTTTACTACACACAACTGTGCAATCTACATCTTAGTGAATCAGGCAGATCAGGCTTGAGCTGTATTTAATGGCTGAGACTCCTTCACTTGTGTATAATGAAGGTGCTAGGTATTTAAATGCACTTCTATGTGCTTTTAGAATTATAGTATTGTCATTTGTTGCTCTCTGCTCATGTTTTTCTTGTGTTTTAATTGTTCAATTGTAATTACCTTTGTCCTCACACAATAAACATTTTCTGACTTCTGATAAATAAAATACATAATGTATCATATTTTGTCAAGATTCAATGAGATAAGCAGCCTATAAACAATCGATGCACAGAAGAACATAAACACCTATATCCTACCAACTATAATACCACAGTTAAATTGAACCCATTTTGTCTACTAAACATTAAGGCACCTTACATACTTAAGACTGATTACATAAGATTATTTTTTTCCAGTCATTTGCTACATCACAATTAACCTAGCCATTACTTCGTCATACAAAAACTGCACAGTTGAAAACTAGAGATGGGCACGAACCGCATTACAAACTTCAAAACCCCAGGAAATTGGCGATCGCACAATTGTGATCCGGTGGTTCGTGATTGTCTACGGCCAATGAACCAGCGTTTGGGAGAGGCCTGGTTCGGTGCGTTTGGCCGTGGTTCGGGAAGGCAGACACTCAGGCGCAAGCAATCAATTCCCCTGGCAACGTAGCCGGGGGAATGCTTGAATTCTGTCTGCGCTCCTTCTGTTGCCCTGGAAACCCGAATGGAAGCCCAGATTACCTTGATAGGCAGGTCTTCCTTCCAACCATGGAGCTGCAAAGCGGTTACAAGTTGGGAGAAGACACGCAGGGGAGAGAGGGGGAAGGGGGTGTTCTGTAGCCATGGGCACTCCAATCTCATCCCTGCAAACCCTGATAGGCAGCTCTGACAGCCAAACACAGACCTCCTGCGTTGCTCAATGGGACCTGTGCTTATAAATAGCTGTGGGCTCCCAGGCTGGGTTTCACTTTCAGTGAGCAGTGGAGTGGGACAGAGCTCTTGCTTACCACTTGCTAGCCTTTGGGGAGAAAGATTGAGAGCATAATTGAGCTTGGATTTTTGTGGGAGTTTCCTGGGGGCCTTGGATTGGAGAGAGTATAACTCCAAGATCCCTTTTGCAATCTTGTCCAAACTTGGGTGATGGCTGTAGGAGAGCCTGCAAAACACTCCTCAGGAATATGGGCTCTCTAAGTGCCATGGGGGCCGTTCCGCGCCCTACGAACCGTGAACCGGTTCGGCAACAGAAAATGTTCGTTGTGGTTTGCAACTTCAGGATCATTGTTGGCACTGAACTGCGAACCGCTGGTTCGTTAAATGTTTTTGGTTCGTGCCCATGTCTGTTGAAAACATCAAATTGCATACCTAATTCTATTCCAATAATCAACAAAGGTTTGCCAAGAATCAGAGAAGTAAGCATGTTTAACCTTCCCATGTTTCAACCCATCAACTTGGTCAATTTCTGACAACAACCAACTCCCATACTACTTTGCTTGTGTGTGTTATGTGTCATCAAGTCGCTACCAATTTACGGCAACCCTCCAATTAATGACTTCCAACATGTTATAACATTGTTGACAGCCTTCCTCAGACCTGGCAAACTGAAGGCCATGGCTTCCTTGACTGAATCAATCCATCTCATTCTGGGTCTTCTTTTTTTCCTACTGCTTTCAACTCTTCCTGGCATTATTGCCTTTTCCAGAGAGTCTTGTCTTCTCATGATATGACCAAAGTATGATAGCCTCAGTTTAGTCATTTTAGCTTCTATGGAGAATTCAGGTTTGATTTGATCTAGAACCCAGTTATTTGTCTTCTCCTCCAGCACCACACTTCAAATGAATCAATTGTCTTCATGTCAGCTTTTCCCATTGTCCACCATTTACATCCATACATAGTAGCGGGGAACACATAGTATGAATTAATTATATTGGTCTCTAATGACAAATAGTCATCCTTAAGGATCTTTTCTAGTTTCCTTTGTGGCTGCCCTTCCAAATCTCAAACTCCTTCTGATTTCTTTGTTGTGGTCTCCTTTTTGGTTGCTGATTGAGCCAAAGAACAGAAAATCATTAACAATTTCAATTTCTTCATTGTTAACTGTAAAATTGTGTAATTCCTCAGTCATCATTACTTTTGCCTTCTTGATGTTCAGCTGTAATCCTGCTTTGATGCTTTCTCCCTCAACCTTCATCAGCAACCGTTTCAAGTCTTCACTGTTTTCTGCCAGTAATGTAGTGTCATCTGTATTATCACAAATTGTTAATGTCCCTTCTACCATTTTTCACTCCACTATCTAAATCTAATCCAGCTTCACTTATGATATATGCTGCGTATAGGCTGAACAGATAGGGAGATAATTTGCATCCTTGTCCAACACCTTTGCCAATTGGAAACCTTTCTGTTTCCCCCTATTGTGTTCTAACAATAGCCTCTTGTCCAGCATATAGGTCCAGCATATAGGTAGCACATCAAAAGAATCAGATATTGCGGCACGCCCATTTCTTTTTTAAACTGTCCATAGCTTTTCATGATCCATGCAGTGGAAGGCTTTGCTGTAATCTATAAAACATGAAGTCATTTTCTTCTGGAATTTTCTGGTATGCTCCAGTAACCATTGTAAATTTGCAACATGATCTCTAGTGCCTCTTCCTTTTCTGATTCCAGCTTGAATATCTAGGCAGAGAGATGGACATAAGCCACAAGGTTTTGTACAAACTTTAATGCATTATAGCCTATCAGCATCTAACTGTTAAACCAATAGTCGTTACCCTACCACCCTTCTACCCTTCTAGTTGTAGCTCAGATTCCTAAGCAAGTTGATGCAGCTTCATAGCTACCTTTCCAAAGATCAGGAAGGCTGAAGAGACTAGACCCTCACAGGCTTTGGGCCTCTCAACCTTTAGACTCATGAGAAATAGGAGAAGGGTGGGGTAGGATTAGGCTAGGCCTTTGGAGGCCTCAAGACATCCTCAAAGCAGGCAGAACCTAAACAGAAATGGGGGCTACCGCCCCAAAAGAAATGGCTGCTCAAAAAGTAAAGCTATTCCTGACCTAAAAAGAAAAGCTGCTACGAAGCTTCCCCTCCTCCTGGACTCTTTCTATGTTTCCCTTAGGCAGGCATGGTAAGGTTGCCATGTCCGAGTTGGGAAATTCCTGGAGATTTGGGGACAGAGGGCAGGGCAGGGTTTGGGGAGGGGAGGGACCTCAGCAGGATATAATACCATACTGCATGGGTTTGTGCCCCAAATGAACACAGACTTTGATTAGTCTCCTAAATCTGTATCCCAGTTTTCTGTGCATGGCGGAGACTGCCACATGCTTACCACATTAGGTCTTTTTTCTGTAGTTATCCACCTGACTTGTAACGTCCTGCTCAATTAATCTTTTGTCATTAAAGTTGGATATATACTGGCCATTCCTCCTCAGATTTGATGAGAGCTGTTGAAAGGACAAGAGATTATTAAGACCGAAGGGTTTGATGGCATTTCTTGTAAGTATATTGTATCCATTTGGGTGTGCCAGGTCCCTCAGGGGCCAAATGCGGGGTGGGGTGGGCCAGCAGTCCCACATTGACCTGTTGTGCCATTTCTGGTGTGACAAGGAAGCTACAGATTTCATGGATGGGGGGGGGATTAGCTAAAAACCACCTCCAATATTTAGCAGCTCACCCTCTGGTACAACCAGTAGCTTCTGCGATACAGAAGTGAGTGCCCCTCTTGTTGCCTTTCCCCTCCACCTGCTAGATGAATGGAGGTGGGGGAGGAGCTGGGGATCTCCCACCCTAGAGTTGCCAGCTCCAGGTTGGGAAATTCCTGAAAATTTGGGGGGGAGGGGAATCTAATCTCTGTGGCCTGAAGATTAGTTGTATCTCCAGCTACAACCTGGAGCTTGGCAACTCTACACACTTAGAGGAGGGATAGCATCCATATATGAGTTTCTCAGGATCCAAAGCATTAATGTAGTTGTCAGTCATATCCATTTTATGGAAGCTGATATTGTGAAGTCCCCTGCCTCTGGGACTTGTTTATCTCTAAGTAATATCTCCCCTGGAAAACAGTCCTATGAGTACTTTGGGTTACGGGTAGAAATCCCACCATCTTTCTCATCAAATTAGAGCTTAGTCTGGACTAGAGCTTACTGTCTCCTAGCTGGCATTCAACAGCAGAACTTTCTGGCCAGGTGGCGGAGATCTGACACCCAGAATTTCTTTGACTGGAAATCGGCTAGAAGACAAGCACTTAGCACTGTTCTCACCACCATCATCTCTCCCTCTGTTTAAGACTGTTGTGATCTGACCATCCCTTCCCTATTTTTAGTGAACCCTACCCCAAACACAACTTCTCTGGTTGCACAACCAGATAAAATGCCAGTAACTACTGGGTAGTCATGCTAGGTGATAAGCAGCCAAGTCATCTAGCGCCACTGGGTGATGTGGCTGACTTTGCTTTGGATACTTTTATTTATTTAGCATATTTTTAGACTGCCTTTCCACTCAGAGATCCAGTTCTGAAGGGCTGGGTTAGGTTGTGTAGCAAAACAGACTTGTGATGCTGAAGGTCTCTGAGTGGAGGGCTAGAAACACAAATAATCAATCTATTCTTTCTATGCCGACAGCAGCAAGGTTTCTCCTTGCTCTATAGCAGTGGCCTGCCATGTCATAGGCCACGCCATACGTCTTTTCCATTGCATGTCTCCCTGTTTTAAAAAGCAGCAGATGCAAGTATAACCCCGCCTCAAGGCCATGTCATTTTTCCTTCTGTTGTGTGGGGACAGGGATTCTTACCATACTAGTCTTGTCTGGCTTGTGTTTGGAGAAAAAAGTTTTATTTTTTTTTAAAAAAAATCTGGAACCCATTTTGAGTTTGAATTTAAGTGCTACCAAGCCATAAATCACTGGGAACATTATCAGGTTCTCATGGTTAGTTGCTTTAATTCTTCAATGCAAATAAAAGTACATTTAACATTTCTGGCTACCATGACTGTGAACTTTATCTGTATTGCTAATGAGCTGGGCAGTGGAAAGAGCAGTAAAACTGAGAATGGAAATACATGTTACCAAGTACCTGGGGATGCTCAAGTGCAGGATTTTATGTGTGGTCCTCAATTCATGTGCAGGCTATATCTTCTGCTAAACATGTACATGCTGCTTTCGTGGGAGCTCCCTTTGTGTGATTGCATTTGCAAGTGCGTACAGCAGGCAGAGCACCAATTCAGCTCTGTTTTTGCAGGGAGAACTCTCAGGGATGGACAGCTCCTCTGACTTGCCAATTTGCATTTCTTTAAGGTGTGAGAAAGTGTCAAGATCTGCATTTCAATGAATGGATGTGGGAGGTGGGGGCAACTGGGAATTTGGCAGTTTTAAACAGAGAATTTCCTTGTCAATGATATCGAATGTGTGAATGTGCTCAAGCAGAGCAAAAGCAGAAGTGTGACTAAGTGAGTGCATGGGAAGTTGGGGGGGGCACATGAAACGAGGTTCACTAGAACGTACTTCGTAGTGTGTATTTCCAGTCACAGTGTCGGCTGTTTAGATGACTCAAAAGCTCAGCGTCAAGATTGGGAAGAATACTGGGGGAAGGGACCTCAGGCAACTTGAGTGACTGCAGCAGTGATATGATTTGGTGACATGAGCAATCCAACAATTGATATATTTTGCTGACTGCTAAGACGATGGTGTCACCTATGAACCTGCTGGACTTGGCAACCAAATGGTAATAAAAAAAGAAAACAGCCATTCCAATGGTATGGGTGAGTAGGCCAAGTTCCACAGAAGTGGGGAGTTAGTTAAGCTTGGATCCAGACTGCAGGGCATCTTTTTCCTAGGCCAGTCGCACTGTGGAATTGTTTAGTCATTACACAACATTGTTCCCACATATGTAGTGAGAGTCAAAACTTCTTGGGAGAAACTTCTTCTTAACTTCCTCCATCATAAGGAGGAATAACAGTTCTTTGGCATCACATACTACTCAAAGCCTGCAGGTACTTACTATTCCATTAACAAGATCATTACAAGCATTGAACAGGATTATTTTAAATTTTAAGCAGCCAAACCCATTTCTAAGTGTGGTGTAGCTGCTGAATAAGCACTTCAGCTGATTGATGTTCATAATATTTTAATTTATTAGGAACACTTTAAAAGGTACTGGCTTAATAATGCTTTCTACTAATGGACAAAATAGTACTTTTTAGCAACTTCCGGAGGTGACCAATTGCTAATAAGTGCTGTTACATTCATTAATGGAGACAATGACTCTGTGTGGGGCACCTGAAGGCAGGAAAAGAAGCAGATCTTGCCAGAGGCCTTTTGCCCTGGTTCAATGCGCTGCTTAAGTTATGCAGGCTCTAAGCTGTTGAAATGGATAAATGAAAACTTAGACAATTTCTTTCATTTCTACAGCAAAAACAGTCCACAGATATTCCAAAAGATTCTGAAAAATAAACCAAACATCACTGCTACAGCATTAAGTACCAAAAGAAAGATAGAATGGCAAGGAAGATAGAATGGCAAGGTAGCAAAAGGAAGCTAGAATGGTAGAATGGCAAGGTATAGCCCAGTCTCATAAGATTTCAGAAGCTAAGCAGGGTCTGTACTTGGATAGGAGACCACCAAGGAAGTCTTGGGGTAGCTCAGCAGAGAAAGGCCATTTTCACATGGCCACGCGCCCCGAAGATTGCGTGAAATTCACGGCATAAAAGCGTCTTCCTAGAGCGATTTCCCGGCATGATCCCGTTTAATGGCGCTTTTTCTGATGTCATCGGGTCATTAAAGGGGATCGTACTGGGAGATCGTGCTAGGAAGACGCTTCATGCTGTGAGTGCGTGATCTCCCGGGGCGCGTGTAAAAACGGCCGAAGAGAATGTCCAACCCCTTCTACTCCTCATTGGTATTGAAAACTCTTTGTTGGTGTCACCACAAGTTGGTTGAGACTTGAAAGCACACATACATAAAAGAAAGATGGAGGATGTCCCTCCTCCTACATGATTTTCAGAGATAGCATAGTCATGCGGGCTTCTTCGCTGCTTTCCAGATTTGGTAAAGCATTCCCTGGCACATAACAGTTACAAATCATCCACATATAATACAAATGTGAAAGAATGAAGCATTAATTAACACAATAGTGGGTTGGATCCAGACTAAATTTTCCAGAGGCAGAACAGAACTTTCCTGCCAACCCCTCTAATATAGACCACTGATCTCCTCAAAATGCTCCACTAGATCCTGCAGAATGATATGAAGGTGTGCAGAAGAAAGGGGGAAAACAGTGGAAACTGCAGCTTCATTCTAGGTCCAGTGTAGTACCAAGCTACAAGTATACTTTTACAGGCAGGCAGCTAGGGGTTGGGGCCAGGCAAATGGCGAGGCTGAGCTCTGGTTGGCTTTGTGTGGCACTGGCAATGTAGAAACTTTACTTTTAGTATAGTAAAAATTTGCAGAGATAGAGTAAGACAGGGTCTGGAGAATCAGTGTAGTCATTCTTCCACCCCGACTTCCCTCCATTGGGCCAAAACAATCATCTCTTGCACACAAAAGTAACAAGTAACAGCATTTCTAAAGGACATTTTCCACACAATAAGGTCAGTGTGCAAATTATCCCTGGGCTCAATGTTTGCAGAAGTGACTTGTCGTATATAAAGGCAGAGATGATGCTGAGTGACAGATGGGCT
This sequence comes from Eublepharis macularius, assembly GCF_028583425.1. NCBI lineage: Eukaryota > Metazoa > Chordata > Lepidosauria > Squamata > Eublepharidae > Eublepharis > Eublepharis macularius. The sequence continues at coordinate 40,093,742 of NC_072804.1, read as the reverse complement.
GATAGAGATCTGTGCAACTCTGCAATCCTCAGAGGGCCAAAAGTTTAGCACACGCTCCAACCAAAATGCTGAGTACCAAGATTACTCACATACATGAGCAGATTGCTCATGCCCCAGTGCAGGAGAAGTGTGTCTAAAGCCTTGCTGGAAGGAGTTCCTCACACATCTATTTACTGTAGGAGGGAGCAGTCCTCTTTTGCTACATTCTAGCAAAAGAGGGAGCTTTGAATACAGACATGGATGTAATTGGTCACTCACCGAGATCCTGGCCCCCCACTTTCCTACCGAGTGATAATAAATTAAGTGCTAATTATCTGTGGGGATTTTTTTCAGACCTCACAAACTCACACCACAGGCTTTCCTACCCAAATGCTGGTACAGGATCTCCTCTCTCCCCTCCCAGTACCGACGGATTCTTAAACTTGCTGCTCTCCTCTAGCTGCCCAGGCTCCGGCTCCATATATTATTCATTACAATCAAATATGACACAGTGGTGGCTCCATAAACTTGCTTTTCATATCAGAATTGCTTTTTATTGAGTAACACACACTGGAGCCCCCAGCTTCCCGCAGCCTGGGCTGAAATGAGCAGCTCTCTCATTGTAATAATGCGCCTCTGTCATCTCCTTATTATCAGCATGATAAAAGATGAAATATTCACAGATGCTGCCCTCCTAACCTGATCACAGCTTGATATTTGAGCTTTGGAAATGAGTTTTATAAGCTTTAATATACTCCTTGGCGGAGTGACCCCTGAAATTAAACATTATTACAGAGCGGATATTTAAAAAGCTGGGGCCGCAAATTACATCAAAATGAAAATATTAAGGCGTATTACGACTTTACCAAGTGGGAGTTTGCTGGTTTGGAAGCTGTGAATGCCATAAAACTCAGCAGGCTGGTGCCAAAAACATCAAGGAAAAAATAACAGCGGTGGCATTTTGACTTCAGTTATTATATAGCTTGGGCAAAACTAAATTATGGGAATGTTTTTCCCCCTCCAGGCTAGTTTTCCAGCGGGAGAAACTGCATTATTCTCAGGTTTGTCTCTTTGGAACTCTTTCATGCTTGGCTTCAGATGCACCTTTCGTCCCCCCACCCCCCATAAAAACACAAATAAAATAATATATAATGAAACCAGCGAGCACTGTGAGAAGAGACTAAGCAAACATCCTTTTGAAGAGCATTTTGATTCAGTTGGTTTTGAAGTTACTGTGTTGACAGACAGCATTCCACCAATGCTTAGGCTGCATAGCTACATCCCTATGACAGCCAGGAGGAAAATGATGTAGAGAGACAGGAAGGGAACTTCTGTTACAGGTGCTCAAAAGATAACATTGGATCTTGGATCTTGATTGACTAGGGTTCCTGATTAAAGTTGTTTTCCATGGAATAAGCATTCTTCACTTGCAGTATGTAACCCACGTTGGATCTCAGTAAGAAAGGCAGACTATAAATAAACAACAACAACAACAAAACATGAACATTGTTAGGTATCACACCTTAAGCAATACATTTTGAGAAATGTGGTAAGTTTGAAATCTAACTGTGGGGTACTTTGTTAAAATATATTTGCTTATTGAATGGAAGAAAGCTTTAGCTGGCATTTTAAGGGCTAGACTATACCTCTCTGTTCACTTGGAGTTCTTTGTTATGACCATTTAGGATGAATGCTGCAGCTTCAAGCTAGGAATGGTCGCCAAAATTAAACTGTGAGGCCCAGGCAAGTTTCAGGCAGGCAAGAGTGAAAGTTTGTAAGTTAAGACACAATTATCTCATAGTCTAGTGGCTATGAGATACAGCATGGCTGGGAAGCTGGGATCTGAAACCAGACATGAATGACGGGCAAGGTCAACGCACCGTGGCACACACACTGTTCTGTCCTCAGCTGCCTGGTGTCTCTCTCAGGCATGCTGCTGTCCTTCAGTTTTCAGAAGTTTTGAAGAGTAAGAATAAGCAAGCTGGCAGTGACGTGCCTCTGCTGGTTTTTGTTTTGGATCTGCTGCCATCTGTCTTGTATGTAGTGGAGAGAGAAGTAGGATGGCCTCTGCTGGGAGGCAAATGTCGGTCTTCATCTAAGATCTGCCTGATTGTTCTTGAGATCTTCGAGACAGTGGAGGCCACCGCATATCATGAAAGTCTAAGTATACTATTGTCGTGATCGCATAAAATTACAGAAAACAACAGAAGTCGAGAGACACTACTTGTGAATGGCCAGTTTTCTCGTGTAAGAAATTTTGCAGCACAACCATACATTTTATTAACTTAAGGATTCATAGATCCAGAAAAAAATAACCTGAGCTTTAAGCAATGATTTCACCTGACATTGATAAACACAGAACAAAGGCAAGGTAAGACAAACTTTGTCTTTTCTTATACATGAAGTGCTAAGTTGCCAATGAATTGGCCAAGCTTAACCAAGGAGAGAATATGGACTTACACATTGGTGGTTGTACATTATGCATTTCTAGGCTTTGAGATGAGTCTGATCTTTCCATTCAAATTTTGCATTTTAATGGTTCAGAAATATTTAGGCCTAGAGTTCCATCTAACTGCCAGCAAGCAAGAAAGCATATATTCCCTCCTGAACATGTGTATACATTAATATGCACCAACACAAGAAGACTTCTTTATCACACAAACCATCCATAAGCTGCCACATTGCTAGGCTAGCTGCAGATTTTCCTGCTCAATCTGTCACAAGGCAGAAAGTGGGGGCTTGCTTTGGTATGAGGTGTGCTTTCCAAGTCTCTGAGCCCACTTACTGTACCTCCTGCTAGCGGTGGTAGCTCAACAATTACTGAGATGTCTGCTGCTTTCAGACTCTTTCTGCAGTGTTAAAATGTACTGCCTTGGCATCTTGGGACATCACCAAGTCAATGCAACTGTAATATTCCCTTCACTGATCCAGCCAAAACTCTACCTAAATTGAGCTCAGCAGGAGTAAGTCCAATGACCTCGCAACGAGTGGAAATGATTGCAAATCAGAATTCATATATGTTCCTGTCTCAGTAGGTACTCTCATCCCCCATGAAGGAAGCAATCATCTCTTTCAAATTCCTGTTTGCCCTTTCACTCAGACTTGTTTGAAGGATGGCTGTTTTGCAGCATGTGCCTGGGACAGGAGCAATGAGTGATGTAGTAGCCAATCAGCTTTCATCCTGTCCTTCCTTGGGATAGGAATACTTTGTTGATTCCATTTCTAAACTATCTGAATTTATTGTATTATATTTTTCTCTGGAAGTCTGTATTATTATTCCTGGACTCTGCATCTGTTGTTGTGACCTTCACAGACCATGTAGAATCATCTATGACTTTCAGTCCTACTGGGCTCCTGTCCAGTTAGCGAAGACTCTTGTTCCTTGCATGAAGAAGTCAAATGAATTGTTCCAGACTGACCATAGGAGTACCAATCTTGCATGATTAATGTTGCCCGGGAAGTCCCTCTGTGTAAGAAGAAGAGCATACATGTACTTGTAAGGGGGGGATCCTGAACAGAGATGGGCACGAGCCGAAATATGAACCAAAGTTTGTCATGAACCAAGACAGTTCATGGTTTGTGAACCAGCAGTTTGTCAGAGCCCATTTCTGACAAACAGCCATGAACTTAAGGCTGGTTTGTTTGGTTCGTTTTTCGGTTCGTCACTGCAGACAGCCTGGCACTGATCAATCAGTTTCCTAGGCAACGGGGGGTGGGGGGAGATGGGCTTTCTGTGGGCCTTCTGCTGCCCCGGAAGTGACGTTTTCACAAAACAAACAAGCCAGTTCATGAACCAGGGAAAGTTTGTGAAAGTTCATGGTTTGTGAAACCATGAACCGCATGGTTTGGCATTTTCCTGGTACGTGCCCACCTCTAATTCTGAATCAAACTGAGTGACCAGAACAGAAAAAAGATGCTGTCATGGGCTGGGCCAGCCCAAGCAGAGCAGTCAAAGTCGAGTCCAAAGCCAGGGGTGAGTCCAAAGTCCAAGTTAGGGGGTCCATAGGTCAGTTACCGGTAAGGTCAGGTCTAGATGCAGGCAGAGACAGGGCACGGTCCCAAAGCTGCAGGAATCCAATACATGGCTTCCACTCCTCCTCTAGACTTGCTTTTATAGCCAGGTTTAGTTTGCAGACAGCTGCTTGGACAGTATTCTCATCGTCGTTATCCACAAGCAGCTGTCGTTGGCCCAGGAGGTGAGCATTGCACCATCTCTCTTGCAGCTCCACTCTTTGCCTTTGTCTGCAGCGCTCTTTGGGTGTGGGCGAATCTGGGAGGTCGAAGCCGCTGTCTGGGCTTCACCTGTGATGTTGGAGCTGGAGGGTGCTGGTGACTCTGCCTCAGCTGCTGGCTGTGGACTCTGATTAGCCAGCAGCTGTTCTTCTTGATCACTGGCTTCAGCTGAGTCAAGGCTGGCTACACAAAGCTCCTCTTCTCCTGAGGAGTCCTCACTTTCACATGACAGAGGCCTTCAGAAATGTCGGTGATAGTTACGCTATGACCTTGTCATTTAGTGTTTCCCTTGGTCTGGAGTGTGTGGAGTATAGGTCTTCATTTTCTCCTTCAAAATGTTTTGGAATGCTGTTCTATTTTCTCGAAAGAAAAAAAAACAGACAGGGTTCAATAACAAACTTTCCCAAGGGATCCATTCAACCATGCAGCTAGGCTGCATAACTCGGTGGGGTCAGTCACTGTCTTAGCCCACATGATTGCACCGGATGTTGTGAGAATAAAATGGTGCATGTGTGCTAGCGGCATGCATGCCATCCTTAAATTCTTTTAGGAAGGGTACAATGATGGTGATGATGATGATGATGATGATGATGATGATAAAAAACTGAACAGTGGAGGAAAGTGGACAGGTTCTCTTTTTCCTGGCATGAAGAAGCCATTGCACTTGCTCCAGGCTGACCACAATGGATGCATTTCTGGGTCTGAGCCTTGCTGTTGGTTCACTAAAGCAGGAGTCAGCAATGAACCATTGCCTCATTAGCTCTACGTTATAGGACTGTTGTAAAGATTACTATGATCATGTCTCTAAAGGCTTTGAGCACTGAAATGTTAAATGTAAGCAGGGCTTTTTTTCTGGGAAAAGAGGTGGTGGAACTCAGTGGGTTGCCCTCGGAGAAAATGGTCACATGGCTGGTGGCCCCGCCCCCTGATCTCCAGACAGAGGGGAGTTGAGATTGCCCTCCGTGCCGCTTGGCGGCACGGAGGGCAATCTCAACTCCCCTCTGTCTGGAGATCAGGGGGCGGGGCCACCAGCCATGTGACCATTTTCAAGAGGTTCCGGAACTCCGTTCCCCCGTGTTCCCCCTGAAAAAAATCCCTGAATGTAAGTATTCCCATTATGCTGCTTAAAAGCTGGGCGTTGTGCCTGGTCATTTATCCTAACATACTGATCCTAACACACCTCCTCTGTCTTTAAAAAGAGGGTTCAGCCAGGAACTCCATTTTTATTGCAAAAAGATGAAAGAATTGACATCACTGACCACCACTAGTAGTTCATAAATAACTGTCACTTCTCCACCTTTGCCATAGAAAAAGCTTTTTCTCCCCATTGTTTTATTCAGTTGCACTTTAAGAAAATATAAAGCTCCTACTTTAATGATCTCTCTTGTTTTTGGTTACATACTTCATTGTCCTTGAAAAATGATGGAATATGTCAGCCTGGCTTCGCCATTAGTGGTAGCATATAGGCTGGATCTCTAACTCTACCATTTCAAGGAGTCTGAACATTCAGTTGACTAATTGGACCATGGGTACTGGAATACAACCAGTTAACACCAGATCTAGCTTAAAAATTTTTCATTTTTTAAAAGCAGGTCAGGTTTCTAGCCCTCAGTATCAGAAGCAAAACTTGTCACTAAATAAACAATATTCCAGATTCTGTAAACAACTTTAAAATAAATGGCTCTAATCCATACCTGCTAGGAATAGTTGAAGGCAGTAGGAAAAGAAGAAGACCTAAAGCGAGATGGCTGGACTCAATAAAAGAAACTATGTCCTCCAATTTGCAAGATCTGAGCAAGGCCGATTCCAGACGGCCCTCTGCAATCCAAAATGTTGCGCGTTGTCGTGCGTCATTGCGTGGAAAACGCGAAATATCGCGTTTTCTCGCGCGAGTTTTGCACGAGGTCACGCAAAACTCGCGTGAGAAAACGCGATATTTCGTGTTTTCTGCGCGATGACGCGTGACAACGCGCAACGTTTCCGATTGCAGAGGGCCGTCTGGAATCGGCCCAAGTCTGTTGTGACAGGACGTTTCAGAGGTCTTTCATTCATAGGGTCACCATGGGTTGGAGGCGACTTGACAGCACATAAAACACGCAACTCTATTACCATTAATCCTGTTTATCAAAACTACAGGAAATAAGATTTTTAGACTCTAGAGTCTTTATATTGATGCCCTTATGTGCCAACAATGCCCCTCTGCTCTGTACATAGGACAAACCAGCCAACCTCTGCGCAAAAGAATAAATGGACACAAATCTGACATCAAAAATGGTGAAACCAGTAGGAGAACCAGTAGGAAACCAGTAGGAGAACCAGAAACCAGTAGGAGAACACTTCAATCTACCAGGACACTCCATCAAGGACTTAAAGGTCACCATAGTTCAACAGAAACATTTCAAAAGCAGAATCCAGCGGGAAGCTGCTGAATTGGAATTCATATGTAAATTTGATTCAATCAGACTTGGATTGAATCGAGACTCTGGATGGTTATCTCATTATCAGAAGTAACTGCCTTTCAGGCATTCCGTTCAGATTCAGCTATGGAGGGGTCAGGGAGGGGTCACACCCAGTCTGAATTGTGCACTCCACCTCTTTCATGACTTTTGCAACAGATTTGCATCTATTCCCCCTTCCTCTCACCACCTATATATCTCTGGCCAGTTTCTTCATACGCTCCATGCATCTGACGAAGAGAGCTGTGGTTCTCGAAAGCTTATGCTACAATACATTTGGTTAGTCTTAAACATGCTACTGGACTCTTTACTATTTTGCGACTACAGACTAACATGGCTAATTCCTCTGGATCTATATTTGAAGGTTCTGGATCCATACGTTTTGGCCTGAAAGGAATGCAGTCAGGAATCCTAGATTAGGACCCCCCTGCCCCCCAATACTCAAGGTTGACTCAGCCTTCCATCCTTCTGAGGTCGGTAAAATGAGTACCTAGTTTCCTGGGGGTAAAGTGTAGATGACTGGGGAAGGCAATGGCAAACCACCCCGTAAAAAGTCTGCCAAGAAAACATTGCGATGCGACGTCCCCCCATGGGTCAGTAATGACTCGGAGCTTGCACAGGGGACTACCTTTACCTTATGGGGCTAAATACAACTGGAAACATCTGAACAAATGTTAGAAAAAGTAATCATGTCAGATAGAGTAATCATTGGAAAAGCAGGTGCTTTGCATGTATAAAGGTACCCAGTTCAATTCCTGCCATATCTAGTTAAAGGAGCTTGTGTAGCAAATCATGATAACTATGTCTGAAATCTGGTGAATGCCCAAAAGAACTACTTTTCTGATTTGATGATTTATGGATGTATGGACTAAGGGATTTTGACATTAGAAAAGAGAGAGCTTCTAAATCATTATCTAGTGAAAGTGTAAATTTGACATGAAAATTTGTTTTGGAGAAATTCAGTTTAAATAGTTTGTTTTTCCTTTATTGTGGTTTTTTTTTGTATCATGTTTGTTTTGTTATTCTTTTCGTTGACTAATTGTTTCTGTTTGTTTTATTAGTATGTGTGTAATTGTAGTGCTTGTATGTTTATAGTGTTTGTATAAAACGCTTAGTAATCATAAAAATGCCTCCCTCCCAAGCCAGGCAGTAACCGTTCTGTGACTCTAGCTGTGGGCAGGGTTTTCTGAGCAGTCTCTAGAGGATGGCACGTATCTTTGCAACTTGAACTCAAAGTAAACTATTTTACAAGAGTTTGGCAGGGGGGCGGTGGGGGAGTGCCCTGCTTTCTGGCATAGACGGCCTTGCTCTACCCTTCTGAGAAGCGTGCTGATGAACAAACATTTTTTTTCCTGCACAGCAGAGATAACCAACTCTGCATTTCAATGACATTCTCCCAGCAGAGAAGAGGAGCTGATTGCATTAGCACTGCCTCTCTTTCTAGAGATAGAATATAGAGCAGTTTTGCTGAGTTCCAGTATCTCTGGGGAACACCACAGAAGTCACCTCCCAAGCACAGCACTGGCTGAGTAATAGTCCAGATGAATAAACATAAGGATAACTTGAGTGGGGCGAATGGAAGAGGAGGGGGAGGCAGTCTGAATAACGGGTAGTCCAGCAAGTGGTTTCCCTCATGGCTGGTACTGGGTTGTGTGATACTACAATGGAGGGGGCGGGGGAAGAGAGATTGCAAAGCAGAGATGCCAGGCCAGACGGCCTTTCCTAACAGGCACTATTTTGGACTGTGTCACCTGCATTGATTGGAGATGCTCACACGCCTAGTTCTGGATGACTCTAGTTAGGCCTGGTTCATGCACTTAAAAAGCCCTAAGTGTCTATTTAGCTTTCCTACATCAGATCATTTAAATCCTGGCAAGAGGTACATCTCAAATAACGTTTTTAGGTTCATCATTACTGGGGGACTGTACACAAGTAAATACAATTACAGAATCTCTGCTTCCACTCTAAGCCTTTATTAAAACAGGATCGTTCAACATTCTTAGCTCAATCAAAAGACAAGCATGCCATCCATTTTAACGACATCGATAGTTAAAAACGAGCAATACGAGTCCAAGAAAGCATCGTACCCCCCAAAGAAGCAAGTCACAAGCAAGGAGCCTTTTCTAAGAAGAAGCTCCCAATCAAATGAACTTTTCATATTTGTAGGGTTTTAGCATCATCTCCTAAAAATAACTGTCTTGATTGATAATGGGGCTAACTAATTATCTTATAACTTCAAACATGATACAAGGTTTTCTTTCTTTCTATTTTATTTTATTTAGTCTGCCTTTCTCACTGAGACTCAAGGCAATCCCACAACATGAGTCAGTACAGTCATGTAATAGGATATATGCAAAGATTTAAAACCAGCAGAAACTCAATATGGAGTTGAAGAAATGCTGGAACAGAGCATAAGCAATTCCAAGATTGACATATTAAACTACATAGGATCTACCCAGTAGGATCATACATACAGCAATAGTAGTAAAGTCTACTCTCCATCATACTTGCCGTAATAGTAGTAAAGTCTATAATCACTCCTTATCCCTTTACTGATGCATTCCTTTGAGAGAGCTTCCTTATATTACTGCCTTCTTATCTGAATAAAAAAGTCATCTTGAACAATGAGTTTTGCATCGTTTGCAGAAAGCCAGGATAATGGGAGCTTTCCTGACTTCTTCAGATAGGCCATTCCATGACGTGGGGGCCACCACAGAGAATGCACATGTATGGGCAGCTGTTGATTTTGCCCATGTGCAAGGTGGCATTTGCAGACACCAGATGAGCAAAACTTCCGTTGCAGAACATAGAGAGAAAGAGGCAATCTGTAGATATGCTGGACCAAGGCCATGAAAAGCTTTCTATGTGATAGCTAATACTTTGAATTGAGCCTGGTAACTGATAGCTAGCCAATGGAGTGACTGCAAAATGGGAGTAATATCTGAAACATCTTCTTTAAGTATATGAAAATTGTTAGTTCATTCTTGCTACTTTTCCTCTTAATAAAGTCTATATAAAATTAGTGATTGCAAGTTTCTCATATACATATGGATATTTTTTTGGCCCTAAACGAATCTTGAACCATATCTTCACTTCTGTGAAGCTGGACATTCCTGTCATTCTCAGAAGTTCTCTGCACCGGGGCTTCAACACATGGCGTCTACGGACTGATATGGGTTACATGGCTCTTCTAATCTATACAATGTCATATGTGCCCCTCTTCAAGGTTGTTCTGTTCTGGGCCTCAAAGCGCCTTTGTGGCATGTCTAGCTGTGGGGCCAGACTAGCCCTGTTTGTGTGTGCAGAAACATCTTCTATTTTCTTCTTGGTCAAATCCAGCAACAGTTCCCCTATTTTTCTAGCTGTATCAGCAACATCCTGCCAGTTCCACTCACTTGCCATTTGCCAGGGGTGATCAGGCAACCAATTAATCAGTGATTTATTCAGCTGTTTGCAGCCAGCTTGTGTATATTTGCAGGAAAACGCTACTTGCAGCCATTGGAAGCTGACTCCCAGCTTCCACTACAAATTTTTACTTCTCCAGGGCCAGTTTCCCTATTGTTGTTACCCATCAGTATCTAAAAGGCTGATGGGAGAAAACTGGGTGAGGGAGGATGCAAAAACTGGAAGTGATATCATGGTTTAACCATAGAGTTTTGTGAATCCTAGAGTACCTCTCAATTATCATGAGAAGGGGCATTGTGCAGCTATCCCTACACCCTCCAGTGCTTCCAGGAGTTTCAAGCTGTGATCTGGCAACCCTAGCCATGATTCTAATCCGAACTGGCCACCTTGCATGCAAGAAGTGAGCTGAATCTGCAGCTCGTGTCTGACTGTTACACAGGGTTGGGACCCCAGACTGAACCTGTGTATTCTGTAGGGTTGCCAGCTTCCAGGTAGTGGCTGGAGATCTCCCAGAATTACAACTGGTCTCCAGGCCACAGAGATCAATTCACCTGGAGAAAATGGCTACTTTGGGGGGTGGACTCTATGGAATTATGCTATGCCAAAGTCTTTTTCCTCCCCAAACCCCACTTCCTCCAGATTTCTCCAGGGCCGTTTCCACACAGCTCCCCGCTGCTCGTAACAACCCGGCATATCGCGAAAAAAATGTGGAAGATCGTGTTTTCTTGCGCGAGATTTGCGCAACGTCATGTGCGCAAATTTGCGCGAGAAAACGCAATCTTCTGCGTTTTTTTTCTCAATATTCCAGGTTGTTACAAGCAGCAGGGAGCCGTGTGGAAATGGCCCTGGTTTCACCCCCCAGATCTCCAGGAATTTCCCAACTTGGAGCTGGCAACCCTAGTATTCCATAATGTGTAAACTGACATGTAAGACTTGAGCTTGGAAACTTTAGGATATTTCATGCCATCCATACCTCGATCACTATTTTGAGGTTGAATTTGTGCATCAAATATTGAGGGACTGAGGTAAAAATTATTTTATTTATACCTGCCTTTTAACCCCAATGGGGACCCAAACTAGCTTACATCATTATCTTCTCCATTTTATCCTCACAACAACTCTGTTGTGAGAGTGCAACTAGCTCAAGGTTACCCAGAGAGCTTCCATGGCAGAGTGGGGATTTGAATTTGGGTCTTCCAGATCCTAGTCCAACCACTACACCACACTGTCTCTCAATGTGGTGTTTGAATATATAATGCATTGTCTACATATTGAGTAAGCATGGTGACAATTTTGATACCATCATCAGTAAGTGAGTGAGGCCCAAATCTCTCTCTTTCTTCCAGGAGTGTAAGGATATTTCCAAGGGCTGCTCGTGCCCATTCTGAGTTCAGTCTCCATTAGCGAAAACATAAAGAGGATTTTTATAGTTTTCTGCCATAGCATGCGCAATTGAACTCTGCCTCTTTTTGCTTGCCTTCTTTAGAAGTGCTGCTGTTAACCTAACTCTTACAGACCCTTTCAAAGAAGGAGTTGATGATTCTAAGGTTATCGCCGTCAAATTTTTAATTAGCTTCCCAGAATCATAAAGTTGTAAAGCTCAGTGATACAGCTACATTTGGAAGGGCCCTTAATCTTGAGCTTCTCTGCAAATTGTGAGCATCAGTTCAGCAATGGACTAAGTAAGCCCCAGTCTCTGTTCTTCTACACATTCACTTGGCTGTGACTGCCTGGGGCTCTGTTGTAAAGTTGTGAGTCTGTTGTACCAAATAAAACATGGTAAAAACCTGACTCCTCCTCCTGAATGGCCCCTCTTTTGTGTTTTCTTTTCCTTTATTTTCTGTGCAATATAGAACCTCACTTGTGAGAAGAATATTTTTCAGAATTATAAAATAAGGGGACATTAGCTGCCTTGCCTGTTCCCTGCTGCCTGTCTTCCAGCAAACAACCCTTTGGCTGGTTTCATTGTATAATCTTATTGTAGTGTTTCTGAATGCCGCAGCGCTCACTTCCTAGCATTATTAAGGGTGCCAGTGACCAGCTTCTGCCCTTTCTCTAGTGCTGTCCCCGTACAAGTGATTAAAACAAAGAAACTAAGGAAACAATTCTTTAAAATAATAGCCATCCTCTGCTAGGGTTGCCAGTTCTGGGTTGGGAAATTCCTGGAGATTTTGAGGGTAGAGTCTGGGAAAGGTAGGTTTTGGGGAGGGGCCTTAGCAGGGTATAATGCCATAGAGTCCATCCTCCAGGGCTGCCATTTTCTCCAGAGGAACTGATCTCTATGGTCTGAAGATCAGCGGCAATTCTGAGAGATGCCTGACCTGGAGGTTGGGAACCCTATCCTCTGTCCTCTGTGCCCTCTTGTCTTACTTCCAGAGGGTGCAAGCAGCAACAGGTCTGCTTATGTTTTAATGCTGCCTTGCTTCAGGTTGCCAAATGCCAGCTCTGCCTTTCTGTAGTACTGCCCTGCCTGTTTTTCCTGGAGGGTACAATTTCTGTCCTGTAACTCAGCCTTGAATTTCCCAAGAACCAGTTCTCCCCACTCTGTAATGCTGCCCTTCTCCCTTGTTGGGCTGCTTAAAATAGCCCCCTTGCTGCCCACCTTTTGTTTGTCATCTTGGTGAAATCTTCTCTGCCTTGTTCTAGTTTTAGTATATGTGCTGTCTTCTTGGTTACCCATTCCCTTCCAGCGCTTACTATGCAAGGTGGAATTTCTGTTGACTGTAATAAGGAAGCTTTATCTTCTCTGACTGGAATTTGACAGAATGAATCCCTTGTTAAGGGGTAAAATATGTTTCCATAGAAAAGAATGAAAAAAAATAGAGTAACTAATCTGAACAGTATAACTATCATAAACAAAACAAATACAATTTGTACTAATAAATGAATAGAATCCAAATGAGATTTCTCAGAACACACCTAAATAGATTTATATTGAAATCCATTATATATATTTAGGCTTCATTTCTGCAGGTGGTATGGACAGAGGCTTTATAAAAAAAGATGGGTTTTGAAGGAGGGTGCTTAAATGGAGAGCTGGTACCATGTGGATATTCTGCAAAGCAGTATGAGGGATGAGGGATAGCAAGGAATGAAGAGCAAAGCTTTCTCTGGGAGTAAGGCCCTTTGGATGACTGAGAGTTGTGGAGCTGGAGGACAGTCACTCAAGTGAAGGAGTGCACCAGGCTATGAGAGTTAAGAGGTAGGGGAGGCAAGTCCATGGAAGGTTTTGAAATGAAGGATGATGGATTTCTTCTGGTTCCTGTAGCAGATAGGAAGCCAGTGTATGGATTTAAGGAGGGATGTCACATACTTAGAATGATGAGATGGGTGAACAATGTTGGCAGCAGAGGAGTGACAACAAAAGACCAGGCCGGAGATGGTTGCAGTAGTCAAGATGAGCGATAACCAGCATGTGAGGTATAACAAGGGAGGGCCGTGGAGTGGAAGGCTTTATAGCGGGAGACTGAGGTGATCGGAGCATGAGCTGGATTTTTTTGCCAGCAAGTTGGAGAGGAAGGGATTTATTTGGTGATATTGTCCAGGGAGATGAGACATGACTTAGTGATGGAGTGACTGTGGGAATCAAAGGAGAGAGAGAGAAACCAAGGCCTTTTCTACAGGTTGGATAGTCATATTGTCAAGGATATGGGAGAGAATATGAGGCAAGGAAGGCCTGGTTAGTGAGGGTTTACAGTAGTGCATGAACAAAATACTATGTGCAATAAAATAGTATAACACATACCACAATGTTGTATAAAATTATAAAATTGTAATATCAAATTGTAGAAACAGTATAACAGTACAGTGTATACAATGAACAAAACAATGAAAACCATCTAATTTCAGAGACCCTATTACCTTTATGAAAGGGCCCTCCTGAAGAATTCCATTCAGCACATTCTGCTGTATGATAAAAGTGGGAGCCTTTCTGACCTCCTCAGGCAGGACATTCCACCAGGCAGGACCCAAAACAGAGAATACTTGGCTGTGGGCAACTGTTAGGGTTGCCAACTCTGGGTTGGGACATTCCTGGAGATTTGGGGGATGGAGCCTACTGAGGACATTGGTTGGGGAGGGGAGGAACCTCAGCAGTGTATAATGGCATACAGACCACCCTCCAAGGGAACTGATCTTTGTAGTCTGGAGACCAGTTGTAATTCCAGAAGATCTTCTGCTCCCACCTGGAGGCTGGCAACCTAGCAACTGTTCATATCATCCATTTGCAGAAGGACAGAGACAGATTCTATCGAAAAAGAACATGTTTGCCATCTTTTTACAAAAGTAATTTGTTTGGTTGTTTGATGCCTTCCCCCAAATCCAGATCTGAAAGCTAATATTAATTGTTTCAAAGTGCATGCCCCTAGTCACACTCTCTCATGAAACAGTCCTGGTTGTGAAGCAGAAACAGTGCCTTTGTTGAAACAGCACTCTTGTTGCTGTCAATGGAACCAATTAGAGCATCTTTGTATAAATTGTCTCTGGAACAGAAGCGTCTTTTAATAATGTGATTTTTCTGCAGTCCTATCACTTTAACAGCTTTTGTAAAGAGCGTCATACGGTCAGCCTTCTAAAATCACAGGGAGTTACTCAAAATCCATTATGATCCTCTGAGCAGAATAGTGATTTCTATTTTATTATGATTAAGTAAGATTTACTTTGATTTTATTAAGGCTATTCCTACAACTGTGTTAGAGGTTAATGCATTTCACCCATAATCTACGATTCGGCTTACTCAGTATTGAGCACATTAATGCTACATAAGGCAAAGTGAAACTTACTAGATATGGGGTGACTGATATGTGGAATGACTTCAAAGTATCAAGGACTAGCCCTCCTTGCAGCTACTAAGTAGCTATCAGGAAGAGCCAGTGGCCCTCCAACGGTGCCTTTTGGGGGGGGGGTTCTTGGGGGCTGGATTCAGGGACCAACATGGGCTGAGAGTTGACACAGAGGGCTGACATGCAAGACCAGGTAGAGAGATAACCATGGTGAACATTTGCAAGCTCAGTCCATGTTCTTCATCAAGGCAAAGCAGAGGGGCCATGGCTCAGTGGCTGAGCATTTGCTCGGTATGCCGAAGGTTCCAGGTTCAATCCCCGACATCTCCAGTTAACAGACCAGGTAGTCGCTGATGAGAAAGACTTCTGCCTGAGACCCAAGAGAGCTGCTGCTAGTCTGAGTAGACAACATTGACCTTGATGGACCAAGGGTCTGATTCAGTATAAAGCAGCTTCATGTGCTTCTGCTACAGATACTGATAGCATTACCATTCAGAACACCCTCTTTTCATGGCACAATTGACTTAGTTTTGCTTCAGCTGCTGGAACAGTCAATCAAAACACACAGGAGAGGGGAAAAGGGATCTCTGTTTTGATTCACTGTCCGCTCCAGGTGGCATCTTCCCAAATAAAAACAGGGGCACAGTTTTGGGTGGTGATGTGAAAATGTCTGTGATGGGCAGCAGATTCATCAAGCTGTTTTTGTGCCACCTCCTGAAAAGATCTCTCAGAGAGAATAAAAAACTGGGTTCCATTCCATAGCAGGCAGTTGGTGAAGGCGCACAATGATTTTTCTGCTTGTGAAAAGCTCCCAAGCTATCCGTGCCCATTACTGATCTTGTTTAGTGCCAACAGCTGCTTTTACTGGAGGGCAATGAGTAAGCTCAGACCATTTGCATCTCCAATTGTGACTTGGGGCAAAATGAGTTCCCAGGACTGCATCCCGTACAAAAGGGTTCTCTGCTGCTGTGTTGGCTATTGTAAAACATAGGCCATGAGCCAAGAGGCTCAACTCACTCCTCTGGCCATGCCTAGGCTTAAGTACCTGCAGCAGTTGTACTCAGATGCTGCTAGCAATCAAAGGGCCAAGCTAGAAGTGTCAAATTACACTTGATTGAGTGGAGCGCAAGTGGAGCGCAAGTGACTAGGGAGAAATACATGTGAGTCTGTTCATTTGCCATTCAAGTGTAATTTGTCACTTGTAGCTTGGCCCTAACACGCTCTTCCCTACTCCCTCCCCTGCCAGTTGTGAGCTAGAACCAGAGCTAAGGGAAATTAGGCTTTGCAGAGGGAAGGAGATAGCGTCATCTCTGGATGAATGGCAAGTTCAGCCACTGGAAGAACCTCAGTCGTTGCCACTCCTGCTCTGTGTGAAGTGCTTCATTTACTTTTATGGTGGTGCTTGCGTGTTATTGAATTAAAGGGTAATAACACTGTGGTGCTCTTTTACGAGGCAGTAAGCCAATCCCTCAGTAAAAGCCTATGGCTACACACTTAATCCAGATAAGAGAACCAGATTACTGCAGTCAAATAGCACAAGGCAATCCTAAACAGAGTTACTCCAGTCTAAACCGATTGAAATTAATGGATTTAGACTGGGGTTACTTTGTTTAGGACTGCACGGTTAATCCTTTAAAATGTTTCCCTTTAAATGCTTTATGGCAGCATGAAACAAATCTTCTCTGAGGGTCCTCAGCTTTGTTTTCTAATACTATTTCTACTCACTTATTGTGTAACAAAGAGCTATAAGATGAAATGTATAGAGGCTGCCAATCAACAGAGTGCTAGAAGAACTGACTTGACTATGCTCTGGGCTAACAACAAAGTTGTTTGATTTGTGTTTGCGTTCTTCCCATGTTGTTTTATGTGACTAGTTGGGAGAGCTCCACTATAAGGAAACAATGGCAGATGCTAAATCAATGGCAGCTAAGCTGCCTAAATTCCATTTTAGGAGGCTGAGGCATCGAGCCTTTTGGATTTTGTCTGGAGGTTAGAAGAGAGCACTTGGGATCCTTAGCACATGTTCCTAGGGCATGGAAAGGTGGGCAGGAATGAGACCAGGCTAAGGGTTTCCAGGCAAAGACAGCCCTCGGGATCAGGCAAAGGCATCACGGGACGAAGGACTTTCTCTAGGGCATGATTTTGGGCATCACAGTTCCAAGTCAGAATTTAGAAAAAGCTTCCAAAAACATATAGTGCTGAGATCCCAGAGGTAACCTACTCCTGTATTATTTATGTGTGTAGGAGACCGCAGTTATTCACCACTGAGGAAAAGGCACTTTGTGTGTGCCAATAGCCCGAGGGGTAAAAACAAACTCTCTGGCTAAGCCCCTGTAAAGTCTTGGCACAAATTAAGTAATTAATTCCAGAGTCACATTCCAGAGAGGTAGCCGTGTTGTAACAAAACCAAAAAGGAGGTTTATCACCTCTATGGCTGTTTCATCAGATGCATGATGTGAAACCTCAGTCAGTAGATATAACTATACCTATGGATTCAGGAGTGGAAAACTGTCACTAGTGAGCCATGTAATGCGAGAGATACAGTTTCTAACACTGCTGGTGAAACGTAAGAGTTCAAAATAAGCACAGTGACCACTCACAACAGCCACAATGTCGTTTTATTAAGCCTGGTTAATGCAATTAAACGTATTGTTAAATTCTCATTCAGCAAATTATCTATCTCACAAAAATCTGTTAGTCTTTAAGGTGCTGCCAAAAGTCTTTCTTGTTGCTTAGGAAAGTGAGCAATTGTAACAGCCACTCCCTTGCCGTGAACAAGGAAGGATTATATATTTAATTTTGATGGGATTAAAATTAAAAGGAAATTATATGCTAGAAAATTAGGTTATTTTCCACGAACTCATTATGCTGTTGAGGAAGTATCAGGTGGCAGGATGCCGCAAAATTGTTTTAAGGGTTTTTTTGCGGTTTCAGATTTGCTTACGATGGCCCCGTCAACATACCCTCACGTGCCTTCATAGCATTTCCGGCAACAGATTCCTTCCAAACAGGTACTCCACCCTGTTGCTGAAGCCCTATCTTTTCCTCCATGTGCTTTGGCTAAAGAGATGATTGAAAGAGACAGGGCCTGTCCCACTTGAGGGCCCCACAAGCCAAGGCTGCTGTGATGCACGGGCCATGTGACAAAGGGCTCTTGTGTTAAGGCCTTTTGTACCTGTCATGCAGAATTTGTTCTGACTGTCCCAGGGGCAGGTGGAGGCTGTCTTAGGGACCGAGGTGCCCTGGCCCTCCCCAGAACAGTATGAGAAGGTGGACATTTCATTTGCAATTTTCTGGGCTGAGGGGAGACACGGACAGGCCTTCCTCTTCCTGCCCTGCAGTCAGCAGCATCTCTTACGGCTTTGGATTATGGTGATAGAGCTCTTTGTCGAATAGGCAGACTTACTCATGGAAGAAAAGGGACATGTCTAATTAATCTTTAAAAACCCCTCCGAGAGTCTGTGTTTGGTTCCTCTGGCAGTCTTCCTCGTATGGCATAGTTCTCTAAAGCCAAGGGAGAAGAAATGAAGCCCCAGCAAGTAGCAAGGTTGGCTCCGAAAGTAGGACTCTGGCTTTATTTTTAGCAAATCAGAATATGATTCACAGGCCCTCGTTTTCAGAGAAAATCTAGGCTTGAGAAATGTTCTTATTTTACAGGCAACAACACCTTTGTGGCTGTACAAAGGCTCGGGGTCTTCAGAGAGGGATTTCTGAGCTGTTCCCAAAGGAGTTGACACCATCAGGTTCTTCCTTAGCAAAATAATTGGCAGTGCTGGCAGAAAAACATTTGCATAATATAGCCCCGCCCCCTCAGCCTGTGCCCCAATAATACTAATTAACTCTGTTTCCACCTCGCTTGTCCCTAAAAATAAGCAGCCAATTGGAAGCTTCTAATGGGCATATTATAATGAAGACAACAGCGGACTGCTATTTGAGAGGGACAAGGAGAGATTATTTTTACTCTTCCACCACCAGGATACTGGGTCATATCAGATACCCTATCATTATATCGCTGCTGCAGCAATGCAAGGGGAAGAGAACAGAAGAGGAAAGGGGGACCAATTTCTTCCTTTGCTTTTCCAGTCAGATAGCTTGAAGTACTGGATGGACTCATTTTGATTTTTCCAGAAACACCCCAAGTGGTGCTGTTTAACATCTTTGAGGAGGAAAGACCTGGAAATTTACCAACGGACTTATTTGACTGAACAATGTCCATTTGCAAAGAGTAAATGATTTGACTCTGAACTAGGGTTGCCAGGTCCCCTCAACCTCTCGGGGGGAGGTTTGGGGCCCGGCACTTACCTGAAGGTAAGTGCTCCCAGCCTGCATGATGACATCTCTTCCGAGAAGTGATGTCATCAGCATGGGCCAGGAGCACCCTGGGAGTGCCCCTGCACTCCGCATGGGGCCAAATCAGGCCCAATTCAGCCCAATTTGGGACTGAATCAGCCCAAATCCAGGCCGTGCTCCACAGCAGCCTGATCTGGGCCAAAACGGGCCCAAATTGGGCTGCTGCGGTATGCAGGAGCATGCCACACCACCTGGGCGTGCACCCCAGGAGGCACGCCCCCTGCCGGCCAGCTAAGTGGGGCGGGGGATGGAGATTGGGGGCCAGGAATCCCTTGCCAGGGGGCAGGGAACTGGCACCCCTATGCTGAACAAAATTGTGGAGCAGTGGAGGGGGGCTAGGTAGGCAGTGGAGGGGGACAGCTAGCAAGGGATGGGGGCAGGGGGGCAGGGGACTTTGATGGCAAGAGATCCATCAAACTGCAATGTTTAAAGTACTCTAAATAGTTTCAGGTGTGTTGCTGTGCTAGTCTGTACAGCGGTAAAACAGAATTTGTGTCCAGTAGCACCTTAATGACCACCACGTTCCCAGGATATAAGCTTTCGAGAGTGAAAGCTCATTTTGTTAGAAGCTTCATCATCCCATATATCCAAATCAGAGGTGAAAGGGGTGTTGCAAAGAAGTGACTTGAAGTCAGGACGCAGAGGCATAATGCAAAATGTAATCAGCTTAATTAGAGCTTGGAAATAAGCATAGAGGTGTGAAGTGCAGAAAATTAGCATCTGTAATGAAATAAGACCCTGATCTGGATAGTCCAGGCAAGACCAGTCTCATCAGATCTTGAAAGCTAAGCAGGGTCAACCTTGGTTAGTAATTGTATGGGAACTCTCCAACGAAGACCAGAGTTACTGTGCAGAACCGGGCAATGGCAAACCGCCTCTGAAAACTCCAGCTGGGGTCACCTATGACTTGAGCACACTTTCCACCACCAACGAGATAAGAATCTTATGTCCCTGTTGAGCCTGGGGGGTGGGGGGCGGTCCATTGTCCTGAACTTCTTAATAAGGTCTAACTTCACAGTCTTGCATTATAATCTCTCTTTGAAGCTTCTCTGTAGGAGAACTGCCAATTTTAGGTCAGCAATGTAATGTCCTTGGAGATTAAAATGTTCTCTCACGAATTTCTGAGTATTATGATTTAAAAAAAAAATTATTAATTTTCCAAACCAAAAAACCCAGAAAGGAATACAACCACCAACTAAATTGCAAACATAGAGAACAAGATTACAAAAATAGCATATAAAAATACTGTACTGAGAACTGTGATTTTTTATGTCAGATTTATGTGTATTTATTCTTTTACATAGGAACTGATCTGTCAGTCCAAGGTAGAGTGGAAGGGCATTGTTAACCCTCAATGGCATATATAACGTAGGTCAAGATGGGTAGCCGTGTTAGTCTGTTTGTAGTAGTAGAAAAGAGCAAGAGTCTAGTAGCACCTAAATAAGACTAACAAAAATTGTGGTAAGTTATGAGCTTTCCACCAAGACTCCCCCAGTCCCACAATGGAGTCTGCCTGTGGTGTTATCACAACTAATGTTATCTCCATTCGAGCCAATGGCAACCTGTTCGTTATTGTTGCTAACATGGAAAGTAGCTTTTTGGGTGGTTGTCACTTTGGCCAGACGGGTGGAGAAGTCACTGCATTCAGGACTGACCCTCCATTTCTACAATTCTTTTCAGAAAGGGTGGTGCTACATATCAGTATTGAGTTCTTGCCAAAAGTTGTATCAAAGTTTCACTTACAACAGAAAGTTACATTGCCTGTATTTTACCCATCTCCCTTATCTGAGCTGAACATACTCTTCACAAGTTGGATGTTAAAGAGAGCTTTGTTATACTAGTTACATAGAATAAAGCCTATCCGTAAGACTAAATGGTTGCTTTACAGGGGAACAACCAAACACTCTCCCCCTGAATATATCTCATGCTGTTCAGGGCCGTTTCCAGACGGCCCCCCGCCTCGCGAAACGTCGTGCGTCGTCGCGCAGAAAACGCGAAATATCGCGTTTTCTCACGCGAGTTTTGCGCGACGTTGCGAGGGGGGCCGTCTGGAAACGGCCCTGGTTTCCATCACTGATTCATCCAATATTGTGTTTGTGAGCCACAGGCTAAGAGGCCTTCGGACTCACACTTATGGGCTCATCTTTCTGGCCACACCCAAAGTTACTTTAAAATACATACAGGGAGACTGAAGCAGACTTAGCCTAGATGGAATTTAGCTGCTGTTAGCAAGATTTCCCTTGCTACCTGCCCTCAATTTATCTAACACTTTTCCTTCCATCCTTTCTTTGAGGAACTCACACATTGTTCTCTGTTTCGGCACATAGCAATCTGAGTTAAGTTACACAAGAAACAGTGTCTAGTGTAAGGTCATCTAGTGAGCTACATGGCTGAGTGTAGCTCACTAGATGTACCTGCATCTCTCAAAGTTCCCATTCAGCACTCTAACCACTAGGCAATACCAGCTCACATATGTCTGGCTGTGCTGGGCTTTCGTGAAAGAGATTTCCTTGTCTCATGCCCCCTGATGAACACCTCAAAAGTTTCTACTTGACTTTCATGTCATCTCCCTCTGTCTGTGTGTGGCGCAGCTGCTTCACAGTTGCTCAAGCATAAATGAACTTAACCTGCCCTTCACAGTCAAATCAAGATGCCCGACAACACCAATTTATTTGAATCCTCCCCCCACAAGTTTGCATACGTAGTTTTCCAAACAAGCAAAATAAAAGAGATGGAAGGTTTGGACAGTTAGGGGTTATTTTGTTTTCTGCTCTTAAAAAAAAAATGAACCCAATAAGTTGAGTGGCTATTTTCTAACATTCAAGCTGCCATTCCTCATCATTCTTAGCAGGACATGACAGCTTTAATTCTTGGCTCCAAATGGCTGCTGGCCAGAATGGCCTCCGATTCAAAGCAAAGCAGAGAGGAAATGCTTTTGGCTGATACTGGGGATGACACATTGGTGTTGGCATCTGGACGATAGGTACAGTGGCCAGCCATGCAGGAAATATTAATAAAGCTGGGCATTACACGCAGCCTGCGTTTGATCTGCATATGCTGTAGGATGTAAGCACCGGAAAGGACAGCCAAACCAGCCAAATCCTGTAGGGGGCTGTCTGCCCTTATTCTCCATTGTCTTTATACCTTCCCACTGGAGATATGTTGACTATTCCAACAGGGGTTGCCAACATCCTGGGGGAAAATAATCCTGCTCCTTTAAAAAAGGCTTAATTTACCAGGTGATTTACCTCTGTGCCAAGAAAAGTTTCAACTGGCCATTTCCGCATGTTCTCTCTTAAAGGGACAGGAGGGCATTTTTCTCTAGGCCTGTTGGCATCTCTGAGTGGTGCTATGTTCACTCTCTTTTTCTCTCTCTTTTGGCTAAGGAAATACCTGGAGGGAAAAGGGAGTACAGAAGGCAGCCAACAGCGACAGAGTTTTGAAACTACTTTAGAGGCACAAAAACACCTCTGCTGAAAGTAAAACTTAGTTGCTGCAACAGTCTTTTTAAAAAACTTTATTTTTATAACTTTTATCAAAATACATAAACAACAAACTAACATATCATCTTAACACATACATTTCAAGGTTGTCATGGAAAACATTACTCATTAAGAGAAATAGTGAAGGAAATATATAACAATCTATACACATATCTGTTAAGACAACATTACATAGCTATAAATGAATGGATCATAAAAAGTTGTCTGTTCTGGATTATTGGAGTAATCTAGAAACTGCTCAAAAAAGTAGATTGATATGTGTGGTTATCTATAGATTGGAGATGGTCCATGATTTTATCTAGCCTCTTATACCTGTAGCAGTCTTAAAGGGACACTGCAACAAAGTCTTTTGCCTTTAAAGGTATTGAACAGTGAAAAACTGGACTTCCTCCATTGTATGCAGAAAACCTCATTTGGAAACTAGCCAGAAGGCAAGAAAACCAGTTATGTCTGTAGAAAACCCAACTAGTTCTCAACCCTCCCCAACCTGGACCCAAATGGACCAAAACCCTGTCTCTGTCCCCTGCCTGACATTTGCTCTTTCTGTTGCCTGCCTGTGGCCTCTATGCACGATTGCAGCAGCTTTTGGCTGATTCCGCACACGTTGGATAATGCGCTTTCAATGCACTTTATCAATTGTTTGAGGTGGATTTTTTGTTCCGCACAGGAAAAAATCCGTTCCAAATGATCTATAAAGAGGATTGGAAATGCATTATCCAATGTGTGCGGAATCATTATTTGATTCAAAAAGGATTAGGCTAGCAGGATATCAGTGGCGCTTTAAGAGACCAACAAGATTTGCAGAGTGTAAACTTTCGAGAGTTAGAGCTCCCTTCTTCAGACCTTTGAAATTCTCCTGCAGACCAATACTGCTACCCACCTAAACTATCCTCAGGATTAGACTAGTTTCAGGTAGGTAGCCTTGTCGGTATGCAATAGAACAGCAGGATTTGAGTCCAGTGGCACCTTAGAGACCAACAAGATTTTCAGGGTGTGAACTTTCGAGAGTCAAAACTCCTTTCTTTCAGTATCTTTGACTCTCTAAAGCTTATACCTGAAAATCTTGTTGGTCTCTAAGTGCCACTGGACTCAAATGCTGTAAGATTCGGCTACTCTCTGCTCTGACTATATCATACATTATAATCACTTGTATTTCCCCTTGCCTTATCATGTAAACACTCCTCTTTCTTCAAACAGCATTGGTGGGTTGTAAGAATGGAAATTTCTCCTTTGATAATATAAAAAATAAACTATCATATTCTCAAAGGAAGAGGCAGTTTTTAAAAACCTTTTTCTGTTCCAGTAGGTTTTGGTCATATTGAAACCTATTTGATTCCCAACACCATTTACTCCAGTTAAGGGTTCTTCCATATGGAGGTTTGCCTCCTATTTCTCTTCTAAACCTAAGCACTTTTTAAAAAAGCATCCACACATTGTCATGCTCTAATGAAACTGCCATCATGCCTCCCCTGTCCTTGGTATATGCTTTCCCAAACCTGCTTTTTAACAATCATTTTGAAAAGAGCTCACTCTAAGCTGTCCGGACTGGAACGTGCACATTTTCCAAGATCCCACCGTAATTGGCATCATTTTCTGTCTCACAGCTGCAACTTTTCCTACCATGCCATTTTTAAAAGGACTTTTTAAAAACCCAGTAATTGCTATATATGAATTGCTGGGGTTTTTAAAAAAGTCTTCAAAAGCCCTCTGGTGGCATGGTGGGGAAACATGCAGAAAAAAGGGTGGCTGATGGAGGAAAGTGCATAGAAAAATTCTGTGTGGAAGCTCCATTGCCATTGTAAATACCCCAGCTTTTGCAGTTGCAATGAATAGGAAATAGAGAATCCTTGTTGAGTGAATGCAACCTTTTGTTTGTTTGTTTTTGCTGTCCAGTTATGCCCAACCCTGTAGAGTTTGCAAAGCAAGAGACAGCAGAGGTGGTTTGCCATTGCCTGCCTCTGCACTTTAACCCTAGACTTCCTTTGTTGTCTCCGATCCAAATTCTAACCAGGGCTGACCCTACTTATCAGCCAAGATCTGGTGAGATTAGGTTAGCATGGGCTATCCAGGTCCGGGGAAATGCAACCTTAGGCTACAACTAATTCTACATTCTCTGCAAACGGCAAGCCATGGCTATTTCCATCATGGCCTCAACAATACACCCACCCCCCTTTTCGTTTTGAGTTTTGTTTGTACTGAATATTCAGCCTGATGAAGAGTGCAAGGGAACAGTTATGTGATATTTTTAGTTAGTCCTAATAAAAAACTGTCACTCTTAGAATTGTTTTTAATGTACCAACAAGAAAAATATATATTCTCCTTCTCCTGAATTTGAAGTGGCTAACAACCTGCCCAAAACTTCCATAAAATCACAAACCGCTCAATTACCTTTAAGTCAACATTATAATACTACATTTTTACTTAGTTAACTACTTTCTATGTATCTATGTATCTATGTGTCTGTCTGTCTGTCTGTCTGTCTGTCTGTCTGTCTGTCTGTCTGTCTGTCTGTCTGTCTAATCCAATAGGACAAGGAACGTCCAGTTATGAACAGGTAACCCAGTTTAAAAGCCCTCAACCAAATTTAGTCCACCAAGGCCTTCTTGAACAGTGTTTCCTTACATGACTTGTGGAATCTTTGTAAAGCTTGATCTTACCCTGGCTGGTCATTCCGTAACACAAGTGCCAGGTCTAAGGAATGATATTGCCTAATTGAGGAGGACCAAAGGTGGAAACAAGATGGAGGATCTGTAAGGAGCAATTGCTGTGAAGAATTATTGGCAGTGTGCTAGAGGAAGAGGATGTTGTCTTTCCTCAAACAGAGAAGCCCAGTTCATTTTGTGTCTCCGACTAAACAGGTTCATGCCGCATAAGTATGCCATGGAACTCTCTCTTGGTTTTGCTGCAATAATTTAATGGCTGCTGGTTGGTGGTGACTTTCATGAGAAATTAAAACTAGCAAAGGGTTCTTCAGAGCAGTAGACTGCTTTGCTCTCATTTACATCTGAGTACATTTGGATCCCTTTGTTCGTCTGAATGCATTTTAGGCAGGAAGATGCTAAGCTTCCTTATCAGGTAAGATTTTCGGAACACTGGAGTTCAGCAGAGTAAGCGTGTCCGCCAGTTTTCGGCAGCTCTTATGGGTAAACATAAAATAGTTGTCAGTTTAATGCTTTGTCTTCAGGCATTATTACCATATTAGGTAAAGACCAAAAATGTGGAATAAAATACACTTAAGCATCATTTACCAACATTTTTGGATTTCACAAACATTTCTGGTTGGAAATAAAATGTTGAAATAGTTCTCAGCAAGGGACCTATTGACCATTTCTGGAAATGTTCAATGCAAAGAAAACCATAGCATAGACGGGGGGGGGGGGGTTGTAGAACAAACCTTCATTTTAGCTTTGGTCAAGACTCAAGAGTAAAATTATCACCTTGGTACACCACTAAAGTGCAGTAACAAATGCTCCCAGCTATTCTACCTTGGATTAGAATTAATTGTGCGCTTTCAGCTGAAAAATAAACAGAAGTTATATCTATGTTTTCCCCACTAAGCAATGTTATCACACCACCCAATAATGAAATTGGCAGTTTCCTTCCTTTGGCTGGTGGAGACCTTTTGGAGAAGTGACAGA
The DNA here is from genome assembly GCF_028583425.1 of Eublepharis macularius. Classification (NCBI taxonomy): domain Eukaryota; kingdom Metazoa; phylum Chordata; class Lepidosauria; order Squamata; family Eublepharidae; genus Eublepharis; species Eublepharis macularius. The sequence goes on along the minus strand of NC_072804.1, from coordinate 40,067,397 downwards.
AATGGCTGTTGGGGGAACAGCTGGGCGCTATCAGCTGTTGCAGTCCTGGAAGCTGCTCTTACTCGGAGGCTTTGCTTGCCTGCCCACACAGCCTGCAGAAGAGAAAGAACGAAGAGCAAAACTCATACAATACATTCAGGCATCAAGGCCTTTTCTACTCATATCTCTTATTAGGCTCAAATGATGTGGCACCCCCTTGAGACGTGTGGAATGAAGGACACCCCAGAGCAGAACCAACTTCACACAGTTGAGTTTCTTTCTCGAACAGCTTGTTCTTCTGATGCCTCTCTGAATTACCTGAGCTCACATCCTGAATTACTTGAATGCCTCCCTGTTCCTTTTCTACAACTCAGGGCCAAAGTACACAATGTGTATGACATGAGTTGGGATTGTGACATAGGTTCTGACCTGACTCATCACATGTAGCTTCGGTGTAACTCACTTTGAAAGCACTATGTTCCACAAATATTCCAAATGTGCTCCATATACTGTGTATGAGGAGAGTAGGGGTTTCAGGCTTCTCTTTTATGCCATTTTTGCCAGTGGAAATGGGGGAGGGGGCTGTGTCCTTTTCCTGGATTCCATGGCCGTCATCACACGGGCTTTTATTTAGCACTAAAATGGCGCTATTTCCCGGCAAACACCCACCTTATTCCAACACTGTAGCGATTTTCTCTCTTCTGCTTTGTGCTTGATAGTCGCGCTATTTTGTGCCTCAGTGTGAATGCCTCACATCGATGTATTTCGCCTCGCAACGCCCTATGCCCTCCCTTCAATCCCAGAATCCATTTCTTCCTGCGACTCCCCTTTTTTTTATTTTATTATGTCCTTATAACGCCATAACGACATAACACAATGCAAACTTTCTGCTGAAGTAAAAATGACTCAGTCGCCATGGCAGAGTCTTCAGTGATGGGGATCACGTCAGACAGGGAGTTTTCTGCGGGCAAAGGGCTATTTATATAATTTCAAAGTTGGAAAAACAAAAGGGTCGTCATGTTTTGCTCTAACGGAATGTTTATATGCTGTTATTCCGTTATAGTGGAATTAAACGCCAGAATAATAAAAAAAAAAGGGGGGAGGAGCTGCTTCTGTGCGGTTAGAGAGAACAGAACAGAGTGCTTCGGTGTGGACAGCTGGTGGCGCAAAGAGCCGTTAGGTGACCCAAAGAAACGTTACTGTGCCGATAACAGGTAGGACGCTATATGCTGTAAATTTAACGGAAGAGATGCCCGTGTGACGACGGCCCATGTCACATGTATTATGTATTTTGGCTGCCACTGGGTAGGGTTGCCAACCTCCATGTGGGACCTAGAATTCTTCTGGAATTATTCTTGAACTCTAGACTACAGAAATTAGTTCTCCTAGGGAGGGTAAACTCTATGATACACTAAAGATTCCAGGTGAAATCCCTCCCCAAATTCCTTCTTCCACAGGCACTTCCCTCAAATCTTCAGGAATTTTCTAGTGTGGATTTGGCAACCCTGTCTCGACCAGAGAAAATTAGCCCAGTAATCTAAGGGAGACCAGTATACTGCCACAGGGCTGTTGCTTCAAGCAAATGGCTGAACTAACAGCAACTCCTTAATGGAAAGCTGCAGTTATTGTCGAACATATTGGGGAAGGAAGACAAAGAGGAGAAAACGCTACCAGAGGCAGCAGTGTAGAGCCAGTTTGGTATAGTGGTTAAGAGCGTGGGACTGTAATCTGGAGAACTGGGTTTGATTCCCCACTCCTCCACTTGAAGCCAGATGGGTGACCTTGGGTCAGTCACAGCTCTTCAGAGCTCTCTCAGCCCCATCCACCTTACAGGGTGTTTTGTTATGGGGATAATAATAACATACTTTGTAAACTGCTGTGAGTGGGTGTTAAGTCATCCTGAAGGGTGGTATATAAATCGAATGTTATTATTATTGTTGTTGCTGTTGTTGTTGTTGTTGTTGTCATTGTTATAATCATCATCATCATCATCGTTGTTGTTGTTGTTATAGTGCCCCTCCTCAGGCAATGTGACTCAGATAGTAATGCTGACCCGCTTCTGATTTCTCCCCTTTTGTTCAAAAGAATTTAATTCCAACTTCAGGAGACCTCACCACCTGCCTCCCCCAATAAATAAGATCATTCCCTAATACGTCTTTTGGTGGGAAGCGTCTTGCTCTTCAGCAGATCTTTCTTAGTCTGCTTGACTGACAGTGAACTGTGAATAACAACGGCAACAACATATTTAACCTAGCTTATATTCAGTGTACAGAGGGATAGGAGTTCTTTGAGTGGCAGAACAATGGGAAAGGCCAGCGAACTGCAGGCACAAGAAGAATCCTGTGAAAGTTCAGCCTGTGAGTTTGATGGAGCAGCTGCAGCAGAGGGAGCTCGTTTCAGTTGCATGGAAGACAGGCATGAATGGCCTTTGGGCATCAGGCATGGCGCTCATATGCAAACTGACAGCAGCTGCCCGTTTGCCAATGCCTTCCTCTCTGATACTCAATTGTTCACTTGGTGGATCTTACCTGTATGCAAACTCTGACACAGAAGGAGGTCAGGGCATCCTAAAAGGCGCCAGGCTTCTGAGGTTCATAGCAGCTTTTGCCCGAGAAGCTCCGGCAATCATTTGTTAACCACCTGCCAATACAAGGCACAATGCGTACCTCTGGTCTCAGATCTGCTCTGTGGCAGATGTGGTGTAGATTGCAGCACAACCTAAAAGATCCTTTTTAATGTTTATCCATTACATCCTGGTCTGAAAATGCCTTGTGATTTTTTTAAAAAATGCACAAAAATTACAATGAAATCAGTTATAATCAAATTAATCGATTCTGGAAGTTAGACAATTATTTAAGCAATGAATGTCTGTCTAAGGAAAAAAGGCTCTCCTAAAGAGGAAAATTTAACCATTCTCCTGAAAACAGAGAGCTGGCTAGCTGGGTTTCCTTAGTTAAGGAGCACCGCAGAGAAGGTGTGCAGTACATAATTCTCCTTTCCTCCAGTTTATCCTCAAAACAGCTCAGTAAAGTAGGTTAGGCTGAGACAAAGTGACTGGGTGCAGCAAGTTTTATGGCTGAGCAGTGAATTGAACTGAGATCTTCTTGCTCCTAGTCTGGTAGCTAAACCATGCTTGGTCTGTGGCTTGGATCCTGACTTGCTTTTTTTCCACTATGAGGGCAATCCTCTGATGCAGGGTGCATTTCTCCAGCAGTAGGAGCTTTCAGTGAGCCAAAAAACATCAACCACCAGAGGTAAATGCTGCAAAGTAGAAGACTGTCTGCACTGCAGTGGATGAAGAGAGGTACAAATGGAAGTAAGGCTTAGGATCCACGCCAATGTTTTTTTTTTTTGCTGTATTGTTCCATTATCTGGGGCTGCACACATGTTAGACATACAGGAAAGAAGTTGCTTATATCCACTGGCAGACAGACTAGGCAGATGCGGGAGGGTATAGAAGCACAGAATTCTCCCCCCACCCCCAAACACATCACAGTAAACAGACAGCATCAGCCAAGCTACACGACCTGCAGGGGAAAGAAGGAAACACTTTGCTTATACTAGCTGGCAGGCAGGGCTTCAGAAATACAGAGGTGGGGACCAATGAAGGCCTAGATTTTGCCCCTATTCACCCCTAAGCAACCTGTCTACCTTTCAGATAGTCCAGGTGTGGGAGAGGATGAAGCTTTACCCAAACAAATAAATGCAGCACAGACCGAGGCAGATGAGCCGTGAAAGACCAGTGAGAAGGAAAGATCAAATCACCACTCTATGTGAGAGAGAACTGCTGATTCAGAATCAGAGATCATTCAATGTCCGCATTATCACTTTCTTCTTGATGCAAATCTCCAGCTGGGGAAAACAGGCACTACCCTGTATTCATGTGTAAAAAATGAGAATGGGGCTGTTCTGTTTTTTTAAAGCCCAGATTTCTGGTTAGGTTTAATGTGGCCCTGTGAAACTTGAGGAATTCTGGCTCACAAGAAGTCTAAAGTACCTTCGAGTTGGCCTGTGCAAGGCCCAGACATAAGCTACTGTGGTGTAGTGGTTAAGTGGCTGGGTTGTGAATCGGCACTCTGCTGGTTCGAATCCCCCTACTTCTATAAGCTCAGCATGTAGCTTTGCGTAAGCCACTCCTCTCAGCCTCAGCTCCCCAGCGGTAATGTGGGGATGACAATAACATTGATTTTGTTTTCCGCTCTGAATGGGGCACTCATCTGTTTAGAAAAGCAGTATATAAGCACAGTTGTTGTTATTATTGGCCAAAATGGATTTCATTCAGTGGAAAAACTTGAATCTGTGAAACCGTTTTGAGTAAAGTTCTGATTGAAAACAAACAAACAAACAGTTGCACACAAGAGGCCCTACCAAGAATCAGCAGTTGGACTAACTCAGGAAGAAAATGGTGTTAACAATACATAGACCTCTAATTATCAAGAAGTGATTTTCAATCTTTTAAAATTGATTGGTACAGGTTAACCCCCCGCCCCCAGAAGAGACCTGCAAGATTGCTCAGACCCACAGTGTATATAGTGATCTTTATAACTTAATACTTCTTTTGAGTCCAACTCTGATCTTATTCTGCAAGTGTTTTGGGGAAAGAAGAGCTATAGCTCCTGCAGAAGAGCCTAGAGCTAGCTGAAGAGGAAAGCCTGATGTCAGGCCAATGAGATGCAGATTCTATGGGGCTGGCGACTTGATTGTGGTAGCTCTTCTAAAAGAACGTAAGTGCGCAAAGAGGCACAAGCAGCGGCAATGATGCCAAGTACACAGAGAGGCCTGCAAAATCAGGATGTCTCAGAAATAATGTTGCCTGCATCAAAGCTGGAAAAGATGAGGTCTTATGCTCAAGCGTGACCTCCTCCACATGGTGTATTGCATGCAGGATCTAAAAGTATGTGCATATCTGAGCTATGGTATGCGGGTCTTGCTTTTGTGAGGGGATCCATGCGCACCGTCTTGCAAGTGGATCTCTCCTGTAGGATAGGGCCAAATGCATTTTCAGCCTTTATGTTGCAAGACATATGGGAGATTGTTAATGCAAAAAATAATAATATTAGCCCATATTAACTTCTGCAACTCATGTGTGGCATCAGCAGAGAACTCTTGGTGGTCTCCAATTTCCACATTTCTTTCACATACCCAAAATACATGCAATATCATACATGCAACATCAGTTCCCTAAAATCACTATGTACAAATTAGTTATTGCTGTGAAAAATAGCATCTGTTTCCATAAGAGTGTTGATCTTCTTGTAGACGCTCTGCCAACTAAACCCCTCTGACAGTGCTTGAGAGAACCCCCTCTACTTCATCCTACCAACTTTATTTCCCATGTTAGCTCTCCTAGGTAGATTTTAACTTTTCCCATTATATTTCTATTTCCTGCCTTTCCCTTCCTCTCTCTATCCCCTTTTCTAACAAAAACAGCAAAAAAGAGAGATTAACATAAACTTTGGTAATCCAGTTGGCAGGCACGAAGGCTAAAGTTCCTGATCTAGAAACAGAGGTAGAGTTTGTTTGTTTGTTTGTTTGGCTTTTCTCCTTTCAATATAGGACGAGAAGGGCTGTAAGAAAAGTCCAATGAGAGTTGACAGATCTCAGGAGATGACAGGACATGGTTTAAAGAAAACTCCTTTGGCCACAGAATCAGGAAGATGATGCGTAGAACCAGGGAGTTAAGTGCAAAATATTTTGCCTCAAAAACCTTGTCTAATTTCATTTTTTAGATCTAGTGGAGGTGAAACTGTCTTCTGTTTGTACATTTAACCCCAGGAGGGTTCTGTAATGGACATCCAAATAGATTCGTTGTGACAGATACTTCCTGAAGTCTCCAGCGGTGGCTCATGTTTGGCACCCAGTGACCACCCCGATCGCCATGAAGGAAGCTTGGATAATGCTTCTCCTGTCTCAGGAAGAGATATCCTGAGCTGTTGGTCAGAATAAATCACTGTGCTTGGCGTTAGAGCGCCTTCTTTATTTCATCCAGTTAAAAATAGGGTCCATGAGACATTACGGGAGTTTCTCATGGAGGGAGGGACACTGTGCCTTGAAAGCCGGGTTGAAAATGGACCGGACAGGTTTGGCCACCTAGTCATCTCTTGTTAGGACTGCATCTGTCTTGTTTTGAATCTAGCCGACCTGAAGCTGGGACTCTTGCAAGCAATTTAGCCTCCTTAGTTCTACTGATTTTCTCCACAGGAAAATTGGAACAACTCCGTTTCCTTTCTCTGCCCTCCTACCCACAGGCCATCTCCTTTGATGTCACAGCATTCTTTGTTCATCCTTGTTGATTTGGAACATACCATGGTTCCATCTTCAGGTGACTTCTCTTTCATTTCATCTTACTGGCAAAAAGTTTGTCTCAAGAAATTTTATCTCCATTGTTTGTAGCTTCCTTGTGCTTTGTATTGAGGCAGAGAAGGCACACTGGTTGCCTAGCATAATTCTTTTGGACGGATACTTTTTTGCTTGTTTGAAAAACGATCCCATTTTGTAATATTACCAAGCAGGGGTCATTTTGTAGTAGTAGTAGTATTTTTTATTACAGCTCTTAGCCAGTACAAGGCCATTTTGTAGAAAAAGAGCTGGAGGAACTCATTAGCATAACTCATTTGCATAACTCATTAGCATAACTCATTAGCATATGCCACGCCTCTTGCCATCACCGGAAGTGTGTCATTAGTATAACTGATTTGCATATGCCACATCCCCTGACATCACCAATTCTGGCTGTTTTGGATCCAATCCAGGCCATTCAGGGCTGAAATTGGGCCCAAAATAGCAAAAGGGGGCTGAAAATGGCTGAAAGGGGGCCCAAAATGGTCAGGATCGGGCTGCTGATGAGTGGGAGAGTGATCCACCACCCATCAGAGGCCTGATCCAGGCCATTTCGGCCCCAATCCAGGCTGAAACGGGTCCAAAATGGCCAAGAGTCAGGTGGGCGGGGCCACCTGATATGTGACCTCTTTGGGGAACTGCCGGAACTGTGTTCCTGTGTGTTCCCCCTTGAAATGAGCCCTGTTGCCAAGATTTAGGAATGAATATGGTGAAACTCAATCTTGAAAGCAAGAAGGTGAAGCCATTGTTAGCTACTTCAGCTGCACGTAAAGATTTGCCTTACATAAGGAAGGTTCACTACAACCCCAGGATCTCTTCCAATCTCAATCTCAGGCAGTTCAGACCCCATCAGACTATATTTAAAACCAGGCTTTTTGTTCCAGTGTGCATCACCTCACGCTTGCCCAGCACTGAACTTCATTTGCCACTTGGTTGCCCAAACACCCTATTTTGGTAGATCATCTTAGAACTTCACAGGGTCTACTCAAATGTCTTGCCAAAGCAGAACTGTATGTAAAAGCTCTTACTTCAGAATTCTAGAGTGTTTTGCACACAGCAGAAAATTGACATTGTTATCTTCTATTATAGTATTCAAATATATTTATCTTTTCCAGTTAATGGACTTACGGTGTTTTATCGCATATTTTTTCTACTTATATGTTACACTTTTTTGTACTTTTAGTTTCTTTAGTTTGAAAGGTTTCCTCCCTCTTATTTGAGTCATTTCCCCAGACTCCGTAGTGGCCATATCCTCCCCTGCCACCAGGGGGCTTTTCATTTATTTTTAATCTTCAATTGACTCTATATTGATAAATGGTTATAACAATTTTTATTATTATTACTATTATATTATGTGTAAGGTTCTCTGAATTCCCAGCTTTCATTTTTTTAAAGTCTCTAGCCCCCTTTGTTGAGGAGATGTAAAGGGAATATCTCCACTACGAAAGAGGCCAGAGACGTAACTTTTAAAAGCTCGAAAGCAGGGAATTCAGATAACTTGTTACACGTGACATTATATCAATGTAATGTTATTCTTGTGCTGATTTTTGTTTAAATTGAAAAGCTCCACTGAAGGGGGCCTGCAGGAAACCTGCCACGTGGAAGCCCCTTTGCCACTGTGCTAACAGCAAGTCTATCTCCATATGGAAACCACCTATACTGCACAATGAAACCATTTTCTTTCCTCTCTTTTTTTGTTTATCTTTCTCTATGAAATAAAATTAATCTCTTGGTTAAGGAACTGTTTCCTCCTAGCACCTTTAGCCATTCTGGGTTGTGTGCAGGGCTTTTTTTCTGGGAAAAGAAGTGGTGGAACTCAGTGGGTTGCCCTCAGAGAAAATGGTCACATGGCTAGTGGCCCCGCCCCCTGATCTCCAGACAGAGGGGAGTTTAGATTGCCCTCTGCACCGCCGAGTGGCGTGGAGGGCAATCTAAACTCCCCTCTGTCTGGAGATCAGGGGGCGGGACCACCAGCCATGTGACCATTTTCAAGAGGTGCCGGAACTCTGTTCCACTGCGTTCCTGCTGAAAAAAAGCCCTGGTTGTGTGAATGTGTAAAACGTGTATTCTTTATGCCACAGGAAAGGAAGGAAAGTGTTATTCGTTAGTATATTGTTCTCTGGCAACTGATGGGAAATGGATCTCCATGCATTTCTCAGCTCCAACCAATTTCTGTGCTTATTGCTTTTCTGGTGGTGAATTGATGTATTCCTTTAGATCATTAAGGCAAACCGCTTCCATTGCTGATTGACTTCCAAAGTAGGGGGGAAATGGGGGGCTGAATCTCTTCTTTTGCAGGCTGACTTCTTGCACAATCATGTGCAAGTAACAAAAGTTTAACTTAGTTCTGCAGAGCTGAGAATGAGTTCCTGGCCTGGTAATTCCAGAAGGGAGCTGCAAATTCTGTTGCAGCAGACATAAACAGTGGCATCTTCAAGATGAACTTGTCCTATGTGGACAAGAGACGACTTCATCGAATGCATGTGGCAAGTCCTGCTATTCCAAATGGTCTCCGTACTCTAGGGTTACCAGGTAGTAGCTGGAGATCCCCTGGAATTACAACTGGTCTCCAGGCCACAGAGATCAGTTCACCTGGAGAAAACGGCTACTTTGGAGGGTGGACTCTATGGAATAATGCCATGCCAAGGTCCTTTCCCTCCACAAACCCCACGTTCTCCAGGTTTCACCCCCTAGATCTCCAGGAATTTCCCAACTTGGAGCTGGCAACCCTACCGTACTCTTATATTTGACTTTTGCCTAATTACAGCTCCTCTTGTACTTCCTGCCTTTTGTGGCTTTTTAACCTTCCTGTATACAATATTTTTTGTTCGTCTAGTGAGGATCCACAGCATACATCTGACAAAGTGGGTCAATGAAAACCTATGTTGGACTTAAACTTTGTTAGTGTTGAAGGTTCCACAAGACTGCAGCTTATTTTTCTAGGGAGGCTGGGTGTGTATGTTGCCACTTGCCAGGGGAGAGACATCCTTGCTATTTTCCACTGATAAAGCAAGCAAATGTCAAGGTCTCTTGTAGATTTCTTCAACAACAAGTAGGTCTTTCACTGTGCTCCAGGGCTGAAGTCTGAGGGGTGTACTGATTTTTCCCATATAAGTACTTTTTCCTGAGAAAAAAATAGATATTGTTCTTTACCTTCAACCAAAGGCTGATTCCGCACACGTTGGATAATGCACTTTCAATGCACTTTAGCAGTCATTTAGAAGTGGATTTTTTGTTTCGCACACAAAAAATTCAGTTCCAAATGGTCTCTAAAGAGGATTGGAAGTGCATTATCCAACGTGTGCGGAGTCTTGTTGTGATTTGATATACATGGTGGAGCTTGTAGGAAGAGAAAATAACGGGCTTGATTTTTTAAAATCAGTTATGGCTGCTGCTCCCCGAATGTGGCAACATCCCACTCTCCCCTTAGCGCTACCCTTTGCCCTGGCTTATGCCCAAGTGATCCTGCAACAAGCCTCTCTTGATCATTCTGACTCTGAGGAAAAGGTAACGGTTGCTGTCAAGTCACAACCGATTCATGGAGAAGTTCCGTGGCGAGAGGTGAGCAGAGGTGATTTTGCCCTTGCCTTCTGCAGCATAGCAGCCCTGGTTAGAGTCCAAGGATGACAGGGAACAAGGAAGAGCTAAGAGGAAACCCACAGAAGCGATTTATTTAAAAGAAGAGTTATAAGCAGGGCTCATTTTGAGGGGGAACGTGCAGGAACGCAGTTCTGGCAGTTCCCCAAAGAAGTCACATGTCAGGTGGCCCCGCTCACCTGACTCTCAGCCATTTTAGGCCTGTTTCGTCCTGGATTGGGGCCGAAACGGCCCAGATCGGGCCTTTGGACGGGTGGTGGATCACTCTACTGTTCAGCAGCGGCCCAATCCTGATCATTTTGGGGCCCTTTTCGGTCATTTTCAGCCCCTTTTTGCCATTTTGGGCCCAATTTTGGTCCTGAATGGCCAGGATTGGGTCCAAAACTGCCAGGATCGGTGATGCCAGGGGGTGTGGCACATGCAAATCAGTTATGCTAATGACACATTTCCAGTGATGTCAAGGGGCGTGGCATATGCTAATGAGTTATGCTAATGAGTTCCTCCAGCTCTTTTTCTAGGAAATGACCCCTGGTTATAAGCAACTGAATACTTTTGAATGTAACAAGAAACCTTCTTAGTCACTAGATACTTTTCTGAAATTTACAGCCCATGCATATGAAAACACGCATAGACATTTGGCCTTGGTGATGGAATTATAGCCATTTCTGCTGCTTCTTTATAGACCCACCTAGCAAAGAGGGAAGTCTGTGGCCTTGCGGTCGCCTCTACATGAGGACTGGCACCGTGCAAAGCAGCTGCAAAGAAGAATGTGGCTCTCAGGACCCCACGATGGTCAGCAAGCACTAGCAGGGCTGCCAACTGCTGGTCTAATTTTGCCTCCTGTATAATTATGTCTCTGCCATTATTCAGTCCAAGAATATTTTAATTCTGCACTCCGCACCTTCAGGTTCCAGAACAGCCAATTTCTCTCTTCCAGAGCTTCTGCTGGAGTCAGTTGCATGTGACAGGTCCCACTTAATATGCAGCGGAGAAATCGTGCTACAAAGAAAATAAGATAAGGTGGGAATGTTGAATATTCATTTTTCATGGCTAGAGGGTATTTTTTCCTATGGTTCGGTTATTCAAATTAGCTTTGGTTTGTAACTGCCATTTAAACAACAAAGACTTAAAGGAACCTAGCAGGATAATGCTGGTTTCTTATGAAATATCCACGCACATTAAAAAAAAACAAACCTTAATGGGGTGCAGTAATGGCAACTTTTTAACAATAGAGAGTATGATGAAAATGATGATAGTTTAGGTCCCTTTTTTGGGTGCTGATTGCCATGCTGTTAGATTTAATGTTAAAAGCATGTCATTGTAGTAATTAAAAAAAACAAAAACAAAATTTTCCCATGAATCTAGGACTTGAAATTATTATTTTTTAAAATGCGTTGTATTTTTAAATATGCAAATGTTCGCGAATGTTTGGACAGCTGAAGGACATGCCTTTGAGAAATGCCGTAATTTGTAGAGCTTCCCTAGTGCAGCAGTGGATGGCCAAGGCTAATCTAGGCTGTTTCCACATGTCCTTAAAGGGATGGCTCACTCACCGAACTCTGCTGGCTTTCCCCCTTCGCTCCACACATCTCCAATTTCAAAACCGTAGCAGGCTGTTTGGTTTCCATTTTTTGGCACTTTTTCTGAGAATGCACTTTCCTGCAGTCGCCGAAAAGGCACTGACAAAACAGAAGCCAAACAGGCTGCTACTGTTTTGAAATTGGAGATGTGGAGTGAACAGGAAAAGCGCCATTCGGTGAGTGGGTCGTCCCTTTAAGGACGTGTGGAAACGGCCCTAATCTTGTCAGATCTCTGAAGCTAAGCTGGGTCAGCTCTGGTTAGTACTTGGATGGGAGACCACCAAGGAAGTCCAGGGTCACTGTGACAATGGCAAGCCACCTCTGTTCGTTTCTTGCCTTGAAAACCCCATGGGGTTGCCATAAGTTGGCTATAACTTGATGGCACCTTACACACACTCAGAGTAGCAGTATCACTTGAATCATTCCTGAGCTTCTAATATCTAGATCAAAGGTGCTGAAAACCCTGAAACGGACACTATCAGCAGCTGAACTTATTTTGAATTCCTTGTTTGCACCCTAATTGAACCCCTTAACCTGATCACCTCACTGTTCTTGTTCAGTGTTAGCCTCGAATGCCCTGTCAAACAGATTTGTGTCTGTGCCATAACAGCTGTGCTGCACAGTCATGTCTGAGTTGTGCCTTGGTAAATAAAGTCCATGGATCACTTATATGTTGAGCTTGTGTTGCTTTTGCACCTTTTCCATTTGCAAACTAAATATTTTCCATCACTGGAGAAGAACTTCAAAAAGGTATCCCATGTCTGGGGTAGCAAAGTAAAACAGAAATCAAGTGGTCCCTTTTAGACTAAGAAAGTTTATTCTGGCATAAGCTTTTGTGAGTCAGACTTCACTTCTTCATAGGCATAAAAAATTGAAATTTTACATGGACTTTTATTATTTTGATTTTGGCTATTCAAGTATGATTTTGGTTATAAAAGTCCACATCAAATTTCCATTTAATAGGTATCCAAAAAAGTGAGGCCAGACCTATGAAAGCTTATGCTGGAACATAGATCCAGAGGAGTTAGCTGTGTTAGTTTGTAGTAGCAAAATCAAAAAGAGTCCAGTAGCACCTTTAAGACTAACCAATTTTATTGTAGCATAAGCTTTCGAGAATCACAGTTCTCTTCATCAGATGCATGGAGGGCAAGAAAAAACTGGTCAGATATATCGGTGGAGAGGGGAGGGAGGAGTAGATGCAAACAGTAGCTTCTGATATGGAGATCAGTTTGCTTCTGTTAAGGAAGTCAGTTACTTCTGATAATGAGATAACCATTCATAGTCTATTCAATCCCAGCCTGACTGAGTCAAATTTACAAACTCGCTTAGTCTTAAAGGGGCTACTTGATTTCTGTTTTACTGGAAAAGAATGCCTGTATCTCTTGGATCACGGTTGGGCCATTGCAGTGACCTACTTGTCAAGCACATAATAGCTTGACCTTGGTGCCTGCACAGCTGGGTGCATCTGTCATGATTGCAAGATCTGATTGCAACATTTATATCTAGGTTCATGGACAGGCCATGTACCTTTATTTAAAGAAGTTATCTGAACAACCAACCAACCCATTAAGATGAAAACAAATCATTTCCTTTTAGTTGACAATGAACACATCATACGCCAGGTAGGATTGCCAGCCTCCAGGTGGGGTCAGTTCTCCAGGAACTATAACTGATCTCCAGATTACCCTTCTCTGTTCTTGCTCAAACCTCCCACAATTTCCCAATCCAGACTTGGCAACCCTACTGCCAGAACAGGAATGCTGAGCTGCAAGTGCAAAAAGTCCAAGTTGTATCTCTCTTGGCCATGAAAACTTTTACAATTTTTTGCAGGCACAAGGCTGGATGAGGGAACAATTCCCAACAGATCACAATGATACAGACAGTTCTGCAGCCATTGGTGGTCATGGAGTAATGCTATTATTTTTCCCGAAGAAAGGTATTTAAATGTATTATCTTTTGCTGCCAAAAATCAAGAAAGGGTTACTAGGTTGTTGAGAAAATAGACTTATGTTGTGTACCATCTTTCAAACAGATTACTTCACTCTGTCTTGATAGCTTGGCAATTTGCCAACCTTTGATGATCCAGGTCTTTAATTCTCAGCCGGCTTCCAATTCTATTAGTATTTTAGCTGCTAGGATTAAGCCAAGAGCCATATTTCAATACTTCTTTTTTTTAAGGTAATCATGAAAAAAGAACAGCTTTATGAGATTTTGGAAGTCTAAGATTCAGTCCGATCTCAGGGCTGGCCCTGTTAAGTACTGGGATGGGAGACCCCCAAGGAAGTCCAGGATCTCGACACAGGGGGAGGCAACAAAAAAACCACCTCTGTTCATCTCTTGCCTTGAAAACCCTCTGAGATTGCCATAAGTCGGCTGCAGCTTGGTGGCACTTTCTACCACTGTCCTGATTCATCTTAGCATTGAGTTCAAAAATAGCCTTATATCCCAACATTTTTGTACAGAGCCACCACACGTATAAACAGTCAGCAAACGCAATGCCACATTTATTGATTTACTTAAAAGATTTTTCAGCTCTTGTGAGAAGTATTCCCCTGTAATACTTGGTTAATCTGACTGAACACTTAATCTGACTGAACACAAGAGTAGTGCTATCATGAGGTATACAAAGACACCATAGTAGTAAGTCTCAACTTAAAATATTGAAACATTTTTTCTTTTAATAATATGCTTTAATTTGGAATGGGTGGCAGCAGAGGCAATGGGGGGAGCAGTAGCGGTGATAAACGATCATACCTGCTCAGTCATCTTTCCCTCATCTTTTTCAGTATTATTTATTTGTTTGTTTGTTTGTTTATAGCCCAACCTCCCTGCGAGCAGGCTCATGGCGGATTACAGTAAGAATAACAATACACAAATCTCACAAACACAACATTTCAGCAATTCACCTGCTCACCATATATAAAAGAGGATGCAGGTATAGGTTGAGATTTGGCTGTTTAGGTGCACTTGAACATGTTGGGCATTCAGGTCTTGCAACTGCTACATGCAAGCAGGATGTAAGCTGAACTGGCAAGTGAATAAACACCTCTGATCCAGGTGTGAACTTGGCTTGCTTTCTTGAGTAACTGCTGTCTTGGATTTTCACAGGCTAAACAGGGCCTTCCCCTTCCCTTTGGCAACTATGACAGCATTTAGTTGCAACCCTGGTAGGGAAAAAAAAACCAGCCAAGAAGTGGTCTCTCCTGTCCTGATCCTTTCCCCACTTTGTTGGGGCCGTGGCTGGAGGAAAGGGATGCTTCAGAATTCACTCAGGTTCCTGCTCTTAGAGACGGGTGTGTTCAAAGCAACATCTATTTATTAGCAAGAAGATTCAGAGATGTTAGCAACTGGTTTCGGGTCAAGGGAGCTTCTACAGTCTACAGTTCTAACAATCAGAAGTAACTGAGCAGGGACTCCACCCCATGAGACTAAACCAGCTAGGGTTGCCAGCCTCCAGGTAGTAATAGAGAACAATAATCGTGACAACCTAACGAAATAAACACTTATAACAATTGCAAAAATATTCTTATTGTTATTGCATAGTTCAATTTGCCATTCAATATATATCAATACACACAGTCTTCATATACAGACTTATACATAAAGTGCTAGTGCAAAGCATTGATGATACTACCTATAAACAGTTTATGCTTTTAAAGTCCATTAGTATTCCTTAGGTTCACTCAAAAAGTTCATAGGATCCAACTTCAAATATAGGTCCAAGTACACGCAGGTTGGAATTTATACTATCTAAAGGGCAGACCGGTTCATTTGGGGGGTCCCGTTTCAGGGTCTTTTTCAAAGATGGTTATCTCACCAACGTTATTTTCAAAATCCAGAAACTCCCATTCAAACTACACTTAGACAAGCGTCAGTTGCTGCTCCTAAGGAAGGCTAAATCAAAAAGAGTCCACTAGCACCTTTAAGACTACTGGACTCTTTTTGATTTTGCTACTACAGACTAACACGGCTAACTCCTCTGCATCTAAGGAAGGCTGCGTGTGATGATCTCCAGGTAGTGGCTAGAGATCTCCTGAAATTATAACTGGTCTCCAGGACACAGAGTTCACCTGGAGAAAATGGCTACTTTGGGGGGTGGACTCTATGGAGTTATGCCATGCCAAGGTCCCTTTTCACCCCAAACCTCACTTTCTCCAGGTTTCACCCCCAGATCTCCAGGAATTTCCCAGCTTGGAGCTGGCAACCCTAAAACCAGCACACACAATAATTGGGGGTGGGGTGGGGGTGGGAGGAGGAGACTGTTCTATTGTAATGCATATGATAAATACATCACAGTACAGGCAGTGCTGTGTAGTAGTTAGAACATAGGACTAGGACAGGGTAGATATGGGTTCAGATCTCCCCCAATCAGCCTGAAGTTCATTGGTGATCTGGTGCCAGTCAATTTCTTGACCTCATTGTACCTCTACCTCATTGTAAGGGATAATCTACCTCATTGTAACGGATAAGAGTGTCTGAAGCTTGTTCTATACGAACCTCTTCTTTCTCCCAGAATTCTTCTTACCTATTGGCCTCTGCGAGGTGATTGTCTTTTGAAATGTGGAGGTTTGCATCACAGCTATTGCAACATGCACAGAATCAATCACAAATGGGTAAAATGTGCTCTCTGCAAACTTGCCTCTTCTCCTTTAATACCTAAGCGAAAACTTTTTAGTCTTTTCATGGTAACAGCAAGTCATATGTCTTGTTTTCATATGTAGTTTGGTTTGTTGGTGGGTGGTCCAGAAGGAGAATTTGTCTGGGGGTTCACAGCAGCTCTTAACTGCCCTTTACAGAAGAATGAGTTGTGCTGGTGGGAGGTTTTGTTGGTTCCTTCAATTGGCAAAGTTAGGCTTTAGGTACTAATTGGTGTTGGGGGCTGGAGCTCTTTCATCGTAGCCATTCCCCTTTGGGCGTGTGCAAAGAAGGGAATTACGCTGTTCAACTGGACTCTAACCTCAATGTGGTACTTTGTGCTTGCATTTCCTTAGAGTAGGGCAGACTTCCTTTCCTCTGCCATCTTTCCAATATCAGAATCTATCTGGACCGGTGGCTTCCCAATACCCATTCATCCAATGCCCCCCATTCCCCAGTTTCATTGGCAGCCTCAGTCTCACTGGGGCTTTTGTAGGCTGCTGCTCTTAGCAGCACAGTGCAGGAGGCTAGCAAGAGAACCGGGCAGGGCCGAGCATGTCTTGCATGCGGGCTGCGTGTTGCAACAAACAGCTTTGCAGAAGCTCATTACAGGAAACAGCACAGGATTTTGACAGTTTAATTCAGGGAAGGAAGACGGGCATAGGCAGAGCCAAACAGGCAGGGCTAGTTTGCATGCCAGCGGTAATAAGTGGGAAATAAGTTACTGGCTAGGTGGCCTTAATGGGCTGTCTAGCAGGGTCTAAGGCCACCGTTGCTCACCTTTTCTCATGTCCAGTGCTTCCCCAATGTGCGAAAGGGGCATTGTGCCTTCCTTTGACACTGGCTCTTCTGCAGCTAAACTACCAAGACTCCCATGGCCAGCAGAACCACTTATTCCCTATGTCACAAAGCCTCAACTTATATAAGCTTCTATGCTCCTTAATTTCCCTGCCAGATGCCCCAGCCCTCCTCCCATCTTTTGTCTGTCTGTCTTCCAGGAGTATTTTCTTACACCCAAGCAAGATCGCTTTAGGCTTACCAGGTCTGCTGTGGCAGGAGACCTCCCGCCATCCAACCTATTGTCCCCACAGCTGCTTGGCAGGCTGGTGGGAGGAAATGGGAGGGAAAGAGTCATTGTGCAGATGGCAGCAAACACCTGGAAATGATGTCACCATGTTAGTGTGATGCTCTAGAGCTCCCCAAAGGTCTATGATAGAAGCATAGAGTTTGGGGTGAGAACCTAGAGCATCACACTGATGCTCATTCCCATGTTTTCATCCCATTTTGGCTCCCTTCCTCTTTCACCAGTTGCAAACCAATAGTTAGTAACCACATATAGAGTCTCTGTACACAAGACATCTGACACATAAAAAACAGGAGATGCAATGTTAGCCGGGCATGGTAGTTTAAAAAGACAGAGCCGGCAACAGGGCAAAGGCTTTGCTATACACTGGAGCTGTGTGAAGGGGCTGTGAAATGCCAGAAGGGAAACTTCAGCCCATTATAACCTTTCCAGGTCCAAGCTTGGCTCTCGAAGGCAGCTCCACCCCATTTCCATTCCTTGCTGTTCTCTGGTTGGGATCCCACACCGTTTTAGGTAAAATTGACAGAGCCTTTGGGAAGGTGAAGATGAAATTAACAAACCCTCTAAGGAGCGATCTTCGCTGGCTCTGTCTTTTTAAACTATGCTTCCTGGCAAACGTTGCATCTCCCTTCACTTGACGAACATGCGCTGAGGTGTCTCGTGTAGGAAGACTCATAGTTTCAAAGCAATTGGTGTGTGCTTGT
The DNA here is from genome assembly GCF_028583425.1 of Eublepharis macularius. NCBI lineage: Eukaryota > Metazoa > Chordata > Lepidosauria > Squamata > Eublepharidae > Eublepharis > Eublepharis macularius. The sequence goes on along the minus strand of NC_072804.1, from coordinate 40,049,479 downwards.
GAGTGGTGGTGGTGGGGAAGTCAGTCATGGAACAGTTGGATTGATTGCCCTAGGTTATCAATGAGGCACATAATCGCCAAATGGAATTTGCTCATTGACATTTCCTTTGCTTCCTCTTCTAAACAGTGTGACTCTTGCATGGGAAATCTAAAAGTGTGGAAACACACAGGCTTTCATCCAACTGGTTTCTCTGCCCCATGTGAGTTCTTTTTTGGAGTAAACCCAAAGGGGTAGCCATGTTAGTCTATTGCAGCAAAGATAAAGCAGCAGCGCAGTGGCACCTTAAAGACTGACAAAACTTACTCCAGCCTGCGCTTTAGTGAGTCAAGGCTCACTTCATCAGATGCATAGCGTATGCATCCATAAGGGAGAGATTTCTAAGTTAAAATCAATAGAAAGGAGGGGAGATTACAAAGAGAGGCCAAATAATAACAATAACCACTCACAGGGGATACCGTCCATTCAGAGTGTGTGAACATCACCTGCGATGGCAGGTAGATGGGCAGATGCAGATAAACAGAGAATCAGATCTAATCAAGGAAGATGCAGTGTGAGACATCGTAAGCGGAACTAATTAACATATGCAAAAGGTGGATGTGCCGGAGCTTTAGGTCGGTTAATTAAGTCAATACATTTTCCCATTCCATTGCTCTTAATTAATATTTCCATTTTCAGTTTGACTCAGCATCTGAACTCTAATAGGCAGAGGTATTACACATTGACATTCAATAGTAATTTCCTTTTGAACCCGCGGCACCTACCTTTCTCAAGCTATGAGGGAGCTTTCCTAGTGTCAGCTTTTTATTCCCGTGTCTTTGGGGCCACTTGGGTGGTGGGAAAGCTTCGGCCCTTGATTATCCAGAGCGCTCAGTTAACCAGCGTTTTCCAGAGGGCAAACTCCTTCCACTCAGCCACCTTCATCTTCAGGCATCGTGTGCCCCTCTCCAGCCTCTTCTACCAGCCAGTTTATTACCTCTGGCCATTGCAGGAATGGGCCTCCTGGGGCATGCTCCTGGTGAGGTGTCATCATAGGGTTGCCAGCTCCAAGTTGGGAAATTCCTGGTGATCTTGAGGATAAAACCTGGAGAAACCTCGAGGAAGTGAGGTTTAGGGAGGGAAAGAACCTTGGCATGACATAATTCCATAGAGTCCACCCCCCCAAAGTAGCCATTTTCTCTAGATGAACTGATCTCTGTGGCCTGGAGACCAGCTGTAATTCCGGGAGATCTCCAGCCACTACCTGGAGGCTGGCAACCCTATGTCATCATGACATCATTCTCAGGAATGACATCAGCACGCAAGCCCCAAGAGTACTCCCAGGCTTCGCAACAGGCCGACTCCCAGGGCCTGCACAATGACATCACTCCTGGAAGTGATGTCATTATGCCATGCCGGGTGTACATGCGCGTGAGAACATCCAAGAAGTAAGTGTCGGGTACCCCCTCTGGAAGGAAAAAAACCCCTGGCAAACCCTATGTGACAGCCATATTGAGGCTGCATCCACCACACTGTGTTAGAATTCAAAAGGTGCACACAGGTTCAAAAAGATTGCAGACACCTGGGCTAGATTATCCATCACATTTGATTAACCTGCAACCCCCATTCCCCATGACTGCTGGGTAACAAAGCTTTTACTGTAATTATCAACCCAATATTTTTTTATGGGTAATGTCTGACCTGAATCCTTGCACTTTTCTTTCTGAAATTTTGTAGGGGTCTTACCCAGAAGCACCTCTATATTTGCTTTGAGTTTCAATAGAATTCACCGTAAGATATGTGGCAGCTCTAGCAGAAGCTAAAAAATGATTACATTGTCATTTATTTGGACAAAATTGAACTAGCATTGTTCCCTCACAGAGGGTTTCCCTCCCTGAAATTCCAAAGAGAAATAAAAGGATTACAGTGAAATTTGCTCTTTGAAATACATTGGAAATTAAAGAGCAAAATGAAGAGTCTGTCCAAATCAAGCACCAAATGATAACTGAAACAACCCAACAAAAGTAAAGCAAGCCACAAATAAAGAGATCACAAACTTGGGGGGGGTAGCAAAACAAAATAGAACTCTGGTGGCACTTTAAAAGACTAACCACATGTATTCCAGCCTGAGTTTTTGTGAGGTACAGCTCACTTCCTCAGGTCCAATGTTTGTTTCCTGTCGCTTTTCTTTCAGTGTTGGCTTGGGCCAGAACCCAACAAGCCAACTAGCAACGGGGGGGGGGGGAGCAACTTTGCCATCCTAAGTCCACTGCCAAGTGCAGCCTGGGGGGCCACTGCTCTTCTTTCCTCAGCAGGATGTCTGCCTACCATATCTGGCTGCAGCAGCAATCTCTCTTTTATCCAGCTCACTGCTGCCTCTGCTAGGACACAGGTATTACTGTTCCTTCTCCTGAAGGTTTGCTTCTCTGGACTGAACTGCATCATGCTCAGGGATTTTCCACTGCCTGAACTGAACCTGGACTTTGCACACCTAGATCAGGAATGCCTGAGTCCGTATGTGTGACAGGTCTCCTAGTGGCCAAGAGGATGTAGGCAGGGTGCCAATCAGGAGACAGTTGCCACAGCATGCAAGGGGTTATCCACCTGTCCACTGGATACATTTTAATCTCAGCCTTTCTCCAATGGGCTCTCTTCTGCCTTCCTCAGTTTATTCCTCACAACAACCTGACAAGGTAGGTTCAGCTGAGAGATTGTCATTGACTGAAAGGCACCCACCAGTTTCATGGAAGAGAGGCAAAATCAAAAAGACTCCAGTAGCACCTTTAAGACTAACCAACTTTATTGTAGCATAAGCTTTCAAGAATCACAGTTCTCTTCGTCAGATGCATCTGACGAAGAGAGCTGTGGCTCTCAAAAGCTTATGCTACAATAAAGTTGGTTAGTCTTAAAGGTGCTACTGGAGTCTTTTTGATTTTGCTACTACAGACTAACACGGCTAACTCTGCATCTATGGAAGAGAGGGGATTCGAACCTGGGTCTCCCAGATCCTAGCCCAATACTCTAACCACTATACTACAAGGGGTCTCCCAGAACAGTCACTGAGGATGAGAAGGGCCAGAAGCAAGCAATACCTTTCAAATCAAACATGAGGTGAATTGCTAAAAGGGCTTGAAGACGGAGCAGATTTTATGCAGCTTCCTAGACAGGTCCTTGGGATCAGGAGAGTGAGTAGGTGGGGCATTTGAAACAGAGCTCAGGCCACAAACCTTCTGGTTGAAATAGAGAGCAGTAGTTTCTGGTGGACTTGCCAACTTCCAGGTGGAGCCTGGAGATCTCCCAAAATTTCAACTGATTTCCTGACAACAGAGATCAGTTTTCCTGGAGGAAATGGAGGGTGGACCGTATGGCATTATACCTTGCTGAGGTCCTTCCTAAACTCTACCCTCTCCAGGCTCCAGCCCCCAAATCTCCAGTAATTTCCCAACCCAGAGTTGTCAACCCTATCCAGTGGTATAGCATGGTGGGGGGAGAGGGGTGGTTGCCCTGGGTGCAAAATTCATAGGGGCACAAGAGACTGCACTATGCCCTTGGAGAGGCAGTCAGCACCGCCTGTGCACCAACGGGGTGGCTGGCTGGCTGAGCGCTGAGCTGGCCTTCCTGCAGTGGCTGAGCTGGCTGCGGCGGTGCGGGTGGCTGTGGCAGAGGGAGGCAGCCACGCCCTGTGTGATGACATCGCTGGAAGTGACGCCATTGCACAGGCCCGGGAGCACGTGCGTGCTTTGCACTTGTGCATGAGAGAGAGCAAAAACCAAGGCACGATACTTGCCTTGCCTGGGGCGCTCTTAACCCATGCTACACCACTGATCCTAGCTGCAGGAGGAAGGCCTGGCAGCTAGGAACTGTGTCCTCATTTACGAAGCGATGATTAGAGCTTCCTTCCCTTGAAAAATGGTGCTTAAAACAGCCTCCACCTGCCAGGAAGAGAAGGGCTTCTTTGATTCTCTTACTATGGATCCATATAGCATTTCTTCATGCCATGCAAAGGGCTGAGAGTGGCAGTTTTAATAACTCCCAGCTGGGGGTGGTTCCACACTCGTCTCACGTGGAGCAATTGCTCTCCTTTGCAGCTGCAGTATAATGGGGCTTCCAGACGGTGGCCTCATCACTCCTCTATTCTCCAGTTCTTTCCTGGTCACATTCCCGTTTTCCCCCCTAGAGCTGATTTGCTGCCTTTTGTTTTGTTTTTGAGTAGAATAAATGCACCGTCTCTGTGACAAGCAGAAGGGCTCTGTGCCACTGTTTGGCCCTGTTCTCTGGATGGCGAGTGCTTTGGTGCATGTAGTTAAACGGAGTCAGGGGAAAACACAGTTTTGGCTGTCAGTCTCCAAAGTGCTTGCCCAGGTTGCCATGTAAAAATTGCGGGCGGGTGGAGGGTGGAATCCGTACTCTTACACCATCAAGACATGGCACCGTTTCTATTTCTAATGCAAACAAAGCAGACGTACAAGTCACGAAAGTCTGATTATGCCCAATAAAGTACGTTCCCCCCCCTTTCATTGCTCATGAGAATGTACATAGGGGTGAGGGCAGGAAGTGTGAGTTACAAGTTTGTACCCAACCAAGAAAACTTATTTCTACCCCTGCAGCACCCGTCTTCAACCTGCTCAACCCAGGAGTCTTCTTTAAGCCCAACTAGCAATCTGGAAGCCGCTTAATTTAGTTTAGCTGGTGTGCGCCCTTCTCTTGCTCCCAATCTTTCTTAATCCTATAAAAATAACTCCTGAAAGAAAGAGAAGAAAATTGTAGTGCTGTCCTCCTGGTGTAACTCTTTTTTTGTCCTGATTGTAGGCTTGCCAGCTCCAGGTAGGGAAATTCCTGGAGATTTGGGGCACAGCATGGGGAAGGCAGAGTTTTGAGAAGGAGATCATCAGGGATGTGATGTCATAGAGTTGTCCCTCGGAGGCTGCCGTTTTCTCCATGGGAACTGATCTCTCGAGATCACTTTTAATTCTAGGAGAACTGCAAGCCCTCACCTGTAGGTTGGCAACCCTAGGCCTGAAGCATCCCTTGGACTGAGGCCTAGCAAGGATGAGGCCTGCTCATAGCCTCTGGGGTTTGTTGTTGATAATACCATTTAAGTCTGTTTTTAATCATGTGAAGTTTGACCTCATGCGAGTAGGTTTAACCTCAAGCTAGTGACTTTGGTACTTATTTTCATGTGACAACAGTAACTATGTAGAGTGTCTCGACAGATGAGTGGCATTTAAATTACGGAATAAGTAACTAGCTAAAAAGCAGGCGAGCATGCATTCCAGCATCTCTTTGGCAAAGACTTTTGGCTGTCGTCGATTCTGTGACTGAATTCCTCTGTCTAGCTTTGGATCAATAAATAATTTACTGGAACAGGCAGGAGGCTTCATTTCCCCTGTCAAGTGTACTGGGGCTTCCAAGCCAAAATATTACAGTTCCTTCAAGGAAGTACTTCTTTCATTCAGAAATCCATCCTTGTTTGCATCATTACAAAAGTTCTTTGCCGCCAGATCGGTCTGATAGTCCCCCCACCCCACCCCAGCATGTTTCTGAAGTGTCTCAAAAGAGACAGAACGGTATAAAATCCAGCTAAAAATATTTTTGATATTTTTTAAAATAAAAATATAACTGTCACAACAACATTTGGACTAATTGATTCTCGATAGAATAATGACATCCAGTATGTAGTGAGAAATATTCATGAGGGGATCTGTGAAAAACAGAGAGGTGCTGAGCGGCTCTGGCATAAGAGGAAATCTCATTAGAGTCTGCCATTTAATACACACACAGAAATATGATAAGCTGTCAGGGGACGTTTCTCCTTTCTGATTTCAGGACAACCAGCGTTCCTGATACTGCTGGTGAGTTTGGATAGGGCCAAGTTGAAGGAAGGCCAAGAAAATGACTCAGCAGTTGAAATCTGGGATTTGGCTGGGATGCTCTTATTTGATCATGGTTTCGGCCTCTTCAGCGGTCAAATTCTAGGACTGTGTATTAATTTTGAAACTAATGAAATAAAAAAGCCTGATTTACTTCAGTCATTTTAAAAACAAAAATAAATGGGTAATTTTGATTTGTTTTATTTGTTTCCCCGCAGTCTGGCAGATGGCATGTCACCTTGGGAGGGGGAGGGGAAGAATCAGAAGAATGAGACTTAGAGGGAGCATTTCCAATCATCATAGTCAAATAGGTACTGCAATAGAAAAAAAGGAAAAAGAAGCCTTGTGATATTCTCTGTGTTGCTGGCTTGGGGAGCATTATTACCAACTTTTTAATGAAAACACTTCACTCTTATTTTATTTTCTCCCATTGTAATTTGTAGACTCTTTTGTGCTGGGGCTCTTTTTTGGTGTCTATGAATCATAGACTGAAAAACATAAAGAGTCTCATGTGAATCCTAGAGCATCCTAAGATGCAGTGATGTCATTTCCAGATATTCAGCCAGAAGTGCTATCATGGTGTTGCAGGATGCTTCCCCCCATTTTCCTACTGCCACCCTATTGGGAAGAAGGAATGCCAGTCAGGGTTCCCCACTATAATCTATGCTAACATTTACTTCATTTCTTGCCAGACTTTATCACTCAGACTCAAGCCCATCTTGCACCATTTCAAGGAAGAAAGGGGGTAAAATCTGAGCAAGAAGAAAGTGCTTGGGTGAACATACGTGCCAAAGTGGTTAGGAGGCGGGCAGAGGATTTGATCTGGTCACTTCCCATCTAGAAAATGAGGATTGTCTCTGTGAGGACAAGATGAAAGAGCAAGATTGGAATGATGAAAACGTTCAGCCAAGCACATCCTTTGCCCATTGCTGCTGATGGGGCTGTTTTTGGGGAATGGACCTGATGGGAGGGGGAGCACCACATGAGGAAGTCTGACTCCACGAGATTCCAGCGAGAGATTAGCAGAGAGCAAAGTGGCTCATAAGAGGCAGCCCCATCACTCACTTTGCTCATTAAGTAGATTGAGTTTCTCCATTGCTTCAGCAGTGAGGTGTGGAGCAATTAGCAGCCAAGACGCAATTAACAGCAAAGACGCAACTGTACCTTCCCTGGTAAAACCGATGTGCCATGGAGAGAGAGGGAGGGAATTGCCATACTCATGTCATTTGGAGGAGGCCACTCTGGGAATGCCTCTGCATTGCACAGCAGTTCCATGCACTGTCTGAGTGAAGACGTCTGCAAAGTGAGCTTGCCAACCTCCAGGTGGGGCCTGGAGATCTGCACTCTCCAGACTAAAGACATCGGTTCCCCTGGAGAAAATGGCAACTTCAGAGGGCAAACTCTAGGGGATTCTAGGTGAAATTCCTCCCCAAATTCTGCGCTGCACAGGCACTACCCCCAAATCTCCAAGGATTTCCCAGGTTGGAATTGGCAACCCTACTGCAAAGCCAGCTTCCCCCTGCTTTGCAGCGTTCGCAGTGGGTTCTGAACTGTGGGGACGTACCAATACAAGCTTCATATATCAGGAGCATCTTCTTGCTTGAACTCAGAGCTGGGCCCAATCTTAACCCTGGGGGTATGCAGGGAACCTTTTCTACTCGAGCTCGCTCGCGTGTGCTATGAACCTCTCCCTCCCATAGACCTCTTAAGACAACCCTTCCATGAACCTATGTTGCCCATGAATCAGCCAGCATGGTGTACACGTTTGAAAGGTGGACTCGGGTCTGGGGAACTAAGAGCAGAACCACAAGTGACAAAAGGCACAGGTTGGACACTTGCCAGCTTCCCTCAAGTTTTGATGGGAAATGTAGGCAGCTTGGCGGAATGTTGGACAAGTGACAGTTGAAAAGTCCATTGGACAGCAGTCAGAGAGCCAAGCTGCGAGACCAGGATGCCTACATTTCCCATCAAAACTTGAGGGAAGCGGACAAGTGCCCAACCTGTGCCTTTTGTCACTTGTGGTTCTGCTCTATGGTTCAAATCCCTACCCTGCCATGGGAGCTTGCAGGGTGACCTTGGGCCAGTCACACATCCTCAGCCAAAGGTACTTGTGAGGATAAAATGGAGAAGAGGAGAATGACATAAGCTGCTTTTGGTTGCCACTGGGGAAAAGGGGGAGTTTATAAATGAAGTAAATAATAAATAATAATTGGTTGACGGAGTTTGTTTACACAAAGACAGTTTCCATTTCTCCCTGCACAAAACTAAAATAGACTCAGTGCACTGTGGAATTTGCAGCCTAGAGAGGAGAGCAATCTTAAACAGGTGTATTCAGAATCCTACGCAAGTACATTCAGTGGGATGCACTTCCAGGAATGGGTTCTTAGGATTGCACTGTGACAGCCAAACTAGATATTATGTTTTTCTCTGTCGAGTCTTGGTTCCCCCAACCTACTTCTCACACTGTCACAGTAAATTCCCAAGTACTACAGGGGTCCAATTCAGATCAGGATCACAGCTTGAGCGGGCGGACCTCATTGAATGGAGAACTCAGACACAATTCATGGGAAAACATAATGTCTAATTTAGCCCTAATCTTCTAATTGACTCTGAAGGCAGAAGATACTGTAATAGTAACCTTATGAAACCGGGCAGTCCTTTGGAGAATCTGAAGCTAGAAGTATGTTGTTGGGTGCAGACATTTCCAGGGCCCCCATCACTGTTGCCATAATTGACATGTAAAGAATCAGAAATAAATGACAGGAGTACACGTAAGGTATCATAGTGTACTTTTTATAGCTTATACAAATATTAGTTCCTACAAATCCTATAGAAGCATCAGTCCTTGTCTGTAGATTATGCTCAGAGGGTCAAGAAGTTCAGAATTTACAAACAGCCACACCACTGCTTGGAATTTCAAATACTGGGAAAGAAGTCAGAGTCTATAATTTGGCAATTTTCCAAACGGGTCAACAAGTAATCATGCACGACTATGAATGTGAAAGAAGCTGTATTGTGAAGTTTTGTCCATTATTTATATTTGCAAACTGTTACCATGAGGTTTGAAAAAAAGCATGCAAGGCCTAAAAGGGTTCCGGATCACAAGAAGAAAATGTTATGAGGGTGCCCAGAAACAAGTGGAGATCTCAAAGCACAAGATGGGGCTCTGCACTGGTTAGGTTGTCACTTGCTTGCTCGCTCGCTCACGTATTTAGACCCTTTTTATAATCTCTGGTGGGTGATTTTACTTAAATACTGTCCTCTCCAAATTTCGCAACTTTTATATCCTGTAGCCATTTTCAGCTATTGCAAAATAAAGACCTCAGTGTTCAGAGTGATGCCCCACCCCCACCCCCACCCCCCAATCCATCACTGAATTTTAGCAATGCATTATCCAGGTTGCTCCTCTACCAAACACATCCTGAAAGTGTTATGAAATTTCAAATATTTGGGCTGTCTTTTCACCTTCCTTCCTTTCTGGAGTGGTAAAGTCAACTCGTCCTACCGTAAGTCGTAAGATTATCATGCCTTATTGTTACAGTTGGGTGAATGTTTTATCTGAATGCATTCACATGTGGTGAAACCAGGGCCGTTTCCACACGGCTTACCTTATTCTGCAAAATAGCGAAATCTCGCACGAAATCTCATGAGAAGACGCTGTTATCGCGTCTTCTCACGTGATAACAGCGTCTTCTCGCGAGATTTTGTGCGAGATTCTGCTATTTTGCAGAATAAGGTAAGCTGTGTGGAAACGGCCCAGGTATATATTTGTGTGAATAGGATATTTCCCCCTAATGAAGGAAGTGCCAGCTTTTGTTACATTAAAGCTCCTTTAAAATGTTTACCAGGTAAAAACGATGTGGTAAAATACGATGATCTCACTTGAATTAAAAAGTCATGCGAGGAATAAAACTTCAGCCTAAACATCCCAGTGACTGAGATCAAGGTGTGTGATTCTTCATCATTAAACGAGCCCAGAAGGCAGATCACTTGGTGGAGAGGCTGAGAATTGCAAGTTGCAAGTTTCTTAGTATGTTGCAAGTTTCTTAGTTTTGCAAGTTTCTTAGTATGTTGCTGACTTTGCTGCTACTGGTCCCTATCATCTTGCCCTGAAATTTATATTTTTTTGGAAGCACATATGTGGATGGTAGAAAAGGCAAGCTAGGGATATGCACAGAAGTAAAAAAAAGTAAAGGTAGTCCCCCGTGCAAGCACCGAGTCATTACTGACCCATGGGGGGACGTCACACCATGACGTTTTCTTGGCAGACTTTTTGTTATGGGGTGGTTTGCCATTGCCTTCCCCAGTCATCTACACTTTACCCCCAGGAAACTGAGTACTCATTTTACCGACCTCGGAAGGATGGAAGAAATGTTCATCCAATTTGAGTTTGGCCTGTTCTGTTCAGTAGAACTTTTGCTCAGTTTGCTTCTTTATCAAAAGATTTTAGGGAATTTATATCCTTCTAATATATCAGGAGTCTATTGTGCTTCCGCTGATCCTCACTGACTCATTTAAGAATCTGGGGGTTACACTTGTCCCAGCATTATTGCTGGAGTGGAGAAGCAACTTAATTTGGTTACAAACATGTTTTCTTTTGTGATCATTGAGCCGAGAGACTAGCTCCCTATCTGGATCCAGCCAATCTGGATCCAGCCAATTCATGCCAGCATAGTAATCTCATGGCTAAACTACTGCAATGTGTGCTACATGGATCTACCCTTGAAAATAACTCAGAAACTCCAGCCGGTATAGAACATCGCAACAACTTCTATTGGAGGCTAGGCAGAGTATGCATACTACACCTATTTTGCAGTCACTATATTGGTTACTGATTAGGTTCTGGATTCAATTCAAGGTGGTGGTTATCAGCTATCAAGCTCTTCATGGCCTGCATATCAGGAGCCGTGGTCCTGCACATATGCCTGTGGTCCTGCACATATGCAGTAGTGCCGCTTATCTAAGCCAAGTCTTCTGAAGGTGCCACTCTGCAAAGGGTGGCATACCTAAACTTTCTCTGTTATGGCTCCCATCTGGTGAAATGCCACCTGAGGAGGTCAGGAGGCACCCATGCTTCTATCATGTGTAACACAGAGCTGTTCAGAAAAGTGAATAAAGGCTGAATCCACACGTACCCGCGTAGCGCTAAACTGTTGGAATGTCAGCGTTTTCCTGGTGTGATTTCTGACATCATCGCGCCACATGGTGCGATGATGTCAGAAATCGTGCTAGGAAGATGCTGGCATCCTGACCGTTTAGCGCTATGCAGGTATGTGTGGATTCAGCCATGGTTGTATTTAATGTATTTTAAAATAAAATAAAAAATGCAATATATTTCTGGCTCTAACCCCCCCTCTGGCTCTAACCCCCACCCCCTCCGCGGGTGTGTGGATTCTCAGGGGGCCAGAAACTGAAGGAAAATTCATTTGTGTTAGACAACACCGTGTGATCCGCTTGGATTTGGGGTTGCCAATGCTGGGTTAGAAAATCCCTGGATATTTGGAGGTGGACCCTGGAGAGATGAGGGATCTCAGCTTGGTATAATGTCATAGAGTCCATCCTCCAAAGCAGCCATTTTCTCCAGGGCAACTGGAGATCTGCTGTAATTCTGGGAAATCTCCATACCTCACCTGGAGATTGGCAACCCCATGCTAAATGAAAACACTAACTTCAAGGTCCATTGCTGTGCTGCTACAAAACATAGCTCTGGAAAGGAGAATATTTCTCTCTAATTTAGAAATAGTGAACGGCACTATTGAAAGGAAAGCCACAGACCATTCTAATTTCTAATATATATTTTTTTGCTGCTGCCTCTTCACAAACTTGATGCTCGGGGAGCCAAGTGCCCACCCTCCCTCTGGATCTTACCCATGTCTGTTCCACTACGAGATACTTCATAGCGAGCAGAAGCCAGAAATCCCCTGCAGCCAGTTGTTGCATCGCCGAGAAGGATAGATTGCTCAAAAGGGGACAGCGAAGTAGATATCCTTGTTATTAGGTGAGACAGATCTGCGCTCTCTGAGTATGTGTTAAATTAATTTTTTATTTAGCAACCATGGAGGATAAATGCTGCCAGCTCTGAACTCTGAGATCTTATCTGTGTGCCGAGCTTTAAATAGCAGAGAGAAACAAGTTTCAGCAGGGTATTCCTCTTCCACACAAGAAGCAAGCGCCTCCTGCGCTGTTCAGACAAGAAAGTGCGATCTCACCCTGGTCGTCTTGACGCCTCCAAACATTTGGGGTAGATATTTTTTGCAGATGTTCTGAGGAGAAATATTTTTCTCTCTTCCCTATCACCATCATCAAAGGAACTGATTGGGTAACCGAGAAGACTCACCAAATACATGAGGCAGGCAGAAAGGCTGCTCTGCGTCAACACTTCTGTGAATAAATTGTACCCTGGGTAGCGTCTTGAGCTGTGCAGAGGAGAGAGTCAAGTTGTAGGTGGATAGATGAGGAGCAAGGAAGCTTCGTTACAGTTCCTGGCATACCGTTCTGATACCCTTTTTTTGACTAGGAACAAGTTGCCCCATTTCAGGTGGGCAGGTGTATCGGTCTTCAAGATTCTAGTCCAGTAGCACCTTAAAGGCCAAAATGAGTTCCAGAATATAAGCTTTCGAAAGTCAAAGCTCCCGTCATCAGAATCTAACGCATTTGTTTATTTTTATTTTATTGAATTTATAACATACTCTCCCTGCAAGTGGACTCAGAGCAGGTAACAACCATTTTAAAAAATTACATTAAAATCCATTAAATACATTAGTTACATTAAAACATTAAAACCATAAAAATCAGTGCAAGAGGCAGCAACTTTTAACAACGACCCATATAGCGAGCCCAATATAACATAAGGAGCTTTGACTCTAAAAAGCTTGTATCCTGAAAACGTTGTTGCTCTTTAAGGCATTACTGGACTTGAAACCTGATCTACGTTCTTCAGGAAATCTATTTTAGCTGCTGGGTTGGATTGGCGGCTCTAGGTTGGGAAATTCCTCGAGATTTGGGGAAGGAGCCTGAGGATGGTAGAGTCTGGGGAGGGACCGCTGCTGGGTATAATGCCATGGTTTTCATCATCCAAAGCAGCCGTTTTCTCCAGGGGAATTGATCAACGTATCCTGGAGATGAGTTGTAATTCCAGGAGTTCTCCAGCTACCACCTGGAGGCTGTCAAAAGAGAATACAATACAGGAGGGACAAAATATAGGAGGTGGTGCAACAATGCACCACCTGGAGGCTGGCAACCCTCTTCAGTGATGAGGCTTGCTTGGGCTTTAAGATGCATCGTGAAAAGAGCACTCATCACAATTTCAGAGAAGGATGATATTTTTAGAGCAGAGCAATCCAAATTGTGTTTCACTGAACAAGGCCACTGTTTACGCTTAATTCTTTGAGAAATATATATTTCAAAAAAGTCACGGGGTATAGCAACGAAAAGCAACAATTACATCATGTCAGTATAATAAAAGTTGATTAAAAAAACATGATGGACTAGGATCTATGTAACACAGGCTCGAATTTCCACTCCACCATAGAAGCTCACTGGGTGACCTTGGGCCAGTCACACCCTCTTGGCCTAACCTACTTCACAGAGTTCGTTGTAAGGAAAAAATGAAGAGGAGAATCATGTAAACTGCTTTGGGTCCCCATTGGGAGAAAGGTGGGGTATAAATATTGTAAAATAACAATAAAACACAAACTCAGAATTCAATGTCCTTTTCCTTTCCTTTCATTAAAAAGCAAAGTTTGAGCTCTGATGTGTTTATCTGGCAAGACATCCTGCTTCACAATGCAGCAAATTGTGGTCTGGTCGCTTGCTAAAGAGCAAAGAGCAAACAGGAAAGAGTCTTTGTCCTTCGCATCCAAAATGTGTAAAGTCACTTCAAAAAACTGATCTGACAAAGGGAGCTTTGAGTCTTGAAAGCGTATACCCTGAAAATCGTGTTAGTTTCTAAGGTGTCACTGAACTCAGTCCTGCTACTGCAGACCAACGTGGCTACCTACCTGAAATGATTTTCCAGAAGCCAGTCCATCTATTCGAGCTCCTCATCCTCAGGAGATCGGTTCATCAAGTGGCTTAGTGGTTTGGAGAACAAAACTTAATTGTGCTTAAAGTTGGGAGATTTTGTGAGAATAAAAGGACAGGCCACTTCAGAGATGGCGTGACAGAGCTGGGCGAAAGGAGGCTGCTGTAAAGCAAGGGGAGCAGTTGGCTGGCATTCCTCCCACAGACGCACCCCCACTTCAAAGCTGCCAGGTGAGTCGTGAGATGAGGAGAACAAGCTAGGTGTAAAAAGAGAGAGAAATTTGGCTTCGTCTCTCATAGGTGCTTTCTTAGGAGAGTCAGAAACACAGCAGAGGTACTGAGGAGGGAAACAAACCTTTCTTTTCCAAGGGAGGCATCAACTGCTTCATCAAGGAAAACGCAGAAGTCTGTGGTGGCTAGAGTTGCCAAACTCCAGGTGGGGCCTGGAGTTCTCTCTTAATTATAACTTATCTCCAGGCTATAAATATCAGCTCCCCTGAAAAACAGGAGAAGGACCCCAAGGGTCATCTAATCCAACCCCCTGCACCATGTAGGAAATTCACAGCTACCTCCCCCCTTACTCCCCCAGAGACCCCAGAGGAGTGCCCAGAGGAAGGCAAAAACCTCCAGGCTCCACGGCCAATCTTGCCTGGAGGAAAATTCCTTCCTGACCCCAAAGTGGTGACTGGCATTTCCCTGGGCATATAAGAAACGCCCACAAGAGCCTGGCACCGGCTCATCCCTTCATGCATTCCCTCTCTTGATCTGCCGAAATTCATATTGAATCATGGAATCATCATTGCTCTCAGGTGGCCATCTAGTCAGATGGAAAAAATAGCTGATTTGGAGGCTGGCATTACACCCAACTGAGGTCCTTCCTCTCCACTAACCCCATCCTCCCCAGGCTTCACCCCCAAAAACTCCAGAATTTTTTCAGTTTGGAGTTGGCAACCCTAGTTGGGGGCCACCACAGAAGACAATTTAGGAGGCCATTTTGTTTTGGGGCTACTAGGCCTCATCTTTAAAATGTAGGTTTTCAAAACAGCCATTGGACTTATTCCCTAATAAGTGTATCTAGAAATACAGCCTTAGGGCCAAGCTACAAGTGACAAATGACACTTGAACAGCAAGTGGATTGAGTGGAGGGCAAGTGAACAGGGAGAAATACACTTGCTGTTCAAGTGTCATTCGTCACTTGTAGCTTGGCCCTAAGTTAGTAGCCCCTCTTGACTTACATTCTTTATCATCCGTCTTTCTCACAGAGACTCAAGGCAGATTACAGTGTACAGTCACTACAGTGTACAGTCACTGTACACTACAGTGTACATTCAGTACAGTCACTATCAAAGACATTTCAATAAACCTGTAATGAGAATATGCATGCAAATTTGCAAAGAAAAACCAGCAGAAATCCAATAGAGAACAGAAGAAATGCTGAAACGGAGCATAAGCAATTCTATGACTGACATACTAAACAGCATAGGAGCTACCCAGTAGGATCAAACTTATTGCTATAGTAGTGAAGTCTATAGTCCCTCAATATTTACAGCAATAGTAGCAAAGTCTCTGTTCCCTCCTTATCTATTTACTGATGGGTTTCCTATCCTTTTACTGATGAATCTCTTTGACACTACTTCCTTACGGTACAGCCCTCCTATCTGAGTAAAAAGCCCTCTTGAATAATTCAGTTTTGCATCACTTGCGTAAGGCCAAGAGAGTGGGAGCTTTCCTAACTTCCTCAGGTAGGCCATTCCATAAAGTGGGGGCCACCACAGAGAATGCACATATTTAGCAGGTGTTGATTTTGCCCACGTGGAAGGTGGCATCTGCAGAAGGCCGTGTTCAGATGAGCGATGCTGCCATGCTGGAATCAAAGTCTGGAGAAGCATTTAGCAAGACGAACAAGACACAATTGCCTCGATCCCTAGCAGTGGTAGGATCACCTTTTCCATTTCACACTCAGGCTATGGTGTTTGTGTGTGGGAAGCAAGTAATGACTCACTCTTGCTGCCATAGGGAACTCCTGAATAGGAGGTAGAGGAAACAAGATATTACAGTAGGGGTAAAAGGTCTGCAAAGGTGTGGCCTTCCAGTACCTTGCCCCGCCCCCAGGCATTGGGATAGAGAAAACATTACAAAAGTACTTGAGTTTATGGAGTCCATAGACAACTTCTTGGAAGCAGAATGGCCAGAAGATGGTTCCTGGGTGACAGTATTGAGCCAGTTTGGTGTAGTGGTTAAAAGTGGCAGGACTGATTCTCCACTGCTCTGCTTGAAGCCAGATGGGTGACCTTGGGTCAGTCACAGCTCTCTCAGAGCTCTCTCAGTCCCACCCACCTCACAGGGTGATTGTTGTGAGGATAATAATAACACACTTTGGAAACAGCTCTGAGTGGGCATTAAGTTGTCCTGAAGGGCAGTATATAAATTGAATGTTTATTATTGTTGTTATTGTTATTGTTATCGACAGAGAGACATGGAAGCTCAGAGCAGAACCACAAGTGACAAAAGGCACAGGTTGGACACTTGTCAGCTTCCCTCAAGTTTTGATGGGAAATGTAGGCAGCTTGGCGGAATGTTGGACAAGTGACAGTTGAAAAGTCCATTGGACAGCAGTCGGAGAGCCAAGCTGCAAGACCAGGATGCCTACATTTCCCATCAAAACTTGAGGGAAGCTGACAAGTGTCCAATCTGGGCCTTTTGTCACTTGTGGTTCTGCTCAAAGTTCAGTTCCAGTAGTACCTTAAAGACCAACCAGATTTCCAGGGTAGGAGCTTTTGAGAGTCACAAGCAAAATTGAAAGTGTGGCCCGATGGGGGGGGCCCTACTTGAAAGAGGCAGTAGCCTTAGGAGGAACTTGGCAGGATTGTCTTCAGTAGAGGGGAGCGCCCGTCCCAGGATGCACTGCAAGCAGGACGTGCAACTCAACAGAGCAGATAACAACTTCCTGGGTGCATACTTCTGGCACGTATTATTTTTATTACAGGCAGTCCAGAGATTTCCTTATGCACGCACTACAGCTTCCTTTGCAATCTTGAATATGAATGAAGTGCTTGCAGACAATTTCTAGCGTAACATTTCTTTTCTGAAGGACCGAACACTTAATTTGCCAGCAATTAGCTGTGACTTTGGAGCACTGCAGCGCAGATGCTGAGTGGCGGCCTTTGGCATCTCACAGGCTCAGAGGCTTTTCTCAACAATTCTCTGAAGGCAAAGTACAACTGGGTTTGGGTTTCTTGTCTCTGAGGGCGCTGGGTCTTCACCCTCAGCACCCATTCTGGTCAAGTAGAGCCAAAAGAAGAGAAACGAGGCCCCAGGAGAGGCACCCAACAACATCTCAGCAAACACATTTTACCTCCTGAGGCTGCTTTTCTCATAATTGTTGCATGCCCTTGGGTATAACCCAGCAGAATTTCTGCAGGTTGTAGAAGGAAGAAAATGTGGCATCCAGAGAGATGACTCATGGAAGTGGCATTTTTGTGAATTGCTGTTGTAGTTTGGTGTAGTGGTTGAGAGCAGCAGGACTCTAATGTGGAGAACCAGGTTTGATTCCTCTGCCTGAAGCCAGCTGGGTGACCTTGGGTCTGTCACAGCTCTTTCAGAGCTCTCTCACCCTCACCAACCTCACAGGGAGATTGTCGCGAGGATAATAACAACACACTTTGTAAACCGCTCTGAGTGGGCGTTAAGTTGTCCTGAGGGGCGGTATATAAATCAAATGTTGTTGTTGTTGCTGTTGTTGTTAGTTTGGAGTCTCATTAAGAAGAAGAGGTTTTTCTACAGCTGCACAGCTGCAGGACCCTTTTTCTAGGGTTGTCAGACTACAGTTGGGGACTGGAGAGACCTCCGAGAATTACACCTGATCTCCAAACTACAGAGATCACTTCGCTTGGAGAAAATGGCTGTTTTGTAGGATGGGCTCTATGGCATTATACCCCACTGAGGCCCCTCCCCTCCCCAAACCTTGCCTCCCTAGGCTCCACCCCCAAATCTTCAGATATTTCCCAACCCAGTCTTTTCAACCCTACCTTTCTTAAACTGTACCCTTCCCCTCATCCAACTGCAATTCCCCGTCAAAGGAAAGGGTTCACTTCTCTAGCACCAGCACAAAACTGGCATGAAGATCTTTAGGAAAGTGGTTGTCAGGGATGACCTGTCCACTAGGTGGCTCCAGACAGTCACCTAGGGTGCCAGGGGTGGAGGTGTGCCAACCATCCCAGGCACCATCCAGCACCTGTCGCATCAAAGGCTTCCCCCAGAGGTGCCCTCGCCCACTGAGTGGTGGGTAGCCTGCCCCCTCACTCTCTCCCTCTATGTGTGTGTGTGGGGGGGCGGGGGCGGCAGGTCAGGGCTGAGCCTGGCCTATGGCCTGGCCTGGTCCTCTTCTCTCTGTTATGCCTCACCTCACCTGACTGTGGTAGTGAGGAAGGGGGACTGAAGAAACTGGGGTCAGCTTTCTGCTGTTCTGTGCAGGGTGAGGAGGCAGGGGGCAAATTCTTGCCCCAGCACCAGGGGATAAGGAGGGTGTGTAGCAGCATCTCATCATAGTCTGGGTGGGTGAAGAGGGTGGGTGCCAAGCACCTGCTTCCCTGCAGTGCAGAGATGGCAGGGGGGCAAGGAGGGCAAACATTGTCTTCCCCTCTCCCTGTGGAGATAGATCAAGATGGGTAGCTGTGTTAGTCTGTCTGTAGCAATAGAAAAGAGCAAGCGTCCAGTAGCACGTATAAGACTAACAAAATTTGTAGTAGAGTATGAGCTTTCGTGAGTCACTGTGGCTCATGAAAGCCCATATCCTACCACAAATTTTGGTACTCTTACAAGTGCTACTGGACTCTTGCTCTTTTCTACCTCTCCCTGTGGTATGGGGCGTGTGTGTTTGGGTTCCCTAGCATGCAGATTCCTTGGTCCAGCCCTGGTGATTGTTGCTGCAACTTCTCTCCCTCCTCTGCTAGCAAACAGTTGTAGTTTTGGGGGCAATGAGTTGTCCTCCTTTGCCTTTGATAGTAAGGCTGATCATCTTCCCTCATTGATAGGATTTGGGCATACAAATCCTTTCCTGGTCTTTGTCGAGCGAACAGTGTCTTTGGTGGGGGCTTCTTGTTTTTTAGGGCAAGAAAGGAAGTCTTCCCCCACCAAGAAATGACCAGCCACAAGAAGTTGTCCTCTTTTCCCAATGTGGATTGCATTACTCAGGAAGCAGGACTTGAGTCATATGTCCATCACAGACAGGAACAACTCCCAGATTGAACACTGCCCTGAAATATTCCTGTGTTAGCAGGTCTTAAATGGCTTGATAGCTTTAAGTCCTCGTCTGTGAGAAGAGTAGTGTAATAGACAACTATGCGGATGTTGTGAAGTTTTTAATTAGTGTTTGTTAAGAGCTTCATGTGTGCACAGCACTTTCCACTCTAGGTTTCAGAGTGTTCTTCATCTGATTGCAGTCATAAAGGAATATTAACATCAGTTGCATCAGAGGTTTTTTTTCTCAAAAGACCAGAAGAACTCTTCATGTTATGAGAAAGAGGGACCACAGAGAGAAGCTAAGGAACAACTCGCCAGGGTTCAGTTTTCTTTACGAAACATTAACAAAATACCTTCCAAACGGCCCTTCATCTTCTTTTTATTTTTAGGCAATCTAGGGTATTTTCCGCACACATGTCACTTTTGAGCATTCACTCCGATTGACATGGATTCGTCATTGCGCTCCTACCTTCTGCACAGTCTGATGCAGATTCGATGTGGTGTCTTGTTTTACTATAAGTCTCTTCCGTCGCAAATCACGTTCCTGTAGCAGGGTTGCCAAGTTTTGATTTCCTGGATTCTAGCTTCATGGGCAGAGGGTGCCTCTGACCAGGGCTTTTTTTCTGGGAAAAGAGGTGGTGGAACTCAGGACCGCACAATGACGTCACTTTGGGTCAGCTGGAACAAGGGGGGAGTTTTTTAAAGTTTTAATTGCCCTCAGCAAAAATTGTCACATGGCTGGTGGCCCTGCCCCCTGATCTCCAGACAGAGGGGAGTTTAGATTGCCCTCCGTGCCAGTGGTGCGGAGGGCAATCTAAACTCCCCTCTGTCTGGAGATGAGGGGGCGGGGCCACCAGCCATGTGACCATTTTCAAGAGGTGCCGGAACTCCGTTCCACCGCATCCCCACTGAAAAAAAGCCCTACCTCTGACCATGTTACAGAGCTGTCTCTTATGAGACTGCAACAGGCTGGCTTCATGAATAGATTTGTTTGGCTGTGGTAGTCTGACAATTATTAAAATAATTGTGCACCATCCGCTTGCAACTGATTTGTGGCGGTCCCAAGACCATGAGATTTTCAAGGCAAGAGAGGAGCAGAAGTGGTTTGCCATTGCCTTCCTCTGCATAACAAAGTAACCCTGGCATTTCTTGTTGGTCTCCCATCCAAGCGCTAGCCATGGTCGACCTTACTTAGATTCCAAGCTCCAACATCAGAGCAATTCATGTTTCTCAACAGTTGATTAGCAAACTAGAATATATGACGGCAATAGCCAGTGCAAGATGTTAATGATATAACCCTCCACTAAAAAAGCATCCATTTTAGAGCTAAAAGAATTTGCCGGTAACTTTTGCTTATGTTGACTACTTGAATAATAATATTTACTACCTGCATGCAGGAGATTTGAATTTAAAAAACGTCATGGGTTTACCAACAAGTTTTTGTAAAATGCTAGGGTGTCCTGTCCACCATATCACTTCTGTTTTTTATGTAAGCACTAGAAACAAAGCCCGTTGTAGCAAAGAATACAACAGGCTCTAGAAAGGGCAGGGGGGCCTGGCCAGCCATTGCCCCCTCCCCAGCGTCCTGATCTGGGCAAGGGAAAGTAGGGCAGGGTGGCATGCCCACCTCCATGCGCCTCTGCCCTCACCCCCATCGTGGCTTGTGGGGGAGGTGAGCGAGATATGCCTGCCGCTGTGCCTCCCTTGCTCCTGTTTGCCCCTCTCGCTGTCCCCATTGCAACTTGGGACATTCTGTTGCTTGACACCCCCCCCAGGATTGCGGCTTTGGGGGGGAGAGGAGGTGAGCGAGGCTTGCATGCCACCACACAACCCTGCCCCCCCGGCCCCCAGGATTGCTGCTTTGGGGTGAAAGGAGGCAGCGAGGCTTGCATGCTGCTGCTCAACCTCCCCCCCACATCCCGGCTTTGGTGGGGAGAGGAGGGAAGCAAGGCTTGCATGCCACTGCTTGACCCCCCTGCCCCCCAGGATCACAGCTATAGGGGGAGAGGAGGCCAGCGATCGGGGCGCTGCGAGTGGGAAGTGTGTGGGGGGCGGCCGCTCTAGGCTTCTCCACCTGGCAGCCACCCCAATTGGGCTGCTGCTGCACAAAGCTACTCTCCTCGTATCCCCGCTCGGGGCGCAATAATGCGCCTGTGCTCTGGGTTATGAAATGAGTCATCGGAATCCCACTAACACAATTATGTTATAGGATGCTGGTGCAATGCCAGCATGTGTTCCCCCCATTTAAACCCTTTGGTGCCTCAGGCACCAGTGGGGGACTCTAAGCTGGGATGCTGGCATCTGTAACGGACAGCCAGAGGGACACTGATAGTCTTGGGCAAACCTCAAAGGACATCCAGCCATCTCATGATCAGAATTCTTGACCCTAACCATACCCCACTTTTTAGGTGGGCAGTCAGTCATGTTCAATTAATACAGCTCTGGTAATCATCAAAGAAACCGAAAACAATGGAGATAACACACTCCAAAGGGGAGCAGGCTTGGTTATGCACGATGTTGTCACAGAGAATCGCCTATATAAAAGACAAACTGCACACAGGAGATTCACCACTGAATCAGAAAACGAACCATGCAGTTTGTGGTTTGTCACGTTTCACGTTTCACGAACCTTCACGAACCAGTCCTGGTGCACAATTCGGTTCATTTTGGTTTATGAAAATGTTACTTCCAGGCCAGCAAATCTCCATTTCCGAGTCAGCAGAAGGTCAATTCTGGGTCAGCAGAAGGTCTACAGGAAGTCCTTCCCCTGTTACTACTGTGTCTGCTGGTGTTTTCAACAGACTGTTCTTCCACTGCCAACACTGTTGCTTCATTCTCATTGTTACTCCCAAAGAAAAGAGTAACTTTTGTAAATTTTCGTTTAATTTATTCTCTGCTTCTTTTCGATGATACTTGGATAATTTTGTTTCATTGCTTCTAGCTAAATTTGCTTGGCTATGCCCTAAATTAATGTTAGCTAAACTGGGGATGTGTGTGTGATTTCTGAAGGGAAAAAACCTATGATGACCAATGAATGGTGCTTGCTACATTGATCACATGTTGGAACAGGTGAATCAGAATCTGAGACTAATCTCTTTCCTTTTTCTATGACAGGCAAAAAATCTCCACAACTAGTTCCAGGTGTTTACCTGCCACTTGCAAAACAACGAGTCCATGTGTGCTCTTAGACAGTGATGGTGGTGGAGAGTGCCCTCAAATCATAACTGACTTATGGCAACCCCTGGTGGGGTGTTCATGGCAAGAGACTAACAAAGATAATTTGCCATCGCTTGCCTCCTCAACCCTGGTCTGATGGTATTTCTAATTTTTTTTAAAAAAAATTGTCAATTGAATAGCAATCTGTGTAACCGGTTCTCCGAATTCCCAGCTTTCATTTTTTAAAAGGTAAGTCTTTAGATAATTCCATTGTGGAGACAGGCCTTCCATTACCTGAATTTTGCAATCTGGATCATAGACTGCACCTGTCACAGGAAGACGTGGATATTGTGTCTGTCCTTTGTCCATGTTGCCACACTTCTTGCTCTATACCATTCTCCTGAAAATTAAAACATTGTCACATGACTGAACAGGCTTTGAGGGCAAGGCTTTCATTTATGTATTTATTGTGCTATACACAAGCTTTATTTGTTAAATTTCATTTATTTTTATTTAATTATACTTATAGTCCACTCTCCCCACGAACAGGCTCAGAGAGGATTACATCAACGAACACAGTACCCCACCGTTCTCCCCAGTGAGGGCAGTCCCCTGGTGGGAGTGGGGGATCTCCCGCTCCCAGCCTCTGTCCCCCCCCCCACTCATCTGGCTGGCATGAGGGAAAGCGTGGGTGATGGGCTCAGGAGCTCCGGAGCACGTGGGAATACGCTCTGGAGCTCTTCCTTGTTGTTCCGGGAATGACGCCATTCCTAGTGCAACAAGAAGGGAACCAGCCCTGCGCAGGGGCTTTCTTTTCCTTGTTGCACGGGAAATGATGTCATTCCCAATGTGAAAAGGAAGAGCTCTGGAGGTCTTCTTGATGTAAGTCCCCCTCATTCCCCGGATGGGGCTCCAAGGGACCTGGCTACCCTGGGTGCCTAAGGTGGCTGACATAATTCTCTTCTATTTTATGTTTGCAAAAACCCGGTGAGATAGGTTAGGCTGAGAGTGTGTGACTGGCCACCCAGTGAGTTTCCATGGCACAATGGGGATTCAAACCTGGCTATCCTAGATCACAGTGTGACACTAACCACTACACCACACAGCAGCTCAAAGATGTGATTTAATCTAGTTTACTTGATCGATGTACTTGGCTTAGGGCTCACACAGTGAAAATGGGAATGGCCTGAAAGCCAGAGAGACAATCCATGCATCTCCCACCAGAAGGACTGAGACAACCAAATGCTTCTTTTGTAAGTTAACACCTGGAAGGGTACAGGTGGGAGGGGATGGTGCACTGGAAAGCGAGGCAACCCTTGGAAAACAGTGCAACACCCTGCATTCACAAAGCGTTTGCAATACAGTTTAGAACAACGTTTGAATGTTGAGTGAAGAGCAAATGCTTTTCCAATCGCACATGGATGCTGCCCACGATTCACAGTCAAATTGCTGCTGGTGCAAATCCCTGCTGTGAGAAAAACAGTCTGTGGATTGCTGAGCCATCATAGCTGCAGGATTATCAGGTACCCATATAAGTCCTGAGTCCAGCTGACAGAGTTCCGTCAATTGAGGAGGTGCACGGACTGAGTATCCGGCTGGAAGGACCAGTCTTTCTCTATGAGTAAATATTCCCAAGGCTGGATGAAGGAGAAGCAGGTGGATCTCCCAGTGAGGCAGAATGCAAACTGACTGGGTTTTGTTTTGTTTGTTTTCAGAGTGGGTGTCAAGGAAGATGAAAGAGCTAAAAGCCCTGCTTGTTTTTAACAGCACAGTGTCTGAAGCTCAGCTGCCACCAGATACGTCAAGAAATGATGGTAATAAAAGCTCCAGCATCGATCCAAACAATTAGTTATGAGGAAAGAGGAAAGATGCATGCATCAATTAATCTTGCAGCTTGGGTGGGGGAAGGTACCATTTGCAACATTTCCAAGGACTTTTGCCAACTAGAATAAAAATATGCCAGTTTGAACCAAATGCCAAGAGTCACATGTAACAGGCTTCCATTTGTTAACTCCGAAGGAAACTAATTACAGTTGTGTGTGTTCAGAAGTGAAAATGTTTTTACATAAAGCGCCATCAGTATCAAAGTTTCTTTGGCATTTTATTTATTTGTTTGTATTTATTTATTGGCTTTTTATACCGCTCCTCTTGGATTAAGAGCTTGGAGGGTTTCACATCAATAAACAAATTACTTCAATTAAAATCAATACAAAACATAATAAATGTTCAATAAAATCACAGTGAAACACACACAGATACGTAAAACCACTCTCATCATCCCAACCTGGATTATAAAACCCTGCAGATATACATAAATTACAGATAAGTACAAAAGTCAGCAAATCAGCTATGCCTCACTATAACACATATTAAGAGCTGAACACATGCTAGAATAGTTCTGCCTTACATAGTCTCTGGAACATCAACAGGCCCAACTGAGTGCGTTCCAGAGGTAGGGCACCACAACTGTGAAGGCCCTCTTGCTGGTAGAAGAAAGTCATTATTCATGGCACATCTGGACATGGGTGGGGGGGAATGGGGTATACTATATTGGGGCTTGGGTTCAGCGAAACTCTGCCTAGAGGCGAGTCTATTTCCATATGGTCAATTTAGGATGTTTCCACATTAAAACGCACCTTTCCTTATGTGGCTTGTAAGATTTTATGCATTGAATTAGATAAGGAAGAGAGTCATATGGCAGGGGTGTAGGAGGCCCAAAGACATTACACTTGAGCTCCAGTTTAGCGGGAGGGGGCAAATTAATACTTTTATCATTGGATTCTTCAGGGTTCAATGCTAACTTGGAGCAGGAAGAAAGGAGCGGGGGTGCGTTGCAGCTGCTGCAATGTGTGTTTCCATAAATGAAATGTAAATTTTTGTGTATCAGGGCTAGGGAAGTTTCTGTACCCCTGACCTTAAAAATATTTGGGGCAGTTTGTTCCCCTCCCTTGTGCAAAGTGGTTGATACAAGGCTTTTTTTCAGCTGGAACGTGGTGGAATGGAGTTCCGGCACCTCTTGAAAATGGTCACATGGCTGGTGGCCCCGCCCCCTGATCTCCAGACAGAGGAGAGTTTAGATTGCTGGAGCAGCACGGAGGGCAATCTCAACTCCCCTCTGTCTGGAGATCAGGGGGCGGGGCCACCGGCCATGTGATCATTTTCTCTGAGGGCAACCCACTGAGTTCCACCACCTCTTTTCCCAGAAAAAAAGCCCTGGGTTGATATATCCAAATACCCTTAGCATTTGTTTACCTGAGAATCTTTAGAACTAGAGGATCTCCCACATTATGTTTTGTATTGTTCTCTTGATATAAATTTCTTACGGCTTTTTAATCCTGTTTAAAGTCGAACTCAGTGGTGGAGAAAATAATGTACTCACTGCTATTTATTATTTACGTTATTCGCCTTTCGCACTGAGACTCAAGGTGGATTACAAGGGCCGTTTCCAGACGGCCCCCCGCCTCGCGAAACGTCGCGCGTCGTTGCACGTCGTTGCGCAGAAAACGCGAAATATCACGTTTTCTCGCGCGAGTTTTGCACGACGTCGCGCAAAACTCGCGCGAGAAAACGCGATATTTCGCGTTTTCTGCGCGACGACGCGCGACGACGCGTGACGTTTCGTGAGGCGGGGGGTCGTCTGGAAACGGCCAAGGTGTAAGTCAATACGATGAATGGCTGGATCGCAGAGATACGAGAACAAGTAGAAACCTGCCATAGACCCCTCGGTAATTCACATGGCAGCTAAGAAAATTTGAGCCAAAGCTGCATCTGGCTAGGTAGTAAATTGCTCAAACGCATTGTAGTCAAACTTGTTTTATGGGAAAGATTTTATTTCATTTCATTTTATTTTATTTACATTATTTATAGTCCACCTTTCTCACTGAGACTGAAGGCAGATTACATAGCATAAGTCAAGATGAACATTGGCTGGGACATTCAAATACAATACAATAGGGTTAGGATAGTAGAAATTTGAAAACAAGAAGAAATCTGATGCAGGGCCGAAGGGAAAACCTTCCCCCACCCACAACAATGCTGAAACAAAACATAAGACAGTAGAGAACTATCCAGTAGGAGCATACTTAAAACAACAGTCCAGTATAGGCTACAGTCACCAGTGGATCTTTCTGAACCATTTCCTTACAGCATAGCCCTTTAACCCATATCAGAAAACCCTCCTGAATAATTCAGTTTTGCACAGTTTGCAGAAAGCCGGGCGATTGGAAGCTTTCCTGAACTCTTCAGGCAGGCTGTTGTATAAGGTGGGGGCCACCACAGAGAAAGCACGTGTAAGGGTAGCTGTTTATTTTTGCCCATTTTCAAGATGGCACCAGCAGAAGGCCCTCATGGGAAGAGCGAAGCTACCGTGGCTGGTCTCCCATATCCTGAGCCTAACCACTACATCTCACTGGTTCGAAACAGCTCTATAAAAAGCTATCGAAAGAGAGAGATTCTCCCAAATGGCATTTTGAAGCAAGAGCACATCAGTAAAATGCTTTGCATTTCTTAGGGCAGTGGTTAGTGTAAAGCCTTCCTCAATCACAACCGTTGAACATTCACGGCTCATACTTGCAGTGTGGGGTTTTCATTTCGGAAGCCAAGGTTGCGCCGATTATTCTGGATGCGTGAAACAGGCCCAGAGAAAGGCCTGGCAGAGCGGTCTCTCCTGCTGTCTGCCTTGACTTGTTTCCAGGTTTCCCTACTTGAAATGTGCAGTGAGTGGGACGGGGAAGGGCCGCTGCTGTTCCTGCGTTTCAAGGCTGAAAGAGAATTTATGCCTTTTATTAAAATTCTTGATCTTGTGGAGCGGAACTTTACTGTAACTCCAGAGCTGTGGGGATTTATGGTTTTATTTAATACACATAAAGAGCAGAGAAGCAGCCAGCGCAAGCGAATGCATAATGCACTCCCGATTACCCGGACAGGCCAGAGCAGGTTGGGCAGTGGAAGAGAACGGCTTGCTTGGCCTGCCGGGGGCAGAAGGAAGGTTCTTCTTAGCAGTGGACTTGTTGAAACCAGAGCCAGGACTCTTGGAAGGGGTCCCTGTGCGTGTCGTAAAGGGGTGGGCGCTGAGCAGAACTGCATGGGAGATTTGCCTAACAGCGTTTTCCCCACCCCAACTGTACGATTAAGCAGAACTCGCTTTGGGCTGTGGGGCCCGTCAGGCAGCGCCTTCTCGCTCTCATTGGCAGCTGCCAGCATTTTAATCCACTGCGGGAAGGGGGGAGTTTCCAGGTCCTGGAGCCACAATGCAAATGCTCGTAGGAATTCTGCAGTGCTGTACCTTTTAGCAAGAGATACCCAAAATCCACCCCACCCTCCTAGAGCAATAATTAGATCCTATCCCATAATAAGACT
This sequence comes from Eublepharis macularius, assembly GCF_028583425.1. Lineage (NCBI taxonomy): Eukaryota > Metazoa > Chordata > Lepidosauria > Squamata > Eublepharidae > Eublepharis > Eublepharis macularius. The sequence goes on along the minus strand of NC_072804.1, from coordinate 40,021,856 downwards.
TTAATGGGGGGGCGCCTGTTTCCAGAGCAGGCAGCAGTTTCGTGTCAATTTCTTCATGCAAATGACGGCTGCTGGAGCCAGCTTTTTCTGCTTGCGGTGCATCGCGCCTCTTCCTGCCTCCACTTGGCAGATAATCTTGCACCAGTTGCCTTCAGAGTGTGGCGCCTCAGGCCCCGCTTAATGGCCGTATTCCCAGGAGACTGCTGAGTTCATTGCCAGGGTGTCTGCCATCTCGGCAAGAAGGCCTGACTGTGGTGCCATCCTGCCTGCCTGCAGCTCTCGTAAGCCTCCGGGGCCAATTTGAGGAAAGGGCCTTTGGTGTTCCATCAGCAAGGGTGCCAGCCGGGCAGCACCCTTGTCCACATCTCTTCCCTGGTGCCTTCCTTCCATCTCGCTTGCTTCCCTCTTCTGAACGACATACCTAAGTAGCCCTTTGGGGCCCTTGAAAGCCTTCCTCCATGACTCGGGCCAAGCAGATTGGGGCCATCTGCCTCTCCCGGTAAGGAAGCCCGCACTGAGTGCCGCAAAGCCAGGCTTCCTCCTTGGGCACCTCCTTTCAAGAGCTAATTGGGATATTTTAACCTTGCTTTTCCTGAAGGCTTATGGGAAGATATGCCGTTCGTTTACAATTATTACAAATTAAGATTTGCATTCCTACAAAGCAAATGAAAATTGTAAAAAAAAAAGCCCCACCCAAGGGGCTGTTTTGAGACTTCTTCAGCACTTGTGTGAGCATTTGAGGAATCCGTGATACAGACAGCAGGCAGCCGAGTGACATAGCACATATATATGAGAAATAAAACAAAACTCCCTCCAGTCATTGATTCTTTGCAGAGATTTTTTTTTTTGCTCCTGTGAATTCACATTTTGTACATTTTGTTTCATTTTCTTCACACCTGCATTTACTGCTCAGGGCAATTGGCAAAGGTTTCCCAATCCGAGAAGATTTACAAGGCTAAGAAAAAGACGGTGCTGCAAGCGGCATTGAGGTTTTCGTACAGTCAATGGTCTGCAAGAGGTGGAATCAGGTCCCAGCCGTGCATGCAGGGCTTTGCCCTGGTTTCATCTGCTGATTCCGCACACGTTGGATAATGCACTTTCAATGCACTTTAGCAATCATTTAGATGTGGATTTTTTGTTTCACACACGAAAAATTCCGTTCCAAATGGTCTCTAAAGAGGATTGGAAGTGCATTATCCAACGTGTGCGGAATCAGGTGCTGGATTCTAAGGGAGGAAGGTAGAGGGAGGAAAAAGCCCTTGGTTCCCAGATGACAAGAGGAGATGAAGATGGCCTCTGTGCGCTCCTAATCTGCACCAGAGGCCATCTATAGTTTGGGCCATCTTTTATATTTCAGTAAAGATTCTTCTCTCTGGGCCCACTGGCAGCTTCCTGCTTGCATGCTAGAAAAAGGTCAACCGCACTAAGACGGTTGAGCTAAACATGCATATGGGGACCAGGGGCTCTGGACTCAGAGGGCAGATAGAGCAAGGAGGACCATGCCTGCTGCAGCCAGATCCTCGCCAAACTGTGCGGAATGTGGCTGGAAGCCTATTTGGAGAAATCAGCCTGTCTCACGTCGACTGCACTTCCTGGAGATTTTTCTTGCTTAATGGTGTCCCTGTCTCATTCCAGCTTGGGCTACTACAGCTAGCAAGGCTAAGGAGCAACAAAGTGGAAGGACAATCAGACACACTCTTACACTTTTCTCTCAGTCCTTTAGAGCTGGAGAGTCAAAAAGCACACTGCTCAGTCCCCCCACCCCTCTTTTTAGGAATTTGGAGTCAGTTTCTAATCAATTCCTTTTTGATCAAAGAGAAATTTGAAGGGAGGAGGGGCAGCAAGGGAGGTTTGGCAAAATTTCAGAATTTCAGTCAGTAGACGCTCAGAGGCAGGCAATGTACCTTCCCAAACCTTCCTATCTTCCTGCTAGAGCACCACCCTGGGGTGTATAAAATAAAACCACTGCAAGGGCTGAAGTTACAAAACAGTGCATTGATTCCCCGGCCGTTTCCACACGGCTCCCCGCTGCTCGTAACAACCCAGAAGATCGTGTAAAAAACGCAGAAGATCACGTTTTCTTGTGCGAGATTTGAGCAATGTCATGCAAATCTCGTGCGAGAAAACTCGATCTTCCATGTTTTTTGCGCGATCTTCTGGTTTGTTACAAGCAGCGGGGAGCCGTGTGGAAACGGCCCCCTTCCAACAGAAATGAAAAAGAAAGTCTGCTTCTAAAAGAGAGTAAGAGGAATTAATGGCTATATCTAAAAAGTGAATTTCAGAAAAAGAAGATTCCCACCCCATAACAACCTTACCATGTTTTCTTCTTCTCTTTGCTGTAGGAATCACATGGCTTGTAGTTGACAAGCACATCCAGAAAATGTCCAGGGATTTCCAAAGCTGGAGTTGGCAGTCCTAAGCCTCAGGAAGACTTCTGTAGCTAAACAGGTCTTAGATAATTACAGACTTCTATCAAACCTTCCATTTTTGAGTGAGGTCACTGAATAGATGCCCTGACCTGGATAGCCCAGGTATGCCTGATCTTGTCAGATCTCAGAAGCTAAGTAGGGTCGGCCTTGGTTAGTAATTGGATGGGAGACCTTGAACGAAGACTAGGGTTGCAGAAGCAGGAAATGGCAAACCACCTCTGTTAGTCTCTTGTCATGAAAACCCCACCAGGGGTCGCCGTAAGTCAGCTATGACTTGAGGGCATTCTCCACCACCACTGAATGGGTAGCGGCTAACAGGAATGCATCCCTGTTGTTGTTATTGGATCTATCAGCTGCCTTTGATAAGGTGGACCACATGATGCTGCTGAGGTGCCAGGAACATGCGGTGGGTCTGAGCAGGGCAGAGCTGAGAGTCAGTTTGGTGTAGTGGTTAAGAGCGCGGGACTCTAATCTGGAGAGCCGGGTTTGATTCCCCACTCCTCCACTTGAAGCCAGCTGGGTGACCTTGGGCTAGTCACAGCTCTCTCAGAGTTCTCTCAGCCCCACCCACCTCACAGGGTGTTTTGTTGTGGGGATAATAATAACATACCTTGTAAACCGCTCTGAGTGGGCATTAAATTGGCCTGAAGGGTGGTATATAAATCGAATGTTGTTGTTATTATTATTTATTGGAGTGATCACAAGAAGCTGCAGTGGGAGGTGCTGCTGAGTCCTTCCCTTGGGAGCCCATGTTGTTTAACATCTATGTAAGGCCACCCAATGAGTTTGTCCAAAAGTTTGAAGTAGGATGTCATCAATATGCTGATGAAACTCAGTTACATATTACTTTGAATAAGCCTCTGGCTGCGGCTGTCTCTCTCTTGTCCCTAGGGTTGCCATCCTCCAGCTAGTGCCTGGAGATATCCTGGAATTACTCCAGTTTGCCTCGAGAAAATGGCTGCGTTGGAGGGTGGACTCTGCGGTATTATACCATGCTGAGGTCTCTCCCACTCCACCCTCTCCAAGTTCTAACTTCAAATCTCCAGGAATTTCCCAACCCAGAGTTAGCAACCCTAGTTACTGGGGGAGCTAGCCGTCAGCACATTGCTCTTATCATACATTTCACTGGCTGCCAATTCTTTCTGTGCTTCAGTTCAAAGCTTCCCTTTAAAGTCCTTCTTGACCTGAGACCCACATACAGGAAGGACTGCCCTCTCTCTGCATGTTCCCTTGTGGCAGCTTCACGTTTCCTGGCAGAGTGTATTGGTGGTGGCCCCTCCATCTAGGGCATGTTCAATAATAGGGCTGGGAGATTCCTGGAGATGTGAGGATGGAGGCTAGAGAGGGTAGAGTTTGGGGGGGTGAAGGAGCTCAGCAAAGATTTGATGCTATACAGCCCACCTTTCAAAGCAGCCATTTTTTCCAGGAAAACTGATCTCTGTAGTCTGGAGATCAGTTGTAATTCCAGGAGAACTCCAGACCACACCTGGAGGTTGGCATCCCCACTCTGTAAACCCCCAGCCTTGGTCTTTTTCAGTAGCTGCGCTATGGCTGTAGAACAGCCTGCCGAAACAAGTTAGAGGGCTTTCCCCTTCCACCCCGTCCTTCCATTGAGGCTGTTTAAATGTTTTGAATGATGTGGTTGTATACAGTTTTATTATATTTTATTCAGTGTTGCCTGCCCGAGGGCCTGACTTGATCAGGAGAAAGGCGGGCATATAAATATTTTAAATAAATTCTCATTCCTTTCTAGGTAAATCTAATGCCAAGGCTGAAGTTTCCATTTTAATATGGTAAATCTGGAGCAACTCCATGCAGGTGGTTTGTGGCGGTGCCGTTGTTTCAAGGCTGCAATGTACATTTCAGTTTTTTGCCTTTATTGCAGTAGAAGAGAATTCTCTTTACACCGCAGTCATTTTAATTATATATGCAGGGAATTAAACCCACCGCAGAGGAGAGTTGAACTGAGAAGGAAGCTCAGGCATTCTCTCATGCCCAGAGGCCCCAAAGAGGCTTCATCACTACCTAGAGTTGCCAACTCTGACTTGGGAAATTCCTGGAAATTTGGGAGTGGGGCCTGGGGAAGGGTGAGGTTTGGAGAGGGGAGGGACCTCTGCAGGGTATACAGTCCATCTTCCAAAGCAACCATTTTCTCTAGACAGGGTTGGCATCTCCAGGTTGGGAAATTCTGGAGATTTGGGGAATGCAGCCTGGAGAGGGCGAGGTTTGGGGATGGAAAAGACCTCAGCCGGGTATAATGCCATAGAGTCCACCCTCCATAGGAGCCATTTTCTACAGGGAAACTGGTCTCTATGCCCTGGAGGTCAGCTGTAATTCCGAGAGATCTCCAGCCAAGCACCTTGAGGCTGGCGACCCTTCTCTAGGGGAAATCATCTCTTTCGTCTGGAAGAGGCTGGCAAACCTGTCACTGCCATTGGCCTTACTGGGTCACCCAAAGTCCAGCTGATCTCTCCTTTAACAACAACAACAACAACAACAACAACAACAACAACAACAACAACAACAACAACAACAACAACAACAACATTCAATTTATATACCACCCTTCAGGACAACTTAACACCCACTCAGAGCGGTTTATAGAGTGTTATTATTATCCTCACAACAATCACCTTGGGAGGTGGGTGGGGCTGAGAGAGCTCTGAGAGAGCTGCGACTCTCTCCCAGCTGGCTTCAAGTGGAGGAGTGGGGAATCAAACCTGGCTCTCCAGATTAGAGTCCTGCTGCGCTTAACCAAACTGGCTTTGAGCTGTGCCTGGGGACAAAGAGCACAGAGTGCACAATTTTTCTGTTCATTTTGGTTTTTTAAAAAACCCTTGGCTTCATTATTTTTGAGATTAAGGGTACTATTTTTGTTATCGTTCTTGCCTCTTCCAACCCTCCCTTGACATTTTGTGTGGGCTAGGTTGGGACTGGCGCTTTTGGTGGGAACAGAGGAGCTGATGCTGCTGGCCTGGCTCGGGGCATATGGCTTGAATTTATTTATCTAAAGTAGTCTTTGCCCTGCCCTCAAGGTGGTTTATTACAAAACAGACCAAAGTATGAATAGCACCTCCCCACCCACAAATGTAAAGATCTGAAATGAAGATGTTTCAATGTCCTCTCCCTACATCAGGTACTTTGGATCTACATTTCCCTAGGTTTGCTGAGGTTAGGATTGCCAGGTCCAGGTTGGGAAATTCCTAGAGATTTGGGAGGGGGGAGCCTGGAGAGGGTGGTATTTGCAGAGGGGAAGGGCCTCAATGGGGTATAATGCCATAGAGTTCACCCTTCAGAGCAACCATTTTCTCCAGGGGAACTGGTCTCAGTTGTCATTCCAGGAGATCTCCAGCTATCACCTGGAAACTGGCAACCCTAGCCAGCCTGAGGTGCATCAGAAAAAGTATAATGTGAAACTTCCCTTGAGAAGTACCATCCCAGGAAACAATGGATCGGTGCCTGGAGCAGCCTGCCTGTGCCACTTGCCTGGCATTGCCTGCATTCCTCCCACTTCTGAATGTGCTCAGCAAGAGGGAAGGGAGAGAGCCCCTTTGATGCGGAGGCACCACTGGAAGCTTTTATATTCACCTGTTCTATGATAAAGAGTATTGAAGATGACAGATGAGAATGCACACAGGATGGTTTAAGTAAAGGATACAGCCCCCCTACCCAATGGCAATTTGGCTCTCAGGCAGCCTGGGCAATTGCTAGATCAGGTATGTTCCTCTACTGTGCTCAGCTTAACTGCTGAAAAAGGAAAATTGAAAGGAATTGTCTTATAGAAAGAAAGACGTTTGGGGATTTTGACACCCAGGGCAGAGGCTAATGTTGCCTTCTAGCACAATTATTAGGAGGTGATTGTTATGGCTTTGGAGCAAGTGACTCCAAAGGCCTAGCTTATAACATATGCACAATATGCAGGAAGAATGCCCATTATCCGGAATAATAAACGGCTTTAGGTGGATCCGTTCAGCCACTCCCAAAACAAAAGAACAAAGTGAAATTGGGGAGGAAGAGGGGGAGCAGTGGTGTCATGTGCTCTGTATGTTATATTGATTTTATTTATTTGAGATATTAGTATTCCACTTCTCTCCCCATCTTCAACTGAATTATTCAAGAGGGCTTTTTACTCATCTAGGAGAGCTGTACTGTAAGGAAGAGGTCTTAAAGAGATGCATCAGTAAAGGGATAGAAACTATAGACTTTACTACTGTGTACTGTCTGTTGTCGTAAGTGTGATTCTACTTGAGAATTTATGTTGTTTAATATGTCAGAGTTAGAATGGCTTATGCTCTGTTTAGCATTTCTTCAGCTCTGTATTAGATTCCTGTTAGTTTTAAAACTTTGCAAATCTGCATTTATATGCCCTATTGCATTGTTTATTGAAATGTCTTTGAAATTGACTATACTGACTCTCACTGTGTAACCCGCTTTGAGTCTCAGCGAGAAAGGCGGCCAATAAATAAATAAATAAGTACGTAAGTAAGTAAGTAAGTAAATAAATAATAACATGGTGAGGTAGGTTAGGCTGAGAGAGCATGACTACTCCCAGGTCACCCCGGGAGCTTTCATGGCAGAGTGGGGATATGAATTCGGGTCTCCCAAATCCCATTCCACCCCTCCAACCAGTGTGCTTTGCTGGCTCCCTGTCTCCATTACAGGACCATAGAGGAGGTTTTGTCCTTGCATTTCATGGCTCTCAGTTCTGTTCTGTCTCTGAGCTATTTCTTACAGCACAGGCCTATTACTTGAGTAATAGGGGGGGATCACAAAGAAAGCGTGTATACGGGCAACTGTTGATTTTGCCCGTTTGCGAGGTGGTATATGCTGAAGGCCCTGTTCAAATGAGCAAAGCTGGCACGGCAGAGCATAGGGAGAGAGGAGCTCCTGCAGATATGAGGGGCCAAGGCCACAAAGGACTTTGCATGTGATGACCAAAACTTTGAATTGAGTCTGGTATTTGATAGGCAGCCAATGGAGTGACTGCAGAATGGGAGTGATGTGCATACTCCCCATTGCCCCTGATAATATTCGAACTGCAGCATTCTGTGTAAACTGGAGTCTCTGCAGTCCAGGCGGGGTAAAGGCACCTGCCCCAGCACAGGGCCCAGGGCTGCTGCCCTGGTTGTCCCATAGCTAAGACAGAGAGATTTTCAGCCTGCTTTGAGCCTGGCCTGGCCTGGCTGGAACAGTAGCAGTGGTACTAGCGACAGCAGCAGCACTTGCTCCAGCTGTGCCTACCTACACTCTGTAAGAGAATCCACCCCCCTCTCCCCCCTCTCTTCTCCTAACTTCTGACCTCCCTGAACTCTCAGTGAGGCAGCAAATGAATAGAATGGGAAGGAAAAATGAATACGAACCAATATTTAACATGCCATTAATTGTTTAATTTGGATTAGTTATTGACAAAGATGTCCCTTTCCATTCATTATATGGCTGATTAGTATCCGATACACAACTTAAACTTCCATTTCACACTCAGGGCTAAATTACCCAGCATGTTACTCATTGGAGTAATGCTGGAATGTTGGAGAATTTGCCACAATCTCTTTAGGGACGATTTTTTGTAGAAGGGTCAGGAATTCCTTTGTGTGCATCTTTTCCATACCCACAAATGGAAACAGGGCGCATCTGAAATGACAGAAGTGTTCTGATTCGGGCCCTGCTGAGCCTTTCTCTGTGGCCCGGCTGCTGGCCCGTTGCTCCAGGCAGGACCTAGTTGTAGTAACTCATTTGCAAAGTCAGAGGTGGTGTTGCCCTGTCACCCTGTGATGTGATGGAGGAGTCTGAGTAGGAACTCCCCACCCTTCCCTAGCTGCAGATATTTCCATTTGTCTTGGCTGTCCTGTGAGAATCTCTAGTTTACCCCACCTCATTTGCATGATTTATGCAAAGTGTATTAAGTGTTCCTGGGAAGTTTAATCAATGTGCTGGGTGGGTGGATTATTTACTGCCTGGCTGTGACAGCCCAGTCAGCACAAGGAGAGGAGGTGCTGTTTGGAGGGGGGGGGAGTGAAAGGGAGCCAGCTAGTCAGTGAGTTGGAATAAAAGAACCTTTTCTCATCTGCCCAGCCTGTCCCCCTACCCCAAAGAATGTGGAAAAAACAAAGGATTCAAGCGCTCATGACTGAATGGCAGAGGGGGTGGGATAGGATGGGCTTTTTTCATACTTATGGATCACCTACCCCAGAAATGGAAGGCAGGAAAAGGCCTTTTGTGCTTTAATTCAGCAACTTTGGAAAAGACGATATGCACAAAATTGTGCTAACTAAGGTGGCTGTCGGAAACTATAGGGCCTGCGGTTTTGCCAAGGGGGCTAACCCTCGGCCCCTCTCTCTGCCTGTCTTGGATTCTTCCTATCCTTAACCTTCCCCTCCTGCAGCTGTCTCCTGGTCCCAGCCTCAAAGAGTTTACAGTCTAAAATGATGATGGGTTTGGCACCATGATTCTGGCTTCACAGATTGCTAGGAAAGTCTCAGTTGGCAGTGTTGTGCAGTGGTTAGAGTGTGAGAGGGAGTGGGACTCTAATATAGAGAACTGGGTTTGATTCCCCACTCCTCCAGTTGAAGCCAGCTGGGTGACCTTGGGTTAGTCACAGCTTCTAGGAGCTCTCTCAGCCCCGCTCACCTCACAGGGTGTTTGTTGTGGGGATAATAATAATAACATATTTTGTAAACTGCTCTGAATGGGTGTTAAATTGTCCTGAAGGGCGGTATATAAATCGAATGTTGTTGTTGTTGTTATTAAATCTCCATTCTTTCATGGAAGCTCACCCAGTGGCCATGTGCCCATCACAATATCCTAGTTTTGGTCTTTAAGATGCTACTGGATGTGAATAGTGCTCTTCTACAGCAGGCCAACATGGCAACCCAGCTGAAGCTATCTTCACAGAAGGTACCATATCCAGCCACCTGGAGTGGAAATCTAGTTGGGCTTTAAGGTGTTACTTGGCCCAAACCTTGTTATTCAACCTCACAAGAGCCATTTTCACACGCACCCATAAGATTGCGCAAAACTCACGGAACAAAGTGTCTTCCTTGTGTGATTTCCCAGCACGATCCCCTTTAATGGCGCGATGATGTCAGAAATCACACCATTAAACGGATCATATTGGGAAATCGCGCTAGGAAGACGCTTTGTTTCATGAGTTGCACATGATCTTCCAGAGGCTTTGGCCGTGTGGAAATGGCCAAGGTTGTCGTTATGAGGTATTGGGTGGAGGAGGGGAGAATGATGCGATAGGCTGCTTTGAGTCCCATTTAGTGAGAAAAGTGGGACATAAATAACAAATAACAAATAAATAAGTCTTTGTCATCAGGTGAAGATGTTCCAGATATTAAATTCTATATTGTGAATTCCCTGAATGGCCACATTCCTCCCTGTTCTCTGATGTTTGGCCTAATCAAGAGAGAAGTTTGAAGTTTAAAAATGTATTTTTTTTTCTTTGGGGGAAACAGGAGCATTATTACAGACCTTGTCATCAGTTGTCCTGACAGGAGAAGCTTCCGTCAAGAACCTATTAACATGACCTCATTAGTTTCTGAATCTAAACATATAAGCTAGTATTGCAGTCGGAGCCAATCATACTAATTGCACCCAGGCCATTTGCATATTCATAAGCCACTGCTTGGTTTATGGACAGGAAAAAACAAACACCATGTGTCTTTAATATTTTTAAGTGGGTCACTTTCAGGACTGTATCTATTTTAAATAAATTACCATATTGTTAGGGGCCTTCATCACTAGCTCCTTTTTAAGTACCACAAATGGTGTGTGTGTGATTTGTGCCATTTCTGTCCTCAAAAGGCAACACTGTTGTCTTGAAATAATCCACCGTCCAAAGGAATCTCCAAGGGAGTGAGTTGAGCAGACCAGATAGCCCTACAAGATGTACAAGGCTAAATAAACAGTGAAGTCCAGTGAATACATTTATTTTTTCTACTGATGAGCTCAGAGCTGTATGCATGGTTCTCTCTACCCCATTTATCTTCACAATATCACTGTGAGGAAGGTTAGCGTAAGCATTTGTCATCTTCAAACCCATAGATAGTGCAATTGAACCCACCCACTTATATTTGCATAAAAAGGTCTCTAGGGTAGAAGGAAAAGAGGAGGTGGCACATGCGGCAGAGGAAGAGAAAGGGGGACAGAAAGGTGGCAGAGAAGGGGAGACACTGGGGAAAGGAGTTGGGGGTCTCAAGTGGGAAGTCTTTAAGTAATAAGAAAAAGGAGGGTGCCTTCAGAGAGGGAATGGAGATAAGGAGGGTAGGAAAGCAGTCAGCACCTGGGTTGAACCGGAATGGCACAGGAAGAGAGAATGTAATAAGAAAGATGGAGAAGGATGACTTGGTGGGGGTTCAGAGGAGAATTCTGGGTGTAGAGAAAGCGGGGACTGAGAGCCAAAGCTGCATGGAAGGCAGAGGGAGAGACAGAGAGACAAGGCATCTGACACATGAAGAACATGTGTTGGGAGATGCAATGGGAGCTGGGAAGGGTAGTTTAAAAAGACTGAGCCAGCAGCAGGACAAAGGCTTTGCTATACAATAGAGCTGTGTGAAGGGGTTGTGAAATGTCAGAAGGGAAACTTCAGCCCATTATAACCTCTCCAGGTCCAAGCCCAGCTCTGGAAGGCAGCTCCGGCCCATTTCCATTCCTGACTGCCCTCTGGTTGTGATCCCAGGCAGTTTTAGAGGGGAGAGGTGAAACTGACAGAGCCTTCAGGGAGGCAAAGATGAAATTAACAAACCTTCTGAGGAGCAATCACCTGCTCTGTCTTTTTAAACTACCTTTCCCAGTTAACATTGTGTTTCCTTATACCCAGCGCTGGATCCAGGCGCGCAGGCACCCGGGGCAAACCTTGCCTGGGAGTTCCGTGCGCGCGCACTCCTGGCGCTGCATGATGATGTCACTTTTGTGACTGGAACTGGCGGTGGCGTGGGCGTGCGTTGGGGCAGCTGGCTGGCTTGCCGCACGCGCAGGACCTCCCAGCCCTGCGCTCAGCCACCAGCGCGGCAAGCCAGCTGCCCCAGCGCACGCTCTCACTGCCACCAGCTCCGCAGCTCACCAGGTGCTGGGGTGGCCGGCTTGCCATGCGGCCAGCTGAGCGCAGGGCTAGGAGGCCCTCTGCGCAGTTAGCATGCCCCACTGCCCTGTGCCACCCACGCGGCAAGCCAGCCACCCCAGTGCACGGTGAGCTGCGGAGCTGGCGGCAGCAAGGGCGTGTGCTGGGGCAGCTGGCTTGCCGCGCGGGTGGCTGAGCACAGGGCTGGGAGGTCCTGCGCGTGCGGCAAGCCAGCCAGCTGACCCATCGGTGGGGCTGGCGAGGGTCTCCCAACCCTGCGCTCAGCATCCCGGGCAGCTGGCAGCTGTGCCCAGCGCCCCCTCTTTGGTGGCACCGGGGGCAGGCTACCACCCTGCCCCCCCTTGATCCAGCCCTGCTTATACCTGATGAACATGTGCCCAGGCATCTCGTGTAGAGAGACTCAGAGAGAGAGGGAGAGAGGGAGAGGGAGAATGAAGGAAAAAGAAGCGGAGGAGAGTTAAAGCATAAGTTGCCTGATTCTGAAGCATGAGCTCTGCCCCAACGCAGATGCATAGTAGTTGAGGGAAGTCTGGGGATAAAACTTAACCTAATTTGCCAGTTTGAAAGTGGCCTTTTAAACTTTTAGATTCATAGGCTTTCTGGCCATGTGATGCTAGAAATGGGGTAGGAAATGACATCATTGGGAGTTATTCCGGGGGTGATGCTGCTTTGGGACAGGAGAGGATCCTAGCTTTGCAAATTAACTCAGGATGCTTTGGTGTTCTTTGGGACGTTTGCTGAATACACAGAGGTGCCTGCTAATGGTTCCCAAGCACAAACAGAGGCGTCACCCCTCAAACGAGGCAGCATTTTATTGGATTTTATTTCCTTGGTTAATTCAAGCACCTTGGCTTGACTGAAATCTAGTCTGCTTGCTATGCTAGTACTTTTCCAAGACTCTGGATAATAAGGGTGTCAAGATGTCCCATGGCTGAGATAGTAGTGCGGCTACTATGAAGCCTGATTCCCCCAGAGGCAGCTGGGACTGAAGGCAGAACCTGAACTGTGCAGTTTTTGTTTTTCTCATCTACTCAGGAGCCCGAGACAGCAGCACAGATGACAAAGCACAACATACTATGCAACTGGGGAAAGTTTGCAAAGTCATCAATTTCATAGAATCATAAAGCTGGAAGGAACCTCAAGGGTCATCTAGTCCATCCATTGAACAATGCAGGAAAATTACAGCTATTTCCCTCCCCCCCCCCCTCCGTCCCGCTCCATAGTGACCCTTGCTTAGTGCCCAGACATACTTCCATCTGACTGCTGAAGGAGAAAACTCAACTCACTGCAGGAAACGTCTCCGATGTTAATGTTTAGCTTTTGTCTGCGGTGTGTGAAGTCCATGTGAACTGTGCCCACTTAAGCAAGGTCCATGTCTGAAATTGAAACAGACGATTATTTGTGCAGCGTATCTCAGAGTTAAGTGCAAACAATTCCACTAAAATGTATCATATCAGAATGTTTATAAGTCGGGATACCTCAAGGAAATCAGTGGTATTCATTTTTTTGTGCTTTTGTCTGTTTAAAGGGAGACTAGACAGAAAGCTGGCCTGACAAAGGAATACTCTCAGTTCCTCTCTAAAGTACTTGAATGATAAGTATAAAAGGCATGTTACATGCTGTAATCATCTTAACACAATTTCATTGCTAAAAGCACACACAAGAGAAAACAAATCACAACTGTAATGGATTCCAGCACATACTGGCATAAAAGAATTTGGAGAGGAAAGATTATTCGGCAAGGATTAGTTTCAATGAAGAGGCCAGTTTGCTGTGGGGGTGGGATTTCATTCTGCATGGGAATAAGACATTGCACAACTACTTCTGGTACCTACTCCCTTGCAAGCTGATGTGACACCTGCAGAGATGCAGCGGCAGAAAAAGATCCAGATACTGGTTCTAAACCTGTTACTGTGTGTGAGTAGTGCACGAGCCCGGCAGGTCTTTTGTAAATGAGCTCTCGGGGTTAGCAAAAACTGTTCTCAGCATCACACAAAATAGCTAAGCAGAGCTGTTGGCTTAGGTCTAGAGGAGAACATGCCCCAAGCCTGGACCAGCTTGCTTTTGACAGTGTGGAATATTGGTTAGAGCACTCCATGTTTCACACAGAGTTACATTCACATTTAAGTACTTATGTGCTGTCAAGTCTCAACCAACAGCAAGGGACTTCCAAGGCAAGTGAGATGTGGCAGTGCCTTCCTCTGTCGGGGAACTGCAGTCCTCCTAGGTGTTCTCCCATTCTAGTTCTGACCAAGGCTGACGCTATTTAGCTTCAGAAATATGATGAGATTGGCTTATACTATGAAACCTTAGTATATGAGCTTTCGTGAGGTACAGCTCACTTCTTCAGATATAAAACTAACAAAATTGGTGGCAGGGTATGAGCTTTCGTGAGTCACAGCTCACTTCTTCAGATATAAGACTAACAAAATTGGTGGCAGGGTATGAGCTTTCGTGAGTCACAGCTCACTTCTTCAGATATGAAGAAGTGCGCATTGACTCACAAAAACTCATACCCTACCACTAATTTTGTTAGTCTTATAGGTGCTTTTGGACTCTTGCTCTTTTCTACTACTATTAACATTACATATATAATGAAAATCTTTTAGATAACCAAACTACATCTGAGCATGTAGGGTTGACTCTCCTCACCAATGTTGAAACCATAGAAACCACTGTGTATGTGGAGGAAGGGGAAGTGTTTCCCTCTAGGCTTTCTCATGCCTCAACATGAGGCGCAGCCGCTCAGGTGAGAGTGAGATTTCCAAGGTGCTTCAAGAAGAGCAAGTAGGCTGTGGAGACAGAGGAATAAAATCACCACCGCCCCACTGTGGCTAGTATACTCCTTTCCCGAAAGGCTGCTATGATGGTGGTGGTGGTGGTGGTTTTACGCTTTGTGGCCACCTTGCTCTCCAGGGTGCTGGTATGAGTGTGCAGAGGCAGTGGAGAAGGGCAGAGGGTCGGAGAGAATGGGCCCTTTTCATCCATCTCTGGCCCAAAGCTCAGGGAGGCTCACTGCTTATGCTCCATCCCTCTGGCAGCAGCTGTTTCAAGGTGCAAACTACTTGCCTACCACAAGCTCTATTGGCTTTGCCCAATTTCCTGGAATATGGGGTAGGTGCCACATTGGGGAACGGTGCTCAGAAGAGCCATAAGTGTCACGCTGAAGTCCATATGTGGCTCTCGAGCCACTGACTATTGCTAGGTTAGTGTAGCACTACAACCCAGAATACCAAAGTTCGAATCCCTGCTTGCCATGAAACTTATCGGATAGCTTCATTCTTTTGCAGCCTCACCTACCTTACTGGGTGGTTGTGAGGAATAAAAAGGAGGTGGGGAAAACCATGTAAGTGGCCTTAAGCTCCTTGAAGGAAGGACAGAATGGATAAATAAACAAAGGCCCTAATGAAGCAAACTTGAAAGGTGGAAATGTAATGTACTGCATGCCTCAGAACCTTAAAAAAAAAACCAGCCCAAAGAAGTTGCCCAACAGTTGTGACTTTTGCAAGATGCATGCAAATGGAGAGTCGGGTAAGTGTAAGCTTTCATTTTCCCTCAGTGGAAATCCAGGCAGCTAGACGTACTCATTTTCTTTTCCCAAAAGAGGTGAGGAGTATTATTTCTGACGGCATTAACACTTCCCTTCCACTGAAAGCTTGTGCCCGCTGATCCTATCTTAGTATCACAAAATCATGCATAGTTGAGGCTATGCATACTTAGAAAGGAAAAATTTCAGCTCACATCTGTAAAGCAAAATACAGTTGATGGAGCATTTCGATGACAGAGATGAAGTCTCTGCTTTGAATGTACAAGGTTGCAGGTTAAAGAAGATTGGTAAGGACTTGGAAGGCCATAATGGCCAAGATACAGCTGCTGGGTGAAACAATTTGTCTGGAAATTCAAGAGGTCATTTCAGAAGTTTTGCCTTACATCGCTAACCATGGTGCAGACTGAGTCCTGGAGTGATTGTCCTGCTTTCCTTCAACCCCGAGGCATCTGTTTTTCATTCTGCATTATTATGTTTGATCTTTTTACTTCATTTTCATCCAGACTGACTCCCAGCATGGACACATTGTTCAGCTGATGCTTTATGACTGGTATTTCTTTCAAGAAAGGTTGTGCAAACTTGCCCATTGACACGGCATTAGAATAAGTTTTGGGAAGCAAAGGAGCTCAGCTGGGAAGAGATCCCACCCCTGTAATGTCCCATACATGTCCAAGATAAGCTCTTCTGACTCCTCCCCTTCTTGTGAGATCGCCTCCTCCCACCAAAATTAAATTTCAAATGTAAATTTCTTGCTTCATATCACTTCCTCTTTTCTCTAGCCTTACATCATTTGCAGCCTTCTGTATACCTATACCTGTATGTCATCCTAGCCCTTTAATCTTAAACATTTGTGCTGGTATAGGTGACAAGTATCCAGTTATGTTCCACCATCTCAGAATTCGCTTCAGGATTTTCTCAGAGTTAAGGAGAAAAATTCAGTCTGAAGACCCACAGGAGGATACCAGCCAATTGACTCTGGCATTTAGTGCCTTTACAGGTGACAATCAAATAGTTTCTCTATGGCATACTGTAGTAGAAGTCCTAAAGCATCTGCCCTCTGTGGCCACTCTGGGATTTTCACTTCTCCTAGACTCTGTGATACACCATACCTAGAAATTATAGTATACCCATAGAGTCAACCTTCCAATGCTGCCATTTCTTCCAGAACTGTAGTTTGGAGATCAGTTGTAATTCCGGGAGAACTCTAGGCCCCACATTGAGGTTGTTAGCCCTACAAGTAGTTCTTGAAATCCACCTTAATTTCCTGTTTCAAACACATCCTCGAAGGAGGCACTTGAGGCAGTTGCCTCATTCCCAGAAAGATAATTGTTCAGGTCAAGAATGCTGGAGTGTTCTCTTTGTCGCTCTGCAGGGTTTGTAAACTGGGATGGGACAGACAAAGCTGCAGTTTTTCAAGTCAGCCGGACTGTTGTCCATCTTGCTCAGTGAGACTGATTCTGACTGGAAGGGCCTTTCCGGAGTCTGGTGTAGGAACCTTTCCCATTCCAGCCTTCTGAAATGCTACAGGTTGAACCTAATCACAGCATGTGCTGTACTGCTGAGATGTGGTTTCTTTTTAAAAGGTTGCATGCAGGGCTTTTTTCAGCCAGAACATGGTAGAATGGTGTTCTAGCAGCTCCTGAAAACAGTCACGTGTCCTGTGGCCACGGCCCCTGATCTCCAGACAGAGATCAGTTCTCCTGGAAAAAATGGCTGCCAGCTGGCCTGTGGGGGGATCTCCCCCTGGTGGGCCATCTGAAGCACACTGAAAAGGCCCTTTCTTTGCTGCACAAGCGGCAGGAAATGGGCCCTTTAACTGCCAGCTGTCCCACAGGAGGATCCCATGCACAATGACATCACGTCCAGGAAGTGATGTCATCGTGCAGTCTTGGGAGTGCACTCGACAGGGGTGCCACCTCCTGCTGGGAGGTCTTCCACCTCTTTCCACAGAAAAAAAGCCATGCATGCATGATCTTGAAGAAAGGTGCTTACTAGACAGGCATGTAGGGCTTTCAAAGTGCTTGTTATCTTTTTACATGGGTAATTAGAGCTGTAGTGGAACATAATGTTTCGGAAAGTTGCTTTGGTAAAGGGACAGGGACTGTGGAGTATACGATTGAGCTCTGTACTACTATGTAAAGTACACACTGTCTGTTGCTTTAAGGATGATCCTACTATGCAATTTCTGCATCATTCAACGTGCCGTGACGCTTTGCCCCAGGTCATTTTCAGAGCTTACTGCTTTGTTTCTTGGATGCCCCATCCTGTTAATTGTAACTGACTTGCACTGTGTAATCTGCTTTGCATCTCCCTGAGAAAGATGGACTCTAAATAACATAAATAAATGAAAACCAGTGTGTGAGTTCTAGACGTAAAATGAAAAAAACAGTAGCATATTTCTCA
Organism: Eublepharis macularius; assembly: GCF_028583425.1. Taxonomy (NCBI): domain Eukaryota; kingdom Metazoa; phylum Chordata; class Lepidosauria; order Squamata; family Eublepharidae; genus Eublepharis; species Eublepharis macularius. The sequence continues at coordinate 40,004,395 of NC_072804.1, read as the reverse complement.
TGTGCCACAGGAGGATAACACATGCCTTTGGCATCTCTATGTGCCCTGAGTCCAGTATTTTTAAACCTTTATTTAACTCATATAAACAGTGATACAAACTAGAAAAAACTATACAACCGTAAAATACAGACAGGGGAAAAAAACATGGAATTAAACCTTAGAAAGCAGTGATTGAAACAACACTTAACAATCTGTTACAAACCCAAGAATCACAATGAACAAACATCTAAACTTTGTTGCATTGAGGGGATGACATCTTTAGCACATAGAAAATCCAGAACTGGTTTCCATGTTTTATCATACTCCAATAAAGGAACTGCCATACGTTAGTCAAAAAACGGATTATGCATAATCCTACCCATCAAATTTTGCTCCCAGATTTTCTGGTACCATTTTTAGCAGTGATCCCATGAAGGATTTCCTAGCAAGCGAGCAGAGGCAACCAATGTCAAAACAAGAGATTCACCATGCAATCCTAAACAGAGTTACTCCAGTCTAAGCCCATTAATTTCAATGGTCTTAGACTGGAGTAATTCTGTTTAGGATTGCACTGTTTGTATTTCTATCCAACAAAGAATCGGCCCAGAAATCCAATAACAAAAATTCCAGGGAATATGGCCCCGAGTCCAGTATTTGCAGTGGCTGGAACGCAGTTGTATTGAGTTCACAGGAGAGCTGCCCCAACGGCTTCAGGTCTCTGTTTTTACCTGCAAAACAGAGAAGCTAGTTTTGTTTGGAGCTTTATTGAACAGAGGGAGGCTGGAACACTTTTAGTTTTCTACACAATGTTGTGCACAAAGAGGACTGGAAGCAGTTGACATCCCCTCCTACAAACTGTTGCTGTTTGAGCTGTACTCTGGGCTTCCTCCTGGGGAACATGACTCCAACTAAATATGACCTGTTGCTACATCCACACATGGTTAGTAAAGATTTTTTTCAAGAGGCAGAGGACCCATCAGACATGGCACCAACCAGCGTGTGAAAAAAGGCTTTCTGGAGATTAATCAGAACAATCTCAGATGGGTTGTTTTACTGCTTAGGACTGTTGGCATTGCCTCCACTCAATGAGACCGGCACTTTTGCTGAATGTGAGGAGGGTGGGGGAAATGAGAAACTGCTCCGCCAGACAAAGAAAGATCTCCTCCTCCCTGCAAGAATTCAGTACTGGCAGGGCCAGACTCAGCAGCGGCTGCCAAATTTATCATTTTCTTTTCTCCGTATCGTGTAAAGTATGCCCTTCCTGGTGCCCACTGGCAACAAGCAGCCTGAGCCCTCTCTGGCAGGAGGAAGTAGCAAAGGGTGTGTGAATATAATTGAACAAACCCACCAGCCCCGTCAGCATTCGAAACATTTACATAATGGTTCCAAGAGGCTGCTCTCTGGTGTACCTGTTTACACTCTTCCCTTTTGTGTTTCCCCACAATCAGTCTTTGGAGAGCTCTTCTGCATCATTCACACACCCTTTATTGTGAGGGAGAGAAAGGCCTGTGAATGAATCACAGGGAAAACATCCTATAGCAAACTGGTTTTTTAATGAGGGTCACCCTTGTTTGTGTGTATAGGCAAGGGTGGGGTGCGGGAAGGGAGAGAGGGAGGGAGGGAAGGAGAGAGATTTGTTTTGTTGGAAAACTGTTCGGGAGAGACAATGGGGTAGGAGAGGGCCAGACACCAGGCTTCTGTGTGCTAATTTCCCAGCAGAGTGTAGCCACTGTTTACAACTTAATTAAGTAGGTCTAGAGCCTGCCTAACAAGCTGCAATTCTTCATGAATGAGAGACTTGTCCCTGGCCATGAGGCAGGGGACCAGAGGATGTCAACTGCAATCACTAGCAGCTCCAGCCATTTCCACAACTCAAGCAGACCGGAGGATGCTCAGGGATTCCTTTCCATACCTCATCCATCCTCTCCCAAAGCAACCTGGGCTCCTTGGGACCACTTTGCAGCCATGGGACTCAGTTCGTCTCACGGCCTGGAAGCAAGAAGGAAAACATGCTGCACACCCTAAGCCTCAAGAGTCAAAAACCCAACTAGGTCCAAATCTTGAGGGAGCAAGACTCTACCTTTTGAGCCCCCTTCAACCCAGTGTTCTGTCCCAATAAATGCAATCCCATTGAGTCTCAGAATGGATGCTTATGTGCATGTTTGTCAGGCAGTGAGTATTGCCTATCAAGACCAGATCTTCTTGTACCAATATGGATCCTTCTTCTTGGGAAATAACAGCAGTTGGGAAAATGCGCTTGTTTCACACCATATTGATCAGGTTTTCAAAAAACAAGACAAGGATCTAACAAGCTTTTTACATACAGCAAGATCTGGGTCCAATAGCACCTTAAACTGGACTTGGATTTTGCTCTTCGACTGCAGACCAACACAGCTACCCACCTGAAAGGAAGATCTTTACTGAGCTGGCCAAATTAAGCACCACACCATCTCTAGTTGACAAAGCCATCCCCACCAGAACTTCTGCTTTACTAAACAGGCAGTTATTGTTGCTGTAAATTTAGCCTTTGGCTGCCCCTTTAAAAAATAACTAAATGGATTTCTGGGAAAAGGAGAGAAGAAACATGTGAGGTTACAAAGGTGTTTTCAGTTGTGAGCAAGTTAAAATCTGTGGCTGGTATGTTGATATTTTACTACATTTCCTGTCTTTCTCCTTGATGGGAGTGCAACACATCTCCTCTGTCTTGCCTGGACTCAGGCTCAGCTTGTTCATTGCCAGTCAATTGATTATCTAGGAGTCTCTGTACATGAGACATCTGACACATGAAGAACACGTGTTGGGAGATGCAATGGTAGCTGGGAAGGGTAGTTTTAAAAGACAGACCCGACGGCAGGGCAAAGGCTTTGCTATATACTGCAGCTGTGTGAAGGGGCTGTGAAATGCTAGAAGGAAAACTTCAGCTCATTATAACCTCTCCAGGTCCAACTCGGGCTCTGGAAGGCAGCTCCAGCCCATTTCCATTCCTTGCTGCCTTCTGATTGTGATCCCACACAGTTTTAGACTGGAGAGGTAAAATCAACAGAGCCTTTGGGAAGGTGAAGATGAAATTAACAAACCCTCTAAGGAGCGATCTTCGCCGGCTCTGACTTTTAAAACTACACGTCCCCACTAACATTGCATCTCCCTACACTTGACAGACACGCACTGAGACGTCTTATGCAGAGAAACTCTATGGCCTCAACCAGCAACAGTGGCTGCTGCTTGAGGATTATGAGGAACGTGACACCAAACCCGAAAGCTGTGGCTGATCTCATATCAGCTAAACAGCATGCACAAAAGGAGACATCACAGGCCACGGTGCAAGGGAAGCAGGGCCAACGGCACTAGTACTGAGCAAACTATTCAAAGGCCACCATTTCCTCTCTCATAATCTGTGAGATACAAGCAAGCATGCACAGAGACATGAAGTTCAGTGTGGTGTAGTGGCTGGAGTGACAGACAAACCAGGTTCACTTCCCTGCTCTGTCATGGAAGCTCACTGGGTGACCTCGGGCCAGTCGCACACTCTCAACCTAACCTTCCTCACAAAGTTGTTGTGAGGATAAAATGGAGGAGAAAAGAATGATGTGAGCTGCTTTGGGCCCCCACTGAAAAGACAGGTAGAGTATAAATGAAGTTAAAAAATGAAGATATTGAATTTTATTTTACCTACAACCAGGGCTTTTTTTCTGGGAAAAGAGGTGGTGGAACTCAGTGGGTTGCCCTCGGAGAAAATGGTCACATGGCTGGTGGCCCCGCCCCCTGATCTCCAGACAAGGCAATCTAAACTCCCCTCTGTCTGGAGATCAGGGGGCGGGGCCACCAGCCATGTGACCATTTTCAAGAGGTTCCGGAACTCCGTTCCACCGTGTTCCTGCTGAAAAAAAGCCCTGCCTACAACATTCAGTTTTTGTAGATGATTCATCAGTCTGGAAATGTACTTAATAAATTATATGATTAGTTCAGATATAACATTTATTTATTATTGTTAGGCGTATGAGGCCATATCTCCCCGTGACTCAGAAGATTATTGCATAACTAAGCACTGCTTTCCCTTAAACTGAGAGGAAGCGAAAGAATCCAGCAACCATCCCACCAGCGGCCTCACGCTTAACTAGAGCTTGTATAGAGGCCCATTGTATGAGAAGCCGGGGAAAAGGGAAGAGTAGCTGCTGTCATTCATTTGTGGCAGGCAGTCCAGACTTCTTTATGTGAAGCGCAGCTCCTGTTGCTTGGATGTTGCTTGGTCCTGGCATTAACTGCTGGACCAAATGCAATTCTTTGACTAAGGAGCGCAAACAGCGTTAATGTGTATAAAGAGATCAGGGCACCGTTACCAGTGCTCAATTCATTATTTATTAAAATATTTGTGTCCTGGCTTGCCAGCCACTCAGGCTCTCAAGGTGGCTAGCAACATGCAAAAGTACAATAAAATATAATATTAAAAACTGAATGGCAATAACTTAGAAAGATAAACCATCAAGTCTGCTTCTGAGATCAATCTGAGCAACAGTCCCGTTTAGCCAGAGCTAAAAGCTTACTAAAACAAGAAGTCTTAACTGGTCTGCTAAAAACTACCTGGGATAGCATCATTTGGGAAGGCGGTCCCAGAAAGTGAGTGGTGCCACTACTGTGAGGGCCCTGCACCCCGTTACATTCTGCCACCCCCTGGCTTTCCAAGAGTGGGAGTGGGGGGCATGGAGCAAGGATTCCAAAGATGACTGGAGTGAACACAGGCTTACCACTCCCCCGGTTGGGGCAGGGGGTGCCTCTGCTGCCAGCTGGCACTTCCCAGTGCTGCTCAGGCTGGCAGGGGGGAAATTGGGTGGGTGGGAGATCAGCAGCATCCCAATCCACTGTCACTTCCCATGTACCCAGAAATGCTGGGGGAAGCTGGGGATGCTCTGGTATTTGGGCAAAATTCTCCGTTTAACTTGCCGGTATAATAATATTGACTGTTGACAGATTGAGCAAGGACAGAAAATAGCCTGTCTGAAGTGGGAGACCGATGCGGTAATGCTATGAACGATAACTAATAGAACATTGTGACAGGCATTCTAGCTGGCCAGGGAGAGCGTGGGGCTTACATTTCCCCAGCAGAAAAAGCATGCATTCTAAGTGCTGTTTTTTTAAAAGTATGTCTGTATAGATACACATTTGAAGCCGCAGACATTGGCTAGAAAAAATGACATGCAAATGAGCAGTGGAATGCTGATCACTTGGTGTCTCTGCCTGTTCCCTTTTTAACATTCTAGGGTGACAGCTAATCAATTATTTGAAGTTATGTCTTTTGCATTGCTCACCCACAGCAGCCTGAGTAAGGCCACTGACTCTGCAGCTAGCAGGTAACCTTGAAGCAACGGAATTTCTTAAAATGTGCAGGGCCTGAGTTTTTCTTAATATGATCCATTTAATCATGTTAAAGCTCTGGTGTCTTAAAGACAGGAATGGCAGCACGTTTAAGGGATGTTTCAAACAGAAAAGCAGCAGCGAGCACAAAAGTTCTTCCTGCAGTTCTAGGCATTGCCACCTCCTCCTCCTCCTCCTCCCTTTGGGATATTCTGTTGACCATTTTACCTTTCAGATTAAGAACATAAGAAGAGCCCTGCTAGATCAGGCTAGAGTGGGGTCCCCAACATGGTGCCCGGGGGCACCATTGCACCTGACGACACCTTTCCTGGTTCCCATTAAGTGTTTTTAAAAAGTGGGTGTGGCCAGGTGGGGCTGTTCTCAACATGGCATCTGATTGTATATTGGAGATTTGATTGGCTGTGCAGATTTTTAAAAACACTGCTTTGGCAGAAGCTGCTTCCACAGCACAACGACCTTCACTAGCGTTACCAATCCCCTGATGGGGGAGGGGGATCCCTCGCTCCCAGTCTCCACCCCCGCCAACACTCACCTGGCCAGCAGAGGGGAAAGGGTGGGAACGGGCCTCTCTGGGGCACGCTTCTGGTGCGGTACAATAACGTCATTTCCAGGAGTGACATCATCGTGCTCCTGCACTTCGTGCTGGGCTGATTTGGGCCCCAAATGGGCCAATTTTTTACCAGTGTAGCTCGTTGCCACCTTTCCTCTTGCAACCTTGGATGCCACCAACCAGCTAATCCTGGATTTGACTGGCACCGTTTCTTTCTGGCGTCATGAGCAAAGTCTGGGAGATTTACGTCGGATATCGTATTGGGACTTCTTTCTCTCTCCCTACGTGTATATTGGACTCATTGTACATATACTGAGTAGCTATTAGTGCTGTATAAATAATATATGTTGTATTGAAGCAAATTGGCATACTTCCTTTTTCTCGTTGTGAAGCAGTGTTGTTGAGGAAGTAAATTCTCCCCCCCCTTTCCCCCCCAATTTTTTTAAGAAGCAGGTGTGAGAGAGCTCCCATGACCTGTGAAATCATGCTGTTCCCAGAAGTAACGTCATCACACCATGCGGTGAGTGTGTGTGCATGTGCAAACGGCTAGTGAAGGTGAGTGCCAAGTCCTGCCCCCCTCCCAGCAGGAGGGTAGGAGATCTAGCAACTCTAATTCCAGAGCATGGGGGAACATGGTGTGGAGCTTCTGGGCCCATTTCCCACACCTTTCCCCCCCACCGGGGGAACGGCGACCCTATCTGGAGCGCTTGTTTGTTGTGCTTGGAATGACGTCATTCCCGATGCGACAAGGAAGTGCTCCAGGGTCTGCAAGAGTAAGCTGTGTGTGAGTGAGATGAGTATTCCTGATGCATACGCCTTCCTCACTTTCCCCCAGTTTGGGCTCCAGGGAAGCTGACTTCCCTAGTTTTCACAGTGTGACTGAAGGTAAACTGTAACAGCCATTTGGTGGCTGGCTCTGCCACCTGTGGCAGCCATTTTGTTGCTGCACCCACCACACGGCATCAGAGCTCCAAATGTGCATACAGGTCAAAAAGCTTGGGGACCCCTGGGCTAAAGGTACATCTAGTACAACATCCTATTTAACACAACGGCCAACTAGGTGCCGGAGCCCCAGAGGGCCAACAAACAGGGCATAGAGACCAAGGCCTCCTCCTGATGTTGAATTCACCTAGCACTGGAATTCAGAGGTTTACTGTTGCTGAATGTACAGGATTCTTTTACTCACCATGGCTATTTGACTATCAAGAGCTGAGCCACCATCTCCCTTCTCCTTCCCCAATTAAGAACTTCTGTTGTCCAAAGGAGAACCTCAGCCTTTAGATCCAATTGGGATTGTCTTTAAGAGCAGTGGAGTGGAGAGTGCCCTCAGGTCATAGCTGGCTTATGGTGACCCCTGGCAGGGTTTTCATGGCAAGAGATTAACAGAGGTGGTTTGCCATTGCCTGCCCCTGCAACCCTGGTCTTCGTTGGAGGTCTCCCATCCAAGTACTAACCAAGGGTGACCCTCTTTAGCTTCTGAGATCTGATGAGGTCAGGCTCAGTAGCAACTGATAAGCCTATCCTCCTGTCTAACTGTCTAGCTCTCTTTTGAAGCCATCCGTGCTTATGGCCATCGCTTCATCCAGTGCTTGCTGTACTATGGGTTGGGATATTCCTGGAGATTTGGGGTTGGAGCCTGGGGAAGGCGAGATTTGAGGAGTGGAGGGACCTTGGTGTGGTATAATGCCAAAGAATCCAGCCTCCAAAGCAGCTGTTTTCTTTAGAGGGACTGATCTCTGTAGTCTGGAGATCAGTTGTAATTCCGGGAGATCTCCAGATACCACCTGGAGGATGGCAACCCTAACCATGCACCACGACTGCTGACTTTTCTTAGAAATCTTGCTACTGGAGTTCCCCCTTTGGAGAAGAGGTGGGCTTCTAGCAGGGACAGGGTGATTTTTATTGTGTGTAAATATATTTTAAAAAATTGGGCTGGGGGAGGAAGCTAAAGAACCATACAGAGATCTCCGCCTGCAGCTTCCAGAACTCTCCTGCACAAATATTTGGCAAAGACTCAGTTAAGTTCTCACCTCTTGGCTGCTTGCCAGTTCTCTCCATCTGTCCATCTCCTAGCAGCAATGCTTCAGTGTAGGGGGCTATTGCTCAGTGGAAGGATAGACTTTGCATATAGAAGATCCCAGATTTAGTCCTCAGTATCTCTGGTGAATGGATCCCAAGCAGCAGGGCTGAGAAAGAACATCGGCCTGACTCAGAGCAGAACCACAAGTGACAAAAGGCACAGATTGGACACTTGTCAGCTTCCCTCAAGTTTTGATGGGAAATGTAGGCAGCTTGGCGGAATGTTGGACAAGTGACAGTTGAAAAGTCCATTGGACAGCAGTCGGAGAGCCAAGCTGCAAGACCAGCATGCCTACATTTCCCATCAAAACTTGAGGGAAGCTGACAAGTGTCCAACCTGTGCCTTTTGTCACTTGTGGTTCTGTGCCTTTTGTCTCAGTGTCAGGAAACTAATCAATACTATGGCATTACTTGGGATGTCAACTGCAGGTTGGGGAATTCCTGGAGATTTGGGGTGGAGTCTGGGGAGGGTGGAGCTTGAGGAGGGGAGGGAGCTCAGCGGGGTATAATGCTCTACCCTTCAGAGCTGCCATTTTATCCAGGGGAACTGATCTATGTAGTCTGGAGATCAGTCATTCCAGGAGATCACCAGGCCCCACCTAGAGGTTGGCAATCCTATTTGCTACTTAATTTTTTTAAATCATTCAATATTCCTGCAAAAGTCACTTGCCTATGAAGTTTTTTAAAATTATTTTCAGAAAAATGATATCCCAGCTATTCATCAACTTTACTTATATGAGTTAGTTGCAATCTCTTCCTCTCTAGGCACTTAACAGGACAGTGTTTCCCTGTCTGCCCTATATGCCAGCCCCCCATGTCCATCTCAGGGGACATGGAGCTCTGGGGCCCTTTCTTTGCCCTCTCCCTGGGCAGTGGCTGTTCTGCTGGTGGAAGGTGTGAGGCGGACGGAGGGGGACAGAGTGGCAGACAGGGCTGCTCCAAGCCCTGTCAGGCAAGAATGATTAATGAGCACCTGCTCTGGTGGAGGGTAACCTTTGGAGAGCCAAGCAGGACATCTGCACAGCTGTCAGAGCGGTGACAAGGACGGAGCTGAACAACCAATTATTCCACCATCACTAAGGTGGGCTGTCAGTTTAATCCCAGCCATTCACTTAGGCAAGGACAGGGAAATGTCTCCTTTACCACTATGGGGGCCGACTCTTAACCCTTTCAGTACCACTGGCTGGAGGGGGTCAGGACAGCAGCATGGGGGGCGTTGTGCATCGGGGCAGCCCCAGCTAGTGCTCACACAGGAGGCTGCCTTATACTGACTCAGGCCACTGGTCAAGGTGAGCATCGTCTACTCAGACTGGCAGCAGCTCTCTGGGGTCTCAGGCTGAGGTCTTGCACATCACCTACTGCCCGGTCCTTTTAACTGGACCTCCCATTAGTGCTGCCTTGCGGTGCCTGATGAGGAATCAAAATGGCAGGAGCACACCTCAAGAACATGCTAGCCAGTTGATCATGCACACATTTTGACTATCCACGTCCAGGCCGATGAGCAGCATTTCTTCGGGCAGCATATGGCAGAAAGGGCATCATTTTTCCTGTCTCTGCCCTCCATAGTTTAAAAACGAACAAGCCTCCACACACCCAAAGCAGGGAGGAATTTTTTTTTCATGAATCCAGACCTGTGTACACTTCTCAGAATTAGGATGGATGGCCTAATGTGTCATATAAGTGGTCGCCGGAAGGAACTTTGTTCCAATTTTACAGAAGGGTTCTTTGGGTTGCACCTGGCTGTGGGTGTTAAACAGGGTGAAAGTCTAACCAGAAATGAGAAGATAAATGAGTTCCAGCTTTTCTATCAGGGCAACATTGCTGGGAACCTGTTTCCAAGGACAGCTTCTTTTTGAGGACACGCTCCATCCCATTTTAGCCAAGTAACTGCTTGCTTGCTTGGTGGGAAGGGGGGAAGAAACAAGGACTCTGTGCAATTGTGAGCCAAGCAGCTTTGTCTCTACATTATCTCCACCCCAAGACATCGTGCGGTGACAGACACCACCTGGGCTAGTCCATGTTTAATGCTTCATTTCCAGGCTATAGACAGCAAATGCTGGAGAGACGCTTTGGAGGTTGGTTTCTCTACCTCACTGAACCAAAGCTTTTAAGGAGAACACATGTAAAGCTGCCTTATATGGAACTGGACAAGCAGTCCATTTAACCCAGTCCTGTCTGTTCTGGCTGACAGCAACACTCCTAGGAACAGAGCAGGGGTCTTTCCCTGGACTACTGCCTGATATAGTGCCAGATATCAAACCTGGAGGCTTCAGCATACAAAACGCTGAGCAATGGCCCCTCTCCCAGAGGAAGGGGATGGATTTAAGCCATCCACTCTGGTGTTGTTACTGATTTAGCACAGCTGCAAGCCGCCAACAGGAATTTCCACATTTGCTCAGCAAAACACATCCAATACACATAAGAGAGATCTCCAGGCTCTACCTGGAGGTTGGCAATCCTAATGGTAGGGCAGGACCAATATAATCTACAGACAGAAAAGTGTGCTCAAGACCTGACAGCAGCGAGGCAAGCCACCCATGACATGACCGATACATAGGCATATATCTCTCTAATTCTAAACATTGATCCAGGGTTTGAAAATATCCACACAATGGGAGCAAGTACAGAGAAGGAGGATTTCCCCACAAAACTGCAACAGCCCCTAGATTTGCAGAAAAATGTGCGGGGAAATATGGTGAAGGGATTTTTCTCCCTCCCTTATACATTGTTGAATCTGTTATCTCTGACCTCAGGAGATCTCATCTTCCATTTTAGGAGTTGCCTAGCAACCAAGGCTGGCTCCAGGTTTTGGGAGGCCCTGGGTAGAGAGCACTCAAGGCCCCTCATGCTCACTATTAGACTCCCCTTCTTGTCCTCCACCCATGTGTGCCCCCATCTGCTTATGCATCCTTCCTTGGCCCACTTGCAAGCTCTTCTACTACCTGAAGTCAAAGCTGTCCCCACTGCCTGCACACACTTTTCCTGATGGTGGTAGGTGCAGCACGCAGTGCCACTGCCATGGCCACCAGGAATGCTGATGCTTTGTGTGCCACCAGCATGTCCTTCAGCAGCACTAAGCGGAATATGCAGCTGAGAGCAGAGGTGCGAAAGCACTCACAAGCGGGCAGCAGGAGGGTCGGTGTGAGGCTTGCCATTCCCCCACCAGGGGCAGGGGATCCCCTGATCCAACCTCCTCCCCTTGGCCTCACTTACCTGGTCAGCAGGGGGGTGAGTCCCCTGGAGTTCCCCCCTGGTGGCACAGCACACCCCTGGGCAGTGTGGCATGCTCCCATGCCTCACTGCGGCACACACCCTCACCCTGCAATGGGCCCGTTTCAGGCTGAATCGGGCCCACAGGGGGGTGATTCAGCCCATTGGCGAGTGTGGGAGCACTCCCAGGCCACTTTTTGACTCGTGTGATGATGTCACTTCCTGGAAGTGACATCATCACGCACACTGGGAGCGTGCGCACGTGGCGCTGTGCTCATGCATGAATGAAGAATCAGAAGCCAGGGCTGGGTAAGTGCCAGACTCCCAGGCTCCCGCTGGGGGACTAAAGGGACCTGGCAACCCTAGTGTGAGTGCAGGCATCAGAGGAGATGCGTGAGTAGGGATTCAGCAGCAGTGGGCCCCACCAGGAGTTATGGACCCTGGCTGCTGCCCCATCTCCCATAAACAGTGCTGCAGAAAGGGGGAGGAGGTGGTGGCAGCGAAGAACAAGACAGAGAGGCAGCAGTGTCCCGGAGCATGAGAGTGAGTGAGAAAAGGAGGCAGGAAGGTTGGAGATAGAGAAAGAGGACCAGGCAGAGGCGAAAGATGCAAGAAAGGTGGCAGCAGTAGGGCAGGAGAGTGAGGAAAGAAAGGTGGCAGGATGACACAGTGGCAATGGGAGGACACGGGGAGAAAGGCAGCAACAGTGGCAGTAGCAGGGCGGGGGAGAAGCCAGAGAAGGAAGTAAAATAGGATTTTCCCTCCCTTGCCAATTCCTTGTGGGTCTCCACTGTGTGTGTGTGTGTGTGTGTGTGCGTACAGCATATCACAGGCAATAAACTAGAAAGCTATCTGGCAACAACCTAAAATTTTATAGAACAGCAATAATCACTAATCAGTAGTAGACCATTTAAAACATAAAAGATCAGAAAGAGCTAATAAAAGGCACCAATAAAACCTTCAATGAAAAAGAAAGTGACAACAAAATGTTAGTCAACAGTAAAAAAAAAAGAATTAGAAGTGCTTCAGGTAAGGAGTCTGCTTTCAGTACCAAGGAAGAGTCCTCAAATATACGGATCCCAGAATGTCTCGGCCAAGTGCTTTCCCTTAATTGCTGAACCAGTACAATTTCCCATCTCTTCACAGCCTGAGAATTCAGCAGCACATGTTTAGCTGAGGACTTCCAGTAAAAGATCTCAGGTAGTGTTGGCAGCCAAGATCTGGCAACCCCTGGGAGCTTCTGGGCATGGGACCAGGCGTTGCACGGTGTCACACAACACCACACAACTCTGCAATGTCATTTTTGGTTGTCTAACTAGAAGTGACGCCACAGCATCATCACAGTGTTCTAGTAACAACCCCCCCCCTGAACTATATGATAAAAACAGGGCCGGTGCCTGAGGCTGGGGGCAGCTTCAGGTCTGCTCCCACCCCATCGCGCATAGGGCGGCAGGCGGCTGGGCGGGAGGGCTGCCCGCTCAGACTGCCCCGCACTGCCACCATTGGCGTGTGGTCCCAGACAGGCACAGCAGGTGGCTGGGAAGATGCGCGAGCGTCCTCCCAGCCCTCCTGCTCCATTGCTCTGCGCGCCACCCCAGATGCCTGCTGTGCCTGGCCCATAGGTGCTGCTCCCGGCTGGGGGTGTGTGCTGGCAGCGGCGGCAGCACAGGAGGGCTGGGAGGTTGCAGTAGCTGCAGGCCAGGTGTGGCAGGCAGCCAGGGCAGCATGCGGGTGGCTTCCCATCCCTCCTGCTCAGTCGCCTGTGCACTGCTTCTGCCAGCTTCACAGTGTGCGCCCTCGCTCCTGGCGCCCCCTCTGATGCGTCAGCGCTGGAGGTGGTTGCCAGACCTGCCTCAATGGAGGCACCGGCCCTGGATAAAAACGTAGAGATTTGAGGGATTACTAGAGCTTTGTGGTAACACGGGACATCGTTTCTGGTTACGCATCATGGCATTGCCACAATGTCACTTTTTCTTCCCAGTTTCTTTCACTGCTGCACCACCCGGCAGCAGCAGGGGACTGGAAGCCAGGGGGCACAAGGGGGCCCACTACAGCAGGAGATCTGGTCCCCCTAACCTGAGCCCACAATTTGCCCTCCAAATCCAGATTGCCAAATACACTCTTGCTGTTCCCAACTTCTTGTTCCAACAGCCCAAATTCCAAAATAAAGATTTCTTGTTCCCTTTTGAAAAGAAAAGCAAACTTAACAGAACAGTGGCATTATTTTTCAAGGTCCCTCCCTTGTCTCTGTTTCCCCCAGTCTCACTAGGCCAAGACAAGCGGAGAGAACCAATAATAAAAGCATCTAATTTGAATTTAAAACTGAGGTTTTGTTGAGTAGAGAGCAGAATGCAAAAATACATCCAGCAATTGCATGTAAAAGAATACATTCCATGCTAGTTTTTTCTTGACTTGCCTCCATGAGAATTCACAGCTACATGATAAAAAAATTACAGGTTTTGGTTTCGCTGAAAATTGAAATTACAGGAATGGGTGCAAGAATACAAATATTTATATACAAGTGTGGAATATAATTTCTTTCTTTGTATACTTTATTGCTGGTCATCATCTACTGGAAACAAGGGTAGAGAGAACAGAAGAATTGCAGTCTGTGCCATTAAAAGTTGGAAGGGCCTGCTTTGGCTCTGAGATCACGGGCCAGGGTCTGCAGAACCTCTTCGCCTGCCAGTGACCCAGAAAAGCTCCTCAAAATTGCCAGTTTGGGGGCTGAACTTGTGACTACATGTGGCCCAACTTCCAAAACCATAACCAAAAAGCCCGTTTAGTTCTATATTTGCAAAGAAAACTTAGCTCAAACAGTGGCTGATTCCGCACACATTGGATAATGCACTTTCAATGCACTTTAGCTATCATTTGGAAGTGGGTTTTTTGTTTCACGCTCGAAAAATTCAGTTCCAAATGATCTCTAAAGAGGATTGGAAGTGCACTATCCAACATGTGTGAAATCAGCCAGTTTGAGGAGGATAGCCCTATAAGAGGCCAAAAATATATTCCACAGTATAAACTTTCATGAGTCAAAGTTCTTCTTGTATCTGAAGTGTGCCTTGACTTGTGAAATTTGTTTGTCTCTAAGTTGTTGTTGTTGTTTGTTTATAGTCCACCTTTCTCACTGAAATCAAAGACAGATTACATATTGCAAATGAATACAACATAATGAACAGCCAGAGCAAAAGTACAATATGAATAACAGGACGTTCAATGAAAACAGATACAATAGGGTATGGTGGTTGTAACTTTGAAAAAGTTACTACTGGACTCAAATTTTGTGTGGAAACACAATCCAAAAACAAGATGTTAAAGACATAATCCACTCCAAAGTTTATAGTCTGGAATAGTCCATCTTTCCACAAGCCTGTCTAGATTAGCACGGAATGGATTTCCAAATCTGAGACTATACTTTCAGTTTCTACTTAAATTGTTTATAGTAATTTTCATTTGGTTTCACTACAGTTTGCTCTCTTTTTTAATTATCTGGATTAAGACAAGATTTCTACTTGGAAATTCTCAACAGCAAGAGTTTATGTACACACTTTGATGACTCCCTGGCTCACATTAATGCTGCCTATGCAAAGACAGCACACGTGGGTACTGAAATTCCCATTGCCACTTGAGAATGTAGGTACATGTATAGATTGAAGTTACAGGACATGTGCAGGGGCTGAAGTTACAGGACACGTGGGCTGTCATCACACGGCCATAAATTTAGCGCCAAACTAGCGCCATCTCCCGCTGAATGCTCACTTTATTCCGTCTCTCTTGCGATTTCGCCATTCTCCCCAATTCATGCTTTGTGACTCTTTATGTCGTCTTTATCCACTTCCATATGAATGCCCTGGATCGACTATGAATGCTTTGCGACACCAAAACGCTCACTCTCCCCGATCTTCTGTCTCACCTAACACTGATTCTCCTGCCCTACACTCCCACAAGCCCCAGCGTGACCTGCAATTAAGCCTCAAAGTAATTTTTTTTTTAAAAAGTCAGCCTTATAGCGCTATAGCACTATTCTGCCATGGGCGGGAAACCTCTGCTACCTATCACGGTTGGCTTTTGGGTTGGCCCAGCACAACATTGGTATAATAGCAGACTGATATAGTGCAAATATGCAAATTTTTTTTTAAAGGGGTGGGATTTTTAGGGCCCCATTTCCAGATCCACTTTGACTGACCGTCAAATTGCGCTTTTCCCTTTTAATGTGACTGACTGGAAGCGCAAGCAGTCGTCAAAAGATGGGAGAATCCGTTCTAATAACGATAACAGAAGAAACGATTTCTAGTGCAAAATTGACGAAATAAGGGCCCGTGTGATGACGGCCATGCTTAGCTTGGAGAAAAGTCGACATGGGCATGTTGGAGCACACATAATTCTCAACACTCGCAGAAACTCGTGCAATTCGTCTTATGTAGTTCAGCTCTAAGAGAGGGTGTGGAAGGTTTTCTAGGAGAAAGAGGTCTCTGTGCCTTCAGTCCATCTTCTGGTTACTTGAGCTCTGGTTGTGTTGCTTACAAAGAAGCTTGTGATTTATTTAAATAATTCCATCAAAGGTAGAGAATCATTTGCGAAAATTCACTTTTTGCTTTGCTTTGGCCTGTCGTATCGAAATTGCTGGTGGGAATTATTTTTGTCACATTCTGCTGTTTGAGAATAGGTAGTAAGAAAATCTTCTGCTTCTGTTAAAAGGAAAATTACTGAAATTTCTTTGATGTATCTTAGCATAAATGTTCAGAAAACTTGGAAGAATAGGAATCCTCACATTCTTGAATATTTATTTTCACCTCCAAAGTTGCATTAGATTCAAGCTAGGGCCAAGGCAGCCACATTTGCAGAGGCAAATTCCCTATTAATTCAGCTCTGGCAATGTGAAGATGCTGTTTGCTTATATCTCAGTAGCTTATTGAGGGCCGAAACAGATAATCAGGTGGTCAAAACAAACAGCCAGAAATGCAACTCTTAGGTGGACTCACTAAAGCTCTCCCAAGAGACAGCAAGATCTCGGTGCTTTGTGCAACACAGAGAGTCACAGCTTTAGGTGACACTCAAGGGAGCCTGCAGTTGTGGTTGCCTTCTCTATGAATCCTAAAAATCCTAAAGTCTGTTACAAAGAAATGTTCCGTCACTTATTTCAAATCAGCTCTGATCTTCCGAAGGAGGTGCAAGAAACTCTTTCACGCAGGGGGCCAACAACAGGCACATTTTGGCTTGGCTATTAATTTCTCCATTAGAAGTAAGACTGAAAGCAATTAATTTCAGCATTATATGAATAAAAGCCCCTTGACCTTTCAGCACTCAAAATTGAAGGACTTAGGTAAGTTGTCGATACCATTAAGCTGCTTTGGGATTCTCCTGGTTGGGTTTGCATTTCTCCCTCCCTCCCTCCCTCTCATTTCATACTCCCTGTATGAAAAGTAATGGCCTCTTCCTAGGATCTTTAAGGGGGAAACTCTTCCACTTCATTTCTCAGTTATATTTTTCCCCCTGATGCAAGACTGTTACAGAGAGAGAAACTGTCAGCTCAAATCTCTCTCCTTTGGGGAAAGTTGGCAGGTATTGCCATTTGCAAAGAAAGTTCCTCTATTTTTTCCTCCTTTCTCCACCTACAGCTTTATTTATTATAAGAAATGGTGAGAGTTTGCCCATGCCAAAAGTAGAAAAAGAGGTATATTTTTAGCCTTAACTTAGTCCTGGAGTTTTCTTGTCCCCACACCCCAGTCCCATCTCTCGTAGGAATTTAGGCTGTCTTTCCAAATCTGCCTTTTCTATGTGCAGATCAAGGCTTACATCTTTCTGTCTTGCACTGCAAGCATTTACACTCCATCAGCTGTACACTAATCATGCACTCAGTGTGCAAAAGAAGCTGATGATGTAACAGGAAAATTTCTCCGACTTTGTAGGAACTTTCGCTCCCATTATAGGAAGGGCACATCCTAGCAAAGTAGACATATACAATTCAAGCAGAGTTGCCCGCTGCCTGGAGAAAAAAATGCCATGTCCCTTTAATCCAAGCTTATTGGAACATTATTTACTAGTGGACCTTCATGCCAAGAAAAACTTCAGCTACCTATTTCCACATGTTAAGCCTTTATTAAAGAGAAACTGCATTTTTCTCCAGGCCCACTGGCAACCCTGATTTCAAGCGGAGGAAAACTCAGGACAAATGCGACAAAATTCAAATGAGAATTTGATCCTCATCTGTGGTGGTGATGGTGGCAAAGAAGACTCGCTTCTCTTACATCTCTGCCACCATTGGGTCTATGGGCTGCTGTCCTGCTAATCTTTTACAAATTGTGAGGATTCATTCATTCATTCATTCATTCATTCATTCATTCATTCATTCATTCATTCATTCATTCATTCATTCATTCATTCATTCATTCATAGTGCAATCCTAAGAGTTACTCCAGTTTAAACCCATTACTTTCAATGGGCACTTTCAATGGACTTAGATTGCACTGACATTCATTCATTCATTCATTCATTCATTCATTCATTCATTCATTCATTCATTCATTCATTCATTCATTCATTCATTCATTCATAGTGCAATCCTAAGAGTTACTCCAGTTTAAACCCATTACTTTCAATGGGCACTTTCAATGGACTTAGATTGCACTGACATTCATTCATTCATTCATTCATTCATTCATTCATTCATTCATTCATTCATTCATTCATTCATTCATTCATTCATTCATAGTGCAATCTTAAGAAGAGTTACTTCAGTTTAAGCCCATTACTTTCAATGGACACTTTCAATGAACTTAGATTGCACTGACATTCATTCATTCATTCATAGTGCAATCCTAAGAGTTACTCCAGTTTAAACCCATTACTTTCAATGGACACTTTCAATGGATTTAGATTGCACTGACATTCATTCATTCATAGTGCAATCTTAAGAAGAGTTACTTCAGTTTAAGCCCATTACTTTCAATGGACACTTTCAATGGACTTAGATTGCACTGACATTCATTCATTCATTCATTCATTCTCAGCTTTTCTTAGCTGATTTAGGCAAAACAACGGGTGCTTGGCTCCTTTGAAGAATTCCATTTCTCTCAGTGATCTAAAACGTGGGCCACCAGGTCGTCTGCCTTCAGGAGCTGGCTCCATCATTAGGCTATTTTGACCCAAGAGGGGTTCTGGTGACCAGCATTCTTTCGTCCAAAGAATTCAGTACATGTGCTTCTGACTGGTACCTTTCTGAGACAGGTTGCAAGCCTCAACATAGTTTTCTTCGGGCACCAAATGCAATAAAAGAAAGACCTTCCTAGTTGCAGGTGATGGAATTGAGAGACAAAAGAAAAGCTTGAGCAGACATTTGGCTGTCTTCCTAGATCCCACCTCCTCCTCTTGAGGTCTGGATGGGTTTTCCCTTGACAGTATGGGCCCCCAAAAAACTACACCTTGAAGAGAATCTAGGTGTATAAAGATGAGCAGGACCAAACACATTAGAAACCCATTATGCACTGGATGGAATTGGAAGATGCCCATTTCAGCCCCAGCAGAAGCCAAAACATTTCCACACCGTTTTCATGGCCCACCGTATTCTGGATGGGAACTCAAGGTGTTTGTGGCAGATCTGTGTGAAGATTCCCTATTAGTTCTCAAACATGGCAAAACCAAAAAAAAATCACTATCCTTTCCCCGTCTCGACTGGACAGGCAGGAACACACCCAGAGAGGCCAAGGTCCTGTCACTGTCGCTCTAGAAAGGAAAGCACCTGTTTGCGTGCTAAGAGCTCTGGCAATGCACCTGCATGGGAGCTCATGTTCTGAAACCATCTGCTGATGGGACTCCAGAAAGTTGACCTTCATGATCTGGTTCAGATCTTGCTACACGTCTGAAGCTGCCTTACACTGAGTCACGCCCATCAAAGTCAGTATCGTCAACTGAAACCGTCAGTGGCTCTCCCAGGTCTCAGGCGGAGGTCTTTCACGTCACCTCCTGTCTAGTCCTTTTTTAACTGGAGATGTCACAGATTGAACCTGGAACCTTCTGCGTGCAAAACAGAGGCTCTTCCACTGAGCCACAGTTCCCCTTGAAGATGGCTTCTCTAATGAAGGGGGATATGTCACCCCCAAACACATTTCTGCTAGACCGTCCTCTTCCAAGTACAGTGAAAAATCTCGGCGCAAAAGGGCAACGGCTCTCTTGCCCTCTGCATTTTTCATTCTCTGGCAGCCCTCAGCCTGAACATTAGATTGAAATACCCACTAAATTCAACACCCCAAAAATAATTATTGAGGGTAATGACACCATTTAGTCCCAACTTTTCCACAACTACAAGGCTTCGCTAAATATGTAATTTATCACTGGGCCGTTTGGCATGGCATCGTAACTCTTTCTGTTCACAATAAATGGTAGTGCGGAATTGTTTTTGTTATGCTAATTGCCTCCTCTTCATAAATTCTCCAGTCTTACATAATTTAGCTGGTATTGTAGTAGGATTTCCCAAGAATAAAAAAGCAGGTGTCATCAATGCTCATTTAAATAAGAAAAGACATGTTAAGTGGTTCTTCATTCACTAGTAATAGAAATTAATTAGCTTTGAGCTGCTTTGCAGGTTTCCACCCCCTCCCCTAGCTGGAACTGATTCATAATTGTATGGAAAGCAGTTTAACTTGATAGCATACCTTTAACGGCTGAGGGGGCCATGCCAGGAGGCAGAGGGACATAAGTGGAATGCCAGCCAGCACAGGGGCAAAGGGTTTTAGAGTCGCTTTTCTGCTTCGCGTTTTCCCAGCATTTCTGTGAGAATCCTGCACAAATGTATCAGAACAGATAATGGCCTTGAATCTCGGTCACTTTGTGACTGAGGCCCCTAAAAGGGATAGGTGCAGAAATGTTTGGGGGTTGAGGCAAAGGAATCATCCAACCAGCCCCTTCCAGTGTGGGGGGCGGGGGGCAGGAATGTGCCCCAACTCTGTATTGACTAAATCTTAGCCGCCTTGCCCTGTGGATCTTCAGGATGCTGAGACATAATATGCAATGTGGGCTGCCTTAGTATGCTTTTAGTTTTGTATTTACATGATTGCTACCTGTGTTTTTATTATATGTTGTTAATTCGCTCTAACCCCTCTTGCAGGGAGAGCAGACTATACATTAAATAAAATTTAAAAAATAAGATTTGTTTTCTTCTTTAATAGTTTTAAAATGGAAGTTCTTCCACCTGTTCAGATCCGTTATTCCTTTCATTCACTTCTACGGGAAACACAGCTTTCCAGATCCAGAGGAGTGAGCCGTGTTAGTCTGCAGTAGCAAAATCAAAAAGAGGCCAGTAGCACCTTTAAGACTAACCAATTTTATTGTAGCATAAGCTTTCGAGAATCACAGTTCTCTTCATCAGATGCATGGAGGGCAAAAAGAGAAACTGGTCAAATATAGAGGAGGAGAGAGGAGGGGGGGAGGAGAGGAGGGATGTAAACAACTCCTTTGATATGGAGATGCAAACAGCTCCTTTTGACGTGGGGATCAGTTTGTTTGTGTAAAGGTTCAAAGGAGTTTGCCGTGTTAGTCTGTAGTAGCAAAATCAAAAAGAGTCCAGCACCACCAAGACCATACAATTCCACTGTAGCACAAGCCTTTGATAACCACAGCCCTCCCCACCAGATGCATCTGACAAAGAGAACTGTGGTCCTCGAAAGCCCACGTCAGGTGCCACTGGACTCCCCCTGCTATAACTTTTTTAGGTTTGTACCCAATGAGACTCATAGACTTAGAAGGGTGCAACTCCCTTTACGTTTGCACTGCTTAAGATTCCTGTGAACGTTTTGCCCAGCGATCAAAGCATCACTAATTTCCCCTTTCTGGGCAAGGTACTTGAGAGTGGATGGGGGTGATTCAACTCCACGTATTCCTGGATTTTACAGATTATCTCAACCCAATTCATTCTAGCTTCTGGCCAGGTTTTGAGACTAAAATTGCCTTGCTAATCTGGCTTTGATGACCTTCAATGGTGTATAGTTGAGAGAGTGCAGCCTTATTGATTCTTTTGGAACTCTTGATGGTTTTTGATACCATCAACTCCTGTCGAGCAGGAGGGCCTAGCAGAAGGGCCGCTCACGGACTTTTGTTCTGCTCTTCAGCATTTATGCTCAGGGACGCTGCACGTATCAAGAAAATGCAACCAGCATTTGAACTTATTGTAATCCTAGTAATCAACTTACACATGAGCTGAGCACCTCCGCTGGATCATGTCAATGGCTTGTTTGAAATTAATATTGCCATTTTGAGAAGTGATGGGCCCAGCACCATTTGCGACTGTCCAGGTAGCCCGTGTACTGGCTTGCTTGCATTTTGCATGCTGAATGGTCACAGGCAGGTTGTGCCTCTGTTAAAATTGGCTGCGTTGTAACTTTCGTGTTGCATTAGTTTTTGTGCCTGTGCAGTCCATAGACAGAAGTTTCAGGATCCCTAATCAAGGCTCATATTCATATTCAAGGTTCATATAGTGGATGGGCCATTAGGAACATTCATTTTACTCACAGTTCACTCCCTCTTTGCACCTGCACAGATGGGAGCTATCATTTAAATGGATTACATTGTAAGTATACCTCAACCTGGATGGCCCAGGCTATCCCAACATCATCAGATCTTGGATGCTACACAGAGTCAGCCCTGATTAATATTTAGATGGGAGACCTCCAAGGAAGTCTAGTGCTGCTACACCAAGGGAGACAATGACAAGCCATCCCTGTTCATCTCTTGCCTTGGAAACCCTATAGCACTGCCATAACTCAGCTGTGACTTGATGGCACCTTCCACCACAATATTTTAAGTGCTACTGCCAAGTCTTTAAGTGCCTTGTTTTGTTGTGGATTTTTAAACAAGTGCTCCTCTAAGTAGAACCAGAGCTTCTTTTCAGCTGTTGCCTTAAAGCTGTCCCATTTGCAGACTCACACAGGCAGCAGGCAAGGGAAAGCTCCAAGTTGTCTGAGCAGGACAAATGACAGTTCCAAGGTTCAGGCACCAATTAGACAACACCCACAGCTTCAAGTCCAGAGAGGTATTCCAGAAACAAGTCCACAATAACAGGCCGAGGTCAGAGACAAGAGACTCCATTCCAAACACAGCAGCAAGGCCAGTAGTGTGAACAGACCCATTGCTTCCACACAGCCACTCCCTTCACTGCTGCTTTTAAGCCTCCCGCTGCTCAGCCACCTGTGCTGCATCCTGCACCTGCAAGCCATCTCAGTCCTGCTCCTGCAAGCACTCATCATCACTATTGATGCTGGGCCGGTGGTGCGCTGCTAGCCTGGCACTGCGTCTTCTGTCTTGGAGGGCTCTCCTAGCCCTCCTCTGATGGCACTCCTGAGGCTCTGGCGATGAAGGGGGAACGCTGGCCCGTACCTGACTCTCTATTGCTGGCCCAGGGCTGGGAAGTTGAGGGACCGATGTGCTGGGACCTGGCTGTGGGTCTATGCCTGAGCCTTCAGAGACAGCCTCCTTCTGCAGTGTCTCGGCCGCTGGCTGTGGATCTGGGTCAGGTTCTCCAGCTGCCTCTTCCTCAGAAGAGTCCTCTGAGTCTCTCTGCTCTGCTGGGCTGGGCTGGTCCATGACAAAAGCCAATCTTCAGCTTCTTTCCTTCATCGGGTCCCAAATCCTTTTGATAAGTTTAAATAGTACGTAAATGCTGTGTTTCTGGGTGTGGATCACAGTTCCTGTCCTCAGAGCAGGTGTTCCTCTAGGTTCCCTGTTCGCTTTTCCCTCAAGCACACTTCCGCTTTGAGCAACGCATGTGTTTTCCATGTGGAAGCATGGACAGGTCTGGTCTACCCAACTGGGACCCCAGATTTTTGAGGGAACGCAGTCATGTGTACTGAAGCTGTCTGTGCATGAAAAAAATGAACACTGCCCCAGTCCCACAAAACAGTGACCAAGGTCCATGCATATCCGGAGGACCTCATAGTGTGCTGAAAAGGGTTAGGGTTAGGGTTAGACAGAGGAATATACATAAGACTGAAGAGTACTCTTATCATAGATATCTACATTTTTCTCTTGAGAAAGAGTAACTTATTGGAATTAAATGTATTTTTTCTGTATAGAACGATGGCAGCATGCCCCTTCCCTACATTTATTTTTGTTGGGTGCCTTTTGTTGCTTCTGTGGGTCCAACTAAACATTCTTTAAGGGATCTATGATCAGCTCTCCTGATGTATTTTTTAACCTTAACAAGCAGCCACAGGAACTGTGATGAGAACTGGTACTGCAGTGCAAGCGAAGGGGGGAGGGGGGGTCCTATCAACCCTCCACCATTTTTAAGAAACCAGCCATCCCCTGGCTGATTAACCTTAGAAAGGAAAGAAGACAGCCATCTCTATTGTATCTTTCTAAAGAGCTGCTCCAAACAGAGGCAATAGCTTTCCCAGGTTCATAATGGGTCAGGGGACCAATCACAGTTCTCACACATGACATGTAGCTCTCCGTCTGCACTTTCTCTATGCTCTTTGTCATGTTTGGAGATGCACACTGTGGTAGTGAAATCAAGGTCTTTTTTGTTGGCGGACCCTTGTCTTTGAAACTTCCTTCCAGGATAGGCTTGCCTGGACTGGTAATTTTTAACCAAATAAATATTGGTATAAGAAATATGTTTGACTGTCACTTGCGTACTTTCAGATTCCAGGATCAATGTCTGCCTATTAGGGATGCTGCAACTTCCACCACAAACGTGTTCAGCTGTTGAACTTGCCATGTTTGAAGGTGGCTATCAGATGAGAGCCAAACACTTGGTCTGCTCACTTCACGCCAAGCAGCTACGAATGCCCGCGGTAGTGTTTTGCAATCGGTTTTCCAACTACCGGGCATGCGCAAAGACATAGGTGGCTTTTAGCATGAGTAAGGACTGCATAGGGCCAAAGTAGACATGACAGTGGCAGCATAGCTGCCACAAGGACACCACCACCATTTTAAAGTAATTCAAAAATGCCACATGGGCTCAAACAGCTACATGGGTGGGGGCACAGCCATTTCAGCACTTGAAAAGGTAAAAAAGGTAAAGGTAGTCCCCTGTGCAAGCACCAAGTCATTCCTGACCCATGGGGGGACGTCGCATCCTGATGTTTTCTTGGCAGACTTTTTATGGGGTGGTTTGCCATTGCCTTCCCCAGTCATCTACACTTTACCTCCCGGAAACTGGGTATTCATTTTACCGACCTCGGAAGGATGGAAGGCTGAGTCAACCTTTTGCTGGCTCAGGTCGTGAGCAGAGCTTGGACTGCAGTACTGCAGCTTACCTCTCTGCACCACAGGGCTCTTCTACTTGAAAAGGTACAGGGGAGGAAACAAGAGTACTGTGCTGCAGGCCTGATCAGGATTGAGCCCTTGTGGCATTTTAAACTACTTTTAATTAAATTATTAAATTAAATAACTTCAAATTACTTTAAAATTTTAAATTACTTTAAAATGGTGGTGGCGTCCCTGTGGCAGCTATGAGGATGCCACCATGTCTAGCTTGGTCCTTAGATGAACACCAAAGGGGGTAGAATTTTGTTGAAATACAGCATTTATTGATGACTGGTCTATATGATTTTTGAGAGATTGTTTATCTAAACAATTGCCTGCTGAGCAGAGCAGTTATACAGCAAGGATGAGGGGCGGGGGGAGATAGTAGAACATCAGGTTTCCTGGAAACACCCACGTGCGAAAAGGCTGTACTACAATAAGGAATACAAACCTACTGAACACCCAGTTGATGGACTATCCACTTGATCATCAAAAACTCAGAGTCTCTCTACTCAAAACTTCTGACGCATATTCTTCATGTGTCAGGAGACACATTAGCCAGGAAGCATAGTTTTAAATGACAGAGCTGGTGGAGATCGCTCTGTAGAGGAAGGATTCTCTTACAGCCCTCCACTGCCTCTGGTGTGCCAGACAGTCTCCCTTTCTGGAGCCTTGGCCCTGCTGTCCTTGGTGCTTAAAACTTTGAATTAACCAAGCATTGGCAGGGCAAAGGATCCAGACAGGGAGCTGGTCCATTACACAACATGCGATAGAAGGCTGTGAGAGAATCCGTCCCCTCTGGAGCAATCTCCACAGGCTCTGTCTTTTAAAACTGCCCTTCCCAGCTAACATTGCATCTCCTGGCACTTGATGAACTTGTACCCAGGCGTCTCGTGTAGAAAGACCAGCAAAGAGGAAACAAGCCCAATCAACAGGTGTTCAAGCATCCTTATTCCTTATCGCAAGACAGCACGAACATCAGGGCTACTCAGAACTCTACTCAAGTATGTTCAGTGAGGCTTACTCCCAGGAAAATGTTTTTTAGGATGGCACTGACTTTCTCTGCAGGACTTGAGATAACGTATAGAACTGCAGACTAAATACAGCAGCTGAACAAACATTTACTCCAGAGGAGGGAACAGTGCAATCCAGACAGTTTTGGACATGGAGGAACCAGGTACAAATGATCTCTCTCTGCTTGACATGCTTCATTGTTGTGAGCAGCGGGAGATGACAGAAGTTTTACAAAACACTTCATTCATGGAAATGGCCATTCCTGATAATAGCTACACACCAGGATGGAGTCTAGAAGCAAAGCCATTCAGAATTTTCAGTTAAATGTAAAGAGGAAGGCAACATTAAGCCAAGTCCTCCAATATTTTCTACAGTCCCATTTTCACAAGAAGTGGCTTCTCGCACAAGCACTTATGCCAAAACAAAACATGAGCCTGGTCACGAGCATTTGTGTAATGCTGCAGGAAAGAGAGGGACCCGCCCCTCATATGACCAAATATGTCTGTAGTACTGTAGGCTCTGCAACATGTCAGAGGGTCTGCCCCATCCTTCCCTTCTCTCCCTTTAGATAGTTCTCACTTCTAAAAAAGTTACAGTGTATTAGAGAATGAAGGGGCTTTGTGGTGCCATATACCTGAGTTAGAGGTTGAGATGAAAACTCGTCCTTCCTATTATCATTTCAGTCAACCATGAACAAAAGGAAGTATTTTCTGCCTGACCTCCTGAGCACCACTACCATTTAAACAGAATAGTGACAAATCCCTCCAGCTCCCTGGGAGAGAAGCATCCTTCATATTCATGGGAAAATGCTCTGTATTCCCTAAATAGTTCATTCTGTTTTGTAAAGTTCTGAAAACTTGCTTTATTGAAATGCATGTTGTTGCATCGATTTTTCTAAAATACACCTTGTTATCTTTTCTTTGGTAATTGGCGACTAGTAATGACTTTGGCAATTTAACATGTTCTTGAAGACACTTTCTCCATTCCCCCAGATAACTGAAGTCAAGAGAGAGAGCCTGTCTGTCAATCTCAGATGCCTGTCAACCCGCTTGATTGACAGCTTTTGGTCCCACAATAGAGCCTGTTCTTGCAGCCCCCATTCTGTTATTCCCCTCTTCTTTAATGTGTGTGGGGGATGGTGTTTGTTTTGTAGGCCATGTTTAAAACCCAAGCTGGAACGAAGCCAGTTGCAACAAAATTATCGCCAAGTCTTGTTAGCTTCGCATAGGGAAAATTCTCTGGAGAGTTACTTAAGCTACAATTTCTTCTCCAGAATTCACCTCACCTCCTCAGGGGCTAAGCCCAATCCTCTTTCGATCCTGACTCAAAAAGCAGTGAAGTTTTTGCCTAGCATACTTGAAGATCCGTGTGTAGCAAACATAGTGTGTCCCCCTCTTTATCTGAACTGCAATGTCATCTTTTCCTGGGAGTAACAGGGGGCAAAAAACTAAACTCAAAATATGAGGTAAAGCAGGAGCAACGAGGAAATGGCTGGAGAGATGTTAGCTTCACCAGAAAAAGAGAGATCTTTCAAAAGGATGAGAAATGATAGCATAAGCACAGTTGCTCTAAGATGTTAAAAACGGCGAATGACAAAAATGTGTCTGTGGTGTGCGTTTTTGGTTTTCATTCCCAATGAACTTCTGGACTGCTTAACTGTGGGGTGAAAAATGCCCCTCCCCCATCCCTCTATTGTAGTAGGTATTATATTGTTTGAGTCTGTGATGCAAGCATCCCCAAACTTGTTGAGCTTAAGACCACTCAGGACTGCTGAAATTGGGTAGACTAGCCTGACTGTTGAAATTGGGTGGACTAGCCTGGCTAGCCCAGGTTAGTCTGGGCCGATTCCAGATGGCCCTCTGCAATCCAAAACGTTGCGCGTTGTCGCGCGTTATCGCGCGTAAAACGCGAAATATCGCATTTTCTCGCGCGAGTTTTGCGCGAGGTCGCGCAAAACTCGCGCGAGAAAATGCGATATTTCGCGTTTTCCGCGCGATGACGCACGACAACGCGCAACGTTTCAGATTGCAGAGGGCCGTCTGGAATCGGCCCAGGTCTTATCAGATCTTTAAGCAAGGTCCGCCTTGGTTTGTGTTTGGATGTTTTTTTTAAAAAAAAAATTATTTTATTTATTTATGCCATTTATAGTCTGCCTTTCTCACTGAGACTCAAGGCGAATTACACAGTATGAGCTTAGTACAAACAATATCAAGCACATTTCCATACAGTATCAAGTACATTTCCATACAGTGTCAAGGACATGTCCATAAACAATGCCATAGGGTAAATATGTTAACAAAGTTTACAAGTTTACAAAGACATACCATTAGCAAGGATCCAATACAGAGTAGAAGAAATGCTGAAATAGAACATAATGAATTCTAGGACTGATAACAGACAACATGAAGCTGAAACAGAACATAATCAATTCTAGAACTAACATCTCACGACATGAAGCATGGTAGTGCATAGGAGTACATATTTAAAGCAGCAGATAGTATGTAAGGCAACATGGTGAAGTCTCTGGTCCTTAACTCATTAGTGAAGCATCTGAGACTTCATCCCTACAATACAGCCCTCCTATCTGAGTAAAAGCCTTTTTGAATAATTCGTTTTTGCATCGTTTGCAGAAAGCCGGGAGAGTGGGGGCTGAGTCCTGACTTCCTCAGACAGGCCGTTCTGCAGAGTAGGGGCCACCACAGAGAAAGCCTGTGTACAGGCTGCTGTTGATTTTGCCCATGTGCAGCCTGGCACCTGTAGGAGACACTGATCAGATGAGCGAAGCTGCCGTGGAGGAACATACGGACGGAGGCGGTCCCATAGGTATGCTGGACCAAGGCCGTGAAGAGCTTCGTATATAATGGTGTTGGGATTTAGCAAGTGTTTTCATTTCAGTCATGAAAGAGTTAAACTGTTTGTGTTACTTAGTTAAACTTATTTACATGTAACCACTTAGGTCTCAAGTAAGGATTCCTGCCATGGAAAGGTGAGACTCTAAGCATAATGAAGTAGAATTAGGATTTTCTACTGGCCAACCTGTTTTTTGGAGGGGGCAATTAAGTGATACTATATACTGAAGTTTTATTGGTCTTTGTTCAGAGTTTCTCTCAGTTAGTGTATCAGTCTCGAGCTACCTTTTACTAGCAAGATATAGTCTAGTAATTTGTTATTTTCTTCCAATGTAACCCTATTTTTATCCTTTATGTAGTAAAGTATTCTTACAGAGCTATATTGGAGTGTATGTCTGTTCTCATTAAGTCCAATGAGCAATCTCTGCCTTAAACTCTGCTAATTAAGTGTTAATTTCCCACAGATGGGAGACCACCAATGAATGCTGGGGTTGCTATGCAGAAGCAGGCAATGACAAACCTCCTCTGAATGCCTTTGTCTGGAAAACCCTAGGGGTTGGTCATACGTTGGCTGTGACTTAACAGCAAAAAAAAAAGAGAGAGAGAGTACTGTAAAATGGCTCTGGGAAGTGGGATCAATACATTGGAAAGTATCAAATGCTGACACCACCAAAAGAAAGGGAACCAAGTAGCCTCCCCTGGAACAAGCTTTGGGGAATGACCAGCAGGGCCTTTGGAAGGAAAATTAACCTAGGGCTGGTGTTCCCAACCTTTCTGAGCCTGTGGGCACCTCTGGAATTCTGGCACAGCTAGGGTTGCCAATGAACCTCAGCTGGGTCTGAGAGGAGTGGCTGACCCAAGGCAACCTACTGAGCTCATGGCAGTAGTGGGATTCGAACCAGCAGAATCACTTAACCACTGTGCTACAGCAGCAATATCACATACATTATAAATGTTTTGGAAGAATGTTCTTTTTTGGAAAAGTTTGCTCTCTTTTTACTGATAAAAGGTGTTAACAGATATTCTTCCATTTCACTGAGCGTTATGGATGGCCCTGGGAGGGAAGGCAATATGGTATAGCCCAATCTTATCAGATCTCAGAAACTATACAGGGTCAGCCCTGGTCAGTACTTGGATGGGAGACCACCAAGGCAGACAGAGGGAGGCCATGGCAAACCACCTCTGCTCCTCACTTGTCTTGAAAACTCCTTGATGGGTGTATTGTTGAAGACTTTCACGGCCGGAGAACGATGGTTGTTGTGGGTTTTCCGGGCTGTATTGCCGTGGTCTTGGCAAGACCACAGCAATACAGCCCGGAAAACCCACAACAACCATCACTCCTTGATGGGGTTGCCATAAATCAGCTGTGACTTGATGGCACGTAGGTACGAATGTGGGAAATACCTGGCTGTTTTACCCTCTGGTCTCAGAAGGGCTACAGTGTCTCTCCAGGGGGATGGAGTCAGAAACAGCCACAAACCGCGAGGCCTGCTCATTGCAGCCCCTTAATAGTGTGATCCTAACTAGAATTTCACCCTCCTAAATCCACTGGAATCAACCCTATTTGGGACTGCGCTGTTAATGGCCGCTTAATTAACGAGTCATTCTTTTCCTGCTGTCTTTTCATACACAGGCTTCTTGTTTTAAATCTCAAATTAATTAAGTAAAAGTTCTTTCTGAGAGAATAGTATATGGATTATAGGGAATGGTTGGACAAGAAAATATATTGCTGGGCCTTGCCAGACCTTTAAAAGTAGCTATAATTCTGCCAGCCCTGAAGAAGGAAACAATACTTGCTGTTGGGGAAAGAGAGCAACAGAGTCCTTTATTCTGCATAACAGAACAGAATGGCTGGACTGTACATTTTACAAAAATTTTAAAAAATTAAATGGAAATTGTCTGGGTTTTTTCACAAATGGAGGAAGCCTTGGGAAGCTGAAAGCGTTGGTGAACAGCTCTACTGAAGTTGCATAGGGCTGACAACTCTGGATTGGGGAATTCCTGGCAATTTGGGGGTGGTAGAACATGGCAAAGGTGGGGACTGGGGAAGAGAGGAACCTCGGCAGAGTAGAATGTCATAAAGACCACCCTCCAAAGTAGCCATTTTCTCCAGGGAAACTGATGTTTGAGGGCTGGAGTTCAGTTGTTAGTCTTTTTTGTATGTGAGTTTTTCAACACCCAATCTAACAAAGAGTACTGGAGAACTCAACATTTTGCAAAATGCTTTGAGTGGTTTTAGGTGTTTTAGTTGGCTTGAAGAAAAGGTATCACACCAGATTTGCTTCTGGATTTTTCTGAGGGGCTTTGAGGCTATTTACAGCTGATGGGTTCCCCTTTGGGCCTGCTTGCCAACCTCCTGGTGGGGCCTGGAGATCTCCTGGAATTGCCACTGACAACAGAGATCAGTTCCCCTGGAGTAAATGGCTGCTTTGGAACGTGGACTTTACGGTATTATACACCACTAAAGTCCCTTTCCTCCCAAACCCTCTCCTTTCCCAGGTTCCACACTGCCAAATCTCTAGGCATTTCCCAACCTGGAGCTGGCAACCCTAGATGTTAGGGTTGCCAATTCCAACCTAGGAAATTCCTGGAGATTACGAGATAGTGCCAGTGAATGGGGGGGGGGGATTTGAGGAGGGATTTAACCTAGAATCTCTGGTGTGCTGTACAGTTTGCCCTCCAAAGCTGCCTTTTTATCCAGGGGAACTGATCTGTGTAGTCTGCAGATGAGTTGTAATTCTGGGAAAACTCCAGGCCCCAACTGGTAGTTGGCAACCCTACTAGATGCTGTCAAAATGACACCCCCACCCCTACCCTAGCCTTTTAAAGGCCTTTCCCCTACTTTCCCTACCAAGCCACATACAGAGTAGCTCATCTGGGAAAGGGAAAATGAGGGGAAAGAGCCAGTTCAAGGCCGTGAAAAAGCACAACATAATTGCTACTGTGCTGCGCTTTTGTGCAGATACAAGAGGGAAAGCAGTAGCAGCAAATGTGGACGCTAATCCTGCCTGCTTCCATCTTCCTTCCTACTGCTGCCATGGCAGGGGCACGTTTGCACCCCCCCCCCCATGCAGACTTATTCTGGGTCTAGCTCCCCCATCTTTGTCCAGGGGCATATTCTATTGGCAGGAAGAGTGTGCCCAGATCTGCTCATCAGGCTGGGGCAACATCCTGTTCCCACTTTTCAAGTATCTTTCCAAGCAATTAAATTAAAGCAAATCAATAGCCCTGGATAAAGTTTCGTTTTGCCTCCCCGGTTGCGCTGTGACAGTTGGTAGCAACCTGAACTTGCAGTGAACCTGCCCTCCATATAAATAAAAACCCTTTGGTGTCATCCTGCTCACTCCTTTCTCACTTAACATGTTTTTTTTTTCCCAGAGTCTTTCCAGCTAAGTGCTCGGCGGCTTAGCCGCTTAGCCAGAGTTTTGCGAAAGGAACCGCACTTAACCTCTGATGAGACTCCTGGCACGGCACAGTGACAGAAAGCCAGGTTTCTCACACAATGAATTTATTGATAGACTCATCCCATTAGTTGTATTTACCTGTCAGTTCTAAGGACACTAATGAGTTGTTTTTCAAGGACTAATGAGAGCTGTAATGGCTAATGGATGCTTCCAGCATTGCTGCTGAGCACCGTGCGATTGTCTGCAAGCTCTGAGCTCGGACCCTTTAAGATGTTAATTGGTGCCATCAGAGGATTCTTTAATTGCATTTTGCAGA
The DNA here is from genome assembly GCF_028583425.1 of Eublepharis macularius. Classification (NCBI taxonomy): domain Eukaryota; kingdom Metazoa; phylum Chordata; class Lepidosauria; order Squamata; family Eublepharidae; genus Eublepharis; species Eublepharis macularius. Next base: position 39,972,382 of record NC_072804.1, on the reverse strand, counting down.
TTGGGAGAAGTGGCAATTCTGTCCCAGTGCTTCCATGTCCCTCCTGTGCGATAATTTCCCTCCAAACGGGAACACTTTGGGAAGCAAATTTATCTTCCACTCCTTGTTTGCTGCTGCTCAGACCCAAGATTGCTGGAATGTAACATCCGGAGGAAAAGACACATGACTCTCCTCCCCCCATCTACTGATCTCTGGTGGAAGATCAAGACTTAGGAAGCATTTCTTTCCAGGGAAGGAAAGTGGAATGTTAGAATGTATAGGACTTAACCAGGCGGAGATTCCAGGACATTTAGGGGAGAGAGAGAATGTGTTGCCAGCAGGGGGCAATTCTGCCAAAAACCAAATGAAACCAAACAGGCTGGGGAAATAAAGGGGTGGCAAAGGGCTTTGTTACAGGATCAGAGGTTTTGATATACACATTAAATATGTACATAGATCAAGATGGGTAGCCATGTTTGTCTGTAGCAGTAGAAAAGAGCCACAGCCAGAGACCAGTAGCACCTATAAGACTAACAAAAGCTAATTCTACCATATAAAAGGTGAGACGTATTGGCAATGACTCACCTTTAATCCCCGCGCAGGCGTACTCACATGCCCCTCTGTGGGGATGTGAGTCCTTGGCAACACAGCTTGCTGAGGAGGCCCCAGAAGGTCGCTGTGGGTGGCGGGAAGGCCCAGTGCAGTAGAATGGCCAAGGCCTGAGCCAGGCATCCCTGCCATCTCAAGTAGGATTGCCAGTCCCCGCTCCCACCCTCCACCTGCACTCCTGCTTACCTGGAGGACAGGGAAAGGTGGGGGAACGTGCCTCCCGGGCATGCTCCCTGGTGGCGCAGCATGCTCCTGCACACTGGAGTAGGCCAATTTTGGCCCTTTCTGTCCCCCCCCTCATGTTCCTGGGCCCTCAGCTGTCCAATCTGGCCTGAATCGGGGCCAGATCAGGTGGCTGCAGAGTACAGGAGTGCTCCACAGCCCTTTCCACCACTACCACCACCCCCCTGCACTCCTGGGCCCTCAGCCGCCCAATCTGGCCCAAAAAGGGGCTGGATTGGGCAGCTGCAGAGCACAGGAGTGCTCCAGGGCCCACTGCACCCCCGCCCCCAGCAGCTCTCCCGGGCTCAGCAGTGGCCCCATTTGGCCTGAATCGAGCCCATTTTGGGCCGATTCAGCCCACTGCAGAGTGTAGCCAAATCAGTTTTCTAGAGCCCGTTGTATTTTTCCCCACAACGTGCTTTGTTGCTAGTACCCTACAATAAATCTTGTTAGTCTTATAGGTGCTACCAGTCTCATAGGTAGCACTTATAAGACTAACAAAAACTCATATGCTACAATAAATTTTGTTAGTCTGATAGGTGCTCCTGGTCCCTTGCTCTTTTCTACTCTATATGTACAATATGGGATGGAGGTAAATGATGTTAATGATCTATGTACCTTCATAATCAAAACAGCTAGCCCTGTTCTTGCTTTGGGCTGCCCTTCTGGCCTGAGCTTCCCAGGCTGATTTCTTCTTCCTGTCCAAATCCGTGTTTCTGGGGAGGTCAGTGCCACTTGATCCGGCCAGGAAAGCTTGCTTGAAAACAGATCTCTGCTGCACACAGCTTGGCAATTGCCTTGCTTTGCTTGCAGAGGCAATAGCTTCTCTTCACTGTTGGCAAGCTCACGAATGATCAAAAGCCGAGGGGTAGAGGGAAATACCTGGGGGAGAGGTGTCTGCTACCTTTGGCCAGCCCTTGGAAACATCTCTAGTTGCCTTGAAGAAATGGGGGGACCCAGAGGGGCACAAAGGTGTAGAAGAGGAAGTAGGCGGGGTATTTATTTGTCTGGCTTCACTTATACCTGGCCTTTCTCCCTAGTGGGGACTCAAAAGTGGCTTACATCATTCTCCTCTCCTTCATTTCCCCTCTTACAACAACCCTATAAGGTAAGCTAGGCTGAGAGTGTATGACTGGCCCAAGGTCACCCAGCAAGCTTGCATGTGGAATTGAACCTTGGTCTCCCAAACCCTGCCCTGCCCTGGATAGCCCAGGAGAGCCTGATCCTGCCAGATCTCAGAAGCTAAGCAGGGTTGGCCTTGGTTAGTACATGGATGGGAGACCTCCAACAAAGACCAGGGTTGCAGAGGCAGAGAGTGGCAAACCATCTCTGAGAGTCTCTCGCCATGAAAACCCCACCAGGGGTTGCCGTAAGTCAGCTATGACTTGAGGGCACTCTCTACCACCAATCCCACATTCTACGCTGTCACTCTAGCCACTGCATCACAAAGCTCATCATTTCTCTTTGCTTGTGCAGGATGCTGATAAAAATGTGGCTCTCTTCCTTTCTTGGTTTTCTTCTCTATAGTGGGAGAGGCTAAAGAAGAGTCTTTCTGTGCAGAGATGCTAGGAAACCTGAAGTAGATTGCCAGGGTTTCATTGACATCGATTCTGGAATCTAACAGTGCAGTGTTATACAGAATCATACCATTCTAAGCCTATTGATTACTATGAGCTTAAGATTGAACGATTAGTCTTCTTTTAATCAGGCCATTTTTAGGAAACTTCTTTTTTTGACCCATTCGATATCACTGCTGTATTCTTATCAATAAGCATAAGAGAAAGTTTTAGAAGCAAAGTAGCCATTAAAAAATCCTTTGCAGAAAGCAATCTGCAGTTCCATTTTACAGGTAGGAAATTGGGTCTCAGCTGCCATTTTCCCTGCATTTCCCCCCTGCTGTGCCACTGGAGGGTTTTTTTTAAAAAAAATCAGTAATTGATATTGCTGTGTAGCATTATAATGTTATAATGATTTAGTGCCAAGATCTAGTGTTGCTCTGAATTCCCTGCTTTCATTTTTTCAAGAGTCCATCTTGAAGCTCTTTTTGTTGCGGAGATATAAGGGTAAGCACAAATGTCCGCCAAAAAAAAGGCCAGAGAAAGCTGGGAATTTAGAGGGACTATTATACTGTGGGGGAGGAAAGGCAGCATGGTGTAGCCTAATCTTGTCAGATCTCAGACGCTACACAGGGTTGGGACTTGAATGGGAGGCCAACTAAGAAGGGTCTGTGGAGGAAGGCAATGACAAACCACCCCTGCTTCTCACTTGCCTTGAAAGCCCCCTTGCTGAGGCTGCTGTAAGTCAGGTGCAACTCAAGAGCACTTTACACACACAGTATACTGTGTTAATAGAGTATTACACCATTATAATACCACGATGACTTCAAATTACTAATTTTAATAAACTGGAAAAGCTCTCCAATAGTGCAGGGGGGAAATGTTGGCGGGAGAGGGGCAGAGGCAAAGAAAATGGAGCCAGTATGGGTGAAACCTTCAAAAATGTGCGCTTTCAAACATCCACTGATTGTGATCTTTTGAAAAAGATTGTATCAAACTAAATTTGGGGATCAAGCTAAATTGTATCAAACCAGCAAAGCAGGGGGAAACCCAGAAAGGGGACAACTTGGGAACAATATCATATGGATGCTCCAAAATAAACCTGGTGCAACTTGAGCAAAATTTTCATGTGAAAGCAACCCAGTTTTACAAAAGGTGGAGTGAATGGCTAGATTGGCTAGTTTGCCCCCCCACACACACCTCCGGAGCTGCCCAAGAGCATCCATGAGCTCAGTTCACACCTCTCTCTCTCTCAGCCACTCTCCACTTCAGGTTCCCATTCATACAGTCCTTTCGCAGCCAGAGTTGCCAGCCACAGAATAAACAGCCTGAAACATCCCTTTCCATCTGCTTCTCCACCTATCTTTCACCCCCACCCCCCATTTTCCAAGTGCAGCTGCTTCATGGTTAGTTACCATTTAAGTGTTACGCGCATGGCATCGCACCAACATGTTAATTAAAGCCCTCTGTCCAAAATCTCTTGGTACAATTTGCAATGTAATGGGTAGCCTCTAGTGCATCATTGTATCTCTATTAAAAGGAATTCTATGTAATGATGCTAGGATTTAATTAGTTTCTTTGCCAATGTTGTAAAACATAGTGATAAATGAGCTAACGGGTCTGTGGATCATTATTCTCGTCGAGATTAGTTTATTAGCTGATTATGAATCATTAACAAAGTCTACACGGGATTTCCTTATCTAATTCAACACAATTTTTAACATTCCGTTCTCTGCATTCATTTCTTTCTACAGGAAAAATTGTATTTAGATTGCAATCTGTGTGTCCTTTTGTTTGTGTATCTGTCTCCCCTCCCCACCACACACAAAGTACTAAACTGCAATTGTATCACCAGTTGAGATCTCAGGGTGATCTTGGGTATGTGGGATGCAGATGTACCATTATAAAGTTTGTGTGCCAGCCAGGTATTTATAAACAGACGAGTAATTACATGGCATTCTGGCTGGCACCAAGCCCAAGAAACTTGGTGGACACTGAAGAGCTCCAGGGAAGAGAAGTTAAAGAAGCACACAGCCAGCCTTTGCTACCTTCTCTAGAGCTGGAACTAGGAAGCTGGACCAAACCAAGGTGAAAGATAAGCTGTCTCAAATCCTCCGCATGCCCCAGGGCAATCAACAATGCCACAACTCCATTGAGAAAACCAGCCAGTTTTTTAATTCTGTGAAGTTTCTCTCTCCAGTGTGGTGGACTAGTTTTGGGATTTATTTATTTTTTTTGCTTGCAGGGGGTTTATGGCAACCCTGTAGGGTTTTCAAGGCAAGAAATGAACAGAGGTGGTATGCCATTGCCTGCCTCTGTGGAGCAACCCTGGTCTTCTTTGGTGGTCTCCCATCCAAGAGCTAACTGCTTAGCTTCTAAGAGCTGACGAAATTGGGCTAGCCAGTTCAGGGCACTATAAGTGATGATTATTTGCTTGGCCTCACAAGGCCTTAAGTGAGATGAGACGTGGCTTCAGTACTAGAGATGGGCACGAACTAGGAAAATATCGAACCATGCGGCTTGTGGTTCGTCACGTTTCATGAACCACGAACTTTCACAAACTTGCCCCAGTTCGTGGACCAGTTTGTTTGGTTCCTGAAAATGTCACTTCCAGGGCAGCAGAAAGTCTGCAGAAAGCCCACCCCCGCCGTTGCCTAGGAAACTGATTGATCGGTGCCAGGCTGTCTGCAGTGACGAACCAAAAAACAAAACAAACAAACCAGCCTAAAGTTTGTGGCGGTTCATCAGAAATGGGCTCTGATGAACCACTGGTTCGCGAACCACAAACTGGCTCGGTTCGTGACGAAGTTTGGTTCGTATTTCAGTTCATGCCCATCTTTATTCAGTACCTTTCCCCAAATCTATCCACCTCTGCAACGTCTTCCCTCCAAGCTTCACTCTTTTAGTATAACCTCACTGACCTCATCAGCAAGATACCCAGAGAGAGAATAGGCTCCCATTCCCCATCCTTTCCAGCTCCTGAGGGGCGGAAGATCGCTCCTATTTGGTAGCCAGCTGGCAGGTAGTTCAGGTGTTTCTAAATGCTCCCTAGCTCCTGATCAGGCAAAAAGTTCCAGGAGCAGCACTTTGGGGGTTAGTTTCATATGGATGAGAGAACTCTGGAGACTTACAGTGGTTTTGTAAAATTGCCTTTGTTTACAAATATAAAAGCAGAGGTTATTGGAGGCAAAGAAGTACTCATGCAATCAAGAAATTCAAGCCGCAACCCCAAGGCTACCCCACCCTCCCTTTTGGCCAACCCCAGCTAGACAACCTCATATTTCTGTGTGTTTCCATTCTTTCAACTGCTGTTTCTCACAAACACACACCACTTGAGGAGCACTGGTTAAGAGCCCAGCTCCTGAAAGTGAATGTTCCATTCAGAGGACCATTAAGAACCATTCTTTAGTCTGCACCTGAGCCAACCAGCGTTGCCACATTTATTATTTATTTAGAAAAATGTATACACTGCTTCTCCAGGGAACTGCTCAAAATGACTCACAAAATCAAATCACTTCATAGGACACAGTATAGATAACATTACAAACCATAAACAGCCTGAACAGCAAACTTTTAACAGGTTATAAAGCAGCATCAAACAACAGCCTATGAGGGGCATTCATAAAACAGTTTCCAGGCTAGAGGCAGACCGTAAAAAACACTTTAAAAAGATGGAATCTCTGATATATTACACTCAAAGATTTTGTGCGAATTAGTAAGAATTACAGAGGACAGTGTTGGAAATGTCTATGCACAGATGCAACATTTTATCACATGTAGTGGACATGCAAGGAAGAATGAAGATATTGGATAAAAATATATGAAGAGATGCAGAAGATTTCAAGCTCAGGTTTGAGATGAACCTGAAAAATATGCTATTAAATATTTTAACGAATAATGTTACAAAAGAACAGGGAGACCTTTTCTGGTATATGATGACAGCCGTGAGAGTACTGTATGCAGCAAAACGGAAAACAGATTCGTGCCCTGATATGCCTGAGTGGATAGACAAGCTGTAGGAATATGAAGCAATGGCTAAATTAACTTCCTATGTGCACAATAGACCAATTCTGAAATTGGAAAAAATGGAATCAGAATTCTGGAAAAAATGGAAGATTTCTTTGATTACTTAGGTTGAAACTAAGATAAATTAAGGTAATCATATTATAGACAAAATATAGAAGAGATTAGACTGATTAAAGAGAGAGAAGACTGATTAAAAATTACTGACATTAAAGTTTGAATATAAGCAATTAAGGAGATGGGAAGAGAACTATTATTATATAATCTAGTTGTGCTGTTACATATTTTGTAGCTTTACATATGTTGTAGCTTAAATGTAACTCAAAGGTAGTGCTTTGTATTTTTATATAAGTTTCTATGCACTTTCTACTATCATTTCTATCATTTATTTTTAAATAAAACCTTTACTTTTTTAAAAAAAGATGGAACCTCTTAGTTAAAATACACTTTGAGCCAGGTGCCTAAAAATAGCAAGGTAAGTTCCAAGCAGGCTTCAAGGGGGAAGGCTTTCCAATGGTGTGGTGCCTCCACTGAGAATGCCCTGTCTTTGGTCACTACCTGCCTCACCTGTGCAAGATCTTGACTCATGGGCTGGCCAGTATTGGAAAAGGTGGTCTTTCAAGTACCCTCATCCAAGCCATTTTGAGCCTTAAAGGTAAGCGTGTTGAATTATCCCTGGAAACTGATGGACAGCCAGTACAGATCTTTCAGCCCTAGGGTGATGTGATCCCTGTATCCCACTTCTGCCACTAGCTTTGCTGCCATATTTTAGACCAACTGAAGTTTATGCACTATTTTCAAAGGTAGCCCCACATAACACTCATTACAGTAATCTAACATGGAAGTAATCAGAATACGGATCTCCAATAGCCAGATCATGGTTTTTGAAAAATGGCCATAGCTGATGTTTCAGCCTAAGTTGATAGAAGGCACTATGTGCCAAGGAGGACAGATGGCTGTCTCTCCAGCCAGAGACCAGGATCCAGCAGCAGCCCAAAGCTATAAACTTGCTCCTTGAGGGAGTGTAACCCTTCCAGAACTTGGTGACTCCTCAGTCCTTGAGTTGCTTTGTTATTGACAAACAGCACCTCAGAGCCAAACTAGACAAGACAAATTACACGAGGTCATGCAAGTGTCTAGAATCATGTCTGTTCCTACCTGCTCATGTCTATTTTACCCTGGTGAACATGTGTCTTGTAGCCCTAGTCCGTGCATGTGTTGGGTAACTGGTGTGGTTGCAGTTGCAAGTGTCCATACTCATAATCAGTGAGTTGCCATTGCAGAGCGTCAATTTTGAGTGGCTTCCACTTCCCTCACCCCTCTTTTTGCCCTTAGATCTGGTTTACACTCGGGAAACTGTTTTGGTTTTAATCTGATAAGTTTTAAATTCTCCCATTTTCTAGTTGATGCCACCGCCTCCCTACTCCTCCTTCCTGCACCCTCCTTCCCTCTTAACTTCCTCCTCCTCCTCTTCATGCAGCATCTTCAGTTGGGATAAGGAGGAGGTGGGAAGAAAGATTGTGGCAACACAATTATGCATCTGAGCAAGCCTCCTTCAATCTCCATTATCCCCTGTGGGGAAAACTAGGGGAGCTATCTAGGGGGATAGGGGTGGCATTTTGCAAGCAAAATCTACTCAAATTTGCAGGGGAGCTAGTCCTATCTGTCCCCTAAAGACCCCCCCCCCCAATTTTCAGTTAGAGTCAACCCCAGGAAAGGCATGATCTATGGTTTTCCCCAGTTCCTGTCATTTTCTCTTCACAACAGTAAAAAATGGGGTGGCTGATGGTACCTACTTTGAGGGGCTTCAAAATGACCTCCCCAAGGTCCAAAGTCCACCAAATTTGCAGGACAACAACTCCAGGCGTGATCCATGGGTTTCCCCAGTTGATTCTGGCTGACGGTAAGAAACGCTGCAGCGTATTCCGACATGGGGATTGTCCACCCCCCTTTGAATAGATGCCCCCCATTCCTGGCAGGCCAAGCTGCAAGATCTCAGCAGAGGTGTGAAACCCCTGTTTTCAGCCCCCCCCCCCATGAAACCCTGTAAGTATTTTCCTGATATGTCCAATTGAGTAAACAAGTCTCCCTCTCAGAAAAGCTGCAGAGGAAGATTTGAGCATGTGCAAAGGGAAGGTGCATCATGGGATACCGTCTCTCATCTGGGAGGAATGGGGAAGAAACACGTGCCAATCTGAGCACAGGATCGAGTGCAGTGTAGCCGCATTGTGTGAGTGAACAGAAAAGCAATGGGGAAACACGTGTAAGTGCATTCACGTGTCATAAATGTGTAATTCGTTTCATGTAGTTTGGCTCTCAGTCTTGCCTAGACTGAGCTTCAGCTTATTGGCCCTCATTCATTCCATTACCTTCTCTCAACATATGCTCAAGACTTTCAGAGGCGCACCTGATTAAGCTATTAAGGAGAAACAGAACTGGATGTCATCCATATATCGGTGGTACCTCACCTTAACAGTGGCTTAGCTACCAGGCCAAATTGGCTGTGAGGGCTCAAACAGACAGGATGCTCAGAAAGCCCAATGGTTTGTTTCCCTCTGAAAACGAGGTATTCACGGCTTGAGCCAGACTGGTATTTTCAAGTGAGCGGGAGTTAAGCTCTCCCCTCCATTTCCCCGGGCTGAACTGACCTGCAGGAGCAACCATATTCCTTGTATTCCCTGTTGGGACACAAATAAAGGTGCCTATATGAGTCCTTGTATTTGAGACATGTATAATAGAGGCATGTCCCCATCGCCAGTATTTCTTCACTGGATAAAAAGTCTATTCCCAGGCAAAGACAAAAGAGATGATATTTACATGAAGATAATCTCCCCAGGCTCACAGTTTTTTTCTCTCTCTCTATCAGTTCACAAACACATGTTTAGTTTTTAACCTAAACACCCCTCCTGACAGGATTAGCCCATTTTCTAAAATGAATGGGTTTCACTGCCCAAGTGTGTCCAAAGATGCTCAAGTTGCACTCTGAAAAGAAAACTCTTCTCCCTAGAGGCTTCTCCATTCACAGTTGCATTCTGAGGCAGTTTTGCATTTTTTTCCCTTGCTGCCCCCAAATATACAAAACCTTGGCAGCTGAACTCATAAGACTTTCAAAAAAACCTCTTGTATCTCTCCTGACCTCCACCTCCCTCCACCCTACCTGTAGGAAGCAAGTTTTCCAGTCAGTTTCTAATGGTCACAACTCCCCTGTCAGGCTATCCTTCCCTTTGTCATGGACTTGAGTGGAATGCCATCATGCACTGCAGTGATTCCTGTCACTTGACAAAAAATATCCAAGCACATTCCCATTAAAGTCAAATGGCCTCTCCAGCCCTTGCCATTTCTCTCACTTGCTTAGCATGCATTTCTGCCACCCCGGCCCTCGAATCTCTTTGATTTGCTGCAAGATGGGGAAATGATTCCTCTTTCTTCCTCTTAATCTGGTTTCTGGCCATGCTGACTTGTGCCCGAGTGCATCAAATTTCAGCTCTAAGAGACCAATGAAAAGCCTTTATATGGAGTTATATTCTGCTAGCCCAGCAGAGGCGATTCATTCAAGATGACTGGCAGAAAGCATGGCTCAAGCATTCTGGCAAAGGGGTATGTTTGCCATCTCTGGGATGGGAACTCTCTGGATATTTCAGGGTGGAGCCTTGGGAGGGCAGTGTTTTGGGAGGAAGGAACCTCAGCAAGATATAATGCCACAGTTTACCCTACAAAGGAGCCATCTTCCCCTGAGGAACTGACCTCTGCAGTCTAGAGACCAGTTGTAATTTCAGGAGGTCTCCTCTTCAGGCTTCACTTGAAGATGGGCAACCCTACAGAGGGGGGAAGAGGACACTAGACAGGGGGCAAAGATTATGGCATGGGCTCTTTAAATAATTTCAGAAATATAATAGAATTGTCTCTTTCAGAATTGAATTGCGGGAGGGATGGTTACGCCAGCCCAGGAAGATGCTGCTGCTTGAGGCGTGCCAGTAAGCCCTCTTTTTTCTTTATTATCCCAATCACTTATGCTAGGCTTGATCTCAGATGGAGTCTGATGGACTACACTTTTGCCCAAGCTTTATTTAAAAGTACACAATAAAATTTAAGGAATCATACAATATGTGTCAAATGTGCCCTGCTTATCTGCCATGTGTGCCTATTATTCTCTATACTGTATTTGGGGCCTCTGAGAATGTATAAAGAACTGTGTAGCTGTCTAACTGTGTAGCCATGAGCCGCTTATCTTACAGGTGTCTGCTTTCACTTTCTCGACTGGCATGGGAAAGTGTCCTTGAAATGCTGGCTGGAGCCGTATCTCCCTGAGACATGAAATGAGCTCATCCTTGTCTTCCCCTTCCCTACTCCATCCATCCTTCTAGGCCCTGCGTGCCTAAATTATAATGGTCTTTAGCCCAAGGCGGGAACCCTGCCCTATAACTAACTCTGCTTTCCCCCTTTACGTCACTTCTGCCAATGCTGCTGTCTGAGAGCACTGATACTGATGGATCTCTAATAAAGAAACTTTAACTGGACTCTTGAAGTGTCTGCAGTGAAGTAACTGGGGATCAAACTGGTAGAGCCTGACAATATGATAACAGGTAAAATAACCAAAAGCACAAAACAATACTGCAGCCAGCAAACAGAAGAAAAACAACAACAAAAATCCATATCAAACACAACTCTCCCTCTGCCAGGGTACCTCAAGGAGGTGCAATCAATACTCTAAGTACTGGCATGCCAAAGTCCCTGTCCTTTTTGCCGCCTGTTGAATCTCTGATGGTGCCACACACAGATGGGCCTTCAACAGGTGACCTTTGTGTCGGGGTTGATGTTATGAATGCAGGTTACGGTAGAGGGGTTGGCTGAGGGCTTCTCCCAGAGAGAGCAGACATACATGAGTAACCTTGCCCTCTTTTATTTCTTTTCTGCCTGTTTCCATTAATCTTCAGAACAGATCTGGAGTAGGACTTGCTGTCACCACTCCTGGTCATTAAAGAGTCAGTCCTCTAGAAGAGGTCAGAGGTCTTCTTTCCTCCATGGTGCATCTTCTAGGGTTAGGGTTTTCATGAGGGTGGAGCTCCACAGACCGGTGTGTGCATCTGAGACATGTAGGCACCCCAGCAGAGTTAAACTGTTGAGTTCCAAGAAGAAAAACAAACACTGCAGAAGATGCTGTTGACTTGTGGAAGAGAAAGGGGAAGGGCTGTGGGTGGCTCAGTGGAAAAGCCTTGGCTTGGCTGTGGAACTGGTCTCCTTGCAAGAAAGGGGAATTAGCGGCAAGGAGAAGGCTATGCAAGAGGGGTAACAAGTGAGATCCTCCACCTACTTTTATGGGGTTCCCTCCCCAAGGAAACTGATGAGACGGGTGTTCTTGCAAATAAAGAGTAGTTTTTATTTAGAGGGGAAAACTCTCACACACACAAGATGCAAATAAACGGTTTGCACAAGCACACAAGATTCCTAGGAAATTAGCCAGAGGTTGGAATAGTGCGTGGGAGTCAGGAGATAGTTACCAATCAGAGGAGTAGAGTAGTCTGTGGAGGAAGAGGGCTTTGAAGTCCAGCATCTTCGGCCAGGGAGGAAAGCTCAGAGAGGTCTGAGGGAGCAATGCTGAGATTCAAGTAGGTGCTCACCACACTGCTCAATCTGGCTGGGGCAGAGCCAGCATTCTTATAGGGCTGAATGGACCCTGAGGTTGGAGAGTGACTTCCTCCAGTAAGACAAAAACCTTAATGGTTGTTTCTTGGGACAGACAAAAGGCTTGAATACCTTGATTGGTGCTTCCGGAGTGTGACAAAAGATTTAGATTGGTTGCTCCTGGTGTCTTACAAAGAAACTATAGTTAATTAAATATTCCCAGAGCTGGCTGATGAATTTGGAGTTTGGATTAAATGCTCCTAGGTAGAGTTTTAAACATATCAGAAGCTGATTGATGGCCCTCAATTGCAGGGCAGGATCTAATCAATGGGAAGAGTGGAATGTTCAAGGTGAGATAATTCACAAGCGCCTTTCTTGTCAAAGATAGTGCATCACAGCTTGGGAGGGCAGGAACTAATCACGACCAGTCACTTGGCATGTACTCGCATTCCATTCATATTTTACTCTCCCAGGCAGGAGCTGGCAACGCTTTGCTAAGCTGGGTGGCTTGCTAATGTGAGGTGAGGTGCAGTAGATTGGCTTAAGATTTCATATCATAAGTAGCTATTAAAACAGCGGAGGCCAGACGGACTGCTCCCATGGCATCCAGAAGGTCCCAGGTTCAATCCCCAGCATTTCCTGTTAAAAGGACCAGGTAGTAGGTGATGTGAAAAACCTCTGCTTGAGACCCTGGAAAGCTGCTGCCACCCAGAGAAGACAATGCTGACTTTGATGGCCAAGCGTCTGATTCATGAGTGTATTCAAAAGCAGTTCAATGGTGGATGCTTGCTCTGAGCAGAAGGAGGAGTGCAAAAAGGCATCTTAGCTCACACAGTGTGAGTTGAACGGTGATGGTAGGAGTGTGGCAGCTGTAGAGATGGTTAAAATGGCACATGCTCAGCAAAAGTAAAAAAGGTGTGGCTTGGCCAACAGCAAGATGGCTGAAAGGACCCAATTTCAAAGAAAAATATTTCACTAAATATTGGGGGGAAACTTTAATTGCCTCTGTTTGCCAGTTTTGAGGTCCCCCTTCTATCCTTGTCTGAATAATAAAGGCTTCAAACTTGGTGATCTTAGAAGAAGAAAAGGTTTATTATGAGAAGTTCTCAAATAATCCTGAGGCACACACTATCACAGCAGGGTGCATGCCAACAAACAAGCAATACGTACATTTATACCATCACATAGACATGATGCAAGTAAGCAACAGTTGCTTACAGTGCAGAGGATTATTACAAGAATATTATAAACAATCAAATGAATGCCTCATGACGTTCGGAACATGATAGATTGGCAGGTCGAGATTATGTTTCTTTTCAGGTCATGTAACATAAACTATCAGAAAGACTCTGTAATCATCTCTGCATTGCTGAGGAAGGACATTCCCAAGGCTGAGAACAGGGCAGGAAGGAAACATGGGTAGCCTTCATTTGATCTCAAAGTGCAACCTGACTGTACACAGCAAGGCCTTTGTGTTATTACAACCAAAATACAGGATAGAATGAAGGGTGATGAGCACACAGGGAGAAGAGTCCTTTAATCAATTTGGACCATATATAGAAAACGATAGAGCACCTCAAAAATCCTCTGACGTGGAGCTTGTGGCATGAGCGCAGTTGATCTAATGTAAATGCCCGTATGGCACTTACAGGAGTCCTATCCCTAAAGAAGGCATCCTGCCAGGATTTTACAAAATCATCTCCCCTTCAGTCACTTAATCACTGAAATAGTACTAAGAATATGAAACTTTGCAGCTAGAAAGTATGTATGTACATTTTGCCTCTTTTATTTACAATGTGAGGCAGGAGGGAACACACACATTTCCTATTTTTAACTTTCACCATGTTTCGGTCAGAAGCTGCATCGCCATTGCCAGTGGGAGGCTGCCCCTGGTGGGTGTTCGTGTCTTTGGATCTTGCTCCTAATTGCAGGTGTCCCATCTGTGCCTGGGGAGAGATGAGTGCTACCTTGCCCGGGCTTGTCATCTGTAAATGCCTCTATCACATCGCGCAGTAATGACATCTGACAGATGACGACAGCATGAAAGCGGCTGGATGAATTCCACAAAAATGGCCAAGAAAATCAGAAAGCGCACAATTCGTTGTAAAACATGTATGTTTGTTGTCGTTTGTTTGTTTTGCCTTTTAATGTTTATAATAAAAACTCTAAAATAACACAGTCGGGAAAGATTAGAGATCACCATGGGGAATCGCCAGCGGACAAGGCTGCCATTAGCTGAGCAGATTTTGAACACATGAAGCTGCCAGATACGGAGTCAGACGATGGGTCCATCAAGATCAGCGTTGTCTACTCAGACTGGCAGCAGCTCTCCAGGGCAGAGGTCTTGCACATCACCTGCCGCCCGATCCTTTTAGCGACAGATGCCAGGGATTGCCTTCCGCATGCCAAGCCGATGCTCTACCGCTGAGCCACAGCCCCTCCAAGGAATCCAATTGGCTTCTCCCTTCTCTTTGTGGGGATGTGCCAGCCATTGGGTCCTTCTCTGTCCTTTCCTCCACCACTGCTGCTGACCTCCTGCCTCTTATTGGAAGGCAGTGACCTCATTAGCCACCCTCCAGCCCTCCTCCAATAAAGTGTCAAGTTACAAACGCTCCATTGGAATTCCTTGGGCTCTCCTGAAAATCCAGGCTCTTGTGAACCAGAGGCATTGCCTTGATAGCTCGCCTGGGCCTCTGGGGCTCTCTACAACATGCCTGAACCCAGCCACCCTTCTCATTTCATCAGGGCCTTGCTTCCCTTGAAACTACCATGCTGTAACCTCCTCCCTCCAAGCTGCAACTAACTGAGCCATTGAGTCTTAGGGATGCCAGATTCCCACTGGAGGTGGAGGAGAGCTGTGTTTTATCAGCAACAAATATACCAGTAACTGAAAGTACCTAATAACGTCCTCCCCAAATCAAGGAGGACACAGGAGCACTCGCTCCAATCTTTCCTTATGTTGAATAGGGCCTTCTTTGCCAGCGGGGGCTCTATTCTGAACCTACCCCCTTGCCTCTTCACTGGAAAGAAAATTAAACCAAGACCTTGAGGCCTCTTCTGGAGAATCCTGCCCTGAAAATAGCATTTTGTGAAATGGTTTCGAATCCTCTATATCATAGTTCTCTTTCCACTGGGCCATTGTTCCATCCCTGTTGACCTCCGACCTCACATATACAAACCTGAGGGCAGGATTATGCTTCCCAGGGACTAATCCCCAGGCACCGTGAGCCACCCGTTCTATGCCTGGTGCTGCCATAGAAACATGACCTTGGAGGTCGGCCATTAACAAAAGCTGTTTCCTCCTCCTTTCTCCTCGTCCCTCTGAGTGCTTCGTTTTCAGCCCCTAACCCCCGCCCCCAGTTCAGCTCCAAGAAAGAGTGAACATTGAATGCCAAGGTGCTCTTCACTCATGTCAGATGCCAGGCAGGACCCAAGCATCCAGAAACCTCCCCCCGAAACAGAGACAGAACTTCCTGTTCCCAAGGGCTCTTCCAAGCTGGCGCTTCTCTGCCCTGAGCCGACTGGCATGTTCTCCGTGGCAGGGAAATCATTTGCTGCATGTGAATGTGGTACAGTTTGGGAATGCTGCTCTCCAGGAGGCTCCGGAGGATTCAGGAGTGCTCGGGGGACAAGATTTGAGTCCAGTAGCACCTTAAAGCCCAACCAGATTTCCAGGGTAGAAGCGTTCAAGAGTCAAAGCTACCTTCGTTTGATACAAATAGGAAAATGACAAAGGGAGGATTACTCTTCCGAAGTTAATGTGCTCTGAATGGCCATTCCTAGTAGTCACTCAGAATTTGGAAGACTGCCCACCTCTGATGGGGATCTCCCCCCCCCCCATAAGTAGAGTTGCCAAGTCCTGGTTGAGAAATTCCTGGAGATTTGTGGGTGGAGCCTTGGGAAGCCAGGATTTTGTGAGCTAAGGAACTCAGCAGGTTATAACACCTTAGAATCCATCTCCAAAGTAGCCATTTTCTCCACGGGGACTGATCTCTGTCATCTGGAGACTAGGAGCCAAGCTACAATTGACGCCTGACACAGGTTGGACACTTGTCAGCTTCCCTCAAGTTTTGATGGGAAATGTAGGTGTCCTGGTCTTGCAGCTGTAATGGAGAGCCAAGCTGTAAAACCAGGACGCCTACATTTCCCATCAAAACTTGAGGGAAGCTGACAAGTGTCCAACCTGTGTAAGGCATCACTTGTAGCTTGGCTGTAGTTGTAATTCCAGGAGATATCTAGTCCCTACCTGGAGACAGGCAATTAGAGGTGAGCACGATCCAAAAAAAATTAACGATCCAGCTGATCGTGGATCGGGGCCGGCAACAATCCCAAATAAACAATCCACACTGATAATCTCCCATTCCCGAACTGTGGATCGTGGATCGTGGAGGCAAAAGCGGAGGGGCGCCCCGCTGTTCCCAGCGATACAGGAATGGTGGGTGATGCTGGCGGCATCTGTGTTTGTGTTTGGCCGTCTATGTTTGGCCGTCAGAGCTGCCTATCAGGGTTTGCAGGGATGAGATTGGAGTGCCCATGGCTACAGAACACCCCCTTCCCCCTCCCCTGGGTGTCTTCTCCCAACTGGTGACTGCTTTGCTGCTCCGTGGTTGGAAGGAAGCCCTGCTGATCAAGGAAAGCTGGGCTTCCATTCGGGTTTCTAGGGCAACAGAAGGAGGGCAAACACAGCTCAGGCATTCCCCTGGCTCCGTTGCCAGGGGAATAGATTGCTGGCGCCTGAGTGTCTGGATCCCCGATCTGAGCCCGATCGCCCTGATCCAGCCCCGATCAAGGCCCCTCCCGACCACTGCATCGTTGGCCGTGGACGAGCATGATCCACCGATTCACGATTGTGCGATCGCCATTATCGTGGGTTTTTTTCGATCGTAATGTGGATCGTGCCCATCTCTACTGGCAATCCTCTCCATAAGCCAGTCCTCCAAATGGAACCTCAGCAAGAACGTGATGCTATTCGTGATAATGCAGCCCTCCTTCTGGAAGGGAGGCTATGGAATCTATAAGCAGCCGGTATCTTGGCCTAGGTGATCTGAAGCCCCTTCCTGAGAGCTCAGACTGTCCCTATGGAACGCATACCGCCCCTGCAACTCTACCTAATGCATACCAACCCTTCCGCTGCTGCCTCCCATCTCTAAGCTGAATGAAGCTGACTCCTCCTCCAGGGTTCTGGGAAGAGCCGCATCCAATTATCCTCTCATTAGGGATGATGCATCCCTTTTGAACGCTGCCGTGCCGTTTCATTGCACAGCCTCTCTCAGCTGCGTCGAGCATTAGCAGATAACTGCCTCCACAACATATGCCATCACTCATTACGGGAGCCTTCCTAGATTATGGGTGCAGCTTAATGACTTGTTAAAGATGTTTAACACTTACAATTTTGTTTTTAATTTAGGAAGCAGCATGATCAAAACGTGTCCTGAGAATTTCACTATGGCTTGGTGAATATTTGCGGGTTGGTCTGTTCAGAGGGAAAAACGAGTCTTAAGCTGAGTTGCAGGCCCCCAAGGCGTATTTTAGATGGCAAAGCACCACCAGGATCTGACATGCTAATAGGCTGGAGGAAACAATGTGTTACAAAGGAAATGGCCAACTTCCCAGGAAGCTTTTGCTTCTGTCTGGTGCTTTTTTTCACTCCGGTCTCTTGGCTCTTGATGCCAGTCCAGACAGCTGCCCTCCTTTCTGGCTTCTGAGCCAGTTAGTGGCACCTTATCTCCTGAGCAGAGGTTAGCCGGAGGAGCCACACAATGACGAAGTATTTTCAGTAAAGTTCTAATGTGTTAAACTCATTAGGAAGATCAGGGAGTTAATTAAGATATAGATTTTTCTATAGGGAGCTATATTTCAAAGGTAATTTGCAACAGCTGGGTCCGTAGATCATGACACTTCCCTGGCTGCTTTTCTTCATTTTGCACCCATATCTTGCAAATACAAAGTGGCTCTTTAGAGACTTCCTCATTTTGTGGTGGAAAGAAACCCACAACTCATTGTGGCACCCCTCCCCAATTCATCACTGTCATGTTGCAGGTTCACAACTAGAGAAAGGTCACCATGTCTGGCTGGGGGAATGTAATTAAAAGGTGAGTTGGGTTGAACTAAAACGGAGCCGTTCTTCCCTGGAAAAAGCAAACACGCTTCCTGTAGGCCTCCCCATAGCGATCTTCTGTTCCTACTGATCCACACACACTTAAATTTAGCATTGGGTAGTGGTGGAAAATGCCATCAACTTGCAGTTGTCTCCTGGCAACCCTATAGGCTTTTCAAGGCAAGAAACATTCCGAGGTGACTTGCCATTGCGTGTCTCTGCATTGCAACAGTGAGCTTCCTTAGTGGTCTATCCGAGCACTAACCAAGGATGACCCCGCTTAACTTCTGAGATCTGACAAGCTTGGGCTACCCTGGGACATCCAAGTCAGGGCAACTGGGTACTCTTCATTCATTCACTGCGCTCCATTCTCTTTCCCACCAACACCAGAATGGAATTGGAACAAATCTTTTTTTAAAATCACAGTCTTGAATGTAACTTTTAGACAGAGTGCCAGGTGGGTAGCTAGCCACGTTCGTCCGTAGAAGTAGAACAAAATTCAAACCCAGTAACACCTTAAAGACCAACCAGGTTTTCCAGGGTATAAGCTTTCATGAGTCAAAGCTCACTTTGCTTTAACGTATAAAAACTTACACCCTGGAAAATTTTATTGAGCTTTAAGGTGCTATGGGACTCGAATTTGGCTTTTTAGAAAAGGTTATCATTTCAGAATAAGGCTTCTGTGGACAAAACATGGTGTTGACTTTACTGACTTCCAACTAGCATTCATGATGGGGAAGATACTTACATTTCTTTTAGTTGCTCAAGAGAGTTTCCAGGCCTGTCAGCAGGTGACATCTGGGCTGCCTTCACCATGGTGAGAAAAAGAAGCAACCAAGGTGGGCATGGGCAGAAACTTGGGTACCAAATGCAGGTTGGGAAATTCCTGGAGATTTGGGGGACGAGCCTGAGGATGACAGGGTTCGGGAGGGACCTCAGTGGGGTATAAAGCCATAGGAGCCACTCTGTACAGCAGCCATATTCTCCGGGGGAACTGGGTGATCACCAGGCCCCACCTGGAAAGTGGCAACTTGAGCAGAAACAGTATCTATTCCCAGGTGTCCCCACAGCACTTGTTGCTGCCCCTCCTACCCTTTCCCCTCCTTTTCTATACTTCATCTTTGCAAAAGCACAGATGCAAAAGTGGTTTGGGTGTCCTATTTCACTCCTTGAATGAAACAGGAGCAACCAGGATAGCAGAACTTCAAATAAATACCCTTGGGGCATTTCAATAGGGTCTTTCAGCACAATTCAGACTGCAAATTCCGAAAATGATTTATCAGGAGGTTCCAAAAACATTACTCAGGTACACATTGTGTATTCATGTGTTTTTATAGCAAGAAAAAATTCATGAAGCGTTAGCGCATGTGCACAATGCAAAACTTATGAAAACCTGGGAAGGGTATTTTTGTCATAGGGCTGCCTCTAGAGCAGCATTTTTGTAGGTTTAAGGGCTTCCACCTTTAGAGTGCAATTTTTGTACACATGCAACCTGAAATGCCCCTGGAGTCCTGCTGCTGGGACAGCTCCAGCTCCCAGGAACAGAATTCTGGATGGCGTTTGGGGTTGCTGCTGCAGCAGGGAGCACGTTATGCTCTGCTCTTAGATGTATATCAAGTGATCTTGTTTTTGAAAGAATTGCATTTGTTTGTGGGGAAAGGAGAAAGCAAACAAGAGTTTCAGACTTCCAACCTATTCACTTTCTGATTTTTTGGGGCCTCCACCCCTCCTATAGGAATCAGTATGCAGAAGTGCAGCTGTGTGGAAAAGGAAACTGTCTTCGGTCAGCTTCTGGATCACATGTCTCTCTTTGTCTTGTTTTCAGCAAATGCCCATACTAAGGCTTGTAGGCAGGAGATGGATGATGAGTTTGCCAGGCACACTACTTTCAAATTCATTCCTGCAATCATGCATTTATCAAAAGAAAAAGAAAGGCAGCATTTCTTGGGATGGGAGGGAAGGCGGCAAGGTATAGCCCTATCTCGTCAGGTCTCGGAAGCTAAGCAGGGTCAGTACTTAGATGGGCAACCACCAAGGAAGACTTTGCAGAGGAAGGCACTGGCAATCCACCTCTGCTTCACACTTGCCATGACAGGTCCTTGCTGGAGTCTCCATAAGTTGACTGCGACTTGATGGCACATACATATGCACAGGGCTTTTTTTCAGCATGAATGCAGTGGAATGGAGTTCCAGCACCTCTTGAAAATGGTCACATGGCCGGTAGCCCCGCCCCCTGATCTCCAGATAGAGGGGAGTTTAGATTGCCCTCCGCGCCGTGTGGTGCAGAGGGCAATCTAAACTCCCCTCTGTCTGGAGATCAGGGGGTGGGGCCACCGACCATGTGACCATTTTCGCCAAGGGCGATTTAAACTGTACAAAAAACTCCCCCCTTGTTCCAGCTGACCCAAAGTGACATCATTGTGCGGTCCTGAGTTCCACCACTGAGTTCCACCACCTCTTTTCCCAGAAAAAAAGCCCTGCATATGCATATGCCAAGAAGAGCCTGCAGGGGGCATGAAAGAGCCTGGAGGGCAAACCCCTGCCCCCACAGGCATGCAGGCACTGTTTGTGATGAAACGACATTTGATTCAAGAATCTGGGTAAGAATTCTTGACTTTGTTGTAAGTATGTTGGATGTACACTCTATGAATACTCAGAGGTTAAGCTCAAACTGCCTTTGCAGGTAGCCTTATAAAAAGAGCTAAGCTCCCTCCCCTCCGCTCCACTTCTCCATTCCTTCTGAATTCTAAGCTACAGAGTTTGGTGACATTAGTATGCTAATAAAGACAAAATGAAAGAGCTACTGCAATATGACAAGGGGGGCTCCCTGCCTCCTCTCTCTTCAGCAACATAGAAATAAGATGTTGATGTAGGGAAAGAGGATGTGGTTATGCCTATTTCATTTTCTCTGTGCTCAGAACTCTTTGGTGGTTCATTGTTATGTTTTTATATATCGTCTGTTTGCATATATTCTTTAGGACAAAACTTTATTTTTCTGAAATTGGAGTTATGTGGTTTTGGCATTGTACTTTGGCTCATGCTTATCAAGATATAATAGAGAGGCATGGAGGGCCTTCCTAGTTGAGAATACTGGTAACAAGTGAGATATCAAGAATTTCCCTCCTACCTGCACATTGGCTGAACTGAGGGGGTTCTGATTTTTTAAAAAACATTTTGTTAGGTGAGCATAATTTACAAATAACATTTATCTATTAAAACCTTAATATCTATATTCCCCCCTTTCCCTCCCCCCTTTTTCTAAGACTTCCAACAGCTTTCCAACCCGATAACAAAATCTATTACTTAATCTATTCTTTCTACATATCATTATAACATTTTACTTTACTATACTAAATAATATCCTTTAATTTCAAATCTAGTTCTAATCTTAAACTAACAATAGTTAAAACTTCCCTTTATCAGATAAAGATTCATATCTCCTAATCTCCAAATTTAATAACTTTCCAGTTGCCACAGTTTTCCCTTTACGTCCCACTTCTTCTCTAAATATTGTCTTAACCTCCCCCATTCGTTAAAAAATTCTTCTAAATTCTGATCTCTCAGCCGCCTTGTCATTTTATCTATTTCTGCCATGTACAGCAATTTTTGTATCCAGTCTTCAATAGATAGTATTTCTTGCACCTTCCATTTCTGCGCATATAATATTCTTGCCGCTGTTGTCATATAAAATAATAATGTTCTATATTGCATAGGAACATCTGGGGGGGTTCTGATTTTTTATAGTGTCTGACTGCCTCAGATTGCGATTCCATTAGTGGCCTGCTAGTGGCAACAGAGAGTAAACTGTATTTATGAGAGGGATTGAGTGGTGTGAAGCTGGGGAGAAGCGAATTCTTCTTGGTAGTCTAGCAGCTAGAGGCCTGGGCCAATCGAGTACCTTCCTCATTCTTTGTGGTAAAAAGAACTTCATTTTACCACACTATTATCCATGGTCTGCAAGCAAAAGGTCTCCTCCACAAACCTCCGCTGTGCTTTGTAAACTGCTTTTCTGCTAGTGAAACATCAAAGGAAGTGATTTCTGGGGGCATGAAGGTTCATGGCGTAGGTGGACTATCTGCCCTCGTTGCCTGTGCAATGGAATGAAACGAGGCAGCTTCTTGAGACTGTTACACAGTCCTACAGTGGCTCAGATCTGCTGCTGCTTCTACCTGCATGCAGAAAGCCCCAAGTTCATTCTCCAGTTTCAGGGGCTCAAGTAGCAGAGCTAGGAAAGATCTCCAGTCTGAGATGCAGCTGCCAGTCAGAGCAGGTAATACTAGGCAAGATGAACTAGTGGTCTGATCCAGCAGACAGCAGTTGCTCAGATTCTTGTGACCTGCTGCTATGCTGCATAATTCTATTTATTTGTAGAAGGGCGGTATATAAGCACACTGTTGTTATTGTTACTATTGTGTGGTGGGGAGTGCCCTCAAGTCATAGCTGACTTATGGTGACCCTTAGCAGGGTTTGCATGACAAGAGACTAACAGAGGAGGTTTGCCTGCCTCTACAACTCAGGTCTTTGTTGGAGGTCTCCCATCCAGTTACTAACCAAGGCTGACCCAGCTTAGTTTCTGACTCTGACGAGATCAGGCTCACCTGGCCTTGTTGTTATTTATTTATTTATTTATCTATCTACCTATCTATAACCCACCTTTCTCACTGAATCTCAAGGCAGATTACAGAACACAGAAAGGGTGGGGGAGAAAAAGAAACATCATACATTATAGGACATTGAATGAACAATGGAGTACAAAAGTGAATGACAATGTGGGCAACAATGTAAATGCACAGTATAAGATATACAAGGAACAATGCAAATGAAAAATGCAACAGAACTAGGAATGCAAACTAGGAATGTTGCTCCCAGGGTCCCTTTAAAGGTAAGCACCAACAACTCAAATTGGACCTGAAAACAAATAGGCAGCCAGTGAAGGTGCAATAAGGACTACCTGGGCAGCCCCTGATAATAAATGAGTGTTGCATTTTGTTTTGCCTGAAGTTTCTAAATCATCTTTAAGGGCAGCCCCTTGTAGAGTGCAGGACAGTAATCTAGCCTTGAGGCTACCATCACATTGACCAAAGTGGCTAGATCAGAAGTCTGCAGAAATGGGGTCGGCTTCTGAGCTAAATACTGGTGCAAAAAAAAAAAAAAGCCTTTCTCACTGCCATACTTTACTTGTTTCTCAAATATGAAGCCTGGATCGAGCAGGACGCCTCACTCTTAACTGAGTCCTTCAATGAAAACAGTATGGAGAGCAACCACCTGATACTTTACCAGCCGGCATCTCCTCCCTTTTTTTTCTGAATTCATTTTCAGTTTCTTCCCACACAGCCAGTTTCTTCTCAGCTCCTGGAGACTTACTTGCGATAATACATAATGGGGCGTCATCCAAATACGGGTGATGCACTCTTCCAAAACCACAGGTTGTCGTCTTTACAGAGAGATTTCACGACATGGGTGGAAATACTAAACCTTACATTACCCCTGTACTGCAGATCTCAAAAGTCTGATTCTGCATCCTCCACTGCTACCCTCTGAGAACAACCTAATAAAAAAGGATATAAAACCATCTGAATAGTGCTCTGCCTCACGCTTCAGCTATATTATCCACAGTATCAGAAATAGCCAAAAGATCTAAGAAATGTAACAGAGATGCATTCCCATCTATTTACAAACAAGAGATTGTGTACTTTAACCATTAAAGCAATCGCTGCCCCAAACTAGGCCTAAATCCAAATGAAAAGAGTCAAGGATGGTTGTGTCACCCAAGTAGACCCAGAGTTGTTCAGTAGACCCAGTTCAGTAATCTCCCCCTCAAAAAACAGTTTTGAGACAAATTTCAGATTCCTTGGATAATCAACAGCGGCATTCACAGTTTTCTGGAGCAGAGGTCTCATTAAGTGTGTACAAGATTTTATAAGCCACAAAAGGCATGAATCTAAACTTCAGGCGGTTGTCTTCACACTCCACAAGATTTTCAATCGATACAATATAGAGATACAATACTTTACTGAATGAAGCTGTTGCAATTAGATAGTGCTATGGACACCACTGTTGCCTGTCGCTGACTAAATAGGGTCCAAGTCAAAGCAGAGTTGAGTATCTTCCCAATCTACAGCCATTGATAGCGGTAAGAGATGTTGACCTAAAAAAGTGAAATTGATTGTCATCGAGAGCTCTTCTCATGTTCTTATTTGATGTGCTCAAAGGCAGGGGCTTCTTTTCTCTTCAGCCATGTTGGCCAGCCTTCCTAAGCGGTGTTCCCGAAAGAGTTAATCAGCAGGCCAAACAATTTGCTGCCAGATCTCCAAAGCAAAATCAGAGGGTTTTTAATTACGTTAAATTAAAGTTATTAAAAGTTAAGTTCAGTACTGAGAGCATTTCACAGCGAAAGGTGTTGCAACATCATTATTTCCCCCCAAAATGCACTTACTGTACATTTCTCAAAGCCATCAGCCTTGATTGAAAGCTAATGAAAAAGCTGTCCTGCGTCAGTTTCTTCCTTGTATCCATTAAGAATAATTATGGCTGAACAATTTTTGATGCCTGTAACCTTCGCAAGTGGTGCTAATGGCATTATAAATTGCTCCTTGTCCAATGACTACAGTCTGAAGCTTAATTCAAAAGCGCTCTGTCAACAGGGCAGATTTGTGTGGTTAATGAGTGCGTTTAAAACAACAGCCGCAGCTCATGCATCCTAATGTCGATAAGAGGATGTGGTTCAATAAAGAGTCTTGTCCATAATAATTAGCAGCAACAAACGTTCTGGATTTGTCCAACTGCAGCATTAATGACTCTGCTTTGGGGATTTCTGACCAAGCTTCCATCTCTGATTGGGGTAACACACACACATGGTCACACATGAAGCTGCCTTATACTGAATCAGACCATCAGTCTAGCAAGGTCAGTATTGCCTACTCTGACTGGCAGCAGCTCTCCAGAGTCTCAGATCGAGGTCTTTCACATCACCTATTGTCTGGTTTTTTAAACTGGAGATGGTGGGGATTGAACCTGGGACCTTCTGCATGCAAAGCAGAGGCTCTTCCACTGTCTTGAAGAAAGAAAAAGCTATTTGTTCTCCTTGGAATAAGGGACAAGAGAAAGTTGGTACAAATGGCAAGGGAAGAAGAATTAAAATCAGAGGGGGGAAAGATCCATAAATGGGTTGGTTGTAATTTTGACCAAAGAATAATGTTCTGCTTGTTAAGGGGATTGGTGCAAAACAGGCTTCTTTGCTCATGCAATAGTGCTGTGCTGTAAGAAAGGGCTCAGAGAGATGCCTTGGTAAAGGGATAGGGCTTGCATACCGTTCTACTGGGTACTGTCTGTTGACGTAGATATGCTGCTACTGAATAGTTTCCACATTGTTAAATATGTCATGTTTAATTACTTATGCTTTGTTTCAGCAATATTTCATTCCTGGCTGTTTTCACACTGCTTACCAGCCACGGAACATCACGCTGAGCTCCTGGAATGACAGTGTCTTCCTGGCACAATTTCACGCGAGATCTCATGCAAAATCGCGCCAGGAAGACGCTGTTGTTCCGGGAGCTCAGCGCAATGTTCCGTGGCCAGTAAGCAGTGTGAAAATGGCCCCTGTGTTTGGATTTATGCTTGTTTTTGGATTTTGGACCCGTACCCTATCGTATCGGTTCATTGAATGTTCCAGCTGTTGATCATATTGACTTGCACTGTGTGATCTGCCTTGGGTCTGAATGAGAAAGGCAGACTATAAACAAACAAACAAAGTTAAAACACTCCCAGTTAAGTCAGATGGAAATCCTGGAATGACTGGCAGCCTTCCTCCTTTAAGGAGTGGGATTTTTGGGGGGGAAGTGGACATGCTTGCATATATGTGCTTAGAGCCTCCTTACTCGGAAATGGGTGCATATTCCTACTTAGCTAATCATTTTAGCCAGAATACAGCACACCAGAGAGAACAATGTTAACCACCAGGGCTCATTTCGAGGGGGAATTCACAGGAACGCAGTTCCGGCAGTTCCCCAAAGAGGTCACATGTCAGGTGGCCCCGCCCACCTGACCCTCGGCCATTTGGGGCCCTTCAGCCTGGATTGGGGCCGAAATGGCCCAGATTGGGCCTCTGACAGGTGGTGGATCACTCTCCCACTCAGAAAGCCTTTACCAGACATATACAAGAATATGGTCTTCCCCCCTCCCCCCCTCCCCAGCCTCTAAGCATACTAACTATTGAACTGGTAGTTCAGGGAGGGGCTGTAGCTCAGTGGAAGAGCTTCGGCTTTGCATGTAGAAGGTCCCAAGTTCAATCCCCACCATCTTCAATTTAAAGGACCAGGCATTAGGTGATGTGAAAGACCTCCACCTGATACCCTGGAGAGCCATTGCCAGTCTGAATAGACAGCACTGATCTCAGTGGATCAATTTTCTGATCCACTATAAGGCAGCTTCAAGTGTGCATGTTCAACTGCTGGCTTTTATACCCAATGGCAATGCTTATGTCTCTTCAAGCTCGCTAGCTTAGATAAGCTGGCATGGGTACAGAAGCAAGGAGGTTGTCTGCTCCCGGCTCAATACAGACCAAAGGGGAAATCCAGCAGTTAACTTCTGAGGTTGCCAGTCATTTTTTTCTCTACCTCTGCCTCTGAAGAGTGCGTAACAGACAGCAATACATCAAGTGTGACTGCCCCTGCATGTAGGCACAGTACTAAGGAGCACTGCCCCCATTTCTACCCCCCCTCCCATCTGTCATTCAGCCGTCAAAGCCACAGGGGCCCTGCATGAAATGAATGACTGACAGCCCTCCTGCCATCACTGGTGCAGTTCAATAAAAGTTGTAACTGCTCCAGTGGTGGCATTCTTGTTCTGTTTTTTGGCAGATAGTTTCAATTTTTACTCACCACATTTGCCTTCAGAATGAGGCATACTGGGGCTGAAGACCTACATGCCTGGAGTTACGGTTGCTAACTCTAGGCTGGGAAATTCCTGGAGATTTGAGAATGGAGCCTGTGGGTCATGGAATTTAGGGAAGCGAGGGACTTCAGTGGGATATAATTCCACACAGTCCACCCTCCCAAGCAGCCCTTTTCTTCAGGGGAGCTGATATCTCCGGTCTGGAGATCAGTTGTAATTCCAGGTGAACTCCAGCCCCCACCTGGAGGTTGGTAACCCTAACAGGAACACCACAAATGCATAGGAGGGTTTGAGTGGTGACCATACCCAAGTCTCTTTTCTTTTCGAAGGCTCTTTTCTTTGTCAGTTGTCAATTCACAGCAAATGAGAGGCAGACTGCCAGCTATTACAAGACACGACACGACTGCTTGTTAGATTCTACAAGCAATTCTGGCGCAACAAACAACCTCTCCTGCCTGGTGGGGTGAGAATGATGAATATGAGATTTCTCTTTGGCCAGCTGGGGAGCGCATGGGAGGGATAGGGGTAATGTATGTCAGCCTCTACTGAAAGGCTCTGGTTTTCTGTCATACTAGCAAGAGGGGAAGGAATCGAGTCCCAGAGCTCAATAGCTTGCTTCTGAAAGACCTTCCTTGGCTCTTGCCCAGTTCCTTCCTTTCTTCTTTGCTTTAAACGCGTCATTGGCTTAGTAGGGATTCCAGCGAGGGAAGCTTTTAAAAGGCTGTATTATGCCTCCAAAGGTCCCCCCAACACACACACACAAACACACACACTCCGCTTCGCGACAGAGCTTGCTTCCCTGGCACCTTGCGCTTCTGAGCTAGCTTTTCGGAGTGACATGCAGGGCGAAGGCTGCACAAATTGCCAGAATGGGCAGTTAAGCGGCAGGGTTAAAGGTTAAATGAACACGGTTGTTTATGAGGACACAGCCGGCATCCATTTGCATTTTAATATTCTCTCTGTGAGACAAAAAAACCATTTGGGGGGACAGCTTGTTTGGAAATCCCATTAGCAGGTTATTTATGGGACTCCTGCCTGCTTGACCTGTAACCTTCTTTTGTTAAACATGAACCAGACATGAATCAGATGGGTGGCCACACGGTCACTATTGTTTTCTGTACCATTAAATGTCATTGAATTCAATTATTCTTCGCCTGATGTTTCCTAAGTTATTATAGTGCCCAATTTTCTTGTATTTGTTTTCTGTGGCCTGCTCTACGATTTCTACCTGCCTGAAAGGCGGCTTCACTTTCAAATGGCCATTTCTCTGCTTTCTAGAGCTCAAAGTGGGAAAGGCGTGTGTATCTGCTTGGCATTTGACTGCTCGCCATTTTAGAGACACACAGAGCTCCTGGCCATCTGTCTTCGGGGACAATTTGGACGAGGGTTGTCAGGTCCTGGTTGGGAAATGCCTGGAGATTTGGGGGGTGAAGCCTGGAGATTGCAAGTTTTGAAGAGGGGACATGCCTCAGAATAGCATAATACCAGAGTCCATCCTCAAAAGCAGCCATTTTCTCCAGGGGAACTGATCTCTGGTGCCTGGAGATCAGTTGTAATTCTGGGAGATCTCCAGCCGCCACCTGGAGGCTGGTAACCCTACTTTGGACCTATGATGAGAAGTTCCCCCTCAAACCACTTTCATTAGGGCTGCATCCACCTACAGCAAACCACACCCAAATGTTACTCTAGGTAGAGTTGCCAATTCCAGACTGGAAAATTCCAAGAGATTGGGGGGGGGGGTGGAGCCTGGTGAGGGCAGAGTTTGAGGAGAAGAGAGACCTCAGTGGGTATAATCCTGTAGAGACCACCATCCAAAGCAGCCATTTTCTCCAGGGGGAACTGATCTCTGTATTATTGAGGTAGTTTCAAGTGGGCGGCCATATTGGACTGCAGTAGAACAGCGGCACCTTAGAGATCAGCAAGATATCCCCGGTGTAAGCTTTTGAGAGTCAGAGCTTCCGGGGTCTGAAGAAGGGAGCTCTAACTCAAAAGCTTATACCCTGAAAATCTTCTTGGTCTCTAAGGAGACACCAGTCTCAAATCCTGCTGTTGTAATTTTAAGAGGTCTCTCTACCCCGCCAGGAGTCTGGCAACCCTATCTCGGCCTTCCAGTGCTAATTATTTCTCTACATCCCTTGCCATCCTATCCCAATGCTTCAGTATCCTTGTCATTAGAAAGCTTTTCCTAACACCCTGCCTAAATATTTCCCATTGCATTTTGAGTCCACAATTTCTGCCTTGTCTGCATGAGATCTTTTGGAACGGGGAAAAATATTGGTTGGGCTCTCCTTCTGTAGAACCAGGGTGCCCTTTGCCTGAGATAGTCATGCTATTGGATGTGAAACTGATGGTAGGAAGGGGCAAATGCCTGCCTTTCAGACAATGGCAGAAAGCAGGCTGGGGGATGGGCTTGCCAGCTTTGGGTAGGGAAATTCCTGGAGAACGGATTTATGTCACCTGGAGATCAGTTGTAATTCTGGAAGATCTCAAGTCACCACCTGGAGGTTGGCAACCTTACCAGGGAACAGGCACTCTTCATGCATTGCAGAGCAGAGGACATTGGACTTTTGCCCTCTAATAGCAACATACACATACAGAGGTAAAGATAACAACAACAACAAAAATGTGCTTATATACTGCTCTTCTAGACAGATTAGTTCCTCACCCAGAGCGATGCTCAAGTTAGTATTATTATTATCCTGGAGCTGGAGGGTTCCATCTCTCTTCTTGTCTAAACGCAGCCCTGGAGGGGCTCAATGGTATATGAGTCCACCTATGAAATGTTGTAAAGGGCGGAGTATTTGTTTTACAAAAACAAAATACATGGGAAAGAAGGTCAAGAATATACTCTCCTGCACCTTAAAGATGCAGGAGAGAATATACCTCTCCTGCACTACCTTAAAGGTAGTCCCCTGTGCAAGCACCGCGTCATTACTGACCCATGGGGGGAACGTCTTATCATCATGTTTTATGGGGTGGCTTGCCATTGCCTTCTCCAGTCATCTACACTTTACCCCCAGGAAATTGGGTACTCATTTTACCGACCTCGGAAGGATGGAAGGCTGAGTCAACCTTGATCCGGCTACCTGAACCAGACTTCCGCCAGGATCGAACTCAGGTCATGAGCAGAGCTTGGGCTGCAGTACGGCAGCTTACCACTCTGCGCCACGGGGCTCTTCCTCCTGCACCTTAAGGTCAAATTATAAGGGACATCATCATGGCCACCAAGAGGATGCCATCGCCATTTTAAAGGGATCTTAAATGCTGCAAGGACCTGATTTTGATCAGACTTGCAGCTCGGTGCTCTTGTCCCACCTCCCACCCACCCCCGCATCTATTCAAATGCCAAAACAGCTGTAGGGGGTATGGCATGGCCATTGGCGTGTCTGATTAAACAGGAGGGAGGGACAAGAGCACACTGTGGGACCGATTCCTCATGGAATGTTAAAATCTCTTTAAAATGGCGACGAGGCCGTGCACATGTTGTCATGTCTAGATCGGCCCTTTCTTTCACAGGTAAAATATTTGCTTTTCTCCAAGCAAGTTCCCTGGCCAAAGAAACTACAGAAGATAAATTAATGCGGGAAGCTGAAAGGAAAATGTTGAAATGAATGTGTGTGCAAGTGCAGGGTTTAATAATTCCTGAGAATTTTACCCAGTTGGGGGAGGCAGGAGTTATAAGTGGGAATGCGCCTCCCAGTTCTGGATTGCCCTCAGCCTTCTTCAGCATAGGATTCACACTGGAGATGGTAGGGGTAAGCTCCCTTTTCACAGTCTGCACAGTTGTGCATGCGGGAGCGTGATGCTTCTCGGGTTACAGAATCCCCCTGAACATTGCTTGTGTCTCATAAGTAGGAGGGAAAAAATTGTAAACAGCCATATTGGTCCATTCAAAATCCAAAACCGAGAACAAAATTCATGTACTGCCTTTTATTAGGAACAAATCAATAGACACAAAACACTGTGTGAGTTTTCGAGTTCTCCAGGCTCTTCATCAGACTGGATTTCATGAGATGTTTAAAAATATGAGGTGTGGGAGAAGCAGATTTTTCAGGGAGTGCTCTTAAGACTTGGTCTTGTTGGCAAATACACAATTTTAAACAGGCGCATAACTGCACTTAAGAACTGCTGGTGTTTGGTTACAGCCCTTTTTCTGGGAAGAAGAAGCAAGTCATGAATGTTGGAAGAGGAGGATTTAACAGCTGTCCCTTTCCTCAGGTTTCAGAGGGAGACAAACCAAAGAGTCAGAAAGATAGAGAGGTCAGGGCACTCTGTTTACTGTTTACTATTGTTTACTGCTCTGACTGTCCTTTAATATGCAGATTGCTATTCTCAGGATTTCTTCCTCCTCCTCCTGACTTCCTCGCTCTCACTCCTTCTCTTCCTGGCTTTGTTTCAGGCAACGTCTTTCTCCTTCTCCTCCCTGCATCTTAGCAGCATGGATGCAGGCCTTGTCCTGCCATCCATGTCCATCCTTAGACTAGATAGGTAGTTAGGATCTATCTCTCTTCCTTTCCTATCAGAGTATGGAGTTCCTACGATAAAGAACTCTAATTTCTTATCTAAATATAAAAGCAAGTGTATGCTTTTATTATTTTTTCTCCTGCACACACACCAGACAGCAGAACGAGCTCACAACCACCTATAATCATGCCTCCTATGCCAAACAATAGACTCTGCTAATGGCCCAAACATGGAATCCTTTAATTAGGTTTCTGGGGCCTACATAATGATTTATTTATCAATGAAGTCCACTCTTGGAAAATACAGATGCCAGCACAAGTCACGCAGCCTTTTTGACGGAGCAGAAAGGGATGGAACACAAAAGTCATTGCCAGGAACTGGGGGTAGTCATGAACCCCATAAATGCAGTGGAGCGGTAGATGGAAAGAACAGATGGGTCAGTGGCCATCTAGCAGGGCTTCTCTTATGCTCACATTGGCCAAAAGGAGAACTTTGCATTCTTGTCATTCTTGTCAGCATCTCCTTTGGTGGGATTTGAATCCATGTCATAGGGAAGCTTTCCACAATAAAGTATTGGGGAAAATGACAGAAATATTTTCTATCAATGTGCCGTTATTGTTTCTCCCCTGATGTCTGCATCTTTTTGCTTGGTGTGGAAGGTTAAACATCAGGAGAACATCAACCTATATATCCTGTATGTTAAAACTCTCCAATGCCTGCCTTTCTACAGGACAATTAATTTCCTTTATTTTCCCCCTCTTGACAGTTGTCTTTTAAGTTGAGCACAGTAGAAAAACATACCCCGGTCTAGCAATTTCCCAGGTTGCCCCATAGCTAAAACTGCTATTGGGTGTGTGCACTATCCTTAACTTTTGTTCAGGGCTCCAGAATTACCTAGACCACCCCTGCGTATAATCTCATCCATCACCTTCAATATTCTTTTTTATGAACTAGGGAGATAGAAAAGCTTCCCCTGGTGCCTCCACGCAGCAGCAATCGGTGGCACAGGTAGACTACTTCAGGCTCCAGTCCATTGTTTCCTGGGTTGCAACTTATGTTTTTACATTTCTGCTTCTGTTTCTTAAACCACATTTGACTCCTGACTTTCCTCTAAGGAACTTGAAGCGGTACAATTGGAGATGACAATCCTAGTTTATCTTTGCAACTATCCTTTGAAGCAGGTTATATACTAAGGGACCTTGGCTGGTCCATGGTCTGGACAAGAATTCTAACTCAGTTGTGAGCACATCTGTGCATCTGACTCAAAACGTCTTTGAAACACTTCTGAGCAATTTGAGCATTGGCATTATGGGACAGAGAGAAACAGGGAACTGTTCTTTTAAACAAAGGCATGCTCCATGCAGGCGCATGTTTGAATGACAGAGTCAGGAAACATACCTTTTTCATGTTATGCAAGAAAAATATCATAAATCCTGATATACATGTGAGAAGCTTGAGAGGTTTGGGGGGCAGGTGTGAAGACAACACCCTCTGGGTTCCTGGAAACAGGCAGCTAGCCAGCAGGCAAACCCTGTGTGCTTTAAGAACACAGTTCAGTCTGTGATATAATTTAAAACCTAGAGAGTCAAGCCTCAACATTAACCAATGTCAGATGCAGATGCGAAGACGGTGGGCAGGCCTTGCCCAACCGAGACAGATGCCTGGAGGCAAGGAAAATAAGAGATGAGTTCGGAAAGGCAGGAGAAAGGGAACCGAACCATTCTGCTGGAACGGAGTGGAATTAACATACAATGTCTTGCGCAGAAATAGGGGGGAAAGGAGCTAGGGTTGCCAACCTCCAGATGTGGCCTGGAGACCTCCCAGAATTACAGCTGATCCCCAGACTGCAGAGATCAGTTCCCCTGGAGAGAATGGCTGCTTTGGAGGGTGAACCCTATAGCATTATACCCTGCTGAGGTCCTTTCCCTCCCCAAACCCTGTCCCCTCCAGGCTCCACCCCCAAATAGCCAGGAATTTCCCAATCCAAAACTGGCAACTCTTAAAGTAGCTGGATCATCTTATTTCCCAGGCTGGTGAGGGTTTCATTACCCCACTAGCCTGGGGGCAGTTTCTTTCCTACTTTTATAACTCAAATCAGGAGGGGAATGCTGATTCCTCCTTCTCAATCTGTGGGGCGCGTTCTGGAGCCTAGGATGGCACTCCTCCACTGCCAAAGGGGGCAAGCCCAATGCTGAGGGAGGCAGGCCTCACAAGGGCACAGAAATTGTGGCGCCTCCCAGGGCATGACCCCGCTTCTGTATTTCAGTCACATGCACGAGGCAGGTGTAAACACACCCCAAGCCTACAGTGGCTCCAAGAGTGATTCTAACTCCCCTCAAGTAATTGCATCTCTGAAATTAAGCAGACTGGGCCCAGCTAATAGCTGCAGGGGTGAAGGGTGGGGCAGGGGCACCTTATGTGAGCCTCTCCCAGGTTTTTTCGGAGACCTAAAGGTAACGAAGGAACACACGCTCTGAATGCTTTGCGTGGGATTTTCCACTCACTTTTCGTAGCTTGTGAGCAGCAGAAAGGACAGCAATTGCTGAGGTGCTTCCACCACAGTGCCTGACCCCACCGCCCTCATTCCCTTGTCAAGCAAACAACCCTCTCGCAAGTGAGTGAGACACCGTCCTGCTCAGAAGCTAGGAAGGAATGTTTTGGCAAGGAAGCTCGCTCCTGCCAGCAGGAATCCCTTGCTGCTCCCCAACCCGCTGTCAAGCAGGGAACCGAGCCCTTCCCTCCGGTAGACTGCCAACCCTGCCTGTTTCCCAGTCCCCTTCTCTAGTTTGGTGCCAGGAGGATCAGCCAACTGTGGCTGCTTTCGTAAGGTGAGCCACAGCAAGGTGCGTAGGTAGGAAGCAAGGCAATAGCTTTCTCTTAACTAAAACAGCTTTACTCCACTGGCAAAGCTCTGAAGTAAATACACATCACAGGACTAGGGTGAAGATAAATGAAAGGAATGAAACAAGGAAAATTGCCAACCTACTTGGAACGTATAGATCCTGAGCATATGATCTCCCCTCCCCACTGGGAGATGGAAATGGGTGTATGTGTAAACTTGATGATGTCCTTGTCATGGTCACACTTCCTCCACAGTCACACACACAAACAGAGAAGGGACAGCTTCTTTTCAGATCTCCCTCTAGGGAGCCAAGCCCCAGTGAGGATGGAGGTTTCCCTGTCCTGAGCTCTTGTGGCCCGCCACTGCTCCAAGCAGCAGCAGAGCGTTTTTTTAAAACAGTACTGTCAGAAAAGTGATGATGTCACTTCCAGGGAAAACCTGGAAGTGACATCAGGTAGCTCTAGGAATTGCCAGACACTCTGTGGTTTTACCATAGTGTTCCCAATGACTCCTAGAACTATCCACAGTCACTTCTGGATTCTCCATGGAAGTGTTTTCACATTCACAATGCAGCCCCCTGCCGAGTCTCCACCTCCAACCTTCCCACTGGTTGCCTGGCTCAGCAGTTTAGTTGCTGACTTGGCCTGGCTACCCTATCTCCCTCCTAAGATTTAAGAAGGACTTAACCAATCTGTATCTCACACTCTGGCAGCAATAGCTTTTCAAAACCTACTTAACTAATAGAAAGCCTCTAGAGTATCAAAGAGATCTCATGTATTAACTCCTGGCCATGAAACTATGCCTGTTTGACAGGATGAGGTTTTTCCAGTCTTGGTGCCACCACAAACACTGGTCAGTCTCCATAAATGTTGCCCCCCTTCTGCTGTCATCCATGACAACACCAACTGCCCTGGAGGAAGATCGAAGTACATAGATAATGGTTAATAATGTGCTTGTTGATTTATATGTGGAATCTACAATTTGGAAAACAACATACTCTGGATCACTCTCCTTAGAGATAAATTACCCTCTGTGGTAGACGGTTTCAAGTTTCTCCCTCCAGATTTTGGTGGGAGAAGGGTTAAGAAGTCTGCTGGTTAGGCAGGGAATCCTTTAGGGACTTTGGATGTATTGAAGACAGGTAGGGTTTCGGTTAGGGTTATCAGTCACCAGGGGTCATTTCGTAGAAAAAGAGCTGGAGGAACTGATTAGCATAACTCATTAGCATATGCCACGCCTCTTGCCATCACCGGAAGTGTGTCATTAGTATAACTGATTTGCATATGCCACACCCCCTGGCATCACCTATTCTGGCTGTTTTGGACCCAGTCCTGGCCATTCAGGGCTGAAATTGGGCCCAAAATGGCAAAAAGGGGCTGAAAATGGCTGAAAAGGGGCCCAAAATGGCCAAGATCAGGCCACTGATGAGCGGGAGAGTGATCCACCACCCATCAGAGGCCCGATCCAGGCCATTTCAGCCCCAATCCAGGTCAAAATGGGCCCAAAATGGCTGAGAGTCAGGTGGGCGGGGCCACCTGACAAGTGACCTCTTTGAGGAACTACTGGAACTGCATTCCTGTGTGTTCCCCCTCAAAATGAGCCCTGTCACTCACTCAGTGGGCATGGGGAATCCTCTGCTCTCAGCCTCTGTTCCCCACCACCACTGACCTGGACGGCAGAGGGGAAAGCACAGGGAATGGGCCCAGGAACTCTGGAGCAATCTGTGGGAGCCTTCTATTCCTTGTCACACTGGAAATGATGTCACACCCGGCACGACAAGGAAGAACTCCAGAGCGCATGTGTGTGAGATAAGTCCCCCCCACCTCAGTCCCCCGGGTTGGGCTTCAGGGGGCCTGGCAACTCTAGTTTAGGTGCTGTTCCTGTCAAAAACATTGTATTATAGATGTTTGGTTGCTGTATAAGCCCTAACAAGAAACCTGCTTTGTAACTATTATGCTTTCTCAGACTCCAGCTTTCCAGTACCTTTGTTACTGTAATACTGAGAGAGCTGGAGAAAAGGAAAACAAAGAGACAGCCAAGCTGCACATGCTGCTGAAATAAACCTGTTTCTTAGTTGTTTTCATTAAATGTGGTTCCTTCACTAATGATCCTCTCAAAATAGGCCAAGTGAATGCTGGGTGGCAGCCTGAGTCCAGCCAGTACCTTCACTGGGGGCTAGATTAGGTAGTCTCACAAGCCTCAATTACAAAAATAAACGTTTTTTAAAAGTCTGTAGGGTGTGAAATGTAAGCCTCTAGTTTCTAAATCTGGAGACAGGGGCCATTTCCACATGGCTTACCTTGTTCCGGAAAACAGCGAAATCTCGCGCGCAATCTCATGAGAAGACTCTGTTATCGCATCTTCTCGCGCGATAACAGTATCTTCTTGTGTGATTTCGTGCGATAACAGCGTCTTCTCGCATGATTTTATGTGAGCTTTCGCTGTTTTCTGGAACAAGGTAAGCCATGCGGAAACGGCCAGGGTGTCCTCGCACCCACCCAACCCCAATTCTCAAGGCAACCTCACTGTTCCCCACTGCCATCCAGCCCTCTGCAGATCTTACTTTGGTGTTCTGTCCATGCACATGAACGGAGTGGAATAGAACCTGTCCATGATAACAAAATCACACCTAGTATCCTCCTGAAACATGTGCTTGGGGGTCTCCAGCTTCTCATGAAATGGAACATCAACGGACCACCTCCAGAGGGTTTCTGTTCCCCATCATTTTGATGTCTGCCTAGGTCTTTTGTACACATGGAATGCTGAATGCAAAGTGTGTCCAGTCGTGCAGGTGAAAAGGTGCCCTGCCCTGCCCGGGGACACTGCAAGGGTGCTTCGTGCCCCATTCCTTCCCCTTTACTGTTCACACAAAATTATTTGCAGTTTGAACCTTGTCTTGGTTAACGCATCTGAGAATAAACAGTTCATAGCAGTAAATAAATTCTGACATTTTATTTTTACTCCTGGATAAAAATGTTCAGTAGGGTGACGGAAATAAGAAGCCACATTTTTATTTCACAGCCGGAAAGATTTGTGCATCTGGCCCTGCAGGAATTGCTGAATCTATTTTCATTATAACAAACATTGATTTTGCATTAAAAAGTCTCATTATTTGAGATAATGACTGCTGGGCTCCTTAGTTATTCTTCTGGTTTCTAAATCATTAAATCTTTTGTATTTAAACTGCAAATGGGAATGCAAAGGGACCCAAACCGTATCCTGTTTCTCCCTCCCTCCCCCGTCTTGTGCCTTTAATAAAGCAGTAGCTGTCTTCAAAAATATATGATATCACAAAGACAGAATATATTAAGCTTATTTAGATGGCAACACTTTCCTCCCATCAAAACACCATGTAACCCAAACATACTATTAGGATTAATATTAGCAGAATTCACAGGAAACCTCTTGAGGGGTTTCTACTCCAATTCTGAACTGACCCAAGCTGTGGTGATAGTTTTTGGTGGGTAGCCATGTTGGTCTACACTAGAAGGGCAAGATTCAAGTCCAGTAGCACTTTCAAAACCAACAAGATTTCTCAAAAGCTTAGTCAAAGCTCTCTTCATCAGATACAAGAAAGGATGGAGATCCCTGAGATCTTATATCTCAGTCAGAAGGTGGAAGGGGAATTGCAAAGAAGGGAGTCAGGATGCAAATAGTCCAGTAGCACCTTAAGACTAACACAATTTGTGGTAGGGGATGAGATTTCATGAGTCACAGCTCACTTCTGAAAAAGTGTAACTGAAGCTGTGAC
Organism: Eublepharis macularius; assembly: GCF_028583425.1. Lineage (NCBI taxonomy): Eukaryota > Metazoa > Chordata > Lepidosauria > Squamata > Eublepharidae > Eublepharis > Eublepharis macularius. The sequence goes on along the minus strand of NC_072804.1, from coordinate 39,934,325 downwards.
TCACGAAAGCTAATCCCCTGCCACAAATTTTGTTAGACTTATAGGTTGCTACTGGATTCTTGCTCCTTTCTACTGCTATAGACAGACTAACATGGCTACTCATCTTGTTCTAAGATGCAAATTATACTTTAAAATCCTTTTTGCAGTAGTACTCCAATTTTTGACTGGGATTTAATGATTCAGGAATCTCCATTCCTACTTGTATCTGACGAAGGGAGCTTTGACTTTTGAAAGCTTATACCCTCGGAATCTTTTTGACCTTTAAGCTGTGATGAAACATCTCCTTCTTAGCCACCCCAATTAGGGGACAATTGAAATTAATCCCATAGATATCTATGCACATGTGTTGTAGAGATGCCTTTTTAATAATTCTGGATTTTTAAATAGCAGTGGCTAGAAAGGAGATGAGAGAACTCAGAGTACTGGTTGGCAGTCATAAATGTTTTTTTCTATACATAATGTTGGAAGCTGGCTGAATGCTCATTGCAACACCAGCAGTAAGAATGATTGATTGACACAATGACTGCTCCCCAGTGAATACTTTCCCAAGGTTACATCCTCTGATTCTTGATATTTATTCTGAATAAGGTAAGGAAGACGACCTCATTGTCACGTGGTTCGACACAATCAGTTTGGAGGGATTTCAATACCTTTGGAAGATGTGTGTAATATATTCTTGTTAATGCTTGGTATTGTCTGTTGATGTAGATATGCTCCTACTGGGTAGCTTCCATGTCATTTAATATGTCACGTCAAATTATGTTTTGTTTCAGCAATGTTTCATCTCTGTATTTGGATTTATGCTTATTTTCAAGTTTCCGCAATCCATTGCGTTGTTTACTGAATGCCTCAGCCATTGAACAGAGAAACGTAAACTGTGGAATCTGCCTTGAGTCTCAGTGAGAAAGGTAGACTATAAATAACAAATAAAAATAAGGTAAATAATAAAAATCACAGTCCTGTGGTCCCGGGTACACTGGTGGTTGCCATAGTGTAGTTGGTATTATATGCACTGCCAGCAACTAAGTTAAAAGAAAAAAAAATTGTCATTTTAAACCACAGAGAAGATCACAACCCTATTCACCATCCTCTGAGCTCACAATGATTCCCAAGTTAGCCATGCCTGAAAGAAGCCTATGCATCAAGCAGCATCCCCGAGACCAATCCCTGAACCACTAAGAGAACAATGTGATTGGGGGAAATGCTGCACACAGAAAATAAGCATCAGGGATGGTGATAAGTGCCAAGAACATGGGCCAGTCATTCTGGTTAGCCAGTGTCCCATGCAGATGCATAACTGCTGCTGAGTTACTCTCAAAATGCTGGGCCCAGAGTGGCTATGATGTCTTCCTCATGGTGCCTCTAGCCAAAGAGAACCAGCCTGCAAGGAGGACTCAAGCTCATGTCTGCAAAAACTACCTGGGGAGGGGGGTGCTCCTTCCTGTGTTCCCTAGGCCCAGTCCCTTGGAGAATCCATGTATAGGTGGTGATGGCAGGGGGCTAAGGTTGCATTGGCCAGTGTTGATTCTGGCATTAGTAGTAGATGCTCATTGATTTGCAGTTGTCATTGAGGTTGCTGGGGATTCAGTACATGGTCTGTGCAAGGGTAAGGGGTTTCTTTCTTTCTCCATAGTCCACCTTTCTCACTGAGACTTTACACAGATTCCATGGTGCAATCAAATAGCATTATATCTCAGACTAGCCAGATCTCATCAGAGCTCAGAAGCTAAGCAGGGTCAGGCTGAGTTAATACTTGGCTGGGAGACCACCAAGGAAGTTCATAGTTGCTACACAGAAGCAGGCAACAACCGACCACCTATGTTCATCTCTTGCATTGGAAACTGTATAGGGTCTTTGCCCTGACCTGGATGACCTAGGCAAACCTGAGCTTGTGGGCTTTTGGAAGCTAAGCAGGGTTGACCCTGGTTAGTAGTACTTGGATGGAAAGCCACCAAGGGAGTATAAGGTTGTCATGCAGAGGCAGGCAATATCAAACAACCTCTGCTTATCTCTTGCCTTGAAAACTACATGGTTCTGGGGTCACCATGAGTCAGTTGCAACTTGATGGCTCCCTATTATTGTTATTGTTTGTTATTGTTATTACCACCTAATAATGCTATAGGACTAGGATTATAAAAATTAGAAGCAATGCAAAACTGCAGTAGACATGATATGTCAAGCAGTAAAGAAAGGAGAAAAAATCCTTGTACTAAGTGCAGGATAACACATACATTTTATTTATTTTATACTTTTATTCCGCCCTCCTTGAAAGCAGATAATATATACAGAGCATACACAGTGGCCTAGACTACAGTCCTGTCCCCTTTATAAAAGCACCTTCCTGAACCATTCCATTATACTATACCTGGCTCAGAAAAGGAGACCTCTGCTTGTTATTGAGCAGTCTCACCAGCTGCCTGATGCTGGCCACCAAGGCTACCTCTGCTCTAACAGACACTTCAGCACAGGTGGAACAAAAACCAGCTAAACAGCCTTTCCCCCCCCCCTTCAGATGGAACTTTGCCACCAGTGAGGCAGGTTAAGGCATCCTTGTCTACCAGCCTAGTAGAGTGTGTTGGCCAGGAAAGGCTCATACTAAATGACTTATTCTCATTCTTTAGTCTTCCAGGGTTGGGGAAAACTAAAGGGACAGACTGTGGTCTTGTTTCAAAGTACTCTGGTAGTTCTGCTTTGACATTCAGTAACCCTGGATCCAGTCAGTCATAGTGTATACTGGCTATTATTTTCTCATTTTCTTCAGAATGTATTGTTTTATCTGTGCCCAGCAAAAGCTGAAAGTTACATCTGTACATATTTTCAAGCCTCCCTGCTTTATCTCAGCCTTTAACCTTTTCTAGTGAACAAATAATAGTTATATGTCTGTTTTTTTACCTCAGGACTCCTGTGTGGATATAGGATAGACAAGTTATTTTCCTAATTAATGGCTGCTTCCACACACATTGGATAATCCACTTTCAATACGCTTTAGTGAACATTTATAACTGATTTTCCATGTGTGGAACAAAAAATCCACTTCTAAAGGATAACTAAAGTGCATTGAAAGTGCATTATTCAACGTGTGTGGAAACGGCCTAAACAGGAGAAAGGAATTGGAGGCCTATTACACATGCCCCCCTCAAGTAGGAGGGGGAGGAAGCATTATACAAACTCTCACAGGTTACCTCATGGGTGATAGCTTACCTATCATAAAGATCTGTGTGCTTATATCAAAAAGAACTTTGGCTTAAGAATAACCAGAAATGTCTCTGGTTGGGGGATGTGAATAAAATCCACAACAAGCTGAGATTTTATTAACTTTATTTAGACTCATGTCTTCATGCCTCCCCTGTACAATAGTTCCAGGTACAGCACATGGGCTTTGCCTTTCACATATATCCCCTCAGCTGGGTAGGCATAGCAACCCAGTTAGTGCTGAGCCAGTGTCCCTGACTTTGGGCACCAGTCTTGGGGGTCTTTGGACCGATCATCCCCGTTTGCAGCCTTAATTTTGCTAGAGATTCTCTGCCCTGTGGTTGGGATTTGGCTCCTACAAGGGCACTGTAGAAATCTGTGTGAGGAAATGACGCTTGCCCTTCAGTGGAAACATCATAACTGTGGAACAAGAGTCAGGTCTTGAACTTGCTGGCAGGGACCCTCCGCGTGTCCTTTCCGGTTTTCACCTTGGCAGCATTTGCATTCCGAAGGAGTTTGGCTCTGCGAGCCCCTGTCTGCAGGGTGAGTGATGCGACCATTGGCTTGCTTCATCCTTTCCACAGAATATAAATATAAGGTAATTAACGTGCAGAATGCCTAAGTGTCTAATCAATAGGAATACAATGGATTTTCATATGTCAGGGCTTGTTGGAAGGAGGCAACCTGCCTCTGCGAAAGGGGGTTCTGCTACTGCCAGCCCATTCTAAATGCTTTCCTCTCATTTTACTCCCTGAAAGGAAGAAGTGTCGTGTAGTGGTTAGAGTATCAGACTAGGATCTGGAAGACTCAGTTTTGTATCTCTCCCCCACCCCACCCCCCAGCCCAGCCATGGAAGCTTCCTGGGTGACCTTGAGCCAGTCACACAGAGCGGGACCACAAGTGACGCCTGACACAGGTTGGACACTTGTCAGCTTCCCTCAAGTTTTGATGGGAAATGTAGGCATCCTGGTCTTGCAGCTTGGCTCTCTAACTGCTGTCCAATGGACTTTTCAACTGTCACTTGTCCAACATTCCGCCAAGCTGCCTACATTTGCCATCAAAACTTGAGGGAAACTGGCAAGTGTCCAACCTGTGTCAGGCGTCACTTGTGGTCCCGCTCACATTCTCAGCCTAACCCACTTGTTGTGAGGATAAAATAGAGGAGAGGATAATTATGTGAGCCACCTTGTATCCCCATTGGGAGAAAGGTGGGGGTGTAAATGAAGTAAATAATAATATAAAATAAATAAATGTACCCAGTTCAAGGTTTTGAGTCTCCCACAAGCAATCTCATGAGCTTTTTGGCAGTCATGCCCTTGGGATATCAGCTCATCATCAGTGATCACCCCTGAGAAGAGAATGACGGGAGATATATCCAGTCTGTGCCATTTCCCACAGGACTCGCCCACCCACCCCACCCCCAGGCAATGGCAAAGGTTGACAGAATTTGGGGGAAGCACTCAGAAGTCGCACACGTGAGGCTGCCTTATCAAACCATCAGTCTATTAAGGTCAGTATTGTCTATTCAGCCTTGCAATGGCTCTCCGGGTCTTTCATATCACTTACTGCTTGGTCCTTTTAACTGGAAATGCTGGTATATGTATCTGGGACCTTCTGCGTGCAAAGCAGAGGCTCGTCCACTGAGCCACAGCCCCTCCCCATGTTTCCAGAAATCTCTGAAATGAATGGTTGTGGGACCTCTGAGAAAGTAGGCAGGGTCCAGATGCTCAAGTATGATTGTAAGAAGCAGGGAATCCTCCATGTGAATCTTCTTTCAATCACTCTGCTAAGAATGATGCCAGTTATTACAGCAATGTTCAAAGTAGCCGCTCTTGGTCTGACAGGTTCTCCGCTAAAGTGGTTTATTATGTGAATGTTGCCCACCATAAAAATCGATGGTTCTTTTGCTAAGTGGCCAATATTTATCTGGCTGTAGCGTTGTTTAATTTGATGCATCTATTAGGGACCGAGTAATGTCTGTGGTGGTCCTGAGCTGCTCTTTCCGTTTGTCGTTACCTCATGTCTTCTGCTCTTTTGTCTCTTTGCATAACTCAAGGACAGAAGTAATTGACATGAAACTTTTAGAAATTAATTTTGCTGCATCTAGCACTAGGAGAGAGTGCAACTCGCCGGATCATTTATAACGTCACAGTTATTGGCCCTGACAAAACAATACCTTAAAAACGCACCAAAGTAAATTACAGTGCACGCAAATAGCTGAGCCCTCGGCAGGCCCACAGTTGGATGTCAGCCAGCTGGGCAAAAACAAAGTAATACGCTTTTGATATTAATAAGAGACAATATTGATCTTCCAGCCAGTGTCACTTCTCTGTTCAGGCAAAGGAGATTGCTTCAGGCATTCAGCCTCCGTCCCATGGTAAAGTACTTTCTATACAGACCATTTTATTCCTTTGGTCTTTAATTGTATCAGACGGAGCCAGGATGAAGGAACAGCCCCAGCCCACCATTGCCCAGAGCCAAGGTGGGCTGGGATTGTTGTCAAGAATGAAAATAATTCAATTCCTGGGACTCATAACACAGTTGTCTTACTAAACATGTATTTAGTCAATGTCTCCTTTGGCTTTGAGCCCGCTGTGAATCTGTAGGGACATGAACACCAGAGTATTTTTCAAAGACTTGAAGCAAACATTCCTGGCTTCATCAAATAAAAGTTAGAGCTCCTTGGGTCACTATCACTCAAAGACAGCTTAGAGAGAGAAACATCATACCCAGTTCTGTGGTCCAGAAGGAAACTTGCAAGTGGGTCCTATCTCTGTTTGCAGAGGCCTTCCTTCTCGCCAGACTGACAACTAGAACTCAAGCTGGCCCAGAAGGGCTAGAAAAGAGGGTTGATTTGTTTTTCTAATGTTTTCACATATTATTGCTGCAAAATTCTATATATTTAGCCTGCTGGCTGGAAATCATAAGAAAATAAAATTAATTTCTTTCACAAATATGAGGAGGAGATACTATTAGGCTTTCTCAGTGGGTGGGGCAAGGAGCTTCTGTCTGGACTGACCCTTCTAAGTCTCCCCTCGCAACTGTTTGCAATGAATTCTGCCTCCTGTATCTTAAAAATTATGTAGGCAGTGTTATCCTCCATCTATTTGTAAGAAAGAGCCGACACTTATTCTCTTTGCAGTTGGAAGCAGGAACCAGTCCCTGGATAAATGTGGGGCCTGTATCATGCCTTCTGATATATGTGTGTTGAGTGTAAAATGAGAATTACATGACATATGCATTAACAAAGATCAAGCGTATACTGTCCATTGATTGTACATGTGTTCATTGTAACTCGTGAACTGAGCTCCTGCGAATGAGGGGAATTGGTCACATCAGGAAGTGTGTAATTCTTTCCTAATGTGATTTAATTCAATGTTTATCTTGTCATAAGTTAAATAAAACATGATTTAGTTCTTGAAATGTAGGTGTTCTGTTCATATAGAGAGCAAGATCTGGGCCTAATAGCACCTTAAGACCAACTAGATTTCCAGGGTATGAGTTTTTGAAATACAAAGCTCATACTTGGGAAATCTAGTTTGTCCTTAAGGTGCTATTGGACCCAGATTTTCGACTGCAGACCGACACAGCTACCCACCTGAAACTGCCCATATATAGGATAGGGTTCCCATTCCGCTGCCCAGGGCAGGGGATCCCCCAATCCCACCCTTCCCTCCCACGCCCACTTATTTGGCTGGCAGGGGGGCATGCTCTCTGGGGCGCCCCCTCCCCAGGCAGTGCGGTGTGCCCCCAATCGGAGAGCACACTCCTGTGCCACAAGAGTGGAGGGGGGGGGGCAGCGGTTGTGGTGGGAGCAGGCAGCGGCAGCAAGAGCGGCCCTCTTTCACTGCCACCGCTGCTGTGGTCTGCTCTCACTGCCACTGCCGCCCACTCTTGCTGCTGCCACCACAGCCTCTTTGCACCAAATGAGAGTGGGCCACAGCCACGGTGGCGAGAGCAGCCTGTGCTGGTGAGGACAAAGGCCCTTTGACCTGGAGGAGCCCTTTGACCCCCATGTGATGATGTCACTCCAGGGAGTGATGTCATCATGCGAGCCGGGAGCACACGTGTGCTGTGCGCACGAAGAAAGAAGCCAGGGTAAGTGCTGGCTCCCAATCCCCCACCAGGAGAGCCCAGGGACCTGGGGTCTCCCGTCAAGGGACTCCAAGTCCCTGACAAGCCTAATATAGAACGTATGTAGATTCATTATATAGACCACCTGTCCATCTTTTAACTAGTCTCTTCTGATTGGCAGCAGCTTTCTAGGGCATAAGGCAGAGAAGGGCCTGTGCCTACCCCTTCTTATATCAGCTCTTTTAATCTGAAATTGGAGAAAGAGTGGACCAAGACCCTTCCATATGCAAAGCAAGTGTTCTACCATGAAATCAGAAATAACCTATCATGATCTCATACAATTCCGTTTATGGGAAATAGCATAAATATACTTTGAAGAGTAACTTGATATTTTTATGCTTTGCGAATTTCAGGTAGTGGAGGTGTCTGATGAAATATCAGGTCCATTTATGGATTATTTCAACTTGGTTTTCCTTATGGATATTGACAAGATATTGGGTCTTGAGAAGGTCACCATTTGTGCTCTCCAAAAAAAACTCCAAAGCTAAATTCAGGGATTAATGAACCTCTGAAGTTTATTATAAATCAGTCATGCATAAGGGGAATTTTTCCTTAGCCACTAAAGGAGGCAGTTATCAATCAATTACTGGGGAGGGTAGAAAATCACTGAAAAAAATGATATAGACAGTTTGTATTCCATAGCCAATCTGTTCTTCTTGGGAAAAGTAATTGGAAGTGCATTGGCAAAGCAACTCCAGCTTTTCTTGTATGACATATCTTCCCTTGACTTTTGTGATTTGGTTCCATGGGATGGAAATGGTGTTGATCACTTTTGTGGATGATCACCCTCTGAATATAAAGGGGCGTGCTTTGTTGTTATTATTGGATTTATCAACAACCTTTGTTATGCTGGACAAGCCACCCTGTTGTGGTGTTTGGCAGTAAAATATGCATCCATGAATGTGCTTTGGATGGTTTAAATGACTGAACACAGAGGGTTGCTGATGAAGACCAGATATTAACAGTGTTGGATTTGTCCTATGGGATTCCACAGGGTTCAGTCTTATCTCTGGTGCTGTTTAAGCTTTATGTAAAGCTCTTGGAAAGATCATCTGTGGTTTGGAGTCGAGTGTCATCAATATTCTGGTATTTCTTTGTCTAGACTAACTGTTGTCATTTTAGCTGTACTTTGCTAGTGCCTGGATACCCTGTTAAAATGACTAAAGGTCAACAAGTTGAAAATGAATCTTGACAAGATGGAGATGACACCTGTTGGAAAGGCTGAAGTTGTAGAGGGAATTGTGCTTCCCTCAATGGATGGGTTCAGCTGACCATTGGAAATTTGGTTAAGGGTCTAAAAGTTATACTTGACCCAACAAGGAGGTTAGTTTCCTACACTGACCCAGCCTATCTACCCACATGTATCCATTCCACACTAACCTCAAGACCAGACAACTCTAATGTGTTCTACATGGGACTGCACCTGAAGACAACTTGGAAACTCCAACTGTTGTGGAATACTGAACTGGGTGGGTTAAGTATACCACTCCACTGGCTACTGATGTTTCTTAGTTCAGTTCAAGGCACTAGTTACTTTTTTGCTCAGGCTTTTAACTAGGGTTTGATCTTGTTAATTATTTTTACAATCTGCTTCTATTCTGAGGGCTGTTATGAGGATTGTGTAGACTGCCAAATATTTTGTGATTATGGGTTTTTCTAATGTGCTTTTCTGTTCTTTTCATCACTGTTCTTACTTGAATTTAGCTTTGGGATTTTTTAAAAAAAGATTGCAAGCCACCTCAATGTTTTTAACAGAGGGGCACCTTATCCACATATGAAATAAACAAATACATCTTCTTAGCTTCCTCTTGTACTCAAGGAAAAGATGACAGGGCCAAACACTTCAGCAAAAGTTGCAATACTCTGTTGCTGTTGAAGGAAGGAAGGATCTTCCAAGAGCTGTACCAACAGGTCTCTTCCTTGTCATCAAGTATGAAAGTAGCAAGAAGGACTGAAAGCATTTTAATTTTAATGTACCTTAGTTTCTTTTCTAAGTTTTCAGAATCCAGCATCTCATTTCTCAGTTACCCAACACTGCCTAAAAAGGCAATCTGACGAAACTACCCAATTAAGCAATCTAGAGTCTCCTTACACAACAACACCAAAATCAACAGTGGTCACCTTCTCAGCAAACACACTTTCAACCTTTCCTCCTTCCTTCCCCTCACTTGTACTGGTGAATTGTAACTTTGGGAATTATAAAGACTATGAACAAAGAGTTAACTTGCTTTTGGCATTAAATATTTAGCTAGAATTATTCAGGAAGGTATGTGTAAATTATAAATAATGTAAGGCAGGACGGGCTGTGGTTGGAGCTAAGAGACCCCAAATTGTATCATCATAATACATTATTCACAAATAATGCATCTATTCTCCTCCATTAGTGCCTCTAGAAAAAGCCCCTGAGTGCATAACTTGAATTTGGAGGCGGGTAATAAATGTGAGCTAAACACATAGCAGCGGGGAGGCAACTGTAGTTAAACAAGCACCAATTGAAACTCTGGCTAATTCTGCCAAGCCCCACCTAGACAAAGCATGGCACGGCAAGGCTTCTGGAACCAAGAGACACTGCGATAAATCCAAATTATGGAAATTAATTTAGCCAAGACACAGCCCCCATGAAGAGCGCGGGCTTACCCCAATAAACACCATCATGATTTAAATCAGTGGGTGTAGTAGTGGATACAGGATAGACCACTTGACATCCCTGCCCAGTGCTTTGATAAGTAATTATTTGCATGCACTGGGATTTGAGCCTTGCCAGGATTCTTCTGCTTTAGGATTAACCAGTCTTGGGGGTGTCTGTTGACTTCACAATTCTGCACCTGAAAAGGTATGCATAAAAAGACATCATAATGACGTGCATTACTCTTTTCCGTAGGACTGAAAGGGTGATGCATAGTTGCCCAGGTAAAGGGTATGTTTGCTGTGCGGGAAAGTAAAGAGCAAGCCAGTTGGCACACATACGAGGAGAAAAACAGGCCACAGCATGGCATGGCAAAAACCCCTAGTCTGCCTTCTGGAAGGAACAAGGGACATAGTTCAGACAAAGTCCTGATGAAGGAATGTCCTGCTTGCATTAACCAACTGGAGGTTTCCAGAGTGTATAAAGCCCAGAATCTCCTAAGAAGACTCCACTAGGGGTAGTTGAGGAAGACCCACACTAGTTTTCTGTTTACAGCTAAGGCCCTGTTTAAAGCAAAAATGCCATGGGATAACTATGACCCACCAAACCAAGCAAACCTGCTGTCAACGAGTTAACGGTTGCTGTCTTCCTCATACCAGTGGATATTCTGGGAGTGATGTATTAAGAACTACAGATGTGCATTCGGGATGTATTTTCAGCCAGCCACACTCTGCTCATTAAGTTCAAAAGGGCCACTCATTTTTGTTATGGATGGCTAGAATGCACCCACAAACTTTGGCCAGGTTGGGTACACGTTCGCCAGGGAGGCAGTGCTGAAGAGACAGCTCCATCACAGAGAAAGGGAAAGGGGGAAACAGGAGAGACTGAGCCTCCTTCGCACACATGCTCATTTTCAACGAACGGTTAATAGGCTGACCAGAGGCAGCCTGGAGAATGGGCAGTTCTGCCGGGTACTGACTCACCCTCCCTAAATCTTTTGTTGGTGGCACATTATTTGAGTTGATTCTAAGAGAATCACTTATAGAACAGACCTGGCTCCTGACAGCTTCAGTGCAAGAGGGGGCTGGTTAAGTGCCAACTTCCAGGTGGGCCTAGACATCTCCCAGAATTACAACAGACAGAGATCAGAGAAAATGGCTGCTTTGGAGGGTGGACTTTATGGCATTATACCCTAACAAGGTCTCTCCCCTCCACAGGCCCTACCATCCTCAGGCTCCGCCTCCAAATCTTGTGGAATTTCCCAAACCAGAGTTGGCAACCCTAGGTTGGAGTCTGTCACAATTTGAATGACATTTCCTCTGATTTCAGATCCAAACCAACTAGGTCAGATCTGGCTGTTTTCTTGAGGGCGCTGCAGCATTTGTAGCTGCATTCTGCTTTCAATCTCCAAATTTTTTCCTAGCAAGGCAGTAGTTTCTGCTTTGTCCAGTCCTCCCACCCACCCATCCCCTCCAACCTGCTTCTTGGGGCCTATGGAGACAAGGCAAAAGCTCTGTATCTAAAGAATGCCTTCCTTGGAGTGGAGAAGAGCAATCAATAAAGCCAGATGCTGATCTACATGTGCTCCATTTCCTCCTCCCCATGAAAAGCAGCCTGCCTACTTTGCAGAGGGGAAGCTAAGACATCCACTTTCCAAAAAGTTCACACACACTCCTACAAATAAGCAGAGGTTAAAGATCTATGACCAAATCAGATCTCTCGCTGAAAGAAAAACTCCTGACTGAGGATCTAAAATGTCTCTATTACTCAGTAAAAGGAAGTTGATAGTCCACTTGCTCACCTGTAATTTAGGGGGCGGGGTATTTCTTTTTTCCCCTGCTCCCTGCCCCCCCCCCCGATCTTTCCCTGCTGCTGTGATTGCTTGAATAGTAAAAACATTTGTTTCTCCCCACCCAGAACTTTAAATGCCTCTACCTGTGTAAAAGTTGGGAAATGGTTCATCGGGAGAGGACACACACAAACCAAGAATTTCATCACAATTGGGCTGGGAGACCAAAAATTTACAGATAGGAATTTGTTTCCCATTGAAACCGGGGATCTTTTCTCTGATTTATCCCACACATCTGACAGATAAGCACTGAGCCCGGGTCTTTGGGGACTGGAAGTGAACCGCACCTTGGCAGTGGAGCAGAGGTGCGGGAGCAGAAAGAGGTGGAGAAACCCAGGCTTGCCTCTCAACCCATCCAAAAAGAGATAACAATCAGTATTTGATTGCTTGAGAAGTGATTTATCAGTTTCAAGCTATTTCCAGGTGTGTGACAAGACTGCCTTTGATGAAACTCACCTGGCCCCTTGAGCGTGTTCTGCCAAGTATTTCCCTGTGCCTTGAGCCACAAAGATTGGATGGGATTAGGTTTCCCCTGGTGTTCATAACCTCCCAGTTCAAGTAAATAAATTAGAGGTGGAAAAACCTTTTAAATGTATTTACATATTTATTGCGTTGATACCCTTCCTTTCTCTCCGCTGTGGACCAAAAGCAGCTAATGTCATTCTCCTGTCCTTCATTTTATTCTCACAATAACAAATCTGTGAGGTAGCTTAGGGAGAGAGTGTGTGACTAGCCCAAGGTCACCTAGCAAGCTTCCACAGCAGAGTGGGGATTTGAACCTGGATCTCCCAGATCTTGATCCAATGCTCTAACCACTTTCAACCCTGGGAGATTTCTGGGAGCTGCAAGAGCTATACCAGTAGCAGCTGGGGGACAGACTCTCTTCCAGAGAGCCTGACTTCTGTTCCATGCCATCTGTGCCTTAGTGGCTGCCCAGTCACATCTGGCACCCCAGTAGCCTCCTCCCCATGGCTCCCCATGGCTTGAACAAAGAGTTAGATATGCTGTTGTTTATGATGATGCTCCACTGTTGATGGGTCATGTGGCCTGCAGTTTCCTTACAACATTTTCAAACAGTGAAATCCCATGCTTTCCTAGAGACTTGGGTCATTTCCAAATGGGGACTATTCAAATCTCATCTCTTTTTTTTAGTCCAGTGGCCAATATGGAAGCCATGCACAGAAGGTGTTTGGGAAAGGTTGAAGCCTCGTTGAAAATATCAGGCAAAAACATCTCCCCCTTCCCCACTTCAAAAAACAGTCTCTCACAAAGCAAAGGGGGAAAAAATGACAGCTCAGGTCTAGGAGTGCCTTGGTTGCATAGAAGAGGAATATTTAGATGACATATAAGAAAAAGCAAGGTGTAAAGTTGAAAAACTTGGGGAAATTGCCCCCACAATTTTCCAACGAAATCGTTTTGCAGTTACATGCAAATTGCAATGAATTATCTTCAGCAAAGCAGGTAAACATGAGCAGAATTTAATGTTATTTCTGAAAAAAAGGCACACGCCCGTTAACATTTCTCACATTTGCATCTCAGAGAGAGAGAGAGAGAGATCAAGCAGCCATAAATGAGCAGCCATAAATGTGAGCCTTAGTGGCTGGAATCCATTCAGACGACTGAATGACTGAGATGTGAACTGGCACATAGGTGGTACACCTGTGCCAATGTTCATCCAAAGCTGAACAGTTGTCAAAATGCTGGCTGCAGATCTCTCCAGTTGTTGCCATCCCCTATTCAAGGAACTGTAGTACATCATAATGTGTAATATACAACTTATAAACACAGCTTTTTTGCTTCCAGGCCTGCTACTCCCCTCCACCTTGGCAGACTGCCCTGTGTGCCTCTTGCCACCTGCCCTGCACACCACTCATTGCCCCTCCCCCACCATCAAACCCACAGCTCACGTTTCGGCAGCTGCTTCAGGTCAATCATGGAGAACTGTGGAGATGGGCAGTTAAGCCTTGGGTTGGTCATGACAGTAAAGCACAGTTCACAGCATCCCTCCAACCAATGGGAATGTAATTTCCCCACTGTGGACTTGATGTTATGTCCTGACTTCTGCACCATTGCAGTTGTTTGACCATCACAGTTATACATTTCTAGAATTGCCAACCTAGCTCTCCCAGGATTACAACTGATCTCCAGAGATCAGTTCCCCTGAAGAAAATGGCTGCTTTGGAGGGTGGACTCTATGGCATTATACCCCACTGAGGTCCCTCCCCTCTCCAAACCCCACCCTTCCCAGATTCCACCCCCCAAATCTCCAAGAACTTCCTAACCCTGAGTTGGCAACCCTATGTACCTATCAATGGCATGAAGTGGTTGTTCTGCTGCCTGTGAATATAGCTCTTAAAGGCACATCAAACAACAGCATTAGTAGCCCCATTCATCTGACTTGCTTTGAGAAGGCTATTCCTAATGGTGTTGAATGATTGTTTTGCTTTGTCTCACAGCCATGTCTGTTTTAATGGCATTTGGGGTCAATGTCTACCCCCTTGGTTGTTTTTCCCATGAGATTCATGCGGACAAGGTCCTCCAATATCTGCACAGTCAAACTCTAGCAAAAAAGGGGGGCAGCTCCCCTGTATTCACAATCCCCCTCCCCATCGCTTCTTTTGCGTAATAAACTGTGACCAAAAAAAAAGGAAAAGGAGAATAAGAGTTGCTGGGACAAACAGCCAACAGCAGCATGGATCCAGCAGAGGAATCGCTCTATGGGAAGGAGAGAAAGAAAATAGTTGGTGTCTCGGGAAGCCAATCAGCTTGCGTAACTCAATCTCATTTTGTTAGATGTGATGATGCAACGTTTCAGCTGTGCTTTGGCTTCCCAGGGCTGTCTGATAGCTTACCACAGGCAAGACTTGGGCATGCTAATAACCCTGAAGTCTTTTCTGCCCTGCTGGCCTTTACACCGGGGCCAGTAAAGGGCTCCAAAGGGCCCATGATTTACCCTGAAATGCTCTGCAACATACGAGGCATAGATTCTATTGCTGCCTCTTCCTTCTCTTTTGCCTTGCCTTTATCTTTCCCCTTGGTGGGAATCCAACCCCTTCTATTTCCTATAAGAGTACTTTCCCCAGTGAATTAACGGGGGAGATTATAGGAATGCCTTCTCTGATTGTGCGGTTGTTTGTTTCTCTTGTTGTTTATCCTCGTGCCTGCGTGCCACTTGCCCTGCCAAAATCTGCTTCTTGCTTGGGGCCTGAATCCCCACATGGGACCTGATCCCATATCCAGCTGGCTGTGGCCTTTCTATGGGGGGCAGGTTCCGTTTGCTAAAGGAGATGGGGAAGGGTTTGAGTGATGTGGCCGGCCATAAATACTTCCCTGTGTTTCCACCGGGCAAATGGTAGAATGTGACCCTCACCTGCAGAGGGTCACCTGCAGAGATACCAAGGTCAGGGCAGGCACGGGGCTTCTGCTCAGCATGCCGAGCACGAGCAGAAGGTGCTGTTGGTGTTGCCTCACTACCATTTTTCACTGGTCTGTGGGTGTGTGGGGGCAAGGTGCTATAAGGGAGGTGTGCACCATTGCCATCTGCCGCTTGGCTGCTTCCCTGTCTTGCTGACGTGGGGACGTGGCCGATATGCTGTTTGACTGTTGGCAGTGTTGTCAGGGATCCCAGTGCAGTTGCCATGTGCTCTTCTCCTCGGGGATGTTCTTTTCTTTTTTTTTTCCGGAGGGGAGAATGTCTTTCTTCTGCTGTGAGAGCACAGGGTTCTGACTAATGTCACCAGCATAAGATCAGCAATATATTGAGCTGCTAGTCTACCAGTTTGCTGTACATTTAGGAACACAAGAAAAGCCCTGCTCGATCAGACCAGTGGTCCATTCAGTTCAGCATCCTGCCTCACTCAGTGGCCAACCAGATATTCTGGAGGGCCAACAGCAGACCCCAGAGGCCAAGGCCCAGATGTTGCCTCCTGGCACTGGGATTCAGAGCTTCCTCTGAACATGGAGGTTCTCTTTAGTCACCATGGATAGCAACCACTGATAGACCTTTCCTTTGTGGATCTATCTAATCCTCTTTTAAAGTCATCTACGCTTGGGGCCATCATTAGATCCTCTAGCAGCTAATTCCACTTCTTAATCACCCATTAAGTAAAGAAGTATTTTTGGGTTCTGGACCTTGGGAGAGGGAGAAAAGGTTCTCTCTGTCCCTGCTGTCTACTCCATGCATAACGTCATATCTCCCTCTTAGACATGTCTTCCCTTAACTGAGAAATCCTAGTTTCTTCAAGGAAAAGTGCTCCAACCCCTTCAACGTCTTGGTTGCCCTTTTCTGTACTTTTTCTAGCTCTGCAATTTCCTTTTAGAGATATGGTGACCAGAATTGCATACCGTAATCCAAATGAAGCCACACCGTAAATCTATATTAGCTGTTTTATTTTCAGTCCTTTTCTTAATAATCCCCATTTTTCTGCTGTGGCAAACTGGGTTGACACTTCCTTTGAGCTATTCACTACAACTCCAAAGTTTCTTTCCCTCTCAGTCACAGCAAGTTCAAACCTCATTAGCATACACTTGAAGTTGTGATTTTTTTGTTTCAGTGTGTATCACCTTACACTTGCCTATATAGAACTTCATTTGTTACATTGTTGCCCACTCGTACAGTTTGGGAAGATGCTCCTGGAGCTGTTCACAGTCAGCCTTGGTTTTCTCCATCCTGAATAACTGTGTGTCATCAGCAAACTTGGCCACTACACTTCTCACCCTCAGTTCCAGATCATTTATGAACAAATTAAATATCACCAGACCCAATACCAATTCTTGTGAGACCTCAATACTTATTTCCCTCCCTTGTGAGAACTATCCACTTATTCCTATTTTCTTCTTCCTGTTGTTCAATCAATTTTTAAACAGTAAGAGGACCCATCTGTTTATCCGATAACTGCTGAGCTTACTCAGGAGTCTTTGGTTAGGACCTTGTCAAAAACCTTTTGAAAGTCCAAGTATATAATGGCTACTGGGTCAATGTTATCTGCATGTTTGTTCCCGTTCTCACAGAACTCCAGAAGGCTGGTGAAGCAGGACTCGCCTTTGTGGAAGCCATGCTGATTTTTCCCTCAGCAGGCTTTGTTCCTCTATATGCCAATTCTATCTTTGCTTACAGTTTCTACTAATTTGCTTGTGGCGGATGTTAATCTAACTAGCCTGTAATTTCCTGGTTGTCCTCTGGATCCCTTTTTAAAAATTGGTGTAACATTTGTTACTCTCCAGTTTTCTGTGGCTGATTTCAGTGACAATTTCACCGTCAACAATTTCATGTTTGAATTCCTTAAGGGCTGTCAGGTGTAAGTCATCAAGACCTGAAGACAATCATTCCCCCTTCCCCAATAAGTCTAAATCTTCATTGCTTCATGAAATGGCAAGCAGCAATGATAACTTTTCTGATCTCATTTGAAACCAAAAATGATTCAGACATATTTCCTCAAATACTATGAAAAAATACAACCCTACTATTATCACATCAGTGTCAGGAGATAGAACAATGATCCCATATATGTTCAGGGCCGGTGCCAGGGTTTCTGGTGCCTGAGGCAAGATACCTACTTGCGTTCCTTTCCCTGTGCACGTGCACAAAGTGTGCACATGCTCCGGCCCTGCGCGATGATGTCACTTTTGACATCATCACGCAGGAGCGTCCCCCTCACCTGAGGCGGGTGGCAGCAGCGAAGGGGCAGGGAGGCAGCCTGCTTCCCCACTTGCTGCTGCACCACCGGGGCACCCAGCTCATTGAAAGCCGAGCCGAGGCAGGCAGCAGCAGCCAAGGGGCGGAGAGGCGAGTGGGGATGCGGCCTGCTTCTGGGTCAGGGGTGGGGGTCATCAGGGGCCGGCATGGTGCCTCCTTCAGAGTTCAGCACTCGAGGCGGCTGCTGGCACCACCTCCATGGATGCACTGGGCCTGTATATGTTCTTACATGGTTTTAAAAGTGGGTTAGACAGAGTCATGGAGGATAGGTCCATCAATGGCTACTAGTGATGGTGACTAGAAGAAATTGCCGTACTCAGATGTAGCACATCTCTGCATACCAGTGCTAGGAGGCAACACCAGGGAAAGGCCTCAGCCTTTTTGCAGTGCAGTTGAATCTTCAGGGCAACTGGATGGCCAGTCTATGAAACATGCTGCTGGACTAGATGGAACACTCGTCCGGTCCAGCAGGGCTATTCTTATGTTCTCATGGGTAGCTTGTAAATTGGAACCGTCTACTAAAGATGGGACAGCCTCTTCATCACAACAAACAACCTTTGTGAGATTCTCTGTTGAGAGAGAACCCCTCTTCCCATCAATAAACCCACCACCTAGTAACAGTGGCAAATGTGTTCGGAAGAAGCATTGCTAATTGCAAGTTCAAATTTTACACAGGAAATTTGTTAGCAGAAATTTGTTGTGGTTGTAAGAGATGAATCTGTCCCACTGAACTGGCAATAGAGTCGATAACCCAGCTCAGTAGAAGGAACACCACCCACTCTGTCTTCCTTTCCACCCAACTTGATTGGCAAATTGTTTTTTGACCAATATTTTGATGAAGTCAGTCTGAGCAACCTCATCATACGTTAAGCAGATTTAACAATGGGATGTAGAACAGAACTGGCGAAATCACCAAATGTTCTACAGGCACTCAATCTGGCGCTGCAAATTGCAAGCAGATCACCTACTAAGCAAGCAGTCTTGCTATTATATGTGTTGAGAAGGATGCTGTTCACAGTATCTTAATGTTACTCTCACACTTTCAACAGCCATGACTTGGTGGGTTTCTTCAAGAAGCCATCTGCATAGACTGTGGTAAGAGGATACTGCAACAGTGCAAAGCTGGAAAAGTTTCTTAACAATTTTATTTTATTATGTTTTACAATATTTCTACCCTGCCTTTCTGCTCTCACAAGGGCCACCTAGGAGGCTAATATCACTTCCTCTATTATGAACCAAGTCGATCAGTTTGTGAAAAGTAGGACTAGGATCTATGGTATATCCAAAGGCCTTCTCCGTGGGGCACCATGCTTTGGAAAGTTTTCATATTTGCTTGGCAGATGAAATCAAATAAGGATTTGTGTTTACTTTTTCAAGCATTGCATCCAAAACAACATATATTCATCCACGCCAACTTGCTGGCTATTGAGCTAATTTTGAGGGATGCTACAAATTTTGTGATGATGATGTGAAGTTTTCCTTCTTCCACACAGGGGTCATTTCATAGAAAAAGAGCGGCAGAAACTTATTAGCATAACTCATTAGCATATGACACGCCCCTTGCCACCACCGGAAGTGTGTCATTAGCATAACTGATTTGCATATGCCACACCCCCTGGCATCACCTATCCTGGCTGTTTTGGACCCAATCCTGGCCATTCAGGGCTGAAAAGGGGCCCAAAATGGTCAGGATCAGGCTGCTGCTGAGTGGGAGAGTGATCCACCACCTGTCAGATGCCCGATCTGGGCCGTTTCAGCCCCCATCCAGGCCGTTTCAGCCCCAATCCAGGCCCAAATGGGCCCAGAATGGCCGAAAATCAGGTGGGTGGGGCCACCAGACAAGTGACCTCTTTTGAGAACTGCCAGAACTGTGTTCCGGCGCATTCCCCCTTGAAATGAGCCCTGCTTACACGTGTACATTGCATGGGTTTTCATGGTATTCCATGAATTCCACAATCAGCTGGACATTCCTGTCATCTTTATCCATTCTAAAAATGAGGGGGAAATGTGCTGTTGCTTGACTGATAACATCATAAAACGTTTCCAGTACTTATAACTAATTACATTTCCTGACACAAATAAGCAGCTACAGGGGAACATTTCTGCCTCTGCATATATGCCAATGATGCCCCTTCCAATAATTGATGAACAGTTTAATGTCTGGTTGTTGGGGGTTTTCCGGGCTGTCTTGCCGTGGTCTTGGCATTGTAGTTCCTGATGTTTCGCCAGCAGCTGTGGCTGGCATCTTCAGAGGTGTAGCACCAAAAGACAGAGATCTCTCAGTGTGGGCGCTGAGAGATCTCTGTCTTTTGGTGCTACACCTCTGAAGATGCCAGCCACAGCTGCTGGCGAAACGTCAGGAACTACAATGCCAAGACCACGGCAAGACAGCCCGGAAAACCCCCAACAACCATCGTTCTCCGGCCATGAAAGCCTTCGACAATACATCAGTTTAATGTCTGCTTGACAATATGATCTGCAATACATGATTCCTGTGGGCTAAACATTTTGGATATGATATATTAATGGAACAATGGGAAAATATGTGGTTAAAAGGGTTAAAATTTACATTAAGCTCTAGTCATAAGGATAATTTCTGTAAGATGATGTACCCTTGGTATATGACTCCTGAGAAACTGGCTAGATTGTACAAGGGTTTATCAAACATGCTGGAAATGTGCTCGACATGAAGGATCTTTTTACCATATGTGGTGAGCTTGTAAAAAAGCAAAAAAAATTGGACACAAACACAGCTGTTAACTCAGAAGATTTTGAAGATTAAAATACAATTGAAACTAGAGAATTTTGTTCGGAGTGATGAATATTCAGTTGGAAAGAAGGGATGGAACTTTGTTTTTATATGTGATTATGGCAGAGAGACTATTATATGCACAAAATTGGAAGAGTTCAACACTGCCTGCAATAGAGGAATGGTTGATAAAGGTGCTGGAATTTTCAATGATGGCAAAACTCACTTCATTGCTTAGAGAGAAGACAAGTTCATTTACTGTTGAATGGAAACACTTTATAGACTTTTTACATGAAATAGACAGTAATAATTTGATGACGTGTGGATTTATAGACTAAGGAATTTGGTCATTAGAAAAAAGAGAGCCTTTATTTTTAACATAGATTAAGAGAAAATTTGAAAATACTAGTACTTGTCACAGAGAAAACTCTTAATAAAAAAGAGAGAATATGATCTGCAGACATATGAATGAAAGTTCCACAGGACTTTTAATGCAAAAATAACCAACCTTGCCTTACCATTCGATGTTAACCTTTGATGCGTTTTCAGAAAGCATATACTCTATCTGTGATTGTTGTCCAAGACATGCCACTCAAGCAGCCAGATGAGAAGATAAAAGGAATCTGCTTCTGTAGTGACGACAGATGTTCATTAAAGATTCCATTATACTCAGCTGTAACACACATTAAAACAACTATTTCCATGTGCACAACAGTCATTGCCCAAGCAGAAGGGCACAAGATCAGGTTAAGGCTCTATTTTTGTTGTATGAACATTTTCAGGAAAGCCCTGGCATGAACTCCCCTGTTTCAAAATGGCCCCCAGAGGGATAAACTAAGAGAAAGTCAGGTTGTAAATTTTTAAAATTATTTTCTGCAATATGAAAATGACCTGTACCTGTGATTAGCAAGATTCAAGTCAAGTAGCACCTTAAGGACCAATAAGATTTGCAGGGTATAAACCTTTGAGAGTCAAACTTCCCATAATCATTTACCATACCAGCGCTGGTATCTGAGGACAGGAGCTTTGACTCATGCAAGCTTATATCAAAGACATTGTGTTGATCTTTAAGGTGCTATTGGACTCAAATCCTGCTCTTCTACCACAGACCAACATGACTAGCCACCTGAAAGTAGCTGTGATTAATTACTAATTTGCATGGAACAAACACAAACACAATTGCAATTTGAATGAGAACTTTCACTGCGTCCATTGTGAGTCCTGCAACAGTCAATGAAGCATTACATGTTGCAGTAGCCCTTGTGCCATTGCTTGTGCAAGCAAACTGAACTGGGTACCTTTTCCTTCCCTTCACACATTGATGGATCCAACCAATTTACATTTTCAAGACTGTAGTTAACAGTGCTCAAAAAACTCATGAATTGCCCTATTAAATGTTTTGGTTTTTTCCAGTACTGTAGTATGCTGTAGCATAGTGGCTAAGTGGTTGGGTTGAAAATCAGCACTTTACTGGTTCGAATCCCACAACTGCCATGAGTTCAGTAGGTGGCCTCGGGTAAGCCACTCCTCTCAGCCCCAGCTCCCCAGCTGCATTGTGGGGATAATAATAAAACTTTGTCCACTGCTCTGACAGCACAGTTGTCGTTATCATCATCATCAATAATGATAATGATAATGATGATGGTGATGGTGATGGTGATGGTGATGGTGATGGTGATGGTGATGGTGATGGTGATGGTGATGGTGATGGTGATGATAATTCTATTTCAACTTTTGGCCCAGAGTGTTCCCAGGTTGCTTTCACAACCTGAAATTAATCTTTTATAAATTAGCATATAAAATTGTATTTTTGCCATTTTTATTAAATTTAAGGGTATGAAAATCTTATAGTGAATTCTAAACCACATATCCAAATTGTTTAGAATGGCAGCTAAGCTCTATAATGCCGTAACTGAGAGCAGGGATCCCCAACTTTTTTGAGCCTGCAGGCACCTTTGGAATTCTGACACCGCATGGTAGACTCAGCCACAAAATGGCTGCTACAAAATAGCTGCCGCAGGAGGTCAGGCACAAAATAGCTGCTGCAACTTGCCTTCAGTCACACAGCGAAGATCCTTGTGCTGTAGTGGCAGCTGCTGCCAAAGCAATGTTTATAAAAAATCTGCACCACCAAACAAATCTCCAGTGGCCAATCAGAAGGCTTTCTGGGGGAAATGCCTTACTTGGCTCTGCCCACTTTCTAAAAACACTTAGTGGGCACCAGGAAAGGTGTTGGCAGGTGCCATGGTGCCCATGGGCACCACGTTGGGGATCCCTGACTTACAAATATGCTGAAGACACACTGGCGTACCTTGTCATATGCCAGTGCCAAGCCCTGTGGGCATAGTTCCAAGTCCTGTTAGTGTAACACCAGCAGCCCACCATGTGGAAACCCCCATGGCAAAGAGGGGAGCTGTGAGCCCCGAGGAAGCACCATGCACAGGCCACTGGAGCCCACTTGCCCTGCGGCAATGTTCCTATGAAACCTTCATTTCTGTCCTTGTCTTTCATTGGGTTATTTTCTGGGAGCCATGCAAAGGGGGGAGAGGCCAGCTAGGACTGCCACTACCATGCCAAACATCTGCTGAGCCGACAACTTGACAAACAGCTGTAGTAAGCAGGTGCATCTTGCTGCTCTGTTGTGTAGTTGCCAGCTTCTTTGCTCTAGCCTGGCTCCTGTACCATTACAAAGTGCATGACAAGACAGTTGTAAAAACAGCACAGAGACGGCCAGCTCTATCTGAGGTCCTGCAGTCTGTCATTGCGGTGTGCAACGTACAGGAGGCTTGTTGAAACAAGATCTGGTAGATTAATTTACCTGCCTTGCTTCCACTGTTCTTGGTAACGTTCGTTACATGTGTGGATTACTCTACAGTTGTGTCTCTGATCACAGCTTGATAGATATGGATCAGACAGATAAGGATCACACACACACACACACACACACACACCACTCCTTCCAGCTTGTTACTGACCTCAGCTGTCTCCAGCGTGCAGCTCACACTGGAAGGAGGCTGAAAGGGGAGGGGTCCAAGGTGTGCACAGGTGTGCTCTTGCAAATGGGAGGGGGAGGATCTGCAGGTTTCATACTCCCTGCTGTTGTCTGATAAACCAGGCAGCTGCTTGCGGGGGGTGGGGGGCGGTGAGGTGGGGAACAAACAGTGCAAAGTCTGTTGGGTTGAATAGGAGGATCTGGCTGTAATGAGCAGGGAGGACTGCCAACCAGAATGATGGACACTCACCATCTACAGTTTGGCAAAGCCAAATTCTGGAAAGCAATCAAGTAAGGCATTTGACAAAAGGCTATTGCTTTGGGATATCTAGAAGCAATGTCCATGATTGTAAGAATGTACTTATTTGTCCTGTGTGTGCCTCTTGTGAAGTTACGGGGGGATGGATCAAAATCTGAGTTGTGCCTGGGACTCCTTTCCAGGATTCCTAGCTACATGGGGAACCATATATGCTATGGAATGCTATACTCTGCCTCCCCTCTGCGCTCTGTATATTCCCTGCTCTGTTGTTTTCCCTGCCCTGGCATGTATTCCTGGTGCAGTGGCAGAGGACATAGCTTCCTCAACATGCACTAGTTGGCTGCCTCCCTCTGCTTGTGATGTTGTCTGCAAATTTACTAAGCATCCTTTTTATGCCTTCACAAAATGTTGAACAGTCTGAGGCCCAGGACAGTTCTCTACTGTAGCAATCTACTCAACTTTTCTCCAGGCTGCTGTAAAGCCATTGATAGGTGCTTGCTGTGCGCAATCGTTCAACCAACTATCAATTCACAATAGTGATGCTACCCATTTCATGTTGAGCATGTTCGACGGTTGAAGTTACCATGTGTGAATGCAATAATTGGATGTGAACTATCACCTGGTCTGTTCCGTTCCCATGGAATGACTCATACACCTGCTGAACAGGTATATAGTTTTATATATTGTCGAAGGCTTTCACGGCCGGAGAAGGCTTTCAAGGCCTCCCTCCATTAGCATTCCACACCCTGGGAAACTCTTACAGGATGACTCAGCCCAAACCCACCTTCCTGAGTAGATATAAATTACCTGCCGACATCTTCTCCACACTGTGACACTGAGAGATCTCTGTTTTTGGTGCTACACCTCTGAAGATACCAGTCACAGCTGCTGGCGAACCATCAGGAACTACAATGCCAAGACCATGGCTATACAGCCTGGAAAATCCACAACAACCACAGGTATATAGTTTTTCCCTCCAAAAAACTGCAAATGTGCAAAATGCTGCTAATATAAACAATGGGCAGCTGTTAACTTTGGTAAGGAAGGACTACGTCAATAAATATGGCTGCTGTAGAATTTTATCAGGTATCATTGTCAAACTGACCAGTCTGTAGTTTCCTGTGTCTCAGCAAACTTGTTTTTTCCAGACCTTGCGAAGGGCACCACATCTCTTGCCTGGCCAGCAGTATTATCATTCTGATAGCATAGACCCCAGTCCAAAAGAACAACCCTTCCCAGTTAGTAACCAAAAAACATGAACCATTTAAAAAAAACCCCTCCGATTTTATATTAACAAAACTGGAGACTATTTTAGGCCTTCATTTTGGTGTAGTGGTTAAGAGTGGCCGGACTCTAATCTGGAGAACCATGTTTGATTTCCCACTCCTCCGCTTGAAGCCAGCTGGGTGACCTTGGGTCAGTCACAGCTGTTTCAGAGCTCTCTCAGCCCCACCCACCTCACGGGGTGATTGTTGTGAGGATAATAATAACACACTTGCTAAACCACTCTGAGTGGGTGTTAAGTTGTCTCGAAGGGCAGTATATAAATTGAATGTTGTTGTTCATTTTGCAAGAACTGAACAAGGCTGTCAATGATAGGACATTTTGGAGGCCATTGATTCAGAGGTTTGCCATAAATCGGAAGAAACTTGACTGCACATAATACACATAGGTGTCACTGGAAGCCAAACTGTGTATTATTACCTAGAAATTGAAAGATAGAAGACCCCTCTCCATAACCAAAGTCCTATTTTCAGATCATCTTCCTACTGTAGTTGAACGAAAATGGCTTCTCTGATCGTCTCTGATATATAGTATTTCCCAACGTTGACAGAAATTCCAGATAAACATGGTGGTCCAAATAAAATACAAAAAACAAAATCAATGTCATACTTTTTATTAGTACCAATTAACACCACTTAGTGTCGGGGAGTCTTGTGCCACAATAATGAGGAAATATTACCAAATTTGGCTTCCAATGACGAATTAATTAATTAATCTCAAGTTTTTGTTAATTCAGAACTGCCCTGTTTTTTCTCCATTCTTGGTCATGGACCTGTGTGTGTTCCATTTGGCACTTACAGATGTGTCTGTGCCACTGCTGATGTTTTTATTCCAAACGGACATTTCCCCTTCCTTCACCAGAGAATGTGAAGGTGCAACTTGATAACAGCTCTGCTCATCATCATCTAATCTCCTCTATAGCACTTCCTGCAATGGGGATAAAAGGTAATCAATAAGTTTCCTCCTCCCGTATTTTATGCATTGCTGCTCTTACTGCCTCCAGTTCCAGGGTACTGGTGGACAGTCTGGGACAGCATCAGCCTCAACGGTGGCCTCTCTGCTGTTCAGGAGCGGCCACACTTCCCAGATCTTCAATCTGGCAAAAGGAGCAACATGCTGGGTCTGCATATTCCTTCCTAAAGCAGGTAGCCTCATAAACAAATGTGTTTTTAAAAAAATAAATGTTAAACTCACAAATGAGTCAGGAGGCTGTCCACGTGCCGCTCCAGCAGAATGTGAAATTGCTGCATCACTGTGGACTAAATGACAATAAACCTACCACCTCTTATAAATTAAGAAGGCTTTAAAAAAATGATATTCCGCTATTGCAACTTTTTATGGCTGTTTGGTAACTTTAATCATTTTGCAAAATGCAATTCCTGGTCGTAAATTCTCCGCCAAGTACAGATTTAGGGAGATCTAGAGGACTGCAGCAGGCTGATAGGTAGGTTTTAATCTGACAAGGCCAAAAAGTCGATTAGATTTATATCAATGCAGGAGCTACCCTGTAATTGCAATAGGGCAAGCTTAACAGTCAGTTGGAATACCAGGAAGGCAATGAATGCAATAGGAGCATTTGACTCTCAAGACGGAGATGGGAGAACATTACTTACCTGGTCTTGACAATTTATGTGGGAGTCAACCTCCATCAAAGGAGTGAGATCTTGCTGAAGGACGTTGGATCTCTTACACTGCAGTTTCATGGTAGGGAGCATGCTGCTGAATCTGACCCCCCAGTGCTGTTGAACATGTCCCCCCAATGCATGACATGCCCACACCAAAGAATGTGTTGCTTTTCCCAGTTCTCCCTGGCAAATCATTACAGCTGCCTTCCATCTTCCACCCTGCCAAGGTGCTGTGCTTCAAGTTCTGTGATGTTGGCACCTACAATGTTAACTTATTGGATAGGTGGCTGTTTAATAGGTACTTTGCCTGTACCAGCTGCATACAGGTGGCCCCTCAAGCGCCATCTCCCTGCTTCCCTCAAAGGGCTTATTATGGCCATCTGCTTCCCATTCATTCCAGCAGCTGGTTGCACTCCATCCACCCCACCCACCCAAGAAAGCAGGCCATGGGCACCAACAATATAGATGATAATGTATTATAATAAGTAGGAGGATCTTTGTGAATTTATACAAATCACCCAGTCATGTGTCAGGAAAATGGGATGCGTGCACAAGGAAAGCCAAACCCTGTCCCCTCCTGTGCCTCCCTTTTCTCTGTTCTGGCACTTGAAGCATTTTTCTGGCCCAGCTCCAAGAAAGTAAGTGAATCTGCCTCGGAGCAAACTTGCAACAAGTAGAGCAGGGGGGGGGTGTAGGAAGGGACAGAGTTGAGCTCTGTCTCACTCACGTACCTCATTCTTGTTTAAAGGCCTGGAGCCCATGGACTCCATGCTTGAGGGGCTGCAGGCATCTTGGGGTTAACTCCCCCTAAATCTCTCTCTCCACGACTGATTTAAGGAGAATTAAGAGAGATCGCAGATCACTCCTGTCTCATCTGGTATGGCTCTAAGATTGTCTCTCCCTGAGCTATTTATTGCAGTGCTGGTGGGAAGAAATGTAGCATTTGCTTCCATTTGCCCCCACTCTGCAGTGTCTCCTACCTTTGATGCCAACTTGTACAGGCCCCAGTAGATGCAGCCAACTGCTGAGCCACTGATGCCCAAATATTACCGAGTGTTAATTTTCATTTTAGATCAGTTGATGGTAGAAAGATGACTCTGGTAGGGTTGTCAAGGCAAGAGACGTTCAGAGGTGATTTGCCGTTGCCTGGGTAGAGATCCTAGACTACCTTGGGAGTCTCCCATGCAAGTCCTAACGAGGGCCGACCTTGCCTTTGCTTCTGCAGTGGTTTACCATTGCCTTCCTCTGCATTATGACCTGAGACTTCCTCAGTGGTCTCCCATCCAAGTCCTAACCAGGGCTGACCCTGCTTAGCTTCTGAGATCTGATGAGACCACGCTAGCCTGGGCTAGCCAAGTCAGGGCTCCGATCAGTTATAATGACAATATTATTGAATGGGGACATTTTTATTTGGGTTTAGATTTGTTACTATTTGAATGCAAATCCCTACCATGTGCTGATTCAAACAGCAACAAAGAAGCTTAGCAAGACCTCAGGATTGGGCTGCCCAGAAAAACACTCCCCCCCCCCCCAGTGATGCCAAAGGACTCTCTTCAATGTCATCACCAGTCCAATGAAATTAATGCTTCTAATATAGCTTTAGGCTTGTTCGTGCATAGCAGCCACTTATGAATTTGCAGGAATATTACAGTTATATATTTCCAACCTGCCGGCTAGTCATCCCTATTCCTCATTGCTCCCTGCACCTGGGTAGCTATTTTAGGATAATCTCATCCTTAGCGAAATACATCATGTTTCACTAATATATCCTCAAATGCCTGATAAAAGTTCTTGCCCCAACAACGTATGAATATTTAAATTACTCTTAATTATTTATAGTACAGTTTTATGAGCATTTGCCAAAGTGGGGAGATGCACGGAAAAAGCTGCTTGTGCACCAAAGGTGAATGTGTTGGAAGAAAAGCGATCCTAGGATTGCAGCGGAGCTGTCAAGCCCTCTCTGAGGGGCCACAGGTTGGGGCTGGGGAGCTAAAGGAGACCTGAACTGGCAGGAGAATTGTGCTTGTAAAGGCTGATGTGGGGAGATGTCGTACTTAGGCTGGAAGGCATCCACACTGCACTGGGGAGAAAGATCTGTTGCCAGCTGTTCAACGTGACTCATGAGTAAGCAGCAGTGCAAATTACCAAGGCCCTTCTGGGTGGCATCCGTAGGGCTCAAGATCAGCATTAATGACAATAGTGGTGGAAAGTGCTATTAAGTCACAGCCGACTGATGCTAACCCCTGTAGGGTTTTCAAGGCCGGAGATGAACAGAGGTGGCTTGCCATTGCCTGCCTCTGCATAACAACCCTGGAGTTCCTTGGTGATCTTCTATCCAAGTACTAACCAGGGCCAACCCAGTTTAGCTTCTGAGATCTGATGAGATTTGGCCAGCCTGAGAAAACCAGGTCAGGACATGACAACCAGGGCTTTTTTTCAGTGGGAATGCAGTGGAATGGAGTTCCAGCATCTCTTGTGACCGGTGGCCCTTTTCAGTAGCTGAAGAAGCTGGACTAGTATAGAGAAAGCTTTCCTGGCTGTCCCCCTTCCTCCCTTGAGACCAACTCTCTCTGTTCAGCTGCTTGGATGGAATCTGGAGAAACAGAAGTGGTGTGTCAGAACCCCTCCATGCCTGGTAGCCAGCTTGGTGACCTTGGGTCAGACACAGCTCTCTTAGAGCTCACTCAGCCCCACCCACCTCACAGGGTGATTGTTCTGGGGATAATAACATACTTTGTAAACCACTCTGAGTGGGCATTAAGTTGTCCTGAAGGGTGGTATATAAATGGAACGTTGTTGTTGTTGTTGTTGTTGTTGTTGTTGTTGTTGTTGTTGTTGTTGTTGTTGTTGTTGTTGTTGTTGTTGTTGTTGTTGTTGTTGGAGGGCCTACCTGCCCAAGCTCTCCTTCCATTCCCTTTCCTACTGCCTGTTTGCCTCTCATCCACTGATTCTTTTTCTTGTCCTGCACCACTTTTACTACCCAAGGGGCAGTCACTGATAGCAGCAAAAGTTATCAGAAGTCCAGCGGCATCTTAAAGACTAACAAAACTTCTAGTATCAGCTTTTAGCTTGCGACTCTGAGTGGGCATTGCAGATCTGCCTATGCTGGAAGAAATACATTGTGTTAGTCTTTAAGGCATCGCTGAGCTTTTATGCCTTTAGCAGTATTCTGGCCTGGATTAATTCAACAGGTGATGCTTTTTTAGGCATGGATTTAATAAAGCGACAGGAGAAATGTTTGGTATTTTCTCTGTTGCTGCTGCACTCTTGCCAAGTCTGCTTCCTGACACGTTGCTTTCCACTGCCTTTTCTCCACTTCTTCTGAGCTAGTGAGCCAGCCTTTCCCTTCCACATGATCCAATGAAGGATCACATTTTAGTTTCAGCATCGCTTTCACTGCCCCCCCCCCTTTTTTTCTTTTGCACATGTGTTATATCGACACAGCGGGATAACAGCGAGTTGCTGTTCCCAGGGCAACAGAGAATTCTGCCTTTTCCAGACCTGAGACTACATTTTTAAACAACCCAAATGGCCTCCCCCATGAGAAAAACAAGCAAATTTGTGAAGGCTTACTGGGACCTCTATTAAAGTAGGAGGGGGAAGAGGACACAGCTCCACACATCTCTCTCTCACTCATACAAGAACACCATGTCACACACCCTTCCCTAATCCCCAGCTATGGGAAACTCCTCTTCCCAGCTCCACCATCAGGGATCCTAATATTCCTCCCCTGTTTCCAGTCACTCTAGGGGGTCCTGGGCCCTCTGAGAATCAGCAACTGTGTTTGTGTGTGAGGAAGAAAGACAGACAAGAGTGGATCCAAGTCCTCCCCATTTTGGCTTGGTAATGTGCTAATCCCTCATTGACTGATCAGCTGGGAGCTGTCTATTAGCAACCAGCACACTAAAGAGAAAAAAGAAACTTTAATAGTTAAGCATACCATTCTACTGTAAGACAAGGCCTCCACCCCAAAGAAGCTCAGTTTATGGTTGTCTGCTACAGCTGTATATCAAGAGGGCCACAAAGGTTTTTTTAAGGGTAGCACTGCCAGGGAAAATGGCAACAGTTTGGGGAAAAAAGGTGGCGAGGAAACAGGGCATGTAAGTGGTTGAGTATGCACAGGACCATAGAGTTTCTGACAGTTCTTAGAGCTACTTGCCATCATTTCTAGGTTTTTCCTGGAAGTGATGTCATCACACTTGCAACAACACTTCCCACCATATCCCTGCCCCCAACCCTCCTGCCAGTGTTCAGGCTAAGCCCGGCAGCCCTAGAAGTGACCCAGAAAATTGGTGGGATGGAGGGGGTGGAACGACTCTCCAAATGTTGTTTTTTCTCTTGGCAGTTGTTTTCTGTTTTAAAATATATCCTGTAACCCACCTATAGATAACAATGCAAACTTCCCCTGTTTCTTGTTGATATGTACTCACCTTGAAAGCAGGAGATTTTTTTCAAACCCATTGAACTTCTGTGGCCACTTGGTGGTGGAAGAAGGCTTGATTCTGAAGGAAGCCCAAAAAATAGCCTCCTGGAGCAGAAAAGATCCAGCTGTCCCATTCTGTCATAGTGAGTTTTGGAATTTTGCCACATGTGGTCTTCCAGATAGTGTAAACCTTTGTAGGAAAAAAAAACCAGGAGCAAACTTCATCCATTCATAAGAAGAGAGCTCTAAGTATGGAAAAGAGGACCTCGGGTTCAGGTGAAAGCTCCTGAGGAATGAATACTTGATATTTGCTTCTGTGGAGGCCATCTTGGAGAACACAGTGGTTGTACAACTCTAGGCATTACTTGATGAAACTGAGTATTTAGATACTTTCCAGTCAGGATTCACTTTGTTTATGGCACAGAACCATTTGGGTCACAGATTATTTATGCCAGTCAGCTGGGGTTGCCAAGCTCCAGGTAGGCCTGAGGATTTCCTGGAATTACAACTAATTTCCAGATGACAGCGATCAGTTCCCCTGCAGAAAATGGCTGCTTTGGAGGGTGAACTCTATGGCATTATACCCCACTGGGGCCCTTGCCCTCCCCAGGCTCCACTTCTAGATCTCTAGGTATTTCCCAACCCAGAGTTGGCAACCCAGGTCAACCAACAGGGAAAGGATGTCCCTGTTAATCATCTTGGATTTCTCAGCAGTCTTTGGTCCCATCGATCCTGTTCAGTGCATTGTTTTCTAATTCTGTAACCTGATTTTGTTCCCCAACGGTTATAGGTTTTCTGTTGTTTTTATTGAATTGTCTTCATCATGCAATCTGCTTGGAGGCTTAGCAAAAAAGTAGACTCTACATGAAGTATATAAATGAATAAAGGACCACCTTCACCCATATTTCCTGACGCATGACTCATAAGGCACAAGAGGGTGCACAAGAGCACTCTACTGGTTCAAATCTCACTACAGCCCTGAACTCAGTAGTGGCCTTACGTAAGTCACTCCTCTCAGTCCCAGCTCCCCAGCTGCTTTGCGGAGATGATAATACGATTAACTTGTTCACCGCTTTGGGTGGGGCACTAATCTGTACAGAAGAGCAGTATATAAGCACAGTTATTATTAGTATTAGGTATTATTATTAGCAACCATATCCTAGACGGCTGTCCAGACATATTTAAGGACCTTAGACAAAGAGGCTGTTACGATGGTTTAGATTGGTACTGCTAGATGGAAAATCCTTTAAGATATTGTTTTAAATTTTTTATTTTATGTTATTATCTTTTAAACGGTTTTATGAAGCACCTTGGGGACAAGTAATGGTGAAAGGGAGGTCAGTACATTTGCTAAATAAAATCACAAAGGAAGAAATGCCATCAGAACTGATAACAGAGCATTTATAACCTGATGTTAATTCTACATGATAAGTATGAGAAAATAATCCTATGACTTGCAATATTTTGTTAGGGCTACATAGCTGTGCCCTGGTTAGCCCAATCTTGTCAGATCTCAGAAGCTAGAAACAAAAGTGACCCTGCGCTAAGATCAGAAATAATGAATAGAACAATTGTGTATCAAATTATGTATTTATATCTGTGAATGAATCCACTAAGTATTAATTATACACTAAGACAAATGCACACTGGTGATAATACAATGCTGTACAACAAAGTGAAATCAATGAATCGCGGGCGCTAAGCAGGGTCAGCCCTGGTGAGGAGGAGGAGGAGGAGGAGGAGGAGGAGGAGGAAGACTAATGTAACCCCCCAGAATCCCAAGGGCCAGGTTCAATTTCTAGAGAGATGTTTACAAATTCAAAATGTAAATCCAATTTATTTAATATAACAGAACACAAACATGAAAACGTTCCCAAAGTTATCAATACTGGTTCACTAACCAGTGACCCCAGAGCAGAGTCCTACTCACAACAATCCACTTGGTAGAAGGCACACAGTTTTGCATATTTGGCCACAGGCTATGCCTGGAACAGCACCCCAGATATCCAGAAGGCCTTGCAAGTTGCAACAGCAGGGCTCTTTTTATGAAGATGCTGTATGAATCCTGGAACTTGCTTGTTGCCCCAGGAGCAGTTCCCCTTCCCTCCTGGCAAAACGAAGTAGGGCAGCTCTGTACTAGGGTGTTGGTCTCAGGCAGTCAATGAAGAGTTCAGCTATCAGCAATTTCTGCTCTTTGCTCTTCTTTGTTTCTTCAGCTCTTCCCACTTACTGCTGTTCTCCCAGGGAGAAGGGCTCAGTTCTTACCAGCTAGCAGTTTCAGCACTGTGACCTTCTTAGATCTAAAGCTTGGAAACAAGCTTTGCCTTCCAAAGGGTTTGGGGGGGGGGGCGGGGCAGGTGAGCGAGGCATGACCTCCTTGCCAGAGCTGCAGGGCTTCCCAGGCCTTCAGAAGCCCCGAGGCAGTGGAAAGGCAAAGCAGGTCGCCACCGACTATCTTCTTATCCCTGCATACTGCATGTGGATAAGAGGTGCGTCATCAGTAACACGGTTTAAGGATTATCCCCACAACAATCACCCTGTGAGGTAGGTGGGGCCTCAAAGGACTGACCAAAGGTCTCTCAGTTGGCTTCAAGTGAAGGAGTGGGGAATCAAACCTGGTTCTCCAGATTAGAGTCCTGCCGCTCTTTACCACTACACCAAACTGGCTCTCTTGGATGGGAGACCACCAGTGAAGTCCAGGGTCAATGCAAAGGTAGGCAATGGCAAACCACCTCTTCTCACTTGCCTTGAAAGCCTGTGGCTGGTGTAACATAAGTAAGTTGAGACTGGATGGCACATATATTACTGTAACTTTCCTCTGGCAACAGAATGCAACCTGCCTGCCTATTCTGGTTCCTTGTAAAAGTTTACTGGGTGCCAAGTCTCTCTCAGTTCCCAGCATGCGTCAGGTCCTTTGCAAGGGAGGATTAGGGGGGGGCATGTTTGCCTAACACCATCGCCTGCAGCGCCATAGCGGGCTACTTCTTCGATGAATGAAAGAGCAGCAGACACGTTAGGCTGGCCTCGTACCTAATTGCCCAGGTAGCTCTTCTATCGATCTTCTCATTTTCCCTGGACTGGCATTTCTGGGGCTGAATCCTTCTGGGAGATAGGGCTGGCTGCAGTGCTCCCATACCCCTTCTAGGATTTTTGCCTGCAGCACTCACACAGTTCAAAATTTGAGATCCATGTTGACTGCTGGGAAGCCACCGAGTGGGACTCAGCCATTTTGCAAATCTACCTCATTAGACATGTTTGGGGGTTTATGAGCGAGCTGCAAGTATAAATATTATATTTGCCTCCAGGTTATCTTTAAAAATGGATTTCTTGCCTCCTCTCTCTCTGTTTTCGTTGCTGCTTGTCAGACCCTCCGTTCAGCAAGTTCCCAACTTCGCAGTCTTGCTGCACTGCGGCCAAGCACCAGGCACCCTTCTCTCCTAAAGGCCTTGCCTTGTTTTGCCCTGCCAATTAGCTTGGCCTTCAACCTACAGAATACATATCGGAGTTCATTAGTAAAGGGGATAGGCAGAGTAAATAGAGGAGGAAACAGAATTCTCCCGCTACCTGTGCAAACTCACAATGGGCAACTGAACTGGGAAAAATCAGGCAGCTCTGCTCAGTTCGTCTTTCTGTTTCTAGGTGATGGATTCTCTGGCAGGGGATAGAATGGGAACAAACTCCCGTTTCTTGACTGCTGAGTCAGTCATCATATATCTCATTTGAGGCACTCACAGGTTATTCTTTCCTCTTAGAGATACTCAGAAAGGGCTCTTAGAGTTTTTCCATGCTCTCAAAAGTTTTCCCCAGCTGGCCGATACTCCATCCCACAAGCATCCTTTCTGAAATTCAGGGTGCATTTCACAGATGTAAGCCTTGGTGTGGGGGGATGCATCACCACTTCACTCATTACTGGCTCAATTTCCCCCCCGATTTCTCAGAGACCTCTTGAAGAAACCTCAGGTTGTCTCCAAGAATCCATTTCTTGTTCTTCGTGTTGGTTCATCATGAGCACTACCACATTGCCCTTGGGGATATTTAATTTGCTTTATCATATTTTTTGTAAAATCAGAAAGAGTCCAGTAGCACCTTTAAGACTAACCAATTTTATTTTTTGTGGCCACAAATTAAGAGTATGGCTGCCAACTTCCGCTATTCTTTCCCTATTTGGCCTGGGCTGCCTAGATGTCAAAGCCCCAAACTGGAAGAAAGTGGGGTGGTCTAATGCTCCATTTGCCAACCCTGGTATTGTTGTGAGCAACTGAGGTTGCCAGCCTCCAGGTGAGGCCTGGAGATCTCCCAAAATTACAGCTGCTCTCCAGATGGCAAAGATCAGTTCCCCTGGAGAAAATGGCTGCATTGGAGGATGGACTGTATGGCACAATACCCTGGTGTTGTCCCACCCCTTCCCAAAGCTGGCCATCTTCAGGCTCCACCCCCAAATCTCCAGGAATTTCCTAAACTGGAGTTGGCAACCCTACTTTTATGTGGTCACACTTCAGTACTGATGTGATGAGAGCCCCTTTGGCAACTGGTGAATAGTCTATCCACTTCTACCATCTCTAAGCTAGGCTGTGAGAACTGCACACCTGCAAGGCCAGACCTGATCCCGTACCAGGTGAACCAGTGATTGCTGTAGAGGTAAGAAGGAAGGGTGGGACACTGAAGGAGCTGAAGTTTGTGGACCCTCTGCTTTTCCTCCACCCTTAAGAAGGGATTCTCCTCACCAATGACACTTGTGTCCTTTGCATGCCCCCCAAAATCTCTCTCTCAATTCCCCATGAGGCACAGTGGAGGAAGAAGGGCAGCCTGAAAGCAATTAAAACGGACGATCGATCGTTTGCCCACCCTCAGATTAATGAAAACCCCTTGGGGAGTTGAAAGGAGACTTCTCTGAACCTGTGTTTGATCCAGCTAAGCAGTTTTTCAGATGATTCTTGGTGTAATATGCCAAGGGGAATGCAAAACATTTGTTATTTCTTTTTTAAAAAAAATCAATGGGGCGAAACATTCCCTCTAGACCGATAATATTTATTTCAATGTTCTGTCAATAAATATAACAAGGTTAGCTTTCTATCAGGTTAGCTGGAGAAATCATTGGAAGGAAGTTCTATTTGTTAGACTTGATTACAAAAAGCAATCAATATAGAGAAAAATTCCCCTGTTGGTATCAAAAAGAAATATTGGGCTCCTAGGAGGCAGCCTGGCATAGATATTTATGCTTCTGTCCACCATCTTTCAACTGATTGCTGTAAGCTGGAGCTCCAGTTCTTCAGCTCGGGATCCATTCATTGCTGCAAAGGAAAGTGCTTCCTCTAGCTCAGAGCCCCATTTCCAGGGCAGCTGAGCCTAGAAACCCCTGTGGGACACCCTCCATTCCAGCTGTGGAACATGGGCAGAGTTTAGCCTCTTGTTTCCCATTTGAATCACTCCAGAATAGACCATGCAAGGCAAACAATGAAAACAGGTTCCCAGGCAGCCATTTTTTTTTGTCTGGGGTGATCCAACTGAGAGACTCCCTCGGACGGCTTTGTAAACTGAAAGCCCATATAGCGTCTCTCCCAATTAGCATAAGTATGTGATTCAGGGTGACAGATGAAGAGGAAACCAATTGTCACAAGGTCACAAATCCAGTGAGGGTGGAAGAGCAGAGAGGTCACAGCCCACACAAAACGGGCTAAGCTAGACAATTCCTGGACCGTGCATGGGGAAAATGGGCCGCTTAGCTCATGTACCATCTTGCCTTGATAAAGGCCACAGAACGAGATGGCTTTGTCACGAGAAGGCCTGCATTCCTCAGCACAGCAGCTGCAACGGGCAGTTGACAACCCAACTACATCATTAGGGGTTTGCGTGCCAATATTTCTCTGCCGCTATTGCATCTGCCCCCCCCAGCGCAGACCTGCAGAAGTGTTCCGGGTGGTCAGGGGCCTCCCAGCCTACTGGAGGAGGTAGAATGCTCAGCAATCCACTGAGATCATTTTGCTAAGCCCTCTGCAGATAAAATCTCTCACATCCATTTGCAGTCACAGGATCAGATAATCCCAGGGGGTTGATTTGTCCAGTTATGAGGGACACCTTTCAGCTTGACCGGTCTGATGATGTGGACAGGATTCTTGGAAGTCTGAGACCTGCCATCTGCCTGTGTGACCCTTTCCTTCCAGGCTGCTTAAATCAGCTGGGGGAGGGTGTGTCTGGCAGACTGAGTCCAGGAGACAGCACATGCCTCCCTGAGAAAGGGGGCGGTCACACCTTTCTCTTGAGAAAGGGGGCAGTGGGGTGTCCACTTCTAAAGAAACCTGCTCTGGATCCAGCACAGTTGAGTAACTGCCTTCCAGTCTCAAATGAACAAGATGATTGAATGAGTGCTGACTGGCCAACTTCAGCGATTCCTGAATGAAGTGGTATTGTTGTGATGGTCTTGATCCATTCCAAACTGGTTTCAGGCCTGGTTATGGAACTGAAATAGCCTTAGTTGCTCTGATCTATGCAGGGAGAAGGATGGGGGAGAGCAATCCTGTTCATTCTCAACAGCTTTTGATACCATCTATCATGATATCTTTTTGGACTGCCTTTTGGGTTTGGAACTGGGAAGTGCTATTCTGCAATGGCTTTGGTCCTACCTTGAAGATAGGTTTCAGAGTTTTGGGGACTACTGTTCTGCCCTTGGCCTCTGGAATATAATGGACCACCAATTCAGGAAAGCAATAGAAGAACAGCTTGAAAATCGAAGTCAAGCATCTGTCCCTTCTTAGGACATTCTAGATTTCTTTCAGGCTTGCCATTTTTTAGCTGATCAAACCTGGCTGTATTGCTCCGTTCTCCATTCCATTTCAAGGCGGGAATCCAGCACCCTCGATACACCTCTTGACCTCCAAATGGCGATGGCGTCAGTTCAGTCTATTCCACTAATATGTTAAACAGCAGCTGCATTTTAAAACTTCAAATTTTCTAAGAATCAAGCGCATCAACACCACGAACACGCTTAGCAGGAATGTGTTAACTCTCTGTTTACCACGATCAAAACCAAATCTAGGCAGATGGCTTGCACAGAGGCGGAGAAGTAATCCCCTCCCCCAGTATAACAATAGATGAAAACCTGAGAAATGAAGACCAACTGGAAATAATTGTAATCGATATGAAAACAAATTTAAAACTGCATTCTGCTCTTAAACTTTTGGGATTAAATTACAGCCAGTTGTTGCCATATTAAGTGGTATGTGGGGAAACACTAAATGCAGCCTTCGTTTCAGCCCCCCCCCCCCCCGCAAAGGCTCCATGGTTGTTTTTGTTTTTAATTTAAACCTGCAAAAATGTGTTGAACTGAACTTTTCATCAAACTTTTGATGATACTCCATCCTGCTTTGGCATTTACTGGTCAGAATGCAGGGAGGGGAAATGTTACCACCTGGCCACCTGTCAGGTACCTGTCCTGTTTGAATGAGCCTAGCTTCCCAGACTAGGCTGACAGTGTTATACCCATGTAAATTCATTCAATTCAGTTTAGGATTGCACTGTTGGAGTCACACACAGCAGCCAAACATAGGAAACAAAATCTCCCCTCTGCTGTCCCAGCAGACAACTCCTGTCCTAGAAAGAATTTTTGACTTCAGTTTGAACTTCTGGCTGGGGGGCAAACGTGTTTAAATTGCAGACCGGATTAGGGATCTATGCAAAGTAGCAGGCTTCAGAGCTGGAATGTTGTGGAATCATTTTATTAATGCAGCATGAATGATATGAACACACCTATGCATAGATCCAGAGGAGTTAGCCATGTTAGTCTCTAGTAGCAAAATAGCAAAGAGTCCAGTAGCACCTTTAAGACTAACCAACTTTACTGTAGCATAAGCTTTTGAGAACCACAGTTCTCTTCATCAGATCTGATGAAGACAACTGTGGTTCTCGAAAGCTTATGCTACAGTAAAGTTGGTTAGTCTTAAAGGTGCTACTGGACTCTTTGCTACTTATACATGTAGCATCCCATGAACACACGAAGCTGCCTTATATTGAACCAGTCCCTTGGTCTATGAATATCAGAATTGTCTCCTCAGACTGGCAGCTTGAAGAGTGCACAAGAATGATGGTGAGAAGAGCAGAGGCTCCTGCTGAGCTTGTTACAGTGGCCCCGTATGCGGGATCATCTTCTCCACCAGCTTCCTGAGTTGAAAAAGTTTTCTTTGGGGCTCTGCGCCAGCTAAGTTTTATTTTAAAAGCGACTGCCTGGGATAATGTGCAAAGGAATTTCAGCTGGGATTGCTGCAATTCTTTGTTTCATTTGCTTCTGAGGAGCAAAATACATTGTCACCTTCCCTCCACTCTCCAAAAATAGAACATTTCTTTTTTAGAATATACATTTTTGGTTCACCAACTGCTCTCTTAATGCAGGAGGGGATCTATTATTTCTGCAATTGATGGAAGGAAGGGAAGGGGGAGTCTCCGTTGTTTTAAATGCACTCTCTTTAAGAAAAACAAGGGAAAACATGAGATGGACGTTTTCTAAAATAATAGTAATACCCTAATAATAATGCTTGTTGACATGAATTTGCTTCGGTAGAGAAATCGTGTTGGCCATTTACATTGTGCCATTGCCCTCTGCAGGAATGTATGGAGGCACCAGGCTGCTATTCTTTTCTAGACCCACCCACCCCCCACCTCTTCTTTTACCTCTATGATTAAAATGTAGGCATTTGGATTCTTTTTTTAAAAGCCACTCAGTAATGCCGGTGTCTTCCACATTCAGTACTGGCATGATGAATCTATGAAAGCTGACTTGCAAAGCCTGTGCTAGAAAACATCAGGGCACCTGGCAGGTGGTGATACTCACTTGCTGAAAATTACACCTGCGTAAAGGAGGACACATTTCCCCACTAGCAAAATATCACACGACAAACATGTGGGATGGAGCAGAGTCCTGCCATTTGTCTCAAGTCCTTGGGAGCTTGTTCTAGAGTTAGCTTTGCTGATGAACAGCTAGAAATCTAGGGTGGCACTCTCAGAGTCTAACCAAATATGAACTGGGTTGATCTCTTTCATCAGGTCTGGTCTGATAATGAGTTTCTCTATACAAGATGCCTCAGCGCGCGTTTGTTAAGTGTAGGGAGATGCAACGTTAGCCGGGAATTGTAGTTTTGAAAAGCAGAGCCTGCAGAGATTGCTCCTCAGAGGGTTTGTTAATTTCATCTTCACCTCCCCAAAGGCTCTGTCAGTTTCACATCTCCAGTCTAAAGCTGCTTGGGATCACAACCAGAGGGCAGCGAGGAATGGAAATGGGCCAGAGCTGCCTTCCAGAGCTGGGCCGGGACCTTGAGAGGTTGTAATGGGCTGAAGTTTCCCTTCTGACATTTCACAGCCCCTTCACACAGCTCCAGGGTATAGCAAAGCCTTTGCCCTGCCGCCGGCCCTGTCATTTTAAACTACCCTTCCCAGCTACCATTGCATCTTCTGACATGTGTTCTTCATGTGTCAGATGTCTCATGTAGAGAGTCGTCAGCTGTTTCCTGAACCTTTGTGGAGAGGTATCTCTGGTATCTAGTAGCATAATGGATAGGAACAGAGACCCGGTGTGGTGCAGTGGTTAGATCTAGTCCACCCAAGTTTGCATCCCTCCTCTTGCTGGGTGACCTTCAGCCAGTCTTGGCCTAGCCCACCTCAGAGGGTTGCTGTGAGGATGAAATCAAGGAGGGGAGTATGATGTAAGCTGCTTTGGGTCCCAATTGGAGAGAATAGCAGGGTATAAATGACATTTTGGAGGTCTTTCATTCACCAGCTTAATGGCATGTAACACACACACAAATGAACTGAGCTAATTAATTAATTAATTAGCGTCATCTTTGTTTTATTTTTTTTCTGTCCAGGATTTCTCACTGGCAAAGTTAGCAGCTCTTCCTTAAATGATCCCCTATGAATTGCTGTCACCCTGAACTACCACCCCCAAGACATTTTAGTCTCTTTCAGGTTGGACAGGAGGCTATTTCTGATCTTGCCCCACTCCATCCAATTACTTTGGAACCCCCAGGAGGTGTTTGGACACTACACCCAAGTGACTGATGTGCAGAGAAAATGCACAGCTGTCTGTGCATGCATTAAAAAACAAACATTCCCATAATCCATGGGACAAAGTGGAAATGTGGGAAGAAGAGCACAGAGATGCCAAAGGACAATGAACGAAAAACTAATCCCAACTGTAAAGAGAAACTTAGAAGCTCTCTACACAAGACTTCTTACACGGGGACGCTCAAGTGACTTACTTTCTGTGTGGTCTTCTATTCAAGTGTATTCTGTCTCCCTAGCGGTGCATGTGTATCCACAATGGGAGAACAAGTGTCAGATTTTTCACTTGATCCTACTCGTGTATGATGTTTTGTGTAGAGAGACTCTCAGCTGGTAGCTCGGCTCTGAATCTGCCTGTCTTGGCAAAACTGTAATATCAATGGCTCTCCAAAAGCCACCTTGTCAAGAGGAGGGCAGAATAAACAAAGATTAACAAGTGCTTTGAAATGGGGACTGCTATTGCCCAGAGTGGATGTCTGTTTCAAACAAGTTGGGCCTGCATTTGGTATCCCAGATCTCACACTGACTGATGCTGTGAGCTTCTGGGCTTGATTACACCCAGCAGGGAACCTTTCGCGGTAATGAGAGTGGAAAAAAAATTCAACAACCTGTTTCTACAATCACAGTGGAGAATTTTTTTACATGGTGCTTTTTCTAAATGTTTGAAAGCTCTTACTCTTTTGATCTGTTTCAAGTGAAGGGAGCTCTATAATCTCCCTAGTGGAAAAGCACATGGGATTGGATCCAGACAAAAATTTCTGGTAATGGAAGGGGGGGAGTTAATTTCCATAAATCCCCCCTTCCTACTGCAGCTTCCCCCCCCTCCCCTGCCCAGCAATTTGACCCTCATGCCAGGACTAATGGTACTCTGTTTTCCAGGAGCAGCATGAGAGGGGGTACAGCTCAGTGGTAGAGGGTCTGCTTGGCATGCAGAAGGTCTCAGGTTCAAACCCCAGCATCTCTAGTTAAAAGGAACAGGTAGTAAGTGACATGATGAGAGCCGCTACCTGTCTGAGTGGACAAGACTGAATGGTCTGTTTCAGTATATGTCCGTTTCGTGAGTGTGTTTGTTTTACAACAGATCTGAGGGCAGCACAGGAAGGGAGAAGGCAGGAAAATTCTTTTTGGCTGATGGAAGTGTCTTCTGTTAGTGGAGAATTTAATCAGGATCCACCCTCTGGATTCCAAGTTCATTCCAAGATGCCTGGAACACAAATAGTGACCAAGATTTCATTGGACAAAGTAGTAAGGGCATCTGTTACCCCCAACAACTCTTCCTGCCAGGATCTGAGATCCTCAGAACTCCCCTCAAGATCAGGGCCTATGTGAGACGCCATCTTGTATCAAGCCAGTGAATTCTAATGAGGACTAGATACATTCAAGGGCATCTCAGGATGAACCACCATGGTGTAGTAGTGGTTAGTGTGTCAAACATAGGTCAGGTTCAAATCCCCACTTTGCCATGGAAGCTTGCTGAGCACTCAACCTAACCTACTCATAGTGTTCTAGTCAGGATAAAATAGAGAGAATGAAGCAAGCTGTTTCACTTCCCGCCTCTCCCCCTTCCCTCGCTTCACAATTCCATCTCTCCCTGCCTTTGCTCCCATCTCTCCCAACAGGCCTTCTCTGGACTACTATCCCTTGCCCCCATAATATTCCTTTCTCATTCGTTTCCCGCCTCCATTTCATTCCCTCTCTATCCGCTCATGGTCTTCTCCTTTCTTTCGCATCCTCCCAGTTCTACTCTCCAGTCTTCTCTATCCCATTTGGAACGTGCCCAGACAATTTCCCTTCCCCACTCCCAGTAAGTTATCCTGGACTAGGCGGGGGGGGGGGGAACACATCTGGGTATTTTAAAGTAAATTGGATGTGAGAAACTTAGTAGCTGAATGCTGCTACTGCCTTTTCGGAACTGCCATGATTCAATTGCTGCCACGCTTTGCTATTGAATCACCTTCTAAAAATTACTCTAATATTTTGATGACGTAGAAGTGTTTTTTGAACTCACGCTTGCATTTTGCGCTGCCTTTTCTCTTATTTTTTATTTTCTTTTAGCCAAAGATAGGTTATGGAGTTTATTTTTTTGTCATTATTTCAGCTGATGGGCAGATTCATAGAGGAGCACCCTTAAGACTGGTTGGTCTCAAACACCTAGGATCTCTGCTACCAAGATCACTCACCTCCTATTCTTCTGACCCTGTGACCCCACCCCTTAAATCCATATGCCTTCCTATTTTTTCCTGAATCCAGCATGATTCTCATCTTTATCTTTAAAGCCCTCCATATCTTCCCCTCCTTATCTTATCCATGAACTTTGCTCCTATCATCTTCAGACCTCCAACGATCTCCTGCTTCTTCAAACAACTCCACTATTTTATTTTTTTATTTATTTACTTCATTTATACCCCACCTCTCTTCCCAATGAGGACCCCAAAGCTGCTTACATCATTCTCCTCTCCTCCATTTATCCTCACAACAACCCTGTGAGGTAGGGTAGGCTGAGCAAGTGTGACAGGCCCAGGGCACCCAATGAGCTTTCATGGCAGAGAGGGGATTCAAACCAATTGTCTCTTAATCTTTTTATCACAACCCCTTATTGACTGTCACCTACACCTTCACCTAAGCTCATATGAATGGGATGGGTGCAGATTCATACCCTACTTATCAGACATGCTTTTCTGTTCTATGTAAAGTCCTTGCATGGCATTATAATCTTCATCATGACCATCATATGCAAACCAAAAAAGTACAATGTTTAATGATGACATTTTCAGCATTTGGGGAAATCAATCCAATTTTTAACATCTGCTCCCCCCCCCACCGCCCAATACAACTTTTTAAAAAAGATTATTATAGTGTGAAGATTTCCAACCAAACACCATAGCTCTTGCAAGCCAGCACCATGAAAAGACCCTCAAAGAGGTAGCAGAGGGCATTAGGTAGGGTTGCCAATCTCCAGCCTGGAGAGCTCCCGAAATTACAATGGATCTTCAGACTACAGTGATCAGTTCCCCCGGAGAAAATGGCTGCTTTGGAGGGTGTGGACTCATGATAACTTGCTGAGCTCCAGCCCCTCTGCAAACTCAGCCCCCCAAATTCCCCAAATGTCCCAACTAGAGCTATCAACTCTAGCATTAGGTCAGAAGACTTCGGGAGATCACTGATGGCACACAGCATTTCAGTCTTGGTCTCCCCACTCCACATAGGGTTGCCAGGTCCAAGTTAGGAAGTTGGGGGTGGAGCCTGGAGAGGGCGGGGTTTGTGGAGGGGAGGGGCCCCAGTGAGGTATAATGCCATACAGTTCTCCCTTCAGAGCAGTCATTTGCTCCAGGGGAACTGGTCTCTGTTGCCTGGAGATCAGTTGCAATTCTGGGAGGCCTCCAGCTACCACCTGGAGGCTGGCAACCCTATCTCCACATCTTCTGTCACCCGTTGGCAACATCCGACCTGGGCTGGCTTGGAAAATCACTGAGGGTGTTGGGTGCTGTCGGCCCCACCAGCTCCCTGCTCAGAAACACACTGCTCAGTCCCTTGCATGTGGTACCCCAGCAGGGAAGCCCCAGCAGGGTCTCTGCTCCCCTCCCCATCTGCCATGGGCTACGGAGGGCCCTGCTGCCTCCTCAGCTGTTCTTCACGCTTCCCCTCCCAGTGCTTCCCTGTTAAGCAATGTGATAAGAACATACAGTCACACTTGGAACCAAGTGTCTGTGTGTATTTTAGTTCAGTCTAAAAAGGGAGCCGAGTTGTACAGCGTGAATATTCTGTCTTTCATCATCCTGTCACTGGAGTTTTAAGGAGGGGGCCCCAAACTCCAAAAAAA
This sequence comes from Eublepharis macularius, assembly GCF_028583425.1. Lineage (NCBI taxonomy): Eukaryota > Metazoa > Chordata > Lepidosauria > Squamata > Eublepharidae > Eublepharis > Eublepharis macularius. The sequence goes on along the minus strand of NC_072804.1, from coordinate 39,889,630 downwards.
CAACCCCTTCTGTAACCTCTAGCATTTTCAGACACGTACCCGGGAGGTGACTTAAGGGTGATGGGTGGGGATGCACTGAGCCAAAAGCTGAAATCAGAACTGAAAGATTGCCCACTCAAAATAGGGCAGTGAGTGTGTATGAAACAATGCACCCCATTTTCCATAATTAAAAAGACGTTTCATTTTAGCATTACTTTTTCCTAACCCTTAAAGGAACTGTAAGCGGAAAGGTGCAGGGGGGGGGGGAATAAAACCATCAATGAAAGTTTGATGGAACAAAATCAGGGTCAAAATAATAATGATTTTTACCGCTGTCTCTTCTTCTTCCCTGTTGTGTGACCAACATATTTGAAAGAGAGAGTGGGACGCAAAGAAACAAACATCGCACAACCTTTGTGGCGGTCTCGTGAATTTGCTGGCACAGTGCCCTCATTACCAGGAAGAGTGGCCCCTCCCACCAGGCCCAGCAGTCAATCTCTTGAATAAGGACAACCCCAGGAAGCATTCCTTCCTCCCCTCCATTTGCAGCCAAGGGGAGGGGGCATGTTGAGAGCCTCTCGTCTCCTTTCTGCGGGGGACAGATGGCAGCCTGAAGCCCAGCTGAGGTGAAGCCTTTGTGTGTGAGGGGAAAAAAAACTTCCCTGTGTTCAGCTGCTGCTCTGTGAGAACCCAAGAATGCTGGGGAAAGGGCCTGGGGGATTGGGGGTGGGGTGGGAGGAAGGGATGAGAAGTAAGGAGAAGGCAGGCAAGAGGGGTCTTGAATCAACAGAAGGGCTGCCCAGTCCCCCTCCCTTGCACGGAGGATCCCCCTCACACACCGTATCATGTCCACATTTTCGCACAGGCATACAACAGAGCTGCTCTCCCCCACCCGATTCCATGCCGCTCTCTCACAGCATCATTTATCATCACCAAACACCAAGAAATAAGAATTCCAGGGCTCAAACTGAGCTGGCATGACAGAGACACCGGGCCTTGGGCCGGCTTTCAGCACCTGTGATGTGGCACAGGCATGCAAAACGGCCTCACAGCATATGTGTTTCTCTCACTTTTCAGTAACTGGCATACCAACAGAGCTGTCCTAAGCAGAGATTACACCAAGGGACGGAAGGGGTAACTCCACATTGGATGGCCCTGCAAGTCATCAGGATTAAGGCTCCAACCAGGGCTTTTTTCAGCAGGAACGCGGTGGAACGGAGTTCCGGCACCTCTTGAAAATGGTCACATGGCTGGTGGCCCCGCCCCCTGATCTGCGGCGTGGAGGGCAATCTAAACTCCCCTCTGTCTGGAGATCAGGGGGCAGGACCACTGGCCATGTGACCATTTTTGCCAAGGGTGATTTAAACTTTAAAAAACTCCCCCCTTGTTCCAGCTGAACCAAAGTGACATCATTGTGCGGTCCTGAGTTCCATCACTGAGTTCCACCACCTCTTTTCCCAGGAAAAAAAGCCCTGGCTCCAACCTTCAAAGAAGTGTGGATGTCATTCTTGTTTGAGGCCCAGCTAGGATTACCAGCCTCCAGGTGGGGGCTGGAGGTCTCCCAGAATTACAACTGATTGCCAGACTACAGAGATCAGTCCCCCTGGAGGAAATAGAAGCTTTGGAGGGTACCGCATGCATGCTGAGATCCCTCCTCTTCTCAAACTCAGACCTCCCTAGGTTCCACCTCAAGGTCTCCAGGAATTCCCATACTGGAGTTGGCATTTTCTAGCACTTTTATTTTTAAAATTGGCCTCTGGCACTGGATTTCTAAAGGCATCTATCAGATCCATATATGCAAAGCTCCCACAAGTATGTTGATTTGCTTAGACTGGTAGTATCTGATGGAAGCTGAAAGAACAGGGCTTTATTTGAGTGACAGTATGGAGTACTAAATACTGGCACTTTTCAGTGGGGCCCTCCTGAATCCTGAGGGGAGAATTTGTGGAAATCAGTTCAACCTTTTGTATGTATATCAACATTTTTTCTTTTTACAAAATACTTACTGGGAAAGAGTGAATGAATGAAAGGCATACTCTGGGAACTGAAATAAACATATCAGGACATTAAAATGGAAAACATTTATTATCAACCTACTTTATTATTTATTCATTTATATCCCATCTTTCTCCCCAATAGGGACCCAGAGCAGCTTACATTGTTCTCCTGTCCTTCACTTTATTCTCACAACAGCCCTGTGAGGTAGGTTCGGCTAAGAACATGGGACTGGCCTACTGTCACTCAGCAAGCTTCCATGGCAGAGCGAGGACTCAAACCCAGGTCACTAAGATCCTAGCCTAATACATGTGTGGTGCAAAGGCAATGCATGAGTCTATTATATCACTGGAGCTTTTAAAATATCTGCAGCCGAGAATGTAGGTGACATTGCTGAACGATTGGAGCTTTGGCGTGTCATCCTGTGATTCAAGGCCAGACTGGCCCTGGCCATTTGACATATAGGGAATGTTTTTGGTGGTCTATGGTCCTGCGGGAGTGGGGCACAGGGGGTCAGGCCATGCAAACAGAGTCACTATCTAAATTTAATCAGAATGATCCTTACACTGCTGACTGAGGACCATGGGGCTGCTCAACTTGGCTTGCGTTGGAGTTACTCCCACTTCCCAGGCCAGCTCTGCTACGAAGGCAAGTGATTTCACAGCTCCACTCTTTTCCCAGGCAAATGAGGAAATGGAAAATTGACATGTTTACAATTTGTTGATGAGAAAAACCTGAAACATCAGAATTCTGCCAGAAGGCTTGGTTGCTTTTCCAAAAATTGAGAGCGCTCTCCAAATAAGAACAGAAATACTCGTTTGTTTGTTTGTTTAATTAAAAAATCCCCCCCCCCAAAGTAAGAAAGCAAAACAAAAGTGTCAATTACAGGCTTAGAATGCTGGATCAGGGAGAAGGCTAGCAGTCCTGACCGAGACAGTTGGGGCCACACCTTTTGTTTCTATGATATTGGGACTAAAACGGGCTTGGGAGGCTTGGTGGAAAAATCTGCCTGAAATTTGAGTGGGGCAAATGGTTTGGAGACATAGAAGTAGCTAAAGCAGTGTAATAGTTCTGAGTTCACAGACTAGCAGAATGCAGAATGACTTAAAACAGCATCACTCACTTCATGGTTTCCCAAAAGCCATACTCACAGTCACCATTGGCCAAAAAAAGGTACAAAATCAAACTCCACTCATCTATTTATTACATTTATTTTATTTATTTATTTAATCACATTTCTAGACCGCCCTCCCCGTCAAACGGGCTCAGGGCGGTTTAACAACAGCTTAAAACAATAAAAACATTATAAAAACATTAAAACATCATATCAAACAATTAAAACCAAACATACAACAAAACAGGTTGCTAAAAGAGCTGGGGGGCATATAGGGAGCTAGTGTAGTGTAGTGTTTAGAGTGTTGACCTAGGACAGGAGTTCACAACCTTTTTGAGCCTGCAGGCGCATTTGGAATTCTGACACAGTGTGGTGGGTGCAGCCAGAAAATGGCTGCTGAAGGAGGCGGAGCCAGCCAGAAAATGGTTGCAACAACTTACCTTTAGTCACACAATGAAGATCCTCATGCTGTGGAAGCAGCTCATGCTAAACCAATGTTTTTAAAAATCTGTACAACCAATCAAATCTCCAATGGCCAATCAGAAGCCCTGCTGGGCAAAAGCCCCACCTGGCCCCACCCACTTTCTAAAATCACTTGGTACTAGGGTTGCCAGGTCCCGTTAAGCTCCCAGCAGGAGGAGGGGGACCTAGCACTTACCTGCACAATTTTTTCACGTCCAATGATGTCACTTCCTGTGATGTCATGCCCAGCAGCAGGCATGCTCCCACCATTCACAGGGGCCAAGTTTGGCCAATTTGCGCCCCTGTAAAGGGTAGGAGCATGCCCAATGCCAGGAGCAATGGCGTCATTTCAGGAAATGAGGTCATTGAACCCTTGGGGAGTGTATCTACAGCACATTGGCCTAGGAGGCTTCTTGCTTCCCAGACTCATTTCCTGAGGCCTTTCCCCCCACTCGCAAGGTGAGTGGTGGCAAGGACCAGAGGCTGGGAGCCGGGGATCCCCCACTCCCACTGGGGGACTGGCAGCCCTCCTTGGTAGGCACCAGGAAAGGTATCGGCAGGCACAATGGTGCCCATGGGCACCAAGTTAGGAAACCTTGGCCTAGGATCTGGGTGACCTAGGTTTTAATCCCCACTCTGCCTTGGAAGCTCACTGGGTGACCTTGGACTAGTCACACTCTCTCAACCTAACCTACTTCACAGAGTCGTAAGGATAAAATGGAGGAGAGGAGAGGAGAGGATCTGAGCTGCTTTGGGTCCCCAATGAAGTAAGTAAATAAATAAATAAATAAATATGCAGTGAATCCCACTTCTACTAGCTGTACAGTGAGAAAACAGCCTTCAGTTTAATCTAGTGCATTTCCCATTCTCCACTTCTGACACCAGAAAGAGCAATGGCATAAAACAATGTCAATATAAAGCACAACTAAACTAGAGCTTTTAATGGAGCATAGATTGCAAACATTTTATTGTATTTCATTAGGGTTTATTCGGTGGGAAAGTTTGGAGTTAAATGGCCTTGAGCCATGGGGAAAAGCAGGGTAAAAATGTCTTAATAAAAAATAAATAAAAATAAAGGATCTCCTATAGCAGTCTCTAAGCCTTGTTCTAATACAAATTAAGATCACGCGATCTTAGGCCAAGCCCATAACTTACCAGTTCCTTCATATGTAATACTGGGATGTCTATAAATTGCAAGCATGAACTGGGATACCCCAGGTAAACCTGATCTCATCAGTTCTCAGCTGCTAAGCAGGGTCAGCTTTGGTTAGTAATTGAATGGTAGACCTCTAAAGAAGACAAGGGTTACTATGCAGAGGCAGGCAATGGCAAATCACCTCTGTTAGTCTTTTGTCTTGAAAACTTCAGCAGGGGTTGCCATAAATCAGCTGTGACTTGATGGCACTCTCCACCACCATCATTTTTCCGTCTATGCTCCTGTGTACCAATTTTGGTCTTCTGGTTAGCTTCTTCTTGTCATCTTCCTGTCTTCTCCTGCAGCGGGTTCTTTTCCCTGATGGCTCCTATTGTATATTGAGATTAACAGCTCTTTAATATAATATAATATAATATAATATAATATAATATAATATAATATAATATAATATAATATAATATAATATAATATAATATAATATAAACTGGAAGTAGACAGACTGAAGACAGGCTCAACAGTAACCAATTTATACTTGTAGAAACCACTCCCACTTTTACAACAACCAATACAATGTAAGCAGCTAGAGTCCTTTGTTTGCATGAACTATATACAAGTATCTCCTTTTGAGCACAGTGATTGGACTACAAAGCAACAGTTCTGATTGGCTGTGCCGGCACCCAAACACCAATAGCTTTGAAGGCCTCAAAGCATTAGTTCTACTCAAGCAATACATAACAGCTCCCACCCTTTGGAACAAGGTCTTCCAAGAGATAAGGAGGACAGCCTCTTGTGAGGCTTTGAAAAAGCCCTGAGTGCCAGTATTTTTTGTCAGGGTGGGGTGGGATATAAACATTTTTGCAGGTATTGATGTGTGTTGTTAGGATATTTTTTTACTTGAAATGAGGACTGTCTTCCTGAATGTTTTAAGTCACCTTGATGCAACCCCTCCAATCAATCATGAGACAGTCTTTCTGGTATTTTTAAAATCTCCGTGGCACTTGTGTGTGGCTTTGTCTCTTCCTCTTCCTCAGCTTACAGCATTACTGGGAGGACACTTTCAGTGGGCAAACTCCCTCTCCCTTCTTCATATGGTTCCAACCCAGACCCGTGCAGCCTGCAACTACAATGTAAAAACTATAGGAAATCCAATTATACCATTTTTGTCAAAGCCTATAGTGCCATATAGTCCCATCTAAGTTAACTAGGAGGCTCCAATTAGTGCAAAATGCTGCAGCTCGACTGTTAGCAGACGAAGCAGGAGCATGAACATCATTCCCATTCTACAGTAACTCCATTGGCCACCTATTAGTTACCGTGCAAAGTATTCATTTTTACATACAAAACTCTTCACGGCCTTGGCCTGACATACCTACGGGACCGCCTCCCTCCCTATGTCCCTCCACAGCAGCTTTGCTTATCTGAATAGGGTCTCTTGCAGGTGCCAGCCTGCACATGGGCGAAATCAACAGCAACCTGTACACGGGCTCTCTCTGTGGTGGCCTCTACCCTGTGGAACGGCTTGCCTGAGGAGGTCAGGAGAGCCCCCACTCTTCTGACTTTCCACAAACAATGCAAAACCGAACTATTCAAAAAGGCTTTTTACTCAGATAGGAGGGCAGTATTATAGGGAAGGGGGTCTCAGATGCTTCACTAATGAGTTAGGGACTATAGACTTCACCACTATGTTGCCTTACATATTATCTGTTGCTTTCCTATATACTTCCTGTTTTAGTTGTCTAATGTTGTCTAATGTTGTCTAATGTCAGTCCTAGAACTGATTATGTTGTGTTTCAGCAATTCTTCAGCTCTGTATTGGATCCTTGCTAATGCTATGTCTTTGTAAACTGGTTTTTATTTATCCTATGGCATTGTTTATGGAAATGTCCTTGACACTGTATGGAAATATCCTTGCTACTGATTGTACTAACCTCACACTGTACTAATCTCATGGTCAAACCATACACTTGAATTACACTCAAATACACTTGAATTACAAATACATTCAAATTACCTGTGTAATTCGAGTGTGTTTTGTCTTGTGTGGTGAGACCCTAAGTGAGACTCTGCCTTGAGTCTCACTGAGAAAGGCAGACTATAAATGACATAAATAAATATAAATCAATAAATATCTGCATGCACCCTGCCCCTCGCCTTTATACCTGACTTTGTGGTTCCTTTTCTTGTCAGAGAAAAGGAAGCTCCTGGCTTTCCTCCTCTGACCCAGATACCCCTCCCCAATGTTTTTTCTTAATGCCCCCCTTTCAGCTGCAAGAGGGCTCCTTTGAATAGCTCTTGTGTGCAACAGAACGGCCAAGCTTCTGCAAATGGGGCTGGAATTGTGGACATGAATGTGCTAAGAGTCACTTGACAAAGATACCCATCAACTGTTGCTCTTTTCACACCAAACAAACAGACAGGGCTTTGGAGGATACATAGTTTATATGGGGGGAGGGGGAGCTTTAATTAAGCATCTTAGTTGAGAATTGTTCCCCGCTTCCTGTCTCTCTTTAATAAATCAGAGACAACTTTGATGCAATATCATCTAATCAGCGGCATCCCCAAATTACCATGTTGTTGTTGTTTTTTTCCATTAAAAATTCCATTCGAAATCAATGTAGTTTAACAAAGTGGCTCTCCTACCATTTGCCTGGCTTTGGCACATGCAAGCAGGAGCAACTGGAATCTAAATGGACACAGGATTCTGTGGGGAAAGGGGCACATATTGGTAAGAACTTTGTGCGTGATGCAGATGAGTAGATAAAGTCAGTATTCCTTCAAAATAAAGGGTGAATCTTTCATGCCAGTTATGTGGAGGTGAAAAAGAGGGCCAGGAAACTAGAACCAGGTTCTAGAGAAGCGGAGGGGGCTGCTCTAGCGCTGGTCTTTCCCCTTATTTTGCCTGCGTGTGGGCTTGTATATCTTGCCATCCACAAAAGTGCAAAATATGAGACTTCTGACTATTTCATCAATATGGGTTTTTAAGTGAAGCAAAAACAAATTAATAAATTCTAGAATTCAGATTGGTATGAAGGAAGCCCACCTACAAAACTGAATTCATTATAGGAATTATGAATTGTTTTATGCCCTGCAAGCTCTGTTTCAGCATTTCTTCAACTCTGTATTGGATTTCGGATGTTTTTAAAATCTTCATTAATTTTCATGCGTATATACCCTGTTACACTGTTTATTGAAACGTCTTTGGAATCGACTGGGCTGACTCACACTGTGTAATCCGTCCTGAGTCTCAGTAAGAAAGGCGGACTATAAATAATGTAAATAAAATCAATCACAAAACATAAAATAAATGAAAATGAGACACCCCCCCCTCTTTGCCTCTTGTTTTTCTCCAGGCACCAAAGAACGTATCTCAGCCCAGGCCTATCCTAGGCTTTCACTTTTGCTGCAGCATAGGAAGCTTTGGTGAGAGATGCAACTCAACCGGACGAGGCTAGGATAGGAAGCAAGATGGCTTCTGCCCTGCCCAGCTCCTGGGGCCTGGTCAGATGTGCTTTAGCTGACCTTCAGCAGCTGCTGCTCTGACCCAGCTCCTCCATATGGCCCCATTGCTCAGGAGGCACGCTGAGCTGCAAATGCTGCCAACCCTGACAAATGCACTTTTCAAGGTGGGGCTGTGTTTCCATGCGTTACTCCCCCATGATCACCATTTCTCCCTCCCTTGGCTATCAGAGGGCTTGGGGGGGAGGCTTTAAATAAACTTGACACTTGACACATTGCTGTAGCATTATTATTAATGTGTAACATTGCAACAATCCATCTGCTAGTTGCTCTGAATTCTGAGTTTTCATTTAAAATGAAAAGTAAGTCTCTAGCCCCTTTCATTGTGGAGATAAAAGGGGAAAGGCATATCTCCACAACAAAAAGGGAAATAAACTTACTTTTTTTTTACAAGAACGAAAGCTGGGAATTCATAAGAATTAGTAGCTGTGTGTCAATTGCTGATTTGTTTTTAAAAGCACTCCAAAAAAGTCCTCCAATGATGTGGCAACTGGGGGTGGGGTTAAAGCAATGCACCTTACTGTTCACATGGCATACAAAGTTACATGGGCTGAGATCTTTCAATAAAAAGATCATACCAAACCAAAGCTTTGGGAAAGATCACAACACTGGTGAGGAAAAAACAGAAAGAGGTCAGTTAGGGAACAATGTTATGTGGATGCTCAAAAAAAACCCCAACCCCATACTCTAGTTTGAATACCAGTCTGAAGAAACTATCCATGTGGAAGCAGCTCTGGTGAGATAATTTTTGTGCCAGGTGCCTTGGTAAGTGAGGCACAAATAGCCATCATGGCAGACCTGCGTCTTTGAGTCCTGTTGCTCTTCCTCCACGCACACACCAACCCCAATGCAGGCTCCTTCCCGCAGTCTGCAGCCTGAAAACTTTAAGCAGAATCCTTTATGTCAAGATTTGCCCATGAAAGGCCAATAGTGCTTTCTCCCTGGGGAGAAGTGGGGAGGCGGGAAGGGAGCAGGCTTTGGGGAATCAGTCCACCTCCAATCTGTTCCCCGTTCCACCAGCCCTTCACTTGTCTTGCATGTGAAATGAACCGGCTGCTTCACAAGTCCACAAAGGGAGAGGCCCAGTCAACGTGAAGGGGTCAAAGGGCAGATCCGTCTGGGGAAGGGGCTTGCATCTCTTCCGCGACTGCCCTTGTCCCTGGAGAAAAGGAGACTCTTTCACACCTCACGCACATACTGTCCGCATGTTGCAAATGTAGCCAACAGAAATTGCTTTCAGATGGCCAGTCAGCAAGGCAAGTGACGTGGCTGTTGCGTGGGCTTCCCCTGCCATGGGCTACGCAAACGAGATAAGTAGGGCTAAACGGGAAGGAAAGAAGAGATGGCTTCCTTGTGCAGGAGGGCAGATGGGATGCCATCTCAGCCTTTCATTTCACCCACTTTGCACAATTCTTCCAAATTTATTTTCCAAAAGGGAAATGCCAGAAAATGGAGCATCTTGCTTAGAATTTATCTGTTCCAGCATTACCCGATTAAACCTACTGCAGAGCATGTGTAAGTAAAAGAAACTGACTGGACATCTTGTTCTTTCTTCCAGACTCCACAGCAACTGCCCCGTTGATGCTTCCTTCTTACCCGCTCAGAAAACTGCTTTCAAACATGCATGAAGACTGTTTTTGCTCCCATTGGATAATGCACTTTCAATGAACTCTAGCAATCTTTTGGATACGGATTTTCCTGTTTCATGCAGGAAAACCCAGTTGCAAACAATTTCTGAAGTGCATTGAAAGTGCATCATCGCATGTGTGTGTGAAAGCAGCTGAAGTGTTGTTACCTTCAGCTGGCAAGTAAGGGTATGAACGGAGGGTGGGGGGATGATGTAAGAGATGGGCACATCCTACGCGACTATGCACAACATGTAAGAAAACAAGATTTGGGGGTCAAAGAAAATGAGATGCTGAGAGAACTGTGAATAGTAGCTACTTGGGGACCCATTTTGGAAGGGAAAGGAGATTTAACACAATATTGCCAGCTTGCACAGTATTACCTCTCCACACCAGTAACCCCCATGTGCTATTCTTTCAGGCTGAAAGTTTTAAACGGCAATTGCCTCTTCTCTGCCTTTTTTTTCATGGGGGGGGTCAGTTTGGATGAGTGGAATCACATCTCCCAGTGTCACAGCTTGCTTGACCCTCATTCAGAACAACAAATGACCGTATCTTGGACTATGCTCAAGTAGAGATGAACTGCCACACCCAGTAATGAACTTGAGGGTCTTGCAGTTTTTTGCTGTGGGACATTTACTCAGTTACACATTTTTGCACCAAATAGCAGCAGCACAAATACAGAAACATATGTACTTTCTTGCACACATGTGTGTGCCTGGCAAACTCCAAGCATGATGTTATTGAAATTAATCTCTTTTGAGAAAAAAACCCCTTTTCTCTCGTTTCTTTGATGCTCCATCCTTGGACATGAAGCCGAGCCATATTGTTTGCCCATTTCCTATCAGCTGAGATACTATGATCTTCACCAAAAAAGAATGCTTGGCTGAAATGTGAAAAGATATGCGCCTCTTTTGTTGCTGCCCTACAGCATCCTGTTTCCTTGATACAGCGCAAGGGAACGTTTTGTGGATGTCTGTAGACACTGCACTGTCTAAGAACAATGTGGCAGCCATGGAGACTGCAGTAACACCTGTGGAATCTCTCAGTTTATGAGAAGAGCAGGATCTTATTCAGTGAGTGGAACTCGACCTGAACCCTTGCTAGAAAAACTGAGTTATTCAAAGTACAGGCTTAGCAGGCTGCACAGGCCTGAAATAAAGTGGGTTTGAGCCTCAGAGAAGGAAATTCAAAAGTCCAGTGACGCTTATTTTAAGGAGGCAAACTGATATCTCCAACAGCTTCTATATAAATGTAAGCATTCAGCTTAACACCCAAAGAGTTTATAGGGAGGTGTGAGACTGCAAAATCTAGAAACAGTAGAGTTAACTGAGCTTAAAGTACACTATTAAATTCCCCTAGGGATTAAACAAAGACTTGGGATTTCTAACTTGCTGTTGTGATGGTCTCATCTCCCAGTGCAGAGGGAGGGAAGAACCTCAGAAAGTACGCTCTGCCTATTGGTTGTTCAATTAGCTGATGGTAAGGTCCAGTCAGAGTTCACCACAGGCCAAAACATCAGTTGTCTTTTATCTTCCGTTTAGGATACTGTGTGAGGAGACCCACAGGAGGAAATGGTCTGTTCTGCCTATGGGACTCAAGAAAACAAAATTCTTCAGTGGGACTAGAGCGAGATCAGGTAGTACAAGCCAGAGCTACTTTAATATCTTCTGCCCTTCCTTAGTTGTGATGTGCCCAGCTGGGATAGCTCCTGAATGTGTGTATGGAGGTGGGTGTGCCAGTGTCTGCATTCCCCTTGCCTCGTAAAAGATAGGTGCTCCCAAGCTCTGCTCAGCCAGAAAACTTGGCGGGAGACCCATGAGACTCATGCGCAGGATGCAGTGAGTGAATCCCGTCCTTTTTGTCCCCCCTTACCAGTTTGGTGTAGTGGTTAAGAGCGGCAGGACTCTAATATAGAGAGCCGGGTTTGATTCCCCACTCCTCCACTTGAAGCCAGCTGGGTGGCCTTGGGCTAGTCACAGCTCTCTGGAGCTCTCTCAGCCCCACCCACCTCACAGGGTGTTTGTTGTGGGGATAATAATGACATACTTTGTAAACTGCTCTGAGTGGGCATTAAGTTGTCCTGAAGGGCAGTATATAAATTGAATGTTGTGGTTGTTGTGGTTGTGGTTGTGGTTGTGGTTGTGGTTGTGGTTGTGGTTGTGGTTGTGGTTGTGGTTGTGGTTGTTGTTGTTGTTGTTGTTGTTGTTGTTGTTGTTGTTGTTGTTGTTGTTGTTGTTGTTGTTGTTACTGGGCTGCCCACACTCTGCGCTGCCCACTCGCTGGCCAGCCAAGCTGTCAAAAGCACCACTACCACCCCCACCAGCTGCCTGGCTCAAGTGTTGGGGGGCGGGCAGTGGCAGTGCTAGCTCAGGCTCCCCCCCCCCCCGCTCTCCTGCCTGTCCGGCCACAGCACCACCACTGCCTGACTAGCTCATGTGGTGTGAGTCCCGTAGCGCCAGCTCTCCTGCCCATCCATTCCTCTATCCTTCCCACAATTGACAGCAGGGCAATGCTTCCAGCCTTGCAGCATAATTCAAGCCACAGAAGGCGTTGCGCTGATGTCTGGCCCCCACGGGGATGCTCTTTTAGGTCGCCTGCTCTTATCTCCTCTCTTTCAAGGGATTTAAACCCTCCATTTTTTAAAAAAAAAACTTTTTCACATTTCTCTGAAAACCTAGAGTCCCCCAAAGTCTGTAGAAAGGGACAATAGACCACTTGTGAGAAGCATTTGATAGCTGAGTGCAAATAATGCAGTGAAGTTACGCTGTGCTGATTAAAGAGGCAAAACGTTTATTTGAGGAAATACATACTTGAGAGTAAAGAGGAGAGAGAGATTCCTTGCTATCTGACTACATCTTGCAGAGAGAGAGGAGGAGTGTGGCAGGAGAGAGAAGAAGCTGGATATTGCCCTGTTTAGCCCAATAGGAGACAAGACAAGGAAATGACCCCCAGGAATCAAGACAGATGCTGCTCTCACTGTCCTAACTAAGTGGTCCCTGCTGCCCCCTGCACAGAAGGCTCTTCTTCCTTCTTGCTGCTGCAGGACACCAGACATTGCTATTTCCAACAGCATTGCCTTAAGACAGCCACATGGAAATTAAAACCTCTTTAGCTGAATTAAAGCAACACATTTAACCACTGTAATTCACAAGACGAATGGCAGGAGAAAACCCCTCTAATTTTCTCTGTTTCCAGGTTTCAGCCTCCCACCTTTGAGGAAGGTCAGGAGTTTGTTTATTTAATCCAGGTTCAGGATAAAAACCATGTATTTCCCAAGCCAATGATCACTCCGTTGTTTAGTTAAAACCTTTATTTAAAATCAGCCCTATTATTCTTTAAATGATTCGATAGGCAATGCTCACAGATTAATCCTACATGAATCATGGCAATAAGGAACAGATTAGCATACATGACATTTCTACTCTTTCTAGTTGAATAAATTGAAATTTCTAAGATTCTTACCCAGAGTTCTATAGAAGAGGAAAAAGGAGCTTTCAGTGAATTCAGATCTAAGAGATTTAAAAGCATCACAGCATGTTGCCAGCTATATAGACTATACTTACGTGGGTAGACACGTCACTCTACTGCATCGCCTGATTTTTACAAGCTAGGGCAGGACATTCCTTGAAGCGGGCAATGATCCTTTCTGACCAGTACCCACTTCTATACTCTTCTGTCCTGAGATTTTTCCTGGGCATGGGACCAACCATTCATAACTCATTGGAACAGTTAACAATAGACTTTTCAAGTCACTCCAGCTATGTGTCTGCTTCAAAGCTAACTCTGAGCCAATGTTGGCTTGTTATAGGAAGAAATAAGCAGTGCTGAGAAACAAAGTTAACCAATGTTCAAAAGAAGCAGGCTAAGGGAAAAAATACAATACAAACTACATAATATACATGAGTAACAATAATGTCCATCACATAAAAATGTTATTTATCAGTTCAATGCCCTAGTCTCTGCATTTAAGGATTCATAACTGGGGCCATGTTAAAAGAATTTGGAAGTTAACAGAGATTAAGCTAGAGCAGCAACAGAATATCCGTGTCTTTAGCCGTGTCTTATGCCTCTCTGTAAATTAATAGGAGAAGGTAGTTGTCCAGTCATTTTATTCCATAGACTGGGCCTAAATCTAAAGACAGCAGAACTTCTCTCAGAAACTCTGTATGGTCAAATCCCTTTGCTATCCACCAATAGCAAAACACCAGCATTCCTTGTTTTTTTATCAGGACCAAGGTATTGATTTTTTTTAACCCATAAATTGTCTTCTTCCTGGGATAAAACCCAACAAAGTATCCCACACCAGATGCCTCCTGACCATGTCCTAAAGATTCCCCCCCCACCACTTTCTTTCTGTTTAACATCCAGCCTGATGAAGAACATCTGGAGAACTTGAAAGCTTTCACAATGGGTTGTGGGTTTTGGACTTTGCTGTGGACCAATGCATTATACTTTTTTAAAAAAAATCTAAAACATCTGAAGTGAGTTTAGCAACACCTGCAGTGGGAGCAGCCTGATTGATTGCTGTGTACTTAACTCTGAAGAAGTGAGCTGTGACTCACAAAAGCTCGTGTTGAAATAAATGTTGTTTCTCTTTAAGGTGCCACTGGACGTTGGCTTTCCTCAGCCTGTATTTTCCTCTGATGAAAGAGTCTCTTTAGTCAGAAGAAGATTCATTAGCCTGGAGACAGGCTTCAAAGCAGTAGGATTCAGGCCTTAGTTTTTAATGTGATCACATCAGATGGCAGAACTACACCCTGGCACCCTATCTGGATACATTTATCACCTTACTTTATCACCTTACTAAGATCTAGACGCTGCAACTAATGATACAAAGATGACAAAATTGTCCTTAGGAAATTGTCAGTCCCAGTTTAGACACTACAGGAGCCTCAACCAGCATTTACTCTCTCCCCTGCTCTCCAACCTCTTTTGTAAGTTCAGGGTGTGGGAATGATATGATGTCCCCTATCACTGGCCCTTCCTGACCACACCTCATCTGTGCTTGATGTATAGTTCTCTATCCCTCAGCCCAAGGTTTCCCCCTGCTTTTACTGGACAACTTTCCTTGTGTGGGTCTCGTTACCCAGAGATGTTATTGGTTGATAACGGTTGCCAAATCTGCTCTTCCTCATCCCCCACCAAGGAAGCACAGGAAACCCCAGTGCAAGGGAAGGGGATAGAGAAGAAGAGGGGCGTGTGGTAGTTTTCTTCTTGCTACCCAGTCCACTGTGCAGCTGCCAATCATTTGTTCACTCTCAACGACCGCTAAAATGCTTTGAGTTTTCACAGATGCGAACAGTGCTTTGGTGCTCTTTTACATGTGAAAATCATGACGCTGCAACAGAGGTTTCCTGTTCTGAATCTAGCAGGATTCAACCCAGATTTCTTAGAAACCCATACCCACATCAATGACTCCACATCCCACATAATAGTGCCAGTACTTGCGTGGTAAACAAGTGGTGGTAGAGCTTTTCCCCTACTCACATTAACCTCTGCACTTTTCACCTCACAGATAACCTTTCCAGGGCCTCTTTGAAGCACCACACCCACCTGGTGCGTGGAGGTAGCTCCCCTGGTGGCCTTTTTGCTTGCCTTTGTCAAGCCGCTCAGAATTTGCATTTTAATCTTTCCCTGAAGAAATTCTTGGACTTTTTTTTTGTCTGTTCTTGTAATTCTCTGTTTTTTAGTATCACTTTGGCTGGGAGGTGGTTGGCTTAGAGCTGAAGGGCAAAGAAGCAGCTGCAGCTCTGGCGCGGGCGTGGCATGTGACTTTCCTGCCTGTGAGGTAAACCCGCTGCCTTGCCAAACAGCAGTGGCCAAATACAGGTCAATCCCATTTTCACACCCTGAACTTATTTTTATTTTCACACCCTGAACTTACAGAAGAAGTTGGTGAAGAGAGAGGAGAGTGAATGCTGGATGAAGCCAACATTACCTGTGCAACTCTTGTCAAACCACACTGGGCGCCAGCAACTGGCAGTTGGCTGTGTCTGTGACATTCCCTGTGCGGTTTTGTGATCTTTTTGAAGCTACTGGGGGTAATGCATGGCGTTTGGTGCTCTCTGAAAGCCTCTTTGCAATGCAGGCATACTCAACTAGCTCTTTGACCTAGAGTGGGTGACAAACAGCAGAAAGGTTGCCCTCTTCCCTTGTTGCCATTTCATGAATGTTTTACTTTTCCCTCTTTCTTTTTGTTGGACTGAGTGAGAGAAAAGCGCACAGAAATGTGGCAGGGTTGTAGCATCCCTGAAGAGTTATTGAAGAGCAGGAGGAGGTAGGTCAGATTTTCAATGGGGCAGTACATGGATTCATAACAGACAGCCACGTGATAGCTGTCCTACAATGAGCAAAAGGCACAGATATTTTTACCCCGAACCTTCACTAAGAGCTGGAGGAAGGAAGTTTTTGGAGCGCTACAGGACTCAAAGAACCAGGGAGCAGATTTGAAATGGTCCTTATAGTCTTTGGGCAGTCAACACAGAAGGGATTATGTTTTATCCATCCCACAAATTCTGATAGTTCAGGGGGGAAACCAAGACTGTAGATTCATTAGAAAACATATGAAGGGTGGTAAATGTTTTAGAACCAAGTAAAATGTCACTAAGCAGTGAATAAGCCGAAGCAGGGTTGTTCAGAATGCCTTCAAGAGGTAGCGAAGGGCAGGCTTCCCCATTTTTGAGACAAATTGGATAGAGTGCAGTTTGCCGATGTCTACTCCCTGCTTCAGAGGAAGCGAATCAAAGAAGAGGAGGGAAAGAGCAGGAAACTAGGAGCGGAACCACAAGTGACAAAAGGCACAGGTTGGACACTGGTCAGCTTCCCTCAAGTTTTGATGGGAAATGTAGGCAGCTTGGCGGAATGTTGGACAAGTGACAGTTGAGAAGTCCATTGGACAGCAGTCAGAGAGTCAAGCTGCAAGACTAGGATGCCTACATTTCCCATCAAAACTTGAGGGAAGCTGACAAGTGTCCAACCTGTGCCTTTTGTCACTTGTGGTTCCGCTCTATGGCTATATTATTGCAGTATAGTGGCTAGGGCAGTGTTTCCTAATTAGGGTTGCCCGCCCCAGGTTAGGAAATCCAGGAGATTTGGGGAGTGTAGCCTGGGGAGGGAAGAGTTTGAGGAGGCAAGGAACCTCACTGAGGCATAATACCACAGAGTCAAAAACAGCCATTTTCTCTAGGGGATCTCGGTCACCTGGAAGTCAGTTGTAATTCTGGGGATCTCCAGCCACCACATAGAGGCTGGCAATCCTGTTCCCAACCAGGGGTCCATGAGGCCCTGGGGTTCCTCAGGAAATCGTCTGGGGTTCCACTAGAAATTGTGAAACAAATAAATAATTTTTTTGAAATATCATAAAAAACCCCAAATATCCCTCCATATGTTATATTTATATTTAGTTGTATTGTGTATTATTTTTAGCTGTATGTTTCGTATTGACAGTAAAATGACATTAATTTAGTAGTAACTGAATTGCGCTCCCTGCCGTCAACTTTTTCAAGAGGGTGGGGGGAGACGGGCAAGAACTGAAATATGAACCAAAGTTCGGCACGAACCAGGGTGGTTTGTGGTTAGTGAATCAGTAGTTCATCAGAGTCCATTTCTGACGAACCGCCATGAACGTTAGGATGGTTCATTTTTTGGTTCGTCACTGCAGACAGTCTGGCACCAATCAATCAGTTTCCTAGGCAACAAGGGATGGGCTTTCTGCAGACCGTCTGCTGACCCAGAAGTGATGATTTGCTAACCCAGACGCGACATTTTCATGAACCAAATGAACCGGTTCGTGAACCAGGGCAGGTTCATGAAAGTTTGTGGGGTTTTTTCTCGGTTTGTGCCCATCTCTACTCCTCAGTGGCAACTGGCCACACCCACGTCTCTTGTAATACCTTCCTTTCATGCTGAGAATGAGTTACAAAGCAGCTACCCATGCTAGGCAAGAATGCTTCCCAAGGGGGGCAAATTGCAGAAGAGTTGCTCTCCTCGAGTTTTTCAGCTGCCTCTAAAATGGCAAACAGGACTGAGCAATGTGCAGAACTAAGCAGACAAAGTGCCTAGCCAGAAAGAAGTTTTGCCTGCCAGCTAGCAATTTCCACCCTGATGCATCACTGGAGACTCCCAGCTCCCCTCTGCGATTTGCTCTACCCATTGTGTGGCCTCCAAGAGACATGCTATTGGTGGGCAAGCGCTTCTTCAAAATGAGCTTCAGTGACTGGGGTTGCATTATGGAACTGAGAGCCAAGAAGGCACATTTGCAAGGGGAGGGGGAGGATCCATTCCACTAATTGGCATGAATAGTTCCTTTGACCCTAATTAGCTGCTTGCAATCTCCCCAATTTGCATATCAGAAAAGAAACAAATTTGCATATTTGTAAATGAGAAGTGTTTCCTTCTCTGTGGGGTGTTCAGCAGCTTGTCAGAGAGCATCAGCGGGAGATGGGTGTCTGGTAGTGCCTAGCAAGAAGGCTGAAGCTGTGTGCCTACCAGCAGGGAAGGCACCAACAACGTCTGTGCAGCTGCCTGGGCCTGCCCCATGCAGCCAGTGGGGCAGAGCAACAAGTCAGCTTTACCAGACTCCCCGTCCTATGCCACTTTTCCACATTCCAGCAAAATTTCCTGTGTGGAGAAAACAACCAAAGCATTAGGAATGCTGTAAATATTTGCCACGAACAGCTCAGCAGTTGAACTTACTGGGTTCGAAGTGTCAATCAGATGCAAGCGGATCACTCCGTTCATGCTGAACAGCCACAAACGCTTCCTAAACTGCTTTGCACTGAGTTTTCACAAAATTGTGCATGTGCGAAGTGATAGCTGGTTGAAACGAATCGGCCACCATCAGCAACAATAAGGACTACCTAGACAAATGTCGAAGGGTAGGGTTTTATTGAAACACAGCATTTATTGATGACTGGTTTGTATGATTTATGAGTGATCTAATTGTCTTAGTTAAACAATTGCCAGCTGAAGGGAGCAGTTATGCTGCAAACATGGGGGAAGTCGAACTAGATTGGGCTGTCTAAGAATGTGTCCGCACAAAAAGCCAATTGCGTTCCACTGCATGGTTAGGAAAGAAAACAGTGAAGGAATACAGTGAAGGAACCAGTCAAACACTGAAGAACAGATCAACAAACTCAAATCATTTGCTGAAAATCAGGTCCCTGTTTGCAACCAGCAAACAAAAAGTGAGGCGAACTCTTGGATATTTGAGCACCCCTCTTCAGCCTGTCTGAAACTCAGATATGGTTTGCAGCACACATAGCAAAGGAGAGGACGTGTTCAACAGTCTGGAGGATTCCCACTCCTTTGGATAACACAGAAGAAACAAATGTCAGGTATGCTGTTGAGACCCCTTCTTCACCTTCTCTGTCAAGTCCGACGCGCTGTGCTCTGGGAGGACTTCTTTGGGCTGGGTTGATTGTGGCAAGCTTTAGACTGCTCAGGGCTTCCTTCTCTTTCCAAACAGGCTGTGGACTCTTCAGCCAGAGCAGGCTGAGATGAAACTTTGGAAACTAAAAATATCTCATTGGAGATTAAAACTTAAAGCTGCTAGAGCTGTCTTATTTTCAAAGTGGCCCTGTCATTGCTAGGGTGTCTGCGTGTGGGTCTTTGCGAGAAAACCCGAACGCCTCTGCCTTTCTTGGCTACAAGATTCTCAGATTTTGTGCCACCTTTCCTCTCTCCCCCACCCCACCCACCACTGCCAGTTTGCAAGGACATTTTCTGGAGGGGAGGGACAAGGGTGCTGTTTTCTCTGCTCCCATCCCCACGTGGCTTTGCATGTGCTACCTGACACAGCCTTCTGACTGCCTGGAGGTTTTGGCTTAATATACATTTTTAAGTCAAATCGCTAAAATGGTTCTACATTTAAATATAGCATCACACAGACAGAACGAATACCTCGCGTCAGGAGGAGGGTGCGAGGGAAGGGCGAGGAGAGAGTCTGGCTAGCACAGATTGCTCAAGTCATGAATATTCAAACAAGGAAGGAAAGCCAGACTTGCCATAGCAAATCCCCCTTCCATGAAACTAGCATTGCTCCCTTTGCTCGTCAGGGGCCAAAAAGAAGTGGACACGTGCCATCAACTAGCAAAGCGTTGGGTCAGCAGGGCCATCCTCTGCTGGGTCACTCCAGGAAGAAACATCATAAAGTCAGAGGGGAACTACCAATCTCATCAAACAGATACATACATCCCAACCCCCTATCAGGATCCCTGGTCTTTTGCTATCTTTTCTGGTTGCATGAAAAACTCAATAAATGCATCCAAGATTCCCTTTTCAGCCCAAGCAAATGAAGGTCACTTCCTCATGCAAGTTTTACTCCAGGTTCACAGATCCAGAGGAGTTAGCCGTGTTAGTCTGTAGAAGCAAAATAGTAAAGAGTCTAGTAGCACCTTTAAGACTAACCAATTTATTTGTAGAATAAGCTTTCGAGAGCCACAGCTCTCTTCGTCAGATGCAACATCTGATGAAGAGAGCTGTAGCTCTCGAAAGCTTATGCTACAAATAAGTTGGTTAGTCTTAAAGGTGCTACTGGACTCTTTACTATTTTACTCCAGGTTGACATTCAAAGCTGTATTTATGGGGTGTGTGGGTGTGGCATCCATACAACGCCATCCCCGAATAACCTACTATCCAGGTTTTGCTCCAGCTTTTCCCCAACTGGGTTGTGGAAAGAACATGTGCATGAGAAGGTGCACATTTTTGCATGTCCTCCCCACATTGGTAACATGTGGCTGCCATTCCCCTGCCACCACCAGAGGGCTTTTCCTGGATTTTTTTTTAAAAAAAAATCAGTAAATGATATGTTGTTATAAGTTTGTCAGTTACGAATCTTATGTACTAATACATTCATCACCAAATATGATTAACTCATTGCTATAATTTATGTATGCATGTGCCATTAAGTCACAACCGACTGACAGAAACTCCAGCAAGGGGCTTTTAAGGCAAGCAAGAAGCCGAGGTTGGTTGTCCGTGCCTTTCTCTGCAGAGTCTTCCTGGGTAGCCCTCCATCCAAGTACTGACCCTGCTTAGCTTCTGACAAAATCTATACTATGCCTCTTTCGCACCCAGTAGTAGTGGGTAATTCCCAGCAGTAATTACTGCTTGATCCTGTAGCAGCAATATTCACTCAGTGGCTTGGGAGACACATGTGGCCCTCTAACATGCCACATATGGCTCTTCTGAGCACCATTCGCCAATGAGGCATCCACCTTATGTTCCAGGACAGTGGGCATTGATATTGCCTGGTAAAGCTTGTGGTTGTCCTCTTGAAACACTGCAGGGGCTGGAGGACAGGTAAGCTGCAAGATCCCCTGAGCTGTCGGCCAGGGATAGATGAAAAGGGCTCATCCTCTCCAACAACCCCCTACCTTTCTCCACAACCTCTGCACTCATCACCCAGGAGGCTGTTGGGAGGAGACAAAGTTGGCCACAGGGCATAAAACCACCACCACCATGGCAGTCACCGAGGAAAGCAGCAAGCTGGCCACATTCCTTTGATTCTCCACTCCTCCACTTGAAGCCAGCTCGGTGACCTTGGGTCAGTCACAGCTCTCTCAGAGCTCTTTCAGGCCTACCCACCTCACAGGGTGATTGTCGTGAGGAGAATAATAACACACTTTGTAAACCATTCTGAGTGGGTGTTAAAGGCTGGTATATAAATCGAATGTTGTTGTTGTTGTTACTACTACTACTACTACTACAATACTACTACAATACTACTACAATACAATACTACTACTACTACTACTACTACAATAGGGTGGTTATGATTTTACTCTTTCTCCACAGCCAGCTTGCTCTTCTTCAGGCAATATCACTCTCTTACCAGAGCTGCTCTGCCTCATGCTGAGGAGAGAGTGAGAAAGAAGAAAGACTTCCCCCTCACTCCAAATACTCAAGAGTTGCCAAAGATTCAACAGTGGTGAGGAAAGAAAAACTCTATATGCTCAGAGGTACTCTGGTAATTAAAAAGGAAAGTGGTCTCAAGTCATAGTTGACTTCTGGGGACCTCAACGGGGGCTTTCAAGGCAAGAGACTGTTTGCATTTACTTGGACGCTGCTGTTCCTTGGAGGTCTCCCATCCAATTGCTAACCATGGCCATCCCTGCTTAGCAGCCAAGATCGTGCAAGACTGGGCTTGCCTGGGCTATCCAGGTCTGGACAAAAAGGTTATAGTTATATTTTTAATATTAGTGGTGGTAGAAAGTGCTGTCAATTTGCAGCCAACTTAGGGCAACCCTGTAGAGTCTTCAAGGCAAGAGATCAACAGAGGTGGTTTGACATTGCCTGCTTCTGCATGGCAACGCTGGACTTCCTTGGTGTTCTCCCATCCAGATATTAACTAGTGGCCCTGCTTAGCTTATATCTGATATTATTTTGTGAGCGTGCTTAGTGGGATGGCACATAAGCCATACAGGAGTCCTGTGGCTCTTTTGGTTGATGGTAATTGTGGTGAGCCACGGAGTTAGTACCACCACACTATAGCCATATGTCAATTACCAGGGGCAAGGATAAAGCCCCCCCACAAATCCTCCAGTGGGAAGTGCCTCTGCGTTTGCAGCAGCAATGAGAACTTTAGGGACAATTATTGCCATGTGGAAGCAACCAAAGATAGCAACAGTGGAATGGAGCAAAACAAAGGAAAGGCCAGTATGTTCGCTAACAGCAGGGAGGGGGGTGAGAGAGAAACATTCCTGGATATTTGAAGGCTGCTCGCTTTGCAAAGAGAAAACCCACATCTTGTACCAGGCCTGGAAACAAACAGGCTGCTGATGTAGCTGCCTAAAAACTGACTGAATGTGTGTTCTCTGTATCATTCGAGAGGCAACTGCAGAGAAGAGACGTTCGACCTGCAGCAGCAGCAGCTTCCAGACTCTTTCCAAAGACAGCTCTAGCCAGGGTGTCTTCAGCAACTGATTGGGAAAAATACAAAAAGCAAGGATGGCATCTTTAATCCGTGTCCTTCAGGAGCAGGTGAATCATATGTTATTCATAAAAAGTCCTGGGAGCAAGGCAGCTGTCTCTGGCGGCACAACTCAAAGGGCACCTGCCAATGCCAGAAGCCTCATGCAGCGTTCTTGTGTCCCGGTACTCCCTGCAGAAACAAATACTCTGTCCCCAGAGTCCTTCAAGGTTTTGAGATGCCCCTTCCATGCCCAGAGTGGCAAAATACCTTGAACCAGCCCAGAAAAGATGCCCTTGCCACAGCAGCTGCCTGCTAGGTCCAGGCAATGTGTTTGGTCTGGAGCTCAGCAGGTTACAGTTCCATAGTCTACCCTCCAAAGTAGCTATTTTCTTCAAGGGAACTGATCAGTTGGAATTCTGGGAGATTTCCAGGCCCAACCTGGAGGGTGGTAATCCTACAGAGAAGGGACACCACAGCAACCCTACCCGATTAAGACCAGCAACACCCAGGGGGAAAGGTAGCACCTGAGTGCTGGATGCAGAAGCTGGCAGTAGCGATTAAAAATCCCTGCGGTGTCCTGGAGACGGGTGCAGGCATTAGTCCTGGAGCAGATTCATGCCAAGCGAAGCTTTGTGCAAAAAGCATCGGAATGGAAGAAATACCGTTTAATATGTTCTCAAGTGGATTTCTCCTGGCAGCCGCTGACATTGAACATGGAAGCACCGCCTCACTGTTGTATGGGGAAAGGGCTGGAGGAGACCCTTCTTTCTCCTTTCCTAACTTGCTTTCGGTGATGAGATTCACAGTAATAAGGAGTCTGGGTGTGGGAAACAGAACATTTGCAGCAGCCATGGCTGCAACACATGATACATTGAAGATCCCCTGTAGCGTCTCTGGATAGCTCCTCGACAAACCAAGGGCTGTTTTTCTTTTCCCAGGAAGAAGGGCAGTCGTGCCTAATGGTGCCTCCCCCAGTTGCCACTCGATCACGGTGTTGAGCATTTCTCACAAGGGCCCCATTAACCCCAAATCCCAGGGAACAGATGGTGCCTTTACGTGGCTGAGGTCATGTCAAAAGCAGGCTGGGGGCAGTGGGAAGATTGACTATATATGGCTTGCCTTCTTTATGAGATTGCTTCCTTCTTCCTTGGTGTGAAATGCCGCAAGGATCACAACTCACAGGGAGCTGTTTCTTGACGCACGAGCTTGCTTAGTAGGGCCTTTCCCCTTCAATCTATATCCTCATCAGCCATGGGAACACTTTAGCAACTGGGGTTCATGCGACACCCTGCAGAGGACCTGGGCTTGCTCTATAGGAATGAGAGCAGCAGACAAACCCTGTCCAAATCCTTAAGATTAAGAGGCAGAATCAGGCATGTCGGTGGGGAAAAAAAACCCTGCCAACCCCTCTGCTGTGGCTGGTAGAGAAGCATGATACTGCACTGCTCTCTAGGGGGTGCCGTATTGTGGCTGGCGGATCATTTTGGGCTGCAGAAGAGCCTCTCTTACCTTCCTATAGATATATATATATTAATTTGGCAAGATTCAAGTCTAGTAGTACCTTAAAGACCAATAAGTTTTCCAGGGTATACTTTTTTGCAGGGCTTTTTTTCTGGGAAAAGAGGTGGTGGAACTCAGTGGGTTGCCCTTGAAGAAAATAGTCACATGGCTGGTGGCAGCGCGGAGGGCAATCTAAACTCCCCCTCTGTCTGGAGATCAGGGGGTGGGGCCACCGGCCATGTGACCATTTTCAAGAGGTTCCGGAACTCCATTCCACCGTGTTCCTGCTGAAAAAAAGGCCCTGTTTTTTTGAGTATCTGACAAAAGGAGCATTGACTCTTGAAAGCTTATACCTTGGATACCTTGTTGGTCTTTAAAGTACTACTGGACTTGACTCTTGTTCTGCAGACCAACATGGCTACTCACCTGAAACTATATTAAATTGGGCATCTCTGACTGCACCTTCTGCACAAAAATCAGCACGTCCTGATCAAAATTAAATAGAATTTAAAGGACAGAGAGGAAGCAAAGCCTGCCCCAGTTGTCCCATTCTCGTTCCCTGCCAGTGAGAATTGCATGCTCGTTCCTTCCTGCACGACTGCCAGGAGGTTGGCTTCAAAGGCAGAGGAATTTTTAAATGCAAGAGTCTTAATTTCAAAGCTGGAGTGAGGAATAAAGTGCACTGTGCAGCTCATAGCGTGGAAGTTTCTCACTTGTGTGGTTGCTGAACTGCAGTATTAGTACCTTGGGAACTCTGTTCGCATGGGAGGGGAGTGACCCGAAAGAGGCATCTGGGAGCACTCCGAGGTTACTTTCCTGCTGCAGGACTGTTACCAGACCTGAGTGCACCCATGGAAGTTGCCAGCTGCTAAAGCTTGCTATGCTGTTGGCACCATGGGCAGCTGTGCTTCTCTTTGGAACACCTTGACACCGCGTGCACGGGGGGAAACATCCTGGAGGTTATCGGTGTTAACGTTTCATTTCATTTTCTGCAAAGCTGTGCAGAAGACCAAGCTGGCATGATCAGGCGAGTAGAGCCTCTGTGTGTGTGCTCACCCTTGGCTGACTTTGCAGCTCTGATCACCTGCTGATTCTCCTCTTGGAAGAGCTATGAGAACTTGAACAGTGTCTAAACCAACCTTCCCCTAGAGGTTTTTGGGATTCTTGTTACTCACTATAGGAGAACAAGCTTTTTCATCAGTAGGACAGGAGGAAAACTTGTGCTGCGGTTCTTGTCTGGGTGATTTTTGTCACCACTCTGTTCTCCCCTAGTTGTACCTACCTTTCATGTGCGTATTTTTTAATCCACACCTGCAGGAAAGTTCAGCATTAGATATACGATGGGGAGAGTAAGAGAGAGGAAGAAGGCAGTCAGTGTCAGTTGAAAGAGAGAATGCGAATGAGAATGAGAAAAAGAAAGAAAGAAAGAAAGAAAGAAAGAAAGAAAGAAAGAAAGAAAGAAAGAAAGAAAGAAAGAAAGAAAGAAAGAAAGAAAGAAAGAAAGAAAGAGAACGAACGAACGAACGAACGAACGAACGAACGAACGAACCACAGGTGGATTTAGAGATAAACAAGGTAACCTACAGTTTAGGGCCTCACAACATGAGAAGGTATCTAAATAATAAAAAGTTAAGTCTGCCCCCAATCTAAGCTTGTAGGTCCTGTTTATATAGGCTTGCACTGACATTGCTACCAATTCCTTTCCAATTTTCATTTTCATTTTCATTGACCTTTCTATGAGAATACTAAAGTAAAATTTTTATTATATGGAGGAGTCTCTTAATCTGGACCTGCAGGACACGGCTGGGGAGGCGAGGAAGAAGAGAAGAAACTAGTGGACTAAAAAGTGCTTCTTTCATGTGTAGACTTGCTTTACCCTTCTCAATGAAGAAGCAATTGATACCACTAAGTGGAGGAGGACCTATAGCTCAGTGGGAGCCCACAGGCCTCGTATGCCAGGGACCTGGATTCAGTCTCCATTTATAGGATCACGAGTAGCAAGTCATAGGGAAGGACTTTCTTTGCCGGAGACCCTGGAGAGTTCCTGTCCTCCTGAGCAAGGTGGGCTTATCACCTGACTCACCCCCAGAGATTAGTGTCAGGGATCAAACTTCTTGGGCTGAGTTGTGCTTTTGTTTCTCCCCATTGTGATAGACATTACTTAAATAGTTTTAAACATGTTGTTTGGGGGGCAGGTGTTTAAAGCCTGTGCATTCCCAGACTGCATGTTCCTCTTCTCACACACATAGCCAGCTTCTGACCTCCAGCAGAAAGTGCCTCTACTGGAAGCACTCTGGGCTGGCTTGCCTGGGATCCTGGTGCTGGTTTCACCAGGCATAAAGCAGCAAGGATTCTTTTTCATGCCTAACTGCCATCATGCCATTTAGCTTTCACTTGCAGGGGAGGGGGGGTCAGTCCTCCTGCCATAGCAGGAGATCTCCCAAAGATTATTGCCATTCCCTGCTGGCATGCCACAGGCTGGTGAGAGGAAAATGGGAGAAATGGAAGGCCACATCAGAGTCATGCCAGCGTGCAATGTCCCTTCCACCAAAAACCCATAAGTGATGTCAACATATCAGGGTGATGCTCTAGTCTAGGACTTCCCCAGGCACACAATAAAGCACTGCCCCCAACATAGCAACGTCACTTCTGGTTTTTTGCTGGAAGTGACATGTGTTGGCATTATGCCGGCACACCTATTCCTGCCCCACAATCCCAGCAGGTTGCTGTCTGAGACCCGCAGCCCTGTTCCCACTGGACTATCCTGATATTGCAGCACTTTCTTCCCATGGCCAAATCTCAGAATTTTCTGTGACACAGAAATAAATGCATAGCTGAGTAACAGAAGGAATTTTTATCACTTATCCTTCAGACAGTGTGCAGTAAGGACAGAAATCTACCGGGCGGGACTGGATGCAGGGAATGTGAACAGATGCTGCCCCTCCTGGACTCTGAATTGCGTGGAAGAATTTGAAGCTTTTTGGAAACGATGAATATGACATTTGTCAACCAAAAGATATCTGTGAGATACAGCAAGCTGCTATGAATGCCGTTTGTATTCCCAATCCACAAGTGGATTGAATTTAGGCTTGGCTTGATGCACTGTGCTGTGGCTGAGGTCTCATACATGGAAGAGTAGGTTGGGAGCTGCCCCTCAGGATGCTCATGTAGACCCCACATTCAGTGCCATCAAGGGAGCCCTCTCTCAGAGAGGCCCTGAGCCTTGAGCTCCCAGAATAAGAAGCAGCACAGATGCATTGCACCTCTGTCCCACCGACAACCTGTCTAGCATGACAGCCTGCCCCACATCCTCCAGGCAAAGGCCCATCATCTCCATCAGCATCAACATACCAATGGGAGTCCTGCCTCTTAAGCAGGAGAGGAAGCAGATAGTCCTAACCATACAGACTCTGTTGGAGGCAGATGGAAGCGTGGAAGGATGTTCCAGAAACAAACCAAGAACCTATGGTGTTCATGACAGCACCATTCCTTGATCCAGACCAGTGTTTTGAACTGCCCTGGAATGACCATGTGCCGATCCACTCCAGAATTTGCAGTGGACACAAAAGGACATTCTAGAGGCAAATTGAGTAATTTGTTGCTGCAACCAGTGGCAGAGAAGGAGCATCCAGGCAGGAGACAGAGATGGACCTTGGTGATCTTTGGTAGTGTGAAGTCCCCTGCGAAAGATCTGGATGGAATCCTTGCATGACCACATTCCAAGGCACACATTGTCTGGAGATGGTCAGAGACTCCTGAACCTCTCCCCCACCCCCCGTGGTTTCTGTAGCCGCCCCTTTCCACTGCAATCCAACCGTCTGTTTTTGCCCACCTAATTCCATAGGTTTGGGCACAGTTAAATAATTTGATCCCTGGAATTACTTCCCGATATGGGGCAGAGGAAGAAAATCACTCTTCCTTGCTTTGGTTCTTCCAAGTCCAGTTTCTCAGCCTCGAAGCACAGGATGGAATTCAGAAAGAGTTCAGACAACCTTCTGCTTCTGGGGTTCAGCAGGATGTCTTCGGAGAGCGTTTTCCATGTTGTCTTGGTTGTGGCTCCCGACTCCAGTTCCCCCTCTCTTTCCCTTTACCGCCAGCTCTGTTTGCACTGCACAGCCAGGTCTCCACAGAGTAATTTACTGGCAGAATCTCTCCCAGAATCCAGCTTGAAACCAAGCTGTAAAAACAGCTGAGAGTGTAAATAATTCATGCCGACAATATGACTTTTTTATGTAAATTCAGTGCATTAACCCTCTATTATAATGATGGACGACAGATATGGGCGACGTTGCCTTGGTAAGAGCTAATGGATGGCCGCCATAAATTCACTGCACATTTTATTGTGTTGCTGGAAATTGTGCCTTCAGGCAATGCTGTTTACTTTTATGTAAAACTCTGGGTTCCTTAAATATTACAAATATTTTACATCTGACTCCTCAGCATTTCGGCAGAGGGCACAAATCAAGCTTTCTTCATGCAAGTTGTAATTAAAGGTTTGTTGTTTTCTTTTCTAGGGACAATTATCTAGAACTAAAAAGAGAAATATTTTTCCCTTTCAATGTTCAGTCACTGGCGTATTAAAAAAAAATCCTTTGGAAGTAAAAACATAGCAACTGCGACATGCATTATAAGGCCAGGGGTCTGATGTTCCGAAATTTCAGAAGGAGATGTTCGTCCCCAGCATTTAGTTAAGACTGCCCCCACCCGCTTATTTATAGACAACATATCTCCCCACCCATCCACCCACTTCTTTCTATAATTCCTAGCCACTTATAACCAAGCCATTATTTGAAGCCTGTATTGGGCACAATCTCAATAAACACAGAAATTTAAACTCCCTCAAATGAGCTCAAAGTTCCAAACAAGGAGCTCTAGGACTGGCCGTGGCTGCATGACAGAATCTTTCTAAGGGTAAGTAGAATGTGGTTCAAGGAGCTGGAGGGCGATATGTGAGAAGGAGCATATTGTGAACATAAGCCACTACAATATGTACATGGATTCCCCCCACCCCCATATATACACACACACATTATGTTGCAAAGTTATTGTGCATTTCTCAAGTCTTCCCCGTGGTTGGTCATGATGAAGAAAAGATAAAGAACTGATTGCTTTGTTTTTTGCATGGACTATGTCACAGTCTCAGGAGGCAGCGTTGCTATGCAGGGCCTGGGGCCTTCTCAGTGGAAATCTGGCCTTTTGTCCTGTATGCAGTTGTGTTCTCCGTTCATAAGTGCATTTTGCGTGCCCATGCGGGGAGCAGGCAGTGATGTAGGCACCTGGCCCTATAATTGTGCCTTCTCAAAATACTAACAGAGGGTAGACAAAAGCCACACTAAGAACTTAATTACTTGAGAATTTCCATGCTCGATCGGTGCATGGTTACAATGACTGTGGCAGTCAGTTTCCAGCACTTGCTAGTTAGGTACCTCTGAAGGCAGCGCCTGTTATCCAGGCAAATACTGCCCATAGAGGTGGGGATATGCATTCCATCCCAAACAAATGAAAAACAAATGGAACAAGCCGAATTGGTTTCACTCATTTGGGCAATGAAAACAAAGGAGTAGCATGAGGAATAACCTAGGGTTGCCAACCTGCAGGTGGGGCCTGGAGGTCTCCCAGAATTACATCTGATCTCCAAACGACAGAGATCAGTTCCCCTGAGAAAATGGCTGCATTGGAAGGTGGATTCCATAGCATTATACCCTGCTGATTATACCCTCCCCTTCTCAAACCCCGTCCTCCCCAGGTTTTACCCTCCAAATCTCCAGGACTTGGCAACCCAAGAATGAATAGATGTTATTGGTCCATTCATTATTGCTCCTCCTCTTTCTCCTTTCCCTTCTCTCTCCCTCCCAACAGCACTCACTCTGCAGCCACTGAGCAATTACAGGTCCAGGAAGAGGCTGGTGGGTGGATGGAGGATGTGTCGCCCACCTCTCTTCACCTTCACACCTGCTCTTCGGCATCTTGTCAGTGTCCAAAGCACAAGACCTGATCTGAATAGGGACTACAATGCATGAGGAGAAAGAGCTTAAGGCTTCCCATCCATGTGATTTCCCGGATCTGAAATATCCCCAGAAGCTGCAATTGGCCCCACTGGGGAAACTTGCATGTAGCCAACAGTACATGTACATTCTCCAGTGGGGCAAATGGTGCCTCCTGGGACCTTTTCAAGTCAGGCAAACGGCATGGGGAAGGTTTAAGTTCCTTTCCCTATGCACAGTGGTTTTGATCCAAATCAGTTCCTGGTAATAACAGGGAACTGAGTCCACACATCTACCATTGTCTTTTATGTTAGGATCTAGGGTCAACTAGAAGATATCCAGCTTGTTCTCCTTTTTTGCTGCCTTTATTCAGGAGGTTGAAGTTCTTGCCTGGAGTGCCAACAATGTGGCTCACCCCATAGCCCTTTGTTTTTGTCGCCCCCTCCTTTGTTGCTCCAAACTCATGTGAAGGCTATGGTCAGCTTCTGTTTGCTGACTATATATTTCATTCATGCCCTGAAGAGCTCCATCTTCACCAGGACTGTGAATCTCCAGGTAGGATCCAGGGATCTTCCAGACTTGAAATGGATCTTCAAGTGACAGAGAATAGTTCCACTGTAGAGAATGGCTGCTTTGGAGGGTGGACTCTATGGCATTATACCCCACTCAGGTCCCTCACCTCCCCAAACCCTGTCCTCTCCAGGCTTCACTCCCAAATCTCTAGGAATTTCCCAATCCAAACTTGCACCCCCTCCACCCCGTCTTCACAAGGATTTCCTCCTGAAGAATAATTTTTTTCCTCCCCCAGAGCTGTTAGGGGTAAGAAGAATGAGAAAGCCTTGAACCACTACCAAATCCCTGGGTGAGGGTTGTTATCTTACACAGTACCCCAACAGATCTTTGTTTCTGGCCAAACTACAAGTGACGAATGACACAGGTTGGACACTTGTCAGCTTCCCTCAAGTTTTGATGGGAAATGTAGGCATCCTGGTCTTGCAGCTTGGCTCTCCGACTGCTGTCCAATGAACTTTTCAACTGTCACTTGTCCAACATTCCACCAAATGCCTACATTTCCCATCAAAACTTGAGGGAAGCTGACAGGTGTCCAACTTAGGTCATTTGTCACTTGTAGTTTGGCCCTAGCTAACTCTGAGTGCTGTCAAGGTTAAGAAAAAGGCTAAGGTTGCCAACTCTGGGTTTGAGAAATTCCTGGAGATTTCAGAGTGGAACCTGGGAAGGGGGGGGGGGTTGGGCAGGGAGGGACCTCAACAGGACATAATGCATAGAGATCACCCTCTGAAGAGGCCATTTTCTCCAGGGGAACTGATTTCTGTTTTCTGGAGATCAGTTGTAATTCCAGGAGAACTCCAGGCTGGCAAGTTCTGAAGGATGTGAGGGAGAGGAAGAGATTGCTGTCATGTGCCTCTCCTTTGCCCAGTTCTCAGTGGTAGCTTGATTGGGGCCCTGCTTGTCTGATCTCCCTCAATTTAATACCACTTTAAGTAATGCACTCTCTGCTTACGAAGAACAGCAACATGCTCTAAAATGATCCAAAGACTTACGTCTGAATGAAATGTGTTGACAACAGCTGAAGCAAACTTTTTGCTAAGTCTCAGGAGTTTAGCCATGACAAGCAGTATTAATGAATTGAATTAATTAAAAAGCATTTTGAGATGAAACAGGCTCTGTTCTATGTAAAACGCTCCGTATGTTAGACAGATATTATGGAAATCTCGGCTTTGTAATGTGCCGTAATGCAGCCATTAATAAAAGCATCTCTAGATTCATAGATAGCAGTAATGGGAACCACTTTGCCACATCTTTGAAATCCGTTGACTGCTGTATGTGCCGGTTCAAGGCATGAAAGTAGGGCAGTTCCACTCCCCCATTCCGCCACTGGTTTCTGTAAGCTAGGAAGATCTCAGGGTTGGGAGGATGGGTCCTTTGCATTCCAAAAGCAGGTCCAGCCAGGGGGGAAACTAGCCAGAAGCAAGATAGATCTACAGGGAAACTTTGGGTGGCAGATCTTTTCCTGGCAAGTGGCACTCATTTCTCCTAGGTGCCTCAGTGCCCAGCATTGTGGAATACGCCTGGGTGGCTGAACCCTGCCCCTAAACAAGAACTAAACACACAGAGAATCAAGAAACACATGAGTAGAATAGCAAAATCAAAAAGAGTCCAGTAGCACCTTTAAGACTAACCAACTTTATTGTAGCATAAGCTTTCGAGAATCACAGTTCTCTTCGTCAGATGCATGGAGGGCAAGAAGAAACTGGTCAGATATATGCATCTGATGAAGAGAACTGTGATTCTCGGAAGCTTATGCTACAATAAAGTTGGTTAGTCTTAAAGGTGCTACTGGACTCTTTTTGATTTTGCTACTACAGACTAACACGGCTAACTCCTCTGCATCTATGAGTAGAATAAGCTCAGCTAAATGTGTTGAAACAATTTCCCCTTCCCTAAATGCTCTCTTGAATAAGACTGCCTTGTGTGTCTTCGTAAAGAGAAGGGAAGGTGCCCTCCTCTCCCACAGTGGCAGGCCATTCCAAAGGGCCGGGCCTACCACAAAAAATACCCCGGATCTTGCTGCGGCCATACAAACGGTCCTAAGGAAGAGCAAACCAGTTTGGAAAGGCCAAGCATGGAGCAGGGGGGGGGGGGAGACTCTTCAAACGTATTTGAGGAAAAATGTGTAACAGGCCATTTTAACTTTTTAACAACCTACAGTAAAAGGAAACTCCTAAGTATTATTCTTTGAAAGGAACTGGAGACTTTGCAAGGATTTTGGCCAAAACAATAACAACTCATTTTAGAAATAATAAAAACAAAGGGATGATTCTGCTGCCTAAGCTGGTTGAAACACCAACTCTCATCCCCTCCTAGTAACCATCATTTTTGATCTTCCACCCATTTACAGTAAAATTATTTATTTTTATTTATACCTTGCCTTTTCTCCTCAATGGGGACCCAAAGTGGCTTACAACATTTTCCTCTCCTCCATTTTATCCTTACAACAACCCTGTGAGGTAGGTTAGGCTGAGCAAGTGTTACTGGCCCACAGTCACCCAGCAAGCCTCCATGGCAGAGCAGGGATTCAATCTTGTGTACTGCTGCTGATTTCTGCCTATATATGTGCACTGTATTTACCAAAAAGGAAGACTAGATTTTTTCCCCAGGTATGCCATCAAGTATGCAGAATAATTAAAAAACCTTCCGTGTATAGCATATTCTGGGAGGGAACTTACATCTGAGGTTGTCTTCCTTTCAAGTAAATATGTTTAAGACAAAAGTAAATATGAAGTTTAAGACAAAAGCTCTGGAAGACTGTGGCAAAAGACACAAACTGCATGGTTAGGAACAAGCAAACATTGTCAATTTCTGGGGGTGAGGGTGGGGAGTTGTGTGTTGTCAAGTTGCTTCTGACCTATGGCCAGGGCTTTTTTTCTGGGAAAAGAGGTGGTGGAACTCAGTGGGTTGCCCACTGAGAAAATGGTCACATGGCTGGTGGCCCCGCCCCCGGATCTCCAGACTGAGGGGAGTTGAGATTGCCCTCCGCGTGCGGAGGGCAATCTCAACTCCCTTCTGTCTGGAGATCCGGGG
This sequence comes from Eublepharis macularius, assembly GCF_028583425.1. Classification (NCBI taxonomy): domain Eukaryota; kingdom Metazoa; phylum Chordata; class Lepidosauria; order Squamata; family Eublepharidae; genus Eublepharis; species Eublepharis macularius. Next base: position 39,855,780 of record NC_072804.1, on the reverse strand, counting down.
GCGGGGCCACCAGCCATGTGACCATTTTCAAGAGGTTCCGGAACTCCGTTCCACCGTGTTCCAGCTGAAAAAAAGCCCTGCCTATGGCAACCCTATGAATTAACAACCTCCAAAATGTCCTATCATTGACAGCTATGTTCATGACTTGCAAACTGGAGACTGTGGCATCCTTTATTGAGTCAAGCCATCTCATTTTGGTTCTTCCTCTTTCCTGCTGCCTTTTACCTTTCCGAGCATTGTTGTCTTTTCCAGTGAGTCTTGTCTTCTCACGATGTGACAAAAGTAGATCGGGCTTCGTCTGAACAATTTCCAGGCCTGGCAGCCGGGTCCTTTTCTCTCACAGTAGGAACCGTCTCCCAACGTCTCTTTCTCTCTCTGCTACGCTGATTGGCGGGTGCTAGAGCTGCCTAATTCCAACATATCAAATAAAATCACCTCAGTAAATTCTGAATTCCTAGAGAGGCAAGCATCCCCCTTTGCGGACACCCTTGCCTTCAATCTTCAGCTGTTCTCTGGCATGACTAAACAGAAGGTTATTTCCCATGCAAAGATTTTTCACATGAAAAGCTATCGCTCTCCGAGAGGACCTCTCTTACTTAGGGCAGTATTATTCATAAGACTGACTAGGCTGAAACCTAGGGGTCTCGCAGGGACTAAGGGCCCGTCAATTTTTTTTTTTTGCTGAGGCACCCCCCCACATATATTACAATTGATTGATTCTCTTATATAACCTCTATTAATAAAATAATTAACTGCTTCCTTATTGAAGTGAAATAACTTGTCTCTTATATTAAAACAATTATCCATAAATGATATATATTTTAATAAATAATAACATTTTTATTCACTTCAAAATATTACAGTATCGAACAATTATATCCCCAAAATGTGCTTTCCTGAAGAGTTCTACTCGCGCAATAAAAACATTTTTAAAATTGTGAATAAAATTCTTCAAGAGACCCTCAAAATGGATATAGGGCTATGTACTGTGGTCTAGTACCTACCATACCAGGGTCAGGCTGTCAGCTGTAGTGGGTGAAAGACTGAAGTGTTGGAGGGGGTCCAAAATACCTGAAAGCCTAGGGGCCCAGCCAGGGGTTAATATGGCCCTGCTCTTGCTGCGCTATCCCATTTTCACGCCTACTGGCACTGTCCTTACATGCCATCCACCCCACATGCGCAATGCTTTTGTTGTGCTCCTGAGCATCTCTGTGCATCTTTTGTCCTGCATCCCCTCCCTCCCAGGAAAATAAGTAAGAAATGTCTTAGTGAAACTTAATTAGCTGCTCTGCCTTTTACTGATGGGCTGCTAAGGGCTAGCTACCCCTGCATTAGCCTTCCCATTTGGAGGTTTAACAAGCTGCCCCAACGGGGCCACTTCGGGAAGATGCTAATTGAAGGTGGCAAACCCCAGTTACCTGGGCAGCACTGGCATCCAACCGTCACCCATCAATATTTAATTTAATTACTGCTGTTGTGGTGCAGGAGTCACATCTGATTTAGGAGATAAATCGGGCTCTTATTAATGAACATCCTCCCTCTGTCAGTGTTGCGGCTTGGGCATCAGAGGAGGGGGGGCATTCATAAAAGGAAAAGCCTGCACAGTAGGGGCAGGTGGCTTCCCTTCACCACCACTTTCCTTCTTGGGGGGATTTTTGCCGTAAAGTTTGTAGAGATGTACACCGCAACATTAAACGGGAGACAAACTGGTTGAAGCGTCTGGAGGGAGGGGTGAACGGGGGAGGTCCCATTTTTCAATATAAAGATGCACTTGTGTTTTAAATAATTTATCATTTACATTATTTTGTTACATGTGGGGGGGGGGGCTGGCATTAATCTTGCAATGTGACTAAACTTAAGTGCAGTGGGGGGGGGAGGAAGCCTCCCTTGCATTCCAATTGAGAAAGGGGAAATGGTAATCTGTGGGGGCTCTTATGTCTTGACTTATTTCATTTGCTGATTGATATGGCAGAACAGTGGTGTGGAGGGCTGAGGCTTGTCTTTTCCAAACAAGCTGTCTCTTTTGCTCTCTGCATTTTCGGGGTAAGACTAATAGGGGTGCTGGCCTCCCAGAAATTACACGGGCATCTGTGAAGGGGTGCTTGCCCCTTTCCTGCATCTGATGGAGGGAGCTTGACTCTCAAACAGTGAAATCCTAAGCAGAGTTCCTCCAGTCTAAGCCCATTGACTTCAATGGTCTTAGACTGGAGCAACTCTGCTTAGGATTTTGCTAACAATCTTATACGCCTGGGGATTTTGCTGGGTCTTTAAGGCGCTGCTGGACTAGGATTTTGCTTACCGTTTACTTGCATCAGTGGGTCTTCGGGAGCCCAGCTTGGGCTGGATGGTACCTCCACCGTGGTCACCACGTTCTTGGCTGGTTGGCTTAGACATAACTTGTATCAGCTGCTTGTCCCAGTGAGTGGGCAGGGGTTCACCTGCAAAGCCTGCTTGCCTGGAGAGGCAAAAAGTGCCACATGCCACAGGAAGGCCACGATTCACACAGCAGCAGCAGCAGAAGCAGAAAGGCTCTCCTTCAGTACACGGCAAGCACTCATGCTGGGGTCTCGGTGTGGGACAATGTGCTGTAGGAGTGCAGAGACAGGGGATGAGAAGGAGAAAGAGGAAAGACGGGGAAAGGAGAGCAACAGAGGAGGTAGGGTTGCCAACCTCCAAGCGGGGCCTTGAGATCTTCCAGAATTACACCTCATCTCCAAGCTACAGAGATCAGTTCCCCTGGAGAAAATGGCTGGGTCGTGGTCTTGGCATCTCCTGACATACTTAAGGGGCTGGCAATAGTAGAGCCTGAGTAAAGGACTAACGGACATTGTACGCTGGTGTTAAAAACCCTGTGTCTATGGAATATCTGTCTCTACGACAGCGTGCTGAGGAGGGGGGCTCCCTCCCAGATTATCTGTCTGTTTCTAACTTTCGGCCTGCGAAGAGAACCGTTGTCATGGAGTGGAACTACAAGTGACAAAAGGCACAGGTTGGACACTTGTCAGCTTCCCTCAAGTTTTGATGGGAAATATGGGCATCCTGGTCTTGCAGCTTGGCTCTCTGACTGCTGTCCAATGGACTTTTCAACTGTCAGTTGTCCAACATTCCGCCAAGCTGCCTACATTTCCCATCAAAACTTGAGGGAAGCTGACAAGTGTCCAATCTGTGCCTTTTGTCACTTGTAGTTCCGCTCATGGACACCTAACCTTGGAACTCCTGAACTTTCTAAAACATCCTTTCAGATTTTCTAGCTGCTTTACTTCTACCTTTTCATATACACTGTAGCTATTGGGGGATGAGGAGGCTAAACTAGGCTGCCAGCAAAGAGGGTGGGCAATGAGTTATACTTAACCTACTACAATATAAGCTTAGGTCTGGGCGTAGACTTTCATTCCTGGCAATGACTCTGTAATGAATTGATCACTAAACTGATAGATTATCAATAAATCTTTAACTCATGCAGTTCTGGACTCATGTAGTGAAGTCATTGAAATCTACTTGGCAGCAGAAACTTACAGGCTGCTTTGGAGAGTGGACTATATGGCATTATAACCCACCGGTCCCTCCTCTCCCCAAACCCGATCCTGCAGTGTCCTCCCCCAAATTTCTAAGAATTTTCCAACCCAAAGTTGTCAACCCTTAGAGGAGGAAAGCAGGAGAAGAATGCAGAGACTGAGAGCACTGACACTGCTGGAAGAGAAGATGGTAGAGGAGGAAGGGTATCAAGTGAGAAGGGGAGTCCCACTAGTATTGGTGCTGGAACAGGTTCTATTCCGTTTGTTCATAATTGAACTGGAATTGGGAGTGAGGAATTTGTGGAAGATCCTGACCTGGATTAGTCCAGGCTAACCCAATCTGGGAAGCTAACCAGAGTTGACCCTGGTAAGTACTTGGACAGAAGACTACCAAGGAAGCCCAGTTTTGCTATGTAGAGGCAGGCAGTGGCACGCCACCTCTGTTCATCTCGCCTGAAAATGCTATGTGGTCGCCACAAGTCAGCTGTGGCTTGATGGGACCTTACACACACAATTTGCAGATGATACCACATTATGATTGTGAAGAAATCCAGGAGGATCTCTCTAAATTGGGTGAGTGGGCTACCATGTGGCAAATTAAGTTCAATATTGGTAAGCGTAAGGTGGTAGGCATGTGCACCCCCCCAAAAAAAACAACATCTGGGAAATCCAGATCTGGGTTTCAGGGATCCCCAAAAATCTCAGGTTCCCGGACTTGGATCTCACACTTCTAGTTATTGGCCTATAGCTAGCAGACAACGTTATCTGCCATGTGTGTGCAGCTATGCTGGAGGAATGGGAAGGATTAGACCAACCACATTGTACCTAACCATTTTGCCATGCTGCCTTGTCCCTGCCACCAACTACATGGGCTGGGCCCTTCTCTTAGGACCTCATAATGTATGGAGCCCTGCTCCAACAACTCCTGGATGGGCTGCCCCTGAAAAAGACAATAATGCTAGGAAAAGCTGTTGAGGAGCATAATCTCCCTTGCAGGGGGAACATTACTTTTAAAACAGACACGTGGAAAGAAAAGAGTCCCTTCCCCTTCTATTTTAAAGCAACACTTTAACCTCTAAACCACAGAACTGTATTAAAAATGGCTGTTCTGTTATTTGGCCTCTTTCTAACAAGTTAACAGACTTCTGACTGAAGAGAAATCAGAAGTTTATTTATTCCAGGTGTAAAGTGAAAACTATGTAACCCAGCCAAGAATCACTCATTTTTGTCTTTTCAGACTTTTATTTAAAATCAATCTAATCAATTTTGAAATATACAAAGATCATAAAAGTACAAATTACAGTTCCATATGTAAAAGAAATCAGAAGCAGATACACATACACGTCATAATCCCTTATCCTATATGTCTTAGATCTAAAAGATAAATGCAAATGTAAGAATCTCACCAAAGTGCTTTCAGAAAGATTAGATATTCTCACGCAACCTGCATCTGAGAGATAAGAGATCTTTGGGGTGTGGATATCTAATATAAGCTCAATTACATAAAACCCTCATGACCATACCAAATCTTCCCATTTGTCACATCTGATGGCATGACACGAGTTCCAATTAAAACCTTTTCTCATGTAAATCAAAGCTGTGTACTTTCTAGAGGAACAGTGCAATCCTAAACAGATTTACCCCATTCTAAGCCCATTGAAATCAATGGGCTTAGACTGGAGTAACTGTGTTTAGGATTGAATTATAAATTGTTCAGATTGGATTCTGGGCATCCGTTCAACTTTTTAAAAGTATCTCTTCAAGGATGGAACAACAAGAACTTAGCCAAGCAAAGTCACTCATACACATCTTACAAATATAATACCAAAGCAAATTTCAGGCCTCCTTCCTTTGTTTCATCAATACCTTATTGTCAGACAAGGGTCTGCAACACTATACATAGTGATCTAGTCTACAGTGCCTAACCCTTTACCCCAGGCCTCTTTTTGAATCATTTTGCTACAGTCTTTTCTGGGCAAAAAAGTCACCATGAATAATTTTTCAGAAAGCCAGGAGGGTGGGTGCCTTCCCTGCTTCTTCCTTAGGAACCAATGTCAGTCAAGCTTCCTGGTTTATCTCACTCTCAGAGATGAAAGTACTGGGAACAGTGAGGCACCTCAGTCTGCCCAGTGCTGGATCACAACTGTAGAGACCTCAAGGACCCCCATCACCTCCCCCCCCCCAGGGAGGCACATTCTGCAGACTGCTGAGTGATTGGCTGGGGACAGGGGCAGGGGAAGAGGTGGGTTCCTGTGGACTCCAGTCCATGGACATGTAGTCAAGTGTGAAACCATCCAAAGTTTTATTGATCCAGACAGGACTCACTGGAAAAGACAATAATGCTAGAAAAAGTTGGAGGCAGTAGCAAAAGAGGAAAACCAAACATGAGATGGACGGACTCAGTCAAAGAAGCCAGGGCCTTCAGTTTGTGACAGCTGAGCAAGGTTGTAAATGATAGGTTCTGGAGGGCTTTCATTTATAAGGTCACCATCAATCAGAAGCAACTTGATGGCACGTCACAGGCACACTGGCAATTGTGTTTGGACAGCACATCCAATGCCCCGTGTTGCCACTCCAGCTGTCTTGCCCCAGCGAGGCTCCTGTGCCTTTGAAGAAGGACCAATAGACAGCTAACTTTCCACTAGAGCTGACCCTGTCTTGCCTTCTCATTGCAACAAGCTACCACCATCCGTTGGGGAACTAGCAATGTTGCAAGAGGTAGGATAGAATGAGACCCCCACAGTGAAACACCTAGATGCAGACTGCAGATGTTGACCCATGTTGCCAGCGTGGTAGGTAGTAGCCTGTCCAGACTGGTTTTACACCTGTCTAGAAAGAGCCTGAAGAAACAACAAAGAAAGCTTCAGGGCATGGAACCAGCTGCCTATGAGTGAAGTTCTCCTCCCCCGTTGCCAGGCTGGGGTGGCTGAGGAAGGATCATACTTACCCACAGCCTGTAAGAGTGCATGGTTTGCCACATCCACTGCTCAGCTTCATGCTTCAGTACATGTCTGGGCTGTGATCCTTCAGGAGGAAGAGTTACGGGTGTTTGTCCAGGATCGGCAATGGTTGCAGAGGACAATCCGATACCCATTTTCATTTTCACTCTTCATGCTTTCAAAGATTTTCAAAGCTATTTAGGTAACCAAGTTTGAGAAAAAACAAAACATCCCTCATATTAACTTTGTGTTAGAAAATTCATTTTTAAACAGATGCTTATGTACTTTTAAACTATTTGCCTGTTTCCTGGAAGTTAACCAGCGGTCAATGAAATGGACCCTATATGGCCTTGCAGTAACCCAAAGACTTCTCTTACAACACTGGAGAGATAAATGTCCACCTTCTGTAATTTTAAGTATGTTGTTGTTTGTATACACACTCTGTAGATATGGTTTGCTCTGAGCAGGCCTCGAAAAATACATGGGATGTTGAGAAATAACAGCATCACTTTTCCCTCTACAACATAAACTTGCCTGTGGGAAGGATATTTATTCCACATGAAAGGTGTAGTTTTTGCTAACCCAGTCTACAACTGCATCCCAGCTAGGGCAGATCACTATCAGGATGGGGGTTGCTTTGTTAAAATTGCAGTGCATAAATCTCAAAGAAGAGAAGGTACAAGGTGTGCCTGGGGTGTAGAACTGCAGTACTAAGCTTCCATTGCCAGGGGAGGCACCTTGGGAACACCGTCCTTCCTTGTAGCACATTCCCCATTCAGCCCAGGCATGCTAAAGGAGCACATGGGATGGGCTGGAGAGAGCTGGGCCATGTGGAACCCACTCCACACAAGCCACAGGCTACTAAAGGGAGGCCCACATTGTCCACAGTGGTTTCATGACACTTTTTTATTTATTCCTTTTTAGGCCCAGGTATTACTAGAACGGTAACATTTTTGAATTGCTATTTTTCAGAAAGCATGGGAAGATGCTTTGCTTACGTTCTTCTGAAGGTAAAAATGCTGGAGAAAGCTTCCTTCCAGTTTCAAGCAGCCATGCGGGCGCTCCCTCCCTGTCCAACATCAGATGGGCTGATTAGCCTAGCATGGAGAGAGGTGAGGGAAGAGGGGGACATGAACAACATGAAGGGCTTTCTATATGTCTACAAAATTACAGGCCAGATTTTCTTTGCCATGGCTTATCTTTCCCTACCTGCTTAGGGATGAGAAGCTTAGGGGGGAATTGGTTTGCACCATCCACCCCATCATACTTCTCTTTCATAACCTGCCCCCTTGGACTGGGGATCATAATTCAGGGCATCTGGAAGGGACACTTGGGGACTCCGCCATAAAGGGTGGTGGGGGGGGGGGGGGAGAAAAATCCAGTAAACAATCACAGTGTTTGTCTCAGCTCCACCAATATACCCATCTTTCTCTTCAGCCCCCTGCTCAGCTTTGAGTGAATGTAAAGTATGATTGCCATCTCCAGGTTGTGAAATTCCTGGAGATTTGGGGGGGGGGAGCCTTGAGAGGGCAGGGTTTGGGGAGGGACCTTAGCAGGGTATAGAGATCACCCTCCAAAGCAGCCATTTTCTCCAGGGGAACTGATCCCTGTTGCCTGGAGATCAGTTGTAATTCTGGGAGATCTCCAGCAACCCTAGCAGTCCAACAACGAGGAACCCTTTGCAGTGCCATCCGAAACAAATCTACTCAAAGTCTCACTTGGGGGGATTACTCCAAGGAGAGAATTGAACTGTTCTTCTTACCAGCTTCAATACTTTGTGCAACTGGATGCAGGAGTTGGACAGGCATTGCACGGCCCACAAGTAACTGCAGGGCTTGCAAGCCCCAGAAAGACTGCAAAGAGTGGCAGACGAGTGGAGATTTAGGCCACCTGGAATCTTACCAGAGGGCAAGTCAGATCTCTGCACCTGCTGGCAGTGGAGACCGAGCTGGGTGTGATTGGAGTCTCTGCTTTGTCTGCGCTTCGGCTTCCTCAAAGGCACCGCTGGCGGTTTGGAGCCAGCGCTTGGAGGAGACACACCCTTTGCCTGCGTGTGTTCTGGACTTGGCTGCCAAGTGTGTCCCACAAGGAAGGGCAAAGGAAATTCCATTGGAAGAACAGCTTGGCTTGCAGTTCAGACAAGGGTCCGTCCAGGTCAGAGCAAGTTGCGGAGACACGGGTTATTTAAATCCCACTGTCCGCTTCTAGATTTCTCATGAACGAGTAGCCCAAGTCACTGTTAGTGTGACCTCTCTCTTTTATTTTGTATACCAAACTTCTTTATTTAGGGATCCATTATATTCCACAGCTTCCATTTACACTTACAGGTAAAACGCACCCCTTTCAGTATCCTGGTAGCTAGGTATTTATTAGGCATAACACTGACCAGTGTTTCCTAACCATTTTTTCTATGGAAGAACCCCTAAATTTTCAAATCCCAAGCAACTCCATCTATGAACATGTTTACAAGGCAGAAAAAGTTGATGTCAGGGAGCATAATTCAATTACTGATAAATTTTGTCCAGAAAATCTATATATAAAGAGTTGCATTCTGTGTGTGTGTGTGTGTGTGTGTGTGTGTCAGTTTACATCATAAGGAAAAAGTGAAGCACTTTTTTCTGACATTTTTGTATTATCTCCCCCCCACAATATCAAAATACCAAATCAAAATAAAGTTTAAACATTAAAACAAAGTTCACATCCAAAGCCAATACAGGTTTTGCTTTCAGTGTGATATTTGGGCTTGTATATTTGGAATTGTTCACACCAGGGCTGTTTCCAGATGGCTTATCTGCCTCCGGAACGTCACACCATCTTGCGGGGAAAACGCGAAATATCGCGTTTTCTCACGCAAGTTTTGCGCGAGACGTGACGTCGCGCAAAACTCGTGCGAGAAAACGCGATATTTCGCGTTTTCCCCGCAAGATGGCGCAACGTTCTGGAGGCAGGTAAGCCATCTGGAAATGGCCCAGGGCTTTTTTTCAGTTGGAACACGGTGGAACGGAGTTCCGGAACCTCTTGAAAATGGTCACATGGCTAATGGCCCTGCCCCTGATCTCCAGACAGTGGGGAGTTTAGGCAATCTAAACTCCCCTCTGTCTGGAGATCAGGGGGTGGAGCCACCAGCCATGTGACTATTTTCTCCAAGGGTGATTTAAACTTTAAAAAACTCCCCCCTTGTTCCAGCTGACCCAAAATGATGTCATTGTGCAGTCCTGGGAGCTTGTGTGCACTTTGCACACACGCATGTGGTACTAGGGCACCACCTCCCGCCAAGAGTTGTCCCTTCTGCTGGCAACCCACTGAGTTCCACCACCTCTTTTCCCAGAAAAAAGCCCTGGTTCACACTATTTCAAAATTTGTATTTGTTCCACAATTTCTCATGGAATCCTAGCATAGAGAGACACTAAGACCAAAGAATAACAATATAAAAATGCAGTAGAAAAGAGCAAGAGTCCAATAGTACCTATAAGACTAACAAAATTTGTGGTAGTGTATGAGCTTTCATGAGATACCTGAAGAAGTGAGCTGTGGCTCACAAAAGCTCATACCCTACCACAAATTTTGTTAATCTTATAGGTGCTACTGGACTCTCGCTCTTTTCTACTACTACAGACAGACTAACTCAGCTATTCATCTTAATATAAAAATGTGTATTAAAGAATCAGTGATTAAAAGATTAACACGGTTATTAACTGGACATTTGTTCTGTACCTATCCTTCATGTGAGTTTACTTAAAGTTACTAGATGCAGAGGAGTTAGCTGTGTTAGTCTGTAGTAGCAAAATCAAAAAGAGTCCAGTAGCACCTTTAAGACTAACCAACTTTATTGTAGCATAAGCTTTCAAGAATCACAGTTCTCTTCGTCAGATGCATGACGAAGAGAACTGTGATTCTCGAAAGCTTATGCTACAATAAAGTTGGTTAGTCTTAAAGGTGCTACTGGACTCTTTTTGATTTTGCTTAAAGTTACTATCATTAAGGGAGACAGCAACCAGTGATTGCCACATCTTGGACCATCAGCATATTTCTTAGCTAAAGACCAGTGAGAATGAATCAATGCTCCACTGGTCGTTTGTGGCTCATTTGGATTCTTCTGTTCTCTTTATAAATGAAGTGGACTCCTGAACACCTCACAGAAAACCATTCCTTTGCTTACAGTAACAATGAAGCAGTCCTACTTTGTAGGCTGTCTAGAGGCCTACAATACTGTCGTCTCGGAAATCAACCTTGGAAGTAAAATCAGTTCACTTTTACCTCATAATGTTGCAATTTCTTTTTCATAAAAACAACCTTTCCCTGTAGAACTGCTATTTACACATGCGCGCGCACACACACAACTGCACCAAGGATTCGAGGTTGTTCCTCCACAAACACTATCTCATTTTTCTACCAGCACCAGTACTTATTCTAGTCCTTCCATTTGAAAGACTTCCTGCAAAGGACAGCTGCAGTACTTTCCTCAGGTAACTACTGAACCCAGTCAGAACAAATATTAATGTATTCCTTCCCTCCTTCCTTCCAGTCACAAAGAACTATTCTTCAAGAGGGAAGAGGGGAGTTGGTGCCTTTGAAAGGCTTAAAAACAAAAACTCCTGCGATATAATTAGTAATAATAATTTAAAAGCCTGGTTAAAGTGTTGCTGGTGTGAAATTCAGAAGAGAAAAGCCTGTTTACTGCGTTCAGTGGTAAATTCAACGTCAATTTGCAGGCTGATGGCTTCCCCCAAGCCAAATCTTGCTTGGTGCAGAGAGGAGAAATTAAAAGTAGTCTAGCATGAACAAGCTTGGAGTTCCAATTGGTGATCCACTGCTGCAGGCTTGGAATCAATACTGACAGGTCTTCTATTGCACTTTTATCAATCATTTTGTCACCTCGCTGGTTTCTCAGCTGTCCCCAAAATCTTCACTGGTACCCAAATCCTCTTCAAACCAAAATCCAGGCAGAGAACTCGTGCATTGGTTCCTTTTTACCTAGAAAATTGCCGGGACATGGGGAAAAAAACTGGAAAATTCTGGATCATCAGGCAATAATCTCTACTTCATGCGCATGGAAAAATCATTCCTCTCAGAAACATGAGCCGAATGTCCCTCAGAATAAGCCATCAGCATATAACACCCCAAGGCCTTGCAAGATTGACTTCAGCACCATGGTCAGATCCCGGAAAGGTATCACAAAACAAAACGAGGCAGTGCTCAGTGGTTACGCAGTACCTTTTCTTTTTCTTTCTCGGGAAAAATCATTTCCCTCCCATGTTGTCCTCAGTATTCTACAAATTCCCCAAATGCATTATCCAGAATTTATGGGGCGGGGCGCTTGGGGGGATCTGGAGTAGCTTCCTGAGGACCAGCTTGGAAGCGGGGGGGGGGGGGAATCCACCCTGGAATTGTTGGGCTGAAGATGATTGGCATTTGCCCAACTCTGTTCTTGTGCCAATGCTATCCCAAGGGTGCATCGGCCTTACACCTTCAGCTTCCTCCCTGAGCCACTTGCAATAGAAACAGCATCTGCCAGGCAGTATAGCCCAGCAGCCTTTTGGCCATCAGACCCTTCACATGCTGCGGGTTCTGAACTAAGCCATCGTTTTATAGCAAGAAAGAAGTATTTGTTTTACCCCATGTCAGAGACCATTTGTTATTTAAAAATAATGAACGCAAGAAACAATCTGCCTGTATCCTAAGAGAGGAGGATAAAGAAAGAGGACTTGTTCTGCCTCTCTTTCCCTCTTCATTTTACCACATCTACAGAGCTGTAAACTTCAGCAGGGAGTTTTCCACATGGTGAATGCGCTGCTCATTTTCTCAGTTGCAGCTGCAGCTGCAGATACAGCTCAGCAGCAAGTGGGCTCCCACGTGGCAGGTTTTCTGGCATTTTTCCTTCGCCGGTCCCCTTCTGCAGCAATTCCCCCCATGCCACCAATGAGCTTTTGGAGGGGAGGGTTAATCATCAATAGCTAGATCACTAGATTGTTATAACTTTCTAAACATCTGGCTGCTATTTCCTCATAATTCCCAGCTTGCTTGCTTTTTTTTTCAGATTAAGTCTTTAGCTTCTTTCTTTGTGGAAATATGGGGGAGGCCTATCTCAGCAACAAAAAGCATTAGAGACTTACATTTTAAAATGAATTCTGAGGATTCGAATGAATGAGCAGATAGACCATTATAACATGATAATTTAACAATTGGCTTGGGGGGATCTGGAGTAGCTTCCTGAGGACCAGCTTGGAAGGGGGAAAAATCCACCCTGGAATTGTTGGGCTGAAGATGATTGGTGCTTTCCCAGCTCTATTCTTGTGCCAAGTCCTTTGGTACAGGAGAATGGCTTCTCAGAGGGACTAGGGAAGGGGAAATGGCACCCATGTGGATGAGACTGGGAAGATCCAGACTTTCCTGCCCACATGGGTGCCACCCAGATTTGCTGCTCTCTTTCCCAACACATTGCCACAAAGCAGGTTTGGGAAAGTTCTCAGAAAAGATGGGAGATGTACAGCAGCACCACAGAGCTATGGGAAGTCAGGGAGGGGAATGTTTCCCAATAGCATCCATTCCAGGGCAAACAACCCATTTCCAAGCAACCTAAGAATTCAGATTCCTAGTTGTTTCTTGCCCCAATAGAACAGCAAGACTCAAGCCCAGTAGCACTTTAACAACCAATGAGATTTTCAGGGTATCTGCTTCCAAGAGTCAATGCTCTCTTTGTCAGATCTGAAAAGCTTATAGCCTGGAAACCATGTGAGTCTTTAAGGTGCTGCTGGACTTGAATCACGCCGTTCCACTGGAGACTAGCATGGCTACCCCCCTGAAACTTGCTCCAAGAGATGTCGGCTGCTTCCACACATGTTGGATTATCCACTTTCAATACTCTTTAGTCAACATTTGGAACTGCTTTTCCACGCGCGGAACAAAAAATCCACTTCCAAAGGATTGCTAAAGTGCATTGAAAGTGCATTATTCAACATATGTGGAAATGGCTGTTGTCATCTTACAGAAGCAGAATTCTTGTGTTCTATCTTGGAATGATTGCATAGACTCTGCCATGAGTCTTTTTGAGAAATATGGGCTATAAATGCTGTAAAATAAGGGATAACGGCAATACTTCCCTACTGGCCCTCTTGGACCCATCAGCTGCTTTAGAAAAACCTTTATCCCTTGTTAACATTAAAGCATCTGAGATCAGATATAGGGGGTGGAGGTGTTCCTGTGGGGTGGTATGCTCTCTCTAATGCTGAAAGCGAGAGAGAGGCTCTTCAATGCAATCATCCGGAATTTTCGCCGGTTGTCATCAGTATGCAGATAACACACAACTTTTGTATAGCATGGTGGGGAAGAGGGAGTTTTGCTTTCGAAGGGGAATCGATAAAGGATGAGCTGGTCAATAGGAGTTTTGCAATTTCATTATCTCTGAGAGTCAGAGCTATGGGTGCCCTCTATCATCTGCACTCACATGCCACAGCTGAGGGCTGAGGGCTCAGCTGGTGTATCTCAGCTGGTGGCCACAGCCGATGGCCAAGAGTTCACTTGGCCAGTATCTATTAACTCTGTTCAAGAAATGTTGGGAGGCCAACAGCTACTGCTGGTCCATGGAAGGCAAATCTGTGGAAGCCCAGGTTTCGGTCCAACTCAGCTTCATGCTCTGTAGAGGAGGAGGGAGGGATGCTCAACATGGCGACTATGGTAGAAGAGCATGAGCTCCTATACTTATTCAAGGGAAGTGGAGACTAGGGTTTTGAGAGCTAGGTGAATGTTTGGGAGGGACCAAGCTAGGCTGTCTAAGGAAGAAGGACCAATGTGGACGTGGGAAAATGCCAGCAAGAGGAGGAGTACATGAAGGTGTCCAAAACAACCTTTATGGCTGAGATACTAACAGGGCTGAACAGAACATGAATGGTGTTACCAGTATGAATGTCTGGCACAACCAGCAGGACTGTCAGTGGCTGAAAAGGGGAACACAAATCTTCTTCTCCCTACAAGGTAAATGGATACAGTTTTAGGTGAGCTGCACTGTGTCAGGCTGGCCTTCCTATAGTTCTCAAATGAGTATAATCATCTATTCCATACTTGTCCTAGAAGCTATCTTGTTAGAGCATGCTCCTTCCATGCCCCACTTAACTCCCACTATTTGTTTCTCCCTCTTTATTTTCCTCTGTTCAACACAAGCTGTTTTCATCACAAGGGATGGAGACTCTTTAGGCTATAGAGATGCCTTCCTATTTGTTTTCCCCACTTCTCCAGGGCAGCTAACAGGCTCATTTTGTTTGCTTGCTTATTTGCTTGCTTTCTATATTTATAGTCCACTTTTCTTATCGAGACTCAAAGTGGATTACACAGTGCAAGGCAATACAATCAACATGAAGGGACATCCAATAAGCAATGTACTAGGACTACAGAAATCTGAATAAGAAGAGCATATTAAACATGATACACAGTGCAGTTATAATGGGAGGGGATGTGACTCAGGGGGAATGCCTCTGCTTTGTGTGCAGAAGGTCCCAGGTTCAATCCCCGGCACCTCCAGTTAAAAGGACCAGGCAGTCGGTGATGTGAAAGACCTCTGCCTGAGATCCTGGTGAGCTGCTGCCAGTCTGAGTAGGCAATACAGACCTTGATGGACTGATGGTCTGATTCAGTATAAGGCACCTTCATGTGTATGTGCATATGTATATTGCAGAAAAATAATATTACATCGTTGAAGCAATAATAGTTTAATATGTGCAGCAAACAGAGAATATATCCTAAAACACAGTAGCGATCTGCAGTCCCTTTTTTCCCATAAAGGGGTCTCCTGAACCATTCGGATACAGTACAGTTAATGGTCGGAGCAGCTGTGATGCTCTGAGTGAGGCACTGGTGAAGCACAATTTGAGATGCACTTTGGTTTCCTACAGCTCAGGTCTCAGTGCAAAACCACAAACTGAACATGATGCAACTAAATTAATATTTTAAAAATAATTACTTGGTGCCTGAAGGTAAACAGAAAAAAGGCATATAATTGATAGCAGAGGGACTGGAACAGTGAAAGTCTGGGGGGTGTTTTGCCTAGACCATTCAAAGGAACGGGGTCCTGACAATGTCAAGGGGAGGGTTTTTGTGGAACCTTCTTGTCCTCCCCACCACCCCATGGGCCACCAGTGGCACTCACAGAGTTCGAGAACAGAAGTTCAGCTTAATTCAGACACTTTTCTAATTGAAGATCACAAGTTTCCTGTTCTGATGTGAACTGTGTATTCTAATAGCAAGATCTGAGTCCGGTGGCACCTTAGAGACCAACAAGATTTTCATAGCGTGAGCTTTTGAGAGTCAAAGCTTATTCCCTGAAAATCTTCTTGGTCTCAAAGGTGCCACGGG
The DNA here is from genome assembly GCF_028583425.1 of Eublepharis macularius. Taxonomy (NCBI): domain Eukaryota; kingdom Metazoa; phylum Chordata; class Lepidosauria; order Squamata; family Eublepharidae; genus Eublepharis; species Eublepharis macularius. Next base: position 39,839,981 of record NC_072804.1, on the reverse strand, counting down.
ACCAACATGAAGGGACATCCTGTTCCACTGCAGACCAACAGGGCTTCCCCCCTGAAACTTTATATTCTAAAAGGCCCCAAAGGGAAAGGGTTGAGAGGGGGGTTCACCCAGTCGGTTGTCATCTAAAGGAAAGTTTCATATTTTGTCTATGACTACTGTTTTTAACAATTTCTTGAGCACTTGCCCAAAGTGCTTAATGTTTGTTCTTAAAAGAATTCAAGAGTCAAGCTCCCTTTGTCAGCTACCGAACTCTCTCGACTGTCAAAAGCTTACCCACTGAAAATCTTGTGAGTCCTTAAGGTGCTACTGGACTTGAATCTTGCTCTTTAGAAGGAAAGGATCCTGGCCCCGCCTTCTGGCCTCTGGGGATAATACTGAGCCCCTGGCTTTGGCATTTTCACCCCGCACCGCCTGCCTGTTTCTAAGCCTACTGCAGTCATCATAAGAACTATGAGCAAACAGCAATAGACGACACGCCTCCTGAAGCAAGATACACTAGAGACGTATCCTTTTCTGCTGAGAGATAAAAAGCCCATTTCAGACCTGAAGAGATCAGGCAGGGTGCATTTTCTGGGGAAGCCTGCTGAGAGAGGAGGTCTTGGAACATCCCTGTCCAAACAGGTATCAGGGTTTTATTGAACAGAGAGCCCAACTGTTAGTCTTGGGGAGACATCTCCTAAGAACAGCCACAAATCCTGGCAAGGAATGCAGTTGTCTTGTAGAGGAGGGGGGCACAGAGAGTGCTGCCTCCCTCCAGAAACAAAAGGATTTGTTCTGCAAGTGAAATAACCATAGGCGAGCCACAGGTGCTTGCCAAAGGAGCGGAGCTGCTGCACCTTTTGCTACGCGGATGCCCTCCCTTGCCTCCAGGGGGTTATCAGTGTGACAGCAGGACAGAATTGGGCACCATTAATAATACATGAAGCTCCCACTTGGCAGCCGTGCACTCTAGCATCCAAGTGTGCAAGTCACTGTGCAAAGCCAAGCAGCTCGTGAGCTCATTTGCTATGACTACAAGACAAATTTGAAGCAGAGGATTCCCCCCTCCTTCTCAACTTTTAGCCAGCCTGTGTAGGACCAAGCAAGTCACCAGGAAAAAATATCTGCCTCCAAGGCCTCCAAACAAAGGGAATGTGGAATCCTGATATACATGGCTTGTTACAGCCAGAGACGAACAAAGCCACCCTATCTTATTTAGAAAGAGGAGCCTGGTGGGAGGGCCAGGATGGCTTTATACAAGGTAAGGAACTGGAAATGAAGACGTGTCACTCATCCTGGTGGTGTGAATCAGCTTCCACTGCTGCCTCAGCCTGCCATGGCTCAATGGTAGAGCATCTGCTTGGCATGCAGAAGGTCCCGGTTTGATCACCAGGTTCTCCATTTAAAAGGACCAGGCACTAGGTGATGTGAAAACCTCTGTCTGGTGTGAAAGACCTCCACCAGAGAGAGAGAGAGAGAGAGAGAGAGAGAGAGAGAGAGAGAGATTGCCCTTCACAAACTCTCCCCTCCCAAAGACTTCAGGGCCATTGCCATTCCCTCTGGCCTCTCTGATAACAGCCACCACTACAGGCAATGAGGCCTTCTCCTGCCTTGCAGCTCCTCTTTCTGCCCAGATGAAAGCCAAAGGAGCCACTAGCAGGGACAGTCGCCTCCTATGCAAATGCTCCTACCACTCGGATCCTCTTCCTCCACATACAAGTTGCATCAACATTTCACGGAGGATCACCAGGAGGCAAATTCAGCTACATTCTGGAACCCAAATAGTTTGACCAGGGCTGGTTGTTCCACAACGCAAAGCACCTTTTCTGCAGAAGCGAGGCTGTCTTGGCAGAGTGAAAAACTGCCTGGATGGATCGACGCGACGCCCCTCCTCCCCACACCTCTCAGCAAGGAGACGCGAGGCTCTTTTGACACCCCTTTCTCAACGGCAAGACAAGATGTATGTGGTGCAGCGAGCCTGGAGGCTTCTCTTCTCCATGCTGTTCAAATCCCACCCAGATGTTCCCTAGCCAAGGAATGAGCCACACCAGCCTTGGGAGCTTGTCCTCCCCAGAGCCAGGAATGTGCGGCAGGACCAGACAGGCTGCGCCTCTTGCCTAACCAGAAGAGCGTCTCTGCCCCCACCTCAACTTGGAGGGAACCTCCGGGAAGAGGAAGCACCTCCCCTCTGCTTAAGCACTGAACTCAGGGGAGCGTATGAGAGCTGATGCAGGGCTCCCCCTCCCTCAACCCCACCCCCAGGCGCCACCTGCCTTTTCCCTCTTGGCTACTGAGGGAGAGAGAGAGGCCTGAGGCAACCAGGTCTCATAGACCACATCAGCAAGGCCTGTGTATGCCAGGCACCTGGCCTGTCCATCTTCCTGGCAGTTGCAGAATCAGCCTGCCTTAGGACTGCCAACCCCTGCTTGGGAAATATCTGGAGATTTGGGGGTGGATCCTGGGGAGGGTGGAGTTTGGGAAGGGGAGGGACCTCTTCCTACTATATAAAAGGTAGGCCATATTGGTGACGACTCACTTTTTAATCCCTGCGCAGGCAGACTCACGTGCCCCTTCACAAAGATAAAAGGTGAGACCTGGGCAGTGTGGTTTTTGTCTGGCGCCACACCCCACACCCCGATTGGGGCCGAATAGGGCCCCTATGGAGCACAGGAGTGTGCCAGGGCCCCTTGTGCTGCCTGAGCAGCACTTCTGGGCTCTGCAGCTGCCTGGAATTGGGCCAAATTCGACCCACTGCAGACCGCAGAAGTGCTCCAGGGCCCCTTGCACCATCCCAGCAGCACTCCCGGACTCCTCAGCAGCCCGATTTGCACCTAATCAGGCTGCTGCAGTGTGGGAGAACTTCAGGGACCCTTGTGCTGCCCTGGCACCACTCCTGGGCTCCACAGCTGCCCGTTTCAGCCCACTATGGAGCACAGGAGCCCTCCAGGGCCAGTTATGCTGCCACGGCAGTGCTCCCACACTCTATAGCAGCCCAGTTCAGTCCATTGTGGAGCACAGGAGCGCTGCCTGGGGCATCATGTATCCTGAGCAATGGTGTCATGTTCCAGAAGTCATTGCGTAGCGCAGGAGTGCACATGCACTTTGCGTGTGAGGAGGACCCAAAGGTGAGTGCCAGGTCTTCTGCCCAGAGGGTAAGGGGACCTGGCAACCCTACACCTGTTTCAGGCCTCTGAGAGGCCGTGGAGGTGGCGGGGAGGCCTGGTGTGGCGGCACAGCCCTCCCAAGGCCCCTCAGTGGCCACAGAGGTGGCGGATAGGCCCAGCATGGCAGCGTGGCCATCCCAAGGTGGGGGCCTGCCAAATCAGTTTTCTAGAGCCCATTGTATTTTTCCACACAATGGGCTCTGTTGCTAGTCAGGGTGTAATACCAGAGAGCCCACCTTCCAAAGCAGCCATTTTCTCCAAGGGTACTGATCTCTGAAGTCTGGAGATCCGTTGTAATTCCAGGGGAGCTCCAGGCCCCTACCTGGAGGTTGGCCACCTTAGCTTGACAATCGCTCCGCCCTCATTCTTAACAACAGTTTATGAGATGGCCTTCCTGGAACAGGTTGACTTCTTTGGCCTTCCCCCTTCCCTACAAACTCTGTGAGACAGATCAGAAAGTGTCAAGAGAGCAAGGAAGGGGCCATGATCCCTCTGCTGCACCAGTGGTAGGCAAGTCAACTCGCTCCTTCCCAATGCCTGATATCTCAAAGTACCTCAGCAGCACAAAGCGAAACACATGGGTTTGCCTGATGGTTGTGAGTAAATCTTTAAAATCCCCCCTACCAAGCTAGTGCCTCCTCCCCCTCTTGACATTGGTGCTTTTCCCCCCATTCTGATTTGAGTTGGAAAGCACAGGAGCCTTGCTCTAACTCTCAGCTGGAGTCATTGAGAGACCTTTTGGGCACCAAGCGTATGCCCTATGCTGCCTTTAGTTCCATGGAAGAAAGGAAGGGCATAAATAAATGCTCATAGGGCAGGCACTCTACCCCCTTAATCATCTGTCCAGAGGAGTTAGCCGTGTTAGTCTGTAGTAGCAAAATAGTAAAGCTTCCAGTAGCACCTTTAAGACTAACCAACTTTATTGTAGCATAAGCTTTCGAGAGCCACAGGTCTCTTCGTCAGATGCATGCAAAGCTTATGCTACAATAAAATTGGTTATTCTTAAAGATGCTGCTGGACTCTTTACTATTTTAATCAACTGTGTTATTTCCCCCTACATTTCCCCCCACTTCTTCAATATCCTTTTTGAGATGTGGTGCTGAGATACAGTTGCCAGCTCTGGATCTGGAAATACCTGGAGATTTGCCTGGGGAGGGCAGAGTTTGAGGAGGGGAGGGGCCTCAGCAGGGTATAAAGTCATAGAGTCCACCCTCCAAAACAGCCATTTTCTCCAACGGAACTGATCTCTGTAGTCTGGAGATCAGTTGTAATTCCAGGGGATCTTCAGGACCCACCTGGAGGTTGGCAACCAGAACTGTAAATATCCTAAACGTGGCTTCTCCAAAGACTTGTGAAAAGACATTGCTAGAGTGCCAGTTTTATTACTCATCCCCTGATCCCAAACATTGAATTTGCTGTTGTTTTTTTGTAAAAAATCACTGTTGCATACTGAGTCCATATTTTCACTGAGCCACTCATCATAACCCCCAGGTCTTTCTTCTTGTGCCATCATCAACAGCTCCAGCTCCACCAATGTATAAGTGAAAATAGACTATTGTTTGCCTTGATGTGCATCCAATTGCATTTAACCACCCTGAATTTCATCTGCCATTTTGTTGTCCATTCACCCATTTTGGAGGGGTCCTTTCAGAGCTTCACACAATCCTTTGTGTTTTCATCATCCTGAACAATTGGGTGTCATGTGCATTAACTTCACTACCTTATCACCCTAAGTTCCAGGTCATTTATGAATACCCCATGTTCTCACTGCTCACCCCTCTTTACTGTGAAACCTGTTTGTTATTCCCACCTCTGCTTACTCTTTTTAACCAGTTACTAATTCATGACAGGACATGTTTTGATTTTATTATTTTATTGAAATGTTGATAGCCTGCTTTCCTCTTGGCTCAAGGTTACAAGTAGCTATTAAAACATTATTGATTAAAGCTGAATAAAAATCTCAAATATCTTCTTCACCCACCCAAATGACGCTTGCTGTTCATACCCCACCAAAAGCCCTGGCGAATAGGCAAGCCGTGCAGAGCCTCCTGAAGAACTGCAATGAAGGGGCTTCCCTCCCCTCTTCAGGGAGTCCATTCCACAGAATAGGTACCATGATGAAAAAGGAATGGGCTCCGTCAGGTGGGCCACCCTGAGTGGGGGAACTACCAGCCAGTGGTGAGCTGAAGACCATAGTTGGTGCGTAGGAGGAACATATGGAAGGAGATGTTCCTTCAAGTAAGTGGACAGCAAGTCCTGAGGAGCTTTAAAGCTCAGCGCCATCACTTGAACTGAACTTGTAAACAAACTGAGTGCCAATGAGGCTTTAAGAATGGGCAACATAGCCTCTGACAGCAATTGGGAGGCTGTGTTCTGGACCACCTGCAGTGTCCAGGTCGTCTTCATGGACAGCCCAACATAGAGCACATTAGAGTAATCCAACCACGAGTTTACAAAAGCATTCTCAGCGTGGCCAGATTGGCTGAGTCTAAGAAAGCAGAGAGTTGGTGCACCAGATGCAGCTAATGGAAGACACTCTTGGCCGCCGCACCTACTTGCTTTTCCAACAAGGATGGGTCCACGAGCACCCCTAAGCTTTTAACCTGCTCTGCAAAAGCCAACACCCCTCTATCCAGAATAAGCGGACCCAAACCCTTGTTAACATCAGCCTCTGCCTTTTCTGGATTCAGCATCAACTGATTCTGCCTTACCCACCTGACCACAGCCTCAAAGCACCGATTCAGAACTAAGACAGACATACCTGGAGGCTTAGATAATGATATATGGAGCTAGGTGTCACCAGCATATTGATGACATTCAGACTCACTGGATGATCTCAGTCAGTGGCCGCATACATATTAAACAGCACAGCTCCTTGCATGCCCCATGACTGTTGAACCTTTGGTGAGGCACCTGGTCAAATGCTTTGGAAGTCCAAGTATATGATGCCTAGCAGTTCGCCCCTTCTACATGCTTGCTGACACTCAAGGAATTCTGAAAGATTAGTGAGGTAGGACTTCCCTTTATAGAAGCAAAGCTGATTCATCTTCAATAAAGCTCGTTCTACAATGCATTTAACAATTCTTTCTTTAATACTAATTTACTTGGGACAGACTGACCAGTGCACAGTTTCCTGGGTACTTGCTGTTCAAGAATCAGTGGGATGTTGGTTGTTTTCCAAACTTCTGGCCCAGAGGCTGATGTTAAAGACAAGTTATATATTTATATAGAAGATCAGCAATTTTTAAACTCATGGATGTGTCTTGTCCGGAACCAGTGATTTATTTTGAATGTGCCAACTGTCCTTAAAACTACTTCTTTGGACACCCCTACATGACTCAACTCTTTGCACATCCTTCCCCAAAAAGGACAGGTATTGGCCCTACATCTTCAACAGAGAAGATGGATGCAAAGAATTCATTCAGCACCTAGAGGAGGTCTTATTGCCCTTTGTGGCTTCCTTTACTCAACTCATTAACTACACTAGCTAAAGGGGCGGAGGGGAGGGGGAAGCATTATGTCTCAGTGTCTGTTTTGTATGCAGAAGGTTCCTGGTTCAATTCCTGGCATCTTGAGTTTTTAAAAGAAAGCATCAGGTGATATGAAAGGCCTCTAAAGGAAACCCTGGAAAGCTATTGTGAGTCAGAGTGGATAATCCTGACCTTGGTAGACCAAGTGGGGTTGAGTTCAAGAAAAGGCAGCTTCTGGTGTTTCTTTTCACTCATCTTTGAGAAGTCGCTCCTTTTGAAGTTCAGCATGGCAGTACCAGGCTTTCCTGGCAATGTGCTGCTCACATGGATGTTGGATTTGTTAACCATGTGGTGCCTGTTTCCTTGTGATTCAGATCTTAGGAGTCCCTCAAGATCACAACAAGGGTCAGTCTCCATGACTAACCATTCTCAAAGCCAAACTACAAGTGACGCCTGACACAGGTTGGACACTTGTCAGCTTCCCTCAAGTTTTGATGGGAAATGTAGGCATCCTGGTCTTGTAGCTTGGCTCTCCGACTGCTGTCCAATGGACTTTTCAACTGTCACTTGTGCAACATTCCACCAAGCTGCCTACATTTCCCATCAAAACTTGAGGGAAGCTGACAAGTGTCCAACCTGTGTCAGGCATCACTTGAAGTTTGGCTCTCAGGCACAGCCCTAGAAACTTTCTCTTGGTCTGAATTGGTCTCTGTCTCCCCTAGATGGGGGATCTGTTACAGAATGCTCATCTACCATATCTACACTTCTAAAATAATCTGACAAATTCCCACCACCATCCCAGTGAGAGCCAGCATGGTGTAGTGGCTAGAGTGATGGACTAGGACCTGGGTTCAATTTCCCACTCTGCCACAGAGGCTTGCTGGGTGACCTTGGGCCAGTCACACTTTCTCAATCTAAACTACCTCACAGGGTTTGTTGTGAGGAAAAAAAAGAGGAGAGGAGAATAATGTAAGCCACTTTGGGTACCCACTGGATAGAAAAGTGGGATATAAATGAAGTAAAATGAGGGGGAGAAAGGGGGGGAGAACGAACAAACGACCAAAAGAAAGAAAGAAAGAAAGAAAGAAAGAAAGAAAGAAAGAAAGAAAGAAAGAAAGAAAGAAAGAAAGAAAGAAAGAAAGAAAGAAAGAAAGAAAGAAAGAAAGAAAGAAAGAAAGAAAGAAAGATCCCCAAGGGAATGAGCCTTCCTGAACTGGAGGTTTCCTCCACCCCTGTTGGCTTCCTGCCATTGGATCTCACACCCTGTAACCTTCTTATTGCTGGGAGCCAGCTGTCTGATTCTATTTCAGTTCACACGAAGCCCATCCCTTCTGTACAAGCTTGGTTTGCTCCAAAATGTCACCAGTTCCTAATAAACCTGAGCCCTTTCACCAGACACCACGGTCTCATCCACACATGGCTACTCCTGAAGGCAGGCTGTCTAGCTGGCGTTGCGCATGGAGCAGGCAGCATTTCGGAGAATGCTACCCTAGAGGACCAGGACTTTAATCAAGCAGCCTAACTTGAGTTTCCAAGACCTCTTGGCTACATTTCCCAATGCAATTAGCGCCAAAGTGCACCGTGACAGCTGGCTCCTCCCGCAAACTGCCTAACAACTTATCAACACGCAACGTGACACCTTGGCCATCGTGCCATGCAGGTGAGTCACTGTGTAGCCATCCTGTCCCTCACAAACCATCTCTCTGCTTCCCATTCTCTGCCAGGCTCCCCACACCCCAGAGGCATCTCTCTCAGTGGGAGAGCTGTTCCTATGGTCTCTTCACAAGGATCCTCTCCCAGTCGCTCAGTCTGAGGTCCTCATCCCTGGATCTCCTTGCTCGCTGTCTTTCCCAGATGACTGGAATGATGCAAGTCTCCGGAACAGGTTCTCAGACAGCCGATGGAAGGGAAAAAAACATTTCTGGGGAGCTGTAACAAGAACAACCAAGCAGGCAACTCATCACCATGGGCGAGTCAGGGCGGGAAGAGAAGACAGATCCTCCTCGGGGCCTCCTTGACAGCAGTAGGAGTTTGTTGGCGAAACAGAAGACGAGAAAGACAAGTCGAAGAGCAGATCGCGGCTCCAGTGAGACGGGCTGGAGAAGCACTGGGCCTCTGCCAAGAAGTGGCTTGCAACATGAGGCACCGCGAAGCTGAGGGAAGCTGCCTGGATTCTGGGAGCAGAAAGGCCTGTGAAAGGGCCACCAACACATGTTTTGGATGCTGCTTTCCCCATTCTGTGTGTGTGTGTGTGTGTGTGTGTGTGTGTGTGTGTGTGTGTGAGAGAGAGAGAGAGAGAGAGAGAGAGAGAGAGAGAGAGAAGGTGGGTTTAAGCGAGCATATGACCATGTGAATAGCTTCTGGCTACATGTACCCAGACATATACATGGAGCTCTGTGGTAGAAAACGTCCACCAAAGTGCAAACGAAACCACATACTCTCTGACACTCCTGCTCTTCCTCCAAAGGGAAAGCACAAAGAACAAGCAAGTAGAAATAGCTACCTAACTCAAAATATCAATCACGGACACTGAAAAATTCAAAATGAACATAAATATGTAATCCACAGTTAAGCAACAGTTCACTTACAAACAAAGGGGGTCGGAACAATGTCAAGGATATGCCCGTGCCCTCGTTTTATCCTTGCAAAGCAGGTTAGCCTGACTAGCCCAAGGCCTGGTTGCCAACCTCCAAGTGGTGCAACAAACGATTCCGGGAATATATATTAAACTAACAGTTCTTTATCTTCAGTGCAAAGGTGCAAAGTGCAAAGTGCAATTACATAAATATACAGATTGATAAATATACAATAAATACAATAAGAATTCCTGATATCTCTGTCTCAACATGCAATAAATATAATAAAAGTTGCTTGATTTATGTCCAAGTCATTATGGAGGAAAAATTTTGAATATCAATGAAAATGTCCATAAGCTGTATATAATGGAAACTTAGCAGCGTGCAAAATTGCAAATGGAGAGTCCCGATGTAGATACTGGGTAACTCCGGTCTAAACGGAAAACTGTTCCAAATGTGCCGACGGGATTATGCGTGCATATTATACAATTCCCGTTTCGTATATAATATACTTCTTCCTGGGCACAATTAAACATGGACGGTCCCCAATTCACTGGTAACTCAAATATAGCTGCTTATGCATTCTCTTCCCAACTTCAATACATAACGAGCATGAATGGACAGACAGACAGAAATCATACAGAGGAAAGGCTCCCTTTCCACTTGATCCCTTGATCAAGTGGAGCGCAAGTGGAGTGCAAGTGAACAGGGAAGAATACACGTCAGTCTGTTCACTTGCCAGGCAAGTGTCATTCGTCACTTGTAGCTTGGCTCTCAGTTCTAGCCCAGCCTAAGAATGTTTTCCTGGTAATAATCACCAAACAGACCTGAGTGGGGTTCTGCGATGGGTGTAGGATTGTGTTGTTGACCACAGAGGGCTTTCTGGCTATGACCCTGGCCAGACTTCTGTGTGCTTCTGTGTGCAGAAAGAGCAAGTAAATTTTCTGGGGGGTGTTGCAAGGTTAACTTTGTTAGCAGATGCTTTTGCTCCAGAATTTTGAGAGAAAAGCTTGCCCAGTCCCCATGTCTGCTCACTCCACCTAGAAACTCTATTCTCTCTCTCTCTTTCTCCTCTTCCAAGAACACCAATATGGGACCTTCTGCAGGTGAGTTTCCCATTCAGGAATTAGCCACAGCCATTAAAGGAACAGGAAGGTAATTTTGTCATATCCCTGACTCCACTCAAGTGATGTAAAACTACAGCAGGAGACCAAGTCAACAGTTATCAGGTGGCCGCGCCGGCAGCCGCTTTAATAAAGCATGTTTCCTAAGCTTCCCACCTACATTATCAAGAAGGGCAGTCCTGTGGGTCAGTCAAGATGACCATCTCTGTGCTAGACCTTTCACCGGTGTAACTCATAGCTTTCTTCTTATGCTCCCCAACAGCAAAATTAGTAGCAGAAAAAAGAGGCAACGGAATCTGCAGCGATCCTGCACATGAACCCCTTCACAATGTTGCTCCCTGGCAAGCCCCACATCAGCCATCCCTGGGAACCACATAATGATGGCACTTAACCTACGCAATGCACACTGAACGCACCAGAGTTCTTAGCACGGCAGGAGCCCGCCTTCGTTTGTCACGACAGCCACAGCCCAGGCCTTCAAGCACGGCTGCCAAACAGGGGAGATGCCAGGAACTCTAGTCACTCTGGGGGCCTTGGAAATGGGCTGATCAGTTCCCATTTGATGTCGGGGTTGAGTGTGGGTGGTGAGGAGTCTGGAAAATCTTAGTCTGAAGGCTGAGGAGGATTTTGGCAGCCCTGGTTCAATTGCAAGCTCCAGGAACCTTCTCAGACAGGGTTGGAATCTTCTAAAGAAAAGGCAGGCATCTGGCCAAGGCCAGATAAGGAAGAATGGGGAGCCGTTCCAGTTGCAACAACCAGCCATCTCCATGGCCCAGCAATTAAGCTGCCTGCACATAGAACCCACAGCTCCTCCCCAAAGAGAAGGGTTAGAGTACTACTGTGACATGCCCTCCCCCCAACCATGCTTGGACACAGAAAGCACAGGCTGGGGTCCGTATGCATTTTGCAAGGGACATTTGGACAGGGACAATTGCAGGAGATACGCTCTTTATGAGGCAAAGTCCAGTTCGAGATGGAATTAGACTTTAGATGGAACCAGCAAGGCATCAAGGCTGCTTCCACATGGAGATGATTCTCGATGTAGCTGAGAATGGAGAAGCATCTGTAGTGGCTACGGAGCATCCATACTTTTCTTGCCTCCTGTGTGAATGCTATTTCTGCCCCTGCCATTGGAGGGATTTTTAAAATCTGTAAAAGCTGGATCGCTATGTCATTATAATGCTACAGCAAGTGCAACAATTCCCAGTTTCATTTTTTTAAAGGAAATATTAACCTTTTTCATTGCAGAGTTATAATGGAAAATGGGCAGCCAATACTTTCCCCTTCAAGAAAATAGCTTTAAAACTCTTTAAAAGAATAGAATAGAATAATGAGCTGTATGGACCACTGATCTGATCTGGCAGGCTCTTCTTGGGACAGCTATTTTGCTGTCCTGAGTTGCTCCAGGGGAAGAGAAGGGATCTAGCATTGGGGAATGGTAGGATTCGGACAGCTAGCCACTTCTCTTCTCCACCACCAATATTCACCAGCTCCTCCCTTCCACCCTTTATGCTGACATAGGTCGGATGGTACAGCAATTTCACAGACTGGGATAATGATGACCTTCTCTGAAAGTGATTTAGGTCTGCAACATCTGGCTCTAGAGGCAAATGTGGCTCATTTAGGAACCAAATATGGCTCTTGGAAAAAAGAAAATGACATCAAAGGCAAATGGGAAAGGACAGAATCAGCGCTAGACTAACTGGTGTGCAAAAGGAATGGCTGGCAGAAAGATTTTATGGGACTAAAGGAATTCTTAGAGATTCTTAACAGAAAGGGAAATTACATTGGCACCGTTGCCATACAAGTGAAAAGCACGCACAGATTTATTCCAGAGGAGTTAGCCGTGTTAGTCTGTATTAGCAAAATAGTAAAGAGTCCAGTAGCACCTTTAAGACTAACCAACTTTATTGTAGCATAAGCTACATCTGCATGCATCTGACAAAGAGAGCTGTGGCTCTTGAAAGCTTATGCAACAATAAAGTTGGTTAGTCTTAAAGGTGCTACTGCACTCTTTACAGATTTATTCCAGCGTACTAAAAAATATCACACAGGCTGCTCCTATGTATCTTTATTACTTATTGTGAGACTTTGTGTGTTCCACTTCCTAATAAAGGACTGCAAACAGTTGCAACAACCAGCCAGCTTCATGGCCCAGCGATTAAGCTGCCTGCACATAGAACCCACAGCTCCTCCCCAAAGAGCCCAGTTTAGGCTGGGGAAACTTTACAGATAATTAATCAACATGTAATAATCAATAATGCTCTATCCTTTCAGTGATGCAAAGGTGCTTTTTCATACTGGTTTGTTGTTGATATCTTACTCTGAATTTTGAAGGCTTGGATCTAGACTAAATTGGGAGTTCCCTCTGATTTCCCTTTCCCCCTACAGACTCTGTTTATGTCATTCTTTAGGGCCCCCTAGCCCCCTGAAGCAGCATTTTGGGGAGATCAGGGGAGCTTCAGTGGGAAAGAGGAAAGCTCTCTTTAGAAGAGAGTTGCCCTCACCTGGATAGCCCAGGTGAGCCTGATTCTGTGAGATCTCAGAAGCTAAGCAGGGTCGGCCTTGGTTAGTAATTGAATGGGAGGCCAGAGTTGCAGAGACAGGCAATGGCAAACCACCTCAGTTTGTCTCTTGCCGTCAAACTCCACTAGAGGATGCCTTGTCAGCTAGGACTTGAGGGCACCCTCCACCACCACCACATGATCTGAGGCAGCAAAAGAGAATAGCTCTCCCAAAAACACGGAGCTGGAGAGAGATGTCCAAAGACCTGTAAAAAGCACAGGGCTCTTGATCTTCCTTCACATGCTGCACATCAAAGACACGCTAATTATTTCTTGGGGCAAGTCTTTTGGGCCAAGCCCTGCCACCCCACCTACTGGGCATTACTCAGATGTCACTGATAAAGCCCATGGCATTCTGGAGCTAAGGAAGAGCAAGAGTCCAGTAGCACCTACAAGGTATGATACCCTACCACAATTTTTGTTAGTCGTAGAGGTGCTACTGGACTCTTGCTCTTTTCTGCTGCTACAGACAAACTAACATGGCTATCCACCTTGATCTTGTCTTAAGGGGTTCATTGGAGGGAGGAAATTTACCCATTTTGTGGCTTGAGTGCTTCATAAAAGAGAAACGTCCTTTTACCCCTAAATGCCATGCCAACTGGCATTCTATGATGTGGCCTTCTACTGAACTGCACTGCTGGGCCAGCTAATTCCCTGCTGTCTGGTCTGACTAGCCGTGGCTGTCACACGCCGAAGGATCTTCATTAACATCTGATACTTGGGACAATCCAAAGACAAAGCAGGCGCTCGACAGCTGAGCTGCATCTCCTCCCTGAAACTCCTTCGGCAGATGGGCCTCCCTTTGTGCTGTCCCCCTACCCACGGGCATGGCTGGCAAAAGTAGCACCAGCCTCAGTGTGATGGAGGGAGCCAGCCACGGAGCCTGTGGCATAGTGGCAAGCATGCCAGATTAACATCTGGGAGACCCAGGTTCAAATCCTCATTTTGCTATGAATGGAGCTGGGTGACCTGAGTCAGCCTAGCCTAACTCACATGGTTGTTGTAAAGATACAACAGAGGAAGGGCAAACTATGTACCTTGCCCCAAGCACCATAGAGGGAAGGAGGAGGGGATAAAAATGTCCTGGATAGACGGGGCAGGTCAGGGCTCCCCTTTCCATCCCTTATTCATTCATTCGTTCCCTGACTTTCTCTGCAGAGGGAACCCAAAGTAGCTTCCATCATTCTCCTCTCCTCCATTTATCCTCACAACAGCCCTGTGAGGTAGTTTTGGGCTGAAAGTCTGTATCTGGCCCAAGGTCACCGAGCAAGCTCCATGGCAGAGCAGGGAATTGAACCTGGGTCACCCAGATTGTAGTCCAACACTCTAACCACTACATTACACTCTCTCTCCAGGTTCCAGGCCAGTAGTGCCAACTCCCACACAATGTTTCTTTCCCTTCCTCTTCCAGCCACAACAACAAGAGTGTACACCTGAGAATGTGCAGAGTGCTTCTCCCTCAGCAATCCTTTGGGGATGAGACGGGCAAATGCCAAAGTTGGCCTCAGCCCTGAGCGCAAGCAAGGGCCTCGTTTGGGAGGTTCCCCACCCGCATTTCTACCTTCTGAGGCTTCATGGAACTGCAAAGGGGCTCCCTTCCCGCCCCGTCGAGAGCCGGCAGGCAGATGCCACCGGAGTTTCCTCCCAGAGACCTCGGGGCGCTTTGGAAGTCCCAAGACCTGGTCCACTGGCCCGTCCCGTCGCCGCCCTCCCCCTCTGTAGACGCGGACCGGGATCCCAGCGCACCTGCCGCTCCCCCTCCCTCGAGGAGGGCCAGCCAGCCGTCCTTCCTCTGCGGCCAGCTCGGCCCATCGAGCCCGACCTCCTCCTGCCACTTTGAGACGACTCTTCAGAGCAGTCTCTCTTCTGGCCGCCGTCTCGTCCAGCAGCCGCGCCGGATAAGCGACGAATCCGTGGCGCTTATCCGGTGGCTATCCATCTTGATCTTGAATCAACCGGAGAGGACCTCGGGCGCAGGCGGTAAGTGGCTGGGAAGGAAGGGGGGAAGGAACCCCATTGGCTTGCATAGCCGGCGGTGGGGGGGGCGGAGAACTGGGGCTTGCCCCATAGCCCCGACCCTCAGAACGAGGGAAGCAGTTTGCCCCGAAGCGCTTGCTTGGCGGTTCGCGCATTCATCCTCCCCCTCTGGGCAGAAGAGTGCCTCTGAGCATCTGCAGAGAGCAGTTTCGTTCCCGCCCGCAGGCAGAGTCTCCCTGAAATCCTGGACCGGATTTACAGGGCGGGGAGCACCCCGAGGTTTGGGCCCAGTCTGGGTTAGGTAGCCGATTTCTGCCGGACCGAGTTTTACCGTCGAGGCCGCAGCTCTCCCTCCTGGTGTCCCTTCAAGCTTTGCGTTCTTTTTTTTCTGAGCGTTGAGTTTTATCCCCCGAGGAAGGTTTGGCGGAAAGATGGGAGTGGGGCTGCGATCCGAGGTTCTGAAGCACACACGCCCCCAGAAAAAACAGGAAGGGGGCTGATGATGTGGGTCACGTTGCCAGCTGTGAGGGTGGGAGGCGCTCCTCTGGCGGCCAGCAGCCGCGTCATCAGCCCGCCTCATTCATTCTCCACATACCTAGGAGAGTCCCCAGAGTGGCCCAGGGCGAAACCCTCGGAAGGTCGATCCGGGATCGCCAACCTGCAGGTGGCGCCTGGAGATCTCCCGGAATTGCAGCGTATCTTGTTCAGCCTCCCCTGTGCGAAAGTGGCGCTGCCCACAAAGCGCTGATCCCAGCTGCCCTTAAACTAAAATTGCCAGGGGTATGTTGCTGCTCCCTGGACCAGCGGACTCTGGAGGGCGGCTAGGGCGGCTGAGAGCAGCCTAAGAAGGAGGGGGCTCCGGGAATTCTCGGGATTGAACTGGGAGGCTTGCAGCGAAAGGAGAAACTTCTCCACCACCCTCTTCATTATCCCAGACGCCCCCTGCCTGGATGGCGCAAGCTAGCCTGATCTCATCGAGTGGACTTAGTACATGGATGCCAGAGTAGGCAAGTGATGGCAAACCACCTTTGTTCGTCTCCTGGCTTGAAACTTCTGTGTTGTCGCCATAAGTCACTTGCCACTTGGGTTGGCCCTGGTTAGTACTTGTATGGGATACCACCAAGGAAGTCCAAGGTTGCTATGCAGTAAGCAAGCAATGGCAAACCACCTCTGTTCCTCTCTGGCTTTGAAGACCCTGTGGGGTCGAGGCAGGCAACCACCTCCGGCCGTTTATTATCTTGCAAAATCCATGAAAAACCTTGACACCTCACACACACACACACACAGAGAGAGAGAGAGAGAGAGAGAGAGAGAGAGAGAGAGGTTGTCTGCTGCTGGTGCTTAATGGTCATTGGCATCAGTGGCTTTTCAGAGTTATGCATTGTATTTAGTCGGTTTGAACATCTTTAGCCCTTCTTACTGCAGTCACAGCCTCCAGGTGGGCTAGAATGTTAGTGAAAGAATGACAACTGCCATATCTGGCATAAATCCAGCGACACCCAGAAATAAGCGCAATCAGAAATAGCTACAGCAATCCACCAAAACAGTCCATGGACTATGTAGGGGCCCTCCTAAACCATTCAGCCTTGCCCCGTAACAATGTGGGTGCCTTGCCACAGTGTGGGGGCAAGTACAGAGAATGCCCAAGAATGAACTGAGCTCAGCAACTCACAGACAGCTGGTGCAACTTTCTTCCCAGAGGTGTAAGAGGCACACGGCAGCTTGCTCAAGACAGCTGCAGCCTTTTGCACCAACAGAAGTTTCCAAATTATCTTCAGCAGCAGAGCCGTGGGGACCAGTCCAGTCTTGGGGTCACCACAGCATGGATGAGCGCAGCCTGGTCAGCTGAATCCAAGGGGAAGGCGAATTTCTGAGCACTATGGAGCTAAAAATGTACTTCTCATCACTGCACCAGCCTGACTGGGGTGGGTCATCCAGGAGATCCCCTAACTTTTCACCACATCAGTCAAAGACAGCATCACACGGTCCAGAAGTTGGAGCATCAGATGATATTGTTGGAAGTTCCCTCGGGAGCCAACCATTGTGGGATTTCTTCCTAATAAGTGGAGGAACGGAGATCAGTGATGATATCCCAAAGATGGCTAAAAGTGAAGCAGAGAGAAGGCTGTGATCCTCTCCTTGAGGCTGCTGATGCTGCTAGGAAGCGGGGCTCAGAGCAGCATTTCTTATTTATTAACTGGGGTAATTTACCCCACTCTCCCCCATTTTACTGGTCCCAGCCCAGAGAGGTAGATCAGGCAGAGGATGAGTGGCACGCAGTGGCTCAGCAACCTTCCTGGCTGAGTGGAGATTCAAACCCAGATCCCCCCAGGCCTGTTCCAAGACTGTAACTGCCATAACACACTGTCTTCTGTTGTTCCCAGGTTGTTGTTCCTATTCAGGACCATGGCCGGGGGGGGGAGCTTCCTAGGACACCCAGGAAACTGGATTGGAGCCATTTCTTCCTCTTTGGGCTTTTTCAGTGGCTGCCCCATGCCTCAAGAAGAACCTCCCAGGCCCCTGCCTGCCCAGCTTCCCAGCAGGGCTGCAAAACGGAGCTCTTCCGGAGAGCTTTGGGGACAGCTTGAGCCTGGGCTAAGGGGGAATAACTTGCCGCTGGTGGGCATAAGTTGTCTTGCGTCTTGATTTTGATGGGCTGTTTGGAGGTTTGTTTTGTTTAATTGGTTTGTATTGTTTTTAAAACTGTGACCTGCTTTGGGTTCCAGGATGCCTGGGAGAAAGGCAGGCGAATAAATAAATGAAAAAATGAATGAGTGAATGGGTGAATGAATGAATGAATAAATCGTTGCACCTATTAGATTACATTCCTTTTGATCCTTGGAAATAGACTGATGGTGTTTTTACAGGGAAAAGCCCCACCACCAATCTCTCAAAATTGTTTCCCCATCGGCTTTCCTTCAGCCCGCCCCCCTAAATTGCCCCCCACCACATTGCTCAATACTGGAGAGAAATGAGGTGGCTTTATTTTCTTTTTGGCCTGTGGTTTGACTAAGTGGCAGATTTGGGGTGCTGCAAAAGACAAACCAATGCTTAGTTTCTGGCTTTGTTGTGATCTCTACTGTGGCTCAAGCTATCCCAGTCCCTCCCCCCCCCCCACCCCCGCAAGGACTCCTCCACTTGGCATAGTTGCCTGGACTATTGGTTTGTGTGCTCCTTCCTGGAAAATTCTTCCAGCAGTGAAGCAATGTAGCCTTCCCTCCTCTTCAGGAGCCAATTCCCAGGCAAATGTGCAAAGCTTGAATAAATCTAGTGCCCCTGGAAAGCCTAACAGATGCCTTGTAGAAAAGAGGCTGCCTGCCAACTGTCCCCCAGTCACTCAGCGACCTTGAACATTCTCCAGCATTTACAGCCAGAGACTCTTGGAGAAAACTGGGGCTGGATCCCTGATCCAACAGTGACATCTCTTCATAAGAGGAGGAAGAACCATTGAAGAAGTACACCACCAGGCTTCCAGGGAAGACTGGGCAAGAGCGGACTGTCCGGCAGCAAAGGAGAACCATCTCGGCCTTGAGTGTTCCAGGCACTCCAAGCTTCCCCTTTACTGAAGTCAAAGGCACAAATGATGACATCTCAGGGAAGTTGGCATCCTGGCACCAAACAGGGTCAAATTAGCATTTTCACAGGGCACTGTGTCTGGAGTCGGTGGGGGGGGGAGGAAGAAGGGTCCAATCCCCTTCCCCCCCCCCAGCATCCCCAATTCAGAGACGAGCCTAAATAACAACAGAGACTTTTGCAGGTGGGTAGCCATGCTGGTCTGTACTAGTATGAGAACAAGATTCGAGTCCAGCAGCACCTTCAAGACCAACTAGATTTCCAGGGTATGAGCTTCCCAGAGTCAGGGCTCCCTTCCTCAGAGACTTTGTAGCACCTTAAAACAGAGAATGATGTAAGCCACTTTGGGTCCTCATTCGGGAGAAAGGCAGAGTATAAATGAAGTAAAATTAAAATAGAAAGGGAACACTTTTATGATGGTGTAAACTTTTGCATGAGGTCTGGCTGTCACCCTTAATGAAGAACTGAGCAAGAACCGGATGGTGGAGGAGGAATAAGGGAAAGCTTCCAGGTCCTCGGGGTCTTGGCTTTGAAAAAAGGAATGCCTGCAAACCAAACAGGATGAGATCTCTTCTGCATCAAACACGAGGCTTTGATTTGCAATCACGGAAGTTAGACCTGCAGGTTGATCCGTGAGGAGGAGGCAAAAAAAACAACAACCAGAGCTGTATGCCTACAGGGAGTCAAAAAACCATCCAGGCTCCAATACTGTACACATTGGCAGCTGAAGAAGAGAGTTTTGCCTCTCCCTGAAAATCTTGTTGGTCTCTAAGGTGCCCCTGGACTCAACTCCTGGAGCACCACCCCTGCCAGAGAGATCGGTGGGAACCATCCATTCCATACCAGCGGGACGCGAAAGCTTTGCGTGAGAAAACGAAACCGGCCAACGGTAAGGCAGCTTCCCCTGCCAGCTGGGTTGCCCCCCAGCCCCCCCCCCGCATCGCTTGAATTGCCAAGTCCACACGTCCGCGGCTTGCGTTTTGCCAAGGGGTGGACAAGCAGCAGGGCGGATTTGTCCTGAGGTCTCGGCTGCTGCGCAGAGTCGAGGGGAGGAACCCCCCCCCCCCCCGTTGGCTTTCTCATGAGCCTCGACAAGTCGAAGTCACTCCTCTCCTCCACCACCCCCAGGCTAGGGCAGCGAACTCACCTGGACGGCAGCAAAGACGGGCGAGGAAGCGGCCATCCCCGCCGGCGCCGCTTCCTTTCGCGGGCTCCTCTGCCTCCTAATCCACAGCGGCGGCGTGACCTGGGACTGGCACGCCGATAGCAGCGGGGCGGCAGGGGCGCGCCCCCGGGAGCCCGTCCCGTCCAGCAGGTGGCTGCGCGCTCCCCCCACGTGGTGAATGGCAGCCGGGCATGAATGAGGCGCCTCCCCCTCCAATCAGGGCCGGCCGCCCCCCCCCCCAGCCCGCGCCAATCCCAGGGCCGGCGCCTCCAGACGGGGCGGGGGCGGGCGCCTCGGCGAGGGGCGCCCTATGGAGGCGCGGCGCCGGCTGGCAGTGGCGGGCGGCGGAGCCAATGGGGCGCGCGCGGGGGAGTGGCCGCGCGCGGGGCCGAGCCGGGACTCTAAAGCGCGCCCCGCCGCTGAGGGGGCCCCAGTGAGAGGCGCCGAGCGGAGCACCGGCTCGCCGACCCGACCTCGCCGCCGCCCGCCATGGCCACGACAGCGCAGTACCTGCCGCGCGGCAGCCCGCTCCTGGCCGTGCCCACGCCGGACGCCGAGCGCCTGCACCAGGGCCCCACGTACCGCGAGGTGCAGAAGATGATGCACCACGAGTACCTGCAGGGCCTGGCCGCCACGCCGGGCCACCCCATCGGCAGCCTCCCGCACCATCAGTGGCTGCCGGGCGCCACGGGCGACTGGGGCGGCGGCGGGTCCCACCTGGAGCACGCCAAAGGCGGCGGCGCCGGCCCGCGGGGGGACCTCGACGGCGGCTTCCACTCCCGCTCGCATCTGGTGCACCAGCAGGCAACGGGAGGCGGCGGAGGAGGAGGAGGAGGAGGGCACTGGGCGCAGGGCGGCCCGACGCATCATTTGGGCGGCTGTCCCTCGGCCATGTCCCCGACGGCTGGCGGGCACCAGCCGCTGCTGTACTCGCAGGCCGCCTACCCGTCCCTTAACGGGATGCTGGGCCCGCAGGCGCCCGCGCTGCACCTGCCCCACGGCCACCCGCCGCACGGGCACGACGAGGCGGCCGAGGCGCACCTGGAGGGCTCCCCGCCGCACCTGGGCCACCCGGGCCACGAGCCGCCGTCGGACGAGGACGCGCCGAGCTCGGACGACCTGGAGCAGTTCGCCAAGCAGTTCAAGCAGCGGCGCATCAAGCTGGGCTTCACGCAGGCCGACGTGGGGCTGGCGCTGGGCACCCTGTACGGCAACGTCTTCTCGCAGACCACCATCTGCCGCTTCGAGGCGCTGCAGCTGAGCTTCAAGAACATGTGCAAGCTCAAGCCCCTCCTCAACAAGTGGCTGGAGGAGACCGACTCGAGCACGGGCAGCCCGGCCAACCTGGACAAGATCGCCGCGCAGGGCCGCAAGCGCAAGAAGCGCACCTCCATCGAGGTGGGCGTCAAGGGCGCCCTGGAGAGCCATTTCCTCAAGTGCCCCAAGCCCTCGGCCCACGAGATCACCTCGCTGGCGGACACTCTGCAGCTGGAGAAGGAGGTGGTGCGCGTCTGGTTCTGCAACCGACGGCAGAAGGAGAAGCGCATGACGCCCGCCGGCGGCCCGCACCCGCCGGCCATGGAGGACGTTTACGCACAGCCCGACGCCTCGCCGCAGCTCCACCACACGCTCCAGAGCCCCGTGCAATGACTGAGCCGCGGGGGCTGCGGGGCCAGCTCCGGAGCGCTGGACTGGACTGGCGGGGACTGGCTGCGGGACTCGCCCTCGCCTTGGGCGGCCGGCCGCCGGCACTAGGAAAGGCCTGCGGGCGCCGGCTCCTCGCCTCCCGGACTGCCGGGCCGGAGCGCACGGGCGGCGGAGAGGCGCGCTAATTTATTCCTCGGCCTCCAGGCAACCGACTCTCTTTCTAATTTAAACTGCTGTATTTATTTGAACTTCCAAAAAAAACGAAAACAAAAAAACACCAAACTTGCTCCGACCAAGCAAAGCCGCCCGGCGGGCAGGAGCGCTAGGCCAAAGGTCCCCCTCGCGTCTCTTCCAGCGCACGTCCCACATCCAGGAAGGGAGGAGAGGAAAGGTATCGGGAGGGGCTGCTCGCCCGTCGCTTCTGGCTGGGCGAATCGGTGAGGTGCGGGTGGGTGGGGAGAGCGTGTACTTGGCTTCCCAAATGGCCCGATCCCTGAAAACCCACGGGATGCCTGCAGGTTTCCAAACGGCTCTGCCCCGCGGATGCCATTCCCAAGATCCCGTCCAGGTACTCATACTGAGGGGCATTCCTACTGAACGAGCCCCTCTCCCGGAGCCTGAGAGGCACACACGGGCAACCCCCACCCCCGTGGGGCCTGCACGGGAATGGGCCCGGCTCGGTCCTGCCTGCCTGTTTCTTTGGCCAGCGGGCCGGGCCCGCCTGTGCAGTCCTCTTTAGGGCCTGTCGGTATCCTCCGCCCTTCCCGTCTGTATCCTGCTCCGTTTTTATTTATGTTACAGCCAATATTTTATTACTCGCATAAAACATTTATCCAGGACGGAACGCGCCTCCTGTCTTTTTTCCCCTCCCCTTCTGGCAACCTGGCTTAAAGAGGCCGGGGAGCGAGCGCCGAGGGCTGGGGGCGGCGGCAGGCTCCGGGGCTTCTGTCCACTGGCCTGCAGCTCTCCCTCCAGCGGCTTTGCCTTCTCCGGGCCCCGAGGCACACCGAGGCCACCGACGGCCCCGCACCCGCAAGCAGGCGGCGCACACAGCCTGCCGGCTGCCCTTTCGACGTGGAAGCGGGTCCGGGGACCGCAGACGCTCCACGGGCGGCCCTAAGCCCGGCTTTCGGGCTCCACGGCAGCATACCAGCCCGTTACAAGACGACCCTCTTGTTTTCAGAGAGACTCCATTCGGTCCTTGCGATTCTTTGGTTCTGCTGTTCAACATTTGGAGCTATCCAGGGAGCCTCCCCTCTCCTGCTCCTCCACTTGCCAGGCACAGGTTAGCGTAGTAAAGGGGGGCCAGGGAGGGAAAGTTTGCAGATTTCTTGTTCTCCCCCCCCAACCCGCTCCACGCCTGCCCAACATAATGTGCGCTATGGGGATAAATCCCACCTCGGGCCAAAGGAGTTCGGAATGGAGAGGGGAGCCGGGACTGCGCTCGCCCATGTCTTTTGTTTCCAAGCGAAGGCGGTTTCTCCTAATGCCGGGGCGCTGGGATCCCCCTCCCCATTTATTGGGGGGGGCAGAGACATTCCTGGGCTTCCACGCGGAACCTGAAGCCGCACGAGAGGGGCTGCCACACCGGGGAGGGATTCCGAGGCCCAGATCTGGGGTCTAAACTAGAATATAGAGCCTCAGGCAGGGAAACGCGCGGGCAGATTCATGCCTGGGGTGGATCGCGACCGGAGGAAAAGATGGGCCGCTGCAGACAGGGCAAGGCTTTGGAGCGGGCCGGTGGGGCATTCTGCTAGTTGAATGTCGAAGGGAGTACGTGGGAGCCCGGGAGGTTCACAATCTAGCGAACGACCGTTTCGAAAGAGCGAGCCCGGAGGGCAAAAATTTAAACAAAATATTTATTTCAGTCCTACTGGAGAACTTCTAGGCTCGGATCTCCGCAGCGAGTTGGCTCGCTGCGTTGGGGAGATAAGGAACGTCCGGCTGGCTCTGGGCACAACTCAACTGCAGGCGCAGGTGCCCCGCGCCAGCCCAGCTGCCCAGGGAGGGCCTGCCGGGAGTCCTGCCTCCTCTCCCTCTCGCCCCCACTTGCTCCCGCCTGCTTTTCTAGACAATCGTTGGCTTCTTAACCTTTGGCTCCTATGATCCCCTTGGAAACAGATGGGGAGGGGGGACGCGGTTCCAGCGGCCTCTCTTTGTGTGGCTTGAGACGTTGCTCTGACTCCCATCGCCTTTATGGTTCCTTGGGGCGTTCTCCTCGCAGCCCCCGGGAAGCAGCCGCAGAATTTCTCTTTCGGCTCTCCATTCGGAAAGAGGCGCAGGGCAGGCGGAGGTGTCTGCAGGCAGGCAGGCAGGCAGGCAGGCAGGCGGTTAGGGCTCCCGGACTTCGTACTGTTGCCGTTCCGGAAAACCGCTGGCCCGGCAGTGGCGAGGGGTCCTTTGCAGCCGAGGGCTCCGCACGGCTCGGCTTTCCCGCGTCCTGAGTTCCCCCCCTTTCGTTCTTTCGTTTGAGACCAGGCGCGCGCTGCCTTGCGCTGGGTTTTTATTCATTCGTTTCTGTTTTTCTGCCGCGGCAAAGGGCGTTTTAGAGAACGTTTGTTCAGGCCTGACAGTAAACGCTGAAAGGCCCCGACAAGGGACAGCCGCAGCTCTGCCGAGGGAACTCCTGCCTGCTTATGCACCCCGACGGGATCCCCTTCTCTTTGCAATAGCTGCAGCAGACAGGGTGAGCACCGATGCCTCTTGATTTGGCTCCCTTTACAATCACAATAAAAAACGGACCTCCCCCCCCCCTTGTGCAGCTCCTTTTGCAATGAAACCCCCACCCCCCACCCCAATAGGAGTTGCCTCTCCTAGGTTCAGGTGGGCAGCCCTTGTTGGTCTGCAATAGAAGAACAGGATGCAGCTCCAGTAGCATCCTGAAGGCCAACAAGATTGACAAGGTCTAAAGTTTCCAGCGTCAAAGCTTCCTTTCACAGGTGCAAGTAGGAATGCAGATCCCTGAGCCCTTAAGATCCCAGTCGGAAGGCGGGAGGGGAGATGTCGAAAAGGGAGTCAGGGTGCAAAGGCACAATGCAAAATGTGGCTGGCTAACTTGCCTCCTGGCTCCCTTCTTTGCAATCTTCTCGCTGAGATTTAAGGGCTCCGGGATATCCATCCCGACTTGCATCTGAGGAAAGGAGCTTTGACTCTCAAAAGCTTAGACCCTGGAAATCTTGTTGGCCTTCGAGGTGCTACTGAACTGGAATCTTGCAGGTCTTTTAGGGAGCGCGCGCGCACAACAGCCATTTTTGTCCCAGGGCTATTGGCAAGGGGTGCGGTGGTGGGTATTGTGGAAGACTTTGGGCCACTCTGAGATACTTTCTGCAGCTGTTAGGAGGGGAGAGCTGCTGAAGCTACCGCACAGCTCGCTCCCTTCCCTGCTGCCCTGCCGGCTCTCCTCTCTGCACCGGGCCCTGGAATTCATGCCTGAGGCTAGGCCCCTGCTCTCTGCAGCACAGAGACTGGGGAGCCCTCATGAAAGGACAGTATCTTTCCCCAAGGAGATCAGTCCAACTAAAAGGCTTGGGAGGTAGTAGGTGGAAAACCTCTTTTGTAGTTGAGTTGAACAGAGGAAAGGGGAATGGGACCCTCTTGGTTGCCTCACCCTGCCAAAGGTAGACTAGATTGAGTCTTTTTAAAAAATGTTTTTTATTTACTACATTTTATTCCCTGGCTTTTTCTCCCATGGGGACCCAAAGTGGCTTACATCATTCTCTTCTCCTGCATTTTATCCTCACAACAACCTTGTGAGGTAGGTTAGGCTGAAAGAGCGTGATTGGCCCAAGGTCACCCAGAAAGCTTCCATGGCAGAGTGGGGATTTGAACCTGGGTCTCCCAGATCCTTGCCCAACTCCAGAAACACTGCATCATACAGCAGAACCAGTTCGCTTCTCCCATCTTAGGCATCAGTGAAGAGGTAGAGGAGGGAGGTCTCAGGCAAATGTGCCTCCCTGTAGTTGCCCAAGAATGGCCAGGGCCCACTGTGGCCATGCATATCTGGGGCACTCTCTGTGCTGCCGAGGGTTCCAACAGAAATGCCTGCTGCGGGTCTTTTTGTATGCCAAAGCATTTCAGAAGCATGCTTCTTTCCCACTGCTTCTAATTTAAGCTGGTAAGAAAGGGCAGGCTGCATTCAGACAAGCCAGCACTTTCCTCCTCTGGACTTCCATATCTTGGCTAGGCCCCTGTGCATTTGGTGGCCTTTCTTCAGAGGATGTTGCTGATTTTGTGGGACTCGGAAGGGTGAGACACTGCAGGTTGCACGTAGATGGAGTGCCCCCTGCTGCCGTGCAAAAGAAATATGCCAAGATGGTATAGCAAGATTGGAGTCCAGCAACACCTTAAAGACCTACACGATTTTCAGGGTATAAGCTCTCAAAAGTGAAAGATACCCAACGAAGGGAACTTTGGAAAACTTATACCCTGAAAATCTTGTTGGTCTTTAAGGTGTCACTGAGTTCAACTTTTCTACGGCAGACTAACAAGGCTACCAACTTCAAGCCAAGATAGTATATAGCTGACAGTTTGAATGTATGCGCTCCTGTGTGTGTGTGTGTTGTGTCACAGTATTTGGGAACAGAAAGTGAGTTCACTGATAAGCGTCTTGGGGGGAGAACTTATGTCGATGGCATGAAGCGTTTGAAGTCTGCTGGTAAATGGAAGGACCAGGGCAGCTCCTTCTCAACACTGCTTAGAATGGGGTCGCTGAATCTTCAGACAAATTGCACTTACTTTCCCCCTGAGATGACGATGGAGACTTTTCCTCTCCATGGCTCCATTTCAGACGGTGCCTCTGATGTGCTCCAGAGGTGCTGTCTTTTGAGAAAAAGGGCCTAGAGATTTCGGCAGTTAAGGAGAAATTGTGCATTGGTTCTGCCAGTTGAAATATTGTCCCCAATGCAGTGAGACAAAAAAATAAAAATCTGTCCCATTCTTCCCACCAAATGGTGACATACTCAGACAGCGGAAATGCACCACTGTTGGAAACTGGGATAAGTAGCCCAGTGATGCCAACTGAGCTGGAAACTCTGGGAACACGTGACCAACAATTTCTCCTATCTCCAAGAATAATTCCAGATGTCAGTAAAAGGAGCTCTTGGTCACGGTGTAGGTAAGACAGCATCAGAGAGCTGCTTAATCTAGGCACATGCTTGCAGCCAAAGGACTGGCATGTGTATTGCAGGATCAGTATGTGTGTGCCACAGAGACTGGTAATTTGGTACTTCTGCACAAATACAGTGTCGGGTTTATATTTTAAAAAATTATTTCCCACCTCTGTTTTTTGCACAAGGCAGCCTATGATAGGAATAACAGGAACAATTGCAGAAATACAGTAACAACAATAGAGAGAAGTAGCTGCTTGCAACTCAACCAGGTGTTTCCCTTAGCGGGTCCCATTAACTCTACCTGCATTAGTTTCCCATTCATTTCAATTAAAAATAAAAAGAACAGGTTTTGTTGCTGTGAACTGGGGCAAGTGGGTGTGAGATTGCAGAGGCAGCTAGCTTGAAAGCCGCAGTTCTGTTGGTGAGAAATAAGGCTCATATTAAACCAGGTTGTCTGCATAATTCATGCCACTCAAGGTCATATCCGTTTTGGGGTGTTGCTCTAAACCACTGTGGCTTCTTATAAAGTTCCAGATAAATTGGATGTGGTTGCTGGGCTTGCTGACAGTAGGCAACATTTTGTGGCTCGCTGGGTTTTCTTTCTGAGCTAAGTGAACCAAGTAGATATTCCCAGGGCCACATTTTCGTAACCCGGAGTTCTAGGGGCCCAAAGGCAAAAATCCAGCACCCAGTTGTTTGTTTCTTGATTGGATCCTTTTAATTTGCACAGTGGCTTTTCTCATTCTATGGGCATTGTTTTGTTCCCATTTTTTAATATGTATTTCCAACATTACAAAAAATTGCTAACATATTTCTTTGAAATTAAGGGTTTTTTTAAAAGTCAGGTGATTTATAATGACTTTGCTAAAAGAAACATAATTTTACATTCGCATAATATTTACAATATTTTAATTTGATTTTTCTTCACATCCTTTATATTTATGCTGCATTTTATCTTTACTTCATTGAAACAATTATATAATTTTAAACATAAAATAATGAAGTTTAGTTTCTGTGTTTTCATAGTGGTAGAAAATGTAGGTTTAATTTACTCATTTGGACATATGGAATTAGGAAACCCAGATTCACTTAAAATGCCAAACATGTATTAATTTTATAATGGTTTCATTGAGCTGATCAAAATAATGGTGTGAACCTGGATATATAAAATTAAAATAAAAAATAAATCAGAAAAAGTTTTCATAAAACTAAAACTGGAAGCAATTGGATGCAAAATTGTGCCTTCTCTATGTGAACTGATGGCATACAGATCCATGCAATTATGGTTCTTTAATACATCTGTAGATATAATTTGATGCTTTGATTTTCATTAGATTCTCCATGGAGGTTACTATATCAGCTGTATTCAGAAGCAAAGAAACCCCCACAAAATCAATCCATTCTTTCAAAACTTAATAAAAATTCTTTAGATTTTGAACATGAAATTTCTGTTTAGCATACAAAGCTTTTATGGATATAAACAAATCCATTTCAGTATCTGCAATAAATTGCTCCCTATAGATCTTTATTTATAATTTCTAATTTAATTTTAATCCAAGATTTTTTTAACAAATAGACATTCTTTGAATTTCACTACACTTATTTGTTTGCATTATTTTAAAAAAGAAAACACCAAGCTATGCTGTCTTTTTTCAGCTTACGTCTAGCTGCTTTTCCATGTGGTTTTTCATAGCCCTGGTGAGCTCAGCCAGCATTTGAAAAAAGAACATCTTCTCTTCCTGCAAATTTATGAGAGCCTTGTTGTGTTCAGACTATAAGTAAGATAGACCTCTTAATTCAAAGAGTGTGTATTAAATGGGCAGGGGGTTGGACTAGATGGTCTGTATGGCCCCTTCCAACTCTATGATTCTATTCTATGAAATGCCGAACCCTCCATTACTACATCAAACCATATTTTTCAACTTTGTCTACACTGGGGCTCCCCCCCCCCCTTTATCATGTTACTCACCACTACTGAGTCCCAGTACCTTTTCTCAGGGCTCTCCCAGGTCCTGAGAGGGAACTGATGGAAATCGGCACAACCTTATATATGTGTGCTGGCCCCCTTTGAAAGAAAAAAACCCACTAACTCTAACCTTAGTCCACACACTTTTTGAAGGACTACATCAGTACGTAATTAAAAACCTAAAGGATCATTTGGGTGGAGAGGGTTACAGAGAAGAGGAGCTAGGAAGGACCACTCGCTTTATATACCCCTGTAGCATGGTCATACTAGAAGCAAAATGTTAATTTTGTCAGTGAAAGCCAATCACGCAAGAAGGTCATAGGATAAAAGACAGACATGGTTTGGCATGGAAAGGGTAATTGTGTTTGCACAAAAAATTATACTTTTTTAAAAAAGCGATATATTATGATGTCCTTCCTCCACATCCTTGGATTGCTCTGGTCTGCAAACTCCAGGTTTTTGGAGCTCCTCTCCTTGATTCTCTCAAAAGAAATGCTTGTGTGTTGCAGCTTGTATAAGGGGAAACAAGATTACCAGGATTATTGGGGAAAGGAAGATGGAAAATACTACACTGACACCCCCCCATATCTTTCGTTAAGACCAACCGCAATAACAAAACTGCACAGAAGCTTCTGAATTCTTCAGAACCTGTGATCAGAATGGATTTTTAAAAACACTGCTTTGTATTATTTTGATTGGTCCTAATAAAAGGTATTACATGGCATTTCTGCTGGGCTGTATTTGCAGCCTATTTTGCAAACAATAACCCTGTAATGTTAAAGATAGTTCTCTGGAGGTGACATGCCACATGTTCTCACACTTCAGTATCACAAGTGTGAATGAATGCACGCACACCCAAACATGCTCGAATCTTGCCAAGACGGAGGAAGGCTATACAATACGTGCTAGAGTTCACTCATTGTCAGAGAAGCCGGAGTTAGCCAAATCCCTGGGAAAAGAAGGGATGGAGTTTACCGAACAGACCTGTGAGAAAGACCTCCAAAGGCCATTTTTTAAAAGGAAGGGAATTGTTCGATCAGGCTGCAAAACCGTTCATCAGTAAAACTGGGCAGGGGTCCATTTAACTCCAACTGATGACTGGGAGAAAACAAACAGGTTCAGGTTCTGTTTCCTGGCGCAATATAAACACTGTGATGGGGAAGGGAGTCAAGAGAGCGTTGGTATCAAGCCTAGTATTCAGTTGGGCCTTTGCAGCAAGGCTCACACTCTGCGAACTATCCTGGTTCACACGTGCACATTTCTCACAGGTAGGCCCTGGGACCGATATGTGTGGATGCCCAGCGGAGCCTTGGCTGGGTCTTTCATTACTCTCCCTGGAGGCGACAGAGGGAAGGAGGCTAGGAAGAAATGCCAAAGGATGATCGATCGGGCATGAAATCCTCTTTATTGAGAACCTTTCACCTCTGCTTAAACCAGTGATGGAGCTTCCACTTCTGCGTCCCCAGGCGCCAGGCACATCTATTGCACAGAGCCAAATAAATCACCGAGGGTCACAGTGTTTTGCAGCACAGCCTGTGACTGACCTCCCGGCTCCCTGCCAAAGGGGGGGGGGGCTCTCTGGGGAGGTCACGGTAGGCTCTAGATTATAAAGGCTTTTGTTTTAGCCAATGGTTTGGTTGCCTTCTACACGCTGAGCATCAGAGACAAGACTCTTTGGAGGTGGGTGAAAGGGTGAACCCCTTGGCAAGTGTAAAGTTACCTTCCACGGGGCCAAAATGCATGTTGTGCATGACAGGAGTCGGGTCTGACCCGACTCTCAGTCACACGTTCAGGTGGGGACTAACCTATAAAAATCCCTCCGATGCTCCACATGGCTCCAAATGCGAGGGGAAAGAGGAGTAGCGGGCTCCCCTCCTGTGCTATTTTTGCCAGGGGAAACTGCAGCAAGGAAGGGGTCTGTTTGCTTCTTCCTCAGACTCCACACGTCCACAAGAACGAGTGACTGAGTGTTGGCCTGGGCACTTGTGGCCCGACTCATGTCGCACGTGACACGTATTTTGGCCCACTGAATGAGACACTTGGGTTTCCAAGGTATCAGGCAGAAAAAGGTCTTTCCCAACAATGTCTGCCTTTTAGAGGATAGAGCTGCAGTCATTAGAGTAGCAAGCTAGGCCTGGCATTCAACTTCCTGTCATTCAGAAAAGCTCCCTGTCTGACTTTGGGACTAATCTACCTAATAGGGTTGTTGTGAAGATATAATGGAGGAGGAGAGAACGGTGTGTGTACCCTGGATGGAGCACAAACTGTGGATAGCCTGTGGGATAAAATGTGATAGATATTATTAGCTGAAGAGGCGTCTGCTGGCAAAAATATGCGATCGGCCACAGAGTCATACATAGCTCATCTCCAACTGTAGGCCTTTGGGAAGATGTCCTGACTGATCAGTAAGCTGTGCCATTCCTGATCACATGCTCATCCCCATCTTGCCCCAGCGGCATTCCTCTTTCTTGACGCCAAACAATGTTGTTTGTCATTTCCATCCTGGTGGAGCATCCAAGAGCCACGTTGCACCTCAGAGGCTGGTGTGACAGCCACGGGAGTGGCAGGCAAGCTGAACAATATGTGTGGCGCACAGGGAACCAGTCAATGGTCATTTCCCCACCAGCTCTTTAGTTTGGACTGGAAGCTTTACCATGGGTTCTTCCATGCTTCTGTACTATTTTGTGGCGCATCTGTGCACCTTCTGCCCCCCCCCAACTTTACTGCGTTCTTTCCCAAACCCACTTTACTGCAGCCATTTTTGAAAGATGACAGCAAATCCACACCAATGGGAAAATCCAAATCTTTCCCTGCCCCACCCACACTGGTGCCATCTTCACCATACTCAGTCTACCGTGGTGGCTGCCCCCACCATAACCTGCATGTACCTGGAAGGCTTTGGAGGGGGTGTTAAAATAAGCAACCGCTAGATCATTATAATGTTAAAACAACTTATCTACTGGATCTTTTTTTGAAGCATTTCATTAAAAATAAAATCTCTAACTCCTTTCATTGCTGAAATATAAGCATATCTCCACAACAACAACAACAAAGGGACAAGTGATGTATGTCCTTTTTTTTTTTTTTAAGATGGAAATTCAGAGAACCTGATACACAGGTGATCACATAACATAACATTGATCTAGCAATGGCCATTTTAGGCCTGCTGGTGGCACAAGGGGAATGGATGCCACAGGCGACTGGGCAGGGGAAAGGGGAAATGCTGGGCAACTCGCCACATGCAGGTGCCACTGCTGCTCTGCTTAATCAGCCATGATGGCGGCAATGAGACAGTCTTGGGAAATTGCTGCCGCGAGGAAGACTCCAATATCCAAACATGCCAAATGGGTCTTTGTGCTTTAATGGAAAGTGGAAAAGCAATTGAAGGGATGGGCAAACACAAGGCAAAAGAGCCCCTCACAGGTGTTATACCGGAAGCAAGTTCAAGTGAGGGACCTTCAAGAGATGTGGGGCGAGTTCATCCTATCCTTTTTGGCCCCTCCTTATTCTCTCCCAGGGCTGCTCACTCTCCAGGCTACCCACTCACAGGCCAAGACACCCACCTGCATCCAACAGCACCACCCTTGTCTGCCTGGCTCATTTGGGGATGGGGGAGCAGGAGATCTCTCCGTCTCCTACATGCACCTGCCCAGGCTGGGCCAGGTGTGGCTCTCCATCAACTGTCTCTGTAGCAGGGAGGGTGGATGAGGTGGTGTCAGCTGCTCCCTACTCCCTCTGCAGGCCAGTGTCCTAAGTTCAGGCCACTCCAGGGCCACCCAGTATGGGGATGAACAGCTCAGCTGGCCAGTCAATAGTGTAAGTCCGTTGTTGGTGGAACAGGACTATATTTTTGGAGTGTTTGTAAACTCCATTTTTAAAGGTTTCGGGTTTTCCCTGCAAAATTGAGTGTTCCCCCATCCCATGTTTGTAGAATTCTGTTTACATGGCCCCCATCTGTGGATATAATGATCCACATCTGGGTCCATGTTGAGAATTAATTATAGGGATAGTTCTGTGCATTTATATTGTCCCAGGACATCTCACAACCAACACAACGGAATCGTAAAAGTCCATGCTCTTTAGCTCAAATTCTCATTTCAGAACCTAAGCAGATCACCTGGGCAACTTCAGGCCACTGGCTGCTTGTAAGGAGCCCCTTAACCTTATTGGCATTTCTGCCGTACTGTAAATGGCTTCTGCCACATGCAGCCTTTGTCCCTCGCTGGTTAAGTGCATCACTGTCTTCTGACGACAACTGGGCATGCTGCTCGACGGGCAGCTGCGCAGACGGGATGGTTTCGGCTTCCGTTCATTCAAAGCCTCCGTCCCAGAGTTCAGGGCTTCCCTCCTGGAATGCAGCTGGAACACGGAGAACATTCAGTTGGTGCTGGTCAGGGTGTCGCGTTGCACCCAGATGTCCAGCAGCCAGGCTATTCAGCCTTACAGCCCCTGTTCCCAGTGAGGAAAGAGGTTTCTATCTCTGTCCCACGCAGGGGGCGAATGAGTTGAATGGCATTTGCCTGCTTGTGCCTTGGAAACAAAGCTGCCCCTGTGCCAGAAGCATTGGACAAGTGCCAGCTGCTGCTGTTAGTGCTGGATGATCTCTTGGCAGCCGGGCTGAAGCCCTCCTCACTCCTGCATTGGGAGGATCTGAAGTTGGACTGATATTGCTCCCCCCTCCCAGCCACTGGCGTTTGCAAAGGGGGCTCTTTTACAGGGGGCTGCCGAGCGGCAGCCACAGCTCCTCACTTGGAAACTCTACTGGATGTGCTACTTTTCTTTTACGTGGCCCAAGGCCAGCAGCCGACTTTTTCCGAAACAAGAGAGGCTTGGCTCTGGGTCTGCTAACAATGGCAAGTTTTGATCAGGAAGCTCTTCTAATGTGAACAGATTCTCAGGTGGCCACTCCGGGAGTCCTGCCTCCACCGCAGACACGGATGCGACCACGGCGTCACCTTCTTAGGCCATCCATCCGTTTGCAATCCTGCTCAGTTTTCTGACATCTGAAGTCAGATAAGGATGCCCGCCACCCATTCATCAAAGTCACTGATAACAATTCACTCAGTCGAGCCCCCTCTCAGGATCGACAGTGTCATAATACACATGTGTCAAGTGAGGTTTCCCAACCAGCTAGGAATCCAGCTGATGCTACTCTCATCAGCCCTGCATTCAACCAGTTTATCAGCTATCCTAAGGGACTTTGTCCAGTGCCTTGCTGGAATCAAATGTTCATAGTATTTCCATGATCCAATAGACTAGCGATCCAAGATTTGAGTCCAGTAGCATCATCAAAACTAACAAGACTTTCAAAGCACAAGCTGTCAAGAGTCAAAGCTCTCTTTGTGAGATACAATCTTGCTGTTCTACTGCAGACCAACATGGCTACTCACCTGAAACTGTAGGCTTGCCAGCTCCGGATTGGGAAATCCCTGGAGATTTGGGGGATGGAGCCCAGAGAAGGCAGGGTTTGGGGAGTGGAGGGATCTCAGCAGGGTACAATGCCATTGAGTGCACCCTCCAAAGCAGCCATTTTCTCCAGGCGAACTGGGATTTATGGCCAGGAGATCAGTTGTAATTCCGGGAGATCTCCAGCCACCACCTGGAGGCTGGCATCCTATGGAATGGTAATGTGGTTTTTAAAACAATCACCAGTCTGGCAGGATTTGGTGTTGACAAATCTATGCCGGCTTCTACTGATCAGGGCATTGTATTCCAAGAAGCATATACCTGGACTGCTTTATACGTTTTAATCTATTTATTTAAAAATTATTTAGTGGCCAAACTTGGGAGTTGACAGCAGATCAATCTATAAACATCTTGGAAACGATAACCTATCACTTTTCCGGCTGTTGAAGTCAGGCTAAACACCCCATTGATTCCCAGCTCCCCCTTTTCTCCTTTGTGAAATGTTGGGAAGTGCAGGGGTGCCTCAGATCCCCCTTTTATAGGTGTCCTGTACGAAAGCTGAAGCAGGCCTCCAAAAGGCAGCTTTGCCTCCTGCCTTGCACTTCCCTCCCTCTTGCTTTTTGCAAACATTGTTTGGGACTTTGTGCACGCTTTTGGGGGCAAACCAAAGCGGCATTGCATGGCTCACAGCAGTCTAGCCTCTGCCTTGGCTATCCTGGGACAACAGACCCTCCATTCCAGCTGCCAAGAAACAGGCTGGGGCCTTCTCCCCGGCTTCCCTACCGTCAGCACTGCCGCTCCCCCCACAAGCACATTTCCCGGGCTCCCTTGTTGTTCCCGACAAGTCATCTTCATTAGAGTCTTGGCAGAGAGCGGCTGTCTCCCCGGCTCTTCCCCCAAATGCTCTTCAGAGGTAGTGGGATGTGGTCCAGAGCACTGTACAAGTAGAGGCTGTGTGGCAAAGGAAGAGCGTTTCAGCCACTCCTGTCAGACCTGGGGAGAAATGTCTGGCACTCCCTTTTCCCAGAGAAATGCAGGCACGTCTGAGGGAAAACAGCTTCTCGTCTTTCACAAGACATCTCACACAGGGACGCTCAAGTGAAAGATCTTAACACTTGTTCTCCAATTGTGGATACACACGCACTGCTTAGGGAGACAGAGCACACTTGAATAGAAGACCACACAGAAAGCAAGTCACTTGAGTGTCCCCGTGTAAGACGTCTTGTGGAGAGAGACTCTTTATTGCAAGGTGGCAGGAAACGCCTCAGGCTGTCCCGCAGGGCCTCCTTGAGGGGGTGAAGACACCTTGCATTTTCCCCTTGGATCTCAGCCCAAGATATAAGTGGGGCTGGTGCCCTATTGGAAGGATTCATGCAAATAGTGTAAAATTTATTTTGTTTATGACATTGCCAGTGAACAAGAAAGTCTCATGCTGCTCTTTGCTGAAGGTGGCCCCTTTGCTTTTCTCCTCACACCACAGGTGCACAAATCCTACCACTGATAGGGTTGCCAACCTCCAGGCGGGGCCTGGAGGTTTCCTGGAATCACAGCTGATCTCCAGACCACAGAGACAAATACCCTTGGGAAAATGGCTGCTCTGGAGGGTGAACTCTATGTCGTCATACCCCAATGAGGTCCCTCCCACCCCCAACACCACCCTTCCTTGACTCCATCTCCAAATCTTCAAGAATTTCCATTTAGGAGCTGGCAGCCCTACAATGAGAAAAGAAGCCGTCCTTGCCTGGCTTAGCTTTGATCACAGGGAGAGGCCATCCCCAGCAAGAAAGTGTTGACTTTTACAATGCCTGAGATCAATGTGGATCACTGTCGACATTAGCTCCATTATCAGCTAAAATCAGGGCTTTTTTTTCAGCGGGAATGCAGTGGAATGGAGTTCCGGAACCGCTTGAAAATGGTCACATGGCTGGTGGCCCCGCCCCCTGATCTCCAGACAGAGGGGAGTTTAGATTGCCCTCTGGGCAATCTAAACTCCCCTCCGTCTGGAGATCAGGGGGCGGGGTCACCAGCCATGTGACTATTTTCTCTGAGGGCAACCCACTGAGTTTCACCACCTCTTTTCCCAGAAAAAAAGCCCTGGCTGAAATCTAGGATATACTGAGGGTATTAAAAGCTGCCTGTTGTCCCAAGAAGATTCCCTCTGCACTGCCCACAGCCCCGGCTAATGCTGGCTCCTTCTCTGCTGATGTGATACGTAGAACTGGTGGTGGTGGTAGAAAGTGCTGTGAAGAAGTAACCAATTTATGGCAGCCCTTGCTGGGATTTTCTAGACAAGCTACCAACAGAGGTGGTTTGCCATCGCCTGCCTCTGCATAGCGACCCTCGTCTTCCTTGGTAGTCTCCCATCCAATTACTAACCAGCGTCGACCTTGCTTAGTTTCTGAGATCTGATGAGATTGGGCTAGCCCGAGGCATCCAAGTCAGAGCACATAACTGATCGCTGAGTGTAAATATATGCACTTTTCAGGGAGTTGGGAGATCAATTTGAGCATCAATACAGTAGGAGTCAGCAGGAGCCTTTGGGAACGAAGCCAGCACGTTACAGTGATTAGAGTGTCAAACTAAGATCTGAGAGAACCAGCTCCAAATCTCCCCTCTGCCACAAAGCTCACTGGGTCACCTTGGGCCAGTCACTCTTTCTCCACCTAACCTACCTCACAGAGCTGTTGTGAGGATAAAAATGGAAGAGGGGCAACAATATCCACTACCCTAAGTTCCTTGGAGAAAGGATGGACTACAAGTGTATAAAACAAACAAAGGCACAATGGAAAGTCCCTAAATGATGCTTTGTTACCTGTGGGCCAAGAAATCTTTGGCTGGTGACCAATGGGGGCAGCAAAATGCTAGGCTGGCTAGACCTGATCCAGTCTAGCAAGCTTACAAAGTTTATCACCTTCACTGTGTACAGAGGGGACATTATTGGGCCTGGAAGTGCCCAGGAAACCTGGAAGTGGCCATTCATCTCCCAAACTGTATCTCCAAAGAATGCATTTTTCCAAGTCCAAGGGGACTCCTGGCCACAACAGGTTTGTTGAATTCCTTTTAACATACAAATGCCTTGCTAGGCAACCTGGGAAACATAGGACCAAACTAGCAGATACAGGTAACATTCAGCCAACATTTTTATCTATCTACCCACCCACCCACCCACCCTCCCTCCCTTGCAAAGCAGCTTTGAGAGTTGGGTTGCCATCTCTGGCCTGGGGAATTCCTAGGGATTTCAGGGTGAAGCCTGGGAAGGGATGGGGTTTGGGGAGGGGAGGGCTCTCACTGGGGTTTAATGTCATAGAGTCCACCCTCCAAAGCAGCCATTTTATTCAGAGGAATGGATCTCTATAGCCTGGAGATCAGTTGTAATTCTGGGAGATCTCCAGGCCCCACTTGGAAGTTGGCAAACCTATTTGGGAGCTGGGGTGGGGGTTAAATAAGAGGGAGAGCTTAACTCCCCCCTCCCTGCCCAAAATCCATTATCAACTGCTCTTCCCCTATGCTGGTGGGAGGTGGGGGTTGAATGGGAAAATGGCCGAAGGTTTAAAACTAAGCATGAATACAAACACACACCAATGCCTTGCTGAAGCCCGAAGCTCTGGAAGTCTTCTTTGCATTAAACAATGGGAGAAAGTTAAACACATCTGCACAGAACACCTAGAGAGCGAATGCTCCAAAAGGAACTCAGCAGAGACCAATAGCTTGGAATCCAGATGGCGCTTGCCCTTCTTGCTGCACCTGAAGGAACCCAACGGACCAATGTAAGGCTAGCTTCGCCCTTCTCCAGGCTCAAATTCTCCCTGTGCTTGAACCTGCCTAATGTATTCCTTGTGTGCCCGAGGTCAATAGTATGACAGGATTGCCAATCTCAGGTGAGATCTCCCAGAATTATAACTGATTTCCGGACATCAGGGCCCCTGGAGAAAATAGAGGGTGGACCCATCGAGATCCCTTCCCTCCCTAAACCCCATCCTCCCCAGGTTCTACTCCTAGATCTCCAGGAATGCTTCAGCCCAGAGTTGGCCGTCCTAAACCAACTGAAGGAATACCCTGAAAGGCAAAAGGTATACCACACAGCAGTACCTCCTCCCAGAACATTTCCAGGGACGTTTCTATCGATTCCCAGGGCTCATGCGGACACCTGCCCCCCCCCCCACCTGGACTTCAGGCTGCTTACCTGAGAGTATTTTGCTTCCTTGGTACCAGTTGCTCCTGCTGGCTGCAGCTCTGTTCCCCATAGCCTAGCACAGGCCCTAAAGAGGAAATCAGCTCAAGTGCCATGGTTTTTTTAAAAAAATATATACAATGCATGGAACATTCTTGTCCGAGTGCCCAAGAAGTAGCTGGGCTGCTTAAGCTCTTTGTGTGGTCACAGCCCGCGTGGGCCGGGGCAAGGATTGGGGTCCCTTTGCCCAGAGAACACAACAACCACCCTGTGAGCAGGAGAGACCTGGGAATGGGCCAGCAGGCAAAGGAAGAATAACGGCTTGTTTCAGAAGGTCAGAATCCAAGCCCGTAGGTGGGCAGCACCAGATAAGAGGGAAACATTATCTCTTGCCAGGCAGGTCTATGAGGCGCTTTTCACCAGGCCGGCATTGGCCACGGGGCTCCAAAGCAGCCGGCAACAAAGCACCCAGTGTGGGGCTTCAGTGAGGCCTTTTCTTCCCTCGGGGCTTTGGGAATGTCCGGCCAGAGAGGCAAACGCATGTGCTGCGCCTGGGTGCCCTACAAAGAACACTTGATCCTCAAATTGAGCCCCTCACAAAAAACATTATTGTCCACATCCTGAGACATGCAGGCAATTCTGTGACTCTCCGAGCGGCATTTGGCACTCCTGCGTCACTTTGGAGGAAGGGGGTCACTGGAGGACACTCACGTGCCCCTTTCTTATCCTGACATACTCCCAACAACCACTTCCCCTTCCCCAACCACAGGCCCCTCCCCAGCAAGCTGGTTTTCAAGCTCACCCGCTACTAAACAGTTGAAGATGACACACATGGCTCTCCCGCCTTCAATTTATCTTTACAACAACCCTGCAAGGTAGGTTAGGCTGAGAGAGAGAGAGAGAGAGAGAGAGAGAGAGAGAGAGAGAGAGAGAGACCGAGGCTACCCAGGGAGTTTTGTGACTTTGGGGGATTTGAACCCAAAGGTCCCCAGTGCTAGTTTTGACACTCAGACCCCTATACCACACTGGATCGTAAGCATGGGCCACAGCAATGGGAGGGGGTAT
This sequence comes from Eublepharis macularius, assembly GCF_028583425.1. Classification (NCBI taxonomy): domain Eukaryota; kingdom Metazoa; phylum Chordata; class Lepidosauria; order Squamata; family Eublepharidae; genus Eublepharis; species Eublepharis macularius. Next base: position 39,801,026 of record NC_072804.1, on the reverse strand, counting down.
CTTAGGGGTCCTCTAGCATCCTTCAGAACACTCGCCTCCTTTCAGCCACACAGCAGCCGGCTGAGACATGCAACTCCTGGCCGCTCAGCCATGGGACTGCAAACTGGGCCTGAGTGCCAAGAAAAATGGGTCATTCAGCACCTCCCAGCTTGGGGCAACAAGAAGTGGGAAAGACTCCAGGTCCCAACCCAATGCAGTGTGAGGAAGGGGATGTATGGGGAAAAGCTGAAGCTCACTGGAGGCCCCAGCACCCAACCGGGTTCTTCTAGAGGCCACATTTTCTGCCTGCAGGGTCCAATCAGACTGGCCACTGCCAGAGTCTGCCTTGGGGCATCTGAACAGCTGGAAGAGAGGATCCGAGTCCTCCTGGGAGACCCCCTCATCTGCACAGTGAAGTCCAGTGGCAGGGAGCAAGCACTGCGGTGTGTCCTGGTCTGTGTTGCTCTCTCTCTCTGCTCTTCTGCTTGCACACATCAGCTGCTGCCTCTGTCAATGGGCGGGCTGAGACGAGAGGGCCACGCCTGGCTCCCTGCTCCCTGGGAAGGAAGAAGACTCCCGCACTTTTATCTGGAAGAGAAACTGACTGGGGTTGCCAAAAATAAAGGAGAGCGTTCCAAAGGCCCGCTCCGGATCGCACCAGCTCATTAGAGATGCATCTCGTTTGGCTCGAGTCCCACACCTTCCAGCTCATTAGACGTATGCAGTCGCTGCTGGCTCTTCCCCAATCTTCTCCGCAATCAGAGCTTTTAATTAGGTTAATTAAATTGTATCAAACCTCGCAGGGACACAGTTCCCCGATGCTGATGAGGCAGCCCAAACAGACCTCTGTGCCAGCACTCACTGAGTTCCGCCTGCCCGCCTATCGCAGCCAAAGGTTGAATGAAGGAACAGCAGGGGGGACTGGGGGCGGGGGCAACTCTGGCTCCTGCCAGGAGCCTAACCTGACCAGGGTAATCTCAGTATCAGATCCCAGTGCAGCTGGGGAGGGACAGGCTTAGCTGGCTGTCACTCCCACCAGCAAGCAACACAGGCCTCCCCCACCACCACCTCGGGGGAATGACGTGATTTATTGAAGCTGCCTCAAGCTTTGCAAAGGGCCGGCAGTGAATCGTGAGTGGGAAATCAATTCCACCCAGTGAGGGAAACAACTCTGTAGTAGCCCCCATCTAGGTGACATTCACTAGCCTGTGGCCCTGTTCTCAGAGGGGTGCTGGTCTGGAGCCCATAATACCAGGCATGTTGGGCAGCCCGTTATTCACCCTGACATGGGCAGCAGGGCCTGGGAAGGACTGCCCCTGCGGGAAAGATTCGTCAATGCCCAAATTACATTGACTCCTAGAAGTAATTCATTGCAATGACAAGCCTGCTACAAGGGGAATGTGTTCAGCTCAATAGTACATAGGGTTGCCAGCTCAAGGTTGGGAAATTCCTGGAGATTTGGGGGTGAAGCTTGGGTAGGGCAGAGTCTGGGGAGGCGAGGGACCTCAGTGGGGTATGATGCCCTGCAGTCCACACTCCAGAGCAGCTGTTTTCCCCAGGGGAGCTGATCTCTGTATTCTGGAGATGATGTAATGCCAGGAAAACTCCAGGCCCCACCTGGAGGTTGGCAATCCTAATAGCCAACATGGCTAGCAGGTCCCACTGCATGTGCATCTTTGCCATCTGAGGCAGAGGCCCTTTGTAGCACAACAGGCAAAATGCTCCTGCCAAATTTCTGGCCTCAGATATGCCAGCAAGAGGATCTATTGGGTACCTCCTGCTTTCAAGAACAGGCAGTCGTCACAGCTGCTGCTGTGGTGCTCATTGCCAGTGGTGAGGAACAGGCAAGTAGGATGCTCTCTGTCCAAAGTGCCCTTGGACAACACATTAGGCAAGGCTGCTGGCACCCACCATGCCCCCCACCCAACATTTCACAGATGAAAGCAGTCTTAGGAATGAGCGGACGGGGAACACAACAGTGGGGCCAACGTAATGCAGATGCAAACACGCCCCTGGATGAAAACAGGAACTAGAAATGCCTGCCAGTGGATGGGAGTAGTGCGGTGCTGAGGTTTAATCTGGGTGGAAACATGTCACCGCTCTGCAAAGTATACTCTTAAATCTGTGGAAACTTTGGAGGCCCCCAGGGTGCCTTCCCCAATCTGAATGGGCTGGAGAAGGAAGGACAGTGAAACTTTTGGGAGGGAAACATGACCATTTAAAAGACTGTGTGCCACACCAGCTTCTTCGTATGCCTCAGTAACTTGTATAACTATATGATTAACAGTTATAACTTAATGTAGCACTACAGGTTTTGTACCTTCAAAATACAGATGAATATATACTAGGGTGGTGGGGGCGGTCTATGAGACACTACCATATGGTGTAAAAACAAACATTTTAAGAACCATATAAAAGGAATAGATTTAAATTCTGGATATATAAAGGATGGGGAGTTTTCTCTGGGTCAAGGTTGCAGGCTGGGAGGGGGGGGGGGCACCTGAGGTTTGCTCAGTTGGAACATGCCAGGAAAATTGCATCAGCAACAAACTTGGAATGAGGTGATTATTTGCTGAGGGGCTGAGTTGCTGTTTTTGCCTCCCACCCCGCCCCCCACCATTAAGTCACAGCATAGTGTTTTCAAGGCAAGAGACATTCAGAGGTGGTTTGCCATTGCCTGCCTCTGTGTAGCAACCCTGGACTTCCTAGGTGGTCTCCCATCCAAACACTAATTAGGATCAACCCTGCTTAGCTTCCGAGATCTGGGCTAGCCTAGGCTGTCCAGATCTGGGCTCTCTGGAGATAGGGATGAATATCTGTAACATTATTATAAAGACACTTGAAAGGTGCAGTTCTCTTCCAACATGTTCCAACTAAGGTTGCCAGCCTCCAGGTGATAGCTGGAGATCTCTCGGAATTACAACTGATCTCCGGGCAACAGAGACCAGTTCTTGAGAAAACGGCTGCTCTAAAGGGTGAATTCTATGCCATCATACCCCAATGAGGTCCATCTCCTCCTCAAAACCCCTCTCCAGGCTCCACCCCCAAAATCTCCAGGAATTTCTCAACCTGGACTTAGCAACCCTAATTCCAACCCAGCCTGGAAGGGGAAACAGAGTTAGCTGCTCTCCCTACATCTGAGGCACACCAAGTTGAGGAGGAAGCAGGGACTGGTGAATACTATAATTTCTCGTCACCAAGAAACTTGTCCCTTAACTTTGGCTGTCCCCAAAGCCAAGGAACAGCCAATCGCTGAAGGTTCACATGGAACTGATCGCTGCCAAACCTGTGGCACATGCAGGGCCCTCTTCCTTCCATCAGCTCTCCAAGCTGCGCACCTCCCACCACTGCACACTGGGTCCTCTAACACACACCCCGGGGGGCAGGGCTTGGACTGCAGCTTCACCACCAGGAAGCAACCCCTGGCTCCAGAACATACCAGTTCAGTTCTGTTATAATAATCATCAGTTACCTCATTTCCTCCACAAATCATCCCAGGCAGGAGCTGGGGGGCTCAGAGACTCCAGCCCATTCCTCTACTCTAAACTCTGCACCAGGGCTATACAGAAATGTCCTGCAGGAAGCATCTTCCTAATTTTGTCTGCGGCTTTGCACAGCATTTTGTGGAGGTGTAGAGTTGTCGTAGAGCAGTGCATTGTATCCTGCTTCCCAATATAGGTACATCCAGGGCTTTTTTTCTGGGAAAAGAGGTGGTGGAACTCAGTGGGTTGCCCTTGGAGAAAATGGTCACGTGGCTGGTGGCCCCACCCCCTGATCTCCAGGCGGAGGGCAATCTCAACTCCCCTCTGTCTGGAGATCAGGGGGCGGGGCCACCAGCCACGTGACCATTTACAAGAGGTTCCAGAACTCCGTTCCACTGCGTTCCTGCTGAAAAAAAGCCCTGGGTACATCTCTGAGCACCCATTATCAAGGGAGGGGGTTTGACTCAGGGGTAAGGCCCTCCCTCCTACCACTTTGTATGCCGAAGTTCCCAGGGTGAACCCAGTTAAAAGGATCAGATCACAGGTGATGGGACTGATCTTCAAGTGAGACAATGGAGCCATGGTCAGTCAGAGGAGATAGGAACTGGACTGATCACGGATGAATCAGTATAAGGCAGCTCCATCGAGGGCTTAGGGATAGAGAATTTGATTTTTATGCAGAGAGAGCACGTGAGAGCGACATCTTTGGTGGAGACTCTGAAGAACCAGGGTCACCCGGAAGAGTTAGTAATAGAGTAGATGAACGTCAAGGCGGCTACATACATTTATTTCATGTATCCCAGCCAGCCATCCCTGTTTAATTATAGGGATTTATTTAAAGTACTTTTATTCCTGCCTTTCTCCCAGGCTTGTCAGGACACAAGGCGGGTAAAAACAATTAAAAAGACTTTAATAAAACAAACATACGGGGACACCGCACATCAGCTGCAACTTGAGGGCACACACTTACAGACCGGCAGAACTGCTGTTCATTCTCTAAGCGGCTAGAATGACAGCAACTAAACTTCCAAAAGAGCACCAAGGCCTCTAAGGACAGCATTCACACACAGCCAGGAGGCACAATCACATCGACAAAACTAGGCAGCCTCAGGAGCCCCATTTCTCCAGAGACCAAATCATTGGACAGGCAAGAGATGAGATCACAGACCTGTGCCCAAGTCAGAAAAGACAGCACCTGAAAGAAACACTGGTCTACTTTAATGAGTTATGGTTCAGAAGGGAGCTTGGAAACTCCACTGGTGGCCCAGTTTTCAAACCACCAAGTTTGTGTTTTTCCTGCAGCAGCTGCAACATTCCACCTCACACAGTACTCGACAGCAAAGCAGTGGAGCTGCACTGCCACCTGCTGGGCTCTCACTACAAGCCTCTGATGCTGCAGATTGAGGCTTTGGGGACAGTGGGCAACCGTTGAGTTGGGCCAGCTGATGAGTGACAGCAGCCAAACTGGGCTGGAGGTTGTGTGGATACACCAGTTCTGCCCCACTCAAGGACACCCTTCCACTTGCCCCATCAATGGGCACACCTTTAATTGGGTAGAGAGGCACAACACTGGCAGGTTGATCTCTTTGGAAGAGAAGTGGTGAGAGCAAGCTCCAACCTTTCAGCTTCAGCTGCCCCTGCAGAAAGATCGGCTCACTTGGGTCAGGCTGCAGCCACACAGTCTTTGCAGAGGAGGCTGTCTCAAAACATGGGAAGAGGCAGCCCCAAACCCAGCTTCCATGTTTCCCAGTGGCCTTCAGGCACACGAGTGCACAAACACTTTATTACTTCCTCCTCTCAAGGCAATACCTTTAGGTAGCAGCACTCAGCCCAGAACCAGCTGGATGCCCCCTGCTGACCAAATGATTAAAGTTCTCGGGCCAAGTCAGCTGCAGTTTCTTTGGAGGGGTGTATTCCAGTCAGTTCACCCAGCCAAAGCTCCTGAGCGTACAACATGGAATGCGCTACCATCCTCAAAGGGAACCCTACCTGCTGAAGTTCAGGTGGGCAATGGGTCCAGGTGAAAGGCCATCACGCCTGGTCTTCTAAATGCAGCCCCCTGAAATCTGCAGCATTATAGATTTACTCCTGCTGGGTTTATTGAAAAGCACATGATACAGGGTGATGCTTCTTCTGCAAAGCGGGCAAAAAGAAGCTGTATACATTATAGTCTCTCTTTTTAACCCATGGGAGTAGGGGCTCCTCTAAGCCATTCACTGCCAGCAGTCACATCCTTTACCACTCCCACAAGTGGTCAGCGCTTCCGCCTGAACTGGAATTTATAAACAGCAGCCCGGTTTACTGTTTCTTTCTTCTGCTTCATTTTCTGAGTTTTGTCCTAAAAAGGGAGAAGGAAACTTCAAAAACCGACGCACCCTTCCAGAAGAATTAAGGAAAGCTTGCAGAGGAGGGCAAGGGGGTTAAATATGATCTACATCCACTTCTTCAACAGAACAAAGCTGGCTCCACCAGCCTCCCGAACATCAGTGGGAAGAGTCTGTGACCACCCACTCTGGGGATGAAATGCGGTTGCCTGTCATCGCCTAAAGCAGCCCCCACTGCACACCTTTCGATCACAGGACTGCTAATAAGGCTGCCAAAGGAAACACTGCACTCCTCAATGCCCCAGAAAGTCACCCTCTTCCTGAGCCATCACACAACCTTGGGGACCTTAGAGCAGAAGTGAGGGAGAAGGACAGGACTCCAAGCCTTCTCACCAAGAGGTCTTTGCGTGTCTGGAGCTTCTGGGCGACAACAAACATCTTCCGCTCCCTCTCAATGCGCTGATTCAGCAGGTTATACCGTTCCTTCCTCTGTTTGGCCAGTTTCTAAAGAAAAAAAGAAGAAAGCATTTTTAGCAGAGAGGGACAGAAAGAGACAAGCCCTCTGGATGCTGTTCCCAGGCTGGCAGCATACAGCCAGGCATGGACCTGTGGCAGGCACGGCTTCTCAGTGTGTCAAAGTGCTGCTCTGAGTGCTTGAATTACTAAGAGGCAAATTAACACACATTACTAAGAGGCAATAAACACACAAATGTTGAAGGAAAATAGACCGTCTCCCTGGCAGCTGACAGAAAGGAGATCAACAGATTAGAAACAGAGCGCACAGGCTTATGTCCCTACACTGCTGTCAGGAACCCTGGAAAGCGACAACAAGCAGGACCACAAGAGCAAACCGAGACTGTGGAGCAATGCTGTGCAGTCAGCCCGAACCAGGGTCCTCTCTCTCGTTGCCATTTTCCAGGGTTCTCAAAAGCATGAGAGGGGCACATTCTCGGTTTCTAACTTGTTGATTCCTTTTCTGTGAACCACCAGGAGAGTTTTCCTGTTTTCCTTCACCATTTGTGTGTCTATCGTCTTTGCATTCCTTAGTGAAAAAAGAACCATTTCCTGTTGGCCGTTTTGCGCTTTAAGCACAGCCATCCTGCCTCTAAACTTCAGCCAAACTGACATTAGCATTGGCCCGAGTATTCTTTTACAGGCAGGCTCCAGCGGATGACTTGAGAAGGAGGTACTGCATATAGTCCCTCTGTAATGATTCACAACGACAGGCCTGGCAGAGTGCTTTGCCTGCACAAAGATGGCAAAAGCAGGTGGGCCAGTCCGGAATGCATGAAAGGGTCTTTGTAGGACCCGAGCAGGTGCAGAGGTCATTCGGGCCTCTCCCTTGGCCCGATGCCAGCCCTGGGGAGCAGGTTGCCTATTCCCACAGCACCCAGGCCCCGGGCCGCCAACCCCAGCCTGAGCAAGCTTCACTCAGCAAGCTGTATCACAGCAGGTGTGAGCTAATTAGCACTATCGAACAGGATGGATCCCAACTTGCTCCGTCTGGAGAAGATGACTCAAATCTCCGGGAAGAGGAAAAATTCTACCAGTCTGAACTAGCCCAGCTGCCACAGAAATAAGCAAGGGGGAGGAGGGACTTAGAAGATCTACAGCAGCCTCCACAGTTCTGGACATTTCTCAGGTGCAAATTGCTCAACCCGTACTGCCTGGCTTACTTCAAGGATGCTTCAGCTTTTTGCCCCAAATTTGCTTCCCTCCATGACTTGGAGACACAGCAAAGTCAACTTTTCAGTCTGTCTACACAGCCTTAACACGCAGCCTCACGCTTCAGAGTTTTCTGCAGGTAGTCAGGATATCCTCCTCTTTTCTCAAGAATTAAGGCTTTCCGCTGCCTAAGGGGGGCTTTGGATTCGCTGCCCCACGTCCCAGCTCATGCTAGCTTCAGGCTTTGGATCAGCCTGAATATTATACAATCCATCAGGGGTGGCAGCAGATCCCTAGAACCAAGATGGCTTGAGATGATTTCTCCGATCGCTATCTTGCACGTGTTAACTTGCCAATCTCATATCTGAGGGAAGGAGAAAGGGTTCCACTAGAGCATCACTGATCTGCATTACAACACAGGATTAGGACGTGGTTTTGCACAGAGACGGCTATCATAGGAACTGTCTACCAAAGAGAAAGCTGGGGGTGGGGATGAAGCACAGCTTCAAAAAGAGCAGCTATACATACTTTTAAGTAGCCAGGATGAGTAGTTCCCTGGATGCTTTTCTTCTGCAGTGTTTCAATGGTGGGTCGGTTGTACACTCTTCCCGTCAGCTCTGGGACCGTGTTCAGGTGGGTGGCGAGGTCAAATCTTTGAACTAGAAAATGGAAAGCCTTTGTGTTTCCAAAGGTGGTATAGGGCATAATTCACCAGAAACATTAGAAACACAAAACGCATGTTTGATGACAGATGAACAAGCAGGGGCATCTTTCATCATCCCTTCCTTCAGCTGGCCCCGACCTCCATCACTTTGCAGTGCAGGGTAAGCGAAATGCTTCTTTTAAAGACAAAAGGAAAAAAAGTGTGCCCGGGCAGCTATCTCCTCGCTGACCAATGAAATCCTTACCTTCTTTCTTCGAGTCAAAAAAGAAAGTGTGCTTGTTGGGCTGCTTCCCCTCTGCTTCCAGAAGATGGAGCTCTGATTTCAGCCTTTCTATTTTCTGAGAGACAGAAATCCGTCAGTCCTTTTAGCCTTTGCTGTCAATTGGCCTCAGTACCATAGAATCACATGACTGGAAAGTGATCTAGGAGTGCCCCCCAGCCAGTGGCTGGACCACCCAGCCCTCAACACATCCCGGCAATCTAGGCAGTAAAGGGCCACAAGCACAGCTCTTAAGCATATGCTTTGGACACGTCCAGCAATTCAATCTTTTGGGGAGAAATATATTACTCATATTAATGTTGTGTTAAAATACCCATTGTCTTTTCAGAACATTTATGCACTTTTAAACTAGGTGCCTGTAACCCGTAACCTAACCGATGGTCAACGAAAACTGATCTTCTGTGTCATTAGTGCAGCCTTACATGACAACACTGGAGAGACAAATGCCCACCTCTCATACTTCTATCGATGAAGAACCTCACAACTTTATCTATATTTGAATGTATGGCATATAGACGACAATTGCAGATGGACTTACTTTTTTAGATCTTTGGAAACCTTTTATGGATGCTTATGAGTAAATTTTTCGTTGTTGTCATATTTGTATTTTTATTGTGTATGAGGTTTATTTTAATTTTTTGCCTTTTCCCCTCTTCTTTTCAAATAAAGTTTACCCAGAGGATACAGGGGAGAAATGGAAGCTGCCCTCTCAGCCTTGCCCAAGATCTTTTCTGAACAAGGTGCCAAGATCAACAGCACCTTTAAGTAGCACCTTTAAGACTAACCAACTTTATTGTAGCAAAGTTGGTTAGTCTTAAAGGTGCTACTGGACTCTTTGATTTTGCTACTACAGACTAACACGGCTAACTTCTCTGCATCTATGACCAAGGTGCCAAGAGTACACTTTGACCTCCTTTCCGAGAACATCATACAGTGCTTCGATCATTCACTCTCTGCTTTTTAATCTAAGTAATTATAAAAGTTCCTTCTTCGAACACAAAAGGATAAGCAGTCCACCCAGATCCTGAGAGGCGAGGCCTGGGTGCATTTTCGAAGCTACAGCTCACTCTGCATCTTGAACTAGAAAGCAGAAAGCAGGGAGCCCAATCCACTAAGCGTTTCCTGCTTTGCAGCTTCCATTCATTTAAAGAAATCAGGCATTCTGAAAGAAGTCACTGCCTGTAGCAGCATCTTGGGAAGGTGAGTGCCATGACCATTGTCTGCTAGAGCCATTCAGCTAAAGAAAGTGGAGAACCTGGGATTGAACCTGGGACCTTCTACACACCAAAGCATGTGCAGTAATAAGAGGAAGAGACAGCAGGAGATAGGAAGAATCATAGGCATGATCAAGGGGAGAAAATATACAAGAATAAAGCCACCTACAGTTAATTTATAAGTTAAAAAGCTGCCAAATAACTGTTACAGAGGTGGCTTTACATTCATATTCTCCTAAAACGTGTGGTATAAGAAAACATCTTTTTTGCTTTCTAAAAAGCCCCTGAAGCACTTCCACTCAGCTGCCAAGCCAGAACCATTTAATGCTTGGGCTCATTTTCTTACAAAGGAGCCCTCGACATCTAAAGAAAGGGGGACGGTCATCTAATGTCAAGGAGCCATGGGGCAGTGGCACAAGGCCACCAGTGATTCAGCAGACCAGACGACAAACACAGGGCAAGCAAGAGGCCAAGCGAATGTGCTCCAACCTTGGCTTCAGCTACTCGCTTCATTTCAATGTATTTCAGGTCCTGCGTCTTCATCAGCTTCTGCTGTTCCGGCGTCCTTTCTTCTTCCTGCTGTTTAATCACGTGAACTCCATCCTGTTGGGAAATGAAAACATGCATTAAGCACAGTGAGAAACAATGCTGGGGCTTACTCGTAAAACATGTTTATTTTATCTACAACGTCTACCTTGCCTTTCCAAAGGGCTGGGGGGCAGGCTGCATAATGACAATTAAAAGCATAACACACAAAGACGGGACAAACCAGACTAGAAAACATACTAGGAAGATTACCCTTATGAAGGTAACTGTCTCCATCACCGATACAGCAGCACCACAGCCCTCTGAAATAAGGTTGCCGTACACAGCCTTGTAAAACATACTCAGCAGGGGGACAGTCTCTGGGAGACCAGTCCCTAAAAGCATCACAACGGCCCAGACTCCCTTCCACAGAGAAAGGATGCCGCATCAAAGCAGATGGCACGGTCAAAAAGGAACACCAAGCAGGTTGGAGTGAGCATGCAGGCTTATACCAGGAAAGGCACATGGGCCTCTGGCTGTGAAGAGCTTTAAAAGGTAAGAACCAGCAACTCACATTGAACTCAGAAACAAACAGGCAGCTGTCTGACAACAGAAACTACATTTCACTCTCTGGGGCTTCACAGCATACCCTATACATTGGATGTTAATCAAGGGTAGAGGATACAGTAGCATGGAACAGCAGGGCTGCCTTGGTAATGCTGGGAAAGGATACCTTACAAGGCCACACACAGATGAAGAAAAATACTCTTCACTACAGCCACAGTCCACTTTTCAGAAATCAAGAAACAGTCAAAAACACAACCCAGGCACATCACTTGACCAGGAAGGGACAATCCACCATTCAGTGATCCAGTGTGGAACAGGGGTTAGAGTGCTGATAAGGATCTGGGAGTCCCAGGTTCAAACCCCACACACTGCCATGGAAACTCACTGGGTGACCTTGGGCCAGTCCTCTCAGCCTGACCTACTTCAGAGAACATTTTAAGCCACTTTGGATCTCCAGTGGGGAGAAAGGTGGACTAATAAATGAAGTAAATAAAAATTCAGGCACTGATTCAAGAAAGGCAACTGCTTCTGGGGGCTTAATTAATAAACTGGGGGCCTGCATACCAACAATGTCTAACCTATAAAGCTCCAGCTGATCTTATTTAATGGTATAATATAAGTGAAAGTACAGAACTTGAAAAAACACCATAAAGATCCCAGGCAGACAAATCAACAATCCAAACAGAAACCACCAGAAAACAACTCTTGCAAACCATCCCCCTTTTCCAGCCAATGTGTTAAAATAGCACAGACTACACAATCAAAGGCTGCCAATACATATAGCAAAAACTATGGCAATTAAGCACCCCTGTCCATCTGTAAATGGAAGTCATCCACTAGAGCTCTCTTTGCCCCAAAACTAGGTCTAAAGACATAAAAAAAGCATACTCAGGTGCATCTACAGCAGCCCAGGCACCTCTTGCTGACTTTGGTCAAAGAAGGAAGGCTAAAAATGGTTCATCATTAGCCAGTTTATTTGTAAGGTTTTTAAAAAAGTGGCCTAATCAGGGAACTCAGAAGTTCATTAAATTAGGAAATTTATATGGCGCCCTTTCAGAGACCTGCCTGAGGTAACTACATCGCTTCTTCAATAAGTGTATGAAAAATCCTAGCCGAAGGGGGTCCGATCTTAGCTTGGCAAGATTTAAGACAACAAGACGGGAAAGGGTCTGCTTTGCGTGTGGTGGCCTTCTCAACCTCAAGGAACTTGCTAGAGAGGGAACTCGGAAAGTATCCGTGCAGGTCTTGTAAACAGATGGTTTCAAGACTCCAGTAAAGAAACTGCATTGAACCTATCAGCAAAGTATCTAGAAACCATGATACAGCCATCACCCCCATCTTCTAAGTGTTAAAAGACAACAGACTACTGCGAACAATTTCACTGGATGATTCAGCAGATACAATAAAGGCAATGGAGCAGAAAGCTGCCTTTCCGGCTGTGACCATCAACTCAGAATTTCCGGCCCATTTCTCCTACCAATATTCAACCATGGAGCTAGAGATTTATTTGATTATAGTCTGCCTTTCTCACTGAGTCTCAAAGTAGATTACAGGATATAAACAATGCAATCAGTCAGTACACAACAACCAATGAACAAAAGTAATAGGACTAGGACTGGGATTACAGAATTAGAGAATAAAGCATCCAAGGCAACATAAACTATAAACAATACAGGAAATGGATATCTATAATAATCATTGCAGTAGAGTACAATCCTATTTCATTACAAATGTATCCGCCTGGACTATTCATTCTACTATGGTTCAAATCTTTTTATTTAAAAAAATCCAACACGTTTAAAAAAGCCCCATGGCCATCCCAAGTCTCCACTCAAGCCCCTTTCCCTTACTCATAGGGGATATCAAACTTCTGTTTGGGTACTAACAACTACACTGCGATTTAGAGGCTTTGCCTACTTGCCACATCTCCCACTTTGCTGGTATCAGCTAACCTGGGAATGATGTCTTGCACCTTTGCAATTTTATCCTACTGCATTCAAGGGAGAGCAAGCTCACCTACTGCCCTTCCCCTTTTCCACCGTTTGGAAAGCAGGACCAAACAGGTGTGGTGTGCTTACAGAGATCAGGTTTCAAGCATTTAAAATATAACAAAGTTTAATAAACAAAAATAAGAAGAGTATACATGGTCTGTATGAGCATCAGGCTGAGCAAGGACACAAAGAAAAGATGAAAACACAAAGTCCTTTCACCCTTCACTGAGTACTTAAGCTAATGCTTCTAACTAGGCCTGGCTGGTACACATGAAACTGCCTTACAGTGAATCAATCCACTGGTCCATCCAAGCCAGTATTGTCTGCACCGACTGGCAGCAGCTCTCCAAGATCTCAGGTAGAGGTCTTCCACATCACATGCTACCTGTTTCTTTTAGCTGGAGAGGCCAGGGACTGAACCTAGGCCTTTCTGCATGCCAAGCAGAGGCTCTACCATTGAGACACAGCCTCTCTCCAAAATTCTTGAAGTTGCAAAAGCAGCAGCCTTTCCACAATACGCAGGAACATGGGAATCAGACACATACTTCAGCCATCCAGTCAAGAATGAAGGGTTTCAGCAGTAGCTACTCCACAAGCATTCGTCTTCAACACACACATATATAGAACGCTCCCCAAGACTCCAGCCTGTTCAGTAACTTACAGAATTGCTCACTTATGTGTGAAACAGAGAGAAAGAAACGAAGCCCCATCTGTCAAGTGCTGCTCCCTGAAAGTGGATTATTACCTGGAGCTGTACACGGGTCATTCGGAAATAGAACTCATCTGGGTTCTTCTCCTGTGCCTTTTTGCGAAGCGCCTGGAGGGCATTCTGCTTCTTGTGGTAGTCACTGCAGGGCAATAAAACAGTATTAGCACAGCCTGTCTACACCACACTGACCTCTCCAAAGGACAGTAACTAACACTTTGAACTTAGTTCTAGAAAGGTACAGCAAAATATCTGAAGTTCATGAACACAAAACACTTGAAGCACAGCTATCCAGCGAGAATCCATCTTAATGCCTAGGCTGCCTAAACACTCCTGAAAGCAAGGAGGGGGCAGCTCCCGGCACGTAAGGCTGACAAGAGACCAACATACACTTCGGGTTTGGCTGCAGCAGGAGACAGAACATGGTGCTGGAAGATGGCTGTCTGGCCTAGAACATTCAGCACTGTTTCTCTGTAAATTGGACTATCTCGTGTTTCCAACAAAGCACAGCCACATGGAAGTAACGGTTCCAGCAGTAAGACATGCACACTGGTGAGACCTGGCAAGCAGCGATGACTTACTCAGCACGGAGCTTGTAATCTTTCTTCTTCTCAAGGATCCCCAGATGCTTCCGAGAGGCAAGCTGCAGAGAAAAGGGAAAGAAGAGGCAGAAGAGAGATCTGGAGGTGAGAGGTCAGTAATGAGAGAGGGTTTACTATGGACAATAACGTGTCTGAGTAAGATATTTTTGAAAGAAGCAATGTCCATGTGTGCATAAATCAAAGCTGTCAAACTACTGCCATAACTGAGTATACAAAATGAAGCTTCGAGTACATCCATTGCCCTCCCATTGTGAAACACTGCAGGCCTTTCTGCAGCGAACAACCCCAACCTCTGATCTAATAAATATATAACAAATTCCTTATTAAAGTCAGTATTGCCAATAGAGAGAAGAATTAAGGGTGCCCCCCCTCCAGCAGGCCCACGATCTGGCCAACTTCATGATGCAGATGAAAGACATGAGTATGGCTTGGGCATGGGGCAGAGTCCCAAAAATGACAAAATGGAGCATACCACTTAAAACTGCAGGGGTGGGGGGAATTTTGGGATGTCTTCCTACTGTTACACCAAACCTCTCCGATTAGAAAACCAAGAAGAAGCAGATCCCATCCCCTATACTCTAGCCTGTTTGGATGGAGATTTTGCCACAAGAGACCCATCACCACTTACCTCCCCTCTACCTGTGGGGCTGCCCCATTCATTCTCCTGCACACATAAACAAAGCCCTATCCACCAGCCTTTGCATTTCCCATTCCAGCTACCAGCTTCTAAGTGGTGGCTAGAGATCCCCTTTGGAAGGTGGCTTTGGAAGGTGGACTCACACTATGGTATTATACCCATTTGAAGTTCCTCCCCTCCCTCGAACCCCTCCCTCAGGCACCACCCTCAGAATCTCCAGAAATTCTCCAGCCTGGAGCTGGCAACCTTACATGCCCAACACGAGGGCCACTTAATCCCTCACGCCACCCCGCGCCCTGCACTTGTTTCCAGGAGCTGCAGGACAGTTCCTCGCTTGCAGAACAAGCACCTGACCAGAACACCGGCGCTGAAAGAAGGGGAAAGGGAGACTAGCTCCCGAGGCCACGACGGAGTCCTGAGGGAGGGCCGCTCTCCTCTTCCTCCCTACCCCCCCCCTTATCCTGGACACGCGTTCTTCCCCCGCGCTGTTCCCACGTTCAGGCCAACTCGACCCGAAGCAAGGAGAGGTACCTATCAGCAGCGCCATCCCCTCACCTGGGACCGCTCTCGGTGCTGGCGCTGGCCCGCCTTGGCCGCTTTCTTGAAGGCAGCAGCCATGCTCACAGCGCGCCCTCGCCCAGCGACTGCTTCCGGGGCAGCATGCGGGCCGCTTCCGGTTTGTCAGACACGCCCCCTTCGACCAAGGCAGCCTTTGAAGTGCCCACGTGGCCCTAACAGAAGGCAAAGTCGGCTCGGTTCTGGGGGTCCAGTGAATGTTTTTGAGAGCAGGGCTTGTAAAATATCAACAACAGTGGTGGTTGGATTCACGAACAATAAACTTAGTGATGCTTATGATGATGATGATGTGGCAATCACAGGGGACAATCGAATTGAGGAAAGAGGAGACTAAAAAGATAACAAAATATCAAGATCTAAGATTTGAAGTTCAGCATCTCTGGAAGAAACATAATAGTTGCAAACAGCTGCACTTCTTGGAACATGCTGCATATTACAGCAACACCTCACTGACTCTTAGATTCTTGGATAAAATCTGAGTCAGTGAGGGGCCAAAAATTCTAGCCCGAACATCTGGTGGGCTGTAGAAAAATAGAGATAAATGACAACAGTTCATCTGTATACCACTCTTCCAGGTAGATTAGGGCCCACTCAGAGTGGTGAACACAAGTCAGTGTTACTCCCACAAAAATGCAAATACAGAACCAACTTCAGCCTCTTCCTCTCTGGGAAGAAGAGGGTGTCTCATTATCTAAGTCCCCACATGCGTGTCCTAAGTATGTGTGATGCACAGCCAGAGCGTTATAGAGGCATATATTGGATCATCGAATCAATGGGTGTACTGGCTAGGTTTTATATAGTGCTTTGGAGAGCTGTGCTTGGCTGCAAGACTGACTCAGTATCCTAAGTAGCACCAGGACTTGGGGGCAGGGAGGGGAGATGGGGGGCTACACTTGCTGTTTTTTGCTTGCATGGGACCCAGTGGGATGTTGTTAAGATAGACTAGGGTTTCCAGTGACATAGCGTGCTGGTGTTGAGGATCTGTCCAGGGCTAGAGAGACTTAGGAAGCAGGCCCTTGATACCACCCAATTCTACATCAGTGCTGAAGTTGCAGTAATGTAACAATGAGAGATGCATGGATAGGGCTTCAGTGCCCTCCTTGTTAGAGCGAGTGTTAAACAACGCTGCGGAATTAAACGCTGAGCTGGTTAGAGAGGCAAAAGCTTTATTTGAGGAAGTTACATACTTGAGGGAAAGGGGGAGAGATAGATCCTAGCTATCTGACTACATCTTGCAGAGACAGAGAAGAAGTGTGGAGCAGGAGAGAGAAGCAGGATATTGCCCTGTTTAGCCCAATAGGAGACAAGACAAGGAAATGACCCCCAGGAAACAAGAGAGGTGCTACTCTCACTGTCCTAACTAAGTGATCCTTGCTGCCCCCTGCATGGTAGGCTCTTCTTACTTCTTGCTGCTGCAGTACACCAGACATTGTTATTTCTAACACTCCTATCCCATTCAGAGACATGACTTAGAACGAAGGGCATGTACTATATTTCATCTCTTTAACAGCGAGCTGACGCTGCTTTTGGTAGATATCCACGGCTGCAGTGAGAGGGCAGCAGAGGAGTCAAGGAAGACTTGAGAGACGCAGAGGAGACACAGAAGTGAAGCCAAAGCCCGTCTGGCAAAGCCCGGGCCACAAGGGCTTGGGAATTGCTTGTAGCTCAGGAAGCACCATTCCACCCCACCATCTTCAAGAAGATGCCGCCATACCAACGGGTGCGAGGATATACTGTTGTAAAGCAATGAACAGACAAACATTTTCCTGTTCCTTCTGGTTAGTCCCCAGGAGGTCAGAAAAACCCTGTGGCCGTCCCCAGTGTCTGCACAGCAATGCTGCCCTGTCCCCTTGCTCTCAAGAGTGCCAAAAAAAACCCCTCAGTTCCAAAAGCAGCAAGCCTGAGAGTAGAGAGTATCTCCTGCTAAACAGAATCTTACCTCTAGCACTGTACCTGCGTTGCTATTTAGAGGCTCTACCTAGTTGCCATGTCTCCTGCTACATTCCCACAAGCTAGCGTGGCAGCAATCTATCACAACTTTGAGCTTTTGTGCCCCAGGGGTAGTGTTCTTGCCCACCACCCTTCCTTGTTAATATACTTCAGATAATAAGACTGAATAGGAGTGATGCATTTCCAGAGATCAGGCTTAGAGCATTCAAAATATAAGAAAGTTTAATTAGCAAAAAAAAAATACACTGGTTAATGCATTGGCCTGTGCAAGGTTTCAAAGAAAAGGTGAAAACACAGTCCCCTGACTCTACACTTGGACTTATCCTAAATGATGTTTAAATAGGACAATCTAATTTTACCTGAAGTTGCAGAAGGTTAAAGTTCAGCCAGTTTGGCGTAGTGGTTAAGAGCACAGGACTCTAATCTGGAGAACCGGGTTTGATTCCCCACTCCTCCGCTTGAAGCCAGCTGGGTGACCTTGCGTCAGTCACAGTTTCCCGGAGCTCTCTCAGACCCACCCACCGCAGGGTGTTTGTTGTTGTGGAGATTATAATAACATACTTTGTAAACTGCTCTGAGTGGGTGTTAAGTTGTCCTGAAGGGCGGTATATAAATCAAATGTTGTTGTTACTACGACGGCGACTCATTGCTGGGACTTTTCCCCATTGTCCCTGGTCACACAGATAAGATGAAGTCCCTAGGTAAAAGTTTTGTCCTTCATGGCTAATGCCCCAAGTCAAAACCAAGATGCAAGAATCCTGGGAATTTACAATGGAGAGTCCATCCACCCCCAGCTTCATTTTGATTTTCCTGCCTCAGGAGGGAGAGAACACATTCTAGCCATTCAGCTGTTTCCCTCTCTGTCCCTTTAGCTGTCACCTTCCCCATCTTCCACTTCAGCCACAGTCATCAGCATAAGCAAGAGCCTGAGTGCTCTGTGCTTGGAGGTCAATGGCTTCTTCCTCCTAAACCATTCCCAAAGTCAATGGTCATCAGTTATAAACTGATTTGAGCCTTTTTTAAAATTGTAAGTTCCTTTTAAATTTTAAGACCCTGATCTGGATGGCTCAGGCTAGCCCAGTCTCATCAGATTTTAGAAGCTAAGCTGGGCCAGCCCCAGTTAGGGAATGGGAGACCACTTAGGGTTGCTATGCGGAGGCAAACAATGGCAAACCACCACTGTTCATTTCGTCCCTAACTTACACAGTACCCAGGGCTTTTTTTTCAGCTGGAATGCGGTGGAACGGAGTTCCAGCACCTCTTGAAAATGGTCACATGGCTGGTGGCCCTGCCCCCTGATCTCCAGACAGAGGGGAGTTTAGATTGTCCTCCTTGCCGCTAAACTCCCCTCTGTCTGGAGATCAGGGGGCAGGGCCACCAGCCATGTGACCATTTTTGCCAAAGGTGATTTAAACTTTAACACACACACACACACACACACCCGTTCCAGATGACTCAAAGTGATGTCATTGTGCGGTCCTGAGTTCCACCACCAAGTTCCACCATCTCTTCTCCCAGAAAAAAAGCCCTGGTGGTAGCCATAAGGTGGCTGCAACTTGACTGCATCATACACCCAGGCCGCTTTGGAACTCCATTGGGGAGAAAAGTGGGATATGGGGGATGACAACCCAGGAATCTAGCCAGCAGAGGGTCTAAAGAGGTCCACCTCACTTTTTGCTCCAGTGCCCCCAGTAATCAGATAATTTCTTAATCAGGATGTTTCCACTGTGATGGATCTCAGGCCCATCGAGGCAGCTGCTACCACAAGCAAAGAGAACTTGCCGCTTGCATCTTGAAGGCTTCTATCCTGGCCCTTTTCCCTTTGGCTGTGGACTACCACACAGCAGGCCAGGGAAATCACTACGTGGAACGCTGCCCTGTTCTACCTAGGTTTGCCAACCTCCAGGTGGGGCCTGGAGATCTCCCGGAATTCCATTTGATCTCCAGGCTACAGAGATCCTTTCCTCTGGAGAAAAATGGCAGGTTCGCAGGGGGGATTCTACGGCACTACATCCCTGCTGAGCTCCTTACCCCAAACCCCACCCTCTCCAGGCACCACCGCCAAACCTCCAGGAACGTCCCAAACTGGAGTTGGCACCCCGGCGTTCTGGTTTGACTCCGGGCCACCGGCCGAAGCTTAGGGCTTCTCTCCAGCAGCAGGAAAACTGCCCTCCCCGGCTCCACCGGCCACTCCTGCCTTCCCCGTTGCCGCTGGCGAGTGCCCCCGGCGGGCCCGTCGGACTCGTAATGCCCCAGAGGGACGCACGCGGGTCGGCGTCTCTTGGGAAGAGCCGAGCGCCGCGGTCCACCCTCCGCAGCAGAGCCGCGACCGCCCCTCCGGCGCGCCCAGCCGGGCCGGTCCCCTCGTGGGCAGCGGCTCCGCCCTCGCGAGGGCCGGGCAGACGGAGGGCGCGGCCACGCCGACTCGGGCAGCCTGCCGGGCGGGAGGGAAGGCGAGAGCCGCCGGGAGCCGGGCAGGAGCGGAGCGCCGACGGGGCGCGGCAGGTGGGCGCGACGCCTCCGCGGCGGGCAGCGGGAGGGAGAGGCAGGCAGGCAGGCCCTTCCCCGCCTCGGCTCCTCCGGGCGCCCGGGCTGGCGGGCAGGGACTCCTCGGAAGTTTCTCTCCTCCCGTCCCCCGCCTCGCCAGGCTTGGAGGCGGTCGGGCAGAAAACCACGACGGAGCCGCCGGGTAAAGGAGGAGGCGAGGTGGGAGCCACCCGCGGGCGAGATCTCCTCCCCGTCGCGGATGCAAAATAGGGAGGGCTTGATCGGGGGGGGGAGTCTGACCTCCGTGGGGTACAATGCTATACCCCCCAGCAGTCATTTTCTCCAGGAGAACTGATCTCCCTCGTTCGGGGATCAGTTGTAATTCCGGGACATCTCCATGCTCCACCTGGAGGTTGGCAACCACTGCCTAAGTCGGGCTTGGAACAGTTTTCGTGAGAACCCCTCCTCCGGGTGGAAAAGTGTAACGAGGGGTTATTAGTGACTGGGGGGGGGGGTTAGCTTTCAGAAACAGTGTAAAAATGAGGCAAGAAAGGAACCTGTGAATGTGCCTCTTAGTTGAACGCAGCCTTTTGCTGTCTAAAGAGCGGTTTAGCGCTGGTAGATTCAGAGGGTGGTAGAGTCCAGCTGGGAATGTCTCTTTGCCTAAAAAGAAAGAAACAGAGGCTGTCTCCCCTGTACTTGGGGTGCTGCTTTTCTGCTTGCAAGGGAGCGTGCTGCAAAGTGACCCTCCCTGGCCCTCTTTCTGCCCCCTCATTTTCCTGCACGGGTGAACCATGCCTAGCTTTAGGAAATAAGAAAATCCACACACACCCCAAGCCAGAGACTTGGCGCTCGCTTAGCTTTTTCTCTCCCCTTGGTATTTTGGTGCCTATGATGGAAGAAGACGGCTGCCTTTCCAAGGGCAGGGGAAAGGGTAATCATAAACTAAAAGTGACAGCTCTTTAAGCTTACCCCAAAAATTGCAGCCTGAGGCAAGCTACTTCACCCTGCCTACTGGTAGAGTGGTTAGCCCTGCCTCCTCCTGAAATTCCCTCGCTGAGGAATTGCTGTTAGGTTTGCAAGACAAATAGTTTTTTTTAACTTCTCTGATCCTCAGCTTTCCATTTCCTCCTTCCAGTGGATCGGGAGGGTGAGGGTTCTGCCTTCTAGGTACTGTTTCAAAGAGTGCAATGTACGCAGAATTTGTCTTTGGCCGTCTTCAGCCCAGCACATGACTGGGCTCCTTTGTTGATTGTGGTTATGGTATTTGTATATATTCACCAGGGTTTATACCTGCATCTTAATGATTTACATCTTATGAAATGTTTGTATATGGCATTGTGCCTTCCCCTCTGTGTATGTTTTTGTGTATCCATGTGTTGTATAGAACTACAAATGTGGGAAGTCGCTTGTCTCCAAAGGAAAGCGAGTCTTTGAGGGGCATTTGTGGCAAATACATGTGAAATCAACATGGCCCTTAGAATGCCCCCTTAATTTTTGGCACTCAGGCATTCCACTATCGGTATCCAACAGAAAATACTTCTTACTCTAAAATTTGATTTCCAGACCAAAGATAAAGGACTGAAATGTGCTCTAAATGGACATAGCTCTAAAAATTAAATTAAGCAGATTACTTGATAATCTTGAGAGCTGAATTAAGTTCTTAAAACTCTCCACAACTGTGTTTGTAACAGCTGGCAAAAAGCCTTTCTTTCCCTTCTAAGGGAGAGCACCAGGTTCCGCCACCTCTTTGATGCTAGGATTATTATGTCGTATCTTAACCGGTGAGCACAGCTTTCCCTCTGGAATTTAAAAACAAACCCACTATATTTCCTTGTGCATCAATATTTTTTTTTAAACTTGCCCCTCATCTGAAAAACAAGTTTGCAGGGTCCACAGATGTGTTAAATTGACAGCACTTCCTTTGATTTGCTTTATCGAGGGCTTTTTTAGCTTGCCGAGGGACAGCTGGATGGCATGTGACCGGAAAAGGAGAAGTCTGTCCCTGTTTTTTTCCCATTGCCTCCGGAAAGAGCTGGGGGGGGAGTCCTTCTGTGTGCCGCATCTGGGCCTGCCAGCTGTGCAGAGGAGGAGGAGGGACTTCCTCTTGACTGTCTGGTACAGATCTGGCCTCTGAGGGTGAATCACAAGGAAATCTGTCTTCATGTGTTTGTGTCAAGTCTACCACAATGGATTTTAATTTCCTCCCATTGAGATCCCCTTTCTACATGTGGGATCCTGATAGGCTTATGGGGAGGCCCCGGCGTAGACAGTAGGTGCCCTTTGCCATGAATTCTGTGATGTGTGATCATCGTATTCGATGAAGAGCAGCTAAATTGTCAAACCACTTTCAAACAGAATCCAGTCTGGAACTGGAGACCTTCTTTGTGAATATAAAGTGGAGGAGCAGATAAGGATGTGAGCCACTTTGGCTCCCCTTTAGGGAGAAAGGTGGGGCATAGATGAAGTAAAATAAGTAACTTATATCCTGCCTTGTCTTTTGAGATAGCAAGCGGCAGGGAGTGCAGCCAGGGAAAGCCACCTTTGAAGTATGTATGTATATGCGGTCAAATCACAACAGATACATGGTGACTCCAGCAAGGGGTTTTCAAGGCAAGTGAGTAGCAGAGGTGGTTTGCCATTGCCTTCCTCCACAAACTCATCCTTGGTGGTCACCCATCCAAGTACCAACCCTTCTTAACTTCCGAGATCTGATGAGAGCAGGCTCTACCATGCCATCTTCCTTCCCACCTTGGATGTAACTGAATCATAAACTTAAACCTCCCTTGCCTACCACAGGATCTGCTAATCTGCTCTGAGCAACAGCTAGATTGAAATGAGGCCCTTTCATACCTAAAGTATGACTGGGTTCTGACTGATGCCCATTTCTTTGCTTATGAACATACTACTGGGTCTGCTAAGAAGATTTTTACAGAGCTCCTGGCCCATTGAGCTCATTGTGGCAGCTGAGAAGTTCATCGGACAAAGAGGTTGGTTGCAACTGATAGCAGGCTTTTGGGGATAGGGCCAGCACTAACAACTAGCCCAGTTTGGCTCTCAGGTCAGTGAAGCTGCTACAGCTGATTCTGGTGCTGGGCATATTTGTGTTCTACAAGGCCATCAATGGTGGGACAGCCAAGTTGTAGAACTAGGGCTGGATTTTCTATAGTTTTGCTGCTACCTCTCCTAAAGATAAAACAGGCAAAAAGAAAACTGCATGAGGAATAGCCTATTTTGAGGAACCCCATTTGGGAACAAGAGAACCTGGTGATCTGATATCACCCTGTTGCCCTTTGAAAGAAGAGGAACGTAGCCAAATTCTTGGACATCACAATATGGCTCTTAAAGGCTGTAAGACAAGCAAGTAAATACTCGTGACCTTCAGAGCCAGCCAGAGTTGGCAGGAAACTTTCATACTGTAATGAAGTGTGAGTGTGTGTGTGTGTGTGTGTGAGAGAGAGAGAGTAAGAGTGTATGTCTGTGTGCAAGGGCCCCTCCCCATGGTGCGCCTTTAGGCGCTGATGCCTCTCCTTTTGAAATATGGAGTGGTCTTTTGTTGAATTTAAGTCTCAGATCTGGAGGGCTTAACAGTATGCTTGTGAATGATAGGTAGTTGTGTCCTTTGGATCTTGCTGGTGCAAAAGTTAACTGCGCAGTACATTTCGATTGATTGATTGATTGATTGATTGATTGATTGATTGATTGATTGATTGATTGATTGATTGATTGATTGATTGATTGATTGATTTGGATAATTTCTGAGCTCCCTTTTTGTGTACAGCCTGCTCAAAGTGGTTTCAAAGTACCCCTGCTGCATAACAATCATAAAAATGTCCCATAGGATAATAGAAATCATCACTATACAAAGCTCAGAAACCCAATGAGCAGAAGTACAACCATCACAGAGAAAAGCTGTACATGAAAGTTCCATTGGGCCAAAAGGCCGTGCAGAATAAATAAGTTTTTAATAAATGCTGAAAGTCCTGTGATGGTGGCACAAGAGGAACCTCCCCAGGTAATTTCTGAACAGCTACCCCGGAAGCCTTCACCTCGGTTCCCACTAAACGTTCCTGTGATAATGCCAATTATACTCACAATAAAACCCCTCCGCTGATTGGAGATCATGAGCAAGAACATGCAGGTGTGTTAGCACACAAAACACATTGTGTGGCACATCATGTCCTGCCTTGAAAGCTTTGGAAAAAGGATGGGCTATAACAAATAATTCGATGGTGGTGTGAACATGTAGGGATTGACACAGACGAGGTGTAGCTTTCGTACACTGATTCCCTGAATCAGTTCCTCCGTTCCCTACCAAGCCCCCTTTGGGATGGGCCTTTCATGGCAGCACTTGAACCCAGGGTCAAATAAGGCTGCTCTGAGTGAAGGATCCAGTTGAGAAATGCCCACTGTGGAGGAGCCAATTACTGATAGTTGAGGAAACCCGCATCTTCCCTCCAGACACAACCGCATGTAGAATGCAGCTGTCAGCAGTTTGCAAGAGTGCAGCTTCTGAAAACATCCGGAATCAAATTGTGGAAGGAGGCAGAGAAGCAAAGAACACCACCAAGCTCCCAGTTTTGGCAACCCCTGGTGGGGTTTTCATGGCAAGAGACTAACAGAGGGGGTTTGCCATTGCCTGCCTCTGCAGGTCTCCCACCCAAATATTAACCGAGGTTGACCCTGCTTAGCTTCTGAGATCTGATGAGATCAGGATCAGGCTATCCAGGTCAGGGCTCAATATTGATGTGTGCTGTGCTTCAAATGCACTCGGTGGTCCAGAGGTGACTGGCTAGGAGGAAGTTCCAAGTTCTCTGCACCCCCAAGAGGAATGACAACCTTCTTCTTCCCCACCGGACTTGAAAAGAGCAAGAGACCTATTGATACTACGTGAACAGATAAAACTTCCATCATAACTGAACCAGACCATTGGTCCATTAAGATCTGCGTTGTCCAGTCAGACTGGCAGCAGCTCTCCAGGGTCTCAGGTGGAGGTTTTTTATGTCACCTACTGCCAGAACCTTTAACTGGAGATGCCAGAAATGGAACCTGGGACCTTCCGTATGCCAAGAAGAGACTCTGCCACTGAGCCACAGCACCTACCTCCATGCGGAACTGCGTACAGGTAGCCAGTTAGCCCTGCCATTTCCTCTTTGCACCATGTCCTTGGGGGAGCTTGCAGTGGTGTGATGTGAACCAGGGCTTTGCCAACAGTTTGCTGCTCTCCGATGGGCACGTGCTCCAACAAAGCAGCCTTTAAAGGATGCCCAAGAAAAGGTTACCTTCTCCCTGAAATGGCTCTGCCATCTGCAGGTATCCCATTTCTCTGGCATCACAGACCCGTCCTGCAGCTTTCTCGGTGTGCGTGATACCACCCGCCGCCCCCACCCTTTGTGCAAAGAGCAGCTGCCGCCTCCAGGTCTCTGCTCTTGTTGAATGTTCGGCATCTCCAGACTAAAAATACAGGCTGTAGAATAGGGTCCCCTCTTGTGTCCGGTCACGTAGGTGTCCCAAATGCCCTGGGCAGCTGGCCTCTCTCTCAGGGTCCTGCGTGTGTTGCAGGTTGCCCTTTCCGCCTGCTGGCACTAAGTGCCTCCCCAGTCTTTTCCAAGCTGTGACAAAAAATAGACCGGAGGCTTGTCGCATTTGCCTTAGTGGCCAGCCTTCGTGCCCCACCAAGTGCTGCTTCAGCCCTTTCTGGGCCAGGGAGAGGTGGTCCTGTGGCTAAAGTGGTCTAGGCAGCTTCTGAGCTCAGGAAATCCCAGCTAGGAGTGGGTTGCCTTTGTGAAGTCTGCTAAGGAAGCAAAAGGTCCCAGGTTCAGTCCTTGGCATCTCCAAGTTAAAATGATATGGTAGAAAGTGGTGCAAAAGACCTCTGCTTAAGAGCATGAAGAGCCTCTGCCTGTCTAAGCAGACAATACTAACTTTGATGGACCGATGGGCTGAGGCAGTAGAAGGCAGCTTTATGATGTCTGACTGGAGTTTGTTCCTTGTCGCATACGCTTCGGCTCTGCACCGATTTTTAACACCTGGAAACGATACACAGTCAGGACCTAATTCTTTCCCAGTTACCGGTTGCTTGAATTATAAAGGGGCAAATATTGCAATATGCACGTTTACACAAACCTCTTTCTTGTTCCCACATGTCTCAACTCAGCTTGCAGAGGCAGATGTAGATAACTTGGGGTTTACCCTCCTGCCTTCCATCTCCTCTTCCATAGTGGCCCTTGATCCTGTGACATCCATGGGCTTTGGGGCTGTCCCAGCTGCTCAGATGTGGGGGGGGGCTTCTGGTACTGGCTTAGCACTGGACTTGGCAGCAGCTGCTTTGCACGGCTGCCTGGTTTTTGCGCGCTGCTGTGTCTCTCGCGCTCGCTACCCACCCAGGATCTTAAGCAATCCTCATGGAGGACAGCGGGGTCTGGCAACGGGAGCAGCTTACCTCATCCCGTAAAAATGCTTTGTTAGTGAGACTGGGAAAACTGTCTGAGGTTTCTGTCTGAGCAGACTGGGATTGCTGGTGTCTTTTGGAACCACGGCACAGTGGAAGAGGCTGGAGAGCAAATCTGCAGCTGTTTTGGAGCCATGGCGACAGGCAGCCTTCAACAAGAAGCTCACTGGCAGGGCAGCAGGTGCCTAAAAGGGGACCTTGGCCTCAAAACTGCCCAAGGCCCTTCAGTCTCTAGCTTGGAGAGATGCCCGAGGATCTCCGAGAAAACCCTGGGTGACTCACAGAGTGTCAGAAGTCAGAACTAATCTGGGTTTGTCTCCAATTGAATTCCAAACTTGTCAAGTCCTTCTATTTGGACAGAAGCCTCTTCTGGCAGTTAGGAAGGATGAGAGGAGCTGTGAAGGTCAGGGCTTCCGATGAGAGGGGGACCAAAATATCAGGCACGTGGCTCCCTTTCACGTGCTTGTCTGTTGCCAGATTCCTCTTGTGCATTCTGGGAAGGCAGAAGTGGAGCCTGCCAGGAATACTCCATCCTCTCTGCAGAGTCAGCTCTGAGTTAGGAAGGTTTCCTTTCCTTCTCGCCTGTGATGGGCATGTCGAACCACTGTGCAAAGGAAAAGGCAAGTTATCTGCTGTAACTGTTTGTGCTCTCTAACACCTGGCCCCAAGAGAGTGGACATGTCAGGAAGACAACTAAGAGAGGCAGCAGGAAGATAGCAGGCAGCCGGCAAACTGAACATCCTCTTCGGTTGCACTACCATTTGAAGGCATTTCTTGCCTTGCCTTAACGTGGATAGGCCAGAAAACAACAGTGATTGGAAGTTGTGCCCAACGGATTGTGGGGGAAAGTGCTGTTGAGTCATAGCCAATTTATGGCGTCCCCTGCTGGGGCTTTCAAGGCAGCAACCCTGCTCTTTGTTGGAGGTCTCCCATCCAATTACTAACCAAGGTTGACCCTGCTTAGCTTCCACGATCTGATGAGATCAGGCTTGCCTGGGCTATCCAGGACAGGGCACCCGCCAGATGAATGTGCAGGAAAACACCAGATTCGACATCTTTCCACCCTGTGAATATGGGAGAAGGTGGGAGACACCACTGATAGTGGTGTGTGTTGCTTTCACTTAAGCAAACAGTACTGCTGCGGCTTACAGGGAAGGAAGAGGACTGGGGCACTGCGTCCTTTCTTAAGTTTGATACAGTTGGTGTGTGTTTGAACTGGTCTAATATTTCTCATCGCTTTGAAAAGAATGAAGGCTTGCAGCTATCCCTTTGCTCTAAGCCAGAGTGGCAGGGCTTTCGTGGGCTCTTGTGTTACCTGCTAGTTGTGCCGGAGCATGGTGCATGCAGGTATCAACTAGCTAGCCAGCCGCTTGCCCTTTCCTGCCATCCTCCCTTATATATGTATGGGCACATGGTCCAAACAAGAGTTTGGCTGGTGGAGGTGCTGCTGCTTGCAAATGGGTCAGGCTTTACCTGGTTTACAATATCCCTTTCCAGAGGAGGATGGCTTCCAAGAGCAGTTGCTGCCCCCCGCCAAAAAAAGTTCCTGCCCTTCAAACCACTCCATGCTCCATTACTTCAGTACAAATTGCAAGTCTTGAGATTCCCACTGCAGAAGCCCTGCCCAGTTGTTAGTGGGGGACTGATGATCTCAAAGTCGGGAACTTCAGATTCTCTGTGGCTGAAGATCAGTTGTTTGTTGGTGTTGCATGTGGACTAGGGCCATTGTCCAGACAGTGCTTCAGTGCACAGGCCTCTTCATCTCTGAAGAAGAGGCCTGTTGCAACCACACATCTGCCTTGATTTTCTAGGCTAGCACCACTGGCTTGAAGGTTCTGTGGAGTGGCTCCTTCTCCAAATAAGGCAGAGTGCATTGCCCTGCCGTTTGCTAAAGAAGAGGCTCTCTCTCTGTGTCGGAACGCCGTGAAATTGTTGACCTTCTCCTTCAGGCCTTTGCTCTCTGAAATCTTACCCCTGGGGTCTTTGCAGGCAAGAGCACGTCTTGCGCTAATCCTCTGGAGCCTGGCCTGCCAGGCACCTTTTCGAGTCCTGACTGATTTCCCAAAGGAATTGAATGTTTCGACTTGGGCCAACCAAGAGGTCAAAGTCTGTGTTTGCTAGGGAGCAGCTCTTCAAGAAATGTGCCGCTCTCAGAACAGCTTTTGGGATCCCTCGTCAAGGCCTAATGCCCTAATGAGGGTCTGAAAGTATGAGCCGCTGCATGGGTCTTAGAGAAAGAACTTGGCAAGAAGGGATCTCCGATCCCCGGGGGGAAGCGTTGCAGTGGTAGAAGGGGATTTGCAGTTGGCTCAGGCTTGCCCTGGGAGTGTAATTGATAGCAGATGGGAGGCTGCCCAGCTCTCACCAGGACTGGAACATCTCGGCTGTACAGATGGAAATGCGATCTAGTTTTTACTCTGACGAAGGAAGTGAAGGAGACGTGCCTATTATGCCTGCAGGATCCACTCTGTTAAAAAAAAGGGGGGTGTCTGCCTGCCCCTTTGTTAACAGATGGTCTGAATTTCTCAGCCTCCAGTGGGCAGAGTAACTTGAGGAGCATCCCTTTCATTGGATAGGAAATCTTCCCAGGTTTTAAAGCATGCAAACTGCAGTCTTCTTCCCAATTAAACGTGTGAAGATCCCCTCCCCGCTACCACCACATGGCCTCCCTTGACCTCTTTCTGTCCTGGTGTCAAGTTGAATAGAGTCCAAGTACAAAAGGCGCCTCTCGCCCCAAAGCCGCAAGCGCCTTCGCTCTTGGATACCTGATCTGCGTTCCTCTCGTTGGAAAGGCTCCCTCTGGAGCTGCAGTTCTCCGAACAAAGAGCCACGGCAAGAGCAACTGTTTTGACCAAATTTGGGGAAAAAGTTCCCTTTCGCCTTCATGCAGAGATGGAGTGCAATTGCTCTGCCAGTCTCCCGTGCCAGTAAAATTCAGCAGCTGCCTCGTTTATCACACTGGGGTGTGTGATTACACAGTTGCAACCCACTGGCTCCTGCGCGCACAACTTGTCTATGTCCAGCCCTGAGCCCAGTTGACCCGAGGAGTATTTCCAGAAATGGTTCCCAGGAAAGGGCCGAATCTGATTCTCAGTTCCTCAGTTGGTGCTTCTATCTAGTTTATTTGATGCAAGGGGGAGACATTTAAATGTGGAGATTGCCGTTCAGCGGAGAGCTGTGGGCTCTTAAACTGCCTGCCGCATCTCTGCATGTTCCATCAGACTTGCAAGTTAGATGGATTCCCACAGGCCAGCTGGGATGCAAGCAAGAAATCCCCGGTTGCCCGCTGGAGCTTCAGTCCATCCCCAGAGGTTGGCATATTGTTCCCCTTGCCCTTGGAATGGTAACCCCCAGGTGTATATGGGTTTATGCACAAGAACCCGGAATATAGGAAACCCAGATCAAGTTGCCCTCTAATTTAGGCGTGGCCCACAAGACCACAGCACATCCATATCCTGTATGCAAAAAGCATTATGGAGCGACTCTGTTCATTCAAGTCTCTCCTGCAATCTGGCGGGAGCTTGCTTTTGAACTTGACTGGGTGCGAACCTGGGACGTCATGTGCCGCTTGCCCCAGAGCTCATTCAGCAGTGTCAGATAAGACAGATGGGCCATTTCTGGGGGCCAAAGCCAAGACTAGCCTATCTCTTGGTTGCGTTTGCCTGGGGCTGCGATGTGAGCGTTGCTTCAGCATCTGCAAGGGGTCAAGGCAAAGGAGGCCACCTCCTTCTGGCTCAGGAATGCCTTTTCCCTGTGCCCAGAAAGTTGTTTTCTCCTGCCTTCCTTTGCAAACAGCTGCTGGCTCTGGCAGACGGCCCGCGGAAATAGGTTTTCAGAAGTGGCTGCACGAGAGTCTGTGCTGTTCAGTGTTACTGATATTCTCCCCTGCGCAGTAGCACTGTAATATTCTCCACCGGATATTTGTGGATGTGTGTATTTTCTGTAGCATAGAGCAGACAATTGGGGTAGGGATGCCAACTCTGATTTGTGAAAATCCTGGAGATTTAGGGGGTAGAGCCTGAGGAGGGCGGAGTTTGGGGAGGGGAGGGACTTTGGTGTGGTATAATGCCATACAGTACACCCTGCATAGCTGCCGTTTCCTCCAAGAGAACTGATCTCTATTGTCTGGAGATCAGTTGTAATTCCAAGAGATCTCCAGGCCCAACCTGGAAGTTTGCAACACTCAGTAGGGGGCCCCTGTCAAGCGTCCAGAGGAGTTAGCTGTGTTAGTCTGTAGTTGCAAAATAGTAAAGAGTCCAGTAGCACCTTTAAGACTAACCAACTTACTTTTTACTATTTTGCAACCCATCAAGTGTGTGTGTGTGGAGGGGGGGTAATGCAACCTGTTGCTCAGGGTCCCACTTTGCAGGCTCGAGGTGTGCTCCTCTGAGACACATGCAGCTGCTTTTATACTGAATCATTTCATCAAGGTCAGTATTGACTACTCAAACTGGCAGCAACTCTCCAGGTTCACATGAAGGTCTTTCAGATCACCTCCTGCCTGTTTTTCTTTTTTAACTGGAGATGCTGGGGATTGAACCTGGGACTTGCTGCATGCAAAGCAGAGGCTCTTCCACTGAGCCACGGCCCCTCCTCTGACTCACTTCAACTGCCTTTGCTCCCCAGGGACTCCTTGGTGTGGCAGTTGTCATGGCAAGAGCCAGACTGGTATCTTTCCCTCCAGTGCCAAAGGATTGCCGGTTCCTCCCCCCCTCCCCCCCCCCCACACACGCTGGCTTTGTCTTAAAAGGGTTGCACCATTGCCATTTCCTGCTGACCTGACTCACAGCTTGCCCTTGCAGGTCTCCGGCAAGCTAGTCCAGGCATGTCCTGCACGCTCTTTGCCAGATCAGCCAGGCGGAGTTTAGGCCTTGCTAGTACAAGCGAACAGGGAGATGCTGGAGGCAGTGGTTGGGTCAGGGGGGAGGGACAGCAAAGAATGCTCATTTCCGGCTCCAGGCAGAGGCCCTGTCATTCAGCTGAAGAGCAGGAACAAATGGGACTCCTTCAGAGTCTTGCCTGGCAGGGAAGTTGACTGCAGGTTGCAGGGGGTCTGCCTTCTCCCACCTGACCTGCAGCGGGAATCACAGTTCTTGGGGGCAGCACATGCTTGAAGTTCCTGGGCAGTCAGAGGGAAGGGAACGGAACATACCTCTGTGCTCTCAGGAAGAAACATAGCTCTGAAGGGACCTGTTGGGGAGCCTCCCCCCTAAAAAAAAGTCGGATGCAATTGATAGGTGTGACGGAGAGGCAGGCAAGACGGCAGCTGAACCTGTGAAGCCAGCCTTGCGCTCTGCATTCTTTCTCCCCTCCACCCCCCACTGGCTTCTCTCAGTTTAGTTCCACAGAGCTCACTCTCTCTCTCTCTCTCCCTTCATTGGACTTGCAGAGTCTTGTACAGTTCTTTGCTTTGGAGTTTCCGATGCATCCAGCTGATGCATCTAAGCTTCCCTGGGCCAAAGAGCTACCAAGAGAATAAAACGGGCAAAGGGGAAGAGATCTCTTTTGTAGTTCTTTCTTCCAGCACTTTCCAAATGGCCATTTTGGCTTTCATGGGGGTTGGTCTCCTCCTAAATATGATCCCCTGCAATGCGGGGTACGCAAAAGCCAACATTAGTTTAGACTCTGTTTTTCCAGCAAGTAGGAGGGCCCGACCTTCCCAGGCCAACCCTTCTGTCCCTTGCAGGCTGCGTGATCCTCCCAGCGGCTTGGAACTCCTGCTGACTCTGGTACCTTCTCTCCCCAGGAGACGCGCAGCATCTCGGCCGGCATCATGACAGAGGGGTTTGATTGTGCAAGCTGCAAGGAGACCCTCTATGGGCGCAAGTACATCCAGGTGGATGAAGGGCCGTTCTGCATCCCTTGTTACGACGCCCGCTTTGCCAACACCTGTGATGAGTGCAAGGAGCTCATCGGACATGACTGCAGGGTGAGTGTGGCAGCCCCGAGTTGTCTTTGCCCCGGTGCCCCAGCCACTTCAGCACCTGCCTGCCTCCATCACCATCAAGGAGCCTCCAGACTGGAGGCCCGTCCCCCCAAGAGGGTCAGAAACTACCAAGAGGGGCAAGGGTATCGTCTCGTCTCCCCGCTCCTGCCAGCATGTGCTTGGTTTCGCAAGGCATCTTCTTCCTGTCCTTTAGCAAACAAGGCCTCATTGAAAGCTCATCTTTGCGACAGCACGGTGTAATGGTGAGAATGTTGGACTAGGATCTGGGAGGCCCAGGTTTGAATCCTGACTCTGCCATGGAAGCTCGCTAGGTGATCTTGGGCGACTTACACACACACTGCCTAATCTACCTCACAGGGTTGTTGTGAGGATAAAATAGAGGAGAATGATGTGAGCCACTTTGGGTGACGGTGTATAAATCAGTAAATAAATCTGGGTTGTTTCTGTAGCCTCTTGAAAGGACCCCGGAAAGGGTAAAATAGCCAGTTCGCAACTAGATGTAAAAGGTAGACAAGGGCAAAGAATGGAAGTTGCTTTCAGAGAACCCTTTCACTCCAGTGTTAACCAAGGAGGAGGTTGTCCCTTCATGCTAGGGAGCTCTCTCGCTGAACACTGGTGGGGCCATGCCTGCTTCTGAGCTTCCCTGGAAGCATCTGGCCAGCTGTCATTAGACACAGAATGCGAAGCCTGGGAGGCCCCTTCTCTGGTCCAGCGAGGGAACTGTTTTTTCCCCCGGGAACTAAATGGAGCCTCCATGTCCACTGACAGTTTATCTTTGAAGACCACTAGCGTGGGGGCGGCCCTATTTATGCACTTTCTGGGGGCTTGGCCTGACTGTTTTGGGGGATACATGCAGGGCTTTGGGTTTGATCAAACAGCACTGCTCAGGGGCTCTTATGAGTGGTTCCTGCCCCCAGAACAGATACAGGTCAGCCTGCACTCAGCGCTGCCTTCCTTACCCTGGTGACTCTTGCTAGCGGGCACTAGTGAAGCAGTACTCTTTTCCTGGCCACTCTTGCCTAGCGGGATGCGCCGCACTCACAGACCTGATTTCTCCCCCATTACTGGCCTGCCCCACAAATTGGGCTGCAGCTTGGCCCCAGAGCAGGGCCTCCTCAACCATCTCCTCTCCTCTCCCCCAGGAACTCTACTACGAGGACCGCCATTACCACGAGGGCTGCTTTCGGTGCTTCCGCTGTGACCGCTCCCTGGCCGACGAGCCCTTCACTTGTCAGGGGGACGAATTGCTCTGCAACGACTGTTACTGCCGAGAGTTCTCCTCCCAGTGTGTTGCTTGCCAGCAGGTGGTCATGCCAGGTGCGATGCCAGGCAACTGGAACGGGCAGGGGGGGCAGGATCTCTGGTCTGCCTGGGTTCTACTGCATCCCTCAGTGTTCTTATCCCCACTGCTTCCTGTCCCACAGGTTCCCGGAAGCTGGAGTACAATGGGCAAACGTGGCATGAGCACTGCTTCCTCTGCAGCAGCTGCCAGCAGCCCATCGGAGCTCACTCCTTCATCCCTGACAAGAAGGACCATTACTGTGTCCCCTGCTACGAGAGCAAATTTGCACCCCGCTGCACACACTGCAAGAAGGTCAGTGGAGAGGAGAGGGTATTCTCAGTCCTACAGGCCTCCAGGGAGGGAGAGGGAACCCCTTGCTGAGCATCAAATATGAATGCTGCTCCTGTGCCCACAGTCGTTGACCAAGGGAGGAGTGACCTACCGGGATGAGCCATGGCACAAGGAGTGCTTCGTCTGCACTGGCTGCAGAGTGCCGCTGGCCGGGCAGCACTTCACCTCCCAAGATGACCAGCCGTACTGTGTGAAATGTTTTGGGAGCCTCTACGCCAAGAAGTGCAGTGCGTGCCTGAAGCCCATCACAGGTGAGTGGGTAACCCGTCCTCCTTGCAAGCTGGGCAGAGGTAGCCATGTGGAAGGTGCGCTGCATGGTTGCCACAGGGAAGGGCAAGAAACCTTTACAAAAATGCCATTACAAGGTTACTACAAATTTACAAGTTTACTGCAAGGTTTCTTCAAGGTTACTACAAGATCGGTATATGGTTACAAGGTTACTACACAGTTACTGGGGGTGGTAACAAGGTTACTATGAGATCAATACAAGGTTTCTGCAAGGTTACAAAGAGTTACTACTAGGTTACACCAAGATTACTACAATGTTACTACAAGGTGGTTACATGGTTAAATCAAGAACTGTACAAGGTTACTATGAGATTACAAGTGTTCTCTCCTCCAGGATTCGGAGGGGGCAAATATGTCTCCTTTGAAGATCGCCACTGGCACCACGACTGCTTCAGTTGCTCCCGCTGTGCCACTCCACTGGTGGGGAAGGGCTTCATCCCAGAGAATGAGGAGATCCTGTGCCGTGATTGTGCCAGCAACAACCTCTGAAATGTCACAGACCAGCTTTGTGTGTGCCCAAGTGTCTTCCTGGAGCAGCAGGGCAAGGGGAGTGACGCCCTCCACCAGGAAGGTGCTGACCCCTCTCCTTCCTCTGACCTGGGTGGCCGGTCTCAGGCTTGCTCAGGCAGGACATCCCCGTGAAATAGCACTCCCTCCCCCTCACCTCCACCTTGAGGTCCAGCAAGGTATTTTGCAAGTCTCCACAGGTCTGGGAAGGTCTAGCGGCCCCAGCTCGAGGAGGGGGTGGGGTGGAATGTCCCAGGCAGAGGTGGCTGCGGGCCAAGCAGGTCTTGGCTCAATTAGCAGAGACCTCTGGAATAGGGTTGCCAACCTCCAGGGGATGGCTGGAGATCTCCCAGAATTACAACTGATCTCTAGGCCACAGTGATCAGCTCCCCTGGAGAAAATGGCTGCTTTAGAAGGTGGACTCTACAGCATTACATTCCTGCGGAGCTCCCCCACCCCAAAGGTTGCCCTTCTCAGGTACCTCCTTCCAAAACGTCAGGAATTTCCCAACCTGGTGCTGACAAACCCTACTCTGGAACCAAAACCTTCCCCCAGCTAGAGGTTTGGGTGAAATGGTCCCCAGCTGCCAATGCAGGCAATCCTCTTTTCTGCAGCAAGAGTCTCACGTATCTTGCTTGTAGGCGGGGGGGGGGGGGAGACAAAGAAAAGGAAAGCCACCCCCAGTGTACACTTGGGGTGAGGCCTGCTGCTTCTTCTGCCCCCCTCACTGAGCAAGCATGCCTGAGTGCCAAAAAAACCTGAAGGGGGGTGAGTGGAAAGGGAAAGAGGAGCAGACAGAGACATCTCTGGTTCCCAATGCTGCCCTTTACACCCAGAAGCGAAGCAGAGGTAATTGGCCCCCCTGAGTGGGCAGGGGCTGGCAGAGCCCACCTTCTGCAACCCTGCCATGCAGGAGAGCAGGCAAACTGGACCCTCCTGGCCTGACGAGAGCTCCCCGTGCCTTTGCTCTGCCCTGGGTTTTTTCTCTCCCTGGGTTTTTTCCTTTCTTCCTCTTCTCCTGGTGGGGGAGGGAAGCAAAGCCCGTCCCCTCCTCCTCTTCTGGAGAAAGGTCAGGCAAGTCACCAGCGCTCAGAGGCTTTGCTGGGGGAAGGGGGGGGTCTGAGCACCACCCAAGCGTTTCGTCAAGATTTTTTCAGGGGGTGGGAGTGCCTCCTCTAGTCCTGTTCACTGCCAGTAATTGTACGTGCCTCTCCCCCTCCTGTTTCCGGCATTGAATAATAAACCATGTTAATGGACCACGGATGTCATTCGTTTTTGGGGGGCGGGGGGGGCTAACGTTGTCTTTGGTTCATCTGAAATATGCAATCTTTCCTCTTACTTTCTTCCTAAGTTGTCCTTGGGTTTCGCTACAAGGAAGGAAAATTGGCGATTCCCCCCCCCGGGCGCCCCCCCCCCTGCTGTTTGCTTGCCCAGTCCAGTGGTTCTGATGCTTTCTGGGCTTTACAGCAGGACTGCAGTCCCTTTTGAGACTCCAAGACCTCCGTTGCAAACAGAAGCTGAGCTCATCTTGCAATCCCACGGCCACGCCTGCCCTCCGTCAGCCTTGCTGTGAAACAAATCCAAGCCATCCCAGTGGAAAGAGAGCCCCCCCTCCAAAGTTAGGCAACACATTCTGGTGGTAATGGCAGTATGTTTGGGGCAGCCCCCCCTTTTGATTCTGTTCGTGCTCTGTATTCACCTTTATTCACAATTGCCTTTCCAGATGTGGCTGCCATTGAAACTTTTTTGAGGAGGTGGGAAGGACTTGGCCTGGATAACAATCACACCCCCTCCCCAGCTTGGTTAGAAGCTTTTGCCCCTGGGATCCCGTAACTGGTGATGTTCTCCAAAAAAGGAAACGGCCCATCTGCATGTGGCCAGCAACATCTGGATTCCATCCCAACATGAAGGGGTGGTGACTCACTTAATTGGGGGGGGGAGGGTGAGGTAATGCGGCAAGCGCTGAAGGCCTGGAGCGGTGGGGGCGGAACCAGCTATGCCGTTGGGTGAGGGAGCCAAGTTGGAAAGGGGCCCAAGTGCTGCTGAGTGGGAAAGCCAGAGTGGGGGAAGGGGCCAGATGAAAGCAGCCCCAGGCAAGCAAGCCCTTCAAGGACCAGGGCCTGCTCCACCCCACCCCCCCAGCTAGCTGAAGGGCAGAAGAGCCCTCTAGCCGTCCCCTTCTGCCTGTACATTAAAGTAGAGTTCTTGAGGGGTGGCCTCAGAAAACCTCTGTGTGGCTTGCCTCCTAACTGTGCCCCACTTTCTGCGCCTCACCCCATGGCCTTGTGCTAGGGAGCAAGGCCTCCAGGCTAAGATGCCACTTGCCAAGGCTGGGACTTGCCCTCACCCTTGGAAGGCCCTGCACCTAACCCCATGGGCATGGCAAGGCCAGTCTTTCTCCAACCCCAGCACAGGCAGCACCTAGAGCTACCTTCACTCATCCCTGTTCAGGACAGGGCCAGAACAGACACTGAACATTTGAGGTTCAAGCGCAGTGCCCATGGGCCCATGGCAGGAGGGGAAGGGAGAAGTTTGAGGCCTTACTCGATGCTGCTTTGGGGCATTTTAAGGTACAGGGGAAAGCTTAACCCTTCAGTGTTTCATGAAAGTCAGCAGCAAGGAAGTTTTTCATCCTGGCAAGGAAGGATTTGCTGCTCGTGCCTTTAAGAAAAGACAGGAAGCAGAAATCAACCTGGTTCACACATACACAAGGTTGGTATTAAGACATAGGTGAATTCACGCATACACAAAGCTGCCTTATATTGAAACAGACCATTGGTCTATCAAGGTCACTATTGTCTACTCAGACAGGCTGCACTTTCCCAGTGTCTACAAACAAGGTCCATCATATAACCTACTGCCTGGTCCTTTTAGCAGATGTAGGGGATTGAACCTGGGAAGAACTTGTGCATGCAAGTTCTTCCACAGAGCCGCAGCTCCTCTGGGACCTGGCTAGGCAGAGGCAGAGGCTTCCCCAAGGCAGCAGCCTCCAGTGCTTGGCTTGGAGACAAGCGAGAGAGCGCTCAGGCAGGCTGCAGCCCAGCCAAGGAGAGTGAGCGCCACAACCAAGGCTGCCTACTTGTGCTGTTTCTTTGCAGTGCTGGGCTTGGAGACTGGGCAGTGCCACACCCTGGCCAGTGAGTAGGGAGGCTTTGCAGAAGCAGGGGGTGGGGGCAGCATATCACCTTCTGATAAAGGAAGGCAGTGACTGTATGATGACTCAGAAGCAAGTGTCCCGGACTAGTCTCGTCTGTGGGGAGGGGCAGGCAGCTAGAGCTTTTATTTCCTTGGTTCTTGCTGACAGCATGGCACACCTTTAGCCTGCCTGCCAAATTCTTGCTCTTTCTCATTCTCAATTGATGGACTTTTATGTGTCAACTGTAGGAGTTTTAAAAAATGCCTGTCTTGGCATCTCTAAACTGGTGTACAGAACTGAGTATAACTCTGGGCCAATCTTTACTTGGCTACCCTTGTCCTAGAAATTGGAGAAGAGGCCCTTCCCACTACAGCAGGGGAGTGGAAGAGAGTGAATGGATGCCCCCGGAAGTGATGTGTGCAGGAAGGTAGCCCACACTTTTAAAAGGAAGATACTTTCCTATGGCTGTAAACTTTTCAGGTTTTTGGAGTGAACCCACCAGATTCAGTGGGACATGTAAGCCTGTTTGCAGGAAAGGTGGAATACAAATACAAAACATAAAAATAAAAAAAGCCATGCATGGGATCTGACTCTGAGAAATTCCAAAGAGGCAGTTGTGTCACAGCTCAATCCTACACAGATTTACTTAAGACTTAAGTCCCATGGTATTCAATGAGGCTTACTCCCAGATTTATGGCAGCTTTAAAGATGAAAAGATTAAATGTGACTTGATATTCTCATGGACTGGAGCCCACTTCGTAATGCAGACCACAAAGCTATGATCCCTAGCCATAAGTATAGTTAACACTAAAGAAATTTAAAAAATAACATCCCAGGAAAATAAAGGTCATTTTCAAGAACCCATGTGTAAGTGGGTGGGTGGCTGGGTGACAGAATACTTTGAGCCAGTATGGTTTGCTTTTATGCTCACTGCTCTGAGCCGGGCACTAATCTGTCTAGAAAATTGGTATGTAAGAGCGGTTATTATTTTAAAAGAAAGCAGAGAACTCATCCAACCTGATGCACATATTGTAATGATAGTCGATTGCCAGTAATAACTGCTTATATACCGCTCTTATAGGCAGATTAGTGCTCCAGCTCAGGATGGTGAACAAAGTCAGTGTTATCATTATCCCCATAATACAGCGGGGCTGAGAGGAGCGACTTACCCAAGGCCATCTACTGAGCTCGTGATAGTAGCAGGATTTGAACCAGCAGAGTGCTGTTTTGCAGCTCAACCAGTATACTGCATCAGCCCCCCACTCTCCCCTCACAGGGACAGATGAACTCAATGGAAACAGGACCAGGTAGGGTTGTCAGGTCCAGGGTGGGAAATTCCTGGAGATTTGGGGGGTGGAACTAGAGACGGTGGGGTTTGGGGAGGGGCCTCAGCACAGTATAATGCCATAGACTCCACCCTCCAATGCAGCCATTTTCTCCAGGGGAGCTGATCTCTATCGCCTGGGGATCAGTTGTAATTCCGGGAGATCTCCAGCTACCACCTGGAGGCTGGCAACCCTAGGACCAGGACAAATGCAAACTTTGTATGAGCACGACCAGGCCAGATT
This sequence comes from Eublepharis macularius, assembly GCF_028583425.1. Lineage (NCBI taxonomy): Eukaryota > Metazoa > Chordata > Lepidosauria > Squamata > Eublepharidae > Eublepharis > Eublepharis macularius. The sequence continues at coordinate 39,761,847 of NC_072804.1, read as the reverse complement.
TAAACTTTCCCACCCGCACAGCAGCCACCCAGGCTTTGCTGTGACCTTTCCTAAAATTCTGCAGGAAAACATGATTAGAGAAAACCCATTTCCCAACATGGGGAAACAAGGGGCAAATATAATAACCCAGGAGGCAGCACCCCCTATGGAAACTACGCTGCTTCGTGCTTTGGAGGCGGCTCGCCGCTCCCGGAACGCAGCCACGGTTGGCATGGGACGAACACGAGGCTTTTCCACTAGCGACCAGCTGGGGCTGCAGTGGGTACAGCGGAGAGGCGGAGAGGCCTCCCCCTTCCGGTCTACGCTGCCAGAACCGGAAGTATCGCGCGAAGCCGCCGGAACGGTGCTTCGGCGGACCACTTCCGGTCCGCGGGAGCACTTCCGCCCAACTGCTTTCTGCCCCTAGGTTTCGCCATGGAGACCATCCTGGAGCAGCAGCGCCGTTACCATGAAGAGCGGGAGCGGCTGATGGACGTCATGGTCAAGGAGATGCTGACCCGCAAGTCCACGGTGCGGGGGTCGGGTGGAGGGAGGACCCCCAAAGGCCGAGGGGTTGGGGGTGGCTCCCCCGCTTTCTTCCTTGGCCTCCCCCTCCAATCCTCTCCCCCCGATCATCTCTCTCTCACCTGCAGTTGCGCGACCAGATCAACTCGGACCACCGCACCAGGGCAATGCAGGACGTGAGTACGGGGGCCGGGATTGGGTTGCCAACTCTGCCTTGGGAAATTACTGGAGGTTTTGGAGGAGGAGTCTAGAGTGGACACGACTCGGGGAGGGACCTCAGCAGGATATAATGCCATAAAGTCCACACTCCAAAGGAGGTATTTTCTCCAGGGGAACTGATCTCTGTTGTTTGGAGGTCTCCAGCCACCACTTGGAGGTTGGCAGCCCTAAGCTGGGACTGGGGGGAGGGAAATCTGGGCTGGGAAGGATGTGTTTAATGTATCTCTTTCTCCAGCGCTACATGGAGGTGAGCGGCAGCTTGAGGGATTTATATGATGACAAGGACGGGTAAGCCAGGCAGTGTGTGTGTGTGTGGGGGGTCTGCCTCAGTTTCCCCCTCCCAGGGCCAGCCAGTTGGTTGTCTCTGCACTACTCAGGAGGTCTCTTGGGTACGCCCCCCAGGTTGCGGAAGGAGGAGCTCAGTGCCATTTCAGGGCCCAATGAATTTGCAGAGTTCTACAACCGCCTGAAGCAGATCAAAGAGTTTCATCGGAAGCACCCCAATGAGGTGAGAGTAGGAGGCTACCCTGGAACCTGGCATAGATCAGGAATGGGGCTGTCTGGGGGGAGTGCTGCCTTGGTAGGTCTTCCTCTTCTCTTGCCTTTTAACCCTACTGTCAAAGCTTCTGCTGTGCTGCTCCCGATCCCTTTGCCAGGCTACCCCTTGACCTTTTATCCTGGAACCCACCTTTACAACAAAGCTTTTCCTGGACCTTCTCATTTCCCTGGGGCTGCTTGTGGAACCTCATAGTCTTGGGGTTCTCTTACTCTGCTTCCTCTTTTTCTGTAAACTTCATTTCTGGTTTTTGCATTACTAAATAATACAGAATGCATTCGGTTTTCTGGGTAGCTGGGTATCATTTATATGATTTGCTCTTTCTCTGACATGGTATTTCCAAACAGCAGTCGTAATGTGTTTTTCCTTCCTAGATCTGTGTTCCAATGTCAGTGGAGTTTGAGGAGCTCTTGAAGGCACGAGAGAATCCTAGCGAAGAGGCTCAGAGTAAGTAAAATAGACCTCTGGTCTCTGTTTTGAAAGTAAATAAGTTAAGCTGGCAAAGGACTTGCTTCAGTTCTTGTGTACAGCAAGCTAGAACAGCTGAGACTAGGCCTGTATCCATCAGTTACTTTTATTGAGGTTTTTTGTGGCAGTTCTAAGTGCTCTTCCATTATTTGCTTCCTGCAGACCTGGTGGAGTTCACTGATGAAGAAGGATACGGACGCTACTTGGATCTTCATGATTGTTACCTTAAGTACATTAATCTCAAGTCCTCAGAGGTGAGATGTTAAGATCATGCTGTTTGGGGGCGTTGCTCTCCCGCACCTTTTATGACTGTTCTTTATCTGCCAGGGCTTGTTTGGATGGTATGGGAAGAGCAATAAGGACAGATTAGATGGGAGTCTTGTGTTGGTTGGTCTGCTGGCTAATAATGCTCTCTCACTTTTTCTCTGTTGTAGAAATTGGACTATATCACATACCTATCAACTTTTGACCAGCTCTTTGACATTTCCAAGGAGAGGAAAAATGCAGAGTACCGGAGGTGAATGCCCCCTGTGGGGAGAGTCAGGGACGGGGTGGGGAACTGAAGCTCTAGTAAGTCATTGTTCTATGCTATTTTAACAAACACGCCTGGCCATAGTTTCTGGTTCCTCCATATGGTGCTTAGCAATCATCAGAAGCAAATTTAATGTTGCTCGTTTGGAGCTTGCTGTCTTTGTGAGCGGTGCAGAAAACTCTTTGCTGCTGGAGGTGGCAGGGGAAACATTCAAGTATGGAGATAGCAGCCCCCTCCCTTCTTGCACTCTTGGTTCATTCTAGATACCTGGAGATGCTCCTGGAGTACCTGCAGGATTACACAGATCGGGTCAAGCCACTGTTAGATCAGAATGAACTCTTTGGCAAGATCCAGGCTGACTTTGAAAAGAAGTGGGAGAATGGCACATTCCCTGGCTGGCCAGTGAGTTCCCTGCGGATAACTTGTCGGGTGGGGAGTAGGGCTGGATGAGGATCACATACAGGGCAGTTTTTCAACAGGCTTCTCAGGGACCTGCTCCTTGTAGGCACTTTGACAACTGCTTGTGTGTCTGACCAAGGAAGCTCTGGAGTGGGGTAAGTACCAGGGGCTTTCAACCAGCATTTCTCCTCTTTTGGCAGAAAGAGACCAGCAGTGCCCTCACTCATGCAGGAGCCCACTTGGACCTCTCAGCCTTCTCTTCCTGGGAGGTTTGTTTTTTGTTTTCTGAAACTTTACTTGTGGAAAGGGAGTGGTGGTACAGGAAGGGTTTCATGTTTGGACTGGATTGTCTTAAGCTAAGATGGTACTAAAGCTGGGCATATTTATGCATTTGGGTACATCCACAGGAGTTGGCCTCCCTGGGACTGGATAGGTTGAAATCTGCACTTCTGGCTTTGGGACTCAAATGTGGCGGGTAAGTGGGGGTCTTGACTGCTGTCTGCTGGGGTGGGGGGCTCTCTTCTGTTGGAACTCTTGTGTAAAGGGGAAGGCTCTGTAGAGGGTGGTGGACACAGCAGTGTGTGACACTTCTCAAACAGATTTTTTCCTGGTCATGTCTTCCTTTCAACCACCCCCCCCCTCCCCCGGTTTTATCCAGGACACTTGAAGAGCGTGCTCAGAGGCTTTTCAGCACCAAGGGCAAGTCCCTGGAGGCCCTTGATTCCTCCCTCTTTGCTAAGAATCCAAAGACAAAAGGCAGCAAGCGGTGAGTCGAGTCATTTGCACTCCTGTTGCTGGGTGGGTTGAGTTTGGCACGGCTGCCATTTGCCACTACTCGCCACCTTCACTCCTCTGTTCCTCTTCTCTTTCCTTCCAGCAGCTGTTGAAAGAGAGGGTTGGGGGTGGCTCTCGCTGGCTGCAAATGGTGATTGGTGTTCATGGGGCTGTTGTTTTGACAGGGACACAGAGAGGAACAAGGACTTGGCCTTCCTGGAGGCTCAGATATACGAATACGTGGAAATCCTTGGGGTAAGCACCTCCCTCCCTTTCCCTAGTCGTAGCATTTATGGCCCTGTGACAGTAGCAACGAGTGAATTGCATTCTCAAGCTCTTCCTTCCTGCTGCAGGAGCAGCGTCAGCTGACGCATGAGAACGTGCAGCGCAAGCAGGCCCGGACAGGTGAGGAGCGTGAGGAAGAGGAGGAAGAGCAGATCAGTGAGAGCGAGAGTGAAGATGAGGAGAATGAGATCATATACAATCCCAAGAACTTGCCCCTGGGCTGGGATGGCAAGGTAAGGAACGGCCTGCAGGGTGGCTGAGAGGGAGCCAGGAGTCTCTCGTGGACATGCCTGACGTCCTCTTCTCCCCACCCCACCCCCCCGCCCCACTTTACACTTTGTATTCGCTTCTAGCCCATCCCTTACTGGCTCTACAAGCTCCATGGCCTGAACATCAATTACAACTGTGAGATCTGTGGAAATTACACGTACCGGGGACCCAAAGCTTTCCAGCGACACTTTGCGGTAGGGGTGCTGTCTTACGCATTTTGTCTAGTCTGTCTCAAAGTAAGGAGTCACTGTAGGAGGAGAAGTGTGGCTCATTGGCTGGTGTTAGGACTGCTACACAGTGGAAGTTCCAGGTTGTGACAGTTGAAATGGAAGAGGGGTGGGGAGCACAGCTGCTCTGGGCTGTTGTTACGGGAGTGGGGAGAGGAATAGTCAGTGTGGCAGATTCCCATTGTGCCTGATCCTCTTCTCGATACCCTTTTCTGCTGTGTAGGAGTGGCGCCATGCCCATGGGATGCGATGCCTGGGCATCCCCAATACAGCTCACTTTGCAAACGTCACACAGATTGAAGATGCCGTTTCATGTAAGTAGCTGCAAGTGCCCTTTGGGGTGTGTGGCCATGTCTGGTGACCGGCACTGGTGGCTGGTGTTGGCCAAGTCCGGTGACTGGTAAGTATAGGTGACTGGCAATGGGAGATGTACTCTAACATATGTCCAGTCAAAGGGGATTGGTGGTGTTTGCAATCTGGCTTGTAGAAAACTAACGTATACTTTTAAATGCCATGAATATACAAATTAATACAATTGCATACGCTAGCTAAGTTAAAAATAAGCCACAAAATCTCTAACCAAGAAACCACTTGCTTTGAACTCGAGATGTAGCAGATGAAGTTTGCAAACTGGCAGTGCCAGTGGGGTTGTCTGACTTTGTGTCTTTTGTGTGTTCTAGTGTGGGCAAAGCTAAAGCAACAGAAGGCATCAGAGAGGTGGCAACCAGACACAGAAGTAAGCAGGAACCAGGGATACTTTATTGACACCTCCGGGGAGGGGAATGCCAGGCTTGTGGGGCCTGCCTGCCTGCTATCCCATGGCCTCTGTGTTCTAGCAAAGAGAACCAGGAGGTGGATGTAAGCAAGGGAATTCCCTTCTCTTTTCCCACACTCCTTTGGGAAGACCACAGATCTGAACGGAACCTTTTCTTGGCTCCATGCTGTTCTCCCCCCCCCCTTTACCCTGCCCCACACTTGGAACCCAACAAGCTCCCTCTTTTGTTTCACAGGAGGAGTACGAGGATTCCAGTGGGAATGTGGTCAACAAAAAAACCTACGAGGATTTGAAACGCCAGGGGCTGCTGTGATGGAAGTGGGCCCGATCGTCTTTCTCCACCCTGTTGTCTCCCTCCCCCCCATCTTACACATCTCACACGAGGTGGATTTCCCTCTTTTTCGTGAACGGGTGTTTCGAGGATGCTAGCATGGTGGATTCTGGATCAAGTTTTGTTTTTGTATATTGTATGGAAATAAACCTTTGTGTTAAAGATGGAACAGACATGTAGTGTGGTTTGTAGCCTGATTTAATGGGGCGTTTCAGACTCTTCCAGACTTGTACGTGCAGCACTTCCTCCTAGTAAGCTAAGATTGGCTTTCCCCCCCGTCGAAGACTGACCATCGTCAAGTCGCAAGGGCTGGTTGTGAGGGTTCCTGGGGGGCTTGTGTTGATGCTCCAAAGCATGTCTTCAGGTATTGTCTAGAGGGCCCCTTCTCCACTACATGCCCAGTCCAAATTCCCTTCCTCCCCACAGCAGTGTTTATTGCTGAGAAGAAGGTTAGTCATCTTGGCTTATTCATAAAAAGGGCTTCCCTCCTCGGCAGCATGTCATGCTAGCTTGCTAGGCTTGCCTTGGATCTAGTTTTCTATGTGTAGAACCTCTTTCTGGTGGTGGGGAGGGGGACGTTAAGAAAACGCACTCAGTCCCATTGCCGTTTATGGTAACGCTACCCAGTCCCAGCTGAGATCTAGACCAGAGTCTACAATCTTTCTCAAAAAAGAGGGCAGGGCATCGGGGTTGTGGAGTTAACTTGAATCCAGCTGGCTTTATCCCCACCCACCCCGTCCCTTACAGCTTCCTGGCCATGTGGCAGAAGGCAACTGAACCGCTTGTGTGCCATTGGCAGAAGTGCCGTGGCAGTGCTCTTCTCCCAAACAAGGGGCTCCAGTGTTCCACCCAGCAACTCCCAGGCCTTCTCCCACTGCCTCAGGTTGTTGGTGCCGTAAGTAGCTTGCCTCTTGAGATGAAGGCTTGAGAAGGTGAGTGGGGCCCATTTCTGTCATTTGCTTGTAGTTCGCTTGCTGCCTTTGGAGGATATGCCCTGTGGCAACCTCCTTTGGCCTGGCTGCCGCAGGGGGTGCTCAAGTCCACATCTTCAGAATCTGCTGCGTCTACATCAGCTGCTGGGGATGGTGTCGCTCCTCCCATTCAGGACCTAGTGCACATGCTCTCTTGAAAGCTGAACATGTGATCAGAGAGGCACCACCTTTGGAGAACTGTCGGGGCTGTTTTTATGCAAGAAGTCTGCTTAGTGCAGGTTCCCATAAATGCTGGCTGGTGAAAAGTCAGATGTCCCATTCAAGAGTCTAGCAGATCTCTTGAAGTTTGCGGTCTAGTTAGCATTGGAAATAAAAGGCAGTCGCTACTCCGATTTTCAGAACAGAAAGACCACACAATTGCGTCTGTTGTCTATATTTCCCTCCCTGCTACAGGTTTCCTGGCTGTCAGCGGGCTCTGTTGTGGTTTCTGTGCTCCTCTGGGTCCCCGATGACTGGAGTTCCCTTGGGAAGGAGGGAGTAAATAATTAATCTAATTGGGGCGGCCTTGTGAGTGCAATTATCCCAACTCTGCTTTGGGCCCAGGAAACAACAGCCCCTGCGGCGAGATAGGGTAGTGGGGTGGGGTGGAGGTTGTGGCAAAGTCTTCTGGATACAACGGGACACAAGCAGAGCCGTGCTGTGACTTTTTGGGCCAGGTGGAATATGGGGTAGTGGCTGTGGGCCATATTTACTTAATGTAGAATTCAATTGGCCATCTTGCCCTAGGCAGAATAATACAGTTTTCCTCCCCCCCCCCAACCTTTCTTAAACTCCCAGAGTCAAACTGGCACTTCATGTCCCTGCAATAATTTTCTTCCTCTTCCCACCCCAGAACAATCTGTATTGACCCCACCTTGTTTTCTCTCCCCCAACCCCAAAAATGTAGGCCACAAATCCTTCCCCAGATAACCTGTGCACATTATCCAAAGATGAAGCATGGAGAGTTTGGCTTCCTCCACCTTCTGTCTCCCTTCCCAAACGTGCTTTGATGTGCTTGCCCACCGTCTGCAACCAAGAGAAAAGATTCTGAAGATCAGGTTAAGAGGATCCTTGTGTTGAGATGAAAGGACTCCCCCACATCATCCACCTGTCTGTCAGCTGGAAGTTTCGTTTCTCTCTGCCCCAAAGCGACAGAATCCCTTTTGACTGAGTGTCATGTCTGGATAGAAGCAGGTTCCAGCTATTGAGCCCATATGTGTTAAAAAAAATGGTTAGGCCTGCCCTCCATCCGCCTAATTGCAAAACGTTGGGTAAGTGGAGGCCTCCCCTTCCGTTGTCTTCTGTGCATACTAAGCTTGCACTACAGGAGCACAGCCAGCTTCTCCATGCCTTCATCCGGAAGTCAGGAACGCTTGGGTCGCCTGCCTGCCCTTTGGGTGTAACATGAGACATCTCTGAGCCATGCTTTCTGAGGGCTCTTTGGAGGCTGGTGGTTTATTTCATGGAGGTCTTTAATCTAGTTTGATGCATTTCCAGCTGAGCTTTCTGGGACAGAAAAACAGTCTCAATGAAGCAGAGCTTGATGAATTTGTAACCCATAGATAGAGAGACAACCTTTATTAGCAATGGGCTGAGCCCCATGAAGAAAGAGAATATTGCTCGCAACGTCAGGGAACCAACTCCCTCCATCCCTACCACTCAGCTCTGTTGGTTGGTGCTGTCTCTGTCTGGGCGGGGAAGAGGGCTCCCGAAGGGGCATCTATTCTGCCAGTGTTGAAGGCAATCAGAAGTTGCTCAGACAGGCAAGCAGGGCTTTCCTCGAAGCTATCAGGCAAGCAAGGTGAGTGAGCAGAATAGGTGGGTTCTTTGGTTGGGGTGTGTGTGTGTGTGTGTGTGTGTGTGTGTGTGTGTGTGTGACTTATCTGGGATTGAAAAGCTAGTATGGTGAATGTTCTACTAGCGGGACTGGGTGAAATTCCATTCCTGGGGATGCAGGCTTGTTCTGCATCCTCAATGCAGGATGCAGGAAGGGGAAGAGGCAAGATAATGGATGGATGGACAATTTCTCTCCTGTCCTGCCATTATCAGGGAACTTCCCTTCTTGGCCAGTTCTGTAGCTTGAAGGCTCATGGCCTCTGGATATTGTACATTTGGTTATAAACAGTGGAGAAGTCAGATGCTTATGAGCATTATCCCTGGACTACAAGAGATGTTTTTGAGCACAAGAGGGTGTGAAAACCATGCAGTGGAACCAGACACCAGGCATGCAGCCTTGGTGTCTTGTCTCGGTTGGGCCACTTCCTATGTTTCCAGTGGGCCTCCATTTTGGTACAGTAGCCAGTAGCATTGCCTGGACTTTGATGTTAGCAGATGTTGAGAAGTATCTTGAGGGGCTGGGGCTGGGTGGGCTGAAGCACTCTTTTCCACATTGCCTTTTCAACAGAGGGGTGCAGTCTCCTGCCCCCAAAAACGCTTCAGAAGAAACCACAGAAAAGGTGGTGGTAGCTTCTGAATGATCTGGTGCTCTCAGGCTTTCAGCTTTATCCAGAGTTGTTGACTGGGCGTTGGCTGGCCCTTGTTGGTAGGATGTATGTTTCTGTTCTTGACGTCTGTCTGTGGCTCCACTCTTTCCCTCTGAGGCTCAACTAAACAGGCTGTTGCTGGGCCAACGGTACGTGTCATTAGTGAGCAGCTCCGGGCCTTGGGGCTTGTCATTTTCCAGTCTCCATGGCAGCCACCACCCACTGGGGGATCTGCAGGGACACCGAGAGCTTTGCAGCTTTCCTTGTCTGGCTATAGGATCTCTCCACACTGATGTCACTTCCTGATGTTCTCTTCCACCCTCCTTTTACTTTGACCACCTCGATGCATCACAAGAGCCCAAGCCTTGGAGGACTGGCGTGCTCCTTACAGGGCCGACCGAGTTTACCAGACACAAAGTAGTCATGTATTTTCATGAAGGCCTTTCTCAGAAATCCCCTCTTGTGAGCACAGAGGCTGGCAACAAGCGTGAAAGGCGTTCATGCTAAAGGGGAGCTTATACCTCAGTTGTGAAAGTAATAGAGCTCATAGATAATGATTGAAATGAGCCATTAAATCTCAGCCACTGAAAACTTCCCCACAGAGATGGGACTTCTGGCACTAGCTGGGGCTTTGGCCAACCTCTAAGCAGGAAAGGAAGTCCAAAGTGCAGAGGCAACTGCAGTGAATGGCCCTCTACGAGATTGGCCATTTCTTCGTTAAAAATGCTGGAGGCAGAGCAGCTGTAATAGCCTAGCCTAGCCCGATCTCATCAGAGCTTGGGAGTTAAGCAGGCTTGGTACGTGGAGGAAGACTCAACAGAGGAAGGCAATGGCAAATCACCTCTGCTCATCTCTTGCCTTGAAAACCCCATGGGGTGGAACTTCATGGGATCACCATGAGTTGGTTGGAATTCGCCAGCACACTTGACTTACTTCATTCATGTCAAAATCAAAGAGATGAAAGAGATGGGAGCCCAAAGGGTGGACGCAGTCTCATCGGAGGTTAGATCAAAAATCAATTGGAGGGATCAGGTTGCTTTCTGCTGCCACTGAGACTGCTCTCCTGGGAGAGCCAGGTGTGGACCTTGCTGTGTCTCCAGGCAATGGATGATCTGCTTGGCACTGGGTGGTATTGGCTGGCATTAGTCCTAAAGCTATGAGACGTAAGGGAAGAACAATGTAGCACGGATCCTTAGGGCTCTGTGGGTTCAAATAAGTAGCCCTAGGTGCTTGGGGGGGATCTGGCAACCAGCCTGTGAGGAGTGAGCTGCTGGTGGTGGCATAAGGTGCCTGGTGAAACAGACGGCCGCATACGGACATCCTGGTCTAAGGAGCAGGAAGTGCCAACCATTTCCTCTGGGAAGCAAAGCTAATGAGTGTCCTGGCAGGCTGGCTGTCCCTTCTTGAGCCACTTCCTCCCCCAGGAGTGGAGATTACGGTCAGGGCACCACACGCTCTGGAGCATGTTTCTGCTATTGCAATTCACTCCACAGAGGCCAGCCTGCCCAGTTCTTTCCTTAGCTGGATATTTTGCCCCAGGGCTATAATAGCTCAGCCAGGACAACCATTCAGCCGCCCAAGAGAGAGTTGCATGAATTGTAAAGAAGAGCGCTGCCTGATACGCCGGTGGCTCTGGGTGTGTGTGTGAGGTTTACAACTAGATCTCATATCTTGGTGCCACTGGCTTTCCTGATTTTCAGATTCCTCCCCCTCCCCACCACGAGATCCCAGTAGGAACGAATCCCTGTGGTTAACAATGGCAAGTCGTAGCTACTGGATCATCCCAAGCAAAGGTAAGAGGTTTCATTCTTATGAAGTGGAGGCTACCTGGGTGGCAGGCTCCTGGATGGAGCATGCACCTGGCCCAGAATGAAGCAAGATTCCTAGACACCTTCAGAGCAAGCTGAAAGCTCCTGGCCAAAAATGCTTCCCCTCTTGACTTTCTGCCTGCTCTGCTCTAAATTTCTCATTCCGTAGGCTTTCTTCTGTTCTGGGCTGCTCTACATTTCAGCATCTGGAATCTTGGTGTGCCAGCAGGTGAGAAAGAGGTGCATGCTGGGAGGAGAGGAAAGTTGCCAAGGATGTGACCTGTAGTCAGGCTGGTCTCTTAGCAGGGCAGCTAACACTAACCATCAGGACTTCCCATCCCCAGGACAGAGACTGCCTCTGCTCACCTCTTTCTCCTCTTTTCCAGATCCTGGGCCCGTTTCAGGAGCACCCCTGGTCTCAAACAGTCCAATGAATGGAACAGGCATGATGCCCGTAAGGAAGCTCAGCCATTTCATACACTTGCAACATGGGCGGGGGGAAGCGGCAGCTGCAGGGAGGGAGGATTTTCTGGATCTCTTTGGTGTGCCTGAAAGTCTGTATATGGTGAAGAAGATTCAAGTCCCGTAGCACCTACAAAGACCAACAAGATTCCAGGGTATAAGCTTTCAAGAGTCAAAACTCCCTTTGTCAGACATGAGTAGCAATGGAAATCCCTGAGCCCTTAGATCCCAGTGAGAAGGTGGGAAGGGGGTTGCAAAGAAGGGAGTCAGGATGCAAAGGTACAATGCAAAATGGTAATTGTGACTGCCTTTGCATTACAAGTAGGAATGGAGATCCCTGAGATGAGCTTTTATGAGTCAAACCTCACTTTATCAGATACAGGTATCTGATAAAGCGAGGTTTGACTCATGAAAGCTCATACCCTGGAAATCTTGTTGGTCTTTAGGGTGCTGCTGGACTTGAATCTTGCTCCTCTACTGCAGACCAGCTGCAGCTAGCTGTAGATAGTAAAGGCCCTTTCTGGGCAGGTTGGAAGAGATGTAGTGAGCCCCTGGAAATCAAGGCAGCAGACCCTGAGGGGCAGATGGGGCCTGGGGCAGCTGCCAAGTCTGCTGACAACGTGCTGAGCATGTGGCCAGGAGGGCTTTCAGACTCGGCAGGGCCATTGCTTCCTCTCCTTACAGCTCACTTGCCCAGTCTTCCAATGCTCTGGGGAGAGATGCTACCAGGAGGAAGCTCACGGCAACAACACAGAGCCCTGCCACAACGCAACTCACTGCGAGGTAGGGAGCTCCAAGATGACACCCTACAGGCCCTTCTGAGCAGAAGAGCCATGGCTTGTCCCAGGGGGTCAGTTGTGGGGGGAAGTGGGGTACACTCCTCCCCCTCCCCCAGTAAATCAAACCTGGAGAAATTGCTGGCTGTTTGTCCCAGCGAATGCTTCTGTGGCTCTTGCAGCTCTACCGGTTCAATAGCACCAGCTACACAGCGCGATGCAGCAGTGAGTGTGGGAGCAGCAACACTACAGAGATGTGCATGACCAACAGCAGTGTAAGCATGAGTCTGTGCACGGTGGAGTGCTGCAGCTCGCCCAACTGCCTCAGCCTCAACGGCACAGCCTACGGTAAGCTAACCCAATGGGGAGGTGTTTTTTCAGCAGATGGGTTTTCCTTGCTTCCGTGATGGGTCTGGCACTAGGATGTGGCCTCTGTGTCTTTGAGGCTTTCTGTCCAATGGAGAATAAGCTAGTCTCGTTCTGGGCGGCAATCTTTGCTAGATCCCCAGAGCAACAGGCATCTAAGGACCACAGCAATTTGAGGCCACGAGTCCTGCCTCCATCTCATCTCCTCTTGTGTCTGTTCCAGGTGACCTTCCACCCACCACCACGCCAGCTCCCACGACAACCACCACTAAAGCACCCCCCAAAAATGTAGGTGCCGCTTCATGTTTGCGCAAGATGAGACATTTCCCTAGGTGCCCCCTCCCAGCTTGTCTTGCTGTGGGAATTAAAGTTCATGCATCTTGGTCTTCCATGTACCTTTCTGCCTCTTTGGCCTGTGAGCTGCCTGTCTTTATTTCATGCAGGGGAAAGTGTGCTCGACCTTCACCTGCCATGGAGAAGGCTGCTACAAGGGGAAGAAGTCCTCAGCCGGCTGCATCGTGGGCTTTGACTACTGTGAGGTACTATTTCTGGTCTGTGCCCCTCCCCCTCCCCATGGGCCTGACACCTGGCCCTTGGCCCGCTGTTGCCCCCTTCAGGGCCTGACTTGTGAGACTGTTTGCCAAGTCCAATCTTGTCATGCTCCAAATAACAACACAGCTTTCCAGTGAATCCCTGCGCTCATCTTTTAAAACAAAGATGAGATGCTTGCTGTGCCACCTCAGAAACAGAAGCCAGCTGGCTGATTTGAGGCCTCCGCACTTGTCGGGGAGAGCATGAAGAGGAAGGGCTTATTGGAGACCTGTTTTGCTAAGCATTGGCAGAGTCACAGATGTAGAGGCTGCTGTGACTATTCTCTTCTAGAGCGGCCAGCTCCAGGTTGGGAAATTCCTGGAAATTTGGGAGGTTGGAGCCTGAGAAGGCGGGGTTTGGAAAAAGGTGGGATCTCAGTGGGGTATAAAGCCTCAGAGTCCACCCTCCAAAGCAGCCATTTTCTCCCGGGGAACTGATCTCTGTGGCCTGGAGATCAGTTGTAATTCCAGGAGATCGCCAGCCACTACCTGGAGGTTGGCAACCTAGTGTGAGAATACATTTCCCTTCTGCAGCCTCTTATTCCAGCTGCTCTTTCAATGAGGCAGACTTATAGCCTTGGTGGCCCAGGCTCCTTACGGAGTCCACATCTGAAAGGGCTATAGCTCTTCATCCCACAGGGGCTGTCAATTGCCACATGACCCGACTTCTGCTTTTCTTCTACTTCCAGATGAAGAAAACGGGCCCCCACTTTGTGGCAGGCTGCAGCAAGCTCTGTAAAACATCCGGCAAGCCCTGCGTCGCTGGATCCGCCGCGCCTTGCTACCAGGAATGCTGCCCTGCCATGCCTAAAACCAGCTGCCTCAAGCTGGACGGCAAAGTGCACTTCAACCGGGCCTGGTCCGTGGCTCCAGCCCCTCTGCTCCAGCTCCTGACTGGGGCAGTTCTCCTGGGTCTGAACCATGCCCTGTTCTTCTCCGTAGGGTCTTGCTGAAAGCCGTGCCTCTGAGGCTGAGGAGTGGGTCTTTGGGCTTGAGGCCGTGCCTGTGGGCTAGTGTGACTCCTTCTTTTGGGCTACGACTTTTTTCAGGAAGAGAAGGGGCAGGCATTCAGGAAAATACCTACCCCCTCCTTCTTTCCCCCTGTGCTGGGCTGAGCTTATGCACTATGCTTTCTGTTCCAAACCGTTGGCTTGTGTATTTTGGCAATGGAGTTTATTTCCCTACCTGCCTCTCGCTTTGCTCTAATCCGACTGGGGGCTGGGCTGGGGCAGCCAGTCCACTTCACAACAGCAAAATGCCCCTGGGAATGGCTGTTGGGTCTCACTTGCTGTTTATTCTGGGGGATCCTGGATGCAGGGAGGGGGCTGCTTCTTGCATACAACAGGCCTGAGTAGCTTGTGGGAAGAAGCAGCCCTTTCTCGGGTCAGCAGTCAGTCTAGTCTCTCTACCAGTCCGATGATTTGCTAGAGCCGAGCAGCAGGAGGACTGATTTGGGAAGAGGGTGGGAGAAAGAGAAGATTTTGAGTTGGCCCAGGCAAAACTGAACTCCTGCTGCTCTTCCTTCTCCACGTGAGTGAAGGAAGGTGCGTTCATTTACCTCCACTGCTGGGGGGATCTTGCAGCAACCTGGCATCCCCTCAATGCTACTTAGAAAAATTTCAGCCATCCCTCTTTCACCAGTTGCCCACAGGAAGCAATGTGTGAGAGCGATTTGGCTGGAAAGTCAGCGGTGAAGGAAAGACTCGAGAAGGGTGAGGAGGGCTGGGTTGCGCTCCCCCACTCCAAACTTTGCTGCTTTCTAGGTATTAGGAGTCTTTGGCTTCATGGCTGTTTGTAGTGTCGCACTGGGCTTGTAGCCAGGACTACACTTAGGATTGCCAACCTCCAGCTGGGGGCTGGAGTTTTGCTGGAATTCCAATGGACCTGACAACAGAAATCGGTTGTCCTGGAGAAAATGGCAACTTCGGAGGGCATACTCTATAGTATACCATAGAGTCTAGGAGAAAGTCCCCCCCGGGTACTGCATCTTCAAACAAAAGATCAGCCTCTTTCCATGGCTGGCCAAAATGCTGTTTAGTCTGGGATTGCAATCCTTTGTCTGCCAGTCAGATGAACGGCAGGCTTGGACCTCAAGATCTGGTGGGGGGAACTCTAATTTTAACACTCTTATTGTTCACTTCTGGCACTTGATAGGTTTCACAACATGTTGTTATGCACATCCCTGTTGGACCCAATTGTGACACACCATAGCTACAATCCTAAAAGCACCTTCCTGGGAGTAAGCCCAACTGAATAACAGTGACCTTACTTCTGAGTAGATCTGCTTAGGATTGCTGCATATTTCATCTTAAATAAAAAAAATCAAATCATCTCACTAAGTGTTTTGTTTTCATAGAACACCGCTTGCAATTAAGGGTGGTGGTGGTAGAGAGTGGACTCGACTTATGGTGACCCCTGGTGGGGTTTCATGGCAAAAGACTATCAGAGGTGGTTTGCCATTGCCTGCCTCTGCAACCTTGGTCTTCCTTGGAGGTCTCCCATCCAGTTACTAACCAAGGCCAACCCTGTTTAGCTTCTGAGATCCAATGAGATCAGGCTCACCTGGATTATCCTGGTCAGGGCACATTTCAGGGTAGGAGCCTCAAAAGGAGGACCTGAAGGGGCCTGGCAAAGAATGCTTGTAGTGGACCCATTGCCAATGGGTGGTGCCCTTTCATCTAGGTTCTTTGATGTGCTGCTGCCACCGGCTTATTTGAGTTCGATTTTAAAGAGCTTCATCCTCTCTGTAGAGGTGACAGTGCAGCGTGGCTCAAACGGAAAAGGCAAATGAGGCAGGAGAAAGAGAAGCCCCTGCAAATAGGGGAACAGTGGCAATGTCTTATCCAAGCCCTACCCCTGGGCTGGCTGTTGCTGCTAAGCTTGTCTGCTGGTTTCTGTGTTGTCCTCCCATCTTTTTTCCCCCAGGCTAGTTTGGGGCAATATTTCTGACTTGGAATAGAACTGTACTGCTAGTTTGTCCAGTGTAAACCTGGAAAATGCTACCAATAGCCCTGGCAGAAATGGCAGGGTTGGTGATGTCATTTCCTGACTGCGCTGCTGTTTTGAAGTATCCTGCTATGTAGACTTTCCCGTCTTTATTTTAGAACAGCTAAGATTGCAAAGAGGAAATGAGGTCAGTAAAGAGTTAATTAGAGCCAGCACTACTGGAGGAGATGGAGAGGGAGGAAGAAATGGCTGTAGACTATTGAATTTTTGTTTGTTGATTTAAAAGTTTCGGTTCCACTAGTGACCAGTGATGAAATAACAGGCCGGGAATGCAAATTTGTAAAAAAATTAAGAGCCAGTAACAGGAAGGGGAAAGAGAAGAGGATTAGTTTTATTCCAAGTCCTTAAGAATTTGATGAGAGACCTAAAGAAGGAAAGCTCAACAACCGCAGAACTACCCGAGTAGGGAGGGAGACATTCAGTCCCCCGATCCACAGCCTGGGGCTAATAGTCATTCTTGGGATGGAAGCGGCTGGGAAACTCCACTCCTCCAGAGCCGAACCACCCTTGGTACCAAGCCCTTGGAGCGGGAGGGGGAGTGTCTCCGGGCCTGGACGGTCCAGCCAGCCCACAGCCGGGTTGCCAGCTCCCAGATGGAAAACTGAAGATTTGGGGCGTGAACCCTGGAGAGGGCAGGCTTTGGAGCGGAGAAACAGCTCGGAGGGGTCTAACGCCATGGAGATCGCCCTCCAGAGCAGCTGTTTCCTCCAGGGGAGCTGATCTCTGTGGCCGGGGGCTCAGTTGCAACGCCGGGAGAACTCCAGCTACCCCCTGGAGGTTGGAAACCTAAGCGAACCGGTCTTTGCTGCCGGCTGATCAAGGGTTACGCGAAGGCCACTGCCTCCAGGCAGGAGGGGCCGCCTCTGGACTGCCGATGTGGAGCGCAGGAGTAGAGCCTGGGCGGAGGAAGGGGCGGCAGGTAACGGAACACAGCACAATCTCTGCACGCATAGGATGCACGTCTGAAGCCTCGGTGCTGCAGGGCGGCTTCGGCGGCTGGGCCTCGGAGGTGGTAAAGGGCGCTCATTCGTCTAGGGGGGCGCGCCGTGGCCGCAAAGTTATAGCAAGGGAGCCAGCTGGGGAACGGGGGAGGAAGGACGGGGCGATCCCGCAACCAGACGTGGCGACGCCCTTCTGAAACTCCCCTGCCTGCCAGAGGCCAGAACAGCTGATTCCTCGTCGCGAGAAAGGAGGGAAGATTGGACCACCGAACAGGCGTGAGAACGAGCGCCCCCCCCAACCGAATCTAGGTTGAGAGCATTTATTTATTTTATTTTTATACGTTATTTATAGTCTGCCCTTTTCACTGGAGGATTGCGCAGTGTGAGTCCGTACAGGCGATTCCAAAGATATTTCAATAAACGGCGTAACGGTAGATCGATGCAATTTGCAAAGATTTAAACTAGCAAGAATAAGATACAGAGTTGAAGAAATGCTAAAACAAAGTATAAGTGCTAAGACTGACATATTAAACAACATAGAAATTATCCTGTAGGATCATGCTAGCAGCAACAGACAATAAATAGTAGTAAAATCTGTAGTCCCTATCTCTTTAATTTATGCATCTGTTTAAGACCACTTCCTTACAATGCAGCCCTGAAGACACAACTCAGATACACTAGTTACTACAGAATTCAACAGGAGCAAGACAGAGCATGCATATTACACCCATTCTGCTGTCACGCCATTGGCTGCCCATCAGTTGCAGAACAAGGTACTTGCCCAGTGCTCATCACATACTAAGCCTGACATGGCAGGACCACCACTCTTATCTATGCTCCTCCACAACAGCTTTGCTCCTCTGAGCAGGACCTTCTGCAGCTGCCACCCTGCCGATAAGCAACAGATTAACAACCGCCCATGTGCATTCTCTGTTGTGGCCCCCACATTGTGGAATGGCTTGCCTGAGGAGGCCAGGAAGGCTCCCACGTTTCTGTCATTCTGCAAATGGAGTAAAACAGAATTGAGCAGGAGGGCATTTCTACAAAGATAAAGTGAGCGCAAGGTGCTGTCAAGTCACAACTGACTTATGGAGACGCCCGCTGGGGCTTTCAAGGCAAGTGAGAAGCAGAGGTTGTTTGCCATTGCTTTCCTCTGCAGTCTTCCTTGGTGGTCTCCCGTCCAAGTACTGACCTTGTTTAGCTTCCGAGATCTGACAAGATCGGGCTATACCATGCTGCTTTTCCTCCTATAAATATAATCGGGCTATATTATAAGGAATGGTTCAGGAAGGTGCTTAAAAAGGGAAAGGGGCAGTATACTATACCACTGTTTATAGAACTTAGTATCTGTTTGCTGTGTGTATGTGGGGGATGTTAGTATATAGAGACTCAACATCTACGGCTGCTAAGATGGTGTTTTCCAGGAGATGGTCAATGGACTATAGTTTCTTAAGTCAGTTGTGTCTTGTAAGTAACTGGGGGTGCTGACCAGACACAGTCACAGCATGTGCAGACCAACAGTCTTTAAAGTGCTACGAGACTTCTTGTTTGGGCTGTAGCCATCACATCTCCCTCTCTAGAATGTTTCACTTGTGGATCCTCGATCTCTCCTGGAAAACTGAAAACTTCCTGTTCCCTCTGTAGTTGGTAGTTATTCCTACAAGCTCCTGTCAGCAGTGGGCATGGGGAGGAAATCCTCACAAGGGAGTGAATAATCTTGTGCCCTGTGTCTGAACCAGCTTCAGTGGCTCCTTGGGGTGGTTGCCTGCTCCCCAATCTTGGACACCCAAATAGGTGCATTATTATTTGGGGAGGGGCCCGTGGCTCAGTGGTAGAGCATCTCCTTGGCCTGCAGAAGGTCCCAAGTTCAATCCATGGCATCTCCAATTAAAAGGATCAGGTAGGTGATGTGCAAGACCTCTGCCTGCGACCCTGGAGAGCCACTGCCTGTCTGAGTAGACAATATTGACCTTGATGGACCAAGAGTCAGATAAGGCAGCTTCACATGTTCATATCATACAGAAAAATCAACAGTCAAGGTTTCCAAAAAAAAAAAAGCATACCACAGGTGATGCCCCCTTCTACCTTACAATCTGTCAAAAGTTGTGTGACTTTGGTGCCCACCATGCCCAGTTAAGAATAAAGACTCCTGTTGGGGTTTCCATGTCCTCAACCCCATCTGTTTTTTTCCCCAACCTGCAGAATGGACCAGTCTTTTGCCATCCAGGAGACGCTGTCAGCTGGAGAAACTTGCCTGGCTATATCCTTCAATAAGGGAGAGAACATGAATGCAGATGGGTGCTCTGCTTTGCTGGGCTCCTCTCATGCGAGCATGCTGGCTGCTTATTATGAGGAAACTGCAAGAGGCTAAAACTAATGTATGTGTGTTGCATGTGCATGCTCCTGGGACCCTTTGGGAGGTTGCCAGCTCCTGCCCTAGGAGAGTCAGTAATTTTATTGACACTTCCTTGACCATCAGTTGCACACTGTGCAAGGAATCCTAGCTGCTGAGGAGGGCATGGAGAGCCGACTGTTGAGCCTCGTTGAGAGCCATGGGAAGTCCATGTGCGTGCCTAGGTGGTACCGTTTCAGTAACACATGGGAACAAGGACCACATGGGGGAGTGCAGGAGGAGGAGGAGGATGCTTCCTATGCCAATATTCTCCTCTTCATACCTGCATCTTGTTTCACCAAAGGAGCCACAAGGCGAGCAGCCCCATCCTAAGGTCCTGCTGCTGACTCAGCATCAGTGTCGCTAGTCAGTATGCTATACTCGTTCAATAGTGGAGAAATTTGGTGGGAGGATACCCTCATCCCAGGTGCAGAGACAATAGCAATTGCACCACAGACCTTAGCAAGCCACTAATCATGGAGCAGCACATCAATTAAAGTGGAAGAACCAAATTGTAGCAGTATGAAAGGGCAAGATTCGAGTCCAGTTATCTGGTCAAGGGAGCTTTGACTCTTGAAAGCTTTTGTGTGTGTATGTGCCATCAAGTCACAATCGACTTATATTGACCCCAGCAAGGGGCTTATGAGGCAAGAGGTGGTTCACCAGTCTCTTCCTCTGCTGAGTCTTCCTTGATGGTTGCCCATCGAAGTACTGACCCTGCTTAGCTTCTGAGATCAGATGAGATCGAGTTATACTGTGCTGCCTTCCCTTCCCTTGAAAGCTGATACCTTAGAAAGCTTGTTGATCTTTAAGGTGCTGACAGACCAACATGGCTACCCACCTGAAACATTCTAGTTACTAGTTACTAGTTAGTTACTAGTTACTAAACAGGAAGAGGAAAGTTCATCCACCTTACATAATTTTTCATAAAATATCATTCCCCCTCCCCGGTCGTCTCTTTTTCCAAACTGCAAATCCTCAAACTCTTCTGCCTTTCTGTACAGGGAAGGTGCTTCAACTCCCTGATAATGCTGGCTTCCCTTTTCCATACACGTTGATAGTCTTTTTGAGGTAGTGCAACCAGCGCTGTACACAGTATTCCATGAATGGCCATGCCATAGGTCTCTGAGGGCCATTATACCCGCCATTTGGTGTGTAATCCCTAGGGTAGAATTTGCCCTTTTCACATTCTGCATTGAAATTGCTGTTAATGGACATGGGGAGGGTGGTGTAGCTGATCCTGAGGGGTGGCTGGTTTGCCTTCTTGCTCTGTGCCTGCAGGATATGCCTTTACACACACCGGAGAATGGCCATCACCGCAGAGGATGTTTGCCTGGACAGGATTCTACTAATCCAGGATGGATTTACAGTGGAAGAAGGTAGAGGTGGCTCTCCTCCTCCTCCAGTTTTTGCCTCCTCCCCTGTGGCTATTGTATATCACAGAGGGTATCTGAGAGGAGGCCTCTTCTACTCCCAGTTGTCCTTTTTTGAAATTACTCCGTCCAGCTGAGGAGAGGAATCCCAGGCCACGTAACAGCTAAGAGGTAGTGAGCGGGTGCCGTCTCTGCCCAATAACGTCAGCAGAAGCTGTCACTCATTCTTCTGCCATTCGCAGGGAGGGGAATTGATCAGGGCAGCCCTCTAGTAACTGCTTTTCTCTTCATCTTTTGACAGTCACCCCAGAGAATGACCTGCAGATTCTAGGTGAGTGATTCCTAATAAGATGGTTCTTAAGAAGGGCAGTGCTGTCCCTTCCTCACCCCAAATCTTTCACTCTACTTCCTGGCTGGTTTGGCTGTGAGAATGACATTCTAGGTATATTCTACACGAAAAGAAAATACTCATTTCACGCAAAAGACATGCAGATTGTGCTGTCTGAATAATTCAGGCCTGGTTGCAGGTTTATAGCTGAAAGTATTGCATGTAACATGCTCAAGTGACATCGCTCAGCCTTGCCACACTGTTTAGTTTTGGATTTACAGCTGTATTCAATGAAGGTCACTTCAGTCTATAGCAGGCAGCTACTGTCGGGATGCCAACCTAGACGAGCGTTTGCCAAGCTCAAACCATAATAACACGCATGCCGCTATCCTCTTGTGCCTTCGAATGTGCAGGCTCTGATGTTACAGTCCAGATCACCTCTGGCGATGCCGAGTTGCTGGTGCGGCTGCCCTTCGGCTCACAGACCCAGATGTTCCTGCAGGAGGTCAGGAGGCGCTGCAGTCCAGGTATAATGCCTCATTGCTTCTAGCGGGTGAGATGTTAAGCCCCCCCTTTAATGAGAGGTTCTGCCTGGAAACTCTGCTGTCCAATGTGGAAACCTGGATGTTGGGGAGTGAGTGAAAGTTACTGGCTCAGGAGTAAAGAAAAGGCATAAGCAAACAACTTGTCTAGAGCCACACTCTAGAGGCGGAGCTTGACAAGGAGGGCTGCCCAGCACTTCCTTTCCAACGAGAGGGATTCTGCACACAGCCTGGATGGGGCGTGCTGCTTTTACCGGCCTGTCAAGAGGGAGTTCTGTATCCAGATGCACGTATATTTCTCCTTGGCCCTCCTGGAGAGCTCTCGCAGGGCGGCACTCCTCTCAGGAGCTGAGCAAGCCAAGCAGCCTTCCCTCTGAAACCTCCTGGGTAACAGACGTGCACAGCACTGAGGGATTTCTTTGGCTTTCAGGAGTTGCCAGGAGTGAAGATGCAACAGCAGTAGACCCAGAACAAAGCACCAGTGGTGAGGCCAAGACTGCTTCCACATACAGAGATCAGAAGTATGTGATGCAATGAAGAGAGGGCTTCTGTGCATACGGAGAGTACCTTTGGTTGTTGTGGTTTGCCCACAGCCCACTTCCAGGATTAGGGGACTGAGCTTCCAGGGCTGGCAGTTTGTATTCTGGCCTGGCCTCCCTTTGCTGTTCAAAGCGATGTGCTGTGTGGAACAAAAAGTGCCCTGAAGCTGCTGCCATGTTGGAAGAGAGGATGCTGGGTAGAGTTCTGGGTCTCCAAACATAGGTCGTGAATCCAGAGAAAACTGATACACCAAGAGGCCCCTGAAACATTACATTGCAGAAAACATGTAGTGGGTGAGGTAGATGGTTGAACTCTGTGCTTCAGAGACGGCATGGGGCTATTCTCTGTGCTGGGGAAGCAGAACTCCTCGTGGTCTGAAAAGGTCGGGCAGGGAGAGGAGAGTAGGAAGGCAAGAAGGGGGAGCCTAGTAGAGGGCACAGGGGGCCCCCCTAAGCACTCTCTGTCCAGCTCCCCCCTCATAACCTGCAACCAGCCCTGACATGTCGTTCTTGGGAGGGGGGTGGGGAGCCAGTCAGTTACCAATATGGGGCCTAGTTGTTTTGTTGTGTGGGCCCGGTAAGGTGAAGAATATCTTGGGTGAATTGGGCACCTCAGTCCACAGCAGTGGGATCTTCTCTACCCTTTCTGAGGGGCTGTGATGGCATGTGTGTGACTTCACAGTACATTTGTACACTGGGTGTTTGTGCGTGAGGGCATACTAGCAGTTGTGATATCTGCTGGTGTGATCCCTTGTGGGGATTAGCTCTGGGCAATCACAGAGAGGAGACGACATGGAACAGAAACCCCTCAGTGCTACCTGGAAGTTCTCTACTGCACTGGCTTTATGATGTATTTCTTAGATTCATGTTCCCACAGACTTGCAGTGGGGGAACTGGCCAAGAGTTGCCCAGTCTTGGAGCTTTCCCTGAGAGCAGCAGATGGAAACCAGTTTCTCTTCATCAGGTAGAAGCAAAGGCAAGAAAGAAACCCCCTTTGCACACTTTGTTTTCAGTGGTGTTCGCTGAAATGTGGTACACAAATGTGTGTGAGAGAGACAGAGAAAGAAAGAATACAGTTGCCTCTATGGGTGAACCAAGTTCTTGGACCCAGAATAGGCCTGGTTTGTTGGCCCCTGTTCCCTGTCCATTTCAGCATCTGAATCTCCTCCTCTGCCTCCCCAACTTTTCCAGGCCAAAGACTGCCAGCGAGATGCCCACATCTGAACAAGCACAGGGCCTGTCCACTCGGCCACCTTGGCTGAGAGACACCCTCATCCAGTCCTGGCTCACACAGAAGGAAGATTCATACACACATCTTCAGAGCTTCAGGTAACAGCAGCTTGGTAAGGCTAGTCAGTAGTGCTTTGTGTTTAAACAGGTTGTTTGAATCAGAAGTATTCTTTTTCTTATTATTCCTCTCTTCTCACTGACGGATTACTCTGCAGGTGAATTCTGTTTGGGCATAACAGAGGCTGATGTGGAAAGGAGAGGCCGTCGTCAGGGTCTACAGTGCTCCGTGTGGGTGCTGGCAGAACTCTGCTGCTTGTGTAGACTTGCAGCCTCAGGGAAACTCGTCTGTTTCTTGGCAGGTTCTTTGTTGGGACATACAACGTGAATGGCCAATCACCCCAAGAAAGCCTCCAGCCCTGGCTAAGTCAAGATAAAGAGCCTCCCGATGTTTACTGTGTGGGGTACGTAGGCCCTCCCCCCTTTCCTTTCTGGACATTTGCCCTCAGACACACTTGAAGTAACTGGGAGCATCTCACATCCAGAATGGAGGCTTTCCATTGCAATGCTTGTGTGTTATATTGTGTGGAATACGGGTATGCAACATGCAGCCCAAGCTGGGAGCTCCCTCCCCTCCAAAGCTTCCTGCTGAATCCTAGCATGGATGCAGTGGGCAGTTTCCTGGGAGAGGGAGGAATCTGCCAGGATTTGGGGGAAAGTTTCAGCCGGAAGTCACATCATCAGGTTTTGACACATGCACCATTTCGCCATTGCATTCCAAGGGCATCAGCCATAAGCCCCTGGGATGCAATAGAGGAATTCATGATGGGAGTGACTACTCAACTCCAGTCAAATTCCATTATGCCCCATATAAGTGCACCTCCTGGTGCAGAGGTCATTTCATTCACTTAAATTCTGATCAAACAAATTGCATTAATCGTCTGTAATTCACCTGGCAGACAGACAATAATCCAGTTTATTTTCCACAGAGGAAGTCATGGGAGGGGGGGACAGGTGCCAAGGCTGCACACCCACGGCTTTCTCTCTTGCATGCAGCTTCCAAGAGCTTGACCTAAGCAAAGAGGCCTTTTTCTTCAATGACACGCCCAAAGAAGAGGAATGGTTTAAGGCTGTCACAAAGGGCCTTCACCCAGGAGCCAAATATGCCAAGGTGAGCTGGGATTTGGCTTTGGTTTCTTCTTAGCGCTCTGTGTCAAGCTGGGCCTATTCATTTCATTGCATATAGAATGCAAGAGAAAGGTGTCATTTGTGGCCAAAGACGGGGGAGGGGTCTTAAGAGTGTGGGCAGTCAGCTTCCCCTTTGATGTCTACAGAAGGAGATTAGAAAAGGGGGAACGGGGCTTCTTGCAGAGGCACAGTGGTGTGCTTGCAATTTCTATCATAAGCACACAGAGGGGAATGTACAGCTGCTTCTTCCTTTCCTGCCTGCCTTTCAAGAGGGGCCGTGGCTTAGTGGTAGAGCATGTGCCTGCCACATGAAAGGTCCCAGGTTCAAGCCCCAGTATCTCCATTTAAAAGGACCAGGCAGTAGGTGATGAGAGAGACCTTCGCCTGAGATCCTGGAGAGGTGCTGCCAGTCTGAGTAGACAGTACTGACCTTGATGGACCAGGGGTCTGATTCAGTATAAGGCAGCTTTGTGTGCTCATCTGGCAAAGAAGCCCAGGGATTTGTAGAAGAGTTCCTGTGAACTGGCTCTGAGGGCTCTTGTCAAGACCTATAAGCCCCAGTGTACCTCTGGATCCCGCTTCACACCCTGTTCGTTTGGGCAGCTGCAGTGAGCAAACCTTCTCTGCTCCCCACCATGTTACAGGTGAAGCTTGTCCGACTGGTTGGAATCCTGTTGCTGCTGTATGTGAGGACAGAGCTTGCCATGAACATCTCTGAGGTGGAGGCTGAGACGGTCGGTACAGGCATCATGGGCAGAATGGTGAGGGCTGCCAGGCAGCGTGTGTGCCAGGGATCGGAGGCGGCAGGGTCTACCGTTCCTGCTCAGGAAGGCTTTGCTATAATGCTGTGCACAGCACCTGTCCCAGAGTGGGGCCTGCCAGACTCAGGCAGGCATATGGCTGGCCTCATCCCTTGCTGGAGTGGAGCAAGCCTTTCTTCATAGAGGGGTACAAGCCATTTGTCACGATACATTTCGTTGCTCCTTAGGATGGCTGGCATCTAGTTGACTCTTGCAGGGGACAGCTGCGGTGTAGAAGGCACTCTGGGCATTCTCTAGTTTCCTCCATGCTTCTTCCTGAAGCACTTGGGAATCCCAGTCCCTTCCTCTAGGCAACATTCACATGGCCAGGATTCCCTGTTCTGCATTTATTTCCACCTTGAAAGCAGAGGCATTCACATTGGCAGAGGAACGCCCACATATGAATTTTCTGCACATTTCTCCTTGCTGGCTGCCATATCCCCTGCAGTTTTTCTCACCAAGCCACTGGAGGCTTTTTGAGAGCCTTTTAAAAAATTGGCCATCGGTATAGTGAGATGGCAATTACTGTGAGTGTGTGTTTTAAAGACCTCTGGTGGCAAGGTGTGGAAAATGGTTCTGATGTGGGTGGGACCTTAGAAAAACATGCAGCGTCCCATTAAGACAAATGCTGATGTGCTTGGACAAGAGGGCTAGTATACCAAGCGTGAGAGAAAGTGCACCAAGGATGAGGGAGTCCTGGAGAATGGAAGGGCAAAGTTTTGAGGATTCTCCCTAAAACAGCACTTCAGAGTGAAAATGAAGGTACAGGAAAAACATGTTTGGAAGCAGCTCAGCACAGCTGCCTTCTTGCATTACGGTGTGCAAGAAAAGCACTCAGCCTTCTTTTTCATTCTCTCCACCATCTCAATCCTGCTCTCCAGGGCAACAAGGGTGGGGTAGGCATCCGGTTCCAGTTCCACAACACCACTGTCTGCGTGGTCAATGCCCACCTGGCAGCCCATGCTGAGGAATACGAGCGGAGGAACCAAGAAGTCCAAGACATCTGTGCCCGGATGCAGTTCCACCAGCTGGAGCCCAGCCGCCCACTCCTTACCATAGATGGGCATGAGTAGGTTGGCGATGGGGGAGGGCCCTGTTAAGCTCCTGTGCTGTTCCTTGTGAGGAGACAATGAAAAGGTGCATTTGTGAATGTAGGAGCCAACAACTTCTTGATGCTTCCCATAACTCTTCCCTCCTGCCCTCTTCTGCTTACATAAAGCCACACTAGATGCTGCCCGGCAGATGCAGGCAACAGGCTTCCAATAGTTGATGGAAGGTTATTTGTGTGTGCGTTTTAAACGACAAACAGCTTGAGAGGTTGCAATGAGGAAAGGAGGTGCAGCAAGGAAGTTGCTGCTGAACAGACTGCTTCTGGCTGTTTTCCCCTTAAAATGCCCCCTTCCCACCTCCGTGGGGACATACATCATGAGTGAAGAGCAACTTGGAGAGAAGATGTTTTATCAGTAAAACCATTTGGGGGTGGCAAAGGCACCCCTCTTCTGAAGATTGCATCCTCCATTGGCTGCTTTTCACTTTTTAGCCAGCAAGAGGCTGTTGGGTTCATCTGTAGTATAAAGCCTGGTTGAGCCCCTAGTTGTGCTTCCCACTCATAGCTGCTGGCAGAAATGGCAGTGGAAGCAGCAAGGCCTTTAGGGTCTATGTGGAGGGTTCCCCTCCTGCTCTATCTCCTCTACTTTCCAGCCACCTACTCAAGTGGTGTGCTTTGTCTTTGAGGCATTTCTGGTCTTCAGTGTCTTTCTTTTTGCAGCATTGTCTTGTGGTTGGGAGACTTGAACTACCAGCTGGAGGAGCAGGACACGGAGCGGGTGAAGAAGCTGATCCAGGCCCAGGACTTCCAAGCCCTTTATCGGCGTGACCAGGTGCCCAAAGAGCTCTTCTGGGGGCAGGCAGCTGCGTTTTCCTTTTGGGTGCAGGGCAGAAGAGGCTTCTTGGGAAGTGGCTGGAGAGCCTCGGCGGCATCAAGGATTTTTCTTCATTTAGCCTGGAGTTGTATAGTGGTTAAAGCAGCAATCTCCAGTGTGCGACACACATGAAGCTGACTTATACTGAATCAGACCATCGATCCATCAAGGTCAATATTGCCTACTCGGACTGGCAGCAGCTCTCCAGGTTCTCAGGCGGAGGTCCTTCGCATCACCTACTCCCTGATCCTTTTAACTAGAGATGCTGGGGGTTGAACATGGGGCCTTCTTCATGCCAACCAGATTCTCTACTACTGAGCCACGGCCCTTCTTCCTTTCCTACCATGCTGGAACCACTGATGTGCTTCTTGAGTCTTGGGGATAAATACTAAAGGATCAGAAACAGAGAGCTTTGGGTCACTTGCAACCAAATAATTGCCAAGCAATGTGCTGAGCTCACCCCAGATAGGCAGACTGCAGCCACATGCTGTCAGCTTGGCCACACTGGGCCCCTTTGTCCCTGGGGTTAGGAACTGCTTCCTGGAGCTTCCCTTTAGAAACTGGACTGTGCAGTACCTCCTTCCCAAAGTCAAGAGCCAATCCTCGTGCAGGAAGGGCTTCAGAAGAGCCTAAGAGTCTGCAGGGAGCACCTGTTTAGAAACAGCTGCCTCCATTGCAGAGTAGCACTTCACTTGGAACCTTTTGACAATCTAAGACTGGTCCTATCCCCTAGCAACCATGTTGTCATGGTGCCCACTAACCCTGCTCAAGATTTAGGCAGTGCCCATAGCTTCAGTCGTCTGAGTTAGGGAAACCTAGGTTCAAGTTGCTGTTCAACCGTGAAAACTCACTAGATGAGTCACTCATCATCTAACCAACCTTAAAGGGTTGTTGTGAGGATGGAGGGGGGGCGTTATGTATGTTGCCTTGAGCTCCCTAGAGGATATAAATGTAAGTGGTGGATAGCTGAAGAGCTGCTTGAGTTGATGTGGAATTGGGTACAAATTCCTTAAAAGGTCATCTATTGAAATTTCCATATATTTTTTAAAGTTTCATAGATACTTTTAAAAAAAATCAAGGTTCTAGACTGAATGTGACTTTTTGAACTTCAATGCACTACCCGCTGCTATTAGTAAATCCTGGAGACAGCAGACCTGGGACAATAAAGAATTCCAATTGGGAGGAAATACATTTCTTGGGAACCTGTGTTTGAATTCTTGCCTCCTAACCAAGGCTAGTAAAGGAAGAGGCAGTGCATCTACCTTTGCCTGGAGCTGGTTTTGGCCTGCTGGCATTTCTCCTCAGGAGCAAAAGGGGAAGGCAGGTCTGAGCTCTATCTGGTGCTTCTGGTCCTCAACATTTTGTCCTTTCCTCCTCCTAGCTGAAGATTCAGATGGATGCCAAGGTGATATTTCAAGACTTCAGGGAGGGAGAGATTTCCTTCCAACCCACCTACAAATACATCCCTGGCTCTGACGACTGGGATGACAGGTAGGCTGAACTAGGGTGCAGTGCAGTATCTTGCTTGCTCTGCTCTTTCAGAGTTGCCTTTTCCTCCAGCCAAAAGGCAAAACATGAGAACAGCCATAAGATGGTCAAAGCACTGAGTCACTGCAGTGTTTGCATAGGAAAAGCTCACATAAATGCCTCTCCCTTTTTGCTGATAAGGGTGTGTGTGTGTTCTGCCAGTGTGCAGTTCCCTCCCCCCATTATAGGGGGCAACATGACATGCTTGGGGTGTGTGGAAGTTTGAGTGGAGGACATGGGAGGAAGAGGTTCAGAATAGAAGCCTGGTAGTTCTTCACAGACATTGTTGACTTGCTTGGAGTGCCTTGTACTCCCCACCTCAGTTGCCTTGTTGGAGTTGAAGCTCTTAGAAGATGCAGTCGCCCAAAGTGTGGAGGAAGAAGGCCTGTAAAAATCCCAAGTGGGCAAATCTTTGCCTGTCCCTGATATTCTTTCTGGCTGTTGTGTTAGTGCAAAGTCCTGCGTCAGTAAGGGTCAGCTGGTGTCACGTTAGTTCTAAAGACACGGGGGTGGGAGGGGGGAGCGTGATGTAGTCTCAGACCTGCAGGGCTCTTTATTACTCCTCTATGAAGATAGTTTCAGGTGGGTAGCTGTGTTGGTCTGCAGTAGAAAAGCAAGATTTGAGTCAGGTAGCATCTTAAAAACCAATAGGATTTTCAGGGGATAAGATTTTGAGAGCCAAAGCTCCCTTGATGTCAAGCATCAGTAGATAATAGTGACCTTGATAGATGGATGGTCTGATTCAATATAAAGCAGCATCACATGTACTTATATATATATATATAGGGGGGAGGGGAGAATGAGAGCACCCTCCCACAGTGGGGCAGAGTTACCACCTCACCGATAACCAGGGCCTGGGGTATCTCAGGTTTTGGATGCTTTTCAGGGCCAAGCTAGAAGTGACGAGTTACACTTGAACGGCAAGTGAACAGACTCACATGTATTCCTCCCTGTTCACTTGCGCTCCACTTGCACTCCACTCAATCACAAGATCAAGTGGAATGCAAGTGGAGCGCAGGTGAACACGGAGGCGTACATGTGAGTCTGTTCACTTGCCCTTCAAGTGTAATTTGTCACTTCTAGCTTGGCCCTCAGTATCTCTGCAGTTTCCCCCTACAGACCAGTGACAGGAAGTGTGGATTAAACCGCAAAAGAGAAGAGAGGCTTCTTTGGGGGAGGGGCTGCAACACGCCTTCTTATGGCAGGAGGCCATCCATTTTCCATTTCCCTTACAGTGAGAAGTGCCATGCCCCAGCCTGGTGTGACAGGATCCTCTGGAGAGGGAAGACAGTCTCTCAGCTGAGCTACCAAAGCCACACGGCCCTGAAGAATAGTGACCACAAGCCTGTCAGCGCCCTCTTTGATGTTGGGGTGGGCACCTCTCCTGTGTCGAGGCAGAATGGGGTGTGGGAAGTGGAGCCTTGGAGGGGGGCATGCTGATTCTTCCCTTCCTGCTTCTCACTCTGAAGGGGGCTAGCTGTGGATGCACAAGGAAGTGTCCTCCCCCAGTGTGGGGCTTTCCTTTCTACATGTGTGCATCAGGGCCAGGGCCTAAAAGGCTGGGCTCATCCTGTGGTAATGTTCTTTACTGCCAGTTGCATTTCCACTGTCTTGGGCCAGGAGAGGTCAACTCCTGTGGGCAGCCTCTTATGTAACCAGAATTCTGTCAGGAGAAAAACTTAAACGAGGACTGATTTGTATTTCAGTTGATTTATTTAACATGTTACTCCTCAGGCTGGGGAATGGGTGGTTTTCAGTCTTCTTTACAGCCCAGCAGGGTAAAGGTCCACTGATGAGGCCACACACCCTTTCCAGATAAAGGTGATGGACGAGAAGCGCTATCGCAAAGCCTTCGAGGAAATTGTGCGCTCTTTGGATAAGATGGAGAATGCCAGCATCCCGTCCGTGACTCTGTCCAAGAGAGAGGTAGGATGGGCTGCCCTGGGCAGTATGATACCCTCCAAGTTCCTTTTCTTAAGATTTTGCCCATATTAAAAACCCAGAGAGAGAAATGTGAGACTCTGGGCCAAGCTACAAGTGACGAATGACACTTGAACTGCAAGTGGATCGAGTAGAGCCCAAGTGGAGGGCAAGTGAACAGGGAGAAATGCACTTGCCGTTCAAGTGTCATTCATCATTTGCAGCTTGGCCCTCTGCTTAGCCACTTCCGGGGTGGGGTGGTCCATTTCCTTCTATGGAGGAATCAAGGCAAGAGGTCTCTCAACTGATGCTCCAAGCTGGACATCAGTGCAGAGCAGTGGTGGTGGGGACTGAGGCTCCGGACCAGGCGTTTGGTCTTTTGGAATGTTTGAGACCTTCCTGCTTGGTAGCTCAGTGGCTAAGCAAGAGGACAAAATGGGAGCCACCGAGAGCTCTAGGCAAAGATTGATGGTTCTTGCTGTGTGTTGCCCCTCTCCACCCTTCAGTTCCTTTTCAAGGATGTGAAGTACCTGCAACGTCGGGTGGAGACCTTCACCATCTGCAATGGCCCAGTCCCCTGCCAGTTTGAGTTTATTAACAAGCCCGATGAGGACACCTACTGCAAGCCGTGGCTGATCGCCAAACCAAGCAAGGGCTTCCTGTTGCCAGGTGACTTGGCTGTCATGCATGTATATCTGTGTGCCTCTGTGTGTGTGTGTGCACACTGCTCCAGATTGTGACCTGTGTAGCCACATCTGCCTACAGGACAAGGATGCAGCAGCTCCAGACTTTGGGGAGATCACCCCATTCCCTTTGCATTCATTATTCATCCCCAGAACATGCCAAATAGATGTTCTTCCACTGAACCATGGCCCTTCGCCATTTGTGTAGTACTGGTCCATGATCTTTGCTTTAGAATCAGTTGGGAAAGTTGGATTCATCTGATCTGATTAGACCTTTTATTTATTTACTTACTTCATTTCCACTCCGCTTTTCTCCCTAGCAAGGACTAAGAGTGACTCATGACAATCTCCCCTTCTCCATTTTATCCTTACAACAACCCGGTTGAGTATGTGTGACTGGCCCAAGGCTACCAAGCAAGCTTCAGTGGCAGAGTACAGCTTCAGACTTGAGGCCCCCAAATTCTAGTCCAACCCTCTTAATCACTGCACTGCTGGATTTCTGAGGTCTTTGATACCATTGATTTTAACATGTTGGTGTCTTTTTCAGTGGGATCGGCAGGGGCAGAGGGGAGGTCTTAGGATAGACTCCATTTGTTTCTTCTGGAAGATCACAAAAAGCAGTTGCTCATCTTCTATCTGGATCTTTCAGATAGTTTTATGGAATCCCATGGTGGAGTTTTATGGAATCCCATCCTGTTTCTCACACTTTTCTAAGAAAACATAAGAACAAATGCCATTTTTTCCCAGGTTTTCATGTCAGCAAACATTTGTTTACAAGTATTTTAAGGAGTTAAATTTTATGTCCTATTTTAAATACTTATTTTAAAATATTAGATCCAGAGGAGTTAGCTGTGTTAGTCTGTAGTAGCAAAATCGAAAAGAGTCCAGTAGCACCTTTAAGACTAACCAACTTTACTGTAGCGTAAGCTTTCAAGAATCTCAGTTTTCATCGTCTCTTCAAAATATTATAAACTGTGATTCAACAGAAAAGTGTTCAAAATGCCGTTGTACAATCATTTAAACTACATGAGCAATCCAAGCCAAACTGGAAAACAAACCAAATAGTGGTAATTAATCTCTGCTCTCCTCCAGACTCTAAATGAAATAAGGTGCATCTTTCTTCTCCCTGAAGGTTCGGAGTTGATGATGGAATTAGAACTACTTGTAAATAAATCAACAGCGACAGCCTTGAATTCTGGAGAAGGCAAGCTGGAGGACATCTTAGTGCTGCACCTGGATAGAGGCAAGGATTATTTCCTGTCTGTGTCAGGGAACTACTTGCCCAGCTGTTTTGGGTGCCCCATCCAGGCACTCTGCTACATGAAGGAGCCCATCCGAGAGACGTTGCCCAAGGCAGTTAGGGAGTTGGTGAGTTCCTACTGTTGATTAGTTGACTGCGCTCCCCGCCCCCCTACCCCCGAAGTGGCAGCACTTTTGGGGTGTTATCCAAGATGAAGAGTATCCATCCATCCCAGATGCTGCATTGCATGGTGTATGCCCATTTAAAGGAAGTACTCCCTTTTAGACCTTGATGCCGTTGTCGACAGAGGATGCTTTTCTGGAAGAGAAGCCCTTGGACATCCCCAAGGAGTTGTGGATGATGGTGAACCACCTGTATCGCAATGCTTGCCAACAGGTAAGGATACCTCTGGGGTTGAAGGGAGTTTCAGGTGGGTAGGCATACTAGTCTATAGTAGAAGAGCAAGATACAAGCCTAGTAGTCCCTGCAAAACCAATGAGATTTCCAGGTTATAAGCTTTTAAGAGTCAGAGAGCTTGGCTCTTGAAAGCATATACCCTGGAAATCTTGTTGGTCTTTAAGGGCTTGTATCTTGCTCTGGTTCTGAATTTCCTGTGTGCTCTAGGAGGGTGCCCTTTTTTTTAACAGGAGTAATAGTTAGCTCCAATAGCAACAGCAGGGTTTGAGTCCAGTGGCACCTTAGAGACCAACATGATTTTCAGAGTGTAAGCTTTTGAGAGCCAGAGCTCTTCTTCAGAAAGTCTGAAAATCTGGTTGGTCTCTAAGGTGCCATTGGACTCAAACCCTGATGTTCTACTGCGGACCGACACAGCTACCCATCACCAATAGCAAGGTTCAGAATCTGTTCGGGTGTGCTGGAGGACACTTCCAGAGTGTGATGTGATTACATTACGTGCCAGGATTCTGACCTTCTTCTTGTATTGGTGTTTTTTGCTAGCTCTGTAACTGGAATCCTCTTGTGTAAGGGTGGCCTAGTTGATTGGATATGTTATGCACAGGGGAGCATGCGAAGGGGTGAATACATCTGGTTGTAAATGCAGGAAATATCCCTTGAACAGGAATGGAGAAATGGGACAGGTGGTTTTTTTGCTCATCCCTCCCTACGATGTTGCTGTTCATACATCCTTCTTTGCAGGAAGATCTTTTCCAGCAGCCAGGCCTGAGGCCAGAGTTTGACCAGATCCGTGACTGGCTGGACACAGAGACGCTGGACGTGCTTGGTATCCTTTGAAGGAAGTGTCTTTGAAAGGTCTGTTCTGCTCCTCTAGTGTGGAATATGGTTTGTACTGTTTTTATATTTTAACATGCAGTAAATTTCATGGATACCTTACTGTTGCAGCAGAAAGGGGAATATAATTTTGTAAAACATATCAAGACCAACAAGATTTCCAGTGTATAAACTTTGGGGAGTCTAAACTAATACCTTGGAAATTACTAATTTGTTCATTACTTTCCTTCACTTAGACCCAACTTTTCTCCCCAATCGAGGCCCAAAGTCCCCCTCAAATCTCCATTTTATCTGAACAACAACTCTGCAAATTAGGTTAGGCTGAGTGTATATAACTGGCTCAAGGTCTGCAAACAAGCTTTCATGGCAGAGTGGGGATTCAAACCGGGGTTTCCTAGATTGTAGTCCAACGCTAACCACTACACAACCTGGCTGAAACAGGTCTTTAAATGCTACTGGACTCAGATCTTGCTCTTCTACTGCAGACCAACACAACTATCCACCTGAAACTATCTCTTTATTTGCAAATGCATAAATATTGTAGGGGGTTCAAGGCAAACACATAGGGAGATCTAAACCTCTCCAACCTCTCCATTCAATTCCCCCCGCTCCCATCCCAGCCATCTCTGAGCATAACAGACTATTGTCCCTACCAATCTTTTAGAAAAGTACATCTTCAAGAATTTTTGAAGCTGTGAAAAAAAATTGACATTTAAATATATGCAAAATTTATTTTCTTATCAAATCTTACTGTACTCAGTCAAGAATATTAAATGCATCACTCATAACTTTGTAAATATGCTGTAGATATGTTTATACAAAAGTGTAAACAGACCCAGTAGGGGAGAGAGCTCTGTGAACTGCTGTACTTTATGTTACTCAAGGACTCACACATCTTGGTTTTTCCCAACTGGGAAGTTCAGCCAAAAGGAAAGGTGGGTATAAATAAACAAAAATCCAGTGGAGTGATAGGATAGGGGTAGAATCCATCCCAGTATTATGGACTATCCAAATACTGACTTATGGACAAAATTAGTCACATTTAAACAATGAATAGATCTTTGCAAATGTAGTTTGTGTCTGTAGTATATACACAGGATATGGTGCAGTCTGTAGATTGTTCCACATGAAAATCTTCACACTCCACAAAGTATTTTGAGAAGAAACTTGTCTTGAAAAGTATTTCAGTGATTCCAAAACAGATTAATATTTAGATTTCCCCCCCCCACCCCCAAAAATGTTCCTCTAAATTTTCAGTGGGGAGCGGGGGGACACCTGTATGTTCTGATTAGTGCAGAGGCAGCTTCATGACCTATCAGGCAAACTTTCTCTCTCTCTCAAAGTTTCTTATTACCAGTCAGGGTTTATTACTATTTTTACACACTCTACAGTGGACGAAGGTCTAAGGTATGTTTGAGAGTAAGAAACATCTTCACTTGGCATGATGTCCTTCCCTGGGCCCTTCTGCTGTGGACTTCTGTGGGTTTAGCATTGGTGACTGCTGGGGCTGGGAGTCCCATTTTAGCGACTGCTTCTTTAACTTCCCTTCCCAGTGCCAGTCGGCAGCAACCACGCTGTGGCTGAAGCACTGCTGCTCTTCTTAGAGAGTCTTCCTGAACCAGTCATCTGCTACAAGTTGTACAAAAGCTGCCTGGAATGTGCCAACAGCTATGAGATGAGCAGTCAGGTAAGGGCAGCTGTTGGGAGAGGAAAGGACGGAGCAGCAAGACACAAACCACCGTCTGCGGCTTTTGTGAGTGTTGCTTCCGGCAACTGATCTGCAACAATAAAGTACCCCCAATCTCCCCCAGGTTGTTGCTATGCTGCCCAAGTGCCATCAAAACGTTTTCCGTTACCTGGTAGCATTCCTGCGGGAGCTGCTGAAATACTCTGGGAAGAACCATTTGGATGTGAATATTCTTGGTAAGCAGAACTAAACAAAGGAAGCCACCCTTCTTTGCCCATGGTCTTAACCAGTTTTAGCGGCCAAGGTGAGTGGGTGGAATGATAGGAAGAACTCAGATAAGTTTCTGTATGTCTTAGATTTGTATCCCACGCTTCCTCCAGGGAGCCTCAGGGTGGTATGCATGGTTCTCTCCATTTTATTTGCACAACTACCCTGCAAAACGCTGCAAAAGAGCATTTGCTTTTAAAACTTTGGCATATGTCACAGCTAGTCTGTCGCAGCTCATTGCACTCCGTAAATAACTTGCTGATAGTGTGGATTAAGCAACAAAGTGGTGCGCCATAATCTTCATATTGATCGTATTGAAGTACACTGTATAATTCACCTTCAGTCTCAGCGAGAAAGGAGGACTATAAATAATGCAAATAAGTAAACTCTAGAGCATTTTAAGTAACTGGGATACTATACCCCAACTTCTCTAGGTGTTTGCTTGAATACAGTGGATGGGAAGGAGGGAGAGTCTCTCTTAGGAATTAGATGATGCCCCTTTTTTGGTTAAAGTATTAACAGGTGTTCTTGGTTTTCCTGTGCAGCTACTATATTTGGCGGCTTGTTGGTGCGCCCTCCTTCTGGCCACACCAAGCCAGGCACAGCGGAAAAGCAGAAGGCACAGCAATTCATCCTGCAGTTCCTCTGCCAGCAAGGGGACGTGCCGGGTTATAGATTACTGCAAAGATAACATTTGATGCAATCCAAGTATTAGATTTTATATGACACTAATACATTTTAATGCAAATGCAACATGTATTCCGGGATACAGGTCCGGCGTGATGAAATACTAATGGTGCAATGTACCTCTTGAGTCATCCCAAGCATTGTGATAAAACAGTCTTGTCTCTGTATCACCGCCTCCTCGCTTAACTGCCTGTAATGTTAAAACAGAAAATTTTATAATTACATTAAAGCTATATTTTGTAAAGAATACACTTTATTAACTTCATGCTCTTCTTTCTGTCAGCCCCAGAGTCAATGAGGCATTTTCTCCTTCTGCTCTGGGCCACTCACTCATATACCCTTTAGCTGCAGGTTGAATTGAGGAAGTTACCTGTGTCTGCCCCACTCTGCCAGACACAAGGTGCTTCCCCCACCCCAGCTCTAGAGCCACAAGGCTGCTTGGGAAACTGAGAGGGCATCTCTCTTGCTGTTTGTTTTCCTGTTGCTCATCTACCCACCTTCCTTGACTGGCAAGCCTTGAAGATAAAAAAAAAGAGGGTGAGAGGTATTTCAGCCCAGAAAAAAACAAGGTCACCAAAGAGGTTGAAAGAAAAAGAAAAACCTTGTATGTGAAGATATAAAGGTCAATATTAAATAAGCTAGAAATATATTAAATTACAACATTTTGAATCAAATTCCAAATGTTGAAAACTGTGCATTAAAACTGTTAACTTTGGTTACAGATACCTTCCTCAAGGCAGAAACATTTTTAGAACAATTTCACTTATACACATGGGGATGTCACACATTTACAGGCGTAAGACATAAAGTCTTGGCGGGCCCGGGTGTCCTCCAACAGAGAGTTCCACCAGGTTGGGGCCAGGACTGAAAAAGCCCCAGCCCTGGTCGAGACCAGCCAGGCTTCCCTGGGGCCAGGGACCACCAACAAGTCCTCGATCTTAAAGCTCTCCGGGGTACATATGAGGAGAGACGGTCCCTCAATGGCATTGAGTCATTGAATCCTGACCAGGAATTAAATGCCACACAGCCTGAAAGCAGGGCAGGAGAACTAGCAGAAACTGGCAACCCATCACAGTCTTGCAGATTACCCTATAAAATTTGGCACAAACTGCCAATGAATTTATATGGAAAGCCAGCTTGTTAGAGATCCTATTTCTGCACCCATCTCCTGACCGACCGAACAACTGGGCTGTTCTTAAGAAATGGGTATGAAGTTGGAAACGTGGAGTCTGGCATGGTTGCCAACCTCCAGGTGGGGCCGGGAGATCCCCTGAAGTTATGCTAAACCTCACAGTGAAGGCTACAAAGATCAGTTACCTTGGATAAAACGGCTACGTTGAAGGGTGGACTCTAGGGTATTATACCCCGCTGAGGTCTCTCTCGTCCCCAAACCCGACCTTCTCCAGGTTTCAACCCCTCAAATCTCCAGGAATTTCCCAACCTACAGCTGGCAACCCTGCAACCACCCGCCTGTAATCATATCGGCGCTAGGACCGCGGAGCTCTTGTCTGCGCCAACGCGCCGTAGCTGCGCGCACAGAAGTGCCGCTCTAGCGTGCGGAAGTGGGGCCTCTGCCATGCCCCGCGCTAGGCGGAAGCGGAAGCGTCGATGCCTGAGGAAGCCCCTGGCGGACCGCGTCGGGGCCGGGGCTGCGCGGGGCCAGCCGGCGGGCGCCATGGCACCGACACGGGCCGGGCTCGGCCTGGCCTTGCGAGGAGCCGGTGAGGCAGCGCTGGGGAGGCGGCCGCGCGACGAGGGAGCGCCCTTCGCGCTGGGGCCTCCCCGCTTCGTCGTCGTGGGGGAGGGTGGCAGCGGTGGCGCGGGGAGGTAGCGATGACAGGTAGGAGCGGGTCCCCTTCGCCGGAGCGCCGGGCGGGCCGTCGGCAGGCCTGGCAAGGCCAAGAGAGGCAGGCGCGTGGAGCTGTGTTTTAATTGCCTCGGAAGCCACTTTGGGAGCTCTCGGTGTGAAGGCAGAACCTAAATATTTTCAGCGAATGCGCTTTGCCGTGGCGGGCCAACAAGATGGGCGTACGTGCTGAATGCTGTTGGAAGCCAGGTTGGGTTTTGATGCTTTACTAAAATGTATTATTATTATTTTTAGCTAGTTTTTTGCAAAGCAGGTATACAGGTACAGATGACTACAGAGCTACCCAAGTCACCTAAAGTATAACAGCAGGGGGGAACGTCA
Source organism: Eublepharis macularius (assembly GCF_028583425.1). Taxonomy (NCBI): domain Eukaryota; kingdom Metazoa; phylum Chordata; class Lepidosauria; order Squamata; family Eublepharidae; genus Eublepharis; species Eublepharis macularius. The sequence continues at coordinate 39,723,346 of NC_072804.1, read as the reverse complement.
GAGGGGGGAAAGGGGGGGTCACTAATTGTTAGAAGGTTTCTGGTGGAGACTATCCTAATTTTCTTTTGTGTTCTGCTTCAGGTAAGCTGCTGCTTATTGATCCTGCGACCCTACCCTGAATTCCACTGAACCATGGGGGAAAACAGTCCTGAGAGTGTCATCTATTATGAAGTGGAGGAGGATGACTTGACCCAGGAGGATAAACCGTTAAGGTTTGTGGACAAGAATGGCCTTGTCTCATCTTTGTCACGGACGGTGTATGACAGAACAACAGTCCTCATTGAACAAGATCAAGGGTCACTGGAGGAAGAGGAAGATGAAGGGCCGTGTGGTGATCCTCTCCCTTTTCTACCTGAAGGTCATGAGGACAGGTTTCATTTGATAGCGGACCATGAAGGAATATCCCAGGGTTATGTCCAGCACATTATTTCTCCAGATCAGATTCATTTGACTATCAATCCTGGTTCAACTCCGATGCCACGAAACATTGAAGGAGCCACCCTCACTTTGCAATCTGAGTGCCCTGAGACTAAGCTTAAAGAAGTAAGTAACAGACTCTAATCTGGCTACTTTCTCCTTTTTGCAGGCTCTTGTCTGGCAATCTGGAACTCGATCACAAAGGGTTGCTTTTGTGTTACTTTTAAAAGCCATGAGGTCACTGTTGAAGTGCCATGCACAAATGTAATTCTGGATCCAGTACCTACATTGCAGACCCAGTGTGAAAATTACTTGCCTTTACCCAAACTCTTTTAAGTTCCTGTGCTGATATTTGCCTCTCATTATTTTCCAAGGTAGACTTCTGAGGTGCAAAAATCAACCATTAAACATCCATGTATCTTTAAGTATAGGATGATTTACATGGCATACAACTCTCTCTCTTAAAAGTATAATAAGTGAACTTACAGCTCCTGGTTAAAGCATACAGGGAGTGCTCTGCACTGTGCTTGTGAGAGCAGTCCAGATAGTCATGCCTACTCTCCTGTTTTGAGCCATGCATGCTGTCATTCCCATCTGTGCCATTTGTCAGCCTTGGGCATTTTCATAATAAGACTGTGTGGACTTCTGCACCAGTATAGTTTTGATATGGTCAATGAAATTCTTACGTACATCATGCAGACGTGCAGGATTCCTTTTATTTTAAATAGTTCTGCTTCCATTAGTCAAGGGAAGGAGCATGTCCTATACTGGCTGATATGGCCCTGCCTCTGAGTGCTTGGAAATCTCATTCAGCAACTTCTCTGGCTTCTGATACTCCTCAGGGATTGTACCCACATCCTTTTGCAGATGTCCTTAGAACTGTAAGGGCTATAAAGTTGTTTCTAATGCGTTGCAAGTAAATAAAAATGCAAAAATTTAATCCTTGACTTTAAGTAAGAACATAATAATAATAATGTTCAATTTAAATACCGCCCTTCAGGACGACTTTAACACCCACTCAGAGTGGTTTACAAAGTATGTTATTATTATACCCACAACAACAAACACCCTGTGAGGTGGGTGGGGCTGAGAGAGCACCTGGAAGCTGTGACTGACCTAAGGTCATCCAGCAGGCTTCAAATGGAGGAGTGAGGAATCGAACCCGGTTCTCCAGATTAGAGTCCCACGCTCTTAACCACTACACCAAACTGGCTCTGCTGGATCAGACCAGGGTCCATCTAGTCCAGCATCCTGTTTCACAGAGTGGCCAGCCAGTTACCCTGAAGAGCCAACAAGCAAGTCATAGAGGTCAAGGACCTCTTCTGATATCACCTCCTAGGGTTTCAGAGGTCTCTGAATATGGGAGTTCACTTTACTCACCTTGTCTAGTAGCTATTGTATCCCAGCCACCATGAATCTTTCAAAGGCATCTATGCTTGTGGCTACCACTATCACTACTAAGAGCGAATTCCACAATGTAAGTACTTTTTGAGTACGGAAGTATTGTCTGTCCTGTACAGATTGCCCATTAACTACATTGGGTACCCCCAAGTTAAAGCATTGTGGTTGAGGGAGAACATCTCCCGATCCACTATCCCTCTATAAACCTCTATCATGTCCCCCGTAGCTGTCTTTTTTCTAAACTGAAATGTCCCAGACCTTTCAGTGTTTGCTCACAAAAAGTTCTTCAACCCCTTAATTATCTTGGTTGCCCTGTCCTGTACTTTTCCAGCCCTGAAGGATCCTTTTTGAGATACGGCGACCAGAACTTCACACAGTATTCTAAATGCTGGTGCTCTATTGCTGTATGGTAGAGCTTTACAGTATTGGTTGTTTTATATGCAATTCCTATCCTAATAATCCCTAAAGTGGACTTTGCCTTTTTCACTGCCGCTGCACATTGAGTCAACATTTTCATGGAGCTATCCACTGCAATCCCAAGATGTCTTTCAGTGTTGGTTGCAGCTGGTTCAGACCCCATCAGCATATTTAGTTCTGTTCTGTTTTACCTTTTACAAAGTTAATAGTGAACAAATCCCCCAATCAACATTTTCTATCAACTCCACAACTGCAAAAACAGGTCTTGCATTTTCTCCTTTTAGGAGTAAGTTCTTGGCTAACAGAGCAAGAAGAGCTGTTCAATTTAGTTGTGAAGAAATTGGGTTTATCATATTTTGGTCTAGGTCTTCAAAATTTTAGTCTGCAGTCTTAAAACTATAGACATTTAGAGCAGACCTGCTACTTTCAGTGTTACTACTGAAGTCTGTAGTTTGATTACTTTCATGTCATCAGGACTTCTGCAGCTTTAGATAAGGCCCGGCAGGCCCTCTGGAAACTCCTTTTTCTTGCCCAGAAAATGAGCAGGAGAATCTTTCTGTTGTTTCTGTAAATTCACCCGGAGGACAAAATTCACCCAGATTTTCCATTGTAATGTCCATATATTCATTTAAATCAATATTACTACTTAGTACGTTCAGAGAAAGAGGTAGTTTGGAAGAGACAGAGACCTCAGTATGTGTATTTCTAAACAGTACAGAAACTGTTGGCACTTACTAACTCCAATAGAAATCAAAATGCCATTCGTCTTTGATTGTAAAGGCAAAAAAGAGTCTTGGGTGCCCTAAAAATTAATGGCTTTATTGTGTCAGAAGCTTTCATAGACTAGGATTCACTTCAGGCATGTGCACGTTCATGAAAACTTTATGCCACTGTCAGTCTGTGGGTCTTTAAGATTCCCCAAGACTCCTTTCTGTATTATAACGGGATGGCCCCTCTGGAATTCATCATCTTTGCGCGCAAGGTTGAACTGTTAACTTCTTTCAGAGCAAAAGTGTTTGGTCATTTACACAAGTAGGCTAAGCTGACTCTCATCTACCAGCTTTCTGTTTATTGCCACCAGATAGAGCTTTCTATTGTGAACTGTCTTGGCTGTTCCATTCAGAGAGCTGGCCAGGCTGTTCGGGACATAATTATTCTTGTTGCCACCTTCCCCCCCATGAGTGCCAATTCCCTTTGCTGGGGAGCACTGCACTGCGCTGTGAAAAGCCTCCTGTGTGCAATGTGCTGTTCCCTGTGGCTTTAGGGTCAGGCAGAGAACAGCAGACTCTTTATTCAACAAGTCTTTTATTCAACAAGCTACAACAAGTCTGTGGTAAGAGGACTTTTGCAAGCAAACCCAAACAGGTGAACTTCCTTGCAGTGCTTGGCTAGAGTGCTTCCCTTGGCAGTGAGGGAGACATTCTTCTTCTTAGCTAATAAAATCCAGTTTTCCACTTTGTGTCTGTGTTGAATCTACTTTGCCTTATGGATATGTCACCTTGGCTTGCAACAAAGCCCAGGGAGCTCACTTTTGTTGCCTCCTGGGAGCACGAGCATCTTCTATACCAGCCATAATTGACTGTAGCTGTGGCATGCATCTCTTACAATGCTGCTGCTGTCCTCTTCTTTGCTCGAAGGTAAGACCCTGGTTAGAAAAATTGCTGGCTTGAAGTAATCTAGGAGACTAAAAATGTGAATAGTTTAATTATCAGTGTTGCTAAAGCTTGTCTGGTGCCTAAGAATTTAAATATTCCCCCACTGCATTGCTCTTGATATGCATTTATCTAGTTTGCTCCTCTAGTTTTGGAAAACTGTTAAGCTGCTGTTGAGTCATTTGGGCCTTAGTTATTGCCTATCTTCAGCCTGCAGCCTTTTGCTCTCAGTTCTTTAGGATCAACATGGATTGGCCAACAATAATTTCACTGTAACCAGGGTGAATGAGGAATGCATTATCAAAAGTATCAGGGTGCTGTTTGCATCCTTTTAAGGGCTCGATACTTTTGAGAGCAGTGTGTGTTTTAGGTTGGTAATTGCCCTGTAGTCTTGCACAAGTAAAGACGAACCCAAATGCCCTTCCAAAGAACACCTAAGGTTCAAATAACCTTTGAGTCTCACCTTATGTAATTGAACCATGAGCCATGTGGGGGACTTGTGTGAAAATCCCAGAATACCCACTGCTATAGGATTGGATGAAGTTCCTGTTCATCTGCTCCTGGGATACAAGGCAGAACTGCTATTCTGTTTGCACATATGAACACTTCAGACTTTGACAGCTCACTTGATTCTTCCAAAGATTCATGCAGCTAGCACTTCCTGCATAAAGCACACTGGATGGTTTTCTCCTTAGGGTGCTGGAGCAGTCTAAGGAATGGCTCTGTGCTTCCTCTATGAAATAGCAACAAAGCCCTTTGCGTTGTTCCCAAGAAATGGTGGTTAAAAGTGGTGGAGATGCAGCAGAGCCTCTGCAAAGTTCTATGGGAGATGCTCCTATAACATGGCAAGCCCAGAAGCTCAAGCACCCCCCTTCCCTGCTTGCTATGCATTCCCTGAGCCCTTCTGGTGGAGGTGGAAGTTTTGGCAGCAGCAACATGCTGCCTATAACTCTTTCATTCCTAAATCACTTGTTTGCTGTTCCCACCAAGAATGTTCTCTCATCGCCAAGATTGCTCGGCACGATTCAGTTCCTACCACCCGTTCTCCGAAGCTCCAGTATTGTTATCCTCTTTCAGTTGAGCAAATCCCTGCCTCTTCAGTTTTGGCATGCATTGAAAAGATACAAGTGTCCAGGCGCTTGAATCATTTCAGATTTGGAGTGGGGGTGAGGGAACAGAACTTTTCCTGAAAAAGTTTCAGTGTGACTAATCTCAGTGACGCAGCTTGGCTTTCCAACAACAGGGTTCTCGTTCTGTCCCTGTGCTCTCATCACTAGCAAAAAGGATCCTGGCCAGGCTCCAGAACTCTTGGCAGCAGATGCTGGAGCCAGTGCCATCACAGGCTCCTCTGCCCTTTGTCCTTCAAATCTTTCACTTTCTTACCTTTATAACATTTTCTGGGCCAGGCCAGTCAGCAGTGGAATGTACAGTGGTGTCACGTTGCTTCTTAATTTCATATTTTTCGTTCTCAACCTGGATAGCCCAGGCTAGGCCGATCTGCTCAGCTCTCAGAAGCGAAGCAGGGTCAGCGCTGGTTAGTACTTGGATGGGAGACTGCTAGGGAAGTCCACGGTCACTGCACAGAGGCGGGCAATGGCAAACCGCCTCTGAATGTCAGCTGCCTTAAAACCCTATGGGGTTGCCTAGGTCATTTGTGACTTGATGGCCACAAACCAAGGGACTCTTTCTTTGCACTAATTATTCCAATACATAATTTGAAAAGTCCACTTTTCAATCAGGAGCAGACACCAGAGGCTGAACACGGATGAGTCTCACGGAGTGACTTTCTTTAATGAATGCTTACACATAGTGTCATCACCTGCCTACTAGAAAGGCAGCACAATGTTAAGACCCATGCTGAGATTTTGGTGGTGTCATCTGTGTCTTTTGGCGAAGCATAGCTGTATGAAGCAGATGAAGTGGCCACCCCTCTTTGTACCTTGCCAAAGAAATCAGGTTAACAAGATGATTTCCATTTGAGGAAAACTAGTGCCGAAATTCAGTTTCATTGAGATTGGCCACTTGTCAGCACTGGTGATCAGTACAAAAATTGGCTTCCTCTTTCATCCTGATTCCTCCTTTTCTTCGTGTTGTGAAAGTAAAGCTCAGTGTGCAAGTTGGTGGTTATTGTGAAAACTCTCTGCAGTTCTTTTGTAGTTAGCTTCTGGTTTGTCAGATCCATCAGTTCTTGTGAAAAGTGGGCTGGTGACAACTTTGGTAGTTGGTAAATCTTTTTTGAGCTGCCTTTGGAAGGCTGCTAATAATAATAACATTCAATTTATATACCACTTTAGGACAACTTAACGCCCAATCAGAGCGGTTTACAAAGGATGTTATTATTATCCCCACAACAATCACCCTGTGAGGTGGGTGGGGCTGAGAGAGCTCTGAGAGAGCTGTGACTGACCCAAGATCACCCACTGGCTTCAAGTGGAGGAGTGGGGTGTCAAGCCTGGTTCTCCAGATTAGAGTCCCATTGCTCTTAGCCACTACACCAAACTATTCAGCAAATTTAAACTCCAGAGTGACCAGAAATAAAATTCATTTAAAAGCTGGCACCAGCATTTTAAAACACTGCTTTAACTATCTTGATGATTCAATCGGACCCTTGAGAGCAAGCTTCACAGATGCTCCTTTATTTCACACGGGAGTTCTGGCTTCATCCTGAAGTTCCCTTCCCTGGCAGATTTTGACTTCTCTGGTGACTGCCTGTCTTTCTTAGCATACCTGGAGAGTCTTCTAGGCCTTTGGACTATCTTGTTCGGGAAAGGAAGCAGAAAGAGTAGGAGGCTCTTTGGAGCCTTCATTCCCACAGCTCTCCTGGACTTAGCTCTGTTCAGAGCCCTCTCTTAACAAGGTTCAGCAGCAGCAAATAGAGTAACTTGTATGTAGGTCTTTGGCAGGGGTAGGGTTAGGTTGTTCCCAGAAGAAGGCATCAAGTTCGTATTCCAAATGGTGAGCCTCATTAGTCTGTTGCAGCAAAAACAATCAGTCTTATTGCACCTTAAAAGCTTGACCTGTTTTAATTGTAGCAGAAGCGTTCATGGATTAGGCTAGAGCCTGCCTCGTCAGATGCAGTTTGTGACTCTTTGAATGCAGCCCTGGCAGTTGGTACAGATTTGCTACTCCTTGAGTCTGACCAGTTGTCTACCTCCTTGCCTTGGGGGCAACTGGATTCAGGGCTCTTAAAGGACCGGTAGCTTGAAAATGCCACTGGGGATGGGCATGGAGCTGTGAGACGTGTGGCCCCATCAGCTCGACAAGTCCCTCTCCTTTAAGGACAGCATTGGACGTTTAGTGGCACAGTAAGCGGAGATGAATGGGAAGATAACATCATGTCATCCCAGCTTGTCTTTCTGAAACTGAAGATGTTTGTATCTTCCTGCAGGGACTTGAAGCTCTCTTTCACGCTTTGCTTAATTTATGCTTGCTTTATTTTTATATCCTGCTTTTCTTCCTGATTGGGGCCCAAAGCAACTTTTCACATCTCCCCAGCCCCCCATCCAAGGTAATACTTACAACAACAACCTTGTGGGCGTACGTTAAGCTGAGAGATTGTGATGGGCCCAAGACTACTTGGTGGGTTTTTATGGCTGAGTGGGCGATTCAGACCCGGACATCCCAGGTCCTTGTCCAACACCAACCAACCACTGTGCCACACCAGCCCCTCTCTGCTGCTATTCGATTCCGCTCCGCAAACACCTTTTTACTTTTGTGACAGTTTGGGACGTTCCTCCACTGTTATGCTCAACTGAAATAACTTTGCCTCGAGAGCTGTTGTCCCTTTCTCTTTGCAAAGCAATTGATTTCATCCCCTGGAGAATGCTCTGTTAGCTGTGTTGACACCCAAGCGAACCATTTCCTGGTTGTCTCACAGAGCTGGGTGGAGTATTTAGCAAAGCTTAACGCAACAGTTGTGGGGCCCGATGAACGACGTTGCATGTTTAGCACGTCGTTGTCTTTTGCACTGGCAGGATTGTGTCCCCTCTAGTTCTTTTCCGGGCTGCTGAACCCGCATTGCCCATTGGGGCTCTCCTCCTAGGAACTGCAGAGCCACTTAGTGCTGTCTGGAAAGAGGGGATCTGCTGGTGGCGCTTTTGTTGAACTAACTCGTCCTGCGTCTTGAAATGAAACCCCGACCCATAATACACTAACTAAATACTTTGCGATGGTTTTTCACCCCTCATTATCCAGTCCTACAAGATTGGCACGAGATTTTTGTGAAATTGTTAGCGAACAAATTAGACTGGGGAGCAAGTAGCTTCGTGGAGGGGAGGGGCTGTTGCTCAAGGGAGAGGGTCTGTTTGGAATGCAGGAAGTCCCGGGCTCAGCCCCCAGCATCTCCAGGTGGGAGGGGATGTGAAAGGCCTCTGGTTGAGACCCTGCAGAGCTGTTGGCTAGCCGGGGTGGGCCAGACTGACATCGTTCAGGGTAGTTTCAGGTAGGTAGCCATGTTGGTCTCCAGCAGTACAGCAGGATTTGATTCCAATGGTCCCTTAGAGACCAACAACATTTTACAAGGGTACAAGCTTTTGTGTGTCAAAGCTCCCTTCTTCAGATGCTGGGAGGAGATCCCTGAGCCTTTATATCCCAGTCAGGGGATAGGAGGGATGAAGCAAAGAACGGAGAGTCGGGATGCGAAGGTACAGTACAGCTTACTTAGAGCAGAAATTAGCATTCATAGCGAGATAAGAATCCTATGTCTCTCTTCAGCCCCTGGAGGGTGAGGGGGCGAGGTCTATTGTTCTGAACTTGTAAATAAACTCAGGTTCAGCAACCACACAATGTACTCTGCCCTTGAAGCTTCTTTGTGTTTGGATAACCACTTTTAATTTAGCAGGTCCTGGAAGATTAAAATGTTCTCCCACTCATTTTTGAGTGCTGTCATTTTTAATGTCAGATTTATGTCTATTTATTCTTTTGTGCGGGGACTGACCTGTTTGTCCAGTGTAGAGAGTGGAAGGGCATTGCTGACACTTGATAGCATATATAACACTGGAAGATGAACAAGTGAATGAACCTGAGACGGTATAGCTGGTGTTGTTAAGTCCAGCGATTGTGTAATTTGAGTGAATACGGGGATAGAGTTGGCATCTTGGTTTATTGCGGGCTCTGGTTCCAAAGTTTGTGTGCCTGTTCGGAAGTATTTTATTGTGAATGAGAAGTTGTTTAAGATTAGGGGGCTATCTGTGGGTAAGAAAAGATTTGCCTCTCAGTGCTTGTGAGACAATATCATCGGCCAGCCTTGGCTGCAAATCATTAATGATGCGTTGAACTGGTTTGAGCTGAGAGCTGCATGTGAGTCCCAGTGGCATTCTGCTGTTGTTTTGTTTGGGCCTATCTTCTAGCAGGTTGCCCCTTGGTATTACCTGATGCAGTAAAGAAGCAGGTTGACAAAGCCACAGTGATAACAAAGGGTTGACGGGCCAGTGCCAGAGCCACTGCCAGTCTGAGTAAATGATACTGACCTTGATGGACCCAAGGGACTGATTCCACATAAGGCAGGTTCATGTGTTTATAGAATGAGATTCACCTACCTGGCCCAGAGTAAGGTTGCACAAAAATACCTTGGCACCCATGGGCTGCACAAGATCCTTCTTGCTGTGGAACTTGGTGGCATGTTCAAATCAGCACCAGCTCTTTGGCGTTTAAGCACAAGATTCCCTCTGTGTGGCTTGGGATGAGAAGAGCTACCGTGTTGTTTTCTCTGCTTCCCTTCTCTCATCACAGAGCGGGAGGGGGGCAATCCAAGTGGCTTAGTGCTTTGGAGCTGGTAGGAGAGAAGAGTAGTGATGTCTCATCTTAAAGTTCTGGCATGTTCCTCATTTCTGAAGTTTAACTGGGGCCATGACTACAGTGCTTTTAAATGAATGACTCTCATTAGCACCCCACCCTTCCTCTCAGGAGCTTGGTTCTCTATGAAAGAAGCTATTCCGTTCCGCTACTCTCAAAAACAGCCCTGTGAGTAGGTTGGGCTTATGGAAAGTAACTCTCTCAGGTCAAGAGGAGTAAGAATCTGTAGCAGGAGAGCAACTTAGCCTGGAGTTACACAGGTTAATAATTTGACTGGGACATCTTTATTTTTCTGATAGGTGAAACGCTACCAGTGCACATTTGAGGGCTGCCCTCGTACCTACAGCACTGCAGGTAACCTGCGCACCCATCAGAAGACTCACCGAGGAGAATACACCTTTGTGTGTAACCAGGAGGGGTGTGGAAAGGCTTTCCTCACTTCCTACAGTCTCAAAATCCATGTTCGTGTCCACACCAAGGAGAAACCTTTTGAGTGTGATGTACAAGGCTGTGAGAAAGCCTTTAATACACTGTACAGGTAAGCATGGGTGGGCTCTTTCCCACATGCTTTTAGCTTCCTCTGAAAATTCTCACCTGAAGAATAGTTTCCCCACAACGTTACCTTCAGGACTGTGGTTGTGTCAGATGGGTCGGCTATTCTAGGCTACACGCAAGGTCTGAGAGAAGAGCCTCCTTTGTTGCCCAAATGTTGACTGTTTCTGTTTGCAGACCCCTAGTGTGCTGTTACAGCCAGGTATTTCCCGGATCCAGTTCAGAAGGTGCCATCAGCAATGGAATCTCTTTGTTCCCATTCTATAGGTTGAAAGCCCATCAGAGGCTTCACACAGGGAAAACATTCAACTGTGAATCAGAGGGTTGCAGCAAGTACTTCACCACGCTCAGTGATCTGCGGAAACACGTTCGGACTCATACAGGCGAGAAGCCCTTTAGGTGAGCTTTCGAGTTGCAGGGAGGGAATGGAGTGGAACTGGCCAACGCCTCCAGTGTTGCTGAAGAAGCACTGTTTGTTATGGTCTGAACAGATGTGTTCCATTTGAATAGGCCCTGCCTTGTAGTTTCTGCTGGGTTGGGCACTTTTTAGGCTGTTGTCATGCATGTTCACATTGTGAACTTCAAGGCTCTCTGCTTGACCGTACAGCTACAGGCTTGGCCAAGGCTGTAGATGAAGTCTGCCCTAGTCTACAGGTGCTTGTTCTTAGATGATTCCAAAGTGTGCCTCCCTCCAGTCAGTGTATTCCAGCCTGCCTTGTTAATAATGGATTTCACAAAATGCTGGGAGGATATTTTGGGGAGCAATTATGGGCTGCTGCAAGGGGCTGAGTTTGGGGGGAAAGGAGGTATGACAGTGAGAATTGGGTGAGCCAGGTGAGAAGAAAGAGAAAAAAAACCTATTCTTCTAATCCTCTCTTTAGCTGGAAAAGTTATTCCCCCTCCCCAGTGACCAGCTTCTCTAAATAATAGAGCTTGTCCAACAGAACTCCAAGCTCTTTTTGTTGTCAGTTAAAGAAAGTTGGACTCCATCCAACAGAGGAAGCAGAATCTCCAAAACAGATGTTTTAGTGACTAGTATCACCTTTGACTTGACATTGATGAAAGGTTTGACCTAGTTCAGCAGGCTGCAGACAGACGCTCCGTGTGGTCTCAGCAGGGAGATGGTTGACCGTGACTTAAAGAGTTCTGTCTTACCAGGCATACTGTCCAGCAAACTATCTGGTGGTATGTGCTAAGGGAACAGACTTTGGATTCAGCTTGCTGTCTAACAGGTTTCCTGAGGAGGGGTGGTTTCAAGCCTGTGGTTTGTCCTGGGGAATATTAGCCTCCATGCTGCCGTGGCGGAGCATAGGAACCCAGTCCCACCTGGAGGCATGACACTTCCCAGCTGGTGCCTGAGCTACCTCAGTGGACTGACATTTCACTTGTTTCTTTCTCTGCTACACTGGTGCTGTGTCCAAAGGCAGACTGAGAACTGAGCTGGGTGGTGTCCTCCATGGGACTGCCACTGCTCTGAGGGCAGGCTGACGCCCAGGCTCCTGACCCGGTAGGAGGCAAGAGGCATTCTTAGAAGCGGCGCCTGCAGGGAGCTTCTTGCTGATACTTCTTCCACTTCCTTTACCCTGTAGATGTGACCATGATGGCTGCGGAAAGGCCTTTGCTGCAAGTCACCACCTGAAAACACATGTCAGGACACACACGGGTAAGATAGTCGGGCCAGGCAGCCCTGGAGTCTAACGTCTAACTTCGTATCACTTGCCTCTGCTGTATTTATTTTATCTATTTATTTACTTCACTTATACCTCACCTTTCTCCCTAGTGGGGACGCAAGGCAGCGTACGCCATTCACCACGCCTCCATTTTATCCTTTGAGCAGCCTTGTACTCTGACCCATGGTCCCCCAGCAAGCTTCCATGGTTAAGTGGGGATTCGAACTTGGTTCTCTGAGATCATATTCTGACTCTCTAACCACTATGCTATACTGGTTCCCGCATCATGAGTGATGAGCAGCTAGCTGTTAATAACTCAGAGTTAAGAGCAAGCTAAAAGTTGAATCAACTCAAAAGCAGCTCAGCGCACTAGAATAAGCAGCCAGGCCAGAACAGTTTTTCTCTGAAGCCTGTTACAAATCCCTCTGTCCACTCTTCCACGATTTAGCATTTGAAATTTGTCTGGGCATTTGAAACCCCAAGTCTGCTGAGCAGTAAAGAACTCTTGTGCTGACACTAACCTAGAAGCAGGTGGCCATAACACAAGTTCACCAATTTGTGCTGTTGCAGGCGAAAGACCTTTCTTCTGTCCCAGCAATGGTTGTGAGAAGACCTTCAGCACACAATATAGTCTCAAGAGCCACATGAAGGGACACGAGAAAGGGCCTGCCTACACTCTGCTCTCCAACAGCAACATCTCTGAGGTGGGTGGCTTCTTCCTTAAGCTTCTCCGATGGGTAGAAATTCAGCTTTCGCTTGGCAACAGTAGCACATGCTCTGTTCTTTGTCTGTTTGTCAATATCTAGGACATCTAAGGCTGGAACTCTTTAAAGGGGCCAGCAAGTTCTTGGATCCCGTGCACTACATATTCTTAAACCAAGAATTGATGCATTTGGAAAGGTGAGCCAAACAACCCTCATAATTTTAAATGCTCCATTAATTAAAAGAATTCTTGTCTCCTTTTCTGTAGGATACAAACCACTCGCTCTGTTTGAGTGACTTGAGCCTCATGTCCACAGATTCAGAGCTGCGGGACAATTCTAATCCAGTAAGTATTCCTCATGTTCATTTGTGACAGCACAGTGGGCCGTGCAAGACTCAGAAACAATCCCTGTCTAGCTTCTTTGGATAAGGACTAACGTTCTCTGTTCCAGTGGTGGATTTCTGTCATGCAGCTGAAAGCAACCTTTACATCTCTGTGAGCAGATTACATCAGGAAATAAACATTGAGAGTGGGTGCCTGCCCTGTTAAGTCTGAGCAAGTGGGCAGGCATTGTTATCAAATCTGGGCCCAGGTACAGAGAGCTGACTGCTGGGTGTCTGACTGCTCCCTCCTTTCTCCAGATGCATGGACAAGACCTGAGCACCATCTCACCAGCCAGCATTTTTGAGTCCATGTTCCAGAGCCCGGAGCCTCCTGTCACTCAGGAAGACTCTCAGCAGACAGGTATGGGCCCAGTTGGCATCACTTCTTCTCTCCCTTTCCCACGTGGATGGCCACAATATCTCAGGAAGGACAGCAACTGCCCTGCCCTGTGGTGTAGGAAAGAGGGCTCCCAACAGGCTTCTCCTGCCCTGGAAAGAAGTGGCTGAAGGGGTCCCATGTCTAAGAAAGGCTTAAAGAAGCCTTTCCAACACACCTCTTGCCTTGTATGTCTCATGATGCTGTTACTAGTCCATAAGCTGTTGTTAATGTTCATCACAGTAGGGCTGGTCACCTTGGCTTGTCCCAAGAAGCCAGGGCTGCACAAGAGAAAAGAAAAATCCTGTCCTGGTGTGACATTTTGATCCCCTGCCCGAATTCCTGAATCACCACAGCCTAGGCAGCAAGAACAGAATCTAGAATGCATCTACTTAAGTCAGTGGAGAAACCAGCTGGGATTAATAGAAGATTTCCCCCCGTTGTGGCTGCTACCAAGCCAGAGTCCCTGGCTACTAGCAACGGAATAGCCGAAGCTGAGACTCTTACATGAAGAGCTTTTTCAGATTCTGCAGAGCGTTTTCATTCTTTTCTTTTTTGGCAGCCGCCTTGATCGAAGGTGTTGGTGGTGATGCAGACCCTGCCCCTGCCAGCCAGCCATCAGCGGGAGAGGCCAGACCTTTATCCTTGCCACTTGTTCTGCAGCTTGGCATCTCTGAGCCCACCCCGCCCATGCCGCCCCCAGTCCCTGCCAGTCCTCCTCCGCAAGAAGCTTACGGAGCCCCTGCTGCTCTCTTACAGTCCCCAGAAGTGCCTGCTCCTAACAGCACATTCTTTACAGCAAACCCTCAGAACTTCCTGCCCCCTGTTCAGCCACCTCGGCAGCCCCTTGGGACTGGCCTTTCTGTTGTCGCAGGTGCCCCCGCACAAGCTGCACCAAGTGCTCCCGAGGCGCTGCCCGGGGGTGTTCAGACAATGCCTCTTGGCGGGAGCTCTGTGCTAGCTGGCAGTCCGACCATCACCATCACTCCTTCGCAAAGTGCAGCCATTCTACAGTCCAGCCTTGTCATGGGAGAGCGGAACCTTCAGTGGATTTTCAACGGTGCCAGCAGGATGTCCCAGAACCAAGAGCAAATGGTTTGTATCAACTCTGTGTTCCAATGGAAAGGGAAAATGGGCCACCCTTATAGTTCAGTGTTGGGGAGGGGGACACAAGGCCTGGTGGCCAGGCCTGCAGCTTTCACTGTGGGAGTCATCAGTGGTGTGGGATATCTTGCCTGAATAGGAGAAGGGCCATAGTTCAGTGGCAGAGAATTTCCTTGGCATGCAGAAGGCCCCAGGTTCAGTACATGGCATCTGCAGTTAAAAAAAGCTCTGGTAGCAAGTGATGTGAAAGACCTCTACCTAAAACCCCGGAGAGCCCCTGCCCAGCAGAGTAGGCAGTACTGACCTTGATAAACGTGGTACAAGGCAGCTTCATGTTTTTGCTTTCGGGGGGGGGGGTCTTTTCTAATTTCTTGCTGACCAGATGTCTCAATCACTGAAAGTCTTTTCTCTTCTTAAAGCCACAGGCCCCAGTTGTGGAGAATGTCTTCTTTACTACTGCCCTGCCTGTTGCTGCTAATGCAGGTAAGTAGCATTAAGATGCTTGAGTCTTATCCATCCCCAACTTTATGGTTTCTGACACTGAAGAGGACATGGGATGTTCTCATCAGATCACCCTGCTCCCACACTGAGGCTGGCGTGCGGAAGGGAAGGACCTGTCTGGGGAGAGTTGCATCCAGTTTTTTTTCTTCTAAGACATGATATGTTAAACAATGCAGAAATTATGTAGTAGGATAATACATACAGCAACATGATGTATGTATTATTTGTTAAAGCATCTTCCTGAACTATTGTTATAATATAGCCCTAATAACTGTGTAAAAATGCCCTTCGGAATAGTTTTGCATAGTTTTGAGAGCTACTGTAGCATAGTGGTTGGGTTGCGAATCAGCACTCTCCTGGTTTGAATCCCACTACTGCCTTGAGCTCAGCAGGTGGCCTTGGGTAAGCCACTCCTCTCAGCCTCAGCTCCTCAGCTATATTGCAGAGATAATAACACTGACCATGTTCACAACTTTGAGTGGGGCACTAATCTGTCTGAAGAATGGTATACAAGCATGATTATTAGTTTGCAAAATGTGAGGACCTCTCTGACCTCAAGCAGGCCATTCTAAAAGGTTAGGTCACAGTAGAGAATGTGTGTGTACAGGCAGCCGTTGATTTTGCCCATTTTCAGGGTGGCACCCCCAGAAGCCCTGCTTAGATGAGTGACACTGTTGTGGTGTAGCATTGCAGGAGAGGTTTCCCTGCGGATACGAGGGTCTAATGCCATGAAGCCTTTCATATTTGCTAAGCAGGACCTTGAATTGTACCTGGTAACTGATGGGCAGCTGATGGAGTGACTACAGAATATGATGCATGCTCTATCTGGTAATAGTTGAGCCCCAACATTCTATACCAACTGGAGTCTCTGAGTTGACTTCAAGGGCAGGCCCAGGGAATGTGCTTTACAGTAGTCTAGTCTCAGTGTTACTGTGGCTTGGATCCAGGTGACCAGATCAGCTCAGTCAAGGTTAGTGGAGCCATCTTCCAGGGTGGATGAATTTAGAAGAAAGCATTTTTACAGAAACGTTAACTTGCTTCTCCATGGGTAACATTGGGTCCAATATAACATCTAGGATTTTATCTGTGTACTTCCTTTATACCCCACCTTTCTCCCTAGAGGGGATCTAGAGTATTTTACATTGATTCGCACTCCTCCATTTTATCTTCACAACTGTGCTGTGCGGTAGGATAGGCTGAGTGTCTGTGCTTGGCCCTAGGTCACCCAGCAAGTTTCTGTGGCCAAGGGGGAATTCGAACCTGGGTCTCCCAGATTGTAGTCTGATTTAGCTACCTGATTCTTGCTGCTGCCTGATTAGTTATCCACTACCAGGGCTGTGCTCTGCCCCAACAGAATTCTGGCTCTCTGCTTGCCATCAGACATACCAGGGGAGAGAAAAGGCATGCCCTGTCGCATACAGGCGGGTGGCTGGGTCAGATTTTGAAAGATGCCCGCCCTCTGCTACTGATCTTCCCAAAGTATTTCTGCCGTACTTTGCATATTTTTATCCCTGACAGTGAGGAGTAGAAATGGGATGCATATTTCAGTATGGACAGCCCCACAGTGCTTGCAAACCCATGCTAGACCAGTTGGCACCTAGCTTCTGTACTGACTGTGCCTGTGCTTTCTCCAGGGAGCTCCATGCAACAGATCGGCTTGAGCGTACCTGTGATCATTATCAAGCAAGAGGAAGCCTGCCAGTGCCAATGTGCCTGCCGGGACTCGGGGAAGGAGAAAGCCAGCAGCAGCAGCAGGAAGAGCTGTTCCTCATCTGACTCCTCCAAGCCCTCAGAGGAGCCTCCTGCGCCAGGGCCTCTGCCACGACCCTTCCCTGTTGCCGTGGCCGCTACCCCGTCTGCGGATGTCCTCTCTTCCACATTGCCTCCTTCCTGCGAGCGGAGCACTCTGGCTGGGAAGCCGCTGGACTCGCAGACCCAATCCCTAAGTGCCGTGGATGTTTCCGACTTCCTTTCCCTCCAGAGCCGCGAGGCCCCTTCCCCACTAATCCCCATTGAAGCCCTGCTGCAGGGGGAGGAAGAGCTTGCCCTTGGCAACAGCTTCCCCAAGTGAAGCCTTCCTGACCCCTGGGGAAGGCTCAACAAGGAGCCTTTCTCCCTGGCTGTGGAGCTCTCTCCTTAGGAGAAGACAGAGCAGGCAAAGATGCCTTCCGAAGAGAGACGGCAAAGATGTGCCTGAACTGCTGGGCTGCTCTCTTTCGCCCCTTCAGCTCTTTGTGAATGAAAAGGGGGGGATCGGAGATAATTGCTGTCTACTTGCACATAGCTTGGTGGAGGTTGGGGAGTGGTGTGGGCAGCATGTGAAGTCCTTGTTACAGTCTTCAGTAGTGTGTGCACTATTATGGGGTGGGGGCAGTGGAGCGGTGAGATGGGCTCCCATTCGAGAGAGAACTGCACTTTTCAAGATGGTGTCACCAACTTCAGTGCCAGGGAGAAAGAGAGTTCATGCTCCTTCCCAAATGGGTTCCCCCCTCCCTGGCTTGGAAGCGCTAGAAGTCTAAGCAAGGCATATCTACTCAAGAGTTTGCACTGGAGTAAAAGCTCTTGCTCTGTAGAGGTGGCTGGGTCTTCAGACCCTCTCCTGCTTGGTAGCTGAGTGCCACTCACAGGATCTAGCGGCCCGAGTGTTTACACAGACTTCAGTGGCTCATTTGCACTGTTTCAGCTTTACCAGAACCACTGGCCCAGCACAGCCGTTTGCAGCGTAGCAAACGCAGCCATAGGATCTTGGCCAGCTTTTCCTGTAGGTGGGCAGCTGTGGCTATGGAAGCCTCTCTGTCCTTCAGGTAGACATTGCTCTTGCCACATAGGAATCATCCAACCCTCTGCAGATACTGCCCAGCCCTTTGGCAAGTGAATGCCAGTGTCTCTCCAGAGCACAGCTCCCTCCCTCGCAAGGAGCCTGGCATTCAGGCAGCTTCCCAGATGCTTCCTCTTTGCCGTTAAGCAGCTTCCTGCCCAATTCTGCCTCAGCCTGCTGCTGTGGACAGTGCATCCTCCTTACCTTCTAACTTAACTCAGGGTAAAATAGAAACACAGTCTCCCTTCACACCAAAGCCTGTAGTTTTCCTGGAAGCATCCCCTCCTTTTTAATGTTTTAATTGCGTCCTTTGACTTTTGCAACATAGGTGCCATTTTGAGGGTTCCACCCAACTATGTCTGGGTTTGTGGCCATTCCCTTTGTGTTCCTAGCATCTTCATTTCACATGCAGAATAACTGTCTGATAGAAGGTGGATACCAGGAAGCTTCTTGCATACTGAGAGGGACAAATGACATAGGCTTCTCCAGGCAGCTGGGGGGGGGGGGGGGTGAGACGCCTCGGGACTTCCTTAAGCCTTCTCTGAAATTTGCCCTGGTGTAGGAAAGGTGTTAGTAACCCTACCCCACTCCTAGCACCTGGGAGGGAGAGTCCAGTGAGCCTCATTGGAGGCTGTGTAAGAGCCTGGGGCTTAAGCAGGCTAAGGTCTGGCCCAGCTTGGAGAGGAGGAAGAGACTGCCTACACTAAAAAAAGAAGATTCTAGCTGTTTGGTGCAGGAAGGTACAGCCTGTGTAGTGCAGAGCTGCCCAGAGGCATTGCCCAGTTAGCTCTGTTATGGCAGGGTAGAGATCAGAGAGTTGAAATACTTGGCCTGAAAATTGTTGGGCTGAAATGGTCAGCTTGAAGACCCATGCAGTGCAACGTAGAGGAGATATCTTTCCTCTGACCTTGGCTGCAATTGGGTGTTGATTTTCAAGGGTGGGGATGAAGACTCCTTGGTCCCCTGAGCTGCCCCCTTGGTACCTGCAGCATTGCATAGCTGCACAGCCTCCTTTGACAATTGGAGACTTGGGCGGTACTACGGCAGATGTTCACAAGCAAGCTCAGTGTTGCTGCCTTGCTTGTTCCTCTCTGGGGGTGGAGAGCAGAGCAGCTGTTGGGGAAGGTCGTTTCCAGGTATTCTCTTTCCTGCTCCTTTAAGCTTATTTATTATTAAATTGAACTCAAACCATAACTTTGAGAATTGCCATCTCCTTCCCATGAGTGGGTGAGGCTCAATATGGCTGGAGGCGCTCCTTGACAGATGTGGAGAGGCCCCTGTGCTGGACTGTCAGGGATTGGGTTTCGCACACGGAGACCACCCTTCGGAGGTTTGTCTGTGTTTGGAATGGCTGTTGGGGACATGCCAGTGGGTGGCAGCAGCATCCTTGCTTGAAGCATTTAGGCCTGATGGATTTTGCTGCTCTGCTGGGTGACTTGGTTATGCTAAGAACCTTAGGCAGGAATAGCATCAGACTGGAGATGAAGGGAATGTTTGGAATCTGCTGCATTTGCTGGAAGCTGCTGATGTGGGAGTCTAAAGAAGGAAAAGTACTTTTGCTGGGTCTGCTCCATTTATACAAACATGCTGGGCTATATAATGCACTTTAGTTCTCTTTAAACCAACTGCTGCAATTTCATTTGTAAATATTTTTCAGAAAGTCCCCCCCCTCCCTTTTTTTTTGGTCTGAGTAAAAGTTTAATGTGGTTGTGCAAGAAGAAGAGCACTTAACCTCAGTGCAATACGTGTATCTAGAAGTGGCATCCCCCATGCACTCTGGTTGTGTGTGTCTGTGCATGTGTGGATGGAATTGGTGTAGGAACCAGCTCAGTAATATGTGTTCTGCCCCCTTCTGATTTATGCATTCTTAAGCAAATGTCCAGTCTATGCAAAAAATATATCAATAAAAACGGGAGATTCACCTGTACAGAATCAGGCGGCGGGGGGGGGGGGGGAGGGGAGGGGACTTGTGTTTTCTGAGGCGACTGTGGCCACTGCTGAGATACAGAATCTAGCTTGATATAATCTGCCTTCCTCTGTTAAAAGCCTCCCAGAGAGGAAGGGCCAAGGGAGAGGGAGAAGGCTGTCTTTTATTGGACTTGTAGCACCTGTAGCACCTTCTGCTCTTCCAGGTATCATATTCTGGCTTTACTTCACTGCAAGGGATTCTCCATCCAAAGTGGCAAAATCCTTCAAAGAGATTGCAGTCCCTTCTGGCACCTCCTCACAAAACGTGCCCATGGTTGATTCGTAGGGGAGGCCAAAAGAAACCAACAAAAGGAATTTTGTTTGACAAACGTAGAGGAGATGCCAGTGTCACTGATTGGCTCCCTCTTTTTTGCAACCCCCCCCCCTCCAAGCTTCTTGGTAATTCAAGCAGTTGATCTGGGAGGTAGATGCTCCTCCCCCTGGATCAGGAGTGTTCCCTGAAGGGTATTTTCCTTAACCTCTTTTGCAGGTGGTGTCTCCTTTTTTTTCTGTAAGCATCCTCTGTGGATGGGGACAGGGCTAACCTTTCCAGTTTTGCATCTTGTCCTACTTTTTCTTTCTAGGGTTTGGGCTCTGGTTTTGCACTGCAAAATGCCAAGGAAACTGGATATTTATGTCACTCTGGTCACATAGATACAGATATTTATGTAGGGTGCATGGATCAGTGTGTGCTCATTTGTAAAAACTGTGTTTTATTGGTGTGCACACTGGCCAAAATTGAAAAAGGTTTCTATGCAGGGGGCACTCTCAGTTTTCTACTTAACACTCCCCTCGCTTTGTTTTGCAATTTGTTCCCCTCCAATCTTCCTTGGTAAAGCCCAGAAAGGTCTCATGAGAGGAAAGGGCAGTCTGGTAACTGAAGTGGCTCCTTTCTTTGCTCTGCCTGGTTGTCTCTGTCTATCTGTTGAGATACTGAAGCGCTTTATGTGGGAAGAGAGGAGCTGCCATTCTCTCTAGCGCTGGCTAGAAAAGTTGGGAGAGTGGGCCTAGGGCTTCATGCGGTAACTGCGAGAGGTTTCTGGTTGCCCCTTTCCACCTTTGGTATATAGCTTGGGGCATACCAGGAGAGAGATGGGTTGCTTTGTTCTTGGAAGACCAGCATGGAGTTGTCTGCTTGCATTCTGCAGAAGGATGACAGCCGTTGTTATCCCCTACTCCCCACCCCAATGTGTGAGAGGGAAGGCAAGGTTTGGGGAGAAAATCTCTCACTGCTGTCATATTAGAGGGGGGAAACTCAGGCCCACCAAAGCCCATCAGATGACTTGCAAAGAGGTTGTGGTGGTGCCTGCTTTCACTGGACCTAAGTGGGTGGGTTGTAAACTGGATACATCTGTGGCTCCCTCCCTGACGCCCAGAATTTTGTCTCCTGCTGCCTACATCTCCAGCCAGTCACTAGAAACGGAGATGATTTGAGGTCAGCTTCTCTCAGGAGTTGTGCGTATTGTGTTTAAACAAACTTAATTTAACTCTGAACATGGGAACAAATGTCCTTGCATTGAGCGATGTGAAGATGTTAGTTACAGGTACAGTACTTCCAAAGGAAGAGTCTCTCCCAAACTCCAGAAGTGTAAAACATGAATTTGTATTTTTGAAGAATGTAAAATGTGAAATAACAGTGTTTGCTTAAACTACTCGATTTTGTATAAAATTAATATTGTACTTTGAAATACCTGCGAGGAAGTGGAAATTAATTTTTTTTTTTAAAAAAAATTGAAAGCAATATTAATACGAATGGAAAACTAATTAAACGCTTATTTAAACCTGGACATTGTGGGAATCCTTTCTGGACGAGCGGAGGGTTCTTTCTGCGCCTGCGCAAGGGAGGCGCTAGGCTCGGGTCTCTCGCTGGTTCCGCCGGAAGCGGCTTCCGGATGCTGGGGAGCGCGGTGCGGACGCTGGCCGGTGCGGTGATCGGTAGAGGAGCCGCCCGAGGCGGCTCTGCAGCAGCTGCCGCCATTCCTCTTCTTCCGCTGGCCGGGCGGAGCGCGCAGGGTGAGTAAGGGAGACGCAGGCGGGCTTCCCTTCCCTGGGGCCTCCGGTGTTCTACCGCCGCCTCCTCGTTCTCTCTCCGCCAGGCCGGGAGAGCGCCCTGTCCTCGGCCGCCGCCGCCCTGCGCGAGGGAGGCCTGGTGGCCGTGCCCACCGACACCGTCTACGGCATCGCTTGCCTGGCGCAGGACTCGCGCGCCCTGCAGGCCGTCTACCGGCTGAAGGGGCGAGACGGAGCCAAGCCGCTGGCCGTCTGCCTGGCCGACGTGGGCCAGGTGCACAGGTGGGGACGCGCAGCTGGGAGTGCCGGCTCCTCCTGGGGACTGGAGGCAGGGATGTGTTCCCCGTAGTTGTGGCCAACTTTTAAAGATGTTGCCTCTGGAGAATCTGATCTTTGTAGAACAGCAGGACTTGAGTCCCCTGGGACCTAAGAGACCAACAAGATTTTCAAGGTATAAGCTTTAGAGCGTCAGAGCTCTCTTGCTGGCATAAGAAGGGAGCTTTGACTCAAAAGCTTATGTCCTGAAAGTTTTGTTGGTGTCTGTGGTACCACTGGACTCAAACCTTGCTGTTCTACTGCAGACCAACATGAAATCAGGCTGGAAATCAGATGTAACCTGGAAATCTCCAGGGCTTACCTGGAGGTTGACATCCCTACCCCCATTCCCTTCTCCTATTCTTTTCTTGCTGCTGACTGAGCCCTCCTTCCTTCCTCCCTGGCAGGTATTGCAAGGTGGCCGTGCCTGACCAGCTCCTTCATGATCTTCTCCCGGGGCCCGTGACGCTGGTCCTCGAGCGCTCCCAGAACCTCAACCCAGACCTCAACCCCTTCACACCTGTGAGTCTCATTTTGCCACAGGGCTGGGGTGTGCACCTTTCAGATCTGGCTGGGCCAAATGAAATTGATCAGAGACCACAAGGCAACCCAGTGAGTTGGTGTGCCTGCTGGGGTATTGTGATGCATACCTCAGATGCTGTTGTGTGGATGCTCTGGGCAGTCTTGGTTGTGAACATGTCTTCCTTTTTCCTCACAGCTGGTCGGCATCCGGGTCCCTGATCACTGGTTCATCAGAGAGCTGGCTGGGTCATGTGCCACCCCCTTGGCCTTAACAAGCGCAAACATAAGTGCTCAAGCAAGCAGCCTGGCTGTTACGGTAAGGGAACTCTGATCTCCTAGGGAGACTGAGCATGCAGAGAGAGAGAGAGGAAGACCCACAGAAGAGGGAGGAGAAATTCCTAGGAGAACTATATATGTTTTAGGATGAGTGAAAAGCTTCTCATAATGTATACCGTGAAGATCTATATAAAATGTACAGCACTATGGAGCGTCAGTTGTGCATCTGTAGACACATATTTAATGCTTGTTATTTAACTGACCAGTTTTGTCCAGAATTCTCTCTCACGCTTCTATTTTCAGTTGCTTGGATGGCAGAAACGAAAAGGCACATGCAGTGTGTTCCCTCTGTCTTCACTATTCATAATTTTGATTGTGGAAGAACATATCCCTACATTTTGTCGACAGCAAAAGAGTACCATCTTGTATGTTAAGCAACATATAAGTGATGCACATTGTGTGTTAATGCAGTATAGAAAGTATGGGTTTGATACAGTCGTTATTGCACGTATTTCAATATTTCTGCAAAATTCCGTTGAGTGGTGTGTGGAATCTTGTCTTTTTCTCATGGCTTATTTCCGAAAATACTGTGTTTTGGCACAGGCCTGATCCCTCTTAAGTGCCGTGGTGAGCTGCTGAGAAGGACAAGGGTTCCCCTTATGAAACTTGCAGTCAAACTTTGCTGCAATGAAACTATTTCTGTCATTCAGTAGTTTTGGAGGGATATCCTGCCAAATTAATATTTTTGTCCTCTTTGTCATTTCTTTATCATTCCCAACCTGCCCATTTAATGCGTGAATGCTTCCATCCCTCTTCTTTCCAGGAATTCCAAGAGCTTTGGCCCCACCTGGCACTGGTGGTGGATGGAGGCCCGATTGGGGACCCACAGAGGCCAGAATGCCGTCTGGGCTCCACAGTGGTCGACCTCTCCGTCCCTGGCAAGTTCAAGGTCATTCGGCCAGGCTGGTAAGGTCTCCCAGAGCTGGTGCTCATGAATTCCCTTTTGGAGGCCATGCAAACTCTCTTCCTAGCTCCTTGCCCTGCAAGTGAAGAGGATGAAATTTTGCAGCCCCTGGAATATTGAGGGGCCAAGAGAACCCTCTGAAATGACTGCTCACAAACCATTCCTGTAGCATGGGAAGTCAGATTAACTGAGGCACATCTTGTACCCTTCCCACTAGCTTGAACTTGGAAGACCTGAGTTCAGATTTCCACTGAGAACAGAATTTAGCATAAAATTGGTGCTGTCATTGACATGATACTAAGGTTATTCATTTCTTACCCCTTTCTCTCTGTCTTTCCACAGTGCACTTACCCAGACTGTTGATATCCTGGTAAAGAAGTATGGTTTAACAGCTGAGCTGCCTGTTTTATAAAACTCGTGCAGGGAGCGCAACTGAGTGCCCTGTGGCTTTTCAGGAAATGGCTTTTGGCAGACTTGTTTTAAGGACAAGGAGTATAATTTTGCCCAGGCAGAAGCTGTTTGATGAAAAAGGACACATACCCCTTCCACTAATTCCTGTGTATACTTACAGCTTGAAAGTCTGCCTTTTTTGTAACTCGGGAGGTGGCTCCATAGGTAACATGATCTCTCTGAAACGTGGAGTTCTTTGTACTGGACACAACTAAAATGGAAAAATTCTTCAATGTGAAGTGGTTGGTCCTCTCTCCATTGATAGAACTGGCGGTTTGTGTGAGCCAAAGTTTGAGGGATTCTATCAGGCTTCTTTAAATTGACTGATGTGTACCATTGGGCATATGGTGGGAATAGGCAACTGCAAGGGCAAACCAGAGAGATGCAAGGAACTAGATGGTGGGTTGGAAGTATGTTCCTTAGTAGGGACCAATCTGTCTTTAACCCCACCTCTGCAGAGCAGATGTGGTCTGTAGTATATAACAGGCTGCATTTGGACCATTGTAATTAAAATGGAAACTTTGTGCAAAAAGTTGCCTCTGTCTGCATTCTTCCAGCCATGGGAGTGATATAAAGCTCAATATCAAGTGTGATATGCAGCTCTTGCTAACCCCACACTCCAGCTTCACCAGGTTGGAGCCATCTCAGTGGAAGAAACCCACAGGTAAGTTGGTTTCCCCTTTTTTACTCAATCAACTAGCTGCCTCTTCTGTTGGCAGAATTTTCTCTCTGCAAAGCAGGTTTACCACCGGAGTCAGTTTTTTATTGGAAAAGCTGGTGTCCTTTTGCCAGGAAGATTGTCAACCTCCTCTCCCAACTGAGCTGAGAGAATGCTTTTCTCCTCTAGTGGCTCTAGAGCATTAACAGCTTAGAGGTTGCTGGTTTTCAGGAGCTGTTGTTCCAGCTCAATGGCTCTAGCATGGAGTTCTCTTAGCAACCCTTCTACCTTCCTTGACAAATGCAAGGACTGACTTTACTGGCATGTTTTTCACATTTCCATGACCTTTGCTGGGCTGTATGTAGAACGTGGGCTGCAGAACATCTGTGGCTACAAGAGGATGGTGGAATATATGGACATTTGCAGGCCACTCCAGTCAAAGTAATGGTATCCTGGGAGGCTACTTCAAAAGTCTCCGCTAACCTACCTCTGCCACAGACAGACTAACACGGCTACTCATCTTGATCTAGTGCAAACATCTGGTGGAATGTGATCACATGATGATGATGAACACACATACCCCATATGTTTAAAAATAGAAACGCCCCTCCTGTTAACAATGTGTTCCATGAACCCAGTCTGCTCTCAGGCTTGCCAGAATCTACCTTACAGCTGGCCTATGTGCTTCTCTAGCACTGCAGGGTTGCGGAAGCTGTAGGGGATGAGCACCAGGTAGAAGCTGGACATGAGCCCTTGGCATAGTATGCCCCAGTACCAGGCCAGCCTCTACTTAGTGTAGTGGAGGGCTCACAGGGCACGCCCCCCACTTTATGTGCCTAGCCAGGCAAAAAGGGCAGTGGCAGGCTCCCTGAAACCCTCCAGAGGGGCAAGTCAGATGAGCAGTGTATCTGTAGAATGAAGGGATTGAAGAACCGACCCAAGACATTCCTGGAGGGTGACCTTGGGTCCCCAAGTTGAATCCCCCGATGTACCTGTCTCCCTTGGAAGCTCAGGATGTCTCCAAACATCTCTTCTGGCAGTATGTAATGGAAAGTACTGTCAAGTGATAGCTGACTTATGGTGACCTGGGTGGGGTTTTCATGGCAAGAGACTAACTTAGGTGGTTTACCATTGCCTGACTCTGCAACCTTGGCCTTCCTTGGAGGTCTCTCATCCAAGTACTAACCAGGGCCAACCCTGCTTAGCTTACCAGTGCCGAAAACAGAACTACCCCTTGTCTTCCACCAAGGCCTGCCCTGCTCACTACCAGGGTTGCTTCCCACATTAGATGGCTGCAATGGAGTATCTCTTGCTTTCCCCCTCCTCTGCTGTGCCCTGCACCCACTTCCCCTGGGACAGCACCCCGGCCCTTATTCTGAGTGACGTGTTGGTGTGGCATCTATGAGGACCTATGTAAAGCTCTTTGGAGCGAGCAGTGGGAAGCAGTAGGGTTCAGAGGCACGCTGATCACTCAGCATTCTCAGGGGAGGATTCCCCCATAACCTCTTTTGCAAGTGGTGTCTATTTCCCCCCTCCTTTTCCTAAGCATTCTCTGTAGCTGGGGCCAGGGCTAGCTTTTACACTTCTGCACCTTCTGCTTTTTCTTTCTAGGGTTTGGACTCTGGTTGTGCACTACCAAATCCCAAGGGAACGAGATCTTTACGTGGGGCGCCTTGGGTCAGCATGTTCTCATGTGCGAGAACAGTTTTTTAGTCAGGGTTGCCCACACTGAGGTTGAAAATCTCCGGAGATTTGTGGGGAGTGGAGCCTGGGGAGGGGAGGGTACAAGGCCATAAAGTCCGCCCTCCAAAGCCGACCCGTCTTTCTATGGGCAGAAGGGGCGGCGGGGAGAGACGTTCTAGACCTGCCCTCTCGCTGGTCTTGCCGGAAGCGTGTCGTGGCGGCGGCGCCGGAAGTAGGTGTGTTGGGCGCTGCCAGGTGCCGTGCGGTGAGGGGGTTGCCGCTGGCCGGCGAGGCGAAGCAAGGCGCCCCGTCGGGTTACCCCCGTGGCCTCGACCCCTTCGCGTCCGCGAGTCTCGGTGCGCCGCGCTCCACTCTCAGCCGGCTTCTCCTTTTATCCCTGGGCGGCTTGTCGTGAATGCGCCTGACGCGCCGTTGAAGGTTTGTTTTCCCGTGCTCGATCCAAAGCCCAAGACAACGTCCAGACGGTCCTGCGGTGACTGTCGGAAACGTTCTCGTTGCGTCTTGCATTTCCTCAGCCGTTGGGTGCGCATCAGCTGGTGGTGAAGAGGGCCCTATTCTTAAGGCACAGGAGAGGCAGATGGGAGGAACCCATCAGCGGTGCCCAGGCTGCCACCCAGCCGGTGCTGTGTTCCCGCAGCATAGTAACCTCTGTTTGCAGAAGCTGTTAGGGCAACAGTTGCGAGCAGAGCTACCGCTCCACGCAAGTGGCTGGGCAGATCCACAGCCCCAGTCAAAGGGCTTTCTGGTCAAGTTCCTACAGCGATCGATTGGCATCCTGAGCGCAGAAGGGAAATTTTTTTTTATTTATTTATATCATTTATAGTCCGCTTTTCTCACTCAGACTCAAGGCAGATTACATAGTGTGTACAATCAGTAGCAAGGACAAGGGCAGACAATTCCATACAGTATTAAGAACGTTTCCATAAATAGTATCATAGATGGAAGAACTTAGTATGTCCTCCACAATGGGAGTCCATTAGGCCAGGCTGCTGCCTTCAGTAAACAAAAGATGCGTTATTTAGACAAAAGCATCTCGTATAGATGTAATAGGTCTAGCAGCATGTTTGGATAGAGAGTAAAACTTCATAAAGATTAAAAAAATACTTTGCATATTAATAATGGACAGAATTAGTCACATATAAAAATGAACACATCTTTGAAAAATGTGTTGTATATGTCTTAACAGTATATACTGGAGTTATTGTCAGAGTGACCTGTGCAAACCTTGACACAGCGGGGGTTTGACTCGGTGTAAAGCAGCTTCATATGTCTTGTTAAAATCACAGAAGAGTCCAGCCTCTGCTCTCTTTTTTCCTTATTCTTAATTTTTACTCATGGGAATAATTTTAAAATAATACATTAAGTTTTAGAGAATCATAAAAACAAGTTGGTGTTTTTTCCTATCTGCCATTAGGTGCAAGCAAGATGAGTTTCCCTCTGCCTGTAAAGCAGATTTTAATGAGCCTGCTGCGCTGCTGCTGTCTGCCAGGGTTGCAAGCAGGATGCCTTCCCTGCCTTGAATGCCCAAATGCCAGCTGTGTAAAGCTGCATGTTTCTCCATAAGAGGCAAACAATGCCTGTACCTGCCTTGCCTTGAGGCAGGCCAGCTCCGGCTGGTTTCTTGGATTGACAAATACCTTTCTCTGCCTGCCTTGCAAATCATATTTGTCATTTAAATTTAAAAACCTAATGCTTTGTCTTGCCTGTCTAAAGTTCGGCAGGCAGCATCTGGTAGATGAGCACCATCTCTGCAAACATCCTGGTGGGGTAGCAATCAAAGTTAAACCTGGAAATGTTTCCCATAGAAACTGGTGGGAATGAAAGTCAGAAGCAAATGGGGATGATACCAATCCAAATCTGGAAAAATGCAACTTGCGTGTTTTCCTGCAAACATAACCAGCAGTTTAGCAGTGACCACTAATTCCTCTATATGTGCCTGGAGTGCATCAAGCTAACATGAAAAGTAATTCCCTACAAGAAGTGGCTGCACTATTTAACTTTAGGTGTGGGAGAGGCCAGAGCCAAGGGACATTGGGAGAGACAAATAAGACAGCCTAACACGTTACCTCTTTGAATGGCACTTGAGAATGAAGCTTCCTGCCTGTAGCCCAGTTCATCCCAAGTTCTGTTTCTTTGCCCCTAGGATGGCTTCAGACGATTTGCCTCTCCTTCACACCCTGCATTGCTCTCTGCAGAAATGTTTTCGTGCCCTCCAGGAGCAGCATGAGACCTGGAAGAATACACTGGCAGCGTGCACATCTCTTTTGGGTTCCCTGAGCAATCTGGCAGAGCAAATGCTGGCATCCCAGAAGGTGGCCTTTGCCAACACCCCACTGCAAGACTTCCCATGTCTGCCAGAGAGACTCAGATACCGCCAGCAATGTGCAGCGGAAGCTTTGCTGGAGGAGCTGGAAGGGAAATTGTAAGACTAACTGTGGTGTGTAGTGGCAGGGGTGGGGGAATCTCAGTGGCTGGTGCACATCTATTAGGAGGAACAACCAACTTCTGAAAGTCATCAATTCTGATGTCTTCATGAACGACTTAGTTACTATTTCTGTTGTCAATGCTTATCTCTGTGGCAGTATTCAGATAAATGGGATTATTTGTTCTACAGTGGTTCCCGGTGTCATCACAGAGCCCAATGTGGCAATTTATTTTGCAAGAGTGACTTTAGCACCTGGGCCACCTGTTGAGCAAGGATTTAGTCTTTCATAGGTGAGCTGTGCAAGCCCATTGCAATATACCGAGTCATTTCAAGAGTGCTGACTTCTGTTTTTCCTTGAGGCAGAGACAAATGGCCCGTGCTAGCAAGCATTGCTCATAGAGGATCGGCTAGCCTTCCCAGGGACTGATGCATGACCACATCCCTAACTTGAGCTTGCACATACAGATTTAGAAAAAATATATAATTTCTGCATATGATTGTAGGAAGTTTCTGTAATATCCAGAGTTGCTCCATGTAGCTGCATTTTTATGATGTGTTTTCTGTTTTGTATAGGCTTGAGCTGCAGAAGGTGCGGGATGCAGCTGGCGTTCATGTGGCCTCTGTTTTCCAGCACTGTGACCAGCAAGAAGGCCTGTGCCAGGAGAGGGCTTTCCAGCGCTCTGTGCTTTGCCCATCGTTGGCAGATATGTTAGAATGGCTGCTGGATATGGAGGGGTTTTATCACAGCATGTATCCTTTGTGGGGAGTTCTGCCTTGATGTTGGAAGCTGGACCATGTTCTAGCTCCTGGGAAAAGGAAGCAGTATCTGTCTTGTGCTTAATGTAGATTATGTGCAGTTGTGGGAGGGGGTGGGAATGCAGGCTCACAAGCCCTGTCTGACTCTAATCTGAACATTTGAAGCAGTTTGAAAAGGCAACTCTAGCCAATATGGTCTGGCTTAAGTGGCAGCAGCTTGCCAGGGTCTTGGGCAGAGAAAGGCCCTTCCCAGCACCTGCTTGTTACCAGCTGTGTTTAAAACTGGAGCCGTCTGCGTGCAATGTGTGTACTCTGCCAGTGTCCCATTGGCCTTTCCTCAACTGTTCACCTTTCACAAGTTGAGAAAGCAAAAAGGAGGCAAATGTAGAGTCTTTTCAGAATGAACCTTCCCAACCTTCAGAAGCAACAGGCTTCAGTTCTTCCTTTTTGGTCCCCATGAGCTCCCCACCTGTCTCTTCCTGTCTGTCTGATTTGTACAGGGTTTGGACACAATACCTCCTGTATGTTAACTGCTCTAGACCCCTGTTCTTCTACTGTCCTTAACACCTGGAAAAGCTACCTGGAGGTCAAGCTTTTGCTCCTTCAGGTCACGTATGAAGACTTGACCAAGATGCAGACCCTTCCACAGGCCTGGGAGCAGGTGCTGCAGCACAGTCTCCAAAACGTGGTAGAAGGTAACTGTAGCCATAAGGAGGAGCGTGCCTTTGGGGATTGGGAGGGCAATGTGGAAGCCCAGACTCGGAGTATTGGCGAGAAACTGCCCCCAAACCTAGAAGACTTACTCCTGTATATGATGATACTGGTAACTGTATAACAGTATAGAATGTGCGTATGTACATGTGTGCCTTCAAGTCGCAACTGACAGCAATTCCAGCAAGATGCTTCAAGGCAAGTGAGAAGCAGAGGTGGTTTGCCAGTGCCTTCCTCTGCAGTGTCTTCCTTGGTGGTTTTCCATTCAAGTACTGACCCTGCTCTTTTTGTGTGTGTGTGTGTGTGTGTGTGTGTGTGTGTGTGTGTGTGTGTGTGTGTGTGTGTGTGAGAGAGAGAGAGAGAGAGAGAGAGAGAGAGAGAAAACAGCTTTGTAAGGCAATATTATCATATAGCAGGTGTGTGACGGTGTGTGTGTGCTAAGGATGGGAGAGAGTTCATTGCAGATATCAAACTTTCGACCCAGTCTCGTAGTTACTATATTAGCTTTCTGGATGTTAGAGTTAATAGCCATTTGATCCTTTCTTAGCCTACATGTATCTGAATGAGTTGATTCTATGGCTTTACCTGCTTGGCTGACACTCAGGGAGGGGCCGTGTGTCTGCTGGGGCTATCTAGGACTTTCTTCTCATCTTTTTCTCAGATGCCCTGCTGAAGGTCTCCTTCCTGGAAGCTGGGTGAGGATCTGAAGCTGTTGTATGCCCAGAGCAGCTTTCCCATCGCTTCGCATTGGGATCTCTGCCCCGCAGCTGAAGGATGAACAAGCCTGGATTCGTAGGCTGGTGACATGGCTGGGAATGAGCAGCCCATGAAAGCAGCAGCAGTTGTGGGCAGGCTGCTGCCTTGGGGCTCCTTGCTACTGTTTGTGGAGGAGGAGTGTGTGTGTGGGGGGGGGGGGGGACTGCATAAATAAAAATTGCTAAATTTCAAATACACTCAAATCTAAGGGGAGACAGATGCTGCACCCTGTGCTGCCTTACTCTTGAGGAAGGGGAGTTGAAAATAAACAAATTTTGCAGTAAATGAAAGAAATTAATCGGACTGGCAGTGTATTTGGCTATCAATGTATTATCATACACATTGTAGCATATTAGCTGGGACAAAATTCATCATATTCATGCAAAGATTAGTATTGCCTCCTGAAGGGCAGAGCAACATGCTGCTTGTTTCCCTGTCTTTGTCACAGTCCTTTGAGGATGCAAAGGTTGACTGTAGGGCGCCTTGTCCAAAGGGCAGCAGATCCAGGGGCCTCCTGACATCTCCTGTCTCCACCATGTTCAGAGTGACCAGAGGAAGGCAAGCAGGAATGCCCGGTCCTCTCGTGCGTTGGAAATTATGGGTTGGGTGCTGGATATGTCTACAGTATGCAGAGGAGTCATTCTCTAATGCTGTAGATAGTCACACATTAAAATTGGCATAGCGTGAATTTGGAAGGGGTGGGACCTTATCTTTAAAAGCTTCTCCCTTGTAATGATTCCAAGTAAATGTGTGCTTGTGTCTTTAAATGCTTGGTTTGAGCTAGGTGAAGAGTGGGGGTGAGAGAAGGATGAGTGAGTGATATGAGTGGTTGATGACTGAGAGTGTGGGCGGTTTGAGACTGAGTGAAGAGAGAAAAGTTTCAGTCAGAGGAAAGCAGGCTAGCTGTGTGCTGCCTGAGTATGTTGGAGGATTTATGAGGGAAATATAACCTGTGTGGAACCTGAACTGAGCTTGTTTGTGAAAGGACACTCAGTCAGGGAAAGGGAGGCCAGCTGTGGGCTGCCTGAGCAGGTTTAATATTTCTGTGAATGAGAGTCAGAGAAAGAGAGGCTAGCTGTGTGCTGCCTGAGTATATTGGAAGTATTTGTGAGAGAACTATTGAGTCTAGTGAAAGAGGCTAACTGTGTGTGAAGCCTTAGAAGAGATCTGTGTGAATGAGAGTAAATGAAGTAACTTTAAGAACTGAGAACTACTTTTATGAAACCGATACGCTTCTTGACTAAATAAAAGTTTATTTTGTTTTGTTATCTCCCAGAGTAGCTATCATTGCTATATCCCATTCCTATCCTCAGGGCCACATAGAACCACGCAGGAGCCTGACGCTTTGGGAATGTTACCAAAGGGAAAATTTAAATAAAAAATCTTGGAATAAAATATTCCTGGTGGCAGCAGACTACCCAGAGGGTTAAGGGATAGATTAAAAGAAAAATCTACCCTAAAGAAAGTAAAGGTCATAACATCCCTCATTTCAAAATACGTTTCATAGGAGTGTTTTTTCAGTGCTCCCCAATATTTGTATTTTTTCCACAGAAAAAATATCCAAAAAAAGTCCGAGGGGAAAAAATAGCAAACCTCCCCCCCTCCCAAACCAGGCCTTTTCTAGCCCAGTCTTGTCTGAGCTGACAGATGGGTCTCAGGCTCTGTTAGTCCTGGGGCTTGAGGGCTTTTTAACTGGAGATGCTGCCAGGGATGGAACTAGGAACCTTCTGCTTATCTTTGTGGTTTGCCCTGGGACCTTGCTGCATACTGGCCCTGTCTTATATTTGTTAACTGTGTGTCATAGCCCAAGCATGCTGCCTATCAGAACAGCTGGAATGGAGAGGCCCTCCCTCTACTCTGTTATTGTTCATACCCGAAAGGGTACCAGCAGAGGAGAGAGGGGAGGGAGCAGCAGTTCGTTGCGCCCACCAAAGCATCCCACTTCCATGTCTTGCACAAGCATGTGAGGGACTGTCACTGCCACAAGGTGGAGACGTGATCAGGCTTGTTCCTGTAGCTCTTTGCTCCCAAAGGTTTTCCTTGCCATAGGCAGCTGTGTGTCTGCTGGCGGAAGGCCCAACAGCAGAGAAGGGAGAGGGAGTTAGATCTCATTTAAACCCACTTCAGTTGTAAATAAACTATAATCACTTCAAATGTGTTTCTTAATAAGGAAAGGATGTTAACCATTAGGCAGGCAAAGCACTCAACGAGCTGATCTGACTGCCAGACTGGAGAGGCTGAAGCAGAAGGCGACTGTGCTTGCATCGTTAAAACAAATCTGCCTGCAGGTCTGCGAGCGAGGACTTGGTACTTCTCCCGGCCTAGGGCTGTTTCAGGCCTGCTGCACTTTGCATCCAAATAATCAAACCAGCAACTGTCTGAGCTGGGGTCAGAGAGAAGGATCACAGGAGATTATTCTTCTGCAGCGCCTAAAGCTGTGCAGCTCTGCTGAGAAGCACATATTCCAGAAAGATTTCGCCCTCCAGATGTGGCCCAGAAACATCTGCAGAGTAAAGTCCTGTCCATACACTGATTTTTCTTGCAAGCAGTTTTGATTCAGTCTCTAAGTAGAAAGTTTTTTGTACAAAATAGCTATCTCGCCCCTCCCCGTTACCTTTGAAGTTCCAGTTTTCGTACCCTTCCTGCTCTTCTAGAAGCCATTATGGAAGGGGGATTTGCTCTGTTGCAGTGAAAACACAGAAATGAGGGGGTATGAGTGGATGGGCTGAAAAATAGCAAACTTCAGGATGTGATTAAAAGGGGGTTTATTTTTATCTTGGTTTATTTTATTTTATTTCATTTATACCCCACCTTTCTCTCCAATGGGGCTACAAAGTGGCTTACATTCTCCTCTGTTTTATCTTCACAACAACCCTGCGAGGTAGGTTAGGCTGAGCGTATGACTGGCTCAAGGTCACTCAGCAAGCTTCCCATGGCAGAGTGAGCATTCAAACCTGGGTCTCCCAGATCCTAGCCCAACACTTTTAACCAAGATCCACACTGACTTCCTGGCTGCACTGTGTCGTCCATTCCCCACAAGTGACTAGAGAGAGGTTATGGGGAGTTCAGCTGACCTGCTTGGCTTAAACAGAGCGAGCCCGTTGCCCAGGTCCACAGGGATTGGAGTCTGATACGTTCTCTGGCATCATGGCCAAGTTATTTATGGCCCATCTGGAAGGCTACGACGGGTTTGGCTGCTCTTGCTCCCAAGGGTGTGTAAGTATTCTGGATGGTTATTGGAAAGCGTTATTGATGAAGTGGTGCACTCATCATAAGCTGCTTAAGCGGTGTCAAATTCAGAACTTTTTTCATCTAACAGAATGAATATTGATGGCTGTTGTGGGTTTTCCGGGCTGTATTGCCGTGGTCTTGGCATTGTAGTTCCTGACGTTTCGCCAGCAGCTGTGGCTGGCATCTTCAGAGGTGTAGCACCAAAAGACAGAGATCTCTCAATGCTCGACAATGCACGCATTGTCATCAATCTGACAGACCGTCAACTCTCACCAGAAGAAACCTCCATCTTGGCGAAGGGAGGAAACTTTGCAGTCACCCCCACCAGAATTCCTGTGGAAGACATCATTGCAAATGTAGAAGCTGCCATTCGTCATCTACCTGAAGAGGAAGCTGAGGAAATAAGAGGAGAGACAGCCAGGATTCTACGAAAGGCAAAGCTTCCTACCAGCAATATAACACGCAAGGAGAGAAATGCCATCAAGACCACACTGAGAGATCTCTGTCTTTTGGTGCTACACCTCTGAAGATGCCAGCCACAGCTGCTGGCGAAACGTCAGGAACTACAATGCCAAGACCACGGCAATACAGCCCGGAAAACCCACAACAGCCATCGTTCTCCGGCCGTGAAAGCCTTCGACAATACATAGAATGAATATTATTTTAACATGAACAGTCAAGGCAGAGACCTGTGGATTCTGGACAGCTTTACGGAGACAAGCTATAAATTCTAGTCTCAAAAATGTATTTTCTTTGCCATGCACTCAGTATCTCAGATATCACTTGAGCTTATTTTTCATTAGCACTGTCCAAAAGTGCAGGCCACATCCCAAAATGGACTTCCCATCAATTTACAGGCCTGATTCAAATGGCCCTCTTTGCACTAACAACTTGCCTGGGAAGCGCCAGGGCGGCACAGGCATGGCCAGTTGGCATCCTTTGGCCATTACAGAGAGAGGAAAGAAATGACAGTCACCCATCTGAAAAAGCCTAAACTGCATAGCAAGGGCATCAGAATCCCTAGCTCCCTGTGAGTGGCACAGCACACCACTATCCATATCATGTTGCCCCCTCCACAGGTAGAGTGCCAGACTGCAGGGGGGAAAGAGCGGCCAGCCTTACAAGTCCCGAAAAGGCCAGCGGCTTAAGGAGTAGGTGTCCTCAAGTTAACATGCTCCAAGTGGCTTTGAGATGCTACCCACAGCCTAGTGAACGGAGACTGATGCAGATGCTGGTGCAGCCGCAAAAGTTTTGTGCCGTTAGCTTTATTTACAATTCTATATGTAGAGCACAGGCGGCACTCCCAACTACCCCACACCTTATTCCCGAAGTACTCCTTGCCCCTCCAGTTCTTCTGCCAACTCCCAGCAGTGGCTTTCTGCTTTTCTATCTTTTCCAGCCTCAAGATTGTACTTCCTTTTCACACACACTTGTCCACTCCTTTGAGCTGAGAGGAAAGGAACACCCCCAAGCCATGGTGGCTGCTTCACCAGAGCAATCAACCAACCAAATTAATTCGGTCAATGACCATTTCAAATCACAAAATTACAAAATAAAGATAAAAGAGCTTCACCAGAGCTCTTTAACACCCATGAATGGGATAGCCACAGTTGTTAAGAAACATTTTTGTGTGTTCTGCCATTTATTATTTCTTCATTTACACCCCATCTTTCTCCCCAATGAGGCCCCAAAGCAACTTACATCATTCTCTTTTTCCTCCTTCATTTTATCCTCACAACAATCCTGTGAGGTAGATTAGGCTGTGTGTGACTGACTCAAGGTCACCCCACAAGCTTCCATGGCAGAGTGGAGATTTGAACTTGGGACTCCCAGATCCTTCTCTAATCAGGACACTGCAGGGTGGATCAGAAATCCCTATTCACTTGTTTCCTTGGATAAAGTGTACTTGGTCTTGAGCCTTTTAAAACAAGGGGGGGAGGGAATCCCTTGGCCTCCTGGCATCTTAGATAAACTGAATTAATCCACGGCTTCCTGAGCCCATCTTTGAGCCTTTCCAAGTTACAACCCCCTCCCCTCTGGATTATTATTACTTAACCAGAACTAGCAGTGAACTGGGGTGCACCCTTACTGTGTGTGTTGAGGGGCAGAGAAGGTAATCAGCTGTTTATTGCTTGTTTATTAAACTTAAGATAAAACTGCATTCCTGTGCGTTGGTGGTGGTCGGGGAGAGGAAGAGTGCAAAGCCTTGGGCATACTACTACCGCTACAACTACTACTAATAACAACATTCAATTTATATATCGCCCTTCAGGATGACTTAACACCCACTCAGAACGGTTTACAAAGTGTGTTGTTATGATCCCCACAACAACAAACACCCTGTAAGGTGGGTGGGGCAGAGACAGCTCCTAGAAGCTGTGACTGACCCAAGGTCGCCCAGCTGGCTTCAAGTGGGGAATCAAACACAGTTCTCCAGATTAGAGTCCTGTATTTTTAACCACGACACCAAACCGGACCAGTTTGGACCAGGTATGAGGCAGAGGAATGAAACATTTCATCTCTAGTGTCCTAGATACTAAACAATAGGTGTCATTAACTTTGTTGAAATCACAGGAGACTAAGAGCTTCCCATTTCAATGAATGCAGTAGCCAGCAAAGGGAAAGCTGCATAAACATTCCTCTCCAGGGAAATGCAATTTAGACAAAGGCATTTGGATCTCTCTGACAATTAATGAATGACTCTGGGTTTATTGCACAAGAATATGGTTAACTGAAGCGGCTCTTTCACACCAATAGCCCTCAATCGGGCACTCCTTGCCCTTCCCATCCCTTCTAAGAGGCCTGAGCCGATGCACAGGAATTGCATGGAAGAGGGTTCCGGGGAGGGGGGAGGCGCTCACTCAGCACATAAACGTTCTTGCGTTTGTTTCCTCCAGGATTAATTTCCCTCCCCTTTGAAACAATGTGGTTTGCGTTAAGATGTTAATGTTTTGTTGTGGAGAGGGGGAGCCATGTATGTGTATGTTTTCCCACATATTTAATTTAGAAGGTTTAAAGTTTATAAATAATCCAGTAATTTGGGGGCACTGGAAGGAGATTTCATGTGAGGGGGAGATAAATCAGCCCCTCATTTACATGCTTAATCCATTCCACATTTGATTCACCAGCCCTCTTGGAAAAGACTCAAAGGGATTTCTCCGAAGGATCTGCCTTTGGCAACAGCATCTCCCACTGCTGCTCAGAGTCAAGGAGCTCTGTGCTACAGCGGGCCAACTTTTGTACCCAGATGTCGCAGAGCAAACCCTCTCCCTCATGAAACAGTCTGTTGCAGTCCGGGACAGGCGTGACTCTTTGGGAACTCCTGCACTGGATGGGCAAGACAGTGAAACAGAGGTACGAATGTGGACCGCTGAGAAACACTGCTGCCCCATAGTCAATCCTAAAAGTTACTGAACCAAACAACACAAGGGCTCCTCCAGGACCAATGCCAATACTAATACAAGAAAACCCCTCTCTGGAGGAAACACAAGTATAGATTCTCCAATAGTATTATAATTTTTCTTTATACTTTTTTCTGTTTCTTAAAGTGTGCAGTGCTAAAGTGTTATATAAATATGAATAACGCTACAATAAATATTATGTATTATGTTACTTGTTACGACAGGAAGAGTTTATATATGGTATAGATATTTATTGTAATATTTATTGTAGTAGTTATTCATCTATATGTAACACTATAGCACAGTGCAGTTTAAGAAACAGAAAAAGTATAAAGAAAAATTACAATACTATTAGAGAGTCTATACTCGTGTTTCCTCCGGAGAGGGGTTTTCTTGTATTAGTATTGGCCATAGTCAGCCCTGGCTTCAAGGCCCGTAGCTTCTAGGCAGAATTCAAGGGACTGCTTTGATCCCCAAAAGCTCAAAACAGTTTGTGCTGTTAGCCATTGTAGGATACTGGCTGACACAGTGGAATTGTTCTCTGGAGAGCACCATTCACACCCTTCCTTGGTCAAGTCTCAAGGGGGTAGCTGTATTGGTCTGTAGCAGAAGAGAAAGATTCAATTCCAGTAGCACCTTCAAGACCAACAAGATTTTCCAGGATATATATAAGCTTTTGAGAATCAAAGCTCCTTTCATCAGACATCTTCACCAGGTATCTGACGAAGGGAGCTTTGACTCTCGAAACGTATATCCTGAAAATCTTTGGCTTCAGGTGGGTAGCTGTGTTGGTCTGCAGCGGAAGAGCAAGATTTGAGTTCAGTAGCTCCTTAAAGAAGAATCTTAAAGAAGTAGCTCCTTAAAAAAAGAATTACCTTAAAAGATTTTCCAGGGTGTAAGATTTCAAAAATCAAGCTCCCTTTATCAAAGGTGCTACTGAACTCAGATCTTATCCTGGAAATCTTGTTGGTCCTTAAGGTTCTAGTGGACCCAATTCTTGATCTTCCTTGAGCAAGTCTCTCTCACCTAACCCACTTCACAGAACTGTTGTGAGGATAAAGTGGGTTGGGCAGGGAACTTCCAGAAGCCCTTCTACTGCAGAATCCGTCCTGGTAGCTGCTCTGCCCTCCTTGGGAAACAGATCTGACAGATACATACGTGAGGAAGAGTTTGCTCTGGACCGTTGGGAGGTCTCTTCCTGAAAGGAAGTCTCCTTGGTGCCTGGAGGCACCATCACCCTTGACTCTGTCTATACCACTCTGGACAGGAAGGGGCTGTGGCTGAGGGCCAAGCTACAAGTGACGAATGACACTTGAATGGCAAGTGAACAGACTCACATCTGGCAAGTGGAGGGCAAGTGAACAGGGAGGAATACATGTGAGGGCCAAGCTACAAGTGACAAATGACACTTGAACGGCAAGTGAACAGACTCACATCTGGCAAGTGGAGGGCAAGTGAACAGGGAGGAATACATGTGAGGGCCAAGCTACAAGTGACAAATGACACTTGAACGGCAAGTGGATCGAGTGGAGGGCAAGTGAACGGAGGAATACCCTTGCTGTTCAAGTGTCATTCGTCACTTGTAGTTTGGCCCTGAGTCTGTTCACTTGCCGTTCAAGTGTCATTCGTCACTTGTAGCTTGGCCCTCAGTGGAACAGCCTCTGCTTTGCATGCAGAAGGTCCCAGGTTTATTTCTTGGCATCTTCAGCTGTTCCACCAGGCGTTCGGTGGTTGAAGGGGGCGGCGCCATGTCGGCCTCCCACCTTGGGGGGGTGGGGTTCTCCCCACCATTGCACTTGGTTAATTTATTTCATTATTGTTTTGTATATTGATTTTAGTATTGTTGTTTTCTTGTTTTTATTGATTTTAAACTGTTCACTGCCCAGAGCCCCTGGGGATGGGCGGTATATAAATTGAAATATAAATAAAAAAATAAAATAAATAAAAGAGTGGACAATACTGATCTCGATGGCTTGATTCGGTATAAGGCAGTTTTGTGTGTATGTGCATGTGAATTCCTGGCTCTCTTGTGCCTATGACAGCTTGCATGGTTGGCTCCCGAAGTAAATCAGAATTCCTGTCGCCAGTAAATCATTCTGAGGATAGTGATCTTTGTTACCCAGCATTGCAAGATGTGCTACGCTCAAAAGGTCTGGTCTGCTTCACAGCCGTGAGATGAATACTGAGTTTTGGCAGCAGCTCTGCAGGCCGGCGAACAGGTGCCGTGGCACCTGCATCTGTCGAGACATTGCCGAAGTTAGCAGGCTGAGCCTTTTTTTTTTAAATAGGCTCAAAGCATTCTTCCAGAGTAATAAATTACAAGTCCACGTCACCTGATGAAAATGGCAGGTTTTATGGACTCAGCAGCATTCTGAGGCATTCTGCCTTCTGCCTTTCCAGGTGTGCTCAACAGTGCCCACTACCTACAAAGATCTCTCCTTGGATGACGACGAAGACCTGCTGCTAGGGAATTGAGTATACTCCTGCCTGGGCAATTAGACTATATAGTGAAAGTGATAAGAGGAAGAGGCGGTGGTGGTCTTCGGGCTACTTAATGTTTTGCAAACCATAGCTCCATGCTCTGGATGCTCAGCAACTGGAGAGCCTTTTCTCTGAAGCAACCAAGAGCGTTCACAGCCGCAAACTGCCTTGCTCACAGAGAATGAGGCTGTTTTTACCTGGAGGGGCGGCCAGGACTCCGTCTCCTGGCATCATGCCACGTTCATGCAGCAATTGAATGGCTCTTCTGCTGGTCGTAGGTGGTCCAAGTGATCCATTGGCAGAAGGGGGCATAAATGAGACTACACATATAGAGGCATTTGCACGAGCGGTGGAGTATCTACACGTACATTCTGTACACACTTTCCTTCATCAGCTGCCATTTCCCCTGTATTTCCCCCTCTCCCATTGCACCACTGGGAGGGTTGGGGAGGGGGCTTTTAAAGTCAGTAATTACTATTTTGCTATAACACAATAGCAATATATTGAAAGCAATATATTTAAGAAAAAACTACGTCTTTAACCCTTTTCCTTGCAAAGACCTCCTTATATCTCAACAACTGGAAGGGCTGCAGACTTGCATTTTTTTTCTCAAAAAAAAATGAAAGTTGGGAATTCGAACTAGTAGATTGTAGCAACAGATGGTTATTGTTAGCTTGAGCTGGCTGTGCACAAGGGGAGGGGGGGCTGCCTTAAGATAAAGTCCGCATGAAGCTTGTTGCCTGAAGAAAGGAGAGGATATTCTTCATTAGTAAAGAAATCTATCTAGTAGTAGGAAAGGTGAGGGATGCCTTTGAATTACCTGTCTAATTAGAGATGCAGAAAGCACATGTTGGTGATGGGAAGGGAGGAGAGAAGAGCAGCAGCAGCTGGACTCGAGTTGCCCACATCCAGGCAGGGCATGGTGAGCTGGAACTGCAACTGCTTTCCAGACTACAGAACACAGTTTCCCTGAAGACGGCGGATTTGGAGGGTGGACTCAGTGGTGTTTCACTCTGCTGATGTCCTTCCCCAAATCTCCAGGAGTGTCATAGCCTGCAGTTGGCAGCCATAGAGCTGCACCAGTCAAGAGAATCACCAGTCAAAGTTGTGCAACTCTTTCTTGGGAGCAACCCTCCCCCTGGTATTAGCATGGCACCAGTTATTTGTTCCCTGGATCATTATTTCAGCGGCTGGCTAAAAATAAAATCTCCTCCTCCTGGCAGGCCTGAGGCCCTCCTACCCCCTCCTCAAGCATCTCTACCCCCAGGATCTTGCCGCTCAAGCTTTGCCCCGTGTCCTGCTGCTCTCTAATGACGATGAAGGTCAAATATAGGCAGCGCTTTGCCGGTTCTGGAAAGGGATGAAAACAGGTGAGATCTGGTCCCCATGCAGCCCTCATATTCTAAATAAATGAAACTGCATTGCTTGATGTTTTATTAGTTACAGGGGGTGGGGGGAGAGCCAGGCCAATAAAGACCTTATTTTCCAAAGTATTGCATTACATGAAATATTTCTCATTTAAGAGGAATGCTGCAGCTCTTCCCTCTAATCTCACCACCACTGCTTGCTGTGCCCCGGGCACTGTGGCCTCTACTTTTTCGGCTTTGGTCGAGGAACTTGGAAGGCTCCGATGCTGCTTTTCTCTTCCTCTGAGATCTTTGCCCCCTTATTAGAATCTAACAGTTTCAGGATACAAGAGGCGAAGGGAGGGGAATTGGCTTTTGCACATTCATAGTGAGATCTGGAACACACAAGTGAGAGAAAACATGGAAAGTGTCAGCTGAAAGGAGAAAGAAGCCGTGGCACTCCCTATTGCCCAAAGCAGGGGGTAGCTCAGCTTTTTTGGGGGGGGGGGTGCAAGTTGCCTCTTGTTGCGAAATAGATAAACCCAGACACTGGTGAATAAAGCTGGCGTCTATAGAACTAGTATGTTCCCCTACATGCTTTGGGAGCTTCACCATCTCTTTTCCTCTGAGAGCTTTGTTCTTTCTGGCTTGTGCATGGAGTTCTCACCAAGAATGTGCAATAGCCCAATTCCCCACTCCTTGTATCCTGCAACTGGCAGATTCTAAGGGGACAAAGAGAATTAGACAGCTTCAGTTTGTGATACAAACAGCATTTTCTCCACTGGGTTCTTGGGCAGGGTCAACAGAACACTGTAGTACACAAACACTCTTAAAGCCCTCACTATGGCGCACCAACAAAGCCAGCTACAAACAGAAACCATGCAGAAGCCAGGACAGTCAGTCCAAACACGAAGGGATTGACTTGCTGGCAAGATTAATTTTTGGATGTCAAAGTGACCAGGACGGGGCGGGGGAGGGGGGATGCGGTTTGCACAGTTGGGACCTTTTCTCAGCCGCAGCTGATATTTTGAGGACAGCTCACAACTCCTGAATGGAAACAAATGTAAAAAATTATAGGTACATTTGTAACTTATTACTGCCCTGCTTTTATGAAACCCTAAACGTCCTGGCAGGAGAAGGGAGAGGGCAGCTGCCCAACTATTTCCTTTTAAACGAGAGGACGTCAATTCAGATCCATTCCATGCTTATGCAGCTGCCTCTTCCACTGAAATTGAAAACAAAGCTTGCGCTGCCCACAAACTGATCTCATCACTCTCACGCCAGGCAGAGGCCAGCCTCTCTGCCAGAAAAGCGGCAGCCGCGTCTTCCTGAAAATGTCAGGGCATGGGGTGTGCCCCGAGAGGGGAGGGGTGTCATCTTCTCACATTTGGCCAAAGTGACCTGTTAGCAAACAAACAAGGGGCAGAACTGGTTGGCCAACATAAAGGGGGCTTGGGGGGGGCTGCCTGTTACCCTTCTCCTGCTGAACACTGCCTTCCCAGCCCTGGTTGCTAGGGAGGCTGCCCAGGGATTGTGTCTGCCAAGCTGCAACGCTAACCACCCACCCAGTGCCATGCTACATGGTGACGCATGGAGTGGAGGGAGCACGGGGCAGTGAAATATGTTGAACTTGTGGGCCATGTTTGTATTGTTGGCCCTCCTACAGGATCTAAGGTCAGCTGACGAGGAAGTGCCTCTTCAGCCTGTCTTGGACCCCCTGAAAGCAGCAGCATGGCAGGTAACAGCAGGCACAGCTCACATCAGCCTTCACCTCCCATGTTACTGCTCCCTGCCACTTGGCTACCTCAAGTGGTCACTTGGGTCAGAGTCAAAGCTCCCTTCATCAGATACAAACAGAAATGGAGAAAGCTGAGCCTTTA
Source organism: Eublepharis macularius (assembly GCF_028583425.1). Taxonomy (NCBI): domain Eukaryota; kingdom Metazoa; phylum Chordata; class Lepidosauria; order Squamata; family Eublepharidae; genus Eublepharis; species Eublepharis macularius. The sequence continues at coordinate 39,679,705 of NC_072804.1, read as the reverse complement.
TATCCCACCCAGAAGGTGGGAGATGTATTGCAGAGAAGAGAGTCAGGGTGCAAAGGTATAATGTAGCTTGATTAGGTGGGAGGCTGTGTTATACCTTTGTAGCCTAGCACCCTTCCTTGCAACACACACAAACAAGGCTGGGATAAAAAGGCTCATTTATCTCCATTCCTACTTGCATCTGATGAAGGAAACTTGACTTTCAAAAGTTTCTATGCTGGAAATCTTGTTGGTCTTTAAGGTGCTACTGGACTTGAATCTTGCTGTTCTACTGCAGACCAACACTACCTGTCTGAAAATATATTTAGTGTCCTTTCAGAAATAAAATGCAATTGTCTTGTTACCTAACTCAGGGGCTCTTTACAGGTGCACTGAACACTAGTTGGATTGGGGGAAAGCCCAACTCAACTCGCTTTTAACATCTGCACCAAAGCTCACCTTTTAAAACAGGTGTATGGGGGGGGGTGCAAACTGGCTCCTGTGAACACACAGAGGCAGAAGTATCACCTTCATTCCCTCTTTCCCACCCCATGCGCTTTAACTAGCAGAGTAGGGCCCTGGGGGGAGGGCTGTTTGTCTCACTGTCGGTTCTGCGCGTCTGCCCAGGGAGATTAGACTCTGCGGGCAGATCCTGAGCAGATGCGTGGAAACGACAGTCATAGTACCCTTTTGTCGGCCAGCCATGGTACGCGACCTTCTTCCAGGCTGCAGGCTCCACCCTTCTACCTGATCAGGAGCACATGCAAGGCTATGCCAATGGGGCCATTTTCACTTCCCAGGCTGCCCCTGGAGATGACTTTATTAACATACCTCCTTGCACCCCCTCCCGCCCCCGCTGGATCCCCTGGGGCGTGCTCAAGACAGCCCAGCTTGAGTGTCTTGCAAGAGTTCTGATGAAAGGCGTATTTATTGTACTCCATTGCGGCAAGTAGTTTCAGATGTTTCCAATTCGTTGACTGGTTTGGACATCTGTTCCTGGTTGGATCAAAAAAGGCTTAACTTGCAGGGAAAAGTGTTTATTTTGGAAACATTTAAGACCTTCTCCATAATCTTAATAACTTGTCCGTTATCGCTAGTGGGCAGGTGGGCGACAGTGAAAGCCTAGGAATATTACGACGAGGGTCCTAATTTTAAGCTGTTTTTGATCTGCATCCTCTTCCAGCTGAAGGGGAAACTGCCTTGGCCTTTGTTACCTATCACCCCAGAAGCATCAGTAACATTGGTAGGGTTTCCAATATTTGTATTTATTTAATCGACATAAAGCTTTTGTTTGCAGCTTTTCTGCTAATTAGGGCCTTCAAAGCAGCAAAGAATCAAAGAGACTTTTTAAAATCAACTTTTAAAAATAGCATATAACGAACAATTAAAAGCAAACAAGAAGGAGGTTCCATGAAGGAATGCCAGATGAAATAATAATAATAATAATAATAATAATAATAATAATAATAATTGATTTATATACTGCTCTTCAGGACAACTTAACACCCACTCAGAGCGGTTTACAAAGTGTGTTATTATCATCCCCACAACAATCACCTTGAGAGGTGGGTGGGGGCTGAGAGAGCTTTAAGAGAACTGTGATGGACCCACGGTCATCCAGCTGGCTTCAAGCGGAGGAGTGGGGAATCAAACCTGCTTGTCCAGATTAGAGCCCTGCCGCTCTTAATCACTATACCAAACTGGTGTAGAAATAACAAAGCCTTCATCTGCTGGTGTGAGACAGTGATGGAAGGGGCCAAACGATTCTCCCTGGGGACGGATTCCATAATTTTGGTGCCTTTCTAGAGTTGACACTAGGGTTACCATCTCTGGGTTGGAAAATTCCTGGAGATTTTGGGAGTGGAGCCTGGGGAAGGTGGGGTTTGGGGAGGGGAGGAACCTCCGCAGGGTATAATGCCATAGAGCCCACCCTCCAAAGCAGCCCTTTACTTTGTTGCATGGAGATCAGTTGTAAATCCTGGAGATTTCCAGCTCCCACCGGGAGGTTGCCATACAGGGACAGAATCACTGTAAAAGGCTAAACCAACAAAGATATATGTATCCACTGTGATAATCTAATTTAAATGATGAATGAAAAGAACACCTGTCCAAACAAATATGCACAATTTATGTATACATACAAAGAGTTAAAGTTATCAACGACTTTCCAATAACTTTAACTCTGTATTTTTTCCATAAATTGTGCATATATTTTTTGACAGATTTTTTTTCATTTATCATTTAGTTAGGTTATCACAATGGGTACATATATCATTGTTTGTTCTTACCGCCTAGAAGTTGGCAACGCTAATATTCTATTCACCTTTCTAGCCTCAGGTGATGGAGGTGCCGAAAGCAGGGCTGCAGGGGGTAACTGTAGCAATTTGTACAGGAGTGGGTGGTCTCGATGGTAGCACATGGCCCCTCTATACATTGATAAAACTTGTGGGGATGGAGTGCAGGAGCAAGAACCCGTATCACCTCTGCCTCCAAATAAGCACTGGAACATCTGCACAGTGTGACAGCACTGAGGAAGTGTCCACAAATATTCTCCCTCCCCATTATTGAGGGTGCAGCTTTCCAGTCACTGCTGATCGCGGACAGGGACTGTGCACACAGTCACTGCATCCATACAGAGGCGACGTTTTCCTGAGCCAGAGATCATGCGGGGCTGGGGAGGGGGGAAACATTCATGTCCATTGTCCCTCACCATATGTTCAGTCAATGCACAGAAAGGCAGTATATACAGGTCTATTTTCTCCCCGTATCTTCATAAGCCAAACCTAGGCTTGCCAATCTCTAGATGAGGCCTTGAAGTCTCCCAGAATCACAACTGATCTCCAGATGACAAAGACCAGTTCCCCTGGAGAAAATAGCTGTGTTGGAGGGTGCTTTCTATGGCATTATGTGTAGCTGAGGTTCCTTCCCTCCCTAAACCCTACTGCCCCCAGGCTCTGCCCCTGTATCCCCAGGTATTTCCCAAACTTGACTTGGCAACCCTAGACAAAGTCCTGCTTTGCTTACCATTTACCTAGGCAATCTGAACCTCTGTTGCTAAAGCAGAGCCTTAACAGCTCTGGTTCTGAGGCTGTGGAATAAGCTCCCTTGGAACTGAGGAAGTGCTCTGCTGTGCCTTCATCCGGGAAAAGCTGCAAATCTTCCCCACCCCCGCCATTGGGCATTTGGGATTTCCTTTCCAGAGACTTTTGACTAACACATTTTTAGTTATTTTATTACATTTTTAATTCTGTTCTTTCGATTTTATACAGCAGTATGTCCATTTTATTTATTTATTTCATTTATACATTGCCTTTCTCCCCAAAGCAGCTTACATCGTTCTCCTCTTCTTCATTTTAACTTTACAACAACTCTGTGAGGTAGGTTAAGCTGAGAGTGTGACTGGCCCAAGGTCACCCAGCAAACTTCTAGGGAAGAGTGGGGATTTGAACCTGGATCTCCCAGATCTTAGTCCAGCACTCTTAACAATTACTTTCTGGTTGTAATCCATTTTGAACAGATGATAGGGAAACATACATTTACCCAGTACTTAAGCTTAAAATAAATAAGGAAATATGTTGGGGAAGGGAGTGAGGTTGAGGTCTGTCACTCACACTTTTCATTTTGCACCTGTGTCCGGGCTCCAGCCTTTTGGAGCAGACACGGCTCGGGCATTGCAGAATCCTCCTGGCTCCACTTCCTGCCCCTCTCAAGCATCCCGGCACTTGCTGTAGCTGCCGTGTTGCTTCCAATTAGTGCACATCTGTTACAGTTCCAGTGCCCCCCCAGCACCCCTCCCGCAGAGAGCTCAGCCGCCTGCAAGTGATTTCATGTGGCAATAACGGGAATCACGAAACCCAAAAAGAATCTAAACAAGAGAATCCATTCCAATTAACCTTAACCTTTGAAAAGCTGGGCCACACCCACTGCTAATTAGGCTGCAGGATGATTTCAAGGAGCTACAGGGATGGGAGTCTGGCACGTGAAGGTATCTGATCCCAAATTGCTGTCCACACCATCACCCCTCAAAGCATCACGGGCAGATTGTGAAACTGAAGTGGTTGCAAAACCAAAACCAAACTGCCATGACAGATGGGCCAAACGGCCACAATCCCCTTCCGCTCTTTCCCATAGCCCAGATGTTCCTCCAATTAGAAGAGCCAGCGTTCACCGCAGATTCTTGAAGGATACCCAGGCGCCCTGCTTTAGGTTACATGAGGAACTAGTGACACATTGAGCGTTTCCAAAGATTCCTCGTTGTTTTGCAAACAATGTTCTTTCTTGAGAAAATAAGGACACAAAAAAGTTTATGAAAATTCCAGTGAGAACTGGTTTTTGGGGGGGGGGAATGTTTCATGTTTTGGATCAGTAGAAGTGCTGATTTTAAAAAATGGCAAATCCAAACTTCTGTCCAAGCCCAGCCAGATTTCAAAGGACAGGAGCTACTTCTTGTCATCATTTACTCCTCTTTCTCCCTCAATCTGATGGCAAATACTGGGAGTTCTGTGTCCAGACGGCTCCCAACATTTTGCAAAATGCAATGATCAAATATTCAGGGCCCTGGCTGGGGTTTGGACCATACTGAGAAGGAAGGGGGTGTTATTCCTTCCCCCCCTTGCCATTTTGCTGATTCAAATGTCCCCAGAGAGCTAGTAAACATACAGCATGGACTGTAAATGAGCTTGTGTGTCAAAATGGTCGAGATGCACCTCATAGGTATTTACAGCTGTTCACCTGTAGAAATAATGGAGTCTGCTCAGAGCCGCTAGGCAAGCTAGAGAGGATGCTGGGGCTTGCTGTTGCCACGCCTCTCCCCTGACACAGGGTGCAGAGGCCACACTGGGTAATGCAGAAATGTGGCAGGACATGCAACATTTCCCTTCAACTCTGTCACAGCCCATAGCAGCAGACAACACACTCTGCAGCATCAGAAGCCTCAAGAAATTTGGCTTCTGGCAGAAGTAATGGAAGTGCAGGGTAGTTCACATAATAATAATAGTAATAATAATAACAATTGTGCTTATATACCACTCTTCTGGACAGATTAGTGCTCCACCCAGAGTGGTGAATAAAGTCAGTGTTGTGATCCCCGCAATACAGCAATACAGCTGGGGCTGACAGGAGTGGCTTACCCAAGGCCACCTGCTGAGCTCATGGCAGTAGTGGGATTCGAACCAGCAGACTGCTAATTTGCAACCCAGCCACATAACCTCTATGCAATAAAGTTGGACTAAGAGCCAAGCTATAAGTAACGAATGACAGACTCATGTGTATTCCTCCCTGTTCACTTGCCATTCACTTGCGCTCCACTTGATCAAGGCTGTTTCTGCACGGCTTACCTGAACCCAGAACGCTGCACAACATGCTGAAAAAACATGGAAGATCGCGTTTTCTCACGCAAGTTTTGCGCGATGTGCAACATCGCGCAAAACTCACGTGAGAAAACGCGATATTCTGCGTTTTTTTCGGCATGTTGCGCAGTGTTCAGGGTTTAGGTAAGCCGTGCAGAAACGGCCCAAGTGGAGAGCAAGTGACTGGCAAGTGAACAAGGAGGAATACACGTGAGTCTGTTTACTTGCCAGGCAAGTGTCATTTGTCACTTGTAGCTTGGCTCTAAGAAAGAATCTTCTTTAGAGATCTGCAAGAGCCAACATCAGCAGCATTAGGCTAGAGGATGTGGGAGCCAGACACCCATTTCTGTTTCTTTCATCCACCTGAATTGCATTTGCCTGTTGATGGATTTATATTGTGCTTCATTTGGGACTAAAAGTAAACTCCACTTCAATGTGGGATCTGTTGTGGACATACCTAAATAATTGTAGTTCATCCCTCCATTTGTCAATGAGTGGCTTTTAAGTATCCTCCGATACTCCTAGCCATATCCACATCCAAAGTCAGACAAAGAAACCAATTTGCCTTTGAGCAGCCATCGCCGATACTTCCAGTTATATCTGCAAGGAGTTCATGCACGAACACTCTTCAGTACTGTAGGAAAGGTTGTGTTTTGCCTTTCCGTGGCATAAATTAAAAATAGCGTTTGAGTATTTCTTGATGATATGTTAATAAAATGTTAATTGAATGGTGCAGGGAACAAAAAAGAGGGGGGAAACCTCATTGAAACAGATGTGGTGAAGAAAAACAAACAAAAGCACACCCATGTGTTTCTTGTCAGCCACAAGGCTCATCAAATTGAAACATCACTAGCAAGGAGAATGCAGATATTGACTAATCATTCCATGTGATGAGCCGCCAGAGGGAACCCACCTGACTGCTGGCAGCAATGAGGAATTTGGGGACACTCCCAGTAGCAGCCATGGAGGAGCCAGGTAATCAGGGGCCAGGTGTGGGCCAGGCAGGCCTGCACCATTGCCAGCTGGCTCGGGGGTGGGGGGGGCAGCATTGGTCAGTCACTCCATTCAGCTCCAGCTCCACACAGATGGGGCTACAAGGTCAGCTTCAGGGGGTAGCAGAGTTGGTCTGCAGCAGAAGAGTAAGATTCCAGTCCAGCAGCACCTTAAAGTCCAAGATTTCCAAGGTATAAGCTGCTGAGAGTCAAAGTTCCCTTCATCAGATACAAGTAGGATGGAGATCCCTGAGCCCAGTGAGAAGGCGAGAAGGGTGTTGCAAAGAAGGGAGTCAGGATGCAAAGATACAATGCAAAAGGTATTCAGCTTGGTGACAATGGAGAGAGCAAAGACAAGGGATTTCAGAAGACAGAGGGAGAAAGGGGAGAAGACCGAGGGAGAAGGAGAGGAGAAGCAGAAAGGGGAGAAGAAATACTGAAAGAGGGCTAGAGGTAGACTGCAGCCAGATGGCCACAGCGGGAGGTAGCACTGGAAAGCGATGGGGAAAGAAAAGAGGAGGATGCAGAAGCCGCAGTCCAGGGCAAGGCAGAAGGCAACAAGGGGGACATCTGCAAGGAAATTCCTTAGGGGGAGTTCTAGTGGTCAGGAATGAAGGGCCTCGCTGCCTTGAGCAGAGGAGGAAAGAATCAGCTGAATATGAAGCCCTGAAGAAATCATGTGCTGGACTGAAACAAATGTCTTAGGTGGGCGTGGTTGGTGGAGCAGCAAATGAGGCTGCTGCTAAGCTGGGCCTTTTCTTCGGCCTCCTCATGGTTGTCTATTTTATGAATATCATTCATATTCATGTTGTTCGATGCTGTTTTTATGCCCCTGGCTTATTTTTATGTCTTATTTTTTTATTACCAATAATTCCCTCCTAGACTCAGCTGATTCATGCTTCCCTAATGCCTTAAATAGACTTCTGTAACACATTGTATGTGGATCTTCCCCTAGCAGACAATTCAGAAGCATCAGTGAACATGAACACATGAAACTGCCTTATACTGAACCAGGCCATCAGTCCACCTGTCTTCTCAGATGCCAGGGTCTCAGGCAGAGGACTTTCACATCACCTGCTACCCGATCCTTTTAACTGGAGATGCGGGGGATTGAACCTGGGACCTTCTGCATGCCAAGCAGATACTCCACCACAGAGCCACAGCCCCTGCCCAGTGCAAAACCAATACTTTACCATTTGGCAGGTATTAGGTGGTATGTGCACAGTTCATGCTGAAACTGTGGAATTGTCCTCTGATTTGTTTTGGGGTTCAGTTAGAGATTATAGTTGTTACCTCTAAAGACTTTCACAGCTCAGGATGTGCCTCTCACAATAAGGGGAAGTCAGATGCCACCTGAGTTCATCCCAGAAGGGGATCTGCTAGGGAGAATCACCCAGCCTCAATGAGAAAGGAAGCATTCCCCAGGAATCCCCTTCTGTGGAACACCGTCCCTGAGGAAGCTTGCAGAGATGCTGCTTAGCATTTTAGAGGCCCGTAAAACAGCTTCACTTTCAATGGCCTTTTTTCATCTGGCATGGTGTGGATTATTTGGAGTTTTGCTGTACTGGGAGGACAAGAAGTTTCAGGTATAGGACAATTTGTGTGTGATTTTCCGCTATAGCAATTGGTAGTTTTGTATTCCTTTGTTTTTAAGGTTATTGTTGTGCACCCCCATTAGCAGATGCTGGAAAGTCAGGATATCCTTTTAAAGGAAGTAAGTAAACACATGCCCTAGCCAGGATGGCCCAGGCTAGCCTGATCTCACAGATCTCAGAAACTAAACAGGGTCAGCCCTGGTAAGTACTTGGATAGGAGACCACCAAGGAAGTTTAAGGTTGCTACGCAAATGCAGGCAATGGCAAACTACTTCTGTTTGTCTCTTGTGTTGAAAACCCTGTGAGGACACCATAAGACAAGGCAAGCAATAGCAGACCTCCTCCATTTGTCTCTTGCCTTTAAAACCCTATGGAGCGTTTTTTTGCAGATGAGCAATTCCTGGTGGTTCCCAGCCCGATGGACATCCGTCTGGCCTCAACCACAGCCAGGGCTTTTTCTGCCCTGGCCTGGTGGAACACTTTCCTGCTGGAAATCTGGGCCCTGCGGGACTTGCTACAGTTCTGCAGGGCCTGTAAAATGGAGATGTTCCGCTGGGCCTTTGGCTGAGGACCAGCGGGTATCCCCTTCCCTTCCACCTAAGACCACCACTTTTTCTGTGACTGCCGTCGGCCATGTGTTATGCCCATATGTTATGGCCCATATGCAGACTTGCTATATATAAAGCGCCTGGACGATTTTAATGACTGTTTTAAGATTGCTACTGATTTTATAGTTTTTATAATTAATTTATTGTATTGTATGCATGTTGTCAGCCACCCCGAGCCCGTTCGTGGGGAGGGCGGGATATAAATAAAATAATAAATAAAATAAATAAATAAGTCTGCTGCGATTTGACGGCACTTTACACACACAAGTAAGTGCATAAATAAACCTTTAAAATAGTTTATTTTACCCTGACTGGTTGATTTATGGTGTGCTGGGCAGGGAGGAGGGCTGGATTCCTTTTAATGTTGATTCTGGCTTCCCATTTTTATATTTTATCTGCAATCTCACTCTCTTCATTAAAGAGATTTTTGGGAGTTGAGGTATAATTCTTCACATTGGCATTGTTAGATTGCTATTTCTCTAGTGTTTCTCTTAATGATTTGTTGTATTTTTAAATTATTATTGTAAACTGCCTCAAAACATTTTTAGCCTGAGAGGCAGGATATAATTTTTTTAAACTCAATAAATAAAGGAACCGATCAATAAGTAAATGTTCATTGCGTGAACAGGAATTGTGTTAGAACCTGAAATCCCTCACAGCAGCCAAGCAATGTTCCCTTTTTGTTCCTACTAAAAAACCTTGGGCGAGAAAGGGAGTCAGCTCTATAAAATAAACAAATGAATAAAAGGCGATTTTTTCTACAATACAAAACTGATCAAAGTACCTCATAGGTCATAAGTCATTTATAATATCGCAAAGCTTTCCCGGCTATCTGGTGTCTTTGTAGAAATCCAGTAGAAATAGTTATCCTAAGAACAACAAAAATACCATTATTGTGTTTTCCAGCTGTGAGGACCTAAAATTTGGATGTCTGGGGGAAAAAAATTTAAGCCACAGTGGATGCACAAGGAGAAGATATCTGGGCCTCTTGCAATAGATGCACACTTTTGGAAGACGCTGTCTGAACTCTGTGTAAGGAATGGCTGCTCGCCATGATAGCTAAGTAGAACCTCCATGTTCAGAGGCAGTATGTCCCTGAGAAAACAGATGCTGGGAATAAACAACAGAAAAGAACTGTTGCCTTCACTCTCTGCTTCCCAAAAGCATCTGGTTGACCAGTGAGAGGAAACAGGATGCTGTCAGATCCAACAGGGCTCATTTTATGTTCCTTGTACATTCCAAATCCCAAAAAGGAGAGGCTAGTTTATTTTAATGTAAAATCACTTTTATTTGTACTATATATTTTTCTCCCAGGCACTTATGTTTTTTGAATCTGTAGGTGTCACTTGTAGGTATGCCAACAGGGTTGGAGAAAATGCCGTATCCCTGTGATGGAGGCCTACAATATAGAAATGGGCCACTAAAGACAGTGAAGTAAAGAATATCACTTGGTAAATAACATCCACTAAGCCTTATTAAAGGGACTGGACTTACTTTCTTTCTTTCTTTCTTTCTTTCTTTCTTTCTTTCTTTCTTTCTTTCTTTCTTTCTTTCTTTCTTTCTTTCTTTCTTTCTTTCTTTCTTTCTTTCGTTCGTTCGTTCGTTCGTTCGTTCGTTCGTTCGTTCGTTCTTTCCCTGCCTGCCTGCCTGCCTGCCTGCCTGCCTGCCTGCCTGCAATCCTAGGCACTTGGGATCGATCTGCTACAGAAAAGAACTTTGCATTTATTTTTGTGCTGCTGCCACACTAACAGTTGCTTTGAAATTATTTGTTTGCTCTGTTGAATCCAGGCAACATGCCACTGTTTCCCTTGTTATTCCTCCCTCTTCTTAAAGACTCGGTTGGTGGCGATGTTTCTGACTTTAAATGCAATTGCAGCACCTTGCTTTCCAGTGCAGACTGGTAAAGTACCTCTGATGCGTATGGTGGGAGGAGTAGTCCAAAAGGCAGGTGGGATCGCTATGGCTGCAAAGAGGGAACTAATTAAAAAGCCAATCAGTGTTTGAGTTGAACATCGTGGATGTTTCTTGAACCTGTTCAGGAGCACAGACAATAAGCAATTAATAGGCTGGTTTTGGGCATGGTTAGTAGAGGAGACAGATTGAAGGCTATGGTCATATGGTACTTATTTCTGAGTAAACATATACACAATGAGGAGACCATTTTGACACAGCCAGTGTTTTTTTTTTGTTTTTTAAAAAAGGGCTGGTACTCATATATAAGGTTTCATTAATTTCTACCAATTCTCCCAACAGGGAGAGCACCCCTGCAAAGGTGCCAGTACCGGTGAGTAGCACCACCATTACCACCACCCCGAAAAAAGCTCTGGTTATGGGACATATCCTGCTATGATGTAAATTCTGCTTCTAGTAGATTGAAGAATAGCAATGCTCAGCGGCAGTATGGAAGCATCTACGCAGAAAGAACCTCTGCCTCGCTGGACTGGGAAACGGGAAATGCAGAAGCTCAGTATGTTTATTGTTCACTCTTTGTTTCTATGCTGCCAACCAGCAGCCAGAACTGGAGAATTCAGTGCTTCTCAGGGGTGGATATTGGCCCAGGCTGGGCAAGTTAGTTAAGATTCAGGCTTCCGCTTCCAGCCCTTAGGCAAAGCACCTGACATTGATTAAGTTGCCATTCTGTTCCTTTTAATGTTGTCAGAAGGCGCAGATTTGTACGCAGGGTGAGAACTTGAAGAGTGATCTGGGACCATCCCTGTCCCAGCCAGGCTTGGTAGATGTAGAACGGCATACTTCAAATCATCATGGCCAAGGCGCAGGGGATGGTTAGAGGCTGCAGTTCAGAACCAGACTTAAGTGGAAGCTCTGGGTTCAGGGTTGACCATTTACGGACTTATCCTGAGTGTATTTACTCACAAATAATGTTAACTGAGTTCAGTGCAATTTACTCTGCAGTAAGTGAGTTTAGGACTGCAGCCTTTCAGTGCAGTCGTATGAAGGATTACTCAGAATTAAGTCCCACTGAATTCAGTGGGGCTTATTCCAGGTAAATGCACCTGGAATTCCAGGTAAATGCGCTGCTGGGCCCTTTCAAGGAGCGGAGGCCAAGTTCTTCAGGCAAAACTGAAATTGGACCACACAGGCATATCCAATAGAACAGTCAGTGCAATTCTAACCAGTGTTATGCTCTTGTAAGGCTATTGGAATCAATGGGGTGAGAAGGGTGTAAGTTAGCCAAGGGGGGAGGCTAAAATACTTGAAGGAAAAATCTGTTTATTTTTTTTAAAGGGAGTTGTAAACATATGTCCAACATCTTAAAAATAAGGAGAACATATGAATACATTCCAAAACCATATCATTCTGTTTTCCACATAGGGTTACCAGTCTCCAAGTGGGTTCTGGAGATCTCCTGGAATTACAACTGATTTCCAAAAATCAGTTCCTTTGGATAAAATGGCTGCTTTGGAGGGTGAACTGTATGTCACTGTACCTCACTCAGGTCTCTCCATCCCACAAATACTGCCCTCCTCAGGCTCCACCCCCAAATCTCCAGGAATTCCCAACCCAGAGTTGGCAACTCTATTTCCATGTCCTCCATGACCTGGATGTTGGCAAACAAAACTAGCACAAACACTAAAAAGACAGGTTTCTGTAATGTTGTTTTAAGCTGTGTTAAGGAACTTAAACAGAGCAAAAAAATAAACTGTAGTATACGATTTTGTAGATAATGATCTTAATGAGTCCCAGGCTCTAATGAAATCTTGCCTGCAGGAGATGCACAAGTTCAGATGTGGATGAGTCCCTAGAAGGAAGGACCCCCACCCCACCTAGGGTTGCCAGGTCCAGGTTGGGAAATTCCTGGAGGTTTGGGGGGCGTAGCCTGAAGTGGGTGGGGTTTAGGGAGGGGAGGGGCCTCGGTGGGGTATAATTCCATAGAGTTCACCCTTCAAAGCAGCCATTTGCTCCAGGGGAACTGGTCTCTGTTGCCTGGAGATCAGTTGTAATTCTGGGAGATCTCCAGCTATCACCTGGAGGTGTTGCCAAGTAGGCCCCCTCTCCTGCTTTAATATGGCCTGCCATGGACTGTGTTAAAGTTTCCTGCGTTGCTGTTTCACTGTTGCACCAAAGATTGCCCTGCACCTGTGTGCTCTGATACACGTGTCAGTTTCCTGACTGCGTGTTAATTACCTTGCTGCTCCAATAGACTGTGTTAGTTTCCTGACACCATGCCTGGATAACTGCACAAAGGACTCTCTTCCTGGGCAGCCCTGCCTAGACCTATATCTGGACCTCCCAGTGTGTGTTTGGACTTTATTACAAGTGTGCCCCGTGCCTACCTTGCCATCTGCCACGGACTGCGCCTGTTCCCTGCTATGGACTGTGATTTACGTGCTGTTCCCCCTGCCTCCATGGAAGCTTGCCTCATCTGGGCCCAAGCCGCTGCTAGCAGCCGGGCGCCTGCCGGGGAAACCTCCAGCGAGCCTGGCCAGGCGCTCCCTAGTCAGTTCCTTCTTGGAGCCTCCCGCGGGTCGGTCCCCGAGCTTGCCCCCGCTACCGGGCAACCTGCAAACCAGCCTCCGCCATGCCCAGCCGGCGACCATGTTCTTAGGCAGCCAGAAGACCGAGGGAAGAAGCCTGCTTTGAGAAGCCATTTCGGCGAAGCGGACACACCACGTCTGCAGCGAGAGTACCTCGCCCCTCTCTGCATATCTTAGGAGCTGCCCCGGAGAAGAAGCTAAGTGCCGACCATCCCAGGCACTTAGAGAATGCATCTCAAAGAAACCTCCGCATTCCAGGGCTGATGACATCAGGGCAAGCCCTGTCCGCTGGAACATCCATTCAGCCCACTTGGATTTCCCCCTCCCTCCTTTGTCCCCTCTTCCTGAGGTGTCACTATAACACAATCAGATTCCTAAAGTGGCCCATCCAAGGCATTCAGTAACCCATTGAAGCCTTTGTTTTAATCTGTGAGAACCACCAAGTACAGCACCAGCCCCAAGGTACGTTTTGGGGTATTTAAGCTGGTCCCTCAGACCACATGGTGCGTACGCCATTCCTATCCAGACCCCCTTGCTGTCCCTTTGTGGATCCATTGCTGGCATTGGACCACCTCGCTGTCGTGTCTCTGCTCCACTTCAGGATTGTGAGTATTTCCCTTATCATCGTGGGTACCTGCTCAAGCGACCGTCTCTGTATTTCTTACTCTGTATTTCCTAGTCCTTGTATGCTCTCTTGTGTGTATGTGCAAGTTCAGGCTTACGCCACACTATTAGTAAATACACGTGTTTATTGAACCTATTTGTAGTCTGCCTCTGTCACTAGAGTGTCTGGAATCGGGACCTCCGTAAACGTTGGTTAAGATCCGCGCTAATTTTAGTTCCTGGCTGCTAAGCTAATTTCCCCATTATAAAAAGCAGTTCTGGTAACAGAGGCTGGCAAGCCTAGCCCCAGCCCAGAATTCACCTCTGTGTTCCTGAAACCACTCAGGGTTTTCCTGATCAACTGTAGACAGAAAAGAGGCAGGAATAGGCCCCCTATGGCAAAACAGTATTTTGCCCAGCAGGTGGAAGGCATCTGTCAGCATGAGTGAGATACTCTTCATGCCGAACAGCCGTTGATCATGGATTCCAGAGCTTCTTCTGGATTCAGCTCTGCTCAGTGCCTGAAGTTAGCCAGGGACGTGTGTAGGGTTGCCATCCTCCATGTGGAGCCTGGAGATCTCCCAGAATTACAACTAATAAGTTTTCCCAGACAAAATGGCAGTTTTGGAGGGTAGACTTTATGGCATTATACCTGGCAGAGGTGTCTCCTCTCCCCTAATCCTGTGCTCGCCAGGATCCACCCCCAAATATCCAGGAATTTCTCAGTCCAGAGTTGGCATCCTTTGATGTGTAGATGTCGATTCTTTTAATGCTCCATCATCTGTATACTTTTCAGGTGGCTTGCCAAAGCCGCCTCCTATGCACAGTGGGACCAGCTCACCATAGGCTGGGATTCAACATGCACAGAGATTTCAAGGGGACTTCCACTAAAGGTTTTCAGCAGTTAAGGTAGGCCCAGAGGCTCTTTAAACTGGGCCCTAGGAATGCCAGTTCAGTCCGAAACGTGACTCTAGGGCAGCAGTTCCCAACATGGTGCCCATGGGCACCATAGCACCTGTCAACACCTTTCCTGGCACTTGCCAAGCATTTTTAGAAAGTGGGTGGGCCAGGGGGCTTTCCCCCCCTCAAAGTTTCTGATTAGAGTTCCCAGGTGCCTGCCAGTGGTGGGCAAACTCCCGGGGGTTTGCCACCTTGGCTGTCAACCAGCCAGTGTTCGGTGGGAGGTGGCAAACTCCCAGAGATTTCCTGCCACTGGCAGGCACCCCAGGAACACACCCCATGCGTGTGCACTCCCAAGAGGTGTGAGAGCATTCCCGCTCTTCGTTTGGAGCCAATTTGGGCCCCAAACAGGCTGAAGGCCCTGCATGGAGCATGGGAGCACTCCCGTGGGCAGCATGACGATGTCACTTCCGGCAGTGACATCATTGTGCAGGCATCAGAGACTTCACTGCCAGCACGAGATAAGTGACAGGTCTCCCCCCTCAGTGAAAGGACAAAGGGACCTGGCAACCCTATTTCTGATAGGCCATTGGAAATTTGATTGGCTGTTTTTAAAACTTTGCTTTGGCAGCAGCTGCCACCACGGCACAAGGATCTTCGCTATGTGACTGAAGGTAAGTTTCACTACTCACCACCAGCCATTTTGTGGCGGGCTCCACCTCCTAAGACAGCCATTTTATGGCAGCCATTTTGTGGCTGGCTTCACCTCCTAAGGCAGCCATTTTATGACAGTCATTTTGTGGCTAGCTCCACTTCCTGAGGCAGCACTCACCAAGGTGTGTCAGAATTTCAAAGGCTCGGGGTCTCACCACACGGGACAAAATACACTCAAATTACATGGGTAATTCGAGTGTATTTTGCATCTCAAGTATATTTGAGTGTAATTTAAGTTTATTTTGTCTTGTGTGGTTTGATCCTCAGAAAGGTTGGGGATCCCTGTACGATTGCCATGTTTCCTGTTGCTTGTTGGATATAGAGAGCCACTGATGATCCTGCCACCCTCCTGTTCTAATTCCTCAGGCCCCAAAGCTTCGTCTTTGTGGTTACCACAATGTGGTATGAATGATTTTTTAAAAAATGACTGCCTTACCTGCTGCATTTCTTTCCTTGAAATAATCTGTCACAGGCACTGAAACGGTCTGAAGAACAATTTAGATTCCAAAGTGGTACCAATTTAGGGTGTCACTACTGAGGCGATGTCTCAGACGGTTGTTCCAAAAGCTGTTTGCTCCAGAACTGAAAAGCTGAATGAAACTGATACAGTCTTTCCTACCCAGAAAAGGGTGGTTTGTGCACTTTGTGCTGTGCCTGTGGGCAAGACCTGGTTAAGCCTGAGAGGTGGTGCCTGCCTCAGCAACAGACCAGAAAGCAGCATTCTGTGCCTGGCACCAGTAGGGTGTCCTCCACGAACAGCAGCGATTTCAGCTCGCAGCCTGGAAGTTACACACCCCACGAAAGCCTTAAGGAGCTTTTCAAGCACAGAGGCCAGTGCTTGGGAATTTGATTCCTAAGGTAGAACAGCCGTTGTGCTTTAATAGCCCTTGGATACAACCTGAAACCGGCTCTGTACCAAATGTGGTTTGTCAGCGTAAGACCTTCTGACTGCATCTTAGGGCTACAAACAAACTGCAAACTGTAATAACCCTCGGTTTCAGCATTTACTGTCGTAAGTGATGGAGGGATTCTAGAAGGACAGAGCCTGAAATGAGGAATGAGGGGAAAGACAACTGGAGAAAGATAGGAGGAAAGAGAAGTCGATACGAAGGAGTAAGATGAAGAGAGCTGTGGTTCTCAACAGCTTACGCTATAAATTTGGTTAGTCTTAAAGGTGCTACTGGACTCTACTATTTTGCAAGTTCAGACTAACATGGCTAACTCCTCTGGATTTATGCTTAATTGTATTCTTGCTGATGTTATGTTAAATGTTTAACATCAAAAGTACCATCCAGGATGCCTCTGCCTTCTCTACGTATTCACACACACTGTGCAAATTCTGAACCTTGGCAGGCATTCCTATCAAATTGCCTATAATTGTGTGGAGGTTTTAGGATTACGCTAGTGTTGCTTTTAAATTTGTTTCCAACGGCCTACCACTGCTGCCAGTGGTGTCAGTGTGGAAGTCCTTCAGAAGATGTGATAAACTAGTTGTGCAGACTCCACAGTGAGGGGGAAATACTTTGCATAGAACAGAATATCTTCATTCCTGTTCGACATGCTGAAACTGAACTGAAAACTGGGTCTGGGACTATGACCATTCTAAAGGGAGTCCACTGGTCTACCAGTGAGTCACTGGCCAATTCCTCCTGTTTCCTGAGATTCTTGCACAGAATTCTGGGCTGTTTCCACATGGCTTATCTTGTTCGGGAAAACAGCGAAATCTCGCAAGAAGACGCTGTTATCGCATCTTATCGTGCGATAACAGCATCTTCTCGCGAGATTTTGCTGTTTTCCGGAACAAGGTAAGCCATGTGGAAATGGCCCTAGAATAGGAACAGGGCCGGCCCGCCCATTGAGGCCGGTGAGGCAGCCGCCTCAGGGCGCTAAGGTACTGGAGGGGCGCCAGCCCGGGGGCAGGGGTGCACACCATGGAGCTGCCGCCCCTGCCACCAGCCAGGAGCACGTGCTGGCGGAGGCAGTGTGGGGCAGCTGAGTGGGCAGCCTCCCGTACAGTTGCTCTGCAGGCCAGGCACAGCCGGTGGCCAGGACAGCCAGCTGCACCTGCCCTGCAGAGCAACTGAATGGGAGGGCTGGAAGGCCCCCCCCCCGTGCGCGCATCCAGCCCTGCGTTACGACGTCACATGCAGTGGCATGATCATGCAGTCTGGTGTGCGCGTGTGCGTGCGCATGTGCGCACACAGAGGCAGCCCTTAAGCTGCCTCAGGTGCTGGCGACTCTGAAGCCGACCCTGACTAGGAAGTGGACCAAGAACTGATCCTTCACAGCACTTCTTGTGTTTTTAAGCAAGAGTACGGGCAGTGGACTACTTAATACTGCTGATCCAGACTACTCTTACTTTCTAAATTTGAAATGTATCACTGTTCTGTGGGGATTTTACTTTTTTAAAAAAGATTATGTAAGAACCCTTGGATTAACATAGTTCTAGAGGGCTTGAGGTTTACCTCAAAAATTTGGCAGTTGTCATAGCTGAGGACATTTTCTCTCTGCTTGTAGAGTTAGGCTCTACTTTCTCCCTATTTATAGTGACCCTCTAACCCCCCCCCCCCCACTGTTATGGCCTGAGCCTTGCCCCTTCAGTCCTTGAATTCCTCTACCACTGGCACTTGCCAAAGGTCTACTCGCAAACAAGAGCAGCAGAAAGGGAGGCAACTTCACTAGGAAGCCAGTCTTAGATTTTGACCAGCTTTTTCTTCTGCATGGCTGATGCCTCCTTGGTCTTTCTGCCCAGCAGCTGCGAAATGTGGCAGCCATATGTTGGCAGAGACTGAATCCTGGGCACGTTTTTTTCCCTCCACACAGCCTTTAAGCTGTGGGAAGCATTTCAAAGGAAACCATTCCCCCCATAACATGCTTGTGATCTGAAGATGGCTATTTAGAAGGCAGCCCGGCATTAATTTAGCAATCCACTACAAAGTTTGGCGTGAGGTTGAAAGCACTAAAATAAATTGTGGTGAAGTTGTTTCCCTCAAACCAGATTGTGTGGTTTACATTATTTGTCAAAGTTAAGTACAACTGGCAGGTTTGTATCATTCATCTGCAGCAGAAAAGCCTGGGGCCAGGTAGGACGTTGGAATCGTCAACGCTCCCCTTGAGACGTGGCTTGCTGGAATACTGTATGCAGTGGGGTCATCTGGGGGCCAGCTCCATGTGTCTTTAGCTCACATAAGAGCAAACATCCACCTCCTGGGATTAAGTCACCATTTTGGTTTTGAAAAGAAGGAGTCCAGTGATGGTGGTGCACACAGACACTCCATCAGAACGACGCTGGAGGGTGCTAAGAGGGAACTCAAGAATGCAGGGCGCTCCCCTAGTCATACCCATGCACACATATAAAATCAGTTCTCTTAAGACCAGACCAGGCCAATACAATTTTTAAAAAGTATTACCTTATTATTTTTTAGACTGTTATCCAAAGAACCATTCATTAATGAACCTGAGGGACTGTCTCTTCCCATATACTCCCTGGAGGGTGCTGAGATCAGCCGGTAAGCACCTACTGGTGGTCCCTGGCCCCAGGGAGGCTCGATTGGCCTCAACCAGGGCCAGGGCCTTTTCAGTCCTGGCCCCAACCTGGTGGAACTCTCTGTCTAAGGACACCCGGGTCCGCCAAAATCTTGTCTCCTTCAGGTGGGCCTGTAAGACAGAGATGTTCCGCCAGGCGTATGGTTGAGGCCATCAGGGTTTCCACCAAATGAGCCTCTCTCCTGGTCTCCTCTATGTCTGCAGCGGGTATTGACCATCTACCCCCTATATATGAGCGACCACACATGGGTCATTTCCACACAGCTTACCTTTTGCCGGAACACAGCGTGTTCTCGTGCAAAATAGCGCGATAACAGCGTGTTCTCGCACGAAATCGCATGATAACAGCGTCTTCCTGGTGCAATTTTGCTCACGAAGACGCTGTGTTCTGGCAAAAGGTAAGCCATGTGGAAATGGCCACGGTTAAGCCACAGCTCCACCTCCATCAGATGTTATATGGTTTTTATATGGTGAGCAGGTGTTTTATTAGAAAGCTGTGTTAATTTATTGTGATTTTATCTTGTATATTTTATCTTCTGTTGTAACCCACCCTGAGCCCGCTTGCGGGGAGGGCAGGATGATGAAGATAATAATAATAATAATAATAATAATAATAATAATAATAATACTTGATGTAACACAGAGGACAGGCAAGGACATCTGTCCACTGCTTTTCATAATCACAGTAAATCTCCATGGTAAATTACTGACCTGTGGTAGGTAATGTCTGTGCAAATATCACATAGGTTACTATTAGACCCTTAGATGTGTTACCTCCCCCCACCCCAGTTACAAAATTCTACATGGCAAAACTATCAACCAGCAAAAGGACATACAGAATGTGGTTTCTTCTTTCTAACGAGCAGCCTAGTTAGAAAACCAGAAAAAGACTATAAACAGCAATACAAAAGGACAATCTCTTCTTGCAGTTCAGAGAAGCAGTAACCAATTGGATCCCCCTGTAGTTTCTCTCGACTCTGTTTCAAGAATCTCAGCTTAATTTAATATTAATCTTCTTGAGCACATCCAAGAGAATGTACATGCAACTGACGAAACACAAGAACGCTGTGGGGTTCGTCTTTCTGTGATAACAGTGGGTTTATTTATTTTTATTTACTTCATTTCTACCCCACCTGTATCCCCAATGCAGATTCTAAGCTGCTTTCATCATTCTATCCTCCATTTTATCCTCAAAACAACCCTATAAGGTAGGCTAGGCTGAGAGTGTGTGCCTGTCCAAAGGTCACCCAGTGAGCTTCCATGGCACAGTGAGGATTCAAACCTAGGGCTTCCAGGTCTTAGTGTGACACTCTAACCACCACACCATGCATGAGTCCCACTGGAGCCCAGAAGGAGATCAAAGAGAAATCATTTTGCTTGGCCCCAGTAGCAATGGTCACCTTGAGTTGCTCCAGAGTTAACTTGAAATGGGAACTTTACATTTAAGCAGAAGGACTGGGCGTGTGTTTGGATCCCTCATAAGTGTAACAGTGCTCACCAAGTGCACACCTGCTAGCTTAGCTCACCTTTGCAGAAAGGGAGAAGACAACTGCAGCATGGCAGGAGCAAACAGAAACTGGTCTTGCATCTGGGCCGTTTCCACACAGCTTACCTTATTCAGCAAAATCTCGCGCGAAATCTTGCGAGAAGACGCTTTCAAATGATAAGTGATAATATTCCCCTCTCCTCAGTCAGGAGCTCAGGGTTATAGAGTAAGCATTTTTATTTATTTATTTTATATTATTTTATTTTTATGTAAGTTTGTGTCTGCCTTTCTCACTGAGACTCACACACAATGTAAGTCAATATGTTCTATAGCTAGGACATTCAATAAGCAATACAAATATGACTGACAGCACTCCATAAGATGTGGCACTAGTGCATGCCAATTGCGTGGTTAAAAAGATATAAGTCCATCTTGAGTTAAAACCAGGGCTTTTTTTCAGCAGGAACACGGGGGAACGGAGTTCCGGAACCTCTTGAAAATGGTCACATGGCTGGTGGCCCCGCCTCCTGATCTCCAGACAGAGGGGAGTTTAGATTGCCCTCCGCGCCGCTGAGCAGCGCGGAAGGCAATCTAAACTCCCCTCTGTCTGGAGATCAGGGGGTGGGGCCACCAGCTATGCGACCATTTTCTCCAAGGGCAACCCACTGAGTTCCGCCACCTCTTTTCCCAGAAAAAAAGCCCTGGTTAAAACATTTCTCATGTCCTCATAATACAGGAATTAGACTGCAAACATAGAATTGTTAGATGAATCATTCTGTATACAAGTTATCAGAAGGAGCTCAAATCCGCTCCAAGTTGCTGAGCTGGAACCAAACCAAGCACAACGAGAGAGGGTTGTCCACTTTCCCTGGAGGCAGCACAGAGCCTGCCCTGGCCCCAGAAAGCAGATCTGGCACTGTCTCCCTCCCAAAAGAATCGGCAGCGACCACCGATTTTCTTTCATTGTTGCAATGGACCGGCCTTTGGATTTTCACACGAAAAATCAAAACATGGAAAGTTTTCACCAAGGCCTTTTTCCTGAACATTTTAAAACTCCTCCCCAATCCTGCCAATTTTCTAAGCAGTTCTGCATTGGGTGTCTGGGAAGTTTGATTGTGAAATACAGAAAGATGGGAGAGTGGAAATGCTTTTGGTTTCCCAAGGTCCCAAATTGCTGCTTTGATTTTTCTGCTCCCCACAGAAGAGATTTTGTTACACTAGGCAAGCCTCATGTGTTGCAGGCAGCTTCCAAATTTTGTTCCTGGCCAATACACATTAGATATTTTGCTCCTCGGGGTCGGCTGGTGGTTTGTCAGGAGAATGGCGAGTATTCCAGGGGTGGTAATATCAGTTAGACAGCTACCACAGGCATGAAGGCATGCAGCCTCTGGAGCCATTCCGCTTCCAATTACTTTCCTGCATTGCAGCATTTCAGATTTCGCCTGGAAACGAGGCTGCCCCCATCAGACAAGAGTCACCAAGGGCCAAGCTAGAAGTGACAAATGACACTTGAACGGCAAGTGAACAGACCCACGGGTATCCTGCAAGACGGAGCTGTTCCGCCAGGCATACGGTTGATGCTAGGCTGTGCCCCCCCCTTTGGTGGGGAGGTTAAAATTTTATGCCCTCCCGCCCAATGTTACCTCTTGTCCTGCACATAGTTGCTGTAAAATGCTCACGTGCTGCCATGTTCTCTGTTTTTACACTTGTATTTATATACTTGTAGTATATATTTTAAATTGAATGATATGTCTTATTTATGCTTTTAATGGTGATGTGATTAGTTGTGTGGTGTATTTTAAGTCTGTTGTGATCCGCCCTGAACCCACTTGTGTGGGGAGGGCGGACTATAAATTGAAGAAAACAAAATAATAAAATAAAATATTCCTCCCTGTTCACTTGCGCTCCGCTTGCACTCCACTCGGTCACGTAGTGCAAGTAGAGCGCAATTGAACAGGGAGGAACACGTGTGAGTCTGTTCACTTGCCGTTCAGGGGCCATTTCTGCACATTTTACCTTGTTTCGGAAAACAGCGAAATATCGCGCGAAGATGCTGTTATCACGTCTTCTCGCATGATAACAGCATCTTCGCGTGAGATTTTGCTGTTTTCCGGAACAAGGTAAGCCGTGTGGAAACGGCCCAAGTGTCATTCGTCACTTGTAGCTTGGCCCCAAGAAGCAGCCACTTCTGCTGTCGCTGGGGCAGTCTGCAGTTCACCTGTCTGCAAGGAGGTCATGATAACCACCGCAGCTTACTCTAAATACGAGCATTTATTTGTACTGGGTCTAGAAGGTACATTTTGTTGTCCAGATTTCTCCTCTGCTATGCCTCTCTTGATGGAATCAGCTGCCAATTTCTTAACTCAAGCCATGTTAAGGGGCACGTTGCGAAACGAATGGCAAGGAAAACACCACATCAAGATGGTTCTGCTTTCATCCTAATTTCAGGCGTGCTGATCTTATACCTCATAAGGTAAAAACGCCCAGAGGCCAAAACTGTTTGCAGACATTCAGCCACGTGGCTTTCTACAAGGGCAACCAGTCTGCCATGACAGACCAGATGGAGACTGAATGGATGGGAAGAAATAGGAGGGAGAGACAGGCAGGGCCCGTGACTGATTGTGACTCAGGGCCAAACTAGACAATACCATGTCCCTTGGTCTGTTTAGGCTCTTGAAAACTGCATGGGGGGGGGGAGCTCCCATCTCCTCCCTCTGCAGTATCCAGCAGGATCAGGCTCCAGCAGCATTTTGAAAAGGAAAACGTGGGGCTCTGAAATGGTGCCATGTCCCCACTGCGGAATCAGGGATGCAGTTTTGTTTCGTTTGGCCCTCTTGTCGCTAGCAGAAGCGGTTCAGTGCCTCTCTGCCTCTGTGGTGCTTGAGATGGATTTAGCAGACGTGGACACTTTTGCTTAATTTGGATTTGAGCATCAACCTAGCACAAAACCAAACTGGGGGGGGGGGGCTTTTCCTGCTCTCTTTTTGGGGCTGTCCCTGCACCTCAACAAACCATCTAGATTGAGGCCCAGACCCTCTCCAGGGGCTACCTGCTTTCTCTCCAGCACCCTCCAATCCTTTTTGAGTGAGGACCTCACTGTCGGCCTTGGGGGTTTCTGCCATAGGAATCCCCCTTCTCGCCCAGCTACAAGCTGATATCTTGTTTGTGAAAGAGCATTCTTGTTGGCCAGACCCCTTCAGAAAGACCCTGAATATTTGCTGTCTGCAAACGGAGATAACACCGAGATGGATATGGAAGGTTCCTGGGGTTAACTGGAGGGAGGAGAAGGAGGGAATGTAAAGGCAAGGAGCAGAGTGTGCGGTCTCTTCCTCTCCCTTTCAAAAAGTGATGGGTGGTCAGTGCAGGGAAGAAGGGTACTCTGTGGGGAGAGGAGGGGAGGAGAGGGACTGTGTTGTCCTCCTCGCTGTAATATATTGCCTTCTTCATCTTTGCCTCTCTGTGGCTAAGGTATTTTTTTTCTGTACAGATGACTGCAGGCTAGGCCCAGTCTCAGCCTCACTAAAACCAGTGTCCCACTTCCAGTACACTTGCTAGGATTGCCAACTTTGGGTTGGGTTGCCAGGGCCAGGGTGAGAAATTCCTGGAGATTTTGGGGGTGGAGCCTGGACACAGCTGGATTTGGGAAGGCAAGAGGCCTCAGCAAGCCATAATGTCATGCAGCCCACCTTCCGGGGCAGCCACTTTCTCTATGGGAACTGATCTCTATTGCCTGGAGATCAGTTGTAATTCAGGGAGCTCTCCAGCCACCATCTGGAGGCTGGCCTGGCACCCTAGTTGGGGAATACCTGGAGATTTGGGGGTGGATTGATGGGAGGCAGGATTTGGAGAGGGGAGAGTATAATGTCACAGACTCCACTCTCCAAAGCAGCCATTTTCTCCAGGGGAACTGCAGTCTGGAGATCAGCTGTAATTTTGGGAAATGTCTAGGGCTCACCTGGAGGTTGGTAACCCTAGCACTGGTAGGACCCCTCCTATGTTCCAACACTCTAAGAGAATTCTGACCAGAGAGAGTTCTGCAGTGTTTCATAGGACAACTGCAGCCTGCTTGAGGCTCCTGGAAAACAAATGGATGTCAATAAAGCAAGGCCACATGGAAGCATCCCTCTGTGCTACTGAGTCATCCCCGAAACCCCTCCGTCATCTCTGCCGTCGAAGGCAGTTGCCGATTGATCTCAGCAGCCAAGGGAAATGAGTCCAGTTTTGTGTCTTGTCCAGCCTCCCGTCTGCTTCTTCCCCATCACTGTTTAGCTCCTGGGCTGGCCGACAGATGCAGGCAGAGCGGCCTGCTTGCGTTCCCTTCCAAAGCTGCATTACGGAACTTCCGATGCTGCCTTCCTCACAGCAGGAGTCTCGTCAGCTGATTCCGCACATCATTGGAATAATATAATAGGGGATCAGGCTGCTGCCCAGACATGTTAATCCCGCAGCAATTGTGTGGTGTTCCTGGTGGTGTTAGAAAGCTCAATGCAGGCTTTGCAACCGTGGCACAAACGGTAATCTATGCAGAAGGAAACAAATTAGGTCCTCCATTTTTTTCATCCTGGAGGGTTGGTGACAAAATAGGATAGTGTTTTGTGACAGTGGATAGAAAATAAATATTCTCCAAGATGTGAAATCACAGTGGGCCTGTGGGGTCTTTGCTCATGAGGGTCTTTGACCCTGAATTACGATGCTGTTGTATGCTCCCTCCTCTCTAAACGTCCCAGCTGCAGTGCTGCCCTGGTTTGGTTTCCACTGAGAGCCAAACTACAAGTGATGCCTGACACAGGTTGGACACTTGTCAGCTTCCCTCAAGTATTGATGGGAAATGTAGGCATCCTGGTCTTGCAGCTGTAATGGAGAGCCAAGCTGTAAAACCAGGATGCCTACAGTTCCTATATAATTGGTGTTCCAGCCAATGGCTTCATCAATCCACTGCTCCCCCGTTCTTCCTCATCTTGGCACCATTTTTATAAGACCTGATTTTTGTGTGCATGAGATATTGAGAGGGAAGGCAGAACGGTATAGCCTGATCCTGGAAGCTAAGCAGGGTGAGTACTTGGATGGGAGACCACCGAGAAGGGCTCTGAAGAGTAAGATAATGGCAAACCACTTCTCCTTTTGACTTGCCTTGAACGCCTCTTGCTGGGGTCACCATAAGATAGCTGCCACGTAAGTATGTAATTTGTTGTGGTATAGCCCTCTTTCATTCCTTATTCCTGGCACCTGCATCACTTTCTTCCCAGAAAGAAAGAAATCTCAGATGTGATGCTAGAGAGTGCCTTGGAGCCACTCTCACTCAATTTGTGCCATGTTGCTTCTGCGGAAGAAAAAAATCAAAAGAGTGCAGAGGAGTCTTTTCGTTCATGTGAGTTACTTGCTCACAAACCAGTTTAAACCTTAAACCACACCTGAACAAACCCTGTGGTTTGTTCGGGTGTGGACTTACCCTGCTGGAACCAGAGCCCATCCTTGGTAAGAGAAAGATGGTCCCCTTTCTGTCCCACCCGTTAGGTCTCACTGCAGGAAGGCCATAGGGCTTGAACAGCAGCCATACTTTCATGGCACCACCAGGCCGGCCAGCTAGGAACGGCACAAGGAAGGGATAAATGCCTTCCCACTCAAGGCTCTCCTGTACACTTCAGAAGCAACAGTCTGCGGTAATTGGGGCTCAGGACTGCTTGGCAGAAGGCTGTCTCTTTTTGGCGCGGTATGTCCTCAACACACACCAGCTGAAAGGGAAAATTCACATGCAGCGTTCAAGGTCTCTGATCACGAGCCTAGAGGCATCGGTATCTTGGCTTTTGCCCCACTTCTAACACATGCCCAGAGTTCAGTCTGTGCACAGGGAGCCCAAAGTTATGACTGCACGATGTATCCTTGGAGAAGAGCAATGGCAGGTAGGCCAGTTTCATTTCTGGTGCCTCCTGTTTCCTTCCATCCGCTACTGTCAGCAGTTGCTCCAGATGGCTTTGCTCTGCCCGCACGGTTATTTAAAGTCATCTGGACACTTTGGTATTTATTTTTGATGGAACATCCACTTAAGCAGAAGCTGTAAGTCTTCTCTAATGAGCAGCAGCCAATTTCTGCCTCTGGGGCTGGTGGTGACCTAATGCTGAGGCCAAGCTTGGTGAGTCACCCCTCGCACAGGGAAAGGAACAAAGCTGGAAGGGGAGGGGTGTGGTTCCCAAGAGGTGGTGGGGCTGATGAACTGCAGACAGCTGGCCATTTGTACCTTATCCCTCCCATCTGCCTAATGACTAGAGTTGCCAACTTCAGGTTAGGAATTTCATGGAGGTTTGGGGGTAGAGCCTGGAGAGGACAGGATTTGGGAAGGGAAGCGATCTCAGCAGGGGATAATGCCATAAAAGTCTGCCCTTCCAAGCACTCATTTTCTCCAGGAGAACTGATCTCTGTAGTTGTAGCAGTTGTAATTCTGGGAGATCTCCAGGCCACACCTGGATGTTGGTAACCATAAGTGGCTAATGCTCTGATGGTCAAAGATTGCCTTGAGCAATATCTTGACAGCTAGGATGCCCAGATGTATACAGTCTAGGGAGTCAGCTGGACGGGAAGCAGGAGGCCAAAGTCTCCAGGGCAATCAGCAGACGTCAGATCCTGAAGTACCTAAACTAAGAACCAGATCTTGGAGCCAGGAAGAGTGTTGTCCAGGCAAAGCTCAGGTCTACCCCAGACACATTTCAGTCCATTCTGGGGGAAGAGGTGAACTTACTCTGAAGCGAAGGAGGGCAGGTTGTATAACGCTGAGAAGGGTTTCCTGTGCGGCCCTGAGGGCAAGCCACTTGGGAGTTTTCCCAAACTGAGCCCCACACGTTGCCTGGCCTGGGGGAGAGGCCTGAAAGACCGGCAAGTCTCGCTTCCTTTGTAACCTGGAAAAGCATTTATTTTTCACAAAGTTGCGTGTATGTTTGACCTGCACGTGCACTTCAAATTCCACCTGTCAGGCTCTGAAAGCAACGCAGTCCTCCTCCTCCTCTTTATTAGTCAGTGCCAAACACAGTTTGGCTGCATGGAGGGACAACTCAGCTCGTTTTGCCTCGTAAGACAGATTTGACAATTTGCTGTCCAGCTCCTGGCACTCACAGAGATCCCCTTGTAACTTCTCATAATTGTGAGTAACTTAAAATCTTTTAAAATAATATACATCATACTGATTGGATTATCCTATCATTTGCACTCTTCTCTACACTATTAATTAATAGTTTCCCAAGAAAAGCCATGAGGGAGTTGAGGTATCCTACTGTTTGCCTCTTCCCTTTGCCTCCTTTTAGGGTTGCCAGGTCCAGCTTGGGAAATTCCTGGAGATTTTGGGGGTGGATCCTGGAGAGGGGCCTCAGAATGGTATAATACCCTAGAGTCCACCCTCTAAAGCAGCCATTTTCTCCAGGGAAACTAACCTCTGCTACTTGGAGATCAATTGTAATTCCGAGAGATCTCCAGCCACCACCTGGAGGTTGGCAACCCTACCTCCTTTCTTGGTGCCTGATGTAGCTGAAATGCAACAGATTCAAGTCCTGCTGATATCAACAGGTGAACAAAGCGAGCAAAGATCACACTGATGGTGTTGATTTCTGATCTCTTTTGACTTTTTAAAGGGAGGTGTTTAGAAAGTTCTTTTTAAAACGTCTGTTAAAACCTCAGTTACCCTTTTACAGAGGCAAGGAAAGCTGCTGTAGACTAGTAGTTAAGTGGTTGGGCTGCAAATCAGCACTCTGCTGGTTCGAATCCCACTACTGCCATGACCTCAGCCTTGGGTAAGCCACCTCGCAGCACCAGTTCCTCAGCTGTATTGTGGGGATAATGATAACACTGACTTTGTTCACTGCACTGCACTAATTGATCTAGAAGAGTGGTAAATAAATACAGTTATTATTAAATACAGAATAAACTATTAGTTTAGTGGGGCACTAATCTGTCTAAGAGATATGTAAGTGCTATTGTTGTTGTTGTTATTTACAGAATAAACCATCAGTTTGCAACTGGAAAGTTACGAGCCTCCTCTTTCTGAGAGAGCAGCAGATACTCCAGATGACCAGACGCTCACATCCTATTTTGCCCTGACTCCATGGTGCAGAAGAGTTTATATCTGGACAGAGGCAGAAGCAAGGATCCCCCTGTTACCTGCCTAGGCAACACACCCTCTAAACTTCACCTTCCAAAGCAGCCATTTTCTCCCAGGGAACTGATCCCTGTCATTTGGAGATCTGTTGTAATTTTGGGAGACCTCCAGTCCCTAACTGGACGTTGGCAATTCTTGGTGCTCCAGCACGCTGATAACTCCCTCTCACGAGCCTCCTCAGGTTGAGGGGCTGTTTTAAAGTATGACTCTTTCTGTTTGTCTCTTTTTCACTACTGGGACTCTCTACACGATACTGTATTACATGAAGACACTCAGGTGAAAGGAGAGCAATGTTAGCCGGGACTGGTAGTTTAAAAAGACAGAAGGGAGGGCTCTGTCATTTTCCCTTCTCTACAAGAGGATAGTTTAAAAAGAAAGCCAGCAGAGATGCTCCTTGGAGAGTTCGTTAACTAGATGCAATTAACAAACCCTTTGAGGAGCAATGGGGCCCTGTCTTTTCAATCTACCCTCCTGTGGAGAGAGGAAATTGATAGAGCCTTCGGCTTCTAAACTACTCTTCCTGGCTCCATTGCGCCTCACTTCACTTGAGCGTCCTCGCGTAAGAGGTATCATATACAGAGACTCTCAAAAATCCAGGGATTTGTTTGGAATCAGGAAATAATGTGAGGTAAAACCAAATCTTTCTATAAAGTTGGGTCGATAAAACAGAAGGAAAGCAGAATTTGTTTTTAAAAGCCACTACAAAATTTAGATTATAATTGAGTTACACAGAGCACATTTTTCACACATTGAAAAACTCCTACAAGCTATATGAATTGTTATTACCGAACAGGAACCAGAAGAGGGCATTTGTAATGCAAATTGGCATTCTAGCCAATGTAGAACAGCAGGATTGGAGTCTAGTGGCATCTTAGGGTCAAGCTACAAGTGACGAATGACACTTGCCTGGCAAGTGAACAGACTCACGTGTATTCTTCCTTGTTCACTTGCCATTCACTTGCGCTCCACTTGATCAAGTGGAGTGCAAGTGGAGCGCAAGTGAACAGGGAGGAATACACGTGAGTCTGTTCACTTGCCAGGCAAGTGTCATTCGTCACTTGTAGCTTGGCCCTTAGAGACCAGTAAAATTTTCAGAGTCTAAGCTTTCAAGAGTCAGAGCTCCCTTCTTCAGATACTGTTGCCAATGTAGGTTTTATATTCACATTACAAAGCAATTAGTGATGAGGGAGGGGGAAGAATGATGGGAGCCTCATGCAGCAAATCCCCCCAAAAGCCGGGGGTGGGGAGATCAGAATTTTTTTTTTGCTACTGAGCTCATTCCTGAGCTTGGCAGAGCTTGGCAGCAAGCAGAATTAGCCACACTCAATAGTTGGATTGGAGACCACCAAGGAAGACTTGTGGTGCTATGTGGAGGAAGGCAATGGCAAACCACCTCTCCTCATTTCTCTATGCTGATTGTGACATGGTGGCGGCACATGCTTCTTCACACAAATGATGGGCTTCTTCACATCTCCATCTTGTGCATCACATATGCAGCTGTGCCAGGATGGGCCACAGCTAAATCTCCCACCCTTCTTTATCAAAGTCGATATATAGAGTTGACGTGAAGGGCCAGCAGCTCAGCCACTGGCTAAGTGGGGCTTGCCTGGCTCTCTGCTGGCGCTGAGTCCTTTTTCAGCTGGTCTGAAGTGCATGCTTGCAAAGGGCAATAAGGATGTGATTTTGCTACTCGATACCTCCGTTTCTTCAGGCAACTTGTGGGTTGTACAGATAGCTCTCTCTCACACACAAGGCGATTAAATGTCAAGAGATGTGGAATGTTGGTGGGTAGCCCGCTAAACATTCTCTCCACTTTGTTACCATTTAAGAAGTTGATGTGGTGAGATTTATTGGCCACTATGCTAAAGTAAATCCTTTCCTCACACTATAAACATTTTAAAATCCTTTGTCTGAAAAGAACTCAGCTTGTATGTCCCACTTGCATTGGAATGTCAACTTGCCTGTTGCTTGTTCTTCCTGTTTAACACCCCTGTCCTCCTCTGGTTCTGTGGAGTTGAAGATTATTGTTCACCGCATTATGGTCAGAGGCACAGGCTGCCCAGAAAGCTTGAGAGATATTCATCTTTTCCAGGGCTCATTTCGAGGGGGAACGCGCCAGAACGCAGTTCCCCAAAGAGGTCACATGTCAGGCGGCCCTGCTCACCTGACTCTTGGCCATTTTGGGCCTGTTTCAGCCTGGATTGGGGCCGAAATGGCCTTGATCGATCCTCTGACAGGTGGTGGATCACTCTCCCACTCAGCAGCGGCCCAATCCTGACCATTTTGGGCCTCTTTCCGGCCATTTTCAGCCCCTTTTTGCAATTTTGGGCCCAATTTCAGCCCTGAATGGCCAGGATTGGGTCCAAAACAGCCAGGATAGGTGATGGCAAGGGGTGTGGCATATGAAAATCAGTTATGCTAATGACACACTTCCAGTGCTGGCAAGGGGTGTGGCATATGCTAATGAGTTATGCTAATGAGTTCCTCCAGCTCTTTTTCTATGAAATGACCCCTGACCTTTTCCCAACTCCCTCTCCCAGATCTGCCTGTTTCTCAGGGCCAAGCTACACATGACGAATGACACTTGAACGGCAAGTGGATTGAGTGGAGGACAAGTGAACAGGGAGAAATACACTTGCTGTTCAAGTGTCATTCGTCATGTGTAGCTTGGCCCTCAGTCTTGCCTTCTGCTTCTAGTCTCTGCAGCCCTGCCTGCCTTCCAGCAAGTGCAAGAAACGCCTTTGCCTCATCCTCCGCAGGGCAGGGCAAAGGGGCTTTCTGCTGATTATGAGGGGAAGCTCTAGCTTCCGCTTTGATCCTTCTCTCACTTTTCAGTCATGTAGACTTTTGTGGATGTGGTGGTGGTGGAAAGAACTGTGAAATCACAGCCAACTTATGATGACCCATTGGGTTCTCAAGGCAAGAGATATTCAGAGGTAGTTTGCTATTGCCTGCCTCTGCGTGACAACTATGGCCTTCCTTGGTAGTCTCCCATCCAAATACTGACCAGGGCTGACCCTACTTAACTTCCGAGGTGTGATGAGATCAGGCTACCTGGACCATCCAAGTCAGGGCGTTGTGGATGTGAAGAAGAGTTAAACCTTCTGACTCTTGTCTCTTTCTCAATCTTTCTGCCAGTGCGCACAAGCAAGTTTTTAAGTTGTTTCAGCAGGCATGCAAAACAAAATGGCCCCTTCAAATAGAACCCAGGTGCTCACAGAGAAATAGAAAGCCTACCCAAAGGCAATGAAATAATGGCTTCATCCAACCGTTCATGCACAGAAAGATCACAGAACTTTCCCATGTTCCTTTCCATGACTGCAGACCCAGCTATAGGATCATTTGGGGGCTGGAATGCAGAGGGGAGAGGGGATTTGGGAATATTCTTCTGCATGGGTTCTTCAACCCCAGACTTGATCTTTCCAGGGCTCAGAATGGCAGTGAGAATGGAGAGGAATGCAGGCAAACACCACGTTCCATGCACTGATGGCTCGATACAGGCCCACACAATGACTAGTAGAAAGTAGAAGCTCTTTAAGGAAATGCTAATCAGAAAAATTGTGTTTGGCAAGACGACTGGCAAGCTATTCTCATTGGATGACATCCCAGTCTTCTCCCCTGGATGCCCCTCCTGCCTTCCACTGCCTGGGAAAATGAAATCAGTCAGTGAGGTGCCAGAATAAACAGCAGCTGGGAGTCAGTACTGGATGATGCCTGAGATAACACTTGCCCACCAAAAGGAGAGCACAGTGCTATGCTGGTTTGCACCCCACCTGTGTGAGGGGACGCAGGGGGTACAAATGCAGTCTGGGACAGCTGCCAGCCTCCCTGCTGCAATCCCAAAATCCCATGATCGATCAGAGCTCCTTGAAGACAGAGAGTGCAGACAGTTCTACTGCATCCACCTCCTATAGGATGGGTAAGCGTGGTCCTAAAGGCTACACTGTGTCTCCTGATGGAGGTATCCCACCTGCAAGAGAAACACAGGCAGGACTCAGGGGCCCTCCTGCTGAGCACTGGTGCTTCTGAACACACTACACCTCATGTCTCTTCTGTCTCCTTGCAGGCAGTCATTCAACAGAGGAAGAGACCAGGGTAGATTTCAACTCCATTCGCAATGCAATGCCAACCACTTGCTTGGCCTACAATACAAACCACCCCAATACAAGCTATAGCGGGATACCACCTGCCTCCACTTAACAGGGCAGTGGGGGAGAATGGGGGTGGCAGTGTTGCACCAATGTGCAACATCACTTCCAGCACAAAACTGAAAGTGACACCATTGCTTTCGGGTGATGCTCAAGGATTCACGCAAAACTCTATGGTTAACCTAGAATGACATCCCAGTGCAATGACATTACTTCTGTGATGTCACTCATTGGCACAACACCAAATCACTTGGCCCTGTTCCCTGATTTCTCCCATCAAGGTGCCAGCTGGCAGACATACTTGTGATGGGCAATGTGAGTCTATGAAGTTGCAGTGCTAGTACTAATTCTGGGTGATCCATGGTAGCGCACCCCTTGCCGTGTTTGTGGGTTTTACGTCACCCTTGTTGGAATAGCCTTGGCAGGACTGTCTCCCTGGCTTGCCCTTGAGGAGGTGCTGGCCATTTTGTGGACCTCTGCCTTACCTGGTTCATCTCATCAGCCTATCCCAGTTTTCTGTTCCTGTCTGTTCCTGCCTTTCGTGCTTTACTCACCTGGAATTTGATTTCTCTCTGATTCTGATTTTGAGTTACTGATTTCTTCCAGCGGTTAGGCAACTTGGCAGAACCTGATCAATGAGAATGGACTCCTGGCCTTCCTGGCTACCCTGGCATCTTACTTGGAATCCATTCCCCTTGATTTGGCTTCTACCCTGCATGGAGTACCAGTTCTGGCACAGTGCCTCCCAAGTAGAAAGAGAAGGTGCCATCACATCCTAAGACAGAAAGGCATTGACTGTCTTGGGTACAAGCCAGGCAAAGGAACAATAAAGACAACCTGACAATCAAATCTCCACCTCATGCAACAGGGTGATATCAATTAATTAAATACCATTGTGATAACAAAGTGACGCCTTCACAAATGCCTCTTGGGCTTTTCTGTGCAATTAATCTGACACCAGATCCCCCGCAGCAACATCCCAAACGGGAACAAATGAGTTGGCCAGACACCTACTAAAAGCCCCAACACAAGACTTCTGTTATTCCGAGAACCAGCAATCTGGGGTGTGCTCCAAAATCCATATCAATTAGATTGCATGCGCTCCCTGTTACGGTGTGGTTATATCCACATTCCTATTCAAACGAGATGTTTTTGACAATTTGTTTTGAACTAGTTAAGAGGTCTTGTGCCAAAAAAAATGAATGAATAGCTAGATGAAGGAAGACAGAAGAGACATCATTCCAGGAACTGGGGAATAGGGAGAGGAGGTAAGAATTAAATTCCTCTGCCTTCATTTTTTTCATGGACATCCTTCATGCTTTGGGGTTTTTTTTATTTTAAAAAGTCCATTTGCAATTCAGACACACCCTGTACCTCTGCATTCTACATAAATAATTGGAAAGGCTTAGCTGGATCTTTTACCTTTTACCTAGCTGGGTCAGACTATTAAATTTAGCATCTTCCTTCCAGCAGCAACCAAGCAGACGGTCCAGTGAGGACCCCACAGTCAGGACATGGCAGCAACACCCCTTTGTTTGCCTCCAGAATCTGATATCTGCTACCAGGGCTCATTTTGAGGGGGAACGCACAGGAACGTAGTTCCAGCAGTTCCCCAAAGAGGTCACATGTCAGGTGGTCACATGTCAGGTGGCCCCAAACTGACTCTCGGCCAGTTTGGGCCCATTTCGTCCTGGATTGGGGCCAAAACGGCCCGGATCAGGCCTCTGATGGGTGGTGGATCATTCTTCTTCTCAGCAGCGGCCCGATCTTGACCATTTTGGGCTCCTTTTCAGGCATTTTCTTCCCCTTTTTGCCATTTGGGGCCCAATTTTGGCCATGAATGGCCAGGATTGGGTCCAAAACAGCCAAGACAGGTGATGCCAGGGGGTGTGGCATATGCAAATCAGTTATGGTAATGAAACATTTCCAGTGATGTCAAGGGGTGTGGCATATACTGGTGAGTTATGCTAATGAGTTCCTCCAGCTCTTTTTCTACGAAATGACCCCTATCTGCTACACAGGAGATGCCCATCCCATCTATGTGTATAAATACTTTATATCCCACTTTTCTCACAGACAACAGTGACTCGCCAATAATCACTTGGACTGTATTGCATTTAAAACCTTTTTAAAAAATCATGTGCCAACTAACAACGATCCTGCAGCTGCAGAGATGTATTTGCCCACCGTCAAAGGCTCTTTTGGAAGTGGGCCATTGAAAGTGGGTATTCCAGACCTCCTTAGCAGGTCATTCCTGAGGGCTGGTTCCACAGCCAAGAAAGACCAAGCAAGCTGTGGGGCAAATGAGGTGATTGGTCTGAGGGAGGGAACAGATAGGAAGGATCTCCAAGGATCTCACATAGGTTCCTACCAGGAGAGGGAGCTTCCCAAATATGTAGGTCCTAGAATTCAAAATTAACCTAGAAGCATCTGGGGAATCAATATCATTGTTTACACTGGGGAATGACACAGGTCTTTCCCCGTTTTCCTGCTTCTGTGGTGGACCTTTCTGCATTCTTTACAAAACTTTTTTTTTTAGAGAGATCACAGAAAAACAAAGTATCTACTGAATGGATGGGAATGTTTGGAAATTTTTTTTTGGTTCTATTTTCCCTGTCCTAAATCCCTGCAGTGGCAATTCCCTTCCCCACAACACTGGGGAAACTTTTTTTCAAAATTGGCAATCACTACATTGCAGATAATTTATCTGCTAGGTCCTCTGGTTTCCTAGCTATGATTTTTTTAAATTAAAATAGGTCTCAAGCCCCTTTGGTTGGCTAAAGGCATATAACCACAACAAAAAGGGATATAGACTTAGAAAGAAAGAATTCAGAGGATCTTGTAGATAGATGATAAAAACATCATAATGATATATGACGTGGCAATTGCCTATTTAATAAAAAACACAAAAGCCTCTCCCAGGTGGCTGAGGAGGGGTAAATAAATGACTTGGACTGGGACAAGGAAAATGTGAAGAATCCTTTCACGTGGAAGCCCTGTTGTTGCTGCACTTAATTGGCAGCCACACCAGCATGGAGAAATTGTTGCCCTGTGCTGTGGATTCTTCATAGTCGCACTTGCAGGCTCCAGTCAACAGGTTTTGTACCATTTGAAGCTTTTGGGTCATCTTCAAGGACAGGCCCACAGAGAATACATGACAGTAATCAAGTCCCAAGTTTCCAAATGTATGATAAGCCTGCCTAGATGAACAGAGACTTAGAAGGAAGGCAGTTGCCACATAAGATAAGTCTCTCAAAGGGACAGCATCTTACAAATTCTGCAGAGGCTTTACTTACCTATTGCATTGGGTGGAAGCCACTGCAAAAAAATGCCACAGTTCTCATCAAGGCCAATTGATCCTCCTGGAAGAAAGGAACTTCTTACAGTAACTGTTGGACTGAGCAGAGCTGGGGATTGAGCCAGTGGAGGAAGCCCTTTGAATGAGACTATCTGAATCTTCAGAGTTGATGCTGGCACCTGACCCTGTACTTCTTTATCTGACTCTAGCAAAGCAATTCTAAGAAGAGTTACTCCAGTCTAAGCTCACTGAAGTCAATGGGTTTAGACTGGAGTAACTCTGCTTAGGAATCAGAGGAGTTAGCCGTGTACATTGGACAAACCAGCTAACCTCTATGCAAAAGAATAAATGGACACAAATCTGACATTAGAAATGGAAACGTCCAAAAACCAGTGGGAGAACACTTCAATCTACCAGGACATTCCACCAAAGACTTAAAGGTCACTGTGTTTCAATAGAAACCTTTCAAAAACAAATTCCAATGGGAGGCTGCTGAATTGGAATTCATATGCAAATTTGACTCTGTCAAGCTGGGACTGAATAGAGACTATGAATGGTTATCACATTATCACAGGTAACAGATTTCCTTTACAGCGGCGTGGTCTGGGGGAGCCCAGTGGCACCTGGTGTGGGCTTTCGGGGATCACAGTTCTCTTTGTCAGATGCATCTGGCAGGGAGAGCTGTGGTTATCGAAGGCTTATACTACATAGGAATTGGATGCTTTTACTGCTGCAAACTAACACGGCAAACTGACTCCACACCAAAAGGAGATGTTTACGTTTACTAGCAAAGGAATGTTTTGGTTGCCTCCCCGCTAATTGCATCCTGTCCCCTTCTGATATATGTCCCCTTCTCTCCCCTCTCCACCCTCCTCTTCTGTATTTGACCAGTTTGTATCATGCATCTGACGAAGAGAACTTGATTCTCAAAAGCTTATGCTACAATAAAATTGGTTAGTCTTAAAGGTGCTACTGGACTCTTTTTGATTCTGCTTAGGAATGCACTGTAGGTGTATTGTTTTCTCATTTTTAAAAAATCCTATAACAGTATCACCTGCCCTTAAGATTTTTATCGTTTTCTGCACCGAGTAGTAAATATAACAACAAACCTTATTTAAGTGTGGGTCAGTGTGGTCAGGTCAGCAGAGAGGAAAATGTCTTAGTTAAGGTAAGACTGACAGAATGCATTGTTAGCAACTCTGCCAATCTGTTGTTCAAAAAACAAGAACTCTTCACCCATTTCAATTACTCATCCTGATCTAATGATCCCAGGTAGCCCAGAAGGGATGGGGGATCCCCTGCTCTGACTCTCCACCCCCACCCCCACTCACCTAACTGGTGGGAGGGGGAAGAAGGCAGAGGAATAGGTCTCCTGGGTGTGCTCTTACAGGAGAGCTCCCGGCTCCTGCACGATGATGTCACTTCCTGGAAGTGATGTCGTGCCAATTTGGGCTCCAGCCCCCATTTGGGGCCTAAATTGGCTTGCTGTGAAGCTCAGGACTGCTCCTGGCCCCTATGTGATGATGTCACTTCCTGGAAGTGATGTCATCCTGCCATTCTGGGAGTACTCCCGCATTTTTCACATGTGAAAACGTTAAAAAATTGAGTGCCAGGTCTCCCTGGCAACCCTACTGACCCTATCTAGAATGAGTGGGTCCATCCCCCAGGCCTTCCTGATCAATATCACAACTGTCTTGTCTAGATTCAGTTTCAGCTTGTTTATTCTAATTCAAACAGTGGATCGGAACAGAGACACTAGCATCTGTCTGTCTACAGTCCACCTTTCTCGCTGAGACTTGATGGATTACAAAAGAATGCCATAAGAATGGTAAAAGAGAAACAACAAAGTGTGGGGAGGAAGGTGGGGAGAGGATTTTGTTTGTTGTTATATTTAC
The DNA here is from genome assembly GCF_028583425.1 of Eublepharis macularius. Classification (NCBI taxonomy): domain Eukaryota; kingdom Metazoa; phylum Chordata; class Lepidosauria; order Squamata; family Eublepharidae; genus Eublepharis; species Eublepharis macularius. The sequence goes on along the minus strand of NC_072804.1, from coordinate 39,641,960 downwards.
TATTTGGTGCAGAAAACAATAAAAATCTTAAGGGTAGATGATACTGTTATAAGATAGGATTTTTTAAAAATGAGAAAACAATACACCTACTGCACATTCCTAAGCAGAGTTACTCCAGTCTAAACCCATTGACTTCAGTGAGCTTAGACAGGAGTAACTCTTCTCAGGATTGCATTGCTAGAGTCAGATAAAGAAATACAGGGTCAGGTGGCAGCATCAACTCTGAAGATTCAGTCTCATCCAAAGGGCTCCCATAAATACTGAAGAGCGTTGGCCTGAGCACTGGCCTTATGGACACCACATGATAGTTCTTGAACAACCTCTCCCAGGGAAACCTTTTGCTACCAATGTGTCCAGCAGGGAAAAGGAGTCACAGAGCAGAGACTCCTGATTTGGTTTCCCACTCTGCCGAGACTGCTTTATTTTGTACTCCGCAGCTGACCTTCAGTTAACAGGCCATTTGAACATGAAACACCTGCATACGAACATTAGGGCGATAGCAGTAGCTGGGTCAAGATAGGGCTGCGGCCTTCCACGTCAGGCCATTGCGCTTCCAGGCCTGCCCCTGAGCTGAGCTCCCAGGCTACTTTGCCAAGGATCTCTTCCCTTTGCAAGCACGAACCAATCTCTTCTAGCAAGCCACACTGCTCTGGGCTGTCTCTCTCCCTTCCTCCCAAGGAGGTAACAAGCTTCGTTTAACATGTGACATGTTTATTAACAATTGCAGCTGTAGCCACAGTGGACCGTCTGTGCTGGTTACTTCTGAAATATTAGCATCCACCACTTGGCAAGAGCTCTGTCTAAGGAAGCCAGTCCCAAAGGGGACGCCCGCCCCCCATCTCTCTGTGGAGATTGACTGAGTTCTTGCTGGCTCTGGGCAGAACTTTGCAAGCTCCAGTCCAGGTTTTGCAACAGTCGCAATATTTTGGCAGGATATTGTCTTAGGAGGTGGTACGAGTGGGGTGGGATTCCCTTCTGCTGGAGTTTGCACGGGATGCCTGCTTTGCAAAGCGGGATAAGAGATATGTATGAAGGAATGATAACAGAGATGCAAGGACAGCTGCCCAGGTGAACAGAAACCGGGGATTCTGTAGCACTGCAGCCGGCAGTTTGTGAATGTACAAATGGCTCAGATATGATCACATTCTTGTTTGGCTCAGCATACACAGAGAGCAGTGTGGGCTGATGGAGTACAAACGAGCCCAGACAGTCTTTGCAAGCTGCAATCCAGCAGATCGGAGACGGGATCTCACGTCTGTCTGCAAAATTGGGGGAAACCTTTAGCTGCCTGGCTTGGGAAGGCAAAAGGCGAATGGTTTTTTTAAGCAAAGCTGAAGGTACAAAAACGAGCAGAGAAGAAATCTTGGTAGTGCTGAGTAACTTTTTTTCAGGAGGAGGAGAGGAGGATTATGTTGGCCGTGGGATTTGGAGGCTAACCAGAGTAGCCGAGAGGGTTCTTCAGGCAGCCGTGAACAACTGACAGCTCAGAGGTAAGGGTTTCGTAATGCACTCTTGTTTGGAGGGGACTGATGCAATCAGGCTGACAGAGGTGTGCGCTTAAGGGGAGCATGCCTTCAGAAACAGGGATCACACCTCTGGCAGGAGTGAGAAGCAGCTGTGCTGCAAGGTCCAGCCTCTTGCAATTCAACTGGGAGAGGTTTTTGCGATCCAACTGGGAGAGAGATTTTCTGATAGGAAACGATAGGGAAATCTCATCCATGCTCCTAGAGGATGTTTTGCCAGTGGGAACCCAATGAGAGCCAGTGTGGTGGAGTGTTTAGAGTGTCTGACTGTGGGTTTGAATCCCTATTCTTCCATGAAAACTTGCTGAGTGACAAGTCGCACACTCTTAGCCTATTGCATCTGACGAAGAGAACTGTGATTCTCGAAAGCTTACGCTACAGTAAAGTTGGTTGGTCTTAAAGGTGCTACTGGACTCTTTTCGATTTTACCCTTAGCCTAACCTACCTCACAGGATCATTGTGATGATAACATAGAGGAGAGGAGAACAATAGAAGCCGCTTTGGGTTCCCATTGGGAAGAACGGTGTAATATAAATGAAACAAACAAACCCAAATAAAAACCATGTAAAGAAACTATACTTTCCAGGGTTAGCGGCTGTTACATGCTTGATCCACTTTGCTTATCTAAGGAACACATGTATCTTTAGATTTGTACGTTGAACTGCTGGTAATTACATCTTGTATCTAATTAAATTCTCCACACTGACCCTCCCCCTCCTCAAATTTGGGGCTGACATTTTGGAAAGGTTCCTTTTATCTCTCAAGCTAAGGCTGGCGCAACTGGTTGCCATCAGACAATTGTTTGGAAGAGAACATAAAGTGGCTCTCAGAGCAGAGATTCGCTTTTCTTCGATTAAACTCACCGTCACTGGAGTGAGATGATTGTATTCCTCACTCCTACCCCCCTGTCCTCATCCACAATGACTCCAACAGGCCACTGTCCGCTTCCTCCAGATGAAGGAGAGAGCCAAAGGTGGGCAGGGAAGCATGCTTCCCCAAGGGGGTGACGCTTGTTTCTGTACTTCCCCTGTGGTTGAAGAGGTTTTGTAGGATCAGGCCGGTGGAAGAACGTACACACACCCCAAGTACTGATGCTGCTCTGCCTGCCTTCTCTCTCTCAAAAAAAATCTATCCTGTGTCTCTAGTCCAGGAGCAACTGGACAGAGTCTTGAAACAAATACCGTATGGCTCCCTCGGGCTGCAAACGAGAAGGCAGGCAGCATGGCGAAAAGCTACGGTACAAATATTGGGCTTTGCTGCCTTCTGAAAAACCACCAAATCTGTGCTGGCAGATGGAGTGTGAATCATCTAATGTGAAAGAGACACTTCTGCCCTCGGAGGAGCAGCAGGTGTTGCCTGGCACCAACGACCCAGCTCAACCTCTTCCCCAAGGGCTGATCTCGAGAAGGATCTCCATGCATGCCCACCTGCTGCATCCTCGAACCCAGGGTGATGAGTGAGGGCAGGATCCAGCCCTGCAGCAAAACCTTCCACACCCAAAGAACCACACCTTTGAATCTGGGGGCGGATGGCGAAATAGCAGCAGGAACGGTTTGCAGTCCCACAAGACTTTTCACGCAGGGATTCTCCATCTGTCTGGAAAGAGGCAGTCCGACATTAGGATTGGGGATCGGGAGACCCCAGGGAATGTGGGAGGGTACCTAATAATAAGAACAATCAGTGGAAAGGAAAGGATAGTTGCTGGGGGCATACAGGGAGAATGAACCGTTTTATTTCTTTTTTAAAAAGCCAAGCCTAATTCTCAGTATCGGGGAGCTTCGAAATCGGTGTAAGGTTTCCTTAAAGCCTATAGATGCGTTTTGGCCCCCATCTTATGGAATGGCCTGCTGGTTGAGGTTAGGAAGGCTCCCAACTCTCTTGGCTTCCTGCAAACTAAGCAAAGCGGAATTATTCAAGAGGGCTTTTCTACGCAGAATGTAGAATGGTTTAAAAAACTACTTGGGTAAAACGTTGAGGGACTATGGTCTATCGATAATACTGTGTGTCGCTCGTACTGCCTGTTGCTGTAAGGAGGATCCTCCTATGTGATTTCTGCATTGATTAACGTGTTGTGTTAATACTTATGCTTTGCTTCGGTTCCGTTCTCAGATTTCTGGCTGGCTCCATATTTCTACAATACAACTCCTATTGCATTGTTTATTTGACTTCTCATTCTCTTCATTGTACTGACTGCCACTGTGTGATCTGCCTTGAGTCCCAGTGAGAAAGGCGGACTATAGATAATGTAAATAAAATAAATGAAACAGGATAAATGTATTAACAGACAGTCCCCTCCCCTGCCAGGCCTCGAATTCGAGCCAGTGGAGTCCACCCCACTCATCCAACAACACTAAGCACAAACTAGCTGTAAACGCTTAACCAGAGAGAACATTCCCCTTCCACCCACAGCATCCTTTCCTCAGAGCCAGCACCTTTCAAGATGAATTTCCTGTTGATTTAGTCATGAGCTAGCCTTGTGAACCCTGCAGTACATCCTCAGATCACTGCGCACAGGGCTTTTTTTCAGCTGGAACACGGTGGAATGGAGTTCCGGCACCTCTTGAAAATGGTCACACGGCTAGTGGCCCCGCCCCTGATCTCCAGACAGAGAGGAGGGCAATCTAAACTCCCCTCTGTCTGGAGATCAGGAGGCGGGGCCACCGGCCATGTGACCATTTTTGCTGAGAGCAATTTAAACTTTAAAAACTCCCCCCTTGTTCCAGTGGACCCAAAGTGACGTCATTGTGTGGTACTGAGTTCCACCACCTCTTTTCCCAGGAAAAAAAGCCCTGACTGTGCACCATACAGCAAGAATCTCTTCACAAGAGCAGTTCGACCCCACCCCTCCCTCTGCTGAATGTGTAAACCAGTCATTGAGCCAAAGTATCGCTGTTCTAGCACTGCTGTGCTCATGTAGCTACACTGGGCAGCTGCCTCCTGTGAGAGATTTAAGAACAGTTGATCAGAGCCATTTGCCATAATTGTACTAGGAATCTGGACAGATTTTTCACTGCGCCTCTCTGTAATCTTAGAGCACCAAGCGTGGGTTTGGCAGCCAATTCCTTTGCTGCTGGTGGAAGGCAAAAAGGAGCAGGTGACTGCCCCAGAGTTCTCAGCCCTTTCTTCTTTTGCACATCTGCCTGGAATCACAGCTGGAAAGGGGAAGATGTGCCTGGAGTGATGTATAACTATGGATTTGAGAAAGGAAGCAGGACCTACTAGGACTCCTCATAGGACCCTGGAAAAAGAATATGGTGGCTCTGTTTCTTTTGGTTACTGTACAATGTCCAATCACTTTAAAATTGCTTCCCATGGTCATAGATACAGAGGCGTTAGCTGTGTTAGTCTGTAGTTGCAAAACAGTAAAGAGTCCAGTAGCACCTTTAAGACTAAGCAACTTTATTGTAGCATAAGCTTTTGAGAACTACAGCTCTCTTTGTCAGCTTGCATGCCTGTTCTATCAGGCAGAGGAGGACACAGCTGTTATGCATACCCAATGCATCAACAGGTGAGGAACCACTGACTAGAGAAAGTACCTGGTGGCAGCTTTTGTCCTTTTTTTGTGATGTTGTGCATATTTGTGGTATCAAGCCCCCCTCCCCCACCACCCCAAGAAGAAGTACTGAGAAGGCGAAGACAGAGCTGTTTCAGATAGGATTGCCAACCTCCAGGTGGGGCCTGGAGATCTCCTGGAATTACAGCTGATCTCCAGATGACGGAGATCAGTTCCCCTGGAGAAAATGGCAGCTACAGAGGGTGGACTCTATTGCATTATATCCCGCTGAGGTTCTTCCTCTTTCTAAACCTTATCCTTCCCTGGGTCCACCCTCAAATCTCCAGCAATTTCCCAACCCAGAGTTAGCAATCCTAACTTCAGAATGGAGTGGCAAGCAAGGCAAAAGCCACAGAAGCCAAGAGATCTTTTTTTGACACAGGGAAGGGCACAGCCTTCTTTTTTTCCTGTTTTATTTTATGGCTCAGGGCTTTACCAGGCTCTGCTCCTACTGAAACCAAATGTACATCCTGTGGGTAGGAAGCCCAACCGCTCCCTGATAGGTTTTATTGCTTGGAGGATGAAGGGCTTTGGCTTCATAGACATGTGAAGAGGAGGCCTTCCAGCATGTTGCTTTTTCACTGGTGTCCGTGGCCTCATGCACCAATGGGGGCAGGAAGAAAGAGCCCATCCATTGCGGTACTTTCTGCATTGCAAGATCACCCCATAGCAGGATGGGAGTGATCTGCCAGAGGGGACGAGATGGGGACAATTTGAACCTGGTGCAAAGATGGATGCTTTAAAGCCTTTAGGGCAAGTGCAGTCTAGGCTGGGAGGGGGGCATGAAGCACCCTCCCCTTCATCAAGCTCAAAGGTACTGCCACCATCCCTGCTGTGCAGACTCCTTATTTAAGAGAGTTCAGCAGAGTATCCATGTTTGTCTGCAGTAGTACAGCAAGATTTACATCCAGTGGCACATTAAAGACCAACAAGATTTCCAGGAGTGAGGACCTAGTCCAGGAGCACCTTAAAGACCAGCTAGATCTCCAAGGTATGAGCTTCTGAGAGTCAAAGCTCCCTTTGTTAAATGTCCAGGGTGTTTAAAGACTGAGGTAATGTGACTTAAGAGTTTCTTGAAGTCTTACCTTCCTCCCCTTGGAATCTTTCTTCTCCAAATCCACAGCAGAATGGAGATGACCTGCCAGAGGAGAGGAAATGTCAACCTGAGTGCAGGAGGGAAAAAATGGTTCCTCTGAGAACGGAAATGCACTTTGCGCACCCTCAGATAAACCCTTTGCCTTTTAATTACTTAGCATCATATGCCAGGGCTGGAAAGGGACTCTGGCGCTTAGCCTGGGCACACATTAAATCCTGGGATTAATCAGCACAGACTGTCCGCAGTTGTCACATGGGTGGCTTGCAAGGATCAGCTGTATCAGCACATCAGAGCCTTCCCCCCCCCCCCCGGCCTATCACTGTGGGGACGTGCCCTGAAGTGCCCCAGCTCTCCCCAGCAATAAACCCAAGGGCTTCTTCTCTGCTTCTTGGCCTCAGGGTTGGGAACAACACTTCGTGGTGCATGGCTAGTGACAGAGCCCTGGGGGTCTTGTGCCTGCTTGCAAGCCACCTTCTCCCTCATCAAACAGTGATGTGTTTGTTTGTGTGTGCTTGTGTGTGTTGTACCGACCAGGGACCTGCCCTCCCTTTGTGAGTGGGAGAGCAAAGCAAAGGGGAACTTTGCTGCCTGTAAACAAGGGATGAATCATCCTGTGAAGCTGGCCGGGAGCTTGTTTAGTTTGCGAGAATTTATTGAAATTTCTATTTATGAAGGGTTTATTTACTGATACTGAGGACAGGGCTATTTTGGCAGGAGAAGCGTCATGTGTTTGCACCAGATCTGCTTTCTAGGCAACGATCCCTGTAAGAGGCCATATGCTGCAATTCTGGGGCTGCATGGAAACTCAGGGAGCAGCCAGGCCACCAGTGCGAAAGTCAAAGCATCTGGCAAAAGTGAGGCAGGGCCTGTATCTCTAGGGACTGCTCAGCAGCCTCAAGTTGGGTTCTGAATGGTTTCGGGGTCCTCTAAGCATCTCTGTTTGTGTTTCTCAAAGAAATGGAGGGCCATTCATTTACTTCTTGGGCCAACCACCTTGGGGATCACCTGCTGTCTTTTGCATTTGCTCCTTCTAGTAGGGTAGCCAATAGGGAAAGCCAGTTTGGTGTAGTGGTTAAGAGCGCAGGACTCTAATCTGGAGAGCCAGGTTTGATTCCCCACTCCTCCACTTGAAGCCGGCTGGGGGACCTTGGGCTAGTCACGGCTCTCTGGAGCTCTCTCAGCCCCGCTCACCTCACAGGGTGTTTTATTGTGGGGATAATAGTGACATACTTTGTAAACCGCTCTGAGTGGGTGTTAAGTTGTCCTGAAGGGCAGTATATCAATCGAATGTTGTTGTTGTTGTTATTACTGGGGTTGGGAAATCTGGAGATTTTGAGAATGGAGAGGTTTTCAGAAGGGAGGGACCTCTGCAGAGTATAACGTTATGGAGTTCACACTCCAAAGCAGCTATTTTCTCCAGGTTTTGAGTCCGGTGGCACCTTAGAGACCAACAAGATTTTCAGGGTGTAATCTTTCGCGAGTCAGAGCTCCCTTCTTCATACATGAGTAAGAATGGAGATCTCTGAGTTCTTCTGACTCTCAAAAGCTTACACCTTGAAAATCTTGTTGGTCTCTAAGGTGCCACTGGACTCATATCCTGCTGTTCTACTGCAGACCAACATGGCTTCAGGGGAACTGATCTATGTAGTCTGGACTCTGGAGATTAGCTGTAATTCCAGGAGATCTCCAGGTCCCATGTGGAGGCTGGCAACCCTAGGGTGGGATTTCATGGCTAGATAATCCCATTGAGAAAGGAGTCTAGGATGGGTGGGACTTTCTGAAAAGGAGTTAGGAAAAGCACCTTCACGAACCATACTGATGCCAAAGAAAAACAGGAGACCTCTAAAGAAGCTGATGTGACTACACAGAAAGCCAAGGGGGGAACTGAGCATCAGAAAGGAACTCCCTAGGAAATGGACTCAGTGAGAGAAATCACATGATAGATAGAGCTTGGAGTGGGACCACAAGTGACGCCTGACACAGGTTGGACACTTGCCAGCTTCCCTCAAGTTTTGATGGGAAATGTAGGCAGCTTGGCGGAATGTTGGACAAGTGACAGTTGAAAAGTCCATTGGACAGCAGTCAGAGAGCCAAGCTGCAAGACCAGGACGCCTACACTTCCCATCAAAACTTGAGGGAAGCTGACTAGTGTCCAACCTGTGTCAGGTGTCACTTGTGGTCCCGCTCTTAGGCACAAAGGAAGAGGAAGGAAAGAGAGTGTGCTCATTGAAGATGGTGAAATGTTAACAGGTGAGAAAAAAGGCAGAAGTTCTCCTTTCCTGGTTTTGCCTCCATCTTACCCTGCAAGAGGAACTGTGTGCAGCTAAGCAAAAGTGGGCGTACAGGATTCCAGCTCAGGATTGAGAAGGAGTTGGTCAGGAAATACTTAAATGAGTTCAGGGCTGGATGACTGACATCCTAGGGCAATTAAAGGAACTTTATGATATACTCTCATAATATGATATACTATCATATTTCAGAAATTCTGGAAGGCTAGGCAGAGAAACAGGCAAGTGTCCTGATCTTCACAAAGGGGGATCTGAGAAACTACAGACATGACAGTCTGGCTTTGATGCCAGGTGATGTAGTAGAACAGATGATAAAGCTGTCAGTCTGTAAGCGTCTTGATATCTGATTGGAAGAAGCCAGCGTGGATTTGTCAAGAATAAATCATGCAAGATGAATCTTATCATGTTTTGCATCTGGTTACTAGCCTTAGTAGATCATGGAATACTGTGAAGTAATATTTCTTGATTTCTGCAAGCCATTTGACAAAGTTCCCCTGAAACCTTGCAGTAATACATATGAAAAGGATCTCCAGTGTGGGCCTCCCTTTAAATGCACAGCAGCTCCATATCTGTTAAAATCATGGGGAGATAGGGGGAAAGTAGGAATATCCCTGTAGGATACTTCTCTTACACATTGAAATAAGTGACATTTACAAGAAAAGCTTAGAGTTGAGATACATTTCCAGATGTCAATTTTATTAATTGTGTGCCCATGTTAAAAGTGTCTGTAAAAGTCCACGTAAGTACAGATGTGCATTGGGTTCTCCTGATTTAGCTGTCTTCTCGTGTCTTTCTGCCTAATATTCTCCTTTGCCTTTCCCTTAATGGTGCAAACTCCAAACTTTCAAAAGAAAATTCCTTTGGCAATGCCTGCTCAGATTTCTGTATGCATAAACCACCTACCCTTTCTTGTTTTACGTCATCACGAAGCAGGGAAGGCCAAAGATGTTTAAGCATTTGATAGCGTTTGCAACACAGGGTGCCTCAAACAGCTTTCCAAATCAAAAGCCAGGCAGGATTCAATTTATGCAAGCAGCTCCTTGTTTATTTGAGTCTATACACACACACCAAACACACCAGTTGAATGATGTAGTGTCACCCTAAGTGCAAACACATGCTCGATACCAACTGAGTGCGGCAGCCTTAGCAACTGCCTGAGCAGAGATGGCAGAGGAAAAGGATCCATGCCCTCAATTGGATGGTCCATGCCGGCAATGGCCCTGCTTGGCCTGCAGCTTTCCCTATCAACATATACTGGGGATGTATATGGATGTCGCATGTCACTGTTGGGCCAGCACACCGCTGAAAATCGGGGCTCTCCAGCTTGTTGCTCCTGGCAGCCCTGCTGGAGAAGCACAGGCTGTGCGAGCAGCAGGTGTTTCAGTTTTAGCACTTATAGACAGGAGACCCCGTCCCATCAGTCAAGGAAACTGTTCAACCTGCAGAGAAGATCAGCTGCCCTCTGCTCTTATCCTTGCCTTTTCTCACTACAGTCCTAGGCATGTCTCACTTGAATGATTCTTTAATAGGTGCACTTAGGGTTGCAGCCTCTCTCTCATGTAGCATAACTAGAATTGTCATGTCCGGGATGGGAAATTCCTGGAGATTTGAGACTAGAGCTGGGAGATGGTGGAGGTTGAGGAGGGGAGGGACTTCAGCAGGGTATAATGCCATAGAGTCCACTCTCCAAAGCAGCCATTTCCTCCAGGGGAACTGATCTCTGTAGTCTGGAGATGAGTTGTAATTCTGGGAGATCTCCAGGCCCCATCTGGGGGTTGGCAACTTTAACACAGATGCCCAGTCACAGCTGCAGCAATATGATTTGAGAGCTCATTGTTTGCACAAAAGGCAACTCTCCAAACAGTCCCAGCAGGAAGCAAACTAGGGATATAGAGCAGCGGAGAGGGAAGGATGGGGAACCGCGGTTTAACTTTCACACTAACCGACTTTCTGTTTCCCTTCCAGCTCCTTCGGGCAAGTGGAGAAGCTCCATGCAACTCTGTGCTCACTGTGCGTTGGCTCCCAAATGGGACTTTTACTTGCAAGTTCTCAGACTCCTTATGAGGACTGCGACCTAAGACTGCCGTGGCTGAGATCTTGGCTTGGGAAGATGGTCTCTTACCAGGTGTCATGTACAGACTTCTGCTTCTGATCCAGCCCCAAAGACATTAGGGAAAGGGGTGAGACCCCCCCCCTCTCCCATTTCTGGACCAGAGTCTGCCAATCACCCTGCCTTCGAAGGCTCAAGCTGCTGGGAAGTTACTATGCAGCTTGGACTATTTTTAGTGGTGGTTTTTCTAAACGCAGTGGATTTCACAGGCAGCAGTGGCGGCAAAGCACTGAAAGGCAAGAGGCAAAGGCGAAGTACGTATGAGAGCCCCTTTGAATGGCAAGCTGCTCTGAAACAGGCCTGTGCTATGCTGTCCTTCTCACAATACATTTGCAGGCATCTTAAGAGTCAGGGGTGACAGAAGATACATGGAGGTCAGCAAGCAACAGAGAATCTACCTTGTGCTCTATTGTATGGATTGGTATCAAGGCCGGGAGGGGAAGGCAAGAGGGCTCTTTGGGAAGCCAGCCAGCCCATTTTTTCTTTTTCTAAATGAGTGGCCTTCTTGTCCTTTAGACTAACCCAAGTCTTGTTCTCCTAAATTTTAATGTAACCAGGTTTTTAGTGTTTGGCCCTTCACTTGCTGGTGGGGGAGGAAAGCATGGGTTTAATATTGCAGTGAGAAGCACCAGGCTTAACAACAACAACAACAACAACAACAACATTTGATTTCTATACTGCCCTTCAGGACAACTTAACACCCACTCAGAGTGGTTTACAAAGTGTGTTATTATTATCTTCACAACAATCACCCTGTGAGGTGGGTGGGGCTGACAGAGCTCCGAGAAGCTGTGACTGATCCAAGGTCACCCAGCTGGCTTCAAGTGGAGGAGTGGGGAATCAAACCCAGCTCTCCAGATTAGAGACCTGTTGCGTTTAACCACTATACCAAATTGGCTCTCAAACTGGATAACTTTCCTTAGGATGATGCTCATAAATCAAAAGGGGCTCTGTGTCTTGTGTATGGAGCATACAGGTGAGGGAGGCAGTGTGCGCGCATGCATGTGCATGCACATGCACAGGGAGTAGCCACAGTTGGACTAGGGTTGCCAGCCTCTGGGGAAGGCAGTGGAGATCTCCTGGAATTACAACTGATCTCCAGACCACAGTGATCAGTTCCCCTGGAGAAAAAGGGTGCTTTGGAGGATGGACTCTATGGCATTATACCCTGCTGAGGTCCCTTTGCTCCCACAACTTCACCTTCCCCATGCTCCACCCCCAAATCTCCTGGAATTTTCCGATCCAGAGTTGGCAACCTTATCCAGGCCATGATTTTAAAGGCCTTTTCTTGCCAGCATCCCTTCCTGCATTGTCACTGTCTAGAAATACCTTTACATTCTTTTAAAAACAATAGTGAAATATCCTATCAGCATACAGCAGCTGGATAATTTGCTCTTTCCCCCAGAACTATTGGCTAGATCTGCCCTTGTGCAGTAATTGCACAGCATGGGAAGATTTTTAACATACACACACACACCGCTAAAAGTTCACAACATGACAAAAGCATTGCTGCCGGCTTAGGGCTCCTTGCCATGCAGGACAAGTACATCCTCCTTGCAGTGCAACCCTCCCAGACAAAATTCACATCAGCGCTGAGCAGAAGCCTCTTTTTTTCTTCAGGTGCAAAAGGGTTGTGTTTTGAGTGCTCAGAAACTAAGGGGTAACCTGAATTATGTCTGGGTGTAAAAATGGCAGGGAACGGTGGTTGTTGAGCAAAAAAAGGAAAAAAATGTGGACAGACTGAAAAATCTGCAAGGAGAAAGGGGAGCAAGCAGGGCAGATTTCAGGTTGATATGTGGAATTGTTTCTTTAAAACCTGAATCTATACCATTAATGTCCAAAATAGCCCTGAGTTGGGAGGAGCACCGAGTCCCACAGCTGTGGAACTAGTGCCTGGTTTGTAATCTGTGTTGCCAAACTTCAGGTGGGGCGTACAGATCTCCTAGAATTACAACTGATCTCCAGATGACAGGGATCAGTTCCCCTAGAGAAATTGGAGGGTTGACTGTAGGCAGGGCTTTTTTTCTGGAAAAAGAGGTGGTGGAACTCAGTGGGTTGCCCTCGGAGAAAATGGTCACATGGCTGGTGGCCCCGCCCCCTGATCTCCAGACAGAGGGGAGTTGAGATTGCCCTCTGTGCTGGCACAGAGGGCAATCTCAACTCCCCTCTGTCTGGAGATCAGGGGGCAGGGCCACCAGCCATGTGACCATTTTCAAGAGGTTCCAGAACTCCGTTCCACCGCTTTCCAACTGAAAAAAAGCCCTGACTGTAGGGCATTATACCCAACTGAGCTCTCTCCCCTCCCAAAACCTTGCCCTCCACAGACAGGACCCACCCCAAATCTCTAGGAATTTTCCTATCCAGAGTTGGCATTTTCTGCTTGTGATGTTATCCACTGGGACTGAGCTGGTAATCGGTGCTGCCCCCAAAATGGCACGTCATGGAAGCCCTCGGTAGCCTTTGCCCCCAGCAGGATTCCTGTCCCCTCCCTCCCCTCTAAAAGAAATCCCTCTTCGACTCTCAGGAATGTCCAAGCACTTGCTTTAGAGGAAGAATAAATAATGTGTTTAAAATAAAGTCAAAAAGATGTTGACTTGCTATAAACAAGAGGCAAAGCTTGCATAATTAACCAGTATAAATAACCTGAGACAGTTTGTTTAAAAACCAGGCTCAGTTGTCTGTGGTAATTGATACCAGAAAGCAATGCAGACGTAGGACTGGATGTTTTGGTTGGCCGAAACAGAAAGGCCCGGAGTGAGTCTATGCCCAGAACTGGCCTTGTGCCCCAAGGAAGAGAGGTTGGAGTGCGAAGCAGGACAGGAGAGAGTGATGTTATGGCCGCACAGCCTGCGTCTGAAAGGGCCTCTCAGCTCTTGTGACCCAAACTTTTGTGGAGTTGACTGATCTGAGACTGAGGGACCTCACAAGGGCTCTGCGGTCAGCTCAGTTCCCTTCCTTGTACAACATTTGCTCTTTCTGGCCCAGCCACACAATTTCTCCCCCTCTCCCATCTTAGGGCCAAGCTACAAGTGACGAGTTACACTTGAATGGCAAGTGAACAGACTCACATGTATTCCTCCCTGTTCACTTGTGCTCCACTTGCGCTCCACTCGATCACAAGCCGAAACAGACGAGATGCCTGATGTGTGGAGGACACTCATCAGTTTCCCGCAAGGGACCATAGAAAGTGTAGCAAGAAAGAACCTCTGCCAGCTGACCCCAGCAGTAAAGGATGAGAAGTTGCCTCTTCCTTGCTGGGTAGTGAAAGGGATGGCCTGGGGTTCAGCAGAGGCCTTGGCAAGCCACCCTGAGTTCCTGGTGCACGGTTGCACTGCGGTGGAGCCGCATCTCCCCAGAGGTCCTCGAAATACAACAGTAAGAAAGCCTACTAACTGCAGGGGTGTCTACTGTGCAAGCGCTATTCCCTTGGGCCCACCTAGAAGCAAATACTACTAAGAAGGATAGGATGTGGCTGGTCTCGAATCCCAATCTCTACTTCCTGTAGTCACAGGATGCTGTTGGAGCATTTATGTGCATGATGATGATGGAGTCGCATGGAGCACTTAAATGCTCCTTACCCGGCCTCCAGTGAAAAACAGACAGGAAGCTGGTGTGCTTGTGTTGGCTTTTTGGAGTGATTGGTGGCCTTGCAGTGAGGCAGATAGATTCCCAGTTACATCCTAACCTCCCTATGCATTCCTCATATGTGGGATGACTAAGAGTGGAAATACACAGTGTGAAATATCTGGGGATGCTCAAGTGCAGAATTTTATGTGTGGTCCTCAATTCACATGCAGGCTGTTCTTGCTCGGTGCACTTGAATGCAGCTTTCACTGGAACTCCCTTTGTGTGATTACATCTGCAAGTGAATTCCAGAAGGCAAAGCCTCAGTTCAGCTCTGTTTCCCTTGCAAGAATAAGTACTGTAGGCTTGCCAATTTGCATTTATTTAAGAGTTGAGAAAGTGTCAAGATTTGCATTTCAATGAATGGATGAGGGAGGTGTGTGTGTGTGGGGGGGGGGAACTGGGATACTTTTAGCAGTTGAGGAAGAACTGATATTGAACTTGTGAATATGTTCACACAGAGCAAAGTGCGACTGTGCAAGTGAGTACATGGAAAGTTGGAGGGGAGACATGTGAAATGAGGTTCACTTGAGTACCCTAGGTACTCAGTAATGTGTATTTCCACCCAATAAGAATTGATGGCCTGCAAAGCACTCATGGATAGAGCTGAAGAGTAGTGATCATGGGGGCAAGTTCAAGTCAGTCCTCCATCTGAGGACTTGGTTGGGCACAAGCTTTTCTGGCTGAAACTGACTGTACCTCTCTGCATGACAGCCAGTTTGGTGTAGTGGTTAAGAGCGCGGGACTCTAATCTGGAGAGCTGGGTTTAATTCCCCGCTCCTCCACCTGAAGCCAGCTGGGGGACCTTGGGTCAGTCACAGCTTCTAGGAGCTCTCAGCCCCACCTACCTGGCAGGGTGATTGTTTTTCTGGGGACAATAGGAACATACTCTGAGTGGGCATTAAGTCATCCTGAAGGGCGGTATATAAATCGAATGTTATTATAAGGCTCTGAATCACTTTATTCTACGCAATGAATAAAAGGCCAAGTCTCCCCAGAGACAGAAACTTTCAGACTCGTTTCAGGTGGGCAACCATGCTGGTTTGCAGTAGAAGAGCAAGATTCGAGTCCAATAGCATGTTAAAGACCAACTAGATTTCCAGGGTATGAGCTTTCGAGAGCCAAAACTCTCAAGTTATCTGATGAAGACAGACTCTTGGAAGCTTATCCCCTGGAAATCTTGTTTGTCTTTAAGGTGCTACTGGACTCGAATCTTGCTCATTTAGGTCTATGGGTGATCAGCCACTGACAGAGAGAGGCTGTTTTCTAGACATGAAATTCTGATGTTGATAAGAAGGTGCTATGTTCCCAAGAAGACGGCAGGTGATCTTGGTCTGTAGTGCTAACACATCTTTCAATCTCTCTCTTTCTTTCTCTTCCAGTCAGCACAGAGATGAGCCAGGGTTGTGCCAAAGGCTGTGAGCTGTGCTCTGAATTCAATGGGTGCCTCAAGTGTTCACCAAAACTTTTCATCCTTCTGGAGAGGAATGATATCCGGCAGACGGGAATTTGCCTGCCCTCTTGTCCCCTGGGCTACTTTGATGTGCGCAATCCAGACATGAACAAATGCATCAGTGAGTGGCAAGGGGGAGTTGGGGGGGGGGACTGGCATTTAAGCCTCACAAGAAAAGCTGGTGGGAAAAGTCCAAAGCAAGATCATTTTCTTCTAAAAGCTTTGAAGTCAGACCTTTCCTATTACTAATAGCTTCCTATTGTTCAGGTTATGTTTTCAATGTGACTGCAGAAACCAAAGAGACATCCCTATGTTTGCCATTTATTTTCACTTAAAATCACCTTTTTGAAATTCCAATGGAATACAAAAAAAAAAAGTCTGGGGGCTGTCCATGAGTTCCTTTCAACCACTTTTCTTCCTGTAAGATAGGGTTGCCAACTCTGGTTTGGAAATTTGGAACATTCCTGGAGACTTTTGGAGGTGGAACCTTGGGAGAGGAGGGACTTGGACGGGATGTAATGCTACCACCTTCCAAAACACCCATTTTCGCCAGGGGAAATGCTCTGTTGCCTGGAGATCAATTGTAATTGATCAATTGTAATTGATCAATTGTAATCTCCCTCTGTAGTGTGGCATCCCTGTGACCACATAACAGGGCTAAAATCCACCAGAGTAGCAGTTCTTCCACCTAGGAGTATCTAGCACTCAATTTTCCTTCCTAAACTGTTTTCTGGTCCTGTGCCCTTCAGCACTGACTTCATCAGACTTCTTCCTCCAGCGAAGTCATCAACATGGAGGAGAGGTGCCACCTGGAGCAAATGCTGCATGTCCTAAATAGGCAGGGGAGAAAGCTAATAAGGACCTCTTTCTCTTCTCTGGTTCTGGGATGGCCCAATGTGAAATGAGGAGTGTGTGGGGTCCAGGGAATTCTCTTGGCCACCTAACTACAGGCACTGGGGAAGAAAATGTTGCATTTGAAGGGATTCATTTGAGCTCTTTTTTTCTTCCCCTCCCATTGGACACAGAATGCAAAATTGAGAACTGTGAAGACTGCTTCAGCAGAAGCTTTTGCACCAAATGTAAGGAAGGCTTGTTCTTGCACAAAGGGAAGTGTTATACAGCCTGTCCTGAAGGCTCCTCTGCTGCCAATGGCACTGTAGAATGCAGTGGTCCTGGTGAGTCATGGGCTCAGGCTGGGGAGGGGCTGTGGCTCAGTGGTAGAAGCCTCTGCTTTGCATGCAGAAGGTCCCAGGTTCAATCCCTGGCATCTTCAGTTAAAAAGACCAGGCAGTAAATGATGTGAAGGACCACTGCCTCTGGAGAGGCCAGACCCTTGAGAGCTGCTGCTAGTTTGAGTACATGTAGACCTTGATGGACCAAGGGTTTGATTCACTATTTTATTTATAGTCCACCTTTCTCACCTTTCTCATGCAGGGCCAAGGCAGATTACAACAGTGCAAGTGAAAATACAATATAATCAACAGTTAGGATATTCACTGAGCAAAGTATAATACTGAAGAACAGTTAAGACATTCAGGGAAACAGATACAATAAGGAATATTAGCAGACAGGTTTTTTAAATAAGCATAAAGCTCAGCACAGAGATGAAATCTATCTGAAACAAAGCATGACTAATTTACATGGCATGTTTAACAGTGTGGAAACTCACTAGTATGCGCATACCTACATCAGCAGACAGTATCCAATAGCAAAGCGTTCAGTCCTCGTCCCTACCAAGGTATCTCTCTGAGCTATTTCTTATGATATGGTCCTGTAATCTGAGTAGAAAGCACTACTGAATAATTCAATTTTGCATAGTTTGTGGAAGGCCTGGAAAGTAGGGGCTTTCCTGACCACCTCAGACAGGTCATTCCATAAGGTGGGAGCTACCATAGAGAAAGCATGTGTGCGGGCAGCTGTTGATTTTGCCCAACTGTAGGATGGTATCTTCAGAAGACCCTGTTCATACGGGTGAAGATGCTGTGGTGGAACATGGGGGAGTATTGATTGCACAGATATGAGGGGCCAAGGCCATGAAGGGCTTTGAATGTGATAGTCATGACCTTGAATTGTGCCCAGTAACTGATGGGAAGCCAATGAAGTGACTGCCGAATGGGAGTAATATGCATGCTCCGTCAACCTCCTGAGAGTAAACAAGTTACAGCGTTCTGCACCAACTGAAGTTTCTGAGCTGACTTTGAGGGGAGACCAATGTAGAGTGTGTTACAGTTACTGTGCTATGAATCCAGGTGACCAGATCAGCTGTATCAAAGGCCATCTTCCAGGCCAGTCTGAGTTATGAGAAGGCCTTGTTTACAGCTGCATTTACTGTCTTCTCTAGCATTATTGCTGGGTTTAATATAACCTCTAGGCTCTTAAATGAGGGACAAGCTACAAGTGGAGCGCAAGTGAACAGGGAGGAATACCAGGGTAAACTGAACCCCATCAAAGGTCGGAAACACATTATGTCGGTAACCTAATGGTCCAGCTTCATGTGTGTTCATATGTGATGAAAGAGAATATCTGTTGTTTGGGCCGTGGCTCAAGCCCATTTTTTTTGGGAGGCAGAAGAGAAGAATGAGGTACTTTTACTGGACTCCCCTCCCCTCTCTGTCCCCTGCAAAGAAACATTTGTTTAGGCAGATTTTTCTGGACTGAATTTTTTCGGAACAGAGGTGGCTCAACAAGATTGTGAATTTCCTGAAGCAGGCCTTGCTGAAGACCAAAGCAAACTCCAGATGGGCTTAGGGTTGCTGCTTCTAGCTTGGGGCTGGAGGTTTGGGGGTGGCGCCTGGGGAGGGATCTCAGTGGGGAGAGGTTGCCATAAAATTCAGCCTCCTGCCGTTATCTCCAGCAGAACTGACCTCTGTAATCTGGAGATCAGTTGTAATTCCAGGAGAACTCCAGGTCCTACCTGGAGGCTGTTGACTCTAGATGAGGGGCGCGGCATTGGCAGCGTCATTCACAGTGGATCCTCAGCTCAATCAAAGTCCTTGGTGTGGATTTTAGTTCCCCTAACAGGAAAAAGTAAAACATTTTCCAAAGCCCTGGAATTTCTGAGAATGAAGTATCCCACACACTTGGGGGATTTTGACTATTCGTATCTGAAATGTATTTTATTTATTTTTTATTTAATTTAATTTTATCCTGCTTTTGTCCCCAGTGGGGACCAAAAGTGGCATATAATACAAAAAATAAAATAGAGATAAACATGAGGAAGAGGGGAGGCAGAGCTCTCTCCCTTTCCTGACCGGTTTTCCTGCCAGCTTGAGACTAAGAGCTAAAGATGAGACAGGAGGTCAGGCCTCTGGGCATGCCTGAACTTTAAATACCTGTGCAACAGGAGAACAAAGTCAGCCAGATGTTATACAGCTGTTGCTAGCCAAGCCAGCAATCAGGTGCTTCCCCGTTTCTTCCCCTGCCATGTTGATGTTCCACTACCCACATTTAGATGAATATCAGTAACATGGAGGGAGGCATACTTCTAATTTCTCAGAAACCTCATGCCTCCCCAGACTTTTATTCAAACCGAGACGGGCAGGGCAGTCAGAGCCCATAAAGCATATCAGGGCTCCAGAACAGGAGTAGCAGTGTGCTACTATTTGAGGCAATTGTTAGTTCTTGCAAGCGAGCAGGCTGCAATGGAGACATACTTTTTCTTATCTTCTTTGGGATAGCACAATGTGAAATGAGTGAGTGGGGTCCCTGGGGCCCTTGCTCTAAGAGAAGAAAACGGTGTGGCTTCCGGAGGGGCAACGAAGGGCGTTCCCGCAAGATCCTCCAGGCCCCCAGTGGGGATGTGTCCTTGTGTCCAGCCACCACAGAGTTCCGGAGATGCACGGTGCAGAGGACCCAGTGCCCAGAAGGTAATTTCCCATCTAACCTCACTTAACTGGCAGGAACACTCAGTCAGTCCATTTCTGTTTGTTTTCCCCATTATTAACTCATACTTTAAAGTCTGGTATATTTTGAAAATGGGTTTAAAAATGCACACTCACAATAGGCAGTGGTCTCCGACCTTTCTGAGCCTGTGCATACCTTTGGAATTCTGACACAGTGTGGTGGAGGCAGCCAACAGGAGGTAGAGCCAGCCACAGCTTTCCTTCAGTCACACAGTGAAGAGCCTTGTGCTGCGCTGGCAGCTGCTGCCAAAGCAACTTCTTAAAAAATCTACACAGCCAATCAAATCTCCAATGGCCAATCAGAAGTCTTGCTGGACAAAAGCCCCAACTGGCCCCCACCCACTTTCTAAAAACACCATGTTGCAGACCATGTTTAAGACACAGGTGAGCACCAGAGAACAATTTTGGCCCTTATAGAAAAGAATGGAGGAGACTGTCTCTGTGTGGTGCATGTTGGCAGGATTACAGGTAGGGTTTCCATATCCCCTCACCCTCCTGGCGGAAAGGGGGGGGATCCGGCACTCACCTTTTGAGGTTCTTTGTATGTGCATGCTCCCAGCACTGCACAATGACATCGCTTCCGGGAGTGACATCATCATACCTGGCGGTGGGCATGCTCCCACCTTCACAGGGGCCCATATTGGCCCCTTTGAAGGGCGGGAGCATGCCCACTGCCAGGTATGATGACATCACTCTTGGAAGCGATGTCATCATACCTGTGGAAAGTGCATCCACTGAGTGCTGGCAAGTTTTTTGCCTCCTAGGCCTGTTTCCCCCACACTGGCCAGGTGAGTGGCAGTGGGGGGCAGAGGCTGGAAGCAGGGAATCCCCCACCCTGAATGGGGGACTGGCAGCCCTAGTTACAGGCTACACCATAGGCCACACCATAGGATGCTGACTCCACAGTATTTCAGAATCCCGAATATTCTCCAGCTGAGCAGCAGGGTTCCCTCCCTTCAACCAGTGGGGTTCATCTGCCTCTTTCCCTTTGTTACAGGACAGAAAAAGAAAAAAGAAGGCAAGCGAGACAATGAGGACAGAAACCAAAAAGACGCCAAAGACAGCAGGTCCAGCGGCAAGAGGAAAAAAGGGCAGCTAAGGGGCACAGTTGTGCCGGTGACTTCTGCCCTGTAGCTGTCCCTCCACAGCTACATGATGGCAAAACTTCATTGCTGCTATGTACATGAAAGCTTTATTGAACTAGGACGCTGCACCACACCACCACAGGACACAGCTGGACTCCGCACACAGGCCCAGGCCCATATGTATTCCACGTATATCTGAAACATGCCCATTCTTTGGGAGAGCAACGAAGGACTCTCCCGGGTGACATGAAAGCCCTTCCGCCTGAGACCCCGGAGAGCTGCTGCCAGTCTGAGTAGACAAGACTGACTTCGATAGACCAAAGGTCTGGTTCAGTATAAGGCAAACTCATGGGAGTGTCACAGACTTTCTGCGGGGACCTTAAAGCCAGGAAATGAACATTTCCATCAAGATGGACCCTTGAGACGGAGCATTCCCCAGCTGAAGTGACTGGGGGCAGAAGACAGTTTCTGATGCAGAGGAGGAGACTGGAAGCAACTTGTTCAAAATCTGGAATGGCACGAAGATTGCCTTTGTGTCTCAAGCTCTGTCGTTGATAATATATTTTAATTGTTTGTGATAAACATTCAAATTTCAGAATTAAAAAAAAAAGTGAAGTTCCTATGTCGGTAGATCCTCTTCTAAGGCGCAACTCGGAAAAGGGTATTTACAGAAATCAGGAGACCAGGAAGGGAGTGACCTGAACTATTTTCTCATGAGGAGATCCAGAAAGGCTGAAATAAAAGTTGAGTGGAGAATTGCTTGAAGGTTTTTTAAAAAGAAGGATCACGATACCTGTCTAAGTAGCGACATTCAGTTATATGTGTGTGTGTGTGGGGGGGGGGGTCATTTTCAAGAACCACAGCATCTTCCTGTGGCAAACACCATGAATCTCAAATCTGGTGAGATTCAGGCCGTTTCCACATGGCTTACCTTTTGCAGGAACACAGCGTGTTCTTGCGCGAAATCGCGTGATAACAGCGTCTTCCTGGCACGATTTCGCGCATGAAGATGCTGTGTTCCGGCAAAAGGTAAGCCGTGTGGAAACGGCCTCAGAGAAGGGTCAGAAATAATCTGAATGACAACCACAGCAAGTGTTATGTAGCAGCTACAGTGACTGATCAGGAGCTTGGAGACTCTGGTTGGAATCCCCACTCTGCCACAGAAGCTCGCCGGGTGGGTGACCTTGGACTGATTGCCAGATGGTCGCTACAAAAATACTAGACATGGGAAACAGGGAGCAGTACTCCCATGAGGCATTATCTTTGTGCGTGTGCAAAATGCTTGCATGCTCCTGACTCTGGTATGATGATATCACTTCTGGAAGTACATCACTGTGCCTCCCGCAGCTATTGACGCCACTGGGCAGGGGCCTTGCTGTGCTGGAAGCACAAGTTGGGTTGCCAGGTGTCTGGAGCTGAGATAAAATACCAGGTATATAAATGACCAGTATTTTTGTGGGGGTGGGGGAGGAGCAGCTGGCTGCTAGTGTAACTTCTCTTTTCATGGGTTCTATGGGGCTTAGGAAGCAACTTTCACACAATTTTAAGAAAGAATTTTGCTTTTTTTTTCCTTTTAAATTTTTTAACAATTAATAAACTACAACTTTTTTAAAAAACTAACTCATAACTGCAAACAGACAGAAAACTTTAAATCAACGGTTTTTGAAAAGGTAAAACAGTTCAACATTCCACGAAGTGGTGAGTCCTTTTTCATTAATTTGAAGCAACTGTATCCCAGGCTTCTGTCTTCTTTTGGGGGAATTACAGCCCTTATTCAAGGTGATAAGAGCCTATAAATTATTACGCTCCCACTGGGCTAAACCAATTAACCTCATAGGGGTTACAGTAGCGTTCAAGGGCTGGAGGCAGCGTTAGCAAGCTTTCCTGTGCTGCCTCCATCTCCTCCTCTTCCTCCTCCCTCCTGAGTCCTGCATGCTGGGGAAGTGGCCAGCCCGCCCACATGCTGAGGAAGGCAAGTGCCTGGCCGGCTTGCCAACCTGCCTCCATGCTTGGTAAAGGAAGCAGCCGGCTGGCCTCCTGAGCGCCAATGATGATGTCACTCCCAGAAGTGATGTCATCACACCTGGGTGAGGAGCAGAGCTGCCAGTTCGCCCCTGGGAGGGGGACAGGGGATCCCTCACTCCTAGCATCTGCCCCATGCTGCCACTCATCCGGTCAGCAGATGGGAAAGGCCCTGGGGAATGGGCCTGCAAGGCAAAAAAACTCCCAGGCCAGTGCACAAGGAACAACGTGATGTTATCACACCCATCGCACTGTCAGGTGTGATGACATCACCTATGGAAGTGATATCATCGCACCTGCCAGGAGCCTGCGTGCACAAGGCACATGCATAAGGTCACCAGGAAGATAAGTGCCAGGTCCCCCCTTTCCACCAAGAGGGTAAGGAGATCTGACAACCCTACCCAAGAGCACGCGCACAATTACATAGTCAAAGTTACTGCTTGTCCAGTTTTTTTTACACGCCATCTGGCAACCCTAAGCACAGGCAGAGGGGAGAGGATGCAGGAGGGGGCCCTCCCACGATCAACTTTCCAAGCCAGGAATTCAGAGAAACTGATAAGAGATTTGCACAACATGGGCAGTGCAATCCTAAGTCTTGGCTTGCTGCTGTCATGGGGCCACCTGCCAATTTCCAACACTGCTTGGTCTCTCCCAAAGGACTTTTGTGAGGGTGCAACGCTGGCGTGCCAAGCCTTGCCAAGTGCGTCCAAGCGCAGTCAGGAGAAGACGCTCTGTAGTTGCCCCAGTAATGCTGGCAGAATCCACCAATTGCAGGGCAGCTGCTGTTGACGACACAGTGAGTGGCAGCTCACCCAGCCCCCATTGCTGACAAGGGCCAGGCTAGCAGCTGAACTACTGCTTGCTTGTAAATTCCCCCCATCCCTCACAGCTCTGAGAAACATGCTCCCCCTCTCCCGGAAAAGTAAAACCAGAAAGGCTGCGGGAATCTGCAAGGGTCATACCCGCAGCCCCGGTGCTAAGAATCAGCCCCCCGAGTCTCAGAGGGCCAGCTCCTTAGAGACGAGACATTCTGAAACAAATGATATGAATGCCTATTGGAAACAACGGGAGAAGCTGGAAGGCCCATTGGATATGATGCAAACCACGAAAGCCCATCAACGTGCAGTGGCTCCATTTAAATACATTACTGCATTGAAAAAATGCAAGGCAAGTGCAGGGTGGACCTCGGGAGTTGTGCTCTGGTGCTGGAATGATGGCCCATGGGACCAGAGGAACTGATCTGGGGGCAGTTATCCCATCCCCAGAGCAAGATTCTTGAAGTCTGCCCCTTCCTCCACAAACAGCAAAAGGGGTCTGGCCCTGTAGAGGAAGAGCTCCAGAGATCCCTGGACATTGCTCCACACACACCCCACATCCCGGCATCAACCTTGCCCCCCACATGTAGCAGTCTTCTGTCTGGCTTATCAGACACCGGCAGTGCTGTCGGAGAACGAGAGTCCTCCATGGTGTCCTCCCCCCCGCCAGACACACACAGGCAACACTCCAAGTCCCACCCCGGTGCCTGCAGTGAATCTGATGGGGAGAAGTGGGGAGGGAAGCTAAGTGGGGCTGGAGCCTCCCAAGTGCCGTTGGATGCCCACTAGTTTTGGCTGCAGAGCCACACAAGGGTGTGGATGCACCTGTAGCCTCTTCATGGCTACCCCATCCTTATCAGCCGTGGCCCAGAGACTGCCCTCTGGGATGTGTGAAAGGGCTGCCCTATGGGGAAGTGAGGGGGGGGAACTACTGACATCCACAGGCAAGCAGATAGGGAGGGAGTTGCTGTTCGACACAGACTTTATTGAACTGCCAGAAGTGAAGAGGATGTCTGGATGCGTGTTGTCAACTTCCCTTCCCTGGGAAGGGAACTCTGTATGACAATTAATTAATAATTAAGTGCCATCAAGTCACAACCAACTAATGATGACCACTCGTGGGGGTTTCAAGGCAAGAGATGAGCAGAAGTGGTTTACTGTTGCCTTCCTCTGGAAGGCTTTTCTGGGCTATGCAGATTGCTATGCTGTCAATTAGTGCTCTTTTTAAAAAAAACCTTGAAAAAAGCGCATTGGTGGGATTGGGTCAAGGCGGAGAAATCTGCCATGTGGAAGTCCTATTGTTGCTGTGCTGTATTGAAAACACCCATGACAAGCCAGCTGCAAGGAATGAAAGGCCCACACTAGTGCTCTGGGTTCCAGCAGGGACCCAGTCCAGGCTAAAGGACCAACAGAAGCAGCAGACCAACAGGCCTGACTGAACTAGCTCTTTGCTTTTCTTAGGGAGGGGTTGTGGCTTAGTTGCAGAGTATCTGCTTTGCATGTAGAAGGTCCCAAGTTCAATCCAATCCAAAGCACCAGGTAGTAGGTGATGGGAAATACCTACGTCCCTGGAGAGCTGCTGCCAGTCAAACTGACCAGTGCTGACCTGAAATAACCAATGGCCTGGCTTAGGACAAGGCAGCTTCATTTTGGGAGCGGCCCAAGGACAGAGCATCTGCTTTGCATGCAGAAAATCCCAGTGGTCTGGCTCAGTAGGAGGCCGTTTTAGGCGCCATCTGAAGTATCCAAGGATAATGATGCCTCCTCTTCATTGCATCTGAGCGGCCTCTTTGGCTCTCTTGGTGTAAGAGGGTCATCCACCCCATGAAGGAGGCTAGACATCACACAGGCACAGAGATGCCTGCTGAGTCAAGCAAAAGCTAGTTTGGCCATCTAACTAAAAATTTCTGGGCTTGCTCCTTTTCACAGCCAAGGGGTTTGGCAGTTGTAGCATTAGGAAAGACCAACAAAATGATCTTCCTGGTGCCCCTGGGGGTAGGAGCCGTGTAGCTGCCTCAGTGCCAAAGCTACGCAAAAGATCCCTAGTACTCCTCGCTCCACAAAGGGCTGCCAGACCCATCATCCACTTTGCACCTAAGTAAACATTGCACTCTGATATCTTTCAGAGGAGATTCCATTGCGGCACAATGATGAATGGAGCAGCATACCAGGCCACAAGTGGGCAAGGGCTCCTCCGAGTTCAGCCTCTGTAGTTCAATCGTGTTGAATGGAAAACTGAAGGATCTCTCCCTAGCTCAGGCGTGAGCCTCTCCCTGCTGGGATGAAGAGATAAGTAGCTGAACTCAGCAGCAGGCCTTGGCCCTTCAGAACGTTCAGCCACCACCTTTGCTTGCGTAGAGGGGTTGGCAAACTGCTGGAACAAGAATTCGAGGAAGGGATTGCCTCTGGCAGTTCTGGTGCAAAAGACCACGCTGGCTTTGCAAGGCCATGATACCAACACTGACATCAGATGGGCCAGCTCACTTACTGCCAGTGAAGAATCCACATGTAGCGTGTGCAAAAGAGGCAAGAGGAGGCAGTAGAGCTGTCTGGTAGAACCCTTGGAGGCTAGAACCCTCGGAGACATCAGAATCCTAAACCCAACATTTTATGTTTCTAAACCACCTTGATTTTTAACAAAAAAAAACCCTTGAATAAATGAATAAATGCACTTCCTTCTCCCCCTTTTAGACTTCCCAGCCACAACCAGAGAGGAGCCAAACATTAGGCATGTCGCTGAGATGACCCAACAGCATCCCAGAGCTCTTGTTCAACCCGGGGCCAAGGGCAAGATCCTTCTATCTCATTTTTCTCATATTTATGTAACATGTAGTTCAAAAGCAAAGTCAGACTGAAGTAGGTTCACCAGGATTAGGGAAAAACACACAGGAAAAGGAGCACAATTCAAGCCCAGTGGCACCTTAAAGACCAACAAGATTTCCAAGGCACAAGCTTTTGAGAGTCAAAGCTCCCTTTGTCACGTACCCATGAAGCATATGAAAAGGAAGATTTGAGTCCTGAAAACTTATACTGCAGAAATCTCGCTGGCCTTTAAGGTGCTTCTGGATTTGAGTCGTATTCTTCTACTGTAGACCAATACGGTTGCCTACTTGATACTATGCAGGTAAAACAATACAAGAACAGCAATGGCTAGAAAAAGAGACATTGTGTAGTGCTCAGCACCTCACACTTGCTTCAGTGTAACCTACTCAGTAGTTCCGCTCAGCGTTCAGCCGCTGCTCTCTCATCCACTCCCAACAGTGACGGATGGAAAGGATTAGCCCGTCTCTCTCGTTTCATATAAATCCCAACTTTTACCCACTCTGCTGGCAAGCCAGGGTTAACATGCTTGCATACAGCCTCCCAATAATAATTTACTAGTCTTCTGCTTCCATAGCAACAGAGGAAATGTATATACCTTGCTCACTTATGTTTACATTAAAATGAATTTTCACTCTGAAGAAATCTGTTTATACAGTAAGAGGGCCAAGGGCTCCTTCTCTCAGTGGCCTCACCCAAGGGCACCGGAGAAACACACACACACACACACAAGATGAGGAAGAAGGAATTCCTTTAAAATATCCAAGATCACAGCTTTGTACAAGAAATCACCCCAAATGAATTACTCTGATGGTATTTACAGACAGAATAAATACAATGGACCATGCAAATGGCTTACTCAGTTACAGAGAAACAGACCTCAGCCTGCTCTCAGGAGCAAGGAGAGGGGGGAGGGAGAAGAGACCCTTCAGCTGGAGGCAGGCATTTGTTTTTTTAGGAAAGCTGGCAGTGGTTTGAGAGGGACTTTGCCTCCAGGGTGCACA
Source organism: Eublepharis macularius (assembly GCF_028583425.1). NCBI lineage: Eukaryota > Metazoa > Chordata > Lepidosauria > Squamata > Eublepharidae > Eublepharis > Eublepharis macularius. The sequence continues at coordinate 39,614,665 of NC_072804.1, read as the reverse complement.
CATGTATTGCTTTTCCACTGCTTGCATTGCAAATAATACAAGTTCACCAGAGACAAAAGTGCACGAGTAAAAACACATCACAGCCAGAGAAAGGACTTCAAACTGCCCACAGCACCTCCTCAACTTCTTGGGCAGGGCTGCTCCTTATCCAGCAGGCACAGGGAAGGTAAGCAGGGCAGGGATGTTGGCATCCTAGCAGCGTCCAGCTTGCTTGGCCTTTGGCTCTGCCTAAACAAATCTCCTAAGATTCATTCCAAGTTACATTTCTTACATATTTTCCTCACACCAGCCGAGTCCTGGGGTCACTAAGAAAATACACCAGCCTCCTCTAATGCTCTGTAACAGAGTAACTCAGGTCCAGAGTGAGGTAAATTGGAAACAAACTGGGAATTCACAAGCACATTTCCCACTACAGGCCAGAAAAGGAGCTGGTGATGGGGCACAAAGCTTCAAAGGGGGGTCTGGCACACACAAGACACTATCTCTGCAATCTAGACACAGGACACTGTGTCCACATCACCGATGGGTCCCTGTTCCCCATTACTGGCTTCCTTTGCAGCCAAGAGCGGGGGCCTAGCTGCTCCTGGTTAGTTTACCATTCGCCACACTCTGGATTGAGTTATGTGGTTATAGAGCAGAAAGAGGTGGGGCTGTGGTGCCCCACGGATCAACCTGGAGCACTCTCCAAGCAGCCCCACTAGTCACTAATTGCTGGGAAATCACTTCCATTTGCTGAGAGGAGGAACAAAGAAGAGGATGGAGGAAAAGAGACGTGGCTTCAGGAACAGGCAAGAGGAAGTAAAGGAGGCAGACTGGACACTTCTGGGCCAAGGAAACATGTCCGCAGTACTTTCAGGAGCACAAGCTGGTGCTTTTGCTATGAGTGCCCTGCCCCTGATCCTAACCCCAGCTGCTGCAGGCAGCAGAAAGGAATGACTGGTCATCTCCTAGGATTGGCAACCTGGGTGGGAAGAGTTGCCAACCTCCAGTTAGTATCTGGAAATCTGGAATTACAACTTTTCTCCAAATAGGGATCCTGGTTTAACTGCTTGTGCGCTGGTTGCTGGCTACCAGCAGGTTTTTGGCCACCTGGAAATCACGTCACCAGCAGGCACCCCAGGAAGATGTGTGGCCTGTGTACTCTCAGTGGACGCAACATCACTTCCAGAAGTGACATCATTGCACCGGCTGCGGGAGTGATCCTGCGCTTTGTTTGGGGTTGATTCTCAAAGAATTGGCTTTGTGTAGAATGCTCCTGCAGTTGGTGTGATGTCACTTCCCAGAAGTGACATCTTCACGCAAGCACCGGGAGCGGGTATGTGAAAGCAAGCACACAGAAGGCACGAAGTAAATGCCTGGTCTCCTGCCAGGAGGGTAAGGAGACCTAGCAACCCTATCTACAGATGACAGAAATCAGTCTCTTCAGAGAAAATGGTTGCTTTGGGTGGGGGGGGACTCCATGGCATTATACGGTATAATGTCATGGAGTCCACCCTCCAAAGCAGCTCCACAGAGGTCCCTCCCCAAACCCCGCCCACCGCAGACTCCACCCCCAATCTCCAGGAATTTCCAGACCTGGAGTTAGCAACCCTACGAACGGGCAGGGCGCCCAACGGCCTCTTCGGCGCGCACCGGGCGGGCCTGCCTCGGAGGAGGCTGGGTTAGGGGCTCCAACCAGGCTCCTGGCCTGGAGAAGCGAGCGCTGCTCGCCGGCTGGGGGGTAAGGTACAGAGTGGGTAGCGGCGCTGGGAGGAGCGCACGTTCCCTGACAGCAAGCCAGGCAGCCCACCGCGCCCCATTAGGAGACTGGTCCGGTCTGCCAGAGGAAGCGGACGCGTGACGTCACCACCCTTCCTCCCTGCGCGGCCTCGTTGCCATGACGCCCCTGCCGGCGGCCCGGACGACCGAGAGGGCTGGTCGGAAGTGCGTCACCGCGTCGCAGGAAGTTTCTCTCACGTTCTTTCTGGACTTGCTGCGGACTGTGGGGAGCGCCGGTGCTTGATCTGCCGCCGCCACCATGGTGAAGCCACGCTTCAAGGGTCGCGCCAGCCTCAACCCCTCGCGGGCCAGCACCAACCCCGGTAAGTGGAGGCCCCGTGCTGCCTCGCTTGTCCTCTTCCTTCGCTGGGCCGCGGCCCGCTTCATTCTCCTCTTTCTCTCCTCCCCACTTCAGACCGGCCGGCGGAGTCGGGAGGCCGCAACATGAGGGACCGGGCCACCATCCGGCGGCTGAACATGTACCGGCAGAAGGAGCGCAGGTGAGAGAAAGGAGCGGGTGGCGGGTTACCCTTCGCGGGCCCGTCTTGCTTCTGATGGAGGAGAACCGAGCAGCTGATCTCGGACGGGGAACGCCTTTCTGATGACTGGAGGCCCTCGCACCGGGAACGGGCGATCCGAAAGCGACGGGCAAGAAGCCTCGCCGGCTAGGCCATGCACTCCCCTCGCCTACTGCACGGGCCGGGTTGAAATGGAGCTTCTGAAGGCAACAGCAAGAGGCTGGGCAGGCAGTTGCAGACGCCCTTTTTGCTGGAGCAAATGACTGCTTCGCTGTCAGAAACAGCTCCCTCCGCCCTCCCTTCCTTGTAGAGGTGCCAGACTCCACGCTGCCCTTGGGAGCTTGACCCCAGCCCTGACCTGGTCTCTTTCTGAGTTGCCCTTGAGTGTAACTGAAGAGTAATTAAACATCCTCACGCGGGATGCCTTAGAAGGCACTTAATGCTAAATCCTGCAGAAGTATTTTCTGTTTTTCTGAGTGTGTTTGGCCTCTGCTTTAAAACTCTGACTTCCCCAGAAAGCTAATTAGATGAGGGGGGTTTGGGATTGCCAGGATTCTGACCCCAAACCCTTGAGATTCTCTAAAGCTGTCTCTGGATGATTGTTTTGGTTGTTTCACTTACTCTTCCTCAGCTCCCATGGCCTAGAGCTGGCTGACAGGCACAGGCTAATGGGACAGCTGGAACAGGGGTGACAAGAGGGGCTCTAGTGTTGCTCAGTTGTGAGAGTGAGGTTGCCACCTGTTATCCAAAAGCTTGGGTGCTGCTTCCCTCCTGTCTGTAAACAGGTTGTTTTCATGCCTCCTTGGGTGCAGGCATGTGCTGTGTACACACAAGCAGGTATTAAATGGAAGCAGCTTTCCGTGTTTTCTAAAACCTCTGAAAAGGGGCCAGCTGTGAAATGTGGAACCTCTTAGCAGTGTGTTTTTCAGCGGCTGTGCTCCATCACTTGGCACAGCCTGCAGGGAAAAAAATCAGCCCTGAATAACAGGCATTTTTGCCTTCACCTCTGGGACATGTTGCCCTTTTACCTTATGTCGAGCCAAGGAACCTTCATTACTTCCAGTTGTTCATGCAGAGGTGCTCTGCTTCTAGCACGCTCTGGATAGTAACTGTGCTCTGTTTTGTTTGCTATGTTGGGTGAATGGGATATACATCCCTGTCTCTCAGTATTCACTTACATGAGTTGCAGAACATTCTGTTTGTGGTTGGGAGGCTCTCCCACATCCTTTCTTGTGTCCCCAGTAACAAATCTGGTAGCTGTTAACCTGCCAAGCAAATTTCCTTCCTGACCCACCTGCGTCCATAGGAGGATGAGAGTGAATGAAACTTCTTTTGCTATCTCCCAAGTTCTAACCTGAAACTGAAGATTTAATTATGAAACTATTTTATCGTATTTTTATGTCCGCTTCTTGAGAGTAGCTGCTGTTGTTCTACGTAGAAAAACGTAGTGATGTTTATTTTGCCAAAAACATAATTAATTTAATTATGAATTAATTATGATCAAAAACAGAAAACTGTGTGCAAACTTTTGAGTATGCTGGTACTGTTTATCAATCCGGATGTTAAAAGAAAGTAAAGTGGTGGGGTGAAGATAGAAAGCTGCTTCAGACTATGATCTTAAGACCCCTTGTCTGATCCTCTCGGAGAGACCTGCAGAATTAGGAGGCACTGGAGGCAGCGTTGGTGTTGAGCACCTTCAACCTTGTGGGGCAGACCAATGTCAAGCCTCATGCAAATCTTTTGGAAGACTTGGAAACTGCCATAATAGAGTGTGCTACAAGGATTTTGTTTTCAGATTTTTCTTTTGACCATTGTAGCTACTTGAATCTTCTTTACTTTGCTGGCTTGGATCTTGAGCTTATGTCTTCTGGATCCAAGGCTTGCTCTTTTTTATCCTTAGGAACAATCGTGGGAAAGTGATCCGGCCGCTCCAGTTCCAGTCCACAGTGGCACCAGGCACAGTGGCCAGAGTGGAGCCCAACATCAAGTGGTTTGGTGAGTTTGCCTGCAGTCTTCCTGTCTGCTGGTTTCCCTGTTTCTGAGGGGCATTGGGCAGCCTACAGTGTCCCTTAGCTGACTTGGGAGAGGGTGGAATGGTCAGCCAGCAAGAAGGACCACCTGGAAGGCTTGTAGAGCTGGAGAGTATCTGCTTTTGTGACTGTTTCTCTTACTGAGCCAGGGAGCAGTGGATGCTAGAATGGCTCTGAGGTTTACCTATTTATGACTCTTGCTCAATGCAGGAAACACTCGTGTGATCAAGCAGTCATCCCTCCAGAAGTTCCAAGAAGAGATGGAGACTGTGATGAAGGACCCCTACAGAGTGATCATGAAGAAGAGCCGGCTGCCTATATCTCTCCTTCATGACCGAATTAAGCCTCATGTGAGTTCTCTAGGCATTATTTGAAGCTACTGACTGTGCCATATTTCAATAATATCCAAAGATTGGGCTTTATCTGAAAAGGACTGTGTCTGTCCTGGGGAAAGCCTCCTGGATGTACAAGCGGGCAGGAATGCCCACTTGCTCTGAATCAGTGAAGATATGTGCCTTGGCTTTGCAAAGGAAGAAATGTGCTCTAGTTTTGCTGCTTAGCTACATTTGTGGCCTGAAGGAGAAAAATAATCAGTTCTATAAAGCTTCATTGCATGAAGGAGAGGCAGAATTTTCATGTATGGCTGGGCAAGTCACAAGATTGTTGCCAACCCGCTTTTCCAGTACAGCTCTTTAGAGCAATGTGCCATCAAAGTGCCTGGCTTTTCACAGGCCCCAGTGTGGTTTGGTTTTTGGTGAACCTTTTTTGAGGCTCTTCCCTGAGCTTTCCCAGGACTTGGTTGCTGTTATCTTTGAGAAGCAAGCTAGGGAAGCTGTCGGTGCTGCAGGAAGTACTGGGTGACTTCTTTGCTTGAGTCATTATTTATCTATCATACATCTCTCCCACCTCTCTGCACTGCAGTATTAAAGGCAAATCCAAAATACATGTTGCAGATGTGACTGTGTTTATGGATTTCTCGGTGCAAATAGAGCTGTGATGTGGCTGTCCTCCCTAGTCCTGCAGCTATATCCTTGCCAGGTTGGGTAGCCCTTGGTACTCGCCTGGTCTTGAGACTAACAGTGCGATCGTAAACAGAGTTACTCCAGTCTAAGCCCATTGATTTCAGTGGGCTTAGACTGGAGTAACTTTGCTTAGAATTGCACTGTATGTCCCCCAGATTGCCTTTGAGTTGGTTGCCAACAGTGTGCATTTGGAGGAGATTCACTTCCATCAGAGCTGTGTTGTTTCATTGGCAAAGAGTCCCAGCAGGGTTTGTCTCTAAATTTCCCTCAGGCATTAAAGGTGGGGCATGCTGGTTTTGCTAGATCCAGCCCCCAATTATTTGTGTTTTGCTGTATCTTGGGTTTCTTTTCCTTTAATTTTTTTCTTGAAGTATCACTGGATGCCTTTGTTTTCTCAGGAGTTTCCATATGTCTCTAATAAAACAAAAACATCCCAAATTAAGAAAAGAGGTCTCTGTAACTCAAGCGCACATCACAAAACAAAGCTAGATGTAGAAGATGGCAGTTCCAAGAAAAGCACTGGCATTTGCAGCTGGCTTTTCAAAGAAAAATTCCAAATGCAAGCCAGATTATCCTTGACAAATCTGAATTTTGGCAGCATCTGGATCCCTGTTTATGAAACAGAGGAGCAGGCAGAGATAACAGTCGAATGTTCATTGCGTAGATTTAATGTTTTTGGACTGGGTTAATAATAAGCAGAGCAGGGCTGCCTGGCAGGTGGGGCCTGGTTTGGGTTTGCTGTGCACTGAAGGCCCTCTGGCATGGAAGTTCCAAGGTTATAATTGGACCCATTGTCCTGATGCAGTGAGTGCGAGAGGAACGGCGTGCAACTTCTCCCTACCTCTCTCTGCTTTCAGAATTCCAAGGTTCACATTCTTGATACTGAAACCTTTGAAACAACATTTGGCCCCAAATCGTTACGGAAGCGGCCAAATCTCTCAGCGAGTGATGTGCAGTCGCTGGTGGAAAATGCTGCTGCTGAGGCTGGCAGCTATGACAAAGACAAGGACCGGGATTTAGTGGTGGAGGATACTGGAGTGAGGTAAGGAACTGGAGAAGCAGACCTCTTGCCCTAGCCTCTGTCGACTGATTTGCAGGTTTGCTATGGCTTGAGCTGGTGACGGTGCTCAAGGAAACGCAGCATTTTGCCCTAGGAGTGAATCTTAATCTTATTTAGCACAGTGGATTTTGTGTGCTCCGGGGTTAGGGTGCATCATTTCCTTCCAAAGGCTAATCTGCCTTCTTCTCAAAGACATTTTGCTCAGCCCCCTTTTCTGCCATTACACAGCCTTCGGCTCCACTCTGTGCAGCCAGTTGTGCAGAGATGGACAGCCCTGAGTGGAAACATGTTTTGAGCATGTATGTGTTCAGCCACATCTCCAAGGCAGTATTTATTGCTCTATGTGTCTCACACCCCCAGTCTTACTCTGGGAGAATTCTAGTTTTCCCCACGTGGATGTCATGTCCTATCGGTGCTGCCAGGTGGGAGAGGTGTATCACATCCAAAGGACGATTTAGTTGACCTGTCCTCCAGCAGATGTGACATGGAAAGAGATGTCAAGGCCTGGAAAAATACAGGCAAATTTTTTGCCTGAGGATCTTTTTCAGTTTTTTTCTGATGGGAAATTTGGGAGGAGCTCTGGAGAAAAAATCCTTTTAAATGAGTGAAATCTTTTAAAGACTCTTTTATTCACTCATTGTGTAACATGAAGATGTATGAAGGCCCCCCCCCTTTTTTTCATTTGAAATTTGAGGGGAACGCTGAACAAATGTTACGCACACATGTTCAGTTATCTCTGAAGTGCACATGTAACCTGACTTGTGGAATTACTAAATGATGCATTTGATGTTGTTAAAGCAGCAAAATAGGTTTAGGTTTGATAGGAAAGTAAGAATTGCATATATGTCAATTTCCCCCAAATCTATTTTTCCCCCTTGCGGCTTCAACTTTTCCGGAAATCTTTACATCTCTAGGCATGTGGGAGTGTGTATGTGTGTGTGTGTGTATTTTGAACTACTGATCTTTCCATTTGCCCCCTTGTAGGGAGGAAGCACAAGAAGATATATACAAGAAGGGGCAGTCTAAGCGAATCTGGGGAGAGCTTTACAAGGTAGGCACATGCAGTGGGGCGGGGGCTGAATAGTTCTCTACTTCCCTAATGTTTTGCTCAATGTAATACTGCAGTTGTTGCTTTGATCATCCTGAATAGCTTCTGGAAAGACCTGCTGTGGTCTGTTCTGCTATGGTGGTCTATATTCTGCTGCTTTACCCTTTTTATTAAGGCAATAAATAGCTGGCTTCCTGGATTGTCGGGAGAGGTATGTTAGTGTCTGTGTCAGCAATAGCCTATTAGGAAGAAGCATGGCTGCTGGGCATCCATGGGCCCATTCAGGCACTCCATCTTCTGAACAGTTACTGCTTCCCTTCTGTTGCTTCCCCCTCTTGCTCTGCATGTAGAGGCTACTGTCGGAGCATGGAGGCACAGACATAGTGCTGAAAGGAACACATCCACTGGGACAGGAACATGGGCAGGTGCAAAGACCAGGGGAGAGATGACCTGGGCTTCTCTGTAGTGAAGTGTGACCCACTTTTTTTCTGGGCATCTTCATGGAAAGAAGTTAGGACACTTGTTTTTAGGAAGCTGCTGGCTGGGTTTTCTATCTGGGAAGCTCAGCGCTCGATGCAGCCGGGCTGTCTATTCCAACACTCTTGCATCCCCCTCCCTTTATTTGCTTTCAAGCTACTGGACCATGGCTACTCTTTTTGGAGAGCTGCTTGTTGGAAGTCTGTGATCATGATAAAACAGCTTGAGCAGCTCTGCTGTCAAGACTGCATATCATGGCATGAAGCCCAGCCCAGAGAACCAGGAGGCTGTTCTTTCCTATCCCTTTCCTGTTAATATGCAGCATGAACTTGTTTTGCTGTAATGCTGCTGTGGCTGCAACGTGAGGGAGATGAGGCTGGCTGCACTATAGGACAGACAGAGCAGTTGACTCGGCCCCTTGCAGTGGGAGAGGAGAGATGCATGTGCCGCCTGTCTTCTGCAGAGTTCTGCCTGGCATGCTGAAGGGCAAGCTTCCTCTCCCTTTCTCTCTCAACTGCCAGGTGATCGATTCATCGGATGTGGTGGTGCAAGTGCTGGACGCCAGAGACCCAATGGGGACCCGCTCCCCACATGTGGAGAGCTACCTGAAAAAAGAGAAGCCATGGAAACATCTCATTTTTGTCTTGAACAAATGTGACCTTGTGCCTACATGGGCCACGGTGAGTCTCCTGTGCCTAGTGATAGAGGCAGGATGTTTGCTTCTGCAATTGCTGCTGCTCCCAGGAAAACATTGAGGGCTTCATGGCCTGTCTGCCCGGAGCAGCTCTATGGAGCTGTATGAAGGGTGTGAAGCCCTAGCTGGAATGGTTGCTATGAACTAGAATGAATGGCCTTGGCAGCAGTTTTGTTACTGCTGCTGCACCCTCTGCAGCCTGAACTGCAGCCTCCCTGGGTTGAAGGGCTATGTTAAAGCTCTTGACTGGCAGGCTTTGCTCTCTTCCAGAGACGCTGGGTGGCCCTTCTCTCCCGGGAGTATCCCACCTTGGCCTTCCATGCAAGCCTCACAAACCCCTTTGGAAAAGGAGCCTTCATCCAACTCCTGAGACAGTTTGGCAAGGTATGGTATGTTTCTGTGGTGTTGAGGTGCAAGCTCTTCTAGGAAATCTTACAGCCAGTTTAGTGTAGTGGTTAAAAGCGGCTGGACTCTAATCTGGAGAACTGGGTTTGATTCCTCACTCCTCCACTTGAAGCCAGCTGGGTGACCTTGGGTCAGTTACAGCTTCTAGTGCTCTCAGCCTCACCCACCTCACAGGGTGTTTTGTTGTGGGGATAATAATGACGTACTTTGTAAACCACTCTGAGTGGGTGTTAAGTCATCCTGAAGGGCGGTATATAAATCGAATGTTATTAATTTGTGGAGGGGTGGCCTGAATCTCCTGTTGAGACATGGGGAAGAAGTGTGTACACTTCCAAGGCTGGGCACCAGTTAGCAGATATGGAGCACTAGTTGCTGGCATTGGGAGCCTGACTGGGGGCCTGTTAAACCAAGGGAGAAAGTCGCCAGGCCCCCAGCTCAGTAGCTGAACCACTTCTGCTCATAAGCAGGAGGAGGGAGCACCAGATGTGTGCATCACCTGACTGGTTGCGCTCCTATCGCCAAGCCCCTGAAGCCTTCCCAGACTTCCCTTCTCCTCCCACTGCCAGTGCCCCAGGAGCACCAGCATCTCCTCTTCTGTTTGGTGTGCAGTGCAGCAGTGTCACATGCAAACAGCTACTGCTGCTCACTTGCTAACAGGCATTCTGCTTGAGCTGGGTATAGAATAATCTGAGCTGATTCACAAAACAAGCTTTCTCTCCTGTCTTTTTCTGTCTTCCCGTGGAACATGGCAGTTTGAAGAGCTCAGGACATGAAGCATGTAAGAAATTTACAGTGGAGAGGAGCCACTAGGTCTTGGGCTCCTTTCAGAAAACCCAACTTTATATACTGCTTCCCTTGACACTGCATTCTAGGGAGAAACTGATTGATCTGAAAGTACCCTCATTTCTCTTTAACCTTTTTTTACCCTTCAAAGTGGCATGTATGGCTTTCTTCCTCATCCACCTCTTTATCTTCACAACAACTTCCACACTTGTGGAAGTAAATCAGTGGAGAGAGAGACTGGCCCAAGATGAGCAAGTGGACTTCATGGTTGAGGAGGGATTTGAACTCAGATCTCCCTGGCTGTAATCCAACACTAGGCACTCCTCATCTGAGATGCTTATGGCAAGCCTACTGTTCAGGTCTGTTTCTTTGTACGTAACAGCTGCATGTGGACAAGAAACAGATTAGCGTGGGCTTCATTGGCTACCCCAATGTGGGAAAGAGCTCGGTGATAAATACACTCCGCTCCAAGAAGGTCTGCAAAGTGGCTCCCATCGCTGGCGAAACCAAGGTAGGTCTGTTAGGCAAGCCTCACCCCAGCGGGGTCAGGCTTAATCTCTGACATGACCTGTGCTAAGATGGTGTAGCTATGGGTTGGGGGTGGTATTGGTCTGAGAGGTCCTGGTGCATCTGGTGGTTATCAGGTCATCCTGCAGGGCACTGGGTGTTCCATCCTTCTCAAATTCTCGCTCCCAAGTGTGAGAGGACCATGCAAATGAGCTTGGCATGGACAGACAGAAGAATTAGCCCATGATAGGAAGCAATCTCTCCCCTCTAGTTGAGAGCAAGTGACAATATATCTGTAACTTAAAGCCTTGTGAATGAGTAAATCAGGCTGTAAGACGTTGTGTGACATAGGTGGGCTCTTGCTGAGGTTTACCTGCCCACCTTTCTCTCTCTCCTTAAAGTATCCAGGCTTCCTCTTGGCTGTGTCCTTCCTAGTTTAAGGGACCTTTTCCTTCCTGCCAGCTAAATCTTATTCTTTCCTCCACAGGTGTGGCAGTACATCACCTTGATGCGCCGCATATTCCTCATTGATTGCCCAGGAGTGGTGTATCCCTCAGGAGACACGGAAACCGAAATTGTGTTGAAGGGAGTGGTGAGTGTTCAGGCAAACCTTTGAGGCTCAGAACCCACCTCACATGGTTCAGGGCGAAGATGGTGGCGAAACCAGAGTGCTTGTGCAGTCTTTACACAGATCTTTTGTCATTTGATCCAGCACGTTGCCATGGCAAGTGATGGAGGAGGCCTATAAGACACCTGCCCCTCTCCAATCCATTCTTGCCACTGCAGCTGTTCGTGAGTGGATTTTCTCTACCAGAGCTTGTGGAGAGGGAGGGCGCTATGTAATTTCCTGGTTCTTTCCAGGTTCAAGTTGAAAAAATCAAGACTCCAGAAGATCATATTGCCACAGTGCTGGAGCGAGCCAAGCCAGAGTACATCAGCAAAACATACAAAGTGGACTCCTGGCAAAATGCAGAGGATTTCCTTGAGAAGCTGTCCATCAAGACTGGGAAGCTGCTCAAGGTGAAGGAGCCAGCCTTTCCTTCTGGAGGTGTGATGTGAAAGGACTGCCATGGAGGAGGGGGAGTCTGCTGTGAGGTCAATCAGAGTGGGCTGGAGTGATGCTTAGGGGTAGGCAATTCAGTGGAGGGAAAGGAGAAGAGAATGCAGGCAGGCATTCTCTGAAGTGAGAGTTGGGCTGGTTCTAGGAATCTAGTGAAGTTGCTAGCCAAAACTATGGAGGTGATCTTGGAGAAGAATCCACCCACCCACCCCGCTGCCCGTGGACTCACGATCCTGTAATCATGGCTTGCAGCCTTGCTGGATTCATGGAACCCGAGTGGGATTCCATTTCCTGTGTTTGCTCTTCTGCTGTTGCTCCTTGCTGTGGCTATTGGCCTAGTGGGCTTGAAAGCGTGCTCCTGTTGTTTTAGGGGGGAGAGCCCGATGTGCGCACAGTGAGCAAGATGGTGCTGAACGACTGGCAGAGGGGCCGTATTCCCTTCTTCGTGAAGCCCCCAAATATGGAGCAGGGCCCTCAGGTAAGATGGTGCATGCAAATGAAGGAATTGCATATTTCAGTGATTAGAATTGTGCATGTAGCTGATGATATTAAAGCAACAGGAGTAGGATCCATTTAATGGCAAACGACGTTTGAGCAAATAAAACAAGCCCTGGCAACAACCGGGATGGCATACAGGTGACCGCTGGGCAGTGACTCTTCTGGAGATAAGGGTAAGGGTTTGAATAAGGACAGGACAAGAAGACAATGATTAAAGATTTATACTGCTACCAGCCTGGTCCCTCTTCCTTGCTGTCAAAGTACTCCTACTTCAAAAGCCACAATAGAAGTGGCTTGAGGTCTTCTGTAATAGTTATCTTAGCTTTAGCAATCTGAGAGCCTTTTTTTCGCAGATCTGTAAGTCCTCCCTTTCTCTGTAGGCCAGACTGCTACTTTTTGAAGTGCATATAGCAAGTTATGCATGCCTCTTTCCTCCTACGTCCTCAGAACAATACAATGAGAGCTGTATTGGCTGCATTTTAAAACTCAGAACTTTCAGAGTTGCTCAGAGAAAAAGACTAGCATTATTTTTGGTATTCAGCTGAAAACTCTCATTATTAATTACTGTCTCTGTGGATGCAGAGTGGTATCGCTTTCTGCTTTGATATCCTTTGCAGTGGCTTAATTCAGTTTCATCTCTACGTTGACTGCATTGGGAACGTATGTCTTTGGTGCCACTCAGCCAGTTAGTGTTCTTGGTGACTAATCAGCATGTTTTCTAGTGCTCTCTGACATGATCTGGAAGCTTAATAGCTGTGGATAATGGCAACTCAAGTTCTCACCTTTTAAAAAGGAGGAAGATTCCGTCCTGTCCCTGCCTAGAAAATTGACAGGGCTGTGCATTAGCCAGGGGGACTTTCCTTATCCTAACAAGGGAATATGGGCACCCTAGAGTGTTCTTGCCACACCCCCAGGGGGACATGGATCTTGGATGGAGAAGTGCCGACCTGATAGAAGTATTTTCAGTTGGTTACATTCCTGGATAGTTATTATTTATCACCAACCACAGCCACAGAAAAGATTGGGAGAACTCGGTCCACCTTTGTCAGAGATGTGATTGACAGCCTTGTGTTTAGAAAGACCGTGGACTGCTTTCTAAATAGAAGCGTCAGTTTATGGGCTGGGCTGAAACCCCACCCACCAATCTGAAATCCCTGACCTCTAGGAGAGGATACTACGTCAGTGACAAAGAAAATGAGTTTAGCACCTGAGAAACTCTTTGATCAGACTGCAGATTCCGGAGAAATGATCAGTCGGATTTAGGCGAGCTTCATTTCAGATTAATCCCTGGTTAAAGACATCTCAAACTGTGCCAAGAACATTTGGAGTGGAACAAGCATGGTAGGGGGGCGGGGCATGCTTCGATTATCATGAATTTCAGAGAGATTTCCTTTCCACCTTGCAGCCCAGAGAGGATGCCTCAACCACAAGCCAGTGTAAGGAGTCTGAGGACACCACAGAGTCACTCGAAGAGCAGGCTGTGAATGATGACCACCCCAATACGATGTGGCCTTTGTCCCACGTGCGGCAGAACTTTGGGCAGATCCATGTTGTTCCTCATTTCTCACAAGAGGACTTGATCCCTGTGGATGTGTCAGATGGCAGTGAAACAGACGATGACCCAGAGGAGGATGGTCAGCTTCATGAGGCAGACGATGGCCCTTTGAACAAAGCAGACAGTGGGCAGGATTCCAAAGCAGTACTAAAGGCTCTGGACGAGAAGATTTCCAAGTATAAGAGATTCTTGGAGAAGGCCAAAGCTAAGCGCTTCTCTGCAATAAGGTAATCCCTTCTGGAGATGGAGGGGACTTGGTTGAGCTTTGACGTCTTGGCTGGAAGAGTCTTTGAGAACAAGGCTACCTTTCTACCACAATTATAGAGCTGTCCAGTACTCTGTGTGCCCTTGTCCCTCCCTGCTCCCAGTTTCATTTGTGGCCATCAAGATCACAAGCTATGTGCAGTAGTCAGGTAGCTCCCAGTAGCTTGAGAACCTGGGCCAAGCCACATGCTGCAGAAGAGGCTACGTTTCAGTCTGGGGCCACAGTGTGGCTCTGTGTCACTTGGCAAAAGTGTATGAGTCCAAACACTGCAGAGCCATAGTTTGGTTTCTGTTATACCTGGCTGTCATGCAAGCAGACTGTCTGAGACTCAAGGTGGATTACACCAGTGTATGGCAATGCAATCACCAGGTTGGGGGGGCAGGACTGAACACATTGTGCCTGGGCGGGGGACAGCAGCATTTGGCAAGTCTTCCAAAGCTTCATTTGCTTGTGTTGCAGAATCCCCAAAGGGCTGAGTGAAAAAGTCTTTGCAAAGTCTCAGTCGAATGCTGCGACTGCTTCATGTGGTGATACCAGAGGTGAGAGGGGTTCGAGGACCTGGATGGTTTGGGAGGGCCTCGCTCTGCAGTCAACCTGTGTTTTGACCACAACGCTTTTGGCAACAAGCACCAAAAGGAGGAAAAGAGAACAGAACTGTGTGCGTCAAAGTTGATTTGGGCAGAGAGGTGGGTCCCAAACGGTGCAGCTATTTTCAAAAGAGCTATTGATCTCAAATGCATCTTAATAAGCACCTTTAAGCAGCCTTTTAACCTTCTGTAAATGGTTCTGGGATCAGCAGATGCTGTAAAGGAGGAGGGCGAAGCTTCTCGTGTTGTATACTTGGGTTGTCATAGCATAAGCAATTGATTTGATGTGTCACAGATTAGTGGACATGTGAGGCTGATAGTTGCTGCTTGGCACATAGCGCCATTATCCTGACATGTCTGATCTGGGCTGGTGCTTTGGAAGTCTGCCAAACAAAGTTCTTGAAATACTTCTTTTAGAGAGTCAGAGGAAAGCTGAGAAAAGGAGGGTAGAAGAAGATGAAGAGGAGGCCGACACTCATCAGGTTAAGAAGCCTTGCAAGAAACTAAGTTCTAAGGAGGTAAGAGGCGACAACCACATTAAAAGCCCATAACACAGGCTTTTTACTACTACCCTTCTAGCGCAAATAAGCAATTTTGGCTTTGGGGAGGGCTTCAATGCATGCATGTCACTCTGCAAATAAGCCTTTCCTTTTCCTACTAGGCAGCGCTGGGGGAGGTACTCCTTTTTGTGCATTTGCAGCAGCCCAGTTTTTTTATTGTTTCTTTCAATTAAGCTTTCTGAATTCAATGTTTGACTTTACTCTTACAGCGGAGAGCACAGCAGCGGCAGCAGCATTCCAAGAAAACTGGTGTCCGTTATTATGACACTCACAATGTCAAAAATAAAAACCGGAACAAGAAGAAACACAATGAAGAAGGTCAGAAACCAAAAATGAAGAGAAATAAATACAAGCATTAGTTTTTTTCCTTTTTGAACAGAGTGAAGTATCTGTTGGGCTTTGCCAGAACTGTGCTGTGTAAACAGCTGTACCTCACCTGGTCTCTCTGACTTCCCCCCGGCATGCTAGGCTGAAGGAATTGGAACTCTTTCTGAGCCTAACCACTGCTGGAGAGTTGGGACATTCCTATTGACTCAGTGCCAGAACGAATCCTTCACTTATACTAATCCGGCAGCCATCTTACATTTTGCCTAAATCGTCAGCTTTTTGGCACGGGCCCCAATTAGGTGCTCCTGAAACCAGCACAAGGCCCCCTACAGAAAACAAAAAGATAACTTTACTATGGGGTGGGAGCTTTTGTAAATCAACCCAGAATGTGGAAAACAGCATAGTAAGAATTGCACACACTGTTGAGGCATAGGGGCACAGAGGGATAAATTGGTTGAGAGGAGTTGGAGTGGGGCGCTTCAAATCCTCCCCCCATGAGTATTTCCAGTTAAGATTTACTATATACTAGGTGGTAACTCCACAGGTGCCCACTTCTGTGCTCCTATTTTATAGCGGGATAGTCTTACGGCCCTAACAGAAAAGCTAGAATTATCTATGAAATCAGTACTTTCCCCCAAAACTCTTCAAGACAATGTGTGTCTTAACTCATCCTGCAGTCATCTACTAAAACTCACAGAGGGAAAAACAAGTAGAACCAGAAAGCAGCCTGGAGAACTGGATGCACTTCGTAGCACTGTAGCTAATTCCTAGCTGCAGCAAAGAGCACCCGCATAGCAGGACAGGTAGAGATCTTTGAGGGGAGTATCTGTGTTCCAAAGGAAGCCTGGAATAGGCAATGCCAACTAAGCCTCATATCATATCAGAATTTTTATTCTTTTACGAATCTAGACAGGCCCTTTGCCTAGGTGTTGGGGCTGAGACCTGCCCAGCACTTTGCCAAAAAAATAGTATATGAAACATCTCCAGTTGTTGTGTTCTGGAACACACCAGAACCATAAGAAGCCTTGCTTTTTGCTTGAGAGATGGTGGAAAGGTTTACTTCTTTGGAGCAATGATGCCTTCGAGCTGGGCCTGAATTACAGAATGAAAAACAAAAATTTGTTAGGGACTTGCTCAAACATGTGCAACTAGTTGCTGTAGTCCTTGGGAAAAGCATGAGCCAGGGGACCATGCTGATTCTTACATTCCTCCTCCCATGTTTAAAAAAAATCAGCTGCTCTCATTCTTGGCATGTAGTTGTTTCATTACGAGAAGCAAGTAGGAAATTGGCAGAGTTTCCTGGCAGTGAAAGGCGTTTTGAAAAGTAAAGCAGTAAAAAGGAAATCAAATCACAGTTGCTGAAATAGTGGTTTGCATTCCCTAATTTTAGGCCTGGCTGTGAAATGATTTCCTGGGCAGGGGCTGGGAGCAGCAAGCGGCAACTCAGGGACTGCAACAACTTGAAGCCCAGTCAGTGAAAAAAGAAACTAGTGGCTGCTGTGCAAGACAGCAGCTATTAAATATCAAGTATCTTATTAAGCTCTTTAATTTAGAGCTGCAGAAAAGGTGGTCCTGGTATTGCAATAAAATAAACCCAGCTCTTTCCTACAAGCAAGCCTTTTCTCAGCAGAAAACACCAAGGGCAGCAGCCAATCTGATCTGGGAAAAACAATCCCCTCCTTAAGTGCACATGCCACTCTGCCAGACCTAGCAGGTGAACAGAAACCATCATGTGCTGGTAGTCCCTGAGTGAAACATGTCTTAGGCCTCTGAGCCCTCCCCTGCCTCCCTCATGGCTTGAAAATACTAGTCTTCCTTCCCAAAGTGAAAACCTGAGAGCTCTCCTAAGTAAAGAGTAAAAAGAGGTCTTCCCATACATACGTTATCCTCTCTTTCACTAACCTTCAACTGCTGATTGGTCCGCTTAAGGAATTGGACTTCCTCAGTGTGTTTCTTCTCCTCCACTTGCCGCCTTTCAAGCTCCCGTTTTTCAATGGCTTCACATTTGGCTTTCTGCTCATTTACTTGCCTCTCCAGATCTTTCTTCTCATCCTCTAACTCTAGAATCTTGAACAGAAAATAATGTTTTATCAGTCTATTAACCACCAACATGAAGTGTGATTACCGCCATCTACTCCAAGCAGGCTGAATGAGGCTGCAATTCTGATCAAAGCTGTTCCCATTGTTTTATCAAGCTTGGCAGTTCAGCTTTTTACAATTAGAGCTAGTAGCTTTTTCTTGCCAAAATTGCTGGGGAAAAGACGTCTGTGTGTATCTTAGGTAATTAAAAGAATATAAAATTGTTCTGTGAAAGTCATATACAAGGAGATAGGAAAACATAACAAAGCTTCAAATGATATAGTTGTTTAGATTTGTGCAAAAAATACCCCATTCCTAGACATGAATTGCTAAGAGGAGGCAGTTGCATCCAAGTCCCGAACTGGATGTGCAATACTGAGGAAAAAATGAGCCCTGATGATAATGTCATCAATGTTGGATACAATTTTCAGCAGTGTAAATTATGTCTCAGACATGGCAACTTACCAAATTCAACTAACTGCAGGGGTCAGAACGTGGGGGGGGGGGGGGGTCTCCAGGACTCATCTGGGTCAAGTTTCAACTCGGGGTTAGCTGCCATCTAGTTTGTTTTCATGTCTTACTGTACATAGTGTTCACAAAGTAGTTTCACTATGTTACCTTTAGCTGCGTACAATGTTAATTTTTTTTCCTTTGGGCCCTTTTTCTTATTTTTGTGTTGTTTGTATTAAGAGCCTGTTCCCTTTTTGTTACTTGAAATGTACAAACACACACAGCTGCTTAGTTCCTGGGCAACAGCAGAATTTGGCTTTCTGAGTGCTTTCCTCAAAGCGCATGGCCCATTATGCCTTTACCTAGCCCCCTTGCTGTAGATGGACCCACTTACTCTTCTTTCCATATCCGACTTGCCCTGCTCAGCCTGCAGTGCCTTCCTCATGCCAAAGGCAACGCTGCTCTCATACAGGGTCTGGTAGGCAGCAATAGTCATCCGGATCTCATCCCGCACACGCAGCAGCAGCAGCCCGCGCTCGGCACAGTTGATAGTCACCTCCCGTATCAGCTCATCTGGAAGTGGAGAGCTAGGGGTTGTCCTCTCTCTCATGCCTTCTCTTCCATTAAGTAAAGCTTAGGGGATTCTCACAGCCCAAGAATACTTCATTCAAGAGGGGTGCATATCTCTTGTGAGCAAAGTTCACAAGAACTTTGGTTTCCAGTGCTGTGGTTTCCACTGGTTTCCATGCTACTGTGCATACTTCAAGGCTGTGCTTGCGGGAGAAAGGCAAAGAAGCCTTTACAGACCCGTTTCACCTCAAGGTCTTCACACCAGGAGAAGGGAGTAAAGAGAATTAGCACCCTCTCCTCTCTTGAAGGGGTACCCTGAAACAAGGAAGGTGCACCTGGCCCTGCTGCCCTCACCGAAACACTGCGAGTAGAGCTCTCGCCGCACAGGGCAGATGCCTGTCTCTCGTGCCTGGCGTTGCTGGAGCTTGAGGTCCAACTGCTCCTGCAGATGCACCACATCCATGCGTGTGCTGGGGGTGCTCGACACCTGCTGGATCCACAGCTGGTTCTCCTCTACCCATTCTCTGCACAGAAGCAAGCAGACAGAGGGCTCATGCATGATAGCTGCATTGGACCCTGGCCTCAGCTAGTTTTGCCAACCTCCAGGTGGTGGTTAGAGAGCTCATTCCCTGCAGGTGGTTATGATCCCCAGGCTACAGTTCCCTCGGAGAAAATGGCTTCTTTGGAGGGTGGACTCTCCAGCATTACACCCTGCTGAGGTCCTCCCCAGGCTCCCTCCCCAAATCTCCAGGAACTAGGCCCCCATTCCCTGCTCAACCCGTCTCCCTTCGCCCCTCTCGCCCGCCCTGGGGCTCACCTAGGCGGCAGGATGGCATTGAGGATTTCCTCCGCTTGCTTGCCAGGATCGACGGTGGGTGACGGCACCTTGGGCTTGGCGGGCGGGACGGGCCCGGTGGGCACCGACAGCTGCGGGCTGGCCTTCAGCGGCCGGGCCTAGGGAGAGGCGGCAGAGACTGTGAAGTCTCCGGGACGACGCTCGCTCCCATTCTCCCTCCCAGTCTCGGCCGGCTTCCCACCTACCTTCGGAGACCGCTTCTCGGTGTTGCGGCTCACCAGCACCGGCGTCTCGTAGCGGAGCAGCGAGTCCGCGGGCGGGATCATCACGGCGGCTCCGGCGTCGCTCCTGCAGGGCCCGGTCCTCGCCGCGGGGCCTGTTGTCCTGCCGCTGCCATGGCGACGGGGACGCTCCGCCGGAATCGCCCGACAACGGGAGTTCTTCGCGCATGCGCACTAGAAGACCGCCAGGAAAGCGCGCGCGATCTCGGGCTTGCCGGCGGCAATCACGTGACCCCCGTCATGGGGGCGCAGGGGATGAGCCGAGCCTACCCTGCAAGGTTATCGGACAACGGCTCTGTTCTTATATCTCGCCCACGGCCCATTTTTTCATCCTTGATTCCGCGGACTTCCTCCCACCTGCAAAACAACCGCTGCGACAAGAAAACCCGACTGACTAGGAAGTCCCGCCTCCAAACGCTGGAAGTGCCTTCCTTGGCTTCGCTCAGAACGCGTCATAGAGACGCGGAAGTAGAGCGGCCCCCCCATCGAGGTCAGAAGTGCTTCCGTTTAGCGACGGAAGGTGAAGTGAGGCTCGAGGAAGAAGACGGCGAGCGGACCGGGCGGGCGCTATGGAGGAACCACAGCGCCGGCGGCGGAGGAAGCGGAGCCCCCGCGGAAGCCGCTCGCCAGAGGCCGCCAAGTGAGCCTTCCCTTTTTCTTCGTCCTCCTCTCCGGCAGGCCTGAGCCTCACGGCCCGGCCTCTGACCCCCCTCCCCTTCAGCGGGCCGCGAGAGTCGCCTGGTTAGCGGCTGATAGGCCCTCGATCCACGTCCCGGCCCGCGGGCTGCGCCTTTCTTCTCTGCCCTCGGTGCCGGGCCTCAGCCCCTTGGGGCTCCCGTTTGCTGATGCCTCCCTTCGCCCCCGTTGTGATTGTTTTCTTTTCTGCTCTAGTGAATCAGTGGTCTGTTTCTTTACAGGCTGGCTTCCAAGAAGAAGAGCAAGTCCTCGGCTAAAAGAAGCAAGAGAAGCCGGAGCCCACGTCCCGTGATAGGCAAAGTGAAGCAGGTGAGTGGCTCTCCTGGAGGATGCTGAGGGAGTGAGCTGGGATCCTGGCGGGCCCTTCCTAGTCTTAGGTTAGCTCTACGGAAAGAGGAAGAGAAGCGGGGAGAGACGCAAACACAAGTATAAGTCCAACGGCACCTCAACAGTTGTGCCACAGATTTTATTTACATTGTAGCTTGCCTTCTTCACTGAGACTCAGGGCAGATTACACAGTGTGACTTAGTAATGTCAGTTTTAAGGACGCTTTATTAAACAACATAATAGGATATATTGCAAATTTAAAACCAGCAGAAATCCATTACGAAATTGAAGAAATGCTGAACTAGAGCACAAGCAATTATAATAGTGATATATTAAATACATAGAACTGCCTGGTGAGATCATATTCGAAGCAACAGATAGTACATACTAGTAAAGTTTCTGGTCCTCATTTCTATACTGATGTATTTCTTTGAGACCATTTCCTTACAGCATAGCTCTCCTATATGAGTAAACAGCTCTCGAATGCAATGAAAAGAAATTGTTTTCCTTGTTTTTAATTATTAGAATTACAGGAAGGGAGGTGAGAAAGGGAGGAGTTGGGGGTAGAGAGAGGTCTAGTGGCATAAATCAGGTCTCTCTATAAGGAACTGGAACAGATTAGGATTAGGTTGTTATACCTAATGATTAAGTTGTTAGACCTAATGGATGATGAGTGAGGTCAAAGAATCTAGCTCTTTTCTCTTGAAGTGAAGCTGCCTTTCACCTGGATCAAAGTCTACCGGTCACTAAAGTGACCATCAGAGGAGGAGCAAGTAGCCAGCTGAAGCTTCTCTAGGAATGCTCTTACTTAATTTGTTATTGTTCTCTGAATTGCTTTGTTTTTATTTATGTTTTTTATTTTTATTCTTCTCTGAACTGTTTTAGAAGCTGAAAAACAGGGAGAAAAAAAACTAGCAAAACTAATAATTAGTTTACAGTGCAGAGCTGCTGAAAATACTGCAACAAAATATTATACAGCAAATATTTTGAACACCAAGTTGTTTAATGAGTGTTAAATGTTACTGCTATACAGCAGAAAATAATTGATATTTAAAACTGTATATTGAGCTATTCATATTATTGGCAAACTAATTAATTTGCTTACAGCATAATTCTGAGGCCTGCCGGCGGCTGCACACCCACGTAACTGCAGTGCCGCCAGTCCTCTCCCTAAGGACTTTGGCAGGAGAACAGCACAAGCAGCCGAGCCTAGCAAGGCACGGCCGGGAGAGAATGCATCCTATTTGTCCAGGCAGCACTGGCAGAATCCACCAGTTGCAGGGTGGCTGCAGTTGACAGCACTGCGAGTGGAAAGGAGAGGCATAGCCAGATTGTGAGCTGGGCTGTGTTTGTTATCACCAGCTGCTAATGCTATTTTGTGCCCTGCTGAGAGTGGGTGCACAGGGCAGAAAGACCCCCATGATCGGGCTCACTGCACCCTAACAGAGGCGCCTTCCATGGGGGGAAGTTACACTGAAGGTGTGCCTGCCCACCGACCTGCTTGCCAGGCTGGCAGCTGAAGCACCACTCCTTGCAATCTTATCCCCCCTCTGCTTCTGCTGCTCTGAGAAATATGCATCCCGTCCTTGAAAAGTAAGACCAGAAAGGCAGCAAGACCAAGCGAGAGTTGCACCCACAGCCCTCGACACTCAGGATGAGCCCCCCAAGTCTTGGAGAAGCAGCTCCTTAGGGCAAGCTGGGGGTGGGTGGGTTCTGAAACGAAGGGCGAGAATGCCCATTGGAAATAACAGGAGAGGCTGGAAGGCCCATTGGATATGATGGGAGCCATGAATGTCCATTGATGTGCAGTGCCTCCATTGAAATACATCATTGCATTGAAAAGATGCAAGGAGGCTGCGTGATGGACCGCGAGAGCCGTGCTGGGGTGATGGCTCCCGGAGTGGAAGGATAACTTCTAGGATGAGAGGAACTGCTCTGGGCGCCATCATCCTGTCTCCCAAAGTCCATCCCTGCCTCTGCAAACAGCAAAAGGGAGGACGGTCTGGCCTTGTAGGGGAAGAGCCCCGGAGATCCCAGGATGTTGCTTGCCCCCCTCCACATCCCAGTATCAGCCTTGTTCTCCGCATACAGTAGTCTTTTGCTGGACCTACTGAATGCCAGCAGTGCTGTTGGGGAGAGAGAGTCCTCCATGGCCCCCCTTCCCCGCCAGACACACGTAGGCAGCACTACAAGTCCCACCCCATTGCCTGCAGTGAATTTGACAGGGAGAAGGGGGGAAGCTGGGAAGGTCTGGAGCCACCTCATCCGTACCAGAGATGATTTGTCGGGCTGTTTGCAAGGGCAGTCTTATGGGGAAGTGGGGAGGGGGCTACTGTCATGCACAGGCAACAGACAGGCAAACAGACAGGAAGGGAGTTGTTCAACACAGACTTTACTGAACTGCTAAAAGAGGAGGATGTCTGGACCCCTCACCTGGGTAGGGAGCTGCACCTGTTAGCCTGGTGGTCAGGGCCAGGAGAACCAATTATTGTGCAGTTGGCAGCGTTTGGGGGGGAGCAGGTAAGGGGAGAGGGGATGCTGGTATGCACAAGCAAGCTAGGGTAGTCACCTCCCCAGTTCCTTCTTACCTGCCTGTGGTCCCTCACCTCTCTCTAAGCCAGGACTCAGGAGATGGGTAATCTGCAAGGGAACATGGGTGGTAGTTGTTAGTCAGACAGTCTGGACATGGCTTTCCTTCCATAGGTGAATGTGAGGTATGCCCCAAATTTCACAAGATCCCCCCGGTACACTTCTGCCCCACCGCTGCGAGCAGCCTCTCCTGCCTTGCACTCTTAAGTCCCCACAGGGCTCTTGGGCAGAGCCCTGGCCATCTCCCTACTTACCTGCTGCAAAACTGAGTCATGGGCACCCTGGCTAGAGGTTATGTAGGGTGACCAAGGTGCTGATTGGATGTGGGCGAAGGGGCTTGGCCACCGAGGGGGCATGAGTGGATTGGTCCCAGTGATTGGGCAGGGCAGGGAGGATATTGACTTTTTGTATGTTGGGTGCCTTATGGGATGCTGTTGTTTTACATGGTGTAACTTTTTGCCACTTCTGCGGACGTTCCCAGGCCTAAAACAGCTTAGGGAACTAACTCACGCCCCACCCCCCGGCATGCCAGTGCATTGACTTACGCCGCATCTGGATGTTGGTGGAGGGCCGGGGTGGAGCGCTGACAGAGATGGGTATGCCGGCGTAACACCTAGTTGGCTCCCTGAGCGCTTTTGTGCCCCCTTCTCAGGCTTGCGCTGTCATTTATTTATTATTTTTATTTATTTATAGCCTTCCTTTTTCACTGAGATCCGTGGTGGATTTCACAGTGCAAGTGAAAATACAATATAATCAACAGCTAGGACAGTAACTGAGCAGAGTACAATAATGAACAACAATTAGGCTGTTGAGTGCAAGAGATACAGTAAGGTATGGTAACAGAAAATTTGAAAAACAAGCATAAATATTTTGTCAACATTTCAGGAGTCTTTCAAGAATCTAGAATGAAGGTGATAGTGTTTTATGCATTGTTTGGACAGAGAAAAAGATGTTGTTTATCAGTCTTGTGCAGTGTCCCACACTTTAGGTCCTCTTGGGACCAGTTGGTTCATAGCGATTTCTGATTAAAGCCAATATAAGGATTAATTAATTATTTTCCACTTGATAACACACCAGTGCAATTAATAATTCGATTGTGCAATCCTAGGAAGCATGTATTTGTATTCCTGTATTGTATTTTGTATTTTGTTTTTGTTGCAGGAGCGACAGGATCATCCCCGAAGAGGGCATGAAGAACGTCAGCATCGGGATCATTCTGAATTGGAGCACAGGTCGGGGAGAAGCGGAGATAGAGAGAGACACCGGGACCATTCAAGCCGACGGAAACCCCATAGAGAACGTCCTGGGAGCCATGAAAGGGAAGCTGATCATCTCCACGAGCAGCAGGCGCAGAGAGAGTTGTATAATGAACGACGGCGAGAACATCGTCAGCAGATGGAAGTAAGTGGTGATGAGGAGAATCGAAACGCGGGAAGGCCTGGTAGCAAGAACACAGAAAAAGAACCAGTGAATAAAGAAAAACCAAGCTTCGAACTGTCTGGTGCGCTTTTGGAGGACTCCAACACCTTCCGTGGAGTGGTGATCAAATACACTGAGCCCCCTGAAGCACGTATTCCAAAGAAGCGGTGGCGTCTGTATCCTTTTAAGAATGATGAGGTTCTTCCGGTCATGTACATTCACAGGCAGAGTGCCTATCTGCTGGGCAGACACAGACGCATTGCTGATATTCCCATTGACCATCCTTCCTGTTCTAAACAGCATGCTGTCTTTCAGTACCGGTAAGTCTTGTGGCTCATGTGGTTGAGGGTGAACTATAAGTGACAATTTCAAATCAACTGCTTAGCATGCCCTGCTTGTTGACAGGAACATAAAGGGAACAATGAAAGGGGGTAGTCTAGAACTTTCGTATCTTACATCTCACCAATCACTGTCAAAGATCCTGGGTCCCACCATGGTAGAAACAAAAAGGCCACTTTTTCCAAAAAAGACATCTCCATATTTACAGGCATTCCGTTACTATATCATTTAGGGTAAATTTTAAGAACACAAGAAGTATAGAAGCATAATGGATAGTCCTTGGTAGGTAGGATTGGCAGGAAGTGGCACATCAAAGACTCTTGCTGGTGGGTGGAGGGAATGTGGGATGAGGAGAAACACTGAATGTCCAAGGTTACTACCAGCCTTCCAGAACATCACAGATGGATAATTCATGGCAGATAGAATTGCCCAGAGTTGGCATGTCACGCTTGCAGGTGGACATGGAGATGGAGGGGGGAGAGCAAAGTGCTTATTTGGAATCCTGCCTTACTGAGTGTCATGAGAATAGTCCTTCCTTAAAAACTTTTTGCCTGTGACATGTCATGTCATGCCCCTTTAAAGCAGTTTTGATTCCCTCAACTAGTTGTTTGCCTGTTTTATTTCTTTTTGTGCAGTTGGAGGACTGGATGGTGGCTGGGGTGTAACCATAATAGTGTATACAAAAGCTGTGATTCACTTAAACGGGGCAAACATCACTCCTAGATGGGATGTTGGCCCCATCCTGGGCACGTTGGGAAACAGCTGTTCGGTATCTTTGCAATTCACATAACGTGAATGTTCTTTAACATACAAAAGGGAGATTAGGCCTCACAAGCCCATATTGCTTCAGGAGGCTCTAGGAACAGGGAGGTGTCCAGTGTTTCAGAGGAGTGTGGCACAGCTGTGCCTCCAGTATTTGTGCTGCTAATCATTGTGAATCTGTTTTGGGCCAGGCTCGTGGAGTATACTCGCCCTGACGGCACAGCAGGTCGGAAGGTAAAGCCCTACATCATTGATCTTGGCTCAGGCAACGGTACATTTCTGAACAACCAGCGCATTGAGCCTCAGCGCTACTATGAACTGAAAGAGAAGGATGTCCTGAAATTTGGGTTTAGCAGCAGAGAGTATGTCCTTCTACATGAATCATCAGACACCTCGGAGGTGGACCAGAAGAAGGAGGAAGATGAGGAGGAAGATGAAGAATCGACATGACAATAGGTTGGAAAGGTGGACTGAACTTTTTTCCTGCGGCGGAGCTCGCATCCTCATTGTGATGCTGGAGTCTTGCTGCTCTTCTGTCTTTCACTGCCTTAAAGTCTGCTGTCTCTTGACTTTCTTTTGGGAGCTCCTCATGCACATGTGGCTTTTGTGGTGCTGGACTTTGGGTAGTAAAGAAAACCACTGCTTTTAAGGTGGCACTTGTTAAAAGGTGTTTTTGATGTCCACGTGGTCTGGCAGCTCTTCAATGAATGATTTTAAAATAAAACTTAAGCAACAAACCCTTATGTACAGCAGAGCTGCTGCTTCTTTCTGTTCCCCAAAGCCCCAAATAACTAATGCGTTTTTTCTTTTTCTTCCGAACTGTTAAAAAAAAACACATGCTACTTATTTTTTTAAGTAGGGTCATAACGAAGAGAGCCAGATGTTGTTCTGTAATGTTTATGGTTGTTTGATTTATTCATATGCTAAAGTTAGGTGTTTGTCTGTATTTTTATGCTCTGTATAGGCAATTGGTATCAGGATAAGTTTTCAAGAATTGAGTTTGCAGATCCCGGGCACTGCTGTGTATGTATTAAGTGTCCTGTCATAGTCTCTCTGGATTTTTATCGTCAAAGTTGAAGGGGTTTGAGCTGGTTTCTGAGACTCCTGTTCAGTTTATGGACATCAGATAGGATGGTGAGTATTTTCCAGCAAAACATTGATAGTAGATTCCTTTGTTTATGTTTTTTGGATGTTAATTTCTTTGTGTCCAGTTTTAGCAGGAGGCGAATGGTGTATTATGATCTGGAGACAGGAAGCAAGTTTATTTCAGTGACTCGTTTTGTGCCCTGAAACCACTCATTGCACAAATGCAACTTGATGTGCTTGGTTAGTAACTTTCCTTGCTACCCACATTTTCCAAGAGCACTTTCCATTTGCCTAGACATGTTGTATACATAGGTCCAGAACTAGGATGTTACAGCGGGTGCATTTCTTAAATGACAGCTGAGAGGGACACTTTGAGACAGCAGCATCTTCTTTACTATGGTTCCTCTTTTATTTGAAATAAAAGATTTGTAAATTTAACTTGAATGTATTTCTTCTGGGTTTTTATTTCTTCCTAAAGTGGATTAAAAACCTCTCCTACTTCTCTAAAATGCAGCTAATAAAAATGCGGGAAAGAAGCCATGGAGTGGGGTTGGCAAGCGACACTTTTTTTTCAGATCTGCGTTTTACAAAAAGCAGCAAGGTGCATGACAATCCTAGTTTTACAGTTAGTACAGGAGGGCTCTTCACTATTCCGTTTTCTAGGCAGGTAAATGCACTTTTGGAAGTCAAAATCTGTCTTTTCCATGTAGCAGTATTGTGACGGGGGGAGAGTGGCTGCACCGTTTGGAAACTGCTTGTCGACTACAAGAATTGTTGGTCTGAACTCGGAAGAGAGTTCATTAGGAGTAACGTTTTGCCATACTCAGGGTGGCGCTTGGCTGGGCCCTCCTCAGTGGCAATTATACAACATAATTCACATACTCTGGATGTATGGGTACGGACTGCCATATGTGATCTGTCACCGTTGCATGGTTGGTATGCAGTTAAGACTGCATATTCCCTATAGCCTTCCCTTCAAGAAACAAAACTTTTGTTTTGAAGATATTACCATGCAGGATAAGACAAAAAGCTGCAGAGCTGCAAGTGCTTTCCTCCCACAAAGGGCACTACCTTTCAAAATGTATTTTTCATTTGTTTCTCTTGCTCAGGCCAATGGATGTGGTTCTCTATCCCCCACAACAATCCTGTGAGGTAGGTTGGAGAGACAGAATGAGTAGTCCAAGTATTTCAAGACATGTAGGAATCTAAACATGGGTTTCCCCAGCCCTATACCACACCAACTCACAATATTGCAGGCATTTGACTTGCTGATACACAAAGTCTTTTGAATAGTTTTTTTAAAATGTCTAGTTCAACTACTCCCACCCTAACATGCTATGCAATCCATGTCACAATGTGCTCCAATCCTCCCATTTTACTGTTGTCCATTCTAACTGCTGGAAAAGCCTAGGACAGAACTGCTTCTCTTCATGGAGCAACATCTGGGGTCCGGAGGGACAGCCCCCCCCCCCAAACAGTGGTTCACTGGAAACAGTTTCCTTGGGATACCTCCTTAGTAGCAATTAGGAGCGAAGTTAACATCTTCCTACTGTGTGGCTTTTAAAATGTTTTTAAATTTATGTCTGCTTTTAATGGTACTATTTTAATTTTGATTGTAAATCATCTCAAGTTTTTTTTAAAACCAGGGGTGTGATTAATTTTATAAATAACATAGTGATGCTTGAGTGAGAAAGTAAGTGGTGGAAGAAGATGGTAGAGAAAGAAAGGTCAGTGGGTAGTTTCCATTTTACTTCTGAAGAAGGCAAAGTTTTGAACGAAGAACAAAGTGATGAGCACCAATCATGAATTGGTGCTGACAGTCTATAGGGTGCTGTAATGTTGCTTAGCAAGTTTCCCCTACTCACCAATAGAAGGGGGTGGGGGCTTAATAGAAATAAAAAGGAAGTCAGACAGGCCAGACAAACGAGCTAGGAGCAGGGCTGAAGTTGGGACAGTTCTGGAGCCGGAAGGAGACCACAGGCCCAGCAGTCCTACTTCATGCATCCCATGGTTCTATGGTGCTTGACCCCCCCCCCTACCATGGTTCCAAGTAGCCTAGGGTGGAGAACTAAGGTAGCCAGCTCCTGGTTGGAAATTTCTGGAGAATTGTGGGTAGAGCCTGGGGCGAGGAGAGACCTCCGGAGTGTATAATGCCATAGATTCCACCCTCCAAAGCAGCCATTTTCTCCAGGGGAACGGATCTCTGTTGCCTAGAGATCAATTGTAATTCCAGGAGATCTGCAGCCACTGCCTGGAGGTTGGCAACTCTATGGAGAATCCGTTTGCAGCCCAGTAAGGCCACTGGAGCTTGGCAGGAGTGGTCCATGCTGTGTCCCTGCAATGGCGGCACACCTTTTGGTGGGGATAGAGAGCAACTTCTGAGTCATCTCCACAGGAGGACGAGGCTTGAAGATGGGGAAAGCCTCAACGTTGCTGCACATGCTCTCTTTAACGATGCGCGTCCAGGGCTAGGGTCGTCCATGTGCTCTGGACACCCAGCTGTACTTTCCTCCGCCGGCCTGCCCCAAGAACCCCTTGGCGTGGGGGCTGTGCTCCAAATGGTGCATTGTGGCAGTGACTCGTCGGGGCGGGGGGAGAGGTGAGAAAGCAGATGACAGGAGCGAGGGTTGCTAATCTTCAGCAGGGGCCTGGAGATCTCCCGGAATGATAACGGATCTCCTGCCGCAGGGCTCGGTCCCCCTGGAGCAAACGGCTGCTCTGGAAGGCGGGCTCTGCAGCATTATGCCCTACCGAGCGCCTTCCCCTCCCGGAGCTGGCAACCCCAGCTGAGGCGGCCTCCGCGCAGGGTCCAGCCCAGCGAAGGCGAGGCGAGGCCGGCTGCCGCTTGGCCCCTCTCGCCGCTCTCGCGGCCCTGCGGGCGGCTCCTTCCCGGCAGGGCGCCCCTGGCGCCCGGAGGCCGCGGGGCGGAAGCGGGCCGGGCGAGGGCTGGGTCGGCGGGCTTGGTGGCGGCTGCGGCGCGGCTGAGGCTGCTGCCCCCGGCGGCGTGCCTGGGCATCGCCACTCCCGCGAGAGGCTCCGGTCGGGCCGGCCATGGCGGCGCTTCACGGGGCGGCTGCCAAGGCCGGCGCCCCGCCGCAGATCCCCGACACCCGCCGGGAGCTGGCCGAGCTGGTCAAGCGCAAGCAGGAGCTGGCGGTGGGTGGATGGGCGGGCGGGCGGCGGGGAGGCCTGGTGCGGCGCTCGGCAGGGTGGGCTAGGCCAGGCCGGGGTGGCTGGGCCTGGTGCGGAGGGGAGGCTCCCTGCGGCCGCTGAGGCTCCCTTCTCTCTTCCCGCCGGCAGGAGACGCTGGCCAACCTGGAGCGGCAGATCTACGCCTTCGAGGGCAGCTACCTGGAGGACACGCAGATGTACGGCAACATCATCCGAGGCTGGGACCGATACCTCACCAACCAAAAGTGAGCGCCGTTGCCAACCCCGGGCGGGGGGGATTCCTGGAGATTTGGGGAGGGCCTCAGGGGGGTGTAAAGTCCATCCCAAAACCCATTTTTCCCAGGGGAACTGATCTCTGTGGCCTGGAGAGCAGTTGTCATTCTGGGAGGTATCCAGGCCCCCACCTGGAGGGTGGCAGCCTTAGCAGGCCGGCAGGGAAACAAGGGAGTGTGGCAGGGAGGACTTGCCTCTTCCAACCCAACCCCCCCATGTTGTGCTCCCCCCTTCACTCCTGAGCAGGGGTTAGCCCAGCCCCAGGAACCCCCTAACCCCAAGGATCAAGCCTTGCCCAGGAGCTGGTTCTCTGCCAGAGGGCCAAGGGTGGGACCCGCTTAGGGTTGCCAGTTCCAACTTGGGAAATTCTTGGAGATCTGCGGGGTAAAATCCGGAGAAACCTGGAGAAAGTGGGGTTTGGGGAGGGAAAGGACCTTGGCGTGGCATAATTCCATAGATTCTACCTCCAAAGTAGCCATTTTCTCCAGGTGAACTGATCTCTGTGGCCTGGAGATCGGTTGTAATTCCGGGACATCTCCAGCCACTACCTGGAGGCTGGCAACCCTAGACCCGCTCCCCCCAAGGGGTCCTTGCACAGCATCATGGCACGTGGTGCAAGGGCTCTCCCTTCCTCAGCTCGATCCTCTGTTCACAGCGGTGCTCTCTCTGTCCAGGAATTCCAACAGCAAGAATGATCGGCGGAACAGGAAGTTCAAAGAAGCTGAGCGCCTCTTCAGCAAATCCTCGGTCACCTCGGCCGCTGTGAGTACCTCGCATCCACATGTGCCGTCATCCTCATCGCTTCAGCTTGTGCACAGGACACAATAGTCCATGCTGTGTCATGCCATGGCTGATGATGCTACTCATGCCCATACAAGGCTGTCAGTGTCAGAGAAAGTAGCAGGTTGCACACCCCAACCTCTACATCGTCCTCCTGGGACTGCTCTAGTAGAGGCAGGTTCTGTGACACTGGCAGGAAAGAACAAAGACAAACAAGGAGGCTCCTTCCAACTACTGCAATCACTCTAAGGGCGAAAAACCACACGTGGAAGGTGGCAAAAATAAGCATCACTCAATAAAGTAAGAGATGATGGTTATAGAGTAAAGAATTATGAATTATGAGTATATTGTGTGAAAATGTTATAAGTATATTACTAAGCTAACATCAACTACTATATATGTGTGTCCGTCTTTGACTTATTGACTCGTGGTGCTGTAAGAAGTCTTGTTACATTGGTATGGTGGATCAAGTCTTCGTCCCTGAGGAGGGGATATAACGAAACATCAGGTTCCAGCCAGCCCTGAATGTCAGGCAATTTGGGAGTGTTTATTGACGTCCAGTCGTACCATCTTTAAGGACAAAAGAAAGCTTGAAAGACATTTACATATGTATTCAGCAGTATTTATCATATGTATTTAGCAGTACTTACCTTGAGTCGTCACATATCACTTTGTGGAAACTTACCTGTTGAATGTCTTCCCAGACTATACCTGTTGATTTGCTATTACTTATTCTACACTGTTTTTGAATTGTTTATGTGATGTTAGTTTAGTAATATACTTACAACATTTTCACATAATATACTCATAATTCATAATTCTTTACTCTATAACCATCATCTCTTACTTCTTTGAGTGACACTTATTTTTGCCACCTTCCGCATGCGGTTTTCCACCCTTAGAGTGACTGGCAGGAAAGAAGCATTGAACTTAAACATCTTTGGGGCCAAGTCAGGATTCTGCACTCTGTCTCCATGTGCACAGGCAGTGAACCTTTCAAACTTCTGCTCAGTGGCAGCATCGGGGCAAGGCTTTGGCCTCTGTGCCCTGTTTGTTTGGCCCTCCGGGGTAATTGACTCTTCAGGATTGTGGACTAGATGGACTTCTTCTCTGAACCAGCAGGCTTGTTCTCATGTCTAGTCGCAGGAAGTTCCACCTGTCTGTATCATGTGGCTTTTGGACTGGCATTGGCTACTGCCTTACTTATATTCTGTTGTTATTTCTCCATTCTCCATGACTAATTGCTTCTGCATTGGCCAAGCGATATATATTGTGCTTGTCTAGAGCACCAAGCACATAGATGTACCTGCTCTCCCAGTAAATGACCGAAGAAATTCTAATTCTCCTGCAGTCCTTCCCTGGGAGGGTTGCGGGGGGGGGGGGGGGAATGAACGGAGCCAAAATTCTGAGGACACTAAATTTTGTGCCAGGAAGCAATTGCTACACTTGTATATTACAGTTGCAGAGTATAATTAATGTTGTGTGTTGTTAGTTATATACTGTTTTTTATTTGTAGCTCAAGGTAACTGGCAACTAAAACAAGGCAAAATGTGCCATAATCATAAAAGTCACCATAAAAACCAACAGCAGTTAAAACCAACACAGCACAAAACCACTGCAACTAAAACTTGGGAACAAAACCTCTTGTCTGCTCCAAGGTTTTCTGGAAGTTGTCTCTGGAAGGCTTCTGGTTCCAGGGGAGAGTTCCAAAGCTTGGGGATAACAGCTCATTGCTTTGGTTGGTGTATCTGAGACAGAGCAGGTTACTGCAACATGGCTCTCATGGCTGAAGATCTCTGAGGGCCGCAACTGATGGAGCAGAGCTGTTAAGGACGTTAACTGTCAAATCTAGCCTGGAAGCCTCTGTAGTTGGTATAGGACATAACTGGCGCTAGCTGCAATGAATATTTTAAGATTCTGGCTGCTGTGCTCTAGCCCAGTTTTCAAGGCAGGTTTGAACTTGGGTTCCTTTAAGAGAACTGTCATGGCGGGCTGAATTTATTGGGAAATCTCCTAGTTCTCACTCAGGTCTTTTCTGGTTTCCTAGGCAGTCAGTGCTCTGGCAGGAGTTCAAGACCAGCTCATCGAAAAACGTAAGTTGGGTTCCCTATCACCACAACCCAGTCATGCCCCTGGTGGGCTGCTCTTCCACACTGTACAGTTCTAAGGGTGGAGTCAGAATGCCTGCAGGTCTGTGCAGCTGCAATGACACGCAGCTGGTGAGCTCTCCAATGCCAACCCTCTCCATATTTACTCCCTATTTGACCCTAACCGATTACTTAAATGCGAGTAGGAGATGCACTGTTTGCTCTGCTTTGGACTTGGTGTGGATGATGGGACTGCTCTGTTAGGAGGGCTTATGGAAGAAGAGTTCTGTGTCCTGAGCTATACTTACCTGGCTTTGTCCCATTCCAGGGGAGCCTGGGAGCGGGACTGAGAGTGACACTTCCCCAGATTTCCACAACCAGGAAAATGAACCAAGTCAGGAGGAAGCGGAAGAGCTGGACGGCTCTGTTCAGGGTGTCAAGCCCCAGAAAGCTGCTTCTTCCACTTCCTCGGGCAGCCACCACAGTAGCCACAAAAAACGGAAGAACAAAAACCGACACAGGTGAGCCAGTCAGGCGGGTGTGGAGTGGAAAGAGACAGGGTGGTAGTCCTGGGAAGGAGTCTTCCTTTAGAGGGTGCTGGCTGCTTTTTCTCTTGGTCCTAGAGGTGGGTGTTGAGGAAAGCTCTGCTGGTGTAAGAGGAGGGACCTGAAGTGTAAAAAGTGGTCAGGGTGGAAAAAACGCAACCCCAGGGGCAGGATGAGCTCGCAGCAACGTTGGTTCGGAGACCCTGTGCTAGAGACAGAGAGCTTTTTCCTTTTAACTTCAATCATTGAAACTGAGTATAAAAATGTAACCATAGGGATAAAATGGCAGCTGACAAGATACGAGTTAAATTCTTCACCGTTTATATAAATTTAGAATAACCGGTGACAGGTGTGGAAATCATCATGGTAGGAAACAAACTTGGCTTAGATCGAAACAAAGCATGAAAAGGGAAAAGGTATTTTTGAAGGCGTGTTGAGGCCTTCATGCCTGCAGTGGTGGGAGGCAGATGGGAAACTGCAAGCAGTTGGGCCAGTCTGTTTCTGCAGTATCTGGATCTGACCGTTTTTAAGGTCCGGGCCCTTTAGCTATCCCACAAGGCCAAGGTGTGCTTGATGTTTCCAGTCATGTGCTCTGCCACCTTCGAAGGGTGGGCTGATCAGGATCGGGCTCAGGCTTGCTTGTCTGCTGCCAAACTACTGATGAGTAAAGGAGTCACCTCTGGAGTAGGTCCAGAATTTTATTCTCTTCAGCAGTTGCACAGCCCTGAAGTTAAGATCTGGCAACCTCCGTGCAAATTTTGCCTGCAATTTTGAAAGATGTTTTCTCCTTGCTTCCCTTCTCCTCCTTACGGGTCTTGCTGAGTTTGACTTTTCTGTCTTGATTTCCCCCTAAAAATTATCCGGATGCTTCCTTAAACATTTTCAAATTCACACATGGCCAAATTGGCCCGTTGCTTTCTCTGTGGGCTTGTGGCTTTAAAATCACTCCTTGGTGGCATTGCTGATTCCTGCTACCCCTGCAGGTTTTTTCCCCACTTTGCCGTCTCCTCAGTGTCCAGGGTGTCAAAAGAGAGGGGTTCTTCAGGCTGGCGGTGGGCTGACAGATTCTGGGGGTCAAATTGTGTAGCACTTTGTCACTCGGCTGTCTTTTTATTTTGGAATAATCTCACTAGGGTGGCTAATCAACTAATTGATTTAATTCCTTAGTCAATTAATTTCTGTTGCTTTCTTCCTTTCAAATGCTGCCACTCAGTCCGTCTGGCATGTTTGATTATGACTTTGAGTAAGTTTGACTCGACTTCGCTTTTTGTGCTGTGTTATTAGTATGCAGAGCCTCTCCCCACCCCTCCTTCAACTTCTCCCTTGTCAAAACTATTCTAACCCATAGTTTATCTGTTTAATTGTAGGTATGTATATTAGGTTAGGCTGACACGTTTTTTAAAAAACAGACAAAAGCATAACGGAGGTAATATTTTATTTAATAACTTTGGCAAAAAAATTTCAGTCGGCTTCACTCTTCCGCTTCTTTACATCATTTTAAAAAGCAGATAAACTTTGATCCGGTTTTTAAAAACTGGATCTTCCTGCTTTGCTTTCTAAAGTTGATTAGCTATGCGGACATGGTGATTTCCTCCCTCCCCCCTTGCAAAGCATACCAGCCCCCCCCTTGGGTGACTGCGAGTGTATCGAAATCTTCTTTAATGCTGATACCCAATAAATAACCAGTCCTCTCCTCAGAGCTGCATCTTTAACACGCTAACCTAGTGCATGACTTGTTCTCTGCCTGATTGTGTTTGTGTGGGTGGAATCTGCATTTTTGTGCAGGGCCGGGGTGGGAAGTTCTGCTTTGGCCTGGCTGTGTTGGTGAGTGGGGATGAACTAACCAACTGTCCTGAGCAGCTGCCAGGGTGTTGGAGCCGGCTTGGACCGCAGTCTTGGCTGAACCTTCTTCTCTTCTCTCTTCCCTTGCAGGATTGATCTCAAGTTGAACAAAAAGCCCCGTGCTGTAAGTATCAGCCTGCATCTTCAATATTTGGGGCCCTTCTTCTATCTCTGGTCATTTTTTCTGGCTTTCTGTCCCAGGCTGCAACACCAGAACCAATGTCAGTGGCAGCAAACTGCTGGGCTGGGGACTAAACACGACTTAAATTTGTTAGAAAACAGTTTCCGTAAGGAAAAATGCTGTAGTTTGTCCTTGAAATTTCCTTTCATGAGTGGAGGGCAGCATAGAATCATAGGGTGGTATCTCCGGGGTCATCTAGTCCAACCCCCTGCACAGTGCAGGGAATTCACAACTACCTTCCTCCACATCATTAAGACCTGTGCTATATTTCCCAACTGCTCTGCTCTGCCAAACTTCCCTTTCCTCTTTATTTTTAATAACAACACTGTGCTTATATACTGCCCTTCTGGACAGATTAGTGCCCCACTCAAAGCAGTGAACAAAGTCAGTGTTATATTATCCCCACAATACCGCTGGGGAGCTGAGGCTGAGAGGAGTGGCTTGCCCAAGGCCACCTGCTGAGCTCATGGCAATAGTGGGTTTCGAACCAGCAAGATGCCCATTTGCAGTCCAGCCAGTTACCCACGGTGCTATACCCGCCTTAGACTGGAAGAAGGGAGTGAGAGGATAAAGCTAGCTTGTTGTGTGACATCCTGCCTTCTCTTCTCACCACAGGACTACTAAGTGCATCCATGGCAAAACTTCCAGGAGTGGTTCCCCCTTCTCCCCACCCCAGTAATCCAGGCCAAGAGACTGAATAAGCACAATGCCAACTTCCTCCAAGACTGCACACCTTCTGTTGCTTGTAGCCCAGATCTGGTGGTGACAATCCCTGGCTCCTGGTGCATCTTGCTTCCTTGCTGATTGGAAATAGAAGACCTCCACACTTAGTGTTTCACCATATGTACACGAACCGTTGAGAGATGCTCCTGTCAATGTTTCCTCGTGCCACTTACTGCCTCCTGATAATTTTTTTTTGTCTCTTGTATGTTTGGTGGTCCTTGTGCCACTTCTTGCCCCTTGGTTGATTTTTTTTTGTCTCATGTATGTTGGGTGGTTGTTGGTTGTCTTTTTAAAATAAATCTTGGTATTTAATTTTCCATTTTTAAAAATAATTGATCCAAACTTTACAGGCGAAGAAAAGGATTTGAACAGGAAGGTACTTGGTTCTCTGTATTTGACTGCCCTGGGGCATTTGCTTAAAACTAGAGAGGGGTGGGTGGGGTGGGGGTGACAGTATTTGGCTGAGCCGTTCTCTATTCCATTTGCCTCCCTTTTGGAAATAAAACACTAAAGCATCCCTCTACTCTGAGCTGGAGGTGAATCTTCTCCCTGTGACAACCAAGCCTAGAAATGCGTATGTAAACTGTGAGGCTGGTCAAAGCAGCAGTGCTCCCCTGTGGGACGCCACTTGCACAGCCCCACATGGAAGCTGGGCTTCTAGCCACACAAAGCAGCTGCGCAAGTCACTGTGTGTGTGCAGAGTCAGTCGACCTGGTTTTGTTTTGGCCTCGCCTGCTCAGATCATGCCTTCATTTTGAACCTCTGCTGCTCTTTAAGCCACTGAAGCTTCCAGGAATTGCTCTCCCACTCCGGGCCAGGCCAGTTGACCTCTGCCGTTCCACCCTTTGAGATCTTCAAGGGCAGCTGAGAACTCTGGTGGCACAGGCAAGCCCTATGCAAGGGGGTGTCGAAGTATAGAATTGGGGGAAACCTTACTTATTTTATTATTTTATCACATTTCTAGACCGCCCTCCCCGTCAAACAGGCTCAGGGCGGTTTAACAGTTTAAAACATTAAAAACATTTTAAAAACATTAAAACATTATATTGGCGGGTATAAAATATTAAAATACAGCATTTTTCTGCATGGGTGGTGGAAGGTCTTCAGTGGTATCCCCAGCGAGAGGACAGCCTAGCCCCCACCAAATGCCTGGCGGAACATCTCCGTCTTGCAGGCCCGGTGGAAAGATAACAAATCCTGCCGGGCCCTAGTTTCCTCAGACAGAGAGTTCCACCAGGTCGGAGCCAGGACCAAAAAGGCCCTGGCTCTGGTACAGGCCAGGCGGACCTCCCTGGGGCCAG
The DNA here is from genome assembly GCF_028583425.1 of Eublepharis macularius. Lineage (NCBI taxonomy): Eukaryota > Metazoa > Chordata > Lepidosauria > Squamata > Eublepharidae > Eublepharis > Eublepharis macularius. Next base: position 39,577,214 of record NC_072804.1, on the reverse strand, counting down.
GGACCATCAGCAAGTGCTTAGTGGCTGATCGAAGCGACCTCCGGGGGACATATGGGGAGAGGCGGTCCTCCATAATTATCCATTATGGATGGGAAATTCTGGAATGGCCCCAGTACAGTGGAACTGAGTTATATGTGCAAAGGGTCAGGTTGGTCCAGTTGCCTCTGGGATCACCTCTGCTGTGCATTTCCAGTGTTGGGCTCCTGTAGGTTAAGTTTTTCTCACTTGGAGGGAGAGGTTTCCCTTTGGGTGAAGAGCTTCTGTGTTTCCCCTGAGTCAGTAGGCACTTGCCTGTAGTCTGAATTGAGTGGTGGTGGGATGGAGATGGTATGTGATTTTGGCAAGGAGTTGGAGAAAACAGCCTTCCCAGTCCGTGTCTGCTGTTGAGGGCAACATCCAGGGCAGCTGCGAAAATGGCTGTTCCTGATACGGCGAAGGGAGATCTGCTTATTTTTTCCAGCACTACCAGCATGCCCACTCTGAACCCTTGAAACTTTGTATGGAGATCCTTCACAGGACAAAAACCACCCCCCTAGTGAAACTGCCTGTTTCTGGATGCAAGTTTTCCATTTGTATAGGATGCCCCTGCAGGGTGCATAAAAACAAAAAGCCAAAATCTGTGCCAAGGATATGAAACTTCCCTAGCTGGTGCCATTTCTACTGACCCTCATTAGCCAGATGCAAAGTGCAAAGTCAACCAAAACTCCAATGGACCAAATAGACAATAATGTGAAGGCTTCGAGTTTGACACGCCCTCTCGCTTACCTTCTGTGTTGTGTCTTCGTTGTGTGCGTGTGTGTGTGTGAGAGAGAGGCATGGGGCTGATCAGGCTACTAAGCCTTAAGTTCCAGTCTGTTTTCGGTTTGCCACAGATGACCTAGGACGCCCCCAAGGCCAGAATCCAGGAAGGGGGGCGCATAGGAGAAGAAAAGCTACTGTGGTTTTAACATACAGGCAGGGGGTAATCTCCTTGCCTTTCCTGCTACATTGATCCTCTTGGTCAAACAAGTTTATTCCTCTTAGGGCAGCTGGCCAGGCAGGGAAGCTGCAAACCCAGCCAGACCTGCTGCAGCCCGATAGCAGCTTGCTGAAAGGAGCCAAGCAGGTAGGGGTGAGCAGCTGCTGTTGCAGACCAGAGGGGAACCTCTGTTCTGACTTGCCTGTGGGGCGGCAGTAGCAGGCCCCATTCAGTTCTCTGGAGCCAGCTCTGTCTGGGAATACATCTCTGAAGCAAAAGGGATCAAGAGAGGGGTGTCTTCTGTATCCTGGCATCTTCCACATGGTTTTAATGAAATCCAAGAGTCCCACTGGAAGGCTGGACATCTGCTTATAGGGAGTGGGGTGTGAAGCCCACTAGGGGAAAGTGGATTGGTTGAAAACAGTTCCTATGGTCAGAGCTGATGCTGCCCTGCAAACGTGCTTTCCTCCTCCAGTTCTGCTCTATTTGTACTCGTTCTGCTCAGAGATGCTCAGAGGAAGGCCTGGTCGAAGCCTGAAGCCCCCCTTGAGAGTACCTACTCCCTTGGCTTGGGGCAGGATGCTTTTAGACCTGTTGAGGAAAGCCCTGGATGGACTCTGCTTTGGCAGACAGCATGGGTTAGTGAGATGGCCACGGGCTGGCTGTCAAAAATGGGTTGGGAGTAGGAAGGGGAGGGCCTTTTTGGTGTGGGACTGATGTAAATTTGCCAGCCTCCGGTGGGGCTTGGGGATATCTTTAAATTTCAAGTGATCTCCAGACTACAGAGATCAGGTCCCTGGGAGAAAATGGCTACTTTGGAGGGTGGACCCCGTGGCATTATACCCTCCCCTCCCCAAACTCCACCCTCAAGCAGCACTCACAAATCTCCAGGAATTTCCCAACCCATAGTTGGCATCCCTGTTGTTTTTGAGTCCCGGGACTGGGTGATATCAAAGTTTTTTTTCCAGAGAGGATGAGGTCAGAGTAAGGTAGAGAATATTCGGGGTCCTGGGAATTTTGTCTCTAAACTGATGAGCAGACAACATTCCTGACCTCTCAGATACTATGCAGGAATTCCTTGACCGATGCCCCCTCCCCAATCCAAATTGTGAATTAACAAGTGCCTGCTGAAAACAAACAGCTTATGCTTTTCCAGCTCCCAAGAACATCAAACACTTGTATTAAAAACTCTTCTGGGGAAAAGAGATAATTGTTACCTATTTGCAACAAAAGGGAAGCACATATTTGTAACTAGCAACAAAGCACGTTGTGTTTAACCATACAATGGGGTCTAGCGGGGCCTTGTGAGGGCATGCGCTGCCCCAGCAGCATTCCTACGCTCTGCAGTGGGCCAATTTTGGCCTCAAATGGGCGGAAATTGGGCCAGTGCAGAACGCAGGAGCACTCCAGGGCCCCGTACACTGCCCTGGCAGCAATCTTGTACCCTGCACTGGCCCGATTCACCCTCAAATGGGCGGAAATCAGGCTGGTGCATTTGAGGCGGGGGGTGGCAGTGCAAGCGAGCCAGGCATCCCCACTGCCACCCCCAAGCCAGGCTTTGGGGGGATGGCATGGGCAAGCCAGGCAGGCCTGCCATGCCCCCTTGCCGCCACCCTCAATCCAGGCTTGTGGGGAGGGCAACACAGGCAAGCCAGGCAGGCGCACCACCAGCCCTGGCTGTATCGGAGCTGGGGAGGGCAGAGCCAAACTGCTGCAGGTCCTTCTGAGGCTGCAAAGACTTGAGAGGACTGAGCCTGTGCCAGGCTAAAAGGTGAGTCATCGCCAATACAGCTCACCTTTTATATAGTAAGATTGGCTTGACTTGATGAATCTTGTATATTAAAAATTTTTTAAAAAGAAAGCAAAGTATACATATGTTTAAACTTTTACACTTTGAATCTGTGTGGAAGAGGATTTAAAAAACTAGTCTGGGAAGAGCAAGATTTGAGTCTAGTGGCACCTTAAAGACCAACTAGATTTCCAGGGTATGAGCTTTTAAGAGTCAAAGCTCTCGTCGTGACGAAGAGAACTTTGACTTTCAAAAACTCATACCTTGGAAATATAAGTGGTCTTTAAGGTGCTACTGCACCTGAATCTTGCTCTTCTACTACAGACCGGCATGGCTACACACCTGAAACTTGTCTTGGGAGATCTATTATTTCTCAAACTACAAGTGTGTGTACCCCAAAGACATAAATCACACCCTATGTGTATTGTAGAGGTAGAATTAGAGGAATGTGGAGTATCCTTGGGGCATTTCTACACCATAACATTAAACTAGTTTAATTATTGTCGAATTCCAGTATTTCTGTCCTGTCTCTCTATATGGCTGTTCTCTTGTCTTACAGAAGGCCAGGAACTATAGGGGGGCAGGAAGAACATGGCTTTCTAGCAAGTAAACTTTCATCAAACCACAGAAAAAGCAAAATCATTCAATGGATTTGAAATCGTACATGTTTGTAGTATACACAACATTTTCAGCCATGGCTGTAGAAAGACAGCTTTGTGGTGGGATTTCCGTTCTCGTTGTGTTTTCTTAACACCCTCCAGGTGATCTTGTTCTGTTACAAACTTTGCTGGGAAATGGTCTTCCATCTTGCACAGGAGGTAACGGCCCTGAACCCTGTGAGAGAGATGCACAAACTTCTTCTTGCTGCCTCCTGTTCATCAGAGTATTTGTAGTGGTTTGTGTGCATGAATGTGTCTCATCTGAACTTCATGGGAAGGAGCAGAGAGAAGGTTCCCTTCTTAAGACTGTGCTGGTGGCTTAAAAACCTTGAAACCCTCATTGTGAAAATGTAGGAGAGAGCTGCAGCTGATGCAAGAGTCATGATGCAGAGAGAGAGAGAGAGAGAGGGTAGGGGGACTGCGTAATGTGGGTGCCGTCTGAGAGTGGGGGGTGCTTGAGGAACACCATTGCTAAAGTGAAACATCTGGAGCTGTGCAGAATGGTTTCAGCAAACAGGCAGTGCTGAGGCCTGGTGCTAGAGAGCGGTGAAAAAGACAAAGGTGGGGAGGGAGTCCACACTAGCAGCCCAGCTCCATTTGAGTTGAGGGTGAGCTCTGGAAAGTGTCTTGAGTTTCCTCGGGCTCAGTCTTGAAGCTGTGGACCGTCCCTCTTTCTCTTTGGGGCATCTCCTCTTTGCTTTTCATCTCCATCCTAGGCTTGCACCTCAATGATTTCATGGATGGAGGGCATCGCTGAAGTCTACCAGAAAGATGGCCTCTCCCCAGATTTGAATCCTTGGTCCCCACAGGAAAGGTCTGTAGCATGATGGTGAGATGCAAAAGAAGGGGAGGATTGGATGGGGGAGGACATGGGAGGTGGAGGCAAAGGCATAGATTCCCCCCCCCCCGCCTTGGGCATTAGACTTGTGTGGCCACTTAATGCACCAAATAGGTACCATGTTTATGGTGCATCAAGTAGGGGTTTGAACCCAGGTATACTGTATTTAAATCTCAGCCACCCTGCCTCATGGACCTTGAGGCTGTTAGATGTAGGGTGCAATGTGGGCTGTCTTAATATGCTTTTTATTTCTGTATTTATATAATTGCTGCCAGAGTTTTATTTGTTTTATTATATGTATTTGTATGTTGTTAATCCGCTCTGAGCCCACGAGCAGGGAGAGCAGACAATAAATTAAACAATAACGTTAATTTAACATATACACCACTGCACTGGCTGTGTTCATCTGTAGCAAAACAAACTCCCATGGCCACTGTAGTCCTCATTATCCCCCATTAAGTGTGTTATTGGCTATCATCACAGACTGAGTGGATGGAAATCCCAACACAGGGATTATCCATACAAGTTTGAGTTTTGGCCCTGAGAATGAGGCCTGCAGCTGAGTGGAAGTCCAGGGATATCCTCTGCTTTGTGCAGTTACAGAGATGGGACCAGACCCTGTGGCTGCAGGATGTGGAAGGGGCCAATGGATGCATCGCAGGAGGTGGCCTGAGGGCTCTGATGACCGCTGGTGAGAATCTCCAGTAAAATGCTTGTCAGCTTCTCAGAAGCAGAATTGCTTGCTCCTGGAATCTGCGCAAATGTGGCAAGGGGTGGAGGCCCACCCAGGGGAGTGGCCAGTAGGGTCAAGGGTTGTAGGCCATATAGTATAGCAGTCCCCAATGTGGTGCCCACCAACACCTTTCCTAGAGTCTGCCAATTGTTCTTAGAAAGTAGGTGGGGCCAGGTGGGGCTTTTATCCAGCAGGGCTTCTGATTGACCATTGGAGATTTGATTGACTGTGCAGATCTTACGGCATTATAACCGAGATCAGTTCCCCTGGAGAAAATGGTTGCTTTGGAAGGTGGAATCTTTGGCATCCTCCTCCACTTAGGTCCTTCCTCTCCCTAAACTTTGCCCTCTTTAGGCTCCACCCCCAAATCTTCAGGAATTTCTCAACCCAGAGTTGACAACCCTACTAGCAAAAGGGAAGTTGCTGCAAAGGTGGTTTCACTGCTTGTGCAGAATCCATTGGGGGCCTGTGGCACTCTGTATTGTTACAGTTATCTCTGGTTCTTTCGTGCTGCAGGGATCCTGCCAGTAGGGGGCAGCCACATTTTGTTCCAAATCTTCAATCTGATTCCTAATAAGCAACTGGAGAGTAGGTTAGGCAACCTCATACTGTGAGGGTTGCTGACCAGCCTGCTTGCCTGCCTCTGGAGAAAGGGAGGGGGAGGCTGATATTTTCTTCTTTGCATGCATGGCAGATTCTGAACATTTTGCATTTAAAGTCTGGAGGAGAGAAAGAAAGAGAGAACAAAAGGGGCTTAATTATCCTGCACCGGCAAGCTGCTCTGCTTCCTCCAATCAGCTTGATTTCAATTCTGGATAGTTTGGAATCAATTTGCACTGTGAAGTTGGATTTTGGAAAGAAATTAAAAATTGGAAAATCTTTGAGCAAACATTAAAATGATGTTTGTAATATCCAGCAGCGTACAAATATTGTTGTAAGGATAAATCAAATGCACATAGAAAAGCTCTGTGCAAATGACAAGCAATAGGTCAGAAATGGGACAAGAATGAAACCACGGTGCATCCCTGAAAGGGGTAGGAAGTTGTTTATATGATGAAAGATGGTCTGACTTCCGGTACTATCTCCAAAGGATGTCTGAGGCAGATGGAAGGTGGTCCCTCGGTGTGTGGAAGGCACCTCTCTGGGAGAGGTTTTGACAATCAGAGCAAAAGTTCACATCAGACAGCACTGACCACATGCCAAAAGTGGCCCAATAGATTTTCTTTTGCAACCACAGAATCTAAGATTGGATAGTTGGTGTGGGAACATTCATTCCAATTAGTCCTGTCACATGACACTTTCTCTGATCTGAGCATATGGCCATTCTAGCCTGCTGTGCCTAGCAGAACCCCGGAGACCTAAAAAAACCCATCTGTACTTGTGGTCTTCACTGCATCTTGTGAATATGTTCCACAGATTAGCTAAGCATTGCCTTAAGTTTGCTGTCCATCCCTTTCAAGGGACGACTGCCAGATTTCATATTTTGATAAAACTTCACATGCCCATTCTTCCACAGACACAGACTTCCTGTGCCAGTCAGAACTTGCTTGCTATGGGGAAGAATGCTTGAGACTGGCAGACTCAGCCAACACAGAGCGAACTGGCAAAAAGACCAAAACTCTCCACTGGGACTGCAGCAGGTCGGAGCAGCTGGGCCCTCTTCTACTGCAATTCCCAGCTGGGGGGCAGGAGCCAGACAGGGAGAGAAAATTACTCCACGTGCCGAAACCAGGCCCCAGGGAGGATAAGATAAATACCAGAGGAAAGGCCAAAAAGGTATAGCGCTTAGTGTGTCAGTCTTAGATCTGAGAAATCTGAATTCAATTTCCCCACTCTGCTAGGGAAGCCCACTGGTAACCTTAAGCCAGTCTCTCTCAAAGCGTAGTTGTGAAGATAAAGGCTACTTTCACACACGCTATATAATGCCGTTTGTAACTGGATTTTACTATGTGACACAGGAAAATCACTTGCAAATGACTGAAAGTACATTATTCAGCATGTGTGAAAGCAAAGTCAAGGGGAGAATGATGTTGAAAGCTGCTTTGGGTACCCACTTTGGAGGGCGGAGAAGTGGAATGTGACTATCTAAAGAAAACCATTAACAGGGAAATGACAAAAGGCATATTTACTCATGTACTGATTGTGCTTCGTAGCAATGCAGGTATTTATTTCATCTATATTCATTTATTTAGTTATTATATGCAATAATATTAAGCAAGACTTTTTTTCTCACACCCAGGGTTATGCCTAAAATGGATGCTTTGTGAACAAAGAACACAATTCAGCCTAAATGAAGAATGTTTAAAAAGTCCAGCCCTGTAGACTTCTATGGAAGAGAGTCAATCACTTAGCTTACCTCTCTTCCATTAAAATGCATAGAACTTTAACTGAGGTTAATTTGGGTGCATCATTCCTGAAATTGTCCCTGCAGGGCATTACGCTCTGCAGACAAGCAACTCCTGGTGGTCCCTCGCCTGAAGGACACCTGTTTGGCCTCAACCAATCCGTTTGGCCTGGTGGAACGCTCTCCTGCTGGAGATTCAGGCCCTGTGGGACGTGTTACAATTCCGCAGGGCCTGTAAAATGGAGATGTTCCACCGGGCCTTTGGCTGAGGACCAGTGGGTATCCCTCTCCCCCCTTTCACTTAAGACAACCACCTTTTTTGTGACTGTCCTCAGCTATGTGTTATGCCCATATTTCATGGCTCATATACGGACTGCTGATTGTCTATCTAAATAGCCTATACATAAAAGGCGTCTGAACTATTTTAATAACTTTTTAAATTGCTACTGATTTTATAGCTTTTTATGACTAATTTATTGTATTGTATCCATGTTGTGAGCTGCCCTGAGCCCATTTGTGGGGAGGGCAGGGTATAAATCAAATCAAATAAATAATAAATAAAATACATAGGTCCATAGCAGGCAGAACTGTTGGTGGAATAATGCTGTTAAGACAATGGTCAAAACTTTGTAAATAAATATTACTGTGTTATGGGATGGAATGTCTATCAGGTATGCTATATACAATGTTATGTGGGTCCCATGAAAAGTAAATGTTCATCTAAAAGTATTAGGTTTATTTTTCCATTATAGACTTTTTGCATGAAATGGGTAACAAGGATTTGATGACATCTGGATTTATGGATTCAGAAACATGAATAGAAAAAAAGGGGGGGGTTGTGACTAAGTGGGAATCTAGAAATGATATATTATACTTGTTGTGGAGAAAATCGGAACTCAACTTGTAGTGTAATTTAGGGTTTTTTTGTTTTCTTTTTTCTTTTCCTTTTAATTTTATAGATATATGTATTGCTAGTGTGTCATGTTTAGAATTGTGTGTTTTTTCTTATTCTCTCTGTTTATTGCCTATTGTGCTATGGTGTACAGTTTATAGTTTAAATAAAGAAAATTCAAACTACAAGTATTAGGTTTATTTTTATAAATCACATTTACAGGATTATGTTCAGAAAACGTTACTGGTAAAATCTCAACCTTAGAAACCTTAGCCACTAACGAGACTTCCGGTTTGGGATTCATGGAGGTCTAACGCAGCTCCATTTGTGGAGCTGACCGGGTTGCCGTTTTAACCGGCCGGAGGGGTGAAAATAACCCGCGGCCGACTGCTCTCAGGCGGGGAGCAGGCAAAGAACGCTCAAGACCCTAGGGTGAGTTAGATCTCGGACGAGGGGGGGCTCTACACAAGGAGTCTCCCCCTCGATCCTTGAGGTCCCACCTTGCCACGGGTCGGCTATAATCTCTGCGGCAATTTTGGGGCCAATTCGGCTGGCATAAGACCTACATACCCAAGCTTCGATCGGGGAGGGAAGTCGAGAGGAGAATTTAAGATCGAAACAGCGATTACAACCCGAGAAAGCTGGAGAGAAGGTAAAGATCGCTATCTCTTGAAACGGGACAGATTGACAAAAACAGAGAGGAAAGAAAGTAGACTTTTAAACTGCAACAGACTAGCGAAAAGGAGGTGAAGACTTGGCAGGAGTTGTATTTTAAAAGAGACTAAGTTTAAAGAAGTTATTACAAAATTCGGACTATTGTTTTGAATACCTGTGGTTTTGGAGCTGTGGGAAAAAGACACCATCGCGAGACCTGCTGTGGGAAGACGGGAGACAGGAAGTGCGTAACAACAATAGAGTGGCTGGAGGGAAGCGGCCCTTGCCAAAGGACAGGAAGTGGGGAATCGCCATCTTTGAAAGTGGAAGGGTCGTGGCTTCAGCGGAAGAGGAAGTAGGCCATCTTGGATTATAATAACATAGAGAAACCATAGAGAAAAGACGCCCGACATTTTGGATATAAAAAATTAATTTTGGCAAAGATTGGGACATTTAAAAAAAAGGAAAACGTTTAATTATACGCCACGGAGCTGAGGAAGAGAGCAGATTCGTGGGAGCGAGCTAAAGCAAGCCCCACGATGTCGAAAAAAGAGTGGCAATCGGCAATAGAAAACTTGGACAAAAAACTTATAGACATGATGAAAGAACTTAAGGACACGAAATTGGAGCTTATTAAAGAGGTCAAGGAAGTTACACAGACAGTAAAGTCGGAGCTGTCAGAAGTGAAAAAAGGTGTGGAAACGATTAGCAGTGAATTACAAGGAACGCAGCAGAGAGTTAAAACAGTAGAAGACGCGATGGAGAATTTAATAGACACGCAACAAACAGAGATGAGGCTGGTGAAGGGGAGGATGTCAGTTGCAGAAACTAAACACATGGAGAAGCAGCTTCGTTTTCGCGGTCTGCCAGAAGTGGAAGGGAAGTCAGCGCAAGAACAGATGACTGAGGTGTTGGCTGATTACCTGGGGAAGGAGGAGGAGGAAATTGTGGCTATCCTAGATGTGGCGTATCGTGTGAACTCGAGAATTGCAACCCAGAGGAAACTACCAAGGGATGTGATTGTGCAGTTTACAACTAGAAATATGAAAGAGAGGATTGTGACCAAACAATTTCAAGATCCATTGGAGATTGATGGCAAGACGATTATTATAATGAAGGAACTGCCCAGATCAGTGTTATTGGACAGGAAAAAATATAGAGTGCTAATTCAGACTTTGAAGGACATGAATATCAGATACAGATGGGAGTTACCGGAAGGAGTGTCCTTTGAGTTTGGAGGGGCAAAAAAACGCATCAGATCTGAGCGGGAGATGGAGAGATTTATCAAGGACAATGAAAAAGACTTACCAACAAAACCATGAATATGGAGTGTAAAGTATTATCTTGGAATGTAAATGGACTAAACTCACCGAATAAGAGAAAAAATATTTTTCATTGGCTACTAAAACAAAAATGTGATATTGTTTGTTTGCAGGAGACCCACATTAGAAAACAGGATGTAAAATATTTAAAATCTGGAAAATTGGGCAAAGAATTTGTAGCGGCTTCCAACAAGAAAAAAAGAGGAGTGGTGTTGTATATAAAAGAGGAGCTGCAGCCAAAATTTATTATGAGAGATGTGGAAGCTAGATTTGTAGCAGTGGAATGTAATTGGAACTTAAAGAGAGTGTTGGTAGTCGGACTTTATGCACCTAACGGTGCAAAGGAAAGCTTCTTTGAGGACTTAAGGAAGCACCTAGACGATCTTGTATATGACCAGATAATTCTTGCTGGAGATTTCAATGGAGTGACAGATTTGGAATTAGACAAAAAGACCACAAAAGCACAAAAGAAAAGAGGACTATTGCCAAAGCTTTTTTTTGAGCTGATTCAACAAGAGACTCTCGAAGACGTATGGAGGAGAGAATATCCTAAAACCAAACAGTTTACTTTTTATTCTGCAAGGCATCTTACATTATCAAGAATTGATATGATCTGGGCCTCAAAGGACTTAGCGCTATGGACTAAGGAGGTAGAAATAATGCCGATGGTAGGCTCAGATCACAACCCAATTATGTGGAAATTTGGAAAAAGGAGAAAAAGGAAAGCCTGGAGAATAAATGAGGACCTGTTACAGGAAAGTGAGAATATGGAAACACTGAGAAGAGAGACTAAGTTTTTTATACAATACAACGTGAATAAAGAAGTACCAACCAGTAAAGTTTGGGACGCGTACAAGGCGGTTGTAAGGGGCATACTAATGGACTTAAATGGTAGAGCAAGGAAAAAGAAAGAGGAGAAAAGACAAGAGATTGAGGAGAAAATAAAGGCCAAAGAAGTACAGTTAAAAAAGAGACCAGGGAAAAAGAAAATACATCAGGAAATCAAAATTCTTCAAGAACAGTTAACAGCAATGAGTAACAAAGAATTGGAGTGGAACCTTAAAAGACTGAATCAAAAAGCTTTTGAGGGTGCTAATAAACCTGGGAAATATTTGGCATGGCAATTAAAGAAGAAAAGGGAAAAGAAAATAATAAATAAAATTTGTGAAGAAAACAAAACGTATTTGGAGCAGACTACCATTAGCAGAGCCTTTTATAAATTTTACGCTAAGCTGTATAATAACAAAGAAGTAAACAAAGAATCAATAGCATCATATTTGGAGAAAACCAAACTTCCAGAGATCTCGGAAGCTTGGAGAAATAAGCTGAACAGTAAAGTAACTGATGAGGAAATAAATATGGCAATACAATCCGCAAATCTAGGAAAGGCGCCAGGGCCAGATGGACTTACGGCTAAATTTTATAAGACAATGGCCAATGAACTGGCACCATTCCTAAAAGAGGTGATGAACGGAGTTTTTAGGGATCAAAGAATTCCAGACACTTGGAGCGAAGCGAATATATCATTGATCCCAAAAGAGGGCCAAGATCTGACTAGCGTGAAAAATTATAGGCCTATATCACTACTCAATAATGACTATAAAATTTTTGCGAAGATATTGGCGGAGAGATTGAAGGGGTGGCTCTCGGAAGTCATAGAGGAGGAACAAGCAGGCTTTTTGCCAGACAGACAAATAAGAGACAACTTAAGGACAGTGATCAATGCTATTGAATACTACGATAAGCGTTGTGACAAAGAGGTTGGTTTCTTCTTTGTAGACGCTGAAAAAGCGTTTGACAATTTAAACTGGGACTTTATGTTTGCCACTATGGAAAAGCTACAACTGGGAGAAAGATTCGTCAGAGCAATCAAGGAAATCTATAGAGACCAGACTGCAGCAATTGTAGTGAATGATGAATTGACCAAAAAATTGACGATTAGTAAAGGAACAAGACAAGGTTGCCCGTTATCTCCATTGTTGTTCATTTTAGTATTGGAGATTCTGATGATACAAATTCGACAAGATGAGGAAATACGAGGAATAAAAATAAAGGACTATTCATATAAGGTCAGAGCATTTGCAGACGACATAATGTTAATTGTAGAAGACCCACTGGAGAACATGCCAAAAGTGATAGACAAGATCAAGGAGTTTGGAGATTTGGCAGGTTTCTTCATTAACAAAAAGAAGTCAAAGATATTATGCAAAAACATGACTAAGCAGAAACAACAATTGTTAATGGAAACAACGGATTGTGAAGTAACTAGTAAGGTGAAATACTTGGGAGTTGAGCTGACTGCAAAAAATATAGATTTGTTCAAGAATAATTATGAAAAATTATGGACTCAGATAGAGAGAGACTTGATCAAATGGAATAGATTGAACCTGTCATGGTTGGGCAGGATTGCAGCAGTTAAGATGAATGTGTTACCAAGAGTAATGTTTTTGTTACAGACAATACCAATCATCAGAGACTCTAAACAATTTGAAAAATGGCAGAGGAAAATATCAGATTTTGTTTGGGCAGGCAAGAAGCCTCGAGTGAAAGTAAAAGTTTTACAAGATGCAAAGGAGAGAGGCGGAATGCAACTGCCCAATCTGAGACTTTACCATGATGCAATCTGCCTAGTTTGGCTAAAAGAGTGGATGATATTAAAGAATAAGAAACTATTAGCCCTAGAGGGATATAAAAAAATTTTTGGATGGCACGCATACCTATGGCATGACAAAGTAAAGGTCAACTCGATGTTCCTGCATCATTTTGTAAGGAGAAGTCTATTTACAATCTGGAAGAAGTATAGAACTTACCTACAAGAAGGAACCCCCTTGTGGGTGGTTCCATATGAGGTGATAGATCCGAGAGCTGTGGATAATGAACAACAATGTTTAACGTACAAAGAAATAACTAAGATTGAAGTATCTAAACTTAGAATAAAGACGCAAGAGGAACTATCACCTAACTATGATTGGTTTCAGTATAGACAGATTAGAGACTTATACAACTCAGACTTTGCAAAAGGGGGCATACGAACAGAGAACTCGGAACTAGAGCAGACCCTTCTTAAAGAAGACAAGAAAAGAATATCCAAGGTATACCAAGTATTGCTGAAATGGTATACTGAGGATGAGATAGTTAAAACACAGATGGTGAAATGGGCTATAAATTTCAATAAAGAAATAACAATGGAGGCATGGGAATACTTGTGGAAAACTACAATGAAGACAACGACATGTATCAATATTAAAGAGAACATTTTCAAAATGATCTATCGTTGGTACATGACACCAAAGAAGATTGCGCTAGGGAATTTGAATACTTCTAATAAATGCTGGAAATGTAAGAAACATGAGGGCTCCCTCTATCATATGTGGTGGTCGTGTGAGGTAGCTAGGCAGTTCTGGGGGGAAATAATAAGAGAAATGAGTGAAATTTTACAGTTTCAAATAAATAAGAACCCAGAACTCCTGCTGCTAAACTTGGGAATGGAGGGAATTCCAGCCCATCATAGGACGTTGATTTTTTATATGACTGCAGCAGCTAGACTTTTGTATGCGCAGAAATGGAAAGTACAAGAAGTACCAACTATTGAAGATTGGATCTACAAATTGCTGTATATGGCTGAAATGGACAAGATGACAAGAAAACTGAGAGATCTGGACTCAGGGCAGTTCAACACAGACTGGGAGAAGCTGAAACAATACCTGGAGAAGAAATGGGAGGTGGGAGGAAAACTGTGGCAGTTTGAGAACTACTGAAATATAATAAAAGTATAAAAGAGAGGGGTGACTTTACCGGGGGAGGAAGAGAAATGTGAATTTATAAGCAGTTAGATTAATTGATTGAGATATATATAGATATGTATAGGTCAACTGATAGAGAATAATTAATGATAAGGTTTAAACATGAGGATTGACTAACTAACAATATTTTCTTTCTTTGACAAGATTTATATGCACCAAACTGAATGTATAGAAGAGTTAAATTGATTGAGTATCTGAGGAGTTATATAGAATTACCATAAAAAGTTGAAATGAGTAATATATAGAGAATAAATCAAATTGTTTGATTTAAATGTGGGAAATTTTTATGGTTTATATATTTTTATAGGTTTATATAGAATTATTCAAAACTGGAAAATGGGATAAATTGTTTATCTAAAGACGTATAGTTTGGGTGTATAATAATTAAAGGAGTTAATGATGCACTGCTTAATATAATGGAGAATGTATATCTGTTTTAGACAGAGGAATTTAATAGAAGTAAGGGAAAAGGGACAGAGGGGGGGAAAGCTGTTGGAAGTCAACAAAAGGGGGGGAAAGGGAGGGGGTTAGAAACGAAAAATTAGGGGAAAATTGATTGTAATGTAAAAATAAAAATGTTCTAACCCAATAAAAAATTTTTCAAAAAAAAAAAAAAGAAACCTTAGCCACTAACAGTGCAATCCTAAGCAAAGTTACACCAGTCTAAGCCCATTGATTTCAATGGGCTTAGACTGGTGTAACTCTGCTTAGGATTGCTCTGTTAGTCTCTAGACATCCAAACCATGTCAATTCTTGAAAAAGATCTATGCCTCTTTGTGTGTGTGTGGGGGGGGGGAGTAAATTCTCTAGAATTTCTACTCTTCCGTCACCTTACATCCACCGAACCCAAATTATTCATCATATATAAAAAAAAATTAGTAATTTACTTTTTGTACTTTTAATATTTTTCTCAGAGTATCAATTTGTGGAGAAATGAAACCATTCCAGTTCCCCATCAAACACTAATTTTCATAGGAAAGATCCAACAAGTCTGTAGTGGTTATTGGTTCCCCAAACTATTTATTTATTTTGTTCTATTTATACCCCACCCTCCCTGCAAGCAGGCTCAGGGCGGGTCACAGCATCATAAAAACCACAATAAAATACAATAAATAGTTTAACACATTAAAAAAATAATAAAATCCACAGACCTCATTACAAAGTGGAGCGGAACAAAGGGAAACAGGCAATGGACGAGCAGGATAGTTTGCCAGCTCCTCAACTACCCTCATAGGCCTGGCAAAACATCTCCATTTTATCCCGTGGTGGATATCTAAGGGGACTCACCACCTCAAACAGGATTCCCTCCCCTCCTGTCACATTCAATTTCCTGCCCACCCCACTGCTCTGGGATCCCCACAGGGAAATTAAAAATAATATAGAATGGGTTTGAAAGGGTAACTTCCAGGCCTGAATATAAACCACCCAAGCCTGGAACAATCACTGAGGTAAAAAGAACCGGTATGATGGTTTCTTCTTGAAAACAAACAAGAACAAATTTTGAAAAACAAACATCAAGACAAACATTAACACTTCTGTTAATATAACCCTCATAACCTAACCTCTTTTCTGCCTCTCCCTCCCCCTTCTCCCCGCCAGTCCCAAACTCCCCCAGTTCAACCCTCTTGGTGGATTCAGAGAGCTGCTCTCATCACCTGCTTTGCCTCTAGGGCACCTTTCTTAGCTCTACCTGTTTCATACACACCACCAGCCCCATTCTAAGAAAGGAGGAAATGTAGCTCTTCTCATGCCTGGGTCATCCAAAGCAGAAAAGCAGGGCAGGAGGCAACCTACTGGCAGCTGCCTCCTCTAGGCCCGTAACAAGTGAGTCATGAGCAAGGGCATGAAGTATCTCGTTCTGTGGGTGGCTGCTGAGAATGGGATGATCTCCAGGTCCAGTAAGCAGGACGGTGATGCTGACAGGGCTGTGCTGGCCTTGGGCAAAATTATGACATGGAGTCATCAGGCACTGAGTGGAGCCTGCAGATCTCCTGGAATTACAACTGATTTCCAGACAACAGTGATCAGTTCCCCGGGAGAAAATGGCTGCTTTGGAGGGTGGTATTAGACTCCATTGACTTCCCTTCTTTTCCTGAACACTGCCTTTCCCAGGCTCCACCTCTAGATGTCCAGGAATTTCCCAGTCTGGAGTTGTCAACCCTACTGTGATGGTCTAACTTAACTGCAACAGGCATGGCAGGGGGAGTGGCGTCACCAGTGGCCCATCTCTGGTTGGCACACTGCCTTGTGCGATTGTGGCTGTGCAGCATGCTGGATTTGAATGACCCACCAGAGTGTCACTTGCCTAGGCAGCCTCAACAGGGCCCGGCTCCAACAGCCTGTCTTGCCTCGTTGGGCTTCAATCCCTTCCCTTCAGCTGGAGTGAACTGTGTGTGACATCTTCCCATTTTGTTCTCACCATTTTCAATGACTATGTTTCAACCTTTTCAGTAACTGGCTTTGCTCCTGGTTTTGCACCCTTTCTGAGGGTCACCCGCTCCCAGATACACACAACCTGCCTGAAATCCAGAGTCGCACTTCTCGTTCATAGCCTTGGACACAGACAGCTTGAACACAGCTCCAGCAAACCACATCTCCAGAAGCCCAACCCTGGCTCCCACCCACGCATCCGCCTTCAGGAAGTTGCTTCTTAGTCAGGTGATTTCTGCTGTTGGGAAAACCCCTGGCAAGGTTCAAGTGAAAGTTCAGTCGCAGCAAGAGGTCCCTGTGAGGCCCTGTGAAGGGATAGAGCTGCCAAACCAACACTAGAGGAGGAGACAATATAACGCAGAATAAGAGTTTCTCACTGGATACACGCGCCAGCACGCGCACACACTAGAGAGCCAGATCTCGTTCTCCCTCTGGGGTAAACCCTGTACAAAGTCATACCACTCTCTCAACCCTGATCATTCACGCCTTGTTCTCTTAACCCCCTAGCAGGAGGGCTACATTAGAAACTTGCAATTATAATTATCAGCAGGAAACCCAAGACAGAACTGTGCAAAATGGTATTAAATAGTCCCTGCCGGCAGGCAAAGCACATTGGAGGGTCTCCCAGCTTCCCAAAGAGGGTGGGAGAATCAGAATCAGTCTTGCCCTTTTAGAAACCCCCTGTCCGTTCTGGGTTACCCATAAAGCAAAATTCCTTCGATTGTTTTTGGATTGGGGAAAAAAATCTTTATGAAACTGAGTTGGTAAAAAGACTTTTTCCCAACTGCCTTCTTCTGGTTATAGGAACAAGACCCACCTCCCCATTTTCAAACTCTGACTCTTCCTGCTATTGGGGGTGGGGGTGGGGACAGGAAAAGAGTGAGGAGGCAAAGCAAGAACAAGCTCTACTTGCAGGTAGAACATCATCATCATCTGATTCATATACTGCCCTTCAGGACAACTTAATGTCCAGAGTGGTTTACAAAGTATGTCATTATTATCCCTACAACAATCACCCTGTGAGGTGGGTGGGGCTGAGAGAGCTCCAGAGAGCTGTGAGTAGCCCAAGGTCACCCAGCTGGCTTCAAGTGGAGACGTGGGGAAAACTATAAGGATGCTTTACTCACCCCTCACCCAAGGCTGGCTGTCACACAAGAAAGGTACAGAGGGCAAGGTCCAGAACCTCCAAGCACAATGCAGGAAGCAAAAACACAAACAAGGTAGATCTTCCAGTCCTGCTCTCCGACTCAAAAGTCTCTTGGTGACAGGAACATCTGATGGCATATTGTTATTTCTTTCAATTCTCTGAGATCAAAGAGTCTTAGCCAATCTTGGTTTGGATTCTCATGTTTTTATTAAGAGACCAGCGTCCAGCAAGATTAAGCATCTGCGTTGGCAGTTCATTCTGATTTTTCTAACTGAATACTTGACATCTAGGAATTCTGTGATACTTAAAAGCTCTGATGCCTCAGAGACTTTACCAGCTCCAATACCAGAGCTGGCATATAATTTATCAAGCTCCCTCATTTTTGTTGCAAATATATGCCCCTCTGCACAAGCAGAGACCTGAAAACAGGCCAGTCTGGCTCCTGGCACCCCCTGTGCACACCTGGGGGCAGGGGACTAACCAGCCGAGCAACTGCTTGAAAGCTCCAACTTATAGTGACTTGTCATTTCAAATTTGAGAGCCTCTGGTGGCACCCCTGACTGCCCGGAGGCAGTGCAAACAGCTGTTGGGCAAGGAAGCCTTCACAGACCTCCATGCTCATAGATTCCCTGGAGTTCTGCCCAAACACTTCTCTGTCTGCCAGAAGAGTTCTCTTCCTAATCAGAGTCCAAGCAGCGATGTGAAGTTCCTGGCGGCAATGAGACGACAACAACGTGCCCCCTTCTTCAGGGTGGAGTCATCTCCTCAACTATGTCAGTAAGTCCCACTGCAGAACAAAAGGCCCAGCACACAATATCAGCAACCAGCATCGTTTATTTTTGCAACACAATCATCATTGCTTTGGAGAGAGACCAAAGTCTTTTTTATAAAAGAAAATATACGGCAAGCTTCAAGATACGTCCCATTGCTCTCGTGTGTTTTTTTTAAAAAAAAATTATTCAAAGCAGCCTCCAGTTGCTAGACAGCAGCCCTGAACTGGTGTGAGTTCGGCTAGGTACAGTCAAGTCCAGAAGAAGACCAAACACCACCAAGGCAGCTTTTTGTATATAATACAATACCAGTAAAAACCAATCTCTTCTGTAATTTACAAAAAAGGTGCAAAGTTAACAAGGTTACAATTAAAAAGCATTTTGCTTACTACCATGAAACATCACAGTTCTGTGGTGTATCATACTTAACCAGGCATACAGGGTTTCGATGTCCGTGCGAATCCTGCAGCACACAGTGCTAGCATGGCTGATCACTGACCCTTGGCGCAGAGCAGAGGGAAAGGGCAGGATGGCTCAGGCAGCACCCCACATCCTGGATCTAAGAAAAGCACGTTCCACTCTTCCCATCTCTCTGCACCACCTGGGACAGTTTCAGCTTAGACTGTAAGACGGACCTTTTAAGAGAATACGTAACGTATACAAAGGGATACAATATGCATCAACAAATCAACTGCTCCTGGCCTGCATGTGAATTAGACATTTTTTAAAAAGGCAGGAACCAGAATCAATTGCTAGTAAGTCATTACCAAAAAAATGATACCTATAACTGTTAGTATTGGACTTACCAGTCATCAAGACTGAGCCAACAAGAGCAGTATAAACTAAATCCAGCCAGCCACCCCAAGTAGAGAGGCACCTTTCTACAGTACTGGAGAATATCTGAGGTGGAGTGGCTTTGGAGGAGACAGGACCTTTCTTGGGATCAAGAGTCCTTGGTGGGCCTCCCAGTTTCCTGCTCTTGGGACAAGTCCAAGAATGCCCGATTTGCACGGCGTTCCAGATGCAAAACCGTTTTTATCCCCTTGATATCATTCAAGGGCCTCTCATCATTGTCTTTTGCCAGCTACACTGTTGCTAGGATGCTCCAGAGAGTGCGCCTTCCAAAGGGTTTTGCAGAGAACATCCCACATTTCACTTCTCTTCAGCTGTGCTGGACGCCTGGAGGGCTCTTAAGGCAAGTTAAGGCAAGTTTCTTAGCAGAAACTTTGTTATAAGGAAGGAACTTTATGAAGAACGGAGTTCAGAGAAGGCAATGAGACGCCGGCCGTCCACATTCAGTGCAAGAGGAACAGATGCTAGAAACTGGGCAGTTTGCTTTGCATAAACTGATGCTAGCGATGGGGAAGATACAAGAAGCTATGCAGAGCATTACAGCTCCACAACCCTGAGCATGTGTGCGCGCACAGGTGCATGCGAGGAAGTCTCACCAGGCACTTTCAAGCATATATTCTTCTGTAAATATAGGGCCAGAAACTGATGTTTTTTACTTTATGGGAAAAACTGAGATTCTTGAGATTTTGAATTTCTGTGCACTGAATTCAAATTCTGTGCTTTGCCAAGTTCAAGCCCAAATGCACGTTGCCTGGCTGATTTTGGCAAGGAGAGACCGGCCTGAGAGCCAGAAGCAAGGAACCTGCTGTCTCAAAGCCCCTCTTCTGGTATTTCACAGAGATACCATCTACTTCCTAACTTCTCCACAGCCATGACGACTAGAAGCTTGAACTGGAAAAGTCAGCTTAAATCCAGGCCTTGAATGCACAGCGCACCATCTGCAATGCACAGCACGCACAAGAGGTCACATAAGATCTGGCCACACGTGGCAATTGTCAATGATTTCCTAATAAGGCCAGCATTTTAAACAAGGTCACATCCTCCCCACCTATGACAGGAGTTGACCTCTTTCCCTCTATTGTGAGAGCGAGTTCATGGTCTGCTTTCCACAAAGGAACTCATCTCAGTAACCGCAGCAGGCTGATAAAGGGACTGGAGATGTTCCTTAGGAGACGTTCACTAGGGTAGAGCCTTCCCATCCTTCCTAACCCACAGACAGGCTGGGACCTCCCACGGCCGTCATGTCAGGCAGCTCACTGCTGTATCCCAGAGCAGAACGGGGCAGTTACCCATCCCCAAAGGCCATTCGTCTCCCAAGAACTCTGGTGCGGCAGGAACCATTCCCTGGAACATTGGACATCCCTCCTTGAGAGACGCTGCCTCTTCAGCACATCACACCCGGTGGTTCTGGGACTTGTAAGTGAGAATTTCGGCAGCCAGCTGCTGTGGGTCCAACAGCTGTGGGAAGCGGCTCATGACAGCATCCACCAGATGTGGCTGGAAGATCCCACACAGCTTCACATGCACGTTGGCACGCTCTTCGGCAAAGCGATCTGGTGAGGCCCACTGGCAGGAGTCACTGTAGGCCAGCTGGGAGGCTCTTGGGAGATCTCGGGATGCTGCGGGGGGAGGCTGGTAAGGCTCAGACCAATACTTCCGCCCTGGGCCTAGAGAAGTACTGGAGTCGGGAGGTGCACCATAATTGGGGAAAGAGTGAGCTGCTCTGGTGTGCGAGAAATCGGCACTATACTGCAAGAAGCTGGTGTTGGAGCCAGCTGCCAGGGCGGGCTTGGGATAGCCAGGGGGCTGGTAGTGGCTGTAGCTATTTGACTCTGGGCCAGGAGGTCGGGGGTAGGCCGGACTCTGGCCCCGGTGGGTTGTCATCCCCGGGTGCTCTGGGTGGGAATGCTTGCCGTGGCCAGCCAAAGGGCTGGGCCACATCTCGGACAGCTGGCTCTCCAGGGAGCCGATGCCAGAGTCAAAGCAGTCCTGAGACACATAGGCCAGGGAGTCCATGTGGGCAGAGACAGGGGGTGGCTGGTACCACTCGGAAGGCCGGTAGCTGCTACCTGCAACAGGGCTTCCCCCTGTGCTGGTCCCCGCTTTAAGCAAGTGGGGTGGCACATCTCCATGCTTTGTTTTAGAGGCCAAGCTTTTCTTCTCAACGGAGGCTTTCAGCAAGATCTTGTCACTCTCATGGGGCACAGAGCCTAGGAATTCAGCCTGGGAAGGGTGTCGGCTTGGCCCCTCCTCTTTGGCAGCGCTCCTGGTTGGGGACAACCTCGCGTTGGCTCGCAGCTCATCGGCCACGGAGCGCTGCTGGTGGTTAAGGCGCTCAGGGTGATAAAACCTGCACTTGATCCCGTAAGTGCATTTCTTACCTGCAAGGAAAAGAGAAAGGGCAGAATGTGAGACAGGAGCCCTCTGGCCGCCCCAATGAGGCCTCTATGGCCTGGAAATCCCCCCCCCCCCAAACCTAATGGAAGCTGCTCAGCCTTACCATAGGGGCACTGCTGCTTTCTGAGTTCAGGCAGCACTGGCATCTTTCGCAGAAAGTTGTCCAGGCTGGGGCCGTGGCGTCCAAGTGGGTCATCAGGAGGCATGAACCTAAAGGAAGATAGCAAGATCCCCGTTAGATAGCCAGTCCCATGGGCCACTGATCCACCCTGCTAGCACTTTGACTCTGTTGTCCCCATGCGTGCCACCAATCCTACAGATATCAAGGTCAGAACAGTAACCACAACGGAGAGTCAGGAAGAAATTTCAAACGAGCTAGTGACTTGGGGAGGCAGGCCCTGCCTTCCCTTAGATGATCAAAGTGACCTGGAATCATCTGCTATAGAACTTCTTTACTCTCCGCTCATTGGACTGCACAGGCTGATGAAGAAGGGCTAAATAAGTCCAAGAGGGGTGTGTGCATGCATGTATGTAAGCGAAGAAACCCAAGGGTGCAGAGCACCAAACACCCTGGACACCTCTTGAACTGGCTCACCTCCACTCCCCCTAGTCTAGTTTGGGAGATTAACAGGAACCGCCTACACACTACCAAGTTTGAAATCCTCCCTCCTCTGCTCCGGCTAAATGAAAACAGATTCTCAGGACGCTCTTTGCTGTCTCTCCCACCCACACAGACATACTTGTCATTGACAAAGGAATACATCAGCAAGCGTTCTTCGATGAACTTCTTCCACTCGGGGCGCTCGGTCTGCAGGTCTCGGTAAGTGTCATTGGACACGATGATGCCGTCCGACTCATAGGCCAGCTTCACGATGAAGCGGTCATCGTAGCAGACCACTCGCTTGCCCCCCACCCTCCGGGAAGGCGTGAAGACAAGGATCTTCTTCTTCTCAAGGTCACGCAGGATGTGCTGATCTGCAACAAGAGGCACCCGAGTCACCGCCCGGCCCAAGTCCTTTAAACGTCGGATATTTACACAGCAAACAAAGCCTCTAGGCAGGCGCCTTGGAGAAGAACCAGTTGCCAGAACCACAGGGAGTGGAAAACCAAGCAAAATAACCTGGCCCAGCGGAGGGGGGCCGTCAACACACCCAAACAACGCCTCCTTTCATGCCCCCCCCACTGTGAACGTTCTCTCCCTCGACATTCTCTCTGAGAATCATCACATCTTTGCAGCTTTCTTTTCTTTTATCTACATTTCTAACCCTTCCTGTTCTTCTGCCTTGAAGTGGAGAACATTGAAAACAAAACCAGAAGATACACCCATTAAAAAAATGAATCCACCAATTGTACTGAAGTAAGTCTTCTGCAATTCTGGCCAGTATAACCTACCCTATCGGGGTTGGGAGGAAGCACCCCCCCCCCATCCTCTGGAAAGGGTACAAGCTCAAACACTGCCTAGCTTTTAGAGAGAGGGAGTTTTGCAGGTGTGGCACAACACCTGGCAGTATTCCCTCCACACAATATTCTCCTAATCTAAATAGCAGCAAGTGAGATATTGGAGGTCACTGTGACCATGACTGGAGGAGGCCATTTGGCAAACACATCATGGATGGGTAAGAAATTTGCTGTAAACATGCCAGAGGGCTGTGATACGTCACAGAGCAGCCATTGCCTCAAAGACAAATTCAAATGGACAGGCCACCCTCTTTGCTATTGCCCTCAGTCATATGAATCCACTTAGTGAATCTGCTGGATTGTCCAGCCCCATGAAGCAGAAGGCTGGAGCTTTACCTGTGATGGGAACATCTGGCCTTGACTGCTCCTTTCTCCAGGATGGCACGAAGATGGTGATATCCGTGTGACCTCGGTCAAGAAACCAATTCACAGACAGCAGAATGCCTCGGCAAGAGAAGACATCTTTATCCCCGTGGCTGCGAAGGTAAGAAAGTTCACAGGCTCAGTGCTCAGGTGCCGACTGGAGTGGCTTTAACATGGACACAGACTCACAACAGGAAACTTCATGCCGGGTGGCGGGGGGTGGCGGGGAGAGATACACTACTCTCCAAAGAAGGCCCACCTGGAAAGCACCATATTCAGCCACCTACAGGCTACAAACCCAAATCCTCAATTATTTTGTCAAATGTTATTTATGTCATTTATTTATGAGGAGGTAAGGGTTCAACCCTACCTCACTGGCCAACACTCCTAGCCTCTGCACACATGTGCAGCCTCCCCCATTACCACAGAGAGCATGCAGCCTGTCCAGTCTCTGGGGCTGTTGTGAGATTGCGGCTCAGCCTGCTTCTTCCTCTTGGGTGATGCCAATCTGTGCTCCTCAGGCTGCTGTACTCCCCATCCAAGCTTACTGGGCCTACATTCTTGGAGCTCCTTTGGTCAACCATGGTGTTTAGCAGACGCTGCTCTCTCACTGCCAGCGGCACAATCCATTCTTTCCCTTAGCTAGAAGCTAGCCACTGCTGGGCAACCCAGTTACCCTCCATGCATGCCCACACATGAAATGTTCCCTCCCAACTGCCTATTCCATAATCATGAAATGCAGCATCTCCAGCAAGGAGGCCTGGACACTTGGGTATTTCAAGGGGTGGCCCTTGGTTACAGCTCTCTCCCCTCCGCAGCGCCCTGCCCTGGCTAAATTGTTCTCCCCAAACCCTTGCAGCTGATTTTCTATTTGCATCTCCAGAAAGGCTTCCACAAGGGGCGGAGGGAAAGAAGGGGCCCATACCTAGTGAATAGCCAAGTAACAGAAGACAGACCTGAGCTGCTCCCACACTATGGGGACAATCAGCCTCTTATGTCAGAAAGGGAAAACAGCATAACTGGAGAAGTGCTAAGTTATTCTTTCATGTGTTAATGACCACTGTAAAGATATTGCCTTATTCCTAGCCAGGGTTTGCTTGTGGTTTAAAAGAGAGAATGAATCACCCACAGCTCAGCCTGTCTTTTATGAGAGGGGATTGTTAGAAGTGCCTCTGCAAATGTGTGTTTTTAAGTTTTTTTAGAAAGATAGTGCATTATTTTTATGCAGCATTACCCATTCTTGTAAAAAAACCAAAACCTCACACCCTAAACAAAGTGGGCGGAGAATTTTGAGGGTCACATGAGAACATGGGGTGGGGCTTTCAATCAGGTGGTTAAAAATTGAGAGAAAATTGATTATTTTGGGCTGTATGAAATATCCATTGCAAAGGCGATTTCACAGAATTGCATCAGCAACCAGACAACCGCAAAAAAATCTCCGTGGTATGGAAGCACCCTTGGAGACTTGAGAATGGGTGACCACAGAGCTTATCTTTCAAAGAGTGTCCAAGATCTGATATTCATTCTCTTCCCTCTTGGCTATCAGACATGCACCCAAATCTATTAATTTAACAATATCAACTTTTGAACAAAAAAATTCAGGATGCCCTCCTGTTTATGACCAAAGGCCAGCCAACCGAGCACTGCTTCTTCATGGCTTCTCATTACTAGCGTCAGCAAACACCAATTTTCACCCTCATATATGCCAACCTTCCCCTCTGGTCTCTTGTTTCTCACCGCACCCCCAACCACTTCCAGTTAATGGGCAACATTTGTGCCAATAAGCTGGTAGGCTTGGAGAAGTTTGGTGTTGTGACTGATCTGCCTTGGAAGGTCAGGTCAGCTCCGGACAGATTCTCTTTTTGCTCAGAGTGACAGCAACCAATACATTCTTCCTCACACTCAGATACATTTTGGATCAGTGAGCAGAACTTCCAGATTTCTGAGTTTTTTAAAAAAAGGAAGCTGGATCAGAAGCTCATTTGGGTAATTATCCTGTGCCGGGAAAATTAAAATTCCCCTTGCAATTTCATCAGAGGGCGAAATTCATTTCCTGTTCTCAGCTTCTATGCAACGGCGACATGCGCCAATAGTAAAGTGTCACCGCCACCCACGCCACGGAGGCTTGCCAAGCAACAGTGCTCATGACAAGAGAGGCAAATTAAGAGTCTCCTCCTTGACACACAATTAAGGACACTGCCCCCCCTTGAAGTGTGGATTAAATTTCCTCACTTCTAGTGAGGGAAATGCGGGTTGTAGATTTCGGCTTTGGAATCACCCTCATTCCAAAAGGCTTTAAGGAAAGGGACAGAACAGCAGTTCAGAATGTGTCTTTTCTTAACTGAAGGAAAATGAATACATTTCATTTATATCCTGCCTTTCTCCCCAGAGGGGAACCAAATCAGCTTACATCATTCTTCTCTCCTTTTTTGCTACTACAGACTAACAAGGCAAACTCCTTTGAACCTTTACACAAGCAAACTGATCCCCACACCAAAATGAGCTGTCTGCATCTCCATATCAAAGGAGTTGTTTACATCCTCCCTCTCCTTCCCCCTCCCCTCCCCTTTCCTCCTCTATATTTGACCAGTTTCCTTCTGCCCTCCATGCATCTGACGAAGAGAACGTGATTCTCAAAAGCTTATGCTACAATAAAATTGGTTAGTCTTAAAGGTGCTCCTGGACTCTTTTTGATTTTGCTACTACAGACTAACACGGCTAACTCCTCTGGATCTACAACAAACCCTGTGAGGTAAATTAGGTTGAGAATGCATGACTGTCCCAAATAGGGTTGCCAGGTCCAAGTTGGGAAATTCCTGGAAATTTGGGGGGTGAAACCTGGAGAAAGTGGGGTTTGGGGAAGGAAAGGACCTTGGAATGGCATAATTCCATAGAGTCCACCCCCCAAAGTAGCCATTTTCTCCAGGTGAACTGATCTCTGTGGCCTGGAGATCGGTTGCAACTCCGGGAGATCTCCAGCCGCTACCTGGAGGCTGGCAACCCTAGTCCCAAGGTCACCCAGCGAGCTTCCATGGTACAGCAGGGAACTGAACCGGGCCCCCCAAATCCTAGTCCATCACTGCAGCCATTACACCATGCTGTATGTGTATGGAGTGAATATTTTATGATCCTATGACCGGTTGATCAGTAGATGCCGAGGCCTTTCTAGAGCTTTTCAGTTCAACTGTGACTTGCCCTTTGAAACAAAAGGAAAGCCAAAGGCCTACTGGAAGCCAAAACCTCTACTGTCTTAGTTTCTAATCCCTGGTGAGCCAGGATTATCAGAGACCTGTGCCATGGGAAGACAGACGGGCAAGGAATGAGTGCCCTTCATAGTCGATCAGCGGGGCGTTTAAGCAACTCAAGCGCCAGCCCCCCCGACCTTGCGCAAGCCAGCCAAAGTTCAGAGAGACACTTTTCAAAAGCAGGCAATTTCACTGTCTTGTAGTGACAAGACTTCCAACTCTTCTGTCTGTCTTGAAGTGACAGACTGAAACTCATTCAGAAACCACTGCTTGTGACCTGCTAATCTGCCACCAGAGAGGTGGCACCTTGTTCAGCTACCCAGGCGTGACTGAACATAGCCGGCAGCACTCCTTGCATCCGAACGGGTTATGAGACACTGTCCCTGGGGAATCCCATCTCAAAATTAACATTGCTTTTTAAAAAAAAAAATTGGCAGAAAGCCACATCCAGCTCCCGCAAACCCTACTGTGCTTTGACAGCACAACAGCAGTCTAGCTCATTGCAGGCTGCTCCATTCCAGAATGGCTGCCACCCACTTTTACCTGCTAGCTGTAACACACATGGGGAGGAAGTAGTGGGCCATCCTTCCTTGGCTCAGAAACCACAGAAAGGGACTTGAACTCTGGCTGAAAGAACAGTTCTGCTCCACCTATGATGCTTCACCCACTTTCCCTTCTGTGCAGCAACCAGGTACTACTGACAATGTGCACCACAGCTCCTTCCTTCCTAAGTTCATTCACAGGCACACAGTCGTAATGAGTCTCTTTGGGGTAGATTAAATTTGCTGCAGAGAGGCTTAATGTAAGATGGACCTCGTCTCAAGCATGTGGAACCAAAGGAGAATCAGATGTGCAGACTGCCTGCCACCCTCACCCCAAGAGTTCTCACAACTCTTAAACAGCTTCAGTCCAAATCTCAGCCTTCCTCATTTTGGAAATAAGCCTGCAAAGCAACTCCAGGAGGATCCACTTGAAATGTATGTTTGTCTCTTAAGATCTGTGGACTGGATTATTTTTTTAGGGCCATTAATTATTATTTAGAGCCAGTTTGGTGTAGTGGTCAAGAGCGGCAGGACTCTAATCTGGAGAACCGGGTTTAATTCCCCATTCCTCCGCTTGAAGCCAGCTGGGTGACCTTGGGTCAGTCGCAGTTCTCTGGAGTTCTCTCAGCCCCATCCACCTCACAGGGTGATTGTTGTTGTAGGGATAATAATAACATACTTTGTAAACCGCTCTGGGTGGGCAGTATATAAACTGAATGATGATGTTGTTGTTATTATTTACTAACTTCATCATTTATATCCTGCCTTGCTTCCCAATGGGGACCCAAACTAGCTTACATTGTTCTCCCTTCCGCCATTTTTTTCCTCACGACAACCCTGCAAGTAGGCTAGGCTGAGAACGTGTGACTAGCCCGAGGCCAACCAGCAAGCTTCATAGCAGAGCAGGGATTCAAACCTGCAGATCCTAGTATGACCACTCTAACCACTACATCAAACCTGCACTGTTCTGGGCAGGGCTCCAATCAGCCCTACTGCCTTTTCCCCATTTTGTGAAATTGGTATTTTAGTTCCCATTGTACAACTCAGGCCAAAGAGGGTTCATCTGCTACTAGTGCTAAACAGCCATGCAGGGGCAGAGGCATGCACCCCCAGAAAGTGGGGCGCTGCCTTACTCGCCCCTCAGTCTGAGGTTGCTCAGGGCAGGAATAGAAGCAGACATGCCCTCATCCACTGAAATTGGAACAGTCCCTCTTCTCCACCCAGAAAGCAAGACTGTTTCCTTTGCAGGCAATGCAGCAGGCAAAGACTGACCCACAGGCAGGAAGTCAAGCCTCAGCTCAGCCCTGAACTCAGCAGCAGGGTTGCAGACTTTTGTTTCAACAGACTGACCGCTTCTGTACTTTAAAAGCAGTCCAAAGTGAAGCAATAAGGCAGATGAAGTGTCCCCTCTCACCTCCCCTCTATGCTAGGCAAAAAAGTTTCACCCACTTAACTTCTACAGCCAGGCGCAGGGCCAACAACACCCCCCTTCCCAGGCCTATCAAGAAGTTAGTTTAAAGATAGACTTGCTTGTAAGTTAGGCTTAGAACTACTAGAAAAAACAGTAGTTGTACTCACTGAATTCACTGACTGGAGACACATTGCCCTTTGTCTATACCAAAGCTGTTTGTAGCCATGCTGGTCCAAAAACAAAAACAAGCCACAGTCCACTTAACACTTTGTCAATTGTGGTTTGCAACAATACCAGCCTACCTTACAGAGCCATAGGAAGCTTAGCGCATTCATGTGAAGCACTTAGGCAAAGTACTAGACTAAACTGTGACACCAAAATTGACCGGTAAAGAAAAAAAATGCAGCTGAGCTCTACATGGCAGGACAAACCTTCAATGCAACCACAGAGGAGTTAATCTGATAGGGTTGGAAAGGGATCACTCAGAGCCAGCCAGTTCGAAGGGGTGACAATTACCAAGCAAGTACTTGACTACGTATGCCAACAAAACTGGATGAGAGGTTGCCAGAAACTGAACTTAGCCAAGTTTACTTCTCCGATTTAAAACAACAGCTTTC
Organism: Eublepharis macularius; assembly: GCF_028583425.1. Classification (NCBI taxonomy): domain Eukaryota; kingdom Metazoa; phylum Chordata; class Lepidosauria; order Squamata; family Eublepharidae; genus Eublepharis; species Eublepharis macularius. Next base: position 39,547,990 of record NC_072804.1, on the reverse strand, counting down.
CCGTGTCCCCTCTGCTTCCTCCAACTGTGTGCAAGCAGAACTTCCGGAAAGAGGGGAAACCACTACAGCAAGAGAAACACACACTCTTTTCTGTAGGGCCAAGTACGATCATAATAAACAGGCCTTCCGTTGCCGAAACAAATTCCCCCCTCCCCCAGGCTGATGAAAGGGTTTCTCTCCACCCCGCCCCATCCTTGTGTCTGCCTCTCTCTTTCAGTCTCTCTCGCTCACACGAAGATTTGCATACTCTGCTTTCTACAATTCCCATGGAGCCGCAAGAGAGGAGGTGAACGAGCTCATCTGATGTGGCAACAACTGTGAAAAATTCCCTTAGAAGGAAGTGGAGACCAATTCTCTCCCCACGACACACCCGCCACGATTTGCATGCTGCTGCTGAAGATTATCCCGGGGAATCCAGGCGGTCTCTTCGCTTGCTACACTCATGCAGGAAGTTGCCCAGTAAAATTCCCCTCCCGATCAAAAGGTGAGAAGGGAGCGAGGTTCCTCAGAAAACATCCAGCTGGGCTCCAGATGCAAACTGCAACCTCCAGTATCCCTCTGTTCAAGCAAGAGCCATACCCGGAAGGATCGGGCTGCAAGAACTGTGGATTTAACGGGGCAAAGAATGTCCTCCAGGAAAAAGGGGAAAGAGTCGGTAGCCAAGCCAGCTCCAGAGAAAGAAGATGAACAGTGTCTCAATTTGGGCAGGGCCGGCTCCAGTGCACCTCTGTGCATGCGTGCACGCGCACCAGACTGAGTGTTGACATCACTGTGTGTGATGTCATTACGCAGGGGCTGGCGCACGCACGGGAGGCCTTCCAGCCCTCCCATTCAGTTGCTCTGCGGGCCAGGCGCAGCCGGCCACCCTGGCCACCGGTTGTGCCTGGCCTGCAGAGCAGCTGAATGGGAGGCTGCCCGCTCAGCTGCCCCCAGCACGTGCCCTTGCCCCCGGGCCGGCGCCCCTCTGGCACCTTAGTGCCCTGAGGCGGCGGCCTCAATGGGCGGCTCAGCCCTGAATTTGGGGCAAAATTGGCTTCCCCTACTCATTTCTGGTAAAGCTGGCCACTGCCCAGTACCTGCCCCCATCAGACTCCCGTCCCTAAGCTCAAATTGATCCCCAGCAAGTACAGCACTTGAGACCTCACCAGCAGTTACTCCGTTCGTGGCTGGGGTGACCTATGAGCTCAAACAAACCAGACTACAGTCCCAGAATGAGGGGATGCTGCCCCCTCCACAGCTGTATTTCAAGCTTCTGAGAGCAGAACCACAAGTGACAAAAGGCACAGATTGGACACTTGTCAGCTTCCCTCAAGTTTTGATGGGAAATGTAGGCAGCTTGGCGGAATGTTGGACAAGTGGCAGTTGAAAAGTCCATTGGACAGCAGTTAGAGAGCCAAGCTGCAAGACTAGGATGCCTACATTTCCCATCAAAACTTGAGGGAAGCTGACAAGTGTCCAACCTGTGCCTTTTGTCACTTGTGGTTCTGCTCTACAGAGGCCCTGGATCTTGGCACACAAGGCAGCAGAGAGCACTTCCACCCCTCCCCTTCCAGCAGATTCTTTTCTGACCCCAAATCCAACTCTTGTTCCAGCTCGGGGGGGGGGGGGGGTGTTCAGCTTTTTCTTCCCCAGCATCCCAGAACTTTGTGGTAGGAACTGCATTCCAAAGACTGGTGCATAACTGTGCTGCATGTGATTTTTGCACATCTGTAAGTGCATGGAATCAGAAATATAGCATTTGGCATCTTAGAAAACACAGTTCACTTACAAAAGGAGGGCAACGATTCTCATGATTGCAGAAGCAATTCAGGGGGAGTTTAAAAGAAGCACATGGGGGGGGGGGGGTGCCGAGGCTCAAGTCTATCCAAAAGTCACAGCCTTTAACCCCTGCCTATAATCCCAGACATGCGAGAGCTTAAATTTGGGTTCTCAGTGAAGGAAATTCATTCTGAACACGCTCAGAAATACTTCTTGTATCTTCTTGCCAGTTTGCTGTAGTGGTTAAGAGCAACTGGACTCTAATCTGGAGAACAGAGTTTGATTCCCCACTCCTCCGCTTGAAGCCAGCTGGGTGACCTTGGGTCAGTCACAGCTCTTTCAGAGCTCTACCCACCTCACAGGGTGATTGTTGTGGGGATAATAATAACATACTTTGTAAACTGCTCTGAGAGGGTGTCAAGTTGTCCCAAAGGGCAGTATATAAATCAAATATTATTGTTATTGTTGTTGTTAGGGTGGCCCCTGGGCCACAAAAAAGCTCTGGCACAAAATTAAACTCTGTTTTTAGCTCTTTCCACTTCTTCAGGCTGTTAACCCCTTGCTTAGGGTACCGATATTTTAGAGGAAGCATGACTTCATCTCAAAATGAGGGGTAGGGGGACTGTTTTATATACTCTGTCCTGCCTAGGCTACAGTTAGCTCCATCAAGGCTGCCAAGAGCCCCCAGTTCAAGGTTCCTTCAGGGCCCCTGTTCACAGTCAGAAGCAAACCCCCAAGCAGTATTCACTCCACTCTCCTCCACGCTAACCCAGTTCTGGTAACTGCACTTTTAGGAAATACTAGAGAAACTGGAATGAGATCAAAGACAGTCAATAAAGAGGGTCAGGGGCCTGGAAAATGAGTGTGACAAGGAAAGGTCGAAGGAGAATTCCGATAGGAAAAACGATTGCAGTCTTTGAATACCCGCAGGGCTGACTTCACGGGACATGTGGGCTCTCCCTTGTTAAAGGTTCTCAAAGCAGGTTCTGGGCAGCCAAACGTGCCTGGAATGACCATGCTTTGGATTCTTGCACTGTACACCAATTTTGTATCCTAGCCCCCCACCCCCGCCCCTGGAGGCCATTTTTGGACAGTGCTGTGCCTCTGAAGTCACTACAGAGTAAGTTACTTGCTGCACAAGCTTCCTAGGCTAGAAGTTTCCCATTTAAAATGACCACTGTGGTGGGGGAAAGTTAAGGGCATAAAGTTAAGCGAAGTGGGGGTGGGAGGGAGAACACAGAATTCCTGTTCTATGTAGGAATCCAAACCTCAGCCACTCTGGTTAATTGGCAGCTTATAAAAAGTAAAAATGCTTTGATTCCAGGAAGCCGACAGACCAGTGGGAAGCCCAGTTCTGTTGCATTAATGGAAGGCGATCCTGGATAGACAGTGTTTTGTGTTGTGCATTTTGCAGGTTTGGAAACAGAGCCAGACAAAGCAAAACCATCCAGATTCCCAATTCGAATGCCCACTGCAGAAAGCCAGAGCAGAGCACGAAAGCTAAACTATGGGCCACAGGGCAAGAGAACAATCCTGCTCACCCTGGGCACTACCTACCTTCCCAACAGAGCCTTTGCACTTTTATCCTGCCCTCCTTCCACAGAGCTCTGGGAAAACAGGCCCAATTCAACCTACAATCCTATGAAGCAAGCTGGAATCTGTCTTGATCCAAGTGACCCCAATACAATCCAAGGCAGAGTTACGTCCTTGTAAGTTCTCCAAACTCAATGGGCTCTGAAGGATGCAATTTTGTTTTGGAGTGCACAGCAACTGAGCTGCTTGACAAAGGAAGAATTTGAACCTGGCTCCTCCCTAGAGCGTGTTAAGTGTTTAACCATTACACCATACTGGCTGACTCCTGAATCACTTCTCACATATCATACCCCGTCAAGCCAGGCAGTTCCACTGCACACAGATTGTTTTCCACATATCACACCCCTGCAAGCCAGGCAGTTCCTTTCTACATGGGACTCTGATGGGCAGCAGCAGCAGCAAAACAGAATTAGTACATTGCAGAAAAACCCTTTCTTGCATACAAGCCTTACGACCAAAACTCAGAAGTCCACACTTTGGCAGAGAGGTCGTAACGTTACCAGCCATCTCTGACACTGCCAGCTCCTTTAAAGAACCGGAGTGAAATGACTGGCAAGGCCTCCGCCTCCTCTCAAGTTGCTTCCTTACATAAAAGAGTTTGGCAACAGGGCAGAGTCAAATCAGAAAGTACACCTCTTTCCAGGGTGGGGCAGCTGGAGAACAGAACTGGTGTTGCCGATGTGGTCTATCGCTCTCCGCAAACCACCAATAATGCCAGTCACCAGAGTTGCCAGAGAGAGGCAGTCCAGGGAATCTGAGCTTAGCAAGACAGCCTTTGGGGGAACACCCAACACCAGGCAGAGGGGAGAGGGTTAATGCGCAGGGGAGGCGAGCCAGGTGCGGTCATACCTCATGGCCACGTTGCTTCCATCGATGACAATGGGCCGCAGGTTCTCCCCCTCCTTCCCCTCCGAAGGCACGGCTGGCCCGGGGCTCCTGTGCTGCGGGGCCCGCGGCGCCTCGGGAGTCTCCTGCGAGAGGTCGCCCGGGTCGCGATCCCCCGCCGCCATCCCGTGCTTCACCAGCTCCCCCAGCACCGAGTTGGTGTCCGCGTTCAAGCCCAGCTTTTGGAGGACCACCAAGATCTCCTCGGAGGAGTAGCCCAGCTTGCGAAAGAAGTCCACTTTCATCTGCAGCTCCGCGCGCTCTTGCTCCGGCCAGCCCTGCAGCTCGGGCTCGGCCAGGCTGGGCGGGCCGTACTCCTCCGGGATCCTGCCCCGGCAGGCCGCGGCGGGCAGGCTCAGGTAGCCGCTCTCGAAGGGCGCGCTCTCCCGGGGCTCCTTCCGGAGGGAGGGCGCAGGGTCGCTCCAGCCGGGGAAGCCCCGGGCGGCGGGCACGCTGTCCAGATCCATCGCTCAGTCAGCCCCGCGACCTGCCAAGGCAAACGGAAGGGCGCTCAGTCTCGCGGGCCTGCCGGGACGAGGCAGGTCCCAGCGCCGCTCCGGCAGGGCAAGCGCGGAACGCTCCGCAGCCGAGGCTCCCCGCCTCCGCCGCTGCCCAGAGCGCACCTGCGCAAAGAGCCCGGCCAACTCCTCCCCGCAAGTCCAGCCCAGCAGCCCAGTCCACCCCAGAAAGAGCCGCACCGCAGCCCAAGCCGGAGGAGCCGCGCCCGCGCCCCGCTGCTCCCCGGGCCACCTCGCACGACGCGCCCCGAGCCAAGCTACCCGCTACCCGCCGCCCGCCCGGAGGCGCCCAGTCCCAGCCGGCGAGCAGAGGACGGAGGCAGCCCCTGCGCCGCGCCCGGCCGTACCCAGCCGCCGTCGCCTCCGCTCCTCCATGGGGCCAAAGGGAAGCTGGCCGCGCCCGCCGCTTTATAGTGAGGCCGGGCAGGTGGCCACCAGGAGGCGGAAGCGCAGCTGCTTCCTGACCCGCCCGCTGTGCCCGGGTGGGGCCCCTGCAGCGCCGCCTCCCGCTCCTCCGGGGAGGGGCACCGCTGTAGCAGGAAGCCGACCCGAGCCCGGGCCCTTTCCCTCGGGCCCGGCGCTCGGAGGCGCTTGCTTTGGGCCCCGCTTCTTCCGCTTCGTGGGCCTGGCGCCTCCCCCGGCCCCGCAGAGGCCGCGTGGTCGTTTCGGAGCGCCGCTTCCTTCCTGCCGCGTCCCAGGACAAGGTTTTCCCACGTCTTGGCCACCCTCCATGCGCTCGCGTCCTTTTTAGAAATCTGTATTTGGCATCAATTCCCCACTGAGTTTGCGATTTTGGCTATAACCCTACGAGCACTTTCTTGGGAGGAAGCTCGATTGAATAACAGCCAACTTACTTCTGAGTAGCAAGATTCGGGTCCAGCAGGACCTCAGAGACCAACCAGATTTCAAGAGAGTGCTGCTGACTCTCGAAAGTTCATATCCTGGGAATCTAGTTGGTCGAGCGGACCCAAATCCTGTTCTATTACAGATCAACACTGCTACCCACCTGAATCTTAATTCTGAGTAGACTTCAGGATTGCTGCAATTATGACTTACAATGCAATCCTATGAAGAGTTACTCCAGTCTATGCCCATTGAAGTCAATGGGCTTAGACTGGAGTAACTTTCCATAGGATTGCACTGTTAAACTAAGAGGCCAACCGAACCAAGCCTAGCCTATTGGAACCACTTGCAAAGTCCAAAATTCAGGTCCAGTGGCACCTTAAAGACCACCTAGATTTCCAGGGTGTGAGCTTTCGAGAGTCAAAGCTCCCTTCTTCAGATACATTTTGAAGTGGAAAACTCATACCCTGGCATCTGACGAAGAGAACTTGATTCTCGAAAGCTTATGCTACAATAAAATTGGTTAGTCTTAAAGGTGCTACTGGACTCTTTTTGATTTTGCTACCACAGACTAACACGGCTAACTCCTCTGCATCATACCCTGGAAATCACATTGGTCTTTAAGGTGCTACAGGACCTGAATCTTGCTCTTCTACTGCAGACCAACATGGCTATCCACCTGAAACTTGCAAAGTAAATAAATAAAGTAGGACTCTTTTGTGCATGTGCGCGCATGCCATATTTCACTTTAGAGTAGGGTGCAGGTTTTGGGCACTCTGTTTCCCAGGTAATCTGATCAGATGTTCCCCCAGTTCCCTCATCAGTGTGTACATATGTGAGGCCTGATGTAAACATGCTGGCAGCGCAAAGAGAACTCCAGGCAGTGGAGCCCTTGCATGTGCCCAGCCCAGCCCAGAAGCCCTTGCGTGCGCACAGTTTCAAGTGGGCACCTGCTGCTGTGTGTTCTGTGTAGCTGCTTTACCCAGGAGCAGCCTAGTTTCACCAAGATAGTGTGTGAGCGCAAAGACCCACAGGCGAGTCCTTTCCCCCAGCCAGCATCACGTTTAAATGATCGAGCTTCAATGCTTTATAGGAACAAAACAACAAATTAGAGAGATATTGCAGTTGCATCTCAGTGCAAAATACTTTTTATTTGAAAAAATTATTCCCAAGTACATGCATTTCAATTCCGCTTCAACACAAGGCAATTTTTAGTTCCTGCTGCTGCTTCCGTCCCTTTTCTCCCCCAAGCACAGCAGCCTGATTGTGCTTTTTTAGTCTCTTCCTGTGAGTTTAATCTCAGGCTGCAGAGATTCTTTGCTGTGTTAACACTGGCACAGAAAGGCACACATTTGAATCCATGTCAAGTCCATTTGATTATGCTGGGCAGACGCCATTACTTTGTACTGTTCAGCAAGAGGGCAGATGAGAAAGCCACTGGCCTGAAACTCCACCTCTGCCTGGATTTTATCAGGCTAGGAATGAACCACTGCAAATACAAAGTGGTGGTGGGGAAAATAAAAATGTAATTCTGTGCTCTAAAATAGACCACAACAAATTAAGTCAAAACTCTGGGTACAATAATACATGTATAGAGTTCTGTGCTGAGAGTTACCAACCTCCAGGTGGGGCCTGAAGATCTCCCAGAATTACATCTAATCTCCAGAATGTAAACATCAGTTCCCTTGCAGAAAAATGGCTGCTTTGAAAGGTGGGCTCTATGGCATTATAACCTGCTGAGATCCCTCCCCAAACTCCACCCTTCCCCAGCTCCACCCCCAAATCTCCAGGAATTTTCCAACCAGAATTGGCAACCCTGTCTGTGCCACTTGGTCCTAGGCATGTTAATTCAGAAGTAACGTCTGTTGAGTTCAATGGGGAAGCCTGCATAGCTTGTAGTCTTCACCAGCCAACGCCCCTGATTCTTTCAAAGAATTCCTTGTAGCTGTTCCAGCTGGGAAAATCCTTCTGCTAGACCTCCCAAACCCCTCAGTCACATTACTGGATAGAGGCAAAGAATTCAGGGCACAACCCTCTGAGAAGTTTTCCCTTACCCGCCCCAGTAAAAGGTATGGAAGTCAGCCAAGACTGACTTGGCTTTCACTAGCTTCTATGGGGCCGAGGCCTTCCAGTGAATGGGATCTTTTAATGGTTTCTCAGCTTGGCTGCCAAAACCTTTGTAGTGGTTCCTTGGAATGAGAACCATCCAACCCGTAGGCTTACCTCTCTTGCTTGGTGTAGCCCCACTGAAATAAATTGTGTGGCTGAGCATTGTGGGTGTGGGATTTCTTACAAGTGTCTCACAGCACGCCCCCCCCCCTCATGCTATACACACCATACCATGTACTTTCCCCCCACGCCCTCAGGGCAAGGTGAGTTCTTCTAGAATGGGATGAGGCTTCCTTGGCAGGCTGCAAACTCCCTTCTGGGTTCAAATGGCACTGCTTCCTTTTGTCTCATTCCAGAGCCTGGCAGAGTTGTGAAACTGCTTCTTTGTGAAGGCGGGGGCAGGGCTAGGGTTTCTGAGAACACCTGGCCTTTATGCAAATCCGCTTTTGCAATGAGGAAGATTTGCCTACACTGAAATGTGCTTGTTCACTAAAAGCCTCATCTCCTTCCTGGTTTCCTGCGAGGCTAGGCCACACTCCCTTTGGTCCAGATGGGATTTTTCGGTGGCTCTTTAGTTTTGCAGGGAGAGCTGGGGGCGGAGGAGTGAGACTCTTTGTGGACCCTGAAAGGGGAGATCATGTTGGCAAATGGGGGAGTTCGCAGTGTGGTTGACATGGAACGGGCAGAAGATGGTATGGCATAGCTGGATCTCATCAGATCGCAGAAGTTAAGCAGGGCCTGTACTTGGATGGGAGACCACTAAGGAAGACTCTGCAGAGGAAGGCAATGGCAAACCACCTCGGTTTCTCACTTGCCCTGAAAGCCCCTTGCTGGGGTCACCATTTGTCGCTTGTGACTGATGGCACATACTTACCTATGTGACAGGGAAGAGACGGGGCATTCTAAACCTGCTCAGGGCTTCTATTTCCTCCATGGGGAAAAACACTTGGTCCTGGGAAAGCTTTGCTCTGCTTGCCTGTTTGATTGCTTGCTGAGCTGGGGTGTGTGTGTGTCACACACCACCTGCCTGAATGGCCCCTTCCCGCAGAGAGAAAATCAGCGACATGGCCAGCTTCTCTACTGTCCTCTGATGCTGTGCCTCAGCAAGTGGTCACACTCATTTCTATGCTTCCCCTGTTGGTTTCTGTAGGCCAAACCTGGCAAGGGGTGAACCATATTGCCCCACAACAGCCCTTCCTCTGCTGATTCCCCTCTCTCCACAGGGCCATTGCGTTGCTCAGACTTGAGGCAGCGCATGATTAATTGTGGAGACTAAAGCTACCCGTGCACCCAATCTTGCTGATTTTTTTGCCTGGACCAGGCCAGACTCTTCTCCATTTATCGCGAGATGTCCTATGAAAGAAGCTTCAAGCCTGAGATGGGAATCATGTTTGCTTCCTTTCATGGCATACTGATGCAACCCATACTGGAAGTAAGCACTCCCTACTACTTTAGATGGTCCAAGTAGAACTTGGGATTCAGCAGAAGAGCAACGTATCATGGTCTTATCTGGTGGGGTGAACTCTGGGCCCCATCTCAAAAGGCCAGCAGGCCAAGACTTTTAAACCTTCAGCTAGACTGCCCGTCCCTGCCCTTTCGGAGTGGTAGGCTCGGCAGTCTGTAAATTCCCCTCCACTCCCATCAAATCACAACTAACTTATGATGACTCTGTAGGGTTTTCAAGAGAAGAGACATTCAGAGGTGGTTTCTTATTGCCTGCCTCTGCATAATGACTCTAGACTTCCCCAATGGTTTCCCATCCAAGTACTAACCACGGCCAGCCCTTGCTTAACTCCAAAGATCTGATGAGATCAAGCTGGCCTGGGCCATCCAGGTCAGAAAAAGACCTCTGAGGGTTTTCATGGCAAGAGACAGAGTTGGTTTGCTATTGCCTGCCTCTCTGTAGCAACCCTGGACTTCCTTGAGGGTCTTCCATCCAAGTACTAACTCTGGCCGATCCCGTTTAGCTTCTGAGATCTGATGAGTTCAGGATAGCCTGGGCCGTAGCTTCTTGGCCTTGTGGCTGGGCAAACAAGTGAATTTTTTCTTAACAACCTGTAATAGCGGCAATACAAAAATGAGTCCTATGACACCTTGAAGGCTTTCAGATTTATTGTGGCAGGAGTTTTCCTGAGCCAGAAGCATGAAGAAGGCCCATATTTACGTGGCGCAAATCCTTCAGTGCGTGTATGGGATGCTAGCTGCAAGTGTAGAACAATATAACAATCAATGGGCTTGTAGTGTAAGGTGGTGCCTTTGTGTCTGTCACGTGGTTACCCAGCCGTGTCCGGAAAGTGAACTAGCGTGGCCTGATCCAGGCTCAGATTGGTGGCGAGGAAGAAACTGCTGAAATCCCATTGGAATCTCTTAAGTGTTTTCTTCCTGACATCCAGGTGACAAAGACGTCAGTGATACTTCTAAAGGGGAATAGAGACATTTGGAGACAGGCGGTGCAGAAGCATTGTTCTACGTCAGCTGTGGATACGTTGCCATATTGGGGTGAATCCCTGGCAGTGCTATCCCCTAATCTGAATTACAGGTGACAAAGCTGACCGCATAAACAAGAATACCTTTAAAACAGTAATGGTGATAGCCTCCACTTCTGCCACCTTCAGCATATTGTCCCACCTGTAGGGCAGCTGCCAACACCTCCTGATTTCCCAGCCTATTCTCCTCCTTCACTCCCCCTCCCATGGGAGTGTTTACATTAACTACTTCCAGGCTGCAGGAAGGAAATCCCCTTTGCAGACTGAGCACACAAGTCCTCTTATTTTTTACAACCTTTGGCCTTACTTTTTTCTTGGAGTCCTTGAAGTGGCTCATATCAGTAAAATCCAGTCGCTTCCATTTTAAAAGACATCTCAGTTTAAACAAAACTGTAAAATAAATAGACACATGGGAAGAGACTGACAAACAGAACTCAGAACAAAAAGGAAAACATTTGGGGGGGGCATGGCTCAGTGCTAGAGTATCTGCTTTGCATGCAGAAGGTCCCAGGTTCTGTTCCCAGCATCTCCAGTTAAAAGGACCAGGCAGTAAGAGATGTGAAAGACCTGAGATGCTGGAGAGCCATTGCCAGTCTGAGTAAATACTGGCCTTGATGAACCAATAATTTGATTCAATATAAGGCAACATGTGTTTACCCTCCACCCAACAACAACCGAACCAAAAAACCCTTCTACCCCCAGAGAAACATGGGAACTCAGTGACTCTTTGTCTATTTTAAAGCAAATCTCTACCCACTAAACCACAGAGCTATATTTCAGATAGCTGTTCTCTGCTACAGTTTATCTCTTGCATGTAAACAGCTGTCTGGCTGGGAGTGGTGAGAAGTTATTTATTCCAGGTATAAAGTGAAAACCATCTTTCCAGCCATCAATCACTCATGACGGTCTTTAAGACTTTTCATTAAAATCAGTCTAATCAATCTTGAAGCGATCAAGTATGCACAGATCACAAATATACATATTATGCTACCATATGTAAAAGATAACAGAAGATACACATACACATCATAATCCCTTATCCTATATGTCTTGGAACTAAAAGATAAAATGCAAACTTAAGAATCTCACCAAAGCGCTTTCTGAAAGTTTCAATAGTCTCATGCGACTCAAGTCTGAAAGATTCTGGGGTGTGACTATCTGATATAAACACAATGATGTGAAATCCAAATGACCATACCAACGTCCCCTGATTTGTCGCTTCCAAAGGCCTGAGATGGATTTCTTTCTGAGCTTAGCAAACCTTTCTCATGGAATACATGTAATAAACTTTATACTTATTTAGAACAAGCTGATGAGATTAATCTGGGCATCATTTCAATTATTGTGCCTCATCTTATTGAAAGATGCATAGCTACTGCTGAGTAGAAAAAATATGCCTTGCAAATATGAAGATAAAACATGTTAGCTTGCTTCCTCCTTGTGGTCAGACAAAGATCTGCTATAGCTGCATCTGTTTCAACAAAGGCCTGCCATTGGGTCAGTGTAAAACTATTGGTGCAGCTGGCCAGTTCCTCAGGGTCGAATGAGGAGGGAATTCTGAGTTGCAGCTGCCAGGAAAGAGAGAGAAGGAACCTGCACAAACAACCCCTCATCTCCACTCTTGATGGATCCCAGTGAGCTCCCAGGGATCTAATTTCTGTTGCTAAGCCTGGGGGAAGTCCCTGCTGACAGGGAGTTTGCTTCCTTTTGCACATGTCCAAATGCAGGTAAGGTTCTTATTGCCCCATTCCTTTGCCTTGAATGGCATGCAGAATTTAAACAGGTGATGCTTTTCCAGACATGGATATTTGGTGGGGAAAATTGTTGTTGTTGATTCTGTTAGTGAGATCCAAGGCAGATTATAAGTGACTATGATATAATCAAAAGCTAGGACATTCATAGAGCAAAAGTTCAGTATGATCTATAGGGCATTCAATGAAAACAGATATGAGAGCTTATGGTAGCTGCAAATTTGAAAACTAGCATAGAGCTGAACTCATAGAATTAAAGTGTAAGTAATTAACATGACATCTTTAGAAATGTCAAACTACTCAGTAGGAGCTTATCTGCCTCAGAAAAATTACCCGATCACCTAGTCTACGTACTCTGTCCCTTACCAAGGCATTTCTTTGAGCTTTCCTGACCTCCTCAGGCAGGCTTTTCCACAAGGAGGAGCTACCAGAGAGAAAGTGTGTTTGGGCAGTTGTTGATTTAAGCTCATCTGTGGGTAGTATCTGCAGAAGGCCCTGTCCAGATGAGTGAAGCTGCCATGGCAGAACATAAGGAGAGAGATGGTTTTGCAGATATGAGGGGCCTAGGCCATGAAGGGCTTTGAATGTAATAGTCATGACCTTGAACTGAGCTTGGCTTCACTGATGGGAAGCCAATGGAGTGACCACAGAATGGGGGTGATGTGCCTGCTCCATCTAGCTCCTGGAAGTAAATAAGCAGTAGCACTTTGTACCAGCTGGAATCTCCAAGTTGCCTTTGAGGGGAGACCTATGTAGAGTGCATTACAGTAGTCTAGTCTTGATGTTATAGTGGCATGAATCCAGGTGGTCAGATCAGCTGTGTCGAGGTAGGGGGCCATTTTCCAGGCTAGTGTAAGTTGGGAAAAGGCCTTTTTTTTGCAGCTGCATTCACTGGGTCTAGTATAACCCCTAGGCTTTTAACGGAGTCAGTTAGGGTCGACTGGACTCCATCAAAGGTTGGAAGCACAATGTCCTTTAAGATCTCCATTTTTCCAACCAGCATCACTTCCATCTTGTCTAGGTTCAATCGAAATTTGTTTGCTTTAAGCTATTTTAGTATCTCTACAGCATCATCAGGGGTTTGGATAGTGAGATATAGAGCTGGGTATCGTGTGTATATTGATGACATCCAGTTCCATAGCTGCGAATGATTTCTTCTAATGGCTTTATACAAAAGTTGAATAATATTGGGGATTGTGCCTTGTGGAACCCCACAAGCTAATTCCCACATTGAGGATAGTTGGTCTCTAATAGCAACTCTTTGAGTTCATCCTATGAGGCATGATTTAAACCTGTCCAAGGCACATCCCCTGATACCTAGTTCTGCCTCCAAACTCTTCAGCAGGATGGTGTGGTCTGCTGTGTCAAAGGCTGCAGATAGATCCAGGAGGAACAATGAAGCATGGCCTTTGTCTACATTCAAGTGGAGGTCATCAACTAGAGCCACTAGAGTTGTCTCTGTCCCATAGCCTACCCTAAAACCAGACTGAAAGGGGTCCAGACCAAGAGCTGTTGAAGAAGGCCCAGACTTGGTCAGCAGTTGATGTTTCAACCACACTGCCCAGAAAGGGCAGATTGGAGACTGGGCAATAATTGGCTACATCATTTTTGTCTAAGGATGCTTTTTAAATAGGCAGATGGCTGCCTCTTGGAAAGTCTATGGGAAGGTGATTAAAGTTAGTAACTGATTTATGATAGACATCAAGAGCTCCTTTATGTGGTCTTTATAAGATTTTGATAGCCAGGATGGGCAGGAGTCCAGTGTACAATTAGTGGCCTTTGCAGATGCTAGAGTTCTGTCAATATCTGTTACTATAATTGGGTCAAAATTATTCAGAAGTGGACCGGACATGTGTGTATCCTTTCTGAGTGTCAGACTATACTTACAGGTGTGGAGGCAATTTTTAAATGGCCACTCCATGCTAAAATAAAATCCCTGGAAACTGCTATTTTATTTTTGCAACAACAAAAAACTTTCTGGACAAGTTTTTAGTTTTGAAAATCAAGGAATGGGAAAAAAACACAATATGCTGGGAGGCTGCCACCTCATGGAATGGGCCAGGCATTTCAGCTCAGCCCTCCCCAGCCCCCACATGGAAAGCTGCCAACGTGCTTTCAACAAATGTGAGAGGTACAGGAGTCCTGCTTTCCCACTTCTATATGCGTTTTTTTTTCCTGGCAGAGGTTCTGAGTTGGGAAACTGAGAATTTCAACATAAACATGGTCATCAGGTGAACTTACCTTGATTGAACTTCCTTGCATATCAGGTTTGCTTCTTACCTGTTTGACTCATTGTTTTGTTTTGAAATTTATCTGGAGTGCTATGCTGGGCAGCTTTGCACCTCTACTTGGGCCTTTGGTAATAAGTAATAAACTTGTATAGCAGCTTGGAGTAATTTTTGAATGCCATCCAAATGAAATTTCTATCACTAGCATGTCTTGTGGTCAGATGATTTCATTGACCTACTTTTAAAGCACAGAAACTCTTGCACTTCCTCTCCTCTTTGTGCCTGTGTACTCTTCAATACTCTGCAGAGAATATGTTGCATGCTATTTTACATCTTAGCATGGACCCATAATTGCAAGAGCTGATCACGAGATTAGTTAGGTTCATGAGCACACACAATGAAGGCACACAAATATACCTAATGGGTAAGCCACAACTAAAAAAAATCTCCAGTGGATTTCCCCCTTTTAACTGTGTGTCTTTTAATCATTGAGACAGCCACAGCAGCAGATGCAGGACAGCAGTAAGAAAGCAGTCTTAATTGTGGAAGTGGGCACATCTGATTTTGTTTGGATGCATCCCAAGTATTTTACCCATTGTCATGCCTCAGGTGGGGTGAACCACCTTACGCTGCCACCACTCTGGGATTTAGGGTCCCTCGGGAAGGCCCAGAGTAACCTCCCAACCCTTCTGACCTCCGTAGTTTAGCCAATAAACAGGTGTGAGGACCCAGAAGAGTAACAACAACAAAATAGTTTATTTACAAGGAGGTCAGTTAATATCAAACAAACAAGCAAGGTGCATCACCAACAATAGAGGGGTGAAACCAAAATAAACAAAAGGCCCTAGCGCGACAGAACTCACTGTCCCTCTGTCTGCCAGGCCTGTCTTCTCACCCTACCTGGGTGAGGGCTTCTCCCCCTAGCAGAAACCTCCTCCAACCTGCTCCCTGGGAGAAAGAACACAGGCTTGGGCTCTCCCAGACTTATATAGCACCAGCCCCCTGTGTTCCGATTGGCCAAAAAGGGCACCAAAACGGCCCAGGGTCTCCTGGGAATTGTAGGCAGGCCTACTCCCACTGTTAACAGGCTTCTGAGGCCTTGCTAGGCCTTCCTGGCACAGCCAGATCATGACACCCATGAACACACATCCTTAGTTCTGTGCCACTAACAGTTCTGAGCCTTTAGTCATTTCCTTCCCATAAACCAGCCCCCTACCCATTTCCAGAGTGGCCTATGCAATGCAGCTGCTAAAGACACAGAGAAGGAACCCAGAAATGACTCTGGAGAGGAGAATGCAGCAGCTCTGTTTTTGGGATCTTTTTTTCTGCCATTAGATGGCGCTGCTGCCAGAAGGAGCAGGTGTCCAGTGGCGCCTTGGCACCCCATCCAGCTTCCCTGCCTCCTTTCCCCCTCTCAACATAACTTCAGGCAGTGGGGCAGGAATTGTAGTGTGGCCTGTGTATGTCTGGTGGGGCAGGGGGGGCACCACTGAGGAGTCTCGTTCTCTGACAGAGCTGCTGGCATCTGATAAGCCAGGCAGATGACTGCTGCATGCGGGGGAAGGGGGAGGCTGCTGCTGGGAGGTGGGGGATGTGAAGCGACATCTTGGGATTTCTGAGGCTCCTCCTCTGGGAGGATGGACCACCCTCCTTTTCCCTGTTTGCGGAGGCAGGGATGGACTTGGGGAATCTGGCGTGGGGTTGTGGTGGATTATGCCCCCCTGAGCAGTTTCTCTGGTCCCGCAGGCCATCAGTCGACTCTGGGACCGGAGCATGACTCTCAAAGTCCAACCCGTGTTCTCCTTGCATCTTTGTTATGCAGTGTTTGTTATGTGTTCAAATGGTGCCGCCACAAGTCTGTGACATTTGCCGCTCCCATCACCTCCAATGTGCCTTTTGGCCTCTCACGTGGTTTCCAATGGGCATTCCTGTCATTCATTGAAGAACCCCCGCCCCCTGCACCTGCGTCTCTGGGGCCTGGGAGCTGATCTCAAGTGCTGCAGGCTGCTAGTGTGGTCCTTGCCAAGTCCTGTCACCTTTCTGGGCTCATTTTTCGGGGAAGGGATGTATCCTCCTTGGGGCAGCAGTGGCAATGGTGGTGGAGTCTGCAAGTGAGTGGTGTTTCCGCCACCAGCCTGCCCCTTGTTGGGAACAGGATTGGATGAGCGAGTGGGTGAGCACCCCGTCTGCACTGTCAGTGTCCCCCCCCCCCGGGTGGAGCTCCTCTCAGGGCAGGCTCCTCTGTTGGGATGCGGGAAGCCCAATTGTGGGGGTCTCTCTCCCCCCCTGGGGTGGGGGTGTAGCAGCTGGAAACAGGAAATGCAGCCCAGGACCACCTTCCCCTTGCCTCTCACAGTGCTATCAACTGCTGCCGTCCTGCAATTGGTCGATTCTCGTGACGTTGCCTGGGCAATGACGGTGCATTCACTCCTGGCTGCACGTTGCCAGGCTTGGCTGGCTGGCCCAGTTCTCCCACGAAAGTCTTTAGGAAGCAGATGAGTGGCACTGCATTTACACTGATGTGTGGCTGCAGGCGCCAGACAGGGTCTTAGGATTGCACTGATAGTTAAAAGATGGGCTTTAGTTGTTAGGGACTAACAGATAACTGGTCATCAATATTTTTATATTCTTTGTTGCTATTAATGTATTTATATGCTTTTAGAAGATACATGGACATAGATAACTTTGGATGGTGTTTGAAGGTCTCAGATAATTAAATTAGTTAGTCCTTAATATGCACCCTATCCAGCGGGACAGCTAGTTATTGTTAGAGATAGTTTTGAAAACCTACAAATATGAAGTCTGAATTGATTCTCAGCTTCTTCAAAGAGGCTTCTTGTTATGTGACCTGCTTACTTTTGGGTAAGACATTTCACGGACTCATGTAATTGCTCTCCTCTAATTATCTATGTAGAATTAATGGACAGTAACATTATACTCTTGTATGTTAGTCATTGCTAAAGATGCACAAAGCAAGATTTGAGTCTAGCAGTAAAGACCAACAAGATTTTCAGGGTATAAGCTTTCGAAAGTCAAATCTCCCTTCTTTTATTAAAACAGTTGTTTTAATAAAAGAGAAAATGGAGGCAAGGTTCTCTAGCAGCATCATTTATTTATTTAGAAAACTTTGCCAACTCTTCAGGAAACTTCCCCCTTTAGGAAACCTATTGCCTGTATACAATATTCACAATGAACCCCACAAAAGTTGTTGAGTGTACCTCTTGCCAAGAGTTTAGGCATCTAGAAAAGCTAACAAGATGCCTATGGCTTTTGAAGAGCATGCCTATACCTGAACCAGACTTGGCAAGAGTCACCTGGAACAATGGACTCCACATGGACCTCCATTCACTTCCATGGGTGATTCCCTCACTTAAACCAACAATCAAGAAGCTGTTCCAAAACACACCACCACTTGCCAGAAAAGATGTAGTTAAAAAGCAAAAACTATTGTTGAATGCTTGAAGATTTCACAAAGAAGGAAGAGAAGACAGATCCTATTTACCTCCCAGAAATGTATCCAGAATGCAATAGGATAATTTATTATCAATTTAATAAAGTCTTACATTATTTATTTATCCAGAAACTAATAGAGAAGTGGCATTAAAAGCAAGCCTCTCACAGCCTTTGTTCATGACAAAACGGATGTATTTATTTTATTAGTATCTTTTTAGTATCTGCCTCGAAGAAATAGAGAGGAGCATACATGGTTCTCCCTTTTTACTTTTTAGCCTCACAACAAGCCTGTGAGGTAGGTTAGGCTAAGAGAGTGACCCAGGTCACTCATGGCAGGCAGGGATTTGAACCGGGGTCTCCTTGCTTGTTCGAATATGCTTTGCTTTTAGGGAGTGTGCCCCCTGCCCCCGCTCCAAATAATGGTTTGTAACAAAGATTTCTAGATAGATGCAGGAAACTGCAGTGGCAAAAGGAACCACTGGGTGCCTCTGCTGTGCCACATAAATCTTTCCTCCTTCTTACTGATGCTCTGTGAAGGGAGAAGGAAAGCTGATGAAGCAACCAATAAAGAGGCCCACTTGGGTAACGGAGCAGAAGGCAGTCCAAGGCCTTTCTGCACGGCAGGAAGTTGTTGAATGTACCCAGAGCTTTTTTTCTGGGAAAAGAGGTGGTGGAACTCAGTGGGTTGCCCTCAGAGAAAATGGTCACATGGCTGGTGGCCCCACCCCCTGATCTCCAGACAGAGGGGAGTTTTTAGATTGCTCAGCGGCGTGGAAGGCAATCTCAACTCCCCTCTGTCTGGAGATCAGGGGGCGGGGCCACCAGCCATGTGACCATTTTCAAGAGGTTCTGGATCTCCATTCCACTGCGTTCCCCCTGAAAAAAAGCCCTGAATGTACCTCTTGCCATGGCATAGTGTGCTGGGATTCCCATGTCTTAAGGCCTAATGTCTGATCTCTGTGTGTCCTGTCAAGTGAAGGTGTTATAAAGCAGTTTCTTATGAGCTGCGTCTCTTCTGCTAAGTGGGGGCTCTTCTGAAGCAAGGAAGGAGCTTTCTGTTTGAAAGATATTTTTGGTAACCATTTTATTTGTTTTTAAAGTTTGTTGGGAAATGTGCGTTAAAATCATTGTCTCTCAAACCATCCAGTTGAAGGAAAATTTATTGCAAAGATCCCATCCTCTGGCTATTAAATCAGAATAAGCTGAAAATGAAATTCTGACTGATGCAAACAAGCAGTTCAGGAAGCACAGATTTTAAAAGATACAGGTTTATTTAGTACATGCATATTAAAATGGTCTTGTATTAACTTGCCCTTGCCAGGATTTACACAGTGCAGAGGGGCTGGGTGTCAGTGTGTGTGGGTGACTCGCTCTTGCAGTGGGCTGTGACTAGCTGTCCACTCAGTCCACATGCAAAACTAGGCCAGGGTTTGGGGGGTGGGATTGGGACTGTGGGAGGGGAATCGGGAGACAAAACCATGTGCATCCTTCAACCTGCTGAGACTATGCTAACCAACAGGTAGCGTTCTCCTTTGGAGTTTGCTGGGTGCCTCAGGGTCTCTCTCAGACCAGCCATGGCAGGGCAGGTGGGTTGCCCAAGTTCCAAAGATCTTAATCTTTTCTCCAATGAGACATTGGAGGAGTAACTCTAAGAATTCATCATGTGCCATAGTTGTCCATGGAGCTTTACAGTGAACGTATGTACAATCTGTGAACAG
Source organism: Eublepharis macularius (assembly GCF_028583425.1). Taxonomy (NCBI): domain Eukaryota; kingdom Metazoa; phylum Chordata; class Lepidosauria; order Squamata; family Eublepharidae; genus Eublepharis; species Eublepharis macularius. The sequence continues at coordinate 39,528,648 of NC_072804.1, read as the reverse complement.
TATACACTTGATTGTTCTTTATACATGCCGTGACTAATTCTCATGTTACGTTCAAGGCATGTACAGCTCAACATGTGATCGAAACCCCATATTTATCCAGATATGTTCCCTGGTTTTATTTGTAAAGTGGATGCACATCTTTTTTACAAACAGAATGCAGACTGTATGTGTGTCCACCGTAACATGTGAACAGGGCTAAGGTAACACAAGTAGAAAAAAAGACCCCTGCCCTGCAGTTCTTGCAACCAAAAGTTTGACAGAAGGAAGAGAACAGAGGGGAACACAGGAGGAAGGATTGTTGAGAAGATGTGCTCCCAGAACTCCTGCTCACCTTCATAACCTTAGGGCTGTGGACAATTTCTAGTCTTGTTACAGTACAGCAAATTCTTTGTAATAATAATTAAATGACCTTTTAAAATGACAGCGGGTGGGAGAAATGCCGCCAAACAAAACAGTCCGTCAGCTCATGTTTAAAAAGATTACTGAAACTCAGCTGAGAGAGGAGATGGGGGATTTATGTTGAGAAGAAGATAAATGAGGGTATCAAACACCAGCCTATTATGGTCTTCTCGGATGCAGAGCGGAGCAGCCCAAATAGGAAACTGTGGAGGTCACCAGAAAAGGCAGCCTGGTGGGAATGAGGCTCAGCTTCTGCTGTTTGTTTAGTTGAGTTTTTTTGTGTAGTTGTTTGTGGTGGATTGCCTGCCCTGTGTTGTGGCAAAGGACAAAGAAGTCAGTCCAACATCCATAGAGTGCAAAAGTCTCCCCGTGCTTAGGGGGTGGGAGAAGACATTTGGGCTTCTCGGACTGACGAGACTCTCCCTTTCCCTCTAGGATTGCTTTCCTTCTAGTCTGTGCTTTCAAACAGCTCCTCCACAGATTGCTATTGCCTTCCCCAACTTACTTATTTACTTCATTTATACCCCACCTTTCTCCCAAATGAACACCCAAAGCGATTTACTTAATTCTCCTTGCCTCCATTTTATGCTCACACAACAACCCTATGACAAAAGTTAGGCCGAGAGTATGTGACTGGCCCAAGGTCACCCAGCAAGCTTCCATGGTGGAGTGGAGATTCGAACCTGGTTCTTCCAGATCCTAGTCAGACACTCTAATCACTACACCACACTGGTTTGTGAATGAAATGTGGCACATCAGACAGCAAGATATGGGGGCCACTGAAAACAATTACCGCCCCCCCCCAGCTTACAACAAAGCATCCAATTTCGAATATGAAGCAAAAAATACCATATGTGCAGAGAACAGGGCCTGCCTCCCTCCAGCCCAGAGGATTTCTCTCTCCTTTTTTCATGGAATGTGGAATTTCCTTCATTTTGCACTCTTCAGCTCACCGATGTTCCTTTTTATCATCACAAAGAAGACTTTGAAAAAAAAGAGAAGAAACTGAAATGGAAATGCAGATGTTTCTGTGGGCCGAAGCTGACTAGATAATTTCAATATAAAACAAACAAGTTGGCTTTTAAAATTAAAATGGTATGTGTGGCATTTTTTATGGTGTAATGGAATGCACAAAGGATGAGCAGAAAAGCAATTAACAGGAGGCTGGCATTCAGCGTTCTGCAAAATTAAATGCGAGGGAACTGAGAGAGGGGCTGATTTGTTCCAAGAGGAAAAAAGGGAGGGGAGAACAGAGGCATCCTTTTCAAAGCCTTTCAAAGGGCCTCCACCCCAACGGTCCTTACCTGCTGACACGCTATAAAGAAACTTTATGATAAAGGCAGGAAAAGGATAGGGGGAAAGATTAATGGTTCCATGAGGAAAATTAACAAAGAGCTGTAGTTTGGTAGACGTAGTTAGCATCAACAAGAGGGATGCATTGGTGAAGACAAGGCATGCCCCCTTCATAAGTTCAGTTTTTTACCTGTTTTTACCTGGATGGGCTCCTTTCCTTTTTTTATTTAGTAAATTTCTATGCCGACTTTTCACTCATAGAATTTCCGTATTATGACTTACTGAGAGCCAGTGTAGTGTATTTATTTGTGTACCATACTGGGAGCTGGAAAACCCAGGTTCAAATCCCTGCTCTGCCATGGCTGCTTGCTGGGTGACCTTGGCCAGTCCCATACTGTCATCCAACCTACCTCACAGGGTTGTTGTGAACATAAAATGGAGGAGAGGCGAACAATGTATGCTGCAAAGGCAGGTTATAATAATTGGAGTAAATAAATAATATTTTACAAAAGATAAGATGGAAAATGTAATAGCTATTAAAAACAAATAGCATTGGATGAACTGAAAGCTCTGACTCAGTAGAGTTTACATCTCTTTTTTCATCTTTAAGGTGCTATTGTTTATTTTGCTGCATCAGACTAACATGGCTAGCCCTTCAAAATTATTAAAAACAAAGAGATGCGTTTTTAAAAACCTAAAAAGCACCTCTGCTAATCAATTGCCTTGAAAATCCTGTGAGACTTGATGGCACTTAATTAATATTGGTTCTTTTCTGGCAGATTTTACTAGCAAGCTGACAATGATCCTGTAAAAAGATAGTTGGCCTCATGTCCTTATATCCTTAGCCTAAACTAACTGAAAGGTACTCTGGAACAACTTGAGAAAGGGCCTTCTCTGTCGTGCCGCCAAAACTTTGGAACTCTGTTGACAGGGAGATTCACCCCTTTCCCTCATCTGGTGTACATCCAGTAAACACTTGCTGGCCTCCTCCCTAGTTGTGTTTTAATGCTTTGATATCAGCTGCCTTAGGGACCCTATTGGAGTGAAAAGGCAGCATATAGATGCTTTGAATCCATAAATAGAATAAATTTCACCATGAGAAGGAGAGGCCTAAGTAAAATCTCTGTAATTTTTGTGGAATCTGATTTGGTTTGAAGACGATCAGTTTTATCCACACAGTAGTTTGAAGTAAACTTATTGATGGACGATCCCTTGCCTTTCCCCCCCTTTGGAGCCCTTGAAAGAATCAGGGCACATGGTTCAGGAGTAGAATATTGACCCTGTATCCAACCACATTCAGAAGAAAGAAGGCATTTGTTCTCTTTCAGATTTCCTGAGATTTCCATCACTTCCTCCTTCCCACTACAGAACTCTACTATGCGGTTCCTAAGGGTCCACTGAGCCTCATGAACAACTTTTGGGGAGCTGTAGTGGGTGGGGGCATCAGCAGAAGCTGCCACCCACTCTTAAGAAAACAAGTGCTCTGAAGTCTTTAGAGCTGTCTGGCCCACCATTGCTTCAACCCCGCTAGGCAGAAAGAGCTGGATAGAGATCCCTTCTTGAGAGGCACTTCCCCTTTCCCTATTTAATGCAAGAGATTATGGGATAGCTGATACTTTTCAGACTCAGAGTTGGGGGAGCAAGGAAAAACAAAAGTTTTCTCCCTGTGTTTTACTGCTGGAAGGAGAGCAGAAGGCAGTCATGTACAAACACCTTGCTGATGTGCATTCTTCAGAACTTTGTGGTATCTCAGTAAATCCAATTTTTTTTATCACTTCCTTTTTTTTTGACAACACACACCTGCATCTTGGTGTGGATCTGTGTCTCGTTGCCTACTCATTCAGGTACATTTTTTAAAAAATTAAAAACATAAGACTCCAATGGGGCATTACAAGAAAAAAAAAATTAAGAATGAGGACATATGAGCAGGAGGCCAAGGAAGATCAAAGGCTCCTTCACACCTACCCTCCTCACCTGCGTATTCCGCATTGCCTTGGAAACTGTGATGTACCAGCGGCTTGAGGCTCAACTGAAGCTTAGGCATAATTAGACGAAGTTGTTAGCCTCACCGTGGGGGATTTGCACTGAACCATCCTGAATTACTCTAAGAGACGGAATCAACTCCAATCATTCTCATTGATGACGGTTGTGCCTGCAAATTTCGGGAGTTGCATATGCAGGAGGCAGATCACAGCCGGGTGGTGATTGCGGCAATCACAGGGAAAAAAAAAAGATTTGAAAGTTATTTAGTTGTTCTGAATGAAGCTCGGAACCTGTGAAGGAGGGCAGAGATGCCCCCAAGCCAGAACCTTTGCCATCTGTCCAAACACTTCTGATTAAGTGGGCTCTTCTGCTACAGAAACGATGAGGTTGTTGCTTCTCATCTCCTGCATGCAAATTGACTGGGGAGGGTCTGGATGCAGCTGGAAATGCTGCCCCCCTAAAAAAGAAGGCTGGTTCCTGCCGTGCCATGACAGCTCCTGCTCTATTAAACAAACATGTCTTTTATTTATTTACTTTATTTATATTCAGCCTTTGCCACTGAGACTCAAGGCAGATTACATATGATAAATCAATGCAATGAATAGCATGTGACATCTAATAACCAATGTCATCAGACTAGGATTATAGTAATTTGAAACCAAGCAAAAAGTATTAGACAAGATATGTCAAACAATGCAGAAAATGGTATTGTGTAAGTAGAAGAAAATGTAGCAGGAGCAGGATAATACACCCAGCAAACAGATAAAAGCACTTTCCGGAACTGTTCTATTATATAATATCCCTGTTGCCTTTATAAAAATGCCCTTCTGAAGCGTTATGTTTTACTTAGTTTGCAGAAAGACGGAAGTGTGGGAGGCCATTCCACAGTGTATGTGCATTGTGCAGTTGATATTGCCCATTTGCAGGGTGGAACCCACTGAAAGCCCTGATCAGAGGAGCGCAGCTATTGTGACAGAGCATAGGAGGAGTGGTGTCCGGCAGATATAAGGGTCCATGGCCATATAGGGCTTTGTACGTGATAGCCGGTGCCTTGAATTGAACTGCATGTAATGTATTGCACATTGAATTGCATGTAATGTATTGAACTGCATGTAACGTATTTCACATTGAACTGCATGTAATGTATTGCACATAATTAATTCTGGGTATTGAATTTTGCTTGCTAATGTAGAGTTGTTAAAATTGTTGCTGCGAGTTTAAATGTAGGCCTCTGGGGTAAGAAACAGGGGGGCTAGATGGATGAAGGGAGTCTGCTCTGATTGGTCAGTAGCAGTATCCTAGGAAGTGAACTGTAGTTTTTAGTTAGAGAGATGAGGGAAGAGGTTTTCAGGCAGCCTTTGTATGTCTCCAAGAGAGATTATTCTGGTCAGAACAGGCAAAGTATGTGTGGGCCTGAGTCAGTCTTTGGGTGCCTGAGAGAAAGGATTCTGGCTAAATCAGGCAAAATGTGTGAAAGCCTGAGAGCTATGGTTGCCAGATCCCCTTACCCTCTTGGTGGAAGAGGGGGATACCCAGCATTCACCTCTAGATTGTCCTTGTGCAAGCACTTTGCATGCGTGCACCTGGCACCATACAATGATGTCACTTCTGGGAGTGACGTCATCGCATAAGCCCCGGGAGTGCTCCCATGCCTTGTGCTGGACCGGTTCTTAAAGAATCAGCCCATTTGTGTCAAAATTGTCATGAGGCACAGCACAGAAGCACTCCCGCAGCCTGTGCGAAGGTGTCACTCCTGGGAGTGTCATTGTTGTGCCGCACTGGGAGCATGCCCTGGGAGGCCCATTCCCACATCTGTCTCCCCCACTGCCACCATGTCTGAGAGTTCAACCCCCTGGCTACCATTTTAAGCGCTGATCACAGCCACTCAAACTCCTAGCCGCCTTTCTGGGAGGTTGAACAACCTTGTTTGCTTTGAGACTCACCAGTCTCCGGGTTCTTTATCTGGGGGACCTTGCACACAGTGGGTCAAGCGCTCAAGACAGAGACATAAATGTAACAGTTGTTTATTGACTTACAAGAGTGTTTGCAAACTTGCAGTAACCACTCTGAAGGCACAAGCAAAGGCATATAAAACAACAAACAACTTTATTCTGTTATGGCTAAGATCTTACTGACTAGACACACGACAAACTATCTTGCTTTCTCTGTTGAAATTTGAGCGCTCATACTCACAACGTTGTCCATAGCTCAGGCCAGGTGGTACTATTCATCTGAAGCCTAGCAGAGCACAAACTCTCCAACATGCTGGTAAGACATGCTGTGTCAGGAGTAGAGATGGGCATGAACAGCATTACAAATGCAAAAAAGCCCATGAACAGCCTGTTCGGCTGTTCACGAACAAGCTGTTCGTGAGGCCCCATTCTAAACGAACAGGTGGTCGTTGCAAGCCTCGTTCGTTGCTGTTCGGACAGTCTGGCACCTGCAATCAATTCCCATGGCAACTCAGGCAGGGATTGTCTGAACTCTGTCTGAACTCCTGCTGTTGCCCTGGAAACCCCAATCTAAGCCCAATTTAGCTTGATAGGCAGGTCTTCCTTCCAAGTGTGGACTGGAGCTCCAAATTTGTTACAAGAGGGAAAGACCAGGGGGGAGGGGGGCTCCCAGCTCTGGCTTTCAGGGAGAGACAGCTGCTGTTAGAGAGACAGGGTGAGTGCATTGGAGCTTGAATTTTCTTTGTGTGTGGTGGGATAGGGATCTACCTCTTCAGGTTCCAGGGCTGCTGCCAGGCTTTGGGGCCAAGCTATTATTTATTATTGGTACCTTTCCTGCTGCCTGCTCAGGTAGGGTTTCTGGGAGTAGTGCAGTAGGGATGTTGATGGCTGGAGGAGAGCCTGCTGGCCCCCATGAACAACAAACAACGAACATGTTCATGACAGGATCATGTTTGTCAGTGTTCGTTGTTCGTGGATGGCAACAAACAATGAACACCATGTTTGTTTTTTCTGTGTGTGCCCATGTCTAGTCAGGAGGCGGCAAGAGAGAGTGAGTGAGGGGAAAAAACCCCGGAAACACCCCCCCCCCACACACACACAGTGAAGAGGCAACTTTTAAAACTATATCGGCCAATCAGAACTCACTTTGATATCAAGATTGCCGGGCTCAGAACTGAGACAAAGGACGTGCAGTATCCAAGGCTCTCAAGGCCACCCAGTCTAAGCACAAAAGACAGGTGCACTTATTTAACTAGGCTGTTCACTGCCGTCCAAAGGAGCATGGCCAAAACTTTACCTGCTAGATCTCAAGAGTCCAAACCAAATGCTCCCATTAGGCCTGAAAATTCACTACTTCTAGACCCTGCCTGCCAGGTGAGTGGTGGCAGGGGAGGAGGCTGGGAGCGGGGGATTCCCCACTCCCACTGGGGGACCAGCAACCCTACCAAGAGCCTAATTCTAAGTCAATCAAACGGTGTGGAAAGGCCCTGAGTTGATTCTGAAACTGAACTAGAGCCATACGTCCAGGTGCGACCCAAAGTTCTCCTGGAATCAGAGCTTATCTCCACACTACAGAGGTCAGTTCACCTGGAGAAAATTGCAGCTTCAGAGGGCAGACTCTGGTATGCCACGGATTTTAGGGGATTTCCCCAAATGCCCCTCACCCTCAGGCACCACACCTCAAATCTCCAGGAATTTTCCAGGCTGGAGCTGGCAACCCTATAGACACAAGTTCAGTCAAACCTATCTTACTTCTCATATGTGCAAGGGCAGGAGAGGGGTTGAGAAACACATTAACTGGACCCAGCCTCCTCCTCCATGGTTTTTGAAAGAGTCCGGTGCCTTTGCTTAGGCAGCCATTCTCAGTCTTGGCCACTAAGTGGCTCTGCTGTTCTGTGCCGGGGATTGCATTTTGCGGCTCTTTTACCGACTGAACATTGCATAGAAAAGAGTCCAGATGAAATCCCATCAAACTTTCCGTCCAGACCTGGAACCCACAAGGAGGGATGACATTTCATAGCTGAAATTGTGAGGCAGGTGCTACTGGAGTCTCCTCCTTTGCTTTGGGCAATTGTGGCTCCTCCCATCCTCCTCCTCCTCCTCCTCCCTTTGTCATTAGGATCCAAGGTGGATCCCAAATGTAAAAGTGTAAACTTTTCAGGCCATAAGCAAGTGGTTAACAAGATCTGATAAAATCTGAATCTAACAGGAAAGATTCCCAGTAGGATTTAAATTTTGTTTTTACTTCACTTACAGTGCAATCCTAAACAGAGTTACTCTTCACTTGCAGCACGGCTTTACTTTTCTTTCCTTTAACAGCCAGCTAAAAGTCTCTCTCTTTCTCTATGTATCTGTTTCATTCTCCTTTTTTCTGTTTCCCTAACTTACATTCAGTTACCCTCACGTCATCCTGAGGAGATAATAGTGATCAGATGCGCACTACAATATCTATGCTCAAAGCTAAATGTTCAAAGGTGTGGGGACCAGTTTGCATTAGGAACATGGCATGTGGGGAGAGAGGGGGTTTACGCTTCTTCCGCACTATTTCCCCCACCCACCTGAAATGGCTCTAGGAGCCCATTGGGGAAACCATGTCTGCTGATGGGCTGCATGTAAATTTCCCCAAGGGGGAAAATAGCATCCCTTGGATTATTTCAGTTGGGGAAAATGATGAAGAGGGTGAGGTATAAGCTCCCTATCTCCATTTGTTATGGTCCCTATTCAAAGCAGCCCCGCACACTTGGGAACTGAGAGCGGAACTATAAGTGACAAAAGGCACAGGTTGGACACTTGTCAGCTTCCCTCAAGTTTTGATGGGAAATGTAGGCATCCTAGTCTTGCAGCTTGGCTCTCTGACTGCTGTCCAATGGACTTTTCAACTGTCAGTTGTCCAACATTCCGCCAAGCTGCCTACATTTCCCATCAAAACTTGAGGGAAGCTGACAAGTGTCCAACCTGTGCCTTTTGTCACTTGTGGTTCCGCTCTGAGTTCCAAGCATGGAACATTCAGCGCACTTCTGGTTGCCAGGGTCAGTATATATAATTCAATGCAGTTGTCATTTGAATTACGTGGGCAGTACGACACGCCAATTACGCGTGCGAATACAAGAACACATGTCACGTATAAGAACCTGTACCAGGGAGGCACCCCTAGTGGAACACTTTCTAGCGCAGCATATTGACAACAGGGAGCTGTCTGTCTCCGTCTTGGAAAGATGTGATACACCTGCCATGCATGATTGCACCAAGCACCTTTTGCAAGCGGAGGCGAGGTGGATTTTTGAACTCAAGAGCCTGACGCCGGGGGGTTTAAATCTTACAATGGATTATTCCTGTTTCCTAGGATAAACAGCAGGGTGTTTCCATCTATGATTGCCTGATATGTATATACTATGGTCCATTCTCTGTATTTGCCTTGTATATGGATTAATTGTACATGTATTGCCTCTCTGTCATGTTTGCATTTGTGCTGTATTGGTTACTTTTCTGTTTTGTGTCCTGCTGACACTGCCCCTTTAAGAGGTTTTTTTCCCTAATTGGATAACCCTAGGCTTGTTATATAAACATGGGGTGTGTCTGGTACTAGTTGTAACTATCGGTGTACTTGGAACTGCAATGGTGTGTGGAGTGAGGGGAGATGCCAGTGGACAGTAAGGAAACTTTTAATTGCCTAGATTGTAAACCAGTAGCTACATTGGTCAGGCTGTGTATAATGCTTATTACTGATGGGTTAATTTTATTTATAGTCCATAGAGTCTAGCCCAGGATGAAGAAAGACCGAAACGGGAATTGGAAATAGCAAGCTGTAGCCCGTCGGCTAGGTGTCTCTGGACACGTCCTTTTTCCACTCTTGGACATATGGACATTTCCTGTGTGCATCCTTCCATCTGTCTACACTCTCCCACCACCAGAATATTCATTGTATATAGAAATATATTTATTGTCTACCCGATAGACTACCTCTTCTTGTATATATATGCACTTTAAATCTTGTTTGAGATATATTACACCTCTGCACTGTTGCACTTTGGATTTAATACAAAAATTTATATCAACCTTGCATGATTAATTTTTGTGACCCTGGTTGTTGTACTTGTAGGGTCTAGGGAAGACATGAGGAAAATATCATGCAGAGTACAAAGAGCTGGCCACGAATAACTTTCATTTAGATCGAAGGTTTTGGAGCGAGTGTTTAGAGGGGAAACTGGAGTTTGCATTTAAAAGCCATAGGTATGCTTGCTTCTTTGCTTCGTCTAGTTAGAACTTTACACTTATGTGATGAACACAGATTGTTTGTGGTATCTCTGTAATGGTTAGTAGAATGTGTGTATAAGGCACTGTCAAGTTGCAGTTGACTTATGGCAACCCTATAGGGTTTCCAAGGCAGGAGGTGGTTTGCCATTGCTTGATTCTGCTTATGGCTTCCTCAGGGATCTAACATCCAAATACTAACCACGCCTGACCCTGCTTATCTGATGAGACTGGGCTATCCTGGACCAAGTAGGTCAGGAGTTAGTAGAATAAAGGGGTTTATATACAATTTTGATCTGCAGTCCCTTGTGACATCTTCTTCCTGGATTTCAGTTGTAATTATCATATGTATGTATGGAAATAAGATGTACCTGATCCTTTAAAATCAAGGCATTGGAATGTGCGGACCTTCCTGGGAAAGGACTTTGAAAAGCCTGGCTGTCCATGGCCAGCTCAGGATACTTGGACGGTAAACATTTTCTAAAATGCTAGAGAGAAGGAGGCAATAAAAGAGCCGAATGCCGAGGCATCCCTGTTGGGATTTTAGCAAGTGTTTCCATTTCAGTCATGAAAGAGTTAAACTGTTTTGTGTTACTTAATTAGTAAACTTATTTGCATGTAACCACTTAGGCCTCGAATTTGGATTCCTGCCATAGAAATGGGAGTCTCTAAGCTCAATGAAGTAGAATTAGGATTTTCTATTGGGCAACCTGTTTATTGGGGGGGAATAAAGTGATGCTATGTACTGAAGTTTTATCGCTTTGTGTCTCAGTTGCTTTCTCACTCTCTCTCAGTTACTTTTCTAGCAAGATGTAGTCAGTTTAGCAATTTATTGTTTTTCTCCAATATAACCCTATTTTTATCCTTTAGTAAAGTATTCTTACAGAGCTACACTGGACTGTGTGTCTGTTCTCATTAATTCCAATGCGCAGTCTTTGCACTAACTCTGCTAATCTTCAACAACCCCACTGGGAAATTCTCTTGCATATGCTCTGTGAAATTAGGGCTCTCAGTAGAAATTTTTCATGGCTCCCATTATTTCAATGGGGCTTGTGCAGAAACACATTTGGGGCAGTGAAGTGCAGAAAGGTATCCCAGTCCAGAATCAGGCTTGTGACAGCTACAGGGATGGAAATTATGGATTGTTACAAATTCTCTGCATAGCCAGCTGGATGTGGAATCGGAGCTCTCAGGCAAAGATCAATGAGATGCAACTGGCAAAAGGATGACATTTGCATCACAAGATAATCCCTGCCAGAGTGGTGCATCTGGTTTGGACCATATGCTGGCTAAAGGGAGTGGGAGATCAAGTGGAGCAGTAACTGTTTCAGAGTAGGTGCTTTGCAAAATATTCTACACATTGTGAATGGTCAGAAAAATAACGTGTTGCATATAGCTATGCCATGCTGGGGTAACAGCCATGGTGAAGGTTGCCAGCCTCCAGGTGGTGGCAGGAGATCTCCTGGAATTACAATTGATTTCCAAGCCGAAAGTGTTAATCTGTTGCTTAAATTAGTTTGTGTACTAGCAAGTTTTAGCCTAATGGCCAATTAGCTTTAGAGTAGAATGCTCCCAGGAGAGAAGAAGGGAACCTAGGACTGATTATTGACTGAGCAGTTTTATTGAGGGTGCAATTGACATTCCTACAAATACGCAGGATGACATTATAGTTCAGTTGTTGTCTTGTTGCAGTTTGAATGTAACATTAGAGAGAAACTTAGTAAGACAGAACAAAGATACAAGATGGAGTTTAGATAAGGACATTTCTTATTTTAGGATCCATATACCCATACTCTAATAGATAGAAAATCTCTTTTTCAGAAGCTTAAACACACACAAGTCTGTCTACTTATTTTCTGCTGAGAATTAATTACTCTGCTAAATAATTACAAACTATCCTACAAATAGGAAAGTAAGTATTGCATATATTTAAATCTCCCTCAAATGTCTGTTTTTTCCAACACCCCCACCCCAAAGTTCTTTTCTGTGTGGCTCCAAAATTTCCAGAAATGTTTCACTGATGCATGTAGCCTTCAGTACATGTACGTTTCCCTATTACAAATTATGAACTTCAGTTTTCCGCATTTGGGGAAATTGCAGGGATCCGCACGCTCGCGGTGCAATGGCTGAGCATCACCCTCAGAGAACCTCCTTTGTAATCAAGGTGTCTCCCTTGCTACTCAAGCAAATAGCAGCTACTGGCTACCCAGCACTATTTCAGATATGTAAAATGGTTCAGGGGGTACAGGTTAATTCCCTTCTGACTGTGCACCATGGTCCAAATTCCCACCTGGGAACTGAATTCCCAGCATGGAATTCTGGAAATGTGTGTGATCAAAAGTCTTTGTGGAGCATCTGTGGAGGGCTCTAAAATAATGTAGTATGTAGTTACATCTTCAGCCAACTATAGAACTCAGAACCTCCAAGGAGAAAGATTGGAATAAGGTTTAGGGCATACGAAGAGGTACATTTTCCCCCTGGTTAATAATAATCAGGGCTCATTTCGAGGGGGAATGCACAGGAATGCAGTTCCGGCAGTTCCCCAAAGAGGTCACATGTCAGGTGGCCCCACCCACCTGACACTCTCGGCCATTTTGGGCCCGTTTTGGCCTGGATTGGGGTCGAAACGGCCTGGATCAGGCCTCTGACAGGTGGTGGATCACTCTCCCAGTCATCAGTGGCCCGATCCTGACCATTTTGGGCCCCTTTTCAGCCATTTTCAGCCCCTTTTTGCCGTTTTGGGCCCAATTTTGACCCTGAATGGCCAGGATTGGGTTGAAAACAACCAGACTAGGTGATGTCAGGGGGTATGGCATATGCAAATCAGTTATACTAATGACACATTTCTGGTGATGGCAAGAGGCATGGCATATGCTAATGAGTTATGCTAATAGGTTCCTCCAGCTCTTTTTCTACAAAATGACCCCTGATAATAATTAACCTATGGAAGTCATTACTACAAAATGTTGTGATCAGCACTGGTGTAAGTGGCTTTTGAAAAGAATAATTAGGCAGATCCATGAAGGAGGGAAGTAATGTATTGGAAGGGCAGGGCTTTTTTTCAGCAGGAACGCGGTGGAACGGAGTTCCGGAACCTCTTGAAAATGGTCACATGGCTGGTGGCCCCGCCCCCTAATCTCCGGACAGAGGGAGTTAAGATTGCCCTCTATGCCACCGAGCGGCATGGAGGACAATCTCAACTCCCCTCTGTCTGGAGATCAGGGGGCGGGGCCACCGGCCATGCGACCATTTTCTGCAAGGGTAACCCACTGAGTTCCACCACCTCTTTTCCCAGAAAAAAACCCTGTGGAAGGGAAAAGTGCTAGAAGTAAAGGGGTCCTTCATGTTCAGGTAGCAGTGACTATCTGATTATCAGACATTAAGAGCTATTGTCTCTTGACTGCCTGCTGAGCTTCCTCAAAGCATCTGGCGGACCACAGCTGGAGCGCTGGTCTAGAATGAGAAGCCTTTGGCTGTAGCCCTCGTGGCTCCTTTTATTATTTTTTTAAAAAATAACCTCTGTTCTGTATTTGCATTTTTGAAAGCTCTGAAGCAAATGCCCTGGCTGGCATTCATGTTGATCCTCGAAAGCTGTTCTCTTGTCACTCAAACGTTGGCGAGGACTCTTGGTTTCAGTCCACAGCATTGTGATAACAAGACATGAGTGTTGATAATTTTTAGTCCAAGGACTGTAGCCATGTTGCTTTTTTGCCGGAAGAAGAAACAGAGAAAGATGCTAAGCTGCTAACCACGGTGACCAAGGGCAGGGAGGGAATGCCGGGCCATTCTCCTAGCAGAGACAGAGAGATTGGAGTGGGATCCTATTGATTGTGTGTGCTTTGCAGAGGAAACCCTCCCCCTCCAAAATAAACCTTGAAAGCCTGACCAATGTGTATGTTATGCTGTAATACCCTGGCTGTTTTAATGGCGTTGGCTTGGTTTTAATGGCTTTCATTTTGTTGTTTCAATTGTAAGCCGCCTCAAGGAATTTACTTGCTGGAGAGGCAGCATAAAGGTGTTCTGACTAAAGACATTGGGATCTTTATTATCCACTCAAGTTCCCTGCTTGGGTTGCTGGCAAAAGATTGAAGCAACTTAGGTTTAGCAAAACATCTTAACTACTTTGGAAAGGAAGGAGGAGCTCTGTTCCGATCTCTCAGCTCAGGTTCTGCAAGGCTTATTTTAAAAAGCTTCCAATGGTGAAGAACTATCTTGCAAAGTACTATGGTATGATGTTCTGTATTGCCATTTTACAGATGGGAGAAGCTGAAGTTGTCTGTCCGTCTGTCCGCCCATCCATTTGTATCCTGTCCTTCCTCCCAGATGCTCAGGCTTCTCCCCTTCCCAAGGACCTTCTAGTTTTAGCTCACTAACCTCCAGGTAGGGCTTGAAGATCTCACAGAATTGCAACTGATCTCCAGACTACAAAGATCAATTTCCCTGGAGAAAATGGCTCCTATGGAGGGTGGACTATCTAGCATCATAACTTGTTCAGGTCTCTTCCCTCCCCAAACCCTGCCCTCCCCAAGGCTCCACTCCTAAATCTCCAGGAATTTCTCAACCTGGAGCTGGCAACCCTATGGGTTCATTGAGTGTGGAAGGTTGCAGCAGAGATTCTCAGACCCAGCTCTCTTGGCTCTCAATCATTATGTCTTTTCAGGGCTTTTTTTCTGGGAAAAGAAGTGGTGGAACTCAGTGAGTTGCCAGCACAGGGGGCAACTCTTGGCAGGAGGTAGTGACCCTGGTACCACATGCGCATGCACAAAGGGCGTGCATGCTCCCAGAACAGCACATTGATGTAACTTTGCGTCAGCTGGAACAAGGGAAGTTTTTAAAAGTTTAAATCGCCCTTGGCGAAAATGGTCACATGGCTGGTGGCCCCGCCCCCTGTTCTCCAGACAGAAGGGAGTTTAGATTGCCCTCCACACTGCTCCGGTGTGAAGGGCAATCTAAACTCCCCTCTGTCTGGAGATCAGGGGGTGGGGCCACCAGCCATGTGGCCATTTTCAAGAGGTGCCGGAACTCCATTTCATTGCGTACCAGCTGAAAAAAAGCCCTGTGTCTTTCAATGACTATGGTGAGGCTTGGATGCAACAACTACCCTCGAGGAGGAGTCCAGGACTGGTACTTACTGGGAGTCTTTGGCCTTCAAGGAAGTGTGGGAACACTCCCATGGCTGGCACAATGATGTCACTTCTGGTAGGGATTTTGTCGTGTCTGCTGGGAGTGTGTGCATTATATGTAGTCTGGGGGTGGTGGCGGGCAATCGCCGGGAGGCCTGAACCCTCCTGCTAGCCACCACCATCCAGCGGGCAAGCAGGCAAACTTCAAGGAGATTGCCTGTCACTGGCGGGCACCTGGGAACCCTACTTCCATGGTCATTCCCGGCATAATGTTTGAACCAAGCTCAGGTGAGTAGTTGACTGAAGCAGATGCTGCCGAATCGCCAGTGCACTGCATCTTTTCCTGAGAATATCTAGTACATAGTGAAAGGCTTCAGCTTCCTTACCTGCATCCTCCCACCAGAGGTGACATCCAGTGATGGGGGAGGGCTCATAGGGTGGTCATGTCACACTGCTCTTTGAGGAAAACCAAGGCCCCCAGCGGTGGGAGGGAGCTCCATGCTTCTTGCAAGGCCCAGCTGGTTAGACCTTTAGTGGAAAGCTGTAAATGGGGTAGAGAGGAAAGCTACTAATGTGGCAAACACTCTTGAAGTCTTGCTCCTTTTACCAGGTGGGTACCTTGCTGCTGCTCTCTGGGCAGAGTGAGCAATTAACCACTTACTGAAAGTGATCGATAAGCGAATAGCAACTCGATGCACAATCGCTTGAGAGTCACTTTGCAGCTCCTACCTTCATTAGCAATCCAGAAAGGACCATTTGCTCTGGTCTGGCTGGCCTGGTGGCCATTCAGCTCCTTGAGAAAGCAGAGGTGGAAACACACCCCAGAATGGTCAACTCACTGTGGACAATGGTCTCTAGGCCATTTCACTAGGGCTGCCAACTCCAGGTTGAAAAATTCCTGGCAGTTTCAGGCCTCGAGATCTCCACGAATTACAGCTGAACTTCAGACTACAAAGACCAGTTCCTCTGGAGAAAATGGCTACTTTGGACTGGGGACCCTATGGAATTATAGCACCCATTGAGATCCCTTCCATTCCCAGACCTCTCCCTCCCCAGGGTCTACCCAGGTCACCGGTGGGGCTGGGGGATCCCCGGCTCCTAGCTTCTGCCCCCTGCCGCCACTCACCTGGCCAGCAGGGAGGAAAGACCTGGGGAATGCGCCTGGGAGGCAAAAAACCTCCCGGGCCAGCACGCAGTGGATGCGCTCCCACTAGGCACGATGATGTCACTTCCTTAAGTGACATCATCAAGTCAGCATCACTTCCTTAAGTGACATCATCGTACCTGGCAGCAGGCATGCTTCTGTGCTTCACAGAGGGCAATTTGGGCTCATGTGAACTGCAGGAGCATGCCTGCTGCTGGGCACGATGTTGTCACTTCAGAAGAATTCGAAACATGGCTGCATCAGGGTAGCTGGTCTCTTCACCACATCCCTGCTTTAGGGGTCTTAACATTCACAGCCAGGGAGGAAGATGAGCCACCATTTCACCCCAGTAAAGCTGGCATTCCACTCCCCAAACCACCACCTATGCAGAATGGAAAGCAGTTGCCTGGTGCCAACGAGGTGAGTAGAAACGCTGCTGGGGAAGGCCGAGCCTGCAGTGGGCCTTGAACCGGGGGGCAGATAAGGATGTCAGGCACCGATCTAGCATCAGCCCAGCGAGAGAGCCGTTTGCAGCACTCAGCCTTAGAAGAATTGAGTGATTCTTCCTGAGTGCCATCCAAACACCCAGACCAAGTTGCTTTGCTTCCAGACGGGCCTATATTGGTTCAGACAAGCAGCTGGTAGGGTTGCCAGCCTCCAGGTAGTGGCTGGAGATCTCCCAGAATTACAACTGGTCTCCAGGCCACAGAGATCAGTTCACCTGGAGAAAATGGCTACTTTGGGGGGTGGATTTTATGGAATTACACCATGCCAAGGTCCTTTCCCTCCCCAAACCCCACTTTCTCCAGGTTTCTCCAGGTTTCACCCCCCCCAGATCTCCAGAAATTTCCCAACTTGGAGCCGGCAGCTCTAGCAGCCGGAATAGGAAGTTTTGCTCTTTTAGACGAGTCTCTGAGCACAGGCACACATTTTAGGTAGAATGATTCTGCCTCCCTTGGTTTGCAGGATACCCACCGGCTGTTTGTTGCTAGAAGGTCACAGAAAGACTTGCTCCAGCACATGGTAATGAGAACTATAAATGCTGCAAGTAAGTTTTGATTTTAACCTTGCAGAGATCAGGTGGCTATGCCATGCATCCCGCCCCCCCCCCCTCACTGTCAGCATCGAAGAAAGCTGGGTGAGGGGAGGACGTTTTTTCTTGGCATGGTGCCTTGGGGCATTCACTAGAGGCCTTTTGAACCTTTTCCAGACTTTCAGCCTTTGCTCCCACTCTGCGTTTTCTTTTCCAGGATGTTTGTTTGCTGTGAACTCTTCCAGAGAGAAAAGAAACAAAACTTTTCGCTCGATTGTCTTGCGTTGTTTTGGCATCTGTTGCCCTTATGGCTGGCATCCCAGTGCCGACGGAACCATATGGCTGGGTTTGTGTTGTGTTCTCTATGTGTGTGTATGGGTTTTTTTTCCTTTTGGAGAGAGCATGCACACAAATAAAGAGCAGCAGGAGTGAGCTGGGGAAAAAAATATGGTCCATAATTAAATACTCCCGTTGCCGCGCAGTGCAGAGTGAATTGCAAAGCCGGCAAGAGCTTGTTGCAGCATTGGCAAGAGGGCTATTTATGTCTGTCTCTTGGAAAGAAAAGTGAGCAGTCGTGCCCTGTTGTAACACGGGCGCTGCTTCTCCCCCTCCAGCCCATTGTGCCAAGGCACTATTATTGCTATCCACGCACGCGGAGAAGGACAAATAGCCCCTCTAATAGCATGTGAATCTTTCATACGATGGAAAATAAGCAGGTGAGCCTGCAGGGAGCTGTTTCTGCTAAGTGCTGGCTGGGTGGAAGTAATTTGTTCCTGTAGCAAATGTGCGAGTGGAGGCTGCCGTTGCTCAGGCGTCTGTCGATTCCCCAGCAGAACCCGGCTCATGTCTGGATAAAAACACATACACACAAACGCGCACACGCTCCCCAAACCCAAACAAAGCCAACAGCAAAAACAAAAGCAGGAGAGCTTTGCTAGCGAGGAGTAGGGACACATTTGGGGGCTGCCAGCTCGAGGCTGGGAAATTCCTAGAGATTTTGGGAGTGGAGGCTGGGAGGGGTGTGTGGGGAGGGGAAGGCCCTCAGTGGGGTATAATGCTATAGAGTCCACCTTTCAAAGCTGCCATATCCTCCAGTGGAAGTGATCTCTGTCCTCTGAGGATCGGTTGTAACGCTAGGAGATTTCCAGCCCCCACCGGGAAGTTGGTAACCCTGGGCACCATCTAAAGTGGGCAAAGCTCCATTTTCTCCACTGCAGAACTGCTCCTTTCAGAGGATGGGCAGGTGGGCTGGTGGGAGGGTTGCCAGTTCCAGGTTGGGAAACTCCTGGAGATTTGGGGGTGGAATCTGGATATGGCAGGTTTTGGGGTGGGGAAGGGACCTCAGTAGGTTATAATGTCATACAGTCCACCCTCCAAAGCACCCATTTTCTCCAGGAGAACGGATCTCTGTCATCTGAAGATGAATGGTAATTCCAGGAGACCTCCAGGCCCTGTCTGGAGGTTGGCAACTGTATTTGGTGGCACCTCCTGCTTCTTTGCCTCTCAGCTCTCTCTCTCTCTCACATGAGTGGCAACATTGAGCACGCTTGCTGTGGGCTGGTGTGTGAGAGAGTTGCATTTTGCAGGACTGGTCATCCATGAGAATTCCTGCCATCAGAAAGCCACGCGCCCCATGCTTGTGGCACATTATGCACTGCATTGCAGAGGTTGATCAGAGGGCCTGAGAGAGGGGCGGGGGGGGAGGGGAAGGGGACTGGCTCTGGCTTTTATCCCCTTCATTCTTCCCATATTCATGTTCTTCACCTGACTCTGGTTTGCTGACCATGTGTTGTCGTTGCTCTTTTGACAAATCAGCGAAGGAAGGGGAAGTGTTGACTGCTGCAGGAGAGGTCCCAGCTGAACGCTTCTCTGTTAATGCTGAGGTTATTGATGGGCGCAACGTTCCAGTGTGCAGGGAAAATTCAGACGCTGCTTTCTGACACCGAGCTTTCCCTCCTTCCAGCCGACCCAATCTGCCTGGCTCTGCCTGCGCTCTTTGTGTATAAATGATGTCTCTGCCACCCCCTCCATCAGGAATCTCTTGGTAGACCTGTGAACAGAGCCGAGTGGAAAGACCAGGAGGCGTCGATTGGCAAGAGCTACCTGCTAATGAGCTCTCAAAGGGCCTCTGCCTTCCCCTTTACCAGACTAAGGAGGCAGCTGGCTGGTGGAGCCACATTTAAGGGCCTCCCTGGGCCATCAGAGGCCTAGCCTTCCCTTCAGGAGGAGAAATTAGCAGAACAGAGCAGCCTCCCCTCATCTAATTGCTCTTTTATCTTATTAGCAGAAGGAAAGAGTGGTTGTTTAGATGACAGGTTGCACGAGGCAAGGCCTGTGGCGTGGAAGAGCTTGCTGACTTTCTTGCACCTCGTTCTTCTGAGCCTTTGGATCAGGCTTGCTTAATGTGGTGATTCTTGTTCAGCAAGTATCAGACACGTGTAAGGTTGCCAACTTCCAGATGGGGCCTGGAGATCGCCAAGAATTACAACTGACCTCCAAACTACAGAGATCTGTACTGCTGGTAGAAAACGGCTGCTTTGGAAAGCCGATTCTATGGCATTGCATCACTGCCAAGTTTCCTCCCCTCCCTTAACTCCACCCTCCCCAGGCTCTGCCCCCAAATCTCCAAGAATTTTCCAATTTGGATTTGGCAACCTTACTCACGTACATTGCATTGCGCAGATTTTCATCAGCAAAAGAAAAGTCTGCTCTACTCAGGGCTGGTGCCACCATTGAGGCGGTGAGGCAGGCGCTGCGGGTGCTGAGGTGGCGCCGGAGGGGGTGCTGGGGTGGAGGCGTGCACCATGGAGCTGGCGTGCCTGGCCTGCAGCTGCTGCAGCCGGCCAACCCCGCGCTGCTGCTGCCGCCGCCACCAACACATGCCCCCGGCCGGGCGCAGCAGCCATGGGTCAGGCATGGCAGGCATCCGGGGTGGCGTGTGGAACCTCCCCAGCCACCCGCCACACCCGACTGGGAGCGCGGGCAGCCTCTGTGCGCCATCCCAGCCACCCACCGGCCAATGGGGCCGCCTTGCTGTGTGATGACATCATCACAGTTATGTCATCACGCAGTCCAGGGGGGGCACATGCACTATGTGCGTGCGCACATAGGGCCAGCCGCGGGCATCAGAAGCCCTGGCACCGCCCCTGGTCCTACTGCGTTACTATCAGGAGCTGGATAAAGGGACTTGTAATACCCTGATGCTGAAAGATTTACATCTCCTTTTCTGGGCACAATTCAAAGTGCTGCTCCTTCCCTTCAAAGCCCTAAATGGCTTGAGGCTGAGGTACCTGAAGGACTGCCTCCTCCTCCCACTCTGTCCAGCCTGCCAGTAAAGAGCCTCTTCCCAAGCCTGCAGTCTGCCCCACCTTCAGAGGGTGAGGCAGGTGATGGCCAAAGACAGGGCTTTTTCAGTGGTGGCGCTGGCACCTCACTTGTGCCAGCCTCACTACACCAAGAGCCAGCTCGGTGTGGTGGTTAAGAGCGCAGGACTCTAATCTGGAGAGCCAGGTTTGATCCCCCACTCCTCCACTGGAAGCCAGCTGGGTGGCCTTGGGTCAGTCACAGTTTCTCGGAGCTCTCTCAGCCCCACCCACTTCACAGGGTGTTTTGTTGCTGCGGGGATCATAATGGCATACTTTGTAAACTGCTCTTGGTGGGTGTTAAGTCATCCTGAAGGGCGGTATGTAAATCGAATATTGTTGTTATTATTATTATTGCTGTGGAATGCCCTTGAGGCTTGCCTGTTGTCACACCTACTTCCTTTTAGGAGTGAGACCAAAACATTCCTTTTCGCCCAGGCTTTTAATTAAGGGTAGAATTTAAATTATTTTTTTTTTTACAGTCTGCTTAGAACCTGAGAACTGTTTCGTGAAACTCGTTTTAGGCTGCTAAATATATTATGCTATTTTTATGGGTTTCAATGCTTTAAAAAATTACCAATGTTTAACTATTTTATGCTGTTTAATGGTACCCCCCACCCAACCCACCCATGAGACAGTCATCTGCAGGCCCACCTGAGCTCCTGAAGGCAGTGTGGTTATCCACAGGGAGGAGTAGCAGATGGGTTAGTGGGACGGCGCTAGATTGCATTCAGAAAGCCCCAATAGCTCCGTCACAAGGATCCTGGAGAGCAAAGCAACTGCCAGCCAGAGGAGACAGAACGGATGTGTCTATCTTGATGTACCCTCCATTTGCTCTTTGTTAGTCAGATTTTGAAAAGGGAGTGAAGGAAGGAAAGCACAATGTTTAGAGAATGATGGGGCTGCTTGTGAACCTGGGATGCTGAGCTCAGTTCAGACACACCCCTTCCTCTGCAGAGCGGATAGGGTTGCCAGCCTCCAGGTCTGGAGATCTCCTGGAATTACAACTGGTCTCCAGGCCACAGAGATCTGTTCACCTGGAGAAAATGGCTACTTTGGGGGGTGGACTATGGAATTATGCCATGCCAAGGTCCTTTCCCTCCCCAAAGCCCACTTTCTCCAGGTTTCTCCAGGTTTCACCCTCTAGATCTCCAGGAATTTCCCAACTTGGAGCTGGCAAGCCTAAGAGCAGAGCTCTTAAAAAATTCCCAGTTCTACAACTTTGAAGCAGAAGCCGGCTTCACATGGGCCCTTTCTGCTCAAAACCTTCCCTCAAACTCTAGAGAAGTTTTGCTGTTAAAAAAAGCTTCATTTGCATGGATTTATTTATTTACTGCATTTAAGGATCGAAAGCAGGGACCATCCACACCATGTTTTTTTAAAAAAGGAGTCCAGACCACCTGAAGCTTGGGGAAGAGGGGGAAAAATTTACACCTAAAGCAGCAGTTGATGGGTTTTCATTTCAGTAGCAAAATGTGGAATAAGCAGAGTCATCAAAACAGCGACAGAATTGCTATCTGTCTCATGCTCACTTCTGAGGCAAGGTGGGTGGAATCCACCTTTATCTCACCAGGCAAGAGATCTGGCAGTACTTGTTGGCGTTGTTGCTGTCTAAACTGATTCAGTGATGTTTCCCATCTAGCTAGAGGATTTCTACTAAACTGTTGCTGGTTTTTGTTGTTTCCCATTGTGATTTTGATGGCTTTTATGATGGTGGTTGTGTATTTTGCTACGCACTTTGAGATAGCTTTGGTTGTAAGGTGCTGTAAAATGAACTAAGTAAGGAAAACATTAACTACCCTTGTATTTTGGTCCCTCTGTGTACATGCATTTAAATGTGTGCACACAAGAGCCTGGATGTATCTTACTAGAGGCTTAATATTCTGCTGCCCTCATGTTTCCTTTTTGCTTTGTTTCTATCTCACCCTCTGTTTCCAACAAGTAGCTACTGCATTTGTACTTGGCGGACTTACAGTGCCTGATTTAGTCCTCTAAGGTGTACAGATGCCAGCTGGGGAATCCCCCCTAAAAGTGATATTTAGTTGCATCCATAAGTCTCACAACAACGAGCACTGCTAGGCAATCTTCACCCGGCACAAGCCTGCAGTGCTTGAAGTAGTGGTGGAGAGAGAGTCTCTGAGCATGCACAGAGGGCCATGCCCTCATCAATAAAAAGCCCTACGTGGTTCGAAGCACAACTGGGTTTAAGCAGAAGAATTTTCAGGCCGAAGCATGCCCGAGCCCTAGGACTCTCCTTTGGGAAATTAATCGCTAGCTTCCAGATTCCCTCTTCCCTCAAGAAGGCACGCCATTCCCTTCTGTTATCTGCCATGCCACAGATACATTCCCCGAACGAGCGCTCCTGAAAGCACAAAAGCAGCATTAAGAATCTGTCACAACAACAATTTTCTTTGCAGTTGGATCCAAGCAGAGTGATTTAAACAACCACTTGCTCGCTCTTTCTTTCTCTATTTTAAGAGAAACGGGGAAGAATTATCTAACTGAAACTCATCCCAGGTGACTGCATTTCGCGACACAAATCTTGCAGCGCTGCAGCTGCCAGACCCGAGCATCTGCTGGAACAGGAACTATTTTATTCATGAGCCATTGCTGCCCCCGCTGCTCAGATAGGAAATATTGCTCCCCTCCCCTTGATTCTACCTTCCCCAAACACTCAAGATTTGCAAACCAAAAGAAAAAAAGAGAGTTCTTGATCAAACCACCAAGATGCAGCCCCCCCCTTTTTTTTAGCACCAATCAAGGCAGCTGTTTTCAAGGGTGGCTTTTTGAGGTGAAGTAGGGTTGCCAGCTCTGAGTTGGGAAATTCCTGGGGGTGGATCCTGGGGAGGGTAGAGTTTGGGGAGGGAGGGACCTAAGTAAGCCATACAGTCTAGCCTCCAAAGTGACTTATTTTCTCCACAGGAACTAATTTCTGTTATCTGGAGATCAGTTGCATTCTGGGAAATTTCTAGGCCCTGTCTAGGGTTGCCAGCCTCCAGGTAGTGGCTGGAGATCTCCCGGAACAGCTGGTCTCCAGGCCACAGAGATCAGTTCACCTGGAGAAAGTGGCTACTTTGTGGGGTGGACTCTATAGAATTATGCCATTCCATGGTCCTTTCCCTCCCCAAATCCCACTTTCTCCAGGTTTCACCTCCCAGATCTCCAGGAATTTCCCAACTTGGAGCTGGCAACCCTAGCCACGCCTGAAGGTTGGAAACCCTAAGGCAAGGGAACCTGAAAAAAACTTCCCATACCTACAGCACCAGAAAGAAAACACTCATCAGGGTCTCCTGCTGATATAAAAGAGGCTAGGGCTATTGCTCACAATTCGTATATTGTACAAACGGGAGACCTGTGAGACTCACGGGGGACCTGTGAGACTGGGGGGAGTCTCATCGTTTTTGTCTCCCCCCACGCCCTTGCTGGGTTGCCCACTAGGCAGCGAGCCCACCCTCCTACAGAGCCACTGACAATGGCTGCCTGAGAGCCAAGCTACAAGTGACGCCTTACACAGGTTGGACACTTGTCAGCTTCCCTCAAGTTTTGATGGGAAATGTAGGTGTCCTGGTTTTACAGCTTGGCTCTCCATTACAGTTGCAAGACCAGGATGCCTACATTTCCCATCAAAACTTGAGGGAAGCTGACAAGTGTCCAACCTGTGTCAGGCGTCACTTGTAGCTTGGCTCTTAATCACCCTGCAAGGGGGGGGAGCTGCAGCTCCTCTTCCCCCCTCCCCATCTGCAGCACCTCCACGTCTACTTGCCTGGCCCATGTGGCAGTGCCAGCTCTCTCTCTCTCCTTCCTCTTCTCTGCCTGCCATCCTGGCACATGCACCTGTGGCTAGGGTTGCCAGCTCCAAGTTGGGAAATTCCTAGAGATCTGGAGGGTGAAACCAGGAGAAACCTGGAGAAAGTGGGGTTTGGGGAGGGAAAAGTCCTTGGCATGGCCTAATCCCATAGATTCCACCCCCAAAGTAGCCATTTTTTCCAGGTGAGCCCTCCCTCTCTGTGGCCTGGAGACCAGTTGTAATTCCGGGAGATCTCCAGCCACTACCTGGAGGCTGGCAACCCTAACCCGTGGCAGTTCTTGGCTTAGTGGTGGAGTAACTCATGCTCCTCTGCCACTTTGAAAGGGACACTCCATTATGTGTCCCTGGAATTACATATTACAACTCTTGGAATTGGAATTATAAGAGAATTGTTCCCCTGGAGTAAATGGCTGCTGTGGAGGGTGGAATCTATGGCTTTATATCCCAGTGAAAGCCTCAAACCCCACCCCCTATCTGCAAGAATTTCCCAACCCAGAACTGGCCACAACCCACCAATGTTTGTGCGCCGTCATCATCGTCTCTAAAAGAATAAGAGCAGCAACTAAGGCACAGATGAGGCAGGTTCTTGAGAGAGCCCTCCCCTACTAAGATGTCACAATTACATGCTATTAATTGTGCCATTTAATTAGATAAAGAATATTCATATTTCATTAGCGGTTCCAGCATATTTCAATTACGTCAGCGTTCTAGGACGCCTCTCCAGTACCTAATAAACAGCCACTTAGAATTTTAAGGAGTGGATGAGATCTTTTGAAGTTAATTGCCTTGAAATTAGCTTAATCACAGCTAATTTGAACGTATCCGAAGAAGAGCACAAGGAACTCGTGAAAACAGCCGTCAGACCTGCAATGGATTTTTGCTTTCGAGCCCCCCTTTCAGCACTCTTATGTGTTCCCGGAGCTCTGCAGTGATGCCTCATCCTCCAAAGGGAGTGACAGTCTTGGAAGGGACACAACCACTTGTATCTGTTTTGAGGGGATGAGTGCCCCAAAGTGTGCACTTCACCTGTGATGGAGCATGTGAATCTGGATCTTGGGTTATGTTAAACATGTTTTTCTTTCCCGTCTTTGCTTTACAATTTTGCGCGTTTCCACAGTGCAACAGAACTGTCAGTGCAATGCAAATGTTTTCTGCAAAAGATTTTTGTCTGCAAGGCTCAGAAAGGGGTAGAATGGTCTTTGATCAGATACAGGCTGCATCCGCATGGGAGGGCACAATAACATGGCCCGGCCACAGCAGCAATAGCAGAAAGCAGAGGAGGAATGGGCAGGAATCTGGTATCCCCAAACAGACATTACCCCACTGCTCACCCACCCCCTGCTCCCCACCTGTGCACTCACATTTCCCCCTGTTGTCCCTGGATCAAAGTACAGATTGTTGGAATAGAAGTGACACAGCATGCCTGGACACTGAGGAGTGCTATTTCCCCCTTTATATTAGAAGCAAACTGTAGATTTGGGAAATGCCTCCCTTTTTTTCTCAACTGGAAACTTCTGACTCCTCCGGCTCTTTCTGTGCCTTTGTTCTCTCTCTCCTGCCGGTCTTGCAAGAAGCAAAATGGTTCTGGAGAGCTTTCCCATGCAAGCTTGCAAGAGGTACACCCATACTTCCACTCACTGCAGCCAGATTAACTGGCCATTAATAATAGGGAATAGTGTTGTTTAGATTAGGTTTCTATTTTTTCTTCCTCTACTACAAGAATGCAAGGACTCATTCCAGAACAGTGGGAAGTAGTAAAGCTTCTGAACATGTGCAGAGTGCATTTCCTTTTGAAGGAATGGACCCAGGGCTCATGATGCCCTAGTCTTGGTATTCAGCTCTCTGCCTAGAATTGTGCAATGTATGAGATGGTCCCCAAGGACTTCTTTTTAATTCATCATCTGCTAACCCATGAAACTCTTCTGGTTTGTAATCTGCTTTAGGTAGTTGCCAAAAAGCATTCTTCATGAGCGGTTTTGTTCTAAAGCTCACGCTCACATATGGAATTAAATGATAAACCTGCTACACAGCAGCTTATTGATAAATGGCTCATTGTTCAAAGTTTCTAAAACACCTTCATTTGTAGGATTAATATTTTCCAGGCAGCCCCATTCTGAGACACCAGTGGGGGGTGCATGACCATCTTGGCAGCAGCACCCGTACCCACCCCATCAAGGAGATGTCAGTAAATAAAAGATTTCAAACTAAGATGCAGAGACCATAGCACAGACCATCACAGCCCACCAGTCTGGGCAGACTGAGATGCAGTAAACCAGTGCATGCAGTGCAGCTAGGGTTACCAACTGGCCTGGAGAAAAATGCCCTGTCTCTCTAATAGAGGCTTAATGAGATATTATTTACTGGCGGTGGGGGGAGTTGCAATTTACCTCCTTGCCTTGAAAAGCTTCAGTGGCCCATTTCCAGACATTAAGCCTCTACTAAAGGGACAGGACATTTTTCTCCAGGCCTGTTGGCAACTCTAGCCCCATGTGCAATCAATGTCCTTGGGCTCTGCACCCATGATCATTTTCCTTGATCACTTTCTTTGGATCCAGACCTGGATGCTGTAGAAACAAGTTGGCGAGGTTGGGGAGGAACCGGTTCCATTTCCCTGTTTTCTGTCCCTATCTCTCCCCCCGCTACATTTAGAGGGCAAAATTACTGCACCGTAGTCTCAGGTGATTTGTACGATGTCGAGGCTTGTGTGTGTGAGTGTATATATGAAGACGGGTGGAGTTACAGGTTTGCAAACTGACAATAAATATTCTTTTCAGATGAGAGAGACCAGGTCACATTATTATGATTGTTATTGTTAAAATGTATTTTAAGTCCTGCCAATCAAACAGACTAGTGTCTGTCAAAATGCCTTGCGGTTTGAGTAGCCTGAAAGGAGGAAGGGCAGAGGAGGGAAGCAAATCCAGATTTGCCCAGACAGAGTGTGCTGGGGATGGGCTGGACCTGCAGCCCTTGGTCCCAGTGAGGCCAGTGGAGAGGACAGAAGAACTACCCTCTAACCCTGGTTTTATAGGGTGGTGGTGTCCAATATGGCAGGGGGTACATAATGCTTGTCGTCAGCTTCCTGGCAAGTCAACCTGCTGCATGGAGCATTTATGCCAGCACGCCACCAGGAATGTGGACTCACATCTGGTCTGGCGTGCAAAGTAAACCCTGCAGAAATATTATGAAGAAGCAGAACACAGACAGGGAAATCCAACATAAACAGTTTCAAATGGGTAGCCATGTTGGTCTGCAGGAGAGCAGCAAGATTCAAGTCCAGTAGCACCTTGAAGGCCAACAAGATTTTCAGGGTAGAAGCTTTTGAGAGTCAAAGCTCCCTTTGTCAGATACAAGGAGGAATGGAGATCCCTGAGCCCTCATATCCCAGTTAGCAGACAGGAAGGGTGTTGCAAAGAAAGGTGTCATCCCTTCTTTGCAACACCTCTCCCATCTAATCAAGCTGTATTGTGCCTTTGCACCCTGCCACCTTCCCTTATAACACCCCTTCCACCTTCTGGCTGAGATATGAAGGCTCAGGGATCTCCATTTGTACTTGTATCTGATGAAGGGAGCTGACTCTTGAAAGCTTATACTCTGAAAATCTTGCTGGTTTTCAAGATGCCGCAGGACTTGAATCTCGCTGTTCCAAACAATTTCCGTGGTGATGTTGGAAGGCTAACATTTGTGATCATCCTCTGTTATGGCCCACTGGGTTGCAAAGGGCGCCTTTCCTCTCCTTCCGTCATGTTGGGATTTGTTTTTAAGGCTTCTGGGAGCATTGGGAAACAGCCACGTCACCCAGAAGCTAAGGTAAGACATCCCACTGACAAATTATTCATCTGACTAAATTGCAAAATAGCGCAGACAGAAACGGTGCCAGCTCTGAGTGCATCCGGAGATGCTGCTGAATAATCCCCAGAAAATTATTCTGTAAGTAGTACAAGAATTCAGAAATTTAGCAGTGTCTTAAGAGAGCACTTTTCCGACAGATGAATATTTCCTTTAAGTCTCATCAGCTTGTAACAGATTAAAGGCAAACAGGCATTCATCAAAGGGGGGATTGTACTCCATTGTTAAACCAAATTGACTTGAGACAGATCTTACAGATTTAGCTTGTCATAAAGCGTTTCAGAATTGTGCCTCCGTGCCTTTCATGGAAGCAATCCGCCCCATCTGAATGGATATGCATTGCTGGGAATAACAGCACATTCATGGTGAGACTTTAAGAGAGGGGGGAGCTCCTTGACCCTGGCTGGAGGTTTCTCTGCTTTTTAGTGCAGGCAACAGCCTGACTTGGTTACCACTGGGCTGAATTCACTGAACTTTCCCGGAATGCCCAAGTTGCAAAGGACCTCATGGCTCATCAAGACACCCTGCTTTCTCTGAGATGCAACAGGAATCCTACCTCAGTGTGTGGAATGTGCTCCTGTGGATGGAATGTGCTCCATGACTCCCTCTCTGGCTCTGAAACTACGAGACATCTGACACGTGAAAAACACGTGTCTGGAGATGCAGTGTTAGCCAGGAAGAGTAGTTTAAAAGAGAGAGCTGGCAGAAGGGCAAAGACTTTGCTATACACTGGAGCTGTGTGAAGGGGCTGTGAAATGCCGGAAGAGAAACTTCTGCCTCTTAGAACCTCTCCAGATCCAAGCCCGGCTCTGAAGGCAGCTCCAGCCCATTTCCATTCCTCGCTCCCCTCTGGTTGTGATCTCACACATGACTGGAGAGATGAAATTGACAGACCCTTTGGAGAGGTGAAGATGAAATTGATAAACCCTCTGAGGAGTAACCTGTAGGAGATTCATAAATTCTTAATACTTAATTAGCAGAGTTTAGCAGAAATTGTGCATTGGATTAATGAGAACAGACACATACTCCAGTTTAGAGCCGAAACAGACGTTAAGAACTACACGTGGTTGCGCACGTGTCCGCGCTCCTGTCTGTTTCGGCCCGCCCGTGGCTGTTTCAGAATTTCGGCGCGTGTCCTGCCCGCACCAGACCTGTGATTGTGTGTCCGCGTCTGCACGTGCCCCTCCTGACGACCAGCGAGTTCCCAGAACAGAGCGGCTATTTTTACCATCCCGAGGGCTGTGGACCTCTCAATGACTGCTAGATGGCGCTATTGCCTGCAGCTTGCGAGCGAGCAGGTGACGCGCAATGGACTGGTCCGGGGGCCTCCAACGCGGGCCTCAAAAGATTCGATGACTGTTTGGCTTCCTGTCAGAGATGGCCCCCCTGGCTCCCCCCCGCACTCCGGGATCTTGCCCGGCTGCCTGAGGGCTTCGAAGCGGGGCGGGGGGCCCTGTCCGTTGGTTGGTGCTTGTCCACTGGGGGGGGCATGCCTTTGACAAACACAGGCAAACACAGACATGTCTTCACTTGGGGAGGGTGGAACATGTTTGTGAGAAACACACACGGGACTGTCCGAAATCCCAGGGCCCGCCCAGGGCTTGGGGGGAGTGCACGGGCGAGGTCTAAGACATGTCTGTCAAAAAAAATTTTCTTGCCCAAAATCCAGGGGCGCACTGCCCCTGGTGCCTCCGGGGGGACCCCATCACGGCTGCGTCTGGTTTTCCGTTCAGAGGCCCCAGGAATTGGGGGGGGGGGGCTTGATCAGCTCTTGACCTGCCGCATTGACCCGGTCGGTGTCACCGATTCCCGCTCTTTCGGCTACGACCAACCAGCTTTCGGCCTCCGCGTGGTGCAACGCAATTGGCTGTGCGGTTGGTTTGCCCGCGCAAACCCCCGCAAACTCGTGAGGCTTCCCCTGCCGACCAGACGTGCCTCCGCCATCGTCGCAAAGCATGGCAGAGTGGGTGCCAAGCAACTGGCGTGAGGAGTGGGCGGAGCAGGCGGCCGCGGCCATGGAGGAAAAGGGGCTGACGGAGCACGAGCGGGAGGCGGCGGAGGAGACCATGGTGCCGTTCCGCCTGGAGTCGCTGTTCCCTGACCGTGTCGATCTCGCCCACACGGTCCGCAGGAACTTGACCGCTGTGGTGGAGGACATCGAGGTCGACATGGTGGAGAAGGAGTTTCTGGGCGAGCGACCACGAAGTAAGTCTGGTCAAGAAACAAGTGGGTGGCGGCCCCCGGAAGCTGTTCCTCGATGGGTGCAGTGTTCTGCAGCGGGCCAAGGAATGTTACACCTTTGAACTCCAGGTGCTTGGGCAGCCCAAACTATATTCTCTGTTGGGCGGCCCAAGCACCATTGCTCTATTCTCCTCTGAGGCCTAGCCTAGCGGCTTGCAAGCCGGCTCTGTTCTCCTCTGACACCTAGCTGGCCAAAGGGGGACATTGGCCTGCGGCCGCACAGCGCGGTTAGGAGCCACGGGATTCTAATCTGGAGAACCAGGTTTGAATCCCCACCCCTCCACTTGAAGCCAGCTGCATGGCCTTGGCTCAGTCACAGCTCTACCAGCTGGTATTTGGCTGGTCAGCACTCCAAAGTTAGGTTCTCCTCTGAGTTCCAGAAATCCTGTCTGCACCCAAGTGTCCCACAACCTAGAAAAGCATTTCTATTGATTTCAGTAGAAGCCGGGCTCAGTGCACAGTACATTGCCTGCATGGTTCTACCTCCTGAAGCAAGATAGAGAGCTTCCAGTGTTAACACTTTTGTGTGCGTTTTACTATATAGGAAGTTCTGGGGTGTGGCATGCTATTTTAGCATCTACCATCTGAGGAATGTGATTGAGATCACAAGATTCTGCACTTTGGTAAGAGGTTAGGTAAAGGAATATGCAGCAGTACCAATGCAGGTTTTATATGTTTTTTATACACCCAACCTCCAAAAGGAGAACTTTTAAAGAGCTGATTTCTTTTGTGCTTGCTCTTAACAGGATTGAATAAACTGTGAAATATTAAAATGATATCTAATGGTTATAATGATTATGGTCAGCAATTGATGGTGATACAGAAGTGAGCATAAACAAAAGGCTGAAGCTCTGCTTGTCAGAGGCAATATTACATCAACAAACCGACTGTACAGCCGATTGTGTGGCGCCAGGCGCAGGCCGAGCTGCCAGACAGCTGGGAAACACAGCGCTCATGTTTCAGGATGGGACGCACAGCTGGAAGGCTTGCTCTTTTCTCCACTGAGGCCTAGCTGGCCAAAGGGGGACATTTGCCTGCGGCCTCGCAGCGTGCCCGGGCAAGTTCCACTTTTATACTCTGGGTGCTGGGGATAGGTCAACAAAAGGTGCTGGCGAAGGCTACTGGTGGCTCTTGCCAGGGAGAAGGGACACACAGCACGCATGATTGGGGAGGGGCCGCACAGTTTGCGGGCTTGCTCCCTTCTCCTTTGAGGCCTAGCTGGCTAAAGGGGAGCATGGGCTGGGCCGGCAGCGTGCGCGGACACGTCCCAATATGACCAACAAGAGTCCAGCGGATATGCACGCTGTGTGTCCTGGTGCAGCCTGGAGCGGGGAACTGACAGGGAGATGGGACGCACATAGCACTCATGTTTGGGGAGGGTCCACATAGCTTGCAGGCTTGCTCCTTTCTCCTCTCTAGGCCTAGCTGGCTAAAGCGGAGCATGGGCTGGGCCGGCAGCATGCCCGGGCAAGTTCCACTTTTGCACTCGGCATAGGTTGGGCGAGAAGCGTGTCCAGACAATTTTACGGTCGGTAGAGAAGCGGGCCCGGTCATCCCCCAATATGACAGAAGCGGTGCTGGGGAAGGCTGGGGGTGGCGATTGCCAGGGAGAAGGGACACACGGCTTGCAGGTTTGGGGATGGGCATCACCAACCGATTGAAATTCCTTAATCGTTACACCGCCTTTCTTTCAGCCAGTGACACCGAGCGACGGATGGAGGCTGTGGGGTTGGCCTATGAGAGAATCCAGGCACGCCGGGACCAGTTTTGGAGTAAGTGGCTAATGGCGGCCCACTGGGCGCTGCGAGGTCACTGTTGGGTCGACAGAGGGCGCCTAGATGGGGGCTTTGGTCGGTGTTTCCACAATGCTCAGTAGTATGGTTGGTTTGTGTGCGTTTTACTATATAGGAAGTTCTGGGGTGTGGCATGCTATTTTAGCATCTACCATCTGAGGAATGTGATTGAGATCACAAGATTCTGCACTTTGGTAAGAGGTTAGGTAAAGGAATATGCAGCAGTACCAATGCAGGTTTTATATGTTTTTTATACACCCAACCTCCAAAAGGAGAACTTTTAAAGAGCTGATTTCTTTTGTGCTTGCTCTTAACAGGATTGAATAAACTGTGAAATATTAAAATGATATCTAATGGTTATAATGATTATGGTCAGCAATTGATGGTGATACAGAAGTGAGCATAAACAAAAGTGCTTTCCAATTGGTTTCCCGCCAGCAGGCCCCACTGCGGGGAAGGAAGAGGAGGAGGAGGAGGAGATTGACCTGCTGGATGGTGGGATGTCTCCTGCCGCCTTTCTCGCGTCAACTCAGCGTGGAAGACCGCACGCACCCGAGCAACTCCGCGAAGAGCCTGGGACTTCGACCCCGCGTCCACCATCGCCAAAAAGAGTTAGGGCATTCTCGCGTGTCCCGAGCTTTGCCCAGGTGCTTGGCCGTCGAAGGGGGGGGGCCGTCTGGCTCGATGGACAGTTGAGTAAATGGACACAGGGGGCCTGGGGTTCCCGCCTGCCATGGTGAGCCCTGTCTGTCGGCAAAATAAAGCTATGTTTAAACTTAACAGGCTCCGCACACTGAATACACATGTCCTGGATCCGGAAACGGGTTGCGCTTTGAGCATGTCTGCATGTTTTGGGAACCCATTTTCTGCGATAATCTTTAAACAGAAGGTGCTGGGGAAGCCTGGAGGGTGCTCTTGCCGGGGGGCTGGAACACACACACAACTTGGATTTGGGGGGAAGGGACGCTGAGGTATAACGTTTTCTGGTTCAATATTGACACATGAGGTCCAGGGCACACCTGGGGGGTGATCTGGCCAAAGTGCCTGGAACCAGCACCCTGGATTTGGGCGGGGGGGGGGGAAGGAACACAGATCTGGCAGGGCTGCTCCTTTCTCCGCCGACCCATGGCTGGGAAGAGCCATGCAAGGCCCTGCCCTGTCTCCCCAGGCATGGGAAGGCCTGGAGCAAACCCTTTTCTGGCTCAATATTGGCACATGAGGTCCAGGGCACACCTGGGGGGTGATCTGGCCCAAGGGCCTGGAACCAGCACCCTGGATTTGGGCGGGGGGTGGGAAGGGACACAGATCTGGCAGGGCTGCTCCTTTCTCCGCCGGGCCATGGCTGGGAAGAGCCATGCACGGCCCTGCCGTGTCTCCACAGGCAGGGGAGGCCTGGAGCAAACCCTTTTCTGGCTCAATATTGGCACATGAGGTCCAGGGCACACCTGGGGGGTGATCTGGCCCAAGGGCCTGGAACCGGCACCCTGGATTTGGGCGGGGGGTGGGAAGGGACACAGATCTGGCAGGGCTGCTCCTTTCTCCGCCGACCCATGGCTGGGAAGAGCCATGCAAGGCCCTGCCCTGTCTCCCCAGGCATGGGAAGGCCTGGAGCAAACCCTTTTCTGGCTCAATATTGGCACATGAGGTCCAGGGCACACCTGGGGGGTGATCTGGCCCAAGGGCCTGGAACCGGCACCCTGGATTTGGGCGGGGGGGGGAAGGGACACAGATCTGGCAGGGCTGCTCCTTTCTCCGCCGGGCCATGGCTGGGAAGAGCCATGCACGGCCCTGCCGTGTCTCCACAGGCAGGGGAGGCCTGGAGCAAACCCTTTTCTGGCTCAATATTGGCACATGAGGGGGGGCAGGGGGGTTTGGGGACTCCTTAGCCAAGTCTCCCCGAAGTGGCCTGTGTCCTCCATGTTGAGATCGGGGGGGGCAGGGAGGGAGAAGCAGGACAGGACACAAGGAAGATTTGGAGAGCAGAGGCCGCGGCTGGCCAGCCGTTCAAATTCAATGAGAGGCTAGTGTTTTCTCGCAGGAGTGATCTGAAGGACAAAAGAGAGGTCCCCGGGGCGCGGCCAGGGCATGCCTGTCGTGGAAACATGTGCAAATCTGGCCAAAGGGCGGACACAGATCTGGCAGGGCTGCTCCTTTCTCCGCCGGGCCATGGCTGGGAAGAGCCATGCAAGGCCCTGCCCTGTCTCCACAGGCAGGGGAGGCCTGGAGCAAACCCTTTTCTGGCTCAATATTGGCACAAGAGGGGGGGGCAGGGGGGTTTGGGGACTCCTTAGCCAAGTCTCCCCGAAGTGGCCTGTGTCCTCCATGTTGAGATCGGGGGGGGGGGGCAGGGAGGGAGAAGCAGGACAGGACACAAGGAAGATTTGGAGAGCAGAGGCCGCGGCTGGCCAGTCGTTCAAATTCAATGAGAGGCTAGTGTTTTCTCGCAGGAGTGATCTGAAGGACAAAAGAGAGGTCCCCGGGGCGCGGCCAGGGCATGCCTGTCGTGGAAACATGTGCAAATCTGGCCTGGACACAATGAAGATTTGGAGAATCGCACCCCCCCCCTGGTCGGTGAAAAATTCATGGGGACACCGGCGGGCGCCAGCGCGGTTCCCACCCGTCTGTCTCAGCAGACGCGAAAAAGGGAGGCGGGCCGGGCGGGCGGCGATGCGGGGCTCGAACAAGGAGTCCCAGGGCACTAAGCAGGCCTTCCTGCTTGTTGCTCTACGGGACTCCTGTGCGGCAGCCCCTTCTGATAGCATGCATATTTCGGCTGCGACCGTCGGGGAGGGAATTCAGGGGGGGAGAGGCAGAGCGCATGTTAACATCGGATGACTTCAGCCTTGCATCGCACAAAAGGGAAATATGAAGGACAAAGGAGTGGCGCTTGGGGCGCGTCGAATACATGCCTGTCGCGCAAACATGTGCAAATGAAACGGCCCGCAAACCAACTTGCGGCCCTGAGAGGAGAACATGCAAAACCTGCCCCCCAAAACCTGTTCCTGCTCTGTTGGAACCAGGTGCCAGGTCGCTTATTCAGGGTGGAGCCCCGCGGCAGGCCTCACCGGAAACCCTCCGCCACTCTTGGCACAAGGCAAATCTCTCCTACAAGTCCTATAATTGTGCCTCAAACACAAAGTCAGGAGAAAAGAAACGGCAGGGGGGTTTGGGGAGTCCTTCGCCAAGTCTCCCCGAAGTGGCCTGTGTCCTCCATGTTGTGATCGGGGGGGGGGGGAGGGAGGGAGAAGCAGCACAGGACACAAGGAAGATTTGGAGAGCAGAGGCCGCGGCTGGCCAGTCGTTCAAATTCAATGAGAGGCTAGTGTTTTCTCGCAGGAGTGATCTGAAGGACAAAAGAGAGGTCCCCGGGGCGCGGCCAGGGCATGCCTGTCGTGGAAACATGTGCAAATCACACTGCCTGCACAGCAACTTGGGCCCCAGAAAAAAAGAAGTAGGCAACGCGGGCCAGGCAAGAATCGAACGGGGATCACAATGGACTCAAAGCCATCCCTCTTGCCACGCGCCCATCTGATCCCCCGAACGAAACCTGCTCCGTTGGAACAGTGGAGGGGAGAGTCCTCCCCCTCCCCCGAGAAACGGCAGGCTGGGAAGGAATATGCAGATTTTTCCTATAGCGCACGCCTATCCGCCCGGTACTGCCGGTATTTAACCGGTGTGCGCCCCGAAAAGTAAGGCTTTTCAGCCCATAACCGACCAAGCACCATCCCCTCGTCTTCGCCCGATGCTGAAACTTGGCATCCGCCACGCAGCCTCGAGCACCCGTGACCTGACCGCAAGAGGGCTGGGATGGAGCCTGTGGGCGTTATAACAGGGAATATGAGGGCGACTTCTTTATTCAGAGCCAAATTCGAACGCCGCGCAATGTGGCGGTTTGGTGAGAGCCCCGTTTCCACGTGGAGCAGGCTTTCTCGCGAGCTCGAAAAATGCTTGCGGTCATATGCCCACCCATGAACTCAGCTTCTGCTGAGACGAAACAACGCTTAGGGCCCCCGCGGGGGCCCGACAAAACAGTCACAAAAGGAGGGGCACAAACAATGGGCGAGCCATCACCATGAGTAGGCCTGGGTGGGGAAGTCCTGTGGGTGGAGCGGAGCCTGGATGACTGGCTGGCCAACCCGCTTATTCGTATGTAAATTGAGAGCGGAGAACATGGAAGCAGAGTAGCTGCAATGGTTGGGCGGGCGCCGGGCAGGAGCAGGCACAGTCAGCACATTCTTTCCCCGCTGCAAGCACACCTGGGCTTTCACAAGGCTGCAGAGAGGCTGGATTGCGGTTTGCCTTGGCGCCCACCATGACTGAAACGTCACGGTCGCTGCGTGGTGTGCGGGCGGCGTAGTCGCCACATCTCCATGGGCGCCGCCGAAATCCCACATGGCCCTGCTGCTGCACTGTGGCCGGCAGGGTGGTGGAGGGCCCCGATTCCACGTGGAACCGGGACTCTCACCATTGCACTCCTTTGTGGGTAAATTTCGTGCAGCAATGCCCGGACCAGGCAGGATTAGACTAAAGATCCAACAGCCTGGCCTTCGAATTTGGCTCTGAATAAGGGAGGGCCCTCACGCAACCCTCCCAATCTCTTGGTAAAGGACATTAGCAGAGCACCAGGCATCCTGAAAGGCGCACACAAAGCGAAGCCCAGTAGGCTGTATGTGCCACCCCCAGTAATCCCAGCTCTGTGTCCCTGCTCCCAGGCCTGCCAACCAGGCTCCCCTCTGTATTATGTCCCGGAAAATATCCCAGGCGTGTGCTCCCGCTCCTGGCCCAGAGCACAGTCAAGGCTCCCCCCGGGCCCTTCCTGTGAAAACTCTCCCTGAAAGCATCTTCCAGCAGCCTCACTAAAGATTTGCCTTTAGTGAGGAGTCTGCTGGTTTTCCATGTCACCAAATGTGGGAGATTCTGCCCAAAGAAAATATGATTTCCTCATGCAGTTGAGCCAATTCTTTATAGTTGTTTTATTCAACCAAAATGTCACATGCAAGCGCGCACACACACACACACACACACACACACACACACAACAGTTTGCCGCAACCCTATGAGGGGGTCATGTTTAATTCAGGTGACCAAACAGCGCAATGAACTCATTAGGTGTTATAAAGAGTGTCTGCTAGATATTTATCAATGGTATATAAAGTTTCAGGAAATTGTTGGAATCTAGTGAAAGCCAGACTAGAAGCAATTTTGGGGTGGGGTTATTTTAAGAACGGCTACCCGGGAGCTGGACTTTGCTTAGCAAGAGACGATTTTAAACATCATTATAGGTTGAGACACATTTTGGGGTGAAGTCTTCCATGATGGGTTTTTTTTTGTGTGTGTCTCTATCCATTTGTATGCTCCGGTCGGAATGGGACCTGGGGATAGGGAACACACAGCAAACCAACCCCGTGGTATGCCGTGTGAACCCCAAATCGAAGCGGTTCCCGCCCCCAGGCCAGAGCAACCGCCAGGCTGCAACAGCACGATCTCTTGAAAAATAAAAGTCAGAGCATGTAGAGGGTTGCCCTAACTCCGGTCAGGCGGGCGGTCCAAGCACCAGCCAAGCCTCTAGAGGCCTCTCCCCGGCAATAAACCAAAAAACCGCGACCGTGATGGGTCGCCCAGGATCGAGCGAGGATCCCCATGAGCACAAAACCGTCGTTCTATCCTCATGCCCATGGGGTCCTCTGCCTAAAACGGCACCGAACGGCACCAAAGAGCAGTCCTTCGACCCGGCCACCCTCCCCCGTGCTCGCCCAAACACACAGATGCTGTTCCTCCGCCCGCCCGCCCCCCCGCCCACCACCACCTTCGACGCGGCCCCCCTCCCCCGTGCTCGCCCAAACACACAGATGCTGTCCCTCCGCCCGCCTCACCACCATCCCACCCCCCGTCCCGGATAGAGACACACAGATTGAAACCGGCTGTACCAGTCACAGCTTTATTGAATTATCGGTATTGCTGGAAGTGCGTACTTATGGCGGCACGAATCGATACTGCCCGCGCAGTTAGAGCGGCCTCGGACCAGGGAATCTGCGGCCGCTCATCCCCGGGCTCCATCAGCGGCTCGCGCGGGAACGGCCCGTAAACGATGTCCCCGCGCGAGAGGCAAATGTTGTGAAGGATGCAGCAGGTGGTGATTACCGCGACCATGAGGCGCTCGCTGACAAGTAGGGGCCGCTGTAAATAAAGCCAGCGATTTTTCAGAATTCCGAACGAGCGTTCCACACTCATGCGCGCCCGGCTCAGTCTGTAGTTAAAGCGCTCCTGGGCGCGCGTTGATGGCGCCGGATAGGGCTTCATGAGCCAGGGCCGAAGAGGATAGGCGGGGTCCCCGATGATTACCGGGTCGAATGTGACCCCCTCCAGAGTGACCGGCCGCTTCGGGCGACGGGCACCATCCTCGAGTCTCTTGAACAGGGGCGAGTTACGGAGCACACGCGCGTCGTGCGCCCTTCCCGGGAAGCCCACAAAAATGTCCAGGAATCGTGCATCGCTGTCCACCACCGCCTGGAGAATCATGGAGCAGTATCCCTTGCGGTTGATGTACTTGTCCCCAGAGAAAGGCGGAGAACGGATCTCGATGTGTGTCCCGTCCACGGCGCCCCAGGCATTGGGGAATCCCCTCTCCTCGAACCCGGAGATAATGTCCTCGAGGTA
The DNA here is from genome assembly GCF_028583425.1 of Eublepharis macularius. Taxonomy (NCBI): domain Eukaryota; kingdom Metazoa; phylum Chordata; class Lepidosauria; order Squamata; family Eublepharidae; genus Eublepharis; species Eublepharis macularius. Next base: position 39,489,763 of record NC_072804.1, on the reverse strand, counting down.
ATCGATGCAGATCCACTTCTCGGTCAGCTTTGCAGCGATGAGCTCGCACACCTCGTCGAATATCCCGCAGACGGTAGAGACGCCACGGCCAAATGCGGGCAGTGTCGCGGAGTTTGTGGTTCCCGTGGCAAGCTTCCAGATGGTGATGGCGATCATCTCCTCGGGAGGGACTGGGTCGCGCATGTGGGTCGTCTCGCGGACGAGATCTTCGCGAAGCTCCCCAACAATGTACTCGAACGTGGCACGTCGCATTCTGAACTGCTGCAGCCACTGCCCATCACTGAACTCGTAGCGCTCCCACCACGGCCACCAGTGAGGGCATGCCCGGGGAAGCACCCATGCCTTCCTCGGCGGGAAAGCAACAATGAAGCACTGCGCCATCTCCTCCACGGACGCCAGTGTTGCCACCAACTGCCGCAGTCTTCTTCTATGTCGCGCGCGGCGGCCGTTAACTTCCTCTCCCAGCTGCCTCCCGAGCAGGGCCACAGTGTCAGCTGTGGCAGCCGTAGAGCGGATGACCGTCCGCGCGAACAAGGAGAGCGCGACCGCAAAGGCACGGAGTGTTTCTCTCGGCGGCTGGCCCCTGCTGCTCCTCTTCCCGTGAGCGGGCGCCATGGCGTGACGGCGACCGCAACGGTTCCCGCCCCACAACGGCCCCTTCTCCTTAGACGTCCGCCCCCCCGCCCCCTCGTGACGTGGCCGACACTGTCCAATGCCGCGCGAGTGTGACGCCCAGATGCTCTCGAGCAGCCGTCTCTTGCAGCGAGTGGACAGGCGATTGGTCCCCTGCCGGCCACGTCAGCGTCGCGCCCCCCTCCAACTTACTGTAAAGGCAGCCCGAAACTGACCGCGAAGACCGCCGTTGACGATCGTTTGTTGCTCCCGAGCCCAGCAAAGGACACCCAGAACGGCCAACCGCAACATGGACTCCACCGCGCCTCCCGAACCCGCGAGCAGTCTGCCTCTCTTGATCACCCTCAGCACCAGCCCCACGTCCTGCACCGGTGCCGGACTCTCGGTGGTCCCGGCGGCCCGAGGCAAGAAGGCAAAGGCCGCCCCCTGGTCTGACGAGGAAACGAGAGCCCTCATCCAGATTTGGGGGGACGACGCTGTGCAGAGCAGGCTTTCCGCAAGCTACAGGAATGTGAGCCAGTTCCAGTGGATCGCGAACGAGATGGCGGCCAGGGGTTTCCCCAGGGACTGGGAGCAGTGTCGTGAGCGGGCGAAGACTCTGAGAAGGGGCTACAAGGAGTGTGTGGACGGGAACAGTCGTTCGGGACACGGGCGGAGGGTTTGGCCCTTCTTTGAGGAACTGAACCGGTTCCTGCGGCTGGAGCAGGATCTGGTGGTGCCACGGGTGATGGGCACTGGCGTCCCCCCAACCGTCGTTGACCGGCGTCGACGTTCGGCCAGAGCCACTGAGGGGGAACCGGAGGGGGGTACTGACAATGTGGCCGGCGTTGGAACGGAGGACACCGAGGACACCTTCGAGGAGCCCGCCGGCGATTGCCTCCCAGATCGATCTGTGGCAGCAGCGGCCGGCGACCACTCCGCGGCAGAGACCATCGGTGAGTAATGTCCCGTGGGCAGTTGTGCGGTCGGGAATGCGGGGTGCCTGCGGGAGGGAGGCCCCCATCTAACACCGTCTCCCTCGTTCTTTACACGCTACCCAGCCGACACCACGGCCGCCGGGACACGCCGTCTGTCTCCGGCGGAGCGAATGTCGAACCTCCGACTTCGGCGCCGGGAGCGCCCGCGCAACGAGGCGATCGTGTGCATGGAGGCGACTCGGCGTGCGGTGGAGAAAATATCGTCGGAGCTGACCGACTCCTGCGCAATGGAGAAGGAGGCACGGCAGAGTGAGGCTGCTGACCGAGGCGAGCAAAAAGAACTGTTTAGCCGGGCGGTCGAAGCGGCAGAGCGCCAAGCAGCCACGGCAGAAAGCTGCATGCGCGACATGGTGCGCCTCCTGGAGAGGATGGTCTCCGCGGTTGAGGCCCCCGCTGCCCCACCATCAAGCACTGCCGGCCCCAGGGACTCCGCAGACGGTGACGCCCCCACAGCCGACGCTCCCGACCACGCTCCCACGGCGGATCCCGCCGCAGATGAGAACCGGCCGCCGGAGCCGCCCGCTCCACGTGCAAAGAGGTTCCGTGTCCGGGCCGACCCCGAACCCCTTCCTAGGGGCTACCTGTTTGCAAAAAGGCAGCGCTGCCCACCACGACGCTACCGGCTGTAGGGTGTATGAGGCCCCTCTGCACCGGGGTCTAATCGTCTTATCGGGCATTCCTATTAATGTGTTTTCCCAATGTTGAGGGGGTTACTTTTTGTTTCTAACCGGTGGCGGCTGTGGGGCGGTTGCACCACCCTCGTTGACTTGTTCTCCAGCACTTCTAATGTTTGCTTGAATTGAGCGCACCATGTTTTTTTTCCTGAATAAAGAAACTTTCACGACCGCTTTGCTTGTCTTTCTAGCTGGGAATTGGTAAAGGGGAAAAAGTCTTTCCTCCCTTTTACATTCACTTCGCCCCACCCAAAACTACGCTGCCTCACCTCCTTCTGCAAGGAAGCGCGCCCTCCCCCCCCATTCCCTGCCCATTTTATCAGATAACAATACATGTAAAGTTATGTTTCCTACTTCGCCGAGGGAACGCCCCCCTTCCCGGCCATGACATAAGCCCGAATAGACCCGTTGCCCTTGGCGGGGCACCGCGGCCAGTGAACAAGTAGCCCGCTCACTGTCATCGGTGCTCCGCGTTCGAATCCGCAGTGCACACACGTGGATGATCGCAACATTCAAGCAGTCATCCACGCGTGTGCACTTTTATCAGTCGCCACCCTGCACCGTGACGGCCCCCCCCCGGGCCAGTGAGGGAACGCGGTTGGGAGAATAAAGAGCAAGCACACACACCGACCCCCCAAAGCCCCATCACGGGGTGATGTGATGGCTTCCCCGGGCTCATTGCCCATTGGCTCCTTTCCCGTTTAATTGCCCAATGGTTGCCACTTTTAAGCTGCAGGAAACATTTTTGGTTCACTACATTCCCGCCCCCAAATTCCCGGCAATCCAAACAAATGATTTGCAGACCCTCCCCCCCCCAAACCGATTGGACCTTTCCCCCCGAGGCCACGCCCCCCCATTCCCCGGGGTCTCTGTTGGCCGAGGCCGGCCCCCCCTTACAGGGCGAGAGATAAGCCCGAATAGCACCAGCTACCCTTAGCGGGGCCCCACGGGCAGTGCGCACGGCGCTCGCCCACTGCCTATGGCGCCCCGCGTTCGAACCCGGTGTGCGCATACGTGGGCGATTGGAGTACTGATCAACCGACCGCGCATGCGCATTTTGTCCTTTTCCGCACGATGCTCCCGCCCATGGCGACAGGCGTCCCACGAGCCCCCCCTTTCCTGACGGAGGTCCACCCAGGCCCCCCCCTGGTGCCCAGCTTGGCCCTAGGGGAGAAAAGAGCAAGCTTGCAAGCTATGTGTGCCCCCTCTGCCTTGCAAGAGCCAGTAGGCCTCAAAGGAGAAGTTTTGCAAGCCTGCATGCCAAAGATGGGTGCTATGTGTGCCCCCTCTGCCTGGCCAGAGCCACCTGAAGGCTTCCCCAGCCCCTTGTCCCTCTCAGCTTGGGACATGTCCAGGCACGCTTCTCGCCCGTCCTAGGCCAGGCACCCACCCCGTAGGCCTCAAAGGAGAAGTTTTGCAAGCCTGCATGCCAAAGATGGGTGCTATGTGTGCCCCCTCTGCCTGGCCAGAGCCAGTAGGCCTCAAAGGAGAAGTTTTGCAAGCCTGCATGCCAAAGATGGGTGCTATGTGTGCCCCCTCTGCCTGGCCAGAGCCACCTGAAGGCTTCCCCAGCCCCTTGTCCCTCTCAGCTTGGGACATGTCCAGGCACGCTTCTCGCCCGTCCTAGGCCAGGCACCCACCCCGTAGGCCTCAAAGGAGAAGTTTTGCAAGCCTGCATGCCAAAGATGGGTGCTATGTGTGCCCCCTCTGCCTGGCCAGAGCCAGTAGGCCTCAAAGGAGAAGTTTTGCAAGCCTGCATGCCAAAGATGGGTGCTATGTGTGCCCCCTCTGCCTGGCCAGAGCCACCTGAAGGCTTCCCCAGCCCCTTGTCCCTCTCAGCTTGGGACATGTCCAGGCACGCTTCTCGCCCGTCCTAGGCCAGGCACCCACCCCGTAGGCCTCAAAGGAGAAGTTTTGCAAGCCTGCATGCCAAAGATGGGTGCTATGTGTGCCCCCTCTGCCTGGCCAGAGCCACCTGAAGGCTTCCCCAGCCCCTTGTCCCTCTCAGCTTGGGACATGTCCAGGCACGCTTCTCGCCCGTCCTAGGCCAGGCACCCACCCCGTAGGCCTCAAAGGAGAAGTTTTGCAAGCCTGCATGCCAAAGATGGGTGCTATGTGTGCCCCCTCTGCCTGGCCAGAGCCAGTAGGCCTCAAAGGAGAAGTTTTGCAAGCCTGCATGCCAAAGATGGGTGCTATGTGTGCCCCCTCTGCCTGGCCAGAGCCACCTGAAGGCTTCCCCAGCCCCTTGTCCCTCTCAGCTTGGGACATGTCCAGGCACGCTTCTCGCCCGTCCTAGGCCAGGCACCCACCCCGTAGGCCTCAAAGGAGAAGTTTTGCAAGCCTGCATGCCAAAGATGGGTGCTATGTGTGCCCCCTCTGCCTGGCCAGAGCCACCTGAAGGCTTCCCCAGCCCCTTGTCCCTCTCAGCTTGGGACATGTCCAGGCACGCTTCTCGCCCGTCCTAGGCCAGGCACCCACCCCGTAGGCCTCAAAGGAGAAGTTTTGCAAGCCTGCATGCCAAAGATGGGTGCTATGTGTGCCCCCTCTGCCTGGCCAGAGCCAGTAGGCCTCAAAGGAGAAGTTTTGCAAGCCTGCATGCCAAAGATGGGTGCTATGTGTGCCCCCTCTGCCTGGCCAGAGCCACCTGAAGGCTTCCCCAGCCCCTTGTCCCTCTCAGCTTGGGACATGTCCAGGCACGCTTCTCGCCCGTCCTAGGCCAGGCACCCACCCCGTAGGCCTCAAAGGAGAAGTTTTGCAAGCCTGCATGCCAAAGATGGGTGCTATGTGTGCCCCCTCTGCCTGGCCAGAGCCAGTAGGCCTCAAAGGAGAAGTTTTGCAAGCCTGCATGCCAAAGATGGGTGCTATGTGTGCCCCCTCTGCCTGGCCAGAGCCACCTGAAGGCTTCCCCAGCCCCTTGTCCCTCTCAGCTTGGGACATGTCCAGGCACGCTTCTCGCCCGTCCTAGGCCAGGCACCCACCCCGTAGGCCTCAAAGGAGAAGTTTTGCAAGCCTGCATGCCAAAGATGGGTGCTATGTGTGCCCCCTCTGCCTGGCCAGAGCCACCTGAAGGCTTCCCCAGCCCCTTGTCCCTCTCAGCTTGGGACATGTCCAGGCACGCTTCTCGCCCGTCCTAGGCCAGGCACCCACCCCGTAGGCCTCAAAGGAGAAGTTTTGCAAGCCTGCATGCCAAAGATGGGTGCTATGTGTGCCCCCTCTGCCTGGCCAGAGCCAGTAGGCCTCAAAGGAGAAGTTTTGCAAGCCTGCATGCCAAAGATGGGTGCTATGTGTGCCCCCTCTGCCTGGCCAGAGCCACCTGAAGGCTTCCCCAGCCCCTTGTCCCTCTCAGCTTGGGACATGTCCAGGCACGCTTCTCGCCCGTCCTAGGCCAGGCACCCACCCCGTAGGCCTCAAAGGAGAAGTTTTGCAAGCCTGCATGCCAAAGATGGGTGCTATGTGTGCCCCCTCTGCCTGGCCAGAGCCACCTGAAGGCTTCCCCAGCCCCTTGTCCCTCTCAGCTTGGGACATGTCCAGGCACACTTCTCGCCCGTCCTAGGCCAGGCACCCACCCCGTAGGCCTCAAAGGAGAAGTTTTGCAAGCCTGCATGCCAAAGATGGGTGCTATGTGTGCCCCCTCTGCCTGGCCAGAGCCAGTAGGCCTCAAAGGAGAAGTTTTGCAAGCCTGCATGCCAAAGATGGGTGCTATGTGTGCCCCCTCTGCCTGGCCAGAGCCACCTGAAGGCTTCCCCAGCCCCTTGTCCCTCTCAGCTTGGGACATGTCCAGGCACGCTTCTCGCCCGTCCTAGGCCAGGCACCCACCCCGTAGGCCTCAAAGGAGAAGTTTTGCAAGCCTGCATGCCAAAGATGGGTGCTATGTGTGCCCCCTCTGCCTGGCCAGAGCCAGTAGGCCTCAAAGGAGAAGTCTTGCAAGCCTGCATGCCAAAGATGGGTGCTATGTGTGCCCCCTCTGCCTGGCCAGAGCCACCTGAAGGCTTCCCCAGCCCCTTGTCCCTCTCAGCTTGGGACATGTCCAGGCACGCTTCTCGCCCGTCCTAGGCCAGGCACCCACCCCGTAGGCCTCAAAGGAGAAGTTTTGCAAGCCTGCATGCCAAAGATGGGTGCTATGTGTGCCCCCTCTGCCTGGCCAGAGCCACCTGAAGGCTTCCCCAGCCCCTTGTCCCTCTCAGCTTGGGACATGTCCAGGCACGCTTCTCGCCCGTCCTAGGCCAGGCACCCACCCCGTAGGCCTCAAAGGAGAAGTTTTGCAAGCCTGCATGCCAAAGATGGGTGCTATGTGTGCCCCCTCTGCCTGGCCAGAGCCAGTAGGCCTCAAAGGAGAAGTTTTGCAAGCCTGCATGCCAAAGATGGGTGCTATGTGTGCCCCCTCTGCCTGGCCAGAGCCAGTAGGCCTCAAAGGAGAAGTCTTGCAAGCCTGCATGCCAAAGATGGGTGCTATGTGTGCCCCCTCTGCCTGGCAAGAGCCACCTGAAGGCTTCCCCAGCCCCTTGTCTCTCTCAGCTTGGGACATGTCCAGGCACGCGCAGGGTAGTGTGGCCCCTGGAGGTGGGGGGTGGGGGGTGTCTCCTGACGAAACGACTGTAAACAGGGATACAAGAAACATTTATTTACAAAACAACCTTGAACAAACCCCAATCACAGCAGGCTCTCTTTATGAGTGTGCACCGTCACCCGCCCCCCCCCCTCCCCAGCAGTGTGGCCATGTCCCGGCGCATGTCCTGGACCGCTTGACCAATAGCTGTGATCTCCTCCGCCATCCTGGTCACCGCCGCCTCGGTTCGGTTCACTGCAGGAGAGAGCACAATGAGAGCCACGCACCCGCCATCTCACCCCATCTCCAGTAATGGGTTCCCTTCCCCCCCCACCTGTCTCCATTGGGGAAACATAGGACAATGGATCTTGCCGGCACGGCGATCAATACCGCGGCCACCACATAGCCACAGATCTTCGCCGTCGCCAGTGGCTCAAAACCCTGATGGCCCACCCGCCTCTCGAAGCAGAAATGGCACCCCACTTACACACTCTGAGGCAGGCCTCCACCGCGACCTGCCCACGCACTGTTATGGGCACAGCCTCCCGCTCCAGCTCTGCCCTGCGCCCCTCATCCCGCGAAGTCCCCGCGCTGGAACCGGATGAGTCTGTGCCGTTACAAAACGTTATGTGTTCAGGGATTTCAAGGGCGGGCAAAAAATTCACTTCTGCCAACGCCAGGCCCATCAAGCGCCCTGGCCGCGGCAGGGGGGAGCCCTCCCCCGCCCTCATCCGCACATCCGTGTCACACCTGCAGACCCACCTGGCTCCATGGTTGTGGCGGACTCAGGGCGGATCGGGCTATCCGCCACCACTCCGGTGGGCGATGATGGCGGCGCACGGAGGACAACCGCGCCCGGCACCTCCTCCGCCTCCTCTCCACTGGTCACGGATATGATCTCTGCCCCGTGCTCCTCCCCTGCAGAAGAGCAAACAGTCAAGACACAGAGCTCCAGCGCCGCGCTCCCCTGGCCCGCCAAGCCGGCGCACCGCGCTCTTTTTTGTCCCCCACCGGCAAAGGGGGCGTGCGAATAAAGTCAGGGCCGGCGCAAAGCGCGCAAAGCGGAAAAGCTGCTCACCTCTCGGCTGCTGGCCCGCCGCCGCCAACCGTTCAGACTCCTCCTGAAGGTGCTCCATTGCGCGGTGGTGTGGCGGTGGTCGGAGCTGACCCCCCTGGCGCCAGCGCAGGAAGCGGTCCCGGAGCTGGCGGAACTTCCCACGGCATTCCTGTGGCGAGCGCGCGACGCCCGACACCGCCAGGCCGCGGGAGAGCGCCTCCCAGGCGTGCGGTGCACGTGCCCGCGCCCCGCGCATTAGCTCCCCCGCGTAGCCCATGCGCAGGATCGCTGAGAGCAGCATGTGGACCTCGAACCGACGCCAGGGGCTGCGCGCTCGGACACGAGGCGGCATCGCTCCACGCTGTGCGGCGCGCTCGCGTCTGGAAGGACTGTTATATCCCCTCGGCGAACGGTCCACAGCCACACTCCACGCACCCCGAGGGGATGCGGAACACGTCAATCATCACGAGGTGCCCCGATTCGGCAACCCCAAGATCCGCCCCCACCACAAAGAAAGGTGGATTGGACCATCCAGGGAATTGAATGTCAGCAAAATGTTCATTGGGCGGACATGCAGGCGGGGAGCCGGCCCTCAAGACGTAACAGAATCGGCGGGCACAGGACCGGGGAGCCCAGTGCTTCAGGCCAGAGACGCCGACAGGTGTCTGCACAGCCGTGGGTCCTGCACACATGCGGCCAGTCAGCGTGTGGCGGGCTCTACCAGAGACAATCTAACAAGACAAGGCCTGCGAAGAAGCTGGGTTGACCCTTGCAAGGCCCAGAGTGGCACACAAAAAGTTTGGAGTTTTGTAAAATGAATGCAATCTTTTAAGAGAAAACAATAAAGCTTTTTAAACAAACTGTGTAGTGTGCATTCTGCATGCAACAAAGGTTAAGGGAAAATATAGGCAACGGTCATGCCGGGTGCAGGACCTGCCCGCTGCTCTTGGGGCTGGCACCCCGCGTCACTTCGAACAGCCCTTTCAGCAAACCCCAACAAGCATCGGCAAACCCGGACAGCGCGCATAGAGTGCTATGACGCGATGCCAACTTATAGTGACGATCAATGCATGACGCCACCTGCCGGCCACTTCAGGTGCAGCAACTGATGGCCTATTTCTCGGCCATTTTCTTGTGAGCATGCGCCAAGGGAAGCGCGTCACAGAAGTACAGCCGAGAACCCGTGGACGGTCGACCGCGAACGCGTGTAGGGGGGGTTCCGAAACACACTGGCAGCACGTGAACAGCAAAACCCGCTGGAGACACGTGTAAGTGCGATCGCGTGGACGGCACGTGAAATGCGTCACGTCTGTTTCGGCTCTTAGCTCTATAAAATGCTTTACTACATAAAGGATAAAAATAGGGTTGCATTGGTAGAAAATAAGAAATTGCTAGCTGACTACATCTTTGCTAGTAAAAAGTAGTCCAAAGACTGAGAAGCACCCTGAACAAAGAGCAATAGAACTTCAGTATATTTCACTTAATTGCCCCCCCCCCACAATAAGCAGGTTGCCCAATATAGAATTCTAATTCTACTTCATTTAGTGACTCCCCTTTCTCTGGCGGGAATCTTTACTCCAGGCCTAAGTGGTTACATGTAAATAAGTTTCACTTACTAAGTAACACAAACAGTTTAACAGTTTCATGACTGGAACGTAAATACTTGCTAAATCCCTACATGACCTCTGCCAGCTCTGTCTTTTAAAACTATGCTTCTCGACTAACATTGATTCTCCCTACACTTGATCAATATGCACCAAGGTGTTTCATGTAGAGAGGCTCTCAGTGCTAGAAGCCAACACCGTGCCCTGTTTGTTTGGTCTTTCAGGGCAACCACTGTATGTGAAAAAGGATGCTGGACAAGAAAAGCCGCGGTCTGATCCAGCAGGGCTTTGTTCTTACGAGATGTTGGGATGGAATTGCCCCTAAGGTAGACCATTAGGGACTTGGGTTTCCATATTCTAAAGTGTGTGCTCTGGTTGACTTGCTCAAACCTCTTGGAGCCATTTGCTTAGCTGCAAACTTCTTTCCGGATTGCACAGGCATATTGTGCAAGAACAGGACTATTTATATCATGTTGCAATTTCTCTATGGCACAGATACTTGGTGATTCATAGGCATATTGGTTCCATGAGCCCTGAATACAAACCTACATAACAAACAAACAAAAAGGGCTCTCCCTCACCTTTCCAACCATCTCTCTGAACAATCAAAGCCCTTCCCAAAGATAATCCAGGGAGCAGCAGTGTTGCTGACTTCCAGGTGGGCCCTGGAGGTCTCTTGGAATTACAACTTATCTCCAGACTACAGAGATCAGTTCCCCTGAAGAAAATGGCTGTTTTGGAAGGAAGATTCTACAGCATTCCACCAATCCCTCCCCAAACTCTGTGCTCCAAAGGCTACACCCCCAAATCCCCAGGAATTTCCAGAGCCAGAGTGTCATGTATGGGCCCCATCTATGCCAATTTTAATTCTGTTCTGCTGGACACAGTGTATCTTGCTATAGCTCAATATCACTTTGCTAGTGTCATAACTATTCTTTTCTCAGGCTTTCAGATAAACAGGTGTTTATCTGTTGGACTGTAACAGCTTCCAGTGTTTATGACCTTGTGCTCATTCCCAGACAGTGCTGTGTCTTGCTTCCTAGTAACTCAACGTGATATCACAAATATATGAAACGTTCTCACACCAAGAGAACGCCAAAGTATTGTTTACGGTTGGGAGGGAGGAGAAAGCTAGAATGTTAAAAGAGAAGTTTCTCTCACATGATGTCATTCCTGTCAACTTCTACTCATGCTGCTTAGACGTCTACCTTGCTTCTAAGTAGTTCTATGGACCTGTATATAGAAATGATCTGATTTCTGAATAAAAGCCATTTGACCCAGTACTTGTGTCTTGCTGCAATGGTCCAGAGATCTGCCTGCTGTATCCTGTCATCCATAGCCTGACACAGAGCTGGCAACCCTAGGAAGGAGCCAGTTGGCTTTTTGGCTCTGCCACCTTGCTGGATATACCAGACTATGCAGAGAGGACTTCTTCTCCACTTTGGGCAGCACAGCCATCTTGGGCTGGCGCTGTCCTCATGCTTGTGACATATTCTGGCTCCCCCTTTCGTGCCAGAGCGTCCTGACGCCCACCTGGGGAATATTTTGGCAGCCGGGCGCTGCAGCTCCAGCAACAGCTGCAAGGAGACTTGCTGTGTTGTGCAGGCAGCGCGTAGGTGCTTCTCTACTGTCACAATATTAGACGACTGTTTAATTAGAACGCAAACAACCGTTATTTAAAAAGTCCTCCAAGCTCTCTCACCTCCCAGAAGTTTCAAAGGGATACATTTGGATCAGCCCTGTGTGAAATAATGAAACTTTAGGTTTGGCAAGGGAAAGGGGAGGGGGAGAAAGCAGGTGCTTAAGCCCCATTTCTCTGCTCCATCCAGGGTCTGACATCTGCAGCTGTGATTTTCCAGTACAAATGCTTGAGAGATCTATTGGATGCTTTTATGGAGGCTGCTTTGCTTTGTCGTTTTGTTTCTGATGCCTCACTGGTGCTAGGAAGAGGCGTGCTCACTCACCGTTGGGCACATCACCCTTCCCAGATTCAATCTGCCAGCTTTTTCACCATCCCTGGCTCCTGTGCTGTCTGAATCCCTGCCTGCCAATTTCTTCAGCTGATATTAAAGGCACAGGAGCAGAGCAGGCCATTTTCGATCAGTTGGCAACTTTAGAATAATACCCTTCTGCCAGTCACCAGAGGCCCTTCAATGTTTTCCTTTGCTTGCCTTCACTTTCACGACCACATATAAGGCTTTCACGGGTAAGAATTACCAACAAATAGACACTAGTCCCTGTGAACAGCAGTCAATACCTCAATATCAATTTTTTCTATAAAGTGCAATGTGCGTAATCATTTGTACAGTAATTGTAATCAATAAACATTCACTCTGTTACATGTATGCCGCCGGCACCCATAAATCAATTACGCTTCACCTAAATATCAATACAATGTCACATATGCTCATGAATATACACAGATTAAATTGATACAGACTTCATGAACAATATTCAATAAATATTCAACAAATAGTAAAAATGATATAAATTGTATAAACAGTATAGAGCTTTAGCTACAAGTCCTCAGATGTAATTGCATCCAAACCATTAATTGAATGCCAGACAGCCCTGGAATAAAAGAACAAACAGAATGATTGTGGAGGGGATAGACATACCTTGAACTTACCTGTGAAAACACTGCGATTCATCCGCCCACTTTGCAACAACGGTGTAAACTTACTACTGCCTATTTACACCGCAGGAACAGACGGACTGAGGTTTGCAGCTGTTTACACATGATTACGCCCCTTGCACTTTGGAGATAAAACCAATATAAGATACTGAGGTATTGACTGTTGTTCACGGGGACTAGTGCCTTCACTTGCAGCCTGAACTCTCTGCCTTAAGAATGTGGTATGTATACATGTATGCAGGCCTTTTTTTTCTGGGAAAAGAGGTGGTGGAACTCAGTGGGTTGCCCTCGGAGAAAATGGTCACATGGCTGGTGGCCCCGCCCCCTGATCTCCAGACAGAGGGGAGTTGAGATTGCCCTCTGCACTGCTTGGCGGCGTGGAGGGCGATCTCAACTCCCCTCTGTCTGGAGAGCAGGGAGCGGGGCCACCAGCCATGTGACCATTTCCAAGAGGTTCCGGAACTCCGTTCCACTGCGTTCCAGCTGAAAAAAAGCCCTGCATGTATGTACGTATTTATCAAAATGTCTATACCCCACCTTTCCACATGTTTTAAAGCAGCTTACAGTAATGGTCTTTACAGTTCCAATTTAAACCAAAATAAAATAACAAACCTCCAACTCTCTTCCCCTCCTTAAAAGATGCCTCGTAGTTCTTCCTGCTGTGTCCCCCCCCCCTCACCACACTCTCTCTCAATTGCCACACACCAGTGCGCCGGATTAGATGGCCTTTTAAATCTGGCATTGCTCATCCTATTACTTAGCATTCCTTACTCTCTACTCCACCTGCCAAGAAGTAAAAATGGCAGCCTTTTCTAGAACAGTGGAGAAATCAACAGGTACGCTCTGTATGATGGGGAGGCCTCGCTTCCCCAGAGCTGTGGCACTGACCAGAAACAGCAACCGGGCCTGAAGCAACGTGCAAAGAATAGACGGATGAAGTCTTTTGTGGTAATTTCCTGCAGATTAAGTTACTGCCAGCTGCAGAGGCCAGTCCTGAGGCTGGAAGCCCTCAGCAGGATGGGCTAGGAGAACTGTGGAGGGGCTGCAGGAGTCAGGCAGAAGTGACTGGCACCAGGGCTTGGGGAAGACAACCAAATGAGATACTGGTGGTATCCTTGACCTGCCAACTCCAGAAAGGCAGAAGAGCTGGTGGGGGAAAGTACAGCTAGGGTTACCAAGTCACCTTACACTCCTAGTGGGAGTCACTTGCCTTCTTTGTGTTCCTCGTGCACGTGCTTTGTGCACGTGCGTGCCTGTGCAATGATGTAATTTTGGAGTGATGCCATTGCGCAGGTGTAGGAATGCAAGTGCACTTCAATGGGCTCCAAACAGCTCCAAATCGGCCCATTTGGTACCCAAATCAGCCTGCTGTGAAGCGCGGGAGTGCTCTTGGGGTGCTGTGATGATGTCACTCTGCACCAGGAGCACACCTGGGAGGCATGTTGCAGCACCTTTCCCCCCCTGCTGGCCAGGAAGAGGGTGGAGGGTGAGAGTGGAGGATCTGGTAACCCTAAGTACTGCACAGGTAAAGGAGCAAAACATTGGAGCTTGCAGAAGGATAAATGAATTCCTTCATCTTCACACTGACTGGGGTTCTTCAATTAAAAAAAAAATCTTTTAGAGCCAGGGAGTCATCAGATCCATTCCCTTGTACTTCTGAATGGGGCCTGTCAGGCAAGGAACGTAAGGAACAAATTAAAGTCCTGTCACCAACCTAGAGCTTTGATCCTTCCTGTTGTTTTGGTCATGCGCACGTGTCAGTGAGAGAGAGACAGAATACACCTTCTGCGCTAAAGGAATCTGTTGGAGTAAAAGTCAAGGAAAAAGGATTTGCTCAAGCTTTACACCTACAGTTTCAGTCAGATGGGGGCAAATTCCATGGAACCTGACTGAGAGGCAGTAGAGTGGGGCCAGCTGGGTAGGAAAGAGGGGTGGTCACTAGACATGGGCACGAACCAAAAAAATTTATCGAACCAGCGGATCGTGGTTCGGTGCGGACCACGATCCCGAATTCCCGAACAGCAGTGACCATCGCCCGTCCCCGAACCGAACCCGGATCGTGGATCGTGGAAAACGCAGCGGGGCGCGCCGCTGTTCCCAGCCCATGGCTATTTATAAGCATGGGTCCCATTCAGCAACACAGGAGGTCTGTGTTTGGCCGTCAGAGCTGCCTATCAGGGTTTGCAGGGATGAGATTGGAGTGCCCATGGCTACAGAACACCCCCTTCCCCCTCCCTCCCCTGGGTGTCTTCTCCCAACTTGTAACTGCTTTGCAGCTCCGTGGTTGAAAGGAAGCCCTGCTGATCAAGGAAAGCTGGGCTTCCATTTGAGTTTCCAGGGCGACAGAAGGAGGGCAGAAGGAGAGCTCAGGCATTCCCCTGGCTCCGTTGCCAGGGGAATAGATTGCTGGCACCTGAGTGTCTGGATTCCTGAACCGAGCCCAAATGCCACGATCCAGGCCTCTCTCGACCGCTGGATCGTTGGCCGTGGACGATCACGATCTGCCGGGTCACGATCGCGCAATCGCCATTTTCGTAGGTTCTTGATGCTCGTAATGCGGTTTGTGCCCATCTCTAGAGGTCACTGTGACCAACTTCACCCATGAGAAATGTGATAGTGTCTCCTCTCTTCCAACTGAATCTTTCTCCCTCCATGAAAGGGTGGTGGGCAGGCCAAGGGGCAAGGGCATTTTCCATGCCAATTTGGGCCTCCCAGTCTGCCCCCGAGGGTTTCCTTTTATTTTTTGTTTTGTTTCTCTAGCAGCACATTGATGTGCTTTTTCTAGGATTCCTGAATCTCACGGTCATGGAAGTGTGAATTTAGGGGATTTTAATTTTGTCTCCTGGTGTTCACAGCATCTACCCTAAGAACACTGGGGAAATAATAGGGAGAAGGGAAAAAACAAAAACAAAGGCAATCCTCTCTCAGACTGTTTGTCAGGTGTCCCCTAAATTAGGTTTAAATCTGAAGAGTGGTCCGATGAATAGGGCTCAGATTTGATTGCGAAATCCATTCTAATCAGATTTGGAACACGTGGATATCACCGTAAATCAGTCTAACACAATCCAAATGACAGCTGCCTCATGAGCAGAATGTATAGCAAGTTGTTATTGAGCAATTATTGAGCAGTTTTAGAGAGCATGTACCTATTTTGCAGATGGGTAATATTGAAGTTGAGATAACCCCAAGTTAAGCGGTGGAGCCATCAGAGGAAAGTGAGCCACGCCAAGAGTCGCAAATCAAGCCACACTCAGGGTCTCTCTGCGCAAGACGTCTTACCTAGGAATGTGCAAGTGAACCTCATTTCATGTGCCCCCCCTTCAACTTTCCATGCACTTGATCGCACAATTACATTTCAATTTGCTCCTTGTTGAGACATGCATGCATTTGATATCAGTTCCTCTTCAACTGCTAAAAGTATCCCAGTTCCCCCCACATCCATTCATTGAAATGTTGATCTTGACACTTTCTCGCACCTTTGAGAAATGCAAATTGGCAAGTCCAAGGAGCCTACAGTACTTGTTCTTGCAACAAAAACAGAGCTGACTTGCTTCTTTGTCCTCCGGAATCACTTGCAGATGCAATCACATGAAAGGAACTCCTGTGAAAGCAGCATTCACATGCGCCGAGCAAGAACAGCCTGCACGTGAATGGAGGACCACACGTACAATCCTGCACTTGAGCATCGGTACTCAGTAATGTGCATTTCCACCCTCAGGCATATGCTTAAGGCATTAAACATGCAGAAAACATCTGCCCGTTTTAAAGATGGGGAAGGTGACAGTGATTTCAAAGGATCAGTGTGCCCTTAGGAGGACACGGGCCTATCTGTGGGACAATCAATGATGGGTCATTTCTAATTTCCCTCTGTAGCACTGTTAGCTCTGTTATCCAGACTTTTAAAGTGGTTGGTCAACAGTGGGCTTGGAGGGAGACTTTGATTCCCCCCTGCCTGAATTTCTGATTGAGTTAGTGAGGAAACTCCTAGGCTACAGGAAAATCTATAAAAATGTTCACTTGGATTCATGTTCCACTTGAAGACACTGTCAGGCTGTGGAAAAATTCTCCGTCTTGAACCTAATCCTAGGAAGAGAAATGTCCAAGTTCTTTTATAAATACAAGATTAGCTAGCAAGATTCTTTCCCATATTTTCTTCCTATTATTCTGCCTAACTTGTCTCTCTGTTGATTTGTCCCAGTTTTCTGTGCTTTCTAGGATTCATGTTTAGTTAATAAAGCTTTCTTTTACTTTTGAACCAACTATTAATCCTGCCCATGTTTTAGCCTAGCTGCTCTATGTATGCTGACCCAAACCTGCTATTTCTGAATAGGAGAGCTGATGGAGAGACAGGGAGAGAGAAGTGGGGGAACAGCAGTTTTCCAAAGCCTCTGGCTCACCCGCACACTCCCTCCCTCCAATACCTTGTGTACAAGACAGCCGGAACCCCTTGGTTTTTGGCAAACCTTGGCATGGGGCAACTGACGACTCAGAGGGCACATGGCTGCACACCTCTCCCCCCAGACACAAGCAAAACACTGGTAATGCACTTAAGTGATATTAAGTATTGTGATTAACAGCTCAAACAACAACTTTATTGAAGATTGGAAGCAGACAGACTGGAACCAGGCTCAACAGGAGCCAATTTATACATAAGAAAACCACACCCCTTTTTTAGCAACAACCAATACAAAGCAAGTAGTTTGAATCCTTCGTTTGCATAAACCACATACATAGTGACATTTCCAGCATGGTGATTGGTCTTTATTATACAGATCTGATTGGCTGCTGCCAGCATGAAACAACCAATAGTAATGAAGGCTTCAGGAGCCTTAGCTCAGCCTGAAGCTAAGCCAATACATGGCAAGTAATATATGTTTTTGTAGATTGTGGTGCAGCATTGCAGAGTTTATTCCTCCCTGTCCCTAACACTCCATTCTCAATTTTAACACACCATCCTTGTTTAAAAATAGACACCCTGTACCCATCAGATTAGCCTCCTGGGAAAGAAGAGAAATTATTTCTTACCTCCCACCCACCAATGTTTTTGTGCCCTTCTGCAAATAAGAAACCTTTACAGAGACTGCTATAGAATGGAGACAATTTTGCTGATCTCCCTGAAATTTGGGAAGAAAATTTCCTTGGGTGAAGAGTGCAGTCCTTGAGTATTGAGTCCCAGTTGGTTGGGTGTTGTTGGAATTTTAGCAAATGTCCTATGTTCAGCCTTGAAAGAGTTAAATTGTAGTTCTGTTAGTTAGTTAGTCGACTAGTTTGCATAGGACCACTTAGCTGTCTAAGCTTCCCACCATAGAAAGGGGAGTCTTTGTGCTTAATGAAGAAGATCTGGGATTCACTATTAATTAGCAACTTATACTGGGGGTTTGTTGCTCTTTGTTTAGAGTCTTTGTCTTACTCTCTCTCTCTTAGTTCTAGTCTGACCGTCAATATGTAGTAGCCAGTTAGTTAACTATTCTTTATTTTTTCACCAATGTACCCTTTCCCCCTAATATGTAGTAAAGTATTTTTCTAGAGCAAAACACTGGAGTCTGTTCTTATTATATTCTAACACGTAATAATTCACGCTGCTAATTAAAACCCTACAGGTGTGCATGTGGGAGAGATGCACACAAAGTAACGTGTAGAAACCACTGGAAATGTCTGTTCGATTGATTTCCTAACACAACCAGGTTTCCTTCCACTATTAAAGGATCCAACTCAAGTTTTTAAAGTGCCATAAGACACGAACAACTTCTTTCGGCGTGCCCCTACTCAGAAGACTTAATCACTAAGAGAAATATGATTGGCAGTTAAATCCCCACCATTTCAATCTGCCTGTACAAAAAGCTATTATCGTTTTCTCAAGATAGGACACTTTTTTTAATGGGCCTGGTAGCTGTCACAGGGAGCTCATTCTCATCTTAATTGCCTAGCTAATTGTTCTTATTGCAAAACCCATTATATAGTATATTTATATTGCTACTAATGAGATGTTTGGATTAAATAGCTTGCTACAAGTCAATAAAGAGGAATTTGCTTGACTGGTCTTTTTTTTTTTCTTCCAGAAGAGCTGTTAATACTTTTTTTTTTGTATCACTCCTCAGAGACTGAACTTGTTAAATTGCCCAGGAGGATCACAAGAGTAAGCCAGCTTTGCAAGGGGGTGGGACGGGACAGATTATCTGTTGGGGAATGAAGTGATTTTCAAAGCAGTTTCCCAGCCAAGACACGACGGGAGTCCGACCCTTCAGCTGGATAGAAACGCTGAAGTTGGCTCTGAGGCTATGCTTGGAACTGACGTGGGTGGTTGGGGAATGAGGGACCTGGCTGGGGAGGGTAAGGCTCAGGTGGAAGGGTGGGTTAGGGAGCTCTCTGACAAGGGAATGTATTTATTTATTTACTTCATTCATACACCATCCTTCTTCCTCCCACAATGGCTTACATCATTCTCTTCTGCTCTATTTTATCCTCACAACAACCCTGTGAGGTGGGTTAGGCCAAGAGGGTTTGACTGGCCCAAGATCATCCAGCAAGCTTCCATGACAAGAGTGGGGATTTGAACCTGGGTCTCCCAGATCCTAGTCCAACCACACTGGCTGTGAATGGACCTTCTTCAGCTGCTAGCACTGTTTATTAGCTCCACAATGTGCCAAGCTACCTTGAGGGGCAGATTCTCAGCTCCATTTGTGGCAGGAGACAACACCAGAATCGACTTGTCATAATAGAACTCAGGCAACTGTGTGTCTGAGAGTCTGTCTACACGAGAAGCCTCGACATGTGTTTGTCAAGTGTAGGAAGATGCAGTGTTAGCTAGGAAGTGTATTTTAAAAAGACAGAGCCAACAGAGATTTCTCCTCAGAGGGTTTGTTAATTTCATCTTCTCCTCCCCAAGGCTCAGTCAATTTCACCTCTCCAGTCTAAAACTGTGTGGGATCCCAACCAGGGCCGATTCCAGATGACTAACCTTAAATCGCTCCATGCCGCCCTCTTCCGGATCGCGACGGGGAAAATGCGAAATATCGCGTTTCCTCGCGCGAGTTTTGCGCGTCGTCGCGCAAAACTCGCGCGAGGAAACGCGATATTTCGCATTTTCCCCGTCGCGATCCGGAAGAGGGCGGCATGGAGCGATTTAAGGTTAGTCATCTGGAATCGGCCCTGAGGGCAGCAAGGAATGGAAATGGGCTGGAGCTGCCTTCCAGAGCCAGGCTTGGACCTGGAGAGGTTATAATGGGCTGAAGTGCCCCTTCTGGCATTTCACAGCCCCTTCACTCAGCTCCAGTGTATAGCAAAGCCTTTGCATTGCTGCCAGCTCTGTCTTTTTAAACTGCCCTTCCTGACTAACATCGCACCTCCCAACATGTGTTCTTTAAGTGTCAGATGTCTTGTGTATAGAGACTCTGAGCATGAGCAGAGTAATGAGTCACCTGCCTTCAGATGAGGCTTCTGGGAAGGACTTCACATCCAGGGTGTGATTCACTGGCAAGCTTCATCTCAGGCATGTGGCCTGCCTTACTGCAGTGCTTGCCTGGGACACAACTTGAGCATGATTGTGTGGGTCTGGTGAGGGGATGGACCTGCCTTGGGCCAGGGACCTAGTGTCCTTTTAATTGCTTGCCAGCCAGAGGGCTCAATGACCAGTGCATGGCAACAAGGTGCCACATTCAGCCTCTGATCAATCTTCCAGAGGTAGCCCCCTAGAAGAGCCCATGGCAATAGCCACACCGCCAATTGGGTGTCTTCTGTGTGTGTCCATAGACTGATTTCCCTCCCAGTCAGGGCCGGCGTGTCCATGGAGGTGGGTCCGGCAGCTGTCTCAAGCACTGAGGGACCAGAGGAGGTGCTGGGGGGCGGGGGGGGGGGGCGCCGCGGAGCTGGCGGTGGCAGCACTGGCAGCTGAGTGGGAGGGGTGGGAAGCTGCCTGCGTGCTGCCCTGGCCACCTGCTGCGTCTGGCCTGCAGCTGCTGTGCCCAGCCAGGAGCGCGTGCTGGCAGTGGCTGGTGCGGGGCAGTCTGAGTGGGCAGCCTCCCAGCCCTCCCGCTGAGTTGCCCCATGCTGCTGCTGCCACCACCTACAGACAGCTGCGGGCCAGGCATGGCAGGTGGCCAGGGCGGCATGGGGCAACTGAGCGGGAGGGCTGGGAGGCCGCCCACGCACTCTCCCAGCTGCCTGCTGGGCCAATGGGGCCTGCCTGCAGCGCCATGCTGTGTGATGACATCACACGCAGTGACAACATCATGCAGTCTGGGTGCTTGTGTGCATGTGGGGGCGGCAACAGCCCTGAAGCTGCCCCCAGCCTCAGGCGCCAGAAAGTCTGGTCCTGGCCCTGCTCCCAGTGCCTGGATTTTTGTGCCTGGATTCTAATTCACAGTGCCCTTGTTTTGTGTGACATTTGTGGTCCGGCTGAAGCATCAAGTTGTATCCATCCATTTGGATTTCCTAATGTTTTATCTGCAGTCTGTGAAAGCAGGCTGTCTGAAGCGAGGCAGCGGTACGTTGCCTTTTGTAAAAATTAGAGGGAATTGCTGCAGGCACTTTTGAAAGAAGAGGACCCTGAGCAGGTGAACCTGGAAGGCTTACGAGGGGCTTTGTCTTTAATGAAAAGACAAGGCGCGCCTTTGTATTAGCTTGTCTTGCAAGAGAGGGAATATATCCTCCCAACATTCACCTGCCTTTGGGTCACGGGCACGCAGAGGAAACGGAGTGCTCTGTTTTATAGTCCACCCCCCCCTTTGCTTTCAGTAAATCAAATTGTTTTCCCTGACTGGGGAGATGAAGCCGTGCACAGAGTGGGCAGAAGGGTTGAGACGCAAGCAGGGCTGGCATCAACATATGCTGACGAGGGGCAGCTGCCAAGGCTCAGATTTTTGGGTGGGGCCCCCTGATGCTGCCCCCCACTCCTCTCCCACCTATCTGCCTTGTTGTGAGCCCTGCTGCCACCCACACTTCCAGCTGTGCACACGGTTCTGCACAGTTGAGGAAGGGTGGGTAAGCACTAGGAGGACTGGCAAATGAGCGAGAGGGTGGGGGAAGGAGGCATAGGTGGGCACGGGGGGGAGAAGAATGTGGGCAAGTGGGCAGGGAAGGGTGAACAAGAGGGCACAGTGGCAAGCAAAGGAGGGGAGGGGGGCCCTGAGCCCACCAAAATCTGGTATGGAACAGGATGAGCTCAATCGGGAAAAGACCAAGACAGGTAGGGTTGCCAGTCTCCAGGTGGTAGCTGGAGATCTCCTGGAATTACAACTGATCTCCAGGCAACAGAGACCAGTTCCCCTGGAAAAAATGGCTGCTTTGAAGGGTGAACTCTATGCCATTATACCCCACTGAGGCCCATCCCCTCCCCAAACCCCACCCTCTCCAGGCTCCACCTCCCAAATCTCCTGGAATTTCCCAGCTTGGACTTGGCAGCCCTAGGACAGGAGCTAGAATCCACTGGAACTGGCCCCGAGAGCAAGTTCATGTGCTTAGGAGTTAATCGCAGTTTGGCCTCCAGCCAGTGATTAATTATGGGAAAGCAGGACGGCTGGGGCAGGAGAGGTGCTGGCAGAAGTCTGTTTCTGAATCCAAATGGGCGCAGGCAAGATGGGGCTGCTCAGTGGGGAGAGACTCTGAGCCTGCCAAGGATCCCTTGGTGTGAATGGCACACCACATGCTCACACCGAACCTCGGCCTTGAAAGCAGTTTGCAGGTTCATGCCCCTGTGGTATCAAGATGGGCATGGGCTGCATTTACCCAGGAATCAAGAAGTGGAACTCTGCACACGCTTATAGCAGGGATTGGATTCCTCCATCTGGACTGCCCTTGAATTTGGGCTTGGAGCTTTGCGCTATTGAATCCGCAGAATAGCTTGGCTTTTCTCGCCTGTTGTAGAGGGTGGCAGCTCTGTGGCTAGAGGCGGAGAGTGGTGGACAGTCACGTTCACTCTCCCTCCCTCTGGGCCCTGCTTTCCTTCCTCTGCCCATCCAATGCCCCTCCTGCAGCTTCTGAATGTGGGGGGGGACAGGGGGGTGCTCTACCGGATGCTTTGGTGTCCTCTGTGGATTACATCTACAAAGATCCCCTGGCATGCATCCAATCTGATGTGGAAGGGAATGAGAAGGGGTGGGGGGAGAGGAAAAGATTCTGTCTACTCCTCCTCTTGCCTGCTGGCTGTAGCCACTGCTGCCAATCTCTAAGTTACAGTAGCCGCCATTGCCCTATCACTATGAGGAAGGAATGGAGGATTTGCTCTCTGACCAAGATACTGGAACCAGAGAAAAACTCATGGCAGTGATGTTTCCCTTCTTAATAATGCTGCATGTTATGAGAGGCTGAAACTCATTGGCCGCACCAAGAGGACTGGGGTATGGATTTTGCTGACCTCTCTAGTTTAGTCTTCTCATGTTTGAAGACTAAGCTGAGCTTTGACTCCTCTGCTGTTGTGGCAGCATATAATCTATAACATGTAAGACAGGAGCCCCCAACCATTTTGAGGCTGTGGGCACCTTTGGAATTCTGACACAGTGTGGTGGGTACAGCCCACAGGAGTTGGAGCCAGCCACAAAATGGCTGCCACCGCTTCCCTTCAGTCACACAGTGAAGAAGATCCTTGTGCTATGGTGGCAGCTGCTGCCAAAGCAACATTTTTTAAAAAAACCTGCACAGCCAATTGAATCTCCAATGGCCAATAAGAAGTCTTGCTGAGCAAACGCCTCACCTGGCCCTGCCCACTTTCTAAAAATGCTTGATGGGTGCCAGAATAGGTGATGGGTGTGACGACACCCACGGACACCATGTTGCAGCCACTGGGATTTCAGTGTTGCTTTGTGGAATTAGTACACAACAGCCAGAGAAATATAAGATGATATGAATACCTGGAAGGAGTGAATACGAGAGAGGTGTGTGCTGCTTCTGGGGTATTGCCAGATAATGAAGTTGCATCACATAATCTGTTAAGCAGCCTTAGCATCTCTCTGCACAAAGGAAGGCAAGAGCTTTGTACACCGTCAGCAAAGGTTATAATAAAAAGCCAAAAGAATGGGATGGAATAGATATGTTCATCCATTGATAATCTCTCTAAAAATTACGTCTCACTCTTCAAACAACTTGGGAGAGTAAAACATTACTTAGCCCAGGTTTTGCATTCCTGGGAAGATGATATTGCTTTCATGTTGCTCACTGGAGATGTCTCACAGATGAATATAGACAAGGAAGAGACATTAAAACCAGAGAACACTGCCCAGAAGTAAGAATAAAAAGCTTCCGCACAGAGCTGATGGCTATCAGAAGAGCGCATCTTCTAGCAGATATAGACCAGCAGGTGGCACTGTTGCTTCTGAACTGAACTTCATGATAGAAGAGCTCCCTTTGTGGGCGGCTGCAGAAATTCCTGCACGTTTTTTTGGAACGGGCTCTCGAATCTAAACTTATAGATTGGCCCAAATTTGTTAATAATTTGTGAAAGAGTTGTTGTTAACCAGAACCAATACACTTGTACTTTGTTTAAACTATTTGTGACGTTTTGTATTTGATGCCAAAAAATAAAAATAGAGCGTTTAAAAGGTTTAAATAATCAAAAGGTGAAAATCAACAACAGCGTAAAAATAATATTTGTAGAGGCGTAGCCATGTTAAGTCTGTTGCAGCAAAATGAACAGGACTTCTGTGCTTTGGCTCCCCTTCTTGAGAGATCAGCAGCTTTGCACAGGATTTGAAAACTCCGCTGTGGAGGAGTCGATAGCTGTTGCGGCAGCATAGCTCCCCGTACTGAGAAACCTGCTCAGCGTGAATTCTGAGCTGTTATGGATTCCCTTTTTATCTTTTGGACCACAGATTCTCAGTCTCAGTGTTTCTGATCTTAAAATGGATTTCCACAATGTGGTCTCAATGCTTAGCACTTAATTATTTATACACAAGATATATGTGAGTAATTGCATAAACTGCAGTGCTCTCATCTGTTAAAGCTAGTTTTTGCTGCGTCTTCCTGGCGGAAAAAGAATTTCGTCTATAGCAGGCCTGTTTGTGTTGTCCAGTTATTCGGGGTTGCCATCCTCCAGGTGGGGCCTGGAGATCTCCCAGATCACCAAACAATGGAAATCAGTTTCCCTGGAGAAAAGGGCTGCTTTGGAGGGTGAACTCTATGGCATTACATCCTGCTAGGGTCCCTCCACTTCTAGAACTCTGCCTTCCTCAGGTTCCATCCCTGAATCACTAGGAATTTGCCAACCAACCAGAGTTGGTAACCCTACTGTTAACACCTATAGCTTCATTGCTTGGTGGGACTTATTAACACATGGAACAGCTATGCACCTGAGCTGAACTGAATATTTTTTATTATAGGCAAGCAGTTACCATTCAGTTCTGTTTCTGGGCACATGGGCAGGTGAGTGGGCCCTGGGCTAGGCTCCGCCCTTGAGTGGGTCTTGTTTCTTGCCAGATGTGCATCTTCGAAGGTTTGTGTGGCACTCCCAATTTCACTTTGGGAGAGAATTTTGGGCTTGGGGATAGGGTTGCCAGATGGGGTCCAGAAAAATACTGAACCAGGGGTGGGGAATACTCACCTTAAAAATAATCTTGGCCCTGGCGTGATGATGTCTGTACTGAAAGTGATGTCATCACACCGCCCCCACTTCCAGGTGGCCGGGCTGGCCAGCCTGCCATTTCTGGGCAGCTCCACATAGGAGGCCAGGCAGCCAGGCTGGCTGGTCACTTCCCCGAAAACAGCATGTGCATGGAAGGCTGAGCTGGCTGGCCACTCCCTGGGCGGCACTGTGCAGGAGGCTGGGTGGCCAAGCTGGGGAGGCAAGGAGGAGGTGGTGCATGAGAGCTTACTGGTGCTGCCACCGGCTCATGCATGCCAGCAGTAAGCCACTCCTCCCCAACACAAAATTACTGGTGTTTTAACTACATTTCCTCTGGACAGTCCACAAAAACATCAGACTGTCCAGGTGAAAACCGGATGCCGGCAACCCTACTTGGGTAGGCTGACTCTGGAACTCCTTTCCCAGCTTTGGCTTCCTTATCTTGGAGTGGGGCTGCCTGGAAGAGTTTGCCACAGGCTGGCTCTCGCATTTGAGATTTCATGTGGATGAGCAGACTGGCAGGGAGAGAAGGCCCTGCTCCCTTGCCACCATGCGTAGAATAGGTGGTGCTGTGAAAGTCTGCCACAGTCACCATTTTAAGCCTGGCTGGCGTTTAGCCGGTGCCAACCGGAGTGGGCCTATAAGCCCAAGGACATGAGACTGGGCCTGGGCAGCCAACTAGAGCTTCTCATGGTTGCCACTAGTCCTGGCTCAGGCCCAAGCCCTCCTGTGCAGCCTGGCAGGAATCCTCTTTTCCGTCATGTACGCAAACTGTCATGTCTGAGCCCCATCCATGCCAATTTTAACGATCCTTTTGTGCTGAACCAACATATCCTGCTGTAACTTGATGTCATTTTACCAGCGTCATAACTATTTCTTTCACGGGCTTTCACAGGTGTTTATCTAATAAACACACAAAAAGCGTTTTGCTTTATTCCGAGAAGCTCCAGTGCTGAATGCAAACTTTTAAAAACAGAAACAAACCAGCAAATTCGCAAAAACCAATCTGGCAACTGGCCCAACCCCCCCCCCCCAACTGGCCATGTTGGCCAAATCTGAGGCAGCTGGCAAGCCCAGCGAGGGTTGCCAACCTCCAGGTGACGGCTAGAGAACTCCCAGAATTACAAACGTTCCCACTGCTACAGAGATCAGTTCATCTGGAGAAAATGTAGAGTTTCCAGGGGACCTTGGAGCCAAAGCCAAGATGCAGGGGCTTGCAGGGCAGGGGGACAGTGGGGTACTTATCTTCCTCATTCCTCCCCCCCCCCCTTGGGCATGCTTCAGTATTGTGCCAGAAAATGACATCATTTTCCAGCATGACGGAGGAATCTCTGGGTGTGCTGAAGCCGAACTCGGTACAAATCGCTCATTTGAAGGTGATTTCTTCTGAGCTCGGCTGCAGCACACCCAGTGGCACCTCAGTTGCCGGTGCAATGGGGGAGTGTGGTAGCACATGCACTTCTTTCCTGCTTTCACCCCCACCAGCCAGGTGAACAGGGTCAGGGAGTGGCAGGTAGGGGCAGGAGTTCCCTGCCCAAGGCAAGGGGTGTGCCAAGCCTAAGAAAATGGCTCATTTGGAGGGTGGACTCTATGGTGTTATACCCTGCTGAGGTTCCTCCACTCCCCACTCCCCTCCCTCCCCAGGCTCCACCCCTCCAAATCTCCAGGAATTTCCCATCCTGAAGTTGGCAACCCTAACATCAGCAGGAGTGGAAACTTGCCATTCCAGGCACAGGCAGGGCCCAGAGTTCTTTCCCTTCCAGATCACCAATTTCCCATTCAGGTTCTTTAGCCCCCGTTGTAGTGCGAAAGGGAGGAGCCTCAGGCACAGGTCACCGCTGTGGCTGGCCCTGTGTGTCCTTCACTGTTTTCCCTGGCTATGCTGGAGAACCACTTCAGACATCATTGTTTTGTGAGGAGATGAGAGCCTAGTTGGAAGTGCTTTGTGCCTCTCAGAGGCCTGCTTTGCTTTCTGTCGGTGGTTTCCCTCTTATAGCGGCTAGCAAATCAGTGGCTGAAAGGATAATCTCTGTCTGTCAGCCTTTAGAAATCAGCACGGCTCACGCGTTGCACTTCAGGTGGGTTGTTAAAAAATTCCTCTTCTGTTCAGCATGCTGCTTTCATTCCTTTTTCGAAAGCCTTGGGGCCAGAGCATTAAAAAAGGAGCTCCTCCCTGAAATAAATAGCAACATTTAATAAAAACTGGTGCCTCCAAAAAGGAGGCAGCTCACTCTGGCTGACTGGGACAAGGTTTGCAACTACTCCCCACCTTCCTAGTGAGCAACGGGGAAAGGGAAAACGGGGGTGAGTTGGATCTTCTGTCCCAAGAACCTCTCAGAACTCACTCAAGTCAATCCTAATGCTGCATTTCTAGCAGGTGCAAGACTCATAGAATCATAGAGTGGGAAGTGGTCTTGCAGACCATCTAGTCCAACCCCCTGCCCAATGCAGGAACGGCTTAAAGCCCTCCTCTTTCACACTGCCCCAAGACATAACCGCCACCTCAGGCCCATAGCCCATCCCGGGACTACCTTGTAGCTGGAATCAGGGGGATTCATCCCAGGAAACGTTGACGGGCTCTCAGCTTCCCTCTTTTCTCAACTCACCTCATCTGGAGAGTCGAAAGCCTCTTCTGGAAAGAAAATGTATGTTGTGTGCCTTGGGAATGTTTAGTTTGGAGAAGAGGAGGTTGAGGGGGGACTTGATTGCTCTCTTTAAGTATTTGAAAGGCTGTCATTTGGAGGAGGGCAGGGAGCTGTTCCAGTTGGCAGCAGAGGGTAGGACCCGAAGCAATGGGCTTAAATTACATGCACAAAGGTACCGGCTGGATATTAGGAAAAACTTCTTCACGGTCAGAGTAGTTCAAAAGTGGAATCAGCTGCCTAGGGAGGTGGTGAGCTCCCCCTCACTGGCAGTTTTCAAGAAGAGGCTGGATGAATACTTGTCAGAGATGCTTTAGGCTGATCCTGCACTGGGCAGGGGGTTGGACTAGATGGTCTGTATGGCCCCTTCCAACTCTATGATTCTATCAATTCACCACTGACTTATGATGGCCCCAGCTTCAAGGCAGGTGAGGAGCAGAGGCGGTTTGCCATTGCTTTCCTCTGCTGAGCAACCCCAGACTTCCTCGGTTGTCTCTCCTCCAAGTACTTACTGGGGCCAGCCCTGCTTGGATTCTGAGATCGGATGAGATTGGGCTATACCACGCCCCCTTCCCCTCTCTAGGAAGAATAAGCCATCCAAATAGTGGCTGGCTAGTCTATTGGCAGACACACCTCTGTTCCTGTGTTTATACTGATTTCCTCAAGAGGGCAGGTGTCAAGCTCGGTGGCCAACACACACACACACACACACACACACATGCACACACACCCCTTCGTCCAATTGTGGCAATGTAGAATGTAGAAAAACCCTCTCCTTTTGGAACCAGCATTTTCAGGTACAGACGCATAATAGACAACTGACAACAGCTGAAGATGGGTATTATCATTCCCACTCTTTTGATGTACTGTTGCATTAACAGAACAAAAAAAATGAATTGGAACAAAGAGATGGAAACTACAGGGGAGAAAAACATTCTGTAAAAGCCGCTATAAACTTATTTTCAAATTAAATTACCCCCAAACACAATTGGATTAGGAAATGGCATGTACCGCTCTGAAGCTTGGGTTTCACATTTTATCTTTATTCAGCGCCATCCCAGATTGCCTATTTCTTCCTCCAGTATTCTCTTTTATTGCAAGAGCCCCCCAAACACAGAACAGTGTTTTATCTGCGCTAGACTCATTTGGCACATGGGAAGCCAGTTCCTCGGTGTCAGTCTGAGCTGCCAAGCCCAAAGCCTGGATTCTGCCTTCCCTCTTGTCAGGCACCCCAACTAGAAACTGAATTGCCATTTCAGCCGAAGGGAGAACTTGACACTTAAACTCTCCGATCTTCCTTTGCCGGCATGACAAGGAGCAAAGTCAGAAGCCGATTTTAACCTACACCTAAATATTGCAGAGAGAAAGAATGCGTAGATAAATAGTGATCTGTTGAAGAGGGGGGAATTTACTTTCTCTGAGAGCAGGGGGAAGCAGGTTCCCCAGAAGGAGCACTGTTTTCAGCCTCTGTGGTGGATGAAAGCGTTTTGGGATGACAGTCATATGAGCAGACAGCAAGAAGATTAAGCATTCCTCTTTCAATGAACTGGGCAAAAGCACAGTATACAAGCTATGTATCTAGATGTTCCATGATTCAATTTTTTAAATAAGTGATGGGGCTTGGTTTTAAAGACTGTGTTCCCAGGGGGGCTCTGTATATTCTAACAGCCCCAAATAAACCCTTGTTATTCCAGGGTGTGCCTCAGATGCAATCAGTCCCAGCTTCTGCCAGCAGGGAAGCCAAGCAAGCAGCTTCTCTTCCTTGACTATTTAGCAACTGATTGATTAAACAGACATAATTATGCAGCCCAGTGCCAAGAGGGGACATTGGCATAGGACTGGTGGGGGGAGGAGATGATTGCAAGAGCTGAACTGCTGCCCGGGAGAGTTTAGCAACCAGCCAGCTAACTTTGGAATCCCATTTCTGTCCTCGGAGTCCTTTGAAGGGATTCCTTCTTGCAGAAATAGACAAACTGTTAGTGGGGATATATGTTAGTTGTTGTAGCAAAGTTGCACAGTGAGGAAAGCATAGAATCACATCAAACACTGTGCAAGCCACTATATAGCAACAGATAAAAACTTATTTTTATTGAAGCTGATTCACATTCATTTGCATTCTTGTAGTAGCAGAAGAAATGACATTATTATTATTATTATTATTATTATTAATAATAATAATAATAATAATAATAATAATAATAATAATAATAGAAACCTAAATAATACTATTCCCTATTACAAGTGGCCAGGTAATCGGGCTGCACATGAGTGGCAGTATAGATATGCCTCTTGCAAGCTAGCACAGGAGAGATCTGAAAAAACATCTTGCTTCTTGCAATACCAGCAGGAGAGAGAAAAAAAACAAAGGGCACAAAAAGAGGAGTCAGAAGCTTCCAGATCAAAGAGAGGCATCACACAAATACACAGTCTGCTTCTAATATAAAGGGAAACATAGTGTCCAGGCATTCCATTCCAATAAAAGTATGCATGATAATGGCAGAGACTGTACCCTTTGGAGTGAAGTTCAGAAACTGTAACCCTAGGAAATCACCCCTTGAGCTGTGTTCACCTTGTTGGGTTCCTTGTAGGTTGAGCTGATCCCTGTTCTTATGCTGATCTACCTCTGCTCCTGAGCCTTGCAGAGCTCAGAGATGCCAGGCACTGGCTATGGCTGTGACATGCAGGGTGTTTGCCCACAGAGGCCCTGCCACTCCAAGCTAGCCTCTTTTCTCACTGCAGGAAAGCCATTTGGTAGGCTTCTTCCATTTTATGTCTTATTTCTGCATTTGGTATATTGGTAATCTGATACTTGGTCATTTGCATTTAGCAAAGGTCAAGCTTTTTTTTTATGAACAAAGTTACTAATGTGCATCAAACGTGCTGCAAAACCACAATTTCTCTTTATTAGCTTAATCTTGTATCATTGAGTAATACAAGAACGCCAATCCTCCTTGTTTTATTAATGGAAGAGAAATTACAAAGCCGATGAAACTTTGTTGGTTGGCTCAACTTGTTCTCCTAGCACTGCTGTTGAGGTCTGGCTGGGGCAATTCTAGAGTCCCTCTATCCAAGGAGCCACTATACAGGGGCTGATGGCAGTGTCACGGGATCATGTGCTCAGCTAGCAGGCCCCTGGGTCTGGCTATTAACTTCCATGTGTGTGTTAAATTGACTTCTTTTTTTTTTAAAAAAAGAAAAATCCATTAACTGTGAGAAGGTGGAGAGCGAGTCCTGTGCAACCATAAAGAGTTCTCAGAACCATGAAGAAAAGGCTTGGCACTTGGTTGGCAGCAGCGTGGGCCCAGGAAGGGATGAGTGGACCTTGCTTAAGTAACAGAAGTGTGCAGTCAAGTTGCAACACATGCCTGGTGAACTCCTGAAGTCCCACCTCATGCGGTTTCCATGAGCAGGGGTGGTTTCCCATTGCATTCTTCCATGTAGCAACCCCAGTCTTGCTTGGTGGTTTCCCATCCAAGCACTGACCATGGCCAACCCTGTTTAGCTTCTGAGCTCTGACAAACTTGAGCTACTCTGGGCTATTATTAGGGCTGCTGCAGACATGGCTTGGGGGACCAAATACTGTCCCCCTGGCACTGCCCCACCAGCACACGTCTCACTGAAAATATCCTCCCAGTGATGGATTCAAGGGGATCGCTACCAGAGATGGGCATGAACCAGAAAAAAATGAACCATGCGGTTCATGGTACGTCAAATTTCATGAACCATGAACTTTCACGAACCTGACCCTGGTTCGCGAACCAGTTCGTTTGGTTTGTGAAAACGGCACATCCGGGTCAGAAAATCATCCAGGTCAGCAGAAGGTCACTTCCGGGCCAGAAGAAGGTCACTTCCAGGTCAGCAGAAGGTCTGCAGGAAGTTCATCCCCTGTTGCCTAGGAAACTGATTGATTGGCACCAGGCTGTCTGCAGTCATGAACCAAAAAATGAACCAAATGAACTAGCCTAAAGTTCGTGGTGGTTCGTCAGAAATGGGATCTGACAAACTGCAGTTCGTGAACCATGAACTGACTGAGTTCATGCTTAATTTTGGTTCATATTTCGGTTCATGCCCATCTCTAATCGCTACACTGGCATATTTTTTTCCACTTGGCATAGCACTGTCTCTGCTGTGTAAGGGGATTCAGGAATGATTCTGCTCTGTCCAGTGGGAGTCATTCAAAGATAGGCAGGGAGTGAGACTCTCAATTCCTCTTTTTTGAACCCATGCATTTAAAACCACAACCGTACCAAACTGTCTTCTGTTTTAGTCACAGGTAGTTTGGAGTCATTGCTGGAAGTCAGCACTTGGGAAATACTGCGGCACACGAAAAGCTGACCTCTCTCATTACACCGACACTGGATGTGTGTGAATCCACCCCTCCCTGCGATGCTTCTACAGGATGAAAGGCAAATGGCAAGTCAGAAAGAGATTTCATGGCACAGGACAGGTTGAAGGTGCCCACATAGTACTGTAAGGAAGTAAGGGTATTGATTTAGGTTGGTGATTATTTGCAGACATAAGTTTTCAGATCAAGTACATTGCTGCTGAGTAATGAAGGACACCCATCATTGCTCTAAGAGAGGATATTAGCAATTTTGTCTGAAGGTACAATCCTAAAACTATAAAAGATTGTAAATTAAAAAAACACACACACAGATCATTGACCAGTGCTTCACGTTTGCTGGCTTTACCATTAATGTGGCAATGGGGAGTGCCCTCAAGTCATAGCTAACTTACGCCAACCCCTGGCGGGGTTTTCATGGCAAGAGACTAACAGTGGTGGGTTGCCATTCCCTGCCTTTGCAGCCCTGGTCTTCACTGGAGTTCTATCCAATTACTAACCAAGGCCGACCCTGCTTAGCTTCTGAGATCTGACGAGATCAGGCCCACCTGGGCTATTACCTGGGCCATTAATACTTGTAAATATTCTGGAGGAAGGTGCTGTCTACTGCCCATGTATCTATTTGTCCTAGATAGATTTGTCATTTTCTCCTTCCTCTCCACCATTGTATCCTCCCAACTGCCCACATTCACCCAGTGAGTCTCATGTCTCCCAAGTCTTAGTCCAAAACTCTAACCACTACACCACACTGACTCTCCTAGAAGTTTGAAACCTGGCACTCCCTGAAATGACAGGAGATATCAGTGGGAACAGGGGTTGTGTTGCCTCCACTGGTGTGTGCCCCCCTCCTTCCACTGAAAACAGGCAATCTTGATGAAAGGGAGCTATCAATACTGTGGCTTTCCTAGAAGAAAGGCAGGCATAATGGAGGGCCTGTCAGAACAGGGCAGTCGTAGGGTTGCCAGCTCCAGGTTAGGAAATTCCTGGAGATTTTGGAGACTGGAGAGGGAGGGTTGCGGGGGGGAGGGACTTCAGCAGGGTATAATGCCGTAAAGTCCACCTTCCAAAGCTGCCCTTTTCTCCATGGCCTGGAGATCTCCAGCCACCACTTGGAGGTTGGCAACCCTGCAAAATTCACCTCCTGCTTTCCCGGCAGTTGCAGTCTTGAGTTGCTTTTTGCAAAGAGTGGAATCCCAAAGAATGCACAGAACTCTTGGCAAATTCCCTTTGGTGTTCATGAGCCTCTGAATGGCTTTGTGAAGGGCTGGCTTTGGTGGTCTGAGCGGAGAAACTTCAGTCAGGCACGCTGCAAAGTCTTTTGCGAAGCTCCCTGTAGCCTGTCTTCTGGCTTTCTCTTGGAACAAATGGGCAGATCCCGGCAGTCCTGGAAATTTCGGAGCTCCCACCAGGCCAGTCAGAGGGCAGCCCTGGGCTCCTGCTGGGCCTGGCTGGCAGATTAGAATAGAGGTGCTGCTCAGAGCATCTCTGGCTTGCCTCCAATTTCTGCTCCACTGAGCGATGCTTTTTACAAAGCCTCCTGCCAGTCTTTGATTCTTGTTGTTTTCCAGTTTACTCCTGCCTTGATGGTCCCCCTCAAATCAGAAAATGCTTTTTTCAGAGGAATAAAAAAACCCACCACTTTCTTGCTTTTGTTCTTGGTTTTTCTCTTTTTAAAAATCCTTCCGATGCAGCTTTGTTGAAACCTCTCAACCTCTCCAAGCTTTGTCCATCGCCACACAATGATCACACACAAAAAAGTATCATTTCTTCTTCCCTGGGAAATGGAAATTGCTGGACTTTTCCCTCTGTTATCTTGTGGTTTCCATGGCGATCAAAAGTTGTTTCTGATCTTGGCTATTCTCTTATTATGGAGAATTTGAGTAATTTTAGCAACATCACAACACCTGCCACTTACCCTTCAATCCCGCCTCATTCAGGTCTGTATTTTAATTGCCAGTTGGAAGGAAACAAGTGAAAACTCGCAGACTTTGCATCTCCCTAAACCAGAGAGAGGCAGACGAAGCCCACTCAAACACAGGGGAATGGCAGCCTCTCTCTCAACATGGCAGGAGCCGGGTTCAGGGCAGAGGGAAACAGCGAATCGCAGCTTAATGAAATATTGAGTTCTCCTGTTCCATTCTGGGCCCGAGGTGCTTGGCTTTACAGTGGGCAAGCAAAAGAATCTGGAGCGATTGGACTCCTCGCAGTCTTTCCAGCCCCGCCACTATTAAGAATTTATTACTGTGCCAGAGCTTCCAAAAGGCATGCTTGTAGCGAAACCAAAGCAGGCAAAGGGAGGGGAGCCAGAAGAGGTCCTTTCCCCTCCCTGGTTGTAATGTTGCCTTTTGCTTGTAGGTCTGAACTCGGATACTCAGCGAAGCACCTGTTCTTAGGGGCGTGTCCATAGCAAAGACAGGACTGTACAAAACAAAATCCAGTTACTAGCGAGGAGATACAGGGGCGGGAGCAATTGGTGTCAGGATAAGGAAGCTCCTGCAATCTGGAATTCTAACTAACAAACCAAACTGAGCAGGGGCTCTATCCTATGAGACTAAACTAAGAGCCAAGCTACAAGGGACGCCTGACACCGGTTGGACACTTGTCAGCTTCCCTCAAGTTTTGATGGGAAATGTAGGCGTCCTGGTCTTACAGCTTGGCTCTCCATTTAATTGAAGTTTACAGAACCGCCCCCCCCCACACAGTGGAGGGGAAGGGAGGCCCAGCAAGAGCCCGATGCCTGCACTCCCCTCCTGATTGCATGTTCTCCCTCCCATAGACTGCCGCTCTGTAAACTTCAATTAAATGGAGAGCCAAGCTGCAAGACCAGGACGCCTACATCTCCCATAAAACCTTGTGGGAAGCTGACAAGTGTCCAACCTGTGTCAGGCGTCACTTGTAGCTTGGCTCTAATGCACACAAGTATCAGAAGAGGGGGAGGGTTGCCAGGTCACCTTACCCTACCGGCAGCGGTGGCGGCGGCGGCAGCGGGGGTGTGTGTGTGGGCGGGCAAACCAGCACTCATCTTGTTTTTTGTATTTGTGTGCGTAGTTAGTGCATGTGCGCTCCCAGGATGGTGTGATAATGTGACTTCTGGGAAGTGATGTCATTGTGCAGGGCCTAGGGGCGCTCCCACACTTTGCAGCGAGCCAATTTGTGCTTCAAGTGTACCTGATTTGGCCCTTTTGGGGCCTAATTGGCCCACTGCAAAGAGCCAGAGCACTCCTGGGAGGCCTTTTCCCCTGCCTCCTCCCCTGCCCGCCATGTAAGTAATGGCCAGGGGCAGAGGGTGGGAGCTGAGGATCTCCTGCCCCTACCGGGGGACCTGGGACCCCTGGAAGGGGGGAAACAGATTGTTGCATTGGAATGCCACATTAACAGTGGGGGGTATCTGAAGCAGTGGGGGAGGCAGCTGGTGATCCAAGGGCAGAGCCATGCTGTTGAGCAGAGTTGCAAAAAGAGATTCAATAGTCTTAGGGTTGCCAACTTCCATGGGGGCTTAGAGATCGCCTGGAATTACAAGTGAACTCCAGACTACTTGAGATCAGTCTAACTGGAGGAAATGGCATGTATGGAGGATGGACTCTGCTGAGATCCCTCCCCTCCCCAAACTCCACCCTTCCCAGGGTCTACTGCTGATTCTGCTGAGAGCCGGTATAGTGGTTAAGAGTGCGGGACTCTAATCTGGAGAGCTGGGTTTGATTCCCCACTCCTCCACTTGAAGCCAGCTGGGTGACCTTGAGCTAGTCACGGCTCTCTGGAGCTCTCTCAGTCCCACCCACCTTACAGGGTGTTTTGCTGTGGGGATAATAATAACATACTTTGTAACCTGCTCTGAGTGGGCATTAAGTTGTCCTGAAGGGCAGTATACAAATCGAATGTTGTTGTTGTTGTTGTTATTATTATTCTCCAGCCCCTCCCCGACCTGAATTTGGCACCCCTAATTGCTCTTCATGATGGCCAGCCTCCCAGCCACCCCACGAAGAATGCTCTCTAGTGATTCACCTTCCAACTGGCTTCTCTTTCGCTGCGTGGCCTTCCACCCTGGCTTGCCAGAGTTTCCCCAGTCATATTTTTATACGGCTCAGCTTTCACTGTCCTTACTAAGTGGTGTTTGAAATATTTCATGTAGCAGATTTTTAAAAAAATAAATCTCAGCTGGATCTCATTTCTCTTCCCCATTCCCATTCTTCTGGTTTTCAGCTTCATTCATTCACCTAGTACTTAAAAAGCTCTATTTCATCCCTCCCTCCTCCCAACCGTTTCTACTTGAAGCAGCAGTAAGATCAAAAAGTCTTCTGGATGCTCCCTCGATGTTCAGGCGGGGCTGCCCAATCCCACCAAGGAGACGCAGGCCAGCCAACACTTCCTTCAAACAAGCCATGCGACTGGGAGCCTTGCTCCTGACTAGCATGGAAAAGGAAGGAGGCCGCCTCTTCCCTCCCCCTCTTCAGATCCTGCCATGCAAGTGTGGTAAAGCCATAGCCAAGTAAAGGGCTGCAGGAGGGAATTCAGGCCAGCTTTACCCGATTGCCCTCCCAACCTATTCATGTTGAGGGCCTGGCACTAGAGGACGCTTTCCAATGTGCTCAGGCAATCAAGTCTGGCTTAGAAACAAAAAATGAGTCTCTTTATATGAGACATCTGACACATGAAGAACACTTGTTGGGAGAGGCAACGGTAGCCAGGAAGTGGAATTTAAAAAGACAGAGCGGGCGGAAGGGCAAAGGCTTTGCTGTACCCTGGAGCTGTGTGAAGGGGCTGTGAAATGCCAGAAGGGAAACTTCAGCCCATTATAACCTCTGCAGGTCCAAGCCCAGCTCTGGAAGGCAGCTCCGGCCCATTTCCATTCCTCGCTGCCCTCTGGTTGCGATCCCTCTGCAGACTGGAGAGGTGAAATTGACAGAGCTTTTGGGGAGGTGAAGATGAAATTAACAAACCCTCTGAGAAGTGATCTCCACCGGCTCTGTCTTTTAAAACTACCCTTCCTGACTAACATTGCGTCTCCCTATACTTGATGAACACACGCCGAGGCGTCTCATGTAAAGAGACTCTAGCTGTGTGCTTTTGTTAGTTATGGGGGCAGGAGTGGGCCTTTCTCACCAGGTGAGAGAGAAGGAGGAGGGTCAGGTGAGGCATACTCTGTGGCTATGAGGGGCATTTGCAGGCCACTTCCAGACTGACCGGCTTCCAGCCAGGAGAGCTAACTTCTTGCCTGAGACTCAGCCCTGGAACCTGTTTTGAACCCTGAAACGTAAAGGATGCCTGTGTGAAACTTAAAGGGAGCCAGTCCCCCTCACGCTGAGCCCGTACTGATTGTCTTTCCCTCCCTCACTAGTGAGGAAGCAGAGTTAGCCCTTGTACACCCAGGGCACTGAAGACTTGCCCAGGGGATCCTGAGCCTCGGGCCTCCTCCTTGCAATTAGCCAGGCCCTAATTGGAATGATCTCAGGACCCGCATCCTGGCCAGCTCATGCCCTGGCTAGGCTGCATCTCAGCCTGTTGCTGCGCTGGTATCAGAAGCCACCCTTGGCAGCTTGAGAGAAGAGATGCCAGTTGTCGGTCCAAAGCAGCAACGTTTCCTTGCAAGACCTTGCGTCTCATCCACAGATCTAGGCTGAGCTGGCAGCCAGAAATGTTATAGCAAGGGAGTAAATCGGGTGGGCTATCACAGGCGCTGAAATGAAACGTAGATCTGATATGCACCGAGTGTCTTGATTCATTCATGTTGATAGCAGTAGATTCGAAGCGCTGGGTGCTGAAGGGCTCACGGATGCCCTGGATTCTGGGGTGATCACTGACTGGTATTGCATTCACCACAGAGTGGTTGTATTTGTCCCGCATCTGGCAAAGCGATGTCACATACTCCAGGAAGCTCCACAGCCATTGTTTCGAGTCCCTGCCTGCAGCGACATTCTCTTGGGCCAGGCAGGCACAGAGGGGAGGAAACAGGCTGCCTCAGCCATAGCATTCCCACATGTCCAAAGCTCAGTCAGCAGAGGCAACCTGTTGGAAATTAGCAGAGTTAATGCAAAGAATGCGCATTGGAATTAATGAGAACAGACACACACTCCAGTATAGCTCTGTAAGAATACTTTACTGAAGGATAAAAAATAGGGCTACATTGGAGGAAAATAATAAATGGCTAAACTGACAACATCTTGTTAGAAAAGTGAGTGAGAGAGACTGAGAAAGCAACTGAGACAAAAAGCAATAAAACTTCAGTATATAGCATCACTTAATTGCCCCCGCCCCCACAAACAGGTTGCCCAATAGAAAATCCTAATTCTACTTCATTATGCGTAGAGAGTCCACTTTCTTTGGTGGGAATCCAAATTCGAGGCCTAAGTGGTTACATGCAAATAAGTTTACTAACTAAGTAACACAAATAGTTTAACTCTTTCATGACTGAAATGGAAACACTTGCTAAAATCCCAACACAGCCACAATGGGCCACCTATGGCACCCCCCACAAGTTGGCTAGGCTGTGATGTAAGCGCATCATCCTTTGACCAGGCAAAAGAAATGCAGATCTTGGGGGGAACACACAATTGCACCTTCACCAAAGGCAAGCCTGTTTCCTCCCTCTCCAACAGTACGCTGGGAAAAGGCACCCATGTGGTCAACGGAGACATGAGTTTGATGCCTGTTGGGGGGGGGGGGGGCTGGCCAGAAAGCAAAGCTCACCTTTTGCCCAGTAAGAGGCTGAGCAATGACCAAATAGGGGGCAGATGCTGGATGGCAGCCCACGCCTTCTGCACTTGGGAGCGGTTCTCCAACCACTCTAACAACTGTTTATGCAGGAACAAGAGACCCCATCGGGCATGTGGATCCATGTAGCTGCCTATAAAGGGAGAGAAGGTTATGGAACAAGATGAGCTCAATCAAGAAAAGATGCAGTCGAGTAGCATAAATTCAAAGTTCCTGCCAGGTGCATCCCCCAGGGAGGGTGGAGGCGGCCTCTATGAGATTCCTTAGCTCTGGATCTGACCTCTGGCCTGAAACCAATTGGAGGGAGGATCCGGCTGCTGTTTCAACCCCTCGCACACACACTCCTGCTCACGTGTGTGAAGTGCACGCCTGCTGATAACACTGATTGTCATAAAATAATTGGGTCCAAGAAGCCCAGTCTTGGGAGTCCAATTCACAAGCAGTAAGACACAAGCGCTGCAACCAGGAGTCAATTAATTGAATTTATTTAAAATATTTATATCCTGCCTTCTCTCATCGGACTCAAGGCAGCTAACAAGGCAACAGTGGAGTAAAATAGGAGCACCAACCTCCAGGTGGGGCCTGGAGATCCCCTGGAATCACAAGTGATCTCCAGACGACAGATCGTTTCCCCTGGAGAAAATGGTTCCTTTGGAGGGCCGTTTCCACACGGCTTACCTTTTGCCGGGATGCAGCGTGTTCTCGCATGAAATTGTGCGATAACAGCATCTTCCTGGCGCAGTTTTGCATGCAAAGACGCTGTATCCCGACAAAAGGTAAGCCGTGTGGAAACGGCTGAGGTTGGGATCTGTGGCATTGTAACCTGCTGAGGTTGTTGCCCACCCCAAACCACACGCTCCCTAGCTGCCCCCCCCCAGATCTCCAGGAATTTCCCAACCCAGAGTTGGCAACCGTAGGCTGGAAGCAAACAAAACCAGTGCAAGTGTCCAGAGTCTTAAGTTCCCTCTCCACTTCCCTCCCCTCTTTGCCACTGCTCCTCAGGGTAACTATGGCTCTCTCCAACATTCTTCAAGGTCAGAAGTCAGGCAGGATTTTAATTGAATCAAGCGCCATGTAATTCATCAACAGGTCCGTAGTAAATAGCTTGCCTCTGCCAGGCACTCCTGACCCGCGGAATCCCATCTGCTCCAGCCTTGCTAAGCTTATGTTTAAAGTGAAGCCTGAACCTTCTAATTTAGTGTCATATCGAGTAATAACTCTCTTGTTTAAACTGTCTGTAGCATTAGTCAAACAATCGCTGATAAGAGCCGGCTGGCTTGCAGCCTCCCCCGGAGCACACGCTCAGAATTAATATTTATAAAGCCAGAGGAATTTTTTTTAAAAGGGAATTTTAAGTTGTCCTCCATGTTTCTCAGACACAGACTGCAAAATGTACAGACACCTTCCTTCAACTTCTTTCTGAAAGAACGGAGCTTTTTAAAAATGTGACATATTTATAATTTCTGCCTGTAGGAAA
Source organism: Eublepharis macularius (assembly GCF_028583425.1). Lineage (NCBI taxonomy): Eukaryota > Metazoa > Chordata > Lepidosauria > Squamata > Eublepharidae > Eublepharis > Eublepharis macularius. The sequence continues at coordinate 39,449,918 of NC_072804.1, read as the reverse complement.
AAAAGATGTGCTGGAGAGAGCTTCAGCCCAGCAGTTCAGAAATCTGAAATGGAGGGGGAAGGAGGCAGGGGACGTCCCAGAGTTTGTCTGGCAGAGCGGAGCTTGCTTTCCCCCAGTCATTTCTGCTTTTCTTTGCAAGCATTCAGAGGGAGCATCTGCTGGTAAGACAGGCAGAGAACTTGGGCTTTGATACTAGATTGTCGCAAGGAAGGTGCATCGTTGATGTTGACTTTGCTTTCTTCTTGTTGGGCCTTACAAAAAAAAGCACATATGTACTCGACTGAATGTTTTCCAGGGTCTCCTCCATGGGGACTGTGAAGGGCTAATCCCTCCAGGGAAGTTTAGGCAGATCTTCGTTCTACCCATTTCAAAGGATGGAGCAGCCACAGCTCCTTCCTTAGAAGAGGGATTGGGGCCTCTGAAATGCCAGTGCGCAGGGAGTGGCGCAAATTGAGCAAGAATAGACCAAGAGCATTGAGAACAAGCCTTGTGTTTGGGTTCTTGGGCCAAAATGTTCCTTGGGCAGCGCTCTCAGGGAGTAGGGTTGCCAACTCCAGGTGGAGCTTGGAGATCTCTCTCCCTGAATTACGATCTCCAGACTACAGAGATCAGTTCCCCTGGAGAACACGGCTGCTTTGGAGTGTGGATTCTATGGCATTATACCCTGCTGAGGTCTCCTTCCCCGCCCAAACCCCGCCCTCTCCAGGTTGCACCCCCCAATCTCCAGGAATTTCCTAACCTGGAGCTGGCAACCTTATCAGGGAGTGCTCCGTTCTACAACCAGAAGAGCTAGATCAGAGCAGCCCCAGAGCGATCACTTAGCAGCTGCTGATAAAGCAGCGCATACATACCTACAGCTGCAGAGAATGCCAAATCCCTCCCTAAAAGGGCAGGATACCAGAGGGCTGTACATTGCACATGTACTCAGATTCATGTACACAGGCAGTGCTTTACAAAAGCAGCTACGCCCACCCCTGTGTGGGTACAAGTGTGTGCTTTCACACTTGTCACTTGACAGGGATGTGTCTGGATCTGCATTGTGCATTGTGGCTTTTTCCAGGTGCCAGTTTTGGTCTCCCCAGCTGGAACTCCCATTGGGTCTCCATTATTTCTTGAATCATAATAACAATAATTAAATATGCTCATATCTAGTCGACCAACAAAGAAAAGACAAAGAGGGGATGCAGACCAAGAGAGGAACTGTGAAGGGTCACTGCATAGTTTAGTCCTCATGCTAAGGAGATGCACCCAACTGCCAGCAGGGGGTAGCGGTTAGCATGTCAGACTAGGATCTGGCTGACCCAGGTTTAATTCCTTGTTCTGCCATGCAAGCTTGCTGGGTGACCATCGGCCAGTCACACACACTCAGCCTAACTGACCTTACCGGGTTGTCATGAGGATAAAATGGAAGAGAGGAGAATGGTGTAAGCTGCTTCGGGTCCCCATGTAGAGAAAGCTGGGGTATGAATAAAGCATATAAGCAGGGCTCATTTCGAGGGGGGCTCATTTTGAGGGGGAACGTGCAGGAACACAGTTCCGGCAGTTCCCCAAAGAGGTCACATGTCAGGTGGCCCCACCCACCTGACTCTCGGCCATTTGGGGCCTGTTTCGGCCTGGATTGGGGCCGAAACGGCCTGGATCAGGCCTCTGACGGGTGGTGGATCACTCTCCCGCACAGCAGTGGCCTGATCCTGACCATTTCCAGCCCCTTTTTGTCATTTTGGGCCCAATTTCGGTCCTGAATGGTCAGGATTGGGTCCAAAACAGCCAGGATAGGTGATGTCAGGGTGTGTGTGGCATATGCAAATCAGTTATGCTAATGACACACTTCTGGTGATGTCAAGGGGCGTGGCATATGCTAATGAGTTGTGCTAATAAGTTATGCTAAAGAGTTCCTCCAGCTCTACGAAATGAACCCTGCATATAAGTAAGTAAGCCAATAAACAAACACCTGTTGGCTGGCAGAGTTGAATGACTAAATGCACCATGCATTTATTTTATTTTAATTCCTTTACACCCTGCCTTTATACTCAATGGACTCCAAAGTTCATGATCAAGCCTAGTGCTTTTGGCTGAGTCAACCCTTGTCCATCTGTCTGTCTCCTCTCTCTGCGTTCATCCAACAAGATGCAAGGAAGGAAGTGAAGGGGGGGGTGTCTTCTAAACACCCCAAAGGGAAGGAGGCACCGTAATTTACGCAGAACAGTAAAGATCAAAACACATTCTTCATTGTTCATGCATTTTTAAACAGCTGCTAATTAGCGAGTCAGGGAAGAGGTGGAAGCTGAATATGTCGCTTAGCAGATGAAAGGATGAAACACCTTTTTGTCTTGCTTTAGAGGCTGAGTGGAAAGATTAAAGATTACTACCAAGCAGTGGAGAACAAAAGAGGCATCACAAAACCAGAGTATTCCTGCCTCTGGGCCCAGAAGAATAATGATGAGTTTTGTTTGAGGCTTTTCATTAAGATGCATGGAATGCAATCTTCATTTTTAAAAATTCATTTAAATATTTATATTCTACCTTTTCTTGTAGTTCAAGGTGGCTTCCAAATCAAAATAAAAATGTCACAATTTAAAACCAACAAAATAAAACCATAAGTAACCTCATTCTCCTCCAAAGAGGGTCTACCCCATGAAAAGCCCTGATAAAAAAGGGTTGGCAGTTCTGGGTTGGGAAATCCCTGGACCTTTTGGGGGTGGAGCCTGGGGAGGGTGGGGTTTGGGGAGGGCAGGTACCTCGGTGGGGTCTAATGCCATAGAAACCACCTTCCAGGGCAGTCATTTTCATCAGGGGAATGGATCTCTGCTGCCTGGAGATTAGTTGCAATTCCAGGAGATCTCCAAACACCACCTGGAGGTTGGCAGCTCTACAGCCTTGATGCACCTCCTGAAGATTTCTAAAAACATTGTTCCACTCACCTTCTCCGGAAGCTCCTTCCACAAAGCCCATGCCTCTGTTGATCCTACTGGATTTACCTTGTTTGGATTGGTTTAAATAGTTCTGTATAGACTGGAGTCAAAGGATTGCCACTGGAGACTGTGTGGAACTTCCCCCTTGAATCCAGGCCATAATAATATCAAGACTAGATTACTGAATGTTCCCCTCAAAGCTAACTTGGAGACTCCAGCTGGGACAGACTGCCGCAGTTCAGTTACTTGGTTATTGTGCAAACAGCATTGCAGCTTGCACAATGAGCCGAGGACAGCTGGTGTCACTTATCTTTCCACGCAATTAATATCTCCATATTTTTGCATGCATTCTTAAAAAATCTTAATGACAGGCCATTAATGTAGCTTAAACAAATGACCTTTCATTGTCCACGCTGGCTGGCAGTCTAGAGGCTGTGTGGCCTGTTGCGGAAGGCATTTTATGGCTACACATATTGCTTGCAGTGAAAAGGATCCCTTATTTTCACACCCTTCATGTTTTGAGTGACATGCGGGATGAATACTTGGCTCTTCTCTGCCACTGAAGTGAAGGCTGATGGGAAACATGCTCAGGTTGGGAAGCCAAGCTTTTTGCCGATGAGTACAAGAAATAGATGTTCTTTCGGAGGACTGTGTCCAGTCATACTGTTATTGTTGAGAAGGGTTAGCTGGACCCCTCATCCTTTTTTATTTGTTTAAATATCTGTATACATTAACTATTTGTATTCAGTTCATAACAATGCCTTCCCAGGTCTGAATAGGGACATGGGATTCTTCTCTCACTGGTGGAGAGTGCCCTCAAGTCATAGCTGACTTATGGCAACCCCTGGTGGGGTTTTCATGGCATGAGACTAACAGAGGCAGTTTGCCATTGCCTTCCTCTGCAGCCTTGGTCTTTGTTGGAGGTCTCCCATCCAATTACTAACCAAGGCTGACCCTGCTTAGCTTAGCACAAATTTTGTTAGTCTTATAGGCGCTATTGGACTCTTGCTGGATTCATGAGCTACCTTTGTTCTGTGGATTGTGCCATCTATTTGAGGAATTTGAAGGTAGAATTGGGGATTAAGGGATGTGCTTTGGATTGATTTAAATCATTCTTTATGGGCACGACTCAAGGTTGCTATGGGAGACCTGTGGTCATCCGTGTGGGACTTGTCTTCTGATGTAGTGCGTGGCTCAGTCTTATCCCCCATGCTCTGTATCCACTAGAGATGGGCACGAACCGGAAAAATGGCGGCTTGTTGCAGCTTGTGGTTCATTATATTTCACAAACCACAACCAGCATTGCCCAGTTCACGAACCGGTTCATTTAGTTCGTGAATACGTCACTTCCGGGGCAGCAGAAGGTCTGCAGAAAGCCCATCTCCCCCGTTGCCTAGGAAACTGATTGATTGGCGCCAGGCTGTTTGCAGTGATGAACTGAAAAATGAATCAAACAAACTGACCTAAAAATTGTCACGGTTCATCATGATTTGTCAGAAATGCCCTCCGACAAACCACTGGTTCGTGAACCAAAAATCAGCCCGGTTTGTGACAAAATTAGGTTCGTATTTCAGTTCATGCCCACCTCTAGTATCCACCTATGTCTAGGTAAAGAATTAGGAGAAACAATTTGGGGTTTTGGAGAAGGCGGTCATCAATATGCTGGTGACACCAGCTGGTGGTCCAGTGATGCTGTAGACATTATCTCCAGAAAGGCACCTTCCTTTTTAAACTTTCAATTTCCAGGACAGTCACTCTTTTCCTCCCCTCAGCCACTTGAGGTCAGGGAGGGGAGAGGCAGCATGTGCCAGTGCAGCAGGAAAGCGGCTGAGTCACAACCATAAATACTAACATTTTAGCTTCATCAGTTCCACAGAGGTTGTTACAAAGCCAATAATTTAACTCCCCTCAAGGATGCAGATTAGTGCTTCAAGGCATAATTTTCCATGCCCTTTCTGACACTAGATGTCTACAGTATAGGTAATTCTCAGAGCTTTATATCTGAGTAACCCCCATGACAGAACTTAGGGCCTTACAAAAGCTAAGGACTGAGAGGCACACATAAGCTAGGCCCTTCTTCTCCTCAAGAGACTGGCTATAGTTTTTTGTCCTTTTTCTTTTTTGTTGTTTATGCTTTATCTTTTTTGTTCTTTTTATTTTTGTTTGTTGTTCTTTTTATTTTTTGTTCTTTTTCATTTTTGTTCTTTTGTTCTTTTTCTTTTTTGTATCCTCCTATTGTTAAAAAAAATTCATGAAACATACATATTTAAAACCAACCAACCACTGCTACTACTACAGTGCATCTATACTACTGTTCTGGACAGATTAGTGCCCCACTCGGAGAGGTAAACAAAGTAAGTGTTATTATTATCCCCACAATACAGCAGGGAAACTGGGGCTGAGAGGAGTGGCTTCTCCAAGGCCACCTGCTGAGTTCAAGGCAGTAGTGGGATTCAAACCAGCAGAGTGCTGACTTGCAGCCCAGCCACTTAACCACTATGCTACAGCAGAACTGAGACAACAAATTCCATCCCAATCTTTTTTAGTGGCAATGTGATATGTGAACATGAAAATTTAATGAAGCATATGGATGGTGTGTCTCCTTCCTAAGGAAGAGATTTTGAGCTGATGTGAACAGCCTGGGCTGCTTCTCCAGGTAAAGACCATACTATTCTGCCGATGTCAGGAGATCAGTGTGTGTATATATATAAAGTGCCATCAAGGTACAGTTGACTTACGGCAACCCTGTAGGGTTTTCAAGGCAAGAGATGAACAGAAGTGGTTTCCTGTTGCTTGCCTTTGTGTAGAGACCCCTGGACTCCCTTAATGGTTTCCCACCTAAGAGCTAACCAGGGCCAGCCCTGCTTAGCTTCCAAGATGTGATGATATTGTACAAGCCTGGGCCATCCAAGTCAGGGCAAGAGTTCAGCAGACCCAGACTATGGGGAATTAGGAGTTTCCAGAAAGCAATCCCATTCTTGCCAAGGAAAGCAGATGCCAGAGAGTCCTTCAGATGCCTTTCTTTCTCATAAGGGGACAGTGAGAAACCACACCCACCCACCAAGAAAGAAAATGCAGTAGCATCGCTGCTGGATCACACGATGCCAAAGAAATAGCTGAGTGGTACAAATGGAAAGGAGAAACCAAAGGTATGAGAGAGAAAGAGAGAGGAGCAGGGAACAATGAGAGATGCCAGAGGGCAGCTGGCATCAGCAAAGAGGTTCTGCAAGTCAGCCCTGCGTTCAGGAGAACCAGGCAGTGACCTTTCCGTTTCTTGACACACAGAAGCTGAAGTTGGCTCTCTGCAGGTCTTTCTCTCCTCCTTGAATGCAGCTGTCTCTCACCAGGAGGGACTTCTGTAGCTCACCCTCTGTTTCCTCCTTGAAACCTGCTTGGCAGTATCACATGGAGGAGCTGTAGATGGCCGGTAGCAGGGGAGATGAGGTGTGGGCATCTGATCAAAGAGTTCCAGCAAACCCAAATGCTCACCCGCTGCAGCGCTAATATGTGGGTGCTTCTTCCCAAACTGAGGACCAATCTGCCACGCCAGTGTCTTTGTCAACTTTTCCACTGACCCCGGATCTTGTGACTTTGGTTGTCGCTTCTTCTGCAAGTCATTAACACTATTGCTGAGCCACCATTTTTTTTAAAATGCAAAGGACAGGCCTTTCTCCTGGCCACCCAGGCAGCTGATAACAAAAGGTGAAAAACAACACACAGAACAATAAATTCAACCCAAGCAACAAAACTGTCTGAAGTCCCATTTAGCTGCCTTCAGAGGCCCTCCAGGGTAATTCTATTTCACCAACTTAAAAGCGACCAGCGTGGATGCATTCCTCACAGCACTGGGAATGGATGTCTTCATTTACTTCACTTATACTCTGCCTTTCTGCTCAACGAGGACATCATTCTCTTTTCCTTTACTTTATCCTCACAACAACCCTTTGGGGTAGGTTAGGCTGAGAGTGTGTAACTGGCCTAAAGTATCCCAGCAAACTTACATGGCAGAGTGGGGATTCGAACCTGGGTCTCACATGACACTCTAAACTCTACAGAACACTGGCTGTCACTGCTCACAGGAAGGCCATTGTGCTCTTACAGGCACAGCCACACAGAACACCCTGAGCCCAAGTACTGGCGGTTCTCACTTGCCCACAGGATGGGATGGCTGGAACTACTACACAAGTTCATACCAAGAAAGAGGATCCTTCTGGTCCCAGGTTGTGAAATGCTTTAAGGATAAGAACCTCAAATGGAAAAAAGTTAATTATTGCAAAGCTCACAAAACAGATGTAATATGCTTTGAACAGCACCAAGCTGACATATTTCTAAATAATGGAAATTTCCAAGTGGTCTTCAAGGGCAGCCTCACATACAGCACATTACAATAGTCAAGCTTTGAGGTTACAGAAGCATGGGTCAGTGTGGCTAGAGAGGCTGAATCTCAGAACAGGAACTACATAGTAAACGCCTCTGAAAAAAGCACTCTTGTCCTCTGCAGTAACTTGCTTTTCTGGAGGGGGGGGGAGAGAGAGAGAGAGAGAGAGAGAGATGGAGTGCCAATGGAACTCACAAGTTCTTCGCTGAATCTGTTGGAGCAAAACTTACCCCCATCCAAAGTGGACATCCCAAATCTCATCCCCAAACACATCACCTTTACCACAGCAGCACCTCTGTCTTATCTGGATTTAGTTCCAGCTTGTTCTTTGTCAGCCACCTGCTAAGAAAGAGACAGCTGCATCAGGGGCTGGGGGCACGCTTTGTGAACCTTTCCCCCTCCTCTTTGCTGAATTTTGCATCCCAAACCTGCCACAAACCTTGCCCAAGTACCACACTGACCCCCCAAGCCCTGGAAAAAGAGGCACCTTCTCTTCTTCCATCCTATCTGGAAACCTCTGTGCCCTTCCAATTCCAATTCCAATGGGGAACCGGCATCCAGCTAGCTGTGGAGGCCGTAGTGAGTAGGCTGGACAGGTGGTTCTGCTGCCCTTTTCACCGGCCCCTCCAGTTGCTCACACTCCTCATTCAAATGGAGGCCCAAAAGGCCAAGCCAGCAGCCCCTTAATGGCAGCGGAGGGAGGGAGGATCTGGGGCAGGGCAACCTTCCTGTCAAAGTTGACCTTTTCCTTTCCAGCAGCACAGAACTCCATGCCTCCTTCCCACTCTCTTCCTCTTGCAAAGAGGAGTTACAGCTACTTGCCTGCTCCTCCTTCAGGGAGGAAACTGCCTTCAGGGAGGAAACTGCCCCTGCAGTGCATCCCAGCAAGGTTAACAAACCACACAACTTCATTTTGCACCTGTTTTTTTCCCCACTAGGGAAAGCCAGTTAGTTCAAGCCCAAGAGTGAATACTACATTGCCTCTTGTTCGATGTGCCTCTGGGATCCCAGGAAATTTGCCATTCATCTAAGTACAAAAAGAATTCTTGCCCTTACCGCTGCAGAGACCAGCTTTTCTAGTGCACAGGACAAATGTTAAAGCAAAGCATCCAACTCTTGTTATTGGCCTGGGAGTTTTATACGAATTTCATTTTGCAATTGGGTTTTGAAGAAATGGTTTTTTCTCATCAAGAGTTAGGATTGCCTTCCTCTTTAAAGAGCCATGGAGCCATGCAACGTGGCTTGGCATCCTCAGTGTTAATACAAATCATCTGTGGGTTTTACTGTGTCGATCTTATTCAGAATAGATTTCTGACCCAGCCCCCTTGCTGCAGGCAATGAAACAGCATCTCACATGCTGCCCTTCAGTGCACTTGAATGTAGTTCAGTACTCTCCAGTGCCTTCGGAATGAAACCAGAGAATTGGCTGGGGATATTTATTTATTTATTTATAGTCTGCCTTTCTCACCGAGACTCAAGGCGGATTACACAGTATGAGATTAGTACAATCAGTATCAGGTGGAAATGGCGGAACAGAGGGGCTTCCACCATCGATCTGGCCCCTGGAGAGGAAGTGAAATGAGCCTACAGGATAAAGGGGGGATTGTACACTCCACCACACGATATGAAGAGACAAACTTGTCCAGAGTTAGCGTTGTACAATGAACCATGATTTGGGGTCGCAGATCCAGATCTTGGTCTGCCCTAATTGCCCCTGGTAGCCTTTGGAAGCCCCTCTGTATCTTTATCCCCCATTGGCACTCTGGAAAGAGGAATACCAGCCTACTTTGTGGAGATGTTATTATTTATTTATTATATAAGATTTTTAGTCTGCCCTCCCCGCCAGGCGGGCTCAGGGCAGAGTACAACATTTCAATTTACATAAATACAGTTAAAAACAGACAAAAGTATACAAAAAAAACATTGAAACAGTGTACAAATAACATTAAATACAAAAAACATTAAAACAACTTTATACAATACAGATTCTCTTCAGATGGCGATGATAAAAGGATGTAAGGATTATGGAGACTGGCACTATAGAAGTGCTACATATATTATCATCACCACTCACCAGGGACCATTTCTTTGAATAATGATGCTCTTGACCAGCCTCGACTGAAGACTGGTCAACTTATGGACTGCGCATGGCCTTCAGCAAAAGACTCAGCTTGGGAAAGTCATCCCATGTTGGAAAGGACTAGGCAGAGCTTGTGCAGATGAGCTGTTGAAGGAATAAAGATCATAGTTCAGCCGGGACCTCACAAGGTTGGCTGAGGCAAACCTCCCTCTCTGACCTTCGGCTCCCCATATGCAATGTTGCAATAATAGTGCTGAATTGGACTGGCAGGATTTGAATGGGGTGCTGAGATAGGACTAGCTTCCATTTGAGATTTGCTAACTCAGAAGTTTAATGCAGTCAAGTTTTTTTAAAAAAATAGCCTCTTAGGTTTTATTCTCATTGTTTATCTGTGGCATCACATTTTAATTTTTCCTACTAGATTTTGCAAGCAAAAAGCCCCACAAAACCACCTTTTCAGAGCCAAACTGAAATAAAATCTGACCTGAAGCAACATAATCTCCTTGAAACCCCTGAGAATTAGGCAGGAGGGAGCAAAGAGGTTTGCCAACCTCCAGGTGAAGCCTGGAAATCTCCTGGCCGCAGAGATCTGATCTACATATGAACTGATCGCCAGACCACAGAGATCAGTTCATATGGAGAAAGTTGTTTTGGAGGGTGGACTCCAGCATTATACCCTCTGAAGTCTGTCCCCCTAACCCCACCCTTCCAGACTCCACCCCCAAATCTCCAGGAATTTCCCAACCTAGTGCTGGCAACAGTCTCTTCAAATGGTGCTTGCTGAGGGAGGAGGGAATCAAACCCACTACCCTTCCTGCATTTAGTGGAAGCAATCGGCAGAGACCTAGGTTTGTGCAACTGCATGCTCTGAAGCTCTGCGCAAATGATCCTAGAGTGAATCCTAGAGTGGCCCTCTGTTAAAAGGACAGGACTTTTTTTCTCCAGGCAGTTGGCAACCACACTGATTGTACATGAACATGATCTCTGCAAATGACAGGGCTCCCCATAACACAAATGGAGCCATGCCCACCTTTGGTCATACCCTGCATCCCGCTCTCCTTCCATACGTTCATCACGTGTGGCTTGAAGGTACAGAAGAGGGTTAAAGCAATGAGGCAGCAGCAAAAATGCTATGCTTATGGAGCAGTGCGCTCCGTCTGTCCGCTGAGCCTTGCTGGCATCTGGCGCTTGCTCCTCTCCTGACTTCCTAATGCCAATGTAGACATTCCCTGCCCCTATCCCGAGAAAGTGGGGAATAAGCTATTTATTTATTTATTTATTCGTTTATTATTTCTCTCTCTTGTGCATGCACTCCTTGCTCTCTGGAACTGATGTGCTGATTATCTGTCAATCACTGTTACCGCATTAACATGTGACAGTGTGCGCATAACAATCACCCCCATCCAATTAAGCAAACCTTTCACACCTCCACGAGGGTGATGGAGGAGGAAGTTCAATCAGCATAATTAGTTCAATCAGAAAAGAACTTCATCAAGAGGAAGAAAGGGGGGGGGATAACATTCTGTGTGAAGCCTGCAGATCCAGAGGAGTTAGCCGTGTTAGTCTGTAATTGCAAAATAGTAGAGTCCAGGAGCACCTTTAAGACTAATCAACTTTATTGTAGCATAAGCTTTTGAGAACCACAGCTCTCTTTGTCTGATGCTGACGAAGAGAGCTGTGGTTCTCGAAAGCTTATGCTACAATAAAGTTGGTTAGTCTTAAAAGGTGCTACTGGACTCTTTACTGTGTGAAGCTTAAACATCACTGGTAGCAAATCATTTACCTCTGGAGGCAAATCCTGCCTTGATGGCAGTTAAGATACCCCTTTTGTTCCTTGGAAATCTTCCCCCTTGGCCTTTATTGTGTACTGGTTGAGACTGGGATTGTCAGCCACCAGGCAAAGCTTTTTACCATGTGAAGGTAGAAGAGGGTCACCTGGTAATTCCTGCCAAAGCAGGTGCTGTTAAAGGCATGGTTAAAGAGACCCCAAAGTTGGCAACCACTACTATCATAGAGGGCATATTTGGACTGGAAGCAGAAGATCCAGATTCTAACCACGTTCTACCCATGAAGCTCATGGATTAGCTAAGGACAACTCTTACCATGACCTCTTACTAGCTGAGAGGCAATTTGGTGTCAGAATAAAATCTGGGAGACACAGGTTCAAATCCCTACTCTGTCTTGGAAGTTTACTGGGTGACTTTGGGCAAGTCCCATATTCTCAGCCTAACTTACCTTGTAGAGATGCTGTGAGGATAAAATTGGAGGAGAGGAGAATGATGTAAGCCTCTTTGGGTCCCCATTGGAGAGAAATCCAATGGGGACCCAAAGCGGCTTACATCATTCTCCTCTCCTCCAATTGGAGTATAAATAAAATAAGAACCCTATTGGGTAAAGAAGCAACTTGACACCGCACACAACACACACATCAGGGTTACTTACTGATATTGAATCAGTCCTGAATAACAGCAGGATTTGGGTCCAGTGGCACCTTGAAGACCAGCAGGATTTTCAGAGTATGGGTTTTTGGCAGTCAGGGCTCCCTTCATCAGATACAAATATGAATGGAGATCCGAGAACTTTTATATCCTGAATGGTGTCTGATGAAGGGAGCTCTGACTCTCGAAAGCTCATACCCTGGAAATCTAGTTGGTCTTTAAGGTACTACTGGACCCAAATCTTGATAAGATGAATGAAACTGAAGGGGATCTGGTGGGTGTTTCTGGTAAGCACAGAGCCCAAAAGCTGAGCTAGAAATTACGTTATCCCAAGTGACTAATGATAGGGAAAGACTGGGAGCTGTGGGTGTACATGGCCGGTCCGTTTCTGTTTAAGCAAACTCAAAATGCGCTAAAGGGTCCTCTGTAGAAACCAGAAGTTGAGCGGCTGTGCTGCAGTCCCCTTGGTCTGGTGATGCTTCAGCTCTTCTGATTCCCTGCTGACAAAGATGGTTCAGAGTCACAGAGAAAGCAATTTGCTTGGTGAACTCAGTCAGGGGGTTAAGTTGAGCCAGGCTCTTGGAGGTTTGACTATGGGAGGAAGGGAGCATCGCTCACCATGCGCAATGCTCTTTCCCCTCAACACTGATTTAACCACAAACCATTCTTGCAGAAGTGATGCTAAAGCATGGCAGGATGGGTCCCTCTGTGGCAGGACTTGCTGACGTTTTTTTCTCCGCGTTCTGACTCAGCCCTGCCTCACTTGCTCAGTTCCAGCAAACCTAGCCACCACCACTCTCCAAAACACTCCGAGGAGTTTGAGTCCAGGGCTTCACCTGGGCCACACCTAGCCTGGAACCTGGTTCCCTCCGATGCATCTCCACAGCACTCCATATCCTCTTCTGTCTGACTAGGTGTGAGCATGGCTGTGCCTGTGTGGTTATGCTGGAGAGCCTTCCCAATGGAAGAGTCAAGGGACCTGCAGTGAAATCCTAAGCAGAGTCACTCCAATCTAAGCACATTGATTTCAATGGGTTTAGACTGGAGTAACTCTGCTTAGGATTTGACTGTTGAACCGCTAGGTCAGCAAAGGATTTTGAAGCTGCCTTATACTGCATCATCAGACCATTGGTCCATCAAGGTCAATTCTGTATTCTCCAACTGCCAGTGCATCTCCAGGGTCAGGCAGAAGTTTTTCATATCACCTACTGTCTCATCCTCTTTAACTAAAGATGCCAAGGACTGAACCGGAGACCACTTGCATGAAAGCAGAAGCTCAGCTGAATCACAACGCCTAAGCCCGCAAGAACTGAGCCACAGCCCCTCCCCTTATTGTTATCATATGGTTCTGCATTTCAAGAATCGGCTTAGAGAAAAACAATCAACGGGAAGGTGCCCAAACACAGCCCTGTCTATAGCTGATACAAGCCCAGACAATCAACCTCTCTGGAAGGCAGACGGAACCAGGGATGAGCTAGTGGCTGTACTGGAGGGATGTACTTTACATCCCTCCTAATGTCAGAACAGGTTAGTTGCTAGGACAGAGACACAATTCCATGGGTAAAAATGATTGGCAAAGAGGAGTTGTCAGGAGCCCAGAATGGTTTAAGTTGGTCATTAGAATAAGCCCAATGGCTTTTTGGTCTGTTGATTTGCTGGGCATTCCTTACTTTCTGCTTAATTTTATGCTAACCAATTCAGGCAGGTTCTGTTCAGCTGCTTGCATTAGCATTGCTAAACCAGGAGTAATTCAGGCCAGAACAGTAGACTCAAATATTTATTTTCCAAGCATATTTAAAATACAGCAACTGCAAAGTTGTGGTGGAGTAGATGGTGGGATAACACGCAGAGATTTTAATGGGCAACAATGATGAAATTAAGGTTTTGGGATGTCAATGTAAATTTGATAGGAAGCGCTTTCGAGTGCGTGTCCTTAGGGGAGAAGTAGAAGAAATTGTGGGGAATTTTCCCAATCCCAGTGGCACATTTTCAGCTGCTGCACAGACAGGACTGGTCCTTGAAAAGCAGTGGCTGTATTCTCTGAGAGTCCAATTCACACAAGGCTTGGGTTGTACAAATAGTATGGTCTTGGGGCAGGGAATTGTGTGGAAAGCAAAACCAGCTCTGCAGTTCGAACCGCAGGATCCAATTCAATTTAAAATCTGGATTTCAAAGTGGGTTGCTGCCCCCTCATTTTTTTTTAACAAAGGAATATTTCATTGTTTGATGGTTTTATGTCACAGTCAGCGGAAAGGTGATGAATAGAGATGGGCCCGATCTGAATTATGATTTCAACCCTCCCCCCGATTTTGGCGTTTGCACCATCGTGACTCAGCTAATCGGTTCTGTCCACGGCAACCGATCCAGCAATCGGGGGTTTGCTTGTTTGGGACTTGATCGGATGGGTCAGTTTCTGTTTGGAATTGCAGACACTCTGTCGCCAGTAATTTATTCCCGGGGCAACGGTGCCAGGGGAATGAGCTGTGTTTGCCCTCCTTCTGTCGCCCTCGAAACACGAATGGAAGCCCAGCTTTCCTTGATTAGCAGGCTTCCTTCCAACCACGGAGCAGCAACCCAGGGGAGGGAGGGGGAAGGGGGTGTTCTGAAGCCATGGGCACAAAGGAAAGGCAAAAGGCAGCACGGGAGGCTGGGAGGCTGCCTGCGTCATTCGTCTTTCCCAGGACAAGGGGCGCATGGGCAAGCCAGCCACCCCTTGTCCTGGGGAAAGGCAAAAGGCAGCACGGGAGGCTAGGAGGCTGCCTGCGCCATCCCAGGACAAGGGGCGCGTGGGCAAGCCAGCTGCCCCTTGTCTTGTGGGGCAGGTGAATGGTGCGGGCAGCCTCCGAGCCACTCGCGCTGCCGCCAGCTCCGCAGCGCACTGGGATAGCTGGCTTGCTGCGTGGGTGGGGGCGACTCAGGAGAGTGCGCATGTGCGTGCACCCAAGAGCCTGACTACAGTTGCCCTGGGCGCTGGCCTCCCCGATTCCCGATTCCGGACCAGAAACGAGACTTGATTGGTTAGAATCGGTGACCTGCGTTCAGCGGCAGCCCAGATCCACGAACGGCTTAATCGGAATTTTTTTTGGGGATCGTGCCCATGTCTAGTGATGAATGCCTTCTATAAATAAATTAGGCAATATATTCAAAATGGGACCATTCAAATAAGAAGACCCCAGCAGGATCATCTAGTCCAGCATCCCCTTTTAGATAATGGCCAACCAGTTACTCTGCAGGGTCAACTGCAGGGCATTGTGCCTGAGGTCTTCCCCTGATGTTGTCTCGGGCACTGCGATTCAGAGGTTGGCTGCCTCTGACTATGGAGGTTTCCTTTAGTCCCCGTGGCTAGTCGCCATTGATGGACCTGTCCTCCATGAATCTGCCTAATCCTCTTTTAAAGCCAGCTGTGCTTGTGGCCTTCATTACATCTTCAGGCAGCGAATTCCAGATTTTAATCACTTGTTGAGTAAAAGCCAGCAAAACAGATGTCAGCGTTAGCTTAGAATAGAATTCCATATCTCTTTAAGGTAATTAACTCAGAGAATCAGGACAAGATTTGCAGGATCTCCTCTGTAAATCAGCTAAGACTATGTTATGGACTTGTAGCAGTTCATTTGCACATTATGGAGTAGTACACTCGGGGCTTTTTTTCAGCAGGAACACGGTGGAACAGAGTTCTGGCACCGCTTGAAAATGGTCACATGACCAGTGGCCCCGCCCTGATTTCCAGACAGAGGGGAGTTTAGATTGCCTTCCACGCAGCGACGTGGAGGGCAATCTAAACTCCCCTCTGTCTGGAGATCAGGGGGCAGGACCACTGGCCATGTTACCATTTTCGCCAAGGGCGATTTCAACTTTAAAAAACTCCCCCCTTGTTCCAGCTGACCCAAAGTGACATCATTGTGAGGTCCTGAGTTCCATCACTGAGTTCCACCACCTCTTTTCCCAGAAAAAAAGCCCTGAGTACACTGATAGGGAGTTCCCACTTTACATAACAGTCAGGCATGAGTTCTGGGTTCTCCTTAAGTCCTGCGTGCTTGGTGCCTGGGTTGGATTGGCACCGCAGAGCTCAAAGACTGCTTCAGCCTCTTCCATTCCCAAAATGCTGTTCACAGGGAATATCTGGGTTTCCCCAACAGGCCAAATAGCATCCCTAGGATCTTCAGGTCATGAAAATGGCTGTAAGGAAGGCAGAAGACACTGCACATGGGGGAACTGAAGAGAACCAGCAACTTACGTCGGACAGTTACAGAGGCTGGGGGGCCCAGACTCAGACAACATGAACCAGTCCCTCACCTGCCCACAGGAAAAAGAGTCCACACACACACTCCTTTCCTGTGATCAGTGAAGCTGCTTTCTGAACATTGCTGATTATTGGGAGGGAGCATACATGTGGACATGTCTGTAGATTCGCACCATACAGACAACTCAGCTATTGCACAGGTTCAGGGCCTGTGTGTCATGTCTGCTGTTCCTCCCCACATGAAATGTCAGTGCATGGATGGGTCATCAGTACAGAGGTAGTTTCGGATAAAATAAAAGCTGACTCTATGTTTTTGCACCATTATATTAGAAGGAGCCTCTTCACGGTCTGGAAAAAATATAAAAAATATCTGGGTGAAGGTATCCCCTCTTGGGTGGTACCATTTGAAGTGATCGATCTGAGAGCTATCTATAATGAAGAACAATGTTTACCATATAAAGAGATATTGATTATGGAACAAAAAACGATAAGAATCAAAACGGAGGAAGAGTTATCCTCCTGTTATGGATGGTTCCAATATAGACAGATTAGAGACCTTTACAACTCGGATTGTTCAAAAGGAGGAATCAAATGGAAAAACTCAGAGTTGGAAGAGACTATACTACAAGAAAGTAAAAAGAAGATATCTAAAATTTATACAATACTTTTGAAGTGGTATACAGAGGATGAGACAGTCAAAGTACAGATGGTGAAGTGGGCAATTAACTGTCACAAAGAAATAACAATGGAGTCATGGGAATATTTATGGAAAACTACATTGAAGATTTCAACTTGTACCAGTATTAAAGAGAATGTCTATAAGATGATTTATAGATGGTATTTAACGCCTAAGAAAATTGCGCTTGGAAATGCAAATATGTCAGATAAATGCTGGAATTGTAAAAAGCATGAAGGATCATTGTATCATATATGGTGGACATGTGATGTAGCTAGACAGTACTGGGGAGATATTTTAGAAGTAATAAATGAGATTTTGCAGACCCAAATAAAGAAGAACCCAGAGCTATTGCTACTGAATTTAAGTATGGAAGATGTTCCTATGCAATACAGAACATTACTATTCTACATGACGACGGCAGCAAGACTTTTATATGTGCAGAAATGGAAGGTGCAAGAAATACCAACTATTGAAGACTGGATATATAAATTGCTGTACATGGCAGAAATGGATAAAATGACAAGAAAGCTGAGAGATCAGAATCTGGCAGAATTCTTTACTGATTGGGGAAGACTGAAAACATATTTAGAAAAGAAGTGGGACATGAAAGGGGAACTATGGCAATTCGAAAATTATTAGAATGGGTTTCTTTTTATTGGAAGAGATGGAATCTTTACCATATGGAGTGAAGTATTAGCTAATTGTTAGCTTAAATTTAGGTGGATTTGGAGTTAATAGATATTGGTAAAATTAATAAAGTAGAGATTTTATTTAATTGTTAGCTTAAATTTAAATATATCTGAAGTTAACAGATAGTAATAGATAACAGATTTTAAGTTAATAATAATAGATCTGAAGCTAACAGATAGAGCTTAGCTTAACAAAGCAGAATGTAACACGATATAATGAGTTATAGAAAAAGGGGATAGATTAGGAATAGATTAAGATATAGGGTTGGAAAGCTGTGGGAAGTCATGAAAAAGAGAGGAGGGAAAGGGTGGGGGAAAATGATATTGAGATGTTATTTGAAAGTTGTATGTATTAATATTCTCACCTAATAAAATTTTTTTCAAAAAAAAAAAGTACAGAGGTAGTTTCTATATGCATCCACTGTAACTTGTGAAAAGGGCTGCATTGTACCAGCATTAACTCCCAGCGTATCAGGGAAAACGGCTGATTTTGAGCAGGTACATGATCCACGTGGCAGATAACCTTGTGCAAGGTGCTGAGTTTCATCTTTTGGTGCTATGATGTTTGGCAGTGGGCACGCCCTTCTTCCCCAGCCATGGAGGAGCACTGGCTGGCCCTTGTCTCCACTGGAAGCATCTCAGTTCTAATGTTTGCTCACAATCTCTGCCGTAACGATTGGCTGACACCAGAATTTACTGGCTGTTCTGTGCAGATGGATTCTGGGAGCGTGATGGTTTTAATTGCAGTAAAATCTAAGAGAAGATTGGTTTGGTGAGTCAATAAATCAGTCAAGCTGAACACGTTACTTAAGCAGGGATAATATTTGGAGTCGGTGACTGTGTTCTGTGAGTAATCATTGCACTGTTATACGTATCATTTTCCTACCGTAGATACATTGCAAACAAAATTAAATGGAGATGTCAATTTAGCAAAAATGACGAGGCAATAATTAAACGGACCCTCCAGTGGGAGAAAGACAGAAGCTGCAATAAACACACACAAACCAGGCTCTGATGACAGTGAAATACATCCTCTTCTCCATTTAGGCCTGTCAGAATTGCCTGAATCAGACTAACGTTGCATCAAACCCAGCATCCTGCTTCCGGCAGTAGCAGGCTAAGAGCCTCTGGGAAGCCCAGAAGCAGAACATGAAGGTTTCTTTGTCCCAACACCTGGGATTGAGAAGTACCACATGACCCCCAAAGCCCAGCCAGCGCTCCATTCAGCCATGATTTACAATCTTTATTTATTTCAGAGATTTGCAGGCCACCAGAAACCTGATCAGGACAGCGAGCAAAGTAACCACAAGCATATCATACAAAACTATCAATAAAAGCTAGCTATAAAATTGTTAATAAAACCCCTGTCAAGGGGCATAAACAGCATAATCAGAAGTTAGCAGCAGTAGTCATAAAAGAGCAACAGTCACAAAACAGCGGCTTGCAGGTCATAAAACAACCAGCAAAAATAGGATGCAATAAAACTTCAGTTTACAGCATGAGAAAAGACAAAAGTTTTGGCTGGGCATCTAAAAGAGAGTAGACGCCAGGCAAGCCTCAATGGGAGGTGCATTCTACAGGTGAGAGGCCACCACTGAAAAAGCCCTGTCTCAGGTCACTTTGCTGCCTGCCTCAATATGGGCCACAGAGAGCGGGATTTGGGAAGAGGAGCTTTACTGGCAGGTTGGGCAGAAGAAGAAGAGCAGTTCTTCAAGTATCTCAGCCCAAGCCATTGAGGGCCTTGAAGGTAAGAAGCAGCACTTTGAATTGTGCCTGGGAACAGATGGGCAGCCAGTGCAGACCTTTCAGGAAAGGGGAGATATGATTCCTGTATCCTACCCCCAACAACAGACTGGCTTCTGCGTTTTGAACCTGGTGGAATTTCTGGACCGTTTCCAAAGGCAGCCCCATGTAAAGCTTATTACAGCGCAGTAATCTACCGGGATGTCACCAATGGATCACACTTTTTGGAAAATGGCCATTGCTGCTCTATCAGTTGTAGCTGACAAAAGGTGGAGAAGACCTGACTCTCCAGCCACAGTCCAGGATCCGGCAGCACTCCCAAACTCTGAACCTGCTCCTTTGAGGGGGGGAGGAGTGCAACCCTCTCCACAGCAGGACAAATTCTCCATCTTCAAGCAGCTTTGTCATTGACCAACAGCACTTCAAATCTTGTTTACTAGTCCTCACCCATCCCATTACCTTCTCCAGGCCACCTGTTCAGGACCTCCTCAGACCCGCCTGACTCAGCTGCTCAGGTGAAACAGGGCAGGGTGTCATCTGCATATTGCTGGCACTCCGAATCTAGGGATGATCTGTCCAAGGAGTTTCATGCTTAAACAGCAATGGGTGACCTGATGGAAACCTGTGGGAGCTCGTAACACTAATGCCCTGGGGCCAAGCAGTGGGCCCCCAACTCCATCTTCTGGTCGGCCAGGTAAAGGCAGAACCACTGATGTACAGTGCTTCCCCCCTTCCTGGCCCAGCCTGCCTCTCTTATCTGCTGGCAGGAACACAAAAAGGAACACATTCCTCCCATCACTCTCCCAGTGAAGATCATCAGCCAGAGTGGACCAAGGCCATTTCCATCCCATAGCCAGGACTGAATCTGTACAGAATTGGGTCTCAATAATCACTCTCCTTCAAGACCAGGGCTGTTTCCACATGGCTTACCTTATTCTGCAAAATAGCGAAATCTCGTGCGAAATCTCGCTAGAAGACACTGTTATCATGTCTTCTTGCGTGAGAACAGCGTCTTCTTGTGTGATTTTGTACGAGATTTCGCTATTTTGCAAAATAAGGTAAACTGTGTGGAAACGGCCCAGTTGATGCGGTGCTGCCACCATGCTCCCAAACACCTTGCCCATGAATGAAAAGTGAACCCCTAAGGTGGCAACTATTCAGATGATTCAGCTCCAGGGACACCTCATTCAGAAGAGGTCTCATAACCATCTCTTTCAATGTGGCTGGGAATACACCCTCCCTTGGACAGGCCTTTCTTGCTTCATGGAGCCAGTTGAACAGCCAAGCACAGATAGATAATATCATCCATGAAGTGCAAGGTTCAAGCCTCTGTGTGGTGGGCCACACGCTTCTAAGCATCTTGTCCACTTCTTCTGGCCTCCCCATCTGAAAGCCATCCATGCAACTAGGACTATGAGCAACCTGATCCAACCATGGCATCCAAGTCTCAGTGGATATGAACGTTTGGATTCACAAAAGGCATTGCACAAGAATCACAGCAGGCCGGTGTGCACGCTCAAGGCACCAAGTCAGAAGCTGGAAAAGGTCCCATCAGGTTGCATTGTGTGGACTCCACAGTGATGGAGAAGTGAGCCTTCTTTGCATCTCTCGCCCACCACAGAGTAGGGGCCATAATGCATTCTCACCCATGCTCACTTGGAGTTTTCCTTCATTTGTGCTGCAGTTGTCTGCTTTGCCCAGCCATTTCATTGCCTTGAGCTCCTTGATAAACCATGGGACATTCCATGTTCTACAGGAGGGAAATATCATTTATAGATCTCTTGCCCAAAATGAATTGGTCTCTTAGACTTTTAAACAATTTGATTTAAATGAGATACTGGCTGAGTTCCTTTGCAGCTTTGCACTTACACTGCATGCATGCTGTGTTGTTGCTTTGCAGAAGGAACAATCCCATCTCCATATTACAATTGCTGACTTCCAGGAGATTTCCTAGAATTACAACTGATCTCCAAACTAGAAATATCAGGTCCCCTGGAGAAATAGCTGCTTTGGAGTGTTGTTGACTCCATAGGATTGTACCACTAATGCTCCTCCCCTCCCCAAACTCCTCCCTCCCCAAGTTCTGCTCCCAAAACTCCAGGCATATCCCAACCTGGAGTTGGCTACACTATTCCACACAGTGTTATGTAAGTGCAACTCCCACAGGGAAGGACTTTCCCCTCTGCCAGCATCATATTTAAATCAGCCCTGAGCTAGGGCTGATGAAGCACTTTCACTGGGAAGTTTTTGCTGCTACTTCCTGATATTTGCATCTTTTAAAATCACAGTTTGTGGTTAAAATCCAATCGTTTTGTGAAACCCTCCCCTTCACTTGGGTGCTCCAGAAAACATCCTAAGTAATGCACATTTTCAGAGTTTCTAGAACTTTGGGAAATGGTAGCAGACTGAAAAGCAAACAGTAAAAGTTCTGAGCTTTAACGACCCGTACAGCATCACTTCAGAGAGCAGAAGAACAGTCCTCGATTCCCCAAACTCTTGTCTCTTTTGGAGACAGACACGCAGCTTATTTGTAGTGGAATAATTAAGGCCACAGTGGAAAGCGATGGGGGCTTACTTCTAAGGCATTGTGCATCTAAACAAGCAATTAGTGGGAGTGAGCCAACCAGGGAGCACAGCAGGAGAAAGGGGAGGAATGCTGTCCTTCACTCAATGACTTCTCCCAAACCTCCTTAGTGATGTTGCTGCCTTGGACATTTGTTCCCTGTTTATGCTTAGATCTCTTCCCTGCTCTAATCTATCTGATTACATTTTGCATTCTCCCTTTGCATCCTGACTCCCTTCTTCGCATCACCCCTCCCACCTTCTGACTGGGATATAAGGGCTCAAGGATCTCCATTCCTACTTGTATCTAACGAAGGGAGCTTTGACTCTCAAAAGCTTACGACATGGAAATCTTGTTGGTCTTTATGGTGCAGCTGGACACGAATCTTGCCCTTCTACTGCAGACCAGCATGGCTACCCACCTGAAACGAATCGTACAAGGTTGCTTGATCTGATGTAAGCCCACAAAGGGGAAAGGGGGACATGCTGCATTTGCGAGGTTGTCTTCAGCAAAAGAGCACAGAGGAGAGTGGAAGGAAGGAGCCGATTCTAGCTTGTCTGTGCGTGAAATCTGATGAAAACTCGCCACCGTGGAGTAAGAAGAGTGGGCTTTCAAATATAGGCTGATACCATTGAGACCAGCAGGGAAGGTCATTCTGCTGGGCTAATCGGTTACTGGAAAGGCGACAAGAGGGGGGCATGCATAGTGGGGGTCTCTCTTCCTGAGCTCCCCTTCCTCCAAAAATGCCTTCTTTCTTCCACCAGTTAAAAATACTGATGTATTGCCTTTCTGCTCACTGAACCAAGTGATGGGATTGGAGTTGGTGGTAATGTGAACATGTTTGGTCATCTAGAAATACATAACTAGACTGAGACATGAAAATGCTGCATGACTTTGTACAATTGATGTATTTGGGTTCACTCAGCTGTTAACTTCATTGCGGGGAAGGGATGGCAGAAATAATTTGCAACGGTTCTCACATGCGCTTCCTGAACCGTGCCAAATTAAGCATACTGTATCCACCACCCCTCTCTATCTACCTTAATGCTCAATTGAATAGTGGCAGTTCAGACAGAGTTGCTTGTGAACCTCATTAATTCCAACAGCACACACAGGATTATATAATCAAGACCTAGAGGTGGGCCACATCATATGTCAGATGCCCGGATCAACACCAGAAATGAGTTTCTCTGGCAAAAGCACATGGCGAGTCCTCATTCCACAGGGAGATTCCAACAAGAAAATCTTATGAAGTCTGACAGTATCTCAGAAGGACTTAACATGGACCTGGAATTCCTCAGCTATTATTGGTGAAAACCAGTTTGGCAAAACTAGGGGTGTGTGTGCTTTATCACCACTTTCTCCTGTTGTTATAATCTGGGTGCTTTGTTTAAATAATCACATTTGCATTTTATATAACTACATAATCCCCCTGGACTTTTTTTTTGCATTTGTTGTTAGCAGCTTCCCTCACTCCCCTTTTTGTGTGTTTGTAATCCCGTTAGCCTGCAGCAGCCCAAACCCCAATGGCTCCTATAACATTAAGGACTAGGAATTCCAAAGGGGTAGTCGAGTTATTCATGTTAGTTAAGTAGAACATGAATGTCATGTGACACTTTGAACAGGTCCAGTAGCACCCTAAAGACCAACAAGATTTTCAGGGTATAAACTTTCGAGAGTCGAAGCTCCCTTCCTCTCTTGTGGCACTTGGAAAACAAATAAGTTTTCATTCCAGCATCAGATGCACATGGTGGGTCCTCATTCCACAGGCACATTTTATCCTGAAGTTGAAGAAACCGAGTCCTGAAAGTATAGGGTTGCCAACCTCTCGGTAAGTCCTAGAGTTCAGCTGCGATTCTAACTGGTCTTCAGACCTCAGAGATCAGTTCCCTGGAGGAGATGACACCCCCAAATCTCCAGGAATTTCCCAAGCCAGAGCTGACAATCGTGTGAAGTGCTGGTTTACATGCTAATGAGGCTGTTGTTCCAAAACAAACAACGTGCCACTTTGCAAACAGGAGAATTGGAAAGCCCTAGAAGAGAAGGAAATGTGAGCAAGAACAGAGGCCCATTCCTTCTAGCCTCAAGGCAGCTCCGAGAAGGAAATCAACCCTACCTACCTCAACCACAGTTAAGTGTCTGTCTCTCCAGAATAATCTTTTCAAGGATCTCTACAGATTGGTCATTATGGGAAGGAATTTCCTTAGCTAATCACTCCCTAACCCCATACTGGGGTTTGTACTGGCCAGCTTTGCCATTAGGGGTTATTATTTCTGCTTGCAGATGGGGGTCAATCCTCTTTGAGCATTGGGTTATGGTACCCTCTCTTGCCAAACTTATTCCTAGATGAACTGGCAGGGTTTTAGCCAGTGGAGAGGGGGAACTTCCTTCAATAAGCCAGGAAGATTTCCAGTGGAGTGTGTGATCATCAACATATAATCAATATAATCTAGAAGCACCATAAATGAATTGTGACCTGCAGGGGTTATTTCGTAGAAAAATAGCTGGAGGAACTCATTAGCATAACTCATTAGCATACACTACACCCCTTACCATCACCGGAAGCGTGTCATTAGCATAACTGATTTGCTTATGCCACACCCCCTGATATCACCTATCCTGGTTGTTTTTGACTCAATCCTGGACATTCAGGGCCAAAAAGGGGCCCAAAATGGTCAGGATTGGGCCGCTGCCGAGTGGGAGAGTGAGCCACCACCTGTCAGAGGCCCAATCTGGGCCATTTTGGGCCCAATCCAGGCTGAAACGGGCCCAAAATGGCCGAGAGTCGGGTGGGCGGGGCCACTTGACATGTGACCTCTTTGGGGAACTGCCGGAACTGTGTTCCTGCACGTCCCCCCTCGAAATGAGCCCTGGTGACCTGAACTTTTAACCTTGGTAATTCTGTGTTTGAGCAGAAAGGTGAATGACAGGGTGAGTTGATTGCAAAAGAACCTAAAAGGCCCCAGAAAGGCTGAAGTACCAGAGATAACAATAGATGTCTCCAGAGAAGTCTGAAGAAAACAGCTACAAAGTGAAGGAACACCACAAGATACTAGACTGCTTGATGGGTAAAGGCAGAGTTAGCACCCCAGAGGGAGTCTGCAAAGACAGACGGATGCAAATATTTTATGAGTCAGCAATGAGTGATGGAATTCAAAGCTTGCAGGTTGACTGGTTTCTACCAGACTCTACTGAGATGCCAACCCCTGAAAGAAGGGAGGGCTGCAGAAGGAGGCCATAGTTAATTCAATCATGGGAGAGAGATTACCCAGCAACTTGACATCATCCTGACACAACAGTTTGCACACTCTAACTCTCCCATGCTCTCTTCCTTGTTAGCTGCTCAACGTGGACTGGTGAGTATGAGACTGCAATTGGAAAATCCCTCTTATTCATTAAAATTTCATTTCTGTTCCAATGAAAGTGACATAAATGGTGAGTAAACATCAACCAGGCATTTCCTTGTTCATTCTTACTTCCTAAACCATCCCAAAATTCAGAGGAGTTAGCCATGTTAGTCTGTAGAAGCAAAGTAGTAAAGGATCCAGTAGCACCTACTGGACTCTACATCCCAAAATTGTTACCAGTGAGGTTATATGTATGGGTGGGTTACCAATTACCATCCAGACTGGCATTCTCTCTGAACTTTCTTATGGTGTGTGGCCCATACATTCTGCACGATAGATGACTGGTTTCTCTTCACTGGTGCCTAAACATGTCTCTCGGCTGCAATTTCAAGGTGCTGCTTGTTGGCTTTCCTGCTGGATTTGAAGCCCATTGGAAGGGCTGTGGCTCAATGACAGAACATCTGCTTTGCATGCAAAAGGTCCCAGGTTCAATCCCTGGCATCTCCAATTAAGAGGACCAGGCAGCAGGTGATGTGAAAGACCTCTGCCTGAGACTGTGGAGAGCAGCTGCCAGTCTGAGTAGACAATATTGACCTTGATGGACCCATGGCCTGGTACGGTATAAGGCAGTTTCATGTGTTCATATGTTCATTAGCTCATCCACTCAAGACACCAGGGCTCCATCGGTGATTTTCCAGTAATACTCCAGCTTGCCTTACTTACACATCACTATTTTCTCGTCTCATCTTGTTAGAGGAAGCAATTTAAGCTGCTCATGCCTGTTTGTCAGCCATTATTCCCCTAATGGAAATGGTTCCAAACATATTCACAGTTCCAGGCTTCCAAAAAGCCTCTGATTAATACCTCCAACTGATGGTTCAGCTGTTCCACTTACTGATCTGCAAAAAACTAATTAGGCAAAGTACTGGGTCATTTCCATATGGTTCTAATGGACTACCATGGAGTAGAAAATGCTCTATTTTGATGGAGGCAGAAAGAAGAATATTGATGTTTCATCCAGAGCTGTGCAAGAAGATCAACAAGCCACTAGGAAGGACATCAAGGGAAGGGTGAGGCCAGGGTTGTTGGTGGTAAAAGGGCCTTCAAGTCATGGATGACTTGTGGCAACCGCTGATGGGATTTTCAAAGCAAGAGACTAACAGAGGTGGTTTGCCATTGCCTGCCTCTGCATAGCCATCTTGCTTCTTTAGAGGTCTCCCATCCAATTACTAACCAAGGCAGATGCTGCTTAGCTTCCAAGACCTGACAAGATTGGGCTTGCCTGGGCTATGTAGGTCACAGTATGGCCAGAGTTGCCAGGGATCAAAGTTTTAGGACCTATTTTCAGGGGCTCTGTTTGAAATCTCAGAACTATGCGCTTGCCCACTAACTCCATGGCTTCTTTTGAGACTTCTGTGCATGCCTATTGCGCATCTCAGTTGGAAATGGGAGACAATAATCTGGAACCAACTGCATTTTACACATAGTTCAGAATTTATTTCATAGGTTTTGAAAAAGCTTTTCTTGGTCCATTTCTTCAAGGACTGTGGCTGCACACATTTGCAGATGCCAGGGACATTTTCTGGTGATGTGCCAAAGTAGCACAGCTATTCCATGTAACCTCGCTGGCAGCAACCCATCAGTACCAGGGCTTAGGATACTTTCTGGCACTCCTGAAAGTGAGAGACCTGGAATTGGCCTTGAAAACCTGCAACAGTCAAAATATAATGCCAGGGCAGAAGCCGATGCATGAGCCGCTTGAAGAAGAGGCAGAACGAATGAATGGGGAAGAATTAGTTCTCACCCTGGCATGTTTGGGGTTTAGCAGGACTCTTTACATCAGATTCTGACGTTTAAAGGTTGTACTTTGGATAGCAAGGCTTCCCTCTTTCAGTTGCTGACTCTGAGCTGGAAAATTCCTGGAGATAAAAAAAATGAAGAAGAAAAGAAAATTCCTGGAGATTTGGGGGTAGAGCCTGAGTAGGGTGGGGCTTTGGGGAGGGGAGGAAGATAAGTGGGACATAATGCCACACTCCTCAAAAGGAGTCGTTTTCTCCAGGGGAACTGATCTCTGTAGTCTGGAAATCAGTTGTAATTCCAGGAGATCTCTAGGCTCCATCTGGAGGTTGGCAACTCTCTGGATGGATGATATCATCTGGGCTTGTTCCGTGCACGCAAAGGAGAAGTTTCCTCTTTCTGCTTTGAGTTGTTCTTCAGCTGACCTGCCTTCTTCCCATCACCAATATTTGTGAGACGTTTCTCCTTGAAAATTCAGAACGAAAAGGTTATGGGGTAGAAGGAGGGCCATAAACAGGTTGGGCCTTTCAGGCAAAGAGTCCGAGTTAATGCACTGCACTTTCTGGCTGTTCTCGTTTGTACAGATCCCGGTTGGAGAAGCTGTTGGGCTCACACTGCCCAGTGCTCTAACAGCGGATCTGCAAATTCCCCACAATTTTTCAGAGACAGAATTCTGGCCTTGCTGGGGGACACAAAGGCCAGAGTGAGTTCTGGACTTTGCCAGACCTGCTCCTGATTTGAACACACATGGACACACGTATGAAGCTGCCTTATACTGAATCAGACCCTCGGCCCAGCAAGGTCAGTATTGTCTACTTAGACTGGCATGGCAGTGCCTCTCCAGGGTCTCAGGCAGAAGTCTTTCACATCACCTGCTATCTCATCCTTTTAATTGGAGATGCCGGGGATTGAACTTGGGACCTTCTGCATGCCAAGCAGACACTTTACTACTGAGCCAGGTCTTGAGGCCAGTTAGAGACCAGCTCTCTGCTTCTTGCATCCTCATCCTGCCTGCTGCTTGGTGTTCATTGATCCTGGCCGGTTCCCAGGAAGGCATCCACCCGCCTCTCAGTCCAGCTGTACCGTGTGCCTTGATTCACCCTCCATTAACCAGTCCATGAAGTCCCTGTCTGGGGGAAACTTCTGTCAGGTCCCACTTGGGTCTAGAGAGCCTTTTGGATTCCAGCTTGGAGCATGCAGTTCTTTGAAACCAGCCTGAAGAACAGCTCTCTCAAGCATCCCCCAAAGCTGGGCACAGGTAGGGGAAGAAAGACTCTCCCTGGCTTGTGAGGAGCAATCAACATCATTGCAAATGCATTAGCTGGCTTCAGGAGGGGGCAAAGGGAGCAGCCGCATAATGGACCAAGAGGAGACCAAAAAGCCTTTTCCACAACAACAGGGGAGTCTGCAAGATGCACCCGAGCCAGATGAGAGAGCGAGCGTGCAATTTCAGATCATTAGCTGACCCATTTTCTTCCTGCCTCTCGTCTCTCCTGTCTGGTGCTCTTGGAGCATTTCAAAGCAAAAAACTGAGTTGATACTCCCATCACCAGCAACCTCTGCCCTCCATTGAGATTCCTCCGTGACTTACTGGTTAGTTACTTGGTGCAGCAGCCACCCCCCTCCAACTATTTACTTCTGTTATTGATGGGCTGCTTTTGCAAAGCTAAACTAAAAGCAATGAGCTAACATTGCTACATGGAGTTATCGGAGTCCTCAAGCCAAGTCAGCTTTTGCAGGAAGGTGATGGCTGTCCCTTCCCCTTTGAGCCCCTGACTTCTCCATCACCCATTAACCATTCACAGAGGAAGAGAGAGAGGACACCTATGCTCAGCTTTAAGGTAGGAGCAGGAACCCATGGAGGTGTATCCCCAATTGAGGTCCACTCATTTCCCTCCCTCTTTCTTTCCATTTCACTCCCCCCACAAAAGCTGCTTACTCTTCTTCCATGTCCTCCTCCCAGCCTCTGGTCTCTCTGGTTTTCAGCACACAGCTTCCACCTGCAGGGTACAGCTGGGAGCCAGAAGTGATGGAATTTGGCTCAAGCTGTCACTCTAGCTGGGCAACTTGCCCTCCAGCCAAGGGCCAAAGCCTTCTTTTCTGTGTCTTCTCTTGTTGTATTGTTATTGGCCATCAGCTTTGGCATCGAGCTCCACTCCCCAATTAGCACATGGTCAAGTATCTTGTATTCACGGTGCTTTCCAACTAAGCTAGCTCATGGCTGCTGAGAGAACCACTAGTGTTTTTTGTTGAAATAGATTTTTAAAACTTATTTATTGTACTTCATTATATTCTACCTTCCTCCCCCCATGGGAATCCAAAGCGGCTTACATCATTTTCCTCTCCTCCCTTCCATCCTCACAAAAACTCTGTGAGGTGAATTTCTATTGAAACCAGGGCCCGGCAGGATTTGTTATCTTTCCGCTGGGCCTGTAAGACGAAGATGTTCCACCAGGCATATAGCTGAGGCTGGGCCAGGCCTCTGCTGGCTGTGTAGGAAGAGGAGGTGAACGATTTAAACCTCCTTATCAGATCTGTCCACCACCCTGGGCACATAACAACAACAACAACAACAACAACATTCGATTTATATGCCGCCCTTCAGGACAATGCCTACTCAGAGCGGTTTACAAGGTATGTTATTATTATCCCCACAACAAAGCACCCTGTGAGGTGGGTGGGACTGAGAGAGCTCCAGAGAGCTGTGACTAGCCCTAGGTCACCCAGCTGGCTTCAAGCAGAGGAGTGGGGAATCAAACCCGGCTCTCCAGATTAGAGTCCCGCGCTCATAACCACTACACCAAATGTTTTTAAAATTAACTAAGCAATGACTGCTGCCACTGGGGGAAGCTATCTATTGTAAAATTGTATCAAACTGGATGTTTTTATAATGCTTTTATATGTTTTTATGGAACCGTATTTAATTATGTATTGTGTTTTAAATGATGTGATCTGCCTTGAGCCTGCTTGCGGGGAGGGTGAAAAGCCAGACAAAATAATCCCAATGTCACCCTGTGAGCTTATGTCCAACGTCACCCAGTGAGCTTACATGGCAAAGTGGGGATTTCGAACCTGGGTCTCTCAGATCCTAGCCCAGCACTCTAACCACTAGACACCACTGGCTAAACACTGGCTAAAAGCAAAAGGTGGATAGCTCTTTTGGTCTGCAGTACAATAACAAGATTAGAATCTAGTAATGCCTTAAAGACTGACAAGATACGCTTTTGCACATCTAACAAAGGTTTTTAAGGTGCTGTTGGATTTGAATTTTGGTTGAAATGGCACTGTTGCTCTCTCTGTGACTACTGGGACGTCTGCTCCACTTTTTGCCCCATGGAATAAGCAGTGGGGCTGCCAGGCAGTCTCTGTAGCTTCTTCTCTGCTCTTGAATTTCTTCCGAGCTGTCTGGTGACCAAGTGTGAGAGTTTTCCCCCCAAACCTTCCTGACGCTGTCTCATGGAATCAATGAAGAAAACGTGTTCCTAGAGAAAAAGATCATTTATTCAGTACGGCTTGCAATGGGGTGAAGGAAACTGCTTGTGGCTCCTGATGAGGCCGTCTACTCCACATACAAGCCACCACACATGCCAGGGGAAAAGAAGCAGAGGGATAAGAAGTCATACCATTTGATGTCAAACCTGCCTGTTAACAGGGTAGCTACTCACCTGGACACTTCCCTTGAGGCTGGTTACGCTTCTGAGGACACAGAGCATCAGAATAAAGCAAGAACGGCATCGACTGTTTACAGTCAGAATTACAAAAAAAGGATACTTGCATTTTTCTTCCTTTCCATTTCAGTTTTGAAGTAAAGCTGAGAAGTGCTGGGACTGATCCTTTCCCTGGAATCTGCTGCTGGCCTCAGATATGTGTGGGCTGATTGTCCATACACATGGAGCTGTCTTACACCAAACTGGACCATCAAAGCCAATTTTGTCTACTCCAACTGGCTGTGGCTCTCCAGGGTCTCAGACAGAGGCCTTTCACATCACCTGCTGCCTGGTCCTTTTAACTGGAGATGCCGGGGATTGAACCTGGGATCTTCTGCATGCCAAGCAGAGGCTGTTCCACTGAGCCACAGCCCCTCGCTACTTTGTAACCTCTCACCTGTACATGCACAAAGACGATCATTTATTATTACTTCTAAAGCTTAGCCTTGACATTGCAACAGGTTTGGGAAAGAGACCACAGATTAAATCCTGCAAAGAGAGGCCCTACTCTGCCTTTCCACAGAAAGCTAAACTCAAAGTCTAATTTTGCTTCCAGGGAACCAGAAGCGGCAAAAAGAGAGAGAGAGAGAGAGAGAGAGAGAGAATGAGTTGCCATGCAGAATGCATGCGGGTGTTTGCCGTGGCCTGAAGGTCAAAGCATTGAGTGTCTGCTAATGAAAATTAATAAGAGAGTGTGATTATTTGAATCAGAAGAATCTGAATCCCACCTCCTTGAAACAGCAAAGCACAGCTGGAGTTCCAGCTAATGCGCCCAGCTTGATGGTGGCCAAAATGCAGAGCACCTTCAGCTCAGCGCGGCAGGCTGCGCACTGCCCAATTTTCATGTTCATTTTGCTTTCATATGCTGCAGACGTGGCTTTGACTCAGATGTGCAGCTTTTGATGCCTCATTCTGGTTCACAAAGGCCTTTCATTTTGTATGTTTTCCCTGGAAAGACAGCATCTCTTTTCTAAGCTGCAATTGTCTCAGTTGCTGTTTTTCCTCCATTCCCTTTCATGCGTCATCCAGACAATAGCAGTGACGGGAAGGCGGGGTGGGGGCAGGTGAGCAGTGGATGAGGTTTTTTTCAGACATACGTTAAGCTGCCTTACTCCCAAGTAGAGAGTCAGGTGGAAGTTCCCAAAAACATCCAGTAAGGTGTAGGCAGGTAGAGAGTTGGACTAGGATTTGGGAGTCATGTGTGTACAGTGAGATCCTAAACAGAGTTAACCCTTTTAAGCTTATTGAAGTCAATGGACTTAGAACTGGGTTTGATTCCTCACTCCTCTGCTTGAAACCAGCTCGGTGACCTTGGGTCAGTCACAGCTCTTCCAGAGCGCTCTCAGCTCCTCGCACATCACAGGGTGATTGTTGTGAGGATAATAATAACATACTTTGTAAATCTCTCTCAGTGGGCATTAAGTTGTCCTGAACGGCAGTATATAAATCGAATGTTAAGAATGCTGTAGCTCTGCATTGGAGCGCACTATTTGCCACTAACCCAAAGGAGGTATTCATTCATTACTTTAAAAACCAGTATTGGAGAAGGTTGGTATGGCCTGCTATAATCCAGTCTCTAATCTGCTCTCTTTGGGCAAGATAATTGGGACAGTTATGGTGGAACAATGCCAGGTTTTTCTGAATGATTCCTCTGCAATAAACCCTTTTTCGGTCAGGTTATAGGCTGGGCTGAGGGATGGAGACAGCATCGGTGGCTTAAGTTAGACAAGGGGTGAGTTTTTTTGTTGTTGTTACTTGATCTATCAACAGCCTTCAATATGGCGGACTTCCTGTTTGGGATCCATGGAGGTCTAACGCAGCTCCACTTGCGGAGCTGACCGGACTGCCGTTTTAACCGGCCGGCGGGGTGAAAATAGCCCGCGGCCGACTGCTCTCAGGCGGGGAGCAGGCAAAGAACGCTCAAGACCCTAGGGTGAGCTAGATCTCGGACGAGGGGGGGCTCTACACAGCGAGTCTCCCCCCGATCCTTGAGGTCCCACCTTGCGACGGGTCGGCTATAATCTCTGCGGCAGTTTTGGGGCCAATTCGGCTGGCATAAGACCTACATACCCAAGCATCGATTGGGGGAAGAAGCTGAGAGGAGAACTTAAAATCGAAACAGCGATTACAACCCGAGAAAAGTGAAGAGAAGGTAAAGATCATTATCTTCTGAGACGGGACAGATTGATAAAAACAGAGAGGAAAAAAAGTAGATTTTTAAACTGCAACAGACTAGTGAAAAGGAGGGGAAGACTCGGCAGGAATCGAATTTAAAAAGAGACTAAGTTTAAAGAAGTTATTAAAGAAATGGGACTATTGTTTTGAATACCTGTGGCTTTGGAGCTGTGAGAAAAAGACACCATCGCGAGATCTGCTGTGGGAAGACGGGAGACAGGAAGTGCGTAATAACAATAGAGTGGCTGGAGAGAAGCGGCCCTTGCTGGAGGGCAGGAAGTAGGGAATCGCCATTTTTGAAAGGGGAAGGGTCGCGGCTTCAGCGGAAGAGGAAGTAGGCCATCTTGGATTACAAAATCATAGAGAAACCATAGAGAAAAGACGCCCGACATTTTGGACTCTTTAAAACTTAATTTCTATAAGAAGACCGGGACATTTAAAATAGAAAAACGTTAAATTTTACGCCACGGAGTTAAGGAAGAGAGCGGATTCGTGGGAGCGAGCTAAAGCAAGCCCCACGATGTCAAAAAAAGAGTGGCAATCGGCAATAGAAAACCTGGATAAAAACCTGGACAAAAAACTTTTAGATATGATTAAAGAACTTAAGGACACGAAATTGGAGCTGATAAAAGAGGTTAAAGAGGTTACACAGACAGTAAAATCGGAGCTGTCAGAAGTGAAAAAAGGTATGGAAACAATACGAAGTGAATTACAAGGAACGCAGCAGAGAGTTAAAACAGTAGAAGACGCGATGGAGAATTTAGCAGACACGCAACAAACAGAGATGAGATTGGTGAAGGGGAGAATGTCAGTTGCAGAAACTAAACATATGGAGAAGCAGCTACGTTTTCGTGGCTTGCCAGAAGTGGAAGGAAAGTCAGCGCAAGAACAGATGACTGAGGTGTTGGCTGAGTACCTGGGGAAGGAGGAGGAGGAAGTTGTGGCTATCCTAGATGTGGCATACCGTGTGAATTCGAGAATAGCAACCCAGAGGAAACTACCAAGAGATGTGATTGTGCAGTTTACAACACGAAATATGAAAGAGAGGATTGTGACAAAACAGTTTCAAGATCCATTGGAGATTGATGGCAAGACGATTATTATAATGAAGGAACTGCCCAGATCAGTGTTACTGGACCGGAAAAAATATAAAGTGCTAATTCAGATTTTGAAGGACATGAAAATCAGGTACAGATGGGAGTTACCGGAAGGAGTGTCCTTTGAGTTTGGAGGGGCCAAAAAACGCATCAGATCTGAGCGAGAGATGGAGCGATTTATTAAGGACAATGAAAAAGACTTACCAACAAGATCATGAGTATGGAGTGTAAAGTATTATCTTGGAATGTAAATGGACTAAACTCACCGAATAAGAGGAAAAATACTTTTCACTGGCTACTAAAACAAAAATGTGACATTGTTTGTTTGCAAGAGACCCATATCAGAAAGCAGGATGTAGAATATTTAAAATCTGGAAAATTGGGCAAAGAATATGTAGCGGCCTCCAACAAGAAAAAAAGAGGAGTGGTGTTGTACATAAAAGAGGAGCTACAGCCAAAATTTGTTATGAGAGATGTGGAAGCTAGATTTGTAGCAGTGGAATGTATTTGGAATTTAAAGAGAGTGTTGGTAGTCGGACTTTATGCACCTAACGGTGCAAAAGAAAGCTTCTTTGAGGATTTAAGGAAGCATTTAGACGATCTTGCATACGACCAGATAATTCTTGCTGGAGACTTCAATGGAGTGACAGACTTGGAATTAGACAAAAAGACTACAACGGCACAAAAGAAAAGAGGACTATTACCAAAGCTTTTTTTTGAGTTGATTCAACAAGAGACTCTTGAAGATGTATGGAGGAGAGAATATCCTAAAAGCAGACAGTTTACTTTTTATTCTGCAAGGCATTCTACATTATCAAGAATTGATATGATCTGGGCCTCAAAAGACTTAGCATTATGGACTAAGGAGGTAGAAATAATGCCTATGGTAGGCTCAGATCACAACCCAATTATGTGGAAATTTGGAAAAAAGAGAAAAAGGAAAGCATGGAGAATAAATGAGGACTTGTTACAGGAAAGAGAGAATATGGAAATACTGAGAAGAGAGACAAAGTTTTTTATACAATACAACGTGAATAAAGAAGTACCAACCAATAAAGTTTGGGATGCTTACAAGGCGGTTGTAAGGGGCATACTAATGGACTTAAATGGTAGAGCAAGAAAGAAGAAAGAGGAGAAAAGACAAGAGATTGAGGAGAAAATAAAAGCCAAAGAAACACAGCTAAAAAAGAGACCAGGGAAAAAGAAGGTATACCAGGAAATTAAAATACTTCAAGAACAGCTAACAGCAATGAGCAATAAAGAATTGGAGTGGAATCTCAAAAGACTGAATCAAAAAGCGTTTGAGGGTGCTAATAAACCTGGGAAGTACCTGGCATGGCAATTGAAGAAGAAAAGGGAAAAGAAGATAATAAATAAAATTTGCGAAGATAACAAAACGTATTTGGATCAGGCTACCATTAGTAGAGCCTTTTATAAATTTTACGCTAAGCTGTATAATAAAAAAGAAGTAAACAAAGAATCAATAGCGTCATATTTGGAGAAAACCAAACTTCCAGAAATCTCGGAAGCTTGGAGAAATAAGTTGAACAGTGAAGTAACTGACGAGGAAATAAGTAAGGCAATACAATCTGCAAATCTAGGAAAGGCGCCAGGGCCAGATGGACTTACGGCTAAATTCTATAAGACAATGGCTAATGAACTGGCACCATTCCTAAAAGAGGTGATGAATGGGGTTTTAAGGGATCAAAGGATTCCAGAAACTTGGAGTGAAGCGAATATATCATTGATCCCAAAAGAGGGCCAAGACCTGACTAATGTGAAAAATTATAGACCTATATCGCTACTCAACAATGACTACAAAATTTTTGCGAAGATATTGGCGGAGAGATTGAAGGGGTGGCTCTCGGAAGTCATAGAGGAGGAACAAGCAGGCTTTTTGCCAGATAGACAAATAAGTGACAACTTAAGGACAGTGATCAATGCTATTGAATATTATGACAAGCGTTGTGACAAAGAGGTTGGTTTCTTCTTTGTTGACGCTGAAAAAGCGTTTGACAATTTAAACTGGGACTTTATGTTTGCCACTATGGAAAAGCTACAATTGGGAGAAAGATTCATCAGAGCAATTAAGGAAATTTATAGAGACCAGACTGCAGCAATTGTGGTGAATGATGAATTGACCAAGAAATTGACGATAAGTAAAGGAACAAGACAAGGTTGCCCGTTATCTCCATTGTTGTTCATTTTAGTATTGGAGATTCTGATGATACAAATACGACAAGACGAGGAAATTCGAGGAATAAAAATAAAGGACTATTCATATAAGGTCAGAGCATTTGCGGATGACATAATGTTAATTGTAGAGGACCCATTGGAGAACATGCCAAGAGTGATAGATAAGATCAAGGAGTTTGGAGACTTGGCAGGTTTCTTCATTAACAAAAAGAAGTCAAAGATATTATGCAAAAATATGACTAAGCAGAAACAACAATTGTTAATGGAAACAACGGATTGTGAAGTAACAAGTAAAGTGAAATATTTGGGAGTTGAATTAACTGCAAAGAACATAGATCTATTCAAAAACAATTATGAAAAACTATGGACTCAGATAGAGAGAGACTTGATTAAATGGAATAGATTGAATTTGTCATGGTTGGGTAGGATTGCAGCAGTTAAGATGAATGTGTTACCAAGAGTAATGTTTTTGCTACAGACAATACCAATCATCAGAGACTCCAAACAATTTGAAAAATGGCAGAGGAAAATATCAGATTTTGTTTGGGCAGGCAAGAAGCCTCGAGTGAAAGTGAAAGTTTTACAAGATGCAAAGGAAAGAGGCGGAATGCAACTGCCCAATCTGAGACTTTATCATGATGCAATCTGCCTAGTTTGGTTGAAAGAATGGATGACATTAAAGAACAAGAAACTATTAGCCCTAGAGGGATATAAAAAAATATTTGGATGGCACGCATATTTATGGCATGACAAAGTAAAGGTCAACTCGATGTTCCTGCATCACTTTGTTCGGAGAAGTCTATACATAATCTGGAAGAAGTACAGAATTTATCTACAAGAAGGAACCCCTTTGTGGGTGGTTCCATATGAGGTGGTAGACCCGAGAGCTGTTGATAATGAACAACAATGTTTAACGTATAAAGAAATAACTAAAACTGAAGCATCCAAACTTAGAATAAAGACACAAGAGGAACTATCACCTAACTACGATTGGTTCCAGTATAGACAGATCAGAGACTTATATAATTCGGACTCTGTAAAGGGAGGTATACGAATAGAGAATTCGGAACTAGAGCAGACCCTTCTTAAAGAAGATAAGAAAAGAATATCCAAGGTATACCAAGTACTGTTGAAGTGGTATACCGAGGATGAGATAGTTAAAACACAAATGGTGAAATGGGCTATAAACTTTAATAAAGAAATAACAATGGAGGCATGGGAATACTTGTGGAAAACTACAATGAAGACAACGACATGTATTAATATCAAAGAGAACATTCATAAAATGATCTATCGTTGGTACATGACACCAAAGAAGATTGCGCTAGGGAATTTGAATACTTCTAATAAATGCTGGAAATGTAAGAAGCATGAGGGCTCCCTCTATCATATGTGGTGGTCGTGTGAGGTAGCCAGGCAGTACTGGGGGGAAATAATAAGAGAAATGAGTGAAATTTTACAATTTCAAATTAATAAGAACCCAGAACTCCTGCTACTGAACTTGGGAATGGAGGGAATTCCAGCCCAACACAGGACGTTGATATTTTATATGACAGCAGCAGCTAGACTTTTGTATGCGCAAAAATGGAAAGTACAAGAAGTGCCAACTATTGAAGATTGGACTTACAAATTGCTGTATATGGCTGAAATGGACAAGATGACAAGAAAATTGAGAGATCTGGACTCAGGGCAGTTCAACACAGACTGGGAGAAGCTGAAACAATACCTGGAGAAGAAATGGGAGGTGGGAGGAAAACTGTGGCAGTTTGAGAACTACTGAAGTATTGAAGTAGAGGGGGGAGACTTTACCGGGGGGAGAAGAGATAAATGTGAATTAATAAGCAGTCAGATTAATAGATTGACATATATATAGATATATATAGGTTAACAAACAGAACATAGAGAAAATAATTAATTATAAGGACTAAATATAAGGAGCGATTAACTAACAATCTTTTTTTTCTGACAAGTTTTCTGACAAGTTTTGTACCAAACTGAATGTCTGAAGATATAGATGGGTCAAATTGATTGACTACGTGAGGAGAGATATATAGAATTATTATAAAAAGATAGAATGAGTAATATATATAGAGAATAAGTCAAATTGTTTGATATAAACGAATGTATGATCTATATGGTTTATGATATATAGAAATACCTGAAATTGAAAAATTGGGATAAATTGTTTATCTAAGATGGAAACAAAGGCTTACAGTTTGGGCATATAATGTTAAAAATAGTTAAGGATGTACTGCTTAGAATAATGGAGAATATATATTTGTTTTAGATAGAGGAAGCTAATAAAAGTAAGGGAAAGGGGACAAAGGGTTGGAAAGCTGTTGGAAGTCAACAAAAAGGGGGGGGAAAGGGAGGGGGTTAGAGATGAAAAAATTGGGGAAAATTGAATGTAAATGTGGAAATAATGGATTCTAACCCAATAAAATTTAAAAAAAAAAAAAAAACAGCCTTCAATATGGCGAACCATGCTGTTCGAGATGTTTGGGGGGTAGACCAAAGGATGTGCTTAGAAATGTTTTAAATTCCTTAGAGGCCAGAGAGTGGCTTTTGAAGACCAGTTGCCAGTGGTGTGAGTCTTGCTCTGTGGGACAAGGCTCAGTTTTCTCTCTCGTGTGGTTTAATCTTTATGGGAGCGGGTCTTATCCAATCTCTCGGGATCCGAGGCAATGGGGCTTGCAAGAACCGTTTTCTCACATCACCTTTAGAAGTTCAGCACTTAGCAAAGGAGGTTGCATTTATTCCATTATTCCTTTGCTCAGATGGTGTAAACAGCCATTTATGTGCTCCATATTTTTTCTCCCTTTTGTAACCAGTTATGTAAGTAAAAGCTAAAATCTTTTTGAAGCCAGTCTATGGGGTTTTGCCATCTGTACACATTGCAAAAGTATGTCACTTCAACAGCATCTTCCTGGTTGGCCGCTGTGTGAAATGAGGTGCTGGACTAGGTGGGCCACTGGTGTGATCCTGTGTTTATCACAATCAACAGCACGAGTATTGTGGTCATTTTCAGAACTTTCAGGTGTGGAAGACCTTCGGTGTTATGTACCCACTCTCCATGAGTTCATCCATTGATTTGCTCTTTGACGCAATGGGGAAATGCCCTGGAACCTCCATGTTCCAGGGCAAGATTCCCCTGAATGCCAGCTGCTGAGCCAAACAAAAGGGAAGGATCCAGAGGAGTTAGCCGTGTTAGTCTGTAGTAGCAAAATCAAAAAGAGTCCAGTAGCACCTTTAAGACTAACCAATTTTATTGTAGCATAAGCTTTTGAGAATCACAGTTCTCTTCGTCAGATGCATGGAGGGCAAAAAGAGAAACTGGTCAAATACAGAAGAGGAGGAGGGAAAGGGGAGAGAAGGGGATATATATCAGAAGGGGACAGGATGCAATTAGCGGGGAGGCAACCAAAACATTCCTTTGCTTCTCTCTCAGAAGTCCTGGGTGGAAGACCTTTCCTTGCCTACAGACAGCCCCCCAATCTTAAACGACTTCTCACTTACAATCATGAATCGGCCAGCAGAGTCACCAGCACAGGTACCAGGCCCTGCAACAGACCCAGATGCCAGCTCTGCCCCTATATCTACCCAGGGAATACAATTACAGGACCCAATGGCATCAACTACACTGTCTCTGGCTCTTACAGCTGCTCATCCTCTAATCTGATATATGCCCTCATGTGCCAACAATGTCTTTCTGCTCTGTACATTGGACAAACCAGCCAACCTCTACGCAAGAGAATAAATGGACACAAATCTGACATTAGAAATGGAAACTTCCAAAAACCAGAGGGAGAACACTTCAATCTACCAGGACATTCCACCAAAGACTTAAAGGTCGCTGTGGTTCAACAGAAACCTTTCAAAAACAAAATCCAACGGGAGGCTGCTGAATTGGAATTCATATGCAAATTTGACTCTGTCAAGCTGGGACTGAATAGAGACTATGAATGGTTATCACATTATCACAGGTAACAGATTCTCTTTACAGAGGCGTGATCTGGGGGAGCCCAGTGACGCCTGGTGTAGGCTTTCGGGGACCACAGTTCTCTTTGTCAGATGCAGCTGGCAGGGAGAGCTGTGGTCATCGAAGGCTTATACTACATAGGAATTGGATACTTTCACTGCTACAAACTAATACGGCAAACTGACTGCACACCAAAAGGAGATGTTTACATTTCCAAGCAAAGGAATGTTTTGATTGCCTCCACGCTAATTGCATTCTGTCCCCTTGTGATATATGTCCCCTTCTTTCCTCTCTCTCTCTCTTCTCCCCTCCTCTTCTGTATCTGCCCAGTTTTGATCAGGCATCTGACAAAGAGAACTTGATTCTCGAAAGCTTATGCTACAATAAAATTGGTTAGTCTTAAAGGTGCTACTGGACTCTTTTTGATTTTGCTACTACAGACTAACACAGCTAACTCCTCTGGATCTATTCCTTTGCTAGTAAATGTAAACATCTCCTTTTGGTGTGGAGTCAGTTTGCCGTGTTAGTTTGCAGCAGTATAAGCATCCAATTCCTATGTAGTATAAGCCTTCGATAACCACAGGAAGGAAGTTGCCTTAATATCTACAAATCTGGGTGGCAAATACTCCCAAAACTCTCTCTCTCTCTCTGTGATGTTTAGCTTGGGCCAGCATTTCAAATGCTTCTGGTGAGACTTTGCCTAACACTGAGGGTGTTTTCTGGGTGCTCGATGCCCTGGTTTCTGTTTCAAGTTCCACTCAGCAAAAACAAACGGATAACTGTAATCTTTTGCGAAGAAAGCAGCAAATGTCAGAACACTTTTGCCCCCAGATATTCCGCCCACTCCGGCAATGAATCATCCATGTCCATTGACATTAAACAACCAGGGCTTTATTATACATCAAGAATTCACCCAAGTGCAATTACAGGGCAAGGAAGGATATTATAAGAAGACTCGTGGGATTTTCACCTCCAGGCAGAATCTTTAGTCCAGTCTCTTTGCATGCAGAAATCTGGGATCTGCTTGGAGTCCCAGGGGTCGGGTTGGAGTCAGGCAGTCGATCTGGCTTAGCCCAACCTCGTTTCAAAGACACCCAGTGCCTGGAAGCAGAGGCGGACACGCTCCTTTTCACAAATGTTCTTCCCCCAAATAGCAGAACACTTCACAGAGAGAATACTCCATCAACAGTGCAGCTATCTGAACAATGAAATATACAAATGAATGGAAATCTATTTTTATGTAAGAGTTGCTGTTCTCTTGAAATCAGTCATGTCAGAGAAGCTGGCCACCTGCACCATTTAGAGAACTTTTTGATTTTTATTAACACTATGTGTGCTGAAACAGAGCCAGAAACAAGAGAGTTGGAGGAACATATCTATGGGTTATGTAAGAAGTAATTCTCATGTGTTTGCCCTGTACATTTATTGTGCATCTTTATCAAGAACACGGCTTCTTTTACTGCTTCCTTCATGAGAAAAAAAGTTATCTTTCTTCGTTCTTGCTTGAACCACACACCTGATTGTTGGAAACTGTATGGGGACGGTGCCAACCCCCTCCCCCCACTTCTGCTGAAATGAACAGGGAATCACTTGTGTACACACAAGCTCCAGGCATACCGGATTCAATTTCTGGCTGAGCTGTGGTCAGGAACCTCATGTGGACATGTAAATCATATTGGCTTTCAGACTAGACTGAAATAACTGTTAGGGGATTTTCCTAACAGTAACATAACCCGGCCTGCAGTCAGGTAAGTGTGTCCCTTTCGCACTACAGCCACAAGAGAGTGGTGGGTAGAGAAGACCTCCCCCCTTTTTGCAGCATTCTCCTTTATAGTGGTAAATCTTGCTGAAACTGGAGGCTGAATTTAGCTAGTTGGCAGAGTGGGTATTAGCACTTGGCAAGGTGGGGCAGCTGCTGGGGCCCATGGCTTCTGGTGGGGCCCACTACCATTGAACCTCTTGTCGCACATCTGATGCTTGCACTCATGCTGCCTGCTTGTGAGGGCTTTGTCACTTCTGCTTCCAGCTGCACGTGCTGCTGGGGAAGGGCATGAGGGTGGTGAACAAAGCATCAGCATTCCTGGTGGCCATGGCAGTAGAACTGCATACTGCACCCACTACCCAGCACCATGGGGGAAAGGGCATACAGGCAGAGTGGGAAGCTGTGGCTGCAGGTGGTGGGAGAGCTTGTGAGTGGGCAAAGGAAGGATACACAGGCAGGTGGGGGCACATGGGTGGGAGGGCAAGAGGGAGAGCCAACTAGTGGCCGTAAGGGAGCTCCAAAACCTTGAACTGGCCCTGCCTGTTGGTACACAGAATGGCAATGAGCAAAGCCAGCCTTCTTGCCATGCAGTAAAGCAGGGCCATATCCATGAAGCGCAGTCGATCTTCTCAAACCTCAGCCTGTTTGGGGGCATTGGTTTCACTTTCAGCTGGCTGCTTCCAGCAACCTCTCCCTGCCCATGAGGGAGGGACCTGCCTGTTTTGAACCTTACATTGATTGCGTTGTTTCTGCATACATTTGTGCAATGGGGAAGGATGAATGTGTCTCTGCTGGCAAGCCGTCACTTGTGCAGAAAAGTGTGAAAAAGTTATGATCTCGGGGGCTGCAGCAGTGGAAGCTACAGGGCCTGCTTGCTGCTTGGAGTTAAGGTTGCCCTCCCTGAGCTGGGAAATTCCTGGAGATTTTGGGGATGGAGCCTAGGAAGGATGAGGAGGGGAGAAACTTCGGCAAGGTATTAAGCTGGAAAGTTTACCTTCCATTTGCTCCAGGAGAACTGATCCCTGCAGTCTGGAGATCCGTTGTAATTCTGGGAGATCTTCAGACCCCACCCAGAGGTTGGCAACTCTACTTGCACAGCACATGAACCCTGGAGAGGGAGCGCTGGAGGGCTGACATGCAAGGTGTCTTTGGGGAAGCTGCAACAGTGAAGATGAGCCTGGAAGAACAGGGGAGGCTGAACTTTCCCAAAGGACTCCATGTCCTCCAGTTCAGGGCAGCTTGTAGAATTACCTCCTAAGGGGGCTACACTGAGATCCACTTTCTGTCTGAATATCCCATTGAGCAAGTGCAGGTGTCCCAATATGGTGCTTGTAGGTTCTGTGGTGCCTACCAACACCTTTCCTGCTGCCCACCAAGTGTTTTTAAAAAGTGGGTAGAGCCAGATGGAGCTTTGGCCCAGCAGGGCTTCTGATTGGTCACTGAAGATCTGATCTGCTGTGCAGATTTTTTAAAAATTGCTTCAGCTGCAGCTGCCCTCACAGCACAAGGACGGAAGCTAAGCTGTAAGAAAACATTTTTAAACAATATATTCATTTTAAAAGGCATCCTGTTGAAAACAGCTTCTGCCTGAAATGTTGAAGAGTTACTATAGGAGTTATACGCGACCTCATTCCCTGTCATTTTGTGGTTGGCTCCTCCTCTTGTGGCAGCCATTTTGAGGTTGGCTCCTCCTCTTGTGGCACCCATTTTGAAGTTGTACCCTCCTCACCATGTGTCAGAATCCCAAAAGTATCCACAGGCTTGAAAAGGTTGGGGACCCCAGAACTAGTCCATGCCAAGGGAATCTATGGCTGAGGAGAGGCTCGGATACAGCCCTCTTAAAGTGATTAGCCCATACCAGTTTGGTAGTCCCTTGTCTGAATGTGGACACGAAATTGTTTGTATAGCTGCAGTGGCTATCTGCAGAGTTCCCGTCAGCTGAGCCAGTGGCCAACAAAAAATTTTATTAGCTGAAAATAGTATTGCTTTAGTCTGGGCTTGAATTTTGGAAAAACCTTCCTTACACACTGGTTTAGCAAAGCCAAGATGATTGCATTATTGCCACAGATGTGCATTTGTTTCAAAAATGAGCAAACAAACTAAAAAAGCCCTATTCGTGGAAACATGAGAATGGTGCCAAATGCATCTCAATAAGATCAATGAAATTTCTCATGGAGCAGGGAACTGGAGGGATTACGGCTCCTTTTCTGGAAACAGTAAAATGCCAAAGGTTTTACTGACTGTGGAAGAGGAGCCAGGATCTCACACATATATTCCATCACCCAAATTTCACTTCTCAACTGACTAGACCATTTTTGTGGCCAGTTGTGGTCATAATAAGGCACAAACCAGCTAATCT
This sequence comes from Eublepharis macularius, assembly GCF_028583425.1. Classification (NCBI taxonomy): domain Eukaryota; kingdom Metazoa; phylum Chordata; class Lepidosauria; order Squamata; family Eublepharidae; genus Eublepharis; species Eublepharis macularius. The sequence goes on along the minus strand of NC_072804.1, from coordinate 39,405,777 downwards.
CTATCTACACCATTCTTCCTAATTGCTCTAACTGACATTGGTAGATGATTTACTCTGAAATTTTGATTGGGAAGTACAGCAAAAAGACACCACCCTCACTGCAAAAGAAAGAAAGAAAAGAAAAAGAGGCATATTTCAGAAATGTCTACAGGACATAATGGTGTTTTTGTCCTAGATCAGTAAGAAAACCAAGCATCGGCGCCTGAATATTTGTGCTTCTTGGTATTTCTCTGCCTCCAATCACAAAAGAGCAGCTGATAAACTATTTCTTTCAGCATGCTGCACAAGACTGCTTCACCCCATGAATATATGACTACAAATGTCCATGCTTAGCTATAATAGCAAAATTGCCAGGATCAATCAACTAGTGACAAATAGTTATATAAGGGAGAGATTTAAAGGCCAAGGAAGGTTATTAGCTGGAGAAAATAATTGAAAAACAACAACAAAAAAGGCAGGCATTACTAATGATGAAAATCACCTCCAGTAACTAGTTGACAGGTCTTTTCTTTTTTGATGTGTATGCCTTTTTTTTAAGAGGCAAGGAGTATTTATGTGCTAACATCCCTCCAAGAGCAAAGAGATGGCCATAAATGTGGCATAGTGGTTCAAGTGTGGAACTGAGGGCCAAGCTACAAGTGACGAATGACACAGGTTGGACACTTGACAGCTTCCCTCAAGTTTTGATGGGAAATGTAGGCGTCCTTGTCTTGCAGCTTGGCTCTCCAACTGCTGTCCAATGGACTTTTCAACTGTCCCTTGTCCAACATTCCACCAAGCTGCCTACATTTCCCATCAAAACTTGAGGGAAGCTGACAAGTGCCCAACCTGTGTCAGGCGTCACTTGTAGTTTGGCCCTGAGAACAAAGGGACCCAGGTTCAAAACCCTACTCAGCAAGGAAGCTCACCAAGTAGCTTTGGGCCAGGCATGCCCTCTCAGCCAAACCTACCTCACATGGTTGTTGTGATGGATAAACTAGAGGAAGGGATAATGATGTATGCTTCCTTGGGGAAAGGATGGGATAAAGATGTTTAATAAAATAAATGAATGAAAATAAGATAGGTTGTTGTGGGTTTTCCGGGCTGTATTGCCGTGGTCTTGGCATTGTAGTTCCTGACGTTTCGCCAGCAGCTGTGGCTGGCATCTTCAGAGGTGTAGCACCAAAAGACAGAGATCTCTCAGTGTCACAGTGTGGAAAAGATGAGCCGGATAAGTGAGCCGCACTTTCTCAATGAGGAAATTAATCATCTAAACCACGCACTTCAGGCAAATGGCTACTCCAGAAATGAAATCCGAAGAGCAATCAAACCCAGGATGAATCAAACAACCAAGGAAAAACAGTCTCCTACAGGAAAAGTGTTTTTGCCATATATCAAAGGAATTACTGATCAGATGGGAAAGCTTATGAAAAAGCATAACCTTCAAGCAGTATTCAGACCCACCCGAAAAATACAACAGATGCTACGATCAGCAAAAGACAGTAGAGACCCCCTCACCTCTGCAGGAGTATACTGTATACCCTGCAGCTGTGGACAAGTTTACATCGGGACCACAAAGCGTAGCATCCAGACAAGAATAAAAGAACATGAAAGACACTGCAGACTTGGACAACCTGAAAAATCAGCAGTGGCGGAACATAGCCTAACTCAAACAGGGCACAGTATCTTATTCCAGGACACCAAAATACTGGACAACACTTCCAACTACTTTGTCAGACTGCACAGGGAAGCCATTGAAATTCACAAGCATAAGCAAAACTTCAACAGGAAAGAAGAAACCTTAAGAATGAACAGAGCATGGTTTCCAGTTCTAAAAAACACCAGGCTAACAAAACACTCTATACTCGACAATAGCCCTGCAGAGAAGATTAGCACATCAAGCACCAATCCATATGCAAAAGAACCTCCTCAGGATACAGTGAAGCCTCCCGCCATTAGCATTCCACACCCTGGGAAACTCTTACAGGATGACTCAGCTCAACCCCACCCCTCCTGAGTAGATATAAATTACCTGACAACTTCTTTTCCACACTGTGACACTGAGAGATCTCTGTCTTTTGGTGCTACACCTCTGAAGATGCCAGCCACAGCTGCTGGTGAAACGTCAGGAACTACAATGCCAAGACCACGGCAATACAGCCCAGAAAACCCACAACAACCATCGTTCTCCGGCCGTGAAAACCTTCAACAATACATCGAAAATAAGATAGATTTTGAGACAGGCAGAAGGAAGTCTGCATTCTCTAAGTCACCGGGGGCTGAACTAGATGTTAAATGTGATAATGCGGTTGGTTCGGGGATGGCAGCTGTGAATACCCCCCCCCCCCGCCCCAGGAACTCAATCCCAAAGCACCACAGGGCCCAGTTCAGACTGGGATCATCTACAGCCCCATCCCAATGGAGGGGGAGAGAAGGTGCAAGAGGGTGTGCCCCCCACCACAGAATGAGGGGAGAGAAGCACAGGCTCACAACAGGCTGCCGTTGGGGCTGGGAGCAACACCCAGGGTTGCCCCTAGCCATAGCAGACCTCAGTGCTGGAGACCAGCAGGGCGGCAACAGGGCTTTCCATCTCTGGTACCCTAAGTGATTGCATAGGTGTGCCTAGGGTTGCCAACCTCCAGGTGGAGCCTAGAGAGCTCTCAGAATTACAACTGATCTCCAGATGACAGAGATCAGTTCCCCTGCAGAAAATGGCTGCTTTGGATGGTTGACTGTATGGCATTACGCCCTGCTGAGTTCCCTCTTCTCCTCAAACCCTGCCCTCCCCAGGCTCCATCCCCAAATCTCCAGGAATTTCCCATCCAAGAATTGGCAACTCCTAGGTACACCTAATCATCTCTGTGTAGAAGCACCATACATCAATAAGTCTTAAAGGTTAATGTTGTGAAAGCATTCCTCAAAGTCCAACCGAGAACCAGGTTCAAATCCCCACTCTGCCACGAAGCTTGCTGGGCGACTTTGGGCCAGTCACACGCTCTCAGCCTAGCCTCCCTCACAGGGTTGTTGTGGGGATAAAATGAAGGAGAAGAGAAGGATGTAAGCCACCTCGGGTCCCCATTGGGGAGAAAGGTGGGGTATCAATACAGTAAATAAACTAAATACATTTCCGATTCTAATTTTAAAAATGCGGCCAAACTTGTGCAAAAATCTCATTTTGGCTCCTTTCAAAATTAGCAAGTGTATTTTGAATGCAACGTGGCCATGCCTCCCCCACCCCGTTCCATTGCTTAGTTTCCCGCCTCTGTCTTGGTATTTTCAGAATCACCCCAGCCTCGGAAGGGAGAGCTCCAGCCTCTTGGAATAAAGAGGAGTGACGAGAAGAAAGCCTCTCCTCCGCGCCCCCGCCCGCAATTCAGATGCCTTCTCCGCGTTGGCTGCACCTGGCCCCGGCTGCATGGAATCGCAATTTACACGAGACGTTCCCTTCTCTTTTGTGCAGGAGGCGACGCTGAACGCTGGAAGTATTTTAAAACGGCGCGTAACAAACTAGGCGGAAAGAAAGGAAGAGACGCTTCTGCGAAGGGGCGACTCTGTAATTAAGCCTTAAAGATAAGGGGGGGGGGGGAATTAAGCGCCGCAATTGCCTCTTGCCAATCGCGCAGGCTGCTCGGGGCTGCGGGAGCGACAAGTACTTATTAGAGGAGACAGCAGGCGTTGGTTCGCCCGTGCGCTGCTACGGCTGCCTTCCTTTGCTGGCAGAGGCTGGGAAGTTCCGTTTCCAACTCGCTCGCGAAGTAATAAAGAAATTAGGGGCGCGCTAATTTTAGCGCAAAGGAGTTCACATTTGTCGAGAAGGGCCGAGCTATATATAAAACCTGGACGCGAGAGAGACTCTCCTACGCTAGCTGCTGATTGTGTTCCTATGATCTCAGCCTTTATTTTGCAATGTTACTATTAAATAATTCTCTGCTGTTGTGGCAATTGGAACAACTGGGGCGGTTTTCTTTACCGTCGAGGGAGCTGTCGAGTCCACTGGGCGTTCCGAGCAAGAGATGAGCAGAGATGGTTTGCCATAGCCTTCCTCTGCAAAGCAACTCTGGTATTTCTTGGTGGTCTCCCAACCAAGCAAGGACAATGGTCAGCCTTGCTCTTTACAGGAAGATATCTGACTCTTGAAGAACGCTTGTCCGGAGATGCAATGTTAGCCTTGAAGGGTAGTTTAAAAAGACAGAGCTGGTGGCAGGGCAGAGGCTTTGCTATACACTGGAGCTGTGTGAAGGGGCTGTGAAATGCCAGAAGGAAAACTTCACCCCATTAGAACCTCTCCAGGTCCAAGCCAGGCTCTAGAAGGCAGCTCCCCGCCCATTTCCATTCCTCCCTGCCCTCTGGTTGGGATCCACACATTTTTTTGACTGGAGAGTCGAAATTGACAGAGCCTTCCAGGAGGTGAAGATGAAATTAACAACCGCTCTGAGAGTGATCTCAGTGGGCTCTGTCATTTTAAATTGCGCTTCTCAGCTAACATTGCTTCTCCCTACACTTGACCAAAATGCACTGAGGCCTATTGTATAGAGAGACTGTTAGTGTTGGTCTGTAGTAGAAGAGCAAGATTCTGGTCCGGTAGCACCTTAAAGACCAGCTAGATTTCCTGGGTATGAGCTTTGGAGAGTCAGCGCTCCCATATCCCCACAAAACAGCCAGGAAGCTGAGGCTGAGAGGAGTGGCTTACCCAAGGCCACCTGCTGAGCTCATGGCAGTAGCGGGATTTGAATTAGCAAAGTGTTGCATTGCAGCTGTTACTTAACCCCTACAAGACACCAGCCTGGTTAGAATTGCAGACTGGAGGAGCTCCCTTGACCCAAAACCAGCTGCTCCCATCACTGTATCTCCTTGCTAATACATGGATGTTGTTTTGAACACCCCTATGTCTGCTGTGTAAACCTAAGAGCAGGAACCAGAATAGGTACCCCAGCTAGGGGGGGGGGGGAAAGTAAGGGTACCCATATTGATAGCTGTCATTTGCATCAGTTGTTGGCTCTGTAAAGAAAAACCAGCCCTCCATGCTTGCCTTGGGCTGCTTCTGCAGAGGGGGCACAGTTCCCGAGGAGAGGCGGCCCTGTTATTCGCTTTCTCATTTCACAAAGACGCCAGCAGAGGCTGGCAAGCAGGTTGCAGGTGCAGCATGTTGAAACATCCAGTTTTGTGTTGCTACCAGAGTGCAGTGGGAGCCTTGATAGTAGATGGCTAAGCTGAAAGGTTGACTTGTGCTGGGGCTGGAGGCTGAGCTGCCTTTTGATAAGTCTGTCTCTGGAGCTGGGCCTTATCAGCCCCCTTGTTTCAAGTCTGTGGGGACATTGCCCCCCCTTGTAATCAGCCATGCCATCCTGACGAGGAGACCCAAGTTCATATTCCTGGGCATGGCGGAGAGCCACGGGGAGGGAAAAGCTACCTCCTTGATTACGCTAAGTACTCTCTGCTGTGCCTAGAATCACAAATGAGACCTTTTATGACAAGTGTCTTCAAACAATTGAAGCCAGGCAGCAAAATATGGAAATTAATAAGAGAATGAAGAGTGTGTGTGTGTAAGGTGAACCACTCTTGACCGCTGCCTGCCGGGGTTGACACCTTTTTGTCTGTTTGATCCTCTAACAGCCATCCGATGCCCAGTGAATTATTCTCATGGCCTGGGAACAGCTGCTCAGAAAAGCCTTCCTGCCCGAAAGTTGGCAAGCAGAGAGCAAGAACTCAGAATGGGCTCCCTCAAAATCCACCCCCCTGCTGTGAGTAGCCTAAACTCTGTCTGAACTGTGGGGAAAGGAACACTTGCCTGCTTCACAGGTTGCTTGAAGTTTACTGTGTTAATGTACGTGAAGCAGTGGAAACGCTTGACGGGCTCTCCAGAAATGTCAAGGATTTCTATTAGGAGTTCTGTGTATTGAGTTGCTGATAAAGGAACCAGGAAATGCAGTAAACCCTTCTCCAGCGCACGTATTCCATCGAAGGGGGAAATCTGGGCTTAATCTGAGCCATACTCGGCCCTCTCTTTTTTAAAAGGAAGGGTTTAGCCTCCCCTCATTGTTGCCTCGGGCCTTGGTAATCAATCTTGCCTTTGAACAAGAAGATTCTATTTAGTCCTCATTGCTAATAGCCATTGATAGATCCTCCCTTCCATGATTTTGTCTAACCCCCTTTTGAAGCCATCTAAACCAGTGGCCACCACCACATCCAGTGGCAGTGAATTCTACAGGCAGCTTACTCTTTGATGAAGAAGAACTTTCTTTTGTCTAGCCTAAATCTACTGTTCATCAACTTCATCGTGTGCATCTGAGTTCTCTTAGTTTGACTGAGGGAGAAAGCATTTTCATGATCCAATTTTTATATACTTTACTTATTTCACATAATGTTATCAACCTTTATCTTATCCACCCCCCCCACCTTGTTGTTAGTTTTCTGAATTGTAAGCCCCCAAATCCTTCAGCCTTTCTTCACAGGGACAGGGACAGTCAGGGCTTTTTTTCTGGGAAAAGAGGTGGTGGAACTCAGTGATGGAACTCAGGACCTCACTTTGGGTCAGCTGGAACAAGGGGGGAGTTTTTTAAAGTTTAAATCACCCTTGGCGAAAATGGTCACATGGCCAGTGGCCCCGCCCCCTGATCTCCAGACAGAGGGGAGTTTAGATTGCCCTCCGCGCCACTGGAGATCAAGAGGCGGGGCCACTGGCCATGTGACCATTTTCAAGCGGTGCCGGAACTCCATTCCACCACGTTCCTGCTGAAAAAAAGCCCTGGGGACAGTCATCTGAGTTATCCTCTTCTTCATCTTTTCCGTCTGTATGATACTCTTTTTGAAATAGGGGTGACCAGAACTGTACACAGTCTTCCAAATGAGGCAGCCCCTTAGATTCTGGCCATTCTGTTTTCAGTCCCTTTTGTAATCCTCTCTAACATAGAATTTGTCTTTTTCTCCGTTGCTGTACACAGCATTGACATTTTCATGGAGCTGTTGAACACAACCCCAAGGTCTCTTTCCTGGTCAATCCTCACAACTTCAGATCCCATCAGGGTATATTTAACATTAGGATTTTTGCTCCGGTGTATATCACATTGCTGAATCTCATTTGCCTCATTGATGCCCAGTCATCCAGTTTGAAGAGAATACCAGATTATTCAAAGAGGTGAAAACCAAAGTTTATTCAAATGAAGGCCTTTCTCAAAAGCTTACCAGAAATCCATGTCTTCTTGCATGTACTGGATCACCTTGTCCACATTTATTAACACCCAAAGAATCCCAAAAATTCAGTGAGGTTGGATTTCCCTTTACGGAAGCCACACAATTCTCCCTCAGTAGGGCTTGTTCTTTTATGTCTTCATAATTTTATCTTTAATAACAGTTTCCACTAATATCAGAACAAACATTAGGTGCAGAAGCTGTACATTCCTGGATTTCCTTTGGATCCATTTAAAGGGCATTATAGGACATTTGTTCCATTCCAGTCCTCTGGTAGGGATAGCAATTCAGGCCGATGTTGCCCATTTTTGTTAGAAGACAACCAATTTCATATTTGAATTCTTCAAGCTGATATACAGAAACTGAGGACTGTGTTGGAGAAGCTGCATCAGGCCAGCCAAAAGGTGAAATCAGCCAAATGCTGTTTATTCTGTGAAGAGGCTAAATACCTAGGCCACGTGATCTCCAAGGAAGTCATAGGGACAGATCAGAACAAAGTAGAAGCCATCACCATGCTTGAGCACTAAGGTGAGGTGCTTTGTGGTCCTAGTTTCATATTATAGGAGATTTATTGCTAATATTTCTGTAATTACCGGCCCATTACACAAATTAACTGCAAAAAGATAAACGGGTCAGTGGACTACAGCCTGCCAAGTAGCATTCCCGGAGTTAAGACTAGACATGGGCACAACACCATTACGAATGAAAAAAAAAACCATGAACAGGCTACTCGGCTGCTCACGAACGGGCTGTTCGTGATGCGCCACTCCAGCTGAATTGGTAGTTGGTGCAAGCCTTGTTCATTGCGCTCAGCTGCCGTTCGGGAAGCTAGACACTCAGGCACCTTCAATCAATTGCCTCGGCAATGGAGGGGGGGAGTGCCTGAACTCTGTCTGCACTCCCTCTGTCGCCCCAGACACCCCAATCAAAGCCCAACTTAGCTTGATGGGCAGGTCTTCCTTCCAAGCGTGGAGCTGAAAATTGGTTACAATTGGTAACGTGGGAGCAGATACCAGGGGGGAGGGAGGGAGGAGGGGGGGTGTTCTGTGGCCATGGGAACTCAAATCTCATCCCTGCAAACCCTGTTAGGCAGTTCTGACTGCCAACCACAGGCCTCCTGCATTTCTCAATCAGTCCTCAGCTTATAAAAGGGCACTGCGCTCCCAGTTCTGGTTTCATTTTCAGCAAGCAGTGGAGTGGGACAGAGCTCTTAATAGCCTTTTGGGAGAGAGAGAGGGAGAGTGCATTGGAGCTGGGCTTTTTTCTGTGTGTGGTGGGTGGGATAGGGAGCTATCTCCTCTGGTTCCAGGGCTGCTGCCATGCCCTGGGGCCAAGCTCAGTGGAAACCTTGGCTGAGGGCTCACCATGATTATTAGTGTCTGATCTGGTCAGGTCTCTGGGAGTGTTGGGCTAGGGCTGTACCCCCTCCCTCCAGGAATGTATAACTCCGAGATCCGTACTGCAATCTTGACCAAACTTGGGTGGTGGCTGGAGAAGAGCCTGCTGCACATTCCCTGTGAATATGGGCTCTCTAAGTGCTAAGGGGGCCGCCCTGGTGCCGACGAACACCAAACACTGAACACGTTTGGGAACGGGACATGTTTGGGTCTGGTTGTCTGTTCGTGTTCGTTGTTGGGAATGAACACCGAACAGCCTGTTCGAGTATTTTTTCCCATTCGTGCCCATGTCTAGTTAAGACTGCACCTATACTGGCTGAACCAGATCCTCAACTGATGTTGATACTAGGTACTGATGCTAGTGATTGTAGTACCACGGAGTCAGTGGTTACACATGCTATTAGGGCCCTGAATAAATCTGAATGGAATTATCTTACAACCAAGAAAGCATTTTTGACATTTTTTCTGGAGAAAAAATTTCTGCTAAGGACAGATGATCTCTTTGCTCTGATCTCTTCATAACTTCCATGAGCTTTATCCATTCTTATGCCAATATTATGATTGATTGATTGACCTTCCATGAGCCACAATCACATTGTGGCTCATGGCTTGAATACCAGGCACAGTTCCAGTACCAAATCAGACATTACCCAGGAAAACAGCACCAGTTATGATGCTCTGTCCATACCTAGGTGCAGTTCACAGGGTCTCAGAGGCTGTGAAACAACAAACGGATAATTTTCTCATAACTTTACCATCAGAAGAAACAAATGCTGACACTGAAATAGATGTTCCAGTGCAGGATGATGGAGCTATGACTTAAATTATGTTCTAATTCATAGACCCAACATTTTTCTGTTGTGGAGCTGGAAGGAAAAGAACTTGCAGGGTTTTCCAGAAGAGGCACTTCTTGACCTCTCATGGCTCCCTCCGACCAGCCCTCTGACCAGGCCAGTGACTCTGACTTGGAGGGCTCAGAGGACCAGCAGGGTCAGGAGATGCCTGGTGCTGCAGAGGCATTGGCTGACCACATGCTAGCAGCACCAGAGACCCCTCTGCCAGAACCTGCAAGAGAGTCCTTGTCACCCACTTCACAGATCACCACTAGGCCCTTGCCAGGCAGGACACAAACCCAGGCCTATAGCTCCTCAGGACTGCTTCCCATGCTGCAGGAACTGTCATGGCAAAAGGCCCAGGGAGAGGTGGGGCAAAGGAGGTGAAATGTGAGTCTGGCAGCACACCACCTCCCTGCAGACTTCAGAACAGAAGGCTAAGTAGGATATTTCCTTGCAGGATCATGGCTGGAGTAACACACAGCCTCCTGAACTCCAACATTTGCCAGAGGAGTTAGCCGTGTTAGTCTGTAGTCACAAAATAGTAAAGAATCCAGTAGCACCTTTAAGACTAACCAACTTTATTGTAGCATAAGCTTTCGAGAACCACAGCTCTCTTCATCAGATGCCAGCTAATGCAGTTGAGCCATATATCCCATCTGCCTATTTAGCCTGAGGTTTGAGAGAGCTGCATTGCTGGATCAAGTGGGCACTAGGCGGAAGCCCTGTGCTCCAAGCCTCTGCCTCCAGACCGCTGTTGCTCTGTACTTCTGAGCCCAGCTGGCCAAACAACAGGCCTAGTTCTGAGAAGTCTGGCCCTACAGAGTGTAGGACAAGACCTACACCCACCATGGTAGAAAACATTTTGGCCTGATCTACAGCTTGAGGTTCAAGGGAGATGGCGACCCTAAATGAGAGGAAGAGTTGGTCTGGATTAAGGTGCCATGGATCAGTGGTAGAACATCTGTTTGATATGCAGAAGATCCCAGGTAGAGATGGGAACGAACCGAAATACAAACCAAAATTAAACACGAACCAGACCAGTTCATGGTTCGCGAACCGTGGTTCGTCAGATCCCATTTCTGATGAACTGCCACAAACTTTTAGGCTGGTTCGTTTGGTTCGTTTTTTGGTTCATGACTGAAGACAGCCTGGTGCCAATCAATCAGTTTCCTAGGCAACAGGGGATGGACTTCCTGCAGACCTTCTGCTGACCTGGAAGTGACCTCCTGCTGGCCCAGAAGTGATGTTTTTCTGACCCGGATGTGATGTTTTCATGAACCAAATGAACCAGTTCGCAAACCAGGGGCAAGTCTGTGAAAGTTCGTGGTTCATGAAATTTGACGAACTGCGAACCTCATGGTTCGGTTTTTTCTGGTTCGTGCCCATCTCAGGTTCCAGGTTCAGTTCCTGGGGTCTCCAGATAAAAAAGGACCAGGTAGCCTGTGATGTAATGTGAAAGACTGCTACCTTAAATCTTGGAAAGATGCTGCCAGTCTGAGTGGACAATATTGACCTTGATGGACCAAGGGTCTCATTCAGTATAAAGGCAGCTTCATGTGTCCCAGGGATCACATGATAAGGAAAGGCTTGAGTTCTAAGTTTCAGCAGAAGTTCAAAAGCCCCTACAGAATCATTAGTAAAATTTCAGAGGTACTAACAAGCTTTCACTTGTCCTAGGTAAGGACAAATCTGTCATGCATGACAGCAGCAAGCATAGACTCTGACCGAAGAGACACTTGCCTTTGCCCTGAGGGAGGAGGTATAAGAGGTCTTACGCTAGAAACAGGCTTGTGTGCCCTTTGGGGGATACTTGTAGGGATTGTAGAAGTTGGAGGAGAGAACTTCTTGGAGTCCTGCTATCATGCTTAAATTAAGACAAACAGGAAGAATTACATCTCCAAACAATGCATAAATAACTCATGGAACTTGTTGCCATGAGTTGTTTTGGTGGCTATTGCTCAAAATGGTTTGGAAGAAATATATGCTTGGAGAGTGGGCCTACCGGTAGCTTAAAATAACAGTTCTTTTTTTAAATGTTTCATTTATTGTGATGTCATTTGGGCAACATCAAACAAAAGCAGCTACTTCCCCAGCATTTCCTAGTAGCTACCCGCGTTGGAGTCAGAAGTACAACTTCCATGTGCAGAGACCAGTCTCTGTGTAAATCTGTCTGAGGCATCTCTTTGGCCAGGGTTTGGTGGTCAACCAGAAGAATCTTTGGTGCTTATTCTTTGGCCCTAAGGTATGTTTGTGCATTATGTAACTAGCACCATTCCAGCAGCTTCAAAGGCAGAGTAAAGGGCAGCCCCCTCTGAAAGTGATGCACACAGATGCTATTGCAACACACACTCGAAGGGCAGTTTGACCAGAATCCTGCTTCCCAGGGCCCTTTAGTTTCAGCAGCTGCCTGGCTCAGTAGTTTCTTCACCGGCCCCCTCCACCTTGTGTATATTTGCTTCTTAAATCCATAGGTTTCAAAAGGCCTGTATGGATTTGCTATTTTCTTTGCATGTCAGACAAGAGATGATACTCTCATTTTGCAAGAACCGAGGCACGCTGCACAAAAGCTATTGTTGCAAGAGGAAAAATGGTCCCGCCAGTCTTCAATCAACTTCAACGGAATCCTTTAAAATCCTTGTCGGCAGAAAGGAGTGCAAGAAAATGGAGCAAATAACATGGAGCTGAAATGACACCAACCTGTACATGGTTATTCTTCTTTCACAATGGCAAGAAGACTGAGGTCAAACTACTGGCCACAAGTCTTCTGTCATGGAGGGTGGTTTAGCCCAGATGGCTTGGAGAGACGTGTTAACTGTTGTAGCCAAAATGCACAGCCGGGAAAGCATGGAGTCTCTTATGAACACTCTCCAAGCCAGTTGTCACTTGTACTGTTGTAATCCGCCTTGGCTCTCAGTGAGAAAGGCAGACTATAAACAAATAAATAAAATAAAAAATATTGCAATAGATAAAACTTTATTGAAGCTGATTCACATATGCTTGCATTCTTGTAGTGGCAGAAGAAAAAAAATAGAAACCTAATATAAATAACAGTATTCCTTATTACAAGTGGCCAGCTAATCCAGTTGTGCATGAGTGGGAGTTTGGGTGTGCCTCTTGCAAGCTTGCACAGGTGAGCTTTGTATGGGATTTCTGCTTGTTTTGTTTCCGCATTTTTTTTCATCTCTGTATTGGAGTTCTGCTTCTTTTCATACTTCTGCTATCCTTACCCTATTATATTGTTTATTGAAAGTCCCAGCCATTGATCTTATTGATTTATTCTATATAATCCTCCTTCAGTTTTAGTGAGAAAGGCAGACTATTAAAAATATAAATTTTAAAGAAGTGTCTTGCTTCTTGCAAGACCAGTAGGAGAGTGAAAACAAAGGGTACAGAAAGAGGAGGGATCAGATAGAAGCTTCCAAATCAAACAGAGGCATTGCAAAAATATACTTTCCCTCTAATATAAAGGGAAAAATAGCGCCCCCCCTTAGAGTCCAGGCATGCTGAGTCACCTCTATTCCAAAATGAAGGACTGGTGACTTGAATCCCTGTTCCAAGAAAAAGAGAGGCAACAGGTCCAAATGACCTGTGATCAGAGCTTGGTTGAAGATCCAAGGAAAATGGAGACAAAAAGGTCCTCTGGGGCTCATTGTCATCTATCTGTGTGTCCAATGAAAAGCATCAGGCAGCCAACGTCTTTGTACGGGGACGAGTGAAGAGTTCCTTGGAATTAGCAATAATTAGCAGCCCCTTCTTTGGAAATAATTATGGTCAGCATTAGAAATCCTGCATTCAATAATGTTAAGAAAAGATTAATGAAGTTTAGTCGCCATAGAATTTCTGGGCAGTGGGAAGAGGGCCCACAGGATTTCTGCGACTGCAACCGTGAACTTGTCTCAATGGATGGAATTAATAGGACATTTGCTCTGACTTTTCTCTCTTTTGGCTTTTAGAGTGAGGCTTTTGCTGACTGGATTCCAAGCCTCTTGGCCCTAGCAGTGCTATGATCACAAGCTAAGTGTACAGGTGCAAGGGAGAGCTGTTCATACCTGTCCATAATACAGCTCTGTGTCCTGCTCCCTTGTCACTCTCTCGCTTCACCAGGAACACAACCTATGGCAGTTTCATGCAGAGGAAGGGGGCAGGACTATGCATGCTTCATTGCTTTCTTTGGGGTGTAGTCCATAATCTGCAGAATTATTGGGAAAGGGTCCCCAGGGACTGGTGTGTGTGTGTTTAGCCGTAAATCTCAGCATCCCTGAGTACCCAAAGACTATTGACCTGTGCATGGAAAAGTAAAACAGAGCATACAAGGACTCTCTTAAGGTGGGATCAAAACCTGCCCCTATCTCTATGGGGGTCCTGTGTGGTCCGACTAATGAAAGACACCTCAAATCTCACACACCCTCAGCCTAACCTACCTCACAGGGTTGTTATGAGGATCAAATGGAGGTAAGGAGAATTATGTAAGTCGCTTTGAGTCCCCATTGGGGAGAAAGGTGATGTACAAATAAATAATACTGAGAGGGCACCGCTAGGCAGCACTTCTCTTTGTCCCCTTCTAACATGATGGTGGCCATTTTGCCTGAGGAATGTAAGCATTTTTTAAAAAAAATTATGTCGTTTATAGTCTCCCTTTCTCACTAAGACTCAAGGCAGATTTCACAGTGTGTGAGTCAGTACAGTCCATTTCAAAGACATTTCAATAAGCAATGTAATAGGGTATATAAATGCAAATTTGCAACTATTTAAACCAAGCAGACATCCAATAGAGAATTGAAGAAATGTTGAAACAGAGCATAAACAATTCTAAGACAGATATATTAAACAACATAGAAACTACCCAGTGGAATCATATATACAGTAACAGGCAGTACGTAGTAGTAAAGTCTACAGTCCCTACCTCATTACTGATGCATCTCTTCTTAAATTTTATTACACAAAGAAGACGCATGAACAAGCGTTAACAAAACATAGCGAACAAGGGGTAAAATACCCAAAAGGCAAATACAAAACCAAGTAAGCAGAATTTCCGAAGCTGACAAGGGGTACACCCACAGAAAGCAAAATCTACAAGCAGGGGTTTTGACCTGTGCCTGTTGGTGCTCACAGAATTTTCTATTCTGCTCTAGGGTTGCCAGGTCCTCTTACCCTCCCAGTGGGAGGGGGGACCCAGTGCTTACCTTCCTGGTGCTATGGGATGTTGTTCACGTGCATGCCAGTGTGAAAATGTCACTTCCTGGACGTGATATCATCGTGCAAGGCTGGGGAGCATATATACATTTCACTGTGGGCTGATTTGGGCCCCAAATGGGTGCAGTTTGGCCTGCTTGGGGCCCAAATCAGCCCATTGCAAAATACGGGAGTGCTCTCAGGGAGGTGCGATGACATGCGATGAGTACATCCAGGAGGACCATTTCCCACCTTTCCTCCTACTGGCCAGGTAAGTGGGATGGGGGGAGGAGGGAAGGTGGGAGCAGAGGATCCTCCCTCCCACTGGGGGAATGGGATCCCTATTCTGGTCCACATTTTTGTCCACAGGCATTCCGGCATGGCTATTCTTCTCTAAACTAAATACATGTATTGGAATTGGGCCCTCCTCATCACATTCCTTGCAGCAGGTAAGATTCCAGCTGACACAGGTGGCTTCTTGCATAGCTGGGGCTTGCAGTAGATTTCTGCTGCTTGACCACCCCCCGCCCTCCCCGGCCGCCATCGCCAGCTTGGCAACAGAGTCCTCCTCCACCAGGGCAAAGTTCTAACAGAAGTGCAATCAAGAGATCTGCTCTACAAGCCATTTTAATTGGGTTTATTTACATACGTTATATAACTCTCCGATATCCTGAAGGTGACAGCAGAGTGCCTGCCTCTTGTTAAAAGTTTGTCAGGAGGAGAGGAAGAGTGGGGGGAGTGCAATTAGCCAACAGTCTGAGGCTGATGAAGTGGATAATGAGAGACGTGGTGATATATTTTTGTTCCTCTTTTTTTTTTTATAAAAAAGCAAAGAAAGCAAATAAGGGTCTGCGGAATGGATTGGCCTCCAGCTGTCGCTGCCGAGCTGTCAACTGCAAAGGCCTCACTTTGAGAGTTAAAGGTTACGGGTGTCAAAGCTTGACAGAGAAATAAGCTGCCTCGTGTCTAATAACAGAGAATTGTTAAAAGGGAAACTTGCCACTCGCGGAAGCAGCAGGAAGAGGATCCAGATTTTTTCCTCCATGATGTACATGAAGTGTCCTCTGAAATCTACATCTCTTTGGCTTGCTACGGAAGGCTCACATAATTGTTGGGCTTTTTCCCAACCTGCCCCTTGACCCACCTGCAGTTGCTGGTCCCAGAGAAGATACATGGGGTACCTGCCTGCCACTGGGTGGTTCCTGCAGGCCTGGCTGTCTTTTCTATCATTCTTTTTTGGGCTAGAGTGTCCATTGCAGGCCTAAAAACTGAGGGCCAAGCTACAAGTGATGAATGACACAGGTTGGACACTTGTCAGCTTCCCTCAAGTTTTGATGGGAAATGTAGGCATCCTGGTCTTGCAGCTTGGCTTTCCGACTGCTGTCCAATGGACTTTTCAACTGTCACTTGTCCAACATTCCGCCAAGCTGCCTACATTTCCCATCAAAACTTGAGGGAAGCTGACAAGTGTCCAACCTGTGTCAGGTGTCACTTGTAGTTTGGTCCCCAGACCACCACATCACCACTTCATGGTCTTCTGGGGGCTCTGAGACATGGCTCAGAATCATGTTTACAATCAAGAAAAGAAGGGCGGTACCAATATAGCGTGCAAGAAGAGACAATGAAAAACAAAGTGCTGTAGGAAGACAGTTTTATTGACAATTATAGATCCCCCTTACTAGATCAAGTTAAGCCTGAATTCTCCCTAGAAGATAAAATGACAAAACTGAGGCTATCGTACTTTGGTCACATCATGAGAAGACAAGATTCTCTGGAAAAGTCAATAATGCTAGGAAAAGTGGAAGGCAGTAGGAAAAGAGGAAGACCTAAAACAAGATGACTTGACTCAATAAAAGAAGCCACGTCCTCCAGTTTGCAGGATCTGAGCAAGTCTGTTAATGATAGGACTTTTTGGAAGTCTTTCATTCATAGGGTCACCATAGGTCGGAGGCTAACATAGATCCCAACATGTTTCACTTAAAACTTCGCCAGGGGATCTGGTAATGCAAGGTTAAAAGTTATTAATTAATGTGTAAAAGTAATCATCTCATTACAGTATGCAAGATAAATTAAAAGCAGTATACAACAGACAGGAAATCCTTTTTAAGTACAAGGGTGGGCATGTTGAAAAGAGACGTACAATAACGAGATGACTATTTTTAAAGCATTAATTAATATCTTTCAGATTTGTTTTACCAGGTACTCTGATGAAGCTTTAAGTGAAACATGTTGGGATCTATAATGACAAAACTATCTTTCTGCCGCACCTTGTTTTTCTCCTCTTGTCATATGTTTAGAAACCAGCGTGAGGGCAGGATTAGGAGTTCAGATGGAGGGATGCATTTTTTTGTGTGGGGAACCTTGCCCCCCCCCCCGGGGCTTTCTCTTCTATTGTGCTAAAATCCCTGCTTGAAGATTTTACAGTTCTGTCCATAACAAGCTTATGGTTAGGGAGATGTCATGGGGTGCATTGTGTGACATCTGACTTAAACTGCAATCTGACTAAGAAGAGGGACAAAATGCTACAGGAGTTTGCAAGAGGCCTCTTTCCCTAAGATGTATGTGAAGCCAGAAGTGTTTTATTGTTCCTGTTCCCTGTCCAGTGTTGGATAGAACATCCAGACCATTCTGCCTATGGCTGCTTTTGAAGACCGCTCAGCAAGTGCACTTAAATGCACATATTTGGCACCGTGACTGCCGTCCAATTCCTCTGCTCAAGAACACATCTTGCCAATTGCTAATTCAATTCCCATCACAAAGTGCTGCTGCAGCTAACTTTAAAACCTTAAATGAGTATCAGCATGCCTGTGGCTTAAGCTAAGAATCAGAACGGCAGAGTGCCACCTTTTGTTGAAATCAAAGGGGTAGCTATGAGGAACAGACCTGTTCTGTGGTGGCACCCCATCTGTGCAGCTTTTGGCCTATCCACTGGACAGTTTCTGGTACCAGATAAAAGTATTTCTATCACACTGGTCTTTTAGAGTTCTGTTGCAGAAGACTCACGCTCGTCCGTCATGGCTTTGATACTGATTTAGCTTGCTCACTTTGATACTGATTTAGTTTGTTTATTCACAGCTGCTATTGTTTTATATGCTGGGGTGTGTGTGTATAAATTTAAAGGTAAATGCTGCAATTTCATTATTTAAATTGCTGCTTGCTACCTGTTATATTGCTTGCTATTTATTGAAAATGCTTTTATTGATTGCTTTTAAATGTCTGCACGGCTTTGCGGTTGAAAAGCAGCATAACAACATCTTAAATGTAAGAATCCAAAACTCCAAAGTGGGTTAGAGAGAGCGGAGAGGGGGGGGGCAGAATCCAGATCCTTTCAGGCAAGGGGAAATTTAGCATGGGCATGTAAAAATGGGGAAGGGTTCCAGTGTGGGGCAGCCCCTGACCTCTGGGTGATACAGAAGAGCCTTTGATCCCTTGAAGAGACCCAGTGGGGCGTAGGAATGACAGTGACAGACTAGAACCTTGGTGACTCAGGTTCGACTTTCCGCTTTGCAATAGATGCTTGCAGAGCATATACTCTCAGCCTAACCTACCTCACAGGGTTGTTGGCGGGGGGAGGAGGAGAGGAGAATGGTGTAAGCTGCTTTGGGTCCACACCAAGAAAAAAGGCAGGGTATAACTGAAGTTAAAATTTAAGAAATAAAAAAGATGGCGGGGAGCCTGAAACCATGGCTCTATCAGAATCCGAATAAAAACAGAGACCAGTTTCTTAGGAGCAGAAGCTAATCAAGGAAAGAGAAATGCAAACATAAATGAAACAATGTGCAGCCAGCGAACATATTTGATGTTAAAATTATGAACTGCAAAGCAAATTCATTTAGCTCAACAAGTGTTTTCGGTGAAGTGTGGCTCTCTTTGGCCGCTCCCTCACTCGCACTGACTGGTGCCAGGATCACAGAGCCAGTGCCTGCATGACAGTTATTGGGTGCCCATCTGTGGTCCAGCGGAAGCAGCTGTCCTGCTGCCAGTTCCTCCTGCACCCCTTGCTCTCCTTCACTCCTCCTCTGGTCCTTCAGCACCATCAAATGCTATTGCCTCTTGTTCCTTCCTCCCAGTGTGTCCATTGTCCTCACTTCAGAGGCAGTCCTCAGCATCTCATGGTTAAACAATTAACACAGTCTCTCAGGTATTGGTGTTAGAAAAATAAGCAAGTAGGCTTGCTTATCCTCTCTCTCTCTCTCTCTCTCCAACCACTCCTACACAACCCATCACAACCTCTCTACTAAGCCTGCCTTTATAGGGCTTCTTCCACCTTTCCTCTCCTCTTGTTCTAGTTCCTCCCTGCTCTCCTATCCTTTCTTGCAGGATGGGGCTAGCAGGGCCTTTCCAGGTGACATGGCTTGGCTGCCTCTGCCTCTGTTTGCACGGTGCCAGACTGGCCTCCTGGGTTCTGGCTGGTCTCCTGGGGTGGATGTTGGGCCCGCTGGCCCCACCTGGGGTGGGTGCAGGGGCTTCTAGCCCATCTGGCTGGGTATTGGTGTCCCAGGCATGCATATGCCCTTCTTGCCCTTTGGGGCTTGGCTTGGCAGTGTGTGCCTGGCCTGCTGCCCCAGCTGGCTCCATTTCCCCTTCACTCCATGCCAGCTGGGGCTGAATCGCCTCCCCCAGGCTCTCTGTGCCTGAAGCCGGGGTGCTGTCATTCCTCAGGCGGGGGATCTGTGGCAAGTCTGGCGTGCTCGGGGTGTTCACCCCTGGACACCCCCCCCCCAAATAATGATGTGTAAATAAGGCAAGCTGGAGTATTATGGGAGAATCACCGATGGAGGCCTGGTGTCTTGTGTGGGTGAGCTAATGAACATATGAACACATGAAACTGCCTTATACTGAACCAGACCATGGCTCCATCAAGGTCAATATTGTCTACTCAGACTGGTTGCTCTCTCCAGGGTCTCAGGCAGAGGTCTTCCACATCACCTGCTGCCTGGTCCTCTTAACTGGAGATGCTGGGAATTGAACCTGGGACCTTCTGCATGCAAAGCAGATGCTCTATCATTGAGCCATAGCTCCTCCAAGTTATGAGAACACGGTCAATCAGATGATGTTCCTCCGAGCTCAATGTGGCTCCACTGATGAGAGAGATGGGCTGCAGCCCCCAAATTGCCATAAACAGAACTTCTAGCTAGGTGAGATCACAGATGAGCCCAACAGTCCCCTTCATGCCCAAAGAGGAGAGGCATCTACTGTCACCCCTTCAAGATGCACTGCTTCTGGACATGGAGGTTTTATCTGTCCATCATGGCTAGTAGACATTGATAGAGTTGCTTTCCATCAATTTGTCTAGTACCCTTTGAAAGCCCATCTAGGCTAGAAGCCATCCCTAACATGTTATCATATCTCAACAGCTAGGCACTATAAGATCACCTCTTTCACAGCATCAAGTTAAAAAGCCCAGGATTTACAGAAGAGTGTAGATTCTCATCCATGTAATCCAGCTCTGCACACTGACCCTGGGGGTCAAGCTCAGGCAAGACTGAATAGCTCAGTGGGAGATGGTGCTGTCAAATGTGCTTTGAAGAGCTCTTGGTCTCATGGGGGCTAACCGGCTTTTCATGACTCAATGAATCATGACCTGCTCTGACCTTGATATCCTTAAAAGACCCCCTTGCTCATTTAATGAAAGAGAATTCCTTACAGGGGTCTAACACCCACATCATTTCAGTGAAGAAGGAATGAGGAATTTGACAGCCTTTGGTATAAAGTACAAAGAAACTATTTTGGTGGCACCCGGTTAGAAAGAACTGGATGGCACTTTTGTGGTGAAAGGAGCTCCAAAGAAACTGCCCGGTAAGAGAAGTTCTGGGTAGGTTTGTACCAAGTTTTCACTCTAGAAAATGTTTGATGGACTTTGGGGCAGGGGGTGGAATTAAAATTCCCTGAAAGCCCCAAAGAGTACTTTTTGATTGCTGGTTCCAGTGAAAAATTTTGCACTTTTGAACCCTACCAAACAATTGCCAACAGGGAAAATGGGGTTGAGTAGGGTACAAACATTTTAGATCTTGCCTCCCCCTTTAGGCTCAGTTTTAGTTTTAAATAATTTTTCAATACATAAATATACGTTTTATGTTTTAATTGTTTCATATATATGTATTTTTCTATGTTGATTTGTAATGTCATTTAAAATATTTGTTACCTTGAAGGCCCTAATGCAGCGAAAAGGATTTTAGGAGAAAACAGAGAGATGATGAGGACTTGCTTTCTTTCAAAGTGCTGTGGAGTCCAGTTGGGAAAGAAACCGCGGCACCCCCTCCCGTAACACAACCGTGGTTTTAAATGTGATAATTTGCTCTGCTCTAACATTGTGCAGCTCTCTTAGACTTTCTCTGAGCCCCGCTCGCAGGGAGAGTGGGCTATAAATCAATTAATAAAATAAATAATCGTTTCATCTCAAAAGCAGAAAGGTGTGCGGAGAGTTATTTATTTTTTTTAAGTGTTACTATGTTCCCGGAGCTGGACTAAGGGCCAAGCTATAAGTGACACCTGACACAGGTTGGACACTTGTCAGCTTCCCTCATGTTTTGATGGGAAATGCAGGCATCCTGGTCTTGCTGCTGTAATGGAGAGCTAAGCTGTAAAACCAGGATGCCTACATTTCCCATCAAAACTTGAGGTAAGCTGACAAGTGTCCAACCCGTGTAAGACGTCACTTGTAGCTTAGCTCTAAGTTCTCCTAAGGCTACTTAATGCAGACGGAGTGACATCATGAGATGTCATGAAAACAGAGCCACGCACATGGGCCACAACTCACTATTTGACGCACACGTGTTGTGGCTCTGTGTGGGCTCTCGGATTGGAAACCAAACAAAAATGGTTCTTCTGAAAGGTTCCATCCTGTAACAAGCAAAGGTCTTTCCAGCTGGTCATCCAGTATCTGAAAGGAAGTGGGGTACATCTGCTAACACTGTACTGATCCTACTCATGTGAAATACACACATGAAGCTGCCTTATGCTGCATTAGACCATTGGTCTATCAAGGTCAGTCTTGTCTACTCAGACTGGCAGCAACTTCCCAAGGTCTCAGGTTGAGGTCTTTCACATTACAGGTTACCTAATCCTTTTAATTGGAGTTTCCAGGGATTGAACCTGGTACTTTCTGCATGCCAAGCAAGTGCGCTACTGCTGAGCCACAGCCCCACCCCACAATACAATGCCCCCAGCCAGAGCTTCTGCCAGCTTGGGAGCAGCAAATTGATTCAATAGAGGAGCCAGGCCAGAATCAGAACTGATATTAGGCCCGATGGGACCCCAGTGGTCTTTCAGCTCCACTGAAATCTGCAGGACATCCAAGAGCTACCATCTGCAGTGATGCTATGATGCCACAAAGTTCTGGCCATCTATTCCCTCTGCAGGGGTGGGGTCAGCTTTACTGGGAGGGCAACAGTATTGTTTCAACTAGAAGCATGTGCTTCAGCCCTGGACAGATGGCGCAGCTGAGAAACAGAGAGAAGCAGCAGTGAGAAAATGCTAACAGAGAGGGACCACCAATCCCACATGGAAAGGACATCCCAGAGCTATCGAACTGATATCCAAAATGTGATCCTTACATTTGCTGGGAGAAAAAGAGAGTTGCTATATTGCAGCAATTGTATGCAAGTGGCCTGCTAGTTGGGGAAGGGTAACCTATCCAGAACTAGAACACTTGCCCGGATGACTTCAGCTGGACACTGGCATTATGTCTGCACCACTGCCTCCCCTACCTCCCAACAAGGAGGTTGGTATCATCTGGAAAGGCAGGTGCCTTGCTCTGTCCAGGTTGACTGTGGCGTTCACAGCAAAGCCAACCCTTTCAGATGGTCTATCTGAATGCAACAATCCAAATGGTGTGTCTGAAGGCAACAATCCAAACAAAAAGATGGACCAAGCAGAAGAAACAAGTTCAAGAAAAGGAGTTTGTCCATTAAGCTTACATTATGCAGCCCTGTAAGGCTGTAGAAAAATTCAGCAAAGCATGGAGGGCGGGGGAAGAGAAAACATCAAGAAACACAACAAAAAGGGGGGAAATCAGAACTATATAAACGGAAGGATCCCAACATATTTGGAACCTCAAGGGAATAGGTTGCCAAACAGAAGGAAAGAAAGAAAATACTTCCAATTCTCAAATAGGAAGACATTCCTACAGCAATAAAATTGATTCACATGGCTGCATCTGATCGGCATGGTTGCCTCATTTGTGCTAATACAAGCATTCATGAAGGAAATAGTAATTTCTCTCCCCTTGCTCAAATACATCTGTTGAATTAAGTATGAACCTATTTCCTATGGGATAAACAAAGCATAACAAAACCATATGATAAACAAAAACCAACATCTTCTTTTTGTTATGCATCAACCATCATATAGAACAATCCTTAAAATGCATCATGAATAAGTGAGCAAAGTCTCCACAGGAGACTTTGTGAAATACGGCATTCCCTATAGTT
Organism: Eublepharis macularius; assembly: GCF_028583425.1. NCBI lineage: Eukaryota > Metazoa > Chordata > Lepidosauria > Squamata > Eublepharidae > Eublepharis > Eublepharis macularius. Next base: position 39,382,773 of record NC_072804.1, on the reverse strand, counting down.
AAAACAATGTAAAAGTTAACGTCCTATCAAGAGGGGGGCACGAACCGAAATATGAACCAAAATTCATCATGAACCAGGCTGGTTCTTTATTTTCCTGGTTGTGTCCACCTCTAGTCCTATCTTCTTTCATTTGGGGTTGTCTCATCTTAGGGTTTTTGAGGCATGAGATAATCAGAAGTGGTTCACCATTGCTTTCTTCTGTGCACTACCTACCAGGATTAACTGAAGTGTCATTGCTGTTGTCTACGAAAGATTCTTCCGCCAGTGTCGCCTTCTGTTACTGTTGCTGCCCAGTGGCTTCCTTTCAAGGATTCCTCTGTCTACAGTTTCTGCAATTGCTTTTCAGTGCACCAGGAATATGGGTAATAAATAGGGCTGCCAACTCCAGCTTAGAGATGTGGGGATGGTACCTGATGAGGGGGGATATGGAGAGGGGAAGGAGCTCAGCAGAAATATGTTGCTATAGACTCTACCCTCTGGAGTGGCCATCTTCTCCAGGGGGACTGATCTCTGTCATCGTGAAATCAGCTGTAATCCCAGGAGATCTCCAGGGTGCACCTGGAGGCTGGCAAGCTTATTGGCAGCTGTTGTGCATGTTTGAGAAAATGAACTTTGTTTGGAACCTATTTTGTGATTCAGCTACTCATGACAATGATGGCTCTTTTGCAATCTGAACCCCGCCCCCCCCCGACACTCTGTCTTCAAAGCCCGAGTGATCCTCCTGTTCTTTTCACAGTTTGGAACAGGATGTTTGAGAATGATTGCTTGAAGTCAGTGGTACAGAGGAGACCTGCCGGAGCAGAAAGCCAACAGCTGTGACTGAGGACTATTTTAAGGAGATACTTGGACATGGCACACAGGGGTTTGTTCACAAAATATGACATGATGTGGCCCCTCCAGGACAGAAGTTACAGTTCTTAGCATTCTCAGTAGGGAAGGATGCACGAAGAGAGTTCCTTTCATTCCTGCGGCGATAAAGCACTTGCCTCGGTGAGCTTTTAAAGAGCACCAAATAAAGCAATTGTGATTGACATCTATCCCCTTCTGCATGCAGGCGGAGCATCTGCAGAGCTATTTAGAGCAAAGAAGCTTTCCATCCTCAATTTGAAGAAAGAGTACCACTGTTGCATGAAGACAATAGAGACCTCACAGCAAGTTACAACTGTTATGGGAGGTCATGCACAACAGACATGGTATGGTGGTTGTGATACGTGGATCTGTATGGATGGGTGTGGTGCACCTCTGGTCCTGCTTTAGGGCAGAGGATGGGTTTGCCATTTGCCTGCCTGCAACAAGTAAGCCTCCATCCTCAGCCCCAGTTCCCACCCTCAAGAAGCTGAAGAGCAAAAGAAAAATGGCAAGAAAATGCTGCCCATAGTGATGCTCTAGAAATTTTCCAGTGTGTCTATGGTCTTTACCACAGAGATTAGGAGATATTCCTAGCACATCACCTGGAAGTGATGTCACATCCCCTCCCAACTTCATGTCCCCAGGCCCACCTTCAAAATCTCCCAGCATGTGATGAAGCAGTGAGGGCAATTCTGGCAAAGGGCTAGATTGACAGGGCCTTTGTCTTGCTTCCACCTCTGTTATATGCCACTCTCCCTCTCACTGAAATGAATCTTGCTTGCAGAGCATTTCTCACTATGCAGATGCAGGACTCCAGCTTTGAGGGAAAATAATTAAAAAGTGTGCACTGTAGATGAGCCATGCGACTATCTGGTGGGAGCTGAAGAGGGGAAATAAAAATGCACTTAGCGCTTCTCAGCTGTGGATCTGCAGTGAAGCGCACAAATGTCAGGGCTTCTGCATCTCTCTGGCTGCTAGGAGGTCCGCTAATCGCTCTTTAAGCAGGGTTCCTCATCAGTGGGGAAGAGCTTCAGTGGCAAAACTCATTCCCCGGTGGAGGGTGCATAGCCAGGTTAGTATCGCCTTATTTAGAAGAAAATTCCACTTCAGTGGTGCATGTTCGAGAAGAACGCTGATTTGAATGAGGATTGATATCAATCATGCAAGGCAGGATGACACAAATGGCAAGTCAACACCATATTTATAGCTGAGCCATGGCCCTGCATGTTAAAACTGTTAACTTATTACTTGGTTGGCAGATGCCAGGAGGGGCAAAAAAATGGGCAGCGCCGGGTGGTGGGATGGGCAAGTAACATCACACAGTTACTTTAAGACAGGCGTTCCCAACATGGTGCCTGCGGTCACCATGGCACCCACTGCCGAGTGCTTTTAGAAAGTGGTCAGGGCCAGAAAGGGCTTTTGCCCAGAGAGGTTTCCGATTGACTATTGGAGATTTGATTGGCTGTGCAGCTGTCACCACACAAAGATCTTCACTGTATGACTGAAGGTAAGCTGTGGCAGCCATTTTGTGGCTGCATCCACCACCACTCTGACAGAATTTCGAATTTGGCTGAAGGCTCAAAAACATTGGTGATCCCTGCTTTAGGAGTTCAAAGATTTGAATGGCTGCAATTTGACATTCAACAAGATTTTAAAATTTAGATGGTGAATGGTGGTCTTGGATTTGATTAACCACATTTGAATTTGTGCGTATGCAAAACTTCGTGTGAAAAACTAATTGCTAGATTTCATGGGGCCATTGTCATAATGGCAATTCCAGAGGTCAGATGAGATCTGCCTTCCATTTTTGACATGAAATCCAACACTGAATAGTCAGTATTAAATATATATCACCTTGGAATCCATGAGGGTGGATTTAGAATGCATGATGTGCTCTGGCATAGCCTTGTGGGATCACCTCTTTCTCTGAACTCAGAAAACGGAAGACCTTACTTGTCTCAGATTATTACAGATATTCAAAGGATCCTATTAGCTTTCCTTGAAGCTGAAGCAGTTTAGCCATTCTATACATTCTATATATCCAGACCTGGATGTCAGAGAATAAAAGATGCCATACTCACATTGTCCGGGGAATATGAGAAAGGGGGAATTAAATCCACATTTCTCAAATGTGTACTGAGTGCCTAAAAGGGCTTACATATGAAGAACCTCTCCAGAATTCTTCCCAAGTGATGTGTCTGATAAGCCATAGGTTAATGACCCCTCTGACTGGCACATGGATGCATCAGATACAAGAAGCTTATAGATACATTGTGATCTCATCACTGGTGGAAATTGGAAGGTTAATTTATTTTAAAAATTCCTGAACCATCTCTTCAGAGACCTGTGCTAGGCAGCCTCTGACAAACAAAGCCATTCAACAAGATGGCATTGTTAAAACAAGCCTATTGAAAGACAAGACAACACTGTTAAAACAAGCCAGGGCAGAAAAGTAGCATTAAACAAGCATCAAGCAGTCTAAAATGATAAAAATAAAGTGATCCCTAGGCCAGAAGCAGACTACAAAACGTCTAAGAGATAAAGCCCCTTTAGTTCAAGAAGAAGAACATGCTGCTGAGTTGCACCTGCCTCATGCTAACCCTTTTCACAGGGAGTTCTAGACATGAAGTGAGCAGAGCAGAGCATCGCAGAGGTGGTTTGCCACTGCTTTGTAGCAGCCACAGTCTTCTTTGGTGCTCCCATCCAAATTCTGATCATGGTAATCTCTGCTTAGCTCTCAAGTGCTAATAAACTCAGGCTAAACTGGGGTATTCAGGCTGCTCCATAGTAGGCTTGCCAACCTCCAGGTGGGCCTGAAGATCTTCTGGAATTACAATTGACCTCCTGACCATAGAGATAAGTTCCCTTGGAGAAAATGCCTGCCTAGGAGACTCTATGGCATTATATCCAGCTGTGCCGCCTCCCCAAACTTCACACTCTCCAGGCTCCACACCTGAAATCACCAGGAATTTCACAACCCAGAGTTGGCAACCCTGCTTCATAGTTAAAAGAAATGCTTTAGGCACAGCCAAAAGAAAGTTAGGCAAGGGCCAGGTGGGCCTCCTGGGGCATTCCAAAGGTGAGGAAGATGGAGGACAGTATCCCATCCACCGATATATATGTCTGTATGGCAAATGGAGGTTGGGTCTGAGTGCATTTCCCTTCAGTACGGCTGTGCTGCACTTTCTGTCCCTTTGCAGAGACCAGCATGCTTGGCCAGAGCTTCACTGATGCCCCCCACCCCATATGTGAAGCTGGCTTTCAGGAATTCTAAAGCCAGGCTTCAGTTCTAAGCACACTCACCACAGAGTAATCTCCATTGACCTCAATGGAACTTCCTTGTAAGAAAACATGCTTAGGATCAAAATGTTTATGTGTCATCTTGAAGTAAATTATTCATTCAAATGACAAGGGTTTTTCTCCAGCTTCCTTTCCTCTGGTTTGGCCCAGGTAGCCCCTGGACAACAAACAGGACGAAAGAAAGAAAGAAAGAAAGACTGGAAGTTCTGAATTCTCACAATCAAAAACTTAGCACAGGCCTCAAGTTGTGGTGAATGCTGTTTTCTCTTTGTCCCCTGCCAACATCAGGATCTGCCAGTAGCCCTTTGCCATGTTCGGGATGATTGAAACGTGGGCTTCACTCAGGCATTCTAACAATTGAGCTACTCAGGACTAGAGATGGGCACGAACCAGAAAAAAACCGAACCATGTGGTTCGTGGTACATCAAATTTCACGAACCACAAACTACGAACTTTCATGAACCTGCCCCTGGTTCACAAACCGGTTCATTTGGTTTGTGAAAACGGCACATCCGGGTCAGAAAATCATCACTTCCAGGTCAGCAGAAGGTCTGCCGAAAGTCCATCCCTTGTTGCCTAGGAAACTGATTGATTGGCACCAGGCCGTCTGCAGTCACAAACAAAAAAACGAACCAGCCTAAAGTTTGTGGCGGTTCATCAGAAATGGAATCTAACGAACTGCGGTTCACGAACCATGAACCGGCTGGGTTCGTGCTTAATTTTGGTTCGTATTTCAGTTTGTGCCCATTTCTACTCAGGTTGCCAAACTTCATGTGGAGCCTGGAGATCCCCTAGAATTACAACAGCTCTCCAGACTACAGAAATCAGTTTCCCTGGAGAAAATGGCAGCTTCAGAGAGTGGCCTTTATGGCATTATATCACTGCCCCACCCCACCTCAATCTCTGCCCTCCTCAGGCTCTATCTGCAAATCTTCAGGAATTTCCCAACCTGGATAGGTATGAAGATGCAGCTGAGTCAAGTGCTGAGATCCCAGAGATTCTGAGCTCATTATCAAAAAGAGTCCAGTAGCACCTTTAAGACTAACCAATTTTATTGTAGCATAAGCTCCATATCCAAAAGGAGCTGTCTGCATCTCCATATCAAAGGAGTTGTTTACATCCCCCCTCTCCTCCTTCCCCCCTTCCCCCCCTCTCCTCTATATTTGGCCAGTTTCCTTCTGCCCTCCATGCATCTGACGAAGAGAACGTGATTCTCGAAAGCTTATGCTACAATAAAATTGGTTAGTCTTAAAGGTGCTACTGGACTCTTTTTGATTTTGCTACTACAGACTAACACGGCTAACTCCTCTGGCTCTATGAGCTCATTATGGGCACTACCTTGATATCCCTTACTGCTTATGGATTGTTTTGTTAGTTATTATCACTCTAGGGTTTTTTTTTACTTTTTAAAAAAATCTGAGATAACAATTCATTAGAGAACGATGGATTTTTCAAGCTCCAGCCATCTAGAAACAAAATGTTTGGTTACTTATTATTGCTCTGATGTTCATTATATTAATTAAGCTATGGTTTTAATAGCTGCTGCTGCTTTATTTGTTTTTAATCTGCTGGTTTAATTCTATGTTTGTATTGATCGGTTGTAGCATTGCTACAGTTACTATAACAGTGAGCTACCTGAAGAGCTTTTCAAGCTGAGAATGTAGAACATAAATATTTTAAATAGAATAACTAACTGGGAGATGCTGGGTCTAGGCAGGTCAAAATTCTAAGCAGCTGACATTGGATCATTTCACAGCGATAGCCTTTTCCATGTACTGTTCTTCTTTTCTAAGGTCTTGCAGGCAATATCTAGGAAAGGTCATTAAATTATCACTGTTCTTTGGGTTGTAGGGCCATTATTAAACATCAGCATTACTGGTAGAAAGAGTATTTATGATGTATTGAACTCAGAGCATTATGTAATAGAAATCTTGAAAAATAATTACATTTTTCAAAACTTCAAAGAACAATTTGCCTAAGTCTAGAGTTCAAAGTATTACCACAGTAATCATTTGTCTCAACCAATTTCCTAACATTTCAGATGATTTTAACAATTGAGAAGATTCACTTATATTCATCATACAGCATTATTGATATCAAGTACTGTGCAACAGGTAAAATTGCTGACCATCTTTTTGGTCAGCTTACCTTAAGCAAAGGAACAATATATTGTCGAAGGCTTTCATGGCCGGATCTCTGTCTTTCGGTGCTACACCTCTGAAGATGCCAATCACAGCTGCTGGCGAAACATCAGGAACTACAATGCCAAGACCACGGCTATACAGCCCGGAAAATCCACAACAACTAAAAGGCACAATGCTCACACGACCTGGCAGGATTATCTACTGAGGTGATGTTTGGGACTTGGTTATTTCATGAAAGTCCTAGCTGTTCTCCTCCAAGAACAAGCATCATCTCTTTGTAGGTGACCGGTTTTTCTGGGTAGGGGTGTAACCAAACCTAGCAATAGACTAGGTGTGATCGTGGCAATTTCAAGCACGCTGAAGAACAAATTTTACAGCCACAGATTGCTATCTGGATTAAATGATCGTGGAGATCTACATTGCCTTTTTTTTAAATCTAGAAGGATATCTCGTTTTCTATGCTTCCCAACCAAACTCCATGTGGGGCCTGGAGTTTTGGAATTACAACTGATTGTCAGACTACAGGGATCAGTTCCTCTGGAGGAAATGGCAATTTTGGAGGGAGGACTGAATGGTATCACATCACTGCAGAGCTCCTTCCACAAATTCTACTCTCCTGACACTCCACCCCCAAATCTCCAGCAACAACATTCAATTTATATACCACCCTTCAGGACAACTTAATGCCACACAGAGAGCAGTTTACAAAGTGTGTTATTACAAAGTGTGTTATCACCTCATAGGTGATCCCTATGAAGTGGATGGGGCCGAGAGAGCTCTGAGAGGCTGTGACTGACCCAAGGTCACCCAGCTGGCTTCAAGTGGAGGAGTGGGGAATCAAACCTGGCTCTCCAGATTACAGTCCTGCCACTCTTACACCAAACTGGAATTTCTCAACCTGGGGTTGGCAATCCCACCACCCACTGATGGATCTTGGTGCATAGAGGATAGCAATGGCTCTGCTCTTTGCTTTTTAGGCTTATCGGAAACTCGGGTGAGTTCCTCATCGCACCTCAGAAATGGATGGCCTGATGATAAATTGGATGTGGATTGTTGGGCCATATTCTGCCATTCTTGTCCACCGTCTTTTCTGAGCACAGTGAGTGTGATTCTGTTGACTGTGCCATCTTCAATATCTCGCCTCTTCAACATGAGCTTTGGGATGTTCTCATTCCACACATCATTTCTGCTGCAGCTTTTCTTCTGTAGCCAACACTTCTTCATCAGAGAAGAGGTGCTGGCTGCAGAAGAAAAGCCACAGCAGGTGGACTGCCCTGAGAGAGACAGTCTTCCGTTTCGGAACAACTTCCTTTTTCTGGAATAAAATCCTCACCCTCTTGACTGCCTTTGGAGGAGCTGTTATCAGTAGACATGGCATTGTCATCTTTGGGTAGCGATGCAACAACTTCTTCAGCAGTAAATGTCTGCCTTCTTGTCACCCCGGACCCATACAGAGACAATAGAAAACCCATTTTCCTACTGATTCCCAACAAAAAAAATCTCACGCATTTTTATTCTACTCTTCCTTTAAGGATCTCAGGGCAGTATATGTGGTTCGCCTCTCCTTCATTTTATCCTAACAACAAACCTGTAAGGCAGTAATTCTAGAGGGGTAAGCAGGAATAGTGTGATGCAGCAAAAATAAACAGCAGTTTTGTATTGGTAGAGTCATAGCTCAGTGGTAGAGTCAGCATCCTCTTTGCATGCCAAAGGTCACAAGTTCAGTGCCCAGCATCTCCGGTGCAAAGGACCAAGCAGTAGGTAATGTAGAAGATCTCTGCAGAGACCTTGGAGAGCCACTGCTAGCCTGAGTAGACAATACTGATTTTGAGAGGCCAAGGATCTAACTCAGCAGAAGGCAACTTCATGTGTTCATGTGCCACCTTAAAGAGGAACAACATTGTATTCCAGCAGAGTCCACTTTTTCAGATGCGTTCATGAAAACCTCCTGGAACGTATATGCTGGAATATGATTTTTTAGTCCTTAAGATGTGACTTGACTCATTTATTTTTTTCCCTGTAAGGTAGGTCTGATTGAAAAAACAGCGACTGGCCCAAGCATGCCCAGTGAGCTCTGTGGCAGAGTGGAAATTTTAATCTGGGTGTTTCCTACAGCGATGCCACAGTCATTGCATGCCCACCTGAATCCAAGCCAGTAAGCAGTCCAGACAGTTTGAAACCCATCCATGCATGGCCTTATTGAAAACAGGTCAAGAGGGAGAAGAAGAAAATTAAATGCTTACTGTTGAACTGTTAATCCATAACGTCTTTTCTGTTGTGCTTATTCTAATATTCTTCCACTTCTCTGGTTTTCATCAAGGGGGCTGAAAATGCTTATTATTTATTTGCAAAGTGCCAATGTCAAACTGATGAGTTGACCCCAAAGCCTGGAGAAAAAGGGTTGGTCCAAGCTATCCTGGTGATACTTTTTCAAAAGCAGGATGTCTAAAGGGACCATCAGTTTGTTTCCAAGGAAACCCAAACAAGTGGTGAATAAACCATGAATGAACCCTAACCCAAATCCAGTTACATTAGGCATGGAAGGCAAACTCCTTTAAGCAGAAATTGCATCGGGATAATCGGGATAAGTGCAGGCACGAATAGGGGCTTTAGGTGAGTTGTTAACCCAAAAGGAAATACCCAGTCACGGCTGGGGTGACGTGTTTTTCATATGTTTTTCATATGTAGAGAACAAACTCTTTATGCCAACTGACTCTCCTTTGAGGATATTGTGCACTGGGGTGCCAGCAACAACGTCCCCAAAGGATAAAACAATAGAGCCACTATCTGCTGAGTGCATCTGGAGCGACAAATTATTTTACTTACCGCCCTGTGTTATTTTGCTTCCTTGCCATCTCCCTCCGCTACTACAAAGAGATGGGGACTAAGGAAATAGAGTTAATATATTTCATTGTCCTCTCCTCAAAATTCTGATCTGATCAGAAGTGGCAGATAACAGAAAACCTGAACAACAGGAGGAAATATGGAAAATGCTAAAGATGGAAAGTGTGAGATGAAGGGGCTAGAGGGAGAAGAAATGCAGGGGGCTTCTGTCTCTAGGGCTTCTGATTCCTCATGGAAGAAGGCACTTCATTTTATTGGCTTATTGCCCGACTCGTGTATCAGATTAAAAATGCACTCTGATTCCCAGCCCCTTTTCTCCCCTCCCCTCCCCACTGGGAAATAGATTTGCCCCATAGTTAAGGCCATATTTAGCTCCAGAGTTTTTGCAGGCTTGATAAGGAATCTCCCATTCTGGAAATGAGCTGAACACAGCAAATGCTGGATGTGAATTTCATGTCCTCTTAAAATGCATTCGGGGATATGGGTCTCCCTTACTTATGACTTGCAACAATATTCATGAACTTGTGGGAGGGGAGTCTGTTTTATGCAGTTGATCACTGGCTGAAAGCAATACTGTAATACTTGTAACACTGGAAATCTCCACTCTAAAGGAACTCAGGTAGACCTACTATTTCACTACCTACCGGCTGCAAGCATAATAATTCTAAGTTCTGGGTTTTAATTAGCTGTCAATGGTGCTAAATTTCTTCCCCCTTCTATAGTAAGCCAGCGGGATTCCCTTCTCAGTAGACAGCACCCTTTTAAATTTCTTTATTTGTGCCAGGTAGGGTTGCCAACCTCCAGCAGAGGGCCTGCAGGTCTCTTGAAATTACAGCTGATCTATAGGCTACAGAGATCAGTTGCCCTGGAGGGAATAGCAGCTTTAGATGGCAGATCCTATGGTATGCCATAGAGAACATATCTCCTCACCTCTTTGCAATTTCACCCTTCCCAGGAACCATCGCCAAATCTCTAGGAATTTCTGAAACCATGGTTGGCAACCCTGGTGTTGAGCGCCCTGCCAAAGATAGAAATATACCCAAGTCAAGTTGCAAGGACACATCTAGAAGGGTAGCGATGTTAGTCTACTGTAGCAAAATCAAACAGCAGTTTGGGGGTCCCTAAAGAGTAACACCATTTCTTCCAGCATGAGCTTTCATGAGTCAGAGCTCACTTTTTCAGATGCTGATGCAAGGGTACAACGGTATCCTGTGGCTGAAAGCATGGAACAGTTAGCTTTTGAAGAAGCAGAATTGGAGAGCAAGAATGAGAGGGGAAAACTTGGAAAGCGGGCCTGAATGACAAGAAGAAAATGAGAGCGAGCAGAGCACTCAAAACAACGTGCTTGTTCCCTAGGAACATGAAGACCATTTTAAGGGGCCAAAGCAGGGCTTTTTTTCTGTGAAAAGAGGTGGTGGAACTCAGTGGGTTGCCCTCAGAGAAAATGGTCACATGGCTGGTGGCCCTGCCCCCTGATCTCCAGGCGGAGGGCAATCTCAACTCCCCTCTGTCTGGAGATCAGGGGGTGGAGCCACCAGCCATGTGACCATTTTCAAGCGGTTCCGGAACTCCGTTCCCCCGTGTTCCCCCTGAAAAACAGCCCTGGGCCAAAGGATTGTAGTAATTAGGCAGTACCCTGCCCCATCTCACCTACCTCCTGAGGGCTGGGTGTCCTTCACATAAAGCGTGTGATAGCAAGGATTAAGCCTGCACTTAAGATCCTCTTTGCATCAAAGGTGTGGAGATGCGCATTGCCACACAGCCTGTGCCTTCCAACACATAGGATGTGCAAGCCATGGGCCTCCCTACCTGGCATGGTTCTTAGATCTGCTCATTGCATGGAAGACACATGATTGGTTTTTCAAAAGCCGTTTTGTGTGGAAAAGCAGCCTTCGGAAGTTATTTGAACAGAGCCACAGCTACAGTGTGAGGAGGCATTGGCTGTGACTCTGTGGAATGACTACTCAGTAATGACTATGGAGGAATTACACAGTTTTAAAGTTGACAATGAGGAAACTGAAATTATACAAGCTTTTCTATTCCTTGGCTCAATCATCAACCAAAAGGGAGACTGCGATGGAGAAATCAGAAGAAGATTGAGACTTGGAAGAGCAGCTGTGAGGGAGCTAGAGAAGATCCTTAAAGATAAAGATGTCTCTCTGGGAACCAAGATCAAGATAATCCAAACTATGGTATTTCCCATTCCTATGCATAGATGTGAAAGTTGGACAGTGAAGAAAGCTGACAGGAAGAACATTGATTCATTTGAAATGTAGTGCTGGAGGTGAGTTTTGCAGATACCATGGACAGCCAAAAAGACAAATAAGTGAGTGCTAAATCAAATTAAGCCTGAATTCTCCTTAGAAGCTAAAATAACAAAACTAAGGCTATCACACTTTGGTCACATCATGAGAAGACAAGATTCTCTGGAAAAGTCAACAATGCTAGGAAAAGTGGAAGGTAGTAGAAAAAGAGGAAGAGCCAAAATGAGATGGCTTGGCTCAATAAAAGAAGCCATATCCTCCAGTTTGCAGGATCTGAGCAGGTCTGTTAATGATAGGATGTTTTGGAGGTCTCTCCTTCATAGGGTCGCCATAGGTCAGAGGCGACTTGATGGCACATAACACACGCACTGTGGAAGAGCCTCAGCTTTGCATGCAGAAGTTCCCAGGTTCAATCCCTGGCATCTCCAGTTAAAAGGATTGGGTCATAGGTGATGTGAAAGACCTCTTCCTGAGACTCTGGAAAGCTGCTGCCAGTCTGAGTAGACAATACTGATCTTGATGAACCAAGAGTCCAATTCAGTAAAAGGCAGCTTCATTTTTAACCCGCCACCCACCCAGTGTTTCCCCCACAGAAATTAGTTGCCTGATAAGTAGAGAAGGCAACTCCTGGAGCAAGTTGCAACTTGGGGAAATGCCATGGGGAAGCAAGAGTTAACCCCCTCCCCCCACATCATGGCCCCAGTCCAAATCTTGCCGCCATATATGGTGGCCTATTAACATTGAAAATATAATAGGAGATCCCCGCATCTGGATCTCCGGCAAAATGTATTGCCTAATATTTAGATGTCAGATATTTTAAGTGTAAGAACTCATTTAAGAACCCAAAAAATGCACAATGTGAAGGCAACAAACAACCCTTTGAAACCTGTTACCCTGCATATCCAACAGGGAAATTTGTACCAAAGAACCAAGACAGGTTGCAGGACCCTAAAAACATATATGCTGTGTAATGTAAGTGAAATGCCCCTGAGGGAAGCACTGAGAGCCAGTGTGGTGTACCGGTTAGAGTGTTGGACTATGATCTGGGAGATCCAGGTTCAAATCCCTACTATGCCATGGAAGCTTGGTGGGTGACCTTAGGCCAGTCACATACTCTCAGCCTAACTTACCTCACAGTGTTGTTGTGAGGATTAAATGGAGGAGTGGAGAATGATGTAAACCACTTTGGGTCCCCGTTGGGGAGAAAGGTGGAGCATAAATTAAGTAAATAAATAAATTGCAAGCCTGAAGCAGTAGGACTGTACATTCAGAAAAGCCCACAAATGCAGGTAGAGCAAATTCTTGCCAAAAGTCAGTGAAATCTAACTTTCTCAGGGCTTCTCAGGGGCCTGGGTCTTGATTTTACCTCTGCCTCACACTGTCAATCTAACTTTAATGAGGAAAAGAGCAATATGTGGAAAGTCAGACGCTTCCTACTACCAAATTCTGTCCCTCATAAAGGACATTCCCTAAGGCCTGGGGTCATGTACGCTCAGTTCATCTTCAAAGCCAGGGCACTGAATAAAGTATACACACCAAACCCTTTGTGAGAGATTGGAAAGGTGGTGGTGGCAGGGGAGGGAAGGCTTTATCATCATCTCCTCTTTAAAAATGAATAAAATGATATTAACCAATGCTGCACACTGTGAAGTTCTGTCACCAGAGAATTATGTTGCTGTGCAGCCCAATCGCCATGGCAACTTGCTTATATGGCCAGAATAGAAGAAATGAGAAATTAGGGTTAGGCCTAGCCCTCCCAGGGGGTCCAGGATTTGCTTTCTGTCATCAAAGTGAATATCACAAGGCAAGGAGGCTAATAGTTGCTTCTACTTGAACAGCGCTTGTGGCAGAGGCAGAAGTTTAGAGGAAGAACGCTCAAGGGGAGTGCCTCTTCCCATTTTCACCAGTGAAAAAGCTGCTTAGATGAACCCACTCAAAGTAATGTCTAATATGGTTACATCAGCATATTGATGACACCCAACATTAAAGCTACGAATGACCTCTCATAAAAGGCTTGCATTTACGTTAAATAACATGGAAGATAGCCCTAATTCCTGTGGTTAAATTCCACTGGTTAAATCCTATGTTACTGATTTTCATGTTCCTGCCATAACCATAATCCACTGTGGCTGGATAGAAAGGAATTAAACTACTTCAACAGTCTTCTTTCTTCAGCTCCGCCTTCCAGGTGATTCAATAAAATCAAGTGGTCAAACGTGTCAAAGGCTCTTGACAAATCTAATAGAAGTAAGTGCCAGTGGAGATAGTCCGTCAAAGCAATCAATGCTGATGCTGTTCTAAAGGCAGCTCCAAAGCCAGCCTGAAACAGATCAAGGGGGGATGAGTCATCCATGAAAGCCAGGGGTTGCTGTGCCATGGCTCCTCTCCAGAGAAGATAGATTTGAAACTGGCCTATAATTGGCCACATTTTCCCTACCCTTTAATATCCTCTAGCACTCTTGGGAAAACACCCTCAGATAAAGAAGTATTTCATTAGAGCAGGGTTACCCAATGTGGTGCCAGTGGGCTCCATTGGTGCCTACCAGTACTTTCCTTGGTGCCCACTGAGCTTTTTAGAAAATAGATGGGGCCACTGTAAGGCAGGGCTATGATTGGGTTCCCAAATTCAATTTCCCACTGCAGGATGAAGAGGATTAGTAAGCAGCTTGGCTTTCCTTAGTCAGTGTGTGGTTCCCTTTCTCCTTCAGGATCTCCTTATTACCAGGAGGTGTGAGAAGGGAGGTAATCAGTTTGGCTTGGCCTCCTGAGGCAGCCATTTTGGATTTGGCTCCACTTGCTGTGGAAGCCATTTTGGGATGGTGCTCACCATATCCTCTTAAATTTCCAAAGGTGCCTATGGCCTCAAAAAGGTTGGGGACCCCTGCCTCAGAGGCTCTTTCACCCTAGCCTAGAAAGCTTTTCTTAGCGAGGAATTCAGACTACCCATGCTGGCCTTCACAACTTCCAGGATTCTGTTAACATCCTTCAGAGACAGCATACAAAAACTATCCAAACAAAGGACCAAAGAGCAATTTACTCACCTTTAGTACTGCTCTATTCTCAAATTAGTATCTGAGAGATTTTTTTTATTGGCAAAAGAATGCAAAAATGTCACTGCTAATAGTCAACTTTCTTTCTTTCTTTCTTTCTTTCTTTCTTTCTTTCTTTCTTTCTTTCTTTCTTTCTTTCTTTCTTTCTTTCTTTCTTTCTTTCTTTCTTTTGTGTACTGAGCCTGGAGCTCAGAATAATTGCAGCCCAGAGCGATTTCAGCCCAACAAAGCTCTTTATTGTAAGCCAGAACAGACAGACAACAACAGACACTACTCACTAGACACACACAACAACACTCTAGCTGAACAGAAGCCCTCATTATATACACAGAAACCCCGCCCCAATAATAGCCAGCAACCAATAAGAATGTGTATGTTAGAATGCCATCATTCGCATAAACTATATACAATGTAGTGTACAGGCAGGCCACTGATTGGTCTTTATTCGAGAGCACCGATTGGCTGCTGCCCCCGGATAGTAACCAATGTAGATGCACATGAATGTACCCAATGAGGGTTAAGTGCAGGCAATGTAACCAATGAGAATGAAGTGTGTTAGGAACATTGACATGTTATGGAGCTCACCATAATGCATAACATTTAATATGATACAGTAGAGGCCTTGTCCGGCCTAACTCAGCCCAATACCCAACACCCCTCCCCACTTAGCTTTGAACACCCTGTTGTCCACATAGACCTATGAACAGGCTGGGGGAAGGTGAACCAGAATACGCTAGAGGCCCTAGTTCAACCCAATGCATAACACTTTCTTTCTTTCTTTCTTTCTTTCTTTCTTTCTTTCTTTCTTTCTTTCTTTCTTTCTTTCTTTCTTTCTTTCTTTCGGACTGCACTCTAGAAGTCATTAATTGCTGAAATATTAAATAAGCCAGACATGATTGAACAGAAAGTAACACTTCTTTGCTACTGTCACTGCCACCTCACAGGTTTTAACATGAGCTTTGTAGCATCCTCTGTCTGATTTGACATAGTGCAACCATCACCTTACCCTTTTTAGTTCTCTGTTGTAAGTCACAGGGTGAGCTTTCACCCATTGGGAGGGAGAGGGTACTAAAGAGCAACTCTGTCTATTTTCCCATTCCATCTGATTGTCCAGGCTGTTTTTAGGGCATTGACAAATCTGCTATTTGCATTCTCAAAATCCCCCAGGCATTTCAGAATAAAACTTGGTCCATTGGCCTCTAAGGGCAAACCATGATAACCAGTTCATCAGCCCACAGTCTGTGCCTTCAACAAATAATGGTCAGACCTTTAACACCTAAACCCCTAACTACAGACATCTACTTGGCACACACACATAAAATTAAATCCAGAATATGACATTTTTCAAACTCAGAGTCCATAACAACCTAGGACAAATCTCTGGGTTCCATATCAGCCATAACCTGAGGGCACCTCTGCATGAATATTGAACTCCCTCAAAACACTCAGCTTTGGGGCTCCAACGCAAGTTTGGAGACAACATCAACCTACTGAGACAGGGCCCTGTCTGGAGAGCTAGGATAGCCAACCAACCGAAGTTCCATTCTGACCATGGAACCCAACACCAAGGGACCTACAGTCAAGACCGGCAGTCGTTTAACCCAAGAATAGAAGGCCCCGATCCTCCAGTTTGGCTGATCCTGGGCTGTATACCCAGCCAGAGTTAACCAAGACCAACAAACACAGTCCAAGTCATCCAGCCAGATTTCAGCCACACAGCTTTATGCTTGTTTAAAATTTTCCCTATTGAATCTGTTTCCCCAAATGTCCTAACTCTTATTCATTATTATACATGGCTCAGTGAATGTCCTAGCTGCCGATAATATTGTATTTTCACTTGCACTGAAGAGAAATTTTATTCCCAACTCATCTGGCATAGCCTAGCAACAAGGTGGATCTCCCATCCGTATCCCTGAAGGTTAGACAGGGAGTGAGCATTTTTATTGTTTTATTATTTTTATTATTTTATTTGTTAAAATGTTTATTTGCTCTTGGCTCAAGGTGGCTTCATCCTGCCATATTTCTTTAAACCATGTTGCACCTTGATGTTATCTTGCCCCACCCAAGCCGCAAATCTACCCACACAAAAGATGATATCCCCACTGTACAAGGAATAACGTCCGCATTATTGGGATGACGGAACTTAAAGTGTTGTCATAGCATGGGCCAAGGTAGGCAGAATGCAACCAGGATCTCAAAAGGCCAAGTATTATAATAAAAAAAAATACAGAAGGGGAATCAGAATTTACAAGATTGAAAGTTTACAAGCAAGATACTTGAACCAATGGCAAAAGGTAACACAAACATTGCTACATTGGCCGAAGCTAGATCATGTAGCCAGATGAGTCGCACACTTACAAACTTGTATAGTCTTTTGTCTTTGGCTGTTTTGCAAGATACTGTTTTCCACTGGCCTCATCTCAGCAGAAGGAAATAGGAAGCCCGGCTATGCGGACTGAACTCCCTCCCCTTCCCCGCTCAACACTTCTGTTCATTATAAATTATAAATTTTTTTCATTATAAATTCATCCTCTCATAATAAAGCAACACTGCTAAACCTCCTGGATCCACGCTACCTATTTGATACCTCCTCTCCATTTCTGATTCCCTGCTAAGGTCCTACCACCTTTCTTTCCCCTTTCTGTTAAAGACTTTTCTTCCTGCTTCAATAGTGAATTTGAAACTATCTTCTCTGATTTCTTCTCTCTCTATCACCATCTTCCTCCTATTCCAGCTCTCCCCCTTCCTACTTCTTGTTAAATTCTTTCCTCTTTCACTATCACATTTCTGGGTGACTCAGAGCCAAGCTACACGTGACGCCTGATACTGGTTGGACACTTGTCAGCTTCCCTCAAGTTTTGATGGGAAATGTAGGCATCCTGGTCTTACAGCTTGGCTCTCCATTTAATTGAAGTTTACAGAAACCCACCCACCCACCCACCCAGCAGAGGGGAAGGGGGGCACCCAGCAAGAGCCCGACGCCTGCAGTCTCCTCCCGACTGCATGTTCTCCCTCCCATAGACTGCCGCTCTGTAAACTTCAATTAAATGGAGAGCCAAGCTCCAAGACCAGGATGCCTACATTTCCCATCAAAACTTGAGGGAAGCTGACAAGTGTCCAACCTGTGTCGGGCGTCACTTGTAGCTTAGCTCTCAAGTACCCTGCTGACATTGTCCAACCCCTCTATATGCCTCCTTGGTGCCATTGCTTCTCCGCTTCTGGTTACCACTTTCTTCCCATTCTCTTCCATTGCTAGCTTTCCACCTGGTTCCTTCCCTCCTACATTCAAACATGCCACTGTTTCCCCCCACTTTAAAAAATCCATTCCTTGGCTCATCCTACCTGCCACCCAATGCCCCGCCTTCCCACTGACTCCAAACACTGTCCCATTGCTGTCTTCACTTTCTCTCTTTTGCTCCTGTGGTTTTTGCTTCTACTCTCTTGACTCCTCTGAAATCATCTTCATCAAAATCACTGCTGATCTCTTCACTCAGCATTTCTCCCCTGCTCTGCCTCCTTGCATGCTCTTCCCCCTTAGATACCATTGATCCTGCTTTCCTGCCTGACACCCGTTATCCCCTAGGTTTCATTAGCTCTGTCCTCAGCTGGTTCTCTTCTTGCCCATTTAATCACTCATTTGTGTTTCCAAAGGGAGGAGGTCTTTCTCAGCTTTCCCTCTGTCTTCAGGGGTCTCCCCCCCCAAGGACCCATCCTTGGCATTCCTTTGTTCTTGACATGCTGACCCTAAGTTCTTAGTTTCTTCTAATCTTTCTCTAGACACACACTTTAGAAAACCTCATCAAATCCCATGTTACGGGATTGGAAACTGTTATTAAAGAAAGCATTATCAAACACACAGAGGAAGAAGCCTTACTGATGGAGTATCAGCATGGTTTATGCAAAGGGAAATCCTGCCTCAGCATCAGGGAAAGACCTTGTCCTCTATATGTTATTTGCTGGCCTTCTAGGGCAAGTGGTTGGTTATGCGTTAAACAGGATACTGAACTAGGTGGATCACCGGCATGATCCAGCAGGGCTTTTCTTATATTCTTAACTAAGCTCTGTAGTGCTGCATCTGGAACGCCTTGTTACTTGGAGACAAGTCGGGGGAGGACCCAGGGTCGCCAACTTCCAGGTAGGGCCTGGAGTTCACCTGGAATTACAATTGATCTCCAGACTATAGTGATTCATTCCCCAGGAAGAAATGGTGGTTTCAGAGATTGGGCTCTATGGTATTCTACAGAGTCTAGCTGAAATTAAAGTCCTAGGGTGACCAAATTCCCACTAAGCTTCCTCCCATCCATACACCATCCCCAGATCTCCAGGAATTTCTTAAACCAGAGTTGGCAACCCTAGGAAAACTGTGTATACCTTGCTGATCTCCGCAAAGGAAAGGTGGGATAAAAATGTATAGTTAGAATGTGAAATGATTGTGAAAAGGTTTTTAGAAATCCTGTCCTCTTGCAGATGATGAATAACTCTGTTTGCCTTTCTGTCTCTTAGTCCTACATCTAGAGAGCAGAGTTTAAAAGGTGGCTGGTTTTGCCTTTCATTTTTAACAAGTTCCCCAGGTGAGATTGTGAAGGAGATCCAGATATAGCTTTGTATTTTACAAAATCGGAAGCTCATCTACTTTTATTTACAGTGCTTTGAAGAGAATCTTTGTCTTTGTTTCAAAAGCGGGCGGGGGGGGGAGGATCTGTGACTTCTTGATGCCTATCTATGCAGACAGGATTCAAATGTTTCTTTTTGCTCTGTGTTGCTTTTGAGGGCAAGCAGAGAGGCTGACTCCTACCCCACCCCCAGGACTAATGCAGAGTCAGGAGAGGTGGGGACTTCCAGTGACTCAGCTTGCAATACAGGGCCAGGCAGGGTCTAGAAACAAGGCCACCCACCCATGTAGATCCTTCCTAGGCATTTGAAGCCCCCCCCCCTTTACTGAATTATCCCCTTATCCCGAAAGCTTTGACCTGAATAGCCCAGGAGAGCCTGATCTCATCAAATCTCAGAAGCTAAGCAGAGTCAGCCTTGGTTAGTAATTGGATGGGAGACCTCCTACAAAGACCAGGGTTGCAGAGCCAGACAATGGCAAACTACCTCTGTTAGTCTCTTGCCGTGAAAACCCCACCAGGGGTTGCCATAAATCAACTCTAACTTGAGGGCACTCTCCACCATCACCAGTAAATCCAGTAGCCTACATCATCAATTTGGATAATCTATTTTATTTCCTTTGGAAGATAAACGTTTAGACAGGTCTTATATAAATGTTTGAAGATTGTTTGATATAATGTCGAAGGCTTTCACGGCCGGAGAACGATGGTTGTTGTGGGTTTTCCGGGCTGTATTGCCGTGGTCTTGGCATTGTCGTTCCTGACGTTTCGCCAGCAGCTGTGGCTGGCATCTTCAGAGGTGTAGCACCAAAAGACAGAGATCTCTCAGTGTCACAGAGTCACACTGTGACACTGAGAGATCTCTGTCTTTTGGTGCTACACCTCTGAAGATGCCAGCCACAGCTGCTGGCGAAACGTCAGGAACGACAATGCCAAGACCACGGCAATACAGCCCGGAAAACCCACAACAACCATTGTTTGATATAAGTTTGTATGTTTAAGTTTTAAAATAATGGATTAATGCTATATTTTGTGATTGGTAAATTTTGATATTTTCCTAATAATAATAAAAAAAGAAAACGTACTGGCCCATGTTAACTGATCACAAGTCATATGATTTATTGACATTTTATTTTTTTTTAAAGTGCAGCATGAACATATCTACCCACCTTATCCTTGCCCACCCTAGTGAGACTGACTCAGTTATTTTTTTCTAAAGATGTTTAAATAGGTTGAATGAAAATCCAAGCTGGCCAAAGTTGTCTTTGTTTCTGATCCTTGCATGACAGGTCAGGAAGGCCACTTATGGACCGGAATGGGGTAGAGGCTGGGGCCACAACATTTATTTATTTGGTGTAGTGGTTAAGAGCAGCAGGACTCTAATCTAGAGAATCAGGTTTGATTCCCCACTCCTCTGCTTGAAGCCAGCTGGGTGACCTTGGGTCAGTCACAGCTCTTCCAGAGCTCTCTCAGTCCTACCCACCTCACAGGGTGATTGTTGTGGGGATAATGATAACACACTTTGTAAACCATTCTGAGTGGGAGTTAATTTATCCTGAAGGGTAGTATATCAATCGAATGTTATCCTCCTCCTTCTCCCTCCTCCTCCTTTATTTATAGCCTGCCTTTCTCACTGAGACTCAAGGGGGACATGGTGATGGGGGTATATGTGTCCTCCTTAGCCCCCACCCTGTGGATACTCATGTAGTCACCTCTTGGGCATATGGAGTATTCAGGACTACATTTCCCATCATGACCCACAGATCATGCATGGCACTAGCAGCCAATTTTTCTATTGACGTACAGACTATTAAAAAAAAAATCCTATGCCTTTCCCTCTCTCCCGTAAAAGAAGACTACCCCCAAATTGTGAGGAATTGCTCTTCAGGCTTTCCCTCTGTCTGCACCCCTGATATCCCCTCTCCCATGCCTAGGGTTATACAGCAGCAGTCAGTCCGGACAGGCTGTGGGGTTCTTCCTGTCAGGAGGAACACTGTGGTGATTTGTCTTCCTGTTGCCCGTCAGTCTTTCCAGAGCTGTACTTAGTTTTTTCTTGCCCAGATGAGTACTGCTGCTGAACCAGGTCACTAGGTAGGGTTGTCAGCTCTAGGTTGGGAAATTCCAGGAGACTGGGGGGAATGGAGCCTGGAGAGGGTGGGGTTTGGGGAGGGGCCTCAGTGAGGTATAAAACCATAGAGTTATTTTCTCCAGAAGAACTGATCTCTATGGCCTGGAGATCAGTTGTAATTCTGGGAGGTCTCCAGCCACCACTTGGAGGCTGGCAACCCTATCACTAGGTAGCCCAGGCACCTCATGAGAGAGCCAGTGTGGCGTAGCAGTCAGAGTGTTGGACTAGGATCTGGGTAGCGTTGCCAGGACCCCTTACCATTCGGGGACACTTACCAGGGTGCTCTTCTCCCTGGGAAGACGCTCCCGGTGGGCAGTGATGTCACTTCCAGAAGTGTCATCATCTTGCTGGTGGGCCCCTATTAAGTGTGGGAGCATGCCCCCACCGCTGGGCGTGATGATGTCACTTCTGGAAGTGACATCATCATGCCCTCCAGAAGTGCACCTGCTGCGTGCTGGCCCTTAAAGTTTTTTGCCTCCCCAGGCCTTTTCCCCTACTGGCCAGGTGAATGGTGGTGGGGGACAGAGGCTGGGAGTGGGGGATACCTTGCCCCCATCAGGGGACCTGGCAGCCCTAGATCTGGGTGACCCAGGTTTGATTCCCTGCTCTGCTATGGAAGCTTGCTGGTTGACCTTCGGCCAGTCATACACTCTTAGCCTAACCTACCTCACAGGATTGTTGTAAGGAGAAACATGGAGGCGAGGAGAATGATACAAGCTGCTTTGTGGAATATACGTGAAGTAAATAAATAAATGTCTCCTACAAGCCTCCTCTTGACTTGGACTCTGCCCGCTGCACTGATGTAGCATAGTGGTTAGGGAGTTGGGCCGTGTTGCAGCACTTTGCTGATTCAAATCTCACTGCTGTCATGAATTCACCAGGTGGCCTTGGGAGAGCCACTCCTCTCAACCCCAGCTCCCCAGCTGAACTGTGGGGATAGCAACACTGACTTTGTTTACCACTCTTAGTGTGCACTCATCTGTCCAGACGGGTGGTATATACATGAACTGTAATTATTACTACTTCTTGGCCCAACACTAGTAGCAAAAGGTGAGCAGGTGAGTGACAAAAGGACTTGCTAATGGGGCACAGCAGGGAAGTGTGTGGCAGCAGCTGTTTCTCCTCGCTTTCCTGAAGGGTGCTGCCCAGACTTTGCCGCACAACACACGAACAAAGATCGTTCTGGCTTCTGTGCATCTTTCCAAGATTTGGGTACCTCAGCAGTGGCCAGACAATGCTAACATCAAATGCTGGCTAACACCTGACCATCTCATGTGTCTGAAGAGGGAAAGTAGCAAAGAGCTTGTCAACTTCTCCTTTCTCCCAAAACGTCCACATTTTCTCTAGCTCTCAGGGCTATGAGATCAGGTGGCCGTGACCTTACAGATTAAAGACCTATTTCAGAGCCAAATTTTTCATTTAAAGTCCATTAGTCCCCCTGCCCACCCCTGCAACACTGAACTTAAACCTCCCTTTGTTTGCAGACAAGCCTGACCTTTGGATGATAAATAGAACAAAACCCAGCTTCAGTTTAAATTCCCATTATTATTTTTACATTTGAATAAAGGCAACTTAAAAGCCAATATGATTTCTCTAAAAAGCATTTCAGATTTTATTTTGTTGGGGATAATAAGGGCAGACTGGGAATCTTGTTACTTTCTTTTGTGAGAACGTTCTGACCTTCCCTCATGGCAGGCTTTGGGGGGCATTTTATCAGGGAGCGAAGAGGGGCAGAGAGAGGCTTTGGAAAGAAACCCCGAAGCCTCTATTCTCCTGGGTGGCCAGTGATGGGCAGCTAGGCTTTCAGATGCTCTTAATAATTGAACAAATGTACAGTAGCATGAAAGGGGACTTGCCTTGACACGTACATCCCATAATATTCATATTCTTCATTATCAAAGGTCACTGGCAAGCTCTTTCCCCTTCTGAGCAGAAGCTTGCAATCTTCCCCAGGTATATTTTCATAAAGCTCTTTTTTTGTATAAATGTTTGACTTTTTGCACGTATTTTAAAAGTGTATCCAAGGTTCTCAGTGGAATTGAAGGTAGGGTTTTTTCCTGGTTTCTAAAAACAGAGGTCATGTAAATTTGAATTTTCATTATTAACAGGAAAAGCCACTGCTAGAATAGTTTGAGGTGCTATATATCCATTCAACAGTGTTGGATTCTAACCTTTGACTCTCACCTTTTAGCCAGATCTATGTCATCCCAGAGTCCATCTAAGGATGTAAGTTAGGTTGCAGGTGAGACACGCCAATCCGTGATTGACATCTTGACCAAGAAGACTTCCAGGGTATAAGCTTTCAAGAATCAAAGCTCTCTTCATCAGATAAAAATAGGAATGGGGATCCCTGAGCCCTTATATCTCAGTCAGAAAGATGGAGGGGTGTTGCAAAGGTACAACACAAAATGTAATCAACTTGATTAGGGCAGGGTCTTAACAGATGGACAAATATGAGTGAATGGCTCACTGGCTAGTTGTACTTGTGTGTAACAAATGAGCCTCTCTACACAAGACATTTTACATGAGGATGCTCAGGTGTAGGGAGATGCAATGTTATCCAGGAAGCATAGTTAGCCAGGAAGACAGAGCCCAATGCTCTGTCAATTTCACCTCTCTACACAAGGGTAGTTTAAAGGGGAGGTGAAATTGACAGAGCCTTTGGAGAGGCAAAGATGACATTAATAAACCCTCTAAGGTGTGATCTCTGCCAGCTCTGTGTAGTGAGGTGAAATTGACAGAACCTTTGGCTCTGTTTCTAAACTATGCTTCCCAGCTGACATTGCGTCTCCCTACGCTTGAGCATCCTTGTGTAAGAGGACTCATGTAGAGAGATTCAGAGAGGCTAATTCTCATGGCTGCTTTTGGTCAAGCGGGGAGTCTGCCACCATTGTTTCCATTATTAGTGAGACTTTTAAAATGGCCTGGAAGGTCCAGGCATTTGGTGCTGCCGTCAATATGACCACTTGCCTCATGGTGCTGCACAGCAGAAAAGCCCACAGTACTTCACCACAATTCAATGGAAATGCTGTATTGCGGGGAAAGAATTCCTTTTTTATGGCGAGAAGAATTTCTGGGACACAAGCATTCTTAACAAATGGAGGAGGCACCATTAGTCTTGAATTATCTTAAAATGGGGGTAGGGCTATGACTCAACTCTGCTGAAGATTTGGGCCTGGAAAGTTAAAAAGGTTCCCTGGCAATCTTTGGGAAAACCTTCATCCATCTATTGCCCGGATTAATTTTGTTTCCATTTGATCCAAAACCTAAGATTCATCCTGCAAGGTTTTCGAGGATGCTCCCTCCAAGCCGCCGAAGGAAACACTGAGCCAGACACTTGGAGGGATAACGTGACACCTGGATATGACCGGCTGTAATGGAACCAGCCAAGTGGTAAATGTAGCTTTTAAATAGCTTTTGTGTTCTCCATTAACTCCCCTGATGTTGATTAGTTCTGACAGGGGGGGAAATGGGCTGGTCAGCAACTTTTCTTCTGCCAAGTTCTACCACTTCTTTGCCACTATTAGGGCTTGCTAGATTGATCCAATATTGTATGCAAAGCAAAATAATCAACATGGAAAGGGGTGCATCATGGCAGAAAGCAAAGAAGAGGGGATGTTTTCTATGTCGGACTGGCCACCATACTGGGAAACAGCTAGTTCTAGAATGGGCCTGAACTCCTTATATAAAGTCACATGTTGTGATATAGTAGTTATTTATCTAGCTTCACTTATACCTGGCCTTTCTCCCCAGTGTAGACCCAAAGGGCTTACATCATTCTCCTCTCCTCATTTTATCCTTGCAACAACCCTGTGAGGTAGGTTAGGCTGAGAGTGTATGACTGGCCCAAGCAAGCTTCCATGGTAGAGTGGGGATTTGAACCTGGGTCTCCCAGATCCTAGTCCAACACTCTAACCACTGTATCATACTGTATATCAGTACTGGTATATATTTTTTTTACTTTGATTTTTATCCTGTCACTCCTGTAAGGAAGGCATATGTGGTCCACCCCCCCCACCCCACCCCGCCCTGCATTTTCATAACAACTCTGAGGTAGGTTAGACTGAGAGGGAGAGAGCGACTGGCCCACAGTTATCCCATGATTGGATATGTCAAGGGTATCTGAGCAGCAGTGTTTTTTTTTTTTTAATTTGCCATGTCCCTTCCCCTTGACACCCCCAGGTGTGCCTTATTCTGAATGAGCCAGCCAGGCTGAGTAACAAATCCTTACCGAGCACTGATCCATTTACACAGTGAAATACAGCTTTGGCACAAATCCAAACACACCTTCTTCCAACAATGAAGACATGGGCTCTTGGGAAGACGGTTTTCAAGGGACGGGCATTTTCCATTCTGATGAAGGCCTGTGTGACTCATTAGTAGTTCCGTAATGTGTGCTCCAATACTGAAGAAGTATCTGTTGAACACCCCAAGTCCATCTGTTCATCTTCTTTTTTCAAAAAAAGCCCTTCTTTTTTAAACATGCAGAGAAGATCACTTGCGTAATTCAAGGAGGTTGTTATTTCCACTATGTTCTCAACATCTCACACTTAGAACATCCCACGCCCCACAATACGAGCAAAAGATGTTCCAAACTGAAGATGTTGCGTTTTCAAGAGATGCTTGCCCTGCGTTTTGAAGTTCTGTGTCTCTGCCAAGAGCGCCACGCGATTCTGCATTATGCATGTTCACATGTTAATGTTTAATGTCAATTTTAAAAGCATCCCCATTTTCTAGTGGCACGAAGGCTGCAGCCTCCCTTCAAAGAGACAGATTTAGACGGGGGGGGGTGGTGGTGGTGGTGGTTTGCCTCTGCAAGGCATCCTGTATGCTGACAGTGCTGTATCAAATCAGCATTGTCACCATTACTACGTTTCTGTAGGAAAAATAACTTTTTCAAAAAATGAGGAAGCCACTTTGGTCCATAGCAAGATTCAAAAACAAAAGCCGCATACTGCGTTTTATGAAGAGCAGCTCCAATCATGCAACACAGTGCGCCTAGCAGTACCCATAATTAGTACAAGAGAACATGCCTCTTTTATATCATTCCACTGAAATAGTCTGTTTCCTGCTATAAGACTATACCAACCTTTTAAATTTTTTGTCATCAAGTTGTAGTTGACGGATGGTGACCCCATAGGGTTTTCAGGGTAAGAGATGTTCAGAGGTGGTTTGCCATTGCCTGTCTCTGTGTAGCAACCCTGGACTTCCTGAATGGGCTCCCACCCAAGTAGTAACCAGGGCTGACCCTGCTTAACTTCTAAGATCCAGTGAGATCAGATTGACCTGGGTTATCAAATCACACTCTTATCTTAAAGCACACTCAACCTTCACTCTGAAGGACAAAATACAGTCTCCTTATATCACTAGTGAAAGTTACTAGTAGAGGATGTTCTAATATTTGCAAAATACCTGAGTCCCCCCCCCCCCCCAGTGCTCACTATGAGCTGATTTGCTTGCATTTCATTCAGGCTAGAAAAAAAAGAAGGAAAAGGATGCCTGGAGGAATATTCCCTGTTATTTATTACTACAAAATGTATCCCCGTATTTATTTATTTCCTGTGCGCTGGGGTGTGTGTATATCTGTCTGTTGTTTTTGTTACTATTATAATTGGCATAACAGAACAGAGAACAAACAACCAGAAATAAAAGTTATTCTGATGTTTGGTTTGCATAGATCCCTCCTTCCCAGGATTTGTGGCTCTATAAAAGAAAATATGCGTTGCGTCAACATCTTTGCAGTTGTGCCAAGCCTTCCCAAGTGATTAAGACAATGCTTGGAGTAAGGAGGGATTAAGACGATGCTTGCCTGTTGCTTGGATTAAGGAGTATTGGGAAATTATGGGACATGCTTTGGGGTCACATAATATTCTTTGTCAAACTGGATATTTAGGGGAAAGGACTTTTCCACGACCAAGTTAGGTTATTTCCCCAGACATTACTACATGGACTTTCTGTCCAAAGCCATAGAAAATGAAGTAGGGCATACCTGGAGGATACTTCCACCTTCCATGTCCTCTTTGCATCCCTATGGTGCTGCTTTTTACCAGGTCAGTGTATGGAACAATGGAACTGTGGAGATGCAGGATGGCATCAAGATATTGCCTGTGAACTTCTCTCCTGCCTCAAGCACCAAAAAAGCCAAACAGAAGGGATGCCATGAGTACAGAGGCATTCAGGAAGTGCCTCCTGAAACGAATACAAGGAAGGGAGTAAAGGGTTTCCAGGATGCATATATATCCTTGCTGTGTGCAAACATGGCCAGTATCAAAACTTGTGGTCCACTGAGATTCGGATGCTAACATCCATGTCAAGTACAGATCAGTGGAAATATTCTCCCCTTTATGGCACATTCTGCTTCCCACTGCCTGGGAAAAATGAAACCAGACAGCAAGGTGCTAGAATTACTGTCTAATCGGAAGGTCTCTGACCTGCTCCTGAAGGATGCGAAATAGTTCTGGTTGGATTCAGAGACTTTATAATTTCTTTTACAAATGGGTACAGTTTGGGTGGTGTTGACAACTGTAATTTTGGAGAGAGTGAAAACTTTGATGTCAGATGCAAGATGGTCTTTACATATTTCCTATTTTATTGAGATACACCAAGTAACTGTCAAATGTCATGTTATGTATAAATGGAAGTCCACATTAACACTAACGGTGATTTCAACAGTACTGTAGGATTTGGGTCCAAGGGCACCTTAGAGGTGAACAAGATTTTCAGGGTATAAGCTTTTGAGAGTCAGAGCTCACTTCTTCAGATAGAAATCCTGCTGTTCTACTGCAGGCCAACATGTCTACTGTTGGGTTTTTAGGAAGTCTCAACCCTTCTGTCATGAAAGAATTAAGCTGATGTTTATATTTAGCTAGTGATAGCTAGTTTGCATAGGACCAATTAAGTGTAGAGTAAAATCTTCCCAGCAGAAAGGGTATTATGGTCAATGAGGAGACCCTAGAATTGATACTGGGGGATCAGTTTTATTGGAGGGCAATTAGAATTCCTATAAGTACACAGGGATCAGTTACAGTTGGAACAAGAAAGTAGTAAAAGTGAAGAGAACAGAGGAACAAAATGGAGCTTAGATAGGCTATTTGTCATTTTACTATCCATGTAACCTTTTCCCTTTATATGTAGTAAACTCTTTTACAGAAGCTGGACCCACAAGTGTCTGTGCCACTTATTTCTGCTGTGTATTATTTACTCCGCTACAAAGATCCAACAGCTACCCACCTGAAACTAACTTCACTATTACTGATTACTATTTTTTGTGTAAAGTTAGAGTGTGGCTGCCTTTCTGGTTGCTCTACCCTGAAGATAATATCATGGAGCTGGAAAAGGTGAAGAAAAATACAAACAAAATGATGCAAAGGCTGGAATATCTTCTCTCCAAGGGAACACAAACTGATTTAGTTTCTGGTGGGTAGCCGTGTGGGTTGGCAGTAGAGATGGGCATGAACAGCATTACGAACGCAAAAAAGCCCACGAACAGCCTGTTCGGCTGTTCGTGAACAAGCTGTTCGTGAGGCCCCATTCTAAACGAACAGATGGTCGTTGCAAGCCTCGTTCGTTGCTGTTCGGACAGTCTGGCACCTGCAATCAATTCCCATGGCAACTCAGGCAGGGATTGTCTGAACTCTGTCTGAACTCCTGCTGTTGCCCTGGAAACCCCAATCTAAGCCCATTTAGCTTGATAGGCAGGTCTTCCTTCCAAGTGTGGACTGGAGGTCCAAATTTGTTACAAGAGGAAAAGACCAGGGAGGAGGGGGGCTCCCAGCTCTGGCGTTCAGGGAGAGACAGCTGCTGTTAGAGAGACAGGGTGAGTGCATTGTAGCTTGAATTTTCTTTGTGTGTGGTGGGATAGGGATCTACCCCTTCAGGTTCCAGGGCTGCTGCCAGGCTCTGGGGCCAAGCTATTATTTATTATTGGTACCTTTCCTGCTGCCTGCTCAGGTAGGGTTTCTGAGAGTGGTGTGGTAGGGATCTACCCTTTTAAGTTCCAGGGCTGCTGCCAGACTCTGGGGCCAAGCTATTATTTATTATTGGTACATTTCCTGCTGCCTGCTTAGGTAGGGTTTCTGAGAGTGGTGCAGTAGGGATCTTGATGGCTGGAGGAGAGCCTGCTGGCCCCCACAAACAACGAACAACAAACATGTTTGTGAACAGGACCATGTTTGTCAGTGTTCGTTGTTCATTGTTTGTGGATGGCAACGAACAATGAACACCATGTTCATTTTTTTCTGTTCGTGCCCATGTCTAGTTGGCAGTAGAAGAGCAAGATTCAAGTCCAGTAGCATCTTCAAGACCAACACGATTTTCAGGGTGTAAGCTTTTGAGAGTCAATGCTCCCTTCAGCAGATATCTGACAAAGAGAGCTTTGACCCTTGAAATCTTATACCCTGGAGCTCTTGTTGGTCTCTAGGGTTGGAGGAACCTCTAGAAACCTCACTGACTGGAGATGCACGTGCCACTGAACAGGTGCTCCCTACGCCCCCCTGCTTCTCTCTAATGCCTGGCATGAGGCCAAACACAAGGCTTTTTGTTGACACAGAGACTAAATCACACCAAATTCAGAATTTTTAAAAACAAAAATCTAGAAGATTATAGATACACTGGATATGCATACCCACACATGCACACACAAAGAAGCCATTGAACAGCACAGGACTGGACAATACTACAGCATCTGAGCCTAGGAAAAGCAAATATGATCAAACACCTTTTCCCCTTGTGGTGGTGAAGAGTGCCATCAAGTGATAGCTGACTTATGTTGACTCCTGCTGGGCTTTTAACAGCAAGAGACTAACAGTGGTGGTTTGCCATTGCCTGCCTCTGCAACCCTCATCTTTGTTGGAGGTCTCCCATCCAATTTCTAACCAAGACTGACCCTCTTTAGCTTCTGAGATCTGAAGAGATCAGGATTGCCTGAGCTATCCAGGTCAGGACCCCTTTCCTTCTAATTATGAACTTAGGTAAAGGTAAAGGTAGTCCCCTGTGCAAGCACCGAGTCATTACTGACCCATGCGGGGACGTCGCATCACAATGTTTTCTTGGCAGATGTTTTTTGGGGTGGTTTGCCATTGCCTTCCCCGGTCATCTACACTTTACCCCCAGAAAACTGGGTACTCATTTTACCGACCTCGGAAGGATGGAAGGCTGAGTCAACCTTGAGCCGGCTACCTGAACCCACCTTCCGCCAGGATCGAACTCAGGTCGACAGAACTTGGACTGCAGTACTGCAGCTTACCACTCTGTGCCACGAAGCTCCATAATTATGAACTTATTCTTATGATATTAAAGAGACAGGCAGGTTTCTTTCATTGGTCGTTCAGATCCAGATTATCCCATTTACCTTCTTTTCATCTGGCTTTTCATCTCTCATCAGGCCACTTGATGGTGGATGTCTGCTGTCTTGTATGGCTGTTTCAGACCCCCCTCTCAAAGTGTGGCTTCCCCTGAACTGCTTAAACAGAGAGCCAGTGTGGAGTGGTGGCTAGAGTGATGGACTAGGATCGGGGTGACCCAGGCTCAGATCTCTGCCATGGAAGCTCTCTGGGTAACTTTGGGCCAGTCACAAAAATTTCAGCCTAACCTACCTCACAGGGCTGTTGTGAGGATATAATATAGGAGAGGAGAACAATGTAAGCTGCTTTGGGTCCCCATTGGAGACAAAGGTGGGGTATAAATGAAGTTAATCGTAATACTAATAATAAGAATAATGAGGTATGGTGCCCTCCCTAAGGAGAGAGCTTTTTGTTCCCAGAATGCTCCTTTTCAAAATCTCTCTCTCTCATTAGCCTACAAATTACTTTATTGCTCCCTCTCTGCCACTTGGAATAGAAAAAGGGGAGGAGTCTAACTCTCTTTTTCAGTCTGGCTACCTGTACTGGCAATTTGTGCTTAACCTCTCAGCATTCACAAAGTGCAAACATTCACAAAACAAAGTGGTAGAGCAAAGGTAGCTGTCTTAGTTTGTATGTAGCAGTAGAAAAGAGCAAGAGTCCAGAAGCACCTATAAGACTAACAAAATTTGTGGAAAGATATGAGCCCGCCCAGTCCAATCTATTGTCATTCATTGGCTATTGTCATTGACCTGCCATTGCCGTTCAGCGTCTGAAATCACTCCACTCTCTAAGATATAAGGACAGATGGACTCACATACTAGCAGTATCTGAAGAAGTGAGCTGCCTGTGACTCACAAAAGCTCATACCCTACTACAAATTTTGTTTGTCTCAGGGTTTTTTTCCAGCAGGAACGCAGTGGAACGGAGTTCTGGCACCTCTTGAAAATGGTCACATGGCTGGTGGCCCCGCCCCCTGATCTCCAGACAGAGGGGAGTTTAGATTGCTCTCCGCACACAGCACAGAGGGTGATCTAAACTCCCTTTGTCTGGAGATCAGAAGGCGGGACCACCGGCCATGTGACCATTTTCACCAAGGGTGATTTAAACTTTAAAAAACTCCCCCCTTGTTCCAGCTGACCCAAAGTGACGTCATTGTGCGGTCCTGAGTTCCAAGTGGAATATTCTTCCCTAATTATTGGGGATATGTCCTTTCATCCAAGGGATCACCCCCACACTTGGTCTCACTATAAAAGAGAGAGTGAAGGGCTGAAGGCTATGGAGCTAGAAGAAGAGTCTGAAGAAACACTGAGACTGATTTCCTTCGATAAGCAGCAGGACAGATGAGGTGGCCCTGTTGGTCTGCAGCCAAAGAGCAAGATCCAGGTCCAATAACACTTTAAAAATAAATTAGATTTCCAAGATACGAGCTTTTGAGAGTCAAAGCTCTCTTGGGACCCACGGGCACCGCACTGAGCTTATTGGTCCTGGACCTCTGAGGACAATCAGCCCTGCTCTGCCTGTAAGGATGGCAGTATGAGAAACCTTAGTTAGCTGTTCCTTACCCTGGCCATCCAGGAACAACCTTCTGAAAGACTGACGGACAGTGATGAAGTGAGTTGTTTGAACTGCCTATTAGTAGAATAAGCCCGTCTGCTGTCCACCCCACTAACCTCCGGATCACCACAACTTTCAAGGTCAGCATATATTTGCAGTGGCTACCTAGCCAGCCACTATGTTGAATCCTGCCAAGTGTACAGCTCTAAAGCGCAGCTCACTTTAATTGCAAACAAATCAGCCATGCAGTTGCATGGGATGCTTGACTGGAGAGAAAACAGACATTATGCACATTGCAAATTTGCTTTTGCAGACATCTGTTTCTGAAAATCAAACCATCGCAAGACATTAGGGAGTAGATTCAGGGCAGACAAAAAAAGGAGTCTTGATGGAAGCTTGCTCTAATCCACTAGCAAAGCTTTTACTATAATAATAATTAAGTGCTGTCAAGTTGCAATTGACTTACAGCAACCTCTCAAGGGGTGCTCAAGGCAAGAAATGAGAATGGTGGTTTGTCACTGCCTTCCTCTGCGTAACAACCCTACAGTACTCTCCCATCCAAGTTCTAACCAAGGCCAACCCCGCTCAGCTTCCAAGCTCTGACATGCTTGGTCTGATCTGGGCACTTTGGGCTGCTGTTTTTATTGTAGTCATGATTATCATTATTATCAGCTGAAATATATATATATCTTATGCATTAAATTCACAACAAAGGGAAAGATTCGTATCAGTTGATATCTATATTAAATCTCCAGCTCATAAAGCCAATATATGGTTCCCAAGCTTTTGGAGAAAATTTCTATTTGTGGGAAAAGTCTCTATTGGCTTAAAAAAACCCTCTGATGACACAATCCATTATTTTAGCTATTATCCATCTCTTATCAATCCTTGCTGTCAAAGCTGGAGTATCATGATGACACCGTTTATTTGCTCATAAGTCTTTAGTGGCCATTAAACAGATTGACGCCTTCTCCTCCACCTAAGCAATGTAGCCAGACTGCTCCAGCTTTGGCTGCCTTTTACGGATCCTGCTTTTCACTTTGGATTTCTTTCTTCTGGCCATGTATCTGAAGGCTTTGCCTGATTCCATATTTTCCAATGACAGGTCTGTCAGTGGCTGCTAGCTGTGGTGACTAAAAGGAAACTGCACATTCAGAGGCAGTAAAGCTCTGAATCCCAGTGCTAAGAGGCAACCAGAGGAAGGCCTTGGCCTCTATGTCCCGTTGTTGGCCCTCCATAGTAACTGGTTGGCCATTGTGTGGGATAGGATGCTGGACTAGATAGACTAATGGTTTGACCCAGCAGGGTGGTTCTTACGTTGTTATGTCTCTGCTCATATTTCCTGTCTCATGTTTTTCACCCAATTGTGGGGAGGGCAAGTTAAAAATCAAATAAACCTAAACCCCAGTGAGATATTGGGGAGATAACAAAGGGCAAGGGTCTGTATACATGTCTTTGCTGCTTGGCTTAGGCTGCAATCCTAAAGACACTTCCATGCAAATAAGCCCCATGGAATGACATGGGATTTACTTTGGATGAGACCTTCTTAGGTTTTCTTCTTCACTTTCATTTCAGGGAGGGGCTGTGGCTCAGTGGTAGAACATCTGCTTGGCATGTAGAAGGTCCCAAGTTCAATCCCCATCCTCTCCAGCTATAAGGATTTGGTGGAAGGGGATGTGAAAGGCCTCCATCTGAGATGCTGGAGCGCTACTGGCCGTCTGAGTAGACAATACTGAACTTGATGGACCAAGGGTCTGATTCAGTACAAGGCAGCTTCATGAATTCATGTGTCCATTTTGCATTCACTGCAACCCGCCCCCCCAAAAGAAACCTCCTCTTGTTCCCTTGGAAGGGGCTGAATCTTTCTAAAGAGCAGACCGTGGCTTGCTTCTTCACAGTTGCTGCTTAGGGAGCTGGTTGAACAACATTCTAGGAATGTCCATCTTTCCTTCTCTAGAAGTCTTCCCAACAGAAGGTCGTCTGGTTGCAGAGATCAGAAGAACATCTGCTTGTAGAGATCACTGGAGTGTGGCTGTTACAGTGCTTGTGCTGGGTGTACTATAGCAGCTGAGGGTGCTGTGCTGCGTTTGTGTCCCGTCCTCTGTGTGGTGGCATAGAAGGATGAACTCAGGCTGCGCTGCTGCCACAGTGTTTTTTTCCATGCACATCTAACACAGGATCAAGCCATGATTGACACTAATAATAATAACAACAGTGTGCTTATATACTGTCCTTCTGGACAGATTAGTGCCACACTCCGAGTGGTGAACAAATTCAGTGTTGTTATCATCCCCACAAAACAGCAGGGGAGCTGGGGCTGAGAGGAGTGGCTTACCCAAGGCCACCTGCAGAGTTCATAGCAGCAGGGCTTTTTTTCTGGGAAAAGAGGTGGTGGAACTCAGTGGGTTGCCAGCACAGGGGGAAACTCTTGGTGGGAGGTGGTGCCCCTGGTACCACATGTGCACGCGCAAAGTGCATGCATGCTCCCAGGGCCAATGATGTCACTTTCAGTCAGCTGGGGAGTTTTAAAAAGTTTCAATTGCCTTCGGCGAAAATGGTCACATGGCTGGTGGCCCTGCCCCCTGATCTCCAGACAGAGGGGAGTTTAGCGGCGAGGAGGGCAATCACAACTCCCCTCTGTCTGGAGATCAGGGGGCGGGGCCACCGGCCATGTGTGACCATTTTCAAGAGGTTCCGGAACTCTGTTCCACCGCGTTCCAGCTGAAAAAAAGCCCTGCATAGCAGTAGTGGGTGTCAAACTAACAGAGTGCTGATTCGTAGTCCAGGCAGTTAACCACTGTGCTACAGCAGTTCTTATCAGTATGTTGCCATGGACTCTGGGGTTGCTGATGTGTTTCAAGTGAGAATGCCCCCTCCCCTGCTATCAGTTGTGCTGCTGGGACCTCACAGGGCACCATGATGGCGTTTCACCCTACATGATGGCATTTCACTAGGCTTGTTTTGCTTGAAGGTTAAAGACAAATGAAACATTTCCTCTAAATGAGGCCTACAAAACTGCTGACCTCCCAAGCTGACAGAAACCCAGCCAGCCTGGACCCAGGAGAACAATGCTGAGAAGCAGGTATGGAGCGGGAGGAGAAAAGGTTTAGTTCCTCTCTTGCTGGCGTGTTCTATTTGTCTTCGATAACAGGCTCCCACCCTCACTCTCTTTAGGTACGTGAGGATCTCTCTACGTTATTCTATACATGATTTGTGCCCACTAACTTCCGGGGCTGCCAAATGTGCCCATTGTGTAAGTGAGAATTTCAGTTGCCTACAACACATTGACGTTTTCTCCAAGGTTGGGTAGGGTTAGGGTCCCTCGGATGAGGTCTCACAGCCTCCAGAATTGCATTGCAGTTGGATTTGGAGGAGGGGGGAGTTACAGGTAGGAAATTTTGACTATTGAAGTCAGTGGAAAGGGGAAAAAATGAATAACTGAATAATGAAAATGAATAGTTTAATACAATGAATGTAATGGAACAGAATCAAGTTTTATTTTTAAAAGATAACATTTTAAAGAAATTATGTCTGTACAGCAGCAAAGGAGAGAAGGAACAACCTCCCATCAGAAAATAAGGGACAACTGGAAAAGATATTGCAGTCGGAGAACAAGATCTGAGTCCAGTAGCACCTTAAAGACCAACTAGATTTCCAAGGTATGAGCTTTTGAGAGTCAAAGCTCCCTCTTTGTAGTGTGCAAGTGCTACCCCAATGCAGTGGTACGGGTGCAAAAAGCTGTGTGTGTTTGAGGGGGTCTTACAGAAGTATAGCTGTTCTGGTGCTTTTTTAACAGACAGAGGACCCACGTAACTTCCAAAGAATGTGACAAAGGGAGAGTGGGTGGCAGATGAAAAAGAATCCCGAAAGGGCTGGGTATTCCTGGGGAGCCATTCATGGCTTCGAGTTGAAAAGCTTACCGAGTGCTCCCACGTCCTGCAGAAATCTCTGTGGAAGTAAATTAACCAAAAGTTAAAATACAGCAAAGTCATTTGAGGATGGAGAAACTGTTACTCCTCAAGAGACTCAGGGCCACAAAGCAAACTACATTGGCTAAGTTGCTGAGAGGGGTGGGGGGGACACAAATTGCGCAGCTTGAAAAACTTAGCATGTCCTCGAGAAGTCTGGTTTGGCCACACCGACTAACAACCATGTGTTTATCAAGCAAGCTGCAAGACATTTGGAAAGCCTTTCCACGAAGTCCAGTGCCCTCTCCCAAGCAAGACATTAGCTGCCAAAGCGTATTTCTTCTCCCAAGTGGGTTCTTCCAGCTACATTGCAGTCCTTTCCACAAAAACATTAAATTTTGGCACTCCAGCTTCTGTTTTATTAGGCAATAAAACAATGGACCTATAAAATTTCTGGACCTTAAAGGTCATTTAGTCAAGTGTGTGAGACACAAGAATGTGATTTTTGTAACTGCAGAGGTTGGAGGGTCTGGTCTTTTTTCACAGGCTATAAAGGATCTTCAGTCCTGGGGATGTTTCTGTTTGTTAGAAACAAAAACAGAAGAGCACAAACCATCTTTTCAAGGACGAGAAAGCCTATTATCCCTAAGTAATAAAAGCTAGAGAAAATGGATAAATTAAAATAAAGGCATTGTAGCATACCTGAAACAAGAGAACAGCCCATGCTGTACTTGATAAATGGGTGGCAAAACCCTTTTAAATTTTTTTCTTTATTTTTTTTGCAAAGATAAAGTCTTTTGTAGTGACTTGTGTGACTTTGGGGAAGAATAAAAAAAGAAACCTTGTGCTGAAGATGGCGAGAAAAACACTTTTGATGATAAAATGTAGAATGACCTCAGTAGACTTATGCTTTTTACTAACTATGCAATCCTTAGCAGAGTTACACCCTTCTACTGTCATTGGCCTTGATGGACTTCGATCCCCACTACATGTGACAGTGTTCTTGGGACTGCCATGGGGACTCTGTCAACATTTTAAAGGCATTTTAAATCGCCATGAAGATCCAATCTTGATTGGGCCCACAGGGCAGTGGGCTGAGGTGCTTCTGTCCCCCCCCCACTCTGTACCAAGTGCCCAAACATTCACAATGCCACTCCACAGGTCTGTTTTTGCACTTGAAAAGGCACATGGGGAGGGGGGGCAGGAACTCCCTGCTGCAGGACCGATCAGGACTGGGCCATTGCCACATTTTAAGACCCCTTTAAAATACAACAGCATCTGTCTGGTGGCCATCGATGACGCTGTTGCATCTAGTTTGGCCATCAGAAAAGTACAGCTCTAAACTGCTTTAATATGCATTCAATTGTTACTTATTATGACATGCTATGTGTTTATTAATTTTGATGTATGTATTAACGGATTTTAGTATTAACTTCTTGTATGACTGCAAAGTCATGATTGTATATAGTTTAATAGTTTATTGTTATAAATTTTTTTTTAAAAAAAGTACAGCTCTGCTTAGGATTGAGCTGGCGGAGGGCAGCGGGGCAGGATTTCAAAGGGCAGAATTTGTAATAGCGTGTTTGCATTCTGAGACATTTTGGTGGAAGCAGCGTCAGCAGGGATTTTGTGGTGCTGATGATGCTCTTTAGGGGCTACTGTGCTCTGCAGTATGCTTAGTGCTGAGCTCCTGTAGTGCCAGCAAAGTGGAACGCCAGCGTCATTCATTAATACCAAAATTCTCTCCTCCAGAGGAAAAGGCCCTGGATGGCTTTGGAGATCCTCTGGAATTAATGGCTACTATGGAACCAGCCTCTCTGTGGTGCCAAATATCCCTCCTCCCACCTGGATTAGGAAAGGGTAGAAGAAAAACTCCATCATCTATGCCTATTCTACGCATTAGAATTTTAATCACCCGTTGAACATCCCTCCCCCAACTACAGTTCGGCAGGAAGAATCCCTCGGGGTAGAATCACTGCAAGTTTCATCCCAATTGGATGGGAAGAAAAAAGGTATAGCCAGAAATGTGTTATGCTTTCCACTGGCCCAAATATGGAGACACTTTCCCCTCTCTGCTTGAAATTTGGGAAAGGGGAATCTCCCAAGAGTATAACCCCTGGGAATTTCATCACCTCTAGGTGGGAGAGAATTGCAGGAAGAAATGTGCTGGCCATTAAAATAAATGAAAATGCTTAACTAATCAGAATGCATGCCCTTATGAGATTGGAGGATCTGAACAAAGTTATCGCAGAATCTGAACTGGAAGAACTATGTTTGTGATCCTGGTGGTGGAGAGGGCCCTTAAGTCATAGCTGACTTATGGCAACCCCTGGAGGGGTGTTCATGGCAAGAGACTGACAGAGGTGGTTTGCCATCACCTGCCCCTGCAACCCTGGTCTTCCTTGGAGGTCTCCCATTCAATTACTAACCAAGGCTGACCCTGCTTAGCTTCTGAGATTTGATGAGATCGGGCTCACTTAGGCTATCCAGGTCAGGACATCTGTGATCCTTCTTGGCCTTTAAGTGGCATAAAGGGAGACATCAGAGAAGGGCCAATTTTGCTATGACAGGTAGGAGTGGGAGGTTCTTATACACATCTTAAGGGCACTTTGGTAGGACTGCAGACTCAGGGATCCTGTGCCTTTCTCAGATCCAAGACTGGTAGAAATTCAAGAGGTGTGGCCAAATCTTCCCAGTTACAAACAACAGTGGAATTTTTTAAAAAACAGCAAGAGAAAA
The DNA here is from genome assembly GCF_028583425.1 of Eublepharis macularius. Lineage (NCBI taxonomy): Eukaryota > Metazoa > Chordata > Lepidosauria > Squamata > Eublepharidae > Eublepharis > Eublepharis macularius. Next base: position 39,344,042 of record NC_072804.1, on the reverse strand, counting down.
CTGCAACACAAGCAGCATTTTTTGTGGAGAAAAGCAGAATATAAATAAATAAATAAATGCAAATGCAGTTGACCCTCAAAAGTCAGTCTAAGAAGATATATGCAGTGCTTTTCTAAACACTGAAGGGGGCATCCACTGATCTGCTGACTTGGGGTGAAGATCCATTCTCTGAGGTCCAGGTTTACAGAAGAAAAGGTCCCACTCTGCCACCACAATTAATCCCCCTTCTTTGTGGGTGGGAACTGGGGGAGAATCATTGCTGGCAATCTTAACAAGCAGCGGCTGTTCTGCCCACCAGTTCAGTTATGTCAAACCATTTGTAGACTCAGAATTTGTTAAAGAGAGCTGTAGGCAGGGAAGTTCCCCACCCCCTCTTGTTCAATGTGGTGCTGTGGAAACGAAATATTCTCACACACCCAAAACATTACGAAAGTTCTTCCCCATTCAAATCCATTGTTTTGAAATGCATAATTATATGAACAGATCTGAGTTTGGGGCATGGAATTTAGGCTGTTGGTCATAAAATTCAGGGTTTTTTTACAGCACAAACTGGAACATTGCCCAGAGGAGCTGTGGCAAACTCGTCCTGCAGTATTATAGTAAACAAAAAGGCAGCAGTCCATATGATACTTAGTGTGTGGTGGGGGGAAACCTCTGGTAATAACATGGAAGCAGGTCAGGGCTTTAACGCTGGCTACAAAGCACACAGAACAATGTCAAAATGTAGGCTACACACTTATCCCATCTGCCAGCAGACGTGGTGATTTTTGGCACACCTAAATCGTATCCAAAGGGCAACCCATCAAAATGATGTATATGCAATGTTCATTTTCCTGAAGAAGAATTGTACAACCTGTCATGAGCAGAGATATTGGTGACAGAGGCAGGAGATGAGAGGCAAAAGCAAGAGAGACGCGTCACACCACAGGCGCCTGAGGAGAATGTGGGTGTCTGAGGAGACTGTGGATGGCCCTTGAGGGCAGAGATTACAGGAAAGTCAGGACAGTGTGGGCACTGGCCACACAAAGAATGGCTTTAAAATAATTTGACCCTCAACGAGACCAGAGTTCATTTTATTGTAGCAACCAGGGCTTTTTTTCTGGGAAAAGAGGTGGTGGAACTCAGTGGGTTGCCAGCACAAGGGGCAAGTCCTGGCGGGAGGTGGTGCCCCTGATACCATATGTGCACGCACAAAGTGCATGCATGCTTCCGGGACTGCGCAATGATGTCTCTTTGGATCAGCTGGAACAAGGGGAGGAGTTTTTTAAAAGTTTAAATCGCCCTCAGCGAAAATGGTCACATGGCTGGTGGCCCCACCCCTTGATCTCCAGACACAGGGGAGTTTAGATCACCCTCTGTGCTGTGTGCGGAGAGCAATCTAAACTCTCCTCTGTCTGGAGATCAGGGGCCGGGGCCACCAGCCATGTGACCATTTTCAAGAGGTGCCAGAACTCCGTTCCACCACGTTCCGGCTGAAAAAAAGCCCTGGTAGCAACACACAAAGAGAAAGAGATTGGCCTCCTGCAATCTGCAGTCCCAAGCAATAGCTTCATGGTAAGGCTGGTCATCTCAGAGTCCAAAGGAGGGCAGAAAGAAAGTTAGGACCAGAGACTGCTCTCAAAAGTTACTCAGTTAATCTAAGGCCCTTTGCCGTTCCAAAGCCTAATGTTGTCCAGATATAGCATGAATCACCATGCAGGATGTGAGTCCAGTGATACCTTGAAGACCAACAAGATTTTGAGAGTCAGAGCTCCCTTTGTTAGATATCCAAGTTTGACTCTTGAAAGCTCATACCCTGAAAATTTTGTTGGTCTTTAATGTTTCACTGGACTCAAATCTTGCTGTTCTACTGCAGACTAGCATGGCTGCCCACTTGAAACAATGAATTACCATGGGGAGCCTGTGAGAGTGCAGGACACAGGTCACCAATAGGCCCAAACGACTTGGCATTTTTATTACTTATTTTATTTAAAACATTTGTATATTGCCTTTCTACCTGAAATAGGGTCCCTTAGGTGGCAGAACATTTGCGGGGGGGGGGGGGGGGAGGATGTTGAAAATGCTCAAAAGCACCTCCCCTTTCTGGCTTTTTCTGGCACTCTATGCAAAACTGTTTACTTCAATGGCCCTCATGTGTCCAGTTTGATTGGCAGGTAGACTGACATGGTTTTATGTACTGACAGCTGTGACACCCTTGTGTCAGAGGTAGCGGCATTATCCTGGCTGGTACATGATACCTGATTGGGTGAGATCTGTCAGGTGACTTGTAGAGAAAGGCCGTAGCAGTTGCCAGGGGAACCAAAGGCCAATCACAATCTGAACTGGCAAATACACAATCAAGGTGTTTTTCAAAGGAAAAAAAAAAGATACCCCAATGAAATCACTAATTTTGACCTGAAAATTTTGTTCAGCACAGCTCCACTTTCCACAGATCATCAGCGGAGCTAAGGGGGAGGCTTCCAGGCGGGAACAAACCTTCAAAATTAAGTGCCGGCACCACTACCAAGCCTGGCTTAATGAATTTTCTCCTGAACAGTATCAAGAAAATGTTGCTGGCAAATCTCCTCCTTTCTTTAAGGGGGGAAAAATAACCCACCATAAATGTATTCTTTATTTTTAGAAAATGGGTGATTTCCTAGTGCACTGTTACTAGCCACATACTGGCTGATTTCCTCCTAAGAACAGCTCCAAGCATCAGCGCTGCTCTTGGCTGAAGATTGCAGGTTCATAAAAACTCTGGAATTTTAAAATTATGGTTCCCACAGCAACTGCAAACAGCAATTATCCTCATTTTGTCCATTTCGGCAACAGGAAGATGTATTGATCTTCTCAGTCTTAAGCCCCCATCTTTTTTATTGCTACTTAAATACACTTCTTTGCAGTGGCAGGTGGGCGGTTGTAACCATGTTGGCAGGAATAGGATCCTTGCCTATCCCTTTCTTCCCATTTGTTCCCTTCTACCTCTTCTTCCTGTTCCCCTTGGCACCGACTTTGCAAATAACATCCACTCCCACTTCACAATGCTGAACCCTCTTGAAATGCATTGCATATAATTTATTTCCAGTTAGATCATTAGATTGACTCTTCGCAACAAACATAATTCATGGGATGGGCTGCGTCAACCGCTCTCATTCTATATATCATATGTAATAAATATTGCCACAATAAAATTCATTGCTTGCGGCACTCCTTATTAATGTCAGCGCAACTCAGCAAGGAGATATAACACCAACCGGGCTGGGAGGAATTTATACAGACCGTGCTGGGGATGATGGTTTAGTGGCAGCTGGATCTAAACAATTAGCTTATTAGAGGCTTGGTTGGGGCTTCAATGAGGGAGGGCTCCAGCTGATAGCAGGAGGGCACAGTGGAACTCAGCATCTTCTTGACCCCTGCAAAACTTCTCCCAGCAACTCCCCTTCTATGCACTGGTTTCCTTCTCTCCCTGTTTGCTTCTCCTTGGTTTATGGGAGCACACAGAAGGCAGAAGCAGCGTTAGGGAAAAGTATTAGGGATGGGCCCTAATGTGGGTAGCCCAGGACAGCCTAATCTGGTCAAATCTCAGAAGCTAAGCAGGGTCAGCCCTGGGTAGTACTTAGATGAGAGACCACCAAGGAAATCCAGAGTCACTGCACAGAGGCAGGTAAAGGCAAACCACCTCTGTCTGTCTCTTGCTTTGATGTACTAATAGAAACCTTACCAAAGAATGTTGTAGTAACGTTTAGCTGCAGCTCCATTGACAGTATTCTTACAGAGCATTCACAATGTGTTGGGTTTCTAGAGCATGGAGAGGGTTGCCATTTGCCATAGGAGGTAAACCTCCATCCCCACCATCAGCCCCAACCTCCCATCCCCAAGAGCAGGAAAAAAAATGGCCTCCATAGTGACTGTCTTAGCATCAAAATTAGGGGGAAATTCCTAGAGCTTGACCCGGAAGTGATGCCACATCTTCCCCAAACTCCATCCTCCCCAGGCATGGCCCTAAAAATGTCTCAGTGTTTACCAAGGCAGTGTTGCCGGCAGCTCAAAGCTTGGACTGATACAGTGTGGGACAGAAAGAGTGCTGGTGGATTATTGAAACAAGCCAGTCCTGAAAGAGGGCATTGTGGTCTACATCTCAGGCAGGAGTCAGGTCCATTGTTGCCTGGAAAATTTCAAAAGATGCTGCAGCCTTCCTGGGAAATGTATTATACTGCCAAAGTGCTTGTACTGCTTGAGGTTGGCTCCTCAAGGTGAGAGACTTGCAGTGCCTTGTCCCTTCCTCCTGCCATGTGGGTGACAGATAAAATGCAGCCGTCTCTTGCTGGTCTCCCAAGAAGCAATCTGTGAGTCAGCTACTGTCAGACATCACTAGGAAAGGTCAGAGACCCTTTGACACGCCCTTTAAGTCCAACCCAATATGCAGAAACTGAATTGGCACTACTGCCCTTCAGTGTCCAGAAGGGCCCATCTGCCTTATTTCTACACACCAGGATGTTATTCTAAACACAGGCCCAGTTCAAAAATTTAGCAGCGCTACATGCCCTTCCCTTTTCCTGGAAAAGGCATGTGCTCCTTTAACATTTTTTCTCTAGCCCAGAATGCACCATCGGAAGCCGAGTGCTACGGTTTAAATGAAGGCCAGTAGGCATGGTGGGTGTCCTGTTCAGAGCCAATTAAAACCTGCAGATTGAATGTATCTGCATCAGACAGCAGTGATGCACCATCCCCTGAATACAATGGCCGGGCATTGGGCATTTAAAGCGCTCAAGAAACAGAGCAAGCCAAAGACTGTCCCCCTACAGCCTAGCTAACCAGGTTTACCCTGGTTTTTAGCCCTTTGGAGTCAATACAAATAACTCCACTTAAAACCATCCTCTGCTGGATTCTAAACAGGGCCATGCCTGTGTTTGAGCAAAGCAGACAGAGCAAGCAGCCGACTCAAGGATTCTAGCAGACCAATGGAGGGACGTGGCCATGCACCAGCTGTTAGTTGCTTTCCAAATGAGCCAACTCCCTCTCGTTAGCAATTCCTTTATCTCCCTGGAAGGGTGATTTATGAGCACTGATCAGCAGTAGGAAATGCTGAGCAGAAAGCAGACAGATATTTGGCTAGCTTTGAAAGGGGATCTTTCATTTTGGCTTCTGGGGAGGAGGGAAGCAAACGCCTCTGATGATTTCAGGCAGAGTTATCCAAATCCCTGAAAACTGCTCTTTGCCATCTTCCAGGCAACGCATCATTGAGTTACCCAGAGAGTCAAAAGCCCAGTCTGCTTTTGTGGTGTGGTGGTTAGGGGGTTTACCTTCTTTTTTCTTTGCAGGGAAGTCTATTTTAGCGCCCAGTGCTGTACCCGGATCTGGCACTGCTAGTGTATGGGGAACCAGTTCCTTGGGGAAGCCCGCCTGGCCAAGATACATCAGTAATTGGATCCAGAGGCACAGTGGCTTGATCAGTTCTGAATGGTGTTAGTGTTGCACACCGTCTCTGACAGTTTAATATTCATACCGTATTCGAGACGCTTAAAAAGTGCTGGCACCTGATTTAAATTGCTCCTGTCAGTTTTGATTAAAAATTAACTTGAGCACAGTTAAAAGGAAATTACATTAACATTCTTTTTGAGCAATCCCATGTAATTTAATGGAACAATTAATACGACTGATTTGTTGTATTAATCCCAAAGAGAGGATTGTGTGAGTTTAAAAAAGCTTCAGTCTGACAGATCTACTTACTTGGGGTGTTTAAAAAAGAAAACTGGGAACTTTCCCCCATACTGTGTTATTCTCAGGCAACAGCCTCAGATTATAAATTAAAGTAGCCGAAAGACCACCATTCACCCCCAGCTAAGTAAGGAACATTGTGGCTTGTTGGAGTGGCATCCTGGAGATTTTTTTCCCCATTAATGCCACCAGCACAACTGGCATAGGACAGGGCAGGCAGGTATGAGGATGCCACCTCCATTGAGAGGGTAACCAAGGCAGAGGATGGCTCTATTCACACCCTGCAGTTGTGGGGCTGCTGAGGAGACAGCTGAGCCTTGCATCGCTTTCTGAAGAATGATGACTGAATACTCTCTCCTTTGGCTGCCATGTTGCATTTCTTTCTGGGGGAAATTCATGCCTCCGCCCCCCTCTACCATCCTCTGCAGATGTAGCCTGTTATTTCCACCCATCCCTCACTGGTGGCATGAAAGGGCAGGGCTGTATTATTCATAAGGCAGACTAGGCTGAAGCCTAGGAGCCCTGCAGGGACTAGGGGCCCATCACGTTTTTGCTGAGACACTGTTACCTGCGCCCTAGGACTCTAATGGTTGAAAGCACTTTGCACTCTGTTAATAGAATTCTTCAGGAGACCCTCAAGATGGATATAGGGCTATGTACTGTGATCTAGTACCTACTGTACCAGGGTCAGGCTATCAGCTGTAGTGGGGTGAAAGATTGAAGTGCCGGTGAGGGCCGGAAATACCGGAAAGCCTAGGGGCTCAGTCATGGGTTAATACAGCCCTGTGAAAGGGTAGAAGAATGTCTAACAGCCAGTCTAGCAACTCTGTGGTCACAGATCCAGATGAGTTAGCCGTGTTCGTCTGTAGTAGCAAAATAGTAAAGAGTCCAGTAGCACCTTAAAGACTAACCAACTTTATTGTAGCATAAGCTTCCGAGAATCACGGTTCTCTTCGTCAGATGCACTATCTAGCAACTCTGTTAGCATATCCTGGAAAACCTTGCTCACATAGATGAAGTCTTAGAGTGGGACCACAAGTGATGCCTGACACAGGTTGGACACTAGTCAGCTTCCCTCAAGTTTTGATGGGAAATGTAGGCATCCTAGTCTTGCAGCTTGGCTCTCCGACTGCTGTCCAATGGACTTTTCAAGTGTCACTTGTCCAACATTCCACCAAGCTGCCTACATTTCCCATCAAAACTTGAGGGAAGCTGGCAAGTGTCCAACCTGTGTCAGGAGTCACTTGTGGTCCCGCTCTTAGTGCCTCAAGCCAGTAATCCAGGTATATGAGAAATTGCTCTTATAAGCAAGTCTCATCTAAGGTTGGATTGCACCTGCCCTAGAACTGCCCTGGAACTACATTTTGAATCTTCTCCTCAGTGGTAAGGAGAAACTTCCCTGGATAAGGAGCCCAGTTAAGCTACTTGGCTACGAGAACTGCGCAGCTGAACAAGTTCACCAGACCCAACTGAAATCTTGGTCTGAGGTGGCCGAAAGGAAGACGGGCCAGGGCTAATGAACCTTCAGTCATTGTATCAGGCAGAAAAGAAGGCATTTCAGATGAAGCATCTTGCTACAGAGGAGTATGAGAAACTGCTTGAGCAGAAATCCCCACCGGCGTATGGCTCAGAGAGGTACTGAAGCTCAGGGGTGAAAGTAACACATTTCTTAATGGTACTGTCTCTTTTGGGGAGGGGGGCTTGAAGCAGAAGATGGGAGGGAGCATTAATGCTCCAGGATCCTTCCTGCCAGGGAGCATGTTTTTGAGACCTCCCTGGCTTCTCAGACCTTGAGCTGTTTGAGATACAGAAGAGATTCAATCTTTCATATAAAACCTGAGAATCAAGACCGGGTGATCTGCAATTAAGAGGCCAGTGAAACAGCTTGTTTCCCATGATAATTCTGATAAGTCTAATCAATACTCTTTCCTGTGACTCTCTGAGGCTCTTCAACCCCCTAACCATGATTAACCACTGCAGTTTGTAGGATAATAACCAATCCTCCAAAGCCACAGAGGAATGCCCCTTACAATGCAAGACACCTTAGCAAACTGTTGGGATTTTAACAAGCATCTTACATTCAGTCATGAAAGAGTTAAATTGTTATTCTGTTTTGTTTAGTTAAATAGCTAGTTAGCATAGGACCACTTAGCTGTCGAGTAAAAGTTCCCGCCATAGAAAGGGGAGTCTTTAGTCTTAATGAAGGAATCTAGGATTGTCTCTTGGATGAACCAGTTTATTGGGGGCAATTAACTAGCAACATATACTATGGTTTTATTGCTCTTTGTCCAGTCAGTCTGCCTCTCTCACTCTCTAAGTTAACAATCAAGATGTAGACAGTTAGCTATTCTTTATTTTCTAACCAATGTACCCTTTCCCCTGATATGTAGTAAAAATATTTTCTAGAGCTAAACCACAGAAGTCTACTTATTTCCAATGTGCTAAATATTGAACTTTGCAACTCTTTAAATCTACCAACAGAAACCCAATCAAAACCACAGGCAGGATGACCTCATCTCCATTAGTCTGGCCAGCAACACCAGTAATTCAGACATGCTGTTCAAGCCCTCTCCTATCCTTATCAACTCCTCACTCACCCTGGAACATTCAAATTTCCCAACAGCAAAATGGACCCAAAGGAACAGACCAATCACTGCCATCCCATAAAAGGCTGCAAGTTTGCAACTGGTGACACTCATCAACAGCAAATGCCGGGGTTAAAAGGGACATCCTTAAACTATCAATTTAGTTTCTATCCCAACCTTGGGCTTGTTCCTCCCCCACTGGAATTTCAGAATAGAGAAATTCCAGAATGTGTCATTTCCTCACCTCTTTGGAGTGCCAAGACCAAGGCCGTTTCCCCACGGCTTACCTGCTTGCGTTATGTCCCGGCAGATTGCTCAAAAAATGCAGAAGATCGCGTTTTTTCGCACGAGATTTGCGCGACGTCACGTGACACATGTCTATGCTGCAGGATCTGGCAACACAGCTTTCAGCCCTGCTACTTTAATCTGCTCCCTCCCAGGATTAAGACTTAGGAAGTCACATCTAGCATAAGCAGGATGGTTTCCACTTGGATTTGCTTGTACGTTCTCTTTTTTGATTTTACATTTGTTCTACATTCCCCACTCTAGGACACTGTATTGCATTATCTTTGGATCTGCTTATTTCCCTTTGTTCCTGCCTTTTTATAGGTTCAATAAAGTTCATATCAAATCTCTCCCCTCCCACAATTCCACCTGAGACATTGTTCTAGGATTGCACCTATATATACATGGACTACAGTTCCTTATCTTGGGATTTCAGGGTGGCACATATAAAGGCCATATAACATCCTTTCAGCCATTTTCTTACCAGCCCATAATAGTTCACTCTTCCCACTGCTGAAGCCTTTTGTCCTTTTGCTTCTAGTAAACACACACTGGTCTCTGTCTTGTTCCTGGAAGTACCTCTGCTTGATTTTGGGATTGCTGCCACTTGGAATCTTGCTAACTCCAGTTCTTTTTCAAGATTGCCCATCTGTGTGGCCACAACAGCTGGCTTCTAATGGATTGTGCATGCTGCTGCCAGGCTTTACATTTTGGGTCTTTCTGCCCTAGTGCCAAGCCAATACAGGTGGAATTTCCTGTGTTCTGGAAGAGGCACGGCAAACAGGTTCTGTCTCTTTAGACATCTGGTCTTCTTTAGCTCACTGCACCTTCAGCATTTCCCATAAGCCGAGTTAGAAAATGTAGCAAGTAGCAGAACATTAATCACCCTTCCCCCTTTAGACTAACCATTTAACGTCCTACTATTCCATGGCCGCACTGGTCCACAGTTTGCAAATTAATTCCAGTTTGTGCCCCCATCAGTACTCCATTTCTAGACTATTTAGCATTAAGGCTACTACGTCCTGAACCAGGTATAGGTGAGCATTTCTGAGCAAACAGAAGCCATCTTCCCCCCTAGTAAGCAAGCCAGTGGTAGCATATATCTTTGCTGCACACAATCCTTTCCTTGACACTCTTCTACCTAGTTCTATCTCTTTATCCCTCTACATATGTTGTGGATTCCTTGGCTTCTTTACACAGTCCTGGCAACTCTAGTTGCATGTGATAATGGCAACATTAAGGGGTCTTGCTCTATGAGATACAGAGAGCAATAATATGAGTCTGGGATGCTGCATCTTCCTAAGACCCTCTCCCCACTTTGCTGAGGATCCAAGGTAGGGTGTACAATAGCCTGTTTTAGGACTCCCTAGGAAGTGCATGTCTAGAAGCAGTCATCTGCCACAATGTTTACAGCAGGGTTGGGCCCCACAGTCATGAATTATTCAATAGTCCTATTACTAACAAATTTTAGGGAAATGTTAGGCAGTTGGAATGTTATTTGTGCCCAAGCCTGGTTCATTCACCTCTTCCTATTTAGACAAGAAACTTCTCCTGATTTGTATGAGCTGGGAATCTGCAGAGTGCTGGCTGAGATCTGGAGGAATCAAACCAAAGCTGAAAAGCGATGAGCCGTTGGCAGCAGTATGTTGGGAGACAGAAGCAGGCATCCAGCATCCAAAAGCCAGTTTCAGAAGCAGAACCTTGGACAGCTCCCAAGGCCTGTCAGAGTTGAGCCTCAATAGCTCCAAATAGGGTTTGACCCGCCTGCGCCTGAAGCAGGGACAGGGACACATCTCCTATTCACTGTAGAGCAAACTAATTGGGCCTTGAAAGTAAAATGTAGTAGAAATCTCACCTCTTCCCTGGTCAATTTGGTGACCTGCAAGACACATCCAGCCTGCCCAGCCCTACCAGATGGCCATTGGGCCCCTGCCACAGTCTGTCCTTCATCTTTGCCATTGCTATTGCTATCAGTTGTTTCTCAGCACGCTCATATCCATGATCATAAAAACAAAAAAATACTGTGGCTCAGACTATGTCGAATACATGTGGGTAAAAAGTAGGCAGTCTCCTCAGCCATGCTTTACACTCCACATACTGGCAGGCTGCAAGGAGGGAAAAAAATTGAAACCCTCTGCAGAATGCTATACGTTTTCAGGGGCTTCAAAAGACTATTTCCCTCCCTCTCCAGTTCCCTGTGCTACCAACACTTGGTGCCTCTTGGAGCTATACAATTCTCATTAGGCAGTTTTACAAATCCGCCCTCTTTGGTTAATTTACAGAGTTATTTTTTCCAGAATAACAGGGAAGTCCCCTATGAAAAAGCCTTTCCTTTATCTGTAGGTGTTCTGAATGCGATTTAAATAGCACAGGTCCCAACAGTGATCCTTGCGGGACCCTACATTCCACTTCTTTCCACTTCTTTGTTTATTCCTGCTTTCTGCATCCTATTATTTAACCAGATTTAATCCATAAGAGGACCCATCCCTTTAGCCCATGATGGCCAAGCTTGCTCAGGAGTCTTTGGAGAGATATCTTGTCAAAAGTCCATTAGAAGTCCATGTATATAATGTCTACAATATCACCTTTGTCTGCATGTTTGTAAACCTGCTGAGAAAACTCCCAAAGGTTGGTGAGGCAAGACTCCCTTTGCGGAATCCATGTTGATGTTCCCACAGCAAGCCTTGTTCTGTGATGTGCTTATTAATTCTGTTTTTAAATAACAGTTCCTACTGATTCATCTAGAACAGATGTTAGGCTATCTGGCCTGTAATTTTCTGGATCCCCTTTTTAAAAAATTGGTGTAATTTTTGCTACTTTCCTCTGATACTGAGGCTTATTTTAGAAACTTTATGTATACTGGTTAGTAGGTAAAGGTAAAGGTAGTCCCCTGTGCAAGCACTGAGTCATTACTGACCCATGGGAGTCCTGAAGCAGTCCTTTCACCCCACTGGCATTTGCTGTTTATGGCTGAACTGAACCACTGGGTTCTTACTTGATGCTGATACAATAAATGCCACACACTGTATAAGTGTGTGGCATTTATTGTATAAAGGAGTGTGACAGAAAAAGCCCAACTCAAACAGGAGGGAGCTGTATAGTCATCTTGGCCCTCCCCCATATGAGTCATCCTGTCCACAATGGTTGTCCCCTCCTTCCCTCTCCCGCCCCTGTGCACTATCAACAGGGGTAGATGATATGGATCGCCATCTTGGAAACTGAAAAGTCACTGTGTTTTATGATTGTATGGTTTTTATTGTGATTTTTATTGTATTAATATTTAGATGTAACTTGCCCTGAGCCTGTTCATGGGGAGGGCGGGCTAAAAATTGAACAACAACAACAAACAACAACAACAACCCTGATGAATGATTGGGTCCCCTTGCTTCAGCACCACACCTCTGCATTTCAGGACCAGAATGTCAGAGGGTAAAGAACTGAAATCGGGCCAGTTTTCATCTTGGCCAGGGCAGAGATGTTTTCCTCAAGGCCTCTGCAACCTTAAAATGTTTCTCTGGGTAATTTTTCCTCCACAAGAAATACAGGATCATTTAAAAAAATCCCAATAGTCATGAGTTTCCTAAGTCATCGATATGTTGAATTACTTATTCAGCTGCTACAAGAAGAGACTGTGGTGATGGGGGGAATTGCCCTTGTCATTTTTGCTACAGGATGAAAGAAAAGTCTCAGGGTCAGTCAGGTACGAAGATTCCAGTATCTGTCAAGAGAGCAATTTAAATCACTTCATTAGGCGATTCCCAGCTGACCTGGGACAGCCATGAACTATACAGTGGAACATTTGAAAAGCTGTCAGAGGCATCTTTGGCAGCCATTGCTGAATCTTTTTCAAGGTGTAGGAATCGTTCATGTCTCTAGGGCTGCCTGAGGGCAGAGACCGTTGGCAGCTCAGAAAGAAGGCTGCTCTTCCCAAGACCCTTCCTAGATCTAGTACCTCCAGCTTCCTGAGCTTAGAAGATGCAGCTGGCTTGACTAGCAAACCACGCAAGCAGTCCTGCCTGCCTTACCCGCCAAGGACAGAAGACTGTCTTGTATCAAGACTGTCTTATATCAGTGTCCATATTGTGGTTGCAATTGAATAGAAATGAGGGGAGTCTGTCCACACACCCGCCTACCCACACACACTTTTTTGTGCCATCAAGTTGCAGCTGGTGACCCTAGAGGCTTTTCAAGAGACGTTCAGAGGTGGTTTGCCATTGCCTGCCTCTGCAAAGTGACCCTGGGCTTCCTTGGTGGTCTCTCATCCAAATACTGACCAGGGTCAACCCCACTTAGCTTCTGGCAACCTGGACCATCTAGGTTTGGACATCCAGTGCCTTTTCTTTTTAAGTGATGGTACATATCTAAGGTTGTGCTGTTTTCCACCAGTTCCCTCATCAGGACTTGGGAGAAACCCTGAAAAAAATGTCAGTACTCAAACTATTAAGCATAAAAAGACACAAAGAGGACTCCTGCACTCAGATACATATGTGAGACTGCTGTGCTGTTGTCAAAGATTCAGGTCCTAAGAAACTTATCAATTATACCACATCCTGCTCTATGAGAAGGATTCAGCCATGCACATTCCTATTCTCCAAATCACTAAGGTTGGAAATGGCACTTTTTCTTTGGGTTTAGCCCTCTGCTGGGGAAAAAAGAGAGTGGCTAAGAGGGCTTCTTCTTGAAGACTTTGGTTAAACACATCTGAACTTGAAAAGTGATTCTTTTAAAAAAAGTCCTAATCTTTTCTATACTCAGTGGTAGGTCATGGACTTGCAGTATTATAGATACTGAACCAAGGCAAGAGACAGAGATTTTACCTCAACCTCCTTTCTCAGAAGAGGATGTTGTCTCATTGAGCAAACTCCTGGCTCCATACATCTTCCTGAAGAGGGCCTCCTTTATCTCCTCACAGTCTTGAAAAGAAGTATCTTCACCAAAACTCACCGGAAGAAAATGTTCCCCAAAGGTTTTCATTTCATGAAGAGGCTTTAGGCAATTATTCATAGACAGCAATTGCTGAAATTGAAGATCATCTTGTGTTTAGCGTTTCATCTTACAGAACTCCAAATGAGATCTTTATGATGTGAATTTGTGTGTATATGTGTAAGAGAGAGACAGATGAAAAAGCTGAGGATAGATGACATGCCCTCCAGTTGCTACTCAGTGATGCCCAATGATGCTCTTTCAGTTCCTCCCCCTCAACTCGAACATCCTATCATTAACAGACTTGCTCAGATCCTGCAAACTGGAGGGCGTGGCTTCTTTGACTCAGTCAAGCTATCTCAGTTTAGTCTATTTAGTTTATTTAGTCAAGCCACATATTAAGTAGGGTTACCTGGTAAACAGGGAAGGACAGGATGTCCCATGGACAGTGATTGGCATCTCTAATTAAATGTTCTACTAGCAGGACTGGGAAAAGTCCTCCTTTGTCTGAGACCTTGGATGGACCAATGAACAGCTCAGTGCGAGATATCACTGGCATCATACCCCGTACTGATTAGTTCAGTGGGGAGATGGCCTCTGGACTTCTGACCCAAAGCATCCAATTGTCTGTTAACTCCTTGGCTGTGACCCAAAAAAGGAAAGCAGGATTGCAGCTGAGACACTTGCAGATCAACCCAGAGTTGAACACACATGCTTGGAGCTCAAAGGCAAAAGGAGGATGCAGTCCTCTAGGAGCCTTGCTCGATAGAAATCCTTTATTCTCTGCCATCAGGTGCTCCCATTTGGAGTCCTTTTCAGTTGTTTGGATGATGGTCTCTCCAGCAACGGACTGGGGATAATTGCGGCGCTTTTCACAAATGAAGTATGGAAGGCGCAAGAGAAGGAATTAAGCTGTCAATAGCACTGCAACAATACTCAGATATTGTTTGTGTTTGACACAAAAAGCATCAATCCTCCCTTTGGTGCGGGCTGAGCCCATGAAAGGAAAATAATGGCAATGAGGGAATGGGGAGGCGGAGGGATGGTAGGCGAAGCTGGGAGAAAATGATCCGCAACTCACTCCAGAGAAAAAAGATGGGCTCTGATCAACAAAGGCAAAAGGCCTGGAAGACTCTCTTCATCTGAATGCTTGAAAAGTTGCTTAGAACTAATTTTTCACCTCGGCTATCATGATTCCTTATTGCCCCGCTGCAGAAGCTGCCCTGTGAGGAGGCCTGGTGAGGCAGCTTCCTCCAGTTGGGGCTCCATCAAAGGTGGTAACTAAAGGCCGGCATGGACCAGGAAAAAAACACGGATCGCTGGTCTGTGGTCTGTCACATTTCATGGACCAGGAACCACGAAATTTTCATGGACCTGCCCCAGTTTGTAGACCGGTTCGTCGGTCCGTGGTCCGTCACTTCCGCTGCTTTGGAGGGAGATTTCTATGGCATTATACCCTGTTGAGGTTCCTCCCCTGCCCAAACCCTGCCTTCTTCAGGCTCCACTCCCAAATTCTCAAGGAATATATTGAAACAAAACAAAAAGGCTATCATCTTATAGATCATGTCCTAGGCCGATTCCAGACGGCCCTCCCCATCGTGAAACGTCGCGCGTTGTCACACAGAAAACGCGAAATATCGTGTTTTCTCGTGCGAGTTTTGCGCAACGTCGTGCAAAACTCGCACGAGAAAACGCGATATTTCGCGTTTTCTGTGCAACGACGCGCGACGTTTCGCAATGGGGAGGGCCGTCTGGAATCGGCCCTAGTCTATAGACAGCACCAAAACAATCATGCACTCACCGATCCATGGCACTGTCACGGCGCAAAAACATGCTTCAAAAACACAGATCCTCATGGATCCTCTTGATTTTTACATGGGGCCACCCAAAATCCACCACACAATCCCATATCATGTCTATTGCCACAAATTCCACCCAAAAAACCATGCACTCACTGCTTCGTTACACCACCACGCCTCACTTCTTTAGTGGCTGGAGTGCCCCTGGAGCGCAGTTCTGCCTCTAGTTCCTCATGCACCAAGGGTGTGGCGGCTTTGAAAAGCTAAGCTGTGCTGGAGCATGGCAGCTGCCATGGATAGTGACAGAGTTAAAAACCAAATATGCTGATTTACGTCACTTGATGCTGTACTTGCTTGTATTTTGAGGCCAGTCCCCTTGTTCCTATGGGTGACATTCTGTTCATAATTTAAATCAAAACCAGTAAGAATGGACTTTAAAGACATTACTTTTAAGATGCTCAGGAAATGCTGGTGTGATCCTATAGATGGGGAGAAGGGAGAATAAAAATAAATAGAAGCAGATATTTCAGTCTTTTTTGAAACTGCATGGGGACACTGGGGTCTTCCTGTAGATGAGACATTAAAAGTGTAGAAGTGGGGTGGGGAGAGAGAGAGAGAGAGAGAGAGAGAGAGAGAGAATTAAATGCATTAATTTTTTTGCAGCTAGGTAGAACCAGGCTTGTTATTTTTAAATTTGTATTTATTGTTTATTCCTCTTCAAAAGTTTTTAAAAAATCAATCCCAAAGTGTAAGGAGTGGATTGCAAAGCCAAGAGGCACTTTGCGTGGAAATCCATTATGCTTATGAGCATAGAGGAGGCAGTTTAGGACCTTTGAGGAACTGCAAGATTTTTAAAAATACATACACACACAAACAAAATTTCAGAAATTTCAAAAACCTTGCAGTTGTTGACAAGGGTTTTTCTGCCATTAGCCCCTCTGGGCAATTTTGTCCCTCTGGGATTTCCATATGAATTGCCCCCGCCAGCCTCACGCTCTTCCCTAGCTCCAGTGCTAAGGCCGCATGTCCAGACTGCTGCCCTTTCCCTGGATTTTTTTAAAAAAAGTATTCTGCTTTAATTTTATATTCCCTGACAGCCGTCACCCTGCGTTAATCAAGACACCAAACTGTGATCGATAAAGAAATGTGAGCTTTATTTATTTATTTAATACTAAAACTCAGATGCAGATGCCCTCGTTAGGACATATGCATAAAGATAATCCATAGCAGAGAATCTTATATACTTTCAAAGCTATTTGCTTATGGAATAAAGGATAAAATTGTTATACAAAACTAAACACAAACAATTCCTCAGAATCAAATTCTTTAGGAGACATGGCACCAAAACAGGCCTGATTGACAAGACAGTAAAATCTCTCTGTAATATAAACAGGGCTTTTTTTCAGCTGGAACGCGGTGGAACGGAGTTCTGGAACCTCTTGAAAATGGTCACATGGCTGGTGGCCCCGCCCCCTGATCTCCAGACAGAGGGGAGTTTAGATTGCCCTCCGCGCCGCTCAGCGGCGCGGAGGGCAATCTCAACTCCCCTCTGTCTGGAGATCAGGGGGCGGGGCCACCATCCATGTGACCATTTTCTCCGAAGGCAACTCACTGAGTTCCACCACCTCTTTTCCCAGAAAAAAAAGCCCTGAATATAAACATGCTAAATGTCTGGTGCCACACAGGAGTTTTGGGTATCTTTCTGAGAGACTGCTTATCCAAGGCTAATTCTTGAGTACAAAGTCAAAACAACAGAGATAAGGGTTGATTCCGCACACATTGGATAATGCACTTTCAATGCACTTTATCAATCATTTGAGGTGGATTTTTTGTTCCGCACACAAAAAAATTCATTCTAAATGATCTATAAAGAGGATTGGAAGTGCATTATCCAACGTGTGCGGAATCACTCATTTGTCTCCTTACTGTAGGGCTTCCTGACCTGCAGTGTTCAAGTTTTTAAACTGTGTCAGAAGGAATCTGCGCAAAGAAAAGCTTTTGCCTTCTGTGTGAAAGGGCAGCTCCAATAATGCCCATACATAGGTCTTTAGACTAGGGGTCATTAAAAAATTCCTTTACCTTCTTATGGTCAGCTCCATTTGCCTGGTGATGTCTCTTCACTAAGCCTCAGCCAGGAAAGCCACAATTTTTGCCAAAAAAAGGCACTCACCCTTCATACTCTCGGTTTGCAATGCCTGTTATGTGTTGAGTCGGGCACCACATTGGATTGGCCATTCACTGTGCCAGTGCATATTCAGAACTGACGGGACTGAATGGCTATTCCTGGGTAGCGAGGCGAAAAGATGTGACTCCAGTTTATGCCACTGAACATGAACGTGCTGGCTTTGAGAGTCGAGGATGGAGGCAAGGCTGGAAAGCTCGAGAGAAAAGCCAGGCAGGCCTCTTGCCTCAGTAGGATCAAGACAGCCGTTTATTCCCTGATGAGTGAACCAGTGGGAGAGGGAGCAGCCACGGTAAAGCAGGTACAATCCAGAATCAACGAGCTCTTAGTCAGCCAGCAAAACTGCCAAGGCTGGAATCGAGTGCCCTCGTGGAGGAGAGCTCTATCAGTGGCTACTAGCCACCGTGATTAAAGGGGAGCCACACATTCAAAGGCAGTAAACCTCTGGATACCAGTGCCAGGAAGCAACATCAGGGGAAAGCCTTGGTCTTTATGCTCTGTTGTTGGCCTTCCAGAGTAACTGGTTGGCCATTGTGGACTTGGTGCAACTGGTTGGACTGGTTGAACTTTTTATCTGATCCAACAGTGCTCTTCTTATCTTCTCTCCAGAAAGACTGGAATACCGCTATCATTTTCTAATTTATTGGTGTTTTAACAAAGATGGCAGGTGAGGGGCGGGAGCAGTGTGAGAACACACACGCACACCGTGCATTTTCAAGCCCTTTGCAAACATCTGGGGAAAGAAAACAGGGTTTTTTTCAGTTGCTTGATGACACTGTTCACAATTGGTGAACAAACTGACGTCTGAAGAGACGGACGATAGACCTCCCCTGGCTGCAATCCACCCGTCTTGTTCCCTTTGCGTCCATCCTGGCTGAGCGGACAGATGAAAGAGTCACCGAATGTGCGTGGTGTGCCAGCCAGATGTTCTTCCAATGAAAGTAATTTGTTTAGGGGAAGATGAAGCTCAGAGGAGGAGTCTTGCCATCTGTGACAGAATGGAACTGGACACCTCTTCACCCTCATTAATGTTTTTTGTCGGCTCCTTGTGAGGGCCCCTGATTAGTGCCCCAGTCTGTCAGGATGATGGACACAGGCTGGTCCTCTCTCTGCTTGCCCAGGGCAGCTTTTGATCCCCAGAGATGCCTCTCATCAGCAGCTGAGCAAGTTCTAGGCCTGAGTCCAACCTCTGTTCCAGAAGAGAAGCCCCACGGACAAACTCACAACACACACTCCCCCCACCCCCTTAGCTTCCCTCCAAGTAGAGCAGATCTGTCACGCTCCAAAGTGAGTGCCAGACCCCTTTGTTCACAGAATGCAGATGGGCTCTCTTTCCTAATTTTTATAGGCCAATTACTCCAATCTAACCAATTAACCCAGATGGGAAGTCAGAGCTAATCAAGCCTCAGTCAATAAAGGGCTAAACATTTGACTGGCAGGTACCTTTTTTTTTTTTTCTTCTTCAAAGAGAAATTCTGTGGCTTGGCTATGTGGAACTGAGGTCCTTCTCACCGCTTGGCATTCCTTCCCTATTACAGCACTGGCTGCAATGAGGCCTGGGGAAGGCCCCCCTCAAGCCTGCCTTCTTGACCGCATCTCTTTGCCATCATCCCGTACTTGAAGCTGCCTTCTATTGAATCAGACTATTCGTTCATCATGACCATTACTGTCTACTCAGACTGGAAGTGGCTCTCCAGGGTCTCAGCTAGAGGTCTTTCACATCATCTACTGCCTGGTCCTTTTAACTGGAGATGCCAGGGACTGAACCTGGGACCTTCTGCATGCCAAGCAGATGCTCTACCACTGAGCCACAGTCCCTCTCCCTCTCAAGAGCCTTTTCTTCACAGTTTTCCTGGTTGCTTTTCCCTGACCAAATGCCACATCTGCTTCATTCTTAGCAGTCGTGTTGAACAACTGATACTTAACAATCACCGTGCTTTACCCAAGTCTCAGGATGGGCAGGTGGGTGGGGGGCACTGCATGCCCCCATCAGGAGCCAGTTTACTCTTTCTTTTGACATTTGCAAGGATATTTAAAGCTAAATTTAATTATGTGTTATATTTTTATCCTGGCTCTCCTCCCAGTAGCTCAGAGCAGCAAACATGGTATTCCCCTTGTCCACTTAGTCTTCACAACAACCCTGTGCAGTAAGAGAGGTTGAGAGAGCAACTGACCTGAAGTCACTCAGTGAGTTTCATAGAACCACCCCAGACCAGGACAGGGCCAGGGCTCAGTGGTAGAGCCTCTGCTCTGCATGCAGAAGATCCCAGGTTCAGTTCCCAGCATCTCCAGTGTAACCCAGGTGTTGGAATCAAGGGCAAGTTCACTGTCTAGGGTCTCCTCTCTTAAAGTACCCCACTTTCTACTCGCACACCTTGCTATAAGCAAAATGGCAATGCTGGATATGGACGCCCTGAACCCCACCAAAGGCCCAGAATCCCAAGATGAATGATGGCCCATCAAGCCAGGGCCTTACTCACAGCCCCCTAAAGAGTGCAGGTCTCAAATAACGTCCATGGCTGCACTGTAGCCACTGTCCTGGAAGTGCTGTCTTCTTGCAAAATCTGTAGTGCCCCACAGTTCCTGAGTTCCTGATCACCAATCTGAAGAGAAGATCTGAGGGCCAGTTTCCTCCCAGGCAGTAACTTCAGCAGCAGAGGCCAGGAGGGCATACACCAGAAACAACCACCTCCCATTCAAAAAAAGACAGTCTGGGGGCCAACCCCTTGTCCTGGGAGTGAGTTCTGCAAGGAGAGGGTTGGAGAGAAGGCCCGCACCAGGAAAAATGAGACCAGCAGCAAAGTCCTGAAAAGAGTCTCGTGGAGTTGGCTTTCATCATAGGACCTGCTTGCAGCATTTTCAGCTGAGGCTTTCCCAGCAACATAACATTTGTCTGGAGCAAACACGAGGGCTTCCAAAAGGCTCCCCTCACTCTCTATCTCCCAGTTCAAAATAAACAGCCCTCAAGTTCACAGCCCACCAAGGTTACAGTGAACAGAGTAGCTATGTACTGCTCCCAGCATGTCATTTCAGTATCGGCTTTGCTCCTTCAGCAGCCGACATTCCCCAGGCTCTACACCAGTTAAAAGGACCAGGAAGCAGGTGATGTGGAAGTCCACAGACTGACACCCCCCCCCCCCGAGAGCTGCTGCCAGTCTGAGTAGACAATACTGATCTCGATGGACCAAGGGTCTGATTCATTATAAGGCAGCTTCACGTGTCTGTGAGTGTTTCCGCACACGTTGGATAATGCACTTCCAATCCTTTTTATAGATCATTTGGAATGGATTTTTTCATGTGCAGAACAAAAAATCCACCTCAAATGATTGATAAAATGCATTGAAAGTGCATTATCCAATGTGTGTGGAATCAGCCGTCATCACTCGTCTGATCCAGCAGGCCCTTCTTATGAATCACTCTGTGAGGTTTTCCTGCTTCTTGGGTGTGGCTGTCTGTCCAGGCACAAACAAGAGTGCCCCCAACACATTCTCCTCTCCCTGTCGAGCCCAGCTTCTGCCTCCATGTCTGCTCCGCTCTCACAAATCCTGGCTCTCAAGCACATCACAAGCTCATCTCTTTGGAGTAAATTATTCAGCTGCTGGAGTAATGTAAAATCTAGCTGCCTAACAGCGACATGGGGCTTTTGATATGTCTGAGAATACTTTGGATGATGCAATTACTTTGCCATCCAAAGTCTCTTTGTTGGTATCTTGATGTGTGTGCATGTTTTAAAGGATATCCATAGAAGAGCAGCTCATTTCTTTGAGTTGCTTAGAAGGTCCTTATGTGTATCTGTGAAGCGACCCCATCAAGGGTTTTACCAAAGCAAGATATGAGCAGATGTGGTTTGCCTTTGCCTTCCTCTGCAGAGCAGCACCAGCCTTCTTCAATGATCTCCCATCCAAGGATTGAATAGGACTGACCCAGCTTAGTTTCTGATATCTGACAAGATCAGGCCACAGCATCCTGCTTGCCCAGCCCCAGAAGGTCCTTAAAAAGGTAAAGGTGCAAGCACTGAGTCATGACCCTGTGCAAGCAGAGAGTCATTACTGACCCATGGGGGATGTCAAATCACGACGTTTTCTTGGCAGACTTTTTAGGTGTTGGTTTGCCATTGCCTTCCCCAGTCATCTACACTTTACCCCCAGGAAACTGGGTACTCATTTTACCAACCTCGGAAGGATGAAAGGCTGAGTCAACCTTGAGCTGGCTACCTGAACCTGGCTTCCGCCAGGATCGAACTCAGGTCATGAGCAGAGCTTGGGCTGCAGTACTGAAGCTTACCAGTCTGCACCATGGGGCTCTTAGGGGAGCCCAAAGCATTTCCAATGATGTGTCCTCCTGCCATAAGAACAACAACATTCAATTTATATACCTCCCTTCAGGACAACAACACCAACTCAGAGTGGTTTACAAAGTGTGTTATTATTATCTTCATGACAATCTCCCTGTGAGAGCCAAGCTATAAGTGACGCCTGACACAGGTTGGACACTTGTCAGCTTCCTTCAAGTTTTGATGGGAAATGTAGGTGTCCTGGTCTTACAGCTTGGCTCTCCATTTAATTGAAGTTTACAGAACCTCCCCCCCCACACACTCAGTGGAGGGGAAGGGGGGTGCCCGGTGAGAGTCCAATGCCTGCACTCCCCTCCTGACTGCATGTTCTCCCTCCCATAGACTGCCGCTCTGTAAACTTCAATTAAATAGAGACCCAAGCTGCAAGACCAGAACGCCTACATTTCCCATCAAAACTTGAGGGAAGCTGACAAGTTTCCAATCTGTGTCAGGTGTCACTTGTAGCTTGGCTCTGAGGTGGGTGGGGATGAGAGAGCTCTGAAAGAACTGTGACTGACCAAGGTCACCTAGCTGCCTTCAAGTGGAGAAGTGGGGACTCAAACCTGGCTCTCCAGGTTAGAGTACTGCTGCTCTTAACCACTACACCAAACTGGCTACAGACTAACCTTTCACCCCTTTTCAGTAGTATTCAGGTACCACTGCTTGCTGGATGTCTGTGGTTTTTACACACCTTCACAGGCTACCAGACTTCACAGACATCCATACAACAATTTTTAACATAAAGAAATCACTGTAAATTGAATTGGGGAATGGGGGATCCTGGCACAGTGGAGCTAATCTCTATTTTTAAAAAAGATATATGTGCCAACTTTGTTCCAGACAGCTTACAAATTTTGTAAAGCAAAACAAGAATACAGGACAGCATTGAAAGCGGACAATACATGAAAACAAACACAGCTACCTGAATTCCAGCTGCTGCAACTGCATGTGCCATCAACACCGTGGTCAAGAATAAAGAAAACAAATAATATCCACCCCCTCCAGGTGAGCAAGACAGACTCCTCTTGGCACCTAAAAGGCGACAGAGAGCACCAAGCAAATGCTCCTCGGGCAGGATTTCCCACAACAAGCTGCAACTACAGTAAAGGCCCAGTCTGCAGGGCAGGAGGGAAGTGAAGATGCCGGACCCACTTCCAACCATGAGGGCACCTAACAATGGGCCTCTGGTGAGCATCAATGACAGGCAGGTATCATGAGAGAAGGTGGTCCGTTGGGTACCCTGGTACCAGACGATGGAAGGCTTCATAGGCCAACCCTAAGTGAGCCTGGATGGTGTATCAATAAAGAACTGTCCAAAGTGGTGCCCACCATGCTGCTGTCTTCTGCTTTCAGTCTGGAGAGAGAGAGAGAGAGAGAGAGTATTTTCAAGAAGATGGTAAACCCCAGCACCAAGCTGGGACCCATGGAAAATTTCTGAGCACATCAGTAGCAACTATCCTTCCTGTTACCTAACCCAGCCTTCATGTTCTCTACCAGCTTTTGGTTCTGAAGATTTTTCAACATATGATGCTTGGAAGGTGCTGAGCAGGTCTGGTGGAGGCAAAGACATTGCTCTTCTTCCCTTCCCTCCCTCCCTCCCTGCCAAAAGCAGTCCTTCATGTAGAACAGCCATGAATCGGTCTGGCTGGAGTCCATGGGACAATGTCCAGGAGCAACTGAGTGTTCATTCTCTTGGGTGTCACCCTATTCCAGAGACTGCACTGTCAGGAACATCAGCCAAAATTCCAAAATAGGTGACATGTCATTTTAAAAATCCAAGTTAGATTCCTTAACATTGGAATTAAATATTAGGGCGGCAATCCAATAGCTGTCTGCATGGGTTCTGACGGGAAACATTTCTCTGGATGAACTCCCATGTCCATTCTCACAGCTATCACTATGCAGTATGAATGTTTAGCTCATGTGCCATTCCTGGCTGGGTGTAAGTTATCCTGAAGGGTGGTATATAAATTGGATGTTATTATTTATTATTGTTATTCTATGCCGCTGATGGGACAACCAGCTCACTAGACTTGTCTTTCCCATTTAAGAGAAACAGCCTCCCTTACTCTCAACAGTACAAAACAACAACAAACCACCCAGGTGTAGATGAAAAGGAAAGGTACGTGATGAAGGGTTAGATCTCTCGATAAGAGAGAGACCCCTGACTGGGGTCCTGAAAGCAGCCCTGGGGGGGACCTGAGCAGGTATGGTCTGCCTGCTCACATCCATAGTGGAGCGGAAGCAGGCCATGCATTATTAACAACAATGGCGCATGCCGGGGAGGAGAGGTACTTCTCACAGCTCCCCCGCTTTGCTTTGCTGAGCTCCACATGATTTCCATCATGCCCTGAAGCATCTTTTTCTGCCCCCCCCAGCCCCCCACACCTTTTTTGTTTGGTGTTTTGAACTGAACATCCAGTTCTGGAGAAATTGAGAGCTTGCACACGAAACGTTCTGCTATTTGGTTGGTCCTAAGAAAAGACAGGGTGTGCTGCTGTTTTCATTTGGGGGATTTTCTGCAGACCACGATGGCTTCCTATCGTCTTCCGCTCAGGGAGGGATGCTCAGACAGACCATTAACAACCCCATTTTGCTATTTGCTGTGGCTGCTAAGAAAATATGAATGAAAGCTGTTTCCAAAGGGTGAAACAGTTTTAATTTGATGAGCATTTTAAGATTTGGTTATTTTAGCAATGACAGTTATGTTTTATGTTGGATTGCAATGGCCTTTGGCTACATGCAATAAAAACCTTTTTTACCTTGTATCCTGAGCAAATCCAATCAGAGATCCAGCCTCAGAGGTCTGCTGAACATGGCCCCGGGAAAGGGAGGGGGCATCCCAAAGACCATGTCCATGTACCCCTCACCACCACTGGGCCTGTGCTGGTGGTGCCCCTCACCACCACTGAGAGCCTGGCTGGGCAGAATTGAGAAATGACCATCGAACAACCTTCACCTCAACGAGCCATTGCTGCTAGATTTGTATATATTGTATATATTTGTATATATTGACTTTTGCATTTTTGTATTTCCTCCAGTTGTGGTTTAGCCACTGAGTTGTTTGGTTTTGTATACTGGGGGTGCCTGGGGGTGCCTCTTGTTTCAACCTCCAGGTGGCAGCTGGAGATGAACTGGAATTGCAACTGATCTCCAGACTACATCGTTCAGTTTCTCCGGAAGCAATGGCTCCTCTGGAGGGTGAACTCTATGGTGTTATACCTCACAGAGGTCCCTCCCCCCTCCAGGCCCAACCTCTCCCCAAATCTCCCGGGATTTCCCAACCTGTAGCTGGCATGGACTCACCTGGCCATAGTAACAGCTCTGCAAGGCTCAGCATCCTTCTGTCATGAGGATTTTGCTCGCTGGGAAAATGCGCAGAGAAGGGGAGAGTTCTGAATTGCTCAGCTTCTCTCATGGCTGCAGCCTTACATACGTGCAGCAGAGATGAGAAGACCCAAAGCGCACTGACCTCCTGGAATCCCCCTGTCTAGCCACTTCGACCTGAACTTCCAGATCCTCTCGATTGCAATTCTCTGGGAATTCTGATGGATCGCTGTCTCTTGTGTTTAGTAAATGTCTTTAAATACTTATATATCATCTTTCTTCATAACTGCTTTTTCCCTACATGCTCTCAAAGACATCAGTCCCTGACCAGCGCTCTTGCAGGAGATCCTCAAGATCACAATAAAAATAAAAAAGGAAACTGCTGGAAGGGCCAATCGTTTGTCTGAAATTCCCACCCTGCAAGAGAGAAAGACAACTTGCTTTTCATTTTCAGTTTTAAGATGTTAACTGAAAAGCATTCACAACAGCATTAGCAGTTGCTGTGGAGAGTTTTAAAAAAGTCCCTGGCTGTGCGGGGATTACGGCATGGACTATGATCCTTGGTTGGATCCTGTGGTTGGGGAAGGGCCATGCCTCAGTGGCAGAGCTTCTGCTTAGCATGCAGAAGGCCCCAGAGCATCATTTCCACCTAAAAGTATCTAGCAGTAGGTGAGGGGAAAGACCTCTGCCCAGGACCCTGGAACCCTGTTGCTAGTCTGAGTAGGCCATTCTGATGGACCAAAGATCTGATTCAATAGGAGACTGCTTTTCATGTCTTCGTGGGAACTGTGGACACAAGAACTGAGGATCTTTCCAACATTCTCCTTCCCCTAACAGCCACCTGTTTATCCCCCAATTTGCAGAGGCAGGAGGTCGCTCTGTGTGTTTGTGTGTGTGTTGGGGAGGGGGAATCAAGACTGCTCTCTCCTGTGCTGCTGGAAAAGGCAGAAAAGGCAATTTGGTTCCCCATCCAAACACTAACCTCTTGTGCTGTATGGCTATGAATGCAGGGGTGAGTGGGGGGGGGGCATGGAAAAGATCCACTGCCATCAGGGCTTTGCACAGATAGATTACTAGATCTAGTGTTCCTGCCTGGGAATTAAGATCACAGAGAGAGGCCCTCCTGACTCTCCCATCAGCTAAAGAAGCTCACCTGGCAGGTACACTAGAGAAGGCCTTTTCGGTGGCAGCCCCATGACTATAGAACAGCATCCCCAAAGAGGTGTGCCTGGCCCCTCAATGTTGCTCTTCAGGAGGCAGCTGAAGACATTTTTGTTTAGGACTGCTTTTAATTAATTTGGGGGTCTCTGTTTATTGGCAGTCTTAAACAGTGCTCTGTTTTTATTCCTTTTATGATTTTTTAAAATTGTCATTGAAAGCGTCCTTAATTTCCTGCAAGGGAGAAGGGTGGCTAATAAATGTTCTAAATAAAATACTTGATTTAAAATAGTGCCTTGCATTTTAATTGGGACATTTTTCAGGCAATTTGATGGCCAAGAGGCAATGTGGCAAGTCAGAACACACAAAGCAGGACAGTGAGTGAGCTCTCCGCCATCTACAACTTGAGCACACCTAAGCAAAGCTGTCCTTTGGGCACAAGGTACATTCTTCTGGAGGACTAGGCAGCTTCTGGAAGCAAGCCAAAGCTAGGCTACATTGTGGGGGTCACCGTTGCTCTTGCCACCTCCTTCTTAGCAGCAGGCACTAAAAATCTAAAAGAACTAGTTTAATTTAGAATAATGCGACATGAGTCCCCATTGAGCACCTCACCCGTGAAGGGTGATTACATTTCTTTTTGCATGTATGAAAGACCTACGATACTGATGGGTCTTTGGGGCCTCTCATCAGGTGGGAGGGGGAAGGGAGAGCAGCAAGAGTAATTTGGGGGTCCCCTTCATGGGTGAAGTATTGTCTATTTGTTATTCTCCAGGAGTGAAGATGGAGGCAGAACCAAATAGGTGTGTGCAGAAGGGAAGCATGCAAAATGAATCAAAGCCAAATGGAGGCAATAGCCATCTTATTAGCACCGTGGTGCTTGTCTTGAAGCAAAACAGGACGTGCCCAGAACAGTAGATGTCTCTGGATAAATCAAACCCTTAACCTCATTTCAAAAGCCAGCTTTGTAAGAAGAAGAAATCCTTTGCAAAATATGAGCAGATTCGCACAACCAGCCTGGATAGCGGAGGGTGCCAGGCAGGGCTTTTTTTCTGGGAAAAGAGGTGGCGGAACTTAGTGGGTTGCCCTCAGAGAAAATGGTCACATGGCTGGTGGCCCCGCCCCCTGATCTCCAGACAGAGGGGAGCTGAGATTGCCCTCCGCGCCGCTGAGCGGCACAGAGGGCAATCTCAACTCCCCTCTGTCTGGAGATCAGGGGGCAGGGCCACCAGCCATGTGACCATTTTCAAGAGGTTCCGGAACCCCGCGTTCCCCCTGAAAAAAAGCCCTGGTGCCAGGTGAACTGCTCTGTGGATGGCTCAGCACACGTCAGATGAAGTTTGCATTGCCACTCAGAATCCTTGCAGCTCAACATATGCTTGCTGCACCCTGCTGAGCCCTCTCTAGATGGTTTTTGCAGTGGCTGGGATCCTGCCCTGCTGCACAGAGTGAAAGCAGAGCTGAGTCTCTGCACAGTGGAATTCTCTAGTCTGCATGCTTGAGGGATAAGTTCACGCTGAGGCTTGTTAAAAGGAATAGAAGTTCTTTATTGTAAGAGAACACCTTACTAAATAAAGGGCAGGTCGGTTTCCACATATGAATTGGACACAGCCTCCACTCTCCTGGCTTTCCACAAACAATGCAAAACTGAATTATTCAAAAAGGCTTTTTACTCATATAGGAGGGTGGTATTGTGGGGGAGGGGGGAATCTCAGATGTTTCACTGACTTAGGGACCATAGACTTCATCATTATGTTACCTTACATGTTATCTGTTGCTTTAAGTATGTACTCCTATATACTATCTGTGCTTCCAATTTTGGCCCAAATCAGGCCTAATTCAGACCAAATCGGGCCCCTGTGGAGCACTGGAGCTCTCCAGGGCCTGTTGCACCACCCGGGCAGGAGCACCCAAGGGACTGTTGCATGCAAGGGCAGTGATCAGGTAAGTGCCAGGTCTCCAACCTCCTGCTCAAAGGGTAAGGGGACCTGGCAACCTTATTGTAGAAAGCATGCCCAGCCCTCTTGGTCCACACACACATCCACACACAACAGAGGGAGAGAGAGGGGAAGTGACAGAATGGAAGAAAACCCCGAGAACAGCAATCTGGGTAACAAAGGGACAGCTGCAGGAGCAGACAAAGGTCAGGTCAGGAAGCAGCCTATCTAGCCCTTCACTTTTTATTGCCCTCCCCTGAGACTCTGATATCTGTGTTAGCATTAAGTGACATTACACAGTCCATTCCTTTCAACACAGAGAAGCAAGGATTCATTCAACAGCCTACTGAATTCTGAATAGATGTCTCAGGACCAGGCTACAAGTGATGAATGACACAGGTTGAACACTTGTCAGCTTCCCTCAAGTTTTGATGGGAAATGCTGGTCTTGCAGCTTGGCTCTCCGACTGCCGTCCAATGGACTTTTCAACTGTCACTTGTCCAACATTCTGCCAAGCAGCCTACATTTCCCATCAAAACTTGAGGGAAGCTGACAAGTGTCCAACCTGTGTCATTCATCACTTGTAGTTTGGCCCTCATTCACAATATGGCAGTTTGGTTGGTAACATGACAGAGATGTGGGGCATTTGTTTTAAGTTTCCACTTTGGATTTCCTTGTCCAGGCAGCTTACAGTTTAGCCTGTCCTACAGCCAAGCCTCCCTCCAATTTCAAGGTTCCATGAAATTGATGGTTACTGTGTGGTTGGGAAGCTACAGAAGCAGGCCCTCTGAAGGCTGCATCCAAGGCTGCTTTCCCAGTCAGCCATTGGGCCCCTTCAGACAAGGTCTTTGTTTTCTGCCATCTAGTGACTTCACAGATCAATTCCCATTGTAGGAAAAAAATTATCTGTGTTGTCACTGCACAGCCTATTTCCACTTGACTGACAGTTCCAGAAGAGCATGAATGGTAACCTCTGTGCCATGTGGATCTCCCAAATTACAGAGCCAAGCTAGATAGCGTTGAACCTGATTACAATTGGTTGAAGGCAGGTGACATTTGCTTCTGGGTTTTTGGTCCATTCTCAGTGCAATTCCACTGCATCTTTGGAGAAAGCAGTCTGGATTTCACATGCCCTGCCATTTGCAAACTTTTGTGAACATGTTTTCAGAAAGTCTTATTTCAGCTCTGGTGCATCTATAAGCACCGGTGGCCAGTAGGTATACTATAGGAAGGAAAGAAAGCCTCAATACATCCCACATTAAAATCAGTTCTCAAATTCTGCAGCAAAGTTGTTTGAAAAGGAGCAGGATCAATAGCAACCTGTTCTCCTCCATTCTGTGTGTCAGTCTTATTGTTTCTAACAAAAAGTAAAATCAATAACAGATGCTACTTATAGTTCATTTTCAGCACTCAATAGCCGCAATGCAATTTTGACCAACAGTTACGAATGATCCGTTATCTGGTCCAGCCAATCTTTTTCTTTACAGATTACAGTCAGGTATTCTTGCATAGGGTGGGGTGGGGGAATGGCTTCATGTCGAACACTGGCTTTACACCCCACATTTCTATAATAATAATTCAGAAATAGGCTACGCTTTTTGATCAATTGTATCATCTGAATGGAAGAGTTATTAATGCCTTTAAGCCCAGAGTCAAAAGTTTTCCAATCCATTAGCCATGCACCCCATTGATTAAATAAACAAAGCACAACCCCCTACCAGCCAGCCAACAATTTCTTTACAATGGAAGGCTAGGTGCTTTTCTGAGCAACCATTATAATGTAATTATTAAAACAGCGTGAGATGATTCTCCAATTCCAGCACAATAACTTCCTCTTGTGGCTAGGAATGTCCCGATAGTCTGTGGAAAGTATCCCATATCTCTCTCACCCAGGCTTGTCTTTAAAAAGAAGGCAACAATGACAATAACGACATGGCATCCTTTCTTCAAAGAGAAATGTTCGACAAATGCGGGAGAGTTAGGATGCTATCAAAGGGAAAAAAAAGTCCACACAAGCAGCTTTGTTCTTGTTTTGCTGCCTGTTTGGCGGAGACAATCCGGGAGCAACATGTGGCAACTGTCCGCCGTCCTTCTCAAAGTGGTGAGCTGGCTGACACCATCCCTTTGGATGACTCAAGTTAACTCTCCCTTTATTTACTTCACTTCTACCTAGCCCCCCATAACGGGGAATCAAAGCTACTTACATAGTTCTTCATTTTATCCTCACAACAACCCTGTGAGTTAGGTTAGGCTCAGAGTATGTGAGCCTCCATTGGCAGACAAACCTCGGTCTCCCAGATCCTTATCCAACACTTTAGCCCCTGCGAAGGGCGCTCTGACTCTGGAAAGCTCATACCCTGGAAATCTAGTTGATCTTTAAGGCGCTGCTGGACCTAGATCTTGCTCTTTAACCACTGCGAGTCACAATCGTCGTATCTATGATGGAAGGTCCTATAGCTCAGAGCCCAGGCGCACATTTTGCATGCTTAAGGTCCAAGATCTGATCCTTGGCACCTCCAGTAGGAAGCATCTAGGCAGCAAATACAAGACGTCTGTCTGCTGAAGACCTTAAAAAGATCCGGACAGGGTAGGCAATAAATGGACCACAGCAAGTCAGCTTTCTGTTTTTCTTCACTGGGATGGCTATTAATGTAGAAAATCTATTTAGAAAATTCTGAAAAGCCTGCTTCTGAATATCTCAGAAGTGTCCTGGGACTGTAGGAAGCCATTCTCATTATGAATCTGCATGCCATTCCAGAGGCTAGGATGCCAGATGTGTTTCTGTTGCCTTCCAGAGCTTCCTGTTCTTAAGACAGATAAGCGTGGGTCAAAGTTTTGTGCAGTCTCTCGGTCTCTTTCTGTTGCATCTTTCAGTGTGAAACATGCCCACTGGCCTATGTCCACCTCCTTTGCCTGGAGTATTTGAGAGGCACTGCTTAGTACTGCCGAGCTGAACTGTGGATTTACAGAGGGGCATGAATTGCCTGATCTTGAGATACTGGATGATTATTGAGTTAGGATATACATTATCAGGGATGCTGAGAACTTTGCCACAATTGTCAGCCAGATTTACCTTGATCAGATTCCTCACTTACATGTGAGTAAAGCCTCCATGCTGGATCTCCTGGATGTTGCTGTTTAATATCTGACTCAAATGCTGTGCTGTGCAGCTCAGCAGGTGGATAGGAACCACTTGTGCTATGGGATCACAGCTCTGCTGCACCTTGTTAGAGACGTTTTGTTATTTCTGTGTGCCACTTAGTTGCTTGTGGCCTCTTTTGCACCTGTGCAAAGAATGACCAGCCTTCTCAGTCACCAGAGAAGAGGGCACATCTGCCCAGGGTCATGATGACCTGGTCATTAAAGTGACCTACTTTTTGAGGGCTGTCCTCTGTCTGCCCCTCCCCCTTTGCATCGATTCATCCCCGGCTGGGGCAGTTTGGCTGCCTTTCCTTTTGATTATCTCAGAGTTGAACCACACGATACGAATTACACGAGTCTGAGCGAGTGTCAGGAATCCTGTCTTACCCCAAATGCTTGTGTCCAGCATTCGATCAATGAGCACGTGTCCTGGTCCAGGCACGCATTCAAAATTTTCTGCTCCAGTGTAGCCACGACAGTGCGTGTACGCGGTCACGATCAGTGAGTTGGCAATGCAGAGTGTCCTTATTTCCTATATCTTCCGCTTCTTATCTGTGCAAAGTGGAGATGCATGATGAGATATCTTAGAGGTACGTGGAGAAAACCCGTGCCACCACAAACACGGGTTTGATGGAGGTCCTGCAATCCTGCCGTGTGAAGTTGAAAACAACATTGGAACATGTGTAAGCTTTTGTGTCATTTGCGTGTAATTCGTATTGTGTGGTTCGGCTCTCAGTGTGGCCAGGAACACTGTGTTGCAACTAGCCCCAAAATACATCCCCTTTAGCAGGTTTGAAGGTTTTAAAATCAAGTTTTCTATGGATGCCGAGGGAGGCAGGAAACTATAACTCCCGTGAGGCCATGCAAGAATGAACAAATGTGAATTGGTCTGGATCTGGGTAGTTTGGACAGCTGCTAGGCAAGAAGCCATGGCTCAGTGGTACAGCATTTGCTTTACATGGTGGAGGCCTCAAGTCCACGTCTCAGCATCGCATTATAAAAGGCTCAGACAATGTTACAGATCTCTACCCGAGACCCTGGAGAGCTCCTGCCAATAAAAACTGACAATATTGGGCTAGATGGACTAGTGGTCTGATTCAGTATGGCAGCTGCATGGGACATCAAGTTGTGCCGCCATAAGCGTGAGGCTCTCTGGGGGTGAGGTCCACCGCTTGCCCATCTGCTGTGATGCTGCTGCTGTTCTTAGCCCCTTAGGTTGGTTCCTGACACCGGCTGCCTGGTTGGCTGTTGCTCTGACGTGCTTTCACCCAGTCCAGAGCACTCCTGAGTGGCCTCAGAAGGGGCAGGTGAGGAGTTGGGGGCTGTGAACCCATGGGAACGCCTTCCGAGCCTAGAGGCTGCCCTTAGCAAGTAGGGTCAGTCCTCTGCTACCCAGCTTGGGGTCTGAGCCCTCCTTATATCTCTCCCTTCCAATGTTAGAACCCGTCCTGCTCCCCAAGTACTCACCCCCAGGGTGATGCACAACATCTGGGATAGGGGCTGCCTCCTGGCCATGCCTCGGTCTGAGCCCTCATTGGCCATGGCTTGCTGAGGGATGGAAATGACTGTGGCCTGCTGGTTTCCTGCTGAGTGCCACCCCCGCCCCCAAGTGGAGGCTGGGGACTCCAGCCAATGAGGCTGCTGCCATGGTTGGTTGGTGCCAACCCTGCTGCATCCCTCTCAGGGGCTGGCAGCAGGTCAGAGCTGCACTTGGTCAGCAGGGGTGGCCACCTGCACTGTTGGAGGCCCTGGAGGGACTCCCCCGCCCAGACACTGAGTGTTGCTGCTTTACACACTGCCTGGCTTCCCTGCCGGTGGCCTCCCTTGGCAACTTTCCCATGTCAGCTGTCAAGCCGGCCTTCACTGTTGCCCTTGCCAAGACTGGCCCGGCAATTCCTGGTGCTGCCCTAGCTGCAGGGCCAGCTGGATCCCAGACAGGTGTCATTCAGATGCGGAGGGGAGGCAGAGGGCAGTCCAGTCCCTGCAGCAGGGCTGGCCGCAGACAATAAGGCACACAGAGATACCCATCGAGTATGTCTCAGCACAAAATATGAACATGAGAGCCAGTGTGTAGTATTGGCTAAAGTGATGGATTAGGATCTGGGCCACCCAGGTTCGATCCCCTGCTCTTCCCTGGAAGCTCCCTGAGCGATAGGTGGAGGAACTGCAAGAAAGAAGCATGGAATCATACCTCCATAGTAATATTTTCCCTGCCATCAGACATGTTTGAGCTGTTTCTATTGAAGATGAACCATCCATCCAAAGTTTGGCTTCTGTGATCACTACTGAGAGCAGGACGTGGGGCGATTTTTGTGCATTACGCCCTTTAACAGAATCTAGGACACTCGCTATTATCTGCTTCTTTGGCAAACATCCCATCCAGGGCCTCCCTGAGCTTTGTGCACAATACAGATGCCAAAAAGCAGTCAGAGGAATTGTGGTGGTGCTGCCAGAATTGTAATGGAAGTTGCATGAAAACTACATAGGAGAAATTAGGGTTCATCTCAGCATGGCAGTAAACAGTTTCTACTTTCAGTTCATCTAAATGCACCCTTTTGAAACTTTCTAGGGACGGTTTCAAAGAATATAAATCACAAACATAGCTGTTTCCAATACAATTTACACATGTTTGAATGAAAAGCAAACAACACCTGATGCGATGGGGCAGAGGAAGACATACACATGCTGAATAATTTTTCTGCAATTAAGTGTCCATTAAGCATAGCTAATTACTCCAGGGACTTTTCGTTTATTGAGCTAGCCAATTAGTGCTTCCCCTCTTGGACTGAAATGCAATTCTGCCTCCAGTCTCATCCTTCGAATTTCCCAATCTTGTCGGAAGGGTGAGGAAGAGAATGAGGAAGAGAAGGCAAATTTGACAGAATGATGGAAAATCCTGAATTTTCACCCTGAAGCATTTGGGAGACAAGGAGAGAAAAACTGCTATCTGTGTGTATATGGAAATGTAGAGGCTTGAACGTGTTAAAACATAAACACAAAATAATTCAAACAATTTATAATGTATACATTTTGGATCATAGTGAGAAAAATAGTTTGAGATTTTAAGTTTTCAGTATAGCATCCTATTTTCTCAATAAACAGGTCAGTCCTTTTGTAGGGATCCTCAAGTTCACATGGAGGCGTATTTTAAAAAGGCTGCCTAGATCACTCCACATTCCCTCACATACACACAGAACCTTGGCCTTTCCAGTTCATCCTTGCCTGCTCTGACTGATTGTGGCTCCCAGGGTCTCTTGCATTCCTTCGTATCTCCTGCTCCCTAACCCTTGTACGTGGAGATGTCGACAAGAATTAAACTTGGCTCCTTCTGCATGCAAAGCAGGTGCTCTGTCATTGAGCCATAGCTCTTCCCCAAAGATGTTCCCTCTCCAAACATGTCCGACTGAAGTCCAGTTCACAGTGAGGAGAAACAAAAGGCAAGGGAGAACAGAAGCGGGGGTCAAGGAAGTCTGGAGGACTAGCAGAACACCCAAAGGAAACAGCAATGGATAGTCTGCAAAGAATTATTTTGTTTTACAAAATGTATACCCTGCCTCTCTCGTAAGGGCCACCAAGGTGGCTAACAAATTAAAAACACAATTGTGACGTTTCCCAGGGCCTCAGAGTGGGGAGCCGCCTTGTAGCTTTAGGCTGCTGCCCTTCTTCTCATCCCAGGCCGTCCTGTGCACCTGCTGTCTCAGGGATTCCCCATGCTACCTTCACCTGTGTGCTCAGAGCTTGTCTGTGGAGCGGGCCGCTGGACTGTGGCAACTGGAGGATTCCTGCCTGCTGTCGTTGGGTCTTGGCCAAGCATACCTTTGCTGCAGCTGGCTGCTCTCATCCCTGTGAGCTGCCTGCGTCTCACCGAGCCCCGGTTCTAGCCTGTGAACTCTGGCCCCACTTCCCTTCAGTCTTGCCTTGGCCTGCAGCCCCTCCCTGACTTTCCCAGCACCTGGCCTAAAGCCGCTGCTGGCCTGCTCGCCTCTGGCCTCTTCCTCCTTGTCTCTCGATTTCCCCCCTTAGGCTCTTTCTGCCTCTCGCTCTCACTCTCCGCATGCTCCACGCTTTCCGCCTCTGCCCACACCATTGCAGGCTGCACGTCTGCTTTTTGAAGTGCGCGCCGCCCAGTCTTGCTCCTCCTGCAGGGTGCCAGGTGCTGCTGCATCACAACAACAAAATCATATCTTAAAAACTATAAAAAGCAACAAAAACACACATTTAAAACATAAACACAGGAAGCTGCCTTATACCGAATCAGAGCATCCGTGTTGTCTACTCAGACTCACAGCAGCTCTCCAGGGTCTTAGGGTGGTCTTTATAATCACCTGCTGGCTTGTCCTTTTAGAGGGAGATGACAGGAATTGAATCTAGGATCTTCCACGTGCCAAGGAGATGCTCTGCCACTGAGCCACAGCCCTTCAACTACGAGAGCTACATTACATACAAGACTCTAAAAAACAATAAAACGTTGGCCAAGAAGGAGATTGTGGAAAGGGAAACACTTACGGACAGTAGACCAAGAAAGTCTGCTGGATGGGATGCAGCACAGAGAAGCCAAGGGAAGAATCCTTTGAGACATCCCTAACCATAAAATCCTCTGATCTGAAGAACCTTGTAGGTCCAACAGAGTAAGCTGGGAATGAAGGGCAGCATGCTGACTGCTGCCGTCTGGAGCCGCTTCAGGGACTGATCTGCCAGCTTTTGCCTGGCTTAGAGGAGAAAGCAACGGATAACTTCCCTTCCCTGAGGTTATTTACAAGGGCTCTTGCAGCTAGGATCAAAGTGCTGGACCTGGTAAAGTATCATTTCAATTTTCCCTGGAAGAAACTTGGATCAAAGAATGCTGATGCTGCAAAATCTTTCGCCACTGAGAGATTGAACTTGGTCGGTGCTCTTGACAAGAGGCTGGGCCTTCAGGGGCTTGGGCAAAAGCCCAGCAGAAGCCCTCTTTCCATGGTGAAATGAGGTGGGGGGAGTCAAGCGTGCTCCTTGTTGTACTGCTGGTAGAGTTGACTGCTCCAGATGGGGAAGTTCCGGGAGATTTAGGGGGTGGAGCCTGGACAGTGCAGGGTATAGGAAGGGGAGGGACCTCAGCAGAGTTTAATGCCATAGAGTCCAATCCTCTGAAGCTTCCCTTTTCTCCAGAAGAACTGATCTCTGTAGTCTGGAGATGAGTTGTGATTCCTGGAGGTTTCCAAGCCCCTCGTGGAGATTAACAACCCTAACTGCTGGGCATAAGCCACCTAGAGAGCCAACAGGCTGCAGGGAGGGGCATCAAAGCCATAAGTAACCTAACAGGCCAATCTGGCTAGGCCAAAGAAGACCAATGAGTGGCCAGAGGGCCAGGGGACACCTGAAACCAAATCTCCAATGGGGGGCAGTTGGCCAATCGCAGCCTAACCAATGTCCCCGTCTCCTTGGAGACTAGGCAGGATAAAAATGTATGGACAGATGGATGGATGGTTTAGAGGATGCAGAAGTCCCGGAAATGCTTCAGTGCAGCCCTGAGGGATTTGGGACACAGGCCGGACGAGCACAGAACCGACATTTTGTGGACACTCCTGGCATCCTGGCTTATGAAGAATGGAGAAGCTGCAGGGAAACAGAGAAAGAAATGACCGGACGATGGAACTATTGACAGGCAATGAAACTTCAACAGTCCCCAGTCTTTGCCTTTATTCCTGTTAATGATTTTAGGGGCTGAATTTGGATTCATGCATTTAACATCTGCAAAGACAGTTATGACACAAAATGGAAAAAGCCACAGGCGTTCAGGTGTAACCCACTTATATTTGAAATCTGCAGGGCTTTGTTATTGGGCAAATAACAAATTAGAAAGAAACAAGAGGGCTGGGTTTAATAAAATGAAGCCTCCCCCCCCCTTCAGACTGCTCCTAATGTAGAATTCATCATAGCCTTGGTCCTGCTCCCAGATCTAGAGATGACCTTGTTGTTCACAAGTTGCTAATATGGGTGGGAGGAGCTGCTGCAAAAATTGCAAAACAATATCCAGTACAGTGGATATACCCGAGTCTGTGCGCAAGTTTAAGTAAAGGTAAAGGTGCAAGCACCGAGTCATTACTGACCCATGGGGGGATGTCACATCATGACGTTTTCTTGGCAGACTTTTTACGGGGTGGTTTGCCATTGCCTTCTCAATGGTAAATCCTATTGAGTTTAGTGGGGCTTACTCCCAAGTAAACACATATAGGATTACAGCTGTGTACCGAACCTATGTTTATGGGGGAGTAGTACGTAATGCCACTGAGTACAATTGGCTTTTCATAGGACTTGAGTCATGCAAGACAAACCGCTTACTCAGAAGTAAAGGACTAATTCACATGGAGTCCAGTCCTCTGGGAAGTTCGTTTGTGCATGTCCCATTGAAATGAGCAGGAGCTGGGCAAGTCTTTCTTCCATCTGCATCTGTCCTCTAAGGTGGGGCACTTTTCTTTCACCACAGCCGAAGCAGACAAGGGTCATCGAAGACCACAGCCTCACCCTAATCAAGACACCGAGATGTGAGTGAAAGACAGCAATTTTAGAAGTGCCAAGGGGAAGGAAGGGGATACTTTCCATGGGAGCAAGAGACAATGCTTCTCCCACCCCCGTACTCAGCTCCAGTGGCTCTCAGCTTCCTCAGCTGCAGTCATCTCTCCCAGCTGGCCCCCAAACAGTAGTGAGACAACTCTGCTCCTAATAAAAGCATACTATCCCGTCAATGGAAGGAGAAGATGCTGCCACAGAGATTTGGGGGGCAGAGACTGGAGAGATTGGGGGGGCAGAGACTCACCAGAAGAGCATCCTGTGATGTCATGATGACATCATTTCTTGCTGTGTATTTGGAAGTGGCATCGCTGGATGCTCTAGGGTTCTGTCTAACACTACGGTAGGAGTGGTAGGATACAATCCAATATCTACCATGGAAACTTCAACCACACATCTTCAAGGCAGTTTCAAGGATGACAGGACGGGACCAGGAAGATAATCATCTATTTGCTAATTACTCAGCAACTTCTGTTAATGATAGGACGTTTGGGAGGCCTTTCTTTCATAGGGTCGCCATAGCTCAGAGGCAACTTGATGGCACATAACATACACATCTAGCTACTTCAAGGCTGCCCTTGAAGACTGCAAGTTGCAGCTGAGGCAAAATGAGGTGGCCTTCCTCTTGGGGGTGGGCCACTAAATGTGGCAACCTAAGCATAGTTACAGCCTTCTAAGTCCCTTAAAATCAATGGGTTTAGAAGGGTGTAAGGATGGAGCTGTAAGCAAACTAATTACTCCACATCAGGGCTTTTTTTCTGGGAAAAGAGGTGGTGGAACTCAGTGGGTTGCCCTTGGAGAAAATGGTCACATGGCTGGTGGCCCCGCCCCCTGATCTCCAGACAGAGGGGAGTTTAGATTGCCCTCCATGCTGCTCAGTGGCACGGAGGGCAATCTAAACTCCCCTCTGTCTGGAGAGCAGGGGGCGGGGCCACCAGCCATGTGACCATTTTCAAGAGGTTCTGGAACTCCGTTCCATTGTGTTCCATCTGAAAAAAAGCCCTGCTCCACATCATTATCTATGCAGGATCCCCATTCTTTGTGCATGCGTGTAGGGGGAAGATGCAGTTTTTAATCAATTGAGTTGCACCCTGTATCCCTTAGAGATCTCCACCACCCCTCTGCCATCTGCAGTCTCTCAGGTACTTCATTGGTCATAGGTCAAAGACTTTATGAGAGATAAAGGGCCTTGGTAGGTTTGCCAGCTCTAGGTTGGGGAATTCCTGGAGATTTGGGAGAGGTGGGGCTTGGGGAGGGAACTATTTAGGGAGGGAGATCAGCAGGGCATAATGCCATAGAGTCCACCTTCCAAAGCAGCCGTTTCCTTTAGGGGGGCTGATCTCTGTCGCCTGGAGATCAGTTGTAATCCTGTGAGATTTCCAGGCCTCACCTGGAGGCTGGCAACCATAGACCTCGGGAATACAATATCAGGAATGTGTGCACTGTGGCAGAGACGGCCTCCTTCCTATCCACCCAGCATCTGGAATATCCATCTAGGGTAGGTAAAATTGATGCTTCTGTCAGCCATCTGAAAAAAGTGTAAGGAATCATGCCCCAAGTCCCCAAACAACTCCTTGAAGCCGGGTCACAGCTGCAGTAGCAGCAAGTGCTGCTTTGAGACCAGTGGGACCTCCTACTTTGAAAGGTCAGGACTCATAACAAAGCTGTGCTATTAGCACTAAAGCTGCTGTGCTCGTGCCAGTTAATGTGCCATGGAGATGAGGCACTTAGAAGGAACAGCGATTAGAGCACTCTCTTCCTGGACAGGGTAATTGCCAGCTCGGCTAAGAAGATGTTGGGCCAAGCCAGAGAAAGGCCAGGATGCACCTTTTGAGAGTGTCAGTAATTTAGGGTTAAAGGGCTGAAGGAACTGTTGACCCTCTGGAAATTACTGTGTTTGTAGGTAACCCCCTTGGCGAGAACAGCTCTCGCTCTCTCTCCTCCCTCTCCCATAAGTACTTGCATGAAAAATCTACAGGCCTGCATTTCTAAAAGACTGGCTATTGCAGCTGTTTGAAAGATAATTCCCTGTCTGGGCCTTGTAATGCCTTGAGTCTGCAAGGTTAACATCATCTGTAGGCAAAGAACAACCAGCTACACGCACTCAAACATTTTAATGTAATGTGTTTATTTCTTATTTTGTCAAATGGGGTGGCGGTAAACGGGATTACCATCTTTCCCCCCACACCAGAGTGCCAGCCTCCAGGTAATGGCTGGAGATCTCCCGGAATTACAACTGGTCTCCAGGCCACAGAGGTCAGTTCACCTGGAGAAAATGGCTACTTTGGGGGGGTGGACTTTATGGAATGATGCCATGCCAAGGTCCTTTCCCTCACCAAACCCCACTTTCTCCAGGTTTCACCCCCCAGATCTCCAGGAATTTCCCAACTTGGAGCTGGCAACCCTACTCTGGTGTGATGCTTTCTCAGCTAGGAGGGGAACTATCTCTGTTTCTCTGACATTTTTAGTTGACAGAGAGATGTAATGGATAAACAACAAGGTATTTACCTGGGTGTCGGAGGGTTACAAAATAGCACCAAGAGGCTTGTGTTGGCAATACAAGGACTTTGTACTGAACGCACACCTGCTTATGCTGAACTAAATAACTCTTTCCCACTATTGACTTGAGTAAATCAAAGGTTCATTAGAACTGATGCAAATCCTTGGGGAAGAGAAGAACATACTCTTAAATTCTAGAATGAATTTTGGTTTTTGAAA
This sequence comes from Eublepharis macularius, assembly GCF_028583425.1. Classification (NCBI taxonomy): domain Eukaryota; kingdom Metazoa; phylum Chordata; class Lepidosauria; order Squamata; family Eublepharidae; genus Eublepharis; species Eublepharis macularius. Next base: position 39,303,414 of record NC_072804.1, on the reverse strand, counting down.
CTTAGATGTAGAGGGTGCCACACAATGCATTTTGCATTTGATGTCACTCAATGAAACTGGCAGGAGATCCCAGCTAGATAATCAGAAGTGCAGCTGTATACAATTGTAAGCTGACTTCTCCACTTGCTTTCATGAGACACGGTGAGGGCCATGTCTAGATGATACTAAAACAAAGTAGGAGTTTCCTTGGATGCTAATGAAAAGATGGGGCTGTAGTTTTGCCACTCATCTGCCCAATGCTATATCACCTGACTGACTATTTCTCTGTTACCTTATATCACTATTTCCCAATCAGGTTTCTGAGAAACCCTGGGGTTCTGCCAGGGTTGCCATCCTCCAGGTGGTGGCTGGAGATCTCTTGGAATTACAACTGATCTCCAGGCCACGGAGATCAGTTCCCTCGGAGAAAACGGCTGTTTATACCTCACTGAGGTCTTTCCCCTCCCCAAACCCCACCTTCTACAGGGTCCACCAACTCAAATCTCCAGGAATTTCCCAACCTTGAGCTGGTAACCCTAGCAGCAAGCCTCAGAACAGGCTGAGGTATGGCCTCTTCAGTGGCCTTGCCACAGACTGAAATAAAGAATAGCAATATTCATAAATCAGAGGGAGAACGCTTTCAGTTTCTCAAGGTATATGCTATCGTTCATCAAAAAGTCACTATTTTCCAACAGTCAGCCTTCAGTGTGAAACTTCTGAATTTGAATTCATTGCAAAGTGTGACTCCACTTCCCAAGAGCTTAACAAAGATCTCTCACAGTCTCTCTATATGAGACATCTGACATGTGAAGAACACGTGTCAGGAGATGCAATGTTAGCCAGGAAGGGCAGTTTAAAAAGACAGAGCTGACAGCTGGGCAAAGGCTTTGCTATGTACTGGAGCTGTGTGAAGGGGCTGTGAAATGGCAAAAGGGAAACGTCACCCCATTGTAACCTCTCCAGGTCCAAGCCCGGCTCTGGAAAGCAGCTCCAGACCATTTCCATTCCATGCTGCCCTCTGGTTGCGATCCCACACAGTTTTAAATTGGAGGGGTGAAATTGACCGAATCTTCCAGGAGGAGAAGATGAAATTAACAAACCCTCTGAGGAGTGATCTCTGCCTGCTCTGTCTTTTTAAACTACACTTCCCGGCCAACATTGCATCTCCCTACACTTGACAAACACATGCCAAGGTGTCTCCTGTAGAGAGACTCTTTCCAAACCTTGCAATGTTAATTTATGAACATATGAAGCTACATGATTGTGAGTCATGCCGGTGACCCACTGAGACAAATATTTTCTACACAGACTGGTAGGAATTCTATGAGATCCTTTTAATGGGACATACTTGAAACTGAGCCTTGTTTCTTCTGCATACAAAGTCTGTGCTTAGTGAACGATGGTTGTTGGGGGTTTTCCGGGCTGTATTGCCGTGGTCTTGGCATTGTAGTTCCTGACGTTTCGCCAGCAGCTGTGGCTGGCATCTTCAGAGGTGTAGCACCAAAAGACAGAGACACTGAGAGATCTCTGTCTTTTGGTGCTAGACACTGAGAGATCTCTGTCTTTTGGTGCTACACCTCTGAAGATGCCAGCCACAGCTGCTGGCGAAACGTCAGGAACTACAATGCCAAGACCACGGCAATACAGCCCGGAAAACCCCCAACAACCATCTGTGCTTAGTCTCTGATCCATAGATCCTCCTTTATTTATTTAGAATTTACACTGATAATTCTAACACCTTACCAAGGCTTGAAGAGAATAAAAGGAAATTCAAAGACCCTAAATAGGCCACTTGGACCATTTTCTCTTGGCCAGTGTCTGTAAGCCTTTAGGGTGGCATTGAGGATGGAAAAGCGGCACCTACCAAGTCAAGCAAGTGGAGAATTCACCAAAGACATCTTTCCCTTAAAAAAAAAAATTAGTTGAGTTCCATTAGTTCAACCCTGCAAAATTTACATGCTGTTTCCCATCTGCTGTGTTGAACTGAATCCCATCCTGGAGTTTGTAGTCAATAAAACAGATGGAAGTTTTCTTTCTTAAAACCCAAGGGGGACAAAAAAGAAGAAAGAGGCTTGGAACAGAAATGTGGGGGTGTTTCAAGCAACCCAGTGCCCTCACACTTATTCACTGGGCACTTTGGGGAAAGGGGAAGTGTTTACTTTGGCAAGAAAAGAAGCAATGGTAGACAGGGGCTGCGATAAAATAAAATAGTTACTACCAGTGAAAAAAAGGTGGGAGCAAAAAGCCAGAACGGAGAACTGAAGCACTTAGAGAATCATCCTGATAGGCATTTCCATATACAGTGTTTTTATTTTCCGCCAATCGTTGCAGGGGAGGGATTTTGCTTGTATTTCCTTAAAGATATACAACTGCAGAATGGGAGGAGATAAAGGCAGAGGAGCCCCATGGCATAGAGTGGTAAGCTGCAGTACTGCAGCCCAAGCTCTGCTCATGACCTGAGTTCGATCCTGGCGGAACCCGGGTAGCCAACTCAAGGTTGACTCATCCTTCCATCCTTCCGAGGTCAGTAAAATGAGTACCCAGTTTTCTGGGGGTAAAGTGTAGATGACTGGGAAAGGCAATGGCAAACCACCCTGTAACAAAAGTCTGCCAAGAAAACGTCGTGATGCGACATCCCCTCATGGGTCATTATGACTCAGTGCTTGCACAGGGGACTACCTTGACCTTTACCTAAAGGCAGAGGCCATATTCCCCTTATTAAATTAGACAATGAGCTTGCAGGGAAGAAAACATCTTCCTTGTACCCTCTGGAAGGCAGGCAGACAGATACGCTGGTTCAGACAGAGTAGAGTCGAATTCTCCATCCCCTGGAAACAGCGCCATGAGTTAAGGTGTAAGAAATCTATGACAAGGATGGATTTGAGATTCTCTCTCTCTCTCTCTGAAAGATAAGCAAGGATCAAATTGCTGAACACTTTGGATGTCTTTGATTTCGTATCAAAGCAGCTGTGCCATTTCAGCAATACAAATATAGCTGCTGTTAGCTCTATAGCAAAGAAAAGAGAAGAGAAGAGAAGAGAAGAAAATGACAGTCAAGCTTCTATTCATGTATAAAAAAAGTAGGGGTGGGTTGGTCTTTTTAAAAAACAAAACAAACATGTGAGAAGGATCCCAAGCACAGTTATACCCTACTAAACAACATAACAATAACAACATTCAATTTATATACCACCCTGCAGGACAACTTAACACCCACTCAGAGTAGTTTACAAAGTATGTTATTATTATCCCCACAACAACAATCACCCTGTGAGGTGGATGGGGCTGAGAGAGCTCTTAGAAGCCGTGATTGACCCGAGGTCACCCAGCTGGCTACAAGAGGAGGAGTGGGGAATCAAACCCAGTTCTCCAGATTAGAGTCCCGCTGCTCTTAACCGCTACACCAAAGTGGCCCATTGAGGTCCATGAACTTAGAAAAGTATAACTGTTTAAGATTGCAAAATCAAAAAGAGTCCAGTAGCACCTTTAAGACTAACCAATTTTATTTTATTGTAGCATGGACTCTCTCCATGTTTAAGATTGCACTGTTAACTGCCTCTGTCATTGGGATTCCCCCCACCTGCCTAACTCTTGAAGTATTCCCTAAGTGACGGGTAGAATCCCATAATGTCCTCCCAGTTTGATGGAAAAGGAAGAAGTGACATGAGGAAATGTGTTTCCTCTTGAAATGAATGAAGAATAGAATAAAGAAATCCAAAGACCAATAATAAAATGAACACAAATAATTAACAAAACTAACCACAGACAACTCAAATAATACTTCCATGCACCTCCCCAGTGGTGTTTGAAGTTTGTTCTGCTATTAAGTGGATCATTTTCCAAACCTTCCAAAGACTGGAGGGGAGACGGTGCCATCCTGGGTCCAACAGCAGCGCTCAAAGCTAATTTCCATAAGATATTAGGGTTATTCTCACAAGTCAGGAAACTAGAATTTGGCCTTCTGCACAAGTTAATAATTTGTCTTGCAAATTTCCCCCTTCTGCATTTATCCTCGCTGACACTTTTTAAATATTAGATAAACACCAGATTGTTCAGAGATAATTAACAAAGAACTGTCTCTATTCTTGGGCCCCAGAATAACTGCAGGAGATGCACATTCACCACCCACATTATTCCTCCCAGACCCCCCTCCCCCCTGAATTCCACACTGAAAAGAGGAAAAGCAGGAGTCACCAGTTGTTTGCCAGCTGAAACCACTTTTACTTTCTGAAAGAGATGTGGATATCTGAAACTCTGATCCTCAGTAAATCATATATAAAGGTGCTCAACATTTCATCTTGAAGTGGGTTCAAGAGTCCAGGCAGAATGTGCCCTCCTGCTGCATGACAGACAGGAATGGACCTTAAAAATAAAAATGGCTTTTAATCTGGAACATTCTGGCACTAGCTGTCTGAAGGGGGCTGCCTTGGCCACATGTCTTCTGCAAGTTTGATATTTGGCTCACCTAGCCAATCTGCTCCCTTCCACAACCCTATCATCTCATTTCTATTTCTTGCTGCTGTTCACAGTGGTCCCCATCAGGGCTTTTTTTCTGGGAAAAGAGGTGGTGGAACTCAGTGGGTTGTCCTTGGAGAAAATGGTCACATGGCTGGTGGCCCCGCCCCCTGATCTCCAGACGGAGGGGAGTTTAGATTGCCCTCCGCACCACCAGAGGTGCAGAGGGCAATCTCAACTCTCCTCTGTCTGGAGATCAGGGGGCGGGGCCACCAGCCATGTGACCATTTTCAAGAGGTTCCAGAACTCTCTTCCAACACATTCCAGCTGAAAAAAGCCCTGGTCCCCATCATAAGGAAACAAGAGAAAGGTGACCTGCATTGGTCACAGTATGCTCTGGGACCAGGTGACAAGGGTTGCCAAATGCCAGCTGGGGCTTGGAGATGTCCTGGAATTACATCTGATCACAAGACTACAGAGATCCCTGGAGGGCATGGCTGCTTTGGAGAGTTGACCTTAGGGCATTTTACTCTGATGAGGCCCTTCCCCTGCTCAAGCCCTGCCCTCGCCAGGCTCCACCCCCTGAATGTTCAGGAATTTCCCAAGCTGAAGTTGGCAACCCTAAAGATGATGTCTCAAGGGCTAAGCTGCTTTGTCCACATTTGAATGATGTTGACATCAGGCCATTCATTCATTCATTCATTCATTCATTCATTCATTCATTCATTCATTCATTCATTCATTCATTCATTCATTCATTCATTCATTTGTTACTCATCTTTCTCTTTGAGACTCAAGGCAGATTACACAGTTTAAGTCAATAGATCAACTTCAGAGACATTCAATAAAAAATACAAAAGGGTGTGGATAGCAGGCATTTGAAAAACAAGCATCAATATGGATACAGAGCAGAAAAAATTGTTGACACGAAGCATAAGCCATTTGACATGACTTTTTAAAGGACATGGAACTACCCAGTAGGAGCATACTTACATCAAGAGAAAATATACAGGAGTCTATGGTCCATATTCCTTTTCCAAATGGAAAAGAAATCCTACTGCTTCCTACACAGTTAAGGGCAGAGTAAAAATTCGTCTGAAGTTGCCTCCCCCCTTTTTTTGCCAAAACCATTCTCCAGATGGGTGGTAAATTTTCCTGTCCCCTCACTTCTCCCTTCCTTCCATTGTCATAGCTAGGGGCTGCTGCATGAGGGTAGGGGACACAAAAAGCTCTGGCGTGGGGAGTTCAGTATAAAGACAAACATGACAGAAGCCCAATAGACTACGCACCAAGGACAATGGCAGGCAGCTGCCTGTCCTATAGGCTCCAATTTCCTTGCCTGACAGACCAGGCACAATTAATGTCCGTCAGTCAGTCGCAGGCGGCCCACAGTCTCAAGGGTTTGTTTGAAATATCTTGGGGGAAAAGAAGGATGAAAGGTGATTTCCTGCTTCCATAGAAAAAGGAATGAAAATGAATGTGAAGGACTGCATAGAGCCAGCATGCGTAATAAACGCAGCCATAGCTTCCCGGTCAAACCCAACTCCAAAGAATTGTTGGCAAGCCAAAGAGAAAGTGCCTTGAAGGAGCCCTTTGGCTGCTTGAAAGTGACAACTGAAATGGGCTATACTTATTCATTTATGCCTTACTACCCTTTTCAAGACACGCTGCAATTTGACAAAACTCACTGTTCTAGCACACCCTCAATTAACTGACACACAGCAGGCAAAAAAGGGATGTGCCGGTCACAGCAGAGCTCTTGATACTCCCCAACAAACTCATCTATCCTTCTTCCACCATTCTCTTGCAATCCAGTTCTTCTCGACAGCATTCGATTCCATGACCCTTGGAACACTATGCATTCCATTGTCATTAAGCGAGCTTAGGGATGGTCTACATATTGCTGTCTTCCCTCTTGATTCATTCATTTATTTTATTGAAATATTAGTCCAGAGCTGGGCCCTGGATTGGCCCAGTGAAAGTCTCCATCTTTGAACAACATGGATTTCAGACCCGAATTCTGGAGTCTGTGACTTTTGCGATTTGCCGTGATACAGAACTGGATGATGGTTTTGTATTCTATGAGGAACGTCTTAACTGCAGGTAGCTTTGGTGGCGGTGGAGAGCGCCGTCAAGTCGTAGTTGACTTATGGTGAATGCTGGTAGGGTTTTCATGGCAAGAGACTAACAGAGATGGTTTGCCATTGCTTGCCTCTGCAACCTTGGGCTTTGTTGGAGGTCTCCCACCCAATTACTAACCAAGGCTGACCCTGCTTAGTTTCCGAGATCTGATCAGATCAGGCTTGCCTAAGCTATCCAGGTTAGGGTGCAGGTACAGCCTTGAAAACACTCTTGATATCAAGAGGAAAAAAATGTGTTCAGGAAGGCAGTTTGTCCAAATAGATTTTTCGCAATGAAAGATGACCCCAGAGGATGACCCTGCAAAATATTATGGGGTGAGGAGAAGCATAGATTGCTGGACTCTTGATTTTATTTTGAGCTATTGTTCCAATGGATTTGGGAGCATCTGCACATTCAGCAAAAGGAATCCAGAAGCTGGTACATCCACTGGAATAAGCTGCATTAACTGTGCCAACTGAATAAGCAGCTGCTGAGATGCCAAGAGAAGTCTGTAGGTTCCTCTGGTATCAGAAACCTCTGTTACAGGCAACCTGATTGCATAGAACAGGGACTTTCCGAACATTTTGTACGCACAATTATGCTATTTTGGGGCAGCCTCCCTTGGACTCTAGCCTGAAAACACTCATTCGAAGGCCACAGAAGGTGAGTGAGATGGCTGAGAAAGCAAGAAGTCTCCAAGACACATGCACACCTGCAGCTCTGACAAACAAGAAGACCACAAACGTGAAGATCAACGACTGGCATATCATTTTGGGATACTGGAAGAGTTGTAGTTTACTTTATATGTCCCTAAGGAGTGTGGCGGCATCACGGTACCACCCCTCAGCAAGGGAGATAAAAAGTCCAGGAGTGGGCCCGCCCTTGAAGACAGTCCAGAAAATTCAGTTGATTCAGAACATGGCCTCCTAAAGGCTGCCAGGTCTCTCTGACCACCTGATGCTTGAGGCAGGTCCCAGGAGCTGGGCCTTGCCAGTGACTTGCTCAAAGGTACTTGGCAGAGCACTACCGGAGACCAGGAGCTTAGCTCCTCATGTCAGTTCTTAAATAAAGAACCTGCAACATTCCTGAATTCAAGCTATATTTACTTAAGGTCTGTCATGTGCGGTAGAGAAACACCCTGCTAGTCAAGGGCTCCCCCACCTTTTCCTGTATCCCAGCTCCCATTATCTTTTGTGCCTCCCTGAGGCACAGCAGGATAAATGTCCTTGTTTCACTTGGGGACAGGTGAGTTTGGTCCCCTGTGGAGTCCACCTGCCACCTGGCAGAGACTGGAACCCGCCACACGAGTCTGGAAAAACACCAGCACCACAAGAGAGACAGCCTGTGGCATAATTAATTTAACAATGCTGCTTCTCTGTCTTGCTGTCCTAATTATTTCCCTCCTTTCATACTCTCAGTTGGCCACAATAAATCTAGCCTTAGGCAAGAATGGCTGCCAAAGTTTAAGCAGTTCCTTGGGGCTTGTCATTTTAGGATTCCAAACGCAGGGTCACCTGTTTGTCCTTGATGCCCCTCCTAATATGAAAGAGCAAAAGTGGGACTATACTAGGAAATGCTTCAGATGTGATCAAAGAGATGATCCAGTATTAAAACTTTGAATATCCAAGACCAGCTCTCAAATTCAGAATCAAAATGTCAAAGATATTATTTATTCGCATGGAAATATTTGTACCCTATCTCTTCCTTAATAAAGTCTCCGAGGTGGCTAAAAACCAGAAGCAGTAAAAACGAGCAGCAGTTGAAACCAGCAAAGCAATAAAAAATTGAAACAAATTAATACAAAAAAAAGTCATTGTCACAACTCAACAAGCATACAGCAAATACAACAATCCAATGGAGGCAGGTGGGGGGAATCAGAAAGTGCCATGAACTGAGGACCATATTGGGAGCCATGAAAATGAAATACAGTCCAGAAAGGTGCCAGAAAGGTTTCCCAGGGAAGGGAGTTCCACAGTTGACTTAATGATTAGGTTGATAAACCACTTTTTGATCGAAGAGACTGACAGTACAGTCCTGTATAGAGTCACATCCTCTTATGCCAATCGTAGTAAATGTAGAAGGGACGGAGTAGCTCTGCAGAGGATTGCAATCTAATAAATACAAAATTATCGTCACAACCACTAGCAGTCATTGTCGTCATCACCTCCTCCTCCTCTGCCTCCTCCTCCTCCCACATTCCTTTCCCCCCAATTGAAAAGAAAAGCTTTAATTCATTAATGCAAAGTATTGCAGTTGCAAATTAAGTCTGAAACAGTGTGCCATCTGAACTCTCAAAGATTTCTTAAGTGGGCCTTCTCAGACACTTCCACCTGCGTGAGACCATCAGTTCAATTTGCCTCCTGTTTCAGTTATATTTATACTTTTATCTGGAGCTGAAGGTGTGCGTCCTGGCTAATAATTCTGACAAACTTCCAATTGTTGCTTTACATGAATGTCATTCGCAGATTACGTCAACTGCATCGAAACCTTTGGACATGAGTTTTTCCTTGTCTATATAACAAGAGTTACTTATAGAGATGGGTACAAACTGAAATATGAACCAAAATTAAGCATGAACCAGGCCAATTCATGGTTCGCAAACTGCGGTTTGTCAGATCCCATTTCTGACAAACCGCCATGAACTTTAGGCTGGTTCGTTTGGTTCATTTTTTGGTTCGTGACTGCAGACAGCCTGGTGCCAATCAATCAGTTTCCTAGGCAACAGGGGATGGACTTCCTGCAGACCTTCTGCTAGCCCAGAAGTGACCTTCTGCTGATCTGGAAATGACCTTCTGCTGTCCCGGAAGTGATGGTTTTCTGACCTGGATGTGACGTTTTCACGAACCAAATGAACTGGTTCACGAACTAGGGGTAAATTTGTGAAAGTTCGTGTTTCGCGAAATTTGATGAACCACGAACCGCATGGTTCGGGTTTTTTTCCAGTTCGTGCCCATCTCTAGTTACTGATAGGACTTATTGATTAGGTTGATAACCCACTTTTTGATCAAAGAGGCTAACAGTTCAGGTCTGTATAGAGTTACATCTTCTTATGCCAATTGTAGTAAATGTAGAAGGGATGGAATAGCTTTGCAGAGGATTACAATAAATATATCTAACAAATACAGAATTGTCGTCACCACCACCACCAGCAGTCGTTGTCGTTGTCGTCATCTCCTCCTCCACTGCCTCCACTTCCCCCCACATTCCTAACATAATACAATACCACCTTGGTGCCGCTATTGGGAAGGCCACGAGACCACCCAATGATCTTTCCACTGGAAATTGCACACAGTGACAGGCCAGAGAGTTTTAATGTTCAGGTAGGCTACTAGCATGCCCTTGGTATACCCTGGTCCTAACTGGTTTAAAATCCAAACAGCAGTTTAAATTGGGGCTAGAAGTATACTGGCCGCCAGCACTGTTGACAAAGAACAGATGTAATGGACTCTACCAAGATGGCTTCCACTAACAGCCAGGCTGTTCTAATCTGCACCAGTTCTAATTCTGGGTACCCTTCAAAGGTGAGTGGCACATAGTCTGAACATAACTTAAGGCATGAATGACTGCGGCTGGGTTGTGTCTTTTCTGGAAGAAAGTTGCTGGTGAACCCTTTTTAGTTGGTAAACATGCTCCTGGCCCCATGGCCATCTTTACATCCAGCTCACATCCATATTGTGAGGCTGAGTTTTAAGGGGGAACACAATCTGGCTTCAAACAGGCTGTATCACTCTCACAAAATGAGAACCTTTCCCACTCAACTGTGTTTCCATCTTGTCTGGATTAAACCTCCACTTTTTGCCTTTGTCGAGTCTGTTCCAGACTACATATACCAACTGAGGGCAGATTCAAATGTGGTAGGCCCAGTGTCTTTGGATCAGACATGTACCTGCAGTTCCTTGTAGGGTTGCCAATGCTATATTGGGAAATTACTAAAGATTTGGGAGTGGAACCTGGGCAAGGCAGAGTTTGGGGAGGTGAGGGACCCCAGTGGGCTATAATGCCATAGAGTCCACCCTCCAAAGGCGCCATTTCCTCTCTGTAGTCTGGAGATCAGTTGTAATTCTGGGAGATCTCCAGGCCCCATGTGGAGGTTAGCAACTATAGTTCTATGCTAGAAACTCATTTCCAAGCTCTGATTTGGACTGAGACTGTGGCACACAAGGAAATGGAGCTTAATGCCTTCAACTCACCATTTTTCCTGATTGGAAAAGCCCTGGAGATCCCTTGTGGGAAAACTTATATGGCCACATGGAAGTTTCCCCAGGGGCAAATAATGGCTCTGGACCATTTCAGATCTAAATGAAAAATTGGAAACTGAGCTCAAATGATCCCTGTTGTCTGAGGAGGCTTTATTTCTGTCACAGCACTCTCTCTCCCCACATGCCCTCTTGAGGCTCAGTCTGCCTTTACTTCAATATGGCTCTGGACCCAAGGCAATTGAGCTGACCCGGCTCCTCTCTTGGAGAGGACTGTCTAATCTCTGCTCAGGGTGGAGCCGTCTCAGATTCTCAGTGGCTCAGCACATTCGCTTGCGCTTCCTTGCAATAGCATTTGCAGGAGAAGCGTGTTCATTTCGAACTGACACAGCACAGTACAGCTGTAGTTCTTTCAAGGGCAAATGCTGGGCAGATGACTCTGGTCATATATTTCCCTGCTTTGCTTTTACCTCTCTTTCCAGATGTACAGTAATGACTTTGTACAGTAGCTAGCTTTTGCTTCCCTGACAAATCTATAGCAATGTGTATACCAAGGGCAGGCATTGCTGCAGGTATTTAAAATGCAAGAGCTGTTCTTTTGACTTACAAATCATGTTCCCAGAGATGCTCAACGGCTACTGTGCAAAGGGAGAAGCTGCTTGTCCAGTGGAAGAACTTTTTGCTTTAGAGAGGAGGAGAAATGCCTGAACTGTATGTCAGGGTTGCCAACCTCCAGGTGGGTCCTGGACGTCTCCTAGAAATACACCTGATCTCCAGACGACAGAGATAAGTTCCCCTGGAGAAAATGCTACTTTGGAAGGTACATGGCATTATACCCAGGGCTCATTTTGAGGGGGAACATGTAGGAACGCAGTTCCAGCAGTTCCCCAAAGAGGTCACATGTCAGGTGGCCCCACCCACCTGACTTGGCCATTTGGGGCCCGTTTTGGCCTGGATTGGGGCCGAAACGGCCCAGATAGAGCCTCTGACAGGAGGTGGATCACTCTCCCACTCAGCAGTGGCCTGATCCTGACCATTTTGGGCCCCATTTCAGCCATTTTCAGCCCCTTTTTTGCCATTTTGGGCCCAATTTCAGCCCTAAATGGCCAGGATTGGGTCCAAAACAGCCAGGATAGGTGATGTCAGGTGGTGTGGCATATGCAAATCAGTTATGCTAATGACACACTTCCGGTGATGGCAAGGGGCGTGGCATATGCGAATGAGTTATGCTAATGAGCCCCTCCAGCTCTTTTTCTACAAAATGACCCCTGATTATACCCCACAGAGGTTTTGACCTGCCCCATATTCTGCCCTCCCCAAGTTCCACTCCCAAATTTCTAGGAATTTCCCAATCCAGATTTGGCAGCCATAGTGTCAGTGTTTTTTTTGGAAGGAGGAGACAAAAAGAGACTCATTATGAGACTTGTGAAGTAGCCCAAGACTACTGGAAAGAAGCTGAATTGAAACCTCATGTAGGAGCCAAAGGGAGGCCGTGTGTCAGCTTCAAGCAGCAACTTGGGCCTAGGGATGGTGGGGTCAGAGGGCTCCTCCCACCTAAAAACAACAACATTCGCTTTATATACAACTTAACACCCACTCGGAGTGGTTTACAAAGTGTATTATTATTTTCCTCATGACAATCACCCTGTGAGGTGGGTGGGGCTGAGAGAGCTCTGAAGAGCTGTGACTGACCCAAGGTCAGCCAGCTGGCTTCAGGCAAAGGAGTGGGGAATCAAACCCAGTTCTCTGAGTTAGAGTCCTGCTGATCTTAACCACTGCACCAAACTGGGTCTCTAAGGAGGTGCAGTTCACAGACTTCTGGGTGGAAGACGTATTCAGTGTGTGGCCTGAGCCACCCTGGAAGAATTCAAACTCTGCACTCCCCTATAAACCCTTCCCCACCAAGAAGTGGAAGCAGTACCAGCAGTGGTCTTTACAAGCCCTAAGGGGTGGAGCCTGGCCACAGTAATCTGGACTTGCACCAAAATAGAAATATCAATCCCTGCGGTTCTGTGGAGCAACCCAAGAGGGGCTGTGGGTCAGTGGAAGAGTCCTCGCTCTGCATACAAATGGTCCCAGGTTCAATCTCTGGCATCTCCAGTTAAAAGGACCAGGCAATAGGTGATGTGAAAGAACTTGATCTGAGACCCCAGAGAGCCACTGCCAGTCTGAGCAGAAATACAGATTTTGATGGACCAAAGATCTGACGTGGTACAGGGCAGCTTCCTGTGATTGGCTCTTGCCTTAGGAACAAGAGACAGTAGTTCAATTTTATGCAGCTCAGCTTTTGAACGTGTCCAGCTGGAAATGCCCCCAAAATGCTGAGCAGGCACCATGGCCCCACAAATTCTTCAGCTTATGCTTCAATTTCTGAGCTAGTGGCTCCTCCTCCTCCTCTTCCCCTGGCCCTGAAAGCCAGTGCAGTGTAGTGGTTAGAGCACTGGTTTAGGACTGGGAAGATCTGGGTTAAAATCCCCATTCTAGCATGAAGCCCACTAGGTGACTTTGGTGACTTATTCTCCCTCTATTCTACCTTAAAAGGTTGCACCATCCTAAATTCCCTTGACGAAGGGTGGGATAAAAATCGGCAGGTAGATAGACAGGTGTCCTGATCCTGAACCATGTCCCCTCGCACCAAGGAACTTTTAGAGAGACCTTGTTGTCAGGTGAGTAGGAAGTGAGTGAGGGTAATGGGACGAACAAGAGCTCCGGGGCCTCTGGGGGCACGTTCAAAGGGTCATGGAGGTGGGGGATTTCACATGCTCGGTATTCCTGGTGCTTCCTTAGAAGCACAACAGAGCCCCAATTTCAGATCTGGGAGAAAAAAAGCTGTTTTCTGATGTTGCTTCTGTAAGAGATTAACTGGCTGCACCCTGTTCAAAGCCAGAGTTTCCCCAGCTCTCCTTGGAAATGTTCTTAGCCCCAAGGTCCCTCATCCACAGTTGCACCAGTTCCCACTTGGCACTCAGCTTTCCTGCTCCATCCCTGCTCTGTCTGCCAATTTCCACCTGTCAGTGACCCCCCCCCTTGCCTTCTGCTCTGGTGCTTCCTTGAAAGATCTTGCCCATCACCTGCAGGCACTGTCCAACTCCAAGGGGAGAACACGGCACTACAGGGCAGGTTTGAGTGAATACTGTCTGGTTAGGCCCTTATCTATTTATTTTCTTCATTTATGCTCAGCCTTTCTCCCCAATAGGAACCCAAAGTGACTTCTATCTTTTTCCTCTCCTCCATTTTATCTCCACAACAACCCTGTGAGGTAGCTTAGGCTGAGAGCATGTGACTGGCCCAAGGTCACCCAGGGAGCTTCCATGGCAGAACAGGGAATTGAAACTGGGTCTCCCAGATCCAAGTCTGAGACTCTAACCACTGCACCACACTGGCCCCTAGTGATTTCTCCCACCGCTTGGCATGGTGGGGGCAGGATACAAAGAAATCTTTTCACTCCTATGTGTTGCCTTTCTGTCGAAGAATAAAACATGAAACAAGTGAACTTTGATCTTAATCAAAACTATATTCTGTCTTATAGCGCACATTTTGTTTAGCAGGGAGCTGACACTATTGCCAGAACCAGGTGAGGGTGAACTCCTCGATACGTTGCCCAAAAAGTGACCGAGTGTCAAGACCACCCCCAGATGCTCGCTGGAACTGGATGGCAGGACACAGTCTCCTTGCTGCTCACACACCAAACTCAGAACCACTGCCTGAATCTTTGCCCCAGAGGCTCACAATATCAAGGCAGGGACGGGCAAAAGAAGAGCAAGAGGACAAGGGCGGGAAGAGGCAACTGGAGGGCAAGTAAGGCAAGAGAAGGCTAGAACACTCTCCAGTTCTAGAAACTCTCTAGAACTCTAGTTTCCTAGAAATAGTAGGCAACATTTTGACCATGTTTTAATGCCTCCTGCCTTCTGCTGCAGCCCCTTATTTATGTAGAATATTTCTATGCCACCTCTTCAGAGTCCTGCTGGAGGCTGCTTCCAATTAAAAACCACAACGTTTAAAAACGCCGTTAAAAATAAACAAACCATTAAAAACAAGCTATCAGACATAAGCAGCATAAAAGCTATCCACAAAACAGAAGCAGCTGATAAGATAACCCCTAATTGAAAGCCTGGGTGAAAAGGTGCGTTTCGGCCAGGTGCCTAAAAGAAAGTAAAACAAGTGCTGGGTGAGCCTCAAGGGGGAGGATGTTCCAGAGGCAAGATGCCACCACAGAAAAGGCCCTGTCTCTAGTCCTTACCTGCCTTACCTCTGAAGGTGGAGGGACAGAGAGCAGGACTTAAGAGGCAGATCTTAACTGGTGGGATGGATAATATGGGAGGAAATGGTCCTTTGAGTACCATGGCCCCAACCTGTTAGGGCCTTATTGATCAGAAACAGAACTGAATTGTGCCCAGAAACAAATGGGCAGTGGAGATCTGTCAGCACAAGATCCCTGTAACCAGCCCCTGACAATAGCCTGCCTGCTGCATTTTGAACCAATTGAATTTCCTGAACGTTTTCAAAGGCAGCCCCATGTAGAACGAACTACAGTAATCTAACTTGGATGTGACTAGAGCAGGTATCACTGAGCATACATTAGGTCCAGTTATTACAATGCATGTAGAGAGCATTTCAAAGTCTGGTATCTTTGACACTACGTAATTAAAGAAATGACTAATAAGATTTAAGGGTCTTTCGTATTTTTTCCAAAGCAATGGATATTCTCAGTACGGGCTTTAATTATTTTATTTAAAATATTGATATCCCACCTTTCCTTATGGCTCAAGACAGTTTACAAGCTGCAATTTAAAACCAATAGAATAAAACCCCAAATTGCTCCCCCATCAAAGATGCCTACCACTTATACCCAATATTATATATTCTAAATAGTTTCATACTGCCTCTCTGATTATTTTGTTTTGAGGTGGTTTAGGGCTAAAAAGGGGACGAGGGGCACAAATTTTGACATGGAATCACAACTGAAGGAATAAATTCAGTTTAATACTCTCATCGCTCAAGTTTCCAACTATCAAATGTGAAGACATTGAAAGCGTTTCAGTAGAGGGCACTCCAGACTGAGAAATCTATCCTTGCCAAATCCTGGGCATATTTACTCGGTGGTTTTAGAAACCCCAGCATATGAATCTCCGTAATGTGTACACGGGGCCTCATAACTCACGCTGATTGTGGCTGTATTATACCTGATGCATATAAATTTAAACAAAATGCAGGCGGCTGTGTCTAATTCAGCCAAGAACCATTTTACCCACTCCCCTTTTATTTTGAAAAAGCCCTTCTTTTGTCTTCATTACTGTTGAAAACTAAAAAATCCCCCCAAGGCAAAAGTGCTTATTTCACACCTCTTTCTGGGCAGCTCATCTTTCAAACAATGTTTTGATTTGGACTTGAAAATACCCTGACCCATCAGCAATTTTCCCCCTTCTCCCTCTTGAGATTAATAAAATGTTTCAACATTTGTCCTCTCTTGTAAGCAGTTTTCCTTTGTACTTGAAAAAGCTGGCACTGAAATTAATAGGAATGAGTCCACCAATAAATCTGCCCTTTTTGCTCCTGGATGAGAGAACAGAAAATGCTTGCGTAGAGGATGCACACTGGGGAGGGCCTATGGCTCTGTGGTAGAACATTTGCTTGGCATGCAGAAGGTCCCAGGTTCAATCCCTGGAAGCTCCAGTGGTAGGCGATGTGAAAGATATCTACTTGAGATCCTGGAAAGCTGCTGCCAACCTGAGTCGACAATACTGACCTTGATGGACCAAGGTCTGATTCACTATCAGGCAGCTTCATGTGTATTACATCGCAGTGTTCACCATGTCATGAATCATAGATCGAGAGGAGTTAGCTGTGTTCGTCTGCAGTAGCAAAATAGCAAATTGTCCAGTAGCACCTTTAAGACCAACCAACTTTATTGTAGCATAAGCTTTCAAGAGCCACAGCTCTCTTCGTCAGATGCATGGATGAAGAGAGCTCCATGCATCTGACAAAGAAAGCTGTGGCTCTCAAAAGCTTATGCTACAATAAAGCTGGTTAGTCTTAAAGGTGCGACTGGACTCTATGTCATGAATGAAATCCTTGAACAGACAACACATGGATAGGCATGTTTGGATGTTATACCTATATACTGAGACCTAGAAGGTTGACAACCAACACAGCTGGCTAGATTTTGGGGCCAGCTGCCAAAAATGCAAACAGAATTTTAAATATGAATTTTGAGACTGTACACCTTAGCTTCAAAGCCTTAGGTGCCCCCAGAGATGTGTTCGAAAGAGGGTTCAAGGGCCCAGGAAAAAAGATGAGGGAGACCCTCTCATCTAGCCCATCTAAACTCACCCTGAGCTGCTGTAGCACAGTGATTAAGTGGTTCGGCTGCAAATCAGCACTCCACTGGTTCAAATCCCACTACTGCCATGAGCTCAGTTGGTGGCCTTGGGTCAGCCACTCCTCTCAGCCCTGCTGTATTATGGGGATAATAATAACACTAACTTGCTCACTGCTCTGGGTGGGGTACTAATCTGCCTAGAAGAGCAGTATGTAAGCACAGTTGTTGTTGTTATTATTATTATTAGCAATCCTGTTCCTACACAGTAAAGATGAGGAGGAAGAAGAAAGGGGAGACAAAGAAATGCTTGGTAATAGAAAGAAAACGAAAATTTAAATTATTTTCCGGGCTGTATTGCCGTGGTCTTGGCATTGTAGTTCCTGACGTTTCGCCAGCAGCTGTGACTGGCATCTTCAGAGGTGTAGCACCAAAAGACAGAGATCTCTCAGTGTCACAGTGTGGAGAAGATGTTGGCAGGTAATTTATATCTAGTCAGGAAGGTGGGTTTGGGCTGAGTCTTCCTGATGCCATCTACACCCTGGGAAACTCTTACAGGATGA
The DNA here is from genome assembly GCF_028583425.1 of Eublepharis macularius. Classification (NCBI taxonomy): domain Eukaryota; kingdom Metazoa; phylum Chordata; class Lepidosauria; order Squamata; family Eublepharidae; genus Eublepharis; species Eublepharis macularius. The sequence continues at coordinate 39,285,784 of NC_072804.1, read as the reverse complement.
CACAGCGGGGATTGGGCCCATCCTTCATGGACTTGCCACACTTTTTTTCATTCATCTTTTGGACGTATTTGAGAACCCAAAGCCGTTTCCCATCATTACATTTTTGATGCTCCTACAGTTGTGTTGCGGATACACCTTTGCCCATTCCAGAGCTCCAAAATACACACACGCTGCCCTGTTCAGACAAAATGGTGACTGCGAGAATCAGGAGGATGGGAGGCGTGCACTTTCTGTGCATGCGAGGGAGGTGTGCCGATGACTGAAAAGGGCTCCCGCAACATAAGCAAGGGTGTGGGTGTGTGCGCATCCATGGTGTCTAGCCAAACCCGTTGCAGATCCATGCTGAGCAGAGAACAAATCAACCCTTTGGAATTCACCACAGGAGCAGGTGGGTGGGTTTGCTCGGCCTTTAACATGCAGAATGATCACATCTGATTAACTTAATGATTCTTCCTGCCTGAAACGAATTTACTCATTTTGCAGTTGCCGAGCAATTTCACGCTTTCAGCCGCTCCCGACTTTGATTGCGGCTGCAAACCCTGCGACAATCAGAGGAGAAAATGGGCTTCCCTGCACTGGGAGCCAAAGACCCTGGAGGTTGCCAAACCTGCCTGGGGGGAGGTGGCGCAGCCTTGGTTTTTTGAAAGGGGGCTTCTTTTCAGTCACAGCTCCTCCTGTCTTGCACAGGCCCAGTTAAGGCATCTCCACAGGGTGGGAGCTTCTCCTTTGGATCCAGTCAATGGCAATGCTCCTCCGGTAATTCCTGCCAAGAAAACTCACAAAACTTTGCAGTGGTACAAGCTTTCCTGGGGGGGGGGGGGAGGAACTGCCCCAATTACCTCAACCTCCTCCCAAGTTTCTTTTACAGCTTCATGATATCCTCCTCCTCCCCTCTCCTCCCAAGCATCAGCTCCCATCTCCTTAGACCCCCCCCAGAAGCCAAGCCAGGGTTCAAGACTTGAGCCTCTACTGGTAGCACTGAAGAAGCACAGAGCAAGCTGCCCACGGACTCCCCTCCCTGGACACCTGCAATCGAGCCCCTTCCCATCCCGAAGGGTGGGGGTTGGCAATGCCTCTCGTTCGAATTTGGGCCGAAGCAGAACTCAGCCATCCCGCCCAGCAACACTCAGCCTTTTGCCCGGGGGGGGGGGGGGGAGGGTGTGAGCTGCCCGTGTCGCGCCTTCGGGGTTCGAGCGCTTGGCCCCGGGTGCCTGCCAGCTCCCACCAGAAGGGCCACCTTTGGAAAAGCCCTCGGCGCCCTAATTTGAAACCGAAAGGCGCGGGGCAGCTGGCGGGAGAACAGCGCTCTGCACATGCTCAGCGGCACTTCTCGAGCTAGTGAAGGGCTATATTAGAATTCGGCCACGGCTTGCTCTGCTTTCCGGCTTAGAGGAATGCGCCTGGGCATGTGCAGAGCGCCGTTTTCTAAGCCGTCCCCCGGAGATTAGAGGGGCAGGGCTTTGCCGGGCAGAGGGCGTGCCTTGCTCGGCGGCCCGAGGCCCGGCACCGTTCCGTCGAGCCGCCGGCCGCCCAGATTCGCCTTCTTCCCAGCCTCCCCCCCCCCACCCATCTCGGCGCGTGTGAACGCGTGTGCACGACGACTCCACGCCAGGGCTTGGAGCCAGCCAAGCAGAGAGCGGGCGGCGGCGGCAACGGCAGCTCGGGCGGGCTGGCTAGCTGGCTGTCTGGAGCCGGAGAGCGGCTTCCTTGGGGGGCAGGTGAAGCCCGAGCCGGGCGTGGCAGGGCAAGAGGGGCGGCGGCTCCGGGTCCCGCTCGCCCTCTCGCTGCTGCTGCTGCTGCTGCTGCTGCGGCGGGAGCCAGTACGATGTTCCCCGCTGCGCCTGGCGCAGGCAGCCCGGAGTCGGACGCGCCCTCGCCGCCGTGCGTAACCGCCGGGCGCCCCGTCCTCGCCGCCGCCTGGCCGCAGCTGGAGCCGGAGGAGGAGCTGCTGCTGCTGCTGCTGCTGTAGCCGAGCCGGAGGAGCGGAGCCGGGCTGGGGCTTTGGCGCGCCCCGGCCCCCCCAGGATGCTGACCTGCTGCTGCGTCCCGCGCTCGCTCCTGCTGCTGCTGGCCGAGTCGTGCGCCGTCGGAGCCTTCGTGTGGCTCGTCTGGCTGCCCTCCTGCCACGGGATGCCCCATGTCATCCGCATCGGTGAGCAGGCGGCGGGGAGGGAGAAGGGCCGGGGCCGGCCTGCCCACGCCTGGATCGCCCCTGGGGCTGCTGCTGTGCCAGAGGTCCGGTGGCCCGGCCGGGCGCGGGGTCCGGGGCTCTCCGGGGCGCGCAGGTTGGGGGAGAGGGATGGTGACCCTGGTAGGGGCTGCAGATCTTCCAGAAGGGAGAGAGACGTCGGAAGCCGACGCAGACCTCATTTTACAAAGATAGTTTCAGGTGGGTCGCCGCGTTGGTCTGTGGTAGAGGAGCAAGATTTGGGTCCAGAGGCGCCTTCCTCGATTTCCAGGGCCTGAGTTTTCGAGAGTCAGCGCTCCCTTCGTCATTTTGCAAAGAGTTGATCCGTTTTTGCGGGGTGGGGGTGCGCGAGGAAAGGGCCAAGCGGTGCAGTGGCGCGCGTAAAGCGGCGGCGACTGGGGGTGGGGGGTTTGCCCCTGAGCGCAGTGGCCGGAAAGCGGGGAGATCGGGTTGCCCCTGGAGGATGTGGGGTGGCCGCTCTCCCCCGGCTGAAGTCGTTTGGGTCGGGACTCGGTGCAGTAAAAGGTCAGCAGGGCCGTCGCCAGGAGGCACTCGCCTTGGCGGCGGAGAGCAAACTTTGCCAGACTGCTGCTCTGCCAAGACACTTCTCAGCTGCTGCTTGGGGGAGATGCTGGATGCGTTTTTCCCCGTAGGAGATGCTCCGCTCCGTCGCTGGCTGAATTCAAGAGATGCTGTGGTCCAGGGACTTGGCTGGGGAACTGGCAGCGCCTGGCTTTCCAGCTGGAAATCTTCTTAATGCAGGAGACGTTTAGACACTAAGTAGTCGGTGCCTCTGCAGGGGATTGTGTTGTGTTTTTTTGTGTGGATTTTGGCCTTTGGGGTTGCAGGCGCTGCGGACCCCACTGGAGTCTGCTTGGCATGTTTGCTGGTTTAAGACAATGAAAGCTGTCCAGTTGCTTGGTTTTAATCAATGAGGAAAGGGGCTCAGGTGAAAGTAGCCGATTTTTTAAAAATAACGTGTGACAAAGCGAGCAATAAAAGTCATGCGTGGCTGGTGTCTTCATGCAAACAAAACATTCTGCCCCCCCACTTTCTGTTCCAGACAGTTCTAATCTTGGCTGTACGCTGTGCTTAAAAACGGCTTTCTTGGTTTGGTGTCAGAAGTTAAGGGTTGGGAATCTCATTGTGCCTGGTGCAAAGAGTGGCTGTTGCAAAGACCATTTCGGTGCCTGAAGTGGACAAGATCCAGGTTGGCCCCCTTCCCGCTAGTGAATAGAGGCACTGACTTGGGAAGTTCTCCTGTGCAACCCCCATTGACTGAAACAGGAGCTACGGGGTGTCTCTGCCTGCCAGCCAGCCATCCATAGCGGCCGACAATCCTTTGCTCCAGGCAGCTGCTGCACAAATAGAAGTCGGCATTGTAGTGTCCGCTGCTTTGGCAATGGGGCAGCTGTATGAACTCCAGCGGAGTTGTCTGGGGTGGAGGGGGAGGGCTGCAGCCACAGGAGCCAATAACAACAGTTTGTCAGTGCTCATCTGTCAAAGGCAGAGGACTGTAGAAGTGCCTCTGGAGATTTTGCACATGGACTCCCCCCCCCCATTGCAAGTTAGATACTTTCCAACGGTCAGCCTGGAAGGATGGTTTCCCGATCGTGCCTGACTGTAATACTGATGTGCAGGTGATGAATGCATGTGATGTTCCACCGAGACCTCCTGTGAATGTGGGGTGGGGGCGCAGAAGGCCCACACGGCTCTGGCAGTCAGTGGATTTCTCTGCAGTTTGAGCTCCCTGAACCTATTAGTAAACCCCTCTGACTGCTGGCAAGCTGGTTCAGTTCTGGCTGCGAGCTCATGAAGTTCAGGGTTAAGCAAAGGGTGGTGCATAGATCTCAGGGGTTACCCTTTCTTCCCCAGGCCCTTTGGTCTTACTGGACCCCCAGTTTTCCATCCACTTGGGTTAGCTTCCTGCCACACTGCCAAAGGTTGCTGAATTAGGCACAAGTTGGGACTTGAACTTTCTCATTAAAGTGCATGCTGCTAGATTCTATTCGATTAGCCAAATTTTGGGGGCTGCCAAAGTGATGTGTGCGCATGGCCTGAGAGAGATGGGATTTTGGATCCCCTGGGGAGACTGCTGATTTCAGTTGTTTCAGAATGGTGGTGGTGGTGGTGGTGGTGTGTGTGTGTGTGGGGGTGGGGTGGGGTTGATTGGGAGATCAACAGTCTCTTTCTTTTACTCTCTGGCCTTTTCATCATGTTTTGAACTCTGCAGTCAAATGAGTTCCATGATTGTCAGTGTTTGCCAACAGCAAAAATTAATGTGCATTGTTGAGAGGGAAGACCGTTCATTTGGGCATGCCCAAGTCTGTATTCGGAGCCTTCATTGATAATTTCTGTCTGTGGATTTCACTTTGCTTGTAAGCATAACTCGGCAGGATTGTCAGTTTAGGCTGCTTGAGACTATTGCATTGACACCACCCAAAATGTGCATCTCTGGTTTCCCTTTTTGATCCTCAAAATAACTGTTAAGGCAGAGGTAACATGCTGAGATGCTTTCTGTGTTTCAAGGAATGGAATTTCTGGGGGTTGTAGAAGACTACAACAGTCTGCGACATTTTGCTTAACTTCCTGCAGATGATTAATTATTTGTAGTAAATTACTCAAGGTGTGCCTGTGCCGTTGTTTATTGAGTGTGCATGCTGCACTGCCAAGATATTCAGGGGAAAGAATAATTTCTTGGATTTCTTTGCTTTGCAAATCTGACTTGATAGGGGTTCTGTTGGTTTCTGGGTGTGGGGAGACTGCCTATTAGATTATGCAAAAAATAAGCATTAGTCAGGTTTGAGTGACTGCTTTCCCCTTGTAAAAGTCTCCTAATTTAACCTTTATAAAAATGTCAAACGAGAAGATGAAGTTGGAAAGACAAAGTGAAAGAGAATTTTTAGCAATAGCAGCAGTTGCAGGTTAGAGCCACAGCTTGCAACCGCCGACTGTTCTGTCATTTCCCCTTTTTAGGAATGCACCAACAGTCTCCTCCCTGCTTCTTAAATTTAATTTCTTTGTCACTCCATGTTGATATATAAAATCTGATTTAATAAAATGAGAAGTAGAAAAGATTTTTTTTTTAAAAAGAAGCAGCTTGTTTGATTTCAAATAAAATTGCCTAGTAAAATGGTTATAAGGTTTGATTCTGAGAAGGAGATTGCAAGCGAGTGTTAAGGAGCATTGAAAGCAGTGGGAAATCTGTGGCTCTCTGGAGCAGCCGAAAGTCGGGTTTTTTTGCACTGGTTTCTTTCTCAATGGAAATTTATTTCAGTATTTAAGCAATCTGTGACTGATTTTCTGTGTCTGCTTGTCTTTAGATCAAGACTGACCATCATATAATTTTGAATATAATCTTTTCAGAGTACAATTTACTATAACTGTTGTAAATTTCATCAACATAATATTTTCAAAGCAACAAAGTATTGTGGCGTATCTCTGGAATAATTAACTTGCATGGATATTAGTGGGCATAAATGAAGTACAGCCAGTGATTTTGGATACCGCCGAATGAACTATCCTTGAGTTGTAAGTGCCCACAAATTCTCCCCGTGAAGCAAAGTTATTTTGACTCGGATACACTCAATATTTATCGGTCAATATGTTTTGGGCCTTCCTAACTTTGCAACCTTGCCAGATAATGCAGGAAACCGTAGTATCCCCCAGTGCCGCCTTGCAGCCCGCAGCATCCAAAACTCAGGGATGCAAAATCCTTCCTAAATGGGAGAGCCAGTGCTGCATTTTCAATTGTATTCAGCCTGCAGATATCATATTTGATTGCGGTGACAAATGATTCATCCAAAGGAAGCTTCAGTTATACCTTGCTGTGCTAGAACAGGGCAAATATTTGCAGAGACTGGAAGGGGTTTAAAAAAGTCCGCATCCTTGGGTATTCAGGGCTTGGATATAATTGGAAGGGAGCATCAAAGACCTTTGAGGACTTTTGCGTTCTCTGTGTTGCCCGAGTCTCCCTGGGACACGATGAAGCTCCTTCACCTTTGCCGTCTTCCTCTGTATTTGCTTAGATTTGAATGGGAAAACTGGTTTGGACTGAAAGCACAGGACTAGGCCTGGCACCTTGCCCAGATGTCGTAGTGCGGAGCCCCTTACGTACTTGCTCTGACTGCGACCTTCTGTCTTTTCTGCCGTGTCGTGCCAGTTTGCAGTTTTTATTCTGTAGAATGACTGTAGGAAAGGGCATGTTTTCTATTTATGTGTTCGGTGGCTACATCCCCAGCACGGAAAGGGAGATAGACGTTGCTGCTGGCAACATTCAAGAGAACTGGGACAAGGGCCACAGTTCTGATTCTGAAACAAACAGGAGGCGAGTTATGAGTTATGCTAATCTGTGACGGAGTAAAGAGGTCGCGCCATCCATTGTCAGGATAATCCACAAGTAACACCGAACAGAGGCGTGTGGGCGGTTGCAGTCTGCCAAAATAAAATAATTCATTGATGATTGTATAGAAATTTGTTGGGAACAAATTCAACTCGTAATTATCTTTCCTTGAAGGGGTGGGCTTGTTATTTCCAAGATGTATTATTTGGTGTTTCCTTTTATAAGCGTCATTTCCAGTCTCTCCCCGCCACCCCCACATGGCTACAAAGGCATTTTAACAGCTTTTGTTCTTCTTCATACACCCCAAACTCTTAATTTGACTAGTGTCAAATGTACAGCATTCAGTTGTGCCTGTTCTGTGTTGATCTGGAATCCAAGGGGGAGAAAAAAGGCCAACATTATTTTATTTGTCTTTGGTATGAGTAATAGTGTTGTGGGGAAAATCTCGACTGGGAGGTGGCTTGAGGTCGGTTGGCAGGTAGTATCCCTCTTGCTTCCGAACTAATTGTGTGTGTATGGAGGGAGGGTGCTTTGGATTAAATGTCATCTCCAGAGAGGAGGCCCTAAATGAACAACAAGCATTGCTTCTTCCTCTGGGGTTTGAGATACCTCATTCTGCATGCGGAGATCAGTCTTCCAAATACCCACAAGCAGTATTTAGTTCCATAGCCACATTCAGCATTGGAAGGAGGTGCCAAATTTGTTCCCGTATAAACTTGGAGCGATGCCTTGGAAAGACAATAATTTGGCAGCAAATTTGTAGAGGCATAATTGAAAATCGATGGTATTGTAGCGAAGCAGGTATGGAAATGTTTGTAAGATCAGGAATGGTTTTGTCCAGATAATTCTGCCAGGTTAGGAATTATCCTTGGCCGGTGAGATCTGTTAATTTTACATCTGTGCAAGCAAAGGAGGAATCCGTGCTTGGGTTTTTCTTTCCGAACTGGTGATTCAGTGTGTCACTGTAGCCAAGCAGGCTCGTCTCTGAGTTGGTGACGGTGAGTGTAAAGCAAGGAGGGAACCCTTTCGGCAGCAGCGGCTGTAGTTGTGATGAAGCTTTGCTGTATAGGAGCAGACACAAACTGAATGAAGATCAATATGTCTCCCCCACCTCCGCCCTGCTTCACAAAGCAAATAGCTTCAGACAAGTGGCTTCTCACCACCCGGGAATGGAACAACCAAGTTAGAAAACATTAACCTGCGGAACTGTCCCTGCCAGCTCAGGAATTCCAGATGGCTTTAAAAATTGGAATTTAATCGGAAGTGGAAGAAAACAGAATGAAACATCCGTCTGTTCATATTTGGGCCCGTTTGCAATGGGGGATTGAACAACAAGCTTGAGTATGCAAGTATCTTATTGCAAGGGGGAAACAATGAGAGGGAATATATGCCTTGCACTAACTCGTATAGAAAATGCTGGAATGTCCCACAGAGTTCTTTGGACCAAGGAAAGGTACAAAAAACACTGAAACAGTGATGTCGTTCCTCCCTGTCTCCTTCAAAACAAAAGATGCACAAATTGTATATGCAGATGCTAATATTTAGGTCTTGTCGGGTCGGATGCACAGCACAGGAGGCAATGCAGTAAATAAAAAACTGCATCCTGCCTTTGGACCGAGGCATGCCAGGGTTTCCATATTAATGCTTAGTAAAAATGCCTTGATTTCCTCATATGGTAATGCAGGCGTCAAACCTCTAAAGGCCAAATGGTGTGTGAAACTGGAGTTCTGTGGCTGGAACTCCGGGCATATAAAAAGCAGCTGCTATGGGGGGGGGGGGAGGTTGTACTGATTAATTCCCCCCCCCAGCTGCTTTACACCATCAAAGGGAAGGGAAAGGCAGGCACAGTGGCTGCCTATTGAGAGGGATTTCTGATTGGGGAAATGGTGCGGAGGTGGTGGCGAGAAACCCCCCATTCCACTGCCAGCGCCCTGATTCAGCCTGCCTCCTCCTTCAGACCGGCAACTGCTTTCTGTAGGGCTAGTGTCATACCTGGAGCTCCCATTGTGTGCAATTTGATCCTCCTAGAGTCTGCGTGCCTGGAATTTACAACTGGACCCCACCTGTACATGATGTAGGAACGGTGCTGAAGACAGGAAGTGTCATTTAGGCTCCTGCTTGGAATCTGCCAGCCTCACTGCCTCTATTTGGGGTTCCCCATTTCCATACATAAATTGAACAAGCAACGCTCGTTCAACAGAATGGGGTTTTATGTGCCGCTGTGGAGGCAGTGGCCAAAATATCCAGTCGCGCTGCATGAGCAGAGTGCACCTTGTCCATGCCCCCACCCCCACCCCAGCGTTCTTATTTCAGGCAGCTTTTCTCAAGGTTTGATTTCTGAAGGTTGTTGCTTTCTGTTTTTCTTCTTGTCGTCACCGTGCTTCTGAAATCCACTTGCATTCCTTCTGGCTCGTGGATGTAATTGTTAATTTTGGGTCTTGCAGTATCTGGTAATTTGGTTGGGTTGGGAGTCTGGTTGTGCAAATGGCAACAGCTGCGAGATGCATCCTGGGCCCCAGTGTCCCCGTGGCCTCTTTGTGGCAGGCAAATCGAATGGCTTAATCTCTGCTCCTGCTGAAGAACCATGTACATACTCTTAAGGTCTGGTGGCAGAACAGGAAACCCTGCCAAGGGTGAATGGGAGGTTGGTGAGACCCAGGAACTGGCAGGTACAGGGGCCTACCTTTTCTAAATGCAAAGTGATCCAAATGTGGTGTTTGGGCTTTATCCTGAAGAAACTTGCTAGGTTGATTCTTTGCAGGGGCAGTAAAGGCCTCGGAGTTCTTTGGATAAATATAAATAAATCTCGCACCCAGCATCCTTGCATGCCACTCTACACTCCCCCATATTAAAAGAAGAAATAAATGGTTACTGCATTTGGCCAAGTTCTTATTCGCTTCAAAAGTTTCTTTTCTGCAAAGAGCACAGATTGTTTTGTTTTTCTTGAGGACGTGCTTTCCTGAGAATTCCCTTCGTCTTTCCCTTCTCACGTGCTGCCTCTTGAAAAGATCCCCGTTAATAAAGTTAGAGAGGGCTGGTCTGCTACAGACCTGCCAGCTGGAGAAGGCGGAGGGTGGCCTGCTGCCCCCGTCTTTTGGATGCTTTGCCCTTCCTGCTGCCCCCCCCCATCTCTCTGCTTAGTAGCCCTTGCGGAGTTACAGAATAATTCTTTTGCTTGTTAATGTCCGAGGCTCATTTCTGTCCCCTTGGGAGTCCTGAGCCATTAAGCATGCTGGTATAGCCTTCTGGAGGTAAGGGAGTACAAACCCCCTCTTCCCAGTGTGTGCTTGAACCTCCTCCTCTCATCCGTTGCTGTTTTTCGTCAATCTTTCTTGTGCCCTTTCTTGGCAAAAGTCTTTCATCGGCTGCAATCTGAGATAATTGTATTCCTTTTATTTCTTCCATACCATCCCCTCCACAGAGTTAAATTGTATTTTCCCCTCCCCCAACTGATCAAGATTCTGTGAAACTGCATCTTTTGAAAGCACCTGAGTCCAATGAAGGGGAGGAAGGAGCAACAGAGGATGATGCCCACAATTGTGCTGCAGGCTGTAAAGAGAGCAGGCAGAGCGTTGGCTGACGGGGTTCCTTCCCTGCTTGAATTCTGCATCTGCTCAGGCTGCTGCCTGTCAAGGCAGATCTCCTCTTTGCTACCTTCCAAGGCTCTTGTGCTGCCTGCTTCTCAATCTTTGGACTCCACAGCTGGTTTGTACTAGGTGTGCCCAATTCACATCAATAGCACCCCCCCCCCCTGCATGCTACCATGTGATGGTGGCAAGTCTGCACACAATCACATGGAGAACTGATCCCCATGGTGTATTCAGAAGAACATTTGAGAGTGGTGAAGGTTCAGTACTGGGGCTGGGTGGTATGGAGGTTCATGTGTATGCCACAGGCCTTTGGCAAGATCCCTGTTTAGCATCTCATAGCTCTCCCAACACCAGGGCTGCTAACCTTCAATTGGGGCTTGGAGATCTCCTAGAATTACAACTGATCTCCAAAGTACAGAGATAGGTTCCCCTGGAGGAAATGACACCTTTGAAGGGTGGATTCTATTGCATCACATTCCTGCTGAGCTCCTGTCCAAACTCTGCCTTTCCCAGATTCAACCCCCAAATCTCTAGGAATTTCCCAAGTTGGAATTGGCAAGCCTACCCACCCGATTGCTGGATGCAATGAGCAGTGGTCTTATTGGTGCCTAGCCGAGGCTGTGGGCAGATTCACCTGGAGCATGTCTTCTCCATGGGTATAGGGATAGGGACTGTGGACTATACTACAGTGTACAGTCTGTTCTTATTGAGTAGTTTCCATGTCATCTAATATGTCATATCCTGTCAGGTTGCTTCTGCTTTGCTTCAGCATTGCTTTCAACTCTGTATTCAGATTTCTGCTTGTTCTCAAATCTCTGCAATCCATTCCTTATTGTACTATTTGTTGAAATGCCCCACTTGTATTGACTTACATTGTTTCAGATGGGTAGCTATGTTGGTTTGCTGTTGAAGAGCAAGATTTGGGTCCAATAGCACCTTAAGGGCCAACTAGATTTCCAAGGTATTAGCTTTTGTGAGTCAAAGGCGGGGGTAGCTTTGCCTCTTGAAAGCTCATACTTTGGAAATCTAGTTGATCTTTAAGGTGCTATTGGACCTGGATCTTGGACTTTTGACTTATATTGTGTAATCTGCCTTGAGTCTTTGTGAGAAAGTCAGAGAATAAATAAAGTAAATAACTAAATCATTTGTGGCTGCAGCGGTCAGTGGTGGAAGCTAGAAACAGGCAATGAGGCTTGTGTTGCAGTTGAGAATGCAGATACCAGAATCTCCTGCTCCACTGACCATGTGAGGGGCAGAACTGGCCAGGTTCCTGGTGTCTAGCCTCATCCTGGCTGATCCAGTGGTTTCAAACTCCCTCCCAGTCAAGTTTCCAAAGGGCTCTCAATCGGCTCAAGAGCTAGGAACCTGGCTTTTTAAGAAATCCAGTTGTTGATTCTCCTCTGGCTTTTGCCTGAGCCTCCCCATTGTATGTGCTGAGCCTACTGTCAGACCTTGATTTATTCTTTGCCTCGTTCAGCCTGTCTGAGACCTGATGCTGAATGGGCTTCTATAGTGCCTGGCCACCTTTTGGGTTGCTCTGTTGGAGCTAAAGGTGCCTTCTTCTCCCAGCCTGGGAATAGTGAGAGAGACATCCATCATTCTAAACCCGACCCTCTGAGTAAAGGCAAAACCAAGCCTGGCTGTTTTGAAAGGCACCAAAGTGGATCATGATGAGAACAGAAAAGCTTTGTGGAGGCTGTGTATTTTCCAGTTTAATAAATAGTTGGTTGTCATCTTTCGTCTCCTGCAATAAAACAGTACATAAAATATAGAATCAGCCACAGCCTTCACTAAGCGAGGGAGGCCTTCTGGGACCCGACGTCAGACTTGCGAATTGAGAGCATTCAAGATGCTGATCTTGGAAGTCCCTTTAAATTCCACCTTCTGTCTAGGTACTAGGAGCATCTCCCCACACCAGAAAAGTGGGCACGTGGTCGAGGGCAACAGCAGAAGAAGCCCATTAGCTCTGGCACTGAAGCAGTGGGGTGGATTTCCAAATTAATAAGGCCCCGCTCTCTGTTCTGCATCTCTGGGTTTTGTGTATAAGGAAGTGGCACCTGCGTTTGCCAGATCTCTTCAAGTCCTAAAATAATGCTGCTTTAACACAGGGAAATTGCTGCAGCAGAGGTTAGAGCTCAGACTAGCCCATCGGGAGGGCTTGACCTGCTTTCTGTTAAAAACTGGCACAGACGTTCTGCCTGAAAATGCTATGCTAAGTAGCCAGCCCCCTTTCCTTGGCATGATCCTGTTTTGCATGCTGGAGGCAGAGAGCCCAGTGGAGCACTAAAATATGACCACGAAAGCTTCTGTTCACCCTTCTGCAGGCTCCTGAGATTTCTGGCCCCCACAGTTATTTCTGCTTCTTCAGAGTTACCAGATGCCCTGACCTGGATGGCCCAGGCTGGCCCAGTCTCCCCAGATGCTGGAAGCTAAGCAGGGTTGACTCTGGTTAGTACCTGGATGAGAGATCACTAAGAGAGTCACTTCGCAGAGGCAGCCAATGGTAAACCACCTCTCTTTGTCTCTTGCTTTGAAAACTCCATGGAGTAGCCATAAATTGGCTATGACTTGATATCCCTTTCCACCACCAACATTACCAGGCATAACTTCCCTTTTGAATTGCCTCTCTTAAATAGTTGTTTGGTTCCCCTACCCCTTCTAAAAACCTGATTGGGTATTCCCACACACATGCACCATTTCCCACTTAAACTTTTTGGCCGGCAATCTCCCTACCCAGCAACAGTCACTCTGATAAATCTTGGGGCTACGGTAGGCAGGCCTTGGAAACTCATTCCTCATAATCCCAGGAGACTTTTGTCTGGACCCTATTGTTGATTTCAGCATCGCCCCCTTCAGCTTCCCTCCCAGTTTGAAAAGCACAGATTCTCTGTTGGCATGGGGTGAGATTACCGAAGTGCTGGATATACACAGCCTTTCATGCAAGACCCTTTTGTTGTCTTTGTGACCAGCGTGGCTTTGCTCTTTGTGCCTTTAAATGTTCATGGTTTCTTGCAACCGTGCTTCAAAGCCTCACGAGTGCAGAGCTTGCCTACAGGATGAGCCCGGTGGATTTTTCTTTCTGCAGGAGATGATATTGCATATCCTATCAGAGCATGTTCTGTGGAGGTCTGCTGTTGATGATATAGCCTGCTAAGATGCCAGGAAGAGCAGAGCCCTTAGAGAGGAATGCCTCTTGCTTGGAAGCCAAAACGGGCAGCAAGGTGGAGGTGAAGGAGGCAGGTAGGGCAGACCGTGGAGAAAGCCAGGGAAGATTTTGCAGAAGATGTCGGAGAAAGAGGAGCATAAAAGAAGTCGGGGAAAGGATGCCAAGAGGAGGCTGAAAGATATTGTGGATAGTGAGAAGGGGTGTGTGGCATTGATGGGGTCCTCTTGAGCTGCTTGAATGATGTTTCTGATGTCTCCTGCTTTAAAAAAAATATCATCACTTTCTGCATTTCCAGCGGATGGAAATGTGACTTTTCCAAAGATAGCAGGTATCGCTCCGTGCCTGCTGAGTGCTTCTTGAGTTCTTTAGCTGGAAGCATGATGTTTCAGGATTTTAGCACGCCAAATAAATAAATAAAACGGGTGAAAATGTGCTTCCTCTGGGAAGTTTCCAGCTGAGTGATCTTGGGCATCATTTGGACAGCTGAAAAGTTCTGTTTTGCAGGTTAGCTGAGAAAGTGTACCAAGTTACATGGGGAGCTTGTGGCAGAGGCTGGAGCCTGGGGCAGTGATCTCTCAAGCCGATGTCTGAAGTCTGTGGGCATTCATAATCCAGGCAATGCAGTTTCTCCCCCCACTCTCCTGGAACAATCCTGTTCCTTTGTGGAGGGTTTTGCATCCTCCCAGGGTGTTGTTTGAATTACTCTTCCTACTTCCTGAATCAGATCAGTTGGGGATAGATCAAGATGGGCAGCCGTGTTAGTCTGTCTGTAGCAGTAGAAAAGAGCAAGAGTCCCGTAGCAACTATAAGACTAACAAAAGTTGTGATAGGGTATGAACTTTCGTGAGTCACAGCTCACTTCTTCAGTTTGGTGTAGTGGTTAAGAGTGCGGGACTCTAATGTGGGCCCTTTTCACACTGCTTACCTGCTGCCGCAACGACGTGAGATATCGCACAAAAAACGTGGAATATCGCATTTTCTCGTGCGAGATTTGTGCGATGTCGCGTGAGAAAATGTGATGTTCTGTGGTTTTTGCGCGATATTTTGAGTCGTTGCGGCAGCAGGTAAGCAGCGTGAAAAGGGCCCTGGAGAGCCGGGTTTGATTCCCCACTCCTCCACTTGAAGCCAGCTGGGTGATGTTGGGTCGGTCACAGCTTCTCAGAGCTCTCTCAGCCCTATTCACCTCACAGGCTGATTATTGTTGTGGGGATAATAATGACACACTTTGTAAAACTGCTCTGAGTGGGCATTAAGTTGTCCTGAAGGGTGGTATATAAATCGAATGTTGTTATTATTATAACCTACCACAAATGTTGTTACTGGACTCTTGCTCTTTTCTACTGCTACAGACCAGTCAGTACGAGTGAAATCAATCAAAAGGAGCCCCTCCCCTGAAAGGCACATTCCCTGGCAAGAACTGTTTTCTTTCAGATGTTCGTATTGCCTCAGCTCTGCCTATCGTTAATTCATTCTGTTTTCTAGTGTTTGCATTTTGGAGACTTTTATGGGCAAACGTTGCATCGCCTTGGTTTTTGTCAAAGCCCCTTCCTCCATCCTCTTGATTTCACCAGGCTAGTCATTCGGGCAGAGGGAGTCTGCCACCTGTGGTTAAGCGGTAAAGTCCAGTGACCCTATCAGCCGGCATTCTATTCGCAGGCAGGTGTTGGCTGCTCAGCTTCAGACTGTCTTGGAGGAAACGGATTTTCTCGTCCCATTTCGATCCAGATTGAGGCTTGGGATGGAAATGGTCTTGGTTGTCCTAACTGAAGATCTTCATCTTTGTAACATTTGCCTTTATTTATTGTGTTGTGTTTGTAAAAGTTTCAACTCTCCAATAATTCTCAAGTTATCCTGTTAGGACTTGTGGCTGATTATTGCAGTCGGAAAAATTAGAAAACGGTGTTCGTTCTTATTTTGGCAGCTAAAATGTTAATTGCAAAAAATGAAAATGAGACACATCTGGACATCAGAAATTGGGTGAGTAAAATGTGGCAAATTGTGAGGTTACTAAGATTAAGTGAGATTTTTCATTTAAGTAATGGTAGACACCAAAATGCTTTTTTTCTGGTAACATGGAAACCTACCTTTCATTCTTTTTGTTTTGGCAGCAAAATTAAATTGGAATTTATATATGTTCTGTGTTATATTAAGAAATCTGAAAAAAAATCTTTATCTTTGGACTGTTGCAGAATAAGGTTAAAGAAAAAAATGGCAAACGTTTTGTCTTGCTTGTGCATATGTAGATACAATTTATTGTTATTGTTGTCATCATCATTTTATAGTCTGTTTCACTGGACGCAGGCAGATTACAAGTAAGATAAAAAAACTTTCTAGTAAACCAGGAAGCAATTACAAAATATGGTATCAAACAATCAGTGAGTGGATTACAAGTTATGATAACATTTGAATCTAACGGCAACGATTCATAGTAAGACAAAAAAATGAGCTTGGATTGTAGAACGGGAAAAAAAAATCAGAACAGCATGTGTAAGTGTATCTGTGTAAGGCAACGAGAGAATCGATGTATCTCGAATAAAAGTCACCTTTTGTGAACAATAGAGGCGAAGGGAGGAGGTCCTAATGTTCTTAGCCAGACCTTTCCACAATGTAGCGGCCACCACCTTGGTTTTCTCTACCAATAATTTTTTTAAAACCCCTCTAATGTTTGTTCCTTCCTCTCTTCCTTTGTTGGAAGGAGTTCAGAGGCCAGGCCTTAAATTTCCTAAAATAAAATCTTCACTGTCCTAAAAACAGTGCTAAAAGCTTCTACAACCATAGCCCCAAAACAGTAGCAGCCAGTTGGGGTCACTCAAACCAAATACAGGGGTCTCTGAGAGAATGAACAATTTTGCCCGATGCCTAGATGAATACAGACTTGGTACCAGGCAAACCTCCGCGTTCCAAAGCCTGGGTGCCCCCACTGGAGAGTTCCTGTCTCTGGGGCTCACCCGCTGACCCCCTGTGCAATGTGTATGCACACAATGCACACCTGATGACTATTGTAATTGGTGGGCAATTAAATGCAGTAGAACACCGTTGGGTGTCCCCTGACCTCCCAAGTCCTGCACCTTCCTTCCCCATTGACATCACACTATTGGCTTCCAGATCTTGCCATCACATAGCAAGAATTCTCCTGGACGAATTTGAGTTCCAAAAGGTGACCTGGATGTCCTGGTTTGGGGGGGGGGGCAGGATGATCTGCACTCAAGTACATGGACAGCAATTATGTCAATTAATTATACATTTTCTGTCAGTTTGTTAAATAGTAAAAAGTCCAGTAGCACCTTTAAGACCAACTTTATTGAGGCATAAGCTTTTGAAAATCACAGCTCTCTTTGTCAGATGCATGATAGTCAAAGAGAGCTGTGGTTCTCAGAAGCTTATGCCTAGGGCTTTTTTTCTGGGAAAAGAGGTGCTGGAACTCAGCACCACACAATGACGTCACTTTGGGTCAGCTGGAACAGGGGGGGAGTTTTTAAAAGTTTAAATTGACCTCGGCAAAAATGGTCACATAGCCGGTGGCCCCGCCCCCTGATCTCCAGACAGAGGGGAGTTTAGATTGCCCTCTGCGCCAGAACTCCGTTCCACCGCATTCCAGCTGAAAAAAAGCCCTGCTTATGCCTCAGTAAAGTTGGTTTGTCTTAAAGGTGCTACTGGACTTTTTACTATTTTGCAACCACAAACTAACACGGCTGACTCCTCTGGATCTATCAGTTTGTTGCAATCTCTTTTCCTGACTTTGCTTGTGCTGGGAGAGAAGGGTCTCTTTTACCTCCTTCCCCATCTCAGTGAAGCATGATGGGGAGAAGAACATCAGGCTGCTTGTTCTCTTCTCTCCCACCCTGTTATATAGGGTTGCCAATCTCCAGGCGGGGGGTAGTGTTACCCAAATAGGAGGTCTCCTAATTAGTTGAGGGAATTAGCTTTAAAAGAGGCAAGTGAGAGGGGGGGTAACTGGGATTCTCCACCTATGTTTACGGAGATTATTCTCTTAGAGAACTCAAATCAGGCAAATGTTCAACTGGAAAGGGCTTTTTTAATAAAAAAAAATAAAAAGACAAACGTACAGAAAACCACACACAGTATACATATAACGCTAACTAAGAAAGTAAGGGTGGGGGAAAGCAGTTTTGGGGAAGGCGATAGGTACCAGTCTCGAAGATACAGGTCTGTGGAGGCAGCAAAATGACCAGCGTTTCACAAAGAGAAGAGGCCTGAATGAATCTGAGGGTGTATGGATGGGTCCCAAGACACACACATGACTAGGGAGCCTAGATGTAGGGTGAAATGCTCCATGGGGCAAGCTGATGTCTTTGCCCCCGAAACAATGACTTGATGGCTGTCTTCGGTGGTGGACAATGGTGTTTGGAGAGGCTTAATGGCTTTACTGTCCTGAAGTGGACTGTAGGTGTGATTACTGCTTGATGACTTCTTGAGTACTGGATGGCAAAGCTACCAGGTTGCTAAATAGCATTCATTAGGGTAGATGGGCGAGGGGAAGAAAGGTTGAGTGTTGCAGGAGATGAGTTAGGAGCTTCCTTGGAGCCTCGTTGCCCTAAATCCTCCATCTCTCCCGGGCAAGAAGGGGGTCATTGTTCATTCAGCTGCTCTGACTCGCATTCTGGCAATTTTCCAGACCTCTGCCCAGTTGGCATCCATTCTGTCTTGGGCCAGGCAGTTTTTTGCACTTACGCTATATGAGGAAAGGTTTCATACCTATAAACTGACCCTCAGCAGGAGGAGGGGTCTGCTAACACTAGTGATTTCCTCGAATTACAACTGATCTCCAGACAGATTAGTAGTAACTGGTCAGTTCCCCAGGTGAAAAATGGCTGGTTTGGAGAATGGATTCTCTTGCAGTACACCTTGCTGAGGTCTCTCCCATCTGCAAAACCTGTCCTGCCCAGACTCCATCTCCAGAAATTTCCCAACCTGGAGTTGGCAACCCTTCTACCAGTGTGGAATAAGGAGCAGCAATGAGTAAGGGAGGGCACCTTGTTTGTTTCCTCCCAAGTTCCTTCAAAGCAAACTTTTGCCTTTTGTAGATTTTGGCCTTTGTTTTTTGTTTAGAAAATTTATACGCCTGCTTTACTCAAGGCCACTTGCAAGGTTAAAAAAATACAACAAAATCATAAAAACAGACATAAATGATCTATATCAAATCCACGAGCCAAAGAAGAATGGCATAGCCTTACAGAACCCAGTCCTAACCAGCTTTACTCTTCTTCAATGGGATTTACTTCCAGACATTATACTAACTTTCTTTTATCCCACCCCTTCTCCAAAGAATTCAGGGCAGCCTGCCTAATCCCTGCACAGCAGTTCTGTGAAGTAGGTTGGGCTGAGAGTTGGTGACAAGCAGGGCTGACTGGGGACCTGACCTAGAAACAGTTCCAAGTTTACATCCAGCAGGCTGGCATCAGGATTGCTCACTTCCCAAAGTTCCAGTGATCAGTTGCATGGCAAACAGGCTTAGCACAGCTAGGTGATCTCTAGTAAAACCTGTCCTGAAGATTAGTAAATGGGAGGTCATCAAAAGGATTGCAGCTGAGCCCCATTTGGGCTTCAAATGGTCCCAGCAGTCTTAAACTGAGGTGCAAAGCTGCGGGATGGGAGTTATGGTGATGCTATGTTGACTGTGTCTTCTTCACTGATCAACATTTCCAAAGGGAGAGCTGAGTCTTGCTTGACACGTTCTGCTCTCAGAGCTATTCAGCTATTGGCTAGAATGCTGGAAGGTGGGAGATAGTTTGCTTCTTACTTAGCAATTGGGCAGATACTCCCTGCCCATTTCCCCTGATATTTTGGCAATTCTAAGAGCTAGGCATTTCCTTTTTAAAAATCCAAGTGAAGAACCTGGGACAGCTCATGACTTAAATGGGTACTGAGTGTCATAGATCCAGGCAAAACCAGCCTACCTGAGCTGTATAGCAGCCCTGCCCTAGGGTATTCATCAGGTACGAAAGAAGACCAGGCTAGCTCTAGCTCATCAGATCTCAGCCCTGGTTAGTACTTGGGTGGGAGAGCACCAAAGAAGTCCAGGGTCGCTATGCAGAGGCAGGCAATGGCAAACCACCTCTGTTCGTCTCTTGTCTTGAAAACCCTGTACAGGGTCACCATAAGTCAGCCACAACGATAGCGCTTCTCGCCACTGTGAATGAACAAGTACCAACTACTGCTGGACTACAATGTTAATACCTTTAAGAATTTCAGAAGATGTGTCATCTTGGCCCATATAGCAGATGCTAGGCAGCTGTTCACCTGGTGCTCTCAAGAGTTTCCTTGGCTGCCTGCTACAGTCTCATATTTCTCTATGACTCTGCTTTCAGGGGGCACATGGTGATTTATTAGATAATCAATTTCTTTATCTACCTAATGCTTTCAAGTACTCCATCACTGCCAAAGCAATAAATCCAGCCCATGATTTTAATTCTGTGCTGAGCATCCTGTGGGTATTTGGGTAAGACTGGCCAGGAACCCTGCGTTTTCACCCTGCTCTTGGCCTTCTTTCCCCCAGTTTATGGGGTGCAAAGAGCTTCCCCCCGATTTTGACTTGAATCTGGTGTTCCATTAAAATGTTCTGTTTTGCTGTGAGGGTGCCCTTGGATTCAAATGTCCAGTCGTCTTAACCTTGACTTGACTAATCAGTGGGAGCAAATTAACTTGAATGAATGGTAATCTTGCAGTTCCTTTTGAGGTCTGTTGTGCTGCTAAGAGAGAGAAGGAAAAAGCACGTGTTAAACATGGAGCCTTGTCTTCTGACAAGGGTCTGCAGCTTCTGCTTGCCCAGGGAGCCCAGGAGGAGCCTGTGGTTCAGTGGTAGAGCATCAGCTTGGCATGCAGAAGGTTCCAGGTTCAATCCCCAGCATCTCCAGTTAAAAGGGACCAGGCAGTAGGTGGTGTGGAAGGCCTCTCCCTGAGACCCTGGAGAGCTGCTGCCAGTCAAGGTAGACCATACTGGCCTTGATGGACCAAGGGTCTGATCCAGTATAAGGCAGCTTCATGTATTCTATTGTAAGTTATCACACGAGTTTCAGTAGCCTAAAAATGGCCCCTGCAATGACATTTGAATTATGTGCACCTTTATTTCCTCTCTGTGCCCCATGGCGCAGAGAGGTAAGCTGCAGTACTGCAGCCCAAGCTCTGCTCACGACCTGAGTTCGACCCTGGTGGAAGCCGAGTTCAGGTAGCTGGCTCAAGGTTGACTCAGCCTTCCATCCTTCCGAGGTCGGTAAAAGGAGTACCCAGGTTCCTGGGGGTAAAGTGTAGATGACTGGGGAAGGCAATGGCAAACCACCCCGTAAAAAGTCTGCCAAGAAAATGTCGTGATGCAACGTCCAGTCCCCCCCCCCCCCGCCATGGGTCAGTAATGACTCGGTGCTTGCACAGGGGACTACCTTTACCTTTTTTTAAATTAAGATTTAAGCAGTTGATGATTAATGAATTTTCTTTAACAACTTCTCTAATTGGAGGATAGCCTGGGGTTTTAAAAGATGTTGTTATTCCAGTCCTTCTTCCAAACACCTGCATGGGATAAATGCGCCAAGGACTTGGGCTGAAAATGATTTTGGAGACCATGAAATGGGGGGCGAGCGAGAGCTGAGCTTACCTCGGCAACTTCATTGTGTTCTGCCCATCGTACTAGGAGAAGAGCATGCTCTTTGAACCGGATGCTGTGCCTGTTGTTGCTGCTGTGCATGTTTTCAAGTACTCAGGTGTACAAATTTTCCTTCTAAAGAGATCTGACCCATCCTGGGTCCACTGCCACAGCTAGAGAGTAATGGAAAGGTTGATCTAAAAAGAAGGGCCTTATGAGACGGTTGGTTGGATGCTATTCTGATTTTTTTTTTTTGCCATTTTTCAGTCTACAAGGTCCAAGGATTGCTGGGCGCAACGACCTCTTTTTCCCTGATGTTTTTGGAGAACATCCCAAAACTTGTGTTGCATCTCAGTAGCATCTTTATATATGGCTGTTGTCAAGCGTACCCATTCTGGTTGTTGCCCCACCTGAATACCATCACCCCCAGCCAGGGCTACTTAGCATGTTCCCCCTCAGTTTCTCTTGTCTAGCGTGACAGAAACCTCCTAAATTCAATATGGTTCAAGCATCCCCTAGAGTGGCTGGAATCTTGGATCCCTGGTGAGGGGGGTGTTACATTAGAATAACTGCTTCATTCTCATTCCACATTGGACCACCTTCCCAAACTGAATCTTTTAGACAAAGGACCAACCGGTTTGGCCCAGCCCCACATTTGTCCTGAAATTTCTGTCTTTCACACCCAGCCTTTAGATGGCAACTGTTGGATTGGGTGGCCCATGCAAGCAGGTGCAGTTGGAATTTGGTAGCAGATTGCATTCTCTCATTGATCAGGTAGGGGCTGTGACCCTCTGTGTGTGTGTGAAACATTTTTTGCAGATCTGCGATCAGATCTCAAAAGTATTTTAAACCATAAAGCAGTCACAGGTGAGGGGTGCATGCACTGATTGGATTTGTGCCCCCCCAAATTTCCCAGAGCTGTTTTTCTAGTAGGAATTACCTCCTACTTCCCACTTGCTATGATTTTTTTTAGAAGTCAGATACTTTAGGAAGGCAGTGGCGAACCACCTCTGCTCATCTCTTGCTTGGAACAGCCTCTGTATGGGGTCACTACAAGATGGTTGTGACTTGACAGCATGCTGTTCTTCTTGGGGGCATTTCTGCTAGGATAGTTGAGTGGGATGGCTGTTGAAGAAGCCCTCCGTCAACATTGTGGCCATAATCCAAATTCCTCCCCTCTCCCTCCCATGGCTGCTTTACAAGGTTTTAAAACACGGTGTATGCTTGAATCTCCATCTGTCTCTCCCCCAGTCGTGTTCTGTTTGCCCATTCATCTCCCTCACCTGGACAGTTAAGGACCTTCTGTACTTGGTGTACCCATTCACAACTGACAAAGGGGCTGCTCCAAAAGGAAGGAATCAGGTTGGAGGTATTTTTGTGTGCGTTTTTCTGTGTGCGTGTACGTGTGAGACAGTTGCCGAATATAAAAATATACGTTCTGTTGCAGACAGGCTACACCAGAAGTTTTCTCCGTTCGAATGCCACTCTGCTGTTTACCAAGGGCCCGCTTGTGTTATCTCTTTTGCTTGGTTTAAATAATGTCACTGTTTGTACCATTTTGTTATATTGAAATATTAATGTTGCTTTGGATATTTGATTTTGAAGTGGAACTATTTCCTTTCCCCGCTGTGAAGCTGTTTTACATTTTGAGTACCTGGCTTCTGGGGCCAGATCTATTTCTCCCAATTAGACAGAAAGCAAATTGCGCACTAAAAGCTGTAACCCTGCCCAATTTGCATCTCATTATCCATAATACTGTCCATTATGAATTCACATTTAATTTTAGTGCATTTTGAAGGCAACTTTAAACCTAATTAAATCTTGCTTTTTCCCCAGGAACATGCTGCGGCTTTTCTCTGCCCCCCCAAACCCCCATCACTCTGCAACAGCAGCTGAGACATTACAGGAAAACACGCGCACGCACACACCATTGCTGGGCTTATAGCCTTGGCAGATGCGCTCTGCCGCCATCTCATCTTGCTCTTAAATAATAGCCTTGGTTTGTAATTCTGATTCCCATATGCTGGTTTAACCAAATCCTGATTTTAGAAATTAAATGACTCTTCTCAACTTCTGCAGTGAAAAACAGGAGTCCTGGCCTCTCCTCTGACTGGGGGTGGGGGGTGCTTTCAGTCTTGTATTGCAGCCAACTGGATATTTTGCTCAGTTACAGTGCAACAGAAGGGGCTTTTTTAAAGGAAAAGATTGAACCACTGTAGCCATTTCTAGCTGTTGGGCTCTCTTCCAAGGACTGGGCAGAGAGATGGAGCATCAGGACTTCCTCTTAGGCTGGTTTTTGTAGAGGAAGAGCCAGAGAGCAAGACAGAGATGTTCCGCCAGGCATTTGTTGGGGCTAGGCTGTCCTCTCGCGGCCATACCACTGAAGACCGTCCACCACCCATGCAGGAGCTCTTTAAGTGTGGTGCAGGGCATGATGTAAGAGCCAAGCCCTGCGCCTAAAATGCTGTATTTTAATATTTATTCCACCAATCGAGAAATTTTATTGTATATGGAATAGTGTTTTAATGTTTATTTATAGTATTTTTTATTGTTTTTAAACTGTATGTTACAAATTGTATGCTGTTACACTGCCCTGAGCCCGTCTGACAGGGAGGGTGGTCTAGAAATGCAACAAACAAACACACACACACACACACAAACAAACAAACAAACAAACAAACAAACAAACAAACAAACAAACAAACAAACAAACAAACAAACAAACAAACAAAGGTTGTTCTTACCTTTGGGGTCTCACCAATGGTGGGAGCTGCACCTTGAACATGCCTCCACACAAAATAAGACATGCAGAACTTTAGTTCCTAAAATGTGGCATGATCTATGAGCTGGTCTGTAGGTTTGTCCTAAGAACTGCCACCTGGGTCAGTCCCTCGTTGGTGGCATTTGAAGCAGAAGGATTTACAGGGAAGAAGAGCAGGACATATTCACTGGGCTAGCGCTAATGAGCAGAGTGGGGCACTGATGTTCTGTACAAGGATAACCTGAATTGTATATTAAGAAATTCTCATTTCTCTCCACAGTTCCTGCTCTTTTGCATAATTGGCAGGCCCCATTCAGCCCTTGGTACGGCTTTTGAGAATACACTAACCATTGCCCACATGTTTTCAAGCAGACGTTTATAATTAGGAGAGCAAGAAACCTGTTTTCTTGGGAGTGTTTTTTTAAAACAAAAGAGCCACCAGTCTCAGGAAGCTGAACTCTGCCTTCTGTTCCACAACCTGTGTTTTTGGGTGCTTGTATGTAAGAGTCCAACTTGCATGCAACACAGTTAATAACACTTGCTCATCTACCAATCCAGGAAAAGCTTTGGGAATGTGACCAACAAAATGATCAAATCTTGGTGTTTGGTGGAGCACAGCTTGGAATATGTTTGATTTCCTTCCTCTATAGCCTGCATTTAACCTACATGAAGCCAGGATGGGTTGACAAGATTTCGGGCTGTGTTTGTTTACTCAGACATCTTGCTTCACCCTCCTTACCCATTATCTAAGATGTACAAATGCATGCACACAGGTTAATCAGAGAGAATCCCACCCACAAACCAAGATTCTAGGCCTGGGTTAAACTTTGGTTTAGAATCCTGTTTTGGTGGGTGGGTGTGAAGACTGGTGATGAACCTGCATTTGTGACCTACAGTAAGTGGAATAACTTTTCTAATGCAGAAGCAGGATAGAGGTAGGACAGCAGAGCAAAGTACATGTTTGAGACTAGCAAGAAGTCAGATCGGGCATTCAGATGTCACTTATTTCTTTCTTTATTTACATTGTTTATAGTCCACCTTTCTCACGTGAGACTCAAGGCAGATTAGACTGTGTAAGAGGGAACATCAAATAAATGATGCAATAAGTGTTGGATTGCAGAAGTCTCAAACAGAGCTGACAACAAAGCATAAGCATTAACTTAACATATTAAACAATGCAGAAATTACATACAGTAACTGCCAGTATATAATTTTCACAGCAGTATAATCTACAGTTCCTAATCCATTTCCAAAGCATCTTTCTGAACCATTTTGTTTCAGCCCAGCATTATTTCCTGTAAAAAAAATACTGTCCTGAATAATTTAATTTTTCCCATGATGGCTTGGCTGCCCCATGTTCACACTCGCAATTCTAATTCAAGACAACTAAGCGTACACATTTGCATAGCTTTCCAATTTGTGGTTGTAAATATTTAACCTCGGAGATCCATCAGATGTCCTAAAAGCATTTAAAAAAAAAAATTCTCCCCCTTTTCTTGAGGTGGTTGTTGCAGTCGGTTTGTTTTCTTTCTCTCAGGGAGTTTGTGAACTGGTGTGATGGGGCAGGATGTCTGAAGGAGCCTCTCTAGTGAAAATATGGACTCTCTAGGCAGTGGCTACTTGAACGCAGAGAGCGGTTGCCTCAGAGCCAAGCTACAAGTGACGCCTGACACAGGTTGGACACTTGTCAGCTTCCCTCAAGTTTTGATGGGAAATGTAGGCATCCTGGTCTTGCAGCTGTAATGGAGAGCCAAGCTGTAAAACTAGGACGCCTACATTTCCCATCAAAACTTGAGAGAAGCTGACAAGTGTCCAACCTGTGTAAGGCGTCACTTGTAGCTTGGCTCTCAGAGAAGTTGTCTTGCTCTCCTTTGAGAAGTTGTTTTGTCTGACAGGGCTGTGGAGAACCTCATGTGGCAAACACATTAATTCTTTTCTTAAAGCGTCTGACCTCAAAGGCCATCTTGCCTCCAGCTGGCAGTGCTGTGGTCTTGCTGTTCTTGCACTGCTAGCATTGGGCACTTAGCATTTCTTTCATATTTTGAAGAACATAAAAGGTCACTGGGACACTAATCATTGAAAAGTTTGGGTGCTGTATTGCAGATGCAGCCAAGGATTCTGATACTGTCCAGAAAGGTTATTCTGGGCTTTTCGGCCCAAGAATTTGACCATCTATATTAAGCATTCTCTCTGTTTCTCTCTGTCACGTGTACACTTTATTAAGGTGCTTTATTAAGGTCACTTTGTGTAGCTTGCTGCCTTTCCCAAAGTTCTGTAGGAATCCTAATTCCATATAAATAATGGCCATTTTCACATGCCCATAACCTCCAGACACAAAGTGTCTTTCTAGCACGATTTCCTGTCATGCGATTTCTGACGTCATCGCGATAGGAAGATGCTTCATGCCTTGAGTTTTGCACAGTGTTCTGGAGTGTTACAGGGGCGTGTGAAAACGGCCAATGACTTTTGCACTGAAAATAGCCAGGCTCTGTACATTTTTCTGCTGCTTGTGAAAGAAAATCTGGAAAAACAAAAGTGTGTGTGTGCAGTGGCTGGGACATGCAAATGATAACTCCTCCCACCGGCTCTCAAGGCAAATGGGCTTGTCAGCTTGGGAGCGAAATGCCTGGGCCAACAATTATTGATGATCATTGCCTAACAAAACTGTGTTTGCATTTTTATTGGAGGAAAATGACTTGTAAACCATAGGGGAGCTAATGGTTTTTTTTTTCTTTTAAAGCCATGTTGTATGTTTTATGGCTGTTGTAAACCGTCTGATTCAATTTATAATAGTGATAATTACCTCTGGATCTGTCATTCTGGAAAATAGTCCGGCACGTTCAAGAGGTAGCCACCTCCAGTCTTTAGGGGACAGGTTCTAGAAAGGCAAGAGGAGGCATGGAAGAAGGGGACTGTGTTGGAGGGAGAAGCTTAGCTGACATCTGAGATAATGATAGAATTGGAGGATGCTTTCTCTTGCGAGGTGTTCAACTGGCATCTGCTCCTTGTAGGCTTATTTTGTTCTTCCCCAGCAATATTGTGGAGTGGATCAAACAGAGCTAAATGATTTTTAATAAAAGTTTTGAACTTCTTAATAGCCACACGCACACTACCGTAACCAGTGTTGATATCTCCAAAGGGTTATGTGATAAAACAAATGTGTTTTTCAGGCGTAGGAATGATTGCATGCAGAAAGCTATGTAACCTTTCTGCTCTTGAATGATATTGGTACAGGATTTGGACATGGTTAAGCAAAGGCAGAGGAAAGAGTCAGATCTGAGGGAGGAACTACTGGGACTGGTTGCTTAGTTAGCAGTGGTGTAGCAGAGGGGTGGCTGCCCCGGGCACAAAATTATTAGGGAGCCTGCACCATGTCCACGGGAGCTGGGAGGCCACCAGTGTCACCCTGGCCACCTGCTGCACCGATGGGATGGCTGGCTTGCTGGGTGCCGAGCTGGCCCTCCACAGTGGCTGGCTGAGGAGTGCGTCAAGCGGGCACCAGTGGCAAGTGGCTGCAGCAGAGGGGTACGGGGCAGGGAGGTGAGCAGCCCCAAATCACAGGTGTGCTCCCAAGGGGGGTGAGCAGCTGCAGCAGAGGAGTGAGGGGTGGGGAGGTGAGCAGCCATGAGTCAGAGGAGCATTTGTGGGGGGCAGCCATGCCTTGTGTGATGCTGTCGCTTCCTGGAATGACGCTATCACGTGGGGGCCCAGGAGCGCGCACCACAAAGCATATGTGTGTGTGGTGCCACAGGCACCACCTCCTGCCGGGAGTTGCCCCGGGCGCCTGCAACCCACGCTACACTGCTGTTAGTTAGAGCCTTAGAACATGACTAAATGGAAGTCTATCCCCACTTTCTGTTTCTACACTTGCTGCTGTATAATGGTCAAATTCAGGCCATTGAACTTCTGAAGATTCCTTGAGAATCCCTTGGAGAAAAGTGGAGTTCAGGGACACAAGCAATTTGGTTAGGCCTGATTCAGATATAGGTTAGCTTTCCTTTACTAATCATTTTAGCTCCTGGCAAGAGGTACACTCCAATAACTTTTTAGGTTCCTTACTGGGTATAGTACACAAGTAAATTACTATTACAGAATCTCTGCTTCCATTTTAAAGCTTCATTAAAACATAAACAGCATTCATAGAATCATAAAGTTGAAAGGGATCTTATGGATCATCTAGTCCAACCTGCTACCCGATGCAGGAACAGCCTAAAGCATCCCTGACAAGTATTCATTCATCTGCTCCTTGAAGACTGCCAATGAAAGGGGAACCCATCACATTCCTAGCAGGTCCCTCTGCAGAATTACTCTTAAATGGGAAGAAGTCTTTCCTAATATCCATCCAGTAGTTTCCCTCCTCCTTGTGAGCCAACAGGAACAGCTGCCTTCCCTCACCTAAGTGACAGCTTTTTAAATACTTAAAGAGAGTAATAATTTCTTCCCTCATTCCCCTCTTCTCCAATCTGAACATCCCCAAGTCCCTCAGACTCTCCTTGTAGGGCTTGGCTCTTGATCATCCTGGTTGCTCTCCTCGGCGCCCATTCCAGTTTGTCCACATCCTTTTTGAAATGAGGCATCCAGTACTGCACACAATACTCCAGGTGGACCTGACCAACGCAGTATATAGTGGGACAATGACATCGTGTGATTTGGATGTCATGCCTTTGTTAATACACCCCAGTATCATATTTGCCTTTTTTGCTGCTGCATCACACTGACTGCTCAGATTTAACTTCCCATCTACTCATTCCCAAGATCTTTTCCAGACACACTGCTACTTCATTCAGTATGCATGCTTTGCATTTTTGTTACCCGGGCAGAGAAACTGGTACTTTTCCATGTTAAATCACATCTTACTCAAATCTGCCCACTTTTCCAGTGTGTTCAGATCTCGTTGAATTCTATCCCTGTCTTCAAGGGTGTTTGCTACTCCTCTCAGTTTGGTGTCATCTGCAAATTTAATGAGCAATCCATTTAGACCCTCATCCAAATCATTTATAATAATATTGAAAATCTCTGGGCTCAGAACTGAGCCCTGTGGCACTCCACTGGACACCTCCCTCCAATCAGATGTGATGCCATTGACAACTACTCTTTGGGTGTGGTTATCCAGCCAGTTCGCTATCCATCTAACTATCCTAGAGTCCAGTCCACAGTCCACCAGTTTACCCATCAAGAACATCATGAGGAACCTTGTCAAAAACTTTATCTGAAATCCAGATAAACTACATCAACAGCATTCCTGCTATCCAGTAAGCCTGTTGAGGTTGGTCTGGCAGGGCCTGTTGGGGACAAACCCACGCTGACTTCTCAATATAGGCTAAATCAACAGAAAATCATCAAAGGAGAGAAATTACATGAGTCAATGAAAGTTTATACACTGTTACTCTAAGTACATTCCTACCGGTTTGATACCACATTGTTGAATATGTCATGTCAAATTGTTTGTTTGCTTCAACATTGTCCGTTTCCACATGGCTTACCTTATTCTGCAAAATAGCGAAATCTCACGAGAA
Organism: Eublepharis macularius; assembly: GCF_028583425.1. Lineage (NCBI taxonomy): Eukaryota > Metazoa > Chordata > Lepidosauria > Squamata > Eublepharidae > Eublepharis > Eublepharis macularius. The sequence goes on along the minus strand of NC_072804.1, from coordinate 39,256,624 downwards.
GACGCTCTTATCACGTCTTCTCGCGAGATTTCGCGTGAGATTTCACTATTTTGCAGAATAAGGTAAGCCGTGTGGAAACGGCCGTTGTTTCAGCTTTGTCGTGGATTTCAAACTTCTGCAATCAATAACGTATTGCGTTGTTTATCGAATGTCCCAACTGATTGTATTGAATTATACTGTAATCTGCCTTGAGTCTCAGTGAGAAAGGTTGACTATAAATAAATAAATAAATAAATAGATACTGTAAAAACAGAAGATAAGAGGTCACAAGGAAGGAGTTTGTTCTAAAAAGAACCTCTCGATCAATTTCACTTCCCATATTTATAGGTTTTGAGAATAATCTCTGAACAACAGCTAACTTTCCTACTTGATAAGGGTACACATTCTTGGCTAACTGATTATCTTAATTTCAAACACTGTTCAAGGTTACTTATACTTGAAATGTCTTCTTAAAATATATGAAAAACGCTAGTTCATTCTTGCTATTTTTTATTTTAAAGTCCATTTAAAAATAGTGATTACAAGTTTGTCATACATATGAATATCTTTTTGATCCTCAGCCAATACACTCATCCTTGAATCGTATCTTTGCTTCTGAGAAGTTGGACATTCCTGCCTTTCTCAGACATTCTCTGTAACTGGGCCTCAACACATAGTATCTATCAGGGCTTTTTTTCTGGAAAAGAGGTGGTGGAACTCAGTGGGTTGCCCTTGGAGAAAATGGTCACATGGTTGATGGCCCCGCCCCCACTGAGCGGCGCGGAGGGCAATCTAAACTCCCCTCTGTCTGGAGATCAGGGGGCGGGGCCACCAGCCATGTGACCATTTTCAAGAGGTTCTGGAACTCCGTTCCACTGTGTTCCAGCTGAAAAAAAGCCCTGGTATCTATTGATATGGGTCAGAAGGCTGTTCTGATCTACACAAGGCCACATAATTGTGTTAATATTTTGTTTCTCACCCCTCTCTAAGGCTGTTCTCTTCTGTGCCTCGTTGGGGAATTAGCTGACTGGCCAGGCTAGCCCTGTTTCTGAGTGCCCAGATATCTTCTATGAGCTTCTTGGTCAAATCCAGTAACTGTTCCTCTATATTTCTGGCTATATCTGTGACAGATTTATACATATTGCTGTCAGCAGAATTCATTGTTAAATGCTGGTCAAAGTCTAGGTTGTGGCAGACTCAGGTTAGAATCCCAACTCTGCCGTGGAAGCTTGTTGGGAACTCCTTTTTCCCAGAAGACCTTCTTCCTGGCTATGTTCTTCTGTGCCTTGCTGAATTTCATGGGGAGAGAGAGATTTTGCATTTGAGTTCTGCAGAGACCTTCCTTGAACGCTGAGTAACATTCTTCTAGGGACTGAAATGCTTCCTTGGGTCTGGAGAATCCTTTGCAGGACTGGGCTGGGATTGGCTGACAAAGTCCTTGGCAAAAGTATCTCTGCTTGTGGGAATTTAGAGGGAAGTTCTTCTCCGATTCTCCATCATGGCTTTTGGACTGACCCAATCAGCCAGGCCTGCAGAGCTGCTGTCATTCACTGCTCTGGTACTTTCCCCCTTGAGACTTTGCTCTTCCTTTTCGGTGCCATTTCTGTGCTTTTACAGTCATGGGTAAGCCAGCGTGAGTGCTGTGTGAATGGCAGAGAATACTGAGATAAGTACGTTCACATTCTTAGCTTAAAGGCAATGTTTAGTAAGTACATGTCTCGCGCTGGTAATTTCCCTTAAAAGTTACGTATGTGTGCAATAACTGTCTCTTCATAAAATAACCTGTGGGGTAGGAGATTCCTGGTTTCTTGGAAAGTCAAGAATCCTCCCTTGTTCTTTGAAATCTTGTTTTTACTGCTGACTTCTCACACTGCTGTGGTGCAAAATGTTAGGAGGAAGGAAAAAGGAGGCTCAGGAACCTAAAAAGGGGGAGATGTTTAAGGCCTAGCTGTCCCTTGTTGAATGCTAATCCTTGGCAGTTTAGAGCAGAACCACAAGTGACAAAAGGCACAGATTGGACACTAGTCAGCCTCCCTCAAGTTTTGATGGGAAATGTAGGCATCCTGGTCTCGCAGCTTCGCTCTCTGACTGCTGTCCAGTGGACTTTTCAACTGTCACTTGTCCAACATTCCGCCAAGCTGCCTACATTTCCCATCAAAACTTGAGGGAAGCTGACAAGTGTCCAATCTGTGCCTTTTGTCACTTGTGGTTCTGCTCTAAGATGGAAATTGCTCCCTGCCCCCCAAATGGACCCAAATCGGAGTTGTTTGTTGGCCACGCTGTGGCTTGCTGTGTTTCAGAGTTTATGTGAATGCTCCTTTTCTTTTTTTCTTTCTGGCAGTGTTTCAAAGCATGAAGGTGTTGCCATATCCTCAGATATCTCAGCTCACCGTATTCCTGCAAATGGGATTTTCTCGACAACGCTTTGTAGCGTCATAGCTTGGGAGTTGCATCTCGGACATTTTAATGCATGTTGCAGGCAAATATAAAGCTTGTAACGGAATGTCCTTTGAAAATTATCTGTAGGTCTTTCCCATAACGGAGCAGAGAGAAAGCGAATGTAAATTATGGCTACCGTTATTGGAAGGAGCTGCTGAGAAGGGGGGCAGTCGGATCTGAGAAGCTTTTAGTCTTTTCTCTGTCCAACCAACAGACTGTTTTGCATTTTTCTTCAATTCCTTGAATTTATCAGCAAGAATTCTGTGTTGTGGTGCAGTGCTGATGGCTGCTTGCTTTCAGATATGGGCCAGCTCAGCAACTTTTCTTTTAAAAGAGAGCCCTAGGAGCTAGAGGGGTATCATTTCAATATAAATGTCACCCTCTTTCAAAAGTGAAAAGGGGATTCCAGATGTTCTCTTCCCTGGTCCACAGAGAGTGCTGGAAGAGCCTGTTGAGAAAGCCCTGGACAGCTTCCACCCCTGACCTTTTCCCACAGTTGAAGCTCAGCTAATGAGGATTCTGAAATGTGTTGCCCTTTCCAGTCTACAGGAAAGGTGAAAGAGGGCGGGGCATTGCTGCTTTGGCCCAGGCAGCGTCATAGGTTCAGAAAAAAGTTGGTTACTGCCTCTGTTGTATTATATTTTAATTTGATGTTGTTCCATACCTTGCTTTTTTACATTATATTTATTTATTTATGTCATTTGTAGTCTACCTTTCTCGCTGAGACTCAAGGTGGATTACACAGTGTGAGATCAGTACAGTCAGTTACAAGGACATTTCCATAAACAATGCCATAGGGTAAATAAACACAGTCCGTTTTCACATGCACCTTGGGAGATCGCGCAAACTCACAGCATGAAGCGTCTTCCTAGCACGATCTCCCAGCACAATCGCCTTTAATGGCCTGATGACGTCAGAAAAAGGGCCATTAAACGGGATTGTGCCAGGAAATCGTGCTAGGAAGATGCTTTTATGCCGTGAGTTTCGCACGATCTTCCAGGCACGTGGCCATGTGAAAACGGCCACAATTTTACAAAGACATAGCATTAGTAAGAATCCAATACAGAGTTGAAGAAATGGTGAAACAGAACATAAGCAATGCTAGGGCTGACATTAGACCACATGAAGCACAAGTAGCTCATAGAAGCACATATTTAAGACAACAGGTAGTACATAAGGCAACATAGTGGTGAAGTGTATGGTCCTTAACTTGTTAGCAGAGCATCTGAGAGCCCCTCCCTACAATGCAAAAGTCATTTGTGGAAAACTACAACACTCTCCTGACCTCCTCAGGCAAGCTGTTCCATAGGACAGGGGCCATCACAGAGAAAGCCCATATACGGGCTGCTGTTGATTTCACCCCTGCGCAGGTGGCACCTGCAAGAGACCCTGTTCAGATGAGCGAAGCTACTGTGGAGGAACATAGGGAGGGAGACAGTCTGGTAGGTATGCTGGGCCAAGGCCGCGAAGAGCTTTGTATGTGATAACCAATACCTTGCACTGGTGGACGTTTGAACTTTAGTGGACGTAAATGAATACAAGTTCACAAAGACATAGCAATAGCAAGGATCCACTATGGGTTGAAGAATCACTGAAACAGAACATAATCAATTCTAGGACTGACATTAGACAACATGAAGCACAAGTAGTATATAGGAGTACATATTCAAAACAACAGATAATATGTAAGGCAACATAGTGCTGATGTTTATGGTCCTTCACTCATTAGTGAAGCATATGAGAGCCCCTCCCTACAATACAAAAGCCTTTTTGAATAATTTGGTTTTGCATCGTTTGCAGAAAGCTAGGAGAGTAGGGGCTCTCCTGACTTCCTCAGGCAGGCTGTTCCACAGGGTAGGTGCCACCACAGAGAAAGCCCGTGTACAGGCTGCTGTTGATTTTGCCCATGTGCAGGGTGGCACCTGCAGGAGACCCTGTTTAGATGAGTGAAGCTGCTGTGGAGGAACATAGGAAGGGAGGCGGTCCCGTAGGTATGCCGGGCCAAGGCCGTGAAGAGCTTTGTATGTGATAACCAATAAGAAAGCTTTGGGAGCTCCTACCATCTGAGGCTAGGCAGGCAGCAACTCAAAAGAGGGACTTCTTGGCCAGGGCACTGAAATTTTGGAACTTCTTCCCTAGGGAGAGTTGTTGCTCTCACTCTGTTGTTGTCTTCCACCAGCAGGGGAAGACTTTTTTTGCTTCGTTTGGTATTTCCTCACTAACTCTTATTAGCATTCCTCCTGTTTTTGTGTTTATATGTTTTCCTTGGTGGCTTTAAATATTTTATATTTATTTGTATCCTTATCGCAGTTTTTAATGTTTGCAACATTTTGTTTTTAGTGTTTTAATGTTTACCACTGCCTTGGGGATTCCGAATTGGATGCAAAGGCAGCGTAGAAATCCTCTAAATAAGCTAAAGACAAACCCCTTTGCCGGAGCTGAGCTGCTGACCCTTGCAAAGGCCCTGCATTGACCCCGCTGGGGTTTCACTTGCTGCTGCTCTCGGCCTGGGAGCAAGTCTTGTGCTGAGCCCCCTGAGGGGTCTCTGGCATTCTGGGTCTCCCAGTGGAGGCTGCCAGCTCCTGCACCCGAGGCCAGCCAGTGCATGCCGTGGATCAAGCTGCTGTAGCTGAGTGTGGCCTGGCTAGTCCTCTTCTTCTGCTGGGCTCCCTTGTCCCAGGTAGAAGTGGGTTCTTCTCCTCCTCCATGGCCCCCTCTGCTTTCAGCTTTGCCAAAGTTCAGGGCCTCTCCGTTTTCCTTGGTGCGAGCTTTCAGAAATGAAAGCATCAAAGAGCATCTTGTCCTTCCACTTTTTGTATGATCTGTGTGAATTCTGTGTTGGACTTTTACGAAAGGCCATGCTCTGGCTGTACAGAAGAAGAAGAAGAAGAAGAAGAAGAAGAAGAAGAAGAAGAAGAAGAAGAAGAAGAAGAAGAAGAAGAAGAAGAAGAAGAAGAAGAAGAAGAAGAAGAAGAAGAAGAAGAAGAAGAAGAAGAAGAAGAAGAAGAAGAAGAAGAAGAAGAAGAAGAAGAAGAAGAAGAAGAAGAAGAAGAAGAAGAAGAAGAAGGTGCTGCTGTTCTTATAGTGACTCCCATTCATGGGCCATTCTAGGCAACAGATGAGCAGAGGTGGCTTGCCATTGCCTGCCTTGGCACAGCAGCCCCCATCTTCCTTGGTGGGCTCTCATCTAAGTCCAATAGGGTTGTCAGGTCCTTATACCTTCCCACCGAGGGAGGGGGGCTGGCACTTACCTCGTGCTGGTGGCGAGGTCTTCTGCGTTCTGGCATCTGGGCGATGACGTCGCTGCTGGAAGTGATGCCTCTGCACCTGTTGGAGCACGTGCACGGTGTGCATTCCTGAGGTGCCTGCCAATGGCGGGCAACCTATGGGAGCTTGCTACCTCCCATTGACCACTGGAGGGTCAGCAGGCAAGGTGGCAAACCCCTGTGAGTTTCCATGCCACCAGCGGGCACCTGGGAACTCTAATTAGTCCAACCATGGCTGACCTTGCTTAGCTTCCAAGTTCTGATAAGCTCAGACTAAGCTAGGCTAAACTGCCTCAGGCTGTCTACAAAGAGGAAGTAGGATTTTAGGGTTGGGACGCTTGCCAGTTCCACCAGCTGCCCCAGGTGCCAGTCCACACTGGAACTGCAATAGCAAAATGCTGCTGCTGCCTGAATTCGCCATCATAAATCAACAAATGATGACAATTCCAGAGAAAATGGCTATTGTGGGAGGTTTAATTTTGGGACTGGAATCTCTACTGGATGGCTTGGTGAGGGAAGGTGCTTGTACCAGCGTGGGAAGTCAGATGTCCCCCTGCTGCTCTCAGCTTGGTGAGTGCAGAGGCAGTTAGTTTTCCATACTTCTGACTAGACATGGGCACGAACCGCATTGCGAACCAAAAAAAACCATGAACCGCCCAATCTTCCGTTCGCAATCCAGCGGTTCGTGAGTGTCCACGGCCAAGAACCAGCTTTCGTTAGAGGCGTGGTTCGGTGCGTTCTTCTGTGGTTCGCGAAGCCAGACAGTCAGGCACCATCAATCAATTTCCTTGGAAACAGAGCCGGGGGAATGCCTGAACTCTGTCTGCACTCCTTCTGTCGCCCTGGAAACCCGAATGGAAGCCCAGCTTACCTTGATTGGCAGGTCTTCCTTCCAACCATGGAGCTGCAAAGTGATTACAACCTGGGTGAAGACACCTGGGGGAGGGAGGGGGAGGGGTGTTCTGTAGCCATCGGCACTACAATCTCATCCCTGCAAACCCTGATAGGCAGCTCTGGCGGCCAACCACAGACCTCCTGTGTTGCTCAATGGGACCTCAGCTTATAAAAAGCAGTGGGCTCCCAGGCTGGGTTTCACTTTTAGCGAGCAGTGGAGTGTGACAGAGCTGTTGTTTGCTCCTTGCTAGCCTTTGGGGAGAGAGACAGAGAGAGTTTAATTGGAGCATGGATCCCTATTGCAATCTTGACCAAATTTGGATAATGGCTGGAGGAGAGCTTGTTAAACACTCCCTGGGAATATGGGCTCTCTAATTCCAATGGGGGCTGCTCTGATGCCCACGAACCACGAACCTTGAACTGGTTCGGCAATGGGAAAAGTTCATTGTGGTTTGCTGGTTCGGGTTCGTTGTCGGCATTGAACCACGAACCACCGGTTCATTAATTTTTTTTGGTTCGTGCCCATGTCTACTTCTGACCCACGTTTGGCCCAGTTTTCTGAATTTTCAAAGATTCTTTGGTTGCAGTTACATGGCATGCTGGCTGTCGATATTGCAACCCTACTTGGTTATTTTGTGGTGCCTTTGAACCCTTCCTACGTTGCCATTCAAGTTACTGACCCTGCTTAACTTTCCAACTCGGGATGTCATCTGCTGCTTGAGTTCATGTTCCAGAGTGGACTTTTCTGCGCCTAGCTCACTTCCTGCTGCTCCACCGATCTCTTCAGGTGCAGAAAGAGGACTGCTGGGTGTCTGTCATCCCAGTGTTTCTCTGAATTTATTCTTTGCTATGAACACAGCTGACATCATGTGACAGATTCATGCATTCCCTCCAACTCTCAGCTCGTGCTTACAAGTTGTTTTGATCAAGAAATTTATTCTGTGACAAATGACCGAAACACCTGTAAAGAAAAGTGGCTTCCAGTGAGTTGCAGATATCCTGAAAGGGGTGTGTAAGCGTTCTTTGTCTAGTTTTTCATAGCCTCTTAAATGCATTCTCCCCACTGCGATGATGCCTTCTCTCCAAGTTTCCAGCGCATCCTCAAATTCTCCAGCTCTTTGGGAGAGCTACCCACCATTTCCCCACCCATTGCCACCATTCACAAACATATGGAAGCCAATCAAAGAAGCAATTGTGGTGTTTTGCAAGGAGCGTTAATTGGCGAGCAAGCGAGATCATGGATCTCTTAGAAAGGCAAAGTGTTTTGGAACTCGTTATAGTCCCCTTCTTAATTAAGTGAATCAAATAAGGACTTAATTGGAATGTAATAGATGCTATTACATGTTTAAAAACCAGGGGATTATTAAGCACATATTTAAAACAAACATTTTAAAGCTGTGTGCCTGGTATACAATCATGCAATCTCAATAAATATCGCTTAAAAAGAGGAATTAAATGCAGTTATGCACAACAAATGTGAGCATCTTTCAAAGTACTGGCTGTAGGAAGTTCCCAGCATGCCTTTTAAGGAGAATGAAACTTGGGTTAATCAAAAAGCCTTGTTAACAAGACAACTACTGGCTGGGTGGACACCTATCCTAGTTCAGAGTTTAGGTCAGCGATATGGTTTACCGGGAAAAATTAGAATTGGAATTTGGGTGGGGGGAGAATTACCTGACGCTTTAAATGATCTGGTTTAGCATATTTACTTTGACATATTAAGTAAACACCTTTAGAAAGTCTCCCATGATGATATGTCCCAAATATTTGATTAGGGGGAAAAATCTGGTGTGGTTTAAATGTGATTAAAATTGTTATGTGGAAATTATTTTTACTGGAAAGTATTTTTATTGGAAAAATACTTGTAAAACTTTAAAGGCAATAGAGTGTGCACTCCCCTTACATTGTTTCAACGGAAAAAATGAAGGCACTGAAAACCACTGACACACTAATTTAACATACCCAAAGAACTGTGCATCATGTGCTATGGGCATAGCTGCCTGCTCATCTGTTTCAAGCAGAATTTAACTTTCTTCTACAGATGTCACAGGGTAGTTTTGAGCCAAGCTACAAGTGATGAATGACTACGTGATCAAGTGGAGTGCAAGTGAACAGGGAGGAATACACGTGAGTCTGTTCACTTGCCATTCAAGTGTCATTCGTCACTTGTAGCTTGCCCCTCAGTTTCACTATTAGACTCTGTAGCATCACTTGCTGCAATGCTTGCTAGTTCCAGTTCAAACTGGTGATCACAGCTAGAGTTATTAACCCAGTGCAGGCAACCAATGGGAGACTGGGGTGGGGGAGCCTAATGAAATGGTATTGAGTGATGTCATGACATCACTTCTGGCTGCATCACTAGAAGTGACATCACCATGTCACATGACAATCTGGTTTCCCCACAAACTCTATGGCAAAAGCGTGATATGCCAATGTTACTTCTAGGTTCCTAGCCACATCGTGGTGTCATATGATACCTCCCCCCAACTGTCCCCTTGCTGAGAGAGCTTGGAAAGAGCTGTGACTGACCCAACGTCACCCAGCTGGCTTCAAACGGAGGAGTGAGGAGGACTCAAACCTGGCTTTCCAGATTAGAGTCCTGCTGCTCTTAACCACTACACATGTCAAAGGAAACATATCAGTAAGAATTTTAATTTTTCTTTTGATTTGACCCACACAATCAGGGGAATTCATAATTTGATTTTTTTTCCTTTGGATTGTTATGTGGGTTTGAATTCCTCCCCCCTCCTCTGCAGTTTGTATACCAATAAAACACACATGTTCTTTTACATACAGTTCTTAGGGATAATCACTGGGAAAACGTTACAAATTTTAAAGGGCCAAACATCACATTAAACGATGGCATTGATTTTTTGTTAATAAAACAGGAGATATTTTGAAAGTTCCACTGAAAAATAAACCCCCTGATCTCTGCTTTGGGACATGACTTTATTGATGCTGGTAATGCAGATCTTTACAAGGCATGCCTGTGGCCAAGGCCGGGGGTGCTGATCAACTGGAAGGCTTTGCTTTACACTGTAAGATTGTTGGGTAAAATCTTGGTGACTTTTAGCACTGATCAGATCTGGAGTCTGTGTGGTAGCCTCCTGTATACAACTCCTCTGTTGTAGCAGAGAGGAGAAAGAGGAGGGTGAACAAGCTGAAAAATAACTAACATCAGAAGATTTCAATGGGGGGATCTCATTTCTGTCCTCCTTCTCCCCTCTTTCTATCCTACTGGCAGTGCCAGCATCCCCTCCCCTTTCCTTACCTCTCACCCCGTTACTTTTTTTTTCATTCTCCCTGGCAGCCTTCAGCTTTTCTCTACCCTTCTGCCTAGCTACCTTTTTCTGTTTCCCCCCATCAGCCTTCACCTCCCTTCACTAAATCATCCATATTTTTCTGTTCCCGTCCTTCAGTTTTCCTTTTTTAACACCCCCCCCAGCTTTACCACCCCTTTCTCCTATTTTCTTTATCCTTTTCAGGGCTTTTTTTTCAGCGGGAATGCTGTGGAGCGTAGTTCTGGCACCTCTCGAAAGTAATCATGTGCCTGGTGGCCCTGCCTCCTGATCCCATTTCCTCCCTGTGTGCAGCCCAAGGTGCCTGGCTCTTTCGCAGCATGCTGAGCCTTAGCGGTGGCGAAACAGGAGCGGGCCCCACAGCCCAGCTTTCCAGGGAGGGGCTGCCTCTACTGCTGCTTCCTTGAGTTCCTCTTCCCAGCCGGAGGCAGAAGGGAGCCTCCCCGCCCACAAGGGGGCACCAGGTGGCAAAACAGCAGGTGTGGCCAGTCGGCACAGGAGATTTCCTGTCCCTGCAGAAGTGACATCATCACCTGGTCCCGGGAAAGTGCACAAAGTGCACGTGTGTGGTACCAGGGGCGCTGCCTGCTGCCAGGAGTTGCCCTGGGTGCTGGCAACACATGCTATGCCACTGAGTTCCACCACCTCTCCCCCCTGCCCCCAAAATCCTAACCCTTTTTATCTTTTCCTGTCCCTTCTCTGCCACATTCATGCGTGAAATCCTTAACAATGTCGTTTGGGAGTAGGGGTATGCATTTGAATATTCCTGAGCCAAAATTAATACCCAAAATCATCTGTTACAAGTTGGCTTGGGGACATCCAAAACATCACAAATCACTCCTAGAAGTCTGAAAGGGACGATGACAGTTTATCTCCCAAATTTTTGGAAGTATTTGGGGAGGAGGAAGCAGGAGTAGGGCGGGAGGAGAAATGCACTGGAGCTTGGAGGCCAGTTCGGAAGCTGAAACTGCGCATGAAGCCATTTCATAAAGTGCACCCCCCTCCCAGATTTCAGCATAATGAAAATGCCCTTAAACACCCCCCCCATTAAAATGATTCTTGTTTGATCTGCAGACCCCTGGTTGGGGGATTGCTTTGAAACCCCCAAAACGGCCACCAGGCTGTGACAGTATAGTGTTGCAAGACCGCAGTGGCATACTTTTCTAAATAAGTAGATGTCGCTTCTATTGTTTTAGGATTTTGCAATGCAGTTTTAAAAAATCTTTATTTTAACTGTTCATGTATTTCTGAAAACTTGGGGCTACCCCTTTCGAAACATGGGAGCCAAGTGTGGATTTTTTTATCTGCACCATAGTGCTGTGGTTCCAAATTAGATATAATAATTTTGGCTGTGCAAGTCAAATCCAAATTAAAGTGAATCTGATGATTTCATAACTCGGTTTTTTAATTGGGATTATTATATATATTTGTGGTTTCACCTTTCCTCCCCAAAGCCTTTAGACACCACGGAGACAGTTTGTTAAATAAGAAAGATTCCACACATTCTGTTAATATCAGGCAGAGGAATGAGAGAGAAAGTTGATCAGTGATGTCACTCCCCCCTCCCCAGTCATGCAGTGATTGTCATATTAGGAACAGATTTCTTGTGGAGCAAGATTCAGGTCCGCTAGCATCTTTCAGCTCATGAAAGGTGCACGTTTTCCAGTGGGTCAAAATGAAAGCAATCCTTAGCTTGGTTTGGCTGCTTGGCATTGCATTGCATTGCATTGCCGTCGGAGTGCATGCATTTTCAGTTGGGACCGCACAGCCCTGCTAAGCTAGGGCACCGCATGGATGAGAGTTTTCGTCTTGCTCAGGCTTTCTAAAGTGCTTGGAAAGTTGCCGTTGCTCTCCTCTTGCTTTACATTTCAAATGCTTTATTGTCCAACGGGTAAAGGTCCCTCCATTTAGAGATGTTACGTACTTCTCTCCCCCATCTCTGGCTAAGCAGAGCAGGCGCTGGAATAAACTGCAGCTGTGTCGAAAGTAATTACAGCCGTGGATTCTTGTCAAGGGCTCTCTTGTCTGGCTTCTCTGCCATCTGCGACATGCTGAATGCAGAGATCGTTGGAGTCTCGGGCGTTTCACGTAGAGAATAATTCAAGAGCTCTAGATATTTATGGTAAATTATTTAACTTTACAGTTGGATTTTATAGCCTCGTCATTCCACGTGTGATGGATCCTGTTGCGTTGGCATTTTGGAGTTTCGCTTTTCCAGCTGCAGATGAAGGGTGCAGAGGTGGAAAGAATGCTAGAAAGGTTTCAGAGAAGGGTGGAAGGCCAGATCGGGCACCTCCCCAGCCCACTTGAGTCCTTTCTCTGTCAGGCGTGTCTTGTGCTCCTCCCACATGCTGTAATAACTTTTCTGGTCCTTGAAGACAAAATATAATTAGCTACTACAGGCATGCCATTTGGCTACTGGAGGGGTGGGCAGTCCCCCAGCAGATCAACCCTCCCATCTGCCCTTGAGTCTGGGCTGGTGGGAGAATGAGTGTGTGTGTGTGTGTGTGTGGGAGGCGGGGAGAAATGATGTTGTGCAGCGTCATTTTCATCCAGATACACTGTTGATGCATTGTGTGGCATCACATCTCACTCTTGTCCCACCCTGACTGCTGTCGGTGGAGCCAGGCAACCTGACATCGCTAGGCTATTAGTTGAGATCCTTGCCCAATAGGCACATTGTGCCACAGAGTCCTCCCTCCGGTCTGTCTTTGTCAGAAGTTGCTGTTGGAAGGGTCTTGATCCTGCACGTGGCTGGCTCCTCCAATCTTTTGGGTAGTCCAGCCATTCTTGCATAATGGTCTTTCTTGGCCAGAGGCTCTAGCAAGCCAGAAGTGTTTGAGACATACCCCGCTTGTCCGCTGGAAGAAGTTTCTTATAACTTTTTTAATATATAAAGCCCCATCAATATGCTTTAGTTTCTACAAGGTGGTGGAGGAGGAGGAGGTAAATCTGAAGCACGCTTGAAGATGTTGCAAAGCAGCTCCTGGGATATGACAGGGGTTAGGAAAGATCTTTCTACGGGAGTGGAAGGCCACAGGGTCTGTGTTGCTTCAACCCGGTTTCCAGTCTCTTTTCACCTTTAGGAGAACAGATCCTGCAAAAGGCTGCCTGGAAGGCATTTTCTATTGAGTGGGAAAGTAGGGGGGCATTAAGCATATTTTGTGCTTTACTGATGTGGAGTTGGGGGCACTGTAGTTTGCCGTGCTGCGGATGCGTTGGTGGCTGTCGATATGTAAATTCTGAAGGATGAAAGTTACCTTCAGTTGACTCTTACTGACAGTGCTTAGGGATCCCATTCCCCCATGGGGCGGAGGATCCCCTGCTTCCACCCTTCACCCCCTGCCACCACTGGGCCAAGCTACACATGACGAATGACACTTGAATGGCAAGTGTATTTCTCCCTGTTCACTTGCCCTCCACTCAATCCACTTGCCGTTCAAGTGTCATTCGTCATGTGTAGCTTGGCCCACTTTCCTGGCCATTGGGGGGGAGGTACCAGAATGGGCCTCTTGGGCACGCTCCCGGGGCAGCATGACAACGTTATTTCCCACTTTGCAGCGGGGAAGTGCACCCCCCCATACCTGTGTGATGACATCACTACCACTCCTGGAGCGATGAGAAGGTAAGCACTGGGTTTCCCCATCCCACCAAGAGGGTAAGGCGACTTGGCAACCCTATAATAGTTCTTGATCTGTCATATCAAAGTGACCCTGGTTCTTTGCCGAAGGCAGTGGTGGTGCCTGTGGCCTGCAAAACTGGGCAAGCCCTCCAAGGAGACAGACATGGCGCATGGAGAAGTCCAAAACTTCTCCAGCAATGCCTGATCAAAGCAGGGAAATAGGCAAGGTCCATAACTGCAGTTTCTTCCTTTGAGTAAAGGAAGTTGGGAGGCTTTGAAATGTCTCTTCAGACTGCCTAGCGTGAAGGCACTATGTGTGTGTTGTTTTTTCAGAATGTATTTCAGTGTGAACTGGTGCCGAGTCACAACCTTGGCTGGGACACAGGTCTTAAAGTCTTACAGCAGAAATGACTGGCAGCTTCCTGGCTGGCTGGAGAAACCAGAAGTCAGCATACATCCCCTCTTGGACCTTGTGCTGTTGTTTCTGCTATGACAGAGTATAGGAATTAGTTGTATAAGATGTTATGGAGCATCTGTTTTTAACTCATGCATACAACCGGAGTGTCCTGGAAGGATGATTAATACAACAGTTGAAGTGTGGAATGAAGTGTTAAGGGAAGCCCTGTCTGCCCTCTCTTTTCTTTTGTTCATGGCAGATAATGTGGCTGTTTGCTCAATGCTTTTGTGGAATTATGTTGTATAGAGATTGGTCCTGTATGCAGCCATTATTGGAGGCCTTTGAATGTTTGACTTTGGTGTTCATAAAATATCTTAATACAAGCCTGTCTTGTGGGGGTGGGGAACAATCCCTCCCTGTTCTCTCTCTAGGAGTGCAAAAACATATTCTGTGTTTATCATTCACATTGCACTTATAATAGTCTTCCTTCCTTTTCTCCTTCTGGTAAGCCTGAGAGAGACGTTGCTCTCATTCTTGCTGTACAGTTGAGGCACTGAGCTCAAGAGATGAAATGGCTTCCCAGGACCACAGGATAGGTGTATTGGAAGGGGGAGGTCTCCCACTATGGCAAATCTCCAGGACAGCCCCCCTCCTGTTCCCTGTTGCCACTTAGCAGTTGATGGGGCGTGAAGATAAAGAAGGTTTTTTGGCGTCATGCTGATGCATGATGTCATTTCTGGTAAAAAACCTGGAAGTGATGTTATTAATGCCGGGATGACACTCTAGAATGCTCTCAGAATTCTATAGATGAATCCTAAGTATTGCATGGAGGAGTCCTAGAGTATAGCATGGTGACATCAATCCCTGTTTTTTTATGGTAATCACATTGTGTGTTGATGCAACATAGAGAAGGTAGTGCCCCCAAACTCACCCAGTATGTTCCTAGCCATGGTTACCAACCCCCAAACTGATGCAGGTCAAGTGGTCAGTCCTGTGAATTTACTCCCCTTTGGGTGTAGTATCTGTGACTACTCTTAAGTGTTTTCTCACCTTATAACATTTGGTTTTTGTTAGGAGAGTAACACAGGTTTTTCAGGCCTGCTGAAATGTCAGGGTGTTTGGGGGGGGTGAATTTTAGGTGGTGGTAGTTGAACAAAATTAAACCCTGAGATTCTGAAGATAAGTACAAGAAATTTAGTATTGCAGTCACATAAATGTCAGCCATGTAGTGATGTAAACTTCCTGGCAATGTTGAAGCCATGAAGTGGGGGTGGAGGTGGATGGGTATCCCCCACTTGTTTCAGGAAAAAACAAACAAATTGTAGAGATAAAAATGATATATATGTAGTGTTTACTTTTCCTGTAAAGCCGAAACTAGTTTTACTGATTTAACAATATAAAATGCATCATCTCTTAACGTGGCATGTAAAATCGTACTATTTGGCATATTTATGGATTTTAAAGAAATAAGGTGGCAGCATCAGAGGAAGGCCTTGGCCTTAGGGTTGCCAGGTGCCTGGTTTTGGCCCGAACAGTCTGGAATTTCGCAGGAAAAATATCCTCCAAATTCAGGCCACATGGTCCATTCCCTATAACATCCTGCAGGGGGAAACAACAACGCATACCCTTCCGGAAGGCACAGATGGCACAGCAAATGTGCCTGCGTCTTTAGCAACCTGACAACAGCCACCAGTTGGGCAATGACAGCTGATAATTCCTTTGCGAGTAGCACACACACTGGCACAGCCAATCATGGGCTGCTCATCTGGCCACTGCCTTGTAACCCGCCCCCCCCCGCCCGCACCACCTCTATGGAGAGCCAGCGGACAGGGAAGGAAAGACCCAGCAACAGCAAAACCACAACAGAGGCAAGGGGCATAAGAGGACCCCACCCCAGCCCACAGGAGAAGGGCACCCGTGCAGTGGACAGGACACCCACTCATGAAGATATCTGAAGAAGTGAGCTATGACTCACGAAAGCTAATACCCTACCACAAATTTTGTTAGTCTTATAAGTGCTACTGGACTCTTGCTCTTTTCTACTGCTACAGACAGACTAACATAGCTACCTGTCTTAAACAAAAATGACTGGCAGCTTCCTGGCTGGCTGGAGAAACCAGAAGTCAGCATACACCCCTCTTAGACCTAATACCGTTGTTCCTGCTGTGTCAGAGTATAGGAATTAGTTGTGTAGGATATTATGGAACATCTGCCTTTGACCCATGTGAACAAGCTCTGGATGTCCTGAAAGTATGATTAATGCAACAGTTGGAGTGTGGAACGAAGTGCTAAGGGAAGCCCTGTCTCCCCTCTGTTTTCTTGTGTTCAACGTAGATAACGTAGATGTTAGCTCAACACTTTTGTGGAATTATGTTGTCTAAAGATCGGTCCCGTTTGCAGCCATTATCGGAGGCCTTTGAATGTTTGACTTTGGTGTTCATAAAGTGCTTTAATACAAGCCTGTCTTGTGGGGGTGGGGAACAACCCTTCCCTGTTCTCTGTCTAGGACTGTGTGAAAACATGTTCTGTGTTTATCCCACTTTGCTCTTGCAGTGTGCAAAAGGGGGAACAGGGCAGCCATAAGGCCTTCCCAGATCGATCCTGTTGTTTTGGGTTTCTCTGTTGAGCTGCTGATATTATTGATTTGATGGGGGAGGAGAGTTGCAGTCGTTTATCAGCGTGACCGTGTTTGGAGAGAGAAGGCTGCAAAGAGACTGAAAGGTGAAGTTACTGGACACCCGTAACATTTTATTTATTTATTTATTTATTTATTTATTTGTTTGTTTGTTTGTTTGTTTGTTTGTTTGTTTATATTCTGCCCTCCCCGCAACAGCAGGCTCAGGGTGGATTACATACAATATAATGCATTAAAATATATATACATTAAAATACAGATAAAACCACAGAAATATTTAAAACAATAGCAGCACTTCTCTAGAAAATGCTATTTTGTATAGCATTCAGAACATTTAAAACATTGAATAGCGGAGGATGCGTAACACATCGGTTCCTCCTCAGGGGGAAGAAACCAGGTAATTCAGAACTCGATATAATGTGGGTGGGGGTTGAGGCTGGATAGACAGAATTTCAGAAGCATTTCTCACTTGGACAGGAGCTTCCTTGAACCTGATCAGACCAGTTTCGGAGCTGTCTTTTGGGCATGCTGTTCCTTGGGCTATCCACAAGATTGCATTGTTGCCTAGAACTGTAAGAGCCAGTCTTCAGCACCTTTAGTTGAGGAGCCAGACGAGAAACAGACGCCAGTTAGAGGAGGTAGGTGGGCTACCTTTTGAAACTAACAAAAGCAGAAATGAAGCTAAAACGATAGTTTCAGCTCAGCTCTGAGATCTATGGCTCTCTCTAGACAGGCTGTTTCCTCTTCTCTTTCTCCATGGTATCAAATGGTAATAATAATAATGGGTAACAAGAAGAACAAATACGCATTGTTCTGTCTCTGCTGCTGAAACTCTAGTTGCAAATATTATTGTGTTTATTGATAGGGCCATAATACGGGAACGGTATTGCCAGACGTCTACATTTCTTGGCGTTTAGAGGGAATCGGCAGTAACGTATTGTGAGGCATTAGCATAATAATTGGTAAGCATTCACAGATGAATAGTTTACTGACTGATAGATTTTGTACAGGAACTGTGAAGGTTACACGGAGGGTGAAAACATTTCGTTGTGTCAATGAACATACTTAATTTTTCTGGAAGTATGATTTAAGTTGTGTGGCATTCTTGCATTAGCATAACAAAGATGTAATGCATTTGGCGGTGCGCTTTGATGGGAACCACTGCCCCATGGTGGCTTCATGAGGTGACCCACAAAGGATGGTGTGTTTGTTTGTTTGTGTGTGTGTGTATTGGAGGGGGGTCCTTCCCTATGAATCTCCAGCAAGCAGTCTGTAGAATTTCAGGGTCTCTCATGTGCATCCTTGGCTGTCTCCAGGTTGCAGAGACAGCTCGTGTAGCATTGCTTCTGTGAGAGGAGAACTATGGGACCCTATGTTGCAGTTGTGGATGATGACAGGAGTTGTCCAGAGTATTGTCAGCTCTATGATCTCATTGTTGCTAGTGGCCTGACGGCTGTTGGCTCAAGCATACTGCAGTGCTTGGCAAACAGGAAGGGCATGGATTTATTCTCCCAGCAATGGAGGTGGTGCTAGGGGAGAGACGCCTAGCTGGGAAGGGTCTGTGCTTTGGGGCCTTTGTGCAGGACTCAAGGCATAGCTGTGTGGCCTGGCACAGAATGGTGGGGGCAACATAGTGGGCTTAGAACTTCATATTAAGCTGAAAGTGGGACCTAAATCTGTTTGCGAGTAGATGGCTCCGTATGCTCAAAACAGCGAAGCATGTCAAAAACACAGGAGATAACTCACACACACTATGCTGCTTGCGTACTATTTGCAGACATATTGATTCCATTTTACAGTGGCAGAAGGAAGGAACAATAAGTGACAAGCACAACCATGGCTCAGAACTCCAAAGCAGAAAGTTTCTTTAAGCATGTGCAGAGGTTTTTTTCCCCTCACCAGCAAAATCAAGCCTCCGCACATTTAAGAAGGATTTTCGGAGTGATGGAGTACCTTCCACAGAGATTAAAGCCCCAACACCACTCTCATTAGAACTGAAGTGCTGACACCTCCCTTGCCTAGTAAACTAGAATTAGACAGTACAGATATTTTCCTGTCTTTGGCCAATAGCCTGTGATATGCTTTCCTCCCACTCCCCCCCCCTGCCCCACACCTCTTAAATAATTACTTAAATTGTGCAAAGATTTTGTCTCAGGACTTGGCCCTGGAAACTGTTTTCAATAGGACTGAGTATTGGAGTGTGTGTGTGTTATGTGCTGTAAAGTCATTTCTGACTTATGGCAACTCTATGAATGAACGAACTCGAAAACGTCCTATCATTAGCAGCCTTGTTGAGATCTGTTAGTGTGTACAGGTTATCTTTTTCTCCTTGCTGCAGTCTCTGGCCTCCCCATTGACATACACTTCACAAACAGCTACTTCACAGCTTTTAAAAAAGAGGGGGGAAAACCCCTTACATTTAGGGTAGAAGGCTGCACAATAATTGTTAACTGTTTGCCTTGCTGCTTTACCGCTGAATTAAGATACGTGTATGAAAGCTTTCTACAAAAGCTGGCCTCTGAAAAAGGGGCAGTCCCAGCTGAAATCGGAATTGCTGGAAGGCGAGAGACTGAAGACCTATCTCTGAAAACTCCTTTGATAAGATGTGAACCTCAGTAGCCTCCAAAGAAGAGAATTGCATGAAGTTAAACAAGGTTACAGTGTGTGTGTGTGTGTGTGTGTGTGTGTGTGTGTTTACCAACCTCCAGGTGAGGCCTGGAGATCTCCTGGAATTACAATTGATCTCCATGCTACAGAGATCAGTTCCCCTAGAGGAACAGGCAGCTTTGGAGGGTGGACTGCATACTGTATGACATGACATCTCTGCTGAGCACTGTCCCCAAATTCCACTCCCAAATCTCCCAAGAATCTCCTTGCTCTCCCCACTGCCAACTTAGCAAGTAAACTTGTACTGCTCTGTGCCCAGCCAGGGAACCTTTGTACAAAGTGTTTTTTGATACACTTCTGCTTTCCTTGAAGCGAGCGAGTACCCCCGCTCCCCACCGCTTGCTGATTATTTCTCAGGGGAAAACATTTTCTTTGACAAGCCATGCATTGTTCTGTAAACATATCTGGCTGCTTTCATGTAACAGTGAAAAAACGGCAGTGAAATGTATAACAATGGATTTGTTTCTCTGTTTGAAAATATTAAAAAATGCTACTTGTTGATGATATTGACAGAGTTTATAGGGAGTTGTTTTTCAGGCCTGATGTCCCCTTCTTCCGAGTGTTAGGATTTGACACATCTCCTGCTTTGAATTTTGGTGATGCTTGTGCACTTTTCAGAAGGGAGATGATGAGGAATGTCAGACCAGTTGTGGAACAGAATGACTTCTCTGCTGCATAATCTTTCCACATCCAGAAAGATTTTGCCTTGGGAAGCACTTTCAAATGAGTGACTTCCCCACTTGAGTTCTGTGGTGGTGGGCTTTGGGTTACCAGGCCTGTGCTTAGCAATCCTGGGAGCTTCTAGGGTCAGAGCATGGGGAGAAGGAACCATTGTGTGACATTCTAGGAATTCATGCAATCTCTATGGTAAATGGGGAAATTCCTAGAGCATCGCAAACATGGTGACTGGAAGTGATGTCAGCATGTCCAGGATGTCATCTCTTCCAGTCTTCTACCACTGTGAGAGCAGGCAGAGAATGGGAGAGCGGACAGGAATAGGAGGTTGCCTGCCATGGTGAAATGATCTTCCTTTAGGCCACAGGGCTCATGGCAAGTGACCTGGTATGCCTTTGAGCCACGGTCAGTACTTGGATGGGAGACTACCAAGGAAGACGGAGGTTGCAGTGCAGAGGAAGGCAGTGACAAGCCACTTCTGCACATCTCTTGCTTGGAACACCTATGAAAGGACTCACCATGAATTGGTTGTGACTCAGTGGCATGTTCTTTTTTGTGCACACATCCCTACATAGATGGCCACTAATTTGGCAATTCTTAGTTGCTAGCGCTAGATAATTTTATACATTTTTCTTTCCATTTAATGACTCTCAGTAGGATGCCAGACACAAGACAGTAACATCAGCTGTTCTGAGAAGGTAACATGAAATGCGTCATGTCTTCCCCTTTAAGTCTAGGGCTGTGCATGTGGAAACATGCACAGAGCCCTTGACACTGCCATATTCTGGGTTGGCCCCCTGAGTTAAGTGTTGCCTGCTCTAACCAGCAACAGAGCCCTTGTGACACAGAGCTGCTCTTTTCTTGACTGGAGAAGTGATGTTGCTGACCTTCCTTATGACCCGTTTTGCAGGATCTATTCCTCCAGCTCGTAGCGTTCCTGTACATTACAAATCGAGTGTCATTTCTCAATGCAGTTCTTCACCAGCTCAGATACTAACATCAACACTGAACTGAGGGTCACTTGGCTTTCCAGGGTACCGGCGCTCTTGATAGGGCTATCAGATCCTTCTCACCCTTCTGATGATGTCAGTGCACAGAGTTTTCTGGATCTTGGGAAAACATAAAATGCAATGTTGGAGATATTTAAAATACAGTGTTGGAGATGTTTAAACTTCCAGCAACTCTGAATATGTGGGGGACCCATTTGGTGGACCTGTCCTCTAATATGGCTGGATCCAGATGGTGTCCCAACCTAAAGATGATCCTATCCATATTCAGAGCTGACTTCTTTTCCGCATTTCTTTGTAGGGGATATGCCTTTAATGCTGCGACACTCCGCTCTGAGTTTCAAAACCCATTCAACAGAGATGACTAACAAAATCTGTCTTTCCATAACTTCTTGCACCATCCCATTTTGCAAGGTGCACCAGTGTTGAATGAACTCTTTCATCCACTCTGCCACAACGACTACAAACAAATTTCACCAAGTGCGACTTATGATTTCTTGCGATATGCACTGGTAGACTTGTCGGATTTCCATAGGGATCACCATACACTGGACAAGCTGGAGCGTTATTGGGCAAATACACCAGATATTCCCCCTGTCAACCTTCTTGTGCTACCATTTCCTGGTGCTCTACTAGATATTCCACCTCAGGCTCCTCGTGTAATTCTTCACATCTTTTGGATCCTCCTTCCTGACCATCACTGACCACCCTTCTATCTCTATCATCAGCCAAATCCATATCAGTGTAATTACTTACCCTTAGATCAACCATATAAACGGAATCTGTCACATTCGGTAAAATTCAGTTGTCACATCCAGTGACACTTGTCTCTTGTAAATAGACAGGCTTGTTGGGCCAGTTGCCTGAACCTCAATGGAAATCTTCTGGGCTGACAGCTTACATAAGAAAAGTTGCTGTGTGTTAGTACTTCCTGACCATGTCAGCGGAAATGAGGCTCCCCATACAAAATAATGACGTTGCAGGCCACCTTGGTTACAAGCTGCCATACCAATATGCAGGGCTTTTTTTCTGGGAAAAGAGGTGGTGGAACTCAGTGGGGTGTCCTCGGAGAAAATGGTCACATGGCTGGTGGCCCCGCCCCCTGATCTCCAGAAAGAGGGGAGTTTAGATTGCCCTTCGCGATGTGGCGCGGAGGGCAATCTAAACTCCCCTCTGTTTGGAGATCAGGGGGCGGGGCCACCGGCCATGTGACCATTTTCAAGAGGTCCTGAAACTCCGTTCGACCATGTTCCAGCTGAAAAAAAGCCCTGCCAGTATGGTAGATTAGCCTGATCACCGCAACAGCACTAATGCGCTTGGCGAAAGGAATACCTCTGTTACCAGCGGGGCCACATGGAGGTGGTGAATCCAGTTATAGTGCTACTTCAGTAACTAAGAGAGTCTGGCTGTCCTCAACCAGATCCAGGGTCTTTTTGGCATTGGAGTCTGCCTAGTGATATCTACACAGTTCCACAGGGTGTGTAAAACAGAGATATTCCACCTGGCTTATGGTTGAGGACGGCAACAAATACCATTATACCCGGTGCGATTATCTGTCCCCTTATAGAAGGAAGAATATATACAGTTGATGCTGTCATTGTACTATTTCAGTGGTTCTTATCCTGATAGAGTCAATTTATATTTATACGCTTAATTATGTGAACTTAATTATGATGTTGAATGTATCCAAATATTGTACACTACTCTGTGCCTGGGTAAGGGGAGAGTGGCTTAGAAATCAAATAAATAAATAAATAATAAATGAATGAATGAATAATTACTCTTGCCACTCTTGCCTGTTTCGCAATGGAAAATCCATTTGCAAACTGATTGCTAAAGTGTATTGAAAGTGTATTATCCAATGTTTGTGAAAGCAGCCACAGAAAACTTTTCTGTTGCACAGGCTGGGGTGGTTTTAACCCATATTATTGGTGTGAAAATAGGGACTCACTTTAAACAGTCACTGCAAGGATCACATCTGGAAGGGTCTTCTTCCTCTGTTGAATGCTCCAATTCTTTCTCTTTCTCTGCTACCAAAATTCCCCTGCAGTACATTATCTACACAGTGCGAAATAAGAGGTCAGAAGTTGCAATATGAAGTTGCGTACTGTGTGGCACCTCTTAAGTGTACATTCTGTCAAGGTTCAAGGAAAGCCAAAGTTCTCAAGATGTTGCACTCTTTTTTGCTCTTCTGGAAGCACAGGATGCAGCTAGTCATGGGGGTTTGCTTACTTACATCATTTTTATCCTATGCTTCTCTCTAGTTGGGACCTAAAGTGGCTTACTATTCTATTCCATTTTATCCTCACAACAGTCATGTGAGGTAGGTTAGGCTGAGAGCGTGCAACTGGTCCGAGGTCACCCAGTAAGTTCCCAGGGCAGAGTGAGAAAGCAATTCTGGTTCTCCTAGATACTAGTTCTGACACTCTAACTACACCACACTGGCCTGGCACTGAGAGCCAAGCTACAAGTGACGCCTAACACAGGTTGGACACTTGTCAGCATCCCTCAAGTTTTGATGGGAAATGTAGGCGTTTTGGTCTTGCAGCTTGGCTCTCCATTTAATTGACGTTTACAGAGCGGCAGTCTATGGGAGGGAGAACATGCGGTTGAGAGGGGAGTGCAGGCCTCGGGCTTTCACCGGGCACCCTCCTTCCCCTCCGCTGGGTGTGTGTGGGGGGGTTTCTGTAAACTTCAGTTAAATGGAGAGCCAAGCTGTAAGACTACATTTCCCATCAAAACTTGAGGTAAGCTGACAAGTGTCCAACCTGTGTCAGGTGTCACTTGTATCTTGGCTCTGGGAGGTGCTACCTCCACGCCTAGCCAAACCATTGGGAATGAAATGGTTGGCTGCTGAGGGCAAGAAGAAGTAGAAGGATGAAGATGAGGAAGTAGGGAAAAGAAGCTGTCATGCTGGTCTCTGTTGTCAGTAGGATGAGCCAGGTAACCCTTAGGGGGAGTGAGAGGCGCAGAACCATGCACACATGAGAAACAGCTCAAGATTGCATGGGTCAAAGAAAGGGTTCTTTGTGGCTAGGCTGCAGGCAAAACCGAGAATGTCAAAGGGCATCTCTGGTTTGCTGTTCTCAAAACTGCCAGGCACCCCTTTCCATCTGCACTCAGCCGAGCTTTCAAGCCCTGGAGTAATACTCTTGTGTGCATATTTATATTTACTCCATAAATAGCTCGACATCAGAATTCCGAACACGTGGGGTTATCCATGCCAGAGATGGAAGAAGAAAAGAAAATCTATTTAACTCAGGATACATTAGAGCTGTTGCCACAGCAAAAGGAATTGCAAGCGATGCCTGGGATATCCCCCCTTGTTAGATTTTCCTGCTAAATATGGTGCAGTTTTCCCATTTCAAGACACTCAGAAATTAGCATGCAAAAAAAAAATAGAGGGGGCAGCAGATAGAGAAAGAGCAGGATTGGTTGTGCGTATGGAAGCGGAGTGTCCTGGGCTACCCTTGAGGGGTCCCAATCCACCACTAAAGCACCACTCTGTTATGCAAAAAAACATTCAGTTTGATGAGGTCAAATTTCCTGGTGATTGAATGGGTGGGTACTGAATTCCCATAGGCTTTGCAGAACAGAGGCCGGGCTTAAAGAGCAGAAAGAAAATGGAGAGTATACATGAATAGAAATGGCAGCGTGGGCTTTTGTTAGTAAATTGGCCCAATGCCTGTTATGATGGCGGGGAGGGGGTCTTGTGTGATGAAAGGGTTGCTGGGAGAGGGCTCCTCCTCTGTTACTGACTGGCAAAGTCACTGTTTGTTTTCAGTGAAAAGAGTCTGTCTTGTCACCAGATGGCGGCTCTTAAAAACGAAAAGCAAAAAACAAGGCGCCATGTTTTCTTATGCCATGCCCCAGTAATAAAGATGGTGCAAAACATGCCCTCCAAATCAACCGTGGGGTGCTTTGCCTCCCGTGGAAGTGTCAAATGGCCAGTCTTGAAGTGGACCCATCACCCGCAGTGGGTCTGTCCTGGAATAAGTGGTCTGAATTCCGCAGCTCCTGAGAAGTTTGGGGGGGGGGACTGAGTATATTTTGGCACTGTCTGACCTCAAGGCCTTATCTTGCTCCTGCATTCCTGAGAAGAGAGGCAGGTGTCCTCCAAACAGCTGTGTCTGTTCTTGCAAGAGCTTTGTGCTTCTGTAACACTCTGGACATGCACTGTGATTTAGTCCACACCACAAGGATAAGCCTCTCAGCCCCAGCTCCTCACCTGTATGAGGGAGATAATGATAACACTGATCTGGTTTACCACTCTGAGTGGGGCACTCATTTGTCTAGAAAAGCAGAATATAAGCACAGTTATTTTTTTTAAAAAAATTGTCATTTATACCTTGCCTTTCTCCCCATTTTTCTCCATTTTTCCTCATAACAACTCTGTGAGGTAGGATAGGCTAAGAGTTTGTGACTAGACATGGGCACGAACCAAAAAAAAATTACTGAACCAGCGAATTGTGGTTCGGTGCAGACCACGACCCCGAATTCCCGAAATGCAACGAACATCTCCCGTTGCCGAACCGAACCGGATCATGGTTCATGGAGGCCAAAGTGGCAAGCAAGAGCTCTGTCCCACTCCACTGCTCGCAGAAAGTGAAACCCAGCTTGGGAGACCATGGCTATTTATAAGCATGAGTCCCATTCAGCAACACAGGAGGTCTGTGTTTGGCCATCAGAGCTGCCTATTAGGGTTTGCAGGGATGAGATTGGAGTGCCCATGGCTACAGAACACCCCTTTCCCCCTCCCTCTCCTGGGTGTCTTCTCCCAACTTGTAACTGCTTTGCAGCTCCGTGGTTGGAAGGAAGCCCTGCTTATCAAGGAAAGCTGGGCTTCCATTGGGGTGTCCAGGGCGACAGAAGGAGGGCAGACAGAGCTCAGGCATTCCCCTGTCTCCATTGCCAGGGGAATAGATTGCTGATGCCTGAGTGTCTGGCTTCCGGAACCGCGCCCGAACGCAATGAACCAGGCCTCTCCCGACCGCTGGTTTGTTGGTTGTAGCCGATCACGATCCGCCGGGTCACGATTGCGCGATCGCCATTTCCGTGGGTTTTTGAGGTTCGTAATGCGGTTCGTGCCCATCTCTATTCGTGACTGGCACGAGGTCACCCAGCGAGCTTCCATGGCAAAGCAGGGAATTGAGCCAGAATGATCCAGATCCTAGTCCATCACTCTAGCCACTACACCACACTGGCAAGATGGAGACTTTTCACTTTGCTAGTTCCCAGGCAATTTTCATTCCTTCTTTAAAATCCAAACTTGCTATATTTTGTACTGCAGTTGAAAAGATGGCAAGATGAAAAGCTCTATACATTTCACCTGTTTCAGCAAGAAATTAAACCCTAAATAAAAAAGCCACATTGCTGCTTCAGAAATTCCTTCCCTCTAGATTTCACCCTGAATGTGGTCCAAGTTGATTGGGTATTGGAGTGACACAGCTGGGGAAGTGTTCTGATGCCAGGCACCATGGCAAGAAAGGTCCTTCTAGGAGAAGCATTTTCCTGGTTAATCTGTTAATTTGAGAGCCAGTGTTGTGTAGTGGTTAGAGTGTTGAATTAGGATCTGAATTACCCAGTTTCGAATCCTGGTTGTGCCATGGAAATTTACTGAGTGACCTTGTGCCAGTCACAAAACTCTCCATCTAACCTCAGGGTTGTTGTGAGGATAATTTGGAGGAGAGGAAAATGATGTAAGCTGCTTTGAGTCCTTGCTGGGGAGAAAGGTGGGGTATAAATGAAGAAAATTAAAACTAGTGTAGAGCCTGGGCCTGGAGTTTGGAGCCAGAGCACAAGAGCTTGGTACCTGGCTAACTGGGGGCTCTGAAACCACTTTCCTCCCAGCTCAAGGTTTTAAATAGACTGAGGGCCAAGCTGCAAGTGACGAATTACACTTGAATGGCAAGTGAACAGACTCACATATATTCCTCCCTGTATTCCACTCACACTCCACTCAATCATGCAGTGATCACATAGATAGCACAAGTGAACAGGGAGGAATACACGTGAGTCTGTTCACTTGCCATTCAAGTGTAATTTGTCACTTGTAGCTTGGCCCTAAGAGGAAAATAGCCCCATCTCCTCTAAAGGCAGCACCTGGAACTCTTCTTGCCAGGCCGTACTTGGGTCCAGAATCCTGCAAAGGATTGAGAGCCAAGCTATAAGTGACGCCTAACACAGGTTGGACACTTGTCTGCTTCCCTCAAGTTTTGATGGGAAATGTAGGCAGCTTGGCAGAATGTTGGACAAGTGATAGTTGAAAAGTTCATTGGACAGCAGTCAGAGAACCAAGCTGCAAGACCAGGATGCCTACATTCCCATCAAAACTTGAAGGAAGCTGACAAGTGTCCAACCTGTGTCAGGTGTCACTTGTAGCTTGGCTCTAAGTGTCCTGAAGCAATGACCTGTCTTAAGAGCTGGATGCTAGGCTGTAAGCCTGGCACTGCACCTCTGCTAGACTGCTTCCATATGAGCCTGCTGTCTCCATTGCTCTTGCTGGGTGGTGGCTAGAGTTGCCAGCTCTAAGTTAGGAAATTCCTGAAGGTTTGGGGGCAGAGCCTGGGAAGGTCAGGGTTTAAGGAAAGGGAAGGGGCTTTAGCAGGGTATAAGGGCACAGAGCCCACCTTCCAAAGTAGCCGTTTTCTCCAGGGAACTGATTTCTGTTGTCTGGAGATCACTTGCAATTCCAGGAGATCTCCAGGCAAGTGACATGGATCGAGTAGAGGAGCAGAAATGGACTTTTCCTACCATGTTGTAAGCAGAGCAATTCTGACTCTAACTTTAGTGGCTGAAATGCAGGTTCAAGGAATTGCTGGAACATTTAAGTTTTCCTATTTGAATGCAGAAAACCACTATAATACTACCTCTTGCAACTGTAAATGGAGGCCTTTTTTGCTCTGTGGTCAGCATAGCCTGAGATGGGGCAGCTGCCAGGGTCTATGCCTTCTGGTGGGGCCCGCTGCTGCCACCCTCTTGGCCATATGCTGCCCTCTGGTGTGCCCTTACCCATCTGCATATGAGTGTTCCATTGCCTGTGCTCCCCTACCATGCTCACCACTGAGCTTCCTTGGAGAAGGGTGTGCAGATGTGATGGTGGCAGTGCTTTGGCAGCCACAGCAGTGGCCCTCCTAGTCATGTGCTGCCTGGCAACAGTGGAGAAAGGTTGTGCAAGGTGCTATGAATGGGGAGGGCTCATAAATGGGCAGAGGAAGGACACATAGGCAGGTAGGGGGATATGCGGGTGCGTGGTAAAGGAGGTACAAACAGGGTCTTGGTGGTAGGGGGAGGGGGGAGGGAGGGTCCCTGAGCACTTTCTGCCCAGGGTCCTGCAACAGCTGAAACTGGCTCTGATCTGCTCTCCAAATTGTGGTTGGCAACTTTAGCATTCAGGAGAGAGCAAAATGATACAAGATCACAGCAAAAGGAAACACAGAAATTGTGGAGACCTCTCCTAATTTGGTAATTGCTGCTATTCCCAGACTTGGAGGAGGCAAAAAAAGAGATGGGTGGAGGGTGAAGAGAGTGAAATTCTAGTTTTAGAATGTTTAACAATTAACAGGCTCCACTTGTTTTCAACACTGTTACGGTCATGCCAATAAAGGTTCTGTCTTGTGAAATTCTAGTAAGATTGGGGTAGGTTGGCACCATCGTCTCCGTCGCTTATTATGGTACCCTGCTGACCCATCTGTCTGATTGTGGATACTTCTATGAGAATCTAAGTCTAGCAGAGTGAAGACTGAATGTTGCATTCTTCAGAAGAATGCTTAAATGTTAATGGGATAGAGAATTAGGCGGAGGTTACTTAGACAAGAAATTTTAATGAGACTCTGATTTCACTTGAAAAATGTGAATAGGAAAGGGAGCGTACTAATATGGTTTCAGTACTTGAGATTTCAAAATGCACTGTTTCGTCTAACCAAGTGGTGCAGCGCTCTTTCTAAATACGCTTTGTTATGCACTGAAGGCTTGCTGAGATGAAGGCCATTCTTTGTGGCCCAAGTGCTGGCAGGATGGGAAGATGGCGAGGGGAGATGAATCTTTTTTATCCAGTTCTGGAGATCTTCCAGCTTGTCCTTTTTGATGTTAATAATTGGAACTGGTGGAAAATGCTACCCGTTGGAGTAGGAAGTGCTATAAAAACATGGATTAATTTTGGGATATGTATTCAAGGTTGGGGCTTGCAGCCAGTTGAAATTTGTGATGAATCAGCTCTGATGTATATCAATGCTCAAGGACCCGCTTGTAGAAATAACTGCTGAGTAAGCTGCTTCAGCATTTCTCACACTTGCAGATCCAAACACATTGGAGCCAATTCATAACCTATGAATAGATTTGAAGCCAACATAGTAGTAAGTGTAAGTCCCCATGAGCTTGTGGAGTAATGAAGAGAGCAACACATTGCTGAAATCCAAGCCTCAATGAGATCTTGAGGACAAGAGGTCAGATCGAGAAAACATCCAAAAATCAAAGGGTAGACACTCTTTATGACCCTGCTGTCAGAAGTGGTGGGGAGGAGACTCTTTTCTAAAGAGGATCCTGGGGGGAAGCTGCACCCACAAGTCTCCTGGTGTGTCCCTCTGCTGATGAAGAGAAGGACAACTTCTTCAACAAAATGCATCTTTCCCCTGCTTCTGCCCAATGAAGAGAGCCTAAAATAAGAGAGCCGTCTTTCTTCCTGGTTTGTGGACTGTCTGCCACCAAAGCATCGTTAAGGCTCAGACATGTTGGTGTTGATTCCATGATGGGGGTTAGATTAGCAAGCAGGACTTGCTGTGCCACTCCAGGCAACTATGAGCTTTTGTTAACACACAAATCCTTCTATGAAGATAGTTCCAGGTGGGTACCGTGCTGCTCTGCAGTAGAAGAGCAAGTTTCGAGCCCAGTAGCACCTTTTAAGACTGGTGCTATGGGACCTGAGTCTTACAAATCCTTCCATCACTTTACTCAGAGCCCAAATATGTCTCCTACTGTCTTCTTTAACTGGAAGAAGCAAGGGTCTTTCCCAAGACTACAGGGTCAGTACCCTTCCTGAATCTCCGGCAAGAGTCCATATATTCCGTTGCACTTCTTTTCAATCGGATGGCTGGAACATCTGTTGCCCCACTGCAGGGCCAGCGCATTTCCCTAAAGAAGCAAGCCATGAGGCCCCCAGAGAGAAAAGACAGCAGGGCAGGTCTTGCCCTGGTTCCTCTTTCCATGAACCAGCTGGAGAGTCAATTGCTGCTGGGGAACTGATGGTGTGTTCAGGTAAGTTGTTCCTCCTGCACGCGGAGCGAAGGCTGCCTGCTCTGTGTCTCTTCCGCCTCTTTGCTTGATCAGATTTCTAGCGGAGTAATTGAAATGATGAGAGACTGACACCCTCCTTGTTGGTGATGATGCTGACATGTGGACTTGTCATTCTTTTAGAGACACCTGTGGGCAGCCTCTCTTGTATAAAAGCAGACCTGAATCTGTGTGTCTTGAGACAGTTTCTCTTCCTACTGCTGTTGCTAAATCTCTCTTTAGCATGAAACTTGGGTTGTACCCGAACACAGAAATCCCATGGTCCGTGTCTGGGAGGAGTTATCCTTGATATTATGGAGAGTGGGTGGAGCTGGGCAGAAATTTAGACCAGCACTTGTCCTGAGGTTCCAGCTGTTTACTGTATAGGAGCCTCTGTGGTGTTTGTAATGCATTCTGTGGCATGGACCTTGGATTGGCTTACTAGACTAGAGTCACATCTGGAATGATGTGTTCTTCAGGGACCTTGATGCGGTCAGAAATTGCAGACCGAAGTTGGTGTGTAGTGAATGCATGGTTCTCCTTTTGAACTGAAGGCGTTCCAGTTCTTCTAGCTTTGGAGTAGCCTAGTCAAAGCAAGTAAACTTCTGTGGATTATTTTATGTAAAAAAATCCAGTCCCAGTTAGAGGTAACAGTTCTCCGACCCACCTTTTTGCAATTCAAAATCTTCTCCAGTGATTTTGGAGATGAGCAGCTCTCCAGCTCCTCAAGTGGCCCAGCTAGATAAAAACAAAAGCTAGACTGAATGAGATGGGAGGATGTCTACCCAAACATGTGTCTGGACAGAGAGAACACTGGATGGGGAGATGGGGAATGTAAGCAGAAGGGAGGAAGCCCTGTAATGGTACTGGGGAAATGGCATGTGCAGGGATACAACAGGGATACAACACTTTTGGGACAGGGATACAACACTTGTACTTGGTTAGTTCAAGCTAGTCCAATCTTGTCAGATCTTGGAAGCTAAGCAGCTCTGGTTAGGATGGGAGGGAAGTCCAGAATTGGGCAATGGAAAACCACTTCTATTTGTCTCTTACCTTGAAAACCTTATGGGGTTGCCATCAGACAGCTATGACCTGACGGTGCGTTATGCACACACACCATGCTTGCAGGCTTCTCTAAAGCCTCTGGTTGGCTACTCTCAAGTGGTTTTAAATTCCCTGGAATGGCCCTTTATTTTTCACAGCGCACCTGGCAATCCCTGCGCAACATGGCAGCAGGCCATAAGGAGGAGGAAGATACCGAAGAAAGAAAATATTTAAAATCATGGGAACCATTTTTAATATTTATGATGTTTGTTTAAAACCTGTCCAGATCTTGGTTTTATGTATATTCTAATCTACTTTCTCGATGAATGGATTAAAACACAAATGAATTATGAGCCACAGCCTTCGTAAAAATGCTGCTATAGGATGAATGCAGTCTGCGTTCCGCTTGGCTTCGGTGGGAAAACTCAGTAGAGAGATTCTAAAAAGCCTCTTCCAAATGCTTCTGGCCCCGGACATCTGAAGCTGCCTTACCGAGCCTGATTGTTGCAGCATCTCGTCCAGCATCCTCCGTGCTGACTGCTGTCCGAGATCCTTTGAGACTGGCAATGCCAGCAACTGAACTTGGGACCTTCCTCATGCAGATCTGAGCTATGGCCTCCCTGGCGCATAAGATGGATTCTGGCTCAGATGACACCTTGTGAGCCAGCTTTTCCCCACCTCCCCATTAATACAAAGTCCCAGTGGCCCTGACAGCTGCGGTGCTGTTTTGCCACCTGCATGATGTATGAGGGTGTCCTCCCCCCAGACTGGAAGAAAAATGCATCTGGCGAAATGTTTATACATTTGTTTGCCTGGGAGAGAAACCGCCTCTGATGTTTATTCAGCAGCCCCAGCCCCGGGAGGATCTTGATAACCTTTGGAATGTTTCCTCAACTTCTCTCTTCCCAGGAGGAGCCTTTTGCTCTTTTGGGGAGGGGGCTGGTTGGCTCTTTGTTCTGATCCCCTGTAATACTCTCTGCTCCCGTGAAGGAATTCTCCAACCAGATGAGCGATACATGTGCTTGTTAATAGAAGGCTCCTAGGTGCCCAAAGGACTCACCCA
Source organism: Eublepharis macularius (assembly GCF_028583425.1). NCBI lineage: Eukaryota > Metazoa > Chordata > Lepidosauria > Squamata > Eublepharidae > Eublepharis > Eublepharis macularius. The sequence continues at coordinate 39,224,370 of NC_072804.1, read as the reverse complement.
CAGAAGATGGTAACTGCCAGGCCTCTGCATGCATTACTGCTCTGGTTTTGCCTTTCTTTTCTGCCACACCTCTCTCTGCTCTGGGTGTGTTTGTATCACTCAGTGCAGAGCTGCAGCACACTCTTTTAGGGACTGTTTGTGTCTCTGCATATGTATTGCACCAGGCTAGTCTCCTTCCAATCATGACCAGATCAGTGAATCACAGAGGGGAGGATGGCTCCTCCCTTATGCATCCTCTAATTCTTTCCATGTGGAAGAGTTAGGCATGCTTCCATCCTAATTAAGGAAAGAGGCTAGCTTGGGAAGTGTTGGTGTGTCCTCTTGGCCAGCAGTCTCTTAAGGGAGAGGAAGGGATCCTGTAGACAGTGGCTGAGCTGAGATGTGAAAGCACTAGGTAAAGGTAAAGGTAGACCCCTGTGCAAGCACTGAGTCATTACTGACCCATGGGGGAACATCGCATCATGATGTTTTCTTTTTACAGGGGGGGTTGCCATTGCCTTCCCCTGTCATCTATACCCCCAGGAAACTGGGTACTCATTTTACTGACCTCGGAAGGATGGAAGGCTGACTCAACCTTGAGCAGGCTACCTGAACCCGGCTTCCACCAGGATCGAACTCAAATCATGAGCGGAGCTTGGGCTGCAGTACTGCAGCTTACCACTCTGTGCCGCAAGGCTCTTCTTATGAAAACCACTTCCTATGAAGCCACTAAGGGGAACAAAATTGAAATGCTTCCCAGATAGGAGGACTACTTGCTGCTGGTGCCCAGGCTCAGGCACCTGTGGGTTGGGCTGCCTCCATCCTGGGTCGTATTGCTGCATGGTCTCTAATGATCTGTTCTCCAAATACATCAACTGGCTGACTTGCTGGGGAGGGGGCGGGGCGTAGCAGAGCTTTCTGATACAGCCCAGCCAAATGGCAACTCCTAGGATTTGGATGTATGGAGAACAGCAGACAGCCCTTGGTTGGGATTGTGTTTGTGTTGATGTGCCATGGCATTGTATTTTTTTTCCTCTGGGGCAGTGGAAAGATTATATTTGAGGATAGATTAGATTTTATTCTTGGCTGTTCTTCCCTAAAATATAATGCTGCTTCAGTTTGCAAGAAAGAGGGGCTTGCCCAAAGCTTCCTGCCATGGCTTGTGGCTCAGCTGGGATTTAAACTCAAATCTCCCCCTTCCACATCTGGAGCTCTTGATGCCTTGAATGGCTTTGCATGGAAGCTGCTGGGCCAGGAGTTTAGACTGGAGCCTGATTTGAAACCCTTTGCCTTGTTAAGAGGGGTTCATGCAACGTGCGTGACTGCAAGCACAGGGGTGGTCAGCATACAGGCAGGGCAACGCTGGAGCAGGGAAATGGAGAACGGGAATGGGCTGGCTTTGGGAGCTCATTACCTGTGACATTTCAAGAGCCTCAGCCTTAATACCTGGCAAATATTTAAGAATTGTGCAGTACGTATGTAGTGTAACTGCACAGTTAGACCATTCATTATGCTTGAGAGGCATGCATGGCATTAATATCTATTAAAGTCTGCTTCTCAGTCCTCAAGCTGCAGCCTTCGAAACTGATGTGAAGTACTGAGTGCCTTTGAGCCATATGCAGGATGTAGCTCTCTGAGTACCCCCCTGCACTCATCGATGTGGAGTGCAGAATTTCTAGATTCGGGAGTCTGTTTTCCAAGCTGCCCTTGGATCTTCCTGCCTTGTCAAAGGAGCAGTTAGTCTTTTAGTAAAGTGCACTGAAGAAGCTGGATCTGCTTAACAGGTGCTTTTAAAAGGTGGACAGGGAAACTGAGTCACTCTGGCTGCTAAGTTTCATGCATATTGGGTAATGCACTTTCAGTGTACTTTAGTGATTGGAAGTGGATTTTCTTGTTTCATACAGGAAAATCCAGTTGCAAAAAGGTTGCTAAAATGCATTGGCAGTGCATTATCCATCCCACATGAAAGCAGCACTTGGGTATGTGGCGTAGCTCTGAGTCTGACTTGGACTCCTGTGCTAGTCAAATTATTTTGATTGACACTTTCCTTCTGGTAATGGACATGAGGTTGGTCTCTTTGCAGGCTTGGCAGGATTCCTGGAAACGAAGTTGCGTTGAGTGATTTCTGTATTTTTGCAGGGGCAGGTGGGTCAGGGAAGAGAAAGAGAAGAGGCTTCACCTTGAGAAGCAAATATTGTACAAAATGCATTTGAAAAATAGGACAACAGGAAGCTTCGGGGTGGCTTGGCAAAATAGCTTTGCCCATGGTCAGGGGAGTACATTTGTTTGAAATGAATGAACAACCCTAGTGGGAAAGGCAATTTTGTTAGGGTAAAACAAAGCAAACGGACGTGGCATTTGTTCCTTGTCGCTGAGCCAGGCATCATCGCCCCAGTTGTTGCTGGCTAGTGAGTGCTGTTCAGCAACTGGGGGCCACTGGGAAAGCAGGGATGGCCCTTCTGCCCTTGCCGCCAGACAGGATAGCAGAGGAAACGGCGTTGCTCTTGCCGCAGCACTCGGCTGCTGAATGTCTGTCAGCAGCTGGGGCAAGTTGGGGAGGCAACCCTGGCACCGCCACTGCGCACTCTGCTGAAGCCAGTTGAAATGAGAACAGCTGTAATATCAAAGGCCAGATATGCAATGCGAAGTAGAACAAAAGCGTATGAGATTTTTGGAACAGAATGGGGGAGGGGGTAAGATGAGGGGTAAGTTTGGATTCTCGAAAGAGGCTGGAAATTTGAGTTGTGCAACTTCTGCCTGAAAAGAAGTGGGAGACGCTCAAAGGAGCTGAAGTGCGAAGCTCAGGGCCAGGGTGTGTGTGTGTGACTGGTCCTTGCAAGTATTTCTAAGACAGCTTTTCTCCTGGATTTGTCACTGCTCCTGTGGCAGAAGCCCCGTGGCGCAGAGTGGGAAGCTGCAGTACTGCAGCCCAAGCTCTGCTCACAACCTGCGTTCGATCCTGGCGGAAGCCGGGTTCAGGTAGCTGGCTCAAGGTTGACTCAGCCTTCCATCCTTCCGAGGTTGGTAAAATGAGCACCCAGTTTCTGAGGTCGGTAAAAGGAGTACCCAGGTTCCTGGGGGTAAAGTGTAGATGACTGGGGAAGGCAATGGCAAACCACCCCGTAACAAAAAGTCTGCTAAGAAAATGTCCTGATGCGACGTCCAGCAATGACTCAGTACTTGCACTTTTACCTTACCTGTAGTGGCTGGAGCTATGCTTGGTCATGGTACAGCTTATGAGTACAATATTGTAAGAAAACAGAAGGGAGGTATTGGGGCAGTTAATAGCCCTCAATGTGAAGATGCTGGCGTGACATGAACCCTCCAGTCTAATAAAGTCTGGCCTTTGGTGCCTAGGATCATGGAGCTGCTGGCATTTTAAAAGTGAGCTTGAGTGGTCTCACTTGAGTCAGATGGGCTTGTTTAACAGCTTCCTTTATTTACTGGATTTATGAATGATAATGAAATCCTGCCTTCAAGTCATAGCTGACTTATAGCGACCCCTGCTGGTGTCTTCAAGAAAAGACACTAAGAGAGGTGGTTTGCCATTGCCCGTATCTGCAACCCCGGTCCTTGTTGGAGGTCTCCCATCCAATTACTAACCAAGGCTGGCCCTGCTTAGTTTCTGAGATCTGATGACGTCAGGCTCTCCTGGGCTTATGTAAGTGCAAAATAGTGCTTGAAGGAGAATATGCAGGATGGCTGCCCCTCCCGGGGAACAGAGACAGGAGGTGCTCTATGCTGCTGGTGTGATGGATTTCCAAGAGGTGAAGAGGCCAGGCCTTTCCATGTGAAGATATTGAATCAGACCATCAGTCCATCAAGGTCAGGATCATCTGCTCTAACTGGCAGCAGCTCTCCAGGATCTCAGGCAGAGGTCTTTCCCATCATCTCCTGCCCCATCCTTTAAATGGAGATGCCAGGGACTGAACCTGGGACTTTTTTGCATGCCAAGCAGATGCTCTGCCCCTGAGCCATGGCCCCTCCCCTACACAGATGCAAAAGATCTCAGCAGATCTTTGCAGCGGCAGGTTTTTGTGTTCTGGATTGTTGTGAGTACTTTCCCTTGTGGTGGTTCTCCCCAATTCTCTGGCTGCTGTGTTGCCTGTCAACACAACCCTTCACTGGCTTGCTCTTGCTGGAAACAGTGGCGACCTATTTCCTCCTTGCCTCTTTGTAGCTTATTTCAGATTATTTGTAGATTATTTCAGCCACCCCTTCCAAACCATTTCCACCACCTTGAGGCATCAGAGTCATTTAGGAATTGGTTGCCGGCATGGTGACCCGTGTCCTGCTCTGCGCCTGCTTGCACAGTGTTTAGGCCCTGCTTGGTGTCCAAGAACTGTGTGTGTGTTTCTCTTGCCTGGGAGTGTCTGGCTTGGACCTCTCACCAGCCCCTCCAGGCCTGCTTCTGAGGTCCATGAGCCATGCCTCCTAAATGGTGCATGTGGAGAGGTTGTATGTAAGCTCTTCCTGGGATGGAACAAGAGGCAAGAGATAGCAAAGCGGGTGCCGAAAGGGGCCCACGTATTGATGTAATTTCCCCAGAGCTCTCCTGAAGGAAAAGGGCACAGCAAGGAAACTTGGTAGGGCAAATCTTAGAAGCTGCCTCTCTGGAAGACCACCTGGGAGCTTGGGGTAAGTAGGGTTGCCAACCTCCAGGTGAGGCCTGGAGATCTCGCAGTATTTCAGCTGGTCTCCAGACTACAAGGGTCAGCTCTCTTGGAGAAAAGGGCTGCTTTGGAGGGTGGGCTCCATGGCATTATATCCTGCTGAGGTCGGTCTCCTTCCCAGGCTCCCCCTGCTCAAATCTCCAGGAATTTTCCAACCTGTAATTGGCAACCCTGGGTGGAGTAGAAGTGAAACAAATTAACAGATAATCTTGTCCATAAACTAATTATGTGCTGTAGGATTAAAGCAGCTTTTCAGAAGATTAGGCAAATACAGAAGTATCGGCTGCTGTTAAGCACAACTGTGAATGCAATTGCCATGTTCAGGGGCAGTATGCAATGGAATATCAGGATTTGTTGTCCCCCCTAGTGGGAGAGGGCTACTGCCTTCATGCCCTTGCTGCTTCCGGCAGCATCTGGACCAGGAGGCTGGACTCTGGATTCGAAACACTTAGGTCTGATCCCAGCGAGGCAGGGGTGTGTGTTTTTTTGCATTGTTTGATGGCCTATACTGTATGTATCTAGAGCCCCGTGGCACAGAGTGGTAAGCTGCAGTACTGCAGCCCAAGCTCTGCTCAGGACCCGAGTTCGATCCAGGCAGAAGTCGGGCTCAGGTAGCTGGCTCAAGGTTGACTCAGCCTTCCATCCTTCCGAGGTTGGTAAAATGAGCACCCAGTTTCCTGGGGGTAAAGGGTAGATGACTGGGGATGCAGTGCCATAACAAAAAGTCTGCCAAGAAAATGTCGTGACTCATGATGCAATGTCCCCCCATGGGTCAGTAATGACTCAGTGCTTGCACAGGGGACTGCCTTTACCTTTTTACCTTTACTGAATGGCTACTTCCCCCCTCTTCCTATACTGTGAAATTGGCCTCAAGTCTCAGGGCCAAACTACAAGTGACGAATGACACTTGAACGGCAAGTGTATTCCTCCCTGTTCACTTGCCCTCTACTTGCTCTCCACTCAATCCACTTGCCGTTTAAGTGTCATTTGTCACTTGTAGCTTGGCCCTCAGTGAGAAAGGCAAGGTGTAAATAAGCAAAATAAACAAATGTTATAGGGACCAGTTACAGGAAATCCTGAAAGAGAACAATAGTTTCACAGCCTGCATTTCCACCAACAGAGGCAAACTTGCATTCTGTTGTTAGTACTTCAGATGTCATGATACACATGAATGTCTTGCAGGGTGGAACAGAGATCAAGGAGCTGGCAGTGTCCCAGAGGTTCTGGCTATGTTCTTCCCATAAATCTGTGCAAGTCCTTACAGACTGCTTAAGGGAAGCTTGGTATCTCTCATCAGTGGTACTTAGGGCAGCTCTTTAGGGAGTGCCTCCATGGGGCTTCCAGGAGAAACCTAGTGTATGGGGTGGTGGTGGGGTTTGGAAGTACATCCTCCATGTTATGATCCTGCCTAAGATCTACAGGAGTGCTTCCATGGACAGAAGGCTTCCAGGCATTTTGAGCTGCAGTGGAGAGTCAGGGGTGTGAAAATCGCATTCTGTGGGCAGAAATCCTTCCATCCATTCCAGCGGATCAAAATCCCTGTCTGGCAGATGGGAGCCCTCAGTTGGTACACAGCAGTGCAAGGTTGTGGGTGACTTTGCTCTCAGTCTATGTCCCAAGTTTCTTCCTAGAATGAAAATAGCTCAGGGCCCCTGTGGTAGATAAGAGCAAGAGTCCAGTAGCACCTACAAGACTAACAACGTTTGTGGTAGGGCATGAGCTTTCATGAGTCACAGCTCACTTCTTCACCTGTGATTCATTAAAGCTCATATCCTGCCACAAATTTTGTTAGACTTATAGGTGCTACAGGACTCTTGCTCTTTTCTACTGCTACAAACAGACTAATACGGCTATCCATCTTGATCTGGCCCCTGTGGTGAACAACAGTACCTGTGAAAGGGCCAAAATCTATTTCTTATGAGCAAGTGGTTCTGGGCAGCACCAGATCCAGGCATGCGGGCACCTGGGGCAAACCTTGCCCGCCTGCGTGGCAAGCCGGCCGCTCCAGTGCCTGGTGAGCCATGGAACTGGTGGCGGCATGGCTGTGCGCTGGGGCGGCTGGCTGGCTTGCCGTGCATGCAGAACCTCCCAGCCCTGCACTCAGCCACCCATGCGGCAAGCCAACTGCCCCAGCGCACACCCTCACTGCCGACAGCTCCGTGGCTCACCAGGTGCTGGGGTGGCTGGCTTGCCGCACGGCCAGCTGAGTGCAGGGCTAGGAGGCCCTCCGCGCAGTTAGCGTGCCCCACTGCCCTGTGCCGCCTGCGTGGCAAGCCAGCCACCCCAGCCTATGGTGAGCTGTGGAGCTGGCGGTGGCGAGGGCGTGCGCTGGGGCAGCTGGCTTGCCGCGCGGGTGGCTGAGCGCAGGGCTGGGAGGTCCTGCGCACGCGGCAAGCCAGCCAGCCACCCCGTCGGCGGGGCTGGCTTGGGTCTCCCAACCCTGCGTGTCGCGCACAGGGCTGGTCTCAGCAGGCAGGAGGCCCACTGGTACTGCAGGGCAGAACACAACAGGCAGGAAGTCAGTAGTCCCGGAGTCAGGTCAGGTGTCAGAGCCAATATGTCAGTCAGAGAGAGGAGCAGGCAGAAGAGTAGTCAGAAAGCAGGCCGGGGTCAGAATCCAATCCAACAGCAGGGCAGGGCACAAGGCAGGGCAAGAGCGTCCAGGCGTAGAGCTCTGGTAGCAGGGAGTGGCGAGCTGAGTTGCTTCCACGCTTGGTTTCCTCGGCGTCTTCCTTTTATGCTGTCCTAATGAGGAACAGCTGTTGCCTCTCTCTCTAACAATTCAGTTCGGTGTTGCGCCTGTAAACGGGCGCTTCTTCGCCTATCCAACAGAGCTGACTTATCTCTATGCTTCCTCCTTTCAGCTGGCCCCAAGTGCTCAGGTTTCGCTTTTGCCCTGTGGGAGTCTTTGTCTCTTACAGCCTCTGTGGAGGTTTCTGGCTGTTCCTCATCCCTGACAGTCTCTGCAGAAGCTCCAGGCTGTTCTTGCTGAATTCCTCCTGGAGCAGCAGCAGTGGTTTCTGACGGCTCTTCCTCTCCAATAGCTTCTGCAGGGGCTTCTGGCTCTAGAGAAGACCCTTCTGGCCCTTCCTGCTCATCTTCTGAGGAGGACTCTGAAGCAATAGGTAAGGTGGCCAGCCGGGGCTGGGGCTGACTCATGACACCGCGCTCCGCCTCCCGGGCAGCTGGCAGCCACGCCCAGCGTCCCCTCTTTGGCGGCGCCAGGGGCAAGCTACCCCCCCTGCCCCCCCGATCCAGCCCTGGTTCTGGGGTTGCTGTTTAGGATGCGTTCTAAACTTTCTCCGGAGCCAGTTAAGTTGCATCTGTGCCCTGATGTGATCCTGAATCTTGTGACCTCTTTGATTTTCTGAAATCCAGACCAACATCACGGTTTCAGTTCACAATGTGAGCCTTGCTGTGCATTCAAACTGCTCATATTTTCTGCGGGGAACAGAGGTTCAAACAGAGTTTACAAGCAGCTCAAGATAACAATCCTGTTGTTCCCACGGCCCCCTCCCCATCGATAAATTGTTGGTGGCATCTTTATGTTTCAGTAAATCCCGGCTCCCTTGACTGTGTAATTGTCAAGCACTAAATAATTTCATTTAGGGCAGATGAAGAAAGATGTGCACTGCTTTTGAAAGCATTATTTCCAATCTGATCAGGAGCAGGGCTTCCTCCTCTGTGGTGGCTGGTGCTGTAGGGGCATTTAATAATGAGGATGGCTTACCTTGATGTGCTTTCCTGCCATGTGAATCTAATATGCAACTCCCTGGACCTTTAGTTCCATTGAGTTTACATTGATGTGGACTTCGGGGCTGATTGCTGACTTGTTGAAGGTGGGGGGAAACCAGGGCTGGTCTGCTCTCTTCTTTGTTTCTGTTCTGGGTGTTCACAGCACCATCTTCTCAGCTCGGAGCAGGCATTGTCCTCTGCTTTTGCCTCCTTTGCTTCTTCCTCCTCCTTCAGTCTCCTCTCTCTCCTTTCCTTTGTCCTCCTTCATGAGTCAAGGTCATCCAGTGTCGATGCCTTCGTGACCAAAGACAGTGAATCAATTTGTTATCACAAAGCGCTGGGCTCTGAATCGTTGGTACCTTTGATTTCTATCTAGGGATGTGCGTTTCGGCATTCAGAATGCCGAAAGAATGCCGAAACAAAAGTGTTTCGGCTTCTTTCGGGGAATGCCGAAACGTTTCGGGAATGCCGAAACGTTTCGGGTAGCCGAAAGAAAAAAGCCGAAACGTTTCGGGATTCTTTCGGCTTTCTTTCGGCTTTTCTATGGGAAAATGCCTCCGTCTTCCAGGACGTCTGGAGGAGGCATTTTCCCACCTAATAAGCCCAAAATTGGTGGGGACCTTCCTCTAACCCTTCTCTAACAACCACCCAAGTTTCAGACAGATTGGACTTTGGGGGGCCATGTTATGGCCCCCCAAAGCAGGTCCCCCATCCTCCCATAAGAAAGCGAAGGAGCAGCATATTGTTAGCATGCTGCTGCTGATCTTTCTTCATTATTTCCTATGGGGAAAAAATGAAGAGGCAGGCTTCCTTTGCCAGGGGTGGCATTTTGCATGCAAAATGCCCCCCAGCCCTCAGGGGCCCTTCTCCCACCCCTCCTCCCACCCCCCACCAAGGCTCAGCCTGCTCCCACTTGGGGGGGCCATTTCATGGCCTCCCCAAGTAGGTGCTCTAATCTCTACCACTGACAGCTGGGGGAGGCTTGTGTTGCCAGGGGTGGCATTTTGCATGCAACTTTAGGTTACACAGTAGGAGGGCACAACAGGGCATGATAGCAATGTACTGCAAAAAATAATACAACCCACTTCACCGTTTTTGACAGCAATTGTGTTTGTGTGATTCTCTGATGTGAAGTGAGTTGTGTTATTTTTGTGTAATACACTGCTTTCCTGCTCTGTGGTGCCTTCCTAAAGCAGTTACAGAAATAAAGTGCTTTTGACAGCAATTTTTTGGGGTGATTCTTTAATGTGAAGCGAGTTGTGTTATTTTTGTGTAAGATAGTGATGCCATGCCCTTTGGTGTTCCCCCCTGCTGTGTAACCTAAAGCTGTTCAAGAAATAAAGTGTTTTTGACAGGAATCATGCTTTGTGATTCTCTGATGTTAAGTGAGTTTTGTTTTAATTTTTCTGTGTGGGGGACTGCTGGTGTAATGTGTCATAATGCTTTGCCTACTTGTACTTTGGAAGGGAGAATATAATTTTTTTTAAACTTTATTTTGTGTTGTTCTTGTTTTATTCTTTGTTGTGCAGTTGGTTCCCATCATAGGGAACAATGGGGCTGGCTGGCCAGCCATCTCTGTAAGTGGTGGGGGAATTTGAGGGAGGGTGTCTGTGGTTCAGGTGCTCTTTCACAGGGACCAGCTGGCACTCAGAAGTGTGCCCACCATTGTGGCACCCCTGGGCTGTGCAGAATTGCCCAGGGAAAGAGAGTTTAGAAGTTCCCAGCATAGGGAACAAAGGGAGAGGGCTGGCCTTTGCCAGCCTGTTCCTGGGGTTATGGGTGTAGGGCAGGTGGGGGTGGATTTGGGTCTGTGAGGGGCTAATGTGGGGATTTGGGTCTGTGTGTGGCAGCTGGGGGGGGGAATTGGGTTTGTGTGGGGCTGTAAGGGGTGGACTTTAGGGGCTGAGAGGACCTACTTGGGGAGGCCATGAAATGGCCCCCCCAAGTGGGAGCAGTCTGAGCCTTGGTGGGGGGTGGGAGGAAGGGTGGGAGAAGGGCCCCAGAGGGCTGGGGGGCATTTTGCATGCAAAATGCCACCCCTGGCAACACAAGCCTCCCCCAGCTGTCAGTGGTAGAGATGAGAGCAGAGCATCTACTTGGGGAGGCCATGAAATGCCCCCCCAAGTGGGAGCAGGCTGAGCCTTGGTGGGGGGTGGGAGGAGGGGTGGGAGAAGGGCCCCAGAGGGTTGGGGGGCATTTTGCATGCAAAATGCCACCCCTGGCAACACAAGCCTCCCCCAGCTGTCAGTGGTAGAGATTAGAGCACCTACTTGGGGAGGCCATGAAATGGCCCCCCCAAGTGGGAGCAGGCTGAGCCTTGGTGGGGGGTGGGAGGAGGGGTGGGAGAAGGGCCCCTGAGGGCTGGGGGGCATTTTGCATGCAAAATGCCACCCCTGGCAAAGGAAGCCTGCCTCTTCATTTTTTCCCCATAGGAAATAATGAAGAAAGATCAGCAGCAGCATGCTAACAATATGCTGCTCCTTCGCTTTCTTATGGGAGGATGGGGGGACCTGCTTTGGGGGGCCATAACATGGCCCCCCAAAGTCCAATCTGTCTGAAACTTGGGTGGTTGTTAGAGAAGGGTTAGAGGAAGGTCCCCACCAATTTTGGGCTTATTAGGTGGGAAAATGCCTCCTCCAGGCGTCCTGAAAGACGGAGGCATTTTCCCAAAAAAAACCCCCGAAAGAATGCCGAAAGAATGCCGAAAGAATCCCGAATCCCGAATCCCGAAAGAGATTCTTGTTTCGGCTTTCGGCTTTAACGGTAGAGAATCTTGTTTCGGGTAATCCCGAAACAAGAAAGCCGAAAGTTTTTTCCTTGCACACCCCTATTTCTATCCCATCTGCTCTCCATTCAGTCCCTAGAAATGCAGCCTGTGAGTTCAGTGCTCCTGTCCAGTTGGTTGAGATTTCCAAACCGTATAACCTGGTTGGGAACTTGGGGCACAGAAAGTGATGTGGCTTATTGTAAAATTGGCTCTTCTTTCTGAGTGCTACAAACCCTTTGTGTGCCGTCTTCTGTCTACCATGTTTTACCATCCTGATGTTGTGATTGTTTCAGTGAGCACATTGCAGTTTGTGGCACTTGTGCTCCAACACGTTATGAGGTCAGCCCTTGTATTCCTCTGGAGCAGTCCTTGCAGCAGCAGCAGCTTCTGCTAGGGTTGCCAGCCTCCAGGTAGTGGCTGGAGATCTCCCGGAATTACAACTGGTCTCCAGGCCACAGAGATCAGTTCACCTGGAGGAAATGGCTACTTTGGGGGGTGGACTCTATGGAATTATGCCATGCCAAGGTCCTTTCCTTCCCCAAACCCCACTTTCTCCAGGTTTCTCTACATTTCAAGATCTCCAGGAATTTCCCAACTTGGAGCTGGCAACCCTAGCTTCTGCTAATAGAGGACTGAGCGAACCTCATGGACACCTGGATCCTGCACTAACCCTGTTCACAAGTTATAATGAATGCAAGTACAGTGGCATGTACAGTGTACACCGGATTATTTTTTAATCTGTGTGCTGAGTAATTCTCATATTGCATTCGACACATGTAGAGATGAACGTATCATTGAAAATGCACATTTATCCCGCGACTGGCCCCTGGTTTCATTTGTAAAGTTGAACATACGTTGGCATTTCCTTACAAGCTGATGTATGTGCATTCACTGTAACGTGTGAACAGGGCTACTTGTCTGGGTGGAGAGCTGGAAGGAGAACTCCAGGCTACATTCTTCAGATCTCCCATCAGGAACACAAACGGTCTCCTCGTCTTCTTAGTCATTCCCCCCCCCCCCCGAAAATCCAACTTCTTTGCCTTTTCTCAATGACTCCCCCGAGGGATCTCATCTCAGATACTCGCTGTTGGCCGTTCCAGTTCTGTTAACTGTTGGATCATTTGGCATCATTAGTATTGTGAATTTTTTGGGGGGGCAAAAGTGTTTCAGAGGTGTAATTCTGTCTTACAAATGAGAAACAATCCTTTACAACACTATTAAAAGCACCATCTAATAGTTCACACTTCTAATGTGTCCCATGAAATGCTGCTGTGCATAATATTCTCATTTCCATTGCATGTTTGCAGTTATCATTCTGACAGTAAAACAAAGAGGTAATGTGATTATAGTAATATTTGTATTTTTTTTAAGCGCTGGGGACTAGGACTGTGGCTTTGCAGGTGGCCAGGAATCTTCATTGTGGTGATCTCCAGGTCACCCAGTTTACTCATGGAGCCTGTTGGCCTTCTGCATGCTGCTGCTCTCTAGCATCTAGAGCAGGAGTCCCCAACATGGTGCCTGTGCTCACCTTTCCTTGTGCCCGTCGAGTGTTTTTAGAAAGTGGACGGGGCCAGGTGGGGCTCTTGCCCAGCAAGTCTTCTAATTGGCCACTGGAGATGTGATTGTGCAGATTTTTAAAAACGTAGCGATGGCAGCAGCTGCCACCACAGCACAAGGATCTTCATTCACTGTGTGATTGAAGCTAAGCGGTGACAGCCATTTTAAGACAGGCTCTGCCTCCTGTGGCAGCCTTTTGTGGGTGTGCCCACCACTCTGTATCCAAATTCCAAAGGTGCCAGTGGGTACAAAAAGGTTGGGGCCCCCTGGTCTAGACTTGCACTGGAGGTGGTGGAGAGTGCCCTCAAGTCAGAGTTGACTTATAGCAACCCCTAGTGGGCTTTTCATGGCAAGAGACTAGCAGAGGTGGCTTGCCATTGTCTGGCTCTGCAACTCTGGACTTCATTGGAGGTCTCCCATCCAATTACTAACCAAGGCTGACCCTGCTTAGCTTCTGAGATCTGATGAGATCAGGCTCACTTGGGCCATCCAGGTCAGGGTCTAGAGCACTACTTCAATGTTAAAATCACTTGTAAATCCATATCTCTTTCCATCTTGGATCCTATCTCCTACACAACCTACTTGCTATAAGGTCAAGAGGCCTGCAAAAGATTCGGGTTTTTTCCAGGCTTGAAAAGAAGGGAGGGGCAACAGAAGGTTTCAGGTATTCTAGGTGAAGTGGGATGAATGAGTGGTTCGGGGCCCCAGGAGTACTTTCCCAAAGAGACACCACGTGTATAGGTGGGGAGTCTTGGTTGGGTCAGAGGAAGAGGTTGTTTGGGTGGGAAATAGTTCCGTCTAAAGCAAAAAACAATTGCTAGGAAATGATTCTGCAAAGGGGGCTCTTTCTTTCACAGAAGTTAATGCAGCAGGTTTCTTTTGTGGCTAAGGCCTAATTACAGAGAGGCCTTGATTAATAATTGAATGGTCAGATGTCGGATAAGACGTGACTTCTCCTGGAGACAACCTGATTTCACTCTCATGCATGTGACTGAGTTATAGGTACACATGAATGTGTGAAGCTGTCTTAGACTGAATCAGACCTTCGGTCCATCAAGGTCTGTATCATCTACTCAGACTGGCAGCAGCTCTTGAGGTTCTCAGGCAGGAGTCTTTTCCATCACCTGCTGCCTGGTCCCTTTAACTGGAGATGCTGGAGATTGAACCGGGAACCTTCTGCGTACCAAGCAGAGACTCTGCCACTGAGCCACATCCCTTCCTCATGGAGGGGTACCTTTTGTTGCAGAAAGGGCCAGAATCCCTTTTTCTTGGCCTGATGAGGCACCCAAAGGGGAGCTGGTCCCAAAATCTAAATAGAGGGGGAGAAATATGAACCCCGATGGAGGCTTTGTAATCCAAGCAGCCTGTGAGCGTGTGCCTGTGAGGACTACCTTGTTATCTGCCCTGCTGCATGCTGCCATGACGCAGGCTTGAAGCCTCTCAGGGTGGCGCTCATTTTGATTTGCAAAGAAGTCATCAGTGCAATCCTATGAGGTGCTTGACCAGATAGAAAACAGCACTGCAGAGGAACTAATGAATGAAGCAAATAGAGATGCAGCATTTCTGGGAATTTTGAAGCCGTGGAGGGGGAGGTCCCCTCCCTTCACAACCCCCATCCCCAGAAATTTGGGAGGGGGACTGAATAAAGTCTAAACTTATTTAATGCTTTAACAACATAAAATGCAACATTCTAACTAAGCATGAAGAAGTGTACTGTATGGCATATTTATGAAATGGGAAGGTATAATTACTCCGTTTTCTACAAGCAGAATTGTGATTATACTCAAAGCTAAAAAGAGAATGTTGTACTGTATTCTACCTTAGCCCACATATCTTTGTTTTCCTGTCCGAGAGGTAGGAAAATATGGAAGTTAAAAATAGAAACATACATTTTATAGCAAAAAGTATATTATCTGTACAGCCCTCTCATATGCTCATAACAGGGCTAGAAGCATATTTGAATATCGAGTTAAACTGCATAATAATGAAAACGCTGGATAGTGTAATATCATACACATTATCGCATATTAATTGTGAACAAAATGGGTCGCATTTAAACAATAAATATGTGGTTAAAAATGTGTATACACAGAAATTATCATTATCTAATGCTGTGGATAGTCTTACATACATGGCTTCTTACTATATGTTCTGAATGATTAAACTTTGGGTAAAAAGGATTTCCTTCGTACTAAAAGAGAAAATATTTTGTAAGAGTTTTTTTCAGTTCCCCCTAATTTTCCAATGTTCCCATTTGGGAAAAAAATGTGGTGAAAAAAAAGGTTGTAGTCTAATTTCCCCCACCCCACATCTCTAAATGCAAATAATGCTATGGAGCTTGACAGTGACCTCTGTGGAAGTTCAATTCTGTTGAAAGAAATAAATGGGCAACCAAGTCCATGACATATCATACCTAGTTCATAGTGTGTCAACTAGAGATGGGCATGAACTGGGAAAAAACTGAACCATGTGGTTTGTGGTTTGTCAAATTTCACGAACCACGAACTTTCACAAACCTGCCACTGGTTCACAAACCGGTTCCTGAAAACATCACATCCAGATAAGAAAATCATCACTTCCAGGTCAGCAGAAGGTCACTTCTGGGCCAGCAGATGTTCTGTAGGAAGTCCAGCAGAAGCCAGCAGAAGATCTGCAGGAAGTCCATCCCCTGTTGCCTAGGAAACTGATTGATTGGCACCAGGCTGTCTGCAGTGATGAACCAAAAAACGAACCAGCCTAAAAGTTCGTGGCGGTTCGTCAGAAATGGGATCTGATGAACCATGGTTCACAAACCATGAACCGGCCTGGTTCGTGATTTTGGTTCGTATTTCAGTTCGTGCCCATCTCTAGTGTCAACACTATCCTGTGCCTTCAATGTTTTTTCTTAAATCCCAGCAATGTAAACCAAGTATGTGGTCCATTGTCTTTTAAGTGTTTACAAATAGAGCTGGTTTGGTGTAGCGGTTAAGAGCGCGGGACTCTAATATGGAGAGCCAGGTTTGATTCCCCACTCCTCCGCTTGAAGCCAGCTGGGTGACCTTGAGTCAGTCACAGCTTCCCGGAGCTCTCTCAGCCCCACCCACCTCACAGGGTGATTGTTGTTGTGGGGATAATGGCATACTTTGTAAACCACTCTGAGTGGATGTTAAGTCATCCTGGCAGTACATAAATTGAATGTTATTATTGTTGTTGTTGTTCCAGTATAAATTTTTTCTGCATAAAATTTTGAATTTGTTTGAATATGTCATATAAATTGCACTTTCCCTCTAATCAAGCATGTCAGTTCACATATTTGTTGCTGTTGGGATGTGCAGTTAACATGGTGGTACTCTTTAAATTTTATGTACTAAGAAGAAAAATGTGCCTTCGAGTCACAACTGACTCATGGTGACCCCATCCATGGAGCATTCTGGGAAGCAGGGCCGTCGTCACATGGGCTTCTATTTAGATCGAAAATGGCGCAATTTCCCGGCAAACACCCACCTTATTCCAGCACTGATGCAATTTTCTCTCTTCTGCTTTGTGCTTGATAGTCGCAATATTTTGTGCCTCAGTGTGAATGCCTCACATAGATGTTTTTCGCCTTGCCACGCCATAGGCCCACCCTTTTTTTCTCTCCTCAATCCCAGAATCCATTTCTCCCACGACTCCCCCCTTTTTTTGTAATAATGTCCTTATATCGCTATGACGACATCACACAATGAAAATTTTCTGCTGAAGAAAACAAGTAAAAATGACTGAATTGCCATTAGAGAAATTTTTATTTTAACCCAAAACCACACCTCGCTAAAAATGGCCATGTTCTGGCCACTCCATGGGCGGGAAAAAAGGGCAACCTATCAGTGTCGTTCTGGGTTGGGCTACCGGCATGTTTATCTAATGTTATTCCATTATAGCGGAATTAAACGCCAAAAAAAATAAAAATAAAAAGGGGATGAGCTGCTTCTGCGCCCATTAGAGAGAACGGAACAGAGCGCTTAGGTGTGGACAGCTGGGAGCGCGAAGAAATGTGAGGTGACCCAAAGAAACTTTACTGTGCCGATATCAGCGATGATGCTATATGCTGTAAATTTAACGGAACAGATGCCCGTGTGACGACGGCCCAGATGAGCAGATATGGTTTGCCATTGCCTTCCTCTCCCTTGGGTCTTCCTTGGTCGTCTCCCATCCAAGTACTAACTGTGGCAGGCCCTGCGTAACTTCCATATTCTGAAGAGTTCAGGCTAAGCTGGGGCTATTGAAGCTGCTTAATATATTAAATATAAGTCAAAACAAACATGCTAAATCAAATTACTTTCTGTAAGGTATTAGAAAACTTTCCTATGTTAATTTTTCTACATAGTGGGCAATAACCCAATAGACATCAGCAATGTAATTTGAACTTCCAGGTGCCTGAAGTATCGGGCAGATTGCAGGGGCTTCTGGAATTTGGCTTGTCTCCTGGTAGCAGAGCAGAGAACCCCAATAGGGGTTTAAAGATGGAATGAAAGGACAAGGCCTTAAGATGCCTATCGCAGCCCTTTTAGGGAATCCATTGAAGATGTCTAAATCGTGGAATTGCACCAATGTGGCAGTTAAGGGGAAAGAAAGATTCCTGAATGGCTGTAGTCTCTGGACATGGATGCATAAGGTTAGAAGTGGAGAAAAGTTTTTTTTTTAAATAATGTGGTTGGATTACTCATCAGAAGACCCACAGATTAAGGTCTGATACAGTGAACAGTCCTCTGTGTGTGTATCTGTGTGTGATTTAATTGCAAAATCCAACTTAATCAGACTTTGTGGTCATCCCTAAGTCATTCCTGACTTTGTGTATATACAGAAGGGGTTTGAACCAGCAATGGGTAGGGATGCCAACTCTGATTTGGGAAATTCCTGGAACATTTGGAGGTGGAGTCTGACAAGGCCAGAGTTTGGGGAGAGGAGGAACCTCAACAAGATATAATACCATAGACTCCATTCTCCAATGCAGCCATTTCTCTAAGGGAACGGATCTCTGTTTTGGAGATCAGTCATAATTTTAGGTGATCTCCTGGCCCCACCTGTAGGTTTGCAGTCTTATCTGTGACAAACCAGGAAAGAGATTTTGGGGTCAAGATAGCTAGCTCAGTGAAAACATTACTTACCTGTATATCTGTGGTTAAAAAAAACCCCAGATTGCTAGGACAGGCTTGCAAAGAAACAAGCCACTGTTATCTAATGCCTTCATTCAGTCATATCTGGAATGGTCTTGTACAGTTTGCATTAGTGGCTTTTGCCAGACCCAGTTACACTTTCCAGCACCACAACTGTGAAGCAAGGTAGGGCATAGCAACATTTCTTCATAAGTACTGTGCCTCCTATTTTTCCCAGAATGCTGACCCTGGAGTCAGACTCAAGACTGTCAGTCCTTTGCAGGTAGAATCCCCAAGTTCTCCACCGCAAACACGCAGGTGTATTGCTTGAAGTAACTTTATTAGAGATCCATCAAGTACAAGGTGCTCAGACAACTGGTTTGGCAGAAGTGATGTAGATGCGGTCAGTAGTGTTAGTTATAGGGAAGGTTCCCGCCATCAGGATAGGGACCGTTAAAGTTAAAGCGAAGGTGCTGTGTGTGTGTGTGTGTGTGTGTGTGTGTGTGTGTGTGTGTGTGTGTGTGTGTGTGTGTGTGAAAGGGAGAAGCTGTGTTTAGGCTAGACAGAACAAAGAATGAAATCATCTCAGTTCCCAAGAAAGATACATTTTGAGCTGGCTGCAGCCAGCCTTCAAGGACACTTGCTGGAGGCAGCAGGGGAAAAACTTCTCATGTCCTCAGAGGACCAGCACAGAACACAGAATACATTCATGGCAGATATGAGACAGGCAGCGGTAGAACCATTGCAGACCATGAGATGGCAAGCCCATGTACAAGCTGCCTAGTAATGAAGGAGTGAGTTATGTGAAATAGCAGATGGCCCTGAACTGGAACAGCTGTCTGGGCACTGGGAGAAGCAAGGTTATCCCTCATACCAGCATCGTTTTGGAATCTGGAGTAACCCCCATTAGCAGCATCCAAATGGCACATCTCTTTTGTGAGAAGCAAAGTATTGTGGACCATCTAGACCAGATTTTATTTTGACTGTCTCAAAACCCTTGGCTGGAGCTTAAGGAGGAGTGGGCAAAGCTTGGCTGAGAAAAAAATAAGATGTGCAGGCCAAACATTTCCTGATCAGAATTCAAGGAGGAGAAATTAAGCCCCCCCCCCAATAAATGAATCTGAAGAAAACAGTGATGGGGGTGTTTGTTTAAATTTCTTCCTGGATTTAACCCGAAGGGATTCTTCTTATTAATTCTTGTGTGTGTATGAGCGTGTTGTGGGTGGCTGGGACTGAATCTTCTTTTGAAATCACAAATGAGATTACTTTGCAGTTGTCACTCAAGGCTTTCACGTCAACAGGTATTGGGGGAAGGAAACTATTTGGACTTTTCAAATTGTCAAGAGTCCAGTAGCACCTTTAAGACTAACCTATTGTAGCATAAGCTTTTGAGAACCAAAGCCCTCTTTGTCAGATGCATGCATGCATAACGTTGGTGCATCTTAAAGATGCTACTGGACTCTTTACTATTTTGCAACAACAGACTAGCATGGCTAACTCCTCTGGATATTCGTACTTCTAAGGCATTTTCACCCAAGTGGCTTAAAACGTTTCCTTGCTTCAGTTAGTTTGAACGTGAGCCCTACTTTGACTAGAATGCTCATTTGCATTACTAATGTCTCTCCTGCATTTCCTGCATTAGCAATGATTAATGTTCACATCAACAGCAGGACTGAAGCCTCTTGCATGAGGCTCCCTGCAAGTGCTTGTGGTACTCACTGAAGGATGGGATTTTGCTGAGCTGTGGTGGTGGAAAGTGCTGTCAAGTTGTAGCTGACTTATGGTGACCTCCCGCTGGGGTTTCCTGCCTCTATATGGTGACCCTAGTCTTTCTTGGTGGTCTCCCATCCAGTTACTTAGCAAGGCTGACCCTGCTTAGCTTCTGAGATCTGACGACATTGGCTCAGCAAAATAATGATGGAGAGCTAGAGAATGCAAGCCCGCATGTTAAAGAGACAGAATCTTCCCAGAAAGCAGACTGTAGCTGTGTCTCAGGGCTCTATAGTCTCGAAGTGATGGGGCAAGGGGTTGGGAAGTCTGGGTGGTTGGTTGGGTGACCCTGCTTGTGCCCCATCATCTGACAATTATTATATGCCACGTGCAGAGCAGGCGGGGTGAAAAAGATGCCCTGTGGACATGCTTGACGAAGAGCACATTTATTACAATCATGCAGCCACCTCTAAATATGTGTGCCAGTGTATTTCATTCATGAGCCAGAGGGGTGGGGTGTTGAGTGTATTTCCCAGGACAAGGATTCCAAGTTCCCATCCCTGCTTGGGCTACAAAGCTCATTGGGTGGTCTTCTGCTAGTCACTCTTTCTCAGTCGAGCCACCTCACAGGCTTGTTGTGAGGATACAGTGGAGGGGGGAGAGCAGTGTGCACCACATGGGATGAAAAAATATGACAGGCACTTGCAGAAAACCCAGATGGGTGATATTCCGGCTTTTGGGGGGTGAGGCTGATAGTTTGTCAATGGGTACTGAAGACCCTGTTTAACTTTTGCTCTGCAACAGCAGGAGAAAAAGGATGCTTTAAGTTTGGAGTGGGGAAGAACAGTGATGGCGCAAAGCAATAGATGATTTAAATGCAACTGGCAGCCCTGGTCCATCCCCTGCTGCTTGCTATTTAAGGAGACTTGCTCTGCTCCCACTAGGAAGTTTCTGACGGGTAGTTGCCATTGAATGCAGCAGCCTCAGCATCTCTGCTGAGCAAGTTTGGTGTGAGAGACAGTTCGGGGTAGTGGTTAAGAGCGCGGGACTCTAATCTGGAGAACTGGGTTTGATTCCCCACTCCTCCACTTGAAGCCAGCTGGGTGACCTTGGGCCAGTCACAGCTCTCTGGAGCTCTCTCAGCTCCACCCACCTCACAGGGTGATTGTTGTGGGGATAATAATAACATACTTTGTAAACTGCTCTGAGTGGGTGTTAAGTCATCGTGAAGGGTGGTATATAAATTGAATATTGCTGTTATTGTTATTATTATTAAGGTATCTAGGAACTATTTGTACGACCATGCTGTTCTGTGATCCCCTCTGGTGCTTTGGATCTAGGGCGACCCAGACCCCAGGCCCAAATGGTGGTGTCCTCAGATATCTTGAAAGTACTTGGAAGTCAAAGATGTTTGCACCGGGAGAGGAGTTGATGTAACATGGGACATTGCCGAGTTTGGGGAGAATAGTTTGAGTTGCCTTGACTTCAACGGTCCAATGTAGCCTACGCATCAGATCTTGGAAGCTTAGTGGGGTCAGCCCTGCTTAGTACTTGGATGGGAGACCACCAAGGAAGTCCAGGGTCACTACGCAGAGTCAGGCAATGTCAAACCATCTCTGCTTGCCTCTTTCCCTGAAAACTCTATGGGGTCGCCATAAGAGTGATAATATGTGAAGAACGGGTTGGAAGTTGACCAAAATCTTGTAGCAGGTGAGTGGCACTGAAGGCTGCTGTTGGATCCTGGTGTCTTTTATCTTTAGCTCCTATTGATGCCTTTGTAAAAAGCCCCAAGTCCTTGAGGAAGGCAGGTGTCAATATTTTGGTAAAGAAAATAAAGGAAAACACAGCACTGGCTTTGTGTGTACAGCCTCATGCTTCCAACTCATTCTTCTTCTTAAGCAAATATTTCAAAGGTCCAGAATGTTTCCTGCCTCCTCCCTGCACTGCCTTGTGGCTACCCTGAGGAGGAAGTGTGTGTGTAATACAAAACAGTAACAGAAGATGGAACATTTAGTGTTAGGAGTGCTACATAGCAAAGAAGGTCTCTCGAGAGGCCCCTAAATCGCATCCCAAACTGGTGAAGGGCTGTTGGGAGGTTTTATATCAGCCTATAAATTCTGGAATTGCCTCAGAAAGGCTTCTGGAAATGCTGTGTCTGCAGTCATAGCCGCCGAGATGTCCCTTACTCATTTACTCGGAGGCAAAGTGATTTGCTTTGGCAGCGGATGCCAATGGCGGTCTGAGGCGCAAGACAGCAATGTTTTATTTATTTATAGTTATTAAAACATTTTGCCCCGTCTTTCCTCATGATTCAAGGCAGCTTACCGTAATAGATTAAAAATATATACAGTTAAAATCAAATTAAAACAACAACCCTCAAATCGCCTCTCCTCCTCTCTCCCCCGACAGGGTTGGGCCCTCGTCCTGCAAAGATTTTGGGCCAGCATGCCTTTTCTTCCATCCCTCGGCCTTATGTAGCCCTAGAGTTGCAAGGTCCCTGTACCTTCCCAGCAGAAGCGGGGGGGGACCTGGCACTTATCTCATGCCTTCTGTGTGCGCTCCTGGCGCTTTCATGATGACATCACTTCCGGAAGTGGCATCATCATGCTGCTTGCAGGAGAGCTCCTGCAGTTGGTGCAATGACGTCACTTCCTATCACCCACTTGCCACTTCCACTCACCAACAACCTGCGGGCAAACAGGTAAACTGCTGGGAGATTGCCCGTCACTGGTGGGCACCTGGGATCCCTATGTAGCCACGGTTGTGTAAATGTGTTTTTTAAAGAAAATGAGTGCTGAATTAGCTTGCAGAGCTCCGTTCAGTGTGGTCCAAGGTCCTCTTTGGTTAGGATTTTGTTTCCTATTATGCTCACGTTGAATCCAATCTGTTTTTGTGCTCTGACTGCAGACCTGGATGTCCAATGCCGTTCATGGCCAAGTGCATTAAATGATAGGGATTACAGCATCTGTACCTGTCTTTCCTGCTATTTGGATCACCAACTCAAGCCTCTATGCTTACTGGGACAAGAGGGCATTTCGGTCTTGTGTCCCGCATTGGGCCCCCTCTTCTGCCAGAAGAGAGGAGGAATAGAAATTAATTCTGTTCTGGACCAAATACCTCTTGTGAACTGGAAACTAACCAGACTCCCGAAGGCTGTGCCCTGAAATGCTTTCTCATTCATCTGCGAGGGAGGGCCCATCTGTGACTGTGACATAAGTAGGCCAGGACTCGTGCTGTGCCGGAGGAGGTGTGTGTGTGTGTGTGGGGGGGGGCTGTACGCCGTTTCCCATGATCAGATAAAGTAGTAATGTACTGTGGTTACGTGCTGGACTGGTGGATAATGGCAGGGCCACAGGATGGCTCAGATGGCAGGTGGCTTCAAGAGACACAAAATATGAGGTGAGCCAAACACACACAGATATGCCCTGGGTTCCGTCATTTAGATGATGTTGGGCCCATTGTATAGCTAATAATCATCAAGGCACAACAATAATTGGAACTGGCCAGCATTAAGTCAGCCATGCACACTGAGTTCTTATGCGCAAACAGCAGGGAACAATAACAATAACAATAGTTTTGGGTGCAGTATTATTGCAGTCCACCTAGAATTTGGGCTGGAATTTTTGGTCCTTCACCAACTTGGATTTTATCCTACTATCTAGGAATCAGTTGTTGTTGTTGTTGTTAGACAAAGCATTTGAGAGTCAAAGCTCTCTTCATCTCACAACAACAACAACATTAATTTGACACAGGCAGCTTTGACTCTTGAAAGCTTATACCCTGAATGTCCAGGTGTTACTGGACTCAAATCAAGGGAAAATAAAGTACCTCTGAGCATATGCAGAGTGCTTTTCCTGCACCATTGAACAACTGCGGCCTCCTTGCGGCTGTCATTTTAAAATTGGGATGATTTTAGGGTGTAGTCCTTGAATGTGCCTTTTCCCTTCAGTCTGAATTGGAAACAAGGGCCATCTCAGATGAAATGTAACAGTTTCAGGGCTTTGAAGTGTTCTGAGGTTGAAACAACATAATTGTCCCTATATAAATCTTTGCTTTCCCACTGAGTTTCCAGTCTTCAGAATGGTTGTATTTTTAGGCAGTGAAGAGAAAGGGGGTTCATTGCAGAGAACTTTCCAAGCTGGAGACTGCTTCTTATCATCATCACATTTTTATAAGAGTTCTGTTTAATTAATTCATTTCAAACATATCTATCCTGCCTTATCTCCTTGGTTTCAAAGCAGCAAACACTGTAGCAGCCAACTTACGAAGGGCATACATAATAGTCCAATTAACAAAATGAAAACAGATTAAAATACACAATTCGCCAATTTAAAAGCATTCAGATTTAAAATGCAGAATTAAAGAATTAAAACAAACCAGAGCAGCAACCTCATGGCCAAAGCTGCTGGAACAATTCACCCTCCAGCATATGCTCTCTGGAATAGGACTGCCAGACATGCCTTCCTAAATGTTGCGAGGGAAGGCATCTGCACAGAGTTGGTCTACACGAGACACCTCGCTGCGTGTTCATCAAGTGTAGGGAGAGGCAATGTTAGCCAGGAAGCATAGTTTAAAAAGACAGAGCTGGCGGAGATCGCTCCTTAGAGGTTTGTTAATTTCATCTTCTCCTCCCTGAAGGCTCTGTCAGTTTCACCTCTCCAGTCTAAAACTGGGTGGAATCACAACCAGAGGATAGCGAGGAATGGAAATGGGCTGGAGCTGCCTTCCAGAGCCAGGCTTGAACCTGGAGAGCTTATAATGTATGTTTCCCTTCTGGCATTTCACAGCCCTTTCACACAGTTCCAGTGTATTGCAAAGCCTTTGCCCTGTCACCAGCTCTATCTTCTCAAACTAGCCTTCCTGACTAACATTGCATCTCCTGACATGTGTTCTTCACATGTCAGATGTCTTGTGTAGAGAGAGACTGTTACTCCTAACCACACCCAACCAGGATCTTGGCATGGGCAGCAACGTGTCATTAGGAAATCACTAAAAGAAACAGCTGGACTCTCGATTCAGATGCTGTATGCCAAAATGAAAAAAACAAAACCACATATCTTCCTTTGTTTGAAAATGACTACATGCATCACAGAGAACCAAAAACACACAAGCCAACTCGCAAGGTGAGAAATGCGACATTCTGTGCAGGTCACCTTAAAGATGAGAATGCATCTTAAAAGAGTTCAAGGAGTACATATCTTTGGGGAGTGAATAAAGGTTAAGGTATTTCAGGTATTCATAATGTTGCTTAATCTGTTTACCAGGCATCTTCAATAACGTTGTGCGGTAAAGGTACTTCTGCTATGACTAAGTGAAAGAATCACGTTTTCAATGCACTACGGACATTTCTTATCACTTGGACAGGAAAAAAAGAACTTGCTAGTACTGAATTTTATAAATCATTCCTGCTATCTCTATGTAATCGGCCTTGAGTTCCAGTGAGAAATAAATAATTGTAAATAAATAATTTGGAAGGCCTCTCAGCATTTCAGGATTTGGGCACTTGATGTGAAGGGCATTCGTTCTGCAGACATTGAATATTTGGAACGAATTCCTTTGTGTATACACTTTGCCCATTTGGAGCGTGCCCCTGAGCGGCATCATCTGGAGGGTGCTCTGTTAATCTCAACATCTCCTTCTCTCTCACACCTGTTAAAATATTTAGGGAATTGGGGGTGAGGTCGGGATCTCAAAGTGCCATTTTGGAGCTCAGCAACATAGTTCCTGATGCTGAAAATTGAAACCCCTCAATGTCAGATAAAGCTGGAGGGCATCACTGAGGAGAACAAAATACCCCCAGGGAGCAGGAACAGCTGGAGTTTGTGGCTGTCTTTCTCTTCTGTGTCTCTTCCCATGGGCCCTTAGCATTGTGATGCTGTGAGCAGGAGCAGGACAGGAGGAGGTGGAGAAAGCAAAGAGGGGGTCTTGGTGAGCTCCTCCAAAGGCAAATCTTCCTCTCCTGACTAGTTGAAGGGAAATGGAGAGGGGGGCTCTGTGGGAGTCTCATTGAACCCGAAGGCCAGCTGCCTGGAGAGGGGATGCTGCCAGCTCCTCCCTAGCACCCCTTAGGTTGCATGGCTGTAGAAGAGTAAGATATTATGTGTTGCTTTACTTGCAAAGGAGCTGGAGTCTGGACTAGAGATGGGCGCGAACCGGAAAAAAACCGAATTGTGCGGTTTGTGGTTTGTCAAATTTTGCAAACCATGAACTTTCATGAACCTGCCCCTGGTTCACGAACCGGTTCGTGAAAATGTCACATCCAGATCAGAAAATCATCACTTCTGGGCCAGCAGAAGTTCACTTCTGGGTCAGCAGAAGGTCTGCAGGAAGTCCATCCCCTGTTGCCTAGGAAACTGATTGATTGGCACCAGGCTGTCTGCAGTGATGAACCAAAAAATGAACCGAATGAACCAGCCTAAAGTTCGTGGCGGTTTGTCAGAAATAGGATCTGACAAACCGCTGGTTCGCAAACCACGAACTGGCCTGGTTCGTGCTTAATTTTGGTTCGTATTTCGGTTCATGCCCATCTCTAGTCTGGACCAGTGGGCACTGGCCAGTGCAGACATATTACTTGGTAGCGTTCATGGGCTTTGCCACACCCAGTGTATGTGTGCCCTTTCATACTTTTAGGATTAGGATGTTTTGTAAGCTTGTAAGCTACCCTTGAAATGTAAAAGAGGCATGAAAAAATATCTCTTGAGTAATGGAATAAATATAGGCCCCAAGGGAACGAGGACAGAATCTGAATACTTAGTATTGTGCATGTTCCAAGCACTGACAGTTCTTGCAAGTCTCAAGCAACATTATCCTTAGCCCCAAACTCTAGAGAAGGGTAGCTGAGGCCAGGGCATGCCCAAGGTCTCCCTGGGAGGAAAGGGCCAAGGGGAGATTGGCATGTCTGTTCCTCAGCTACTGTAATGCACTGGCTGATGCAGAAGGGCGTGCATCCTTCACAACTCAACTCATTGCGCATGTGTCTACCAACTCGTTAAAATCCAGCCTTTCATTAATATAGTTATCCTCCCTAATATGAACAGGAAAATTAATGACATTTAAAAATAATGAGGGAAGGTCATTAATCCTTGCAGTGTTCTCTGCTGCCGTGCTGGCGCAGTTTCTGTTCCCTGAAGGAGCATCGTGGAGAGGGAGAGCAGCCCAAACAAGGCTATCACTCAGACCCTGAGAGCTGGATCCCAGTTGGTTGGAAGAGGGGAAAAGTTCAAGGTTAAATGCATTTTCTGTCGCACCTGATGGAACTGAATAAAGAGCAAAATAAAGAATCTAAGCAGGTGTAATAATGGAAACAAAGGAAACAAATAATTAAATAATAAAGAACACAAATACAATTTAGACTTTCTTTGCACGTTCATAATAGAAGTTGGGAACTTGCAGCCTTCGTTGTCCATTTCCAAGATCCGAATGAGATGACAGCCTGTTGTTTGCTGCTGCTTCCTAGAATGCGTTGTCATCTTAACACCTTAAACTGTGAGTCTGTAGCACAAAAGGTTGGCGAGATGGAGGCTTAAGATCTTGACCTGGAAAATGTGCTTATGTCCTCCTCCATTTTTAAATTTTTGAACCATCCAGCCTGACAAAGCGTTCAGACGAGTTTGAAAACTTGCACAATATTTTGTGTCATTTCGGTTGGTCCTAATAAAAGAGATTGCATGGGTTTTGTTTCTTCTCTAAAGTCCCATCAGTCACCCACTGCTGGATGCTTTTCTGCCCCCCGAGGCTGCCTTTTTCTTCCTTCTGAAGCGTGGCATGTGATTAGCACGCTGACAACAACAATTTCCTTATTTTGGGAAATGTAAAATGTGAAATAGACTTTGCTCTCATAATGAGTCAGCTTATATTTATTATAGGGTGTCTGCATCTCAAATAATATTTAACAGCATTATCTACATGGCGAGTTGTGGCAGGGGGAGGACGGCAGAACTCTGGCACACCAGGACTCTCCCATTTCCTTGCCACTCTGTGTGCCCACTGAGCTGTGTTCGTGGCCTGCCATGGCCATTAAGAGAAACCAGAAGACCCCATACAAAGATTCCCCCTCCTCTGGTCACCTTCAAAAACCACGTGCATGATGCAGGATTAGAAGGAATGCTGCTCCTATCCCCTCATGGCATCTTGCCTGGCCATAGGACAACCGGGGGTCCCTGCGGTGTGTGTTCTTTAAGTGTGTATGACATGAGGCCAGAGAGGTGGAGCCACTCATCCAAGCATCTGAGATCTTTGTGTTCCAGTTGGAGAGCAGTGATTTGCTGCAGGATTTGGGTCACTCTAAATGCTACTTCCTTCATGAGTTCACCATGGAGCCAACCCAGGCTCTGTGCGGACACACATCAGCTCTGGAGAATGGCTTGTATAAAAAAGGAGAGCCCAAATGGGGTCAGAAAGCTGCTGCCGGGGGAGGAAGAGCTCAAGCCTTTCTCCCAAGCTTTTTTTCCTTATGCAAAAACAGTGCAGGATGTGTGTGTGTGTCTCATTTCTGCTGCTGCACATGCACATAATACCTCCATGTGCATGGGGTTGGCTCTGTGGAGAACTTGTAAAGGAAGGAATGTTTAGCGTGACCCTGAGCTGTGTTAGCATGGGGGAGGACTTGGTTTCTCACTGCTCTTGAACTTGATGTGCTGCTCATTTCTGGTCCCTCTGCAAATGCAGTGCTGAATATTGATGGGGCACTATGCCAGCGTATCTTCAGAGTTGTGCTTCCACATCTCCAGGTATTGTTGATGTGGAGCTTAGTTGCTACCCTAAGGAATTTGTAGACTTATTGTATCCCTCATTGCTCGAGTTTGGTGTGTGTGTGTGTGGGGGGGGGGAATTGAAGCAGGAAGAAGTCAAACTCAGGCATGTGCCAGCAAGTTTTTTTTACAAGGGCACCCCTAATACAAAGGCACCCCGATGTCGTGCAAAATTCTCGTGAGAAGACGCTATCTTCCGCATTTTTGTGCAATATTTCGCAACGTTCCAGCAGCAGGTAAGCAGTGTGAAAAGGGCTATACCCAGTAGTCAAAACAGGGATGGTTGTGTTATTTTTCATAAAGAATTTTTGTTTTTAATGGGAGGGAAAGGGAAAGAAATACAAAAGGACCACTCATGACAAAGTTTCAAAAAACACAAAAAGGAAAAAAAGCACCATTAATACTATTGTCCCATGACAGTTAGTTGTTTCTTTATTTTAACACATTTATATGCTGCCTTTCCACCCTAAAATAGGGTCCCCAAGCAAAAACCATCTTTCCACAAACTTCTATTCTTCTGTTTTCTTGCTTTGTGATTCTATTTTGATAGGTCCAATGAAAAAATTTCCCATTCTTTCATAATCCAGTCATTAATTTGAGGGACCATAGAGGATTCCCAATAGAATGGGACATGTTGTTCTCAGCAGGTAAGCAGGTGCACCATCTGTAATGCAACATAATAAAACGACCACAGGATCGAATGGGTAATCATTGCCCAGTAATTCTAAAATATACACAAAGATCTGGTGCCAAAAATGTATTTTCAGATATCTCCAGAGGATGTGTAATAAACTTGCCTGCCTTGAGTGATCCAAAATAATAACGTCTTCATCTGAAGGGTGTTCAAGGCAAGAGAGGGAATAGAGCTGGTCTGGCATTACCTTCCTCTGCATAGCGATCCCAGTCTTCGTTGCTGGCCTCCCATCCAAGTATTAACCACGGCCAACCCTGCTTAGTTTCCCAGTTCAGACAATTTTAGGCATTGCTTGGCTATTCATGCTGCTCCATGATAATCTACAGGGTGTTTTTTGAACTGGGATGGGTGGTTTGATGATAGTGATGTATTTGCTTTGTATCTCGCCTTCTTCCAGGTTTATATAATGAGGCCAACACATGTGCTGATGTTTCATTAGCCAAGTATGTGAGAACAAAGCGCTCTGTTGCTCTCTTGCTCATCCACTGCTCACTTCAGCAGGCCTCAATAGCGTCCACGCTCCTTTTTCTCCTGGAAACCATTATGCCATCAAAGCGAACGGATTTTAAACACTGAAATCCCAAGTGCCGGCTACTTGACTTTCAAAATCCCTGACCTTCTTTCTCACACAATGTTTGTTTTTGGAAAGTCCTCGGTGTTGGCGAGCTGAAGGAAACCGTGTCCTTCATGGCAGTGCTTCTTGCCTATTTATACACATTGTGTCTCAGTGTGGACAGCAAAGGTCGCCACCCAAGTCCTGGAGAGTTATTTGCTACATTAAGTGGATCTTAATGCATCTTTTGACACAGGCAGGAGGTGACCTAAGCTGAACCATCATTAACTCTGAAAAGAGTCGCTGCTTATTAGCATCTGAGCATATTCCGGTATCAAGGCAAAGAAAAATCGCCCACCCCATTGGCTCTTTCTTTCTGTCCCCATGCATATTTATAAGATTTGGAGATCTCTCTCCTAAAATATAACATTTCGCTGTCTGCGATAAATAATACATGTAAAACAGGCTTAAAATCAGTGTATGCTCTTTCGCTGTGAAGGAGCCCCATTAAGTATTCAAAGAGCATGGGGAAACGGGGCGGAGGGGGGGAGAGTGGGAAACAGAACAGGGCTTCCTGGAAATAGGGAAGGAGAGTAAAGGGAGGCTTTCAGAGACCTGATGCTGGCTGTTTCTTCTGGAGGAACCAAATTACACTCTGTCAAATGTCTGCATTGGCAATCTTTGCCCTGAGACTTCGAGGCAGCGTCCTTCTAATTGCACCTCTTGGGAAGGCCCCAGTAGAAGGAGCAGAACAGCTTGGCATTTTAAAAGCCTGTGATTGTCATTCCATGAAGAGGGTGGTCTTCCTCTCTCTGTGTCCAACAGCATCAGTTCACCTCAGCGTGCTCCAGGGACTCTCTGCCTTACTCAGTTCTCTCTATAGAGCTTCTGCCTGATTTGGCAGAATAACTTCCTTGCATTGTGGGCACCAGCTTGTGCTCCTGCATTCATTCAGAGACAACTTTGGGCTCTGAGTCTCTCTACACAAGACATCTTACACGGACATGCTCAAGTGTAAGAAGATGCCAGGAAGCATAGTTTAAAAAAAGGCAGAGCTGGCTGAGATCGCTCCTCAGCAGATTTGTTAATTTCATCTTCACCTCCCTGAAGGCTCTGTTAATTTTACCTCTCTACAGGAAGAGTAGTTTAAAAAGACAGAGCCAGCGGAGATTACTCCTCAGAGGGTTTGTTAATTTCATCTTTGCCTCAGTGAAGGCTCTGCCAATTGCACCTCTCCTTTGGGGAGGTGAAGATGAAATTAACAAACCCTCTGAGGAGCAATCTCTGCTGGCTCTGTCTTTTTAAACTACTCTTCCTGTCTAACATTGCGTCTCCCTACACTTGAGTGCCCCCGTGTAAGATGTCTTGTGTAGAGAGACTCTCTGTCTGGATCCTGTCTTGCTTTCCTCGGGTTCTGAGATGCCACTGGAGGAATCTGGAGTGTCGGTCCCTAGCCAGCATCATCTTCTGTGTATTGTGGTGAGGCTGATGTCCACTTAGTTGCTTGTGGACATCTACCCCCACCTCACTAACTAGTCCACTGGTTAGATTGGCCCAGTGCAAGGGACAGCAGGGATGGTCACCTGGTCTAGTTCTTTGCGTGTGGTTATAATTTCAGATTTGGTAGGATTTTTATGTTATTGCTGGGTTTTGGCCAGAATGTTACCAGTTTAGGATTTACATCTGTGTGGAGATTTGGGTTGTGGAGTATCAGGACCATTATTTTCCATGGGGAATGTATTGAAGGGTCTGGGGCAGCTGTTTTTAAAGATAAGGGAACCAAATTTGCATAGAACGTAGTCTTCCCTCTAATCTAAAATTCTGCTAAGTTTCAAGTGAATTAGACCAACAGGTCCAATTCTGTGGGCCCCAGCCATCATACCACCCTGAGCCCATCTGTGGGGAGGGCGGGGTATAAATCGAATAAAATAAATAAATAATAAATACTTGAAGAGAAAAAAGGGCCCCGCCCCCAAAAAAGAAGGAGAGAAGGAGTGGGAGGAATCCTGAACTGCCGTTCTGCTGGATCTTGTGCCTGGCTTCTGCTGGCTGGGAGATGGAAGCCACTGCCTGGGAAATTTGGAGAACCAAATACCAAAAACTACATGGCTTTATCGTGTGTGTGTGTGTGTGTGTGTGTGTGTGTGTGTTATCACAATGCCTATGAATCATGGTAAAGACTTGAAATGACAATTTTTGGGCTCTGGAATTTTATAATGCACAGACTGCAATTGCTTCTTGCAGCATTCTAAGTGTTGGTCTGAGGGTGATTCCGTCTAGTATCTTTGGGACTTCCTCTCCTCATATGTGCCCCAGAGGACGCTCCGATCTGGAGACAGTTATTAGTGGTCCCTGGCCCCAGGGAGGCCCACCTAGCAGCAACCAGAGCCAGGGCCTTTTTGGTCCTGGCTTCAACCTGGTGGAACGCTCTGTCAAATGAGACCAGTGCCCGCAGGATTGGTTATCCTTCCGCCGGGCCTGTAAGACAGAGCTGTTCCCCAGGCATATGGTTGATGCTGAGCAGGGCTTCCACCGGCTGAATAAAATTAGAATGGGGCCCTCCCTATCAGAGCATCCACCTCCAAAACCTTTCCCTTTAAGAAATTTTTCAGTGATGGTTGGATGAAGGATCCAATTACATACTTTGTGCCGTTAAAATTTTGTACCTGTAATTTTAAATTTTAAATTTGTTTAATGTATTTATTGTGCTTTTAAATTGAGAAACTGTGATTTTTTGATAGTTATGAAGGTAATCCACCCTGAGCCTGCCGGTGCGGGGAGGGTGGAATAGAAATGTAAACAAACAAACAAACAGTGGAACTCTAGAACCCTGCTACAATTCCAGAGTCCCCCATCCCTATTTTGAAGCAGCTTCGAGAACTTCTCGACTAAAATTGTATGTGTATCCCCAATAAAAAGCCTAAGCACAAAAGCCATAGCCTGAAACATCTGCTTCTGCTCTTCCCTTTTAAAACATTTGGAGAACTTGAAAGCTTGCACACCATGTTGTGTTGTTTTGGTTGAGTCTAAGAACAGGCATTCTATGACACTTGGTTTTGGATTTGGGGCCATGGCTTAGTGGTGAAGAATCTGCTTGGTATAGAAAAGATCTCAGGTTCCAGTTAAAAGAATCAGGTGGTACGTGATGTGAAAGACCCCAGAGAACCACTGCCAGTCTGAGCAGAAAATCAGGAGTGCGCGCTTCAAAAATTTTCATTTCGTTTTTTAATTTCAGATAGAGCATGATTATTGTTTTTATGAAATGGCAGGAGTATTGATATTGTTTTGTAAATTAGATTCAGGAAAAAATGGTTTTGGACAATAGGTATCTGCCCCATGGTTTTCCATAGGGAAATAAACTCGCTTTTAACAACAACAGCAACAACAACATTCAGTTTATATACCGCCCTTCAGGACAACTTAACCCCCACTCAGAGCGGTTTACAAAGTGTGTTGTTATTATCCTCATGACAATCACCCTGTGAAGTGGGTGGGGCTGAGAGAGCTTTGAGAAGCTGTGACTGACCCAAGGTCACCCAGCTGGCTTCAAGCAGAGGAGTGGGGAATCAAACCTGGCCCTCCAGATTAGAGTCCTGCTGCTCGTAACTACTACACCAAACTGGCTTTTCCAGAGTAGTTGTCTTTTAACCAAATAGTACCCTAATTTCAGGGAACCTAGTCCTCCCGCTCTATTAATTACCCCCTCTCCAAGTTTCGAGTGAACTGGACAGAGGGGTCTGAATTTATGGGCCTCTGAAGCAGATCCTGCCTCCCATCCCATCCTTGTCTCCATCGTTTCCCATAGGGAAAATACCATGTTTCTTCCTAGGATGCCTTGGTTTGACCCTTCACCCCATTGCCCTCAAACTGGAGGAAATCTAGTCCTTCCTCTCTACTAAAGACCTTCTAGTTTTTTAAAAAAAAATTCTAACAAAGGAAGGCCACTTTAGGGACACCTCAATTAGATACCCTTAGCTGCCCTTGCCTCCATTAACAGAAGCAAGGGCCAGCTTGGAAGTGCTACTGCTACTAATATAAGATCTTGAGTGCTCCAGAACTCTTCATCAATCTGGATGAAATAGCAAATGTCAGCCTGATTTTTAAAAAGGGGGTCCAGAGAGGATCAAGGGAATTACAGGCCAGTTTTAGCAAGAAGCAAGTGGACTCGCCACAGCCACAGTGGTTGTGCAACTTCATATTTCTTTTGATGGCATCTTAACCATCAACGGTTGGGGGAAATTGGTGGTGGTAAGTGCTGTCAAGTTGCTGCTGACCAGTGGCAACTCTGTAGGCTTTCCAAGGCAAGACATGAACATAAGTGATTTACTATTACCTGCCTCTGCATAGTGTCACTTGATTTCATTGGTGGTCTCCCTCTCTGCATAGTGTCACTTGATTTCATTGGTGGTCTACTAAATAGGGCCAACTGATGAGATTGGGCTAGCCTGGATCATTCCAGGTCAGTGCTGGGGGGGGGAAGTACTCTATGACAATATTTAAGAATATAACTGAACTCCTTGAAGCAGATGTGACTGTTAAAGATGGGGATGAAGCCACTGAGAAAATCCAAAGACCTCTTCTCTCCCAGACCCTGTGCTTTCTGGGTAAAAATGCTCTGTTTCCTAACACAGCAGGGTGAGAAGGCAGACAGCTCATGCAGATGGACATGCCCAGGCAAACAGAGTGTACTGCAGGGGGATGTAATTGTTTAAGAAGATGGCCCAAGAGAGTGAGGGCTAAGTAATACCAGTAGAGATGAGCACAAAATGGGGGGGGGGGAACCGAACCCTGAGTTTTGTGGTTTGTCGCAAACCACGAACTTTCACAAAATTGTCCCGTTTTGCAAAATGATTCGTTAGGTTCATGAGTCATCAGATCCCGGGACCCTACAATGGCCCCCTTCATACCCAGAGATGCCAGACTCGTAGGGAGTCAAGCTAGGCCCTGGAGCCAGGTAATGCCCTGAGACTGGTGTGGGGTGAGGTGGGGTGGAGGAAAAAAGGCACCCTGACCCAACAACCTTCCCAGAAAGGACAAGACCAGAAAATAAGAAAGAGGCTTTTCAGTCTCTTT
The DNA here is from genome assembly GCF_028583425.1 of Eublepharis macularius. Taxonomy (NCBI): domain Eukaryota; kingdom Metazoa; phylum Chordata; class Lepidosauria; order Squamata; family Eublepharidae; genus Eublepharis; species Eublepharis macularius. The sequence goes on along the minus strand of NC_072804.1, from coordinate 39,189,768 downwards.
TGAAGCAGCAACAAATCCAGACAAACACTCCCAAATCTTCTCTCTCTCACTCCAAATCCCAGGAACAGCTCCTCCCTATCCCTCTGTCTACTGGAGGTGAAAGCAGGAGGCACAGAGTTGTGCCTTATATAAGAAATGCTCACATAGAGCGGAACAGGAGCTCTCTGGTTGGCAGACAGACCTGCGTAACAGGGTTTGGAGGGATGAGATTGGTGTTCCCATGGCTACAGAAGGCTCATCTTCCCCCTGCTTGTTGCTTTCATAGAACAGAATGGGAGCTCTCAGGTTGGCAGGGAGAGCTGCCTATCAAGGTTATGTGAGCTAAAGTTGGGGTTTCCACGGCAACAAAAGGTCTGCAGACATTCTGGGCCTATGTTGCCTAGGGAATCAATGGATTGGTGCCAGCTTGTCTGGCATCATGAAGCATTCACGAATCAAACAAATCGGCCCCTAAAGTCATGGATTTCGTGAAAAACACCCAATTCGTCACAAAATTTGATTCATTTTGATTTATGCCCATGTCTAAATACCAGTCTACATATGCCCCCAGAACTGCTAAAAATAGATTTGCAGCAATAGTTACGATGTAGTCATGCCAATTGGTGAATATCATTGGACTCCATGAAAATTTAAAAGCCAGCCATGCTTGGAAGAAAGGGGAAAGCTTTCCTCTCTCTTTGCAGTCCATTGATCGTGTTATTCCTTTTGCAAGCAGCAAAGTTGCACAGAGCTCAGCACTGGAAAACAAGACTGATTCAGGCAAGTAGGCTCTGATTTTTAATTTATCAGACAGAGATACTGTGGGAAATGGCTGGGGAAAAAGTTTAAAAGTTTAAAGGGATTGAAAAGTAGTGGCTTGTTGGAAAGACAGAGCTTGGGGGAAGCGGCAATGAGCTAAGCCAGCTCAGGTGTCCATGTTCTCCCCGCCTACCACCCCACATTCCCCTGCCTGTATAATTTCTGCAGTCTAAAAATAGCCCAGGTAAGCCCCGTCTGATCATATCTTGGAAGCTAAGCAGGATCATCTGGGTTAGTAATAAGATGGGAGACCTACGAAGAAGACCAGAGTTGCAGAGACAGGCAATGGCTAACCACCTCTGTTAGTCTCTTGCCTTGAAAACCCCAGCAAGGGTCACCCTAAGTCAGCAATGACGAAATGGCACTTCCCACCACCACCAAAGATGGCCTTGGTTCGGGTCACAGGTGGGCTGGGGAGTGGATCTTGACAAGCAGATTTCCCATTAGGATCCTGCCTCTCTCCATTACGTGGAACCCAATTTGCATTCAGAAGGTGAATTTCCGAAGGAAATCTTTGCATCTCTGAGCTTTGCCTGCTAACAGAGGAGGCTCTTGTGGTTCCTGCAGCTTGTTCTGTTTTGTTGTTGGCATCTTGTATGTCTGTTTCTGAAAAGGGAGTTAGGTGTTTAAAAGGCTTCGGAAGTGAAGGTTGCAGACAGGCAGTCACTGCCTGGGCCGAGAAGCTGGTGAATTATTTATCTGCATCAGGTCTGGAGTGAGCTGCTGGCAGGAGGACTCCAGCTGTGCTCCACAGAGGAACGGCTGCCCAGGCAGGCGTGTCTGATAAGGACAGGTGGGGAACAAAGGTGGAGAAAACTGGGCTGTAGTTGGCGGGGTGGGTGATGAACGGGAGGGTGTGGAGCTCCTACAACCTCTGACTGCAAGATCCACTGTGAGAGCCCTGCGCAAAATGACTGGCAGCTTTTGGTAATGCTTTGACACCCTTGCCAAAATGTTTGCTTATTCATTTTGTACTGCCCTCACTTGCCATTTCCCCCCTTGCTGCTCTCCCATTTCCCGCAGCTTATGTTATTATGTGCCAAAAACACAGAAGAGGCTGGGTGATTCTGGCGGTTCTAGTTTTTACCCACCTGGGCAGGCTTCTCTGTCCTGCCTCAGAATGAGATTTTTATGGAAGGTGGAAACTCCTTTGGGTTACTCTGTTCTGCAGACAGACCTCCCCTTTCATGTGCTTCTCGAGCATAAGAGCTGTCTGCAGAAGAGGGGAAAGCTGCAGCAACCATCTAAAAATAAATATGTTTTTGTAAGAAGGCCCGGAGTGTGGAAGGGAGAAGGAACACAGTGGAAGAGGGAGGAAGGGATGGCTTAGGAGGATTTCACAGCAGGGCCTGAAGGGGTGGCTGTGTAACCTCCCTGATTATGAACGGAGGAGCGATTTCTCTCCCACACCTGTGGAATGTGTGAAAGTGGCACCAGTCTGGGCCTCAGCGTTCGGAGCAGCTTCCCTGCTGCACTGGGAGAGGGTTTGCTTGCTGCTTTTTCTGCCTCGGAGTCCCCCTTGGCTCTTCCCCTCTCCAAAGTAGTCTTCCATGACTGGCCTAGTTCAGTTTTTCTGGTTTGAGTTTCCTGGTGCTGCCTATTAGCCCCCTTGGTGGAAAAATAACCCTGAAGGTACCAGTGTATTTTTTCATTGCAAGGATAATGTAATAGGTTAGAGTTCAATCGTATGAGAGGCACACCAAAGTAAATGTAATAGTTTATTGCCAGAAACACAGTTTTTTTCCTAGCTTCTCTGAAGGTTTTCCAATTTCTGCAGCTTGCAGCTCCTTCCTTGGTAGCCAGCAGAGATCCTCTATAAACTCCCGTGCTCTATGTTCTAGGCTTGCCACCCGACCACTAGTACTGCTCACCTGGCTGGTCAGGGGAGACATGGAGGGGGAGACGTGCGGAGAACTGCCTGATGCAATTATGTGAGTTCATACCTGTGCTGAGATTTGAAATGGGAACATCCTGCTCCTATTTCACCCCTGGAACCACTGTGTCACCCCACTCTCCACAGCAGGATTCGTTACGTGGAATCAGTGTGGCTAGTTGATGTAGTCACTTTTGCTCAGCCATGTTGCCATCGGGTGAGCGGTCTGAAATAGTTCATTTGTGTATGTGCATAAGTTCAGTATTGATCAGGAAAGGATGTAAAAGGAGAATTGTGTAAGCTCGCTTGTTTAGAAAGGCATCAGACTTCTTCATGGTGGTTTTTTCCCAATAGGTCGGCACAATTATCGACTCTTGATTGCTTGTCAGAAATGAGGTCTGGCTCCTCCCCATCACTGAAGCTCCACCTGGCACTGAAGATTTATAGTTTATAATAGTTTCTCTGGTGGGGGGCGTGGTTCCTGGGATTTACAATAATCAGGAAAGCCTTTATAAAATTTCATTCCATCGCTTGCTTAGGAAATTTATTCTTGTTTGTTTGTTTGTTTGTTTGTTTGTTTGTTTGTTTGTTTGTTTCCCGCCCTCCCCATGAATGGGCTCAGGGCAGCTCACATCATCAATAAAATACAATAAGTTAATCATCAACTATAAACACACATAACTGTCACTAAAATACTCCAAGCACCATTATACATAGGCTACTTTAGGTACTGACCAAAAACCTGCATAGGTCACAGCATGTGGGCAGAACGCATGGACGAGGGCAGTCATAGGAGAGGTGGTGATCTTCGATGGAATAAGGAGGGGACACCCACTGGTCCTCAGCCAAAGACCCGGCGGAACATCTCCATTTTACAGGCCCTGCGGAACTGTAATAGGTCCCACAGGGTCCGGATCTCCAGCAGGAGTGCGTTTCACCAGGCTGGGGCCAGGGCAGAAAAAGCCCCGGTGCTGGTTGAGGCCAGACAGATGTCCCTTGGGCTGGGGACCACCAAGAGTTGTTTGTCCACAGAGTGGCTCCCAAGCTAATACCATTGTATGAATGCAAATTAGCTTTATAAAGCAAATCTGAGGTGCATACATCATGTTCATTCTTCTGTGCTCCATCCCAAGAACACAGACGTGCTTCTTGGTGGACATCTTGAGGTCATGGTGGTTGGTCCAGCTTTAAGAGTCTTTAGCAGAGTCTCATCCCGGAATGGGGCGGCCATCGTTGGAGCTGTCCAGTTGTTTCTGGTGCTGTTCGCTGACTTCTAGCCCTGGGAAGCAGTATCAGCTAAAATACTGTGACAAGGAGCAGCTGAACAGAAAGCCCTCTGGTGCCAACCAGCGATCCCATGCACTGCTCTTAATTTCTGGTCCCAGGCTAATCCAGTGTGGGGTGTCCCTCATCAGTTTGAAGATCAGACAGAGTTTCTGTTCAGCATTCCTGCTTTTCACCCCTTAATAATTTTTCATTCCACAGAGTGACTAAAGTTTGTCGTTAATTGGATTTGCATCCATTAATAAGTTTCTTCCTGCTCTGCCACTTCTGTAATTGGTGTTAAATCACAAGAGTTCCAATTATGTAATTGACTCTCTTAATTTCCTGACTCAGAGCTGGTTTGCTTTAGTTATGAAGACGAGAGGAATGGCGCCGTGGGGCTAGCATGTCATCCAGTTTTTCCATTCCAACTGGTTGGTTCCGCTGAAAGGCTGAAATCTTTTATCTCCCCCTCTCTCACCCCCTTTAGACCCAGAGCCATGATAAGTCTACTTCATGTAGCGGTGGGATTGCTGCTTTCATTAGAATCAACTACAGATCCAGCAAGAGGAGACAACAGGGTCCCTGGGTAGGGGGCAGATTTGAGTTTTGGCCAAAGGGCTTTCCTTATGCTGTTTTCCAGTCTAGCACTCCATGCCAACCAGAGGTCCCATGCACTGCTCTTAATTTCTGATCCCAAGCTAATCCAGTGTGGGGTGCCCCTAATCAGTTTGAAGATCAGGCAGAGCTTCTGTTCAGCATTTGTGATTTTCACCTCTTAATAATTTTTCAGTTTCTCAGAGCCAGTTTGGTGTAGTGGTTAAGAGAAGCAGGACTCTAATCTGGAGAGCCGGGTTTGATTCCCCACTCCTCCACTTGAAACCAGCTGGGTAACCTTGGGTCAGTCACAGCTTCTCGGAGTTCTCTCAGCCCCACCTACCTCACAGGGTTCATTGTTGTAGGGATAATAATAACTCACTTTGTAAATCACTCTGGGCGGGTGCTAAGTTGTCCTGAAGGGTGGTATATAAATTGAATGTTATTATGTTGTTATTATTTTCTGCTCTGCAGGATAAAACAGATAGCCAAAACCTGGGGCAAAGAGCAGGTTAGGGAAGGGTGTAAAGTCAGGTAAGGAGAATGGCCTCAGTAACGCTTCTCTGGCCCTGCAACCCTGATCCAATGTGCCTCTCTCCCCACATCACGTCTGGTTGGACCCTAAAAATGACAATGAAATGACTAAGCTTTCAGAGTCATCAAAAGTTTTCAGGAAGCTCGGGGAACCCCTGAAGGCAGTGTGAGCAATGAGACTGCGATCCGGGAAGGGTAAGCCCAGAAGCTGCTGTCTCTGGACTTGAAGGGCTCAATTTGGGCACCACGAAATTCAGATCCTTGGTGGATTCCGTGCTGCTGCTCCTATAGTTTTACAGTCCTTCTGCCATGAATCCAGCTTGCAACTCTTCATTCGAACGCTGCATTAGTCAACAGCTTTCAGCATCGTGCCAGAATCCAGGCTCCGGACGGTGTGCATTTTCTGTCTGGATGTGGAAGATAAGGCCTTCAAGCCTCCCTCCCCCTTCTCGAGTTGTATCTTTAACAAGATAGCAGCACACAGCAGTTTAATCGCCCATCTGGCTTGGCACCTTCAAGCCTAGCCAATGTCCTTTTCCCTTTGAAACCTGTTGAAATCTATTACACACCTTTGATCTTTGCCTGCATAAAGGACTGGCTGCAGAGAATGGAAGGGATTAAACAAACATTTCCCCCCTGCAAGAACCCCTCCCTCCCGCCTTTCTTCCCTCTTTTCTTTTTTTATCTTTTGGAAGGACATATTGCAGCCAACTTGGCCGGAATCTCTTTTATCCATTTTTATTGTAAGGAAAAACATCAATGCTAGCTTGAAGAAATTCATTGCGAGCATTTGTCAGAAGCGGCCTGGATAGACTCGGCTGGTAAATATGTGGGGCAGGCAAGGAGTGCTTATGTGTGTGATATTTTTGAATTCCCGCTGCCCTCACCTCTGAGGCACTTGCTTGCTGAGTATTGCTACATTCTGTCTGGTACCATTGGCACTTTTTCACTCTTCTTCTTTAAAATGCCCTTCACCTTACAGACGGTAACAATATTTTAAAACAATCTATTCCAGCTATGAAATCTCACTGAAAGGGGTCATTGTTACCTCAGGCCTGACAGTCTGGTGAGGTCCACCCACTCTCACAACAGCGCTAGGACTAGATATGGGCACGACCCCCCCCCCCCCAAAACCCGAACCATGAGGTTTGTGGTTCGTGGGTTTTCATGAGCCAGGAACTACGAACTAGTATGGAACTGGAGCCAATTACGAACAAGTTCGTGGTTCACGGGGTTTAAATGCCCCTTTCCGGCCGCTTAGAAGTGGCAGGGAAAGGGGCATTTAACAGGTTAAAGGGCCCTTTCCCGCCTTGCAAGCGGCAGGTCCATTTAAATTATCAGCTGGCAGGTGGCAGGGGGGATCCCCCCCTCGCCGCCTGCCAGCTGATAGTTTAAAGGGATCTGCCGGTGGCAGGGCCCTTTAAACTGCCCAAACCCCAGCCCCCACCCCCAGCCAACACCCCCCAGCCCCAGCCCCACACCTACCTTCCCCTGCGGTGTGGCATCCTCCCCCTCCCCCTGCGAGGAGCAGGAAGGTTGTTTTCAGCCTCCTCTGCCACCCTGTGGGCCCACGCCACAGTGGAAGAGGCCGAAAACAACCTTCCTGCCCCTTGCAGGAGGAGGGGGAGGATGCCGTGGGCTGCAGCTCAAGGTAAATGTGGGGGTTGGGGGTTGGGCAGTTTAAAGGGCCCTGCCATGCCCCCCTGCCACCTGCCAGCTGATAGTTTAAAGGGACCTGCCACTTGCAAGCAGCAGGAAAAGTTTATATGGCCATTTCCCTGGGGAAATGGCCATTTAAAGTACCCCTTTAAATATGACCTAATGAACCAGTAGACCAGTTCGTGGAAGTTCATGGAAACGAGCTTCCACAAACCACTGGTTCGTGAACTACAAACTGGCCTGGTTCGTGTGTTTTTGGGGGTCATAATTCAATTCGTGCCCATCTCTACCTAGGACTGATAAAGGGCCCTGCTCAGGATACAGAAGCTTCCAGGCCCAGTCACTCATTAATGGAGCTTACTGGAGTGGCAAGGTTCAGAGGGGCCTGTGTCTTGGAGAGCTCCTGTCAGTCAGAATACACAGTATGGGGCTCAATGCCAGAGGAGAGGGTTTGAGTTAAAACCATTTCACATTGCATTGAGCATATGTTGTCTCAGTAATAGATATGAGAAGAGGCAGGCTGGCGCTCATTCTGTGGCAAGATGAATGCTTAAATCCCCTTCCTTTGAATGATGAATTAATGCAATAAACAAAGAACAATTAAATAATAACTCTAAGCAATGGGAAAAACCAACACATGGAGGAATTCCATGCCAAGCAATTTCTGACATCGCTGCTGGATGCAAACCATCCATCTCTGCAAAGAAGAATTCCTTCCAGGCAATATAGCAGTGATGACAAGCAGACCCTTGGCACAGTAACTGGTGTGATTTGGCAATGGGGCCTTCGCCATGGAGAGTGCTGGCAGTTTGGTTAGGACCTTTTCATTCTGACAGGCATGTCTGGAGATGAAATTTAGGTCTTAGCCATCACTGAATAGTTTGTGTTATTAGTTGTTGCTCCTACCTAATATTTATTTTAGCTGTTTATTTTTAACTAGTTTAATTGTTTAAAGGTTGTTGTTTTAGCTTTCCAGGGTACAGATAATAATTATAATAATCATCAATGAACCGATGGCTTGACTTGATAGAAGACAACTTGGGTTGTTTTTTGTATCCTGTTTCTCTGCCACTAATTCTTTCCAAGAGGGACTCCTGTCAACCCAGATACATAACCTCCTGCCCTCAGGTTTAACACTTCTATATCTGTCTGTCTGTCTGTCCAGGGCCTTTTTTCTGGGAAAAGAGGTGGTGGAAGTCAGTGGGTTGCCAGCACAGGGGGCAACTCCTGGCGGGAGGTGGTGCCCCTGGTACCACATGCACATGTGCAAAGTGCACACACGCTTCCAGGACTGCACAACGACGTCACTTTGGGTCATCTGGAAGAAGGGGAGGAGTTTTTAAAACTTTAAATTGCCCTCAGTGCAAATGGTCACATGGCTGGTGGCCCCGCCTCCTGATCTCCAGACAGAGGGGAGTTTAGATTGTCCTCCGCGCCATGCACATGGCGCGGAGGGCAATCACAACTCCCCTCTGTCTGGAGATCAGGAGGCGGGGCCACCAGCCATGTGACCATTTTCAAGAGGTGCCGGAACTCCGTTCCACCGCATTCTGGCTGAAAAAAAGGCCTCTATCTGTCTGTCTGTCTGTCTGTCTGTCTGTCTGTCTGTCTGTCTGTCTGTCTGTCTGTCTGTCTGTCTGTCTCATTGAGACTCAAGATGGATTACACAGTGTGAGTTTGAGTTAGTCAGTTTCAAGGACATTTCAATAAACAATGTAATAGGGTATTTAAATCGAAATTTGCAAGGATTTAGAACCAGCGGAAATCAAATACACAGAGTTGAGGAAATGCTGAAACAGAGCACTAGCAATTCTGAGACTGACAGAACTACCCAGTAGGATCATAGTTAAAGCAACAGATAGTACACAGTTGCTCATAGTAGAAAAGTCTATGTACTTTGTCTCATTACTGATGCATCTCTTTGAGACCACTACTGTACAGTAACTAAACAGGTGGACTTTGACACTTTAAAAATAGATGGTTCTGGATGTGCTCATATTGGGTTTTAGAACTGAGGGGCTGACACACAGGAAAGTTTACTTATTTCTCAAGGTGGCATGGCTGCGTTTAAACTTTGCTGAGCTTTTCAGTGCACATTGCGCAGTTTGAGCCTAAGAGTTCTCCAAAATGGTGACTGCGGGAAACAGAAACAGGGAAGAAAGCAGCAAATATCACTGTGCAGAGGAGACGTGGGTCCATCTGGCATAGACTTGAAGTCTATGAGCCCAGTAACCAGCGTTGCGGATATTCCCTGCTGTGTTCTAAGACTGGGAAAATAAAAACATGCTAGTAAAAGGAACGATGCGGATGAAATACTTTATTTTAATACTTTGCATGTTATTTATTTTGTACTTGGGTTTTATATTTAAATCCCATTCCTCCTTAGAAAGCTCCCAGCATGTCCCCGCAGGCACCACCAGGCATGCCGTTGCTTTGCTTCAAAAGTGCTTCAGCTTCAAATACTTCCAGAACATTTGACTGTGGAGGAGTGTGTGTGTGTGTCCATCTTCCTGTTTTCAAGTAATTCGGAGTTATCTAAAAGAACACACACATGTGCAAGTTTTTCTCCCTGGCCAGAAACTTTCCAGGTAGCAACAGGATCTGCAGTCGAATAACAAGCCCTTGGGGGTGCGGGACGAGCCAGCCAGCCGAGTAAACCCAAAGAAGGACAAACACACTTTCCCCCGCTGGGTTGCACTTGCATTTACGAGCCTGACCATTGCTCTGGCTTTATTTGACTTGCTCGTGTGTGTGTTCTGCTTTGGGCTTTTCGATAGGTGTTAACATGATACATGGCAGAGTAATAATAATAAAAAACACAATAAAGAATTTGTTTATGGCGTTGTAGCCTGGAATAAACCCGGCCCAGATTGCAGGTGCCTGGGCATTGATCACTTGCAAACAACACTGCATTTTCCACTGCCTGTTAAAGTCTGAAAGGGACTTGCAGGATGAAAATCAGCTGTAAGTGCCACATCTCTGCATCTTTGATTTATTCTGCTGTCACTGGATTCCCGGGGCAAGTTGGCTGCTGTTACAGAAGTCAGATGAGGAAGCGCTTATCTTTGGCTGTTGCAGGAGTCAGCCTGCTGTTGGCAAAGACCATCAGTGTGTTTAGTTCATGCGAGTTGAGAAAGTAAGAAAGAAAGAGCTTCTGCAATATATTGGTTTCGGGTGCCTCATGTCTCCCTTGCGGCTGCAGCAGATTCACTGGATCTTGTCCTTTGTGGCCCACGGGTTGCAGGAGGAGAAGGGAATGTCTGACGGTAAAGTGCTCGATTGTGCATGTTTGGCAGCCGGTCTCCGTGTACGCAAATTCTGATTTGCCTCTTAATAGTGAAAAATGGTAAATACACGGTGCGATCCTAAACAGAGTACTCCAGTCTAAGCCCATTGAAATCAATAGACTTAAACTAGAGTCACTCTGTTTAGGATTGCACTGATAACTACCTACATGGCACCAACAAATATCCACCACTTAAAATCCCATTCTTAGAGCCCGATGCTAGTACAGCATCACTAGTTAGTATCTTCTGCCCTCTTTGCAGAAAGGGCACAGTAATTAGACAGCGCATAGAGCATTAGGGATCACCCAGAACTTCTGCTGTTGACATCTGGAGAGGGCAGGAAAGACCACAGAGTACAGTGGAAAGGCACCAGTATAGCATAACAAAGGCCCCTGGTTCGAATTCCGGATGGGGAGGTCCCTGAGCTAGAGCCCCAAGTCCAGCTGAGATTTTCCCTGTCAAGTGGAGTTATTTATTTGTGTTATTTATAGTTCGCCATTCTTGCTGAGACTCAAGGTGGATTATACACTGTACCTAAACTTTTCTAATAATACTAACAGATCTTGCAACAGATGTTTGTAAAAAAAATCAGAATAGATCTTGTTTCTACTTATTGTTGGCTGGAGGTGGTCTTTCTTGAGTCTATACATGCTCCAGTTCCACATGCTGGATGTGCTATGAGTATCAACTCAGTAGTGACGTTTAGAGGTTCCCTTTATGGCGCTTGCTTTTCTTGAGGCTCCTACATATCAAGAGGCTGTATGTTATGGCGAGAGATCAGCATGGCCAGGGCAGTCATCTAGCATGCTTGTGCTGCCCCATGTGTCCATCACTGTGGCTGGCAGGCTCCCTGGCAGTGAATTTGGGTAGGACATCAAGGCTGCTTTCACGCACATTGGATAATGCATTTTCAATATACTTTACAATCACTTGCTAAAGTGCATTAATGATCCAATATCTGTGAAAGCATCTTGTGTCATATTCTGGGCACTGAATTCCAGGAATAGCATTGGAAGGGGACTGGGGAGGGGGAGGAATCAAGCCCAGGCTCTTAGGAGGGGACTTCCTTCCTGCTTGAAACATCCCAGGTAGTTGGTTTCTGGTCTCGACAAGACGGTCTTCCATGAAAGAGAGTTCTGTAACCCTCTCTGATGTAGCTTTGGGTCCTTCTCCAGCAACTCCGCAGGCAATGGCAAACCACCTCGGTTAGTCTCTTGCCATGTAAACGCCACCAGGGGTCACCATAAGTCAACTATGACTTGAGGGCAGGATTTCATTCATTTCCAGCTGCTCAGCTGGGGGAGATCGTTTGTCAGCGACGGCAGAGACCTGGCTTGGTGAAACGAGAAGGGTTGTCTTTCAGCCAGACCCAAAATACTCATGAATCTGTCACTCTGATAGGCGTTGCAGGCGTGTCTCTGGACCCTACAAAGCAGCCATCGTATCGATAAGAGTTACAGTGCCGGGGAAGAGGGTTTAATTCTGTGCCCCATGCTGTTTCTCCCCAGTTGAAAATGCTGCCTCCCCCAGGCAGCTGTAAACTCTGGAAGGGGGGAAAGATAGGCACCACGGAGTCTTGCTATGTTTCCCTACAGGGTATCTTTCATCAGGAGTTTCGGTTATGTGCAATTTGGCTTTTCATCATGGAAAGATACGACCTGGATTCCCACTCTCCACCTGCCACTTAGGCTGTCTGGTGAAGTATTCAGAAGTTGAACATCAGTTAGGCATTGCCCAGAGTTCTATGCTTAAAAATGGTTGTGTGACTTAGAGCCAAGCGAAACTTGCTCCAGAAATCTTGCTCCCTTTTGTGGTCTCTCTCACCCTCCCTCCCTCCCTCCCTCTCCAGTGATAAAAGTCGGTCTGGCATTTTGTTGGTCCTCCTGATCTTGATCTTGCTTTGGTCTCCAGAGCTCGCGTGGGTTTTGTTTTGTTTTCCCAAATGAATAAAGCATGCAAATAAAAGCTGGGGAGCGGGCGGGAGGGGGTTGTTGCATTTTAATCTTCCTTTATGCAAATCAGTAATGTACATATCCTCAAGAAATCTGCTGCTAACTTAATTTGTTTCCACTGTAGCAGTGCTGAAGGCCTTTGATCTGAGATTAGCGGCTTTGATCTGTTCCCTTGATCGGGGATGCTTGTGTGGTGCTCCGCAGGGTTGCTCTTTGGCGCTTAAAAAAAAAAGTCGAAGTGGGTCATTGAAAGAAATGTCAAAATAACAACTCCCCGTTACCCTCGCAAGCAAACGGTTAGCTGCAAAGTTAGCCAGACTCCCAGAAGTGAGGAGCAGAAAGTCCTTTGTGCATGACTACTTTGTGTGTGTCTGTGCCTGTGTATTAGAGTTTTGATTAAGTAGCCAGGCTCCAGAAAGAGAGCCCCTGCCTCTCACAAATACCCCCCCCCCTCTTTTGGTAAGTGAGTGGCGGCTGGAAAATGCCAACTTTTGACCACGCTTGCAAATTAGTCTGCATAAACTGTGTCCACTTGGCCCACGTTGCCAATTGCTAATTCAGGACCTCAAAAGAGAATCGGCTTTTGTGACGCTCCCTCACCAGGTCACCTGCATTTTATTCTTAGCCACCCAAAGTGACAAGGCTGGTGGCTGTGTCCAAGCCTGCATGGAACCAGAAGGGCCAACTGGGTGACCTTGGGACAGTCAGTCTCTCTCAGCCTAACCCAACTCACAAGGTGGTTGTTATGAGGATCAAATGGCAGAAGGGAGACCAGTGTTGTCAGACCCTTTGGGTCCCCATGGGAGAGGGAAATGGGGTTATCAGTATCTAAATAAATGAACTGATCAGGGCTCGGCAATGAGGTCAAGGCTTAGAAAGCATTTCCTCCTCCGGCCACATTTAGTCCACATTTATTTACTCCATTTGTACCCCACCTTTCTCTCCAATGGGGACCCAATGCAGCTTACATCATTCTCCCCTATTTTATCCCTACAACAACCTCATAAGATAGGTTAGGCTGAGAGTGTGTGATTGGCCCAAGCTCCCATGGAGGAGTAGGGAGAGTCAAACTGAGGTCTCCCAGATCCTAGTCTGACACTCTAACCACTACACCAGATTGACTGTCTATAGAGTTGCTTCTTCCATTTGCAGAAATTGTGCCCCCTCTGCCTTCTTCTCCCCCCCCCTTCATTTTGGGAGCTGCTCCCTTTCCGTTTGCCTCCTTTTCCCACCTCGTCTCCACCTGCCGACCAAGAATGCCAAGCTCTGCAGGGGTTTGCAAGAAAGTTAGTTTTGCCTTAATTGGCAGTAAACGGCATTGTGACAATCAAGGAACAGCCAGCCTGGGCTGAACCAAACATCTGTCAAACTCATGAAAAACACCAGAGATTCCATGGTGATGCCTCGCTCACTCCAACACCGGGACATGGAGGCTGTTCCAGTCCTCTTCCTGCCCTGCTCAGGGCTTGTTGCATGAAAGTGAGGCAGGACCCAGACCCTTTGCTGCTGTAGCACTTGCCCTGGTTTGAGCATCTGGGGCTGCAGCAACACCTGGTTGAAATCCCCAGTGAAGCATCGTGTTCCTCCAGAAGTGCTCCCCTCCCTTTGCACCAAAGTGCATGGGCTTAGGGGCAGGGCCGGCGCACCCATTGAGGCCAGGTAGGCGGTGGCCTCAGGGCGCGAGGGCACCAGAGGGGCGCCAGAGGGGGTGTCGGGGCGGAGGCGCACGCCGTGGAGCTGGTGTGGCTGGGCCGCAGCTGCTGCAGCCAGCCAGCCCTGTGCCGCTGCCCCCAGCTGAGCGCAGCAGCCACGAGCCTCCGCCCGCCACCCCAGCCATCCGCCAGCCAATGCCCCCAGCTTGTGCTGCGTGATGATGTCATCACGTAATGATGTCATCACGCACTTCGTGGCACGTGCACGCACAGCACACGCACACATGGAAGGGTCGCCTCAGGCGCCAGAAATCCTGGCATCAGCAGTGCTTAGGGGGAGGAACTTGGTGGAGTTCTGTACTCCACATCCTCTCCAAAGGAAAGTACTCTAGCTGATGGAGCTACAGAGGAATACGCAAAGTAGAACAACCCCCCTCTTGAGAGAGAAAAACCAGGAACTGCATGTTATGTACTGGGTTGAGCTTCAGGCTAAATTAGGTTCCTAATGCCTTATTGTCTGTTGGTTACTTTTCGTTGGCAGCAGCCAATCGGTCCACAGAAATAAAAACCAATCAAAGGGCTGCAAATCAGTTACATTGTATATAGTTGATGCAAATTAAGGATTCTAGTTGTGTGTGTTCTTATTGGTTACTGTTTGAAAGCGGCGTGGGATTTATGTGTATATATTTGCTCCTGTTGAGCCTGTGCTGTCTGTCTGCTTCTGGTCTTCAATAAAGATGTTATTATGAGCTGAAATTCTTACTAGCTGGAATCACTATGAGCAGACATCACAATACATAATACTGCGTATGATGGGTCTGTTTGCAGTGTACAAACAGGCCATCTTCAAAGGATCATCAACATTTTTTTATTTATTAATTACTTGCATTATTTATAATCCATCTTTCTCACTGAGATGCAAGGCGGATTACACAGTCTCAGTCAATGCATTCAAACATTTAAAAAAACACTGTGATAAGTATGGAAGGACTGCAGAAATTTGAATATAAGCTGAAGCTGATACAGTGCTGGAGACACTGTTGAAACAAAGCTTAGGCAATTTAACATGAAGTATTAAATGATGCAGAAAATACTTGGAAGGTAAACAGTAGTATAGACCACAGTCCATGTCCCTTTACTAGCAACTCTCTGCACCATTTCCTTATTGCGCAGCCCTCTTACCTGTATAATTCAGTTTTGCATAGTTTTCAGAAAACTGGGAGGGTGGGGTCCCTTCCTAATCTCATCAGGCAGGCAGAATGCAGGTGGGTTTTCCTATTTTTCCGCTCAGTTTGGGTGTCAACCTGAATTTTTTGGAATTCTTGAATCCATCTCTGCTTCTCTTGTTAATATATCCCTTAACATGCTCATTTCCATTACCTTTTCAGGCAGTTCCTCTCTGCTGTTGGTTACAAAAACCACCCGCCATATTCCATTAATTTCTCATTTAGTCTGCATAAAGTGCTGATACGTACATTTTACCTAGGGTGTGTGTGTGTGTTTTTTAATCAGTTAATTTAACCCGAAACATTAATAATGTAGTTTCTTTGCCACTTGACTGCTCATCTGTTAAATGGGTTATGCACAGGAGAATACTGTCACCCTAAGTGACAGGAAATATCTAATATAATGCAAACAGAATGTTTAATGCCAAAATGAACAAAAAAGAGAGAGAGTCTCTTGGGAGCATGTATTACAGGTTGGTGGAAAAAAGATTACAATTCTTCCCCTCCCCCAAATACTCTGGCTTGCCAACAAAGCAAACTCTCTTCTAGAGGAAGCAGCATGCGTTTGAGTTGCTACTCAGCGTTGTCTTCTGGGCAAACCTTAACAGCCTGCCCTGTTGTGTTCTGCCACAAGTTGCACCAAATCTGGGTTGCCACAAGGAGCTCTCCTCTGCAGGCTGCCTCGGATGTTTAATAGACAGCTGAAATTTGAGATTCAGAGGCATAGTTAACTTTATGGGTGGGATCAAGTGCCATATCTTCAGGGCTTTTCTGGGATGCCCCATCCTTGCCTACCAGTGTAAGAAGCTGCCCTTCTTACTGATCAAGTAAAGGAGACTTGGATTTGGTTTCCAAGCCTGAGCTGCTTCCTGTGTGTGCTTTCACTCTGATTTTTTTGATGTACATCAAACTGAGTCAGCTTTGCCCCACGGCATGTAAATCATTTAATGTGTCTCTTTTGACACTGTTCCAGACCATGAGTCAGCACTCCTTCACTTAACCCCCCTCAAGAAGCCAATTTGAGCACCCATTTGCACATAGATTTCCCCATTTCACAGGAAAATCTAGCTGCAAAGTGCATTTAAAGCACATTTTTTTGGTGTGTGTGTGAAAGCACAGCGGAAGAGAGGAAAAAGTAACCCAGGAGTTAGGGACAGGAAACAGTCACTGAATAAATTATCGATTGGTCGACTCCTCTGTGTATGGCCAAGTGGTCTTCATCCAAAGATTACCTGATTTTCCACTTGTGCCTAGAGAGGAGAGGTTAATCCACTCCGCTCTCCCAACTACTTCAAGTGGCAACTCCCTGACCTTTAATACCCCGTTTAGTTTACTATCCAAATCCTTGGGGACGTGCTGGCTTTTCCTAATAGCTCTCTTGTACTTTGTCTTGTTTCAAACTTACTTCTGGATTCTGAATATGTCACGACCATTTCAGAACTTTACAGAAAGGTAACACACTGGCTACACCCTGTCTTCTGGCACCAAATGATTCTTTTAAAAAAAAGTTCTGTGCTTCAGGCTGTCGATCAGTTCTGAAGCAGAGAGCAGCTTCTTTCTCACACTCCGTAAGACCTTTGTTAGCATCCGGGGGGTCATTTTGCAGACTGACGATTCCAGTAATCACTTTGGGGGGGTGAATCCCACATGTCAGCAGGAGTTTTCCTCACAGTTAGAAGGTCGTGAGATGGACAGGGACACAAGGCACATGAAGCTGCAGCAGAAGATTCCCCCTCACGTTTTCTGTTCCCCTTTCCACAGCAAATTTGGAGACACTGCTCCTGCTGTGTTTTCTGAGGTGCGGGCAGCCAAATGGGAAGAGCATGAAAATGGCTGAGGCAGAACGAGGCCATTATTATTCGCAGAGCTTGAGTCCATGGCAGTTTTTCTCTGTTTGACTTGGGAGCTTCTACAAATGGGCTAAGAAAGGGACTGCCCTCACTTGCCTGTGATGCACTCATTGGGATGGAGTCTGGGGAGCTCGCTAGATAGGGCGTTTTCTCAAAAATTTTAGGCAAGGATGTCTAGGCTGTCTTCCCAGCCATTTTTACAGTCAAAATCCATGTCTGGCCAACTTTCTTCTCCAGACTCAAATTCCTCTCTCAGAATATTGCACCCACGTCCCAGAATGAAGGCAGGAGATCCAGGTTATGAATTAAACTTCATCATCAGAACATCACTGCATCCAGGTTAGATTACTGCAATATGGTTTATTTGGGGCTGCCATTGAAAACTGTCCAGAAACTTCAGTCGGTCCAAAATGAGGTACTTTTGGGGATTGTATCACTACTGTGTTGAAGAATCTGCACTTTTTGTCCAGTTGTTTCTGGGCATGATTCAAACTCAGTCCTGGCTCTCGCCTTTAAAACCCTAAACAGCTCTCCTCCCCAGGGAAGAAAAAGAATTCTGGATAACCGAATCGCAGAAAAGGATCTCTTGCAGGACAGGCAAAGTAGAGAGTTACTCGATGCCAACATTTATTCCCACTCCCATTCACCATTTCTTGGGGGCAGGGGGATGAGAAGTCTGTTTGGCATTTATAATGTAATAATAGCAGGTTAGTTAGTTGAACATTCACAGAATTTCACAGGAATTTGGAAAGCTAACCCAAACAAAAGCAAAAGTGGAAAATCCGTGCTTCCAAGGCGGACCGTGTCTCATCCTGTTAAGGCAGGTAGAGCTAGAGGGTGGATTATGGAGCTCTGGGTGGATGTTGCATGGAGTGGCAGGATTCTTGTCTAAGCCCAGTTCTGCATAGTTGAGGCATATAGGTAGGTAGGTAAGGTTTATTGCATTAGGCCAAAGGCTGTTACAGACAATAAAACAGTAACAAAAATATGAGCGACGATGCAGGTAAAATATACAGTACAAACTTGATAAAACACTATAGGAATTACCAGGGCCGGTGTGCCCATAGAGGCCAGGTAGGTGGTGGCCGCAGGCGCGAGGACACTGGAGAGGCGCCGGAGGGGGTGTCAGGGGTGGAGGCACGTGCCGCGGAGCTGGCGTGGCTGGCCCGCAGCTGCTGCAGCCAGCCAGCCCCATGCCGCTGCTGCCACCGCCGCCGCCACACCAGCCACGAGCTGCTGCCGGGGCGGAGCGTGGAGCAGCCTCCACCCACCACCCCAGCCATCCACCAGCGAATGCCCCCAGCTTGTGCTGCACGATGACGTCATCGTGCGATGATGTCATTGCGCAGTCCGTGGTGCGCGCGCACACTGTGCGCACGCAGGGGGGGGGGTGCCACAGGCACCAGAAACCCTGGCGCCAGCAGTGGGAATTATACTAGAGTCTGTGGACAGCCCTGTGCTGCGACTCACGACCTTCTCTCGGATTTTCCCTGCTGCAAGGGCAAAAAGAAAACAACAAAAAACAGGCTCAATATCCAGCAAGCAGTAGAAATAAACAGTGTGTCGACCACCCAAGGGCAAAAAGAGCAACCCTGTACGAGGTCTCTGGGTCCACATCTGCTATTGCAGCAATGATGTTTTCGTTATCTTGTCTGAAACCTAAACTAGCTAGGATTGGACTTAAAAATTTCTTTCTGGGGGATGTGTAGAGTGGGCAGTGTAGTAAATAGTGACCCAAGTCTTCTGGCTCTGAGCCACCAACGGGCAAAGGCGCTGAGCAGCTGGAATCTTGGAGTTAAGGCCTATAAAGATCACTGGACACATAAGATCACGTGGATTCATTTTCCTTTGTTACACTTACAGTGCAATCCTATGCAGAGTTACTCCAGTCTAATCAATTGAAGTCAATGGTCTTAGACTGTAGTAACTCTCCATAGGATTGCACTGTTAGTAAATTTGCTTGTCAACTTACTTCCTTTCAGGCTCCAAAAGATTCCCCCCCACCCCACCCCAGGCTCCAGATTGGGAAAGTTCTAGAGATTTTTAGGTGGGTAGCCGTGTTGGTCTGCAGTAGAACAGCAGGATTTGAGTCCAGTGGCACCGTGGAGGCCAACAAGATTTTCAGACTGCCTGAAGAAGGGAGCTCTGACTCTCAAAAGCGTACGCTTTGAACATCTTGGTTTCTAAGGTGCCACTGGACTCAAACTTTGCTGTCCTGGAGATTTTTGGGGTGGAGCCTGAAGAGGGTAGAGTTTGGGGAGGGGAATGACCTCAGCAGGATATAATGCTGTAGTGCCCATCCTCTAGCCATTTTTTCCAAGGGATATAATCTCCGAAGGCTGGAGAAGGGTTGTAATTTCCAGAGATCTCCATACACTACCTTGAGGTTGGCAATCCTAAGGGGTGGTGGTGTACCCTGTTCAGCTCCAACATTGCTTATGGCATTTGGTCCACTAGATTAGGGCTGCTTGGACACATGGCTGGCTTAATCTCCTCCCAGTCTGAAGATGGCTCAGATATGTGGGGGAAACCTCTTACATTTAATCACATGTGAAGTTCAACTGGTTGCCTTTTGAAGGTCTTGTTATAAGACCTACTTAGCAATGTAAATCTTTATGTTCCTGAATTTGCCTGCACCCTGGACTGTGTGTGTGTACCAAATTTCAGCTTTCATATCTTAACCAATTATGTATATATGTATCTGAAGCATCTGTAGAACTGCCTTTCTGCCAAATGGCTCAGAGGGACATACTATAAAATTAAATCAACACTGAAGTCAATTAAAATACAAAATAATAATAATAGTCCTGTGAACAAGGCTGTTGGTCAATGAGGTCCAGGTTCGGTCTTGGGAATCCTGCTGCCTTTTTAACAACTTCTTTTGATGTGTTTCACTTCCCAGGGATCATTTTAGGGAGGCATATCATGCAAAGCTGATTCTTGACTCTGTGGATTTTGTATTAATCAAGCGATAGGAGAGGGATAGGAAGGAAAGGTGCTGTTTAATTGGAAGCTTGCTGTGATCCTGCACGCGCATTTTTAAAAAGGTTTCTTTTTAAAGAAGAGAGAGGACATAACAAAGGCAATAGGAAGAAAAATAAGAGACAGTGGAAAACTCGCTCACTAGAAAGGGGGAGGGGGTCTCAAACTTTGGCTCCTTGTTTCCTTCTTTATATTTTTGTTCAGATATTTTGAAGTATACTTCTATTGATCAGATTGAGAGCTGTTGAAGGCTGATGCTTAAGTATTTGATTTTGCCCATCACAATTAGAATGCAGTTTTCAAAGCAAGGGCCGGAACACTTTTAGACCCGAGAGCCATTTTGCCAGGGCAAAGCTCTTTCCGGGATGGAAGGTGGCACGGTATAGCCTGATCTCATCATATCTCAGATGCTAAGCAGAGTCAGTACTTGGATGGGGGGTGACCAAGGAAGGCTGTGCAGAGGAAGGCAATAGCAAACCACCTCTGCTTCTCACTTGCCTTGAAAGCTTGTTGCTGGCATTGCCATAATTTGTTGCCATTTGATGCACATGCGTACATATGTAAATCTCTTCCTACCTTCCCCTTTTGTCCTGTGTCAAAGCAGTGAGGAAGAAAGAACCTGCAACCTCCACGAGACAATCTTTTCCAAGTGTTCTGTCAAGGTTAGTTTGGGTGGGTGGGAGGAGGGGTGAAATTGTCCCCAAGGAACACTGTTGGGGGTGGGGGGGTAAGTTAATAGAAGGAAATGATTGCAGACTGTGCCACAGTCTAAAGCCCCTGAACTTTTCTGGGGGAGTTTGTTTGGTTAAGCTTTATCACATTTTTATTTTTATCAAGTGTCTCAGCAGATCTTTTCTTGGGGATTTGCGGCTGCAAAGGTAACAATAATAGCCCGTTTACGTAAATGGTATTGTGTAGGCCACACTGACAGGAAGAGAAGAGGAGCTGAGGCAGAAGAGTTACCGAGGTGTAGTTCTTCCCGCAGGATGTTTCCCCTGTCAGGAGTGAGGAAGTATCTGTCACATTTCCAAATGCAATTGTGTCTTCCATGGGGCTCTGCTACAATTTAGGAAGGGGACTATCCTGGGAAATTGCCTTTAGGTACCATAGATTGGTGCCATCCATTTTGCCACACTCTGCAATGCTTGTTTGAACAGAATGAAAACTTCTCAGACCAGGAAAAGAGGACCCTTCTTATTTTTCAGCAAGAAGCATGCTTTTTATAGAACTGGCTGTTCCACTGGCTTAATTATCCATGCATAGTTACCCGTTCCCTTGCCTAAGGTGTGGTGGCTTTCCAGGAACCAATCTAGAGGTGCTGGGAAGCATTTGTAGCCAATGATGTTATGTTCAGCTGAGCTTGCCAGGTTTTTTGGTATCTGTGCTTTTCTTCCCTGGGTGGCCCATCCACTTACTTGTTCAGCCTTCTGGCTAGCTGTAGTAGCATCATAGAGGTTTGTGGCAAACGGTTGCATTCAAGAGACAGAGGAAAGGGAGCTTATGGAGGGGGATGGCCACCGATCACCACAACTCCCACCTTGAAAATAGGTCTGTGCAAATGTTCACTAGCTCAGCTGTTCCATGCATGCTTGAGTTAGCCATTTGGTATGTATTGCTGGCCTAAAGAGAGGACAAAAATATCAGGAAACATAATGCCCCCTGCTCAGGAAATCTTGGTCACCTAGAGGTGATTTTTTTACCCATCACAGACGATCAGCTGATGACTGTTTATGTGTGTACGTTATCTATTTTTTCTGGTATTAATGACAGTGAGTTAAATAGAGAACCCAAACTGAAATTAAATGACTACAGAGCACCGGCTGACTCTAGGTATGCGAGGGCATAATTGTGACCACCTCCCTGTAGGTAAGTGGAGGACTCTTGCAGGCACATGGATCCATTCTCTCCCTCACCAGCACACCCCTCTGGTTTCCTCTGAAACTTTCTAAATTGCTGCCAGAGTTTTGAGGGTCAACCCAATCCAAAAGAGAGCTGGTTCTAATTACTGCCTTTCCTCATTTGCTGATTGAGACACTCCAGGGAGCAATTAGCCGCTTCTGAAATCTAAGGGAGGATGTGAATAAGTACTTAACCTGCCTGGCAATTGATATTTAAAATACAAGGAGGCAGGCATAATAAAACAGAGGAGATGGCTAATATTTGATGAGTGGGATGCTCTCCCCCACCACGCAAGCCCTGCATCTCTTGACAAATACTGTCTTCTCTTTCATGATGTGACAATCCCTAGAAAGAGGAGGAAGAGAAAAGGCTTGGGAAAGTCCGACAACTCCTTCTTGGGAGGGAGAGCTAGAGGCACCCTTGGTTGAATTATTCATCAAATAAGCTAATTCAGCCTCTGTTTGCTAATGAGCTCCCAGCCTGTCAGGTGGGTTTCCCACCTAAGATGTGAGTGACTTGCCTGTTCAAGGAGGGATTCTCTAAGAGGAACACAGAGGGCTTCTCTGCCACTGCTTCTGACTTCAGTTGAACGTTCCCTTTGCAGTATCACAGAGCAGTCTTTGGAGCCTTTCATGCTGTGATGTCTTTATTGGTTTATATTCCAGCTATGCAGTGGATCCCCCCATGACTTCCTTGCTCCCTCTTCTCTCTTGTGTGAACCTATCTGATGGAATTGTGATCATGTGACAGCATCCTAGGGACGGGAGAGGCTTGGGTTGTGAGCTTGTCAAGTGGGTGTGCTTTGCAAGATGGCTCTACTGTCTGTATTCAGAAAGCAGAAGTTCACCATCTTGCAATGACTCGACCCCCAGGAAATGGGGATCTATGGGAAAGGAGCATCTCCCGGCTCTTAGGCTGCTCAGCACAGAGGCAAGTGATGGATATGAGGCAGAAGCGGATCATCATCATCATCATCATCACCATCCAGATTCCCTTTCATGATAATTTTAAGGACCTTTCCCCTTTTTTATTTTTGACAGGGAGAAAGGCACGGTGGGGAGCAGGAGAGGGTTCTAACCCTTTCCTCCCCTTCCTTTTCCCCCCACTGAGAAATGTCCCTCCCAGCTGCTTTAACTTTAACCCCATTCTTCATCCCCAAGCCACTACAAGCAGCCTAGGAGGGGCTTTTTCAGTGGGAAAAGGGCAGGGGGTGGGCAGGGATGTTTTTAAAGGAAAAAAACCCTCCCTGCCATGCCCTCCTCGGAAAAGCAGCCCCCCTGGTTTGGAAAAGGAAAGCAATTATTGCAAAAGGACAAGAGAAGCAAACCCAACGTGGCACCTGAGCCTGTCAGTGTCCTCTAGGTAGGCTGATATTTGTCCTCTCCTATTGCAGGTGAGAGGCTGGTTCACCTGAGGATGTTTTCAGTGCAATCCAAGGCAGCATCTAAGCCCACTGAGTCCAGGCAACATCTGTCTGGCGGCCTTCCTAGTTCACAGCTCCATTTCTCAGCCACCGGGTTTCACTAGCTGTGTCTCACATCATGAATACATAGAGGCGTAGAACAGTTCTTTGGTCAACTTGTCATGCTAGGTAGTAGCCCCAGAAGGGTCGCTCTGTTTTAATTCTGCAGCAAAAACCGGCAGGAGTCTTACAATGATGCAGTCATTTTATTTATGAGCATGAAAAAACAACAGCCGGGAGGCTTAAGGTGCCACGAAATGCAGGAAATACAGAATTAAATGTAATTATGTAAAATTCAAATCTAGTCAAGAAAAATACGCAAGACTATTCACTAGTTACGCCTGGGCTTGTTAATACCTGTAACTGGCGAGAAGCCCCAGATTTTGCTAAAATAATCAAGACCTGTAATGAGTCAGAAATCCAAAGTCTGTGTTCAAAGCAGGGCTTTCTTTCAGGGGAAATGCGGTGGAACGGAGTTCCGGAACCTCTTGAAAATGGTCACATGGCTGGTGGCCCCGCCCCCTGATCTCCAGACAGAGGGGAGTTGAGATTGCCCTCCGTGCCGCTGAGCAGCGTAGAGGGCAATCTAAACTCCCCTCTGTCTGGAGATCAGGGGGCGGGGCCACCAGCCACATGACCATTTTCTCCAAGGGCAACCCACTGAGTTCTGCCACCTCTTTTCCCAGAAAAAAAGCCCTGGTTCAAAGTATATGTATGAGCCCTTTTCACACTACATACCTGCTTCCAAAACATCGTGAAACGCAGCGCAAAAAACGCGGAAGATAGCGTCGTCTTTGCAATGTCACGCAAAACTTGCACGACGTCGCGCAAAACTCTCACAAGAAGATGCTATCTTCCGCATTTTTTGCACTGCGTTTCGCGATGTTCTGGAAGCAGGTATGTAGTGTGAAACACTGTGACACTGTGTCTCACTGTGACACTGAGAGATCTTTTGGTGCTACACCTCTGAAGATGCCAGTCACAGCTGCTGGCGAAACATCAGGAACTACAATGCCAAGACCATGGCTATACAGCCCGGAAAATCCACAACAACCATCGTTCTCCGGCTGTGAAAGCCTTCAATAATAGATAAAAGCTGTCAACGTTTGTTGCATGCTATGGTCCTTGAATTTGTTCCTCTGCTATGCGGTCCATTTTTGTTGGTAAGAAGCTGTTTCAGGTCAAGAGGTGTCTGTGGAGTTACAGTTTCAGATTTTCTCTTCTAGAGACTTTCTGCCAACAGATCTTTTGTATACTGCAGAGGATTATGGGATGTGTTTTACGTCCATGCTCAGTCCACACCATAGAGAGACCTTGTATCACCTGTGCAAACTTAGAACGTGCCTGACCCCTGCCCATTTGCAGGCAAAAGTTTGAGTGTGGGTAGTCCAGCTGCATTTTAAAAAACCTTATATTCCATCTTTCTCCCTAATGGGGAGCCAAGATGGCTTATATAATCCTCCTCTCCATTTTATCCTCACAACAGCCCTGTGAGGTAGGTTAGTCTGAGAGTATGTGACTTGCCCAAGGACACCCAGTGAACTTCCATGGCAGAGCAGGGATTCGAACCTGGGTCTCCCAGATCCTAGTCTAACCACTGCACAACGCTGCCTGTCGACTACACCATGATGGCATTTCAAGGAAGTTTCTCAATCGTTACTGGTCAATCTCTAGGGCAGCATTTCTATGCTTTTAACACTGAATCTTGTTTATGCAGGTTGAATTTTGTGGGTCAGTTGCCAGGTGCCTTCTTGCTCCCTTCCCCAGCTCAGTGATGCCTTGTGGAACCGGCGACTTTGTTGAGGCCCAGGACTTCTGTCTTTAGAGCACCCACCCATTCCTTCCTTGCAAAGTGCCACCGTGATGCACTAGGAGACAAAGAAGCACTCAGGGATGGGAGAGAGCTGCAGTTAGGACTCAGGGACATTTCACCATGGAAATTACAGCTTTTGTGGTGCTTTATGACTTGGGTCAGTTTGACTCTCACTGCCACAATGAAGTGCGTCAGTCACCAGGTCTGTATTCCCATGGATGAAGACAACTGTGGTTCCCTTCAGGGAACTGATGAGGTGGTGGGGGAGAGGCATTTCAAATCACTTTTTTGAAAAAAGGATCTATTGTTGCTTCCATGGTTGCTATGGAAAGCTGCACATTTCTCATAGATTCTTTGTAGACTGTGCGTAGGGTATGGATTTTGTGGAATTGGTTGCTGTTTGCAAACAGCCAGCTCACCCAAAACAAAGAGTGGTGCAAACAAAAGAAAGAAAAGCAAGGTGAAGTCAAAATAACATTGTGTGAACATACCTTGGGAGCCTTCTATGAAAGCTCCAAATAGCCTCCCTTTCCCAAACACGCGGGGCCACCTTTCACCCACTTTGGCAGTTAATGGAGTAATGTCTTTGCTTTCAGGGGCTTTGAAAGATCCATATTTCATCTCTTACCCGCCGTGTGTGTATGAGAGAGGGAAGAATCTTTTTTACAGACAAACTGGAGGGAATTGTGACTTTAAAATATTAACAAGACGTCCATTTGTCTGCCAGCTTTCGCTGCTTTGATGACCTTGATGTGGCTGCTGTTGACAGGGATGGGATTTGGTTCCGAGATCTTTCCAAAGTGTGAGTTTCCTTTTATGGAGCTGTCTCTGTCCAGATTCCACTTTCTACCTTCAGAGGAGCATCATCTAAAAGGCCAGGCCAAAGCAGGAGCGCACGCTGCATGCTGCACCCTGCCCTTTCCTCCCAGCTCAAGACAGCTCACAACATTTTCCAGATCCCATCTCCTCAGTTCTTTTCCAACACTCAAGGTTTGTACCTTCTGGGTATCGCTCTCCAAGTTCATCCTTTGCATAAACCATAAACTGCTCTTCTAGAAGAGTGGCAATATGGTCTGGCCTGGTTGGGACTAAGGGTAAGGTTGCCACGTTCCTCTACACTCCCAGAGGGGGTGGGGGCAAGAACCTGGCATTTACCTCGCACATGTGCTCCTGACACATGCACGATGATGTAATTTCTGGGAGTGACGTTACTGCGCTGGCTGCACAAACACTTCTGCACAGGGCCAATTTGGTCCCAAATGAAGTGCAGGAGCACTCCCATGGCCAGCAAGATGACATCACTCCCGGAAGTGATGTTGCTACACTCCCCCACCCCCCACCCCGCCAGGAGCATGCACACTGTGCATGTTCCTGGGGTGCCTGTTGGTGGCAGGCGACCTCGGGGGGGGGTGCCACCTCTGACCAATTGCTGGCAGATCGGCAGGCAAGGAGGCAAACCCCCAGGAGTTTGCTCACCACCCCAGGCTCATGGGAACCCTAACTAACCCTAACCCTAATACAGATTTGGAAAGTTTGTTCTCCATCCCAAGGCCAGTTGCTGGAAACAGAACAAGTAGCTAGAGACGAGTTCAGCTGAAGCCTTCATGGTAGAAAGCAGATGGCCTTTCAGTGCTGACTGAGCAATTTCAGGCCAGGCATCCTCCTTTTCCCCACTCTCAAGGTCCCCCATCATGTGCAGATGCAGTTGCCTGTACTGCCTGCAATGGTGCTGGCTGCAGCTAGGAGTGCCGCTATCATGGCCACCAGGAATGCTGGTGCTTGGTGCACCACCCACATGCCCTTCTCCAGCAGCACTAGGCAGCCTTTCTCCAGCAGTGCTAGGCAGCTGGGAGCACTCAGAAGCAAGCAGTGGGAGGGTGTGAGTGCAGGCATCAGAGAGGATGCATGACTAGGGACTCAGCAGCTGTGGGTCCCACCAGAAGCCACGGGCCTTGACAGCTGCCCCACCTTCCTGCACGCTGATGCCAGCCCTGAGTCCCAGCCTTCGGTCTTGAGAAGAGCCACGAGGCAAACGTGGAGGGTAGGATTTCTGATGCCTTGGGATGGCCACATCCATCATTTAATTTATAGCCCAAGCGCATTTATTCCATTTTATTAAAACAGAAAAGAACCGCGACAATTATTTTCATAATTAACAGGCTCCCTAAATTAACGCCAATTACACTGTGTAATCATGATTAAGATTACGCATTAATCAACTGCTCCAAGTTAGTGATTAGGCTTTTTAATGATGGCAAAGAACTTGCGCAGAGGTGTGTGTGTGTGTGCACGCTTGCATGTGCATGTATGCACACGCACAGCTGTCATGCAGGAGACTGACTGCTGCAGTGGCAGCAGCTACAGAATTTGCTTGGAAGTGCTGTTGGGTCTGCCCAGACTTTCCCAAAGACCACCAGCGCATGAATAACGACAAGCAATACTCTCTCTTACTTCAGCACAATGGACTGTAGCAGTAGAGTGTGCAAAAGGCAGGCAGATTCTTTCCAAGTGCTGGACTGGAGCGTTCTGAAGGTTTCCAACGACAGAATTCTTGTGGTCTGTGATTGTGTTGCCCTCTGCTTGTGCCGTGTCAATGATTGTGACTGAGGCATCACTGCCTTGGGAGTAATGTGTGTTACTGTGTCTAGACACTGGCTCATATGACCAGGACACAGAGGGCAACCCTGCCCTCAGCGGAGTACACATGGTCCAGTTGACTTCTGCTGAAGTTCTTATTTTCTATTTCAGTGTTTGAACCAGTCAACTAAGAATGTGGGGTGAGAACAACATATAACAACTCAAGAGAATAAGAAGTCCCGATTAAAACACAGAAGCTTATGTTAATGAAATGGATTGGATCACTCCAAACCGGATTAACGCTAAAATTATGGTGCCCGGACACTTCCCTTCCTGCATGGGTGGAAAATCAGTAGTGGGGTAGCTGAAAAGTGTGGGTGGGGGTGGATTAAGCAGTTCCTCTCCACCCACCCATCCTTTCTTCATTTATCTTCTCTAGCTGCTTTGGTGCAAAAACAAATGTGGCAAAAAGAATCACAGAAGTTTGTGTAATAATGACAATAACAATAACTGCACTGACATACTGCTCTTCTAGACAGATTAGTGCCCCACTCAGAGCAGTGAACAAAGTCCGTGTTATTATTATTGCCACAATACAGCTAAGGAGCAGGGCCTGAGAGGAGTGGCTTCCCCAAGGCCCCCGCTGAGCTCATGGCAGTAGTGGGATTCAAACCAGCAGAGTGCTGATCCACAGCCGATCCACTTAACCACTGTGCTACAGCAGCTCAGTACGGCATCATAGTTGGTCCTCAGAAGCCAGGCAGAGAAAAACAGGACCTGTGGCTCAGTGGCATGCTGCAAGTCCCAGGTTCAATCCCTGACATCTCCGGCTAAAAGATGCAGGTGATAGGTGATGTGACAGGCCTCTGCCTGAGACCATGGAGAGATGCTGCCAGTCTTAGTAGACAGTACTGACTATGATGGACCCATGGTCTAGTTCAGTAGAAGGCAGCTTTGTGCATGTTCAGCTGTCTTCTTCTGGTGCTTCAAGACAGCGGGAAGGCTTGGATCTGATTGACTCATTCTTGCATGCCACTTAATAGCTGGCCACTGGGTATGTGAGCAGAGTGAACTTAGAAGCTCAGTGCATGAGGCATCCCATTCCCACCCATCACTCAATGATGCGGCCACCCAGTGTTGAACATGCACAGCTGCCTGCTTGTCCGTCCTGTTTCCTGGGAGTCTTCCCTCTCTTGGGACAAAACAGCGTTGTGGGAGTAATGGAGCCATCAGGGTATCTTGTTATTTATTTACTTCATTTATACTCCGCTTTTCTCTCCACTGGGGACCCAAAGCAGCATACTTTCTTCTCTCCTCCATTTATCCTCACTGCAACCTTTTGAGGTAGATTAGGCTGAGTGAGTGTGACTGGCCCAAGGTTGCTCAACGAGCTTCCGTGGAAGAGCAGGGATTTGAACCTGGGTCTCCGAAATCATAGTCCAACACTCTAACCACTATATAACACGGCCTACCTTTGTTTCCTGGTTTCTGCATCATGTCCAAGCCTTGATGATTGAGGAAACCCTTGATTGCCTCTTTGCTGTTCAGAGTTGCCTGGTAGACCTGTCTGGATTGATAGGCCAGTCTTTCAGGACCGGCATTAGAGCTTGTGGTGGACGAAAGAGTTTCCTTTTGTGTTTGCACCATCCCCTTTTCCCCAGCACCAGAAACGCGACTATCAACCGGGATCCCTTTCCAGGCTCCATGCAGTCCTCCAGCCCCAACAGGGAGGCTTTGTGCCACTGCTGGAGCGGCAGCTTGTTTCCACAGCCTCATTTGAAAGGGCTGATCAACTACTGCCTGTTCTCTTCTTGCAGCGTTCCAGATGCACACCTTTCCCTTAAGAAAAGCCTATGGTTGCCTGGAGTGTTAAATTTGGTTTGGATCAAGTGCAGACAGAATCCTCATCTTGATGCTGCTGGATTCTCCCAGAAGCAGGCAGGATGGAGAACAGAGAATTTTCCTGTGAAAAGGCCTCGACCAGGAGGCAGGAGACAAGACAATCTGTTTACTAATCAAAGCAACAGAATGTTTCCTGTTGTTTTGTCATAAATAGAAAAAGCCACCCCTACATGTGTCTCTTTAGGGTTGGTTCCAGAGCCAGAGCAGGGACAAAGGGGGGGGGGTTCCCTTCCTGAGCACCCAAAAGATCCACCTACAAGATTTGAGCCCATTTAGTGGAGTCCTCTCCCTGCTCTCTCTTGCCACAGCCTGCTGGCATTTCCCGTCTTTGCTGCCATCTCAGGCTGCACTGGGCAGAAGGAGCAGATGGTCTCCCGTCTCTCCACATTAAGTGTTTTCATTGCTGGAGGATACTTGGCAACTGCTTGCATCTTTCTCGTGTGGCGCTCCAGTGATAAGGTCCTCTTTGACTGTATTATTCTGAATAATTGATCCCCTCAAGGTGGAGTTGGAGTGCTGCGGCGCGGGAAAAGGGCTTGCTGCTTCATCAGTCCTTCATGGGGAATAGGGAAGAGGCAATCTATAGGGCCAGGGCTCAGGGTTGCCAGGTCCAGGTTGGGAAATTCCTGGAGATTTTGGGGGTGGAGCCTGGAGAGGGCAGGGTTTGAGGAGAGGAGGGGCCTCAGTGGGTTATAATGCTGTAGAGTGCACCTTCCAAAGCAGTCATTTTCTCCAGGGGAACTGATCTCTGTCACCTGGAGATCAGTTGTAATTCCGGGAGATCTCCAGCCACCACCTGGAGGCTGGCAACCCTACCAGGGTTTCAGGAATTGGGGATGGGGAGAAACATGTTTGCCAGGAGAGCCAAGAAGTGCCATTGGGGTCTTATCTATGATGCTGATTCTGAGATGTGGATTCCAGAGTGCTGCAATATGGGATAACCAGCCATTGTGTAGGAAACCTTGGTGACCTTAGCATGGGGTTAAGGGACATCAAAGCCATTCAACTGTGTTGTGGAAATCAAATGAGCCACGTATGCCATGCAGGGCTTCCTGTTTTGGTGTTTCCATTCCCATCGAGTTCTGAGGTGAAGCTGTGAAAAGCCGTAACCAGGCTGGAAAAACCGCAACTTCAAATGTCAAGTGAGGACCCATGATGATTCGATGCTTGAAGAAAAGGGATTTGAAAATCAGTCTTATCCTCTTCTCAGCACCTCCTGTCCCCTGCATGATTTGCTTGCAACTCAAAATGAGCTGCATTTTGAGTTGTTTTGTGTACATGGCAATGGTGACAATCAGCCTGGCAGCCAGTACTGCTGCATGTCAGAAGTCCCTGGATAAACTATATTTCCTAGAGACGACACACAAAGGAGACTTGATCAACACAAACAACCATTGCTTGGTTTGGGAGTTGGGAAATTTACCTGATTTGCGTCACCCTCCGGGTTCAGTGAAATAATGAGACTGAACATGGTGGCCCTTTATAGCCCCTGATAATGTCCAAGTGACGAAATCTGCCATTCAGC
Organism: Eublepharis macularius; assembly: GCF_028583425.1. Taxonomy (NCBI): domain Eukaryota; kingdom Metazoa; phylum Chordata; class Lepidosauria; order Squamata; family Eublepharidae; genus Eublepharis; species Eublepharis macularius. Next base: position 39,158,917 of record NC_072804.1, on the reverse strand, counting down.
CGGCCTCAGCTAGGGCTACCACCTTGAAGGATCTCCAGTTTGGAAAATAGGAAGATACCTACAACAACAAAGGAAAGAAATATATTTGGAACATTGGCAGTTCTTTGATGAACTTGGAGCTCTTCTCCCTGTTCCCAGAATCAAACGGAACGGGGCTGTTAGTCCTCTGGTAAAATTTTGAGAATAATTCTGAGAAACATTTTTGTACGAACTATGCTTCTGGAAGCTGTATTTATTGTATTTATTATTGAATAGGTGGATATAGAGCACTGTCATTTAAAACATTATTTAAGATTATTTCTAGTGAATACACTTTAATATTGTTCTGTTTTCCCCGGGTGGTTTGTCCATTCTGTTTTCTGGTTTGGGAGTCAGGCTGGGAGGCGAAATGGGCAGTGGTAGGGCACCTGGAGGGCAAGCCAGAATGTGGTGGCAGCAGCACCCACCATAATTTGAAGGAAGAGACCATTTTGTCCCTGCCACCACTGTCAAGGTGATGCCAAGCTATTCATACCCTCTGGCATCAACATCAAGCAGATGGTGAAGGAGTCCATTTGTTGAATGGCGGAAGCCGCCGAGACTGAAAACATCTTTATTCAGACTGGTTTTTAAGCTGCCTTGAAGGCAAAAATGGTGGACATTTGGTTTTTTGCACTAAAACTAGGGGAGAGTTCAGCAGCCTGGAAAAGCAGGATGGGTCAGTCTCTGCCTGGGTGCCACGCAGGGTTGTGAAGATAAAAGGGAACATCTCCCCCATTATCCTTGCCAGAGCTCTTTAGAGGCAGGAAGAGTGGAATACAAATGTAATAAATAAAAGATAATGAAGTGCCTGGAGAGCTGTCTTGTTCAGATACAGTTACCAACAAGCTCTCCTGACACCGAAAAGGGAGGCCGGCTTTCCACTAATGAATCAGGAGATCCATCTGTTACTGGCTGCATCTGTGTATTTCATTCATCCATTAATTATTTTGAGTTGCTTGTTAATCAGACAGCGCCTGGTATAGGTCTCTCTTCACTGTTCCATGGGGGAGCAAGGGTGGGGGGAGGGAGGGGAGAAAAACATGCCATTGTTCCTCCATCCCTGAAACAAGGTGAAATGATTACGTGATTTCTGCCTGGGTTCTGGTGCTCTACAGTTTGAGAGGTTGCCAGTGGGGAATTGAGGATGGGCCTTGCAGAGGAAAGCTTTTGTGGCGCTGTCAGGTGAGTTGCTTTGCCTGTGGGGAGAGATAATCACAGTAGCAACTTCTGGACAGCATAAGACAGGCAGACATCCCAAGGTCTGGATATTCCCAACAACTCAAATAGTTTGTCTAAGGTGGTAGAACCTTCTGCTAGTCTGGACTGTGAGGTGAATCTAAGGAGGTAGAAGCAGGGCTTTTTTTCAGCTGGAATGTGGTGGAACGGAGTTCTGGCACCTCTTGAAAATGGTCACATGGCTGGTGGCCCCACCCCCTGATCTCCAGACAGAGGGGAGTTTAGATTGCCCTCTGTACCGTGTGGTGAGGAGGGCAATCTAAACTCCCCTCTATCTGGAGATCAGGGGGCAGGGCCACCGGCCATGTGACCATTTTCTCGGAGGCAATTTAAGCTTTAAAAAACTCCCCCCTTGTTCCAGCTGACTCAAAGTGACGTCATTGTGTGGTCCTGAGTTCCACCACCTCTTTTCCCAGAAAAAAAGCCCTGGGTAGAAGGAACATAAATGTAAAGGTCAGTGAAAAAAAAAGGCAGGGCGGGGGGTGATACGGAAGGGTGAAGAAAATCCTTTTCTCACTTTATGTAATAGGCTTCAAACTGCCAACTATTAGCTGGACTGTTGTGATGCCACAGAATGTTCTCTACTATTCTGTTCACTGAGAGGGGAAGTGTTAATTGTGAAAGGTTAATTACATGTGCAAGATGGGGAAGGTGGTTTGTGTGATGGAAAAATAATCTCACAAAGACCTGTAGGGGTAAGGGAGACAGCAGAATGATGAGCTGAGGGGATAGAAATCATAAAGAGAGAGAAGGGAGATGAAGACGAATGCATGTTCGAGGAACTGGAGAGGCTTCCCAGAGTTTGTGTAAAACCTGAAGAAGGCTCACTATCGCACACACAAAGTAGCCAATCAGGTCTTTAAATGTAGTTCGTCATGTTGCGAATGCGTGGTCCCCGAGTCCATAAATGAGGGTTGTAACTTGTAACCCTAATCCTGACCCTCTTGAAGCTTCTACCAGAGTGTGTAGCCATTTGTTATTGTAGCCAAAACAAAGCTGACTGTCCTCCTGACACCATGAAGACTAACACATTTTTGTAGCATATGCTTCTGTGGGCTGGAGCCCATCTTGAAGTAAATCTCTTGCATGCAAGCGCTTATGCTTCAAATAAATCTGTGTGTCTTCACAACACTGCCACAACCCTCAGTTTTGTTTTTGCAGTGGGCCTCACTGGGCAAGAGCTCTGTTCCATGATGAGCTGAGGCCAACAGTATCTGATGCTTCAATGAATCTTTTAAAAGATGCCATAACATTCATTTTGGCTGTTAACACTTTGTGTGGCACCATGGGCACAACAAAGGCATGTACATTTTTGCCACAGTAAGCAGGGAACATGTGAAGAGAAGGTGCTCCAAGCACACAGCGGTTGCATGTCACTGGCATCTCTACCACATGAGCCCGCGTGCTCAAGGATGTGTATCTGTATCTGTCTCCCTTTCTCATTTCCTGTGTTTAACTCAGAAAACACCTTCATGCTATGCAAAGTATGAAAGGGCGCTCAGCAGTGCTGTCTGACTTTTTGACCCAAACCTGGTTGGGGTTCACATTCCATTATTTTCTTGCAGGAGGAATCTTTGAATATTCAGATGGTCCTAATGCGCAAGGAATGAATGCTGAGGAGCAAGCCTTCCGATTCTCAGCTAACATTATCAATAGGAACAGAACTTTGTTACCGAACACGACCTTAACATACGATATCCAGAGGATACATTTTCATGATAGCTTTGAAGCCACTAAAAAAGGTGAGTCCAGAGCATGCTTTTTGGGTTCCATCCCGTGAAGAATTTCACTCCATTGATCTGGACAAGGAGTTTCTTGGCTTATCAGAGCAGTATAAGATTCCACACCATCTTCAGAGGGCCCAGTGTATAATGAAAGCCTTGAAGAACGTACTGAGTATTGGCGTTGGTGGGCCTTATGTGGGAGTGATAAAGAGAGGTCTGAAGGTAGAATCCATATGGCTGCTACTTTGGGACCATTATTTCCAGAAGTAAAGGAATAGCAGAGGAAACCTATAGACTCCATAAAACTTTACATCATCTTGATGTGTTTGTGTTTTTTCTGAAATCTTCACCTACAGTGATTTAGATGGGAAACAGAAGAGCAGATGTCTGAAGTCCAAGACTAGTGAAGAATATTGAGATACAAGTAGCTTGGGCTTTGATTTTTTTGAAGTCAACATTGAATACTGTAACCATTACCCTTTATCAGCTGCTGAAGTTAAGGACAATGTATTTATTTAAAACCTGGCTTTTCTCCAAGAGTATAACGATAAGGGCCGTTTCCACACGGCTTACCTTGTTCCGGAAAACAGCGAAATCTCACGAGAAGATGCTGTTATTGCATTTTCTTGCGCGTTAACAGTTTCTTCTTGTGCGATAAAACTGTCTTTGTGCAAGATTTTGCTGCTTTCCAGAACAACGTAAGCCGTGTGGAAACAGCCATGGACTACTCTTCCACTGGCCCTTATATTGTGTTGACAGTAGTCTAGATTAGCCTAGAATGTAATTGATCTTGTGAACATTCCAGCTGCTGAGGGAATGGAAACATTGTAAGCCCTCTTCTGTGAGGGAAGGGGAAACTGTGAGTCTGGCAGGAATTAAAAACTCTTGCAAACCCTTGTCACATTTTGCTATGTTTGGAGCTGATTTGACCCCTCTGAGACCCCATAGCTTTTGGTTTTCAATTAGAAGTGATGTCATTGAGACCTTCAGAGTGATGTCATTGGGGCCTTCAGAGTGCAGAGTCACATGTTTCAGTGACTCTTGGCCTCACTCCCCACACTTTTCTCTCCTGTCAGCCAAGTGAGTGGGGGCAGAGGGTGAAAGTTGAGGCTAGCAACCCTAGCTGGATTGGCAAAACCTCAAGCCTGCAGACAGGAGCAGTTTCATGCTGTTAGCAGGAGGGAAGTGGACAGGTAAGAGGAGGGTGGAGGTTGGGGGTTGTGGGTCACTCCCTGGACCTTTAAGAGCTGAATTGTAGAGAAAAGTCTGACAGTGAATGTCCACCTCTTTACGGAGAAAGTGGCCCATCAGTCTGCTGGATCACTTTGGGTTGGTTGTTGACAGGGGTTTTTTTCTGGGAAAAGAGGTGGCGGAACTCTCAAGAGGGAAATGAGGAAGAAACACACAGGATTCTTTGTAATAATATTATTTTCGAGCATTATTGCTGAGTATTTTCAAGAGGTGCTGGAACTCCATTCCACTGTGTTCCCCCTGAAAAAAGCCCTGGTTGTTGCATTCAAAGGGATCTCACTGGGTTCTCTTTCAGAGGAACAAAATGCATGATAGCCTGACATGATAGAAGTCATGAGTGTGTGGCCAGACTTGCAGTCAGATGTAAATCAAGAGAACTTCCCTTAAACAGCGCTTGTTCACTCGGCACTGAGAGGCAGGAGGAGCCACTGTAGCTTCTGTTTTCCCTCCAGTCACATTTAGCCAATGGAATGGCAGCAAGCATGCTTTTTGCCATTTTCTGTTGCTCCACATGTCCTTCCACGTGGTGTTTAAGATGAGTTTCCCCAATTTACATCTAACTGCAAGTCCAGTTGCGTACCTATGACTCGGCTCGTGTTGGCTGTATTGTGTATTTTGGCCCAGAGTACCAGGAAGTCAAGTGAAGTGCAGGAAGGAAGTTGAAAACCCTTTTGCTTGAATACTGAAACTGGGAAGTCTTCCTCTTAAGCCTGTGCAAGAACCATGAGAACCATGGCACGTCTCTTTCAGCCACCAACGTTACCCCATAGTTAATATATATTTTTTTATTAAAGATTTTTTAAAGATTCTTGTGCGGTTCCACTTAGAGATGATGATAATGAAATGTGACGAGTAAATAAGGTTTATATATATATGTGCACATACACACAAACCCTTTCCCTCATGTTTAATTAACATTCTACTATGCAGGACTTGGGCACTACCCAGTAAATACTGAAAACTTGCCACTGAGAAATGCAGCAGCCTTCCTTCCTTCCTTCCTTCCTTCCTTCCTTCCTTCCTTCCTTCCTTCTTGTCTCTCTCTCTCTCACACACACACACAATCAGAATAAGCACTAGAGCACATGGTTTTTAGTAATCACTTAAAGGGATCATCCATATGATTCCTTTGCACAGATGGAGAATATGGGGATAATCTTTTTAGGGCAACTTAGAAACTGGAGATGAGTAATAGAAAAGTGACTGTTCGAGGTCTTCGTTAGCCGTGCCAGTAATGCAGTGTTTGAAGTTTTAGTCACCCCATTTCATCATGATTATTTGCAACATGGACTTCAGTGATTAGGCCATAACTTGAGATCTCTGCTACTGTACTGGAATTCCAGGTCATGACCAAATATTAAAAGAATCTCTTCGAAGCCTTTCCAGATATCTTCTCTTTTGTTCTGGGGAAAGATAGTTCTCACATCCATTCCACCTCGTCCATCATAGAACATACATGATCCGTTTTTGTGAGATCCAGCTTGGTGTATTTCCCACACGTCCTTGGTTAAGATGAATTTTACAAGGAAATCATGACAAAATCTTGACCATAGAAACCCCTGTATTTTTCCTGTTATTACTCATCTTGAATTTGCTCTTTTCAGCAGAATAAATGCCATGGACCTATTGACTGGATGGATAGCCATATCTGTAGTTTTCTAGTGAAGGGGAGGTAGGTTCCCGGTTCTGAGAATGAGGTATAACTCAGGAGCAGAATATCCCTGCTTAATTGGGGTTCTATACAACTTACTCGGCTGAACTCCACAGGCAAACCCAGCCCATCTGAGGCAGGTTGGTGAATTTTTCTTAGATGGAAGTTTTTTCAATATTTATTGCCCCAGAACTTTCCCTAGACTCTGCTCTCCTTGCATTATTCTGGAGGCCATGTAAATATCACAATTGGCTTCATCTGAAAGACAATGTATAGAACGGGAGGAAGAGAGAACACGGGCCGTTTCCAGATGGCTTACCTGCCTCCGGAACGTTGCGCCATCTTGCGGGGAAAACGTGAAATATCGTGTTTTCTCGCGTGAGTTTTGCACGACGTCACGCAAAACTCGCGCGAGAAAACGCGATATTTCGCGTTTTCCCCGCAAGATGGCGCAACGTTCCGGAGGCAGGTAAGCCATCTGGAAACGGCCAAGGATTCTTCCATCAGGCTGCCCGGCCAGCTGGTCCCTGGCTGTTCCCCTCTTGGACATCAACAGCCAGCCAGTCTGCAAAAGGAGAAGGAGAAAGAACAATGCCTCTTCTGCTGACGAACAACAGCATCTCTCTCTTAATTACTGTGCTGAAAGGAGGGGCATAAATGTTAAAAGTAAATGACCATGCAATCTTAAGAAGAGTAACTCCAGCCTAAGTCCATTGATTTCAGTGGGCTTAGACTGGAATAACTCTGCTAAGGATTGCACTATTAATGTCACATCACTCAAAAAGTGGAAGTGTTGCAGTGCGTGGTCGGAGGACACCCGCATCAGTGTGAAAGCGGCCCACTTTCTAACCTGGGTTTGAATTCACACCAAGTAGTCCAAGTGAGCCCCTCAGCAGTGTGGCTGTGGCTCAGTGGCAGGGTATCTGTTTGGCATGCAGAAGATTCAGGGTTCAGTCCTCAGTATCTTCCATTAAAAGATCAGGTAATAGATTTCATCCAAGTCCTTGACGTAAGACCTGGGAGAGCTGCTGCTGGTCTGAGTAGGCAGTACTGACTTGGATGGGGCAATGGTCTGACATTTGCCAAGTGCCAGTGGGTTTTGTGTCTGCTCTCCCATTTCGTTTCTTGTTTCCTGCCCTTGTGTGTTGCTGCTGACAGCTTTGCTCCCTTTTCGTTCCAGCCTGCGACCAGCTTGCGCTTGGGGTTGTAGCAATATTTGGGCCTTCCCAGGGCTCTTGTACCAATGCCGTCCAGTCCATTTGCAATGCACTGGAAGTGCCCCATATACAGCTGCGCTGGAAGCATCATCCTTTGGATAACAAGGACACTTTCTATGTTAACCTTTACCCGGACTATGCCTCTCTCAGCCATGCCATTTTGGACCTTGTACAGTACCTGAAGTGGAGGTCAGCAACCGTGGTATATGACGACAGCACAGGTAAGTTGGGCTGGGAGGTGCCTGTGGTAAGAACGTTCATTTGGTCTCTAATGGAGTAAAAGGGACCTTGTTGCATAATGAAAGCCACCTACCACCTGATTGTCTTGAAGCAAAATTGTCAAAGAAAGGTCAGGAGAGCTTTAATGGATTTAATTAGACAAAATTGGCTTTGATGGTCCAGTCTGGTATAAGACAGCTTCATGTGTATGGACAATCAGCCCACACATATCTGAGGCCAGCAGCAGATTCCAGGGAAAGGATCAGTCCCAGCACTTCTCAGCTTAACTTCAAAACTGAAATGGAAAGGAAGAAAAATGCAAGTATCCTTTTTTAGGCTCATCCTGCATTGGGCAGGGGTTGGACTAGAAGGTCTGTATGGCCCCTTCCAACTCTATGATTCTGTGATAACTGTATCATTTATGCCAATAAAGGTTGCTGTGCTGCTGATAACTGTATCTCACAACAATATAGAGAAATTAAATGGACACAATAAAGTTTGTATATAAGGTAATGTTATCTAGATTACTTGTCTGTTGCATGAACTGTTCTAAAGCAAGTGCTACCTATTATTACTGCCAATGTTAATGTTGTGGTTAGAGGATCTGGTTGAGACTTGGGTTCATGTTTTGACCCAGCTGTGGAGCTCATTGGGAGGCCTTGGACATCCACTCTCAAAGAACTGTTCTGAGGATAAAATGGAGGAGGGCATTATTATGTGCATCACCCTGAAGTTGAGTAGGGTAAGAGTGAAACAGGATATAGTATTTCAATACTATAGTAGTAATAGTATTTGAAGGCTGTGCAGCCCTGGACTGTTCAGGCAAGTTTTGACCATGACAGAGAAGTTCCTTCTTTCTCGATAGATCAGCCCTTTCCATCATTTTGGAATTATTGTGTCATCCAGTAGCTACTAGAAATAGATGCCCCACCTTCCTGCTGTGTAGTTCTCTAGGAAAGTTGGCAAAAAGAATCAACTAAGAGGTATCTATCCAAGTGAAGACAGTCAAGTTGCCATTTTGTCCAGCTCAGTGGTCTTCAGATTTTCCAGATTCAGGACCTGTTGAGCTTCAAGCATGTGACAGGAAGCTATGTGATGACAGAGTCATCTGACAGGAAGAGGAGGAGCTAGTGATTATGGTGCACTGGTGAAGAAGCCCAGGAGCATGGGCTACGGAACAAAAGAGCTGGGGATGGCTCACACAACCAAGCACCTGGAGATGTGCTTTAGTGAGTCAAGAATCCATGCAATGAAGGAGTTCTCCCCGCTGAGTGGTCTAACCATGCTGTCCTACTGCTCTTCTTACCATACATGCAAAGAGAGGCAGGTGGCATGGCACACGTGCTCCCTGTGCAGCAGGTCCTTTGAAAAACCAGCTGAAAAAATGCCAACTCTGTAGGGACTCCATGACCCATCTGAAGGTCCAGACCTGTAACCTCTTTTAACTTGGGGTGCCAGACTTGGAAACCTTTATGTGTACAAACACCTATGCTCTAACCACAGAGTTCTGGCCCTTAACTGGATGTTCTCTACAGAAACAGAATAACAAGGGTGATACCAGATCATTAAGACAATGGCCACATTTCCTGGAACAGTCCCGCATTTCTTCCCAGTTTGAAACGGCAACTTTATGTGACATATGACACTTAACCACATCCAGAAGTAGAACCCTCCAACTTTTTGTGTTAGAGACAAAAACGATTGCTCGGAACAGTGGCTTTTTAATTAAGAGTCCTTCCCATTTCGGGCTCAGTGGTGGATGTCGCAGTATTTGTTTGCGTTTCCTTGTTTGTTTGTTAGTTTTATGCAGGACATTTTTGGCTCCTGCAATATCATAATTGTATGCAGCAGGCTGTGCTTTTCCAGAATGGAATTAATTACCCCTAAGAAGTCAATTTGTCATATATTTCAAGTCTGACCTTGAAAAGGTGATTACTCTGGTTCTGTGCAAAGGGAGGCTTTGTCCTGCCAGATATAGGGTATTGACTGTGAGTGGTTGCAAGACTATCAAAGCAAGATATAGAACTTGGAAAGGTTGTTGCAAATTAAATTCAGGCAAACAGCAGAATTTGTGGCACTGTTAAGGAGCTGGTTTCATAATTGCATCAGCCACAGGAGACCACTGGAGAATGTGTGGCAGGGCAGCTGTATGCATTGCCTAGCATGCAGGCTTGCATACCAGCCAAGTCCCCCATACACACAGGCTCTTCTAGTGCAAGAATTACTGAATCCAGTGTTGCACTTGGTGACTTTTTAATGTGACTGACCTGTTACTTGAGTTAGCGCTAGTTGGGGCTTCGTGGCCTCAGCTGTTTTCAGATAACTCCTTCCACACACCCTCCTAACTAAGGGAGAGTGAATGTGTCAACTGAAGGGCCACTGCTGGGTCTCCACCTGCTTTTGGAAGCTTTGATTTGGCACCAATGCTGAAAAAGGAAGAGCCAACATCCAACTAGAGTCCTCAAAAGTGCCAAACACCCAGGTGTGGTCCAGGTGTGGCATTTCCTTCCAATCTGCTGTTCTTGTGGGCACTGAACCCCCAAACTGTTAAAGAGTTTTCTGGGGAAATTGACCTGCAAGTAACACTGTTGTCTAGCACATTGACGATTCCAGAAAATTGCTAAACAGCACAAATGATGGATTTGGCTCCCGGGTCATGACTCATAATTCGTACACCTAAATCCTGGGAAAGCCAGTGGAGGGTGGAGGGCCTGCCTACAGACCCTTGTAAAGACTGATCAGAACTGCCATTGCCAATTTTCCACAGTCATCTACATACCATTCTTGTTTCCAACGTGGGAACAGGGGAGGGGGCAAATAGTACTCCAGGGCAAATTTGGCTCTTGCAGATCTAAAGAACAAGATCCTGTAAATGGAGCTGTTTATTTTATGAAAGACACTGGACAAGAGCACAGATCAGATTGGAGTGATAAGACAAAGGTATTTTTGTAGTTTCTGTAGACTTGTAGCATCTACAGTTCAGCCAGCCTTAGTTAGTATAAAATGGCAAGTGGCAATTAACTATGCCAGAGGCAGAAGGCTATGGGAAGAACAACAGAATGAGATGAAATCTTGCATGCGGCTGATATTCATGGTTGCTGTCTCCAAGGTCTCATTCGATTGCAAGAGCTGATCATGGCCCCATCACGATACAACATTCGCTTGAAAATCCGCCAGCTGCCCCTGGACACGGACGACGTCCGGCCCTTGCTGAAGGAAATGAAGAGGGGTCGGGAGTTCCGCATCATCTTTGACTGCACCCACACAATGGCTGTGCTCATCCTCAAACAGGTGAGTCAGGGGCAGGGGGGTCGCTTGATGAGGCAGGGGACTTTAGGACAGACCTTAATTTCTGAAGTAAATGCTACTGTTGACGCACAGAAACCATACTCTGTGAACTGGAAGACTTCCTGAAGGATAAGGGCTTGCTGTAGTTACGTTCTTGGGAAAGGAAGGCACTCTCTGCACATGCTTAGGAGCATTTTTTCTATATTAATTCTTTGTATGTTCCAAGTGGGTCTGCCAAGTCCCTGGTGGGGTTGGGGATCCCCCCCACCCGAAGTCCCATCGTCCATCATGGCAGCAAGAAAATATTTTTTTTAATGCAGCCTTGTTAACTTACTGGAAATTCATACCAGAAGTAGTGGTTAGAGAGTTAGTTAAACTAGAATCTGTGAGACCCAGGTCCAAATCACTCTGCAATTAGGTTAGTCTCTCTCTCTCTCAGCCTAATTAAATCTCAGGATGGGTGTGTCGAGGATAGAATGGAGAAAGGAGAGAACACTCTTACGAGCTGCTTTGGGTTAGGGTATGCACCCCCCCCCCAAAAAAAATTGGGTGATCTGGTTCCAGATTTCAGAGGTACCAAAAAAATTCCATGTCCCTGAAATTTGGGCCAGATTTTCTAATCTGTTTAGAAAATACATAATTATTCCGTGTGGGGAAAATTATACAGGGGGCAGGGAGTGTCATTTTTCAAGCAAACTCCACCTATTCCTTCCTGTCCACTAAATATCCCCTTCCGCAAGTTTCAGGAACATCACATCCCAGGGTCCAATTCTACAGGCCCCTAAACCAGCTGCCCCAGCCAGTTTCCATTGTTTCCTGTGGAGGAAACATTTCCAAAGGAAACCTTTAGCAAAGGCAGCCCCTGACCAAAAGCCAATCCCAAATGGAAGTCCCACTTCCATGCAAGCTGGACCAAAAAAAGCCCAACAGAAGGAGGGGAACGAAGGTCCAACCAGAGAATCCCAATGTCCAACCAGAGAATCCCAGTGTAAAAATAGAGAATCGCAAACTGAAGCAAGGGAGGGAGTGAGGCTCACCAGAGCTGGAGAGTTTAAAAGGCAGCTGCCAGGAGCTTGAAGAGCTTTTTTGGTACTCAGGTGGAAGTGGAGGTATGAGATGGGATGGGACTCCACTCTGCCTGTTACCGCCTGTCCTTGCCAGCCTCCCACTGCTCTCCTGTCATGGCGCAGAACTTGCCTCCACTTTGCGCCATTGCCCTCTTGTTTGCAGCACTGCCTTACCCCGCTGCCGTCTCACTCATTGCTGCCCCACCTCTGCTCTGGCTGCTTGAGTGACTTCCTGCTAGCAAATAAATCTGGCCCAGCAGAGTTTGGCTTCCCAGTTCTGATTGGAGGTTCTCCAGTTTGATCCGGCATAGCTAGGTTATGCTGGATCGGTGTAATATGGCTACTTAGCTGGATCACAAATCCTGGATCTCATACCCCTACTTTGGGATCCTGTTCTAGAGAAAAGGGAAGTATAAACACTTAAATAAATAAGTGCAAAGCTGTTTTTCTGATTGGGCCTTCAGTCACCTATGCTCTCAGGCAACTCTGAGTTGTTCCAAAATTAGTGGAAGCTTCCCTTGTATATTACAAGCCTGGGAGGAATTGTTTTGCAAAGCAATCAGCCGAACTAGCATCCCTTGTCACCTTTGGTATCCATATACTGGGTATGTTCTTTTATTAGGGCAGTTCTCTTATGCTCCACTGTGCCAATCTGCTTGATGGGAGGGGCTCCAGAATTCCAGTCCTATATAACACTAATATTGCACCAGCTGCACTGGCTCCCCGTGGAATTCTGGATTAGGTTCAAGATTTTGGTTTTGACCTTTAAAGCCCTTATTGGACTGGGACCAGCATATCCTGTGGGACCACCTCTCACCATATATTCCCTGGAGGGCTCTTCGTTCAGCATACCAACATCTACTATCTTTTCACTGGGCCTGTAAGAGAGAGATGTTCCACCAGGCATACGGTGGTTAAGGTGAGCGGACCCTCTCCCCAGTCAGCCTCCTGCCAGGAGGGCAGCATTGTGCCCCTGGTCTGCACAACATATAAGAGCTCACCACCTGGCCCACAGGTTTTGGATGTTGAGGGATAGTGCAATGTGATTGCCCCTGAGTTTTATTAGCTGGAATTGCTTTTATTTATTCTGCTACCTTGTTTTATACTTTTGGTGTGATCTGCTCTGAACCTGTTTTACAGGGAGAGCGGACCATCGGTGCAATAAAATAAATACATATACGAATACCATGCCATCTTCCTTCACTATGTTTGGTAGACACCAAGAAATCTTAGCAAATACCTGGTTGTATGTCTGTAAAATATGAAGTGATGAGACAAGGAAATATTTTTTGCCTATGGTTGAGAGACAGCTGCCATTGTTTGGGTTTGTTGTGAAGTTCCTAAAAATATGAGGGAAGATCTTTGGAGTGAATCCACAGTGGCAGAGAGAGATCAAACTTTAAATGTGAAGTTGCTGTTCATTCTTAGTAATATACATTAGAGAAGGGACAGGAGGAAAGAAAGTACCCGACCCTTCTCCCACCTACCCATTCCTCCCTCAAACTCCATCTTCCCTCCTTACAGTTGCAGGGTAAAAGCAACTCGGTGGGGGAGAGTTTCAGGGAGAAATGGGTTGGCAGGGAAAGGGTTAAGCATTTCCATGATCTCTTCTTAATTGCAAATCAGCCCACATCCCCAGGGGCATTTGCCTCCATTCACCACAGTCTGCACTCTTACCTGTCTGCCAGTGTGTGCAAGCAAAACTTTTGCCCCTGAACCTAGAAGGTGCAGCAACAAAAAGAGCAGAACAGCAAGCAAATAGTACCCACTGCTGTCAATCATATCAAACTCCTCCATGGGCCAGCAATGTGGCTGGTGTAAATGACACTTTGGAAAGGGGACTCTAATACTCCTGTCTGGAAAACATCCTTGCCAGTTACAATAACCTGCTGAGTTATACCCTCTTCATTCTGTCCTCTCCTTATCTTCTTGAAGTCTAAGCCAGGCAGCCAGATGCCTGAATAACAGCGGAAGGTTTTCAAATACAATTATCATTATTTTAAAGTTCAGATGAACTATAATAGGTCTGTGAGGCATTTGTGGTTCAGGTTCGGATTGGAGATCCAATTACTTATCCGCCCAATTTATGATGTGCTGCTTACCTCGCAAATTAGATGTCATGAGTAATTAACTTCTTTTTCCTAATAACTTCCTTGGTGACATGCTCATCAGGAAAAGACTGGAAGGGAAAACAGATCTGCAATGGAGTTGCTCTCCGCTCCCCTTCACCCAGTCCCCTGTGGTTTTCCATCCTCAGCCTCTTGCTTCTTTGCAAACTCCTCCATTGTTCCTCTAAGCTAAATTCTGCCCTAGTAATTTCAGCAGAAGCAGCACAAAGCCAGGAGTCCCTCTGGCAAGAGGTGGTGGGGAGAGATGCTGGCTGCCACACTGTGAGTCTGAGCATCCTTGAACACCTGCTTCCTGTGACAAGAGCTCAGGGCAGGAGAACAAGGGGGGGGTGGCTTTGTCAAAGCAAGGCTCTCCGTAGTCTTCCATTTGAGTGCCAACCTGGATACTTTTGTCTTTGGACTAGAGAGCTGCAGCCTGGGATTTGACTATTTTTGTTCCGATCCCTCCAGTTTCTCTGCAGCCTCTAGCCTTGGCCCCCCCAGGCCACTCCCTCCACCAGGACATGCCCTCCTTTTCCTGCCATCCCCATCCCTCATGTTGTGTTCCTTCCACTGGTGTCTTTGTCTTGGTGACTGCACTTTCCTTTGGGGCCCTCTTTCCAGACCCCTTGGTGGCCCACAGCTGCCCTGCAGAGCCGTCACTGCTTCTGATTCCCCCGAAACAGGCTGCTCTTTCTGTCCCTGGGTCTCAGTTACCTGCCACTTCTCATAAGTCCTGGATTTTAATGTGATGCTGGTAAGGCAAAAGAACTCACCTGTGAGACTTAGCCCTCGCATAGCATCTTGTTTAAACTCAGCTGACCCCCTGCACAAAGTGACTACATGGCATCTGGTGCAAGAGTGCACAGTTTTGCATGGGAGTTCTTTTGCCTCACCAGCATCAGGTCAAACTGAGGGCCAAGCTACACATGACGAATGATACTTGAACGGCAAGTGGATTGAGTGGAGGGCAAGTGAACAGGGAGAAATACACTTGCAGTTCAAGTGCCATTCGTCACTTGTAGCTTGGCCCTTAGTCCTGAAATCAGAGTTGGACTCCAAGTTGCCCAGAAAGTTTCTAGGGTCACAACTGGGCACCAAGTTTATTGTTATTTTCTTCACATTATCTATAGTCCACCTTTCTCACTGAGACGAAAGGCAGATTGCACAGTGAAATTTAATACGATGAACAGCTGGGACAAACAATATAATAGTGTATAGACTGCAGAAATTAGAAAACATGAAGAAATCTGATAGAGCTGCAACAATGTTGAAACAAACATAAGCAATTTGACATAACATTAAACAACATGGAAACAATGTAGTAGGAACATGCTTATAGTGACAGTCAGTACTCAGTAGTATAGTCTACCGTCTCTATCCCTTAGCAAAGCACCTCTTTGAACCATTTCCTTACAGTGCAGCCCTATTACCTAGGTAAGAAAGCCCTTCTAAATAATTTGGTTTTGTGCAGTGTGCGGAAAGCCAAGAGAGTGGGAGCTTTTCTGACCTCTTTAGGCAGGCCAGTCTACAAGGGGAGGGAGGACCACCACAGAGAAAGGCTGTGTACAGGCAGCTGTTGATTTTGCCCATTTGTAGGGTAGCACCTTCAAAAGGGCCCTGTTCAGACAAGCAAAGCTGCCATAGGGAGAGAGTATAGGGAGAGAGGCACTTCTGTAGACATAAGAGGCTAAGACTATAAAGTGCTTTGCGTGTCATGGCCAAAAGCTTGAACTGAGCCTGATAACTGATGGGTAGCCAGCAGAGTGACTGCAGAATGGGAGTAATATGCATGCTTTGCCTAGCTCCACCTTTTCTTTCAGATGGTTGCCTAAACGGTTTCTGGGGCCTGGGACTGGGCTGATGGGGGAGATGCCATTACCTCACGCAAGGACCTATCCATGTATGAACCAAGCTGGCAAGCCACATGTGAGAATTCTTGCACATACATACACATGGCCCCTTGTTGCTCTGTCGCAAGGATACACTGAGATTCACTGTCTCTTTACAAGTTAATAAACCACTTCCTCTTTTTTAAAAATAAAAACTTGAAACAAAATGCCAAGAATTCTGGCGAGCAATGTGATAGGATTGGGGCATGCATAGGAGCTGAGAAAGGAAGCTCCTTCATTTGGGTGAGGGCGCACACCCAACAGCAGTGGGTGGACAGCTCTTCTTCAGAACCAAAACTAGGCAGCCTGCAGGATACTATTTTATTGTAAAAGGGAGGCAGGGAGGGAGTTGAATACACTCTGCTGAATATATCAGCAATGTAGAGATGTGAGTATTGTTTAGGGGATATCCGCAGCCCCGTTCTCTTGCCAGCCCTTGCATGGCTCATGATTCCAATCTACCCATTAAGATCTTCCATCCACCTTCTTGGAAACATTAAATCTTTCTGTGGGTGCCAGCATCAGCAATCTTCCCCGGGTTATTTTCGTAGCATTTTTTTTTTTTTGCAACCAGCCAGGTACTTTCAATTTGTACTAATTGATTTGATGGCATTGGCGATTATGTGGAACAACTCTTGCTTTCACGCCCCCCCTCCCCCCTCCCCAACGTGCCGTTACCTCTGCAGCATTCTTTGACCCTAGAAATATTTCTAATTAGCATTTCCAAATACTGCAAATAATCCTTCATTTAACAAATACCAGGGACACGGTTGCTTATTTCTTAATTAGCTGACTGTGTGGGTGCATATTAAGGGCCCACGCACAATGCAGATTCAAATCGAATGCATTTAAACTTCTCTTCCCCCCCTGCCCATTTCATCATGCTTTCCGCAAGACTTTTGTCTGTATCTGGCTTTGTTTCCCTAGCAGTCATTTTAGATCAGAATGAGGAATTTACCAGCTGGGCTGCACGACCCCTCTTTAAGGAGTCTGAGCTGCTTCCAGTATGTGCTCAGCCAGGCACAGGCATAGGAGGGAGGAGAAAAGGGTACAGTTTACTGAGACTCCAGGGAGCCAAGACTACAAGTCTGTGACCACGAGATGGCTAAGGTTGCCAAATGGTCTGGAGAAAATGTCTGTCCCTTTAATGGAGGCTAAATGTGTTGAAATGGGCCGCCAAAGCTTTTCGTGGCATGAAGGAACATTGCCTGATAAATAACATCCCATTCAGCCTCTAAAGAGACAGGATATTGTTTTCCCTCCAGGTTTGTTGGCACATTGGAGCTTCCGTATGCTCCACTTTTTGGGGGGGGGGGTTCCCTGTCCCAAAGCCACATCTTCCCAATCTGCTTCGAGAACTCACCTTCCACGTGCATCATCCTCATGCGTGTTTTGTGGGTGTTTGTCTTGGGGGGGCAAAGTCCCAAAACAGAAAACAAGTTCTTTATTTGCGCCTTGTCACAAATGACGTTGGCACATTCCCACCCACCCACCCTCCTTCCTTCCTTCCTACCATTTTCCTGTCTTTCAGCTTCTGTTGAAACGGCATGCATAGTACACCAATTCTCTACTGTCGATTTCTTGCTCAAAGTTTTAAATGCAAAAGTGTTTCATAAATATATGAACAATGGAGTAGCGTGATCGCACCATTCCATATCCTACTATATAAAATGCAAACTGTTTTCCTGACCATTCACTCTTTAGCCCCATGCAGGCATATTGCACAGGGATAAGAAGTGAGTCGGAGGAGCAAAACAGTTTGCTTCCTCACTGCCTCCTCGGGGCTTCCAGAGACACGGAAAGGCTCAGTGCAGTGTCGGCGTGGAGCTCCCAAGTTCCCGCAGCGGCCGGGGGGGGGGGGCTCCCCGCACACAAGCCAAGTAGTGACTAAGGGGCTGGAAGAAGACGAAGCCCTTGATCTCTTCCCTGATCCCCTCCTCGACTAATGCCACCGAGGTAGGCGCTGGGGGTGGGGGGGAGTGCTGCTAGGGCCCTTTGTGATCGACAGTCTGATTGCTAAGAGCCAAGCCACAAGTGACGCCTGACACAGGTTGGAGACTTGTCAGCTTCCCTCAAGTTTTGATGGGAAATGTAGGCGTCCTGGTTTTACAGCTTGGCTCTCCATTACAACTGCAAGACTAGGATGCCTACATTTCCCATCAAAACTTGAGGGAAGCTGACAAGTGTCCAACCTGTGTCAGGCGTCACTTGTGGCTTGGCTCTAAGTGATCCAATGTAGCAAGCACTGCAGTATGATTCCCTTTGTATACATAGATATCTTAATAGGGCAAGGACTATTTTAAAAAGTTTTAAAAAAGGGAGCGAGGAATTATATGATTGCGCATGTGAGGGGTAATGGCGAGAGGAGGGGTTGGAGATTTGTGGGAGGGCTCTTCTGATGCAGAAAAAAGCCTCCACGTGCATTGTTACGGTAGATAACTGTGTGGAAAAACCAGCATCAAAAATAAAGACAGAACAAAACAGGTTTCACAAAAAAATCTAAAAACCAAGATCATCATGACCTGCTCGCGCATGGGAAACGATGACATATGTAATGAGTGAGATAACCTGCCAAAGTTCTGTTAGCAGGTCGTCCCATTAAGGACATGTGGAAACGGCCCTTGATACGGTTTACTAATATCAGGAAAGAAGTCTTGCAAGCCCTGCTCCTGTTCGTTTGTTAGCTCAGAAAGCTCCACAGCCGGTCTGGGTATCTGCGCAGCAAGGCACCCCCTTCCCTTGCTCCTGGAGTACCTTCTCTCTGAGCATTAACCACTGCCACCAACTTACCTGGAAGAGTATCTCCTGCTAAAAGGATTAGTACTTCTAGCACTCCTTATTGCATTGCTGTTTATAGGCTCTGCTACACTCATCTTAGCTATCACAGAGATGATCTATCACACTTTTACAATGTAGGGATGGTCAGCTCAACTGCGGCCCCTCCTCATGAGTTATTTGGAAAGCAGGGCCGAAGAGGCATGGTGGATTTATGGAGATCAGGCTTTGAGCGTTCAAAATATAAGGAAATTTAATAAACAAAAATAAAAAGAATACATATGGTTTGTACAAGCATCAGGCTGATCAAAGATGCAAAGAAAAGGTGTAAATATGCAGTTCTCTCACCTTGTACTTGGTACATATCCTGAACAATGTTAAATTATGCTAGTTAGTGTCTCTTAAGGTAACAACATTTAAAATCCTCTCAGAATTTGGGAATTCTCTCCATGGGCTTTTGACACGTGGACCAGATGGAGTCCTGTTATACAAGTTTAGTCCTTTATGGCTTGAACCTCCCAGACAAAAGCCAAAAGATATGAGAGAGCTTCTTATTCATGAGAATTTATCATATTTGCTTGTGAGTCCATTCTGCTCTGAGGCTATTCCCAATCTTCCTGACCCAAAAGGAAGGATACAATCTAGTTTTTTGACTTTCCCAGTCTCTGTTCCTCAGGCTTGCCAATCTAGCTGAGATATTTGTCACATTACAGCCAATGAGAGACAGTATCGTTTAGTGGCTAGAATGATTGACTAGGATCTGGGTGGCCCAGGTTTGATTCCCTGGTCTGCTATGGAAGCTTACTGAGTGATCATGGACCATTCAGATACTCTCAGTCTAACCCACCTTACAGGGATGTTGTGAGGAAAAATAGACACGAGGAGAATGATGTAAGCTGCTTTAGGTCCTACTGTGGAGAACAGTCAGATATAACAATGAAAATGAATAAATTTGCAGCTCTTAGCACTGGAATGCTCGATGCTTGAGGAGTGATAATTCAGTCCATGTCAGTTACCAACTGGGCTCCAGTGCATAGACAGAGTGCAGTCCTATAGGCAGAGTGCAGGGCAGTCTCTAGGGGAGAAGGTATTGCTCCATAGAAGTAGTTTGGGAAATAAAAGTAGAACTTGTTTCTTTCCTAATTTGTGAGGTTGCATCTGTGGGAGGGGATTGTTTGTGGGGGTCACATTAGAAGTTTCCGCTGGACTCAAAGAAGTGATGTTTGGGCTTTGGTGCTGGTTGGCCCAGTTGTCAGACATCCCACCAGTCTGCTAAGGATTTCACTTCCTCCTTACTGACAAACTTCTGTGTCAGGCCCGGGCAGTGTTTGATGAACAGTGTGTCCTATGGCTATTGACATCCTGACCTAAGGTGGCAAAGGCTGAGCAGGCTGCAGAAATGTTCCCAATGTGATCAAGGGGTTGTACACCCTGAAATGGGCATGGCTAGGGAGAAAGGCTGGTCCCAGGCTGGGTGAAGGAAGCGGGCAGTGCTAACAGCAAGGGAAGGAAGAAGGATCTGGAAGAGATGGGAAGGCCAAATGACAGGGCGGCTGGGTACACATTAGTTTTTAAAACAAAATTAAATCTGTGTTCCCTGCCAAGAAAAGCGACACTCTGCAGACTGGATATGTTCTGCAAATTGAGCAGGTGCCGGGAGGTTCACATCCGTGGGAGCGAGAAGCTTCTTTTTAAAAGAAAATAAAAGGATGTTGGAGCGCAATTGCAATTCGTGGGCTTGGATCCAGCCAGCCTGTATCTCATCCATTTCCTCTCCTTACTGCTGCTGTTGTCCTACTTGGCTTTGATACATTCAAGTCCCAAGATCCTCAGCATAGCCTTTTGGGGTGGTCAAATGAGATCCTTTTTACCGGTAGAAAAACAAATCGAATCCAACCTGTCCGCTGACTTGACAAAATATCCACAGCTGGGACTTACCTGTGTGCCTTTTGGAGGCTCAGGGCTAGGGATGTTCTAGGCCTGTCCGGTGGCCAGCTGGTGCTTATCTGGTCTCCCCCTGTGTCCTGTGAATCCCTGTGGGATCCTTCTTTCCTGTTACTTTTTTTCTCATATTGCCTTTCATTCTTCTGTAGGCCATGGCGATGGGGATGATGACCGAATACTACCACTACATCTTCACCACACTGGTAAAGTATCTTGTTCCGTGTGCCTGATGTTTCCTCACCCAAGGTTTATACCCTCTTATGCATGAGCTGATTCCCCTGGTGCAGCTCAGGAAGGACCAATGACTAGCCAGCATCCTTTCCTGGGGCAATGCACATGCGCACATCACAGCAAAAGTGGCTTGGATGAACAGAAGAGTTTTCTGGATTTTCTACCTATTGGCAGTTGGGTGCCTGCCATCATGAGAGGAGCAGAGACTTGAACTTGCGTCTCCAATAGTGACTGAAACGTTTTCACGAACTCTTAATGTAACAATAGAATGCAAATCCTAAAAGTTTGAAGCAGTGGCATATGAGACTGCTAGACACAAATGTACCTTTCCTTCATCTGCTTTGGCCTGTGTCATGTTTGGCCTCACAACAACCCTGTGAAGTAGCCCTCAGTTGCTCATACTGATTCAGCAAATACCAGCAGATTTTGAAGGATGTGCTTGCTAAGGGTGGAATTTGGGGAAGATGTGGCATAACTCCTGGGTGATAGCCTAGGAATTTCCCCTAATCTCTATTTTAGATTCCTAAGGAGCACGAAGGAGGGCTTTTCCTAGCCATTTCCCCCCACTCTATTTATCAAGGGAGGGTATTGGGGCCAAGGGCAGGGTTTTACCTGCTGCGGTTGGACAAATGGAAAGCCTACATTCAGATATTTCTGTTTTACAAAGGAAGAGTTATCTAAGAGCTGACCCTAGGGAGCCCTCCTGCCCTCCACCCACTCTGCCCAATACCATTCAGCTGGCCAACTTAGAAAAATGCTGGGGAAAATAAGAGAGGTGATTGGCATCATGCTGACACCATGATGCCACTTCTGGTGTGGCCTGAAAATGATGTAATTGCTTTAGGTGATGTTCTAGCATTCGACCCAAACTCTATTGTTAACCATAGAGTTCTAGGCGAATGCTAGAGTATTGCTGTGTTGAAATGCAGTCACTTCCAGGATGCACCGGCATAAACACCCCACCAAAAAGGAAAGTCTCACACCAGTTGCCAGCTATGGGCTAGCAATCCTATGTGACCACCCCAGGGACCTACAGGAAGTGCATGGCAGAGGAAGTGGGGAACGCAACTCTCTTATCTGCCAAATCTCATTCCCCAGAGCAAAGCGCACATGCTGGGAAACAACCCTGCTAAATCTTTTGTTTAAATTTTCTCCCCCCCTCCCCCTATGAAGAGACATTTTAATTACTGCCGCGGCTGTTATCTGTCTGTAGCAGCTTCATGCAACTGCCTGATAACTTCCTATTAATCAGGCGCAGCTGAGATACGGCATCATTTTTTGTGAGTAAGCAAAAGCCTGAAGGTGAAGATGAAGAAGGGCTGGGGGCAGGGAAGGAGCGAAAGAGAATTATAATCCATTAATAGATAAGCAATTAGTGCCACTTTCCTGAAATAACAGCTGCATCTCGGGAAAGATATTTTAAACTGTTGTGCCTCTAGGCGATGTTTTTCTCTCTCTCCAGCACTACTGTTTCTATGAGGCTCAGGAGGTGTGATTGAATTAGTCTGTTGTGTTGAGCTAAAAGGTCCCCAGCGGACATCAAATGTTGTCGAGCAGCCCTGGCAGGGAGGGGGCAATATTTTTACCAAACGGCAAGGCTGACTACATAGGCGCTTGTAAGAGGCCATTCAAACCTGACCGTGTGTCGCTTTGAAAATGGAGGAAGCCTGAAGGATGCTGGCTTTGTTGGGCAAATCACCACAGGGGTGGGACCTGGTTTGGCAGTGCGTTCCTCTCATTTTGCTGTCAGAAAGAACAGCCCAGTCATTGTCTTTTCTCCCCTTCCTAAATGAAGGACCATTTAAAATGTGATAATGGCAGTCGTGGCCTTAGTTGCATGACGTTGCATGCCCAGAGAGTCATTTAAAGTGAGCTGTTGTGTACGCAGCATTAGCAGACCAGTGCAATGCCTGCCGGTGCTACAGATCTCAACGCTGCCTCCGTTGCCTAGTGTAGAACCAGGGGACCAGTCGAAGTGAGAAGCTTGCCCACCCGCTTTAAGTTTAAATTTGTTTAATCTCAGAGTTGGAAGGGACCACCAGGGTCATCTAGTCCTATCCCCTGCCCATGTAAGAACTACAGAGATAATATCCACACCACAACAATTAGGTATCCAGTTGATACTTAGAAACTTCCAATGATGAGGAATCCACCGTCACATGAGGGCGACTGTTTCAGTGTTGAACATGCTGCCCTGTCAGGAAATTCTTCCTCAAGTTTAGTTGAAAGCTCCTTTGCTGTAGATTATTTCTGTTAATCCAAGTCCTGTCATCCAACACATTTGGTGACCTATCTGCCTTATCCTCTGTATGGCAACCCTTTAAGTATCAGAAGGCGGCAATCAAATCACCTCACAAATGTCTCTTCTCCAACACAGCTCTCTCAGCTCCCTCAGCTCCTCATCACGGGACATGGTCTCCACCACCCCCAGTTTTGTGAAGAGGGACGTTCCCTTTCATGAGGGGAAAGTTCCAAACTCCTTTCACTTGGGGTGAGAAAACAGTAACCTCTCACTCTCTGACCTTCTCCACTCATGCTAGACCCCTGCTGGTGGTGGTGGTTGCTGGTGCCCAACAAAAATAAGTGACAAAACAACACAAAGACAGAGAAGTCTTGACAGTTTCTCTGTTTTCTGAGCATTCTCTCCTGGCCTGGGCTATTGGGACAGTCACACTGATGCTGGTCCCCTGAGAATTATACTTTATTTTATCAGGATTTGAGTCCAGTGGTACCTTGGAGACCAATACAATTTTCAGAAGCTCCTGCCTTCAAACATTGCAGATACTCTTTGGCTCTCAAAAGCATATACCCCCAAAAGCCCATTGGCTACTAAACCAAAGTATAGTATCAGGTAGCTAGTCGGGTTGGTCTGCAGTAGAACAGCAGGATTTGAGTCCAGTGGCACCTTGGAGACCAGCACAATATCCAGGGTATAAGCTTTTGAGAGTCAGAACTTCCTTCACCCGAGGAAGAAATGGTGCTTGATTCATGAGACAGCCAACCAGATCAAAAACCAAAAGAGGGAACTTGGCGCCATCACCAGCAATAGCTACTTTGGAAGTGGCAAGGGTGGGCAGGAGTAGTGGCTAGAGCGATGGACTAGGATCTGGGCAATCCAGGTTCAATTTCTTGCTCTGCCATGGAAACTTGCAGGGTGACCTTGGGTCAGTCATACTCTTGCAGCCAAACCTACCACCCAGGGTTTGTTGTGAGGAAAAAATGGAGAATGATGTGAGCTGCTTTGGATCCCCGTTGGGAAGAAAGGTGAGGTATAAGTGACATAAAATAAAAACTTCCCTTTGGCCAGCCAGGTTGCTGTGAGAGGAAGAGTTGAAACAGCCTGCTTGTCATTAGGGTTTTCCCTCACAGCACTCTCTTGTTTTCCATGCCCCTCCCCCGCTAGGAAGGATGTTACCAAATGCCATTTTCCTTACTCCTCCCTGGGGCCAGCTATTCCTCTTTCCTGCTGAGTGGAGCAGCTATCATTCGCTGTTGGCTTGCAGCATTTCCAACCCCTCATTCAGACTCGGTTTTTTTCAGTGAGGTTTGAATTGCCGACCTCCCTGTGGCGGGAGTTAATACTCTGGCAGGGCTCTGCGGAGCCAAGAGATGCATTAAGGGAGTGCGCTGGAGCAGAACTTGCAAATGTCCCCTCTTGTGCTGACTGCCAAGCGGCAGCTCTGGGCCTCCTGCCAGCAGTCTGCCTGAGTGCTTCCCCTTTCCCCCCTCCTCAATTAATTGCATAAAGGGCATGCTCATTCATTTGCAGCCAGTGGAGGTAGGTCGGAAAGTCAAAGAACGCATCTTTGCTCCTCTTTGATAGTGATCTGCAAACTGACAGGCCACATTCCAGGTCTTCATGAAATCTGCATTCCCAGCTATTCATACAAGAATAATACGCGGTGGGGGAGGGGAACCTCCTGCAGTTTTAAAGGTGTCTTGCCTATCACTTCTGGCTTGTGCCAGGCTCTTCAACTGGAAGAGAGCTAATGGCATACATCTGCAGACCAGAAGCCATTCTCCCCTCTGGCATCTGGGTCAGGGGGCCAGGGCCGTTCATAAAGGGACCGAGATGCCATTAAACAATCAAGAAGCGGAGATGGGATCAGTTTTGATGATCAGCCCAATCAAAGCTCAGGGGTGGAGGTGGAAAGAGAGAAGACATGCAGCTCATTCAGGCCAAAAGCTTCCCAGTTTGGGCCAAGTGAGAAAGTTCTGGTCCTGATCCCAGTCCAAATCCAGCCACTGCTAGATAGAGTTGATGGCTTTTCCCTCCATTTCTTGACTGCCTCCTCTGTGTTATGTCTGTTCTTTGCCATTTGTTCAAGATATGCCTACACAAAAGGTGCATCGGGCCAGTCTTACATGTAGTGGAAGGTTGATTTGCACAAGGCAGACTGCACATGGCAATTTCACTGCTAGGAGAACAGTCTCAGCCTAGCCAATGGGAGGGCTGATAGCTGTGGATCTGCTGTCCTTCTTTTGAGGTGGTTTGAGGCAGAGCCTTATCTTGGGTTGCCAGCACCTGGGGCATCCCAAGTCTGGCGGCGCCCCTGCCCGCACGCTCCCAGGAGTGTGTGATGATGTCACTTTTGTGACATCATCACATAGGGTGCCCCCCCGGAAGCGTGCTGCCTTTGCTTCTGCTGGAGGGCCAGGAGTGTGCGGCAAGCCAGCTGCCCCATCAGCGCTGCAGGCACACAGCATGGGCGGCCTCCCAGCCCTCCTGTGCTGCCATTGTCAGTGCTGCCTCGTCAGCGCTGCAGGCACATGGCACACGGGTGGCCTCTGAGCCCTCCCGTGCCAGTGCCAGCGCTGCTGCTGGAGGACTGGGAGTGAGCAGCAAGCCGGCTGCCCCATTAGCACTGCAGGCGCATGGCACAGGTGGCCTCCCAGCCCTCCAATGCCACTGCCCGAACTGCTGCTGGAGGACTGGGAGTGAGCAGCAAGCCAGCCACCCCATCAGCACTGCAGGCGCTCAGCATGGCAAAGGTGGCCTCCCAGCCCTCCCACGCTGCTGCCCGCACTGTCACTGGAGGGCTGGGAGTGTGCGCTCTTGGCTGGCAGCCGCTCCAGCACCCTCTGTTTGGCATGCCCGGGGCAAGCAACCCCCCTGCCCCCACGTAGATCCAGCCCTGGTTTGAGGTTCAGCTAGAAGCATCATCATTGCTGGCAGCCCTTCCAGTATTTTGCAACTTTGGCGAAATGGCACTCTGTTTCTTTTCGACTTTCTCTGCACCCTGTTTTCTGATTATTTTTTTTAGGAAGTCACACAATATTGAAAGCGCTGGCAGTATTTTGATGCCTGGAAGTGGCAAGAGGACCAAGATTTAATGTCTCACTTTTCAAATGCCTATTCCTTTCTCTCTCTCTCTTTTTCTCAGATACTTAAAATGTATGTTTCAGGTTTAGAATTATAACAATTAGAATTAATTAAGTCCCTTTCAGCTGGAATTGCCATGGAGCACAATTTGAAACCAGTTTTGCTGCAGTGTGCGCAAGCAACTGTTTGTAGGAATTTCAAGGAAAGTAGGGTGGGGGGAGAGTTGGGAAAGGTTAGCGACCATCTCACAGGGCTTTTGCTTATCCTGGGCCTTGGCGCCATCCCTGCAGGCTGCTCCTTCTGGCAGCAAAAAACAACACGAAGTCTAGAGGAGGGAGAGACAAAGTAATAATTTATTCATTTATAGCCCACCTGTCTTGCTGAGACTCTAGGTGAATTAAAATGTAATAAAAACATTGTAAGACAGGGTTCCAAAATAATGCAAGAATGACAAGATAATACATACGACAAACATTGCAATAAAACAGGATTACAAAAATGGGGAAATAATGCACTAAAAATAGTACAGTACATATAATAAACAAGGAAATAAAGTTGGATTACAAAATTTGAAAACCATGCCAAAGAGATCATACAAACCCAAGTTTTTCTCTTTCTCAAAGGACCTTTATGCATTAGATCTGGACCAATATCGCTACTCTGGGGTGAATCTGACTGGCTTCCGGATCTTGAATGTGGAGAACCCCCATGTGTCTGCCATCGCTGAAAAGTGGGCCACGGAAAGATTGCAGGTGGCCCCCAAGCCGGAACCCGGGTTGATTGCCGGCGTGATGATGGTACGAGGGCCACAACCTTATCCTTTTGCATAGAGGAGGCATCTGGTTGGGACCAGTCTGGGGTGAGACCTGTCCTGGGTGGAGAAGACAGGGAGCCCAGCAATTTCATTACAAGTTCACACATTCAGCAGCAAGGCTTTGGGCAAAATTGCTTATTACAAATGAATGCAGGTAGGAAAACATTGACAGCCCCTTCTAGAGACAAGCCCTTTGGGGAGAGAAGCAGTGAAGGAGAGGGCTTAATTTTGTTCCCACCCAATGCAACTCCCCTCCCGGTTAGTTCACCTTGTGGCATTCCTGATGCATGATTGTGTGAGCCAGTGTGGAAATCATCCTTTCCTGGTGCGTGTGTGTGCAAGCTGGAACAAAACCAGCCCAGTCTCTTGGTTGAAAGGAGGGAGCTGTAACTCACCGAGGGCTCCAGAAGAGAGGAGCCAGAGAATATCCTTTCTACCATGGCTTTCCTATGGGGTGGCGGAGGGCCGGAACTCATAGAATCGTAGAGTTGGAAGGGGCCATACAGACCATCTAGTCCAACCCCCTGCCCGGTGCAGGATCAGCCTAAAGCATCTCTGACAAGCATTCATCCAGCCTCTTCTTGAAAACTGCCAGTGAGGGGGAGCTCACCACCTCCCTAGGCAGCTGATTCCACTTTTGAACTACTCTGACCGTGAAAAAGTTTTTCCTAATATCCAGCCGGTACCTTTGTGCATGTAATTTTACCCCATTGCTTCGGGTCCTACCCTCTACTGCCAACTGGAACAGCTCCTTGCCCTCCTCCAAATGACAGCCTTTCAAATATTTAAAGAGAGCAATCATGTCCCCCCTCAACCTCCTCTTCTCCAAACTAAACATTCCCAAGGCCCTTAGCCTTTCATCATAGGGCTCAGTCTCCAGACCCCTGATCATCCTCGTCGCTCTCCTCTGCACCCTCTCGATTTTGGCCACATCCTTTTTGAAGTGAGGCCTCCACAATACTCCAGGTGTGGCCTGACCAAGGCAGTATAGAGAGGGGCTATGACCTCCTGCGATTTCGACGTTATGGCCCCTTTGATACAACCCAGGATTGAATTAGCCTTTTTTGCCACCGCATCACACTGACTGCTCATATTCAGTTTACAGTCCACTCTTACCCCAAGATCCCTTTCACATATACTACTGTTTGCAATAGAACTCATAATGCTTTCCTTGCCTCCAGAGCACTAATCAATGCAAATCCTACTCCCCTTCATTTTAGACAGATGCTGCCCTGTTGTATGACGCAGTCCACATTGTCTCTGTGTGCTATCAAAGGGCCCCCCAGATGACGGTCAACTCCCTCCAGTGCCATCGGCATAAAGCATGGCGGTTTGGTGGGCGCTTCATGAATTTTATCAAGGAGGTAAGAAGAGCATCGTTTGCAAATGGCAACCGTTCTAGCACTTGGCAGGAAGGGATGAGGCTGACCCTGGAGAGGCACGTTGGTTTTGCAGCCAGAGTTGGCTGAGATGCCAAATAAGGTGACGTGCTTTAATCTGCTATATTGGTAGATTAATCGATGCAAGCTTCCGTGGGAGCCAGTTTAAACCGGCAAGAGAAAATGTCAATCAGTAGGCTGCCATAAAGAGCATACTTCTTCGTTTTGGATTTTGATTCAAAGACATGGCATTAAAGATTTCCTTTAATTCTAACAATTGCGGTGGCTTTTATTTGTTAAGTAGCAAGCTCTTGGACATTTCCCTTTGTGGCTCAGAAAGGCACCTAAAATAAAGTCTGGCTTCAGCAATTCTGTGTAAATATAATTAGTTAAGTAATTAATTGATTAAAAGGCAAATTATTAATCACCTAAATCTCAGTTTGCTGACAGCCATTAACATTTAGAACAGGTAGGAAAAAACACATGTGAGGTTGGCAAACAATGCATTGGGGTCATTTGAGGTTGTTGCCTCTCGTCTTGCAGCTGTCTAAGCGCCAGAACAGACAAGACACCTGATGTGTGGAGGACATGCATCAGTTTCCCGCAAGGGTCCATGGGAAGTGTAGTGAGAAAGAACCTCTGCCAGGGAGAAGAAGGAGAGCTCCCTCTCACTGCTGCCAGTTCCCCTAAAAGCATTCCGCAGTCTCCTGGCCTGCAAGGAGAAGCCAAGCCCCTCCAGCGCGACCTCAGCAGCTCAAGGCGAAGAAAGGGAAGCAGTGGTGGCTGTAGCTCAGCTAGGCCTGGAGGCAGCGCGCACTGCTTCCAATTGCGCCCCAGTGGCAGGAGCATCTCAGCCAGGTGCACATGGCATGAGCCCCATGCTGGCTTCCTGCAGTCATGCCGTCCATCCTCCTGCCACTGGCAGCCCAGAAGAGTGAGGATGGGGAAGGCTCAGCTCTTCCCACTCTCAGCACCCATGAATCGTTCTCTGGCTCCCACTCGGCTCCCAGCCCTTCAGTGCGAGGGTGCTGCTGCCACCTTCTCCCTCTCGCCACTGCCAGTGTGCTTGGCTCCCTCTGGCTGCCAAGGGCATTTAGGGGAGCTGGTGGCAGTGAGAGGGAGCTGAGTGGACTAGACGAGATGCCTAGAGAAAGAACCTCTGCCTGGGAGAAGAGGTTCCCATGGAACCTTGCGGGAAACCAATGTGTGTCCTCCATGCATCAGGCATCTAATTGGTTTTGGCTCTAAGATAAGAAGGAGCCATGGGATTGGCATTCTCTAGGGGGGCGGGGGCGGGTCTGAGAGCCTTTGTACCATTCTTGTTTCTGTGCCCAGGTGGCTCCTTCTTTCCCAAATTCAGACAACTGACTTTTCTTCAGGGGTATCCTGGAATAAAAATAAAGTTTTCTGGGCTGGGCACCACCCAGGAGATGAACGTACCGAACTGGAGGTTCATCACTAGATCAGAACCAGGATCACTGGTTCAGTTCCAGGCTGCTTTCATTGGATAATGCATTTTCAATGCACTTCAGCAGTTGTTTGCAAATGGAGTTTCCTGTTTTGCACAGGGAAAAACCAGTTGCAAATGATTGCTAAAAAGCATTAAAAGTGCATTATCCAACATGTATGAAAGGAACCTGGTGATGGAACCCCGAATCATTTTTAAAAGTCATCGTGCACCCATACCAATGAACAAGGTGGGGCTGTCCTCCTTTTCCTCCGCAAGCTGGTATACAAAGAACGCTTTCTCCTCACTGCTGAGCACCCAGCCCTAGATGCATGCGCTGCTTTCTCTTCCCACAATGGTACCAAGAAAGGCTTAACTGAAACCTAGTCCTGTTGTCAAAATTGGCGGGCTGCTGTTAATACTTACAAATATCGGAAGCTGCCTTATTCTGATCCAGAGTCTCTGTGGCTCGATATTGTTGTCTTTGATTGGCAGAAGCTTTCCAGAGAAAGACCTTTCCCCAAACTGCCTACCTGAGATCCTAACAGGGATGAAACAGGATCTTCAACATGGCTCCAGGGGAAGCTACGGGCCTTCCGCCTTCCACTCTATGAAATTTTCTTATTAAGGTTTTTTTCTTTCTGTCTTATTGAGGAATGTTTGCTCTGTTGGTGACCAGCTAAAACTGAAGTGGAAAAACAGGTGAGAGATTCCTCTCTCTGTTTGCAGACAGATGGCTTCGTCTTGACAGAGCCACTGTTAGAAGTGACATGGGAGCATCATTTTTCTCTCTGTTCCGGGTAATTCCCATCTCCCTGCTTGCAACCCAAGCCACTTTTTCCTGCCTGCACCTGGCAGAGGCTGGATGTGGGAAGCAGAGAAGCCCCCTTGGATGTAAACAGGCACATGGCAACAGTTGAGCTTGCCAATTCTCCCTCTTTATGTGTTTAATTCTACCAGAACCAGCCTTGCAAAAATGAAAATGGTAAGTTCAGTACTCATTTGAATAGATAGCCCTAATTTGGATATGTAGCCCTTGAAGGAAGCCCTTGGCAGACCAGATTGTCCTTGAGCCTTCAAAGGCTGCAAAGGTTCACCAACCAGCAGTCAAAGGACTGTAGAGGAATGGGGTCTAAGCCAACCGCAAGATGATTTTACTACAAAAACGAGGCATTAATTACAGTTAGCCCTACTAGATCCCCTGGTCTATTAGCCTTCACCACTACCAAATTCCACAGCACCTGTTTGGTACAGGATGCTTGAGTCCACAAGAAGAAGAAAGCAGGAGGATCTCCGTAGTCCTGGGCAACCTCCCCTCTCCCACAACTTGAACTGATTTTGCTCCTAGAGTATGCCATCCCCTCCTCGCATCCCTAGGAGCAGATATGGGGTGGGGGATGTAAACCCCAAACTAAAATCATCCCTAAATAAAATCCATGTCCCCTGCTCTGCTGCAGACTCAACCAACACCATTTGGTCCCCTTTCAACCTCAGCTTATTGTTATTGCCTGCTCTTAGTTGGTGGTGGCATGTTCAGTTCCTCCCAAACTCCACCCTGCCAGGTCCTTCAGTGAACATATCAGACAGCACCGTTTTGTAGCAGTTAAAGTGTTTCAAGTATGTATACCCTGATTTTCCAAAATAAATAATTCAAAGTAACTTACAGTCAGTTAAAATAGGCAATTGTCATGGGCCAGGTCAGCACAGGCAGGATAGTGTGAGTCCAGTCCAAGGTCGGTGCACGAGTTCAAAGCCAGGTGAGCGTTTCAAGTCCAAAGTCCAGAAGCCAGAAGCCAAGTCAAGAGGTCCATAGGTCAATTACCAGTCAGAGCAAGGGCTATCCAGAAGCAGGGTCAAGGCACGGTCCAATGGTCAAACGGCAAAGTAAGGCCAGAACATGGTTCAGTGGTGTGGCCGCAGCAGGAACAGGATTCCAATGTGTTGCTTCCATGCCTCCTGGTTGTCTGTGGCAGGGTTTTATAGGTAGGCTGGGCTGGCAGCCAGCTGCTGGGGAGCTATCCTGTGCTTACTTCCTCATCACTCTCCACAAGCAGCTGGCATCTGGCCAGGAGACGTGCACTTTGCCGCCTCTCCTGCAGCTCCACCTGCTGCTTCTGTCTTCGGCGTTCTCTGGGTAAAGCTGGGGGTTTGGGCATCCTTGGCACTGCTTCACCAGTGGTGGTAGAACTGGAGGGCATTGGTGCTGCTGGCTCAGCTGCTGACTGAGGGCTTTGGGTAACTGCTGGCTGGGCTTCACCAGTGGTGTTTTGGCTGCAGGGTGTTGGGGCTGCTGGCTTAGCTGCTGACCGTGGACTGTGATCTGCCAGCAGCTGTTCCTCCTGATTGCCGGCTTCAGCTGCATCAGGGCTGGCTTGGCTGGTTACACGGGGCTCCTCTTCCTCTGAGGAGTCCTCACCCTCACTGAGACCCATGACAGCAATAAGCAATACAATCACAAGAAAGTAAAAAGACAGCTGGTAAATTTAGAATAGCTGTAAATAACAACCAAGCAGTCAAAATATTAAAGGCAACAGTTAACTCAAGATACAGCCATCTGGATCCAGTGCCGTATTAACCGGAACCAAAATAACTAGCCCAATGCAGAGCCAATTTTTTAAAAAGTCTTTATGTGGTCTCCCAATGGTAGTTGGGAAGGTGGCACATGAGTCCAACATTCCAAAAATGTGATACTCCAACCAAGAAGGTCTTAAGATTGCCAACTGCCTTTGTAGTACCCCAAGAAGGGCCTCTGAGGAGGGTCTTGTGAAGAGGGAGGTTGACAGAAGGAGGCGACCCGCTGCAGAAATAGCATCAGGTGGGTAGCCATTTTGGTCTGTAGTAAAAGAGCAAGATTTTGATCCAGAAGCATCTTAAAGACCAGCTACATTTCCAGGCTATCAAGAATCAGAGCTCCTTTCATCAGAGATAGCAATTAGCCAACGTCTCTGGCTAAGACCTGGTGAGATCCAGCAGGCCATTAGCTGGTTCTGTTACTAAGGAAGTTGGGTGGTTCTACACCTTCTTCAAAGAGGCCGTTGCTTTCTTCCAGTGATGCTCAAGAAAAACACCCTGGAGAAGAGCAAAGCATTGCAGAGAGAGAGAGAGAGAGGAGGTCAGTTAGTCTCCACTCTCAATGCCTCTTCACCCATCACCTTCTTTCTAGATGCTTAATTTTGATTGATCTGCATAGAGATTTCCCTCTCAAGTGGAAGTCATTACCATGAGAACAACGGGCACATCCACATCGAAGAGTGCTGTTCAGGCAGAGGGGTGACCTCACTGCAGTATGCACAGAGAAGTCACTTGATGTAGGCGTTTCTTTGAATCCTGCAGACAAAGATAGACGATCAGGAGAAGTTAATCCATTCAAACATTTGGCCTCGAAATAAGACCCAGTTTCCTTACATCGAGGGCAACCAAGCTGCAGAAAGATATATTGTGCTCGAAACATTATGCTTGGCAGCAGGGCTTTGTTTCTGGGAAAAGAGATGGTGGAACTCAGTGGTGGAACTCAGGACCACACAATGACGTCACTTTGGGTCAGCTGGAACAAGGGGGGAGTTTTTTAAAGTTTAAATCGCCCTTGGAGAAAATGGTCACATGGCTGGTGGCCCCGCCCCCTGATCTCCAGGCAGAGGGGAATTTAGATTGCCCTCCGCACCATGGCAGCATGGAGGGCAATCTAAATTCCCCTCTGTCTAGCGATCAGGGGGCGGGGCCACCAGCCATGTGACCATTTTGAAGAGAACTCTGTTCCACCGCATTCCCGCTGAAAAAAAGCTCTGCTTGGCAGGCCTTCTTGTCTGGCTGGCCATAGATAATGGTTTTTCAGAGACAAAAAGGATAGTATGGAAGACCTATTGCTGGCCAGCATTCAGTCATTTGTTGTTTTCTGTTCGCTGTCACTTTGGGTAAAACAGTTTGCAGATTTCTTCAGCACTAAAAAAAATGCAAACCGTGTCTGGTCAAAGTCATAAAACTGCCTTCTCTTGGGCCAGACCCTGGTCTTTCACGGTCATTGTGGACACAGCTGTCCAGGGTTTCAGACCAAGGTTTTCCCATCGCCTGCTAGCTGAGACTTATCCCTAGAGTCTGAACCTCTGATTAAACCACTGAGCTCGGGCCCTCCCTTTCAGACAAAACGAATATGCATGCACATAGCAAGCTGCAATGCCTCTTGTGTATAAGGCCTTAAGAAAAATTATTTTCTGAATCCAGCCCTATGGTCCCTGTGAGATTCTTTTGTTCTTTACTTTGGAGGAAGGCGGGCAGTGCCCACCACTTGCAACCACCCTCACTGTGGTTGAGTGCCTTCTCCTTTGTCTTCTCTGGAAGCCTCCATTATCTAGATGCCCAGGCAAACACAGGAAGAAAGGGTCAGTGGGGAGGCGGTGGGTGTTTTGCCCCTTCAGCCTCTTCCCCCTCCATCAGCTCTTAGTCCCGGGATGTTGCTTCGATTTTTCAATCCATTTGCAAAGTTGGCTACTGAAAACAGAAACAAAGAAGGGAGCATTTGTCCTCTGGGATGCCCTAAGCAAGCAGAAGTTATTTCTCTGCAGAAGAAGCCAAGAATCCCCACCTGTGCTTCTTTTTGCCAGCATGCAGTAGAGCTTCCAAAGCTCCCACTGTGAGCCAGAAAGAGCCCAGATTTTTAGGGCGGATTTATTTTCCCTCCTGCCTTGCAAACTGTCTTCTGACATGGTTCCGTTTCGATACCACTATTGACATTGTTGAGCCGAGCTGGAATTATAGTTGAAACACTTCTCTGGATCTGTGAGTCAATCAGCAGCCCTCAGGAGACCTGAGTTTGAGACTCAGTGAAAAAGGCAGGCTATAAATAATGTAAATAAAATAAAGTGAGCAAGGGGCTTATTTATTTTATTTGTATAGTCATACCCAGATTTTCTCCCCAAGGAAGACCCAGAACAGCTGACCACATTGTTTCCCCTTCCTCTATCCTATATTCATGACCGCGACCCTATGCGGTAGGTTAGGCTGAGAAAGTGATGGGCCCGTGGTCACCAGATGAGCTTCCATGGCAGAATAGGTATTCTAACGGTTCTCACAGGTCTTGACCATTAAGCCATACCAGCTCTCCTGATGTGTAGCTCCTAGGCTAGCAAAGTCTCTGATCAGAGCTTGCAGTCAGTTGGCTCTTCCTTCGTTATCTGGAAAAACTACTTGACTTTGGTTGTTGCTGTTATCGTCATCGTTGCTGTATTTAGAAACATGATCTGCAAGAATGAAAATTGCAAAGCTCTTTCCTCCCCCCCTCTCACTTTCATTGTGTATGAAGTCTTTTGTAATCAGTATGCAGCTGGATTTTCCTGTGTGCAAACCATCACTAAAGGGCATTGAACATGCATTATCCAACATGTGCGAAAGCAGTCAAAGAGAGGGGGCAGGGCCATTCCTCCCTCCAAGCTTTTGGTGGTTCATAAACCAGGGAAGAGAGGGCCTCGTAGTGGTTATGGTGGTGGTGGAGCACAGGAGCTGCAGGCCTCGGAGCACACGGCATGGACAGCGATGTGGCAGCCATTTGCCACGGCAAGGAGGGTGGTGCAGCTGGCACGCTGGCCTTTCAGGAGGACGGTGGGGCCAGTCTGCTTGATAACTGCATCCCTCACTCAAAGCAGCACACCTTGCCTTCCCTACTCAGCTCAGCCCATGTGCACACGGTGGGTATGGGAGCCAGCAGAAGCATGCTGGTGTGTGGCATGTGGCATGCTCCCTCTGTTCTCCCCCATACTGTCAACAAGAGAAGGACAAGCCTGACTGGGACAGCCAGGAATGTCAGTAAAGGCTTTTCAGGAGAAGGTGGACCCCCCCCCCAACTTTGTTGTAAAGATACATAGGAACCCAAAGTATCCCTGTTTGTCCACCCACTGCATCCATCAGCCATACTACCCTTCTACAAGAGCCTGGGAGGAAGTGTCTTTCCATTTTTGTTGTGCTTTATAAACTTCATGGCAAGAAGAAGAATGTACCAGCAAGTTGCAACTGACTCAAGGTGACCCCCATCCATGGGGCATTCCAGACAAAGAAGAGCAGAGGTGCTTTGCCGTTGCCTTCTCAAGCCCCTTGGATGCCAGGGAGGGAGCAGAGAAGTCTTCAATGTCTCTGGATCCCTTGTTATAGAGAATTCTTCAATGTCTCAAGAGAGGCTGGCTGCCAGGTTTTTAGTTGTAGGTGGGGGGGTTTTGTCCTCGGAAAAGACTTGTCCAAGGGAAACCGAAGGCAGGCAACCTCCTATCCAGAAAACGTTTTGAGCATTGGAGTTAGTTTGCTTCAACCGTGGTGGGTGATGTGTTTCTCTGTTTGTTTGAATATTTAAGCCATTTTTACATACCTGTTTCCCAACAAATGTTCCAAGCACCTTACAGTTCGGTAACACTGAGAAATGTTGCCATGTTGAAGAAATTAAAAAAGAAAAGAGAATTTTATCACAGGACAAGTATTTTCCATTTACCTCTGTTGTTCTACTTGAGAACTCAAGGGGGAGGGATGGGGGACAAAATTATCTGTTGCTTGGCGTTGTTTCAGATTGCTCCGTTAGGCAAGTGGCTTTGGAGAAGTGTGTTTGGATTGGGGATGTGTAGAAGCACAGAACTGCTGCGATTGGGGAAAGAAAAGCCAGATCCCTTGGAGGTGTGATGGGCATGGAAAGGGGAAGGAATAGGTAGTCTCACTGCAAGGGACTGGCTAGCAGGCACTTGACTGAGAAGCCCTGCTCCTAGGGCCAAATGTGTGGGAATGGACTGTTGCTGCACATTTGTGTATGCCCTTTCACTTTGCGAGTCCCAAGACTGAGCCCGGCTTCAGGAAAAGGTGCTGGAGCTGGCTCGAGCCCTTCTGCTGGTTCAGCCTGGCTTCTTCTCAGAGGTCCAACTGGTTGTTAGGGCAGCTTTGGGAAGGAACCTTTTTAGCCACTGGCCCACCCTCAGCAAACAAGCCCTGATTTCTTCTCCTGCCCAGTCTGCATGGAACCTGGAAGGTGTAAGCACCAACTCAGCCGGAGAGGCGGTGGGATGTCTGGAGCTCTCCAGCCTCGGCAGTCACCCCGTGAGCAATGATGGAGCTTATGATTAATTAATCATGCCCTGTGGGGAGAGAGTATCGGTGTAAGGAGTAATTAAAATGAAGCATCGTGCTACTTGTAGCGGACTGTGATTTATGGCCTTGACAAAGGGCTCCTTTGCACCCTCCCTGGTTCTCCCCCCCCCTTCCCCGCTACACACGCACTGCCATCATTTTCCACTCTTCTTCCTCCAGGCCCAGTGGGAAGGCTTAACAGGGCGCATCGTCTTCAACAAGACCAGCGGGCTGCGGACAGATTTTGACTTGGACATTATCAGTCTCAAAGAAGACGGGCTGGAAAAGGTCAGTGGGCTGGGCTGTTTGCTAGCTTTTCCCTTCAAAGCAGCTGGCGTGGGGATCCGAGGAGCGGTCCCGCCTCCCAGCATGGACCTTACAGCATTCACTGGACCCAAGAAGGATATGGCGGATCAAGGGGCGGACGTTGCAGAGGGGAGCTACAGTCGCTTCTTGGCCCTGAAGCTAGCCCGGGGGAACTCACTGTGCCTAGCCCTAATGGGGCTGTTGTGAAGCCTGTGTGGTTGGCTCAGTTGACCCAGAAGGACTTTGGGAGGACTGCTGAGGTGGCATAAGCATAGGTAAAGTGATTAGGGTTCCCAGGTCCTGCCGGTGGCATGCAAACTCCCTGCAGTTTGCCCCTCTGCCTGCCAATCACTGGCAATCGGCAAGAGGTACCAACCTGCACAGTGATCAGCCACCAATAGGCAACCCAGAACCCTGAAAACGCGCATCGGGAAATGACATCATCATGGAGGCCATGGGAGTGCTCCTGTACTTTGTGCAGGGCAAACAGCCGGTTCTGAAAGAATCGGCCCTGCGCAAAGCACAGGAGTACTCCCACGACCAACGCAGTGACATCATTTCAAGAAATGGCATCGTGCTGATCACCTGGGAGCATGTGAGAGAGGAAAAATAAGCCTGGTCAGTACCAGGAACCTCCTGTCTTACCGGTTGCCAGGAAGACCTGGCAACCCTAAAAGTGATGGATATTGGGGGAGGGGGAGAAATCCCAACTTTTTAAACACACACACACACACTCACTCACTCACTCACTCACTCACTCACTCACTCACTCACTCACTCACTCACTCACTCACTCACTCTCTGATGGGATCTAAGCTGGCAGTGAGAGACCAAGAAAGCGATCTTGGGGTGGTAGTGGATAGCTCAATGAAAATGTCAACCCAGGATGTGGATGCTGTTAAAAAGGCAAATGCCATGCTGGGCCATAATTAGAAAAGGAACAGAGAATACAACTGCCTCCCTTATACAAGTAAGACCACTGTTGGAATACTCTTTGTATCAGTTGCTGGGGAGCACGGGCAAGAGGATGCCATTGCAGATCTGGCTTGTGAGCTTCCTAGAGGCAGTGGGTCGGCCACTGTGGGAACAGAGTGCTGGACTGGATGGACCTGTGGTCTGATCCAGCATGGCTCTTCCTGTGTTCTTATGAAGGTTGTAATATTCCAGCTGGATCAGATGAAAGGGCATCTAGTCCCTGATCCTGTTTCCAACAGGGGTCAGTGTCGGCATCCATGAAGGCTCACAGGGGGGCTACGTAGACACCTGATGGCCCCTAGCATCTCCCTTTGATTATGGAGGTTTCCTTTAATCGCCGTGGCGAATATCTCTTGAGAGCCCTTTCCTGTATGAATGTACCTGGACCTCTTTTTAAGCCATCACAGCCAGTGGCCACCGCCACATCTTGTGGCAGTGAGTTCCCCAAGCTTATGCATTGTGTGAAGAACATATACTTTCATATGTCAAAAATATATCCCATCTTGCCAATCAACCTCACTGGGTGATCCTGAATTCTAATGTTATGAGAGAGGGAGAGAAACCTCCTTCCCTTTGCAAGACCTTGTCAAAGAGACAAATGTTTATATTTGTTCCACCACACCCCTTTCCTTAAGACAATAGTTGGACATGGCTATTTAAGGTCAAGGTGTAGCATAAATGTTGCTTGTTTTCATGAAAGCTTCCTGATAGACTGCTATGGACGCTGCCGTCAGTTCTAGCAAGTTCTGCCCACAGTTGTGTGTCTCTCTTTTCCCCCCTCATGAATGTGTGTTCACATTCATTGTCAGCTCAAGAGAGGCTTTATAGTATCCATGTCAAATCTCTGTGGATGTTAAATTCCTGTCACTAGATAATCCGAATTAATAGTGTGCCCAAACAGGGAGCGAATCCCAATATGTACTTTTGCATTACATTTAATAGCTTACATTTGCCAAGGTTTAGCCAAGGGCTTCTGATCTTCCTTGCCTCCTGCAAGTTTGAGGATTACAGCAGTATTAAGCACGTGTAATTACAAATCCTGTGTTATCCGTCTAGCACAACTGCACTGGTGGTGGGATAGGAGGACAGTCGTGAAGAGGGTCTTTCAAAAATTGACGCACTGCACCAGGCAGGCCATTTTCTGCCTTCCACCAAGTCATCTCTGCGGGTCTGCTGTAGAACCCCCAGTTTCTCACTGCTTGTCATCATGGCTACTGGTAGCCTTTGAGCACATACATTATTATAGGATAGAAGAAAATACTGGGGGAGTGGGAAGGGGGGAGAGGAGCTGGTTTTCGTATAAACAGGCTGGCTTTCCTGTAAACTCTGTTACTATTTTGCAATAAACCAGGTGACTGTGTAGATTTAAATAAGGAAAGGAGCTCTTCTGCCCACCCCACCCCAGACCAAGACGGGCATTTCTCACATCCCTGCAGAACTCGGACACAGAAGTGTGTTGGTCTCTGCTTTGATGTTAGTTTTGATAAGAACCACTTCCAGGCCCATCCGAAATCAGTGCTTCAAACCTGCACATGTGTGTATTGTGGACCTGTGCTGGGCTTGCCCGTTCTCAGTCCTTTTTGTGATGTGCATCTGAGCAGTGTGATCAACCTGGTGCATTTGGCTTTGGCACATACCAGTTCATTGACTGCAGTGGTGCCATTCAGACACATAATAGTTTGGTGAAGTAGATGGTAGTGGTTGGTCCCATTTTATAGACAGGGAACTGAGGAAGAGAGAAAGATAGAGAATGAGTGCACTGCATTCACCATGGGAAGGGACAGAGGAGGCGCTTTCCAGTGAATGTTCACTGGAACCAGGATCTCTGAGACTCTCTATATGAGACCTCTTACACGAGGATGCTCAAGTGTAGGGAGATGCAATGTTAGCTGGGAAGCTAGCTGGAAGGGTAGTTTAAAAAGACAGAGCAGGCAGAGATTGCTCCTCAGAGGCTTTGTTAATTTCATCTTTGCTTCTCTAAAGGCTCTGGCAATTTCACTTCCTCTTTGGGGAGGCGAATATGAAATTAACAAACCCTCTGAGGAGCCATCACCAGGGCTCTATTGTATACTACCCTTGTGTTGAGAGGTGAAATTGACAGAGTCTTGGGCTTTAACTATGCTTCCCGGCTCACATTGCATCTCCCTACACTTGAGTGTCCTCACGTAAGAAGTCTCGTGTAGACAGACTTTGAATTAGGGATGTGTCATTCCTCCTGAAGAACAGCTCCCAGTCTTCTCCCTCCCCACTTTAACTTCTTTCTTGATGAGAACATAGTGACAGTACAAGGGTTGCCAACTCTAGTTTGAGAAATTCCTGGAGATTTGGGGATGAAGCCTCCCAAGGATGGATTTTGGGAAGGGGAGGTAGCTTAGCAGGTTATAATGTCACAAACTCCGCTCTGCACAGCTGCCATTTTCTCCAGGGGAACTGATCTCTGTAGTCTGGAGATGAGCTGTAATTCTGGGGAAACTCCAGGCACCACCTGGAGGTTGGCAATTCTAGTACAACTGCATGAATGTTAACTGAAATAATTGTTGCTTGAAATGTAGCATGCCATCATTCAGCCTTCTCCTTGCCTGTGACTTTCCACCTCCCCGACCAGCTCTAGTGGAAGTTCTGTCTCTGTTCTTCAGCCTGATGGGTTCTTTGGTTGGCCCCAGATGTGAGTGTTTTTGCCTTTCTCTTCATCGCAGGTTGGAGTGTGGAGCCCTTCTGATGGACTGAATATCACTGAAACCTCCCGAAGGCAGGGGCCCAACGTTACGGATTCCCTGACTAACAGATCCCTGATTGTCACTACAGTTCTGGTAAGAGCCCTTTTGCATTCTTTCCCTTGCTGCAAACAAGATGTCCTTACTGTGGTTTTTAGCATCCCTTGCAAAAATACTGGGCTTAGCCTTGCTGACCTCTCTGTACAGGTTGGGGCCGCACCTGGGAATCTGTCGTTGGTTATAACCTAGGCATCCCAGAGATGAACAAAACTCATCCCATGTGTCAGAGCTCACTGCATGAGCTACATGAAATGCACACGCATTAGGCTGATGCGTTGAATTTAACTTCATAGAGGAGGAGTGGCAGGAGTGTGTGTTAGATTTTACAGTGAGAAACCAATTTAAAATAAGACCTAATCAAAAACGTAATCAATATACTCAAAGGGGGTTAGGCCTATCCCCAGCTGTTATTAGACAGACAAAATACAATTAACATAAAATCCAATCTTAGAAAGTGCAGGATGAAATGAGAGAAACAAATCCAAATAAAAGTCACTGAGGTATAGCTGAACTAATTAAAGTACGGAAGGGATGGTGTATTCAACTTTATTTATTTAGAACTTTTGTTAGGTGACTTTCTACCTTACGGCATTCAAGGCAACTTACAGCAGACATAAAAACACATAAAACCTCAATTTAAAACCACTGTATAAAACTATCAATGACAGTAAAAATTGGACACAGTTCAAAATAAAAACTGTCTTTAGCTGCCTCCTGAAGATTGAGAGTGAGGGGACCAGGCACACTTTCCGGGGGAGGTTGTTCCACAGTCATGGGGCTGCCACTGAAAAGTCTCTGTCTTGTGTCTCCCCCCTCCTCCAACTGAGCTTCTTTCACTAATGGGGCAGTCAGGAGGGCCTCTCCTTGTGATCTTAATGTGTAGGATATTCGTGAGTGAGGAACCTGAAGTCCTTTTTAAAGACCTGACCATTTTCCTCCTGAGTGCGCTGGCTCTTTTGATTGGATCTTGGTTTAGGTTGGTCTCTCTTTGTGCCCCCTCTCGGGCTCTTTTCGCCTTCAGAGTTTCATGCCATGGGAAATGGATGCTCAGGATTCTAAGAAGGGTCCCTGGGGCTGTGTGGGCCACACTATGCAGGCAATTGCCCCCTCCCCCCATATGTTGCATGACAGCTGAGGGAGGGCAGCGGACTCCAAAGTTCCAAGCCTGCAAACTGTACAGGGGCATAATTCCAGAGCCATCAAAGTCTTAAGGACCTCTGAAAATGCAGCCGGCATGTTCTCTTGCTCAGCAGCCCACGTCGCATATACACCTTTACGCACACTGAGTAACAAACCAGCCCAAAGGCATTCACTTAGCCAACAAGGCCTGGATCCTCACCATTAACTGTCACAGCATGTTTAGCACACAAGCTGCCTGTTGGGTTTGATAGCAGGCATTAGGTCAGAATGAATTTCTGTCCAGTCTCTAATGAAGTATGACGAGTCCCGCTGGTTGACATTTGGGTATATTACATGCTGCTGGGCATCGTCGCACCAAGAGGAAGAAACCCGAGAGGAACGCTGTGCTTGACGCTGTCTTTCCTTGCCACTTGGTGGGAAAGACTCCTTTTGAAACACACGCACACCCACACAGTTTTTTTCCTTCTCATCATTCATTTCTGTATCTTCAGAAAGCTTCAGCATAGTGCCAGGAGATGCTCCCATGGGAAAGGGCCATCTCGGTCCTGGTGCCAAAATTTCAGAAATTCCTCCCTAGGGAGATTTGTCTGTCTCTCTCTATTTCCACCAGTGTTTGAAAACTTTCTCGTTTCATTTGACATATCCCCCAAAACTGTTATTAACCCTCCTCCATGGTTTTGATATTGTATGTTTCTGTTTATATGTTTCATTGAATTATTTTATATGTTGTTTTTAATGTTTAAGTGTTCAGGGAGCCCTGTTTGGGTGGAAAGGTGGCATAAAATGTTTGAAATAAATAAAATAATCAATAATGTTCGCAAAATCAATTGCCATGAGTGACTAGTTCCTCTGAATTCCCACCTTTCATTTAAAAATGTTTCTAGCCCTTTTCACTGGGGAGGTAGAAGCAGAGAGGTGTACCATGCCATGCCGCCTCAGCTTCAGTTCCAGCTCTCTAAACTGAAAAGCTTCACTCAGCTGACCTCAATGGCACATTCCAGCACTAAGATAAGCCTGCTTCAAAGATCTTTTGAGTTCAGTGCCTGGTTTTGGTGTGCTTAATCTCGCCTTGAGTTGTGGCCAGTGCAGATTGTAAATCACTTCATAATTTGTAAAACGTGTTCAATTTGCAGTGCAGTACCATGCTAGGAAGTGTGGGAGCACCCATTCTGACTCTTCTCTTGAGTGCTGGGTATTAGCTCTGTGGCTCGCCTGGCTGAACTTTGTTCCCTTTGTTTTACTCTCTTGGTTATTAGGAGGAACCCTTCATCATGTTCCGCAAGTCTGACACAGTCCTCTCTGGGAACGACCGCTTTGAAGGGTATTGCATTGACCTTCTTAAGGAGTTGTCCCACATCCTTGGCTTTATGTATGACATCCGGTTGGTGGAGGACGGGAAATACGGAGCCCAGGATGAGAAAGGGCAGTGGAATGGCATGATCCGAGAGCTAATAGATCATGTAAGTAAAACCACCCTGCTCTACCGTCAGGCATCCTCTGACTGAATGTAGTTGGCACTGAAATCCATGTATCTAAAAACAGGTCTGAATTTTCACCAAGGATCTGGCTTGTGGTGTTGTGTGTGAGATTTAAATCCTTCCTATAGTGCTAGTTCTCCAGTTGACTTCTGCCTGCCTGCCTGCTGGTCCCCCTCATTCCATCCCACTCTGCCACGAGCAAGAAACGAGATGGGGCTTTTACAGATAGCCAGCATGTGCTTTGTTTGCTAGAGCATTGTTGTCCTGGGCAGGGTGTTAAGGGAAACACATGTTTTAGCTAGCAGAAAGACTTTTGGGAAGCGGGTAGATTCTCCACGGCTTGCAGCTCAGGCTTCAAAGTAGAGTCTTTCTGAGAAGTATGCATTGAATTCCCATCCGATCCAGATAAATCCATCTTGCAAGGAATTAAGCCACTGCCGGCAGAGGCAATAGAGGCAATATGAGGATCTGTTTGTACTTCTACAACACGACCCTGCTGTGAAGCGGAGGATGGGCTGTCAAAGAGGACCAGGTGTGCGAGAGACCATTTCATTTATTTAGAAATGCAGTCTCAGTTGTGAAAGTGGCCTGACCTGGATAAAATGGAAACTGGCTTTGCTTTCCCGCAGACTAGATGTCATCTGCCTTGAGCTGTGAGTATAGCTCCCCTGCATAATGCAGCTAGTTCCCCCTTCTCTCACCAGACTGGTGGCAGCCGCAACCCTTCTTCCCGGCATGTAACCCAGGCCCTGAGCAGGTACGGTGATGCGCTTTGGATGCATGTGCAATGATGCCAGACAAAAATGCTCCCACATTCCATAGAGAGTGAAAAATAAGATTCTTGAATCTTGCCACATAGATGGATTTGTTTGCAGTGGAACTTTATGAGCCTGCCGCTGCTTCGTCCAGACTCATCGTATGATTGGGGAGCTCTTTGAAATTTCACAGGGATTGCAGATCCCATGGGGAATGTTGGCATGAGGGTGGAGAGAATTATTTGAGTCAGTTCTCTCCCCCCAACTCATTGCTTGTACCTTTATCCCATTCTCCGCTGCCTACACACATGCTTTGGCTCAACTGATTGGTGAAATGCAATTGTCTGGGGAAAACAAGTTTTAAAGGTCAGTTAAAAATCAACAATACTTTTAAAGCTGCTTTCAACCCAGTTAATCACAGCTCGACTATTGAGAGCTTCTTTTATCTGATTCCCCCAAGCATTAATTACACCCTCCTCCCCTGCAACACCGAGTGGGCTCAATTTTAATTGAAACAGTAAATGGCTTTGCTCAGAGTTACACAGCGTATCAATGGGAGAACATAGACATAAGTCCGGAATCTTAAGTAACTCAGAATCTGGTCCGTCTCAGCTATGAGGGAACTTGTCATATTTCATTTTTGGAAGGTTCTTTCCTACCATTATTAGGATTATTACTACTAATAACAATCCCTTGACAAAATATAATAACCTTAGGGCAAAAGAGCTTTGTAAGACCTTGTTAACCTTAGCTAGCTGCAGAGGTTACATCCTGCTATCATTCCAAGACTCGGCCCTTATTAATAGGATCGTGACAGTTTGCATTTAGTCCAGCCATTCTGT
This sequence comes from Eublepharis macularius, assembly GCF_028583425.1. Lineage (NCBI taxonomy): Eukaryota > Metazoa > Chordata > Lepidosauria > Squamata > Eublepharidae > Eublepharis > Eublepharis macularius. Next base: position 39,113,968 of record NC_072804.1, on the reverse strand, counting down.
AATTAATCTGGCCCGTTGCAGGGGTTTGTACGAGGCTTTGGAACTGCAGAGCTTTGCTCTGATAGGTTGGGGGGGGGCGGAATGCAAATTGAAGGGATGCTAATTTCTCAGCCCACTGAAGAGTCTTCCATGCAAATATCAATTCCAGGCCCTCCTCAAAACGAACTTGTAAAACTGAACGAGATAATTATTTGCATAATTACGCTCTGTATATAGTTTGGGGAGGGCCGCAGGTGTGTGAGAAGCAGGGAGGAGTCACACCTAGCTGAGTGGATCGTCTCTCTTGGCAAATACCAGCAGCATCGAGAAGAATGTGCCTAGTCAACTGGAAGGCACAGTTTGGTTTCCTTTTGCCTGGGTCAGAGCACTTTTGAAAATAAAACAAAAGAAATTAATTGGGGGGGGCATCAATGCAGAGCTTCTAGTGGGATAATCGTCAGAGGCACTCAATCACCCTCCTGTTCCAATTACAGTTTGTCTACAAGTTACAAGCAGGATCCTTGTACTTAGAAAAAACATCCAATTGTTTTTTGAACATTGTCTTTGGAGTGATAGTTCTCACTTTCACACTGCTTTCCCATGCCTGTCCTTCATCCCTCATCTTTATGTGCTAAAACAATAAATTTTAAACAGCCTCAGTCCTGCTGGAGGCAGAGAGCTGTGTGGCTTGCTTCCATATTCTAGCCCTGCCCAACACACCTGATGGGGGAAGAACTCTCTGCTTACAAAAGAAGTTCTTTCCTTGTTTGCCTGAATCATGCCGGGCTGGGCTGTGGGGAGCAGCCTTGTTCGTCTCCAGCTTTGACCATTTTGTCTCCTTGCCTGACCCGTGGCCAAGTGTCTTTGCTTGTTCGTTGTCATTCATTGGGCGTACACATTCGTGCACTGCAGGTCAGAAAGTATGCTACTGACTGCAGATTCAAAGACAGCGCATACATTCTCATCTAGTTGATTCCAAATGCTGTGTGACTTGTCCAGGGGGATCTCAGTGCCTAAGTAATCCTTGCAAGGCAGCAAATGGTGAGTGAGCCTCAATAGTAGCCTCTGAGTGCATGGTCATGCTGAACGCCGCTGCTGTCCTGAAGATCCAAAAGTCCCCTGCGGGCTGCTCATTTTGAATGGTGAGCAAATCACCGAGGTGATCATATGAGGGCTTTAATCTAACACAAAATGGACATTGCAAACAGTCTAAGTCAATGGCAGGTTTTGGAAACATCACAACATCCTTCTAAAAAGTCATCCAATTCAGCGTGGAATCAAATTTTGTTTAGACTGTGAAGCAACTGTCTCTGTCTGAAAGTTTCCATTTTAAAAGCCCAGCCTTTTCCACTTCTTGGTAAAAATAAATGTTCTTCTTTATTTTTATCCGACTCCTCCCACCAAATGTTTTCATATATTTCAAATTAAAAATAGATTCAGCTGAAGGTTTGGTTCAATCCGTCATCAAGAATTCATCAGTCTTCAAGCATTTGTGGGCATCCCAAGGAGCCCATTCAGTGCATTCACTTTCAGTGGGAAGACTGTCCATTCAGAACAACTGAGGGGAAAACATGGGCAATATTGCTTCAGGGAGGGCAAAGGCTTTTATGAGCAAATGGGGCATCAAGGTACCAGAGCTTGGATGCTCTGACTTGACATTGGGACTGTTGAGCTTGCAGTGTCCCTTGCTTAAGTTGGATTCTCAGGTATGACATTGGTCATGTTGGGCTTGCAACAGTGTCTATTCATAAGTTGTTTCTGCTGGGATTCTCTGGTTTAATATTGGTTGTGTTGGGCTTGCCACATTGGCCTATGGCTGTGCTGGGATTCTCTGGTTTGATGTTGATGCTGTTGGGCTTGTTCATTCTGTTTGCATTTGGAGGCTCTTGGCCAGTGGACGCTCTTGTGTGTTTGGCAATTGGCTTCTTCACCTTGGAGAAAACATGGAACTTCCCCCCATAGGAAACAATGGAAACAAATGGGATGGCTGGAGGTGCCTTGTTCGGGGACCCATAGAATTGGACCGCTTGATCCAATCCAGTTGAAATGTGTGGAGAGGGGGGAGTCTTTAGTGGATAGGCAGGACTAAGTTATTTGCCCCAGATGTTCCCCTTAGGGAATAATGGACCTGAAATATTTCAGAATTTCAAGAAAAACCCCCAAATCCGAATAACAAAATGATATTGGGTAGACTCAAATAATGCAAAAGCCAAATCTTAAAATACCGATTTTTTTCCAGAATACATGCTTAATTGCAATCATATTCCTAAGTGTGCTCATCAGAAGCAAAACAACAGATGTTTCGTATTTGCATGTCTAAAGCAGCCCTATTTAAATCCTTTACTCCCATGACAAAAAGCTTCAGTCTATATACAGCCAAGGCAGTGTGGCCAGCTAAGCAGAACCTTCCCTTCCCCTTGTCCACCACTACACCAACATCTTTACAAGAAGACGGTGTGTTTTCTCAGACCAAAATTTTGCCTGTTCCTATATCATAACAGCTCAATTGGTTGCCAACAGGTTTCTGGGGCCAATTCGAGGTGATAGTTTCGACCTTCAAATGGCTTTCGACTGCTTGGGGAAGCAGAGAGAGTGCTTCAGGAACTTTTCAAGCGTTAATGAGAGAACTGAAGAATAACACTTGTCTCTTGTACTGTCCAAATGTCATATCATTACCCTGAGCCCTCCAAATTTTTAAAAAATATATCTGAATTTTGTTGGTGTTAGCCAACACCAAGGCCGCTCACTGTGAAAACGCAGAAGAGAATAATGAGGGGGACTTTCCCTTTCATTTAAGCGGAAGGCGCACCTTCCCTTCCAGACCAATGAAAAAGAGCATCCCGACAACACCATGCCAGGAAAAAAGCGGAAGGTTAAGCAAGAAAGCGAGCTGTTTGCAACTTGTGTGGGAATGGGGGATGATGTCACATAGAAACAAAGGGAAGGTGCCTGAGTAGAGTTTTTGAAAGGGAGGGGGGAAAGGTTATTAAGAGCTGCTTTCAGGGCTGGTGTGGAAGGTTCCAGCTGGTTGGTTTGTTGCTGGGAATTTCCGCCGATTTTTTTCTCTCTTTGAAAACTATCATTGAAAAGCCCTATACAGATGTAGTAATGGGACATTCTTTGGAAGACTAGGGCTGAATCCACATTACCTCTGCGCATCCCAGTGTTGCACTAAATGTTCGCTAAACACCCGGAAGTATAGCGTCTTTCTAGCGAGATTCAGAAATCGCGCTTGAAAGATGCTATATTCCGGGTGTTTAGCGAACATTTAGTACAACACCGGGACGCGCGGAGGTAATGTGGATTCAGCCCATGTCTTCCTCTTCAAAAATGTATCCTAACCATCACAAAACTATCCTTTTCAGACACCTTGAGGTAACCCATTCCAGCTTAGAAACAGAGAGTCAAGCTAGACGTGCAGGTTTTCAAAAAGTCAGGTCTGGGTTCCCCAGTCTCAACTGGAGTTTCCTTCAGCCACACAGCCGCTTTGGAGAATGGTGGTTATAAAATAAAGGAGAGCCCAAACAGCCTCAGAATGCCTCCGTGGGGAGAGGAAAGGCTCCTCCCTCCCCACTCAAACCATTTCCGGGTGTCACAATTGTACAGGGGGAGTTCCTCCTCCTATTTTTACTACTTCACGTGCACAGAATACTCCATGTGGAGCAGAAAAAACAGGGGGGAAACCTCCCTCCTGTGTTACTATGACATTGGGAAATGACTTGAGGGAGCGGGAGGAGCCTCTTATTTTTTATTCTCCTTTATTTTTTATCAGCCATTCCCAAAAAACTGCTGTGTGGCTGCAGGGAACTTGAGTTTGGTCTGGGGAACCCAAGCCCAACTTTTTAAAAACCGACCTGTCTAGCTTCACCCACAGAAATATAGAGCTGGAAGGAACACCAAGGGTCATCTAGTCCAACACCCTGCACAATGCAGGAAATTCACAGCTACCCTCCCTACTCCCCCACTGACCCCTGCTCTATGCCCAGAGGAAGGCAAAAAACTTCCAGGATCCCTGGCCAATCTGGCCTGGAAGAAAATTCCTTCCTGACCCCAAAGTGGCAATCAACATTAACCTAGGTGTATTAGAAAGGGCCACAAGAGCATGGTACTAGCTCATCCCTTCCTGCCCTCCCTCTCATGATCTGCCTAAATTCAGACAGTCATAGAATCAGCATTGTCGTCAGATGGCCATTTGGCTTCTTCTTAAAAACCTCCAAAGAAGGAAAGCCCACCACCTCCTGAGGAAGCCTGTTCCAATGAGGAACCTCTCTGTAAGGCAGCGGAGTAGCATGGGTTGGCAGCACCTGGGCAACTCCCAGTAGGTGGTGCCCTTGTTACTACACACACACACGCACGCATGTGCACTCCCAGGACCACGTGATGATGTCACTTCCAGGGAAGTTACATCATCGTGCAAGGCACAGCCAGCCCCGGGAGCGCTCCCGTGATTTGGGCCTGCTCGCCTCCCCACATCTTACATGGCAGCCCTATGGCGCAGCAACCCACACCACCGGCACCAGCTTGGCATGCTCCTCAGCCAGCAGCCACTGCAGGAGGGACAGCTTGGTGCCCAGTGAGCCAGCTGCCCCATCAGCGCGGCAGGCAGCCAGGGTGCGCTAGCAGCCTCCTGTGGCAGCGCAGGCACCCCCTAAAAATTATGCACCTGGGCTGACCACCCCTCTGCCCACCCCATGCTACGCCACTGCTGTAAGGAAGTCCTTCCTAATGTTTAGCCAAGAACTTTTGATTTAATTTCCACACACGTCGGATAATCCACTTTCAATACTCTTTAGTGAACATTTGGAACTGCTTTTCCATGTGTGGAACAAAAAATCTACTTCCAAAGGATTGCTGAAGTGCATTGAAAGTGCATTATTCAACGTGTGTGGAAATGGCCCTGTTGGTTCTGGTCCAACTCTCTGTGGCAACAGAAAACAAGTCTACTCTGTCCTCTATGCGACAGTCCTTCAGATACTTCAGGATGACTATCATAACACCCGTCACTCATCTTCTCTCCAGGCTAGACATACTCCGCTTCTTCATCCTTTCCTCATAGGACTTGATTTCCAGACCCCTCACTTTCTTTGTTCCCCTTCTTTGGACACATTCCAACTTGTCAACATCCTTTTTAAACTGTAAGATTTGAGTCCAGTAGCACCATAAAGACCAACCAGGTTTCCAGGTTATGAGCTTTCAAGAGTCAGAGCTCCCTAGCAAAACAGAAAAGAGTCCAGTCGCACCTTTAAGACTAACCAACTTTACTGTAGCATAAGCTTTCGAGAACCACAGCTCTCTTCGTCAGATGCATCCCTAGGGAACTCTGACTCTTGAAACCCATACCCTGGAAATCTAGTTGGTCTTTAAGGTGCTACTGAACCCAAATCTTGCTCTTCTACTACAGACCAACACAGCTACCCATTGAAACATTTAAAACTGTGGTCTCCAAAACTTGAACACAGTACTCCAGGTGAGGTCTAACCAGAGCAGAGCAAAGTGATACCATCACTTCATGTGCTGTGATCGCTATACTTCAGTTGATGCAGCCCAAAATCGCATTTGCCCTTTTAGCTACTGCATCACACTGATGACTCCTGTTCAATGTATGATCTACAAAATGTCCTAGATCCTTTGTCTCTCATCCTACAATTATGCATGATTTTTCCTGCCTAAATACGTAACTTTACATTTCTCTCAGGTGAAATTCATTTTGCTAGGTTTTGTAGCTTAGATTTTGCAGCAGAGATGTAAAGCGCACTCTAACTTCTAGTCAAGCCCTGAATCCTCAGAGTCTTGTAAAAACCCATGACGCTTGCATCCTGACAGCAAACTCGATGTTTGGCCGACACATCAGTAAAAGGGCAATTTTTCTGTGTAGAAAGTCGATGACTCATGTAGCTGTGATTTGCAAACAGTGCATTGTTTCCCTGAACAGGCAGCCTGTGTTGCACCAAAGCTGCTCTCCATTTGTCAGCTTGTGGCTTTTGGAGCTGTGTGTGTCCCCCTCTGCCCTGGCTCTGTGATCCAGACAGGGTTGGCCACAGGCAGTGCGGTCTTGGGAGAAAGAAGACTTTGAAAAAGGAAGTTGGTTTTGAGGCTGGCCTTAAGCAACAAACAGCAGCACAGCCAGTCTTCTCTTGAAAATTCTCCCTTCCTCCTTCCATCATGAAAGTCCTCCCCCATTCACACCAAAGGCCCATCCTTCCCCCTTTGTTGGTGAGAACAGGATGCGTCATCATTGCTGGCCTGTGTGGCTCAGAAACCATCTTGGACAGAATCCTGATATAGGACTGTTGCTGCGTCATACACGTGCTTATATCCAAACCCAGGACAACAAGCTGGGATTATCTTGTGTGTCTAGGATCACCTGTAGCTCCAGAGTTAAATCCGCGTTGGTATTTGGAAGATGTTGTTTCTTTGCAGAGGCTGACTTCATCAAACGCCCAAGCCACTTGACCTTTCTTTCCCAGGCCTGCGATCTTTTTACAGAACAGGGTATGCAGCAAAAAAACCAGCTAAAATTTCAGTTAAAACAAATGTTTCAGAAACATACCCACACTTTTTTTTTACTCTAGTGTGAATTCTGTGCCCTGCTTTTTAGTCTCTGCTTCTGAGAACTTAACATCCCAGATGGAACTACCTGCCGTGCTTCCTCACTTGTCACTCTCTTGCTTTGCTCAATGCAAATGGATCGTTGGCCTGAATAAAAAGAACCTGCAGGTTTACATGGAAGGGTTCAAATGATTGCTTGAAAGTTTCCTTGGCGCTGTCCAAAGCTCCTGGTTCTACTCATGGTGAAGGAGTTGGACAACCACTGGAGGGTGCTGCCGTGTGTGAGACACTTGCATTTGAAGTCCAGAACATACCACCTGGAGAAATGAAGAGAAAGGCAAACCAGTTAGGCCTGTGTTCTGATTCTTGTGGTAGCCAATCCGATGCTTCTTGGGAGTTCACAAGCAGGAGTGGAGGCAATTTGTTTTTTAGAACATCCTGGGGTTACATAATGGCCATTCCTAAACCAGGTCTCCATGAATCTGCCTAACCTGTTTGAAAAGCATCTCAGTTAATGACCATTACCCAGTCTCAGGGCAAGGGGTTCCCATAAGTTAACAACATTCATAATTAACTTCTCACACCAATGCATAAATTGATTCCAGTCTAATGCATTAAAAAAAAAACTTGAACAGCACTGATAAGGTCAGAATTGTAGCAGTTCTAGCCCCCCCCCCCTCAAGATTTACATGATTTATATATCCAAAGGGGTTAGCCATATTAGTCTGTAGTTGCAAAATAGCAAAGAGTCCAGTAGCACCTTTAAGACTAACCAACTTTGTTGTAGCATAAGCTTTCGAGAACCACAGTTCTCTTTGTCAGATTCAATGATTTATATTTTTATGCTTCAGTCCTGCAGAAAGGCAACATTATAAAAGTTATATTCGTCTCCTGAGTGAAGCAAAGTCATATTTTGGAATTTGTACTTGTGTGTGTAAAGTGCTGACATGTCACAGCCAACTTATGGGGACCCCAGAGGGTTTTCAAGGTAAGAGATGAGCAGAGGGTTTGCCGTTGCCTGCCTGTGTGTGGTGACCTTGGACTCTTTTTGTGGTCTCCCATCCAAGTACTAACCAGGGCTAACCCCACTTAGCTTTTGAGATTTGGGCCATCCAGATCAGGGCAGAATTTATACTTAAACCAACGTAATACAAACCAAGGAATAAACATTTTTTCTGCTGAGTAAGCAGTTTTCCCTGCCCTTTTTTAAAATTTTATTTTTTTTTAAAAAAAATCAAAATGTTATTGTGTGCTGGTGCATTCCTATGAAGGAAGCATAGAAATAAACAAACAGCTCAAAGGAAGATGTTTTCCTTTGAAAGGAAGAAAGGGCTCTTCCCACCCCATTGGTTTCCATCTGCCATCAATCTGCCTCTTTTCTTTACTGCTCTTGATGATTTGTTTGTTTCTTTAATGCATTTATTACAAAATTTATATGTAATTTATACAATGCTTAAACATACCGCGTATGCCATTTATGTATATACTATGGTGTTTTCCAAAAAGGACAGGCATGTGTAATTTCCTTATTGCTTCTACAGCTGCCAGTACAGCACACCACCACAGGGACTTCCAAATGGCAGGTTTCCCCATGGTTTCCCTTTTCCCTTTCCCCTCAAAGCAGCCTTCCTTCCCCTTCTTGGGTTTTTTCCAGGTTTTCAAAAAACCCTGGCAAGTGAATATTGGTATATAGCCTACAATATTATAACACTGCATGTAACAGGTTGTTGGAATTCCCAGCTTTCATTTTTTAAAAAAGTATGTCTAGCCCTTTTTGTTGTGGTGGTAGGCCTTTCCTCTTATATCTCCATAACAAAAGGAGTTAGAGACTTACTTTTTAAGAAAATAAGAGCTGGGTACAGACGTCAATATAACATTATATTGATACAACAATATTCACATGTCAGTTTTAAAAAATCCCTACTCAGTGATGGGGGGAATAGTTACCATGTTGGCAGGACTGAGAAAATCCAAACTTTCCCATCCACACAGCAGCCATCTAGGCTTTGCTGCTGTTTCTCAGAGCAAAGCAGGAGTGGAAAAGATTGGGGGAAAGCCAGGCAAACTCCAGGAGGTGCATGAATTTACCAGGATGCTGTGGGGAAGTGGGAAAAGAAAAACACTGCCCAGCGGCATCAAACCCAGGGCAATTGACCTCTGTGGAATACAACTATATGTATAATGTATAATACTGATCTACTAACTTAAAAATAACTGAAAAATGCATAAATCTTATGGAAAAATTGGGCACAGATCATCCAAACAAGGCTTTACTGCTTGTGGCAGGGCCATTGGATCTACCTGCTGGTTGCCATAACCCCTGCTGGGACTCCCCATCTGCACTGGTGCTCATTGGAGCAGTGGAGTAAAAAATGGGAGGGAACAGTATTGCACGATGCCATGATGTCACTTCCAGCTAGGAACCCAGAAGTGATGTCACCACGTTGAGCAACACTCTAGGAATACTCCTGATCTCTATTAGGAACATTCCTAGATGGTAACATCACTTCTGGGTTCCTAGCCGGAAGTGACATCACGGCATCATGCAACACTGTCATTTCCCCCCTCCCATTTTTTCTACCCTAGAGATCAGGGGAAATCCTAGAGAGCTGTGATATGCCATTTTGCAGTATCTGTCCCCCAAATGTTCCCACCACTGCTGCGGCTGAGGCTGGCAAGGCAGCCCTAGTCCTGGCAGCCACGTTGTTCATCTGGAGGGTCATCCTGGGACATGGCTAGGGGGGTATAAATGGCACCAGCATTAAGAATTGTACTGTGTGACAATTCTGCAATCATCCCCATGCACAGACAAGCCTCTTTTTCTAGTATTCCCGTTTGACGTGAATATGCGGCGGGGCAGGGGGAGATTGAATGGAAATTCCTCTTTGTGGGCAACTGCAGCTCAGACTCAATACCTGTCATTGAGGATTGTTTGAGAGTTGATTTAATGCTTTCATAAGAAATGCACTAAATCAATAGTAAATTCCAACACACTTAAATATTCATTGTCTCTTCTCTGGTGGGGCCAGGCTGTTTAGTTCAAACCTTTACCTGGAGAAGAGAGCAAACACGTTTGGTCAAGATCTAAGACTTTTCTGTTTACATTGCAGGGTTTGAGTCCTGTGGCACCTTAGAGACCATCATGATTTTCAGAGTATAAGCTTTCAAGAGTCAAAGCTCCCTTCTTCAGAAACTATCTTTACCTGAAATGATCTTTACATGGCAGGGATTGTGCAGGAATGAAGAGCTATACAGTAGGAAAGAGGTGATGTGATAACCATCTTCAAGTACTTGAAGGGCTGTCATATAGAGGATGGCGCGGAGTTGTTTTCTGTTGCCCAGAAGGTCGGACCAGAACCAATGGGTTGAAATTAAATAAAAAAAACTTTTCAGCTAAACATTAGGAAGAACTTCCTGATAGTTAGAGCAGTCCCTCAATGGAACAGGGTTCCTCAGGAGCTGGTGGGCTCTCCTTTGGAGGTTTTTAAGCAGAGGCTAGATGGCTCTCTGACAGCAGTGCTGATTCTGTGAACCTAAGCAGATCATGAGAGGGAGGGCAGGAAGGGTTACATCAGTGCTTAGTTCTTGCTGCCCTTTCTTACAAGCTCAGGGTAATGCTGATCCTGACTTTGGGGTCAGGAAGCAATTTGGGGATAGGAAGCTAATCTTGACTTTGGGGTCAGGAAGCAATTTTCTCCAGGCCAGTTTCTCCAGGTATCCTGACAGTGTTTTGCCATCTTCTGGGCATGGAATAGGGGTCACTGGGGGTGTGGGAGGGGAGGTAATTGTGAATTTCCTGTATTGTGTGTGTGTATGGAGGTGGACTAGATGACCCTGGAGGACCCTTCCAACCCTTTGATTCTATTATTTTTGTTGGGGGGGGCATGGGGAAGGGGAGATCATCAGAACAGAGTGGCCTGAAGGAAGAGTCATTTGACGGCAGGGCTTCTGAAGGTATCAGGGACACTAAACATTCCTCTAAGATGTGCCAAATCACTAACGGAGTAGGTGGTGGTGGGATGTCCTCACATATTGCATGTTTCCATTAAATTGGATTTGGGGCTTCTGCTCAACCAAGATGTCTGGGGGAGCTTTTTTAAAAGTGTGAAAACATTAGTGATATTTCTTGGGTGGGTTTTGTGCATCTGTTGTGATAGGCTTTTCCCCAGCATGCTCGGTGTGCTGTGTGGTGGCCTGCGTAAGTGACAGGTGACATTTGGGTGGGTGGATTTTGTGGCAGTGTTGTTACGCCAGAATTTTGCACCACCAAATGTTTGTTGCTTTTATGCAGCCTGGGGAACAGCAACCTTGAAAAATCACCTGAGAAATGGGAGGCAAATCTGAAATCCAGCCAGGGGAGGGAGGTAGATCTGATGGAAACGTTATGACTTTAAAGGATTTTGCTAGAAGAGGAGAGGCAGAACAGGGGTTGGAATGGGAGAAATTTGCTAAACATATGCCTAGGTGACTGCTGCTCCCACTAGGGATGTGCCTTTCGGCATTCAGAATGCCGAAAGAATGCCGAAACAAAAGTGTTTCGGCTTCTTTCGGGGAATGCCGAAACGTTTCGGGGAATGCCGAAACGTTTCGGGTAGCCGAAAGAAAAAAGCCGAAACGTTTCGGGATTCTTTCGGCTTTCTTTCGGCTTTTCTATGGGAAAATGCCTCCGTCTTCCAGGACACCTGGAGGAGGCATTTTCCCACCGAATAAGCCCAAAATTGGTGGGGACCTTCCTCTAACCCTTCTCTAACAACCACCCAAGTTTCAGACAGATTGGACTTTGGGGGGCCATGTTATGGCCCCCCAAAGCAGGTCCCCCCATCCTCCCATAAGAACGCGAAGGAGCAGCATATTGTTAGCATGCTGCTGCTGATCTTTCTTCATTATTTCCTATGGGGAAAAAATGAAGAGGCAGGCTTCCTTTGCCAGGGGTGGCATTTTGCATGCAAAATGCCCCCCAGCCCTCAGGGGCCCTTCTCCCACCCCTCCTCCCACCCCCCACCAAGGCTCAGCCTGCTCCCACTTGGGGGGGGCCATTTCATGGCCTCCCCAAGTAGGTGCTCTGCTCTCATCTCTACCACTGACAGCTGGGGGAGGCTTGTGTTGCCAGGGGTGGCATTTTGCATGCAAAATGCCCCCCAACCCTCTGGGGCCCTTCTCCCACCCCTCCTCCCACCCCCCACCAAGGCTCAGCCTGCTCCCACTTGGGGGGCATTTCATGGCCTCCCCAAGTAGGTGCTCTGCTCTCATCTCTACCACTGACAGCTGGGGGAGGCTTGTGTTGCCAGGGGTGGCATTTTGCATGCAAAATGCCCCCCAGCCCTCTGGGGCCCTTCTCCCACCCTCCCTCCCACCCCCCACCAAGGCTCAGACTGCTCCCACTTGGGGGGGCCATTTCATGGCCTCCCCAAGTAGGTCCTCTCAGCCCCTAAAGTCCACCCCTTACAGCCCCACACAAACCCAATTCCCCCCCAGCTGCCACACACAGACCCAAATCCCCACATTAGCCCCTCACAGACCCAAATCCACCCCCACCTGCCCCACACCCATAACCCCAGGAACAGGCTGGCAAAGGTCAGCCCTCTCCCTTTGTTCCCTATGCTGGGAACTTCTAAACTCTCTTTCCCTGGGCAATTCTGCACAGCCCAGGGGTGCCACAATGGTGGGCACACTTCTGAGTGCCAGCTGGTCCCTGTGAAAGAGCACCTGAACCACAGACACCCTCCCTCAAATTCCCCCACCACCTACAGAGATGGCTGGCCAGCCAGCCCCATTGTTCCCTATGATGGGAACCAACTGCACAACAAAGAATAAAACAAGAACAACACAAAATAAAGTTTTTAAAAAATTATTTTCTCCCTTCCAAAGTACAAGTAGGCAAAGTATTATGACACATTACACCAGCAGTCCCCCACACAGAAAAATTAAAACAAAACTCACTTAACATCAGAGAAACACAAAGCATGATTCCTGTCAAAAACACTTTATTTCTTGAACAGCTTTAGGTTACACAGCAGGGGGGAACACCAAAGGGCATGGCAGCACTATCTTACACAAAAATAACACAACTCACTTAACATCAGAGAATCACAAAAACACAATTCCTGGCAAAAACACTTTATTTCTTGAACAGCTTTAGGTTACACAGTAGGAGGGCACAACAGGGCATGATAGCAATGTACTACAAAAAATAATACAACCCACTTCACCGTTTTTGACAGCAATTGTGTTTGTGTGATTCTCTGATGTGAAGTGAGTTGTGTTATTTTTGTGTAGTACACTGCTTTCCTGCTCTGTGGTGCCTTCCTACTGTGTAACCTAAAGCAGTTACAGAAATAAAGTGCTTTTGACAGCAATTTTTGGGGTGATTCTTTAATGTGAAATGAGTTGTGTTATTTTTGTGTAAGATAGTGCTGCCATGCCCTTTGGTGTTCCCCCCTGCTGTGTAACCTAAAGCTGTTCAAGAAATAAAGTGTTTTTGACAGGAATTGTGTTTTGTGATTCTCTGATGTTAAGTGAGTTGTGTTATTTTTGTGTAAGATAGTGCTGCCATGCCCTTTGGTGTTCCCCCCTGCTGTGTAACCTAAAGCTGTTCAAGAAATAAAGTGTTTTTGACAGGAATCATGCTTTGTGATTCTCTGATGTTAAGTGAGTTGTGTTATTTTTGTGTAAGATAGTGCTGCCATGCCCTTTGGTGTTCCCCCCTGCTGTGTAACCTAAAGCTGTTCAAGAAATAAAGTGTTTTTGACAGGAATCATGCTTTGTGATTCTCTGATGTTAAGTGAGTTTTGTTTTAATTTTTCTGTGTGGGGGACTGCTGGTGTAATGTGTCATAATGCTTTGCCTACTTGTACTTTGGAAGGGAGAAAATAATTTTTTTAAAACTTTATTTTGTGTTGTTCTTGTTTTATTCTTTGTTGTGCAGTTGGTTCCCATCATAGGGAACAATGGGGCTGGCTGGCCAGCCATCTCTGTAGGTGGTGGGGGAATTTGAGGGAGGGTGTCTGTGGTTCAGGTGCTCTTTCACAGGGACCAGCTGGCACTCAGAAGTGTGCCCACCATTGTGGCACCCCTGGGCTGTGCAGAATTGCCCTGGGGAAGAGAGTTTAGAAGTTCCCAGCATAGGGAACAAAGGGAGAGGGCTGGCCTTTGCCAGCCTGTTCCTGGGGTTATGGGTGTAGGGCAGGTGGGGGTGGATTTGGGTCTGTGAGGGGCTAATGTGGGGATTTGGGTCTGTGTGTGGCAGCTGGGGGGGAATTGGGTTTGTGTGGGGCTGTAAGGGGTGGACTTTAGGGGCTGAGAGGACCTACTTGGGGATGCCATGAAATGGCCCCCCCAAGTGGGAGCAGTCTGAGCCTTGGTGGGGGGTGGGAGGAAGGGTGGGAGAAGGGCCCCAGAGGGCTGGGGGGCATTTTGCATGCAAAATGCCACCCCTGGCAACACAAGCCTCCCCCAGCTGTCAGTGGTAGAGATGAGAGCAGAGCACCTACTTGGGGAGGCCATGAAATGCCCCCCCAAGTGGGAGCAGGCTGAGCCTTGGTGGGGGGTGGGAGGAGGGGTGGGAGAAGGGCCCCAGAGGGTTGGGGGGCATTTTGCATGCAAAATGCCACCCCTGGCAACACAAGCCTCCCCCAGCTGTCAGTGGTAGAGATTAGAGCACCTACTTGGGGAGGCCATGAAATGCCCCCCCAAGTGGGAGCAGGCTGAGCCTTGGTGGGGGGTGGGAGGAGGGGTGGGAGAAGGGCCCTTGAGGGCTGGGGGGCATTTTGCATGCAAAATGCCACCCCTGGCAAAGGAAGCCTGCATCTTCATTTTTTCCCCATAGGAAATAATGAAGAAAGATCAGCAGCAGCATGCTAACAATATGCTGCTCCTTTGCTTTCTTATGGGAGGATGGGGGGACGTGCTTTGGGGGGCCATAACATGGCCCCCCAAAGTCCAATCTGTCTGAAACTTGGGTGGTTGTTAGAGAAGGGTTAGAGGAAGGTCCCCACCAATTTTGGGCTTATTTGGTGGGAAAATGCCTCCTCCAGGCGTCCTGGAAGACGGAGGCATTTTCCCATAGAAAAAAGCCGAAAGAATGCCGAAATAATGCCGAAAGAATCCCGAAAGTCGAAAGCCGAAAGAGATTCTTGTTTCGGCTTTCGGCTTTAACGATAGAGAATCTTCTTTCGGCTTTCTACTTTCGGCTATAGCCGAAAATTTTTGGCTTGCACACCCCTAGCTCCCACTCTTTTGAGGGCCGTTGCAATAAGGTTAACTTTAGAGCTTCTTTTGGGACGTAACTACTGTATTTTCACATGGAAGAAAACTTGTATGTTTACAATGAAGAAAAATACTACTGGAAGCAAGTCTGGCCAATAGGCAGCCTGTTGCATCATCTGTTCTCTGCCGTCTCTGTGAGTAAAATCAATGAAATCTACATTATTTGCCTTGTCTTCCAAACAATTAGTTTCTGTAATACGGAAGGTAAACATGGTCAACTAAAAGCAAACAGTGGTGCCATTCTTTTGGGTTTGTTGGCTGCTGCTGACAAATAGGCTTACTTGCTGCGTACATGAGTTGTGTCTAATATGCAGCAGGGCTGGGGAGAGGAGCGTCCGAGTGCTCTGTCCGGCCAGACCATCATTTGCAGCCTCCATGCTGCCAAGACAACTCAATGTAATCCCTGAAGTTTTGGGGCAACAACCTCTTTCTTATTAGCGGGAAGCACAAGGTCTCTTCCCAGGGACTTTGCATACTGGTTTTGTTATCTTAGTGGGGAGACAATTGAACAGAATTTTGGAGAAAGGGTTTTTCCTGATTGTTGTGACCTTAATGCTAGGCGTCAGAACAAGGAGGCAGCGCAGTCAAACAGGAGCACAGTTTAATGAGGACCAAGCTAGAAGTGACGAAATACACTTGAATGGCAAGTGAACAGACTCACGTGTATTCCTCCCTGTTCACTTGCACTCCACTTGCACTCCACTCGATCACGTGATCGAGTGGAGTGCAAGTGGAGTGCAAGTGAACAGGGAGGAATACACGTGAGTCTGTTCACTTGCCATTCAAGTGTAATTCGTCACTTCTAGCTTGGCCCTAAGTCAGGTTCTTTCTGGGTAAACTTATGGAGCCAACAACTTCCTTTCTCCCTTTTTCTGCCTACACTACATCAAGAAGTGGACTGGAGCAATCCCAAATACTGGCCTGGATGAAAGGAATAGAGTTGTCAAAAACACCACAGCTATAAGAACTCAGGAGGAGTTATTTGGGTGAACATCCAGCTTTAAGTTGTGATATGTGAGCACAGAAGGCCTGCGGAAAGTGTGGAGTGCAAGTATTTGGCCTTTGCTAGGGAAAAAGCAGATTTCTGTGCATGCTCCAGCATGGGTCATCCAAGCATTGCCGGAAGCTGGGTATGCCCATAGGAAAACACATGTGCAGTACCTTTTATTAGGCCCACCTAAAACAACAGCAAGTCATGAGCAAGTTTTTGACTTCCCCATCAGCTGCTGGACTGCCCTTGAGACAGAGGGCTGGTAGGGGCTCAGTTCTGCAACTGATGCTGTGTCTAGTTTGGAATATTCACCACAAATCACAAGAAGTCCAAGAGATGGAGGACTAGTAGTTTTTGTGTAGTGAGTAAAATGCACTCTGTATGTGTGCAGAAGGATATTTTTTTTCCTGAATTGCACTTTGAAAATGGGTTTCATGTGGATAATCATGTTGGTCTGCAATAGAACAGCAAGATTTGAGTCTGTCCAGTAGCACCTTAAAGACCAACAGGATTTCCAGAGTATAAGCTTTCAAGAATCAACGCTCCCTTTACCAGATTCTTCCATATCTGACGAAGAGAGCTTTGCCTTTCAAAAGCTGATAGCTTGAAAATTTTGTTGGTCATTAAGGTGCTACTGGACTTGAATCTTACATTGAAAATGGTCTGAGATCCGGGAAACCAAATGCAGAAGCCCTCCTAGGCTTGGCTAATTTAACCAGGTGCTAAGAAGGAGTGTTTGAAATGTGATGGTGTAAACAAGATAGACCCTTCAGGCACTTTTTGATAATTGCTTAGGAAATCGTTGTTAAAGGCTCTCTCCTAACACACACAAACACACACCTGCAGCTTTCCTGGCTTCTGATTGGGGAGAGGAAGGATGTACTGAAGCTCGGAATTGACTTTGCAGTGTTCAGTGCCAGTGCGAGAGAAATGAAGTCTCATTCCCTCTCCCTTCCTCATGGCTCTCTTTTGGCAGACCTCCCCAAGGTCAGCGAAGCTCTTAATTAAATGCCCACAGCAGGAAAATCCACATCAACAGGAAGAATGCAACACTGGTTGCGAGTCCTCTGTGCAAGGTGTACTTCACTCTGCCCTTCTAGTTTGCTCAAGAGCAAACCTGTGCCTTTGATTGTCTGTAGCGAGGAAGTGGAAGGTGTGTTGCTTTTGTTCAGTGTCATAGCCTCAAAGGAAGGAGAATGCATTCTTCTTGTAACAAGAACTGTAATCTTGGAGGATTTGGGCAAAAGTAAGAACAAGATCACACTTTGATGGCGGCTCCTCTATCTGTGTGTACAGGTAGACATTTATAGGCTGTGGCACCACTGGCTGATTTCAATTGATGTAGCTTTTAATGAAAACCATGATTGGGTTACATTCATCCATGCTCCGATTATTTCCATGCTCAGTGATTGCAGTTGTGCTCTATACTGGGCTGCTTTTGAAGATGGTTCAGAAACTTCCACTGGTTACACATCAATGCACATATGAAGCAGCCTGTTATAGTATCAGACCGTCTGTCCATCAAGTTCAGTACTCAGTACCGTCTGCTCTCCAGGGCCTCACACTGAGGTCTTTCACATTGCCCACATCAGATCACATTATCAACCAGTGGATCCTTTTCATTGGAAATGTCTTGGATTGAACTCGAGACCTTCAGCATGCAAAGCAGAGGCTCATCCACAGAGCCACAGCCACTCCCTTTTTGAACCAGCATTGGTTCAAAAAGCACCCATACCGCTGAAAGCACCAAATATAGGAAGCACAGCTTTCCACCCTAAATTGGGAGGAAAGCCAGCTTACAAATAATTTTAGATAAAACAAAGGGCTCTATTGGCTGCCAGTTAATCTCAGAGCCCAGTTAGAAGTGCTGGCTCTTCCTTTTCAAGCCTGAAACGGTTTGGGGCAGGGCATCAAAAGGGCCATCTGCTGGCACTCAATTCTGCCTGACAATTAAGAGTTTTCGTCAGAGGCTAGGGTTGCCACTTGCCAGCTCCAGGTTGGAAAATTCCTGGACATTTGGAGGGTGGAGATGAAGAGGGCAGGGTTTGTGGAGAGGAGGGACCTCAGCAGAGTATCCTATAACATAATTGTGTTAGCGGGTTTCCGACCACTCACTCCGTAACCCAGAGCGCAGGCGCATTATTGCGCCCCTAGTGGGGATACGAGGGGAGTCGCTTTGTAGAGCAGCAGCCCTATTGGGGTGGCTGCTGGGCAGAGGAACCTGGAGCCGCTGCCCCCCACATGCATTCCCCACTTGCAGCGCCCCGATTGGGATGGCTGCTGAGCGGAGGAGCCTGGAGCCGGCCCCTGTGCACTCCCCGCCTGTAGCGCCCCGATCAGGGTGACTGCTGGGCAGAGGAGCCTGGAGCTGCCCCCTCGCACACTCTCCACCTGCAGTGCCCCAATTGGGGTGGCTGCCGGGCAGAGGAGTCTAGAGCCGCCGCCCCCTGCTCCCACAGTGTCCCGATTGCTGGCCTTCTCTCCCCCCTAAAGCAGCGATCCTGGGGGGCAGGGGGGGGTTGAGCAGCAGCATGCAAGCCTTGCTGCCTCCTCTCCCCCCCAAAGCTGGGATCTGGGGGGGGGTTAAGCAGCAGCATGCAAGTCTGGCTCGCCTCCTCTCCCCCCCAAAGCCACAATTCGGGGGGGGGGAGTGTCAAGCAACAGACTGTCCCAACCTGGAGTTGGCAACCCTACTTAAAGTCACAATGGGGAGGGTGAGAGGGGCATGCAGGAGCAAAGGGGGGCATGGCGGTGGGCATACCTCACTCCCCTCCCCTCCAAGCCACAATGGGGTTGAGGGCAGAGGGGCACGGAGGCGGGCATACCACCCTGCCTTCCTTCCCCTTGCCCAGATCAGGATGCTGGGGAGGGGGCAATGGCTGGCAAGACCCCCTCAGCCCTTTCTAGATCGCGTTGTATTCTTTGCTACAACGGGCTTTGTTTCTAGTAATGCCATAAAATCCAACCTCTGAAGCAGCCATTTTCTCCATGGAAACTGATCTCTGTGGCCTGGAGATCAGTGGTAATTCTGGGAGATCTCCAGCCACTGCCTGGAGGTTGGCATAAAAGGTGATCATTTCACACTCCTTCCGAGGCAGATGGGGGCTGCTGCTTTGGGGGGGCATCTCATTTGTGGGCAGCTCTCGGGGGGGGGGATTTTCTCCATCCTAGAATTCAGTACTTACCCTAGTAATTCAGCTATTGGGTTTTACTCTTTGTGAATCTATAGCTGGCAGAGAGGAAAGATGCATACCGCCCCCCCCAACACAGAGTTCTTCAGTTCTTAGTTATGCAAATAGTGGGGGGACAAAGGGTTTACCATCTCACACCTGTTACTTTAATGGTAATGCTCATACAGCCAGGTCGGCTCTGAACAGTGTCACACTAAAATTAAAATAAGAGGGAAAAAAAGAATTTATTAGTGCATGAATCTATATAATATAAAAATTTAATAGCTTTTAATCTTAATCGACTGAGAGAGGAATTTGGCAACTGCCGCTGTAATATTAACTCCACCCCTGCTAAAAGAAACTTCAAATGATCTACTACACATCTATAATTCCAAATATAATCTGACAACTATCTTGTCAGATGGAGCATATCACAGTCGAATAGACAATGTTGAAGGGTGTCTATTTGGCCAGAGCCACATTGGCACACTCGGTCAGAATAAGGCACCTTATTTAGACATCCCAGAAGCTCTTCTGAAAGGATAGCATTCAATCTAGCCAACATAAATAATCATCCATAGCATGGAACTGTCAGGAAATCAAAATAAGTCGGAAAAGATTGTGGCAATATTAGATCTAAATATAAAGTTGAGCATACACTACGTGCTCTTATCGTAGTACTTTTATTATCCAATTGTCCCAAACAACCTAGAATTGAAGAGAGAGCTACTAAAGGCCCTCGTCCTTTCAGTTGTTACAGGGGAATTCATAGGGTCCGGATATGGTTTTCAGCTAGTTTGCACCATGGACTTTGGTAGGAATCTGTTTGCAGTAGATGTAAATATACATTTGATTCCATGGAGAATAAAATCTTAATCCAGAATCTGAAGGTTGTGGCCCACCTCAAGGGATAGAGTCAGGCCAGCCAAATGGCTGGATAGTTTCTTCTTCCTCTTGAGGCAAGAAGATCAGAACAACCCGAAGAAAGTACGAACTCCCAGAAGGGGATTATCAATCCCCAGGACACAGGGAAGAAGCTCTCTTCTTTTGACCAGGGATGTGCAAGAAATAATGGAGTCATCCTTTACCTAGGGGCACCATCTTTCTCACTTTTTATGGTGCTATAGATTGAGCCTGTAAACCGCACCTCAAGTACGAGCTTCCGAATGTTCAAATCCATCCAGCAAGAGACACTCTGCTTTCCTGGTGACAGCTATTACTGCTCAGTTTGTTTGGGGGAAAGGGTCATTGTCATCTGGAGGAGACCTGGGACAGCAGCAGGGTTTCCAACCTCCACGGAACTCAAAGGAACAAGGCTTACAACTCTTGTTCCTTCACACCCTCCATCAGCCTTCTGCCTGCCAGGTCAAAACACTTCTCTTTACTCAGTCACTTACAAAGGATGGTTAATAATGAACGGCTTGGTAGTTGGTATGGGGGGATTATGTTGTTTTTAAAACACACGCTGTGTCATAAATTTAGAACTTTCGCCGCTATTCCAGTGTAATTTTATAGCCAACTTTTAACTGCCACAATTCTTTTTATTATCGCAGGCCAAATTATTTTCTGCTGTTCGTTTCCTGGCCTTGATTTCAGGGGTGATTCAATATTATTTCTGCTGTGATTTCATTCAAGGCCTGAATGTCTCAGTGCAGCTTTTACTGAGGGCTGGACAACTTCAAGCACAGTGTACTTCTGAGGCTGAGTCAGCCGTTCTTCTTGGGGCCTGCCTGTTTTGCTCATGGCTTTGTAGCGGCACAGGAACACGCTGAATCTTGTTGCCTCCAGTGAGAGTCACTCAGCTCAGGAGCAGCTGGCAGTACAACAGGAGAAGGCAATGGGTTATGGGTAGCCTTACTGGCTGGGTCTGAACTATGTGTCCCTCTGTCCCACCTAGACTTGTTTCTACTCAGAGCGGAACTACAAGTGACAAAAGGCACAGGTTGGACACTTGTCAGCTTCCCTCAAGTTTTGATGGGAAATGTAGGCAGCTTGGCGGAATGTTGGACAAGCGACAGTTGAAAAGTCCATTGGACAGCAGTCAGAGAGCCAAGCTGCAAGACTAGGATGCCTACATTTCCCACCAAAACTTGAGGGAAGCTGACAAGTGTCCAACCTGTGCCTTTTGTCACTTGTAGTTCTGCTCTCAGAAGCCAGTGATCCACCTGGAACTCCTGGTAAATTAAAGGGCCAATCTTCCCCTAGCGCCCCCTAGGCTCAATAGGCTTACCAGCTCCAGGTTGGGAAATTCCTGGAGATTTGGGGGGTGGAGCCTGGAAAGTGGGGTTTGGGGAAGAACTCAATGGGGTATAATGCCATAGAATTCCATCCTCCAACGCAGCTATTTTCTCCAGGGAAACGGATCTCTGTGGCCTGGAGATGAATTGTAATTCTGGGAGATCTTCAGCCTCCATCTGGAGGTGGGCAGCCCTAAGGCTCAAATACTGGAAGATGGTTTGACCAGTTGGGCTAATGGCATGTTAATTGGATGGGTCAGTATTGATATATATAATGCCCTCTGTACAAATGTGACTTGTAAGTGGATTCAGCACAGCCTCACCACCAGTAAGAGATTATGAAAATCCCGTGTCTCCATTTCTTGCTTGTAGCTGCAGGGCTGAGATCAGAGTGGGAGTTTTGAGATGTGACTTGTAAATCCTCTCTTCATTTGCTAAAACCTCAGTGCCCAATTAACTCTTTCCCCCCAGTAAAAATGTAACATATTTGTAGCAAATTTCAGTTTGGGATTTCCAAAAGGCTTCCAGTAAGAAACAGTTCCCAGTGCCTCTCTCACTGCTTTGTGGACCCTTGTAAGGCTTGCAGAACGCTGAGAGACCCCTTTCCCCAAATATGAAAGCCTCGGAGCAAGCCAAAATCTACTGTCCCAACATCCTTGCAAAAGGGTGATTCACATGTAGAGATGGGCACGATCTGAATTACGATTTCAAAAATGCCCCGATTTTGGCATTTTCACCTTCGTGACTCAACCGATCCAGCCGTCGGGAGTTTGCTAGTTTGGCACTTGATCGGATGGGTCAGTTTCAGTTCACAATTGCAGACTTTCTGGCGCTAGTAATTAATTCCCGGGGCAACGGAGTCAGGGAAATGACCTGTGTTTGCCTTCCTTCTGTCGCCCTCGAAACACGAATGGAAGCCCAGCTTTCCTTGATTAGCAGGCTTCCTTCCAACCACGGAGCAGGAAACCAGGGGAGGGAAGGGGGAGGGGGTGGGCACAAAGGAAAGGCAAAAGGCAGTGTGGGTGGCTGGGAGGCCGCCCGCGCTGTTCACGTTTCCCCAGGACAAGGGGCGCGTGGACAAGCCAGCCGCCCCTTGTCTTGCAGGACAGGTGAATGGCGCGGGCAGCCTCCGAGCCACTCGTGCTGCTGCCAGCTCCGCAGCGCACCGGGACGAATGCTTGCTGCGTGGGCAGGGGCGACTCAGGAGCGCGTGCATGCGCACAACAGCCTAACTATGGTTGCTCTGGGTGCTGGTGTCCCCGATTTCCAATTTCCGATTTTGGACCGGAAACGAGACATGATCGGTTAGAATCGGGAACCTGTGTTCGGCAGCAGCCCGGATCCACGATTGGATTGATTGGGATTTATTTTTGGATCGTGCCCATGTCTATTCACATGCACCTTGTCTACTCTGATCCAGGATCTTCTGCTTCACTTGACCCTAAAATCTGGGGATACCAGGAACCGAATCTGGGCTCTGCTGCATGCAAAGCAGATACTGAACTGCTGAGCCACAGCCCCAACCCTCATCCCCGATTCATATTGTCATGCCAACCATTTGCACATTATCATGTTCCTGTATTTCACCCACTTGGGTGAAAACATTTCTAGAGGGACATTAAGGTACCTATTCTCCCCAGAATAAGCTGCCTGCCTGCTACATTGAACCGGTATTGCCAGTGGCCGTGCTAGACATAATTGGGTCATACTAGCCTGCATCCCAAAGCATCCCACAGCATCCAGGGGTATCTTGAGCATTCTAGATAATTGCCTTGCATGTCTTGGTCATGTTTGATGCTGGCCATGGGTGGTGAAAATACTACTCGCTCATGTTGCATGAGGCTCAGTCTTTACAGGGTGGCCTCATAGAGTGCTCATGCTGCCCATATGCCAAACAGAGCATGCACAGAGAGAGGCCAGCAAAGCACATGCCTGGAGTGAATTACAGAAGCTGTTCTAGCTCTGTCAGAACTTTGCAGAGAAAAGTCCCTTGGTTCCACTCATCAGGCTTACTGATCCAACTATTACTTACTTACATTGTAGCGGCCTTTATTTAGCAGAAGAGCCATTTAGCTCTTCTGATTTGGAGGGAGGCTTTAAACTTTGTTTATTTATTTTATCAACTTTATACCCTGCCCTCCCCATGAACGGGCTCAGGGTGGCTAACTACAGAAGAAAACATCGTCCATTAGAACCATATACAAATATCTAAAACACAAATATTTAAAAGCTAATTACAAGACAAAACTGGTGCCATGAACAATACAGGCTACAATAAATATCTTTTTAAAACATGGATACAACTGTGGCACAAGACCAGGGCAGCCACTGGTGGAGCATAGGACATGGCGGGCCAGCAGGGGATAATTCATTGGCTCTTAACCAAAAGCCTGGCAGAACATCTGTGTTTTACAAGCCCTGCAGAACTGTAACAGGTCAAGTGGTAGGACACAGGCCACCGTCACTTACTGGCTGTGAGGGCATCTCACTTTGTCCAGGGTCTTACATCCCCATGAGTGCTAACTGTGGGGGAGAGACCACCCGATCAGCCCAACCCACCTGCTAAATAAACCTTGCAGTAGTTCCCAGGTGCCTGGGATCACTCATGGAAAAGATGGTTGTGGGTGCATCTGGAGTTAGACTGGTTCAGAACACCAAGGAAGGTCTGTTGTGTTCCAGTAGAAGGAGGAGGCTACTTGAGACAATACAGGAAGAGTGAGGAGCCCAGGAGGTGCCCATGACAGGCTTGAGTTCCTCTCCTCCGGTCTCAACAAATCCAAACTGCACCAGGCTGTTTTGGAATAGTTCAGATTTCCTTCCTCTGTTCCAGCACTTCATTCCAACATTCTCATGGCAGCACCTGAGTTTTAAAGACAGTTTTTGTCCTCCTGACACAGTTCCAGCAACAGCTGTTAGATTTCCAGAACAGTCCTAAGGAAGATGGCTGTCCTCACAAAACCTAAGAAATCCTCCTTGCCTTTGTCCACTTCTATTTCTCTCGCCATTTAAACTATAGGAGGAACAGTATCGACTGGACTTTAGGAAAGACTGCTTCTTGTTAAGAGTAATTCAACAGTGGCATCAGTTGCCTGGGGATGAGATGGGTGCCCCCTCATTGGCAATCTTCAAGAAGCAGCTGGATGAATACTTGTCGGGGATCCTTTAGGCTGTTCCAGTTCTGGGCAGGGGTTGGGCTAGATGGTCTGGAAGGCCCTTTCCAACTCTGTGATTCTATGATTTCTAACAGCTGCTTTCTCTCTCTCTTTCCTCATTCCTCTCTCCTGTCATGTGGGCCCCACAGAAAGCTGACCTGGCCGTTGCACCGCTGACCATCACTCACATCCGGGAAAAAGCAATAGACTTCTCCAAGCCCTTCATGACTTTGGGGATCAGCATTCTCTACCGGAAGGCCAACGGGACCAATCCCAGCGTCTTCTCTTTCCTCAACCCACTCTCCCCTGACATATGGATGTACATCCTCCTTGCATATCTGGGAGTCAGCTGTGTACTCTTTGTGATTGCCAGGTAAGGCAAGACTCCAAGGCCTAGTGTGAGGATCGGACCTCAAGATGTCCACTTCCTGGTTGCCGAGGCTACGGCCGACCTTCCTTTCCCCTGTAGTGTAGCATAGTGTAGTGCAGCCAGAGTAGTGTAGTGGCTGGAGTGACGAACTAGGAGCTGGACTACTCAGGTTGAGTTCCCCACTCTGCCTGAAAGCTCGCTGGGTGACCTTGGGCCAGTCATGCTCTCTCAGACTAACCTACGTGACAGGGTTTGTTGTAAAGAAAAAATGCAGGAGATGAGAATTATATAAGCTGCTGTGGGTTCCCTTTGGGAGGCGAGGTACAAATGAAGTAAAATAAAAAGATAAAAATAAGTTCCCCCCAGCCTGCATTTGACTTCTCCTTAGACTTGATTCAGAGTGAAGCAAAAGTGTCTTTTTCAACATAGGTCTCAGGATATGGTCTGAAGGTACCTCATACAGCCATTTTGGTACAGTTAAAGAGGCCTGAATTTGGTAAGTGCTTGGGTGGGTGGGAGACATCCTGGAATACCTTCCCAGAATGACTCCTTGAGTTCATGAGAGAAGACAGGTGGTTTATAAATGCAAGAAGTAAATAAACCCTTTCCAAGGGAAGTGGCCTGTCAGGAAAGGGAAAGGAGCTGCTGTCTCCTGGCTTCCTCCTCCACAGCCTCGCCTGCTGCACCTTCAGCAGTGGTGGGTGGCACCGTATCCCGGAATATCTGCCTGTGGGAAGCTTGGCCTCTATCCCTGCTCCTCACTTCCTGCAAGAATCTGTGGGAGTTCCAGTGAGCATCCTGGTTGCCCTGGCAACCAGGTCAGTGCATCTTCCTTGGTCACAACTGGAAGTGGCGTAGGAAGCTTTGCCTAGTTGCCATGGCAATCTGGCAGCCATTCTCTTCCCTACCCCTTTTTAGTGACTGGCTTGGCCAAGCTTATCACCTTCCCACTGTGTGATCTTGCCTGTCCCTCTGCCCCACTTGGACAGGAGAATGCGCTCCCCATGGACTTCTGTGTATGGGAAAGGCTTGGAGACCTCAGGCAGACAACTGGATAAGATGGTGCCTCCTTGTGTGTCATTTGTTCAACTGCTTAAAACACAAAAGAGGCAGATTGGGTTCAGACTCTGAGAACCTTCCTAAATGTATGTTCAGTTCTGCAACCAGTTGCCTTCAGAAACTGAGGCTAGAAAATTGCCAAAAAAGATTCTTTCTCAGAGCCAATATTGGAACTGGAACAGGACATCCCACTCACTTGCTCTGTAGAATGGCAGCTTTCTGGGCCAAGCTACAAGTGACGAATGACACTTGAATGGCAAGTGGATCGAGTGGAGAGCAAGTGGAGGGCAAGTGAACAGGGAGGAATACACTTGCCGTTCAAATGTCATTCGTCACTTGTAGTTTGGCCCTCTTTGTTTTCAAAATGGTGGTGTGCATTAGGATGTTTACATTTATGTTTTCTAGAAGACGCATTGCATTTGACCACAGGCTTGCCCAGGGCTACATAAGGAATCCATAGATAAGGGTGGGCTGGGTACCAGGGTCTCACAGATACAGATTGTCTTAATCCATTGGCCGATTCCACACATTCTGGAAGTGGTGTAGAGGGAAACACTGTCATATTCACTAGGCAGATGTTCTTAATAGCAAAAATAGCACACACCATTAAGAAATTGTTGGGGGAGGGGAATCCGGGCCACCTGTACTGCTATTTGAAAGAAAGAGGAAGCAAGGGATATTAATGAGTTAAATGCAATTACCTGCTGTCTCTTACTAATGTTAATCAGGATGATTGCACCCACCGACATCCCAATGTCAGGTTAGTAGGAATAAATGGAGAGGGGCCACACTGAGCACTGATGAGTCACATCTCTCGGGTCACCTTCCAGACGGCATTTGTCACAGCCTGTCCAGCCGGGGACCCAGAATGGCAGCCTCATTTTTTCCATTAGCCCCAATGTTCCAAGTGGCGCACGCCTTTGCTGGCTCCCCGAGGCCATTATAGCATTTGGAGCCGATTACCTGAGCTTAGTGCCTAATACCCTAATTTCATGTAATGCACTTGTCAAAATCAGCTCTGCAGGGAGCAGGCTGACTTTGTTTGCTTTGCCACATCTGGATCGGCTTAGCGGCGCTTGAAAAGGAGGCTGGATGGCAACCATGCTGGGAGGCATCATTGCCCTACTGTGATGATTTATCATTCATAAAAGACCACCAGATGCACATGAGAATCTTGTTTTATTGGGCTGGGGTGGGGTAGGGGAGCAAGACGACAAATGCTTTTTCTGTGGATAGAGCAACCAAGTAGAGGTGGACCCATGCCCTACCTCAACACCAACTCTCTGCCTAGCCTTGGGCAAGTAAAGATCTCTCTGCTTTGGCTCTTCTCCTATAATTTAATTTAATTTTAATTTAATTTAATTTATTATATTTATATTCCGCCCTCCCGCTTTCGCAGGCTCAGGGCGGATAACAAATACAAACATGTTTAAAAACATTTAAAAACATTAAATAATACATTTTAAAAACATTTAAAAACATTAAATATAACAATTTAACATATAACAAAGACAAACAGTAATCTTCTTCCCAGATGCATTTGGGTAGACACAATCAAGATGGTGACCCTCCCTGTTGGTAAGATGACTATAGAGACACCAAGAATATGTGTGTGTTGCTGTTTTGCCACTTCAGGACCTTCTTATGGAGTCTAGACATAAGAATTTAAGAAGAGCCCTACTGGATCAGACCAGTGGTCCATCTTATCCAGTATCCTATCTAACTCCATGGGCAACCAGTTGCCCCAGAGGACAGGCTGAGGCCTTACCCTGTTGTTGCTTCCTGGTGCTCATATTCAGAGGTATACTGCCTCTGACTGTAGAGATTCCCTTTAGTCACCATGGCTAGTAACCATGGACAGAATCCTCCACGAAGCTGCCTAATCCCCTTTTAAAGCCATCTATTCCTGTAGCCATCACAGCGTCCCCTGGCAGTGAATTCCATTTTTAATCAGAAACTCGGGATGGGGGTCAGTGATGTTCTTGAGGGCAGGAGGCTAGTGAAGGCAGGCTCCTCCTCGGCATTTCCGAGCTTTCTGAATGCACCTCTGCTGGTTACAAGGACAGAGCTTGGCTTCCTTCAAAAATCTGAGAGGACCCTTCAGACTACCGGCTTCCTAGCCTTGCACTGATGATGGGTTATCCCATCTCTTACCAAGAACCATGTTCTGGGGTGGGAACTGCCGGGGGTGGGGTTCATGGGCATAACTATGTTTGTGATGCCATGGTTCGAGCTCCCCGTTAGTAACATGGGAACCAGGGAAGGCTGCCTGTGCCACATGGAGCCCCACGTGAGCTCCCACTGATTGCAAATCCAGTGTGGTTTTCTTCTGATATGTGGCAAGGGATGCTGTGGGGGAGAGGCTTCCTTTGGGTGGCACCCAACAATACCAGGACACCCTTGCATCTGCCATGGCTTAGCCCTGGACCACTGAACAAGAAGGCAAGTAGCTGTGCAGCCTCCAAGGGCTGAGTAGCAAGAGGGGTTCTGGGCCCCTGAAGCCCACCATGGCAAAGACTTCCTACACTGTAGTTGTCCCCAGCAGCCATTTGGACACATTGCGCAGGGGAAGCACATTTGCAACTACCACTAGAAGTTTTTCTTTCATTTGCATCCACTCCTTCCTCCCAGTTGCTCAGGCCAGGAGGCTTGCTACTCTCCACTTGATTTTATGCTCCCAACAATTCTGTGTGGGATCCAGGTCAGTGAATTTTATGGTGAGTTGGGATTCAAACCTGGGTCTCTCCAGGCTCAGTGCATCATTCTAACCACTACACAACACTGCTGTCTGCGTGGGTGGCCAGACCGTAGTTGCAGAGCACATCCTACAGTAAGGCTTGTTGTTGTCCACTTCCTTGTCCTCCTTGGCCTTTTGACAATGAAGTCTGCACAGATTTTGATCACCACCATCCTATTGCTGACGATTTCTTTTCCTGTGCTGAGTTCATAAAAGGGTGGGGAGGGGGATTCTTGACTTCGGTCAAAGTTCCTGCAACCCTTCCCTGAAATGATCTGGTTTTGTGTCTTTTTCATGGGCTGCCTGTTCTCTTTTTAAGAACCCCCTGACCTTCAGTAGAATTAACCTTGTCCAAAGTTAGCACTGGAAAATTTTGCCTGCGGGGTAGATGCCAGGATACAGCAGATAGAAGCCTGATTTTATCCTCACCAAACCTAACAGGAGCATTTCTCCACTCGTCACCTTTACCAGGCTCCTGAATTGTTGCCTTTGGAGGCAAATGTTACCAAAATGTGCTTGCCGTGATTTAGAGCCTCTTGAAATAGGCCCCCATTCCTGACACCACATAAAGATGTTGTGCCTTCTGTCCCCTCCTGAATCATGGCCATTTCAAACCAGTTCTGCCTGGAAACCAGATAATGGTGCATTGATCTATCTGAGGTTCAATAAGGCTTTGAAGCTTTCTTGATGCCTCTCCTCTGCTTGAATCCAACAGCTGTCACACAGGTTAGAGGCAGAGCATGATATCTTGCCTGGTGATGCTTTGTTGTGTGGCAGAGACTCTGATGTGGATGACGGGCTTGAATTTCAGTGTACTGTGAAATAACTCCTGTGCAGCCCTGTCACTCACATGCATGACGTTTTCCATTCGATCTGAGTTCTGGATTCAGCTCCAATCAGCTCTTGGGCAGCTGTTCTGCAAACACATTCGCTGCTAGGAAAGCTGATGCCTCCTGCAGTTGAGGAACATAGTAAATGAGGCAAATGGCTAGAAAGTCCTGAAGGGCCATGGCTCAGTGGTAGAGCATCTGCTTGGCATTCAGAAGGCCCCAGGTTCAATCCCTGGCATGTCCAGTTAAAAGGTGATGTGAAAGACCCAGGAGAGCTGCTCCCAGTCTGAATAGATAATACTGACCTTGATGGATCAATGGTCTAATTCAGTATAAGGCACCTTAATGTGTTCATGGATCTGCTCCCAACAATCAAAGATCGATTGCAGCTTGAGGGGGAGGGGAGGGCAGGGTTGTTGCAAAGCCAGAGGGAATTTCTGAAGGAAAGCAGAGATGATAATAATTAATATGTTGGGTTCCAAAGTGTGTATGCCAATGATGTTTTATTTAATTTAATTTCATCTTGAAAATTACGAGACCCCTGGGAGATGTGAACAAATACCTCTGAAGGCAGGAGCATCTCTTGCCTTACATGAGGCTGCAGTCTTTACACTTTCCCCAGTCTGCAGGGCATGTGTGGACTATCCCTGTTTGACTGTAGCTTTGAGGCAGAAAGGTGGACTTGGGGATGCTGCTCAACCAGCATCTCTTGAATGGATCTGTATTTTTGGCTTCTCCCCTGTATCAACCCTCCCAGGTTGAAATAGATGTCAGCTAGGAAACTTGGATGTCAACAAGGAGGAAGAGGTGGTGTGGGAGGGGGAAAGCAATGGGTCAAGGTTCCCAAATTAGATGCTGTCCTGTCTTCTCCCACCCCTCTGTTCCAGTCACAAGCACCAATGTAGGGAGATACGACCCGGGGGGGGGGTTACCAGTTGTGATGTGAATGATGCTTCTTTGCACATCTGCCCAGGTGCTGAGGGAACATGGGTAGAGCATGAGCAAAGCCATTGCATCCAGCAAGGAAGCAATGTCTGTGGGGGAGGGGGCAAGCCCTGTCCCTCCCAGACTTCTTCCCGCACCTCTTCTTTTAATGCTCAGGGCATGGACAGCTCCAGGTTTTCAGGCAGAAAGACCTGCTATTCACCTCCAAGCCTCCACACATGCCCTTCTTCCCTCCCACTCCTCTGCATCCCCCCCACCTGCCAGTTTGTCCTTCCTGTACCTGCCTATGAGCTCTACCACTGGCTATACTCCCTGCCATTTGCAGGCACACTGGGCAGCCCATGAACTTGGGAGCATGGAGGAACACTAGCAATAAGTGAGTGGAGGGGTATTTAAATTGTGTATCACTTCATTTATACCCTGCCTTTCCCCCCAATGGGGACCCCAAGGGGCTTACAACATTCTCCTTTCCTCCATTTTATCCTCTCAACAACCCCATGAGGTAGGTTAGTTTGAGAGAGTTTGGCTGACCCAAAGTCACCCAGCAAGCTTCCATGGCAGAGTGAGGATTTGAACCGGGGTTGCTTAGATCTTAGTCTATCACTCTAACCAGTACACCACACTGGCTCTCTGGTTGACAGCAATGGCTGGTTCACACATGGCTTGCTTCCTCTCACATATCTTCTTGTGCAAGTGGACTGTTCCATATGCACTTTGTACAATATTTCTCTACTGCCAACTGATTCCTGAGTCTGTTTTGGACATATTGGTCCAGATAAAACTCCGCTCCACTCTCCAGGAGACTAAGTGCAAAGATGTGGTGGTGGAAAGTGCCATCAAGTGAGAGCTGATGGCGACCCCTGGTGGGGTTTTCATGCCAAGAGACTAACACAGGTGGTTTGCCATTGCCTGCCTCTGCATAGTAACCCTGGTCTTCCTTGGAGGTCTCCCATCCAATTATTAACCAAGGCCGACCCTGCTTAACTTCTGAGATCTGACAAGATCAGACACTTCACTTTTCTGTGGTCTTTTCAGACCAGCTCTCTGGCATTGGGCTGCAACAGCCATGCCCTTGGAGTTCATGTTCATGCCCTCTGTCTACCCCCAGGTGAAAGGGCCAAAAATAATTATGACTGTAATGTGTGTTAACCAGAGGGTCAATGAGTAGCTAGCCAAGTGACCCCAAAACAGAGGGAGGAAATACTTAAATTTGCACATGACATCAGCCATGCCGCTGGACCAGAAGGGAAAGGGTACCAGCAAGTTGTGTAAAGGAGTTGTGTAGTTGGAAGTGTTTCCCATCAGGTGCGACTATGTGGGCAACAGGGAGCGGCAGCCACTGTGCCTGGGATGAAACTGCCTGGGGGAAAAAGTGTGATGAGATGGGAGGTGGGGAGAATTCCTGGAACGATGGCTTGCAAAACAAAACCAAAAGTGGGCGTGTCGGTTGTCTGCTACTCTCGGCACTGGCCTCTGTGGTGTGGAACTGGCGCCTATTGAAAGAGACACAGGGTGGGTGCAATGGCCACATTTGGACATGGGCACCTTCTCACTCCTGCGCTGCAGTGCAGGATCCTTGGCTAATCCTCTGCAGGCTGGATGAGTGCTAGACCCAAGGCAATTCCCAGTTCAGCAATTGTCCAGCGATCCCCTCCCCTTCTGCCTTTCCCATGTGGACTCCTGCCTGATGTGACTCCTCCTGTTTTCCCTGTGCACAGGTTCAGCCCTTATGAATGGTACGATGCCCACCCGTGCAACCCAGGTTCCGACGTAGTTGAGAATAACTTCACCCTCCTCAACAGTTTCTGGTTTGGAATGGGAGCGCTGATGCAGCAAGGTACGGCTGAGAGGTCCCTTCCCTCTCTCTCTCTCTGCCCTCAATTCCACAGGGCCCTTTCTACATGCTGCTTTTGTTTGTGGTGTACCTGCGTGCACATGTTGTGTGTTTTTCCTTGTTGACAGGTGCAAGATAAACGTAGTTATGCTTGTCAAAAAAAAAAAGCCTCCGTAGCAAGGAAAATAATGTCGGGCCTCCTCTCCCTTTTTGTGACAAGGCAGCCGAGCAGTGCCGGGGAGTTACTGTCATCACATGCTGACAAGCAGAGACATAGGTTTTGAAATGGTGGAGTTTGTCTCGTAACAATTACAGGAGTGCTTGTCAGGACCGGCTTTTGTCTCTTCTTCACCAGTGAGCAGATGTTGAAGGGTGGGGCAGGTGGGGGGGGAAATCGCTCTCTCCCCTGACAGCTTTACCACCCACCATTCAGGGGTTGGAGTGCCCAATGAATCCCTTGCAGATTTTCCCACACGTTGTGCTTTCACTGTGTGACATTGAGCCACTGTTGTGTAGTAGCTAGAGTGACAGATTAGGATCTGGGAGACCTGAGTTCGGTTTCTGCCTCTGCCATGGAAGCTCACTGGGTGACCTCGGGCCAGCCACGCTCTCTCAGCCTGACTTACCTCACAGGTTTTGCTGTGAGGAGAATATGGAGGAGAGAAGGTGCAAGCCACTTGGGGTCCCCACTGGGGAGAAAGGTGGGGTATGAAACAAACAAACAAAATCTTGCTTCAGCCCTGAAGGGTCCACTGCCTGGATGAATGGCTGCTGCATGTCCAGGAGATTCCTGGCAGCATTAACTGGGCCAGTGGAATCCAGGAGTGGTTCAGAGGTTATAATTCCCTGAAGCAAATCCCCAGGAGTTTCTGGGAGGTGAGTGGGGAATGTCGCTGCCCCTCCAGACATGAAGTCTGCTGTTCAGCACCATTTGCTTGAGGGCCAAAAGCCAGGGGATTGCGTGCAGGCCTCCGTCAAAGTCAGGGCTTGGACTCTTTTTCAAAGGCAGGATACAGTCTTGGATTTAGGCTTGCCAGTCTCCAGGTGGGGCTTGGAGATCTCCCAGAATTACAACTGATCTCCAGGTGACAAAGGAGAGTTCCCCTGGAGAAAATGGCTGCTTTGGAAGGTAGACTCTAAGGCATTATACCCTCTGGAGATCCCTCCCCAAACTCTGCCCTCCCCAAGCTCTGCCCCCAAATCTCCAGGAATCTCCCCACCTGTTATTCTAATGAGTAGCAGAGCATGGTAGTAGAGTGGTAGAGATGGCCAGCTGGCCAAATGGTTACATGCTCAAGCAACCACCATCCACAGGTCAAATGGCTGCCTGATTACCCAGTATTAGTCAAGAGCAGTGTGGAGTTCTATGTGTATCCCTGGCTAGCCAATATGTATGGGGTGGAATGGGATGGGTATAACAGATACTGGTTGGCAGGGTCTTGGCTTGCATAAAGCCTTTAAAGCTTCATGCCTGGAGAGTGTTTTGACCCCAGATCTCCGACATGCAGATTGGGGGTATCTGCATGGTGCATTTATTTGGTCTACTTTTTGGTGCCCTAATTTCAGACAGAAAAAGAGTGTCCACTCCCCCCCCCTTCTCTAGTTTTAGCAGGCAATGGGAGAGTCCAAAAATAGAGCTGCTCTTTCATTCTTTCTCCCCTGTTTGCTCAAAGTCATTACAAGCCCGTTACACCTTTTTTCATGGTCGCGCTCTGATTTCCTGTCTTCCAGCAGCTATTCAGAGGCCTTGATGGTTTTTCTTCCGCACTATTGGACCCTTTCTAAAATAAAATAAAATAAAATAAATGCTTGTGTGTTTGAAGAATCTCCCTGGAGTGAGGCCTTTTGAAAAACAGTCCATGGAAAAGAAATGCCTTTTATTTTAAATGGTAGAACAAAACACTCGTAAAAGTTCATGAAGGGCTTGCTACTTAAATCTCATAAAAGCTGCTTGGTTAATTAACTTTGGTTTGCAAGTTCCCTCTAAATGGCTTGCTTTGCCCAAGGTCAGAGCAACAAGGAAGGGATTTCTGCAGATGTTACTGGGGATGGACATGATGGATATGTCCTAGTGCACAGCTGTCTGGCTTGTTTGATTGGTGCAACATGTCAGCAAAGATGATTTGTGACTTGCCATATATGTATCTTGTGGATTTTCCTCTTCCCACCGGTTCCCACCTCATTCCCCCTTTACCTTCCCTGTTCCTATTTCTTCTTAGGTTCTGAGCTGATGCCAAAAGCACTCTCCACACGCATCATTGGGGGCATCTGGTGGTTCTTCACCCTCATCATCATCTCTTCCTACACGGCAAACCTGGCTGCCTTCTTGACTGTGGAGAGAATGGAGTCCCCAATCGACTCAGCCGATGATCTGGCCAAGCAAACCAAAATTGAATATGGAGCAGTGAAGGATGGGGCTACCATGACCTTCTTCAAGGTGAGCAGGATTGCAGTGGATTTTTTTTCTAGGTGGATATGGAAATGGCAGCAATATTACTGGAGCGTTAGTTGGGACCTATGGTGTCTCTAAGACCTTTGGAAGGGGTTCTTCTCCCTGGAAATGTTGGGGCCATCACTTTTAGGGGGATTTACCAGCACTGAGGGCTAGATGTTAAACATATTGGATGAGTGCAGTGGACCAGAGCTGTTTATGCAAGGAAGTGGTCATAGGACTGCTAGAAACGTGTTTGTTCATCGTTAATGCTCTTGTCTGCTTTGCAAACATAGCCAGCGTGGCTTGAACAGCAAGTTGCATTCCTGAAGAAGAAACTACCCAGCCATGCTGTAACAAGCATCCAGAAGAAGCCTTGGGGGGGGGGGATGTCTGAGAAATAAACTTGAGGTGGGGGCTGGGGGAGATGGGTGTAAAAAGCAGAGGCCAGAAGGGGGTGTAGAAGACAGGAAGTTGGAGAAGGGAAGGCAGAAACTTGCAGGGATCAGGCATGCATTGACAGGACAGAAGAGTTAATCAAGGTTGCTTGGGAGCCTAGAGACCCGGGGTCCAGAGACAATGGGGAGGTGCATCAGGGCCAGACAAGATTTCATGTATTGATTTCGACTTGGCCGCAGGTCATTAGTTACAGTATATTCAGTCTCCGAAAAACCTGCTTTTGACCTGCAAGGAAAGCATCAATATTTAGCAGCGCAGGAAATCTTCAGCTTCTTACACTCCCAGGTCTTGCTAGAATGAGAACTTTGCAATGAGGGAATAACTGTTTGGAAAATGTGCAGGTTAGTGCTTGAGAAGACCCGTGGCACAGCCCACGGCTGTTTCCCAACTCCTAGTCTATAATCTCTGGTAATGACCTCTCTAGGGGTAAAGCGAGAGGCTGCCTAACATTGGGGAGTAAATAATTGATCTCGTGCTTTTTTCCTTGAATTGCCTCTGACAAGTTTAGGACGCTTCTTTCACTGTTATTCTCTCTGCTGCTGTGTTTTTAAAGTCGCTGTTTATTTTTATTTTATTATTTTATTTATGTCATTTATAGTCCACCTTTCTCACTGAGACTCAAGGTGGATTACACAGTATGAAATTAGTACAATCAGTATCAAGGACATTTCCATAAACAATGCCATATAGTAAATTAATACAAGTTAACAAAGGCATAGCATTAAGCAAAGATCCAATACAGAGTTGAAGAAATGCTGAAACAGAACATAAGCAATTCTAGGACTGACAGTAGACAGCATGAAACACAGGTAGTACATAGGAGCACTTATTTAAAGCGATATTTAATATATAAGGCAACATAGTGGTGAAGTCTATGGTCCTTAACTCATTAGTGAAGCATCTGAGAGCCCCTCCCTACAATATAAAAGCCTTTTTGAATAATTCAGTTTTGCATCATTTGCGGAAAGCTAGGAGAGTGGGGGCTCTCCTGACCTCCTCAGGGAGGCCGTTCCATAGGACAGGGGCCACCACAGAGAAAGCCCGTGTACAGGCTGCTGCAAGAGACCCTGTTCAGCTGAGCAAAGCTTCTGTGGAGAAACATTGGGAGTGAGGTGGTCTGCCAGGCCAAGGCCATGAAGAGTTTTGTATGTAATAGCCAATACCTTGAACTGTATTGAACTTTAGTGGATGTTTGGGGCACCTGGGTGCTGTCAGACAATAATAAAAAAAATCTTTCTACCACAAACACTGATCTGTGGATTTGCATCTGTGGAACTGCCCCAAATACTTGAAAACAAAGTGTTTGGAATGCACATGATTACATCAGATTTGGGTGCCACTGGCGCCGCTAGGTTAACTCCAAGGCTGGGGCCCAGAAGAAAGTATCAAGCCTAGCATCTTGGCGCTCTCAGGGGCGTGTCTGGGCATTTCTCTTTCAGCAACTATTCCCCCATACGTAAAAACCTCCTCCAAGATTCTTTAAACTGAAGGAAGTTTGAAGTTCCCAACTGCTACAAGTCCTGCTTGGACCTCCACTGCAGAAGAGGAATTTATTTATTTAGTTTATGTTCCACCTATCCCACTGATGCACAGTGGAGATTACAGAATGAGAAAACAATGCATTAAAAACCAATACAATACATACAATCAACAATAAAGCAAAGCGGATGATGAAACTGTGTGCTGGGGATGAGGGAAAGGAGCAAAGCAGGCATCGTTTCCAGACAAGGCAGTTTTATTTATATATGTATATTTATGCTATATGCATGTAATACGGAGATGTTTATTCCATTAGACCCTTGTGGCTTATGCCCATCTAACAACTCCATAATGTTAGGTTTGATCTAATAACTGTGTGCCACTTTTAAAAGCCCCAGTCGTAGAAATCGAAGCTTTGGGGTTGTATTATCAGGTCAGGTTAATAAAATAACTCTCCTCTGCTGGCTGCTGGAAGCCATTGCCAGTGTGGAGAAGGGGCTGCCTAAAACCCTGAGTGCTTCCCAAGATGCATAAGATAGTCGTCTGGTCATGTGTGTGTGAATGGCCACCACAATGTTTTGGAGTTGCATACTTCTAGAAAAGGGTAGTTGTGAGCAGTGTGTGCCATTTCTGTTTTCTGTGTCTGCTTTGGGATGCACTTACTAGAGGCCTAATGAAGTCTTTCTTTATTGGGCTCTTCCTGCTTATGTCCAGCCCTTGGAGATCTCTCGTGTTAGCATCTTTACTTCTCCCTTTTCTTATCAGTCTCTTAACTAAGATTAGAACCTGCCTGTACATTGAATTTCTCACATGACATTCTTAGGGGCTACAATTGTAGATTCAGTCTTCAGCTGTTTCTTTTTATTATTGTTCCAAAATGTAGTGTTCCAAAATGTAGTGTTCCAAAGCATAGTGTTCCGAAAGTGAGAACGCTATGCTTTTGATCTGCCTAGTTTTCCCAGAGCAGCTGGCCAGCCAGTTTGATGGGCCACTGGTATGATCCAGCAAGGTTGCCCTGAAGGTCTGCGTCATTCCCTTGGATCTGATCCCAGCTAATATGTCAACGACTGTTCAAAGCCCAGGAGGAAAAACCCCACAGTCCTGGGCACCGGTGAAGATGCCTGGGGGAAGCAGCTGCCTGCTCAAGTTAAGATGCCTGGGGAAGGCAGCTGCCTGCTCTAGTTGAGGTTTCTTTTGCCAGTAAAGACTTTTGCAGCCAGCCTAGCCCAGCTTCTTCACCGGCAGCCCATTGCATCAGGCCAAGAAAGCCGCTCACATTAACATCCACAATTCAAAAAGAATTTAATTGAGGCAGCCAGTAGACACAAAAGAAAAGATACCACACTTTTTAAAAACCGTGCTGCTTAAAAGAATGAAATTAATTAAGGGATTAGAAAGAAGCCTTTGAAAGCAACTTGTGTGTGTGTTCAAGGGAAGCAAAAACAGGGAGGGAGGATAGTGTATCTTGCCAAGGGATTATCCTCAGTTGCAAATGAAATGTCCCTTTTTGCCTATAAAATGGGGAGAACAAATTTTGCAGGGGAGACAGGACAGGTGCCAGGGACCCATTTCCAAATCCTTCAAGAAGTGGTTGTGCGGGCAAGAAGAGCAGGATTATTTGGCTCTGTTCCCAGTGATGGTGTGAAGAGAGTGGGATAAAGGTCAAATTAGGGGGAAGCTGCCTCAGGGCAGGAAGATGCTGACAAAGGAGCAGAGACTGGATGACCGTCTGCATCTCTGGCGCCTGCGGCAACCCACCCCCTGCGCGCGTGCCATGGACTGCGCGATGACATCATTGTGCAGCGCAAGCCGGGGCATTCACCAGCGGATGGCTGGGGTGGCGGGCGGAGGCTGCTCCGCAATCTGCACACCACCCCGGCAGCGGCTCGTGGCTGCTGCACCCAGCTGGGGGCATGTGGCGGTGGCGGCAGCAGCGGCACGGGGCTTGGCTGGCTGGCTGCAGCAGCTGCAGGCCAGCCACGCCAGCTCCGCGGCGCGCGCCTCCACCCCCGACACCCCCTCCGGCGCCTCTCCAGGGCCCTCGCGCCTGAAGCCACCGCTACCTGGCCTCTATGGACGTGCCGGCCCTGACCGTCTGGCAGGGAGGCTGAACTAACCTGGGGTTGGACTAAAGGACCCCCAATATCCCTTCCAGCTTTTGATATTCTAAGATTTTTGTGAGCTTTATTTTTATCCCACCCTTTCCTCAGGGAGTTTAGGGTGGCGTACTTTACTCTCCCTCCCATTTTATCCTGACACCCTTTCATGTGATTGGCCCTTGTGAGCTACATAGCTGAGGCAGGAATTGACCTTGGGTCTCTCCAAGCAAATCCGTCTGCACTTCTGTTGGAGTTCTGAGTGCAAGTATAGGAATCTCAGCCCCAGCATCTAATTTGACCTGGTTAGACCTGGACAGCCCAAGATAGCCAGATCTCATCAGATCTTAGGAACTAAAGTAGATCAGCCCAGGTTAGTGCTTGGATGGAAGACCAAATCTAGGATTGCTATGCAGAGGCAGGCACCTTGGACTGTGATTTGATGGCAGAATGAAAAGTACATGCAAAAATACAATAAGAGAAAAACGACAGAGCCTGGAAGTACACAAAAGGTTGAACTTAGATGTTTTCTATTCACATATGTGAGAAAAGATCCTGTTTCTCAATAAAGTGGTCTCTATTTGTATTTTTGCCTTGCTGATTTC
Organism: Eublepharis macularius; assembly: GCF_028583425.1. Taxonomy (NCBI): domain Eukaryota; kingdom Metazoa; phylum Chordata; class Lepidosauria; order Squamata; family Eublepharidae; genus Eublepharis; species Eublepharis macularius. The sequence goes on along the minus strand of NC_072804.1, from coordinate 39,074,780 downwards.
TTTTATAGCGTATCAGTTTGCTCAATAAAGCAGTTCTCCAAATCTTGTACAATGCATTGGAAATAGATAGAGGCTAGGGTTACCAGTCCCTTGCTGGGGGCGGGGGATGCCTCACTCCCACCCTCTACCCCCCCCACCCTTGCTTAGCTGGCGGGTGGAGGGGGGAATGCACCTCCCAGGGTGCACTCCTGGGCCCAAATCGGGGCCAAATCAGCCCGGATCAGGCCTGGATCAGCCCGAATTGAGCCTGTTTGGGCTTGGACTGGGCCTGAATCAGCCCCTGCAGAGCACAGAAATGCTCCCAGGATGGCCTGATGTGGGCCGGGAGCGAGTGCGCAGACAGTGCAGGAAAGATGAGTGCTGGATCTCCCACCTCCCACCCAGTGGGTGGGGGGACCCTTCAACCCCAACAGAGGCTCAACTTTCCCCCCAACATACAATTTGAAATCACTTCTGTTATCAGTTTATTCAACATAATCAGACTAATAATAGAAAGCTTATAATGTCCTGAATCGCACAACTACTACTTGTCTGCAAATTTCTGGAGGCCAACTCCCTGAAGTACGAAGCGAATTTGTTTCAAACAATTGACCTCACCAACACCAATAGTTAGGAATCGAATAAATACATGCTAATCTGTGTTGAAACACTGGAACATTATTTTCAAGCATCTTCTTTTAGATCCACCAATATTAAGGTCCCTGCAATTGTTCCCCAAACCCATGGCCGTTCTTCAAGTGTTAGCTTCCTCCCCAGAGCTTTCCCACATTTTCTTCATATACTCATTGTTGTGACAGAATACATAACTTAGAAACATTCCTCTGTATTTTACTAGAAACTGGTAGTTTGAGGATTTTGCCCTAAGTTCACATGACCTTAATTCTAGAACTAAGCTTAGAGACTGCTGTACAAGATAGATTAGTTTCTCCTCATATTAAATTTGTTTTTCTAAATAACTATCCTCATCCTAGATTCCTTGTCTGTGGACCTAGAAATATTACACCCACTAGAGGTGAGATCCAAGTTCAGCAATAAAGAATAAATCACTGAAATGCAGCCAACAGTCACATATAATTGGCCATGCTATTTGAGATGTGATGGGTACATAGCATTCATGATTCTATTAAGATCTCCCTCTATTATTCTTTCCTTTTAAAAATACTTTTTATTTTATTAATAAGATTAAAAGCCTAATAAAAAGGGCAGAGACAAGAGAAAGAAAGGAAAAAAGAAATAACAACAACATTCGATTTGTATACCGCCCTTCAGGACAACTTAATTGTCAGACTGTGGCTAAATAATATCCTTCCTACAGGTTCTCCTCTACAAGCAAACAAGAGTCCATTGTTTGAATAAGGAAACTTTACTGTAGAAATGACCCATTATAGTCCACTGTCCTGAATAAGAGATCCAGGATGGTACAAGAGCATTGTTACCAATGAAGAGCAAAGCATGAGGTACAAAGTAACAGTTCCCAGCTGAGCCAGCCTCCCCCCACAGTTCTCAAAACAACATCTTTCAGTCTTGGGAAGCTGGACTCTGTCAAGGCCAATCTGGGATGGAACGTTGTTAGACAAAACAGTCTCGTTCGGTGAGAAGTCTGCTTGGGAACTTGTGCACCTGTGGGGAAAGCACTTAAACACTAGAAGCATTAGAAAATGGAGACAGTACAGCTCATATACCCACGGAACCTGACATTCTGCCCCCCTTAAAATAAATCCCCCCCAGGTTTATATGGATAGCGAGTATGAAAAGCTTTGGTTAATCTAGGAGCATGAACATGTACAGAATTCACCCACTCATCGAACCCAGAGTCAAAGTCCTTCCACCTGATGAGGTAAAACAACTGATTGCGTTTGATTTTAGAGTCCAGAATTTGTTGTACCTCATAGTGTATTTGATCATCTATCAACGTTGGAATGGGTGGAGCTTTGACGTGCCATTTATCATCTGTTGGAGCCTTCTTCAACAGGCTGACATGGAATGTATCATGTACATGGCGCAGATTTTTGGGTAAATTTACAGCAACAGTCACTTTGTTGATCACTTTGCGCACTGTAAAAGGTCCGAGGAATTTTAAGGCTAGTTTGCGGCTGACTTGTGCTAGTTTTAGATTTTTGGTGGATATATAAACATGATCTCCAGGTTGCAAATCCCATTCGGCCGCACGGTGGCGATCGGCGTATTTTTTGTAATCCTGTTTGGCTTTCTCGAGGTGTTTTTTAATGAGAGTCCATTGTTGGGCTGCCTCCCCCCACCATGAAGACACATCTGGCGAAGTCGGGGAAAAGGAAGGGGGAGCGTCCAGCGGAAAAGGGTTAAAGTGGGTCCCATACACAACTTTGAAAGGGGCTTCTCCTGTAGAGGCATGTACACTGTTGTTGTACGAAAACTCTGCTAGAGGGAGGAGATCCACCCAATTATCTTGTTGGAAGTTGATGTAGCAACGAAGGAATTGCTCTAAGATCTGATTAGTTTTTTCCGACTGCCCGTCGGTTTGTGGGTGGTGGCTTGAACTGATTCCTTGTTCAATATTTAACATCTGTAAAAGCTCCCGCCAGAAGTTGGCAACGAATTGTCCGCCGCGATCCGAAATTACCTTGGACGGAAAAGAATGTAATTTTACAACGTGTTTTAAAAATAGATCTGCCAGTTTTCGAGCGGTGGGTATAGTGGTACATGGAATGAAGTGGGCTTGCTTGGAAAACAGATCCACTACCACTAAAATGCAGTTATGTCCCTTGGATATTGGTAAATCAGTGATGAAGTCCATGGATATCGTTTCCCACGGTTTGCTGGGCGTTTCCAAGGGTTGCAATAGACCCGGAGGTTTTCCCTTGCGGGTTTTGGCGCTGAGGCAAATGGGGCAGGAGGCGACATATTGGGAAATGTCTTTGCGCATGCCCGGCCACCAGAACTGCCGATGTATTAAATGTAGCGTTTTCAAGTACCCATAGTGTCCTGCGGTGGGGGCATCATGACACCGCTGTAAGACCTCTTTTCGTAGACTGTCGGGTACATAGAATCTATTCCCTGATAACCAATCCCCCTGCGGGGATTGTTTTAGCTTGGATTTGGGCATCTTATCCCCCTCCTTTTCCACCTCAGCCTTAAGTTTCGATTTCCATTCTTGGCCGTGCTGAAGGGGTTGGATTGCGCGGCTGCGTGTAGTGACCACGCCTCCCAATTGCATAGGTGAGAAGACTGTATCTATAGTCTCCTCCCATTTACTTCTGTGTTGGGGCATGCGCGATAGGGCGTCTGCCAGAAAGTTGGTTTTGCCCGGGAGGTAGTTCAAAGTGAAATTGAATTTGGAGAAAAATTCCGCCCACCGTAATTGTTTGGCATTTAACCGGCGGGGACTTCGGAGGGCCTCCAAGTTTTTATGATCTGTCCAAACCTCGAAGGGGTGGCAAGCCCCCTCCAACCAATGCCGCCAGTTCGTAAGGGCCGCTTTTACTGCAAAGGCTTCCTTCTCCCACACATTCCAATTTCTTTCTGCCTCAGAAAACTTTCTTGATAGGAATGCACAAGGTCGAAGCGTCCCGTCCTCCCCCTTCTGCAATAACACTCCTCCAATTGCAGTATCGCTGGCGTCGACCTGCACTATGAAGGGGTAATTTTCATCGGGGTGGCGGAGAATGGGTTCTGTTACGAATTGCATTTTTAAGCATTCAAAGGCTGTTTGGCAATCAGGTGTCCACAGCAATTTGGAGGAGGGTTTTTTCGCTTGGTCCCCTTTATCTTTGGTTTTTAACAGTTCTGTTAGGGGAAGCGTGATCTGTGCGAAATTTGCAATGAATTCCCTGTAAAAGTTGGCAAATCCCAAGAAAGACTGCAGTTCTCTACGGGTAGTGGGAGTTTGCCATTCTTGGATCGCTTGTATTTTGGTTGGATCCATTTTTAAACCCTGTTGGGATATACAGTAACCCAGGTAAGTGAGTTCAGTTTTATGGAATTCACATTTAGATAGCTTGATGGGCAACTTATTACTCATTAGAGTGGCCAGAACCTTTTGAACCAGTTGAATGTGGTCCTCCTCTGAGTCTGAGTAGATTAACACATCATCAAGATACACCACCACTCCTTTATATAGAAATTCATGTAGTACTTCATTTATCATGGACATGAATACAGACGGGGCTCCCGTCAATCCAAAAGGCATAACTAAGTATTCATATTGTCCGAGGGGTGTATTAAACGCGGTTTTCCACTCATCTCCCTCCTTGATATGAACGTGGAAGTAAGCATCTTTTAAATCTAATTTTGTAAAGATCTTACCTTGCGCCACGACATTGAGAAGGTCCCGGACGAGCGGGATGGGATAGGCGTTGTTGGTCGACACAGCATTAAGTCCCCTAAAGTCCGTGCACAGTCGGAGTCCCCCGTCTTTTTTCTTCACGAAGAGTACTGGGGCTGCATGGGGACTATTGGCTGGACGGATGAACCCTCTCTGAAGATTAGTGTCAATGAATTTACGGAGTTCTTCCCGTTCATGGAGACTCATAGGATAGAGTCGGCCTTTGGGTAGTGAGGCTCCTGGTAAGATCTCGACGGCGCAATCAGTTCGTCTGTGCGGGGGTAGAGTATCAGCTTCTTCCTCGGAGAAAGCCTTCAAATAGGACCAGTAGTATTCGGGTATTTGATTTATTTCTTCTTGGGTGAGAAGAGCCTCTTCGGTGTGAGTTGGATCACTACCCCAATTCTGGTTCCACCGATGGCTTTCACAGTCGGCGTGGGTGAAGGTGATACTTCCTTCTGCCCAATTTATGTAGGGGTTGTGATCGCATAGCCACTTGCTGCCCAGAATTAATGGGTATTTGGCTGTTGTACTGATGACAAACGACCTTTTTTCCCAGTGTTGTCCCATGCCCGTCACCACTGGGACTGTTTCTGTAGTGACGGGGTTCATGTTGGTGCCATCCATTTGCTCGAAAATGACTGGGTTTTGTAATTCTCGGATTGGCAATACTAGTCCATTGACTAGGGCTGGGGCGATGATGTCTCTTGAGCAGCCTGAGTCAATGAGGGCTTGTACACGGATGTGCATCTTTCTTTCGGGGTTTAGCAAAGTCACTGGCATGAATAATATGGACCCATGCGGCCGGTCCCTGGTTGGGACGGGTCGGGGGTGGATCTGTCGTTTGGGCCCTTTTACGACAGATCCATTTCGTTTCCCGACTGGGGGCTTTCTGGATTCCCCTCTACATTTGGGGTAGCGGGGTCGTATTCCATAAGTTCTTCTGCCTCCAATCCCCTGTCTGGGGCAGGTCGCTGGGAGATGCCGTGGCCTCTACCCGATCTGGGAGCTGGTGTTGGGCGTTGCAACGTGGGGAATGGAGCAGGGGTTGGACGCCGTAGTTGGAGCGGAGGTCTTTGCACAGGCCGATATGGGCATTGTGCCGCAAAGTGGCCGGCTTGCCCGCACTGCAAACACAAACCCTGTTGCCATCTAGCATCCCTCGCTCCACGGGTAGCGTATCCAGCACCTCGTCCTCCCTTCTGCAAAGTTAAGGAGCGTCTTTGTCCCGTTTGTTGTTGTTGTTCAACTAAACGGACTTCCAATATGCGATTTTCAACTTCACATGTGAGTTGAATCCATCCCAACAGAGTAGGAGGATTATCTTGCATGAGGGCTCTATCCAGAAGTCTCGGGTTCCGCCCTTGTTTGAACAGAATTATTTTAGTGGATTCTTCACATCTAGGGCATTTAGCGGCTAGCTGTCGGAATTTTGTAACATAGTCTCTTGCCGACATGCTGCCTTGCCTAATAGCTTGCAATTCTGTTCAGGCTCTGGTTTCTTCAAAGGGGTCTTCGTATTGTGCCCGGATAGCATCCACCAACCCTTGTAAGGTATTGAGTTCTGGGGCCCCAATATTGTATAGTCCTACATACCAGTCTGCCGCTTTGCCTTGTAATCGTGAACCGAGATGTTCAATCTGGCTGGCCTCACTCCCAAAAAGATGTCCCCATCGGTTGAAGAACTGTACTACTTGTACCAGGAAAAATCCCAGTTTCGAGGGATCTCCGTCAAAAGTAGCTTCCAGTTTCACCCAGCCCATTGGAAGGTCTTGCCTTGGGGCTGGTGCGGGGTAATAGTCCATTGGAATAGTTAGTGGCGCCTGCGGCGCGGGAGGAGGCTGTTGGGGCCATGGCTGTTGCGGCAGTAATGGTTGCCCGGGGGCCCCTGGCTGGGGTGGTAGATACGGGACGGGGTGTATCGGAGGGGGCCTTACCGGTTGGGCTGCTGGTGGCATCACCGGCTGAGCGGGTGGTGTTGGCAGCGGTTGGGCCGGCGGCAGCACTGGTTGTGCTGGTGGCGGCAGCATCGGTTGGGCCGGCGGCAGCAGCACCGGTTGTGCTGGCGGCGGCAGCACCGGTTGTGCTGGCCATAACGGTTGGGCTGGAGGTGGCCGAACAGGTTGGGCCATGATTGGTCGCTGCGGTGCGGGTCGGTGGGGTCGAAATGGCGTAGGCCGTACTGGTTGATCGGGAGGTGGTAATACCGGTTGCATTGGAGGTAATCTTACCGGCTGCTGTAGTGGTATTAGCTGCGGTCGAAGCGGGAGGGGCCGCTGCGGCGAAGGCCTGATGGGTGCTGGGCCGCGCGGGCTTGCCCCTCCCGGCGTCGTTGATCTGGGACCTGGAGGTTGTTCTCGTGGTACGACCTGCACTGGTTGATCCTCCCCTGGGATTTGTTATATGGGGATGATTACTGGAGTTTGGTGTGGTGTTCCCTCCCTTGAGGGAGCTGGAGGCTCTTCTAACTGGTCCGGCCGGACCGTTATCGGGGAAGTTGGAGGGGGTATCACCGGTGACTCTGTCGGACGGGTTGGCTCCTCTCCACTCCCTCCTGGAACTTCCACTGGAGTATCCCCGGAATGCGGAACCTCGTCCGGTCTAGGGGTTTCCGTTGGAGTCTCTCCTGTCTCTCCAGGGCAGGGTTCCCCCTCTTCTTCCGATTCAGAAGGCTCGTCAGGGCACTGGCTAGTGGTGCAGGACCCCTCTTCATCTTCCTTCCCTGGGTTATTCGAGGGCAGCGGCTGCAACGGGGCAGGTTCCCTCGGATTGGAAATTACGCTTTGTAGGGTGGCTATTTGTATAGCCATCTCTTCGGGTGATGGTCTCTCTCCCGCCACCATCAATGAGAGTAGATGTATGGCATGAGCTAGGCTTTCTTCCATATCGACCAACCTAGCTTCCAGCAATTGAATTCTACTGGGACCCGGTTGGTCCGTCGTGGACCCCCCTGCGACTGCTTCCACCAGGGAAATTGGCCCCCAAGGTGGAGGGTCTCCCTGATCGCCTTGCGATCTCGCTGCTAGAATTCCCTTGGCTAGTCCCGTAACTGCCGAAATGCCGGAATCCACAGCAAGGGTGCGATTTTGCATCTGCACCCAACTTTGTTCGGAAACCTCTGGTTGCTCCGACCACGGAGTGAGTTCCGAATAATCCCAACTTAGGATGCCGCGGCGGGACGTGTCCCATTCTGTTTGCTCGGTCGTCCTATTCCAAAACAGCCATGGTTGGCTACTGTCCAATTCAGGGACTGTCTCTAGGCTTCGACGTCCGTCCATGGGTAATTGCTGGTGCACCCCACTGGTCCTGCGCTCTCTCGTTTCTCGGGGTCTGGGTCCCCACTCCGAAGGTGTAGGTAACGAGAACAAGGGGACGGTGGTGGCCATCGGCTTGGAGGCCGTCGGCTTTTCCTCCCCACTGCCGAGATCGATGAGAGGCGGGGTAGTAGTTGAAGCTCCGTTCCCTGCTGGCGCAGGTGTTTGAAGTTCTTGGGGTTGCACTTGTGGATTGTCGGGAGACGCATACGGATCAAACAAAGGATCCCTGTCTGGGACTGCTTTGGATTCCGCTGGGCCCGACTGAGACATGATTGGTAACAAAATGTCAGACTGTGGCTAAATAATATCCTTCCTACAGGTTCTCCTCTACAAGCAAACAAGAGTCCATTGTTTGAATAAGGAAACTTTACTGTAGAAATGACCCATTATAGTCCACTGTCCTGAATAAGAGATCCAGGATGGTACAAGAGCATTGTTACCAATGAAGAGCAAAGCATGAGGTACAAAGTAACAGTTCCCAGCTGAGCCAGCCTCCCCCCACAGTTCTCAAAACAACATCTTTCAGTCTTGGGAAGCTGGACTCTGTCAAGGCCAATCTGGGATGGAACGTTGTTAGACAAAACAGTCTCGTTCGGTGAGAAGTCTGCTTGGGAACTTGTGCACCTGTGGGGAAAGCACTTAAACACTAGAAGCATTAGAAAATGGAGACAGTACAGCTCATATACCCACGGAACCTGACATTCTGCCCCCCAGGTTTATATGGATAGCGAGTATGAAAAGCTTTGGTTAATCTAGGAGCATGAACATGTACAGAATTCACCCACTCATCGAACCCAGAGTCAAAGTCCTTCCACCTGATGAGGTAAAACAACTGATTGCGTTTGATTTTAGAGTCCAGAATTTGTTGTACCTCATAGTGTATTTGATCATCTATCAACGTTGGAATGGGTGGAGCTTTGACGTGCCATTTATCATCTGTTGGAGCCTTCTTCAACAGGCTGACATGGAATGTATCATGTACATGGCGCAGATTTTTGGGTAAATTTACAGCAACAGTCACTTTGTTGATCACTTTGCGCACTGTAAAAGGTCCGAGGAATTTTAAGGCTAGTTTGCGGCTGACTTGTGCTAGTTTTAGATTTTTGGTGGATATATAAACATGATCTCCAGGTTGCAAATCCCATTCGGCCGCACGGTGGCGATCGGCGTATTTTTTGTAATCCTGTTTGGCTTTCTCGAGGTGTTTTTTAATGAGAGTCCATTGTTGGGCTGCCTCCCCCCACCATGAAGACACATCTGGCGAAGTCGGGGAAAAGGAAGGGGGAGCGTCCAGCGGAAAAGGGTTAAAGTGGGTCCCATACACAACTTTGAAAGGGGCTTCTCCTGTAGAGGCATGTACACTGTTGTTGTACGAAAACTCTGCTAGAGGGAGGAGATCCACCCAATTATCTTGTTGGAAGTTGATGTAGCAACGAAGGAATTGCTCTAAGATCTGATTAGTTTTTTCCGACTGCCCGTCGGTTTGTGGGTGGTGGCTTGAACTGATTCCTTGTTCAATATTTAACATCTGTAAAAGCTCCCGCCAGAAGTTGGCAACGAATTGTCCGCCGCGATCCGAAATTACCTTGGACGGAAAAGAATGTAATTTTACAACGTGTTTTAAAAATAGATCTGCCAGTTTTCGAGCGGTGGGTATAGTGGTACATGGAATGAAGTGGGCTTGCTTGGAAAACAGATCCACTACCACTAAAATGCAGTTATGTCCCTTGGATATTGGTAAATCAGTGATGAAGTCCATGGATATCATTTCCCACGGTTTGCTGGGCGTTTCCAAGGGTTGCAATAGACCCGGAGGTTTTCCCTTGCGGGTTTTGGCGCTGAGGCAAATGGGGCAGGAGGCGACGTATTGGGAAATGTCTTTGCGCATGCCCGGCCACCAGAACTGCCGATGTATTAAATGTAGCGTTTTCAAGTACCCATAGTGTCCTGCGGTGGGGGCATCATGACACCGCTGTAAGACCTCTTTTCGTAGACTGTCGGGTACATAGAATCTATTCCCTGATAACCAATCCCCCTGCGGGGATTGTTTTAGCTTGGATTTGGGCATCTTATCCCCCTCCTTTTCTACCTCAGCCTTAAGTTTCGATTTCCATTCTTGGCCGTGCTGAAGGGGTTGGATTGCGCGGCTGCGTGTAGTGACCACTTAGAGCAGTTTACAAAGTATGTCATTATTATCCCCCGCAACAAAACACATTGTGAGGTGAGTGGGGCTGAGAGAGCTCCAGAGAACAGTGACTAGTCCAAGGTCACCCAGCTGGCTTCGAGGAGTGGGAAATCAAACCCGGCTCTCCAGATTAGAGTCCCATGCTCTTAACCACTACACCAAACTGTCATAAATATTTTGTTTTATGATGTTGCATAAACTGATACAGAAATGATTTCAAATTCTATATTGGGGGTGGGGGGGAGTTGAGCTTGCTGGGCAAGCCTCAAGGGAGGAAGGCTTTCCAAATGAGAGGTGCCACCACAGAAAAGGCCAGTATCACTAGTTTCCACCATAAAAAGCCCTCCTAATATTTCTTGCCTGAGTTCTTTCTAAAACCAGTATCTATCCATGCTTCTTCTTAAACTCCCACGAACTGTTATTCTTTATCTACATTTTTTATGATTATCCATTCCTCTCAGCACTCAAACACATGAAATGAATTAAACATTAAGAGTATGGGTTTGGTCATGCAAGCTTTCCTGGGAGTGGTAGTCTTACCCCCCCCCCTCCAAGCTCTTGGAGGAAAACTGAGCCGAGTGGATTTTCTTACGAAGAATAGATGCTTAACTGGAGAGATTCTCTCTTTCAAAAATCCACTCGCTTTGATTTTCCTTCAAGAGCTGAGATGGGGTGGAAGGTGGAGAATCCATGCTGCGATTCCCTGCCAGGAGAAGAAGAATGGGAGAGACTGGATTTCTCTCTCACTCGCAAAACACCTTGGTTTTTTTCCTGCCTCTTGTTACATCGTTCCCCATCCCAAACTCCCAGAGAATTTTTGAAAGAGAGAAAGAGAGAGAGAGTATGTCTGAAAAAGAAAGTCCCTCCAGTTGTGATTCTCCCTGGCTGAGACTCACATTGAGCGGCTGATTAAAAGTAAGAATACTGCAATAAAGTTCAATATATTGTCGAAGGCTTTCACAGCCGGTGAACAATGGTTGTTGTGGATTTTCTGGGCTGTATAGCCGTGGTCTTGGCATTGTAGTTCCTGACGTTTCGCCAGCAGCTGTGGCTGGCATCTTCAGAGGTGCAAAAGAACCTTTTGCACCTCTGAAGATGCCAGCCACAGCTGCTGGCGAAACGTCAGGAACTACAATGCCAAGACCACGGCTATACAGCCCGGAAAATCCACAACAACCATCGCTGCAATAAAGTTGGTTAGTCTTAAAGGTGCTACCGGACTCTCTACTATTTTGCATACTCACATATAAAGTTGCACTGATTTCTTCAAATTTCCCCCTCAGGACTTGGGAGAACCCCCTCACCCCAAAAGGTGTCAGTACTCAGTACTGGTGAAGACCACTACACAAAAGGCCCAGCAGTCATCTACTTAGGATGTGGAATGGTATGGTATAGCCCAATTTCACCAGATCTTAGAAGTAGAGCTGGACACGAACTGGGAAAATTCTAAACTGTGCGGTTCATGGTTCATTGCATTTCATGAACCACGAACTTGCCCTGGTTCGTGAAAACATCACTTCTGGGTCAGCAGAAGGTCTGCAAGGAGGTCATTCCCCCCCCACCCCATTGCCTAGGAAACTGATTGATCGGTGCCAAGCTGTCTGCAGTGACGAACCGAAATAAGAACCAAACAAACCAGGCTAAAATTCATCACGGTTTGTAAGAAATAAGCTCCCACGAACTGCCGGTTCACGAACCACAAACTGGCCTGGTTTGTAACGAATTTCAGTTCGTATTTTGGTTCATGTTCCCCTCTACTTAGAAGCTAAACAGAGTCCCCCTTACTTTGGGGGACCACAAAGTAAGACTCTGCAGAGGAAGGCAATGGCAAACAACCTCTGTTTCTCACTTGCCTTGAAAGTTCCTTGTAGGTGTCGCCATAAGTCAGTTGTGACTTGACAGCACACACAAACATACATACAAAGCCATCCACTGCTCCTCCAATGCTGCACAGCAGTTTATCAAAAAAACACCAGTAAAGAGTATTATGACGAACTTAATGCATTCTATATGCCTGTTCATCAATAAAATCTAAAATACGAGAACTCAACAAATGATACTATAAAGTGCTCCCGTGCATTAAATTAATTAATTAGTGGTTCTAGCTCATGCTAAAATATGTAAAACGATCACATTGGTTTAGTTACTGAATGAATAAATATAATTCACCTACTTATAAAATGACTAAGTACTGAAAGTTAATTAATATTGGTTAACTAGCTCAAAAAGCTATTAGTGTAGAAGTAAAAACAGTAAACCCAATATAATTTCAGTATCTTAATGTACAAATACAAGCCTCTTTGAATGCAGTAGCTGCTTTAGAATAGCATGAAGTGTTGCAAGCATTGACATAATCCTTTAGTAGATCTTTTTTTGTGAATAAAGAGTGCCAGGTAATCAGTTTAATAACGTTAATAAAGTTAGTCAAAGTCATTGGTCCATAAGGAGAGGTTTAGGAAGAAGAGCTTAATTTGAATGTTTATTTTCATTGTGATTTCCACTTTTGATGGGGTCCAACCTGATCCTTGCTGACTCGATGAAGAGGCTAGGGATTATATTGGATCCAGCTTTATTGCTGGAGAAACAAGCTAATGGATCTGCAAAAAAGAAGGAAAAAAGGCCCTCTTTCAGCTTCACTTAGCTTAGACGATGACCTTGATACCTGATTCAGATGATCTGGTCACGTGGATCCATGCTTCATCTACCCCAAAACTACACTATTGTAATGCATTCTACATGAATCTGCCCTCAAAGACAACTTGGAAATTCCATTTAGTACAGAACACTGTGGCTCGGCTACTATTGGGCACTAAGCGGAAACTGCCTATCACTCACTTTTTGCAGACCCTCCATTGGTTCCTGATTAGTTGGCTGGTTTTGGTTATCCTCCTCAAAGCTCTTGGGCCCACATACCTGCAGGAGCGCCTCTCTTGTTATGCAATCATTACAGCCAAGCTCATCTGAGCAGAGCCTGCTGAAGGTGCCACCCTGCAAATGGATAAAATCGACAACTCCTCATGTGCATTCTTTGTGGGGGCTCCCACTTTGTGGAAAGGCCTGCCTAAGATGGTCAGAAAGGACCTCCCCACACCTCTCTCTTTTAACAGAACGTACAAATCAGAAATGTTCAAGAGGGCCTTTTTATAAAGGGATTAGAATTTTAGTGTAATGGAACAGCAGAGGAGGTAGCTTCTATTAGGGGGGAGTATTGTAGTCTATTGCAATGTTGATTATACATGTCACCTCCTTTTCTTTGTTGCAACACCCACTGCCTTTGTGTGTCCCCTTCTTCATTATGGTATGCCATGCCTTAGACAGTTTTTCATTAACATTGTTTTTCAGTTCTGTAATCCTAGTTCTCCTGCACTGTTTATGGGAGGCCCTTCCTGCCTGAGTGAGTGGCTTTTCCTATTTTGTAATCTGATTTCAGTCTCAGTGAGAAAGATGGACTATAAATGAAGAAGAAGAAGAAAACTGCAACAACAACAACATTGAGCTTTATCTGAGGCCCTGCTTTGCCATCAGAGCACACAATGAGAAAAACTCAGAGAAGGGGATCTCCAGTTATAGAGGGGTTTGCCAATCTATCCACCTAGCACTGAGTTTGTTCAGTCTTTGATGCCAAATAAAGTCTTCTTTACAAATAAAGAAGATCTTTATGCAAAAATTTTGCTGAGCTTGTGCTTTTTTTGATTAGAAGATATTGGCCGTTTTCTCACGTCTTACCAGCAGCTGGAACGTTGTGCAAAACTCTCGGCAGACAGCGTCTTCTTGTGCAAAATCATGCCAGGAAGATGCTGTTATCTGGGAGATTTGTGTGAAATCGCGTCTTCCTGGTGCGATTTCGTGTGGGAAGACGCTGTATGCCGGGAGTTTTGCGCAACGTTCTGGCGGCCGGTAAGACGTGTGAAAACAGCCATTATTATAGGTCCTTTTTTTAATGAATAGTTAAATGGATTTTTATTTCTTTTTTTGGTCTACAACGCCTTGCAGATTATAAGATTTAAGAATCCATATTGGCTGAGGAGTGCAGGCGATACATTTTTAAAATACATAAGTAACATGCTGCAAAATTGTGTTTTCCCAGTTCAGGAGTGATACTTCGGTATCTCTTGTGGTGTGTTAAAATGAGAGAACTTTTATTCAGGTGGCTCAGCGAGTGTGCAGAAATGTTAAATTCTCCAGCTTTAGTATCGTCACTTGGTTGCTGGAAATCAATTTATTTTTTGCATCATCTGGAATTGAAAAAATGTAAGCCAGAGAGTTATTTCAGAAGATAAAGAAGCATAAAGGTCTCAAGGAGTCACCTCTCACCAGCTTCTCTAAACTGTCTCATTAATTTGCTTGGGTGACTGGACTCAAAACACTGGTTATTAAGGGATGTCCCTGAGCCATGTCTGCAAAGAATGAGTTTGGAGCTAGCTGCCTCCAATGCTTGTTCCATTTGATATGGTCAACATGGTTGTTGGCCGACATTACAGGCTTTCATTTGCACACTAGAAGGGTATTTGTTGGGTCAGTTGCTATGCACAAACGAAAAAAAGACAAAAACCCTTGATGTTCAAGAGAATTAGTAAAAGTGTGCCATTTTTCCCCATTTTTGTTTCTTCTCATTTTCATTTTTAAAGAAATCATGTTTGTTTTATTTATTTTGTTTCCTATTAGTTTTCAGCTGGAAGTACATCTCTGATTGTTAATTGTTCTGTCTTCCATCAGATGGAAATGAAAGGTGTCGGATCACCCTCCTTGCACAAGGAAATATGGCTCCTATGCCATATTTCAGACATGTGTGAGAGAGTTTTTACTTACTTTCAGGGTTAACAGAGGTGGCCATTGGGCTCACCTGGAAAGTGAGCAGAGTTGCTCAGCAGGTCCAGGGGAGTGTTTGGCCAAAAAAAGCAGAGAGTGTGGCACAGCAGGTGCAAATGTTTGAAAGCCTGAGAACTTAAGGGGCTGTGATTCGCTTCCTGTGTCTCTTTGGATAGCCCGTGTTTTGCCATCAGCACACTCAGCTGCCTTTGCAAGAACAGATCAAGGGCACTGAGAACTTCAATGCAAATGTGATCGCCAGCTGAACAGGTCTTGATCAAACCCCTTGCTTACATGTGAGTCAAGCCCCCTTGCCAGATCTCCTGGTTGTGGCTGTTGAACGTCTGGCTCAGATGTTGTGCTGAGCAGCTCAACAGCTGGATAGGATCTGCTTGTGCTACATAGTGTTGGCTCCATCATGTTAGAGACATTTGATTACTTCTGTGTGCCACTTGGCTTGTGGCCTCTTTTGCACCTGCACAAAGACTGCTCTGTCTTCTCAGTCACCAGAGAAGAAGTCTGGTAGATCACCACCAGCCAGACACTCTGCCTTCCCAACCAGCATCACTTCTGTCTTGTCAGTTTGTTTACCCTCAACCACTTGGCTGTGGTCTCAAAACACTGGCCCAAGGCCCTCACCTGGAGGTTTATTAATGAGATGTAAAACTGGGCACCATCCGCATATTGGAAACAAACTGCTTTGAAGCTCTTGGTAACCTCTGCTAAAGATCTAACATAAAGATTAAAGAGCACTTTGGATGAAATGGACCCTTGTGGGACCCCACACGTCAGATCCTCCTCTCCTGTGGGAATTTTTCACTTCCTGCCAACAAGAAAAGAATGAAACCGACCGAGGTCTGTCCCTTTTATTCAAAACATTGGTTATAGTCAGTCCACCGGAATACCATTGTCAACCATATCAAATCTGCTGATAGATATAATTATTGGCAGTGATGGATTACCTTTATCTAATCTTCCACCAAGGACAATAATACTGTTTCAGTCCTGAATCCTAGCTTGAAGCCAGATTGAAATGGGTCAGGGGCAGAAGAGGTCT
The DNA here is from genome assembly GCF_028583425.1 of Eublepharis macularius. NCBI lineage: Eukaryota > Metazoa > Chordata > Lepidosauria > Squamata > Eublepharidae > Eublepharis > Eublepharis macularius. The sequence goes on along the minus strand of NC_072804.1, from coordinate 39,059,112 downwards.
TAAGAAGAGTGGTTCATCACAGCTTCTTGCATCTGAGATGGAATCGCCCCTTGCAAAAGAGACATATTAATGATCTTCCCTAGAGGGGCCTCCATTTTCTCCCAACATGATTTTACAAGTCAAGATGGGCAAGGATCCAGTTTTCAGGAAGTGGCCTTCACAAAATTGTTGCTGTTGTTTATTTATAGTCCACCTTTCTCACTGAGATCCAAGGGGGATTATATACTGCAAGTGAATACAATATAATCAATAACGACGAGATTTATAGCAAAAATACAATATGTTCAACAGCTGGGATGTTTAGTGAAAACAGATACAATAGGGTATGCTAGCCACACATTTGAAAACTATTATAAAGCCAAACACAGCCAAAAAATGATTCAATCCTGGTTTTAAAGGCAAGAGACAAACAGAGGTGGATTGAGTTTGCCTGCCTCTCTGTAGCAAACCTGGACTTCCTTTGTGGTCCCCATCCAAGTACTAACCAGGGCCAGCACAGTTTAGTTTTCAAGATTTAGTAAGATCAAGCCAACCTGGGGCATCCAGGTCACACACAAAAAGCTGTTCAGCATACCGTTTGATTTGGACAGCTGCCTGTGGCTCTGATCAGGCATTATCACAGCGGCCCAAAATGGCATCTTTGCCCACCAAATGTTTTCACCCTGAAACTCTCATCATCTCCTGCTCTGAACAGTGGTCTCTCTCGCAAAACTTCTGCATCTGAGGTGAAGTTGGGGATAGTCTGTATGTTCTGTTTGCTTGTTCTCATGTTCAATAAAGGGTCAACGACTGGACATGTTTCCCAAGAAGCAGTTATAGGAAGGTTGTGCAGGGCTTTTTTTCAGCTGGAACATGGTGGAACGGAGTTCCAGCACCTCTTGAAGATGGTCACATGGCCGGTGGCCCCGCCCCCTGATCTCCAGACAGAGGGGAGTTGAGATTGCCCTCCACGCCACTTAAGCAGAGGGCAATCTAAACTCCCCTCTGTCTGGAGATCAGGGGGCGGGGCCACTGGCCATGTAATCATTTTTGACAAGGGTCATTTAAACTTTCAAAAACTCCCCCCTTGTTCCAGCTGACCCAAAGTGACATCATTGTGCGGTCCTGAGTTCCACCCCTGAGTTCCACCACCTCTTTTCCCAGAAAAAAGCCCTGTTGAGGATATTCAAGGAAGGGATTTAAAGGAGGCGAGGTACTGCTCCTGACACAGAAGGTCAAAAGGGGCTGGCTGTGGGGCTGAGATTGATGGAAGGAACATGAAGGAAGGAAAGGGAGTGGTTGTGTGAATCGAATCACGATAGGAAGTTCAGGTGTGCCTGTCTTCCGATGGAAGCACAAACAGTGTACTGGATATTGTGAGTGGATCCCTGATGGGACCTGTTTTCATTTTCCCTGGAGACCTATCAAATTAATTTTTGGCACTGCCTTACAAATGGCAGAACCCACAGAAACCAGTACTGCAGCTTGGTAAGCAGCTAGTTCAGACAAGGGTTTGCGATTTCTGGTGGGTTTTTCCTGCCTCAGGCAATTCCACTGGTGACCTGGACCTTGTTATTCTCCCTCCAAGGATGGAACTCTCTCAGAGCCAAACTACAAGTGACACCTGACACAGGTTGAACACTTGTCAGCTTCCCTCAAGTTTTGATGGGAAATGTAGGCAGCTTGGCAGAACGTTGGACAAGTGACAGTTGAAAAGTCCATTGGACCAGCAGTCAGAGAGCCAAGCTGCAAGACCAGGACACCTATATTTCCCATCAAAACTTGAGGGAAGCTGACAAGTTCTAACCTGTGTCAGGAGTCGCTTGTAGCTTGGCTTTCAGTCTGGAGGCCTCTTCAGTGTATTTGGATTGCTCTTGGAGGATGAGGGTGAGGTAGAATTTCCTGGCAACCTACACAGAGAGCACCTGCCACCAAAGGACAATGCCCACCTAGAACAGCTTGACAGTCTGCCCATCAAATACCAGCTATTGCAGGACATTCTATTAATTTGAACAAAACAACCCATTTAAAGAGCAATTTCACTTGTGAGCAACCAGAGTATGCTTATTATAACATCCAATCATCACATAACAAAGGGGGTTGTCTCAATATATCTTCTTGTTTTATTTTGTTTTTAAACCACTGCTTCACACTTAAATCAATAAGTGACAGATACCTGATTCACTTCAAAAGCTGACGTTGTTAATTGCCTGCTGTATTGACTGTTAGTTTTTAATGGCAAGCAATTACGGTGGACATCAGACGACTAATATGGTTATTAAAAAAAGAATATACCCTTTTGGAGCTGATGTGGCAATAGAAAGCGAGAGTTAATTTGCATATAATCAAAGCCTAGCTCTAATTGGAGATGCTTTCTTGTGAAGCGTGACTGACTTTTATGGCAGTGAAGGCAACTAGTAGGAATATTGTGTGTGCATGTGCACACATGTGCACGCACACATGCACATCCTTTCTAACAGCTGGGCCTTGACACCTTAGATGCCCATAATGGTTTGTTTTTGCAGTGGATGCTCAGTGGAGGCCACTCCTTCTGGTGTCCTTGTTTCCCAGGGTGGTTGATGTCTCCTCCTATTGGCTGTGGCCAAACAAGTTTTGCAGGCTCTTCAAGCATGACAAAAATCTGCCAAATCTACCAGATCCAAGTAGAATGAGTGTGCCTGTTCTGGGCAACCATCTGAAGAACATAAGGAGAGCTGTGCTGGATCAGACCAAAAGCCCATCCAGTATAACATTCTGTTCACACAATGGCCAACCAGCTGCCTCCAGGAAGGAGCTGCCTCTACAAGGAAGATGACTGCAACAGCATCCTCCTGCCCACACTCCTCAAAAGTTGATACAAAAAGGCATCCTGACTCTGACCCTGGTGAGAGTAATCATGCATCATGTCTAATAGGCATCATGATCAATAGCCCTGGACAGCCCCATCCTCCATGGATTGTGTCCACTCCCCTTTTCTAGCCTTCCGAGTTGGCAGCCATCACAACGTCCTGTGGTAGCGCGTTCTGCAACTGAACCATGTGCTGTGTGAAGAAACACTTTTTCAATCTGTCTTGAATCTCCCACCCCTCAGCTTCAGTGGATGAACCTGTAGCAGAACTGGACTAACAAACCCACAGGGTCTAGAGAGAAGCTTATCTCCCCCACCCCCATCCACCACCCCCTGGAAACAACCCCTAGCACATACCCTGTGTAAATATATCCTATTTGCATAACTTTTTTTTATTTAGTTGTAACAGTATTTAGTTAATAAATTAGTTATTCTGCCTGAGTACTTCATGCCTTGTACTTGGCCATACAGCAGGGCATGCTGTGACCAAAAACGGAGTTGTCGGAGAGCGGGGGGCAAGAAGAGTGCTCTGGGCCTTCCCCAGTGAAGCCTCAGAACCAACCAGAGTGGTGGCAGCTAGTTGGGCCCTTGCTTGCTCTGGGGTGGAAGGGGGAAGGAGGGTCTTTGCAAAGAGATGTCCCATCCACAACAAAACCACACTCAGGCCCCACCCCTTCCCATGACAGGCCCACTTCATAAAGTCCTACGGAGTCAAAATCCTGGTGCACCACAAGCAAGACACGCATCACTCCACCGAAGTTCGAGTTTCTTGGGACTTTTGGCAGCACTGCAGATGCCAGGAAGGCAGGCTCTTTGAGGTGACAGAAAGACAGAAAGTGGATAAATTGGAATAAATGACCTTTTCTTGTTTCGTTTTCCAGAAATCCAGGATCTCTACTTTTGAAAAGATGTGGGCATTCATGAGCAGCAAGCCTTCTGCTCTTGTGAAGAATAACGAGGAAGGGATCCAGCGCACCCTCACCTCTGACTACGCTCTGCTGATGGAATCCACCACCATTGAATACATCACTCGAAGAAACTGCAACCTGACTCAGATTGGGGGACTGATTGACACCAAAGGCTATGGGATTGGCACACCCATGGGTGAGGTGTAGCAGAGCTTGGGTGATGGGTGGGGGGAGCAGAGGAGAGAGATCACTGTGGCAGGAACCGGTCTACCTAAAACCTGCTACACATGGACTTACTCACTTGTAATCCAATTGTCTGCTTGGAGGCAGGACACAGAGTTCCTTGTTTAAAGAGTACCTTATTTCCTATAAACAAGAACCAAGTCCAGTAGCACCTTAAAGACCAACAGGATTTCTAGGGTATAGGCTTTTAGGAGTTAAGCTCCCATTGTATGAGCTTGACTCTCAAAAACTTACTCAATTCCAGGGCTTTTTTTCTGGGAAAAGAGGTGGTGGAAGTCAGTGGTGGAACTCAGGACCGCGCAATGATGTCATCTGGAACAAGGGGGGAGTTTTTTAAAGTTTAATTCGCCCTCAGCGAAAATGGTCACATGGCTGGTGGCCCTGCCTCAGGGGGCGGGGCCACCAGCCCTGTGGCCATTTTCAAGAGGTGCCGGAACTCCGTTCCACCGCGTTACAGCTGAAAAAAAGCCCTGCTCAATTGAAATCTTGTTGTTCATTAAGGTGCTACTGGACTTGAATCTTGCTCTTCTACTGCAGACCAACTCCAGAAATCATTTCGAATAATGTCTGAAGAGTCGCTGCAGGAATGCTTGCTCAGCTGACTGAGGATTCATGCCTGCCTCTCTGACAGGATGTTAACAGGATACCCCATATCCTGAAAAAGGACAAAATGTGCATTGAGACCGTGATGAGTCCTCGTGGTGCCACATATCTCTGAAAGCCTTTCAAAACACATCTGCATCACAAACCCTCTCTGATGGCAACTCTTTGATAATCTTGGTAGGGCAAAGGCTCTGAAAGTTCCCAAGTGAACGGGCTGTGGGAGGGTGGGGCCCCAGTCCCCTGCAAAGCTCCTTGCCCCTTCCTGTGACTGCCTGTACCAAGACTCCACTCACCTGCCTCTCTTTAGCTGTGGCTTCCCTTTCAGTAAAACAGGAGATCAACTTCTGTTGCCTTTTCCTCTTCCAGGTTCGCCGTACCGAGACAAGATCACCATAGCAATCCTCCAGCTCCAGGAGGAAGCCAAGCTGCACACCATGAAGGAGAAATGGTGGCGGGGCAATGGCTGCCCGGAGGAAGAGAGCAAAGAAGCCAGTGCCCTTGGGATTCAGAACATTGGTGGACTCTTTATTGTCTTGGCAGCTGGGCTGGTCCTGTCTGTGTTTGTAGCCACAGTGGAGTTTATCTATAAGCTACGCAAGACAGCAGAGCGCGAGCAGGTATTGGCCGCAGGGGCTTCCAGTATGCCAAGTCATTTCTTTCCCCTCCTGATGCATAGAGGGACTTTGAAGGGTCTGAGCTAGAAATGGGTGCCTGCTGAGCCCTTGTGAGTTCAGTGGCCAACTAGAGTTCATAGATCCAGAGGAGTTAGCCCTGTTAGTCTGTAGTAACAAAATAGTAAAGAGTTCAGTAGCACCTTAAAGACTAACCAACTTTATTGTAGCATAAACTTTCAAGAATCCTGGGTGCTGCCATTCTCGAAAGCTTAAGGTATAATAAAGTTGGTTAGTCTTTAAGGTGCTACTGGACTCTTTACTATTTTGCTAACTAGAGTTCATGAGTCTCTTTCGATTTCTGAACGGCAGCCATGCACACTGGGCTCATTTCAGATCAGGACCATGAGAAGATGAGGTTTAATGCTTCCCTGCTTGCATAAAAACATGTTTAAAAATCAGAACCACCACAGCCTGCAAGCTCTTATTGGCCTTTGACAGGTGTGTGTGTGTGTGGGGGGGGACTCTTTTGTTCATTTGCTCACATTGTCACACCTTGGGAGAGGCTGTTTTCAAGTTGTGAAGCTATGCAGAGGTGAAAGAACCCTCCCTGCATGGTCCCAGTTAGAGCTGGTCTCCTGTGCAGCTGCCATTCAGCATTGAAAGATTCTGAAAAGGCAGATCCCTGGTTCATTTGACCTACCGACTTCCTTATCCAATAGCAACCTCTCTTGAAACTGCAGGATCACAAGACTGCTTGTTGCTTAGGTCTCATGATAGTGAGTGAACCTGTCTCTTTCTCCTCCTCCTCTTCCCCATGCCTAGCGCTCCTTCTGCAGTGCCATGGCTGATGAAATCCGCCTGTCGCTTACCTGCCACCGGCGAGTGAAACACAAGGCACAGCCCCCTGTCCTGGTGAAGACGGATGCAGTGATCAACATGCACACGTTCAATGACCGGCGGCTACCCGGCAAAGACAACATGACCTGCAACACGGGCCTGACACCCGTGTTCCCATAAAGAACTGGGGGTCGAGAAAAGGGGGAGGGGGCTTGCTGGATATGGGAGGGGGAAACCCACATGTCCCATATTGCAGAAGCAGAGAAAGGGGGGAGAAACTGAGCCAGGGTTGGGTTTTACTTTGCAAGAACAGGGCCTGCGGTGCAACTTCAGCCATCATCCAACTCGGAACAAGAAACGCAGAGCATGGACTGCAGTGTCTTCAGTTTGGGATTGTTGTTGAATTCGAAAGAAGTCAAGGCTTCAGCCCTGCAGGCCTCTTGGCATCCAATGCGCTCCACCCCCTTCCTCCACCCCCATACACACATCCAGGAGTCTTGATGTTTACATATCAAACCAACGGAAGCATCCAAGCAGGGCACAAACTGATCTAGTGGGGAGAAAAAAAATCACAGAGCCCTCTGAATCCGACGCTTCCTTTTAAGTATGGCAATAAACAAAATGACCTTTTGGTTAGGACAGGTGACACGCCCCGCTCGGGGATGGAATCTGAACTGGTCTGCCCAGGAGGGTTCCAACACAACGTCGACTGGAGGCGCAGAGGTAGGGAGAGCCGAGATGATTCATTGTCAAAGCCACTGCTTCTCTCGAAGGAGCAAAACTGTGACCTGTTACCTCAGTGCTGTTCTTAAGCATCAGAAAGCCCACTCACCTGTGCATCTGCCTTGCATGGGTGCCACGTTCAGGTAGGTGACACTGTGGGGAAAGGACTGAGCCCAATGGAACGGGCTTCATGTCTCGAAACAGGAATGGATGAGACAAGAATGGAGGCGCTCACCACCATGCACACGTTCCCTTCACTTGGTGTTGATTCCTGGAACTTTAGAGGAGGAATCCTGCCCGTCGGATAGTTGCTCCAGTGCATCAGGGCCACCGGCACAAACCCTGTTGAGTCGGACCAAGTGAGGTCACAGAATTCGGGGGGACTGAGGCTGCCGTGACAAGTTTCTGGCAAAATGTGTTAATGGGAATGTACAGCCCCCATCGATTTCACTGGCATGTCAGGGAAACAGTGGAGGTAGGAAGAAGTGGGTGAAGCTTCACATCAGGCCAGGGGTTGAGAAAGAACACCTCGGCCCAACAGTGCCTGCTGGGGTGAGACTGAATCGATGAGGAGGGGTGAGACAGTTAATGCCTGTGCTGCTGAATCAGCCACCATTAGAAGTAAATTCCTTCTTCAAAAGATACTGCCCTACGTTAAGTGCTGTTCGTTGCCCACCTTGCTTTTCTTCCAGGCAGAAACATTCTTTCCAAATGACCAAAGACCACCTTGGCTGGCCACTTCAAAGAACGCAGGTGATACACTGCTCTGTAACATCCCTGACGATAAAGACAGAGAGCCTCTTTTCAGGAAACTCTGGAACTTCTAACACTCAAGCCAGCCAGAGCCTGAGCTGAATTTTTGTTTTGACTTGCGATGCAAATCTGAGCTTCTAGTCAGGATTCCAGTTTCAAAATTTCAAGCAGTTGTTGACATTCCAAGACCAATCAATCCCAGTCCTTAGAACAGAGCTAGCGAGTGGTCCAGAGAGAGACCTAGACTCGAGTCTGGCATAACCAGGTAATTCCCAAGCTGCCAAGACTCTGTGAGCTGAGAGTCCATCCTCTTAAGCAACCTTTTGTGGGTTGCCAGCCCCCCAGTCCTCTCTACTTTGTTATCTTCTAACTGTTGTCATGTTCATGCCAGGTGCAATCCTCAGGTAGCATGGCAGGCAGGATGGGAGTAGGAGGTCTTCATCAAATGCAGCAAGTGCAAGTCCAGAGACAGTGTGGAGGAGAGATGTCACTTGGAGAGCTTGGCTGACCACCCATCAGACAAGAGCAGAATCTCACGCAGTGACTTTCCTGAGTTCCGGAGCCAAAGGACGTGCTGTAAGAGTTCTGTGTAACTTCACCCCTCCCCCCTCCACCTGGTTACTCTTAATGAAAAGCTGCCAATTGTGGAGCCTATCTAAAGTTGAGGAAAGGGCAGTGCAGAATTTCCCTATGGGCCATTTTGCATCTGACATGCCCTTGTTTATCCTAACCATGGCAGAAAAGCAGGTTACGGGATAATTTTAGAAAGAAATACAGATGGAAGGGAAAGAGGTAAGCCCCCATTTCCCTTCCCTCCACTCCCAACTGAAGTTTCCAGCAACCACCTTTCTTTGAAAATATATCCAGTGTTGGGGAATGTTATGCAGAACTCCTGATAATGTTCAGAGATATGAATTGCCTTTTTTTCCATCAGGAGGGGAATGGGTTCACAGGGATAGCTGGCTATGGGGCCCCTCTCTTTTCCGTTCAGCACAAAAGGATTAAAGGTGTCAGAAACTTTCCTTGCTTCCATGCCATAAGAAACCCAGAACAGCCCTGGCATCATCTTGCAGCCTGTGAGCATCCATCACTGAGGAGGGCATATTTGGTCATTTCCTAGTGTCCTTGAACTACAGACCAATTTAATAGCACATTCCCATGTGGTCCTGCCCACCCCCTCCTGGTCCTGTGCTGGGCTTCATATGAGGATCGTCTCCAGCCTGTCTTAGCCCGCTTCTCATTTTCCTAATTCTGCCTCCAGAGACGTGCAATTAATTTTTCTGTTTTCATTGCAAACCTTCATTCTTTTTCATTATCTCTCTTCTATATTCCCATTCATTTTTGTTTAATACATCAGCTTTTGTTCCCCTTGGGTTCAATAGAAACACACCTTTCCAGCTGTAATGTCTTTTGTTTCAATCCAGTTTAGATGAAAATTTCAATGATTTGATTGCATCCCCTACCCAGGGGATCACCTCTGCCAAATTTCAGGGAAAGGGTCCCAGATTTTAGGCAATTAGAATGATCCATTCATTGCCTGAGAAGTTTAGGCAGAAAATAGTCTAAATCAACAAGCTGCCCAAAGAAGAGGGATTGCACAGTAGGCAGAGGCTTGGGAAGACTCGCAACAGGATATAATTTGCAAAAGTTGGCACAGAGCCCCAGGAAGAATGGCAGCAATATAAAATAGCTGTTAGAGGCTGCCAGTTTGAACCCCCAGGAAAACAGGCTGCAGGATATATTGGGGAGAGGTTTGCATTTAGGATACTAAGAAGACAGGCAGGAACACGACAGAGGGGCAGAAGCCTCAGGAGGACAGGTAGCAGGGCCTCCCCTGCCCCATGCTACTGAGCCATTAATGACAGGTAAGAACACCGTGGAATGAAAAGACATCATGGCTGTTTCTACACACCCTTAAAGGGATGGCCCGCTCACTGAACGCTGGTGACTTTTCCCTAGGAATCCTGACATCTCCATTTGCAAAATGGTTGCAGGCTGTCTAGCTTCCGTTTTTTCTGTACCTTTTCTGGGAATGCACTTTCGGCGGTCACAGAGAAGGCACCAAAAAAAACCGGAAGCCAAACAGCCCGCAAACACTTTGCAAACGGAGATGTTGCCAGCATTCCGTGAGTGGGCCGTCCATTTAAGAGCGCGTGGAAATGGCCCATGAATGATGGACAGTTTTCTTTGCAAGACCTTTGACTTTGGATGACTGGTACGTTTTGAACAAAACCCATGTAACACCTTTTAGTAGGACCAAACAAACGGATACAATGCATTACACAAGTTTTTGAGCTCATCGAAACTTATCAGACTGGATGTTAGAGAACAGAAAAGGATAAAAGGGTGGGAAGCAAATTTTTCAGGCCATGATTTTATGGCCTAATCTTAAAGCAGCTTCCTATCTCCTGGCTCTCCCTCTTTGAACGTTCTGCCAGTTTTGGGGAACTGAATGAAACAAGTCCTTCACTGGTATCTCCATTCCTTTCCTTTATCCTAACAAATGCAGCGTACAGGCTTTCTTCCAGTTCATTTTTTCATTCATTTTGAAATTATTGTCATCCTGCTGCTTTCCTCCTGCTACCATTTATTGTTCAGCCTGCAGTTCATTGTTTTCCCCCTTCTGTTTCTGTCTTCACCTCTCAAAAGGCAGACATATAATACATGAGAAACAGGATTTAGGAACGATGACTTCTTGGGGCAGTTTAAGTAATGACTAACCCAAAGCATTTCAGAGTCGTTCTCAACCTACTGAACTGTATCTTTGAAAGAGAGGAAAGTTTGGCTGGATGTCTGCTGATCAGCATCGTTGAAACCCCTGGAACTGCAAGCCATGTTATGATGCCCAACATTTCACAGACATTGCAAGAGAAGACTGGAATTGATGCTGTTTCATCGACTGGATTCACGTTCATCACATCAGATCCTCAGGCCTTTGCGTTTTCATTGCAGCACTACATGTTGCTCTCAATAGATGCTCTTTGTGTTTCCATTTTTCTATCAACTCCAAAAAATCCAGGAAACGGGAACTCGCACCCTTAAAAGTTTGCTTTAGATTTGGAGAGAGCCTTTTTTTGTTTTGCTTTTGCTGAGAAACTGAAAATTGTACCAAATTCTACTGAGCTAGAGAAGAATTCTAATGATTCATCAGCTTTCTTTTTTAGTTGTCTCAGAAGCCTTTGAAAAAATCGGGCTGTCCTTGCTTGTAATCTGATCAATCAAGTCTTAACTTTGTGCAAAACAACACACACACAGAGTTCCCCTTCGTTAATTTGTTCTGTACAGTAGACTTGTTTTATGCAAGTCTTCCCACCATTGGCATAACAATGAACGAAGCTTGGCCGCTTCAACACCAGGGTGGAATTTGTACCGAATCATGGAAGCGAACAAGCAATGGAGTCAAGCATGCTTTTATTGCCCTGTGTGCTGACCATCCACTGATGGAGACAAGATAGTGGGCTGACTGGCCTGTGGGCGTGGTTTAAGTAGCCACCAGTAATGCTCTCATGTTCTTCTGTAATATACTTAGACTTGGGGAAACAGTACCAGATTGTTGGGTTTTGCTCTTGAGCAGTTTGAAGATGCCAGGGGGCAATCGGTCAGGACAGCTCTTGCTCCATCAATAGCACAGGGTAGAGAGAGCCCGTGGTCTTTTCTGTAGCTGAAACTTTTGCAAGGACAGTGCCCGGGAAGCCCCACAAAAGATGTTCTGTCTGCTTTTCTGATGGCCAGCAAAACCTGATCAGTCACAGCACTTAGAGGACTCCAGATGGTGGTGCAAGAGGATAGATTTGGTGGCATCTGGGGGTTTCTTCCAATCTTGGACTACAAGCTCACAACCATCAGAATATCACAAAGTTGATATATATGAAGCTTCTGTCTGAGACCAGTTGCGAACACACCCATGCAGACGTTCTCACCACCCCACAAGCTCATGTTTTTTACTTTGATCACCAATAGTTACATGGCTCTAGAGAAGTAACATGATCAGATTCCTGCACAAGGCCTGCCTCTTTGCTCTGATGAGAAGAATAGCAGGCTACGGTTGCAGACTGTGTGTTCACGGTCAGTTCCAAGCTTCCCTTGACATGTTTCTCAACAACAACCAACAGAACTGGTCTCTGTGACATTCAGGGGAATATTCCTTTGTGGACATGCAGAAATTTCTATAAATATAGTTTTTTGTAAACATTTTTGTAACAATTTTGGTTTCATAGTAACTGTGTTACTTGCAGATCATTCTAGGCGGATGTAAATAAAATTTCCAAAAAAAAAAATTGCATTTAAAGTTTTAAAAGAAAAAAAATCGGATTATTTTCCTTTTTAAGACACTGTGATATATCAAAGTGCACAGTTTGCTGTATGAGGTAATATTGTTTTAAATTTTAAATAAAAAATAATTTCTAGAAAAGGAAACCCTAAATATTTTCTCCCTTGTGGTTTTGTGTTCCCAAGATTACAATGCTGTTTAATGCAAAGAGGAATAATACGTACTGAAGAGGTGGGTCAGATGTGGAATTTACAGAAGAGCCCAGTATGTTTTCCAGCTATTTTGCGTGCCCAAAGCCCCATCAAGAGATGAACTGGGCTTTGTGTTCACCAGGGAGAGCTAGAATAACGGGCCATTTTCACACTGCTTACCAGCCACAGAACATCGTGCCGAGCTCCTGGAATGACAGTGTCTTTCTGGCGCAATTTCACACGAGAGTGGTAGTTCTCGTGCGAAATTGCACCAGGAAGATGCTGTCGGTCCGGGAGGTTGGCACAATGTTCCCTGGCTGGTAAGCAGTGTGAAAAAGGCCAGGGTCTACTGTGGAATTTCATTTTCAGGATTGGATGATGTGATGGCCAATGGAGAATGAGGTTCTTCTCAACCATCTGGCTCCAGTATGCCACACCTATCAGGCAAAGTCACCCTCTTTGAAACAGTCTCAAGATATATAGAGAACAGAGCAGCCTGGGCAGCTTATGATCTCATGGACCCCAGTGCCAAGGAGAAGGAAGAGAAATGGCATAAGCAAATCCTGTATCAGCTGTCTTGGTTATCACCGGTGATATATTTGCCATCACACACATTGACTTCGTCATTTGCAGATGGCAACCATTTTGTGTTTTTTCACACTGACCTGCAAGCAGAACTGAAACAAGAACTCCATGCAGCTCCTAAAGTAGCAATACTCTCCCCCTTAAAAATTTGTCCATGACATTATGAAATACTGTTGTCTGGCTGAGTAAAAATCAAGCCCAGTTTAGAAATTCCTGCTTCTCCCTGTAGTTGCACCTTTAAATTTCCTTCCCTTCTGCTTCCACAGCTTCAACATTCTGGAATGGATCGGGGGCGAGGGGGGGAGCCTTTAAATTTTTTTTTTGCAAGACAGTTAACTATGTACTTTAATTTTTTTTTTACCAGTACAATTATGCAATTGCAGTTTTTTAATGCCATCAAGTCCCAGCTGACTTATGGCAGCCTTGAAGGGTTTTTAAGGCAAGAGACTAACAGAGGTGGTTTGCCGTTGTCTGCCTCTGAATAGCAACCCCAGCTTTTGTTGGAGGTCTCCCATCCAAGTACTAACCAGGGCTGACCCTGCTTAGCCAGGCTAGCCAGAATTATCCAGGTCAGGGCAAACAATAGACACATAATGATAATTAAATGCCGTCAAGTTACAGCTGACTTACAGCAACCTCTCAAGGTGTTTTCAAGGAAAGAGATGAACAGAGATGGTATGCCATTGCCTGCCTTTGTGTAGCAAATCAACACTTCCTTAAAGGTCTCCCATCCAAATACTAACCACAGCTGACTCTGCTTAGCTGCTGAGATCTGACGAGATAGGGCTAGGCTGGGCTATCCACGTCACAGGATTGCAATATTACTATCATAAAAATAAATTGATAGTGCTTCTTTTGCTACCAAGACAAATGTTGCTTCCAGGAGAAACATAGCCATCAAGGCCTCTCCATCCCTCCCCACAGGAATTGTTGAGGAAGATGTTCAGGCATGCTAGGACACCAGGGTCCGGAAGCTGCTTGAAGAAACAAAGGTGGTGGGGCTCAGTGTCTCCACTTTTTCACAGATTCTTGAAATTGTTTGCAGGTTTCTGGAGAATTACTTTCCATTCTCTTGGCATATCTGCTTGCATTCTCAATGGGTTTGGGAGTGGGGGCACAGGCAGGGAAGGGAGGATTTTAATCTGAGTGTCTCCTTTTTCACGATTGCAAAAACATATTGCTTGATTATGCGGATAAAAAAAATAAAATGCAGAATCGCTTTTGCTGCAACGAGGACAAAAGGTAATCAAAGTCTTCCTCTGCCCAAGTTAAAGAGCCACTCAGGAATGCTTATGCTCTGATAGGAAGAATCAGAAGGGGTGGGGGGAGGGCAAGAGAATTTAAAGGGATAGTCACCTGGGCTGCCTAGGAAGGTTGACCATTCACACATGAGGAGCAGTGGCTGCGGTTGGACTTTAAATGGAAAAATCCACCGGGGGAGGGGGAATAGAAAACAATGCAAAAAATGCTGAAGTGCAACATGTTAAATATGCTGTTGCATAGATTATACTTATTAATTTATTGAAAACATTTCTATGCTGCCTCTCTAGGAAAGTTGCTTGCGGTAACATGTGTGAACTGATAATTCCCTATTAATGACTAATCCAGTACTCGTTAGTTGCTTTGCCATAAAATCTCATAAACTTACAATCCTACCTTATAAAAGGTGAGCCATATCGGTGACGACTCACCCCTTATCGTGCAGGCGCACTTGCACACCTCTCCGTGGGGATGAAAGGTGAGTCCTCAGCAACACAGCTTGCCAAGGAGGCCCCAAGCAGGCTGCTGCAGGGTTAGGAAGGCCCAGCATGGTGGAGCAGCAAAGGCCCATGCTGGGCCTCCCTGCAGCCTCAGGTAGGGTTGCCAGTCCCTGCTCTCACCCTACACCATTGCCCCTGCCTACCTGACCAATGGGGAAAGGTGGGGAATGCACCCAGCGCACACTCCCTGGTGGCATGGCATGCTCCTGCGCACTGCAGTAGGCCACTCCCCCCCCGTGCTCCTGGGCCCACAGCTGCCCAATTTGGCACAAATTGGGGCCAGATTGGCTGGCTTCAGAGTGCAGGAGTGCTCCACCACACTTTCTGCCTCCCTTCCCATGCTCCCAGCCCTCAGCTGCCCAATCCAACCCAAATTGGGGCTGGATCAGGGGGCTGCAGATCGCAGGAGCACTCCACCGCCCTTTCTGCCCCCCTACTCCTGGGCACTCAGCCACCCAATCCATCCCAAATCGAGGTTGAATCAGGGCTATATTGAGTGACTGTGGAACACGGGAGCATTCCACCGCCCTTTCCGCCTCCCTCGCACTCTCAGGCTCTGCAGCGGCCCAATTTAGCCTGAATTGGGCCCATTTGGGGCTGATTCAGCCTCCTGTGGATCACTGCCAAGTTAGTTTTCTAGAGCACGTCCCCCCCCCCCCATGACAGGATTTGTTGCTAGTTTAAAAATAATTAAAGCAAAACAATCCAGAAGACCACCAGGGTAGTGGGCAGATTCATGCTGGAGTGCATACAAAACATGCATTTTGAGGCTTGGTGCTCTTCTTTGAAGAGAGGTAGCAATTGTATTTACAGATCATACCTCTCTCAAAGGACAGTATCATTTTCCAACCCAAGCACATGGCAGTATACTGAGGGGGGGGGTCTCAATGGGAGCTCTGACTCCTGTTGGTCTCTAAGGTGCCACTGGACTCAAATCCTGTCTTTCACTTTCTGAAACTTGATGCCAAACAATTTTATTTTTATTTTTTAAAAAAAATACCTCAGCATCATAAGACTTGCAAGGCAAGTCTGAGCATTTCATTATTTAGTACTTTACTTTTCATTTGGGCAAGGCATTGGTATCAAACCCAGAATCATAGCTTCCCTACCAGCTCAAAGCACTGCAAAAACCTGTTTGCATCTCTACATCTATTTGATGTGTCTAAATGCAATTAAACATTTTCCTTTAGCTGGATAAAAAGGAAAATAGTTCCCCAAAATATTAATTTTTACGAGTTTAGATGTTTTGTAGAGTTGGGGGATGATAGATGGAGCAGAAATCTGATTGCTAACATTCGGAAGGGAACCTGCAGCCAAAAAGAAAGGGAGAAAGAGGAAGGCAGACAGAAGCATCGGGATATGTTTTACACCTATTCCCAGCACCTAGAGCCTGATCCAGGCAGGGGTTGATGGGGCTCATTCCTAAACAGAAAGACAGGATTCACTGAACCTTACAGACACACAGGAATGCCATTCTAGTTTCACTCATGCTTCTTTCAGATGGTGCCTAGCTTAATATATCTGCCAAGGTGCGAGGGCTTCTCTGGAGAACATGAAAAGATTCAAATAGTGGAGCACAATGGAAGAAGGCACAGGAGGACATCAGCCTGGCTGGGCTTTACTTGCATGCCCTGTTCTTATGAAAATACTCCCATTTGCACCCCTTACTTAATTGAGTCACATTGTGGGGGGAAGTGGAGGCTTCAGCATTCTCCCTCCTTACTGTTTTCCACTGAAACAGCCCCTGGGAACTGCTATTTGCCCTGTTGGGGAAACTTGCACGTACTGTTGAACCACTTCTTTTCATCAGTGGTGCAAATAGTGACTCTTGAGGGCTGTTTCAGATCTGGAAAATGGCTCAGGGAGAAGCATCAAGACTAGGTATCCCATTTCCATGGTGGGAGCAGGGAATCCCTCACTCCCAGCCTCTGCACCCTGCCATTGCAGGGGCGGGAGAAGGTGTGGGGAAAGGGCCTGGGAGTCCCAAAGCATGCTCCTGTGTGCTCCAGAGCACTTCTGCATTGTGCCGGGAATGACGTCATTCCCTGTGTGACGTGGAAGTACTCTGGGGCACAAGGGGCCAATTTGATAAAAATCAGCCCCCAACATTAGATTGGGGGCTGATTCTTATCAAATTGGCCCATGCGCTTCAGAGCACTTCCATGTTGCGCTGGGAATGCCGTACTTCTCGGCACAACACAGAAGTGCTCTGGAGCTCGAGCAAACTCCACCCTCCCATGAGGTAAGTTCCCCCAGCATGAGGACCTTTATGATTATGGCACCCTCCCTTTGGAATGCATTGTCAGGAGTAGAAATGGGCACAAACTGCATTACGAACTTCAAAAACCCACGAAAATGGCAATTGCGCGATCCCGATCCAGCAGTTCGTTATCGGCCACGGCCAACGAACCAGCGGTCAGTAAAAGCCTGGTTTGGTGCATTTGGCCACGGTTCGGGAAGCCGGACACTCAGACGCCAGCAATCAGTTCCCCTGGCAACGGAGCCAGGGGAATGCCTGAACTCTGTCTGCACTCCTTCTGTCGCCCTGGAAACCCGAATGGAAGCCCAGCTTACCTTGATCGGCAGGTCTTCCTTCCAACCACGGAGCTGCAAAGCGGTTACAAGTTGGGAGAAGACACCCAGGGGAGGGAGGGGGAAGGAATGTCCTGTAGCCACGGGGACTCCAGTCTCATCCCTGCAAACCCTGATAGGCAGCTCTGACGGTCAAACACAGACCTCCTATATTGCTCAATGGGACCTGTGCTTATAAATAGCCGTGGGCTTCCAGGCTGGGTTTCACTTTCAACGAGCAGTGGAGTGGGACAGAGCTCTTGCTTGCCACTTGCTAGCCTTTGGGAAGAAAGACTGAGAGTATAATTGATCTTGGATTTTTGTGGGAGTTTCCTGGGGGAGTTTCCTGGAGGGTATATCTCCAAGATCCCTTTTGCAATCTTGTCCAAACTTGGGTGATGGCTGTAGGAGAGCCTGCAAAAGACTCCCCGGGAATATGGGCTGTGTAAGTGCCCCGGGGGCCATTCTGCGCCCAATGAACCATGAACCGCGAACTGGTTTGGTTACGGGAAATGTTCGTTTTGGTTCGCGATCTCGGGATCGTCATTGGCACCGAACCACGAACCGCTTGTTCATTAAATTTTTTGGGTTCACGCCCATGTCTAGTCAAGAGGCACTAGGGTCCAGGTGGACCTCTTGATGTTTCAAAAACTCTGCAAGGTAGAACTATTCCAATGTGCTTTTGGCATTTAATATTTTAATGTGAGGCACAGCTGATTGTTGTATATTATATCTATCTTCAATTTTATGGTTTTATGAAGGGTTTGATAGTCTGGGGTTGAGACTAGAGCAGTTTTAAGTATTTATATTACGCTGCTGTTTTACTGTGATCTTTTTGTATATGCTATGTTTTGTACTGCTTTTCACTGAGGAAATTGTTGTGAACCGTTTTGAGCTCTTAATTGAAAAGAAGCAGTATATAAATCAAATAAGTAAATAAAAAAATAAATTAAAGAAAAAATTAAAGAAAGATGTCCAAACTTGATAAGGATTCCAATTCTCCCAGAGGCAATTTTTTTTTTAAAAAAACCACTTCATTTGTATCCCACTTTTCTTCCCAATAGGAAGGCCAAATGGCTTACATCATTCCTTCAATTTATTCCTCACAACAACCCTGTGAAGTAGGTTAAGCTGAGGGTATGTCACTGTCCCAAGGTCACCCAGCAAGCTTTCATGGCACAGCAGGGAATCGAACCTGAGTTGCCCAGATCCTAATCCATCACTCTAGCCACTGCACCACACTTGCTCTCTTTCTTTTGCAGGGATAACTAATGTAGTCATCATTTTTTGCACCCTTGTTCTTCCATAGAGAACCTGTTTTCCCTAAACAGTCAGACATGGGCTGTTTTCACACCGCTTATCAGTCACGGAACATCATGCCAAGATCCCAGAACCACAGCATCTTCCTGGTGCGATTTCGCACAAGAACTGCAGTTCTGTGGCCGGTAAGCAGTGTGAAAATGGCCATGGTTGGGTGGAAATCTCTGATCAACATTAAAACTCAGTCCTAATCTGTAGACTATGATACTGAACATCCTAATTTAACCAAGTTTAAACTCCTTTGATGGTATAATTTAACATTGTGTGGGTGCATTGTGGATCCCATTGAGGAATGAGGTCATGGCTCAGTGGCAGAGCATCTGCTTCTCATATGGAAAGTCCCAGATTCAATCCCTGGCACACCCAGTTAAAATTAATAAAATAAAAGGAATAGTTTGTATGTGATGGAAAAGACCTCTGCCTGTGGCCATGGAGAGCCGCCAGCTGTCTGAGTAGACAATGCTGACCTTGATGGACTAAGGCCACTTCGTGTAGTGTTTGGTCAAAATATCTTCAGTTTGTTGTACTCGGTGAGATTCAGCACCATGACCTTGTCGGGTTCTTCACAATGTCACCATGAAAGCTCTGTCCTTTCTATTCGTTGTGGGTTCTCATGGAGCTTGACATCTCCACCGGCAGCAAGAGACTTTCAAGGAGAAAACAGAGTCTTGTTTTCATGTTCCGAGCACTAATAAATATGCAGAAGCCCAGCAACAACACGACTGATGTCTTCATGCTTCCTCCCTGTCAGGCATCCCTCCTGTGCAGCAATTAAAGCAGAGTGTGTGTATACAGTTGGTGCTGCCTCGGGGGAAATGGCGGTTTGTCTTTGTAGCTGAGGCCCCCATCAAGTCAGGGAGAAGTCATCTGGCATGGAATCCCAACTCTGTGAAGGTAGCCAATTAACTTTGGTCCGGCACGGCTTGCCTCCCAGCCTGAGTCAATAATCCATACATGAATCATCCACCTGGCTATTGCTTACCAGAAAAAGAGAAAAAATCTTGCTGCTTTCCTACAGCAATGCATCCAAATAATAAATTGATGGGGGTGGGAGGGGATATAGACTGTTTGCACATTACATAAACATGAACATTTTCATAGAAGATGAGGAAAATGCCTATGGTTTGCAGCCTTTCTGGCTCAGTGTTTTGTATAATTGTTGTGGATGTGGGAGAAAATTTGGGTCTCTGTTTTTAAGACTAACCAACTCTTATTGTAGGATAAGCTTTTGAAAGCCACAGTCTCTTCATCAGATACATCAGATGCATGCAGGCTAACACAGCTAACTCCTCTGGGTCTCTGTTTTCTAGCTGATGTAAGACATACAAAACAGCTTTTCATATATCATCCTTTGGGCCTTTGGATTTTACTTGTGCCTTTTGTAAAGGCATATGTTGAGAGATGCTTGAGATCTAGTGCCAGATTTCATCTAAGCATGTGCAGAGAGCCTCACTCCCGAGCAATCACAGCCAGCCCACGACACAGCTGGGATGAGACGAAAGGGGACACAGAGCAAATGATGGCACTTCTAGGCAGGAAGCTTATTGGCTGGGTGAGATTAAAAAGGAAACGAAGTTGCAGGGTTTAATATTAGTGCATTGGAAATCAGTAGACAGACATCTGTGGTTTTAGTTCTAGAAAAGTACTTTTACTACATAACAGGGAAAAGCGTACATTTGGTAAGAAAATAAAGAATATCTAACTAACTAGCTACATCTTGATGGCTAGAAAGACTGAGATAGACTTAGAACTGAGACTTACACATTGAACAAAGAGCAACAAAACTTTAGTATGTGTTTCTAGTTACTTGCCCCCAATAAACTGGTTCATCCAATAGACAACCCTAGATTCCTTAAGACTAAAGACTCCCCTTTCTATGGTAGGGACTTTTACTCGAGGCCTAAGTGATCCTATGCTAACTAGCTATCTGAATAAACAAACAGAACCACAATTTAACTCTTTCATGACTGAACATAGGATACTTACAAAAATCCCAACACAGCTTCATCTCTCCTGTCTATTCTTGCTGTGCCTTTCCTTCTCAAAATTAAGTAATGCAGGATTTTATGCAGATTGGAAGACCCCCTCGGAAGAGCCTCCATATCCCAAATTCAAACTTCACATCAGCTCCCCTTAATGTCTCAGGTCCTGTGGCCTCCCCTTCCAAAGCAAAGCACTTGCCACAGGCAAGCAGGTGGGTTTTCCACCATCCCCAGCTGACACATTATGGATTGTGTCTTAGAGGTTTTAGTCATTCGTGCTTCCTGTTCCTGCTCACCCTGCATTCCCCGCAGACCCATCTGAGGGCCAAGCTACACATGACGAATGACACTTGAACAGCAAGTGGATTGAGTGGAGGGCAAGTGAACAGGGAGAAATACACTTGCCATTCAAGTGTCATTCGTCATGTGTAGCTTGGCACTCAGTTAAAATGGATTTAACCAGGTTCTGACCTAAACAGCTTCATTGCTGAGCAAGATCATTTTTTAAAATTTTATTTGTGCAAAAATATTTTTTTATTAAATAAAGCAGTAAACAGGGTGGGTGTGGGGAAGAAAACAGTGCTGGCTATAAAAACACTATTGGCAAATCTATACATAGGTATCTATAAAAGATTTCCAAAAATCTAAAAATAAGTCCATATGCAAATGCAATACGTTCAAATATTGATAAGTTTATAAAGTCTTCAGTGAATTACAGGAGGTAGGCAGGGCTTTTTTTCAGCGGGAATGCGGTGGAACGGAGTTCCAGAACCTCTTGAAAGTGGTCACATGGCTGGTGGCCCCGCCCCCTGATCTCCAGACAGAGGGGGGTTTAGATTGCCCTCTGCGCCGCCCGGTGGAGATCAGGGGGCGGGGCCACCAGCCATGTGACCATTTTCTCCGAGGGCAGTCCACTGTGTTCCACCACCTCTTTTCCCAGAAAAAAAGCCCTGGAGGTAGGATTTTGTCTTTACAATGTTGAAGTATAAGTCTTAACTGTACTTAACTGTAAAGGCACAGACGGTCCGTTTCCGTTGACTATCAGTTAGATTCCAAGAGACAAGCAAGTAGTTTAACAGTACATTAGCATCTTCAAAAATAAGTGAGTTTCTTAACACAAAATTAATATGACTAATAACTTCCTCCCAACCAAGTGCTGAATGACTAAACATGTCCAGAACATATGTTTAAGAGATGCATTGTGAATTACACTACCAACAATGGTGTAACACTATACTTATTAAAACTTTAGTAAAAAGATGCTTTATATCCAATCTAACCTAAACATAATTTTTTGCTGAATAGGTCACAACTTAAGAGCCATAGTTTTATTTATTTATTTAGAACATTTATAGTCTGCTTTTCTCACTGAGACTCAAGGCAGATTACATGGTGTGAATCAGTACAGTCAATATCAGGACATTTCAATATACACGTAATGGATATATACATGCAACAAGTATATGGCTTAAGGCCTTATCACAGTGGACACTCTAGATCATGATTCCATTCATTTGTCAGGCTGTGTGTATCATATTTATTAACCAACTTCAAATATTTATATACAAATATTGTAGATTTTACTTTCTGTATTGATTCAATAAAAATCTCCAAAAGTAGGGGCATTCTGACGTACTGAAAGCTGCCGGACACCCCCCAAAAGACCAGTTTTGGTGAACGTTGAAAACTTGAGCAGGAACAGACACTAAAATTACCTTTCATTTCTTTAAACTGGGATTGAAAAAAAGAAGTTGGAGAAGTTGGAATATCAGGGGGCTTAAAACCGCTAAAATACCCTGATAATTCAATCTCTGAAAACGTAAGCGAGTTTAACCCTGGTTAGTACTTTGGCTTCCAAGATCTAATGAGATCAAGCTGGCTGAGATATGACATTAAGCTGTGAGTATCTGAAACATCTATTTGAGGCTGTATCTATCCATTGTGACGTTATCAACTAAACAGTGTTTGTACTTCACAAACTCTCTAAACCAGACAGCTTGGTCACAGAATAATGAATATTAATGATTGGGATTTTCTTGCATGCTCATCTTACAGCAGGTTTTCTGTGTATTCGGTTGTGGAGCATGAGGGCTGGTTATTTTGAACTGAGAAAAAGGGAGTGGAAGAAGCCTTTTGGAAACCTTTGTGTTTGCTCTAAGCAACTATTTTATTGCTGAGAAACGTCTCAGCTGAAGAAGCTGCAGGCAAGAGCTACAATGAAAGCAACCTCAATTGAATTTCCACTCAGGAGGACCTTGTAACTGAGCTATTCCTTCCAGATTGTTTATCTGATCTCTTCTGATGTGGGCCAAGGGCCCCAAATGGTCTCTTTCTATTACAGCTGATTGCTTCTGGTGTGGGCCTCTATCGGGTGAAATCAAATCACTTGCTAAGGAGGAAGTTCGGCCTGAAATCTCCTCTTTGGATCGGTGTCCTGCTGCTTAGAAACTGTGATGGGCTACTAGATTCTGCAAGAAGACAGCACGTCCAGAACATCAGCTATGGGGCCATCCCAGACCTTAGCTGAGAACTTCACTCTTAATGGACTGTGAGTAAGACCCTGCCTTGATAGGCCATTGTTCATCTTTGGACTCTAAGCCTTTGGTTTGGGAAGGGAAAGGAATAGGGTTGCCAGATGTGGTGCGGAATAATACCAGACTCTGGGAGGGGAGGTGGCACTGACCTTCTAAAAATGTGTATGTGCGCTCGATGATGTCACTAACAGCACCTGAGCTGGCTGGCCATTCCTAGACAGCAGTGCGCAGCCACAGGAGACTGGGCGGCTGGGCTGGGCGATGGAGCAGGGGGAAGGGGAGAGGCCAAGTGTCTGGTATTTGGGAAACATTTTCTCCAGACAATTCTGAATCCAGGTGGAGGGACAGTCCCCAAATCCTGGACAGTATGGCTAAAAACTGGACACCAGTAACCCCAGAAATGAGTTTGGGGGTAGGGGTACCATATAAATATAAATTCTATATAAATTCTAGTTATATCAGTTACAATAAATACAGTTGTTTTGCTTATACCAAGTTTGCTTATACTCTAGAAAAGGAGACCCTAAACCTTGAACTTGCCCTGATATTAACTTTTCTTTTCCAATAAGGAAAATTGAAAGGGAAGAATGGGAGGAGAAAAGGAGAGGGAGGAAGTGGTTGGATATTGGTGGTCAGCCAGTCAGCATGCAGAGAAATAAAAGGGAGGGCGAAAGGCTGGGCCAGGGCTTGCACTGGAAAAAAAATCTGCATGTCAAAAAAGTGTCTTAACTCTGCTTAAAAAAAAGTAGTGGGGTATGTGTACAGAAAAAAGAACACTAAAAAAACTTGGTGAAAAACTGATTCTGCCGCAGATGCAACCTTCACCATCTGGAACTTGGAAGAGTAAGGCAAAGCATTTGAACCCTGAACCAATATAATTTGACTATGCAGAATACCCCACTGTTGTGAGCATTACTACTAGTTTCCATAATGATAAAGACAATAACGAATGGGACATTTTCATTTCATTCTTTCATTCTTTATAGAAACACTCCAGTAAAGCTCAGCCCAGACTAAGGAACATGGTGGAAGAATCATGTTTTCCCAGAGATTGTTGTTTGCAGTTTGCACCATTTTGTTAGCTACCTCTCAGATCCTGCACACATCTGGTACTTAAGTGCTCATCTAACGGGGGTGCCTCCCCAAACGCCCATAGATTAATTCCACTAACGATGAAAAGGTGTCAGCAGTGCCATTTAGCGTTCAATAGAAGATAAGGTAAAAGCAAGAAGTTAGTAAACACAGATTTTTTTTCACCAGCAAAATTAGCAGCAGATGGAGCATCTCCCAGAGCAGTTTCGGATGGCCGTTGGCAGAGCTTCTGTTCTGCAGTAGACAAAAATGGCTCACAATGATCCTTGGTCAATACAAAATAAAGGAGAGACTCAGCTGGCAGAAATGCTGGTCTAATGCAACTCCCTTTGCTTTCTTGTCCTTTTAAAACTGATGCCATCCTATTGGCTACTGGAGAGGCCACCATAATTCCCATTCTACAGTTGGAGGAGGAGTGAGACAGTTCTGTGTAGGTGAGTCAAGTTATTTT
The DNA here is from genome assembly GCF_028583425.1 of Eublepharis macularius. Classification (NCBI taxonomy): domain Eukaryota; kingdom Metazoa; phylum Chordata; class Lepidosauria; order Squamata; family Eublepharidae; genus Eublepharis; species Eublepharis macularius. The sequence continues at coordinate 39,034,848 of NC_072804.1, read as the reverse complement.
GTTGCCTGGGCTGCAGTTTGCTCGATCTCCTGCTCCCTGGCCACCCACACTACCCTCCCTTCCCCTTCCTAAATATCACTCCTCTCCTCCACCCCTCTGCTCTTCAGGGTGTAGCAACAGCTCCTGCCTTCCCCCCCATCTGGCTCAAGTGGCCACTCCCCCTCCTCTGACACCTCCCACATTTGGCAAGGAAAGTGAATGCCAGCAGGTTGTCAAAATAGCATTGTGTGCACAAGCGCAGACAATGTTTCTGTGTTCAGGGGGACATTTGTATTTTTCGATCCCCAAGTCAGCAAGAGTATCTCCTTTCTCTCTTCATGGCCCCTATCTTTGGATTTAAGTATCCACAGATGTGTCCACGTTGAGAATTAGATATATCGATGAATCCCTGTTCCCCGTCCCCAAATGAAACCCTGAGCAGATGGGGCTGAGTTCGAGCATGTCTGCCTTCCATCTACGATTTAGTCCAGCTTCCAGCACCCTTTAAGCACAGTAAATAGCTCTGTTGGTCCTACTTTATAGCCTCCCACCCAGTGAAGTCTTTTGTCCTCCCCCAAACATTAAAATGACAAAAATAATGTAAATAAATATAAAGCTTACTATATTTTTATTCTTGTCTAAGGTCAGCTGCCCAAGCAGTCCAGCCTTGCTGTTTCTCACTCCAACCGGGTGTTGCTTTACAGAGAGTCCAAAAGGAATCTCTGCAATCCTAAGGGCCCTTTCCTGGGAGCAAACCCCACTGACTTACCCCTGAGCTGGTCTGCTTAGGATTGCTAACTAACTCTCCTGAGGCCTCCATCCAGGGCAGCTGGTAAACTTTGCTGGCTGCATCTCATTCCTTCTCTGCAGGAGAATGGTAACTTTTAATGGTTTCTTAATTCATGTATTTGCTTTGAAAACACTTTTGCTACGGGCTGTAGAAGAACTGCCAAATGTTTTCCTTACTTATTTGATTCTTGATTTGTATGTTGCCTTTCCCAAGCAGCTTATGTTGTTCTCCTGAGTGTGTGTGATTGATCCAAGGTCAACTAGCAAGCTTCCATGGCAGAATGGGTATTTGAACCAGGGTCTCCCAGATTCTAGAGCCCCGTGGCGCAGAGTGGTAAGCTGTAGTACTGCTGCCCAAGCTCTCCTCATGACCTGAGTTCGATCCTGGAGGAAGCCAGGTTCAGGTAGCCGGCTCAAGGTTGGCTCAGCCTTCCATCCTTCCGAGGTCAGTAAAATGAGTACCCAGTTTCCTGGGGGTGAAGTGTACAGTAGATGACTGGGGAAGGCAATGGCAAACCACCCCGTAAAAAGTCTGCCAAGAAAACGTCGTGATGAGATGTTCCCCCATGGCTCAGTAATGACTCAGTGCTTGCACAGGGGACTGCCTTTACCTCCCAAATTCTAGTCTAAACTCTACATGCTGTCATTCGTATTACTCATTCAGTTACATAAGTTTAATTTCAGATTCATGGCAGCGATTTTCCAGCCTGTGGCAAAGGGGCCCCTTACTCCATTGATTTCCATGTAATAACAACAACAACAACATTTGATTTATATACCACCCTTCAGGATGACTTAACACACACTCAGAGAGGTTTACAAAGAATACCATTATAATCCCCACAACAATCACCTTGAGTGATTCCACACTTGTTGGATAATGCACTTCCAATCCTCTTTATAGATAATTTGGAATGGATTTTTGTGTGTGCGGAACAAAAAATCCACCTCAAACAATTGATAAAGTGCATTGAAAGTGCACTATCCAATGTGTGCGGAATCAGCCCTTGTGAGGTGGGTGGGGCTGAGAGGGCTCCGGGAAGCTGTGACTGACCCAAGGTCACCCAGATGGCTTCAAGCAGAGGAGTGGGGAATCAAACCTCGTTCTCCAGATTAGAGTCCTGTGCTATTAACCACTACACCAAACTGGCTCTCTAGCTTCAGATGTGTGTTTCTGTCATAGCTTCTTTAAGGAAGGCCTTGGTTAGATAAGCGGTGAACCATCCAAGCTACTAACCTGGATGAAGCCATGGTCACAGGGCTTCCACTCAAGTTTCCACTACAGTGAAATTCACAGCGAGTCTGGTAATTTCTCCTCAGGGTCACACCAGTAAGGCATTTTGAAAAAGCCAGATGACTATCGATGAGACCAGCAACATTTGCGAGGGAGTTCTTCTACAGCCCATAGCAAAAGTGTTTTCAAAGCAAGTTTTGTGGTCTGGATGAGTCTTGATTGATTTCCCTGCAGGCATCTCAGGTGAGGCCCATTATGCTCTCTGTATGTGTGGAACGCCCTTATGTGGGCCAGGACCATTAGGGCTGGTTCCAAGTTTTGAGGTGCCCAGGGCAGAGGGTGCCCAGGGAGCCCCTCCCCTCCTTTGCCCACCACCAGCACTCTGGCTAACATCTCCCTTCCTGCCCCCCACCCACATACACACCACCTGCTTGTGCATCCTTCCCCTGCCTACTCACGACCACTCCTGCTGCCCAGACTCATGCCCACAGGCAGGCCCTTTTCTCAGTGGCATTGGGCAGTGTGTGCAGCTGGGAGTGACACTGCTGTGACTGTCAGAAGCACCACTTGTACCACCTGTATGCCCTTCCATGGTGGTGCTGGGCAACCCAGGCTGCCAGGAGCACAGAAGGTGAAGTACTTGCAAGCAAGTGAGCAGGTGAAGGGCGTACAGGGAAGTGGAAGAGGAGGCATGCAGATGGGGGTGGATGGCAGTGGGCCCTGCTAGAAGCACTAGGCTTATCAGAAACCCTGGACCTTTCCAGGCGACCCATCTCAGGGTACGCTGATGCTGGCCCTGGGGACCATTGTACGGACTGTTAATGGTAGTTTACCGCATTAGACCTTATTTTTGGACTGCAAAATTGGCAACCTTCAATATGTTGGGGGCATTGGGAGAGTGAAGCATTGAGCGAGCAGCATTTTGCTCAGTAGCTGGATGATGATGAAGAAGAAGGTGAAAGTGAACAGAGGCTGGGAGGAAAAGAACCCCAAGTCTGCAACAGAGCGAAGCTGGCACGTGGCTCGTTGAAGAGCCGCAGGCAAGAGCCCCTCCTCATAAATGACACTTAATAACAGCCTTGTAATTGCAGGCTGCTGCAACACGCTTGATGTCAGAGAGTCATGCTTGAGTTGGCGCGGTAATAATCGTACATTTCCCAAATGGAGGCCTCTTCTGTGCTAACTTAGTGCAGGCACACCGAATCTGTGTTGCTTTGGCAGCGTTTTAAATGACACGTTCTGTGGACAGAGTCTTGCCAATGGAGCACAGGCAACCTGGTGGCTGGAGCTCTGGATGTGAGGCCCAAGAGGCAGCGAGAGGGAAGGGGAGGTCATTGGGAAGCCTCCTAAAAGATCCTGGAGAAATGGCTTTTTGCTTCTGGATGGTGGCGTTTTTGCACAGAAAGAAACTGATGTGGGGAAAGCATACCAGAGAAAAGACAGGGGGAAAGGGGCTTTTTCTATTTCTTGTTGTATTCTTCTGATCTTTCAGGGGGAGGAGGAGGAAGCAACAGGGTCGCTGTTCAGATAGACCTGGAAGGGAAATCAAAGATGCAAATCTGTCAACTAGGGCAAGTTGCCAACTTGCCACTGTTTCCAGAACATAGGAGCCTCCATCCATCCCCATCCCCAGACTGGTGATAGTTGTGGGAGAGGAGAAGAACTTGTATTCAGTGAAGCAGCTTAATTGTCCCCCCGCCCTTTGGTTTGCAATGGTATAACTCCATCTATTTCATTTTCGTCACCTTATGCAAATGAGCTCCATTTTCCTTCCTGCCTTTGTTGGGGTGGGGAACTCATTGGAGGAATTTACTGGACTGTTCCTACCAGGATCGCCAAACAGATAAAAAAGATATAATTTCATCCGTTGTCACTGCTCCCTCCACTTGGCTGCCATTTCATTATTTAATAGCATTATGAATGAGTGCAACTTTTTGCAGATTAATATCCTTTCTGGATTCTGGCTGACAGAAGGAGGGAAGACGGGAAGATATTGTTGACATCACTTCTGGTGAATGCTGGAAGTGACGTTACCGACGCTTTAGGATTTTTCTGATCTCTATGGTTTTGCTACTGGGTTTTAGCTGGAAGTAACATGGATGCATCAATGGTGCCTCCCCTCTCCCTCCCCATGCCTCTCTCCTGAAGTCTCCCAGGGGTTTTGGGCATGTGCCTGGCAACCCTAACCTGAGACTGCTGGGAGAGCCTGTTAAGGGATTTGGAGTGGGGTGCTACCTCTATGCTAGTTTTTACCTTCAAGCCTGAAATGGCTTGGGCCTGGGGAATCTGAAAGATTGCCTCTTCCCATACTGTTCAGTCCACAACTCCATGTCTTCCTGACCAGGGCCAAATCCACACTCACTCACCATCCACTTATCATGCGCAGTTGTGGCAATCAGGTTCATTCCGCTACCATGCTGTGCACCATCACATTCACCCTTCCAGTGCGTCTTCATGGTGCAATCATTTCTCCACACACCACTGAGTAAAGCGTTACAGTGGGCAGTTCCATCCTCTGCCATCAGAATTGACGGCGCACGCCACTTCCCTTTTTTTTTTTTAAAAAAAAGGTCAATTTTCCGGTATACCGATATTCCGACTTTTAAGAAATGGCAATGTACCCTCCCCCTCATCTTTGATTGGCTCATTTTTTGCTCGTCACAGACCACTTTCTAACAATTGGCTGGTTGGTATAGTGGGAAAATTTGAACTTAGATTGTCACATTAAAGGTATTGTCCGGAAATTCTGCTGCTCAGAGTGGTTTTCTGCTTTTAGTAGTTAACAACATGGATGCTTAGAGTGTGATATTTGTGATGATGGCTCAGATTGTGGTTGGCATGCTTCACAGCACAGCCACGCAACACCACGAGATGATGCATTCTGCCTTTCGCACATTGTAGAAACTCCCACCTGTGTCCTAAGCTTTCAGGAATATATTTGTTTTCCGCACCTGCCGTTTACTAGAGACGATCGTTGTGGGAAATTCAGGATTGCTCGGCTTGGCTCCTCGCACTCTTAAAAATGGCGGGACACAGTAGGGAAATGGCCCCCGTGTGACATGCACATGCTCCAGTGACTGTTTCTTTCCCTGTGCAAACCGCTGCTCACTACAGTTGATTTACCGGTATACCGACCTTTCTGCACTGTGCAAAAAAAAAAAAAAGATGGGGAGAAAACAGATTTCTGCCACTATCACGTGGTTTGGAAGGAAGGCGCAATTGTGGCGTGGTGATGGTGGGGAACACGCGGAATGGGAAAGTATCTGCATGAACAGCGCACCACTTGCGAAAATGGCGCGGAAACAAAAAGGAAGTGTGGATTTGGCCCAGCTCAGGTCTCTGCATCCCTGCTTGCAGAGGTAAGATAGGTGACAACCAGACAGGACTTTTTCAGTAGTGGCACCTTGCCTTTGGAATGCCCTTCCCTCTGGATGTTCATGAGGCACCTACCTGACTCTCTGTTAAATGCCTGACCAAAACAGTTCTTTTTTATGAGACTTTCCATCTTTTAAAACTTGTTTTTACAGTATGCTTCTAGCTCAGAAATACTAGTTTATGCATATTCTTTTAGGGTGCTGAATAGAGATGGGAATGAAACAAGAAAAAAAAGAACCCTGAATTTCATGGTTCATCGCATTCCACGAACCATGAACCACAAACTTTCACAAAATTATCCCGTTTCATGAAACAATTTGTTAGGTTCATGATTTGTCAGATTGTGGGGCCCTACAATGGCCCCATTCATACCCAGAGATGCCAAACTCACAGGGAGACTTCAAAGGCACCCTCACCCAACACCCTTCCCAGCAAGGACAAGAGCAGAAAATAAGAAAGTCTTTGCAGTCTCTTTTGAAGCAGCAGCAAATCCAGCCAAAAGCTCCCAAATCTATTCTGTTTCACTCCAAATCCCAGTAACAGCTCCTCCCTCTCCCTCTGTCTACTGGAACTGAAAGCAGGAGGCACAGAGTTGTGCCCTATATAAGAAATATTCACATAGAGCAGAACAGGAGCTCTTTGGTTGGCAGACAGACCTGCCTAACAGGGTTTGGAGGGATGAGATTGGTGTTCCCATGGCTATAGAAGGCCCATCTCCCCTCTGCTCGTTGCTTTCATAGAACAGAATGGGAGCTCTCAGGTTGGCAGGGAGAGCTGCCTATCAAGGTTATGAGGGCTAAGATTGGGGTTTCCACAGCAACAAAAGGTCTGTAGACATTCTGGGCCTATGTTGCCTAGGGAATCAATGGATCGGCGGCAGCCTGTCTGAGATTACGAAGCATTCACGAATTGAACAAATTGGCCCCTAAAGTCATGTATTTCATGAAAAACATGGCCCCATGAAACGTGTTTTCGTGATAAATGAATCGGCCAGATTTGTCACAAAATTTGATTCGTATTTCGATTCGTGCCCATGTCTAGTGCTGAATATTGTTTTTATGCTGTTTTTACGTCCCTGGCTTGTTTTTATGGCTTGCTTCACTACTGATATTTCAAGGATTTTTAAAAATGATTTTGTGCAATTGTTTTTAACTGTGTTCTGCCTTGAGCAGGTCTCTGGAGAGGCAGCACGTACATTTTCTAAACAATAAATAATTGGAATCTCAGTCTAGATAAGTTGGAGGTGCTGTTGGTCAATCAGGATTTGAGAAGTTAGCCTGCTTTAGACAGGATTAGACCTCCCCTCTTCTCCATAAAGGAGCATCCTGGGGATCCTGTTAGATGTGGGTCTACACATGAACCCATAGTCTTTTCTTCATCTTTAATCAGCTTTCTAGACTTTCCTTGGGAGGCAAGATTGATTCATAGTCATCCTTTCTATGATCATACCCTAGTTAGATTATTGCAATGTGCTTTACATGGGGCTGCTTTTTAAGATTGTTTGGAAGCTCCAACGGGTGCAAAATGTGGCAGCTAGGTTGCTGACTAGCTTGTCAATAATGAAATAACCACACTAGTTGCCTATTTGCTTTAGGATGGCTTTTCACTGGTGCTACATCTGGCTTATTGAAGTACTGATTCTGAGCTTTGGAGCCCTAAAGGGCTTGGGACAAACATTCTTAAAGGACTATCTGCTCCCTTATGGGTGTGCCCCCTTCCCCATCCAGCTGAGCCGTTCTTCAAGAGACCTCTCTCTTTTTCTTCTTTGGTGAGGCAGGCTGCTGAAAGAAAGTTTTGGCACCCCCACCTCTGGAATGTCCTTTCCTCTGCTGTTCACATAGCAGCAAACTTTCTGATTTTTTGGTACCAGGTAAAAAAAGTATATATTTTTGATACCACAGCCAAGCTCACCTATAATAATAATTAATTGTATGCTGATGGACCTAATACAAGCAGTGATTTCTTATGTGTTTGCTTTAAGCAGTTGACAATTGCTCAGTAACTTTGAGAAACTGTGTTTAGTTACATGGAGTGCTGAAAGCAGGAATTTAGAGATTTGTCTCAGAAGGTAACAGTATAATAGCATTGTTTGTTTGCCAGATACATTCAGCCAGAAAGGAATTCTTAAAAGGTAACATATTCAAGACAATGGCTCATTCTGTAGTGTCACACATGCACAAATGTGATACAAGCTGACTTTGCGCGAAAAAGGTGACATGCGTGCTGAAATTTCTAACTGTGACATATAGTTTGAACCAATCATATTGTAATTAAGTACACTGATATTGTGATGTCAAAAAACTCTATAAAAACTCTGCTGCTCAAGGGAGGAGCCAGAAGGAAACAGTTTTGGAGGGGCTTCTAAGGCCTGGTTCCCCCCCCACTGTTGCAACAAAGAAATCTAACCCTCTTCTTACTCCTGGTCTTCGGTGTCTTATTGGGTGGGGTCCTGGAGGAGACAGCCTTTTCAGGCATAACATTTCCCAGGGCTTTTACTCGACCTTGCAATTTTGTTGGTTCCCATCCCTTCCTCAAGAATTATCCATGGGACTGTCTACTTAACTATTTTATGTGACTTTATTTTATTTTGGTGAGTTTTTTTAAATAAATAAAACACTGTCATCATTATGCCTTTATTTTAAGTAGCTGACTTACGTTGCATGCAGTATCTGTACCTGAATGGATGTACACATAAGGGTTGGCAGCTGAATGTGTGATATTGCTGACCCAAAGTGACAACCCTGAAATGTGAACCAGGTTTAAAATTCAGAGCATTTTCATTCACGAGCCTTGAATCTTTTTTAACCCCTCCGGTGCTATTTATGGAAGAGAAAGCAGAACAGAGGCATTTATCACATGGCTGTTGTCAGTCTTGCATTTGCATTATAAGTGGAACAAAGCAATAACTGGATGAGGCATCCTGTGTGAAATTGTCCTTAGCCAATCAAAGTGCCCAGAAATGAAAAGGAGCCCCCTCCCATCCACACACATAATTGCTTGACTATTCTCCTTTCAGCTGCTGCTATTACTTAGCATTCATTAAGTACAAAATCTTTGCTAGGCACTGTACAGGCATTTCAACTGCACATATGAGGCTTTCCAATGCTCCCCAAATGGACGATTTAGCACAAACCCGGATATTCAAGGAGCAGAACCACAGAGGAGGAGGAGGAGGCATATGTCCCCTTCCCACACACTCACTGCTCTCCTTCCTGGATATTCTACCAGGACACATCTTGCAATTCCCTACATCTGTTAGAAATGTGAACGAGGGATCAATGTTGGGGAGATGGGGGCAGGAAGCTCAAAGAATGCACACCCATGATAACCCCTCTACAAGCCAACGAAAATGTTAAGAGAAAAATGGTATAGCCTCCGCATATCCTTAGAATGGACCGTTTCCGGGGAAGCATGGAATATGATGGAAGACAAAGATAGTCTCAGCCTTAGAGAGAGAGAGAGAGAGAGAGAGAGAGAGAGAGAGAGAGAGAGAGAGAGAGAGAGAGAGAGAGAGGTGGTAATTCTTGTTCTAAATCTTGCAGACCTTCAGGGAGGGAAGCTAACATTTCTTTTGGAAGCTCCTGAAAATGGCAAGTGGAGCTTCACACTCCAAAGTTGGCAGTTGGCAAAACCCACACGCATTTCAGCAGCAGGCAACTGACGGTTCCCTGTCATCTCTTTAAACTGGCTAATATAGAATCATCGTCACAATTATTCTGGTGTTGAGAGGCTGATACAAAGGGAGGAGGGAGATTGCCCATGTAGTTCCTCAGTTCCAGCCTATTCACTTAGCTGGGCAATTGCCTTGAGAAGACCTTTCTTTCTTTCTTTCTTTCTTTCTTTCTTTCTTTCTTTCTTTCTTTCTTTCTTTCTTTCTTTCTTTCTTTCTTTCTTTCTTTCTTTCTTTCTCTCCCCCCTCCCTCCCTCCCTTCTTGCAATTCACCTTGAGGACAAAAAAAAAGATTTACAACATAGCTGTTCTTTTCCCCACCATTGGAGGATTATCACTCCACCATCACCGCCACCACCAAGAAAGAAACCTTTCCTTAAATAGTTTCTCTAAGGACTGAGGCTGCTCTTTGCTAATTGAATGCTGCTTCCAGATTCATTTTCAATTAATTCAGCTTCAGTGGCAGAAAACTGCAGATTACCTTCCATGATGCCCACAGAGCACCGCAGCTCCCCTCTAAAAGATAGCCGGAATTGTTGGAGCTGCTTTGAAAAGAATCAGAGGTTGAGACCTGGAAGAAGGAAGCTGACAGCCTCTGGACTGTCAAGGGAAATCCCTGAAATGCCATAAGGTGGAGATACTTCCCCTTCTTGCTTCTTGTTAACTGCAACATGGAACAAAAGTGAGATGCCTCAGCGTGTATTTGTCAAGTGTAGGGCGATGCAATGTTATCTGGGAAGCATAGCTTTAAAAGACAGAGCTGGCAGAGAGCCAGAGGCAGAAGGCAGCGGAGAATGGAAATGGGCTGGAGTTGCCTTCCAGAGCCGGGCTTGGACCTGGAGAGGTTATAATGGGCTGAAGTTTCCCTTCTGGCATTTCACAGCCCCTTCACACAGTATATAGCAAAAAAGCCTTTGCCCTGCAGCTGGCTCTGTCTTTTTAAACTACCCTTCTCGGTTGTCATTACATCTCCCAACATGTGTTTTTCATGTGTCAGATGTCTTGTGTAGAGAGACTCTCAGTGTGCCTGGACATGGAACGGGGACCCTGTTCTTCCCTTCACATTAGAACCAGACTGTGTACTTGTGTGATGCCTCTTTGTCTGATCTGGAAGCTTCTGTCTGACTCCTCCTTCTCTTTCTGTGCCCCTGAGTTTCCTCCACCTGCAGGTCTTGCAAAAAGCTCTCCTGCATAGCTCTCCTGTGCAAGCTTGCAAGAGTCATACCCAGGGCTTTTTTTCTGGGAAAAGAGGTGGTGGAACTCAGTGGGTTGCCCTCGGAGAAAATGGTCACATGACTGGTGGCCCCGCCCCCTGATTGCCAGACAGAGGGGAGTTTAGATGAGGGCAATCTAAACTCCCCTCTGTCTGGAGCTCAGGGGGCGGGGCCACCAGCCACGTGACCATTTTCAAGAGGTTCCGGAACTCCATTCCACTGTGTTCCTGCTGAAAAAAAGCCCTGGTCGTTCCCATCCTTCCACTCATATGCCAGCCAGATTAGCTATCCCCTTGTAATAGGGAACATTATTTAGATCAGGTTTATTTTTCTTCTGCTAATACAAGAATGCAAGTGAATGTGGATCAGCATCAGTAAAAAGAAGTTTTATCTGTTGCAATACACTGGCTTGGAGATAGTTTCACTATACACGATTCCATGCTTTCCTAACTGCTACAACAATTGACGAGTATTCCCCATACTGAGGAGCCATGAGCAACCAGCAATCAACATCCAGATGAAACTGCTTTAACTGGGACATAGCAAGCCAAAAGACAGTGAGCTGACCCACGTGACTCACATGGAGGGGTGCAAATCACCACCATTCATGTTAGACAGGTCAGGCTGGAACAAATGAATGATTTGTAGTGGTAAATCCATTTGAAAGTCCTTAAAGGAAAACCTGGAACCAGGAAGGGGAAGGTCAGTGTGTTCTCAGAGTTCACCAGAACAGTCCCTCTCCCATATTAATTGGGAAGAATATGGGACATTATGTGGCTTTGGAAACTCTATGCAGGATCAAAGCCCCCTCAAGCTAAAAGGCTGCCCCACCATCCCGAATATGCCCAACCCAGCAGAGCAAAAAGGCAGAGCAGTCCAAACTTGGTAGATGCCAGGATCAGTCTAAGGATCATGGTGTCACTGCCTGGCTACATTTTTGAACAGAGTTTCCCAACCTTTGTTCCATGGGGGGACCCCTAAATTAATTTTTCAAATCCTGCGGAACCCCTATCTATGAAAACTTTGGTGGTGGAGAGTGCCCTCAAGTCAGCGGTGACTTACGGTGACCACTGGTGGGGTTTCCATGGCAAGAGACTAACAGAGGTGGTTTGCCATTGCCTACCTCTGCAACTCTGGTCTTTGTTGGTGGTCTCCCATCCAATTACTAATCAAGGCTGACCCTGCTTAGCTTCTGGGATCTGATGAGATCAGGCTTACTTGGACTATACAGGTGAGGGCAACTTATGAAAACATTAACAGGTCAGAAAAAGCTGATGACAAGGTGTGCAATTCAACTATTGCTAAATTAATTTCAAGAATATTTATTTGTAAATGTCTGATATAGCCCAAGCAGGCTAAGCAGGGTCAGCCTTTGTTAGTAATTGGATGGGAGACCTCCAAGGAAGACCAGGGTTGCAGAGTCAGGAGATAGCAAACCACCTCTGTTAGTCTCTTACCTTGGCCATTTCCATACGTCTCCCCCACCCAAAAAATAGCGCAAAACTTACGGAATGACACACCTTCGTGGCATGATTTTCCATCATGACTTTGCTTCATAGTGCGTTTTCTGATGTCATTGTGCCAGAAAGCTAAGTCATGTCGGGAAATTGTGCCATGAAGGCGCATCATTCCATAAATTTTGTGCTATTTTTCGGGAGGGGGAGAAGACGTGTGGAAACAGCCCTTGAAAATCCCAGCAGGGGTTGCCATTAGTCAACTGTCACTCGGGGATATTTCTCACCACCACCATAACTATATGATTCCAACTTAAGAAAAAAGTAAAGCATTATCCTCATCTTTTTTGTATTATCTAATCTTTTTTTAAAATATCAAACCAAAATAAAACTTACTTAAACATCAAAATGAAATTCACTTCCAAAGTCAATATAAGGTTTACTTTCAGTACATACAAGTACATCTAACCTTAAGAATGGCACTATTTTAAGGAATATTTGGAATTTTTCGTGGCATTTCCATTTTCACTCTTCATGGCATTTTTACTCTTTTGTGGCATTTCCATTTTTACTCTTACATTTTAGGCAAAATGCATTTTATAGTAATTTTATTTATATCTATGGAACTATATCTGTATTCTTGTATTTTTGTTCTGTTTTTAATGAATTATTTTAGATTGTGAAGGCCTATGGCCACATACAATAAATTCGCAATTCAATTCGATTTATTTACTCCACGATTTTTCATGGAACGCCTGACGATGTCCTGAGGAACCCCAAGGTTCCATGGAACCCTGATTGGGAAACATTGTGTTAGAAAGCCATTGTGTTTGTTGGTAGAAATCACATTGCTTTGGTGAGCTACCCAGACCTTTTTACTACTGACCCAATAGTGGCTCCATGAGGCAGTCTGAAGATAAAAAAACAGCATATGAGGAGACTGCAGCAGCTTCTCCTTGTGTGCTACAGCTGTGAGCAGAAGAGGGTTGGTGTGTGTCTGGGAGACAGAAAACACCCGCTGTCTGACTGATACCAACTCCCTGTGTTGCCCACCAACAAATATGAGGACTTGAGTCTTGAGACAACAGAGAACCCCACTAACACCAAAACGTCTCCTGATTTCAAGGAAGAAGAACAGGAAACCTGAAAAGTGTAAGAGAGGAGGAAACCTACCCAACAACCCCGCAAGGTGATTTGATCTTTTTGCATGGACTGTAGTTTCCCCCTAAAACATGCAGAACAACCTGGGAGTCCAGGCACCTATAGCTTAGGAACTTAGAAATCAGGAGATCTTACTTCTTTGTAGTTCATTTTGCAGTGGAGGATTCTTTGCAAGTTCCCTAATGAGTTCTCATTTTCCCGGCAAGGAGGTTTTCCATTAAGACCAGGGACTCCCTCACATATGTAACGCCAAGGAAAATAAATGTCCAGAGTTTCTTTTATGCTTTAGCCTTTCGGGATTTTACTAGGCAATGAATTCACAAGGCAATGTTTTTTGTGGGGAGACAAACAGGTCAATATCAGAATAGGTAAAATATAGGCCCAGTTTAAAATGCTTTAAGCCAAGTTTCTCAAAGAGAATTTCAATAGGTTTTTTTTTTAAAAGAAAAACTTTAACTGCCATTAAAGTCAATGGGAATGCAGCTTGGCTATTAAACCAATGGAGTCGTTAAACTGTACGGAGGCAACTGGTTAAATTCAGCCTCTGGAAATCTGGGGCAGGGCAGCAAGAGAGACTTCCATGAAAACTGAGCTTTCATGGCCAGTTCTGGGCCAAAAAGCAGACGGAAAATCTGGGTCCAGGGAGGGGTGGTTACCATTGCCTGGTGGTTTACCATTGCCTGGTCTTCCTTCCATCCAATTACTAACCATGGCTGGCCCTGCTTAGTCTGAGATCTGATGAGATTGTGCTTGCCTAGGCTATCCAGGTCAGGGCAAGGTGGGGTATACATGAAGTCAATAAATAAATAAATAAATAAATAAAATTCTGAGATCCTTTTCACATGTACTATCGCTGCCACAGACCCTCCCATCCTCTGCTTCTGCATTTGATTCTTTTTGCTTAAATCCAGAACGTTTCATTTGTCTGAGCTGGATTTCTGTTTTGTTAATTTCATTCCAGTTTTCCAGCCTCTCAAGGTCATTTGGAATGTTATCTCTGTCTTCTGAGGTGTTCGCTATCCCTCCCCAGTTGGTGCTACCTGAAAATTTTATAAGGCTTCACTCCACCCATTCACCCAAGTAACCATGATAGGTGTCCCATGATAGTCACCATGATAGATAGACCTGTTTAAGTATGGGCAGCACAGAAAAAAGGGAAAGAAGAATCAATAGCACAACTTTAAAACAATAAAGAGTAATTTCTTTGCCCCCTCACCTCCACAGAGTTGGCTCCAAAGTCTGGGTAGATTCAACACTAGTCTTTCTCCACCATCACTCAGGCCGTTGTCCTAGCGACTTCCTTTCTAATTTTATAATCCAGTTTTATTGCGTTTCTGATTGTATCTACTATACCGTTTTTATTGCATTTTTTACAATACACCTCACAGGTCAAACTACATATTATGATTGTTAATGTTATGTTTCTGGGTTCCCCTAACCTGATTTTGCCTCAGATAATCAAATATTATGTGGCTCGGAACTCATTTCTCTAGTGTGTGGGTCCTCGATTTGGACTGGGACTGTGGCAGAAGGGAAGAAAAGGGCTTCAGACTTCCCTTTGTGTCATTTTCCTGATCTGAAAGGACTCTGGGGTCCTATTTGCCCTGTTGGAGGGCTGCACATGTAGATAGTAAGTAAATAAATAAATCACTACTTTCCCATCATTGTTGCACAGTTCCATGGAGGGCTGCTGCTTCTCGCTATAAGAGATGTTAACTTCTCAGCTCTCGAGAGGATAAAGTGGATGTCTCGGCAGCTCATTTGACTAATTTGCTAAGCACTTCAGAGATAAAATCACTCACATCTGATCTGACTTGGACACCACATTAAGTAGAGGCTTGTTGAACGAATTAGTCTGGTTTCTATGAATCTTTCTCACATGAGCAGAAGAATACTTGCAGATTTAAGACCTGCCACTTTTCAGCTAGATTTTGGAAAAAGTGGTGACTTTTGAACATCAGGTGTTTCCGAATAAGGTGGTGTATGGAAGTTGCCAGTTAAGGCCAGGACTTTAGTAAGAATGGCTGAACTTTGGTTCAGTTGTGAGTGGTTGCAGGTTCTGGCCTAACCTAAAATGCACTGGCTAAGTGGATCAACAAGACCTGCAAGTGGTCTCTGAGTAAGAGCCTCACTACAAGTGACATCTTACACACGAATGGCACTTGATCATTTTCGCAAGTCTTTCTGGGAATTGAAGTCCCTCTCCACCACCCCTTTTCCTTCTGTTCCCATGTGATTCGATCTTGAAGACCTGTGTCAGACAGTCTCTATCTGTCCTCCCTGTACATTCTCACAGCAGTAACTCTGTTTAGCAGCTTGTCCCTGAATGGCTCCTGAGTTGCCTGGTGATGCCCCGGGTTCTAGAAAAGATAGCTTCTCAGTGCACACAGACAACAACCTCTCTGTATTCTTTCCCACCTTGGCATGCCTCTATGCCTGACCAACTAGGCCTGGAGAGAGCACACACTCTACCAGATGGATAAGATGAACAACTAATGGATGCCAACTAGAGATGCTTAAAGCTCCTAAGTTTTTACACAGGCAGATTTTTAGCTAGCAACAATAAGGTTTGTTTTGTGTGTGTTGCCTTTATGCTTTGCAACACTCCTCAAAGCTAATAAAATATATTTTAATCCAGCTGAGTCAGGAATTCATGACTTGAACGTAGGTACACCCCAGAATGAACCCGGAGATTGGAAAGCCGAGGCCTTGGGAAGGTAAAGCTTTCAGACTCAAACTGAAAGATACTGTGTCCCACCTAGGGTTACCAGGGACTTGGAGTCCCTTGATGGGAGATCCCCAGGTCCCTGGGCTCTCCCGGCAGGGGATTGGGAGCTGTCAGGCCTGCTAACCACAGTACTGCCATATTGTTTGTAACTGCTGTATTTTCCAGTTTTGTTTGTCTGCAGGTTCACAGAGACAGCTGTGTTCCCAGGACGGCCTTATCTAGCACGGCTAGCCACAGACCTTGGAGGAGTCTTACTTTCGCATTCCCAAACCTCTGCTTTCTCTAGACTATGGGGGGTGGGTGGGAAGTAGAAAGGAGGGTTTGATATATTGCAACATGTAACAAACAAGTCATTCTCAACAAAGCTTTGTGTTCAGCCAGAAGCTGTCTTGCCTTTGGATTTATTATGGATACCTGTACTTTGAATATAATCTTTCAATAAAGACCCTTTTGACTCAAGAGACCTTGGAGTTCTTGCAGCAAGGGGTGGGAGATGAAATCAGAGTAACTTGAATTCCATAGACTGACAGGAGCCCAGGGTTTCTTTCTTTGCATGCACGCACAGTGTGCACCGGCTTACGTGATGATGTCACTTCCTGGAGTGATGTCATCACGTGGGGGTCAAAGGGCACCCCTGGGTCAAAGGGGCCCTTGTCCTTGCTGGTGCAGGCTGCTCTCCCCATGGCAGCCCAGTCTCATTTGGTGCAAATGGCATGAGGTCAAAGAGCAAAGGGGGCACACCACACTACCCAGGGAGGGGGCAACCCAGGGAGCATGCCCCCCCTGCCAGCCAAGTAAGTGGGTGCAGGGGGAAAGGGTGGGATTGGGGGATCCCCCACCCTGGGCAGGGGAATGGGAACCCTAGTCCCATCTGCCTGACTGTTGGAGTGGCTGTGATCAGCACCCCAGGTTAGGAAGTTTGGGGACGGCTATTAATGCAAGCGGATTATCCACATCCTTTATCATTCATCACGGTAACTTTCTGGGCCTTCTGGGCCTCTACAGAGATTGGAAGTTTTGACCCTACCAATTATCACCAAATATGTGGATGGAGATTTTTAATCCATTGTCACCTCCCAAATACTCAAGTGGGCTACCTTGTGACCCAGTTTGGTATGATTTGTGAACTACTACGCTGCTCACCCCGAAGTGCTGGTTCTTGTTTTTAAGTTCCTGGGTTGCGGGGAGGGGAGGACTGTGTTCATGGCATTTTCATGAACACAGCTGGAGCAGACATTTTTTCCATTGGAAGCAATCGAAACAAAATCAAAAGAAATCATGAAAACACTCAAATGGAGGAGGCCCAAAGACAAGGGCAATAAAATGAAAATAAAAAGTCACACCCAAGTTCCTTATATGGCAGTACTTGAAGGGCTTATCAGGCAATGCATTCCACACTGACATTATTCCAGGAAATACACCAAAGGCACAATCGACTGCCTGACCCTCTGGGACCCACCTGTGGAATCCAGACACAGGCTACTTCCACACACACTGGATAATGCACTTTCAATACACCTTAGCAAGCTCTGGAACTGGGCTTTCTTGAGCCAAACAGGAAAATCCACTTGCAAATGATCGCTAAGTGCCTTGAAAGTTGAAACTGCATTATCTACTGTGTGTGAAAGTGGTCATATTATGCTCAATGCAGAAAACAAAAGCTCCTCTTGAGACGGCAGGCAAATAGTCCCTCTGGACCACTCCAATGTATGGCCATGTGAGGAAAGAGGATGGAATTAGAATTTCTGCACAGTTCTAAGAACAGTTCCCTGGGAGTATGCCCCATTGAATGGACCTAAGTAGGATCCTGAGTAGACATGCTTAGGACTGCTTTCTGGGGCAGCCAGACTAACTACTAAATGCTTAGAAGGAAAGAGATGCAACACATGCTCATGACTTTCACATTTATTTAAATAATTTAAAATATTTCTCTCCTTCTTTTCTCCTTTATAAAGGACTCCAAGCAGAGCAAAAATTGCATCTGCAACTACGGATGAGTTTTTAACCATTATTACCTATCCACGAGGAAAAAAAGAGCGAGTGTGGCTTTGTGGAAGACGTCGCCCACAAGCTAATTACACTGGGGAGGGGGGGGGCAAGATGCACCAGTTTTCTCTTTGCAGCAGAAGCTCCCCCGAGTGTAACCATCGCAGCGAGCAGCTTGAACCAGGAATGATGTAGCACTCAGATAATCCATCTCACTTCTCTGTATAAATATCCTTATCGCAGAAATTATGTTACAATTCATCCATCCCTACTCCAGGCTGTCCATGGAGGCTATCTAGTATTCTAAATGAGTGTACCATCAAGTCGCAGCAAGGAGCTTTTGAGGCAGGCTCAAAGCTCCAGCAAGAAGCTTTCAAGGCACGTGAGCAGCAGAGGTGGTTTGCCACTGCTTTCCTCTCCAGAGCAACCCCTGTCTTATTTGGTGGTCTCTCATCCAAGTACCTACCATGATCAGCACTGCTTAGCTTTCGAGACCTGACGAGATCATAGAATCATAGGGTTGGAAGGGACCTCTGGGGTCATCTAGTCCAACCCCCTGCACAATGCAGGAAACCCTCCTCCCCGACTGCCCCAGTAACCCTCTCCCCGCTCCATGTCCAGAAGATGGCAAAACACCTCCAGGATCCGTAGCCAAATTGGCCTGTGGAAAATTGCTATCTGACCCCAAAGTGGCAATCGGCATTACTCTGGGCATGTAAGAAAGAGCCACGAGAACTAAGCACTGATGTAACCCTTCCTGCCCTCCCTCTCACAATCTGCCTAGGTTCACATAATCAGCACTGCTGTCAGATGGCCATCTAGCCTCTCTGATTAAAAACCTCCAAAGAAGGAGAGCCCACCACCTCCCGAGGAAGCCTGTTCTACTGAAGGACTGCTCTAACTGTCAGGAAGTTCTTCCTAATGTTTAGCCAAAACTCTTTTGCTTTTACGTCAAGCCGATCGAGCTATACCATGTTGTTCCACCGCCCCAGCTATCTAGTGCTACCTGCTAAATATCTTAGGTGTATCTTCCTCTAGCAGACTCGGGCAATGTTTCTGTTGCACTGACAGTACCTGCTGAGAGATGCTGTCCACAGCCTTCTGCCTCTATGCCTACTTCAGCGGAGATGCTCTCGCAGCACAGAACAGGCCAGTAGCTGAAGTGCCTTTCCAATCTGCGCATTCTCAGGATCCACTTGCAGCACCTAATCAGCCGACTTAATCACAGAGATAAAATTTCATACCAGAAATAATTGATGAACAACATATTCTACTCCTGCTGGAAAAGGCTCCATTTTCTGGCTTGATGGGTGCTATAAATTCCCAGCAGACTAAAACTAGGAAAAATGCAATCTGAAAAAATATTGATCTCAGGCAAATTGAATCCTGCAACAGTAAAAATTGTGAAATTTGTATTATTTTTTATCATTTGTTTTATTAGCTGCCTTCAGCAACATTTTCGGAGAAGCAGGATAAAAATATTTCAAACAAATGCATAAAACAGGGGCGGAGGCTTTTCAGCTTGTAAAACACTGGGGGAGGGGTGTTGTCTGGCAGGCAAATGTGGGAGAAGAGGGGACCCTTTTTGGTGCAAATT
This sequence comes from Eublepharis macularius, assembly GCF_028583425.1. Classification (NCBI taxonomy): domain Eukaryota; kingdom Metazoa; phylum Chordata; class Lepidosauria; order Squamata; family Eublepharidae; genus Eublepharis; species Eublepharis macularius. The sequence continues at coordinate 39,015,661 of NC_072804.1, read as the reverse complement.
ACGCCATTGTTTCTTAACATGTGGGCAACCAAACACTTGCTTTTGTAGTGGAGTAGGTGCTTTTACTCCATTGTTGAGGTGGGCAGCACCCCTTCGATGGGGGTTTATTAATTTGGTATCTGGGGGTTAATTGGGTTTGTTGCAAAGGATATTAGAGAGTGTCTGATAGAGTATACTCTTTGCATGCTGCTTTCCTGGTGGACTGCCGGTAGCTCTAGCCACTGGCATCCTTGTTTTTGTTCCTGTTTGTACTCTCCCCCTTTGCTGTCTTAGTTAACTTGGACCTAACAACCACGGATGTAAGTAGCATAGGACCCTAGGCAGGGCTGGCCTGCCCATAGAGGGTAGCCCAGCAGCCACCTCAGGTGCTAAGGCGCCAGAGGGGGCACTGGCCCGGGGGTGGGGGCATGCGCCATGGAGCTCAGTTGCTCTGTGCTGCCACCGCTGCTGGCACACAGCTGCAGGCCAGGCACAGCAGGCAGCTGGGGCGGCGCATGGAGCATCTGAGCCAGAAGGCTGGGAGGATGCATGCCGCCATGCGGCACCCCAGCTGCCTGCCGCACCTGATATTGTAAGCTGCCTTGAACCTGCTTGTGGGGGGGGGGCGAGATACAAATCCAACAAATAAATAAAGTTCCACTTTCTTTCCTCCCACAACTAGCATTTCGAGGTCTACTGCCTCTGAACATTGTTAGCCACCCAAGTATCCTCACGTGTGCATGTCCCAGAACTGGATCCAGAGATCTTTTAGTACTTGTATACCCAGATATATTTTAGGCTTAATAGCCCTCTCAGAAAGGGGAAAAAGAGAGACAGATTTTTTTTAAAAAAAACCTTATTGATCTAACAAAGAATATAAAGTGGGAATGAAGGGGAAAAGGCAATTATAAATGCAAGAATAAATTCAACCCAGTTGTAAATATGAAGGCAATACTTTAAAAGGCAATTTGGAGGAGTTCAATAATAGCAATTTACTCAAGGCAATTCCAAAACACAGTGGCAATGCTCTGTCACGAATCCATAGAGTCCAATTTCACTGAAATTTACCCAAATATGTTCCACCTATGGCTAGTCCAGGAGAATGGACCGGGGAAAGGGAGATGGTGTGTGCATGCCTGCAGGGTCGTGGTGCTCCATTTTCATATCCAAACTTGGAGACACTAAGACCCACTGGGCTTTTTTCAGTCTTTCTTTATAGTACCATAGATAGCAAGACCTATTTCCTAGGACATCTGTGCACCCCCCATGCTCAGTTGCACATTGAATTCAAGATTCAAGACAGGGCTTAACTTGTTAAGTTAAGCTTATTATTTATTATACCTTTCGGTAGGGTTGCCAGGTTCCTTGAGTCCCCCAGCGGCAGACTGAGATTCTAGCACTTACCCCTTGGAGGCTGCTACGATTTTCCTTGAGGATGTGCACTCCTGGCATGCATGATGATGTCACTTCCAGGAAGTGATGTCATCACGTGGGTCAAAGGACGGCCTGGGAGTGCTCCCACGCTCGGCAAAGGGCTCAATTGCCCCCCCACAGGCCTGATTTGGCCCAAATTGGGCCTGCTGCAGGGTACGGTAGTACACCATGGCGGGGCGCAGGGGTGAGGAGGTGGGAGCAGGGGGATCCCGTGCCCTTGGTGGGGGAATGGGAAGCCTACCTTTCGGAAATATTTTAAAATGCATTGCCTGTCTCTTTTGAAGTAGCAATTATAATATATAGATACATTCTTGTTTTAAAATTATTCAAGAACCAATACATTAAGTTAACTTCAAATATTCAATGTCTGATAGTTAATGTTATTTTTTGATTTCAAACCACTTTACTTATATAGTTCAATAAACGTCTGTTTATCTAATGGCCAGGTTTATTAGGATGAAGAGAGAAAATATTCCTATTATGAATATGTCGTGTATCTGAAATTTGTATTTTAAATGTTATATTTTTATCATACTTTGATAGTCCTTGTAATGTGTATTTTAATGTAGAGTTTATATTTTTTTCTAAATTTTGTCCCCTTTCCTTTTTTCTTTCTGTATCCCTATTTTGTCTAAAAAAATAAAGAATCAGGGCAGGGCAGCACACTGAAAAAGGTCATCTCCTTTGCACATCTTATGAATGCACGCATTATCTTAGATTTACTAGTTAAGTGTTTTTCCAAGTCTGTGCTCCTCCCCCTTCCACCAGCCTTAGTTGTGTGCAGTCCCAGCCCCAAAGTACCCTTCCTGCCTTGCTAAGAGGTCTCCCACCCATTCCTGGTTGCTCCCAGGCCCCTCCAGCACTATGAAGCAAGGTTCTTCCTGCTCATTGGACCTTTTCAAAGTCATGTTGGCAGACATCTGAAGGTCGATATGAGAAACTGTCCTGTCTCCCGTCTCTGGCAATATCCCCAAGAGCCTAGCAGTTAAATGCATAGGCTCTGGGGAAAGAGTGCCACCTGGCGCAGCCTGCATGCACATCGGTTCCTGGCGTTTGGGTCGCCCTGCCCCAAGAGCTCTGCTGTGCCAAGTCTTGGGTGCTCCACAGAGCCTCATTAGCATTTTGTTGATCCAGCTGCATTTTAATTATTGTTTGTTTATCTTCCTACCTGTTTACACTCATGTTTTTAATATCAAAGAGCTCTCTGGGGCACCTGTGCAGTGTGTGCGTGTGGGAGGAGGGGCATCCCATGCCCAAGCAAAGTGCGAGTCTGTATGTTTTGCTTAGTCAAGAAACAATTTTGCAGCACTTGTGGAGGGAAAGACCTTGAGAAATATAATTTGATTAGAGGAGGCCAACTTGTATTTACAAGAGGGAAGCCTCCCTTGACTAATCCGCTGGAAGTCATCCAAATTTCCACAGCCGTGATGCTGATTGGCTGAGTTGTTTGCCAGTGTTGTGCTGGAGATGCAGGATCATAAACAGGAAGAGTGGAAGCGATCCACCGAGCACCTCTGCTGTACCTCCCCAATTCATTTCCATGGGCATCTCCACTTTGCTTACAAATACAAACACTTCTCTTGCTCCGTTGCCAAAGATGAATGTGAAAAAATCCCTGAAGTTGTTTGCTTTATTTTATTTTCCCCATGTTCCTTAGCAAACCAGCATGGTCTATGAGCTGGAAAGATATTTTGGATTATTCTGTAATAATTCCCAGTTCAAACCAGCACGCAGCTGTAAAGTTCACCAAGTTGTTATCTCTCCACTTTACCTGGACCTATCAGTTATTGTGGTGATTGGATGTATAAGTTTAGAGTTTGTGGAGGTCACAGGGAAGGAGGACTACAGTTCCCAACCTCCAGCTGGGGCCTGGAATTCTCCCAGAATTATAACACATCTCCAGACTATAGAAATCAATTCCCCTGGAAAAAAATGGCAGCTTCAAAGGTTGGACTCTATGATATATCAGAGTCTAGAAGTCACTTCTCAGGCACTGTACCCAAATCTCCAGGAATTTCTCAAGCCAAAGAAGACAACCCTATCTATAAAATGGAGCTGGAAGTCTCCAAATTATCTGGCATTTGGTAGGCAAAATCTCTTGGGTAAGAACTAGAGATGGGTACGAACCAAAATACAAACCAAAATTAAGCACGAACCAGGCTGGTTCGTGGTTCGTGAACAGCGGTTTGTCAAATCCCATTTCTGATGAACCGCCATGAACTTTTGGGCTGGTTTGTTTGGTTCGTTTTTTGGTTCATCACTGCAGACAGCCTGGTGCCAATCAATAAGTTTCCTAGACAATAGGGGATGGACTTCCCACAGACCTTCTGCTGACCCAGAAGTGACCTTCTGCTGGTCCAGAAGTGACCTTCTGCTGACCCGGAAGTGAGGATTTTCTGACCCGGATGTGCCGTTTCGTGAACCAAATGAACCAGTTCACGAACCAGGGGCAGGTTCGTGAAAGTTCATGGTTCGCGAAATTTGACGAACCACAAACCACACGGTTCAGGTTTTTTCTGGTTCGTGCTCATCTGTAGTAAGAACTACAATCCTGAGCATTTCACCTGAATTGGATGGGGAAAGAAAGTTACAGCTGGAAATGTGTTTTGCACTAGAACCAATGGAAACAAAGAACGGGAAAAAATGAATCACTTTAAGAATGACTGTAACAAAAATGAAACAAGGTTTATGAACGGCAAAAGGACTGCTAATGAGAACTGCTAATGCTTCCTTCCTCTTTATGGCTTTTCATTTTTAATTATGTTCCAGAATTTTAGAGCCCCAAACAAAAAGGAGTCAGGAGAAAATATATTTCTTCCCCCCTCAGTTCTAACAAAACACATTTTACTGGTGTACTAAACAACCATTTGATATTATTAGGAATAAAATGCCATAAAATTGCCTGTTCGCCAGGGAATATGAACTAAATAAAAGTTAGTTACGCTGCACGAGTCAAGAGTTCAGATGTTTCAGCATCACTCCTATCCAATCGACCAGAAAGCTGCAGAAAGGTTTGCAATGAAACTGTGAGCCCAATCCTCTGCCTACATACCTGCATCTGACGAAGAGAGCTGTGGTTCTCAAAAACTTATGCTACAATAAAGTTGGTTAGTCTTAAAGGTGCTACTGGACCAGGGTTTTTTTTCTGGGAAAAGAGGTGGCGGAACTCTGAAGAGGGAAATGAGGAAGAAATACACAGGATTCTTTGAAATATTACTATTTTCACACACTGTTGCCCAGTATTTTCAAGAGGTGCCAGAACTCCATTCCACCTTGTTCCCACTGAAAAAAACCCCCTGTACTGGACTCTTTAATACTTGAAAGGAAGTCACTCTGGGAAGTCGTGGGTATTAACTACACCATGGCTAGGAGTGTTCTCTTGAGCAGGGCCTCAAAAGATGAACAAGCAGAGATGTCAGCCACCATCTAGAAAGTGTCCTGGGACTGAAGAGGAATTTTTAATGCAGAACTGTCCTACCCATCCAACATGACAACTTCCATCTGTATTGTTCTCCTCAGAGGGCTTTCCATGCTCATTGTGTTACATTCCAAGGATTTGCATTTAAGATTGTTAACCAGTATTGATCCGAACACACCCTGTTTATTAACCCCAAAGACTAATTATTCCAAATGAAATTCCCTGCAGTTTTCAGAAAGGAAGATAGTAGGCCACATCCTGGCACCACTTTTGGTGGTCCTGCAAGATTTCCATGGCTGTCTTTGTATTCTCATTTCCCTGTGGCAGCAAGAGGAGCGATTACTCAACAGATACATGCTTGACAAGGACGTCATCCAACCAGAACACTAAGCTCACTTACATGCCACATACTTGTCCTAGTTGATATTGCTATGCCCAGTATTTTTCCTAGTCACTATACTGACTCAGGGGCTTGGTTTTATTGGTGGGGGAAATGGGGTGTGTCTAAGGTATTCTGCTTTCTAGGGCTGCGAATGTGCTGTACAGACAGGGAGAAAAAAGATAGTGAAACACAACGTATTGAGCAATATATGGGGATGTGTACCCAGGCAAAGAAAGGCTTTTCCCAGCACCTCCTGTACAGAGATGGCAGGGAATAGAGCTGGGGACTTCTGCCTGCAAAGTACATGCTCTGCCACCAAAGCAGAGGCTTATAGAGCTGGACTTTGGTAGGGCTGCCCACTCCTAGTTGGGAAACTCCTGGAGATTTGGTGATAGAGTCTGTGGAGGGTATAAAGCCATATAATCCACCCTCCAAAACAGCTATTTTTTCCAGGGGAACTGACCTCTCTAGTCTGGAGATCAGTTGTAATGCCAGGACATCTCCTGGTTCCACCTGGAGTTTGGCAACCTTGTAGGTCTGCTGAGGCCATAGAAGGCATCTCTTGTGACTGGCTTTGCTTTCAACTCCCACCCTCCTAATTTAAAGTGGTGCGAGTTTTGTTTCTGTCCCGCTCTCCCTAAGGGAGCCAAGGATGGTTACTTTCCACATTCAACATCCTTTTTCTCACTCCGTTGTTATTCCAAACATCAGGCAGTCCAGTTCCGAGAAGCAGGTGCAAACGCGTCCAGCAACAGTGGCACGTTAAGACAGAGCTGTGATGAAAGCAAAGTGCCAAGGCAGCCCCCCTCCCAGCCCCCACGCACATTCAGCTCCGCATCCCCTGCTGTTTGGGTGGCATTCACTTGGCTCCAAGTTCCTTTTCAAATCAGCAGCTGCCTCCCCCTTGTTTACTGTCAGGGGTTTGTATATCTCCCACGCAACACCAGAAGGCATCTAAAATTATCCCCTGCATTCAGCAAAGAGAAGCTTTTGTCATTCCCTCCTTTTAATGACAAAAATACCTCAGATGGTGAACTTCCTGCTAAACGCAGAGGAAGAGAGGGAGAGAGAGAGAGAGAGAGAGAGAGAGAGAGAGAGAAGGGGCACCCCCTTTCCCTCCAAATTAATGTTGTCGGTCTGTTTCTTTCAGTATTTCTCACCAGCACCCGCTTGGGTGCACCAAGTAAGGATTCGCTCACTGTGGGAATTATGGGGCCCACATCAAAGAACTCCTTCATTTAGAAATCTTGGCAATATGACTGTCAGAATTTGTGCCAATGCTGGCTTACTCTGTGCCTCCCAGCCCCCCACCCCACCCCACCCCAGCCCTGCACACACACACCTTACTTTGCTGACATCCTTATTTTTTAATTTGGCCCATTTGTGGCCACCCAGCCCTTGGGTCAATGGGCAAGAATGGAACCTTCTGCCACCCCAAAGTTAGGGTTGTGAATTCTGTACTGGGGAATTCCTGGAGATTTCGGGTGGAGCCTAGGGAGGGCAGGGTTTGGCAAGGGAAGAAACATCATTGGAGTATAATGTTATAGAAGCTATCTTCTAGAGCTTGTATTTCCTCCAAGGGAGGAAATCGCTGAAATCTGGAGACCAATTATAATTCCAGAGATCTCCAGGCCCCAACAAGCAGCTGGCAACCCTAATTTTCCAACAGCCTGTGGTTCCCCATCTGGCAGCCACTTGCCTCAGTGGGCATGCCAGCCCCCAGTCAGATTGAGGAAGGGTCCCCCATTACCACCTCAGGCAGGGAAGTTCCAAAGGTTGTCAACTCCAGGTTGGGGGATTCCTGGAGATTGGGGGAGAGGAGCCTGGGACAGTGGGGGTTGGGGAGCAAAGAGATCTCAGCAGGGCATAATGCCATTGAATCCATCCTACAAAGCAGCCATTTTCTTCAAAGGAACTAATCTCTGCCATTTGTGTTGGAAGAGGAGGATCCAGCGCTGTCCCTTTTCTCAGGTTTCAGAAGGGGATAAACCAAAGAGTTAAAAAGACAGAGAGGTCAGGGCTGTTTACTGTTTACTGCTCTGACTGTCCTTTGATATGTAGATTGCTATTATCAGAATTTCCTCCTCCTGACTTCCTCCATCTCTCTTCTTCTCTTCCTGGCATTGTTCCAGGCAACACCTCTTTCCTTCTCCTCCCTCCATCTTGGCAGCATGGATGCAGGCCTTGCTCTAGCATCCATGTCCATCCTTAGACTAGATAGGTAGTTAGGATCTTTCTCTCCTCCTTTCCTATCAGAGTATGGAGTTCCTACAATAAAGAACTCTTATTTCTTTTCTAAATATAACGCAAGTGTATGATTTATTATTTTCTCTCCTGCACACACACCAGCCAGCAGAACGAGCTCACACAACCACCTATAATCACGCTTCCTATGCCAAACGATAGACTCTGCTAATGGCTCAAATATGGAATCCTTTATTTAGGTTTCTGGGGCCTACATAATGATTTATTTATCAATTTGGAGATTGTAATTCTGGGAGATCTCTATGCCCCACCTGGTGGTTGGCAACTCTATATGCTCTGGTGGCTTTCCAGGCCCTTCCCTCTTTTCACTGGACTGCTGCACCTGTGCTTCTGACAAAGGCCTGATCCAGAGGCCTTGTCCACATGCTACATCTTGCATGTCCGTGCATACATCTGTTTGTAAGAAAGAGCCAACATGCATTTAATTTATAAAAGAAACCAGGGACTAGTACTTGGATAAGTTTGAGGTCTCAATCACATGTTCAGGAGTTGAGGGTTACATGAGAATTACTCAATTCACATATAAAAGAACTCAACTGTACACTGTACAGAGATCGCTCCCACCCTCTTTCATCATTTGACCTTCTACCAGGAAACAAGGTTATTAGCCAGATTGGCACATGTTAGACTGCTGCTGAAGGCACAGGAGGTAGGCTGCTAAAAAAGGCCTTTTTTGTGAGCTTCCTGGAAGCACCTGCTGGAAATGGGTGACTTCGTTAACTGGGCCATGGCTGGATCTTCAACAAGCGTGTTTGTAGGTTTATGATCAGAATGTTTTTTGTAGCCATAGCTAGCAACTGACTATCAAAATCTGAGCAGAATGGCTTCTAGAGAAGACAAAGCTCCCGTACTGCCTAGTTTAGGCAAGGACTCTTTTTTGCTAAGGGCTGTGATTGAAAGATCCACCATTTCTGGCAGAAGCCTGTTTGTCAGCTTTCTAACGTTTCCCCCTGTTGCCAGCAATTAACGAGCCCTCCTTCACTCCTTAGCCAAACGATTCCTTTCCTTTTCTCCGGGGATCCATTAGACTTTTAGAATATCAATCCATTGCAGACCTTTCTGAGAATTTTTAAATTAATCACCCTGATTACTGCTTTATTTACTCACCCAGGCCTACTTAGAACGTCCTTTGTTGCTGTAAAAAGCTTGTTATTCTCTTTAATTGAGCTGGCTTTTGTTAGCGGCATGCATTCTTGCTAATCACTTGCCTTGATGAGAGTGGAATTCCTAATTGCTAGTGCTTGTGCTGAAAATTCATCATGTGACAAAAGGGCTCAGAAAGAAAGCACAGGCGAATTGTCGGAGAGCTGCCCGTCTGAGTTGGTCCAAGGGAAATTCATGAATTGGATCCACGGCCCTTGGCCTCTGATACATGGCTGATCAGAGCCTCAGCCATTGAGTGGCTTGTTGTAAAAATCTTCTAACTAGGACCAGACTGAACTATTCTCTGTTGTCTGCAAACATTCTTGACGGTGCCAAAAAAGCCTTCCTTTGTTGTTTGGCACTCTTTGTGAAAATGTTCATTTAAATGACATCCTGTCTCAGTTGTCCCCATTTGCCTTCAGTGATGGCACGTCACACAGCCAAATCTCATTAGCTGCATCGGGGTCCCCAACGTGGTGTCTCTGAGCATGCATGACCCCTTTCCTGATGCCCACCAAGTGTTTTTAGAAAGTGGGTGGGCCAGATGGACTTTTGCCCATCAGGGCTTCTGATTGGCCATTGGAGACCTGATTGGCGGTGCATCTGTTTAAAAAGTTGCTTCAGCAGCAGCTGCCTCCATAGCACAAGGATCTTCACTGAGTGTCTGAAGGTGCATGCAACAAAATATTTTTAAACAATACGTTTAAAAGGCATCCTGTTACACAGAGCTTCTTTCTGCAATGCTGAAGAATTCCTCTTAGAGTGATGCATGACCTCGCTCCCTGACATTTTGTGGTTGGCGCCGCCTCTTGTGACAGACATTTCGTGGTTGCACCCCTATCACCTTGTGTCAGAATTCCAGGCTAAAAAAGGTTGGGGAGCCCTGAGCTGTATAGTGCTATAATGTCATCTCAGCCACTGGTTGGGTGGGATCAACAAGGAGATAAGGCAGAAAGAAGGAAGAAGAAGCCGCCGGGGGGAAACGACAATGAAACAGCAGCACCCAAGAGAAAGAACGGCACCAAATGGGACAACAAGGTGACACATGCCAGTTTCTCAAGGGAGATTTCTTCCCCGCAAAAAGCCCTGTTCTGTCCCAAGAATTAAAGGTGCGGTATTCAATATGGCAAAGCTCTATATGCAACACACGTGTCTGGACCGGATTTGTAAAATTTCATTATCTTGTTTTGACATAATGAATACAGAGGCACACCAGGGAGACAGAGGGTTCTGAACAGAGGTTTTAGCACATCTCAAAAGCGCACAGGACTATACAACATGTGGATGACACCCAGCTTTTTCTGTTGATGGATGGCCGGCCAGACATGGCCCTGAACAATCTGGCCAGAGCTCTGGAGGCTGTGATGGCATGGTTGAAACAGAGAAGGCTGAAACTGAACCCGGTGAAGACGGAGGTCCTGCAGCTGGGATGGGGGCTGCCAGATGTTGGGATCCAGCTCCCTGCCCTGGATGGGACACCACTGGCAACTTTGCCCCAGGACCTGGCTACAGTGACCCATGCAACGGTCACCTCCAGGCCAGATTACTGTAACTCACTCTATGCTGGGCTACCCCTGGGCCTGATCCCAAAACTACAACTGGTCCAGAATGCAGTGCGGGTCCTGACCAGTATATCCTACCAGTCACATATCACACCTGTCCTGCGACAGCTGCACTGGCTTCCGGTTGAAGTTTGAATCAGGTTTAAGGTGTTGGTTCTTACCTTTAAAGCCCTGAGCGGGTTGGGACCGGCATATCTTCGGGACCACCTCTCCCTGTATGTTCCCCAGAGACCGCTTCGATCAGCAGATAAATGTTTACTTGCAGACCCCGGCCCTAAGGAAGCCCGCCTCGCTTCAACCAGGGCCAGGGCCTTTTCAGTCCTGTCCCCAGCCTGGTGAAACGCTCTGTCAATGGAGACTCGGGCCCAGCGGGACATATTATTGTTCCGCTGGGCCTGTAAGACAGAGCTGTTCCGCCAGGTGTTCAGTGGTTGAAGGGGGCGGTGCCATGTCCGCCTCCCACCTTTGGGGTGGGGGGTTCTCCACACCATTGCATTTTAATGTACTTGGTTAATTTATTTTATTATTGCTTATTGTATGTTGATTTTAGAATTATTGTTTTCTTGTTTTTATTGATTTTAACTGTTGTTCACTGCCTAGATCCCTTGAGGATGGGTGGTTTATAAATCGAAATAATAAATAAATAAAACAATCATTCTATATCTGCCTGCACAACAACAAAAGAGGAATCCAAGGCCGTCCATTACTGTATGGGCTATATTTGGGATCTCTTAGTGGCTTTCAGCACCATCAACCATGGTATGCTTCTGGAGAGAGTGGCTGGGTTGCAAGTAAGGGGCACCATGTTTAGCCAGTTCTATTCTAATTTGGTTGATTGATTCCAGAAGGAAGTTTTGGGCAGCTGCTGCTTAGCCCTTTGGCATTTATGCTATGGGATCCCACAAGGATCCATCCAGTCCCATATGCTGTTTAACATCTACGTGAAACTGCTTGGAGAGGTAATCAGGGGATTTGGGGTAGTGGGCCATCACTGTACAGATAACACCCAGTATTTCTCCTTAACAGCTGAGCTGGGTTGGTTATGGTCCCTGAAGAAAGCCCTAAACGAACTGGGACCAGCATACCTGAGGGACTGTCTCTCCCTGTATGTACTTTGGAGAGCACTTCGTTCAGCAGATAAGAACTTGCTGGTGATCTCTGGCCCCAGGAAGGCTCATTTGGCCTCAAACAGGGCCAGGGCTTTTTCAGTCCTGGCCCCAACCTGGTGGAACTCTTTGTCTGAAGACACTTGGGCTCGCCAAGATCTGGTATCATTTCGGTGGGCCTGCAAGACGGAGATGTTCCACCGGGCATATGGTTGAGGCCATTATTAGGACCATCATTGAGCCTCCTGTCGCCTTCTCCTATCCAATGACATCCCACCCATCCGGGTGTCTCCCTCTTTGTATTTGAGGGCAGGGATATGCAATAGTCCATCTGAGTTATGATTTTATGATATGATTTTAATTTTATTTATATAATTATGTATTTTATGAATGTTGTACCCCGTCCTGAGCCCTCTTGTGGGGAGGGAGGGCTAAATACCAAATAAAGCAAGTAAGGAAGTAATGGGGTAGATGTGAGCCAATACAATCCAGACCAGATCAAGGTGCTGTTAATCAGTCGAGACACTGCTCCAAGACCGAGCACTCCAGGGGCTGCACTCCTCCCTGAAGGAGCAGGTTTGTAGCTTGCAGGTGCTGCTGGATCCTGGCCTACACTTCAAGGCTCAGGTCTCCTCTGTGGCACATGACACTTTTACGAGCTTTGGCTGATGCGCCAGCTCACCCTTTGAAAAGCTAGATCTGGCCACAGTGATCCATGCTGAGGTCACATCTAGATTAGATTACTGTAATGTCCTCTATGTGGGGCTGCCTTTGGAGACGGTTCAGAAACTGCAACTGGTCCAAAATGCAACAGCCTGGTTATTGTCAAGGGATGACACCCCTTTGCTGAAAAATCTCTATGGGCTGTCCATTAGTTTTCAGACAAATTCAAAGTGCTGGTTCTTACTTTTAACACCTTAAGTAGCTTGAGGGAGGGCTGCCTGAAGGCCTGCTTCCTCCCATTTTCTCCACTTCAGCCAACCAGTTAATCTCCTTCTGCTGTCCATACACCTGCCTTTAGAAGCTTGGCAGGCAACAACCACAGGCAGCATTTTTCAGCAGTGGCACTTCATCTGTGGAATGTAGGGAGGCCAGCCCCCAATGGAGGTAGGAGAATCCCTTGCCCTACCTTTCAACCCCCACCCCCAGTCCCACTGATCTAACCAGTCGGGGAGAAGGAGAGGGAGGCATGCCTAGACCCACCAGAGCACGTGGGAAAATGTTATGCACACTCCAGAGTCCCCAATGATGCACTTCCTGTTGAAAAGCCAGATTCAAAGGGGTCTCAGCAGGGGCTAAAGTGGCTCCAAACATAGTTATTTTGCCCCACTGAGACCCTATTGCTCCAGAGGATATTAAGAATTGGGGATCCTACCTGCCTGTGGACACCCTCGACCCCTGCCTCAGAGGTAAGGGGACCTGACATTCCTAGTGGAATGTTTTTCCCCTTGAGGTGTTACCCTTGTAAATTGGGAGAATTAGCAACAAGGAGAAGCAGCAAGAGGAGGGGGAGCTTAATGATCTTTTACGCCTATGTATATGAGGATCCCTTCCTCTAGAGAACTCTTTCAATAAAGAAGCAGGTGTTCAATCAAGGAGTTTTTATTTAAAATAATAAAGATCAATTGCATACCAAACACACAGCACACAGAACTAACTAGAAAAACAGAGGAAAATTGGAGAGAGATGCAGGGTTGGATTATAATTACCAGTTCCAGAATATAGAGAGCGTCCAAAGAAGAGCAGCTTCAGTAGCCAGCACTTTGCAACAGGAAGAAGGAGAGGGGCTCAGACATGCAGTCCGAGTGGGTTCAAAGCAAACACACAGAATGAGGCAATGGGTAGTCCAGTTATACTGTGGAACATACCCTGGGGCAGTACTGCACTTCTGCCCCAAAACAAGGACTTAATGGTTCTCTCCAGGGTGGGACAAAGGATTGGGAAGGTTTGATTGTGCCTTCCTGAGAGGAACTACAGGTGTAAAAAACGATTAAGGCCATAAAAGGAGAGTGGATAAGTATAGGAATGGAAGGGTATGTGAATGGATTGATTCAAGTACTTACGGAGACCTCTGTTGTTCTACGGTTTTGCACATCTCCAGGGTGTGGGACTGAACGCTAGTCTTACCTCACCGCTCACATTCCAGTATTTTTCCATTTCCTGCCTAGCCAGGCAGCTTGCCTGTGTTTTAAACACATGAGGAAAGGGTCTTATGGTGTTGCCATATTCATAAGACTTCTTAATATCATGAGGGCAAGTCTGACCACTAACAGAGGCTCGTCTGGCTCTAATGCTATGCTTTACTAGGCAGCGGACCAAACATTTTCTTTTTACCCACACTTTTAACTAAGAGGATAGCAACATCATCATCAACAACAACATTCGATTTATATACCACCCTTCAGGACAACTTAACATTCACTCAGAGTGGTTTACAAAGTATGTTATTATTATCCTCACAACCATCACCATGTGAGGTGGGTAGAGCTCTGAGAGAGCTCCTAGAAGCTGTGACTGACCCAAGGTCACCCAGCTGGCTTTAAGCAGAGGAGTGGGAAATCAAACCCAGTTCTCCAGGTTAGAGTTCCATCGCTCTTAACTACTACACCAAACTTAGATGAGTTTTTGACCTCATTATTATGATCTGCTTCAAGACTGAGAATTTGTCATTGTATTTTGACTGTCCCTGTAACACAATCTTTTTCATTTTTGTTCCTCTTTCCCTTTTTTTTCGGTACTCCTTTATCTGTTTTAAAAATAATTTTTTAAAAAAAGACTGAGAAGTCTTTTATGAAATTGCTTTTATGTTGCTCATGCTTAGGTTTTAAACAGTTTATTAACTGTTGGTGTCTTGTTTATTATTATTGTAAATGTTTGACTTTATAAGCCACCCTGAGCTGGTTCTCTGGAGAGGCAGCACAGAAATCTCCTAGACGAATAAACAAACAGCAGATAACTAATATTACCAAACACATTTACAGTGCAATCCTATGAAGAGTTACTCCAGTTTAAGCCCATTGACTTCAACGGGCTTAGACTGGAGTAACTATGCATAGGATTGCATTGTTAATTTTGTAATTCTTTTTTGGAGTAATAACAACACTAATGAAACTGGCTTTTTTCATTTTGTTATGCGATTCATCAATATCTGAATGCACACCTCTGAGGGTTGCCTGGCATCTTGGGGAACTGGGAGATTGCAACATATTGTCAGCTAATCCCCGCGTCAAAGATGTGTGTTGCTAGCCTCGATCGCTACATTGGCAGCAACAGGCGCTCTTAACTAACCACTCCAAAGCTTTCATAATTCACCTCTCCAAAAGCATCATAACAGAGCTATTCACAACAGACATTAAATAAGGCAATAGCTCAGTATCGATTTTGTGACTTCCCCCACCAGGCAACTAGCTTTTGATAACTCAAACTCTATAGATTTTCCTATAAACAAAAAATTAATATCTGCAAAAGGAGAGGAGAGCATAGAACTACTTACAGCAGAGACAATATGGCAGAAACTACGGGAGATGGATTTTCAAAAAGAGCCCTAGTACATTAGGGGTCTGTCAGGAGAGGAACAAGGCCTCGGAAAATAAGGCACTTAAGAAGATGGAAGTGGCGTGTGGTGACCTTCCAGTGTGTAGGATGCCTGAAAGTTTTGTTCATTGATTTAAAAAGAACAGGAAAGGAAAGGAAGGATTGTCTGCTAAGTAGCACAGTCAGTGTTAAAGATTTGTGACTATGGATGATAGCAGGGTTGGGGGTAATGGCACTAGCATTACTACCTCTCGCCCTGACCCATGGTAAGATAAATACTACAATAATCTACATTAGGATTTGTTTTAAGAATTTCCAAGCAGCTTGGATCCTGCACAGCTAAGCAATATCTCATACACCCAGCACACTTGGAGGGGACAAAAAAGTACTGCTGGTCTTTAGGCCATGCTGCAAAATTAATTTTCTTGGCTAAATCAATTACGGCCTGGGGTTTCCAGGAAACTTTTCAGCCATGTGTTTTAAGCACTTGGTTAAACACCTGGGGCAAGATAACACGATGCCACAGTGCTCAATTGCAAGCGATGACATTTATTGCAACATTTACCCAGACTTAAACATATTACTGAAAAGTTTGTGCTTCTTAGGGACTTGTTTCCCCTGGACGAAACCCTAAATGAGAGTTCGCCTGAGATTAGCAAGCACACGGCACAGGATGATAAGATGCTTCATTCTCACCTCTTCCTCTACAACCATCAAAACTATTATTTTTTTAAAAGTGGAGGAAGGAAGGCAAGGTACAGCTTTGTATTTATACAAATATAGCTCATTATTATTTTATTTGTTTAATCTGATTTCTATTCCACTCAGAGCACATGACAACATTTTAAAATATACAATAAATAAAGTAAAATTTTGCAGCAATATAAACATTAATAACATAAGTTATAAAAACAGCCAGGCACATTTTGCCCCGCCCCCTCAGCCTAATTTATCCATGGGGCAGGGTTATACATGGTTACAGAACCTGGGGGGGGGGGCACATACTGCCCTGCCCATGGCAGGAGGCTGATACAATGCCTTAGGTGGCCCATCTGCCTCAACCACCATATACCTGGTGGAACTAGGGTTGCCAGCTCCAAGTTGGGAAATTCCTGGAGATCTGGGGGGTGAAACCTGGAGAAACCAGGAGAAAGTGGGGTTTGGGGAGGGAAAGTACCTTGGCATGGCATAATTCCATAGAGTCTACCCTCCAAAGCAGCAATTTTCTCCAGGGAAACTGATCTCTGTGGCCTGGAGACCAGTTGTAATTTCGGGAGATCTCCAGCCACTAGCTGGAGGCTGTCAATCCTAGTGGAATGTCTCTGTCTTGCAGACCTGATGAAAGGATAACAAATCCGAATGGGCCCGCATTGATACAGACAGAGAGTTCCACCAGGTTGGGGCCATCCAATTAGACTTCCAGTCTGTGAACTTTGCATAGACCTTTGTTTTTTAAGAAATGAAAATGGGAAACCCAAAATAAAGTTCCAAAGAACAAAACACCCCAAATATTGATTAAACACCCCATGTTGATTAAAATAATAGATGCTTCTCCCTAGTGTAAAAACTATTATTTGATTATGAGGCTGTGGGTAAAGACTTGTCAGTTTTGGCTTTACATAGTGCTGATGCTTTTATGGTACTTTACAAATAAGGCTGCACCAAAAAATTTACCCACAAATATTTAAGAGTAAAAAGGGACATTTCTGGGTATGCATAAAAAGCGGCACCTACAACCCTTGTTTGCCTTTTTGGTGAGCTGGGCACAGGGACTTTTTTACCACCAAGAAGCAGTACCCACTTTGTCATCAAGCATCAGAGCCACCCTTACCCTGAGCTAGCTTCCTGGAGGCAATAGCCAATCAGCTTTGCTAATATTGTGCCATGAAGCCAAATCAGAGTGAGGGCAATGCTTCCACCGTTCATTCTGAACAGGGAAATATTTTTCTCCATTTTGCATCCCCTGCCCCCCAGAACGATCACTATAACAGGCCTGTGTTTATCACAAAATGAATCCCTTATTGACTCAGTCCAAAATAACAACAACAACAACAACAGATTTATATACCACCCTTCAGGATGACTTAATGCCCACTCAGAGCGGTTTACAAAGCATGTTATCATTATCCCCACAACAAACATTCTGTGAGGTGGGTGGGGCTGAAAGAGCTCCAGAGAGCTGTGACTGACCCAAGGTCACCCAGCTGGCTTCAAGTGGAGGAGTGGGGAATCAAACCCAGCTCTCCAGATTAGAGTCCCACACTCTTAACCACTACACCAAAATGTTATTATTGACAATAATCATTAAAAATATGTTGAACAGGGCTCATTAGTGCAGAATCTTTGCTTTATGCAGACAAGATCATTTTTTTCTGTCAAAGAAGAATATAAACTGGACCAGCTCAAATACGTTCTTAGAAGTACAAGCGTACATGATGTGATTATTTTTACCGCCAAGGCCTAACACACCACATCTATTTTTCTTTACATTTGGCAACCGATTGGCCACAGGACTTTTGATCAGGAACTGTGTCATATGGTGGTAGATGGAATTGATCGTTAGGGGCTGTTGCCAAATTTCCAGCAACAGATAACAGGTCCCCCCGCCCTTGCCCTCCATTAAGCCAAGTGCTGTGATAGGCAATAATGGATTCCATACCAGCTTGATGAATGGCCTGGAATCCAAGGGAGCACAATTCACTGATAACAGTTTATCGGCGTATTGATGCACAACAGCAGATAATCACCAAATGCAACACTGTTTCTCTGCTTCCCCCAATGACCATTCATTATCTGAACTCAGTGGAACCTCCTGAAAAGGGATCTCCTGGACTTTAAGCACCAATGGAGAGAGGACCCCATGGAAAGCATGACCATGGCCTCCTGGGGCAGAGAGTTTTCCCTGTGGGGGCCTCTATTTGTAAAATGTCTCAGATCACTTTTCATTACAGGGCAGTGTTGGGGTAAAGGGGTGGCAGGTTTCTATCCTGGGTGAACCACCACCTTCAAAGGTCTTATAGTTTAGGGTTGCCAGCTGGAGACCTCCTGGAATTACAACTGATGTCTAGGCAACAGAGATCAGTTACCATGGAGAAAATGGCTGTTCTGACGAGTGAACTCTATGGCATCATACCTCACTGAGGCCCCTCCTCTCCTCAAACTCCACCCTCTCTAGGCCTCACCCCTCAAATCTCCAGGAATTTCCAACTTCCAACACTACTATAGTTCAAGTAGTAGCCAACAATAGCAAAGAAGTCTGGGGCTCCCGTAAGAGTTGCCTATCTCCTGGTAGGGTCTAGAGTTCCCCCAGAAGTATAACTGATCTCCAGGCTACAGAAACCAGTCCCCCTGGAGAAGATGGCATCTTCAGAGGGCAAACTCTATGGTGTGCCATAGATTCTGAGTTTGCTCCAAAACTTCCCTTTCCAAAGGCACCACAGCTAAATCTCCAGAAATTTCCTAAGCCAGAGTTGGCAACCCTAGCTCCCTCTTTCCTCCCACGATATTCAATAGGTGCATAGTAAGTATGTGCAGAAAAACAAAAAACTCCCCAAAGCTATGGGAGAAAAGACACCAGAGGGGAACAAAACAGGAAGCCCCCCTCCGTGACCTCACCTGCCCACCCTCCTCTGCTGTGGCAGAAGCAGTTCTCTCCTCTTCCATAAAGGCAAACACTTCAACACCCACAATGCACACCTCTCATACACCAGAGTTGCCCTTTCTTTGGCAACCAAGCTGCCAAAGAAAGGGCAGATGTGCAATCTCCTATTCTAGTTAATAACAGATGTTACATTTAGTCCATTTCTCCCTCACTCTTCTGTCAAGGAGTTCAGGGTTGTGTATGTACTTTTCTTTATCTTCACAAAAACTCTGTGTGGTAGGTTATGCTGAGACACTTAGAGCTAAATTCTGCAAGACGCCCAACACGTGTCGGGTTCCTGCAAGTTTACCTGGAACGTGTAGTCATGCCCCGCCCCCAAGCTCCTGGAGGAAAACCTGAGTGGAGCGGATTTTTGCAAAACTGTCTCTTGCAAAAATCTGCTCTGCTCAGGTTTTACTCCGGGAGCTTAGGAATAGGTGATGTCAGAGCAGCAGCAGGGCCAGAAGGACAGGAGGGAAAGAGTCAGCAAGGGGAGCCTGAAGAGAGCCGAGCCCAAAGATGACAGGCAGCTAGCAGCAGCAGAAGGAGCTGCAGAGGCTGCCACTGCCACAGCTGCTAGACTCAACCATCCCTTCCCACCGAGCTCTGAGCTCGGAAGGCTCAAGTCTCCTTCCCCTCTCTGTGAGAAGGGATGGTTAAGTCTAGCAGCTGTGGTGGTACTCACTGATACTGAGTCTGCACAAGCTGCCATCAAGTTTTAGCCAACTTATGGCAAACATACAGAGATTTTGAGCCAAGAAACAAACAGCATTGGTTTGCCATTGTCTGCATCTGTACAGCAACCCTACTCTTCCTTGGTAGTCTCCCATCCAAGTATGAACGAAGGCTGACCCTGCTTAGCTTCTGAGATTGAATGAGATCAAGCTGCTCTGGACCATTCAGGGCAGGGTAGATACTGAGTACAGGCACTGGAGGGGGGAGTTTCTCTCCCTAGTCCTGAGGGGGGAATTGGTGAAAATCAGTGCAACATTATATATGGGGGGGTGGAGAGTGCCATCAAGTCATAGCTGATTTATGGCAACCCCTGGAGGACTTTTCAAGGAAAGGGACTACAAAAAGTGGTTTGCCATTGCCTGCCTCTGCAACCCTGGTCTTCATTGGAGGTCTCCGTCCTATCCAATTACTAACCAAAGCTGATCCTGCTTAGCTTCCAAGATCTGATGAGACCAGGCTTGCTTGGGCTATCCAGGTCGGACTTACTGGCATCTTTTTTTAAAAAAGGACTGCATATAAGATATATATCCCGATCCCATAAAATAGGATGAATCCATCTTGAATCTCAGCTAGAAAATTATAAAGTAAATAAATAAATAAATAGAGCAATGCAAAAATTTTTGAGGTGCAACTTATTCTGTATTTGCAAGCATAGTTAGCTCTGTTGTGTGCGAGGAAACATTCTATGAGACCTT
Organism: Eublepharis macularius; assembly: GCF_028583425.1. NCBI lineage: Eukaryota > Metazoa > Chordata > Lepidosauria > Squamata > Eublepharidae > Eublepharis > Eublepharis macularius. The sequence continues at coordinate 38,995,768 of NC_072804.1, read as the reverse complement.
CAGTCTTTGATAAAGCAGACTGTTAGCCAAGCTCTCCATTCGGCAAAAGGAGAAGAGACTGCAGCACTGGGCGAGGGGTGTTTGTATGCTCAGGTAGCAATCAAAGGTTGTTTAGAGGGATTTTAAGCATCTCTTCCTATTTTATTTAGCTGTTTACATACACCTGTGCTATTTGTAAGGCAAACAAAGGAAGCAATTTCACACCTTTGCCAGCTACAGGCTGCATTTCAAATGGTAATTGGCCCAGCAAAGCCAGGCTTTGGGTTTAACTGAGTTCACACTTCCTACGTGTTTGTGATGCACTCTCTCCCTTGAACATTAAGATATAGCAATTAAAGAAGATAGAAGTTCCAGGTATCTGGAGCTGATCCAAAGAAAAATCCCCCCAATGCACTTTATTAAGACTAACTAAAATGACGCAACACAGTGAGAAAGCCAGAACTCTGCATCTTTGATGCTAAAAAACAAAGGGGAGGGATTTTCCTCCCTTTTTTGTATTCTAACTTCCAGGCTAATGAAGAATTCTGGAGCACTGAAAAGTCTGCATACTGTCTGGTGTCATTTGGTTGGTCTTAGTAAAGGGAATCAGTTGCTGTCAGGGTTGGGAAATCCACTTGTTGTTGTTGTTATTCAAATTACACACCAGAGGGAGAGCGGAATAGAAGTTTAACAACAACAGCAATAATAATAATATTTTACATAAAAACTTTAAAAACACTATAACAATCAAAACTCGAATTTTACTGCACTAATATAATTTCCAGGTGGCAGCAGAGCTCAGCTATTTACTTGGCCTCACTTTGGGTGTAGTAAGCAGCAGCTAGACAATTTAAAACAGGGTGGTGGACAGGTCTATTGGATCTAACCCTACATTTTGCTTTTACAAACTGGCCCCTTGAATATCTATGTCTGGTTGGACCAGATTAGCCTGATCTCATCAGCTCTCAGAAGCTATGTAGGGTGGGCCCAGGTTAATACTTGGACAGGAGACCACCAAGGAAGTCTAGGGTCGCTGTTGAGAGGCAGGCAATGGCAAAACCACCTCTGAATGTCTCTTGCCTTGAAAAGCCTACGAGGCTGCCATAAGGCGGCTGCAACTTGATGGCAAAAATAAATAAATAAAACTAATGTCTGTCCTAATTTCTGAACCCTTTCTCATTCACCACATACAGTCCCATTAAAGCTTCCACTAACATAACCTCAACCAGCTCGGGGAGTAATTAAAGCTGTAGCTGCAAACATTGGATGCTGGAGTCCAAGCTTCACCTGTTGAACTCTTACTCAGTCCTGTTTATCTGCCCTCTGTTAAAGTTGCAGGGGTGGGGGGATGTTGGCAATCCTATTGGCCGTAGCTCAATATTTGGAAGGCAAATCATGTATTCGCTTTAAAACCTGGTTCCTTCCTATGTATTTGGACCTCATCAGCAAGGCAGGCTCGGCTCTGTAGGCCATCTCTCCACTTCGCTGCTCTGTCTTTATTTGAAAATTCAGTATTCGTTTCAGCCTAGGGCAAGAGTTCTGCCAGAGACTGTCCTAAAAATCATCAGATAGAGCCAACAATGCCCCCTCCCAGAGAGAGAGAGAGAGGAGCAGGTTTCTTCTGTCCTTGTCTGGTTTCTGTGGTCAAGCCCTTGGAGCTTTTCAGACTCCTGTATGAGAAGTGGCATCTGTCAAAACTCTTTTCCGCCACAAGACAGTCTGTAGGGCTTGCAGAACTCCTCAGAGCAGAGTCAGCTCCCTGACCTATTTGACCAAAAGGCTTTTTCTTTTTTGCCTGCCTCTTTTCAGTGAGAGAGCAGGACCTAGAGTTGCCAACTCTTGGTTGGGAAATTTCTGGAGATTTGGAGGTGGGGCTGGGGGAGGGTGGATTGTGGGGCGGGGAGGGGATGGACTTCAGCAGGGATGGGATGCCACAGAATCCATGCTCAAAAGCAGCCGGAAATGATCTCTGTAGTCTGAAGTTCAGTTGTAATTCTGGGAGATCTCAAGGCATCATCTGGAGGTTGGCAACCCTAGCTGCCTGGAACACCTTACCAAAACTCGCACGTTCACAGCAGAAGTTATGGCTGTGTGAAGATCTTTTTCAATAGCTGTTATGATGTTATGAATGAAGATCACGGTTTGCTGTTGGAGAAAGCTGGAAGGAAGGAAGGTTGAAGGATGTCTGGCTTTTACAGCAAGCTGTAGCCTACGAGCACTTTTCCACACTAAGGTAGCAATCTTGTACAACTTTATGAATGAGGAAGGCTTACAGCACATTCGCTCTGTTAATTTTCAAGACTGCTTTTTGGTTTTGCACAGAGGCTGGTCCCAGCTAACCCCTTTCAAAGGAGCCCTCTCTGATCTGGGGTGGGCCCTTTCCAGAAAAGTGGGCAAGTCCAAAAAGGGCCCCTGCCGTGATAGAATGACTAGAGTTGAGCTTTGCATTCAGTCCCAGGTTGCTGCAGGGTTGGAAGCTGACTCCAAGGAAATTGGAGGGGGCAGATGAGAACCCCTTTCAGAGAACTTAAGAGGACCAAAAACGTACAAAAAGGTTTGCAGACAGCCTGTAGCCAGAATCACGGGGTAAGTGCCTCTGTGAGGCAGAAATATAACAGCCTAGGGGAAAGGCAACGCTGGCTGAAAACAGCAGGTGGATTCACCTGGTGATCAGCAATTGGGTAATTAATTGTGGCTGGTTCAGGAGTGCCTCCCAGGCAGTTCCGCCGTTGGCATAGGAAGTGGCAAGGCAGGAGGTGGATTTGGAAGTACAGCAGGGAAAGCTTTTTCCTTCTGCACTAATTTCTGTGTTTGAAAAAATATCATCTGCTAGATTTCTGAGCTGTTGCAGACAGAAATTTGCCCTGTGCAGCCCCTTCATTAAAAAAGCATAGGAGCCTAATAGTGCAATCCTAAGCAGAGGTAAGCTCATTTTAGCCCATTGAAATAAGTGGGCTTAGACTGGAGTAACTAGGATTGCATTGTAAGTGTGCTACATTTGGCAATCTGAGTAGGGTCAAATGAGAGTGGCTTGATGAGAGATGCTTGCCTAGTTAAGGTAGTGATCTTATGCATGAATCGAATCTAGTAACACCTTAAAGACCACCAGCATTTCCAGGGTATAAGCTTTGGGAACATGACTCTCAAAAGCTTATACCCAAGAAATCTTGTTGATCTTTAAGGTGTTATTGGACTCGAATCTTGCTCTTTCTAAAGCAAAGCAAGATGGCTGCCCCCCCCCCCCCAATCTTATGCAGATTTATTTGGGATTGCTTTACGGTACTACATGTTCCAGATGGGTAGCCAGCCATGCTAGTCTGTAGCAGCAAAACAAACACAGAGTTCTTGAGTTGCTATTGATCTGTTTATTTCACTTGTAAGTAAATCCTATTGAACTTCTCAGTAAACAGGACCAAACTGCAAACCACTCAGAGACCTTCAGAAACACTCATTGTGGCCTCTGGGATTGCCCAGCACGTTCAGAGCTAGGCTTGCCAACCTTTAGGTGGGGCCTGGAGTTCTCCTGGAATGACAACAGATCTCCAGATAACAGAACTCAGTTCCTCTGGAAGAAATGGCAGCACCAGAGGGCAAACTCTATGGTATGCTAGATTCCCACCACCACTCTAGATCCCCAGTAATTTCCTAGGCTGGAGTTGGCAACCCTACACATCTTCTAAGACATCTCCCTTCCCCACGGGCTTGCTTGGTGGATCTCATTAGATATCAGAAGCTAAGCAAGATCAGTTCTGGTTCGTACTTGGATGGGAGACCACCAAGGAAATCCAGGGTCACTACGAAGAGGCAGGCAATGACAAACCACCTCTGTTTATCTCTACCCTTGAGAACCTTACAAGGTTGCCAGAAATCAGCAGCGACTTGATGGCCCTTTTCCCCACCAATGCAGAATGCCAGTCCTGTGAGTGGTGGGATGTTTCTTGGTGTTTACCAAACAGCATTTTAATTCTCCCCTCTTCACAATCCTCGCTGAAGTGGTTGCTTCTCGAGAGTGGTAAGAAGTCAAACTGTATTTGAGGAAGGGATTTTGTTTGTAAATATGAAACTAATCTAGGTAGCTATTCAAGTGCAGCTAGTTCAGGTCTGGGATGCGATTAGAATGTCGTGCTTGTGTAAAAGGATTAGCCAAGAGAATCTGACTGAGCCCTGGCTTAATTTTAATTTGGAGCCGCAGAAGGCTTTTAACATGTGTAGCGTTCCCCTGGGTGTGTTGCTTCTTCAGGAAGGAGGGAGGAGGAGTAAGTGGTCTCTGTGTATATGCCATGAATACCCACCTTTTCGTTCCAATTGGGTCATTCCATCCTGAAGTTCTACTCTCAGGAGCCATATTAGACAGTCTACATTTTTCACTTGGAAAAATCAAATTGCCACATAACGGAGTATCATCAAATGTCAGTACTAGAACGACCAAGTAGGCCACCTCGTCCAGTACCCTACCACCACAAGTCATGCCCCATTAAGCCTCTGCAACCCACTCTAATACAACTTTACTACATACTGTAGAAAGGGAGGAGGGCACAATCTCCCCGAAGTTAGGCAATTTTAAGTCCCACTGATTTATGTGGGAGAGTTAACACTCTGCACATATTCAGAAACACCCTATTGATCTGATCTGTGTGTCCAAATTAAACCCTAAAATTAGAAACAGGTTCCAAGGCTGTGCCCTGAGAGGCCCAGGTATAAATTAAGTTTTGAAAGCATGAAGACTGCAATCCCAAGCATACTCTAATCTGTAGGATTTACCTCCAAGAAGACAAGCTTATTAGAAGGAGAACTGAGCACACTGGAATATGGGGCTTGTCTCCTGTCAGCATTTAATGTATGCTTTTCCTGAATGTCTCTTTATTATAGATAATACATGTATCTGTATTCAATGTGGAATGCCTCTCCAGCATGTAGCATCTGTGCAATCCACAAAGGAGGGATTGTGTGAATTCAAATTTCCAAATGGTGATGAGGCTAGCTGGCTTTTACTCTTTGTTACCATTACTTCCATCCTTGTAAGTTCTTTGGGGCAGGGATGTGTTTTTTCTTATACTAAGCACCAGGGGAGGGGGAGGGAAGACAGCATGGTATATGTCCGATCTGGTAAAATCGAGGAAGCTAAGTGGGGTCAATCCTTGAATGGGGACCACCAAGGAAGAGACTGCAAAGGAAGGCAATGGCAAACCACCGCTGCTTCCCATTTGCTTTGAAAACCCCTTGTTCGGGATGCCATTTCCACAAGGTGAAGGTTTTAAATAGCCCTAAGTCTTTACTCCTGGCTGTGCTAACTACAATGGTTTTGCACTATCAGTACCTGGCGACGAGCAAAAATAAAGAGGGATCTTGTGACACCTTAAAGACCAACCCAATTTTATCCCAGCATTTGGGGACCAAAGCCCACTTCTTCCAAGTGACAAAGTTTGGTACCAAGGTGTGCCATGGTGTTTATCAGGGATAATGTTCCTGTTGGCTTCTGGTCCATCTTTGGGTGTGTATTGGAGGGCTGTTCAGGAATGAAGCCCCAGCACCCAGAGTGGGGTTTTCTGGGGCACAGTGTCAATGGACTGCAGTTTCCTAAAGAAATCAGTACTTTACAGCAATTTATCCCTTAGTATTCCTTTGTGGGGATCTGCTGTAAAAGAATGGTGTCTCTGCTTCCCGTGAACAGTCCAGCTTGCTCATAATGCCCCCCTTGTAGTCTTCTGTGGTTATGAGGTCTGAATGGTTTTTGAGGCTGTTTACTTGTGGTGACAAAATTTCCTAAAAAGTGACATTCCCCTTCTTTCCCTCCCTTTCTTGTTTAGAATGGATTCCTGATCCTGATCTAGGTTTTTACAGTCTTACTAGAGAAATAACTTCTACATTCTTCCCCCTCTGTGGAATCTAAGCTGCATCTTCCCTGGGGCACAAAGCAAAGTGTTTTTCCCTTTTGATAGGTGTCATTAAAGTACCACTGACTGCCATCTGTTCTGCTAACTGGAGATTTATTACCTATTATTTTTTATTAGCATAAGTTAACATGACATCTTTATTTCATGATATTTAATTAATAAACATTTAGGCCCAATTGTCCACAAACTCAATTATTGTAAACTTACCCCTGATTCAATTAGCTGTGGTTCATTACATTTGACAGAAATAAGTTCAGCATCTTTCTAATTCAGAGCCTAACATTTTTATATTTGCAGTCTCAAAGTATTTTAATAATTACACAGCATAGTATATATACTTAGACCCAGGGCTTTTTTTCTGGGAAAGGAGGTGGTGGAACTCAGTGAGTTGCCAGCACAGGGCGCAACTCTTGGTGGGAGGTGGTGCCCCTGGTACCACAGGCAAGTGCGCAAAGTGCGCGCACGCTCCCAGGACCAATGACATCACTTTGGGTCAGCTGGAATAAGAGGGAAGTTTTTAAAAGTTTAAATCTGCCTTGGCGAAAATGATCACATGGCTGGTGGCCCCGCCCCCTGATCTCCAGACAGAGGGGAGTTTAGAATGCCCTCCACGCCGCCAGTGGCAGATCTCCTCTGTCTGGAGATCAGGGGCGGGGCCACCAGCCATGTGACCATTTTCAAGAGGTTCTGGAACTCTGTTCCACCGCGTTCCAGCTGAAAAAAAGCCCTGCTTAAACCCAGTACTTTTCTTGTTCAAAAAAAAAGTGCCAGTACTCATATACAAGTCAGAACCAATTTTCACCAATTCTCCATCAGGACTTTGGAGAGCTCCACAAAAAAGGGGCCAATACCAGTGAGTGCTACCACAAAAAAAGCCATGCCCTGCATACACACATTTATAATGAGGGATAACTGTAAAGGAAAATGAAAGAACAAAGTGCATCAAAAACAAAACTAAGCTATAGTAAAAAGAACAGAACAGATGGTGGTTTCATTCCAGTAATGAATGAATGGTGCCCAGTGAGGGTTCTCCAGACTTATTGTCTATTTGATGACCTTCCCTGACTCTAGTATAGTTTAGTTTGTCAGTTTTGTCATTTCAGCTCTCTGCCACATTCTCTGCAGAAAGCCTTGAAGTTTCAGAACGTTATTTCTCCGGATTGGCTGCTAAATTAATTCTAGCAGCTGATAGGAGATTAATAATACATTTAAGATAAATGTCCACATTTCCTTTCAAATCACAGAGCAGAAGAGTTAACAACTCCAGAGGCGACTGATAGTCTGAAATATCTTCTGGAAGCTGAATAATAGCCTGCTGCTGATGCCTTTGTGTTTTGGGGCATTGCTATCAAATAGGAAATGAGTGGAAAAGGCTTGTTTTTGTAGGCTGAAAAAGGTATCTGATGCAGTAGATATGTTTCATAAAAACTTTTTTAGATTCACACAGATTAACCTTAAGGGGATACGACTTATATCCATTTCCTGCCTTCTAGTCAATTGTTTCCTCTCCTTTCCATTGGTACTCCTGAACACTACCCAAATTTAAAACTAACATTATGGAATAATGATGATTACTATCCTGGCCCAACAGATTTCCAAGTTACGACCTACCCTTTATCCCTTCAAAACATCGAACAACAAATAGTGAGTGGACCCCATCTCTCTATGAATGGGCAGCCCCCTCTCTATTCTCCTGCAAACTTTCATTTTATTCCTGTAGGTCAATCCACTTGCTCAAGAGCTAGGAGGGACCATTTCTGTCCATTCCTCCTTCTAATTGCAGTCCCCCGAGCAAGAGAGAGAGCTATAGATTAAGGATCTGGGATTTTTCCAAGGCTGCAATTTTTTATTAAGCAGCTCGACCTTTCTGTTGCAGCAGGTTTGGGTAGTCAGCTGGGCTAGCTGGAAAATAGTAAAATCATCCTTGTGTATAAAGTGCCACGAAGTCACAGTGGACTTAGGGCAACTCCATAGGGTTTCCAAGGAAAGAGTGAGATTCAGAGGTGATTTCCCACGCAAGTACTAACCAAGGCCAACCCTGCTTAGCTTCCAAGAACAGGCTTGCTTGGGCCATTCAGGTCAAGGCAAAACCATCAGCATGCAATTGCATAAAGTGAGGGGAGAGTGGATCTCCCTTCCCCTATGCATTCCAACATCTTAAAAACACCAGCATACAAATGCAGAGCCATTTGAGAGCTGAGGATCCCAGGAATGTGGGGAAAGCTCCCTCACCCCTCTTATATGTCCTCTCTGGAAATGGGAATTTTGCTTATAAAATTTAATTTCTTACACCTGCCTGGAATTTGAGAGGGAGAATTCTTTGCATGAGAAATACTTTCACACACCCCTGGCGGGGAGACTGTTAGACCCTGTTACCCATTGAAATCAATGATAATTATTATGGAATTGATTTCTAGCTTTACTTCTGAGACCGAAAAATCTGCCTCAGACCAGATCTGGCCCAGCTCCAAATGCTGCTTTCTTTTTTCCCCGCACCCCTACAACTAACTAAATGTTAGGACCATGCTGTGGCTTATTGTCTACCACTGAGGTGCAATACCTGAATTAATGAAGACTGAAATCGAAAGTGCCGGGAAAGCAGGTCATGAAGAAGTTTGAGGTTCCGTTTATGACTGTGAGCACCACAATTAAGCTCAAAGCACTGGTGTGCACTCGCTCATTTTACCAGTTTCCTCCTGCATCCATTAGCGTGGCTCCTCCAAACAAAGGCTGGCTGAATTTTCAAGGGATCCCTTTTTAAAAAAACAGCAAAAAGTGGCATTTCAAAGAGTATGAAGTCTCCCCCTCCAAAAAAAGACCAGACAAAAATAGCCTTTTGCTGTGAAATATCACTCTTTCCCAAAAGAGAGGGAGGTGTCCTGAGCATCCCTCTTCACCTCTTTTCCTACTCGGCTACCCCAGTCTCTTTCACAGTCTCCCTCAGGCTCTTTCTTTGCATTGTTCCACAGGAACACTCTTTCTGCCTGCTCCCTTTCCTTTACCGTGTGCCTTTTAAGCTCCATGTGAAGTGGCCAAATACTAAAAAAAACTCTTGGGTCCAGCGGTCATTTCGTAGAAAAAGAGCTGGAGAAACTCATTAGCATAACTCATTAACATAACTCATTAGCACATGCCACGCCCCTTGACATCACCTATCCTGGCCATTTTGGACCCAATCCTGGCCATTCAGGACTGAAATTGGCCCAAAATGGCAAAAAAGGGCTGAAAATGGCCAAAAAGGGGCCCCAAATGGTCAGGATTTGGCTGCTGCTGAACAGGAGAGTGATCCACCACCTGTCAGAGGCCCGATCCAGGCTGTTTTGGCCCCAATCCAGGATGAAACGGGCCCAAAATGGCCGAGAGTCAGGTGGGCAGGGTCTTTGGCGAACTGCCAGAACTGCGTTCCTGCACGTTCCCCTTCAAAATGAGCCCTGCTTGGGTCTATCCAAGGAAGTATTGTCTGCTCTGACCAGCAGCAGCTCCCCAGGGCCTCGGGCAGAGGTCTTTCACATCCCCTATGACTTGTTCCTTTTAACTAGAGATGCCGGGGATTGGTCTGGAGACCTTCTGCATGCCAAACAGATGCTCTACCACGGAGCCATGGCTCCTGCACTTAACTTCCAATTTTTACAAGGTTCATAGTTAAAATCTGAGGGTTACTACTACTCGGTTGTCTCTGTATGCCTTTTGTAATACCACCACTGAGGGCCTTTACACAAGTCCTGCGAATAGTTCTTGTGATCCCTACACAAACAGTGGTCAAAGAGGGCTGGACCACAGGAGATCCTATGCTTAACAAGTAGGTCACTATAATTATCCAACCCTGTGGGGCACGTGCCTCTTCCATGGTAATGAAGAAGGTTTCGTTCAAGGAAGCTTTCGTTCAAGGAAGGTTTCGTTCAAGAACTGTGCCAGCGCAAAAGCAACTACAAGATGCAACACAAATTCTTTATCAAGGCAAGATCTGACTATCAGCCTGAAACACAAGTTGGATTGCACAGGTGCCAAGTTCCTTAGCATGGTGTTCAAATTGAATTTCCACAGAAATATGGATGTGGTCTGACCATCTCGCCTCACCCGTAAGCAAGGGAGCTGAATCAAGATAGGTTTGCCTGGTGCTTGCGTTCATATCCAGGTTCTGAGCATTCCTGGTCCTTGCACCTACCACCCAAAGCGACCTTACCTCATAGAGGATCAATGCCCATTCCTGATGCCAGCCACTTCTGTCCCCATTTCCTGTCTTCTGTACATACTGGGTTTGCCCTGGCCCCCTCCCCTTCTAAGGTCAAACCAATTCTAACTTGCCGGAACACTTCTGGGCTCTTACCTAGCCTCTGCACCGACCATCTTTTCTTTGCAAGCAAGATCTTTCTGATTCCTGCCTGTTTCTCCTATAGCTGGAGAGCATCCTTTCCCAATGAATGCTGTTTGACATCTCTGAGGCCACCCCTGTTCTATGAGCTGCACAAGCACATATCATGAGTCCTGCTTTATCCTTGGATTTACTAACAGCCTGGATCCTCCCAGCTGTTGTTGGATTCTCCAGTAGATCCCAGGACTGGCATTCTCTTTCCATTCTTTCCCCCCTCCAGCCTGCCTCATCAACGTTGAAAAGTGCATCTACATGGATCTCTAACCACACCATTACATATTCTGTATGTGAAGGCAATTGGGTTGTATGTATGAGTGCGCTGGCTGTGTCTCCACTACACAAATGTGTGTTCTACAAATCTAACTAACCAAATAACTTTGTGAAGGGATGTCATCATGCATTTATCTTCATTTGTCAAAAAAGATGGGCTAACTCACATGTGACTGCACCTTTCCGTCTTCCCTTCATTCATGAAGATTGATGCCCTCTCGGATATCACTCATGATAGATTCCTTAAAGCTACTGAGAGACTGTGCGGGGAATTGCGTTTGCTCTGTTGGTTTGGTGGCAGGTTAAGAAAAGGAAAATCACTGTAACGTCTACACCGGACATGGTGTTGTTTTAGTGTTGCTTTTGAGGCAGGGCTGCTGTTGGTTCTTTCCCCACACCCTGTGTCATTTACCAGGAGCCCAGGTGTCCATGACCAACATTTCTCCTCCTGTGCTCTTATTACACTGTCACAGTTTTGTCTCATGCAGCTGTGCTGGAACGCAGTTCTGCAGCAGGATGAAGAGGAAAGAGAAGGAAAAATGGTAAAAGGTCCAGCCTCAATGGCGGAGCGTGCGTGTCAAATTTTGCTCCTGCCTTCCCTGTACGAAACCTCTGGAACTTCACTGGAGTATGTGAATCTGTCCTCTTTGCTCCTTTGCATGCTCTGCTTTCAAAGTTATATGAGCTACAGACTTCTTTCTTTTGGCACAGATCAGGAGGATTAATACCAGTCAACAAACGCCATGAGAGGCAGCAGACAAGCTTAAAGCAGACCAGCTACACTTGAGCTACAGGTTGCTCACGCTGGGGAGTCCAGGGCAAAGTTGAGAGTTTATAGATCCAAAGCAGAATCTTGTCAGTCACTTATGCCACGAGCAAGTTCCAGATGGAGGTGCAACATCTCTTCTTCTGGCATCGAAGGCAAGTTAGCATTGGACTGTGATCTGGGAGACTCATGCTTGAATCCCACTCTGCCATGGAAGCTTTCTGGGTGACCTGGGGCTAATCACTCCTTCTCAGCCTAACCTACCTCAGAGGGCTATAGTGAGGATCCACTTTGGGTCCCCATTTGGGAGAATGGTGGGGCATAAATGAAGTAAATAAATACTTGGGTCACTGAGACCCAAAGCAGACTGTGCTGTAAGGAAATAGCTCATGTTAGTAAAGTGATCGGGATTCTAGACTGTATTACTGTGTATTGTTTGTTGCTGTAACCAGGGGTCATTTCATAGAAAAAGAGCTGGAGGAACTCATTAGCATAAATCATTAGCATATGCCACACCCCTTGACATCACCGGAAGTGTGACATTAGCACTTAACTGATTTGCATATGCCACACCCCCTGACATCACCTATCCTGGCTGTTTTGGACCCAATCCTGGCCATTCAGGGCCAAAATTGGGCTCAGAATGGCAAAAAGGGGCTGAAAATGGCTGAAAAGGGGCCCAAAATGGTCAGGATCAGGCTGCTGCTGAGCAGGAGAGTGATCCACCACCCATCAGAGGCCTGATCTGGGCCATTTTGGTGCCAATCCAGGCTGAAACAGGCCCCAAATGGCTGAGAGTCAGGTAGGCGGGGCCACCTGTCATGTGACCTCTTTGGGGCACTGCCTGCACGTTCTCCCTCAAAATGAGCCCTGGCTGTAAGTATGCGCCTACCGGATAGTTCCAAATTTGTTTAATACATCATATCGATTTGCTTATGTTTAGTCTCAGCATTGCTTTCAGCTCTGCAGTGGATTTCTGTTTCTTTTCAAATTTCTGCAACTCTTAGCCTATTCTATTGTTTATTGAACAACAGCAACATTTGATTTATATACCGCCCTTCAGGACAACGGCCTCCGCAGCTCCCCGAACAGCCGGCGCAGTTCCCTTGACCCCCGAGCTCACTCACCAGCTGGGAGGTGGCTCCTCCTGCTTCCAATGGCCCCGGCTGGGTTGCGGCATGCCAAGCTGGCCTGAGCTCCGAAGAGGAAGGGTGAGCAGTGGTGCCAAGGACCACAGGGGCAGTGAGGGAGGCAAGGCCATGGCAGTGAGGCCCCACAGGCCACCCCGCCAACCTTACTTGGCGCTGCAGCAACTGCAGGGGCCCTGACAAGCAGCTGATGAGGCAGGGAGCCATGGTGGCGCAGTGGAGCCTCCGGGCGGCTTGCAAGCCCATGTGCCAGCACTATGCTGCAGAAGCTGATGCCGCCCCAGCCCAGGCTGGGAAGGCCTGTCCCCAGGGCCACCATGCCCCTGCAGATCACCAGAGGGCTGATAATTCACTGGCAGAAAGGCTAGCTCCGGAGAGCTGTGGGCAGGGGTGGGGACAACTGGGAAGGGCTGAAGACAGGCACTCTGGCCAGGCCGGAGCATGTGGCCACACCAGGCCCAGGTGCTGGGCCTCACCTTGGGGGCGGGTTCGTGGGAGATGGGGCAGGGATGGCATTAGAGGGATAAAAGGAGGACTCCATATTCCAGCTGGGGAGGAGAGTGGAAGTCTGCCCCTGACACAAGAGGCTGGTTCCTGGGAAGTGGCTACTAGGCTGATGGGCTTCTTGCCTAACACCAGAGCATCCCCATTCTGAGGTTTGTGGAGGAGCCCTCTGTCATGCCCTCAAGGTCCTCAACAGTGGCCTACTAGATGGCCAAGGACAGAGAAGGTAGGATGGATCCACACATCAAGGCCAGCATGGCTGACTCCCCTCCCCCGGCACTGACAGATCTGCTAGATGCTGACAACAACTTAATGCCCACTCGGAACTGTTTACAAAGTATGTTATTGTTATCCTCACAACAGTAATCACCCTGTGAGGTGGGTGGGGCTGAGAGAGCTCCCAGAAGCTGTGACTGACCCAAGGTCACCCAGCTGGCTTCAAGTGGAGGAGTGGGGAATCAAACCTGATTCTCCAGATTAGAGTCTTGCTGCTCTTAACCACTACACCAAACTGGCTCTCAGCTGTTGACCATACTGACTTAAAATATGTAATCCACCTTGAGTCTCAGTGAGAAAGGAGAGCTATAAATAAATAAGTGAATGAATGAATGAATGAATACAATGAATGAAATGGAACATACAACAGAAAATGCTATAGGGTTTGACTTGTAGAAATTAGGAAGCAACCAGAGATCAGAAACAGTGGTAAAACAAAGCACAAGTATTCGCATGACACATTAAACAATGCAAGAATTACTAAGTAGGAATCTGTTTACAGCAATGGACAGTATGAACTACATACAATGGTATTGTCTACAGTCCCTATCCCTTTACCCATTATGAATCACTGCAAAGATCCATGAAGAGACAAAAGTTGAGATCCCAAGATTCTTGGGGCACTCTTGATTGAGAAACAACCATCCAAATTGCCAGTCCTGCAGAATTTGAAGAGCCTCCTCCACAGAGCATAAAGCTAGAAAGGGGAAGCTATCTAGTCTAACCTCTCAAAGGCATTACTGCCCATTCGATATCCCCCTTATAGAGCTCTGTGCAATCCAGAGAGCTGGTTCACCAGCCCTGGAAAGCTAGCCATGAACCTCACTGCTTTGGGGTGGATTAGGCATTGTTTTGCAGCAAATATAACAGCCAAGGGAAATATCAGCACAATTACATACAACAACAGCAGCAAAAATTATTCATTAAAGTTGTTGTATGATCATAAGTTCTGTTTTTCTACCGTTGCTTGCATTTTCTACAAGCCGTCAGTCTCCAAGTTTGGCTGTGATGATTTCCTTACTTTTAAAATTTATATCCCACTTCTCCAGAAGAGTGGGAGCAGCATACAACAAGCCAGTTAAAATTAGCATTTTACTACATAAAAGAGTAAGCGTGTTCGAAACGACTCACCTCTTATCCCAGAGAGCAGGCAATACCGTGCCCCTAGCAAGGATAAGCAGAGAGTCTCACCTGTCTGCCCCCCCCGCCCGCGCTCCCAGCCTTTCCAGCAGCCTGGTCAGGTGCAGGAGTGTGTTGGGCACCTGCCTCCCCCCCATGCTCCCAGCCTTTCCAGCCACACAAATGGGTGCAAAAGCACACCAGGTGCCTGCCTCCTCCCTGCCCCCCCTGTGCTCTTGGCATTTCTAGCCATCCAAATGGGTGCAAGAGTGTGCCAGGCACCTGCCTCCTCCTCCTGTACTTTTGGCCTTTCCTGTTCCCCCAGAGACCTTCCTCTTCCCCATAGCCTTGCTAGGATAGTAGACTTGGCCTCTGCTCCTTCAAAAACCAGGTTTACCTTCCCCTTACTTAGCTGAGCTAGTAAACATGGCCTCTGGACCTGTGGAGGCCAGGTCTATCTGCTCTGGAGCTGCCAACTGGGTAGACCTGGCCTCTGTAATTCTGGAGTCCAGGTCTATCATCCATAGTATTGCTAGGGTGGTAGCCCTAACCACCACTCCCTCAGAGGCCAGATCTACCTTCCTCTTCCTCAGCTGGGCTGGTAGACCTGCCCTCTGGACCTGTGGAGGCCAGGTCTACCTGCCATGGTTTTGCCAGTTAGGTAACTCTAGCCTCTGTACTCCCTGAGGCCAGGTCTACAGCCCTTAATATTGCCAGGATGGAATACTTGGCCTCCAAACATCTGCAAGCAACTAATTTAGCCCCAGTCGAGACTGAATCTAGCAGCTGTAGGGTGCAGGAGCGCTCCAGGGCCCTTGCTGCCCCCAGTAGTGCTTCCAGCCTCCAGAGCCACCCAATGTGGGCCATGAGGGTAGTGGAAAGGCCTGGCATGGCAGCATCACCCTCCCAAAGCCCTACAGCAGGGCCATACTAAATCAGTTTTCTAGAGCCCGTTGTATTTTTTCTGACAATGGACTCTGTTGCTACTCCTACTATTTAAAAGCCAACCCATGTTGCTGATGACTCACTTTTTATCCTGACACAAGTGCAGTGAGTTATCGGCAACACTGCGCCTGCACCAGGATAGGCCCAGAGAGGGTGTGGCCCTCACAAGGCCCCATGGCACAGCCCCCCCAAGGAGGTCTCTGGAGTGACAGATGCGGTGGGGAGGCAGAGGGGAGGTGGTGGGGAAGCCCAGCACGCTAGCATGACCCTAAGCAGGCTCCGAGCAGGCCAGGGCAGCAAAATGGGCCCTGGAGTGTTCCTGTGCAATGTAGTGGGTCAGAAACAGGCCTGCTGTGGAGCACAGGAACACTGCCGGGGCAGTGCAATAAGACCTGGAGCGCTCCTGTGTTACCAGAACTGCTCTTTATTATAAGGGGGAAATTAGCTTTAGCAGTCTGTAACTATTAATATTAAGCGAGGATCATAACCTATGTTTACGGAGGTCCCGATCCCAGACACTCTAGTGAAAAAGAGGCAGACAAGGAGTAAGGTCCAAACACGTGTATTGAGTGTAGCGTAAGCCTAGCTTGCACAATCATACAAAGAACATACAAGGTCTAAGAAATATAGCGTAGGAAATACAGAGACATTCGCATTAGCTGGTTCCCAACGATGATCGGGGGAATACTCACTTATCCTGAAGCGAAGCAGAGACACAACAGCGAGGTGGCCCAATGCCAGCACTGGGACCACAGACGGACAGCAAGGAAGTCTGGATAGGGATGGCCTGAGCACCGAGTGGTCTGGGAGACCAGCTTAAATACCCCAAAACGTACCCTGGGGCTGGTGCTGTACTTGGTGGTTCTCACAGATTAAAACAAAGGGCCACTTTAGTAATCAGATTGTGATAAGTGACACCTCAGGAAGAGGGGACAAAAGAGGGAGGGGGAAATCCAAGTGGGCTGAAAGGATGTTCCAGCGGACAGGGCTTGTCCTGATGTCATCAGCTTTGGAATGCGGAGGTTTCTTTGAGATGCATTCTCTAAGTGCTTGGGATGGTCGGCACTTAGTTCCTTCTCCGGGGCGGCTCCTAAGATATGCAGAGCGGGGCGAGGGGCTCTCGCTGCGGACGTGGTGTGCCCGCTTCGCCGAAATGGCTTCTCAAAGCAGTCCTCTTCCCAGGGTCTTCTGGCTGCCTGAGAACATGGATGCCGGCTGGGCATAGCTGGGGCTGGATAGCAGGCTGCCCGGTAGCGAGGGCAAGCTCGGCGACCGGCCCGCGGGAGGCTCCAGGCGGGAACTGACCAGGGAGCGCCTAGCCAGGCTCGCTGGAGGTTTCCCCGGCAGGCGCCCGGCTGCTAGCAGCGGCTTGGGCCCATATGAGGCAGGCTTCCATGGAGGCAGGGGGAACAGCACACAAAACACAGTCCAAAGCAGGGAACAGGCACGGTCCGTGGCAGATGGCAATGCAGGCACAGGGCACCCTTGTAGCAAAGTCCAAACACACACAGGGAATTCCAGATATAGGTCAGGGCAGGGCTGCCCAGAAAGAGAGTCCTTTGTGCAGTTAACCAAACATGGAGTCAGTAAACTACACAGTCTATTACAGCAGCAGGGTAATTGACACGCAGGCAGGAAACTGACACGTGTATCAGAACACACACGTGCAAAGCAATCTTTGGTGCAGCAGTAAAACAGCAACGCAGGAAACTTTAGCACAGTTCATAGCAGGCTTCAAAGCAGGGGAGGGGGCCTACTTGGCAACACCTGCGCTCTGCAGCAAGCCCATTTTGGCCCATTTGAGGCCAAATTGGGCCTGTTTGAGGACGAAATCGGGCCAAGGAGTGCAGGAGCACTCTAGGGCCCATTGCACCCCCCCCCCCATGGGCTGAAATTGGCTCACGGCAGAGTGCAGGAGCCATTTTCTAGAGCTCATTTTTTAAAAAACATGCTTGGTTGCTAGTAAGTAACATAAAATGCCACTGGACCCGAATTTTGCTCTTCTACTGCAGACCAACATGGCAACCCACCTGAAACTATCAAATCTGCTGCAAATCTAATCACAGCACACAGCCAAATCTCCAGTTCAATAAAACAAATAAGCAACCAACCCAAGGGAATGTCAGTCCAATGTCTTCTCAAAAAGTAGCTTGGCATGTTCTCTGCAATGGAGCACTCCAGACTTCCAATTAAAGCCTTCTGCACTCGCTGGACAGAAAGAACCACTGGAAGAGATCTGTGAACCTATCAAAGTGGGCAAGCAGTGGGTATCTATGAGAACAGGCTGGTGCTGAAAGAGACAGAGCAACGGAAGTCCCAGCATCTTGGTCTTTCCCTTCCAGGATGTTAGCAGAAAGAAGCTTTTAACAGAATGAAGAAACGAGACAGGACAGAAATTAAGATTCTGTTCCCTGATTCTGACTTGTTTCTGCATAAATTTCACAATCCTAAAAGCAATTACTTGCATTTCAGTGAAATGAGCATCCCTGTAGCCCTTCGCAGGGACGGTGGAGGAAAGAATGAACACACACACACACACACACACACACAAAATAACAACAACAACAACATTTAATTTATATACTGCCCTTCAGGACAACTTAACACCCACTCAGGCAGTTTACAAAGTGTGTTATTATTATTCCCACAAGAAAACACCCTGTGAGGTGGGAGGGGCTGAGAGAGCTCTGAGAGAGCTGTGACTGGCCCAAGGTCACCCAGCTGGCTTCAAGCAGAGGAGTGGGGAATCAAATCTGGTTCTCCAGATTACTGTCCCACACTCTTAATCACTACACCAAACTCTCTCTCTCTCTCTCTCTCACACACACACACACACACACACACACACACACACACACCAGTCTCATGATGTTTAAGGGCATTTCTGAGCTAGTGTGTGGGAAAAACAGACACAGTCAGAATTCAAGTTGGTTCCAGTTTAAAGCCCAACCTTCCTTCTGAACTGCAGATTGTAGAAACTGATGCGTAAGAACCCCTGTGCGTAGCTGACCTGAGTCCTGGTGATGGGCTGAGATTTCAGAAAGAAGTATCCTGCTAAACATCCATGTCCTACTGTATGTTTTAGGTCTCCACATTTAATTTGATTTGGTCCAGTAGGTTTTTAAATTACTCACCAAGGTGTGTGTGTGTTTTTTTTAATTCCAAACTCAGCTGGTGGCTTGGAAACCCATTTCAACCCCACGTTACAACTGGCTGTACCTTGGAGCATTCGTTGTGTGTCCTTTACAATTACCAAACAAAATACATAATGGAATGAGCAAGCAGTTTAATCTGTTATCAATTTGTGAAAAGACAACAGTGGTGTTTGCTGAGTGGCATAAGGAGAACAGCAGCCTTACCAAACGGAAAGGTGCCCCGCTGGATTCTTAAATAAGATTGTGTGACCTCTGCAATTACTTTCTATTGGCAGATGTCTCTGCTTTGTCATCTGCATATATGCACAATTGCCATGTGCTGGTGTAGTCGTCTGCCCCTAGAGGACGTTATCCTCAAGATGGTGAAATGGAACAGCACTAAAATTGCAATTCCAACCACAAGGTAGGCCGTGGCCGAAAGTCCCTTTCCTTCTTTGTAGTGACAAAATAGCTGAAAAATCATAAAGCAACCAGAAATGAAAGCATTGTTGAATTTTTGAATTTTAGAAGCCACAAATATTTATTCTGCCAGCTGCAATTATGAAGTCATGGTACTTCTGAGAAACTACAAATCTGGTTAAATGTTCGCAGTCAAAATGTTAATTATAAGGAATTAAAATGCCTATCTATTGTGCTCATTTAAGCTGATTTAGAAAGCTGAAGAGACTGACCGACATCAGGTCAGTTTTGTACTGACATACAGGGGAAGAACAGAATCTGAGACAACTCGGCAAGGAAGGGGATTCATGAATAGAACACAATTCATCGTTTTAGAGAACAAAACAAGTTGAAGCCCACACAGAATTTTCACAGATGTGTTCTATGAGGGGGCGGAGGGCTGATATTGGCATAATTATTATATTTTCCATCTTACACAATAAAAACAGACATACCAAATCAAAGAAGGAACAGCCCACAAAATGCATAAAAGCACAATGTTGCATGGGGGATCAGAAGCCCACACAGAGGGATGTGCCGGTGGGAATTTAAAAAGCACTTTGGTGTCATGCTCTGGCATTGCCTTGATGGCACCACTGGCCAAAAGAGGCAGCCCCAATGTGGAACAAACAGCTTCTGTGTCACTCCAGAGCTGCTGCTGCTGCTGCTACCGATCTAGGATTGCTAACTCCAGCTTTGGAAGTTCCTGGAGATTTATAACACAGTGGCACAAGACGATGCTTCTTTATAAAAGGAACAGAATTATCATCTACTTCATTGTCTGTATTACTGTATTCTTGCTGCAGGCTTCTGTTTTTGCAGTTTCATTTTCTGCATTATTATAGATCACATCTGATACCTTTTTGTTTTGCGCTGTTTTTCTGACTCATGTAATCCCCAGGGCTTTTTTTCTGGGAAAAGAGGTGGTGGAACTCTCAAGAGTTTCTGGAAAAAGAGGTGGTAGAACTCTCAAGAGGGAAATGAGGGGAACTGATCTCTGTCTGGAGATTGGGGGTGGGGCCACCAGACGTGAATATTTTTAAGAGGTGCTGAAACTTGGTGCCACTGAGTTCTGGCTGAAAAAAAGCCCTGCTAGTCCTTTTGCATGATTTACAGGATGTCTTATGCTATCTGATTATATGAGGCAATCAATCAATCAACTTGGGGGTGGAGCCTGGGGAAGACAAGGTTTGGGGGAGAGGCCTCAGCAGGGTGTAATGCCATGGAGTCCATCCTCCAAATTTTCTCCAGGGGTCCTGATCTGTATATTCTGAGGATCAGTTGTAATTCCAGGAGATCTCCAGTGCCCACCAGGTGGTGGAGAGTGCCCTCAAGTCAAAGCTGACATATGGTGACCCCTGGTAGGGTTTTCATGGCAAGAGACTGTGGTTTGTCATTTCCTGCCTCTGCAATCCTGGTCTTCACTGGAGGTCTCCCATCCAAGTACTAACCAAGGCCAACCCTGCTTAGCTTTTGAGATCTGACGAGATCAGGCCCACCTGGGCTATCCAGGTCAGAGCACAGTCCCCACCTGCAGGTTGCCAAATCTATACCAATCTTGCCTCCTCTTTGTGACTGCTGTTCCAGGCCCAAGCCATGTTGACAACCCAACAAAGGCAAGAGGAAACAGTTTATAGCGGGGAGCTATAGAGCTACAACCCTCTCCCATAGCTTATGGAATGGGCCAGTCTCAAGCTGGTCAAATCAATTCAAGCCTCACTCTCCCCCCTCCAAACTCAATTCCACAATGGGAGGGTAGGATGGAAAGAATTTACATTTTTGGACTCCCACCTGCCAATGAAAGTAAGCTGGGTCTTGCACTGTGGCAAGAACACTTCAGTCTGTTGCTCTGCTCCTCCCTTGAAGGTCACTTGAGCATCTCAAAGCCCCTCTGAAGGACTGAGGAAGAATGGCCTGGTGCCATTCTTTCTCTCTGGCATAGGTGTTCATGCAACCCTCCCCTCCAAGGGGGTTGATTCTCCCCTTCCCTCTGAAGCCCAAGTTAATGGAAGTCTTCCTCTCCATCGACCTTGCCAAGCCCTTGTGACCACAGAAATGTGCCGTTCCATGCCTGGGAGGCCAGCCTGGTGAGAGGAAGCTGCCAAGAACGTGGGCATCTCATTACTGGAGGAGATGAGACGGCCTCTGAGAATTTCTAATCAGTATTGCTCCAGGATGTGGAGCGAATGTCGGGGATGCCCACAGGTTGGAAATTTCTGAAATGCTATCACATTAATCATTCTGCAGTCAGGGGTTATATATTTTATTGAAAAGTCTGCCTGCCGTTTAAAGGCAGGGAGAACAGACTGCATCTCAAACCAAGGGCTTGGGGGCACGTCCTTTTGTGCAGAATCCAAACTCCCTTTTATAGCGGAGGACAGACTATTTTCCTGCATGCCCAGAGATGGCTTTTTTGAGGGGGAGGGGTGATCAGAGATGAAACAGATTAATACCCATCACACGAAGAAAAGGCTCTTTCCTGGCTTGAGCAAAGCCATTTAAAGATGTGTTGGTCCGGCAACTTTCAGACTGTTATTAAGACGGTTCTCTCTACATTTTGATGCTCCAACGTGGAGCTGAATTTAGGACTCTGTCTTGAAGCCGTCGTGCATTGTTGCCTTTAATCCCAATATTTGCCTTCTCTTTTCATACAGAACAGCCTAATTACAGGCCAAATCATTTTAAACATGTGCAATTTTTCATTTTCCAAAGTGTATTCCTTTGACTGGGACTGACCCCAAGCCTCAGAGGGCTTATTTGCATCTCACAATACCGGCTTTAATGGGTTTAATAGTTATTTCCCTCTCCCTAGGGAACCTTGGGAATTATAGTTGTATAGGAGGGGGATTAAAGAGCAATTTCTTAGCACCTTCACTAAACTATTGTTCCCAGGAGTCTTGTCAAACTTGTGTAAAACGAACAGGTTGTAATGCACCAGAATTGGTGCTAGGTGTTCACATGACATTTAAACTAGCTACTCCTGTTCATTAAGAGGCATCTTATCGCTGAACTGTTTTCATACCAAGTCCAGGAATATACCTGTCCAACATATATACCTTTTGTGATATAATGTGAGATGCCCCACTCTGTTTTCTAAAGAGGCAGCAGCCCTTTTCTCTGTGGGGGAGAAAGGCATTCTGGAAAGTGTCAGCTAGTCTTATAAACAGTTTGGTGCTTTGGGATGCTGGTCCCTTTGTAAACAGGATTATGGATGGCTCTCTCAAGGTGAGTACAGACAACCATTTATCAAGTGGCAGCTTATGACACGAACCACTTGGTAAAGCTGTAACGTTCTGCCAAGTGGTGGGAGTTTTATCACCCCCAGATTCCTGGGTGAATGTTTGGCAAAACTCTCCATCACAGTTGACAAGACCAACTTACTAGAGGTTCCCCAGGGCAAGTTACTTCTTGGCAATGAATAGGCATCTTGTCTGAAGTCACAGACACTGTTGTGCATTGGGTGAAGCACCAAAGCACCTTGAGGGTGCAGGATCTGTGCTTATGAGGCAGCAGATCTGCCATTCCATTGGAGTGGCTCTTTGGCTTCACCTATTTTCTCTCTGCATTTCTGTATGGAGAGTCTGGTGTAGTGGATAGACTGCTGGTCTAGAATGTGGGTGTGAATCCCCACTCTGTTAAGGAAGCTCATTAGGGGGAACTTAAGCCAGTCACTCTTTCTCAGCCTAACCCAGGGCTTTTTCCCCCAGCTGGAATGCAGTGGAATGGCATTCCTGCACCTCTTTAAAGTAATCACATATCCAGTGGCTCTGCTCCTTTCTTCCCTGATCAGGCCAAGTGTTGTTACTTTCAAAGCCAGCATTTTTTTTCCACTGACAGGAGGGGGATTCCCCTCTCATCAGATGAAAAAAAGCTGTTTTAAAATGCCAGCAGCTTTTTCAGCAGAGGGGAGACGGAGGAGGGACCCCCGCCTCCTCCCCTCAGCTGAAAAAAAGCAATGGGGCATTTGATAGCAGCAATATTTTTTTTGCAACGCAAGCAAACTGTTGCTGCTTTCAATGCCTGTAGCTTTTTTCAGCTGACAGGAGGGGGATTCCGCCCCTATCAGCCAAAAAGCAGCTGGCTTTTGAAAGGAACTCTTTTGTTGCCATTTGCAAATGGCAAGAAAAGTACTGCTTTGAGCTTCGGTGTGCTCCATAAAGATTCCTGAATCACTAAGGAGCATACCGAAGTGTTTAAATACTTGAATCCCAAAGCAGCTTGCCGCTTGAGAGTTCCACCACCTCTTTTTTCAGAAAAAAAGCTCTGGCCCTAACCTACCATAGAAGATCATTGGGAGGACAAAATGGGAGAGGGCAACAATATTGTGAGCTGGATTAGGAGAAAAATATGTTTATATATTTCTGTAAACAAATAAAAAACGCCACAAAAATGTCGTAAGTCTCCAGTGCTTTCACCTCTAAAGGAAGATTGCCCACCGAGTAATACAACCCCTGGAACTTCTCACCACTTGGAGAAGTAGGGAGCACATAATGCCTTTGCTTTCAATTAGAGCAATTATTAAGTAAGCCTCAATTGGGCTGCAATATCTGATTAGTAAAGTACTTTTTTGTGAATGCAGAGGTGAGATTAAGGCCTCTGTAGTAGCAATGCTCGGCAGGTAAAGAACTCTGAGAAAAACTGTTTCCTTAACTGATCCAAGCCCCTCTGATATTAATCGGGTGGATCACCTGAAATAAGGACAAGAATGTTTTACATGCCTTTGTCGTGCTTTGGTTAAACTCACTGGGCTTGGAGGAAAAATAAGCCTTGTGGCTTTTTTCGTTCCTGACCTCGAAGCACTATCTTTTCATCTACACAAGAACATAAGAAATGCCTTGCTTGACCAAAAGAGTTGTCCATCTCGTACAGCATTCTGTTTCAAACAGTGGCCAACTAGTTGCTCTGGAGAGACAAAGTAACGGGGGACAGAGGCCAAGGCCTTCCCCCAATGTTGCCTCAGAGGATTGGTATTTGGAGGTTTACTGCCTCAGTATATGGAGGTTCTGCTTAGTCACCATGGCTAGCAGCCACTGATGAATCTCTCCTCCTGATGGACATAGGTGAAATGTCCCCCTTTTGCTGTGGGTTCCCAGGTTAGAGTACTCTCACTAAGAGTCTCTCTACATGAAGCGTCTTGGTGTGTGTTCATCAAGTGTAGGGAGACACAGTGTTAGCCAGGAAATGTAGTTTTAAAAGACAGACCTGGTGGAGATCGCTCCTCAGAGGGATCTAGTCTAAAATTGTGTGGGATCGCAACCAGAGGGCAGCAAGGAATGGAAATGAGCTGGAGCTGCCTTCCAGAGCCAGGCTTGGACCTGGAGAAGTTATAATGGGCTGAAGTTTCCCTTCTGGCATTTCATAACCCCTTCACACATCTCCAGTGTATAGCAAAGCCTTTGCCCTGCCACTGGCTCTGTCTTTTTGAACTACCCTTCCCAGCTAACATTGCCTCTCCTAACACGTGTCAGATATCTTGTGTAGAGAGACTCCCAGACACTCATCCTCAGGTCCATTCAGCAGAAACAAGCTGGCTCAAAACATCAGCCGTTTATTTGCAAGAAGACAACTCCAACAATCAACAGCTGCAGCTAATGTATAAAAACTGGAAAACTGAAACAAGAGCTCTAACCAATAGGACCAAACTAAATCACACAGATATTAGGGGAGGAGCCGACATATATACAATAAATATACCACACTAAGTAAGCACCTTTCTACCCCACCTGCCTTTAAGGAGTTCTCAGCACCATAGATGTTTTCCCCTTCCCTGAGTTAATCCTCACAAAAAGATACACAAGGCTAAGAGAGTGTGGCTGGCCTAAGGCCAACCAGCAGGCTTTATGACTGTTTAGTCTGACTGTTTAAAAACTGCACCACACATGAGAACATAAGAAGTGCCCCTGCTGAATCAGACCAGAGGCTCATCGACTCCAGCATCTTGTTCGACATAGTGGCAACGAGTTGCCTCAGAGGGCCACAAAACAGGACATAAAGGCCAAGGGTTCCCACCTGCATTGCCTCCAAGTACAAGTATTCAGAGGTTTGTTGCCTTTACTCACCACCACAGCTAGTAGCCATGGAAAGACGGAAACTCCTGAGCAGCACAAAACACCACACAAAATGGAGACGAGGAGAACAATGTAAGATGCTTTGAATCCAAACTGGGGAGGGTATAAATGAAGTAAATAAACAATTGCCAGTCCCATTGGGATTCTTGACACAAGTGCAGAGGAGGGAGGGTATCCACCTGCCCTCTCCTTGGCTTCCCACTCTTCCCACCTGGAAATTGGCTCTGCAGCCTCTTCATGGCACGTTTCCAACTGCTGAAGGGAATTGTGGGTGATTCTTGGTCTTTCCCTTGAGTTCCACCTAAAAAGCAGCATGGGAGAGTCGCTGCTCTATGCCCTCAGGGTCTTGCATTGACAAATGGCGAATTGCCCCCAGAGGCCTCTAAAGCCACCCATATTACCTTTAAAAAAGAGAGATGTATTTATTTAAACATATCACGTCTCCTCTCAACAGTCAAGTACATGCTTCTGTGGCAGCTTGCAGTCATAGCTTGTGTTAAACAGTGACACATTAACCTGATTAAGATAAATATTTTTGAAAGACCATTACAAAAGTCCACCCCAATCCCCACCAATAAGAATGCCCAGGTTCTCTGGGTGTAGGATTGTCAACTTCCAGGTGGGACTTGAATATCTCCCAGAATTACAACTGATCTCCAGACCACAGTGATCAGTTCCCCTGGAGAAAATGGCTGCTTTGGAGGATAGTCTCTAAGGAGTTATAGCCCACTGAGCTCCGTCACCAGACCCTCCCTCTCCAGGATCTAACCTCAAATCTCCAGGAACTCCCCAGCCTGGAATTGACAACCCTATTTGGGTGGGTGCCAAGAATGGCTATGTGGAGGAAGTTCTTCTGGTTGTCACCGAGAAGGTCCCCTTTTCTTTCAGAGCACCCATACACTCCTCTGAAGATGGGGACACAGAACTTACTGGAAAGGGCAACTGATAGAAAGGAAAGCATATGTGGGAAGATGGTGGTCTGGTAGCAGTAGGGTGCAACTTCACTTTGCCACAAGGGTGTCACCACCACCACCACCTTTGCTTTGCTGCCAGGGCACCAATGGGGCGAGCCATGGGCTTTTTCATTCACACAGGTCTGCTCATTATTGAGTAGGTAAGTGGGGGAGAAATAGAGTAGGGAACCTATAATCAATTAATTGAGTCTATTAATCACCTGGCCTTCTATCTATATTATCCCTATTGAAATACTAAGAAAAAGAGCCGCACTGCTTCCAAAGTCACACAAAAATCTATTAAACTAGATATTGCCACATATTTCTTATGTAGTATAAACGTATTAATATGTAATGGTTTAATAAATATTAATAAGGGCTGCTCATTTCTAGTGAAATAGGAGTTTACATCTCCTTAGAGTTTAATTAACACAAAGATTATATCAACTGTGGATTTTCTCTTGGGTTCGTCGTACCTCCAGAAATACTGATGAATTGAACAAAGTTAGGAATAAATTCAAAAATATCCCAAAAATCCAACACCACCCCACCACCCCATCATTCTATAACTTTTCCTTTTTACTGGAGCAGATAAGTAAATGTCTTCCCCCCCCCCCCAAATACATATCAAATTTAATTGCTTTTATCAGGAATTACAGGGGTTTCTAATTTTCTGGTATTTTTATTTCTAGGAGTTAGTTTCAAACCTTATCTTAATAATCCTGATAAAACTTTGAAACATGGTGATATTTATAAGATTTGTGACAAGCTCAAATGCCTGTAAAATGTCATGATCAAGTTTTCCTTTAGATGTCAGGTTTCCAAACTGCTGCATGCCTTTATCTTTTTCATTTCATTTTCAAGGACCCGTTGTGGCAACCCCACACTGCAAAAAAAGGAGAAAACAGAAGCCAATTCTTTTGAGCTCACAATTACTATTACAATTTTCACTGACCACATGGCTTCCTGGTCTTTATTTTATATCAGGGAGGCCGCTCAAAATAAGAAATCTTTGCATTTCCCTCTGCACCCCCCACCCCAGTCACCAAAGCAGATTTTAATCGTAATTTGGATTTTGATAAATGTTGGAATTTGTTCATCTTGTGGGGGAAGGATACATTCTTTGGAATTGGGTGGGAGAACACCCTGCATTTTGTAAAAAAAAAAAAAAAGGATAAACAGCCAGCACAGTTACTGACTACTGAATGCATCTGTCAGCTACATTAACAGAATATCTTTCTGTGTTTAGTGCAGTGTGAGCAGGGCTTTTTTTCAGCAGGAACGTGGTGGAATGGAGTTCCGGAACCTCTTGAAAATGGTCACATGACTGTTGTCCCCACCCCCTGATCTCCAGACAGAGGGGAGATTAGATTGGCCCTCCGCACCACTTGGCGGCGCGGAGGGCAATCTAAACTCCCCTCCGTCCGGAGATCAGGGGGCGGGGCCACCAGCCATGTGACCATTTTCTCCGAGGGCAACCCACTGAGTTCCACCATCTCTTTTCCCAGAAAAAAAGCCCTGAGTGTCAGTATGCCATGGCTGGTGGTGGAGAGTGCCCTCAAGTCACAGCTGACTTACAGTGACCCCTGCCAGTATTTTCATGGCAAGAGACTAACAGAGGTGATATGCCATTGCCTTCTTCTGTAGAGTCTTCCTTGGTGGTCTCCTGTCCAAGAAATGACCCTGCTTTGCTTCTAAGATCTGACGAGATAGGGCTATACCATGCAGCCTTCCCTCCCAACACCTCTATTAATATATTTAAAATAAGTAATATGAACTGAGAAATTAACAGTGTTTAGTAATTTTCAGAAATCTGACCACTATTTTGACTTCTCATTGTCTGTCTTAGAGCCAATTCAGACATTACAAAGTCCTTGTGGCCACCACACGAGGACTTTCTTTTTTTTTTTTTTTGAAAAATTTTTATTGGGTTAGAATCCATTATTTCCACATTTACATTCAATTTTCCCCAATTTTTTCATCTCTAACCCCCTCCCTTTCCCCCCCCTTTTTGTTGACTTCCAACAGCTTTCCAACCCTTTGTCCCCTTTCCCTTACTTTTATTAGCTTCCTCTATCTAAAACAAATATATATTCTCCATTATTCTAAGCAGTACATCCTTAACTATTTTTAACATTATATGCCCAAACTGTAAGCCTTTGTTTCCATCTTAGATAAATAATTTATCCCAATTTTTCAATTTCAGATATTTCTATATATCATAGACCATATAGATCATACATTCGTTTATATCAAACAATTTGACTTATTCTCTATATATATTACTCATTCTATCTTTTTATAATAGTTCTATATATCTCTCCTCACGTAGTCAATCAATTTGACCCATCTATATCTTCAGACATTCAGTTTGGTACAAAACTTGTCAGAAAAAAAAGAAAATATTGTTAGTTAATCGCTCCTTATATTTAGTCCTTATAATTAATTATTTTCTCTATGTTCTGTTTGTTAACCTATATATATCTATATATATGTCAATCTATTAATCTGACTGCTTATTAATTCACATTTATCTCTTCTCCCCCCGGTAAAGTCTCCCCCCTCTACTTCAATACTTCAGTAGTTCTCAAACTGCCACAGTTTTCCTCCCACCTCCCATTTCTTCTCCAGGTATTGTTTCAGCTTCTCCCAGTCTGTGTTGAACTGCCCTGAGTCCAGATCTCTCAGTTTTCTTGTCATCTTGTCCATTTCAGCCATATACAGCAATTTGTAAGTCCAATCTTCAATAGTTGGCACTTCTTGTACTTTCCATTTTTGCGCATACAAAAGTCTAGCTGCTGCTGTCATATAAAATATCAACGTCCTGTGTTGGGCTGGAATTCCCTCCATTCCCAAGTTCAGTAGCAGGAGTTCTGGGTTCTTATTAATTTGAAATTGTAAAATTTCACTCATTTCTCTTATTATTTCCCCCCAGTACTGCCTGGCTACCTCACACGACCACCACATATGATAGAGGGAGCCCTCATGCTTCTTACATTTCCAGCATTTATTAGAAGTATTCAAATTCCCTAGCGCAATCTTCTTTGGTGTCATGTACCAACGATAGATCATTTTGTAAATGTTCTCTTTGATATTAATACATGTCGTTGTCTTCATTGTAGTTTTCCACAAGTATTCCCATGCCTCCATTGTTATTTCTTTATTAAAGTTTATAGCCCATTTCACCATTTGTGTTTTAACTATCTCATCCTCGGTATACCACTTCAACAGTACTTGGTATACCTTGGATATTCTTTTCTTATCTTCTTTAAGAAGGGTCTGCTCTAGTTCCGAATTCTCTATTCGTATACCTCCCTTTACAGAGTCCGAATTATATAAGTCTCTGATCTGTCTATACTGGAACCAATCGTAGTTAGGTGATAGTTCCTCTTGTGTCTTTATTCTAAGTTTGGATGCTTCAGTTTTAGTTATTTCTTTATACGTTAAACATTGTTGTTCATTATCAACAGCTCTCGGGTCTATCACCTCATATGGAACCACCCACAAAGGGGTTCCTTCTTGTAGATAAATTCTGTACTTCTTCCAGATTATGTATAGACTTCTCCGAACAAAGTGATGCAGGAACATCGAGTTGACCTTTACTTTGTCATGCCATAAATATGCGTGCCATCCAAATATTTTTTTATATCCCCCTAGGGCTAATAGTTTCTTGTTCTTTAATGTCATCCATTCTTTCAACCAAACTAGGCAGATTGCATCATGATAAAGTCTCAGATTGGGCAGTTGCATTCCGCCTCTTTCCTTTGCATCTTGTAAAACTTTCACTTTCACTCGAGGCTTCTTGCCTGCCCAAACAAAATCTGATATTTTCCTCTGCCATTTTTCAAATTGTTTGGAGTCTCTGATGATTGGTATTGTCTGTAGCAAAAACATTACTCTTGGTAACACATTCATCTTAACTGCTGCAATCCTGCCCAACCATGACAAATTCAATCTATTCCATTTAATCAAGTCTCTCTCTGAGTCCATAGTTTTTCATAATTGTTTTTGAATAGATCTATGTTCTTTGCAGTTAATTCGACTCCCAAATATTTCACTTTACTTGTTACTTCACAATCCGTTGTTTCCATTAACAATTGTTGTTTCTGCTTAGTCATATTTTTGCATAATATCTTTGACTTCTTTTTGTTAATGAAGAAACCTGCCAAGTCTCCAAACTCCTTGATCTTATCTATCACTCTTGGCATGTTCTCCAATGGGTCCTCTACAATTAACATTATGTCATCCGCAAATGCTCTGACCTTGTATGAATAGTCCTTTATTTTTATTCCACGAATTTCATCATCTTGACGTATTTGTATCATCAGAATCTCCAATACTAAAATGAACAACAATGGAGATAACGGGCAACCTTGTCTTGTTCCTTTACTTATCGTCAATTTCTTGGTCAATTCATCATTCACCACGATTGCTGCAGTCTGGTCTCTATAAATTTCCTTAATTGCTCTGATGAATCTTTCTCCCAATTGTAGCTTTTCCATAGTGGCAAACATAAAGTCCCAGTTTAAATTGTCAAACGCTTTTTCAGCGTCTACAAAGAAGAAACCAACCTCTTTGTCACAACGCTTGTCATAATATTCAATAGCATTGATCACTGTCCTTAAGTTGTCTCTTATTTGTCTGTCTGGCAAAAAGCCTGCTTGTTCCTCCTCTATGACTTCCGAGAGCCACCCCTTCAATCTCTCCGCCAATATCTTCGCAAAAATTTTATAGTCATTGTTGAGTAGCGATATAGGTCTATAATTTTTCACATTAGTCAGGTCTTGGCCCTCTTTTGGGATCAATGATATATTCGCTTCACTCCAAGTTTCTGGAATCCTTTGATCCCTTAAAACCCCATTCATCACCTCTTTTAGGAATGGTGCCAGTTCATTAGCCATTGTCTTATAGAATTTAGCCGTAAGTCCATCTGGCCCTGGCGCCTTTCCTAGATTTGCAGATTGTATTGCCTTACTTATTTCCTCGTCAGTTACTTCACTATTCAACTTATTTCTCCAAGCTTCCGAGATTTCTGGAAGTTTGGTTTTCTCCAAATATGACGCTATTGATTCTTTGTTTGCTTCTTTTTTATTATACAGCTTAGCGTAAAATTTATAAAAGGCTCTACTAATTGACTTCCTGTTTGGGATCCATGGAGGTCTAACGCAGCTCCACTTGCGGAGCTGACCGGACTGCCGTTTTAACCGGCCGGCGGGGTGAAAATAGCCCGCGGCCGACTGCTCTCAGGCGGGGAGCAGGCAAAGAACGCTCAAGACCCTAGGGTGAGCTAGATCTCGGACGAGGGGGGGCTCTACACAACGGGTCCCCTCCCGATCCTTGAGGTCCCACCTTGCGACGGGTCGGCTATAATCTCTGCGGCAGTTTTGGGGCCAATTCGGCTGGCATAAGACCTACATACCCAAGCATCGATTGGGGGAAGAAGCTGAGAGGAGAACTTAAAATCGAAACAGCGATTACAACCCGAGAAAAGTGAAGAGAAGGTAAAGATCATTATCTTCTGAGACGGGACAGATTGATAAAAACAGAGAGGAAAAAAAAGTAGATTTTTAAACTGCAACAGACTAGTGAAAAGGAGGGGAAGACTCGGCAGGAATTGAATTTAAAAAGAGACTAAGTTTAAAGAAGTTATTAAAGAAATGGGACTATTGTTTTGAATACCTGTGGCTTTGGAGCTGTGAGAAAAGGACACCATCGCGAGATCTGCTGTGGGAAGACGGGAGACAGGAAGTGCGTAATAACAATAGAGTGGCTGGAGAGAAGCGGCCCTTGCTGGAGGGCAGGAAGTAGGGAATCGCCATTTTTGAAAGGGGAAGGGTCGCGGCTTCAGCGGAAGAGGAAGTAGGCCATCTTGGATTACAAAATCATAGAGAAACCATAGAGAAAAGACGCCCGACATTTTGGACTCTTTAAAATTTAATTTCTATAAGAAGACCGGGACATTTAAAATAGAAAAACGTTAAATTTTACGCCACGGAGTTAAGGAAGAGAGCGGATTCGTGGGAGCGAGCTAAAGCAAGCCCCACGATGTCAAAAAAAGAGTGGCAATCGGCAATAGAAAACCTGGATAAAAACCTGGACAAAAAACTTTTAGATATGATTAAAGAACTTAAGGACACGAAATTGGAGCTGATAAAAGAGGTTAAAGAGGTTACACAGACAGTAAAATCGGAGCTGTCAGAAGTGAAAAAAGGTATGGAAACAATACGAAGTGAATTACAAGGAACGCAGCAGAGAGTTAAAACAGTAGAAGACGCGATGGAGAATTTAGCAGACACGCAACAAACAGAGATGAGATTGGTGAAGGGGAGAATGTCAGTTGCAGAAACTAAACATATGGAGAAGCAGCTACGTTTTCGTGGCTTGCCAGAAGTGGAAGGAAAGTCAGCGCAAGAACAGATGACTGAGGTGTTGGCTGAGTACCTGGGGAAGGAGGAGGAGGAAGTTGTGGCTATCCTAGATGTGGCATACCGTGTGAATTCGAGAATAGCAACCCAGAGGAAACTACCAAGAGATGTGATTGTGCAGTTTACAACACGAAATATGAAAGAGAGGATTGTGACAAAACAGTTTCACACGAGGACTTTCAATCAGACGTGCTCATAGAGTTCCAAGCTCAGAACTATGAGTGGGCACTGAGAAAATTTTCATTATAATTTCTGATCCAGACTTTGGCAGGGAAATTTTTACTGTGATTGCTTATTTCTGGATAGGATATTGCCAGTTCTGGAGTAAAAATTGTGGGTTTTTTTCCCCCTTCAGGACGGTTATTTTCAATGGGGAATCTATTCAAGGATCTGGGGTAGCTTTTAGCTGTTTATAAAAGTAATGGCACCAGACTTGTGCAGAACACAGTCATCTCTCTCATATAAAAACCCCTAAAGTTTCGAGCAAATTGAACAAAGGGGCTCAGTTTCACAGACTCCTAAAGTTATTTCCTGTCTGTGTAGCTGGACTTCTCTCTACTGATTTCTAAGATGGAGGTAGCTTAGTGGTGTCGCTGATCCACTCTTTAACCTCCCCCGAGATCAGCCTTAAACTAAAAAGGAAAATGTACCGGGCAGCCCCCACCGTGCCCCGCCTGGAGAAGTGGCTAGTTAAGAAAGGAGATTGCCCTTGGGAAGCCGGTTCCTTCAAGGGACCTGACCCGCTCCAAATAGTTAGAAGCGCCTTCCAGGATTTTTGCGAGAAGGAGAAACCTAGGTCAAGTAAGAAGGACAGATACGGAGCCTGGGCACTTTTCACCGCCCTACAGGACAGCGTGTCCCTAATTAATAAGCTACAGGTAGCTCAGGAAGAACAGGAACAGGAGATAGAAAGGCTAAGGAGAGAAAAGAAGGAACATGAGGAAAAAGCAGCCGAGTGGCGTTCAGAACGCGTTAACTTCATGCTGGAGAAGCAGGGACTAGCCACTGCCCTCCAGGACGCCCAGCACAAGGCTGAAGTAGCCATCGCTCGTGCCGATATGGCTGAACACGCAGTAATTGAAGGACAAGAGAAAATTGCCAAATTAACCCATGCTGC
Organism: Eublepharis macularius; assembly: GCF_028583425.1. Classification (NCBI taxonomy): domain Eukaryota; kingdom Metazoa; phylum Chordata; class Lepidosauria; order Squamata; family Eublepharidae; genus Eublepharis; species Eublepharis macularius. The sequence goes on along the minus strand of NC_072804.1, from coordinate 38,962,339 downwards.
CCAGTTCATGGCAGAGCAGAAAGTCGCAAAGATAGCCGCAGCAGACCACTCCGCTTGTAAGAGGGAGCTAGAGGCCCTAAAGCAGCACCTGGGGATGCAGCAGGCCGTAATTTCCGCCGTGCATCCCGCAGCCCTCTTGGCCCTCCCAGAAGATAGTAAGGATAGCTGGGCATCTCAATCGTCCCAACCCGAGGAAGCCCCACAGCCCCTCCACCCAATAGCCACCAAGGAAATAGTATCCATGGACGAGGATGGCAGGAAGACAGACCGGGTCGTTAAGGAAACCCGCAATTGGAGGCCTGATGAGCTCCAAGCCATAGCAGATCGTATGGGACCCCTAAACCGAGACACGGCCATCCAGTGGTTCACCCATGTGACCACCTCTCAGCCTTCCGCTAGTGGTTCCGATGTAGCCCAACTGGCTCGCCAATGCGCCGCCCCTGAAATAGTCTCGGCCCTGAATGCCTATATCTCTAACCGAAGGCTAGCCACACGCAGCCAGTATGGAGCAATTAAGGAAATTTGTGCATTCCTGTGGCCCACCAAGAGCTTGAAAGCCCTGTATATTGCGGAGTCTCAAAAACCCGGAGAGGACCCAGAAGCATATTTAGCCAGAAAGCAGCTCCTAGCCGAACTAGCAGACGAGGTAGACTTAGACTTGAGCGACATGCCGGACTTCGATGACTTAGAGTTTAGGAGGGCAGTCATAGATGGACTCAACAGCACCACCCGCCTAGCACTGGCAGGAGTTGAACCCGGGAGCATCTCATGGGGAGACCTGGAAGCTCGCATCAGGAGCATTGCTGGCCTGTTGCGAGAGACCGGAGCGATCCGCCATGTGAAGTCCCCGGCCTCCCATAGGAGAGAGAGTGAGCCCATCAACACAGTCACGTATGCCAACCATGGTCCCCACTCCCAATATCGGCCCCAAGGACATAGCTCGTACTCAGAGCCTAGAGGTGGCATCTTGCGTGGGAGAAGTGGTAGCTTCACTCGGGGCCGCAGCCAGAGGGACTCCCGTCCAGGAGTGACCTTTGCGCCCACCCCCAGTCACTACCCTTCCTCCCCACAGGGACCCTCTGAGCCCTGGAGACCTGCGCTGCCCTCGGCACCCCCGCCCCCTCGGGCACCTCACCCCTACAACCACCAGGTCTACCCTCCCCCAAGTCAGGCTGACTCCTGGAGACCGCAGCCAAAGGACCATGAGGAGCCCTCTGACCTAGGCGGCCCACCGCCAGCCAGGGACTCACTCCGCTGGGAACTCTGGAAGCGGCTCAAGGATCATGGGGCAGACATGGAGCTCTTCCACCAGCAGCCCACTTCAGTGCTTCTCTCAGCCCTTCTAGACATCTTTGGGAAAGGCCCTCCCCAACATACACAGCCAGTGGCTACAGTAAGAGAAGAGCCGCCACCAGCTGGGAACCCCTTTTTCCAATAGGGATGCCCGGGGGTCACACATGCTTCTCCCCACTTAACTGCCCGTGGGAGAAAACCAAAGGTTGAGGCTAGCCTTCGACCTCCGGGAACTAAAAATAGCTTGGAACTTAAAAGAGAGAAGGAAAGATTCCAAAGGGTGATTCGAACCCAGAACCCAGCACCAACTTTGCCAGACACCTCTGAAAGAAACCTGGCAGAGCTACAAAATAAAATTCAGGAACTCATAAGTGTAAACAGGGAGCAGAACTTAAAAATAAATGATCTTAATAAGGAGAATGAGGAATTAAAAGAAAAATTAAATTCTTGCACAATAGAGAAAGAGCAGCTCCACAATAAATTCCTTAGTATGCAGACTTTGCTGGAGAACCAGAATAATGAAACTGCCACTTTAAAAACCCTGATGCAAAATCTCCTGGAATCCCAGAGACTCACTGAGGCCAGATTAAAGACTTTGGAGGAACAATCAGTGATTGAATCAGCACCCCGCCCCGCCAAAGGCAGTGAAATGAGTAGTCAGTCACCTTTGCCTCCAATTTCTGCCTCAGCCCCCATGCCCAAGAAGCCAGAATTCACTTTAGCCTCTGAGCATGTGCAGAGTTTAAAAGTAATTCCCCAGGAAATTGTCTTGGCTCCCATAGAGTGCCCCCAGCCAAGCTATACACAGCCCACTGTGACTGTGCCCTCTTGCAATGATCCTGAAGAACAGGTAAACAAAAGTAAAAATGCAGTTCCTTTAAAAGAATTAAATTGCTTTGAGAATCCAGTGCTTGCAACTACACACCAAATAGCTTTCTCTCAGCCTTCCCTGACTAACACCCCTGAAGAAAACCTTATGTTGGGCCTGTGTGGTTTAGTAGTGCTTGAGCTAATTCAGAGACATGTGTGCAGCTGTTTCCTCATTTTAAAAGGCTCAAGCCCAAAACTTAATGAAAAGGTAGAGCCTCCAGCAGTAAGTGCAGTCAGGAATGTAATAAGGCAAGTGAGCAAACTCCAGAAAGACTCCCAGTTGCTAGCAGCATCTAAAACAGACTATTCCCACTCAGCGTTGCACCCCCACCCCTCATTGAAATGGAAAAACTGGCCAGACCAGGATTCTGACCTCCTCCCAGTTCTTCCTTTTGTCCTCTCCCAGGCTGAAGTAAGCCCAAATAAATGTAATCACTGGTTCCCTGTCAGAATTTGGAAGGGATTGGAACCAGGAGTGGAAAAGCCACCTTAAGGAGACTTGAGTTCAAGTCCCTGCAGCCCCCGTCCCTTTTCGTTGTGCAGTCTTAACTTTATGTGTGTGTGAACCTGAAGCCCAATCCCCTTTTGAATTTAGATGTAAAAGGCCAACGTAGCTTCCTATAATCATGTAAAAAGCCAACTTAACTTCCTATAATCATTTAGTGTTTTTGTTATTTCTTGTCAGTTCTATTCTTTAACTTCATTAGGCGGGCCCCACAGTTGGGACCCTTGGGGAAGACACGGCAACCAAAGCCAAATAGGACCACCACCGAAAGTGATTCTTAATTGGATTGTAAGCCGCATGTTCGGAAAAAAATTGCACAGGCAAAAGAGATTTGCTGTGTGTGAAAGTGGTTGGAGAGGCTTTAGCCCAAGAGTGAATGCATTTCCAATATTGGAGACACACCAATAAAGGTGATCTCTGTATTTGAAAACATTTCACCCGCCGTGCTGGTGAAGATCCCGCATCTACGTAGATTCGGGGTCTCACCTGCCAGACCCACGCTTTCGCATGATGGTCGGCTTTGGCTTTGAGGGCCGTGCCTCCCCTGGAAAAGGTCCCCCAGATAGCCCAACATCCCTCTTTTACTAATGTTCATATTCGTCATGGTGAGTTGCTATACGGCGCCACCAGGCAGTACGCTTTAGTGCAAAGGTAAAAGACCCGCCAGTATTATGTAAATATGTTACCTCTGGAATATGTTATTGAGGTGCGTTTGCTACGCACAAGGGGCAACGTGCCTCATTTACATAGCCAGGATCCCCCGCGCCAAGATGACCCCCGAACAACCCAGACCCAGTGGCGCCGACAGATCTCGGCCGCCTCCGCCGCTTTTCGATAAACGCCGCCGAGCGCCCTCGGCTCCACTTCGGCCCTTTCCGCCAGCAGCCGCCCGCCCCACGTAATCTTTTCCCTTGCCCGTACCGTACAAGGGAAAAGAAGGGGGGGGGGAGACATATTGAAGTTTTAATGAAGCCCTGCCAGGCCTTCCAAGTGAGGGCAACCCAAAAGTACCCCACACCCGTATGCCTCTGGCTCCATGTGTTTTTCTTTTTTTGCTCAGTGCATTTTTCTTTTGCTCAGTGTATTTTTCCCTTTTGCCCAGTGTATCGTTTTTCTCTTAACTAGAAGATGGGGCCTCCCGAGGGAGTTCCCCCCCAAAAATTGGTTGTCCTGCAAACATATGACGAAAGCCCATTTTTAGGAAATTAAAGCGAGGGCCCCCGTCTGCAGCAACCCTTATAGTTAATGGAAACCGCTCTCTAGTTTTTTTCTTCTTTTTAAAACGGCAAGGCCAGGCCGAGCCGGACCGATAGCTCTCAGCCCGCAAAGTAAAAGCAGCCCGCCACCGAGCAAGGGGCACCTGAAGGCCACATAGCCTAGGCACCCAGGGACCCCTGGGGCGAGTTTGCATAGTCCCGCCTAACGCACAGCCAACCCTTGCTCGACGTAAAGACGTTACCCCCCTGAAATATACACGCTTTAGAAAGAAGCCCTCGTACAGGAGTTCCCCCAGAGCAACAAGCTGGAAGGCTCGCTTAGTGCTCCGGGACTTCTCGTTCGAACCCCGCTTAATAGACAGTGCTGGCAGAAATACGCCCTCCTTTTTCCCCCTTTACTTTATTCTATTTTTGCTGCAATAAACTCAGGGAGCCTGTACTTATATCCGCAGGTCTCCCCAGGATATTTTTCACTACAAAAAGGAAAAGAAGGCCAGGAGATGAGGCACCTGGCTACTCTGTGTTTGCTCGTGCTGGCAGGCACCCTAATAGAGGGACGCCCGTCTAAATTAATGCCCTACCCCCACTGGAGATGCATCAATACCCTAGCAGAAAATGAAATGATGGTCTGCAAAGTTGTGCAGCAGAGCAATATGACCACCCCTACGGATCGCACTAACTTCCGCAGTTGTGAAGAGCAGTGGATCCGACCCCCAGAGCTTGTTATTTTATGTGTGGGAGTAAAAACCATGTCCCAAGAATTAGTATGCTACTCGCCTACCGATACAGTTTCACCACTTGCTCCGATTCCTTGTATGTTTCTTCCCCGTATAAGGCCAGCCCCCACCGCAGTCCCGGTGGTAGACAAATATACCACCCCTGCCAATTTCGAAACCTCGCCATTTGTTACTGAGGCTTTCGGACCATACTGTGAAGTTATTTTAGTGTCGGCCGCAGTATGGAAGGCAGGAGACCCCTTTAGAATGACCATCCTACTAGGCACCACTGCCACTGAGTCTGCATCTGTCACTATCACGCCCCCATCAGGTGCAGTTCTCTCCTTTGCTATAGAGCGCTGGGAGAACCTGACCTGGATTGTAAAAGAGGAAGACCTAGCCAAACACGGCCCACCCGATTGGATACTGGTTCAACAGACGCCCGAATGCCAAACCAAGCCCCTAGTAGAGAAATTTCACCGGCTTGGGCTGCTCTTTGTAAATTTGACTCACGAACAAGGCAATTACTCCCTGCTGATCCGGACCCAGGAGACCCACACCATCCAAATTGACCCTTTGATTGTTAGCAATAAGCAATTAAGCCAAGGCGGCACGCATATAGTGGGCTCCCATGTTTTGAAGACTGACATTCGAGAGAGAGTTCTAGTCCGCCCGCAAATGTCTTTAAAAGAGATCCGCATAGACTTAGCTGAGCTAAATGTAACCCAGAGGCTGCCGCAGTGCGCTCCCTATCTGGAGGCCGGTAGCAAGGGTTGGAATGCATGGCTACAACTGTGGATCGATCCCTCCCCCTCTCTCTCGCGTGCCAGACGAAGCATTGCCGACTGGACTGCTCCTGCAGCCGGAGGCTTAGCAATCATGGATTCGGTCAACATTGAGACTCTCGCTAATAAGTTTGCCCATGTCACGACTAGCATCTCCGACTTAGGTAAACCGGTGGTGCAGTCCCTAAATTCCATTTCAAATGGGCAACACGAGATCAGCTCCATTTTAGTTAACTGGGAGAGTCAAATTGAAAGAGATTTTTCTCTGCTGCTCAAAGGAACACAGTCTTTGGAACGCAACATGTCAATAGCCATGGCATGTATGCAAGCCCAACAATTAAATCAGGCTGTGGCCATGGGGCTAATTCGGCAAGCCACGGACGGGCATTTGCCCCTGGAAATTAAAAGATTGATTATGCCCAAATTGTCACCCATAGAACTGGAGCTTGAATCCTGGTGGTCTCTCGTAAATTCCTCATTCTCACCGACCACCCAGGAGCTTAAATTATTTTTATTAACGGCCAGTGCGCACGAGTCATTCCACGTGTATCCAGTCGTGCCTCTGGGACTCCAAGTCAGCGACACCGAGGTCCTCTACGCCCGCCACCCCGACCATTGGGCCCGCTTCACCCCGACCGGATGGCAGCTCGTCAACCTCCAAGGGTGCCAGCATCGAGACCAGACCGGCTTCATTTGCCAAGACCAAGCCTTTGCACCGCATCACCCCTGTGTAGCCCCGCAAGTCGACGCCCTCAACGAGTGCTCTTTCGAGGTCGTCCGGGAGAACAGCTCCGCTGTGGTCTACATTGGGAAAGGATGTGCCTGCGTGCGAACGGCCTGCGACTTTGTGATCCTGAACTCGTTCCAGCTCAAGCCCGTGATCCCGGGAGTCAACCGCTGCTTCTGCAACCTGTCTTCGGTGGCAGCCTGCGACTTCACTTACACGGTACCGGTCTGGACCCAAGAAGAGATCCTGGTGGCACCCTCCATCTATCGACATGTGAAGCCAGTTTCCCTTGGCATCGGTCTGGAGCTAATCCACGAGCTCCTGGCCCACCCCCAGCTCCACCGCACCCTCCAGAGCATCCAGAGGGACGGGGACACCACTGCTTTGGTTGTGTCCCACAACGGAAAGGAGATTTTGGATCTTGTCCAGCGGATTAAGACCACCGGAGAGCACTCGTGGTGGGAAACCCTCTTTGGCTGGAGCCCCACTGCCACTGGAATTTACAATTTGGCTTTGCACCCGATCGTTGTTATTTTAGCCTTTCAAGTCTTGTTATGTGCCTCACTACTTTATTTGGGCTGTTGGAGCCGCCGACAGCTCCAGCAACTCCAACTGTCCTACCGTCTGGATCATTACAATCCCGACCTCCTCTTGCCTTAATGGTTGTTCTTGGCGCCCCGTTTTTAGCCCTTGTTTATTTTGTTGCTGGTGTGATTATGAACTATGCTTGTGCCTTTATGTGTACGGATCCTGAGCCAGCCCCATGGACGCTTTGCTGCTGGACACCGCTCCGAGGCCCTCTTGTGGACTAGGGGGGGACGTATTTTCCCGCCTCCCAGCCCACGGCCCGCCTGCGAACGACCGCCAGCGGCACTACCTCCATGAGGACTAGAACTGTGTGCCTGAAGCCCTTCTCGCCGCCTGCCGGCCCTGCTCTGCGGATTGACGCAGACAGCAAGGGGGGGTGGAAGTGTGTTTTGGAACACATGGACTAAGTTTGCTTGTTCCTGTATATATGCAACCCAGTCCAGCAGCTGTACTGCAGACTGAGCCGTCTGTGATCTTTGTTGTTCTATTGTTCTATGAATTTCTTTCCATTGTTTTCATGAATTTTACTCCCATGAATTTAGCCCCGAACTAGTCCCTCCCTCTATCTACTGCAAGTGCGCCCATGAACTTTATCCCGATGAATTTGATTTTAACCTTTTGAATTGCCTTCTTAACCCGACTCCCTCCGCCGAGGCAGTTCTAGTCTATGAATTTGATTTTAATCCAGCCATATCGATTTGGGTTTTAATCGCAGAGTTTATTTTCCTGTCCCCCATGAGCCCTTCCGCCGCTTACCCCCCATGAATTATTTCTCCGCACTTGCTTTTACTATCGCTGCTATCACCTATGAAATCGGTTTTAACTTCCTGAATTATCATTTTAAACCCTATGTATCTATGTATCTATGATTTTAGCCATTTATGAATTAGCCTACCCTCAATGAATTATGCCATGCTTGCACATTTCACTTTACCCTGTATGAATTATCCCTGCTTTTAATCCTATGTATTTATCTATGAATTGATCCATGTATATGAATTGCTCCTGGTTTTTAATGCTTTTAACCCATCATGAATTCCGTATGAATTACCCTCATCCATGAATTGATCAATGTACACAAATATGAATTATTGCTATTTATATGCATGAATTGCCCATTGCTGCCTATTACTATGAATTACTATTGCCATGAATTATTACTATTTATTCTGACGATTGCACTTAGTACGCCCCCTGGTGTGAACCCAGAGACCTGCAGCCCATTGGCTGATCTAAATTGCACTTATTCGGTTAGGTGGTTCTCCAAACTAAATTTTTGAGTGGCGCCTCCTCCCCCTTCCCTTCCCACTCCTTCTTCGCTCGAAGCTCGACCACCTGACATTGCCGACCACCTCGCCTTTGAAGTCAAGTTCGGAGACCCGCGCGCCTGACGTCCCGGGGTCTCCGAGGGGGGGAATTGTTGCCAAGTAGGCCCCCTCCCCTGCTTTGAAGCCCGCTATGAACTGTGCTAAAGTTTCCTGCATTACTGTTTCACTGCTGCACAAAGACTGCTTTGCACGTGTGTGTTCTGATACACGTGTCAGTTTCCTGCCTGCGTGTCAATTACCCTGCTGCTGCAATAGACTGTGTAGTTTACTGACTCCATGTTTGGGTAACTGCACAAAAGGACTCTCTTTCTGGGCAGCCCTGCCCTGACCTGTATCTGGACTTCCCAGTGTGTGTTTGGACTGTGTTACAAGTGTTCCCCGTGCCTGCTTTGCCATCTGCCACGGACCGTGCCTGTTCCCTGCTTTGGACTGTGTTTTGTGTGCTGTTCCCGCTGCCTCCATGGAAGCCTGCCTCATATGGGCCCAAGCCGCTGCTAGCAGCCGGGCGCCTGCCGGGGAAACCTCCAGCGAGCCTGGCTAGGCGCTCCCTGGTCAGTTCCCGCCTGGAGCCTCCCGCGGGCCGGTCGCCAAGCTTGCCCTTGCCACCAGGCAGCCTGCTATCCAGCCCCAGCTATGCCCAGCCGGCATCCATGTTCTCAGGCAGCCAGAAGACCCAGAGGAAGAGACTGCTTTGGGAAGCCATTTCGGCGAAGCGGACACACCACGTCCGCAGCGAGAGCCCCTCGCCCCGCTCTGCATATCTTAGGAGCCGCCCCGGAGAAGGAACTAAGTGCCGACCATCCCAAGCACTTAAAGAATGCATCTCAAAGAAACCTCCGCATTCCAAAGCTGATGACATCAGGACAAGCCCTGTCCGCTGGAACATCCTTTCAGCCCACTTGGATTTCCCCCTCCCTCTTTTGTCCCCTCTTCCTGAGGTGTCACTTATCACAATCTGATTACCAAAGTGGCCCATCTAAGCCATTCAGTAGCCCATTAGAACCTTTGTTTTAATCTGTGAGAACCACCAAGTACAGCACCAGCCCCAGGGTACGTTTTGGGGTATTTAAGCTGGTCTCCCAGACCACTCGGGGCCTCGGCCATTCCTATCCAGACCCCCCCTTGCTGTCCGTGGCCTCGGCCATTCCCTATCCAGACCTCCTTGCTGTCCGTCTGTGGTTCCAGTGCTGGCATTGGGCCACCCTCGCTGCCGTGTCTCTGCTTCGCTCCAGGATTGTGAGTATTTCCCTTACCATCGTTGGGAACCCGCTAATGCGAACGTCTCTGTATTTCCTACTCTGTATTTCTTAGACCTTGTATGTTCTTTGTATGATTGTGCAAGCTAGGCTTACGCTACACTCAATACACGTGTTTGGACCTTACTCCTTGTCTGCCTCTTTGTCACTAGAGTGTCTGGGATCGGGACCTCCGTAAACATAGGTTATGATCCTCGCTTAATATTAATAGTTACAGACTGCTATAGCTAATTCCCCATTATAATAAAGAGCAGTTCTGGTAACACATGAAGCAAGATTGGTTTAAATGTTACTGTACTGTACTGCACTGCACTGGTTGGAGAGCTCTTATACTTGGAAGTGCCCCATTACTGCTGCTCCACCCACTCCTTCTCTGGGTTCAATGTTGTGTGTGTGTGTGTATTATTGCGCTTGAGGAAGAACTCAGTGGATCAGAGGTTTAGACTAGGAGGGGGACTAATGGTTGATGCTGTTTTGGGTTAAGCATGAAAACAGCTGCCCCAGAGCCTTGTTTCTCCACCCCACCCCCCTTGAAAAGAAGTGTGCATCTGCATGTGTGCGGCCAACATGTGCAGAATGGACCAAAACTCATGAAATCAAAAATGGATCAGTTCCAAACCAGTACTGGCCCACCCAAAACAAACTAGTAATGGAATGGAATTATACTGGAATCCCCAAACCAAACCAGAAACAGAAATTTTCAGTGCACATCCCTAGCTGGGACCCAAAAGAGGGTTGGGAAGCCTTGGAAAGTGGGTTGCAGGCCAGTAAACCCTAATGACGGCTCCTGCCCTTTGACCCTTCTCTTTCTCTTCTCTTCTTCCTTTCCAGCTTCTCATATTCTTATGTCACTCTTACCCTTTACAACAATAATAAGGGGGAAACAATGTCTGGCTACTAGTAATTTTGTGACAGTAGATGGAAGGAGGGCAGAAAGGCTGGAGAGTAGGTGGGAGCTATTCAGTGCATGGAAAAGTGAGAGGAAAGAAAGAGGTGTGTGTGAGCATAGGCTTTGTCTTGACACTCCTTCATCAGCAGCCCAACCTCTTGCCCAGCCCCCTGAATTGCCTCACTGGCCTCTACCTGCTGTGGGAGATGTACTGCACTGAGCCACTTGCCACCCACCTCTGCTAACATCTGCCATTTTTTTCATCTTATCAACCTTTACCCCACCCCTTCTCAGTCTTTTAGGCCAGCCCAGGATGGGTCACATAAGAAGTGAAATTTGGACTTGTGGGTCACCATATCAAAAAGGTTAGGAACTACTGCCATAGAGACCCACCCAGAAATGACATCACTTTCCCCTGAAACTCTACCTAGCCCAGGTACCAGGCCAACAGTTTCTCAGCACTTGCCAGAGCAGGGCTGGCAACTTAGTTCCATCCTCAACCAGCCACTGTGCATTGACCACATTACTTTTGTAAAAGTTTTGACCATACTCCCAGCATAGCCCCTGTGCTGGTGCTGGTGCTGGTGCTGGTGCTGGTGCTTCTTCTTCTTCTTCTTCTTCTTGGAGAAAGGGAGGCATAAGCCACTTCCATGTGTGGAGACTATGCTGAATATAATTGCTGATCCAGAGGTCCACACAAATGACAGTTTGGGCATCAGGCCAGAACATAACCACCTGCTTTTGGACTCCTTGGTCTGCTCAAGAGTGCCCAGGATTCAAGGGAAGTTGAGCTGCTCTTAGTGTCCTGCTAGGTCTTAAATGGCTACATACCTCCTAGAATTCCAGATATGGGCTGAGGGCCTGGGGTTTCTGTATTAGAAGGGAGAACACATGATATTTTCAAATCCACCCGTTTGGCTGCTTGCCCAGGGAATGAACTTCCTACATGACTTCTGGGAAGATGTATTTCTCCCAAGATACTTCTGGACTATTCTAAAAGGTTTTTCACTGCAAGATTGCCATAATCTGAAGAGTAATAATAATCAAAATTTTCAGCATTAAAAATTCTCAAAATACTTTATTCTTTTTGGCAATGGTATATATTGAGGTTGAGGTGTATTTGTGGTGTTTATGCTGGCAAACATAATAAAAAGCCCATGATCAACAGGCTTTTTTGTTCTGCTACCTGAACTCACCCTAGAAGCTAAGATGACAAAACTGAGGCTATCATATTTTGGTCACATCATGAGAAGACAAGATTCTGGAAAAGTCAGTAATGCTTGGGAAAGTGGAAGGCAGTAGGAAAAAAGGAAGGCCCCAAATGAGATGGCTTGACTCAATAAAAGAAGCCACGTCCTCCAGTTTGCAGGATCTGAGCAAGTCTGTTAATGATAGAGCACTTCAGAGGTCTTTTGTTCATAGGATCACCATAAGTTGGAGGTGACTTGACAGCACATAACACACACACCTTTGAAATATGCCCTCAACACTTATACTTTCGCAACCATTGTTAGCTGGGAGGTGGGCATGGAGAGGGGTCTTGGAGGCAGGAGAGGTTGTGGCTTGAAAAAGTATCAGTGAAGGCCAAATTCCACAGAAGTTGCCAGGATTGTTGCTGCTTTCAGCTGCTGACGCCATGTCCAGGTGAATTGTTGGACTATAGCAATGTCTAGCATACAAAGAAGAAGATAATAAGATCCTGCAGGGGGCAGCAAGTCCTAGACAGACAGGACTGCAGTTTTTCTGTCAGGCCCGGGAGAAGTCCACTTCAGGCAGGTGGGTCATCAACATAGTTTGCTCTAGTATATTTTCTCAACTCCGCCCCCTATAGTCAGCAAGTTCCAAATGCCTGATCAAACAGCAAAGCACAAAAGATGCTACTCATCATCCATTGAAAATGAAAGCAATAGAGCCTTTCCCTTGGTCACAAAGAGGCTCTGGGGTTTACTCCATCTTTTTTAGTTTTACAGTTGCCAAAATGAATGGATGGAAGGCCTTTTGGACCTCAAGTTTCTGAACCAATTCCCGAAATATAAAAAGTTCAAGATAGAAACCCTCAGGGTTATAGTCCCTTCACCCAGGGGACTTCATGAAATCAATCGATGTCACAGATCTGACTCCGCCAGGTCACCAACACTTTTTCAGGTTCTGTTTCGGAGGGAGGCATTTTCAGTGCATTCAAATTGAGGTCATTCCTCAAGTGTTCACAAAGCTGTTGCTTGCCCTGAGAGCCACCCTCCACACCCAAGGGATACATCTACATCCTTATCTAGATGACATTCTCATCAGGTTGCCATCCAAAGCACAAACTCTGCAAGATGTGGACAGGACCATACAGTACCTCAAACAGCACGAATTTCTCATGAACATCTAAAAGAATCAGCTCCATCCCTTGCGACTGGTGTGACATCTGGGAACAGTCATAGACTCAGTCAGTTCACTGCAAACTTTTTCTTCCCCAGGACAAGGAAAAGAAGATTCAGGCTGCAGTTCATAGGGTGCGCTCAGCCCACTCAGTGGAGTTGATGTTTCTAATGCAACTACAGGACTTCCTGATAGCAGATTCAGTCCCCCGAGCAAGGTCTCACTAACATCTCCTGCAGTGAACATTACTGCCATTCCAAAAGGCCATATTCAGATGGTCTTCTGGCACCTTCAGATAGAGGTGAAGTTGTTACTTCAGCAAGATCTGAACTTGTGGCTGGTGGAGGATCACCTACTCAGGGGCAAGCCAATGCATACGATGATGGATGTACAGATCACCATTAACACCAGTCTCTCAGGCTGGGAATCTCATTGTTCCTGGGGTCATGTTCAAGGCACCTGGAGTCTCCCTAGAAGCCTCTAGGAGTATCTAGAACTCAGGGCCATCCATTTAACCTTCTGCATTTTCAGGATCTAATCTGGATGACGAATGTCTGTGTGAGAACAGACAATACAACAGCGAAGGCTCACGTGAATTGACAAGGGGGCACTTGCTCCAGCATTCTCCAATGAGAGGCAGCAAGACTGATGAGACGGGCAGAGAATCTCCTCTCCTTGTTAAGAGCAGAATATATACAAGGATCTCTCACACTCAAGCAGACTGGCTAAGTTGCAACATGGTGGACATGGGCAAATCGTCACTGAGCTTCTCTCTATTCCAGGCTTTGACCATGAGAGATGGCAAATCAGGGGTGGACATATTTGCATCTCAAGAGAATGCCAAACTGACCAGTTCTTCTCCAGGTATTGGTACCAGAAAATGGCACAAGTAGATGCTCTGATGGCATGTTCAATTGTTTGGTGCAGTGGTTAAGAGTGGCAGGGCTCTAATCTGGAGAGCCGGGTTTGATTCCCCACTCCTTTGCTTAAAGCTAGAGGGGTGACATTGGGTCAGTCATGGCTTTTTCAGAGCTCTCTCACCCCAACCTACCTCACAGAATGATTGTTGTGAGGATAATAATAACACACTTTGTAAACTGCTCAGAGTGGGTGTTAAGTTGCCCTGAAGGGTGGTATATAAATTTATATTGTTATTGTTGTCATTGTTGTTATTGTTGTTGTTATCATTGTCGCTGTCGCTGTCGCTGTCACTGTTGTTATCATTACTGATGACCGACACAGTCCAATACAGTGTTTTATTTTGCTTAGGGAGACTAACCCAGAGAGGCACATGGCACAGATAGGATATTTGCTAGGGAAGTCTTCAAACTGAGGTTGAACGGCACTTTCTCTCACTTGGAGACAGAAAGATCAGCCTACTTTCTGTCTCCAGTGATGATGGGTAGAAGAGTAGCCAAATGTCCTAGAATGTCCTCTTCTTCAAGCAAAATGAACCTTCATGGTAAGTCCAATGTATCATTTTCAAAATTGAAATTTAAGATCTGAGGCTCAACATTAACTAAACTCTTCTTGCAATCTAGCCAGTGTGTTTAATTCAGCAGCAACTTCTGTGGCTCTCAAGTCAGCCACACTGCGGAACATCAGACAGCACAGGCCATGTTCACCACTCCAAGAAATTCAGTTCCCCCAGAAAGAAAACAAATGTGACATTAACTTCAGAGGCTGAAGGCCACCCGGGGGTTACAAGACAACTGGTGGTGCAATGCTTCCCTGCTAAGTGGCACATCGCTAGCCAGATGCCTCTCCAAAACCCACGGAGACAAAACACTAATTATCATTGCTGAAAGATTTTAATTTTAATTGACTGAATGCAACTATTGCTGTGGGAGGGGAAAAGAGGCACTTGTCAAGCATGTTAGATGGTTTAGATTGTTTGTGTACAACACCAATTACAGGGAAGAATTTTAATATCTCTCAAATTTCATTAAAGATGTCTGATATAGACCTGCACACTGAGACTCAAGAGGAGAGGGTTGATAGCATGCTCATAGCATGCAACTTACGTATCCATACATATCCATCACATTCAATGGGGACCAGATGACCATGAGAGAGAGACGAATGCATCAAACTGAAATATTTGGATCTCCTTCAGAGCAAACTCTTTCAACCTAAAATATTTATGGAATCAACAAATTAAGAAACTCCCTTCATCCTTTTGTTAATTTGCCTCTAAAGGACATGCTACTGCCAAAGCAGAAAACAAGACTCACTGGAAAATACAATAATGCTAGGAAAAGTTGAAGGCAATAGGAAAAAAAGAAAACTGAACATGAATGGATTGTCTTAATAAAGGAAGCCACTGGCCTTCATCTGGAAGATCTGAGCCAGGCTGTCACTCATAGGGCATTTTGGAAGTCATTAATTCATAGCATCACTATAAATCAGTAGTGACTTGATGGCACATAACACACAGAGCCAAACCCGACCCCAAGAAACAACCATTGGGTGTGATTCTATCACACACATGGTTCATTTACCATTTTGTGCACTACAATCACCCCCACTGGCTCCCAATGGCAACTTCCACAGGGGAAGGGGACCCTTGAGAAAGCAGGAAGCCACTCTGGTTTGTCACCGGGTGAGAGGCTATCACCTCTCTTTACTTCTTTTGGGGACAGAGAATCCCGTGCAGCCAATCTAAGGGATCACTGGAAACTGGAAGTGATGTCAGCAAAGAAGAAACGTCTATATCTGACAAGTACAAAAAAACCCTCCAGAGCTCTTGGCAGGACAGCCAAGCAGAGAGGATCCACTCTTAATATCCAGGTACGAAGAGCACTGTGGGTAGAGGGGTACATTATGTATTGCTTAACTCAGCTCCCATTGAATTAAGGAAGCCCTGTGTGAGGTAAAATGGGGCACCATAGCACCTCAGCAAAGGGACCATCTCTTCACTTTCACAAGGAGGGAAGCTACCACATTTCTAAGGAAGTTGCTTGGGTTCCCCACATGCCATACACCATAGTAGGTTTGCCAGCCCTTGATTGGGAAATTCTATGAGATTTGGGGGTGGAGGCTGGGGAGGACTGGGTTTAATTAAAGCAGCTTCAAGAATGGCGAACCAGCTCTGGGAAACCAAATTGTAATGACACCCTCCCACCAAAAAGTTTGCCTGTTTCATTTTGTTTCAGTTTTTACCTTACGGAGGCAGTGGCAGCAGGCAAGCACTGGGCCTGCACAACAGCATCTTGTTTTTCTTACTGACATTCACCAATTGGATCCCAAGGGGAGAGAGCCCTTACATTATTAATTAACTCTGTAAGTGGAAAAGGGGATTGCATGCAATGTGCACGAGTGCGTTTCCCCTCCCCCCCATCACAACCCTGATCTCATCAGATCTCAGAAGCTAAGCAGGGTCAGCCTTGGTTAGTAATTGGAAGGGAGATCTCCAACGAAGACCAGGGTTGCAAAGGCAAGCAATGGCAAACCACCTCTGTTAGTCTCTTGCCATGGAAACCCCAGTAGGGGTCACCATAAGTCAACTTTGACTTGAGGGCACTCTCCACCTTCACCTGGTAATAACATTGCCTCCCTGCCACAGATCGGGTCCTTGCAAGGAAAACATTTGGAAGGGGGAATGTGCAGACTTCAGTCATAAGCTGCAATTTTAAAGACATTTCCCTGGAATTAAGCACTATTGAATAACATCTGAGTAGACCTGTTTAGGGTTGCTTCTCCCCCTCCCCCCATCCTGCAAGGCACTCTCCTACTCTGCCATTTCAAAAACAATCCTGCCTGCCCATAGAAGAAGGAAAACTCACAAAAAAACACAGGTCTGCTTAGGTTGGCAGGAGGTGGGGGATATTCAGACAACCATGCTGCCTGCCTGCCTGCCGGCACTTGGGCAATGGAGATTGATGGCAATTAATGCAAGAACACTCCCTCATTGTGGGAACAAAACTGCAAAGCACAAGGAAACATAGCACTAACAAGCAACATCAAGATGCAAAGGAAGTAATTTATTGTCACTATAGAAAAAGAAAAGAGTGAACATAAAGCAGGATTGTTTTTAATGCCACTGGTGCCCCACTACCCCATTGTTAGCCAGTTTCCTGCCATAATGTGCACCTGCCAACAGTCTTCTTCAGGGTCCATTGTGAGTGTGTGTGTGTGTGTGTGTGTGTGTGTGTAGTGTAACTCAGAAAAAACTTGGTGAATCAATGGTTTAGAAGGAGGAGTATTTTGTATGATTTTGGTGCCATTAAATTGAAAAAGAACTGCCCCAAAGAGCCTCAAAGCCCTCGTTGCAAAGAATGGGGCCAAAATGATTATGATAAAACCCAAGCAGATTAGATCCAAGCTGGCAATGCCCCAGAAACAATCAATAATGATATATCAAACAGATTACTAAACAAGACTTACCTTTTCTTCTGGAAACAGCACTCTTGGATTTTGGCCCTCTTCTACTGGCACAAAAACAGAATTAGAAGTTATCTCACTATTATTAGCAGCTGCATGTGTTTGAATAGCATTAAATTGGAAAAATAGTCGTACCCCTAGTATTAATGACTAGAGAATACATGTTTGGGATTATTTAATTATGCACAAAATTGCGGTCAATTTACGTATGACAGCTAATAAAACAGTAGAAAAGTTCATGCAGACATGGTATTGTATACTTGAATATTTGATGGAATATGCAGTTTTGCCAAACCTTTTTACCAAAAATGGTTATTGTTTTGATCTGGCTAATGGATAATTATACTTGTGTTAAATGATTGTTTTATATGTTATCTCCATTGATAGGTAGTTAATGATAGTTTAATTGATGTTTTAAATATTTATGATGTGATAGGTAATTGTTAGATTAATGGATTAATGACTGTGTTATGTTTATTTATGTGAATTTATTATATCTGTATTTTACAGGTTAAATAAAAAATTATAAAAAATAATGATACATAGTTCCTTCAGAAACCCTGGATCTGAAACTGAAAAGGAAATTTTCTCAGTGTACACCCCTTTTCAGAAGTTTACTGCCTCTAATGATGGAGGTTCCATTTGGTCATCATCAGCACAACTAAAAGCCATTGATGAGCCTATCCCCCTTTGTGAATCGGTCCCAAAAAAGCCATCTACGTTTGTGGGCCAGGCCATCACAATGTCCATTGGTGGCGAGTTCCAGGTTTTAATTATTAAGTAAATAAGTATTTTCTTTCTTTTGTCTTGAATCTATTGCCCATCAACTTCCTTGGGGGCCTATGAATTCTAGTTATTATGGAGGTGGTAAAAAAGCTCTCTACTCACATTCCCCACCCCATGCATAATTTTATGAACCTCTATAATGTCCCCCATCTTCATTCTAATCTTTGTGCGGGGCGGGGGGGAGGGGGGAGAGAACGCTTTGGCTTTCCTCGGCTCCCTTGGAGATGAAAATGTGATAGGAATGGTTATAATTGCTTACAGAATCTGCTTCCTAGTTTGTAAAAAAGTTTCTGAGAAACTTTGGTCTTGCTCTTTAAAAATTTAACTCTCACCTAGTTCACATCAGGAACTCTACCTTGTTAACTATCAGTGACCTACTTTCTCTGCCTCTTCTTTCTTGGGGAACTATTGATCAGAAGCACTAAGGCCTTCGGCCCAGGTTCGCATTTTCAAACTCCTCACTTACCTTTTTGAGAGGTTATTCTAAAATGCTCTCTCTGCCTGTGCAAGAACTTTTAAACACCGATTGAGAGGGGTTTTTCATTTTCTATAGATGTTGTTGCTGTGCCTATTTTTTTAACAGAAGTCCAAATCTTCGTACGTTTTAAAAAAGTGCATCCCCCTGAAGCTTATTAGGTTGTTAACTTTTGATTTTGTTGTACTTCTTTGCTGCATAAACACCTTCTGCTTTCTTTACTCATCACCAGCAAAAGCTGGGAAATGACTGACTGAGCTAGCCAAGTTGTTTAATTTATGCTGTCCCCGTAAGAAATGATGTTTCCTTCCTGCTTTTGCACATCATCGTTTTAATGCCAAAGCAGAAAACGTTTGCATTTGTAATTAATGTGGGGAGGAGGGATATTTTGCCATGTTCCACATCCCTGGAGTGGACCAGTTGATGCAAACCCATTACATTTCCTAGCACCAAGGGACAGTGTAAACAGCAGCTATGGAGAGCAACACGCCACATGCTGCTGATGTAGCTGCACAATCTGGCTTGCATGAGAGTCCCTTGGAACATGTACACTTCCATCTATGGCAAGTGGCTGCCATTGACGGCATCTTTCAGTATAAGCACAGAGGGAGGAGCAAGATTTCAACAGGAAGACTCACCCCAATCTACACACGGGTATGGGTACAGGGTTGCCAGCCTTCAGGCAGAGCATGGAGATCTCTCAGAATTACAACAGCTTTTCAGACTACAGAAATCAATTTTCCTGCAGCCCACCCTCCAAAGTGGCTGCTTTGGAGGGTGCGCTGTATGACATTATACCCTGCTGAGGTCCCTCCCCTCCCCAAACCTGGCCTTCTCCAGGCTCCACCCCCCAATTCTCCAGGAATTTCACAACCTGGAGTTGGCAACCTTATTTGGGTGGCAACACTTGCACATGCCTAAACCTTAGCTCCCCAAGCCATCAGCCCATCAAGACTTTCCCCAGTGGCTTTAATGGCCACCCATGCCTGCTGTCTGCCTTGTTGTTTAGGTGCTAGGCCATAACATTCCTTTCTATCCAAGCTTTTAACTGATGGGATTATATCTTTTAAACAGTTTTTTTATGGTCTTCTTCTAGCTTGAGGACTGTTTTACAGATACAGTCTTAGACTACCGAATGTTGTCTCTGCTGTTTTTATGCCCCTGGCTTGTTTTTAAGTCTTTATTGAATTGTTTTTACTTTGTGAGCAGCACGAACATTTTCTAAACAAAATAAACAAGCTATCCACCTCATAGTTTTGTCACGTCATGAGCACATATATAGGTATCAGTCTAGCATACAACACTCAGGGAGCAAATACGCATACAAACATCACGCCCCAGGTGAATGTCATAGAATCTTCATGAAGATTTTAACTTCTGAGCGCAGAGGGACAGTATTGAAAGTCTGTGAAACTGCTTTGAGGGGAGGGAAAGGTCACTTGGGCTGGGTGGGAGAGGATGGTGTGACAGTGATGGGTGAGGGTGGAGAAGCTGAATTGGTCAGGCAAGACGCAAACGGAGAGCGGGGAAATCTGGTGCGGGCGGGCGGACTTCTGCTTTTGTTTTTGAAAAAAAATGCCTGTATATAAGGTCGCATTGATTTCTACCAATTCCTACCTCAGGACTTGGGAGAGCCTCCCCCAAAAGGTGCCATTACTACTGGCAAGTACCACCAGAAAAAAAACCTTTGTGTGTATGAATATATATATATCAAATATCTTATTATCAAGCACAGTCTGGCCTGTGTAGACTACCGCCTGGGCCAACCAGATCCCCCGAATAAGACCCATGAAGGGACGACAGGTGCAGAGGAATGTTTCTCCTTTGTCAGTGTGAAAAAGACTCTCTATCCAAATCCATGGCCAGGGGAAACGCAAGCTGCTGGCACAGATTGTATGAAAGATGACTTTCTAAAAATGAGGACATCCGCTCCCATCTTTCTTACTCTTTTTGGAACTTCTCAAGAAAAGGAGATCGCTTTACCATCTTGGCAATTAGCTAAATATTAGGGCCAGAGATCCTTTGCGACATGCCTCGGTTTCCATTCGTTAAATGCCACTTTCAAATGACCTTTTTATGTCTCTCCACATCCCCCCCTTCCTGATATTTCACGAAGAGGCCCAGGGTCCCTTGGGAGAAGAGCAAATTGAATACTTATACTGTGGCACTTCAGAAATGTGGCTTCAGAAAGCCAAATCCTTTCCACCTTCAGAGACATAACTAAATGTCGCTGAGGAATTTCTCATCTCTCGAGGCAAATTAAATAGACATTGGCCTTCTTTGCACGGCTGACAGCTGCCATTCATGTTTCCAATGATTTTTTTTTCATTTCAGAAATTCATGTCAGACTGCCTGTACATTTGAACCACTTTCTATAATGGCTGTACTATACTTAAAATGAAATGGATAGGTTTTCCTCCAATTAATTTTTAATGGAAATCAACTACTAGTGAGACCAGAAAAATGAGGAGACGACCTGCACTTTGGCAGAGCCTGTCCCTGTCGTGACCGTTGCTGAACATTCCAAACCCACATCAGTGGATGTAGAATAAAGTTTGGCTTCATGGGTAAGCTCAGTTTCACACTTCATGTGAGATTCAAAACAGAGAATCAGGGTCTGGTTATGTGTGCCCTGAAATTGTACGTGATGGGGGTAAAACCTAAGTAAACTTGACCTTAACATGTGAGAGCTCCCACTCTCCTGGCTTTCCACAAATGAACTATTCAAAAAGGCTTTTTACTCAAATGGGAGGGCTGTATTGTAGGGATGGGGTCTCAGATGCTTTGCTAATGAATTAGGGACTGTAGACTTCATCACTATATTGCCTTACATATTATCTGTTGCTTTAAATATGTACTCCTATGTACCACCTGTGCTCCATGTTGTCTAATGTCAGTCCTAGAACTGATTATGTTCTGTTTCAGTATTTTTTTCTACTCTGTATTGGATTCTTGCTAATGTCACGTCTTTTAAACTTGTATCTATCTACCCTATGGCATTGTTTATAGAAATGTCCTTGATACCGTATTGAAATGTACTTGGATACTGATTGTACTAATCTCATAATGTGTAATCCGTCTTGAGTCTCAACGAGAAAGATGGATTATAAATGACATTAAATAAATAAATAATGTGGAGGAAGGGGAAAGGATTCTCATGTGCTTGCACAGAGATACTCCATGGAGAGACAGACAAAGCCTCTCCTGCATCCACGCCCACACTCACAGCAGCCCTTTTCCCTTCCTCCAAAGCATTTTGAAGGCAAGTATGGTCACGCATTAAACTCAAGTTGACTTGGGGTTCCTCCAGTCACTCCTGAGTGTAGTGCATGTGGAACCAGACCCTCATTCATTATTGCCAAAGCACAGGGACTGGAGAACCTGGGGTATCTTCCCCCCCCCCTCACCTGGACACCCATGCAGTAAGCAAAGGACTACCTGAACAAGGTGATGCAGTCCCTTACTGAATGCTTGCCTGAAATCATTAATGGACACATGCAGATGAATGAACTGAAACACAGTCTCATAAGATGCGAGTTGTTCTGGTGAAGAGGTGGACATACCTGTTTTCGAGTGGCTTACAGGGCTCTGAAAAGATCAGCGTCTCATTATACCTTGGGAGTACACCTGGAACCTGGACACATTGGGAATTTAAGGGGCATGGGAAACACCTTGTTTCCAGAAACTCTTCTTAATACTGATTGCTGGTGCTGTATGGATTATTTGGGGGTTTGCTGTTTGGGAGGATTAGGAAGTCTTAGCTATAGGGCAATTTTTGTGAAAACTGGCAGTTTTGTATTGATCTATGGTTGTTGTGGGTTTTCCGAGCTGTATTGCCGTGGTCTTGGCATTGTAGTTCCTGACGTTTCGCCAGCAGCTGTGGCTGGCATCTTCAGAGGTGTGATTGTATTCATCTATTTTTAAAGTTATTGTTGTAAATTGCTTTGGGCAACAGTGGAAAAGGCAGGATATAATATTTTAAAATTAAATCCTATAACATAATTCTGTAAACGGGTTTCCAATGACTCACTGGTTATCCCAGTGCGCAGGCGCGATAGTGCACCCCTAGCGGGGATAAGTGGAGAGTCGCTCCCGCCTGCTGCCGCGGATCAGGACCCAAGGAGGCCAGAATGGCCACTGCCAGGCTCATAGCTCGCCAGGTTGCCTGCTTCCTCCCCTCTCTGTGCTCCTGGCCTTTCCACTGGCCCGATGAGCGCTGAAGTGCCCCGGCTGGCTGCCTCCTCTCCTCCTCCTCCACCTTTCCACCGGCTGATGAGTGCTGAAGCACCCTGGCTGGCTGCCTCCTCTCCCCTCCCTTGCCTTTCCACCGGCCCAATGGGCACTGAAGTGCCCCAGCCACCTCCTCTTCCTCCCCCCCTTCTTGGCTTTCTCCCTCAGAGACCAGATCTACTTTCCCCTTCCTTGGCTGCTGGGCTGGTAGACCTGGCCTCTGGACCCACAGAGGCCAGGTGTACCTGCCATAGCTCTGCTGGCTTGGTACACCTGGCCTTTGTAGTCCTAGAGGCCAGGTCTACCGTGCATAGCATTGCCAGGCAGCTGCAGGGCCTAGGAGTGCACTAGGGCCATTGCTGCCCCCGCCAGTAGCACTCCCTGCCTCTGCAGCCAGCTGCAAGGTGCAGGAACACACAAGGGCTCTTGATCCCCAAGTGCTCTCCACTCTGCAGCCAACTATGGGGATGGATCCGGCGGCTGTGGGTCACAGGAGCACTCCAGGGCCCTTGCCGCCACTGGCAGTACTTCCAAGTTTCTGGAGCTGCCCCATGCAGGCCATGGAGGCAGCAGAGGGGCCCAGCATGGCAGCACTGCCCTCCCAAGGCCCCACAGCAGGGCCCTGCTAAATCAGTTTTCTAGAGGCCATTGTATTTTTTCTCACAAGGGGCTCTGTTTCTAGTCAACATAATAATATGTATTCTAATGAATCCAATAATAAAGTAGCCTTCCTCTTGCCATCCTAAAAGGAAAAGCATCGTCTTCGTCAATACGAAATCTTTGCTAAACCTGGATATAGATTTGGACCTAAATACCTCTCTGCAGATCTATTTGGCCTTTTCTTGATTGTACTTAATTCACAAAACAATCATGTGCCTATCACGACTGAACAATCTTTCTCTTCACCCCTGGCTCTCCCAGCTCCCGAGCAAGCCGGCTCAGCTTCTTCTCCTTCCGAATATTTTTCAGTCTATTAAGTGTCAAAGTTATGAAGCTGTGACTTGCAATCATGCCACAGATCAATCACTCAAACAAAGATCCGCAGCTACAGGGGGAAAAGAAGACATTTCATAGCTGTCACACTCAAGGGTAAATGTCCAGCATCTGAGGAAAAACTCTCCAGAAATTTTCCAGCCCAGACAGTCACGTTACCTCAGTGCTTAATCAGATGAAAAATAGGGAGAGCCAGTGCAGAAAGACCCTGGGAAGCCGGCAGCCGTCACAGTTTCAACACATTGCACAAGAGGTAAATTGCACAGGCGTATCACAAGTATTAGGTCTTCCCTCTGTGTTATAATTGGAGAGTGCCAGATTTGCACCAGGGAGGCACGAGTTCAAATTGCCATTCAGACACAAAGCTCAGGGGATGACCTTGGGCCTTTTCTTCATCAAGGGAGGATGGCTTCGTGGGGAAATGTAAGGCATCACTGAACACTAATGCCACCGTGGAAGGACTATGGCTCAGAGGAAGAGTATCTGCTTGGCACGCAGACGTCCCCAGGTTCAATCCTCAGCATCTCCAGCTAAAAGGATCAGGTGATCGATGAGGCATAATCGTTCTCTCTGAGATCCTGGAGAGTGGCTGCCAGCCAGAGTAGATAAGACTGGCCTTGATGGACCCATGGTCTGATTCAATAAATCAAAGCAGCAAGATGTAAATGAGAACACCCAATGAGGCTTTTAACTCTAGTCAGTTGCTGGGGCTTAGAAGCTCTGAGGAGCTGGGGCTGCAAGGGCAGCCCAAAACCTGCTTCACTAGTAATTTTTCTTTGGGTCTAGCTGAGACACGGCTGTTCCACTCCCAGCTGTTTTTTTAAAGCCTGCGTCTTCCCTTTTATCCTCACAACAGACCAAATTTTCACTGATCTCCCCTCACCCCTCAACCAAGAGTCACTAGAAACCCCTTAATTCTCAACATTCCCAGGTTAAGTTCCAATCTTAGCCCACAAAACTGCTATTTTGTTCTCTCTCCCCCTTCTCTTTTGCTTGTAGGCCAGGATTAGGCAGGGCAACCAACTTCCAAGTGGGGTCTGGTGTTCTATTGAAATTACAACTGCTCTCCAGCCTACAGATATCATTTCCTTTGGAGGAAATGGAAGCATGAGAATGTGGATTTTATGGTATACCATACAGTCTAAAAGAAATGGAAGACTTGGAGCAGCATTTAGCCCTGAGTTCTGATCACGGAACTCATAGCCCACATCTGACGACCAGGACCGGGTGAAGAGCACATGATAAAACATCATGGGTAGCTGAACCCGCATTGATGAAACAATCAAACGGTTGGAGGCCCCTGACAGAGCGTTGCTCTGCTCACCTCCCAGCCCAGCACTTTAGATCTTGTTCTTTCTCTCACTAGCAATGATTTATGTGACTATATTAAGAGTTCCAGCAAAGGGGAACATTCCACTGGAGAAAGATCATGCCAAATTGGTGACTGCGATGAAGAATTCTGCTTCAGTTCTTAAGATTAAATACCCTCTTCCCAACCAAAATAAATGTATGGATGTGGTTATCTCTCTCTTGGATACTAGTTGGCTCATGAAGGTCTGGACTGGAGGCTGTCTGGATGGGGTGTAAACCACTCAATGCTCCTCAGAGGAAAACGGGAGTAAAAGTGGAAATGAATGAACAAATTAAATATAGAGAGCTTTTCTTGATGTTTCCTCCCTGAGTCCAGATCTACAGCCTACAACAAATGTAGCCGCTGTATTTTGGGGGACACTACAAAGGCAGCAGCTCCATTTCGAGAGCAATTGTCCATTTCACTTGTCCCCAGGGAGGGTGGGGGAAGGAGAGAGTGAGGACAGGGAAACAAAAACTGAATGGGGAGCTAGAGCTACAAGTGTCGTTTTCACAAGATAGGGTGTTCGCAAGAATGCCACGGACCTTGTGGAAGTTAGTTACAGATCTCCCCCATGCCTCCTCCAGGTTCATCATTAGCACTATAAAACCGGATGGTCATTTGAGGCCTAGGGCTCAGTTATTAGCATTGTTTTCTCTGAGGAATAGTCAGACTGCTAGTGACTTGGTGGAGGTGATCTACCGGAACCCTGGTGGAATTTGGGTGGCTAACATGAGTTTTCCTAGATGTTCTCTTCATAGAACCCTGGCTTACCAAGGAGCTTAGGGCAATGAAGATCATTGCCAGGCAACAGGAGGAGGGAACTCAAGACAAACAGGGCTGCACACAGGCTAGAGCACGTTTTCTTTCCTCCCCTGGAGTGCAAACGGAGGCGAAGCACAGGTACTTCTCTGCCACCAGAGCATCTTTGTAAAGCTCCCCAGCTGTGTTCCAGATTGCAAGGGGCTCATTCCTCTGGCTCATGCAAAGCAGATAATTCTGAAGCCTGCTGTGAGTTATTTGCAAGGAATTTCCCAGATAAAAATGGCTTGTAACTGTCAGGATTTGTACACCACTAATTTAGCAGGTCAACTTCAGAATGTTAATAAACAGCCCAGTCATGGTTGTTTGGATAAATTTCTGGTGTTGCATCTGGAGGAAAAGTTGTTTGGAGGAATCCTGCCATATCCATGCTTGATCCTTACCTGGCTGGGCCCAAGGGATATGGTTGCCAGCTTTGGTTTGGGAAATTCCTGGAGATTTAGGGTAGATCCTGGGGAAGCCAGAGTTTGGGGAGAGGAGAAACCTCAGAGGAGTCTACTGTTGAAAGCAACCATTTTCTCCAGGGCAACTCATCGCTGTAGCCTGGAGATCAGTTGTAATTCCAGGAGATCACCAGATCCCACCTGGAGGTTGTCAACCATACCAAGAGATGCTTCATTAAAAGGGAGGGTGAGTGGGCTAATCCTCACTGAGGAGGCTATTGTAAAACTCCTCTGAAGAAGCTAGCCCTCAGCCTGGAAGACATAAGCCACTATAGGCTGGTAGCACATGTATATGGTGGTGGTGGTGGAGAGTGCCATCAAGTCATAACTGAATTATCATGACCCCTAGTGGGGTTTTCAAGGCAAGAGTCTAAAAGAGGTGGTTTGCCATTTGCTGCCTCTGCAACCCTGGTCTTCATTGGAAGTCTCCCATCCAATTACTAACCAAGGACAACCCTGCTTAGCTTCTGAGAAGTTCAGGCTCATTTGGGCTATCCAGGTCAGGAGGATGGCACATGGGTTATCTACATACATTTTGATTCACCTTTCAGACTGGTTTTCAGGCTGGAATGGCTTTGCTAATCCTGCCTGAAAACTTTCACCAGGACAGAGATACAGAAAATGTGGCCCTGTTGATACTCTTGGACTTTTTATGGCCAAACTAGAAGTGACTGCAGCCTCGGGTCCATTCCTTGACCATTGATTCCATTTTGAAAGCACTTGTTGCTGCAGGCCCCTGATCTAGATCTTGTGTTGTGCAGCAGCCTCAGGAGACCTTGTTTCTCCCTGTGGATTTTCAAGTGCCCAAACCTCCCATTGTTGTTTCAGCACCTGAAAAGGAATGGGGGGGGAGTGAGGGATTGCTCCTGAAGCCATCGCACCTGGTGTGATTCAGGTTTGGGCCCCATAGCAATTTTTAAAGAACTACAAGTGCTTTTAAAATGGCATCACTGTCCATGAGATGGACCCGTGGCCACTGTCACTTGTAGTTTGCCCCTTAATGGCTTTGACTTGTCTATTCTCCTGGATTGGCCAAGTGATATAGGGGTATTGGTGGTTCCGATCCTACTGATATCAGAAGTTGTTGCTGGACAATATGTATAAGATAGTTGTATGTTTAACCGTTTGGAGGAGGAAATAAAAAATATTATTAAAAAAAGTTGTTGCTGGAATTCATTAGCTTGGGCAAATGTTGGGATCCTGCAGGGCTCTGTGCTGTCTCCCACACTGTTTAACATCTATATGCAGTCTGTGGCAGGGGCCCTTTGTGGCTCCAGAGTGATATATCCTCCCCAAGCAGCTCTCTTTCTCCTTTTCAGCAGAGTCATGTGAAATGGTCTGAGCCAGTATCTATTATATGCTGCCTGTCCACCCAAATAAGGTCCCCAAGGAGGTCTAGTTGGTAACAGGCTAAATAAGGGCTTTTAGGAAGGCTTAATGCAGACAAAAGTGAGACAACGTCATCTGATAATATTGCCAAGCAGGCATAGTTCAAGGCACCTTGAACTATATGGAAAGGTGGGGTATAAATGCTTTAATTTAAAACGTTTAATAAAAGGGGGGGGGTCTTCTCTGATTTAAAGAAGTGTCCCATGCCCACAGCTTTGGGGTAGGACTGGATCAATGCCTTCAGTTTCCTCTGTGGCTAGTACTGCTGTTGCTCATTCGGGTCAATGCATTAACAGAACCTTTCCCAGGTCACTCCACATGGGCTGCCTTTGAAGAAACTTCTGTTGGTATAAAACGCAGAGCCATAAAATGGCCTTCCCAGAGTCTTGGCAGCTTGGTGTGTCCCACAGCAATCACTGAGAAAGCCAGATAATGGTTCTATTGCACCTGCTCATGGTGAACATTTTGGAAGCAAGCTTTTCAATTCTACACAACTCTTCTGCAGCTCAAAGAAAGGAAGGAAATGGATTTCCCATTGCTAGGTGACCTCCTCTGCTCAATGTGGATATAAACTGCCTGCACTTCCCCCCTTATATTTCTGCATCAAGATGGGTTGTAAAATTCATTTTTTAAAATGCAGAGTGGGGATTCAGAGGAGCTAAAATATGAAATGGAAATAGATAAGTGACAATAGATCATTATAACATTTCTGTGATATAGTGCAACAGTAATTACGAATTTTTTTCAAAAGATCTCAGGTGGCATGGCAGGGGAAATGGTGGAGAGCAGTGAGCAGCTAACAGTGGGAAAACGGTGCCAAAATGGGTGAGATATTTGCAGGGCAGGAAAATGTGCACCGCTCCTTCCAGATGGTGCAATAACACACTTTGATTGTTGTGTATTTATTACAGACATTATAATGGAACAGTCTGGTTCCAATCCCCCCTCCTATATTTGTACCTGTTGGTTTAGTCTCACGGAGTGAGGCCCCTGTTCAGTTAGTTCTGTTTGTTAGAACTGTAGACTAAATGAGCTCCCTTCCCTTGTCCCAAACCAGTTGCTTCCACCCCTGTATGTATGTGTTGTCATGTCACAAAACAACGTATGGTGACCCCATCAAGGGGCTTTCAAAGCAAGCAAGAAGCAGAGATGGATTGCCATTGCTTTCCGTTGGAGACTTCCTTGGTGGTCCCCCATCCAAGCACCAACTCTGCTTTGCTCCTGAGATCTGATGAGATGGCTTTACCATTCCATTCCGCATCCCTCCCATCTCTGTTTCTCCTTGCTAATACACGAGTGTTGTGTTTCGCACACTTGTCTCTCCTGTGTGAACCTAAGAGCAAGAACCAGAGTGAGTATCCAGTTCCTGACTTGCAAGTTTGAGAAAGATGCCGTGTGAGCTCTCCAACCCATCCCCACACCTGAAACACAGCGCTTCACTTTGAATTCCAAGGAGGAGAAAAACCTCCATGGGAAAGCAGCTTTGGGCTAATCCTGGATCCAAGGCCGCCTCACTCAGGGCCCAGGAAGAGGACCAAGAGCTCTTTGGCTCTTGCTATTGGCTTGCCTCTCTGTCCATGCTCAGGTGTTAATACCTGCAAACAGATACAGTTCCTGTAGCAGTACTGCTGAAAGACTCAGCTGTCATTTCTTGCCAGACATCAAGGAGAGACAGTGCAGATGGTTCCGGAGTACAGCATGTGTATGTCACTCTCCTGGGTAGAAGGAGCATGCTAGAATGTCCTTTTCCAGGATTGCCATCTATCTGTTACATATGCATGGAAGTACACAGGTTACACACTTCCCATAATACGTTCATTGTCTTTCTATCTGTCCATCAGTCCATCTCTTCAGCTAAGGATCACAGTGTGACATACATGGTCCCCTTGTCCTCCCCTTCACCCTCACAACAAGTTGCATTAGGAGGAGTTAATGCAACTGGCCTAAGGTCACCTGCAGTGCAATCCTAAGCAGAGTTATACCCGTCTAAGTCCATTAAAATCAACCACTGCTGGGAATTTGCACTGCCTGTCAAGGAGTTCCAGACCCCTGGGGCCCAGCCCAGCTCAGGGGAAGGGACACAGGCTGCCTGGAAGGTCCTGTTGCAAATAGCAAACCAAGTAAGCTGCCACCAGCTCCCCAGTCTATCCCTAGGCTAAGGAGTTAGGGAGCAAAGCTCCAGAGCCTATTAGGGAATTTAGCCAAA
Source organism: Eublepharis macularius (assembly GCF_028583425.1). Taxonomy (NCBI): domain Eukaryota; kingdom Metazoa; phylum Chordata; class Lepidosauria; order Squamata; family Eublepharidae; genus Eublepharis; species Eublepharis macularius. The sequence continues at coordinate 38,932,723 of NC_072804.1, read as the reverse complement.
GCAAAGTCTACCTTGCAAGGATAAACTTACAGGCAGAGTTCACAGCAAAAGAATAGTTGTTTGGTAGGTGGATCTCAAGCACACATAGGGTGAGTTCAACAAAGGTTTTATAGCAGTGAGGCTTCAGAGTCTTAATAACCCACACAAGATAAAAATATAAAGGTTTATTAATTCCAGGTGCAGGGTTATCACACACGAGACAAAAAGTGAGTACAAACAAACAAAAACCTACAGCAGTAAGCTCTACATACCACAGTAAATTCTTAGGAGGCAAAGCAAGTTGGTTTCTCAGTTGTAGCAAGCAAAAGTCCCACAAAACAGCAAGGCAAAAGATGGAGCTTCAGTCCTTCTCAACAAATAGAGCCAGAAACAAAGCAAAAGAGCATAGGCAGAGGTCCAAGGTAGACACTCAACATAAGCTTCTCCATGTTGGTTAACAGCCGGTTTATATTGGTTCAAGCTGGAACCAAAGTGAGGCAGGCCTAACCACACCCGCTCCCAACCTGACCACATCACCTGACAAGTACTCAAAGGGACGTGTGTGTGGAAGGTCTGCAGCTCTTGGCACACGACCCCAATCTACAGGTGTGAATTACCAATTAGCTAGTAAGAACAGCTTATCTTGACTCAAGGACAGAGCATACATAACTTACTGCTAGCAAAAGTGAAAAGCCTCTCCAAAAGGGGGGAGGGAATTTCTCCAGCCAAGGAAGCCTCCAACCTAGCTCTCAAAAGGGCTTCCTATACTCTTTAAACATTTTTTCTTTACACCTTCCCCCTAGACAAATGAAATTACTGGGTAGAGTCCCAAATTTCATTTAAACAAAAAACAAAAGAAAAAATGTTAGAGGGTGCAATTTACAACAATACCCGTGTCCCTAAGCACATAACAGGACACATATGGGCAACCCCCCCCCCCGCAAACAATAAAATATGCATTCAAGAAATTAAAAACAGCCTGTAGGAGATTCAAGAACAATATTAGTTACAGTGAGCAAAACAGGGCAGCAACTGGTACATTAAAGACAATTGCAGAAAGGGGAAAAAAATGGTTACAACTAGGGATGTGCGTTTCGGCATTCAGAATGCCGAAAGAATGCCGAAACAAAAGTGTTTCGGCTTCTTTCGGGGAATGCCGAAACGTTTCGGGGAATGCCGAAACGTTTCGGGTAGCCGAAAGAAAAAAGCCGAAACGTTTCGGGATTCTTTCGGCTTTCTTTCGGCTTTTCAATGGGAAAATGCCTCCGTCTTCCCGGACGTCTGGGGGAGGCATTTTCCCACCGAATAAGCCCAAAATTGGTGGGGACCTTCCTCTAACCCTTCTCTAACAACCACCCAAGTTTCAGACAGATTGGACTTTGGGGGGCCATGTTATGGCCCCCCAAAGCAGGTCCCCCCATCCTCCCATAAGAAAGCGAAGGAGCAGCATATTGTTAGCATGCTGCTGCTCATCTTTCTTCATTATTTCCTATGGGGAAAAAATGAAGAGGCAGGCTTCCTTTGCCAGGGGTGGCATTTTGCATGCAAAATGCCCCCCAGCCCTCAGGGGCCCTTCTCACACCCCTCCTCCCACCCCCACCAAGGCTCAGCCTGCTCCCACTTGGGGGGGGGGCATTTCATGGCCTCCCCAAGTAGGTGCTCTAATCTCTACCACTGACAGCTGGGGGAGGCTTGTCTTGCCAGGGGTGGCATTTTGCATGCAAAATGCCCCCCAGCCCTCTGGGGCCCTTCTCCCACCCTTCCTCCCACCCCCCACCAAGGCTCAGACTGCTCCCACTTGGGGGGGGCATTTCATGGCCTCCCCAAGTAGGTCCTCTCAGCCCCTAAAGTCCACCCCTTACAGCCCCACACAAACCCAATTCCCCCCCAGCTGCCACACACAGACCCAAATCCCCACATTAGCCCCTCACAGATCCAAATCCACCCCCACCTGCCCCACACCCATAACCCCAGGAACAGGCTGGCAAAGGCCAGCCCTCTCCCTTTGTTCCCTATGCTGGGAACTTCTAAACTCTCTTTCCCTGGGCAATCCTGCACAGCCCAGGGGTGCCACAATGGTGGGCACACTTCTGAGTGCCAGCTGGTCCCTGTGAAAGAGCACCTGAACCACAGACACCCTCCCTCAAATTCCCCCGCCACCTACAGAGATGGCTGGCCAGCCAGCCCCATTGTTCCCTATGATGGGAACCAACTGCACAACAAAGAATAAAACAAGAACAACACAAAATAAAGTTTTAAATTTTTTTTCTCCCTTCCAAAGTACAAGTAGGCAAAGCATTATGACACATTACACCAGCAGTCCCCCACACAGAAAAATAACACAACTCACTTAACATCAGAGAATCACAAAGCACGATTCCTGTCAAAAACACTTTATTTCTTGAACAGCTTTAGGTTACACAGCAGGGGGAACACCAAAGGGCATGGCAGCACTATCTTACACAAACATAACACAACTCACTTCACATCAGAGAATCACAAAGCACAATTCCTGTCAAAAACACTTTATTTCTTGAACAGCTTTAGGTTACACAGCAGGGGGGAACACCAAAGGGCATGGCAGCACTATCTTACACAAAAATAACACAACTCACTTAACATCAGAGAATCACAAAAACACAATTCCTGGCAAAAACACTTTATTTCTTGAACAGCTTTAGGTTACACAGTAGGAGGGCACAACAGGGCATGATAGCAATGTACTACAAAAAATAATACAACCCACTTCACCGTTTTTGACAGCAATTGTGTTTGTGTGATTCTCTGATGTGAAGTGAGTTGTGTTATTTTTGTGTAGTACACTGCTTTCCTGCTCTGTGGTGCCTTCCTACTGTGTAACCTAAAGCAGTTACAGAAATAAAGTGCTTTTGACAGCAATTTCTTGGGGTGATTCTTTAATGTGAAGTGAGTTGTGTTATTTTTGTGTAAGATACTGCTTCCATGCCCTTTGGTGTTCCCCCCCTGCTGTGTAGCCTAAAGCTGTTCAAGAAATAAAGTGTTTTTGACAGGAATTGTGCTTTTGTGATTCTCTGATGTGAAGTGAGTTGTGTTATTTTTGTGTAAGATAGTGCTGCCATGCCCTTTGGTGTTCCCCCCTGCTGTGTAACCTAAAGCTGTTCAAGAAATAAAGTGTTTTTGACAGGAATCGTGCTTTGTGATTCTCTGATGTTAAGTGAGTTGTGTTATTTTTCTGTGTGGGGGACTGCTGGTGTAATGTGTCATAATGCTTTGCCTACTTGTACTTTGGAAGGGAGAAAAAAAATTTGAAACTTTATTTTGTGTTGTTCTTGTTTTATTCTTTGTTGTGCAGTTGGTTCCCATCATAGGGAACAATGGGGCTGGCTGGCCAGCCATCTCTGTAGGTGGCGGGGGAATTTGAGGGAGGGTGTCTGTGGTTCAGGTGCTCTTTCACAGGGACCAGCTGGCACTCAGAAGTGTGCCCACCATTGTGGCACCCCTGGGCTGTGCAGAATTGCCCAGGGAAAGAGAGTTTAGAAGTTCCCAGCATAGGGAACAAAGGGAGAGGGCTGGCCTTTGCCAGCCTGTTCCTGGGGTTATGGGTGTGGGGCAGGTGGGGGTGGATTTGGGTCTGTGAGGGGCTAATGTGGGGATTTGGGTCTGTGTGTGGCAGCTGGGGGGGAATTGGGTTTGTGTGGGGCTGTAAGGGGTGGACTTTAGGGGCTGAGAGGACCTACTTGGGGAGGCCATGAAATGCCCCCCCCAAGTGGGAGCAGTCTGAGCCTTGGTGGGGGGTGGGAGGAAGGGTGGGAGAAGGGCCCCAGAGGGCTGGGGGGCATTTTGCATGCAAAATGCCACCCCTGGCAAGACAAGCCTTCCCCAGCTGTCAGTGGTAGAGAAAAGAGCACCTACTTGGGGAGGCCATGAAATGGCCCCCCCAAGTGGGAGCAGGCTGAGCCTTGGTGGGGGGTGGGAGGAGGGGTGGGAGAAGGGCCCCTGAGGGCTGGGGGGCATTTTGCATGCAAAATGCCACCCCTGGCAAAGGAAGCCTGCCTCTTCATTTTTTCCCCATAGGAAATAATGAAGAAAGATGAGCAGCAGCATGCTAACAATATGCTGCTCCTTCGCTTTCTTATGGGAGGATGGGGGGACCTGCTTTGGGGGGCCATAACATGGCCCCCCAAAGTCCAATCTGTCTGAAACTTGGGTGGTTGTTAGAGAAGGGTTAGAGGAAGGTCCCCACCAATTTTGGGCTTATTCGGTGGGAAAATGCCTCCTCCAGGCGTCCTGGAAGACAGAGGCATTTTCCCATAGAAAAAAGCCGAAAGAATGCCGAAATAATGCCGAAAGAATCCCGAAAGTCGAAAGCCGAAAGAGATTCTTGTTTCGGCTTTCGGCTTTAACGATAGAGAATCTTCTTTCGGCTTTCTACTTTCGGCTATAGCCGAAAATTTTTGGCTTGCACACCCCTAGTTACAACTTTAAACTGCATTTGGTGGATTGCATTTGATGTACACAGGCAACCCATTGCAAGTTCCAGTCACAAGCTGGCAGGTAAGATGAGGAACAAATGTATTACACTCTTTTCTTTCAGGATGGCTAACAAAAGTAGGTTTCTCTAAGACAGCATAAAGTTGATGTTTCAAAGTAGACTCTGACACAAGGCTGTCTTGGCTTTCTGCATCTTTACAGTCAACCCAGGAAGGGTCAGATCCAGTATTCTTTAAGGCAAACATCTCCAGATGTTTCTTCACAAAGTCGCCATGAGGTAACTTAGATGGTTCAGCATGGCAAGGTGACAAATTAACAGCTGCAACAACACTTCGGCTAGAGCAATTCAAGCCGTTTAGCTCGGACAAATTAGCTGAGTCAGGAGGACAATTTGCTATAGCAACAGTTTGTTTAGAAACTGACTCAGTTGCAGGCACATTGGCAATATCTTTCTCTCTGCACTGGCAAGGACAAAAATTAGCTTTTAAGGCTTTACCTGAGTCAAGTTGGTTTAAAGGAACCTCATACAGTCCACAGACTCTGATAGAATTCATACATATTCTAGGCCCACATTCCATTTGAGCCCAATTAGTTGGTTTTGAGTCCATAGCAGCAACATTTCCAGATAAAGCAAAAGCTAAAACGTGAGCAGGTTGAAGCACAGCTGCTTCTCCTTTCCAGATCTCTGTCTGGAGGTCGGTGTTTGTTGTCTGTAAAGTTCTTACAACAGGTGGACTTATCTTTCTCTGTTCTTTAGCTTTCAACAATTCACACTCAGCAACAGGTCTCGGTTCTTTACTCCGTCTCTCAGCCACAGTGGGGAAGGTCGTCTCTTCAGCCGGGGAAACAAGGTCAGTACTGGCCGGCTTAGAATTTTCTCCCTGTCTGTGGAGTCTCATTCTTTGGGCAGTCTCTGCTGCATGTTCCAAGGTATCAAGGTCTCGGTCCTGCACTAATGCAGCCAGATCTTCTGGTAGTAGTTCAAAAAACTGCTCTTTCAAAATAAGTTCTTTCAGCTGCACAAAAGTTTTAACTCCTTCTGCAGCAAGCCAGCGATCCAAATTCTGGGCGAGTTTGGCAGCAGTTAGATAATAGTTCTCTTGATTGCACTCCACTCTCCTAAACGCCCTTCTGTAGCTTTCAGAGCAGAGGGCAAATCTCTGCAATGCCAAAGTTTTAAATACCTCATAGTTCCCAACGGCTCTAGGTGGCAAACTTCCCAACAGGTCAGCTAGTGCTCCAGTAACTTGGGAACGAAGAATCAACATATAGTAACGAGGTGGAATACCCAAATCTTGACAAGTCTGTTCATACAAAGAAAAGAAAGCAATAACATCTTGGCCATCTCTGTAAACTGGGAATAAGCGCCTGTCAAATTCCCAAGGCAATAAATCCCGAGGTCTAGCATGCTGGAATGAGGAAGCGTCTCTGTCGGTCCGTCTCCTAGGACTCACAGCTCTTTCCTCTTTTTTGACTCCAACAGCATCAATAGTGAAAAAGCTTTCATCCTCATTCTTGACACAGGGGTTACGGCTTTTTCCTCCTGCAGCCATTTTTCAAATGCCTAACTGCACTAGTCAAAAATAACAAACACTCACACAAGTCTCATGAATAACCACTGCACATGCAAAGCAGGCAATTGACTCTGAAGTCTCAAAGGTCCAACTCTGACCCGCAAGTCAGTAATTAGACAAATCCCACCTCTGACACCATGTCAAGGAGTTCCAGACCCCTGGGGCCCAGCCCAGCTCAGGGGAAGGGACACAGGCTGCCTGGAAGGTCCTGTTGTAAATAGCAAACCAAGTAAGCTGCCACCAGCTCCCCAGTCTATCCCTAGGCTAAGGAGTTAGGGAGCAAAGCTCCAGAGCCTATTAGGGAATTTAGCCAAAGCAAAGTCTACCTTGCAAGGATAAACTTACAGGCAGAGTTCACAGCAAAAGAATAGTTGTTTGGTAGGTGGATCTCAAGCACACATAGGGTGAGTTCAACAAAGGTTTTATAGCAGTGAGGCTTCAGAGTCTTAATAACCCACACAAGATAAAAATATAAAGGTTTATTAATTCCAGGTGCAGGGTTATCACACACGAGACAAAAAGTGAGTACAAACAAACAAAAACCTACAGCAGTAAGCTCTACATACCACAGTAAATTCTTAGGAGGCAAAGCAAGTTGGTTTCTCAGTTGTAGCAAGCAAAAGTCCCACAAAACAGCAAGGCAAAAGATGGAGCTTCAGTCCTTCTCAACAAATAGAGCCAGAAACAAAGCAAAAGAGCATAGGCAGAGGTCCAAGGTAGACACTCAACATAAGCTTCTCCATGTTGGTTAACAGCCGGTTTATATTGGTTCAAGCTGGAACCAAAGTGAGGCAGGCCTAACCACACCCGCTCCCAACCTGACCACATCACCTGACAAGTACTCAAAGGGACGTGTGGAAGGTCTGCAGCTCTTGGCACACGACCCCAATCTACAGGTGTGAATTACCAATTAGCTAGTAAGAACAGCTTATCTTGACTCAAGGACAGAGCATACATAACTTACTGCTAGCAAAAGTGAAAAGCCTCTCCAAAAGGGGGGAGGGAATTTCTCCAGCCAAGGAAGCCTCCAACCTAGCTCTCAAAAGGGCTTCCTATACTCTTAAACATTTTTTCTTTACACTGCCAATATGCCTCTTAGCTGAGGGGGGATTTGAACTTGAGTACCCCCAGACCAAGAGGCCTGAATAACTCTGATTAGCTCTATCTCAGCAGAGCTTGAAAGCCATGGATGGGAGACCAGCAAGGAAGGTAGGGGTTTGCTATGGTATGCAGAAGGCGGCAATGGCAAACTACCTCTGTTTGTCTCATGCCTTGAAAACCCTATGGTCCTGGGGGCACCATGAGTTCATTATGACTTCACAGCACACGTATAATCAGGGCTTTTATTCTGGGAAAAGAGGTGATGGAACTCAGTGGGTTGCCCTTGGGGAAAATGGTCACATGTCTGGTGGCCCCGCCCCCTGATTTCCAGACAGCTGCGCTCGGCGGTGCAGAGGGCAATCTAAACTCCCCTCTGTCTGGAGATCAGGGGGCAGGGCCACCAGCCATGTGACCATTTTCAAGAGGTTCCGGAACTCCGTTCCACTGCGTTCCTGCTGAAAAAAAGCCCTGCATATAATCATTGTCCCCAGTTCTGCCCTAAACACATTATACCACATTGATGTACCACGGTGAATACTCATTTTGCAAAGGAAAATAACAATTCCACTGGTCCAATAAAGTTTTGGCAAGTGTCCTCTGTTTCAGAATATCAGCTCAATAGTTCCCCTTGGGTCAGATGGACTGACTCAGGAGAACTTCATACAGGGACTTTTCAGTGCCACTGAATGATATTGTACACTCTATTAAGAACCAATTGATACTTCACTGGCTAAGCCTCAATACAGCAGATTTCATTAGTTCCTAACTGGAGTTAATTTGCCTTTAGACTTAGCTCCCTTCAAGACACATTCCTTATGAAGCCAATGTTCCAGTATTGAAGGCTTTGGAAAACGACAGACTCAGTAGGATGTAATTGTTAAAAGCCTCTGTCTCCTTTCCCCTCGGTGGATATCTGAATATCTCTGCAAGCTGCAGGTAAGCATATATTTTGACTTAAAAGAATCGGCAGTAATTGCCCAATTTCAACCCCCATGTAGAACAGTTGAGCACAATCTCTTTTCCCCCTCTTGGGAAACTCTAAATTCGACGGGGCAGATTTGAGCCGGAATTTACCTTCTCCCAAGAGGATATGTGGCAACACTTGAGTTATTTAATTCATTGTCGTGTTGTTGTTCTATTTTGGAAGCTGCCTCCAGCAAATGTATTTGGCAAGTCAGCGCAAAAAAATGTTTAAAATAAGCAAATAAATAAAAGAACCTGACTGGAAGTTCTTGATGGAGGTCTTCCTCTTCAAGATCTGATTGGGGTGGTTCCAGAGAGAGTAGAGGGGACTCTTCAAAGCCTCTCCCTCCTAAAAAGAGGACTTGACCTCCACATCAAATGCCCATGCCCAATGCAGACTCCTGCTGAGAAATGGGCTGTTTTAGCCAAGATGGCCTCAGATGCCCCATCTCCTTGGGGCCACTTCTGCTTTTCACATTCACGTCATTAAAGAGGATTGTGTGTCTGTGTGTGCAAAAGGAAGTCAGATTCAATGTCAGAGGATCTGTTGTTTTAAAACCCTGAGTCAGATTCTTTAATATTAAGACGTATAGCCATGTTAGTTGATCTGCAGCGATAGAAAAGAGTTGGAGTCCAGTATCACCTATAAGACTAACAAAATTTCTAGTAGCGCATGAGCTTTCTTCAGAAGTGAACTGTGACTCATGAAAGCTCATACCCTATCACAAATTTTGTTAGTCTTATAGGTGCTACTAAACTCTTGCTCTTTTCATCGTCAATATCAGAATTAATGTTAGTGAGGGTAAGAAATCAATCCAGTATTTCCGTTCAGTTTCTATAGAATGCACATTTACAAGTTTAACTTCTCCCCCCTCCCACAATTTGGATGCAGCACTTTTCGGATTCTACACCTCCCAACAAGATCCTCGTCTCCCAGTTTCCGTTGGATAGAAGGAAGCATCAACAGTTGGTAGACCAACTGATTTCTCACTTTCAGAGCGGGCACAGGAAGGCATTGGGAGGGGAGTGAGCTTTTTTTTTTAATAAAAAAGGAGTCTGGGACAAGGGATACCTCCACTCTCCTCTTCCTCCACCACCCACCCTTACAATGCTATGCTCCAGCACTTTCAGTATCTCTTTCCAAGGGGGGAAGATTTGGGTTGGGAGTTGGGAAATTCCTGAGGATTTGGGAGTGGAGCCTGGGATGGGTGGAATTTGGGGAAGGACCTCAGCAGGGTAATGCAATAAAGCCCACCCTCCAGAGTTGCCATTTTCTGCAGGAAAAGTGATCTCTGTTGTCTGAAGATAATTCCCAGAGATCTCCAGGCTTCCACCCTATTCCCATCCTAGCTGACTTGGCCAGGAGTAAATATGTTTCAAGCATCAGACAGAGCAGAATCAAGCTCCCCTGGTCCACTTGCACTGATGTTGGTATTCTGGAGCCCAGAGTAGAGATGGGTACGAACCAGAAAAAAACAAACCATGTGGTTCATGGTTCGTCATGTTTCACAAACCATGAACTTTCACAAACCTGCCCCAGTTCACAAATCGGTTCGTTTTGGTTTGTGAAAATGTCACTTCTGGGCCAGCAAACCACCACTTCCAGGTCAGCAGAAGGTCACTTCCAGGTCAATAGAAGATGGGCAGGAAGTCCATCCCCTGTTGCCTAGGAAAGTGATTGATTGGCACCAGGCTGTCTGCAGTGATGAACTAAAAAACGAACCAAACAAACCAGCCTAATGTTCGTGGCAGTTCGTCAGAAATGGGATCTGACAAACCACTGGTTCACAAACCATGAACTGGCATGGTTTGTCACGAATTTTGGTTTGTGCCCATCTCTAGCCCAGAGGCAGGCAGATGCATTGGCTTTGGGCTTTGATATGAAACAAACAGGCCCTGTGAGATCATGGATCCTGACTCAGCAGTTCTCAGACATAGCAAAATTGAGAAGACTCAGCTCTTCTGCAAAGCATCTCATCTGATCAAGGTTGTGTCTTTACTGGGGGGGAAGTTGATAATTTGGCTATCCATGCCTCTAATACAGTAAATCAAATCAATCTAAATATATATCTCACCTCTAGTCTGACTCCATGGCAGGTGGGCTGCCTAACCTGGAGGGGGGAGCCTGCCCCCACCACTCAGTTCACTGCCATTGCTGGTAGGCAGTTTGAACAAGAAAAGCACTGCTGTTTGCTGGACATCATTCTAGGTATGCTGGCTGGCTTTCCTTACCTCTCACGGGAGGTACAGCCTCTGTGCCTCCATTCCCCTCCCCAATCTACCCTCCCTTTAATCAATTAGAAGCGAAGCATTTCCCTTGCAAGACTCATCTTGCATGATCTCGCCCCACCAATGAAAATCTCTCAGACCAGCAGAGCCAGGGGATATACAGCACCAAAAAGCCCTCCCCAAGCCAGTGACTGGCAGAAAATGTAAGTGCTGAGTGCAGAAGCACCAATCAAGATAATCCTGACCCATGGGTGTTCTTCCTATTGGATGATTCTCCTCTGACTGTGGATGCTGAGCAGCTGCCTCCTTTTGCAGCTCCAGGCAGCTCATTCTGCTTCTTCACCCAAAAAGATTCCCCTTCTCCATAGCTGCCAATGCTTTATCTGTACCCTTCCAAGCAGCAGACAATTATGGACCCTTTTCTATATTTCCAAAGGGATATGATTCCAGACTGAGGTTTGTGGAGAAAGGCCCTTGTGGTTTCTGGAGTTACCTTTCTATGGGCTACAGAGGGGAGGGGCAAGTTCTGGAGTGGAATGTGATTGGAGGGAGAGCGAGTCAGTGGGAGTTGGAAGTTGACAGTTGGTGGCTGGAGAGCGGAGGGAGAGATAGCTCTGAGGGGAGAGGTAGATCTAGTGTAACCCCAGGTATCAAAGGATTGGGCCTGCCCTACACAACATCTAATTCGGGCATGAGGGAGATAGAATAGGGGTTTCTGTTTAGGTTTTATTAGTCCTTCTGTTCACTGTTTATTTACCTGTGTATAGTTAGCAGTTCAATAAATGAGTTTTGGAATTGATGACGGAGGAAAGCTCCTCTGTTCCACATAGTCCCCCAGCCACTTGGTCCCACTAGCAGAGGAGGGGGGTTAGGAGGCTGTCCCACCTAACCAGGACCCCATACAGGGACAGTGGTGACAGTGAATACCTGGAGACAAGGAGGGGAGACAGCACCTTCAGGTGCCTGGCCAGAGGCAGAAAGGGAAGGGTAAGCAGAGCGGGGTCTACCAGTGGGAGGAAAGGCCCCGTTCTGCCACAAGGTTCATCAGTAAGTACTTTTTCAACTGGTCCCTCCAGCTGTCCCTTTAATAGCAGTTTGATCTGCAGCAAATACCTGGTGATATGATCAACTTCCATGCCATGAAAAGCATCACCTGCCCATTAGCACGGCATCAAGCTTCTATTAAAGGGATGGAACATTTTCCTCAAGGCCAGTTGCCAATTCTACGCCCGAATCTTTCAAAATGTGCTCCTACCAATATAATAATTCCCTGAGTCATTTATGGAAAGGCGCTTGAAAGTACTTTATTTTGTCTCAAGAAAGGGTAACAAGGAGAGATTGGACAAATCAGTGTCTTTGGCTCCTGCATTGGCCAAACCCACAGAGCAGCAGGAGCAGGCAGGGAGGAGGAAAAGAAGCAGGTGCCACTTGGGTGCCTCATCACCTTCCCACTCTGGGCAGGGTGCATGGGGCCTACTTTGCAGTGTTGTTGGGAAGATAAAATGGAGGAGAGAAGGACACTATAAGCTGCTTTGGGCCCCCATTGAGGACAAAGGTGGGGTGTAAGTGAAGTAAAGTAAATAAAGTGGTTAGAGTGTCTAACTGGAATCTGGCAGATCCAGGTTCAAATCCCTACTCTGCCATGGAAGTTTCTTGGGTGACCTTGGGCAAGTCACACAAACTTTCAGCCTAATCTCCCTTACAGGGTTGTTGTGTGGATAAATTGGAGAACAATGTAAGCTGCTTGGAATCCCCCATTGGGGAGAAAGGCAGGGTACAAATGAAGTAAATAAACAATGTCAGGAAAGTGAGGCAGAATCACAGTTATGATCATAATGGAACAAAATTCCCTGTGTGGATGGGAAAATTCAGTAGGAAAATTATTTCCAAAGTATAATATCCAGGGAAGTGTACAGCTTCATGTTGCTGAGTATGGCCCCACTGTGGAATGACCCGGAGTTCCTCTAAGCAACCATACTTCCTTGCAGCTTCCGGAGTGCCTTCTTGTTTACCAGCTGCTAAATTCAGCCGTCTTTTCTTCACCAAATGAAAACTGCCAAATCTCCACTTTCACCGGGGAAGTTTGAGACAGATTCCAGGGACATGCAGCAGTCAGTCGCTGCAGGCTATCAGCAACCACCTTCGGCTCCCAAGCTAATCAAAAACCTCCAGAAAGAAGGCCGGCCATCTATCATACTCAAAGAGCAACTTTGCAATGTTATTTAGTACTATATGAGATTAGGGGAAACAAAACCAGTTATAGAAGTGCTATCAAGGTGAAAGGATCTCTGTCCTCTCCAGTTTGGAAGTTACTCTGCAAATTAATTTCAACAAAAAACTGAAGAATCCTCACCAAACACTCTTTTTGTGTGTCTGCAGAAGAGTAACATTTCTTGCAAGTGTACTTGTGTGTGTGCATTTGTGATTCTTTCTAAGGGGGTACTAAAATGTGGGAGGAGGGATTGGGTTTCTCTCTTGGTGTTCTTGTAATTCACTCTCTGCCATGAATAATGTACCGGCTTCCCCTTGCAAGTCCACATGGTAAGCAGAAATTCTGTGCCTCCAAGACAAAACACAGAGCGTGTTCCTTCGTAATGGAGCCTAAAGACCTCTCATGTCGATGATGCCGCTGCTATTTAGAGCTGTGCATTTTCTCTGTCGGCTCAATACTTTATGTCTAATGCTCTCTATTCCCTTAGCGCTAATAAAGCTTTTAAAGGGAGGGAGAGGGAAAGAGAGATGAATGAGTGGATTTGCATGCAGAAAAGAGCAAGAGCCGTGGGGCTGTGGGGCGGCATGGTGCCAAAAACTTGAGTTTTGTTTTGCTTTAGAGGCCTCTGGGGGCTCTTTGTTGGGGAAAGAGGAAAAGACGCTCTTGTTTTCAATTGCCAGCTTGGGAATGCAAGGCCCATGTTCCATTTTTCTCTACCTTCTGCTTGGCTTTTTCCCCCCTTGGATGGCCTTTGCTACTCTCACCCCAAACAGGATTGCCAGGTCCCTATACCTTCCCAGAGGGAGGGGGGACGGACCTGGAACTTACCTTGTGCCTTCCATATGTCTTTTTTTCATGCATGCGTGCTCCCGGCGCTTGTGTGATGATGTCACATCAGCCGCAGGAGCACTTCCATGCCCTGCACGGGACTGATTCTTTGAGAACTGGCCACAAATGAAGCGTGGGAGCACTCCTGTGGCCAGTGCAATGATGTCACTTCCAGAAATGACATCACTGCACTGGCCACAAGAGCACTTCTGCACTTCATTTGGGGCCAGTTCTCAAAGAATTAGTCCCGCGCAGGGCATGGAAGTACTCCTGCGGCTGATGTGACACATGTACCATTCATGTTTCTGGAGTGCCTGCTGATGGTGGGCAATCTCCAGGTGGCCAAAACCTTCCCACCGATCACCAGCAAGCAGCGGTAAATCGCCAGGAAATTGCCCGCCACTGGCAGGCACCTGGGATGCCTTTCCCCGAAAGATCTCTGGACCCCTGTTCTCCTCTCACACCTCTGTTTGTTTGTGTTTTGAGTTTCTGGATTTGGAAAGTATGGCAGCTTTTTTTTGTGAAGTGTTACAGCTTGGGCAAAACTGTCAAGCCCAATACTCCTGCTCACCAGATGTTAGCACAGGGTGGATAGATCTCTAGGGGATCCCATCTACTAGGGGTTAGTTGAAACACCACATATAATTGTGTTCTTACTTTCTGAAAGAACACTGAATAGGTAATATTTGCCTTATTTAATCTTGCTTAGATGACCAATCAACTTCTAATGATTGCTGATCCTCTTGCCCGCTTGCCAGGTAGATCAAGCAAGGCTCGCTCTGGGGGCAGAACTTGATGCAGACCAAAGGAGAAGAGCCAAAGCATCCTTAGTCTGGGACCCTGATGACTTCCAGCATCAAGAGGATAATACCAGCATCAGCAACCAAGTGCTGCTTGGCAGGTGTGCCAAGGAAAGGGCTTGCCCTGAGTAGGATGGTGCCATCAGCACACAGAAGGGCAGAAATTTCTATTAACCTGCTGTCAGTCAGCCACGGTGGTGGGCCTATTTATAGCTTTATTTGCAGGCACAGGTCTTTGGGAGCTGGTCCTCCTAATGACAGGGTTGGGTGAGGCTGGTGATGTGCAGGCTTGGAAGATATGGCAGATGATGGAGTGTGGATGAAGACAAGAGACATATTAGAGTTTGTTCTTCATTGAAATCTGTGCCACCTTTAGTGAACCCTCCACTTTGTCCTTGATGCTGGACCCGTCCGAAACAAGATTTCTCCCTTTCATGATGGCCTGCTAGAGGGCAAGATCAACCTGGAAGATGAGATGGAAACCAAGCTGGATGAGTCAGATGAATGTTTTCTGACCAGGATGCTTTCTCACACATTGGATAATGCACTTTCAAAGCACTTCCAATGCAATTTAGCAATCATTTGCAACTGGATTTTCTTGTGAGAAACAGGAACATGTGCTTGCAAATGATTGCTAAAGTGCATTGGAAGTACATTCTCCAACATGTGTGAAAGTAGCCTACCAAGCTGGGTAAACAGTCCACTATCAACCCTGGAGGATCAGGAGGGGAATAGCTCTCTCCTTCCATGGCTCTTTCTACCGATTCCAAATGCAGGTCTGCTCCCTGCTGGATTTAATTCATTCATTCATTCATTCATTCATTCATTCATAGTCCGCCTTTCTCACTGAGGCTCAAGGCAGATTACACAGTGTGAGATTAGTACAATCAATTTCAAGGACATTTCCATAAATAATGCCGTAGGGTAAATAAACACAAGTTTACAAAGACATAGCATTAGCAAGAATCCAATACAGAGTTGAAGAAATGCTGAAACAGAACATAAGCAATTCTAGGGCTGGCATTAGACCACATGAAGCTCCTATGCTCCTCATAGGAGCATATATTTAAAGCAACAGATAGGGGTCGAATCCACATTCACCCATTACCCGCATGTTTATCGGATATCTTCCGTTTGCCTCCAATCCGCGATTTTTTTTCCTCTTCGTTCACATTCCTGCTTCCAATCCGTCTTTCTCGCGCGTCCCTCCGGTCACACGGCTGCTCAAAAACCGCTTTTTGGGCGGGACCTTTTTTCCCGCCCATTTTTTAAAATTTTTTTGAGCGCACTTTTCCGTTATTTCAATCTTGCCTTATAAAGAAACATCATTGAAGATAATGATGCCCCTCTTTCCCCCACTGACAGCACTGATGGCTCTCTCCCGTTTCTTTTTTGGAAATTTGGAAGCATGTGGGAAGCTTTCGTGGGCATTTCCTATGCAGGACAGTTCAGTGCCTGAATTTTACTGAAGTTTCACTTCCTTGGAGTGTCATTATTTTGATATTTCATAATTTCGATATTACAGTAATATAAAATAAAAAAAATAAAAAACAGTTAAAAAGGAAGTTTCGCGAGTCCGTTCTGAGGGTGGATTCACCCCAAAATGATTTTTCAAACTACCAGATTTGATTCAGAAACAGCATAATCAATAAATCCAATGCTATGAAGTCAAAAACAGTCTTTTGCAGACTACGGAGCACTTGCAAGTTGAATCAGCCAATAGGAACTCTCGGAATGGCCGGAGAGACAGGAAGGGGGGGGTGGTTTTTAAAAAAACCACGTAAATTGCGCATTGGCCCATTCACAGCCACCGTGAAACTCCCATTGAAAACCTGTGACCACATATTCGGGAGAAATGCGAATGAAATGCATCTGTTTAATGAGGTAATGTGACCGGCACTTGGGATTGCGTGGGGAATGCAGGGAACATGTGACTTAGAATGAGTAATGTGGATTTGACCAGTATGTAAGGCAATAGTATGTAAGGTATGTAAAGTGTTGAATTCTATGGTTCTTAATTCATTAGCAAAGCATCTGAGACCCCCTCCCTACAATACAAAAGCCTTTTTGAATAATTTGGTTTTGCATCATTTGCAGAAAATTAGGGGAGTGGGGGCTCTTCTGACCTCCTTAGGCAGGCTGTTCCACAGGGTAGGGGCCACCATAGAGAAATACTGTGTATGGACTGCAGTTGATTTTGTCTATGTGCAGGGTGGCACCTGCAGGAGACCCTGTTCAGATGAGCGAAGTTGCCATGGAGGGACATAGGGAGGGAGGTGGTCCCATAGGTATACCGGACCAACTTGTAGTTCAGATCTTTGTCTTTTCTAGCTAATAAAAGCTTGCCAGGATAGGGTGAAGGAGCCTGTAATAAATATCATTAACACCATGGCCGGTTTCACATGCCTGTAAATGCCTCCAAAAAATTGCGCAAAACTCGCAGCATGACTGCATCTTTATAGCACAATTTCCCCTTTAATGGTGCGATGACATCAGCAATTTTCATGAGGTTTTAGGAGTGTGAAAACGGCCCATCTAACTTAAGGCTATTTTCCCAAGGTGGGTTTTAGAGGCAGAGAAAACCTTATGTTAAAGAAGCCTTCTTTGGATCAGACCATCATGGCCAATTATTGACCCACTTAGAAGCTACCTGGAGGGTGGGGCTTGATAGAAAGAGTGGTGGCAGAAGAACTCCAGCATTTCCCGGATTCCTCATCTGCCTTTGTCTCACTTCAGTCCTGGTTATGAAATGAAGCCAGAGGACAGTCTCCATTTACAAGGTAGTAAAGGGCATGCCCTTTTGCTATTGTTATTGGATTTGTCAGGAGCCACTGACATGTGACATTGGATTTTAGCAAAATGCTTGAAACTGGAGTGTGGATGAGAGTGTGAGAGGGAGCATTGGAGTGGCGTAACTCTTTGCTGACTAACCATACTCAAAGGTTGTGGAATAATATTCAGAATCAGCTTCCCAGGATTTGTCCTGTAGAGTGCCACACAGCCTTGTGTTTAGAGGTGGGCACGGTCTGGAAAGCAGACCTAAATTAGACACGGTCCAGCCCGGTTCGTGGTCTGCGAACACACAGTTCATGGGACTCACCTTTTTCACGAATGTTGGTCCATTTGGGCTGGTCCGTTGGTCCATGAGTCCAGACATCCTGGCACTGATCTATCAATTCCCTAGGCAATGGAGGGATGTCCACAGACCTTTTGCAGCCCTTAAAAACTTAATAGGCAGCTCAATGGAGCAAGGAGAAATAATTAATTTCCTAGGCAGAGGAAGGGTGGATGTTCTGCAGCCAATCTTAGCCCTCAAAACCTTGATAGGCAGCTCTGCCTGCCAAGCAGAGAGCTCCCATTCTGCAAGGGAGGGGTGGACGTTCAGTAGCCAATCTTAGCCCTCAAAACCTTGATAGGCAACTCTGCCTGCCAACCAGAGAGCTCCCATTCTTCTCTATGCGAGCAAGGAGCAAGAATGAATCCCCTAGGCAACGGCTGGGAAGGTGTCTGTGTGGTAACGGAGGCTCTTCCCCCACCCTTTTCTGTTTGATTTTGCCTCATTGCAACTTTTTGGTTCTGCTAGCCAATGCAAGTTAATTGGCATTTACGACTCCAGTATCTACTGGAAGTTTCCAGGAGGTGGCCGCTTTGGGGGTCAGATGCTATGCCTGCTTCTAGGGTCCTCATCTTGCCCTCCCATCCTCATACCTCCACCTGTCTGTGCATCCTTCCTTTGCATACTCACAAGCAGGGCTTTTTTTCTGGGAAAAGAGGTGGTAGAACTCAGTGGGTTGCCCTCGGAGAAAATGGTCACGTGGCTGGTGGCCCCGCCCCCTGATCTCCAGAAAGAGGGGAGTTTAGATTGCCCTCCACGCCACATGGCACGGAAGGCAATCTAAGCTCCCCTCTTTCTGGAGATCAGGGGGCGGTGCCACCAGCCATGTGACCATTTTCAAGAGGTGCCAGAACTCCGTTCCACTGCGTTTCTGCTAAAAAAAAAGCCCTGCTCACAAGCTTTCTTACCACCTACAGTCACAGCTGCTCCCCACTGCCTGCATGCCCTTTTCTCAATGGTGCTGGGTGGTGGGTGCAGCTAGGAGAGCTGCTGCCATGGCCACCAGGAATGCTGATGCTTTGTGCACCACCCACATGCCCTTCTCCAGCAGCGCTTGGCTGCATATGCACCTGGGAGCAGAGGTGACAAGGTGCTCACAAGCAGGCAATGGAAGGGTGTGAGTGCAGGCATCAGAGGAGATGCATTAGTAGGGAATTAGTAGCAGCGGGCCCCACCAGGAGCCATGGACCCTGGCAGCCACCCTACCTCGCCATGTGCTGATGCTGGCCCTGACAGGATTGCTGGATAAAGAGCCATCTCGTCCTAACAAACAGCTCCTGCAGGGCTTGCAGTAACTGGCATTTCTCACAGGATTCTAGAAGGACATTGTGAGGCACCTGCAAGGCTTTCTGAAAGTCAATCAAGGCAAGAGTCCAAAAGGATGCTCTCTCCACCTCTCAAGTCCCTCGTTCCAACCCAGCAAGCCAGTGGCTTTTCTCGGCCCAACCATTCTGTCAGCATCTAAATAATCCTTTCAAGTCACAACACTTTTTTCCCAAAGACATCCCATTAATATTTAACAAGACAGCCCACAGCAAGTTAGATAGTGTAGCAATTAATTTTTAAATGGTGACATTTATTACAGCGTGTAACTGCTACCTAGCTTGCTGTGGGCTATCTGGATAAAATGTCAGTTAAATATCTCATAATTCCCCCACAATTTAATGCAAACATAAAAACTGTAATCATCCCATTATTTGCAAAATATAATTGAGGTTTTTAGGAGGGTTTTTTTTTTGTATTTCTCGTTTCTGCTTTTCCTGGGCAGCCTCTGAGGCAAAGACTTGGGCTGAGGGTATGAGTGTGTATTTAATTAATTTATACATTAATTTAATTTAATTTAATCTAAACTTGGTATCTGAGCTTGCAAAAATCCAAGATAATAAGAGAGAAAATGTTGATTAACATCAAAACAGCTTGCCATTGCCTTCTGTTACCACTGTAACAAGACTCTCCTAGGCAGCAAAGATTCAAAGTATGTAAAAAATGGGATTGCACGCTGAGGCTGCATACATGCTAAAACCTAGTCCAGGGGTCCCCAACCTGTTAGAGCCTGCAGCCTTCTTTGTATGGTGGACACAGCCACAAAATGGCTGCTAAAAGAGGAGGAGCAAAACACATAATGGGTGACAGAGGAAGTGAAGCCAACCACAAAACGTTAGAGAGGGAGGTTATGCACAACTCTAATAGAAACACTTCAACATTTCAGGCAGAAGCTCTGTTAAAAAGGATACCTTTTAAAATGAACATATTGTTTAAAAATATTTTCTTGTACACACACAGTTTCTCTTCAGTCTTACATTGAAAATATTTGTGTTGTGGTGGCAGCTGCTGCCAAAGCAACTTTGAAAAAATCTGCACAGCCTATCAGATCTCCAGTGGCCAATCAGAAGGCTTGCTGGGCAAAAGCCCCACCTGGCCCCGCCCACATTTAAAAAACTTCCATGGGCACCACGTTGGGGAATGCTTTGCCACCCATTCCAGGAATCTTGGCTATTATAGTATTGTAAAATGGCGGAACAAGTGTTAGTGTAACCTGTTTTGTTGAAGGGCAATATCAAATAAATAGATTTATCTAATTTGAGAAGTGGGAGAGTTCATGTCAATGACAGTGTGATCCCACCTTGTGACACTTGCATTTATAAAAGATTACAATGAACAAACTTGAGAAAAAATATCTTATTTGGAACAATACAATAATAAAACATACATAACAACAATCATGTAACAAAACAGGCCTGTTTTACTCAAGCAGACCCAGGTCTCAGTCTTTCTGACTTCTGTATGGTGGTCAGTCCCTTGAATTGCAGCAACTTGTAGTTGTGCTCTACTGTGAGATGCCTTCTGTTCTTCACAGGAGTCCTATAACATTAATACAGAGTTCATAGAAAGGAGTGTTTCTGAGGAGAGAGTGCTTCTCCCTGCAGCTTCGGGCCCTCCAGTCTCTCAAGGAAAATTGCGCCTTTTTTTCCTTATAAGGAATACCCCAACTGTCTGTCTCCCTCTAGTAGGCAAGGGTTACATTAGCACAAAAGGTCCTCCTGAGCACTGACAAAATGCACATCTGAATTGCAGCTCCAGCTAGGCACAGACTGCAGCACAGCAGCTTTAAAAGAAGACAACCACAAGGGTCCTTTAAAGCAAGGCAACCAGGAACAACCCACCAAGCTGCCAAAGGAGGTGGAGCCCACCACAAAATGTCAGGGAAGGAGGGCATGTATAACCTTGTGGAAGAAACGGGAGCTGCAGAGGGCTGGGAGAAACCATCAAAAGGCTGTAGTGGGATTGCCGGGTGTGTGCTTCCCTCAAATTTATCCAGGCGTTTGCCACCAAATTCAGTTGTCAGCCTTTCAATAACAGTCAACCTCAGTGGATGCACAGATTCTGTTTGTTGCAACGACTCGTGCACAGAATTTTCTTCTCAAGGGTTCCTTGTGCTCAGTCTCTCTTAACAGACTTTTTGGACAAAATGCACTGAAGTTCCTGATATGCACCTCGATGCATTTTGTCCAAAAAAGTGATGCAGCATGAACTAAATTTTCTGATATGGGTTTCATAAGGAGCTGGGTAGTTTCGTAAATATATAAATAGAGAAGGGGAAAAATAAGAAAAGAAATAGAATGTTGACACTGAATATTGTCATCCTTTCTTTTCTCCTAGTGTGTCTGTAGATTCATGAACTGGGGGAGGTCTTGCGCTGGCTGTTTCTCAAGTGTGAGTGTGTGGGGGGGAGTTAAAATAAATCCTGCCTCTCAAATATAATTTCCAATTAGCAGTCCTAAAAAGCTTCTTCATCGGCAGTTGTGGATGGTCCAATAGAGACTGTTTGGGTCAGAGGAGGTTGCCAAACTCTAGATCCAGAGATCATCCAGAATTTCAACTTATCTCAGGGCCGAATTTAGGGTTGCCAGCGCCCCGGGCAACCCAAGTCCGGCCCCCCGCATGCACATGCTCCTGGTGCTGCATGATGATGTCATTTCTATGATGTCATCATGCAGGGTCGGAGCATGCCACCAGTGCAGCAAGCCAGCTGCCCCGGTGCACGGTGCACCGCAGAGCTGGCGGCAGCAGTGCGGGTGGCTGGGAGGCCGCCCGTACCATTTGTCTGCCCCGCTGAGGGGGCAGCTGGCTTGCCATGTGCTCCCTGTCCTGCAGGACAGGCGAATGGCACGGGCAGCCTCCCCCAACTCCGCTCAGCTGCCTGCACTGCCACCAGCGCACTCCCGGCGGCTGGCAGCTGTGCCCAGTGCCCCCTCTTTGATGGGGCCGGGGGCAGACTACCCCCCATCCCCCCGTCGATCCCACCCTGACTTATCTTCAGGTGACAGAGATCAGTTCCCATTGAGAAAATGGCTGTTTTGGAGGGTGGACTCTATGGGATTACACTCTCCTCTCCCCAAACCTCTTCCTCCCCAGGCTCCATCCCAAAATCTCCAGAAATTTCCCAACCTGGAGCTGGCAATGCTAGACGAACATGCAGAGTAATTTATTAACATCTCCCTTTAAATAGCTGTAGTCACTTTTGTTGACTCTGATTTTTCATTGTTAAAATTAAAAGCTCCTAATCATAACAAACCTTCCCTAAAACAAAAGAATGAAAATGAATTAACATAAGCCAGCAGCAGGTTGGGAAGTTTATGGATAATGCAGCCATCTGATTTTGTTGTTTTTCAAACCTTGTAATAAGAAAGCCTCCATGGATTTTTGCATTTCTAACACCTAGCATTTTGCATCCTGAATGAGACTGCATTATGGTCAGAATACATTACCAGGTAGTTCCGTCCTCAGAGATAATGTACTTTTCGCTATGCAGTGTTCAGGTTCAAAGATATATTAATGGAATGGAATGGCTTAACATTGTTGAAAGAGGTAATTTTCTGTGTCTTTCTTTTTCCATTGCAATTTTCAAAATTATATCTATCTTTACGCTGTCACACAAAACAGAAGAGTTCCACGAGGATGCTTGCAGTAAACCTTCTTTCACATGTTGCGCTGGGATTGAAATCCCCAAAGAGATTGTGTGTGTGTGTGTGTGTGTTTTGTCAAAATGTTGCTATGTGTTTCCAGTATTGCAATTTCCATCCTATAGTTTTTGTAATAATTTGAAACGGAAGTCAAATGCTGTTCTTTGACATTTTGAGGTGGAGGACATGAAATTTCTCAAGTTTTGAATTGCAAGAAGTCCACCTGCCTGGCAGAATGCAAGGTAGGAATTGAAGCCAGGCCAGCTTCTCTCAGTTACATCATAGGCTTAAATGGGCTCAAGAGTTCTCAAGAGAGAACTGTAGGTCTATATGGTGGGCATGGGATCTCTTTCAGCACCCGTATCAACCTACAGTTCTTATTATTCTTTAAGGGCTAAAATAACCGTTAAACGGGTTAAAAATATGTTTCCCTGTAGATAATCTCTCTTCAGGAGTCTTCAAACGATGGAGAGGAAAGAAACTATCTTTAATTGGAATTCAAGGCTTTCTTTCGCTTACCTATAGCTTAAAATAATAATCCTTTCCTGGACAAACAGCTGCTCCTCTTTCACTTGATAGTTTGGAAAGAGAAGGAGGACCCCTCTTCACTCTCCGGCTACATGCCAGGGTGTTGAAGAAGAACTATATAGAGTAATTATCTTCAGGTAATGCAGAAGATTGAACAAAGAAGAAAACTTTGTGCGTGAAAATATCAAGGTTCAGATCCAAAAAAAAAGCTAAGAATTTTTTTTTTTAAAAAAACACTAATTTTAAACATTAAAAACCAAAATGGGGGTGTCACATGTTAACAGAAATCTTTCCTATCACCAGGTACAATTATGCTTAGTGTGTAGTTTACAAAAAGGTCGCACATCTGAAACATATTTGGTGTGGTATAATTTTATGCCACGAACAATCATACATCGTTACAGAAAAGATTCTTGTTAACATTCTTACAGGAAAGATTCCTGTTAACGTGTGTATAGGTATAATTATTAATTTTTTTATATTAGAGGAAGGTACCTATTATGTATCCAAAAACTGATGAATTTTTAATACATGGTTTTTAATGTTTAAAATTAATTTAAAATTTTGTAATTTTTCTTACCTTTTTTCAGACGTGTACCTTGATATTTCCACACACAAAAATTCTTCTTTGTACAACCTTCTGGGTTACCTGTTTTTTTGGAGGAGGGGTATGTATGAAATGTTTTTTCCCTCTTGTATTTGCCTTTAGTTACCATCTTCATGCTGAAATATGAGGGGCTAGATATGTTTACTTCTTTTCCTTAAAAAAGTCAGACAAAGGTAAAAATTGATATTTATTTATATTCTCCCTTTCCTGCAAGAACTTCAGGTAGTTGTTACCTCTCAACAACCCTGCGAGGTCATTTAGGTGGAGAGCTGCCAACTAGCCCCAAGTTATCCAGTGAGCTTCAAGGCAAGTTAGGGATTTAAACTCAGGTCATCACGGCCCTAGCCCAACATTGCAGTAATTTTTAACATGATGTAACTTTGGCCATCAGCTATAAAAGAGGCTTGCCATATTTCTAAAGCATAAGGTATTATTGCCTTTCCATCAGTTTTTTACTGCTTTGAGTCTTTGTTTTTGTTTTTAGCATTCAATTTATATACCGCCCTTCAGGACAACTTAACATCTACTCAGAGCGGTTTACAAAATGTGTTGTTATTATCCTCACGCCAGTCACCCTGTGAGTGGGTGGGGCTGAAAGAGCTCCGGAGAGCTGTGATTGACCCAAGGTCACCCAGCTGGCTTCAAGTGGGGAATCAAACCCGGCTCTCCAGATTAGAGTCCCGCCACTCTTAACCACTACATCAAACTGGCTCATAATATTCACATTGAATATTATGATAAGCGTTGTGACAAAGAGGTTGGTTTCTTCTTTGTAGACGCTGAAAAAGCGTTTGACAATTTAAACTGGGACTTTATGTTTGCCACTATGGAAAAGCTACAATTGGGAGAAAGATTCATCAGAGCAATTAAGGAAATTTACAGAGACCAGACTGCAGCAATTGTAGTGAATGATGAATTGACCAAGAAATTGACGATTAGTAAAGGAACAAGACAAGGTTGCCCGTTATCTCCATTGTTGTTCATTTTAGTATTGGAGATTCTGATGATACAAATACGTCAAGATGAGGAAATTCGTGGAATAAAAATAAAGGATTATTCATACAAGGTCAGAGCATTCGCGGATGACATAATGTTAATTGTAGAGGACCCATTGGAGAACATGCCAAAAGTGATAGATAAGATCAAGGAGTTTGGAGACTTGGCAGGTTTTTATATCAACAAAAAGAAGTCAAAGATATTATGTAAAAATATGACTAAGCAGAAACAACAATTGTTAATGGAAACAACGGATTGTGAAGTAACAAGCAAAGTGAAATATTTGGGAGTTGAACTGACTGCAAAGAATATAGACTTATTCAAAAACAACTATGAAAAACTATGGACTCAGATAGAGAGAGACTTGATCAAATGGAATAGACTGAATTTGTCATGGTTGGGCAGGATTGCAGCAGTTAAGATGAATGTGTTACCAAGAGTAATGTTTTTGCTACAGACAATACCAATCATCAGAGACTCTAAACAATTTGAAAAATGGCAGAGGAAAATATCAGATTTTGTTTGGGCAGGCAAGAAGCCTCGAGTGAAAGTAAAAGTTTTACAAGATGCAAAGGAAAGAGGCGGAATGCAACTGCCCAATCTGAGACTCTACCATGATGCAATCTGCCTAGTTTGGTTGAAAGAGTGGATGACACTAAAGAACAAGAAACTATTAGCCCTAGAGGGATATAAAAAAATTTTTGGATGGCACGCATACCTATGGCATGACAAAGTAAAGGTCAACTCGATGTTCCTGCACCATTTTGTACGGAGAAGTCTATATATAATCTGGAAGAAGTACAGAATTTACTTACAAGAAGGAACCCCCTTGTGGGTGGTTCCATATGAGGTGATAGACCCGAGAGCTGTTGATAATGAACAACAATGTTTAACGTACAAAGAAATAACTAAAACTGAAGCATCTAAACTTAGAATAAAGACGCAAGAGGAACTATCACCTAATTATGACTGGTTCCAGTATAGACAGATCAGAGACTTATATAATTCGGACTCTGTAAAGGGGGGTATACGAACAGAGAACTCGGAACTAGAGCAGACCCTTCTTAAAGAAGATAAGAAAAGAATATCCAAGGTATACCAAGTACTGTTGAAATGGTATACCGAGGACGAGACAGTTAAAACACAGATGGTGAAATGGGCTATAAATTTTAATAAAGAAATAACAATGGAGGCATGGGAATATTTGTGGGAAACTACAATGAAGACAACGACATGTACTAATATTAAAGAGAATATTTACAAAATGATCTATCGTTGGTACATGACACCAAAGAAGATTGCGCTAGGGAATTTGAACACTTCTAATAAATGCTGGAAATGTAAGAAGCATGAGGGCTCCCTCTATCATATGTGGTGGTCATGTGAGGTAGCTAGGCAGTACTGGGGGGAAATAATAAGAGAAATGAGTGAAATTTTACAGTTTCAAATAAATAAGAACCCAGAACTCCTGCTACTAAACTTGGGAATGGAGGGAATTCCAGCCCATCATAGGACGTTAATATTTTATATGACAGCAGCAGCTAGACTTTTGTATGCGCAAAAATGGAAAGTACGAGAAGTGCCAACTATTGAAGATTGGATCTACAAATTGCTGTACATGGCCGAAATGGACAAGATGACAAGAAAACTGAGAAATCTGGACTCAGGGCAGTTTAACACAGACTGGGAGAAGCTGAAACAATATTTGGAGAAGAAATGGGAGGTGGGAGGAAAACTGTGGCAGTTTGAGAACTACTGAAGTATAATAAAATGTAGAGGGGGGTGACTTTACCGGGGGAGGAAGAGATAAATGTGAATTTATAAGCAGTTAGATTAACAGATTGATATATATAGGTTAATAGATAGAACATTGATAGAAAATAATTAATGATAAGGTTTAAATATAAGGATTGAGTAATCAACAGTATTTTCTTTCTTTGATAAGATCTATATAATGCACCAAACTGAATATACAGAAGAGTCAAATTGATTGACTATGCGATGAGCTATATAGAATTACCATAAAAAGATAGAATGAGTAATATATAGAAAATAAGTCAAATTGTTTGATTTAAATGTAAGATTTTTATGGTTTATGATATATAGGTTTATGATATATAGAAATATTTAAAAATGGAAAATGGGATAAATTGTTTATCCAAGATGGAAACAAAGACTTACAGTTTGGGTATATAACAAGAAAAGTAGTTAAGGATGTACTGCTTAATATAATGGAGAATGTATATCTGTTTTAGATAGAGGAAATTAATAGAAGTAAGGGAAAAGGGACAAAGGGTGGGAAAGCTGTTGGAAGTCAACAAAAGGGGGGGAAAGGGAGGGGGTTAGAAATGAAAAATTTGGGAAAAACTGAATGTAAATGTAAAAACAACGGATTCTAACCCAATAAAAAAAATTTTCAAAAAAAAAAAACAAACTGGCTCACACAAAGTTTTGGGTTTTTTTTAGTGCATCATGAATACACAATAGAAGCTTGTCTAGCTGATAAAAATCCCAGTCCCAAGATTTTCCCTCAACACTGGTCTCGAGAGAAAAATGTTCTCAGCTTTTAGATGATCCAAAGAAAGCTGTTCACTTCTCCATGGGCAACTGATAAATGACTGCGCTTTGTAGCCCCCCCTGCTGTCCAAGCTAATGATCTCTCTCCAAACAGCCAATGGATTCTGGAGGGTAGGAGCTGAGTACTTCACGGTGGGTGCAAGGAAATAATCACAGCAAACTCCATCTCTAGAAAAGGGCCATGGGTATATTTCATTTTTATTAGAGGAAAGATTAATAGGGCCTGGGGTGGTTTTGTTTTGCTTGGTTTTAGCGCAAAGAAATCTCCAAGTCCCTCGTTTGTTTTCAAACCGTTACTATAATCTGACATTAATAAACCTAATTTGGAAAGCTCTGAAAAGCAGCACACTCACGTTTCCACAGGCTAAGAGCTTGTTAATAGCTATCTCTTGCAAAGTATTGGTCTAGAAAGCCTGCGGCGAATATTGGCCTGCACAGTTGTGGTGGCCACAGCTATGGGAGAATCTGAGAAGGTGGAAATAGAAACACACAAAGCAGAAAATAAAATGGCCATTTAAAACACCATTCTTATAATATACCATGTACATTGTTATGCATCACTGAGTGGGACTCCTAATAAAAGTGTAACATGGACGGTGATTTGGCTTTTACTTTGGAGCCAACGGAGGTGAACAACTTGTCTACTGAGTTACAGAACCACTCTAGCATGGAAGTAGAATATTGAAGCCAACAACCTTTTCTGGCGCAGCAATAAGTCTTGGGAGATTCAGGTGGGTAGCTGTGCTAGCCTACCCCCCACCCCCAACCTTTGCCAGGATTATAATGACTCCTACCTTTTTCCACTCCTTGTATCTGACAAAGGGAGCTTCACCTCTCAAAAGCTAATACCGTGGAAATCTATTTGGTCTCTAAGGTGCTACTCGACTTGAATCTTGCTCAGTCTTGGGAGTAGAGGTGGGCACGATAAAAAAAAAATAACAATCCAGCTGATCATGGATCAGCGCCAGTGACGATCCCGATTTAACGATCCACAACGGTCATTGCCCATGTCCGATCCATGGATCGTGGAACGTGGAGGCCAAAGCGGGGCGCGCTGCTATTCCCAGCGATGTGGGCAGGTGGGTGGTGGCGGCGGCCGGCGGGCACGGGGAGACGGCAACAAGCTGCCTCCCCTCAGGTCCCATTCATTAACACAGGAGGTCTGTGTTTGGCCGTCAGAGCTGCCTATCAGGGTTTGCAGGGATGAGATTGGAGTGCCCATGGCTACAGAACACCCCCTTCCCCCTCCCTCCCTTGGGTGGCTTCTCCCAGCTGGTGACTGCTTTGCTGCTCTGTGGTTGGAAGGAAGCCCTTCTGATCAAGGAAAGCTGGGCTTCCATTCGCGTTTCCAGGGCGACAGAAGGAGGGCAAACACAGCTCAGGCATTCCCCTGGCTCCGTTGCCAGGGCAATAGATTGCTGGCGCCTGAGTGTCTGGCTTCCCAATCCGAGCATGATCGCTCTGATCCAGCCCCGATCCGGGCCCCTCCCAATCGCTGCATCATTGGCCGTGGATGAGCACGATCCGCCGATTCACGATCACGCGATCACCATTATCATGGGTTTTTTTCGATCGTAATGCGGATCGTGCCCATCTCTACTTGGGAGTATTTCTTCAGCATGGTTTCTAGCATTCCCTGGTTTCTAGCATTCTAGCATTCCCTGGTTTCTAGCATTCCATCAAGACACTGTGATCTGCAATTGCAGAAGATGATAGGATATTGACAACACTAATAAACTGTTATTGGCCTTCCTCTCTAGTTTTGTTTGTTTGCTTGCTTGTATGTCCATATGGTTTTTACAGTATTGTTGAATATTTATATATACATTTTAAATTCTCTTCTAATGTTTAAATATTTTTAATGCCTTGATGTTTGCCACCTTGGGACCCTATTTGGTGTAAAGGTGGCATATAAACATTGTAAATAAATAAAAATAAGCACAAAAGTCATTATTCTTTCTTTTCTTTAAATGGTAGCTTGCAGTATATGTATTTCCTTGTTCAGATATTCTGCGCCCTCCAAGCAATAATGGAGTCCTCCAAGCAATAATGGAGAAGTGGACAGACTTCCCCCAAACAGGCATTTTCTACTTTCTCATTAAAAATTCCATTCAAAGAAGAAAGAAAAGATGCACAAGATAAAACAGCTGAACAATCCTGTTTATTTTCTTGCTAACTTCGTGGGTTAGATTTTCTTTCCTGCAAATCTCTTAGGGTGTACAACCCTCTTGGGTGCCACTGGCTGCCTGGGATGCTACTGCTTCTTCCTTCCTGAAGTTTGTCTCATGGGTGATCCCACCAATCAGGAATCAGGCAGAGAAAGGATGGCACTGCTGAGCAGCTACAGGCAAAGTCAATGAATAAAGCAAAGTTTTTCACAAGGAGGGCAGGAAAAATCATTGAGTAAAGGCAGGGCTTTTTTTCTGGGAAAAGAGGTGGTGGAACTCAGTGGGTTGCCAGCACAGGGGGCAACTCTTGGCAGGAGGTAGTGCCCCTGGTACCACATGCATGTGTGCAAAGTGCACGCATGCTCCCAGGACTGCACAATGTTGTCACTTTGAATCAGCTGGAACAAGGGGGGAGTTTTTAAAGTTTAAATTGCCCTTGGTGAAAATGGTCACATGGCTGGTGACCATTTTGGCCATTTTCAAGAGGTGCCGGAACTCCGTTCCACCGTGTTCCAGCTGAAAAAAAGCCCTGAGTAAAGGGAGATATTTTTGGGAGGAACTGCTGATGTTCACAAAACCCTGAGCTGATTCAGCTTAGCTCTGTAGAAGAGGATCTCGACTTAGTATTTATTCTGAAATTGTTATCCAAGAACAGGATCTCTCTCAAAATACAGGTTTCCTTGGGCAACTCATATACGGCTGTGCTTGTAATCCTCCCTTGCTGCCCAGGCAAATGGTCTCTGTCCGAGAAGCCTGTGGATCTCTTGAAGTACACTGGTTTGTTGGGTTTTATTTACCCTAATGGTTGAAACCACCAGTGCATTTCGAGAGATCAAAATACAAAAACTAGATATGTTGCCTCTGGAGGAGAATTCTGAATACTGTATTTCAGTTGCTTTTCTCTGCTTGCACGGAATTACACAGCATATCGCTGACAGGCTATGGGAGAAATTAGCTTGTGAAGGTGAATCTGAATTCAGAGGACTCTTGTTCTGCCTTTCCGTCTTTCCTTATGCCCAACAGACCCACGCTCTTTTCCCACCTCAAACCATCTCAAACCCTCTGTCTTCTTTGTTGCTCTGTGGTCCAAATGCTCACAGATGTCTTAACTTCTAATTCCAACTACACTGCAAGCAACTGGGAGTGCAGAACTCTTGTTTGGGAACCTCAGCTGCTTGTATATCATGTATTCCTTTGCCATTTTTATTCCTTGGGTATTTTATTATGGAGGGATATTTGCATGAAAATAGCATTTTTCTCTCGCAAGAATTCATCTGCTGTTGCTTCTCCAGTCCCTCAGGATTTTACAGTGGATGAGCTTTGTGTATTCCTGATGCTGTCACGTATACACACACACACAAAAACCCACCCAATTATTTAAATTATTGTAACTTGTGTGGGTTTATTTTTTTTCATGAATTTTCTCTTTAGTCAGTGCTGCACCGAACTGAAATAGACAGTCCCAAACAAGTCAGTCGTATTAAATAGCACAAATATCTAAAAGGCTTTGGACAGCACAAATCCTATTGCATTTAAATCTCGCAGGCCAGTGTATGGATGGAACAAAGTGTGGGTCGAGTGTAATTCCATGCACAAGAGTCAGATTTTTGGTCTAAGAGATCAAAAGAAATGCACTGGTTCTGATCATAGATTGCCCTATGTGACCGGCAGAGACCAGTTGTAGTAAGATCTAGGGAGGTTCACCAAGAGGGCCCAGATGGAGACAGCAATCCTGTGCTGGTAGCCTCCAGCGCTGGTTGGTTCAGAGCTTTACACACTCCCTGCCACTGACTGATCTCTCATGGTGACCAGGCATTGATTGCCCTCTCTCTACTGAGAGCCAAGCTACAAGTGATGCCTTACACAGGTTGGACACTTGTCAGTTTACCTCAAGTTTTGATGGGAAATGTAGGCGTCCTGGTTTTACAGCTTGG
The DNA here is from genome assembly GCF_028583425.1 of Eublepharis macularius. Taxonomy (NCBI): domain Eukaryota; kingdom Metazoa; phylum Chordata; class Lepidosauria; order Squamata; family Eublepharidae; genus Eublepharis; species Eublepharis macularius. Next base: position 38,901,678 of record NC_072804.1, on the reverse strand, counting down.
CTCTCCATTATGGCTGCAAGACCAGGATGCCTACATTTCCCATCAAAACTTGAGGGAAGCTGACAAGTGTCCAACCTGTGTCAGGCATCACTTGTAGCTTGGCTCTCAGTTCCAAGTTGCGGTGTTAATGGGAGGCGATCAGCTTGGAGCAGGGGGAGGCATGAGGTTTGGAAACTTCTCAAAATCAACTCTTTCTGGATTGGCTAAGGCCTAAATAGTATCCCAGAAATGTGAAATCCTTTAAACGTGGCCTTGGATCTCGCTGTACATTTCTGCTAATGATGGTGGGGGGGGGGTCAGTTTTTCCCCGTTTCTCCCTCCTACTGTAGACTTCCAACTCCTCCCACCCACTATTCCTGGCGTCCTTTGTTCCCCATGAGCAGCATTTGGGAATAATTTTGAGCTGCAGTGGGAGGGTGCAGTTCTGCTGATGATATCTAAATCTTGCTTTACCTGGTCTATCTCAGCTGCTACAAGAGAGCAAGTCCCAGCAGAAACTCTCCAAGCCCAGCTTAAAACCTGCCACACTAGTCTTCAGAATTAACCCTTTCACAGCTGTCTCAAACCTGGCCTTAATTCATTTTGTCATTTTTACATTATCTTAATGGTTGTCTTAATTGCACAAGTTCCATGGGAAGCTTCTGTGGAGAAATACTGAATATTTTTTTAAATAAATTCATAAATACAGTATTTATACTGAATACTCTGTTTTTATTTAAATGGGGGGGGGGAGATGCTTCTCCATCCAGGTCCCCAAATCAGCCTCAGGGTAGAAAATGAATTTAAATTATATTATTGAATGTACTTTCATCCCTCCTTGTTTATTTAATTGAAAAAAGGTGTTTCCACTTAGCTCTTCATGTCTTCCATTTTTTAAAAAATGGCTGCCATAATTTATGCCAATCTTTTATCACTTGCAAAACAATCAAGTCCCCCCCTCCCTCCCCCTCCCCTTCTGTTTTGCTCACTCCTCAGGCAATTTGGCTCTTAAACCATCCGGCTTTTGCCACACATATTCATTAGCGACATTCATTTAGTTGCTTGAGCAGATGCAATCTTTAATGGAGTTGGGAACAAAAAAATAAAATATCATCAAACGAGATTAATGGAGATGGGAAATAAAATTAAAATACAATCAAGTGCGTGTGGGAGTCGTTTTGGCGTGTGCCTGTTATCCCATGGCAAAGACTGGCATCCAGATTCCATGCACTGCTGAGGAATAAACATAGGAGACCTTTGGCACTGCCATCTTTAGCCGCCCATCACACAGCACACTCCAGGTCATCTAACGGCTTCTCCGCGCTCTCAGATGCAAGTCCTTGGTGTCAGTATAAGTCAGGGCAATGGCAAACAGATGATTCACTCCATTCAGACCGAAAGCACCTATTCTGAGACCTGTTTGTTACCCAATGAGGAGGTCTCCTTGTGAGTTGGGGGAATTAGCATACAAGGAGAGGCAGTGAGAGATGGTTAACTCAGCAAGATCTCCACCTATGTATATGAGTGTCCCTTCCTCTACAGAACTCTTTAATAAACAGGAAGATGTTCAACAAAAGGGTTTTTTATTTATAAAATAATAAAGATCAATGGCATAACATGCACATAGCAAATAAACACACAGCACACATAGAGAGCTAATTGGAGAAAGAGTGAGGAAAGCGGGAATAGAAGTTCAAGGGTTGGGTGATATTTACCAGTTTCAGGAGAGCTTTGGAGAGCAAAGAAATTTCCATAGAGGAGCAGCATGGATGACCAGCGTCTCATGAAAGGGGGAAGAGGGGACTCAGACATAGTCAGAGTGTGTGGGCGGGAGATTCCAGAACATACACTAAGCGCATGGAAGGATGGACAGATATACTGTGAAACATGCCATGAGGCAGGATTGAGAGTCTCCGCCCTAAAACAATGGCTTGATAGTTGTCTCTGGAAGTGGGACAATAGGACTGGGAAAGCTTCATTATGCCTTCCTGAGAGGAACTAAAGGTGTAAAAATATGATTGATGATGCCTGATGGCTGTATGGGTGAGGCCTATCAGTTCCTGAGTGATTCGGGTGGGGAAATGGGATCTGGAAAGATCAGCGAGGTAGATAACGGGATTAACCCAAAAGCTTCTGGAGACCCTTTCGTTATACAGTTCCGCACATCTCTGGGCATGCGGGGATGGAAGATGATCTTACCTCATTGCTCACATTCCAGTATTTTTCTTGCCTCACCGGGCAGTTTGTCTATGTTTAAAACACATGCGAGGGGCTTATGATATTCCATATTCATAAGAACTTCCAGTATCATGAGAGCAGGTCTGACCACAAACACATTCTGAGACCCAGCAGCTCTCTAAATCTCACACGAACGCACATGAAGCTGTCCGATACTGAATCAGGCCGCCATCAAGGCCAGTACTGTCTACCCAGACTGGCAGCGGCTCTGCAAGGTCTCAGGCAGAGGTCTTCTGCATCACTTGCTGCCTGATACTTTTAACTGGGGATGATGAGGTTGAGCCTGGGACCTTCTGCATGCGAAGCAGAGGCTCTTCAACTGAGCCACAGCCCCTCCCCTGTCGCCAGCAAAAAGCTCTGCTACTTGAGGGCCGGCAACTGGGCCAGCAACTTTCTGCATGCCAAGCAGATGCTCTTCTGCGGAGTCCCTTTTCCCTGGTATGCGTGAGTGCTTTTCTTATAAACTGCACAGGTCAAGTTGTAAGAATAAATGGTGTGTGTGTGTGTAATAAACTGCATGATTCAAGCATAAACCTATCTGTAGACGAGAGAAGGAAACTCTCCTGTCATCATCCACCTGCCTCTCTCTCTCCCGTGCCTCTTTTTGTCAGTGTTTTGATGAGAGAGCAGGGCGGACTCGGTACTGCGAGGCTGCCTTCTCTCCCGTTTTCCCCAGGGGCTTCGTTCCCCATCATACTAAAAGCTGGGTGGTAAAATCAGTAACAGGCATGACCTTTTGCAAAAGGGCAGATCCTGCGTCAGCCGCGTCTCCCACCATTTCATGCAGTGAATACCAGAAGGCAAGGGATGAGGTTTCCCAGGCCCCCGACCTTTTCTAAGCCTGCCGTTGCTGGAGCTGTAAGGCCTGCAAATTGCAATGCTTGAGGTGCAGCCATAGAAGCCTTCAGGAAGACTCAGACAGGCTGCTGTGCAAGTGGTCCCAGGGGGCCCCTTTGTAGGGTTTCCAGCCTCCAGGTGGTGGCTGGAGATCTCCTGGAATTACAACTGATCTCCAAGTGGCAGAGATCAGTTGACCTGGAGAAAATGGCTGCTTTGGAGGGTGGACACTATGGCATTATACCATTCTGAGGCACCTCCCCTCCCCAAACTCCACCCTCTGTAGGCTCCACCCCCAAATCTCCAGGAATTTCCCAGCCTGGACCTGGCAACTCTACCCCTTTGTGATTGAGTTGCCAACCTCAAAGTGGTGGCTGGAGATCTCTAGGAATTACAACTGATCTCCAGATGACTGAGATCAGTTCCCATGGAAAAAATGGCTGCTTTGGAGGGTGGACTGTATGGCATTATACCCTGCTGAGGTCCCTGTCCTCCCCAGGCTACACCAACAAAATCTCCAGGAATTTTCCAACCCAGAGCTGGCAACCCTATTTTGTGCGTATGCTGTGCCACTAGGGAGGCAAGACACTGCAACTTGGAGAGCAAGGTTTGAGTTCAGTAGCACCTTAAAGACCAACCCATATTTTCAGGGTATACGCTTTTGAGAGTCATAGCTTCCTTCTTCAGCTACCTAATTCTCAAGAGCTCATACCCTGGAAATCTAGTTGCTCTTTAAGGTGCTACTGGACTCGATTCTTACTCTTCTACTGCAGACCAACATGGCTAACCCCCTAAAAAGACAGCTTGAACTCCTCTTACAAGAAAAGATTATTCTTCACCAGATTAACTGGGGGAAGGAACATCTATGTTGGTGGCAGAGGCATCATCTCTTTGCCAAAGTCCCCTGCATGGCAAGCAGTCCTTCGGGGCACAGCAGCAGTGACAGCAATGACCCCTGGCTGTTCCGAAACGCAGTTCAAATGTGCTGAGAGGCAGGACTTACCTTCATCTCCTCCAGAGAGCATCCAAGAGGCCCCAATAAGCTGCCAACTCTAAGTTGGAAAATTGCTGTAATTTGATGGTGGAGCTTGAGGAGGGTGAGGGTTGGGGAGGAGAAGGACCTCAGTGGAGTATAATGCCATAGAGCCCACCATCCAAAGCAGCCATTTTCTCAAGGAGAACTGATCTCTGTGGCCTGGAGATCAGTGGTAATTCTGTGAGATCTCCAGCCACCACCTGGAGTTTGGAAGCCTGAGGCCCCAGAGGGATTGTGAGGAAAATGCAGCATCCCTCCCCAGAGAGATGTATAGTTTTCTCAGGAGGAAGATGTAGGAAGGAGTGCTTGGTGCCTCAGGTGAGCCCACCAGCTCACCTCTTGCCCCAGTACCCCTTCCTATAGCCTGTTTCTGTCTACTTGGGGTTTGGAATATCCTTGTAGATCTTTCTCTGCAGAGTAAACCAGGCACGCCCCTGGCCCCCAGGTGCTCCACAGTTCTCGATCTTTCTAAGCCTGAAAGCCTGTCCAGCTGTCTAGATAATCCTTGAGTGAACCACAAAACCAGGAAGTGGCATGCTGGAATGGAGCAGAACACTGGTGGGTCTCCAACACACCTTCCAAAACAGTCCATTGATGTCAAGGTGAGGTCTGGTGCTTGAGCTGGCAGTGGAGCTTTCAGCTTTGGGCAGAACAAAGGGCAGGGCAACATCTATGCCTGGAAAGACACTCAAAATAGAAATTGCCGGGGGAGATACATTATAGGGCTGCTGCAGTGGCACTGCACAACCATTTCCATCTTGGCCAGGCAGTCTCTTTCTATCTTCTCCTGACTCCTGGGCAGCAGCAAAGGTCCAACGTATCTCCTGAGAACACCAGACAGGATCTGCCCACTGTTCATATGTGCTGGCTGAGAAGCCCAATGAAGCTGTTGTGGACACAGCCCTGATCTGAAAGGAGTATGTGCCAAATTCACACACGCACACACACAAAAATAGCACTCTGGGTGTTCACTTTACAATGGCCTCAAACTGGCTGAATATGCAGGAGCACAAGTATGGCTGTGTTTGTCATCTGGAGAAGGTCAATATGTGCTCCCCTTCATGAAACCTATTGGGTGAGTGGAGGAGGAGGGCCTAAAAAGGGCTTCTGTTATGCTTTCATACTGCATTGCCAAGTTTTGACCTATTTATTTCAGTCCCTTCCCAGCTGTTAAAATCTCGGCCACTCTCTGTCCCCCAGAGCCAACAATTGGGATTTAGAACTAGGGTTGGCAACATGTTGGGAAACTCCTGGAGATTTGGGGGTGGAGCCTGGGGAGGGAAACATTGGGGGGCAGGACCTCAGTATCCTTCTAGATAAAAGGCAAGCTGTATTGGCGACAACTCACCTTTTATTCTTGTGCAGCCGCAGTCCTCCGAAGCCTCTGCAGCCTCAGAAGGCCCCACAGCAGCTTGGCTTCACCCTTCCCAGCTCTGATCCAGCCGCGATGGAAGAGGCATCAGGGAGGATGAGAACATCTGCTTGGGGCTGGGAAAGGCTGGCCCACCAGTGCGCCCCTCCCCAGACCCTGATTAGGGGGGGGGACGGCTGCAGGAAAGCCCAGCTCACCTATCTAGCCCTTCCCAGCCCCAAAGAGAGCAGGTGCAGAGCACAGAAACACTGCTGGGGCGCAGTGCCGGATCTAGAGATGCCTGCGCCCGGGGCAACCCTAGGTCGACCACTTTGAGTGTGTGTGCAGCACGCACTCCCTGCACTGCGTGATGACATCACTTCAGTGAAGCCATCACGCAGGGCGGAACAGCGGAGGCAGCGTGCGGGGCTGGAAAGCTGCCCGTGCTATTCACCTCCCCACAGGCGAATGGCGCAGGCAGCCTTGCAGCCCTGTGCGCTGCCTTTTGCCTGCTCCGCAGGACAGGGGGTGGCCAGCCGCCCCCTGTTCTGTGGGGCAGGCAAATGACGCAGGTGGCCCCGCAGCCCCCCACATTGCCTTTTGCCTGTTCTGCAGGACAGGGGGTATGCGGCAGGCGAAAGGCAGCGCAGGGGCTGCGAGGTGTGGGGTGCTGCTGCCTGCACCCTCTGGCAGCTGGCAACTGCTCCCGGCGCCCCCTCCCTGGTGGCACCGGGGGCAGACTACCCCCTGCCCCCCCCTCGATCCGGCCCTGCCGGGGCGTTCGGATGGGCCCTGGAGTGCTCCTGCGCTCTGCACTGACCAATTTCTGCCCACTTGACAAAAACTTTGCAACTGCAGAAGCCACGTTAGGATCAGTATTTGCTAATAGTTTAGCGGCAACCTCTTGTTTTGCCACAGAACTCCATTTTTGGTTATGAACTGTAATTCATTTGTTACGGGCCAAATTGCATTTGTTGCAATCAATTAAAAAAAAGCCCCTGGATTTACAATCGCAAAGCCTCTCAGAGAAAGGCATGCCTAGAAACCTACCTGCTAGTTCCCCTAATGGCAGGACATTTAATCTTGCCTTAGAGAATAATATTCTGTATTTGAGAACTGTTAAAAAACTTGCAGTAGGCCGGTAAAGTCTTTGGGATTGGAAGACCCAAATAGTATAGGGCATGTTCCCTTCTGGCTCTACAACCAGTACTCTGTTGGAATATGTGTATCCTTCCTCTCCCATTTTCCCCTTCAAAAAGTAGCTTAAAACAGGGCGTGTTGTGTCATAATACTGCCTTGCAAAAGTACCAGGAGCCAAACCAATTGGTTGGGGGTAAAGGGTGGTATAAATAAAATTAATTCATGATTACCATCTTCATCAGCAGCATTGCTGGACCGGTGAATGGAAAGGTAAATGTTTCCATTCTCTCCCTCCTTGTAATGGCTGGAGTTGGCTTGAGCCTTTGACAGGTGCTATAAATCCCGAATTAATCTTAATGTAGGAAGCAACAGCTATCAGCTTGTAAATGCTGCCACCGATTCAATGAAACAGGCGGTTTTGTTAAAGAAGCAGATCTGGGCAAGGGGGAGGGAGAGGGAGAACAAGAGAAGGAAGGGGGGGGTCTCTTGTGTAAATTGCTTTGTCTCTCTCTCTCTTTGGGAGAAATATTGTCAGCTCTAAATATTAAATAGTACCGAACAACAGATTTTCCGTGTTCAGAAACTTGATACTCCTACATTTCTGGCTGGCTAATCAACTGCTACTGAGTCTTTAAAATACTAAGAGTTTTTTAAAATATGCTTCTGATGGAGCCTACATGTTTTATCAAAGATCATAAACTTCTGAAGAGAAATCCCATCTCCCCACTGCAGTTGTACGGTTCTTGGCACATGAAAAATTGATCTCTGCAAAAGAAGTGGGATTTTCTTTGTGAAGGCGGGGGGAGAGATGAAAAGGTTGGTGCCCCATTAATCCATGCTGGACTAACCCCTATGAAAACTTAAAGCAGGAAAAATTAGATGTTGTTTAAGGAACATTAATTAAAACAATAGTGTGGGCATTTTATTCGGCTCCCTTTTATTTATTTTTATCCATCGTCATTCTTTTTATACATTTATATATTTTGTAGCCTTTGAAAAATTAATACCCTGTGAACAAGGAAAGTTCTGAGAAGGAAGAGTCAGTTGGTTTTCTCTACCCGTCTTCCTTTCAGAGTTGCTGCACAGTTGAGATGAAAGGGGGGATGTGACTTGTAAAAGTTTCAGCAGTGTGACATATTCACTTGTTTTTAGTTGTTGGCAGGGGTGTCTAATGACGCACCTGAACACACATGAAGCTTCCCCCTATTGAATCAAACTATTGGTCCATCAAAGTCAGGATTGTCAACTCATACTGGCAGCAGCAATCCGGGGTCTCAAGTGGATATTTTCCACAACATCTACCGCCTGGTCTTTTTTAACTGGAGATGCCGGGGTTTGAACCTGGGGCCTTCTACATGCTAAGCAGAAGCTTTTCCACTGAGCCACAGCCCCTCCTCAAATGAGGATGCAAGTGCTTCCTAATGGGCTGCTGCATGGGCAGTCATGCCAAGAAATGTTATTGTCATGACATAATGAGCCTCAATATCTGAAGTTAACCAGTGATTAGCAGAGAAAGTTAACCTAGTAAGCATAAGGAAGAACAGGGCTCTGATAGCAGTAGACCAGTGTGACGATAGTTCACTTTCTTCATCATTGTTTTGTTTCTTTCCAGGCACTATTTGGGTCTCTTTGAAAGCACCACTCCTGCCTTGAACATCAAAGCAGATCTTATACCCAGGGTGAGCTCCCTGCATGCAACGGGCTTTGCGATAGCAGGATGATCCTCTTGCTACAGGTGAGACACACACACATTGGGAAGGGCACATCTCAGTGGTGGGCTCAAATCTCATGTTATCTTTGGGCCACACGGGCTCTGTATTGGGTGGGTCACCTTTGTGTGTGGCATCCTCTCCTCTTTAGATATTTTCTGGTTCATGTGAGCACACCTGGACACAGCTGCCTTATTGTGAATCAGACCCTTGGCCCATCAAAGGCAGTGTTGTGTGTCTTGCCAGGGTCTCAGGCAGAACTCTTTCAGATCACTTCCTGCTGAAGCTGAGCACTGAACCAGATTACTAAGCCACATACAACTTGCCTGATGGTAAGGATTTGTTAATCCAAATAAATGCTGCCACACACGTCCCTGTTAACTGTCTTTGCCTTCTGCCCCTTGCCCCTTGTTACTAGCATCCACCATTATTTGACTGCTTGTTTGGTTATCCCCACCACAATTTTTTTTCATATGGTAGCTAATTCTGTGCATCTGCAGAGTGCATCTGAAGAACCAGATGCAGCTCTGTGCTCCAAAAATATGTTTGTCATCTGGAACGGGGAGACTGCAGATTGGAGTGGGGGAAATGGTAGGCAGTTATCCAGCTACCCTCTAGAAAAAGACTTCCCAGTTACTCTCCAAAAGACTTTCCTTTTTCCAAAGGGCTGCTGGAATCGCAGATGACCAAAACCAAAAAGCTAGACTGGGAGCCCAATTGTACAAGCAGTTCTGGCACAGTGGGCATTGCTTGTGCTGACTGCAAACTTCCAGCTCCACAGTTGGGCTGTGCTTGAGTTTTCCAATGGCACTGTCCATGGTTCTGTCCACCTTCACAGAGATCTGTGCATGCTATTCCCTGACTCATTGGATTGAGAACTGAGAGAACTCACCGTCACAGTGTGGATGGTGGCCACCAGACTGGTTCTGGCCATGGAAACTGAAACATCTGTCCTAGCATTGTAATCACCAGATCCTAATCATGGCACCATCTTGTGTGCCTTCTCTCCCACACCTGATACAGGCTGTTACTAGTGTGCTGAATATGGCACTGCCAGGTTGTGCAAGGGGTGGAACACCACCCCTGTTCCCAGGACTTGATGTGGGAGGGTCAGTGAAAGCATGGTTCATTTAGGATGGTAGGCAGGGGAAGTCACCATCAGGGAGCCAGACTGTGGCAATGGCAGAGGACAGGAGAGACTGTCCTACAAGGTCACCCTGGGCTGGGCTGTATCTCCTAGTTCTAGAGCAAACTGCTACAGTTGTGGGGGGGGGGGTGTAGAAGAATAGCACATTCAGGTGGGGGGGTTGGGAGTGGCAGGAGGATGACTTCTTGTGACATGGGGTGGGATAGCACAGACATTAGAGAAGCAAGTTCAGTTCCCTCTATTGGTTCAGGCTACGGCTGCCCCTGTACTTTAAGGAAGGTATAAGTGCAGGCATTTCCTTTTTCACAGGGAAGGGGATGGGAAGATTGTTAGATAATTATTGTGGCTCTTATTGCTATCTAATCCTGGCTCCCTGCAGCCAGGAAGGTTGGGCTGGTGTGTTGCTGCTCAGTGGATGGACATACGATTTGCCTGCAGTTGGTCACAGGCTCAGGCCTTGCCTTCTCCAGATGTGGAATAGCAGGGGCTGGCTAACACTTTCATGGAAGGCACTCTGAGTACAAATGCCCCTCCTCTTGTCAGTTGTTAAGATAGCAGATCTGGACAGGGAAGACCTGGGTTCAAATCCCCACTCATCCATGCCTGCATGCCAGGTGACTTCACTCAATTTAATGGTGATGATAACAATAACAACCACTGTGGTTATATACAGCTCTTCTAGACAGATTAGTGCCCCTGAGTGGTGAACAAAGTCAGGGTTATTATTATCCTCACAATATAGCTGGGGCTGAGAGGAGCAGCTTACCCAAAGACACCTACTGAGCTCATGACAGTAGCGGAATTTGAACCAGCAAAATGCTGATTCACAGTCCAGCTACTTAACCACTGTACTATGGTGAGCAATCTGTGCATCAGCCTTGGAAGAAGCTACAGCCATTGGTCCATGGGCTGGAGGGCCTGGCTATTGGTGGAAATTTGATCTGTTCTGATGGAGGAAAGTTTATTCCCAGTGTCAGTTTTCTGCAATGCAGTTCAGTTTAGAGCCTGGTGACTGGTGAATGACTTGGCCCTTCTCAAGGTGTTGATTTACCTCAATTCATATGTCCCAAGGTTGTCCACGACATAATGTATTTGATCCTGAGCAGATTCTGGAGCAACCGGAATAGTCCAGACTAGCTCAAGCTCATCAGAGCTTGGAAGCTAAGCAAGGTCAGTTATGGTTAGTACTTGGTGGAGGACCACCAAGAAAGACCTGGGTAGCTATGCAGAGGAAGGCGCTGATAAACTACATCTCTTAAGGGCAGGGGACATTGCTCAGTGGTAGAGCTGGAAATAACTCGTTAACTCGGGATATTGTAGCTCACTTATTGCATGACAATAACATTTTTATAGTATGATTTCTCATGAAGCAGCCACTCAAGAAGCATCTCCAAGGTGAACACTTTCATTTCCTTTTGGTAGGGGCTGTGGCTCAGTAGAAAAGCCTCTTCTTGGCATGCAAAAATTCCAAAGGCAAAGCCTTTGCCTCTCCAGGGTCTACAGCAAAATACCCATTAATTTTCGGGAGTAGATTCCTCTAGCTCCTCTAGCTGCCTTTGGAATTTTTGCATGCCAAGACCTGTACCTCTACCTAAGACCCTAAGACCCTGGAGAGATGCTGCAGGATTTTTGTCCAATGGCACCTCAGAGACCAACAAGATTTCCAGGAGGTAAGCTTTCAAGAGTCAGAGCTCCCTTCTTCAGACACCTGTCTCTAAGGTGCCCCTGGACAAAAATCCTGCTGTTCTACGACAGACAAATGCAGCTACCCACTTAACTATCCTCATGGAAAGGTGCTGCCAGTCTGAGTTGACAATACTGACCATGATGGACCAATGGCCTGATTCAGTATAAGGCAGCATCTCGGATTCAGTGGTATCACATCTGATACACTCATGAAAAGCCAGCTTGCTGTGCTCTTATCATTAAAAAAAAAAAAGATGGTGTGAATCAACATTATTCGTATTCTCTACACAGCATTGTATTGCCCCATCAACTCACTGCTCAAAGCAATTCTCTTTTCTCTCCAGGCACTTGAGAGCCATCACTCGATAAGCTCTGTTCTTGATCCCACTTCTGAACTGCGGAGGAAATGACTCCGGGAACCTTCTTGGGGAGTGACAGACACACAGCTTGGCAGACTTTGGGTGGATGTTTGCTTGCTTGCCTGATCACCTGATGGAAGTTACTTCAGAGTTGAACAGCTGCAGGCCCAGCGAACCTGTCAGCATCAAGCCAGGCACCCTTGGTGGGTTTATTAAAAAGCCATGACAGAATAATTAGATTAAAGGGATGGGATTCAAAGATGAAGGGAGCTCCTACAAACGTTCCCCGCGGTGTTATTGTCTTTTGTTCTGGGTGATGCTAGGAGCAAACGGCACCTGCTTTGGAGTTGACTTGACCAGGAATGAATGGATTTGTCCCCCATTGACAAATGCACTTTAAGCCTGGTCAAAATGTCAGCTATGAAATGACCCCTCTTGGCATTTGACTGCAGGGAAAATGCGAGCTGTAAAAGAAACGCTGGAATTAGCAGCATCGGTGTTTTGTCCTTGCTTGTGTGTGTGTTCTTGAAGTCTCTGTGCTTCTCGGATCTCTCCCTCAAGCTAACAACTTCTCAGCTGTGAGTTACGCAGAATGAGAATAAGAAAGAGACAAATTCGCAGGCAAGGGTAGTCGCTTAGAGGTCAGTGGGGAGAGGGAACAGGTGTCTGCCCCCTGAGCAATTCTCTGTGGCAGCCATGAGGGCCTGATCCATATGGATAGGTTTGTGGCAGGCTGGTGGTGGACTCGGTGGTGCACCTTTGCCTACAGATCAGCTGGGCACAGGGAAGGGGGCAGTTTGCCTGCTTCCTCTCTGCCCAGCTGAGGCGGACTTGGCAGTGCTCCCTTGCCCATGGATCAGCTGGGCAGAGGGAAGGGGGCGGTTTGCCCACCTTCTCTTTGCCCAGTCGAGGTGGGCTCCACGGTGCCCCTTTGCCTACATATCAGCTGGGCAAAGGGAAGGCAGCCAACTGCTCTGTGCCAAGCTGAGGCGGGCTTGGAAGTGCCCCTTTCCCCGTGGATCAGCTGGGAGAAGGAAGGGGGCTGGTTGCCTGCCTTCTCTCTGCCCGGCTGAGGCAGGCTCGGCGGTGCCCCCGGGGCCAGTGCCAGGCTTTCTGGCACCTGAGGCTGGAGGCAGCTTTAGGGCTGTTGTTGCCCCCACATGCGCGCAAAGCACACGTGCGCACCCAGACAACGTGATGACATCACTGTATGTGAAATCATCATGCAGCGTGCTGCTGTGAGCCAGCCCCATTGGCATGGCAGGCAACTGGGACAGCATGCAGGTGACCTCTCAGCCCTCCCGCTCAGTTGCCCCATACTGCCCCAGCCATCTGCCATGCTTGGCTCACAGCTGTGTGTTGCCAGTGGCAGTGGCAGCATGGGGAAACTAAGTGGGAGGGCTGGGAGGCTGCCCGCTCAGACTGCCCTGCCCTGCGGCTGCCAGCATGTGCTCCCAGCTGGGCACAGCAGCTGTGGGCCAGGCATGGCAGGCAGCTGAGGCAGTGCGCAGGCAGCTTTCCAGCCCTCCCGCTCAGCTGCCAGCGGTGCAGCCGTCAGCTATGCGGCGCACCCCCCCCTCGCCGCCGGTGACCCCTCCGGACCTCAGCGCTTGAGGTGGCTGCCAGACCCACCTCAATGGACGCAGAGGCCCTGGGCGCCCATTTGCGCTCAGATCAGCTCGGCACAGGGAAGGTGGCTGCCTTCTCTGTGCCCACCTGTGGCAGACTTGGCACTGCCCCTTTGCTCATGGATCAGCTGGGCAGAGAGAAGAGAATGGTTTGCCTGCTTCCTCTCTGCCCAGCTGAGGTGGGTTCAGCAGTGCCTCCTTGCCCATGGATCAGCTGGGCATAGGGAAGGCGGAGATTTGCCTGCCTTCTCTCTGCCCAGCTGAGGTGGTTTGGCAGTGCCCCTTTACCACTGGATCAGCTGGGCAGAGGGAAGAGCGGTTTGTACTCCATCTCTCTGCCCAGCCGAAGCAGGCTCCGCTGCTCCTCCTTGCCTGCCTCAGGGAGCACCGGGGAGTGCTGCCAGATTGGGCCACTGCAGGCGGGAAGCACTGTCAACTCTTGGCTTGTCCCTGCTAGGGGCACGCTACCACACCTGCGCTCTGGGATAACCGGTGAATCATCTCAAACACATTTTCCCTTTTATAGGTATAGATATTAGTTATATATTACCATACGGTACTTTATAACCTTTGTTCTAATAATTGTAAAACTGCCTGTCATCCCAAGCTAGAATAAAAATATAAATTACACAGGGCAGACCACATGCTTTCCATGCCAAAGGTCCCTGGGTTTGCCCCGTGCACCTTCAGGTCGCAGCATCGCATGGCTGAGAAGAGACTCCTGCCAGACAGCATCGGGCTAGCTGGATTCTTGAGGGAGTTGTGATTGGACACACACTTCTATTCAGGCATCATCGGCCAAGTTTTGTTCCTGATGGGCACCGGTCTGCTTTGTCACACGGCTCATGCACTCTCTCCCTTCTCCTTCCCCGCACACCACTCACGCCACATGGGAGACTAAAATGGAAACTCTGATGAGCCATACGGTCCAAACGTAGGTGTCTCCCTGGGCTCACTGGAGTCTGTTCCTCCCCCCAAAGCCTGAATTTTGAATTAAGCTTAAACCAATGTGGTGTAGTTCTTAGAGTGCTGAACTAGGATCTGGGAAAACCAGTTTTGAACCCCAATCTGCCATGGAGGCTTGCTGGGTGACCTTGGGCCAGTCAGACCACTTCAGCCTAACCTAACCCACAGGGTTGTTGTGAAGAAAAAATGGAAGAGAGGAGAATGGTGTAAGCTGCTTTGAGTCCTCCCTGAGGAGAAAGGTGAGGGATAAGTGAGTGAGTAAGAGGGGTGGGTTTTTTCCTGCCCCCTCCTCCTGCCACACACACCCTGGTCTGACTGTGGCTGTGTCGGCTCCTCTCAGCCCCCTGGCTGCACAGTGACTCTCCTGTCAACTGGGGGCTCCTGCCTGGGAGAGGCGAGGCTTGCCTGCTTGCTGCCCTCTTACCTGCTGCCCACATAACACCTGAAGGACTGCTGGATCTGCTGGTCTAGCCCCCTCTCTGGGCTTCAGTTCCACCTCCCAACTGTTTCTGCTGCTGCTGCCTCTAAACTACCCTGTGGTGTCTGCTGGGACTTCTCCTCTCCCCTTTTCTGAGGCTCAGGGCAGCTGGGGGGAGCCTCTCACCAGCCAGGGCAGGAGCTTGCAGCCTGGTGGGCACTGAGGTGGTGGTTCTAGAGAGACTCGGAGCCAAACTACAAGTGATGTCTTACACAGGTTGGACACTAGTCGGCTTCTCTCAAATTTTGATGGGAAATGTAGGCGTCCTGGTTTTACAGTTTGGCTCTCCATTACAGCTGCAAGACCAGGATGCCTACATTTCCCATCAAAACTTGAGGGAAGCCGACTAGTGTCCAACCTGTGTAAGACGTCACTTGTAGTTTGGCTCTCGGTCACAATCATTTCTAGAACCTCTTCTGGGATCTTCTGCAGGGTATAATATCATAGAGTTTACCTTCCAAAGCTGCCATTTCCTCCAGGGGAACTGATCTCCGTCATCTGGAGATCAGTTGTAATTCCAGGAGATTTCTGGACCCCACCTGAAAGTTGGCAACCCCAGGGCTTTTTTTCAGGGGGAACACGGGGGAACAGAGTTCCAGAACCTCTTGAAAATGGTCACAGGGCCGGTGGCCCCGCCCCCTGATCTCCAGACAGAGGGAAGCTTAGATTGCCCTCCGCACCGCTGAGCGGCGTGGAGGGCAATCTAAACTCCCCTCTGTCTGGAGATCAGGGGGCGGGGCCACTGGCCATGTGACCATTTTCTCCGAGGGCAGCCCACTGAGTTCCACCACCTCTTTTCCCAGAAAAAAAGCCCTGAGCAACCCTACAACTGGGCAAACCTCTGCTCCCTTAACAACCCCACCAAAGCAGCTGCCAAGACTTCATCTGAGATCTTTCCAGCCACCCAAGTGCAGAAGGAGCATTTCCGTGACGTGGTGCTGAACTACAAAGCAAAGTCGCATCTTGTTAGCCTCGTAATTTTGCGTGCAATATTTACTTAACAATCAAAAGTGTTATTGTCACATTTTGAAAAGCACATCATTAACTCCCTTATTTGTGCCATTACCATGGCCCATCATGCATAGGAGCCCACCAGAAGATAACTTACAGCCACAACCAGCTTTACGGAAAACGCCTCGTCTCTCTCAGCCCCCGTTATAAACCAGA
The DNA here is from genome assembly GCF_028583425.1 of Eublepharis macularius. NCBI lineage: Eukaryota > Metazoa > Chordata > Lepidosauria > Squamata > Eublepharidae > Eublepharis > Eublepharis macularius. The sequence continues at coordinate 38,885,957 of NC_072804.1, read as the reverse complement.
GCTGGCAAAACAGAGAGTGATTTAATGAAGTTTTGATACAGCTCATCAAATGCCGAAATGGGAAGTTGCAATATTAATTTAGAAACTCATTATCATTCCAATTCCGCTCATTCTAAACGGCATTAATAAAGGGGCCCTTTGCAGCTTTTCTGAAGGATGATGTATCATTCAAAGGGCAAAAATATCCTTCAAAATTACATTTCATTTGACACCCAAGCATCAAGCATATTCTTCTTGCAACCATGTAATCGATCCTTTTTCCCCCCGTGGGTGTCCCACTGAAGGGTGGGAATAGCACAGATGCAGCTGGGAAGATTTTTCCTGTTAGGCCATGCCAAATGAGGTATGCTGGGTGACAACTGGAGGGGCTGACTCATAGTAATGGCTGCATTTAGAGAGCACAAAAAACCTTGGTTTGTGACAGGCACAAATCCTGGTTTCTTGTGCTTGCATGATCCCCTCTCTCCTTTGCGCCCAGAGCACACAACTGAAAGCTTCCTGTTTTCAGAAACCTTCGATACGATTCCAATTTGCCACAAAATCCAAAATGCAAGGCCTCGGCTATCAAGAGATTGTTTTCTCCCCGCAAGCTGGGGTTCTAAACTGTGGTTTGTTTATCTATTTTTATTTATTTACATCACTTATTTTTCTCCTTTCTCACTGAGATTCGAGGTGGATTACACAATGTGAGTCAATACAATCGGTATCAAAGACATTTCAATATATATGTAATGGGTATATATATGTGAATTTTGTAAGATTTAAGGGGAAAGGAAGAGAGAAAGTAAAGAACATCGGCTGGGATATTCAATAAACAATACAAGAGGATAGGAATAGCAGTATTTTGAAGACAGGCAGAAGTCCAATAAAGAGCAGAAATAAAAACGAAGAATGAAAAAATGTTGTAACAAAACATAAAACAGTGTGGAACTATCCAGTAGGAGCATTCTTGCAGTAACAACAATACACAGTAGTATAGTCTACAGTCACCAATGCATCTTTCTGAGCCATTTCCTTCCTGTTGCCTGTGTAAGGAAATCCCCCTGAATAATATGGTTTTGCACAGTTTGCAGAAAGCGAGGAAGGTGGAGGCTTTCCTGACCTGTACCGGCAGAGAATGTGCGTGTATGGACAGCTGTTAATTCTGCCCATTTGCAGGGTATCACCTGCAGAAGGCCCCATTCAGATGAGCGAAGCTGCCGTGGCAGAGCATGAGGGGAGAGGCGGCCCCACAGATATGAAGGACCAAGGCCTTGAAGAGCTTTGTACGTGATAGCTAAAACCTTGAATTAAGCCTGGTAACTGATGGGTAACCAATGGAGTGACTGCAGAATGGAAGTAATATGCATGCTCTGCCTGGCTCCTGATACTAATCTAGCTGTGACGTACTGCACCAACTGGAGTCTCTGCATTGAATTTGAGGGGAGAGCTATGAAGAGTGCATAACAGTATTCAAGTCTCAGTGTTACCATGGCATGGATCCAGGAGGCCAGATCATTGGCTTGCAGTCTTGACAGATAATGGCAGCGATTATTATCCTCTTTTCTCATTCCTCAGAAACCTTGACAATGAGCTCTGGATACTACTGTTATTTGGCAGGCTTCTTTCCCATTTTAGAAGCAGAAAGAGCACCTTACTCAAGAGTACCTTCAGCTGAGGTTCAATTCAGTCATTTCTGCTGCATGGAATTGCAGTGAGTCATTCCAAGGGAAATAGATTCCAGCAACAAATTTGGGCACCCCTTCCCTATTGGTTGAGGATGACACACTATAGGGCTTTGAAATAGTTCTTTTGTCCCAGAGGTTGAAAAAAGCTGACCCTCAAGTATCCTCCAAAGTTATGCAAGCCCTTCTGATTCATTTTGCAGCAGCAATAGATAAGAAGGCCCTGACTTGAATGGACCAGGCTAGCCTGATCTTATCGGATCTTGGATGCTAAGCTGGGTCACCCTCGTTAGTACTTGGATGGGAAACCACCGAAGAAGTCCAGGATCCCTATGCCGAGGCAAGGAATGGCGAACCAGGGCCGTTTTCACACTACTAACCTGCTTCCATAACATTGCGAAACGTCGTGCAAAAAACGTGGAACATAGCGTCTTCTTGCAAGAGTTTTGCGTGACATCGCGAGAGTTTTGCGCGACATTGCGCAAAACTCTCGCAAGAAGACACTATCTTCTGTGTTTTTTGAACCATGTTTCACAATGTTACAGAAGCAGGTTAGTAGTGTGAAAACAGCCCATCTCTGTTTTATCTCTAGCCTTGGAGTTACTATCAGCTGCATGTGACTTTTTAAAAAATAATTAAGTTTTATTAAAAAATTAAATTTGATTATACAAAAGACTTGATAGCTCTTCACATAGTAAGTGAGAGAGGAGCTTTTAATGACTTTTTTTAAAAAAGAAATGCATGTCTGTGTAAATATTTCTAGGTATCATCTGCCTCCGGAGAAAAGGGTGAACTAACAATTCAGATAAAGAAAATAAAACTTGTTTCCTTCCCACGTCTTCTGTGCAAATGTATTCACTCTCCCTTATGGCTAAGAAGGCAAAAAGTTTTCCTGCTGACTGCGAGCTCGTTCACATCCCGCCAAGCCTATAGTAACTTGTCAACAGCAATCAATCCTCACATAACCTTAACAGCTAAGCAGTTTAAACTTGAAATTGTATAATTCAATGAAAAGGATCAAGCCAAGTAACCTCATTTCCTCAGACCTACAATCGGGTCGAACACGGAAAATTAATTAGAAAGCAATTCCAAGGCTTGTAAAATAATTAAGAGCGCCCCCAAGTTGAGCAGGGCAGACCCTGCTTTTTGTTTGTTGTCAGGCTTGCCTATAATGAAGTTGTTCATGCCAAGCTGGGATTATACCTAGCTTCTTTTTTTTTTTCTAAATTAAGCAGTGCTTTCAAAGCCCAGTGATAGATACAGCTAATTCATTTAAATTCCCATTTCAAGAGAGACATTTTCATTTTCAAGTTTGGTGCCTAATTACTTGGCCAGAGCCCAGCTTCTCTCTCCGCCACTTTCAAATAAAGAGATGCTTTCAAACCTCCAACATCCTTTGATTTTCATTTCCTTTACATGTTAATACAGATGCAAACCATCAAGAAACTCATAGGAGAATTTTTTTTAATGTACCACTTAGGCCACCATATCCCCCCTTGTTTGCACATCCATAGCCAGGGACTGGGGTCAGGTTTTCCATTTTTCATCATTTAATTGACATGTTTCTGTTGAAACTTCCCTGGAACTGAGAATGATTCATTAATAAGACAAATTGAAACATTTTCTGTCTTTCTGGCAGCCCTGGGCTTAATCCTCTGTTGCTCAGCTCTTGTTCAGAATGGAATCCAAATAGCACTGATGTGCCCTGGTCGAAGCAAGATCCAAGAGAACAGACACCAGCACAGCTACGCAATCCAACAACAGTGGCTCCCCAACCAAGTAGCCCACCACCAAAATGCATTTCTGAGGACTCAACATGAATATCAAAGTCCTGGTTTTTTTTTCTTCTTTGTATTAAATTTGCTTTAACATCCGCTGCTATCTGACTATATGGCCAATCCTACCCAGTGGCCTGGCCACAACTTAACAACAGATTTAGCATAAGATGACTGTTCATGTTCCAACTAGTTCAGCATTCTATGTACAGCATATTCCCCAGGAAGATTCACAAAGAGGACAACATATTTATCCGCTCTTTCTCTGGTTGTCAAACTGCCCCTGGACATGCCAGGTGTACTATCAGCAATCCTGGTTTATAATCCCTGGTAGTCTTTGGAAATTTTTTGGAAACCAAAATACACCCACACACACACCAACAACAACAACTGGTTGGAAACAGTTTCAAAGCAATGTAAACAAATAAATGGAAACTTTGAAAATCCCGAAAGTGTAATTACAAAGAGTAATTGGCAACAACAATATCATAAATGTTGGGAATATCCATACAAGGGTTAAATAAGAGTCCAGTAGCACCTTTAAGACTAACCAACTTTATTGTAGCATCAGCTTTCAAGAGCCACAGCTCTCTTCATCAGATGCAAGGGTTGTTTTCTCAGATGTTCAGTTGTCTGCCAACCAATCTGAATTATTACAGACTATTTTCTCCCAGGCGCACTCCTTCTGTTGCCATCACCTGAAATTTTTAAAAGGCCCATAGTGAAAAGAAAATAATTCCATTTGAAGTTTTTGAGCTCAGGCTTACTACTTAGGTGTCTCTGAGTGCCTCTGGTGTGCACCCATGAACCTAGCTATTCTTATGATCACTTACTGCGCATGTGCAAAAAGCAGGCAGCGTATCCAATGCCGATCATTTAAAGGATGCAGCCAACTATGCAGGCACAGAGTGGATGAAGTACAAAAGATTTCCATGCTTGACAAGCAGGGTGTTTTAATGACTGGAACAAGCTCCTGGAGGATACATGTCTCCCATTAAGCCAGGAGATTTTGTTCATGGACCGTGAAAGTACAAAGCAGCTGCAAGCTACAGCACAAATATTGTTACTTATTACAAGACTCTGCTTGGCCCTGTAGAACAAGCAGCTACTGCAAACGCACAAAGCTGCTCATCATGATGCCCCAGGTGGCTTCTGAAAGAAAACATCACGGTGATCCAATCAGGAGTTCATCTTGCATGGAAGCAAGGAATTTTGTTCACGGTAAACGCACCTGGTGATAGAGTTCGTGTTGCAGTTCTCAGCCTCCCTGGTTGTTTTGCAGCGCTGAACTACTGCTGTTCCACAGTTTGCTGGAAGTGCAACTGAAGCTGCGATTCCACCTGCCACCTCATATAGCCATATATCCCCCTCAATAACCATCTGCATGGGCAATTTCCCACTATTTGGAAATTAGTCCAATTCAGCAAAGTTCCTACTTCTCTCTGTAATTTTCCTTCCATTCCATTGATTTCAGGCTAAATACTTCCTCTTCTGTTTGCAAAAGGTGAACTTTTCCTTAGTGGGATCCAAACTTCCCATCTGCCACATGGGTGCTTTTCTCTACTAAGCTATTTGGGTATTGCAGCACTGCTTTGTGTGAGGGCACACTTGTATATTGCTGTCCCATTGTCTGCATGCCCCTTCCCTGGCAAACCATTGGGACTCCTGTCCAATCCTGCCTAAGACCTGAACCCATGCACAGGAGAGGTTTTGGGTACTTTAGCCAGAGTGGCTGAGTTTCTCTCCCTGTGTTGACTTCTCCCTGGTTGCAGGTGGGAATTCAACCCCACATCTGCAGAGCTCCCTGGAGTATATTCATCCTAGGGGTCCTTTCTGTTGCACCATCCTGCACCTTCCAGAGGAGAACATTGAGTTCCTTTCCCCTTCCCTCACTTGGCGTATCTGTGCATCTGCCCAACATCAGGAGGTTCTGCTTGATTCAGATGGTGTCAGTTGGTTGCACCTATGTATGCCACCCATGGGAACATCAGTGGCGTACCATTCCTTGATTGGTGGACGCCAGTCAGGTTGCTATGGATTCTGGTGTACTTCCTCTACAATCTGAGCCTCGGTAAGAATGTGTGACTTATTTCCCTTTTGTGGAATGGACATAAGATGCTGACGAGGGGCAATAGTGCCACACAGAGGACCACAGCTGCCAACATTGGGTTCTTAGGAGCTGGAGCTGGGAAGATCATCACACAAAAATAAAAGGGAATTCTCTTTTAAAAATATCTATACCTTGCAAGGAAGTGTTTAAATATCCATACTTGCAGGTCATCAATCCAAGGACCTTTTAAATGGGAGGAAACGATCCTTTCCCAAAGGGGCCAGTTCATTTCCACCTCCCTGGACCAAGCTGCGCTTTACAAAGGAGACCCGTGATTGGATGTCCCTTCTCTTTTTCTCTTTCCATGAAATGCTGCTGCAAAGGTTTACCAACGTGCTTTCAGCAGCAGCACAACTTTTAAGTTTAAGCCTGCCCAAATATATTCCTATGACTGACCTCAACTGCCTTCCAAGCTAGTAAGCAGGGCCCTCCCAGCCAGCCTCCCCAGGAAGGCCTGTTCAAGTTTGACCCAGAGAGCAAAAAATAATGCATTTAACTTGTTCCAGACTGGCTACACATCAGTGCTTTGAGCATGCCACATAAGCCTAAAATAAGCAGCTCACATACAGACATGTATAATATTTTCTTCCTTGTGGCTGGTGTCAGCAGCACCCATAATGTCACAAGGACAAGCTGAGACTCTGTGTCCCCTTACAAACTAGTACTGTGTGGGCATGCAAAGTGCAGTCAAGTCACAGCTGACTTATGGCAACCCCTGCTGGGGCTTTCAAGACAAGAGACTGAACAGAGGTGGTTTGCCATTGCCTGTCTCCTCCGCATGGTGACCTGGACTTCTTTGGTGGTCTCCCATCCAAATACTAACCAGGGCTGACCCTGCTTAGCTTTTGAAAGCTGATGAGATCAGACTAGCCTAGACAATCCAGGACAGATCGCACATTAGTACTACGTTTCCTATTTTTAATGAAAACTGTATACAAAATGCCAAGAATTTTGATGAACAAAGTGGTAGGCACAGGAGCTGAGGCAGGGGGTCCCTCACTTTGCAAGGGTCTGGGACAACTTGTCCCAGTTTCTTTAGGAGAGGGGCAGTGGCTCTGTGGAAGAGCTTCTGCTCTGTATGCATCAGGTCCCACCAATCCTTGGCAACTTCAGTGAAGGAACAGGTAAAAGACCCCTGCCCGAAACCCTGGAGAGCTGCTGCCCATCTGAGTAGACAATACTGACTTTGATGGACCAAGGGTCTGATTCAGTTTACAGCCGCTTCATATGCATTTGTGTGTTGCATATTCAGTTCATCTCCTACATCCTGGCTTGCTGCAATTCTTTAGCAAGCATCCCAGGTTTGGCTGCAATATGCAGGACAGGTGTGATCCCACAGCAACTCTTGCCTCGGGCTCCTGTCCATCTCTTCCTCTTTTGACCCATCCAAGAGGGTAAGCGTAGCCCAGCGGGCTCTCCATGATTGGGGTTAAAGGCCTCTTTGACCTCCTGCCTCTCTGTGAGCTGTCACCAGATTCCTCACTGGTCTCCCCCCGCCACCACTCCCCAGCCTGAACCAAGCTGCCCGCTTTTTAAGGAGCTCAGCTAGGCTGCTGCGAAACCATCTGGTGCTGCTTTAGAAACAGTTGGAGAGGCTGGGCTTGAAATGCATCATGGTGAAACTGGAACAGGTAAAAGGGCAGCCCAAAGTCTGTGCGGCTCAGCAGCCATTCAAAGAAAGAGGGCAGGGCTGGGAGGCAGGTGGCTCCCCAGCTGTCCAAATAGGTGGGAGGGAGCAGAGGTGCTCAGGAATGAGCAGCAGCACATCCAAAGTTGCTCAGGAAGATAGGAGGAGACTCCGAGCTGCCAGAGGCCTGAATGCTGGGTGTCTCAGGGGTGTTAGGCCAGGGGACTTGGGGTTCCCGACCTCCAGGTGGTGGTGGGAGATCTCCCAGAATTACAACTGATTTCCAGGTGACAGAGATCAGCTTCCCTGGAGAAAATGACTGCCTTGAAAGGTAGGCTCTATGGCGTTAAACCCAGTGGAGGTTCCTCCCCATCCCCAAACCTGCCCTCCCCAGGATCCACCCCTGCAAAATCTCTAGTAGTTTCTCAACTTGGAGTTGGCAACCCTAGAAACAAGTGATGCAGCCTCTGGTGCTGAGCCATGTGGGCGATTCTCTCCCTCATCAGTCCGGACTTCCTTTCTCTCTTGGCTCCAGGCTTCATCTGCCTACCAGCTAGTGCCTTGCTTCCTATTACTTCTGCAGGCTTTTTCATCAAGCCCAAGAGGTGCCAGTTGATCAGGCATGTTGAGGGAAAGGCCCTTGTTCTTTCTCTCTCCCTTTCCTTCCAGAGAAGGACTAATAACTTCCAGGCTCAATCACAGGACCACAGTTGCAGTGAGGTGAATTTCCAAGGGGTGAAAAGGGTGCTCAGGTAACAAGAGTGGTGGCATCCTTTGAGGCGCGGGAGTTCAAAACAACGGTTGGCGAAACGACTCCTGAGGTTAAAAATAAAATCAGAATTCAGTCATAACATCAGCAGCATTAGATTACCTGTGCTGTGTGGAAGAGAGTTCCCATCATGGCGGATAAAGAAGCTGCCTTTGATGATGCCATGATAAATATAGAAATCAATGAAGAATATAAAATATAGAAAAAGAATACTCCCTTCCTTTATGATCTTGTAATGACCCATGCTAGGAGTGGCTCAGCTTGACTGGATCAGGCCTCTGACGGGTGGTGGATCACTCTCCCACTCAGCAGCGGCCCAATCCTGACCATTTGGGGCCCCTTTTCAGCCATTTTCAGCCCCTTTTGCCGTTTTAGGCCCAATTTTGGCCCTGAATGGCCAGGATTGGGTCCAAAACAGCCAGGATAGGTGATGTCAGAGGGTGTGGCATATGCAAATCAGTTACACCAATGACACACTTCTGTGATGGCAAGGGGTGTGGCATATGCTAATGGTTATGCTAATGAGTTGTGCTAATGAGTTCCTCCCGCTCTTTTTCTACGAAATGACCCCGATTCAAACCATTTTCTCAGCAAAAATTCAAGATTGTAAAAACTGTTCAATACCCAGCACACCCTGAGATGAGGCAGCTGCCAGGGCCCAGGGCTTCTTGGGGGGGGGGCACTGCTGCTATCCTCTACCCACAAACCTCCCCTGACACCCACTTACATGCTCTTCCCTGCCCATTGGCTCTCAAGCACACTGCCACCCATGATCCAAACTGCCAAACATTGATGGGGAAGTGTGTGTGAGAGGCACATGGTGGCTGAGCTCCTGGCAGCCACAGATGCAGCACGACCAGCTGAACACACCAACCAATGTGGTCAGGCAAAGGGCATGAATGTGGTGACGGTGACTGTGAGTGTAGGCAATGGAAGGGCTTTCAAGCAGGTGAAGGATGCACAGTCAGGTGGGTAGACTCACAGATGAGTGGATGGAAAGAGAGGCATGAGGGGACTTGAGGGTGGGCACTGATTGCCCAGACCCCAAAGAAAACTAGAACTGCCACTGACTTCCATAGTCTTCCCAGACAAGTGAGTTATCACGCCAGCTCCAGTGGACTGAAGTAGCCAGGGGTAATCAAGGAGGAGCTGTAGCCCAGTGGAAGAGCCTCTGTTTGGCATGCAAAAGGTCCCAGGTTCAATCCCCAGCATCTCCAGTTTAAAGGACCAGGCAGTAGGTGATGAGAAAGACCTCCTCCTGAGACCCTAGACAGCTGTGGCTAGTCTGAGGGCCAAACTACAAGTGACAAATGACACAGGTTGGACACTTGTCAGCTTCCCTCAAGTTTTGATGGGAAATGTAGGCAGCTTGGCGGAATGTTGGACAAGTGACAGTTGGAAAGTCCATTGGACAGCAGTTGGAAAGCCAAGCTGCAAGACTAGGATGCCTACATTTCCCATCAAAACTTGAGGGAAGCTGACAAGTGTCCAACCTGTGTCAGGCGTCACTTGTAGCTTGGCCCTGAGTAGACAATACCAATCCTGATGGACTGAAGATCTCTTTAGTATAAGACAGCTTCATGTGTGTTCAAAGAACATTCACTAGGATGTCACAGTCCATCATTAGGGGGCAAAACAATACAAAATCTTGAGAGAGGGTGCTATTTTGCTCAGTCTCAAAGAATACTTGTACTAACTTGTATACCCTGTAACCAGCTATAAATTCTGTAAAAAAACACAAACCTACAATAAAATAAAAGCCTAGCTGCAAATCTGAACTTTCTAAACTGGAAAGAAAAGACATTTGAACCCAGGCTGGCTGAGAAGGGTCTCTCTGTGTGGATGTTAAATGCAACATCGGCAGTTTCTACTCTGATTGCTACTTCTGTTGCTGACTTACAGTAGCAAAAGCTTGAAATTCAATTTGGGGGTTGTCAGCTTGGTAAATGGTATTCTTTAGGGGTGATCTCCTAGTAAATACACTTAAACTCTAAATTAGAGAGCAAGATTGCTCAGCCAGGGAGCTGTTTGTGGGAACTCAAGGGGGGCTTTCTCAACAGAAGAGGTGTCACATTAAGCACGCTAATGCCGGCGATGAAAAATGGCCATTTCCCATCAAACAGCTTAGTGGTGTCGCTTCTTATTGCATGGTTTTGCAGACAGATGTTCCGAACGGCAAATATGCCTTGGAGTCAGCAGTTGCAAACATAATCGAGCATGGAGTGATTTCAATGAGTAAAAAACCCTCAGCAGTATATGGGTGTAAGCATGTTTTTTTTTTAAAAAAAATGCCTTGCTGTCCAGCAAAATGTTCTGATCTTTATAGAACAAAGGAATTATCTCAACAGCCTGTGAGGCCTCAGCCCCAAATGGGAGAGGTGGCAGCTGAACATAGAAGGCTGGTATGTGCTGAGCCCAGAGCACTGTCCCGTTTAGCCAAAGACTAGCTGTTCCAAAGTTCTCCTAGGTCTGCACCTTTCACATAACAAAAACAATAACAACATTCGATTTATATACCGCCATTCAGGATGACTTAACACCCACTCAGAGCGGTTTACAAAGTATGTTATTGTTATCCCCATAACAAAACACCCTGTGAGGTGGGTGGGGCTGAGCGAGCTAGAAGCTGTGACTGACCCAAAGTCACCCAGCCAGCTTCAAGTGGAGGAGTGGGGAATCAAACCCGGTTCTCCAGATTAGAGTTCCGCGCTCTTAACCACTACACCAAACTGGCTCTCATACCTCTGGGAGATTAATGTGGGTCTTTTGCAGGAAAGCCAGGTATACTACTCCCTTCTTCTTATAGCCCTTATAACAGTATATTCCCTCTGAAGTCTACCAGCAACCTCAAGACGGCAAACATCTGTTCTGTATAAAAAATTCTTAAGCACCACTTAAACCTTGTCCTTAAACTGTGCTGCTCTCAGCAAAGCCAATATAGATAGTTCTGGGACTAGTCAACCTACTGGTGGGCCTAGAGATTTCCTGGAATTATAGCTGATCTCCAGACTACAGAGATCAGCGTCCCTGGAGGAAATGGCTGCTTTGGAAGGTGGACTCTGTGACATTATAACCTACTAAGGCCCCTCCCCTCCTCAAATCCTGCCCTTCCCAGGCTCTGTTCCCTCAAATCTTCAGGAATTTCCCAAACTGGAGTTGGCAACCCTAGTCTAGCATGCTTTTGGCAGGCTGCAATGTTCTGTAATAACAACAACAACATTCGATTTATATACCACCCTTCAGGACAACTTAAAGGCACACTCTGAGCAGTTTACAAAGTATGTTATTTTATCCCCACAACAATCACCCTGTGAGGTGGGTGGGGCTGAGAGAGCTCTGAGAGAGCTGTGACTGACCCAAGGTCCCCCGGTTGGCTTCAAGCGGAGGAGTGGGGGATCAAACCTGGTTCTCCAGATTCGAGTCCTGCCACTCTTAACCACTACACCAAACTGTACCAACTACAACATCTTTTCTGTCCTGGGTTGGGGCTCACTGTCAGTGACAGCAGACCTCTTCTTTTAAATTTCCTTCCATATTTGGAAAGAGTTTCTCTTGCAGGAAATAGTTCCCTCCTGACCTGCATTAAACTTGTCAAAACAAGTTGCATGCATTAGCCGTGAAACAGAGACACTTTAAAAAGAAGACCGGCACCGCTCTTGATGCCAGCCAGCCAGCCAGCATGAAACACATGCATATACTGCACCCACTCCCTGCTCCCCGGTAGGCATGGTTAACAAGCACTCGGCATGGGAAAAGAGATTATACATTATGCATTGCAACTGGAAAGTGGCCTTAGCTGAGAGAATTCATTTGGGAGCCAGGATGCAAATCAAGGAACAAGAGCAGCATCTTTCTTGAATTTGGCTGCTTCCGGCATACTGCTCCTGAGAGATTCCCCCATAAGGTAATATAAGCAACCCCAAGTTTGGAAGAGGAGGATCGCAGGGACAGCTAACAGAATGACCTTCCTGGTATAGCAATAGGAGTCTTAAAAGGGCTTAAGTTTGTTTTCATCTGCCAACTGCTCATGGGTACGCTGTGCACATTTACTAAGAAATAAGACACATTGAACTCAATGGGAATCATTCTCAAGTAAGTGTGCAACCCAATCTAAGAGATATTTGCTCAGAAGTAAATCTCCCTGAGCTCAGAGACCTATACTCTCAAGTAAAGATGCGCAAGATTGCAGATAAATCAATGCTAACTTTTATTTATTTTTTTATTCTACTTCATTGATACCCCCAGCATTCTCTTCTATGGAGACCCAAAGTGTCTTTCAACCTCACCTCTGTAGGTGAAGCTGACAGACAGTGACTGGCCCAAAGTCACCCAGTGAGTTTCCATAGCAGAGTGGGGATTCGAACCAGGGGCTCCCAGAGCCTACTCTGACACTCCAACCACTCCACCACACTGACTTGGCAGTAAGCTCTATTTAATTCAGTGAGAGTTGCTTTTCAGTAAACATGCAGAGGATCTGACCATCAGACTGTCAGCTTAAGCACACTTACAGGAAAACAGGGCATGACTTCTGACAAAATGTGCACCAGCCACAGCATCTTTTCTTGGCACTTACTTCCAAGTGCCTTCTTGGCAATTCCTTCACCACAAACATCTTTAATTTGGCCATTTTGCAATGAAACCTCTGTAAGAGAGATGCATTTTTCCTATCCTATTTCAATTTTTTTACTTTAATTTTGATCAGGGTGTTCCAAGACGAAGTAGCTTAAGATCAAGAATGTGAGAAAAGTCTATCCTGCCCATTCCACTATAATAGTAAAGAGTCCAGCAGCACCTTTAAGACTAACCAACTTTATTGCAGCATACGTGTGGGGTAAGCCTGCATACCTGCCATTAATATGTTTTGTATTTTGTACTGATCATGCCTGTTTGTTGAAACTGTATTCTGATGTGCTCATCTGAGTGTGTGTAAACTGCTAACAAGAACTGTACTCAGCCAGTGGGGGTTGTCTGTTATCTATTGAAAGTATTTACTTTCACTTTACAGTAAGTGTTCTTGGATAAAAGCTGCGGGCAGCAAGCAATGTATCTTTTCTCAGAGACTGATTTCATTCTGTACCATGTCTAGTTTAAACTAATCAGTTCCCATGTAACTCTTTGGAGTTTTCATGCTGGAATGCCAATGGACCCAAAGGGCGGGAAGTTTCCCTATAATTAGTAGTGTCCATTTTTGAATAGACACTTCTGCCAATTGCTACCTTTGTATGAACACTTTGAACTGTATGGATCTCTAATAAAAGTTACTTCAACCAATGCACCTGAGTGCTTGCTGTGAGGGACTTGGGGATCTAACTGCCAAGGACTGACAATAAGCTACAATAAAGTTAGTCTTAAAGGTGCTACTGGACTCTTTACTATTTTGCAACAACAGACTAACATAGCTAACTCCTCTGGATCCATTCCACCATAAGGCATAGGGAGAGTGGGGAAGGGGGTGTCACTTGACATCTAACCATTTTAATTCCAGCTTGCTGCAGACTACCCTGCATGTTCTGTGTGCAGGTTCAGATTGAGGGGGGCAGGGGGAGTAGTCTGGCCCTGGCGCCACCAAGGAGGGGGTGCCGGGTGCAGCTGCCAGCCACCGGGAGCACGCAGGCAGCAGCGCGGGCTGCCTCCCAGCCCCCCGCGCTGCCTTTCGCCTGCCCTGCAGGACAGTGGGAGGCCAGCTTTCCATGCGCCCCCTGTCCTGTGGGGCATGCAAAAGGCAGTGTGGGGCCTGGGAGGCTGCCCACGCCATTTGCCTGCCCCACAGGATAGGGGGCAGCCACCCACTCCCTGTCCTGCGGGGCAGGCGAATGGCGCAGGTGGCTTCCCAGCTCCCCGCACTGCCTCCGCCAACTCCGTGGCATGCCAGAGCTCCCAGCTTGCCGCGCAGGCAGCACGCTCCGCCCTGTGTGATGATGTCACAGAAATGACATCATCACACAGCGCTGGGAGCGTGTGCGCAGTGCGCTCATGTACGTGGGGGCGGACTTGGGTTGCCCTGGGTGCCGGCAACCCTAGATCCGGCCCTGTCTGTGTGTCTCTTAGAGAAGCTAGCCAAATTCTACATAATCTTACTCAAAGCATGTTCCAATCAATTTGGAGAGACAGAATCTCTAAAAAAACACATCTAGGATCATTATAGTACATTTTCCTGTATAGATATTTTCTATCTAAAAAGCCAGGGCTTTTTAAAGAAACTTTCTGGCACAAGACTTATGTTTTCATGAAAAAAAATTGCGAGAGCCAAAAATCCTTCCTATCCCATTCCCATGTTCCCCTTGAAAATGAGACATCTAAACAAATTACTACAAAAATCTTTCATTTAGCCATTTTGCAATGAAATCTCAGTAAGAGATGTGCATTTTTCCTATTTCATTTTCTCCCCCTTTAATTTCTTTAAACTTCATTCGGTTTTTGTTAATTTTGTTCATTATTCCCATTCATGCTCATTGCCCAAACAAATAAAAATAATCAGCCCCCCTCCTCGTCCTCTCCCTCCTAGATTGTACTGAGCTGCTGGCCCAGTACCGGCATGGCAGCTGCTGTTGCAGGAGTTGGCAGCACCTGGCCAAGGCTTGCCCTGGGAGATACAGGCACACTCTGGGGACTGTATTTCCTAAGATGTGCTTTGGTGCAGAGCCTCAAATGTAAGAGAAATGACATCCAGAGAACAAGAAGACTCCTCCCTCCTTTCAGTACGGATAATTTTGGAGCTGCCTCTACCACCACCATCCTATCACCACTTCCTTCCCTTTAGGGAACAAGGGAGGAGGCAGCCCCTTCCCCCAGCAACTCCTTGCAGGGACCAACACTGACATTCCTTCATAGGGCAATTTTAATGGGTACCAAGATCACATGAGGATGGAAGGCTGCATGGTATAGCCTGATCTCATCAGATCACAGGCGCTAAGCAGAGTTGGTGCTTGGATGGGGGAATTAGCAAGGATGGATCTACAAGGGAAGGCAATGGCAAACCACCTCTGCTCCTCACTTGCATTGAAAGTCCCTTGCTGGAGTCGCTAATACATCGGTTGTGACTTGACGGCACTCACATACCATCAGCGTGAAGACTGCCAAAGGCTGCCATCTTTTGCATGCTTTCTTGGGAAGAAGCCTCATTTAATTCCAAGCAAGTAAACATGAGCTGTACTGGCATGGGTGCTCTAGAAATGCTGCTCTGACCATTCTGCAGTCTCCTGCTACTGCTGCAGACTCTGCCTCTATGAAAACTTCCCTGGCTATTTGGAGGAGGCTGGACTAGACAGCCTCTTGGATCCCCAGCACCTCTATATTGCTTGAATTCAGAAGGGAGAAGCAGCTTTTTGCATCCTATGTAAAGAATCCCTTTTAGGCAAAGGAGAAGGCTAAGAGGAGGGTATCGCACAGAGGAGTTTGCGGCACCACCGTCCTACGTCAGTAACTGGCAAAACCATGGAGGGTTCTGTTAGATCTAGATTTCCAAATAGATGCTCAAATCTCATCTATAGTCATTTACCAGTTGCAACTCCTCTTCAAGGAGTGAGATGTAACTTAGTGATCCATGCTTTGGTCAACTCTAGGCTAGATTACTGCAATGCTGTCTACATGGGGCGGGCAGCATGGGAAGTGCTTGCTCTAGACACCACTATGAAAACACTGTGGTCCCTTCGACAATTGTGAGAAACTCATTATTTATCCAAATTTTGGAGTGCCAAAATGCTTTAGGCACCCACCCAAGGCCATTTGGATAAAAGAGAAGGCATTATACCGGGGGTGGCCAAACATGCTTAGTGTAAGAGCCACATAGAATAAACATTAGATGTTTGAGAGCCGCAAGACATGATGCATTGAAGTGACTTCAGATGAAGAGGTGAGTTTGGGGGAGTGTCCTGAAAGTGACATCACAGGAAGGGGTGGGGTTTTGGTGCAGTATGCTGGAAGTGACATCACAAAAATGATGTCACGTCCTTGATAGGCTTCACCCCCAAAGTCCCCAGGTATTTTCTGAGTCAGACCTGGCAACCCCAATATTTTTATTGAAAATATGAAAGTCATGGAAAGAAAGAAGGAGGGAAAGAAAAAAGGAAAAGTGAGGGAAAGACATGGAAAGAAAGAAAGGGTGGAAGGGAAAGGCATGGAAAGAAAGAAGGGAAGGGAGGGAAATAAACTAAAAATAAAATGTATGGCCATGGCAATACTCAGAGACCTCTGGGAGCCGCACAATATGTCTAGAAGAGCCACATGTGGCTCCCGAGTCACAGTTTGGCCACCCCTGCATTATACTCATATTGGCGTTTGATGTGTGGTCAAGGGACCTGAGTCAATGTGAATATAGCCCATTTTCCAAATTCAACACAAATCCAAGCTAAAATGGCCCGAGCTCACAGAAGCTACCTTCCTTCTGCTGCCTTTCACTTCAAACCTAAAAAGCTACTACCTTAGGGCCAAGCTACACGTGACGAATGACACTTGAACGGCAAGTGTCTTTCTCCCTGTTCACTTGCGCTCCACTCAATCCACTTGCCGTTCAAGTGTCATTCGTCACTTGTAGCTTGGCCCTTAGTTTCTACACCTGTCTGAAAGAGATCCTCAAATCTAGGCACCAATTTGACAATAGTAACAAGGGACCTATGACTAAGTGAAGGAAGATCACCACGTGTTCGGAACAGACACAGAGATCTGGATACAGTGACAATCGGGAATCTAATCTGTTACTGGAATAATACTGTGATATGAGTTGAAGAATTAGCTAATTTCAAACAGTCAAAATCTCATATCAATGTCTCCAATACCAGAAGGCCACTGTTCTTAGCACAAATGACTCCATTTGTGAGGCTAAAGGGCAAAGGGCTAGAACAAGCAAGCTGAGGGCTACCAACTGCTCCTGGAAGGACTAAGGAAATGACTTACTCTTGAGCAGCCCCTTTCTGCCTGGACTCTTGGGCAATGCACCCCCTTCCAAGTTTGCCTTCAGATCAGTGTTGCTGATAGTGTCAGAGACTTTGGCAAAAAGAAGAATTCCTTAGTTTCTCACCCTCTCTTTTAAATTGAACAATAGCAACAGGCCAGCATGGTAGGCATCCAGCCCTGCTCTGCCTGTTCCTAACTGATCTTGCGTAGCTTCATTCTGCCTGTATGGGGGAGGGGTGTCCATTGCAGTAGAGCCACAAGTTTGCCATGTGGCTTTTCCTACTGAATTTATCGACTGCGTGATGATGTTTTTATTCTACTCATTTCCCCCATTATTATAAACCTCCTTAAGTACTCTCAAGGGTAGAAAGGCAGGGTATAAATGCCTGGAATAAATAAATTGTAACCGTTTGCCAGCGTCGTGTGGTGGGCACGTCAGGGGCTTGCCGAATCCATTTGCCTCCTACATTGGACAAACTTCCTCCAACCAGCATGCCAGCAGATCAGTCCTCTTCCGCTCTCAGGCTCTTTTGTTTAAAAGATAGTTACTAAGCAACAAGTAACAAGCACTGAATAACCGAGCTGTTAAAGCTACAAGATAATTTTAAAAGCAGCAGTGTTATCAGTGGCATGTTATATTGGGGAGATAAAGGCCATATAAAGGCTTGTGCAAAGGAGATTGTGCTGTATTTATTTCCGTTGCTCAATTCCTTACAAATCCAGAATAATCCCTGGCCCAGAATAGTAAATATGAGAATGTGGCACTAGGTCAAAAACCTTGCTGGAAACCTGAGATTCCAAGAGTTTCCTTCCCAGACAATGCAGTTTATTTTATCCTTATGGTGCCGGAACTGGATACTCCGCCAAAGATGCACAATTTTGTTTGGCTTTCCGAGATGTTTGGCTTCATATTAGCAGTGTCTCTTTTCAAATCCATCAATAACTGCTAAAAACAAACCAGGACTTTGGGAGGGTTGACCGATAGAAAAATCCCATGTCTGGCTGTGCTGCTGTCACATGAATGCTAGTGTAGCATTCTTCTGCATCTAACATAGAAAATGAAAAACATATTTCCCTGCAGTTCAGTAACATATAGGGTTGCCAATTATAGGTTGGGGAATTCCTCAAGATTCAAGGGTGGAAGATTGCAACAGTGAGGTTTGGGGAGGGACGAATATCAGCAGAGTATAATGCCATACAGCCCACCCACCAAAGCAGACATTTTCTCCAGGGGCATGGATCTCTGTCGTCTGGAGATCGGTTGCATTTCTGGGAGATCTCCAGGCCCTACCTGAAGGTTGGCAACCCTAGTAGCATGCCCTCTTACTGCCCCTTCCCACACCACCATGAAAGTGGGAACCTTCTCCTATATCTTGGCAATCTCCTTGAAGTATCTCGATGTACCCCTTGATACATTCTTGCAACTCCCCTTTTCCATTTGTGACAGACAAACCCTCCTGATCTCACATCCAAACCAAGTGGCTAATTACAAGCATCACCATTTTAAACTGGTTCAATGTCAAATTCTGTACGAGGCCATATTATACTGAAGTCATTCTCATCCATAATTCACATACAGTAGCTACAGCTGCAGGAGAGCAAACACCCCCTCCCAAAGGGTGGGGGGTTTGCATAATTTTTCTTTTATTCATAGAATTAAAAGCCCAATAAAAAGGGCAGAAAGCAAAAATAAAACAATAATAAAAACATACAAGAAGAAAAAAGAAAACAATAATACATATTTCACTTCCATTCTTCTCTACAACACTTCTTTTATTTTAACAATCTTCATACTTAGGATTTAATCTCTCCAAACTTTTCTTTTCCACTACCGCTTCCCTTCTGTTTATTTTTTCCTAGATTTATCTTCTTAAAAATCAAAGCCACAAATCATCAAATCATTTTCCCTTGTTTCACACAGAAAGTCAATAAGGGGATTCCAGACAGTTAGCCAAAAAAATAGACAATGTTTTATCTCTGATCAAAGCTGTAAATTTAGCTATCTCCGCTAATCTATCATTTTCATAATCCAATCTTCAGTTGAAGGCAATTCTGTGCTTTTCCATTTTTGCGCATACAAAAGCCTAGCTGCTGTGGTCATATATAAAAATAAAACCCCATGCTGATTTTCTGTTTGTCCATTAATCCCAACAAAAAGGCTTCTGTCTTAAACTGTATAGTAGTCTTTAAGATTTTTTGTATTGTTTTATGGATTTGAATCCAAAATTTTCAAGCCTTACGGCAAGTCCACCAGAAATGATAGAATGTTCCTTCTTGTTTCTCACATTTCCAACATTTATTTGATATGCCTTTACTCATTTTAGCTAATTTGTCAGGACTCAGGACTCAGGAGTAGACATGGGCACAAACAGCATTACGAACAGAAAAAACCCCAATCCCAATCCTAGCCATTCAATCGTGTCCGATCCTTGGCTACTCTGTAGATCTTATCCCTCCAGGCTGTTCTCGAACAAGCTGTTCGTGAGGCCGCATCCTAAACCAACAGGTGGTCATTAAAAGCCTCGTCTGGCACCTGCTGCAATCAATCCCCTTGACAACCGGGAGGCAAGGAGGGACTGAACTCTGTCTGAACTCCTTCTGGTTTACCTTTTGGCTTTAACCATCCAAAGTGCTTCCAGCAGAGTCCCATTTTTGCCACTGTGAAGAGAAAACGACAGCCAATGGGGAGACCCATGGATCATGCCTTTCCCGGGGTGCAATCTCCCTGAAACTTGGGGGGTCTTTAGAGGACAGTGAGGACTATGTCTCCTGCAAATTTGGTGGGTATTAGACATTGGGAAGGTCAGTTTGTGGGGTGTTTAAAGGGCCCTGCCCCTTGCTCATGGCAGGAAAGGGCCCTTTAAACTATCAGCTGGCAGACGGCAGGGGGGAATCCCCCCTGCCGCCTACCAACTGATAGTTTAAAGGGATCTTTAAAGGGCCAGGTGAGTGGGTTTGAGGGGAGGGGGCTAAGTGGGGGGGTTGGGGGGATTCTGGCCCCCACGAACAACGAACATGTCTGGGAACAGTTCATGTTTGTCCATGTTCATTGTTCATTGTTCGTGGATGGCACTGAACGATGAACAGGGTGTTCGGGTTTTTCCCCCCGTTCGTACCCATGTCTACTCAGGAAACATATACCACTGATACATCATTTTATAAATTTTTCTTTAAGTCTAACAGTAAATTCAAGCCCTTTATCCAGATATTTTTCCACTGATCCATCATTATATTATACCAAAAATTTTTAGCTCATTTTACCATACAATCTTTCACAGATTCTTCTTCTGTTTCAAATTTCAATAACAGCTGATATGTTTTAGAAATAACATGTTTATCATTTGAACAAAGCTCTTTTTCAAACTCAGTCTTATCATGTTCAAAGCCGCATAGTTTTTTATCTAATTTGAATCTTTCTAAAAGTTGAGCATAGGAAAACCATTGACATTTATAACCTTTAGCTATTAAATCCAACCTTGTCTTCAATTTGCAAACCCCCTGCGAGAATTCTAGTAAATCTCCGTAAGTCAACCATCTCTGTTTGAAAATCATCTCTCTGTTTGAAAATCATCTCTTCTGTAAAACGCTTCCTGTGTTGAAATCCAAGTGGTGTCTTGTGTGTTATTCTTGGTTTATATTTATTCCAGATTCTCAAAATGGTCCTGATATAATGATTTTTAAAGTCTGCATTGATCTTTACTTTGTCATACCACAAATAGGCATGCCATCCAAATCTCAGGTTATGACCTTCCGGTGTCAGGACTCAGGAGTCTCTCAAAGGGTGGTTTTTAAAGCTGCAGGGATCTCTGTGGCCTGGGGTGGGAAGGGGGGAACTGGTCAAAAAAACTGGTCTAGCCAAACTCTGGGAGTATCCTCAAGACAATGATTTATCCAAAGTCCTATTTTGTATAGCCTCCATCTTCTTTCTCTTTTTAGTTATGGTGGCCCAAATTATTGCTTCTAAATCTACAGTCTTGGGGTGGGAAGAGAAGCATTTTTGAAAACAGCATTGCTCCCAACAGCTTCAGTGTAAAATACATTCACTACTGAGGCTTTGGAAAGCAATTTCAATACATCGTTACATAATTATAATTAAGCAACCAGAGCAGATTGCAGAAGGCAGTCACACCAGACCCGTATATAGTGACTTCATAATCTTTGCCATTTTATTTTCTGTCCATTTTCTCATTATTCTCAGCTTCAAGCTTGCTTTTTTTTCATTGCTGAGTGCGCTGACTTAGATATTTTTGGGGAAATATCCCCAGATCTCTTTTCTGGTCAGACCCCATCTCTTTATATATAAATTTACCCCCAGGTGTGCCACTTTCCACTTTATTACATTGCTATGTTATCACCCACTTACCCAGTTTAGCGGGATCTTCTTGGAGCTGTCCACAATCAGTTTAGTTTTTACATCAACCTCAAGAACTGGATACCCACAAACGTGGCCAACACCTTGCGTGCCTCTCAAGTTCCATGATGACAAATGGAAATTCGGGGCTGGGGGCTTGCTGTCCATTCTTCTATTGAAGCTTTTCCATTTTGTCCTTTCTGCCACTTCTTTGCATCGTTTCCCTTTGAATGTGTGATATTTGGGGCATTTGTGTGATGTTTTCTTTTCTGCTCTTAACACAGAGATTTGTGTGGCTTTAACAGAAGGAGTTCATTTTTCTTCTTCTTAACCTAATCATGACAAATGAAAGATGGGTCTGGGTACAGTCTGGGAAGAGTTTGTTCTTTCCCTCCTAACTGCTCAGACACAAACACAAACCTCATAATGAGGGTGACTTCACATTCTCTCTCTGGGTGGATCAGCATGTTTGCTTCTGGCTTCCAAACAGTTCTATGAAAATGAGTGATGGGAACTGCGGAAGAGAAGCAATATCCATGTCAGACGTTCAAGAGGTTGCTTGCTTGCAGCAATGAAGAAATGGCTTCCACGAAATGTTAACAAATACTTTGGCACCTTCCCCTGCACACAGATTGCAATTATATCAAAACATTGCCAGATGCAGCAAAAAAGCTACTTCTCAAGTTTGTGTACATGGAGGCTTTTGTTATCCCCCAAGGTGAGATACTGCTTAGCATA
Source organism: Eublepharis macularius (assembly GCF_028583425.1). Classification (NCBI taxonomy): domain Eukaryota; kingdom Metazoa; phylum Chordata; class Lepidosauria; order Squamata; family Eublepharidae; genus Eublepharis; species Eublepharis macularius. Next base: position 38,864,031 of record NC_072804.1, on the reverse strand, counting down.
ATGGCTCCGTACATTAAAGCCTTCGTGTAGAGCTTGGCTTGCCAGCATCTAAGTGCCCTTGAACCCATGGGAAATTGCCTGCACTGAGCTACTTAGGAGCTTTCTAACATAATTGGAAAAGGCAGAGGTCAAATTTGCATCTTGATTTGACATTTTAAGCATGTGATTAAATAACAGCTCTGAGAGAACCACTTGATAAATTGGCTTAATATAGGGTTGCCCTGTCACTTGTTCGCCTGGGTTTTACCCAGACATGCCACCTGGTTCCCCTTTGGCCCATCTACTGACCTAGATTCCCAGCTTTCATTTTTTACTAAAAACAAGATTCCAGCTCTTCAAGATTGGGCAACGCTGAACACGATTTCTGCTTAATTTATGCAATGGGGAAAGGCCTGTTCCGTCTTCCCTTTGGTCTAGCCAATAAGGACGGAGCAAGGTTCGAGACCAACAAGAGTTTCCAGGATATAAACTTTCGTCATACGAAGGGAACTTGACTCTTGAAATCTTATATCCTGAAAATCTTGTTGATCTTTAAGTTGCTACTGGATTTGAATCTTGCTCTTCTATTGTAGACCTACATATACAGCTACCCACCTGAAACCAATAAGGACGGTGACTGGTGGGACCTGCAGAAGCAATTGGTAGGGTTGCCAGGTCTCCTTACCTTCTGAGTGGGAGGCAGGAGACCTGGTACTCACCTTCTTAGACGTCTTCACGTGCGCGCTTCTGAGCTGTGTGATGATGTCACTTCTGGGGGACTGGCAACCCAAGCAATTGGCAGCTCTGTTTTCTGCTTCTTAGGCTTTATTTAGTCTCTAAAAGTGAGTGATTTTGTGCAATCCTAAGCAAAGTTACTCCAGTCTAGGCCCATTAATTTCAGACAGTCCTCTTGTAAGTCAAAAGGGGCTGAATTTGGTGACATGACCTAGGGGACTGAGGACATTTATTTATTTACTTGTTTTATTTACAGACTGCCTTTCTCAATGAGGCTCAAGGCAGATTGCAAAATATTAAGAGCAATGCATGTGAATATGTCATTAGTTTTAGATTTACTGGGCCAATACGCAGACACAGATTCTATTTCCTTGATTACTAATTCACGTACTGAAGGACTGATATTTATTTCAGAAGCTGTGAAGACTGGAAAGAATTTGGTTTACCTAAGGATATAAATAAAAGTGGCTAGCTTGTAACTATTTTCTTTTTACACAGCCCAGTTTCAAACAGGGGTGGGGGTGGGGGGCAGGGCTCAGTAACACTCTAGATGCTCACAAACTTTCATTCATTCATTCATGTTCCAGACTCCCGACTAACCTTTCAGCACATAAGGACTCTCTTCCTTTTAGTTGTCTGCTTTGAAGAAAAAGTCTGATTCTTATGATTTGATTACCTTCCATATGCAGATCTTCTGTATAAGCTTTGATTGAGTATACCAATAGGGAAAAAAGCCATATTCAGATTCTGCAAAACTGAGCTGGGGTGGAGCAGCTCTTTAGCTGACAGCCCTTCTTGGGGGGCGTTTAACTGGATGAGGTTAACGTTGAGCTTTGTAGATAGATTCTTAATGGTTTGTGCAGAGAAACTCTTTGGCTTACCCTGCAGCTGTGGACAAGTTTACATTGGGACCACACAGCGCACCATCCAGACAAGAATAAAAGAACATGAAAGACACTGCAGACTTGGCCAACCTGAAAAATCAGCAGTGGCTGAACATAGCCTAACTTAAACAGGACACAGTATCTTATTCCAGGACACCAAAATACTGGACAACACTTCCAACTACTTTGTCAGATTGCACAGGGAAGCCATTGAAATTCACAAGCATAAGCAAAACTTCAACAGGAAAGAAGAGACTTTAAGAATGAACAGAGCATGGTTTCCAGTTCTGAAAAACACCTGGCTAACAAAAGACTCTACAACCCACAATAGCCCTGCAGAGAAGATTAGCATATCAAGCACCAATCCATATGCAAAAGTACCTCCTCAGGATACAGTGAAGCATTAGCACTCCATTAGCATTCCACACCCTGGGAAACCCTTACAGGATGACACAACCCAACCCACCTTTCTGAGTAGATATAAACCACCTGCAAACATCTCCTCCACAGTTTAACACTGAGAGACCCTGTCTTTTGGTGCTACACCTCTGAAGATGCCAGTCACAGCTGCTGGTGAAACGTCAGGAACTACAATGCCAAGACCACAGCAATACAGCCTGGAAAACCCACAAGAACCATCGTTCTCCAGCTGTGAAAGCCTTCGACAATATATCTTTGGCTTAATATTACTGTATGTTAGCAAGACATTTTGAGATGTTTAAGGGGGCAATATCTTGCACACTTGTTTGTTAGTGCCATTTAAATGGATGTGGGGTTGCCACCTTCCAGGTGGAGCCTGGAGGTCTCTCAGAATTATAACTAATCTCCAGACTACAGAGAACTGTTCCCCTGGAGGAAATAGCAGCCTCTATGGAATCATATCCCCATTGAGCTCCATCCCAATTCCAACCTCTGCCCTCCCAGGCTCCACTCCGAAATCCCCAGGAATTTGCTAAGCCAGAGCTGCCAACTCCATTTACTCCTTCCACTCACCTTGTATGTGACTGGGGATGCCAGCTCCTGCTCGCCTCTGGCGGTGTCGCTCTGCACAACGTGAGTCTTGTTTCATTCATGGCCGTGATGGCAGCCCAAGACCTTTGATGGTGGCCTTAATGACCACCCACCCCTGAGTGGTCAGAGTACAAAGAACAACAGCCCAAATCTCATTTCATCTGACTATGAGGACTATCAATTACTGCTAAAGCTAAAATGTGTGCATGTGTTCAGTTACTATTTAACTCTGAAGGGATCAAGAATTGGGAGAAAACAAGCAAGATCCTATCATGAAACTTCTGCTTGAGTAATAATGGAACTGATGCAAAGCCATATAACCAGAGCTCTGGGGCAGAGGGCCTTGCTCCGTCTTTCTTCCTTGGCAGCAAGCTTTGCTGTTGTCTCAGAAGAAAGCCTGTGCAACTCCTGAAATGAGCAAAGGAGATGTTTTTCAGTGACTTCTTTTGTGGTAGTTCACAGGAGGGGATGCTAAGCGACTGGTAGGAGTACGCGAATTAATGTGCTTGATTTGCATAATTAGCAGTCCATTTACATATTATGCAAATTAGGTCACCCAGATTTGGGGAAAATTCAAGGCAACCGTTGCTTAATGAGCGTTGATTACACTGTGCATCTTAATTGGATTTTGTGGCGTTACTCAGACATACTACCAGATCAGGGATCTTCCAGATGAGACATTACAGGAGGATGCCGGATCGATGGATACGTGCCAATGGCATGCATTTCACATCCCGCATGTCTATTCAACTGATTGCAAATTATGTATCAATAAGAGTCATTTATCACTTTCCTCTATGCCAGTGAATGGGTATGGTTATTCCAAGTGATATTCTTGAAAAGGTAACACAGCTTAGCCTCATCCGCTCTGTAAAAAAAAAAAAAGGAATCATTAAGTGCATATTATCCTGACATATGGCTATTCATAGGATAGGAAATTGCTCGTTTTGTAGCATAATGGGGAGAAATAGTATAATCTACCATGAAATTTGACCTCATCAGATAATTCTTGCTCTCAGCAGCTAAGTGACACAGGTCAAATATTCCTCCACTATCTAATTATGGTGAGGGAATATGTGATAAATTTACCATTCAAAATTGCAGCAGACTTTCAGCTCCCAGAAGCCTCCCTCTTTGCTCTAGATCCTTACAAATCCCCCTGGACAAGGAATTCATCCCCAGTAGCCCGACTTGGTAAAGACATGTGGAACTTCTTTCATTAGAGATGTTATGGGGCAGGCAGGAATCTCCTCTGCATCTCTTGATGATGGAAAGTGCCATAGAGTCACAGCTGACTTTTGGTGACCCTGTCAAGTTTTCAAAGCAAGAGGTGTTCAGCAGTGGTTTGCCATTGCCTGCCTCTGCATACAAACCCTGGACCCCTTTAGCGGTCTCCCATTCAAGTACTAACAATGGTGGACTCTGCTTAGCTTTGAAGAGCTGATGAGATTGTGCCAGCCTGGGCCGTCCAGGTCTCAGGACCCCCTTAGAGTTAAGGATATCGTTCCTTGGACTGTGTAGGTTAAAAGGAAGATGAACTTCGAAATTTGTCAGAATTTTCAGTTTTACCTAAGAAACTGAAATCAGAATCTTAGCTATTCTTCTCTTTTTGTTTTTGTTCCAGCAGACATCAAATATGAAATTTCACAAAGTGTCTATTATCAGATTCTAGATACTTTTCACACCAGCTATCAAACAGTAAATACATGGTGACTAAAAAGCTGTCCGACTTAAACTATCGTGGAGATCCCTGCCCTCCACTCCGTATATTTAGTTGACAATATCCCAAGCAGGTGAGTCAGCAAACTGGAAAACACTCCTCCTGAGACAGAGAGGGACATCGACTCTACTGGAAAGAAAGGCATTGATTGAAATGACTACGCATATATATGCCATCAAGTCACAACTGATTTATGGTGACCCAGCAATAGGCTTTCAAGACAAGCAAGAAGCAGAGGTGGGTTGTCATTGCCTTCCTCTGCACAGATGTACTTGGTGGTTCCCCATCCAAGTACTGAACCTGCTTAACTTCTGCAATATGACAAGATAGGGCTATACCATACTGCCTTCCCTCCCCAGAAAATACTATATGCCTTTGAAAGTCCCATTTGTTTATTTACTGCCTGGGGCTACATTTCCCATTTCTCTTTGGAACTGGGGGATTTGTGGTGGAATTGGGGGGGGGGCACCATTGCGGGTACCACCAGCCCTGGACCAAGAAAGCCTGGCCAGCAGCACACTGCTCAACAATGCAGTAAGTATGGGAGGGGGGGGAGCTGGTTATATATGTGCATACCCACTGGGAACAACAATGAATGAAGTAACAAAAACAAATCAATGGTTTGAAAAGAAAACAGGAAAAATTGCTCATCCCTACTTTGTATTAATATTTTTAGCATCACCATCCCTTCGTACCAACAACTGTGTTCTAATTCTGGATTCATTGTCCAGCATTCTTTCTTATTATTTCTCTCCCTACATTATGGCAAAGGAGTGTGTCAAACTACAACTCTCAAAACCGCTGTGGATATTTCAGGGCTCTGGCACACTGGCCAGCCAGCAAAGCTCTCAATGTTAATAATGTGGATTCCATATCCACGTTCCTGAGAGTGCTTCCTGGGGCCCCAAGAGCCCGAGGAGAACTGGGGATAGTGGCAGAACTCTGGCATTAGAATCTTTTTCTATTCCTCTTATTTTGCTTGGAATTCTTAGGGCCACCACCACCCTTCCAGAAAAGCCGTTCATCCCAGCCTCATGAAGGCAGTTGTGAGAACTTCTTCCTGGGTGGGGGCAGTTTGAGATCAGGGTATCTAAGGGGACCAGCAGGGTTTGGGGACAGGACGGACTCATCAGGAAAGAATGCCAAAGAGACCACCCTCCAAAGCCATAGAGTCCCCCCTTTTCTCCAGGCAAACTGATCTCTGTAGTCTAGACATCAGTTGTAATGCTGGGAGATTTCCAGGTACCACCTGGGGGTTGGAAGAAGACAGAAACAAAGCAGGGAAACCCCGGATAGTCAAAAGCTACAAGCAACAATACCGGGAATATACAGTCAAAATTTTTGGATTTTTATAACAATATATTGGTGCAAAATGTGCAAAAGCGCAAAGTGTCAACAATAAATACAATCTATAATAAATACAAACTATAATAAATACAAGGTAACAATTATACAAGGTAACAGTTGTTTGTCCGTGTTTTTGTAATGTTCATAAAGAAACGTCTGGGTGAGAGCTGCAATAGAGCCTTCTTAGGAATGTAGGCAGACAGTCCCACAGAGGAGGGTGACCACAATCCAAATCAAATGAAAATATTGATGTGCCGACGGGATTATGCTTGCATATTATACCATTCCCGTTTCGTATACACAACTTCTTCCTGGGCACAGTTATTGGATGTACACCTTCCTAATGGTCTTCAATTAGAACAGCTCACCACATGATATTTTCATTACTGGCATGAACCACCATTTCAGTGCAACGGACAAACAACTGTTACCTGGTATAATTGTTACCTTGTATTTATTATAGATTGTATTTATTATAGATTGTATTTATTGTTGACACTTTGCACTTTTGCACATTTTGCACCAATATATTGTTATAAAAATCCAAAAATTTTGACTGTATATTCCCGGTATTGTTGCTTGTACCACCTGGGGGTTGGCAAACCTATGACAAGTTCCATTGCTTAGGGTTTTCATTATTACTATAACTTGCTCTGCTTGGATTTGACTTCACAGGTATTTGCATATTTGCTCTTCACTTCCTTCAGAGCTCTGCCTTGGACTTTCTAGGAGCGCTCAGGGAAGAGATGTTTACAGCAGCACCTTGCACACAATGCTCCCTTCAAGGAGCTGCTAATGGGCTGTGAGAAATTAATTCATAAAATAGTTACACACTTCTGTGAGCTCCTGCAGAGGAGGTTGCCTGCTGCATCCATGGATGATACAATGGCCTGGTCTTGTCTCTTCCCATTGTCTGCTCTGGGCTTTCTATTCTGCTGCGTTTCTGTAATTCATTGTGATTGGATCATTGAGGCAGGGGAATTCGATATCCTCAGAAGAGACACTCACAGGACAGTGACGCCTGCAGAATAAACACTGAGGCCACCTCCTCAGGGTTGGAGATGGGGGGGGGGGGTTAAAGCGCAGGGCAGTTGCCTTACCTACTCTAAAAGTGAACCATTTCCATTCTCGCTGTGCAGTGTGTCTTCAAGTTAAGTTCAGAAGAAAACAGAATAAGGCTTACATTATAAAGCCTGATTTAGATGTTCTTTATGCCTTCTTCCAGCCCTCCACACAATCTCTGCGGTTGGGATTTTTTGTTTCGTTTGTTTGCACGGTAGTTGGCCTTGTGTCTCTGAAGATTCGTGAAACAGAAGTCTCACTCAGGTTATTGCCTGCAGAGTCAAGTCTAAACTGACAATAACCCCCCACCCCACCCACAACAATAATGCAATGTACATTTTTTTACAAGATCATTTGCAAAGGTAACTGCTTATAATAATACAATTTATTCTTTATGGCTGCGGGGCAAGGCGAACTCTAAATGAGGCATGTCTTCCATTAGAACCCTACAGAAACAAACTAATAGGCTGCAGAGAAAGCCATTTGTACATGTTCCTATAATTCACATGATTCATTAAACAGAGATGGAAAATGATAGCATTTTCCTCTGGAAAAAAAATCCGTATGGAATTACATGCTGTGATCACTTAGCTCCACTCTTTTATTGAGTAAGCATCTTGTCCTGCTGATGTGGAGATTATAAAGGCCTGGAGACATTTATGGTTTCATTTGCTAAATTTAGAAGTTTCGATTCTATTCACTTTTGGGGGCCAGCGCCAAAGAGAGGCAGGCCTTTCTTACCGGCTTGGTCTCAAGAAACTGAAGCCACAAGTCTGCACTGAATCTCTGCCTTGCTGGCTGTCCCATTCTCTTGCTTGGTGGATCACCCAATGTGATATGGTAAGCTTATGAAGAAGTGGCAAAGTAGTGAGCCAGGGCACACCGGTCTGAGTCTGGCCTGAGGGGAAGCTCAGTTTCTCTGATTTATTTATTCAGTCATTTTGCTTTTATCCTTCCTTTCTTCCAAGGAAGTCTAGGTAATGTATATGTGTCTCTTCCATTTTATCTTTAAAACATCCCTGTGCGGTAAGGTTGCCTGACTGAGACAAAGCATCTGACCCAGTGTCACCGAGGGAACTTCATAGCTGAGTGAAATTTTAAACCCAAATGTTTCTAGTCTGGGTCCAACACCCTTAAAATACACCGTGCGGGGCTCTCAAGGGGTGTTTTCCCAAAGCTTTTTGGCTAATATTCTCCATGAAGTGGATCCAGGAAGCTGGGAGGATCCTCTTATAAGCACACTGCAGAAGCATTAAAAATTTTTTTTTCAGGTTTTGTTCTCGTCCATTGTCCTTTAAACACACCTACTGGGTATAACCCATCACATATGCACCTATGCCCCAGCTTTCAATGGACAGCTATGAATTCATAACTGAGTTTGTCTAAACATGTACAGATTGCCTTTCCCTGTAGCCTGAGGAAGAAGACAGGGCTCCCTCAAATCTGAACCCCAGCACCCGTCTTTTTAAGAAGGAAACATGGGTATCCTCTCCCTTGGCAATGTCGTACCCAGCCTCAGACTATCCCTTCACTCCCTGTGCCACCATTATGTATTTTCCTTTGCTGCCTGCTACCTGCCACCACTGTTCACTCATAGCCAAACTACACAAAACGAATTACATGAATTTCTGCAAATGATCAGAACTATGTGTGCTCCAACATGCCCGTGTCAACTTTCCCCCTAGTTGGGCACATGTCCTGTAACTTCAGTCCCTGTACATGCCTTGTAACTGCAGTCTATGCATGTAGCTACATTCGCAAGTGTCCATGGTCATAATCAGTGAGTCATCATTGCAGAGTGCCAATTTTGGACGGCTTCTGCTTCCCTCTCCCCACTTTTTGCCCTTAGATCCAACTTACCCTCAAACTGTTTGGCTTTTAATCTGGCTTGTTTTAAATTCTCCTGTTTTCTAGTTGATGCCGCCACTTCCCTACTCTTCCTTCTTGCACCATCCTTTTTCCTTCCGGCTCCTCTTCTCCATGCAGCATCTTCGGTCGGGATAAGGAGGAGGTGGGAAGAAAGATCGTGGCAACACAATTAAGCATCTGAGCAAAAGTTCAGAAACTTGCCCGATACATGAACCTGAAAAGGACAGGGTGGGGTGTATTCCCCAGTTTGGCTTGGCAGTAGAGCAAATTGGGTAAAATTTGGCCATTGTTTCCAATGGGAAATGTGATTTGGGGCTTTCCGGGGGTCTGTGGGCATTTTAGGACCAAATGTTACCAAATTTGCTGGGGACACACTCTTAACTGTCCTCTAACAACCCCCCACATTTCATGAAGATTGGGTGTCTCCAGCCACCTCCAATCTCCATTATTCCCTATAGGGAAAACTAGAGGAGCTATCTAGGGGGCTGGGGTGGCATTTTGCAAGTAAAACAGAATTTGCAAGGGACCTGGTCCTAACTGCCTTCTAAAGACCCTCCCAAGTTTCAGGGAGATTAGACACTGAGGAAGCCATGATCTATATGTTTCTTCAGTGGTTGTCATTCTCCCCCCCTCCCCACACACACATAAAAGAAACAAACAGGGGTGGCTGGGGGCACTTTCTTTGGGGGGAGCCATAAAATTGCTCCCCAAAGTTCAAAATCCACAGAATTTGCAGGGGACCTATTAATTGTCTTCTAAAGATTGCCACCCCAAGCTTCAGGTAGATTGGATCCTGGGGAAGCCACGAGCCATGTGTTTCTGCAGTGGTTGTCATTTTCCCCCCACAAAAGAAACAAAATGGGGTAGCTGGAGGCACCTTCTTTGGGGGGGTCATCAAATAGCTCCCCTTGGTCCAAAATCCACAGAATTTGCAGTGGAATGATGACTAAACACAACAGGAAGGATTCACCACTAGCTGCCCCTCCTTGGGCGAACAAAACTGCAAAGCACAAGGAATCATGGCAGCAACATGCAACAAAAGGATTCAAAGGTAAGAAAATTTTATTGGCACTATCATCACTTTGAAAAGGAAAAAAGGGAACATAAAAGCAGGATTTTTATTTAATGCTGTCTCTGTTGTGTGCTGGTTGAAGCGCTCTCCTGCTTGAGCACCACCCCGCCAACTAGCTTTGCACCATAGTGTGTGCCTGTTGACACTTGCCTTCTCTGGGCTTCGTTGTTGTTGTGTGTGAGTAGTGTACTTGAGGGAAAATGCAGTGAGCTGATGGTTTAGAAAGAATATTGCATTCTGTATGATTTTGTTACAATAAGTACAAAAATAGTGGCCACAAAGCCTCATTTTCTCAACCCACATTGAAAAGAACAGTGTGTTTCTGCTCATGAACAGCCAACACTTGCCTTGCGCATGTGCAACAGGTTGAAATTCATAATAACCAAAAAAACCCTGAAGTGATTAGATTCAAACTGGCAACAGCCCAACGGAAACAAATAACAGAAAAGAATTCACTCAGAAACCCTGGATTCAAAACTGTAATGAAAATTTTCTCCATGTTCACCTCTGCTGCCTTATTCTTCATGGGCTGAACTGTCACCAAGCAAAGCCCCTGCTGAGCCTGTTCTTATAGACCTTATCCAAAGTTACAAAGGCATCCATGAACAGAATGCTTTCATTGTAGTTGTGTTATTTCCTTAGTTAAGGACCACGGACCATTCACAAGTCATTGTACTTCCCCAGGGAATGGTGTTCTTCATGCGCTCAGTGAAGACAACATTCCCACTCCTTATGTTGGAGTGACAGGAGGGGGAGAGGTATAAAGAGCTCATTATCTTTCCAAGGGTTGCTCACCTTCCTGGAAACTCTGATCCACCCCTTGGGAGAGTAAACAAATCGAGTTCACATGTTACCCTAGGGAACAGTACTGTATGACTCCAAGAGACACTCCAGAGGAACAGGAAAGAATATTGGCTGGGATATCTTTTGAGCAGATAATACACAAGTATTGATGGAACTAAGGACAGAATGGCCTTGAAAACCTCTGGAAAAAGTCACACTGAGTTGATGGCTTGGGGGCTGCCCCAGACCAGGGCCAACTTCACCCTTGTGCAGTTCCATTTGAGTTGGGTGGGAGCTGCTGCTGTTGCAAACTAGTGGCCCCCGCCTTGTGCAAGGCAGGTAAGAGCTGCCACTACTGGTGCAAGCCAGTGACCTCCCCATCCCATGCGAGCAAGGTGTGAAAGCTGCTGCCTCTAGTAAGTAGCCCCCACTCTGCACAAGACATGTAGGAGCAGCTACAAGCCTGCTCCCTCTCTCCCCCTCTGTTGGAGGGGCGAAGGAAGGGTCACTTTCCAGGCCTGTTTTGGCCTTCCAGTCTACCACTGGATGGAACATTTCAGTTATACACTCTTCATAAAGCAACAGAAAAGGCCAGGAAACTCTCATGAGCCTCCATGTTTTTACCCATGGCAGCTGCATAGAGCAAAACACTTGTAGTCCATCTATTGGGGTATCTTATAATATTTGTCGAAATGGCTGGAAACAAAATTAACCATGCTTTCCATCCCAAGTTGTTTCCCAAGTTTCCTGTCAGTAGAAGACTAGAGATGGGCATGAATCGGAAAAAAACTGAACCATGCGGTTCATGGTTCGTCAAATTTCACGAACCACGAACCGCGAACTTTCATGAACCTGCCCCTGGTTCGCGAACTGGCTCGTGAAAACATCACATCCGGGTCAGAAAATCATCACTTCTGGGTCAGCAGAAGGTCACTTCCAAGCCAGAAGAAGGTCACTTCCTGGTCAGCAGAAGGTCTGCAGGAAGTCCATCCCCTGTTGCCTAGGAAACTGATTGATTGGCACCAGGCTGTCTGTAGTCACGACCCAAAAAACGAACCAAACCAATCTGCCTAAAGTTCATGATGGTTCGTCAGAAATGGGATCTGACGAACTGCGGCTCACGAACCACTAACTGGCCTGGTTTGTGCTTAATTTTGGTTCGTATTTCAGTTCGTGCCCATCTCTATACAAGACATGCAAATTATTGCCTTAAATACAGTCCAAAGTGGCGCTGCAAGAATTCTCCTTAGCTGGAAAAAATAAGAAGAAAAGTAGCCAAATGAAGGCATTTATAACCATTATCATCTTCAACAGAACCACCTGCCCTCCAGCAACATCGAGCTCATTCTTTCTTTCTCAAATTTTACATGACCAACATTTTCAGATAGATGCTGTCTATTTGCACAAGTCCTTTCTAAGAGAATAAAAGATTGCACACACACTCACGCCCTCTCCCCGAGACACATAGCGTTACACAACTGGTGATATTTCCAGAATGAATTTCCAATATCATCAAAACAAGAAAGCCCTACTTTGTGAGTAAGATAAGATCATAATTAAAATAAACCAGAGTTTCCTAAATTCTGGAAAAGTAAGCAAATGTGAGTCATCTAGGATTTTCTAATACATAGGGTGTGCTCTCACCTGGGCCTTTGTGGCCCAACCAGTGATGCACCCACAATGGTGACCAGATGGCTGGCACAGCAGTGGGCTTGCCCTGGAAAGAAGACATCGCAAAGGAATCACTGCCCCTCCCTCTTCCTGTCCCATGGTGTCTTAGTAAGCAAGCAGGCATTGTGACTTCAGGAAAAGGCCGAATTTACTCAATGTAGCGGTTTAGAGAATTGTTTTGCAGTTGTGTGAGATTTTTATTAGTTGGATTTACAACTGCAGTTCCCCCTCCCCACCTGCCTCCCTCATGCTTGCTTCACATATTTCCTACATGGGAAGATTCTTTTCTGTAGGAAATTGAGGGAGATTCATGATGCAGCAAGCTGTGCACCCATGCCTGTATGGTACGCCTCTGCTTTTGGCGTGTGTACAAAAAGCAAAACTTATGACTGATTCTCAGGTATTACGAGTGTGCAGAGAGCTAAATAATTACAATAGTGCAATATCCAATGACACGTGGATCTGACCTCAATGAGGAGGGGGCCCAAGCCATTGCATATACCCCACCCCCCATAGGGAAGACTCCTGGAGAGAAGGAACCGCCAGCAGTACCTGGACAGACTCCCTTGCTTCGCTTTAGTGCCAGAAGAGCCCTCCTCATCGTTCTTCCCTGAGTGGTTCCATTGCTGCTGCTCAGGGCCGGTGCCAGGGCTTCTGGCGCCTGAGGTGAGATACCCACTTGTGCCCCTTGTCCCGTGCATGCACACAAAGTGCACGTGCGCTCCGGCCCTGTGCAAAGACGTCAATTGTAATGTCATTGCACAGGAGCATCCCCCTCACCTGAGGCGGGTGGCAGCGGCGAAGGTGCAGAGAGGTGGCCCGCTTCCCCACTCACGACTGCGCTGCCCAGGTGCCTGGCTCGCCGGGAGCCAAGCCGAGGCAAGCAACAGCAGTGAAGGGGTGGAGAGGCGAGCAGGGATGCGGCCCGCTTCCGGGTCGGGGGGGTCATTGGGGGCCAGCACGGCGCCTCCTTCAGAGTTCAGTGCTCAAGGCGGCTGCCAGCATCGCCTCTATGGACACGCCGGGTCTGCTGCTGCTGCCTGATTCCCTCACCCATAGCCCACCCCACACCTTAGTTCGTACTCCTCAATGTCCCTATTCCACAATTACAATATAAACTTTTGGCGTCTGTCCTGGGCCACTTTTAGGTGTTGTGCAGTACCTGTCCACCCGAAGCACAGAGAACTTTGACTCCTGAAAGCTCATATCCTGGAAATTTAGTTGGTCTTTAAGGTGCTACTGGACCCAAATCTTACAGACCAACACAGCTACCCACCTGAAACTAGCAGTCACAGTAGCTGCATATTACATGTTTTTAAAGATGGGTTTAATAACTGTGTGCTGTCAAGTCACAAATGACTCTCGGCAATCCCAGAACTTTGGTGTTCTCAAGGCAAGAGATGAGTAGAGGTAGTTTGCCATTGCCTTTCCCTGAATAGCAACCCTGGTCTTCCTCGGTAGTCTCCCATCTATGTACTAAGCAGACCAACCCTGCTTAGCTTCCAAACTCTAACAAAATCAGGCTATTTTAGGCTATTCAGGCTGCTCAGATGGGTTTACTCAGGAGAAATTCTTGGTGGATTGGGCCAACATCTAGTTTTTGTTAGCAGGTGTGGAGCCTTTTGTGCTGAAATGCCTTAGCGAGGCAACGGGAAAAAGTGTAAAGGGGGGAAAAAAACACCCAAGACAGCAACAATCCACCCACTTTAAAAAGATAAAAAGAACTCAGTCGAGCGTTACAAAAATGAAAAAGTGTTTAGCAAAATCGTGGCCCCTCCGGCACACTGGTGCTGCTTTTATATTACCATCCTGTGTGTGAAAACAAGCGCCCATGCTCCTAGAAATGTGGCAGAATGTAACAAGTTAGCGGGTCACTGCACAGCAAATCTTCCCTGGGCTCCTGTGCTGAGAAAACCACTCACATTAAAGACCTGAGCTCGGATCTTCCATTATAGCTCACCGGTGTTCAGAAGTCCTCTGGAACAACTCGTCAGATTCTGATTGTGTGGGAAGCCACCTGGCAGCGGGGAAAGGGTAGGTGGGCTCCTGTGACCCCGGGGGGCTGCTTCTGCTCCTCTTCTATTGCTGGTGTTGGGCTCCTTCCTTACTGAACTTGACCCAGTGTTCCACCCAGCAGTTCTATTTTTCAAGGTCCCCCTTGAAGTGGGCAGTTCTGGCATAGAAGACAGGTGCTTCTTTGCCCTCTGAAAACCTGCCCTGAGCAATTTTACATCTAAAGAAATCTTGGAAGTCACAAAGGGCCAAATCCTATGTTAAAGGAATGGTAGGCTTTTAGTTCCCCGTGGCAACCTCTACACCACTCCACTGATGTTTGAAAAGTAGTTCTCAAACTTTTGGGCTTCAAGGAGCCTTTTCTTTTAATATGGAACTGGCTGCCATTCCCCACATACTGCAGAGGATTCTGGGAAGAGCTGCCAAATACAAAGTCTGAGTTCTTCTGCATGCTTCACCGTGACAGCTTTAGAGCTCTTTGTTATGGCTGCTGCATGTTTTAGAAGAGGGGCTACAGTGTAGGGTTCACAGCCCAGTACTGGCAACCCTCAGGAGACACAGGGGGACAGAGCCTGTTACCATAGAGTTGAATCCTAGAGTATTACTCAATATAGTGAAGTCACTTCCAAGCTTGCACTGGAAGTGACATCATCAGTGTGCCACCGATTCTCCCCTACATGATTTTGCTCCCACTGCTCCACTAAGCAGCAACGGGAGTAGCAGAGCCCAGGGCAGGAGGCAGTGACAGAATGGCCAGGTGAAAAGGCAGTTTGGTGGGCAGGGGCAGTGGAGGCCATGCCTTGGAGGGAATTCCTGCAAGAGCAGCTTCTCTTGCAAGGCTGAGAAAAGCTGCATCTGCCAAACTTCCCTCTGCGTAATGATTACTTGGAATGCTGCCAAGCTACAGTGCAGGCAATGCATAAAGAAAGAGGATCCACACAGCAAATTTAAGGCAGTTTGGAATCATGTCTTCCCCCATGGGCTGCAGACTTGCAAAGAGGCTGCTGAGAAACCACTTGCCTTGGATGGGAAACGTGACAGACAAGCATGTTTGCAGCTTGTTTCTTTGACGGGGGGGGGGCGCATTTGAGAGTCAGACATTTCTCTGTGTGACACCCCCCCCTTTCCCTGAACTTGAAGAGTTCGCAACTGACCCCCAGGCGGCAGGGGTGTGTGTGTGTGTGCTCATGAGGAGGGAGGGCCAGCCCGGAGCCTTCCACTCCAGACCCTGACGGAACGTTCCCCAGTTGCTTCCTTTTGTGTTGGCCAAGCCAGGCAAGGGTTACTGGGAAGTGTGTGCTGATCCCCCTGTCCCCACAAGGAAATGAAGCAGGGAGGGATGTCATTAAAGAGCTCTGCTAGTCAGGAGGAAACAAAGAGGCTGCTTCTAATCAGCAGTGCTAACCCGATAATGGAAGGAAGCCTCGGGTTTAATGGCTTGAAACTCTCCCGCAAAGCCAGCTCCCTTCGCGGCTGATGTCTCCGCATAAGAGCATCATTAGACGCCTCGGCACCAGCCTCGTGCCGCTCCTGGCACAAGGCCACTGCTATGTCACAGCTTTGGGACGTATAAGGCTGGCTCATTGAGCCTGTGGAGAAGAATTGGGATCCCAGGAGGGGCAGGCAGAGAGTGGCGATGGGCTCTGGCTACCTGTGCCGGGATGGGCGGTGGTGTGACCCGTTTCAAGCATGGCATCTGATGGGGGGGGATAGGGGTGACAGTGGATTAGCTTCTCCCCACTGGGAAGGCCTCGCACTTTCTCCAGCAACAAAAAAAGAATGGGGGGGGGGAGAGAGCACAGCTGATGAGATTGCAGCTTTTGGAAGAACATTTCTGAAAGGGCTGAAAAATTGCTTCGGAGGGGGGGTCTTGGCACCGCAAATGTTCCCCCTCTCTCCTGTTTTTGCCCTCCACTGCCATCATAACAGAAAGTATGTAATCCACTCCCAGAAATAAGAAGAAAGAGAACTTAGGGAAATATGGCAGGAAAACAGCAACAGCGCAGGGGAAGGGGAAGAATATTTGAACACAGCTGCTGCTTTCAACCTAAAAATGGAGACAGGATGATGTTCAACGTCCTCCTACTGAAGAACTGGGTGGGGGGAGTTGAACCCACTCTCCTCTTTAAGCAGAAGCCCCTTTTATTTATTCAGACTCCTGTCTTGTGATCTCTTCACAAGGAGAGGGGCCTGACATGACCCATTGTTACTCACACATGCACACACACACCACTACCACCTGGATCTTTCCCAGCCTCCCTCCAATCTGCTTCCTTTGACTGAAAGCCTGCAGGCTCCATCAGGCTTCAGCACTGAGTCCCCAACAGTGCTTTGTTGAGTGAAGACAGAAGAAAAAGAAGAGAGATGCCGACTGTTCTGTTGCTGGACTTATTGGAAGAGGAGGATTCAGCGCTGTCCCTTTCCTCAGGTTTCAGAGGGGGACAAACCAAAGAGTTAGAAAGACAGAGAGGTCAGGGAATCCTGATTACTGTCAGAATATCCTCCTGCTGACTTCCTTCCTCTCACTTTTCTCTTCCTGGCTTTGTTGCAGGCACCATCTCTCCCCTTCCTCCCTCCATCTTGCAACCATGGATGTAAGACTTGTCCTAGCATCCATGTGCATCCTTAGACTAGATAAGTAGATAGGATCTATCTCTCCTCCTTTCCTATCAGAGTATGGAGTTCCTACAATAAAAAACTCTTATTTCCTTTCTAAATATAAGCAAATGTATGCTCTGTTATTTTCTCTCCTGCAGACACACCAGCCAGCAGAACCAGCTCACAGCTACCTATAATCATGCTTCCACTGCTAACATGGAATTCAAACATGGAATTTTTAAATTAGGTTTCTGGGGCCAACATACAATTTATTTATCAGGACTGGCCCTCTTGAGTCATCTGGAGCTCTTTACTGTTGGCACCATTCTTCATTGACTGTAGAACCTGCATGGACTTGTCATGCTGTATCAGATGCCTGTGTGACCTCTATCTTTTGCACTGAGCTCTTCTTCTAAATACATTTAGGTACATACCATTGCAAGGCTCCCACTGACCTTCCATTTTTCCATCATTGTGATGGGGAGGGGATTATCTGGCTAGGACAGAAACAAATCAACTCCACTTTAAAGACTGGCTCATTGGAGGCGTTGCCTCCCAGGTCGAGAAAAGCTTGTTTTGGTGCCCCGCTCATTGCATGAATCTTAGGGCCTCAGATTAGCTGCTCCAGTATGGATCTCCTGCCTAATATCTATCCATAAGAAGCTGCAGAGTAAGTCCAATGTGGCAGAGGCTGGAGGAAGGCAAAAATGCCTTGAGTGTCTAGGGGGCACACGGTGCAATCTAGGGGAATACAGTGCAACCTGGCAAAATGGATGAGGAGGGCCCAAGAGAAGCCCATTTGCCTTGAAATGAACCATTTGTCATGGGGCCAGACTGGTGGGTGTGGCTTGTGTGGCTCCTATCAAGAAAACATCGCGCGATGCGACGTCTCCCCATGGGTCAGTAATGACTCGGTGCTTGCACAGGGGACTACCTTTACCTTTTTTACCAGATAAGAAACACTTACACGATAAACCCTGATAGACCCTGGGAGTTTTACAACAGCTGATGGAGGCTGTGCTGCATGGATCCTGGACTTGGAATTCTGTCAATTTGGGGGGTTTGTTAGTACAAAGATTGCATGTTTAGTCGCTTAATTTTTTTTATGGGCAAGGTTCAGATCCTTAATGAACAAGAAGATTCCCAGGGTACCTCAAAGAACTACAAGATTTCTAGGGTATAAGCTTTTGAGAGTCAGGTTCCCTTCATCAGATATCCTGGAATTTTTTGTTGGTCTTTAAGGTGTTACTGGACTAGAACCTTGCTCATCTACTGCAGTCCAACACAGCTACCCACCTGGAATTAATTTTTTTATGGTAGAGTTGGAGATTGTTTGTATAATACAAATGGAGCCAAAATTAGGCAACAGTTCATAGCACGGATCTTGGCTAGGGAGATAGTTGTCTATACCATTAGCTAGTCAGCTGTCTGGATTCCCTAGGAAACATATTGAATAGCAATCTGGTCAACAAGAGTCTCAGTCCTGATGCTCAGGGTAAGTAAAATCAGAAAGTTTTCTCAGCTCCCCAAAATAACAAGGACACATAACTCATTGCAGGAAAAAAACAAACAGAAGCATATTGTGAAGGACAGAAATTTGATGCTGAAGAAGGAGGTGGAATGAAAGGAAATGTGTGTAAAATACTGATAAGAGAAAACTGTCACTCTTATCAACACTCCTTATTTTCCACTGCAAGAACATGTAATTTTGTGCCTTAATCATATAAGTTGGAGTGATGGCTGCCACGTTTCAGTGCTCTGGGGCTGGGACTCCCCCTTCCCTGCCACCTCCATGGCTACACTGAAAACGAAATCTTGCTTCCCAGTCAAATTGGCTAATCCTTATCTTACACACCCCATATCTTGATGATGCGTAATGAAAGTCATTAGTAATAATACATTAAAATATTAGTTGGTTCTGAGATGTGCTGATTTCCCCCCTCTCATCTTTCGGGAGCTGTTAATGGCGCTGTTTTGTATTGGAGCATGGAATTTTTTTTAATGGAAGAATAGATTTTATAGAAAACCAAACTGGCATGTTCTCTGGTTCCTCCAAAGCACAAACCTGGGGATAGAGGAGAAATTTTCAAAATCCAGCCCGTTGAAAAAACTATTTGAACCAAGCTCCTCTTCCAAATTAGATGATATTTCAAACTCAGATTTGTAATGTGTGGAAACTCCCTAAGAAATTGTGATGATCTTATTGAAATGCTTTGCTTCCAAGGAAAGGTGGTTTCCCCACTGTACCCCTACCCTCCCAAGTAGAGATGGGCATGAACCAGGAAAAAACGAATGTGCAGTTCGTGGTTCATGACATTTCACGAACCACGAACCACAAACTTTCATGAATCTGCCCTGGTTGTTTTGGTTTGTGAAAATGTGACTTTTCCACCTTCCTGGTCAGCAGAAGGTCACTTCCGGGCCAGCAGAAGGCCACTTCTGGGTCAGCAGAAGGTCTGCAGGAAGTCCATCCCCTGTTGCCTAGGAAACTGATCGATCGGCGCCAGGCTGTCTGCATGATGAACCGAAAAACAAACCAAACGAACCAGCCTTAAGTTCGTGGTGGTTTGTCAGAAATGGGCTCTGATGAACCGCTGGTTCACGAACCATGAACCGGCCTGGTTTGTGCTGAATTTTGGTTCATATTTTGGTTTGCGCCCATCTCTACTCCCAAGAGTCAGTTTTACTGCATCTCCCCCTGTTCAGAATGGGAACAGAAACTCTGGGCTGAGTGCACACAAGGGCCTGCTCCAGGCCTTTAAATGTCCTTCCTTTCACCTTCATTGTTTGCAACTCTCCAATCCTCTACAGCCTATTTCAGTTTCCCGGTGGAATGACCCATTTGAATGACAGGAGTATTGTTGTCTTTGGCTCCAAGGTGTTTTTACATTTAAAGTGGTCTGATGGGAAGAGGTGCACCTCTGGCATATCCGTGCACTCTAATCAAAGAAATAGGTTATAAGGGGAATGCAGTCTTCACATACTCAGAGGAGCTCTGTTCTTTATCCTTTTTTGCACATTCAAGAAGTGGTGGTGGTAGAGAGTACCTGCAAGTCATAGCTGACTTATGGCAACCCCTGGTGGGATTTTCACAGCAAGAGATTCACAGAGGTGGTTTGCTATTGCCTGCCTCTGCAACCCTGGTCTTCCTTGGAGGTCTCCCATCCAATTACTAACCAAGGCCAACTTTGCTTAGCTTCTGAGATCTGATGAGATCAAGGAGTGAGACAGCACTAAAACAATTTTTTGTGGTAGAAGCAGATGATCAAATTGAACCATGTTAAAGATCTCTCTCCCCCCCCCCCATTTGAAGCAATAAATTGTGGAGATTATAGTCTATGTCCTCAGGGGAAGGGTAGAACACAGTTGGGTGCTTTCTCTGCAACTGAAATTCTGCTTGGGGATCTTAGGGGGAGAAAGGGTTTTATAAACTCAGATTAATGTTTCGAGTTTTCAGAAATAGAAAGGAAAAAAAAACCATAGCATGCAGAAATGTACTGGCGTTTTCCATTAAAAAAAGAAAAAAGAAAAGCAAGCAGGAGCTGTGTCGTGGCATGTTTCTAACGATGCCCTTTAGATAGAAGTCATACCTGGTTAACCAGTCTGAACATTCCATTTCACATCTTCAGCAGGAATGGCTCTCAAAGCTTTCCGAGATGTGCCACTTTTGACTGATAGCAGGAAATTGAACTGTACTGAGTGCGCCTTAGAAAATCTGATAAATATTATTTGGAACCATAATTGAGATTGAACTGGAGCCATTTTTTTCCCTTTTCCCCTGAATGATTTCTTCCATGATTTTTCAGGGACAGATGCTCAAACGAGTTCAAATAAAGATTGGCCTTGGTCCTTGCTCCGTCTTGCGTTTTCTAGTTGTCATTACTTTAAAAGCAAGCCGGACAATTATAGACAGCCAAGCAAGCCAGAAGAACCCTTCACAAGCAAATTTCTTTACAGCGATGACAAAAAATGAATCACCTAAAGAAACAGCTTGAAAACATATAAAATCCTAATTAAGAGGGAAAAAATCTCTGACCAAGCACAAAGCGAGCATGCAGTATCACTACGACATTTCAAGACAAGGAATGGCTCAAGAGACTCTCTTGGGCACCTCTAAGTTTAGGTTCTTATTCATGTCACATTTCCACAAATGAATATTATGTAGGCTTGTGATGACACCTGTGCCTGGATTTTTAGAAACGTGAAGGTCACGATCAAGTTCAAAATGCACATGCACAGAAACATGGTGTAGTAATTAGAGTGTTGTATTATGGTTCTGGGAGACCTTGAACACTCATATACTCTCAAGCCTGCCCTACCTCACAGGGTTATTTTGAGAATAAAACAAAGATGTGGTAAGACAGATTGGATCCCTGTTGGAGAAGAAAGTAGGGTATAAATGAAGCAAATAAAACAAATAAATAGGGCCTTTTTTGCACGGGTGATTTTTGCTGCCTTTGGCCCCATACTTTCTTCCAAATTCCGGACAATTAATTCCACATTGAAATCTAATAGTCCAGAATTTGGAAGAATATCTGAGGAGGTATGGGTCAAACCAGCAAAAATTGCTGGTGCAAAAAAGGCCTAAATCTTGTGAAATACATAAGGAACAAAAGCATCCCATGAAGAGAATTCCTCCTGTAGAACTGGCACTTCACTTTATGGACCTTGATGTGAGACTCCCTAGAAACAAACCACATTTCCCATCCTAATCTGAACCCAGAGAAATGGCAAATCCTGAAAACGGAAAACTTCTGAGAGAGGTTGCGTCATCCCTAAGGACAGGATGGAACAGCTTCTCATGTTGGAACCAACTGGACAAGTACTTTAATTGCTCGCCTCTTCTCAGGGAAAACTGCCTTCTTCTGTGTTCTTTAGTGGTTGACACATGAGGAGGCCCTTGTTCCTCACTACTACACAGTCACGCTAACAAGACGGCGCAACTGCAATACCCCAGTGTGATGTTAAAGGAATAATGCGTGTTTTTAAAAAGGCCGGTGCAGCATGAGGCCAGATAACACCGCCAGCCTGAATACTAACCGTTCTCAGCCTCTTGCTCTAAAGTTTCCATTAACAAAGCTGCTTTTCAACAAAGGCGCTGTGAAAA
Organism: Eublepharis macularius; assembly: GCF_028583425.1. NCBI lineage: Eukaryota > Metazoa > Chordata > Lepidosauria > Squamata > Eublepharidae > Eublepharis > Eublepharis macularius. The sequence goes on along the minus strand of NC_072804.1, from coordinate 38,842,180 downwards.
CTAGATAGTATGAGCTGACTTTTCAAGCCAATTCCACCCCACACAGCAATAGCTGAATTCATATGCAGGCTTTCCGTGCCTCATAAATTTTCATCTTGGCATCGTTTCTTGTTCTCTTTTACCGCATTTTCAAAATGTAGGTTACCCCCGTTGCATTTTAAACAGGCACAATTGTATCTAATGCCTGCCTTTTTATGGCCACTAAAGCGCTCCGCAGTTTGATGAACTGATCTCAAGCGAGGTAAATTATGTCACTCATCGGCTTTGTCAGTAAATCAAGGGGTGACACTTCCCTGATTTGTAAAGGCTGAAAGGAAGGATTCACATGGAAAACCTATACGGCAAGGTTAGATTAATAAGCAGTTTAAAGAAAATGTTCCTGCTTTAATGGATATGGTACTTCCAAAATCAATTCTGGTTCACTGACATTTTGGAGGCTTCTTTCTGAGAATCACTAGTAAGATGATATTAAACATTTTATGGAAAATGGAGGCCTGGATTTCTTTGCTTTACAGTAATCGACAACATTTCCATTTATTGCCACGTGGTTTCATACTGCAAGTTTGCATAGTTCCCAACCATTTTCACACATGCACACAAATGCGTGCGTATGTGCCATCAAGTCACAACCAACTTATGGTGACCACAGCGAAGGGATTTCAACACAAGTGAGAAGCAGTGGTGGTTTGCCATTGCCTTCCTCTGCAGAGTCTTCCTTGGTGGCCACCCATCCAAGTACTGACTTTGCTTAGGGTTCAAGATCTGACGAGATCGGGCTATACCATGGCCGATTCCAGATGGCCAGAAATTGCGGTTTTTCTGCTGAAATAATCGCCTACCGGCCATGCGTTCACTTTCGTCTCCATCCGCTTTGTCTCGCAGCGTGCCGTGCCGTCCCGCTTCCAGATGTTCGCACGGCCAACTGAGGTACCAGGGATTGGTTGTTTCCTCCCCGTCACAGTTGACGTCGGGGGCCTTCATTGGTTCGCATTTTGTTTTTGTTTTTTTAAAATTTTTTTACGTGTTTTGTGCAAATGCGCAAATGCGCAGGTATGCGAATACGCAGCATCGACGTTTGTGCACTTTTGTGCATTTGTGCATTTGTGCGCATTTGCGCAGTTTGATGTGCGCAAACGTGCAACTGCGCAAATGGTGCCCGGTTTAAAAAAAAATTAAGGGAATATTGTTGCCGGCCGGCAAAGGAAGGAGGGAAAGGGCGACAAAGAGTCCAGAAGTGTGCAAACCCGCAATACCGTGTTCACACCGTCCGCTTATAGAGCGCAACCGAGCGCCATGGACCGCAGGTAAGCTGGGACGGGAAATTGCGGGTTTTTACGAGTGCTGTCACTGAAAAAGCGAAAGCACTCGCTTTATTTGTGCCCGTCTGGAATCGGCCCATGTACGGTATAGCCTGGCTATATCAGGCTATACCCTACACACACCTCTCTAATTATGTTATTTCAGTCAGTGGGATTGAAGGGAGCAGAAGTTTCATCTCAAATGTGACTTTCACCTATGCTCTACTTGCTACTGCATTACTTTTCTACTGCACCCAAACACACATGCCCATCACTAGACATGAGGGGGTCAGGTATCGGTGTCCACCAACTTCCTTGAGCTATAGCGGTTAGTGTCAAGCTACGCTCTATCCCCACTCTGCCACAACGTTTTCTAGGGGATCAGGTTGTCAGCTCTGGGTTGAAACATTTTTGGAGATTTGGGAATGGATCCTGGCCCAGCAGGTTTTGGGGAGGGGATGGACACCAGTGGTGTACAATGCCATAGAGTCTACTCTCCAAAGTAGCCATTTTTGCCAGGAGAACTAATCTCTGTTGTCTGGGGATCAGTTGTTGTAATTCCAGAAATGTTTCCAGGCCCCGTCTGGGGGTTGGCAACCCCACTTGGTGACCTTGAATCAGTCACCTAGTGGGGTTCACCTAGTAGTGAATCACAAGGACCTTGAAAGGAGCTGGAGACTTACTCATCTAAAAAAAATTAAAGCTGAGAACCTGCTGCACCTTTTTTTACAAAGTTTATTACAATTCCTATATGAAAGTGATGATTTAAAAAAATTGCAAAAATTCTGGTGGCCCGGGGGACTAGGGGAGTAGCCACTTCTGGCACCAGAAAAAGCAGCATGGTTTGAAAAGCAATATAAACATGTACAAAAAAACAAATAAGCAGATGCTGTGATGTCACCGGTGATGCCACCAATGATGACAGCACACTCCCTTGAAAATCCTGATTATTTAAGGCATGTGCAGAACAAAATAAACAACTCTACAACCGTAAAAATGCAAAGGGAGGGCAGACATGTGGAAGAACTGTTACCAAATTTATTCTAATGGTTGGGGATTGATGGCTAAGAAAATCAAGAATAGACTGTGCGTGTGGAACAACACTATATCAGGAGAGAGGAGACCCTTGCATGCTGATCTGAGCTCCTGGGACAAAAGGCAAGATAAAAATGTATACGAGGGGACAAATCCTGTCCCTTATCTCCTTGGTAACAGTATCAGAAACTCTGGAGACATTCTCTGTTCATGCTGCCCCCTCCTTATGGCATTTATTTATTGGCCTCCCCAACCCTTGACTCAAACTGCCTCGGGGCTCCCAGAGTGTTGGTGACAGCCCTGCTGTGGAAAGATTCAAATGGGCTGTTCCCAACAGAGGACTCCCTGAGCAGGTTTGACCTTCCTGGACAGGTGAGATAAAAAATTTTAAATTCAATTTAGAGAAGAGCTGAAGTATATAATTGTTTTCCTGATTGCCGGGTAACAAAAGGGGCCTGTTCTTTTCCTGTCTCCTGCAGGGCAATTAATGAGACCAAAGGGGAAAGGGCCAGGGTCACCCCTCCTCACTTTATTTTATTTATTATTTATTTTATTTTATTATTTCATATTTATATCCCGCCCTCCCCGCAAGTGGGCTCAGGGCGGCTAACAACATTTAAAAACAATTTAAAACATTACATCTGTATAAATATTAAATATCAAAACACCATTTAAACAACGACATTTTGTATTGTGCGGCGGCAGCATCAGGAAGACTTATAATATTTTACATGCATACTGTGGTGGACAGTTTTTCATGGGGGGGGGAGGTTATTTTCTTTCCTTCTCCAGGCCGGTGGAGGCCCAATCTTAACCACGAGCCTGGCGGAACAACTCTGTCTCGCAGGCCTGGTGGAAAGACAATAAATCCCGCCAGGCCCTGGTCTCAGTAGACAGAGTGTTCCACCAGATAGGAGCCAGGACCGAGAAAGCCCTGGATCTCGTTGTGACCAGGTGGGCCTCCTTGGGACCAGGGACCACTAAAAGCTGTTTTTCTTCTGATTGGAGAGTCCTCCGGGGAATATATGGGGAGATTCCACAAAACACTAATTTATTTGGCTCCTGGGAGCAATGGGGGAGAGTGACTCCTGCCAATCAATGTCCAACCGATTAAAAAAAGTTTTCGGCAAAATCCACATGATTCAGTTTCCAAACCAGATGGAAATCTTGATCAAATTGGAAGTCATGGCAAGGTGCATCTTGTGAGTGGAAACTGCCATCAAGTCACAAGGACCTTATGGCAACCCCAGCAAGGAACGTTCAAGACAGGTGAGGAGAAGAGGTGGTTTGCCAATTGCCATTGCCTGTCAGGTACGCCTCCAGCATATCTGTCATGTGTTATGGATTCCTTGCTGCAGTGTGTAGTGTGCCTCTGAGAACATGCAGAGGGAACCTCTTTTGCTGACTGGTTGCTAGCTGCTTATCTTGCAGGTGTTTGGGTTACAATTTCCTGGCAGGCCTGAGAACATGGCCTTGAAATTCCAGCAGAGACTGCACCAACCTCCTAAGAGACTGAGCAGAGCTCCCCTTTCTCCTGGCTCCATGACCCAGCGCGCCAAAATCCTAACAGACTTTCTTTCTCACTGGGGGCATGGACTTTGTCCTATAATTAACCTTGCTTTGCTTCTTTGAGTCATTTCATCGAATGAATCTGTTTGACCATCTTGATACTGGTATTCTTCTTTAATAAAGTAACTTTAACTCATACACCTAAGTGATGCAGTGAAGTGCTTAGGGGGAAATACCTGGCAAGACCTGACATTGCCTTCCTCTGCAGAGCAACCCCAGTCTTTCTTGGTGGTCTCCCATCCAAGTACTAAGCAGGGCCAATCCTGCTTAGCTTCCAAAATCTGATGACATAGGGCTAGCCAGGGTAAGCTCTAAGAGCCAATTTGGTGTAGTGCTTAAGAGTGGCAGGACTCTAATCTGGACAACCAGGTTTGATTCCACACTCCTCCACTTGAAGCCAGATGGGTTACCTTTGGTCAGTCACAGCTCTTCCAGAGCTCTCTCAGCCTCACCCACCTCACAGGGCGATTGTCGTGAGGATACTAATAACACTTTATAAATTGCTTTGAGTAGGCATTAAGTTGTCCTGAAGGTCAGTATATAAATTGAATGCTATTATTGTTGTTTTGTTGTTGTTATTTTTGCTATCATTATTATCATCCGTGGCATCTAGCTACTTGATACTGAGGGGTGTGTATTTTTTTAGGATTGCCAGCTTTATTAAGTTTCATTTTCAATTTTTCTCTTTTTTTGTTTTGTTTGCTATTCATATTATTTCTTTCATTATTACTTTTGTGTTGGTTTCCATTGGTATCAATGAGAAACATATTTCCAGCTATAACATTTTGTTAGTTTCCATGCAATTTGGACGAACTTTCGGGGAAGTGTATTCCTTACAAAAGGGAGATTGCTTACCAAATTTCAAACAGATAGCATTGTGTTAATGGCCTATAAAACTGGATTCATTTCTCTGAAATGGTTCCTTTGGGTGGAGACCCTGCAGTCCCTACTGGAAGGGAAATGAATTAGTTACCTTACAGGGAATGCATTTTCCACTGAAGCTGACAGAAACAAAATTCCCTCACTTTATTTTGTTGTTTCAGAATGGGCAACAGCCAGTAGGGCTTTTCTGGCTCAATTTTCCACTTATATCCTTGTAGATGCCTGGCTAAGAATTCATTATAATTAGCTGTGTTCATCTATTGTAGCAAAGTGGTGAAGAAGCACCTTAAAAACTATCAACATTAATTTGGAACATGTATCTGATTCTGGTCCTCAACAGCAGGACTAATTCTGCAGCAGCCGTAGAAGAGACAGCCAGATGTGTGTGGTGAATAACCACTGAGGGGAAACCTGTCATACTCCCTTCCCTCCCAGCTCCAGTGGTTTCACTGGAAAAAAACATCTCCCAGGGAGGAAGAAATCCCATCATGTGCATACCTCTGCAGTAACAGATTACTGCTTGCCGGGGAGAGAGCAGTTTGTCAGCATGCCTTCCGCCCTCCACGTCAACCTTCTTGGGAAGCAGGATGGGACAGAGATCCTTCACGGGCCAGCAGGAGGGCAGAAGCACAGAGTGACCCACATGTTCCATTGGACTGGGACATCTCATTGTGACTGAGGTGAAATGTGCAGAACGGATTACAGCAGTTTTTAGGAGGCCAACAAGGAAGTGATGGAGGCCATCAAGAGCTATTTCCCATTTCAGTAAATGAAAAGCGGAATGTGCTGTCCTATATTTTCCACATTATTAACTCCGCAGTAAAGGAACTGCAGTGGGAGAGCCAAGTCCTGATCTGCCTGCCACTCTTTCCTTGAGTTTTGCCTTTCCAATGGAAGCATAAAAGTTTGGAAGAGGGGCTAAAGGTCATCTCTCGACTAACCCTCTGGCCTAAGGATCCCATTCCCCCAGTGGGGGGGGATCCCTCATTTTCACCCTCTGCCCCCTGCCTCCTCTTACCTGGCCAGCAGCGGGGAAAGGCATGGGAATGGGCCTCCTGTGACGGTGCAACAACATCACTCCTGGGAGTGGCATCATCGTGCCGCCCATGAGTGCTCTTGCACTTTGCAGTGGACCAGTTTGGGCCTTAAATGGGCCTATTTTGGTCCGTTCAAAGCCAAAATTGGCCCTCTGTGAAGCACATGCACACCCCTGCCCCTGTGTGATGATATCACTTCCTAGAAGTGATGTCATCACACTAGAATGGGGCACACGCAAGGAGCATCATGGGCCACGTGAGGAGTTAAGTGCCAGGTCTTCCGCATCCCACAGGGAGGCTAAGGGGACCTGGGAACCCTAATCTGGCCAAAGGTCAGGGCCACTCAGTCAACAAGCCCTCCCCCCATCTGGGCCAAGTGGAATTTTTTGGATCGGTGTTATGTTCTATATTGCAGGGCTCCCTGGATGCTGGCAGTGTGGGGCTGTCGTTCATCTGAGAAGGCGAGAGGGGAGCGTGGGGCAGGCTAGAGCATGGCCACAGTCCAGTCCATGGGTCATGCACAAGAATCCAAGCCATAGTCCAAAGTGGTCCAGGGTCGCAGGAGCAAGGCAGAGTCAGGACCGGTAGTGACTGGGTGGTCATTACTGGGGCAGGTCCATGTTGTAGTCCAAGTCAGTCTGAGGTTGCAGGAGTTGAGCAGAGTCAGGATCAGTGGTGGCAGGGTCAAGAGTGAATCAACTTCTTGCTTCTACCTCAGGCCTCTTCCCCTCTCCTCCTTTTAACGCTGCGGTGCTCATCTCATTGCTGGGCTGTACTTAGCTTGGGCATGTGCTCTTTCCATCCCCAATTGGCTCCAGGTGCCTCTGGGCCACTAATTGAGCACTTCACCTCCTCTCTTATAGTTTGCTCCAGACCCTGCTATGCCTCTGCACCCATGAGTCTGGCAATGGAAGTGAGGTAGGCAGTGATATGCTGGCTGGAGATGGGGGAGGCGAGGTAGGTGGCAGGATGCTGGTTGGAGATGGGGGAGGTGAGGTGGGTAGTCAGGAGGTGGTAGGTGCATCCTGAACTGAGACCGACAGGGGGCCACTGTCCCTCACTGGACAAGGGCAGTCTGTCCATAGACCGTGGCTGCTCCTTCCTCTTTGCCTGAACTGTCTGCTTCATCGCAGCTGGCTGGTTCAGGCTGGCCCATGACTTTCTATGTGATGGAGTAATTGATGGCAACTTGCCAATATCACATACCCTTGCTGGCTTGGGGGGGTGCTTTCTATAGTTCAAATCATATACTGAAAATGCGTTGTTAAAAGTATGATTTTTCAAGGTGCATTCTCAGAAGGCCACAATTCCCAACAACACCATTTGTGAGTTTATAACTCAGCAATAGGATTAGAGGTGGGAACGTGGTGTGGGAGTGGCATCACATGTGTTGTTATATCTTTTCTGGGGAAAACCTGGTCAGGATTGGGGGCAGTTCGAAGAATTGCTGGAAACTCTATGGTTCTACCACTGAGTTTCTGGTGATTCCTAGATCTACCTGCCATCACTGCTGGGTTTTCCCTGGAAGCGATGTCATCACACCCATGATGGCATTCTCCCCACCTTATACCCACCACAAACTCTCCCACATGTTGCCATTCTTACAACCTTGCAACACTAATGTGGGATCATGCTGCATTCCACATACTGGGGGAGTGGCATCGCATGTGCTGTTATGTGAGAAACGGATGGCGATTGGTGATGATGATGCCATGGCATTGTACCATATGCTGCTACCCTCCCTGACACAAAGCAAACCTTTTGTGACTTGATCCCTATGACTCTCAATGCCAATCCCATATCCAGACCCAGGAAGCACTGAAAAAATACACTCATGCACACTGTACACAAGCCCCTTCCTGCCAACGGAGTTAAGGGTTCAGTCTCCCTGCTTTGAATCTATGACTGTGCAGACAGACTTCTTGCCCTTAAGAAAAACAAGATGCTGCTGGACGGCCCACCCCACTGCCTGGCCTGCCTGCTCACTGTAAGTACCAAAATGAAACATATAAACTTTTTAGTGAGGGTGAGCTCCTTACAGCCCTGCTTCCCAAATCTGGTTCAGTGTTCCAGAAGCTGCTTTAACAAGCCAAACCGGAGAGTTTTCTGCATGTAATTTCAGCTCGTTTTTCCCATAATGCACACTCTTACTTTCTACCACCACCATATCCATTATTTACATGACCTAAACTTTCCTGGACTCTGAGAGGTGGAACATGTGATGAATTCAAGTGCCACATTTGGCAAAGGAAGATGCCATCTGGATGCTGTAGAAGGGACCTCTGGGAAACTCTCTCACAGAACTGCCATTATTTTGGCTTTCAAAAGCACTTATTTCAGGTTCACGGCTGCTCTTTTACAAGAAGAGGAGTTTGCTTGCCTTGAGGGCATCCTTCCTCTGCTAGCATTTCTGCACATGCTAAGATGCCTCACCTGTTATTCTGAAGGAGGGAGGATGTATTCCAACAATATGGAAGCCTGCATATTGTGGAGGACACAGCTGACTGTGTGTATCCCAGAGAAATGGTTGATTTCAGGGCTCATTTAGAGGGGGAACGCGCAGGAACGCAGTTCCGGCAGTTCCCCAAAAGGTCACTGTCAGGTAGCCCCGCCCACCTGACTTTTGGGCATTTGGGGTGGGGGAACCCTGCTCTGCCTGGTACCAACCCAATGCCAGCCCTGATCCGGGCCCAAAAGGGCCCAAAACGGCCATTTGGGGCCATTTGGGGCCCATTTCTGCTGGGATCGGGGCTGAAACTACTGGGATTGGGGGCCATTTTGGGCCCATTTTGGCCTGAATTGGGGTCAAAATTGCCCTGATTGGGCCACTGACAGGTGGAAGAATACTCCCCCATCTGGCAGCAACCGAATCCCGGCCATTTCGGGCCCAGTCAAATCAATTATGCTAATGACACGCTTCCAGTGATGGCAAGGAGCGAGGCATATGCTAATGAGTTATGCTAATGAGTTCCTGCAGCTCTTTTTCTACAAAATGACCCCTGGTTGATTTCTCCAATGAGTCCAAAAGCACTCTTCCAGAAATCTTTTGGCTGGGAAAATGGCATGTAATGTGTGTGTTGAAGCCCCTTTTTATCTGTGCTGCAAGAACTGGGACAAACCCACAACTTACATGTGACTTGAGAACACAAGGTGGGGCACCCATAGGCGTAAATGAGTGGATTACAGTGTGACAGGGTTCTGTAGAGAAATTTTGCATGCACTCAAGCGTGCACACATGCCACAAACACACCATGGGGCCACAGAGAGTGCAAACTGAACCATCCAGTATCAGGACAGATGGGCAGGTGAATTCTTAGCTCCCGGATCTATTACATTATTGTTAGTCCAAGGAATGGCAAGCGTTTAATCGTATGGAATACAGCTAAGGACTGGAGCTCACTTGAGGGCACTGATGGAGTGGAGCTAAAATTGTTTCCTCCCTTGGTGACCCAACAGTCTATTGCAAGGGGTTTTGTCTTCTTTCAAAAGGGTCTCTGTTTGGAGCTTGTTCCCTTTGCCCCTTAGAAATGACATAGAATACAGTGCTAAAAATCTAGCCCGCCCCTGTTTGCACAGCATCAGCCCAACAGCTGCCTTGGTCATAGAACAAGGACACTGTCTTGTAACTATGGAGAAGGCATTTGTGGACTCTCTTATCCTGGCTGGATGGCTGAAAGGTGGTGGCATCCTTAAACCCTCTTATTCCATTGCACTTGGGAGAAGCGGAAGGAGATACAGATCCATGCCCAATTCTAAGGAGTCATTCCTGAACAATCTCTCCCCCTCACCCACTAGAACGAGCTTTCCCTGATCAAAAGGAAGAAGGCAAAACGAATAGTCACTAGGTGGCCCTTTGGACTGGCTCTGAGACCCACCACAGGAGTACTTAATTAGCTCCCCATAAATAAACATCATTTACAAGATCCAAACATTTAAAACACCCTGTTAAGCATCTGAAACATAAATGATTTAATTATAGACCAGCTCCAGTTTATACCGACACTGAGATGAAACGCCGTCGAGCAGCTGTCTATGAATATTTTACAATGAAATTGCTCTCCGTTTTTGGCATCCGCTGAGAGCTGCTTTGCAGGTTGGGAAGATGGCAAGCTGTCTCCGCAAAGTGCTGCTCTTCTTTCCCCACCTCCTAAATAATCCTGTTCCAGGGCAGTTTGCAATGTGATGGCCATTGGCATGCGTGCTCCCACCCACCGTAGAGCCAGTCTTAAGAGGTAGGGTTTTACTTCTTAAAATGACTCAACAAGGATTTCAGAAACAGGGTAAATCACACAGGAAGAACAGACACAGGAATCATCCATAAGCTGGTTTGAACTACAAGAGAGTGGCAACCAGAGTGGTGCAGCAGGTGGGTGTTGGTCTAAGGAAGAGAAACCCAGGCTCAAATCCTCACTCAGCAGGAAACTCACTGGGTAATTTGGTGCTTGGCTTCTCCTGTCTCCCATATCCAAAAGCAATATGGGGTTGCTCTGGGAGTTGTCTGAAACTCTATGGTTTTACAATAGACTTTCCAGCAATGTCTAGAGATACCCTTTGTTATTTCTGGGTTTTACCCAGAAGTGACATAGCAACATTACTGACATTACAGGCACTCCCACGTTCCCATCCCCAGCCCACTTGCTGGTTGTCAGGCTCAACCTGGCAATTCTATTAGGTGCCAATCATTCCCTCTCATCCTAACCACATGGGGAAACCATTGATCTTATCCAGTGTTCCTTAGAGGAAGGGCAGGATAAAAATGCAGAAGGTCGAACTAGGTGAACATCAGGAAATCCTTTCCAATCATGAGGCAAACCCAAGGAATAATGTGTTACAGGTAACAACCATTCTTTGCTAGCCTTGCCTCACCCATTTCTTTGTTCCCACCACATTATCAAACTTTGTATCATAAAATCCCTGGAGCAAGGACCTTCATTTTTTGCTTATGCTTCAACTATTTATTTTTTAAGAATCTACCCTGTTCCCCCTCCTTCAAAGGGAGCTCAAGAAAGTACCAAATAGGTACAATTCACAACAGAGTAAAACAATTTTTTAAAAAGCGAACAGACTTTACATCAGAACAACAACAGAACCAGCCCACGGAGGAATTAAAAGGGATTAAACTACATAACTTTATGTAGGGATGCTTGAACACTAACCAGTTCATTTCTCATCCTGTTCACCAGTCGTTGAAAGGGACCAGCTTTTTTGACAGCCAATTCAATATTGCAACAATTTATTCATCTGTCCTCAACAGGTTGCTTCATTGTATTCCTTCCTAATTATGAGCTTTTTCAGATGCTCATGTACAATCCACAAGAATTGGATCCACTTTGGGATTCTGTAATTCTGCATTTGAGGGAATTGAACTGAAGTGACTTCTGGTTTTTATTTCTGTGCTTAGAAAAAATGCCCCATTTCTGTTGCAGGGTTTCTAGGGGGAGATGATGACAGAGATTTCGTCAGTGTGGGTTGGGTGGGGGCTTTTTGTGACCCTGTACTTGTCCGTCAATTGACTGGACAATGTTATTTGAATTCCAAATTTAACAAAATTTCTGGGTGTTGATTGGCTGAGATATTCTTGGGGAAAACTTGAAAATATTAAGCAGGATTCAGGCCTTTTTGCAAAGTTTTTCTGTTAGCTATTGCAGTGCCCCCCCCTCCAAGTTGTGACTTTTTAATTAATTTTTTAAAAAATACAGTTTCAATGTTGCCAGTGCAACATGGTTGATTTTTTAAAAAAAATAATAAATTCAGGATAAAAACTGGACTAAAAACTACAGGAATTACAGAGACTCCTGTACAAAATGTCATCCTAAATAGCTTACGTTGGTGAGAAGACAATTTACTTCATACTGCCAAGGTTAGCATGCACATGCAAAACATAAAAATGGCATCTTTTTTTTTAATGGACGAGAACTGAGAGTGGTGGGGGAAGAAGGGGGAAGGTGTGGTTACATGCTGTTGTTCAACCATAGAGGATGTAGGTGGATAAAGGGGACAGTGAAAGGCAGGGCTAGTGAGGAAAACATTCTGCACTTTAAAAAATCCTTCTTTTAACTTTGCTATTAAAAAAATCAGCATATGTGCACAGGGAGAAAAACTGCAGAAAACTGAAGGAGAAATCTGTGGCAGATGCAGCCTTTCTCTATGCAGCACCTGGAAGAGTATCAGTAGCAATTTTAAGACTGAACCGAGTCATCTTGACTGTGCATGCAGCACTCAGGGGATAAATTGAAGCTGTATGGGGCCAAAGCCAATGAAAAAAACCCTGTGTGGAAATAGACCCAGAAGAGTTAGCCGTGTTAATCTGTAGTCACAAAATAGTAGAGTCCAGTAGGACCTTTAAGACTAACCAAATTTATTGTAGCATAAGCTTTCGAGAACCACAGTTCTCTTTGTCAGATGCATCTGACGAAGAGAACTGTGGTTCTCAAAAGCTTATGCTACGATAAAGTTGATTAGTCTTAAAGGTCCTACTGGACTCTTTATTATCCTGTGTGGAAAAGCTCTGTGTAGTGCAGTGCAAATTTGCTTTTCCCTCATACATGTTCTCACACAGACCGGTCCCTGCTGCATATCTGCTCTGCTCAGCAACCAATTGTTTAAATAGGCAATTAAATCACTTACAAATCATATAACAGTCATAAATAAATGCTGTGTTTCAATAAAACCCTACCTTTGGGTATTATTTAATTATTTATTTACAAAATTTATGCCCCACCTTTCTGCCCTCATTAGCTGACCACTTGGAATGGGGAATAGCAGTACTTAGATTAGGTTTCTATGTTTTCTCCAGCCAAGAATGCAAGAGAATATATATCAGCTTCAATAAAAGCTTTATCTGTTGCAATACCCTGGTTTGAAAAGTGTTTCACCACACGTGATTCCGTGCTTTCCTGACTGCACAACTCTGCATTAACTAACTAATATCCCCCATAGGCAGCACAGCCTGGGGCTGAAATTGTACTCTGAAGGGTTTGCCTGCCTTGATTGTTTCTCAAGTTCAGTCTCAGCAAAGGTACTAAAAAGAGGGGTCAAGATTAAGGGGGTAATGGTCTGAACCAGCTTTTGTGTCAATTGCACACATCACCTCTGTTTGGCAGTACCACAATGCCTCTGGCTCTGCTGTCCAAGTCCAAAACAGAGAGTACAATTGGTCATTAACATGTTGGTTCCTGTTTAGAGAGTGAAAGAAAGACATCACTCTGAGCAAAGCCTGTGGCATTCTTCAGAAAGATCACGAAACAAGGATCAAGCCAGGCGCCTTGTTGAATTGCACAGCTACTACAGTCTCCGAATCACATGGCTATACCAATCTTTGGCTATCTGCAAAATATAAATAACACATTAGAAGAAAATCTGAACTTTACATGGACTTACTTGTTGATTGTTAGACTGGAACTTTTCTGTTGGAAACGGAAGTCAGAAATGGATGTTATGGATTTACATTGTTACTGGATGTGAATCAACCTTATGTTCTCTATAGCCAAGTTAGCCATAGCATCCACTTGGAACCAAAAACAATACACACAATTGCTAATTGGTGAACCTGCTTGTGGGATTATTTTATTATGGAAAACATTACTGATCAAATAGCACAAAGGGAAAATCAAAACCACAACTCCCACCTGCTTGAACAATGGTCCCCAGTCCTGGAATATCTAACAAAAGAAGAGAAAATGTTAAAGCATACGATGAAACAAGGTCTTTACTTTACTATGGTGTACCTATGACAATAGACCACATATGTATATCTTTGCTTTTTACAAGTTTAAGCTAAAACGAAACAGAGAATATAACCAGGAATCAGTGAATGGAAGATCGATTAATCATTCTTTCGTTATTGCGTGTTTGCTAGTTGTTGTTAACTTAAGTTTGTTTGTTAATGTTAAGAAAAAAATTGAAAAACCGAATAAAATAATTTTTTTAAAAAATAATTGTAATAGGATGTTGATGGTGGATCATTGTGAATTTAATTGATATTTTGCACTTGTACCTTATATAAATACTTATAGATCCCCACTTACAAATTGTAATTCCTTAATTGCCCTTTAAGTGTTGCTGAAATGAAACTTCTATTCCCTATGCAGTGTTTATTGCGAGGGTTCTCTTCTTTTTTGTTGTCCAATTCCAAAACAGCATCCCTTGAGTATTAGAAGGGATTTGCCTCACCTTGCTGTATTCATTCATGCTGAAATGGCCAGCTCCAGCCACCATCTGAAGGTGTGCAAGTACATTGCATTGGAACACCTCTTTGGCTTGCCCCTCCTCTCTTCCCCCATGTTCACTGTGTATATTTTCTTCAGTGCTTGCAGATTTATTAATTAAAAGCATCTTAACACCAGCCCGCCTCGCTCTCCTTCCGGGAGACTTCAAGGCTTAGTTGTTTTATTAACAACCTTAGATCAAAGTGGTTCATTTATATGCATGTAAATAACAAAATGCATCAAGTCTCTCAATGAAAGACCAAAGCATCCGTTGATGCTTTTGTATAATGCATCATCTGTGAATGGCAAGGATGGTTTGCGAAGCATACAGCCATGTTCGGGATCAATTAGCTAAATACATTGCCTTATCCAGGAAAAACACTTAGAGGAACATGAAGGCAATTTCAGAAGAATCACATTTACATTCTTATTCTTTTTCTGCTCTGACATCAACTGGTCCCTGTAGCTCTGATTTCCAGGGAAAGCCCTGTTACGCTGCTGGCAGCCAAACTCCATTGGTTCAAAGGTTCCTTTCAAATATGATGCAAGTTCAGATGTTTGTCTGAAATTTCTCCAAAGCCCTCGAGTCTTCATTCTCCCCAGAGACCCCTGGCTTTGGGCAGAGAGAACGGAATACCTGAGAAACCTTTTAATTAGTCTGTGGGAAAGCTCCCCATTTCTCACAGATCCAATGGAAATGCAAGGTAGGCTTTGATCTCTGCCTTCTACCCTCCCTAAGTTCCAGTTCAGACAAGGTGTGTGTGTGGTGTGTTGGGATGAGAGGGGAGGAAGCACAGCACAATGGAGAAGTTTAAATGGGCCTCCCCAGTTTGGCATCAGAACAAGCTGCAACATTTCCTGTCCCCTTCCGTCTCAGCCTTTTGTTTCTGTATATGTTCAGCTGAGAAGGAAAGTTCATATTTTCTGAAACCTTGCAGTTTGCACAGCTGTCCTCTCTTTAGAAAAGCCACATCATAAGGCACATCTTCAAAGCTGAGTAGCTTCACCCACAGGGATGCTTCAAAGTATATTATACACACAGAGAGAGCAAGGCCCACCTGTTGCCTCCTCTCACACTGATCTCCTTAGGTCTGGACAGAAGCAGCAAAAGTCCAGGAGGAGCTGACTTTTGTCTTCATTGCACTACTGGGAGTTAGGTGAGCTCAGAAAACAGACTGTGCTCACCCCTCTGCACAAATGCATTGAGGGTCTAGGCTATACTGTTAGCTGTAAGCTGACTTACAGGGGCTTACAGAGCTGTTGGGTCTTCGAGATCACTTGCTTTCATCCTAGGGTTGCCAAACCCTCCCTCCCACACCAGGGATGGAGGATCCCTGCTGCCAGCCAGCACTTCTTGCCCTTGTTTAGGGGAGGAAAGAGAGAAAATGGGGCAGCATGGCAGCATACTGACATCGCTCCCCATGTGCCCAGAAGTGATGTCATCATGTCACCGAGGGAAGTCCAAGTATTTGGGCTAAAATCATAGAATTTTCTACCAATATCAGACTGGTTCCGGTGGGCCCAGCAACATGATGATGTCACTTCCAGGAGAGATGTCATCATGTTGCCAGTGACATGACATCACTAGCGAGCAACACGACACCTGGTAAGTCCCTTTGCCCCCATTGGTTGTCCAGGAGATGTGGCAACCCTATTTGACCCCCTTTGAGGAACGTATTTGACCCCTTCTGAGGAGGGGATGTGAGCATCTGCTTGGCATGCAGAAGGTCCCAGGTTCAATCCCTGGCACTTCCAGTTGAAAGAACCAGGCAGTGGGTGATGTGAAAGACCTCCACCTGAGACAGTGGAGCGCTGCTGCCAGTCTGAGTACACAATTCTAACCTTGATAGACCAATAATCTGATTCAGTAGAAGGCAGTTTTGTGTTTGTGTGTCCACTTCCAGGTCCCCTCTCTCCCAGTTACCACCATATCAGATTTGTGATGGCAATGTTTTTCTCACCCTTCTCTGCAGTAGAAGAAATTAAGGCAGCCATGACAAGTTTAGAGCAGAGACTCCAGCAAGCCCTGAAGTGAATGAAGCCATCCACTCAGTCTTGCCTGCGGGCTCGGCAGCTCAAGGTCAGCTCCAAGATGTGGGTGGGAGGGGGCTAGGAGCACCTGTTTTCTCATTAGTTGCCCTTGACTGTGCAAGCCAAGCTGGGGTTAGCTTTTTCAGAAGCAATCTGGAGGGGAGGGTGGAAGCCAATCTGTTTGCAGGGCATGCTGCCAGGAACCCTGAGAGTTAGGAAGGTTAGAAGGTCACCAGTAGAAATACCAGTGACTGGTGTTGGGCAGAGTTTGGAAATACTGGAGATATTTGTTAGCTGTTATTCCAAAGTAGCACACTCAGGAAAGCATGTGGTGAAACACTCTCCGAGCTAGTATATTGCAACAGATAAAACTTACTTTTATTGAAGTTGATTCACATTCACTGGCATTCTTGAAGAAGTTGGAGAAAACATAGAAACCTAATCTAAGTAACCCAAAGTAATACTATTACAAATAACCAGCTAATCTGGTTGCATGTGAGGAGGCATATGGGTGTGCTTCTTGCACAGGATTGCTCTGCAGAATCATCTTGCTTCTTGAAAGACCACCAGGAGAGAGGGAACAAAAGCACAGAAAAAGGAGTCAGAAGCTTCCAGATCAAAGAGAAACATCATGCAAATACACAGTCTGCTTCTAATGTAAAAGGGGAAATAGCACACACACACCCCAGTGTTCACACATGCTGAGTCACTTTTATTCCAACAGGAAGGACATAAAACCAGGAAGCCAAATTGGGCTTGAATGTTAGCAGAAGATATTTCTCAACCTCTTTGTACAACTGAGAGATAAAAGGTTTTGCCTAGCAGACCCAGACCAGGACATAGCTGAGTCCACATCTGCAGCTAGAGAGGGCAAAGCCGGAAGAAAGTTGTAAATAGCTGTACTGGTTCACACATATTCCAGAACCAGAAACAAAATCCACATAATAATACTTTTTATTAGGGCCAGCCAAAATGGTGCAAAGCATTGCAAAGCTTTTCAACTCATCAGAATGTTTCATCAGGCTAGATAGTATAAAAAAATGAGGGGGGGCAGATTTTCCAAATCAAGATATTAAGCCCCTATCTTACCAGCCTTTGGGATTAGAGGCTGACAGGTTCACTGTTTAATTGTAGGTGAACACACGAAGCTGCCTTATACTGAATCAGACCCTTGGTATAGTGTCTACTTGGACTGGCAGCTGCTCTCCAGGGTCTTGGACAGAGGACTTTCACATCACCTACTCCTTGATCTGCTTTATTATAGTGGTTTAAGCAGTTGGCCTGAGAATCAGTACTCTGCTTGTTCAAACCTCACTATTGCCATGAGCTCAGCAGGTGGCCTTGGGTAAGCCACTCCTCTCAGCCCCAGCTGTATTGTGGGGATAATAATAACACTGACTTTTTTCACTGCTCCGAGTGGGGCACTCATCTGTCTAAAAGAGTGGTAAATAATCACAGTTGTTGTTGTTACCACCTGCAGTTGTTGGGATTGAGTCTGGGAACTTCTGGATGCTGAACAGATGCTCTATCACTGAGTGGCAGCCTCTTTCCTAAGATATTAAGCCTAAAGCACTTGCATTCTGGAAGGAAGAAGCACAGAATGGATGGCCATCTCATTTGAAAAAATATAGTCCAGCAGGAGCCAAATGTTACTTGGGGTCAGATGGCCAGGCTTTCTCCTGGCAATGATTCAAGGGCTGGCCACTCCAGAAACTTTGGGCTGCCTGCATAACAGAGCATGATTTTATTTGAGGTCTGGTCACACTCACACACAGTTCACAAAGAGTGTTCTTGCTTCCAGTCTTGCAACCCCTGGTTCTGTTGCGATAGGTGACTCAGCATTCCTTGAACATTGGGCAGTGCTGCATGTCTCTCTATGTGTAAGTGCTACTCTCTTGATAAGTGAAGTCCTTCTCTTTGTCTAAGGTGGGATGGGAATGCCTCCTGACTCCTCCTCCTCTCTCTTTCTTTCTTTCTTTCTTTCTTTCGAGAGATTCTCTCTCTTGCCTCATGGCCTTTCATAGGGAAGGATATATTTTTCAGAGCTCCTACCAAGAAGGCCTCATTCACAAATCCGCATGCAGCCACGATGCTAAACTAGTTGGCTGTGGCTTAGAAGTCATGCTTTAGACTAGGACTGTTTCTTCTCCTCCAAGATATTGCTGTGAATGGAATCTGCCTCAATAAACTGTAAGCTCTATCTTTTCTACAATTTGATTGCCTAAAACATTAACTACTGCATGTTAGGGGAAACACTTCTGACTGGGTAACTCTTTGCCAAGTGAAATATAACTATTTCTAATAAGGCCACAGAGTCCCTGAAGATGAAATCTGCACACACACACACTCCATACTAGTTGCTTTTCGCAAAGTTTTTGTTTGTTTGTTTGTTTCTTGTTTGTTTATCTAGAAAGTTCTCTCCAGCTGAGTGTTTCTCTTCTGGATACAGAAGCACCTCTTGGAGCACCAAACTCTCCTTCAACAGCTACTGTCCAAACAGACCTAATTCCACACACTCAGTGCTCACAGAAGAAAATCCCCCATTGATCCCCATCCATATGAGATGACACCCTTTGCAGCTTCCAGCAGCTCTTCTTTTAAAATAATATTGCTGCTGGAACATCCTGTGGGGTTTGCACAAGTGTTGTTTAATCTGACATTTAAATGGATTTATGTGTTTGGTAGGGTGGCATTCAAAATAAAACAGATTAAAATGGATTCTCCATAAAAGAAAAGGATTATGCCTATAAACCCAACAAACTGCTTGTGCCTGGGAGCGATGGGGGCTTGAGAGGGGACGTGCAATGTGCCACAGAGTAAAATCATCATGTGTGAGGTATCTTTTAAGTATAAAGTCTTATCTTGAAATAATATCCAATTAATATTCCCACTGGCATTTCTGCTCCTGCTCCTGCCTGCAGTTACACTTTTTCCCAAGAAGTGAGCTTAGGAGTTTCAAATGAGATTCACAACAAGGTTTGCTCTGGGCTTATCTAGACCTTACCTCACTGAGTTCAGCTTTCATGAGAGGTTCTGTCTAAAAGCACAATCCACCATCTACTCCAATAGCCTAACCAGGGCTCATTTTGAGGGGGAATGCGCAGGAACGCAGTTCCGGCAGTTTCCCAAAGAGGTCATGTGTCAGGTGGCCCCGCCCACCTGACTCGGCCATTTTGGGCCCGTTTCAGCCCACATTTGGGCTGAAATGGCCCGGATCGGGCTTCTGATGGGTGGTGGATCACTCTCCCACTCCGCAGCGGCCCAATCCTGACCATTTTGGGCCCCTTTTCAGCCATTTTCAGCCCCCTTTTGCCATTTTGGGCCCAATTTCGGCCCTGAATGGCCAGGATTGGGTCTAAAACAGCCAGGATAGGTGATGTCAAGGGGTGTGGCATATGCAAATCAATTATGCCAATGACACACTTCCGGTGATGGCAAGGGGTGTGGCATATACTAATAGGTTATGCTAATGAGTTATGCTAATGAGTTCCTCCAGCTCTTTTTCTACGAAATGACCCCTGAGCCTAACAGGCCCTGATGACAGCGTACCTTGAAACCCAGTGCAATGCCAACACCACTAGTTGGTATCCTATGCCCTCTCTTGCAGGCAGAAAGATGAGACGGAAGCACTCCCAGCAAGGTTCAGAAAGCACAGCAGTGCCACCAGCGTCTATGGCAACCCCACTGCAAACAAAGAGAGCTGTGGTTCCCAAAAGCGTATGCTACAATAAAGTTGGTTAGTCTTAAAGGTGCTACTGGACTCTTTACTATTTCATATGAGGAAACACTAAAACCAGGTGAGTAAAGAGGGGCATCACAGGTGCCTATCACAACATGAATGGTGTAGACAGAGATATCACAGGGAGAAAATTTCCTCTGTCTTTCATAATTTTGGGGCACTTTCTCGGGCGGGGTCCTTAGATTCAAGAGAAGCCCTTCCAAGTAATCCTGATTCTTTATACATAGGTTCCTTGTGGTTACCCCGAGGAGGTGCATGTGTGGATATACTAGCAAAGCAGTATATCCACACATGCTCAACTGCATTCCCTTACTTAACCCCTATTGCTGTATTATTTAAACTCAGATTTTCATATGGGCTCCAGAGGCAGGCAGGTGGCCAATTTCCATGCAGAGAAGTGTCTGCTAAAGTTGCCCTGCCCCCACACCCCTGAAGCTACAATAAGAAAATTAGTTCTCATTTTAGTTCATCATCTTGAAATACATTTTTTTCTTTTTTTGCCAACCCAAGGGACTCTGAACCTTAATGCAAATTCCCCCTCGTCAATTGTTGCACCCGTCTATTTTCCCTGCCCTTTCATTTTAAATCAGCTCTTGCAAACAGTGCTGAAAGAATTTAAATTAGAGAGGACCATGAGCGGAATAATATGGGCTTCCGTTGTCTGGGTACATTGTAATCCATTTTATTATTTAAATTTTTAGTTTAACAGGGAAATTAAACAGAGAAGACAAAAGGGGAATTCAATTGTTCTGAAAGAGTCTCCGAAGGAGGCGCAAATCCTATGTAAATGGATATCCCTACTACACACAGAGAGATACATACTGTGGCTTCATTATCGTCTGGTAAATAGATTTAATTCCGGTGCCATTTTAATTTCAAAACTGATAAGTAATTGGACGAGGAAGAGGAACAGCAAGAGCTGCCCAAGGCGTTTGGTGGCGAGGGCAGCATTCAGCAATTAACACATTGGCTGCCCCTTGGCAAGTCTAATGTCTCCTCGAGGAAGACTCAGTAGCAATACCTGTTTTAAATGCCAAGCCATGCCTGTGGAGTGTTTGAAATAACAGCAACAATAGTCAGCATCGTATTGACTCTGAGCTTGTACAAAGTGCCTTTTATGAGCAAACATAACCACAGCACAGCTGGGCTGAACTGGCCTTTCAAGTAGGGTTGCCAGCTCCAAGTTGGGAAATTCCTGGAGATCTGGAGGGTGAAACCTGGAGAAACCTGGAGAAAGTGGAGTTTGGGGAGGGAAAGGTCCTTGGCATGGCATAATTCCATAGAGTCCACCCCCCAAAGTAGCCATTTTCTCCAGGTGAACTGATCTCTGTGGCCTGGAGACCAGTTGTAATTCCGGGAGATCTCCAACCACCACCTGGAGGCTGGCAACCCTACTTTCAGGTGACAAGAAGCACACATGTAGCTGCTCCTCTGCCTGGAGAGTCAGGCCAGGTTGGGCCTACGGCATCACCCATATGTGCTAGAGGCCAGAAGACTCTGCCTATTGCATTATCATTGTTGCGACAAGGAAAAAGGTGGAGGAGATGGCACCTTTGTGAGACTCTGGGGTCATCTTTCCTCTCTTTTTTCAAAAGCTTCTTGGGCTCTTCTTCTTCTTCTTCTTCTTCTTCTTCTTCTCAAGCCAACGATTTTTCATTGATGGCATCAACACTCTGAAACAGCAGGCCGAAGGCCTTAAGGAAGGCACCCACCCTCCTGTCACCTAGAAAGTCATAATTCTGGGTGTATGCCAGGCCCAACTTGGAGGCTGGCACCCCCACATATCTGGGTGGGCTACTGTGAGGGGACTTGCTGGGCCAGGGGAGAAGCCAGGGCAAAGCACAGCACGTGGCATGATTTCTAGTACCTTTGGCCATTTTTAATGGCTCCAGAGGCACATACTAGGAAAAAAACTGCCTGACCCTGAAGTACATCTAGGCTTTGTCAAACATGCACACACGGAGCCATGTCCCTTGCTTTTCTGGCAACTTGTCTAAAGCAGAACAAAACAAAAATGACAACAACAAAAAGCTGGCAAGGCAGGCTATTTTTCCCCCCAGCAACCCTTCCGCTGAGCAGGTTAAAAAAAAATCTACATTTTTTAAAAAGGTGGGAGATATTTATCAAATCTATATGGCTAAAAGCCCGGTTTCTCAGAGTTGGTAAGTCAATCTCACCTCTCAACCATCTGTTCTAATTGGCCACGCTGTCTGCAAAAGCATTATAAATAGGCAAAGAATGGAAGGGGAGCAGCCCCCCTCCCAGATTATCTGGATAACAACAGCTTTAATTTTTCATTTGTTTATGTGATTTGCTGCGGTGAATGAAATCTTGGGGTGACATCTGGAAGAACTGAATTGAGACAGATGAAACTCTTCAGACAAAACGGGCCTCTTTCAGGCTTCGGGTCTTCTGTCTGCCTTCTTCATTCAGCCTCCTGCTCCTGCGTTCTCATTCTATCCGGCTGCCCTCTGAAGGGTTCCGGATGGGTGGAAAGAGAGGTCCAAATCATCACCTTCTCCTGCTTATGAGATGCCACTTATACTTGAATTATGTGAGGTAATTCACCAATGAAGCAAAGCATACCAAAGTTTGTGTGCTGCCACCAGGGGTCATTTAGTAGAAAAAGAGCTGCAGGAACTCATTAGCATAACTCATTAGCATTTGCCACACCCCTTGCCATCACCAGAAGTGTGTCATTGGCATGACAGATTTGCATATGCCACACCCTCTGGCATCACCGGAAGTGTGTCAAAGGCAACACCCACCCACCCCTCAGGCTCCACCCCCAAAATCTCCAGGTATTTCCCAACTCAGAGCTGGTAAGCCTACCTGGAGAAAAATTGCTTCAAAATCACAAAGAAAGTGGTCAAGATTTCAAATGGTTTTATTATAAACTCAACAACTCTACAATTAATGATTAAACTGAATAGTATAGTATACTCAGAGCCACCATAGAAAAAGGGGGGGCAGTGGGCCCAATCCACTGTAAAGCTCTGCACCAGTGCTCTGTTCATTGTAGTGGGGTTTATACAGGAGACCTTGGGGGTCTATTATGGCCTTACTTCAAATTTCACAAAGGGAGGAGGAAAAAGTCTTTGTGGAGCAAGATTCTCAGTAAAGTATAGCAGCTCACCCTTTGATAGATGCAGGAATATATTGCAGAAAGCAGACTATTTTAAGACCATTTGCTGTGATTGCTTTTTTATACCTCACTAATAACAAAGCCTGTTGTGGAAAAAATGCAACGGGCTGTAGAAAGGGGAGGGCAGGTAGGCAGGCATTGCCTCCTCCTCCATGACGGGTCCTGGCTGGGTGAATGGGAGTGGGAATTGCTGCCTGCTCTGCTCTTGATCCCAGCAGGGTGAAGGAGGAGTGGGCTTTGCCACCTGCTCCACTCCATTCCTGATCCCAGCTGGGTGAGGGGGGGCTGGCATTGCCACCTGCTCTGCGTCTGATCCCAGCAGGGTGAAGGTGGGGGGCGGGCATTGATACCTACTCTGCTCCTGATCCCAGCTAGGTCAAGGCAGGGGCAGGCGTTGCCACCTGCTCTGTGTCTGATCCCAGCTGGGTGAAGGCAGGGGGCGGGCATCACCACCTGCTTCACACTTGATCCCAGCTGGGTGAAGACAGGTGTGCAGGCATTGCCTCCTGTCTTGACCCCTTGTCTTGACCCCCTGCCTTTACCCAGCTGGGATCAGATACAGAGCAGGTGGCAATGCCCACTCCCCCTTCACCCAGCTGGGATCAGGAGCAGAGCAGGCAGCAATGCCCACTCCCCCTTCACTCAGCTGGGATTAGGAGCAGAGCAGGCGGCAATGCCCACCCCCCCTTCACCCAACTGGGATCAGGAGTGGAACAGGCAGCAATGCCCGCTCCCTCTTCACCCAGCTGGGATCAGGAGCATAGCAGGCGGCAATGCCCACCCCTATTCACCCAGCCGGGACCCATCACGGAGGAGGAGGCAATGCCTGCCTGCCCACACTCCCCTTTCTGAGCCCATTGTGTTTTTTCCACAGCGGGCTTTGTTACTAGTTAGAAATAATTATATTTGTTTGATAGCAGAGTGGTAGATTTACTTGGTCAGAAACGCTTTCCGCAGTAATTAATTCTCAGGCAATCAAATTGTAGAAAAGATAGAACTTACAATTTGTTGATGTAGATTGCATCTACAGCAATATCTTGGGATAGAAAGAAAGAGTCCTAGCCTAATGAGTCACTTTCCCTATATCAACGGCCATGTAATCCAGCATCAAGGCTGTATGTGGGTCTGTGGAAGGGGCCTTCAAGGCAGGAGCTCTGAAGAATACATCCTGATCCTTGGAAGGCCATGAGGCAAGAGAGAGAGAGTCTCCCAAGACACACACACACACACACAGAGGAGGAGGTGTTCCCATCTTAGACGAACAGTAGCAGTTTACTTATCAAGAGAGTAACACATACACACAGAGGACATGGAATGACCCCAATGTCCAGCGTATGCTGAGTCACCTTCTGTTGCCCATTAGTGGAAAAGTTGGGTTATAAATCAAGTAAATAAAAAATTAAAATAAAATAAAATAACATTAAGTTTTTGTTGAATGACCATCAAATGCATAAGGACGCCTTATACCAAACCCAGCCACTGGTCAATTCAGCCTTTTCTGCTGCCCACCAAAACAAAGCCAAAAGATCCTTTCAAATGAGGACTGAACCAGGGGCTGCCACCAAGCTCTTGGTTGCTGCAAGAAGCAACTCAGCATGCTGAAGGTCACGTGGTTCTGATTACGGTTGCCAGCTTTCCTTACCCTTACCCTCCAGGTAAGGGTAAAGGTGATGTCATCATGCACACTCTCGCAGGCTGCATGATGACATCACTTCCGGGAAGACCAACAATATTCCAGAAAGTGACATCATCATGCAGGCCTCGTGCTGCCCCTGAGAGTACTCCTATTCTCTGCAGCCAACCCATTTTGGCCCGTTTGGGGCTGAAATCAGCCCACTGTGGCACATGGGAGTGCTGCCGGGGTGGCACAACAGGTCCTGGAGTGTTCCTACACTTTGCAGTGGGCCGATTTTGGCCCCCAATGGGCCTGATTTAGCTTGCTGCAGAGTGAGGGAGTGCTGCCAGGAGGGCCCTGGAGTGCTCTTGTGCTACACAGAAGGCCAATTTAGGCCCCAAACGGGTCTGATTTTGGCTCACTGCAGAGCTTGGGAGTGCACCATGTTGCCTGGGAGCATGTCCCAGGAGGCGCATCCCCCTGCCTTTTGCCCTGAAAAGACCAACAAGTTTTTTTTCCGAGTATCAGCTTTGTGCCACCCGAGAGGCATGTTCCCCTGCCTTTCCTCCTGCCAGCCAGGTAAGTGGGGGCAGGGGTGGAGGGTGGGAGCGGGGGATTCCCTGCCCCTGTGGGGGACTGGCAGCCCTAGTTCTAATGAAGATAAAATGAGATGATTAGGTTATACTGCCCTGGGCTGCTTGGAGAAATAATTTATTTACATGTACAATGGTTAAAAGTATTTCCATCCCATAATCATAGCTGAGAAAAATGCTTTAACAAAAGTGCCTCTCCCAATGTCACCCAACTGGAAGGCCATCTTGAGCACCTCTAAATTTGCACTGTTGGGAAAAATACATCAACAGCCCCAAACCCCCAAATGAACTTGAGCCTCTCTCTGCAACTGACCTTTTTCTGCATGCCTCAAATTTGTGCCTCACAGATGTATAACAAATCACTTGCCAACCTTCAGCGGGGCCTGGAGATCTCCTGGAAATAAAACTGATCTCCAGATCACACATACCAAGTTCCTCTGTCAGAAATGACAGTTTTGGAGGCTGGACTACGCTACAGAATTCCCTCCCTGCTCCAAATTCTGCCATCCCCAGACTCCACACCTAAATCTCCCCAAATTTCTCAACCCGTGGTTGGCAACCATACTTTTGCCCCAAATTCCTTCCAGGTTATTGGACATGATACAAGAAGCATGAGAAGCATCCTGTTAGCTACAGAAATATTCAATATCCCAAATATTAAATAGGATCTCATGGAAAATTTCCACTAACAGAAGAGGAAGCCATTTCTGCCTATGCTGCCCTTCTGTTACAGATGTCCAGTGCCTGCTTCAGGCTGTTCTTTGCTCCCCTGTCCCCAAGCAGCAGCATTTTGGGGATCCTTTGGAGCTGCAGCAGGAATGGGGGTGAGGCATCCGTGAACTATGGAAATCCATTCTATCAGCAGAGATTTGCCATGGGATGCAAGCCACTGAAAAGCCGTCATTTGTCCCACTGAATGTCCAGCACTTTCCCCCTTTTAATCTTTTTGGGGTCCATGACCAAAGATTATGGCTTTGGCCTTCTGAAAATTAAAGTAACCCTTGCTTCTAAGAGTCTCTCTCTGACTCATGAAGAACACGTGTCGGGAGATGCAATGTTAGCTGGGAAGGGTAGTTTAAAAAGACGGAGCTGGCAGCAGGGCAAAGGCTTTGCTATACACTGGAGCTGGGTGAAGGGGCTGTGGAATGCCAGAAGGGAAACTTCAGCCCATTATAACCTGTCCAGGTTCAAGTCCGGCTCTGGAAGGCAGCGCCAGCCTATTCCCTCACTGCCCTCTGATTGCAATCCCACACAGTTTAGACTGGAGAGGTGAAATTGACAGAGACATTGGGAGGAGAAGGTAAAATTAACAAACGCTCTGAGAAGCAATCTTCGCTGGCTCTGTCTTTTAAAACTACGCTTCCCAGCTAACCTTGGGTCTCCCTACACTTGATGAACATGCACTGAGGCATCTCGTGTAGAGAAACTCCAAATTTCATCATTCTACTCAATTATGCTTTGCATAACGATGTCATGTCTGCCTGCATATAACTGTCAAGGCTTACCTTGCGTGCCTTCTGAGCTGTGCACCTTCAGAAAGGGCTACTAGTCCAATCCCCTCTGCACACAGTACCCTTCTCAAGAAGGCCAGCTGAGGAAGCATGCCTTGCTTGGGTCTTCCCTTCCTTGGCATGGCCTCAGTGTTGTTTCTGCTACCGCCTACAAACTCTTTACTAGCCTCTGACTCTTCACCATTCTGATTCCTGATATGACATCAGGCTCTTCTGTCTTGCCTTGCCCACCCTATTGCCCAGCACCTGACAATAGCAAAATAGCCAGCCGCATGGCAGGAAAAAGCTGGGTTCTTCCAACTTCCACACAGCCCTGTTGTTATAAAGTATAAAAAGATCCCCCTGACCCCTTAGAGCTGAGAGCTGTCTTTTAGTCCCCATCAGAATCTGAGCAATATTTTGAACGTATAATGAATCGGCAAAGTTAGAAGCTTGCAATCTATCTAAGTTTACCCCAGAGTCATTCTCTATTAATGGAGTCAAATGCCTGAGTGAATGTTGCAAATAAAGGTTATGATCAACCCAGTGATTGAGGATGAAAGAATGCCTGTTGTGCAATTCACAGCACAAAACAGTCTTGCAACATGAATAGCATTTAGTTCTGCCTGTTAATAACAAACGACAATACTAATATCCAAAACACTGATAGATTTTTGGCTTGTACTTCCATTTGTATTAGCATTACTCTTGATCCACCCATCAATAACCCTTCCAGAATCCATAGGCATTGTGCTTCCACAATCCTGCTGAGAAATGTCCCAGGGAGCTTTGCTGTTTCTTAATTTTGCTGCTGCAGTCTTCATTTCCATTGTCCTTGCAGGTGGCCATTCTTACAATTGTCCCTATGAACAGTAACTCTGGGGAATTGTGTTATACAAAGCTTTCCAAAAATTTCTCCCATCTATGCTCATGGATCTCTCTCTAGAAATGTTAACATCACCAGATCCTTTGGCAACCAATTGCTAAAATACAAAAGAATGCTTTGTTGTAGCAAGCCAGCCATAAATTCTCCTGTGACATCCCCAAATGTAATGAACAGTTACACTCCTTTCCTAACCTGAACCAAGCATGGACAGTCATCTTACCCAATGAGTAATGTACTTAAACAGGGGTGAAGCAAAGAAAAGAGACTCAGAGCTTTGCTGTTGCACAAGCACAGTCCACTAACAGAAAGGTACAGCACAGGCAGTCAAATAGTTATACCCAAGAAAAGCTCAAGGCTTTCCAGAGTTCTATAGCAGTTCAAAAAGCAAGGTTCCATCCTACCTCTCTGAAGGACCAAATCCACATATGATGATCCCAAGTTCCCAACATCAATCTACCCTTTCTGTGCCTGTATTAATTTCAGACACCAAAATAGTGCTCAGAGGAAAGGGTCAAGAAAGCTTTCCCCCAAAGCCCCCTTTCATTTCCACCCAACATTTTTGCTGACTGTTTGTTTCCCAGACAGATGCTGTGCAGTTCATTTCTTTTTGAAATGGGTTGTCTTCTTCCTGGAAGAATAATCCTAGTCAATCAGGGATCACACAGCCTGATGGTATCAGGATGCTAGATAGCCAACCAGGATTGGCTTTTTATTGATGTCATCAAGACAATTAAAATTCAGAGTGAGAGCAATGCTTCTTGAGGCAACATTGCCCTCATTCTGAATAGGGGGACACGGACATTCTTTGTCAGTGCCCCCAGTGGGGTAATGGTCAGAATGTCTGAGAGACCCAGGTTGGAATCCTCACTCTGCTGATGAAACTTGCTGGGTGACCTTGGGCCACTCACACACTCTCAGCCTAACCTACCTCACAGGGTTGTTGTGAGGATAAAATGGTGGAGAGGAGAACAATGTAGTCTGCTTTGGGCCCCCATTGTAGAGAAAGGCAGGGTATAAATGAGAAATAAAATAAATAAAAGGGGGTGCTTTTGCCATTGATAAAACCTCTTGTAAGAAGCATCTCTTTAATATTTCAGTTATCTTTCCAGGACAATCTTTTTCTAAAATGAGAACTGGCTACTTTGGACCAAATTGGGGCACTTCACTGTTTGCAACAGGAAACCTGTAAATTCAATGAATGTCATGAATTCATAAACCCTGTTTTTAAAGAACGCACTGATCATCTTCAGCTGTATACACGTCTCCTTTCCTACTTTGTTCTTTCTCTTGTGACCTTTCTATCTCCCTGATTATCTTCTTTGCCAGCATTTCAAACTGCCCACAGAATGGCAGCTTTTCATATGTCACGGGAGGAGCATCTGATTTAACATTCAGAACCTGCCACAGGCCTGACGCCACTGAACTACCTGCTCAACATGTTGTATTGTTTCGCAGAAAACCGTAGGTCACAAACAAATCCTGTCAGCAGGACAAAACGATCTGGATTTCAAGACATTTCCGCCATTCCCCTTTACCCTTCTGAGTGGATTCTTTGAACCCTAACTGCCCTAGGGAATCTTCAACCAGAAGGCATTTATGGGAAAGGAATGGAGAAGCAAAAATCTTTCCAAAACGGGGGTCATAAAATTTCCATTTCCTCCCACTTCTCTTCCTTATTTTAGCTCATCTTCACGGAAGTTTGAATGGACTTGCAAGCCCAGCAGACCTGTATAAGCTCGAGTATCCCTAGCAGTTCCCAGAACAGAAAGGAATCGCTCTAGAGTCATCACTGCAAGGGGGAGAGAGATTTCTTCTACTTTAGGGAATGTACCTGCAAAATTTTCCAGGCAGACACATAGCCAGACATTTCTTTGGAGAGGACATGAGACGCCAATACCAGACAAGGCAAGACAGCAAAAAAACCCACCCCAGACAAGTGGCTTTTCACTGGTGGTGGAAAGTGCTGTTAAGTTTTGCAACCGTCTTATGGCAACCCCAAATAGTTTTCAAGGCATGAGACAAAGAGGGGTGGTTTGCCATTGCCTTCCTCTACATAACAACCCTGGACTTCCTTGGAGGTCTCCCATTCAAGTACTTATCAAAGCTGACCCTGCTTAGCTTCTGAGATCTGACAAGATCGCAGCTTGGGCCATCCAGGTCAGGACAATATTTATAACATATGTTCCATCAAGGGCAGCTTTGCTCATCTGAACAGGGCCTTCTACAAGTGTCACCTTCCACATGGGCAAAATAAACAGCTGCCTGTACATGTGCATTCTCTGTGATGGCACCCACCTTATGGAATGGCCTACCTGAAGATGTCAGGAAAGCTCTCACTCTCCTGGCTTTCTGTAAATTATGCAAAACTGAATTATTCAAGAGGGTTTTTTTATTCAGAAAGGAGTGCTATACTGTAAGGCAGTGGTTTCAGTCAGATGCATCAGTAGACAGGGACCATAGACTTTACTACTATGTGCTACTATGTGCTGTCTGTTGCTTTGGGCATGATCCTACTGAGTAGTCCTATGTTGTTTAATGTGTCGATCATATGCTCTGTTTCAGCATTTCTTCAACTCTGTATTGGCTTTCTTTCGGTTTTAAATCTTTGCAAAGTTGCATTCATCATATTACATTGTTTAAGGAAATGTTCTTGAAATTGACTGTACTAACTCCCACTGCATAACCTGCCTTGGATCTCAATGAGAATGGCACAATATAAATAATGTGTGGAGTGCTATCAAGTCACAGCCAACTTGTGGTCACTTCTCAAGGGGTTCTCAAGGCAATAAATGAACAGAGGCGGCTTGCCATTGCCTGCCTCTGCATAATGGACCCTGGACTTCCTTGATAGTCTCCAATCCAAGTACTAATCAGGGTCAACTCAGCTTGGCTTCCCAGGCCTACAAACTTGGGGTAGCCAGTGCCTTCCATTCTAAAGGGGTTAACTAAGGCCAGGCCACAAGTAAACTCACTTCAGTGATGTGTCATGAAATCCACAACACCTCCACCAGGTCGCCAAAGGTCTTTTAATAACAACAACAACATTCGATTTATATACTGCCCTCAGGCCAACTTAATGCCCACTCAGAGTGGTTTACAAAGTATGTCATTATTATCTCCACAACAAAACACCCTGTGAGGTGGTTGGGGCTGAGAGAGCTCCAGAGAGCTGTGACTAGCCCAAGGTCACCCAGCTGGCTTCAAGAAGAGGAGTGGGGAATCAAACCTGGCTCTCCAAATTAGAGTCCCATGCTCTTAACCACTATACCAAACTGGCCCTTTCTTTGCTTCTTCCACTGCACATTCATTTATTCTGAATGAAACAATGCAATCACAGAAAGGGAAAAGCCACATTCATAATAAATCACAGTGACCTCTCTGAGACTGTTCTTTTTAATGCTGTTAAGGACACAGTTAATCAGCAAGAGTATACCTGCTGCTTCTTTCCATCCTTGGGGGTGTGTATGTGTATGTGTATGTGTGTATGTAGCAGCATCGTTGTAATAAGGGCAAAAAGGCACGGATGTTGGAGAGAGGACAATTAACCATTTTAAGGGCTTTCCCTCCCTCTCCTTCCTTATAACTAAAGGCAGATGATATTCCATTACTTGAAATGTTTAAAACCCAAACATCGAGCTGACTTCAGTGCTTTGACTGTGATGACTTCAGCAGCTTCAGGAGCAATTGAAGCAAATTTTTAAAAGTTGAAAACTATCATCTGCAGTAAAAAAAAAAGTAGTAGATTTACAACAGCCCTCTTCAGTGGAAGAAACAACCCCCACCGCCATTAAGAAAACCATCACAAAAGTGAACAATAGGAAGGAGAAGCAAAAGAGGCAAGAATCAAGGCCTGCCTGATTCCAGTCTCCTCAAGTCCTACTCATTATCGTTGCTGCGTTCCAAATACATGGAGTGTGCCAAATGGCCTAAGCAAGTGCAGCATCATGCGTTCAACCAAAATCCCTTCCCAGCCCTAGAAAACAAGGCCTTGAACTGTGATCAATATTATATTTTTACTCGGTTTTTAGTTTTACTCTGCTTTCTTCCTCATCGAGGACACACAAGAACTTGTTGGCAATGTTAGGTTATCTTGCCGTGCATGGCTATCTATGGGCCAAGAACACAATCCATGTAGTACATTTTCTTAGGACCAACCCAATGACACAAAACAACGTGCCCACTTTTGAGTTCCTCAGAACACTTCATTGGGTGGTCAGATGTTACAAAATAAAAAGCATTGCACGGATTGTGTTTTTAGCTTTTGGCTTACACCTGTAAGCAACATCTATGAACACCATACCTTTCAGGAGTAGACATGGGCACGAACAGAAAAAAAACTGAACATGGTGTTCGTTGTTCGTTGCCATCCAACAACAAACAACGAACACTGACTCATTAACATGTTCATTGTTCGTTGTTCATGGGGGCCAGCAGGCACTCCTTCAGCCATCAAGATCCCTACTGCACCACTCCCAGAAACCCTACCTGAGCAGGCAGCAGGAAATGTACCAATAATAAATAATAGCTTGACCCCGGAGCCTGGCAGCAGCCCTAGAACCTGAAGGGGTAGATCCCTATCCCACCACACACAAAGAAAATTCAAGTTCCAATGCACTCGCCCTGTCTCTCTAACAGCAGCTGTCTCTCCCTGAAAGCCAGAGCTGGAAGCCCCCCTCCCCCCTGGTCTTTTCCTCTCGTAACAAATTTGGAGCTCCAGTCTACACTTAGAAGGAAGACCTGCCTATCAAGATAAATTGGGCTTAGATTGGGATTTCCAGGGCAACAGCAGGAGTTCAGACAGAGTTTGGACAATCCCTGCCTAAGTTGCCATGGGAATTGATTGGAGGGGCCAGATTGTATGGTTTGACGAACAGCAACGAACAGCAACAAACAAGGCTTGCAACGACCACCCATTCATTCAGAATGGGGCCTCATGAACAGCTTGTTCGTGAACAGCAGATTGGGCTGTTCGTGGCTTTTTTTCGTTCATATTGCTGTTCGTGCCCATGTCTATTCAGGAGTTCAAGGCATGAGTGTGTGGACCTCACGTTCCATATTAGACTGAATTCTACCCCATTTTGCTCTCACCTTCCATATTACAATGACTCAGATGTTCAAGTACATCCAACGTCATCAGAGTTTGATCACCAATGCAGCTACTTACAGATTACTTTGCCATTGAGCCTTAAGCTTGCCAGATCCCTCGGAGTTTCATATTTCTCTCTCCTTCTCTACTAGAGGAGGGAGATAAGAGCAGAGCTGTGAATTCCTTACCAGGGTGCAGAAAATCAGCAATCCAAACTTTTTCTTTTGGGTGTTTCCCTAAGCCAGTTTTCTCAGCCAGAGAAAACACATTCAGCCAGTTCTCCTCGGTGACTAATGGAACAGTCCACAAAAGTGTATTTATCATTGCCCCTCGCTAAATCTACAAATGAAAGGGACAGAAGATCTCCTGCTTCGCAGAGAGAAGGAATGGCTGGCACAACCACAGAGAGTGCTGCTCCCCAGAGAGAAAGGCCACGGAGATCTGACACCCAAAGGACCAAGGAAACCATTGTTTCCCAGTCTTTTCCCATAACAAACCATTTGCTTGATTGGAATCCAGTAGCACCTTAAAGATTTTCCAAGTATAAGCTTTCAAGAGTCAAAGGTCCCTTTGTCTTTGACTCTCAAAAACCTGAGGCTGGTCCCAGAGGCTTCCAGTCTCCATGCATTGTGTGACATCATGGCTGGCTGGTTTCCTTACTATATGATCCTGAATGATGATCAGCAAGTGATTATTCCCATGTTGATGATGACCAAGTTGTTCTGTTCCTGTTTTATTTTTCAATAAAGGCAGCAAAAGATTGGAAGCAACAGTGGTAGTAGACAGATAGCAAACCGGGGGCGAGGGGGGTGTCCTTGAATTATTTCAAAGCATTTTGCCACCCCCCTCTGTACAATGAGCTTATGTGGAATTCACACGCAGCCTGTTCCTGCCAGAAACCTACTGTTGAGAGAGCAGCATACCTACCTTCTGCCAGCTTCTTCAAGGCTGCATTCTGTTGATGCCATCTTTGGCTCTGTAAAGCTGCCAACAGTCAATCATTGGCACTGCCAGCATCTCCCTTGCCAGCAAGAAATGTACAGCCCAGCTGGCTGCAGAAGCTCAGAGCAAATCATTTCACCCCAACGGGGTGTTTCATACATTGTATTTGTTATCGCTCCCAAAAATGGATCGGGTAGAGGACTCAGCTGTGGGATGTTCCCAAAAGGATACCAGGGGGCCCTCATGGTTGGGGGATTCTGCTACAAAGCTCAGAGGCTGCCCTCTCTTCTCACCCTTTTGCCAAGGAAGGGTGCTTCCTGCCCACTTCGGGGACACCTCTCACTTCGGGGAGGGACTGCAGCTCAGCGGCAGAACATCTGCTTGGCATGCAGAAGGTCCCAGGTTCAATCTCCAGCATCTCCAGTTAAAGGATTTGGCAGTGGGTTATTGTGAAAGACTTCTGCATGAAACCCTGGAGAGCTGCTGCCAGTCTGAGTAGATAATACTAATTTTGATGGGTCACAGGTCGATTCAGCATAATGCCGCTTCAGGTGCTTATGTGTCTGTGCTGGCTGTCCAAGTTCCGCAATCATCCAGTGGCACAGAGGGCCAATTAAACTGATGTCTATCAAGCTGAGACGTGGCCTGGCTCTTCCACTGATGCAATGGTTGCTCAGGTACTGCGGGCTGTTTGCAGGCTACCTCTTCCTGCCTCTCCATTGGCTGCTCCACTCCACCAGTCCAGCCTGCTCCCGATCCATGGTTCAGAAGTATTCGGGCAGCCTGCTGTTCGCGTACCCCTGCCGATTTCTCTCGTTCTGGTGCCAGGCAAGCCAGGCTCAGATACAAACATACATACAATCCACATAAATTCAATTCATATAGAGAAATATCACAGGACTCTTTCTTTTTCTAATTCGTTCAAAGAGAACAGAGGTGTGTGTTGTTGAAGATACTGCAAATCCGGCGTTTGAACTCACCAAGGAAGTTGTCAGAGAAAGGCTTATAAACCACATTACAAAACGCACACAGAAAGGACAACATCCCATTAGGAGATTAGGAGCCTGGCGGATGCGCTTGGGCTCAAGGAGAATCTACTCTGGCTCTGGCCTTTTCACCCTTTCCTGCCTGTGAAAGAAGAATTAATTGGCTTAATGAAGAATTTAGGTCCTCATCACATTGCAGAGAGCCTATTATTCATTGCGTGAAGAGGGGCACTTACATGCAGGATCAAGTCTAGATGCTGATGAATGAGAACAAGATCAGGCCCAGTAGAGGCAGCAGTCCCATGAGCAAGAGGCCAGCAGACAGTGGAGCAATTGCTGGGTCTATGAAGAAACTGGAGGATACTGGGACTTGAGAGAACTGTGGAGAGGGAGAGGCCCTCAGGACTGAGCTTGACCCATTTCCATCTCGCTAGAAGGGAGGGAGCTTGAATTGCTCCTTACAATGGCATGTCTCTTTGTTATCATTGGTATATTCATTAGCAGCAGCCTGAATAGCCCAGACTAGACTGAGCTTAGCTAGCAGAGCTTGGAAGCTAAGCAGCATTGGCCATGGTTGGTACTTGGATGGGAGACCACAGAGGAACCCCGGGGTTGCTATGCTGAGGAAGGCAATGGCAAACCACCTCTGCTGCTCTCTTGCCTTGAAATCTGCTTCAAAGGTTGTCATAAAGTCGGTTGTGACTTGATAGCATTTAATTATTATCCTTATATCTGTTAGCAGCCTTTGACACAGTTGGTTGACAGTTAGACTCACTTGGAATGCTTGGAAATAGGAGCGGGGTGAACAGGAAGCATTGGCATGGTTTAATTCTTTTGTAAAAGTTGGGGTGGTGGATTCAGAAGCAGCATCCAGGGACTTGTTATGCAGACTTTGCCCCAGAGATCTGCTGTTGTTGCACACCGTTCAGTAGCCAATAGTATAAGCCAAGTGCAAACCAATCAGCCATAAATAGTATGGGGTTTTGTTGTTGTTAAGTTTTACAGTTTGGTGGTCCTTTAATTGTTTCCAAGTCAGGTCTCTTAAAGTCAGAGGCTTTCTTTTGGGTCCTCTCTCTCATTATTTATTTTATTTATTAGACTTTTAGTCTATGAAAGGATTGCAAGCATATAAAAATTAAAAACATGGTGGCCTGAAAATAACATCTCAATAAATAACATTAAAACAACAGCGCACATTTTTGCACCAACTCTCCAACATTGACATTATGTTGGCTTCAAGGGCTATGCAAAAGCAGGCACATGTGATTATTTTGTGCATGCATTTTTTTTTGCACACCACTTTAAGCCACCATCGCAGCAGAGGGAAAGCAAAGAAAACTGCTTCCTCCCATAGGCCTAACTTGAAAACAATTAGTTGCACTTAGTTTAATCTGTGTGTGAACACCAAGCTTGATTTTGGAGGTGTTGCAGGCATCATGGCTTTCAAAGAAAAGCCTGCAGGGGAGGAGGGGAGAAAGAGAGACAGGAACAGCGGCCACTAATCCTATTTGCCATGAAAAGGTCGCGCATTCAGATATGAGTAATTAATTTTCTTCGCCCAACGTTGAAAAGGTTAACATGATTCGAGGAAAGCAGTTGCA
Organism: Eublepharis macularius; assembly: GCF_028583425.1. Lineage (NCBI taxonomy): Eukaryota > Metazoa > Chordata > Lepidosauria > Squamata > Eublepharidae > Eublepharis > Eublepharis macularius. The sequence goes on along the minus strand of NC_072804.1, from coordinate 38,806,038 downwards.
TTGAAAATGCCTTGTGTACTTTGCTAAAAGGGCTCAATTATAGCACCGAGTCCATGGACGGAGAGAAGCATGTCAGTTGGATAAAGGACCAGCAGGAACAGGAAGATAAAGGTTTGTTTTTGAAAATTACTGGGAGGGGGGTAGAAGTATGCAAAAAAAGTTTGATTTTTGTCCATTTCCAGTTGTAAAAATCTTCATTTTTTTCATTATATTTATTAATTGCATCTGTCTTTAACATTATCTTTGTTATGCTTTTCCACTGGTTTTGGCGAGAAGACATTTCTGGATGTAACTTTCCATCAAATTTGGATGCAGTATTTAGGAATTGTCTCTCTCAGTCAAGGAATTGTATTTACTCACTTTCTTATTGAAGAAAGAAAGAGAGAGAGAGAGAGAGAGAGAGAGAGAGAAAAGCACATACATACTCAGGTATGTTTCTAAAAATTTTAGTTTTAATAGGTAAACAGATAAAATCATCTGCGCCCTAATTGGCCACCCAGCAGGCTGACCAGTATATGAGCAATCCCAGATTGTTACCAAGCACAGAACAAAAGCGAAGCTCATCCTTGTTCACACATCAACGATATGCCGAGAGACCTGAACTGATTTGTTCCAGATTCATCCGGTGGTCTGCATTGTGGGGCAGTACACACTTCGGATGCGTAGATGGCAGCACGATGCCTTCCAGCCCCAGATATGACAACATAAAGCTTTTTTTTTTCTATTTGTGCCCACAAACACAATCTGAAGGCAGCTCTTCGGGTGTTTTGCTTATGCTACTATAAGGCCACATTACAAGCCCTTCAATTAAGGAGCTAAACCTCATCTTTTTTGATTGATAGCTGTAGAGGTTTTTTAGGCTTTAGTTATTCTCTCAAATAAAACTTCAAAAAATGGAAATAATCTGCGGGATATATATAAATAGGGCTCCCTTAAATTGAGGACAAATTTCATTTTAGGATGTTAATTTTGCCCCAAAGTGCTCAAGATTTCCATCTATTCAGATTTTCTGTAATACTTTTTAAAATGGTGGTAATTTTCAACAAGGCCGTATCCTCTGTGTTTCTAGGGATTCATAAGACTAAATATTTAAACTGCTGTGTGGTCCACTTAAAAGGACGATGTGATGCTAATAGCTTTACAGGAACATCTCCAACTGGCATGGCTGTTGATTTTTTCAGTTAATTTTAGATCCCAAAAGGTTTCCACATATAGTAATCAGACCCATTAATATGGGGCCTGTGTGAACTGGACCTTCTAAAAATAACAATGAATCACTGACATATAATGCTAATTTGACTTCTGTTTCTCCTCTCTTTATTCCTTAATTGATGTATTGCAAAAGCAAGTAGTTTGAGAACAAGATTAAACAAGTGGTATGTTTTACCCACTTTCTGGCTTATAGGAGAAAGGTCCCAGTTTGGTGGGTGATTGAAAATCTCACTTGCAAAAAGTAAAGAGTCCAGTAGCACCCTTAACACGGACTAACACGGCTAACTCTTCTGGATCTATCACTTGCAAAAAAAAGGAACATACATGTCTTTCAGACGAACACAGTTTTATTCCGCCTGGCTTTCAAGGGACGAGTGCCTCCTTATCGAACTGACTGAGGAGGTGTCCTGCTCGTGTTTGTTTTGGAAGGTGTGGCTTGAGTATTCAACGTGTTCATTTTTATTGGCTCCTTCCCCACCTGGAGAGATGCTTTCTCCCGTCAGTGGTTCCTTTCTAGCATTTCCACTGGAATTCCACACAGTTCACAATCCCCCAAAATACTCAGCAAGGCCTACCCACTTTGCACAAGATCCTACCGTTATGTTTTACTCTAAAGTAAGTCCTCTCCTGCAGAGATTCTGATTCTCCTTGCATTTTCCCTTTTTGTTCCTTTGCCTTCCAGCCTAATTAATTGCTTCCTCTTCTCTCTACGGCTGGCCAGGACATTCATTAATCAATGACTAATTATCAGTTCTTGTTTGATAGAAAGGATTAAGTACTGCTTGTCACTTTGCAAGCAAAATCACTCTTGTTATTTTATGTTATTATTGTTGTAGTACTATTAGAAAGCCCTGACCTGGATAGCCCAGGCAAGTCCAATCTCATCAGATCCTGGCTGCTAAGAAGGGTCAGCCTTCATTAGTAACTGGACCTCCAAAGGAGACCAGGGTTGCAGAGGCAGACAATGGCAAACCACCTCTGTTACTCTCTTGCCTTGAAAACTCCAGTAGGGGGTGGCATAAGTCAGTTATGACTTGACAGCACTTTTCACCACCACCACTATTAGAATTTTTTTTTTTAATGAGAGCATCCCTGCCAGATTGGAAGCAAAAAGAATACTCCCAATCCCATGTTTCTCTTGTACCCCCCAAACTGGCCATGGATTGCATGAATCAGGAAATAATTCCTTAAGTTAGAAGAGGCAGGAGAAACTTTAAGAGACTAGCTCTGGAAATCTTTAATAGCAGTAGGTTGCCTTAAATGAAACTTAGCCCAGGCCTCAAGTAGAAATAGAAGGCAAGAGCAGCCCTGAGTTTGTGCAGAAGGCCTTTCCCTGACTTTCACAGAATAGCTTTCCACTACTGGTACCTACATTGTAATGAGGCTTCCAAAAAGGATTCTTTTTCAGGAATGGTTCCCTGCCTGAAGGTTCATTGTGAAGTAAAAATAAAGACAGCACTTGTGATTAATATGCAGAACCACAGATAATGGCAGTCACGAGGAATCATTTAGTGCTCAGAATCATTTACTCCTGAAAAGTCCAGTGAGACTCAATCAATCTAGTCACAAAGAAGTGGCTCACAGGTTAGGTGCTAAGGTTTCCAAGCCCTGAAGCTGGAAGCTTGGGGCCCTGGAGCCTCCTTCCAAATAGCCAGGGCCCCCCTACCAACTCGTATCTTACTCAGGCAGACCAGAGACTCCTTGTGAGACCTTACCAGTCTTATCTGACTGAAACTCTGCAGCTTCCTCTCCATACCCATCTGAGGAGCGACTCCTGACTTCACTATAAATGTTACTTTTGGCTCCTGACCACTATAAATGATGTTTTCAGCAACATTTTGGTGGCAACTCCCATGGTAGGAGTAGGTTTACTAGGTGCCCGCTGGTGGTGGGCAAACTCCTGGGGATTTGGCCCCTTATCCGCTGATTGCTGAGCAATTAGCAGGAGGGGGCAAACTCCCAGAGCGTGCCCACCACTGGCATGCACCTCAGGAGGGTGCATCATGTGCGCACTCCCACCCCTCGCACTGGCCACCGGAGCACTCCTGCGCTCCGATTTGGCCCCAAACTGTTCAAATCGGAGCACGGGAGCGCTCCCGTGGTCAGTGTGATGACGTCACTTCCAGAAGTGACATCGCCACACACTTGGTGTGGTGACATCACTTCCAGAAGTGACATCATCATGCTGCCTCCAGAGCAGACACACGCTGATGCGCGCACATGAGGGTAAGTTCCAGGCCCCTATCCTCCTGCTGAGAGGATAGAGGGACCTGGCAACCATAGGCTGACTACCAGGGAAAACTAGGGCCATCTCCTAAGAATCCTGGCCCATTTTGGAACCAGAGAATCTTTATGGAATTTTTGCACAGGGGATATTTTTATGGCAACCTTCATTCCTTCCTAACTTGGCTTTGCTGAAGGTGGAGACTGTTCGAGGCCTGGCCTTCCTACCCTGCACTATTCAGCTTCCCACTTGTCATTGTGTTTTTGGTTTCCTCCTTGCAATGAAAGTGCCAATCTTGAATACAGGGAAACTAACATCATCAGGCACCAGAAATGTACATTCATATTAGCGGAATATTAAAAGGGCAATTGTCAGTCCGGAGCCATTACAAGCACTTAAGCAAATTATCTATTTTAAAATAAAGGAATGAAGATCGAGGAGTGGCGGATGGTGCCGGAGCCCCACTGCGCCGAGAAAACATTCCAATGGGATGCAAGGCGCATCTTTCTCATTGCGGTTTTAATATTTACTTCTGTTGATGAGAATTCGTCACGCTCTATTACAATTCATAGAGTTGTATTTCCAAATTTTATGCATCAAAATGCATTGATTTATCGCGTCTAAGACGGTTCTGTTCTTTAGTTCTCTTCACCCCCCCCCACCCAACTCTCTCTTTATATTGTCATAAATGTGGCCAGTGAGGCTTAGCTCATGCTATTAATGTGCCTCATTTAATTATATTGTCTTGCAGAAGAAGTTTGGAGGAAAATATGAATTTTGAACTTTTTTCTTTTTTAATAAAGGAAATTTGGGGATTTAAGCATTCATTGCAGCAATGCCTCAGCCACACAATAGTAGTTCCTGCACTTCCCTTGCCCCCACTTTTCTGTGCCTGTCATCCCCTCCCCAACATCTCCACACCAATGGTAATTGACATATCACTGTAGCTTAAAGTCAGTAACTGACATATGGCTATAGTGTTATGTTACAGCAATGTGTCAATTACCACTTTTAATTTTTTTTATTTAAAAATTCAGGAAAGCTCTGGAGGTATGGGGTTGGAGAGAATGGTGGCTGCAAGAGGAGACAAGGAAAATGATGCTGAGCACATGAAGACATGAAATGGCGTTCTACTGAATCAAACTCTTGGTCCATCAAAGCACTGTTAGTCAGACTGGCAGAAGTGCTCCAGGGCTTCCAGCAGAGGTCTTTCCTATCTCCTTCTACCTGGGTCCTTTTAACTGGAGATGCTGGGGATAGAACCTGGAACCTTCTGCATGCAAAACAAATGCTCTACCACTGAGCCACAGCTCCTTCCATCTTCCCAGCCACACAGCATGCAAAGGCAACTTACCTGGGATTTTTCCCAAAACATGGAAAGAGGATGATTATGGGACAACGTCATGTGGATGCTATGAAAACCCCACATCAATTTAGGCACAAAATTGGAGCAAAACTTCTATTTGGCAGCAGACAATGAAAGTAAAATTAAAAATTTAAAGATTAACTAAAGCAATTAATTAAAAGAATGTGGGGATGTCATATTGGGGAAGCTCCGTAATGCCAGTGGCAACTGTTGGTATCCAAGAATATCCCCATACTGTTAAGGGAGGTCCCAATTTAGATCTAAAATGCACAGTGCAAATCAGGGAGCAATACTATAAATTGGGAACTAGGAGCAATATTATAAATTGAAGGATGTCTTTCTTATATAAAGTTTTAGCTGGGGACCATCCTTGAAGGATTTTTTCTCCACTGATAATTGTGCTTTTCCTCCCTTTGCAATTTGCTGGCTCGGATTTGTCACTCAACAGCATTTTCCTTGAGAAGATTTCACTGGATGGCTGTTGCTCCTGTTCAGGGATTCTCAGTACTCAAATATAAATTAGAGAGGGAATATAATCTCATCCCCTGTTCCCTTCTGAGCACTATCCACAGTGCTGGCTTCATAACCTGTACAGCTTTGGCCCAAGAAACCTCTGAGACCTTTTTCTCACAGATGTTAACATGTACCCGCCTTTATATCAGCCATAAAAGAATTCTTGATAGCAAACACTGGTTATGGAAGTCCACCCTACTGGTCTGCAAAGTGAGATTTTTTTTTCCTGAGCTCTTTGACCTACCAGTTTGGATTAGCTTTGGAGGTTCAAAAATTAGTTTGGAGAGACTGTGAAGTTTTTAATGTGGAGGGATTTTAATCTATCTTGTTTCAGGGGGGTGCTTTTATTACCTATGTTCAACCTCCAGGGTATAACTTCTCACATAAATATAAAAGAGATTTCAAATGTTGAGGAAATTGCTAGGTCCAAGACTCTGCCTCAGTCAAGAAGACCGAAATCTCGGCCAGCCTCCGCTGTTTGTTGTCATCCGGAATTCCACCAACAACCCCCTAAGAGGCTTAGATGCTGCCACTCTAGCTAAATGGTGGGACACTGAAGTCTACCCCCCCGTCTTTGTTTTTTGCTTTCATTTTGTATTTATAGGGCTTGTGCATTGGAATTCTTTATTGATTACCCGATCTAGGCAATTACAATCAGAACAGCTGGGATTTCAGGCCTGATTGGCTTCAAATTAGAAATCCATGGCCTTTGTTGGACTCTCTCGCAAAAAGATTAGGGGGAACATTGTTGTGTCTGGCTTTCTTGTTTACTTTCTCTTTGGTGTGACTTGTTTACAGAAGCTACCGGGAAGCTGAAGAGGCTGGCTTCCCCTTGGTGCTTGGTGCCCCAGGCTCACCTGGACCTCACACATAACCCACATGAAATACCACACATGAACCCAAACATGCACTTATGTATCTGTAGGACCATGTGTATGTAACGTGCCATCTCCTTGCAGCTGACTTGTGATGACCCAGTAGAGTTTTCTTTGGAAGAGGCAAAAGGATTGCCTCTATGTAGCAACCTTGGACTTCTTTGGTGGTCTCCCGTCCAAGAACTAACCAGGGTGGGCCCTGCTTAGCTTGCAAGATCTGACAAGATGAAGCTAACCTGGGCCATCTAGGCCAGAGTCTGTAGGAACATAGCTGTAAAAAAACATGTCCTGTATGACACATTAAAAGGACTCTGAAGGGGACTGACAAATAGAATTGCCAACCAATTGGTTTTCGACTGACTGCCAGATGTGTCTTTGCTGTTCGGTTCCTAAAGCGTCTTCTTGTTTTCATGGTTTGTATTGACTTATATTGTGTAATCCGCCTCAAGCCTCATTGAGAAAGGTGGACTATAAATAACCTAAATAAATAAAAATTAAATTTTAAAAAAACTGTATGGCTGGTTTGCCAGCAATATTGGATGCTTCTTTTAAAATATATTAAAACATTCTTTGTGCTGAGCGCCAATGCACAGCAGGCATGAGGAAAACACTGTGGCTTGGAAAAGGAAGGGAGAAAGTTGACATGAGACACCTCTACACTCAGTGCTGGAATCAGGGCATGCACACCTGTTGCAGTTTTCAGTTTAGGGTTGCCCGCCTCCAGGTGGTGGCTGGAGATCTCCCGGAATTACAACTCATCTCCAGGTGCCACAGCCCAGTTCCCCTGGAGAAAACAGCTGCCTTGGAAGGTAGACTGTATGGCATTATACCCAGCTGAGGTCCCTCCCCAAATCCCACCCTCTCTAGGCTCCAGCCCCCAAATCTCCAGGAATTTCCCAACCTGGAGCTATTTCAGTTCCTTTAGTATCTTGGCATCTTTTCCTGTCATCCCACTGCAAATGCACTGCAAACAAGCCATTTTGATGTGATCATGCGTATTTACTAGTTTTATCTACTGCCTTTCAGCCACTGTGTCCAAGGTAGTTTTCTACTTAGCTGCATGCAATTTGATTCCCAGGACACAAAAGGAAAAGAGGTTGGAAAGGGAAGAAAGCAAGCAAACTTTTGGATAGCATGACATCAGGACCATCTGTGAGGAATTGCCAGATGCAGGACACCAAACGGCAAGTGGTCTAAGCTGAGCCAATGTCCAGGGTCTCCTTGCCTCACCTCTCCCTCTGATACAGCCAGATAAAATGGTTGCCTTTTGAGCAATGCTTTGCTGATGCACAGGTGTACTCCTGCACACTGGTAAATCACCTCAAAAAAGAATCTATACACAATGGTGGCTGTTGCTGAGGATTTTTTTTTTATCACTGAGCATATAAACAATTGCAGGTAGGCAGTTGTGTTGGTTCACAGTAGAAGGGCAATCTTTGAATGCAGGAACACCTGAAAGGCCAACAAGATTTCCAGGGCAATGTAAAAAGGAAGGAAGATGTAAAGTGAAAACAAAGTGCCTGTGCTCTGTTCAAAATCCAGAAAGAAAAAAAATGCAATACAATGGAGGAGGCATCGGGTCCACTTTAGATGCCAGGCCAGGTGATCTGGAATTCCAGTATTCAGGGAGAAATTGGCAAGAAGACTACTTGGGAAGCATCCCTAGTGCAATGCCATTTCCAGCTCAAAATGGTGCCCCACTGCACTGGAGAATTTGACCAGGGGCAACACAGTGGGGTGTTTTTTGTCCCGAAGATATTGCCAACTTGCTTATCTGAGGTATCTCTTAACACTTTCTACTTAATATATTTATCTGGAGATGCTGGGGATTGAACCTGGGTCCCTCTGCATTCCAAGCAGATGTTCTACCATTGAGCCATGGCCCCTCCCAGGCAGGAACTTGAAAAGCAGATCTGGCCCCAAAATTACCTTCCAAGTTCCCATCTAGCTTGCAATGCCATCCTAAACGGATTAAGACCCTTCTAAGTCCAGTAGACTGAAAACAACTGGCAGCAGTATTTGTATTCTTTGGCCCCCTTGATGGATATCATCTGGTGTGAGAAGGGTATTGTTGGTGTGAAATTAAAAAGAGGGTCGCAGAGTTTAATATTAGCGCATTAGAAATAAGTAGACAGACTTCTGTAGTTTTTGCTCTAGAAAAATACTTTTACAACATATCAGGGAAAAGGGTACATTTGGTAAGAAAATAAAGAACAGTAACTGTCTACATCTTGATGGTTAGACTAGCAGCTTAGAGAGAGAGCTGAACACTTATCTGAACTGAACAAAGAGCAATAAAACCTTATTATATGTTTCTAGTTCATTGCCCCCCCAATAAACTGGCTCATCCAATAGACAATCCTAGATTCCTTCATTAAGACTAAAGACTCCCCTTTCTATGGTGGGAACTTTTACTTGAGGCCTAAGTGGTCCTATGTTAACTGGCTATCTGACTAAACAAACAGAACAACAATTTAACTCTTTCATGACTGAATGTAGGACATTTACTAAAATGTAAGGAAGCATCCTCCAAGGGTCTTCTCTCCCAAACCTACGGTTGCTGGAAAATGACGTCTTCTGTGCCCTATACAAATTCACCTGACAATACTGTCATCTAGCTCATATCTAACCAGTTGGCCAATCAAAACATCATGGGGAAATTTGTTCAAGCCTTCCAGACATCATATTTATGTCCTCAACGTTCCCTATGATCCATTAAGCTGATGAAAAAAGGGAGATGAGTCTGGCAGGATTTATTCATGACAAATCTTGGTTACTATCAATCACTGTATTGCTTTCAAGATGCTAGCACAATTACTGCTTTATAATTATTTATTGATTTATAACATTTCTAGGCCCACCTTCCCCCCACCCACCGCAAAAGGCATAGCAATCAGTAAGCATCTTGAAAACAATGATCTGTTCTAGTATTTTACCTGGTAACTAAGTCAGACTGAGAGATCTGTAGTTTCCAAGATCCTTAGGTTTGACCATTGGGGCAACATTTGCTTGTTTCCTGATCTCTGACTGGTCCACCAGGATTTCTCAAAGACAGTTCTGAGAGGGTATTAGCGGGTTCCTTTAAGCGTCCTAGGATGCTATTCATGTGGCCCATAAGGATTCAACTCATTTAAGGTAACTACGTCCTGATCAACTCTTTATCAGTAGTGAATTGCAATCTTGCCCTCTCATTGTTTGGAGTGATAGGGACCTAGGAAACCTAGCCACCTCCCTTCCCTCTGCTGTACTCATGGACCCTCAGCATACAATCTCTGGCTATAGGACTATCTGCTGCTAAACTTCACCAAGAAGTGTTCCCTACTGACCCGTCCACCCAGGGCATCTCAATAGGTTGCAAAGGTCTCTATCCAAGGACTCACCACCCAAACCTGCAAACTTCCGACATGATTCCTCAAACACTCAATGCCTGCATCTGTTTTCTGTAAGACTCTGCTCCAAGGCAGGGGTGGGAAAAGAGACATGCCTATTTGAAGCCACCACCAGGTCGATGACCTATTCTGCTTTCTATGTTATCTCCGCAGAGAGCAGGGCAAAAATCTAGCCCTGGCCTGCTCTGGATTCTGCCCTGGGGGTGTGAATGATAACTGGAGGAAATTGCATGATAATAACCCAAAGAGTCACAGGGCCCATTCTAATGGACTTCACTTTACTCCATTTCACTTCTCTTGAATAAGCAAACAACCCAAATTCTCACACAGTCAAAATATTTCCCCAATACCTTTTGCATGCACCTATGCAGAGATTTGAGTTAGAGGCACCTTAGAGACCACCAAGATTTTCAGGGCATGCGGTTTTGAGAGTAAGATCTCTCTTCTTCAGACATCTGAATATTCTTTGACTCTCGAAATACGAATATGAATATACTTTGACTTTTGAAAGCTTGAGGAGCCCCGTAGCGCAGAGTGGTAAGCTGCAGTACTGCAGCCCAAGCTCTGCTCACGACCTGAGTTCGATCCTGGCAGAAGCCAGGTTCAGGTAGCCGGCTGAAGGTTGACTCAGCCTTCCATCCTTCCGAGGTCAGTAAAATGAGTACCCAGTTTCCTGGGGGTAAAGTGTAGATGACTGGAGAAGGCAATGGCAAACCACCCCATAAAAAGTCTGCCAAGAAAACGTTGTGACACAACATCCCCCCATGGATCAGTAATGACTTGGTGCTTGCACAGGGGACTACCTTTACCTTTACCTACCTCGAAAGCTTACACTCTGAAAATCTTGTTGGGCTCTGAGGTGCCACTGGACTCAAATCCTCCTGTTCTACTGCATACCAACATGATTGTGCAGTGCACCTAAAACTATGCAGAGTATCTATGATTTTGCCCTTCTCATTTTGTTCTTAAGGGTAATAAATGGACGCTGCTATTGGCTTGCATTGTTTGACTGCCCTAACTTGTCTCTGAGGCAAACGCTCTCTGCCTAACTGTCCTTGCCGCAGGAACAAGCAGGGAAAGCCCACTTGTACCCAGAGCAGAGAAAAGCCACTTGCAAGAATTCTCACATTGCCCCCCACCCCATTTTTGCAGAAATGCATGGATCCTTGTAGGGCATGTCAGCACAGCCCCCAACATCACACCTCTTCCAGGCCCCCTAAATGCTTCGGGTAGCCCTATTAGGTTCATTGGTTACATGAGCCTTATGCAGGTTGTTGAGAGAAGAAGGCATTCAGTCCCCCCCCCAGCACACCCCCACACACTCCACACTGTCTCTATCCTCTTTACTCCATCAGAGCAAATCCAAAGGTATCAGCTAATTGATCACAGGAGGCCGAGAGGGCAAATCTAAGCAATATTTTTTGCCTAGGCAGCTCCCAGAGTTGAACAATACTTTGTGTTAACATTTCAAAAGGGGGAGGGGGGCAAAGCGCCTCTATCTTTGCTGTAGAAAGGGAGTAAAGGAAAAGCACAGTCTGGGTTTGGGGAGGGAGGGGGATATTGCTTCCCTCCCTTCTCTCGCTTTCAAATGGGTTTCTCGGTTAAAAAATGCCACGGACTGCAGATTAGTGTCTGCCTCTATAGGTTTCCTAAAGATAAGGCCCGGGAATTGATTTCAATTACCCAAGTGGATAAATGGAAGCACTCCACGTCCCCACCTCCTCCGTCTCAAGGAGATGATTAACCCTCAAGGGGCCCAAAAGGCACTAGGCAAAGCAAGCAGAGTCTCTGCCTTGAAGAAACAGCAACAAACAAAGTCTCCAGACTTTCCGGTTAGTGGCTGAAGAAGGCCTTGGCCACTGACATCAGTGAGGCATAAATCCCCTCCGTGGGTACCAGGCTGACAAGAGTCGTAGAGAAAGGGCATTGTGCAAAATTGGGGGGGGAGCCTGGGGAGGGCGGGGTTTGGTGTGGGGAGGAACCTCAGCAGTGATCAATGCCATCAGGGCTTTTTTTCTGGGGAAAAAGGTGGTGGAACTCAGTGGGTTGCCCTCGGAGAAAATGGTTACATGGCTGGTGGCCCCACCCCCTGATCTCCGGACAGAGGGGAGTTTAGATTGCCCTCCGTGCCGCCGAGCGGTGCGGAGGGCAATCTAAACTGCCCTCTGTCTGGAGATCAGGGGGCGGGGCCACCAGCCATGTGATCATTTTCAAGAGGTTCTGGAACTCCATTCCACCGCATTCCAGCTGAAGAAAAGCCCTGGATGTCATAGAACTGACCCTCCAAAGCAACCATTTTCTCCAGGGGAACTGATCGCTATCACCTGGAGAGCAGTTGTAATTCCAGGAGATCTTCAAACACCACTTAGCAGCTGATAGTCCTACCACTTTCACTTTAGGTGGGTCCAACCCCACTCTGTTGGATGTTGTGGGTGTGTTGTGTCTCAGAGAGGTGGGCAGGAAGTGAAAAGATTCAGCATTCTAAGTTAAAGGTGTGTTATTTTGTGCACTTACAATCCAACAGCAATGGGTCCCTAAAAGACACCAGCCTGGGCCTTAGCTCTCGCCACAAAACCTGCTACCAACTCTGTCCCCATGTCTATATAATAATAACAACATTTGATTTATATACTGCCCTTCAGGATGACTTAACACCCACTCAGAGTGGTTTACAAACTATGCCATTATTACCCCCACAACAAAACACCCTGTGAAGTGGGTGGGGCTGAGAGAGCTGTAGCTCAAGGTCACCCAGCTGGCTTCAAGTGGAGGAGTGAGGAATCAAACTCAGTTCTCCAGACCAGAGTCCCGCAGTCTTAACCACTACACCAAACTGGCTCTCTAGTGACACACAGTCAAATGCGCCTTTGGCCCTGTCAAGCTTGGAAACAGTAAGGCCTGGGGATCATTAACTCTCTGCAGAAAGTAACTGTCCTTCTAGACATCTTCCTTTGCAAATTCATCAGCTGTTGGGTGTTATCCAGACTCCGTATCTTTGGATGGGATCCTTGACTCTTTAGACTGAATGCTGTGCAATTGAATGTAACTCTCTCATGTCTTGGAATGCTGGGGTCTTTGGCCTCCCTTGGAAATAACTCCCCCCACACACACACACACACATTTTATTTGTACTTACGTGTCAGTCAGTTGAAAGTAACACTTGAATACATTTGATGAAGCTTTCACAAAAGCCTTTGCAATAATAAATGTGTTAGTCTTCAAGGTGCTACAAAACTCTGGGCCAAGCTACAAGTGATGAATGACACAGGTTGGACACTTGTCAGCTTCCCTCAAGTTTTGATGGGAAATGTAGGCATCCTGGTCTTGCAGCTTGGCTCTCTGTCTGCTGTCCAATGGACTTTTCAACTGTCACTTGTCCAACATTCCACCAAGCTGCCTACATTTCCCATCAAAACTTGAGGGAGGCTGACAAGTGTCCAACCTGTGACATTTGTCACTTGTAGTTCGGCCCTCTGTTGTTTAATAAACATAGCTTATTGAGGCACACAAATACCAGACGAGGTGACAGCTTTTTCAAACAGCAAAATATCTTTTAAAAACACACAGCTAAAGGGCTGTCTCAAAATGCAGGAATCCTTCAAAGACATCCTTGGGTTATTTCTAGAGGGGCACAAATTGTCCTGTCTGGCATAAGCACAGCATGAGGATAAGATATTTCCTGGTCACTCTCAGATGGCCAAAGAGAAGATGCTTCCGTCGGGAAGATGAAGCCGGTCCAGAGCAGTGAACTCAGCTGCCCCGGGGGCTTTGGTGTGCTGAGTTACCCTGTCTGAGCTTCTCCTCGGCCTGTCATCTTTCTCCCTGTGCTTCCACTTGCTTCCAATTTTCTCCCTTTCACAAAAAATTGCTTTGGTGGGGAATCCAGCTTTCATCTCATTCTTTTGAAATTCAATTCTCTCTTTTCCCAGCTCGGATGGCATTTTGTAATGGCCACCCTTGATAACGGATTTTACCTCCCATTCATATCCCGAATCTCCTTCCTCCTCAGCAATCATCGCATGAGGAGGAAACTGCCCTTGAACATTTCTCAATGCTTCTCTCAGCTTGAATTTTCCAGGGGCTGTTATTGCTCACAACAGTTCATGCTGATCTTCGATATACCCCAGCCTGTATTTTCTTATGATGGCATGACTTCGAAAGCTTGGCAGGGTTCTCTGCCTGTTAATAAACTGCCTGAAATACATATTTTTTTCTTACAAGAGGATGGAGTGGGCAGCTTGTAAGAGGCCCCATTGTAAAGAGAAATCATAGCCTGCTCAGGAGATTGGCTGGGAAATTAATTTCCCAGTGGTGGGAATAACGCTCTTTGGTGGTGTCGGGCATGTCAAATGCCAAGGACAATTTGCTGATCAAATCACACTTGAGAGCCAAACAAAATGAATTCAAGCAAACATGAAAAGCCTTTTGTGAGACGGATCTGCTAGCCAACATCAACTGCTACCTTGCGTTAGAACCCTTTGAAACATCCCTGCAATACTCTGGAAAGATACAACTGGAAATGAGCATCTTTGCACTCATAATAAGGGCATTTGTACACCGCACGGAAAGGATTCAAAATCCCTCACATACGTTTATGAGTACATTATGTTCCTTTCTCCTTGAATAAAAAAAAAATCAGAAGGCTGATTATAAATTTCTTTTTCGTGCTTTTGAATAATGAAAATCATAGTGGGGTATAAAACTATTTCGGAAGTATCTATCTAACTTTATGCCTTATTTTGATTTTTGTTTTAATTTTAATATTTAGCCCGTCCTTTTCCTAGGGCATATGAGACAAGGTCATCTCTGGAAAATGAGATCTGTCCCAATATAGCCAGTAGATGAGACGCTTCAGTTGCAGGCCTGGGATTCTTCTGGAATTTCAACTGATCTCCAGGCTACACAGATTAGTTCCCTTGCAGAAAATGGCAGCTTTGGAAGATGGACTCTCCGGCATCGTATCCCTGCTGAGTGTTCTCCCCTTCTCAAACTCTGCCCTCCATAGGCACTGCCCCCAAAGCTCCAGGAATTTCCCAAACCAGAGTTGACAACCTTATTGCCATGGGAGGAAGGAGGGAGGTGCAGAGTTCAGACTGGAGGGAATAATATTTTGGAATGGTCCCCTTGCATTAAAAAAACCCCTCTCTGCAAGCATGGGAGGCAGAAGACAGAGGTCAAAACATTTGCCTACCTTGTGCTGCTGACATTGCTGTATTTCTGTATTTATAACTTGGCATACCTGTTCTCAGGCCTCAAAAAGAAACCATTGTCTTAAAATGCATTTACTTTCTTTGCAATTTCTTTCCTTTGTCTAGGATTAGGAATCTTGCCCTCATCCTACCGAATTTCTTCCCCCACCTGCCCAAATATGACATGACATAAATAAATGAATGACAAAAACCTCTCCCTGTGCCCTTGCCATCTAGAGTGCCGTTGGAAAGCAGGTGTTCTCTGTTGAGTTGAAAGACTGAGATGGGCCAGATAGAGAAGGTCTCTGAAGGCCATTTGTGATAGTTCTTCTTGAGCAGTATAGCTGCCACTTCCAAGTAGTTGCATCCCACAAAACTCCAGATAAGGTTTGAAACAGAGATACAGTGTAGGAGAGGCAGAAGAAGTAAAAGCCCCTGAACATAATTCCTGGTGGAAGTCTAGCCGAGATGGTATTGTGAGCAGTCAGCTCGGCATTCGCCATGTTAATAGCTGCTTATGATATAAAAATCATAAGCCATTGAATCTAATACGCCTCAATTCGCATTAGCAAACCAACCAGCTGAGCAAAACATTGCCAGATCCCACCCAGGAGAATGAGACATGAATGGAATGTGAGTACATGCCAAGTGACTTGGTGTGATTGGCTCCTGCCTCCCATGCTGCAGACATGCTAACTTTGACAATAGAGGTGCTTGTGAGTGACCACCCCCAATATTCCAAACTCCCCTCTTCCCATTGATTAAATCCTGTCCTGCAATCGAGAGCCATCAATCAGGTTTGATAAGTTTAAAACTCTTCCTGGGAACACTTAATCAAAATTCTAAAAATTCATCAGCTAAGCTCTAGGAACATTTAACTAACTGCCATTTCTTTGTAAAGCACAAGAAGCAACCAATCTAATTCCTTTGTCACACCACAGCAGCACCAATCAAGGTACGCAAACCTTTTATCCATCCCAGGAGACAACCATTAAGGTCTTTGCCTTAACGGCTGAAGTCACTCTCCAGCCCCAAGGCCTGATTTGCCCTATAAGAATGTGAGTTCTGCCACACTAAAATGGTGCACGCTTATTCGGATCTGAACACTGTACCCTCAGAGTCTCCCTCTCTGAGCTTCTCCTGGTCAAGAATGCTGGCCATTTGAAGCCCTCTTCCTCTGTGGACTACTCTACTCCTGTGATGGTAACTATCTCCCATATCCCTCACTCTATTCCAACCTCTGGCTAATTTCCTAGAACTCTAGTGGGCTTGTGTGAACCATGTATTTGTATCTTGTGTGTGACAGTTTTCCCTTTTACATAAAAACTACTCTTTGATTTCAAAGAACACGCATCTTGTCAGTTTCCTTGGGGAGAGGACACCGTAAACATTGGTGGAGGATCTCATCCCTCTCGCATAGTCTTCTCCATGCTGCTAAGTCCCCTACGCACAAGTCCCCTACACACTGCATTGCCAAACTCCAGGTAGGGCCTGGAGATTTCCTGAAATTACCACTGATATCCAGACAATAGAGATCAGTTCCCCTGAGAAACTGCTTTGAAGGGTGGATTCTATGACAATAAACCCCACTGAGGTCCTTCCCCAACCCCCTTCTGCAGACTCCACCCCAAATCTCCAGGAATTTCCCAACCTGAAGTTGGCAACCCTGAGGCCAGGAGAGGTCCCTTGGCCTGGAGAAGCCCCATTGAAGGACAGGGAAGAACACAATAGAAAAAAGCTGCCTCCCTCATTATGCTTAAAGGACTCTGTAACTCCTGATGGGAAAGTCACCTTTGTCTAATAAACGATATTGGTGTTGCCGCTGGCTTGTCTAAGTCTGAATGTGTGCTGACTGGTAAAGAGCAAAAGGGTTATTCCCCCTGCTACAGATTTCAGGCAGAAAAGCAGGACGACGGTGGAGCTGAGGGGTCTAAGCAGCTTTGGATGCAATGTGCGTGTGTGTCCAAGTGAGCACGCAGTACCCTTACAGCAACTTCCGCCTGGCTTTTCATGGGCTTTGTGTACAGCCTGCCTCGCCTTCTTCACTCTGCTTTTGCCATTTTAGATTTGAGCTGGAAGCTGGTTAATTGTGTTGAGCAGAAGCACCTGTTTTTTGGCGCCTTGATAAATTTGAGTTCATAAATTATGGCAGAAGGAAAGCTCTTTAGCTTCCCTGTCAATTAAGCAATGTTCTGATAAACCACCCCTTTTGTCTCCCTTAAATGAAAATGCCTTTATTTTCTGTGCAAAGGCATATTTCTTAACAATAAGATTTCACTGTTCCCAAAGCTCAGTTAATTAAACGTAGTGTTTGCAATCTTCCCCAAACAAGCTGTTTTATGCAAGCTGATAAAAGGGTTTCTATTTCATAATGTGGACAACTGACTTGGACAAATGCCAGGTTTTTAAAGCCTCTGTGATCCATTTCCATGATCCATTTCCATGGCTCTGGTATCTTCTTCTCTCTGCAAAACTACTAGTATAAACATCCCAATTAAAGCAGCTAAATGGCTTTAGCCACCAGCCAAAGATGCTTCTTATCAGTTAAAAACGTCCACAAGTTAATTAAAATTATGACTTTTTACTAGCTGCACTCTCTCACCTCTCGCAGTTTCCAAAGACAGCCAACATTTGAGTTCACAAACACATTGCAATACGTCCGTCACCTCCACCCTCCTCAAGATAGGTGGGGATTTTGAAGATTAGGGAGGGAGGAATTCACTAAAATGAAGATCCAGAGGAGTTAGCCGTGTTAGTCTGAGCACCTTTAAGACTAACCAATTTTATTGTAGCATAAGCTTTCAAGAATCACAGTTCTCTTCGTCAGATGCATGGAGGGCCAAAAGAAACTGGTCAGATATAGAGGAGGGGAGGGGAGGGCGGAGGAGATGCAAACAACTCCTTCTGATATGGATATACTATTCTGATATGGATATACCTTCTGATATACTAAAATGAAGGTTTTCCGCAGGGTGGGGGCGGGTTAGCAGGATAATTTTTGGTGGAAGGAATGAAATTTCAGAACTTGAAGGAGAAAACTAGCCTGGTCACATCCATCAGCCATAGAAGAAGCAGATACAGGAAGCCTCATTCAACTCTTCCCCTTCCAGAAAGGAGACGGTTCCAGCTGCAAAAGAGAAAAGGCAAAGGACACTGGTTAGATCAAGAAGGGCTATAGAAGAGCTACATCATGTTCAACCAGGCAAAGTTTGAGGATCAGCTGACCCAGCTGACTTCCCTACATAGCCCCACCCTTCTGCCTTGTTTGGGGTGGGGTCTGACTGTCCTCACTGGTGCAACCTGCCCTGGTTGTAGAGTTGCCAACCTCCAGGTGGTGGCTGGAGATCTCCCAGAATTAAAATTGATCGCCAGGCCATGGAGATGAGTTTCCCTGGAGAAAATGGCTATTTTATAAGGTCGACTATGGCATTATACTTTGCTGAGGTCCCTCTTCTCTCCAAACCCCACCCTCTCCAGGCTCCACCCCCCAAATCTCCAGGAATTTCCCAACTGGGAGCTGGCAACCCTACCTGGTTGTGGTGTTCCTTTTTGCTTGCGAGTCAAAAACAGGATACCCAATCTGATTCTTGCTCCAGACTGACACAGCAGAGATGGGGACATTCAAAACAACATTCATGTATTAGCAAGATGATACAGGGATGGGAGCAGCTGGTTTCAGGGTCCTGCCGTCTACAGTTTTAACTAACAGAATTAATTAAACAGGGACTCCGCCCTATGAGATGAAACCAACCCACACAAATATTGGTGATGGGGTGAGGAAAACAGACTGTTCAACTGGAAGGCCTACAATAAACGCATCTCTGTTGACCTCAGAAAAGCAGAACAAACTGGTGACTTTTCATCAGCTGACAAACTTCTGTCCTTTGGGCACAACCTGGGAAGACCAGGCAGCCGCGTTTGCTCCCTGCTCATGCCAGCCACTGTGCAGGATTCCAGGGGTGCCACACATCAAGCGAGGAAGCAGGGCGGGAAAAGATGCTACTGCAGCCTTCTGTCCTGAATGCATCTGCGAACTTTGAAAGATGGATTCCATGAGTCTGACCTGGCCAAATCCCCACCCAGCCCTGAAAGCTCACTGAGTGGCAGTGAACATCCCTCCCTCTGTCGCTAAGCTCTAAGAGTTACTGAAACAAAGGAAGATGGAAACCTGCAAAAGCCATGAGCTCCTTGGAGGAACTGATACAAAAATGAAATTGATTCATAGATGGCTCTCTAGGCTGCCACCTACTGACCCTGTTTGGGCATAGAAAGTAGTCAGGAACAGGGACTGCGATGCAAGAGAGCCTGTTGTTGGCCATTTGGCCTGGCAGGTGGTTGAGCTTAGCTTCTGGTAGTCCACCCCAGCTTAAGGAGGCCAGGCAGGGGCTTGTCCGATCCCTGGCTGAAAGTGATTGCTCCAAATGTTTGCCCCCGGCTTTGACCCAACAAAGGCACAGTCTTCCCTTTCTCTGGTTTTTTTCTGCCGTGGGGCCAGCCACGAGGCAACTGGATCACACTCTTTCGACAACAGCTAGCCAACATTATTTCAGAAGAAGGTGCAGAGATGAGATAAGATACAGGACGGGACTGCTCATGCCAAATTTATCAAGATCAGCAGTGTCTGCATTTCATATTTATTCCCCAAATACCTGTTCCTGCAAGACAGCCCAGCTATAATGCTTATATCTTTGAGGAGAAAATGGAAGTGGGGGGGGGGGGAGTAAAAGACAAAGACTGTATAGACCTGTCCCGTCCCTTGTCCTCCATTTTGGTCACTGAAAATGTCTTATGCCTGTTTCCAACATGATGCTGGCAAGGCAATAAAAACACTCACCCATGGCACTTGGCACTCACTCAGCGCTGCTACCTGCGCACTGCAGCTACATTATTCTGCCAGTGTTCCAACTAGGCGCACACAGCTGCTTTGTGCGGGGACCAGTATAGGGTGCACGCTTTTGCCTCGCCAGCCTCACATTTGAAGCAGGCCTTAGTCAGCAACAAAGAGGAAATAAAAAGCTTTCCCCCCCCCCTTCGCTTAAATAGCTTTGGTAGGAACAGAAACATATCAGAGGCTCGTCATTCACTCCTTTCCACAAAATTGGCGGATGTCTCTCAAATCCCAGCTTTTCCCAGGGGGACGCAATGGAGCACTGCAGCTCTAGAGGAAGATTTGTACGGCTTCCAAAGTGCAGCAATTTAACTTTATATCAGCCATATTTGCAGCAACCGTCAGTCACTGCGACAACAATATTAACACGCTTGATATCTCTGTTGCGAGGGGGAGAAATATAATATTCTGGAAGGAACGGGAGCCTAGAGCAGCTGGAGAACGTGGACTCCTCCACCAGGCACGGTTCAAAAGGAATTCTAAATGTAAGAGAAGAGACTTCATTTTCTGGATTTTGAAAGAGTTTAATGAAATTCCACCATGTCCACAAGCCTGAACTTCTTTCTTTTCTTAAACACAGGAGAGGGAAAGGTCTATTCAGCTGCCAAGTATGAAACTTTGAGGGATCGGGAAACAGTCTCTCTTCTATGAGGAGACTTTGGGCAGCAGAATTTTGGTGTTGCTAAAGATGGCAGAGTGGGAAACAGAGAAGTTGCCAGTGGGGGATGATCCAGCAGGAAGTTGATCAATAAATAGTTATGTAGACCTCAAAAACCTAATTAAAGGATTCCATGTTTGGGCCATTAGCTGAGTCTATTGTGTGGCCACGGCCGGCACCAGGGTTTCTGGCACCTGAGGCCAGGGGCAGTTTCAGGTCTGTTGCTGCCCCCATGCGTGCGCACACCCAGACTGCATTATGACATCACTGTGTGTGATGTCATTACGCAGCATGACGCTGGAGCCGGCCCCATTGGCATGGTGGGTGGCTGGGACGGCACACCCTCCCACTCGGTTGCCGCGCACCACACTGGCTGCCCTCCCACTCAGTTGCTGCGCAGCACCCTGGCAGCTGTGTACTGATAGCAGCGCAGGGTGGCTGGGTGAGAGGGCTGGAAGGCTGCCCACTCAGACTGCCCCGCACTGCCACCACTGGCTCGCACTCCTGGCCAGGTGCAGTGGGTGGTGGGGAGGCACACGTGTGTCCTCCCAGCCCTCCCACTCTGTTGCTCTGTGCACTGCCCCGACAGCCTGCCGTGCCTGGCCCGTGGCTACCGTTCCCAGTCGGGGGGGTGTGCTGGTGGCAGCGGCAGCAGCGTGGGGTGGGAGGGCTGGGAGGCTGCAGCAGCTGTGGGCCAGGCATGGCAGACAGCCAGGGCGGTGTGCGCGCGGCTTCCCATCCCTCTCACTCAACCGCCAGTGCTGCCGCCACCAGCTCTGCAGTTCGCACCCCTGCCCCCTGGCACCCCCTCTGGCACCTCAGCACTCGAGGCGGCTGCTTGACCTGCCTCAATGGACATGCCATCCCTGTGTGTGGCATGGAAAGCGTGATTATAGGTGGTTGTGAGCTCGTTCTGCTGGCTGGTGTGTGTGCAGGAATGAAAATAATAAAAGCATTCACCTAGCCTAAATTTAGAAAAGAAATAAGAGTTCTTTATTGAAGGAACTCCATACTCTGATAGGAAAGGAGAGACAGGTCCTAACTACCTATCTAGTCTAAGGATGGACATGGATGCTAGAGCAAGGCCTGCATCCATGCTGCCAAGATGGAGAAGGAGAAAGATGTTGCCTGAAACAAAGCCAGGAAGAGAAGAGGTGAGAGGGAGGAAGTCAGGAGGAGGAGGAAATCCTGACAATAGCAATCTGCATATTAAAGGACAGTCAGAGCAGTAAACAATCGTAAACAGTAAACAGAGTGCCCTGACCTGTCTATCTTTCTAACTCTTTGGTTTTTCCCCTCTGAAACCTGAGGAGAGGGACAGTGCTGGGTCCTCCTCTTCCAACAGAAGTGCTCTGTCCTGGGCAACAATTCAGCTTCGGTTCATTTCTATGAAGCTTCCACAGGGGAACTTTCTGGTGGATTGGACCCCAGGGTTACTAGCAGTAGGAGTCACTATCTAAGACTCCCATTCACTCCCCCCCCCCCAATTCTTTTCCTGTCTATCCTAAAAGAGGGCTATGCTGTGCTCCTCTACCCTACCCATGCAAATACAGACCCTCTGGTGTATGTAAGCACTGGAATGGTTTAGATGGCTGTCTACCAAAACAGCCTCAGAATTGAGATAAGGTATTGATTGCCCATTTTGGAAGAATGAATCCTGTTTAATTAGTTCGTTATTCCTTTTTGCACAACAAGATGGATGATTTATTAGGCTACAGCTAATTGTAGAGTTTATTACTTGGGAAGTTAAAAAAGAAAAAGAAAATACTTTTCTCAGTTTGCTGACATCTTTGGCTATAAAGCGTTGTTCCCTGTATCTCTTACTGCAGTTTATTCATTTATTCTTCTTTCCCCCCCCCCTCCAGCTTTCCACCCCCCTCCCCAATTTTGGAAGCACAAAAACTAACAACAGCAACCTCATTTTAAAATGGAGAAGGGAAATGGTGTGGGGGGGGGGGCACAACAAATGAAGCAAAATATAGAAAAAGTAAATTAAAAAAGAATAATTGTAAGGTAAAAAAGAAAAGGGTATTAGAAAGAGGCGTGACGGCTAAATCATATCTCATTCTCATATTTAAATGGTAGGTAAAGGTAAAGGTAGTCCCCTGTGCAAGCACCAAGTCATTACTGACCCATGGGGGATGTCGCATCACAATGTTTTCTGGGCAGACTTTTTACGGGGTGGTTTGCCATTGCCTTCCCTAGTCATCTACACTTTACCCCCAGGAAACTGGGCACTCATTTTACAGACCTCGGAAGGATGGAAGGCTGAGTCAACCTTCAGCCAGATACCTGAACCCGGCTTCCGCCAGGATCAGCTCAGGTCATGAGCAGAGCTTGGGCTGCAGTACTGCAGCTTACCACTCTGTGCCACGGGGCTCACTATTTAAATAGTATACAAATTAATTTATTTTATTTATGTCATGTATTTTATTTTTGTCATGCCTTTCTCAGTGACTGGGAGAGCTGTAGCAGACCATCTCCAGGGATTCCAGGATAACTCTGTTGCTCTGGATCCTTTTCAGGCTGCTTTTAGGCTGGGTTATGGGAAGGAGATGACACTGGTGGCTTTAGTGGATGGTCTCCATCTGAATGTAGATGGACCTTCTTTGCAACTCCTCCCGGATCTATCTGTGGAAGAGCACCAGAGGATGATGTCACCAGGCAGAGGTTCATGGAGATCAGCAACATGACCAGGGCAGGGAGAGAGAAGGAGTTTGGGGGCACCCAACACATCGTCCCATACTTTGCCTGGGATGCCCTATGCCGGGGGGGGGGGGGCACCAGCAGCCTGGGTGATTTGATCAAGATGGGCAGAAACAATGCAGGGTACTTTGAGCAGAGCATGAAGAGGAGTCATCTAATGTGGGAGAAGCAGATTGTGTTGAGTGTGCTGCAAAGGTTGTTGAAGCATGTGAATGTCCTGGTACCACTCATGGCACAAGCAGGGCACACCTGATGGTCCTTCAAGCAGGCCATCAGGGTCCTCACTCTGACCCAGGTTACCTCCCACCCCCTGGTAAAACTCCTGAGACAACAGATGTCATGCATCCATAGTAGGCATGGATAGTGGTTATCTTGAGTCCTCCCGTAAGTTCATGCCCTTCAGTGCTGGCAGCTGTACTTTTGAAGTAGCCAGCGTCTTCATAAAGGGCAGCCTGCTAAGATTCCCTGAGCTGCCTTGCATTGCTAGTGTCGAGTAATGGTTAGAGTTTTAGGACCAAGCTACAAGTGACGAATGACACTTGAACGGCAAGTGGATTGAGTGGAGGGCAAGTGAACAGGGAGAAATACACTTGCTGTTCAAGTGTCATTCGTCACTCATAGGTTGGCCCCCAGACTAGGGTCTGGGAGACCCAGGTTTGAAACCACCACCACCACCACCTGTCTGCCATGGAAGCTCACTGGGTGACTTTGGGCCAGTCACACACTTTCAGCCTAACCTACCTCACAGGGTTGTTGTGAGGATAAAATGGAGGAGAGGGGACGGATATATGCTGCATTTGGGTCCCCATTGGGGGGGGGGGCGGTATAAATGAATAAACACATAAATAAAATTGGTGCTTCCATCTGCCCTCTCCATTCCTGCTGTCTTGCTGAAATCGCGCTAGAAAGATGCTATACTTCCAGGTGTTTAGCGAACATTTAGCACAATACCAGGATGTGGCAAGGGCGTGTAGATTTGCCCAATCTCTCCTCCTAGGTAAGGAGCTCTAACCCCTTGATCATCTTGGTTGTTCTGTACTTTTTCCAGCTGACTCTGCAATACCCTTTCTGAGTGAAGCTGACCAGGACTGTACATAGTATCATGAATGCAGGCACCCCACGGCTACATGCAAGGACATCACAATATTGGCTGCTTTGTTCTCAGTCCTTTTCCTAATACTGTAATCCCCAGCATGGCATTGGCCTTTTCCACTGCTGCCACACACTAAGTCAACATTTTCACTGAACTTTCCACTACAACCCCAAGATCTCTTTCAGTCTCAGCCAGTTCAGAAGCCATCTGCATATATTTAAAGTTAGGATTTTTGTTGTTGTTGTCCCAATGTACGTTGCACTGAACTTCATTTGACAAGTTGTTGCTCACTTGCCAAGTCTAGAGAGATTCTCCTGGAATTCTTCACAATCTTCTTCACCATCATGAAGAATTTGGTATTGTCTGCAAACTTGGCTACTATATTGCTCACCTCCAGTTCCAATTCTGCCCTCTTTTTTTTTAGTTTTTACCTTTGAGATCCAGTTTGGTGTAGTGGTTAAGGGCGCTGGACTCTAATCTGGAGAACCAGGTTTTACAGGTCTCCAGATAGGCTTCCCAGGTGCCCACCGGTGGCAGGCAATCTCCCAGAGGTTTGCCCACCAGGATTGCTGGCGATCGGCAGAAGGTGACAAAAACCCCAGAGATCACCCGCCACCAGCAAGCAACCCGGGAAAGCTTGCAAGCTGCACACATGACTCTTGCCCTTCCTAGCTTGGAGGGGCACGACGATGTCACTTCCTGAAGTGATGTCATCGCACTGGCCACAGGCATGCTCCCATGCTTCGCTGGGGCCAATTTTGGCCCCTAACGGGCTAGAATTAGTCCCCACATGAAGCAAGCCTGCAGCCAGTATGATGACCTCACTTAGCAGAAGTGACATCATCACACGAGCACTGGGAGTATGTGCGCACAAACCCCGAGAAGGCACAAGGTAAATGCCAGGTCTCCTCCTCCTGCTGGGAGGACATAGTGACCGGGCCACCCTATCTCCAGACCCCACTTGGAGATTCGCAATCCTCCATCCCAGGTACCTAAGATTGGTAACCAGACGCTGCGGAGATGGCTGCTAGACTCAAAATTAACAAATGAGAGCCACACACAGGAAAACCATCACCTCCTCCTAAATTTCCTGCTGTCAGAATTGACAGGGAGAGTTTAAAATCAGAACCATGAAATGGCAGCACTTTGCAGGTGTGAGGCAAATCCTAAATTCTATCTGAACGATCAGAAGGAATTCTGAAGCCCCTTGTTTATTTAGACTGATAAACAACCCTGTTTGTGTTTGACTGTAGATCAGGTTTGGCTCATGCCACAGTAGCCAGAAGGGGGGAAGGAATCACGCTGCAAGGCTCAAGCGCATCATGAAGGACACAGCAGCCGCAAATTCTCATTTCTCAGGGTAGGCGAGTACTAGGCAGCACTTGGGGTTGCAGCTTACTGCCCCTAAAGCTCTCCTGCCTCACCCCTCTGGCATCCTAGGTAATCACCTAGGGCCACCTAGTGGTAGGAATGCCAACCTCCAGGTGTGACCAGGAGATCCGTTCACTTAGAACTGCTTTGGAGGGCAGACTTTATGGTATTATATCCCTGCTGAGTTCCCTCCCCTTGCTCCCCCAGGCTTCCTCCCTCCCAGGCTCCACCCCCAAATCTCCAGGAATTTTCCAACCCAGAGTTGGCAACCCTATCTGTGGTAAAGACTCTCAGTGGTCCCATTGTTCATCTGCATCTCACCACAGGAGTGTGAGCCTCAGAGCTTGCCCGCCTAAGGCCTTGAGATCAAGTCTTAGTAGCTGAGGCTCTTTGGCTAACCCAGAGCTTCTGCTATGACCTGCCCAGGTGGCCAAAGGAAACCTCTGTCTCTGAGCTGTGCCCCCCTCATACCCCCCTGCCAGCTGCGCAGGACTGTGCAGGACTGGCATCATGTGAGACATGATGAAGTGATTTGAAGACCTGAAGTACTACTTAAGTGCTATGTTTCCGCATTAAAAGCCTGACAAGGCCTTTGTAGGGGCAGCCTGTCCATTAGGTAGGGTTGCCAGCTCTGGGTTGGGAAATTCCTGGAGATTTTAGGGGTGGAGCCTAGGGAGGAGTGGGATTTGGGGAGGGGAATGCCCTCAGCAGGGTATAATGCCGTAGAGTACACCCTTCAAAAGCAACCATTTTCTCCACAGGAACTGACCTCTGTTGTCTGGAGATCAGATGTAATTCCAGGAGATTTCCAGGTTGGCAACCCTCAGAACAGACACGGAGTCTGGATTCCCACTTGCCAGATACATAATCGAGCTAGTCCATTTTCATCCTGCACTTCCTCCAAGGAGCTCAGGCCAGCAAGCTAAGTTCTCCTTCCCCCCTGTTATCCTCACAATAACCCTGTGTGTTAGATAAGGCTGTAAGACAGTGAACACATGAACACATGAATCTGCTTTATACTGACTCAGACCCTTGGTCCATCAAGGTCAGTATTGTCTACTCAGACTGGCAGTGGCTCTCCAAGGTGTCAGGCAGAGGTTTTTCACATCACCTGGTCCTTTCAATTGGAGATGCTGGGGACTGAACCTGGGACCTTCTGCATCCCAAGCTGGTGCTCTGCCTTTGAGCCACAGGCACTCCCAGGGTCACCCAGTGAGCTTCATGAGTGGCAAAATTTGAAGCTGGCTCTCACAGATGCAATTCTGATACTAACTACTACACCTTTTCTGTTTTTCCTTAAAAGGCACAGGGGAAAAATCCCCCTTGGTGGAAGCCGTAAGTTCTGGAGGAGCAGTTTGGTTTCACAGAGAGGGGCTGGCAGCCAGTAAACCCAAGAGGTGTGACTTGAACATAATGTGATTTACGAGGGGTCTGCCAAGCCCTGAACAGGAGGCAGCTGAGTTATATGCCCTTTAAAATCAAAGCCTTACTGCAGTCCTCAAAATTTCCAATAGCTCCAGTCAGCCATGGTCAGAAATGTCAAAGTTTACTACCACAAGTGACTTTCTGAAAAGAAGAAATGTCATTTTCCACCTTTTGGGTTCTCCTGCTAAGCAGTTTCTGAAGTGTGGCTTTTATAACTGGCTGGGCTGTATCAGAGAAAGTTCTGTTTGGTCTCTGACACCAAACTTCCTCCCTAGTTGAATTCTAGGGGGTTGCAGAAGGTCTGGCTGGGGGCAAAACTGAATCTTCACCCAATTCCCATTTTTAAAGGGGGGCAGGAACAGGAGATAATAACATATAATAACATTCAATTTATATACCGCCTGTCAGGACAACTTAACACCCACTCAGAGTAGTTTACAAAGTATGTTATTATCCCCACAACAAACACCCTGTGAGGTAAGCAGGGCTGAGAGAGCTCCTAGAAGCTGTGACTGACCCAAGGTCCCCCAGCTGGCTTCAAGTGGAGGAGTGGGGAATCAAACCCAGTTCTCCAGATTAGAGTCCCAATGCTCTTAACCACTACACCAAGCTGGCTCTCCAATGAACCTGCTCTATACATTGAAATTAATTACAACTTTACTATCCAAGACAGGCCTCATTAGTACAGATCAAGAATCCCCTCATGAACATCTACCTTACAGAGCAGTTTCCTGGGAATAAGCCCCATTGAATAAAATGGGACTGACTCCTGCGGCTGGTTAGGCCCACCACGTGCTTCCTGGACCCCTGCCCGTCATGGCTGGTGAAAGCCAGCATCGATAGGCTGGGGGCCCAATTGGAGGATATTATTAATTCATCACTAAGCTCCGGGGGTTTTCCTGGGGTGCTGAAGGACACTGTGGTGAGGCCTCTTTTTAAAAAGCCATCTTTGGACCCCACCAATCCACCCACTTACTGCCCAGTATTGAACCTCCTGTTCCTGGGAAAGGTGATTGAGCCGGGGGGGGGGGGGTGGAACAGCTGCAGGTTTTCCTGGAAGAGGTTTTTGTCCTGGACCCATACCAGTCTGGTTTCCGTCTGGGCCATGGGATGGAGACAGTGCTGGTTGCCTTCACAGACGATCTCCACAGAAACCTGGATCAAGGCTGGATGGCGCTGCTGATTTTGTTGGATCTTTCAGTGGTGTTCAACACAGTCAACCATGAATTGTTGGCCCACTGCCTTGCCCATGTGGGGATTCGAGGGATGGCCTTGCAGTGGCTTGTCTCTTTTCTCCATGGTTGGGGACAGAGGGTAGCACTAGGGGAGACGGTGTCCACATGCCAGTCATGGGTGTGTGGCATCCCGCAGGGGGCAATACTCTCTCCCCTGTTGTTCAATCTTTATATGCGTCCCCTTGCCCAGCTGGTGTGGAGGTTCGGACTGGGTTGTCATCAGTATGCAGATGACACCCAGTTGTATCTGTTGATGGGCAGCCAACCTGACTCCACTCCTGATGCCCTTTTGAGAGCTTTGGAGGCCATGTCTGGGTGGGTGAAGCAGAGCAGACTGAAGTTGAACCCTACAAAGACGGAGGTCCTGTACTTGGGCCGTGGGCTGTTGGATGCAGGGATCCTCCCTCTGTGTATGTTGGGGGGCAGGAATGTGTAAGCAACCATCTTACAATTTTGTGTATATATTGATTTTAGTTGGTGAATCTTACTGTAGTTAATGATTGATTGTGAAATTGTATTTTATTGTTGTTGTACCCCACCCTGAGCCCCCTCATGGACAAGGTGGGTTAAATATCGAATAAACTAAACTAAAACTAAACGCTGCTTAGCATTGCTCCCTGCATCATTTTTCTGAGCTAATCAATATTCTCTGTTCTGACTAGCAGCAGCTCTCCAGAATCTCAGGCCAAGGAAGGTCTTTTCCACACCTGCTGCCTGTGAAATGCTTGCCAGGGGTCGAACCAGGGCCATCTTAGGGATGCCACTCTCCAGGAATCATAACAGATCTCCAGACTAGAGAGATCAGTTCTCCTGGAGAAAATGGCAGCATTGGAGTGTGGGTGCTATGGAATTGCTTCCCCACTGAATGCCCTCCCTTCCCCAAACTCTGCCCTCCCCAGGATTTGCCCCCAAATTTCCAGAGATTTCTCAAGCCAGCGTTGGCAGCCCTTGCCCTCCTGCATGCCAAGCACAGAACTCTTTGCTAGCATATGCTTCCCCGCCCTCCATGGGAAATCCTCTCCTCTCCAGTCCTTTTGTCTGCTGAGCTCCTTGGCAGACCCTTCCCAGTTTAAGACTTTGCTTCTCAAAGGTCTGACATTATTCACTCATGCGTGAGGATTCAAGACATATTGACTTTGCCAAGTAAACACCCATTTTAAAAAAAGAATTTTTGCATTAAAGGATTTCATCTTTTCAAAGGTGGTGTTCAACATTGTCTCCCTTTCCATCCTCTAAGCCGGCTTTGCAGTGAGAATTGAAATGGAAAATGAGAGAGAGGCAGAGAGGGAGGGAGAGGGAGAGCAAAAAGCAAGATACCAGTCTATTTACATTTAATTTAAGGCTGAAGTTCTTAGCTCGAGAGGCTAGAAAGCTGGTTCTTGCACACAGGACTGAAATGCAAAGTACACAAACGGCGGTAATTATAAATCAAAGGATTTGGGTAATATCAGACTTTCATGGACTCTTTCTTCAGTAATTAAAGCATGGCAAATAACTCGGGGAGTTCAGTTGATTTAAATAAAATTGTTGGTAGAAAAGTGATTTATAAAGGATTCTTTGCAAATCATATTGACTGACTGTAACTACAAACTGGGAGAATTGTTCTGTTTTCTCCAAAGTAAATACCACTAGTACAAATGACCAATTTCCTTCTCCACCTGCGCTTGTTTGATAATAAGGGTGGAGGTGGGGGCTTGTAGACACATAAATGGACTCTGGGTTAATTCCCAAGAAACAAATCCAAAAATGGAGTCACCTGTTTTGAAGGAAGAAGGCAGTCTAGTTTTGGCGCCCATCTCAAGCAAAGTTATGTGAATTTTCCCAGAGCTAAAAAAGAATAAACTCTTTGTGCAGCATCAAGGAAGCTACAGTTGGGGAGATTAAGGATCATATACAGGGCTTTTTTTCTGGGAAAAGAGGTGGTGGAACTCAGTGGGTTGCCAGCACAGGGGACAACTCTTGGCGGGAGGTGGTTCCCCTGGTACCACATGTGTGCATTCAAAGTGCACGCATGCTCCCAGGACTGCACAATGTCGTCACTTTGGGTCAGCTGAAACAAGGGGGGAGTTTTTAAAAGTTTAAATCACCCTCAGCGAAAACGATCACATGGCTGGTGGCCCCGCCCCCTGATCTCCAAACAGAGGGGAGTTTAGATTGCCCTCCGTGCTGCTCCAGCAGCACGGAGGGCAATCTAAACTCCCCTCTGTCTGGAGATCAGAGGGTGAGGCCACCAGCCATGTGGCCATTTTCAAGAGGTTCCAGAATTCCATTCCACCGTGTTCCAGCTTGTAAAAAGCCCTGATCATATATCTGAAGTCCTTTTCTACATCATGATAGACTGCAATCTATGCAGTACAAAGCTGTTTCATCAACCTTTTCATACCAGACCCAGCACTGTTGACCCTCATCACTAGGGCTACACAAATCCAAGTCCTGCAGCACCATCTCCCTAAAGAGCTGGGGGAGAGGGTTTGTGCCAGGATGTGGTCCAAAGTACAGAAAGTTAAGCTGCTCTATTGGCCAGACAGGCACAAAAGTTGGCCCCTTTTAATGAATATATCTGTTTAATATATTATATATTTAAGTACTGTTGTTAGTTCAAAAACTTTGTAAAAAAACAAATAATTAAAAAAAAAAGTTGGCCCCTAGTGTTTCTACAAGGCCAGGCACATCCCAGGTGTTCACATGTTAGCCAGGCACAGAAGCCACTGTATAGCCTAGTTTACTTCTGATCTTGAATCACACACAGTGCCAGAGACACTCACTGGGCTAAACCTGGGGTTGCCAACCTCCAGGTGCGGGCTGGCAATCTCCCAGAATTACAACTGATCTCCCAGCCACAGATATCAGCTCCCCTGGAGAAAAAGGCTGCTTTGGAGGGTGGAATCCATGGCATTATACTTTGCTGAAGTTCCTTCCCTTCCCAAACCCTTCCCAGCCCCCCCCCCCAAAATCTCCAGGAATTTCCCAACCTGGAGCTGGCAACTCTATCCAGCTTCAGATGCTGAGGTTCCTGCATCAACCTCTTTGTCACTAATTTTGCTATGAAAAGGTAGCCAGTTCTTGGAATACAGAAATGGGAAGCACAAGGAGTTGCTATTAGCAGTTCCAGTTGGATCTAGAAGACCCACAGAATAGAAGCACGCTAAGCTGGAAGAAAACGCGCTTCCTCTAATAATTAAGCAAAAATATAGTAATTTATCTAGCCAGCAAAAAGGTTACAATGTGTAAGTTCCAGAATAACTAGAAACCTGTCCTTGACCAAAAGGTTTGAGCATCAAAGGAATCCCTGACAATAGTCCATGTCTGAATGTTGTAATGTAATGTAGTTCCATGTATGAATGTTGTTACTGAAGGGTTAAGTAGAGCTGACCAACTTTTAAACTGGTTCTTCATACTGTCCCATCAATATCAGTTTGAACTAGAAGAAATTATCAAGTGATACTGTTTAACTTCATGCCATGAGAAACTTCAATAGCCCATTTCCACTCATTTAGTAAAGGGGCATGTTTTCCTGCTCACTTGGCAACAACAGGCAATCTTAAAATAAGGGGGAGGGCACTGGGCTAACTTTAACAACTAGCTGAGATCCCCTGACTTTTAACTTTCACCTCCTTCCAAGGCAGCTGTGTGACAAAGGGGCTCCAGAGAGGTCCCAAATGCCACCTTAAGCTATGTGGAAAGGCAGGTATAAATGCTTTAAATAATAAATTAATAATTAATTAAATAAATAAATCTTCTTCCCTGTTCCCGCCATCAGAAGCCAGAGCTAAAATGCTTCCCCAGTAAAGCAGCTGTAATATACAACTCCTTCCCTGGTTTACCCTATCTTGCGCTCTAACCACAACCAATTTATATTAAGTAGCAGGGGTCATTTTGTAGAAAAAGAGCTGGAGGAACTCATTAGCACACCTCATTAGCATAAGTCATTAGCATATGCCATGCCCCTTGACATTACCAGAAGTGTGTCATTAGCATAACTGATTTGCATATGCCACACCCCCTGACATCACCTATCCTGGCTGTTTTGAACCGAACACTGGCCATTCAGGGCCGAAATTGGGCCCAAAATGGCAAAACGGGGCTGAAAATGGCCAATAAGGGGCCCAAAATGGTCAGGATCGGGCCGCTGCTGAGTGGGAGAGTGATCCACCACCCATCAGAGGCCCGATCTGGGCCGTTTCAGCCCCAATCCAGACCAAACCGGGCCCAAGATGGCTGAGAGTCAGGTGGGCGGGGCCATCTGTCATGTGACCTCTTTGGGGAACTGCCAGAACTGTGTTCCTGCATGTTCCCCCTCAAAATGAGCCCTGTTAAGTAGTGATTCTATAGATCAGCTAACTGAGCCATGTGTCCACCTGCTTACATGCCATATAATATTCCTGCAGATGAGCTACTCATATGAATATACATCATTCCAGGTTTCAGCTTTAGTTTGGTGTTTTGGAAGCAGCTGTTTATTTTGTACGATTTTCATTTAGAATTTAATGTATGATGGGTAGAAAGCAAAATAAATTACAAGGATTAGAATGATGACAGTCAACAATAGTCAAGATTTTCTCAGAACTTGCTAGCTGTGACATTGTGCTTTCTGCTTGTGAGGGAGATGCCGAGCTTGAAGGCTAATCTCCCTTCCTCTGAAAAATCTGATCACCTGCTTTGTGCTGTTGCTTTGATAAGTACCATCTTTATTGTATCGTTGGCAGGCAAATGGATCTTGGGTTTCGCTTGCTGGATGACGATAAATGCTTTGTACCATGGAATGCATAAGTCCTGCAAGACCTGAGCTGCTATACCAAACCAGAGCTCCTTACAAGACTTCAGTTCTTGCAAAGCCTTTGAAAGAAGTGGACGTAAATCTGAACGGCTTGGGAAACCGGATCTTGCAAATGTATTGCTTCTCCCTTGCTCACAAGCTGAGCAACAGATGTCTAGATGAGAATGAAGGGTGAAGAGAATAATATATCTTAAATCTACCAATATCCTTAAGCATGGAGATGCTGGTTATCCATATCTAGTGCCTGCAATAAGGGGGCACTGTGCACAAAGCAACCTCCAAGGATCAAGCTCTACTTTCAGACCTACATGCTCAAACAACACATGACACCAAGCAGCACGATTCTTTCACCCAGTGCTTTGGGTTTTGATGGAAAGCAGCCTCAAGGGGCTGTGATCAAAAGAGGGAATGGGCAGGAGGGAGGGAGGGGACTGTTTAATCTTTCCTCTTACTGTTGTTTGGTTGCTCAGAATTGCTTCCCTCCTTCAAGCTGCTTGGCCACCCATGGGGTTCACATCTTTTGGGAGGAGGGCACGGAAGCACATTTAAAAGGAGATGGCAAGCCCCTCCCCTGCTGCTCTTCCAGTTTTAGCTGCAGCCCCCTGAGGCTTCTTTTCCTTTGAAAGCCAAATGGCAGGATAACAAGAGACCAGAGACCAAAGGAAAGGAGGGTGGGAGGAAGAGAATGTGGGAGTGACAATCCTAGTGTAAGCAGGATTGCAATCAGAGGAGGTTAAGATGGTTTGAACAGAGCTTTGTTCCCATGCTTTTGTTTTTTTGAAATATAACTCAAATAGTTGAGTTATTTATTTAAAGCATTGTTATGTAGTTTCTCCTACACCTGAGGAGACATGCAGGTAAATCAGATTTAAAATTGCTTTCAAACCCCACTCAACTTCAGATTAAAATACGACATATTTTGGCAATGACTCTGGCAGCTTCCAGTGGAAAAAGACCAAAAGTTGTGAAACAAACTACACAGATGTCTTGTGAAAGGAAGAGTGGGAATTATCCCATTATTCTGAGGGCCACTGCAGTAAAAACCCTGTTCTGCTAGCTCATCTTATCCTTTGAGATGATCGTCCATAGTTAACTTGGTTCTCCATGAAGAGCAGGATACATTTTTCTAGGTTAGGAGTGGAGTGTACATCTCCTTGTTCTAGATTTTTAAAAAGTTGGCTGCTCTGCCCCCCTCCCCAAGTAGCACACCTGTTCCTGTGGGCATTCAACAAGTACCAGAAGCAGAATCTTTGTTTACCGGAGGCCAGCTGTTAACAAGAGGCTACGCTTCAGCACAGAGACCCATTGAGAGAAGCACGGAGCAGATTATGAGGCCAGCAACTGATTTACTGACTTCTCTCTACATACGCTGCACTGGCTCGGCTGAATGTAATCTGCTGAAAATACCCCAGCAGGACTCATAAACTTTATACAAGGAGCCTTAACTCAAAGGAAAAGAGGCTCCAAGGACCAGGGGAGAATGGCAGAAACGTGGCCAGTCTGGAGTTTGAGGTTTTCTTTCTCTTTTAATCGCACGAACGGTTGCCAGTTTACTTTGTAAATCAAAAGATGCCCCCCCTCTCTCCCAAAAATATACCTTGGGCAGCTCACTCAATCCATGCAAGAAACTCAAATTTCATTTTAGCTCTCCTGCATTGCATGGAAGCTGGTCTTTACAACAAGAAACATAGGCTAAGTTCCCGTATAACACATACCCATGATTTATTATTAGAACCATGGCTTAGCCACCTTGTGAACTGGTTCAGGAGAAAGCCAGGATAAACATGTTTTAAATAAGTAAAAGTATTAATGCAACTATGAAACCAGGATTCAGCTCACAGATGAACTTTCAAGTCCCGGTTTGCCATGACAAATGCCAGTTTCATGACCCTCACTCTTTCCTCAGCATCGCCTGCCTGGGTTGTATGGATGCTGGAGCACGAGTCGGTCTGAGTCATGTCTTGATTGCCAGGTGCAATCAGGCAGCCGATTTGTCAATGTTTAGTTTGACAGCTCACAGTCACAACCCACTGACAGCTGACTGAAGGGCGGCTGCGCTCCTTCCCACATATCACAATCAGCTTTTGTGCATGTGCATTGTCACACTGCACAATGGAGCTTTCCCCCTCCCCTTAATACTGCTTTATCCTCAGTTATTAAATCAATCACCAAGCATACAAACTGCTGGCAAATCAACACTCCCATGATTCACTCTTCCTTTCTGTATTCTGTAGTGATATTAATGGCTGCCAATCTGTTTGGATTAGGAGGGTTTCATGCATGTGCAGTTTACCATGCATCATGGGAGTTGTAGTTTTCCCCTTTGTGTCTGTTTATCACATAGGGTTGCCATACCTGTGTCCACAAAGGTGGATTAAAAAGCCGCAGCAAGGAGGCTGGCTGGACAGTTCACCTAAGCCTCAACTGCAGCTGTAGATCTGCTGGAACATCTCTGTCTTACAGGCCTGGCAGAACTGTAACAAGTCCGGCAGGGTTGTAGTCTCGACGGAGAGAGTTCCACCAGGCCGGTGCCAGGGTCAAAAAGGCCCTGGCTCTGGTTGAGGCTAGGAGAACATTCTTGGGCCAGGGACCACCAGGAGATGTTTATCAGCAGAACAAGGTGCCCTCTGGGGAACACATGGCGAGAGGTGATCCCGCGTGTATGTTGGTCCCAGTCCACTAAGGGCTGTAAACGTCATGACCAATACCTTGAACTTGACTTGGAACTCAACTGGGAACCAGTGCAGCTGACACAGGACAGGTTGTAAATGTGTCCTAACCAAAATTCTGGTAAGGATATGTGCCACTGCATTCCAGATCAGTCTCAAGGGCAGCCCTGCATAAAGCAAATTACAGTCATCTAATCTAGAGATGACCATTGCTTGGATCACTGTAGCTACATCGTGGGACGTGAGGTAGGGAACAAGCTGCCTGATCTGGTAAAGATAGAAAAATGCAGATCTGGCCTGGGCCTCCATTGAAAGAGAGGCATCCAGGACCATGTCCAAACTCCTCACCATCAGTGCCAATGATCCCCTACCCAGGATTAGGAGTTGAATTCCCAAGCTCATCGACCCACGGCCCAAATACAGGACCTCAATCACCGTGGGACTGAGCTTCAATCAACTCTGCTTTAACTACCCATTCACAGCCTCCAGACCTTGTAAGTCTACTACTACATTGTGGTGAGGGCAGTGCCAAGAAACAATCCAGGATTAAGCCAAGATGCCCAAGATCTTTGAATTGAAGCCGTAATGAAAACGAAATTTGGTTAATAAAGGTACCTCAGATGCTGGTTTTAGATCCTGGTTTTAGATCCTTAACTAATCTCAACGAGTGGAGAGGCCCACACTCAGATAATCAACTAACCTTTCGTCATTTAATTAAACTTTGTTTTGCATGACATCGGAACCACCCGTAAGGTTGTGTACAAATATCAGTGTTCCTCTAGTAGCAGGAGCCTTCCATTGACTCTCATGTGGTCGAAGGGAGTCTCTAGGTCATTCAATTATGTTTGAAAAGTTCTTGATACTATGGTGTGGACTTAGAAAACCTTTCTTTTGGAGGTAGACAAGTCATCAAAGATATTTTTCTTGTAACAATGAGCTAATGACACCTCTAGAGTTTTATCTGCTGCATCTGGGATTTTTAATACTTTGATGTTTGTTAATTTATCTTCTAATTTTAACAACCTCCCCCAGCCACAAACACTTATCTTGGGCAACCCAATCACAAATACCTTAGGGATGATGTATCGCATGTAGGGGAGGTTGGCATAATGAATCAATGAATGATTTGAAGAAGATTTTCATCAGAAAAAGAATGGGGACCTCCCAATCATGTTAATGTTTACCATCACAGTCCGTTGAGAAGATGACAAAGAACACTTTGCCTTGCAACTCAGTAACAT
The DNA here is from genome assembly GCF_028583425.1 of Eublepharis macularius. Lineage (NCBI taxonomy): Eukaryota > Metazoa > Chordata > Lepidosauria > Squamata > Eublepharidae > Eublepharis > Eublepharis macularius. Next base: position 38,769,207 of record NC_072804.1, on the reverse strand, counting down.
CTTACTACATAGTAAAGCATCCAGTAACACCTTTAAGATGAACCAACTTTACTGTAGCATAAGCTTTCGAGAACCACAGCTCTCTTCACATCTGACGAAGAGAGCTGTGGTTCTCGAAAGCTGTGGTTCTTGAAAGCAACAGTAAAGTTGGTTCGTCTTAAAGGTGCTACTGGACTCTTTATTATTTTGCTACTACAGACTAACATGGCTAACTCCTCTGGATCTTACTACATAAAAGCCTAAGTGTATTCAAGACGACTCACCGGTTATCCTGGCACAGGCGCAGTCAGGGCGAGCCTCTGCAGCTTCCGAAGGGCCCGCAGGTCAGCTCTGCCCTCCTTAGCCTCCTTAGCTGCCCTGCGCTCCACCTTCCAAGCCTTGCCCCCCCCCAAGCCTTGGTTTTCGGCGTGAGGGTGCGGAGGGAAGCGCAGCTTGCCTCTGCTTCCCTCTCCTAAGCCTGCGCCCCCCCCCCCGCCTTGATTTTCAGCAGGGGGCATGGGGGGGCAGCGTGGATTACCTGCGCTTCCCCCTCAAAGTGCCGAGAATTGTGATGTGCCCTCAAGTGCTCCTGTGATATGTAATGGTCCGATTTCTGCCCATTTGAGGCCAAATCAAGCTGGTGTGGGGTGCAGGAACGCTGCTAGGGCAGCATGACAAGCCCTGGAGTGCTTCTGCACTCTCAACTGGCCTGATATCTGCCCTTTGAGGCTAAATTAGGCTGGTGCAGGGTGCAGGAACACTGCCAGGGTGGCATGACAGGTCCTGGAGTGCTCCTGCAGTGCTCCTGCCGTCTGCACCAGTCCAATTTCCACTCATTTGAGGCTGAATTGGGCTGGTGCGGGGTGTAGGAACGTTGCTGGGGCAGCATGACAGGCCCTGGAGCGCTCCTGTGGTCCATACTGGCATGATTTTTGCCTGTTTGAGGCCAAAATCAGCCCACTACAGAGCACAGGAACACTGTTGGTTGCGGGGCATGCCATCACAAGTTACCGCTAGATCCCGTTGTATTGTCAAACACAACGGGTTTTGTTGCTGGTTATATTTCGTCTCCCACAATCTGTTTCCAAGAATGGGGGTGGGGGTGCAATGGAAGAAAAACTGGAGGAAGACAAAGGGACTAAAGATTAGACATGGGCACAAACCGCATTACGAACCAAAAAAACCGACGAACCACCTGATCGTCTGTTCACAATCCAGCGGTTCGTGAGGGTCCATGGCCAACGAACCAGTGTTCTTTGGAAGCCTGGTTCGTTGCGTTCACCCGCAGTTTGTGAAGCCAGTCAGTCAGGCACCATCAATCAATTCCCTTGGAAACGGAGCTGGGGGAATGCCTGAACTCTGTCTGCACTCCTTCTGTCACCCTGGAAACCCAAATCGAAGCCCAGCTTACCTTGATTGACAAGTCTTCCTTCCAACCATGGAGCTGCAAATTGGTTACAATTGGTTACATGGGAGAAGACACCCGGGGGGAGGGAGGGGGTGTTCTATAGCCATGGGCACTCTAATCTTATCCCTGCAAACCCTGATAGGCAGTTCTGACAGCCAACCCCTTGTACACTGGGCCAACGTCAACTGGTGGCTCTAATTGTATCGAGTGGAAGTTTCCTGGGGGCCGCGGATTGGAGAGGGTATAACTCCAAGATACCTATTGCAATCTTGACCAAACTTGAGTGCTGGCTGGAGGAGAGCCTGCTAAACACTCCCTGTGAATATGGGCTCTCTAAGTATAACGGGGGCCGTTCTGACACCCACGAACCACGAACCAGTTCGGTAACAGGAAATGTTCATTATGGTTCATTTGTTCGGGTTCAGCGGTGGCACTGAACCACGAACCGCAGGTTCGTTAATTTTTTTTGTTCGTGCCCATGTCTACTACAGATGCTACATACAAGAATTATTTCGTCTTGAGACTCTTGATTAGTGAAAATGAAATTTGAATTTGCTTTTTGAATTTAAAAAAACTTGTTTGTGGTCATTTTATTTCTACAGAAAGTTCAAGACTCTTCTGCCCTTTCAACTGCAGATTTCAAAAGCTACAAGGGTCTCCAACAGCCCTGGAGGAAATGTCCTGTCCCTTTACAGAGGTCTAGTATATGAAAAGGAGCAGCTAAAGCTTTTCATGGCATAGAGGTGAATAATTTCACCTGGTTAAAAAGATTTCATTCAGTCCGTATTAAAGGAACAGAATATTTTTTTCTCCAGGCAGGTGGCAACCATGAAAGTCAACCCAGGAAGGGGTTTGTTTGTTTGTTTGTTTGTTTGTTTGTTTGTTTGTTTGTTTGTTTGTTTGTTTGTTTGTTTTGGATTCCAGGTCCGTTTCCACATGGCTTACCTTTTGCCAGAACACAGCGTGTTCTCGCGCGAAATCGCAAAATCGTGTGAGAACAGTGTCTTCCTGGTGCTATTTTGCGCATGAAGAAACTGTTCCGGCAAAAGGTAAGCCGTGTGGAAACAGCCCAGGCACTTCCTTGCTGAATCATGATTTGAGTCTAGTAGCACCTTAAAGACCAACAAGATTTTCAGAGTATAAGCTTTCAAGAGTCAAAGCTCCCTTCGTCAGAGCTCTGACTCTCAAAAGCTTATACACTGAAAATCTTGTTAGTCTTTAAGGTGCTACTGGACTCAAATCTTGCTGTTCTACTGTGTAGACCAATACAATTACCTACCTGAAACTACATCCCTGAAGCAGTTCCTTTTTCTTTTCCTGCCCTGGAAAACCATGATAAGGTATTGACTGGACTTGGCTGAAGTCTGTTTAATTGCTTCATTAGTTCTCTGCAGGGGGATTAATGCACAATTAAATCCTGGCTAATCACAAGAGTTTATTTCTTACTAAAAGTTTGCAAGACATCAATTGAAAAGAGACCTGCCGTAAATCACAGTCATTCTGGTTTCCCAAGCTCTGAAGGAGAACAAGGTCTTTAGAACTGCAGAGGAGAGATTAAATCATTTCCTCCAGAATATTTTAAAAATAAATTGCTTACCAAGCACCCACTCCTACCACATAATGGTTTTATGAGTCAGGCTGTTCTAGTCCGAACAATGAGGCAGGCCTCTCTTCTGGATCCTTGCAGAGCCTTATAGGCAATGTGGAAGAGGAAATGTCTCCTCCATAGCCTACTACAGATAAACCCACTCTGGAATGGACCTGAAGCTTTACTGACCTGCAGCCACTATAAAGAGGGGGCATAGCTAAACTCCACTTAAAGAATGGCACCCCAGGTTAAGCAGGTGAGAAGCAGACACAGAAGATGTCAAAGGTGACCTTAGACACATCTGGAAGGCATCTATGGGCCAAGCTACAAGTGACAAATGACACGGCAAGTGGATTGAGTGGAGCGCAAGTGAACAGGGAGAAATACACTTGCCGTTCAAGTGTCATTCGTCACTTGTAGCTTCGCCCTAAGTCTGTTCATTTGTCATTTGTCACTTGTAGCTTGGCCCATAGATGCCTTCCAGATGTGTCTAAGGTCACCTTTGACATCTTCTGTATCTGCTTCTCACCTGCTTAACCTGGGGTGCCATTCTTTAAGTGGAGTTTAGCTATGCCCCCTCTTTATAGTGGCTGCAGATGTAAAGTCCAGCTGGTGCTCTATCTGCAACCACACTGAAGTTTCTTCTCTGAGCTGGATCATAGGGAAGGTGTGCCCACACAGGGCACAATATGGTTTGGATGCTCTCAAACACTGTGGAGGCTTCCTGCACTCCATACAGGGGGAAATTCCTCTGTGGAATCAGTCCCTGTTGCTTTCAGCATCCCACCTTCAATATGGAATTCGTAATGTTGGTCTACTTTACAGGGTTATAACTGCTGGGATGAGGTATGTAAAATACTTTAGAAGCTTGAAATGATGGGTAGAAATGGGGCCCATTCCTGCCACTCCCAGACTGTTGATAATCTTGATCCATTTCAATTGAACTTCAGGCCCGATTCTGAGGCCAAGACAATCTGGTGAATGATGCTCATTGAGACAAGAACGGGGGAATGTGAGCCTGCTTTGATACCGTTGTCCACGGCATCCTTCTGGGGCGCTTTGCGAATAGGGCCATTTTATGGTACTTCCAGTCGTATCTGTAATTTAGATCCCAGATTTTCCTCTCTGTGGGGTTTATCCCAGAGAGTTCTGCAGGGGCAGTTTCTTCTTGTGTGATGTTTAAGATGTATATGAGACCACTGAGACCGATTGTTCAGAGATTTAGAGCAAGGAATAAACAATAATACTGATGGCACTCAACTACATTCCTCCATTTCATAGGATCCAGGCTAGACTCTTGAGGTCCTACTCCTGAACTCGTACCCATAGGCTATTTAGGACTGGATGGAGCACTATCTTCTACTTAGGTAACACCGTTTTCTGCATTGTTTACCATATTATATCTGATACTTATGCTTTGTTTCAGATTTCTGCAATCCTAATCCTATAACATTATTTGCTGGATGTCCCATCCTGTTGCTTGTATTGACTTACATTGTGTAATCTACTTTGAGTCGCAGGGACAAAAGTGGATTAGAAATAATATAATTTAAAAATAAATAAGTAAAGGGATGAGGAAATTCAGCACCCTCCACTGTACAGCAGACAGAGGTGTGCTCAGTAGCCCCCCACCCCAAAACTACTTTCCAAGGCAAACACACATGGCTGCTCTACCATATTATCCTGACTCTAGCACCAGTCGCTTGGGAAAGGGTGCCTGTTGTTGCCGGCAACACTATCTAAAGGGGAAACCCCCAGCCAAGCTGTGAGTTGTGCTCAGAATGACCAAGATATTCTGAAGGCATTCTGGTTTAATTTGGGAGATTCCTGCATTCCATGGGGTGTGTGGAAATCCCCCTGTGGAATCAGCCCCCCTTTTTCTCAGACTCCAGAGCTCCTCCATTTTCAGCCCTGCTACTGGTAGCTACAAGCATTCTCTTTCGGTCCAGCTCTTCCATGTTAATGCTTTGCAAAAATTAATTTGGCCCCCTGTAATGGCTGTCTCTCTTGCTCCCCCCCCCCCCGGCCGCCACCGCCTTACAGGCCATGGTAATCCACACAGGAGTGGAGCCGGTAAATCTCAGGTGCCATTATGTGGGTGAAAGTTTAATGATGTCTGTTAGCGCTTTTCTGCCTCAACCCAGAGTGTAAATTATGGAGTAATAAACCGTCCGGAAAGCTCTTATCAAAGGCCCCGTGGGGAAGAGTACATAGTGAGGCTGGCCTTAATGGTGAGGCCACACAACCCATTCTCACACCACCATCTCTGCCACATTTAGCTGCCCACCAATTTCCCCATCCCCACTTCATGCTGTTGTAACAAGCTCTTTTTAGGGGGGGGGGGGCGTTTCAGGGAAAAAAATCTCAAGAGATTCTTCAAAACCTCCAGACATTTCAAAAAATTACACATGTATCAAACATTTTAATGAGCAGACTTGACATTTTCACCATTCTTTCAGCCTTTATTATTTAGGAAGATGCCCCTCAGGGTGTGAGAGGCAAAAGTCCAAAAGCACAGGGCTGCCATCTCATGAGGCAAGGGCAGGGGAGGGGCTGCTGTGTAGGACATAAGCAACTGTCCGTGATCTTCCACATTTCCTTTCATTTCATTAAGGCTTGTGGAGGAAACCTGGTAAATCATTCATGGCCCACATTAACAAGAAGAACGGGATACCATTTGGATTCTTCACCTCAGGCCCAAAATGTTTGCTGTGACCCTTGAGGCCTTCTTGGAAAATTGGACCAACCAATGAGCATTTGGCAAGTTACAGAACAGGAGCCCTTTGCCTTCCCTAGAATCTGTGCAGTATCAAACATTCAACAAAGCATCAACAACAGCCCAACGTTTTCTGGTTTGGAGGCTCCCTTGAATGTGAAATATGCAATGTTTTATCGTGTTTCTCCCAACAACGCGCACCCGCCATATCGCTGTGTTTCATCTTCATTTCCCTCCATTGTTCCGCGTAGAACAAGTAACCTATTAAAAGCGTATAATCTGAATTGTCCGCCAAGCACTGAGATGTAGTGAAAATACATTATCTTCCAGGGCCCGGTTAAAACCAAGATTCAGCTCTTTGGTGACAGTTTGAGATAATTGTTTCAAAGGAGCTGGAGGTAGAAAATACTTTAAAACAACTTTAGAATCGATAGCCATTTTAATTTGCAACGCGCAGCTCGTATGCTGACAAATAACCTAGCAGGATGGGTGAATAATATGGCTTCAATTATATTTCTGTACAATATCTGTCTTATTTTGTGTCATGGCGCTGCCAAGCTAATTCAATTTTCTGCTGCCAAGCCACTGCTTGTTCCCCTTTCAGTTGCAATATATAACGTTATGAAGAGCGCTAAAACCTCTTGCATGTGAATGATCCCTTCTCTCGGAATGGGAATGCCATCAAAGAGCGAGGGAGGGAGGAAACCCTTGCCTTTCAAACACCTAGCAACCCAGTCTTTGTGGGGCGGGGGTGGTGGTGGATAGAAGTACATTCTATGCACAAAAAGGAAATGGGTCTATGACCACATGGTGGGATAAAATGTAAAGTGCAAAAATGTAAAGTGCAAAAATGTAATGTGTCAATGGAAGTGCATGTGGCAGGCTAGCTGATTCCTGACCTGCCACCCTAGACTCCAAAGCCCCACACTTGCTGCTCCCAGGGGCTGCGGGAAGGGTTGTTAACCTCCAGGTGGGGACTTGAGATCTCCCAGAATTCCCCTGCTGGGGAATGTTTACATTGGAAAATAAAATAAAAAGCATTTTTAAATGATGACAGCACCAAACTTAATGAGCAGTTTCACTTTAACTGCTTGGAGTACGGCATATGCCCATGTTGGATACAGGGACATATTTGAAATGGATTAAACAATCTGGAAATGTAGCTACCATAGTGATATTCTGTTCTGTAGCCTATAATGATTAGCTAGCAAGCTGCTTTGTATTGATTTTCTTGTACGTGTGGTTTATATTCCTTTCTATTTTCATCTGAAGAGTCCTTTCCCCATTGTTTAGGATTTATTAGTTTTGCTGTGGGATATTCAAGAATATCTGGCCTAAGCCTGCATAAGCTTCTCCCACATGGGTTTATATAACTGAATATAAAGGCAATGGACAGGAAAATTCAGGGGATCGTTTTGCCACACCTAGCTGAACATCGGCCTCCAGCCCATTCCACCAAGTCTGCTGTTTGCTGATAGAGTCACCAGCCCTTGGCAACAATGGGAGACTCAAGGAAGGGAGGGTGGGGGAGAAGGCAAGATTAAGGCTGCTTTCACACATGTTGGATAATCCACTTTCAATACTCTTTAGTGAACATTTGGAACTGCTTTTCCATGTGTGGAACAAAAAATCCACTTCCAAAGGATTGCTAAAGTGCATTGAAAGTGCATTATTCAATGTGTGTGGAAATGGCCTGAGTGACATCATTTCTGCCTGAAGAATCAGAAGCTATGCCATTGTTTTGTGCTGTGCTCTAGGAATGCCCTTGATTTCTATGGTTTTTACCATAGAGATGGGGGGGGGGTGATTCCTACAGCATTGTGTGACACAGTGATGTCACTTCCAGGTTTTTGGCCAGAAAAGAAGTTGCAACATTGGTCAGTGCCATTCCCCCTTCTGTTGCTGCCACTGTTCATTACAGGAAAGCAGGCAAGCTGGCACTCCAGTTGCCAACTTCTAGGAGGGTTTGTCATAGCCCCAAAATACAAACTGAAACACTAAGAAGACTCCTTCAGAAACTTAGAACAAGAGCCAAACCACAATCTTCCTGAAGTATCCAGTCAAAGATATTACAAAATATTATAACTAAATAAACTTTATATAGTGTAACAAATGCAAAAGGTGCTCAATTTCATAACAATAAATACATATCATGAGTAATAATTATGCCAGTCAATATCATATAGTCATTCAATACAATTGTATCCAAAAGGGTGGGAGCAACATACAAGAATACTATAAGGACAATTCATTCATACAGGTGCGCTCAGGCACTCAAACATAATAAGTCGAACAGTTGCTGAGACAGTAATATAAAGCTGTAAAGTTGCTTTAATGACAAAGATGCAAAGGTGCTGTGCCTACGGGGTTTGCTATCTTCACAGGCATATTTTTCATATAGCAAATGCTTTAGTCAATATCACACCACCATGTTGGTATTCATACCAACCTCTAGGAGGGGTCTGATGTTCTCCCAGACTTACAATTGATCTACAGACCTCAGAGATACGTTCCCCAAGAGGACATTGCAGCTTCAGAGGACACAGTCTATGGCTCACGCAGAGCCACTTTCTCAAATACCATCAACCCCCAAAAGCCACATTTACTTCCATCCCTGGCATGAGACCTGCACTTCAGGGAGACTCTCAGCTTATCCATTCCTCTGGCAGTGGTTGTTTCAGGATGGGAACCACCCGCCAAACACAAGTTCTACCAGGAGAGGGCCTTGCTCATTTTCCTGAAACATGGAGCAGGTGCCAGAAGAGCCACAGGTGGAAAGGCAATGTGGCCCGAGCCATTGAGTGAGTAGAGTATCACAGCTCTATGGCATCACATTCCTGGGGCCTGGAGTTCTCCTGGAACCACAACTGATCTCCAGACTACAGAGATCTGTTCCCTTGGAAGAAAAGGAAGTAGCAACTTTGGAGGACAGGCACAATGGCTTCACATCTCTATTGAGCTCCTTCTCCTCCTCAAACTCCACCTTCCCCAGGCACCATCCCCTACTCTCCAAAAATTTCCCAAGTTTGAGTTGACAACCCTAGTTGCTGAGAACTACTTTAGGAGTTCAGAAAGATATTCTCTCATGGTGTATATCCACACGCATACACACACCCCATTCAGACCCAAGCCAAACATATAAAACAAATCACACATCTAGCCTGGCTCCGCAGATCCCCAAGAGCCCCTGGAGTTTTATCCTGCTAACTTCTGTCCCCCACTGCCTTTGATTCTACCATTTTTGGCCTCCAGATTAGTTCTACCTGGAATCTCCTGGGGCTGCAGCTTAGGTTGTCAGGTCTCCTTACCATCTCAGCAGAAGACGGGGTTCCCAGGTGCCCGCTGACGACAGGCAAACTCCCGAGGATTTTCCTCCTCGTCTGCTTATCACCCAGCGACCAGTGGGAGGTGGCAAACTCCCAGAGGTCGCCCGCTACCAGCAGGCACCTCAGGAACATGTGCCGTGTGCACTGCACGCTCCCAACCAGTGCGGCACCATCACTTCCAGAAGTGACATCATCGTGCTGGCCACAGGAGCATCCCTGCACTTCGCTTGGGACCAATTTGGGCCCTAAATGGGCTGAATCAGCCCCATGCATAGCATGCAAGTGCTCACATGGCTGGTGCAAGGACATCACTTCCCGAAGATTGAACATGCCACTGGCACTAAGTAAATGCCAGGTCTACAACCCTCCCAGTGGGAGGGTATAGGGACCTGGCAACCCTAGCAGGAGATGGGGACCCAGCACTCACCTTACTTGTCCTCTTTGCATGCAAGGCTCTGGGCCTGCATGAAGACGTCACTCTCAAAAAGTGACATCATTGCGCAGGCCTGGGGGCACATGTGCGCTTCACAGGGGCCCAATTCCGGCCCTGTTTGAGGCCCAAATCGGCCCACTGCAAAGTGTGCACACGCTCCTGGGCCTGCTCGATGACATCACTCCCAGGAACATACCCAGGAGGCCTGTTTCCCTGCCTTCCCAACCCTGCCGTGGTGAGTGGTGGCGCGGAGTGGATGGTGGCAGCGGGGGATCACCCACCCTCACCAAAGGAACAGCAACCCTATTGCAGCTCCAGGTTGAGAAATTCCTGGAGATTTGGCAGGTGCAGCCTGAGAGGGACAGGGGTTTGGGAAGAGAGGGACTTCCATAGAGTATAATACCATATTGTCCATTCTCTAAAGCAGCCATTTTTTCCCAGGGGGTCTGGTCTCTGTAGTCTGCAGTCTCTGTAGTCTGGAGAGAGAGCTCAAGATTCCACCTGGAGGTTAACAGCTTTTCCTGACCCCACCCTATATGAGCTCAAATTTATTCCCACTTAATGCACTGCTGGTCACATATCATAGCTGTTCTTACAGAGTTCCCCACATCCACAGAACTACAACCTTCAAATCAAGGAAGCCATAAGCCCGAGGCATGCTCCTCCCTCCCAGTTTGCCCCTCCCCAAGCCCCACCCCCACCCCCACCCCCATTAATGCATCATCAGAATGCTTCTCAGTCGCAACCACAGCAAGAGTGACTGTTTTGGGCTGCCAAGGGAGGAGAGGGAGACGCTAGCTGTGGTCAAACAAGCTACAAATTGACAGTTGTTTAAGCTTGGTGGGTGAATTCCCCAACGGACCCTGCTAACAGCTTAAAAAGCAACTGCAAAAAGCCAAGGAAGGAAATTGATTTCAAGACTGTGTTTTCTTGGGAAATACTTCCTTTGAGAGGTGTCGGGCAAGCTGACATTTCCACAGGCGTGGACACGGAGCCTCGCTTGCTCATAGTTAATTAAGGCCTGACGGTTTGCAAGAGGCCCAGGGAGTGAAATCACTCTGTTCACAGCCTGCCTGCATTGGCTGCTGGAGCCAGGCAAAGTCATCTCGCCGTTGTCAAAACACCAACTAACTGGCTGGGGCGGGTGGGGGAGAGCATCTTCATAGGGAGGGGCTGCAGCAAAGCTCACCTGGAGTGTGAGAGCAAGAAGAGCCCCCACTTGCTGTTCTTGTTTATTTATTTAGAGCATTTTAATGCCGCCTCTCTCCAGGGAACTTGCCCAGGGAAGCTTACAAAATATAAAACATAATAAAAACACGAAACATGAGCAAACTCTTAATTAAAACCCAGCATAAAACAACCAAAGAGCGCTGAAAACATACAATAATTAAACGGCTTAAAAGGAATACCATTTTTCAGACTGCACACTCTTTAGCACAGAGTGGAGAACGCGGAGGGCTCTTCGCCCAATTATCAGGATTCACCTCTGGATAATTGACGCTGCTAAAACACAAAATCCTTCCAGAAGCCGCTCTTTCCCCACCCACCCCCAGTTTGCTCACCCCCCGCCCCCCGAGGATCAGAGTGTTCCAATTTATAGTAATTTCAGTGGTGAATGATGTTGAGTGGGCCAGAGACATTTTTGCCGCAAATGGCTTTGATGTCCATTATGTCCTGTTTCACCTGATTCTTTTCTGCTACACAATGGAATAAGATGACGCACACACTCCAGTGTGTTGCTAACAGCGTTGCTTGTCCAACAGGGTCATTTCTTTGGCTTCTATAGAAACTTTTGACAGCTGCCAGAGCCACTGTTATGACTTGGATGCAATATTTGACTAGGAAGCAGAAATTCAACCCCCAAGTTGGTAGCATTTGGATGCCTGTGGGAGAAAATCCAAGGGGCACCCTCCCCTTTCCAAATACTCTGAAAAGTTCACAGTCCACTGGGAAGTTTTCTTGCACAAGCCTCATTGAAACACATGGGAGCTGTGCAATTTTGGCAGGGCGGGTGTGGGGAGAGGGAAAATGAGCAGGGCTAGGCAGCTTCTGGCCCAATTACAGCTGAGGCTAGGTGGGGCCTGGAATTCTCCTGGAATTTCAATTGATCTCCGGACTATAGAGGATCAGTTCCCTTGGAGAAAATGGTTGCTTTGGAGGACAGACTATGGTATCACATCCTGGCTGAATTCCTCCACCTCCAAACTCTGCCCTCCTGAGGCACCACCCACAAATGTCAAGGAAATTCTCAGGCTGGCATTGGCAACCCTAGCTGATGCTTTTTTCTATCTTCTACAATCTTAACCTTCATTGTAAGAAAATGGCTAATAAGTTGGTGAATTTAGAGGGATCTTGTGTGTGTGTGTGTGTTTAAAACATTTTTATCCTGCCTTTCCATCCAGTTAGGGCCCTTCAAGCTGGCAAACAATTAAAAAGACATTAAAAACTAACTTTGAAAGCAATACACATAGTCCTAAAAACAACAATTAAAAACATAAACAGGAAAGAGGGTCAGGACGGAAATACTGAACAAAATCCACAGGGCAGCTGATGGAAGAAAATTAAGCGGGGGGGGGGGGTAGGAATCAAACTCCCTAGTAGTGGTGGAAAGTGCCATCAAGTCATAGTTGACTTATGGTGACACCTGCTGGTGTTTTCAAGGCAAGAGAATAACAGAGTTGGTTTGCCATTGCCGGCCTTTGCAACCCTCATCTTCTTTATCCAATTAACTAACCAAGGCTAACTTGGCTTGGCTTCCAAGAAATGACATGATCGGGCTTGACGGGCCTGTCCAGGGCAGGGAAATCTCTCTGGGTCTGTAGAAAAGAGCAAGAGTCCCATAGCACCTATAAGACTAACAAAATCTGTGGTCGGGTATGAGCTTTTGTGAGTCACAGCCGTGCTTCCACTTTGTGGGATTCCCCAAGGTGTGCAGGGTGGAATTATTCAGGAGAGGTTTTCACACTGCCACCATTTTTTAAAAATGACATGTGTTTTATGTATTCTAACCACATATTGTTTTTATTAGCATTGCAACCACTTCTTGAGTCTGGTTTCAAAGAAAGGTAGGTTTAAAATGTTCTAAATAAAATGACTAAATAATATTTTATTTATTTATTTATTTATTTATTCAATTTATATACCGCCCATCCCAGGGGCTCTGGGCGGTGAACAGTTAAAATTGATAAAAACAAAAACTAAAATCAATATACAAATAATAAAACAAATTAACAAGGTGCAGTGGTGGGGAGAACCTTCCCCACCCCAAAGGTGGGAGGCCGACATGGCACCGCCCCCTTCAACCACCAAACGCCTGGCGGAACAGCTCTGTCTTACAGGCCCGGCGGAACGATAATATGTCCCGCTGGGCCCGGGTTTCCATTGACAGAGTGTTCCACCAGGCTGGGGCCAGGACTGAAAAGGCCCTGGCCCTGGTTGAAGCGAGGCGGGCTTCCTTAGCTCAGCTGCCTGCCTCAATTCCTCTGCAGACAAGGCACGTGCATTTCGGTTGCCCCAGACCCTTTCTCCGGAGCATTTCCCAACTTATGCCCCCTCGCCAGGGTTTATTCTAAGCCCTTTTTCCTAGCGCAAAGCAGCCAGCCTGTTGCCGATGCCCTCTCCCCAAGATTTTTTTAACCAGAAGAGAATAGAGAAAATGGAAAATGAGAACGAATAAAAACACAGACAGGCTAGAACAAAGAGCAGGGAAATAGCAATGGAAGAAGAAAGATACAGGAAAGTTGGGGAAATGAGGAAGAAAAACACAAGTATTCAAAAAAAAGAGTAATAAAAATGGAACTATCTTGAAAAGAATGGGGAAGGAGACACTCCTTAAATTTTCTGGGGATGAGATTATCTTCCTTTCCTAACCTAAAGCTGTAGAGTTGCCAACTCCAGGTTTGGAAATTCTTGGCAATTTGGGAGTGGAGCCTGGGGAGGGTAGAGTTTAGGGAGGGGTGGGACTTTAGCAGAGAAGTGATGCTACAGAATCAATGCTCCAAAGCTGCCATTTCCTCCCGCAGAACTGAACTCTTGTAATCTGAAGATTACTCACAATTCTGGGAGAACTACAGGGCCCACCTGAAGGTTTGCAACCCTCTATGGCTCGTTATTAACTACCACTGCCCCATTATAATTCTGCTCCCCAAGCCGTGCCCTCTGTGACCCAATGGTTCTTGCATCTGTAAAATATGTTGACATCTCAATTTCTATTGACTGTTTTTAGGGTTGCCAACTCTGTCTTGGGAAATTCCTGGAGAATTGGAGACCGAGGCTGCAGAAAACAGTAGCAGAGGGAACTCAGCAGTAGGATTGCCCACTGGAATTCCTCATAAGGCCTGGGAAGGGCAGGATTTAAGAATTCATTATTTGAATACAAAGATAGAGTCTTGCATCATCAAGCAAACTCATGATCTCGACAGCAGGGGTGTATCTGTGGTAGGAGAAAAACTAGTGGGTGAACAGTCTGTGCCCAAGGATCAGACTAACTAGCTCTTTGGTGCCTTTTATGACCTCTACTGAAAGAAAATATTTTATTTGGACATAAAAGCAAATTTATTCTCTTATAGAAATTCCTGGAGACTGTATTGAAAACAGGGGGAGTGAGAGCGCTATGCATTTCTTTTATTAAACATGGGCAATCTTTCTTCAGAAAGCAGCTCCCCAATTACTAGCATTACTTATTGACCCAAGAGTGTTCTCTATTGAGTTGGACATGGCGCCAATCAAATCAGACAATTCAGCAGCCGGATCAATGGCACCACATTTAACTCCGTCCAATGCAGCGCTTAGTAAATTATACCCGTAAGAATTAAGGAGATGAATGTACTCGAGGCTCCGGCGGGCTCTGGGTCCTACCATTTTGGCACGTCCGAGCTAAAAGTAAAGAGAGATCGATGGGCGAAAGAAAATGTATTTGACATCAATCACAGCTTTTAATACATTAATTTCTCCACCAGATTAATCACCTATTGATCACGTTCCAGCTTTCTGACAGAAATGTCATGTCATCGCAGAAGGGGCTTTTTTTCTTCCCTCTGGAAACCAGCCATGTCTTCCGGTAGAACAGCCCCCATTCCAGGCCAGGATGCGCCCCTTCTGGCAGGAGTCCATTCACCAGTCCTACAATACTGGGGCCAGAAAAAAAGTAATGAACACCTCCTCAGGACAAGAGGCCCCTGACACCATTCATTTAGTCTAATGGCATTCTTACTTGTGAAGGCTGGTGATTCAATCACCTTCTAAGGCTTTTGAAAGACTTACACCAAGATTCTCTCCTTCTTTGTTCCTGATGCTCCTTGAAATCATGTCTGTCAAACTGGCTGTACCTTCTCACATGTGAATGTGTGGATGTTCACACATACATCATGCCACGCACATGAGAATCTGTTGATTAGTACAAATGGATGGCAGACATTTTAGCAGGAATGCTGAATCATTTCTCTTTCACCATCATCACCTATATTCCTTTGCCTGGTAACAGCACCCACCATGCTTTTCCAATCATTGTCCCGAGGACAGGAGTTTTGTAAGCACCTTTTCCTATTGGAATAGAAGTGACTTGGCATGCCTGGACACAGAAGGGGGGCAGGCTATGTTTCCCTTTACATTAGAAGCAGACTGTGTATTTGTGTGATGCTTCTCTCTGTCTCAACTGTAAACTTCTATCTGACTGATTCTCCTCTGTGCCTTTTGTTCTCTCTCTCCTCCTGTTCTTGCCAGAAGCAAGATACTTTTTGCAAAGCTGTCCTGTGCAAACATGCAAGAGACACAGCCACACTCCCACTCACATGCAGCCCATATTAGCTGGCCCTTGTAATAGGGAATGATATTATTTAAATTAGGTTTCTATTTCTTTTTCTTCTGCTACTACAAAAATGCAAGTGAATGTGAATAAGCTTCAATAAAAGCAATTTTTGTGTGTTGCAATATGCTGGCTTGGAGAGTGTTTTGGTTTGTGTGATTCCACACTTTCCTGACTGTGCAACTTTGCTACAACAACTTTGCTACAACAACTAACAAGTATCCTCAATATCCCCCAGTTGTTTCTTGCAGAGTTCTCCGTCCAGGTCTTCAGCCAGCAGGCTGTCATGAAATACCATTTGAGAGTCAGAATCTATGCTCCCATGCTTAAGAACCACCCTTCTTTTGTATGCTAACAGTTATTGCTTGCCCTTGATGACTTCACGTCAACTTCAAGAATCTAGCACCACCTTCAAGGCCATCTCTCTTCCCTTGGGTTTGCTGCTCTGTCACCACATTTGCTCTGATTTGATCCACCCTGCAAACCTCTCAACATTGCAGACTGTTGCTTTCTTTGCATTCTCTGTTCTCCATACCTGGAACAACCTTCCACAACCCGTAGCCAGAAATGTTGTGGTGAGGCGGCACTTTGGGCATGCAGAAAATTTGTGACATCTTGTTTGGCCCTGTGTGTAGACACAATCCTGTGATTTTGAAGAGAGACTTCTTTACTCAAAAAGTTATTGAAATGTGGAATTCACTGCCAAGGGATATAGGGATGGCCACAGGGATCAATGGTTTTTAAAAGGGATTAGACAGATTCATGGAGGATAACTCCATCAGTGGCTACTAGCCATGGTGACTAAAGGCCACATTCAGAGGCAGTAACTTCTGAATATCAATGCCTAGAGGCAACATCAGAGGAAGGCCCTGTCCCCTCCACAGTAACTAATTGGCCGCTCTATGAGACAGGATAGTAGACTAGCAGCACTTTCACACATGCTGAATAATGCACTTTCAATCCACTTTCAGTGCACTTTGAAACTGAATTTTATGTTGTGAAACCAATGCCCATCTAGGGCACTTTCACAACACTGAATAATGCACTTTCATTCAACTTTCAATGCACTTTGGCGATCGTTTGCAAGTGGATTTTACTATGTGAAACAGTAAAATACACTTGCAAACAATCGCCAAAGTGCATTGAAAGTTGAATGAAAGTGCATTAATCAGTGTTGTGAAAGTGCCCTAGATCGACCGTTGGTCTGATCCAGCAGGGCTCTTCTTGAAGTACGGTCTTAGATGGCAACTCGGCAGATAAAAAAAAAAAAAATAAATTGCAGTTAACTATGTGCTGATTGCAAAATGTAGTTAAACTCTTAGTATCATATGGCCTCCATCTCCAACATACACATGCAGTAGTTCCTGAGCAGACAAAACTTAGAAGAAGCCATACATTGGTAATTTGGCATGCCATTTGCTATCCAGGGAAAAGTTATTTGCTTCAAGGGCTAATGCTGGGGGGGGGGGGCAGGGGGGTGAGATTCAAAACAGTGTCGAGAATACTGGGAGATGAAGAGATGGCAGTTAGTCAGTACTTTATTATCAGGCATCTGACGAAGAGAACTTGATTCTCGAAAGCTTATGCTAAAATAAAATTGGTTAGTCTTAAAGGTGCTACTGGACTCTTTTTGATATTAAAATGAAAGATCCCCTAAATTACATGAGCATGCAAATCACTCCTTTCAATCTAGAAATCACCTCCTAATCCCAGTTAGTTAGATGTGTGTGGTTTCTGTTCAGTGCAGGAAATTCACATGTGCCAAGCATTTGCGGTCTCGGTGTTCTCATGTCACTGCAGAAACAAACACGAAGCAAGGGGCTCAGGGAGAAAAGGCGATGAATTAAGGAGATAGGAATGAATTAGGTCAGGGAAGAGCTAAGTAGGAACTGTCCAGCAGCTTCTCATCCCCCCCCCTCCTTCCCAGGCTATCCAGACAAAAAAATGCTTGCACATTTTCCCTTAAATATCCACAACGAAAAGGTTAGAGACATAAGAAAAAATGAGCACTAGAGATTCAGGCAGGGGGCATGGCATACCTCTGAGAGGGGCATTGCCCCCATATACCTCCATGGTTATGGCCCTGAGCCTTCTTTTTTTCATTCTTGGGTAAGCAGGGATCTGGATAAGTATTAGCCATCACAGCTAAATATAGCCGCCATAGTCCAAGGTGCTGTATTTCTGGATAACAGAAGCTGGAGCAGAAAATGGTTTTCTTGTGAGCTTGTGTGGTCTGATTCAGTACAGGAATTTGTGGCACTCTGTGCAGCTGCCTGGTCTCTGTTCCCCCCAGACCTCTCCCTATCAATTCTGCTGGCATGTAGATTCCCTTTCCAGGTCTCTCCCTTTTGCATTTTGCTCAGCTTCAGCCCACTTTTAATCTTCTGGGCAGGAACACATCACATTTGAGGGCCAGTGATATGTCGGTCACTGCACAGAACACAGGGGAATGTTTAGTAGTACTAGCTTGTCAGGATCTGTGGTTCCCCCCCCCCCCGCCTTCTTCTCCTAATTACAGAGTGTGCAGCCAAAGAGCTTCCATCACCAGCTTGGAGGGACCGGCTACTGTACTAGGGAGGCAAATCTTCCCCCCAGCCCAATCACGCCTCTGTCTCCAGCTGCTTTGTGAAAGGCAGTGAATACAATTTTTGCAGTGAAACGCACACAGAAAGACAGCGCGGGATTGAATGGAGGCAGATGTCTTTTGTGATGCAAAACAAAGAAATAACGGGAGGGGGGAGGAAAGCCTAGGATGCTATAAATCTTCCTAGTGGACATGATGCTAGAGAGAAGACCAAGCAGAAAATGCTGGCAAAGGCTGTACTGAGACAGAAATCAGAGGAACAATTCCAAATCCCAAGATTTAGCACAGCCCTACTACGTCCCCGCTGGTAGTAGGTGCAGAAAGTGTCTCATCGGCTTCTTATGCTCCCCGTAGAGATCCTGGCTGGGGCAAACCTTCCTCCTTTCCCAACATCCCTGGTTCCATGCTGTAGTGCAGACCAGCAGTCCATAGAGGGTTGCAGTCCGGTCTTCGAGGATTTATTTTATTTATATAAAACATTTTTATGCTGCCTTTCCACCCAAATACAGTCCCCAAGGTGATAAACATGAAAACATTAGAACATTATAACAGCATTTAAAATAATATATAAAATAATTCAATAAAAACTTATAAGCCAGTTTGGTGTAGTGGTTAGGAGCTCCGGGACTCTAATCTGGAGAACTGGGTTTGATTCCCCACTCCTCCACTTGAAGCCAGCTGGGTGACCTTCGGCTAGTCACAGCTCTCTCAGAGCTCTCTCAGCTCCACCTATCTCACAGGGTGATTGTTGTTGTGGGGATAATAATAACATACTTTGTAAGCCACTCTGAGTGTTAGCTTCTGAAGGGCGATATATAAATCGAATGTTGTTGTTGTTGTTGTAAACCCATAAACACACAACACCAAAACCAGGGAGGAGAGTGAATAGCATTTACTGGGGGAATGCCAAAGAAAACAAAAAAGTCTTCACCTGCTAGAAGACTATGATAGAGGGAGACAGATGAATCTCCCAGGAGAAGGAATTCCAAAATTTGTGTCACAGACAAGAAGGACCTTTCTCAGGTTACCACCCATTAAGCCTCAGATGGATGTTACATTTAAAGTTTATAAGGTAGATGACATGCCTTCTTAGGAATTTGAGAATTACCTTGATGTTAAGTCGATGAGCATCCATTGTAGCCATCATCCGTCATGAGCAATATGAACAAAGAAAACTTCACAGCCCAGATGTGGAAAGGATATGGGAGAAGCTGCCAAATCGATACAAAGGAAATTTACTCAGGATCCAGAGTTTTGTAGCAAAATTTTAAAAATTTGTCCATTTGAATTCCTAATTTTTGAGATTTGAATTTAAAAGATGTTTTCAAAGAATGAAAAACCCTGCCAATATGGTTTTTAACTTATCAAATTAAGTGCTTGTGTTCCTCATATTTTTTTTACTGTATCTCTGTTTTATTTCATCTACAAAATACTCAGGGTGGTAGTTTTATTAAAGTCCCTGGATTCGGTAGCCCCCACAACTGGGATTGCTGCCAAGACAACCCAGATTTGGAGGACTATACATTCAAAACAGTTTGCAGGCAAATTTGGGCTTGCGGAATATATTTGAGAACGTTTCTCCAAATTAAATTCTGCTTTTCTGGCCAAGTCCTCTGGGTAAAAACTGCATCCTTCTCCCTTCCGTACAGAGCCTAGCACATTTTATAAAGCTTGGCTTTATATGCAGTTTTTATTGCCATAGCCTTGACAACCCCTTGCCGCCTTCCCTTGGGGTCCATCAGTGCTGCATCCGGCTTGTCAGTGTGCCAGAGAGGAGATGGGAGAGCATAAAGATCCAGAATTTCACCCATTCTTCATCAGTTAGCTGAACGGATGCCTGAGCCAGCCTCACCTTTGCAAACAGAATGCAGCCCCTTGGCAATTTTGCCTGCTGCTTCCCTAGCACAAAGGAGCGCCTCCGCCATTCCGCAGCCTGCAAAAATCAATTCCGTAAGGCTTAGGATTGCCTGGGCTTGAGCGAAAAAGATGACGAGGCTGATAAAATTAATTAGCAAACGAGAGAGACGATCTGCGAGGCTGTTTGACGGGCTCAGTATATTACATATCAACACTGGCTTTATCGCCCTGACAAAAGAGGAACACTCTCGCCACTGAAGGTTATCACAGGTGATGTGACAGGTACAATTGTTTTCCTTTCAAGATTCAGCGTGACAGGTTATTGAAACGAAGTGCGTTTCCAGCTAACACTCAGCTGTCAGTCATTCAAATTAGCAAACACAGTCCTGCTGGAATCCTCTTGAATTTATATTAGAATTATAGATGAACTGACAGTAATGGAGTTTTACATCCCTCTCAGCCTGAACTTAGTAGCTCCCAAAACAAATGGAATACACTCCCCCCGGGGCTCCAGGGTGCAAGATGGTGCTTCCAGTTATGGCATTCAGAGGAAGTCGATGAAGAAAGAGAACTGGCCCCTCCTAGCCTTTGTTAGAACAGCAGATGCTCAAACTGGGTTGTATGGGCGATGGGCACAGTCTCAAGCTTCAAAGAGAGTTTAGTTATCTTGAGGCATAGACATTAGCACCATGTTTCTGAAGCTAGTTCTCAATTACTGAAGGACAAGACAAGGTACAGCAGGTCATATGATACTCTCAGGGCCAAGCTAGAAGTGACGAATGACACTTGAATGGCAAGTGAACAGACTCACATGTATTCCTCCCTGTTCACTTGCGCTCCACTTGCACTCCACTGTGGAGTGCAAGTGGAGTGCAAGTGAACAGGGAGGAATACATGTGAGGGCCAAGCTACAAATGATAAATGACACTTGAACTGCAAGTGAACAGACTCACATGTATTCCTCCCTGTTCACTTGCACTCCACTTGCACTCCACAGTGGAGTGCCAGTAGAGCGCAAGTGAACAGGGAGGAATACATGTGAGGGCCAAGCTACAAATGATAAATGACACTTGAACGGCAAGTGAACAGACTCACATGTATTCCTCCCTGTTCACTTGTGCTCCACTTGCGCTCCACTCGAGTGGAGTGCAAGTGAACAGGGAGGAATACATGTGAGTCTGTTCACTTGCCATTCAAGTGTCATTCGTCACTTGTAGCTTGGCCCACAGTCTGTTCACTTGCCATTCAAGTGTAATTCGTCACTTTTAGCTTGGCCCTCACACACATTGGATAATGCACTTCCAGTGCACATTAGTGATCATTTGAGACTGGATTTTCTGGTGTGTAAAATCTACTTGCAAATGATTGCTAAAGTGCATTGAAACTGCATTACCCAAGATGTGTGAAAACATCATTCGTCTTCAGAGCAGTTTGTTAAATTGTTGCTGGTAGGAAAGCCAACACTTCTTTTCCCCTGTCTGTCTATGGGAAGGGGAAACAGGGAATGCCTTACCTCTAGTTTCTTCCAGCAGAACTGGGCACCAGAGTCAGGAAAGGTAGCAGTCACCTCTTGGGAGTCTTCATTGCCCATCTGCAATGAAGAAAAAAGGGATTTCCTGATGGATGTGCTTAAATAGCATGTGTACATTAGACATATGTCCGTTGGAATATGGCCTACATTAAAATCCAAGCCTAAATCCACACTACAGTAGCCTGAACATAAGGAAAAACACCTTACTTCTGTCATGCCTCACCCCAAGGAGCTGCTCGCTTTAAAATGCCCTCTGAGCAAGACTGTGACCCGAGTTGCAACCACTCCTTGGGATCTTTGATTAAGTGGTGAAATGCCTCTAAATCCAGGAAGGCACACTGATATCTAGACTGAGGGAACACAGAAAGAAAAGATTATTAAAGGGAAAGAATTTATATATCTATAGATAAAGATAGGAGTCAATCAATCTATCTATATAGTTCCAATGCTGTTTTTCCTTTGGAAAAAAAGAGGTGCCAGTACTCATTATATTCTTATGTCTCAGTCCCATTCCTGAATGCCAAGAGATGCTGGTACTCCATAAAGAGGTGCCAATACTCCATACCAGCTCATACCCCCTGGAAAAAAGTCTGTCCGTCTGTCAGTCTACCTATCTAAATAAGCAGACTAAGGAGCAGCTCAAGTCAAAAATAATATCAAGCATCTTTACCAAGCATATAAAATTTTTGTGCCAGATAAAATATTAGAAAGACAGACAGATCTGGCATATTAGGAAGAAATTCTGCAGAAAGGATGATTTTTCTCCCACCCCCAGTTCTATCTTTCCTTGCAATGCCAGCCTCTCCTCCATTTGGAATATCCTGTGTGGCCCAAAGTCACCTCCTGCGTTCATTCCCCTTTGTCCTTCACTCGCTGCAGTCAATAGCTTATCTGCAGCAAAAAGGTAATTCCTTGGGGCCAGTTCTCCGGGTTACCTTGTTAAGTGCAACTTTTGCTAAAATTGAGCCATGCGTAATCTCTCCCCTTCCTGAACAGAGCTCTAAGTTTTTCATTACAGACCCCCCCAAAAAACTTCCTCCTCTTCACCAGCCTTTTTTTGCTGACTGGCAGATATGTGAAGGCTGCACTTTGTGTTGTGCTGATGTGACAAAGTTCCTCGGTGACACTGTTTCCCCAGATTTGCCTGACAATAATGATGCCACAGAGCTGCAGGCAGAACATGTGATGAACTGGCCCCCGAAGCCAGTTCTCAGCCACTAGGTGCCCTTTGAGCTATATTCAAATTAAGGATGGGCTCAAAGCTACTTTGGAGGTCCCCCTGCCCACCCCCCAAAACCAAACAGTGAATACTTGTGCAGTAGTTGTTCTATTTTAGTATTACCTACCAGCTGCAAAGAGCATTTCAGGGAATAAGCTTCTGCTGAAACTTTGATTTCTTCTACACACAGCTCTTTCTACACAAACACACACCCTGCATTGGTTCTTCTGCACAACATCTTCATGTGGTCATTCTGTGTTTTCCTCAAATCCATTGGTACAAACTTTCAGGCCGTGCCCAAAGCAGGTTTCAGAAAAGCATGGATGGGGAGGTATGGATAGCTGCACCTACCTATCCACATCTGGTACCACATTTGATACAATTTCTCCTTGTGCATGCTATCCTTCCCCCCCCCCCCCAACCACCACCAAGGGGGCTTTTGTCACCTCTATCGTTTAATGGTAGCAGATACAGTTCTAATGTTATAGCAATACACCTACTGCCAATTTTTAAAACAACACAAATTTGCTGGTGATTGGTGTCAGGGAAGACATACACATGTACACATGAAGATGCCTTATATTGTATTAAATCACAGGTCCATAAAGGTCATTATTGTCTACTCAGATTGGCAGCAGCTCTCCAGGATCTCAGGCAGAAGTCTTTCCCATCGCCTACTGCTTGGTCCTTTTAATTGGAGATGGCAGTGATTGACAGCCTTCTGCATGCCAAGCAGAGGAACTACCACTGAGCCATGGCCCCTCCCCAATGACAGGCATAAGGGGATACTGCCGGAAATAAGCTCATGCAGAAGCTCCATTGCTGCCACAAAGGCCTCCACAATGAAGGAGGAATAGGAAATCATCCCTCCGTGGCAGCAACCTTGACAGGATAGGACTCAGCTCATCCTTAATGTAAAAGTGTGGCATAAATCTAAAGACTAGCTCTTTCAAGAGCAATGAGCCCCCTCCCAGCATCCACACTCCAACTGCAACTCCAACACGATGCCGATCATTCTTAGGAAAATGAAAGGAAAAGAGGACTGGAAAGGCCTGACTAGCAACACACGACCTAAGTAGCCAATAGAGGCTGGAGGATCCTGGTTCATGGCTTTGGCCCAGGCTGAGCTGAAAATCTGCAGAGCTAGAATGGGGCCATTGGCCATGAGCTGCAGGTGGAAGCAGCAGGGAGCAAAGTCACATGCCACCCCAGGGCTTGGAACTGCTCCCCAGCAGGACAGATGTGGCTTCTTCTGCAATGGCCCAATTTCAGCTGAGCTCCTAAACTGTAGCCCGGCTGCAAATTAAGACCTCCCGTATTTGGGCTTTACTTTATGCCACCAAAAGAGGCCTCCGCTGAATCTGATTGGAGTGGCAGCACTGGGGGGGGGGGCGGGGAGAAGCTAACTCTCTCCCTACCTTCGGGCTGTTTTCCTGATTCAAATCTCCCTGCCATGAAACTGCAGATAATCTTGCAGGTAAAAAAAAAACCACACCAGTTTCTCCCTGCAGGCCTATTAGCAATTTATGAAAGGTATTTACATCAAGAAAATGGTCAAATATACCCTCCCTAACAGCACCACAACAAATCACATTTGTGACAGCTTGGGTTGCCAACCTCCAGGTGGCATCTGGAGAGCCCGCAGAATTACAAGTGATCTCCAGACTACAAGAGATCAATTCCCCTGGATAAAATGGCTGTTTTGGAGGTAGGGTTGCCAGCCCCAAGTTGGGAAATTCCTGGAGAACTGGGGGGGGGGGGGTGAAACCGGGAGAAACCTGGAGAAAGAGGGGTTTGGGGAGGGAAAGGACCATGGCATAGCATAATTCCATAGAGTCCACCCCCCAAAGTAGCCATTTTCTCCAGGTAACTGATGTCTGTGGCCTGGAGACCAGTTGTATCCCATGAGATCTCCAGCCACTACCTGGAGGCTGGTAACCCTATTTGGAGGGGAGACTGTTCAGCATTATATTCTGCTGAGTTTCCTCCCCTCCCCAAAACCCATCTTCCCCAGGATCCACTCTCAAAATCTCTAGGAATGTTCCAACCTAGAGCTGGCAACCCTACAGTGACAGCTGCAAATTAAAAACAAGAGTGATGGGAGATCCAGTCACAGCTCTTCTGCTTACCACGTAAGGTGACTGTTCACATCTAAGCTGCATCCCTTGGCTAGGGGCCCATAAAGAGTGCAGAGAGCAGGTCCTTGCCCTGGCACTGAACTAACAGTGCAATCCTAAGAGTTACTATGCCCATTGAAATCAGTGGGATTAGACTGCCATTCCCCCAGTGTGGGGAGAGGGATCCCCCACTCCTAGCCTCCTCCTCCCACCACCACTCACCTGCGGGAAAGGTGCGGGAACAGGCCTCCCAGGGTGCACTCCCAGCATGGCATGGCGTCACTTCCAGGAGTGACGTCATCGCACAGGCCCAAGAGTGTTCCTGGGCTTCACACTGGCCAATTCAGCACATTGGGGTGCCCAGATCAGCCCGAAGCGAAGCCCGGGAGTACTCCCAGGGCCTGCATAATTATGTCACTCCCGGAAGTGACATCATTGCATAGGTGTCGGGACGGAGCCATCAAGCGTAAAGAGAAGACTTGGAGGAGTGCAAGGTAAGTGCCAGGCGTCTCCCCACCCCCACTTGGAGGATGTAGGGACCTGGTAACTCTAGACTGGAGTAACTTTGCTTAGGATTGCACTATGTCTTTCAGGAGCACAAATGGCTCTCCCTGGCTGAGCTTCAAAGCTCATATCCAGAGTGCTCCAAACTGCTGCTGCAAACCTAATCCCTGGAATGGACAAGTGAATGGTTTTGGATCCCTGGTGCTGCCTCACTCTCCTGATGGTAGGGCAGTGTTGCCCTCTGAGTTCTTCACTTTTTGTGAAGGGAAAGACCTTGCATGCCTCACGTTTCATTGGTGGAGATTCATCTGAGGGCCCCGTTGCGATTGTATTCGCTCAGAGGGGCTGGGTCTCTACCAAAACGGCAGGAGAGCTCCTTTGCCATAGCGTCTAGAGGCACCTAAAGTGATGCTGGAAAAGGCCACCGTCTTGTCAGCATGTGCAGTGCTGTGTTTGCACAGCAAAGTCCTTCAGAGTCTAATTACGCTTTACACAATCCATGTGTTTTGTCAACTCTTGTGTTTTCTCTCCCTCCCTCCCTCCTAGGGCCGGTGCCAGAGGTTTTGGCGCCCGCGGCGGCGTGTGCGCGCGGGCGCGCCACGGACTGCGTGATGACGTCATTGCAGACGTCATCACGCGCCGCAGGGGGGCTGGGCGGCGTGTGGAGGACCGCCGAGCGCAGAAGCTGCGAGCTGCTGCTGGAGCGGCGCGCGGAGGCTGCTCCGTACGCCGCCCCAGCAGCAGCTCACGACTTCTACGCCCAGTTGGGGCGGAGGAGTGCACAGCAGAGCTGGGGTGGCTGGCTGCAGCAGTAGCTGCAGCCAGCCAGCCAGCCCCGTGCTGCCGCCGCCACATGCCCCAGCCGAGCGCAGAAGCTGTGAGCCGGGGCTGGGGCGGCGCACGGAGGCTGCTCCGTGCGCCACCCCAGCAGCAGCTCACGGCTTCTGCGCCCGGCTGGGGCGGAGGAGCACGCAACGGAGCCAGCCAGCCCCGTGCTGCCGCCGCCACATGCCCCAGCCGAGCGCAGAAGCTGCGAGCCGGGGCTGGGGCGGCGCACGGAGGCTGCTCCGTGCGCCACCCCAGCAGCAGCTCACGGCTTCTGCGCCCGGCTGGGGCGGAGGAGCACGCAACGGCCGCCGCCCCCCCACCGCCGCCGCCCCCACACGCCCCAGCCGGGAGCAGAAGCTGCGAGCCGCTGCTGGGGCGGTGCGTGGAGGCTGCGCCCGGCTGGGAAGTGTGGCGGCGGCAGCGGGGCTCAAGCGGCGCACAGAGGCTGCGCCCGGCTGGGGTGTGTGGCAGCGGTCGTGGCAGCAAGGGGCTGGCTGACTGGCTGCAGCAGTAGCTGCAGCCAAGTCATGCCAGCTTCGCTGCGCGCGTCTCCACCCCCCAACACCCCTTCCAGCGCCCCTCCAGTGCCCGCGCGCCCGAGGCCACCGCCTACCTGGCCTCCATGGGCGCGCCGGCCCTGCTCCCTCCCTCCCTCCCTCTCTCTCTCTCTCTCTCTCTTGGGTCTTGTAAAATAGGTGGAGAAAAGAGAGGAGTCACATAAAGATGGTGACAAGAATTGGGCCGCATTCAGGCCGAATTGGGCTCCATTTGACCCCCTACAGAGCACAGCAGTGCTCCCAGAGGCAGCTCCCACCCTGCAAAATGACGTCACTTCCAGATGTGATGTCATCATGCCAGGGAGAGCCATGTGATGTCATCATGCAGGTACATTGGGGCCAAATTGGGTGGCAGCGCACAGAAGAGTGGCCAGGAGGGGAGGGAGGTGCAGAAGAGTGGGAGGAGGGGGAGGTGCAGTGGCCTCCTTGGCAAGCCCTGTTGCCAAGGACTCACCTCTTCCCTCACTAGGAGTGTACCACCATGCCTGTGCTCTGGGAAAAGAGGTGAGTCGCCTCTAACACGGCTTGCCTTTTACATGTAGATCTCTAAAGAAGTAGATCCCAACTGCTTTTAAAGTGAATGTGCCTTTAGGGTGTGGTCCACCTCAACAGAGGGAGAGACCACCCCACCCCCCAAGAAAGCCAAAGGTCCTGGGGATATCATCTGAGCCATTTAGAAGTTTGGCCAAAGTCACATCTCTTATTCAACAGCTTGTCGACTCAAAGTGAAGGATGGAGCCATTTCTTATCTTCCTTTTTTTAGATCAAAGGCGAGGAAACATGTTGAAAATTTTAAGAGGCAAGAAGCTCTCTCCCACACAGGCACGTGCTCCAAAGGGCCTTCCAATACCAGCCCTACATTTTGAAGAGCCTAGAAAAAATGTAGCACTTAAAAATATCCCGGGAGACATTCACATGGCAGAGTGAAAAGAGGACCATGCCTGACAAGATATGAAAGGTGCTGAGCAGAGCCGGCAGCTGCCACTGTCTGCAGTCCCCCAGGAGCAGCGTGCTGTGATGCACCTTGTGACATTTCCATTCTCGGCGTGGAAGCGTTGAGGAGGCCAGCACTGGATGTTCCTTGCAGAATTACTGTGCCGTCCTAAGAGCACTTCCTAGAAGTAAGCCCCATTGAGCAGACCTGAATGGGCCTCTGCGTAGACCTGCTTTGGATTGCTCTCCTGTCTTCTACTTTAGGAATTCAGGGTCATGGCAAGGACATAGGATTGGCTCAACATCTTTGGATTTGTTTCAGTAACTCAGCTTTTGCTGTTCTCTGTGATGAAGTTACCATCGTGGGATATACTGGCTCATTTTTAGTTGTGTGTTCTAATGAATGTTTTGCCTACAATGCGCTAGAAGGGGGGGGGGAACAGAGCAAGTGTGACCTCTGGAGGATATACTTACACATTTGTGTGCCACCTCCCCTGTTTCCATTGGCTGAACTGCTGTGATGTTCTGGAATATTAACAAACATTCGTAGTGCTTAGAAAGCTTTGCATTAGAATACAAGCAAATGTAACTTTTTTGAGGCAAGAGAAAAGTCACAGGGGTTGGGAAAAACATGAGTAAGAAAACTAGAACACCTCAGGGATCCTGTGTCAAGAGGGCCTCAAAGATGAGAAACGGGCTGCATTTAATATGCAGCTTTGTGTTACTTTTTGAGCCTGCAGGCACATTTGGAATCCTGACACAGTGTGATGGGCGGAGCCATAAAATGGCTGCCACAAAACAGCTGATGCAGGAGGTGGAGCCAGCTACAAAATGGCTGCTACAGCTCACAGTCACTATCCTTGTCCTATGGAAGCAGTTTCTTCCAAAGCAATGTTTTTAAAAATTTGCATAGCCAATCAAATCTCCAATAGCCAAACAGAAGCCATGCTTGGCAAAAGCCCCACCTGTCTCCAAGCACTTTCTAAAAACATTTGGCGGACACCAGGAAAGGTGTGGGCGGGCACAATGGTGCCCATGGGCACCATTTTGGGGACCCCTGCTCTAAATAATGTACAAAGCAGACATGAGACACTTTCTCCCTCCATTTCCCCCTTCTGAATTAAAAAGTTCCAGAAACGAAGGTCACTTTATTTCTCTTTAGGAGTACAACAGTGACACAGAGAAGTGATCACAGCATTGCACGCGTTGGGAGCACATGTCCCGTTCTTGTCCCGTTCTGAGTTTCACTGAAAAACCATCTAGCACCGCTGAGCAATAATCAATGGCATACAGACATCAAGGGTTGCCTAGACAGCATCTCTTACAATGCTTAATGATGTAAACTAATTGTAAATTGTAACAGAATGAGGAGCTTAATGGCACTTTTAGAGGGAGTTAAATACTGAAGGATTCACTAATATTTCTGGCTGGCAGGTGGGGGAAGTTGCCACAGAAGCTACCCAGAGATCACAGCAGGAAACTATGGGGAGGATTTGAAGTCCTGCATGGTGGAGTGTTATTCATTCCTCCCTTGCTGTCGCTTCTGCTGGGAATGCCTCCCTGGAGTCACCTCTTCCATTTGCCCCTTTTAATTATCTAGCTGCACCAACATCTAAGTCCACGCAGGAGCAGATTGGCCATCAAGGTGGTTCAGAAGCAAGCCGAGGGGGCCTGCTCAGGTCTGACCTGGCTCCCAGTGAGGCTGAAGACAGGCTTAGGTTAGGGTTGCCAGCTCCAGGTTGGGAAAATCCTGGAGATTTGGGGGTGGATCCTGGGGAGGGCAGGAGGGGAGAGACTGCATCAGGGTAAAAATGCCATAGAATCCACTCTCCAAGGCAGCCATTTTGTCCAGGGACCTGATTTCTGGATCAGTAATTGCAGGATATCTGCAGAACTTGCCTGTGGGGCTGGCAGCATTGCTGGAGCTTTGCTTGACTTGCCCTTCAGGATAGATGCTTTATTGGGAAGTTAAAGGGCCAGCCCACTTTCTGAGCTTCCCAGCACTGGCATGGGGGATTTTTAGAGAGATCCTTGGGGAGGGTAAGTTTGGGGAGGGAGCTCAGCTAGAGCTGCCATTCTCCTGGTGGGGATGGGGGATCCCCCACTCTCAGCTTCCTTCACCTGCCACCACTCACCTGGCTGGCTGGGGAACAGGTGCAGGAAAAGACCTCCCGGGATGTGCTCCTGGCATGGCTCAATGATGCCATTCGAAGGAGTGTCTTCATTGCACAGGCCCTGGGAGCGGTCCCAGGCTTTGCACTGAGCCAATTTGGCCCATTTGGGGGCCCAAATTGGGCCAGTACAAAGCCCAGGAGCACCACCAGGGCCTGTGTGATGATGTCACTCCTGGAAACACAGGAGAAGAAGCTGCAGTGAGTAAGGGGTCCCCCGTCCTCCTGCCAGGAGGGCAAGGGGACCTGGCAACCCTAAGCTGTGATGCCACAGAGTCCAGGCTATTCCTTTTCTTCCAGAAGAACTGATCTCTGCAGTCTGCAGATCAGTTGCAATTCTGGGAGAAGGCCAGGCTTCACCTGGAGGTCAGCAACATTACCCACCCAAATCTAGGCCCAGCTGCCTTGGCTGACCACCAGAACCCCTTGGCCTCCCATTCCTCAATACTCTCCTCACGACCCAATCCTAGCTTGTAAGCAACTTAGGGCAGGCACCAATGGCATTTCTGCCTCAGCTGTAAAGTGCCCAGTGCCATACAGGCACTTTAGAAGTTAGAAGTGTGGTGGGGAAATGATGGGCAGAGCAGACCCTGGCAGAGGGCTTCCTTTTCCTTCTTGTTTCGACTCAAGCAAAGAGGATGCAGCTGCAGCAGGTCAGCTCCCTGACAGCTTTGGGGGTTGAGAGGGATGCCTGTGGCAGAGGGTAGGGCCAACACTAGAGGATGCATTGACCTTCCATGTCCGTTGTGGTGGAAGAGCCTGGACCCCTTCTTCTTTTGCTCCCAAATAGACCTGGCTGTTGTTGTTGTTTTTTTTTGAAAAAATTTTTATTGGGTTAGGATCAAATGTTTACACATTACAGTCAATATTCCCATTTCCCAATTTCTAACCCCCTCCCTTCCCCCCCCATTTTGTTGACTTCCAACAGTTTTCCAACCCTTTATCCCTTTTCCCTTACTCTTTATATGTTCCTCTATCTAGCAAATATATATTCTCCCTTTATTCTAAGCAATACTTCTTTAACTATTTTTAATACTCTGTACCCTGCCTATGAGTCCCTTTTTCCATAATGGATAAACAATTTATCCCATTTTTCATTGTTTCACTTTCAAATATTTCTATTTATCATAAACTATGTAAACCATACATTCATATAAATCAATCAGTTTAACTTATACTCTATATGTTATTCTATTCTTATTCTATGTCATTATTTCTTCTTCTTTCTATTTTAATTATATTTGTTTACATTAGTATTTCTATTCCCCTTCAATCATAAGTCTGTATATGATATCAATCAATTTGACTCATATACAGCTTCAAATAAACATATTCAGTTTGGTACATTGTACAGAATCAAAAAGAAAATATTATTAGTTAGTCAATCCTTATAGTTAACCCTTATGATTAATTATTTTCTATCAGTATTCTATTTATTATTCTATATATATCAATCTAATATCATAACTGCTTAGAAATTCTCTTTTACCTCTTCTCCTCCCCGGTAAAGTCACCCCCCTCTACATTTTATTGTACTTCAGTAGTTCTCAAACTGCCACAGTTCTCCTCCCACCTCCCATTTCTTCTCCAAATATTGTTTCAGCTTCTCCCAGTCTGTGTTAAACTGTCCTGAGTCCAGGTTTCTCAATTTTCTTGTCATTTTGTCCATTTCTGCCATATACAGCAATTTGTGGGTCCAATCTTCAATGGTTGGCACTTCTTGTATTTTCCATTTTTGCGCATACAAAAGTCTAGCTGCTGCCGTCATGTAAAATATCAACGCCCTATGATGGGCTGGAACTCCCTCCACTCCCAAGTTTAGTAGCAGGAGTTCTGGGTTCTTATTAATTTGAAATTGTAAGATTTCACTCATTTCTCTTATTATTTCCCCCCAGTACTGCCTAGCTACCTCACACGTCCACCACATATGGTAGAGGGAGCCCTCATGCTTCCTACATTTCCAGCATTTGTTAGAAGTGTTCGAATTCCCTAGCGCAATCTTCTTTGGTGTCATGTACCAACGGTAAATCATTTTGTAAATGTTCTCTTTAATACTAATGCATGTCGTTGTCTTCATTGTAGTCTTCCACAAGTATTCCCATGCCTCCATTGTTATTTCTTTGTTGAAATTTATGGCCCATTTCACCATTTGTCCTTTAACTGCTTCATCCTCAGTATACCATTTCAGCAGTGCTTGGTATACCTTAGATATTCTTTTCTTATCCTCTTTAAGAAGGGTCTGCTCTAGTTCCGAGTTTTCAACGGAACTTCCATGTCCGTTGTGGTGGAAGAGCCTGGACCCCTTCTTCTTTTGCTCCCAAATAGACCTGGCTGTTTTTTCACGTCTTCTCCTCCTCCCGAAAAATAGTGCAAAACTTATGGAATGACACACCTTTATGGTGCAATTTCCTGACATGACTGCTTCGTGGTGCGATGACATCAGAAAACATGCCATGAAGCCAATTGTGCCCTGAAGGCACGTTGTCCTGTAAGTTTTGCGCTATTTTTAGGAGGGGGCAACAGTGTGGAAATGGCCAATCTGAAGGATGTTCCTCCAGAACCCCTTTCTTCCCTCTCCCCATTTAAAAGATCTTTGGGGAGAAATCAAATTGGGCTGTCTGATGGGCCTTAGGGGCTCAGACCCAGAGCCTGGGACCAGAAACTCCCCAGGCTGGCTTTGTGTGACCCTGGAGCTGCCTGTCTTCAGAAAGCTCAGTTGGGTCGCTACTTGGATGGGAGAGCACCAAGAAAGGCTGGGATTGCTCTGCAGAGGAAGGCAATGGCAAAACCACCTCTGCTTCGCACTTGCATGGACAGCCCCTCGCTGGGCTCACCATGCCAGTTGTAATTTGATGGCACACAAATACACAGAAATGACATTTTTCTCTTACCTGAGACACGGCCAGGTGTTCATTCTCTGGATTCCTTGGATTCAGGGTTGGTGACTCCTGGTTGGGAAATTCCTGGAGATGTGGGGTGTGGAGTCTGTGGAGGACAGGATTTCAGGAGGGGAGGGAGCTCAGCAGAGTAGAAAGTCATAGAGTCCACCCCCCCCCCCCCAAAGCAGCCATTTCCTCCAGGGGAACTGATCTCTGTCATCTGGGGATCAGTTGTAATTCCAGGAGATCCCCAGGCCCCACTTGGAGGTTGGCAACTCTACTTGAATCCCCCTGATCTGTAACTCCAGGTGTTCCTGGAACACAGCTATGGCCCAGTCTGTAAATGCATCAGAATGAAATTGTAAGGACTTTTGGTACTGATGTTCTAGTGATTATTTGTTTACTAGCTTTGTATACTGCCTTGTGTCACCATTTACAGGGAGAAAGGAGGGGTAAAATATGTTATGAAGCACACATAAAAGACCTGGCTGAAGGTCCTGTTTTTTTCTCAGTGGTTCGGTAAAGTCAAGCAAGCATCAAAGCTTCCCAGAGCTTGGGGTGGCCTCCACCTGCCTCCTTGAGAACTGCAGGAGATGCTCCTTTCCATCAGAACCAGGTGATCGTACCAGGCTTTGCTCTCCTGGACACCCACTGAATGGAGGTCCTGATTGGAATTCACTCAATGTACCACTGATGGCAGAGCAGCAAGCCAAACAGGCAGACTGGCAGCCAAGGTAGAAGAAGGCACATTATACCAAGCGGTCGCCCGGGCGTGTTTAAGCTGTGTGGAGAGAGGATTCCGGAACTGTTCTGAATAACCTTCTGCTTCTTTATTGGCTCCTGTGCTCGGCCAGCTGCGAGCTGCCTCCCTGAAGGCAGCTGGGAAACGGCTCCTATTCTGTTTCTGTCTTTCTTTCAGCACATAAAAGTTTAATTGCTTTTTCAAGCACCTGTATGAGTCAGAGAGGGAGGGCAGAGCAAGTCAGGGCAGAGAAAGTGAAGAGGAGAAATCTTTAACATAAGGAGAGTTTAAAATGAACTTGGGATAAGGATCACCTGAGCAGCCAGAAAGCAGATTCCGTGCTGCAAATGCAACCTGCAATTTTCACATTGCTTCCCAGGAGCCCACAAGGGTGTCACCTTTTCTTCTGCCAAGGCTGCTCTAACTTTATAAGCTGCCTGCCAGTTAGCAGCTTTATAATTCTGTAATAGAGGAAGAACAAAACTGTGTCCAGCATCTCCATCCATCTTGGTGGTAGCCTTCAAAAATATAACCGATTGTCAAGCTATGGATGACAGGATACAGCAGGCAGATCCCTGGACCGTTGCAGCAAGACACAGGTTCTCGGTCAAATGGCTTTTATTCAGAAATCAAACCTTTTCCATATACAGGTCCATAGGACTACTTAGAAGCAAGGTGGACATCTAAGCAGCAAGAGTAGAAGTTGATAGGAATGACTTCATGTGAGAGAAACTTCTCTTTTAACATTCAAGTTTGCCCCCCCCCAACCATAAACAAGTTTTGGCACTCATCTGGTGTGAGAACATTCCACATATTTGTGATATCAATGTGAGCTACTAGGAAACAAGACATTGCAAAGTCTGGGAAGAAACACAAGGTCATAAACCCTGGAAGCTGTTACAGTCCAACAGATAAACACCTGTGAAAGCCTAAGAAAGAAATAGTTATGATACTGACAAAGTGATATTGAGTTACAGCAGGATGCCTTTTGTTCAGCACAACAGAAACAAAATTGGCATGGATGGGGCCGAGACATGACACTGATAAGTGAGGAGGGGCCGTGGCTCAGAGGTAGAGAATCTTCTCAGCAGGCAGAAGGTCCCAGGTTCAGTCCCTGGAATCTCCAGTTAAAAGCACCAAGTAGGAGGTGATGTGAAAGACCTCTGCCCGAGACCCTGAAGAGCTGCTGCCAGTCTGAGTAGACAATACTGAACTTGATGGGGAAAAGATCTGATACAGTATAAGGCAGCTTCATGTGTTTACATGGTAGCATTCCTACTGATCTGTCTGATGTGAGCATTTAAATATGGGTCTCAGATCCCCGTGTAAGTACAGCCCCATTACTGGAGCCTTTGCACTATTAAAAGATGGTCCTCTCTGATGAAACATTGGATAATCTGCATCAAATGGACTGGTGGATAATAAATGACCAATATCAGGTGTTCACCTCTGAATCTACCTAATCTGGGGGTGGGGGGAGAGCAGCCCATCTGTTTGTGCTCCATAGCAAGCCGTGTGGCCAAGCTCATATCTTCGTTAGTAGTCTGCTAATGAGTCATTTCCAAAGCATCCTCCTCACCACTTTTGTCTGCTAATTACACACAAACAGATGCACTGTAATATTACCAGTGACACTGATGAACCAGGCATTTAAATAAGAGCGCTGCAAGCCAACTTCTCCCTTTCCAGCAAGCTGCTGAGCATGAAAGGAACTTCTATCAGAAGATGATACTGAATTCTTTCCATCTGGAAGCAAAGGGAACCTTCTCTTTGTAAAGAAAGCAAGCGTGAACTTACAAATACAGGATTTCTGGGACATTCTGGTTTGTTTGTTTTTTTAAAACTCTAGCAGCAGCCGCTTATTTGCAATGCAGATTTAAATTGGTTTTAGTCATACAGTAAGCCTAAGAATTGTAGATAAAAGGAAAGAGGGGCTGCTGGAGATGTCTAAGAAATAATTCTATACCAAACTACAGTTCCCAGGATTCTTTGGGGGAAGCCATTGCAGTTAAACAACTATGAAAGTGATACAGCTGTTTGTAGTACCGCTAGCCCTAGTCTTTAGTTTCTTCTGCTGCTTGTAGTTTCTTAGGGATGCTGGCAATTAATCAACAAGAGCATTAATTGATTAGCCAACTGGGACAAATTGACATTGGGGCTTAGAATGAAGGAAACACATCTTTATTTTCCACCTGGGATTTCTTCTGGCTGGAACACAATAAACAAGAAACTCAAGTTGATGCAAGACTTATTTATGTGGGAAATTTACATGCCACCTCTCCAGAGTCCTGCTTGAGGCAGCTTACCACATAAAAACAATGCAAGAAAATCATAAAACAAACCAAGGTTTACTATTTAAAGTACCTGCAAAGGGAATGGCAATTACCTCCACTGGAAAAAATAACCAGGAAAGATAGGAAGCATTCTGACTTCCAAGGTCATGTTGCCAGTTCCAGCTTGGAAACTCCCTGGAGATTTGGGGATGAAGTCTGGGGAGGATATCATTTTGAGAGGGAGTTTAGCAGAGATGTGATGCAATAAAAACCATCTTCTAAGGGTGCCATTTCCTCCAGGGGAACTGGTCTCTGTAGTTTGCAGATCAGTTTTCATTCTGGGAGTTCTCCATACCCCACCTGGAAGTTGGCAATATTATTCAAGGTTAATTGGACAAAGGAACTTGGGGGTCTCCCATCCAAGTACTAATTAAAGTTGGCCCTGCTTAGCTTCCAAGATCTGATGAGATCTGGCTAGCATGGGCCATCCAGGTCAGGGCAAAAGAGGTCTTACTCTCATGGATATGAGTCAAGTATATATGAATCTTCTCAGCCTCATACAAATGCAGCAACTTGTCCCCCTTGTCCAGCAGCTATTAGCCCCATCAGAAGGAAGGGCAGGCTTCCCATTCCCATTCATATGCAAAGAAAGTGAGGGCAGTTGGTTCTTTTAAACATCCAGAGTGCACAAGATACTAAAACATGCCCTTTACCTACCTTTTTCCAGTGCCTGCACTTTTTTTCTCCTAGGAAGCTGATCTGGGGGGAAAAAATCCCGAAATCAGCCATGCACAA
Organism: Eublepharis macularius; assembly: GCF_028583425.1. NCBI lineage: Eukaryota > Metazoa > Chordata > Lepidosauria > Squamata > Eublepharidae > Eublepharis > Eublepharis macularius. The sequence goes on along the minus strand of NC_072804.1, from coordinate 38,732,964 downwards.
CCACATTGCAGCATAGTGGTTAAGTGGTTGGGCTGTGAATCAGCACTCTGCTGGTTCAAATCCCACTACTGTCGAAAGCTCAGTAGGTGGCCCTGGGTAAGCCACTCCTCTCAGCCCCAGTTCCCCAGCTGTATTGTGGGGGAAATACTAACCCTGACTTTGTTCACCACCCTGTGGGGAACTAATCTATCTAGAAAAGTGGTATATAAGCACACTGTTGCTGTTGTTGGTTGGTTTTGTTAGGCAGTGTTGAAACCCTCCAATTCACACATATATTCTAGGATGGTTTAAAAAGCTGCACCCTCCCCCTCTGCCCACCCCAGCCCTGCCCCTATTTGTGCCACCCTTCCCACCAGTGCATATATCCCATTTCTCCGACCATGCCAGGCAGTGTGCTCGGCTGGAAATGACACTGTGAAGTCCAAGAGGAACTGCACTGGGCAGGACATACAGCTAGTAGTATGTATGGTGTGTGTAAGTGAGTGAGCAGGTAGCAGGGGAGATACAAGGGCAGGTGGGTCCTGCCAAAACCCCTAGGCCCTGCCATGGCCCCAGTTCAGGATATGCTGAGACCACCCCTGTTTAAAAGCGAGTCCCCTTCCTCCCAGAAGGATCTTGGGAAGAATGGAAAACTCATTCACATATCACCCCATGCTTTTCTGTGCCCACTGTGCAAATTGCCTCTGAATTTGTCTGAAAATGGGCAGAGATGGGCAACAAATACAATCCCTGGAAATTTCCTCTCTCCCGGGTGGAAAACAAAAAAATGACATCTAGAAATGTGAACCCCGTGGAAACAAAGAATAAACAAGAATGGGTTTAATGATTATAATGGAACCTTTGGAGGAGCAAAATGAACCAAATAACATTTCTGGGCTCATCCCTATTCAATACCAGTTGATTGCACCCACTCTGATTAGCTGTGTAACTCTTCTGACTGCATTCATGTTCTGTATGGTAATCTCTTGCTGTGCCTCTTGGCCTCACTTTGTAGAAATAATTCCCTCCCACCCACAGGCACGCATACACTTCTTTTCTCTCCGCTTATTATACACATTCCCACTTGGGTGACCACTTCTTCTTCTGGCCCATGAAATACATTTGCTAGTCTTTGAGAAGCCACAAGACTCTTTGTTGCTTCTGCCTACTTACATAGAAGTCAGTTGATCTCTCTGTTTATCCTCACAGGCAGCTGTGAATAATATACTTTTTCAAAGGGCCTTCAGCAAGAACAGTTGTGGAAAAGCTGTGAACTCTCCTTCACTGAAGATTTTTCAAGGATAGTTAAAGGCCCTTCACACATTTTAAGCTGTCCAGGTTGTACACCAGACATTTTTAAGTGTATGTCTAAAGACGTAAAGGACGGATGAGACTGAGCAGTGTTTGTATCATGCAGGCACGTTTATCAACAAGCTGAGGTTGGCTGAGGCTGAAACAGCTCGCTATGATCATGTGTGGCTCAGGACAAAAGTGAACTTCTGGGTGTTCTTGGTGGAGAAGAACAGAGGCGAATAAGGATGTGCATTTGAATATTTCTGGTCTAAATATATTCCTGAAAAATAACTTATTGATATTTTTAGACATATATGGGTGTCTGGATGTTATTCGTGATTTTTGGAATGTCAGTAAATGGCTCCCAAAAATTCAGTAAGCAGGGCTCATTTTGAGAGGGAACGCACAGGAACGCAGTTCCAGCAGTTCCCCAAAGAGGTCACATGTCAAGTGGCCCCGCCCACCTGACTCTCGGCCATTTTGGGCCCGTTTCGGCCTGTATTGGGGCCGAAACGGCCCAGATTGGGCCTCTGACGGGTGGTGGATCACTCTCCTGCTAAGCAGCAGCCCAGTCCTGACCATTTTGGGCCCAATTTTGGCCCTGAATGGTCAGGATTGGGTCCAAAACAGCCAGGATAGGTAATGCCAGGGGTGTGGCATATGCAGATCAGTTATGCTAATGAAACATTTCCAGTGATGTCAAGGGGTGTGGCATATGCTGATAAGTTATGCTAATGAGTTCCTCCAGCTCTTTTTCTACGAAATGACCCCTGTCAGTAAGTATTTGGGTATATATGTGGGAATATTTGGAGCCAGTATTTTGGCTCCCAGGTCTGTTTTTTCTTCAATTTTACGGTGTGTCTGAGTCACTGTCTTCTTGCCAGGCCATGATATTGGCTTGCCAGGTTGGTTTGTCTTGGATTCTCTGGTATGAAATTGGTTTTGTTGGTCTTGGAACAGTGTCTGGTGCTTAAATTGGTTTGTCTTGGACTCCCTGGTTTGACATTGGTAGTGGCAGGCTTGCCACATTGGCCTGTGGTTCTGCTGGGATTGTACGATATGACTTTGGTTCTGTTGGGCTTGTTGCTTCTCTGTGTTTGGCCATTGGCTTTTTTTGCTCTGGAGAAAGCGTGGAGTTTCCCCACCCCCCATAGGAAGCAATAGAGACAAGTAGGTTGCTGGGGACTCCTTGTTCAGGGGGTTGTAGAATGGGTCCCCTTGAGCCAATCTACCTGAAACTTGGAGGGAGGGGTCTTTAGTGGACAGGCAAGACTGTGTTTCCTGCACTTTTGGTGTCTCTGCTCAAAAAAAACAGTCACTCCATCCAACCCTGCCCCCAGAAATGTTCCCTATAGGGAATAATAGCAGGACCCCCCCCCCAATTTTTAAAGTTCTGAGGGGGAAAATCAGAATACCAAAATGCTGGGGGGGGGGGGGGCTTGCCAAGCAGACTCTAAACCAAACTACAGGCTACAGAAGTATTTGGAAAACTGGGTTGATTGATAAATGTGATACAATCATACAAATTATTTTATTCAACGTTCTACAAATTTAACTTGCTCAGATGGGGAGGGGGTTGGTTTGAGGTTCTGCTAAAGCCCATAAATTAAGTGGGTCCACTGAAGAGGCCATTCCCAACCACCACCCATTGTTCAGACGTGTGCCCATGTGAGCACTGATGACTGATAGCTACTAGCTACAATTCCCTCTCCACATGGGTAGGGCAAAAGGAAGCACTTTGCTAATGAGGATGTAGCTGTTGAAGAAGAAAAACCACCGAGTTTCACAGCTGGAGAGCCAGAAGCTGCCTTGGAGGAGGGCTCCAGATGCAAGCCACTTTCTTTTGAGAGAACAGACACTGTTTTAGAGAGTGCCTTTGTTGGTATACTTCCCTGCCCTTCCTGTATATCTGTAAAGACAGATATTTAAAAAGCACTGTAAGACTCCAGCAGACTTTCCCAGCCAGAACGTGACCCTGCAAAAAGAAGTAAAACAACATCTTTAGCATCTCTTTGTCTGACCCTGCAGCACAAGTCACTCAAGCCTCCATCAAGACAGCCTGAGCAACCTTTGCTTGTTGCCTGTGCAAACGGCTCTCTAATCACAGATGCTCAAAAAAACTCAAATATGTGTCATGTGTCACAGTTGGTCAAACGTATTTAATCTGACCTTTCGATCGCTTTGTTCCCCCCTCCCCAGTCTTTTGCTTTGGGGACCATTGCAATTTGCATTCAGCAATACTGACACTCGACTTAAACAAATTACTTTCTTTGCAAACTGCCTTTGAAGTATCTGAACTTAATGGACTATAACGTTTATGAACATCTGAGTTCTTCCCTCAGCAGCTGTACTGAGTTATTGATGACCTAATTCAAATGCTGGCAAATATATTCTAGCAGTCTATGGGAAGTTACAGACTACCCAGAGAGACCCAAGGGTCTGGGAAAGTGTACGGTGTGCGTGCAGTTTATGAGAGGCACACAGGGAGAGCCCTGGCTATGTGAAAGCCACCACAGCAAGAAGATGCTGCTTTGAATCAGAGGAGCTGAAAGCAAAAGCCGTACAGTCCCGAGCCCACCTCAGTGTGGGATTTGCAGCTCCTGTCTGGAATCTTGCCCTCCCTCCAGCAGTTTCATCCTTTCTCTGTCTTTTTGTGTTCCTCAACCCAAAGTACGGGCTGGTCTCTTGGTGTGCTGGGACAGACACACAAGAGCTTGCAAGTGTGTTTGGTGAGCTCTGATAGAACAGACAGAGGTCACCTGATGAAATTATTATTGATGAAACAAGTCTAATCAGCCGACCTCTTGTCGGGTTCTTAACAGGATTTACTCCTGATATTTTTGGATCCACCTACATGAAAGAAAAACAAAAGAACATGCATTATTGAATGACGGCTTAAACTGGTCCTATACTTACCTGTTGTATTCAAATATTCCTCTGGGAGCACCTTGTGTCCACACACCTGCAAGAGAACAGAAATAAGTATTTATTTAGGGTGTGGATGGACTATTGTGTTTGGACTTTCTGGCCGCTGCTGCTTGCACTAAAGAAGATTCTTAGATAAAATATATTTTTGTATTGGGATATTACCTCTTTATTGTTGGAAACTACTATTTACTATTACTATGTATTATTGTACTTTGCACTTGAACACTTTACATTTATAACTATATAAAATTATATAAAAAATTATTTCTGTGCTATAGTTTCTATATCTCTTCCCCTGGACCTTGGGTTTCTATCGTGGTCTGATTCAGCAAGTTATTTTTCCATTCCAATTGTTTAATGGCTTATTCAAAAATTGCCTGCAAAAATGGAACCTTTAGTCTTTGATGCCTAAAATATGACAAAGACTATCCTGCTTCATACCAGACTGGCTGTGGCATGATAAAGATCTCTAAGGGTCATTTTTGCAACAAATCATCAAATGTTGTTTGTGGAAATTCAGTCTTTCTCTTGCACCCTTTTACTGCTTCCATGTTTTTCACCATGAAATTTGGCGGTAGTAAAAAGTGGTGTCAAGTTGCAGCCAAGTCACTGACCCTGTAGGGTTTTCAAGGCAAGAGACATTCAGAGGAGGCTTGCCATTGCCTGCCAGTTCCTTGGTGGTCTCCCATCAGGGCCAACCCTGCTTAGCTTCCAAGATCTAACCAAGATCCAAGATCGGCATTGGTCCGTCTGTATTGACCAACTGAGTAATGAGCTAATGGAAAATTGGTGACCATCCATTAGATAATGTTGCCTGTGAGGAAGTTATAACTATGAAACGGGTATTGGAAATTTGCTGGCTGAAACCTGTAGGCTGGTGATTTGAAGAAACGCTCAGCTACAGTTCCTTCGCTGGATAATTGGACTTGGAGGTCACTGTCTTGGCATTTGTGTGACATACTGGAATTCTTACCACGTATTGATTGCAATGCTCATGGATTGATGAACTTTACCAATTGGACTTGTATGCATATTGATGAACTTTACCTGTTGGATAGGAATGACTATTGATTGATCTTGTTGTTATATGTACTGATGATTGTTTGCACAATATTAGCACTTTACACTTTTAAAAAATATAAATATATATAAAAAATTTTTAAGAGCAGGGGTCATTTCGTAGAAAAAGAGTTGGAGGAACCCATTAGCATAACTCATTAGCATAAGTCATTAGCATATGCCACGCCTCTTGCCAGCACCGGATGTATGTCGTTAGTATAACTGATTTGCATATGCCACACCCCCTGACATCACCTCTCCTGGCTGTTTTGGACCCAATCCTGGCCATTCAGGGCCGAAATTGGGCCCAAAATGGCAAAAAGGGGCTGAAAATGGCTGAAAAGGGGGCCAAATTGGTCAGGATCGGGCCACTGATGAGTGGGAGAGTGATCCACCACCCGTCAGAGGCCCGATCCAGGCCGTTTCGGCCCCAATCCAGGCTGAAACAGGCCCAAAATGGCCGAGTGAGGTGGGCGGGGCCACCTGTTATGTGACCTCTTTGGGGAACTACCGGAACTGCGTTCTTGCGCATTCCCCCTCGAAATGAGCCCTGCTTAAGAGATTGTGGAACCTTGTAGTTCCTGTACACCGGAGTATTTTGTAGCTCTTAGCTTCCAAGATCTGGATAGCCTGGACCACCTAGGTCAGGGCACCATGAAACTTGTTACCATATAAAATGGGCACTTACCTTCATTAACTTCATTTCACTCCTTGCGAAATAAGCTAATTGAGTCCCAGGTGAAATCTAGCACAATGTCTCCTGTGCATGTATATTTGTGTTTTTGCACAGGCTGTCGTCTACCTCTAGCCTTGATTTATTTCTTTGAGCTGCCACAGGAGGTGCTTCCAGTGGATTGTAATCATAATGTTTAGCAGCCAATAATTCATATATTCAGAGATAGCAACTGCAATGTAAATGTCAAACTGTAAAAATATATGGGGAAAGGACTGTCAAACGTTCATAAAGGCGATGCAGCACACAGCTGCAAGTGGCCTGTTGAAGGGCTGGCTGGAGTGTCTCAATTTCTAAATTCCAAGGGTGTTTTTACATGAGCCCCAAGAGGAAGGAAAAAGGAAAGCTACATGGAGACGAAAAATCGGACCTAAAAAATACAGGTCAGAGAGAAATCAACCTCATAATCTTGAACGTTCAGCTCTCCGGCTCTGTCCACATGACTGAATTCCCCCTACCCCATCCAAGTTGCAGATAAAAAAAAAATAAAAAATGCAAATTAATTTTCCACACTTTACTGGACATCTCTAAATGGAGGGTGTCACTCAAGAGGCAATCTCTCTGACACATTTAGAAAAACATCACACAATTTATATCTTGTGCTTGACAGAGCATCCAAAAGTAATTCCAGTGCCGGGTAGCCAGGCTGTGATTATTTGCAGAGTGTGCCAGTCAGAGCTGGGAAATTCCAGCCCCCCTCCCAAGCCACTGCTTATTCCAGCCCTCCAACTGAATTTCCTCCAGCTGAACTGCCCCCTTGACTCCAGGTCTTTTGTGCCAAAGAAACCTGTTCCTGCCAGCACACTTATGCTGGACTTTGGAGTACAGCAACAGCCAGTGCAAAGGGCAACCTGGGTTTGGACCATGGGCATTCCCAGGGCCAGCATCTGTAAGCCATGAGGTAGGGTAGCTGTTGGGGCCTGGCACTTCTGGTGGGACCCCTACCTGTTCACCTCCCCTGCTCCCTCCCGTGTCCATGTGCCTTTCCCTGCCCATTTGCTTGCAAGCGCTCCACCACCCACGCTCCCAGCTTGTCAGCGCTGATGGGTAAGTGCATACAGGTGGTACACAGAGGCAGCACTCCTGGTGGCCACAGCAGCTGCATGCAGCAGCCAGTACTGTTGGGCTAAGGGCATGAATGTGGTAATGGTGGCTGTGATCGCATATGTGGCTTGTGAGAAGGGGAAGGATTCATAGTCAAGTGGGAACATACACAGATGGGTGGTTGTTGCAGGTGGGTAGCCATGTTGGTCTTCAGTACAAAAGAAAGATTTGAGTCCTGTGGCATCTTACAGATCAAAATCTGAAAATCTTGTTGGTCTCTAAGATGCCACAGAACTCAAATGCAGGTGGATGGTTGTAAAGGGAAGCATGTGAGGGCGGGGGGAGCTGTGGTGGGCAGAAGGGAACCCCTGGGTACTGTCTGCTCAGGGTCTCCCAAAACTTGACACCAGCACTGGCCATTCCGGTCATTGTATGGCCTTTGGATGGCCACCAAGTCTCCGTTTCACCTCCTTAGCTTATACAGAAGAAAGACCCAGGGAACTTCAGTCATCGTAGCTCTGACTGGTGTTGCTTTGCTGGTGTGAATCAATTAGGTGATGCCCTCCAGTTCCCCCCATGAAAACTCTTGTTGAGGAAATTACCCAGGATGGCCAAAAAGACAGGTGGAGTTTCTAGTTAGCTCTCCATCAGTAAAAACCTTGATACAGCTCATATCAATCCCATGGGGATCCATGCAAAAGTGGAGGGAAACACACACACACACACATACACACACTGCTCTCAAGCATTGGTGCAGCAAAGGATGCTGCATGCTGCCATCTAAGTCAGCTGCCAATCACAGCCCTTCCTCTAGCACTATATAAGCCCCAGCCATCTCTCAGACGACAGAGAGCAAGGCACAGGGGCTGTATCTTTCTGCCCTGTGTTGTGCACCCTTACAGCACAGAGCCTGATGCTGTGGAGATGAGAACTGCACCTCAAGGACACTACAGGTACTCCCTCCAGGACACAGACCCCAAAGGAGAGGCCATCTCCCTCAGTGGGGGAGCGCAACAGCTACATGGTCGAAACCTTAAGCCTTTTCAGGGCAACGTGTGTTCCAGAGAAATTCTGGAACAACAAAGAAATGGAACAAAGGAAAACACACCTACTTCTGGTTTCTTGTGCTTGCATTACCTTCCCATCCCATCTCCTTCAGCTCTGCTCTGGGAGTTCAATTCACCCAGGAGAAAGAGAACATGTCAGGCCCCTCTCAGGGATATCTGCTAGGCAAATCCAGCAGCAGAATGTGGTGCCTCATTGGGACAGTATCTTTTGCAGAAATCCCACATGCAGAGTATGAGAAGCAGGGTGTACTCATCATAAGACACTGGCATTCACTGGTACTTCCAAGGGGCACGACAGGAGCCCCATGGCGCAGTGTGGTAAGCTGCAGTACTGCAGCCCAAGCCGAGTTTGATCCTGGTGGAAGCAATGGCGAACCTCCCCATAACAAAAGTCTGCCAAGAAAACGTTGTGATGTGGCATCCCCCTGTAGGTCAGTAATGACTCAATGCTTGCACCGTCTTTACCTTTTACCCAGGGGCATGATTTGTTGTTTTGCCTATTCCTACAGTCAGTGAATGAAATTGTCCTCCTCTTCCTCTCCCTCTTCTAATATTTCAGAGAATAGAAATCATTTCCAGAACTGACTCCCTTTCCCGTTTACTAGAAGAACTCCCTTGATTCCATGCACAGGTCATAACCATCAAGCTTTCAGAAGGCTGAGAGAAGCTGTTGATGCCACTCTCCTATTGGGTTAATTTTTCAAATGCATTTCATTTAGAAATTGCAATGTTTCCACTCCTGGGTAATGTAAATTCAGTTGATAATAGCCCTCTTTTCTCTCCTGAGCTGTTAAATGATTTCCTTGGGCACTTGACAAATAAATAGATGGGGAAATACTTGCTTCAGCTGAAAGCCTCTCTCTTTCCCATTGCCAGCAGCATTCTGCAGAGTTTGTCCCCTTGCAAGGTCTTTTAAGGGATTGGCTTCAATGCTAACACCCTAAGACTACAATTGCATTTCAAAGTCTGCAATGCAAGCAGGGTACCAACTGCTGTTCCAGCAAATCCCAGGAATTTGAATGTGTGGATGCCAGCACGGGCCAATTTGCATGTGTTTGGTTCTAGAACAGCAGCTTCTGCAGCTCACCCCAAAGACCATCTCCTGCCCCAGCTTGGCTAGCAAGTGTTTATGACCTGGCTGGGTATATTAATACCTCCCAAAGGGGTACCAGACTTATCCTATACACTTCATCCTATCCCTGCTCAAATTCAATGCTCATCACCCTCAACTGGTCCAAAAGGATGTCATGGTTGATGGTATCAAGCCTCGGAGAGGTTCAGGAAAATCAAAAGGGTCACACTTCCCCGTTTCTGCCCCTGCAGAAATAATCCATTAGTGTAACCAAGATCTCTTCCAGAACCAGGTCCACAATTGGTCAGAAACTGATCTAGTTTCCCATTTTTATCCCCCAAACATCCGGAGTTACACTACCTCCAGTTTCAGTACATTGTCCACAAAACAGATATTGGCAACTAGTGTCTAGTTATTGAACCCACCAGAATCCAGGCACAGCTTTTTCTTTGAGAGCAGCTGAACACCCACCTCTTGCAACAAAGCATTTACTGCTTTCCTTGACCCAACTGGCAGACCCCTTTGGCCAAATATCAGAAGCCAAGATGGACAAGGACTGGGACTGGAGGCAGGAGGCTGCTCTGTACCCATGAGGCACAGAAACCGAAAAGCATCGAAGCGGCTCCGGTTCATCGGTGCTCTGATAACATTTGAGACGGATCTGAGCGGTAGCCAAATCATCAGGGTGACTAACAACTTTAATCTGCAAGTAGTGGTAGGGGAGGGTGCCCTCAAGTCATAGTTGTCTTATGGCGCCCCCTGGTGGGGTTTTCATGGCAAAAGACTAACAGAAGTGGTTTGCCATTGCCTGTCTCTGCAACCCCAGTCTTCGTTGGAGGTCGCCCATCCAATTATGAACCAAAGTTGACCCTGTTTAGCTTCTGAGATCTGGCAAGATCAGGCTCACCTGGGACTGTTTGTTAAATCATCACAACACAACACTGGGTTATGTGGGTGTCTCAAACTGGAACTTCCTCCCAGAATACCTGTGTGATGCCATCTCTTTCCAGCGCCTTCTCAACGCCTGCATTTTCCATGAAGCCTCTAGCACAACTCCTCTCCCCTGCTGTGAACTTTGAATGAGCTCATCTACTCCCCTGCCCCCCCATTGCTCCCTGCCTACACCTTCCACACCTGCCTCCTTTTGTTGTCTCTCCTGTGGTAAATTTTAGTTTGTCAGCTCCTTGGGGCAGGGACCTTTTCTCTGTAGAGTACTGTGCACATTGATGGTAACATGTAAACTATTATTTACTGTTAATACTACTACAGTTTGTATATTCAACATCCAAAACAACTCATAAAATGACCCCAAAACAATTTCAATGCACATTCCTATCAGCCAGGAGAGGAGCAATGGAAGCATGCCAGAGATAAGTCAGCATGGAAGTTCTGAGAGTGAAAACACATGAGACAAATTACACATGAAGAGTGCTTGATTGGTCCCAAAAGCTTTCCTGGGAATGGTAGTCTTACCCACCCTCCAAGCAACTGGAGGAAAACCAAGTGAAGTGGACTTTTTTGCAAAGGACAGCCACTTGACTGGAGAGATTCTCTCTTTCAAATATCCAATTGGCTAGCTTTCCTTCAGGAGCTCAGAGACTGCGGGGGGTATGTAACAGGACCCTGCTGGGAGAAGAAAAATGGGAGGGACAGGGTTCCTCTCTTGCTCACAAAACACCTTGGCTTTTTTCCTGCCTCTTGTTACATTGTTCACAACCCCCCACCCCCATCCTGAGCTCTCTAGGATTTTTGAAAGAGAGAGAGTATGTGGAGGGAAAGTCCCTCCAGTTGCAAGTCTCCCCTATTGAGATTCACGAGCGGCTATTTTTTTTTAACTACAATTCCCAGAGATCCTTGCAGGATCTGACACTCGCCTGTGCGTCTTGTGTGTTTTGACCCTCAGACATATCAAGGAATTAGAGCCATCCAATGCCCCTGGCAACTTACTGGCCCAAAGCACAATGTGTTATATCCCACTGGTCCTGCAACCAGAGAGACACACACAGAGATGAGGGAAGCCCTGGTAATCTGGAGCCCTTTGGGTGGGCAATAGATTAAGAGCAAGGCAGAAAATCCACTCTGCAGAACCACATTAATCTGTATTCTTTTCAGTTTTGCATAGATCTTTTAACTGAGATTTTTTTCTTTCCTTTCTTTCTCCGTAAAAGAATCTTTCTGACTGTGGAGGCGCTTCATGCATCTGACAAAGTGTGCTCTAGCACATGCAAGTTTCTACTACAATAAATTTATTAGCTTTTGAAACGCCATGATAGAACTCTTCTTTTGTGTTTAGAATAAACCTAGACCCCCAGGAAGGGGTGTGCAATCTGGATCCAGGATTCAGGGGAAATCTAGATTTCCTGAACCAAATCAGAGAATCCAGGATCCAACTTGAGAATCTGTATCCAGGTAAATCGAAGAAGCATCTTCAGCCTCTGGCTGGCTCCTTCCTGGGCTTCTTCCACTTTTTACCAAAAAAAGGAGGGGAGTGAGGCACAGGCAGGAGAAAGGGGGGGAGAGGCAGGAATGAGGGAGTGCGTGGCCAATCTGTGCAGGAGCTCTTCTTGTCTGCCTGGCTTCTGTGAGTGACACTGGTTCAGTTGGGCTAAGGTGTAACAGTGTCCCTTGCTTCAGTTTGGTTTGGGTGGAATTATCTACTTTGACATGATGCTCTGGTTTGATCTGGCGGGGAGGGCTGTGGTTCTCGAGGGCTTGTGCTGCAGTGGAATTGGTTGGTCTTGGAGGTGCTGCTGGACTCTTTTTGATTTTGCTACTATAGATTAACACTGCAAACTCCTTTGAACCTTTACAGAAGCAAACTGATCCCCACATCAAAAGGAGCTGTTTGCATCTCCATATCAAAGGAGTTGTTTGCATCTCCCCTCTCCTTCCCCCCTCCCCTCCCCTTTCCTCCTCTATATTTGACCAGTTTCTGTTGGCCCTCCATACATCTGACGAAGAGAACTGTGATTCTCGAAAGCTTATGCTACAATAAAATTGGTTAGTCTTAAAGGTGCTCCTGGACTCTTTTTGATTTTGCCACTACAGACTAACACGGCTCACTCCTCTGGTTTGATATTGATTCGCTTTGGTTCTGTTGGGCTTCCTCTTCACTGGGAATGTGCCTTTGGCCACTGGCAGCCTTACCACTGTGTGCTTCTGCCTGAGAGCCCCCTTGGAAATATTTCCCCCATAAGAAACCATGGAGAGTGGCTGGGCAGCTTGTCCAGGGGACACTTGGGGGTTGGGGGGGGGACTTCAATTTGGTTCCGTTGTGCTTTCTCTGGGTTTGTGTTGCATTTGGGAGTGTGCCTTTGGCTACTGGCAGTTTTGTCATGTGTGTTTCTTCCTGAGAGCTACTTAGAAAGGTTTCCCCCGTAGGAAACAGAGTGGCCGGGGGCATCTTCTTCAAGGGGCCATAGAAGGGGTCCAATGTTTTTGAAACTTGGGGGCTCTTTAGAGGACAATCAGGAATAGGTTTCCTGCAAATCTGGTGGTGTTTTCTCAAAAAAGGCCACCCCCAGCCCCCAGATGGCTCCCAGATAGTTTTCCCCATAGGGAATAATGGCCAAATAAATCCAGGAATTGGCCAATTGGTCTATGGGCCAAGTTAGAAGTGACGAATTACACTTGAATGGCAAGTGAACAGACTCACATGTATTCCTCCCTGTTCACTTGCGCTCCACTTGCACTCCTCTCGATCACGTAGTGAGTCTGTTCACTTGCCATTCAAGTGTAATTTGTCACTTGTAGCTTGGCCCAATGATCTGTCTTAAACAGATTGCAGAATCTTTCTCAGATTTCAGGAACCCCTGATTTTTTTTCTTTCTCTGAAACCTGGATCCAGATTTTCTGGTTGTTGTTGTTTTTGGGATGCACACCTCTACTACCAGGCAGCCCAGGTACCAAATTCCCAAATTTTAAAATTGGGGCCTGATCGAATTACAATATCTTCTTTCGGTTTCAGGTAGGTAACCAAGTTGATCTGCAGTAGAACATCAGGATTTGAGTTCAGCAACACCTTAGAGACCAATAAGATTTTCAAGGTATAAGCTTTTGAAAGTAAAAGTTCCCTTGTTCAGACTTCGAGAGTCAAAGCTCCCTTCTTCAGTTATCTGACGAAGGGAGCTTTGACTCTCGAAATCCTATACCCTGGAAACCTTCTTGGTCTCTAAGGTGACATTCCACTTGAATCCTGCTGATCTTCTTTCAAATTTGCTTACTATTAATGCTGTTGTCCTGTTGTTCTCCAAACTAGAATCTCAGTCTCTTTACCACCCCCACCCCCATAGCATCTTTGGAGCTTTCAAATTTAGGTTTCATGTTCCTGGACATCTGACAATTATTTTTTCATTTGAGAGTTTTAGTTCCTAAGTGAACACAGCATGGTTTATGATCTGCATTTCTCTGCTTTGATCATCCATTCAGCAGATCAGTTTGCATGTTTAGAGGTACAGAAGGATCTATAATGAATGCAAATTCTATGCATTAGAAGACAAGCATCAAGACATCTGAGTCTAATCCTTCTGAATCTCTTTCTCTCCCCCCTCTTCCCAATACAATGTTTTAATATATAATATAAAGAGAGGGATTTTGCTTTTATAAATAATGGACTAATCTCATCTAGAAGACATCATTGATGCTTTAGAATGCGGGGAGGCAATATTCTGAAAGCATAGAGAAATCAAACTATTAAGGGACACACATCCCGCCCCCAGTTTAAAAAAAGTCTAATCATACTGTGTACAGTCATCCTTCATTTTTAAAACTCAGTGTCTGCATTTAAGGGTGCTGCTTCAGCCTTCTAAGAAAAAACTGGCAGTACAGTTTGGGGGCATTTTGGATTCTTTGACTCTCTGTTGGGCTCCATCCTGTTCATATCCTGTATGCTATTGTCTCTCCTGGCCTCCCTTGAAATTCTTTAGCTGTGCCACCTGAGACGGAACCCTCAAGTTGGCCTTCAATGTAGCTTCAAGTAAAACCTGAGTGACAACTCTAGTTTCAAGGAAATTTTGGGGCTCATTTCATCACGAGATCTTGGCTCGCAGTAGGAGTCCAACAAATCCTTTTAACTGGACATGGCAGTGTTTGAACCTAGAATGTTCAGCATACAAAACAGGTTCTTTGCAATTGAGCTATGAACCCCCTTAAGTCAATTACAGTTTCTTCTATAGTTATGTAGTACCCTTTTATCAAGCCTTTTATCAACAGTAACTGTTCGAAGGTGATGCCGTGAGCTTCGTAACAATGTTTTGATTTGGATCCAGACTCCATATCTTCCTGCTGAGGCCATTTTGGCTTGGGAAAACACTTTGGAGAGGAAAATAGGAGCCTCCCCTCCTCCATGCCACAGTTTCAAACTGAATCAGACTTCTGGCGACTTAACTGTGTCCCCACAGTTGCTGTGTGACTGCAGAGAAGGCAAATTGAGACAAGGGAATCCCAACCCAACTCGCCAAAAAACGTAAAGTAGTTTGGCCCTGAGCCTATGCACATTCTAACTGTGTATGAAGAAGTGAGCTGTTGTTCATGAAAGCTCCTACCCTTCAAATGTTGTTAGTCTTATAGGTGCTACTGGACTTTTGCTCTTTTCTACTGCTACAGAGAGGCTAATACAGCTACTTATCTTGCTCTATCAACATGGTTTCTGTGAACCATCCCAGAACCATGGACAGCTCCGCTCCACTCATCTTGATATTTCTGGCTGAATTTTTTTGTACAGGTTTAATTCCGATTGCTGATGTTTCTGATCGCTGATGCTTCAAGGCTGGAACAATACACCACTGTGTGTGCTTGGGGAGACAGGTGTGTATTGCACTTGTGTCTATGTGAAATGGCCCACTTTCCATTCTGGCTTTAATTCACTCCAGGGAAGATTGAGCACAAGGAAGAAAAGTGAGCCAGTTTGGTGTACTGGTTAAGAGCAGCAGGACTCTAATATGTAGAGCTGGGTTTGATTCCCCACTCCTCCACTTCAAGCCAGCTGGGTGACCTTGGGTCAGTCACAGCTCTCTCAGAGCTCTCTCAGCCCCACCCACCTCACACGGTGATTGTTGTGAGGGAAATAATAGCCCACTTTGTAAACCACTCTGAGTGGGCATCAAGTTGTCCTGAAGGGTGGTATATAAATCAAATGTTATTATTATTCAAATGTCTTTCTGCTGCTTCTCACTCTCCACTCTAAATGAGCTGTAGGTCTGGGTTTTGTACCTTGCTTAAGAAGATGACACACAGTGATAACTAAAGGATCATTTGACAAAGTTAATTAGGCCTTTCTGCAGCTCTGGAAGAAGCACCAAGATCTGGAATATGGTGGAAACAGAAAGAGCTTTAGTGAGGGGAATAGTCATGATAATACCAGGCTTGCAGAATTAGCACCAAATACTAGAAAGCACACATTAAGGTGCCAGTATTCCAAATGGTAACACACTGCAGTCTGTATCATGCAAGAAGGGGAAATAAGGGGAGCTAAAGAGGTAGCGCAAGAGGGGAAAGTGGAGGCTTGTTGCTACCAGTTGAGCAGATTTTCCAAGCAGAGATCTGAATAGTCAGGTAGAGGTCCCAAACATCTGAGCAGTGTATTACTCAAAAAGGAACTTCTACAGCAAAGGGTCTGCGTTGGCCAAAGCAATGCTTTCCCAGGGTCCAATTTACTGACCTTTGCAAATCCCCTTCAGGATCCCAGGGTCATGGAGAAGACACAACTGTGCCAGATACAAGAAGCTTCTGTACACTTTGGGACAGGTTCTAGCTCCAGTTATAGGGCTAAAAGCTTGGAACAAAAGGTTCCATTTCCTTGACTTGGGAAAGAGGAGTAGAATGCAGATGAGCTCTTTGATTGTCCCATGTTGCTTCTCAACTATTCCTGGCTGCTTTCTCGCCCAGGCTCTTACCTGGCAAGTCATTCTAATATAGGCCCTTATAACAGCATATTACTTGACCTCTGCTATGGTACTTTTCTCGTGGAGAGATGGAGATAGTATCTCTTAGCCTTCATGCACAAAACAAGGACATTCTGGCCACAGTTCATAGCATCTGTTTGTCTGGATTTTGTCTGGGAAGGGACTGCAGTAGGGTATAATGCCATAAAGTCCGCCCTCTAAAGCAGCCATTTTCTCCAGAGGAACTGATCTCTGTCGTGTGGATATGACTTGTAACTCTGAGAGATCTCCAGGTCCCACGTGGAGGTGGGCAACTCTACTTTTGATAGGGTTCACTGTTCTATTGCTGCCGCCAGAGAATATTTGCAGCTTAAGGTACAAACAGGCCTGACATAGTTTTCTTCGCTTCAGCCCATGTAAGGAGGCAAGTGAACTCATCTCTTTCTCTCTCCCCTCTCCCAACACAGCCACCCCCTCAAAAATGCTGGACAGAATCTTGGAAATAACCTTTTTTTTCCCCTTCTTGTCGAAGATGCCTACTGAATTTTAGATAAAAAGCCAGGTTGCCTTTCAATAATGCATTGCCCCCTCTGCTGCCTTTGCTATCATATAAGTTCCTCCGAAAAGAAACCTCAAAAGATGAAGTTTCCTAAATACAAAACTCCTGAACTGAAGCCAGAGCATCCCAGAAGGACTACTGAAGAGAGCAAAGGAATCAATGCATGAATTTCACAGGCATTTTCTCCACTGTGCCTCAGAGGCCCTTGCCAGAAAGAGCAGAGAAGCTGCAATACAGTGGTGCTTGGAAGGAAGACCCTCTTCTTTCCCGTCCAGCTCCCACTGCCCCACAAGCAGGTGTGTGAGCCTCACATTCAAATGATTACTAAGCTCCACTTTACAATGTGTGGCTTAAGGGAGGGAGGCTTTATATATTGTCTCACATTGTGGCTTGCAAAGAGAGAAGGAAAGGTTTCCTTGATCCTTCAAACCACTCTGGTTTGGCCTTAAAATCAGTATGAGCAGGGAGCTGGGTGGCAAAATAAGTTGCTCCTAGTCTAGACCAAACACATCATGATCTTCTTTCATTCTACGACCAGTTTCCACCAGTATGGTGTATTCTGGCTTAGGGCATACTTTAAACCTTTTTGCAAATTCACTCCATAAGGATTTTGGAGTCCATTGTCACTCCATAAAAACTGTGGTTAAAAAAATGAATGACACACAACCACTTCCCCAAATCTGGACTTTTATTCCATATATATTATTTTGGGAATGTCCAAATTCTTCTCCAAACATGAAAGCTGATGTGTGCCATCAGGGGAAATTCACTGAAGAACAACATTATTTGAAAATGAGGAAGGATTATTTCCCCTTCCCCTCCTTAAATTTTGGGAAAAAAAATTGGCTTGCCTGTAATAAAGAATAATTCCATGGAATGTACAGGTTAAAAGTGGGAAGGACAATTTATTGCTGGAAACATTAAACTGCCCTTCCACCCAAGATGCAACATTTCTTTTCACGCTATAAATGTAACACAGAAAAATGGTATGTGACATCACTGGCAACATTTGCTGTGGTTATTAAAATGATTCTGCCAAAGAGAAGCCATTATCAGGAAGTGATATCAGACACTCGCATCCTGGTGCAGCATCTAAGGAAATGCTGAATCCCAGGGCAACAATACCAGTGTGAGGCTCTTTCCTCACTGGCACCCCCATCTGACTCTCTGCCATCTTGCCAGCTGCCCAGGCAGGTGTCCTCCAACCTCATATGGGCAGGGAAGGGGGTTGCACCACCTCGTTCCTTTTCCTGCTCTGGGAGCAGCAGTATGCTCCTGCTGCCTCTCCCTGCAATTCCTCTTTGTCCTTCACAGGAACCTGACTTTAAAGGATCCCCCTTGCTCCATCTCCCTGGATCTTCTCTCAGTCCTCACCCAGCCTCTCTGAGTGGCCCTTCTCCCAGCCTGGGTAGGACTACAGTCTTCTGGCCCCGCCCACTCCATCCTAGCCTAGGGTGGGGCATTTGATCTGTTCTCTGCCTGGCTCACCCCTGCTGCTTCTGGAGCATCTCCAGTGGCTCCCTTGGCAGCTTGGGGCCTGTACCTGCCTGGCTCATGCTGCCAGTAATCTCCTGTGGGCCTGGCTGAGGTTGAGCTGCCCAGGAATTGCAGGAGAAGGCTGAGTCAGCAGAGTTGAGCCTGGGCGTTAGCTGCTGCTGTCCTAATGGCGAAGGTGACCTGGGGCTCCGTAGAGGCACCTGCAGCTGAGGTACAGACAGAGACAGGGCTGAAGGGCTTGAGGACAGTGTCTGCTGCTGCTGCCATAGATTGGGGTGGACAGGAGGATGACATCGCCAAACCATCAGTCTTGTGCAGTGTGCAGTGTTTTATAGTTCATTCAATACTTTCACATATGAATAGAAGTAGAATTGACATCCACAGCTTCCAACAGTCAAGCCATGGCTGCACCATAGCTTTCACAATATCCCCTATTAGAAAGAAGAAGGGGAACATAATCAGCTCTGCATCCAAAATTCTCTCTTCAAAATGGAGATGGAGAATTAGGGTTGCCAACCTCCAAGTGGAGCCTGGAGATCTCCCAGAATTACAACTGATCTACAGAGAACAGAGATCAGTTCCCCTGGGAAAAAAACCATTTGGAGGGTGAACCTCTCCCCAAACTCTGCCCTCCCCAGGCTCCGCCCCCAAGTCTCCAGGAATTTTGCAATCTGGACGGAGCTGACATTCCTAATTGTGATAGAAACCTCCTCTAGTTTAAATAAATCGCTGGTGGGTGATTCTGCTGTAAATGGTTCGTCTTGTGTAAGCACAATCCTATTGCGTTAATCAGTGGCTTCATGACGAAGTAGCTTTTGAGCTGCTGTGATATATTAAAATGGAGGGGCTTATGAATAAACTCTTGTGCCGTATAGTAAACAGGCCATTCTCCACTTAGCCACATTTATCTCCGCAGAATCCCATGAGTGCCTGTGGCAAGGGCTAAATGTAATTTTTTTTAAAAAAAAAATTAAGACTAATAAGGGAACATAGATCACATTAGTGCTTATACCCATTATAAACTTACAGAGAGCTTCTTTTCCTCATAGGGGTTCTTCTGCAGCATCTGGTTCTGAAGAGATATGCCTAAACTATCTAAACCAGAAGTGTGCCTGTTACCACGTGGGGCCTACATCTGGCCCAGGCATGCTTGAACAGCTTCACAATGATATGAGGAACCTTGGCCTACTAGACAGCAGCATCAGCCGGTGGGCCAATGCAGCTCAAAGGCTATGAAGAGCCACATCTGGGTCTCTGCTTGCAACAGGCAGCATCCTCCGTTGGCTTGCCAAATATAACCGCAAGATGGAAGCGAAGTGGGGGTACAGGCACCAGACACAGGAAGCACTAGCATCCCCCCAAAATGGCTGGACACCCAACCGGAAGAGGGGCAGTAAATGCCTTTTGTATCAGAGGGACTCCTCCTTCCAGCCCTTCCTGGATCTGTGGTGTTTGTTTATTTATTTATTTTATTTGCATTTGTACTCCACTCTCCCCACACACAGCCTCAGAGTGGCAAACAACAATCAGGCACATTAAAATCCATTATATATAAATTACATTAAAAACATACATTACATTTACACATAAAATCATACATATCATACAAATCAATGCAAGAGGCAACAAGTTGTTTAAGGGTGATTATGTTAAATTAAATTATATTTAATTGTTAACTGCCTTGGTGGCCCTCCTTGGACAGAAAAGAGGAGTATAAATTCTGCAAAATAAATAATTAAAATAAATAAGGCATTGGGATGCTAGTAGCAACTCCAGGCCTTACGTTCTTATTCATTGGGGCCCACAGAAAGGAAGACATCTTCTCATGGAGGAACTAGCCTTATACTATTGCAGTCCCTCCAGCCCAGAATTCCCTAATCCAACTGGCAGTGGCTGTCCGGTGCCTTTGCAATCTAGCCATCGAAGATCCTTTTCAGAGAAGTTGGTGGGAATTGAACCTGGAACTTCCGGCATGCAGAGCAGCTGCTGTTCACCTGAGAGCAACGGCCTCCGCCGTCAGTGGCTCAGCATTGAAAATGGATTCATCGCTCAATGGGAAAGCAACCATCTCCCCCACAAGCACCAGAGCCAGCTTCCAACCCTCTTCTCCTGACAATCCCCCCAGCTCTCTCTTGACAGCTTAATGAGAGGTTATTTTGTTTACTCCAACGTTTTTCAAAGGAGATCATTCAAAACAACGTGCTCCACTTTGCTTGGCAAATCTTGACACTTTGTATCAAAACTCTTGAGAGCGTTCTGCCTTACACACTGAAGCGTTCTCGCTCGCTCGCTCGCTCTTCTTCTCTCTCCCGTTCCATCCCATAGCTTCAAGAGCAGAAAGAAAGGAAGGAAGAAGGTAGGAAAGAGACCTTTTGCTTTGTGCTGTTGTCCTTCCCACCCCAAGATGCATTTCCCTATGGAGTGCTGTGTGCAGCAGCAAAGAGAATAAAAACAGAAGTGGGTTTGGGGGAGAATATTGCTGTGGAGAGCAAGAGAGCTTTCCTAGCCTAGCATCTCATCTCCTTTCAGAGAGGACTTTTCCCTCTCTGGCTTTTCCTGCAAAATTAAATTCCTAAGAGGTAAAGTGAGGGTGTGTCCTCTGGTTGGAGACCCTGTGTTTACACAAAGTGGTGAGTTTTAGTTCTCAAATCGGACCCCACAGTGGCACAACCTGAACTCCGGAGGGAACAAAAACCCCAACGTATGCTGTTACCAACAGATTTGTGACAGAGGGCCAAGCTACAAGTGACGAATGACACTTGCCTGGTAAGTGAACAGACTCGTGTATTGCTCCCTGTTCACTTGCCATTCACTTGCGCTCCACTTGATCAAGTGGAGCGCAAGTGAATGGCAAGTGATCAGAGAGGAATGCACATGAGTCTGTTCACTTGCCAGGCAAGTGTCATTCATCACTTGTAGCTTTGCCATTAGATTCACTTTTATGTTTTGGAGAATTCTGTTTCCATTTCCATTCTACCTTTCTTATGTTATGGAGCCCAAGTCAGCATGCACCATGGTCCCATAGGAGGTCTTCCTTCCGGGCACTCAAATCAAACTTATGGCAACCCCACAGGACTTTCAAGACAAGTTCAGAGGTGCTTTGCCATTACCTGCTTTTACATAGCAACCCTGGACTTCCTTGATGGTCTCTCATTCAAGTACTAATCTCATTAGCTTCCAAGAACTGATGAGATTGTGCTAGACTGGGCCATCCAGGTCAGGGCACAATGAAATTACTTATTAAGTAAAGAAGTATTGACTTTTGTCTGTCCTGTACCTATTGCCCATCTACTCTGCTAGCTGTTTACAGGATCCTGGATGTTTCTCTAGTGAGCAGTGGGGAGGATTCAGGTGCAAACCTCCTTTATTTGTATGAAAGTGTGTCCAAGGTACATCCCCTGATGCCTACTGCTGCCTCAAACTCCCCAACAAAATAGTCTGATCCCCTCTATCAAAGGCAGCAGATAAATGCAGTTGGTGCAACAAAGAAACATGGCCTTTGTCTACATTCATATGGAGGTTGTCAACTAAAGCCAGAAGAGCCATCTCCATCCCATAGCCCTGTCTGAATCCAGACTGAAAAGGATCCAGAGAAGACGAGTTATCCAAAAAGACCTGGAATTGGTCTGCTACTGCTGTCTCGATCACCTTGTCCAGAAAGGGCAGATTAGAGATAGGAAATCATTGGCCGTATCATTTTTCTGTAGGGATTTTTTTTTCATTAGCAGACACAGAACCACCTTATTGAGTGGCCAAGAGAAGATGCTCTGACTTAGCGATTGGTTTAAAATAAATACCAAGGATTTAATGTGGTCTTTGCATGATTTTAGCAGCCAGGATGGGCAACAATCCAGGGCACAAGTAGTGGCCTTCATGGATCCCAGGACCTTGTCAACATCCAACATGGAAATTGAGTCAAAATGGTCCATAAATAGACCTGGTGGCATATTAGACATTTATTCTGGAGGACATGCTACAACCTGCATCTAGATCAGAACATGTTCTTGATATTTGATCCGCAAAAAAATCTTTGCAAAAGTATCAGAATTAATTGTCTGTTCTTGAGACAATAAAGGCTCAGATTTAGAAGTCAGCAGAGGATGAATTACCTTGAACAATTGGGATGGTCATTAACCAGCTGATATAATAGTAGCAGAGAAGTATCATTACTTTCCTGCCATCAACAGAACTTCGTAGGACTTACAACGGGCTCTACAGCCTGAGCAGTCAGATTCAATATGAGTTCTCCGCCAATACCATTTGAACCATCCCCAACCTCTTCAGATCACCTGGGAAGCTGGGTTTCATCCCAAGGGCAGGAGAGGTTGATGAGGAGCAACATTGTCAAATGCTTCAGGGAACGATGGTTGTTGTGGATTTTCCAGGCTGTATCACCGTGGTCTTGGCATTGTAGTTCCTGATATTTCACTAGCAGCTGTGACTGGAATCTTCAGAGGTGTAGCACCGAAAGACAGAGATCTCTCAGTGTCAAACTGTGGAGAAGATTTTAGCAAGTAATTTATATCTACTCAGGAAGGTGGGTTTGGGTTGCGTCATCCTGTAAGAGTTTCACAGGGTGTGGAAGGCTAATGGAATGCTAATGTTTCACTGTATCCTGGGGAGGACACACACCAATCCATATGCAAAAAAACATCCCCAGGATACAGTGAAGCATTAGCATTCCATTAGCACTCCACACCCTGGGAAACTCTTACAGGATGACTCAGCCCAAACCCACCTTCCTGAGTAGATATAAATTACGTGCTAACATCTTCTCCACAGTTTGACACTGAGAGATCGCTGTCTTTCGGTGCTACACCTCTGAAGATGCCAGTCACAGCTGCTGGTGAAACATCAGGAACTACAATGCCAAGACCATGGCTATACAGCCCGGAAAATCCACAACAACCATTGTTCTCTAGCCATGAAAGCCTTCGACAATATATGCTTCAAGGAACTTTTGTCCCCCAATGAAATGTGACTCAACATGTAAACCAAACCACCATATCCTAATCAAAATTGGTAGATAGCTCAGGGGGATTACATTAATCTGTGAGGAAAGGTCACATTTAGCATTTACAGTGGTTCCTAGAATGCCAGAAGAAAAAACTCTCTTATAATTATGTCAATTATTTCTAAGGAATTATAAGGAAGGGCTACAAGTCTGAGAGTGCTTACCTAAGCAGAGTTACTCCTTTCTAAATACCTTAAAGTAAATGGTCTTAGACGGGTGGTGTAGTGGTTAGAGTATTAGACTAGGAGCTGGAAGACCCAGGTTTGAATCCTTACTGAGCCATGGAAGCTTGCTGGTGATGAACTCAGTCTAGTCACACACTCTCAGGCTAGTCACACATTCTCAGCCTAACCTACCTCAGAGGGTTGTTGTGCATAAAATGGAGAATGATGTAAGCTACTTTGGGTCCCCATTGGAGAGAAAGGAGGAGCATAAATGAAGTAAAATAAAATAAAACTAGATTTGGGTTGCACTGTAAATCAATGATGAACCTGATAACATTTTTCTGCCTTTTCCAAGTAATTGGTGCAGTGGCCATGAAGCCCACCTCTGCCCTCTTGGGACTCTTGAATGCTGCTCAGACACACTGGCCAGGCAGGTACACTCGGGCCCAGTGAGAGGCCTTTCTGCAGTGCTCAAACGGTGCAATTTGCATGGTGAAAATGCAACAACCCTAACTTGAGAGGCACAGGTTGGATCAGTCAGTATTTCTGTTTTCCAAACCTAGAGAGTTAGGAGCCTGGGCATGGTCCTGGATGCTTCCCTGTCTATGAAGGCACAGGTCGCAGCAGTTGTTCGATCCTCATTTTTCTACCCAAGACAGGCTCGGCAACTTGTCCCTTATTTGTTGACCCATGCATGACCTTACGACAGTGATCCAGGCAACAGTCACCTCCAGATTAGACTACTGTAACTCGCTCTACGCGGGGCTTCCCTGCAGCTGGTTCAGAATGCAGCTGCACAAGTGGTTGCCAGAGCTCCAATCATGGCACATATAACACCCATCCTCCGTCAACTGCACTGGTTACCAGTTGAGTACTGGGTCCAGTTCAAGGTTTTGGTGTAGACCTATAAAGCCCTATGCTGACTGGGTTTAGCATACCTTTAGGACCGCCTCTCCCCATATGTTCCCCGGAGGTCGCTTCAGCTAATAAGCAGTTGCTGATGGTCCCTGGCCCCAGGGAGGTCTGTCTGGCCTCTACCAGAGCCAGGGCCTTTTCAGTCCTGGCTCCAACCTAGTGGAACTCTCTGCCTGAGGAGACTAGGGCCTGGCGGGATTATCTTTTCACCGGGCCTGCAAGGCAGAGAGTTCCACTAGGCATTTGGTGGGGACTAGGCTGTCCTCTTGCCAGCCATACCACTGAAGACCG
The DNA here is from genome assembly GCF_028583425.1 of Eublepharis macularius. Taxonomy (NCBI): domain Eukaryota; kingdom Metazoa; phylum Chordata; class Lepidosauria; order Squamata; family Eublepharidae; genus Eublepharis; species Eublepharis macularius. The sequence goes on along the minus strand of NC_072804.1, from coordinate 38,708,468 downwards.
TCCACCACCCATGCAGGAGCTCATAAAGTGTGACACATGTCATTATGTAAGAGCCAAGCCCTGCTCCTAAAATGCTGAATTTTAATATTTATATCCGCCATTTGAGAAATTTTATTGCACATGGAATGTTTTAAATGTTTATTTATAATGTTTTTATTGTTTTAAACTGTATGTTATAAATTGTATGTTGTTACACCGCCCTGAGCCCGTCTGACGGGGAGGGTGGTCTAGAAATGTAATACATAAATTAAATAAATAAATAAATCTTCCATGCATCTTGAACAGGTCTTGACCAAGGCCGTTTCCACATGGCTTACCTTCCCTTGGAACGACCCGAAACATCGCATAAAAAATGTGGAAGATCGCGTTTTTTCATGCGAGATTTGTGCGACGTCGCACAAATCTCATGTGAGAAAACGCAATCTTCCATGTTTTCTGCGCGATGTTCTGGGTCGTTCCAAGGGACGGTAAGCCATGGCCGATTCCAGATGACTAACCTTAAGTCGTTTCATGCCGCCCTCTTCCGGATCGCGACGGGGAAAATGCGAAATATCGCGTTTCCTCGCGCGAGTTTTGCGCGACGACGCGCAAAACTCGCGCGAGGAAACGCGGTATTTCGCATTTTCCCCGTCGCGATCCGGAAGAGGGCGGCATGAAGCGACTTAAGGTTAGTCATCTGGAATCGGCCCATGTGGAAATGGCCCAAGTTTATTTCTGAAATTGTTTTGGTTTCTTGCTGCAATTGTGAAAGTTCCATTTTCCCCAAACGAAACAAAAGGCAGCCCTTCCTTCTAGCAACAAACAGCAAGCTCTGTCTGAAAAACTGCCTGTTTCTTTAGAAGGGTCAGAAGAGAGAGAAAGAGAGAGAACTTTTGCTACAAAGTCTTTGTATGGAAATCATATATGTATAGCTGAGTAACATATTAACCAGTTAAGAGCCAGATAGGCCACGTATGATGTTTTGGGGGAATGAATGGACTTCGTCCCAAAGAACTGATTGGGATTTGCACAAGCCCTGTGAGATTGCTTAACTTTTGTTCTTCGGACAGTGGAAACTGCCTCTAACAGCATCCATGTACACACAGCATTGCATTCTGTGTCATGGGGATCTGCTTTCCAACAAGCCTGAGGCACTTGCAGCTCTTCGCATTGCACCTAGTCATTGTACTCAAAAGAGGTTTGAGACTCCACCGTTCACCTAGAACTCTTTTAATGCTTCGCCCTTGTATGTGTAAAAAGATCCAATACAAAATAAAACGCACTCGAGTTGAACAGACAGACCTCTTGGTGATTTTCAGTTTTCATTTCACTTCCCTCTGATTTGCACCTCCCCGCCCCTTTTTCATGTTCACCGCAGCTCAATTCTGTGGGCTTTAATTGCACTGGCTACAAACATCACTCATGCTCGGGACTTCTGTTCCCTTTAACTGCTGCCCAGTGATTACAAGAAGAAAAAGAGGAAGGTTAAAAACAAACAAAGGGAAAACTTTTTTCTAGGAGGGACTGGAGGCATTCAAAAAGCTATTGGCAATATTAAGTAGTCCATTAAATTGTCCCCGGGAGTGCTGAAGAGGCAGTCTCTTTACATTGTCGAGGGCAGGAGGCTAAAGTACTTGGCTTGGCAGGCTCGTGTGATTTAAAGCTTCGGCTTCGTCAAGTTGAAACACAAACCATGTTTGAGTTTTCCAGTCTCTGCCATAAATATTTGTGAAGTGAAGGCTGGGAGAGAGATATGGCTCTGGTCGGAGGCTGTTTGGATAAGCGGCAGAGCACGCCTGGATTGGCAGCGAGAGACGTTTTAATTATGGGAGCCAGCCAGCCTCCCTGTTCACAACATGTAGCATCCCAGCCATGGGTTATCATTGCCTAGGACAGAGGTCAGAGCTAAGAAGGATGCTGAGGCTTGTGAGTATGTTGGGAGTGAGGGAGTGTTTCAGAGGGATTGCCACTGGATTCTGCAGGTGGCAGGTTTGCTGATATAAGGGGGGGGATCCTTAATTTGAGCTGCTGTCTAACAGGGAACAGCTGGGTCTAGATGGTCTCTTAGCTCTGGATTGGGAAATTCCTGGAGATCTGGGGGTTTGGGGAAAGGAGGGGTTTGGAGAATGGAGGAACCTCAGCAGGTTATGATGCCATACAGACCACCCTCCAAATCAGCCATTTTCTCCTGGGGAAACTGTTACCTGTCATCTGGAGATCAGTTCCAGAAGATCTCCAGGTCCCACCTGGAGACTGGCAAGCCTTCTTTCCCACACATTTTTGCTGCACTTCTGCTGTGTTTCTCAAAATTGGGTTGCTCTGTAGTAGCCTCTCCTTATAGGCCCCCTCCAGCGGCCTCTTGGATTCTTTACAAGATTGGGGTCTGGGTTGCCAGCTCCCAGATGGGAAATTCCTGGAGAATATGGGGGTGGAGCATTTGAGGGTGGGGTTTGAGGAGGAGAGGGTCCTCATCAGGATATTATGCCATAGAGTCCACCCTCTAAAGCAGCCATTTTCTCCAGGAGAACTCATCTCTGTGGCCTGGAGATAAGTTGTAATTCCAGGAGATCTCTCTAGCCACCACCTGGAGGTTGGCAACCTTAGGAGGTAGAAGCCCTTCCCTGTTGCACTCTGCACTCACACAAACTCTCGCTCGAACAGGGATGCTATCTGTGCAAAGCAGCTCTGAGACATGCATGTCTTTGAACCTGCCTAGCATATGAAGATGCTTTGCGGTGTGAATGAGATAATGTGAGAGTGCAAAGGCCTATGGGAGTGTGGTTTCATCTCAGCCAGCATGTTGAAATCAGACTTGAAGATGGGGAAGGGGGTTGGCACAACTGCCCATGACATCACCGCAAAATGAATTAGGGATTGGGTAGGTTGGGGATTCTGCAGTAATGAAGCTACTGCAAATTCGCTTGCCGAAAATGTAATTATGCTCCCTGGGTGTAATTATTTATATCTTTTGCAGCAACTGCTACTGTTGGATTTGGGAGTTTTAGAAATACAGGCTGCAAAGAAGTACATTTGACAAGTTACAAACTGTCTTTAAAATCATCAAAGATGTCCTTTGCGTAAAACTGAAATTTAAAATTGGGTACAAATCCATTCTTGTTTTACCAGGAACTGGTTGTTTCACATTAGTAAGAGCTTTCAAAGATAACAGCATATTTTACAGGGAAGGCTAAGCAATTATAAATTATATACAAATAGGTTTAAATTCCCTGGAGGGTAAACCAAGGTTGTTTGCATGCAAATGCTCTGCTGGGTCTTGGCTCCCTTACAGCAGCGCTGTTTTCAGGAGTGTCCGAGAGACGTTCACTTCAGTGTTTTCCCCTCTTTGCTGTGCTCTTTCTCAAATGTGGTTTAGTGCAAACTTTTTTGAGAATGACTATAGCCAAAGCGCCTTTAGACACCATGTGGATGAGAAGTAGGGTTGCCAGCTCCAAGTTGGGAAATTCCTGGAGATCTGGGGGGTGAAACCTGGAAAAAGTGGGGTTTGGGGAGGGAAAAGGACCTTGGCATGGCATAATTCCATAATTCTCCCCCCAAAAGTAGCCATTTTCTCCAGGTGAACTGATCTCTGTGGCCTGGAGACCAGTTGTAATTCCAGGAGATCTCCAGCCACTACCTGGAGGCTGGCAACCCTAATGAGAAGGCATGCATTTTTGTAGATCCCATCCACAATGGCATCATTTTCCCTGCCTCAGCCCCCGCAACTGCCATTCCTATACCCTCACATACACTAGAGGACTTTTTAAGGCTTAAAAATGGTACTTGCTAGAGTGCTATAATATTATAATATTACAACATTTTGCTACTATCTACTACTTCCCTACTTTCATTTAAAACAAAATAACAAGTCTCTAGCTCTTTTCTTTGTGGAGTTATAGGGCTGAACATTTCTCCTTATAATTCCACAATGAAGGGCTAGAAACATACTTTTTTAAGAAAGAAAGAAAGAAAGAAAGAAAGAAAGAAAGAAAGAAAGAAAGAAAGAAAGAAAGAAAGAAAGAAAGAAAGAAAGAAAGAAAGAAAGAAAGAAAGAAAGAAAGAAAGAAAAGTAGACTGTGACACTAGATCATTATAATGTTATAGCACTGTAGCAATAGGGTTGCCAGGTCTCCTGCAGTGATGGGAGACTATCTGCTGGCAACCCTCTGCCACTCAGAGCAGCAGCAGGAAAAAATCTGAAATGCTAGCATCGCACGCAACATGTCACTTCTAGGGAATACCTGGAAGGGATGTCCCATTGCTCTAGGAATTGCCGGAAACTCTATGGTTTTACCTGTTCTTCCCAGAAGTGATATCACAATGCACACAATGCCGGAGCCCCTCCCCCCAGTCCCTGTTCCTCAACTTCCCAGCAACTGCCAGGCACAGCCTAGCAACCCTACACGGAGATCTTGCACTTCTGGGTTTTTTGAGAAAAGCTCTCTAGTAGAGAAGGGGAGGAGAGGAGAATAGTGGCTGCAGGCAAGGAAAGTGCAGGGGAAACGGCTGCTCTGTCGCCACTATGAAAACCTCTGCACTGACAGCAGCAACAAGAGCTACAGAGAACTGCTCCATGTGGAAGCAGAACGAGTTCCAAGGCCAAAACAAAAAATGGAATTCAATTTATTTTTAAAGACATTTCATGACATCTGGAGAGCTAAAACTGAGTACATTAAGCAGAGTAACAAAATATTTTCTGGATCCCACTTCTCAATTTCTGTTCCTTTGTTCTGAAGGAGAAGGAAATGTGAAAAGCCATCTTTAATTGAATCCATTCAAAATGATTTAGAGCAATATTATTTTTTTCTCTCTCCAAAAGCAGCTTCAGGATTCTGAAGCAGCAAGACTGCGGCACATCCTAAAGGTTTTGCAACATGAAGACCAGGCAACTCTGGCAACAGAGGACAAATGTTTGTAGGTCCTGCCCAGGTTGCTAAGAAACCTGACTTGAGGAGGAGGGCCACCAGGAACACCATGAGGAGAACCCCTGAGAGCTGCCCGGGCATTATGTTGCTAGTTTGTCTTTTGTATTAATTAAACACAATCAGGCTCGCACTGACTGGCAGCATTGCTGGTTGGGGAACACTGCCATCTATAGAAGGCCCTCACAGAGTGCAAAATTCACCTCAGGTTACCAAGGGATTGGAGGCCACTTCCCTCAGCCAGCTGGCCATTATTTCAGCACTCTGGGGCCAAAGGTCTGTTGCATACAAAGTGATAATCCCAAAGAGTATATTTGGGATGATGGTGCTCTCTGGGAAGTCAGGAGATTGAGAACAGAGAATCATAGGGTTGGAAGGGACCTCTAGGGTCATCTAGTCCAACCCCCTGCACAATGCAGGAACTTCACAACTACCCTCCACAACTGCCCCAGTGACCCCTGCTCCATGCCCAGAAGTGGCAGGGAAAGGCTCTTAACCCATCCCCTGCTGGCTGCTTCTCTGTTCTCAATCACCTCTTCCCAAGCAGACTTTTAAAGGCTATTGGGTTACCTTTGCACATACCTCCATGCACACGTGCATGCAGTTCCAGCCCTAAGTCACATCCACCAGGGAATTAATTGGCTGGACCACACACAAACAATTCTGAGGCAGAGGCACATTTGGAGGATGAAAATGCAGAGGTGGCAGCAGTGAAGGTGTAATCATGCTCTCTGGACAAGGCACGTATCTCAGGGTCACTCTAAACATTACTTCCTTCACAAGTGTGCCACGGAGCCAACCCAGGCACCACACAGACACACAGCAGCTCTGGGGAATGGTTTGCATTTAAAAACAAGAGCCCAAATGGGCTCGGAAAACTACCATTGGGGAGGGAGAGCTCTTCGCTTTCTCCTAAGCATTTTTCCCTGCCAGCATCCAAGGCCACACCCGGGCTAGGATATACAATTGTTATTTGGAAGAATGGCCACCTGGTCTCTGGCTCCTGCTGGCTGTTTTCTGGGTCAGGCTGCTCCTGAAGTCAGTGGTAAGGGGGCTAGAGGAATGCCTTGCTGGGAAGGGACCCTCTGGACATTGAGGGAAGTGGGGATGTGCCAGAAAGCAATACCTTGAGAGGTATGGAAAGAGCAATCAGTTTTTCTCCTAATCCTTGAATGCCACGTTGTTCTATCAAACTGATTGGCAGCGACTTCAAAACGTATTTCTTCACTTAAGTACATCACATCCAGAACTCTGCCACAAGCCGAAGTGATAGCCACAGGCTTAGATGGCTTTTAAAGGGGAACAGATGAATTCATGGAGGAGGAGAGCTCCAGCAATGGCCATTAGTCATGATAGCTTATTTTGTTCCTTTGTTTTAACAATGGATATTCCACTATTTGGTATACTGGCCCACAAAGCTGCTATCATCAATAAAACATAAAAACAATTTAAATCAATCATCAAAATTACAGATCATATTATGCAATCACAATTGTCTCTTTTCCAATCAAGTTTTCTGGAAGACTGGTTACCAGTCTTTGACCATTTGACTAATTTGAATACAAAACTTAGTAAGTAATACCCATCTGATCCATTTGCCATATAAGTTGTTATATAGTAATATTTTTCAGCCTAAAAATTCTCTGGAAAAGTCAATAATGCTAGGAAAAGTAGAAGGCAGTAGGAAAAGAGGAATACCTAAAACAAAATGGCTTGACTCAATAAAAGAAGCCATGTCCTCCAGTTTGCAAGATCTGAGCAGGTCTGTTAAAGATAGGACGTTTTGGAGGTCTTTCATTCTTAGAGTCGTCAAAGGTTGGAGGCGACTTGACGGCACAACATACACACACACACAAAAGTTCTATGTTGTATTTTCTTGTGTAAGTTATGATTCAACACTATGTGATTACCAAATGTTGTTATAATATGGGGCAATTCAAGTTCTTTCAGTAACTATGCTGTTGCTCCTATTTAATGTTGTTATTGTTACTTATTGTTAAAAAAAAATTCTGTATAACTTTAAAATAAAACGTTTTTTTTTTTAAATCAATTGTCAATAATATCCAAAGCAAATTACAAGACGCATCAGAAGAGGAGGCAAACTGTAAGGAACGAAAGCTCAAAGGTTCATTTTAAAAAGGACCGAGCTTCCATGTTCAGAGGCAGCATACCTCTGGCTGCTTCCACAGAGAGGTGCAAAAGGCTCCCTTTCACACACCTTGGAAGCAACAGCGAGCAGCATTGAAGTGGTATGGGGTGGTGTCCACATGCCCTATCCACACGGTGCTAGCCGCCCCTGTCCTTCACCCCTGCCCCTCCACTGTGTTGGCACAAAACTGTAACAACAATCCTATCAGGCCCCTGTAGCTTGGTGAGCCCTCTTTGTCCTCTTTCCAGTGAAACTGTAGTGGTGAGAAAGTAGGAAAAAGTCCTAAGGGCTAACTAGAGGGAAGGCAGAGGGTAGCCTTTTAAAGGTGGCGCTTAGCTGCCTTTTAAAGGCGGCGTTTGGCTCGGCTCCCTCCCCAGATTGGCTGGGGTGAAGTGTCCACATGGAAGCTCCACCCACAGTCGCCCCCAATTTCCTTGTTTGAATTAGATGAAATGGAAGGGGGAGTTTGGCTCAGCTTCAGAATGCGGGGGCGGGGGTCTGCTCAACTCAATCTGCACGTGCGTGTTATGCTAATTGTCTGTTTTCAGTTCATGTCATTCATTTGGTTTGGCATTAGATTGTAGAGCACCCTGCACTTTGTATAAAGAGTGTATTTTTGATAGTTATACATGAGTGTATCAATCTCGTTCATTCATTAGCTGCACGGTGCACTTTAAGAATTCGTGGGTCTTTTAGACCGTACCGCTGTAGGTCTTTATCTCTCCTTCAGCTTCAGAATGAGCATGGCATGTGTGGAAGCTTTGCAAAATGTGGGGGGCTCCTGCTCTCCCCACAAGGATAAAACAGCCACTGAGGGCAAGAAGCAATAAGAGAGACGGCTTAATTTCAGCCCCATATTTGAGCCTGTTAGGAGACCTCAGCCTCAGTAGGAGTTTGAGATAATAACCATGAATAGAGTGTCTGATTTCCTCTGTTTCCATTAAAAATATTTGTATTATATGCTGGTGAGAGATACAGGTCTAGACAGGGCTTTTTTTCTGGGAAAAGAGGTGGTGGAACTCAGTGGGTTGCTCTCGGCGAAAATGGTTACATGGCTGGTGGCCCCGCCCCCTGATCTCCAGACAGAGGGGAGTTGAGATTGCCAAGTGGCACGGAGGGCAATCTAAACTCCCCTCTGTCTGGAGATCAGGGGGCGGGGCCACCAGCCATGTGACCATTTTCAAGAGGTTCCGGAACTCCGTTCCACCGCGTTCCTGCTGAAAAAAAGCCCTGGGTCTAGATATATATGAAAAAATAAATGGCAGCCTTTCTCTGCCTATCCAGAGTCCTGTAATTAATTCATTACTGCCTTCCTTCTTTCTCAGCCTAAAAGAGAAGAGCCTTAATAGGGGCCTCCGGAGAGAAACCCCTTCTCAGCTTCCAGGACCCACAGGATACGGGCATGCATATTCAAAGCAATGCTTATTTAGCCTTCCTTCCTGCCTCATTCCCAGCTTTAAGTAGGATTGTTGGCAGCGGGCTGGGAAACTGGACACTGTAGCTGCTTCTTGTTAAACATACCATGAAAAGACAGCAGAAAATTATGTAGAAATACTGTAGCCTTCCCCCACCCCACTTCTCTAATATGAAAAGTGTCTGGCAAAGTGAGATGTCTAATCCTTGGAACATCTGCTCGGAGCAAGCAGCAATCCCTTAAATGCCACAGCACACTCACAGAGTTCTTCTCTTCTCTGTGGGGGCCTCGGGGAGAATTTCACCGACATAAAGCACCTCCCACTGCTCATGCAGATGATCACAATACAAATGATATTTGCATGCTATGATATTCCTTTAGCACAGCCCCCGGGAGGTACAGCGGAGAGCCAACACAATAACATCTATTAATCTCCTGCAGTTCCAAGTTCCCCTTCGCTGGAAAATTCATTTCCCAACCCAGCGCATAACCTATGGCAGCAGCAATGCTCATTTGGGGTGGAGAAGGAAAGGCACTGGCGGGTTCCTGAAGCTCTCCTCTCACACCATCTTTTTCTCGAAAACGGAGGGTGCCGCCACCAGAAAATGAAGGGCGGCAACCTCACAATCTTTCATCTGAAGAATATGAAGCATAATGCAGAAAGATATGCATGGCAGATCACAACAATATGAATTACATTGTTTGTTTGTTTTTTAAGCATCTTTTTTATTTTTGGTGCAAGTTGGGAGCCATCCAAAAAGACTTCAGTCCAGTATCCAATAATGCCTATATAACTAACTTACAACTGATTTTAATATTACATAGGAAATACTGTTTTTTCCATTAAAACATCATTTTTCAGTAAATGGGATTGTGGAAAATTTAGTTAAAAATACTTAGGCAACTGAGGTGCAGTAGTAAAAAAATATAACTTTGCAGCAATGCTATATAATTCGCTCTTCGGAAATCCGCACAGGGGGTTAGCAACAGCACCCTTCCTACCAGCAATGTAAAACATTCACTGTCAAAAGGAGCTAACATTTAACAAAGAAGGGACTTAAATATTCCAGGAATGGTTGTAGGAGAGAAGAACATACGCCCAGAACACCCACTACCCAAAAGAAGCAGGCCGTTTTACCCTATTAGCGTTTCTGCTGCAACGTCCCTTGTGTTCCGCATGCCAGTCTTCTGTCTGTATCATTTATAAAGTTGGAAGGAGCAAACATTACAGTCATTGGAGGGGCTATCCCCTCCCCATTTTATTGTACCAGCAGGGGAGCTCAGCTCACCCATGCAATGGGAGGAGGCAGGAGGTGGCTATTATGCAGTGTAGCATAATAGAACATCCCTTCCCCCCCCCCCCACACACACCCCTCTCTGCAGGGCCATGACTCCACACAAAAACACAGGCCGATATGTGTGAGGAGTCGAAATTCTGCTGCAAGCTGTTATCTCTGCGAGAGATTGTGGTGTTGAGGGAGATGCAACCAAGGCTTGTCTTCGCCAATCACGCAGGAGACCTGTGATAAGTAAGGGTTCAAATCATACGAGAGGCACACCAAAGTAACAGTAAATGTAATAGTTTATTGCCAGACAAACTCAGTTTTCTCCTAGATTCCCTGAAAGCTCTCTGACTCCTACTGCCTGCAGCTCCTCCCTCTAAGACAGCAGGGATCTCCTTTAAAACTCCCATTCGCTATGTTCCTGTAAGAATGTGTCTCTAAATTACAACAATCACTACAAGACCCTCAAAGACTCACAGGCATTAAGCTGCCAAGGACAACCGCCCAAATGTGATTTAGTACAAGAGAACAATGGCAACAGCCCCACACTAACACATGTGCGACACATAGCTGCTTTTCACTTTTTCAAAAAGGAGATCCATATACACATATGGATATATATCTCCTTGTGTGGCTGAGCCACTTTGGTGCACAATGTGAAAATAGCAGATGGTGCAGAGCATCACAATTTCAGCTTCTCAGCAGCTCTGCCACCCTGCAATCAAACACCATGACCTCCTTCAGCCCCTGCTAAGGGGACAGCCTCGGAAGGAACAGCCGTCAGGTTTTCTTGCACAACAGATAACAAGCATCAGGGGCAACAGGACTGCCAGATGGTTCCAACAAAAATACTGGACACACTTGATAAAAATTTATTGACACCCCCCCTACCACCGCCACCACATGTTATGGGAAATTTATTGAGGACATCCTATATTACAGCTTACGTATTTTCCTTTATTAATCAATAACAAATCACAACCAACCATCTCAACATGGATATCTAAAACATTGTCAGGGCCAATCAATCATTACAAATAAATACAAACAGAACTGTTCTTATTTTTTTTTCCATACTTGGACTTTTTACTAGATCACAACAAATTAGTTCAGTGAGATTATTCAACTACAAATAAGCAGGTATATCAACCAAGTTTCAGCAAGAAAAGCAGACTATAAATATACTTAGCGCTGAAATTGCTTCAGCTCAATTTACACAGATGAAGCACTGCAGATTCAACACTCTGGTGCACTCTGAACAAGGCACAGAAAGGATTACCACTTAAAAGCACAGGAAAGAGCTCTCCCATCCTCTTTTTAATTGAGGAAACTGGTGCTGGGAAAAGTACAGTATTGCCTTCAATGGAGCATTGCCAATGATGGAGTTAGCAGAGATGGCTAAACTTACAGCTCTGATCAGAGATAAAACACTGTTTATCTTTATGATTAATTAGAATCCCCTTATTGACTTTCTGCGTAAGACAAGAAATAATAAATTGATGATTTGTGGATTTGATTTCTAAGAAGATAAACTTGGGAAAATTAAATAGAAGGGGGGCAGTATAGAAAAGGTAAATTTTAGAGGTACTAAAACTACCTTTACCTTATATAATATGTGTAAAGATATGATAGGTGTTGTAGAGGAAAATGGAAAACGAAACATATTATTTTTCTTTGTTTTTCTCTTTTTCTGTTCCTTTTTCTTTAATTTTTCTTTTCTCTGCCCTTTTATTGGGCTTTTAATCTTATTAATAAAATAAAAAGTATTTTTTTTTTAAAAAAAAAAAAAGGAAACCAGTGCTGGTACACACTCATGAAGCCAAAGCACTGTCCATCCTCATTGTACCCTATGTTTTTATCAGTGCCTTGCTCCACCTATAGTCCATCCGCTTCAATATACAGTGCTTCACTCTCTACTGCTCGTATTCATACCTATATCACTCAACACACTCCATTTGCAAGACAAAAGACTGATACAACATAGTGAAGGGGAAAGCCTTTCCTGTTTTACCACTTCTATCTGTTTTCATAACCTGCTGTGGGCTTCTGCTATACTTCAAAAACAAATTAAAGGCTACTGATAAAAAACACACTTTTGCATTTGCCTTCCAGAACTTTGCAGCCTAATCCTGGGACCAGGCACTGTTTCTTTGGATTAATATAAACACACACATATAATCTCCATTCACACACACACACACACACACACAATATCCCCTTCATCTCATGAGCCAAGAAAGAACCATATCTATTTTACTTCTGGCATCTAACAAATTGATTATATTATAAAATGAACTTGCAGCCTAGGCCAGGATCTAGAAACCTACCACAATTTCTCTCCCATCCACCTCCATTCCCTGAGCAAAAAAAGATGGGGAGAGAAACATTAAATTTTTTCCCTATCAGAGACAACCAAATATCCACAGATTTCCTTCCCATGGAAGAAGGGTATCCAGTCCGTCATGTTATCCTGGGGCCCATGAGAAAGAGCAAGCCTTGGCTAAGAGCCAAGCTGCAAGTGACAAATGACACTTGAATGGCAAGTGAACAGACTCACGTGTATTCCTCCCTGTTCACTTGCGCTCCACTTGCACTCCACTCGATCACGATTGAGTGGAATGCAAGTGGAGCACAAGTGAATAGGGAGGAATACATGTGAGTCTGTTCACTTGCCATTCAAGTGTAATTTGATACTTCTAGCTTGGCTCTGAGGGCCAAGCTACAAGTGACGAATGACACTTGAACGGCAAGTGGATCGAGTGGCGCACAAGTGGAGGGCAAGTGAACAGGGAGAAATGCACTTGTCGTTCATCAATTGTAGGCTAGCTTGGCCCTGAGTCAATAAGCCGCCAGAGCTGCGAACAGAAAAAAGGCCAGTCCGGTCTCCTTCCCCCTCTTTGCATCAGTCAGACTGTAATTGGCTGTGGTGAATTCTGTCACCGTCTCCCTCATTGCTCCAGTTTCCTTCTCCTTGGACCAGGGTGCTCCAGCCTGCTTTGCCCCACACACCCTTTCCTTCAGGGCAGGAAGGTCTTTTCCTTCTATCACTGAGAATGATGCTCTGCCATGGCTCAGCCAGCCACATTCCCTTGCCTTGTTCTTCCCCTCAGGGACTGGGGTGCAGGCAGCCACCTGGCCGCAGCTCACCTCAGCTCCTCTTGCTGCCCCATCTCACATTTGACCTGCCATGTGTTTCCCTCCTTCCCTCCTGCAGTCTGTCCCCTCACCAGTGTCTTCTTTCCCCTCACACAGTGGTTCCTGGGACAAGGCAGGCCAAGCACCTCCAACTACCGGCAAAAGCGGTGAGGAGAAAGGAGCCTCAGAGAAAGGGGCGGGGGGGTCAGACTGCCTTCAAAGTGGAAGTTGCAAAGGCTGCTGCATCCACTGCCTTCCTTCAAAGAAACAACAAACAAGCAACTGGAAGGGTGACTGAATGCCTCCTAGGCCTCCTGATGCACATTGGGAAGCATAGTCCATCCCCGCCATTCGCACTGCAGGGCAACGGACCGGCTAACTTCTAGCCCCAGGGAGCAGTGGGCAGGAAAGGGTGGAGTCACTGGCAGAGGAATGAAGGAGCCACGTGCCACTAAGGAAACAGGTGAGTTGCTTGTATGTCTGGTATTTTCTCAATTCGTTTCCCAGACAGTGAAAATACCATACTGTCCAGTTCAAAACTGGACACCTGGCAATCTATCTCAGTTGTAGAACCTACATTTCAGCAGCAGCAGTGCCCTTCAAGGGCCACAAAAATTATTTAATGTATGTTCGACCTAGGAGAGAGAGAGAGTTTACTGTATATGGCCTTCACAATCCAAAACCTTTCATTAAAAAGACAAAAAAAACATGAATACAAATATAATTACATGCATATAAATACAATTACAATAAAATGCATTTTACCTAAAATGTAAAAAATAAACAACATTAAAACCAAATGGTTTCTTTTCTACCAGCTTAGGAGCTGTGGAGGCTACAAAGACGTCTGATGTGTGCCCTGTTTTACTGTCCTGTAGGTCACTGTGGGTGGCAGCTGGAGGCTTTTTCCGTATCAAAGACAGGCCAAATTCAGATACACAAATGGTTTTCCAGAGACTGGTGGGTGCGCATGCCCCCCATTTCCTCTCAGTTCAGCTGCCACTTCTGTAGCACCTCCTCATAGTGATCTGAATGGAAATTTATAGGTCCTAGAAACTCATTTTCCAGGGATGTAAAACACGGCAGCCCTCCCGGCTCCAATTCAGGGTTTCCATCGGTCACCTGAAAACATTAATGATTACTCCCCTGCCCTGAGGGGGAGTTGGTTGACTGCTCAGAAGAAGAGCTGGCTTGGCTCCTGCTGCTCCCAGGCCACAGTGGAGCCAAGCACTCTCCTCAGCCACATCGAGCCCAGCTCCTGCACTCCACCAGCAGCCAATTATTCCTCCTCGCTCTTTGCCGTTATGCAACCCCCAGGGTTTCAATCAGAGGATGCGGTGCCTTGTCAAAAGATGGAGATTGCTCAGAAAAGCCGGCTTTCTCCTTCATCCCTTCTGTTCCCGCTTGGAAAAAAGGGAGGAGGGAGTTCAAAGACTGTGTTCTTGGATGAATATTTTATGGAAGAGCATTTCCCCCCTTTTGGGCTTTAAGGAATGTCATTTGGAGGGGGTTTTCACTCTCTCACAGATACAGATACAGATATTAGTTCGCATGCTAGTGGTCTCGCACAGGATCACCGGGGTTTGTTTTTAAATCACATAGGCAAGCGACTTAAACTGTACATGATCACCTCTATTGTCTTTGCGTAATTAAATTTTCTTATCTCCAATGCAAGTGACTTCTCCCAAAAGACAGGATTCCCACTCAGTAACTGTGTCGGTCCGCTGCAGCACAAACAGCCACGTCTTGTAGCCGCTCAGGCATCTCTAAGGCAGGGAATGATGTGGGTGCTGCAATATGCCCCCTCCCAAGACAAGGGCTTCCTTCCCCTTCCGTCATCTTCAGCTCAGGCTGAAGTTTGCAACTAATATCTGGTTCTTAATAGGAGTTGGCTAGCTCATAAAGCTCAAATGCCATTTCCCCCGACATTTGCCTCAACTTGGAATGGTTATTGAACTTCTGCACACGTGCAGTCTGCATTCAAAAGCCCCTATGCCTAAAACCAGCTACTTTGTAGGCACCTGCATTCAAGGAGTTCACTGCTAACCCTTTACTTGTGTTGAAACTTGTGGTGAGCTGTTTGGAATGGACGTAGCTTTCACAAAATAATTAAGTTGTCATTGCCCTAGGACTAAAAGTGTGCATCAGTTGGAAAATCACACATACAAAATATCTGGGAGATTTTCAATAACTAGCCACTGCAATAATCTCTCGTGCCTGATAAATGTTAAAATCTATCATTATGAGACCCAGAGTCAGTACCAGGAGCCCCCAAGGATTCCTCCCTGGGACTTTTCCAAGCATCTATCCCCTGTGACTACACCATCAAACAACTAGTTTGTATGTGAATAGCTTCTCTCAGCCCTGGCCCAGATAGCAGAGACTGGCTTGGTCTTGTCAGATCTCAGCAGTTAAGGAGGATCAGCACTGGTTAGTACTTACTTGGAGCACTACATGGAGGCTGTCAGGGTCTGCCATGCTGGGAGAATATAACCTGTGTAATGCCATATTAATTCTTGTAGTTGTTTAGTCTTTCTCCCCCTCCAGGTCCCTTCAAGTGCCAGGACCGCATTTCCATGGGAGAGGATGCTGCATCTTATCTGTTTTCTTCTTAGTCGACCTTGATGAACCAGCATTCCCACAGAGAGGCTTCCTGCTATGTGAACTCTGGGGGGAGGCTGGGATCTGGGAGTTTGAAGTGTAACAACTTTCATTTTGTAACTCATTCCTAACAAAGCTTTGCTCAGCCAGGATCTGCTTGGTCCTGGAATATGGATACCTGGGCCTGAA
The DNA here is from genome assembly GCF_028583425.1 of Eublepharis macularius. NCBI lineage: Eukaryota > Metazoa > Chordata > Lepidosauria > Squamata > Eublepharidae > Eublepharis > Eublepharis macularius. Next base: position 38,692,799 of record NC_072804.1, on the reverse strand, counting down.
TGCTGTCTTTCTAATAAAACCTTTTGAAATCAAAAGACCTTGTCTTCTTGCAGAAGGGAGGAAGGCAGACTCTAGCCAACTGGAATGCCATAGCCTGACAGAGGCAGCAATGGCAAACCACCTCTGAAAGTCTCTTCCCTTGAAAACTGTACTAGGTCGCCATATGTCAGCTGTGACTTTCCAGCACCAGCTCCTCTCAGGGAACCACTTCTCCCTCTCTCTTCTGCAAACATGTTACACTGCCCCTGACTCTCATCTCTCTCCTGCCAGGAAGGAGGAATTTCCCAAGGGGCTGTCTGCCCTGGCACAGCTTCTCATGTGTTTAATCGAGCCGTGCCAAATATTTGCCTGCAAACATTTTCTGGGCAAACATTTTTTCAAGGGGACAAAAATAGTCCCCTGGAGAGGGGGCAGCTCTCTCTCTCTCTCTCTCTCTCTCTCTCTCTCTCTCTCTGTTTGCACATTTTGGCACCATTTGCAGTTGCTTACACTCCCTGTTCCCCCGGTAGCAGCTGTGTCAGCAGCATTCTTCTCACAAATGTACCTTCCTGGAGTGTTTGTAGCCAATCAGGGACCACATAGTGAGTATGATACTGGCTCTGAGGGCACACACATCTGTGCTGAAGACTGAAGACTGTTTTCTGGGCTGATTCCAAGCCATCCAAAGTGCATTGCCTCTCCTCTTAAGCACACAAAGTGCTGGCAAGTTGGAGAGATCACAGCTCCTGGCCAGAGCTTGACCTTGCTGACCTTCCAGGACGTATGAGATTTGAACCAGATTTTTCCCAAATCACACACAATCACGCCAGGAGACCAGGGCCACACAATTTGGGGCATTTTTACGCCAGTAATAGGATTTTTTAGGTTCAGAGAAATCTACTGAAAAAGATAAGAACAGTAGACTATACTACTGTGTACTGTCTCTTGCTGTAGGCATGCTCCTACTAGATAATTTCCGCGTCATGTCAATTTGCGTATTTTTTTCTGCATTGTTTTCAGCTTGTTTTTCCTCCCATCTTTACCCTGTTTTATTGTTCATTGAATGATCCAACTGTGGACTGTATTGATGTATGTTCTGCAATCCATCCTGTCTCAGCAAGAAAGGCAGACTATAAATAACAAATAAATAAATAAATAAATAGCCAACGGCATGCATCAAAGTGAAAAACTTGATTGGGAACCAAAGACCAAGCAGCCAATCCTGATCATTTATCCAAACTTAACCACCTTTGATTTGCTGACACATTCAAGAAATAAACCTTGAAGAGCTGAAAGTCAGAAATGTTGACTCTCCCTCCTCCAGGGTAAATAACTATGTGAAAGAATAGTAGGGTTGGTGGCAAGAACTCACAGTTCCATTGCTGAAACTGGAAGCTCACTGTGGTAAATGGCTGAAATACCTTGGGACGCTTAACACAAGAGGGCCTGTCTCTAAAATTATTGTAGGGGGACACACCTACAGAAAACGTTATCAGAATTACAGCTTGGGGCTCTGCTTATCTGTCCTCACTTCTGCTTTTCTCCCTGCTATAGAGGAGCTCTGACACTGCTCCCCACAGAGCAAACACATTGGATGGCCCCCAAAACTTTAACAAAGTACACCAGTATAAGCAGGTATATCAAAAATACGGGTGAATTGTAAACTACTAAATGAAACCACCGGCATCAAATGGTATTTTTGTATTCCTTGAGGGCATTCCTTCTTGTCCCCCAAAAACATTAAGACTGGGGGGCTGCCTCGAAGGTGCATGGCTAGGCTAGTGATCAGTTATGAGTACAAGATCTCTGTTCCATTTTTTAAAAAACTGTTCATAGATTTGTCGCTGGTTCTGATTTGCCTTGTGTCATTTTTTTTTGTATGGACAGGCCTGTTGTACAGTTTTAATGTTATTTATACTACAGTATTCATCATATTTACAAATAATGTCCAACACTGATTTACTGAGGTAGAAGTAACATTGAAACATACACTCTCCTAGCTTTCCACAAAGGATGCAAAACCAAATTATTCAAAAAGGCTTTTGAATTGTAGAGAGGGGGTCTCAGGTGCTTCACTAATGAGTCAGGGACCATAGACTTCACCCATAGACTATGTTGCCTTACGTACTATCTGTTGTTTTAAATATGTGCTCCTATGAGCTACCTGTGCTTCGTGTTGTCTAATGTCAGCCCTAGAATTGCTTATGTTCTGTTTCAGCATTTCTTCAGCTCTGTATTGGATTCTTGCTAATGCTACGTCTTTGTAAACTTGTGTTTATTTACCATATGGCATTGTTTATGGAAATGTCCTTGATATTGACTGTACTAATCTCACACTGTGTAATCTACCTTGAGTCTCGGTGAGAAAGATGGACTATGAATGACATACATACATACATACATACATACATACATACATACATACATACATACATACATAAACGTGGTGCAAGGAAACAGAAAGTGGTGTGACATTAAAGAATTGCAAGAGAGAAGCAAAACAGAAATGGGGATTTCATGTCATAACAGGAATGAAAAGTATCCTGGGAGCCAGTTTGGTGTAGTGGTTAAGAGTGCGGGACTCTAATCTGGAGAGCCAGGTTTGATTCCCCGCTCTTCCACTTAAAGCCAGCTGGGTGACCTTGGGCTAGTCACGGCTCTCTGGAGCTCTGTCAGCCCCACCCACCTCACAGGGTGTTTTGTTGTGGGGATAATAATGACATACTTTGTAAACCGCTGTGAGTGGGTGTTAAGTTGTCCTGAAGGGCGGTATATAAATCGAATGTTGTTGTTGTTGTTGTTGTTGTTGTTGTTGTTATCATCATCATCACACCTAAATCAGGATGGACACATCTAGGCAGACGTGGAGTAGGACTTACTGATTATTGATTTAGAAAAGTTATATGGCACCACTTCAGAGACCCATTCAAGGCAGCTCACAAAGTGAAACACTGTAATAAAATCATAGAACAACATAGAAATAAGCCATAAAATGTCACGGGGGGGGGGATTAACCAGAGGCATAAAAACAGTGTAAAACAATGTCCAGCAGCTTTGATCAACCAAAGCTTATCTGCTGTGTTTGCTATGCATTGCAAAGATTTCTGGTTGGCCGTTCTTTTTCAGGGAGAACCCCAGTAGACTATGAAGTACCAGCAAGAGAACAAAAAAGAGGTCTATGTGCATGTGTGTGTGACCTGCCCTATCAAGACTGTCTTACCCAAGTTTGGCTGCCAGGCTTAGATTCACCAGGTTAGAAACCAAAAAGCAGTCATATTTGAGATCAGCATACAGGCTATTAGCAGACTCCAGGCAGCTCAGTACAGGAGGGATGTCTCCTGTGTAAAACAAGCAAGATTTGTGAGTCTTGCCCCAGAGCTATACACAGTCAGTTGTGTCCCCCTACACACACACATACATAGGGTTTTCCTCCCTTTTTCAAATATCTTCCATTGTGCATTAACCGCTCTCACTGCAGAAAGACATCTTTTGCCACTCTGCTTTAATCCATCTTTATGTTTGGATTTAAATCAACTTTTATTTTCTTGGATTGTGGCATCTGGCTGTAATGAAACTACTCGAGCACAAGCTTGTAGCAAAAAACAGTGCCTACTTTTTCCTTTGTTCTCCTTGTGGCTTTTAAATCTCTGCAGCCTCTAATTTTTATGATTAAAAACCAATAATGCATAAACTTAACAGAAAGAAAAGTGTGGTGGGGGGAGTCACATATGACAGAAAATCGATGCGGGGATATTGTGGCTCTGAATGACCTGTGTAAATTTTGGTGGTTTTATTGTTTGTCCAATGCAAAAAAGAAGGCCATGTCTGATGGACTGAGATTGCATTAATGAATTAAAAGCTCTTGGCAGGCTTGACTTTTGGCTTCTCTGGATACTGCAAAAAATGAAATGGAGCCTTAGCTCATTCAGGAAAGGGGGAAGCCTGAAAAGAAAAGATGGGTAGGAGAGGACGGAGGCATTTCTTAAAGTTGGGTTCATTTCTTGTTCTCACAGACTCCTGCCGTTGCCTCTTGGGGGTAAATGGTGCTGCAATAGGGCTCCTGAGTTTGCAGAATCCTGTTTGGGGGGTTGCTTGTTGCAATTCTACTTGGTTTTCAGACAAAAATTGACTTTCAAAATAGGCTTACAACAATAAATAGCCAATACAAATTAACATATACTTTAAAAGATGGGCAAGGAAGGGTAGGGTTACCAACCTCCAGTGGGCTTGTTGTTCTCCTGGGTCCAGGTATGATGGGCAAGATACTTAGCTGCTCCTGCTTCTACCGCTAAAATCAGCAATGGCAGTTCTCAATTGTGAGAGGGGGAATCACAACTGGAGCTGGACACAAGCCTGATAGAAGGGGACCTGGCTGCCCCCTCTTCTCTCCTATCCTCTGTGATGTTTGAGGGACAGAAAAGGAAGAGATGAACAATTTTCTGTCCCTTATAGCTATACATTAAACTATTATCTGGGTCAGGACCAAGATTAAAAAGTGTGTTAACACATGTGGTCACAAAGTCACAGGTAGACATATATCAGTGTGAATACGACCTACTTTGTGATTCAAGGCCAAATCTTCTTTAAGTTAGTCTAAGCAGAAAAACTCCACCAGCTCTCATTGCTAAGAGCTCTAGGCTTAGGTATTTTATACTTGGCTTGAAGGAAAGCCTCCATATGAACAGGGACCCACACTATAGCTATAAGGAATCCTTCACAAAGTGCAAAATAGTAAAGAGTCCAGTAGCACCTTTAAGACTGACCAACTTTATTGTAGCATAAGCTTTCAAGAACCACAGCTCTCTTCGTCAGATGCATCTGATGAAAAGAGCTGTGGTTCTTGAAAGCTTATGCTACAATAAAGTTGGTTAGTCTTAAAGGTGCTACTGGACTCTTTACTATTTTGCAACTATAAACTAACATGGCTAACTTCTTTGGATCTACTTCACAAAGTGGTGAGGTGAGGTATCTACAAACTTAGAGGAAATTCCAAGAATCTGTGTAGACTTTATTGAGAGGAATAGTGCAAATATCTGGGCTGGGGTATTACCTAAATGAAGCAGTTAAAACAGCATCAAGCATTCTGTGCCCTAGTGCCAATACTAGAAAGGCCATATAAACACCAGTCACTCAGTACACAGTTTTTGGCTGTTTGCTGTAATGAAAGGAGAACAAAAGAATGAGAAGGCAAGCAAGAAAACTGTAGCTACCCCCCGTCTGAATCATACAGAGGTCTGAATGCTGAGACAGAGGCCCAAGTGTCTAGACAGCAAGTAATTTAATAGACAAAAGCAAAATCTATGAGTTGCTGCAGTTGACAGAGAATTAAGCACAAAAAAGAGTGTTTGTGGTCAGGGAAAAGCACACTTTGTGACAGATTCTGACCTTATTTATAGGACAAACAGCAGATCCCCCCCCCCAAAGATTATTTTCTTACAAATAGCCTTGGCTACTTATACTGTCTATGGGGTGGGGGTGGAGCACATTGATGGCTGACTGAAGGGCTTTTGGGGTGGTGGGAAGGGCATGGGTAGAGCTTATGGGTGGTGGTTAAATTGGGGGCTGTACTTCATCTCTTTTTGGTCTGTGTTTGGGGTGGTCCTTGAGATGGTACCCCAGGTAACTGAAGAGGTACATGGGTGATAGAGGTGTGGTGGTGGCTGGGTTGTTAGTTGGGGGAGACCCCTGGAGGGGCATGCTAAAAGGTTTTTGTTGCGCCTTTTAAAACTTTGATCTTGCTTAATGCCCAATAGCTTAGAAGTAAATTCACATTCATATATGATTTGGCAGGGAAGAAAGAGGCTGACATGGGCTGATTCCGCACACGGTATATAATGCACTTTCAATGCACTTTATCAGTCATTTGAGGTGGATTTTTTGTTCTGCACACAAAAAAATCCGTTCCAAATTATCTATAAAGAGGATTGGAAGTGCATTATCCAGTGTGTGCGGAATCACTCATGGCATGACTAAAACCTGACCGGTTAAGATGGCCTATGTAAGTCGGCCACATTACTGCAGATAGATATGCAGTGCTGCTTCACCCCTGAACTGGAAGACAGAGATATGGGTTGCAGTGATCTTACAGGATTCTCAGTCTAAAGTATTGTCAGCATTGATTGAATACACTTTGTATTGGGTTTGGGTCTCCTGGTGATGATGAATACTGTCTAACCCTCCTACCACAGCCCTAGCTGTGCTTGTGGAGTGGCCATAAACCTATTGCTGAGGAACCCCACACTTACTGTTTGGGAGGATTTCAGCTTTCATGAAGATATTTTGTTAGTTTAGGTTCAGAACTTTATTGCTGCTGTGGCACCATGGGTCTGTCCAAGGTTGTAAAAGGCCCAACATAAAATATGTGTCACATGCTGGAGTTAATTTTTTTTCCAACAAGCAGTAACTGGGAGGTCATGGGGAGAGCTAACGTTTATCAGACTATTACCTAAAAAAGGCCCCTGTTCCGGCAGTAAAGGTAGACCCATTAGGATGGTCCATCCCCAGAGACTAAGGAATCCAAATGGTTTCCAAACTAGCCTGAGAGATTTTGCAAACCTTCACTCTGAGCCAAACTACAAGTGATGCCTGACACTAGTTGGACACTTGTCAGCTTCCCTCAAGTTTTGATGGGAAACGTAGGCAGCTTGGCGGAATGTTGGACAAGTGATAGTTGAAAAGTCCATTGGACAGCAGTCGGAGAGCCAAGCTTCAAGACCAGGATGCCTACATTTCCCATCAAAACTTGAGGGAAGCTGACGAGTGTCCAACCTGTGTCAGGCGTCACTTGTAGCTTGGCTCTCTGACTCCCTCATAAATGGCCTGGAATATCAGGCTCTGTGCCAATACACAGAGTCACTCCTTGGTGTCCTCTTAAAAGGCACTACCCCTCACCCCCCCCCCGGTTTATGAGGGAAACAGAGGACATGAAAGGTGACTACTAGAACTACATTGGTGAAAGACCTTAGCCAGATCTGATGGACCATGCTTTAGAGATCTTTTGATGGCCTATGATGAGGCATTGATGGCAGTGAAACAGTGTGTTTTTTTCTCCACCATTGGTGGAATCACACGCAGCTCAATCGTTTAGGATAAGTTGAAATTTCATGATCCCTAAAAGTGAGTCCCAAAGTGACAGGAATTGTCAATAAGCAGTGATTTTTTTCCTATTTCTTTGCTGGAAAAAAAAAATCTCTCCGATCCGGTTCAACTAATCACCACTTCAGCAGTTGAAGCCATAAAAGCTCCATCTAGCCAATTCCTTATGGATAGTTTTGGATTCTTCTTCCCGAACAATGTGGACAGGATCCTGGAAGTTGTGCTGTTGTGTAGCCTGAATCCATACCCTACTTTGCTATTTAAGTCACGTGGAGGGAAAGTGAGGGTTCCTGTGTGTAATATCTTTCCTTCTGAGTGGGGGTGAATTTCCTGAGGCAGAACAAGAGGTAATAACTCCCTCTTTGTTGAAAAAAAAACCCCTTCCTTGCACAAAGACATTGTGGCTAATTATCAGTCTCTGTCTAATGTATTGTTCTTGAGCAAGACCACAGGTGTTGATGATGATGGAGCAACTCCAGGGTCTCCTGGGTGGTTCATCTGCCCACACCATTTTGAAAGCAAAGCTTTTGTGCAGATGGGTGGAGCCTCCAAAAGGAGCCACCCAGCAGAAGGCTGCACCTGTAGCCACCCCACAGTTCCACTTTTGAACCAGACCAAAGTAGGGTTATTTTTGAACAGATTTTGAGACTAAATCCCTGGGAAGCCCATGAGTCATGCTTAGAATGTGTGAAGATTTCTATTTAATTTGGAAGCTTCCTGCATTGCATGCAAAGAAAAATCTCCCCACAGTAGCAGTCACTTTTGATTCGATTTGAGCAGCTTTGACACTGTTGACTGCTCTCTGTTGAGGCACCTTCAGATCAGAGTAGGTAATAGATGGTGTACTGGAATGGTTTCAGCATTTTTTGTCTGGGGGTACCCAGAAAGTCATAGAGGATGTCTATGCATATAAGCAGAGGAGTTAGCCATGTTAGTCTGTAGTAGCAAAATCAAAAAGAGTCCAGTAGCACCTTTAAGACTAACCAACTTTATTGTAGCATAAGCTTTCGAGAATCACAGTTCTCTTCATCAGATGCATGGAGGGCAAGAAGAAACTGGTCAGATATATAGGTGGAGAGGGGAGGGAGGAGTAGATGCAAACAGTAGCTTCTGATATGGAGATCAGTTTGCTTCTGTTAAGGAAGTCAGTTACTTCTGATAATGAGATAACCATTCATAGTCTCTATTCAATCCCAGTTTGACTGAGTCAAATTTACATATGAATTCCAATTCAGCAGCTTCCTGTTGGATTTTGTTTTTGAAAGGTTTCTGTTGAACTACAGTGACCTTTAAGTCCTTGATGGAATGTCCTGGTAGATTGAAGTGTTCTCCCACTGGTTTCTGGATGTTGCCATTTTTAATGTCAGATTTGTGTCCATTTATTCGTCTTTGCACCAGGTCAGCACCTAAATGCTGTGACGAAGCAGCTGAAGGAGAAAAGGCTAAAATTGAATCCGGACAAGATGGAAGTGATGCCATCAGTAAGACAGGAGTCATTGAGAGGATTGCTTTGCCCATGCAAACTCTGCCTACGAGCTTTCCGCCATCCTGCGCTATCAATAGAAGATCCAATAACCTTTGTAGCACAGAGTTAGTTTCGTTGCTTGCGTTTGGTGCAGAAAACAGTTCTCCTCCTGGATTCTGTCAATTTGGCTATGTCAATCTATGCTTCTGTAAATTCCAGGTTCGTAACTGCAAAATATTCCTTGTGAGGCTGCCCTTCAGAAGCTTCACTGGAGACAGAACATGGCTGCTTATCTGTTGATAAGATGCCTGACGAGGGGCATTTGACTCCCCTCCTGAAGCAGCCTGGTTTTCCTTCTCTGCTACATGATCTCTGCCCTTCGTAGTGATAATGGCCAGAAAATCTCTTTATTGTACTGAACCAATATGCAAAGAAAGAAGAGCTGTTTTCACCATCACAATGGAGGGGGAGAAAAGAGAAATAAAAACTGAAGCATAAGATATCCACCACCACCCCGACAATCACTACTCTGTCCAATTTTTACCCCTTGTGCCACTGGTGCTGTGCCAGTGTTGTAGCTACTCTGCTGCAAGTATAAGCCACTACAGTGGCATAAATCTACTGCTGCTACAAAAGGACTCAGTAGCAATCTTCTCTTTATCCAGTGGGCATGACACAACACACTGCTGATCTTTGTTTTTGTTGTTATAACATTTCATGCTGTCAGGATCACGCTCCTCTAAAACTCTTGTATCTTCTACCTTCCACTCATAAAAAGTACATTTTTAACAACCTTCCCCAGAGAACTTCCTGAAAAATGTTGTCAACCTGGGGAAGTGTCAGGTTTGGTTAGCAATAACGGACAAAGCCCCTCGGCACCTGGGAATAGCCAGGGTTTGCTCTCATCTCCCAGGGAGTCTGTGATTGTTAGAGCAAAAATAGACACCATTTGTATCAGGAAAGTTTTTGAAGGTTGCTTTTTATGAAGTACACAGTGATGTGGACATAAAACTGTAGTCTAGGGGTGCATTTTTTTCTAGACAGCCTCTGCCTTTTAAACTCCAGCTGCATTCCTTTCCTGCATGTGCTGTGTCAGTTTAATTTTGCTAATTGTGTGCAAAATGCTTAGAGGAGGCTAAGCTGCCCCTTCACCAGCCTACAAAGAGGAAGGTGGGTTAAACTCAGGGCCAAGCTACACATGACGAATGACACTTGAACGGCAAGTGTATTTCTCCCTGTTCACTTGCCCTCCACTCAATCCACTTGCCGTTCAAGTGTCATTCGTCGTGTGTAGCTTGGCCCTAAGTTAATTCTGAGCAATTAGCTCCAGGAACTTGCAAAGCAGAGGCAAAGTTCATGCCCCCCCCTCAACTGGGATGCCCAGTATCTGGTTTCTAGTGGCCACTTCCTCACCTCCCCCCCCCAACAGCTGCAGAAACTCTAAATGGACCAATAAGGGACAGGTCTGTAAATTTCCCTTACCTAATATCCATCCACATTGGCAAGTTCCCCCTTTCCAGGATATAATTTGCCTCCTGACATGTTAAGGTTAGATTTTACTACTAAAGGAAAAGAAGGAGGCAAAGAAGTCAATGCCTGCACATAATCACAGCTCAAGGAATCCTCTCTGCAGGTCCTGGGGCTGAGGAATGAGAAGGAACCCCAATAAACAGGTTGCCCAATAGAAAATCCTAATTCTACTTCATTAAGAATAGTGACTCCCCTTTCTCTGGCACGACTCCTTACTCAAGGCCTAAGTGGTTATATGTAAATAAGTTAACTAAGTAACACAAACAGTTTAACTCTTTAATGACTAAAACGAAAACACTTGCTAAATCCCAACAAGAGCTGTCTTTAAATAATCTAAGCCCTCACTTCACGGGATACTTGAAAAAAGCACCTAATTGCCCTAATTAGTCCATTCCCATTCCATTGGGGGGGGGGCATAGACAAATCTCCCCGCTTCCATTTGGAGCAGGAAATGCTGTTCAGGCCTGTAAAGTTCTTTATACGCACAGTCATAATATTGTTAGAGCAATAGAGATGCTCCCAGTCAGGAATAGAGATGGGCACGAACTGGAAAAAACCCAAACCATGCAGTTCATGGTTCGTCAAATTTCATGAACCACGAACTTTCATGAACCTGCCCCTGGTTCGCAAACTGGTTCGTTTGTTTCATTAAAACATCACATCCAGGTCAGAAAATCATCACTTCCAGGTCAGCAGAAGGCCACTTCCAGGCCAGCAGAAGGTCACTTCCGGCTCAGCAGAAGGTCTGCAGGAAGTCCATCCCCTGTTGCCTAGGAAACTGATTGATTGGCACCAGGCTGTCTGCAGTCACGAACCAAAAAATGAACCAAAATGAACCAGCATAAAGTTCGTGACAGTTCATTAGAAATGGGATCTGACAAACTGTGGTTTGCGAACCACAAACTGGCCTGGTTCGTGCTTAATTTTGGTTCATATTTCAGTTTGTGTGCCTTTCTAGTCAGGAAGGGATGGGCCCTCCCCAGGGCTCTAGTTTTCCTCAACTCAGGTTAGTCTGAATTAATCCCTCAGTCCGATACAGAATATGGGAGGGGGGGATTGCATTACTACCCAGCCCCACGATTCCATTCTTTCTCTGTAGCAGCCACCACTGTAGAGCTGAGTGAAATATACAGGGGTAGGGACATCAAGTGGCAGCCTAGGCTAAAGACAGACTTTTAGCCAGGCTGGCAGATAAGATTAATAGAGATCGGTAACTGAGGAAGAGGGTGCCTGACACCTGTCACCCCTGAGAAAGGTTTGCTGCTTTCTCCTTGCCAGAACCATTCAGCATCTCATTAAATTTTTCCCTTTCTATTTCTCTTCTGGACGGTTCTGGCCACAAGACAGACACAGGTCTCAGTGGCTGCATGTTGCAAAGCCCTTTGTATTTTAAACCTTAGCTTGTTCTGAATATTTTTGTACATGCATAATAATAAACCATTTACAATGTTCTGTTAATTAATGAAAGCTAGTAAGCAAAAGCTTGAAAGATTCTGCTTGCATTAGATGCTTCTCTGTGATGAATAAGGGAGGAAAGGTGGCTTGATGCAGCCCAATCTCATCAAATCTCGGAAGCTAAGCAGGGTCAATACTTGGGGCTCCACCAAGATAGCACCTGCAAACCACTTCTGCTTCTTACTTGCCTTGAAAGCCCCTTGCTGGGGTTGCCATAAGTCGGTTGTGACTTGACATATGTACATATGATGAGGGATTGTACTATAGAGTGAGTTCAGCAAAAATTATGTTTGATCTGTCTAGAAGTGGATAGGTTTAACAGGCAGTTGTACCCTCTTGCATGATACAAAAGCCCCTTGCTGGGGTTGCCGTAAGTCGGTTGTGACATTGATGTAGGTATATATGATGAAAGATTGTACATACAGGGTGAGTGGGGCCAAAATTGTTTGATCTATCTAAAAGAGAGTTGATGTAACAGACAGAGGTATCCTCTTGGATGTATTTCCAAAAGTAATCAAGACATTTCCATCATTGAATGTAAACATCATCAGGATTGACTAAACTTTTAGATGAATGGACTTGAAGAGGGAACATCTCTGCTAGACCTAGTTTGAGAGAGATGGCCTCATGGATTTCCATCACTATGCCAGTTCTAAGCCTTTTTCAGACATTCTAAGGAGTATGCATGTCCTCTCCTCCAAACCACAGAGGAGAATCCTGTGCATGAGTTGGACGGGGCTCTAGGTAGCAGAACCTGATGGGTAAGCAGAGCAGTCAATTTAATCCAGACCCCAAAGTGTCCCAAGCAATAAGCAGACTCCGTTTTTCTTTTTCTTTGTTTAACTTCCTTTCCCTAGAACATCAGGGATGTAGCCTGACAACTGTACCATTTTAAATTTGCATATTTGCTCAGCATTTTACTGAGGATGCTGACCAGGTCTTAAGATCGGATGACCTGTAGAGATGGTGGACACAGACTCCCAACATTTAGAGGAAAACTCTGCAGTTTACAGTAGACAGGAGACCTGTTGGATGGTGGGGTGTTAATTTTCAGGGACATTTCCCTGGAGGGCCATTGGTAGTCAGCAACCCTGCCCAAGCCTCAGGGGTGGCTTGGCCCAGACCACTCTTCTGCCGTGGCAGTTGGTGGCAGCTCATCAGTTGTTTCCTCGTACGCTGCTTCCAATTTGGGGGTTGATGCAGTAGGTGAGCTAAGGCCCATTGCCGGCTGTACAGAGCTGAGGGGCTGCTCAGCTTAACTTGCTCCAGGGCTGTTTTCACTTCCCAGTCCACTCTTGATGTCCTGAGACTTCTGCACCTTCCACATGCATACACCATTTGATTTTTGGAACACCTAGCTTGATGAAGCATTCTGGAGAACTCGAAAACTTGCATGCTGTTTTCTGTCATTTGAGGTGGTCCTGATAAAAGGTATCATATGGCTTCTGTTCTTGTTTGTGTCAGCAGACAGCAGAATCTAAAAGTGTGTGCAAGCTGATGTCTCTGAGTTACTGAACCAAGAGAGTTACTAAAAGAGATGGGCATGAACCAAAATATTAACCAAAATTAAAAATGAACCAGGCCAATTCGTGGTTCATGAACGGCAGTTCATCAGATCCCATTTCTGACGAACCGTCACGAACTTTAAGCTGGTTCATTTGGTTCGTTTTTTGGTTCATGACTGCAGACAGCCTGGTGCCAAACAATCAATTTCCTAGGCAACAGGGGCTGGACTTCCTGCAGACCTTCTGCTGACCCAAAAGTGATGATTTTCTGCCCCGGATGTGACGTTTTCACAAACCAAACAAACCAGTTCGCAAATCAGGGGCAGGTTTGTGAAAGTTCGTAGTTCGTGAAATTTGATGAACCACAAACCGTTTTTTTTCCGGTTCGTGCCCATCTCTAGTTACTAACCTCCAGGTGGGGCCTGGAGTCTTCCAGTGATTACAACTGATTTTCAGACTACAAGACTCAGTTCCCCTGGAGGAAACAGCAGCTTTGGAAGACTGACTCTATTGCATCACATCCCAGCTGAGCTTCCTTCCCACCCCAAACCTGACCCCCAAATCTCCAGGAATTTACCAAACTGGAGTTGGCAACTCTAGAAATGAGTCTAGTCATCCCACTATATAAAAGGCAAGCCATATTGACATTGACCAACTTTTTATTCCCATGCAGGTGCACTCGCACTCCCCTCCACGGGGATAAAATGTGAGTCCAACTCCTCACAAAACACGGCTCCTCATTCTAGCCTCTTTTCAAAGCCACAAATTCCAGTTGGGTAACCATGCTAGTCTGTTGCAGCAGAAATTAAGAGGAATCTTACAGCCCCAGTAACAATAACAGTGCAGTTACTACCGCTCTTCTAGACAAACAGACAGTGCTCTTCTAGACAGAGCACTGGACAAAAATCAGCGTTCTTATTATCTCCAAAATACAGCTGGGGCGCTGGGTCTGAGAGGAGTGGTAACTGATTTGCAGTTCCATCCTAAGCAGAGTTGCACCCAAGTCCTTTGAAGTCAATGGGTATAGAAGGGTGTAACTCTGGTTACAAAGGCACTGCTATTGAAGCATAAGCTTTCTGGTGTAAAGTGAAACCTCTGTTCACAGATAGATGGATAGAGAAGGAAAGAGAGAGAGAGATGTAAACACGGGGGTTAAAAGGCCATGAAATGCCAGAGGTCCCGTCTGTGACATATATGTGCAAAACTCAAAACTATACAAGATAAGCACAGCGATCATTCACACGGCTTTTAGCGATGAGATGACAGCTGAGCTGACCAAGAATTTAACACCAGTTGTGACGCAGAAAAATGTCAAGTCTGGGTCAATGCAGCCTGACTTACTGATATGTTTTAGAAAGAGAATTCCTAAAGAGGAGACTCCAGTGAAAGACTGCTGAATCAGAATTTCCCAGGAGGGGAGATGATATTAATTAGGTCAGCTGTGTTATTGCCAATTACCGTTCTTCTGAATAATCATTGTGTTCATCTCATATACCACCTTGGACTCTTTCATAGAGCAGAACCACAAGTGACAAAAGGCACAGATTGGACACTTGTCAGCTTCCCTCAAGTTTTGATGGGAAATGTAGGCATCCTGGTCTCGCAGCTTTGCTCTCTGACTGCTGTCCAATGGAGTTTTCAACTGTCACTTGTCCAACATTCCGCCAAGCTGCCTACATTTCCCATCAAAACTTGAGGGAAGCTGACAAGTGTCCAATCTGTGCCTTTTCTCACTTGTGGTTCTGCTCATAGAAAAGTCACAAATGATTCCTTTTCCACATCGTGACTTCTAAACTCACAATATCTCTCAATTCCTTCCTTCCTTCCTTCCTTTCTCTCCCCCCACCCATTAATTTCAATGGGCTTAGACTGGAGTAACTCTGCTTAGGATTGCACTGTGAATTTTGGAAGCTAAGCAGGATCAGCCCTGATTAGTATGTGGATGGGAGACCACCAAAGAAGACCAGAGTTGTTTTCAAAAAATGAGCTTTTGTTAACAAAATTGCCCTATCAAGATATCCTAGATATGGAAATGAGGGGTTTGTGGTACTTACCCAGATAAAGTTCTATTTAATACTGCTTTTGCGATAATAACATTTTGCTTGTTAATTTAATGTAAGTTAATAACTCAGAATATGGTTACAACGAACTGTTTTAAACATCTGTCGAAGTTTGTTAATGTTATGTTTTGTGAGTTATATGTTGTAAACTAATTCAAAATTAATAATAATAATAAAAAATTAAAAAGAAGAAGACCAGAGTTGTTATGCAGAGGCAGGCAATGGCAAACCACCTCTGAATATCCCCTTACCTTGAAAACTCGATGAGCTTTGCCATAATCTGCGTGCAGCTTCACAGCTATCTTATCTACCTGCTGCCTGAGAATTAGCTTCATGCATCTGATGAAATGGGCTATTGCCCATGAAAGATTATATTTCAATAAATCTGTTTTTAAATTGCCTGACTACGCCATACTCATTCGGTTTCTTTCTAGCCATAATACACTCCTTGTTTTCATTCCACCACCAGCAACACTTCACCAAAAAAAAAGCCCCGTTTCTACAGCTCTTCCTACCTCTACTCCCCAAGTCCTGCAGTATTAATTTATTTTGCGTGAAGACTTTACCAGGGCACAGCCTCTGAGTTAGTTTCAGAATCAGAGCTGAGTCCTAGAACAGAGAAACGAAAGCACTTCTGAGAATGGGAATAATGCATTTGCTTCTTTGCTGAATGCCTTCATTCTCCTATCTGGGCCCCACACAATTAAATTCAAGAGTACATTGCCTCTGAGCATAAGTGTAGGCAAGCCACCGTCTCTACCCTCCATAACAATAAGAAACCCACCCGGTATTCCTTCCCTCTCCCTCCTGGTAGCACCAAAGATGTCTTTTAAAACAGCAAACTGGAATTTTGGAATTATTCAAGACGGCTTTTTACACATGTAATAGGGCTGGACTAGAAGCTTGGGAGGGTTAGGGACTATATAATTCATACTATCTGTTGCTGTAAGAAAGTTCCTACTATGTAAATTTTGCATTGTTTTATGTGTCATGTTAATGCTTATGCTTTGCCTTGCCACTGTTTTTGATCTCTAGTTGGCCCCACTGTCCCATCCTCTTGATTGTATTGACTTATTCTGTGTAATCCCCTTTGAGTCCCTAGCAAGAAAGGCTGGCTATAAACAATGTAAATAAACAAAAAAATAAATAAGAAAACGCTTTGTGCTTTCTGAATGTTCATCAGCAACAAATTGAAGTGTGTTGTTAGAATACAGAGAGCCCTTTTTGCCTGGCTGCCACCTCCTTCCAGGACATCTCTGGTTGGGGTCTTGGTGGGCTGAGAGAAAGAACAAGGCAACAGAGATGCACTTAATGCAACTAAGGCTTTGGGGAAGAAAGACCGGAAGGGAAGGATCAGCAAAGACAGTTCAAAGAATCACAGCATTTTATGCCACTGACTCTGCCTTAGTGAGAAGTTAGATCGTTATTATTGTTTTTAGGAATCACTTTATCAAAAATGCCTCAAAAATGCAGGCCAATCCAGGGAGTACATTTCCAGCACCTATTCTGGGCTTCAGCTTTAGTTGCCGTAGGCAAGACTATGCCTGCAGGAAAACACAAGAACAGCTGTCAAATCAGGACGATCTGAGGGTGGGTTTCTTGCGCATGGGTTTCTTGCTGGGCAACCGTTTGAAAGCTGTCCCAGCTGAAACACAGTAGTTGCAGGGGAGAAAGGAGGCTTGTAAAGGTAGGAGATCCAGAGCTTAGAACCTCAGGGCCAGAGACTGGGACCAATGAAATTAGTAAACTGGGAGGGTCTGTGCATTCTCAGGCCTCGGCGCCCTCTTTGGCAAGGAGAGAAAATAAAGGAGGACAACATCAGGCCCTACAATTGGCCAGCAGTGTGATGCCTCTGGATTGGCCAGGGCTAGTATGACTAATAGGATCTTACCCTTGCTTGGCCAATAGAAAACTGCCTTCTGCATGCTACCTTTCCTGCTCCAAGCTTTGGCCACTAACCAAGGTTGGAGAATGCATGCTCCAGGTCTTGGCTTGCGTACAGCCACCTACAGCCCTAGCCTGGCTCTGATAGGTGGTCTGAACTTCGTGATGGATCTCCTAATTTTGTCTGGACAACACTAAGCTCTCCTGCCTCTTCTCCAATACATCACACTTTGACCTGGTGCTAATTTCTCTCCTCCATCCAAAAAAAAAAAAAGCACAGCTGCCTTGAAGTGAAAATATAGGTCAAGTCCCTCTAGACATCTGTGCCACTGACCTATATATGAAAGAGAGAATCAGTTTGGGGAAAAAAAACTTTTGTGGCTCACTTGCTGCATCATCTGAAATGGTTACATAACCAATTAGGTAGCTCCTTTTCCCCACTTCTCGGGAAATGGGATTCATCAATGGGGTGTCCAGCTTTTCTCTTGCTAATATACCAAGAAACTCTTAGGAGAGAGGAGAGAAGAGAGAGGTTGTTGCATTTTCATACAAAGGAGGCCATTGAGACAGCATCAATAACAAATGAACAGGACTATTGTGGTACCTTTGGGACTTATATTTTATCCCAGCATTTAATTCTGAGGTCTAGAGCCCATTTCCCGCACAAGCCAATGCTGTAATAAAAGCGTTGTTAGACTGTAAAGTGCTCCTGGTTGCACTGGCTTGCTTGTTCAACATGACAGCAATGTGACCAAGGAATACTGAGAAAGGACTGGGAGTGCAAGGAGGAGGCACCCATCACCATTTCTCAGGTATAACAAACAAAACAAAACTAAGATCTGTTGTGCTGTCTACACATTTAAGAGCCCCCCCCAAAAGTGGGTTCCAGATCAAATCAAGCCAGAATTCTCCCTAGAAGCTAAAATGATTAATCTGAGGCTATCACACTTTGGTCACATCATGTGAAGACAAGATCAGCTCAGGTTTTCCTTGAGTGTTCTGCCATGGAAGCCTCTATGTGTGTGTTTAAAGTGCCTTCAAGTTGTTGCTGACTGATGGCGACCCTGTAGGGTTTTCAAGGCAACTGACAAACAGAAATAACTTGCCATTGCCTGCCTTTGCATAACAACCTTGGACTCCCTTGGTGATCTCCCATCCAAGTACTAACGAGGGCTGTCCCTGCTTATCTGCCAAGATCTGAGATTGAGGGCCAAGCTACAAGTGACGGATGACACTTGAACAGCAAGTGTATTTCTCCCTGTTCACTTGCCCTCCACTCAATCCACTTGCCAGGCAAGTGTCTTTCGTCATGTGTAGCTTGGCCCTGAGCTAGCTTGGGCCATCCAGGTCAGGGCACAGAAGCCCTTATTATCAGATCTATGGAGAGGGGAAAGCACTCCTCGTATGTTGAACTGCACACACTTATTATTACGTTGTATGGGTCAGGATTGGATATCTCTCTCTCTCACACACACACACACACACACACACTCATATGCGGCACAAAGCAGAAAATGGGAGGCTCCACTTCCTTAGCAGTACTGGCCTGTCCCAGCTCACTTGTCATCCTGTTCGAGACAAAGTCCCACATTTGAA
This sequence comes from Eublepharis macularius, assembly GCF_028583425.1. NCBI lineage: Eukaryota > Metazoa > Chordata > Lepidosauria > Squamata > Eublepharidae > Eublepharis > Eublepharis macularius. Next base: position 38,674,230 of record NC_072804.1, on the reverse strand, counting down.
AAGAGATTTCAGGGCTACATTCTGATGACCCTGCAGCACCCCTTTATGATCCAAACTTGTGATGAACCAGAAGTTGTTGATGATACATGTCACATCAAGCCAGCAAACCCAGAAGCTTAGAGGAACGTATGGCACAGTCTCCCTCCTCTTTCTCTCTCTCTCTCTCTTTCTCTCTTCCGCTCCACTTCCTGGCAATTGAATCGTTCCACTGACCTGGAAGTAGCAGAATTTCTTTCCTTTGCAGTGAGTCAGGCTCAGTGTCGATATGATGCTGGCTGGGGCAGAAGGATTCCTCCACGTGGGCCTTTGCACTCACACAGTCTCCTGCTTCTATCGAGCTGCTGCCTGTGCTAAGCACACATGTGGGCTACAGAACGGCTTTGCACACGGAAACAAGACACTGGCTGCTTTCACACATGTGGAATAATGCGCTTTCAGTGCACATCTGCAATCATTTGAAGCTGGAAAATACAATCACCAATGATTGCTAAAGTGTATTGAAAGCACATTATCTAACATGTGTGAATGCAGCCACTGTGGACATCCAAGTCTCACAGGGGAGTGTTTTTCCCTCTGCCAGCATCACATTGAAATCAGACTGCAGTTTATGCTTGTGGAGAGGACATAGGCTGTTATCCTGTTTCCTCTTCTTCAAAGCAAAAAAAAATTACTAATTGAGTCCGGTTTCGCTCCTCCCATTACTTGAAGGAGTAGAATGAGTCCCAAATGCTGGTACTCTTTCACATCATTAGTCAGTTCACTGGAGAGAGCCAGGCCTCCTGCAAAGGTAGCGGGAAGCTTCCTAGCAGCCAGGGTGCTGCCTTCTTGCTCACGCCTCTCCACATTGAGCAAGCTGTTCACAAGGCCTGCCGATGCTAAGCTACGAAGACCCACTTTGCCCTGCAGACTGAAGCCTAGGTGGCAAAACCCACACGCAGGGCTGTCATTTGTGAAGGAGGTGTGTCTGCTAACAGCCACGCTACCTGGCACTAAATACAGAAGAGAGGGGCTTGGTCCTTTCTCAGTCACTGGTTCCCTATTTCATGCATGAAGGTATGCCTGCTTGAGCTCCTAGGAGGGAACGTGGAATGCATCAGAGATCAACAGAGGGATGGCCTGATGATGCTTTCAGTGTGCAAATCACTTCACATGCATTGCCTTACAATGCAACAGCCAACGTTGGGGGGGAGGGATGAGGTTGCGAAGAAAAACAGCTTACCTAAGGCCACCCAGGAATGCAGGGAATGGAGAGCAGAGGCAAAGCTAGGGTTGCCAACTCAGGGTTGGGAAATTCCTGGCATTTTGGAAGGTGGAGCCTAAGGAGAGCAGCATTTGGGGAGGGGAGGGACCTCAGCAGGGTATAATGCCATAGAGCTCACCCTCTAGAGCTGCCCTTTGCTCCAGGGGAACTGATCTCTGATGTCTGGAGATCGGTTGTAATTCTGGGAGATTTCCAAGCCCCACCTGGAGGTTGGCAACCCTTGGCAAGGCTTGAATGAGCAGCCTCCCACTTCAAGGCTCCTTCTCTGACCCACTGTGGGACTTTCGCTCCTGTGTATTCTCAGCACTTGGGCCTTTGTTATATACGTATGAGCCATCAAGTCACAACTGACTTACGGCGATCCCAGCAAGGGGCCTTCAAGTAGGGTTGCCAGTTCTGAGTTGGGAAATTCCTGGATATCTGGGGGTGGGGCCTAGGGAGGGCAGGGTTTGGGGAAGGGAAGAACCTCAGTGGGATAATACCAGACACCCAAAGTTGCCATTTCCTCCAGGGGAACTGATCTCTGTAGCCTGGAGATCAGTTGTAATTCCAGGAGAACTCCAGTCCTCCGTCCTGGAGGATGGCAACCCTACCTTCAAAGCAAGAGATGATCAGAAGCAGTTTGCCATTGCCTTCCTCTGCAGTGCTTTCCTTGGTGTTACTTTCCTTACTGTCCCTGCTTAGCTTCCGAGTTCTTATGAGGTCAAATTATCCAATGCCATCCCAGCACCATGGGCCCTTATTGCACTGGATTATTAAAAGTAAAGGTTTAATCAGGCCTTAGGTTTGTGTCTCAGAGAGATGACCATTATCTTCAGGAATTGCTGAGGTCTGAGTGTATAGAAGTGACAGGGGGAACATAGCTGTGAATTTCCTGCGTTGCACAGGGGGTTGGAATAGATGGCCCTTGGGAGGCTTCCAGCTCTATGTTTCTATGCCTCTATGGCTAATATCTGCAAACTCCAGAGAGCTGAACTTGCCAGACACACGGGCCAGTTGTACCTACCAAAGGCAAACTGGTACAAGCCCCAACTTAGAGATCAGAAGGCTCGCATTGTAAAGGTCATTTGAAAGATCGGTGCTGGGCAGAAGCCAGGGCTCAGTGGCAGTGCAGACACTTTGCCTGCAGGAGAAGTCCAGTGCACAGCCCCTGGTATCTCTACTGAAAGGATTTCAGATAGCAGGGGAAGGGACGATTGTGCCTGGTACCTTGGAGAGCTGCCACTAGCCAGACTGGGCAATATGTTGCTGAACAGGCCAAGGGTCTGACTCAGAATCAGGCACTCTTTCACTCAAGCTGGTTTGGTGTAGTGGTTAGGAGCGGCAGCACTCTAATTTGGAGAGCTGGGTTTGATTCCCCCACTCCTCCGCTGGAAGCCGGCTGGGTGATCTTGGGTCAGTCACAGCTTCTTGGAGCTCTCTCAGCCCCACCCACCTCACAGGGTGATTGTTGTGGGGATAATAATAACATACTTTGTAAACCACTCTGGGTGGGCATTAAGTTGTCCTGAAGGGTGGTATATACATCGAATGTTGTTGTTATTATTATATCTCAGCCCTCTCCCCCTCCTCATTTCAAAGAAGCCTGTGAGGCATCTTGGGACACTACAAAAATCTCTTCTGCCCTCAGTCTGTGCTATCTGACAAGCCCACCAAGGTTGCACACACATGAAGTTGTCAAACCATCGGCCCATCAAGGTCCGTATTTTCTACTCAGACTGGCAGCAGCTCTCCAAGGTTACGTGTGGAAGTCCCTTTACATCACCTACTGCTGGTCAAGGGTTGCAACTCCAGGTTGGGAAAGTCATGAAGATTTGAGGGTATAGCCTGGGGAAGGCAGAGTTTGGGGAGGGAGGGACCGAAGCAGAGATGATACCATAGAGTCCACCCTTCAAAGCAGCCATTTTCTCCAAGGGAATTGATGTCTGTGGTCTGGAGATCAGTTGTGAATTCTGGGAGATTTGCAAGCCTCACCTGTACTTTGGCAAGCCTGGTCCTTTTCACTGGAGTTGCTGGGAACTGGACATGCAAAGCAGAGCTTCTTCCACTGAGTCCCAGGTCAATGTTTATCTCCAGGTTTTATCTTTCCATTTCCATCTTCTTCCCAGCGGCTTGAGTAGATCAGCTGGAAGGGCAGCTCACCTTGGATAGATGCAGCCTGATGTGGGTTCAGAGCAAGCCTCAGGGCCCTCCCGGAGAACAGGAAAAATTATGAGAATAGGAGGCTGAGGCCCAGCGGGGCAGCTGCTCCCAGATAGCACCATCATTCAAATGCCAGAGCCGCAATGGGAATAAGGGATGGAGCGGCATCATATATGCAAATATGAACAGATGGTGCTGCAGGGTGATGGACGGGGAGCTAAGGAAACATGACAAAATTCAGAGGATTTTGGTCTTTTTCTGGAGGAAGCAGCAGCTGCCTATAAAGAAATTCCATGAACATGCCCTGCCTCTTAAGCTTCTTAGGCTCTGAGTTTCACTTGGAACCTGACATGTGAATGATCCAGATTTGGGCGGCCACAAATAAGTGACCTTCCGACTTCTTCCTGTTTTACCTTTGCACGTAAGAAAGAAAGAATTGTTTCACTGGATCAGACAAAAGCTCCAGGAACCCTTTCCCTAAATGCACAGGAAAAAGGCAGAGCTGCAGGGTTTGCTCAATCTTGTCAGATCTGGGAAGCTAAGCAGGACTGGCAGGTCTGGTACTTGGATGGGAGACCACCGATGAAGTCCAGGGTTGCAACACAGAGGCAGGCAATGGCAAACCACTCTTCACCTCTTGCCTTGAAAACCCTCTGGGGTCTTTGATGGCACAGGCTAGCCCACTCTCATCAGATCTTGGGAGCTAAGCAAGGCCAACCCTGGTTAGTACTTGGATGGGAGACCGCCAAAGAACAGGGCTGCTCCACAGAGGTGGGCAATAGTAAACCATCAGTTTTTCTCATCCCTTGAAAACTGCAGCAGCTCTTGACTGGCCCTGGAGCCTTGGCTGCCTGTTTGGATTCTGGCTCTCTTGCCCTGAATGGAGCCAGACAACTCCCTCTTCCCTTGGCAGCATCCGGTGGGACCTGTCTCACTACTAAGACAGGACTTCAAGCCACTCCAGTTCCAGCAAATGGGAACAGGGCAAAAGAAACAGTCCGCCCTGCCTAGCACTACTGTTGGAGGAGAGACTACCTCTAAACCTGGAGGTTCCATCCAGCCTTCAGTAAACGTTGACTGACCTATCCTCCGTGAGTTTTTGGAAAGCCAGCTTTGGGACGACCATCTTGTGGCCCTCTTTGCTCCCCCCACCCCACCCCACCCCAGCCAGGTGGATTTTTCCTCTGAGGTTGTCATGAGAAGCAATCATTTTCTGTTCAGATCTCTAGCAGTGGCTGAGTGTGACCAAGACAAGAAAGGCCGCAGATCATTTAGGTGATGAGCTGTGTGATGCTAAGCAGAGTTACACCAGTCCAAGTCCATTGACTTCAGCATGCTTAGAAAAGTGTAACTCTGCTTAGGATTGCACTTCAGCTGACTCAGGACAGAAGCCTCATAAACCATGGGCAAAGTGGATAGGGTTGCTGATCTCCAGAACACAGAAATCAGTCCTCTTGGAGAAAATGGAGTTTTTGGAGAGCGGACTCTAGGGAATCCCATCCTGGCTGAGCCCCCACCCTGCCCCAAACTCTGACCTTCCCAGGCTCCACCCCAAATCTCCAGGAATTTCCCATCCTGGAGTTGGCAATCCTACTAGTGGTGCTGTCAGGGCTGGACTTCAGGGTGGAAGTCCAGTGCAGGCTGTGTCTTTACACGGGAAGTATAGGTTACCATCTAAAGAGAGGGCCCCCTAAGACCATTAAGTTCTCTAACTGCACCTCTGACCCGACCGAAAGAAAAGAAAGGGCTGTAGTGGGTCTGGGGCTGCTTTGCACATCTAGTTCCATGGGGTATCTGCAAGAAGCTGCCACTGATCCCTAGTGAGAGATCTTGACAGCTTGACTGGTCTATGAACAAGCCAGCGAGAAAAGCCTTAACTGCCTCTTCATCTACCCTTCTCTAGTCTTTTATTGTGGCATTTAATATATGGCGTTGGTTCCTCCCATGCCTGCAGATTACATAGGAAGCAGTAAACTACTCCCACGTCTACATGGCTTGCTAAACTTTTCAGTCTACGGAAACTGAAGTTGCTTGTAAACCCAGAGGCCAGTGAAATTATCTCTAAACAAACATTAAATCACAGTCCCTGGGAAACAGCTTGCAAAATTGCAGGCGCTGGCTTTTACAACAGGGAAGTAAATCACCTTTAAGACAGTAGCAACTTTTCCCCACCGCTTGCTCCAGGTAAACCATAGCCGTAACTGTCTGGACGCACACGCAAAGTTCCCAGATACAAAAGATATATAATAGCGCTCATTCTGAGTAATTTCCATCCTGAGGTTTCTGGAACTGCATCTACGCTTTTTCAAAAAGCTATAGTCGATTCACATATTGACTCGATCAGAGAGACGGCATGGCAAGGAGTCTGCTCAAATGCTGGGCAGGCACCAGAAATGACATCGAGTTCCTCATGGAGCAGATCTCTGAGTCAACTGACCCATAGGTTGCCACCACCTGCTGGAAAGTACAGTCCTGAAAGCCCCTCAGAAATAGGACAGCACCAAGTATCTCAATGAGGTTTGCACATAGGGTTCCCAGCCTCCATGTGGTGGCTGGAGATCTCCTGGAATTACAACTGCTCTCCAGGCCACAGACATCAGTTCCCCTGGAGAAAATGTTGCTTTGGAAGATGAATTCTATGGCAATATACCCTGCTGAGCCCCGTTTGCTCCCCGAACCCTACCCTCTCCAGGCTCCACCCCCCAAATCTCCAGGAATTTCCCAACCTGGAGCTGGCAACTCTATTTGCACAAAAGAACTTCCCAGCAAATTGTGCCTCCAGTGTACCTGGGTGAGAGGGCGGGGTCAGATTTTTGGCTTCAAGCACCGAGATCCCTTGGATAAATTGCTGGATTCTTCCAGCAATAAAGGCCCTTTTCACACTACATACCTGCTTCCAGAACATCGTGAAACGCAGTGCAAAAAACACGGAAGATAGCGTCTTCTTGCAAGAGTTTTGCATGATATCTTTCACTGTAAGTGAAAAGGGCCTTTATTGCACGTCTTTCACTGTAAGTGGTAGCAGAAGACTCTAGTCCAGACTATTGGCCACCCTTCTCCCACAACACCTACACTGTACTAGAAAGAAAGAAAGAAAGAAAGAGAGAGAGAGAGAGAGAGAGAGAGAGAAATAGGACACTGAATCTGTCTGTTGTGTTGTGCCAATGTTTTTTGCATATATTTTCATGTTGTTGGTATGGCATATGCTCAAAGCATTCTCTCTCTCCCCCCACTCTGAATAGATTTCACATTTTTAACTACAATATGCTAATGTGTGAGAATAAATGCACACAGGAACCCTGCCCCCCCCCAAAGCCTCAGTTGGCATCACATCTGGACACAACACACATGCAGAAGAGTTGCTTTGCATTTCCAGACCATCAAAAGAGCAGAGCTAGGAATCTGCAGCTAAATTTCTTTCCACCGTCATAAATCAAACATACACCTTTTAATTGGTTGATTGATCTGGAAAAGGCTCCCTTCCTTATCTGTAGCATTTGTGTGTTTATTTTATTTCAAGTATTTACTGGCTGCCTTTTCTCCAAAGGTGCTCAACACGGCTTACATAAATATACCCAAAGTTAAAACAGAGTTTTAAAACAGAGTTAAATACCAACCCCAATTAAAAAGCTGTCCTTAATAGAACAGTCTTCAGCTGCCTTCTGAAGCTGGGGCAGGGGGAGGCAGGCACATCTCTCTGAATGCTCAGCCCCAAGCCGTGTCGGGCTTTAGAGGATAGAACCAGCACCTTGAATTGATCCCAGCAGCGGATCAGTAGCCAGTGTAGTTGATGTAATATTAGGGTCAGATGTTCCCAATAGCTAGCCCCTGCCAGCAGTCTAGCCACAGTATTCCGCACTAGAACTGTCTTCAAGGGCTGCACCAAGAAGAGCTTATTGCAATTTTGTTCTCTGTCTGGGGCACAGAGGAAGAGAAAGGCTGGCTGCTGCTGCAGAGAGGTTATTGCTAACCACTAATTAGGTGGAGGTCACCAAGAGAGAGCCAGGCAGTAACCCTATGCAACCTTCCCTGGGAGTAAATAGCACAGTGAAGCATTCTGACTAAGCAGGCACAGGATTACAGCATTTTTTCATTTTCCTAGCTTGCTGGGTTTGTGGTCCTCCTCGCCCTGGTCCACACGGGATTCTGAACATTGTCCCATATTAGAACAATTACTTCCAAAATCCCCACTGTGAGAACCTTGTGGAGGCCACCAGGGGCTCTTGTCTCCTTCTACCAGCTCCATTGCCTGGTTGCCACACCCCAAAGGCAAAATGGTGGCAGGAGCAACGCGGAAGGCCATGCACCATGCAAGCCTGACTGACAACTGGGAGAGAACCACTGGAGCAGCACCCTTTGTTGGCTTCCTGGCACGGGCGGCAGGGAATGAAAAGTACTCCTCTGCAGGTATGAAACCTTTTTGTTTCTTTCTTTGCTGATTAGGAGCATCGTCTCTTTTTCTACTACAGCCAAGAGGATCTGACAAGGACCTGCGACGGCCTCAGCCTGCCAACAGCAGTTGACGAGACCTGGCATAAGAAACCCGAATGAGAGAATTCATTCCTGGCCTGGGAAAGTGCTCTTAGGCAAACATCTGTGGCAAAAGCTGGCTGTTCTGCAGTGCCAGGGACAGCTGAAGGGATGAATCCAGAGGAGAGGAGAGAAGGAAATTCTAGAGTGTTTCCTCTTGAGCAGCCAAGCCTTGTCCACCTGGCAGTCACTCTGCACGTTACTTCTTTTACGAGTTCTCCACGGAGCCAACCCGTACTCTGCACAGACACACATCATCACCTCGGGGATTGGCTTCTATTAAAATTACCAGCATGCAAATGGGCTCAGAAAGCTGCCGCCGAAGGAGGGAATTCTCCTGCCTTTCTCTCAAGCTTTTTTCCCCATGCAAAAACAATGCAGAGGGGAGACATTTCCCCCATTTCTGCTGCTCCACGTGGAGGTATTGTGTGCAGGTGTGGCAGCAGAAAGGGGAAAACTCTCCTTCCCTGCCCTGTTTTTGCCCAGGAGGAAAAAGCTTGCAAGAAAGGCAGAAGCTTTCCCTCCCCTGATGGCAGCTTACACCACAGGCCAACAAGGTACCTCACCCTTAAATCCCCAGGGTAGCCAGGAAAGGATTAATCAACACACACAATGAAACCCTGCAAAGGTGGGACTTAACACCCGAGTACATGTGCATGCTTTTTTTTAAATGGAAGCCAATCTCAGAGGTGATGTGCGTCTGCGTAGGGCACAGGACGGCTCTGTAGAGAACTCATAAAGAAATAACATGTAGAGCGACAAAGTGATGGTTGGGCAAAGTGGCCAGGAAGACTAAAGCAAACAGCCCAGTACCTTTCTGTTGCCTCAAAACAGCTTGGTTGCTACTGCTGGCATTTCATAAGCACATCTAGGCTGGATTTCTATCTTGCTTGGGGCTGCCTTTGGAGAAGCAGTGAGCATTGTAGCTGCCAAGCCCAGTAAATTTCTGCTGGTACGCTAAGGCCATTTGGTTCCTGAGACGCAGTAGCTGCAAAAGTCATTGTCTGTTCCAGGGGAGAAGCTATTTTCTCCAAAAGCCAGCTGGGATGGTTCATTGCCACAAAACACATGAATGCACATTGATGTTTCCAGCCCTTCCATGATAGTCTTAGCACTTGTTTCCCATTCCCCATGATTTTCTGACATATAAACAGAGCCTAGATATCAACAGGGCAATGAAAACTGGGCAGGGGGCTAGAGGCAGGCACAGAAAGGAAAAACCAAAGAATCTAGGCTGAAGAATCTGTTTTCCCACCTTGATTTTTTAAATACGTTGTAGCCTCCTGCCTGATTAAGAGTCCTGGAGAGCTCAAAAGCTTGCACAATATTATGTTTCAGTTTGGTTGGCTCTAATGAAAGGTGTTACGATGCAGGTACAGGGTCTGCACGAGCCTCAAGGCCATCAGTGTCCGTCCAAGTCTGGCTGGTCCCTAGGAGTCTGGCAACAGATTGGGCAATGCATGGGCCCCCCATGGCAACTACGGCTCCTTTCAAGCTGTTTCTTGTATTTGTTATTTTGGATAGTGATTTTTCTTTCATTTGCAAAGCATCACAGTGTTTATACCACAGCTCTGCGAAGTACCCCCCCCCCCAAATCCCCAGGGTAGCCAGGAAAGGATTAATCAATGCACACAATGAAGGCCTGCAAAGGTGGGACTTGAACTCGGGTCCTCTGTGCCCCATCCATTAGCCTCTGCCCTAGTTCTTCTTCTTACTACATTTCTCCTGCAAGCTGGAAGGTCAATGTGCATTTCTGTCCTGTAGGAGTACCTTTTATGGTTTTTCTCTGTGTGCAAGGGTTTAAAATGGTATTTTAAAAACACCTTCCTCCACCAAGGCCCTGATTTTGGGGGTATCATGAAGGGTCAACAGCTCCAGATTTGGAAATTCCTGGAGATTTGGGGGTGGAGGATGAGGAGGGCAAGTTTGGGGGAGGGGAAGGACATCAATAGGATATAATGCCATACAGTCCGCCCTCCAGAGCAGTTGTTTTCTCCAGGGTAACTGATCTGTTGGTTGGTGAGATCAAAAAGAAAATTGCAGAGTTTAATATTAGTGGTTTGGAAATAAGGAGACAGACTTCTGTGGTTTTAGCTCTAGAAAAATACTTTTTTTGGTAAGAAAATAAAGAATATGTAACTAACTAGCTACATCTTGATGGTTAGAGAGAGACTGAGAGAGACTGAAACTTAGACTGAGAGTGAACAAAGAACAGTAAAACCTTAGTATATGTTTCTAGTTAACTGCCCCTCCCCCCATCCGATAAACTGATTCATCCAATAGACAAACCTAGATTCCTTCGTGAAGACTAAAGACTCCCCTTTCTATGGTGGGGAACTTTTTCTTAAGGCCTAAGTGGTCCTATGCTAACTAGCTATCTGACTAGACAAACAATAACAATTTAACTCTTTCATGACTGAATGTAGGATTCTTACAAAAATCTCAACATGATCTCTGTCTTCTGGAGCTCAGTCATAATTCCAAGAGATCTCCAGGCCTCACCTGGAGGTTGACAAGCCTAGAATTCAAGGCTGCTTTTAACTGGAGGGGAAGCTTGGGGGAGTTTGCCTCCTTTCACTTGCGGCTCAGATGAGGAAGCATCTTCCTGTTTATGCTACAAATCCACCAGTGACTCTCCCCTCCCTGATCCCCCATTTTCCGCAGCCTCTCCTTGTCGCCAACAAAAGCCTCTCTGCATTGACTGGCAGAAGACTACAAAAAAAGAACCTGTTTTCCACACGCTTTGTTTCAACCTGCCAAATGCCATTATTCCAAGAAGAGGGGAGGGGGAAATCGACAAGAATATTTAGTGCCGGGACAAGGTTTCATTGTGTTTGTACCCTGTTAGACAAAACTCTGCAAGCTGTAATCTCTTCCAGTTCCTATTCAGCAGCTCCCCAGTCATCAGGTTGCTCCGCTCTCCGAGCGGCATCATTAATAACCTTGCCTCCGGCAGGGGCCTCTTGGTAGCAATGCTATTTACCGGAGGACTTCCATCTCTGTTCTAGCAAAGCTCAGGACCAGAAATGGGGTGATGGGACAGGCTAGTGGAATATGCCAAGCATGGCCTCATCCGGCCATCACATCTGCCCCTGTGATTCTTCCAAGGAGGTTCTGGGTGCTGTGCAGTTCTCCCTTACTCGACAATCCTGTGTGTGGCTGGCTGATCCCAAGTCATGGCTGAGCAGGATTTGAACTCAGGTCTCCCCTGTCATAGCTCAAAACTCTGCCGCCTGAGATATTGTAAGCAGCAGTGAGGGTGAGTTGCTTTATACATGCATGACATGGTGCAATAAGATAAGAAAGAACCAATACTAATTGTATTTGGATTGCAACGTTATATTTTATTGCATGTATTTCACTGCAGCTTTGGAGATGCATGGGGAGAAGGTCTGTTGACCCCTGCTGCAGTCTGGAAACAAGTGTTATCAATGACCGGTTCCTTGTCGGGTCTTCGGTCCTTTGAAGTTCACCATCTCCTTGTTTCATCTGAAAAGAGAAAGCAACATGCAAGAGACTGTTTAATGTTTACAACAGGAACAGTGTTGTTCAGTGCTCTTCTATGCACTGACTTTGTCATCTCTCTTTGAGCTTCCACCTTGTTGAAAGAAGCAAATTTACTACAGTTGGCCAAATATTGTGTAATATTGTATATGAGAATTGGATATATATAGCCTGGAAGCTTTAGAATTAGGTAAGTCATGCACTGTGCCACTTTATATTACCAATAATCACCTAATATACTTTTGCAATTTTTTCATTGGCTTTTGTCTTGTCCCTTAGTTGTGGTTTTCCACTTTGGTTGTTACCTATGACACCAGCTGGATGACTTTGCACACGCTCTGGTGTCTAATTTAAACTGGCTTATTGTTGGGGTTGCCAGGTCCCTATAACCTCCCAGTGGGAGTGGGGGATCTGGCACTTACCTTGTGCCTTCTTCGTATTTGTTTTTACATGCACTTTTGGGAAGTGATGTCATCATGCTGGTCATGGACATGCTCCCACGCTTTGCACAGGGCTCAGGAAATGACATCACACCCCACCAAAAGCACTCCCAGTGTGCTCTTTCCCAGGTTGCCTGCTGATGGTGGCCGATCTCCAGGGGAGCTTGCCACCATCCACCAGCAACAGGACAAACCTCCGGGAGATTGCCCATCACCAACAGGCAACTGGGAAGCCTAATTGCCATATGGGTGATGTTAGCACCCAAGCACAATAACCTACCTAAATCGTGTTCTCTGGTGAGCAAAGCCCACACCAAATAGAGACTGAGGAGTGAGGACCCTGTTTATGTGAGGCATTGGATGCCTGCCAAGGCACATGGGCAAGTTCATTCACTCCACTGACACTGCATTTAAATCAGACCTAATACCAGCATTGCCAGCCTCCCGTTGGGGCCAGCAATTCTCCTGGAATTACAGCTGATGTTCAAACTACAGTTTCCCCTAGATGAAATAGATCCAGAGGAGTTAGCTGTGTTAGTCTGTAGTTGCAAAATAGTAAAGAATCCAACTTCTTTAAGACTAACCAACTTCATTTTAACATAAGCTTTAGAGAACCACAGCTCTCTTCATCAGATGCATCTGACAAAGAGAGCTGTGGTTCTCGAAAGCTTATGCTACAATAAAATTAGTTAGTCTTAAAGGTGCTACTGGACTCTTTAGCCTAGAGGAAATGGTAGCTTCCAAGGATGGACTGTAGGGCATCACTTCTCTGCTGAACTTTCCTCGCTTTCCCAAAATTCACCTTCCCTAGAGATCACCCTCAAATCTACAGAAATTTCCCAAGTTAGAGTGGAAAACCCTAACTCCTAGGTGCCGCTGCCTCCTGCCCATCCAACAGGAGGCCTGGGTCCAGGGGCACCCCCAGGTTATCTCCTTGCTTCTTTAAGGGAGTGCATCCTCATCCAGAGCAGGAGATGCTTCAATTCCTGGGTCCATCCCTCTGCAAACCAGTAAGGCCTCCTTTTAGTCAGGATCTCATTTCAGTTCATTATCCCTCGTCTCTTCCAAAACTGGCACCAGTTCATGGTTTCCACAGCCTTCCTAGGATCACTTGAAAGCACATAGCAACAAATGTCAGCTGCACAGGGGTGTCAACCCAACTCAGCTCCCTAGATGACCTCTAGTTAACCACAAACCGACATGCACAGAAATCAACAAAGAAACCATGACTCATATGGGCCAAGCTTATAGAACTGAGAATGGACCCAGGTCCACTCCTAACTACCCAGACCAAAGCCTCTCAGCCCTCGCAACCATAGCTGTGCTGTCGTCTTTCTCAGGAGAAAAGAGTCCAGTAGCACCTTTAAGACTAACCAACTTTACTGTAGCATAAGCTTTCGAGAATCACAGTTCTCTTCGTCAGATGCATCCTACAAAGAGAGCTGTAGCTCTCGAAAGCTTATGCTACTGTAAAGTTGGTTAGTCTTAAAGGTGCTACTGGACGCTTTTCTATTTTGCTACTAGAGACTAACACGGCTAACTCTTCTGGGTCTTTCTCAGTGGTTCTGTTTTTAATTCTGTATTCTTGTTAGCTACTCAGACCTTCATTGCGATGGGGCAGAGAGACATAATAATGAGACAGATGTCGCTCTTCTCCAATTCTACGATAGGAAAAAAAATGTCCTTCAATCAGAAAATTGGGAGGATACCACAGAGCCAAGTGAAGCCAAGCCGGATAGTCTTATCTGTTGGCAAAAGAAATGGCTGTCACTTGCTCTCTCCCTTGAGTTGTTCAGAGATATTTGCTCTGATGGGCCTTCTGTGATGCACGTACTCTCCATTTGTGGCATTTTGTGCTCTGCATTTTGTGCATTAACTGTGGGCTAGGAGGTTAGTGCTTTCTTGACCTCTGGACAGGTTTCCAGTGACACCTCCCACCTGCCTGCAGCTCCACTCACCTAGCCTCACTGCCAAGAAGTAAGAAAAGTTAGAAACCCAGAAAACCTTTTGTTCTGACCTGCCGTCAAAGGCAGCCTCTCCCTCCCCTCCACAGCCTCCAACTCTAAGCAGGATTGTAATGGATTCATTGGTTTTATGAAACTGTGTTGATGGGCAGTGTAAATATTGCTCCTCTCCATTGATCGTGAGGCCTGGAGACCTGAGATAAACTTTCTCCACATTTATTTTAATAACTTCCCCTCTTGTTGGCATGGAAGGTGATCAGGCTGTTGAAGGGGGGACTGATGCAAAGCCAGGAAGCTGTGACGCGGCCTCCTGTGAGAGCGGGAAAGGTGGCAAGGCAAGAAGAACGGGACTCTCGCTACTCCTGAGGCCACATCCTTCTATGCCTGGCAAGATCCCAGCTCCCTCTTTTCAGGATTAGGCTCTTGAAGCAAAAAAAAAACAAAACCTCACTTTAGTGTGGTGGTGTGACAGTGTAACTAAGAGGCATAACTCTTAAAGGACTCATTCAGACATGACAAAGGTCATACATCTCTGACTTCTAAAAATGGCAAATTGTAAGCTCTTGTGACCTCAGTTTGCCTTTGAGCCATGCAGGGAAGAGAAAGAGGATTTAACCCTACAACCCTCCACTCAGTTTTGCTACTTGAAACTATTGGGATAATGGTTAGTTATAGTTGCAAAGTTGTCCAGTCAGGAAAGTGTGGAATCACACGTGGTGAAACACTCTTCAAGCCAGTATATTGCTGCAGATAAAACTTATTTTCATGGAAGCTAATTCACATTTGCTTGCATTCACTTATGTATTTTACTTCTTCTTCTCACTTGCATTTCTGTAGTAGCAGAAGAAAAATCAGAAACCTAATCTAAATAACGCCATTCCCTCTTACATGCGGGTAGCTACTCCAGCTGCGCATGAATAGGAGTACGAATGCACAACATGGTTGCACAGGAGAGTTCTGCAGAATCTTATTGCTTCTTGCAAAACCATAAGGAGAGAGGGAGAGAGAACAAAACAAAGGCACAGAAAGAGGAGTCAGAAAATTTAAGCTCTGAAAAAGAGAGGCTTCACACATATACACAGCCTGGTGCTAGAGAAACCCTCAGAGTCCAAATATGCTGAGTCACTTCTATTCCAACAGAAACTGGTCTCTTCCATTTTCTTGTTTAAAGATGCTTTAAAAGATGGTGCATCTCCTTTATTTTAAATGCTAATTGCAGCATAGAGAAGCTAGTTATGATTATCAAAACCAATCACAGACTGAGGGGTTAAACAACATCTTTCTTCTGCACATGGCACCCCGGCAAAAAGAGGCTGTGTAAGTATGCAATTTGCATTTTATAGATGGACAGAGATGTGTGGTTTTCTCGAGTCTGTTTGAGTCCTTGGGGGCAACATTCTTCCCCTACCCAGACTTCTTTTTTAAAAAAGTTTATAAAGAAGTACAGGGGTTCAATTAACACTGGGGAGAACAGTGCTTAACCCATTTCCCTCTGGACACAGGCAGGCTCAGGATGGCAAAGCCAGGTTCCACAGCACCCTCCCCCCTCCAAAACCAACCTTTTGGCTCCTGCCAGATGGCCACTTTCAAACTGGTCCCACTGACCTCATTTTCCTTTTGTCTAGGGTAAGATTTGGGCCCAGTATCACCTTAAAGACCAACCAGATATCCAGGGTTTAAGCTTTCAAGAGTCAGAGCTCCCTTCGTCAGGTCCATTTGGGGAGTTTACTTTAACCTACGAAGCCATTAAGAGATTCATTCTGCATGTGAATGGCTGGGCAGAAAAGAAGGGTACAAACTGAAAATAATAAAATAGAAGATGAAGCGGTCTCATTTGATCCCTTTTAAACAACACTTATCTAACATCAAGTTGGGACTTTACACATGCTGAGAGAGGCATTCCTGGGAAGTCCTGGAGCTTGGGAAGCCCCTTCCCCGAGAGACTTGTCAAAGCTCGTGCCTGATCATTTTTGGAAGTGCTGAAAGACTTTCAGCATTTGGAGGACAAAGAGACATTTGGCTGCAAAGGGCTGGCAAGTTCACATTTTCAATTTCTGTTCATTTGTTTCATGTACGTTTTACTCGTTTAATATATTTTACTTGTGCTTCTCAGCCTCCTCTTCCAAAACCCCACAAAAATTATGCTAAAATGCAAAATAAACATTCCTTGGGAAGAGGATTCTCAGCTGTACTGAACCCAAGCGAGGAAAAAGGTAGCCTTCCCACCAATGGCCTCATTTGTTCTGGTTCTATGCCCTCAGCCTTCCAGATCTACTGGGCTCAGAATCTGTATAGCACATCAATGAATAACAGCTGTCTACAGGTGAGCATAGTTACCCATTGAGTGTTCTGCATGCTCAGTGCTAGGCAATGAACAATATTAAATGATCATATCGTTCAATGATACAAACGGGCCATCTATGCAGAGATCTCTCTCCACCCTCCTCTAGACATCCCTCTCTGGTAGTGGAGGCAATTCCACATGGTGTGTGCAACATCTAGTCCCTCTAGTCCATTTAAACTAGTTCTAGGCAAGGTTGTCAAAGGCCAAGAAGACCACTCTCTCAAAATGATTATTTGTATTTCATATGCTCTGTTCAGCTCCTTCTTGCAGCTGGTTAAAGTCAACCAGGAAAAGATGGATCGCTTGCTGGTTGGGGCAGGCAGCCTACTGTAGAGGCATACGAGGAAGAATATTGCCATTTCGAGGAGTTTAGTGATGTGCCACAGTTCAGGAGACTGAGGGGTCATAAGGGTGCATGGGGGTACTTACCTCATGAGTGCACAAAGCACACTTCAGTGTTCAAGAGCTTCCGGTCCCCCACACTTCCCCTCCTCCCCCCACTGGCCAGGTGAGTGGTGGCAGGGGCAGAGGATGAGAGAGGGGGATCCCCTGCCCCCACCAGGGGGGTGTAGGTGCAACTATGTATCTGTATAAGTCTCAGAGAACCTGTACACTGCAGAACCTCAGCATGGGTTAACTGCAGAGAAGAGCAGTGCGAACCAGCCAGAACCAGGTGTCCAACATTGTTGTCTCTGTCTCTAATCTGTTCTGAATCTGTTCTCTGGTTTTGCATTTATTCATTTCTTTCCTGTAAATTACTGGAGGGATTTAAATAAATCTTCCTTCATTCCACACTTGTGTGTTTATTGTCTTCAGATCCAAAAGAACTATTTGCCCCATGGCAAAACACGTACCAGATGACATTCTCCCGAGTCTGTGATTTTGGGCTAGGACAACCACCCACTGGACGTGGCTTTCTCAGGCAAGCATTACTTCCCTTCCAAAGCTTTTTTTTCCTTCACTTTTAACACTAACAGAGTTTATTCCAGCATAAACTTTCATGAGTTAGAGCAGGGCCTAGACAACAGGTCACTTCCAAAGCTTTTCTTGTGGTAGTCGAAGCTTCAGGGTCACCTGAAGAAAGTTCTCTTTCCTCTGAACTTTAGTCTTTCTGGCTACTGTCACTTACAAATGCCCTGCCTGCATCCTTTGTTCAATAACTCCATCAATAGATTGACAGGGGAATTGTCCTCTGTGTAACCTGGTAGCATTGGAGCCATGGTTTCAACTCTGCCAAACTCACCACTACTCTACTACTACTCTACTACTGAGAAAGAGACTTCTCCTTTCCAAAAGTCCCAAACAGTTTTCAAGTCAGACATGGCTGCCTCCTGGAAAACTGCAAACAGGCTTCACACACCTCTTAATGGCGCATGCAAATGCGGTGAGCGGTTTCATCCATCTGGGCCTGGCCTCCCTCCAATTAATTTGCCAGTCCCCTGGGCCTGCTGAAGGGGAATTGAAACATGAAAAAAGGATGTAAATCACAATGTAATAGCCTCATAAAAACATTCACACACACGCACACACACAAAGCAATGTCCGAGAAAACTATTCAGCCTTCTACAGGCATGGTGTACTGCCTTTCTGCTCAGGACATGGCTCTGCCACTCAAACGCTGAGGTTTCCCTTTCAGAAATGTTCACCGTGGAAATCCAGTTTATCCCTTTTGCCGCATGGAGCGCTGAGCTTCACAGCTCTGTCATTTCTGCTTCCCAGGGATGCCAATCACCTGCAATATGAAAATGGGCCATGCCTGCCACATGCCAAGCGTGCTAACAAAATAAATGCCAAATCAGAGAGACAAATATGTTAAATCAGATAATGGTGGGAGGGGAAGGTTGCAGGAAATCTGATAGAGAACTCAGTCCTGCCCTAGAGGGCACCAGCCTCAGTAGCACTCTTGTGGAAATCTCCTTGAAAGGAAGCTTGCCCACCACTACCAACCTACAGAGCACAGTCACAAGAGTGGCACATTCGAGGTACGCATCCTTGTATCACACAGGGAGGCAGTGAGCTCTACAGATCCTAGAATATGTTCCACACCCTTTTGCAGCAAGCAGGGCTCCTCAGCAGACTGAAGGGCTCCATGGAAGTAGACAGTTGGAAAGTCACCAACCAGTCTGTGCTCCTCTGACCTTCTTTAAAACCACCAAGTGCAGCATTTCTTCCCTGACAGCCAAGAGTCTCTTAGCACCATTGATGAGAGAGCCCAACCCAGCCCAAGGTAGACATGACTGAAGCCACTGGGACTTGAGTTAGTCGCAATTAAGACCACAGGTGGATTGCTTTCCAAGGGACTTAATCACAATGCATTTGGTGGAGTCACATTGCCATGCATACACCCACCACTCCATAATGCTGGAACACCTCAGATTGCCAGCTCTGGCTTGGGAAATTCCTAGAGACTTGGGGCTGTGCCTGGGGATGGTGAAGTTTGGGGAGAGCATGGAGCTCAGAAGTGATGTGATGTAGCAGAGTCCACCCTCCAAGGCTGCCATTTCCTCCAGAGAAATAGTCTGGAGATCAGTTATAATTCCAGGAGAAATCCAGGACCCCGCTGGAAGCAGGCAACCCTAAGTACACCCGTCGGAGGAGGAGGCTTGTGTCTCGCATACCTTTCTACATTCGGAGGTACACCACTTGTGCCTGCTCATTTTGTAGTGTATAGAGCAGAATTAAGTTGTTCTTCTTTCTCAGGGCAGCACTGAATTTTTTCTTCTTCAGTTTTCAAAAATAATGACTGGAAGGAGTAGAAATATTTCCTCAAATGCACTGTGAGGGGGAGAATGTGCCCTCTTTCTCAGTTCTGTTCTGTGCCCTGTTGTCACCCATCTCTGCTGCTGCTTTGGAACCAGTTTTTGTTCCCTTCTGGTTGATTTCTGCCTCTTTCTTCTTCCTGCATTAGCTGCAGGAAAGATCACTTCCCATAAGAGCATATAGCAGATGGGACGGCATCAAAGCCCAACATAAGCGATCATCTTTGGTGCCGTATCAGGGAAGGCAAATGAAGTTCAGGCATACAGGCAGAGCACTATACTGCTGCCGAAAATAGTCCTTATTGCTGAGGTTTGTTGACTCTTCACATGTCTGCAGTGGATTGGGTAAACTCCCAGCCGTCCTGTTATTGATTTCAGATTCTTTTGAAACATTGTACATATGAAGCTGCCATATACTGAATCAAACCTTTGGTCTATCAAGGACAATATTGTCCACTCAGATTGGCAGTGGCTCTCCAGGATCTCAAGCAAAAGTCTTTCACGGGACCTACTGCCTGGTCCTTTCAACTGGAGAGGCCAGGGATTGAACCTAGGACCTTCTGCCTGCCAAGAAGATGCTCTACCACTAAGCCACAGCTTAGTGCATTTCTCTGAATGCATTTCCTTTTACAACTTGCCTTCTTGGGACAGGCACACACTTCAAGGAGCCTTATGGTGCCCCTTGCTGTATCTGATGCCATTGCTGAAATCAGGGCAACCATCCCTACAGAACTTCTGTAGAAACGCCAGTGCACATCTACCATCCCTGGCCAAAACCATAGCTGGTGTTCTCAAATGCCTCCTGGGACTCCCATCTCTCATGACCTGCCTCCAAATTGACTCCTCCTTGAACTGTTTGACCCAAAATGCACCATATTAAAGATCTGATCTGTCCTGCTCCGCTGTTGGAATGATGTCTCCAGTAGATGCAAAGGAATTGTAAAGCAGGGGTAGAGAGGGATGCATGCAAATGCTCAAGAGGATCAGATGCCACAGGCGGATCATTCTCCCTCCAGGATTATCTTCTCCGTTGCTTAAATAAAAGGTGGCGCATGTCACACGCCTCCCTGTTGTGGCAATATGCAAAGTGGAGCTGTTGTACAGTAATTATTTGCAGGCCTACTTTTCAAGGTCACTGGATCAAACAGCATCCGAGAGAAAGAGAGATAAATGCTATTGTAATTCCTGTTATGATTAAAAACAGCAGAGGGTGTTAAGCAAGGGAGCACTGTGGAGGAGAAGTCAAGGGTTTCTGCGAGGTCTTTGAAGGCAGGGAATTTCGCTGCTGCCACAGGAGATGAGAGCATTCTC
The DNA here is from genome assembly GCF_028583425.1 of Eublepharis macularius. NCBI lineage: Eukaryota > Metazoa > Chordata > Lepidosauria > Squamata > Eublepharidae > Eublepharis > Eublepharis macularius. The sequence goes on along the minus strand of NC_072804.1, from coordinate 38,653,975 downwards.
CCTGCAGGTTGCTGGGACTGCAGAAATTTTGGAGGGGAGCTGAAAGGAACTGGTGGGGGGGGAGTATTTCAAAAGGCTGCCACCTCTCAGATTTGCTTGCAAATACTCCGCTTTATTATTTTCCCCTTCAATATTCCCTACCAAATGAATGCTGCTGGATTTGGGGGTTTAAGTGTGTGAGCAGGAGACATAAAAAGGATTTTAATTGGCTAGCTGACTCATAAGATGTGAGGGTGACTTTTTAAAAGACTCCTCTTAAGTTAAATTGCACAAGCAATATTTATAAATGGGAATACAAATTTCAGACCGCTACCAATCCGTGCAACCTTTTTGTCTTGTTTCTAATCTGGAGTCCAAACGTATCTTGCCGTCGGTCCAAAACCTTACAAACAAGACTGTTTTCTGAATGAACCCTGCTGAAAATCCAGCCACTTTCTTCTGGCGGAGGAAGCTTCTGTGAATTCATTTTCCTTATCCATAGAAGTCTGCTTTCTCATTAGAAAGGGGAGAAAATAAGTTAAAATCAAAACAGTACTAAAAAAGAAACGAAACACAAAACTGAATTGCGCACACAAATTTACATTCATTCTCTGCTATTGCTAAATTTGTTCTGCGTTTTTGCAAAATGATTCTGCTTTGGCAAGCAAGAGAAAGGGACCAGGATGTAGACGGCTCTACCAGGCACGGCCCACACACTTTCAGGCATATATTTGCAGCCAGAAGGGTTAGAAAGTCGCCTTTGAAAAGAAAATGAAGCCGATTCTTCAGAAGACAAAACCTACAGCCAGGACTGCATTTGGTAGCTCTTGCAGCAGGCATGGAGCCCAAGCCTCTTTTTTTCCCCAGAAAAGGGAGAGGTGTTATGTGACCTGCTGCAAATTGAAATAGCCCTTCCAGAGTACAAAGGAAGCCGCTTTGCTTTCAAAGCCAGTGAAAAGCCCATGGAAAGAAGAGAAGGAAGGATTTTACCATCACTGCCAGCTTGGAAACTTGCCCTCTATTCTGAAGCACATTTGCAGAAAATGTCTTTCCCTCTCGTTGCTTAATTCTACTTAATGACAGGTTGCCAGATAAGCTAATCGACAGATGCGCAAGAAGACCTCAGACGGTTCGGAAGAGGCAGGGGGAGAACAATAGGTGTGTGTCGTGTGTACACGTGCATGCACAGGAAAGAGAGAGAGAGAGTGAATGCCTGTCAGAAAATACAATGAAAACCAATCTACTTTCAGAGCAGAGATGCTTTTGGCTACTTCGAAACCACCTGTGTTTCTTTCACCTCCAGAGGAACACCACTCTGGTCTCTCTGTTGCTCCGTGTTTTCTGAACTGCACAGCCTGGTGCTCTCCTGACAGACAAAAGTGGATGTTTTCAGTGCTGTCAGATGCTGCCATCTATGGCAAGGAGTTTTATGGAGAGAAGAGAGACCTGAGGAGAGAGAAAGAAGTCAAAGGAGGGTTTGAAGGCACAGGAATTTTGCCCAGGTGCAAACCTCTGACCATTTTACCATTAATTTTCTGCAGGGATCAATTCATTGGTAGCGGAAAAGGCGGAGGAATTCTGCATTTTAAAAAAACCCTTTGTTTTTACACTCTTCCATAAAGGCAGAGGGTCCTTTTGAATTCATGTGGTATGTAAAGAATTTAAAGTCAGCCCCAGGCGCTGAAGTCAAATGTTACTCTACTGGGTGTGTACATAGTTTATTTGCAATTCAGTTCACGAGAATGTCTCCTACATAGGGACTGGCACCTGTAGTTTCCCCGTTGCTACTGTAGCTGCCTGTACAGTGCTAGTGTAGCTGCCTGTACAGCATATCGGCACCGGGGTTCCACATGGCAAGTTTCCCCGTCGTTTCCTTACCCCGGTCCTCTGGCAGTGGCCAGCCTCACCACTACCACCAAAACACCGGGGCTTTATTCCGTTTTTTAAAATGATCAGCGATCAAATATCCTTAATATTTATTATATAACATAACCATCACAGTGCAATCCTCTGGAGAGTTACTCCAGCCTAAGCCAAGGTCTTAGACTGGAGTAACCCTGTTAATGTCTCTGACAAAAGTGAGCTTTGACTCATGAAAGCGTATTCCCTGGGAAATTTTGTTCTTCTATAAGATGCTTCTATACTCAGATTTTGTTCTGCTGTTAGACTAACACGGATACCAACCTGAAAATATGCATATCAGGTTCTCTGAATTCCCAGTTTTCTTTTTTTAAGTCTCTTTCCCTCTTTTATCTTCACCACAAAAGGTGCTGCAGACTTACTTTTTAAAAAAAGAAAGCTGGGGATTCAGAGAGCCTGTTGCCCATATTGTTATAGTGTTATAACAGTACGACAATATTTTGTGCTGATATTTTTTTAAAAAAACAAGAAAGCCCATGTGGTGGGGGAGAGGAAATGGCTGTGCTGCAGAAAATGGCTGCCATGTGGACAGGAGGACTGAGAAAATCCAAACTTTCCTGCCCATATGTCAACCACCTAGGCTTTACTGTACTTTTGCCCAAAACTTCAGAGCAAAGCATATTTGGGAAAGCCTGAGGGACAGCCGGGGGACCCCAGAAGGTCCATGAATGTCCCATGTTACTGTGGGGAAGCAGGAAAAAAAACCCACATCACAATAGCAAATAATCTGTGTCTAAATGGCTGAGGTCTTCCATTAATGTTTGCTCATATAATCATAAAACTCTCATGTGTCTCTTACATGTTTTATGACCCAGGCCTTTTCCTCTGGAGCATTCCCTCACAGGAGCAGGGCTAGCCTTCCTTCTGGCCCATCTCACTTCTCTGTGATTCTGTAGCCTAGACAAACAGGCCAGAGATTTCTTTATTGCCTCCCTAGATACACCAGGAGGCGGGATTCTTCTCTTCCACAGCACAGCCACTAATACCAGGGACTTTTCTAATGTCCTCAAAAGTTACCAGAATGGCACAGTCAACGGAGCATCTGGTCTTAAATCCCTGTTCAGCCATCCTTAGTCCAGTGACTCGCTCTTGCTCTTGGTTTTCTCACTGTAAAGTGGAAATCATCTTCACCTATATTATAAGACGGTCGTTCCAGCTATCAGGCAAGAGCCCAGTGGTGTGAAACAGCAATCACAAACCACCTATCAGTCAGGTCTTGGGGGTGCAGCACCTGTCAGTAGAAACCAATACTTTTCAGAGAAGGTCACTCCCTTCTGCATGTTTGTCCAACCTTCTTCTCCCCCAAGACTTTTCTATAGTTTCCAAAAATACCGTTTGAGTTGTTTTTATCACTTGGATTCCTCCATGTGGGGCAGGCCCATATGCTTCAAGCAGATCAAACTAGGGCAACCAAAAAAGCCCCAAAAATGATTGGTGAAAGGAGTAGGGTTGCCAGCTCTGGCTTGGGAAATTCCTGGAGACTGAAGGAAGGTGGAGTTGGGAAGAAGAGGGAGCTCAGCAGGGACATAGGGCCAAGCTACAAGTGATGCCTGACACAGGTTAGACACTTGTCAGCTTCCCTCAAGTTTTGATGGGAAATGTAGGTATCCTGGTCCTGCAGCTTGGCTCTCTGACTGCTGTCCAATGGACTTTTCAACTGTCACTTGTCCAACATTCTGCCAAGCTGCCTACATTTCCCATCAAAACTTGAGGGAAGCTGACAAGTGTCCAACCTGTGTCATTCGTCACTTGTAGCTTGGCCCATAGTGCGCTAAAGCCCACCCTCTGAAGCAGCCATTTTCTCCAGGGGAGCTCATCTTGGTAGTCTGGAAATCAGTTGTAATTCCAGGAGAAATCCAGGCCCCACCTTGAGGTTGGTAACCCTAAGAAGGAGATGGAACAAAACATGGGACCCTTCAGTCAGAGCGGAACTACAAGTGACAAAAGGCACAGGTTGGACACTTGTCAGCTTCCCTCAGTTTTGATGGGAAATGTAGGCAGCTTGGCAGAATGTTGGACAAGTGACAGTTGAAAGTCTATAGGACAGCAGTCGGAGAGCCAAGCTGCAAGACCAGAATGCCTACATTTCCCATCAAAACTTGAGGGAAGCTGACAAGTGTCCAACCTGTGCCTTTTGTCACTTGTAGTTCCGCTCTCATACATCGACCTTCCTTTGTCCAGTCTGTTTCATTTGAAAAAGCTGTCCCCTGCAGCCATGCCATGTACCACAAGGAAGATCAGGTCTATTTCATTTCACAAAAATGGTACAAGGGGGGAGGTTGAAGCCCCTTCTTCATGTATGCTACAATCACACACAGAGAGAGAGAGAGCTGAGTGGCATGGAACTCCTAGCATATACGTGATAGCAAGCTTTTGTGGCAGCCACAGAACTTTGTATCGTGAATCAGCCCTTAGAATGCAATCCTACCCTCCACCCCCAGTTAAAGAAAGAAAACCAAAGCTTTGGAGGTAAACATCTCTGCTTTTCTTAAGCTTTTGTTAAAAAGCAGAAAGCTAAAATGAAAGCTGACAAACTGGAGAATCTAAAGATTAACTATGCACGAACTATCCATTTAAATAGTATATGGGGGATGGACAATAGTTATTTACAAAGATGCTGAAGATTTTAAAAAATCTAGATTTCATATTAGAAGACTTGGACAAAACACCTGGAGGAGGAAGACAGAATAAAGGAAAATTGACAACACAGTTACAGAGGTCTGAAAGGGTGAGTTTGAACAGAATTGAAAAAGAAGTGGATTTAATCCAAATAGAAATTGAGAATGTTCAATCAGAAGATCTGAAGGAATGAATGAGAGGTTAGGTGTCTGGGGTTTGTGAAAATTGAAGAAGGTCAGGAGAAGAGAGAACAATGTTGGACAGAAGAAAATCTTCTGTTAGTTATTGGAGAGATTTATTGGCAACCCGCGTATAATTTCTGGTTTACAATGAAATTGATTTCCATTAATGTTAATTGTCTGAATAACCCAATTAAAAGGATGACAACTTTTTCAAAACTCTCTAAAGAGAAAGATGACATGATTATGCTTCAAGAAACACAAAAACATGAATATCTATTAAATAATTATTATATTGCTTCTCATAACACTAAAAGCAAATGAGTGATGTGAGGAGCAAAAATTTTATTTTAGGAAAATAGTGCAGTATAATATGGGCATGTTTTCAATTGTCAGGCAAGAGGACCACCATCCTAATTTTTCCAAGATCCCCTTTCTAGGTTGGATTAAATCATTTTTGCTGATAATGTTAATCAAATATGAGATGGAAACATGGATTAATTAATTCATTAAATGGGATACACCCAAAGTATTAAAGAGGAGTATGGAGATCCTCTCATCATCCTGAAGATGTGAAGGCTACGGTACCCAGGGAGAAAGATGACACCCATTTTTTCAAGATCCCGTTACTTAATAGCATCAGGTTTGATTAATGATGTGCTAAAGTACATACTGAAAAATTGTTTTACGTAGATCATAACCTAATATCCTTATTTGTTTACATAAATGAATTTATTTAAGCAGCCCTAATGGAGATCATTTTATTTCATTATGTCCATTACGTCCCCTGCAGGGTGTTGTGCTCTGCAGACAAGCAACTCCTGGTGGTCCCCGGCCCGAAGGACATCCGTCTGGCCTCAACCAGGGCCAGGGCTTTTTCTGCTCTGGCCCCGGCCTGGTGGAACGCTCTCCCGCCAGAGATCCGGGCCCTGAGGGACCTGTTACAGTTTCGCAGGGCATGTAAAACGGAGATGTTCCGCCGGGCCTTCGGCTGAGTGCCAGCGGGTGTCCCCCTTCTTCCATCTAAGACCACCACTTCTTCTGGTGCTGCCCTTGGCCATCTGCTATGCCCGTATACGGACTCCCAATATTTGTTTAAATAGCCTACTCCTGGACTATTTTAATGATTTTTAAAAAATTATTATTGATTTTATATTTTTGTGATTTTAATGTATTTTTTAATGTTGTTAGCCGCCCTGAGCCCATCTGTGGGGAGGGCGGGGTATAAATCGAATAAAATAAAAAATATATTTTTTTTATTTATTTATTTAAAAATATTTTTTTTAAATAATACATTTTGCATGATAGACAAGTTAAAGACATAATCCTAAAACTATCCTGGAAATTGGTTAGGTTGGCAATTAAGCCTTTGCTCTAGAGATATTCCAGCATATTTGGGATATGCTGTCATAGTGCCTGACTAAGGTCATGCTATTAATAATAACATAATAACATTCCATTTATATACCGCCCTTCAGGACAACTTAATGACCACTCAGAGCAGTTTACAAAGTGTGTTACTATTATCCTCACGACAATCACCCTGTGAAGTAGGTGGGGCTGAGAGAGCTGTGATTGACCCAAGGTCACCCAGCTGGCTTCAAGCAGATGAGTGGGGGAATCAAACCCAGTTCTCCAGGTTCGAGTCCTGCCACTGTTAACTGCTACACCAAACCTGGCACTGTTGTGGCTGCATCAGTAGAGGCCAGAAAGGAGCACAGTTTAGTCAGCATCCCAAGGCCCCGCCTGACATTTGCCCAGACTAATGTAACTTTATGCCAGCAAAAAAATGGCATATGCATAAACATTCCTATGGAAGTCAGCGGCAGTGGAAAACAAATTTCCCTCATCGACCTTGCCTGAAGAGCACTGAAGTGGTCTCTCAAACCTGTAGTTTACACCTTGAGCCAAATAGTTATGCCCACATGATATTTGCTGCTGAGCATTATACTGTGTAATCTATCTTAAGTCCAGGGCTTTTTTTCAGCAGAAATGCGGGGGAACGGAGTTCCAGCACCTCTTGAAAATGGTCACATGGCCGGTGGCCCCGCCCCGATCTCCAGACAGAGGGGAGTTTAGATTGCCCTCCGCGCCGCTGGAGCCAAGGGTGATTTAAACTTTAAAAAACTCCCCCCTTGTTCCTACTGACCCAAAGTGACGTCATTGTGCGGTCCTGAGTTCCACCCCTGAGTTTCACCACCTCTTTTCCCAGAAAAAAAAGCCCTGCTTGAGTCTCAGTAAAAAAGGTGGACTATAAATAATGTAAATAAATAAATAAAAACTACCATTCACAAATCTCTTATGGGTCTTTGAAGGCAGCACTTCAACAGAGGTAGCAGCCTGGATGCATTGTGTACAGGATGCAATGCCACACACCTGCTAAGCCTACAATGTGTCCAACAGCTGCAGTGATCAGTATTTATACCCTAGGCATGGGGTTGTCAACTTCCAGGTAGGGCCCAGAGCTCTCTCCTAGAATTATAACTGACCTCCAGACTAGAGAGATTAACTCCCCTGGAAGAAATGGCACCTTCAGAGAGTGGACTCTGTGGTGTAATACTCACACACACACCCCCGAGGTCCCTCCCCAAACCCAGCCTCCACAGGTTCCTCTTTCAAACCTTCAGGAATCTCCCAAGCTGGAGTTGGCAGTCCTAACCCTTCTGTACCTGTGAGGCACAGGCCAGAGTCCTTCCAAGCATCTGCATCTCTCTCACCCCACCATTCCTTCTGAATGGCAGCTGAGTTAATAAGTAGTGCTTTTCTTCTATTCTGCTCATGACTGTGATGGAAAATACATTGGCTGGAAGTGAGACCGAAATCAATAGCCCATTCCATTTAACAGAGCAACTGCCGCAGGAACGAGATAGCAGTGGATTAGGTGCCTGCTGCCAGCCGACCCAGGGTGGCAGGGCAGTGGCAGCAGACTTCTTATTTGGCAGCAACCAGGGACCCCCGTGCTCTGTCTTATCTATGACACACCAAATGCCAAGCCCTCTTCCTCTAAAGAAAGGCCTGTAATGGTTTGCTTTCACAAGCGTCCAGCTTCATAGGTTTCCTAAGGGCTGCATGAAGAGATTCACTGTCAGTTGGCAATCTTTCTTGAGCTGGAGGGAAGACTTTCAGCTGTTCACAGGATGTGAAGCCAGTGGGTCTGCAGTGAGTTTTTTCTTGGGGGAGGAGTCTTGGATTAGATGCCCCTCCCAGGTTTATCAGTAGTGCTGAGCTTGATGTGTGCCAGCCCAGGACTCAACTTAACCCTATTTGGGCTGCAGAAGAGAGCACTGGAGTGAAACAGAGGTAGAGAATTATGGGATGGACTACTAAGCAGCAGTGGAAGAGGGAAGCAGCTGAGGGGCAGAGACCTGCTGCAGTTTCGTCTTAATCAGTGCCGGTCAGTTTTAATTTTGCCTTCTTTTTACATAAATAACTAATAAACAGAAGTTCCTTTTTATTACTCCTTTGGGAGAAGTAGAAACCCTCCCTCTGCCCTGAATGCCATCCTTGGAAAGAAAGGAACAAAATGAAAACCAATGAAGGAAAGATCTGTCAACAACTTGAGGGTCATGCACGGAAAACTTTATTGGATCAGCAATAGAGAAACTTCAGCGGTCAAATCAAACTCCCACGTACTGACCTTCTGAATTGGGACCTGGAGGCTGCTCACGGGATGAAGACCAAAGAGGAAGATCCAAATCAGCAGCTCAGCACCCCAGAGGAGACAGCGTCTGTCAAAGGATATGAAAACTGAGCATGTTAATAATCTGTACAATTTTGCCAAAGACTTAATGCCCAGCCTGTCAGTAACACTGACAGAAGCTATTATGGAAACAAGATTGGAATATTTCAGCAGCATCGACAGCAGCCGGGCTGCAGCTGGGACCAGCCCTTATCGGGGATTCATGACACTGGCAGAGCTGCTGGGAACCGGCTGCATAATTGCAGATGAGATTAATTCACTCGGTATAGATTTTTCCCTTAGTGCATTTTAATTAACTGTTTGAATCAGCAAGCCTTTCCCCCAAAACATCGTTACATCTTTATTAATATTATTATGGCACTTTTTCATCTTGAACTCTCTCTCTCTCTCTCTCTCTCTCTCTCTCTCTCTCTCTCTCTCTCTCTCTCTCTCTTTCTCAGCTCTTGTAAATGGATGAAGCCTGAACTGGATTTCTCCTGTCTCCTTTAGAATCACGATGTTGGGTAGAGCAAAGCTGCCTTCAGTTCCTCCCCACACCCCCCATCAGATTTCCTTGAGGACTTGGCAGGTTTTGTTCAGTTTAGAGCAATGGTACCGGGGGGGGGGGCATCTCTGGCAACACCCACACCCAGTCCCTTCAGCGTGTTGCCAACCCTGCCTTAGAGGGCACAAGTCAAGTAGCAGGAGGGTTAGAGCTCTGTCCAAACAAACACAGAAAGAACCCAAAGCACAGTAGATTTGGACAAAGGGACAACAAGACCAGTAGCAGCATTTGAGTGGATAGTTCTGTTCCTGTGAAGCCACTCCCATAGGCTTTTCTGCCTTAAGACAGATGTTCACATACAGCTGTTGTCAGCCGCTGAGCTGGAACCGGCCGCTGGTTGTGCCCCAACCAAAGGTGCGTCATAGTAGCACAAGCGCATTGATGGTGTGTTTTTGTTTCTAGGAAAATATGAACAAGAGAGAGATCTAGAAATGGGAGGGAGGGAGGAAGGGAGGAAACCTGTAAAATCAGCCAAGGTTGCAATTATGCTCTGAAAAGGCATAACATTCCTTGGGGTAGTCGTATCACATCTTACCCCTCTCATTTTACTGGTTAGTTTGTGGTTGTTTGAACTGGTGGTTGATTCTGACAATCCCTAAGAAAGCACATGACTTTTTCCCTTTTTTAAAAAAAAGATGCAATGGTTAAAAATCTTATTTTTCAACGGCCAAAAGATCTTATTTTTCTATTGGCTGCAAAATAATCCCAAGAGGATGGTCTTTTGCTCCTAACATTGTAGCAGAAAATGCAAACACAATAATTACCAGAGCTCTCATAATATTTTGCCAGCAATTATGCTATTAGCAAGCCACAGAAATGAAGCATGAAGCTCCATATAGCAACCAGTATTCATTCTGAGTATTTATTGAATCTTCCTCACAGGGCTGTTGTGAGAAGAAGGGGAGAGCAATTTCATAGTGCATAGTATGCTAAAACAAGGCACAGGAATGGAGAATAATGTAAGAATCAAGATTAAGAATAAAGTAAAAATCGCTGACTGAGATGGTACTCAAGTATAAAGATGCACATAGAGTTATACAGAGAATGTAGAAAGATGGCTATTTCAGACCAGCTGGCTGCCTCTATCCGGTCACTCCCTGGGGAGGGAAAGATTATCTTCTTTGCTATTTTTCCACATGTCCCTGGAATTCTAAAAAGGATTTCCATTGCTGTTTCTATTTGGCCTGGGGATTCGCTTATTTTTTCAGATATTTTCTTTGGGTATATACTTGTTTCAAATTGCATGTATAAAAATATAGGTTTAGTTCTAGCCCATGGCATTGCAAAAAGGAGAGGCACAGTTCAGCCGGAGCTACCAGGAAGACACCCCAAGGGAAGGTCTTGGCCATCCTCAACAGTGTCACCCACTGGCTCCATCCTTCCTTGTACTAGTGGGACACACCTGGCCAGGGAGCTGGACAGGTGACCCTAGGGATAGTGCTACAGCAGTCCTGTCCTGTCACACAGTGGCTCAAATATGGCACACAGCCTCGAGGGGATCAGAATCAGGGGGCACCGGCTCTTGGCAGTATTGCTCCCCCTTGAACAAATCCTTTAAAAAGGCTCCCCTGCGCACACACCCCAATTTAGTCACCATTCGAACCTGGTCTTTGTTGCTGCCATTCCCATACCCTGCCAGTAGGGTTGCCAACCTCCAGGTGGTGGCTGAAGATCTCCTGGAATTGTAACTGATCTCCAGGTGGCAGCGACCCGTTCCTCTTGAGAAAATGGCTGCTTTGGAGACTGTGGCATTAGACCTTGCTCAGGACCCTCCACTCCCCAAACCCTGCCCCCTCCAGTCTCCACCACCAAAATCTCCAAGAATTCCCCAACCCAGAGCTGGCAACCCTACCTGCCAGGAGGCTGCTAACAGAATCCTCGCAGCCCAAATGCTGGCAACAGATGCCATTCAAGGGGTCCAGTGAAGACAAGGTCTCTTAAGTGCCACCAAGTGAGGCCCTGGGCTGCTGTAAAGAGAAGAGGGGGCTCTTCAAAGCGGCTGCTGAGCTGTCCAGGTGAGGTTGGGGCCCATCTCTGCCCGCCGCAGCATCTGCTCCAGCTGCTCCCTCTGCAAACGGATTCTGTTGCAGCAGCTCACACATGGGAGGCGCTACCTCCATCAACATTTGTTTTAGGTCAGCGGCAGAGAGTGTAAACACTCCTGTTCACACTGCTCAGGGGGTGAAATTATTTAGATGTTGACACTGAAACAAGCTAAGCTAGAAATCCATGTGAAATTCACTTCCAGTGGGCAGAGCCTGCAGGGCCCAGTAATCTCTGCACAAAGTTTATGCAGGCACCAGCTGTTGCAGGGAGTAAACAGAGAGGATAAACACACAACATCCGAATCCTTGGCAGGAGGAGGAAAGAGGTGTCTGGCTTCCCCCTCCTCTGACCTTGGACTTCCATGCAGAGAAGTGTCGGAGCTGGAGCTGGAGCCCTTCAGGAAGATCCAGCCCTGGGCTGGAAAGGGTTAGAGAGGTTCATCCCCCTCTTCGGATTTGCTGATTACTCAGAGAAAAGGCACTCTGCACATGGTCAGAAGTATTTTTAAAAAAGCAGAAGTTCTCTCTTCTCTAGTCAGTCTAGACTTAGAGTCTCTCTATACAAGACATCTTATATGGGGATGCTCAAGTACAGGGAGATGCAATATTAGCCAGGAAGCGTAGTTTCAAAAGACAGAGCTGATGGAGATAGTTCCTCAGAGGGTTTGTTAATTTCATCTCCCCTTCTGTAAGGGGAGGTGAAATAGACAGATACTTCCAGGCCTCAAAGATGAAATTAACAAACCTTCTGAGGAGAGATTTCCACCAGCTCTGTCTTTTTAAACTACCCTTCCCGGCTAACATTGCGTCTTCCTACACTTGAGCATCCCTATGTAAGATGTCTTGTGTAGAGACGCTTCCAGTTGCATTTCTTTTCAGGTTCTCCTTCATTGTACATCTAGGGTGTCTAGAGCAGGGGCGGTGCAAGGGTTTGTGGTGCTCGCGGCCGGCCGGGTGCCCCCCTGCGTGCGTGCAAGCGCACACGCACCAGCCTGCGTGATGACATCATGTGTGATGTCATCACGGAAGCGCGCACGCTGCCGCTGGCCCAATCACTGCGGCGGGCGGCCTCCGAGCTCTCCCGCGGCGGCTGCACCTGGCCAGGGGCTTGTGCTGGCGGTGGCAGCAGCGCGGGGCAGGAGGGATAGGAGGCTGCTGCTTTGTGGTGCGCGCTCCCACCCCCGCGCCTCCTCCGGTGCTCCCTCCAGCACCCCGCGCCTGAGGCCCTGGTCTAGAGGTTTAATTCCCTCTCCACATCTCTGGTCTAACGGTGAGTTCTCAGTCCCATCACAAATTCCAGGATTCTTTAGGAGGAGTCACAAGAGCTAAACTGATACACATTGCAATGTACTAGGGTTGTCAACCTCCATGTGGGACCTGGAGATCTCTTGGAATTTCAATTGCTCTCCAGACTACAGGGATCAGTTCCCCTGGAGAAAATGGCTGCTTTGGAGGGTGGATGCTATGGCATTATACCCCACTGAGGTCCCTTCCCTCCCCAAACCCCGCCCTCCCCAAGATCCACCCCCCAAATCTCCAGGAATTTTCCAACCTAGAGTTGGCATCCTGTAGGGAACATATCCACATACTAAGCTCTGCCCATTCCCCATTATGTGTGTTTCCTCAAGCTGCTGTCATAATTTTTAATGCCTTTTAGAAAACAGAGTTTGCACTATGGCACACTTGCACACTAATGAAGCCTTGATACAATGCACAAGGTAAGGACTTGAGGCAGGATTGTGAAGTAACAGAAGCTGTGCATGGTCAGGAAAAAAACATTCCAAGGGCATGGGAAATGCCAGCCCTTTAACTTACCGGGATAGTTCCTGATGGGGTGCTGCCATGGAGAGATGCTGCAGGCCACTTGGCTTGAGTCTGAGCATTAAGGATAAGGCTTGCAGATGCAAACATTCCCCCTCGCCTTCTCTCTGACAGGTGAGCCAGTAGCAGGACCAGAGATTCAATCAACCCCAGTTCAGCTTGTTCCTGGGCCATTTTAATTTCCCAGTTCACTCCTGGATGAATAGATAACCAGTGAAAACATGGAGAAATAGTACAGTGCCTGACGTCCTCCTCACCTGCAGCCTCCAGCCTCCAGGCTTCATCTGATCCATTGCAAACAGTGGGAATTTGCAGAAGTCTCGTTCAAAGGCAGCAGGTACAATTTTGACATACAATTCTGACATACTCTCCCTGTGTTCCCAGACTTTCACAGCTAATTGCAAAAAGATTAGCGCACTCTAATAAGGAGGGATTAAGGGTTGCTTTGGACACACTGGTTGGAAGGACAGGAAGTTCAGCAGATTTCTGTCTTTAACTCTTTATGGTATCCCAAGAAGAACTTTAGCAGAATTCTTTAGCATGAAAAAACCAGGAAGTGAAGCAGAACCCTTCCTACAGCATACGCACATGGACCTTGCCAAAAACTTGACATCCATTTGCATGCATTTATTCTCCTTGCCTCCCTCTGATAGAAACACACCCTTCATGTACAGCTTTGGAAGCCCACTACCCGGATTCCATTCTGGTGACCTGGGAGGGGAACTGCCTCCTTTTACGTCCATCAAGAAAAGCACCATTTGCCTTTTTAAAATGTCCTGGAAACCATTGAGGCAGAGAAACCTCTGGTACTTTAATTGAAATTTAATCAGGAAAACTACCCGAGTGGCAGCCATGCAGATCAGGAGAGAGGGAGCAGTTGGGGTCTTGATTAGAAAGAGAAATGGAGCTTGTCTCCTATGAAAGCCCAAAGCAAACTTAGCCAAGAAGCACAACTCTGAAAAGGAGGAAAACAAGTTCCAGTGCTGGAGCAGGAGCATCCTTTCAGCCATGGAGCATGGAACATACCAGGAGTGTTCAGGAGTTCAGAAGGGGAGGGAGGCATAAAGACAGTCACAGCTGGGGACAACCTCATTGTCACTCTAGAAGCCGATCCACATAAACCTTTTAGCAGGGCAGATGAAGGGTACAGAGAAAGTGGTTGCCAGAGGAACTGATCTTTTTGCTTAGTTCTCGTGGCTCCTTCTTACATGCCCAGGGTAATGCCAATTGCCACCTTGGGGTCAGGTAGCAATTTCCCCCAGGCTAGTTCAGCTATGGATCCTGTCAGTGTTTTGCCATCTTCTGGGCATGGAGCAAGGGCCACTGGGTGTGTGGGGGGTGGGGAAGGGGAATTTCCTGCATTGTGCAGAGGATTGGACTAGATGACTCTGGAGGTCCCTTCCAACCCTACAATTCTATGATTCTGTCGCCCACTCCTAGAATAGGGCAGAGGCACAGGAATTAACTTGTGGAAACTAGGAGAGAATTACACAGGAAGGTGGGGGGGGAGATTGCCAGACGTGCACATTGACTGACAAACACAGGTGTGGACTGGGAAAGCATGGCACCACATGACATGACCTGGAAGTGGGTTTGCCATCCTTCAGGTGGGGCCTAGAGATCTCCTGGAGTTACAACTAATCTCCAGGCAACAGACCAGACCAGTTCCCCTGGAGAAAACAGCTGCTTTGGGGGGTGGACTCTATGGGCATTAAACCCCGCTGAGGCCACTCCACTCCCAAATCTCCTGGAATTTCCCAATCCAGAGTTGGTATCCCTACTGGAAACTCGATCTAGGGTCTTTCTCTGCAGGTAGTTCAAACATTCAAGTTGTCACTTGACACAGCAATTAGCTAGAAGCGAGAGCACACAGCCATGCCTCTGCACAGCCCAAGTCCAACTGAGAGCTGTCTGAGGCCCACCTCCACTGCTCAGTGCCCACAGACCAGCCCATGCAGGTGCAGCCCGATCTAGAGAGCTAGTGCGGAGCAACTCTGGGTCATGGCTTTATTACTATATATAACAGGAAAGCTCAAGCCAGGGCCAAGCTAGAAGTGACGAATTACACTTGAATGGCAAGTGAACAGACTCACGTGTATTCCTCCCTGTTCGCTTGCACTCCACTTGCACTGTGATCAAGTGGAGTGCAAGTGGAGTGCAAGTGAACAGGGAGGAATACACGTGAGTCTGTTCACTTGCCTTGAAGTGTAATTCGTCACTTCTAGCTTGGCCCCCAGTTATGAAAGTGGTAAAACCAGGCTGCTCACAGAGGCCGAGGGTGTGATGCTCGAGAGACTCACTCCTTACATATGCAGATGCAGAGGACTTTGAAAATTAACACACACAGGCAAGGGGGGAGGAGCAGAGGGAGCTATTTGGAATACTGCGTTTTCTCAACTTCCGGTATTTTCTTGATTTAATGTATTCTAACTGAATCATATCGCATCTTACTGGCCTTTTAATGCTCTTATTGCACTTTATTGCATAGTAAACCACCTTGGGAATGTTTAGTTGAATGGGGATCTATAAATAAATAAATAAATAAAGCTAAACTTTAAAAAATAAGCCTGGTGAGTACTGAGCAGGCTTCAGGAGACATGGGGAAACATGGGACCCTGTCTGAACACAGTTACTGTTCGGGTTGCCAACTCTGAGTTGGGAAATTCTTGAATATTTGGAGGTGGAGCCTGGGGGAGGGGTTTGGGGAGGGGAGGGGCTTTATCAGGGTATAATGCCATAGAGTCCACCCTCCAAAGGAGCCATTTCCTCCAGGGGAACTGATCTCTTTAGTTTGGAGATCAGCAGAAATTCCAGGAGTTCTCCACACACAACCTGGAGGTTGGCCCCCCTAGTTTCCATTCAGTTACAATAACCTGAGGGGGCTTAGGATACAGACTATGCTCTATTCCCCCCTCCTCAACACACCCCTGGAGCTGTCTGTTTCTGGGTCTTCTGTCAGCTAGTACCAGTGCAGGGTGCTAAGTAATGCCATGTCCCCAGATTACTCAGTTAAGGGCTTAACTGCTCCCCTAACTGCTACCCAGTTAACAGGCTGGCTAGGGTTGCCAGTCTCCAGGTGGTGGCTGAAGATCTCCTGGTATTACAACTGGTCTCCAGGCCACAGAGATCAGTTCTCCAGGAGAAAATGGCTGCTTTGGAGGGTGGACTCTATGGAATTATACCATGCTGAAGCCTTTCCCCTCCCCAAACCCTGTCCTCCCCAAGGCTCCACCCCCCAAATCTCCAGGAATTTCCTGATCTGGAACTGGCAACCCAGCCGCTGTCCTGAGGGTTGCACCCTAAAACCAGTTCCCCACTAACGTATTATCTGGTTAGTTGGCCAGTTAGCCAATCTGAACTTCAGGGAAAATCTTTCTAAGCTTCAGATCCATTTCAGATTTACGGCTCAAGGAATCACTGCCCCGAGTCCTTCTTCATGTTGAGCACACAGTGAGGGTCAAGCATCAGCCGGTTCAGCTTCCCTTGGCATGAACAGCACTGGCACAGCTTCTCCGCTCCATGCTCTTGCCCCTTCTCCCTCCCCGCTCACTTCTCCGTCGCAAGCGAGATGGCAAATAAGGAACTGGGGCCTGGAAAAGAGACTGCTCTAAGCAGTCTAATTAACTAAAAGTTATAGTGAGAATTCACAAGTCAAATGGGGGGTTTGGAGCATGTGATAGATGGGACCCCATCCCCCATTCGAAGAATTAATATTTATTTCATATGAAATATTAATTTTTCAATGTAATGAAAGGTTAATTCATTATGAATTAGAGATGAAAACATTTCAGGGCTTTGATGACAGCAAATGTGGTTGAGACAATTGCCTGCCCAATTAGCACTGGAAGATAGATTGGCAGGGGCTGCTCCCTCCCCCTTCTCCCAGGCACAGAACCCAGCCTCCTCCCCACCCCCAATGCCCCCATGCAGAAGGTGTACGTGTCAACAGGCTCTTGGCAACTGACACTGGAGCTAAGGCAAATGCTTTTCTGCCATATATGACCGTAGCTACTACTCCTCACTCATATAGACATTGATCTGGAAAGCATTATGCACTCTCTGCTACATTCATCCTCTTAACAACCCTGTCAGGTGTGTGTGTGTGTGCACGCACACACGTGCGTGCGTGCACATGCACCATCAAGTCACAACCTATCAAGGGCCTTTCAAGACAAGTGAGAGGCAAAGATGGTTTGTCGTTGCCTTCCTCAATAGAGCAACCCCAGTCTTCCCTGGTGGTCTCCCATTCAAGTACTGACAGGGGCCAATCCTGCTTAGCTTCTAAGCTCTGACAATATTGGGCTGTACTTCGCTGCCTTTAAAATAGGCACCGGCACCCTTTAAAATAGGTAGTGACTGATGCAGTCCATGGCCATACAAAGTACATAACAGGATCTCTGAGGGTCACACCCTACTTAGGTGTCAATCCCCCTGATATCAAGGGCACTTACTTCTGAGTTAACATAGCCAAGATTGGACTTCAAATTTGAATCCAATGGATGAAACTGAGGGCCAAGCTACAAGTGACGAATGACACTTGAACGGCAAGTGGATCGAGTGGAGGGCAAGGGAACAGGGAGAAACACACTTGCCGTTCAAGTGTCATTCGTCACTTGTAGCTTGGCCCTGAGGCTTTGGTACTGAGCCTGTTGGAAATAGCAATGTCAGGTGTACTGCAGCAGCAAGAAGGAAGAAGAGCCTTCTATGCAGAGGGCAGCAAGGACCACTTAGTTAGGACAGTGAGAGCAGCATCTGTCTTGTTTCCTGGGGGGGGGTCATTTCCTTGTCTTGTCTCCTATTGGGCTAAACAGGGCAATATCCTGCTTCTTCTCTCTCCTGCCACACTTCTTCTCTCTCTCTGCAAGATGTAGTCAGATAGCAAGGAATCTCTCTCCCCTCTTTACTCTCAAGTATGTATTTCCTCAAATAAACTTTTTGCCTCTTTAATCAGCACAGCGTAACTTCACTGCATTATTTGCACTCAGCTATCAGAGCCAGACCCCGTGAATGTAGGGATCTGGCATGGGGCCATAGAAGGGTGGCTGGAGCTGAGCTCATCAGCAGCAGTAAGACTGGCAGGATACTGTGCAATAAGGATGACTTTTCCAGCAGTTCCCAAAGGATGGGGGTGGTTGGTGCCGTGTATAGAGAAGAAAGGAAGAAAAGGAAAGGGAAAGGAAAGGAAAATGAAAAGGCGGTTTCCTTTTCCAAGGGCAATTGTCATTTCAGTCAACCAGAGGCATCAGAGATATACATACATCTTCAGACACAGAGAGAATGCAGATGCGTATCCACACAAAGCGACAACCCCAGCACTGGCACAATCACACAATGAGCTTGTTTTCAGCGATGGGGAATCCATTCCTCACAGCAGATAAGAAGGGACTGCAGGAGACACACAAAAAAGGA
This sequence comes from Eublepharis macularius, assembly GCF_028583425.1. Taxonomy (NCBI): domain Eukaryota; kingdom Metazoa; phylum Chordata; class Lepidosauria; order Squamata; family Eublepharidae; genus Eublepharis; species Eublepharis macularius. Next base: position 38,635,759 of record NC_072804.1, on the reverse strand, counting down.
AATGTGACAGATAAAACACCAGAAAGGCAGGCATTTTAACGGCTTTGCCAAGGTGAAGGAAATATTCTGATCGTTCGCTGGAAAGAGAAAGAAGTCTGTCCGCAGATTAGTTCCTCAGTGGTGTTGAAGAACTGAAAGAGGGTGCTGCTGGATTAGGCCACTGGTGCATCTCCCAAGTGCCAGCCAGATGCCCTGAGGGCCCATCGGCATGGCACAGAGGCCAAAAGCTCCCCAACCGTTGCTATGCTGCAGAATGATTCTTCTGAACACAGACGTTCTATTTAGCCATCGTGGATAATAGACAATAATGGACCAACCCTCCATGCATAAGACAAATGCCCTTTTGAAGCAACACATGCCGTGGCCAACCCTCTATCCCGGGGCTGGGAATTCCACAAGTAAATGACAAGTTGTATGAAGCACTTTTTCATCATCCCTGAATCAAGTTAACCTACCTGTTTCATTGGGGGCTCCGAGATCTAGTATTTGGGAAGGGGGAGAAACCTGGCAACCCTACCTGAGGCGGCATGGTGGCCCTCCCAAGGCCGTGCAGTGGCCACGGCCAGTGTGCAAGGGGCGTGTTAAGTGCCTCTGCATGGGGATTATAATAATAACTGCGCTTGTATACCGCTCTTCTAGACAGATTAGTGCCTCACCCAGAGCAGTGAACAAGTTAGTGTGATTATTATTATCCCCACAATACAACGGGGAAGCTGGTGCTGAGAGGAGGGGCTTACTCAAGGCCACCTACTGAGCTCATGGCAGTTGTGGGATTAGAACCAGTAGAGTGCTGATTTGCAGCCGAACCACTTAACCAGTGTGCTACAGCAGCTCTAAAGGTCAGTCATCGCCAATACAGCTGGCCTTTTATATAGTAGTTATGTACATTTGATCACATCTCTAATTTAATTTGTTTTCACATTGCCAGAATTCCAACTAAGGCTTAGAAATCGAGGTCATATGTTAAAAATTAAGGCCAAACAACATGGTTGTGTTTTTAACAAGTTGGGCCCGAGTTTCCCAGACTCAGCTTGAGTTCCCTGCACCCACACAGAAGCTGCAGGGAATGGCTTCTTTTTAAAAAGGAGGGGCCAAAAGTGCTCAAAATACTTTCATGGGGAGGAAGGGCAACCAACTTATGGCAACCCCAGTCTTCCTCTGCAGAGCCTTCCAAGTTCTGATGAGATTGATATCAGGCTATACCATGTTGCCTTCCCTCCTGGGAGGGGTTTTTCAGTCATCTAGTCCAGTCCCCTGCTTAGTGTGGGAATATGCAACTACAACACCCCCACAGATGGCCATTAAAGGTGTACAGGGACAAAAAATTCTGTTTCAGTTTCAAATCTGGAGGTTCAGAATAAACTACGTACCATTATTGCTTTTTTTCCAACTATGGCAATGCCAGCTCGGACCTAATCCATTTGGGTTTTTTCATTATCATTGGTTTCGGACCCACTTTTTGCAATTAGGGCTTTCAAACTCTTTGGGGCAGCTGTTTTTGTGCTTAAAGACACCAAAATTGCACAGAACATAGTCCTCCTTCTAAACCATCGATCCACCCCATTTTTCCTCAGTTAAACTACACAAACACACACAACAATGGACCCTGAAGAAGATGAGTGCACACTATGGTGAGAAACTGGCAGGTAAAGGGGTAGTGGGGTGGTGGTGTTAAAAACAATTCTGCTTTATGTTCACTTTTTTCTTTTTCTATAGTGCCAATAAATTGTTACCGTTGGTGCCCCTGCTTACTCCCAGGGAAGCATCTTTACAATTACAGCCTATGACTGAAGTCTTCCAGGGCTTTTTTCGTTTGATTGGTTATTCAATAGTGCTTACTTCTAGGGAAATGTCTTTCGAATTACAGCCTATGATCGAAGTCTGCATATTGTCCCTTCTAAATGTTTCCCAAGCTGATAGATGAAGAGGGGAGGGGGTCTCCCCTTGCAAGGATCCAGTTGGCAGGGAGACAATCCCATTGCCTGGATAACGATTGGGAAAATAGATGCACACGTGCATAATGCACACATTCCCCTTTCCTGGCAACAGTTAATTAATAACTTAAGGGCTCTCTCCCCTTGGGAGTTGATTGGTGAATGCCTTTAAGGCAAACAAGATGCTGCCTGCAAGTCCAGTGCCTGACAGCCTGCTGCTGCTGCTGCTTGGTATGAACTGAAATACACAAATGTTTGGGTGGGAGAGTGTGGTAACTTGGTTCACTGTTCTGGAAGTTGCTTTAACAAAAAAGAAACAGCAATTTCCTGGTGTATTTCTGGCTCATTTGTTTCTTTGCACACCCCTAATGACTATCCACTCTCTGTCTGAATACCTCCAGTGAAGGAGAATCCACCACCTCCCAAGGCAGGCTGTTCCACAGATAAGAGTTCTTACCATTGGGAAACACCTCCTATTATTGAGCAGAGACCTCCTTCCTTGTCATTTCCATCCGCTCTGGAGCAAGAAAAAAGTGCATCTTCTCCATTGTCTGTTTGATAGCTCTTTAGAGATTTCAGGACAGCAATTATGACTTCTCTTAACTGTCCCTTACACACTCAGCTCTAAATCCCCCTGAAGAGACTAGGTTTCTGGTTCTCTACACCTTACTGCACCTGGATGCAGTAAGGGACACATGTTGGCACAGAATTCATCTTCTTAAGAAGATGTTGTAGTGTAGGCACCATGCCAATTTCACTGTCCCTGCCCCTCCGTTGTCCCACCATCTCCCACCATTGCCAGTGCTCAGCTGTTAATCTCAATAAACTGTAAGTTCTCTCTTTTCTCAGAGGCAGGCAACAGCAAACCACCTCTGCTAGTCTCTTGCCATGAAAACACCACCAGGGGTTGCCATAAGTCAACTATGATTTGAGGGCAGGATTTCATTTTTTCCTATCTTTTCTACAATTTGATTGTCTGAGGATTAATTACTGCACACCTTGACCGGGATAGCCCAGGTGAGCCTGATTTCATCAGATCTCAGAAGCTAAACAGGGTTGACTTTGGTTAGTAATTGGATGGGAGACCTCCAAAGAAGACCAGGGTTGCAGAGACAGGCACCTCTGTTAGTCTCTTGCCATGAAAACTCCACCAGGGGTCACCATAAGTCAATGATGACTTGAGGGCACCACACACACAATTACTGCACACTGGGGGGAAATGTTTCTGACCAAGTAAATCTGCTACCAAACAAAATATAACTATTTCTAGTAACAGGAACCCAGATTTACAACACTCAGGTAAAGAATTTTAATGCTATTTAGCACAGAGTGCAGAATGAATTCTCTCCTGGCTGCATTCTGCCCTCTCCAGGCACCCTTCCCAGTGCATACAGCTGACCCATAGTCTTTCCTCTATCCTGCACCAACAATCACTGCTACTGCTGCTTGGCAACTAGAGAGCAAAACCGACAAAATACCCATCTTTACCTTCCATTGTCCAGCTTCAATAAATCTAAAGTACAGCACAAATTAAACTGAACTTTTCAAATACTTTTTTCTTTTATTAGAGTGAAAGGAGATTTTTTTTAAACAAGACTTTTTGCCTCCAATCTTAGCAGCAGACACATGCGCAAACATTTTGAAGGATCAAAATAAATGTGTTATTTGACAATCGCACATCAGCTGCTGGCTGATTTAGGAGAAAGTCAGAAACAAGTCCCCTTCCCTGCTTTTCACACTTAATTTAGATTTACTTAAACTGCTGTGGCTTCTGTTTCAATAACTCCCTCCTCCCACGTTGGCCATGGGAAGCCAAGACCACCAATGTGAACACCAAAATCCCAGAGACAACAACATGCTCGCTTCCAAGCATATATGAATTCTATAAGAAATCTGATCTGTCTGTTGATCTCTATTGGGGCAGTACATCCAGAACTGCACAGTCTGAGATACGGCCAACCCGTGTTTGTGCTGCTTCATCACTCATGAGCAAGAGGCACGCTGGGGCCAAGAGGGGACCAGGAATGTGTGGGACTATAGGAATATTTAGTATAATAATAATAAAAAGAGAAGAAGATCCTGCAAGGAGCAGCAAGCTCAAGGAAGGACTTTACAGGATTACTTTCTTTCTTAAGGACCTTTACCTTTTGTCTTTCTGCAGAATGCTAATCTTAGGCTGTCCTTCTAGAGTTCTCCACCCTTGATTTCCCTCTCTCACACTAGCTAGACAGATGTGGTTATTTCTCCACTTCCCTATCTAGTTTGTCAGTTGTAATAACAAAACTTTGGGGGTACTTTTAATCAGTTCAGTTTCCACTGCCACAAAGGAACTCTGCCAACATAAAGGCACAGAAAGAGTATGTAAGTTCTGTTATCACCCTGGGTAGCCAGAACTCTGTTGACTAGCAAGGGTGGAAGGCCGCCATTGCATCTTTATTCCAAGCCTAGAGGTTTCTTGCCAATCTCCTACCATAGTGCTGCACTCCCACATTCCCCATCGCCCCAGGCTCATCCATCCCAGAGATTCCCAGGTCAAGAATCTCCTAGAAATGAGTGTTTCTGTTATGGATGAAAAGCGACTGTCTTCAGATAAAAGACCCAGAGAATTGTGACAACCACTTAAAAAAGAAAATCTTTTGGTGCATTCATGAAAAATCTCAGCTGTTAAGAAGGGGAGATTGATAAGTTTTAATATGTTCAGATGCAAAACATTATAAGATTGGGTAACAGAATTTTTGTAGAGACTCTGCTCCACAGGTATCTGCACAACTGAGAGGGGAAGGGTTGAAACAGACTGTCAGTTTGGAAAATAAGTGTGTGGTGTGGAGATCCAGAAAAGGTGCAACCTGCCTCCTGTCATTCCAGAGATCTGCAACCTTTTTGAGACTGGGAGCACATTTGGAATTCTGACAGGGGGGGGCACAACTACAAAATGGCTGCCACAGGAGGCAGAGCCAATCAAAAAATTGGCTGCCACAGGAGGTAGAGCCACACACACAGAGGAAACTCAAGTGTAGAGAGAAGAGAGGTAATTTAAAAGATACACTGGGAAAGAGGAGTGAGAGAGAATAAAACCAACACTGTAGTAGCAGCTGCAGATGATGAAACGTTATTTTATCTGCCCAGCCAATCAGAAGCCCTGCTTGGTAAAACACACACACACACACAGTCCCTCCCACTTTCAAAAAGTGCTTGGTGGATACTAGGAAAGGTATCAGTGGCCACCACAGTGCCCATGGGCACTGTGTTGGGGAACTCTGTCATTCCAAGCTCACTCTTCCAGGAAGGGAGGAGGGGCACTGAAATCCAAGTAACAAGTCTTCAACTCTAAGATAGCGACTATTTCTTTTTTCTGTTTTATTTTCTAACAACTGTACTTTTTGCAAGTTGATGTTTCCTAGCCCCATCTGTGTTGGCATATCTTGAACAGAATGCATGTTAATTAAATAAACTTCTTTGCTTTAACACAAAGTATGGAACTACGTCATGTTTTTATCTACTTGACCAGCTGCTTTGTTAAGCTATGCACATCTCCCTTCTTGGTGACCCCAAGTGCCAGAAGAATTTTGGGGAGAATAATTTAATTTTGAGATAGTAAAGATTCCCTACCACGACACCTCCAAAGTTTTGGAAAGCGTTTTAGGGAAAAAATAGGGAGGAATCTCTCTCAAGAGGCACGCATTTCCTCCAAATCTACACACCCCACCAGGCAATTCACCTCTTTCAACTGCTCCCTGTCTGTAAACAAATGACAGATGAGGGGGAGAGACGGTGAATCCAAACTTGGGGTTGTGATAATGTCAACCACTGCTTAATTTTCAGTCTCTCAATTTGATGCCTAGATATCCCTCTACATCCCACAGCACATCCTTTATATTTGCGGCCTGTCTCTGTTCTGAGAAAGTTGAGTTCATTGAAAGATCGCCAAAGTTTATGCTCTCAAGAGCTGTGTTTGTTGGGCAGACTGTCAGGAAATCAATCGTGAGATATAGTCACCTCCTCTAAATTGTCTTTTTATGATTGTTTTAAGGTAAAATTATTAAAGGCCACACAAGGTCAAGTGTGCAATGTAATATAGTTGGAAGTTGCAGCCTGTTGACAGCTGAGAAAAACATACGCTTGTTTCCTGCTCCCAAGATGAGTGATTGCTAATTCTGCTGTGAGAAATGGTCTGGCAATGTAGACTTCATTAGGGGAAATCCTTAAAGGGGGCCCTGAATCGCTTTAAGTATCTGTGCAGCTTGGTCAGCAAGTCAAGCAGCTTTGGGCTGAGGTGGAGTTCAGAGGAAATTTTTCTTCCAGCAACCACCCCCTAGACTTTCCAGAGAGGCATGCTGTGATTCTCATGGAGCATACAAACACTTTCTGCAGCAGCCACCTTGAGCTGAGTTCAACCATAGGTCCAGCTAGCCCCATCTTGGTAACAGCTCTCCAAACCCTGGATTTGGAGCTTTCTGCATGCAGATCTGGTGTACACTCACTGTCATATCTGGGGCATTAGGACAGCTTATTGGAAGAGCCAAATGCTTGCATCTGAAACTGAGAATTTTCCCAACCCCTAAAGTATAAATCCTTCTTGGCTGGATAGCATCCTGCATTGGACTCTCCATCTGTCACTCTGGAGGCAACCAGAGTCAGGTAATAACATACTGTTGAGATGTGCATCAAATTATAGTTTCAAAAATTCTGTTTGAAGGCTCTGGTTTGCCAGGATCTTCTTGCAAGAAGAGACACTGGCTGTTGTTGCTTTCCCCCTGCAGATTTCTTGTTTTATTTATTTATGCTTTTTATAGCCCACCTTTCTCACTGAGATCCAAGGCAGATTACACAGCGTAGGCCAATACAGCTTACAGCTGGAACATTCAATAAACATTCAATAAAGAATACAATCGGGTAAGGATTGCAGAAATTTTAAAACGAGCAGAAATCTGATATAAGACTGAAAATAAGGCTGAAAATAAAAAAACAAAAACAAGTAAACATGACATATTACAGGATAAGGAGCTATCCAGTAGGAGCATACTAATAACAATAGACAGTACACGGCACTATAGTCCATAGTAGAGATGGGCACGGTCCGCATTACGATCGAAAAAAACCCACGATAATGGCGATTGTGCGATCGTGACCCAGCAGATCGTGATTGTCCACGGCCAACAATCCAGCGATCGGGAGAGGCCTGGATCATTGCGTTCGGGCTCAGATCGGGGATCCAGACACTCAGGTGCCAGCAATCTATTCCCCTGGCAATGGAGCCAGGGGAAAGCCTGAGCTCTGTTTGCCCTCCTTCTGTCGCCCTGGAAACCTGAATGGAAGCCCAGCTTTCCTTGATCAGCAGGGCTTCCTTCCAACCACGGAGCAGCAAAGCAGTCACAAGCTGGGAGAAGATACCCAGGGGAGGGGGGAAGGGGGTGTTCTGTACCCATGGGCACTCTAATCTCATCCCTGCAAACCCTGATAGGCAGCTCTGACGGCCAAACAGACCTCCTGTGTTGCTCAATGGGACCTGAGGGGAGGTGGCTCGTCGCCACCACCCCGTGCCCACCAGGCCCAGCGGCCGCCACGACCACCCACCTTCCCACATAGCTGGGAATAGCAGCACACCCCGCTTTGGCCTCCACGATCCACGATCCACGGCTCGGGAATGGGAGATGATCGGTGTGAATCATTAATTCAGGATCGTCGCCGGCGCCGATCCACGATCAGCTGGATCATTAATTTTTTTTTGGATTGTGCCCATCTCTAGTCCATAGTCCCTATCTCCATCTAGCGCATACTTCTGAACATTTCTTTACAGCATAATCTTATTACTTGTCTAATAATAATCAGAATAATTCAGTTTTGCATAGCTTGCAGAAAGCCAGAAGAGTGGGAACTTTCCTGATCTAAGTCAATAACATAACTAGGAGGCTTGGATGCACCAAAGGATGTTGCAGTTACTCCACAGGGAATTCTCCTATGGGGATTTGGGTAGTGACTGGAAATGCCCTTATTTCCTGCCTCCCCTGGTGGTGGGAGAAGATTCCTCAGTAGCGCTTGGACTCCTTGCTCAGAATATGAGGAGGCTTTGATCAGAGAGAGCCCCTGGTGTTTCAGTATCCTGAGAATCAGCTTGGCAGGACACTTGTAGCTCCTGGTTTATAATACAAGGTGGGCCGTGAGCAGCGAGGACTGGAACGGCATTAAATAATGATGTACTACATGAGGTTAATCTAATTTGTTCCCCCACTAATAGGGCATGTACATGGTAATCAGCAATATCACGCATGGAGCCACAAGGCTGTCATTGATGAAGGGCTGCCGAAACCAAGTTTCTCAGGCCTGCTAATCAGCACGGAGCACAAGAAAAGGGGCCCAGAGCCACCCAGTCTTACTGGTAAAATAAAAATATCTTTCATTGTGGAGAGGGAGGAGGAGGAAATAGAGAGAAGGAGGAATTGTGTATTGCAATAACACGGGGGAGGGAACAGTGCATCTCTGTATGCTCTGTGGACACAAGGTGGCCCCTGCAGGATCATTGCCTGTGAGGGCCAGGCCACCTAGAGTCAGACCAAAGGGCAAGTTTGGCCCCCGCCACTACTGCCTGCCCCCAGTCCTCTCTACTGCAGGCTGGCAGCTCTCCAGTCCAGTGAATCTCTGCTGGTGTCTTTCCCCAGCGTGGGCAGCTACAAAATTCTTACTTGATGGCCAAGCTCAAGGAAGCCGCACAACATTGCATCGCCTGAAGCTCTGGCACCCTGTGTTGGGGAGCCTGGATTTCATGGGGTGCTGGATTTTGTTCATAACAGCTTATTTGATCGATTCATGATTTTATTTGCTGGTCTTGAAGGCGTTTATTGCTTTTTTGTATCTCTTATACATTTTGTTTGTAACATGCTCCTCTAAACTTGCTTTGAGAGTGCCACTGAAATCAGGATACACATATTAAATAAACACACATAACTGTGGGTATGCTTTGCAGCGCACCTTTTGCTTCGGGTAAGGCGCCAGGGGTAGACTGGACAGTTAAAATGGCCAAAGAGCAACCCGATGTGCTGGTTAATTCTGCAGGGACTTTGTGTCTTAAACTTAGTCAGAGATGGCAGTGGGCGTGCACTTGCCGTCACCCCCCCCCCCCCATCCACTGCCAGCTGTGATAGCAGTCATCCATGGCCTACACCTTTGGGGGAGCACTTATGGATATGGAGTATCACAATTCCCCCTCCTTGTGCATTTTAAATGCAGCAAAACTACCCAGCTGGGTAGGAAGCCATTGCCAGATCCCAGATGGGAAATGGAAGAATATCGGAATGTGATGCTTAAGGTGAGACTGGCTTATCAGCCCTCCACACCCCGGAGATGTGCAGAGATCCAGACAATAGAAGTACTTGATAACACACACACCCCCCACTCAATTCAATCATAGCACACCTGATCTTCCTTCCTCCTCTTCCCTATTCAAGGCTAATCAGGGCTCTGATAGCTGCTCCCATCCAGTCATGACAGGTCATCAATCATCACTGATAACTATAGTTCTTCCCAGGAGAACTTAATCAAAGTTCCTCCGTTTCTTTGTCTCACCCCAGAGACAACCATTTGGCTATTGTTTTTGGGCAGAAGATGCCATCCTGTACCAGGGTATGTTCCATGGTATAATTGGACTACCCCAGCCCCATTCGGTGTGTGTGCACTTCCTTGGCTCCACATGCTTACACCCTCAGATCCCACCTGAGCCTTCCTGCTAAAGTGTTGATCACTCAAGCTGCTTTTCTCCACAGACAACTCTGCTCCTCTGGATGGTAATTATAGCCCGTTCCCTAAAACTCTATCCAACCTCCTCACTGCTTTTCCTAGGAATTCAGTACGTGTGTGGTGTGTGTTCTTGTCTGATTGCTTGCTTCTCCTTTAATAAAAACCATTTCATTTGAAACACCCACCTAGTTATTTCAAGACTACTCTAGGGGGAGGGACCTGGTATACATTGGTGGAGGATCCTGCAGTTACCCCCTCTCGCTGCCTCTCCTTGCATGCTAATTCCCCAAACTCGCAAGGAGACCATCCACATTGGGTAACAGCTTGGTCCCAGCCAAGTAGCCCCTTTGGAGCTGCCAGGCTAGATTTTGTCCAACTGAATTCAGATTCCTTTGTTGTAGTAGAAATAATAGGATTAGCCGAGGTAGCAGAACTTTCTACAATAACATGAAGCCAACCCAATGAAACTTGTCAGTTCTGAAGCAATGGTGGGCATTGGGCACATTCTAACACCTCCCATTATTTCTAAGGATCTGTTGCTACTCCTACAGTAGATATAACATATATTTTGCTTTCTTTCCAAGCAATTACATTTTGAAGGCTTTACCTTTGAATGTGCAGTTCTCAGCCGCTGAAATACAGCATGGAGATTTTCCAAGATGTTTCTCAAAAGTCCTTCCAATAACAGTAAGGTCCTCCAAATGTACAAGACAAAGTGCCCCGAAGATCTGCTAAAACAACATCCATCAATGTTTGGAAGGCCCTAGACACATTGTATAACCCAAATGGCATTGCATTGAACTCAATCAGTCCTTGACATGTACAAAACGCAGTTTTAGCTTTCTTGTGAGTCTATTTCAACTTGCCAATAGCTACTGGCAAGAACTAAAGCAGAGAACCATCTGACATTAGTCAGCATATCTAACCTGGCATCCATTCTAGGGAGAGGATAGGCATCTTTCACTGTAATCTCATAGAGTTTCTGATAGTCACTGCAAAATCTGATTCCTCCAATTTTGTTCCTAACTAGAGATGGGCACGAACCGGAAGAAAAGAAACCATGTGGTTCATGGTTCATCAAATTTCATGAACCACAAACCTCGAACTTTCCCAGACTTGCCCCCAGTTCGCGAACCAGTTCGTTTGGTTCGTGAAAACAGCACATCCAGGTCAGAAAATCGTCACTTCCAGGTCAGCAGAAGGTCACTTCCTGGCCAGCAGAAGGTCACTTTTGGGTCAGCAGAAGGTCTGCAGGAAGTCCATCACCTGTTGCCTAGGAAACTGATTGATCGGCTCCAGGCTGTCTGCAGCGACAAACCAAAAAACAAACCAAATGAACCAGCCTAAAGTTTGTGGCAGTTCATCAGAAATGGGATCTGACGAACCGCTGGTTCGCGAACCACGAACTGGCCTGGTTCATCATGGATTCTGGTTCGTATTTTGGTTCGTGCCCATCTCTATTCCTAACTAAAGTTATAGGGACAATCCACGGACTATCCAAGGTACGAATCTTCCATTTGCTTTTCATATCCTCCATGCACTCTTCAGATTCTCACTGGAAATACACTGGAACCTTCTAAGAGACTGCCTAATAGGAAGGTTATTTTGAGTATTGATTTGGTGCTTTCTCCAATCAGTCCTTGACTAATCACATCAGCTTACTCTAGAAGCACATTTGTTATTGCTGCTGATACCAACTGATTCTAATCCAGCTGAAATTCAGTTTGTCAGCAAACACTCAGCCTGTATTTTATAACCATCCACATCAAAACTGGGGAACGGGTTCAAACAATACCAGAGACATAGAGTGCCAGACTTTGGCACAAGGTTTAAACAGTTGGAGTTAAGTTGGCAACTCTTACTGGAACTTGGCTAGGCTCCACTCTGCTAACAAACTGGCCAACCAATGCATCTGCTGGGAATCTAGTAGCCCCCCTCTCCCCTGATCCTCGGAACACTTTTTCATCAAACCAGTAATAATCACTTCACTTTGTGGAGGAATAATTATCATTTGTGACACCACCCCATTCATGTACCTCAGAATTGGGGTTGGCTTCCCTCAGTGGAAGCTTCTGCCCAACACCACATTGGCAAAGGTGGTAAAACTGATTTCAGACTGGTATTGGTTTAGAAACACAGTTCCTCAGACATCATCTTGAGTAGCTTCCTTGGACCAAACTAGACAAGATGGCTAGGGTCCAACCTGAGACAGCTAGGCCCCATCCCACAGACGATAACACCATTATAAAGCCATTTAAATGTGCTGCAGTGCAGGGGACTTAGATGCTTTTGTTCCTCCGTCCCACACCTATTCAGATGTGAAACAGCTGTGAAGTGGGGTGTGTGGCCATCACATCTTAATTAGCCTCCAGTCACCAAGAATTCATGATGAGTCGTTATTTTCTGGAAATCTGCAATGACTTGATTGACCACACTGCTCGGGAGAATTTCAACAGTGACCACTTTTACAACTATCTTACAAGGTTCAAAGCTTATTTGGTCACTTCTGAAATCTTTTTCCAAATTTGAGCCTCTGAGTCCAGCAGGAATGTGCAAAGGAAGTATCCTGTTTTTCTTTACAGGTAAAATGCTGATTTTATTGTTCCCCAACTAGTTGAACTGGTCCCTTTGATTGCCAGTGGCTGCTTTGTTTAACAGACCTTTTTCTTCCTTGACATTCCTACCTGCAATGTCCATGTTTGCTACATTCTACATAAGTCATTTCCTCAAATGTTAATTTCCTGTCTCCACCAGGAAACTAAGGCACTGCAAACCACCAATGTGGTGACTCTCAAAGACCACACACACCCTTTTGCCCCTTGAAAAGTTTGGTGCAAGACCCTTTGGGGGAAGCTGTTGTAATGCAGCACTCTGTTGATTATAATCTTGAGAGATACCAAGCTGAATGTCACACATAGCGGATAATGCACTTCCAGCGTACTTTCAGTGCATTTAATGATCATTTGCAACTGGATTTTCCTGTGCAAAACAGGAAAATTCACTTGCAAACGAGCACTAAAGTGTATCGAAAGTGCATAATCCAACATTTGTGAAAGCCGCCATCTCTGTCCAATGCAGGCTTCTCGAGTGTTCCCATTAGGGTTGCCAGCTTTGAGTTGGGAAATTCCTGGAGATTTGGGGGGTGGAGCCTGGGGAGGGCAGGGTTTGAGGAAGGGGGGCTCTCGGCAGGGTATAGTGTCAGAGAGTACACCTTCCAAAGCAGCCATTTTCTCCAGGGGAATAAATCTCTATGGCCTGGAGATCAGTTGTAATTCCCCCCCTGAAGGCTTGGCACCACTAGCTCCCTTGTAATAAGAGCACTAAAACTTCAGCATTTGGGGGGTTGGCACAATCATTGAGCTGAGGAACAGTTTCAAACTGTGCCCCCCTCCCCAATTTCTGCCTTTCACTGCTGTTATGTTGCTCCTGGTTGAACTAAAACAGCCTCACAATAGCTGAAGCATTGTCTGTTTCTTGGGCCCCATCTTGAGCTCCTCAGAAATCGTATTCAGGATTTAAGATATACACACACACACACACACACACTAGCAACAAAGCTGGGTAAAAAATACAATGGGCTCTAGAAAGTGCAGGGAAGGTGAGCCAGGCATTGCTGCCTCCACCACACCCCGATCTGGGCAGGGGGAGGACAGGGTGGCCAGGCCTATCATTGGGGCTGGAGACTTGGCAGGCAGGCGGGCCCTTCTCTTCGTCAGCAGGTCCTGGCGGTGAAGAGAAGGGACACATGCCCACCAGTCCTGCAGCTTGGCCGGCCCAACAGCATTGCCCCCTCCCCAGTGCCACACTGGGAGGGGTGGCGCCAGGTGCCCTGATGGGCTCCTGCACCCAGCAGTGACCCGTTCCAGCCAGGTTGGGGCCTAATTGAGCTGCTACAGGCAGGATGTGGGGGGGGGTGCAAGGCAGCCTAAAGGGCTCCTGCACCCGGCAGCAATCCAGATCGGGCCCCTGTGGGCAAGGAGCATGTGAGGGGATGCAACACCAGGCAGCCTGAAGGGCTCCTGCACCCGGCAGCAATCCGGATTGGGCCCCTGTGGGCAAGGAGCATGTGAGGGGAGGCGACACCAGGCAGCCTGAAGGGCTCCTGCACCCGGCAGCAATCCGGATCAGGCCGCTGTGGGTGGGGAGCAAACCTCCTCTTATCCTCTAGGGGCATGCTACCATTCCTGCGCTCTGGGATAAGCAGTGAGTCATCTTGAACACGCTTACTCTTTTATGTATTAAGATATCTAAGCAAAATATATTTAAACAATATACACACACTTGCTAGGGTGTTGTTGCTTGGGCTCCTACACACCAACAGACTCCCTGGATGGAGTCTAGCTAGAATTGCCAGCTCCAGATTGGGTAATTCCTAGAGATTTGGGGTTGGAGACTAGGGAGGGCAGGGTTTGTAGACAGGTGGCAACTCAGCAGGGTATATATTGCTATAGATGTCACACTCCAAAGGAGCCAGTTTCTACAGGGGAAGTGATCCCCATAGTCTGGAGCTCAGTTGTAATTCCAGGAAATCTCCAGGCTCCACTTCAAGGTTGGCAGTCTTAAGTCTAGCTGAGACGTATGTTAGAGGGATAAAATAAAATGAGAATGGGAGGAAATGAGCTTCACATCAAACAATTTCTGCCCCCACCCTCCACACCTGACATTGGCACTCAGCCTTTAGGAGGGGGCAGGAAATGGAATTTCAGACAGGACAGATTGGCAGCTGGCTTCCCTGCAGCCGGCTTCGCAGGAGGCAAGTCAAAGGGCACAACAGTTGTGTCTGAGTCAGAGTGTAACAGATGCTGCCTGCAGGCTGAGCCTGCAATGGTAGACTTTCTGATTGTGGCCAACTCTGGACGTCTCGAAATGAAAGCTGTTCCTTGGCAAATGCTTCTTAGTCATTAAAAGAAGAAACTGAACTCAGTCTCATGGAGTCCTCCTATCCACTGGGAAGCCCTTCTGTGTAAGCTTCATCGAAAGGATTTAAGGACCATGGGAAAACGGGGGTGGCTGATTCAGAAGCCAAGCCAGGTGGATTTCCTAGCGCCCAAATATCTCCAGCCAGCTTCATTCCTGGTGGGCGGTCCTCCTCTCTCTCCCCAGCCCTGTCATGCGCCGATTCCTTCTTTAGGCCTGAATTCCTTCCCTGATGTTGTGTGAGCAACCACATTAGATGCTTCTTCCATTAAGCATGATTGGATGGAAAGTAGGATTCGGCCTCTCGGTCATCAGAAAGGGAGGGAGGAAACCGCATTCCGCACCTGTCATTCTCCCCTGACAAGGCAACATTACTGAAAACCGAGTGGTTCTTCTTATTTATTTTAAATACTGGGGAGAGAGTTTATTTTCCTTGGTGTCTGCTGTCTGAAAGATGTCATTTGCCACCAGGCAGTTGACATGTGATTTCATGAATGTCAGGGCTCAGGGTTGGGGGCGGGGGAGTACTCTTCTCTATGTGCTTCAAAACTGCAGTCAGAGTACGGGAGTGAATTCATCTTTAAAATCAAGTCCATTGATGCTTCAGTAAACCTACGGGTGGGGGAGAATTGAGAATGCCCAGGGCTTTTTTTCAGCAGGAACAGAGTGGAACGGAGTCCCGGCACCTCTTGAAAATACTTGACAATAGTGTGTGAAAACAATATTATTTCAAAGAATTCAGTGTGTTTCTTCCTCATTTCCCTCTTGAGAGTTCCACTACCTCTTTTCCCAGAAAAAACCCCCCTGGGAATGCCCCTGATCCATACTAAGCATTCTAAGAGGTCCTTTCAATGTCCTGGAGTCAACTGAGTCACATACACTAAAGCAGAATAGGCATTCCCTTACCTGCCTCGCCCCAGGGCATATGTTTGGATTTTAACAAAGCATTGCTTTCTTTGGTCTCATATCAAACTGTTGGACTTAATCAGCAGAGATTATTAATGCACAGTAGAACATAAGAAGACAGTATCCAGAGTTTTAGCTCTAGAAAAATGCTTTACTACATATTAAGACAAAGGGTGCATTTGGAGAGAAAATAAAGAGTAATAGTTAATTGCTACATCTTGATGGCTAGACTCTCACATTCTGAACTGAACTCTAATCTGAACAAAGTCTAAACAAACACATGAACAAAGAGCAATAAACCCCTAGTATCTTGGAAGGTAATTGCTCCTACCCAATGGTGAATCATAGATCTCTTCATTATGCATAATACTTCGCTTTTCACTGGTGGGAATTTTCACTGGACAGCTAAGTGGTCCTATGCAAACTGGCTGACTAACTAAACAAACAGAACAACAATTCAACTCTTTCATGACTGAGTGTAGGACGTTTGCTAAAATCCCAACTCAAATGCTAACATAGATACTTCCATGGAATTCTCTTTGCTGCAGATCAAACTGATATTAAAGGGACAACTGGGGGACTGGTTGGGATGCTGGTAAACCTATTTGGGGGAGACACGCACAGCACAAAGACTGAGAGACTGGTTGGGTAAGCTTTCAAGGAATGAAGAGACTGCTGGAGTGGCAACCGAAGCATGTGATAGGCTTGTCATCTGTTTCTTATTTCAAGCCACAGTACCATATTTAGTATAGTATTCTTTCCAAGGAAATATGCACCATAACTGAAAAAAGCAGTTTTAATTTTGCATATTATAAGGATGGCATGTTCTGATGAAGCACTGTTGAAGTTCTGGCACACATGAGGTGTGATTTTTTTCCATAAAGTCTCAAGTGTGTTCCTTACTATATTTACCTGAAAAGGCAGGCAACCCATAATGTAAGATGGCCCTCCTAAATAAAATGACTGGACATAACTGTAATTTATATGCAAATATAAGACAGCCTCTTCCCCCTCTTTTGATGGCATAGTCTTGTATTGGAGTACTGTATCTGGAAACTCTTGTATTCGTAGTCTTGTATTCCAGATACTGTATCTGGAAACTCTTTAGGGGACTCTGTAGTTTGTAGAAGGCAGAAGAGCTCAGACTGGAGCAGTAGAAGGCAGAATGAGCTTGGATTGAAATCTGCACCATACTATGTATTGGCCAGGTTTGCCAACCTCTAGGTGGGGTCTAGAGATCTCCCAGAATTATAACTGATTTCCAGATTTTCCCCTGGAGGAAATGGCAGCTTTGGAGAGTGGACTCTATGGCATTGTACCCTGCTGAGGTCCCTCCCTTTCCCAAACCTCTCCTCTCCCAGGATGTTCCCCCAAATCTCCAGAAATTTCCCTGCCTGGAGTTGGCAACCTTAGTATTAGAAGCGAGTCTCATCAGCTGAAATGGGAGGAAGTGTGAGACCAGCTAATTCATCAGAGAAGCAGCCAGGCTGACGTTCAGTCCAACACAAACCATGTTTACTCAGAAGCAAGCACCACTCATTTCAGTGAGATTTACTTTCACGTTATACTAAGACTTTATGAAGTTTCACAAGGCTGGATGGTTTAACATTGCAATGGCATGGGCCATTCATTTAACAACAGAATGTGGTCCCGATTCCCTTTGCTTCCCATGGCAGCCATGTGGCAGAGCTCAGCTGAACATTGCAGTCATTCTCCTGCTTGGAAACATTCTCCCGGTAAAGGGCTGCCCAGCAAAGAGACAGCTTCCCCCACAGCAGTGCCAGGAAGAGGGCGATTCCCTGGGCCTTGGAACAGGTTTCAGACTCTCCTGTTTGCAGCTTGCAGATGAAAGCCGCCTGGGCAAGGGATGTGCTCAGCTCAGCCTCCGCCCACTCCCATATTTTATTGATAAAACAGCATCAATCAAAGAGGAGCATTAAAAAATGAAAAACTGCTGCCTTCTACCATGCTCATAAATTGTTGGATTATTTTTTAAGAGACTTCTTTTATTTTGTGAACTGGATTGCTAGAATTGGGGGGGGGGGGTTGACAGGGAATGTTTTCATGCATGAAAAGGACTGTGGGATCAGCCCTTGCCCTGCAGGCCTTGAGCAAAGCATGTTCTCAGAGCGACTCCTTGCCTGGTTCTGAATTCTATGTGTGGAGAAGTAGGAAGCTATGGTTGCTCAATGGTAAAAGCACAGTGCAAATTTATACATTCAGAAGTACTCAATTTAACTGTTATTTCTGTGCAAGAATCATCTGCAGTGGGTGCACTGACTAACCATGAGGTAGTCATTTGTTACTGTGCCTCAGTGTTCCTTAGCTATAAAATGGGAACATTGTATCCTAAACTGTATGAATGAAAAGGTAGTTATATATGTGTATTATATGGGTCTGATATGTCATGTAGCATATAGCTTTCCTTATTACTTTGGTTCTCTGGAGCCCCATTCAGTCCTGCTTTCTATTTGAATCATATTGGAGTCTGGCTTGTACTGGCTCAGCCTGCAATTGTCCACCACCCTCTGTTTCCGGCCACCCCAAAGGCACAGGAGTGTCCCTCTTTCAGTCTGCCTAGTAAAGAATCTCCTCCCCCAGTCTTCCCTCTTTGCTTGCCAAAATGTGCAAATAAACTCTTTATCCCTTCCTACCAGGCAGAGACTCAGGTGACAAAATAGCTCTTATAAAAAGGAATCAGAAAGCCTTCCAATAGCTGAGATTATGCAGTGATTGATGGAAAGTAGAAACGCTTTGCAGGGAAACTCTAATTGGGATGACATGGTTTGGCCAAAAAATTGGCAAACTCTTTAAGTTGGACAGTGTCCCTATTAGGCACATATCTGCTGAGTCACTCTCTCCCCACAGTGCCTCTCTTGCTACCCAAGAAATGGAGTTACAGTTAAATTAGAAGTTTTCTTAAATGTTCCCGAATGTTGGAAATAATTCTGGCCAGATTCCCATCAAAATAATTATGAATGGGTGTGGTCTGGATGGGTTCTTGATCAGTGAAGTTCAGACTTCATATTTATGTTATGATCCATCTCAAGCATAGGATGAGGCAGGATGTAAATATTAAAAATAAATAAAATTAACCTATAGGCTTCAGCCAGACCAAAATGTCATTCCAACCCAACCCTCCCCAAATTGAAGTTAGAGCTATGGAATCGTATCCTCTATTCATCCAAGAGAAGAGGCAGATTGACTATTAAGGCTACCAAGAAAAGTCCTGATGGCCTGGGGAAGCAACCCCCCACACACACACATACACACACTTGAGCCATCTTGGCCCCAACCAAGGGACTGTCCTCACCCTCTGCGGAGCAGGGAAGGAGGTGCCTGGATCAACTGCAGTGCAAGGCACACCAGGCCAAGTCCTGCACAATAAGGGAGGCAACCAGCCAGGCCACACATAGCATTGAGCTGGCTAGGCAGGCTCTTTCTCCCTCCCTCCTTCCCTCCTTCCTTCTCTCCTTCAGGGAGCAGGGCCAGGGCAGGCTGGTGGACAGTATCATAGAAGAAGTCAGCTCTCATAAAAGCCAGCTACATTGGTCAGGGAAAGATAAAAGAAGGCAATGGACAGGGCAGCAACAAAGAGCAGGGGAAGTTGGGAAGAAGGAGTGAGGAAAGAGAAAGATGAGCACCAAGGAGAGCGACTGGAACTAGCAGCCTGAGCCCTGAACCTGCCCCCCTTCCAGTCAGGCACGAAAGCTGGACACGAACGGACACAGGTTCACTTCCTAGCCCAGGTTGGGGGCAGCTGGGAAAGGAAGGCTTAGAAAAAGGCTCCTGCTTGCTTGTATCCTCTATGTGAAAGAGGCAGTGGGGCTCAAGCCTGCCTGCAAGGCACACCTTTGTCACAGAAGAGGAGGCAGGACTGGACCGAGCTTGTGGGTTCTTCGAGGCCCAGACCCTTGAAATAGCTTCAGAACTCAGTCTCAGACAACTTATTGCCCAATTTGCAAAAGACGTAAAGCAAAGCTCTAGTCTTTTGCAAAAATGGATGACCCGGTGCAAAAACTCCTAGGAGTAACAAAAAGGTTTTTTAAAGACAATAATTAAAATGTTTTATTTTAACATAGTTCATTTCAAATGTCCAATTAAATGAAAGTATAAGAGTCATTATAAATAGGGTGGTTAACTCTTGGTTGAGAAATTCCTGGAAATTTGGGGGGGGGGGGTGGAGACTGGGATGAGGGGTTTGGGGAGAGGAGGAAGCTCAACAGGGTATAAGGGCACAGAGCCCACCCTCCAAAGCAGCCCTTTTCTCCAGACAAAATGATCTCTGTTGTCTGGAGATCAGCTGGGATTCTGGGAGAACTCTTAGGGGTTGGCAACACTAAACATGTCACTTTTCTCTTTGTTGAATGGACGATGCCAAAGTCATAATTTGCCTGCAGTGCTAAAAAACCTTGGCAGGAGGGCGGAGGCAGTGGTGCAGTGGAGAAAGGATGCACACTGTCGTGACCTGGGCCAGCCCAAGCAGAATAGACAGAGTCTGGTCCAAAGTCAGATCACGAGTCCAAAGCCAGGGGTAAGTCCAAAGTCCAAAAGCCAAGTCAGGAGGTCCATAGTTCAGTTACCAGTAAGATCAGGTTTCGATACAGGCAGAGACAGGGCACCAGGGCCGGATTGAGGGGGGGCAGGGGGAGTAGTCTGCCCCCGGCGCCACCAGGGAGGGGGTGCCGGGAGCAGCTGCCAGCTGCCAGAGGGCGCAGGCAGCAGCCCCCTGCGCCTCACAGCCCCCCGCACTGCCTTTCGCCTGCCCCGCAGGACAGGGGGCGGCTGGCTTGCCATGCACCCCCTGTCCTGCAGGGCAGGCAAAAGGGCTGCGGGGCCACCAGCGCCATTCACCTGCCCAGCAGGACAGGGGGTGGCCAGCCGGCCCCTGTCCTGCGGGGCAGGCGAATGGCGCGGGTGGCCATGCTGCCTTTTGCCTGCCCTGCAGGGCAGGGGGTGCACGGCAAGCCGGCCACCCCCTGTCCTGCGGGGCAGGCAAAAGGCAGCATGCAGGGCTGCGAGGCCACCGGCGCCATTCGCCTGTGGGGAGGCGAATGGCGCAGGCTGCTTCCCAGCCCCGCACGCTGCCTCTGCTGTTCCGCCCTGTGTGATGACGTCACCGAAGTGACATCATCACACAGCGTGGGGAGTGTGTGCGTGCTGCGCGCATGCGTGAGGTGGTCAGCCTAGGGTTGCCCTGGGCACGGGCAACCCTAGATCCAGTGCTGCAGGGCACAGTCAGAATGCTACAGGAGCAAGGCAAGGTTCAAGGGTATGGTTGCAGCAGCCGCAGCCGCAGCCGCAGCCGCAGCCGCAGCCGCAGCCGCAGGAATCCAAACATTGCTTCCACACCTGGCAGTTCCTCTAGACTGACTTTTATAGCCAGGTACAGTTTGCAGCCAGCTGCTTAGGCTCTATTCTGATGCTACTCATCATCGCTATCCCCAAGACCAGGAGGAGAGCACTCTGCCATCTCTTCTGCAGCTCCCCTCTCTTTGGGTGTAGGCGAATCTGGGGGGGGGGGGTTGGAAGCCCCTGGCTGGGCTTCATTTGTGGTGTTGGAAACTCCTGGCTGAGCTTCCTCTGTGGTGTTGGGGCAGGAGGGTGCCACGACTCTGCCCCAGCTGCTGGCTGTGGACTCTGATTCGCCAGCAGCTGTTCTTCCTGATCCCTGGCTTCTGCTGTGTCAGGACTGGCTACAGGAGGCTTCTCTCCTCCTGAGGAGACCTCACTTTCACTGAGCCCAAACTGGCTCATCATGACACACACAGTCAGATGAAACAGCCATCCTCTGGCTCGTTCCTTAAAGGGGTGGCCAGGGTGCCAAGGCCCCACTGCACCCTGAAATGCTCACACTTCTCCACTCACATCACAATAGTGCAGTACCAAGAGAATGGGGAAGTTTCTTGCCTGTCTTTGCAGAAGTCTGTCACAGGCATTCTCATCCTGAAGGGATTTTCTTCTCTTTTCTGCTTTCTCTCTTTTTTTTTTCTATTTGTAAATTTTTTTCCCCAAAAAAACACTCCTGGGCTGTGACACGACTGGTAATGAAGAGAATGAGGAGAAATCGATAAGGCAGCCAAGCAAGGAAAAACTAATGAGAATCTGTATCTGACTCTCAAACGCATCCACTCGGCAGAGGAAGAGGCAGCAGAGAACCTCCATTTCTTGCCCCACCTTGGCCAAGCAAAAAGGGGCCCGGGGGAGCAGGAAGCCTCCACTGGTACCCGTAGAAGGCATGCATTTTCCCAAATGTAGTTTGGAGGGAAAACAGTACGGCATAGCCCCATCTTGTCAGATCTCAGAAGCTAAGCAGGGTCGGTCCCAGCCAGTACTTGGATGGGAGACTGCTGAGGAAGGCTGAGGTTGCTATACAGAGAAATTCACCTCTGCCTTCAAAGCCACTTGCTGGAGTTGTCATAAGTTGGCTGTGACTTGACCACACATCACGCACACAACAGTTTGGTGTCAGATTTTTTCGTTGTTGGAATTTTTGGAAGAACCAGGACGGACCAAGAGGTGGCAAGCAGGAGGTGCCCCCTTTCAGACTTGCAGGCAAGCATTTGTGCCTCAAAGCAGGCAGAAGCATCTGTGGCGGCTTCCTCTTCTACTGCCTTGTCATTGTTAAGGGGAAAGATAATCTCTTTTGTGCCCCTGAACAACTCCAGAATGGCCCAAGGAGTGGGCTCCTACCTTCTATCCTGGGCAGAAATGGCTGTCCACGAAGAGGCATTTTCAAAGATTCCTCACACTATATTTGGGTTCTTGAAACAGCTACTACTTTCTTCTCTGTAGATGGTAATAGAAACAGAGACGAGAATCATTTAAATTGTGTTGTATGAAGGGATGTATGAAAGACAGGTTATCACTGGTGTTCATGTCCATTTGAAAAGACAATAAAGACAAACTTTTTATTGGTACAGAAGCCATAATCAATTCTGGCTTTATTGAGTTAAAATATATTATGAATCCAATGAAGGCAATAGGAGTGACTGATAGGCCATCTTTGTCCGTGAATATGGATTTTGAATTACAATGGCTATGTGACGATTGAAAGTTTTCATATCTAAAGACTTGGCCATTACTGCGTTCTTTCTGCTTGGAATTCCATACTTTAGTGGTCGTGAATGAAAGGGACCTTTTTAAAGCACTCACAGTGCAATCCTAAACATGGTTACAACCAGGGCTTTTTTTCTAGGAAAGGAAGTGGTGGAACTCAGTGGGTTGCCCTCGGATAAAATGGTCACATAGCTGGTGGCCCTGCCCCCTGATCTCCAGACAGAGGGGAGTTTAGATTGCCCTCACGCAGAGGGCAATCTAAACTCCCCTCTGTCTGGAGATCAGGGGGCAGGGCCACCAGCCATGTGACCATTTTCAAGAGGTTCCGGAACTCCGTTCCACCGCATTCCCGCTGAAAAAAAGCCCTGGTTACAACAACCTTCTAGGTTCATTGAAGACAAGGGTGCAACGTGGTTTAGGATTGCACCGTAAATCTACTACCTTGTACAGAACCAGATAAAAATGAGAAACAGGAGAGCATCCGGAAGTCACTGTAATTTAATCCGCTTGTTTTCTCACCCAGCTCCGAGGGTCTATTCTCCTTCACTTTGTTAGATTGTCTTTTTGAACCCAAGAGAAAATCGCTCAAATGGTCTTCGGCACTACAGCCGATAGATTTAACTTCACCTTGATTAGAAATTCAACTCTTTCCTCCCCGTTGGCTTTTACTTTTTGAAAGAAAAGGCACTCTCTCTCTCTCTCTCTCTCTCTCTCTCTCTCTCACTCTCTCTTTCCCCTCCTTGATTAAAAAGAAGAATCAATATTTAAAGGGAGGGGGATTAAATCAGAAGCAGGCGGGCATTTTCTGCTCCAACTCCTTTCCTGGAAGGATGCCATTTTCTCTGTTCTTTGGAGAATACAAACCCCATAATCATAAGTGGACAGGATAAGTTTCAGACTTTAACTCCTTTCTATGGTTAATAAAAGTCTAGTGCTTTTTTATCTCAGCCTGACCCTAACCAGTTCCGCTCTCTGTGCCTTCTTAATGCCTTTTCCAGCTCCTCTGACAAAAGTGCTTTGCAAGATGGATATACATTCAGTAGCTGGCTATAAAAAGCAGGGCGGCCATAGATATGATGGAAAGGCCTTGTCGCTAGACGGCAAGTGTGACACCAAAGCAGGGATCTTTGTTAGAAGAAGGAAGCCCCTTCACTGTAGACAGATCACCTGTCACAGGAACATCTCCTATGCCAGTAACAATTTTACAAGTGTCTGAAAACTGTTGGTTCTTTTCTTTTTTCTTTTTTTTGGTTTGTTGTCTGTCACCTTTGAACTCCCCTCCCTGCAGCCACTTGCAAGAGGGCTAGAAACTTGCTTTTTTTTCAAAGGACAGCAGAGATTCTTTAAGGAAGTTCAACTCTGTTTCCAAACACAGTGCGCTTGGGAAGCGCGCTGTACATTCTCAAGGACACTGTTGTCTTTTTTGTCATGTCTAGGAGCAAAATGGGAGTATAGATTGAGAGCGGAACTACAAGTGACAAAAGGCACAGGTTGGACACTTGTCAGCTTCCCTCAAGTTTTGATGGGAAATGTGGGCATCCTGGTCTTGCAGCTTGGCTCTCTGACTGCTGTCCAATGGACTTTTCAACTGTCACTTGTCCAACATTCCGCCGAGCTGCCTACATTTCCCATCAAAACTTGAGGGAAGCTGACAAGTGTCCAATCTGTGCCTTTTGTCACTTGTGGTTCTGCTCTGAGTGAGGGCTCTAAACTACAAATCTGAAACAGAATGGATATTTGACTTATAAAAATGCAGTATGCACCATCAGCTGTTGGGGGTGTCAGCCATGTGCCGAAGGAGACCCCCATATTGGTTCCTGAGATCATCTTCCTTGCTAATGCACAAACATGGGCTGTGGTCCCCTCTCCACAGGACTTCAAAGCATGACCAGCATGCAGAAATTGCATAGCAGAGGCACTGCCTCCAAGGAACAGCCTTTGCCCTGACAGACTTGTATTATTTTGGTATACTGTATCTTTAAATCGGTAGAGTAAGTCGGTCACGGTTTGCTCTTGGTTTTGGATTTGCCCTGACAGAAGCTTTTGCTGATTGCTGATGTTTAGAATAGGGTTGCCAACTCTGGGTTGGGAAATTCCTGGAGATTTGGGGGGGGTGGAGCCTGGGGAGAAAGGGGTTTGTGGAAGAAAGGGACCTCAGAGGGGTATAATGCCATAGAATCCACCCTCCCAAGCAGCCACTTTTCTCCAAAGAAACTGATCGTGGTCTTCTGGAGATCTGTTGTAATCTTGGGAGATCTCCTGGCCCTACTTGGAGGATGGCAACCCTAGTTTGGAGGCTGGCTGTGGTTCTGCAAGGAGAAAACTGTTAAGCACCCCATTGTCTGAAGACGCTTGCACTTTGCACACTCTCAAGGAGACTGCTCTCTTTTGCCACATGTCTAAGGCTGTAACCAACTGACGCTTCTTGCCCAAGGCATACTAATACCTGCTGCTAAATTCTTTGATTTCTTTGTCCAAGGTGGAGGTGCCACAGCATTCCCCCCCCCCCAATTTGGCTTGACCTTTTGTTCCGGGCTGTATCACGGCGGGGGGGGGGGGCTTGGCGCAAGAGGAGTTAAGCCACTTTCAAAGACAATAAGGCTCTTACTGAGAGAGCCTCCCAATTAGGTTGAGCAGCTATGAAATCCATTGACAAACTAAATCCCGTAATCTCTTTTTAAGAACCGTTGTAATGACTGGATTAGAGCTCTGCTCCTTTGCGACACCAGAGCATAATAGCGAATGCTGGGAGGGAAAAGCACCCAGCCCAGCAAGCTTCATCAAGGTGCCTCTCTCCCATCATCTTGTCCCACAGATGGCCCTGATGTGTAAAACTGCTCAAAATGAGAGATGCTCTTTTGCGTTCCTTCCATAGGCTGTGCCTGCATTAATTCAGGGGATTTAACTAATGGCCCTTTTGCAGATAATATGTTTCCTTTTATCTTCAGCCACTCTCCCAGAGCCAGCTCAAGGTCTTTGCTGACCTGGGAATCTCTTTTTCCTCTTGCAGGGCAGCTCCAATCCAAATCAGGCCCCTGCACACCTGGGAATTAAATTCCCAGCAAGGAACTGCCAGATAATCTCTGTCAAAAGCCCACGAGGGGTGAGAAGACATGAACTTTGTTATACATGAAGCTGGCCTTATACTGAATCAGACCCTTGGTTTTTAAAGTCAATATTGTCAACTCAGACTGGCAGCAGCTCTCCAAGGTCTCAGAGCCAAAACACACGATTAGAAATACCTAGGTTCAGCACGTGTTCTCTTACCTCAAGGTTTGCCGGGATCTGTAGGCGTCCTGGAAGCTTAAAGTTTAGCATTTACAGAGCAGCAGGAAGGGAAATACAGGTGCCTGTATTTCCCTCCCCCTTCCTGCTGCTCTGTAAATGCTAAACTTTAAGCTTCCAGGACGCCTACACTTCCCAACAAACCTTGAGGTAAGAGAACAAGTTTAGCACCCGTATTTCCCTTCCTGCTGCTCTGTAAATGCTAAACTTTAAGCTTCCAGGACGCCTACAGATCCCGGCAAACCTTGAGGTAAGAAAACACGTGCTGAACCTGGGTATTTCTTCTCGTGTGTTTTGGCTCACAGGCAGAGGTCTTTCACATCACTTTCTACTTGATCCTTTTTAACTGGAGTTGCTGGGGACTAAGTCAGGACCTTCAATTTGCAAAGCAGAGGGTCTTCCACTGAGCCACAGACCTCAGCGAGCCCATGAATAAAACCTGCACTGAGCATCTTTTTGCAGATTGCTTAAAGTCCAAGTGTGGTCCACAGTATGAGCCTTTGGCATGAACCAAAGAGCACAATTGAACAAAAGGCCTGGTAGAGCACAGCTTTGGGTGACTTCTGCCAGTGGAGCCAGCAAAACCAGAGCCAGCCCAAGATGGCCTTTGTGGCTCTTCACCTGTTTTAAGTGAGTCTGGGAGCCTGTTGTGTTGTAGATTTTTGTTTAAATTTGCAGTGCTTTTGTATGTGTTTACTTTGTATATGGGACTGAGTCATTGGTGTGGGAGGAAAGCAAGATAAAAATGTTTTAAATAAATACGTCTTATTAGGAAATAAGATAGTAAACTTCTTATCGATCTTCGTCATATATATTAGGTACAACTTTCTTTTCTGTCTCTCTGAAATTGATTCTGTGACTAACACAGATACGAGGAATGAGCAAATAAGCATGATTTCACTTCTTTTTGTATGTTTTTATATTTTTGCTAACACTTTTGGTTTTCCCCTTTTCAGTTGTTGTTGTTGTTTGGATTAATTTGTATCGTGTAGACACATTGTTCTGTCTTTAGATGCCATTTATAAAGAATTTATACATGTGTATGCCTTTTACATATCTCATAGACAGACAGACAGACAGACAGACAGAGGGCTTTTTTTCTAGGAAAAGAGGTGATGGAACTCAGTGGTGGAACTCAGGACCAGGGCCGGCCCACCCATTGAGGCCAGCCCGACAGCTGCCTCAGGGTGCTAAGGCACCGGAGGGGCACTGGCTTGGGGGCAGGGGCACATGCCATGAAGCTGCCGCCACCATCGCTGGCCAGGAGAGCGTGCTGGCGGCGGCAGTGTGGAGCAGCTGAGTGGGCATGCTCCCGTTCAGTTGCTCTGCGGGCCGGGCGCAGCTGGTGGCCAGGGCAGCCAGCTGCACCTGGCCTGCAGAGCAACTGAACAGGAGGGCTGGAAGGCCCCCCCCCCCGTGCGCGCATCCAGCCCTGCATGATGACATCACACGCAGTGACGTCATCACGCAGTCTGGTGCACGTGCACGTGCGTGCACAGAGGTAGCCCTTGAGCTACCTCAGGTGCCAGCGATGCTGGAGCTGGCCCTGCTCAGGACCACAAAATGACGTCAGTTTGGGTCAGCTGGAACAAGGGGGGAGTTTTTCAAGTTTAAATCGCCCTCGGCAAAAATGGTCACATGGCCAGTAGCCACGCTCCCTGATCTCCAGACAGAGGG
The DNA here is from genome assembly GCF_028583425.1 of Eublepharis macularius. NCBI lineage: Eukaryota > Metazoa > Chordata > Lepidosauria > Squamata > Eublepharidae > Eublepharis > Eublepharis macularius. The sequence continues at coordinate 38,608,250 of NC_072804.1, read as the reverse complement.
GAGTTTAGATTGCCCTCTGTGTCAGCAATCCAAACTCCCCTCTGTCTGGAGATCAGGGGGCGGGGCCACCAGCCATGTGACCATTTTCATCAGGTGCCGGAACGCCGTTCCACCACGTTCCAGCTGAAAAAAAGCCCTGGAGAGAGAGAGAGAGAGAGAGAGAGAGAGAGAGAGAGAGAGAGAGAGAGAGATTTCTAATTGAGAATAAACAGACAGACAGACAGACAGATGGATAATACTGAATTTCAATATACGAATTATATTTTTAAATGTGTCTGTTTTACAGTGGGAAATCAAAGAGGAAATAGAAAGCAGCACACAAAGAAAAGCTCCTGGGTTTTCCAAACCAAGGAGAAGTGAAATCAAAATGGTAATTCAGAGGTTAAAGCAGGAGGGATAAAATATTTAAAATTATCCCTCAGCAGAAGGCACAGACCTTGCCTGGCTGAGATTCCCAGGAGGAGTAGGTCAATTCAAGGTATTTTGTTGCCCCAAGCAAGGTACATCCACCCCTCTCTTGGGCCTGCATCACTGCAGGCACTGCTACAGGGGCTTGGCTTGGACCCAGCTGGCAGCAGGAAGGGCCCAGGAGAGGATGCCCATCCCCTCTCCTGCCACTGATTGCTGGGAGTCAGCTGCTGAGCCCCCGTACAACATTGGTGCCCTCCTCACTTAAGCAGTTGCTCACATGCCCCTTAGCTGGAGTGCCAGTTCTGCAGAAGGCACAGCGAGAGAAGAAGGGAAATATCTGATGCTAGACCTGTTTTTTTTACTACTTTCCAAATTAGCATTCGGTGTACATTTATTTTTTGGCTTTCAAAAAGAAAATGTTTTCCGAAAGAACACACTTTGTTTCCATGCCCTGATTCTGATGACAAAGCAAGAAGAGTGCGCCAGGCTTAGTTCGATGCCAGGCTTCATTTTAAAAACGGGAGTTGGCTTCTTTAGTTGTCTGAAGAAATCAGGCGGACACTGGCTGCCATTCATTTCATTTAGAGCACGTATTTTCAACTGCAATTTCCCACCCCCCAATTCACCTGTAATTCTCGGGATTGCATCCCTCGCCCACGCAGGGGGTCCTTTGAGTTGAAAGGATAAAGGCATGACATCAAATTGCAGCTGACTTCCAGTGACTCCAGCAAGGGGCTTTCAGGGTAAGTGAGAAGCAGAGGGGGACTGCCATTGCCCTCCCCAGAAGAGTCTTCCTAGGTGATCCCCCATCCAAGTGTCTGAAGAAGGGGAGCTTTGACTCTCAAAAGCTTACACTCTGGAAATCGTCTTGGTCTCTAAAGTGCCACTGGACTCAAATCCCCCATCCAAGTACCAACCCTGTTTAGCTTCCAAGATTCCGATGAGACCAAGCTGTCTCATTGTGCCTTCCCTCCCTTCTCTATGAAATGACGTCAGCTGCTGCTTCTTCTTCTTCGAGAGCAGCTGAACACCCACCCCTTGCAACAAAGCATTTCCTGCTCTCCTTGACCCAACTGGCAGACCCCTTTGGCCAAATATCAGAAGCCAAGATGGACAAGGACTGGGACTGGAGGCAGGAGGCTGCTCTGTACCCATGAGGCACAGAAACCGAAAAGCATCGAAGCAGCTCCGGTTCATCGGTGCTCTGATAACATTTGAGACGGATCTGAGCGGTAGCCGAATCATCAGGGTGACGAACAACTTTAATCTGCAAGTAGTGGTAGGGGGGGGGGTGTCCTCAAGTCATAGTTGTCTTATGGCGCCCCTGGTGGGGTTTTTATGGCAAGAGACTAACAGAGGTGGTTTGCCATTGCCTGCCTCTGCAAGCCTGGCCTTCTCTGGAGGTCTCCCATCCAATTACTAACAAAGGCTGACCCTGCTTAGCTTCTGAGATCTGACGAGATCAGGCTCCCCTGGGCTATCCAGGTCAGGGCCTTATGGGCAATTACAATTCTCACTTGTAGAGCAGGCCCAGGTAGTCCAGGTGTGGCATGTGACTGAACTTATCCCACTTTCCCCAGGAACGAAAGCAAAGTGCACACCAAGCATTCGAACCCACGACCCCCTGAGCTCACAGCACTTGGGTGCTCTCAGCATTTTCCTCCCAGGGGTTGCCAGCACAGCAACTCAGCAGCATTGGGGAGTGGAGAGAAGAGTTTCAAGCGCTGATGTGAGATGCAGGATAAGGTATGGTTTAGCTCTTCCAACACAAGACCAGACCACCCCCAACCCACCATTTTTTTAACACTTGGGTGGAGGGAGTTGCTTATCTTTTCCCCCCTAATTGGAATCAGTGCAGCAAGGTCAGGAGGTGTTGTACTGGGAAATGATACACTTAATATTTTTACTTGAAACTAGATGTGTTGGGAGATGTCTCATCTTGAATTAACAGCTCTCTCTTGCATCCCATCTGGATTGTGGGGCAGACGTCTTTTACTGTGAGAGAGGGCCTGTGTCTCTGTCTCTGCCCCCCTCCCCAGTTTCACGGCAGAGCAGGTGGGCTGTGTACCACTGCAAGAGGAACCTGTTTGGTGGTACTCTTCTGGTTGGACAACATCCTAATCGCTCACACATCTCTTTCCTCTTGCTGCCTCAACCCCTTCCTCTTCTCACTTCATGGGATAACAAAACCAAACAATAAGGTGCAAGAATAACTGTCCAATTAGAAAGGTTCTGCCTCCTGTCCAATGTCAATTTCTTTTTCAGATTGGCAGAGTTGACTATTTTTATGAGTGTGATGTGGCTCCGCTGAATCACAGTCAGTAAAGTTCCAGCCGTACATTCCCTGCCATGTTTGTGGTTGCTAAGAATCCAGTTTGTCCAGATCATCAATATATGAAAACAGTCTCGGATGTGCATTTTCTGGCTGTTGGTCATAACAGCGAAACCAAATCTTCATATGCAGAGGCAAAAGGCCACTCAAGGTCAAACGCTGGTGTGAAGTTGGATGGGGATACAATAACAGGAGCATTATGATCATTACTTCTTTCTTACGCTCACTCTCTCCGCCTCTTTTTACACCACCTTCCTAGTTTGGGGGCATTTCTGTATTATTTTTACTGCATGTTGGTTTGCAGTAGAAGAGCAAGATTCAAGTCCAGTAGCACCTTAAAGACCCACAAGATTGTTGGAAATAGCAATGTCAGGTGTACTGCAGCAGCAAGAAGGAAGAAGAGCCTTCTGTGCAGGGGGCAGCAAGGACCACTTAGTTAGGACAGTGAGAGCAGCATCTCTCTTGATTCCTGGGGGTCATTTCCTTGTCTTGTCTCCTGTTGGGCTAAACAGGGCAATATCCAGCTTCTTCTCTCTCCTGCCACACTTCTCTCTCTCTGCAAGATGTAGTCAGATAGCAAGGAATCTCTCTCTCCTCTTTACTCTCAAGTATGTATTTCCTCAAATAAACTTTTTGCCTCTTTAATCAGCACAGCGTAACTTCACTGCATTATTTGCACTCAGCTATCAAAGATTCCCAGGGTAGAAGCGTTCAAGAGTCAAAGCTCCCTTTGTCAGAACCACTTGTATTTTGCTTGCATGCAGATAAATAATTTCAGCCCAGTGCATAACAACCCATTCAGCTTCTGTTAAAGGGATGGGATTTTTTTTTCTCTCCAGGCAGTTGGCAACCCTAGATGCCAGTGCAGATGGATAACTGCAGGGGGGGGGCTGATTTCCAGGTAAGGGCTGGCAGCCGACTAGCTGGAAGGGAGACACCCTTGCTCCCAGCCCTCCCCATCACAGCTTCTCTTTCTTCCAACAAGCCCCCCCAAATGGAAGAGGACGGTGCCTCCCATTAACTGGGCAACCTTTCAGGAATTTCTGGCAACCCCCCCGCCCCTTCCCTTCCAAAGCAGCTACTTAGCAGCCGCCCTATGAAAACCTGCCCAGCCCTTTTGTGCAGTCCGGGCGTTTCTATTATTTTTAATGATGTGCAAACGGGGTTGGGGAGGAGGAATCAATGGCGAGTTCAAAAGGCTGCTGGCGGGGGTGTTCGGGGAGGGGGGCTGCCGGGCTTTTGCTTTGTTTCAAGGGAGCTGGAGCTCTCCTTGATGTTTCCAGGGCTGCTCTTCCTATTCTCCGGCTAACAGCAGGCATTGATTTCAGATGGTGTTGGGGGTGAAAGGCAAGACGACGCTCGTCTATTTCACTCCCGGGCTCGGCTTGAAAGGCGGCCTTACTCATGCGGCGACTTTGAGTTACAGCCATTTTCGTGTGTCAAATGTACCAATTCCGGCAGATTTAATGGAGTTGGCCTCTGTGGCCCCCTCGCTGTGTGGCAACTGATATTTTCTACATATATCAATTGTATCTACAAGCACACAGAATATCCATTATGCCCACAACTGCAGCTTTTGAGCAGAGAAGAGGGAGGCGGGAAGGGCCTGGTGGCGGGCAGGCGCCTGACTGGCCTGGGGATGGAGCGCCTTCCTCGCTACTGAGATCACCAGGCTGACTATCACCAGGGGGATGGAGGGTTCTTCAGCTTTATCCTTTCCAAAAGCCGCTCCTGTGAGGTAGGCCAAGCTGGGAGAGGCTGGCCTGCCAAGCACTGCCTATAGAGCTTCAGGGTGGAGCAGCCAGTGCTGAAAAACAGGGCTGGCCCGACCACTAGGCAAACCTAGGTGATCACCTAGGGAACCAGATTTTGAGGAGTGCCAAAAAGGTGAGAGGAGTTTCTTCTACTGGCTGGAAGGGAAGCTTGGCATTAATTGGCTTCTACAATCTCCATAGCTGTTGACTCTGGTCTTCTGCACCCAGCAGAGATGTTGCCAGACATGGCCTGGAAATTGACGGGAGGCAAGAACTGAAAGAAGGGGGGCATGAGCATAGAGTTTTGAGTGAATGCTGAAGTGTCACCCCTGGCATAATGATGTCACTTCCGGGCCATGCCAGAAGCTGCATGATGGTGTCAGGGACAATAATCATGCCCTCGCAGTTCACCGGTCCATTTCCTGCCACCATCCAGGTGAGTAGTGGCAATGGGAGGAGATCTCCTACCAGCAGTGGGAACCTGTAAGCCTACCATGGAGGGCTTTTGAAAAGCTGTTGTAGCATAGTGGTGAAGCGGTTGGGATGTGCATCCGCCCTCTGCTGGTTCGACTCCCACTCCTGCCCTGAGCTCTGCAAGTGGCCTTGGGTAAGACACTTCTCTCAGCCCCCAGCTGTATCGTGGGGATAACAGTAACACTATTCACTACTCTGAGTGGGGCACTAATCTGTCTAGAAGAGCAGTATATAAGCGCAGTCATTGTTATTGTTGTTGCTACATTGTTTGTTTTGAATGCCCAGTAAGTAATTCTAGCCTTTTCTCTTTTCTCTCTATTGAATGGGGCTGCCAAAGTTGTAGTTTGCTTAGGGCACCAAAAAAACCTTGGGCCAGGCCTAGATGTGGCTCTCTCTGTAACAAGGGTGGAGCAGTGAGTTCTCCTGCACACACCCCATTGAAATGAATGGAAGCCGAGGAAGATCGTGGTAGAGCTCCTTGGTAGATTCTGCCTTTAGCCTGACAGCAGAGAAGGTCCCTGTCTCCGCTGAGGGAAGAATTCACTCCTTTGATGGGTGAGCAAATTCTGGGGAGCATCCTGGGAGATTCCTGGCTGGTTACCAGGTTTTGCAGAAAAACTTCCCATCTCAGACAATGAGCAAGAACCCTCCCGCTTGTCCACAGAACCTCGCCTTTCATAACCAACTGGCAGGCTTCCCACCTTTAATTTTTTTCAATTAATTACCTGTAATTATCTCTCATCATAACAGACAGCATGTAACTAAATAATTAATTGGTGGAATATAATGCAGTGGGAAAGAGCGCTTCATTTCCACACACACACACACACCAAATTGTTCGGTTCTGACTAAAATTATTGCTGTTCTCTTGAACTTCATTTAATTCGCTCCACCTTTTTTCCAGGGGAAAAAATGAGATTAGCAATAGTCTCCCAGGATAAAATTTAAGCAAATGAGATCTTTCTGAATGTGTGAAGGTTCTGATAAATAAAAAGAGAAGCCCTGGGGCTTATGCCATCCTCCCAGGCTTTAGAGAAAGACTACCTGTCTCTTCCCTGATGGGTGAAGATGGGCTGAAACTATTCTGGGATGTGTAGTCATAGCAAGTCTGTTGTCTGCTGCTACCACAGCATTCCTGGGATAACCACAAGGCCTGAAAATGGGTTCTCAGAGTGTCCTGATTGACTCGAGCCGTTTCCACACATCCTTAAAGGGATGGCCCACTCACCAAACACTGCCAGCTTTCCCCCTTCATTCCACAAGTCTCCAATTTCAAAATGGTAGCAGCTTGTTTGGCTTCCATTTTGTCGGCACCTTTGAAGGGACTGCAGGGAAGTACGTTCTTAGAAAAGGCGCCGAAAAAATGGAATCCAAATAGCCTGCTACCATTTTGAAATTGGAGATGTGTGGACTGAAGGGGGAAAGATACCAACATTTGGTGAGTGGGCCGTCCCTTTAAGAAGGTGTGGAAACAGGTTCCGTTTCAGTTTATTTTGCCTGTATTTTTTTTCCTGGATATTGATTTTCAGTTTGGCAACCAAGTCTGCTGGTCCTGATCCAGATAGGCACTCAGGGAACTACTCACGTGTCACAAGCAGCAGATCTGAACAGAGAATGAGTCATCTTCATCTATCTCCAAAGACACGCCCTGCATCATGATGGAAACTCTTGAAAAACTCCCTTCAGTTGCAAAGGCCTCACCTGCGTGATGGGGGCCATAACCTGCTTGATGTCAAAGCCTTGGTGGGGTCAGTAGACCTGAGCTGTATTAGATACAGACAAGGGTTTCATGAGCCAGACAGCCTCTATCTTTCCTCCACATTTCCCACCTGAGGGCTGGAGCCATGTGGGCACTTGGTCCTGATGCTACTTCCTAATGGGTGAATAGAAGAGAAGCCACACCTCATATGTGATTGCTGTGTGACCCAAGTCCCTGCCTTTGTATTCTGTAATCTGTGAAAACTGCAGAGCAAAGTGGTGTTCACCATTACAAGCAATCAGGGCTTTTTTTCTGGGAAAAGAGGTGATGGAACTCAGTGGGTTGCCCTTGGAGAAAATGGTCACATGGCTGGTGGCCCCGCCTCCTGATCTCCAGACAGAGGGGAGTTTAGGTTGCCCAAGCGGCGTGGAGGGCAATCTAAACTCCCCTCTGTCTGGAGATCAGGGGGCGGGGCCACCAGCCATGTGACCATTTTCAAGAGGTTCCAGAACTCAGTTCCACCGCAGGGGGGGGTTAAACTATTCCCCCATGTGAACGCAGATGCTGCTGCCACACTTATTATTATGGTATGGATTTGCTCTGGTAACACCGCTGTGTGATACACTAAACTTTTGCTATGTGCAGCTTTTAAAAAAAAAATTAAATTATATGTAATAGATGTAGATGAGATGATCGTGTTTTTTAAGGTGTTTTTAATGATGTGTATATTTGTATTCTGTTATCCGCCCTGAGCCTGCGAAAGCGGGGAGGGCAGAATATAAATACAATAAATTAAATTAAATTCCAGCTGAAAAAAAGCCCAAGCAATAGAAATTACGCAGGATCATTCAATCCACCTTCCCCAAATCAAGTTTTCCCATGAAATGGGAGAATTCTCCCCATCCTTCTTAGCAACCATGATTCTCCCTTTGTTCTCTTCCATTATCTGTTGCTTGATTTCAGCGTGGAAACTGGGTAAATATTGCTTGGAACTGAGTAAATAGTCTTGATAAAATAATTACAAAACCACACCCAGCTCCTCTGATTGGAATGTCTCTGGGCTCAACAAGACACCGGGAGATCCACCAACACTGCTCTCGGTGGGGGGTTTTCACCTCTAAAAATCAGCCAGTTATGAAAGGATTCGCAGCTCAAGGGAAGATGGATTAAGCCTGCCCTCATCCTATTTTCCTAACCTGAGCCACCATTAGCTAATATTGTGTGTATTTTATATGTTTTATGTTCCTTTTAAGTAAAGTTTTCCTTGCTGAAGGATATTTATGAGACTTGTCTTGGAGGTTCAAAAATTCTAACTTACTTTCACAAAAGACGCAACTGTTCATCTGCACTCTCCCTGGATCGCATCTAGAGAAAATTACTGGGTGAAATTGGAACATTCCAGCAAAAAGGAAAAAATTAATTTAATTTTAATTTAATTTTAATTTATTACATTTATATTCCACCTTCCCTGCATCAGCGGGCTCTGGGCGGATAACAAGAATTCAACATATTAAATATCACTAAAACTTTAAAAACTCTACATCTAATCATTAAAATTACAGCTATGCAAATATATAAATTTCATATATATATACATATAAATAAATAAAGAGGCAGCACTTAATTTGAAATTCGACGTTCCATACAGCGGTTCTTCCCAGAGCAAATATATGAAGTATAAAGTATGGACAACAGCATCTGCATAGGAGAACATATGATTTAACCCCCTTCCCCCTCAACGGGGGGGGGGGGCACCGCCTGGCATCAACCATATGCCTGACAGAATAGCTCTGCCTTACAGGCCTGGCAAAATGCTAGCAAATCTTGCCAGGCCCTGGTCTCATAAGACAGAGCATTCCACCAGGCTGGGGCCAGGACTGAAAAGGCCCTGGCCCTGGTCGACACCAGGCGGGCCTCCCTAGGGCCAGGGACCTTCAAAAGATGCTTCCCACCTGATCAAAGAGTCCTCCGGGGCTCATATGGGAGAGACGGTCCCGTAGATACGTTGGTCCCAGTCTGCATAGGGCTTTATAGGTTAACACCAAAACCTTAAACCTGATTCGGTACTCCACTGGTAACCAATGCAGCTGGCGTAGCATCGGCGTAATATGCTCCCACACTGGTGCTCCAACGATAACCAGCGCCGCTGCATTCTGTACCAGCTGTAACCGCCGGATCAAGCCCATGGGAAGCCCAGTGTAGAGTGCGTTACAGTAGTCCAACCTAGAGGTGACCATTGCTTGGACCACTGTAGTCAAGTCGCGGGGCGATAAATAGGGGGCAAGCTGCCTGGCCTGCCAAAGATAATAAAAGGAAGACTTGGCAACTGCAGTGATCTGATCCTCCATCTTCAAGGAGGAAAGAACCACCCCCAGGCTCCTAACTCTCGGGGCCAGTGTAAGTACTGCCCCATCGAGTGTAGGAAGCCAGGGTCCTGAAGCCATCCCCCCACAACTCAAGTACAGGATCTCCGTCTTCGTAGGATTCAATTTCAGCCGACTTTGTCTCAACCATCCAGCAACAGCCTCAAAAACACGCTCCAGGACATCAGGAGTCGATCCAGGCCATCTCTCCAACAACAGATAAAGCTGGGTGTCATCTGCGTATTGGTGACACCCAAGCCTGAAACTCCGCACCAGCCGGGCGAGGGGGCGCAAATAGATATTAAATAATAGTGGGGAGAGTATCACTCCCTGTGGCACACCACATACCAGTGGCCTACGAGACGATATTCTCTCTCCAAGCACCACCCTCTGTCCCCGATCATAGAGAAAGGAGACCAGCCACTGCAGTGCTGTCCCCTGTATCCCCACATCGGCAAGGCAGTGGGTCAAAAGCTCGTAACTGACCGTATCAAACGCTGCTTACAGATCCAATAAAATCAGCAGTGCCAATCCGCCCTGATCCAGATTTCTGCAGAGATCATCTGTGAGGGAGACCAGCAATGTCTCGACCCCATATCCTGGGTGGAAACCGGACAGGGAGGGGTCTAGGGTCTAGTGCCAAAAGAAAGGGGCCTTTTGGTACTATATCAGTTCAAAGTGTGGGTAGTTGAAACCTAAATCTAAAAATTAGGTATCTGGTAGCACTCAGGCCACAATGAAACCAGATGAGCTTTTTCCTGCTCTCCTATGTTTTAAAGGCCACTATCCACTATCTGTGGCACAGAGTGGTAAAGCTGCAGTACTGCAGCCCAAGCTCTGCTCACGACCTTAGTTTGATCCTGATGGAAGCCAGGTTCAAGTAGCTGGCTCAAGGTTGACTCAGCCTTCCATCCTTCCGAGGTCGGTAAAATGAGTACCCAGTTTCCTGGGGGTAAAGTGTAGATGACTGGGGAAGGCAATGGCAAACCACCCCGTAACAAAAGTCTGCCAAGAAAACATTGTGATGCAACATCCCCCCATGGGTCAGAAATGACTCGGTGCTTGCACAGGGGACTACCTTTACCTTTACCTATCCCCTGGGCTTGTTCTCTTGAGCAAACCCTCCTCAAAATAATGAGAGCAAATCATAAGCATGCTTTCATTTTAATTTTTATTTACTTCATACCCTGCCTTTCTCCCTAATGGAGGCCAAAAGCGGCTTACATCATTCTCCTCTCCTCCATTTATCCTCATAACAGCCCTGTGAGGTAAGTTAGGCTGAGAGTGTGCGACTGGCCCAAAGTTACCCAGAAAGTTTCCATGGCAAAGCAGGGATTCAAACTTGGGTCTCCCAGATCCTACTCCAACACTAATCACTACACCACAATGGCTTTCATTTTAATTGGGCTTTGCAATAGAACTTCCTAATGGATTGTGCCCCAAATAATGCCTTGAGTACTGGAAATCCCAGGTAGACCACTGCCTGGCCTTTAAGGGGCTGCTAACTGATCCCTTCTCCTGTGCTTCTCTGACTTTGCTTCTGTTTCCTCCATGTGATGTAGCAATTCCTCCCCACCTTCATTTACATCAGGTTGACAGCAGTTTCTGACCTGGGATGCCTCCCACATGTCTATGCTGGTTTATTGGGGGAGGGGGCTGATGGGAGGGTATGCGTTCAGAGGGGGCTCTATTTTTCACAACTCTCATCCTTGAATGCCAGCCCTCCTGTCACTTCCAGTGCCTTATTCTCTGCCACCTACACAATTGCAGCTTGCCCCAGCTCCTTCCATTCTGCCGCCCCCTCACCCTGGCAAAGTACAATTTCCAAAGTACAAGTCCTCCAAAGGGTGCAAGCAATTGAATTTTTTTGAACAAAAGCAGCAGATGCAGAATCAGTGAAAGATGACCACCGCAGTTCGCCTGTGCAGATGTTCTCCAAGATCTCCAGCACTGCAATGGAGTCCTTCCAAGCCGCTCTCCCCAATCCCCAGGGGCAGTTTAAAATTGTAACTTATAGCATGCTTGGTAATACAGCTGTGTCTTTTTTAATCTTGTGTGAGATTGAACGGCACCTACATGCTGCCTGGAGGTGCATAAGCGCCTGCATTTTTGATCAATCGCCGGCTGGCGCATTCCCGGTGGAAAAGTGCTTCTCAGTTCCAAACCTGACTGCCATATGGAAATCCATGGGGAAGCTGATTAGAATGTATTTGAGGAATGCAAATTGGCTGCTTGGGGGAGTCCCGGGAGACCCAGGCTGTTTCACAGTGACGCTCAGGCCAAAGGACACGGAGTGACAGTGAATTCTGTGCAACTTTCCCTACAGCCAGGAGGGCAGGGAGAGACAGGGGCCTTCCCCCGTCAAAATCACTCCCCCCCACAAAAAAAAAACCCCACAACTGTTTTTCCCCCTTGAGAGAAAAGATACTGGGACATCTCCCCATGGAAGAAAAAACAGCCATAAGAGGGAGACTATAAGAGGGAGAACGTTTGGCACAGAAATAGTTAAGCACTTACCTTCCTCTCCTCCTCCCTCCACCTTTCCTTCATCCTCTGCTAGCTGCTTTTCATTAGCGAGGACCTCATAGCCCTTTTGGTACTTGGTTTCTTCCTAAGGCTAGGCACACAAACAGGATCAAAACCAGTCACGTCTCACAAATCTCTAATAGATCTACAGGGGCCCTTTTTTTTAAGCCCTGCTGGATCAGACCAAAACCCCAATCAGTCCAGTACTCAGTTTCTAGCAACAGGCCAGTCACAAGTCGGACATGACTCTGACAGCTGTCTCCACAGGCCTTGCTTCAGATTTTCCACTAGGTATCAAAGCAAAGAGCTAGGGCAGCTAACTCTGGATTGGGAAATTCCTGGAGATGGAGCCTGGGGAGGGCAGGGCTTGGGAAGGACCTCAGCTGGGTATAATGCCAAGAGTCCACCCTCTAAAGCAGCTATTTCTCCAGGGGAGCTGTTCTCTATAGTCTGGAGATGTAATTCTAGGAAATCTCCAGACCCCACCAGGAGGCTGATAAACCTACAAAGAGCTGTTCCTCTATACATCTTTTTAAAGCCATCTGTGGCGACAACCATAGTAGACAGAGGAACTTTCTGTTCTCAGACCTGAACTTCTAGCTGGCCGTGTGCCTTGGGTGACCCTGAGATCTCATGTTAAGGGAGAAAAGGTTCTCTCTGTTCCCCCTCTCAAGGATGGGGATCCTTCAGTCTCTTTCCATAACTCTACTTATTCCTGCTGCTTGAGCTTACCATTTCATCAGAGATCTCAGCAGGCTGGAGCATGGGAAGTATTAGTGCATGCATTTTAGAGCATCCATTCCACCTATGAGAGACAAGGAAACTGAGCCTGAGAACAGAAGGTCATTTCAGGTGGGTAGCCATGTTGGCTGTACTGGAAGATCAAGATTCGGATCCAGTAGCACCTTAAAGACCAATTATGATTTCCAGTATACTATTACTATTATTCTTATTATAGTAATAGTAATAGTAACATTTGATTTATATACCACCCTTCAGGACAACTTAATGCCCACTCAGAGCAGTTTACAAAGTATGTCATTATTATCCCCACAGGAAAACACCCTGTGAGGTGGGTGGGGCTGAGAGAGCTCCAGAGAGCTGTGACTAGCCCAAGGTCACCCAGCTGGCTTCAAGTGGAGGAGTGGGTAATCAAACCTGGCTCTCCAGATTAGAGTCCCGCGCTCTTAACCACTACACCAAACTGAGCTTTCGAGGGTCAGAGCTCCTTTCGCCAGATATTGATGAGGACATCAGTGGCTGAAGTTGCAACCAGAGATGTATGAAATTCTGCACAAAAAAGGGGGCGGGGTTCCTTAATGCAGGGGCTGGCATCCTGTGGGTTTCAGCTTTTTTTTTTCTAAAATAATATTTCTAGCCCTTATGAATATGAAGTTGGCTGTAAAGTACCTGGGGCCCGCTTGATAATCTCTTCCATGATTTTCAAAAACATGGTATCAGGACCAGGGATAGCTCCTTGCTCAGGAACTAGAATGCAGTTGTTCTTTCAAAATTAGCACATAGAGGCAAAATGCTTAAATCTCCACCAAGTTGCCCATTTCTCACACACAACGCATGCAGCCCTGATGTCAGCTCTTCACTTCAGGGCCCCAGGTAAACCTTAGCACCGTTGCCAGCCCCCTCCCCCTGTTCTCTTTGTTACAGGACCAAACCGTAAAAAGTTAGTTCTTCCTCCTTGTTGAACCCCACAAAATGCACCTGGAAGGAAAGGAGAGGAAAGTCTGAGAAGCTGTTTTTGCTATAACACAGTGCCAGAAGGGGATTAAGCTGCAAACGGAAAAGGAAAGATCAGCAGGAGAGGCAGAATTGGCCAGCAGCTGCCAACCCCCTTTGCCTAGCCTAATACAGAGCCCACCTGCCAGGCAAAGGCTGAGCCAACCTGAGTTGTGGCAGGATTAGCTCCATCCCCAGTCTTTGTGCAGCAAGTCAGTCACTTAAACTAGCAGGATTCATCCGGGGAGGGAAAGGAATGTCACGGAAAGGTTGTTGGTGTGTTCCTGGAGCCAGAGACGGGACTGCCTATTGAGCCGCTTAGCAGGTGATGAAGCACTCTGCAATCTCTAATCACACTCCAGGATCCACTTTTTAGGGGGGTTAATTGGCTGTTCTTAACATATTTTATCTGTCTATAACCTTGGTACCAATATCAGTTCATTTTCACTTAAACTATTTGCTTATCTGTTCCAACCGCTGACCTCCCTCACCGTTCAGAAGCTGTAACTGTTAATTCTGTTGATTTATGACAGGACTCACGCCTAACCTTTCTACATCAACTCCTCCCTTTCCCCCTTAGATTAAGAATTCATACTTGAAAGACTTGTGATATAATTCACACCAAGCCTTGGCTGTTTCCAACACCCACCCACCTGCACACACACCATTATATTTCCCAAAAGATTTCCAGTACAGTTTTCCATCCCATATCTGTCTGATGAAGTGGGCTGGGAACCAAGAATGCTCATACTGAAATAAATGTTATGGTATATAAATATTTGAGGTCAGTTAATAAATATGATACACACAATCTTAGAGATTAATGGGACAACGATTCTGGAGTGTCCAATTTTGCTACAGCAATGGGATAAGGCCTTAAGCCATATATCTGTTGCTACCATGGATCTTAAGTTGCAACGTATTCAGTTTAGGGTATATTGGACACCACGGTGGCTTTTTACTAAAGATTTAAGCATAGTGACTAACTCTTGGTGGTGTAATTCACAAAATCCATCTCTTAAGCATAAGCTCTGGACATGTTTAGTCATTCACCACTTTTTGGAGGAAGTTATTAGTCATATTAATTTTGTGTTAAGAATCTCACTTATTTTTGAAGATGCTAATGTACTGTTAAACTACTTCCCTTTCTCTTGGAATCTAACCGATGGTCAATGGAAATGGACCCTCCATACCCTTACAGTTGCTAAAAGACTTATATTTCAACACTGGAAAGACAGAAGCCCATTTCCTGTAAATCACTGAAGACTTTATAAACTTATCAGCATTTGAACGTATCACATACAGAAGGCAACTGTGCATCAACTTATTTTTAGATATTTGGAAATCCTTATAGATACCTATGTATAGATTTCCCGGTAGTGTTTTTGTAGCCAGAACTATATGCTTTAAATTTTTAAAATGTTTTTGCACTAATAAAATGTTTACAAAGCCGCAAGGTCAAACGGCCCTGATATGCAATCAGATAGAAATGTCCTTATTTCAACTCTAATCAAGAAAAATACAGAGACCATTCACCAGTTTTGCTAAGCTAGTTAACACCTTTACTGGCTAGGAAGTCCACCCAAACTTAAAATTTAGCCCCAAAGAAAAATCTGGAACCTTCCACACAGTGCATTTGTTAACTAGCTTAACATGACCAGTGAACTGTCTCTATTTTTTAATCAACAGACGAAACTAATTTAGCATGGAGCCATGTGTGGGCAAGTACGTGGCGGCCATTGCCCAAAGCATAGGAAATAATGGCTTGTTTTAATTTACGCTTCTGTCACAATCTCTGATTGGCTAGACCAGGGAGCAGGATAAATGGCCATTTAAAGGAATAAAAGTATCAAATAAAAAGTGCATTCAAAGTTAAGTATTATGACTTCTCCTGCTTTTTCTTATTTGCTTGAAATACGCCCGCTCCGCTGGAATCGGAATTAAAACAGAGTTCATAGCAAAATAGTAGAAAGATTCCTTCCCGGCTCCTCCTGCGGCCAGCGAGCCCTCCCTGGCGAGAAGGCGGCCAGCCCGGCGGTTCAATTAGGCGGCCCCTGGGGAGTCCGCGCAGGCGCGTGGCCGGCGCCCGGGAGGCCGCCAAAGCGCGGCTAATGCGGGGCTAATTGCATTACATGGGTGATAAGGCCCGGATTAGCTCGCCGGCCCCCGCTGGCACGAGCCGAGCCGCTCCCCGCGGGCCCCGCCCGGCCCGGGGATGCTTTGACCGCGCGCCGCTCACACGCAGGCCCGACACGGCCGTGTGCATTGAGCCAGCAAATTAAACTGCGTCGTTCGGGAGCTCGGGGAGCCTTTCACGGCAGCCAGAGCTGAGAAGAAGAGCCCCCCCCTCTCAAAAGCTGGAGGGAGGGGGCTCTCAGCAACGCCCCCGGATCCCTTCCAAATCCTGCTTCAGAGCAAACGTTCTTCAGCGTTGGCCAAGAACGCTCCCCTCTTCCCTCACACCAATCTGAGAGATTGAGCCCAGTTTGGCCATATTGAGGTCCCTCCCGTCCCCACATCCCGCCCTCCCCAGGCTCCTGCCCCCAAATCTCCAGGAATTTCCCAACCCAGAGCTGGCAACCTTGGTCTCTGCCCGGAGCCCTCAGCCAGATGGACTTGGTTTTGTTTCTGGAATGCAGTTGTTCTGCACATTTGTGACTTGACTGAAGGTTAAGAGGCGCTTTGGAACAGAAGGAAGGGGGGTCTTTAAACGAGGGGCTGCTATTAGCGTGGGGTGGTGCTGGAAGCCAGGCATGGAAGCAAATACATCAGATTACAAGTGAAAGATTCATCCACCTTCTGGAAGGCCTGATAAATCCAGAGGATCCACCATGACTCATTGACTGTAGGGAGTCTGTAAACTGCTTCTGCATCTGACGAAGAGAGCTGTGGCTGTCAAAAGCTTATGCTACAATAAAGTTGGTTAGTCTTAAAGATGTTACTGGACTGTTTACTATTCTGTAAACTGCAACACTTAGAGGTTGCAGGCTGCAGCAAAATCCAGAAACAAAAGCCACGGAATGTCTTCATGAAAAGCAGACAAAATGACAGAAAATGGTGTGCAAGCTTTCAACTTCTCTGAACACTTCATCAGGCTAGAAATATTTAAACACATACACAGAGAGATGGTAGGACGGAGGGAGAAAAAGATGTCTCCAGCCTGGATCTTCAAGCCTTTTGTAAGCTTTCTGTGTAGAAGGCCAGACAGATTTGACTTGGGGGAAGTGTCATTGGTGGGCTCCAGTGTGCAGGCACACCTCTGACTTTCTGGCAAGAAGCAAGGAGAGAGGCAGCCTCCCAGCAGAAATATAAAACCTGGGCCGTTTCCACACGGCTCCCCGCTGCTCGTAACAACCCGGAATATCGCAAAAAAACCATAGAAGATCGCGTTTTCTCACACGAGATTTGCGTGATGTGACGTCGCGCAAATCTCGTGTGAGAAAACACGATCTTCCACATTTTTTTCACAATATTCTAGGTTGTTACGAGCAGCGGGGAGCCGTGTGGAAACGGCCCAGGAGGAGATGCTCAAGACACATAATCATAGAGCAACCGACCCTTGGTTTTTGTATTTGCAGTTTGATACATCCTCTTTTGCTGCTTTGTCCCAGAAAGCCAGAGGCACACTCAGCTACAATGGTTCTGCCAGGCTCCATTTTGTCACTATGTGCCACAAAGACAACTGTGGTGTGGAAAATACGTGTGGAAGGAATTGTGGCGAGGAGGTCACACCGCAAGTATGCAACCGCTGGCAGGCTCATTGCAAGCAGAAAAATGCAGCCTTGCTCCCTCACTCAGTGTCTGCACCATCTTCTCTAGTGGCTGACACCGACACTGTTTCCCAGAATCCCTTTCTGTCCTGCTACAAAAAGGCTACAGGGGGCCCTGTCTCAACTCCCATTTTGAAATAGAAAACAATAGGATGGCTCAATTACCCTGAAACACTCGCCTCCCCTCCCACAGTCACAGGAACAGAAATGGGGCACAAGGTTGCTCCTCTTCCCTGATCTGACAGGCTTTCAGCATGGAAGAAATTGCCCTAGCACTAGCATGCAGGCCTGGGCCAGCTGGGCAGGGGCAAAAGCCACACAGACCCACCTCCTCAACCCAGCAGGCCAAGGGGGTCCTGTCAGTCAGGGCCAGTGTCAGAAGTTGACCAGGTGGGGCAGCTGCCAGAGCCCACCGGTCACCCGAGACCTACTGGCACAAAGCCAGTGCAGCGTAGTGGTTCAAGGGTCCAACTAGGATCTGGGAGACCCAGGGGGAATCCCCAGTCTGCCATAGAAGCTCACTGGGTGACCTTGAGCCACTCACATGCTCTCAGACTAACCTACCTCACAGGGTTGTTGTGAGGATAAAATAGAGGAGTGGAGAATGATGGAAGCCAATTTGAGACTCCACGGAGAGAGGGAGAGGGAGAGGGAGAGGGAGAGGGAGAGGGAGAGGAAGGAAGGAAGGAAGGCCCAGCAAGAGGCCAGTCCTGTTCCCACAATTTGTCATGGCAGGCAGGAGAGTATGAATATTTCATGCTCCACTGCCTTCTTCCCCAAAGGAAAGTGGGAGACTCATAGGGTTACCAACTCTAGGTTGGGAAATTCCTGGCGATTTGGGGATGGGTCCTAGAGAGGGTGGGGTTTGAAGAAGGAGGGGCCTCCGAAGGTTATACCACCATACACACAAAGCTGCCATTTCCTCCAGGGGAACTGATCTTTGTAGTCTGCAGATCAGTTGTAATTCTGGGAGAACTCCAGCCCCCACCTGGAGGCTGGCAACCTTAAGCGGGGCCTCTGTAATGGCACAAAGACCCATGAGCAATATTCCACTTTCCATGCAGGGGACGCACCAGGAGAAGCAGCAGAGGGCATACACTTTGCTGCCGTGGGGAGGGGGTGCCATCATGGGGGCTTGGGGGGGTGTACTCTGCCCCAGACGCAGCAAAATCTGTCACTAGCCCATTCCTGACCAACTAGGAAGCTGCTGTCAGAAAAAGCTGCAACAACTGGGCGGGCAGGGGGGAGCGCTGAGAAAGATGTTGTATAGGGATGTGCTTTCTAATACGGCCGAGATGCCAAATTAATTGATTAATCGATTTTTTAAAAAAACCTTTTGATCTATTTAAAAAGATGCCTCTAATTAAGCAAACATCATCTTTAAGCCATAGTTTTAGCTTTGGCTCAACAATCCATAAAGCTTGTGGATTGCAGTCACCGCCGGTGCTGAGGTGCTCATCTCAAGAGAGAGCGCAGCTTCTATTTCTTTTGTTTTTTAAAATGATTTCTGAGTTTACCTCATTTGGTTCTTCATTGTATGGTGAACTACTTCGGGGGCCAGATATGAACAAAAGGTGGTCTATAACTATCCTCCGTGAATGCAATAAATAAAAGTAGGGGCTTGCCCCTGCTCTCGCACAAAGGAGAGGATCCCCGGCATGACAGAGGGAGACATCATCAAGAGAAACAAAGACAGCCCTTTTTGCCTTGGGAGCGACGGTCTTCTTCCTCTGCGCTTCTACGCGGTTGGGAAGAGTTTCCATGGACTTGAGCGAAACGCTGCTTGGATCCCCGGCAACGCGATCCGCTGCTGCCCCCTGCCGGTTCACCAGCCACATCTCGTTGGCTCTAATTAGCCCCTTGGATCATCAACTCGGTGATGACTTGTCAGCGCTGCGATCCCAGGGGACCCCGGAGGGCTCGGAGTTGACTCTGATTACAGGGTTGGCTTTTCTGTTTGTTTTCTTTTCTTTTCTTTTTTCCCCTGCTGCTACTAATAGATTCGCGGGGTGGTGGTGTGAAATGCACTTTGGCTTCTGCAGTGCCCAGCTTTCCATATGGCCAGGGCTCTTTTTCTGGGAAAAGAGGTGGTGGAACTCAGTGGGTTGCCCTTGGAGAAAATGGTCACATGGCTGGTGGCCCCGCCCCCTGATCTCCAGACAGAGGGGAGTTTAGATTGCCCTCCCAGTGAGCAATCTAAACTCCCCTCTGTCTGGAGATCAGGGGGTGGGGCCACCAGCCATGTGACCATTTCAAGAGGTTCCGGAACTCCGTTCCACCACGTTCCAGCTGGAAAAAAGCCCTGCATATGGCCCAGTGAGAGTCGGGCCTGAGGGTGGCGTCTCAAGAAAGGAAAGGCATTGCCACTGCACACAAAGTACATGTGCACCCCGTGCCCCAAAGTCCCAATCTACCACGGTGCCTGTTGAAAGCCCCTGGGTGGCTGGAGGGGAGGAAAATGGCATGGTTAAGAGCAGAGCAGGCAAACTGTGTGACTTCCCTTACGTACAGCATGCAGAAATGCATTGACTGTGATCTGTCCAGGGCTGCCCTTTGCCCCTTTTCTTCAGACAACCCCACCACCAAAGCACCCCGTTCCCTGCTGGAGCTCAAATGAATGGCAAGGGAAAATGGGGGGGGGACAAGTTGATGCATCACTGACACACTAGAATTTTGTTGATCTCTATGTTTTTTTTACCATCAAGATCAGTGAAATCCTAAAGCATCAGAGATATCACTTCTAAGGTTTAATCAGAAGTGATGTCAACATGTTGACCTTGTCCTTTACTTATGCTTTGCTCCCCAAAGTCTCCAGGGTTTTCCAGACATGTGTCTGGCAATCCTAGATACGTCTCAAAAGACTGTAACAAAACTAGGAAGACTTTCCTATGGAAGCAGCCGGTTTTCCAGATGGCAGGTTTCCCCATATTTCCCCTTCTTCAGTGCCCACAGTGGCCATTTCCCCCTTCCTGCACCATTGGAGGGGAGTCATTATAGGGAGCCAGTATGGTGTAATGGTTAAGAATAAATCGAACGGTATATTCAGTGGTATATAAATCGAACGTTGTCATATTGTTAGTTATTTCAAGGAGTATATCAGCATATCAATTTGTCAATTACCAGGGGAAAGCCTGGAAATGGAAAAATGGCTGCTGGGTAAGTGGGAAAATCTTGACTTTCCCAGGCAGACCCACAGTCATTCAGGCATTGCTGTGATCTTGCCCAAAACATCACAGCAAACAAAGGTTGGGAAAGATGGGAGAAAAGCCAAGAAAAAGCCAAGTGGTTCAGGAATGCACCAATTGCCGTGGGGAAATGGGAGGAAGACCCTGCTTACATTGAAACCAGGGCAAATATGGAAAAGGTTCAGGTTTCAAAAAGATCAAACCAAGGCAGGGGGGATACAGTGAAAATGGACCATTAGGGGATGGCAATGTGTAGATGCTCCAAAAAGCAAAACAAAAAATTCGATTTAGACACAAAACTGAAACAAGACTTCCATGTGGAAGCAGCCATGGGAAAAGCACATGGCCCTGACTGCATCCTGAAATGCATTAGAAACATCTTGTCTGACTTTTACATCTGACATCAGTTGGGAGGGTGCCTGTAATTATTTCTTTTGCCATTATCTTTTGCCATTTTTGTAAGATCTCTGCTTTGTACTTGTAAATGTCACATTATTTCCAATTTCCTTCAATAACCAATCCCTTTTACAAATTATAACTCTGCAACTTCCTGGACATTTATAATGTTTTGCCTACCTATCTCCATACTTGGTTTACTCACATCAAGTGGTTTCCTGTTAATATCAAGGCTAATTTACCTTTCTTGGAATTGCTTTCAATGCATTAGTGAACCTCTAAAGGGGAGGGTTTTTAACAGGTTTTCAGAGCCTCTGATGGATCACAAAGAGTCAGGCTAGCTGTGCAGGAGTTGAGTCTGGAAAGTTCTCTGTGCCTGCCCAGAAGTTTGAGTTCTTCACCATTACCAACTGAAGTTGCAGTCTCCAGCAAGAAAAGTGATAAGTCCAGGGCTCATTTCAAGGGGGAACACACAGGAACGCAGTCCCAGCAGTTCCCCAAAGAGGTCACATGTCAGGTGGCCCCACCCACCTGACTCTCAGCCATTTGGGGCCCATTTCAGCCTGGATTGGGGCCCAAACGGCCCGGATCGGGCCTCTGATGGGTGGTGGATCACTCTCCTGCTCATCAGTGGCCCGATCTTGACCATTTTGGGCCCCTTTTCAGCCATTTTCAGCCCTTTTGCCATTTTGGGCCCAATTTCAGCCCTGAATGGCCACGATTGGGTCCAAAACAGCCAGGATAGGTGATGTCAGGGGGTGTGGCATATGCAAATCAGTTATGCTAACGACACACTTCCGGTGATGGCAAGGGGTGTGGCATATGCTAATGAGTTGTGCTAATGAGTTATGCTAATGAGTTCCTCCAGGTCTTTTTCTATGAAATGACCCCTGGATAAATCTATACCGCGCCTAGCATAGAAGTGGAAGGTACAAGATAAACGTTCAACAGAAGCAGCAGCAGTAAATTAAGCAAGCGTGCACACCTGGTAACAGAGTGTCACAGACTGGGTCCCCCCAAAGGAGTTCCCATCTCCCTGTGTGAAGCACTCACAATAATGAAATATCTTCTGCTGACGCCTTTTAATTCCCCAAATGATTAATTTTCAGTGGATTAGAATCAGGATGGCTATTTAATTAACAGGAATGTCAAGCTTGCTTATGAGTCATTTAAAAAGCCCAGTGATTGACTTGTTAATATGTAAGAAATCAATTAGCTGCTCCCCTCTTCCCCCCCCCCATCTGTCTCTCTAAGAATCCTTTTCGTTTCTTCCAACAAGAGAGGAGAATTACAGGTCGTGAAGTGCTCTTGCTTCTTGATCAGGGCATCCCAGTGGAGGTCGGGATTCGAGTTCTGCTGTTTTCCCTTAGCATCTACAGGAGCAATGACATGGGAGCCTGTCTTTATGCACAAAGTGAAAGTAATGAATGCCAAAGGTTTTATGAGATGTTTGCAATAGGACACAGTTCAGTTTCACGCCTAGGGAAAATGTGTGAGATTGCAAAATATGGTTTGGTTGCTCTTTAACAGCCTTTTAAAATCCTACTATGCAATCCTACCGTGCACATTATGACCAGAGTAGAATTTTTCCAGGTGTCTCTCTCCCCGCTCACCCAACATTCTGTCAGTACAAGCTTAGAGGTAAGGTATGAATTTTAATCTGCATTAATTCATGTGAGTTCAGGCAAGGGAGGGGGGAGCAGCTATTTACTCAGAGTTAATGCAATGAGAGTGTGATGAGAGTGTACGCTTCTGTACACAGGATTAGACCCCTGGGATTTTACACTTCTGTTGTCACATGGCTTCTGACTCGGCAAATACTGTCACTTTTATGATTACAATATTTGGTAACAAAGTCTGTGGCAACAAAACAGCATCAAGTCAGATTGGCATCCTAGAGCCTTTTTGGGCCGGGGAACAGCCATATATATAATCAGAACCATCAAACTGAACAAGGAAGGTGGTACAAAGGAACATCCGACAGTCAAAATAATCTGGAAAACAGGAGATCAAGTGTGTGTTTTACCAAACTGCGTTGGAGCAAAGCCATGATTCTTAGCAGGGGTCATTTCGTAGAAAAAGAGCTGGAGGAATTCATTAGCATATGCCATACCCCTTGGCATCACCAGAAGTGTGTCATTAGGATAACTGATTTGCATATTCCATACCCCCTGACATCACCTATCCTGGCTGTTTTGGACCCAATCCTGGCCATTCAGGGCTAAAGTTTCACCAGAAGTGAGGCTCATGACCCACTGCAACTGGCAGTAGTTTTCTGTGTTTTTTTGTCCGGCTGCTATCTTAAATGATCTCTTTCTGCCTCTTTAAAGACTCATAATTTAAAGTCGGGGCTTTTCCTGGCCTCTTTTGTTCTCCCTTCGGTAGCATGGGTGGAATGAGGCTTTGATATGGGGCAGATTCAACAATAAGATAGCAGTTTCATGAAAAGGAAAATTTAGCGTTACTTGTAAATTAAAGCCATTGAGTACAACGAGGAAAAACTCCATAAGCAAAAATGTCTTAATAATGCCTGAATGAAAGAAAAAAATAAAATACCATCTCTGTTCCATAGTTCTATAAAGTTTTTAAAGAGTAATGGGTCTGGGAAAACCCAGACCCAACTCAGATTCCTTACAGCCACACAGCAGCTGCAGGGAATGAAAAATAAAGGAGCCCAAACAGGCCCAAAATGCTGCGATGGGAATGGGGGAGGCAGAACTCCTGCCTCCCCACCAAGCCATTTTTTCATGCTAAATTAGTGCTGGGGGTGGGGAGCTACTTCTCAGTTTTTGCTGCTCTGAGTGCATAGAATACTCCATGTGGAGCAGCAAACATTGAGAAATAACTCCTCCCACACACACACACTGTTATTTCAGACCTAACTCCTTAAAAACCGGCATGTCCCTATGATATTCTTAAGAGATTGGCAGAATAATCTCAAAGTTATCAAATTTCAGTTTCTAGCTCTTTGAGCTTGCTTTGCATGGGTGAGTCTTGCCACAGGCCACATCGCCTCTTTCTCTCCCAGCAGGAGAACTTAAAGAGAGAGAGTTCTAGCTGTCTCATCTGGCATTCTAAGTAAGATTCCCAGCAAGAACCTCAAACCCTCAGCCTTTGATCTCTAGGCTCGCAAAGTCCCCATTGAGTTCATTCTGATTTTTTATTTTTATTTGGGAGAGCCCAAGCATCTAGTTGTATTAGCGATGACTCACCTTTTATATTGCGTAGACGCAATTGTGCCCTCACCAACTGATCAGCTGGGGAAGGGGCAGGATAGGTGAGCCCACCACCTCCACCCTTCCCAGCTGATTGGCCAGGGAAGGGGCACCAGGGAGGCCATCGCCTCCGCCCTCCCCAGCTGAATGGCCGAGGAGGAGGTGCTGGCCCGCCGCCTCCACCCTCCTCAGCTGATAGGCCAAGGAAAATGTGCTGGGGAGCCAGCCACCTCTGCCCTCCTCAGCTGATTGGCCGAGAAAGAGGTTCTGGGGAGCCTACTGCCTCCGCCCTTCCTAGCCAATCGGCCAGGCATCAGCTCAGATAAATCACATGGGACTTACAACTGAGTTGACCATCTGAGGATGGTTCCCTTAGGATTACTTTCACTTTCCTGGGAACAAGACTCATTGAATAAAATGAGACTTACTTCCAAAGTATAGTGGCTTAGGCTTTCTCCTTAAGAAATAGGGTACAGCAAGTGGGGGCTTACTAAGACTTGAAGGGGGCATCTCATTTGACTTCCCCCACCATGCCCCCCTTCCCTTCCCTGTCCCCCATGGCCACTCCCCTTTTTCTGTTTCTTTATCTCTTTCCCACTCACCTTTGTCTGCCCCCCCCAGTCTTCACCTTCCCCTCTATTTCAGCTGCATGATGAGGAACCTGCAAGAACATGCAAGGGGGTGCTTCACCTTCCCTTTTATCCCCTTCCCCGCACTGTTTCCTCTTTCCCTTCTCCTGGCAGCCTCTATATGCTCACCTTTCCCTACATCCTTCAAACCCACTAAACACCTTACGTTTGATCTGCCCCTCATCTTCATCAATATTGACTAATTTATTTCATTTGCCTTTTTCCACAATGCCGAGCCAAAGCAGCTTTTTATTCTGCGAACTGACCTTGCACCTACCGACATTGACCTTCCATTTACATTAAGAAGACGACAATTTCCTGTAAAACTTGCCTTTGCTATGACCATTAATAAATCTCAAGGTCAAACACTAGAGAAAGTAGGTGTCTACCTTCTTGAACTAGTGTTTACCCATGGACAGCTTTATGTTGCATTATCGAGAATGCAACACTTTGGCGATGTGAAAGTTTAAATTGTGTCAGGACCACAGCATGGCAAGTTAATTCCCAATTCTGAGAAAGTCTTTACAAAAAAATTGTATATAAAGAAAATTTTCAACATTGATGACTGATTGTTATGTTTCATGAAAAATAAAGAAAAAAACAACAACCGCTTTCTAGAGCCTGTTGTATTTTTTCCCACAACGGGCTTTGTTGCTAGTTAAATAAAATCAACTGCCATCCTTCTATTCAGGCTAAAAGCTGGCTAGGGAAACTTATTCTGCAGCTTTTGTCCAACAAATAATTTGAAACGCGCCTCTGAGCATTAGCAGAGTGTAAATTGGACATTTCTCTTCTGAAGTTGTAATTTTTACTCGCGTTTCCTAACTAATCCAAACCAAGATATGTCACAAGCAGAGAGCAGCCCTGAAACCTACAGCAAGATGCTTAGAACAAACAATTCCAAACTCATGCAAGCTAGGCCAGCTACATGGCTCAGTGAAAGTGTCAGGCTTACAAGTCAAAATGTGGGCCGCAAGTCCCTTTTCATCTCTGTGTGTGGCAATGGATGAAACAGGAGCTGAGCATGCACAAAGCCCAACTCATCCCAAGGAAACACAAGCTGCTACAGCCTCACAGCACCCAATGTCCTCCTGCTCTAGGCTATGGCATGTCTTTTGCCCCTGCGGAGGCAGCCGGGGAACAAGAATATATGTGTGGCTTAGAAAGGGGGACTCTTTCTTTCTCGAGCCCAACAGATCCAGTTCCCTGTTAAGGGAGATGGGCACAATGTGGGATATAGCTAGTATATATTCAGAACATGTCAGCAACTGGAGCACGCAGTGAGGGACCAGGTGGAAATGGCCAAGGTGAACGTCTTCCCATGCACAAATAGTTTTCAAAGACAAGAAGGCAGCCTAAACTGGCTTAATGATTGCATTTGATGCACTACAATAGCTTTTTTCTTTGTCAAATGGGCCTTTGTAATGACAGTGGCTGCTGCCCACGGCACACATGCATGTGAATGCGCACACACTGCAGAGGAGACAGCTCAAAGGTAGCCAAAGGGTTAAAGACTTTTCACAAAGTTGCCGCACCACTGTGCATAATAGGCACATTAAAGCAGTGCATGCTGGGAGAATCAGCAAGTGGCCATTTGGAACAGCATCCCTCTCTAATAGCTGTGATTTCCACAACCTGCAGTCCAGTGCCGAGGAGCCGTTTTCTCTGGACTTGGGCCCCAAAGGAGGGGCTGGTGTCAAAGATAGTTCAGTCCAAGGGCCTGTCGGGCTGCTGCCGGTAGTTTGGAACTATTTTGTCTGCAGTTGCTAAACAGGCAGGCTGCATCTGATGGAAAAGGAGAGAAAGATGTGCCATGTGTCCAGTCAGCTAACAGCTCCAGAGTCCATGTGACACGGAGGGAAGAGCATTGTCTTTGGATTGGAGTAGCTTAGATTTAAAATCATCTCCATTAAGCAAACAGAGGGTGTCACATGTCACTTCCACACGGGGCTTTTTTTCAGCTGGAACGCAGTGGAACGAAGTTCCAGAACCTCTTGAAAATGGTCACATGGCTGGCGGCCCCACCCCCTGATCTCCAGACAGAGGGGAGTTTAGATTGCCCTACGCACCGCTGAGCAATCTGAAAACTCCCCTCTGTCTGGAGATCAGGGGGCAGGGCCACCAGCCATGTGACCATTTTCACAGAGTGCAATTTAAACTTTTAAAAACTCCCCCCTTGTTCCAGCTGACCCAAAGTGATGTCATTGTGTGGTCCTGGAAGTGTGCGTGCATTTTGTGCACACGCATGTGGTACAGGGGCACTACCTCTCGCCAAGAGTTACCCCCTGTGCTGGCAACCCACTGATTTCCACCACCTCTTTTCCTAGAAAAAAAGTCCTGCTTTCACACCAGATAATTGGTCTGGCTTTGCCGCTGATGGGAAGTGGGTTTTTTCCCCCTGCTTCCACTCAGCACTGTGGAGCTCTTCTGGCTGTCCTACAATCTTTCCTAAACCTGCTTTACCACAATCTATTAGGAAAGACCCTGGGAAAACCAGGACGGCTGCTATGTGGATGGGAAGTCCAACTTTTTCCCTATCCTGCCCACATCAGCACCATCTCCCTGCCCCATTCTTTCATGATAAATATTCCCCTCCCTGGAATGCAAATGAAAGATGGGAATTAAATTGCTATAATGCTATAAAGATATATCAATTGCACATTTTACATCACCTGACAAAGTGGGGAAGGGAATAGCCACCGTGGAGGAATAGGATAGAGGACATGTTGAGAAGCCTACGGTGTTTGTCCTGTTGCCCTGGCACTGAATGGGTAGCAACAACAAGAATATCAAGGAGAACTGTGTGTAACTCACCAGTCTCTCATCTTAGCCTACCCTGTAGGGCTGCTGTGATGATAAAGTGGATCAACTGCATGCAACCTGAGGTCCTTTAAGGAAAGGTATGATATAAATGAAGTTAAATAATGCTGATAAATTTCAAAGTACTTGGAAATCACTTTGCCCAACAGGGCTGTTGATGAAATGAAGAAGAGAATGACATAAGAGGTCCCAGTAAGAGAGGAAGGTATAAACGAAACAAAAATATAAATAAATAGTAAAAAAAACCATAAATGCAAGGATAAGCGTTATTTAAATTGATAAAAATCAAATCAGATCATGTACATTGGAATTTGCTTCTGAGGATTTCTTCCCAGATGCCGTTCAGCTCTGGGAGAGCTTCGTTGGACCCCTGCTGAGCTGTGGCATGATTTATCCTGGGTTTTAGCACATAATGTGCACGCTGCACGGCGTGGCAGGTGCATGAACAGAAGACGGATGAGACTTCCCTGCCGATTTAATACATCAAAGCTGAGAATGACACAAACCATCTGAAACAGCTGCCGAGTGACATGACAAAGCAATGCAGTTGAGTCGGGCTCTGGGAGTTTGCTTTGTTGGACAGAGATGCGACAATAATTGCTGCCCTCACCAGCGCCAAGGGAGGCATCCTTCCCTGTCTGCTCGGGGTTGCAGTGGGGTCTGTCGAGAAGAAAATGCCACCCTGAAAGGAGAAGAGAGGTTGCTGCTCCTCTCTTCTCACCTAAAAGGGGAAGGACTTGGGAAAATGCAAGAGGTACTTCTTGAAGTACCTGTCATCTGTTTGCACCTCCAAATGGGTTTTCCTGCTGTGAAGGAGCTCATTTAGGACCTTTTATGTGTTCTCCGTAGAGGGATTGTAGATGAGGTGCACCTTACACCTTTGAACCAGCAACTGTACTCCTGAGAGTCGCAAGAGATCGACCTTTGGGTGTCCAGCCTCCCCCTCCCTCCTTTCTCTCCCTAAACCAGGAGGCTTTTGGCTTACACCCTTAATCTCCATTCCCTGTCTGAAATCCAAGTCAGCGCATTGATACACTTTCTCTCTCCTCCTCCCCCTCATTAATAACAGTAACAGTGTGCTTATACACTGCTCTTCAAGCCAGATTAGTGCCCACTCAGAGCAATGAACAAAGTCCGTTATTATTATCCCCACAATACAGCTGGAGAGCTGGGGCTGAGAGGAGTGTCTTACCCAAGGCCACCTGCTGAGTTCATGGCAGTAGTAGGAGTCGAACCAGCAGAGTGCAGATTTGCAACCCAACCACTTCACCACTATGCTACAGCATTACTGGCCTTCCCACTTGCAAGCTCTTTGCAGGGAGGGACCTGCCTGTTTTTTCTTCTTCTTATGGAACTCTGTGATGTACTGTGTACTTTGACAGCACTATGAGAATGACTGCAGCTAATTTTTTTTAAAATATCCTTGTCCAATTAAGGGGCAGGGTGTGGTTCTTTCTGTGCATTCGTGTGGCTACTCCATTCACCCACAGCCTCATGCAGGAATGGCATTTCAGCATCTCTTTGCAAGGGGAGGATTCACAATTTCAGTTCTTTTCTTGAATCCTTCATTATACAGTCTCCAGGAGTTCCCACCTATTGACAGGAATTCCAATTGAGCCCGCTTGTGGGGAGGGCGGGATATAAATATAATAAATAATAATAATAAAATAATAATAATAATGTATAACTAGGAACCTGCATTGCAGAATTAACCCAGGAAACCAGTTTACAGTAGTAAATAAGCCAGACTTGGACCAAAGAGACCAGAGGTGGAATCCATGCGCAGACACATTAATGTGGATAAGGGATCCAATAGCAAACTTTCTGAAGTGATGGGAAGATCCTCCAGGCTCAGTTACAGAAGAGCATGCCCTGTCCTGGATAGCCCAGGTGAGCCTGATCTCATCAGATCTCAGAAGCTAAGCAGGGTCAGCCTTGGTTAGTAATTGGATGAGAGACCTCCAGTGAAGACCGGAGTTGCAGAGGCAGGCAATGACCAGCCACCTCTGATAGTCTCTTGCCGTGAAACCCCCACCAGGGGTCACCATAAGTCAACTCTGACTTGAGTGCTTTCTCCACTCCATCCTGCATGTACGCATTTCCCTCCCTCAAAAACTGGCAATCAGAAGCATGGAGAGGTAAGATCCCACCCCCCACCCCAAGTGCCTGGACCCCCGACCCCATGGTAAAAGAAGTGGATGTCCTCCTTCTTCCCCATCATGGCCTCTTCCTAGGAATCGGTTCTGATGGTGGCAGCATCCTCCCGGTCCATTGTCCGCCTGAATCTGGAAGAGCAGGTGCCAAACGATAGTCTTGGAGCAGAGGAAACTGTTGAATGCACTTTCCCCAAATTCAGATGTGCAGCATCCCAAAGGAATGCTCTCCAGCGGCTCCTTCTCCTGCCTGAAGAAGGAGCGAGATGCAAAGGGTTAATTCCATGCCTAGCTCTCAGCATGAGGCAGAGGGGCACGGGGAAGCAGGGCTTGATTGCTTAAATTGTAGATTGCCTCTTGACATTAATTACTATGTAAATCCGACAGATTAACATTGTCGGATGATGAGTGACAAGTTTCACTTGGAGCTGGCTTTCTCAGGTGTTTGGCTGCTCTGTAAGTTGCCATGGCAATCGGCTCATTTTTAAAGAAATGTCTGGGAGCCAGCACCCGGGGTTTCACACAGAGACATTTTCACAATGCCAAAACACAGTGGGGGTGTCTGGCAGTGCCAAGACACAAGACCCCTGCCCCATTCTTGGAGTGAGCAGGGGAGAGCAGGGCCTGGCCAAAAACCAGGTTTCTTGATGGTCTTTCCTTGGCTCTCCACCACACAGCTAATCTCTAGGTCAAAAGCAAGAGCCCAATTGTTTTGAACCTTCACTGCCATGAAGAGCAATGCTTCACACTCAGTAAAGAACCTGGTGGTCTCAGCCTTCTGGAAGCTCTCTTTCCACTGACTCTATGGGGAGGACAGCTGTCTTCATTTTTGGTATACAGCCCCCAACAGGATCTAAATTGTATTTCCTAAAAAAAGATGCAGGCAGAGGAAAAAATGTTCTTCTTGGTGAAAAATGATATGAAATGTCTCAGCTACAGCTAGGGTTGCCAACTCTGGGTTAGAAAATTCCTGAAGATTTGGGGAAGGGCTTAGGGAAGGGGCGGAATCTCAGCAAGGTAAAGGTAAAGGTGCAAGCACCAAGTCATTACTGACCCACGGGGGGACGTCGCATCACGACGTTTTCTTGGCAGACTTTTTATAGGGAGGTTTGCCGGGGTGGTTTGCCATTGCCTTCCCCAGTCATCTACACCACTCTTGGTAAAGCTGCAGTACTACAGCCCAAATTCTGCTCACGACCTGAGTTCGATCCTGGCGGAAGCCAGGTTCAAATAGCTGGCTCAAGGTTGATTCAGCCTTCCATCCTTCTGAGGTCGGTAAAATGAGTACCCAGTTTCCTGGGGGTAAAGTGTAGATGACTGGAGAAGGCAATGGCAAACCACCCCATAAAAAGTCTGCCAAGAAAATGTCATGATGTGACATCACCCCATGGGTCAGTAATGACTCGGTGCTTGCACCTTTACCTCAGCAAGGTATAATGCCATAGAGTCCATGTTTCTAAGCAGCCATTTTCTTCAGGGGAACAAATTTCTGTGGTCTGGAGATCAGTTGTAATTCCAGGAACTCTGCAGGCCCCACCTGGAGGTTGGTAACCCTAACTGCAACAACATCCTTCCCCAATATGAAGTAGGGTTATCAACCTTTGATCTGCAGCAGTTATCAGACGCCATTTTGCTCCGTGCCTGAAAAGCTTCAACTGCCCATTTCTGCATATTAAACCTCTGTCAAAAGGATGGGATTTTTCCCCCCTGGCATGTTGGCAATCTTACCTTGAGGACATATCAGGCTTGGCTCTGTTAAAGTTGCAGGGGAAGGAGTTGGGGTTGGGGTGCAAAAGCAGTAAGAGAAGATCGGGCCAGTGAACAAGCATGACCCAGAAACTTTTTTAGGAACCCAGCGGCATCCTCTGGCCGATGGGTGCCTGGAGGCGGAGGCCTGCTGAGAGCTTGTGTGGTGCCCTCCCTAGCTCAAGGGTTCAAACTCTCCATCTCTGGGCAAGACCCTGGCAACTGTAAAACTGATACGACGAACAGGCAAACATCTTTCTGAGACCTGCCTCTTCAGACAGCTCCTGAACTTCTTGGGGGCCTGCTATGCTTTAGCATTGGCACTTCGAACAGTCCCTTTGCTGTTTGAGAGAACATCTTCCCACCGTCACCTGCATGCCATCTTATGTTTGACGGAGCGCCTGAAGCAATCTCCACGCAATCTTTCTTCATTGTGGCGTTTATTTCCTGCTGGTGTCACTCACCTGCTTGCTAGGCAAAGATGATGAACAGCTCCTCGTTTTCATCTCCTCACTGAGGATTCCCCTCCTTCCCACTTCATCTTGCCCAGCCAACAAGAAAGAGGTGCTTACACACACACACAAACACACAAGCCACTGCAAGAAGACGGAGCTGAGAGTGTGAGTCTACCACTTTGTGATAATCAGGGCATGACATAGTGCTGTGTGAGGGCTGGGCTTATGGCCGTTGCTCCAACCTAGATGGCTCTAAACATTTGCTTAGCTCCCATATGCACTTCTCCCCACAGTTAAGGGGTTAAAAGGGTGGGTATGAGGTGCTAAGTATCCCAGAGCAGGGGTACCCAGGAGCCTTTGCCATGGCCAGAAAAGGGCACTGCTGGCCTCCGTTCCACTCCGCACAGTTGCTATCACTGCAGCTGACCGAAAGCAGCTAGGGATCCAGCAATTATCCATAGCAGACAGGTGTAAGTTGGGCTGCATCTGGCCCCACAGAAACTCTGGCCTGGCTTCTTTTTGTTTGAATGGCCCAACTGCACTCATGTGGCCATGCAAACAGAGTCAAGCATTTTACATGCTTTCACAGGAAACACTGGGGACAGCCTCTCCCGGAGAGGGCAGCAGGGGACAGAGGAAAATGCTACATTTCTTTCTCCCCCCAAATGCCAGCCAGCATTGTCTCCATAACGTGTGTGCCCTGCAACATACAAAGAGGTGGAGGGAGGGAGAGAAAGAGGGACACCTTAAAAGTGTCTGCAAGAATTAAAAGGAAAAAAAGAGTTCAGGCCCACAACAAAATTTTTCATTGAAATCCGTAGATTCAAAGGATCACCGCCCTTTCTCAAAGGAAGGGAGAAGAACCTACATGGAACAAGGAGAGGGCCTGGCTTGCTGGCTGTGCCAGCTCCAGCTTCACCAGATTATAGGGTTGCCAACTCTGGATTAAGAGGGTCATGAAGACTTGGGGTGCAGCCTGGGGCAGGTGGAATTTGAGAAGAGAGCTCAGTGAGGATGTGATTCCATACAGTCTGCCTTCCAAAACTGCTGTTTCCTCCAGCTGTACTGATCTCTGGGCATCAGTTGTAATTCCAGGAGATCTCCAGACACCACCACCACCACCCCCATGCATGTCAAGTACATAGATCTTCTGCCAATCCACAAGTAGCGCTGTGTGTATTTCTAGCTCCTTTGTTCCTAGTCTGCCATGAAGTTTCCAACTTTATCCAGTTGCCGAACACCTCCTCTGCCCTCTGTGCCGTAAAACCCAGCCACTTCCACTTTTCTGTTTGATGGAGAGAGGATTGCAGTCCTCAAGAATTCCATTCCAATCTGATAGAAAAGAAACAGGTTTCATCCAAAATTGTGTTTTACTGACGCTTAGGGAACGAAAATGAAAGCAATAATAAAAATGAATGCATGTAATAATGAATCCAGCAACATCAAATTAAGGTTTTTCGAAAACAAAAATGAAGAAAAATGCACACCCCTGGAGACTGGGCTAAATATTTTTCCTCCACATATTCCACAGTAAGCTCAGAAACAGTGGGGGAGTTTTTTTTTTTAATCTATTTTTCATTGCTAGTGGGGGGCATGCCTTTGAACTTCCCAGTGACTGAGTCTTTGCATATATTCATACCAAGTGTTGCCCTCATGTTCCCTAGCTTATATTTACAATCCAAAGGACTAGCAACTTGATTTTTTTTAAATGAAAACTTGATTTTCTCATCACCCACTATCCATTTCTTCTTCTTCATCATCATCAACAAGAACATGGAAGAATAGTGTGCACCCTGTCCATATCTATGTGCCCTATGGGGAGCATTCCATGTTCACACACCCCCTCCTCCTTCTATAACTGAAGCCTTGGTCTGGTGTCCCACTGGGCGATCTCCCCATATGGCCTCCTGCTGGGTTTTATATATCTTCCACTGGGACTGCTGAGAGCTCTTTCTTCCTGCTCTGACTTACACCTGCCAGGCTGTAAAAATGTCTTCATCTTATTAACACAAACCAATCCATTGACTCTAATTACTCTGCTTGTTGGAGAAAAGGATTTTAATTAACTCCGTTCTTTTCTTGGGGAGGATCCCAAAAGAGCAAGCTACATGCCAGGCCTCTCTTCATTGATTGGTTTATTTATTTAGATGTTCTCTTATAGATGGCAACATCATTGCTGGCTCAGAGATCGCAAACCATCATGCAAGGTGGCGCTGATAAAATTCTGAAAGGGGCCTCAGTCACTCCCAGAGCCGTTAAGCACAGAAATGTTTTTTTTCCTAATGTCCCAGTGCAAGAGAGATGCCATCCAATTCAAGTGGGAACAGTGAGAGCAGGTCCTTCGAGATCAGCGGTCTCAGGTTTTTTGCTGCTTTTTCTGCACCATGGTAAAGCACCTGCTTTGCGCACAAACAGTCCCAAGTTCAGTCCCTGGCTTAATGGACTCTCCCTAAAGTCCCAGAAAGCTTCTTCCAGTCGCTGCTGCCACTGGGGCCAGTGGGCTGCTTTGCACAGCTATGTGCTTCCTAGCAGAGTCAAAACCTGGGGACCACATATAAGCAAGGCGAGGAAGGAGCTGTGCAATGCAGTGGAGGCCAAGCATGACATTATTGAGTCATCAGCTGGTGCAGAAAAAAAAAAGGGAATCGCACACATGCCTTATACTGAATCAGAGCATTGGTCCATCAAGGCCAGCCTTGTCTATTCAGACTGACAGCAGCTCTCCAGGATCTCAGGCAGAGGTCTTGAACATTTCCTACTTCCTGGTCCTTTTTAACTGGAGCTGCCAGGGATTGAACCTGGGACCTTCCACATACCAAGCAGACACTTTACTATTGAGCCATAGCCCTCCTCCCCTGGTAGTCAGTGGTCGCTGGGCTGGGTTTGTTGGATGAGTGTTAACAGAGCCACCGGGTTCCTTTGAAGGCATGGCAGGATGTCTGCAGCAGCTTCTCACCAGGCAGCTTGCAACAATGCAAAAGAATGAGAGCACTCTCCAAAAATCTATCAAGGCCACAGCGGCTCTCACTCTGTTGGCTGCGCCATGGAAGGAGCCTTGTTCTCCTGCCTGATCTTTTCTCAAGAGAGCTGACTGGTCTTTGAGGTGAGAGGGGCCGACGGCCAGGGCTGCTGTGCAGACCTTCTGCCCTTTGGATCTTTCAGAGGGGCCTCTCTTTTGATCCTGAGCTTGGCCACCTTTGTTGGGGTTGTTGCCCCACAAAGTTAACCTCTCAGAGGGAACGAGGGCACGATGATTGCTCTCTGTCGCTGCTGATGCTTCCTGCTGTGGGCACCAGCAGGTTTAAGAGCGTTCGACCTTTGTGATCTCTCCCTTTCCCCTCCACTCTTTAAAAAGAACCCATCTGGTCTGCATGAGTGCCAGCCTCCAGGTGGGGCCTGCAGACCACCTAGAATTACAACTAGTCTCCAGACCACGGAGATCAATTCCCCTGAAGAAAATAGCTGCTTTGGAGGGTTAACTGTATGGCATTATACCCTGCTGAGGCCCCTCCCCTGTCCAAACCCTGCCTTCCCCAAGCTTCACCCCCAAATCTCCAGGAATTTCCCATACTGAGTTGGCATCCATACTGGGATAACGGAAGCAGACTTTTCATTCTTCAGTTATTTTTTGCGCAGCCAGTGCTGTACACACTGCCAAGCAACCTGCCTCTTTGGTTTCTCTCTTTTTCCCTTCGACCTGCTCCTTCCGCCTACCCCTGGCCAATTTTCTTTCCCATCATAAGATGCTTTTGCCCATTCAAGGAGGGGTGGGGTGGAGAGCCTCGGAACAAAGGTGGGGGGCATTGTTCTGTTCCGTTCTCGTGGTGGGCTCTGCGCTCTTTTGTTCTCTGTGAATAAAGCATGCTGGGAAATGGCAAAAGAGCATCGCAAATTATGTGGGGAATGGGCTGTCTTCCAAGCCACGGGCTGGGTGAATGCACCCTGGTGTAGGGTGTGGGGAACGAGGGCCTGGGGGCTTCTGCCACGAAGCATGGGGGAGGGGAATATAGCATCTCTGCAATTACAGTTAATGATAGCAGAGCTATAATTATAGAAGAGAAAGCACATCATCAGAATGGGAGATGTGCACACGAATAAACACACAAAGGCTTGTGCTTCAGGGAGGGGAAATCCCATTTTATGTGTCCCTTCAGCCACACATAGTTTGTTATGGAAGACAGCAAGGACTTATTTGGAAGGTCTGTAGGACAGAACGAATTATTCAGAAGATGTGTCAGTGTGTCTGCTTTTTAGGTTGGCTTGCCAAATCTGGGTTGGGAAATTCCTGGAGATTTGGGGGTGGATCCTGGGAAGGACGAGGTTTGGGAGAGGAGGGACATCAGCAGGGTATAATGCCACGCAGTCCACCCTCCAAAGCAGCCATTTTCTTCAGGGGAACTGATCACTGTCTTCTGGAGATCAGTTGTAATTCCAGGACAATCTCTGGGACCCACCTGGAGGTTGGCAACTCTCTTTTTAGGACACTGCTGTTTGGGATAAGCACAGATGAGGTTTGACGTCACCCAAGACTCAGCCCCAGAACAGGATTTCAGTGCCAACACTCAATATTAGAACATGTAAGTCTGTTTCTTTAAGCACCCATGCTTTTCCTTCATCACTAAGGAACCTCAGTCTCCCACATTAGAAGTTGGGCGCCCCTTTTGGGAAACCAGATTTTGCTAGCCTTCTTTTCTACCAACCTCACCCCCAAAACTTCAAAGCCTGCCAGGAAGTCTTCTTAGGACGAACAGGCAGCTTGCTGTCTGCTTCTGCAAGGCGATGAGTAATTAGCCAGGCAACACCAGCCTCTCCGACACAAGGGAGACCAGGGCAGCCCCCCCCCTCCTTCCCCCTGCCAAGGGCTCCTCTGTCTTGGCCCAGCTTGGCTTCCAGGAATGCCTTAATGAGCAGACCCATCTGCTCCCAATAAAGGTAGGCTCTGCACAGACCATCCTCTTTGGATTTACGTACACCCCAGCAAGACTCTTGCAGAATATTTCTTGAAATATGTCTTGCCAGCTCATAATGCTTCGCCTTTGGCGGGGTGCTGAGGGACTCTGGCACTAAGCCTCCGAGGCTGCAACCTTCCGAAATTCAGCTTACAGCTGAATTATCCAGCTTTGCTCAGGTGGACGCCTACAGAATTTCAATGGGGTAGCCCAGCAATGCAGCAGCCCACCGCCTCTGTTGAAAGCAGGGCAAATCCTTTAGCCTGTCGAATCTAAGGGCTGCATCACTTTCCTCTTTCAGGCATTCTAATCATCAGTGAGCCCAAATTGTTGCCAGGAATGGTCTCCTTGTGAGTAGGGGGGAATTAGCAGCAAGGAGGAAGGCTATATGAGAGGGGTAACAACTGATAACTCCTCCAGTATTTACAGGGTCCCTTCCCCAAGGAGGCAGGTGAAACTGGTCATCTTAAGTAAAAGAGTGTTTTTATTTAAAGGGGGGAACTCACACACACACACAAGAAATTGTTCACAAACACACAATGCCTAGGAAAAGCAGTGGTAGCAATAATTACCTATCTGGAGGGTAGGGTAGTCCACGGAGGAAGAGTTTCAAACTTCCCACGTTCTCTGCCAGGAGAGAGAGTCTTAGGGAGTGGTCCTAAGGGAGCAGCTCTTGGATCGAGGAAACATGCACAGTTTGAATGGGGCAAGAGCCCTGGTTCTTATAGAGCAAAATATGTCCTGAAGCTGGGGAGCCACCTCAGCCATTGGAACAAAGACCCTAAAGGTCATTTCCTGGGAGTTTGATTACTTTGATTACTTGCTGCCAGAGGAAATGCAAAGTATCTCCTGCTGCCTCACAAGGGGCAGTTTGCTAATGAATTTCCCCAGAGGTGAGTTGACTAATTTAGATAGGAATGGCATCTTCCCAGGAACAAATTATAAACTTATCAGTACTAACTGATTGCTCCTAGATCTTGGGGTGGGGATTTCATCATGGAAGGAGGATATCGGAATATGCTAAGAAGGGTGACTCAGTGAGACCCTATCTTATCACAGCTCATGCCCACAGCTGGGAAGGCAGTAAATACAATCACTGTGGTCACTCTACATTTGCATGAATATTCTATTTATGCTTGATCTCTCAGGCAGGACTCAGCAACTCTGGGTGGAATTCTCCTGCTGAGGATCAGGCTGCATTAATTCAGGGGCTCTGTGATTTTTATATCACAGGCAGCTATCAAACAGCTATTAAATATGGCAGAGGCCGTGGCCACCTACTTACAAAATGATTTTTAAAAACTGCCCCAGATTTAGAAATGGGTTGTGGGTGAGGCTTTATTCAAGCTTTACTTATTTGGCATGGAAGGAAGAAGCAGGTGATTTCAAGTAGATGGCCATGTTGCCCCGTAATAGAATAGCAAGATTCGGGTCCAGTATCACCTTAAGAGAGCCAGTATGGTGTAGTGGTTAAGAGCAGTGGGACTCTAATCTGGAGAATCGAGGTTGATTCCCCACTCCTCCACTTGAAGCCCACTGAGCGACCTTGGGTCAGTCACAGCTTCCTGGAGCTCTTTCAGCTCCACCCACCTCACAGGGTGTTTGTTGTGGGGATAATAATAACATACTTTGTAAACTGCTCTGAGTGGGTGTTAAGTTGCCCCGAAGGGCGGTATATAAATCAAATGTTATTACTATTAAAGGCCAACTAGATTTTCGGGGCATGGGCTTTCGAGAGTCAAAGCTCTCTTCATCAGATCTCATTTTTGTCTTTTTCTTTTTGCTCTTTCTCCCGAATGCTTTCTGCTCCAGACCTTGGTAGAAGCACACTGTTCTAAACAAAGCATTCATATTTTCTGATGAATACCATGGAGAGTCTCTGGAGAAGGCAGTTCTGGCCTCCTTTTCATGGGCCTCATGGAGAAATGCTCTCCACCCCAGAATTCACCCCAATATTTCAGTCATCACAAGTATATTCTGTGTGCTTATGAGCACAGGGGCAAACTTATAGCTGGCATAAAGGAAGGGTGGGGGGAAGGATCCACCACAGAGCACTCAAGCTCTTCCTTATGCAGATGACTGTGGCTGAAGTGGGATGTTTTCCCACCCCACATGGGAATGTTTTACCACCCTGCTCGACTGCACCTTGCTGGAAGGTGACATCCAAGGAACAGAAAGGGAAACAGCCAAATGACGAAAATGTATCCTCTTCCTCTTGAGACAGGAAAATCAAAATGACCTCAAGGAGGAACGGACTCCCTGTGATAGATTACAGGTTCTCAGGACACAGAGAAGAACTCTCTTCCAAGGGGTGCCAAGTTCCCCAGGGCCCAAACCGGGCAGTGGGGCAGCGGGTACATACTCCCCATGTACATGCTACCATGTACACTCATTGCTCTGGAAAACAACATCATTTTCCAGCTCAACACAGAATCAACTGATCACGCTGGGGAAGGTGAGTCACTAAAGATCACCCCCAAACTTAGCATCTGGGAAAGATTTTTAGCAAATCACCCCCCAGCACAAACCATAGTTCTGCATCATACTGGGAAATGATGCCATTTTCCAGCATGATGCAGAAGTTCATGCTCTCCCCAGATGCCCCCCACCCCGCACCAGCCATGAAAGCAGAAGCGAGGGGCAGAGGAATGGCATCTCTCTCTATTCCATTTCCTTAGATGGGCACAGGCCATGAAGGACTGAACTTTTACTCAGGGTCTCCATCTTGTTCATGATGGCAAGGGACGATCAGGAAATGTCCTGGCCATGAAAACTAAGGTAATGGTGAACTTTAATCTACTGGCACTTCAAGTAATACTAGCCTGTCCTATTTAAGCATTATTTTAGATATGTGCCAAATGTTTTCACCTTTTCTTTTTCCCTTTGCTGAGCCCGAATGCTTGATCAGACTATGTGTGTTCTTTCTATTCATTTATTAAACTTTCTTATATTTTGATTGCTGTAAACCTGATCTCTGAAAACTCACCCCACCGATTCGGTTTTGCTATCTGAAGTGTGGTAGTGAGGAGGGCCAAAGTGTAAGCTTGCTGTCATCCCTGGAGCATGATAGCTCAAAACTGCAAAACTCCAGTAGATGACCCCTGTGCTAGCCTGTGGAACACGGACTATACAATGAAGAAAGAATAAAATCCTGCTTCATCTCTCTCACACGCCCCATTCTGATTATCAGCAAGAGGGATTTCCAGCAACCGTTCTAATACAGAAGACTGTCACATCCCAGAAATGCAGACAGATTCTCCCTGCAAGCTCCTCACCTGCCAACCCGATGAAATGGGCAAGTATCATTTGCTTTCTCCACCCAGATGTTCCATCAATATTTATGGCCATCTTTCATAAAGAACCACATGTGACTTGACTGCCTAACTGGGAGAAGGGAATGTGGGGGCAGGGTGTATAAGAAACATAGTCAGCATCCACATAGCATGGAAAAGCACAAGAGTTGAGTAGCACCTATAAGACTCACAAAATTTGTGGTAGGGTATGAGCTTTGGTGAGTATCTGAAGAAGTGAGCTGTGACTCACAAAAGCTCATACCCTAAAATAAATTTTGTTAGTCTTATATGTGCTACTGGACTCTTGCTCTTATCTACTGCTACAGACAGACTAACATGGCTACCTTGATCTATTGTATGGAAAGTCATTTCTAAAGAGGGAGGAGTAAAAACTGTAAATAAAATAGTCATTTTACATTTTAAAGAGCAATATTTGGGGGAGGGAACTAATTCTAAATTGCTTTTGATTGATGTGGTATCAAAGAAGAACAGTGGGAACACAAGAGTAGGGTACAAACAAAGTCAAAACACAATAAAATATTGTGATTCCTCTACCCTGCGCATCCTCTTCTACATCAACTCCACCTGTGGAATTACAAATTGCTTTATTATATGGACTTCACATTGACATTGGCATACTGACCATAGACTGTACTTACCTGGTGATTGTGTCTTGTGATATAGCGCCTGTGTATGTGGTATTTTGCATTATATTATTTATTACTCTGACTATAACTTTGACTACATTATACTAGACAATATTATATTTGTATTTAATATTTTATGGTGTTTTGACTTTGTTTGTACCCTACCCTTGTCTTCTCACCGTTCTTCTTTGATATTAGTTTGAGTGGGTGCCTCCATTTTGTATATGCCTGTTGGATGTGGTGGCAAAAAGGGCAACTTTGGAACATGCTCTGTTTCTCCCCCTAACCATCTCCCCCTCCAAATGCAACCACTTCCATAACTACATTTTCCAGTTAGGAGAATATGAATTCATGTTTTTACAAGGAAAGTCAGCTTAGGGAGATCCTGAGTCAGGATTCCTGATATTGGGGAGGTAATATGTCATTTATCATCTGTTGTAGGGGAAGCCCTGTAGGAACCTTGAAATATGATAGCCCAAGAAAAACAAACATCCTTACACCAGTGCCTGCAGCGCAGCACACCTCACCCCCAGGGGAGGGAGGGCCTCAAAGATGCTTTGAATGGCTAGCGGCTTCACATTTGAAAGCAAGCCTGAGTGTCTCATTTGGAAGCTAGGAGGCTGAAGCAGTATTGATTCCCACCCTTCCCACCTTCTCCTGGCACTCCCTGTGGTCATTCTCCACTACAATCACAAGACACAGGCTATTATTGTCTAATCACAGTGATAATCCACCCGCCAGAGCCAGTGCAATAGAGGAGAGGGGGAAAGCTCACTTCTCCACTTAGGTAGGGAGCAGATGGGTGGAGGGAATTGTTCTGCCAATCAAAAGTCCATGATAGAGTCCGCATGAGCAGTGGACCTGACTGGTTGAGGGTCCTAAAGAAGAAGCTACAGAGATTATTAGATACCCTAGTCTGGTAATTGTTTCTTGCTGAGTCTGCTCATTTAGTAGCAGCAAGTAGGCAGGTGCTGAGCAGTATCTTACAAACCGTCCCCTCCATCAGCAAAGGGCTCCTGTCAATCACCCAACTTGGCCTGTGGCAGATGCAGCTTGAGTGGAGCTGTCCAGCATTTTGCTGGTATCTGAGCTGGCACCAGATTTGGCACAACACGCAAGTTACATTGAGAGCTGATGAAGCCTGGTTCTTGGCTGGTGCTTTTCTTGCCAGTGAGCCTTGCTTTTTCCCCACACACAATCACCCAGGCCACTGGACTCACTTCCCTTTCCCCTCCAGGCAGAACAGTTTAGGACCTGGTTCTTATCTCAGGGCACAGAAAGAACAGCTTCCCAATGCCCTCCTCCTGCCTCTAGGCATGCAGCCCAGCGTCCAATCCTTTGCCTGCTTTCTTCTTGCTCTGTTCCTGCCAAACAGCTGTGAATGCCACCTGTGCCCCCAAGGACAGACATTGCCTGCAAGCAAGGAGCTGCCCCTAGAGATCTCTCATACTGGCAGTCAAAGCTATGAGCAGAAGCACCACCCAGTTAACTTTATTCAGCATGTGAGGCAGGCCCTCGAAGTGCACACAAAGAGTGCCAGATTATATAGAGAAGCATTCTTAGAAATGCTGCATCTCTTTCCAGCCTTGAAGAGCCTAACCTTGCAAAGAAGAACTAGAGCACTGGCCCTTAGCAAGCAGAGATGCCTCAGCACCCGGCAAATAAAGGCAACAGCAGCAGCCAGCTCCCTTGCTGTTCAGACCACCAGGGAGGGGAGGCACCCTGCTCTGGAAGCTTTGCTACGAGTCAAGAAGTGCCACCTGGCCCACTCTGGCCTGCTGTAGTGTCTTCCTTGGCTTCCTGGCTGGTTTCCTTACCATTTCCTCCTTTGGCCATAGCTTCATGGTGGCAGCATTGGGGCTGAATCTCTCCCTAAGTGTTACCTGAAAGGCAATTTATTTTAGAGTACTCTGCTTGTCAATTAAAAACCCCTACAGCCAATAACCTCATGCAGAATTAAGACACCAAAGCAGTGATCTTATAAAGAAATAGGGGTTTATTGTTTATAGAATAAGCCCATGACTCATATCACCTACTTCAAGGCTGAAATATATAAAGAACAGTTATATTGGAGAGTTTTATATACCTTAACACTAATTGTTTACAGAATAAAAGATCAAGAAGTTAGTATAAATACCCTGTCAGAATGACTCAAAATGATGCATTTCCCAGAATACATGGTATCTGACAAGCTTGAGTGACAACTGAATTATACAAACATTTGAAAAGCTGGAGCTATATATCTGATATACTCCTGGGATGGAATGCATTCAAGGTTAAAACCTTAATTATCTTACTACATAAAAGGGTAAGCGTGTTCCAGACGACTCACCCTGTTATCCTGGTGCATGCGCAGTCAGAGGAAGCCTTTGGGGTCTCAGAAGGGCCCTTGGGTTGGCTCCGCTCTCCCCAAGCCTGGATCCATGAGGGGGCACGGGGGGCAGCGCAGCTCTCCAGCCCTTCCTCCTCAAGCCTGGAAATGCAGGGGGCATGGGGGGCAGCGTGGCTTTCCTGCCCTTCCCCCCATGCCTTCCCCTCCCAAGCCTGGATCCATGGGGGGTGGGCAGAATGTCTTTCCTGGTGGACCTGCGGAGCCCTGGCTTTGCAAGGTGAGTAGACCTAGCATCCAGACCGGCTGCTACCTGCCATAGATTTGCAGGGCAAATAAACCTGGCCCCTTTTCCTGGAGGCCAGGTCTACTGACTATAGTTTTGCAAGGTAGGTAGACCTGACTTCCAGACCCACAGAGCCCAGGTCTACCTGCCATAGATTTGCCATGCAGGTAGATCTGGTCTCCATTTTCTCAGAGGCCAGGCTGATGGGGAGAGCAAAGGCAGAGGAATGCACCTCTACAAGCACACTCCCTGAGGGTGCAGTGCATGCCTGCATGCCACAGTACAGCAATTTCAGCTGAAGCGGGCCCAATTCGACCCACTG
Organism: Eublepharis macularius; assembly: GCF_028583425.1. Classification (NCBI taxonomy): domain Eukaryota; kingdom Metazoa; phylum Chordata; class Lepidosauria; order Squamata; family Eublepharidae; genus Eublepharis; species Eublepharis macularius. Next base: position 38,564,762 of record NC_072804.1, on the reverse strand, counting down.
AGGAGCACAGGAGCACTCCAGAGCCCTTTCTGCCCTCCCCCCAGGCAGTGCTCCTGATCTCCACAGCCACCCAATTCGGCCCAAATCAAGGCTTAATCGGGTGGCTGCAGGGTTTAGGAGTGCTCCTGGGCCCTTTCTGCCACCCAGCAGTGCTCCTGGATTCCGCAGCAGCCCAAATCAGACCCGAGGTTGGCTGGCAGAGGAAAGGGCCCGCCCAGCTGCCAAGCCCTCCACAGCTTGATCAGAGCAAGGAGGCAGCAGGATGGACAGGCCCACCTCCCAGCCTTTTCCTGCTACAATCAGCTGGATCTGGGGAGGGGGTAATGCCAGGCCCAGACGCCCTGCCCTCCTCCTGCCCAGATCGGGGCGCTAGGGAGGGGGCAAAGCCACTTCTGGATGCCCTGCCCTCCCCCCACCCATATCGAGGTGTGGCAGAGGGGGAATGCCAGGCCCAGCCACCCTGCCCTCCCCCCGCCAAGATCAGGATGCAGCAGAGGGGGCAATGCCTGGCCCATCTGCCCTGCCCCTTCTAGAGCACATTGTATTTTTCCACACAATAGGCTTTGTTGCTAGTCTTAATTATAATAACCAAAACAAGAAAATGTTTATACTTTGCTCAGTGACCTTTCTCGCCTACCCGAGACCTATCTGACCATGCAGGACATCTCAGAGGAAGAACTGTGACACTAGAGCAAGGCTATCTTACGCGTCTGTGTGGTTTGTGTGATTTCAGCTTGGATGTATGCTGACAAGATTTTATAGAAAGGGGTCTAAAAATCTTTTAACATTATCCAAATGGGGGGATTCCTTGTGAGTTGGTGGATTTAGCATGCAAGGAGAGACAGCGAGAGGTGGGTAACTCGGCAAGATCTCCACCCATGTATATGAGGATTGTCCCTTCTAGAGAACTCTTTCCATAATGAAGCAAGAGAGTTTTTATTTAAAAAAACAAAGATCCATTGCACACAACACACACCAGAGCTGAAAATTGGATAGAATTGAAGGTGCCCATGAAAGAGACAATTGAGGAACCAGTGTGTTAACGCAGGAAGAGCTCAGATGGAAATCTGAGGGTGGATGCTGGATCCAAAGGCACACACACAATTATGGCAGAGGGGTACTCCAATTATACCACGGAACATACCCTGGGGCAAAATTTCATCTTCTGCCCCAAAACCAATAACTTAATGGTCATCTCTGGGTTGAGACAAAGACCTGGAAGGCTGTCTCCAGGGTGAGAAAATGAAACTGAAGAGCTGTCTCTGGGGTGAGACAATAAAACTGGGAAAGTTTGATAAAGCCTTCCTGGGCAAAAGTTATCAAAGTTACCAAAGTTATCAATGATGATTGACGACCCATGATGGATAAGTGGGTAAGGCTATCAGAGCCATAAATCACTTGAAATGGGAGAGTGGATAAGGGAAGATCGGTAGGGTGTGTTGCGGTGATTAATTCAGAAACTCTGGGAAGGCCCTTTGTCTTAGGATCTTTGCACATCTCTGGGGGGGGGGCAGAAAGCTGGTGTCACCTGGCATCTCACATGCTAGTAATTTTCCATCTCCCAGCTGGGATCTGGCATCCATTTTCTGCCTGGCTAGGCAGCGTTTCTGTGTTTAAAACACATACAGAGAAGGGCTTACGATATTGCCATACTCATAAGCCTTCTTAATATCCTGAGGGCAGATCTGCCCGCTCATATAAGCTGCACCAGGTTCTGACACAAGTGAACTGTCTTGAAAAGGGTTAACCATGTTACTATCCATGTTAACACTCCAGACAAAAAGGCTTGTTTAACATAACTTGCATACAATTGCCCTCCTCCATTTGCAGGTGAACCCCAGCTAGCAGGTGAAACATTCTAAGAGCAAGATCCATCTCCTTGTTGGTTCTGCCACTATTAACACACAATCTGTCTTTCCCTGCCCAGTCCAGCAGAACGTCGTCCGAATACTCCCGAGCACGGGGGTTCTCTGAGACTGTGGGCACAGACTCGGCTGCCACCTTTCCACACCTGCTATTAGGAAAGCAGACTCATCCTAGCCTTGGCTGAGTAGCTATCTCTCTGTCCCGCTGAGAATCGGTTCTTGATGGAGCACGCTGCCAGCTGCTGCAAGAAATCCGTCAGCCCGACTTGCCATGTCAGTTCAAATTGCTCCCCAAGAGCTTTCTGCTTCAGCTTTACACAGAGCTGAATTGTTTGCTTGCTCAGGTTTGCTGGCACTTTACCAGCAAAACTCTTGAGCCCACAATGCTTCACATTCATTCCCCCCCAAGCTTGATCAGAACTTCAGAGTTTTAAGCAGCTGCAAAGCTGCTGGGAACTTGGCAGGGGATAGAGAAATCTTCCGAATAGAAACTCACAATGTGCATAGGTATACATCACTGGAACAGTCATACTGCCGTGGAAGAGCACACACCGTGTCCTGTACAGACAAACCATTTCTCTTCCAGGATTCAGGAGTCCCAGCTTTGCTCCTTTGTAGCCAAAGCCAGCTATGTTCACTGCTGATTGGCTGGCTTCTGCTGACATCACATATCTATCTCCTTTCCCTACCACCAGTAATTTTGCAACTTTTTAAAAAAGAATCTGGGTTTCCCCCCCCACACACACACCTTTCTTCAAACATAAAGCAACAAAAAAAATGGAAATGAATAAAGATGCATGTAGTGCTTCCTCTTTTCAGCTTCACTTTTCCAAAAGCTATTTTTGGAACAGATCAGGGTGTACATAAGTGGCGAGAGAAATTAGGAGTGAATAGATGCCTTGTCTTCCTGGGGGAAACTTTTGTATTGAGAAATAGAGATAAGAGATGGAAGAGTTTGCAGAACAAAGAGTGGAATATAGGCAACCCCACCACCACCACCACCCCACTCCCTTGCAACATGCAAGACCAGATGTCCTACAAAGGACAGTATGGAGGAAGGAAGGGTACGCAATGCAAACAGGAAAAGGAGCTACTCTTGGGAGGAAAACATTTTAAGAGAGCAAAGGCTAGAAAGAGATGTGACTCAGAGCCAAACTAGACGTTACACCTATGCCACTTTAGAGGAAAATTTAGCCATTTGCGGCATCATACGGTCTTTTTAAAAAATAATTGTGGGGCTGTTTCAGCACTTGAAAAGATGCAAGGGGAAGATGATTGCATGTTGCTGCTGTGCCACAGGCCTGGTCAAGATCAGGAGCTCATGTAATGTTTCATTTGGCCCTTAGCATTCCAATTGTCTATGCAAGGAATTGTTAAGGTGCAGAAGCTGACCCTGCTCCATAAGACAAAAAAGTCAGCTTCTGGAGGATCATACCTCCTCCCCCACACCATTATCCTGACATGAGTGCTCCGGGGTGGGGGGGGGTGCTATTTGCCCCATTAGGGTAAACTTGCACTGCCCAATACCTGCCCAGCACGACCCTGTCCATAAAAACAGCCCACAATTCACAGGTGCCTGAAAACCTGTTTGAAAACACTCCAGGGCCAGATGTGGATTGGGGCTGCTGCATGACCATCTTTTGACTCAGAGATCCACTGACTTCCTTGTTTTCCAAGTGCCCATCTGGCCTTTTCCTTCCTCTTGACTTGGGCAGGTCATTTCATTGTTTTGGCAGGACATTTGTACCATCTTAGACATGACTCATCTGAGATGTATCCAGAAGCTCTCGCTATACAAAATTCACATAAAAAGCATTGGAGGTGAGGAAAATCCCTCCCCCAAAACCACTGATGATGATGATGATCTATATTTTCAATTTTCCAAAAGATAATATTGTCTTCTTGCTTCTTGACCTGGGAGATAATAGAACCCAGCTGAAAGAGATACACACATTCATCTTAAGGCGCAGAGAACTTTTTGTGCGGAGTTCTTTTTGAGCTGTAGAGGTATCCAGACGGACTTTATCTCTATTGGGTTTTTTTGCTCTCCTTTAACAGAATTAAGTCTGCTCTGTGCCTTCTTCCCTCCTCCCACTAATAGTATCATGCGGAATACATGATCTTCCTTGCTGATATAGAGGTAGGCCAATTCTTGGAATGATTGTTTCTGTACTGGGCTTTTCAAGCACACAATCAAAATCCAGCACAGTTACTGATATTGTAGGCCTCAGAAGGAAGAGTAAAAGTGATGATGGCCTGTGAAGTGCCATTTTGAATTCAGCAGAAGATGTTCTCAACAGACCCTTTTGTAGGCATTTCCTCTCCCCTAAAGCATATCTTCCCTACAGAGCTGAGAAGAAACCTGAAGGATGCCCTGTCTTCCTACAGGTCCTCTGGAAGTAGTAGTAGTAGTAATAATAATCAATTTATATACTGCCCTTCATGATGACTTAACACCCACTCAGAGCAGTTTACAAAGTATGTCATTACCCCACGACAATTAAGTAGGGCTTAATTTCTCAAATCAGACTTGGTTGGAATCCCTAGGTGCTTTTTCTCGCACTCTAAGGAATAGGTGGGACAACCCCTGTCTTCAGGCATGCTCAGCACCACAAAGCCATGGCCAATCACATCACGGGCACATCCTCAGTGCTGTGTGATATGCCCCACTGGCCGTATGCCTTTCCCTGCCCCCACAGCAGCTCCGGCTGAAAACCAACTTCGGATCTGGCCGCACTCCTTTTAACAGCTGAGAGGCCATAAATCAGCCACTGAGACACCTCATCCATTTTGCTGACATAACCGCGGCAGGCCTTACACCGCTAGTAACTGGACGCTAAGAACCCTGATCGCTGTTCCTATTGTTGGCTGCCGAGGATGGTTTGTTGTTAGCAGATTCCAATTAATTCCACCAGGCTCTGCTGACAAGACAAATTAAGGAGTCTTCTCCTCAATGTAGACTCCCACAGGCGGGCTGTGGAAGGTGTTGGCATTCAGGCCAGACAGAGATCTGCTCCAGACTCCAGTTTGTTTCCTTCAGCCATCTCCATTTTTTAGCCTCTTTACAGCCACCACTGCTGAAGGGGTTGCTTGTTCTCCAGTTGGTCTATCAAGGCAGGGTAGTTTCAGGTGCCTAGCCATGTTGGTCTGTAGTAGAAGAGCAAGATTAGGGTCCAGAAACACCTTCAAAACCAACTACATTTCCAGGGACAGCCAGAGCTCCCTTCAGTCGCTGACTTTTGTGGATTCAGCAGCACTGGAGTATGATTTCTGCAAGACAATTCCTATTCTACCAGCATTTGGGGAAAGACCATTGATGGAAGCTGTGGAAATTTAGCGAGTGTTTTCATTTCAGTCATGAAAGAGTTAAACTGTTTGTGTTACCTACTTAATTAGTCAACATACTTTGAATGTAGCCATTAGAGCTTCGAATAAGATTCCTGCCATAGAAATGGGAGTCACTAAGCATAATGAAGTAGGATTCGGATTTTCTTTTGGGCAGTTTGTTTATTGGGGGCAATTAATTGATGCTATGTACTGAAGTTTTATTGCTTTTTGTTCAGTTCACTTCTTGTCTCTAGTCTTCTCTAACCTTTCTAGCAAGATGTAGTCAGCTTAGCAATTTATTATTTTATCCAAATGTAACCCTAATTTTTACCCTTTAGTAAAGTATTCTTACAGAGCTACACTGGAGTGTGTGTGTGAATCTATTCTCATTACTTCCAATGCACAATCTTTACACAATCTCTGCTATATTTTCCCTACAGAAGCTCTAACTTGCGCTAGTGTTGCCAGCAGATTTTTTTTCTTTTTTTAAGCAGCCAGTATCTTTGATTAAAATTAGAAGAAATAGAAACGGCTGAGGAGTCAGCCTCACCTAGAGAAGGTTGCTCTCCCCTTGAAGGGGCAAGTTTGTAGCTTGGAGGTGCTGTTGGATCTCGGGCTACATCTGAAGGGGTAGCACCTTTTATCACCTTCAGCTGATAAGCAGCTATGACCATTCTTGGAAAAGCATGCTCTGGCCATAGGGTTACCAACTCCAGATTGGGAAATTCCTGGAGATTTGGGGGTAGATCCTTGAGACAGTGGGGTTTGGGGAGGGGAAGGACCTTAGTGGGGTATAATGCCATAGAGTCCACTCTCCAAAGCAGCCATTTCCTCCAGGGGAACTGATCTCTTTAGTCTGGAGCTCAGCTGAAATTCCAAGAGATCTCCAGGCCCTACCTGGAAGTTAGCAGCCTTATCTGGCCATGGAGATCTACATTCTGATCACATCCAGCTTCGCTTACTGTAATGTGCTCCACATGGGACTGTCTTTGAAAATGGTTCGGAGACTTCAGTTGGTCCAAAACATAGCAGCCAGAGTATTATCAGGGGTTGGTTACAGGCATCATATCACTCCTGTGCTGAAAGATTTGCACCCGCTGTCCATCTGGACACAATTCAAAACACCACTTGAAGGACGACCTCTCTCTGTACAATCAAGCCTGCCAGTTAAGGCAGTTCTTGAGCCCTGATCAGTGCACCCCTCCCTGAAGAGATGAGGCAGGTGGCAACTAGAGACAGTATTTTTAGTGGTGACTTCTCACCTTTGGAATGCCCTGTCCCTTGAGACTTGCTTGGCATTTATTTTGCTCTCCTTTAGATACCAGACCAAAGCTTTTCTTTTTACCTGGGCATTTAACTGAGTCTCTCTCTCTCTCTCTCTCTCTCTCTCTCTCTCTCTCACACACACACACACACACACACACACACACACACACATCTGTTTTATGTCCTGGTTCTAGTTAGCAGACTAGTCTATGTGTTGTGTGCTTTTCCTTGTATTTTGTGTTGCCCTTTTACCACCTTTCCTTGGCCATTATTTTTTCTCTTTTATAATAAACCTCTTTTTTATATAAAGGTATCTATGGCTTCCTTTTTAAAAAAAAATATTTTATTAGTGCAAAATAGAAAAAAAATTAAAAAGCAAATAGAAAGAAACAAAGTGGAAAATGCTGGCTACAAAAACACTATTAGCAAATCTAGACATAGGTATCTATAAAAGATTTCCAAATATCTAAAAATAAGTCTGTACACAATTGCCTTCTATACGTGATACATCCAAATGTTGTTAAGTTTATAAGGTCTTCAATCCAGTGAATGATAGGAAGTGGGCTTTTGTCTTTCCAGTGTTGAAGTATAAGTCTTTTACCGACTGTAAGGGCACGGAAGGTCCTTTTGGCTTCCTGAGTACAACGTATTTTCTCTGGGATATTTCTCTGACTCTCTTCCCTATGTGCTAAACTGCATGGCGGGGCAGAGTGGGCAGGGTTAGGCTTCTCGATGGTTGTTTTAAGTTGTTTTTATGCCAATGGCTTGTTCTTTTTAACACTGATCATTTATGTAGCTGTTTTTATGGTTTTATGATATCAATAACCCCTTATAAACCACCTTGCAGTCTCCAAAAAGGCAGCATATATGTTATTGAAACAAATAAAGTAATGAATGTTGTTTGTGGGCAGTTGAGTGGAGACGGAAACCAATTTGGGCCCAGCTAGAAATGTCTCACACACACGCACGCAGCCCTGAGTGCTGAAGAGAGAAGAGCCCGGAGGGAAGAAGGAGCTCCTCTACTCCATCCCCTCGCTGCACTGGATGTTTTGTTGTTTGTTCTGCCACTCTAGGTGTTCATCATGACCAAGTGGCATGCGGAAGGGCTGAACAGCCCTGCCCTCAAATGCTCAATGCTGTTTCAGGTGTGGTTTGGGCCTGACAGACATCTCTTCCCCTTCCCACCCCTCTTTTGCTGTGGTTGCTAGGGGTAACACCAGCCTGCCCAGGCCCCTGTGGGAGAGCTTCCGAGCAGGAGCACTTTGCATTCCCCACACTATTGCTTCAGCCAATCTGGAAGCCTCACTCTCTCCTGACAGAAAATCAGTAGCGCCACGCACGATAAGCGCTGTTTATGTGGCACCCGTGTGCATGCGCAAGATGGACGGCCGCCTTGGGAAGCCGCTTTCCATAATCAACTGTCATAATAGGCCAGCCTCATTCCCGTCTCCGTGGCCCCTTTCTCGGGGCTGAATGGCTTTAACTCGACAGCAGGATGCTCATTAAGGTCAATTATGGGCCGTTTTGTTATTATCTGAATTACCTCAGGGTGACATGTCTTAAGAAGGCAATTCATACTTTCCGTTTAGCAGTTTGAGCCTGGGGAGAAATTTCTATGACAGCGCTGTTTGGGTGGAATCGTTTTCCTGCAATGCCCTTGTCTTATTCTTTGGATGACATAGAAAGCATGGTGGGGGGGGGGGATATTTAAGCTCTTCTGGGCTCCTGGGAAATGTTCTCTTTCTGGCACCAAGCCAAAATCCAGAGTTATGGTTATTGGTGAGCTAAAAGTTCAACATTTCATTAAAAAAAAACAAATGCAAAGGTCTGCAATTGCTGTAGAAAACATAATCTTTATGTTCAAGAAACTTAGTGTTTGGGGGTTTAAATTTAATGCATCTAAAAGCAGCCCTATAAAATGTCAGTGCTGTGTCTCTTTCAAAGAATTGTGACCTTTCAAATGCAGTTAGGGAAGGGGGAAACTGTAATTTCAAGTGTGGTCGTTATTAATTTCTTTAGAATTTATTCATGGAAAGGTCTTGCACTTCAGCTTGCAACTTTAATGCTTTCTTGCACCTCTGGAACACAATAGGTTTGTTCCAGAACATGCTAATGATGGGAAATATGTGTTTGAACATGGGAACTTTAGGATAACTGGAGACAACACATGTGGAACTGAGCAGAGGGGCAGGGGGGAGGGAGCTGCGAGAAATTCAGGGGCAAGCAACTTCATTCTTTCTTTAAATCAAGAAGCAAGGCATTTGGAAGTCCTCTGCCTGGAACTGGCCAGCGACCACCCCTGCTGGTTTGCGAATGATGCGCTTGTCTCCAAGGAGACACATCATTTGATTTTCAAGGCACTCACAAGCTGCTGCTTTTGTGTACTGGTTTTTCTCGGTCACTGCCCTTCTGTGAGAAGCCTCTCCCTCCTAACTTAATTCCACTCACCCACCGCATCGTGCACATTAGCAAGGAATCATCCCGCAGAGAGAGCAGGTCGGAAACCTCCCTTTCCTTCCCTTATGCTTATGCTTTGGACCTGGGAATTTCACAGCAGGATTCAGTCCCAGCTGTGAAAATCACAGCTATTTTGTTCTCTCCCACTGAGCCTGAAGACTGGAGGGGAAGTTGCTGCCACCATGTGGTAGGAAAAAGACTAGATTCATCATTTCCCAGAGAAAATGGACATTCTGGGGAGGAAGGGAGCAAAGTCGCCATGAAAAGAGCAAAAAGCCCAGACCCGGGGCATGCCCTACCCCCCCCCCCCCCTAAGCAGGCGGGCAAGAAAAGCACAGCATGAAACTATGGATCCCAAGAAGAAACTGTTTCCTGGCGTGGTTTCAGATAGGTGGCAGTGCTGATCTGCAGTAGAAAAGCAAGATTCGAGTCCAGTAGCACACTAAAGACCAACAAGATTTCCAAGATATGTGCTTTTGAGAGTCAAGGGTCACAGGATTCTTCTCTCACTACAGATGCCAATTTTCAGCACTTCCTCCCTTGCTTTAATCAATCTGATAACATTTTGCATTGTTTCTTTGCATCCTGACCCCCTTCTTTGGAACATCCTTCCCACCTTCTGATGGGGATATAGGGGCTGTGGGATCTCCATTTCCTATTTATATCTGATGAGGGGAGTTTGACTCTTGGAAGCTTATACCCTGGAAAGCTTGTTGGTCTTGAAGGTGTTACTGGACTCGAATCTTGCTCCTCCCTGACATGCACAATGCCCCAGTTCCCATGGAATTAAGAAGTCCTGGTGCCTACACAGATAACATTCAGTGCGGGCCACCTCCAGAATCCAGAACTGGGGGATGCCCCTTGTCTGCTCCAGAGCCCAGAAATTTTGTCAGTGCCCTGGGGGATAGCTATGACCTTCTAGCCTTGCTGAATAAGATACTCTGCCCTTAACTCAAACGTACTCTTAAATCTGTTTTTATGTCCATAAAAATACACTGTCAGAACTAACCAAAGAAGGCTGGTTCAGCCTGACCCAGGGCATAGAAAACAGGTCCCAGGCTAAGCCCTGATGTCAGGGCTTCTTTTGAATTGGAGGACAATGGATCTCAGCCACAGAAACTGTGTTAAAGGTTCAAATATGGAATATATAATGCACAAATAAATGCCCCTCTGAGCATGTGCAATGTGGCTTTTCTTTGCTAGTGTTTAACCAGAACCAGAGCAGATGATGTGATTGCTGTAGGTCTCTGGGTCCTCTCTTTTAGTATACAAACATGGTGCTACTAGGTTCAAAGGCCATTCACTCTGCTACTCCCAGGTAACATCTTTTTAAGGCAATGTAAAGAGAATCTGGACTTGGCTTGGCAAAGTCTTGCTTCAAATCCCTATCCAGTTATGCAGTTCAAGGCAGTAGCATTAGCCAACCCTGTTGGCCTAGCCTACCTCACAGGGTTGCTGTGAATACTTAATACTATCCTGAGCTTCCTGGAGGGGTAATAATATGCAAATGTGAACAGCAATAATAATATGCAACAATTTCTTTTGAGCCAGAACATGTTTGGAATTCCTGGGAGCTGCTCATTGCAATATTTCAAGGGTGGGCCTTTTCCTGAATTGCAGTTCCCTGCACCCTGTAGCTGGGGCTGCAATCTAGATTTCAAAGCAAGGAGGAATATTTGAGAGCTTGAATGGTGGAGTGGTAAGAGTGTCGGATCTGGGAAAACCAGGTTCAAATCCCCTCTCTGCCATGGAATCTTGCTGTGTGCCCTTGGGCAGTCACACAGGCTAGCCTACCTCACAGGATTGTTGCGAGGATAAACTGTGGATGAGAGGAGAAGGATGTAAGCTGCTTGGGTCCCCATTGGTAGAAAGATGGGACAGAAATGAAAAAAGGAATTTAAAAAATTCAAGGGAATTGAGAGCATGGTTCAAGATCAAGATAAAATTGCAGCCACCCACCCACCCTGCAGTGTATTTTAAAAAGAATTGTTCTTCTGGCATCCCAGTGTTTGAGAAAATCTTGAGGGCTAGCTGTGTTAGGCTGTGGCAACAACATTAAATATTAAAGCAAAGCCTTGTGGCACCTTAAAGATTAGCAGGTTTTGATTATAGCATGAGTCCACTTGGTTGGATGCCTGCCATGGGTCCCCGCAAAGCAGAAGTGCAGCAAGCTGTGATGAAATAAAGTTGAAAACTGTAGGATCAAAGGGCCAGGGCTTCGGACAGCACAGGGGGAGATGTCATTTTGTCCAATCCAGACATAATGAAGAAAAGTACTAAGGCCGACGACATACCAGGGGGAGGAGAGTGAGTGCTCTCTCCTGCTCTCCCTAAATGGCCCCCTGTCTTCACCAGGGTTGCAGAGGCGGGCAATGGCAAACCACCTCTGTTAATCTCTTGCCATGAAAACCCCTCAGAGGTTGCCATAGGTCAACTATGACTTGAGGGCAGGATTTTGTCTTTTTCTTCCAAACTAGCTTGATCTCCGGCGTCCCCCCTTTAGTAGAAATAAGCTGCCGAAACAGTGACTTGTAGAATTGTTTTGCAACCTTTAGGTGACACTCGCTACTTATCAAAAATGGAATGATTTCTCCTGGGTCCTTTTTCCATACTGAACTCTGGCTTAGATCAATGGACAAATCAAGTTACATCTAAGCTCATAAAAGTGATGACTAGTGATGGGCTTTAGGGGAGATCCCAGGCAGCGACAACAGTCTCCCCTCCCCCCCCAGTCCTGACCTCTCTATCAGCAACTTTTCCACTGTGGATCCTCCTCAACCATCAGATGTCCCAGTAACTCACTGTCTCTTCCCCAAAGGTGCCTGACAGCAACTCACCCCTGCTGCCCAGCACTTCCTAAAGCCTTTTCCCACTCCTCATATCTGATGAAGGGAGTTCTGACTCTCAAAACCTCATACCCTGGAAATCTAGTCAGTCTTTATGGTGCTGCTATTCCTGATTCTTGCTTTCCTAGGTCTATATGACTCTTTTGCAAAGGCAGACTAGCAATTTCAAAATCATGGCCTGAAAACTTTTCTCCACCTGCTGCCTTTTAAAAACATCTGTCTTGAGAAAAATCTTGCAGAGGACTCAACAGCTTGCATGCTGTTTTGTGATATTTCGGTTAGTCTTCACAAACAGCATTACGTGGGTTCTGGGTTTTTCTTTGGAGCAGCGCAGCTACGTGGAACTGTACTTAGATTTTTTTTCCCAGTTCTGTTAACTGCAGCCTTGAGATAGGAAGGTGCCTCACCAATAGAAAACAGCTCCACCAGGATCCATCCCAAACCCCTCTTTTGAGAGCCATCCAGATGCCTTCCCAGGTCCACATTCAGCTCTTTACAACCAGCAGTGCCCTGGAAGCCCAGCAGCAGAAGCTGGAAGGGCAAGCCACACAGATGATACAGCGAGTGTTGCCAGTCCCAGTGGGGGAAATGCCTGGAGATTTGAGGGTAGAGTCTGGAGAGGGCAGAGTTTGGGGAGGGGAAGGAGCTCTGCTGGGATGTGATACCATTAGGGTTGCCAGGGCCAGGTCGGGGAATTCCTCAAGATTTTCAGAGTAGAGCCTGGGGGAACAGGGTTTGAAGAGGGGAGGGAGCTCAACAAGATATAGTGCCATACTAGCCTCCAAAGCAGCCATTTTCTCCAGGGGAAATAATCTTTTTGGCCTGGAAATCAGTTGTAATTCCTGGAGGCTGGCAACCATAGATGCCAGAGAGTTGACCCTCCAAAGTAGCCATTTCCTCCAAGGGAGCTGATCTCTATAGTCTGGAGGTCAGCTGTAATTCCAAGGGAACTCCAGGCCCCACCTAGAGGTTGCCAACCCTAGGTACAGCTGACCCCCACCCCTGTTAGGACCAGCAGAGGGCAAAGACCAAAGAAGGCTCAAAGCAACCCCATGGGGTGGCTTAATGATGCCGTGCCCAGCTTCTTTGGGCACTAGGAAAGCCCGTGGTTCTCTTGCTGCACCCTGCCGTCAGTTCCCTTCAGGTGCATCTGATTCAAACTCCCTGTGATGGCTGGCAGCTCACCTTTGATCGGCCTGATCTGGAGACTGCCAGCTCTCATTAATGCGCTGGCTGCTCCAGCTGGTGTTGCCCAAGGAAGGAGCTGTCAAAAGAGGAAGGGGAATGCCTTACAAGCAAGTGCTGTGGGGGTGGGGGGGGGGAGGAAACCATACTCCTCTTGTCATTAGCGCAAAGAATTTTGACAGGAACCAGAGAGCAGACTTGGTGGGGGGATGAATAGCTTTTAAGATCTCTAATGTAGCCTGATGTCTAATTGGCACGTGGCTCCGGCATGTTTTATTCATCCTTTTCTAAACGGCTTCCACTGTTTTGTCAGGAGCAATTCGCCGTCTTACAAAGCATCGATTACAGTCGCCTTTGGGGTTACTGTTTGGTGTCATCCTAGTGAAATATTTATAAAGGCACATTTAGCAAACGATGCCGAGCTCTGCCAAGAAGGTCCCCCTTGGGGGCTAAACTATAAACAAGGCCATGTGCACTTTGTACCAATGGAGACCCACAATTCAAGCACCAGAGAGACACATTCTGCCACATCTGCAGCTGACCTTTGTGACCCGCATTCATTTGTGTGGTTCATCTTATTTTGCAACTGCATTTTGCAAGATTTATTCTATTTCATCATTTAGCCCTGCACTCTCTTGCTGCCCCCATTGCAAACCTTATTCAACAACCCGCCTGGGCTCAGATTTCACCAGACCTTTCCCTGACACCTTCAGAGAGATCCATGCAACCCCAAGGTGCAGACAGTGAAAGCTTGAGGATCTTAGGAAGCAGAATTCTGGAGCCAGGAGCACATTATATAATATATGACTGTGCTGTTCATGTGCTTTTATTCTGGTTTTAAATGTACTTTATATCTTGCTGTAAGACGCCCTGAGCCCACTTGTGGGGAGGGAGGGCTAGAAATCGAATAAATAAATAAATAATATAAATTTGGTAGCTTTTCTGCATTCTCTTGCAGCAGAAACACAGCCCTGTTTATAAGGCATCTCAGTGCAACCTAATAATAATAACATATAATAATAACAACATTCGATTTATATACCACCCTTCAGGACAACTTAATGCCCACTCAGAGAGGTTTACAAAGTATGTTATTATTATCCCCACAACAAACACCCTGTGAGGTGGGTGGGGCTGAGAGAGCTCCAGAGAGCGATGATGTCATCGCGCAGTGCAAGCTGGGGGAATTTGCCGGCGGATGGCTGGGGTGGCAGGTGGAGGCTGCTCCACGCTCCGCATGCTGCCCCAGCAGCGGTTCGTGGCTGCTGAGCCCGGCTGGGGGCGTGTGGCGGCAGCAGCAGCATGGGGCTGGCTGGCTGCAGCAGCTGCGGGCCAGCCACGCCAGCTCTGCAGCGTGCGCCTCCACCCCCGACACCCCCTCCGGCGCCTCTCCACTGCCCTCACGCCTGAGGCCACTGCCTACCTGGCCTCTATGGGCACGCCGGCCCTGTCAGTAACTAGGGGACATGACCAGCATTCTTTCTAACCCAGTATTTTGCATGTATTCTGACCTGGATAACCCAGGCCAGCCTGACCTCACCAGATCTCAGAAGCTTAAGCAGTGTCAGCCCTAGTTAGTGCTTAGATGGGAGACCACCAAGGAAGTCCAGGGTGGCTATGCAGAGGCAGGCAATGGCCAACCACCTCTGAACATCTCTTGCCTTGAAACCCCAACAGGATTGTCATAAGCTGGCCGTGGCTTGACAGCACTTGACACACAGGCATCTTTCATGTGTTCTGAACATGACTCAAGCAGGAGGTGGGACCTTTATATGGTTGTTAGTAGTCTGTATGGTGTTCTGTGGTGGCTGTTAGTAGTCCTGTAGGGCCATCAAGATAGCTTGGTGGGCACAAAGAGTGACAAGGAAATGGAAGAAGAGTTTTTAGCTGCAAACTGAAACGTTCATGGTGGTGAGGCAGGAGGAAGAGACCTGCATGTTCTATGAATGGAGCCATTCCTGCCCAGTTCATCTGGGTCAGAATTTCCATGCTGAGGCCAAAAGGCAGTTTTAAACAAAACCACAATTGCCAGAGACAGCCATAAATTTTCAAGTGTGGGTCTGGGGAGGGGGAATCTGCCTTGTGGGGTAATTGAGAGGGCCATCTTTGGAATAGGTGCATATTTCTACTCTGGTTTATAAAGTGGATATCTGCTTGTTGCTCTCACGAAGCTAACAGCCTTCCTTTTGCACCGATTGACTCGGGATCAATAATCTCCAGGTATTTTTACCCTAGCCCAATAAATGCTGGCACTTTGTGATTGTGTCTGAAGATGTTTATCAGAGTGGGATAAAGATAATCACCCTTCTGGTGCTTGCCGCCGGGTTTCCTGGAAATGTTGACAATCTGCAGGTACAGATGAGAGGAGGCACTGAAAAGGACACACACACACACACACACACACACTGGGGAAAGCATTTCAGCTTGAGTGTTCTGCTGGTGAGTGGCAACCAGCAAGTGCGGGTTGCTCGCTCCAGCCTGGCAAAGAGCATTACAGCTCCTGACCCCCTTTGCCATTTCTCTGTGCTGCAGCCAGCTTACTCAAGCCCAGACCGAAAATGACAATCATGGCTCTCCATCAGTGTATGCAGAGCCAGCATCAGCACATGGCAAAGTGGGGCAGCTGCCATGGTCTGTGGTTCCTAGTGGGGCCAACTGCTACTAACTCCCTGCTCACACATCTCCTCTGGTACCTGTTCTCACACCCTTCCCTGCCTGCTTGTGAGCTCCTTGACACCTCTGCTCCCAGCTGCTTATGCAGCCTGTTGCTTCTGGAAAATGGCATGTGGGTGGTGCACAAAGCATCAGCATTCCTGGTGGCCATGGCAGTAGCAATCCTAGCTGCACCAAACACCCAGCCCTGTTGGGGGAAAGGTGTGCAGGCAGAGTAGGCAGCTGTAACTGTGGGAGGTAGGACAAAAAGTCAAAAGAAGGATGCACAGTCAGGTGGGGGCACACATGGGTGGGAGAGCAAGAAGGGGAGCATAGGGAAGCCCCCGAATTCTCTCTGCCCAGGGCCCCCCAAAACCTGGAACAGGCCCTGAGTCTGAACAAGGTAAATTGGTGCGTCCGCAAGTCAGACTGGGTCGCATGAGAAGCAGAGAAGGGATTCCTCCTTTCAATGCCTGCTCAGTTTTGCTAATCAAAACTAGACCTCCCAGTTGGGTTTATCAGAGCCAGGGCTGCCTTTCCCTTCCCACTCCCCTGTACACCAGGGGCCGTGGCCTGGGTGAGGAGGACCACTCTGCTTGGATTTCTCCCAACCAAGACTTTTGCAAAAAGAGGCTTTTGCAAGTTGCAACATTCTCATTTTGAATCCCTGCTGTGCCATGGAAGCTCATTGGGCAAACTTGGGCCAATCACACACGCTCAACCTAGCCTACCTCACAAGGTTTTTGTGAGGATAAAATAGAGGTCAGGAGAACATTGTGAGCCGCTCTATGTCCCTGTTAGAGAGAAAGATGAGGTATAAGTAAAGTAAGTATGTAGGTAAGTAAGTAAACCAATGAAGGCAGTCTGGGGAAAAGCACAGGGCCTGGGGGGGGTGGCTGTGCCCTGTGTGCAGAGAAGGAACAGGGCATCCAGATGTTTTCACCAGTTGTACTGCTCACCTCCACAGAAATTAGTGAAGAACTACTAAGAAGGCAGAGCTTTTTCTATCTCCATATGAGGAAAAGTTTCACCCACTGAGGCATACAGGTTAACTTCCTCTTAAAGGCACAGAACCAAAGTCCAAAAGATGTGGCAAGACAGGAGAATTCTGAGAGGGAACAAGACAAGGATGTCACAGAAACCTGAGTTCCAATCCCCTCACAATCATACAACTCACTGGGAGGCTTTGGGCTGTTCACTCTCTCTCAACCTAACCTGCCTTACAGGGTTGTAGTGAGGATAAAATGAGGGCAGAATCGTGTAAGCCTCTGGGGTTTCTTGGAGGGAAGAATGGGATAAAATTTAGATCGTAAGAGAGAGGAGGGAAACATTTCACAGAGAGTCAAATTTTATGAGTCGGTCAGACATTTAGCTGTAGACCTCTGATGGTTCTGTAATTGAAGGGCATGGTCAGAAGCCAGGATTGATATGGTAGCTGCTGCCCACCTTTGGCTTCTCAGAAAAGTAACCGCAGTTATTTAAGTGTGGCCTCCCTTCAACAAATGTCTCCCAGGGGTGCATCAAAAGAGCCACTGTTCAGGTTATAAAGGGTTAAGTACATGACACCTCCAGGTGTAAGCCCCCTTTCCCCCTCCCTGCCAAGCCTTCCCTGCAATTTCTCATTTGCGATAACATCGCCAAAGTGCCTGCCTCAGCAGCCTGCCAGCTTTCATTACCCAGCAGGTAGGAGAAATTGCCGGTGACACCTCACTTTAGACTGATAACAAGGGCGCACCTGGTACATTGTTACTTTGTCTACCATCAAAACGCACAGCATGGCTTGGAGTGTGCTTTGAGAGGGAGAAGAGCCACTCCAGCCAAACACTGCTGAATTTGAAAAGGGATCAGTCGGAAAATGCAAAAGCTCTCCCCACTCTGTGGGCACCCCCCTGATGAACACGGGGAGCAAACCTACAGGGAAGTCAACCCATCTGCACAAGCCTCTTGGAAGTGAGTGGGAGGTGTGCAAGAGTCAATGGCATACACTGAGGATCATCATCACCCATGGAACTGACACGAATTCCCACACGGAAAATGCTCCCTCCCTGAGCTCCACAGCTCTGCTCCGGCCCCGCAAGCAGGACCTAGGCTGGGCCTGGTTTAAGGCAGTCGGGATGAACTTTTCTTGGTGCCCAGGCATGCCCTCTGAAACTGGGGTTGCCAACTCTGGGTTGGGAAATTCTTGGAGATTTGGGGGATGGAGTCTGGGGAGGCAGGGTTTGGGGAGAGGCGAGACCTCAGCAGGATATAATGCCATAGAAACCACCTCCAAAGCAGCCCTTTTCCCCAGGGGAACTGATCTCTGTCATCTGGAGATGAGTTGTGATTCTGGGAGATCTCCAGGCTTCACCTTTAAAGTGACCGTGTTCCAATCTGGTTTCAACCTGAGCGGCACATTTGTCTTTTTTCTTGCTTTGCCAGAAGGATTCTTGGAGAGAAACCCAGTGAATGCACAATTGCCTTAAAGTAAGCCCCGCTGGGCCAATATGCTCCCTGCCAAATTGGGGCGGGGAGGGGGGATAGCAGACACTCCGAGCAGTCCCACCCTGGCTATTTTATTTTATTTTTTCTCACTGGGACTCAAGGTAGATTACACAGAGTAAGTCAATACAATCAACAGGACAGGGCATCCATTGAACCATGCAATATGCTATGTTTTGTAAAAATCTGATATCAAACCAGAGGAAGAGAACCGTGGTTGCTTCAGAGGGTTCACCCACCTCTCCCAGCCACTGATTATTTTTATCCCCAAATTTGGTCTGCAGCCGGAGAGCAAGATTGGAGTCCAGCAGCACCTTAAAGACCAACAAGATTTCTAGGCTATGAGCTTTCGAAAGTCCAAGCTCTCTTCTTCAGATACCAAGATTCTTGAAGCGGGAGCTGTCATGTCACAAGTTAATAGCCCATTCTGGAACTGCAGTGGCTGCGCACCTCCCGCCCCAGCTGGCTAAAACCTTGCTGGCAGGGCAGGCTCCGGAGGGACCCAATGGGGCAGAGTGGAGAAGGGCGGAGAGCCAAACAAGGGCTGCTTCCACACACATTGGATAATCCACTTTCAATACTCTTTAGTGAACATTTGAAACTGATTTTCCATGTGTGGAACAAAAAATCCACTTCCAAAGGATTGCGAAAGTGCATTGAAAGTGCATTATTCAATGTGTGTGGATGGAGTCCCTGGCGGGCTGCTCCTTTGCGGATGCTGGACAGCTCCGCTTGCCTTCCTGCCTTCGGAGAAGCGAAGGGGCTGAGCTAGGACGACCTCTCCGCCCCTGCAAGGCCCGGCTGCTCGGATCCAGGCAGAGGGAGAGGGCGAGCGTCCTCCCCGGCTGAAACTAAACGCAGCCGCTCCGGAATGGGTACTTCGCGCGCTGGGAAGGGAGCACCTAGGAGGGCCGCGTTGCTGGCAAGTCGCCCAGGATTCCTGGGCTGCTCCTGGCCGGACAGGGCGGCAGGAGCCCCGCGAGAGGCACGGAAATCGGAACTGCTGCGCACGCGATTCCCACCGCAAGGCAATGGAAGAAGGCGCCGCGCTGGGGAGGGGTGTGGGTCTCTGCCCCCGCCCAGCAACCTCCAGCAAACATCCTTCCTGGCCATCCCACGTCGGAGGCAAACACCAGATCGGGAATTCAGGGCCTGCTGCTGCCCGTCTTGCCGTATTGGGGGGGGGGGGTCTGAATTGGCACATCCTGAAGTTGGCACATCCTCCCGAGTTGGCAAAGCCGCCCGCCAGAGTTAGCATCGGCCTCTTTTGGCTCAGGGCAAAAATGGGAACGTAGCAGCACCTAGTGGGCAAAGTGGGATATGACAATCAGGAGCCTCTTTCGCTTGTGGGGCTTTTGGGTACTCGCGGCTGCTCAAAATCCTCGTCTAGCAAAGACACTAATTGGCCATTCCCGCTTTTAATCTCACAGCTACAAGGTGAGTGAGAAAGGGGTGCGGGTGACTGAGACAACCCCACTGAGCATGTCTGATCCCGGACATTCTCCAAGGTGAGCCAGAGGAACTCCCTGCCCACCTCCACCTGAGCACCAAACCCCGAGGCTGTCCACCGTGCAACAGGAAAGGAAGAGGGTGGGTCTATCAGTGGCTGGTAACCAGGCTGGCCAAAGGGAACCTCCACATTTAGAGGCAGTCTATCTCTGAAACCCAGTGCTGGGGGAAGGCCTCTATACTCTATGCTTCTGCTGCCCACCCCTTCTTCCCAGCATCAGTATCCTAGTCTTTAATTTTCCATCTCCTTGCTGATCCCACTTGGTATCTTTTTTTCCATTGCTTCTGTCCCCTCTC
Organism: Eublepharis macularius; assembly: GCF_028583425.1. Classification (NCBI taxonomy): domain Eukaryota; kingdom Metazoa; phylum Chordata; class Lepidosauria; order Squamata; family Eublepharidae; genus Eublepharis; species Eublepharis macularius. Next base: position 38,544,877 of record NC_072804.1, on the reverse strand, counting down.
CCCAGCTGACCCTTTGGGATGAAGGTGGACAGAGGTTTGAAAAGGCAGCTCACAACACTCTGAACAGGCCTGAATTCTTCTTAAGACTGGAGCAGATCGATGAACTGAATTCTGAAATGCATTTCCCCGCTGCTCCCACTTCCTTCTTTTCCCCCTGGAGGGCTCTGAAGCTTTCTTATTTATTTATATTTATATTTCAGTTTATAAACCGCTCATCCTCAGGGGCTCTGGGCGGTGAATTGCAATTGAAGAGAGCTGTACTGTAAGGAAATGGTCTCAAAAAGAGAGACATCCGTAAAGTGACAGGGACCATAGACTTCACTACCGTGTGCTATTTGTTGCTTTAAGTATGATCCTACTGGGTAGTTCTGTGTTGTTTAATATGTCAGTCTTTGAATTACTTATGCTCAGTTTCAGCATTTCTTCAACTCAGTATTGGATTTCTGCTGGTTTTAAGTCTTGCAAATTTGCATTTATATACCCTATTACTTTGTTTATTGAAATGTCCTTGAAATGGACTATACTGACTCACACTGTGTAATCCGCCTTGGATCTCAGTGAGAAAGGTGGACTATAAAATGTCATAAATCAAACAAACAAACCAACTGCTTTTGCAGAGCACTGTTCTCCCAGGAGGAGCAAGAGAAGATGATTGTACTGGGAAGCCTCAGTTCTCTATATCAGCATTCAGATTGTAGATAGCTACCCTTTATTTGTTTAGAATATTTCTATGTTGGCCTTTTTCCTGAGCATCTCAGGACCCAGGCCGGGGCTGTGGCTCAGTGGAAGAGCCTCTCTCTGCTGCAGAAGGTCACAGGTTCAATCCCCAGCATCTCCAGTGAAAAGGACCCAGGAAGAGGTGATGTGAAAGACGCTGGGCAGCCACCATACGCCTGAGCAGACCATACTGACCTTGATGGATCGACGGTCTGATTCAATATAAGGCAGCTATATCTTTGTTCATGTGTGTTTGCCCATTGGAAGAAGCTACACCTACTGATGGCTACAATGACGTTTTCCCAACAGGGCAGATAGTAATTCCCTGGGTCCATTTCAGGCTGTGAAAATTGCCCAGAAAGGAAGGCTTAAACTACCTGTCCCATGCCTAGGGGTGCTGTGAATCGTGATGCCAACATATTCAACAATGGAATTTAGCATTTTCAGGGGTGTCAGACAGATCACTCAGCCTGTTTTGTGTGTGCCAAACAGCGATGAACCCCCGTCAAACTGGGTGCATCAGGTTTTTGCCAAATTGCGCATACACAAAGACGCTGCTGCTTCAAACCGATTGGCAGCCATTAGCGTCACAAGGGACTATTTAGATGAACACCACAGGGTGGGATTTAATAAAACACAACATTTGTTTATGATTGAGTTATATTATTTGTGACGGATCTAATTGTCTGTTTAAAGCATTGCCTGCTGAGCAGAGCAATTACGCTGCAAGGACGGGGCGGGGGGTAGTAAGACTCAACTGTGCTGTGTGACAACATGTGTGTGCAAAACTCTAGTTGCACTGTACTGTGTTGTTAAGAAGGAATACAGGGAGGCAACCTGCTGAATGGCCAGTGGGGTCAATGAATAGTCAAACTGATCATTGAAAAATCAGCTCTTGGTTCAAAACCAGCAAACAGTATGTGAGCTGAACTGGCAGGTATTGAAGCATCCCTGTTCAGGACTGGGAATGGAATTTCCAGCACGGAACACCAGGTTCATGTCTGATCCAAAATCAGCTCTAACGTAGCAGTTCCAGGAACATGGGTCCACTGTCTAAACGGAGAAAGACTCTTTTTCTTCAGAACTGATGTTTTATTGATATGCAAATCCATGCAGATTTAATTAACTTAAAACTCATGTGATTAATCAAAACTCACCCAAGTAGTACCAACTCTGTCCTCCTGACACCAACCAGTAGGAAGCCCTGATGCTTCTGCAGGCATTGCCTAGATCACAAAAGCCAAAACAATCATTTTGTCCTGGTCACAAGAGAAATTGCTCTCCTGCCCCCCCCCTCAATGAATTCATGGGCCTGTATTTTGGGAAAGAGAGTTCTGCACTTGATACACTTCAGTTTGCCCTTCCCTTCAGAGCTTGTGTTAACCACAGAAGCAGCCTGAAATGTCCAGTTCTGTAGAAGTCCAAATGACCCAACTGACACTAGCTCCTTCTAGCAAGATGAACGTGTTGTGCTGCTGCAACAACCTCCAAAGAAATCTACCAGCTGTTTATTCAAAAGTACTTCTGTGAAGCCAGGTCCCAGGTATGCTCTGCATGGGATTCAAGGAGATTTGTTTGCTGTTCAATGAATCTCTGAAGAATACACTCTCATAGGCCTGCCCAGGGCTGGAAGCAGTTTATTTCAAAACAACAGCCTGGGAAACTTGGTTATGAGGAAACCTAAGAAAACAAACTGGTATGCCACGTGGGGCTAGATGGGGAAAACACAGCATGGCATCAAACCTCTGAAGAATCCGTTTCAAGGTTGCCCTACCCAGGCCAAAAATGGATTTTTTAAAAAAAATTGAGTTGCTCTCTCTTTGCCATGGGGGGGGGGTGCTGTTTGCCCACTCTGGGGCTCCACATCAGTAACACAGAGGCCCACAGCATGGAAAGCAGGTGCCCCCGGGCCTTTCCTGAACTCCTCCTCTTGGTTGTGTGCAAAAGAGGCAGCATGCATTCGCTTTGCAAATGGACCAGTACCTGGATAAATGTGGGATTTGCATCTAGGGTTGCCAGCTCCAAGGTGGAAAATTCCTGGAGATCTGGGGGGTGAAACCTGGAGAAACCTGGAGAAAGTGGGGTTTGGGGAGGCAAAGGACCTTGGCATGGCATAATTCCATAGAGTCCACCCCCAAAAGTAGCCATTTTCTCCAGGTGAACTGATCTCTGTGGCCTGGAGACCAGCTGTAATTCTGGGAGATCTCCAGCCACTACCTGGAGGCTGGTAACCCTATTTGCATCACACGTTCAACTGTACATGTGTTGAATGTAGCATGAGGATTATTGAACGCACATACAAAGAAAAAAGGGTACGCTTGTCACAGATTGTATATGCATTCCCTGTAATTTGTGAACAGGGTTTCGGATCTTGTCTTCCTTTATGTTCTGACTTCATTTTCTACATTTTTTCCAACAGTACCCTGGTCATATGCCTTGGGCCTGATTCTGCAAAGATTATGAACAGATGGCACTGCCTTACATCAAGGCAGACCAGTGCTCAGTCTGGCCAACAGCCATTTCTCTGGGATCTCCATTAGGCAAAAGTCTTCCCCAGCATCTGTAGTTTGTGATCTTTTAACTAAACATGCTTTCTAGCTATTGGCTTGGAGGCCTTCCGCACATGATGTGCCCTAGAACAAAATATGAGTTTTATGGATTGTAATTTGATGATGCATTTAGAGGAATAGCAGCTAGCTCAGTTCCAAGAACACTCTTCCACATTCATTTTGTCTCTATGGAAAGTTTAGGCAGATTTATTTGGAATAATCGTACAATGCAGCCGTTAAGAGGATCTTAAAGAATAACGTCTGCATGAATAAGGACTTCCAGAAGTTAAAAAATAAAGAAGTCTTTGTTGAATGATCTATCTAAACAACATTCACTGTCTGGACTCATTGGGGGCCTGCATTGCAACCAGTTTCAGGATTAGGGGCTCAATATCAGGAAACTGGAAGGTATTAGCCCGGTGGGAACCCAAAGCCAAAGCAAGAGATACGAAGTTCTCAAAGGAACTGCTAGTAAGCAGGAAGACAGAGGCAGGCATAGGGTTGCCAGGTCCAGGCTGGGAAATTCCTGGAGATTTTGGGGGTGAAACCTGGAAAGGGTCGGGTTTGGAGAGGGGCCTCAATGGGGTATAATGCCATAGATTCCACCGTCCAGAGCAGCCATTTTCTCCAGGGGAACTCATCTTTGTCACCTGGAGATCAGTTGTGATTCCAGGAGATCCCCAGCCACCACCTGGAGGCTGGTAACCCTGGGCAGGAAATACAGCCCAGGCAGGCAAATGGTCAGGATGGCAAAAAGGCAATTATAAAGAGGGAGGGAGAGAAGGAAGGCCACTGGTGTCTGGTAAACAGGCGCTGCTTCCGGCCAGACATTCTTGGCAGAAGTCATTCAGACCAAGGAGGGCAGAGCTTTGCCAGCCAGGGGAGGGAAGAAGCCTTTGTTCCCTGAGTCAGATGCCCACTTGAATCAGCTGGTGGAGTTTATAATTCTGCCCGTAATAGGGTTGCCAACCTCCAGGTGAGGCCTAGAAATCTTCTAGAGTCACAAGCGATCTCCAGATGACAGAGATCAGTTCCCCTGAAGAAGATGGCTGTTTGGAGGGTGGACTATGGTATTATACCCCACTGAGGTCCCTCCCCTCACCCCAGCCTCCCCACGCTCCACCCCAAATCTCCAGGAACCAACCTGGAGTTGACAACCCTATCCAGGCATCACACAGAGCTTTCTTCTGGTTCAGCTTCTGGTGCTGCAGTCCAGTTGCCCAGAGGGCCAGAGAACAGAGAGGCTTCCAAGTTGCATAAGAACCTAACCCACATCCTGTGAAAAAAATCATTTTACGACATTTAAACGCTCATATTCAGTTTGGCAAACATCCCTGGGTCCTAATAAAGGGATTGATTTATTAGTCCTGACAAATATGGGCCCTTTACAGGCCACTGGGCACTTCCACAAAACTAGAAAGTTTACCCTCTCTAGTTAATCCTGCTTCTGTATCCTGAGGGCCCAATAATAAGTGGGTGGAAGTCAAGAAACTCTGCAAACCTGAATTCTTCCAGAGGGCTTTTTTTACTCACATAGGCATAAGGAAGGGGTTTCAAAGAGATGCTTTTGTAAAGTGATAGGGACTGTATACTATTATGTACCATCTGTTGCTGTTAAGTGTGATCCTACTGGCTAGTTTCTGTGTTAATTGATAAATAAATCGTTATGTAGGCCCCAGAAACCTAATTAAAGGATTCCACGTTTGGGCCATTAACAGAGTCTATTGTGTGGCATAGGAGCTCGTTCTGCTGGCTGGTGCGTGTGCAGGAATGAAAATAATAAAAGCATACACTTGGTTTACATTTAGAAAAGAAATAAGAGTTCTTCATTGAATGAACTCCATACTCTGATAGGAAAGGAGGAGAGATAGATCCTAACTACCTATCTAGTCTAAGGATGGGCATGGATTGCAAGGCAAGGCCTGCATCCATGATGCCAAGATGGAGGGATGAGGAGAGAGGTGTTGCCTGGAACAAAGCCAGGAAGAGAAGGAGTGAGAGGGAGGAAGTCAGGAGGAGGAGGAAATCCTGAGAATAGCAATCTGCATATTAAAGGACAGTCAGAGTAGTAAACAATAGTAAACAGTAAACTGAGTGCCCTGACCTCTCTATCTTTCTGACTCTTTGGTTTGTCCCCTCTGAAACCTGAGGAGAGGGACAGCGCTGGATCCTCCTCCTCCAACATTAATATATCAGGCTTAGAATTGCTTGTGCTTTATTTCAGCATCATTTCAACTCTGTATGAGATTTATTCTTGTTTTCTAATCTCTGCAAAATTGCTTTTGTATACCTTATTGCATTGTTTATTGAATGTCCCTGCTATTGATCATATTGACTCCACCTTGAGTCTCAGTAAGAAAAGTTGACTATAGATAATGAAAATAAAAATAAATAAATACAATTAGGGAGTCCCCAGACCATGTCACAAAGCAACTTCTGATTTATTCACTTTTAAGCACCCCAGAATTTAATATAACCAGGGCTTTTTTTCAGATGGAACGCGGTAGAACGGAGTTCCAGAACCTCTTGAAAATTGTCACATGGCTGGTGGCCCTGCCCCCTGATCTCCAGACAGAGGGGAGTTTAGATTGTCCTCCGCACCGCTGAGCAGTGCGGAGGGCAATCTAAACTCCCCTCTGTCTGGAGATCAGGAGGCGGGGCCACCAGCCATGTGACCATTTTCTCCGAGGGCAACCCACTAAGTTCCACCACCTCTTTTCCCAGAAAAAAAGCCCTGAATATAACACAAAGTGAAACATTATCAAGGATAACTGACCGGGCATAAAAGGGCAGGAGGTGTAGTGTGAAGGGGGGGCATGCCTGACCTGTGGCTGCTGAGGAAATATTTTGTCCACATGCGCTTGCTGCCAGAACTCACATGGACTGCTTCTTCTGCAATGATGGAAAAGCCCCACTTCCCTTTTCTATCTTCCCAGTCATGCTGACAATAAACACGGTTGCTACACGCACAAACGTGCTGCAGAAGAGGTCCCCGGCTGCTCTTCCTAATCCTTGCCCACTTCTGGCTCATTGTCCCATTTTTGTTCAGCAAGCGGAGAAGAGCCGTGCCTCCCCATGCTCAGAACGCAGTTGCACATCCTTTTAATTCTTGGAAACCCGGTGCATGGGGGCTGCAGAACCAGAGAGGATCCTAATAATATTCCCGGCCCTAAATTTTCAACTTGCCCCTGCTTTTACCATTTGCATTGTAATTGTATTAAATATGTTACAATTGTATAAATATATTTCTTAGGAGGGTGCTAGCTGAGCTCACCGGGGGAGGAAACGTCGGGGCTGCCCTTTCAGTGGGGGACAAGGAAGGCCCCAGAGCTGCAGGAACAAGCAGTCACGGGCCTGCCTTGATTGTTTCAGGGTTTTTTTTTTATTTATTTTTTTTAATTTTTATTTTTCATAACTACAAAACACTACAGACTATCACAAGGAAAGGGGAGAGGGAAGGGACAAAGGGGGTGGAAAAAGAAAAAGGGGGGGAATGAACTACAAACACTAAACACTACACTTCAATGTTTCCCTTCATACTGTCATAATACAAAAATAGCTCCATAGAATAATGATGGAGTGGTTAATCATACAGAGAATAAACATTTCAAAATCTGATTAAACTTTCCTCCCCCTTCTAGGTCCCGGACGCAATTCTCTCTGTGCAACTGCTGTTGCGATGCTCTCCTCCTCCTCCCCCCCCCTCCGGCTCCTCCTTTTCTTCGTTCTTGGTGCAGCAGAGTTCTGGGTTTTTATTCTCAAAATCCTTTAGTTGATCTTCTGATAATATCTTATAGGCCTGATCTTTATATCTGAACCATATTCCTTCCGGGAATAACCATTTGTACTTTATTCCATGGTCCCTCAGAAGAGCTGCAAACTTTTTATATTTAAAACGCCGTTTCCGGACTAGAAATGGAACGTCCTTCAAAATCTTGACTTTCAAACCCATAAAGTCCAAATCCGCATTGTATGAGTTATATAGGATGGTGTCCCGAATCTTTTTAGATGAAAAGTCAATAATGATCTCACGAGGCAACTGTCGCTTTGTTGCATATTTTGAAGAAGCCCGACGGACCTCCAAAATGGCGCTTTTAACCTCTTCTCTAGTCGTCCTCGCGGGTGTCGCCAGTAGTTCCGAGACCAAATCCCACAGATCCTCATTTTCCTCCTCTTTCACGTTTTGGAGACGCAAAATTGTCTGCGTTCGTTCCACCTGTAGCCCGATCAGCTGGTTCTCCACCAACTTCAACTCCTTTTTTGTAGCCTTCACAAGTGACGCACTTTCCAGAGCAGACTTTTCTGCCCCCCCCCCCCCGCTGCTGCCTTAATGGTTTTCACCTCGCTTTCAATTAAGCCCACCCTTTGATCAGTTTCGTTCAGCTTGTCAACAAAGGGTTTTATGGCTTCCACCACCGCCCTGCGCACCAACTCTTCGAGCGACTCCCCCTTCAAGGTAGCCGAGATTGACTTACCGAGAGCGGGACTTTGCTTCTTTGCTGCCATTTGGGGGGGGGGCGCCGACAAAATTCTGGAACTCAACGAAGGGGAAGAGCGAGTCTTCTTCAGATCAACCTCTCCTTCACAAACGCTTGTAGAACAGAAGGGATTCGCTTGTTTACAGGCTTCCGCCTGTTTCTTTTACTTGCCGTTTCTCGTTGCCCGGCGGCACTCGAGGCGCCGCGCACATCTGCCGGCCTCCATAGGGACAAACGGGCAATTCCCCCCCCCGCATTGGTTTCGGGGAGTTCTTCCCGCCGCGTCCCGGACCCTGGCTCCCTCCCTGGGAGTCCTGGGGGCTAATCCTTGCAGATCAGCCGCCCGGTCAGGGTGCCCGGTCGTTTCCTCCCGGACCAGCCGAGAGGAGCGTCCGGCATGGCTGAGAAAACGAAACCGAATCGATTGTTTCAGGGTTAATGTGATACAAAGAAAAAGGAGGACACGTAATCCAAGGAGACCATACAACAATTCACTGTCTACTAATCAGCATTCACATCTTCTAAACTTTCCAAACATTGTCCATTTAGTATATCATAGTCCACCAAAATTCTTCTATTGTATAATTTCCTTTCTTTTTACAGGCAAAGAACCGTCATGGCTGCTCAGAGGATTAAGAGCCATCCATGGTATTCTTGAAAACCAAGCAGCTCCGGAGAGGAAGATCCCGGTGGGGGGGTTGGCAACGCCAAGCAAATTGACTTCAATGCATTGAAATTAACGACTGAAGAGTTACATTGTAAGTTGAAAGAGGCTGGTGAAAAAGCAAGGAACAGCGAAACGGGGTACAACCAATGCCGGCGCACCCGTTGCCAACCCCCCACTGGGAGCTTCCTCTCTGAATTGTTGTATGGTCTCCTTGGATTACATGTCCTCCTTTTTCTTTGTACTGCATATTGGAGACTATCCCCTTTGTATGTGTTCAGGATTAATGTGTACTGTAGTGCTGGTGCTCAAGAGGAAAAGTGACAAGAAGAGAAGGCAATTGCTTTAAGCAATGTTATGCACTAAATGTTTTTTTCTTTCTGAAAGGAACTTCCGCTGAGCATCTCAGATATGTACATTTGACTCAAATTTCCTAGGTAGTTTCCTACTCCAGATTTTTTTTGGTTTTTTTGCAAAACCTCAAAATTGAGCGGCCTTTTGCTTTTTTGGACATTGTCATGGACAGTCTAATGCATGATATCCCCAAAGGAAAAAAAACATTAATTACCATTTATTGTTTCCTTCCTACAGGCAAAAAAGTACATACAGTGCAAATTTACTCTAGAAACTATTGTATTTTGCCATTTGGATAAATTTGTACTCCTACCCTTATTATCAATTGGGGTTCAAAATGACCCCGCTAAATTTCATTAGTTTCATCCTGTTAACATCCATTACTCTACCCCAGCTATGTTTCTGTTCTTTGCGATGTCTTACATTTATTAACTTTTATTATCTTTCAAGCATGGGTCAAGACAGTTTTATTTGACCAAGTTTTAACTTTTCAGGATTGTTGTTGTAGTAGTTTTAACCTAACCTTTTGCCACATGGGCTGATCTTTTTACGTTGCTCCTGCTTTTATGGTCAATCAGTTGCTCCAGTTGTTACCTTATACTGGATTTGTATTGAGGGATGTGGTTGGTTTAATTTACTGTGATAAAGATTGTATAAGTGGTGAGGCTTTAAGTTAGGGAGAAATGGTTGTTTTTGTTGAGGGTTTGTTTTTTTTTACTGTTTTTGCATTGGTTTATTTTAAGTGGCTCCCACAGCTCTCAACAGAGATGGTGAAATAAGTATTTTTAAATAAATAAATATGTGATGCAATAGTTTGCAAGACAAAAAAGAGACCAAAGGAAATACAAATAGAAATAACTATTTTTTTTTTTACTAAAAAAACCCTACTCCACACAATATATACTTGTCCCAACAGCAATCCAAAAGTAGAGTTGCCAAGTATGGAATGGGAAAACCTTGGAGATTTGGGGGTGGAGTCAGGCGAGGGAGGGATTTAGGGAGGGGAGGGACCTCAGCTGGGTGTAATGCCATAGAGTCCACCCTCCAAAGCAGCCATTTTCTCCAGGGGAACAGATCTCTGTAATCTAGAGTTCAGTTGTAATCTCAAGGAATCTCCAGGCACTATCTGGAGGCTGGCAAGCTTAATACAAAGGGCAACACTTTCTACAGGCAGGTGCCTCCTAAATGGCTTTGTGTTCAAGAGATGCCACAGAGTGGGATTCTTTAGATGGAGAGCAGGGCCAAAGCCCCGAAGTCTGCCCCGTACTGGCAAAAGTCATACTTCTTTGGGAAGACCCTAGTTGTCTGAACCTGACCAAGAGTCTGGCTGCTGCTTCAGTCTGAAACCAAGAAAGAGGCAGCCCCGCTTGCTTCCCAGCTGCTCCCTTGATGCTTCTTCCCACAGAAAAGTCCAATGCTCAATCACCATAGTTACAAACAAAAAAAAAACCCTTCTATTTCCCGTAACAAAAGAGCTGTAAAAAATTGCATCACCTTTCTAAACCCAGGCGGGTAATTACGGCATTGACTCATCTCTCCCCTGGCAAATTGTCTGATATTAACAGAGAGAATTCATGGTGGCTAGAAGGGGACGGGCAATGCAGATTCACAAATGAAAACTGGGACGGTCCTATTCTTTCCCTTATTCTCACTGCAAAAGGCACTGTACAAGCCCTTCACTTCCCAGGCTGTGCACATGTGATAGGGGATCAATTCCACCATAGCAGTAATTTAAATTGTTTTTCTCTTTTGGTTGAAGGTATATTAACATAGCATAATTGTATGTTACCAAATGTTCAAAATGTATTCCCAGATGATTAATTCCCGCTTCATATTTTAATGCGGCATTTCAAGGGTTCTCTAAGAGAACCCTGTAGCATCTCTTAGAGAACCCGTGAAACACCGCATTGAAATCTGAAGGGGGAGTTAATCATCCAGAATTGGGAAGAAAACCTGAGGAGGTATGGGGCCAAATGTAGCAAAAATCACCCGTGCAAAAAAGGCCTTCGACAGGAGATAGCCTAAAATGGTGACATTCTCAGGAGCTTTGCAATACTCTTGCTTTGGCTGTGGAAATGACACCTGAGTGTTGCAGAGGAGCAGGCAGCATTTCCATCTTTTTAAATGACAGAAATATAATTTTACTACCCGAGGTCAATTCTTGAAGGTGAAATTTTAAATACGTGTAATTTCCATGACTCCCATCTGAGAAACAGTTGTGGGAATTAGAATCTCCACCTGGTCATCTTGTTAGGGTGTGATGGTTGTGTCTCAAAATCTAGGTGCTACTGATTTTAATGGCCCAAATGGAAACTTTGGAGGTGGAAAGTGCTATTGAGTCGTAGCTGATTTATGGAAAACCCTGCAGGGGTTTTCAAGGCAAGATATGTGGTTCGCCATTGCCTGCCTCTGCATAATGATTCTGGCCTTCTTTGGAGATCTCCCATCCAATCACTAACCAAGGCTGACCCTGCTTAGCTTTTGAGATCTGACAAGATCAGACTTGCCTGGGCTAGCCAAATCAGGACATGGAAATTTTACCGGGATTATATTTATTTATGTGCTTCATTCATACTCCACCTTTCTCCCCAATGAGGACTCAAAGTGGCTTACATCCTTCTCCTTTTCTCCATTTTATCTTCATTAACAACCCTGTGAGGCAGAGTAGGCTTGGAGAATGCAATTGGTCCGAGGTCACCCAGCCAGCTTCCATGGCAGAGCAGGGATTTGAATCCGGGCCTCCCAGATCCTAGGCTAACACTCTAACCACTGCACCAAACTGGCCCTTGTATATAGCCCTCTACAGAGACAAAGGCTGTAACTTTGTGGGAAGATACTCTACTTGAAGTATGTTTAAGTCTGATTGGTTTTAATTAAATCAAGGTCTATATACTTACAAAGTAGAGCAAAGGATATGTTTGGCTGCACCCCATTGACAAAATGTACATTTTCAGGGCAAAGAGCTTTCCATCAGCAAATTCTTCCCCTTGTTGGATGTGTGGACCCTGGTGCCTTGCAAAGTGCTACTGTTACGGGAAATGAACCATCCTGTCTTGTGGAGAATGTTGTGAGTGTGGAGAGTGGTTTACTCTTCCTTCCAGAGAGAATGTGGCATCTCAAAGGGCATTTGCCTCAGGCTGCCCTGGCCAGACTCCGCTTTCAACGGCTATGTTCCAAGTCAAGCATTCTCCTAACCAGTTTCCCAACTCAGCATGCCCTGATGTTCACCCTCTCCACTGGGGATCTTTTACCTGCAGCGCATCACTCCTGAGACAAAACATCAACAATCTCCATGGTTTGTAGCACATACACTTTTCTTGAGAAGAGGCCATGACTCAGACTCTCTCCACACGAGATGCCTCGGCACATGTTTGTCAAGTGTAGGGAGACACAATGCTAGCCAGGAAGCGTAGTTCAAAAAGACAGAGCCAGCGGAGATCCCTCCTCAGAGGGTTTGTTAATTTCATCTTCACCTCCCAAAGGCTCTGTCAGTTTCACCTCTCCAGTCTAAAACTGCCTGGGATTGCAACTAGAGGGCAGCAAGGAATGGAAATGGGCTGGAGCTGCCTTCCGGAGCCGAGCTCAGACCTGGAGAGGTTATAATGGGCTGAAGTTTCCCTTCTGGCATTTCACAGCCCCTTCACACAGCTCCAATGTATCACAAAGCCTTTGCCCTGCTGCCAGCTGTGTCTTTTTGAACTACCCTTCCCAGCTAACATTGCCTCTCCCGACACGTGTTCTTCATGTGACAGATGTTGCATGTAGAGAGACTCTCAGTGGAAGAGCATCTGCTTGGCATGCAGAAGTTCCCCGATTCAATCCCTAGCATCTCCAGGTAAAAGGGCCAGGTAGAAGGTGATGTGAAAGACCTCTGCCTGAGACCTTGGCAAGCTGCTGCCTGACAGTAGACAGTACCGACCTTGATGGATTTAGTACAAGGCAGCTTAATGTGTTCTTAGCAGATATTCCTGCACTAAATCTAGTGCCTATCCTTTAACAACTAATACAGCAATAGCAATTGATCCTAACAATGAGTCTCATAGAATTCTATAGTTTGGCTGGCCACCCAGTTGATGTTGGCTTGCTCTTCATGCAATCCAGCAGAGCTTTAGCTTGTGTCCAGTCTTTTTTTCTCTTTCTGGACTCACGGCAGTTTTGTACACCATTCTCCAAACATTTTCTGGTTGGCCTCTCTCCAGTGGTGTGAGTTCTTCTGGATGCCATCCATTCTAAGTTATGGAACCATTTCTTAACTTCTGATTGGTTCTCTCTCCTGCCCCTTACTTATCCTTTCCCTGGAACGTAACAGCCTACAAGCCATATGTTGGAGTATTTTATGAATGATTTATAACTGCATAAGTAAACAAGGCAAAACCATATGTACACTTTTTTTTAATCTTACCTGACAATAAGATCTTTCATTTCTGTTGTTCTGAAATGTTCTGTAGCCAGTCAGTCCAGGGAGCAATATATTGATTATAGAGTGAAAAACTAAAAAGAGTATGGGTAATTGAATCAACTTGATCTTCACAATAATTACAAATGCGTTTCTCAGGCAGAAATTCTACTAAGACGGCCCCTCATCTCAGTGGGAGGTAACGCATTGCACCTAAGAGCCAAGCTACAAGTGACGCCTGACACAGGTTGGACACTTGTCAGCTTCCCTCAAGTTTTGATGGGAAATGTAGGTGTCCTGGTCTTGCAGCTTGGCTCTCCATTTAATTGAAGTTTACAGAAACCCACACACACACACCCAGCAGAGGGGAAGGGGGGCACCCGGCAAGAGCCTGACGCCTGCAGTCCCCTCCCGACCGCATGTTCTCCCTCCCATAGACTGCCGCTCTGTAAACTTCAATTAAATGGAGAGCCAAGCTGCAAGACCAGGACGCCTACATTTCCCATCAAAACTTGAGGGAAGCTGACAAGTGTCTGTATCTTGATCCCCATTGATTGCATGGCAGAATAAGCGCAGGTGTTTTCTAGTTTCACCAGATGATTGCCCAAGAGGAAGACACACGAAACGGGTATTGGAAAAAGTTGCTTCGCAGCACCCCGTCGGTAATTGTGCTTATTGGCTTTATTATTCCCTATATGGGATTGGACTGGTGATTATTCTAGACTTTCACCTTGCCGCGCTATCCTGCAATTTAATGTAATAACTCATGTGAGCTTAAAAGTCTTTGTATTTATATGAGCATTGATACAGATTACCACAGTTTGTATGAATTGTATTAGTAACTGCTGTATGAATTTTTCTATTGTATTGTTATTTATTGCACTTAGCACTTTGCACTTATGAACATTACAATTTGAATTTGTATATATTTTCCTCCCAGTTGAGTCTTTTGTGCTGGTTCTTGGTGGACTGGGAGGCTCCCTTTGGTTTTGTATAAGTGTCCAACCTGTGTCAGGCGTCACTTGCAATGCTACTTTGGAACCATTAAATAAAATAAATATGTAGGAAACTCAAACATTTTCTGATAAGATAAATCAAGGTAAATAGGGGAGCATTTCTAGTTGGCTTGAAGTTTTAGCATAGCCCAATCTTTTTTAAGTAGTCAGTCAGTAGTCAGTTAAAAGGAATTTCTTCAATGAGTCTCTAAAATGTAGGCTCAGGTTTAATATTGCAAGTTTTGAATCAGTTGGGCTGAGCCAAGTTCCCAACCAGTCTTATTTATGAGCAGGGCTTTTTTCTGAGAAAAGAGGTGGTGGAACTTAGTAGTGGAACTCAGGACTGCACAATGACGTCACTTTGGGTCAGCTGGAACAAGGGGGGGTTAAAGTTTAAATCGCCCTTGGCGAAAATGGTCACATGGCCAGTGCTCCCGCCCCCTGATCTCCAGACAGAGGGGAGTTTAGATTGCCTTCCGTGCCGTTTGGCAGCACGGAAGGCAATCTAAACTCCCCTCTGTCTGGAGATTAGGTGGTGGGGCCACCGGCCATGTGACCATTTTCAAGAGGTGTCGGAACTCCGTTCCACCGCGTTCCCGCTGAAAAAAAGCCCTGCTTATGAGCCAACTCTTCCCAGACACAGTTACTCCATATCAGTTCAAAACATATTGTTTACATGAGTCATGCCATTACGAGAGGAAGGGCACATCCTGGCACCGTTATCATAGCGGAACCCAGCTTGGCAAGTTCTAATCATACTTGACACCAGAATTAAGAGGCATTGCTTCATTAAAGCGTACGGAAGGTATCTCATAGATGATAAGTTGAGTTTCACATTTTATTGTTTTGTGGTCTTTCCCTCTAGGCTGTGAGGTTATTCTGTGGATTTGTTCTTAGCTCACATTTTGCAGTATTTTTCATGATATCTGATACCCTGCTTAGCTTGTCCTCCTCCTAGGACTGCCAACTCTAGAATAGGAAATTCTTGGAGATTTGGAGGGGGGTGGAACCTGGAGAGGGTGGGGTTTGGGAAGGAGAGGGACCTCAGTGAGGTCTAATGCCAAAGAGTCCGCCAGTTTCTCAATGGGAACCGAAGTATGTGGCCTGGAGATCCATTGTAATTCCAGGAGATATCCAACTACCACCTGGAGGTTGCCCATCCTTACCCTAGACTCTGTGGTATGTTCTGCTCCATTTCACCTTTCCTGTGAACTTCAGCTATCCAAGCTTGCTAGAGCCCTTGCAAGACAGTTTAGCGTTTAAGCAAGCTAATTTTTCAGCAAGCTGGATTGTGCTTTTTATAGGGCCGTAAATCAATACTTACCAGTGATGTTTTTATTGAAACTTTATTAGTGTTTATAATAATAATATTAAGGGCCCATAATGAAACATTATTAAATAATAATGGGCCTGAGGGCTTATTTGGCTTCATTGTGGGCTATAAAATAAAATAAAAGCTCCTGAGCTTGCAAAAGAATCTGCTCCTACAACTTAACAGTGAACCTTTATGGGAGAAGGGGAGGGGTGGCAAAGCGGAGCGGGGTAGATGCTGCTGACAGTTCCATTCCTTGATCCAGGCCAGTATTTCAGAATGCTCTGGGCTAGCCACATCCAGATCTTTTGTTGTATGAATCTGACTGATTGGTAGAATGGGGAGGAGGGCTGTAGTCCCTGAAGGCATTTCAAGGGTGCCCTTCCTATACAGAGAACAGGAATTTGGAGGGAACTCACCTCACCACTGGCCATGTTGCCTGTTCAGGGCTTTGGCCTGGGGGAGGGGGAGTGCGTTGGTTGGTTGGTTGGTTGGTTGGTTGGTTGGTTGGTTGGTTGGTTGGTTGGTTGGTTGGTTGGTTGGTTGGTTGGTTGGTTGGTTGGTTGGTTGGTTGGTTGGTTGGTTGGTTGGTTGGTTGGTTGGTCGGTCAACCGGCCAGCTGGCTGGCTAGCTGGTTGGTTTACTTCATTTATATTATCAAGGAAATGCTTCTAGGCAGAAACGTGGTAGGATCTGCCTTCCCATTCCAAATTCTGAGGCAGTCAAAGCTGGCATGTCTTTCTATCTGCCAGGAAGTAAGGCTGGATCCTGAGGGCTGCTATGAGGGACTTGCACTCCCTGATGGGCTTTCTTGAGGTGGACCCTGGTTCTCCCTCATTTCCTGTTGTGTTCTCCTGTGCCCCATGCCCATAGTGTCGGCTGATGTGCTTCTGGGGCACTCAAACTCCCTGGTTGCCCAATTTGTTTAGAAATTGTATTGACTGCCTTTCCAGAGACCTTCTCCAGGAAGCTAGCAAAATGAAAAAAACAAAAAAATAAAATAATGAAAACTGTGTAAAACAAGAATCCATCAATGTTTGCTGTGCCATTTATTATGTCCGCTCTGGGGCTGTCTCAAGTTACGCAGGAGGCAGGAAGCCATCTCAGCAAGTATACTAAGAATCTTCACTCACACAAAGCCCTTCATGGCAAACATATTTACTAAGAAAGTGCAAAGGATGTGGCAAGTGGGTATCAAGTTGCACTCTCTGGCATTGTGGGAAGAAGAGGCACAAATGAAAGCCATCCCTTTGAAAATATAACAACTAAGAGTTGATCTAATATCTGTGTGTTTTCAACAGAACAGCACATTTTTGGACGACTGCTGTCAGCCAAGCATCCTATAGAATCTTGATGGGTGTCTTTGGGCCAGTCGTACACTCTCAGCATAACCACCTCACAGGGCTGTTGTGAGGATAAAATGGAAAAGAGCAGAATGATGTAAGCCGCTTCGAGTCCCAACTGTGGAGAAAGGTGAGATATAAAAGAAGTAAATAGTAAAATGAGAGCCACCTGTGAAAGAGATAGCAGGTCTAGAGAAGAAGGCAATGTGGACTAGTTGCTTATCTTTACAGCATGGGCCTAGTGACAACTTCCGTGGCTTTCAGTAAGCGCTCCATAATACATAATCCCGTAATAAACAACCCCGTTGTACAGGATATGATGCCATCCCAAATGTCAGAAAAGGCGTGTGGCGTTGTGCAATGTGTCTGCTTTCACAACTGCACCCGTTCCAGTGAAGTAAACACCCCATTCTATTGGCGATCAGCCAGGGGGCAGCACCAGCAAATAACATTGTAGCAGCCAAGAGCTGATCAAGCTTCCCAGGTTGGTCATTTGGAGGAGAAGCCCCACTAAAAGCCGATCAGCCCATCCTCCCAGAAACATTCCCGATTCTTCTGTGTTTGCAAATTGACACCCAGCTTCCAAACTCTGCTAGTATACTTAATAATCCTGATCCTGAACATTAAATTGTTAACCTTCCTAGGCTCCGAAGCCTTGAACAGGAACCATCAAGAAGGGTTTTTAAAAAAATTTTGGTAACCATGTCTAGATTTTAAAACGTGTAATGTATTGAATTTTAACCATTAACAAAACATCATTTAATGATGCGAAATACTGAAAACGTAGCTTGAGATGATTTCCCTCCTGTCCCCAACTTTGTACTTTCCTAAGAGGAGCTGAAATGCTGCTCAGCATTCTATAGCCCACTTTATCCAGAGCAGCTGGGATGTTTGTGAATGTTCTAGGACATCCCAGCAACAATGGCTTAGGCAATGTGAGGCAGGGCTTACTCTCAATCCACGACCTGGTCGGAGACCTATTAAACAGAGAGTGTCTCTGTCAAGATTTTCCATCATCAACATGTTAATATATCAGCTGTGTGAGAACTCTTCCAGATCTACTGCAAATAGCACAGGTTCTAAATCTGGATTTGATTTGCTGAGCTGGATGGACCAACCCGCCTCTTCGCACTTCCCTCTCCCCTGAAGAGCACCCACGTAGCTCTGTCTTCTCAGAAGCCTAGTGTGTGGCAGCAAAGGTGAAAATTGCCACACTGCTTGTGCTGTGTATGGCCTGTATAAAACGGTGTAGGTTGGGGAAGTTGAGGCAGGGGGCAGCTGTCTCACACACTGCTGCAAGAGGAGAGTGCCAACCACAAAGCCCTTTCCTTCCTGCAAGGCACAGTTGGTCAGATAACGCCTCTGGAGAAAGCTTTTGCAATCACCTTGCTCGCAGTGAGAGAGAGCGCACACAGGCAACGGAGAAACTAACAGCCCCGCCGAGTGTGTGACCTTTGGCTTTAATTTTGAGGAACAAATTGGGGGTAGTAGGAGGCAGCAGATTGATTCCCCTCTGGTCTTCTCCTCGGATCATTCTCATGGTGTCAGAGGATACTGAGTTGAGGTGAGTTGGGGAAAATTCTAGTCCTCGTGGCTGTTTTGTGATCACAAAGTGGGACATTGGCTCTTTCCTCTTGAAGTTTATGCATGGTGCTAAATTGTGCAAGTGTTCTCTATTCTCCAGGGCCTTTGATGTTGGCTGTGGCCCTAGATATGTTTGTTGGCAATTCTGGGGGGAACAGATTGTTACTTCTCTGTCAAATGCGGAAAGGGCTTTCTAATGTTTTATTCTGTTCCCATCAATTTGAGCCATCTTGATAATTGTGTATTGAGAGTCAAACTACAGAATGAATGTTTTTCAACCATAAAAACTGTGACTGAAGATGGAGCAATTGGGTCCAGAGCCATGGCAGTAGGGAAGAAAAGTTGACCTTTTCCTTTGCACCATTTTCCAGAGAGAAATCTGCCCCACCAACCGGGGCTGCTGTTGTCTCCAGTCATGAAAACAAGGACTTGTATTATCTTCTGCCCGTCTTCTGGGGCTAGGAGCAGCTCAAAGGGGGGATATGTACCATGACAATAGT
This sequence comes from Eublepharis macularius, assembly GCF_028583425.1. Classification (NCBI taxonomy): domain Eukaryota; kingdom Metazoa; phylum Chordata; class Lepidosauria; order Squamata; family Eublepharidae; genus Eublepharis; species Eublepharis macularius. Next base: position 38,525,985 of record NC_072804.1, on the reverse strand, counting down.
ATGTAAGGAAATGTATACCCCCTCTGTTATCCGTCCTTTTAGCTCCTCAATCCAAATTTGGCTCTGTGGCTAATTTTTAAGAAGATTTTTTAAAGATACTTTGGGTTAGCCAGATCAAGATTCAATTCCTTAAAGACCTCCAAGATTTCCAGGGCATGAGCTTTTGAGAGTCAAAGCTCTCTTCATCAGGTAACATGAAGTATCTGACGAAAAGAACTCTGACTTCTAAAGCCTCATACCCTGGACATTTAGTTGGTCTTATCTTGCTCTTCTACTACAAACCAACACAGCTACCCACCTGAAACTATCTCTTCGAGTTATCTAGTCATAGATCTCCCATGACATGTAGTTAGAACTCAAAATTGTTCCCTAACAGGTGTTGTTGGCCCTGCGAGAAAAGAACATTCGTGTTCTTTCATGATTGGGGACGCTTGGATGAAATATTTACAGTCCGAATTTGGGGGAAGGCACGAACAGAGGGCACATTAGCTCACGTGAGCTGAAATGGAGGTGTGATGGACCAAAATGGCAGCACTTTTGGAATCTGATCCATAAGCGTACTGTGTGAGTCAAGGGGCTTGACTTGCTTCTTAATAGACTTGGCTTGTATTATTTGAAAAAAAACAAATATGAGAAAGACCCCAGAAGTCTCCAGGGCTCTGTCATCCACATCACTGCTGTTACCCAGGAAAGTGAGGAGAACGCAACTGTAGTTTTATGCTGCTTTCTGTTAGTTGGTGTGGAAAAAAATTAATTAGACGGATCCCTATCCTCACTTTCATTTCAGCTTTTTGCTTCCAGTCCTGCCAACATCAAGTTACTTCCCAGTTCCTATTAAGAAGCAGGTGGGCTTATTTGGGGGAAATCAAATGCATTGGATGTCGGGAGAAGGGGCAGGAAGGTGCAAATTTTGCCTCTGTTTGCTTGTCTGTGTACAAAACAGCCCTATTCCCATCCCTACATGACATGTAGAAAAGCAGACACCTAATTAATCAAGATGACTTTCAGACAAGACAAGACACCTGATCCTTCTCTCGGCTCACCTGCCTGTGTGTCTCTGCCACACGCAAAGCAAGGGAGAACTGAACACAGCATGACTGCCCTCTGGCTCTTGGGCTGCCTCTCCTTCCTGCTATTCCCCGAGCATGGCAGCCCTGCCATCTTGCAGAAGATTCAAGCAGATGTTTTGCTCTTGTCCAAAGGCACCAGGCAGCCCTGCAGTGGGCTTCCATTGTGGTGCCTCCATAAAAATGACAACATCCAGCATAGCTGATCTGAGTCTGTGGAAATGTCATCTGGATTAGTTATATTCCAATGTTGATGAACGAAGTTTGCAAGGCTTGGCTTTTGAGTTGTTCTCCTTTTTTTAAGATATATTTTTTATTTTGAAACAAAAAGTAATAGTATAAAGGGGATACAGAAAAGAAAAAAAGGAATGGTATGATATAATTAGATAGATCAAAAATAATTACAGATAACAGAGTATTTAAAACAAAAAAATATTTCTCCCCAATATCCCCTTCATAATACTTTTTAAGACACTGTCTATAAAATACAATGCTACTTATTTGTGTTGGGATACATTTATATACAATATTTATGTTTCAGATTTCATAACTAATCCATTTTGCAACTACATACCCACTATAACTACCCGCTTCTACATACCCACTATAACTTTTAACAAATAACAAATAAATATACCCACTGCTACATACCCACTATAACTTTTAACAAATAACAAAATTAACAAACCTTTAACAAATATTTTGATAGATAGTATATCAAAATACAAAAGGAAAATCTATTATATATCTCATAATAAAAAATAAAAGATATTTCTGATCAAAATCTACTTCTTTATACATTTATATTCAAGATGTCACATTTCAAAACTTATTCCCATTCTGCTTCTAAAATGCAATGCATTCATGTACAATTGTTTAAGCTGTTTCTCATTCTAAATTTGTCTCCGGCTTACACATTCCATTTCTCTTCAAATCTTGTGATTGATCTGTTTCTCAAATAGGTTGTTAATTTCGACATTACGGCATACCCTGCACGTTTATTTTCCCATTGTTCTAAGCTTAGACAAACATCTGATTTTGTTCTCCTGATATGCCTCCCTTCAAGTTTGTCCCATCATATTGAGCAGTCTTAATTACCCTTGTTTGCATGTTCATAAATGGAGACTGTATTAAATTAGGCAAGTCAGTTATTAGGTGAACTCCGTCTTTGTCTTCAGAGTTGGGTCTAGCAATGGCCAGATGCACTGCCACATCAAAAGGGCTCTTCCCAATCACAAATTAATTCAGAAAAATGTGCGTGCATGAATTGCAGGACAGGAAAATTTCATAGTGCCTCTGTGTAAATTCCAGGTAACACAAGACTCCACCCAACAAAATCATGGCAACAACAAAGAGACTCCCAAAGAGATTTGTGGAATGCTGCATCATATTTCTTCTGCTTCCAGGAGGTACATAATTTGTTATGTCCTGCTCTAGCCCAGGCCATGTGACTCCAAGACCACCTTTGGTGACAGATTTGGGGAACCCCTGCAGAATTGTCTGTATGTACCCATGCACTCTGTTGATTGAGGGGTCTAAAAGAGAAGATGCCAATGGCTTTAGTAGTGTATGCCTCTGGGGTGTGGGGAGGACTACAGGCACTGGGGGAGCAGGGTGGAGGCTTTCAGGCCAAGCCTTCAAACTCAATGCCTTGATCTCTGCATGTGGATCCACTCTCCCAGACCTCTGGATGTGGTCTGTGATCTTCTTGGCTTCCCTTGCAGGAGTATCCAGCCTGGGGTGTAGCAGCCTAGCAGTGGACTCACCCGTCGTTCTCTGGGGAGCAACGGTCACGGCAAATTGCACCATCTGGAGGAACCGCTGCCCCTTTCTCAAGGATGAACAAATCCAGATGATATGGAAACTGGATGGCCAGCACGTCCCTGGCGTCCAGCACAGCCCTAGTGAGGGAGTCGAATTTTCCAGCATCACCATTGGCCCCCTCAACAGGACTGTGATCAGTCTGGGCTGCTGGGTGTCAAGTCCGAGGAAACCACAACAGCAGCTCATGAACCTGAAACAGATCCATGCTGGATGTAAGTATTGGTGTGCTAGGACTTGGGAGTGGCATTGCTTTAGGGAGTGCGGCAAGACCAGGAGCAGGGGAAGTCACAGGGGCAAATCTAGACATACGTAGTTGCAGGTCTATCCAAAGGAAAAGAACGACTTTCTAACTCGGCCTCAGAGCAGGGTTGCATTTCACCTGCTCAGTCCATGGCTGTTTGCTGGAGGAGGGAGAGTGGACATCCAGCTAGGGTGATGGGGAGGAATGCCACATGGGGAATTGCAGCTGTACCCCCAAAAGGCATCAACAAAGAAAACAGTGCCAATGCCTTTAGCAAATGAGCCACATGGCCCTCTCCAAAGGAATGCAGAAATCAGGGATGCAGATGCCTTGGCTCTCCTGACTGGAGCTGGACAGGATTTGCAAGAGGTGCATCCAACTCTGAAGACAATGAGCTTCTTTGCTTCCCCAAGTACATCAAGACAAATGAGGATTTTAAATCTCATATATGTATATAGTGTTTTTTCAGCCCTAGGTCTGGCTTTCTTCTTCTTCTTCTTCTTCTTCTTCCACAAGCTGTCCCCTAACCCTGCCACCATTCCATACTCTGCATTACACATCACCAGAGAATACAACCAGCGAGCATCAGAAAGGCCCAGCTTCCCACCCCGGTCTTAGTTATGCTGAGGGTGGAGAGGCAAAGGATACTGGCTGTGATTTAAAATGTGCATTGCTTATTTGCTTATTTATTTATTTACTTCATTTATACCCTGCCTTTGTCCCCAATGGGGAGCCAAAGAGGCTTGCATCCATTTCCTCTACTCCATTTTATCCTCACATCACCCCTGTCAGGTATGTTCAGCTGAGAGGGTATGACTGGCCCAGCAAAGTTCCATAGTGGGGATTTGAATCTGGGTCTCCCGCATCCTAGAGCAACACTCTAACCACTATGTAACACTGTCTTTCTCTCTGTATAAGAGATGCAGTCTGCTCATGTGCACAGGCAACATTTGCTTTTAGCATGTCACACATGGTGGGTTTCCAAGTCTGGCCTTCAGAGTAAATCACAGGCTGTAGCCCTGGCTTGGACCACATAGGAGTCTAGAGCAGGAACTCAGGCTCCACCTCTGACCTTCTGCTTTTGTCCCATGTTATCTTCATTCAGATCCTCCATCACAGCCACAAAACCTCACCTGCATCATGAATGAAACCACCAGGAACCTGAAGTGCCAGTGGGACCCTGGAGAGGGCAGCCCCCTTCAAGTCCATGCTGTGCTGAAGGGCTTCAAGTAAGAAGGGATGGCTAGGAAGGGGGGGTGCAAAAGGAAATGCATTTTGCTTTGCAGAACTTCTTGTGTAGAAGGCAAAAGCTTGGATGGCTTTTATCAGCATCTGTTCTGAATAAAATGATGCAGAGGCACATTTCACTTTGTGTGCCCACTTGAACTGTTTTCGTACAGTAGAAAAGAGCAAGAGTCCAGTAGCACCTAAGAGACTAACAAAATTTCTTCAGAAGAAGTGAGCTGTGGCTCACAAAAGCTCATACTCTACCACAAATTTTGTTAGTCTTATAGGTGCTACTGGACTCTTGCTCTTTTCTATTGCTATAGACAGACTAACACGGCTACCCATCTTGTTCTTGCATGGGCATGCACACTCAGGGCCAAGCTACAAGTGACAAATTACACTTGAATGGCAAGTGAACAGACTCATGTGTATTCCTTCCTGTTTATTTGTGCTCCACTTGCACTCCACTTGATCACAGTGCAAGTGGAGCGCAAGTGAACAGGGAGGAATACATGTGAGTCTGTTCACTTGCCATTCAAGTGTAATTTGTCTCTTGTAGCTTGGCCGTAAGGCTGTGACCCTAAGGATGCTTTCCTGGGAGTAAGCACCATTGAATAACCTGGGACTGGCTTCTGAGTAGACCTGCTTAGCCTTGCTCCCTAAGGGCCAAAGTACATACTACAAGTTTTGGTTGAGTCAGGTCCATGCAGGAAATACTGGATGTGCAGCTCCAAATGGGACAAATTACTCTCCATCCTCAGGGCTGTTTCAGCCAAGGGAAACAGCACAGGAGGGAGGCAGGAGCCCCTCTGCCCCCTGTGCTATCATCCCAAACCATCCATAGGGTTGCCAGTCTTCACATGGGCCCTGGGATTCTCCTGGAAGTCAACTGATCTTCAGATGAAACATGAAAAACCAGCTGCCAATAATTGCTAAAGTGTATTGAAAGTGCACTATTCAATGTTTGTGAAATCAGCCCAAGGGTCTGGAGACCATTACCACACGGCATCTCACAGACAGGCAGTTTGAAGCCTTGAACTTCACAGATGTTTTAAGACTTAGGCTGTGATGCATCTACACACACACATACACCGTCTGTCTGTTCTCTTCGAAATACAGGAGCCAAAGTGGGTGCGCTGCCCTTCTGGTTCCCATCCCAGACTGCATCCCAAAGTCGGACCAGAATTCTTGCACCATTCCTCGTGAAAACCTCTACCTGTACCAACCCATGGCTTTCTGGGTGACGGTGTCCAATGGCTTGGGAGCTGTGCAATCAGAGACCCTTTGCGCAGACCCAGTGGACTTAGGTATGTGACAGCGGTTGACATAAAAAGGATGCACGTGAGAAGCAACAAAGAACTTTAATTCAACTTGCAGAACAGCTGAAATGAATTGTGGGGTGGGGGTGGGGGAATGCCAAGCAACTTTTTAACAGCTTTATTTTTCCCAAGGCCAAAAAAATGAATGTAGGTAGGGTTGCCAACCTCCATGTGGGGTCTGACAATCTTCAAGAGTTATTACTGATCTCCAGGCCGTAGAAATCCCTTTGCCTGGAGAAAATTGTTGCTTTGGAGAGTAATCTCTATGGCATTATACAGTGCTGAGGTTTCTCCCTTCCCTAACACCCACCCTCCAAAGGGTCCACCCCAAAAATCTGTAGGAATTTCCCATCTTGGAGCTGGCAACCTTATGTAAGTCCTCTTATTTCAGCATTTTAACAGCATTCCCAATTAGGGGTTGTGTTGAGTTTGGGGAGAAATGTGAATTGTCAATGAATTGGTTGGCCTTTGGAATTGGGAGAACCCATAAGTCACAGACACAGGTGCCCCTAAGCACCCTCTCTTCCATACCCAGAGGCCCAGTGCCCTTGTTGTCTGGACAACAAGAGGCAGCATGGACAGTAGTTAGAGCAACAACGTGTGGGATGGGCGGACGTGGGCCAAATCCAATTTATTTTTATTTATTTAGAAGGTTTATATTGTGCCTGTCCAGAGAATCTGCTTGTGTGGTGGCATCGAAAATATATTTGTGCCTGGCGTCAGCACAGTGTCATCCAGCTATCCTATTCTCAGCCGAAGGAGGCTTCTTGCCTCTGGGTCCCCAGGATCAAATAGAAAGTGTCTCAGGGGCACACTGTGACCACTTTGCAGGAGGCTTCACAGACTGAGTCGATTGCATCCATGCTAACTGGGACTCCACGTTGGACTCCACGTCCAATCTGGACTCCTCCTGCAGAGGTTCTGGATGTTCTGAGGTTTCCATCAGTTTTCTATTATGAGTACCTTCCAGTTAAGGCCACCTGAGGACGCAGGCAGAATGTTTGCAGATTTGTACTGGATCCTCATCCCTCTTGGTTAGAATAGTCTGTCAGGAATGGGCTATTTCAGTGGATAGTTCAAAAGATTAATTGCCAAGTCAATTGAAGGAGCACTGCCTTTGGCTGGAAAAGCGGCGGTGCAAGGGGTGGAAGGTAGAATTCCTGGACACATGAGACCTGAGTAATTATCAGCTGGTGTCTGTTTTGCTGTCCTTAACTTAGATTCTAGAAAAAGTGGTAGCACCTCTCTGGAGGAGCGCATGCTGTCTGGGAAGACCATGCCCCTTCAAAGCATGGCTATGAGAGAGCTCAGAGAGCCACTGCCACTCTGATTTACCAATCTCCAGGTGAGGCCTGGAGATCCCCCGGAATTACAACCGATCTTCAAACCACAGAGATCAGTTCCCCTGGAGAAAACAACAGCATTAGACAGCGAACTCTATGGCAATATACCCCCTTGAGGTCCCACTCCCCAAACCCAGCCTTTCAGAGGCTCCACCCGCAAATTCCCAGTAATTTCCCATCCCATGGACCATGGGCCTGACACTTCCACACGTTTCATTCATTTATTTATTTACTTTATTTACAGTCTACTTTTCCGCTGGGACTCAAGGCAGATTACAGGATATAAAGCAATGCAATTAGACAGAATTTAACAGGACTAAGATTACAGAGTCAGAAAACAGTGCAAACAGCCAACCGGCAAGGTATGCTGTAAACAATGCAGAAACTAGAAAGTGTATCACAAGGTGCAGGGCATTGCAGTAGAACAACCCTAAGTAAAAAGTGGGCGATTGTTACGGTAATCGTTGCAATTACAATCCTGTTCTTCATACAACAGCTGAGCGTGGATGGAGCACCAGCTGAAGCACAGGGCAGATTACAGCCTGCCAAGGCAACAATGCCTGGATGGGCCTCCCCTGCCCAATCCCGATTTGAAAAGACTTCCCTTAGACTTTGCCATTCGCTTCTCATTCCAGTCAAGCTGGACCCCCCAACTATCCAGTCCATTCACTCCATCTCGGAGGAGACCCACTGTGTGTCTGTGGCTTGGGATGCAGCCAAAGACAGCGAGTACATGAGGCAGTCATGTGACCTGCGCTACCGTAATGAAGATGACCAGGAATGGACGCTGGTGAGTAGCGGCTTAGAGCCAGCTGGGTTTGGCCTGGACATTGCTCTAGGCTCCTCTTTGAAACCCTGCAGGGCAGGATTTTGGGTGCTGTTATTTTCACGCCTGTCCAGGAGTATCGCCCAACTCTGCTACCCCTACTCATGCACCTCCAGTAAGGTTGTTAAACTCCAGGTGGGGCCTGAGATGTCCCCAATTACAACTGATCTCCAGATAGAGGTTAGTTCACCTGGAGGAAATGGCTGCTTTGGAGGGTGGCCTCTTAGCATTATATCTACCTGGAGGTTCCTCCCCTCACCAAACCGTGCCCTCTCCAGGCTCCACCCCCCAAATCTCCAGGTATTTCCCATCCAGGAGTTGGCAACCCTAACCCCAGGTACTTCAGGGTCCCACTGCTTCCTAAACCTTTTCCTGGCAACCTGCAAGCCAGGGGCTGCTAGCTTCACACTTCCATCACCGACTTGCTCTCCTGTTTCTTCCAGTGGTGATTCAAGCAAACCCAGCAACTAGCATATGCTCGCACTATTTTACACCAGGTTAATTCATCTCCACCTCAGTTTGGAGCGCATGCCTGGCCTGCTCTTGTGCTCCTGGAGCAGCACCATTGCTTAGGCTGGTCAATCCCAAGCCCCTCCAGTGACACCCGAATCCAGGACAGACCATCTCAGAGGATGCAGCGCCCAACTTGGGCCAGGATGCTGGCAATGGACAGATTGTGGGACAGATGAGCTGTTTTTTGTATTTTGCCACCAGGTGCAAAACCTTACCGGCTCCACCAGGCAAACCCAGCACTGTGGCTTCCTCTTTGGCATCTCCTATCAATTCCAGATGCGCTGCAAGAAACTTGCGGCCAGGTACATGAGTGATTGGAGTCCTACAAAGACCTTCACCACCCATGAAGACAGTGGCCGGGGTAGGTGGTGACTCCAAAGCCCAGGAATGGGAGCACAGGGCAGACCCAAATATGCAATTTCTCTCGTCCAGGGGTTTCATTTTTTCTGACTGGTATTTCTACCTTGGATGGAATGCCACCCTCCCCAATTGTTTCAAACATCGGAGCATAGTCCTGTTTGTCAATGCTTATATGTATTCCCTCCATGGGTGAGGCCAGGAACTACAGTCTCTCCTTTATAAACAGCCTCTTGGTGGTGGAAAGTGCCATAAAGTCATAGCTAACCTATGGTGGAAACCCCCTGCCACCCACGCTGGGGTTTTCAAGGCAAGAGACTAACAAGGGTGGTTTGCCCTTTCCTACCTCTGCAACCCTGATCTTTGTTAGAGGTCTCCCATCCAATTACTAAACAAAACCAACCCTGCTTAGCAGTCAAGATCTGATGAGATCAGGTTTGCCTGATCTGCTTTAACACTAACTCTGGTCCTACAGGACTAATCTCCCCCTTCCTTCTCCATAAACTGACAGCCTGAATTATACAGAGGCTGCATTTACAACATTCCATTTCCCAGGGCTTTTTTTCAGTGGGAATGCAGTGGAACGGAGTTCCGGCACCTCTTGAAAATGGTCACGTGGTTGGTGGCCCCGCCCCCTGATCTCCAGACAGAGGGGAGTTTAGATTGCCTTCCGCGCCGCCAAGCAGCATGGAGGGCAATCTAAACTCCCCTCTGTCTGGAGATCAGGGGGCGGGGCCACCGACCATGTGACCATTTTTGCTGAGGGCGATTTAAACTTTAAAAAACTCCCCCCTTGTTCCAGCTGACCCGAAGTGACGTCATTGTGTGGTCCTGAGTTCCACCACTGAGTTCCACCACCTCTTTTCCCAGAAAAAAAGCCCTGCCGTTGCCCCTTTGGCCTGCCACTGTTTCAAAGCCTTGCAGTCACTGGGTGGAGCAGTATTAGTGCCCCTAATGAAGTTGTTGCTTTATATTTCGTGAACTACAAACTCTCTGGTATAAATAGAATATTGGTTATTGATCCCCTGAGGGCCTCTGACTCCTATGTGTGCTGGCTTGGGCAGTTGCACTGAAAATCCAGAGCAATGAAAATTAGTGAAATGGATCATTATAAGCACAGTGGAAGTATATTTTTTTGCTGCTTCAAGCTGACCTAAGGTCATTTTGCCTAACCCTGCCTCCCCCCAATGTCTCCTGAAACTCTTCTCTCCCCATGTCATGATTATGGGCTTAAATGAAACAGGATGGTGGACTAGATACACCATTGGCCTGATCCAAACAGGATCTTGTTTGTTCTTATAAGGAAAGACAGTTCCTCTGAGTATGAACAGGGTGCCCTGGTGACACTAAAGTGTAAAACCACAGCCCATCCCCATGCATCAGGACCTGAGGTTAGCAGTTGTGGCCACTAGAGGACAGAACTGAGACCCGGCATCTCTTTTTAGCAAGTGGGACTCCCCAAGTAAGGGGTGGCTTTTCCCAGGAGAAACTGTGCAGGAAATGGCTAGAGCAGGTTTTGAGGTTGAAGCCGTCTTACTGGCCAGAACAGTCACCAAAGCCCTCTTTCTCTTCCAGCACCTTCAGGGGAGCTTGACGCCTGGTGGAAGATGAAGCCCCGGGAGGCTGGACAGGAAATACAGGTGCAACTGCTGTGGAAGGTAAGCCGCCACCCGTCACCTTGCCAAATGCCTACATGGCAAGGATGCCCTCCACCCCCATTCCCTGGATTTATCCCACACTCTGTATCCCATGTGCTTCTATCCAATTTTGACAGTGCACTTTTCTTTTAAAACAAACATGTTTGGTTAAAAGCGACTTTGCTAGCCCTTTGGGGAAGTTAGGAAATAGTGTGTGGAAAGAGGTTAGATTCCCAGCAAGTTGCAGGCAGCATGGCCTCTCCTTCCACTGCAATCAGATAAAATTAGGCAAAAGAGACCAGTGTGTGCACCTTTAAATAATGTATTTGGGTTGCAAAATAGTAGTTTTCTGGGAGCAGAATTTGTGCATTCCTGGGTGTGTGTAGAGTGCCCTCAAGTCAGAGTTGACTTATGGTGACCCCTGGTGGGGTTTTCAGGGCAACAGATTAACAGTGGTGGTTTGCCATCGCCTGCCTCTGCAATCTTCGTCTTCGTTGGAGTTCTCCCATCCAGTTACTAACCAAGGCAGACCCTGCTTAGCTTCTAAGATCTGACGAGATCAGGCCCACATGGGCTATCCAGGTTAGGGAGTCCCTGGGGTGACGTGGTTTCTTTTCAGCACACAGTGAGTGATTCCGCACACGTTGGATAATGCACTTCCAATCCTCTTTATAGATCATTTGGAACGGATTTTTTTGTGTGTGGAACAAAAAATCCACCTCAAACAATTGATAAAGTGCATTGAAAGTGCATTATCCAATGTGTGCGGAATCAGCCAGTGTTTAAGAACTTCCATCCCAGTCCTGACACTGCAATCTTAAATTTGTCTAATATTTATTCAATCACCCAAGGAATTCTGGGAACTGTAGTATCCAGCAATGTAAGGGCAGGGGTGGGGAGTTTCTAACCTTGACATCTCAGCATTCTTGCCAAATGGCCAAGAATCCTTAGAGGAAGCCATAGCACAGTAGAAGTTAGTACAACTGGTACAATTGTAGTGTAGATCTGCGCTACTAGTCCACCTTCCCTGTTTTTTGGGTTCTGCGAGGGCAGCTTTTAATCATCCGTCATTGCCAATTAGCACCTCATTCTCACTGGTGTTTTCTCCTCTTGGTGCAGCCTATGAAACCAAAGGAGGCCAACGGCAAAATCCTAGGTTATTGGGTCTCCCTCAGCCCCAGGCAACAGAGTGGTCAGCGGACAACCGTTTGCAACACCATGGAGCTGCACTGCAATTTCTCCCTGCCCTTCGGAGTGCAGAGAGTTTATCTCATGGCTTACAATGCGAGAGGCTCATCCCCACCTACTGAGGTCAAACTTCAGAAGAAAGGTAGGAGCCTGCTCGGTTCTGCCCTGCAGTAACTGTCTCAAGAGTACAATTGCATTCGTTTTTTTAATCAAGAGTTTTATATAACTAATATAATTAAAAGATATAATATATATTTAAGAGCCCCGTGGCGCATAGTGGTAAGCTGCAGTACTGCAGCCCAAGCTCTGCTCAGGACCTGCGTTCGATCCTGGTGGAAGCTGGGTTCAGGTAGCTGGCTCAAGGTTGACTCAGCCTTCCATCCTTCCGAGGTCGGTAAAATGAGTACCCAGTTTCCTGGGGGTAAAGTGTAGATGACTGGGGAAGGCAATGGCAAACCACCCCGTAACAAAAGTCTGCCAAGAAAATGTTGTGATGCGACGTCCCCCCATGGGTCAGTAATGATTCGGTGCTTGCACAGGGGAATACCTTTACCTATAATACATATTATATAATTATATAATTTAAAACAAACGTAAAAATTTAAAAACTTAAAAACCCAATCTAAACTAAAAGGTTTCCGATTTTCTCCAAAACAAACGTTTGTATCATGTCAAATGTATATTTTTCTCTAGGTGATTAAAAGCTCCCTTTTTTCTAATATCAAAATCCCTTAATCCATAAGTCCACCAATCAGGAAAATAATTATTTTCTATTTCATATAAATAGTCCATGAAGGGTTTCCATTCAAGAAACACACTGACTTTTTTCTGCAATTGCATTCATTCCTGGGGCTCTTCCATTAGCTGTCAAGAGCCAGATAGTTTCAGGTGGGTAACCATACTGGCCTGCAGTAGAAGAGCAAGATTTGGATCCAGCAACAGCTAAAAAACCAACTAGATTTCCAGGGTATGAGTTTTGGAGACTCAAAGTTCTCTTTGTCAGATAGGAGGAGTGGAAAAGGAGACCTTAGACTCCCCAAGCAGAAGTCCTTGACCTGTCTGCCTTGTAGCCAAGGCTGGTTCCAGGTTTTTGGGGGGGGGCTGGACAGAGTGCTCAGGAGCTCCCTTGTGCCCACCACCAGGCTCCCCTTCTTGCCCTCCCACCCATGTGCCCCCACCTACCTTCCTTTGCCCACTTGCAAGCTCTCCCATCGCCTGCAGCCACAGCTGCCCACACTGCCTGCGTGCCCTTTCCCCAGTGGTGGTGGTGGGTGCAGTTAGAGGAATGCCACGGCCATGGCCACTAGGCATGCTGATGCTTTCTGCACCACCCACATGCCCTTCTCCAGCAGTGTGTGAGTTCTGTGCCATCAAGTCTCCTCCAACCTATGGTGACCCTATGAATGAAAGACCTTCAAAACATCCTATTATTAACAGACTTGCTCAGATCTTGCAAACTGGAGGACGTCGCTTCTTTTATCGAGTCAAGTCATCTCGTTTTAGGTCTTCCTCTTTTCCTACTGCCTTCTACTTTTCCTCCAGCAGTACTAGGCAGCATATGTAGCTGGGAGCAGAGGTGACAAAGTACTCACAAGCAGCAATAGAAGGGTGTGAGTGCAGGCATCAGAGGAGATGCACAGCTAAGGATGCAGCAGCAGTGGCCCCCACTGGAAGCCCTGGACCCCGGCAGCTGCCCCACCTTGCCATGTGCTGATGCCAGCCCTGCTTTTGGCATAAGTGGGATTCTTGGCCATGTCCAGGGAATAAATGTGACACATACTAAGGGCCGTGAAGGTCAATGCTGAGAACATGCTGGCCCCTCCACTTGTGGCCAAGGGAACTGGGTCCACACAAAACATATCCTGAATTAAGGACTTTGCATCCCCACTTAAAGTGGGGCTGTTTCCAGGGGAAGTGCCAGCCCTGGTGTGGTTGCTTTCAGAATCCTGCCCTGCCCTTTGACTTCCGCCCTTCCAAGCAAGCCTGCTTTGCTGTCTCGTGAGGATTCAGTCTAACAGTTTCCTGGTATCATTTGTAGGTATTCCTGTGCATAAGATCCAAGCCTCTTCTTGTGGGGAAAACAGCATCTGTGTGAGCTGGGATCCTCCGGGAGAATCAACCACTGGCTACATAGTTGAGTGGCAGAGGATGACCTCTGTGGACTCCTTGGATGATGCAGAGACTAGCTGGACAAAACTGCGAAACAGAGAGAGCAAACAAATCCTGATCCAAGGTAGATGAGTAGGGGAGTATGGGGGGGGGGACTCTGTTTGGGAGGCAAAGGGCAGCTGTGCATCTCAAGTAACGGCAGTGCTGCATTTATGTCCAAAGGCACAGGTAGAAGAATTGTACTGTAAGGAAATGACTCAATGAGATGCACTAATAAAGAGATAGGGACTATAGGTTATACTACTGAATACAGTCTGTTGCTGTATGTTCCTACTGGGCAATTTCTGTGCTGTTGAATAGGTCATGTTTAATTACTTATGCTTCATTTCAGTTTTGTTTTCAACTCTATATCAGATTTGTGTTTGTTGTCAAAGTTCTGCAGATTTTGTGTTTGTATACCCTGACCTACAATGGCTGGGACATTCCATAACCAACACAAAAGGATACACAAATGCAAAATTTGCAAAAATTTGAAAACAAATGGAAATCTGACACTTAATTATGGACTATTTACACTATGTAATACACCTTGCACGTCAGTGAGAAAGGTAGGCTATAAATAGGAAGGAAGGAAGGAAGGAAGGAAGGAAGGAAGGAAGGAAGGAAGGAAGGAATGGCGTCCCCTACTTTTAGGCTTCCCATTCCCTGAGCATCACAGCCATTCTTAAACTTGATTTCCATTAATGTGAAACACGTAATGCAAGTTGACCCAGCTTGGGAATGTTTACACAGACCAATGTTGGTGGGATTCTTGCCTTCATAAACTACCCGATTTTTATAAGGATTTGACAAAATGAATCCCCTCATTGTTGCTATACCTGAGCTTAAGCAAGATACCAGGCTGAGCTGTCTTTGGTGGGATCCAGTTTTGGCACCAGAGGTTGCTATTTTGACAAGACCGACCATCAGCAGTCCGAAGCTGAACACTGCCCAGTAGGCCAGACTAGGTCAGAAGAGCAGCCCATTCATGGATGACTCGGCCTTACAGCTCTTCTGCTGCTTGCCCACAGTGAAGGAGGAAGGCATTCCGCTGCAGTCTCCGCCTTCTAAGACCATCTCTTCCTTGATGGCTTTCCGGTCCAGTGTGCTCACGGTCTGCACCCTCCACACAGTTTCTCTCTTCTCTCTTCCAGAAAACATTAAGCCTTATCAGCGGTACAATATTTCCATCTACCCTCTCTACAGGGATGGAGTGGGGATGCCCCAGCATACGGAAGCATACAGCAGGCAGAAAGGTATGCGGATGCCCTGCCACATCGGGGATTGGAGGGGCTTAGCTGCATAAAACTATCATTCAAACAAGCTTTTTGGTTGGCAGGCTGAGACTCACCATGGAGAACGTTCATGGTTTCTATTTGTTTACAATCCCTGGGTTAGATCCAACAGGTCTATTCCACCAAAAGCGGCACAGTTCCCTTGGTGCAAAGAGATCCAGCGAGCCTACTGCATCAGCTGGAATGCTCCTTGCACCAGGGGGAAAGTGCCTCTGTCGACTAAACAAATCCATGAGATGCCACAGGCATAGAGAGCTTTAAAAGTGGTCTAGACAGATTCATGGAGGACAGGTCTGTAAGTGGCTACTAGCCATGGTGACTAAAGGGAACCTCCACATTCAGAGGCAGTCAACCTCAGAATATGAGTGCCAGGAGGCAACACCAGGGGAAGGCCTTGGCCTCTGTGCTCTCTTTATTTGCCCCTCCAGAGTAACTGATCGGCCACTGTGTGAGCCAGGATGCTGGACTAGTGCTCCACTGGTCTGCTTCAGTGCGGCTTGTCTTATGTTCATATGATCCAACCCTTGATCATACCGACAGTGGAGCGGGGGGGGCACAGAGATACCTAAGAAAAATGCTTTCCTACATGCAGTTTCTGGGTCTCATTGCCTCATTTCCAGGGGTCATTTCGTAGAAAAAGAGCTGCAGGAACTTATTAGCATAACTCATTAGCACAACTCATTTGCATATGCCACGCCCTTGACATCACCAGAAGTGTGTCATTAGCATAACTGATTTGCATATCCCCACCCCCTGACATCACCTAACCTGGCTGTTTTGGACCCAATCCTGGCCATTCAGGGCCAAAATTGGGCCCAAAGGGGGCTGAAAATGGCCCAAAAAGGGCCCAAAATGGTCAGGATTGGGCTGCTGCTGAGCAGGAGAGCAATCCACCACCTATCAGAGGCCTGATCCTGGCTGTTTTGGGACCAATCCTGGCTGTTTGGGGCCTGATCGTGGTCATTTTGGGCCCCGATCCAGGCTGAAATGGGCCCAAAATGGTCAAAAATCAGGTGGGTGGGGCCACCTGACATGTGACCTTTTTGGAAAACTACCAGAACTGCATTCCTGCGTGTTCCCCCTCAAAATGAACCTTGCTCATTTCTAAAAGGAGAAGTTCTGGCTATAACCTTTCCTGGATGCCACATCCACCTGTGGTGTTTCAGCAGACAATTTGTACATGCTCAGGCACTCTTCTACATCATCACGTTTTCTGAGCTGTGGGCCACATAAGAAGTTCTGTGAGTAAGTCTTTGCCTTGCTGGGCCCAACCAGGGCCATGCTTCCCCCAGGACCATGGTGTGCTATTAACAACCCTCTCCCTCTACAGCTCCTTCGGACAGCCCCAAGTTGCATCTAGGGAGCATCAGCAAGAAAACAGCTCAGCTTCACTGGGAGCCCATCCCTCTGGAACTGCGCAATGGCTTCCTCACCAACTATACCATCTTCTGGGTCAGTGCTGGCGAGGACATGAACTGTGAGTCCCACCTACTGTCCAGTCCTTTCTGTCTGTACAGGTTCATCCTGCCCTTCCCTGCAAGAGCTCAGGACAGCATGCATGGCACTCCCCTTCTCCACTGTATCCTCCCAACAACCCTGAGGAGTAGGTTAGGTTGACTGGCCAAGGTCACCCTTACCCATCCCTTTACCTTCTCCAGGCCACCCATTCAGGACTTCTGCAGACGTGGCGTAGCTGTTAAGGAGAAATAGAGCTGGGTGTCATCTGTGTATTGGTGTACATGTGTACTGATGGGCTACTTTTGCAGGCCATCCCCCAACGGGACAAATAACAGCCCCTTGTTCCAAATCCCCTGATGATAGGGTTGCCAGGCCCCCTCAATCTCCCGGCTCTTACCTGGGGGGGGGGGTGCGCACGCGCGCGCTCCTCCAAGCGTTTAAGTGACATCATCACGCAGCCCCCTGGCTTGCTCCGTTGGGGGCTGCTGCGGAGCACAGGAACGCTCCTGCACTTCGCAGCAGCCCAAAACGGGCCCGATTCGCAACAAAATGGGCGCGGATTGGGCACGTTTTGGTGCGGATAGAGCCCGTTGTGGGCCCCTGTGGAGCGCAGGAACACTCCCGCACTCCGCAGGGGCCCACAATGGACCCGATCCGCACCAAAACGTGCCCAATCCGTGCCAAAATGGGCATGGATCGGGCCCGTTTTGGCGCGGTGCAGATCAGGCCCGTTGTGGGCCCCTGCGGAGCGCAGGAATGCTCCCGCGCTCCGCAGTGGCCCCGATCCAGGCCAAAACAGGCATCCTGGCAGCGGCTGTGCGTGGGGGGGGCGCAGCACCGCAGGGGGGCACACATGGAAGGGGAGCCCCCCCCCGCTGGCCAGGTAAGTAGGGGCGGGGGTGGGAGGGTGGGGGCGGGGGATCCCCCGCCCCCACCAGGGGTTTGGCAGCCCTACCTGATGATCTACCCCTACCATCTCCATGTAGATGTTAAACAGCCTGAGGTACAATGGAATGCTGGCCCAATATCATAAATGCATGATGAAACAGAGCAGCAGTCCCCCCATCATAATAATAATAATAACAACAACAACATTCGATTTATATACCGCCCTTCAGGACAACTTAATGCCCACTCAGAGCGGTTTACAAAGTGTGTCATTATTATCCCCACAACAAAACACTCTGTGAGGTGGGTGGGGCTGAGAGAGCTCTGAGAGAGCTGTGACTAGCCCAAGGTCACCCAGTTGGCTTCAAGTGGAGGAGTGGGGAATCAAACCCAGCTCTTCAGATTAGAGTCCCGCACTCTTAACCACTACACCAAACTGGCTCATCACCTTCTGAAATCAGTCAGTCCAGCAAGGTTATCCCCTTTCTTTTTCCCACTCCCTCATTATCCCCTCCCTTGAACCTCCCCATGTCTGCCAAAGCTTCTGTCCCTGGCCCTGACCTGGCAAGTGCCACATGTGTCATTGTTTGCCTCTGCCTTTGGAAGAGAAATAAGCAATCTATGCTGGACTCCAAGACCACCCACTAGTGGTCTTACTCCATCCTCTTCTTGCTGCTGAGCCTTCTCCAGGCCCTCGCGCTTCTTTGCACCCTGGTTGGGCTGAGAGCAACTGCCTTCCTCTCTAGGTGCTGTTGTGAACGCCTGCGTGAACACATTCACCATCACAGGTCTCAGGCCTCTGAGGATGTACAAAGTGCACATCATGGCCTCCACTGTGGGTGGAAGTATTAATGGAACTGTCCTGATGCTCTACACCAAAGCAACAGGTAAGGAGAGCCCTGGAAGAGGAACTAGTGCTGGGGACAATCACTGCCAAGCTGGAGCCATGGAAAGGGAGAGATTCCCAACTCAGGGCCAAGCTACGTGCTCCGGTTTTGGGGCATTTTAGCCAGCCTTTCTCGATTCCTCACAATCCCCTGGTCATGCCTGTGGGGCCCCAATTCCGATCAGGACCATGGTGCACTGGGAAAATGGGCTGCATGTGTACTGATGGGCTACTTTTGCAGGCCATCCCCCAACGGGGCAAATAACAGCCCCAGGGACATGTTGGGTCAGGAAAACAGATGGGAAGAAAGGCTGAAGACACCTCTGCTCAAACACTATGGTCCCAATCCAAATCAGGGCCCTGTGTGCTTGTGAAATGAGTTCCCAGCAAGGGACTGCCAGCTCACATGGGACTAATTCAAAAGCAGATTGGGGAATTCAGATACATCATGTTGAAAATCACAATGTGTACTTTGGCCCTGGCCCTGACCTGGATGGCCCAGACTAGCCCCATCTTCTCAGATCTTGGAAGCTAAGCAGGATCGGACCTAGTTAGTACAAGGATAGGAGACGACCAAGGAAGCCCATGGTTGCCGCCCAGAGGAAGGCAATGGCCAGCCATCTCTGTTGAGCTCTTGCCTTGAAAACCCTCCGGGGTCACCATAGGTTGGCTATGACCTGACGGCACCTTACACACAGCTTGGCCCTTAGTTGCTGGGGCTTTCGTGGATGGGAGATCTCAAATGAAGACCAGAGTTGCAGAGATAGGCAATGGCAAACCACCTCTGTTAGTATCTTGCCATGAAAACCCCACCGGGGTCACCATAAGACTTGAGGGCACTCACCACCGCCATAGATAGATAGAGATAGATATAGAGATATTTCTAATTGAGAATAGAAGTGATAGTGACAGTGTGGTGACAAAGAAGGGATCCCTCAATTGCACATTCAGCCCCAGGCCTCTTAGAGTCTTCAAAACAGCCTTGCTTTGATCAGTTGAATTTCTGGTGACCTAAAAGTTCTCCCTGTGGTGATTCATTCACACATGCCCCACTAGATGCTACACTCAAGAAACAGGGCATGCATATGTGAACCAGCTCCATTCAAAGTGCCCAGCTCTCTCTCCTCCTCTGCATCTTGGCACCTGCACCTTCTAACATTCTGGTCTCCATTCCAGATGACATAGACATCTCGTTTACGTATGTGCTCATCCTTCTGCTGTTGTTCATGCTGATTGTTCTCGTCATCTGTTTCCACAAGAGCAAAAGGTGAGTGTGGGAAGGAGCTACAGGAGTCCCCACCTTTCGGAGCCTGTGGGCACTTTTGGAATTCTTGACACAGCATGGTGGGCACTGCCACAAAATGACTTGCCACAAAATGACTGCCACAGGAGACAGAGCTAGCCACAAAATAACTGCCACAGCTTACCTTCAGTCACGCAGTAATGATCCTTAAGCTGGGGTACCAGCTGCTGCCCAAGTATGCTTTATAAGAACCTGCACAGGCAACCGAATCTCCACTGGCCAATCAGAACCCTCGCTGAGCAAAAGTCCCACCTGACCCTGCTCACTTCTGGCAGGTGCCAGAAAAGGTGTTGACAGGTGCCGTGGTGCCCAGGGGCACCATGTTGGGAACCCCTGAACTAGAAGCTGCAGAACTGCTGTGCAAGGTCTGAGAGCCAAGCTACAAGTGACGCCTGACACAGGTTGGACACTTGTCAGCTTCCCTCAAGTTTTGATGGGAAATGTAGGCATCCTGGTCTTACAGCTTGGCTCTCCATTTAACTGAAGTTTACAGAAACCCACACACACACAGCAGAGGGGAAGGGGGGCGCCCGGCGAGAGCCTGACATCTGCACTCCCCTCCCAACCGCACGTTCTTCCTCCCATAGACTGCCGCTCTGTAAACTTCAATTAAATGGAGAGCCAAGCTGCAAGACCAGAGCGCCTACATTTCCCATCAAAACTTGAGGGAAGCTGACAAGTGTCCAACCTGTGTCAGGCGTCACTTGTAGCTTGGCTCTGAGTGCTAGGAACTGTACTGACACTTGAGCGAGAACCTGCCCAGGGGGCCTGGAACAAGGGGAGATCAAGGAACAGCACATGAGTTGTGGGGGTGGGCCAGGAGAGACTCCAGCGCAGCAGGGCACGAAGAAAGGCTGGCTCCTGGATTCAGATTTTGTTTCGCTGAACTAGTGCATCTCAGGCAGGAAGCAGTAGAAAGCCATTGAGGACAGAGAGAGGCAAGAATTTTCCAGACCGTCAAAAGTGACACGATGCTGGTACTACTTCTCACAGGGTGTATGTTCCCATATTCTCTGGGCAAAAAGGTGTTGCAGGATTCTTGGAGGACTACAGAATGGCAGTGTGGGCATGCTTGGGCCACAATGGCTGCCCTCTGGCTTGCTGCAAACACTGGTGCAGAGGGGAAGCTGCGGCGGACCCGGGAAGGGGGTGAGGTTACAGCCTGACAGAAGACACAGTTAGGAGCAGAAGGACCTGCAGTGGAGAAGCAGGGTGGTAGAAGGGCTGTCTTTCTCCTCAGCACATCAGTAGCTGGAGCTTGGCTTTGGGAACAGCCCATGGAGTAAGGGCTTCTTCAGCTGCCCCCTTGGTGGAGGATCAGGGCACCCAGTCAGTCTTTGAGAATTCCACCCCCCCCCCAGGTCTCATCCTGTTTCTCTCCCCTGTGACCCACAGGATGAAGATGCAGTTCTGGCCCAGTGTCCCTGATCCAGCCAACAGCAGTCTGGGTAGATGGGCTCCATCGTTTCTACAAGAGGTAACAATGGCAGCTCCATGGCCGGGCCAGCTGCTGAACCCTTTCCTGTCAATCAGCGGCCGTGTCAGTGCTCTTCTTATCTGCAGTTCAGTGCTCTGTTGAGAAGGTGCTAGAGGGCCCTATCCTCTGATTAAAGCAGGCAATTCAGTGCTGCCCGCTGAGCTCTGGGCTGCTTCCTTTAACCGTTCCGTTTCTTCCTATCTTCTTCCCAGGAGACCCTGCCGGTTAACAAGTCAGAAGAACTTAGTCCAGTCACAATTCCTACCATTTTAGTGCTTGAAAAGGATAAGAAATGTGAGAAGAACAGCCCCTCCAAGGCCCTGTTGGATAGGCCATGGCCAGATGCTTCTAATACTGAGATGGTTTTACCACCTGGCAGCCCAATGCCAGCCTGTCACGTGAACAGCCCAGAATCCATCCAGTATGCCAAGGTGCTCCCGGACAGCTACCACAGCCAGCAGGAAGCACTGTCCTCTCTCTACTTGCGCTCCAACTCCACACAGCCACTTCTGGGTGACATGACACCCAGCCCTGAGCCCTACGAGAACCTGTGGTTTCATGATGACCAGCCAAACAGGGGACACAGCTGCAGTTTCGAAGAGGATGCCGTCTTCCTGGAAGGGGCCCTGGTGGATTTCCCACTACTGCGGGGTCTAAAGATTGATGGGGATGAAGACCTGAGCAACTTCTGAAGGTTGTTTCACTTGACTTGCATTGGAAGGGTGCAAGGGGCCACAATCTAATGCTGCTCCTACTTGCGACTGTAGCCCTCCTTCTCTATGGAGGAAGTACAGTCAGACTCTCACTGATGCCCTCTGCCTTCATGCTCTGGGGCACTGGAGGACAACGGGGTTGGTGTTCACAGGGTGGTCCCCTCTGTTCAGCACAACAGACTTCCTGGAAGCAGCTGGGCCTTTGATTCTTCTTGTTCCCTGTGGCTCGCTCTTCTGTCAGGGGCCACCAAACTTGATGTTGATGGTGAACTTCCTTGTGCTGCTTCCTGCCGTTAGGCTCCGACCTGAGCGGGTGATCCAGAGACACCACACCTCAGTGGGTGGACTTAGAGCTCTGCCAGGTTCTTTCCCCATCACTTTCATCATCAGAGTCCTGCATTGTCTCCGCTGTGCGCTACATCCCATGCACCATGTTTCCCTAGCATCATGCATAGGCATGGATGTGAAGACACCTTGAGCCAGAATTGGGGCACAAGCTGCAACAGAAGCAGTGCAGATGCCCAGTGATGGCCCCAAGGGAGCAGCTCAGGAGGACAAATGCAAGCTGAACTTGAACTAGGCCTTCAGTGGTGCCGTCCTCTCCTGGAACCTGAGAGCAGCAGGCTTGGCTATGTTCACAGAAAGGGGGCCTCCAGACGTTTTTGAGTAGGCCCAACATTGATGCTTCTCCACATCCTTTCCTCTTAATGGCAGGACTGCCCCCAACCATGGGGGTCCCTGCAACAGAGAAGCAAATGTCTTAGTGAGCAGCCCTGTTCACAAGTTATGAGGAACACAAGTCCAATTCATGTACACATTTATCTAGAAACTGGTCCCTGGTTTCATCTGTAAAGTGAATGCGCATGGGCTCTTTTGCACACAACAGATGTACAGACATATAGGTGGGATGTACATGCATTCAGTGTAACATGAACACAGCCAGTATGATGTACGATCTGAAGAAGGGAATTCCTCTCTGAAGAAGGGAGCTCTGACTCTTAAAAGTTTATATCCTGAAGGTTCTGTCTCTGAGGTGCCACTGGACTCAAATCCTGCTGTTCTATTGCAGACCAATATGGCTACCAAGCTAAAACTATGGTGTAGTGGTTAGAATGTCAACTAGGGTCTGGAAAACCCAGGTTCAAATCCCCATTCTGCCATGGAAGCTTGCTGGGTGATCTTGGGCCAGTCACACTCAGCCTACCCTACCTCACAGGGTTGTTGTGAGGATAAAACAGAGGAGAGGAGAATGATGTAAGCTGCTTTGGGGAGAAAGATAGGGAATAAATAAAGTAAATAAAGAAACAGGGCTATTGTGTATGTGTTTGGGCAGGAGAGAAACAAGAACCCCTTCCTGAATTTCTCAAGGAGGCCCATAGGCTGTTAAGGTGTTGACCAGCTCCATGTAGTGCATGTTCAAGAACTACCCAGAGCGTAAAGGGGAGGAAGTCAAGCAATGAAATGGAACAGAAAAAGACTTACCCCATCCGTTCTTGATTATTGTTGTGCTGGTCCACATCCTAGTGCGGGAGAGGGGAGACGCAACATCTCCAGTGTAGCCAAAGGCCTTGATCCAGCCACATGGAAGCTTAATAAGAGCAGCTTGGAGGATGAGAAGCAGGACCAGCCTGTCTCAACCCAGCCAGGCAAAAAGGACAAAACGGGCCAGAGTTCTTGGGCACGAGATCCTTCAAAGCATTTTTTCCCTGCGGCCACCGCAATTTGTTGTGTATATAAAATGTTACAAATTAAAGACACTTCAAGATTCTTAATGGTGTGTGTAGTCACAGTATCCATGTGAGGAAGGTCCTTTGCATGCAGGGAAGCAGCCCCGAATGCACATCTTCATTGAGTAAAGAGACTGATGCTATTTAAGCGTATTTGAGACAACTCACCGGTTATCCTGGTGCAGGCACAGTCAGGGCGAGCCTCTGTGGCCTCCGAAGGGCCCGCAGGTCACCTCCACCCTCCCCAGCCCCAATTGGGCTGGGGATAGGGAGGGAAATGCCCAGCTGCCCTGTGCTCCGCCTCCCAAGCCTTCCCTTCCAAGCCTCAATCTGCCACCAGAGGAGGGGGTATGGGAGGGAGCATGGCTTGCCTGTGCTTCCCCCTCCCAAGCCTTGACCCCCTCAACCTCGATTTTTGGAGGGGGATGCGGGGGGCAGCAGTGGCTTGCCTTCCTTTCCCCCTCCCAAGCCTTTTCCCCCCCCAGCCTCGATTTTCGGCAAGGGGGCACGGGGGGGGGGAAGCAATTTGCCTGTCCTTCTCCCTGCCAAGCCTTGCCTTCCAGCCTCAATTTGCAGCAGGGGGCAGTGCGGTTTGCCTGCACTTCTCCCCCCCCCCCAAGCCTTCCCCCCAACCGTCCCCCCCAAACTGCAGAGAAGCACGATGGGCCCTCAAATGCTCCTGTGATATATAATGGTCCGATTTCTGCCCATTTGAGGCCAAATCAGGCTGGTGTGGGGTGCAGGAATGTTGCTAGGGCAGCATGACAAGCCCTGGAGTGCTCCTGCGGTCTGCACCAGCCCAATTTCCACCCATTTGAGGCTGAATTGGGCCGGTGTGGGGTGCAGGAACGCTGCCGGGGCGGCATGACAGACCCTGGAGTGCTCCTGTGATCCAGCCTGATTTTTGCCAGTTTGAGGCCCAATTCAGTCCATTGTGGAGCATAGGAACACTGTTGGGGCGGTGCATGCCGTCATCAGTCCCTGCTAGAGCCCATTGTATGGTTCACACCTACAAGTCAGGATGAGGATGCAGAATAGCTCACGGGTGGTGGTTTTCGGCCATGAATGCTCCTTTACATGAAAAAGAACCCCTGCGAATAGAAAAGGGCCCCAACAAGAAGGAAGGCTCCAACCTAGGGTTACCATCTTAAGTTGGGAAATTCCTGGGGTGTGGAGCTGGAGAGGGGAGAAATATAATGCCATAGAGTTCACTTTCCAAAGCAGCCATTTTCTCCAGGGGAACTGGTCTCTGTCATCTGGAGATCAGTTGTAATTCCGGGAGATCTCCAGCCATCACCTGGAGGTTGGCAACCCTTCCCCACTCTGCTCTCTTCTTGTACTGATTCCACTCCCTGGGGACCCAGTCTGTCCCAGTGCCTTCCCCTGCGTCTGATCCTGGTTTCATTTGCACCTTCGCAGCGTGTCAAGGGAGCCCAGGCGAGCCAGCAGGCATTTTCAGGGGGCTCTTTGCGAGGGGACGGGGCTCCAGGGCGCTCCTTGGAAAGAGGCTGCCGCAGGCTGTCAATCTTCGGAGTGAACGAGCGGCTTCCTCCGCCTGCGATCGATGTTCTCGGTACTCCTCGGCGCCTGACTCTCAAGATGGCGGCGCCCACTCACTGAGTACGGAAGTGCTGGCGGCGGCTGCAGCTGGACCAGGGAGATGTTGCGGGGCGCGGTGGCGGCGGCGTTGCGGGGCTTGACTGCGACGACAGTGGGAATCCCCAGTAAGGCTCTTGACCCTGTGTAGTTCGCGCCCAGGGCTCCTGATTCGGATCAGAATAGCTTGGGGGTGCCAACTCCAGGTTGGGAAATTTCTGGAGATTTAGGGAGGGACCTCAGGGGAGCAAAATGCTACAGAGTCCACTCAGCAATGCAGCCATTTCCTCCTGAAGAAAAGGTCTCTGTAGACTGGAGATCAGTTGTAATTTCGGGAGATTTCCAGCTATCACCTAGAAGTAGGCTTGCCAGCCTCCAGGTGGTGGCTGGAGATCTGGATTTGCAACTCCAGGCCGCAGAGATCAGTTCACGAGGAGAAAATTGCTACTTTGGAGGGTGGACTCTGTGGAATTATGCCATGCTGAGGACCCTCCCCAAACCCTACTATCTCCAGAAATTTCCCAACTTAGAGATGAGAATCCTACCTGGAAGTTAGTAACCCAACTGCCTTGTTCATTTTGTTTTACTCCAGAAAGTCCCTTTTCCTCTATGGTGGTTTTTAGAATGCATAAAACCATTTTCTTGGAAAACAAAAACAAGAGTCAATATGGCAAGTGACCCAGAGGTGACAACAGAGTGGCTCATCTACTTGGAAGTGTGATGATGATGATGATAACTGTGCTTATATACAGCTCTTCTAGACAGATTAGTGCCCCACTCAGAGCAGTGAGCAAAGTCAGTATTATTATTTTCCCTATGATACCTGGGGGACCGGGGCTGAGAGAAACGGTTTACCCAAGGCCTTGGCTAAGCCACTGCTCTCAGCCTCAGCTCCCCAGCTGTATCGTGAGGATAATAATACACTGACTTTGCTCACCATTCTGAATGGGGCACTAATCTGTCTAGAAGAGCGGTATACTAAGAACAGTTATATATAATTAATGCATCGTGATCATTACTATGTATTTGTTTTGTTGGGGGCGGGTGCAATGTGATTGTCAGCATATCCAGCAGCCGTTCAAGCATATTAAGTGATCTTGCAGCCCTCTTCTTAATTCCATTTACTTGGCAGAACACATGATCCATTAGAAGTCCACTCTAGGTCACAATTAAAAAAGCGTTCTCAATGGAGACACTCTAGTTCTTTCCTGCCACTGAACACTTCTCTAACACTTCTCATGCCTCCTGGTGAGCCAGGTTTTACAAGTCTATATAGAAATATTACTGGACCAAAGACAAGGTGGAAAGGGAAGAATAGGAGCCATGGCAGAGGGAATGGTGGATCATGCTGTTTTAGAAGAGAGGCTCTCCTTTTTGTATGCTGTAAGGACATGACATGAAAACAGTGCCATACTGTGGCTTACAAACTCTGTACAAGCAGTTTCTAGTCTGAACTGAGCATCACCAGTGGGAATATCATAATTTTAAAATTAATGGTGTGTGGGAACTGCATGCTGCAAGATAACCGATATTTGCCACAGAGTCCCAGTTGCTGATAGAGGCCATGTGTGCTTGGCAAAAGGAAGGAATGATGTGGCTGGCGAGGCGTAGAGAGTGTATGGGCTCAGAGCAGGAGAAGCCGTCCTTCAGCTATGTGGACGTGAAGGGCTTTAACCAGCCCTTGGAATTGAATTTAGGGGCTGGCCAAATCATCCCAGCTTATAAATGGAGTTTTGTTTTATACTATCTGAAGCTCTCTTGAGAAGCGTGAAAAGAGCCCCTCGATGGCATAGGTGTTCTCAGAATGACCATACAAATGGGCCATGGATGGGAAGGAGATAGAACAAGTTAAATATTACAAATACCTAGGTATCTATTTTCAATATAATGCGACTTGGTCCACCCACCACAAGTATGCAGCAAAGACAGCTGACATTAGTACTTCAGCTATAGCACGTTTTTTTTTACTCTAGAGGTAATCAATTTGTACCAGCTGTTTCCAAAATTTTTAAGTCCAAAATGATTCCACAACTATTGTATGGTATTCCGATTTGGATTAGGGCCTTTGACCGGGTCATCGAACGTGTTCAATCTAAATTTCTGCGAAAAATCCTGGGTCTACCGAAGTGTGTTCCATATGCAGTTGTTTGCTTAGAAACTGGTTTAATTTTAGTGGAAACGAGGGCATGGCTTATGACATTTAAATACTGGCTACGATTACACTATAATTCTCACCCTGGGAGCTTTATATATCAAATGCTTTCAGAGTCCAATGTGTCAAACTGGTCAGCATATATCGTGGAAAAATCGAAGGCATGGGTATATCTGTTAACATCAAACGCTGCATTTCATCAAATTAAGAGTAGGTTGCTAGATATTGAGCGCCAGAAGTTATATAGCCTGGCTACTAAAACCTGCTGTCCCCTGAGCTTTGAAATCCCTCTCACTGTAGGGAGGATGGCTCCATATTTATCTTCCCTGCAGGTGCCGCAACTTTGTAAAGCATTTTCTTTGGCCAGGTGCAATGCTATGCCTTTGGCCATTCTACATGGCAGATTTAACAGGATAGACAGGGCTGTTTACACTGATCAAACCAAGACAGAGAAGATACATGAAAATGCAGCTGAGCTTTTGAATGTGTGCATGTGTGTGTGTGTAAAGTGCCATTAAGTCATAGCCAACTTACAGCAACCTCTGTTAGGGTTTTCAGGCCAAGAGACTAAGAGAGGTGGTTTGCCATTGCCTGTTTCTGCATAGCAACCCTGGTCTTCTTTTGTGGTCTCCCAGCACTGACCCTACTTAGCTTCTCAGAGCTGGTGAGATCAGGGCTGTTTAATAAATACCTAGAAGGAAAATGCTTCTGTGTAGCACTGAAAAATTTGTGAAGATGTGCGAAATATATCAGTTCATAACAACTCCTCCCCCTCCCCCTGCCAATCTTTCTCTGTTTAGGTAAGAGCTCCTTCCTTCAAACAGCAAGGAATTATGCCAGGCTCGTCCGGAAAAAGAAGCAAGGTTTGTATTCTGAATGGTTCTGCAGTTCTGGTCTGTGCACTCCAAAAGCTGTAATGTCCTATTTATGCAATTGGACCTGTGAAACTTATCGTCTGACCTGTTTGGGTTCCAAATCCTGTCCTGCCCTGTCTTCAAGAGCCTTGGTGGGGAAGTGAAATGTTTTGCCTTTTGAAATGTTGCTGACCAGTCAAAAACATACCCACCACCCATTCTGCAAGTACTGTTGGCTCAGTAAAAATGTTGAGCTAGTTTCATTATGACTTCTGGGCCCTTGAGCCTCAGCTGGAATCTTGCTTTTCTCTGCAAGGTACTTCCCTATCGATATTTGCCAAGGGTTGAGGAAAGCTGTGTTTGCAGTCTGTTCAGGCACATGCTTGTGAGGTCCAGAAATATCTAGCTGGTTCCTGATGGAAACAGAAAGCTAAACTAGAGTGATTTTAGTCAAATCTTAACAAAGCACGTTTATATGTGTTTATTCTTTGCAGAAATCCCCAGCCATTTGGATGACCTTCCTCCTACAATGTTAATGAAAAGTTATGCCAACGTCCCAATTATTGACAAGTAAGGTTTATAGAGCTAAGAGAAGTGAGTTGTGTCCAAGGAAGATGATGCAGGAAGTAGTCAAGCTCAATGGTGCTTATACAGCGCTGCACTCTTCTTAGCTCTGCTAAGATTGATTGATCAGTGAAGGATGGGGAAGGGGGTACCAAGACCTTATTTTACTGGATGGGATAATGGACGGGAACCATTGTGATCTTCTAATTCTTTTAAAATTGTCCCTCCTTTTACATGCTCTTCTTTTCTTACACTAACATTCCATAACAAAAGTAGGCTGTCAACACTCAGTTTAATTTTTATTTTAAATCTCGAAGGGCATGATGTCCTTGACCTTAAAATTCCTTGAGTCTGCTCTCAAAATGCTAAGCTGTTCAGGGGCAGGAACCAAGGGACTCTGTGCTTTTCCCACAGGGTGGATGATGTCGTGAAAAGGATGCTGTCTCTGGAAATGGCAAGCCAGGTCAGTTTTCCATTACGTGCATGACTTAGTTTTCAGAACAAGCTTCTCCAGGTTTTATTTGTTTATTTATTAACTAAACGTCTACTTCACCTTTCTGCTGTCATTAGGGCCACCAAGGAGAATAACAGATTTAAAACATACATACATAATAAAAACTTGTCTTAAAAACCATTAAAACCAAACAAAAACACATAATTAAAACCAAGCTAAAATACAAAAACATAAAATCAACAGTTTTAACCAATTTTGTAGTGCTGTAGTGTCCTAAAAGCAACACTCCTACCTCTGCTGTAGGCTGGATAGGTAAGCCCTTGGCACTATGTAACATTGCCAACAAAGTCTAGATCAGCTGCTAGCAACGCCCTTTGCGATTCTACTGCACATTGTGGAATATATCTGGGTCAGTGACCTCAGATATGTTTTGTATCTTCTTCTTCTTGTGTTTGCAGAGGGAGAGAACAGAAATAAAGAAAGAACAGCTAGCTGAGAAAGTGCGGAAGTCCCCCGATGACAATTGTTCCCTTGAAGTTAAAGGTAAGCAGAAACATTCACAGTGGAAGCTAACATCTGTATTTGAGTATCCTATAGGATAGTTTCAAGTGAGTAGCCATGTTGGTCAGAAGTAGCTCAGCAAGATTCAAGGCCAGTAGCACCTTAAAGATCAAAAACGTTTCCAGGGTATCTGAAGAAGGGAGCTTTGACTCTTGAAAGCTTACACGCTAGAGATCTGGTTGGTCATTGAGGTGCTACTGGACTTGAATCTGGCCATAATGGAATAGTTCATATTTTTTTTTGCTACCTAGTCCTGAGTGTTCGAGGAGGGAATAAAACATTGGAGGGCACTTCCCATTTACAACCTGTCATCTCTGCATTAGAGGCATACATTTCTGCCTGCCCCTTTAACCTTCTTGCAGCTCCAGATTTCAAAACCACAATGAGGCAATGGTGTCAAAAGTGCTGTGTGGCAGGAAGTGGAGCTGTCGAAAGAACACATTTGTATACACAGCTCCAACTGCCTACTGCTTAGCAAAAACTCGTGTCAGGTGGTGGCTGCTCAAGATTGTCTCTTGGCATTCAAAGGTTCTCTTTCAACCTCCACTCCTGCACAGAGGACATTCATGATTCTGGTGGTTTTTCCTGCTTTCCTTCTCCTGTGAAAAAGCTGGAGGCCACAGACACACACTCTTTGTCCCCTTGTGAAGAATAGCCATTCCTTAACCATGCCCTCTGGCCCAGGTCAGGATAGCCAGGATTTGATTTAACGTCTTAACGATGTCAACAAGTGGGGATTTGCCCATATCCTTTCACACAGCCATGTTTGTTACCTACTGCACTTGGTACCATTTAGCACGGCCTTTTCAGTGAGGAGCAAACTATTTCTAGTTCTTTTCTTTTTCCTGCTGCTGGAAAGGAAAGTTGTGGCTTTCTCTTAGTCTCTTGCATTGAGGACTGATTTAAATGTAATGCTGGCTGAAGCAAAAGCATTTTTCCATAAGACTCTGCATGTGTCCAGTGTCCCATTTAAACTAGGCTGCTTTGCAGGGCTAGATTCCCAGCTCAAATGAGATGCTGTGTCATGTGCAAAGACCCACAGGTGAGTGCAGTTGTCTTGCCAACACCACACTTAAATCGAGACAAATCCAAGAGGCTGGTGGACCATGCTTTCCAGAAGAGCACATTCACCAATGATTTCTGCACAGAAAGGTAGAGGTAATGACACTTTACTTCCAAACTGTTCAGATGTCTCCTGCAAGCTTCCATGGGGAAGCAGCAGCAGGCTATTGCAGAACCTTTCTGCACATAAGATCAAACTAGTTTTGGTTAAGTGTAAATCCTAGATGATAGGGCATATCCTATCAGTAACTTGGTGATAAACCCCAGGGTGAATACACCTATGCCTTTGACCGTTTGCTATTCAAGCACAGACTTTGTTTTTTATTTTATGTATAGTCCACCTTTCTCACTAGGACTCAAGGCGGATTACACAGAGTAAGTAAATACAACCAACTTTTAGAAAGAGGAAGAAAATGTTCCATTGTAAGTGGCCCAGGTGTGGCTCCGCTTCTTACAGCGACTTTCCTTTCTCATTCCAGTTGCCTACTTGACAGTCAAGATCCGCACACTCCAGGAGCATCTACAGAAGCATCCCAAGGTGATTTTCTTTGAAACAAGTGTTTTATTACCTGCCTAAGAGATATATGTGTCCAAGGGAAGCCTGAAACTGAGATGAAACTGGTTCCCATTGAACACCAACCACTAGAGGCTTTGTTTAGATTAAAATGTCTTTCAAATTTGGAAGGAGTGTGGCCCAATAGCAGAGCCAACTGCCCCTGTAGGCTGAAAGCCTGAAGTTCAGTCTCTGGCACCTCAGCCTGCAGATATTAGGATAGACATTCCTCTATCTGGGACTGTGCAGAGCCACTTGCCAGTCAGACTAGACAGTATTGAGCTTGGTAGATGATGCTCAGATCTTGCATCTAGCTTCAGAGCTTCATATACACACACACACATGCACAGTAGGTCTGGGGTCCCCAACATGGTGCCCATGGGCAACATTGCGCCCACCAACACCTTTCCTGGTGCCCATGAAGTGTTTTTAGAAAGTGGGTGGGGCCAGGTTTTGCCAAGCATGGCTTCTGATTGGCCATTGGAGATTTGATTGGCTCTGCAGGTTTTTAAAAACATTGCTTTGACAGAAGCTGCTTCCACAGCTCAAGAATCTTCACTGTGTGACGGAAGGTAAGCTGTAGCAGCCATTTTGTGGTTGGCTCCATCTTCTGTAGTGGCCACTTTATGGCAGCCATTTTGTGATTGCACCTATCACAGTGTGTCAAAATTCTGATTGTGCCCACAGGCTCAAAAAGGTTGGGGACCCCTGCAATAGGTGAATAAATTTAAGTGGTAGATTGATGAAATGTTTGAGTAACTGTCAGCTGACGTTGCCATGCACACGCCTTGACTGTGGTGAATAAATGTCTGCCCTTCTCCAGGACAAAAAAAACAAAACCCGAATGATGATGGCCATAGACCAGCAGAATATGCTGCTGAAATACCTGCGAAATAGAGAGTACGATGTCTTTGAGAATACATGCAAGCAACTGGACATTCAGTACACCTTACCCCCGCAGTACCGCCGGAGAGCCACCCGGCGTTGGGTGGTGAAGAAAGCCTTTTGCATTAAGGTACTTGGGCAGCGACTGGTTGTAGTTTCCCAGGCAGCAGCCTATGGGCATCGGAAAGCTCAGCTCGCACATATTAGAGAATGTTGGCTTGAACAGAGCATAGGGAGATTAATTTAGGAAGCAAATTGGGAGGGAAGAAGTTAACTTGCAAGAAGCTAAATTTACCCAGCGACTTAAGGAAAATCAGCTGTCCCAACTCTGAGGTGATGGAGCAATGGTCCCATCTGTCAGTCTCTGATAACCTGAATTTAACCATGTATTAAGGAGGTGCTTAGAGTCGAAACAGCAAATTCACTTCTCTTAGGGGCAAATGAGCACTAATGAATATGGGTATTAGACAGGGAATCTGAAAAGTGCTTCTGGATGGCTAGCATATCCCAACATTCCTTGGCAAAATTTTATTTGGCATGTTGGTTGGGTGAACAGTAACATAAATGCAACACAATCTCTGGACCTGGGGGTTCCAACAGCCTCCTTAATCAGCAGTGGTAGAGGGGGGGCTTTAGCCCTGTTAGATGCTCCTGGAAATCTAGGATAGCACTCATGACTGAGAGCCAGTTGGGGAGGTTTGCCACTCTGGAAAAACCCATATTGTTTCATTTAAAGATTTTGATCAAATGATTGCCAGGAGGAATTTACAATGTACAACAAAATAGAGCAACACGGTAATGTAATTGTCACAACAGAGAATCTCCCGTGTGGTATTATGTCTTCATAATTGTTTTAATAAGGATATATTAATTGAGTACTGTTTCACAAATTTGTTTATACAGAGTAAGGGATGTAATAAACAATTTGTATATTCTTTTGTTTCTTTTAACACAACCATATACTACACCATATATTGCAACCTCCCTAGACCTCAATTATACAGGCATCTTATGCGTTCTAAAAACAATTCATTAAAGTGTCCCGTGCTCAAAGTGCTATCATGGATGTTATTAAAGTGCAATTGCTTTTGGCATCCTATGACACTATTTCTCATATAGAACTCGATTTGCCTTGCATACAGGTACAATACAGGTACAGTATAAGGGTAATTCCAGACACTGTGAATGTCACAGATCAAAAAGACCTATAATCATAGGTACACGTAGTTGGTTCTGTGACTGCATTCTCTAACGGACGGTCCAGATCCTTGTAAGGTCCGTTTCCAAGCTTCTTTCTCAAAGAGCACAGATGTCAAAGATTCATCATAGTTAACCTTCCATATCCCTCTTTGATTTGTCAAATGGAAGTAATTGACAAATCAAAGAGGGATATGGAAGGTTAACTATGATGAATCTTTGACATCTGTGCTCTTTGAGAAAGAAGCTTGGAAACGGACCTTACAAGGATCTGGACCGTCCGTTAGAGAACGCAGTCACAGAACCAACTACGTGTACCTATGATTATAGGTCTTTTTGATCTGTGACATTCACAGTGTCTGGAATTACCCTTATACTGTACCTGTATTGTACCTGTATGCAAGGCAAATCGAGTTCTATATGAGAAATAGTGTCATAGGATGCCAAAAGCAATTGCACTTTAATAACATCCATGATAGCACTTTGAGCACGGGACACTTTAATGAATTGTTTTTAGAACGCATAAGATGCCTGTATAATTGAGGTCTAGGGAGGTTGCAATATATGGTGTAGTATATGGTTGTGTTAAAAGAAACAAAAGAATATACAAATTGTTTATTACATCCCTTACTCTGTATAAACAAATTTGTGAAACAGTACTCAATTAATATATCCTTATTAAAACAATTATGAAGACATAATACCACACGGGAGATTCTCTGTTGTGACAGGAGGAATTTACAAGCAACAGATTAAATGTGGTGGAAACATGGTCTTAAATTCTGCGCTGAACCCAGGTTTTCAGTAGTTCAGGTGTCCGGTTGCCTCTCTCCATTACTCTTCATTTCGTTAACTCCTTCAGGTCTTCAAAGAAGTAAAGAAGCAGAAAGCCCTTATGAAACTGAAGCAAAGGCAGGAGAGCACCAAAGCCGCAAAGGATCAAAAGGATCAAGCACCGCCGAATGCAGGAACCCCAGTATAAGCAGAGCCAACACTTTTCAATAGGATCCAGATGAGAGTTACCAATAAATGGTTTTACTGTGAACATTCCCTATGCGCTGTGGTGTGTGTGACGTGGGGATCGAGGGGGCATGCACAGCCGTCTTTTGATTCTTTCAGGCACTTCAGTCATCACTGGGTTAGCAGAAGCATAGCTTGACTTGTTTTAATTGTTGCATTCTTTCGGGGAGAGGCATCAAAGAAAGGGAGGAAGCAAAGTAATAAAGGCCTCCTTTCCTAAATTCTTCATCTACCTGACTTGCCTAATTGGGGTCTGTTTCCATCCACGCCAGAATTTCTTGGTTTATCATAAAGAAGAGCGTTCTTTCTTCCTTGGGAAAGAGAACAGATACTTGGAGATTGTCTAGATTGCACTGAAAATGAGGCTTTGTTAGGTGGTGGTGTATGGGACTGGAGAATATATTCCTGTGCTTAAAGTGTCTCATTAGTAATCGATACATACAAAAGGCAAGCTGTATTGGCAACAACGTAACTCTTATCTCTGCGCAGGCACACTCGCAGCAACAGGGCCCAACTGGGCGGCTGCCAGGCACAGGAGCATGCTGGCCCCCTGCAGCACTCCCCACCTGTGCAGCCGCCCAGTTCGGCCCCAGTGGGGCTCAATCGGGCGGCTGCCAGGTGCAGGAGCGTGCCAGGGCACTTGCAGCCCCCCTCCCAACAGCGCTCCTGGCTCCGCAGCTGCCCAAATTGGGGCCAAATTGAGTGGCTGCAAGGCACAGGAGCTCTTCAGGGCCCTTTCCGCCCCCCCCCCAGCAGTGCTCCCTGCCTCTGCAGCCACCCGATTTCGCCCCGTGAGGCCAAATCAAGTGGCTGTGGGGAGCAGGAATGCTCCAGGGCTCTTTCCGCCCCACGCCGCAGCACTCCTGGCCTCTGCAGCATCCTGATGGGTGCCGAATTGGGCGGCTGAGGCACTAGGGTCCTTGCCGCCCCCGGCAGGGCTTCCAGCCTCCAGAGCCACCCAATGCGGGCCATGGAGGCGCCAGAGAGGCCAAGCACTACGGCACCACCTTCCCAAGGCCCCGCAGCAGGGGTCTGCCAGATCAGTTTTCTAGAGCCCGTTGTATTTTTCTCCACTACAGGATTTGTTGCTAGTGCTCTTATAATGTAGATGGTTACAATGGATGAGAACAGATACTATGGTTTGCTGCAGCTCCAAAACCTTCTGCCAGTCTCTAACCACCTTAACAGATTTTTCAGCTCTCATCGGCTCCAGCATTCCAGCAGCTTTTGTTGGCTGTTCCCCAGGAGAGGCAGAGCTGGAAACGGCCCTGTCCCTCAGAATTTTTTCTTATTTTAAACGTTGGCTGAAAGGGGGTGTCATATATCTTGACTCTCAGCATCTCCCACTTCAGAACTAAGTGCTCTCGACATTCTGTAGTTGACTTTCTATTTGGTACTCTCCTCAACTACCAACAGTGCTTGCAAAGAGTATTTCACAGATCAATAGGCAAGGAGGATGTTTTTGTCAGCTTAAATATTATATGCCATGGATAGGCTACCGTAGGCAGTTTCACTTCACTCGTCCCTCTGTAACCTTACCACATCTTATGCATGTAAGTCTCCTCCCCCATACTCCTTACAGTTTCCACATGTAACCTATGAATTGATGGCAGACTTAGCCTGGGTAAAGAGCTTTTCACACCCTGTTTGCCAGGCAGCTATAGCTGCAGCAGTGGGGAAGCTCTAGTGATCTAGGCTCAAACCATGACCGAGCCAGTGACTAGCCAGCCAGTCGGTACTGTCTCCCCCGTGACCATGTCCTCAGAAGGCAGCTGGAGCACTGGCAGATATGACTGCTTTGCAGACCTCCCCATGTGTAAGTGTGTGCTTTGAGGCATTAGGCATTTGTTCTGTACATTACCATTGCCATGGGCAATTTATCTGGGGGTTGGGGAGGGAGGCTTGCAAACATGTTCCACTCTGAGCACATTTTCTTGGAGTGTGTCTCTTTTCTGCTGCATTGCCTCATTTCAGGTTAATGTGCTTCAGGCAGCGGCACTGAGGTGGCTGTGCTGCTGATATCTGGGCTGCTTAAAATCTGTTTGTCTTTAGTAGGATTTTTGCACAGGACTGCAGCCTTAGGAATATTTGGGAAGGGAAATAGAAGAGCAGAGCTGTTTGGGGTCAGAATGCTGTCAGATTTATGGTGAATATTTTAGACAATTGCATACCAAGGTGGTTGGGGGGGGGGATTGTTTACAGAAGCTGGTTCCAAAGACCTACCTTGGGTAGCCCCATGGCTTGGATGTGAGCATTGGATGCTTGACCCATATTTTCTTTAAACAGTAGAGTTCCCAGGCTGCATGACTGTAAACATCTCTTCAGTGTCAAGAGTATCCTAGCATGCAACAAGAGGGAGGGGGCTGCTGCTTGAGAGAAGCAAGTTCAAAGTCCCTGGGGTACACAGAACTGGTTGCCTTGTTCTTTGGTATGGGGTTGAGCTTTTTATCTGCCTTGGGGGGGGGGGTTGGTTTGAGGAGGAGTTCTCTTCCAAGACCTAGATCTGGCATGAGATTAAGGTATATTCAAAAGCTAGAGACTGAGCTTGATGTTTTTTCTTTTTCTCTCTTGCCTCTCAAGCACATTAGTTTTAAGACAGCAGAAATTCTGCATGTACTTTCTTAACAGCATTAAATACACTATGGACATGTTTGTGAACCAATACAAACGCATGCACATCATTCCTATCTTGCTACCTTGACCAAGGAAAGAGCTTTCAAAAGGCTATTTGATCCACTGTGTAATAGCTTCTTCTATTTTTGAAG
Source organism: Eublepharis macularius (assembly GCF_028583425.1). Classification (NCBI taxonomy): domain Eukaryota; kingdom Metazoa; phylum Chordata; class Lepidosauria; order Squamata; family Eublepharidae; genus Eublepharis; species Eublepharis macularius. Next base: position 38,488,885 of record NC_072804.1, on the reverse strand, counting down.
GTTTACCTATGAATTACTCCATGCAGGGATGTATGTGCTTTGTTTGGCAGGCACTGTGGGATTTTTGTGCCCAATAATCCTAGCCAGTTGCGTAACTTACAAATACGGAGAGCACTGGTGCCTCGGGATCGTGCCAGGTGGCATGACAGCATTACGGACTCACATGCGGCTCTCTTATGGCATTCCGGTAACGTGACTGTTTAATTTGGGGGGGGGGGGGTCTGAAGAATTGCAGTCTGTCACAGTGTTGGAAAGGGGCAGTCATGACAAAATTAAAGTTTAGCGGCACCTTAAAGACTTAACAAATTTATTTCAGTATGAACTTTCATGAGTCATAGCCCACTTCTTCAGATAGGTGTTTGAAAGAAAAATTGTACTTGGAAATCTTACGGGGAAGCGAGATGGAGACAGAATTACGCATAACGAAAGAAACAAGAAGCTGGATTCAGCCAGTTTTTCTGCTCTATACCCCCTCCACACTACAGCCCCTGTCCCACATGGTTTTTGTCCATTCAGGTCCCAGAGTCCCCAGCATAACATTTTGGGTGGTCAAGACAGAGACTCTCTCCTTCCTTGTTCATGAGTAGAAGAGTGGTTGGATCTATCCCATAGTGTACTTTGAGAAATGACTGCTTATAACTGTAAACCTTTTTTCAAGTGTTCAAAGTCACTTCTAGTAGGGATTGGCCGTTAATTATAAGGCCAAATACAATTCAGCACAGAATACCACATGGACTAAATAGGCAATCACTGTCCCTCCCTGAGGAGAGGCATATAAAGGCAGGGTTCTCATTTTTACATGTTCTCCCCCTCCCAATCTCACCGTTTCGGAGTGTGGAAAGAAATGAATGGCAATGACTGCCAGCAGGTCATGAAGTATCAGATTTTTGTCCCACTCTTCATCCATGGTGCTCAGGGCATATGTGATCTTGTTCCCCTTATTTTATCCTCATAGCAAACACACCCTAGGATACCAGCATATGTATCTTAGTTTTTGCCACCTGAGGGGAGGAGGTTGAAATTAAAAAAACAAATTTTGTAGCAATCCAAAGAGAAAGTATAATTTGGGCAGAAAACATCTCATATAGTCACAACAGGACTACTGGTATATTAGGATATCAAGTTTAATTGTATAACATTGAAAGCACTAAACTCTTCAATAATGTATTATTATGAAAATAATTAACATTTAAACGTTTCCTTGGAAAATATGTTGTCTATGTATACAGAAAAATTATCATTATCTAATGTATTTTTTTTATTTTACTTCTTTTATACCTTGCATTTCTCCCCTATGGGGACCCAAAACAGCTTACATTGTTCTCCTTTCCTCTATTTTATTCCCACAACAGCCCTGTGAGGTAGGTTAGGCTGAGACTGTGTGTGGCTAGCCCAAGGTCACCCCAGCAAGCTTCCATAGCAGAGTGGGGTTCACAACTGTGATTCTCAGATCCTAGCCCAACACCCTAACAACCCACCACACTGTTTGCAGATTCCTACACAGTTTTTTCATGCTATACATTTTGAATGAGTAAAAGCTTGTCTTTAAAAACATTTCACTCCAGAAGGGGGAAAAAACCCATAGGATTTTTCAGTGGTCCCCCTAATTTCCTGATTTTTTTTCTTGAAAAAAATGTGGGGGGGGGGGAGTCCTCAAAAATCCGTATTCTCCCCTACCCCACCCCAACTTTTCAGGGCTTTCATTATTGCAGGTCCAACGTTACAGTAAAGCTGGACACAAACAGAAAAGAATTTGCTCAAGACTGTCCGAGAATTGCCTTGCCCTTATTACAAAACGGAACAATTTCCTCTGATTTTGCAATATCACAGATAACTTAATTTCCCGTGGGTTACAAGATCCTATCTCTCTCTGGACAGGCTGTCCTCTTCAGACAAAAAAACAAACACCTTGTGGCATTTGTTTCGCCATGTTGAACAGAAAAGTGGAAGATATATAGGTGAAACAAACAGCAGCTCCTTAATGGGAGCTACATTTCTGAATGGTGGAAAATAGCATGAAATGCTGCCCAGATTTTTTTCCTTAGGCTAGATATTTTCACGCTTGCGCTGCCTAGCAAGCATTATCTGCTGTTTTCTGCTTTCTCTTGTATTATGACGTCAGTGTTAGTGTGGGAATTTGACTCACCATCCCCCTAACTTTAATTTAGACAAGACTTTGATGTGTAGAAACTGTTACTAAACAGAGAACGAGTAAGTACATTGAGGAACAAAGCCTGCTGAAGAAAAATCAGCATGACCTCTGCAAAGGGAAGTCTTGCCTCACTGATTTTTTGGAATTCTTTGAGGAGGTTTACAAGCATATGGATACAGGTGATTTGGCAGACATCATATACTTGGACTTCCAAAAGACTTTTGAGAAGAAACCTCACTAAAGATACCTCAGCAAGCTTAGTAGGGACAGGGCCTGACCTGGATAGGCCAGGTGAACCTGATCTCATCAGATCTCAGAAGCTAAGTAGTGTTGGCTTTGGTTAGTAATTGGATGGGAGACCTCCAGTGAAGACTGGAGTTGCAGAGGCAGGCAATGGCAAACCACCTCTGTTAGTCTCTTGCCATGAAAACCACACCAGGAGTCCCCATAAGTCAACATAAGCACTCACCACCACCACCAAATAGCAGAGAGTAGGAGTAAATGGATTTTTTCTTGCAATGGGAAGGAAGTAAGCATTGGGGTCTCACAGGGTTTGCTGTTGCTATTCAGTTTGTTCATAAATTGATTGTAATTGGAGTGAGTACAGTAGTGGCCAAGTTTGTGGATGAAAACAAATTATTAAAGATGGTGAAAACCAAGTTCGATTGTGAAGAGCTACAGGAGGCTGTCTCTAAATTGGGGGAGCAACAATGTGGCAAATGAAGTTCAATGCAGGTCCTGCTTTTTGCCATCTTGAATAATCTGGTATCATCTGTACATTTGGTGCCTATAGTTCTCACCCCCAGTTACAACTCATTTAGGAAGAAATTAAAGAGTACTAATTCCTGAATGAGGCATGAATGTGAGGGCATAGCAATACAGCAGTGTGAGCTATGGGTGAGTATAATATAAAACAGTGGTCCAGGGAAGTCTGGCTCGTGGGTTCAGAAACGCCACCCCTCCCATGACAAGTAGGCTGTAACCTTTGCGCTGAAAGCATACATTACCATCAAAGTGGGGAACCCTGCGAGAACATTAAGTCCAGAACCTAAAATGATCTAAAAGCCCCAGTAACATGATTTTTTAAAAATTAAAGGAATGGAAGGCTGAATATGGGCTCACAATCTCTTCTCTTGATCTGAACAATGCAGGGTACCCTTTGCCAGGATGCACTGGCTATGTTCTGTTGTGGCTGGTGTGAACTGTGCCGCATGGCTCGTGAAGTCTACACACGCACCCGGAGTTCCTGAAAGGAGACTGCTGGCAACTGCAGAGCTGCACAGACAAAGAAGAGCAGCTTGGGCTGATTTTTCTCTCTCTTCTAGAATTTAATTATCTCAATTTAACCTGTGTTGATAGCACTATAAGCCACTTGGCTGCCAATATTAGCAGACAGGGGGAAATATAAACAGGGCTTTTTTTCAGCGGGAACGCAGTGGAACGGAGTTCCGGCACCTCTTGAAAATGGTCACATGACCGATGGCCCCTCCCCCTGATCTCTAGACAGAGGGGAGTTTACAGTGCCCTTCGCACCGCTGGAGCAGCGTGGAGGGCATTCTAAACTCCCCTCTGTCTGGAGATCAGAGGGTGGGGCCATTGGCCATGTGACCATTTTCACCAAGGGCGATTTAAACTTTAAAAAACTCCCCCCTTGTTCCAGCTGACCCAAAGTGACGTCATTGTGCGGTCCTGAGTTCCACCACTGAGTTCCACCACCTCTTTTCCCAGAAAAAAAGCCCTGAATATAAATGATCTAAATGAATAAACCCAACAGGTAGCAGCACTGGTATTTCAATTCTCAAGGCAATAAATCACCAGTGGTATTCTGAGTCCCTTTAAACACCACTGTTGGGCAGATCTTTGGTTGCCCTTAATTGCTATGGGAAAGTATAATATCTCCTAGTGCAATAGAAAATAACACTTTAGTGCTCTTGTTTCTGTTGTGGAAAAGTCAGTCAGTCAGTATCTTTATTGGCATAAATTGTGAAAATGTACCATAATCCAACTGAAATTTAAACCATTTGAGAAAACTGACCATTATGTCTGATGAGAGGATGTGTGGGTATGTCCTCACACTTTATTGTTACCACACACAAAATTGCAGACTCTTACATTCCTCTGCAAGTTACAGAAATGAAATGTTGACCAAAAAAGGCGACCCTGGGACTACCGTGAACCATTTTCTTTGGCTTCTTTGAGTTGAGGTGAGTGTTGCTCAGGGGCATGAGAAAGCAGCCATGTTTGTGGTTGGCTTTTAGTTGGTTTTAAGTGAGTGCAAAGGTTGCCAACTCTGGGTTCAGAAATTCATAAAGATTTGGGAGTGGAACCTAGGAGGGGAGGGGTTTGGGGAGGGACCTCAATGGGGTATAATGCCATTGAGTCCACCCTCCAAAGCAGCCACATTCTCCAGAAAAACTGATCTCTGTTGATTGGAGAGAAGTTGTAATTCTGGGAGATCTCAAGGAGAGGTTGGCAGCCATAGGAGTGCCCAGAAGTTTCTGCCCTAAGAAACGGGTACTTTTAAAGGTGGATTTCCAGGACTATAGAGATCAGTTCCAAGGACTGCTTTCACACAATGCTCTGCAGTCTGCAGATTGATGAAACGTACCCAAATACATTGGAAACCAAGCCTCAGAATACAGTATCAAATGAAGAGCATTGTGTGAATGCAGTCCTTGGTCTGCAGCAATATTTGTATTATATCACACGAGTTTTAGAGCATCAGGAGCATTTTTATATTGGTTTCTGAATATGTGGGTGTGTTTGATTATAAATATTGTACAATTGACCCCTGAGGAAGGCCTTAGGGCTGAAACGCATGTGGTCTGTCTTTGTGTTGGTCATTCGACTGTATCATCATCTGTATATGGAGAACATTTTAGCAGTTCTTAACATATGCATGTAGCCTGTCATTCAGGTCTTATATTTTAACCTATATTTTGTGCACATTCATAATAAATACTTTGTTGAAACTGATCTCTTTAGTCTGAAGATCTTTGGGAATTCCAAATCTCCATTCCCCACCTAAAGATTTAACAGGTGCTGTGTTATTTCGTTGACCCTAATAATGTAGGCTGTGTTCTTGGTTTCCAATCAATCCAGCCAGACAAGCAAGTGAGCAGGTAGGGCCAGGCACCTGAATGCTGGAGTAAAGGGCATCGTGGCCTGGCCTGGATTTGGAAGGAAGCAGATGGGTGCTTTTTGCAGGGTTCAATTGTGTATTTGTGCTTTGCATGTAAAACCAGCCTTTGCAGAGGCCAAGACAGTCACTTCTCCACACATCTTCTATTTAGGAAGGTTGATAACCCCAGCCTGGGAAATTCCTGAACATTCATAGGTGCAGTGTATGTTGCCTGTGAAAGGCCAATTTGCAGGGGAGCTCCATTTTCTTCAGGGAAAATTATCTCTATAGGCCGGCAGTTAGGTCAGGTTGCCAATCTCCAGATGGGGCCTGGAAATCTGGAATTACAACTGATCTCCAGGCTACAGAGCTCTGTTTCCCTGAAGAAAATGGCTGAGGTCCTCTTCCCAAACCACGCCATCTCCAGGCTCCAGCCCAAAATCTCCAGGAATTTCCCAATCCAGAGCTGGAAACCCTAAGTAATTCCAGGAAAACAGCAGCCCCTGCACAGAGGTGAGCAACCCTAACAGAGGCTGCTGAGAAAGGGAGGGAAACGGTTGGCCCCGCCCCTTTCAAGAAAAGAATCACTCAACACTGCGCATGCCAACAAGACACAGATTTCCCCCTTCCTCCTCCGCACTCCCTGAAGTAGGTGGGGCGAACGCAACCGCAAGGGCGTAAAGTCCCGCCCCCACCCTGCGATTGGCTCTTTCCCCTGCTCAGTCTCCTAGCAACACGGCTGGCGTCGCCACAGCAGCCCAGGGAGGTCGCTCGCACACTCTCTGAGGGCGCTTCTTCCAGCTGGGCCCGGGCCTGGGCCGAAATCGGGCGCCATGTCGACGCGGACGCTGCCGCTGCTCTTCCTCAACCTGGGCGGGGAGATGCTCTACATTCTGGACCAGCGGCTGCGCGCGCAGAGCATCCCGGGAGAGAAGGCGCGCAAAGGTCAGCCGGGCGGCCGCAGAACAGGCCCCGCCCCTTGAGTGTGGCAGGAATGGGGGGAGAGGGGGGGGCCGGTGTGACCCCGCCCACGAAGCCTTGCCCCTGGCCTGGCCAGCATGTAGTGGAGAAGGTGGAAGAAAGGGCGGCAAGAGGGAAGGGCAAGCTTACGGAACGATGTGGGATTGCCAACCTCCAGGCGGTGTCTGGAGAGCTCCTAGAATTACAATCGATCTCCAGGCAACAGAGATCAGTTTCCCTGGAGAAAATGGCTGCTTTGGAGAGTGGACTCCATGGCATAAGACCCCACTGAAGTCTCTCCCCAAACCCTGCCCTCCTCAGGCTCCACCCCCCCCCCAATTCTTCAGGAATTTCCAACCTGGAGATGGTAAAGCTAGTTCCCTATGTTAGAAAATCCTAGGAAGCAGAAAAACAGCAGAGCAAACAACCTCGCTCCCTGTTGTGCTAGCTTTCTACTTGCAGGGGGTTTTGTGCGAAAAGAGCATTCAGAACAGACGTTTTCCGCCCCACAGTTCGCTTTGCCTACTACTGCCCCCTCTTTCTACAGCATGGGGTGGTCGGATCCTAGACTGCTTCAGACCTTCATGCTCTCCCATGTAAAAACTGCCAAAACTTTAAAAAGGCATCTCAGAGGGATAGGTTTTCTAAATTCTGTATTAGCTTTCCTCTTACAGGAAGTGCAAGAGATGAATGTTTTAACAAAAGAATTTGCTAACCTAGACCCATTTTGGAAATTAAAATTCATCCTCTGCAATGGCACAAGATACTCCTCCCTCTCAGCAATCTACCCCTGAATGTTGCTGCATATCTGGGGGGGCGGGATGAGGCAGCCTTCATCACACACACAAAAATTTGCCTTTTTATTGTGGCAGAAGACTCTGTGTATGTTTATATGCCCTGCTTAGCCGAGATCCCACTTCATGTATCTCATGAAGTGGGCTCTAAGAAATCAATCTCACAGATGCCACAAAAATTCTCTTTTGATTTTATTCCCAAACCAGCTAATAGGGGTAGGTAAGGTAAAGGTAGGTCCCCTGTGCAAGCACCCAGTCATTACTGACCCATGGGGGGACGTTACATCACATTTTCTTGGCAGACTTTTTACAGGGTGGTTTGCCATTGCTTTCCCCAGTCATCTACACTTTACCCCCACGAAACTGGGCACTCATTTTACCAACCTCAGAAGGATAGAAAGCTGAGTCAACCTTGAGCCGGCTACTTGAACCCAGCTTCCGCCAGGATCGAACTCAAGTTGCAAGCAGAGCTTGGGCTGCAGTACTGCAGCTTACCACTCTGCGCCACGGGCGAGGGGGCCGGTATTAACTCCAAAGGGCCACATTTCCCTTTGATCCATTGCTTTTTGAAGTCAGCGAAGATTAATTTCTAGCCATATTTTATAACTGCTTGTTGATTTGATACCAAATCAACTTGAAATCATTTCTACCCTCTGTTTCCAAACTCAGAATTTAGGAACACAAATTAAAATCCCCACTTCATTTGTGAAACACCAGTCCTCCCAAGGGGCGCTTAAATGATCCTACATGTCAGTTGATTCGCATTTAATGTACATGTTGCTCCAGCCACACTGGGTACCTTGAAATTACCCTGCAACTCCAATATTTCATCCTCCTTCCATCCTATTCAGGGGCAGAGGAGCCATAGTAGTTGTGGCCTCTTCCCAAGCCAACTGGTCAAAAGATTTAAGAAAGGCAGGTATGTGTGATGCAGATCAGGGGATGTTTGAGAGTACTGGCATAAGAGAAAGTGGGTTGCAGACCAGAGCTATGGAGAGCCTCAAATTAAGATGTAGCATGGGGTCCTCAAAGCTTATAATGTAGACATACCTGCTGTATCGTGTGTGCGCGTGTGCATACAGTCAAGACAGCATTCACACTGCTTGATTTCCAGTGCAATCCTGTGCAGGGTTACGCCAGTCTAAACTCGCTGAAACCAACTGGCTTAGATTGGAGTAACTCTTTGCACAGGACTACGCTGTCTCTTGCCAGTGTAGCTCTCAACTATCTTTCTGTGTGCACAGACGCCAGTATTCTACAAAGTACACTAATTGTGTCTTGATACATTTTTCCATGTGGCATTTGCATGCTTTTCCCAATGCTTTTTCTTCTGGGTGGACTACTTTCTGCTGATTGAGCACATTGACACGTGCAGTTGACACATGCAGATTGTGAGAATGGGATGTGAAAATGTGTATCACCCACTCTCCTGAAGCAGAACCTCTGTCGATGTGTCCCGGAAGACCGTTCTCTGTTTACTGTGGGTGTGGGGGCCAGGGCAGTAAGAAGAAGCCTCGCAGGTATTGGCACTCTGAGACCGACAATTATTTTCTGTGCATTTGCAGCACTTAAAGACTCCATCTCCACACAAAGGCTTGAACTGTCTCAATTCCCCAAACCAATCAACAGGATGCAGCGCTCCGTGTCGTTAGTTTTACTTTGTAGCTATATTGTGGAGATCTCATTATTTGCTGGCTGTGATTGGGATCTAGTTCAGAGCACTCCAAAAGCAGCTTTTACTCCTCTGATTTCTCAAATACACTGAGCCAAGATGTTTTACTGGGAACAGTTCTAATATTTTTCAATAGAGCTTTCTTCTGCCAATTGTCATAAGGATCCTGAATTCTTTAGTGTCTGTGATGACATACATTTTAGCCAGGAAATTTTATACGAGAATAAAGAAAAGCTATTGTATGGGAAATTGAAATCCTACTTGTTTGAGTGAAGTTCTTCCCCCATTTCTGATTGATGAGCTGTGCTGCTTTGTATGGTCTTAAGTTGTATACATGGCAACAGTTTGGAGCCTAGCACGTATGAATCCATTGGGGAACATTCCTGGATGAAAGTTTGAATACTGGAAATGTTTAGTTCTAAGAGAAGAGGAAACTAACCTATTTGGCAGGTATTAGCAGTCACAAAAGTGACACAGTCTTTGATGCTACAAAGAAACATCCCTTCTAAGACAAAAATATACTGGGTTAGTTTTGAGGAGTATTGCCCCATATCTCCGAGAAACAAGAAGTTGGAATGTAGATGTAAAAGAGTGGGGGGACAAAATTGGGCTGACATTTGGAGGAATACAAGTCAACTTAGTGTATATGAACAGGGCTAGAAAAAAGTTTCCGCTCTCCAGACACTGACATCAGATACTGAGAGGCTAATTCCATTGGAGGAATGTTTTAAATTCTCTACCACTGTGATGTAGGTGATGAAATCTTAGTTTGGGGAGGACCTGGATTACATTTCCCATAGAGTTTACTGGGCAAATCACTTTCTTTTAGTCCAACCTTTCCCAAAGGTTTGTTATAAGGATAAAATGGGCTAACTCCATGTTATAAAACAGGGTAACTCCAAGTGAGCAGCTTCCCCAGGCTTTGTGAGGGAAGAATCAAATCTCATAAATGTTCTAAGTGCTTGAATAGACAGCCTCCAGATATTTTTCTAGCCCTTTACATGAAGTAAAACATAATGGCCTGAAAGAGATAAATTTGCTTAGAAGAATGGAATTGATTGAGCACAGTAACTCATTAACTTGGATGTACAAATTCAGAAAACAGTTATTTTTGTACAATAAATGCACCGTTGTGTCCTGAGACCTGTGCACAGTCCATCTCAAGACTGGGCACTTGTGGGAATATTGCCTTTTGATAGTTTTGTTGCTTGGAAAATCAGTTTTTCCCCCATGTAGCATATCTGATGAGTAGGATGGAGTTACGTGTCATAGGCATTTGTTTAACAATGCCTGCAACACTACTGGGGACAAGTACCAAAAACACATGCCACACATTGTGGCTTTTAAAATTTTTATATATATTTAAAAATTTTAAAGCTCACTTTCATCTGTTGTATAATTCCAGTGCCGTAGCATAGTAAATACTGATGTCCCTTGGTTAGATTCTTTTTCCTTTATTTTTCCCCTTTCAGCCTGCTTGTCAGTGTGTTGTTCTTACAACTTGACCCATCATTTTTTTCTGTTTTATGCTTCATGTAGATGAATGGACTGATGTGGACAGGAGACGAGGTACTGTAACATTTTTAGCTGCATGCAGTAGAACGACATGCCCACATATACACCGTCCCCTGCTGCTTCACTGCTGTAGTGGTAGCAATTGACCAACAAGCAATTCTTCAACCGAGCCTGTCTGCTTTTAAACACTGGCAGAAATGGCCCTCATATTGAGCTGAAGAACAAAGATAGTCTCACAAGTGCTCCTCAAGTAAGCTAAATATTTGGCAACTCATCTGAGTGGGCTTTACATCTCTATTGGTAAACTTTTTCAAATCCATGCAAGCGCAAGCATGCAGCTGCATGAGAACCATGAACATTGAATCATGAGCAAAATGCAGGCAGAGAGCATGCATGCTGTCTCTGTGTCATGCTGTTCCCAGCTCTCACACCCTTTCCCTCTGCCGCATAATTCCAATTCCCCAGCTCTTGTAGGCAGCTGTCTTGTTCTAGTTCCAGACCTTTGTTTCCTGATTAAGCCCAGAGTGTGTCACTGTTCTCCTCTGGCACCTTCACCTATGCTGAGTTTATATTATAAAACATTTTCTGAATCACGGTTTAAGAGGCTTGGAATGAGTTAAGGAGAGAAAACCATCAGGTTTTGGCCAGTACACCTTGGGACTAATGTAGCCCCAAGTGCTGCCATGTCTCTGTTTCTGTACCTTCAAGTTGTACCACAGTTTTGGAAATAATTGAATAGAGGGATCCTGCATTGCTTGTGTGTCATGGGGGGATATAAGCAGTAGGTTTGGCAAGGCGGCTTTGGTATGGCTACTTGTGAGACAGTATATAATGACCCCATTGTCTAGCTTTCATTGAGGCTGCTTAAGAGCCTCATTACTTTGAGAAGCAAACATGTAACCCCACAGGGATCCATTGTAGCTAGCAAACAGTTCAGTATTTCCTCTCTCGTGAACAATCCCGAAGTTTAATCACTGGTACTAAAGATCCAGAAGGATGAGAGGGAAGCTGGCCAGGTTGTCCCACCTGCCTGGTTTTTCCTGTAGCTTTAAATTTTGGCAGAGTGACATGTTATCCAACATATCGTACAGATATGAAAGAACAATGTGAGAGATGACTCTTGTGACTTCTCACTCTTGGATTTGTTTCCTAGAGGAGCTTTTCTGGCTGGGGCTAACAAACAGTTCAGGTACAAAGCTGCTTGATGCAGACATGGAAGAGCTGTTAAATTCTACCATAGATGGTACTTTCCATGAGCAGGAAATGAGTTGTGTCCTGTAAACTCTCTTTAGAGGCATACAGTGAGGGAGTAATGCAGCTCTGCTAGGATAGTTGCAGAGACGATCAAGAGGGAATTGCCAAATAAAGGTTCTACCCACCCATCCCCAGTGTCTGCACATAGCAACCACTGTTGGATACTAGATAAAATACCTACTGTTAGCACAAGTGAAAATAGAAAACAGCAGCCTGACAAGACTTTATAACTGGCACTGACTACTATGTATAACTGACGACAAACTCACTAGACCGTTTTCGCTAAGATGGGAAGAGGGACTGTACTGACTAGTGCTGATGCCGTCCAAAAGTACCAGAACTGCTCTTGTGAATCTGATTTTTATGGAGGCCAAACTCCATACAATGTGTCTGTCCCTTTGATCCAGGAAATCGCAGTTAATCGCAACTTGGCTAAGAAATGTCTGTGGGCACCTAAAATCTTATGCCGGTGATTGGAGAATTTTGACTTTTTTCCCAACCAGACACAGGGAGGCCCTATCAGCTTGGCACCTGACAATTCTGATTTTGGCAACCGATAGCGTGAAAAAATTTTCCTCCTTTTTTTAAGCCTCGGGGTGCACTGTCATTTCTGAGAGGAGTTTTTGTACTGTGTCCCACTACTGTTTGGGATGCGTGTCCAAACAATCATAGCAGGAAGGGTATCTGCTGTGAAGCTTGGAAGCATCCTCTCAGGAACAACAATGCCTACCTTCCACTAGAGGCAAATGCATCTAGTAATTAAATAGTTTTGATATTGTGCTACCACTGCTATTATAGATATATCGATGTTGAATGCTGCAGGTGCGGTAATGTTAGTGTGTGCCAGGCAGTGATGGAAGCTCCTTTAGAAATGTATTCATAAAAGCCACCAGTATTGATCTTTTGCTGCTAGTGTTGTGCATCTCAGCCAAACTAATCACAAGTGGAGACCAGGCGTAATAATTTCCCTCCTAATTCAAACAAGCTTCTGAGGAGGCAGAAGGCTTGATTATCAGGATCACAAGAAACGGAGGGAGTGCAGCTTGTGGATGTGAAAGGAGCAACCCCTGCCATTCCACTTCTGGAGCCGTTGAATTCAAAACTGTTTTTAGTTGAGGTTGGGGCTGGCATCAGCGTACCTTAAAGTGAGGCAGCTGCTGGGGCTCAGGGCTTCTGGCAGGGCCCACTTCCAAACCCCCCTTGTCTGTGTGCCTCCTTTCCCTCCTGCCTTTGTACCGTGCTGCCCGCCTGTGAGTACTCCCTGACCCACGTTTCCAGCCACATGTGCCACCCAGCTTTGTTGAGAAAGGGTGTGCAGGCACTGGGAAGTCTGGCAAGCAAGTGGAGGAAGGGAGGCTTGAGTTGGGGTGGCTTGTGGTGAGCAGAGGAGGGGAAGGGGCTGCTGGGCTCTCCCTGCCCAGAGACACCCAAATCTGGAACCAGCCCTGGTTGTGGTGGTTTTGCTGGAAGGGTAACAATGAGAGCATCCTCTTGTGTTTCAATCCCAAGAGAAGAGGATGTTTTCCAGTACTGCATTACTAACAATGCTGATGAAATTCTTGGCAGTAAGGGTTGGGAATGCCTTCCAAAAGGGAATTTGGACACAAATGCAACCATGTGTTCTTGGGGATATGCTACCTTAGTGTTGCATTTGGAGTGACCTCTGAGCTCCTTCCTTCCCTTAGCCGCATATGCCCATTTCATCCTGCAGAATTAAAACACAGCCAAGGCATTCCTGACAGGTTGGGCTCTTTTGTCTTTACAGTTATGAATGACATCATTACTACCATGTTCAATAAAAAGTTCATGGAGGAACTGTTTAAACCACAGGAGCTCTATTCCAAGAAGGCCCTGAGAACTGTGTACGACCGGCTAGCTCATGCATCGATTATGAGGTTAAACCAAGCCAGCATGGATAAGGTAAAGTAGACTTTCCCATTTCCCTTGACAACCGGGGGGCGGGCGGGGAATGCAGACTGCTCACTGTTTACCCGCAAATACTGCCATTGAGTGGAGCTTCAGGCAAACCACACACCCCTGCATGTCAGTTGAGTATGGATATGTATTGGGGCATGGCTCAGTGATAAGAGCATCTGCTTGGCATGCAGAAGGTCCCAGGTTCAGTCCCCACATCTCCATTTAGCAACCAGGTAGTACGTGATGCGAAAGAATTCTGCCCGAGACCCTGCAAAGCCACTGCCAGTCTGAGCAGACAAGACTGACTTTGATTAAAATCAAGGGTCCGATTCAGAATAAGGCAAGTTGTGTGTATGTGTGTAGAGGGGATATGACCAAAGCGTAGACTCTTCATTACAGAGCAGTTACTGCACCGTCAGTGCCTTGGGAAAGATGTGACAAAATGTCTGAAACAGCAGGACTTGCATATGTGATGCAGGAATCACGCAACTGCTTTGGTGTACCATGCTCGGCTCACTATCACGGCCACATTCATTGCTTGTTGGACAGCCTAGCTCCATTTATTTCCAGGAATCAGTTTTCATTGGGGGGAATAATTGCTGGCTGAATAAACCATGGAATCCAAATGGGCAACTGGCTGACTAGTCAGATGTGGGTCTGTTTTGTCAATCATTAAAGCCACAGGGTAACAGGAGAGTGGTTTCATGCACGGGAGTCCCTCTGATGATAGCCAGGCATGTATGCCATCAGCAGAGACACACACACAGATTGCTTCGTGAGCACTCAGGATTTGTTTTTTGTTTTTTATTTTTTATTTCATTCCTTGTCTCACTTGTTTTCTCACCGCTAACATTATTGGGGCATGAATGGCAGAATATGTTGTCTGGAATTTATCAAAGATCTGCAAAAATCTTCATCCAGGAACTTTTTGTCTGGAAAGAAAGCTAGAATCTGCTTGAATTGCAAAAAAATCCAATTATCAGTGCAGTCTTAAGGAGAGTTAAAGTCCATTGAAGTCCATGGGCTTAGAAGGGTATAACTCTGCTTAGAACTGATCTGCAGATGTGGTAGCTTCATTAGCTGGGTTCCATGCTTGATTGATTGGTGTCATTTGTAGTCCACCTTTCTCACTGAGACTCAAGGCGGATTACCCTTGCATTTTTCTGTAGCTCTATGATCTCATGACCATGGCCTTCAAGTATCAGGTTCTACTCTGCCCTCGGCCCAAAGACATTCTGCTTGTCACTTTCAACCACCTGGATGCCATCAAGGATTTTATCCAAGATTCACCCAGCATTCTGAATCAAGTTGATGAGACCTTTCGGCAGCTCATTGAGGTAAGGATCCATCATGCCTTCTGTGTTGCATTCAACTGTTGGATATGTATAATTACAGAAGAGCTTCAAGATGGAAAAGCCAACTGTTACAGCCTTTCTTTGTGGCTTTGGGGTTGCCAGCTCCCATTTCTAGTCGCAGTTGCGCATGATTACGGAAAAGCTTTGCAAATAACAGAGAAGACGCAGAAGTCTAAAATGGGGTAGAATGACCAGCGATGAAAGAAAGTCACATTTGGGGATTTAAGTAGCAAGCAGCAATAAATGTTATAAAAGCATGTCTTTTTTATCTGTGTTATATTGGTATTGTAGTACAGAAGTGGTAATTTATTTAAAAATTCATGCCATTCTGAAACACAGCCCAGGTTAAATGAAATAAGCATGTTTTGTTTGGATCCAGGTTTCCATGTCAATTACTTGATTGTTGAACCTAGGAGACCTGGTATAAGATCCCAGCTACAGCCAGAGATCCACTGGGTGGCTTTGTGAAGACATACTTTTTAATTTGCCTATCACTGAAATAGGAAGAATGACATTTTACCAGCCGTTATAAGGATATAAGAAGCCCTTTACCCATTAAAAAGGGCTTTATAAATATGAGTAACATCGACTGCCTTGTGCATCACTCATGTCACAATCCGAATCTCTTTCCCAGACATATGGCTCTCTCTCTGATGGCGAATTTCAGCTCATTCGACAAACACTGCTCATATTCTTTCAAGACATGCATATTAGGGTAGGTATTTCTGAAAAGCCAGTCTAGTGACGAGATGTGTAAATTAAGCATAAGTAATTTGTCAATTCAGCCATTTCTCTGACACACCACAGGTCTCCATCTTCCTAAAAGATAAAGTACAGAACTCCAATGGCCGCTTTGTACTACCTACCTCAGGTCCCGTCCCTTGGGGAGCAGAGGTTCCCGGGCTCATCAGGTGACTCTTTTATACTGCTTCACTGGTGGGTGGGTCAGGTGCAACCTTGCCATCCTGGAGGTAAACCCCCATCCCGAGTGTCATCTGGCCGTCTAAGACAACTTGCCATCCTGAATAGGAGCAAGAGTGTCTCTGGTTTGTCTTAGGCTGGCAAACTCATTATCCTCAACTTCTTTAACAGTACACATTTATTTATGTTTTTATTTACTTTATTTATACTCTGCCTTTCTCCCCAATGGGGACCCAAAGCAGCTTACATCATTCTCCACTCATTTTATCTTCACAACAACCAGCGAGGTAGGTTAGTCTGAGAATGACTGGCCTAAGGTGGCCCAATGAGCTTCCATGGCAGAGTGCGGATTCGAACCTGAGCCTCCCAGATCCTAGTCCAACACTCTAGCCACTATGCCACACTGGCTGTCATGTTTCTCCTAATGAAGCCCTTTCTAACTACTGATTCTTTTGAAGACAAAGACTACCTAGAGCTCCACCAGCTGGTGCTGTAGAGTTGGTGATTCTATTTTGCTTTTGCTTTTCCAGGCATTTCAACAGTAAAGGAGATGAAATTAAAAGGACTGAGTTTGTTCCTGGTGGGAATTATGTCCTTCCATTCCGGGAAGGCTCATTCGACCTTTATGGAGACAGAGTCATTAAATTGGGAACAAACATGTAAGCAACGGCTTGCAAAATCACATCTCTGTAAAGGGCTGTCAGCCCCTTTCCTTTGTGTCAGCAGCTGTGTGCCCTTTCTCTTTGCCTCTAGGTATAGCCTTAGCCGGCCTGTAGAGACACACATGTCAGGAACAGCCAAAAATATGGCATGTCGCATAAAGGTCAGTATCTTCTTAAGTGCTTCTCAAGAATTGCTCCACATCTCCCCACTGTGCAGTCCCTTCGTAATGCAAGCATCTCCCTTCTCTCAAGATAGAACAACATTAATCAGAACATATTCCACCTTGTCGCTTTGATTTTATTTTCCTAGACTTCTACTGTGGCCAGGTTGTCTCAGTTGCCAAATGCAACTTCTGTAGTTCAGTATAAGTGTTTTCTGAGGAGCTCGGAAGACTTGGGAGAGAATCAGGGCAGGAAGTAGGAGAGAAGGGCAGAGACCCTAAGGGCTGGAAAGGAGCATCACTTTTCCCAGATCTCCAAAGAGGAGAAGGGGGGAAGTCCCAGGAACAAGAGGTTTGTCTTGTAGATTCTATGCAATGCAATTGTAAATTGAGCCCTGAAATATCTCATGGTGGTACATGCCACTTCCAGTAACTCTCCGAGATACAACAGATAGCATGATAGAAATTTTGGCTGCTCAGGTTATCTTGGAATTGATTTCACGATGCAGGTATTTTTTTCTTTTCCTTGTAAAGCCTCTTTCCCTCTAAAAGACAGACTTCTGGCCCCTCCCTTTGCTAAACTAGGAGGCAGCAACCATGGTGCGCAGAGACTTTCTTTTTCCCGCTGCCCTGTGTAACAAACCCATTGCTATTTCCATACAGGAGAATGCCGCTCCCAATCCTCTAGCCAAAGAAGAGCTGAATTTTTTGGCCCGGCTGATGGGCGGCCTTGAGATAAAGAAGCCTCTGGGCACCGAGGCAGGCTTCCGGCTGAATCTCTTCACCACAGATGAAGAGGAAGAGTATGATCAGTCTCAGTTTTGGTGTGATGGGTGCAGGCAAGAGGTGGCTTTAGGGAGAGAGGTGGGGAGTAAGTATCTGAGTGGCCCCCTGCAAGGAGCCTCTACTGAAGAAGTTCAGCACCTTCTTTGATTAGCACAAGAGTCACAGAGGATACTAACCAGATAAAGCAGTATGGACCAATGGTTAATGCACTAAGCTTAGTAAAATGTCAATGAGAAAGATGTGGCAAAGGCAGCTTCTCGGCTTCTTGGGCAGTGAATGAAGTTCAGCTGGATTTCTTTTTCTTTCACTCAAGACATGCAGCACTGACACGTCCAGAGGAGCTATCCTATCAAGTTGTCAGCATACAAGCTGACCAGGTATGCTGTCACTAGTCTCTAGCATCTCGTTGCTGGTGGGGGCGGGGGGGGGGGTGTCTGGCTTTAGTTTAATAACTGAATACAGTGTACATTTGTGTGGGATGCACTAGTATAGACATTTAATACCACATGCATTCCAGAAAACAACACAGAAAAAGCAGGGCTTTTTAAAACTTGGTTCTGCTTCAATTGCTGTAGGTATGCAAGTTTTTCAGTTCTACAGACCATGCAGGAGGATCTGTGTTTAACCTGATGGGCTTGCATAAATGACTACATGAAGATGAGCTCATGTTGAATATGTTTGTAGATAGAAAGGACCCCACATTCTGTGAATGCAACAGAAGAGACTGGCTGAATCAGAACAAAGGTCCAGCATGCTATTTGCAATAGTAACCAAGTGGGTTCGTCCAGGAATGCAGATGTGTGGTTTTCTCCTGTGATCTCCATGCATGGAAGTTCCCTTTTGTTGTGGCCAAAAATGATGGGTAGATCTATTTTTCTGCAGACTTTTCTGGTTCATTTTAACAGAAATCTTAGCCAGTGTCCATCTCCATATCTTATGGTAGGGAGTACCTTAGGCTAATTATGTGTTCCTGAAACATCGTAGTGAAAAACCAGGAGAGCTTTTTGCTATCTTGCCACAATTAAAGTTCCCAGTGACTCGAGTTGTGGTGCCAGACCTTAAAATCCTACTCAGATGCCCGTAGGAAATGCAGCTGGCCGTAGAAGAATGCACAAGTCTTGTTGAGGAAACATCTGCAAAACTGGAAACTCCTCAGCAGCATTTTGCAACTTCTGCGCTATATGAGGTTATGTTACTTTTTAAAACACTGGTTCCTGATGAGAAATTGTGGAGAGCCTAAGAATCTGTTTCTAACATGGTTGGAATAGCATTGGGTTCTGTTAAATTTTCAGTGTTGTTGTTCTTTGTAATGATGTGGCTCTTTTAAATAGGACCAAGAGCGGAATGAGGAGCTGAGCCGCATCATGGACGAGTTTGAGGTGGCAGAGCAGCCCAGGCAGAGCACCAGCAAGGGAGCTGACTTACTAGCCATGATGGACGAGCTGTAAGCCCTGGAGTGACATTGCCTGGGCAGAATGGCACACCCAGTCCCTCACAGAGCTCAACCATCGGCCTCATACAGAAAAGAATGGTCACGGAGGCAGTCCCTTTGTGTTGGGTTACACAAGCTGGATGCCACTGATGAGGTGCACTTGATCCACCCTTTCTCTTTGGGGAAATGAGGGGGTCACTTAGCAGCCTCCTTCCCATGTTGTCATGGACTACCTTGTACCCCATGGGGTTGGTTAGATGCTTGAGCCGTGAAAGTGGACATTCGTCCTGCTTTTAATTTGTGTGTGTTTGTGAAAGAGGCACTGATTTCCCCAGATCTCTCTTCTAATTAGAAATGCCAACTGTGCAGTATTGCTAATTAGTTTGTGAGTGTCTCCTGCTAAGAGGTGAAAGAACAATTCCTTCATTCTGAATTTTAAGAGTACAAACCTGGCGTCAGGGTTGGATTGGTGTAACAGCCACTTCTTTTTTCTGCAGTGGTAATAAAGACCAAAAGCAACCTGCTTATTCCAAAAGTGCTTTACTGATTGCTAACATAGTAGTGCTGATCTGTAAAAACCTGCAGCCTCACATCAGCTTCTGCTCCTCACCTAAAATTGCTGTGCTCTTTCTGTAGTGGGGAAGAGTCCAGCAGGGGGCTCCATGCACTTTCAGCATTTTTGCCTCTTCCTGATGCTGTGATTAAATCTCTTGTATTCACTTTAGACATGTGCCTCTTCAGGGATACTGGCTGCGGACAATTAATTCCAACAACCACACTCACAAAATCCATCCTGTGCATTCACTTTGCATTAATCCATTTGGGCAGAACTGCATCCTCCGGTTCTCCTCACTTTGCCCATAAGCATGCATTGAAAGCATAAAAAACTCTCCTCTTACTAGCATTTCCATCTTTTATCTGAAACGACCCTGTTGGGCAGCCAGGACCTCAACCCATGAGGCTTTCTTAATTTGTGAACATATGAAGCTGCCTTTTCTGAGTTAGACCATTGGCCCATCAAGATCAATATTGTCTACTCCGACTGGCAGCGGCTCTCCAAGGTCGCAGGGTCTTTCACTTCACCTGCTACCTGATCCTTTTTAAACTGGAGCTGCTAGGGATTGAACCTGGGACTTTCTGCATGCAAAGCCCAAGAGCTTTGGCCCGCCCTCATCTCCATCTTGAAAAGAGCTGCATCTGATGAACTTTGGCTATTGGGCATCTATCAAAAACACAAGAACTGTATTAGGAAAACCCTTAACATTGCTGGTTGCTGGAAATGGTGCTTTGTGTGTAATTAATTCACATGCAGTGACCTCAAGTATGACTCCCAAGTGGATTCTAGATCTGGCCTATTTCTCTACAGCAGCTCTCTGATAGGAGCCCACATTTCTTCCCACTGGTATGAAGCAGAACCTGGTCAAGGGGAAAGGGTCCTTTTGCTTCAAAGAGCTTCTCCCATCATATTAACTATGCCATGCCTATAGAAACTACCTCTTGAAGGCCTATTTGTTCTGTTTTTACTCTGCTGTTGAATACAAAAGATTGGCTCCCATAGTAATATTGACCAATTTAAAATAATCCATTAAAAGATAATTGTAAGGAGGTCTCAATTCAGGCACGATAGGAGGATCAAAAAACAAACCACAGTCCATGTAATACCTTTCATTAGGACTAGCATGCCTGGCTGCTGGATTCACTAATAAAAAGCAGTTGAGGTGGGAGGAGAGCTGGGTCTACACATAATGGATGGATGCCTGGGTGATGAATGCCCATCTGCTACAAGGATATTATGATCTGTGGAAGACCCATGGAGGACAGCTTCGGTAAACTGAGCCTGAGTCCTCTCTTTCTTCTGGGGGAACAGCTACTGGGAGCAACCTGCCAATGTCAGTAGTGACTATGATGTTTGCTTAAAGTGGGAAAAAATACATTTAGTTAATAATTTCTGTCTTGTTCTGTCCACTCAAGGTGGCTTAAAGAAAATTAAAAAACAGTATCAGGAAGAACACACTAAAGTCACATTGACAAAAAAAAAAATTAACAGAATCTGAATGTCTTTAGCCAGCCCTAAAAGCACCAGCTAGGTATCTGGGATGAGGGTGTTCCATAATCAAGGTGCCACCTCAGAAAAAGCCCTCATATGGCCATTCTTATTCTACATTATGGATAACAGGACACGTACAGCAGATTTGCCTAAAATGACTGCAGTAATTGAGCAGTTTCACAAGGAAATAGGCAGTTCTTCTGCCACTGCAGACCCAAACCATGTCGTGCTTTAAAGGCCATAACCTGCACTTTGAGTTAAGCCCACAAGCAAACTGGTGGGCAGTGTAAATCCTTCCACACATCATGAAATAAATGCTCTCTAATTTATACCAGATAGTAATGACGCCAATGCATTTTCAAGGAGCTGAAGCTTCTAAAGTGTCTCAACGGCAGTCACATCCAGAACACAAAGACAATCGTCTAGTTTGGATATAATTGTAGCATGGATAATTATGGCTTTCTATTCATGCATGTTAAGGATATACCAGTCCCATGTCTTTATTTATTTGAAAAATGTATATAGGCACATACCTATTCTTGGAAGATGCTTCTGGAGGAACTAAATAAACTCTCCAGATTCTTCTTGGGAAACAATTCTTACTGATTGCCTCAAAGCCAGAACAGAGCTGCTGCTCCTCTAGGAGCATCCCCACCAAAAAGGCCCAGCAGCCTCTTGACCTGCAACTTGAGAGCACAGACCAAGTTGAGAGGTGCACTTGTAGTAGCCTTCCAATTTCTACACAAGACTTCAATAGCTAACTGGGAGCCGGCCTAGGGTTGCCAGCTCCAGGTTGGGAAATTCCTGGAGATTTGGGGGATGGAGCCTTGGGGGGAGGGATCTCAGCGGAGTATAATGCCATAAAGCCCACCCTCCAAAGCAGCCATTTTTTCCCGAGATAACTGATCTCTGCCACCTGTAATTCCTGGAGATCTCCAGCTATCACCTGGAGGCTGGGAACGCAACTGTGGAAGCTCCTCTGCAGGCTGCAGTAGCGAGTTGGAGCTGCCAGGCAAGATAGAAGGGAACTGGCTTCACCCCCAATTAGGTTTTTCCGGTTGGCAGCCTTCATGCAACCGGCTTACCGAGAAACGAGGGGTATTTAAGTTCTCTCTGCACTTGGCGGAAAGGGAGGTGAAAGCGTCGTTGCAGTAGCGCCTCCCAAGCACTGCCACGCTTGGCAGAGAGATTACTTGACGCCCATCTGTAGCTGACTTTTTGCAGACGTCTGGGAGGGTCTCACGGGCAAAGGAGGCCGCGGGAAGCTCCCGAACGCCAAAAAGCGCCGCACGACCAGAAGCGCCTCCGCAGGCTGCAGCAACGACTGGGCGCTGGCTTCCTAGGGCTTGAGGTCCTGGCGGAAGAAGAACCGCCAGGCCAGATGACACCCAATCACGATCTGGATTTATCACTAAGCCCCGCCTGCTAACACCCAGGGCGCAAGGTC
Source organism: Eublepharis macularius (assembly GCF_028583425.1). Classification (NCBI taxonomy): domain Eukaryota; kingdom Metazoa; phylum Chordata; class Lepidosauria; order Squamata; family Eublepharidae; genus Eublepharis; species Eublepharis macularius. The sequence goes on along the minus strand of NC_072804.1, from coordinate 38,466,689 downwards.
AAGGGGCTTTGACCTCGGCCTGGGGGGCGGGGCGACTCAAGCAGGAATATTCTGGGAGCAGCTGAAAGGAGGGGCTGGCTCCCAGGTAGCTTTAAGCCCAGATTTTAAAGGAATCTTTCCTTACAGTTGGAGCCAGTAAACAAGACCCGGTTCAACCAGAAGCCAGGTACATTCTTTATTGCTCTAGATTTATTCGTAGACAAGCGTTGAATTTATGATGGCTTTTTCATTCTTGCTTGAGGGAGTAAGTTACAGAACAAAGAGGAGAAGAGGGCACTAAAACTAACACGGGAACTACGATTCCCATGAGCACCAATTGTTAAAGGGACAGCGCATATTTCTGACTACACAGATACCGAGGCTTTCTAAGCTGAGGTTACAGGACAAGGAAGTTGGCGCCAGGAGGCTCAGGCTTCTGCCGAGGGCGGTCCCTCAGTGGAGAACATGAGCAGGTCGCGGGGGAGGGGGGGCATAGGGTTGCCAGCTCCAAGTTGGGAAATTCCTGGAGATTGAAACCTGGAGAAAGGGGGGTTTGGGGAGGGAAAGGACCTTGGCATGGCTTAATTCCATAGAGTCCACCCCCCACCCCCCCAAAGTAGCCATTTTCTCCAGGTGAACTGATCTCTGTGGCCTGGAGACCAGTTGTAATTCCGGGAGATCTCTAGCCACTACCTGGAGGCTGGCAACCCTAAGTGGGCGGTAGTACCACCGCTCCACAGAGCCGTCAGCTTCCAAGGCAGTTTAACCTATTTTTCTGACTGCTGCCGCCTTTCTGTTCAGGTGGCCAGGAACGAGCCTTGGCCTGAGCCCGCAGGGCCTGGCTGCGCTTTGGCTTACCTGGCCCAGATGCCACAGCTCGGGCCTGGTTCGAGCTCCAGGCGGCACTGCGACAGGCCCAGTACTGCAGGCTGCGTAAATGCCGTCTGTTGGCGAACGGACTGCTAGTTGCTCTTAGGGGAGTAGGTTTGCTGACTCTGGGTTGGGAAATTTCTGAAGATTTGGGGTGAAGCCTAGGGGTAGTGGAGTTTGGGCAAGCTGGAGCTCAGGAAGGATGTGATGCCATAGAGCCCACTCTCTAAAGAAGAACTAATTTCTGTAGTCTGGAGATTAGTTGTAATTCTGGGGAATCTCGAGGCCCTACGTGGAAGTTGGCAGCCGTGGTGGGAGGATCAAGTAGCCCTTCAGAGTCTTGAGTGGTGCAAATTGAGCTGGGACCCCTGGCTTTGTCAAGGCATTCCTTAGTGTTGCCAGCCCATTCTCAAGCTGACCTGCAGGCCACAGTGGGCAGAACGTGCACTGGGCTTTCTTTTCCAGTGGCTCGTCTCTCTTCCCCTCTCCAAAATCCGTGGTTGGAAAATGCAACGGTAATGTTCCTGGACGCATATCATGCACTGAACTTGACCAGTGAGTGTTTCTGCTCTAGCCATTAGATGGTGCATCGCCATGGAGATCAGCCACTCTGTTAAGGAGCGCACCATCTCTGAGAACAGCCTGGTGATCCTGCTGCAGGGCCTCCATGGACAAGTCACCACCGTAGAGCTGCGGAATGAGAGTGTGGCCGTGGGCCGCATCATCAACGTTGATGCCTTCATGAACATCCGCTTAGCTGAAGCAACGTTCACTGACCAGCATGGCTGCTCTTCTTGGATGGACAGTCTCTTTGTAACCGGAAGGAACATTCGCTATGTCCACCTCCCTGATGATGTGGACATCAGGACTACAATTGAGAAACAGCTGCAGCTCATCCACAGAGTTCGTACCTTTGGTGGCAGAGATAAGGGCAGGAAGGAGTTTCTTAGGACAAAGGACAAATGAATGGGACTGCCAGTGTGCCTTAATTCTGGTAGTTTTCCATTGAAACTGAGAATTTCATGTTATACTTGGGCAACTCTTCATCTGTCTTTGGCTGGCTCTACTTCCTTTGGTACTTCAGGGATTTTGCTAAACATTTCTTTTTTAAAGGCGAAAGGTATTGAGCCTCTTTGTAGTAATGTGTACATTAAAATATCCTTAAGTTTCTAATGGGTGACCCTTCTATAGCTCTAGTCCTGTTTTGATAAATTCTGCTTTTGTCTGTTTATATTTTTACAAATAAATTTTTGTATTAACATTCATCTATGTGTGTGTGGTTTCTGGCGCCTTTTTGCATACTGTTTCTATCCTGCTTCACCAACAGCAGTATGTTAGTTTCGGTTTATGTTCTTGATTGTGAAGCTTTAACTGGAATTTTGCAGGCTAACCTATCAGAACTGTCTGCTTGCATCTGATCACTGATTAACCAGAAAATCTTAAACAAACCCCCCAAACAAATGTTTTATATCCAAAAGTATTTTGAGCATCCTTTTCATCAGGGATAACTACAAGAATTTATTTATATATCGAGTTAAATATAAATCTCTCCATACTTAAATAATTTTAAGCATATAACAAAAGAAAGGGAACACCCCACCCATACATCATTCACAAGAAACAAAGAATTACTTAATTTATATACTTTTGTGATGTGATTAGATCTCTTGGCCCAGGGCATTCAAGGCAACCATTGAAAATAACAAGAGTCTCATTGGAAAAAACAACAGTCAACAACATATCTGTATAAATGAGTTTTGAGAAGCGGAGAAGACTTCAAGTTGCAATCCACCAAGTAGCCTCTGTGCTCAAGTGGGATTTGGATGTCTTTGTTCCTTCCCCAGTGAAGTCAATGGAAATTGGGCAGCTGCAATGTTCTGGGCAGCTGCAGTCTTTGCTACTTTTGTAAACTTGTTGCATGCTTACCTCTCACAGGTAGCCTAAGAGTAAAGACTCCAGTAGCACCTTTAAGACTAACCAACTTTATTGCAGCATAAGCTTTCGAGAATCACAGCTCTCTTCATCCATGCATCCGAACTGTGGTTCTCAAAAGCTTATGCTACAATAAAGTTGGTTAGTCTTAAAGGTGCTACTGGACTCTACTATTTTGCGACTACAGACTGACGTGGCTAACTCAGTTAGCCTAAGAGCATCACAGCCTAGTGTATGATGGCTCTGTCCAGTTTCCCAAAGAGGTTGCATTGCCCAGCAAGAATGATTTATGCTATGGATGCGTTTTATATTTCTGGCAAAAACTGGAATCATACCCAGAACTGAGTAGAATTTTTGCCCCGTTCAAATGTTTTCTTTTTATTTGCCTCATTTGTAGTCCTCCTTTCTCTTTGAGACTCAAGGTGAATTACAAAATATAAAAATCAGTTAAGGCCAGATATGCCTTAATGAAGAAAGGGAAATACCTATTTCTTTTTAAAAGTTTTCAAATGTAGATGTTGCACTGAAAACGGGAGGTGATATGTACAATAAACACAGCAATAGATGGCAATTATGTCCTTTAGAATCCTTTAAAAGAACTGAGCTAGTTTTCAGCCATCTGCTGTGACAGGCTAGGCTTGTTTGCTTGACTCACTGCTAGTTTGCTTCATTGGTGTCTTCATGTGGTCCAGCTTCTCTCTGATTGCAGCACACTCTGCTTTAGGGTTGACTTGTGGGGAGTTGATCCTACCTTTGTGTCAGGGGCTGAACTAGATTTGCTATATGCTCCTTTCTGCAGTTCAGAGTGGAAAGGGTGAACACCCTTGAAGATTTAACTTGTGATAGTTGGGCCAACTTCCTTGGGAGGAAAGAAAAGGAGGTAAGAGTAAGGACAGTTGATAATGAAAAATGATGTAGTCTGGGTACTAGGGGTAGGTTTGCAAGTATGAAAGTGGGAAATTTATGAGTTCTTAACTCCATGAAGGGCTTGACTGCCAGTCTAGAAAAGCAACAGGCTCATATGCAGCCTCCCCTTTTGCTAGTTGTCACATATAGCTATTGTTGTTCTTACGCATATTAAGTAGATGTAAAAGCCTAGAATCAGAGTTAACAACTAAAGAGCCAGCCGGTCAGGTCCTTAGCCCAAGAAAGCTGGTTAGGGCCTCATCCTCCACCCCAGGGCATACACGTGACTCTTCTTTGCTGCACTGAAACTTGATAGTTTTCCTTGGTGGAGCAGGTATAATAAGTTTGCAAAGTGATTCACCTTGTAACTGATCCAAAGGCCATGAGTAGGCAGGAGCACAGCAGCAGTAGACAGGCCATATCAATTGCCGTGTCCCACTTTGGATGGGTTTTGCCTGCCTACAAGGCCTCCTTTGCCCTCTTGTCTCATTCTCTTTTAAACACACAGGAGTATTGTAGCTCCTCTTCTTTCTTCAAGGATTTGTGCACATCTCTTGGCTTTGCAGCATGAAGTATTGTGTGCTCTTGTGCATGCATTCATCCTCCGCCTCTCAACCCCACATTCGCTTATCAGCCAAGGTACTGAAGTGATTTCTTGTCTCATGATCAGGGCAATGTGTATTTTGTAGATTCATGATCAGGTTGCACTACACATGAGGGGGGAATTATTATTTATTTATTTTTTATTTATTCTATTTCTAGCCTGCCCTCCCCAAGAACGGGCTCAGGGCGGGTTACAATAAAATGCTCAATGAGCATTAAAACATAAATTACATTTAAAACCAAAAAACACCCCAAATACATACAAAAACAGATGGTGGCCCCCCTCCAATTTCCCCAATCATGATATAAACAAAGCAGAACAAAGGGGTAGGGTGGAGGCACGGTTTATAATAAACTGGTGACTGCACTTATAGGGAGGAAGATGGTTATGTTCCCCCCACACACACACACACGGGAGACCAGTAGGGAGGCTACTAAACAATAAAAGACTGGCCTCTACCATACTTGGTTTAGTACTTGGTTCTGATTCTTGCCCAGCAAAGTGGGCCATTGGATTACTTCTTCTCTAGATCTGCAGTCAAAAACACCTCCCCCCAACCCATGAGTTTGAATAGGTGGAGGTGGCTGCAGGGCTGCTCCAGAGGCTGAAGGTAGTGGCAACTACTTGGAATCAGTATAAGGCCTCCTGCCCAACATTCTCTTTTAAATGGAGCACTCAAGATGGTCAGAGGAACTTTGAGAACATTCTGTTTTTGCACATTTCCTGTTAAGGGAACCCACTGAAGATCAAACTGTCCATCTTTGCCAGTAGAAAAGAACAAGAGTCCAGTAGCACCTGTAAGACTAACAAAATTTGTGGTAGGGTATGAGCTTTCGTGAGCCACAGCTCACTTTTTCAGATACAGCTAGAATGTGAGTCCATCTGTCCTTATATCTTGGAGCGTGGAGTGATTACAGAAGCCCAGTGATAATAGCTGGTGAATGACAATAGCAGGCCTGATTGAATAGGATGGGGTATGCAGACGGGTAGCGGCTGTAGAGAAATCAGCACTTTGTCTCGATTCAGTCCAGGTGGATGCATTGTCTTGAGCTTCATTATCAGTTGCAATTCAGCAGTTTCTCTTTCCAATCTACCTTTGAAATTCCTCTGCAGGATAACTGCTACTTTTAGGTCAGCAGTTTCTGCCAGCCACTGAAAAACATGGTGGAGAGATCCAGGCTGGCCAGGTTATGTTGAACAGAGGTCATGGGAGCCAGTTCACGCCCTCGAAGGAGCTTTGTATTTATTTGCTTTATTTACACCCTGCCTTTCTCCCCAGTGGGAACGCAAAGTGGCATGCATACATCGTTCTCTCCTCAACCTTGTGAGGTAGATTACACTGAGAGCATGTGACTGGACGAAGGTCGCCAAACAAGTTTCCACAGCACAGTCAGAAATCAAACCAGGGTCCCCCAGATCCTAGTCGAACACCCTAACCACTACACCACAGTGGCAGTAGGCAGGAGGCCTATGAGTAATAATCCACCTCTGCAGCTAATTCACATCTGTCACGGTAGTGGAGAGGATGTTCTTCCTCCCTTTGGATGCGGGGACTGGTGAGGTGGGCGGTCCTCCCAGAACAAGTGGGCGGGTGTCTCTTTCATCCCGCCAATCTTTTCTCCCCTCCTCGGCACCACTGTCTCCTCGCTTCGCCAATCAGAAGTAAGCGCCGGCGCCGCCATCTTTGAGGCTGGGAAGCTATTTCCGGAAATAAGATGGCGGGCGGCGAGAGCCGAGAGGGAGGGGGCGTGTCCGGCGGTAGTGGTGACGTAAGCCTCGCGTCATGTCCGTTGTCAGGTGGCGGAGTCGGAGAGCCGGAGTTGGCTGGGGCACGGCGAGGCGGACGGTGGCCGGCGGGGCCGGGCCCGGAGGCGGCGGCGATGGGTGAGGAGGGACGGAGGACCGGGGGGCGCGCCAGCTCCTGGAAGGGGCGGGGCGCGCGAGTGGGCGGGGCGGCCTATGAGGAGACCCCTGAGGGGGGTGAGGGGATAAGTGTCCGGTTTCCCCCCTAGTGGGCCGGTCTCTTTCTCACTCGTTCTGTGGGAACGCTGCGGGGAGGGCCTGCTTTCCTGCTTCGAAGAATCCTCGACCAGCCGGTGCGGGGCTTTGCACGGAGGTGGCCCGGTTCACACGAGACGCCTCGCGTGCAGAGCCCCCTCTCCACGGTCGGCATTCCTTTCTCTTCCCCTCCCCCCGGCTTTGTTTCCGAGGAGACCATGGGACGCGGCCTCCCCGCCGGGCCTGTCATGCTCCTCCGCGCTCTCGGCTGCCCGGCTTTTGCTGCGCTTGTCCGGGGTCACGGGGGCTGGAGGACGCCGGTCTGCGGCGAGGGGAGGGGGCGTGGAGCAGAGGAGGATGCTGGGCGCGGGGGTCGAGCTGCTCGGCTTTCTTCGGTGGACCCGGCGACCGAGATGGAGGCAGCCCGAGCTTGGCCCCTCTCCGCTGTGATGGCAGTGGGGCATGGGCAAGCGTCCCCCAAGCCTACCGAAACCTCCCTGCACTGTTGGTGGAAACAGTAGTAGTTGTGGCAATAATAACAACCACAGTGCACGTATATACCACTCTTCTAGACTTCTCACGTGTGTGTGATTTACACTGCCCTCACTCAGAGCTGCAAACAAAATCGGTGTCATTATCCCTACTATACAGATGAGTAGTGGCTGACCCAAAGCCACCTGCTGAGCTCCAGGCAGTAGTGGGATTCGAACTAGCAGATTCGCAACTCTGCTTCTTCACCGTCATGCTGGACCTCCTCTATGAATCTGCGTAACTCCCTTGAAGCCATTGCCACCTATGACCATCACTGTCACCCTCCATGGGGGTCCTGACCCCCTTGCTGGTCAACTTCATTGGGTGCCCTCAACTTTGAGTGTTAAGGGAGAGGGAGAAAAAGCTCTTTCTCCACTGTGGGCATAATTTTCATAAACCTCTCCCCTTAACAGTCTTTTCCCCTTAGGCTGATAAATCCCAGGCATGCTGTGTACGGCCAGGAACTTCACAAGTGCAGCAGTACGTTACAGAAGTTACCTTGCCTGTTCTTAGAGCAGTTCTGTGGTATAATCAAGTACAGTTGTTGCTGATGTGGGAACAGGCTGTAGGGCAGCTTCTTGCTTACCAGAGGTGGGATATCAGGGAGGGGGACATTCCTGATTTGTAGCCCTGTCTCTCAGCCACTGTGCTGTGTTAGATTTTTGCAGCTGGAAGTAGCAGTGATAAAAGATTGTGGAGCACTTTGCATATTGTCCATTTCTGCATCTTTGTACTGTGCCTCTAGTGACCTCTCTGGACAGAGTTTATGGGTTTGCTGTTATGAAGAATGTTGAGGTAGGAAATGCAACTTACCCCCTCCTCTGACATGGGTACATGGGGCTGTCATAATCTCCCTCCTCAATTTTTGCCTAAATAACTCTTCACTTTCTGGGTAGAAGTGAGTGGTAGCCTTTTTTTATGAGAGAGATGCAAAAGTAGTATTTAAATGGGGTTGGGAAAACACTGGGAGTAAATTGTGTGTGCACCTTTTTACCAGTACCAAGGAACCTGACATGTTTTTCAGCATAGTGCAGGTCTTTGTATCTAGAGCGCCAAATTATTTTCTAGTCTCAAAGGATCATTTGCATGCTTTCTTAATTTTTCCTCTCCTCCTTTTTGAGCACCCTCCATTCCTGATTTTATAGTATGATTTCAGCCACCAAACAGTTTCACCTTGGCACCACAATGCTGTGATAAGTCAGGCCCAGGGAATCCACAGCAATGTTCTTATCTTGTGTCTACACTCTCCTTGGGGAAATCTGAAGCCTTCTTATTTCTTCATTTCTTTGCTTGTCATGTTAAGTTGTGGTTTTGAGGTAGGCCATAACCCCAGATATTAAGGGTAGATGCCATGACTGATGATGGGGAGAGTCTGTTTTCTCCTGTGTCCATCCTGATAGCCCTCTCCTTGGGCAGTGGCATGTTGCACCCTTTTCTCAGAATCACAGAGCTGGAAGGGGCCATACAGACCTTCTAGCCCAATGCAGGATGAGCCTAAAGCATCTCTGACAAATATTCATCCAGTCTCTTGAAAACTGCCAGTGAATGGGAGCTCACCACCTCCCTCAGCAGCTGATTCCACCTTTGAATTACTCTCACCATGAAAAAGTTTTTCCTAATATCCAGCCAGTACCTTTCTGCATGTAAATTAAGCCCGTTGCTTCGGGTCCTTCAGGTCCTTTTGCCAGATGGTGCCAAGCCTAGCTTTAGGGGGAAATGGGCTAGAGATAATGGGTTGGATCTAGGCTTCAGACAGCTTTTTCGTTTATTTTCCACCATTCCCCTTACTACTACAGCCCTCATCCCACATGGCCCTTATATGTGCAGGCCCCATGATCTCAAGGATAATCTTTTGGTGGAGGGGTGGTCAAAGCTAATATTTTCCCTTTTCACGAGCAGAAATTCTGGTTAGAGCCGTCTGCTGTTCTGGGACAGTGTATTTGAGTCTTGATTTCTCACGTGTGTGGGATTTTCACTGACGTCTGTGACACTGCTCCATTGAAATGTTGACAGGAAGCTCAGTGTGAGATGGATTTATGGGCATAATAAATGCACCTGGCTTGCAGATTTTCTGCTTGAGGTCTTTAATTACCGGAGAGTCATGCAGGTAGTCACAGAGCTGCTGATTGTGCCACCAAAGAGCAAAAATCCTTGCTTTCAGAGGTGATGAGCTTGGCTTTCTACACCATCTTGTGCATGAGTGAGAAAATAAAGGTGGCTCTTAATTAGCATGTCCGCTGTTTTTCTATCTGTGCCAATTCTGGGGTGGGGGGGCAACCCAGAACCACCCTTTCTTTCAGTTGAGTTTGGAAATCACAGCTGGTATCAGTGTGCTTTTCTACAGTTGATTCATGTCTCTCCTGGAAAATTACTTCACTTTAGGCAGTAGCTGGTTTTTGAATTCCAATGTGTTTAAACAAATGAAGCTGCCCAATTCTGGTTCATCTAGCCTTGTTCTGTCTTCTAAGGCTGGCAGCAACTGTCTAAGGTGTCTTATGCCTTTCTCAACTTTTCTGAGTCCCTTTAAGTGGAGATGATACCAGGGACTAAATTTAATACATACTGTATGGGCAGCAGGTGCTGCACCACAGTAGACTAAGCGTGTTCTGAAGAGTGAGTGGCACAGAAATGCAGAAGTGTGTTGAGCAAGCAGATTTGGTTGTCCTGGCTGGTGCCCGAACACCTTAGCAAGTGGTCCTAAGAAGGCTCTGAGAGTGACGAGAGCTCTCTTGAATCAGGCACCTGACCAGGGCAGATGATGTCATCAGGCTGTGGGTACATGCTGTGGGATTAGCAGCTGCATAACTGAGTGGCTAGAACAGCACACATGTATTGTGTTTGTGAGCAGCATTTTTTCCCAGGCATCTAAAGTGGCAATGCATGGGGCTTCCAGGTATATTAGACTTGCTTAACTTCAGGAGCAGTGACTTCAGACCATGTTCTGGGCCCACACAACTTGAGCATACCTAGCAGTCACGTGACACTGACAGGTAGCTCTCCAGGAACTTTGAGAGATGATAGATTCAGACTGAGATCTCTGAGGGTGCTCTAGAACAACCACCTACATCTCTTTGGGGTTTGTCCTTTTTTTAAAACTTGGATGTTCAGTTTTTTCACAACTGGAGTTGATGGGCAGTAGATTCAGGACAGACACAAGGAAATACTTCTTTACACAATGAGTGATTAAGAGGTGGAATTCACTGCTAGAGGATGTAGTGATGGCCAGAGGCATAGAGGGCTTTAAAAGGAGATTAGACAGATTAGTGGAGGATAGGTTTATCAGTGGCTACTTAGCCTTGGTGACTAAAGGGAACCTCTACGTTCAGAGGCAGTGAACCTCTGAATAACAGTGACAGGAAGCATCTTCAGCATATGGCTTCAGCCTCTGCGCCCTGTTGTTGGCCCTCTAGAGTAACTGTTTGGCCAGGATGCTGGACTAAATGGACCACTGGTCTGATCCAGCAGGGCTCTTCTTTTGTTCTTATGAGGGTGGGTTTCAAGGGCGGAGCACACAGGTGTCATCTTGGTATTCGTTCCTCCTGTATGAGTTCAAGCCTGGAACATCACAAAAAGAGTGGACAGCCTGTTCCTGGAAGTTACACGCTGTGAGGGAAGAAGCTGCTCTTCTGGTGTGTCTGGTAATCAGAAACGGAATTCTTGTTTCCAATCTAGTCATGGGGCCTTGGTGTCAGAGAGCTGCTAAGAACAAAGCTTTTGGGTTTTTTGCAAGGTTTGGATACACTGATTGAGATACACTGTTTGGTATCATTGTAAAACAGGCTTTCTGTTCTGCAGTACTGTAGCCCTCCTCTGCTCTCCCCTCTCCCATTTTCTTGCCCACATTTGGTAAGAGAGGTAAACCTCTTGGCTCACTCCAAGCCGAACTTGCCAAGCCCACATAGCTTGCATACCTCTTGTCGGCTAAGGGCTCTAAAATAAGCCTGTCCAACAAATGGCCTGCTAAGTTAGTGAAATCCTAGGTGTGGGGAGAGCTTTAGCCTTTAAACAACATCTAGGATGTATTTAAATATATTTTAGGAATAACTGCATTTAACTAACACAGCTGCAAGCAAAAACCCGGGCTTCTTTTTATATATATATTTTAAAAATTACAAAATTGATTTCCTTGAATTCTCTCTTCTTCTCTGGTGAATCATCATAGAAGGCTCACCTGCTGATATTGAGGCGTTCTAATCAGAATACAGGCTGGATTGACTAGGCAGGGCTAATAAGGTAGTGGTACATCATTCTATTCGCACCCAGAATTTGGTTGTCTTGATTTTTCTGTATCCCTCTTTTTGGTCCCTACGTCAATAATTGCATAGCAGCACAATCAACTTTCTAGTACACTGGTGTGCAAAGCATAAGCTTTCTTACGGCAGAGAATGAAGATATCAGAGGAGCACATGGCTTTTATTTCCAGCCCTTTGTCCGCAGTATTTTGAAGGCACTTAAAAGTTCCCATCACATCAGCACCACCAACTTAATCTGGTTCAGCGGTCTCGATTTCTCTGTCTGTCTTCCCCCTTTGGGAAGTGTAGTTCTCTGCATTGGATTGGGGAATCTCAACAATCTCAGCCTGTTCACCAAATTACCATTTCCAAAATTCTTTGAGAGGAAGCCGTGTCAAACAGAAGTACAGTTGCATCTATTGTACTTGGGTGCTTGATGCAGGTGTGCTGCGGCTGAGAGGCAGAGAAGTTATTCTTATGCCTTGGAATATATTTTAGGGGTCTGAGGTGGTTTCTCCCATGGAAACTGTAAATGCAGCATGTACAGGAGACAGAGAATGAGAGGAGGTGAGTGAGCTCGTGTGTGTATGTGTGGTGATGCTGATGACTCACTTAGAAAAAGAAGGGTGTTCTCCCTCAGAGATGACTGACCCAGGCATATTCTCCAGTTTACCCAGCTGGTGACTCTTAGCAGTAGATTTCATCACCACAATAAAATGTCCAAGGTCCTGTCTGGTGATAGTTATCACTCCAAAAATCTGTAAATCGCTCCAGCCTGCCTCACTTGTATACCTTTTTCATGGACTTTGCAGAGCAGAGTGCAATCATCTTGGGTTATATTTTGAATCCAAAGCAAAGGAGTCTTTACAGACCTCCCTTTCCATCTTGAACTCCCTTTTATGGCTGTGCAGAAAAGCTCTAAAAATGGTAATAATGGTCCAGATACCTAGGAAGTAGTTACTTACTGTGCCAATATGATTCGGAGGGTACAAATCTTCTTTTCCCCTCCTGCATTCTTCCGCAACCTGTGTCTAACACTGGCTCTCGGCTTGCCTCTGAGCCTTGTGCTAACCTCCCAAGAGCCCTCTCAGGCTTGTTTAACAAATAAGCCTCCCCCCCCCCCCCCGCCCATCGTTGCTGTTCAGACATAGGAAGCAATTCTTCTTATGCTGCAAACATAGAGTTCTGTCATCCTGGTGTTTTTCTGGGTAGGTGGGTCTGCCACTTTAACACTATGTTTAAACTTTGCTCTGTACTTACAAGGAAAATTGGCCACAGTCAGCTTTTCTGTTGGTTAGTAATGATCAGTGGCCCCTAATCTATCCAGCTTTTAGTAGCAGAGGAGGTGTTGGTCCTCTGATCCATCATGCATACTTTGCAAATGGAAGACTTATTCCCTGTATTTTATGAAAACTGGGGTGGGAGGCTGGCCTCTGCTTTGAATCCTTGAAGATTTACTGCCAACCAGTATGAGTGATCTTTGCTCAGGTCACTGGTTGGGAAGGTGTTTGAATCCTCCTGTTGAGGCTGAAAAGGAGTTGTTGAATGATCTCTGGCTGTGCTCAGATGTTCTGTTCCATTTTGTTGCTGTCTTCATGCTTACAATAATCGGTGTGTCATCCCTGTGCCAGATTGTGTCACTGCCTTTGAGCAACTTCTGCTGTGCTTTGGTTTCGTCACTGGACTTGGAATGGGAAAGGTGGCCCAGCAGGTTTTTCTCCCAAGGACTTGTTGGTATTTCTGAGTTCCACAGGTCAAGGTCAGTTTTTCTCTCCCCATTTCTGAGTGCAGTTTTGTAGGAATATTTAAGGGTTGGGGTGAGGTTAAGCCAAAACCTCTGGTTCAAATTTCCCAGTTACAACCACGTTTTAAAGGCTGTTTTGTTTCCCCTAGAGAGCTTTGCCTGCTAATGCATCCGTTTGTGGTGTTTGGCTAAAATCATGAATGTCTCAGTTCTGGGTTTTTTAAAAAAAATATTTGTCAACATTTTGTTGCATGCAACTTGCAGGAAGAGTTGTATTTTTATAGAGGTGCCACTTTTTTGCAGACTGTATAGGGGTGAGGAGGGGTGACTGGTGTGTGGGCTGTTCTTCAGTAACAAAGCGCTTTGCTTCTACAAGCTGAATATTTGGACAGTGAGGCACATTTGGGTCTATTTGCTTTCCTTGCACAACTTATTCTGCACCCAAGAAACTACAGAATGTTGCAGCCCTAACTTTAGACCAGTCATATGGGTTTCCAGAAAAAACTGAATTCAAAAATTTCCCAGTATCTTTAGTACAGCAATATCTGCATGCTTTTGCTTTGTGTATTAATTTTGACTTAAATCTAATAAACAAAAATATGTAAAGCAACCCGTGTTAATGTTATGTCCCAATAGCAACAAATACTTAACTGAAATATCTGATTAGGGAAAAATAGTGTAGTTTACGTAGTTCAATAATACTTGTAAAAAAGTAAACAGTATAAGAGAAGTACTATAAATAAAAAAAAATTCAATGGCAATGAAAACCACCATCAGACTCATTTTAGCACACCCAAGACTGTGCATCATGTGCCATAGGTGTGGTTGCTCACTCATCTGTTTCAAGCAGAACTTAACTCCCTTCCATGGAGGTGACTGGGGCATCTTGGTTTCCCTGACACACTCTATAGCGTCATTTGCATCACTTGTTAGTTCCAGACCAGATTGATGGTATTCCTTTCACTTTGTGAGAGGAGATGAATCGATAACAGTTTTCTTTTTGAATTGACCTGCATCAGATGAAATCATATTTTTAAAAATTTTGCTTGCTATATGTATTTGTGACTTTATTTCCCCCTTTAACAAATTAATAAAACCTGTAAGTTCTTTCTCATATCAAATCATAGGGATAATCACGTGTTCACTATAACACTAAATTTGCCAAGCTTGTCTGATGTTGTACTGGGCAATGGCGTCCATTCATAGTTAAATTTAGGAAAATTAATCTCTAAGAATAGAATTTTTTCTAGCCTCACATCCCTGCTTCAGACTTCTAACCTTTTATTTCTTTAAAATATTTAGATCCCACTTTTCTCCCAATCAGTGGGTTTAAAACTTTTATCATTAAGTCCAATGGAAATCTGAGTTCCCAAAGAAGGAAGATACATTTTAAAAAGAGAGCCAGCCATCACTTATAATAACTAGCCTCCATTCATGAGCCACCAAAAGAACTTTGAGCAAAGTCTGCTTTGCAGAGCCTCCAAAATCTTTGCAAGTTGGGGCCTTCCTCATATTCTTGAGAAGCCGATTCAAAAGGATGAAGACTCAGAAAGCCTGAGTCCAAGCAGAAACTGTTCTCGCTGACCTGAATGGAAAACTACTGTGATGATTGGTCTGGTCTGATGCTTGGACTAGACAATTGGGGTAGAGGTGGCCCCACAGATTGTGAGGGTCATTAAGGTCTTTAAAATGCCAGCACATGATTGAATTAAACATGGACGCATACTGGCAGCCAAAGTAATGTACTTAAAGTTGGGGTGAAGAGTTGAAAACACTTAAGACCCACTTCCAACAGTGTAGCTGTTGTGTTCTGCATCAACTGTAGCTTTCATGTTGTCTTCAAGGGCAGTTCCATACAGACTGTATTGCAGTAGTCCAGTCTTGAAGTTACCATAGCATGGCTTAGGCTGGCTGAAAAAAAAGCAGGTTTTGCCCCTCATTTTTCTGCTTTTCCAACAGAAGGGCTGGTTCCGACAGAACTCCCAAGTTCTTATCTGACCCTGTTAGCAATAAAGCCACACCGTCCAAGATGGGCAGCATAATTCCCTCCAGAATCTCAGTCTTCCTAACAAGCATCAGCTTTGTCTGATTGGGGTTCAGCTACAGTATGTGCTTCCTCAGCTCCTTGATCACAGCATCCAGGCACAGTCCTGAAATGAAGACAGCTGCCTCTGCAGGCTTATTCAATGTGATCCATAGCTGGGAGTTGTCTCAGTGTTGCAGAGCAGCCCACACCAGAGCTTTGGATGATCTCAGTCAGTGGTCTTACACAGATGTTAGAGTGACAGTAGTGCACTCTGCGCAGTTCTGCACAAGAGCTTCCGCTCTGTAGTGCTTGCATGATCAGTCCTCTGCTGCATGCTTGGCTCCTCTCCGCTTCCAGTCCTACCACAGGTCCCTGAAGCTTCCTATAGTGCTAAAGGCTTGCAATATTAGGTTTAAGAAAGAAAAATCAGCCAGCTCAGGGTGGGGAATTCTGTGCACGCAATGCATATTCACACATAGCTTGCTTGTCTTTTTTGTTGCCAACATTGTCCTGTGCCTGGTATATCTAAACCCTGCAATGACATATGTGCAGTCTTCAATTGGATGTGTTTGCTGGTGACCTTGGAGCCCTATTTTGAGTAGCAGGTAGACTTAATATTTCTTGTTGAATGCAGAATGACATCAAAGAAGCAAATGGAAATGAGTTTGTATGGATCTTTTCATTTTCATTTCAGTGCCCTTCCTTTTAACCATAATAAGGCAAAATGCTCCCAGCTTGCGGATGTAGAGGTTGGTTATCTTCCCCAGTTGTTCTACTGAACGCAGTTAGGCAATGCCAAAAATGCTTCAACTTCAGGAGAAGCAAAAGTCCAAGACACAAATTCTCAAGGAAGAAGACAGACCACAGGGGCTTAACATTTAACAGGGAGCTAAAGAGACAGTATTGTATAGTGGCTAGTGTCAGACTACTAGACATTAGAGTGAGATAGGATGATGGGCAACATGCTTTGCAGAGTTGCTAAGTTAAAATGTTGTGAGGGGCTTGCTGTGTAAACATGTAGTAGAGGGGGAGGAAGTCTATCTCAACATCGTAGAACTCTGTTCCACAGGCCACTTGAGGGCCTTCAGCTGTTTCTCTCCCCTAACCATGACTGCCTGGTCATGCCTGCCCTGAAGATGATAGTATTAAAGCTGAGACAGGTCTCCTCATTTGGACAAAGCTCTATTGAGGCCTCTTATTTATTTATTTTTGTGCATGAACTTTTTAAAAAATTATTATACCATTACATAAATTACAGTTGTAAAAAACAATATTCCATTTGAATGTCAGCGGCCATGCATTCATTTTTAACTAACAGGCCACGCTATTTGTGGCTTCTTATTCTTGGTCAGTACTCTAGTCCGGAAGCCCCAGTAGCCTGTGGCAGGACTCCTCTCTGAGAGCGAAAGCAAAATGCCTCTGGGAGATTCCCTTGGCCCCCAGCCACTTGGGTATCTCTGCTCCTTTCTGCTGCAGTAGCAGCAACAGCTGACGTTTCAAGTTTGATGACAAATTATGCCCGCCAGGAGTCTCCAAGGAGGAGTGATTCATCAGTTCTGCATGTGGCAGTGGCGTGGGAACTTCTCTTGTTTCGTTATCATTCTTCCTGATGCTTCAGTTTTGGACAGGCAGTTTGTGTGTGCCAGAGGCCTGAATTGATGCGCAATTTGCTATTATAAAAGTTCCCTTCTCTTTAAAAAGTGCATTTCCAATGGCTGCTGCAATATGGCTAATATACCTCGAGGGCGCATGTGGGTGCCCAATGCGTTCTCAAGTACAGCTGGTCTAGCTCAGCTTGCTGAACGTCTGCTGCAGGTCAGTGACCAGAGCCGGGATTTTGATTCTGAATTTGGAAACCTCTAGCTGGGAGCATGGAAATTCTTAAAAGCAAACCTCAAATTCGGTTTCTGTCCATATAATACACTTCCTTTTGTTTACTACAGAATTCGTTTTCTCCCTTCAACTTTTATTTGTTCTTCCTCTAAGATGGTAAACTTTAAAGGTACATGTGCTTTGGTAGCATAGGGTGCAGCAATCTGTGTTTCTGAAGTATTGGGTATATGTGTAATTTTTCTTATTGAAAACAAATACTTATACTTTTAAATTTCATAAATATGCCAAATAGTACTATTTTATATGCAAACTAAAAAGTATAAATGATGCATTTTATGCTAAATCAGCAAAAGAAGCTTAGGTTTGTAGCAAAGTAACTATTGCATATCTCTGTTTTCACCAAATTTCCATTGTTTCCTGGTGGTGGAAAGGTTTTTCTCCCTGTGGCTTCAAAATTTCCAGAAATTTGGTTGCCATTAAAGCAGATTGTAGAGCCCTGGCCGAGTTTCTTGTCTGGAGAGAGGAGAGCCCTGGCCCAGACTGGAGAGACAACATTCTTCAGTGGTTGATACGCTAGGAATTATTATCCTGGAGCAAAAGGCTGGCCCTTGTGATAAAGTTACACTATTGGTATTTGAATGGTCTCTCCAAGCTTCCTCACTGAGCCAGAGGCTCTCTCTTCTCCGATCCTGCTGCTTCCTTATGGCAGCAAGGCTATTTCAGGGGCCCCGTAACTAAGTCCTCATCCTGAACCTCCTTTTGACCCGACTGCTGTAGCTGTTTTTTCCCGTCTCTGCTCCTTCTCAAATGGCCTCAGCAAGTCTCTGGGATTGTTCCAGCACCACTGATTTGCCAGGGCCCGTTGGACTCTTCCTGTAACTGGGAACAATTCACACCTTTATGTGCTGCTCTGTTCCTGGCCGACCGCTCTGTCTGCATGAGCAACACAAACGTGATTGTGAGCACCCACATTCTGGCTCACATCGCCACAGCTCCAGCTGCCATGTCCCTACCAGACTGTGGGAGTTCTGCAGCTGAACGCCTTCTGCTGGTATGCAGAGACTCTTTGTGTGTGTGAATAGGGGGTGGGGGGGCAGGAGGGAATATCAGAACTTGTTCTTGTATGTATGACTTGGCTCTTGAGCCCTTTTGACTTGGAGGGACAATTTTGCTAGTCGTGGTACTAGTGCATAAATATACCAGTTCCAGGAGAGTTATTCTGGGGTGGATTACACCCTGTGACCATGGGTGCTTGGCGAGTGTGGTGCTCCATGAACAAGGAGTACAGAGACATAGTTGAGGCCCCATTGTTCATCTTCTCAAGGCAGATGGAGAGAGCAGGTGGCTTGCGTCTGTCTCTTCCTCAGGCAGCGTCAGCATACTGCCTGGCTTCCCCAAATCAACCCCTGCTGACATTCTCCCCCCCCCCCCCCACTTTCCCTGAGTCTCTTGTCTTGGAGGGAGGCAAGGGACAGAATGCCCCCACTACGGCCTTAAAGGCAAGAGGTGTAGAACAAAACAACTGAAGCTCACCTCTTAATTTAAAATGGGGATGCAAACGTTTTGGATGCCAGGACGGCTTAGAAACAAATGAATTCATCACACAAGACAACTTAGTCTAGATCTTGTTGAATATCTCAAATTTCTGTACTATGAGTAGTTCTGTGGCACAAACTTCTGCCTGAGCACACCGGGATGCCCCCACCTGAAAAGATGGGAGGTCTGTGCCCCTCCCCAAAGCCATTAGTGACTGGCAGGAAGTACCAAGCATCATTTAAGTAGGCAAGACAGGTATACACGCTGTCGGATGGTGGGCTGTCATTGGCTAGGAGCGCTTCCATGGGGCATGTCTGCTCTTTCTGTTCCCAGAACTCAGGATGAAGCGGCGAGCGTCTGACAGAGGAGGTGGGGAAACATCCGCCAAGGCTCTCTGCACTGGGATTTCCAGCCACAATGCCAAGCGGGCCGGGCCTTTCATTCTTGGTGAGCTAAAGGGAGTCTGTGATCCGTGGCACAGGCACAGCCAGGAATTGCCTGGTCCGTTTGCTTTTTGAGGAAAAAATTATACCCCTCCTACTCTTAGCCTTCGAGGCAGCTTTTGTAATATTTACGGAAAGCATCTGTGACAGAAACAAAAATACAACTAATTTCAACTTAATGAATACTAGCCAGCAGTTAAAGCGGTTTAACAGCACAAAAGTCCCCGTGGTGGGGATGGTAGGATGTAACCTATAACCCCCTCTGAGTGCTTTTTTTTTCAAAAGCATAATTCTGTAGCTTGTACATGTTATGCAAGTGAATCATATTTGCCTGATTTTATATTGCATAACTAATTCTAGTTCTGCTCTGCAGGGTAACGATATGGGTTAGAAACTCGCCATTTTAAAAATACAGGCAGAGTTGCCATTCTGGAAGTTAAACTCTATGCCCAGTTTCACCTTCTGCGCTTCCTGTGGAATTGCAGTAAATTTCCAGTTCTGGCTATAATGCTGCCTTCCTTGATGGATGATTGAAGCCCTTGCTTCCCCCACTGCCACTGCATCGCTGTGTTTGGGCTCACTGTGGCTGCAGCTCATCCCCAGTCTCAGCCACCAGTTCCTGTGTCACTTGTGCCATCTTAAGGGAGTGTGGTGGTTGGGTGTCTGCACAGGAAGGGCAGATGTCAAGAAAGAAGCAGGTTCACACTGTGTGCTGTTCTCCTGCTGTGGTACAGGAGGAGGTGTCTATCACTTCAGTTTCTTTGGACTGTAACAGATTCCAGCACAGGGAAGAACACAGGGAGATAACTCTGTAGATGCCTGGTAGTTGAGCAAGCTCCCTGTGGCATACAGGCACGTCATCCGTGCTGGGCAGGCAAAGGGGAACTACGGGAGATGAGACTAAGTGACTGAACTGGCATATGTGGACATTCTGTCATCAACCAAGCAGTTCTGTCTTTTGTGTTGCTAGGGCCCCGCTTGGGCAACTCCCCAGTGCCTAGCATCGTCCAGTGTTTGGCAAGAAAAGATGGAACTGATGACTTCTACCAGCTCAAGGTAAGCAGAATGTGATGCTGTGGACATTCTACTCCGGAGAAGAGAAAATACAAATATGTACAACAGTTGGCAGCAAAAAAATCCCCACCCTATCCTGGTCTGCTGGATACATATCTGTTAAGCACAATTGCGCACCATTACCTTCAAAGGCCTGCTGCAACAGGGTGGCTTTCAGTAGCTTAAAAATACCACCAAGGCAGTGTGGCTGGCCTCTTTGAAAAAGTGGCAGGAACTTTGAGCATATAAGCTAGGTACTCTGCCATGGAGCTGTTGGGCCCCTGCCCCATCTGGGCCCCAAATCTTAATGTAGGGGTGAGAGAGTTGAGAGAAGAGGTAAATTGTCCCCTGCCCCCTAATTCTCTGCTTGCTGGGCACCAACAAAGAGCAAACTGGCTTTCACAGACTCCAGATACCTCCTGGGCACTGGAATGTTCTGTGTCCTGCTGTAATTTTCCAGGACACATGATTTGCAGTTTGGGTTTGGTAGGCTTCCTTGTGAAGGATTGCAGCTTTGTTTTTTCTTGCCCCCCTTTCTGGAAGATCCTCACTTTGGAGGACAGGAATGACAAAGGCACAGAAACCCAGGAGGAACGTCAGGGCAAGATGCTGCTCCATACTGAGTACTCCCTTCTCTCCCTTCTGCACAACCAGGATGGGGTGGTCCACCACCATGGCCTTTTCCAGGTAAGGGGAGCCCTCTTGGGCAGACTGGGGAACTCAGCAGGAGCTGCTGGCCCAAGATCTGTGTGTACATATGTCAGGGTTCCTCAGTGTGGGCCTGTGGGCACCATGGGTACCCACTGAGTGTTTTTAGGAAGTGGATGGAACCAGGTGGGACCTCAGCCCAGCAGAGCACCTGATTGGCCATTGGAGATCTGATCACCTGTGCAGCTGGTTTTATTCTCTCACTTCTCTTTTCCAGTGTATTTTTTAAAAATTATACTTCTCCCCTGCATTTCCTCTGGATGTGTTGAGGGGGCTACAACTCCTGCAGCAGCCCATTTTGTGCCCCCAGGACTTAAAAAATGTGTCCACGGGGACCCCTGGCACTACTTAGGGCCAGATGGCAGCAGGTTTTAAAACTTTTAGTGCTGATGCACCAGTCATCTTTCACATCTTCCTTAACAATTACAATAATTCCCATTTCTTTAACTGCTGCTTACCATGTTGCCAGCACCCTCTGTCCCACAAAGGTTTATTTTTAATTCTACTATAGCAATCATGTGCTGCTCTGTACCCACACAGCTTCAGTCTTCCAAGACCTGGCCCATACAAAATTCAAGTAGCTCTTCTGTCCAGTGTTCAGCCTTCACACCTCGGGAACACAGTACATACATACGTATGTGTCATCATGTTGCAACTGACTTACGGCAACCCCAGCAAGGGGCTTTCCAGACAAGTGAGAAGCAACAGTGGTTTACCAGTGCTTTTTTCCTGCAAAGTCTTCCTTGGTGGTTCCCCATCCAAGGGCCAACCATGCTTAACTTCTGAGATCTGATGAGCTATACCATGCCGTCTTCCATCACTGGAATACAGCACATGCTGTAATAAAGTTCTCTCTCTTCTGCAGCCACAGTCATGGAACATGCTATGATTTGTTAGGCATGGTGGCCCAGACTGGGGTGCCAGCACTTGGCAGCTGCACAAGCCCCAGGTGAAGTGATCAGCCAGGGGTCAGTCAGAAGGGTTGTTCCACCTCCCTAAATCCTCCTCCTCCTCCTTGGGGCTTTGCAGGACCGAGCCTGCGAGCTTGTTGAAGACTTGGAATCCAACCGGATGGTTCGCAAAATGAAGAAGCGCATCTGCCTGGTGCTGGACTGCCTCTGCGCTCACGACTTCAGCGACAAGACAGCTGACCTCATCAACCTCCAGCACTACGTCATCAAGGAGAAGCGCCTCAGCGAGCGGGAGACAGTGGTCATCTTCTATGACGTCGTGCGGGTGGTGGAAGCTTTACACAAGGTGCTGTCACCATGCAGGGTCTGAAGAACCCTCTGCATGGCAAGGAGGCGGCATCTGGACAGGGAGGGCACCAGAGTGCCAGGTTCAGTGGGGTCTCGGATAGCCACAGGAGTGGACACTGAGCTCCAAAGGATGCTGCCTGGCTTAGTATCGGGTGGTAGTCCAATAATTATGTCCCCCTCTGGTAGCTGAAAGGATCCTGAGTCATAAACTACAGTAGGAGTCCCCAACATGGTGCCCATGGGTGCCGTGTCACCCGCCTGGGTGCCATGTCACCCACTGACACCTTTTCTGCCACCTGCCAAGTGTTTTCAAAATGTGGGCAGGGTCAGGTGAGGCTTTTGTCCAGCAAGGCTTTTGACTGGCTATTGGAGATTTGATTGGCTGTGCAGATTTTAAAAACATGGCTTTGGCTGTAGCTGCTGCCACAATGCAAGAAGCTTCACTGTGTGATTGAAGGTAAGCTGTGGCGGCTATTCTGTGGCTGGCTCCACCTCCTGTGGTAGTCATTTTGTGGCTATGCCCACCAGGCTGTCAGACTTCCAAAGGTGTCTGCAGGCTCAGAATGGTTGGGGACCCTTGAACTGCAACTTCCAGTTGTGCCTAATGAGTAAGAAGGGAACAGGATGTCTTCATTCTTTCTGTTCCCTGTAGGAAGTAACCCAGGAAGAAAGATTGAATCATGAGCTGAACATTGCTTGTATGGCTTTTGACAAGAGGGTAATAGTAAATGTTCTGTTGCCTTTCTAGAAGAACATTGTGCACAGAGACTTGAAGCTGGGCAACATGGTGCTGAACAAAAGGTGAACTTGTTTTAGAATCCCATTTCTTTGTCCTGGGGCTTTTTTCTTACTTTGGGGGTGGGGGGGTCTGAAATGGTCTCTTCCTCCCCCCCTTCCTTCAAGCTCCTGCTTTGTCAGTTTTGTGGTAGAAAGTTTTCTCCTCTTGGTCTGTGTCAAAGTACAGTGCTCCTGCTTTGGGTTGGAAAAGGCCTGGCAGAGGATTTTCAGGAGGAAGCTAAGGAAAGCAGAGGAAGTTGATGTAGGAGCAGCTGTGGTATCAGTCACCCATATGCTGAGAAGTTTGACGCTGGTCTTTAACCCACTCTGGATGAGTCCACAGGCTTGTGAAACTGCTCAGACAAGTGTTTCTATAGATCGTTGTCTAGGTACAACTTTGTTTAAAAATTTCACAAGTGGTTTTCAGGCTGGTTGCCCTTCTGTCGATCATAAGGTGTGGCCTACAATTTCAGCAACTTTTTGCTTATGGTAGTTTCTAGCTCAATTTTAACCACAACTCTTAAAATTGTATATTTTTTTCTTTCGCTTGTATGCATCCCAGAGGTATCTTGCTGGCCACTGTGGGGCACGCAATGTAAGAGCAGCCATGCTGGATCATCTAGTTCAGTATCCTGTTTCACCCAGTAGCTAACAAGCTGCCCCTGAAAGAGCTACAGGCAGGGAATGAGCCCCCCAGCACTGGTATTTGGAGGGTTAGTGCCTCTGAGCAACATGCTGTACTGTTTGCACACTCCTTGGTTTGATCCTCGGGCTGCTCTTGCATTCTTAAAGAAATCTGAAATAGCCTTCTGGTCTCCTGACTTAGCATAAATTTGAGGTATTGTAGGCCATGACTCTGAATCACTAAGAATTTACAGGTTATTTTTTGCTTCGAAAGTGAATCCAAAGTTTGTGTATGTGTCAGCTGTCATGCTCACTTGGAGCAGGAATTCCTGCCAAAAGAGGTCAGGAAAGTTCCCCCTCCTGTGGCTTCTGCAAAAATTAGTTATTTGGGGGTGCTTTTTTAACCCAGGCAATAGAGCTGTACTGGAAGGAAATGGTTCAGAGAGATGTTTTGGTAAAGGGACAGGGACTATAGACTATACTATTGGTTACTATCTGTTGATGTAGATACGCTCCTACTGGGTAGTTCCTCATTTAATTTGTCATGTCAAAGTACTTCTATTTTGTTCAGCATTACTTCATCTCTGTATTTGGACTTACGCTGCTTTTCAGATTTTTGCAATGCATACCCTATTGCATTATTTATATTGAACAGCAATAACTTTTTAGTTACATTGCTGTCTTTTTCTGGTCGAACAGCCTATTGGTTCTAAGACCTAGATGGAGTGGGATGGGCATTGTTTATTGAATTCCCCAGCTGTTAATTGTATTGGCATACACTGTGTAACCCATAGTGAGAAATGCACACTATAAGTAACGTAAACAAATTTCCGCCAGCGCTAGCTGTTTGGAATGCTGGGATTTGTTTAAGAAAAAGCCCAAACCAACTTTTAAAAAGCCCAAAGTGTTCGGGTCTGCTGACTCTGCTCTTCTCTAAACTATCCCTAAACTCTCTTCTCTTGATTCACTGGTGTTAACTGAGGGCCCCTGCCCTCTCCCCTCAATTAACTCTCTCCTCGTTCTCCCCAGGACTCACCGAATCACCATCACAAACTTCTGCCTCGGCAAGCACCTGGTGAGCGAAGACGATCTTCTGAAGGACCAGCGCGGGAGCCCAGCCTACATTAGTCCTGATGTACTTAGTGGTAGGCTTACCTATCTTCTTTGGGGCTTGAGGATTACTCGCAGCCTTGGCTTTTTCCGCCAAGGGCCTCTCTTCTGTTTCTCTTGCAACCTCAGCAAACTGTGCTGCTCCATTTCCTTTCCATGGTTTCGGTTGAATCTTTTGACCCTGGTCACTTGTGGGCATTTTCCTCCTCCTGAGGCCACTTGAAAGTCTGAAGCTCCTTCCCATCCTCCCTTCATGGACCCTGGCAATCCCAGGTCCCCCCAGCCTTTCATAGTCTTCAGCAGTACATGTCTACAGTTTTGAATGGATGGGGTCCCTGTTAACCCAGTTTGCAGCACTGCCCAGATTGAGAGCAGTCGTAATTAATTTTCCACATTGTTAAATATGCCATGTTTAATTATGCTTTGTTTTGGCAGTGTTTCATCTTTGTATTCAGATTTGTGCTTGCTTTCAAATTTCTGCAACCGATACCCTATTGTATTGTTCATTGAATGTCCTAGCTATTGAACTATTCACTTGCACTGTGTAATCTGCCTTCAGTCTCAGTGAGAAAGGCAGACAAAAAATAAATAAATTCCACTTTGAGAGTCTTAAGAAGCATAGAGCCATGTTGGTCTGCAGTAGAAGAGCAAGATTTGAGTCCAGTAGCACCTTAAAGACCAACAAAATGTATCAGATATCTGATGAAGGGAGCTTGACTCTCAGAAGCTCATACCCTGGAAATCTTGTTGGTCTTTAAGGTGCTACTGGACTCAAATCTTGCTCTTACTGCTGGCCAGTCCAGGAGCCAGGGTAGGAAGGGGTTTCCTTTCTTTGTGCAGCTGAAAGGGGGAATGTCTTGGTGTTTACCTGCATGGCTGGGTGAGCTTCATTTTCTCTCCATTATATTTAAGTCTTTGTACTCTGCTTTTCTCTCCAAAGGACCCAAAACAGCTTACAACTTGGGGGTGGGGTGGGGTGGGGGGCAACCTTTTTAACAAACTAACAGTACATCTCGGGCTGGTCCTGGAGCTGTTGGCTGGCTTGTCCAGAAACACAGGTGTACAAGCCGTGGGCTAAAAGCTAAGGGCTTTGGCTCATGCCTCTGGCCGTGGCTCTGGCCACACCCAAGGTTTCTAAGGTGCCTGAAGCAGGAAGGGAAGAACAATCCTCAGCAAAGATGCTATACAACTTCCAATGATGTTCCTCCTGCTCTCTTCTCCCCCTGTGCCTCTTTCAGCAAAGATCATTCCTTGCTGTTTATTTTTAAGGGGAAATTTTCTCCCATCTCCACTACTAAGGGAGTGTGAAACGGGCTAGCTAGACCAGCCTAGAAGTTGCAGTTCCGCAAGCCCTGATTTAACTTGCCAGGTGGCTTCTGTTTCCGCAGGTCGGCCCTATCGGGGGAAGCCCAGTGACATGTGGGCCCTGGGGGTGGTCCTGTTCACCATGCTGTACGGGCAGTTCCCCTTCTACGACAGCATTCCTCAGGAGCTCTTCCGCAAGATTAAGGCTGCCGAATACACCATCCCAGAGTGAGTAAAAGCAAAGCCGGGTCCATTGTATGCCACAGCGGGGTGAGCACCGAGATGTGGGGCCTCATCCTGAACCCCGGTGTGAGAAACTCAGCACCTCTAGCTCCAGGGGTCTCAGGGGGGCCAGCCACAAGTTTCCCTGCCTCCCCTGACTGATATTTTTTGTCAGCAGAGATGGGCGGGTGTCAGAAAACACAGTCTGCTTGATCCGAAAGCTGCTGGTTTTGGACCCTCAGCAGCGCCTGACGGCCTCCGAGGTGCTCGACTCGCTCAGTTCCATCATCGCCTCGTGGTGAGTGGGGAGGAAAGAGGGGGAAGCCCACACAGGGAAGGGAAGGTGCCTAGCCGGGGGTGGGCACAGGAGCCATTTTCCCAGGCCATTTTTTCTTCCCAGTCCACCCCAGTTATGTCTATCTTAACCATGTAAGGAGGGGGCGAGGAAGGCCCCTTGTGCGGCAAAGAGAGCCAGTTCGTCGTGCTGGAAGCTTCAGCTCAGAGCACACCCGCACTGTCATGTCAGGGCTTTAGGAAGGAGCCTGTTTCGATCCGTGGTGTATAAAGGTGACTTTGAACATTGATCTCTTGATCTGTGGGGACCTCTGGTGAAAGCATCGTCGCTGTGTTCTAGTTTTCTCCTCGTGGGTTGTGTGCCAGTGCTGAGTCATGCTCAAGAGGCTCTTCTCAGCCAGGCCCCATCACTGAGATTTTAAAAATGTATTTACTTTCCCCCCCTAACTTCATTTATACGCCACCTTTCTCCCTAGCAGGGAGCCAAAGCAGCTTACATCATTCTCCTGTCCTCCATTTTAACCTCACAACAACCCTGCCCAGATACAGCCAGCTCCTGCATTAAGTAGCAAAGAGTCCAGTAGCACCTTTAAGACTAACCAACTTTATTGTAGCATAAACTTTCGAGACCCACAGCTCTTTTTGTAGGATGCATCTGACGAAGAGAGCTGTGGCTCTCAAAAGCTTATGCTACAATAAAGTTGGTTAGTCTTAAAGGTGCTACTGGACTTTTTGCTGTTTTGCTACTACAGACTAACATGGCTAACTCCTCCGGATCTATCTCCTGCATTAAGCAGACGAAGAGGCAGCAGACCAAAATTATTGAGTGGGAAGGGAAAGGCACTCTGTGCACACTCAGATTTCCTTCAAGGGTTGAGCCCCTGGATTGAAGAAAAAAAAACCCTTTTAGGATAAGACCTGGAGTGATTTTGATATAAATTACTTGTTTCAAATCTGTAGCGCCACAGATTCAACACAACTTTAAGTATTTAATTGCAGAGGAGTAACCATGTTAGTCTGCTGCAGCCGAATCCAAAGGGATTCTCCTGCCTCCTAAAAGGCAGATTTATGATAGCAGAAATTTCATGGCTAGGACCTACTTCATCAGATGCCCGAAACTGATCATCGTTCGGCAGATATAGCTACACACGTGGATGTTTGCAGGGAAGAGGGTTGAGACCAGTTTAGTTAAGCTATGGAAATATAAGAGGTACAGTTTCAACACTTCTACGCAGAATTATAAACATTAATTTAAAATATTTGTATGTCGGCTTTTCTCCTGACCAGATCAGGACCCAAGTCATGTAACAATGAAATAAAACTGTATAACATCATATATTTAAATGGTAAAACATAAAATACATTTAAATCACTAAAATATACATACTCCCTGTGTCACAGACTCAGACCCTCCCCCCCTCCCAAATGCTCTGTGGAGTATTTTATGTTTTACAGCCTTGCCAGAAAGCTGGGTGGGTAGAAGCCTACCTATTCTCGGAGGCAGCCCAGAAGTAGGGGGCAAGGCAGCTGCCGGAAACCTCCCAAATGGTTACAGAGAGTGCCCCAGACTCAGGGACCACAGCCAGTAGGCTCTGCTGGGGGGGAGAGTGAAGGAACCGCACAGGGACATGCAGGGAGGCAGCGGTCTGGTTTCTATCAGCAAGTATAATGCAGTTAACTCCCTTAACATCACAGAGGGTGAGAAGTACATGGTGTTAACCAGGAAACTGATAATTGTATCTATTGACCCATTCAGATTCAGCAGCTTGTTTGTGCTGTTTATGCTGTTGTGGGCTTTGTACGGCACCATTAGTCTTCAAAGGGTTTTTGTTTTTTTTTTGTAAAGAGCAGTTGTAACACCCATTGACCTAAAATGCTATAAGAGTAAATGCTATAAATGCTATAAGAGTAAATAAACAATATTTATTGATTCATATCAAAGAAATTTAGAGAATCTCTGGTTTCCTGGAACTTTGTTGTTTTCCCATGAGCCCATGCTATGTGCGGGAACAAAATGGAAGAGGAGGCAAATTGTACCTTGCATGGAGCGACACGAAGCCTTGCCCTGGCAAGCGTGTCCTTGCTCCTGCTGCTGGCGGGCTTGGTGAGAACTGCTGTTCCTCCCGGTTGTTGTGGCTGTGCAGAGGGGACCGGGGGGGGGGGCGTGCAGATGTGTTGGGAGGGACTCGATTGTTGAGGGCACATGAGAAGGAGCGTCAGGTGCTTCTGTTCCACAAGTCTTTCACTCTTGCAGGCAGTCCCTGTCCTTGCTGAGTGGACCCTTGCAGGTTGTACCAGATATCGATGACCAGGTGGCCAGTCCAGAAAACGCACACGAGGTAAGGCTCGGAGTTCACAGGTGCTGGAGGGGTGACTTTTCACAAGTGACTTGTGTTCCGTGCTCTTGAGTGAACCTTCAAGGATTTTGCTTGTTGACCACATATTTGGCACCTGCTAACTCTTACCTTTGACTGAACACGAAAGAACATGGCTGGCCCCCGTCCTTGGCCACTGAGCCTCCCCTTTGGCTTCTAGCCTTCACAGGGCACTGCTTTGAAGATGGGCTTCCAGAGCCCCATGAACAATAGGCTTGCTTTTTAGGCCATCTGCTTCATGGACAGAAACAGCCACTGCGGGTGGCTGGTCCTGCAGGCTTTTCCTATTGGCTGGTTGAGCACAACAGCTCTCCACAGACTGGAATTCACAGCTGGAAAAGATCTGCAAGGGAGGGGGGCAGGCTTTGAGAGAAGGAAATCAAACATCCTGTGTATGAAGCTCTGCAGGGTGGACACCAATTTAAATTGTAGTTGCAGGTGTAATTACAAAGAAGGTAGCCATGTTAGTCCATTGTAGCGCAATATAACAAAACTCAAGTGGCACCTTTAAAGATGAAAATTTATTTCAATATGAAGTTTCATGAATCACTTTTTCAGATATGCATAGAAATCAACCTGGGAATCTCCTTCTTATGGCGCAGTTACGAGGGGTGGGGGGGGGGCGATCAGGGGGAGAAGGCAAAGGGGTTAATTCCATCATGAGTCAAGTGTACTTCCTACACTTGACTCATGCCTAAATTCCCTCTGCCTTCTCCCCCTGCCATAAACTGCCTATGAGAAAGAATCTAATTTCTATACGTACCTGAAGAAGTGAACAGTGATTCACGAAAGCTCATATTGAAATAAGCATCATTAGTCTTTTAAGGTGCCTCTGCACTTTAGTATATTGCAGCTTTAATGCAGACTCTGCATCTATTTGTGATCTTAAAAGTGGCCTGCTTGTTTTCAGTGGGCAAAATTTGGCTTTGTCTGTCTCCTCCTTTCGCCAACTGTATGTGGCCCCTCCTTCTGCTCTGTCCACTTTCATCTAGTTCTCACCTATCTCCATCCACACTTCTGTCAGGTTTCTCCTCCTTAGCTCCCTGCCTC
The DNA here is from genome assembly GCF_028583425.1 of Eublepharis macularius. Taxonomy (NCBI): domain Eukaryota; kingdom Metazoa; phylum Chordata; class Lepidosauria; order Squamata; family Eublepharidae; genus Eublepharis; species Eublepharis macularius. Next base: position 38,437,278 of record NC_072804.1, on the reverse strand, counting down.
TCAAGCCTTGATGCCTTCCCCTTGATCAGTTAGAATGTTTGTGAATAGGCTGTGCTTTCTAGAGAGAAAAATTGCAGAGATTTTTAAGCCAGAGGAAGGGCGGTCGGGGGGACCAGTTTTATGCAGTGCTTTCCTGTCAAGCCTAAAATTTATTTTGCTACTGCAACAGCGTAAAATAAAGTAACGTGAAACTTGTCTTAACACAGTTCATGCATTTCAGAAGAGAAAAATATTTCAAAGGAGTTTTTCAATGTTTTCCAAAAGTCGGAGGCGGGGGGGAGGCCTTTCCCATCTTCTCATCTCTATAGCCAACCGGTACATGAGCGGTGTGGTGGGCCCCTGCTTGGGTGCAAGAGCTTATTGGGAAATGCAGGGCAGGAGTAACCTTTGGGTGCTCTTCTAGTTCTGCTTTCTGGAGTCTGACAGGGTCTGTCTTGCTCTCAGGCCAAGGTGACTGAAGAGTGCTCTCAGTATGAGTTTGAGAACTACATGAGGCAGCAGCTGATGCTGGCGGAGGAGAAGAACACGCTTCATGAGGCCAAGAACTTCCTCCAAAAGCGCCAGTTCGGAAACATCCCACCGGTGCGCCGCCTGGGCCATGATGCGCAGCCCATGAATCCCCTTGACGCGGCTATCCTGGCCCAGCGCTACCTGCGGAAGTAGTTCCTCAGCCGTCCGGGGCTTGTCCACCACTCACCTGACACGGCACAACAAGAGCCGGGTGCTGGAGATCGCCAATCATGTAGCAAGTCTTCCCGTGCTTTCTGAGCGCCGGCAGGGCAAGGCGGAGCTCATCTGGGAGGAGATGGCTGACTCTGCTTTTAACCGTGACTCTGAAATCTACCTCTGTCTTTTTTTAACCACACTGTTCTCTGGACTAGACTGAACGGAGCGTTTTTGGCAAAGGGTGCCGCAGCTTCTTTTCTGACGCAAATGTTGGACTGCAGAGAGCACATGGGGTTGCATCTCTGCTCCGTATGGTTTGAATAAGCTTAATCGTTTCCCCCCTCCCTCCCTCCCTCCCTCCCTCTGGGTTTCATGAAAGTAACTATTTCTTAGAAACCACCCCCTCTACAGTCCTCTTCCAAATTGTCCTGTTTTTAATTTAACGCCTGATTTGAAGATAACTGTTCTATAAATGGTTTCAGAGCCCTGTGTGACCACAGAGTTGGCCACTGGTCATCTTTACACCAGTCTTTTCAGGGCAAGAAGCATTGCATGTGACTTCTGACCCAGGTGAGAGAGCTTCACCCAGGGCTGTTAAATTCCACTTTTTCTGGAGCACCTCCCCCAACCACCTAAATCTTTTGTGCATCCTTTTGACTTTTGTGTTGGGATTTTTTTTTTTAATCAGTAGCTTACGGAAGGTGCAGTAACATTGCATTAATTCTGCTGCTGCCTGCCACAGTGGTATGGCTGAAGGGGTAAATCTATGATAATGTGAACATTTTTCTCCCTCTTCCTGCCCACCCTCCCAATATGATGTCTGGGATTCAGAAAGGCCAGCTGTTTCCCCTGCTTGTGGGTTGCTTTTTCTTGCCATTGTCGCCTTCTCTGTGTGCTTCCCTGTTGGCACTCTTGAGGGGGGGAAACTCCCCAGCCGCCTCGTGCCTGGCAGGTTACGCAGAGAACTGGCCCGTTCACTTCTAAGCCTCGTTCTAGGAACTGGATGCCTTTCTTGCCAAGTAAGCTGCTTGCAGGCAACTCTCCTTGGGCTGTGCTGCACCATCTCCCCTCCCCTCCCCCATACACCCCAGCTTAGGCCTGATTTAAAGGTGATGCAGACGCAGCAGAAGTGCTCCCCTGTGGAACTCTGCACTGGCATGGGGCCTCATTTGCACTGGGCTGCTACTATTGCAAAGTAGTGATGGCTGCAAGCAGCCCGGTTCAAATTGTAAGCTGCCTTGAACCACACAGAAAGGTGGGGGGGGGGGAGGATATGAATGTTTTAATAAATAAACGAGAGGCTACCCCAGTGCAGAGCATTTTTGCCTTGTCTGCATAGTCTTTAAACTGAGCCATTGTCTCCTCTGACCTTGTTGTTTTTATTTTTCTGGCACCCGGCCACAGTGCTGGATCCCGACAGGGACAGGGTAGCAAAAGCTGGTTCAGACTGAGCAAGGGAGCAAGACAAGTGAGAGATTTCTTGGGCCAGGAACTGGCCAGGGAGCTACGCTGCAACATTAATCATTTGCAGTGGGAGGGGGCCGAGCTGTGCATTGACTTCCTCCATCTGGCTTCTGTGGCTTCAGTATGCAGGAATGTTTTCCTTCTAATATAAACCACATAGAGATTCAAACGCTGAGGCTAGATACTTTAGAATAAAAAATCTGTAAGTTCTTACGGTGGCAGGCTGCCTCGGGGGCCAAGGTACATGCTGCTGCTTGGTCCGGTCTCTGGCTTTTTCACCATTGCCACAGTGCCCATTCAGAATCGCACCTTTTCTTGCTGGGCTAGCTCCCGGCTAGGCTGAATTGGGGAGGCCCCCGTGTCTTAACCTATGGGCACAAACTTTGGCTGTAAGTTGCATTACTTAGGAAGCACTAAGCAGCAGGTGGTTCCTTCATTATTAAAATTCAGTTGGTAATGGATCAGTGAACACTAGTATCTTGGCCCTGGTGGCGGGTGTAAGGAGAGGAGGAAGCAGCCTTGGCCAGTAATTAACAAAGCCCTGCTCTAGAACTTCTCCCAGCTGAATCTAGAGCCTTGAAATCTCGATGGCAGTCTGCCTCCATCACTCTTCCTTGTGGTAGCAGAATACCCCCTCCCAAAATACAGGAGAAGATGCACACACACACACACACACACACACACACCCATTTTCTCACTCCAAGAGTGAGCTGCATGTTAGTACATGTTGCCAACTGGATCATGTTTGATGCAGGGCTGATATTAAATCGACCCAGTCTGTACTAAGCCTGGGTTGAGAAGGAGCTTTGGAGGTATGTACACGAAGCCCATGTTGAGAAAAGGCTTGGGAGGTCAGTGACACACTTCTTCTGCTGCTAGTTCCATGAGACCTCACACCTTAGCCCAGGCAATGTTTCCTGAACAAGGGTGGGATCCAGGTTACTGTGGCTGGAGAAGGGTCCAGCTCTGGGTGCGGGCTGACTTGTCCCACCATTCAGTGGAATTGGCAAGACTCTGCCTGGCTCCCCAGACTGTTCCTGGGCCTTTGAAGGGGCTGCTTAGTCCCCCGCTTGAGAAATCTCAATCATTTACGTTCAGGTTCTTGCTCGCCACCCTGTAGGCACGACAGCCTACATTTCCTTGCCCTCTATTTAACTCTTTCCTTCCCTAATGTAGCTGGCTGTGTTTTGCTCTTCCCAATTCCTCAAAAGATAGCAATACTTCATGGACTGTGCAAAGCCGAGCGATCTGCCCATCTTTGACATTGTAATAAGCAAACTGGAAAAAAAGATGGAAAGGAATGGAGAGGGGGGATGCAATGGCAGGCAAACCGGTGTGAGCTATGGAGTTTTGTTTTAGTGGATTACAGGTTAGACAACAGACCGGAGACAAAGATCCTATTGTAAAAATTGCAAAGAGAATTTGTACAGAGACCTATTTTTGTATTACATCCAACTATTCCTGCATGTCAGCAATAAAATTTCATAATGTAGAATTAAATCTGTGTTGCATCAAGGTGGGGGGGGGCTTTTTTTGGTACAGGAGTTCCTTGAGAGTGTGGAAAGCTGTAGAATTTGTTCTGGAGCATCCTCGTTTGCTATTGAGCAAAGAAGGTTTGCATCAGGTAAGCCAACTCAGTTTCTTTCCAAAAGACCTGTAACTTAAGCCCGTGTTCCACATGAAGACTGGATATGCATTTATGGAAAGGGCGCTTGCTCTGGGAAGATTGTGGTGCAGGGAAAAGGTCTGCAGATGCAGTTAAATTATGGAATTCACAGGCAGCGGGGCCTAGTGATGGCTTCAAAAGGGGGTTGGCCAGAATAAGGGATGTGCTAGCCATACAGTGCAGGAGCCAGCATCACAGGGCAGAGGCCTCCCTTGGTTGGCCCCTGTGAAATCAGGTGCTGGACTACCCGCACCCTGGGTCTGAGCCAGTGGGCTTGTTTGAGGAAGAGGGGCTCTTCTAAAGGGATCGTGTTTGCATGGCTGGCAGTATACCTTTTCAAAAGATCGTGCCACGTGTTGCTCCGGATACACGTTGGGGAAGGCTAAATTGATAGGGATGAGGCAGAGGAACAGATTTCCCTTAGCAAACTCTGGGAGGGCGGCTGCATTCTCCAGGGGTATTTCGGGGACACCAGCCTCGATTGGAATGGGTCTTCTTCATGCGTGCTGGCCCTCTTTCCCCTGCCCTCGGGGGTCCTGGGCGGAGCTGCCCTTGCAACGTTCGCGGGGCAACTCCACACGTGACGCTCTGCCCAGCGCCAAGTTCCCCGAGTTTGCCTCGACGGCGGACTCGAAGTGGCGTGCAGTGCCCGGACTTGTACACGAGGGGGCGCCCGCGAGCTGCGCCTGGCTGAGGCTCCCTTCGGGCTCTGCCTGAACCGGCGCTTTTCGCGGCCGCGCCTTCGTCCAGGGGGAGGGAGGCGGGGCGGGGCGCTCGTGCCCCTGAGTGCGTGCAGAGTGCCGGCAGGCAGTAGCCCCGGGCGTTGATGCGGGAGTGCCAACGGGGCGCGTTGTTGGCCTTGTTCGTTTGGCGGAGGGTGGAGGAGAAAGTAGCCGAGAGGCCAGAGAGCTGGGGAAGGGGCTTCGGTCCCAACGCCAACGTTGGCGCTGAAGGCAAGCCGGGGAATAGCTGGAAGCCGCAGCGGTGGACGGGATGCGACCGGTTCATTTCGAGGCGTGGGGTGATTTAAGGCGCAATTTAAATGTGATGCTGGCGAAGGGCGTTCACACGTACAAAAGCAGCTCCGCGGGCTTCTTTTGCAGTGGGCCGGCGGAAGTCCTGGCCGCTGTTGTACGGATGCGCAGACCCCACGCCCGCAGCCGGTTTGCACCAGGTGGAGTTGAAACAAGCGCGACCCGGAGTCCGCTCGCATCGCTTCGCCAGCGACCTTCGCGTGGGGTTGGCGAGACGAAGTCTCTTTTCCCTGCCTTGGCCCAATGTCTCCTTTAAAGTGGGTTGCCTACGGCTTATGCTAAATGGCAAAGGTAACCGAGTTCATCGAACCTAGCAAAATAAAACTCAAGTCCAGTGGCACCTTAAAGACTAACATTTGTTTTCCGGAGTCACAGCCCATTTCCTCACGAAAGCTCATATTCAGATAAATGTTAGTCTTACATGCCTCTAGATGCGGGTTTTGTTTTACCCATGCAGTGCCCCCCAAAGAATGCTTTTCCTTAGCCATGGGTTAAATCAAGCCTCTCTGCCTGCTCACAGCTGATCCGAAGTGATTTCCAGACAATATGTCAGTTCTCCTGCAGAAAATGGCTGCTTTGGAGGGTGCAGTTTATAGCATTATATCCTGCTGAGATCCCTTCCCAAACCCCAACCACTCTAGGCTGTAGCCCCAAATCTCCAGGAATCTCCAGACCCATTGTTGGCAACCTTAGTCCCCCCATACAGCATCCCTCCTCCCCACCCCCCACCCCGCCTCTCCAGGCAGAAAAAGTTCTGTTCCAGAGTCCAAATGGAATTCCCCTTCCACCCACTCTTGAGGACTTTAAGATGATTTTAGTCAAAAGGGAGATGTTTTGGACGTTCTCACCCAGGTGCCTGAATGCCCAAGCTCAGCCTTGAGTCCACAAAATATAATGGGATGGAAATTAGGAGCATGGAAGGCAGACGTACTACGCTCTCCAAATCTCACTGGCTGTGCGTGGGGGGAAGGGGGGCTCTGACCCACCAACCCCCTTGAAACCATTTCCTGTTGCTCAGCAGCTGTAATGGGAACCAGACCCAGCTTGGCTTCTCCTGCGCAGGCAAGAGGACAAAACGGGGTTCTGCAGCGGAGGTGCTTCAAGGCCTCCAAGTTTCTTGGGTCCAGTCCCCTGGTGAGTACAACTGGAAGGGGCACCCTTTTCCTCTTCTTCCCATCAGGGGCTGAGGGGGTAGTCAGAGAAACTGAAGTGTTTTCTGTATTTCGTGGGACTTCCACACCATTTTGCACCAACAGGATTGCGGTTCAGTCTGGCCCCCTGAATCTCCTGTGGGGATCCCTCCAGACCCCCTGCTCCTTGCATGGACTCCCAGGGGCATTGACAGCTGCCTTCTGGCTGCAGGATTTTCTTACCTGGCCGTGTTCAAGCAGAGAACTTCACAAGGTAGTCACTGCCCTCTTTGGCGTTCAGCTTTTGCAGGGCTCTGAAGTGTGTCTGAGTTGGAAACTGTTTACCCCAATCTCAGTGCTGTAGCAATCAGCTGTGGTGAGAGGAAGGTGCTTTGCACATGCTCAGAGGCAGGTTCTGGATTATTCACTTTCCATATGCCAGAGTGGAGGGCATACCATTGAAAAGAGCTTCTGATATGCCCGGAGTTAGATGAAGCCCTGCCTCCTCCTCCTCCTCCTCCTCCTCCTCATGTTTGTCAGCCCTCACCTTTCTTGGCAGTGTACTGAGGCCATGTTGAATGCCCAAATTCCTCTGGTGATAAGATCAGTGTCCAATTTCTTCCTCCAAACTTTCAGGCCCTCCAGGTTAAGTTCACACTCCACACATTCTGGCCACGCAAGCCTTGCCGCACTGCCAGGCTGGCTCATTTCTAAGTACATCCCCCTGTGAACAGATACAAGGTACAAACCAGCGCCTTGGAGATCTCTTTGGCAGAAATTGCTGCTGAGGGAGTCCCCGACTGTCAGGCACAAACACTATCCAAAGAGAGCCAGGGCCACTCAGGATTGTGAGTTGGTATCTTATTTATTTCACTTTATTTCAATCCCTCCTTTCTCTCGAATGGGGACTCGAAGCAGCTTACATTATTCTCCCCTTCTCAGTTTTTTCCCTTACAACAAACCCTGTGAGGTAGATTAGGCAATTGTGCGGCTGGCCAAGCTTGGCCAGCGAGCTTCTGTGGCAGAGCGGGGAATCAAACCTGGCTCACCCAGATCCTAGTCTCTCCATCTAGCCACTACGCCACACTGGCTTTCAGGTGTGAAACTTAGAGGCACTTTTGCTGATTCCCGGCTGAGGCCCGGTGAGAATGGGCTCTCTGGTTTTTTTGCTTGATTCTGTTCCAGAGCCCATAGTGGGAGGAGAGAACACTTCCCAAAGCGGTGAAAAGAGGTCCCTGCCCCAAGCGGCATCCAGTGGTTGAGGTGAGGCCTGTGAGCCAGTGGCACTGCAGTTGATTGGACCCTGACCCTGCAGAGACATTTTGCTTACAGCCGGCCCCCGTTTGAGTTGCCAGGAAAAAAGTTGGCCTGCTCTGGTCTAGTGCCTTTGGCTGCCGTCTAATTTGCAAGATCAGCAGATTATCTTTTTCCCAGCACGGAGCTAAAGCAGTGCAGGTTGGCGGGGAGGGGCTGGTCCTCTTGACATAGTGCGAGAGTGTGGATCTCTGGGAACCTTTTAGTTGCCCACTTTCTGAATGCCTGCCTGCGAGCCCTGGGTCTAGATGGCACCGCAATGCTGAGAGCTGGGGGCAGGGGCCTGTAGTGGGGCTTCTTGCCCAAGACCTGAGCAGTGCAGCATAGAGAGTGGACCAGAAGGATATTTTAGTCTCCTCCTCCTCTCTTTGAGGTGGAAACTTGGACTGGGTGTGTGTGCCCCATACCCTCCAGAATATTCTGAGTTGTAAGGGCATGGTTCCCCTCTGTCTCCTTCTCTCCTTTATTTCCCCTCCAACATTCTGTGCCTCCAAGATGGCTCATTTGGGGAAGGATCTCCCATTTCTAATTTGCAAAGTCACATTTTTCTGTCCCCTGCGCTTACAGAAACCACCCCCCCTTGAAGAGCAAGATTCAGGTCCAGTAAGACCAGCTGGTAAGATCAACTCCCTTGATGAAGCTGAAGTTGGTTTCCACTTCCCAGTTCCTTATTCCTTCTTCCCTATTTGCAAATCAAACCACAAATGTGAAGGGGAAGCTTAAAAGTTCTGCACCCCAAAATAGGGTTTGAACCATCATACGCATGCCCCCACATTCAGGGGACTCTGCCTTCCAAGCAAAGAGCTTTTGATGTACCTCCCAAAAGTTTGTATTGGGAAAGGGAGGTGTATAAGGAACTGGAATGCTGCATGATGGTTCATCCCTTATTTTAGGATGCAAAGCTTTTCAATTATCCTCAATATTTGTGGTTGGATTTGTGAATAAGGAACTAGGAACTGTGAATAAGGAACTCCAGCTTCTTTCTCCCTTGTCCACAGGATTCAGTGCCCTACTGAGAGACAAAATAGCAAGAGTCCAGTAGCACCTTTAAGATTAACCAACTTTATTGAAGCATAAGCTTTCAAGAGTCACAGCTCTCTTCGTCAGATACATCTGATGAAGAGAGCTGTGGCTCTCGAAAGCTTATGCTACAATAAAGTTCGTTAGTCTTAAAGGTGTTGCTGGACTCTTTGCTATTTTGCTACTGCAAACTTACACAGCTGACTCCTCTGGATCTACTGAGAGACAAGTTTGTGTGCATTACCTAAGTTTGCAGGTCAGGCAGCTGTTAGGAAATCACAGCTTTGGTCCCAAGGGATCCTTGGCCCGTTTTTTGTGTGTGGATGGATGTAAGTGTTTTTAATAAATAATACAATCAACACAAGTTGGCAAGTCCAGCCAGTCAATGCCTCCAGTGCTCTTCTGCTGCACTTCAAGCCTCTTTACTTTGCCTTAATAATTAACCGGCTTTTGGAGCATGACCAGGTGCTGAAGAGGGCAGGAATGTGAGTTTGATCTGGGCTTTTTCAGGCACTGCACAGTGGGGGGTGGGTGGGACAGAAATAATCAGGAAAAAAAAACGTAACCATCTCATAGTACAATATTGAATAGTAAACAGACAATATTCTTAATAAAGGCAGGTTAAAATTATAGTCTCAGAAGTACAATTCCTATTAAAAGGGTATTTTACATCATCAACCTACCAACATTTTATAAAGTGATATGTGCAATAATAAGGATTATACAATCCAAAAATCATAGAAATAATGTACAGTCAAAGAATCCAACAGCCATATCCAGTTGGTGGGGGTGGGGGGAAGGATCCCTCAAAACAAGGGACAGTAGACGGTGAATTCACTTGATCTGTATGAGAAGAACCCTGTGGATTTTCGGTCAGGGCTTAAAGTACGCCAGGGTCCCTCCACCACCCATTGGAGCTGGAGCTCGAGCCCTGCACCTTTCTGTGGAAATGAAATTCCAAACTCACACCTGGATTCCTAGGTAGGGTTGTCAGCTCCAGGTTGGGAAATTCCTGGAGATTTGGGGGCTGGGGAGACCCAGGTTTGGCAGAAGGAATGCCATAGAGTTCACCTTCCAAAGCAGCCATTTTCTCCAGGGCAACTGATCTCTGTAGCCTGGAGATCATCTGTAACTTGGGGAGATCTCCAGCCACTACCAGGAGGTTGGCAACCTGACTCCTAGGCCACATGACCAGAGTTCCCTGGGCTAGCCAATCTTCCATTTCTTTGTTCTGCAGCAGTAAACAGGGTTGTCACTCCAGAAGGGAGCTGTCATGGGGATGCAGGGGACTCCAGGTGACCCGGTCCCCTCCCCACATCAACAAGGGAGGGGCCCAGTGTGTCTCCCCCCCACCAGTCATCTTCTGGCTATTGGCTGAGCCGTCATCTCTGCTGAGCTGTCGGACTTCTTGCCAAGAGCCCAGAGGGGTCCTGCATTTGCTGCCGTTGGCCTGGCCTGGTTCATCTCTGCTGATGTGTCACATTTTTTGCATTTCTCCCTTCATCCGTCCATTCATCGCCATCCATCGGGATATTTCTGATGGGAAAAACACGATCTGGCTGCCCTTGTGTCCACTCCCCCACTTTGGCTGAGTGGCTGACCGGCCGTTGCTCTGGGTCCCAGGAAAGCTGCAGCAGCCAAACTGCCGCAAAGGACAAAATGTGCCCCAGCACGCAAATGTGTCCTTTCCGAAATCCAGGCCTGGGTGGATGACGCAGTCAGGGTTGGTCTCTTTTCCAGTATGCCACCCCAAGAGAGGCTAGTGCCTAACTGAAGTGGCACTGAAGCTCATTCCTTGATTCCAGTGGCATGAAAGGTTGCAGGGAAATGCACTCTACACATGTTCAGAAGCAATCTCATCACAAGCTTGGAATTGAGCCTTGGGTTGCATTAATATTAGCACAGATCTGCAAGGCCCAGAGCCCATGGACAATTCTGGGGGGAGGCTCCGGTCTCTTGGCTGGAAAAGGGGGGGGCTTAGGCTTCCCCAGATCCACCCCCTGAATCTATATAATAGGCAGCATCTGTTTGACTAACCAACAGGTATCCCCTTTGAGCATGCTCCTTTAATTGTCTTTGAAAGCATGCCTGAGACATGTCGATCAGGATCCTGGGGAAAGGAGACCTGAGACTCCCCTGCTCAGGAAGCATTCCGATTCATTGGGGGGGGGGGGCACTGAGATGTCACAGTCTTCTATGCTGGCCCTTTTGAAGTTGTGCTCCCCCATCCAGTTTTCCAGAAATGATACCTTTCAAGGATCTGGGTTTGAAACAGATGCCAGGGCAAGAGGCCCAGTTGTGGTCCAGAGGCCAGGCTTTGGGGAGTTGTGAGTTGCATTTGACATTCTAGGCAATTTTTGCAAAAACTCCTTTGTGGGGTATGCCAACCACCAGCTCCCAAAGGAAGTGATGTGGTTACATGGCTGACGTTCTCTGCAGCTCGGTTGATCTAATTTTACTATGTAAAGCCCTGCAAGGTCCCATGTTTGGACATGGTATGCAATTTGGCGTTTGGTTGTAGGCCAGGGCGCCATTGGGCCGCTGTGCATTAGGGTGTAGTCCCAGAGCCTCAGTCCTGGAAAGTAAGAAATCCAGGGTGGTGTCGTGATTAGAGTGTTGGTCTAGAATCTGAGAGACGCAGGTTCAGATCTCTGCTATGGAAACTCACTGGGTGACCTAAGGCCAATCATATCCTCTCGGCCTAACCTACCTCACAGATTTTTTGGTGCGGATAAAATGGAAGAAAGGAGAACTACGTGAGCCACTTTGTGTCCCCGTTGGGAAGAAAGGCAGGGTATAAATGAAGTTTTAAAAATTAAAAATAAATAACAGGGCGCCTCTGAGCATGGGCAGAGAGTCCCTGATCATTGCAATACCTGCAGCTGTCACTCAGGGGCAGATCCATCAGTGTGACTTAGACGTTGCATGAACCCGAGCACCTCTAAGAGGAACACAGTGCACTCGGTAGGGAGCAGGGCCAGGCTTTAGAGACCAAAATGAAGGGTTTTTATCTCTGCCGACTGTACAAACACTCCCAGCTGCTGTCAATGCCGGCCGTTAGTGCTCTGAGAGATCAGCAGAAAGGGGGATCTTTTGTGTGAGCCTCTCATTCCAGGGAATTGCGGTTCCCTTAAACAAACATCACAAGCCCAGAAAGAGCATCTTGTTTTCGGGACCTCCACATTGCTGGCTGTTCCAAGTGCCAGTCCATTCCTCCTTGCCGCTTGGCCCTCTGCCTGGCAGTCTAGAACCCAGAGAAACTGGAGGCCTTCTCTTCTACGGGCGGGCGGGCGGGCGCACACACACACACACACACACACACACTCTCCGGGCTTCCTGCTCGGAGGGAGGCGGCGGCTTTGCAGTCCAAAGGGAGCCAGGCTGGTCCTCCCTTTTATTTACTGTGTGCTTCCAGCTGCAAGGAAGTGAGCAGCAGTTTCCACTTGCGGCTCCCTCCTGACTCAAGGGGCTGCTTTGGAAAGAGAGTCTTCCATTCTCCCCCCCCCTTTTGGAGCCCCCTTGCTTCTGCCAAAGACTGAAATGGAGAGAGCGCACCGCGGGTAACCTTTCGCCGGCCCTGCTCCAGGTAAGCCGGCACTGGGCGCTGGTGTTCTTGATTCTCCTTCAGGGATCCCGGGAAGGGGGCATTCAGAGCAGCTTAGCTTAGCTGTGGTGCTGTGTACCGGGGAAACCTTGTTTCAGTTCTGGGGAGAGGATGGGGAAAGGATCGCTGTAACGGGGCTCACAGCGGCTGGGATGCCTGGAAGTTGCTTGCTAGGGAAAGAAGAGCCTGCACGTGCTCAGAGGCACACTTTTTGTTAGGTTGGCGATGAGCCCTGGCTCCGGTTAAGCCTCCAGCGAGATCTTAATGACATCCTGTTGAACTAGATGAAAACAGAAATCAGTTGCAGGAAGAAAAAAAGTGGTCTGTGAAAAGTCCCATTTTAAAGGCGCTTCTCCAGTCCCTTCCAGCTTTTTTCCAACTTAGGGCACATTCACAAGGTCCTTTCTAAAACATCCAGAAACCCAAAGCTGACTTTCTTTTTGATTTTGATGTTTTGTACACAAACAAAACTCACAGTTGGAATTTTAAAAATCATCTCATGAGCGCCAAGCAGAAGGTTCATTTGCTTCTTGATAAAAGAATTGCTGTTTGGGGGGGAAAGGGGGTCTGGGGATTAGTGGATTTTAAGGTGTCTTGTAATTCAGGTCCTAGGATGCAGTGGGTGTGAGGGGTGCACCCTGTGCGTGTTCAGAGTCACTGTGGCCTTTAACACGTTCTGAGTATCTTGCCACTAAAAAGGGGGCTTGGGGCCAAAACTCTGGCTTCTACCAATCCCCTCCCGTCATTTCCTGCTCTCCTGGCTTTCTCACAGCAATGGGCCAGATGACCAATGGCCAGCCACAGCCAGCAGTTAGCAATCTGGCCAAGAGGCTGGCTCACATTCCGCTCATTTGCAGGTTCGTCCTGCATAGTTGGAGCAAACCAGGGAGGTTTCCTGCTTAAATCCTCCAGCTCAGATGGATTTATCATCACAGCCCTTCTAGTGGCGTCTGGAGAGGGCTGGAGTGTGGGATAAGACCTGGATTTGCTGGGTCATCTATGGCTGCTTTTCTTTCTCTTTGAAATTCCTCTTTCTCTTTTCCCCCCTCTCCTGATTCCCCCTTCCATATCCAGTAGAATCTTCTGCAAGCACCATATTTTAGTGGAATCTCTGGGGAAACTTTAACACTGAACAGACAAAAGGAGGGAGCAGAAAGCAAAAGGAACAACTCAAGAAAGTGCTCAGTAAAAAGAGATGGCGTATTTATTCCTCCACTATTTCTGTAATCGATGGGACAGTTTTGATTAGCGCCTTTTGGCAGGTCTCCTTGCAAGAAAAGGATGTGTGGTAATACATGTTTTTCTGCTTGATTTTTCAAGAACAATAAAGATAAAAGCATGAACAGTTAACAAGAATCTGTGCTTTGTCCTCTGGCCTAAAGCACCTCCTGGGGTGGTTTTGTTTTGTTTTTGCAGTTCCACAAATATTTTTGCAGGTGATTTTTTAAAACCGTCTTTTCCCTTCTCTGCAATAGTGCCAGGCACTGGGCATGCAGGCGTGTGCGTGTGTTTAAATGAAATATCACAGACAAATGAGAGCAACAGGTAGTTGGAGAGAGAACAAACCTTTATACCTTTCCACCAAATGTTCTTTTTATTGTGTGCTAGAACTGTTGGGGACAGCGACTAAGTGCCCAGCACATCTCCTGGATGGTGGCAAAGGGGTAGGAAGACGTCTCTCACTCACTCCAGCAATGACTCCCACACCCCTGATCTAGGGTGAAACTTTTGGCATCTGTTTACTGCCCCACATGAACGGACAGCAGATGTCCTGCAGATTCACAAGAAATGGCAAATGCTCCATCTCTGCCCAGTTGCCTGGCATTTTCCCTGGCATGGTGCCCAGCCTTATTTCCATCATGGTGCCGCTAGAGTCTTGCACTCACAGGGATGTGTTTGTGTGTGCAGATGTGGGCTGGCGTCGGCCTTGATGAGCTGGTCATTTTCTGAGCCTTGCAGTAACCCCACCTGGTGTTTCAAAAGGTCTTAGAGGGTCTCTATGAAAGGCTGGCCCACCCTTTCCTTGCGAACTTTCCATCCCATCTGCCTAGAAATCTATCAATGTGTGTGGAGCTTTACATTGAAATCCGGACAAGATAGTCTCCTGCCCCAAGAAACTTGAAATCTAAAGATTTGACGGAGGGAACAGGCAAAAGTTTCTTTTAAAGATTTGTGGCCCATCTTTTAGTCATAAACAGCTGATAAGTAAAAGATTATATATATATATTAAAAAATATAGAAAATCCTTCCACTTACATCTGTGCACCCTGGACCCAGGGGCCTCCTTCTTGGAGAAGGGATACAGAGCTCTTTGCTGGAATTTAAACATTTGAGACACTGCATATTTCTCTTTATTCTCGTTCTTCCTGGCTCAGTTTGCCCAATTTCCCTTGCCAATTTGTTTTTTGGCCCTTCAGTTTCCTCTGTATACCTTCAGAACTGAACCCAGAACTTCAGGTGAGGGGCCAAGCCAGTCGGGGCAAATGCATCCCAACTTCTGATGGCTTCTAAAATGGCTTGGGAATTGGAGCTGGCCACATCTGTCTCACCCAGAGCTCTCTCTGCTGTTACAGCTTTCTCCACACCAGGAGCAATCTCTCAGGTGATGGAAGCTGTGCTTAGGTCTTTGGATCAATTTGCAAGCCCTGCTTATTTTTGTAAGATGTACCATGGAACAGGTTGGCATGGAAGGGGTCGTGGCTCAGTGGAAAGTTCCAGGTGCAATCCCCAGCGTCTCCAATTGAAAGGACCAGGTAGTAAGTGATGTTAAAGGCCTCCGCCTGAAACCCTAGAGAGCTGCTGCCAGTCAGAGTAGGCAATACGGACCTTGATGGACCCATGGTCTAATTCAGGATAAGGCAGCTTCATGCATGCATGTGAAGCCAAACCTTTAGAACTGGGGGTTCTGCTTCCAATCTCTGGCACGGGAAACCTTGTTTGCAGTGTAGAAAAAGATCACACTGGCTAACATGGTCCAGGACTTGGTCTGGGCACCAGATCTCTAGTTAAGCCCTGTCCTGTTCTCTCTTACTGAATACAGTCAGTTTCCAAAAAGCATTGGTAAATTTCTTGTGTTTGCTTCTGTAACAATCATACAAGGAAATATGTTTCCATTATACAAATGGAGAATAGAGGCTGACCGTGACTTGCCCAAGGTCCTGAACAAGACTGTGTCACAGGAGATGCGATTGTGGCAGTAACAACACTGAGCATCTGTAAGGCTCTTGGGAGTGTTCAAAGTGTTTTGCATTCATTAGCCGAATCCAGGACTTCCAGCACCCAAGCCCAACGCTCCACCTACAAGGCCATTCTGTTTGGCTCAGATGCTGTCCTTGATCCTGATGGACCTTAATAACAGATGAGCAGCTGACTTGGACCAGTGGTCCATCTGGTCCAGCAGTGGCCAATCTGTTGCCCCATGTGCAGGGTGTAGAGAAATGTCCTCCACCTTGGCATTCTCAGTAATTCGACCATTGGAAGTACATTGTGTTTATGAGTTGAGGCTGCAGACTAGTGGCTGGCAGGAAGACGGGGGCTGGAGTTTACCATCTCTCACCTTGCTAGAATATTGCACCCAAAGAGACAGAGGAGAAGAAAGCCAAATGGCAAGACAGTTTCCTCTTCCTCTTTGCACCAGGATGATCAGAAGGACCTCAGGGAGAGATGGAATCTCCAAGAGGAGATTAAGCATACCCAGGACATGGGAAAGAAACTCTCTTCCATCTCACTTTTTCCCTTGGCTGGACACAAGCCAACATTTATCTAGGGATTCCAACTTGCCCATATGGAGAGGGTCAACAGGGAAAAATCCAAACCGAGAACAAAGGTAATGCTGAACTGTAAACTATTACATTTTCATGTAAAGCTAGCCTGTCCTAACTAAACATTGTTTAACATAAGTTCTGAGAATAGAGAAAGGGGACTGTGTATTTTCATCTTTTCTTTCGACCCTTGCTCAGCCCGAATGCTTGAACAGACCATGTGTATTCTTTTTTCCCTATTTATTAAAGTTTCTTATATATTGAAAGCTTGAAGTCTGATATTTTTAACCACAACACGCCTATATGGTCTTGCCATGTGAAGCCCAAGAATGAGAAGGGGCAGTAGGTATGCTTACCATCCCTGGAGTGTGATATCTTGAAACTGCAAAGTTGCAATAGATCACCTCCATGCTAGCTTGTAAGAGTTTAACGGGCAGGCACAGCGACTAAGAAAGCCTCTCAATGGAAGTGCATCTCCAGAGTGCTAGATGTGCAACTCCATCTGCTTCTAGCACAAGATGTTCTCAGAATTGCTGGTGGCAGTGATTGATAGCCAGTTTGGTTTTTTTTGTATCCCACACCCACCCATCCTTGGATCAAGGGAAAGGGGTGGCATTACCAAACGGGATGGCCATGGGGTTTTCTAGCCTCCCAGGGACCCAAAGGAAAGGGGCTTGCAAGTCTGTATCTTCACACAGAGGGTGGAGGCCTCAAAACCTCCACCGCTGTGTCCCCCCCCCCAGTTGTCCTGCTAGGGGTGCCAGGTTCCCCCCCATGGGGATGGGGGATCTCCTGCTCCCATCCTCTGCCCCCTGCCACTGCTCACCAGCAGGGCCAGTGCGCCCATTGAGGCCAGGTAGGCGGTGGCCTCGGGCGCAGGGTGCCGGAGGCAGCACCGGAGGAGGCGCAGGAGGCGGGAGTGTGCGCCACAGAGCTGCAGCCTCCTATCCCTCCTGCCCCGCGCCGCCACCAGCACACACCCCCAGCCGGGCGCAGCCATCGTGGGCAGGCATTTGCAGCGGCGCAGGCAACCGAGCGGGAGAGCTCAGAGGCCACCCACGCACTGTCAGAGCCACCCACTGCAGCGATCATGCTGGTGGCGGTGTGCGTGCTCCCGTGATGTCACTTGTGATGTCGTCATGCAGGCCGGAGCATGTGCACTTGCGCGCGCGTGGGGACACCCAGCTGGCCGGCCGCGAGCGCCGAAAACCCTTGCGCTGCCCCTGCTCACCAGGCTGGCAGGGGGGAAAGGTGGAGGAACAGGCATCCTGGGTGCACTCCCAGTGCTGCGCAACGATGTCATTCCCAGGAGAGCTGTCATCATGCAGGCCCTGGGAGTGCTCCCGTGCTTCACACTGGGCTGATTTGGGCCCCAAAGGGCCTGGTGCAAAGCACGGGAGTCCTCCTGGGGCCTGTGCGATGATGCCATTCGCAGAAGTGATGTCATCATGCCACACCAGGAGCAGAATTCAAGGAGAAAAGAGAGATGAATACAGCCCCCTTCCACCAGCATGGTAAGGGGACCTGGTAACTCTATGTTACTGTCTCTTCCAACATCGAGGTTCATGTAGCTCCATGAATTTGTCTACACCACTTTTAAACCTGTTTAAGCCAGTGACTATTTCCATGTTCTATGGCAGTGAGTTCTGTAAGATAACAATGCATGGCTTGAAGAAGTACTTCCTTTTGTTTCCTGAATCTATGGCCTTTCATATTCTAGTATTTGGAGAATGGGAGAAAACATTTTTCTCAGTCCCGTGTATGACTTTATAAACCTCTAACAGGTTCCTCCTTAGTCATCTTTTTTCAAAACTTAATCTTAAATTCCTTAGCCGTTCCTCATCCGGAAGATGCTCCCTTAATCATTTTGGCTGCCATTTTCTTGTTTCTTTCCCAATACTATAGTACCCTTATGAGGAACTGTGTATAGTATTCAAAATATGACTGCAGAATCAGTCTTTACAAGAATATTATGATACTGGCTGTCTTGTTTTCTGTTCCTTACCTAATAATCCTAGCCTAGAATATGCCTTTTTCATCACTGCTACACTGACTTGACGTTTTGGAAGTTCGAGTATGTAATGTCTACCACATCGCGCCTTCTCTACATACTTGTTAACTTCTCAAAGAACTCTAAGAGATTGGTGAGATAGGATCTCCCCTTTTACAAGCCATGTTGAGTTCTCCTCCCTGAAGCTTGTTCTTCTATGTAGCCATCTCATTGCCTTCTGCCTGCAAGTAAAGGCTTTTTTGTTTCACTTGATAATCCCTCAGTGATTTTTCCTTCCACTCCCCCCCAATGTTTTTAAGTGTTTTTATCTTTTGTATTTGTTTTAAATTGTTTTAATGAAGCATTTGTGTATTAGTTTTAATTGCTTAAGATGACATTTTAATTTGTATGTTAGCTGCCTTGGTAGCCCTGTGAGGGCAGAAAGGGGGGTATAAAGTTTGTAAATAAAGACAATAAATGTGCGCTTAATAATTCTATCTTGAATGACAGCTTCCACCTGTTTGTTCAAAACACAGATTAGGCAAAGAGGACTGTGATTTCTTGGATTCCTTTTAAATGCCTTTTTAAAAACCAGCATTATGTTTGCTACTTTCCTATCTTTTGGTGAATGAAAATGAAATCCTGCCCCCAAGTTAATAGTTGACTTATAGTGACCCCTGGTGGGGTTTTCATGGCAAGAGACTAGCAGAGGTGGTTTGCCACTGCCTGCCTCCGCAACTCTCGTCTTCGTTGATGGTCTCCCATCCAAGTACTAACGAAGGCCAGCCCTGCTTAGCTTCTGAGATCTAACAAGATCAGGCTGTCCCGGTCTATCCAGCTTAGGGCTATCCTTTGTTAGCGAGGTTGATTTTAATAACAAACTACATCCTTTTAAAATAACACCATTTCATAGTGGAGTTCTTTTAAGAACCCTCGAGTGTATGCCAGTAGGACTTGATGACTTTTTACCTTCCTATTCGTCAGCTCTGGAACATCATCTTTTGGCCGCTTCTGTTTGAGTTCGTGCTTCAGCCGCCGTCCCTGAAAACAGCCGTTTACTGGCATGGCTAACTATCTCTCTAGCATCTTCAATGGTGAAGCCTGATGCAAAGTATTCTGCTTCTCTACCATTTCCCTATCATCCTGCCGCCGCTTTGGCACCTTGATCCTTCCAGTACGGTTCCCACACTAAAGCATGGCCCACCCCCACCAGAGACTGCAAAAAGCCCCTGTAGCCTGCCATAAATAGATGTGACCTGAATGACTGGCTAGTGGAGCCAGAAAGGGAGGGAGAGAGGAAGAGGAAACATCCGGTCTCCAAACAGAACATCTTCCCACCACCGAGGATGCCTCTTTCCTTTACCAATTGACAGGAAGTGTATTGGGAGGAGGGAAGCTCACTGTGACTCAGTTGGAGGGGGGGCGGGATGTGTAGCTATTGCCTAAGCACCAGGCCCCATTGCACGATGGGGCAATGCACAGGGGTGCTGTGCCTAGATGTGAGAAACCCAGGTTCAAAGCCCCGTTCTGCCGCAAAGCTCAAGGGGGTACCGCTAAATAGCTCTCCCTCTCTGCCAGCTCTCATTTCTGCAGGATTATTAAATGAGGTGGAACATTTTAAAGCCCTCAGCCAGCTCAAACAAGTCCTAGGAAGTGCCAAGTAGTCCATGGGTTGCAACGTCCTTCCTGGGATGACCGTCACAGGGTTTTCTGGCTCCGTTGGTTCTCCTCTCTGCGATTCCCATGACAGGCCCCAGAGGCATTCGAAGAGCCAGGCTGGTTAAAGGAGGCGGCCAGTTCCACTCAAAGCTCCTTTATTGCTAGCTTTTAACCAAAGGGGGGTATTTATTGCTTCTTGATGAAGGGAGCTTTGAATCTCGAAAACTCCTGCCTTGGAAATCTAGCTGGTCTTTAAGGGACTATTGGACCCAGATCTTGCTCTGTTTCTTCTTGGTTACACATGTAAACAATCAGGAACATAGACAATCCACTCCCCTTAATGAATTTTGGATCCAAAATGGGGTAGAGGCAGAGGTGTGTTTATTTGAAGTCTTTGGGAGTCTAAACACTTTTTGTTTTGAAGTCCAAAAATGTGCGAATGAGGAGCCAGTGCTGGCTTGGTGAAGGGTGCTGAGGAGGCTTATTTTCTGAGTTCCTTGACTCTCTGGAGAAGGGCCTGTTCCGTGGATTGGAGAAAAGGCAGCCTTTTCCAAAGATGACTTTTCCCTGTCATCCCCTAGGTGCCCCGGAAGAGGTCACCATGGAAACCCACAAGGAGGAGATGGAGCTCCTCAGCAACAGCATGGCAGCCTACGCACACATCAGAGGTGAGTGCGTAAACGGGGGCCTCATCATGATTTATTTATTTAATTTTATTTATTTACTTCATTTATACCACCTTTCTTGCCAATGGGGACCCAAAGTGGCTTACATCATTCTCCTCCATTTTCTCCTCACATCAACCCTGTGAGGTAGATTAGGCTGAGAGAGTGACTGGCCCAAGTTCATCCTGTGAGCTTCCATTAGGGATGGCAGGTACTATTAACCTCCTGGCGGGAGAGGGGGGGACCAGCGCTTACCTTTCTGTTGCTTCCCGGTGCATGTGCGATTCTGTGCCGGCGCCACCCCCAAGAGTGCTCCTGCGCTTCTCAACAAGCCGATTTTGGGCCCAAATCAGCCTGCTGAGAAGCACATGCACATACTCCCACACCTGTGCGATGATGTCACCTCCAGGAACTGATGTCATCGCACAGATGTGGGAGTGTGCACGTGTGCTTGGCCCCAAAATTGGCCTGCTGAGAAGCGTGGGAGCACTCTCAGAGGTGGTGTGATGACGTCGCTCCTGGAGGTGACGTCAGATGTGCCCGGGAGTAGGGATGTGCGTTTCGGCATTCAGAATGCCGAAAGAATGCCGAAACAAAAGTGTTTCGGCTTCTTTCGGGGAATGCCGAAACGTTTCGGGGAATGCCGAAACGTTTCGGGTAGCCGAAAGAAAAAAGCCGAAACGTTTCGGGATTCTTTCGGCTTTCTTTCGGCTTTTCAATGGGAAAATGCCTCCGTCTTCCCGGACGTCTGGGGGAGGCATTTTCCCACCGAATAAGCCCAAAATTGGTGGGGACCTTCCTCTAACCCTTCTCTAACAACCACCCAAGTTTCAGACAGATTGGACTTTGGGGGGCCATGTTATGGCCCCCCAAAGCAGGTCCCCCCATCCTCCCATAAGAAAGCGAAGGAGCAGCATATTGTTAGCATGCTGCTGCTCATCTTTCTTCATTATTTCCTATGGGGGAAAAATGAAGAGGCAGGCTTCCTTTGCCAGGGGTGGCATTTTGCATGCAAAATGCCCCCTTACCCTCAGAGGCCCTTCTCCCACCCCTCCTCCCACCCCTCACCAAGGCTCAGCCTGCTCCCACTTGGGGGGGCCATTTCATGGCCTCCCCAAGTAGGTGCTCTAATCTCTACCACTGACAGCTGGGGGAGGCTTGTGTTGCCAGGGGTGGCATTTTGCATGCAAAATGCCCCCCAGCCCTCTGGGGCCCTTCTCCCACCCTTCCTCCCACCCCCCACCAAGGCTCAGACTGCTCCCACTTGGGGGGGGCATTTCATGGCCTCCCCAAGTAGGTCCTCTCAGCCCCTAAAGTCCACCCCTTACAGCCCCACACAAACCCAATTCCCCCCCAGCTGCCACACACAGACCCAAATCCCCACATTAGCCCCTCACAGACCCAAATCCACCCCCACCTGCCCCACACCCATAACCCCAGGAACAGGCTGGCAAAGGCCAGCCCTCTCCCTTTGTTCCCTATGCTGGGAACTTCTAAACTCTCTTTCCCTGGGCAATTCTGCACAGCCCAGGGGTGCCACAATGGTGGGCACACTTCTGAGTGCCAGCTGGTCCCTGTGAAAGAGCACCTGAACCACAGACACCCTCCCTCAAATTCCCCCACCACCTACAGAGATGGCTGGCCAGCCAGCCCCATTGTTCCCTATGATGGGAACCAACTGCACAACAAAGAATAAAACAAGAACAACACAAAATAAAGTTTTAAATTTTTTTTCTCCCTTCCAAAGTACAAGTAGGCAAAGCATTATGACACATTACACCAGCAGTCCCCCACACAGAAAAATAACACAACTCACTTAACATCAGAGAATCACAAAGAACGATTCCTGTCAAAAACACTTTATTTCTTGAACAGCTTTAGGTTACACAGCAGGGGGGAACACCAAAGGGCATGGCAGCACTATCTTACACAAACATAACACAACTCACTTAACATCAGAGAATCACAAAGCACAATTCCTGTCAAAAACACTTTATTTCTTGAACAGCTTTAGGTTACACAGCAGGGGGGAACACCAAAGGGCATGGCAGCACTATCTTACACAAAAATAACACAACTCACTTAACATCAGAGAATCACAAAAACACAATTCCTGGCAAAAACACTTTATTTCTTGAACAGCTTTAGGTTACACAGTAGGAGGGCACAACAGGGCATGATAGCAATGTACTACAAAAAATAATACAACCCATTTCACCGTTTTTGACAGCAATTGTGTTTGTGTGATTCTCTGATGTGAAGTGAGTTGTGTTATTTTTGCGTAGTTCACTGCTTTCCTGCTCTGTGGTGCCTTCCTACTGTGTAACCTAAAGCAGTTACAGAAATAAAGTGCTTTTGACAGCAATTTTTTGGGGTGATTTTTTAATGTGAAGTGAGTTGTGTTATTTTTGTGTAAGATACTGCTTCCATGCCCTTTGGTGTCCCCCCCCCCCTGCTGTGTAGCCTAAAGCTGTTCAAGAAATAAAGTGTTTTTGACAGGAATCGTTCTTTGTGATTCTCTGATGTTAAGTGAGTTGTGTTATTTTTCTGTGTGGGGGACTGCTGGTGTAATGTGTCATAATGCTTTGCCTACTTGTACTTTGGAAGGGAGAAAAAAAAATTAAAACTTTATTTTGTGTTGTTCTTGTTTTATTCTTTGTTGTGCAGTTGGTTCCCATCATGGGAACAATGGGGCTGGCTGGCCAGCCATCTCTGTAGGTGGTGGGGGAATTTGAGGGAGGGTGTCTGTGGTTCAGGTGCTCTTTCACAGGGACCAGCTGGCACTCAGAAGTGTGCCCACCATTGTGGCACCCCTGGGCTGTGCAGAATTGCCCAGGGAAAGAGAGTTTAGAAGTTCCCAGCATAGGGAACAAAGGGAGAGGGCTGGCCTTTGCCAGCCTGTTCCTGGGGTTATGGGTGTGGGGCAGGTGGGGGTGGATTTGGGTCTGTGAGGGGCTAATGTGGGGATTTGGGTCTGTGTGTGGCAGCTGGGGGGGAATTGGGTTTGTGTGGGGCTGTAAGGGGTGGACTTTAGGGGCTGAGAGGACCTACTTGGGGAGGCCATGAAATGGCCCCCCCAAGTGGGAGCAGGCTGAGCCTTGGTGGGGGTGGGAGGAGGGGTGGGAGAAGGGCCCCAGAGGGTTGGGGGGCATTTTGCATGCAAAATGCCACCCCTGGCAACACAAGCCTCCCCCAGCTGTCAGTGGTAGAGATTAGAGCACCTACTTGGGGAGGCCATGAAATGGCCCCCCCAAGTGGGAGCAGGCTGAGCCTTGGTGGGGGGTGGGAGGAGGGGTGGGAGAAGGGCCTCTGAGGGTAAGGGGGCATTTTGCATGCAAAATGCCACCCCTGGCAAAGGAAGCCTGCCTCTTCATTTTTCCCCATAGGAAATAATGAAGAAAGATGAGCAGCAGCATGCTAACAATATGCTGCTCCTTCGCTTTCTTATGGGAGGATGGGGGGACCTGCTTTGGGGGGCCATAACATGGCCCCCCAAAGTCCAATCTGTCTGAAACTTGGGTGGTTGTTAGAGAAGGGTTAGAGGAAGGTCCCCACCAATTTTGGGCTTATTCGGTGGGAAAATGCCTCCTCCAGGCGTCCTGGAAGACGGAGGCATTTTCCCATAGAAAAAAGCCGAAAGAATGCCGAAATAATGCCGAAAGAATCCCGAAAGTCGAAAGCCGAAAGAGATTCTTGTTTCGGCTTTCGGCTTTAACGATAGAGAATCTTCTTTCGGCTTTCTACTTTCGGCTATAGCCGAAAATTTTTGGCTTGCACACCCCTACCCGGGAGGTCTGTTCCCCCACCTTTCCCTCCACCAGCCAGGTGAGTGGAAGCAGGGGGCAGAGAGTAGGAGCGGGGGATCCCCTGGCCCCACCAGAAAAACGTCATCCCTAGCTTCCAAGGCAGAGAAGACTGGGGTCTCTGCGATCCTAGTCCAACACTAGCAGCCTCAAATGATTGCATTGGAACGCATTGGCTACTTCTTCCATTCCCAGAAACTGCCTCAAGGGTGATGCTTCAAGCCTCAAGGCCTCAGGGCTCCTGCACATGTGACTCCCCTCCCTGTGATAGAGACACGAAGTGGCCACTTATTTTATCATGCAAAATTGGAAAGACATACATGTGCTAGACCTGTGCGTGTGTCAATTAGATCCCCCCTCTCTTCCTGGTCCAAATTCATTCTGAAGAAACCAGAATATAAAAGAAGAAACTTTCCCTCAACAGCCTTTCACTCCTACTCTGACAGGAGCTGCTAACTTAGGTTTTTATGGCCACTGTGTAACAAAGTGACACACGCATGCTAGGGAGTCACCTTGGCTAAGAAATTGGGATCTTAAGCAAGCTTGAAAGGAAGAGCTGAGACTCGGATATATTGACAAAACAGGCTAACTTTTATTGAGATGGGGAGCAGAGCAAATCACAATGTGGGGAATAATTCTGGCATCAATTATATAACAACAACAACAACAACAACAACATTTGATTTATATACCACCCTTCAGGATGACAACACCCACTCAGAGCGGTTTACAAAGTATGTCATTATCTCCACAACAAAACACGCTGTGAGGTGGGTGGGGCTGAGAGAGCTCCAGAGAGCTGTGACTAGCCCAAGGTCACCCAGCTGGCTTCAAGTGGAGGAGCGGGGAATCAAACTCGGCTCTCCAGATTAGAGTCCCGCACTCTTAACCACTACACCAAACTGTCTATTATTTATTTATTTAACAACATTTGTATTTCGCTTTCTGCCTTCAGAAGAGCCACCAACACAGCTAACAAGTTAAAAGATACATAATAAAATCTAAAGTTACCAACCTCCTGGTGGAACCTGGAGATGTCCCAGTATTGCAACTGATCTCCAGACTACAGAGATCAGTTCTCCTGAAGAAAATGGCTGCTTTTGAGGTTGGATTCTATGGCATTATACTCTGCTGAGGGCTTTCCCCTCCCCAGGCTCCGCTCCCAAATCTCCAGGCAGGAGGGGGATCTTTATCTCTCTGGGCTGTCAAAATGGTCACTGGCTGATCTCTGTTGATTCTCACTCTTTTTTTGGCAAAGAGCTGGAAATCACGTTTCTCGGGTCTCAAGCTCCCTTGAACAGCCGGGCTGAGGATGCACTGCTGGTGGAGATGAAGAGGACAGGAAAGAGAGAGGCCAGCCCAAGGGGAGGCGTGGGGGCCACAGCGAGTGGTGGCAGTGCTGCGCCTTCCTCTCCTTCCCCAAGCCCATCTGCCACTCCCTCAGACAGGCCCTTTTCAAATAGCTCACAGCATTAACAAACAATGCTAAGCCACAGCGTCAGGCCACGCACCCCACAGGAAAAGCCTTTTCCAAAGACAGGGTCTTTTCTATTGGAGGGGACAGCTGTCACGTATCGCCTTCGCCACCTGCCATTTGAGAGCCGCTTCTGAACCTTTGCGCAGGAACTTATCCCAACTCAGAGCCTGCTCCATGAAGTATCGCCCAGCCCAGAAACGGCTGGGTCTTTCTGAAAGGCCAATTTAGATTTGCGCTTTGCCAGTTTCTGTTCTGGGATGATGTGAAAACACGGCTCAGGAATACTCCCCCAGGCCCAGATGTTCTGTGATGTTCTGATCCGAACAGGCGTGCATGGAGGCTAGGTGGGCCCAGGGCCCAATAACAGTGACCATCTCTGACCATCTACCCTTTTCCCCAGAAGGAAAGAAACTGCTTGGAAGGCTGAGGGCAGAAACAGGCTTCCACTGCACAGCACAGAGGGGTAGATTTAGACCATTTACATGACCTTGTGTGGGGCAGGGGTGGCAGACTTTCTGGCAGTCAAACATCGTGCATGCCTAAGATACCCCGCCTCTACTGAGGGTGAAGGAGGGCCTGATTTTAGTTGAGGATCTTCCTTCCTGTCCCCCAGGGGTGCTGCCCCCAGGGAGACAGCGTCTGAAGACTAGGCAAAGTGTTGCAAGTCTCTCAATTAACTAAAGAAGCAATACCAGGCAGGCCAACCTGAGTGCATGGAGGAGTGGCAGTCATGATTTGAGGCGGAGAGGGAGCTTGTGTGGTATTTCTTGGTGATAAAAATAAACACTGAGGGTTTTTCTTTAGAAGTTGAGTTTCATTAAAGACTTAGTCATGCGCTGCTGTGTTTTTGCCGGGGTGTCCTGCCAACATCACACACCAGGCAGATCCATAATCCCAAACGTAGCAGGAAGCAACTCACGTGGGTGCAGGCAGCAGTTCCTTAGCAGCCAGTCCTGGGTGGTTCTTCATTGGAGGACCATTACTGGGACCAGCCAACTCCTCTTTTCCTGCACTTGCATCCTTGGGGCAGCCCCCCTCCTATTCAGCCACTGTTTCTGACCATTCTCTCTCTCTCTCTCCCCATTGTGACCCCTCCTAGATCACCCAGAGAGCTTTGGGCTGTACTTTGTACTGGGCGTGTGCTTTGGGCTTGTGTTAACCCTTTGCCTGCTGGTCATCCACATCTCATGGCAGCCCCAGGCTGTCCCAGCAAGGTCCCGCAAAAGCCTGCGGGAATTCAATGAGGAAGAGGAGGAAGAAGAGGAGGAAGACACTGTGGACCATGCAGCTTCCGAACCCCCGTTGTCCATGACAGAGCTGCCCCTGGAGCCCCACGGCACACCCGACAGCACCCTCACGGTCAATGTCTTTGCCTCGGCGGAAGAACTGGAACGGGCTCAGCGGCTGGAGGAACGCGAACGGATCCTCCGGGAGATCTGGCGCAATGGGCAACCCGACATCCTCGGGACAGGGACTGGAACCATTGGCAGAGTCCACTATTACTGACGATGCAATCAACTGATCTCCGAACTCAGGCAGCCTGGACAACTGGAGGGGAAGGCCTGTTGGAGCTCACGGTGCTGCCTGGACAGATTGGGGAGAGCTGCAGAAATGAGCCACGCCCAACCACCTGCTCTGGGACTTATCTCAGAACCACCTGAGAGGCAGCTGGATGAGGGGGGGAGGGTGTGTGTGTGTTACTGGTGCAAAATTAAGTCAGTAACCAGTATCTGTGTACAATGGCAAGAAGGGCCCTGAAAGGCCATTGCTTTGTCAAACTCCTTCCCCCTTCTTGGCCTGTTGAGCAGCTTTGGAGTCAAGAAACCCATTTTTCTTCCCGGCCTCAAGTCTTTATGTTTCCTGTGCAGAGATGAGAGGAAAGGAAGGCACTTGCATGTGAAACCTAGCCTGGCATTGCCCCCAGTGAAAGGCTTTTGTTTGTTTATCTGCAAAGTCAATGTTTGCCATGCGAGCAGCCTGTGTGGGCCTCTGCAAGGAAGACAATTGCAGTCGGCCCCATAGCTCTTAGAGAATAGCCAGAGAGACAGTACGTGATGTGACGGAGCGGAGTAAGTGGCTGACGCTCTTGAAGGTCTGATAGGCCGGGACTGGAGCTGCAGGGCTTTTGCCTTGTAGGAGTTCATGTGCACTGTGAGGTGCAGGCAGTGTCCAGTTGGATTAGCAAGGGGGTGGATGAGAGGGTAAAGCACACATGAAGCTGCCTTGTACATCAGACTCTTGGTCCATCAAGGTCCAGCAGGTCTCCAGGGTCTCTGTCTGAGGTCTTTCTCATCACCTACTGTTTGGATTTTTTAACTGGAGATGCCGAGGATTGAACCTGGGACCTTCTGCATGCAAAGCAGAAGCTCTTCCACTGAACCATCTCCTACCGTGTGTAGTAACTATACATATAAAAGACAGGCCATATTGGTGATGAATTGCCTCTTATCCCCTCTCCGGCGGGCCCGCAACCCCTCCGCGGGGATAAAAGATGAGTCCTCAGCAACAGGGCTTGCCGAGGCGGCTGCTGCACCTCTCCTCCCTCACACTTACCTGGCTGCGCTCCTGCGCGCCACAGTAGTGCACTTGCTGCCCCTCCAGCAACCTGAATCAGCCCCAATGGAGTCAAATCTGGCAGCTTCCAGACACAGAAGTGCATCAAGGTGCCTGCTGCCCCCCCCCCCTGCAGTGCTCCTGGCTCTGCAACCGCCTAAACCAGGGCTGAATCAGGCAGCTGCAGCATGCAGAAGTACGCCAGGGTGCTTGTCGCCCCCTGGCAGTACTCCCCACTTCTGCAGCTGACCAATTCAGCCTGAATTGGGGCCTAATCGGGTGGCTATGGGCCTAGGAGCATTCCAGGGCCCTTGCTGTCCCCCCCCCCGGCAGAGCTCTTGGGCTCCGCAGCTGCCCGATTCAGCCTGAATTGGGGGCAAATCAGGCAGTTGTGCAGGAGCACTCCAGGGCCCCTCCCCTCGCAGTGCTCTCAGCCGCCACAGCCTACTGATTCGGCCCAAGTCGGGGCCGAATTGCAGGGTGCAGGAGTGCTCCAGGGCCCTTGCTGCCCCCAGCCTCCAGAGCCACCTGATGCAGTCTATGGAGGCAGCGGGGAGGCCTGGCTCAGTGGTGCCACCCTCCCAAGGCCCCGCAGCAGGGGGCCTGCCAAATCAGTTTTTTAGAGCCCGTTGTATTTTTTCCCCACAACGGGCTTTGTTGCTAGTGGTGCCTATATGCTAGAGTATATATAAAAGGAAGAGCAGGAGGAAACTGGTTCTTTTAATCCCCATTGAACAACACTTAGTACATCATCTGCATGCACATAACCCCATACCAACTCCTTGCTTTGGTATGATCTTTCCCAAGCCTAGTTTGACACAAGCTTCTTGGAAAGATTGTTGGCAAAGCAACTTTTGATGTTGTGCAGATGAGAAAGGGTGCCTATTTTTTGCAGGTTCTACTCACATTAATACAATTTTCCCCACCTCAATCACTGTGGCCACCTTTATTTTTAAAATCAGGGCTCACACGCTCACTGTAGCATTGAAACATTGTGAGCATTTAACATCTACTAGTTCCTAGCATTCATGAAAGAAAAGTACAGCTGCAGCCCTTTTTGTTGCAGAGTTATAAGCATAGATGTGCAACCTTTACCTTCTCCCCTGTAACTGCAAAGAAAAGGGCCAGGCTTTGCATTTTAAAAAGAACTAATGCTAGGAACGAATAGATTGCGGTGTTTGATCCTTCTAACATTAAAAACCCTATAGCACAGAGTCCGTTGAGCAATGTGCCTTTTATAACACCCAGTCACTGCCCTCATGCAAGGATCAGGCCGAAGTGGTAGAACAGTGTAGCTTTCTTATTTCTAAAGGAGCCAGAAAGGTTCAAGGCAGTTGAAGAGCACCCCCCCCCCCCCAAAAATCTGGCATTTGCCAGGTTGTTGTTTTTTTTCTTCCCTAACAAGCCATTCTTAACCTCTCCAGACTGGCAAAAATTTCCTTCCTTTGTGACTTATGGAAGGGGAAGAGCACAGCATCATCTTCTCCCCATTTTTCCTCCAGAGAAGCTCTGCTTACAGGGTAAGGAAGAGGAAAAGATGCCCACACATGTTTTTATGAATCCCCCCCCCTTGCCCACCAGGATTGCAAATCACAGGCTTAGAATTAATTTTGTAATCTGGGAAGTGAGTAACCCTTTCCCCTCGTCCCCCCGAAATGCTTAGGGGGAGGTGGCGTGGGATCACTGTTCTTTTCTGCAGGAAAAAGGGATGGTAAAACCTACCCACCCACCCCCGCACGATCCTGGCTTAATAAAAATAGCCCATCCTCTGCCCCTGTAATTGGAGCCAGATGTTTTCCTGCAGGGTAAGAGGCCAGGCAGGAGCCTGCCTGGAATGCAGGGGGAAGGGTGTGATGGGGGGGATGAAAACCATCCACAGCATGGGGGGGGGGCTGGCAGAGAGAAATCAAAGCAGATGCGGGGGGAGTGGTGTCTGGGGGGGGTCACTTCAAGCTCTTTCCTGCTCTTTTGGCTGTTGATAAAAACCGGAGGCCAGTCTTTTACTTCCCACTTCTGGCCAGCTGTGCTTTCTCCCCCTCTTCCTCCCGCAAGCCAAAGATGAGGCTGCCTGCAGTCCTTTTCACAAGGAGGAAAGACGGGTTTCTCCCACACATTTGGGGCTTTAAAAAGCCTCAGCACAGCTCCAGACAGATGCTCCTAAACACTACATAGGCTTTTAACCAGCATGGATTAGGCTGCTATGGGGGGCACGCAGAAAGGAACCCAGCCCCACTCCTTCCCAGGTGCGCTGGCCCCAGTTGTGGCACCATCTCGTGGCAGAAACTGTATCTACACGGTGATCCAAATCAAACTGCACTTTCGGCTTCTTGACTTCTCTGTAACAAGAGTGGGAGGGGAAGGGAAGAGCTTGGTGGTTAAAATTGGTTTTGGCTACCTTGGCAATGAAGGTGGGATGGTGTAGCTCAGTCTCGTCAGATCTGGGAAGCTAAACAAGGTCACAGTACTTGGATGGGCAACAACAACAAAAGAGGGGCTGCTCTGTAGAAGGCAGGAACGGCAATCTACTTCTTGCTTGGCTTGAAACCCCTTGCTGAGGTCACTCTAAGTTGGCTGCAACTTGATGGCATGTACGTACATAGTCTTTCTCTCTCTCCATTAGCAAGGCGGAGCCTAGGACTTGTGTGGGGCTCCCAAGCAGGAAAAGGGCAGGCTAGAACACTGCTTCGAAATCCATAAGGAAATAATAAAGAGAGGGGTTAAGCAAGAGCCCCTGTCTCTCCTCTCATCTTTGTGTGCTGTCTTCCTACAAGCAAAAAGCAGCAGGTTGGCTTCAGCAGGCAGCTGTGAAAAAGGCACTGGTCTCTCTTCCACCATCAGCTTGTGACCTGAAAACAGACACCTGTCAATCCCACCCCCCATTCTGAACCTCTAAGGAGAAGCCCCTGTCAAGAGCCCACTCCCCGCAACATGTTTGGATGAGGCTCAGTTCTTGCCCTCTTCTGCTTTCCAACCAGGTGAATTTGCCTCACTCTGAAAGATTCAAAGTATTGGAGGAAAACAGCCAGAAGGATGAGAACTGACCCATTAATCCATATTTTGTGGGTTATAGACTGTTTACATGAATGAAAGGGAGAGTAGCCTGGTTTCAATATAAAAATATTTTAATTTTAAATTAAGAGGAAATTGGACTATGCAGAAGAATTTCCTGCCGTTTGGCCCCATAGCAGCAGCTGCCCAGGGAAAAGGCAGATTTCTTCATCCTTCAACCCCCACCCCCATCCCATATTAGTAACCATTAAAAACAACAGTAATGGGTATTTTACTAAGTGCTGCCTGGAAGGAAGAATGGAGACCACTAAAGTAAACAGGGTCTAGAGTCATTTAACCACAGCTTTCCACCAAAAAATGTGGATTCTGTCAACAGCCCCCGTAAGCATACTGGTAAAAGTTCTCATACTTCTAAAAAGGAAAGCCACTAGTTAAACCAGTTTTGTATGTCACTGTGCCCTATGTGCACAATGGCTTCTAGGCCCGCCTTCCCAATTCCCCATGTGAAATTTACTGGTTGGTCAGTCAAGAATGGGTACAGACCAAGCTCTGGTGGGAGATGCTCACTCGAGGCGGCAGAATTCAGGCAGCAAAAAAGGACAGGTGAAACCAATCCTGGCAGTGCCAGCCAGCAAGTCCCAGCTGTACCCCACCTTCAGGCCATGCCGGGGGGGCAGGATAGGTGTTCTCAGTTCCTTGCAAGCCCAACTGAAACGGAACAGTTCAAGCAGGGGGAAGTGATGGCACTGGGCCTTGCAGTGCATGCTGGAACCCAAGACATTGATGGGAGCAGGACAGAAGGAAACAAAGCCCCCGACTCTACAGAGTGGCTGACTAGATCTTTCCTCCACAGCAGTTCCAGGCCATGGGAGAATGGTGTGGCTCCCCTCAAGAGTCCTTGGTGGAGACAGCAGGCAACAGGTTCTGCACTGGTGAGGTGGCACCGAAGCCTGGGGCTCCATCCCCAGAGATCACATTCCTACAGCCCTGGGCCAGGGTCTGCTTCAGCTGCTTAATTTCAGCCTGCAAAAACGGAACACAAGGGTGAGGCAAGGGCAGAGTTCACAAAACCCATTAGAGGCACACGCAGGAAACCGCGCTCTCCAGGATGGCTTTTTTGAAGCCTAGCGGGGCAGAGTAGCGACTCTTCCCACCCACCCCATCTGCCATGCCTCACCTCTAGGGCTGCCCTTTTCGCCTGCTCCTGACACAGCTGCTCCTTCAGCTCCTCCATGTCTCTCCTGCAAGGAAAATGCATGAGGCTAGGGTTGCCAACCTCCAGGTCGAACCTGGAGGTCACCCGGAATTACAACTGATCTCCAGACCATAGAGATCCATTTCCCTACAGAAAACAGTTTCTTTGGAGGGTGGACTCCATGGCATTATAGCCTGCTGAGGTCCCTCCTCACCCTGTCCTGCCCTGGCTCCACCACCAGGAAATTTCCCAACCTAGAGCTGACAACCCTAGTATGAAGCCCCACAGATCCAGAGGGACAAAACATAGTGAGGAGCAAGCACTAGAGCCTTGGGATTTTGGAGGAAGAGTTAAGGGTAGGGGGTTCCCAGCTGCCCACTGATCACTGGCAAACCACCTGGTGATTGCCTGTCACTGGCAGGCAACCCATACAAGTGCACAGCAGGTGCACTCCCAGTGGAGCACGATGACATCACTTTCTGAAGTGATGTCATTGCATCAGCTGCAGGGACTGTTCCCTCACTTTGCGGGGGCCAATTCTGGCCCCAAACAGGCTGAATTGGCCCTTTGGAAAGCACAGGAGAGCTCCCACCGCTGGTGCAATGATGTCTCTTCGGGATGCTGTTCCCAGCAACACTCAGCCCTCCTGGCAGGACACCTTGGGGACTTGGCAACCCTAGCAGAGGGTCACCCAAGGAGACACTTAAAACAACATCATCTAATTACAAACACTGGAACAACCTGAAAATGTTATTTTTTCACATTTACATGGTGTGTGCATACACTGTTTTATGCTTGAAATAAGCAACAGCATTCTGTCAACATCTAAAGCTGGAGACAGACAATTGTCTGAGAGCCAGGAGTGGTTCAAGAAAGGCACACCAGCTGTGTCCCCTACAGCATCCCAACTCCCTGGAGCATCTTCCCACTCCACCCTTTTCCAGATGGTGCACAGACAAGAAGAGCGCAGGCCTGCAACACTCACTGGGCAATCCCTATTAAGAATTCCTGGGTCTGATGCCAGAGTGCTTAGCTACACAGATCCTAAGAGCGGAACTACAAGTGACAAAAGGCACAGATTGGACACTTGTCAGCTTCCCTCAAGTTTTGATGGGAAATGTAGGCAGCTTGGCGGAATGTTGGACAAGTGACAGTTGAAAAGACCACTGGACAGCAGTCAGAGAGCCAAGCTGCAAGACTAGGATGCCTACATTTCCCATCAAAACTTGAGGGAAGCTGACAAGTGTCCAACCTGTGCCTTTTGTCACTTGTAGTTCCGCTCTTAGTCTGGCCAGGAGAGGTATTTAGGGCTGATGTGCATGCACAGAAAGCAAGCACACTTCTTCTCCTGCCTTTCTTTGCATGCTTTCTGAAAAGAGCAAGGCCGCTAAGTGGTGGAGAGGGTTCCCCTTATAGAAGATGCAGGGCTCTTCCTGTCACATGACTGATTCGTGTTACTTTCTGTCATGTGCTTTCAGCTCTGTGGGTCCTGTACTGCCAGCTGGGGATTGAAAGTTGAGCCCCTGGGTCTGCAAAGCTTAAAGATTCCACTGCTTATCAGTTTAGCAGAATCAGAAGCAGGAAGAGGCCACATGAAAGGGATTTCCAACTGCCTTTGGTTCTCTAAAGGCTATCAGCTGTCCCTGTGCGCAGAAGATGGAAGATGTGGCGATTCTGTCGATGGGCACTGGTGTGTCTGGTTCTACCACCAGTTGAAAACCAACTCCTGGTTTCTGGATTGTGCAGGATGGGGCTTCCTTCCCATCTACCCAGAAATCTAAGTGTGGGCCAACAAACTGCTTTTTTCAAAGAAGCCAACACACAAATCGCAATATGGACCACTTTAGCAGACAAGGGGAAAGAGGGGCTTTCCCAGCCCCTCTGAAAGGAATTTAGTCCTCCTCTCTTGAAAGAAGCTGCCCACCCGCGGCCCAGCTCACCGATGCTGAGCACGCAACACCTCCATGAAGGTCTTCAGCGAGCCAAGCTCCATCTTGAGATCCTCCAGGAACACTGGGTGTTCCCCCATTTGAGGCATTTCACTGGCTGGGGCTGGAGAGTCCTCTCTGGCAGGTAAGGATGGCGCCTTCACCTACCGAAACAAGGAAGACATTGCAGATTACAGAAGTGGGTGGAGAGATTGCTTACAGTCAACAGCAGAGAAGGGTTTCCACCTCAAGGCAGGCACTGGAGGATGGTGGTGGAGCAAGAGAAGTGACGGCATCCAGAAAAAGGGAGGAAGATGGAAGGGAAATGGAAAAAGTAAGTTTTAGAAAGATTCCTTTCTCTTTTGCAAAGGCAGCCTGAAAATCTGAATTTCCCCCAGGGGCTTCATTACATTTTTATAACTGCCAGGAATCACCGAGGCACACTGACCAAAGACCTCATTCCCCCTACCCCACATAGTCAATGCTGCTGTGGTACTGATAAACAAACATTGCGACCCATTCCAGAGGGGCAGTGTGTTGTCTCACGTAAAGGGTCTTGTGGCACCTTCAAGAGTTGTTGTGACCCGTTTAGTCAGAAGTATGAAGAGTTGCTACCCTAACCTAGATGGCCTAGGCAAGCCCGATCTCATCAAATCTCAGAAGCTAAACAGGGTCAGCCCTGCTTAGTGCTTGGATCAAACTGTTTAAAAGGCCATGGGTTCTCTCCCCAACCTCCAGGAATCCAGGGAACTGCAGGGTGGACACAGTGCACAAAAGGGGGGCCATTTTGTGCTGCTTTGTGTGTTATGTGCCGTCAAGTCGCCTCTGACCTATGGCGACCCTATGAATGAAAGACCTCCAAAACGTCCTATCACTTTGTGCTGCTAAATGGTTGTTTTTCTGCTGTTTGCCAGAAGAACACTATGGGGTCCTCACAGCACTCAATACAGCTCCCATGGGCAAGATACTGCTAATAAGTCCCCTTCAATATTCCACTGATTTCAGGCAAATTCTTTCTCCAGGACTGGCCACGGCTGTCATGAATCTGGGGTTAATTATTACTTCTTGGTTCCCCTCTTTGGGAAGGGAGGGGGTTACCACTGAGTTTTACTTTGTAGCCATCCAAAGGTCACAATTTTCTCTATATCAAAATAGCACAATTGCAAAACAATTTTAAAAATGTTAAAAGAGCCATTGGCTTTGCCAAAGTACGCACAATGTGCAAGAGTGCTTCAAAAGGGAACAAGAGCAGATTGGCACTGGTGAACACAGAGAACCAGACAGCCTGCTAGAAAACCGGAAATGCCAGACACAAAAAGAGGGAATGGACATTGAAAGGCACAATCCTTACAGGAACCCTCAGTGCACAGGGAACAGACAGGTGCTGGAATGGTGCTTTAAGTCAGAAATATTACCACAAATGAGGGCTAAAAAGAGAAAAGTGCATACCAGAAAAAGCACTGGATGGCAATAATTGCCAACGATGTTGCCTGAAATTTTGGGCTGTATCCACATGGCAAGGATTTTCCATGTTGTTTCTGTTGCCCCTGGGAATATGGAGGATTTTCAGCAGCAATGGAGTTTCTTCCCCACTCTCTCCTTGTCCACCTCTCCTGCCCCCTCCCCGTGTGCCACCAGAGAGCTTCTCAGGTTCTCTTTAAAAAAAGAATCTGTCCGCATAGCACTGAGTTATAACGATGGGTCATCCCAAAGGTTTTCCTGCAGTAGGGTACCAAACTACAGCGTTTTTGTCTTGGAACTTCCTCACAGTGTTGTTTTCCATTTGTTGCTTTTCCATGGGTTCTTTGTCAGTCCTCTGTGCTTTCTCAAATCAGATCAAAGGACGTTTTGAGAAAAAACAGGGGAATGAGGAGGAAGCCATGAAAAGAGAAAAAATGGGAACTGACTTCATGAGGAAACTGGGAGAAAAAACACTGTAGCTCAGCATCTAAATGGCAAGAAAACTTCCACGTGAGAGGATCTGATATGCCGATTATCATTTTTAAGAGCCCGAAAAGCTCTCTGTGAAACAGGGAATGGCGGCGGTGGGGGGAGCAGTGGCTGCATGCAGCTGGAGTAAGGGAGACTGGGCTCATGTGGGCAAGCCTTGCAAAAATGCACCCTTTCTCATCCATACAGCATGCAGAAGTGTTTTGACCGGGATCTTTGGGCATGATCACAGCAACCAGAGAAAAACACTTAAAATAGATGATTTTGAGATCATGCAGGTAACTCTAAAAAGCCTTGCTCCAGTTTAGACTGAAACCAGGGCAAAACATCAGCGGTGCAAGCAGCCTTTTTTTAAAAAAGTGAATGAATCGTGGCTAGAAGGCACCGTGGATTGTTTACACAGGACCTGGACGAAAGTGCTTGGGAACTGCTAGCTTCGCAGGACTACCGATCCCAAAATTCCCTGGAGGAATGACTGTGACCCAATTTAAGGAGGTCTTTCCCTTCACTTTTTGTTTCTGGAGTGTGGTTCTTGTTCTGAGCAACCATGACGTCCTGCTCTAATCTTCATCTCCGGTTTTGCCTATCCTTCACGTGCTCTTTTTTAAAACTGTTAATTGTCTGATATTTTAGGAGAGAATGCAGTCCATGCGCCGCATCATGCCCTCAGCATGGGAAATCGCACATTTCTGAACCTCCTGCTCACAGCAGCACCCTTTTCCTGCTGCACCAACAGAAAAGCTTTAAAAAAAAATCAGTAATTGTGACAGTGCTATAACACTGTGGCAATTACTGGGGTTTTTTGGTCAAACTGGAATTCTTTCTTTAGGGATACTTGCCCGACCAACAGAAGTTGTCTTCTTCTGCTCGCAGGTGAAGTTTTTCATTCGGCATTACCTTAGTGATCCTTCCTTCTTGCCGTAAGTTGTTTTTGAATAAAATTTATTTTTGCTCTGGTTTTAGTTGTTTTCATGATGTGTTTTGGTCTTCATGTTCTTTCCGACATGATTATTTTATGTATGTTTTTAATTTGTTAGCTGCCTTGGTGGCCCTTATGAGGGCAGAAAAGTGGAGTATAACTTTATAAATAAACACAATATATTTTTAAGCCCTGGGGAAAATGGCAGCCACAAGAACTAGTTGGCAGGAAAATGCACAGAAAACACCTGTGTGGAAGCTCCGATACCAGTCTGCATTCACAGAAGCAACCATGGAACCTCCACTTACTGTTACGCAGACCTGTCTATAATGAAAGATGAACTCTGGGAGGGACAGGGCTTTTTTTCAGCTGGAACGCGGTGGAATGCAGTTCCGGAACGTCTTGAAAATGGTCACATGGCTGGTGGCCCCACCCCCTGATCTCCAGACAGAGGGGAGTTTAGATTGCCCTCCGTGGGCAATCTAAACTCCCCTCTGTCTGGAGATCAGGGGGCGGGGCCACCAGCCATGTGACCATTTTCTCTGAGAGCAACCCACTGAGTTTCACCACCTCTTTTCCCAGAAAAAAAGCCCTGGGGAGGGAAAAGTAACAGGTGCGATCTAGGTACCTGCTTTTCTTTCCAGGCATTAAAACTGCCCAGGAAAGGCATTTTCAAAATCAGGAAAGTTGTGCAGGGGAGAAGGTCTTGTCAGAGCCAAATCACACACATGGACCTGCTGTGATGAAGTTCCAGCATCCCCTGTCATTTGGCTCCTAGCCCTGACCAGCCCCCCCCCCCCCCCGTCTTTCAGCAGCCCCTGCCCTCTGGGTGGGGAGGGCTTTATATAATCCCTTTGGTGAGAAGCTGCAGCAGAAGGAAAAGCTGTTTAAGCAACCGCGTCCCCCATGCTCAGTAGTGATTTCTCCCAGCTCAGGGAATCTTTTGCCTTTTCTGCACAGCTGGAGGGATGGATGTGGACGGATTAACCCTTTCTCCTCCTGAAGGCATAGAGAATTGGCACCATCCCCAATGGCACCAGCCCAACAATTCCTGCATCCTAACTTCCTCAGAAAGAATCACAGATGCTCCATCTTATAACTCCTGCCTACTACTTTGGGCTACTTAAAACGGAGGGTACCTACCACTAAGCCAGCAGTTGGCTGGCTGGGAGGCCTCTTCCCCGGCATTTTGGGGCGGTCTGCTGTTGGGTGGCTCAGTTTGGCATTGGGGAAAAGGAGAGCATCGAAAGGAGTCATTTCTGCAGAGAGACAGCAATGTCACAATTGTCAAAGGAACACCTGACCAACCTCCTCTCAGTACCCCCTCTCAACACATCAGAAAGTAGCCCCAAGAGATGCCGCGCCTGACCCCGGACCAGGGGCTCCCCTTTGACTTGGGCAGCACTCACCCACTTCACTAGCCTTGCTTTTCCCCACAGGAGCTGGCGTGCAGGAAATGGGAAAGCTTGAGGATCTGCAAGAATCATAAACAAGGACTGGAGGGATTCATTTGGCCATCTCCATAACCACCAATAAAATTGTGAGCTCTCCCACAACACACACCAAAATAAATGCCCAATAGATCTACCCAAGTTCAAGTCAACCAGTGGCTGGGGCAGCCCTCTGTCCTCTCCTGCCCATGTATTTGAATGCCTAGTTCAAGCCCAGAAAGAGATTGTTGCGAGGGGTGATATCCAAATAACTACATTCTGAGAAGATGAAGGTGGAAAAGCTGAAGACTGGAAGGACACTGTGCTTCCCACATTTGATGGCGTACAGCTGACCCTCGCTGACTCCATCGAGCCTAGGGGTTATACTGGATCCAGAATTATTACTGGAGAAGCAAGTCAATTTGGCTGCAAAAAAATTTTTTTGCTTTCTTCCATTTTCACTTAGGCCAGAGGATGGCTCCCTTCAAGCAAAGAACTAGCACAAAGAAATAGTCTAGCCCCGCCGTACATTTGCTTTTTAAAGGGAAGCGATTTTTTTTTAGAGTCCAAAATAACTCCATTCTGTCTCAGATGTAGGTAATGCTTGGGGTGAGGATGAGACCAATTACAGTATAATAAGGAAAGGAGGGACACCAAACACCCACCCACCCACCCCAAGCTCCAGTGCGAGACAAGCCACGACTCAGTGACAGAGTATGCACTTTGCTTGCATACGGTACAAGGTACAGACCCTGCCAAGCTAGCAGGACTGGGAAAGACTCCTTTTCCTGACACTCTACTGAGCTGCTGCCCATCAGAGTGGACAATACTGAGTGCACAAGAGCTAAGCTCTAGCTCAAGCTTCCAGCAGCCGCATATGCACAGATCTTACTTGTGTGGCATGACGGGGAGCGGTGGAGTCTTTGAAGGTAAAGGAGGAGTGGGCGCTCCCTTCTTGACAGGAGGATTCAGCTTGGGGGTGTCCATTTTCTTTTGTTCCTTTGCATCTGCAAGACATGAGCGGACAACTGAGGACCATCCACAGGAGAGAAGAGCAGCTGCAACTGCACATCTCCTCCCATCGAGACTGGACTTTATGTTCAAAAAGCTATTAGGTCTGTTGCTGATTTTAAAACTCAGGAAAACCACTGCAAAGCGGACTCCTTATTTGACCCAGCAGCAGGGAGATACAGCAGCCAGCCCAAAACTACCTTGTGAACCCACATTTTGTACCTGTTGTTAAAGAGGGAGTTGAACAGATCAGAGATATGCTGCATGCAGACTCCTGCACTTCAGGAGGTCAACAATCTCTGAAACATTCCCCCCTTAGCTCTGGGAGGACTCAAAGGCCCCATACAACTTCTTGCCTATAGGCCAAGAGACACACCATTGCTCCCTTCAATCCACAAGCAAACATGAACTGACTCACGGCAGAGAGAAGATGCAAAGGCTGGTTTGGCTAGGCAAGGGCCTCCCCTCAAGTCAGCAGAGGGCAAAAGGCACTTTCCCCCCCTGCACAAAGCCCAGGCTCACCTTTGTGGTTTCCAAGTTGTCTCTCGTCCACTTTGCTGACTTGGAAGACCTTCTTTGTTGACTTGGTGGCTTTAAAACAGGTATTTAAAAGGTTGCAGTATTTGGCATATTTATGGAATTTACACTTCAGCCTTAGTCTTCTACAAGCCAAATTATGAATATGCTATTTCAGGTCTTCTACTCACCAGAGTCTTTGCTCCTGACTGGCACTTGAGATTTGATCTACAGAAAGACAAGAGCCAGGTGACCAAAGAAAGGGACTCCTGAATCACCCTGGGCAGCAGCACAGGGCGGGCTGTGCAGATTTCACTTTTGCACCATTTAGACGCCGGCAAGGAGTACAGCCAGCCCAAATCAATGGAGGGACAGAACCCGCAACAGACCTCCGCTTTCTGCCGTTCTAGGCCTGGCCTTCAAAGACACTTTGGGAAGCACAACAGCAGAGTCGCCACTCCCTGCCTGCCTGCCTGCCACAGTTGAGATGTTAAGGAGAATTTATGGAAGGTGGGACTTGGGCCACCTGCCAGGCAAGTACCCTGTGGACTATTCCCAGACTGCAGTTTTGAACAGCCCTTCTCCGCTCCTGTGGCAAAACAGCCCACTTGCTCTGATACGTTACCCCGGCCCAAAGGACAGAACGCAGCCGTCTCACCCCTGGTTTCACTTGAGTCAAAAGCATGACAAAGTTGTCGGGAAAGAGGCCCCTCTTGCCGTGGATCTGCCCTTCCCACCAACCCACATCCACAGTGTCCTGCAAAAGAAACAGGGAAACCATTAGCTCTGGCCAAGCCGGGACCAGCGCTCTCCGTGAAAGGGTCCCAAGGACCTGCCATCTCATTCCCCAGTCCCCAGCACAGGATTTACCAGGGAACGTTGCTTCGTCCTATTGGAACTTGAGGCTGAAGGGCTTTGTTACCTGTAAGCTAGAAGCCAGACTCTCCTCCCAGAGTACAAGTGTGTGCAAAAATGCATGTGCACACAAATACACAAACCCTTTCCTGGTCCACTGCAAATATCTGTCCCTCTCTTTTCCCACTCTGCAAATGTGGGAACTGGGGACCAAGTTCAAGTGGCACCAAGTGAACCTCAGGCCTTAGGTCTTAACCGGATCAGGCACTGAAGGATCCAAGATTGGACCCCCTGAGCTCATTTGTCATAAAATCATAGTAACAAGAGACCAGTTGGGGGGGGGGAAGCACAGCTCTTCACCTTCCCCCTCCCTTGAACTGCATGCTCTCCCCTCCCGAGACAATGGCAGCTTGTGGGGATGGAGTTATTTGGTGAGTGGGTGGAGAGGGAAAACTGCTAAGCCTCCCTGGCTCGAACCCAGTGCCCCCCCCCAGCTGCTCTTCATTTAATTAGTGGGAGGATCCAGAGACCTCCCCCCTTCAACTCCTCTAGTTGAACAGGGATGACACTCCAAGGCATGTGCAGAGCATCACACCACTATGAAGCATTCGAGCTGGCTTGAGTCTCTTTTTTAAACAATAACCACTACTTTTACTAAATAACTGAGATTCCATCTCTCCCTGGGTGGAACAGCTGTTGCTTCCTACATCTGATGCTTCCTTAATTTTCTTTAAACTCTGAGCTAGGATGCGGCTCTAGGTCTTTGTGGAGAGTTCGTACCACCCTAAAGGAAGCCGCCCATCACCCCTGCCCAGGGCCTCCCCAACGCTCACCTTGCTCAGCAAGAGAACCAAGTCACCCTTCTTGAGTGGCAGCTCATCTTCGTGCTCTGGTTCATAATCAAACATGACTCGGCAATACTGAGGCACGTCAGCAGCAGCTGGAGAAGGGCAAAGGGCACATCACCACCCGAGCCCACCAGATGCTAGACTCCAGAAATCCAGGCTTCTCAGGAGTTCACAGCAGTGACCCTCAGCCCCAAGAGTCTCATTCCAGATACAGTCCTGTAAATAGTTACCTCCCCTTTCCCAACTGTTTGCAAACTGCTATCCCCTCCCCCCCCTAAGATTCCAGGCATAGCAACCCTGAATCTGATTTTGTCCCTGCTGTCTTTCTTCCCCTGTAGGACAGTCCAAAAAGAGGCCTTGGCTCAGTATAGAAAAGGGGACGCTGCCTTGTTTCCTTTTCCCAACTCCAGAAGGCAACAGTTCCCCTGAACATAGTCCGCTCAACAACACATGGGGAATTTCCAGCCCTCACTCACAGGTTTGGGGAGTCTGGGCCTTCGGGATGCAGGGAACAGACTTCTCCATCACCGTCTCCAGCTGCAGCAAAAACCGGGCAGTGCAGGAGGAAAGAGACAAGAAGGTTGCCCATGTTAATCAGGACATCCCATGGAAGGATGCTAGAAACAGCAGAGCACGCAGGTGCTGGCCTCCCCCTGCAGAGGGCAGCAGACCTGCATGGATGTCACCCAGCAATGAAACAGCTCCCAGAGTGGGTACCAGGGGGCCTGAGCAAGCCAGCCTCCTTCTGTTCCTCTTCAAAGGTCTCCCTGCACCCACCTCCACTCACCTTCCCAGCCTCAGCCTCACTGAACAAGAATGTCTCATCTGTCATTTTGGGCCGCTGTTTCGCTGCCCCTGCTTTGGAGTCTGGGAAAATTGGTTCTGCCATTGACAAAGTTGCAGGGGGACAAGAGAGAGAGTAAGCACTCAAGGGCTGCCCCCACAGCTTCTCCACCAGACCATGCCCCCCTGCCCAAGTATGACCCTCCCTCTTGCCCCATGCCTGCATTTCCCACCTGGAGAGACGGTGCCCAGTTCTTGCACAAAGTTGGAAGGGAAGGCACCCAACTGCCCGCTCTTCTTGCCCAGCCACCAGCCATCCTCAATCTGTGATGAAGGGAAAGACAAGCCATTGCATAGTCTCCCAGCGGACTCTGGGGCAACCTAAGACTTAGAATCAGCCCTCCACACACACAGGGCAAGTAACAATTCCTAGGATATGCTGGGGAAGTCCTGAAGGAAGTAAGCTGGTCGTGGAGACTCCTAAGAGTCCTGGCTCTGTTGAAAGATAAAACACCCTGCACATATGGGGCTAGATATGGGGCCATCCAAGTTGCCCTAGCCTGGATGGCCCAGGCTAGCCTGATCTTGTCAGGTCTCAGAAGCTAAGCAGAGCCATCCCTAGCACTCAGCTGAGAAACCTCCAAAGAACTCCCCTGCTGCTACACAATGGCAACCCCCCACTGTTCATCTCCTGCCTTATGAACCCTATGGAGCCGCCACCAGTTGGCTGCAACAATGGCAGTTTCTACCACCATGCAGGCATGGGAAATGGCCCCTCCCATTAGATGCTTGAAGTGACCCAATGCATTGCACAAATCCCATGGGGGGGGGCGTCTCGGCCACGACACATTCCATAGAAGAGCCCAGCTCTAAGACTGGGGGCTGGGGAGTGCAGAAGTTAATGTGAGAATTGGAGAGGGGGCCTCTGGCAAGAGCGTTGCCCTGCTGTTTGAAGGAGGCTCTGTCTTTTGTGGGCTGGAGGTGGGATTGTGAGCTGATGCAGACCCAGCCTCTCCAGGCCAACCTTGGACCTCTTGGTGAGAAAGATCCACTTTTGGAACCCACGAAGGGAGGAGGGTCAGAAGGATAAAATCCTGGGCTCGGCTGGCAACCCAAATGCCCTGCGGGATACCTCTCTCCACACCTCTACCTCTGTTTCCAGTGCAGTGCCTTCACTCACTGCAGGTGGAGGTGGAGCAGGATTTTAACTTGCTCCCCCACCCCACCCCAGCCCTGCCTCACCTCCTCCAAGATTTGCACCAGCTCTCCAGGACACAATGCCAGCTCATCTTCTTTGGCGGGGGTGTAAGGGAAGGTGACTTGGCACCAGCGCTGCTTCAGCAGGGGCGGCTTTTTCACAGCATGGACTACAGAAGGGACAAACACAGAAGGTGCCTGCATCAGAGGGAATAGAAGGCAGCAATCCCCTCCCCAACAGGAAGGGGACGCAGACCACCACCACCCCCGTCCCTAGGCCCAAATCCACCAGGTGTGTGTCTGAGTTAGATAGATTGTGGCAGGAAGTGCCTTGATTCCCTGAAGATATGGGGATGAGCTGGAAGCGCTGAGCACAAGGCATTGCAATGGAGTTTGAAAAAAGGACATCTCGGGGTGCACATTCCATTTTTCTGCGGAGTCACCTGCCGAATTGGGCTTCAGCCGCTACAGCTACTATAGCCCCCAAGACTGGAAACTCAGAGATTGTAGCTCAGGGAAGAAGCTCCAGATTCTCCCAGGAAGAAACATCACCCTCATATGACCCCAGTCCCAAAGGCCTTCAGAGAAATTCACAGCACCTTCAGATGGGTTTCATGCTTTTAAACAATTTCTATTCCTTGTGGTCACTTCCCAAGGCATTTTGTCCCCAAATGCTCTTCCTTTGAAGCTGCAAGGTAGAAGGTAGCACCCCCCCCCCTTACCGCTGCGGACAGATCGGGGACACCGCTGGGAACCATCCGCTCGGAGACTTGCTGGGATTTCCTGGGGCAGAAAACAAAAGCACAGGGGACTAAGAGCAAAGCGGATCTGAGAAAGGAAGGAGGGAGTCTGGCCCCACAGCTTATCTGGATGCCCCCCCCCAGCTTCTAAGGGCAAGAGAGGCCATTCCTGCAGCGGCTGGCACCTCTTCTGTGGCACTCCCTCCCAGTCTGCTCGCCCAGTGCCAGCACCAATGATCACCAAGCAAGAATTTGGTTGCTCACTGTGCTTTGGCAGAAAGCAATTAATTTTACACCTGCTTTAACTTGCTGCTTGGTTTATTTTACCTTTCTTTGATTGCAGTTTCACTTTGCATTAGTTTTGAATAAGTTGTAAGCTGTCTTGAGAAATCTAGCTAGTGGACAAGACTAGACACCAAGGAGGACCGCCAGGGGGAGGAGGGAGTTTCAGCAGAGGCGGCTGCTTATTGCAAGGCAGAGGGGAAAAAACTACCCCACCTAAAATTCCCTCTGGATTTCCAGTCCCAAGTGAGCCCCGGAATCGCTGCACTATG
The DNA here is from genome assembly GCF_028583425.1 of Eublepharis macularius. Classification (NCBI taxonomy): domain Eukaryota; kingdom Metazoa; phylum Chordata; class Lepidosauria; order Squamata; family Eublepharidae; genus Eublepharis; species Eublepharis macularius. Next base: position 38,392,537 of record NC_072804.1, on the reverse strand, counting down.
ACACAGAAGCAAATGCAGTGTGTGCAGGGTGGTGTTAGTGGGGGAATAAGAGACCCACCACTTCCCAGCAGATCAAGAGGTGAGGCTTAGAGGGAACGACACTTCTCCTACCCTCTTTCCTCTCTCACAGCCAGACCACCACCACCCTTTCATTCCCCTGACCAGACTAGCATGCTAGAACTGGTGTGCTGTACACAAGATCACAGGACGCAGGCACAAGAAATCAAGGAAAGGGAGAAAAGTGCTGCATAGCCGTTGCACAGCCAGTCCTCCTTACAAGTACACAACACTTTTGCTCTCTGGAGCCATGGGCCAGTCCAACAGCTCCCCCTTTTGGAAGAAGAACTCAGGCTCCATTTTAACACAGCAAGTGCCATTTCACTCCAAGACCATCCAGGGCTCTTAGGTGACACCAGGGCTTTTTTCCAGCAGGAACACGGTGGAACGGAGTTCTGGCACCTCTTGAAAATGGTCACATGGCCGGTGGCCCCACCCCTGATCTCCAGACAGAGGGCAGTTTAGATTGCTGAGTGGTGCAGAGAGCATTCTAAACTCCCCTCTGTCCGGAGATCAGGGGGTAGGACCACTGGCCATGTGACCATTTTCGCCAAGGGCGATTTAAACTTTTAAAAACTCCCCCCTTGTTCCAGCTGACCCAAAGTGACGTCACTGTGCAGTCCTGAGTTCCACCACCTCTTTTCCCAGAAAAAAAGCCCTGGGTGACACCATCACCTTTCGAATTCCCTAGAGGAAAGAAGAAATAGCCCAGGAATCCTCAATCTCCCTCTTCTATTCAGGAAACAAAGTGGAGGGTGGCAGTAACTCTCCTGGGGAAATGAAGTCCCTGAGTCTTGGCAGCTGCCTCTTCAGCTGAATTCAAAGGGCCAGAGAGAGCTGCGACTCCACAGAAGCCACCGAAGGCAAGAGAAAGGGCAGGAAAGCATCCAAGCCTTCCCCTATACAATTCCCATCTTTACCTGGCGAAGAAAACCCCGCCTCCGAGCCAGAACAGCCATTCTGGGAAGCAGGAAGAACCCAAAAGGAGCATGGTCAAGGATGCCAAATTTAAAGGTGAGACTGTGGGTGTGGCCTCAAAGCCACTCCCCCTTGGAGGCAAGTCTAAACTGCAAAGCAAGAACTGAGCAATACTTAGGGGTCCGCTTTCTTCTGCAGGGACCTTGGGAATTGTAGTTCAAAGTGACAACAAGCATGTACTAGTGTGGTGTACTGGTAAGAGTGTTGGACTAGGATCTGGGAGGCCCAGGGTTCAAATCCCCATTTTGGGGAAGCTCGCTGGGAGATCTTGGGCCAGTCACACATTCTCAGCCTAACCCACCTCACAGGGTTGTTGTGAAAATAAAATGGGAGGAGAGGAGAACGATGTGAGCCACTTTGGGCCCCCATTGCAGAGAAAGGCAGGACACAACAATGAATGAATGAATGATGTACTAACAAAAATAATCTCACAAAATCACAGATCACATTGATAGTAGTCATGTCAGATCCATTCAAAAATAACTTTTTGAGCTACTAGTGTTTTCAGCCATAACAGATTTTTTTTTAATTAAGAAAAAAATTAGGTTGAGATTCTTCAGATGGGTGTCAATATGGAAACACTGAGCTAAAAGTGGGTTCAGATTCCACCTGTGGACTTAAACAGCTGCTTTTGGCTGAATCATTGTCTCTCGACTGGGAGCAACCAAGTACCTTGAACCGGCCCTCAAGAGAAGCAAGGAAGGAGCCCTTCAGACTTCTTTGCCCACCCAGCCAGCTGCAGAGCGCTAACAGTCAGGGCAACAACATGCACCTCCATGCTGGGGTCTTGTGCAGGCCTGGCCTGGCACGTGCCCATTCATAGCCCCATTTGGACCCAGCCCCGCTCACACCCCCACCTGATCAATAGGGTTGACAACCCCCAGGTGGGACCTGGAGATCTCTCAGAATTACAACTGATCTCCAGACAGCAAAGATTAGATCCCTGGAAGAAAACGGCAGCTTTGGGAAGTATATTCTAAGCTATTACACCGCTCTGAGTTCCCTCCCATCCCCAAACTCTCCCCTCCCCAGGCTCTACCTCCCAAACCTCCAGGTATTTCCCATCTCGGAGTTGGCAACTCTAGAGCAGCCTTCCCAGGGGTTGAGCAAGCCGTAGGCAAACATTTGCAGAAGGGTGGGTGCAGAATGGGCACCACCAAGTTCTTGCCCGGCTCCATGCAGCTTTCCTGCCAGCCATTATTCAAACAAAATGCAGCTTTACTCAGGAACTCATTTGCATCCCGTGCCCAGAAACTCCCAGCCAAAGGCAAATGTCCAGTTGGGTGCCTTTTAGGGCGGAAGGGAGTAGTAAAAGCAAGTTTTAAGGTGAAAGTGCGGGTGTGGGGGAAGGACAGGCAGAGCTTCTCTTCGGAAGGCAAGTCCTTACCAGAGGGGCACAGCATGGTGCAGCGGCTAGAGTGTTGGGCTAGGGGCTGGATCCCTGCTCTGCTGTGGAAGCTTGTTAGAGTGCTATTGGGCTAGTCATCCTAACCTTCCTTGCAGGGTTGTTGTGAGAATAGAGTGGAGGAGAGGAAAAGGATGTAAGCTAATTTGAGACCCCACCATGTGGAGGCAGGTGGAGGGATGGTTAAAAATGAAGTAAATAAACAAACGAAATAACCCCAGGTATGTGCAGGGGCTGCTTGTTTGCCCAGTGATGAATAGAGTGTACATGTGCAGAGACGCTTTTGGTCACATTCCTTGCCCTGAAGGGTGACAAAGGAGCTTTATGCACAATATGCCTTTGAAAAGGCCGCTGACCGGAAATCCATGAAGTGCCATCCCTCCTCCCAAATGGTAAAAGGCCATTTGCAAACACACTTCACTTTTTCAAAAGCGCACAGCGCCAATATCAACAGACCCTGAGGTGGGGCAGCTGCTGGACCCCTGGGTTCTTGGCAGAGCCCACTGCTGCCAGGACCCCCTGCCCACTTCCTCTGCCACCTATGCTCCTTCTGCATGCAGTGCCCAGTGCCCAGTGCAGGCAGCTGCGAATATGGGCAGTGAGAGAGCTTGTGATGCACAAGCAGATGGGAGGCATTTAGGTGTGGGGGACGAAACGGGGCGTGAGTGCCTGGCAGAGGAAGGGAGGGAGCCCTGAGAACTCTCTGCCCACCCCCCAAACCCACAATCTGCCCTGAAAGAGCACATAAGACACCTTTAAAAACACCATCTTGGCCCAAGTCTCGCTCACCTGCACAAAATGCTGAGGGAAAAGACCTGTCTTGCCCCCCAATTCGCCCTGCAGCCATCCCTCTTCGGGGCCCGGTTGCACCTTCTGGATGATGTCGCCGGCAGCGATCTTCAACTCGTCGCTCAGCAGGCCCTCAAAGTCAACCAAGACTAGAACCTCTGGGAGAATGGAGATATGAGTAGTGGCTGCCCCTTCACAGCCCCTTCACCTTGTGGGAGTCTGCTCCACTCCAGCCATTGACTGAGGACTAGGGTTTCCAGCCTCCAGGTGGTGGCTGGAGATCTTCTGGAATTACAACTGATCTCCAGGTTACAAAGATCAGTTCACCTGGAGAAAATGGCTGCTTTGGAGAGTGGCCTCTATGGCATTATACCATGCTGAGGTCCCTTCCCTCCCCAAACCCTGCACTTTCCAGGCTTTACCCCCAAAATCTCCAGGTATTTCCTTCCCCACTTGGATTTAGCAACCCTACTGAGGACACAAGGACTAGGTGCTCTACTACTCTGCAAGCACGCTTTGTTAGCTTGGGGGAAAGGAAGTTGTTCCCACTCAAAGGTGCTCCTCCATGTTAGGAAGCTCACAAACTATTTATAGATATCTAGACACACACGTATATTAGTTGTCACATCCTTTGACTAACAAACTTATTTACCAAATAACTTCACTAACAAACCTATTTTGCTTTGGTTCCTAGAACCAAAGTTGTCAGCCAAAATTCTCCTCAGTAATATTGCCTGGCATTTCTACAGCGCCTTCCTAAGTTCTCTGCATGCTTCTGCATATATTAGTTCCACCACACAACAGCCTTGTAGGGTAGACCACTGCTCTCCCCACTTGCCAGAAAGGGCTGGGGCTGAGAGCACAGCATCCCAAAGGCTGCCTGGAGCATTTGTGGCAGAGGCAAGAGGCTACCACCAACTTACTGAGAAAAGCAACCTTCCGTTTTCTGTGGCTGGGCAACATGTAAGATAAGGCAGCACATACTGCAGTTTCCACAGCCAAAACTTGGTGTGATAACGCAGTGAGCGATTCCAGAGCCATCCCCAGCTCAAAGGTGGCCCAGAGGAGGAGAGCCCCGCTACATACCCATGGCGGCTGAATCCTCAGCTTCTTACTGCCTCCCTCTGCATATATCCCACTGGCACTGTGCTTTCCTGGACAAAGTGAGAGAAGAAAGCCAGACACTCCCTCTATGAAGCAGGGAGGGCAAGGCCCGTCGTGACAGGCCTGGTGCGCACGCAAAAGAGGGATGGCCCCAGGCCAGGCAAGCAGGTGAGACGAGTTCCTGGCCCAGCCAAATTACAGCAAGCCAAGCAAGGAGGCCCAGTGGACTTGCTTGACCCAGAGAGGTTGCTGTGGCCTAGTGGTAGCAGGAGGAATAGGGTTGCCAATTCCAGGTTGTGAAACTCCTGAAGATTTGGAGGGTGCAGCCCGGACAGGGCAGGGTTTGGGAAAGGGAGGGACATCAGGGGGTATAATGCCATAGAGTCCACCCTCGTAAAGCAGCCATGTTCACCACTGGAACTGATCTCTATGACCTGGAGATCAGTTGTAATTCCAGGAGATCTCCAGCTACCTCCTGGAGACTGGCAGGTGTAAAGGAGCCCAAGCCCAAAAGGATTCCTGGAGGGAAGGGGGTGCAGGAAACAAGGCCAAAAGGGGTACAGAAAAGCAAGCAGAGCTCGAGGAAGAGGCAGTGCAGTATTGGAGGTATGCTCTGTGGTCCTTGGCTAAGAAGATTCAAAATTTGCACAACTTCAAAACAAGTATATCAAATCTTGTCATGGTTGAGGCGGTGCACTATGCATTAGAAATCTTCTGCTGAAATCTCCCCTTTCTCTGTGGCTTCTGGCCAGCCCCGCCAGCCCCCGGTACCATGAACTAATGTGGTGTCCCTACTAGAGTCCCTGAGACAATTATTAATTTTATTTCCTTGATAATCTGCCTTTCTCCCCCATTTGGACCCAAAACAGTTAACATTATTTTCCACTCCTCCATTTCATTCTCACAACCCTGTAGGGTAGGTCAGACCAGAAATGTGTGACTGCCTCAAGATCAGCCAGTGAGCTTCCCTGGTAGAGCAGGGGTTCGAACCTGGTGCTCACAGATCCTGCTCTGCCACTCTAAACCACTACACCACACTAGCTCTCAGTTATTGTTATATGATACGGCTGTTGTTACTGTTTATGATGCTTCACAAAGTAGGCTAAACGTCCCCAACTGGGAAGAGCTTTCAATTTAAATGTTTACAAAGGGAGAGGAAATAGAGAAAAGACAGAGGCCAGGATTGGCATTTCCCATACAGTGAGAGAGGTGCTGGGGTTCAAGCACACCTTGGTTTTTGAACCATTTGGCCAGGCAGCTGTGCCCCTTCTCTGTGGCTACACAGAGAAGTCAAAGCACTCTGTGTATGCTCAAAGGTGCTTTTGTCCGGGTTGCTGATTCAGAGATTCCAAAGGCTGCATCTTTCCATTGAAAAGATATTGCAGACTTTCTTTCTCTCTCTCCTGGAACAAACATAAGCTCCTCACACACTCAGAAACAACACAGGACCCTTTCCCCCAAGTCACTTCTGACACAGTCCCTCGGACTTTGAACTTCCACATTACTTTGTGGAAATGAGTTCCGAAGTGCTCTGGTCAGAGATCCTGTGGCAGAGCTGGCATGCCATACATTCTTCAAAATGGTGTGATTGTGCATGCTGCCACTCCGTTGGGCATATGCAGTAGAGAAATAATTGGGGTATGAGCAGGTCTGGGGGAGAGGTCAGGGTACTGCGTGGCAGCTTCCAGCAGGAACATTTTCATCAGTTGACAAAAGGGGCAATTTATTTGGCTTGCAGCCAAGGTCTCTGCCCCCTCCCAGCCCCTTTGAAGCCCTTAGAGGGGCCCTGAAAAGTCATAAAACGCTTGCCACCACCCACCCTCAGACACACACAGAAACTCAAAGAGTTTTTATTGCTCAGATGCAGAAGAGTTAACAGAAACAAGGTTGAGATGGGTCATATCCTGCCTGAAACTAGCCAGGCAAGAGGCATTCACCAGGCCTGTCAGTGATGAACAATGCAGAGCGTAAGTTGGTTTGCTCAGAGCTCTATGGCTGCTTTCACACACGTTGAATAATGCTTTTATCAATGCACTACAGCCATCAGTTGCAACTGGATTTTCCTGTTTCACACAGAAAAATCCAGTTGCAAATGATTGCTACAGTATGTTATCTGTGTGAAAGCTGCCTACAAGAGCTCAAAGCTGGGTGACGCATGCTTGATTTTGGGATGCAGGATGAGGCTACTTCCAGGGCATTCCTAAAACTGGCCGGTTATTGATGCATTCCTCTTCCATCACCTTCCTCCAGCCCCCTTCTCTGTTTGACCCATATGCTGTACTCTCTGCTCCAGCTGAGGTCTTCTTCCAACACAGCCCCCCGCCCCTCCCCCCAGCTTCCTATGAGATTTCCGCCTCAAACCGGCCTTCCACTCTCCACCATACTAGGAATTTTGTGAACACTCAACTACATCGTACCATCTCAATCAATAGCAGCAGTGGGGAGGGGGTTATTGGCGATTTATTATTTACTCCATTTATACTGTGCCTTACTACTCAGTCTGGATTCAAAGCGGTTTATGTCATTCTCCTCTTATGTTTTATTCCTCACAACAACCTTATGAGGTGGGTTAGGCAAAGGGTGTGCGACTGGTTCAAGGTGACCCAGCAAACTTCCATGATAGAGTGGGGTTTCGAACCAGAATGGACCAGCCATTAAAGTCACTGGGAAAATTCCCAGTGGACCATCTCTCACATTGGCAGGGCTGAAGGAAATAGCCATGTCAGCAGGGTTGCTTTGGAGGAAGAACATCAGCCTTGGCAATCACACAAGCATGCGTGTGTCACTTTCAGCCCTCGTCACAGGTGGCTGCCAAGGCAACAATTGGGAAGCAGACCAACCAGCAAGTGTGCCAGATGGAAGCCGTTGCCTTCCTCTGGCCAATCAGATGCTCTGCCTGCCTTCGATCCATCAGATGAGGGGATGGCTAAAATGCCTTTTTTCCCAGGGCCATTTAGCTTCCCATTCCATCTCTGGATTCGAACCTGCTCCTAGTCCAACACTAACCACTACACCACACTGGCTCTCTAGGTGACACATTACCACTGACATCTTTGGGGCGGATGCTTATTTTCATCACACAGACTCTTGGAAGATAGCTACCTGCCATCTCACTACACCTAGAATCTACCAGTTTGAAGCCAGTAGCAAACCACAGAGAATACACTTACACAGGCAGCTGTTGCTTTAGTCCATTTGCAGCGTGGCACCTGCCGAAGGCCCTGCTCAGATGAGTGAAGTGGCCACGGCGGAGCATAGGGGGAGAGGCCGTTCTGCAGATATGTTGGTCCAAGGCCATAAAGGGCTTTGTATGTTATAGCTAGAAACTTGAACTGAGCCTGGTAACTGATGGGAAGCCAACAAAATAAATGCAGAATGGGATATGCATGCTCTACCTAACACCTGATAATAACCAAGCTGCTGCATTCTGCACCAATGGGTTGACTTCAAGGAGAAACCTATGTAGAGTGCATTACAGTAGTCTAGTCTCAATATTACTGTGGCATGGATCCAGGTGGTCTAGATCAGCCGTGTCAGGGGCTAAACTGTGTTGGGAAAAGGCATTTTTTTGCAGCTTTAACAACCTGCTTCTCTAGCAGCAATGCTGGATCCAGTATAACCCCTGGGCTGTTAACTGACTCTGCATGCGTCAACTGAACCTCACTGAACATGGGGGAGCACCATGTTCTCCAAAATCTCTGCCTTAATGCATCCTCAAGGCCCATCCCAAGGAGAAGCTGGTGGTGGTGGTGGTGCTCTGCCCCAAAGCTCTGAGCTTTCTTTGTAGGGTTACAGCAAAAGCCACAGTTCAATGGAAAGCATTAACAACCCACCCACCCATCTCAATTCAAGGAAAGTTCAAGCTTGTCTGCTCTTCCTGAACACAAACTCTTCCAAGGTCTACTTCTGCTATCCATCCCCAGTGCTTTGCTCCCTCCCTCCCCTATCCCATGAGCGATTTCTAGTTGAGATGATGTCAGCTTTGAGACAGTCCAATTTTGCCTGACCCCAGACAAGTAGAAGTACCTGTTTTGTTCTCTAACAACAGGGCAATTGAACTGGCTTGCCGAATAGCAGGTTGCAGTGCATGGAAACTTGGCTTCCTGTTCCCCGCAGCTTGGGAAGGAGTCAACCTGCCTTTTTGCTCCCCACTACCATAGCACAAGAATGTGCACTTCTGCTTCCTATGAGAACCCTGTCAATTTTACCCACATTGCATAGAGCTGGGAAAGTCACAGATTGAAGCCCATACCTAGGCTGGAGGAAGGGTCTCCCGATTGCTGGTGATAGGTGGGAAGCAGCAAACCTGGTAATCGCCTGCCACTGACAGGCAACTTAGGAAAGCATGCTGAGCGTGATCCCAGCAGGGCATGATGATGTCACTTCTTGAAGTGATGTCATCGTGCCAGCTGCAGGCAAGCTCCTGCACTTTGCTAGGGCCAATTTTGGCCTGAAACAGGCTGAACTGGCCCCGTGCAAAGAACAGGAGCAAGCCTGTGGCCAGCTTAATGACATCACTTACTGGCAGTGATGTAGTAAAAGTGCTGGGATCACATGGTGAAGAGACTCCAGGGAAGTGCAGGCCAAGTGCCAGGTCCCCTCCCACCTGGAGGGTATAGGAAACCTGGCAACCACTACCATACCCCTTTGGAACCTCCTCATTTGTCGAGATTCAAGAAGTCTGAAATCATGCTCTAAAAAACCGCAAAAACAGTGACAAAAGCCACATTCATGCACGTGGCCAGGTTTAAACTTAGCTATTAGTGAACCCAGTTCAACTCCTGGAGGAGCCCACAGAAGTGTGGTACGAGCCGATTGTTTAAAACTACAGCACGTCTTGATCTCCTCAGAATAGTCCTGAATTTATTCTATAAAATTCCATACTTCTTGTGGGGCCTTCTACAAGCAGGGGCTCATACCCAATTTGCCACTGCCTCCAGGTGTATCAGGGTTGCCAAACCTGAACATTCATGTTCTTTCAAGTACTGTTTCAGCTTGAACTTGTAAACCTGGTTTTGAATTCCCAAAGGTGGCGACTCGGATGTTGAGGGGTGTGTACTCCTTTGTACAATTCCCCCAATTTAAACCAGACACAATATGCAAAGTAACCTCCCACTTACCAGGAAATGCAGGGAAGAATGGGGAAGGCAGGCAAGTCCTTTGGAACTGAAAGCCTCATAAATGGAAAGACCTCCCCTAACAGAGCAGCAACTTGCCCAAAGCCCTGCTCAGCAAACTGTTGGGAGCAGCATCAAGGCTCCAGCGTCTGTGGGCCTTCGCCTAGTGTTGTTCTCAGACTCAGTTCAAGGCGATAGTTCCAGCTTTACATACTGCAGAGGCCTCCTCCCTGCCTTGTCCCACTGTTATATTCACAATCACTACAGTCCGCTGGAAACATCCACCCAGGGGAAGGGACCTATTGAGGCTGCTCCACAGTTCACCAGAGATCCAACTCAAAGTAAAGCATTTTCTACAAGCAACCCAAGAGAGTTGTGACAGCTGTTTAGGGATGGCTTTCAAGAAAGAAAGGCAGTTACGCTTTCAGACTAATTTGCTCTGGACTTCTGAAGGCAGGGCAAAGGAAAACTCAGATGTGTTGATGGAGTTGTCATCTGAAGTCCGACACTGTCTCATAGGTAAAGCCCTGAAGAATCGGAGGGCTGAAGGATCCTTGGGGGTTACTGCTCACACTACAGACCATGCAATCAACGAATGGCTGCTTCCTTAGAAATTGGCAAGAATATTGGGACTAACCCACGGGAAGCATTCAACAATATCAATCATCCACTTAAATAAATTTTTATAAATTTTCAGTTTTTAAAGTGCAAGTGCTATAAACAAGGTTAGTGCAATACATTAAGTGTAATAAATATAATAAGTAGCTAACTCTTCATAAAAGCAATATAGCACCTAAGGTGAAAAGGTTCGCCTTGCCAGTCTCATCCTTGCGGCTTTTCTACCATCTGGAGGAGACACCTTAAGATAATTGTTGGAAGAAACGACAACGGAGACAGGACATGGACATTAACCTTATAGTTCCCGGTTGTTCCAGTAGAATGTATTTAAACTGTACATGAATCATTGCTGCTATATTGCTTTTATGAAGAGTTAGCTACTTATTATATTTATTACACTTAATGTATTGCACTAACCTTGTTTATAGCACTTGCACTTTAAAAACTGAAAATTTATAAAAATTTATTTAAGTGGATGATTGATATTGTTGAATGCTTCCCGTGGGTTAGTCCCAATATTCTTGCCACACTACAGACCAGGCAGCATGCATTTATGTCTCCACACGTGAAGGAAGCATATGCCTTCTCTCCACTGTGCAGGGAAGACCGTCACAGCCTCCTACAATTGTCAACGCTGCCTATGGTAATGCATGGAATGTGTTAACTGAACTGCAATGCATGAAGCCATCTTCTAAGTCTCTGCACAGCAACTGCTCCACTTGGACAAGACAGACCAAATTCACCATGCCTGTTCAGCCATGGAGCTCACTGGGTAGCCCCAATTATTCAGATGAAAGAGATGCACAGTCTTCAGAAAGTACAGATTATAGCATCTGAAGCTTCTTAGGCTCGCACTGCCTCCCCTGCAAGGGGAAACTGCAGCTAAGAGCTACCGCCCAAGTGCTTTGCTGCGTACCTCCAGTCGTATCTAGCAAGCAGCAGGAGCAAGTTGACCTGGATTTTAATTAAATCTGGAAGGGAGGGAAATGGAGCTTCCAGAAACAAAACAATTGGGCTATGCCCCACCTATTCCCTAAGGCTTCAATTGTAACATCTCATGTATAAAGCTATATACCATGTATATATAGCAAAACAAGTTTTTAAGCCTTTGGCTATGAAAATATGCAGCCAGTAGCTATGAAATCTCCAAGAGCCCAGGAGTTCCGGAGGTCAAAGAATGATTCTGCTTCAATACCATACAGAACTGATTGCACAAACACACAGCAAGAAAAGTAGCAAAAGCAGACTCCATTATGCAAACGATGATCCATGGGGAAGTCAACTTTTCTTGGTGCAGAGCTGTACGTTTTGTTCAGCAGAAGACTTAACATGGACAACCTCTACTGGCAAATGTCCCATATTATGGCAAAGAAAAAAACCAAAGTACACTTGTCAGTTGATTTTAATGTAATTTTATTTGCACAATCAAAACAAAAGCTTTCAGGCTCTGCTAAGCAAGAACTGCACTGGGTCCCATAAAATGGGCCCAATTTATAGCACAGAAAGGAAAAGGGTGGGGGAGGGGGAGAGAAGCACCACAAAACCAGATTTTCAAGGGACTGATTCCTCTATGCAGCAACAACATTTTCTGTAGCTGGCTTGGAAGGCCTGGGAGGGAGAATTGCCCCCCCCCCGCCAAATACCTTTTGAGCGCTACAAATTTAAAGCTGAGATAAACACAAAAACCAACCACAAGTAACTTGCCACAGCCATCACAGAAGTGAGTCAAAATTGCTTTATAAAAAGATTAATAAAAATACTGGAAAAAATTTCATTTTTCATGCTACAATTTCTGTTAACCTAATATATCCATAAGTTTCTTAGAAAACTATGCAACCCTGAAAAGTGTTCAAATTCACAATTGGAGGCAAAGAAGATAAAGCAAGAAATCTAGAGTGAAAGGACCAAGATGCTGCTAAGATCAGCCAAAAGCAATTTGGGGGCAGGGTGGGAAGGTATTCCCCAATTTTGCACCATGCCAACTTTCCTTCAAAAAAAAAAAAAAAAAAAGGGAACACCTTAAAACAGAAAATAAAATGACTCCAAATTCAAGTGGGATAAAGTTACTTTAAAATTAAGAACACATAGTTTGGTCCCAACAATTTATATTAAGGTGTTCAGTCACATGCATCATTCTTCTTTAATATGCAAGAACCACAAAGGCTGTTCTGAAATCAACCATTCTTAAGGGGTATCGTCTCTATAATATGCAAAGGCTTAAAATAAAGGATTCTATTTTTAAAACTCCACAAACAGGAAGGGGGGAATAAAAAAAGCAGGGAATTACTTTCCCACTGCCATTTTTTTTTCCAGGAGACAAAAATGATTGCCAAGAGTATTGGGCACAAGCTAACTCAACACTGTCCTCCAAGGAAGGGTCACACAAAAATTAACAAACAGAAACACATTCAACTAGTCAAAAAGGATCAGTTACAGTTTGGACTGGCAGAGGCCACTCCCTAGAGGCTCCCACTTATGGCTGCTACTCTGCGACCGACTGAAGGACTTCTTTCTCCTCTCTGTTCTCAGCTCCACTCTCGTCGTCCTCGATCTCACCCTCCTCTCCACTAAATTTGTCATGGGCCCATTTGGGGCTGGTGTTTGATTTCCGGTACAGGAAACGGCCTCGCCCTCGGGGGAAGATGCCCCGGCCCCTGCCTCGATTTGCCCATTTCTCGCCGCCTTCACCCTCGCGGTCATCATGCTGCAAAAGCAAAATAAAGGAAAGTTGGGCCAGGAAATGTCAGACAGTTCCTCTCTCCCCATCCCCGTGGGCCTCATCTTTGCTTGTCCACTGCAATTGGCTTCTGTCTCCAGTGACTGCTGAGCCCCCACATCTTGATTACAAACAAATGGGCAAATACTGTTCCTTGGGTGAAGCTAAAGGCAACACATGCACAGATCTTGTCCATGCAGACGTTTGAGCTGGCAAGGGAAGGGGCAACTTCCCCATAAGCATCTCACCCCTTGCAGGCCCCTCTACAAGCACTTACCAAGTAGTATTTTTTGCTCTTAGGAGTGTACTCGGGGTCCCATTCCTCCTCTCTGCTTCGCTTTTGGAAGTCACCGCTGCCACTACTGTTGTTATTGTTGCTGTTGCCAGAAAAGGTTCCTCTTCCCCAACCACGGCCCCTGGCTCGGAACTGTTGCTGAGAGTACCAAGGAAGGAAGGAAGGAAGGAAAGGTCAAGGAGGAAACTGCTGGCCACGAGTGGTCTGCAAAATGTGGCTACGTCTGCTGTAGCACTTTTCCATCTGCAAACTGTGAGGTGGGTGGGGCACCCTTTCCTAAGCAGCTACTATTACACAAGAAAGAGATGAACTCTGTATGCCAGGACATTGGGGGGGGGGAGGCTTCCCAGGATTACAGGCTGCCTCAGACTTAAGACCAGACAATACGCTAAGGCTGAACAGCTCCCAGAAGTGCTTTGAGATTGCCAGAACTAAACTGGTCCACGGCTAGGATTCTATGTTTGAGAAGAAGAAGAAAAGCAAACAGAGTTTTTGTTTTTAATCAGTTCAGAACCACCCAGGTTTGATACAATGAAGTGGACACACATACCAACAATAAGATGCCAAAAAGATTCCTAAAGTGATTTATTCTGGCGGGAAAATGTAGGGCTTTATTAGACAGGAGAAGGTACAGAACGTAAGAAGGGGATGGGGAGAGCAACGTGCAGAAATGCAAGCTTCGTGCCTTCTGGGAACATCTGCAAACAACAAAGCTTTGCTAGTTAAAAACTATTTTAACATCTCTGCCGTGAAATGGAAGGATGACAACTGAGAAAGCGCTTCTTCAAAAGGAGCAACTTACAAAAGTCCCTCGAGCCCTGCCCCGCTCATTTGGGCCAGCAAACTCCTTGGTGCCGAGGCGGGATTTGTCAAAACCAGGGGCTGCCTCCTCCCGCTCTTCGGGCTCTTCGGTGTATTCCTCAGCTTTGTAAGAGCGTGAGGGTGAGGACTGAGAGGATGAAGAACTTGACCTGGATCGCTCCCGCACACGCCGGTGCTTCCTAAACCACAAGGGGGAGAAGGGGGAGAGAGAGGGGGAGGGAGGGAGAGAGAGAGAGAGAGAGAGAGAGAGAGAGAGAGAGAGAGAGAGAGAGAGAGAGAGAGAGAGAAGCATTTGTTAACAAGAGGGCATGCATTTGCTTTTACTCAGGTTCTTCTTGCGCAGAAAGCAGAACATTCCACAGAACCCTCTTGCAAAGGGCACGCCCAAACTCTTCCATACCAAAATCATTCCTGTACCCAGCTGCCTCTACATTTCTGGGGGGGACTATCAAGTCTCAGCTGACCTACAGTGACCCCCACAGGGTTTTCAAGGCAAGAGTCTTTACATTCAGAGGTGGTTTACCATTGACTGTCTCTGTCTATCAACCCTGGCTTTCCTTAGCTGTCTCCCATCCAAATACTGACCAGGACAGATCCTGCTTAGCGTCCAAGAACTGATGAGAATGGGCTACTAGGACCATCCAAGTCAAGGACACATACTGTCACTTTAAACCAGGGCACTTGGAGAAACTAAAATCGCAAGTGTAAAGGGATTGACTTGTAGTTTTGTTAATGTCATTCAGAAAGGGTGTGAATTAGTACTGTGATTTTCATACTGCATCCTGAAGAGTGCTGGAATCCCTTGGAAGACCATTACTGTTTCTGTAACGAGATCACTGAAGAGTTTTCTTGGAAGATGACTATCCTATCTTCTTAGCCCTTCTTCTTGCACAGCAATCTCTACCGGGGAGTGTGTGAGAATCCTAAGGCAGGTGTTCCCTTTGTGCAGGTCAGTGGCTGGACTCAACAGCTCCACATGAATAATGAACCAAGCGTGCACCCTACATCATCCCCCTCCCATCCTATACTGAGGATCCCTGACCACCTTTCAGCATTCCTTTGACAGAAAAATTAATGTACAACTGAGCTCCTGAAGGCAGAGTAGTATAAAGTCACTCACTCGCCGTAACAGGCTCTTTGAGACCATTAAGGCTTGGCATCCAAATTAACCCTGTTCCTATTTCATCCTGCAGTGGAAGTCAGAGTAGGCAGTTTCCATTACACACAGCTGATTTCAATGGCATTAGTAACATCCTAGCATTACCTACAGGCCTGCTTGTGACAGTTTATGATTTCAACTCATCATCTGTAGCCTCGTGTGTACTACCAGCAAGCCCACAGCTCCTCTCTGGAAAGGGAAAGGGAGTGCTCCCCTCTTACGTACTTCTTTTTGGACCCTTTGTGAGACCTCTCTGTTTTCTCTGCTGATCTCTCCCGCGAATGACTTGAGGGCCTGGAGTCCACCGATTCCCTCGACTTGCCCCGCTTATCTTTCTCCTTATGTTTTTTACGCCGTTCAATGTCAAGGCGCAGATCAACTGGGTCATCTTTATACTTGCTTTCAGCCTGCAAGAAGATAAACAGGGAAAAGTCTTACACACCAAGCATTAGCAGTTCATGCAAAACCATAATCCTTTTCACTTTGCTCAGGACTGAGAAGCTTGCAGCCGGGCACATGGTTCTTGCTGTTAACACTGACTGGTTATGCAAGACAAAGGAGTCCACGTCTTCCCTCATTGACTTCCCCTATGACAAATGTAAGTTATCACTAAACAAGGGCCAAATCCAAGCCCCTCTAGCATCAAAGGCAAGAAAATTTGGAAATGTTAAATCTCAAAGGATGAACAAAAATGTTCTATTCTTCTGGCTCCTGAAAGCTTCTAATTTTCAGTGGGGATTTAACTGAGTAGAATTCCTCTCCTCTGTCTGGAAAACGAGACCTGCAGGAGAGGTGAAATTGCAGAGCTCAAATGGGCTGCAGTTATGGAAAAAGAAGGGAAAACATGCAGATCAGCTTTGCTATGCTATCACAGGCCAACAGAAGACTAGTGCATGCCAAAAGGACCAGTGAAGAATGAATTTGGGGGAGCCAGACTTGATTTGCGAGCTCCCCCTCCAACCTCTGGTGGTTTTAGGGTTGTTCAGGATAAACCTTGAAGTGACCATATTATTTTGCACATGCTCAAATTCAGAGACATGCAACAGAAGCACAGAGTGTGCCATTGAGAGAGCTAACAGAATAAAGAAAAACCTATTTCTAGTACTAAAAGTGGCAGAAAGGAATTAAAATACACTGGCTTTTGGGAGACAAACCAAAGCCAGCGTTCCCTCCAGGAGTTAGGGGCTGGAACTTATGTATTCTCTGTATAGCTCTGTTCACTCCTTCTTCCCATCCTCAGTTATTATGCTGCTCCCCAATCTATGGCGCCCATCCATAACGCAACCACCTTCCCCTGCCTCTAGTTCCTCCTTTTCGCTCTGTCACCAGAGTTGCTTAGAAACAGGCTGTGAGAGCAGAATGTTATGCAAAATAAATTATCCAAATTACTATGACTGCCAAATATTTATTCAGCACCACTGTGCCTGAAGCACTAGCTGAAAATTTAGATATTCATGCAGGTCACTTAAAAAAAATTCTAGAAAAAAAGAGAAGAAAACAAAGACACATAACTCCAACTCCCCATTCTCCTTCCCTTGTTTAGCATGTACTAACTGGCGCAGCTGGGAAGAAATAACTAAGAACATGAGAAAGTAGTCATAAGGTTCAGTTCTATAAGCAAAAAACTTGATGGTAGCCCAGTATTCCATGTTGTTATCAACGAAGTAACTGCTACATAATTACACATCCTCCTTGCTTAATTGCTAATGCAACAATCGATTACTAGAGTCCCTCAATCCAATTCAGGATCTTTCAGCCCAGGATTAGATGAGACCTTAGACAACTGGATCAAGAACTAGGAAAGTCAGTTTTTAAAAGGGTTAGCAGCCCTCTACTAAAGGTTTTACTTACACGCATCGCTAGCACAGTTTGGGTCAAAATAAAAGTTGTTTTCAATGATAGCAGGAGCTGGCATTTTTGTACGTGTGCATCTTTTTTGCTCATCTGCCTTCCACAGGTGAAGGAGAAATCTTTTCTACTCAGAAAACAAAGCTGATTGCTGGCCACCACAGCGGAAACTGATCAGTATCTGAATGGCAGCAGCAAAACTTAAGGTAGGTAGCCGACATTTTGCTTAGTTCTGTTTCATGCAGAGCTCTTTAGGATTGTACACCTGAAGTATTTGCCTCTTTGTGCGTGCCCACTCAGGCCTGCACTGCCAACTGGTGCTCAAGGCCCCATCCATTCCAGCAGTCTATTATCCTTCAAAAGTGACAGATGTATTTGGAGAACTGCAAACACAGATGATAGGAAAGCAACACTTTGGCAGGATTGATTAAAAAAACCTTTGTAGCAAACATGTATGAAGGTGAACAGACAATGCTTATTTCTGGTTTTAATTTTTTTAAATGATACTAAAATAAAGAACGTATAATCATTTTACGGTCCATAACTGCTGTATTTTTAAATAAAATAATGGCAGTCAACAGAAAATACATCTGCAAAAAAAAAATATTTTTTAAGCAACGGTGCGTTTGGCTCAGATATGGATTCGATTTACTTCCCTCTGTTTCTGACATGCATGTCTTTTTGAAAACATGGTTGGAAATATCACGGGTAATACAAGTGATTTAGTAATACTTACAAGCAGCAAAATATCACAAAAAGTCTCTTCCATCATCAAGGTCACTTGTTTCCAAAAATCCACTTTTTGTTTCAAGCTCAACCTCAATTGACTTTGGGGTCATTTACCATATTTCTAACCACTTCACAAAGGTTGTTGATACATTTTTTTTAATAAAAATTAACCCTTTGTAGTTCATTTTTAGAATTATGCCCATCCTTGAAAGAAAAACACAAACTTAAGTAGAGAGCAAGTTAAACAAAAATATCACTTTAAAAAAATAAAGTTCATGCCCACAGCACACACATTGTATTCCACTACTGATCAAAACAGTAGTTCACCTTATAGCTGGTTTCTTTGGAACTTTTGATTTCCTCCTGCGAGAATCCATGTTTTCTAAATGAACTCGGAGAAATATCTATCCTCCTAGAAACAGAGGCAAACAGGAGCATATGAAAACCACTTTTTTGCCATACAAGTAACATACAAATCAGGCATCACAACCATGGCATGAATAGTAACAGACCCACAACGTTCAGCAGACTTGATGAAGAAAGTATTGGTTTCCCTACAGGAGGCCTCAGCCTAATGCCCTGCTCAGCCATGAACCTCCAGGGCTGTCCTGAGTACACACATGAAGTTGCCTTATACTGCATCAGACCTTTGGTCCAACAAGGTCAGTGTTGCCTAAGTGGCTCTTCAGAGTCTCAGCTAGAGGTTTTCACATCACCTATGAACCCCTGATCACCTGATCCCTTTTAACTGGCGATGCCAGGGATTGAACCTGGGACCTTTTGCATGCCAAGCAGGTATTCTACCGTTGAGCTATGGCCCTTCCGCTGGGCAAGCCGCTGACTTAAAGCACTGGTGGTCTTAGGGCAATAAACAAGCTGGGAGTATTAAGACAATTTATGAAGCCATCCAGATTCTTTCCTATCCTGGTGATCAGGACAAGCCCCACCTACCTGTGGATTTCAGGACTTTTGTTCTTAGCCGATTCTTGCTCTGCTCGCTTTAGATATTTTGTAAATCGCTCATTCAGCGTCATTCCCGAAGACCCAAAGTGGTGCTCTGTTAATTTGTAGTAAGGAAACATCAGTTATTGCATTCAGACTCTAAGATGAAACAAAACTGAACTTTGCAAGCAAGTCTTCAATAGCTTTGGAAAGAAAATGATGTAAAAAGTAAAGTGTGTGTGTGGGGGGGGAACAAACGGAAAGAAGAGGAAAGGCTTTATCTCATTGCTGAGAGATGCAGCCATTGTACTAAAGAATATTTTTTCTTTTAAACAGCAAGACTTTTATCTGACAGACGGACCTCTGACTCTCAAAAACTTATACCCTGAAAATCTTGCTGGTTTGTAAGGTACTACTCAAACCTTGCTGTTCTATTGCAGAATAACAAAGCTACCCACCTGAAACCATTTTTAAAAGGTCTGTGGTCGATCCCCTCAGATCTGCTGTGCTAATGGAGGTACTCCCCCTTCAGCCCCAGCATAGGAAGCCTTCCCCTAATGCAAGAGGCTCCCCAAACCCGGTGTCTTGGGAAGGCTTCTCATGTGAGGGGATACACAACTGCTAGAGCAGCCAAGTTAACCTGCAGGATCCAGCCCTAGGCTTCTAATCCAACTCAAGCTACTGAACACACAGACAGTGTGCCATTCTTCTCTCCCATGTATATCCTGTTTCAAGTGCTCATTAGTTGAGGTAAGCGACCCCCATCAACACTTATTTTTAAAAATCACTCTGTTAAGAGGCATTTGTGAGAAGAACCCCAAGCAGATAGAAGGGTCCTTTCCCACTTGCTAGATGTCTCCACTTAGCTAACTACTGAGTTCAGGGATGGCTCGTTTTTCTAAACTATAGAGCTCCCATCTTCTCCAGACATTGGTTGGATGCCAGAGCATGATTTGCCCCATAAATGGCCCTCTTCACAAGTGCTCGGGCTTCCTAATGGTCAGCAGCATCACTGGTAAGGCTTTATTCTCATTCAGATGTAGCTACAGCACTGCATACAAAACTTCCAAAGGAGATGTGCAATTAAAACATAGACTCTTTGGCAACTTAACACATTTTACCCATACAGTGTAGGTGGAAGGCCAAAATGCAAATACAACAGGAAAATAAGCGCAAAAGATGACTGTTTCAAGATCCTGCTCTTATCTGGAAAAGCCTTTACAACTGCTAGAACAGCACTAGTCACAGTGCACTTCCATGAGAAGAGCCCATTAGAAATAAGTAGTGTGCTACCTAGTGTGTTCACTAGACAGCCAGCGTGGTGCAATGGGTTAAAAGAGTTGGACTGGGATCTGGGAGACCCAGGTTCAAATCACCAGTATGCCATGGAAGCCTGATAGATGACCTTGGGCCAGTCACTCTCTCTCAGCCTAACCTACCTCACAGGATTATTGTGAGGACAAAATGGAGAAGAGGACAATGATATAAGCTGCTTTGGGACCCCACTGGGGAGAAAGGCAAGGAATAAATGAATAAATAAAATTAAGTTGCACTCCCTTCTACAGATCAGTGACAACAGGGCAGTTCTGGACACAGACTTGACCACCAAGCTAGCCACACAATCACCAGAGGCATCTGTGTCAACTCACCTTTCACGTGATGGACAATAGTAACTATATGCTGGGCAAAGAGCTCTGAAGGACTCCGCTGAGATTGGGCTGACTGGATGTGGTGAAAAATTGAGCGGAACTCTTGCTCTTTCTTGTTGCTATGCACCAGATCACGGCACAGCTTGCGCTCCTGTGCCAAAATACCACTTGGGCTGATGAGGAAACATGCACACAGATGCAGATTAAAAAAAAGAATAGAGTCATCCATAAAGGCAAGTTAATCAACAGCAGCTAGTAATACAATATATACAGGCTGTCTGGCCATAAAGGTTTTAACTAGCTGTGCTTCTCCTAAGGCATTTGTAAGTACTATTTCTGTAGCGCACACTCATCTGTGGGGAGGTGGTTTGATAGATGGTCATGTGGCAGAGAAGGAACATAACTAACAACCCATGGGGGTCTGAACCAAGGATTTCTGACTGAAGGCATTTTATAGTCAATGTATTATATGTAAAGTGCCGCCAAGTTGCTGCCAGCTTATGGTAACCCCATAGGGTTTTCAAGGAAAGAGATGACACAGGTGTTTGGCATTACCTGCCTTCGCATAGTGACTCCTCCTTGGTGGTCTCCCATCCAAGTATTAACCCAGGCTGATCCTGCTTAGCTTCCAAGATCTGACAAGACTGGGCTAGTCTGGGCTACCCAGGCCATGATCAGTTTAGGAATACGGTGTTCTCTACTCCAGTGCCAATCTGTGTATCTCTACATAGGCACTGGGACTATTATGATTGGATGCTGAAGTGCCACAAGATTGTGCCCTATACAAGTCTTTTGAGATGGTTCACTGGATGGATTTTGCTCACGTTCAGTTTAGTTTTCAAGTGATGGCTATATTTTAGAGTTGGGAAGTCATTTTCTTAGGTTACATTAGACAGAAGATTTGGGGAGGGAAGATGTAGTATGGCTTGCTTCCTCAGGTCATCTGGAGTTACTTGCTGTGCCAGAAACTACATAACTGCATTCTGTCCTTTGATCCTGAGACCGAGCAGCCAACATCAAATTCTTTAATAAAATGTATTATTTTCAGTTCAGGACCATTTTTTTTAACTGACAAGAGAACCCATGCCAGAATCTTTTTAATCATGGGCAGATAAAATGTTCCCCAAAAAGATTCAGAAAATGATCCACTTAAAGCACAAATTTGTTTATGTAAATCAATAAACCATAGGTAAGAATGATTTCTGCGAGTAGATGAATTTCATTCTTCCAGCTTTCCAATTCCTTATGTGGGCCCCTTAAACGTTTTAACAGATGAAAATCTGATTGTTACGATGGCTTCCATCCACATCACCTCTAGAACAATTTACCCACAGCCCAAATGTAGATGTTAACTATAGTTCAGAGACAGAATTCGGATTGCAGCTGTGGGTCTTTGCACCCTCTTTATAGAGGGGCTTAAACTGAGAAGCCGACACCAATCCACAGCATGGAAAGGCAACACAGGGAACATCTATTAAGCATCAGTGACAAAGGGAGGCTCAAATGTTAAGTAACTTGGCAAGCAATTTTTCGATTCATGAGAGACTTAATGGGAATGGCACACTCTGGAATACCTGCTATTTTGTGATGGAGCCCCCATCCAGATATTGTTGAAGGACTAAGAATTTTAGGGATTTCTTGACACATTCCTGATTTAGATCTTACAAGAAATTATTTAGATTTAAAAGGTCACTGTAAATGGCACAATTGTGTTTTCTGTTCAAGATCTCTTTGTATCAGTAAATTAAAAAAATTAACAGCATTTCACACCTTTTAGGAGCAAGAATGTTATTTATGCAAATCTGTCAACTGAATCTGGCAAATGGAGGGGAAGAACACAGAAGTCTCAGTCAATTAATGGAATAGTAAAACCAAGTACGGGTCAACAAAAGCTCCTCTGGTCCAACATTTAATGTGTTACACATAAACTTTATATTTTAGTCAAGGAACTAATGGAGGCACATCAGGGACACCTTCAGTAGGGCTCAATTTAAAATAGAAATCCAAACAGATGAGTGAAAGATTGGACTTCAATCGTTTTTGCAAAAAGGTGTCGTTTTCTGGATCTGATCTCTTGTATTTTGCAATTACTTGCAGGATTAGGGCCATGTGTGTTTGAAAGTACAAGAAGGACTGGTTTGGTCACAATTCAGACATTCCATTGTTGAGTAGGTTTCATCTACTGACCAAATTCATTATCTGAAGTATCTTTAAAAACAAAATCTAAGAACCCTTGATGGTTTCACCAGCTGGTACACAACTCAGAGGCGTTTGTGCCTGGTGACACTGCATGGTTGGTTTTGCACAAAAATCGGTGACTGCAAAGCATTCTCAGGGCAAGAGTTCTCCCACACCTGACATACTGTAATAGCAAGCAACTAGAGCAGCTCTCCCCCACTGCTCTTCCTTCTGGGATTGTATACTTAAGCCTATTCCTTTGCAGCCTATTCAATTTCATGACACCAACTTTGATTTTGGATCTTAAGATTGTTTTCACATTTTCATGCTAGAGGCACGGTTCTATTTAATTTCTGAACACATTCCTATGATTCATCTTTTTAATGGGGTGCTTGTGTATTCCTTTTAGAGTACTACCCCTGTACACAGTGGTTTTGTCCATTTTGGTTCTCCTACTATCTCTTTGCTTTTCATTCCACTGCAAAGACAGACAAGTGGAGCCTCTCACCGTGCAAGATCCTCATCAAAAGAATCCATCCGGAGATTGACTTGGGTCTCACGAGTAATGGAAAAGGAGGACTTCCCAGTGGCTAGGCCCTCTCCCCGTGTACCTGCCTTCTCCCTACCCTCCGAGGCCTTTCTTGGAGGAGGAGAGGCAGGACCTTTTTCCTGCCCAGCTTTGTAAGTGGTCACTCGGAAATTCTTCTCTGGAACAAAGCCTCTGTGCCCAGCATCTGCTCTCTTGGCAGCTTGCCTTTCTTCTTTCTTAGATGGCTCGGGATAGGAGTCCTCCTCCATTTCCTCTGCTTTCCTCTGTTTCTCTTTGGCTGTGGGCAAAAACACCACGCCTTCCCATTTTCCTGTACGATCTTCCTCCTGGTTTTTACTGGAGGCAGACACTGTCTTAGACAGAAACTTGGGTTCATCATCCTCATCCTCATCAAAATTGGGATCCTTTCGCCCTTTGCCCTTCATTTTTTTGTCTGGCTCATCTGCCTCATCTTTGCCATAGTGGCTCTCCTTATGGAATTCAGCCATCTTTTTTTCAAAGTCATCCCGGATCTTATAGCGCTTTGGGGACTGACTTCCACGATAGACTTTCTCAGCATCTGTTTTGGAGGAATATGGGTCCAATTTTGCTTTACCATCTGCTAATCCAATCTCAGAGAAACTTCCTTTCTCCTTCATTTTCTCCTTTTCCACATTCATCAGTTTCTGCTCTTTCTCTTTCCCATTTTCAGACTTTTGGTCTTCCAAGTACCTATTTTACAGAGGCAGAATATATACAGGTTAGGAACTATTACTCTGACAGCTGCTTGATCATAACTGTGAGAAGGCCCCTTGTGTGACTGATCAAGCTATTACTTTGTTTAGCTTCCTTCATCTGTGAATGCTTAGAAACAAAGGCATCTATTTACAACAGGTCATGTAAGAGGGATGTACAGAACTTAGTGCCACCAATCAAATGGAACTGCAGCATGAGCAAAGAACCTATTTCCACAGCTAGAAGGGGGAAAATATTCAAAAGGTCTTACCCCACCTGCGTATTCACTTACAAACCTGTTTGTAGAGAATTAACTCATCAATACTTTCACCTTGGATTGTTGTGCTTTTTAAGTAACACACAGTGGAAATTAAAGCCTCAAAAGCTACTTCAAATTTTGGAGGCAAGTCTCCTAGGAAAGCTAGGAATAATTCAAAACACAAATAGAAGTAAAAAGGTTAACGGGGAAAATAATTTCATTGGGTAGGAGGAACACAAAAGCTCAGCAACTTCATCAAACCTGGAAACCCCCAACTGAACTGTATGATGTCCAAATTACTCTGCTAAAAAAAGTTAACGATTGAAAATGGATTCCAAAAGCACATCAGAGTGATGGTGAATGACCTCACAAAATTAAGCCAGAGTAAAAAAAAATCCACTGCGAAGTATTTCAGAATATCTTTCCTTTTGAAGCAGGCTTTTCAAAGGGCGAGGATCAAATAAAAAGCAAGGCTATATTTCCCTGCCGTGTTAATGGTTTTACAGGCTGATTTTCTTGAACTTTGAGCTTGGTAAAATAAATAATAAAATCCAAGTAATATTTCTGCCCAAAGCACATGTTGTACCAGCAGCCATCTCAGTGTGCGGCTTTATTTTTGCTGGGCATGCAGGTTGGCTTTTGCACAGCTGTCACCAGCATTTGCTAGAAGCTGACCTCACAAGTGTATTCCAAAGTAGGGCAAAAAAATCTGTCAATTCTTTTAAGAGCTGCATCAAGCATTTCTAAAATCAGGACTGGAAACTCCTCAGCTCCTAAAATATGATACTGATAGTGCCTGGAAACGTGACTTTCTAAAACAGTCCAGTATTCTGTAAGTTAAAAGGCAGCTCCCAGAAATCTGAGATGCTCGGAGTTTTCCACTACTTCTGAAGAGGTCTCAGGAAACACCTATGTACCACAGCGCATGGACACATAGAGAGAAGACTTAGTCCCTCTAAGGAACTTTGCTGCAAATTGGGAGAACTGGTTGGCATTAACTCTCCCCCACCTTTTTAAAAGCCACATCGCCTGTGGCATAAGGTAATTACTGGTTAATTACCTTTGGTACTTTATTGAAGTAGTAGTCACTGTTAAGTTATATTTTTAATGTCTGCATGTATTTTTTATCAGGGACTAACAACTAAACCACTTCAGTACTCTTCTGAGAAAAGCACGACACATTGTTTAAAAGCTGCTTTACACTGATGGCAAGTTAGTAGCCAACTACATTTTAATAATAAGAGAATATTATGTAGTTGTGTATCAAACACGCCTAAGTCCCAGTGCTGAATCTAAAAAATGCACTTGGTGCACAAGCAGACCCAAGCCACATTCAACCAACAGTAGTCCAGTTTTAAAGAAGCAGCTTTCCAACTGCCATTCTGGGACAAAGGAATAGTGTCAAATTTCACTGATCTCAGAGAACAAGAAGGTGGGTTCTGACACATTATCTCGTATCATCTCTGAAAATGAGCTTCAAACATTTTTCTAAACCCTTTCAGTGCCCATTTATACTAACAACAATTATGGGCAAGGCTGTAGATAAATTTCAGCAGCAGCAAGCTGAGTGCCCCAGATATATATGTTTCTTGGGAGGATACCCTCACTTTATACAGTGTGCTAGAGGACAATTATATACAAAACATAAACATAAATGGAAGGGATCATTTTATCTGAAGTTATATTGCTCAGTCCTCACTCTGTTGCTTCCACTAATGAAATCAGATCTGCAAGGCAATGGCACGTTTTCAGGTGGTGGCACTTTTTTCCAGGAAAGCCGACTAAGCTACTCAGCCATCTGCCTTCAGCCATTTGGTTACAATGTTATTTGCCATGGCTTGTAAATTATGTTAATTGGTCATTCCTGTCTGACTGATATATATTTGTTAAACTTAAAAGCCCAGTTTTAATTATGTAACTGTAATAGATTTTTCATCATCATGTGTGCTGTCTTGAGCAATCTGACACTAGACCAGAAGCCTATAAATGCTGTAATTAATCAAGATCCCATAGAAATTAAGCCCACATAGCCAACTATACCCTGTCAAAATATTTCATCTACTTTTATTGAAGGTACTTTATTGTTTCCGTAACAGATGTCCCCAAACTTTTTGATCAGTCTAAATTAATTTTTTAGATTATTTAGGCTTAGCTTAATCACAAACCAAGCTACCAATGGACTGAAAAAGCCAGGCAAACATAAAGAAATCAAAATAGGAGGAATCAAGACAGCTTGCCTCTTGGAGAAGGCTGACCCCATTTCCTCCTTCTGAGATGCCCCATAAACGGAACCAATTGTTGTGGGGCTTTTGCACACAGGGCTCTTCCTCGTTGGACTTAGGCCTGTTAAGTTATGCTCAAACTGATGTGAGCCTGCCTGAAAGGAGCTGCTGCTCTGCAGAGCTGAGCCCATTTGAGAAGGGTTGGATGATGTTGGACTGGGCTTCTGAAGTGGGCTCGGCCTGGGGGAACGGCGCCTCACAACAACCGACTGTAGGGGACTTTTTAAAGCTGGGCTGCGTTCTTTTGGACTCAACTCTGTCACCACAGAGGCCCTTGATGCAGAGCTCGTGCCGTAAGTGCCCACTTCTTGCCAAGGTTTCGACCCCTCTGAGGATTTGGCATCCTGGGCAGTTCCTCCCGTGAAAGGCTGTTCCTTGGCGTCATCTCCTTGGCTATCTCCTGCACCCTGAGATCCTCGTGCATCCTTGGAAGAAGACTTCTTCTCCTTCACAGACCGACGCTTAGAGGACTCAGCTCTGCTATGATTGGAAGAGGACCGAGATGAAGATGACCTCCTTGATCTATCTGATGAAGACTTGTCAGAGTTTCTAGAATGGCTTCTAGACCTCGGCGATGGAGACCTCCTCTTGGGTGACCGAGAACGTGAACGGCCCCTACGAGGGCTATAACTCTGGCGATAGTTTTGCCAGTTGGACCGGTAATTTCCATAGCCACCTCGATTATACTGGCCCCATGGGTAGAATCCTCTATTCCTTCCACGGAAATAATAGGGCCTCCGATATCCTCTATTATGCCCTCGGAAATCCCGATTCTGGTATACTCGTGGATGGTTTCTCTCCCGGTTGTGAGATGGAGAATATGATCTCGAACGGGACCTAGAACTGAAAGAAAAGAAAAGATATCTGGGCACTGCTGCATCCAGTATTGTAGCTTTCTGACTGCAAAATAAAAATGTGAGCCTGCTTCGTTGTCCATTATTCCCTTGTGTTCATTTCCAGCTTCAGTACATATAACACCTCAGTATATATCACAATGACTTTTCCCTTCCTATACTCCAAGGGTATCCCAGGTAATGCAGATATACAAAGGAAGCAGCTACCATGGAGACTAGAATTTACCTACAAAACAATTGTATGGGTGCCTAGGCACCCATCTCCAAAGCACCCATTTTCCAGAGCTTTTGCACCGGAAGGCAAATCAGGTACAGGCCACCTGTATTTTCAAACTACCAGTTTTACCTATGACTGATTAGTGAAAGTTCTCTCTCATAGATAAGACTTAACAGCTGTCATGTAAAATAGGATTTTAAACAGAAAGCTCTCCCAATAAGAAAAAAAAAAGGTTTAAGACATGAAATGGGGAGATCTAATCAAGCACTATTTTTGCTTCCTGAAAGGGAGGTAAAGAGCCAAGAAGAAGTGCTGAGGAAGCCACATTTCTTTCATCAGAGAGTACAGATCAATAAAGTAACTCCTCTTTTAAGATGGCATACATTTACATAGTTTTTTTTAGCAAAAGAAAACAAAGGCCAGAACACAGACAACAAATCTCAAGCTAGTCAAGAGTACCCTGCAGATGACAGTCACAATATACAATACTGGAGGAAAATTCTCTTTGGTGGAAAACAAGCAAACAACGAGAACAACACTATTAAAAAACCCACTGACAGGATGTTCATGACAAGGGTTCATTTCCACAGACTAAAGGCTAAAAGTGCTTTGCCTAACATAACTTACCTCAGGTACTGTTTCATTCGCAAACAGTTTCAGCAGCCTAAGATGGAAAAGACCTGTATACAGCCTGGTGCAGGTGGTGAAAATGAACCAATTAAGATGTGTTTGGAAAGCACTAAACAGTGCATGCAAGAGATGGCCCCCAGGTGGCTACAGTATTGTCTTATCAATTACTGCCGAGGGACATGCTGTCTGCTCTTTCCAAAATCCATTCTGCCACTTTAGGGGCACAGAACTTGAAAAGTTTCCCTTCAAAACTCTGTGGATGCCATTCATGATAAATCATCAGGAAGCAAACATAAATGCAGCAAACACAGCAAAAAGGCAGGCAGGGATGTGTGTTATTTTCCAACGATTACGTAGTTTTCAGTGAGCCTTAACACTCAGGTTCATGAACTGTGCAGTGGAGATGGAACGAAAGAGAAAAGCAACTTATTAACTCCTTCCTCCCCCCGCCGCCCCAAACAACTATGTTTGAAACACAGTAAGGGGAGACTTCAGTAAGGGGAGACTTCCAGAAAATCCAGTCAACGTCTTCCAATTCAAGCACTCAAAAGCAAGAGTTGCTTCTTTCTGCTGTAAGATGCTAAGCAAAACCTACCTTGGCCAAGTTGCTAAGCAATTGCCAAATGATTTGCATGCACTAGTCTCTTCCATTTTGCTTCCTATTCAAGACATTCACAAAACCAAAGCCATGCCCACAGCTGACCCTTGGCAGGGACATTCTGCACGCCAAACTAACACTCCATTTCCACAGCTTTCCTGAACACAGCTGGATATACCCAGCCTACAGGTAGCCCTTCCCAAGGCTCCTGCCTGCTGTAAAGAGATTTCTTGTCTTTCGGCTCCTCTCTTCCATCTGGCTCTGCCTTCTCCCACTCCCCTCCCATCGTATTTTGTTGCTTTTCTGCATCTCATTCAAAATCTGCACTAATTATTAACACTAACTCTTGCTCTTCCAGTCTAGCAGAATTCAGAGTCTTTGCATTCTCTTTACAGCTATTTCATAGGCAGCTAAACAAAACAGGAATTGGTTTTTTAAAAAACCTTCAAACTGAAGGTAAGTGTTCCTGAAAAGCAAAATAGTATCATAAATAGACATGTGAAGTTTCAGTTTGCAAGATGTGCCAGCAAATTGCTCCCTGGGATTATCAAGAACAAATTAGCTGCTCTTTGAGTGAGTCTAGGTTTAAGGAGTAACTGGAAGACCACATTAAAAATTAATTCCCTGTCCCAAGTTTCACCATGTCATTTTTCTACTTTCAGCTAACAGAAGATGAAGCATAAAGAATTTAGGTTGGATACGACAGATCTGATCCTGAAGTCTTGAACAGAGACTTCACCTCTGCTTACCAAAGCACAGGGCAAGAGATCCCTTCTAATATCTTCAGAACATCTGATCACCTGCTGCTATTAAATCTTACAGCATTCCACAAAGTCACAAGGATGCCAGAAACTGGCCAGTCAGAACTCTTGCCAATAACCAAATCAAAATGCAAACCAAAGTACCAAGAAGTCTTTTCCAATGAAACTATGACACAGAAAAAAGAGGGTAGGGTAAAAAGCTTAATGTGGCTCTGCAAGAGCCATTTTGAGGGAAAGGTTACAAAAATAGAACAAGTTGGCAGACAACAAAAGCAGTAACTTGAGATGGCAGAGTATTTAAAATAATCTGGACTCCAACAAAAGGCTTTCTACCAGACAGCTCCAGTTTGCTCGCAAGAAAAAGAAAGACCATCATAACACTATCAGAAGCCATCAACATCACTTACCTGAGCCTGCGTTTCCTTGACCGAGAAACAGACCGGGACCGAGAGCGAGACTTCGAGAAAGACCTGGACCGAGACCGTGATCCAGATCTTGAACGAGAGGAACGGGATCCTGATTTTGATTTATTTGTTTTTGACATCTCTGCTACCTCCTTGACTTAAACCTGTCAACACAATAAGATAAACAAAAAGGTCTATCAACTTCGAGCTTCTTCATTTGCCTGTTCTGAGGAGTTTAAGAACAGTGCATTTCTCTATCCAAAAATAAAATAAAAAGGTATGCAACAACTTTTAAAATGGGATTTTAATTTACTGCTTATGTGCTCTCTCATTACAGAAGATTTTCACTGTTCGTATTTTATTTATGTAAAGCCATTTACAGTCTAACCACAAAATGCAAGCTTGTCGAAGTCTCCCACATGCTTTGAGGGAAAAGACCACAAAATTCATTGTCCACCAGAGCTGAATCCTCCCCACCGAGACAAACATACACTTACACACAAGCTCCAAGGATGAGATACAAGCTCTATGAAAAGCCCTGGTGCTGGTCAACAAGTTATACACTTGTCACAATCAAGCAGCCACTAGGGACTCCTGTTGCAGCCAAAATAAAATCAGGAGTCCTTCCAAGTATTCCAAGGTTTCAACTGTTGGTAATGGAAAAGAATTTCCCTACAGAATTGAATGTCTTTGAAGAATCACATTTTGCATAGTCAAAATGCAGCAAAATTACCTGGAACAGAAATCCCATCCTTCTACCAATTAACCTGGGCAAAACAGTCACTACTGCCTCAGATATAACAAAACAGAGAATGACTAAGCTAATCAAGATGCACCTCTCATGAGTTTGATTTTATACCTAGGTTGGGTAGAAAAATCTCAAGCAGCCTCTTTCAACAGAACAAGTAGCTTGTAGCTGCAAAGCAGAGCAAAATAGCATCCTGCTTGCCAATGAGTAGCAAAATCTGTGCTTTCGCAGACAAAAATCCCCTTGTTATTCAAAAACAAGCAAAACTTTCTTACCTACAGTTTATTGATTTACATAATGTTGCAAACATAATAAAAAGCACATCTAAAACCCCTATGAAAAAGCATGTGTGCACGCATGCACGCACGCACAAAACTAATTGCTCACCCCCACAACACAGTTCTAAAAATCAGTTCCCTTGCATGCCCTGCCCATTTTTGAAACGGAACAGGGAAGCCACATACCTCAAGTAATCCTCAGTGAAGGACGTGAAAGCTCCCCCTGTATTGCTGCCAGGGTTGTGCTGCAAACCTAACCCTATAAAGCTAACACCTGGTCTGGCTCATCACGTTCATCGTACAAAGAGCAAACTGGCGCTCAAGTTCTGTGCCGTTACGCACACTCTGACTTAATTCCTTGGAGTGATCCCCTTAAACCAGACATACTTTTGCTTCTCTGAAAGCAAGGGGAAAAACCAGGAGGTTAATAACTATATCACGGTGTTCTGCCACACACTTCCATACGCATCCCTAGCAATTATAAGGGGTGAAGCAACACCACAATTGGGATTTCCAGACACTTTCTTATCAAGGGTTAAATCTTCATTCCCCTCCCACTCCTGCACAAGTGCTGGAGTCAGCTATTCTGAAGCCCTGACCAGTAGGATACAAATGGTTAAAAAAAAAAAGAATCTAAATAAGCTCCAAAGACAGCATTTTTGTTGTTTAAAATTCTAAAAATACACACAAGAAGGGCTCGATTCTAACTGAACATTTGCCAGAAAAATTAACTTAAGCTGCTTCCACACAATGTCATCTCCTAATCATCCACTTTCTGGGTTTTTTTCCTCACTTTGCTGCCATTTCCTACATCTAATTTGCTACAATTTTTTTCAAAAGATCAAAGTGTGTTTTGGGTGCTGTATGGATGGGAAGGTGCACATTTTCACAGGTTCCACCAACACTGACAGCATTTTCCTTCTTCAACCCCACCCACAGTCACTTCCCATATCCCAGAGGCTTTTTAAATTTTTTAATAAAACTGGCAACTGTCATATAACTAAAGGGGTATAATGATCTTTCTGCTAGTTCCTCTGAATTCCCAGCTTTCATTTTTAAAAAACCTTACATCTGTAGCCCTTTTCATTGTGGAGATGTGCTTCCCCCCCCCCCATATCCTCTGTAACAAGTGGTTTTTTAAAAAAATCTAAGTATCATATAGTGATAGACACTGCCGGTAAAAGTTCTCTGTCAGCTATGGGGGTGGAATAGCAGCCATGGTAAGGAAAGTGCAAGGAAGAGTGCCACGTGGATGTTTCACTGCATTCGCTGTAGCGATTAATGCTACACAGAAAACCATCATTGTGCAGAAGCAGCATTATACAGTTGCCATTTGCATTACTGTTCACACTGAATTCTGTACATAGGAAAAGATGCCCAAGCAGAACAACTGACGCATGGAGCACCCTACAGCAATTTGTGGCTGAAAACTGGTTTGAACAGGGAGTTTCCTCATTCAAACCTAATGCTTCATCTATTTCATCCTTTATATGGACTAGGCATCTCTCAACAAATGCACAGTGAAGATGGTACGGTGGTCTCCTCTTGTGCTAAAGAGACAACTACTGCAAAAACGAAACCACTCGAACAGCACTTCAGGACATGTAATGAAAATGGGAGTTCCCTATTCGGTTCAACGTGGCTGATTAAGAGTTTAGTTACAGCTCTTCAAAATGCAGATTACCCAGTTTATGGAGCTTTTATTTTAAGAGACAGTAAGTTTCCTGGGTCTCTCAAAATGGCTCTTAATTCATTAATATAATGGCCTATTATTTGGTTTCTACTACCCTACTTCTTCTCAAGCCACAGCCTCCTTCAGATTTATATCCTCAATCCAATCTTGTTACTAAGATATCTCTGCCCGTCAACAGCAATATACCCAACAGTATTTCTGAGACCACTCAAAGTGCAAAGTTGTTGACTTAAGTAATCTTTTGGCCAACTTGGCCAGAGCAGAGAAGGTTTTAGGTTTATATCTGGCACAAACTGAGCCCACTAAGGGCATCCTTCATCTGCTGCACCTCCCTATGAGTAACATGAGATGCAGTGATACAGCTGTCACAAAACTGCCTCAGCATGTAAGCTGTGACATCCCACATTCAAGTTTCACCTCAGTCTACCAATCCACTATACGGCATTCAACAAGCCATTCTTTTCTCAATCTCAGTCCTCATTTGCTATAATGTGACCTATCTCACAAAGCTGTAATGAGCATTACTGAGCTCGCCTAACACCCTTTCTGCAGATTTCTTTCATTGTTTCATTCTCTGGCTCCATTATGAAACCATTTCCAAAGGCCCCATAAAATATTACCAAATTTACTCATGGTTATGCATAACAGTGCCCAATGCTTTGTGTCTTAGCTACAGTTTTTTTAAAGATCAGAAATGACTTAAAACAGAGCACCATCAATACAGCGAATGTGTTTCAGGAAGTATAACTCTTAATTCTATTTATGACATGCTACTGAAAACCAAGCATAACAAGAGGGAAGTTTGGTAGATGAATGCCTAAGTGCAGGATGTAAAAACTACTGAGAATAGTGGCACAGCAAGTTGAAATTTTAGAAAGGAAAGTTGCTGTAGGCATTACTGTGAGAGCATAACAGACACTTTTCCCTGGAAATTCAAAGTAATTTCACAGCAAAGGTTTATGCTTCAAAAGCCATTAAAACAATGAAAGCAGAAAACAGAGGAATTTCATGGGAGTTTTAAGAAAGGGTTAACTGTACTGTGAACACGTCACAAAGAAATAGAACCTGCACCAAAAGATACTATAAATGGCAGCAGATGAAAATGAATGCTAGAGCAATGACTTTCATGAAATTGATGCAAAGTACACTTCCCACTGTTAAGGCTCAGGTGATGCTAAGTAGCCAGCCTACCTTTTTAATAAGTTTTTCTACCTTCATACAACACAACTGTTGCCTAGAACACTCTTCTCTGGCTTGTGAAATCAAACAGATCTGCAAGACAAAAGGAATAACTTGTAGCACAACTGCTCAAAAGGATGGCATCCAAAATAAATATCACAATTTAAGGCAAGGCATATAAGACAGCAATATTCACATTGTGGAGGAGGCTAAACCCCTTCCCCTCAGACCTGCCACTGTTTCCTCAAGGTAACTGTGCACAGGCTCACACCTATCTGGCTTCACCTGGCAACTCAGACACCTAGCACCTCTCTTTCACGTGCAAGAAGGAATCATGAGGATTTATGAAGGCATAAAATGTGATTGTCAACCATTTAGAAGATTATTAGAATTCTTATCGTAGCACCCTAAAATTTGCCCCATTTCATTGTGGCCTTATCTTTAAATTTTTATTAAAAAGAGGACAGTATAGCAAGCAAACTGAACATTATTTATATTTTTATTCTGCTCCACTGGCTGCATTAAATTCACCTATCTTTTAAATTAGTCTGTTAAGCCATGACTTTCCCTCCATCTGCTACTGTCCTATTCACTGTAACTGCCAGAATCCCAGGCCTTAGCTTTTCCTCCTCGCCTTTCCGCTCACCAACCAATCTACACTTTATCTGTTCCCCATCTTCAGCTATATATCATCATCATATGGTAGTGAGATGCCTAGTGGTTGCTGCCAGGCCTGGCTACCAATGATTTCCCTCAAAGGCCAGAACAGCCCTTGAAAGGGCCCTGCCCCATCTCCTGTATTTCACTGACAGAAACCAAGGCTTGAAGGCTTGCAATACTGTTTTGGTTGCCCAGCAACAGTCGTAACAACCACTGAGAGGACATTTATTTCTTTAAGGGTACAGGGCAGGCATCAATTCTATTATTTTGGGTTAGTTTTAGTCGTCCAATATATGTATTTTTTTACGATTTCAGAGTTTTTCTCATGATCTTTAAAAGGTCTGTCTTGTCTGTTTATGGCTCGAATGTCCAGATTTAAGAATTTTGCCATGTTGAGAAATAGATATACTGATACTAAAGGGAGAAAGAGAGCTGCAAATCTGTTACATTCTATAGTCCATTTCACTTATTTCAAAAGAAAAAAATATATCCGATAGGCTTTTATTCATTGCTCCCCAAAATTTCCCAGAAAAAAAAGTCATCAGAACTCCCCCACCCTGTATTTTCCCCACGGCCTTCTTATCTCTAGAACAGAGTTAACTGATATGTCTTGCAATAAAGCACCAGTAGATGAAAACCTGTCCTGAAGCTTCTTACACTTTTCATAGGCAAGAGCAACTGCACACAAGCACCAGACACCTTTCACATATAACTGCTGTGTAAACAGTAAGCCTTCCCATTTCTATTATGAAGAAACTGCTGCTTAGGTATTATTTGACATGCCTTCATGTACTACTAGTAGGCAGGGCAAGGGGAGTTGCACCCTGAAGTCAGGCACTAACTTGAGAAGGCCAAGCTATCAGGACAAAGCAGCTAACAGAAAAGAATGACAGAGTGGAAACATCAGCTAGTTTTACTCCTCGTTTGCCATCCTCCACCAATCCACAGCACACTACAAGCAGAGGGCAGCTACACAGCAGAGAACACAGCAGGCAGGCCAAACAGCTCTACATAACTCGTAAGTGAGCCAAGCCAGGATTACTAACCAAAGTATGAACATTTCCAAGATACTAGCCAGATCAAAGCATCACAACAAAAGGGAAACCATGCTGGAAGAGTCACTGTTCTAACTGCTTTCATCTTTTGATCCAAAATATTTATTTATTTTAAAAAATTATCAGTCGCCTTTCTGCCCTGCACAAACTCTAGGCAACTTACAATATAAATACCAAAATGAGTAAAACAAAATTTAAAAACAGAGTATATAAACCACTATTTTATTTTTAAAAAACCCAGCTTTATGGTGTAGTATGAGCAAACAGCAGCAAAAACTACTTGTTGCACACGCTACAGCCCTCAGCCCTACACTCATCTTGCACTCACCTAAGCAGGGTATACAAACAAGCTGCAACTAATAGAAAAGGAAACCCCTGCACCAAGGGCATGGGAGGAACAAAGCAAGATCCTCAAAGTGTGTTCTATGTCCATAAATCAAACTGCTTGTGCTCCATACTATGAAGTTATTAACACAAGGATGCAACGGGAGATACTCTGTGCAGTTTTATTTTTAACTTTGAATTGATGGGTGCAAACATGGTATCCCATGTAGGCAAGCATGGTATCCCATGAAGGCAAGAGCTACAAATCAAAATCACAAAAGGTTTTTTTTCCTCCTTAAAAGAAGCCTGAAAAAGAAAAACACCTTTTGTTCAACACAGAAAAACCCAAAGGTCCCTCGCCAGCAGGCAGGGCAGCCAGCCAAACACTCCTCCTTGCTGCAGACAACTCCTTTCTTAATCCACCTGGGTATTTCAAAACAAGAAGTCACCACCTGTTCCAACTAGTTTACTGAGGTCCCAGTCTCAAAGGATGTTTTAATTTTATGCCTCCTGGAAACGCCTTATGTATTATCTTCTCACCCCATCATTGAACAATGATTATATGTAGTCCAAAGCTTCTGGGTACACTCTATCATCTGCCCCATGAGACCTATGTTGATTCTGATGTCTCACGACTGAATAAAAGACAGAAAACTTTATTTTGCCATTAATTCTAGAATTCAGCCTTGCTTGAAAATAAGATGTCTGTGTTTTGTTTGTATGTTTGCTTTTGTGTAAAAGAAATCACCCACATTTAGCCAGTTTTCTGTGATACAGAAGGCATACTTAATGAACAACAGTATCTCCTTACTATAGCAGCAGTGTATGCACTATGACAATCTCTCGAGTTTCCCCTGAGGCAAATCACATTTATGCAAGTTTCCACCTTTAATTAGAAGCCCCAAGGAGGCTCTGAGTTTTTTTTTACTTGACAGTCTTAAGAACTGACCTTAGGCACTCTGAGGTCTGCTTACTTGAAAAATTTGCTCCTTCTTATACCCAGTCTTAGCAAGCTGCTTCAGAATTCTACAGGTAGTTTACGCCAGATATAAACACATTCTGCCTGAAATGCCAGTTGACTGACCCAGCCAAGCACCCAGGAGGTCTTCTGTTAAGACCTTAACAGAAGTTCCATTTGATGGTGGAACTGTTGAGCTGGTGGTGGGGTCTCTGGAAAAGCTGGCCAAGTGTCACAGCCATCTACTAGTCTTAGTATATTACCCCAAACCATTGCTCTTAAATGCATGATGGCCACCATGGTGCTCTGAGAGCTTCTGGGTATTTTTCAAGGATAGGGGTCCCAAAAGAGATCATGACAGACTAAAGGATGAACTTTATGAGCAAAAACCTCAGGGAACTGTGAAAGTTGCTGAAAGTGAAGCCACTGGAAACAATATTCACACGTATACAGGCATGCCAAAGCATCTGGAAGACCACAAAATAAAATGAAAAAACAGAACAGACAGTGCATATTGTCTACATGAGAAAACCATCAAAGAAAGTCACAGGAATATACTTTCTTGCCTCTAAAAAACCCACAACAGCAGCTAAAAAGACTACACTAGTCAATAAATTATGCCTCTGGCAATGATCAGGCCATAGAAAGGGCTTTATACATTTTAAGAATGTTCCTTTCCAATTCCACAAAATAATTCAAAACAGTCAAAATAAAGAAGGCTAACAAAGTTCCTTTTCCCTGTTCCAAGCTAATCCAACCCAAGCGGACACTTCTGAAATACAAGGAAGAGATTCTGCCAAATCAGCAAGGAAAGAACATTTATCCCCAAACTCCCAAAAGGATGTTACACACAATGTGAGGGATGTGGACAAATTTAGTTAATCACTGGAAAACAAAATCTGTGTCCAAGATGTGACAAACTAAAGAGGAATTTTGAATGTGACTGCTTCACAGCAAGACACCCAAACCCTTTTTAAACAGTAAATCACTCAACTGATTAAAGAGGCTACTGCCTAGCATGAAGTATTAAAGAAGTCAGCAACACAAAATCATCTGCAGAATGAGGGAGGTGTCCTTAACTCTAGTCCCCACAGAAGCTAGCAAACTCACCTTACACTATCCAGTCACCTTCTTTCATCTTAAACAGAATTTCTGTTCACTCTACTTTTTCCACCATGGAAAAAATTACTTCTGAAAATATCAGTGAACCACTTTTAAAAACACAACTCTTCAGCATTTCCATTAATGTCCATAAAATAATGTAATAAGTTTCAATCCTTTTTAGAACGTGGTATGTCAGGCAGCACTTTTGTTAGACAGATTCACTGATCCCACTGGTTATGTGGTTAAAACCATAAGCTTCTAATTTTTATCATGTTTACAGGAGGAAGAACTCAATTTTATTCAGTACTGGAATAGAAAACTTAATTAGCAAGGCAATTCACACCAGATTTTTATGTTATAGTTTATAAACTGTAGATGTACATCTCTTTATCATCACATGATCCGCACTGTCACATGGATCAGACTTTGTGCATTATAACAAGTTAGTGGTTCAAAGACACCTAATGAGTCCCTCGATTATACACTCTAGAGGACTAACTGGCAAAGGATCATGAAGTTTGTACAACACACGCTCCATCTCCCTTCTCCTTGGAAACAGTTGCAGCACAAAGAAACGGCAAGTCTCATTTTAAAAAACCCTTTAAAATACATCTGGGCCCTGACACAAAGCCAGCAGCAAGCCCAGGGAGGAGGAGACACCTAGCCTTGAAACTTTTCCAAGTGCCATACTGCTTCAGAGCATGCTCAGGAAAGAGGCTGTTATCAGCTTTCATGTAAGGGAAGCTGGCAGGTGGGAGAGTGATGACAAAGCACAAAATAGCCACTCTCAGGGTAGAAGAGGGAATTCTGGCCACCTTATTTTAAAGCCTAAATATCAATTTTAGGCTATGTCAAGTTCTGGGTTCAGATGAGCCCCTTAATTCAAGACAACATATCTTGTGACTCTGGCAAAAACAACAATGATCTCGAAGTCATCCAATAGCTAGCCCACAATGCACAGCTTTCATTACAGCTCAGCCTTTTAACTAAGACTGTTAGGTTTCTTAGTATAAAGAAACTGAATCGTCAGGCAAAGGAGACTTTAGACTAAACTGAAATTTGTTTTGGAGTATTGGGGCTAAGCCCCCAAAGCTGAAGAAAGATGACACCCAACAAATGAAAACAATTTAGAAGAAATTAAGAACACAGCTTAGTGGGATTCGGTTTCGTTTTCCCGGCCATGTCGGACGCTCCTCTCCGCAGGTCCGGGAGGAGACGTCCGAGCAGCCTGACCGGGCGGTTGACCTGCGAGGGTTAACCCCCAGGACTCCCAGTGAGGGAGGCAGGGTCCGGAGCGCGGCGGGAAGAACCCCCTGAAAGCAATGCAGGGGGTAAATTGCCCGTTTGCTCCAACGGAGGCCGGCAGACTTACGCAGCACTTCGCGTGCTGCCGGGCCATGGAGAACGGCAATAAGCAGATTTAAGGTGAAAACCTGTAAGTAAGCGAATCCCTTCTGATTTCTAAGCGTATGCGAAGGATTGGTGGGAGTTGAAGCTAAGAAGGTGCGGATTTCTTCCCCTTCACGGAGTTTCGGAACTTAGCTGGTGCCCCCCCCCCCAAGATGGCGACGAAAAAGCAGAGCCCCGAAATGAGTAAATCGGTGATGGCGATGTTACAGGGGAAGGGGGAAACTTCGGAAGAGATGGTCAGACGAGCGGTCTTTGAAGCTATGCAGCCCTTTGTAGCGAAGTTAAATGAAATGGGGCAAAAGGTTGATTCAGTGGAAAGCGAAGTGAAAACCATTGAAGAAACAGCGTCTGGAGCAGAGCAGTCTGCACGCAAAAACGTAATACTCATGAAAGCAACAAGTAAAGAAGTGAAGCTCTTGGAGAATCAAATAATAGGATTGCAAGTGGACCGTGCCCAAATGGTACTGCGTCTTCAGAATGTAAAAGAGGAGCAAAGTGAAAATTTAAAAGATTTGGTGTCGGGACTTTTGGCGTCATTCGCAAAGGCAACTAAGGAAGAGTTAAAAAGCGATATTTTGGAAGTCCGTCGGACATCTTCAAAGTATGCAATGAAGCGTCAGCTGCCTCGCGAGATTATTACTGACTTTTCATCTAAGAAGACACGGGACACCATCTTATATAATTCGTACAATGTGGACTTGGACTATTTGGGCAACAAGGTTAAAATATTGAAGGAGGTTCCATTTTTGGCTCGTAAAAGAAGATTTAAGTATAAAAGACTTGCGGCTTTTCTGAGGAAATGTGATATAAAATACAAATGGTTGTTTCCGGAAGGCGTCTGGTTCAGATATAAGGATCAAACTTACAAGATTACATCGGAAGTACAGCTGACAGACTTTTTGTTCAACCATCAGGAGTTTCAGCAAGAAGAAAGTCCAAAGTCTGAAGGGGAAAGGGGGGGGAGGAGAGAACGAGCGCAGCTGTTGCAGCTGCGCAGAGAGAACAGAGACCGAGACGCGGGGGGGGGGGGGGGAAGACCTGATCCTGAATATAGTCTGTATTGTATAAGATCTACCAATCTGATAGCATATTAGAAAGTTAATTTTAAAGAAAAGTTGCAGCATGAAGGGAATACAAGACATGTAGAGTAGTGTGCGTTTTTTGTTTATATGTTGCTCTTCCCTTTTCCCCAGTCCCCCCTTTTCCCCTTATATCTTTGTAGTCTTTTGTAGTTTTTTATGTTAGATATTAAAAATAAAAAAATTTACACAAAAAAAAAAAGAACACAGCTTAGTGGAGGCCTTGGCCAAAAAATTAAAAGCCAAATTCATCTTTCAGCCTTCAGGGTTTTGTATTTTAATGACTGTGTTTTCTAACTACAGCTACCACAAAACCTGACCATAACCTCATCACAATTTCTTTTTAATTTTAATAAAGCTGTGACAAAAGTGTTATCACCACTCATCACCACATCAAAAAACAAATCTCTAACCCTAACTTAACTTCTCCCCAATTTCTTGTAATTCCATTATTGCTTTTAAAATCTGTTTCACTAAATATTGGAGCTACTGTAAGAAGCAACTGAAGTCATCCACCAATGGTATAAATTTAACTTTTCATAAACAAGTAGTGACAAAAACATTTATTTTTATGTCATGTGGCAAAATGTTTTGACGCAAAATAAGTAAGTTTTGTACCTCCACTGAGAACTGCTACTGCTGAAAATACTGGGCACCACAATGGAATCTGTTGAACCAAGGCTTAGTAATTGCTCAGAATTTGTATTCTTCTGGACTCAGTGTGGAAGCACAACACCATTCAACTCCAGCAAGCAAAACCAGCAGCAACTACTTGGCTGTCCTCAATAATGAGCTGCAAGGAGCAAGTTTCAATTCACATGAATGTCATGATCTTCTCAGTTTTATAAGTCTGAAATTCAACTTTCCTTCAACGCACAATCATCATGAAATGTAGATGAAGAAGGAAGTAGGATAAGACTATGGCTGCAATCCTATCCTCGCTTATCTGGGAGAAAGTCCAACTGAATTCAACTGGACCGAAAGTTTATTTCCTACTACTTCTTTCCCACAGGTATCTGAGTCTTCCTATGCTGACATCTTATGACCCAAGACTGCATCCAACACCACAATTAATGGCAGCAGTCAGAAAAGTGTGTCAGATTTAAGTAGGCTGGGGGGAGCGAGCAGGATTTTTACTTTTGGTGGCTGTGGTTGCAGAATGTGGCCAAACTGCAAATATCATTAAAAAGGTTGAAGAATTCTTTGCCTTTCGATTGTATTGCTATTGTCTTTTTTAAAAGTCAGTGTACTAAAACACAAATTAACGTTATTTCCAATTATTTATCTGCTGCATAAATAGGAATGGATAGACTCACAGCTACTTCTTGTAATAATAACTGTGCTTATCTAAGCTTTGGTTACTGAAAACTTAAAACAACAAGTAAATTAAAATTGATATAAAATTCAGAGAAGGAAAGATTATTTGATTGGTAAGCTGCAGTACTGCAGTCCAAACTCTGCTCACGACCTGAGTTCGATCCTGGCGGAAGCCAGATTCAGATAGCTGGCTCAGGGTTGACTCAGCCTTCCATCCTTCCGAAGTCGGTAAAATGAGTACCCGGTTTCCTAGGGGTAAACTGTAGATGACTGGGGAAGGCAATTGCAAACCACCCCGTAAAAAATTTGCCAAGAAAACGTCGTGACGCAATGGCCCCCCATGGGTCAGTAATGACTCGGTGCTTGCACAGGGGACTACCTTTACCTTTAGGAAGAAATTAAGGAAATGTTCTGGATTCTGAAGACCCACAAAGTGTGATCTCTGCTTGCCATGTAACTAACCAACTAGGTAACCTAGGTCCAGTTATTTTGTCTCAGTCTAACAGTGCCATCTTAAAAAGAGTAACACCTAAAACCATTGGCTGCTTAGGATGGCACTGTAAGCTATCTAGAAATTTCAAGAAGTTTTGAAGCCATGGGGGGAGAACCCCCATTTTTCCCTGGCTTTTCAGGCAACACAAAGAAATACTGGGGGAAACTGAAACACATGCCATAGTTCCTTAATAAATCTAAACTTATTTTACTGTAATATCCAATTAATAATTTTATAACTTGAGGTATAAAATTGTAGTATTCAGCATACTTATGAAGTTTGAAATCTTAAACACTGTAGTTTTCTACAAGCATGATATCTAAACAGAATTCATGTCATCTTATTTAACTTCTTTGTGAACCGACTAATATATCTAAAGTTCTTATTTCACTGAACTATTAGATAATTTCCTAAGCCTATCTAGCAAGATCTTTGCAAAAGTTTGATTCTAACTGTGGGGATTTCCTGATGCATAGCCCAGTCTCTTAGTCACTACATTAGCTCTCTATACAATTGATCTATTTTCAGTAACTGGTGTGTTGAGAGAAAAGCAACCGTAGCTAAAAATATCGCGTGCACATCAGTTAAGTGCTAGAACCACTGTGCCAAAAACTGAAGTTATTTGGTCTTAATAGATGAAGTAGGAAATATGTGGCTCCAGTTACTAGGTAGGCAACTGCAGGGGGGAAATAGCTATAAACCAAGACCCAGCAATTTTGCAGCAGCTGACTACACTGCTACCAAAAACACACTAAAAAAACCCTGAAACCAGTGTTCAAATAATGGGCAAAGAGACAGCAAAGCCCTTAATAAAATCCATGAGCCCCAGCACGTCTCCATAAGTTTAACTTGTTTCAATTGATCATGAAGTCACATATACAATTATGTTCCTACACAGTATAGTATCACTTGTTCATATTCTGAGGTCATTGTGAACCAGGTATATGAAGGCATATGCACAATAATCAGGAAAGATTCTTATGCCCTCTTCAGTTCACATGACAAATTGTACCAATACCAAACTCCTCCTTAACTGCACTAAAATGAGGCAGTTCTGTTCTTGTGCACATTATTTTGGGGGTCTCATAATCAAAATGCATGCAAACACAAAACCTGCTGTAACCACTCTACTCTCATCCTCTTTGTTCTCAGTATGTTTGGGAGACATGAGATTCAAAAAGGAAAATTCTGAACTTATATACTGTAATATAAAGTGGATAGCCCAGAATGGCAGTGGATAATGGATAATTTTTGCTTCTTGCTGTGCCTCTGGGATAACACAGGGATACCACATACCATCCCTACCCCTTAGCAACTTTTAACGTTTAATATAAAAAATTAACATGCCCGAGGGTTTCCCCAGAAGTACAACTGTTCTCTCGAGATCAATTCCTGTGGAAAAAAATGGCTGTTTTGGAGGGTGGACTTTACAGCATTATCCCCTATTGGGGCCCCATCCCTTCCCCAAACCCCAACATCACCAAGATCTGCTCTTAAATCTTAAGGAATTTCCCAACCTGGAGTTGGCAATTCTAGCTGTAGTCTCACTTAGAACTGGGCCCTCAGAGACCTCAGGTTGTTTCCAAAAATTCATTTCCGGTTCTTCCTATTGGTTCGTGAACATTCCCCTGAGGATATTTAATTTGTTTTATCTTATTTTTTATGGCCACAAAAGAACTTCCTGGTAGGCTAATATTCTGGAGAGCTGCCAGCCCCCACTATTCTTTTCCTATCTGGCCTGGGCTGCCTGGATGTCAGAGCCCCAAACTAGGACTGCTCTAATGCTCCATTTTGCCAAGCCTGGTGCTGTTGTGAGCAACTAGAGTTGCCAGCCTCCAGGTCGGGCCTGCAGATCTCCTGGGATTACAACTGATCTCCAGAAGGAAGCAGCAGCTTTGGAGGGTAGGCTCTGTGGCATTATACCCTGCCGAGGTTCCTCCCCAAGCCTCCAGGAATTTCCCAACCCGAATTTGGCAACCCATCTCACTCCGCTTCGTCCCAGGCTTCTGGCCCAAGCCCCAGCGCGCCCCCTATTTGTGAGCACCTCATCAGCGCCCCCCTCCCCGTCCATCCCGTCGCACATCGCACTTGCTAAGCCGTCACGAGCCGCCGCCGCCCACCCTCTCAAAAGTCCTAAAAAGTTGTGACTCTTTCAACGGAAAGTTCTGGAAGCTCCTGAGGTGAAGCGAGGATCGACGGGAAGGGCCACAGGCGAGCCTTGGGGAGGAGGCCTCTGGGAGGCCAAGGCGTCGGGCCCACCTACCCGTCCTCCTCCACTAGGCCTTTGACGCATGGCGAATCAGTTTACCTCAAGGCAAGCGAAGCTCTCCCTCCCCTCACGCGCAGGCGCCCCCCGGAAGGCCTCACCGCGCAGCCACCCCCTCCCAAACCAGAGGCGTGAGGTAAGAAGAGCCTTCCCTATCCTTTCCCCACCTCGACGGGGGAAGACGACGACCACCCGGCTACGACCCGCTCTCGTCCGCCTTCTACCACCTCGCAGCAGCCGAAGGCCCAACTCCTCGAACGCGCGCGTGGCTGTAGCAGGGAGACGACTGGGAGATGTAGTTGTTCCGTGCCGCTAGTGCCGCCTCGATCGCTATAGATGACGCTGGAGAGAACTATAACTCCCAGCATGCTTAGGCGGAGGCACGCGTTTTCCGTCGCGTCTTCTCGCGCCCCCTCCTGCTCGCGCCCCACCTCACTCGCTGGTCCTCTCGTTCTCGAGAGCTGTGCTGGAAGCTGATGGGAAATGTAGTCATTTCGTGGCCGCCGCGGATGTCAGCTTTTATGGGATGACACGGAACAGGACTACAACTCCCAGAAATGGCTGGCGAGAGCGACGTGCTCCTGAGGATTTGGGGATGGAAT
The DNA here is from genome assembly GCF_028583425.1 of Eublepharis macularius. NCBI lineage: Eukaryota > Metazoa > Chordata > Lepidosauria > Squamata > Eublepharidae > Eublepharis > Eublepharis macularius. The sequence goes on along the minus strand of NC_072804.1, from coordinate 38,347,696 downwards.
TAGGGCTGCTAGATCACGTTTGCAGTAGCTTGGGGGGTGGAGCTTAGAGAGGGGTGGGGTTTGGAAAAGGGAGGGAGCTCGCCGGGGTAGTGTAGAAAAGTCCACCCGCTAAAGCAGCCATTTTCTTCAGGGAAATTGATCTCTGCTATCTGGCGATCAGTTGTACCTCTGGGAGATCTTCAGTTACCAAAGCAAAGAGAAAGCCAGGGGTAACAGACCACTAAGCAAGAAAGGGAACACACACACCCTGCCGAGGAGTAATTACTCAATGTAGAATAACACTACTTGTAGAGAGTTTCTAGGAGTTCTCTCAGCCCCTCCCACCTCACAGGGTGTTTTGTTGTGCGGATAATAACATACTTTGTAAACCGCTCTGAGTGGGCATTAAGTTGTCCTGAAGGGAGGTATATAAATCGAATGTTATTGTTGTTGTTATTACTTAATTGCATATAAATTCAAAGTACAAAGTGCAATAAATAGGTGCAGTACAAAAAGTGAGATTAATATACTATTAATATACACAATAAATCATAGATATCACGTCCAAGATGCAAAACTAAATCCACGCATTCCCCAAGAATCTGGGCTTCAAAAACAACGGTCACAGAAGTGACGTCATCATGCAGCACCGGGAGAACACGCATAGCACGCACGTGGATGGCCGGGCAAGGGTGGCACCGGCAACCCTAGATCCAGGATATCTTCCAAAGTGTATTTCGATATCAAAGGTGTTCTGGAGTAAGAGTTCTTGTCCTTTCTGTCTTGGTTATGTTATTGGAAAATACCCTCTATGAGCTATAGTCAGATATATATTGAGAAACTGGCACAATTTACAAATAAAATTTATTTTCTCCTTTGGAAGGGGTAAAACCATTTTTTTTTTCAAAGAGGCTTGAATCTCTGTGCAATTAAACATGTTGCATAATATGTTATCTCAATGATTTTTACATAGAAGTAAGTTTACTATTATCACCATATCATCTCTTTATTATATCTTTAATGTTTAGTAGTTCAAGAAATGCCTGGGGCAGGTAATGAACTCCATTGCTTCTCTCTCTGTTGTGCTGGGAGGTGCATAGAAACGGGGGCTTATAACAAAGGTGAAAAAAAAACCACGATTCATTGTTGGTCTTTCTGTGCAGTCCCACATGGGATTGTGCATGTGCAGGCCTGCCAATTTGTAGGTTCTATAGCTAAAATTCCTCTAGGGGGCGTCTGCCCCTTCCCAGCGTGCATGTACGGCTTGTTTCCCGCCAAAACAGCCTGCTCTCTGGGAGGAACAATGCTCCTGTCATCTTTTGTTGCCTGTTGGAGAGGTTCTCTGCAACCTTCCTCCTTCAATTTCGTTCTTCACTTGGGAAGAAAAAGAGAAAAATGGTCAAAATGACTGGAAAAGGGTACTCAGCGCCAGGGCCGGTGCCAGGGTTTCTGGTGCCTGAGGCCAGATACCTGTCCCCACGTTGCACACATGCGTGCAACCAGACTGCGTGATGACATCACTGTGCATGATGTCATCGTGCAGGGCATGCCGCTGCAAGCCAGCTGCCCCATTGGCATGGCAGGCAGCTGGGATGGCGCGAGGGTGGCCTCCCAGCCCTCCCGCTCAGTTGCCCCGCATTGCCCCGGCCACCTGCCGCGCCTGGCTGGCCTGCAGCTGTGTGCTGGTAGCGGTAGCAGCAGTACAGGGCAACTGAGTGGGAGGGCTGGGAGGCTGCCTGCTCAGCTGCGCCGCACTGCCATCGCCAGCACACGTTCCTGGCCAGGCACAGTATCTGTGGGCCAGGTGCAGCATGCGGCTGGGGCAGCGCATGTGTGTCCTCCCAGCCCTCCCGCTCAGTTGCTCCGCATGCCACCCCGGCTGCCTGGCCTGCAGCTGCTGTGCCCAGCCGAGAGTGCGTGTTGGTGGCGGCGGCGGCAGCGTGGAGCAGCTGGGCGGGAGGGCTGAGAGGCTGCAGCAGCTCAGCTGCGGGCCAGGCACAGCAGGTGGCCGGGGTGGCATGCAGGCGGCTTCCCAGCCCTCTCGCTCAGCCGCCAGCGCTACCACCACCAGCTCCGGGGCGTGCGCCCCCGCCCCCAGTCAGTGCTCAAGGTGGCTGCCGGCACCACCTTCGTGGACGCGCCGGCCCTGCTTAGTGCAGTACCAAGATGACAAGAACTGATGGGCACTTGCTGTGTCTTGTCTGTTTCAGAGAGGGGCATAACATTAACCTGTGTAAACATTGCCAGAGCTTCACCCCTAAATCCAGAGCCGAGAGAGCTACCAGGCCCAAAGCCATTTTATGGGAACAGGCACTGTCGGTTGCAACTAGCCCTTCTGCTAAATCAGCCAAATCCTCTGGTCTAGCAGAGCTCACCGATTGATTGGCTCTGACAGCTCTTGCACCTTGGGAGACACTGGGCCACTCAGCTCCAACCACAGAGCCTTGGATCGGGAAACATCATTCGAGCTCGAGTGCACCAAGCTCATCGGATCTGTCACGGAGCCAACTCTCCGATTGAGGCAGTCTGAGCCCTTTGGACCCGGCTTCAAACACTCCAAGCCATTGAGTTTCAACTGCAGCTTGGATCTGACAGTGTTCTGAATCTAGAGAGCCATGGGATGTGACAGTTTTAACTCTATTGGTGAAACCTGCTATGGCGGACCAAGACACGCTTTTAGCTCAGTAGGGTGTGGATCCGAAGTAACGGAAGGTTACAGACCCTCCAGAACCAGTCACCAAATTGCAACACTATGTTTAAAGAAAATTAAAGATTAAGAGGTTTGAGCACAGACTTCAACTAGTTGCACATCTCAAACTAGTTTTTAATCTAACAGTGCCACCCTGAGGGCAAGAGCTGGAAAGGCCTGGAGCTTAAAAATTATAGTCAAATGTTACTTGTTAACCAAACACCTTACGCACCTGAACCCCTAACACAGGGTTTAAAAAGGCAGAAAGCTGTAAGGAAGGATCAAGATGGGTAGATGTGTTTGTCTGTAGCAGTTGAAAAGAGCAAAAGTCTAGTAGCACCTATAGAAAAGAGTCCAGTAGCACCTTTAAGACCAACCAACTTTACTGTAGCATAAGCTTTCGAGCATCACAGTTCTCGAGGGAAAACTCCCATTTCTGGATACCTTGGTCATCCGCAAAGCAAACTTTCAGTTAGGTCACAAGGTCTACAGGAAACCAACTCACACTGATCGGTACTTACACAAAAACTCCAATCACCACCCCCGACAGAAAAGAGGCATAATGAAAACATTAGTGGATCGTGCAAGACGGATATGTGAGCCGCACTTTCTCAATGAGGAAATTAATCATCTAAACCACGCACTTCAGACAAATGGCTACTCCAGAAATGAAATCCGAAGAGCAATCAAACCCAGGATGAATCAAACAGCCAAGGAAAAACAGTCTCCTACCGGAAAAGTGTTTTTGCCATATATCAAAGGAATTACTGATCAGATGGGAAAGCTTATGAAAAAGCATAACCTTCAAGCAGTATTCAGACCCACCCGAAAAATACAACAGATGCTACGATCAGCAAAAGACAGTAGAGACCCCCTCACCTCTGCAGGAGTATACCGTATACCCTGCAGCTGTGGACAAGTTTACATCGGGACCACAAAGCGTAGCATCCAGACAAGAATAAAAGAACATGAAAGACACTGCAGACTTGGACAACCTGAAAAATCAGCAGTGGCTGAACATAGCCTAACTCAAACAGGGCACAGTATCTTATTCCAGGACACCAAAATACTGGACAACACTTCCAACTACTTTGTCAGACTGCACAGGGAAGCCATTGAAATTCACAAGCATAAGCAAAACTTCAACAGGAAAGAAGAAACCTTAAGAATGAACAGAGCATGGTTTCCAGTTCTGAAAAACACCAGGCTAACAAAACACTCTATACTCAACAATAGCCCTGCAGAGAAGATTAGCACATCAAGCACCAATCCATATGCAAAAGAACCTCCTCAGGATACAGTGAAGCCTCCCGCCATTAGCATTCCACACCCTGGGAAACTCTTACAGGATGACTCAGCTCAACCCCACCCCTCCTGAGTAGATACAAATGACCTGCCAACATCTTTTCCACACTGTGACACTGAGAGATCTCTGTCTTTTGGTGCTACACCTCTGAAGATGCCAGCCACAGCTGCTGGCGAAACGTCAGGAACTACAATGCCAAGACCACGGCAATACAGCCCGGAAAACCCACAACAACAATCACAGTTCTCTTCGCCAGATGCATGGAGGGTAAGAAGAAACTGGTCAGATACATAGGTGGAGAGGGGAGGGGGGAGTAGATGCAATCAGTGGCTTCTGATAATGGGATCAGTTGGCTTCTGATAATGAAATCAGTTACTTCTGATAATGAGATAACCATTCATAGTCTCTATTCAATCCAAGCCTGACTGAATCAAATTTACATATGAATTCCAATTCAGCAGCTTCCCGTTGGATTCTGTTTTTGAAAGGCTTCTGTTGAACTACAGTGACCTTTAAGTCCTTGATGGAATGTCCTGGTAGATTGAAGTGTTCTCCCACTGGTTTCTGGATGTTGCCATTTTTAATGTCAGATTTGCGTCCATTTATTCTTTTGCACAGAGGTTGGCTGGTTTGTCCAATGTACAGAGCAGATGACATTGTTGGCACATGAGGGTATATATCACATTGGAGGATGAGCCGTTGTAAGAGCCAGAGACAGTGTAGTTAACGCCATTGGGTCCTGTAATTGTATTTCCTGGGCAGAGTTGGCATCTGGGTTTGTTGCAGAGTCTGGTACCTGTGTTGGTGACTCTGCTAGTTGATTCATGGTTGTAAGTGAGAAGTTGTTTAAGGTTGAGAGGCTGTCTATAGGCAAGAAGAGGTCTTCCACCCAGGGCTTGTGAGAGAGAGGCATCATTTTCCAGGATGGATTGTAGATCACTGATGATACATTGGATGGGTTTGAGCTGGGAACTATAGGTAACAACCACTGGTGTTCTGTTGTTAGTTCCTTTAGGTTTGTCCTGGAGCAGGCTGTTTCTGGGTACTAGTCTAGCCCTTTCAGTTTGTTTCCTCACTTCATTTGGTGGGTACTGTAGCCCTAAAAATGCTTGTTGTACATCTCTGAAGTGGGAGTCCCGATTAAGAGCATTGGAGCAGATACGACTGTAACGTAAGGCTTGTCTGTAGACAATAAGCCAAGTGGTATGTTTAGGGTGATAGCTGGAGGCATGTAGATATGAGTATCGGTCGGTGGGTTTCCGGTATAAGGTGGTATTTATCTGTCCATTATGTAGTTGTACAGTGGTGTCCAAGAAGTGTACCTGTTGTGTATAGTGGTCCAGGCTCAGGTTGATAGTAGGGTGAAAGTTGTTGAAGTCCTGATGAAATCTCTCAAGGGCTTCCTTCCCATGGGTTCAAATGATGAAGATGTCACCCAAGAATCTTAAGTACAGGAGTGGTTTCAGTGGATGGGAGCTGAGGAAGCATTGCTCCAAGTCCACCATGAATATGTTCCCCCCATGGAGTTTTGCACATATAGGTGGGGGCACCCCAACATCCAAAGGACATGGGTATATCAGCACATGTCGGAGTGCTGTCCTGTTCTACCAAGCAAGGGGGCATCAGTGGTATCCTTCTCCGTGCTGGGTGTATGTCAGCAGAGTTGTAGGCTCCGGTGATGCAAAAGACCTCTAGACTATCCAGTGCCATCACTATCCCCTCTGCAGTTGGTTGCTATACATTATTTCTACACTGCAGAGGAAGCAAGAGAAATGCTGAGTTGGAGAATACTCCGCTTTCGGGGGGTCTCAGGATGGTGTTGTCTGTCATCTGTGTAGTGTAAGGTGCTGGCATCAAGTTTCAGCTGATTTATGGCAAAGCAGAGGTGGTTTGCTATTGCTCGCCTCTGGATAGCGACCCCAGACTTCCTTGATGGTCTCACATCCAAGTACTAACCAGAGCCAACCCTGCTTAGCTTCTGAAAGCTGCCAAGACAGGGCTAGCCTGGGCTGTGTAGGGTAGGGCAATCTGCTCTTTATCCAGCTATAAAAAGGCATCTAGACATAGCTGAAAGTGATAGGCTTACTCTTTCCATGTTACTCCATCAAGAATGGGCTGGCGTCACTCAGAACACATGAGGGCACTTTTCATTCATCTTCCTCCAATGCGAATTCACCTTCAGGACTTCCTTTCAGTCTGGATCAATTCCCAAGAATCCCGACTCTGTCTTGAGATCTTGGCGCCCTCAAAAATGTGGAGACTAGGGCATTTGCTGAAGGGGATTGGATCTTGATAGATGGTGCCAATTCCATGCACACAGGTCTGCTCTGTTGCTGTACCTAGAAACGTGACCAATAGAGTTGTGATAGTGCAGCACCTTCTTCCTCACCAAGCCAGATTATCTAGGATTTATTCCTGGATTAGGCAGTTTTCAAATTAGTGATCTGGCTTTCATCAGAAGAACTTCATAACCCCAAAGGTCTGCTCATATGGCACCAAGAGTTCCCTTGCACATGCACTGCAGCTGAGTCACCAGTTGATGGCAGTGTTTGATAGCAAGTTATGAATTCAATTAGACAAACTACACTTTGACACTGAAGGAAGAGGCAAATCATACCAACAATAAACCTAGATCTTTATTAGGATCCACAAAGGCTTTATTAGGATCCACAAAGGCTTGGTTTAAACATGACACCAGGTGAGGCAAGGCTCTCTCCTGTGGAGCTTTACACCCACACAGAATCTCATTTAAACTGGGCTGCATTGCATGGGTTTCTTTGCCTGCATCCAGATTTAATGGCGCCCACGTAAGGTCAGCCTTGGTTAATAATTGGATGAGGGACCTTAAAGGAAGACCAGGGTTGCTATGCAGAGGAAGGCAATGGCAAACCACCTCTGTTAGTTTATTGACTGGAAAAGCCCAGCAGGGGTCACCATAGTGACACAAAGTGGCTTACAATGTTCTCCCTGTCTTTTTTATCTTCACAACAACCCTGTAAGGTAGGTTAGGCAGAGAGTGTATGACTGGCCCATGGTCACCCTGTGAGCTTCCATGGCAGAGTAGAGATTCGAACCTGGGCCTCCTTGATCCTAATCCAACTCTCTAACCACTATGCAACACTGCCTCTTAATTCTGCTAGGAGTGGTTCCAAAGACTACAGTGGCATATTCAATATGCTTCAAAATCTCCAGTCCCTCTGCAGAGGAAAGTCTTTGATGGTCCCTTTGAAAAGAGGAAGAACTGAAGCCTGTCTAGAGAGTCTTGCCTAACACATTCACAATCAATCCAGGGAAGAGGTGAAATGCCGACCTGGGGTGGGTATGGCCACAATTTATGCACAATCCACTAGACATCAAAGTGGGGTTCTTTTATTTCTGATATGGAGATAGCCTTTACATTTTAACCTCCCCACCCTGGAAGAAACACTAGTTTGTGCTGTATCCCAGAGGGCGCAATTGTCACATTACACAAAACTCTGTGCCCCCTAAGACTTCAAAAACTTACACGCTCACATCTATGAAATTTATTTCACTCTAAGTGATGTGCCGGCATAGATATCTTTCTCTCTGTGACCAGGACAAAAACTGAACTGTCTTAATTGGAACCAAAAGGACAGAGGGCCCCTGAGCGTATGCTGAGTGCTGCTTTGCTCTGACCACTCCCTTACCACGCTCAGTCCCGGTTCATCCGGCGTTTAGGCAAGACCGAACCCTGGTACCATCTGGACTGCCCATTTTTCCAGTTCCCGGCTCCACCTGGCCGCCCTCCGCCACCAGGTGCCCGCGCTAGTTCTGGGCAATGCCTGGGTGAACCGAGCTAAGAGCGAGTCCCCGCCCAGTTTGCAAATCTAACATCCCTGATTGGTTCGGTTCCTGGTGGGGCGGGACATGGGACTCCAGGCGCGGTATAAGGCGGCGCTCAAACAATGCGTTCTCCGATCCCGGTTGGGTCGCTTTGCAAAAGGGTTCGACGGCGCGCACGGGAGCCGGAGAAAGACGCGGGTGTAGGGGAGGCGGGGGCGCTGCTGCAGCAGTCCGGAGCGAAGGGTTCCGCCGCCGCGGGGAGCGCCCCGTTCCCACGAGACGCCTGGCCACAAGACGCTTTGCCTGGCACGTGGGAAGGAGGGCGAGTGGCCAGGTGCCCGGCGCGGGGGCGGCCATGGAGCTGGACCCTCCCCACCAGCCCTACTTCTTCGAGGCCGACTGGCAGGCCGAGGACTTCCACCGCTCCAGCGCGCCCAGCGAGGACATCTGGAAAAAGTTCGAGCTGGTGCCCGCGCCGCCCCTGCTGCTTGCCGCCGGCTCGGCCCGCGAGGAGGCGGACCACCTGCTGGAGCCCGGCGGGCTGCTGGGCAACCTGAGCGCCTTCGTCCTGCGCGACTGCATGTGGAGCGGCCTCTCGGCCCGGGAGCGCCTGGGCAAAGCGCTGGCGGAGAAGCGGGCCGGCCCTGCCGCCAAGCCCTCCTTCGGCCCGGACCTGGGGCTGGGCGGCGAGTGCGTGGACCCCGCCGCAGTCTTCCCCTGCCCCTTGGCCGACGGCAAGGGGCCGGCCTCGTCCTGCTCGGACAGCCCGAGCGAGTCGGGTAAGGCGGAGCCCGGGCGGGGCGGGGGCTGGCCGCGGGGCAGGGTCGCGCAGCCTTGCGAATGCCGGGCGCCGCCGCCGCCGCGGCGTGTGCACGCATGTCGCTCCGGGTGGGGAAGGCACCTGCCCGGGCCGCGATGGGGGCGAGGACTTCTCGGCACATCAGCTGGGCGCTGCTGCCCATCCTGCATTGAGTTGGGTTGCCAGCTCTGGGTGGGAAGTTCCTGCAGGTTGGCGGGGTGGAGCCGCTGGAAAGCAGCAACCTCCGCCGGGTATAATGCCACACAGTCTACATTTCAAAGTAGCCACTTTCTACAGGGGACCTGATCTTTGTTGCCTGGAGATCAGCTGTGATTCCGGGATATCTCCGGCCACCGCCTGGAGGTTGGCAAGCCAGCCTGAGACTTGTGCGGGGCTTCGCTTGCATGCGCCCGCCCCGCCCGCCTTTCCTCGCTGGCTGGCTGGCTCGCTTGCACAACTTTTTGAGCCCAGCCCTGCCGCTTCCTTCTCGAAGCTCTGCAGACCGGGAGCCAGACCGGTTTTCGAACCTTTCCCCCAGCCTGTGGACATCGAGGTGGAAGAGCTCTTGCAGTGGATCAGAAAGGAGCACTTCCTTCTCTGATGTAGGAACCAAGGAGGCCTTTGTTTGACAATAACAGGAAACCCAGGCTTTGGTGTCTGGAGGTGGGAAAGTATTGGCTTATGTACCTTGCAGAATTTTCTCTCTCTTGGAGCCTGGAGGGGTGTCCTTGTGCCTCTTAATACATTAGAACTCCTTTGGGGTTTCAATTGGGAAGGTGCCTGCTGTCTTAGGGTATATGTGCCTTATAAAATGTCACTTCATTTCCTCAGACTCAAGCTTTGTCCCTTCCCTACAGTAAATAACAGTGTTCCTTGTTGGATCTGTAAAGCTTCAGTTGAGTAGGACTAGCAAGAAGTGGCTAGCAGGACTCCGCTGCCCCCAGCTTGCTCTAGTGTATTGCATTGCTCTTCCGGAAGATGGGGCAGCTACATGATGTAACACGTGGCTGAAATCCCAGGTGCCCAGTTGTCAGGGCTCCTAGGAATCTGTTGTGTTTACATTCCTGCTTGAAGGAAATCAGTGGAGCTTCATAAATTAGAAATATTATGAACTTTGAACCCTTTATTGCAAAAGTCTGAGAGCATGCTGGGAGGGGGGCAGCAATGTTGCCCCTTCTATTAAGGATAATGTGTGAATGGTGAGGCTTGGATGGGAGACTTTCTGGCTCACAGCTCAGTCTCTTGTTTTAAATAAATAAGTGGGGGGGGGGGTGGAGAGAATGAAGCATTTGGTGTCTGAGCCTATTTGTACCAAATGTCCAAAGACATGAACTGTAGAAAAAGATACCAGCCAGGTGTCTGCTTCTAGCAAGTGCCCAGGGAAGGGGATTTTCCTCTACTTTCCCCCCCAAAACCAGAAATTCTCATCCTTTGTAATCTACATTTCCCTTCCTGTAAATGGATGTACCTCCCTGGCTTGGAAACGATGGAGAAAGTGTGCACAAACCATTTGCCCAGCATAGGGATTGTGATGCATACAAATGACCTCCTTGTGCTTTGTTTGTGCGCTTAAATAGAAAATACTGGATTGTTTCTTAAAATTATTATTGGGAGTAGATCCTCAGTTTGAACTAAAATCTGTAGTGGAAGGAGTTGGGTAAGAAACACCTATAGTAAGGTAAACTGAACTGCTTACGTGTTGCGTGAGATGCACAAATTCTGTGAGGGAGCCAAGGAGGACGGTTTATTGCTTGAAATTTGATGCAACCTTGAAATGGGCGCCTGGCATGAACAGTTGGGTTGAGTCACTGGGTGAGTAGTGGCTGCATGTGACTCACTGCCAAGATTGCTTCTCAGCTCTAGCCCTGTTCAAATTGGGTATAAGGTTTAATTACATTAAGCGATAGGCAGATCTTACAGAGGCTTAATCTCGGTTAGGCAAAGGGGGTGGAGACTGTTATTGATTCACTTTAATCATGCCTCTCTGTTGACCTGGACGTTACCCCCATCAGTTTCTTCCTCAGAAGCTGTTTTCAGCCAACCCTGTGGGCTCCCCTGAGACAAAAAGCAACAGATGCAAACAATAAGCCATGGGGGGAGGGAGTTGGTCATGGATGCTCAATGACTGATTAGAGTCCAAGCCAATAAGGGATGGAGAGAAGGTAGCGGCAAGATTCCAAGCCCTGCCCTGGCCACTTTCCAGCATGCTTGGAGGAAGAAAGGCCTGCAAGCTGAGATTTTTTTATTATTATTAATGGGGAAATAATATTATGCACACAATGGGAGTTTAGAAGGAGGAAATTGCAGCATGCAAAACAAGTGGTAACTGTTCAACGTAGCTTGTGTGTGGACATACGTGGCAGGAAGAAGTATTGGGTGAGGTAGGCAATATTCCAAGGTAGGCAAGGGACCTGTGATTCTGAATTACTGGGAAGATGAGGAGGGCATTTGAGCTGATGTAACTTGTCTCTGCATGCCAGCCTGCCCCTGTCAGCATGCATCTTCCAGCAACTGCTAAAGATACCAGACTCAAGGCACAAGGTAGAGTCTGAATAAGAGTTCAGGTGAAGCTTCTGTTGGGTTCAGCGACTATTGCATTTGTGACCTGTTCAGAGCTGTAGTACACTGCTGTGTGGAGTTCATGTCTCAGTTCTGGTGAGCTGACTGAAACAAGACCATTTTTTTTCTTTCATGGCTGAAAAGCTTCATTTCTCACAGCTGATGTAGGTGCAGTCGTTCTTGAAGATACAGCATGATTGCTTCATGCTCCGCTTCAGCCTATCCTGCATTTCTTTGTACTGATGGGGGGGTTGCTTTTAAAAATGGGCTCTCCCCAAGCGGTTTCTTAGAAGAGTGTGGAGGGAGATGCTCTTCTGTTGCAGAATGATCCTCTCTGTAAGGTCAAGAATCCTAAGGAAAACTGCAGTATCCCAGCATCTTCAAGCAGGTAGTTTTAATATTCATCTAGTAGCAAACTACCACCCTCCGTGCAACTGTGCTAAGCTGTATCAGTTCCCAGGGGCAAGTGAGGTGAGAACCATTAATAGACCAACAATTGTAAGATGCTGGAACTCCATTCTCAAATTGCACAAGCTTTTCAGCAGGTCACAGCGCAAGTTGAGAACATTCCCCATCTTAAACAGTACTCCTATAAGGGAGCCTCCCGGTTTTTCTTGATAGCCAATGCTGGTTTGTCTGCCTTCTGTCACCCAAAGTGTACTGTTACTTCTGAAAGCCTGATAAATCCAACAACCAGCTGCTTGCCGAAACTGAGGAATGGGCCCTTCACTTTGATTTCTGCTGAATGATGAGTTTGTGGTCTGCTGTTCGTGGTTTGTGGTCTGCTGTGATAACCTTTCCCCTTAAAACTCTTTTCTTCCTCTTTGCAAGAGCCTTGCTAGTTCATCCAAAGCATGAGCATTGGCTGATGGATGCCCTTTGAGGCTTACTTGAGCCTTGTGCGCAAATGCCTTGAAGGTAACCCTCTTTCTTTGCATGCTGGGTGGGGCTGTGTGGAGCCCCTTTCTCCCAGTCCCTGGCTGAATGGGGGAAGGCACTTGGGTTGGACAGGATTTACTGCTTATGAAAAGTAGCCGTCTCTGAAGTGTAAAGTAAACCCGCCCGGGACAAAGGCAGCTCTCTGCCTATGCCCATTTCATTTACAATTCCAGTGGGTGATGAAAGAGCTTGGAGGGCAGGAGTGGAAGAAAGAGCTTTTGGAGTGAAAACTTTGTTCGGCCTGGTGGGGATTGTCTCTCTTTTCCTCTCTTCCCCCTTTGCTTTGTTGAGAGAGGTGGGAACGCAGACATGTCCTGCGGGGAGAGCTGCCCTGGGGAGAAGCCTTCCCTTACTAGGTTTATGCCATCCTGAACGAGCTGGAACTCAGGGGCCCCTTTTAAGTCTCCTTGAAATGGAAGTTCTTGCCGTCCATCTTCCTCACACCCCCTCCCCCCCCCCAAGTCAGGTAGGAGTCCTGTTTGTTCTGGAAACTGTTCCAGGACCAATACAGCCTTCTCAGAAATGTGATCCACCTCCCTTTCAAGGAGTACAATCCCTTAAGAATCCCATCTTTGTCCTCACAAGGCCATTGTGCAGTTCCCCAAATCATGGGTGAGAAGCAGCATCCTGTCCCTTGGCTAGTTCTCCATCTCCTAGGCTGCTTAAAAAATGACCAGCCTGTTGCCCACTGCTGCTGACCCATAACACAGTCAGAAGCTGCCTTTCTCTCTTTTGAGTGTTGACCTGAGCATGAGGGCAGCCGGCAAAGGGCACAAGCCCATAAAGCGTGTACACTGCCTTGACTTTTTTAATACACTTCCCCTCCCCCCTCTCCATGAATCACTGCCACTCAGGGCTTCTCTGCAGTTCATAAAACATCCCTGCCTGCATGCCTGCTCACAATTTTTACCTGTCACAGGCAGGCAGTTACTTTCCACGTGCCTTGTGCAAACATGTCTGCAGTTCCACCCTGCATTCTACCGCCTCCCCATCATGCAGGAACAGAGGCAGTACCCCTGGGCAGGGAGGACGTGGGCAGTGAGGACAGGCATTTTCTTTGCTTACTAACTGCTTAGTATGTTTTCAGGGGCTATTTATTTCCTTTATTGATATCATGCCTTTCTCCTCAGTGGTGACCCAATGCGGTTCTGTTTTATCCTCTTCACCAGATCTATGGAATAGGTTAGGCTAAAAGTGTGTGACTGGCCCAAGGTCACCCAGCGAGCTTCCATGGCAGAATGGGGATTTGAGGCTGGGCTTACCAGTTCATAGTCCAACTCTCTAACCACTAGGCAACACTGGTTCTCTCTATACCAAGAAGATTCGCCATCGATGCCCTCTCTGAGTAACGTGAATGTCTTAATGTGCTGTGAAACCACATAGGAAGTAAAAGAGAATTTGATGAGGGGGAGACTCATACAGGCATAACATTTTAGAATACAAAATTTGCCCTCCTTCCCCCCTCCCATATCCACTGTTGGCTTTATATGCTGTTTGCCTCTCTTTAATCTAGGCCAGGCATGCATGAGGCCTTTCAGAGAGGAGAAGTGCCTCAGGATGTGAGTATACACTGAGGCCAGTTGTCTCAAAGGGGTCCTTCAAGTACCAGACGTAGCTACCTGAAATCTGAGGCCCGCCCCAAACACAATAGATATTACTGGGACCTTTCAAGCAATCTCATTCTCTACCCCAGCTCACTGGCTCTGTGTACTTCTTTCTATTGCGGGCCCTAAATTGAGCAGTTTTTTAAAGGAGAACCAAAGCTGTGCGCCAGCATTGCTCTGTGGTATTCCAATCTCTTCCCATTTGACTTCAGTTAATCCAACAATGTCTTTCCCCCATCACCTGCCAAGCAGTGTGGTGCCAACTGCCAATCTGTTGGTTCCAGAGTTGTGATGGCTTGTTCTGTGTTCTTTTGTCTCATGTACAGAAGGGGAAGAAATTGATGTTGTGACTGTAGAAAAGAGGCAGTCGCTGGGAGTGAGGAAGCCGGTCACCATCACAGTGCGAGCAGATCCCTCGGACCCATGCACGAAATGTTTCCACATCTCGATCCACCAGCAGCAACACAACTACGCTGCCCGCTCCCCTCCAGAGGCCAACTCCCAAGGGGAGGCCTTGGCAAAGGACACCCTGGAGGAGGAAGAGGATGGTGTTAGCCCAAGGTCCCCAGGGCAAGTGGTGGAGAGTTTCTCCCCCCACTCTTTCCTGAGCGCTCCCAGTTCAGACAGTGAGGATATAACAAAGCGGAAAAACCACAACTACTTGGAGCGCAAGCGACGCAATGACCTGCGTTCGCGTTTTCTGGCACTGAAGGACCAGGTGCCTGACCTTGCCAACTGCTCCAAAACCCCCAAAGTGGTCATCTTGAGCAAAGCGGCGGAGTATCTGCAGTCCCTCATCAGCACAGAGCAGCGAATGGCAGCAGAGAAGAAGTGTCTGAAGCTGCGGCAGCATCAGCTACTGAAACAGATTTCGCACCTCAGGGGAGCGCATTAGTTGCCAAGAACTCTGGTTGTGGGCCCTTTCTGCACTGCCGCTCCCAAAATGCATTGCAGCTGATGCACCCATGGGGCTTGCATTCCAGAAAATCTTATTCTGTCTCCTTTTTCTGCCCCATCCATTCATGTGTGGCGTCATTCATATGGGGCTGCTGGCGTATCTCTCCCAGCAAATGGAGGAGGTATGATCCGTCTAGACTCTTGCAAGACCAAGGTGAGGGGTGGGAGTTTGTAAGTGGTTGCCCTTGTAGTTCCCAGGGTGAGATGCTGGCTTCTGTACAGCCCAGAGCTCCCTGCTGTCTTGCTGAAAACTGACCAGGAGTGCCTCCTCTGCCATGCTTTCAAACAAACCGTGTTGCAATAGAACAAAATGTGTTTAATATCTTTGTTTCGGACCAAACAGATCGACATTAAAACGTGCAAGCTTTGAAGCTCACCGGAGCTCTTCGTCGGGCTGGATGTTACAAAATTTTGAAAAGATGGAGCGGTAGGAAGAAGATGGAGAGTCTTGTGTCAACATTTCTAAGCCTAGCTGTTAACAGAGGAATGCAGGATCCAGCCCCTCAGGGTCTTCTGTTTGCACATTCCTTCTCCCCCCAGCCCAACTATTTCCACGTGGCATTCTTCCCTGCTAGTGCTCTCTCTTTGATTTGGTTAGAGGTGACCTTCAAGGGAGATCCTATATTGTAAGAGAGGAATGTCAAAGCTGCAGTTTCCAGAGAAGGCTTGAATTTCCTGGGTTTTGCCTGAGTTCCAGATACCAGCTAGACAGAAGCTGTGACTGATATCCTCCCCAAGACTGGAATTAGGACTCCTGCTGCCAGAGGAGAAACACAAAGTAGGGCATGATCCTTCAGGGACCAACTCTTGCACGGTTCTTATTCATTACGAAGGGGCGTGAGCAAGAGTTCTTCCTGTCAGACTGGGCCCTGTTTTCCAAGCTGTTTTGCATTAGACTCTGCTACACCTTAATGGTAGCCCAAATCTGCAACCTTTAGGGGGTAGGTCAGTTTTCAAAGATTGCTGAAAGCATGACCTCTTTCTTCATAGAACTGCGCTGTTTTCACTGGAAATGCACTGAGATCACCTTGGAATCAATTTACCTCATACTTTCCCACTTCTTACTACACACAGTAGCTTGACCTAGATTTTGTATATTGGAGAATCCATTGTTGTAACTGCCTATTTCTTTATACTGGGTGGCTTTTTTAATATACTGTATTTTTGTACAACTTTTTTTTAGAAGTTATTTTATAAAAATACTCCACACATTTAAAAAAAAAATGAAATTCACTGGTTTCCTCTGAAAGCCAGGGGAGGAGAATGCTGCCTGCCTGCTTATCACCCCTCCAGATAATCCCAGGTATTTCTGTTTATGGCATTTAACATCAGCTTTCAGTGGGAATTCTTCTCCTGGCTGATCCCCGCTTCCAGACACCAATAGTGAGAACAGCAGAGAGCTTGTAGGGTTCTTTTATTGGAGGGGGGGGTGCTGTTTGAGATTCTTTTCCAAAGGTGATGGAGGAGGGCACTCTGTCACTTCAAGTGTTGCCTAAAGAAAAGTTTCTCCTACAGAAGGTGTGACTTTGAATCTCTGGCTAATGGGATCCCCCTCCTACTCCCTACTTTCTTTCTAAACAAAAGGCTACATGGAAATTTTTTCAGGGTGTGTATGTGAGGGGGTGGTTAGGCCCCTGGCATGAAAGAAGGGACTGATAAAAAGTGTTGCTCTGCCAGTCTTTGTTGCTGTGGCTGGGGTCAGACCTGCCATTCACACACACCCCCTTTATGCAAATTCTCCCCACCCATCCGCCTTTGTGTTCTGGGAGGAAAAGGCAGGGCTGAGGTGATGGATGGCCCTTTATCTTTGCTGGGAAGACATGCTCAGCCTCCACTGGTTTCCCAGAAAGGCATTCTCAGGCATCCCTTGACTGGCCTACTTTAAGTTGTAAGGCTCTGCAGTCAGATTTAGCACTTTCTTCGTTACCTCAGGCTTCGTAAATAAAGGAGTTGTAAAAGACAACATTTTGTCTCTTTCTTAACCCTTTTCCCAATCTGGGGATGGGGGAGTCGGCGTCCCAGAACATTCTCATTTCCATTGAAAAGAGTCCAGTAGCACCTTTAAGACTAACCAATTTTATTGTAGCATAAGCTTTTGAGAATCAAGTTCTCTTCGTCAGATGCATGATCATGCATCTGACGAGAACTTGATTCTCGAAAGCTTATGCTACAATAAAATTGGTTAGTCTTAAAGGTGCTACTGGACTCTTTTTGATTTTGCGACCACAGACTAACACAGCTAACTCCTCTGCATCATTTCCATTGAAGTGACCTGAATACCCGGGGGCAACAAATCTTTGCCAGAAGCAGGTGACCTCTCCAGGGGTCAGGGGTTTTGTGGGAGGGCAGCAGCCCCACACTCCACAGTTAAACAGACTGGCCTGGACACAGCCAGTGGAGCATGTGAGAAATTTGCCTGTTGAAGGGTTCTTTATTTCTCCTGCATTGTGAGTATGCTCAGCTAGTTTTATTTTCAAGGTGCTGATGTGGGAAATGCAAAAAAAAAGTTTAAGTGGTATATTGTTGAAGGCTTTCATGGCCAGAGAACGATGGTTGTTGTGGATTTTCCGGGCTGTATAGCCGTGGTCTTGGCACTGTAGTTCCTGATGTTTCACCAGCAGCTGTGACTGACATCTTCAGAGGTGTAGCACCAAAAGACACAGATCTGACTTTTGGTGCTACACCTCTGAAGATGCCAGTCACAGCTGCTGGCAAAACGGTTGGAACTACAATGTCAAGACCACAGCTATACAGCCCGGAAAATCCACAAGAAGTTTAAGTGGTGTTTATGAAAATATTAAAATATGCCTAGTTTACTTTTCCATCTGAATAACCCATAGTATAGCTTTAGCTTAGGCCTGACTTAAACTCTCAGGCAGAAGTCAGCACCATAGTGAAACCCGGCCTTGCTCTTCAAAGTATCATGTAGATAATGCCCAATAATAAATGGTAGCAAATTCCTCTAAAAATGAGAAGGCCAAGCATTTTGGAATTAGGTGAAGAGGCCAAATGAGGAGCTTCTGTTCCTCTCTGTCTTAAGCTAATTCAGCAATAAGCTGCAAAAATTCCATCTTCGTGTTTTGCAGCGCTAGAAGGGTTGGCCGGCATGCATGATGACCAAGCAGATGGGGAAATTCTTGTTTAATGGGGTTAAGGGGAAGCTGGGAGGCAGCGGAGGTCATGTTGCAAAATGAAGTATGTAGGTCAGGTGTCTCCAGACTTTTAATAACTGGAAGACAGCGTTAGGATATACAAATGTGTTCTTCTACTGAGACAGACTCCTGGGTCCAGTATTGTCTGTGCTGACAAACAGGATCTTCCCAGACTTTTAGTCACAGCCCTTCTTGGCTACTGAAGACCCTGTAATTAGAGATGCTGTGGATTTAAACCTGAAACCTGTGTGCACTACCACTGAATTATAGTTCCTTCTCCAAAGTATAGTTTGCTTGCCAAAGCCGCGTGTGCCCTGAGGGACTTCTCGTACCCAAAACAAGACTCATACCTGCAGTCCTGTCTTGTGCACCACATACCATACATTCATGGAGGGAAGGATCTCCACAACTGCTGAATGGAACCTCCCCTTACAGGGGCAGTATATCAGACATCGGGGCAAGCAACAGGAGAAGGCACTCGATTTTATGGGTATCTGATGGGGAATTGTTGGAAACCAAATGCTGGATGAGATGGGGCTTGACTAGATCAAGCAAGGTAATTTCTTAATAAGACAGACTGCCGCAGGGTAGCTGCATGAGTCTGCAGCAACAAAACAGTCTAGTGTTCACCTTAAGGTTTACAGATTCACCCATCTGTTGCTACAGCACACCAAGGCTAGGGGATCTCCAGCAGGTGAGATGATGGTAGCGTGCCATACCATTTTCCTTGGCACAGTGGCTCCTGTGCTGTATCCCAAGAGCACAAGCATCATCATACCAGGACAGGTTGGAGGAGAGCTTCAGGAGTTTTTGGATCTGGAATGGTAACATCATTATTCACTTCAGCAAAGGAGTGCCTGCTCACTCCGCTCTCCAGCCCGTAAGTCCTTGGACTTCTGATACTTAATGGTAGGTTGAATATCGATCTAGTAGTTCTGGCGCCTTCGGAAAGTGGCAGCAATATCTGATGAAGCAACAGCAAGAGCATCGTTTTTTTGGTACGCTGTTACAAATCAAATTTTGGCTGCGTACCCTGCCTTACTTCCCAGTGGAGGTCCAAAGCAACTTGCATCATTCTTCTGTACTCCACTTTATGCTCACAACAACCCTGTGAGGTAGGTTAAATTAAGAGTATGTGACTGGCCTAAGGGCACACACCAAAGTTGCATGGCAGAGGAGGGATATGATCCTGGGTCTCCCAAAATCCCAACCCAAAACTCATAATCACGATACCACATTGGCTCTGATGGATCAGGAATCTGTTAAATCTCCTTTCCACCTTCCCTGCTCTTGTTGCCTGCGCCTTCCAGGTTTCTCCTAACTAAACCTTTGCTTCCTTTGCATATACCACAGGGATTTTCTGGTGCTAATCTGGGTCAAGATGTTCCCATTCCCTTCAATTTTGGTACTGCCAGTCCTACCAGCAACCTGAAACTTGTGACCAATTTTGAGACTCCTAGCTTTATTTTCTGATGAATTATCGCTGCCATAGAGGACCTTTTGGAGATAATGCGGTCCAGGATGTTGCAGTTCTCTTCATCTCTAGCACTGCAACTCCCACAATAATTCTGGAGTTGGTGGCCAATTTTCAAAGTCCTAACTTTATTTTCTGATGAGTTATGCCTGTCACAAACAAAAATCCTTCAGTTCCATTGAAAACAGCATAGGGGTGGGTTTCCAGACCTAATGTGGGCCTGAAGGATCCGATTCCCTTCGTATCTGGCAACTCCTATGGTCATCTTGAAGCAGGTGGCCAAATCTGAGGCTCCTAGGTTTATTTTTTGATGAGATATATCTGCCATGGGCAGACAGATGGACAAATGCCTCCTTTTATTACAGATTTTACTTTGCCTTTCTGCCTAGTGGGGACCCTAGAGCAGTTTACATTGTCCTCTTCCATTTTATCATGACCTGGAGCTCCTTATGGCCCTGGTCCCTGTGCCAGCAGACTCCTTCCAACGGTTGATGCTGTGCTGTGCAGGCATATGGTGTTGGTACTGAGCCTGCTCCAATTGTGAGCCACATGCAGGAGGTTACTATGGGTGTGTGCATTGTTGCTGTTGCCTCTCTGGGGAACAAGAGCTACTGCCACTACACACACACACACACCTTCCCCTGTGGGACTGGCTTTGTTACCAGAGGCAACTGGGGCTGCCTGGTGGCAGTGGATGCCACCTCAGGGATCAGAAGGTTGCATGCCATGCCTGGCTCCCTAACTTCTAGGTGTGTGCCTGAAAATGATCCAGGATGGGGTTGCGTAGTCAGGATCCTGGGGAAAGGTCCTGTAGATCAAGAATTACTTGCAATTTGGAATGTGGTAATGTTCAATGCTCAAGTGTAGATTCTCCCTGGTGCTCTCAGGCCCCACTAGGCCTCAGCTCACACATCTTTTAGGAGTAAACTTTATGCAGGACATTATTTTCATTCATGGCAGCCGCTCCTCAATGTAGAAGAGCAAGACGTGGATATGAGCTTTCCAGAGTCAAAGCTCACACCAACTAGATTTCCAGGTGTGTCTTTAAGGTGCTACTGGACCCACATCTTGCTCTTCTTCTACAGACCAACACAGCTATTGCCTCAAATGTATGTACTGAAAGCACAGAAGGGGCTTTACTTTAGTCCCTTACGCCCGAGCAAGCAAGGAGAACCAGATCTATAGACAACCTATGCAGAGTGTCTGGCCATGCACACCCTTTAGCTCTCCCCACCAGTTGTTTGCCAACACAGTCACAGGTAGATGCTGCATTTTTCAGCCCTTGGGCTGAAACAATTTCCTTTTTCTATGCCAGAACGTTTCTCGTTTTCCTTGGAAGAGGGGCAAGTTTATTTATTTATTTATTTTATCATATTTGTATTCCGCCCTCCCCGCAAGCAGGCTCAGGGCAGATAACAGCATTAAAACATTTAAAACATTCCATATAAAACATTTAAAAGCATTAAATGTTAGCCTTCCTATTCAGAGCACATGTGAACATACATAAAGCGGCCTTATTCTGAGCCCAGCATTGTCTACTGTGTCAAGTAGAGAGACCCAACTTTTCCAGCTGGGCTTCCTAGGATCTTTTAAATGGTGGGTATTGACTGAGGGACCTTCAGTCTGCACAGTAGGTGCGCAATGTGAAGCTAAGCCCTGCTGCAAACAAACAGGAAATGACCTCTGTTCACTTCCTTCTCCACTGGACAATTTGGCTACACTCCTAAGGACATTTTCATGGAAGTAAGCTTTACTGAATCAAATGGGACTTACTTCTGAGTAGGCCTGCTTAAGATCACTCCCTTTGGCTGTTAATAGAGCAACAGTTTCATCAGAAGTCCTGTTTCTAAGCCAATCTCTTCCTGTGGGCATAGAGCCTTCCCCAACGTTGTCCCAAAGCATCCTTTGGATATTTTAAAAAAAGCCTACTCCATAACATGCACAGCTTTACAATTTTGCTAAGGAAGCCTGCCCCCCCCCCCCGCCCTGGTAGCACAAGCCTTTTAAAAACAAAACAAAAACCTGGGTGAGCCAAAGCATCATATATTTTTCATATTGTTTTGCTATAGGACAACAGGGAGGCAAGTCCGTGCCTGGGTTAGTAAATTTTCGCTGCTAGCTCCAGCGAGGCCGCTATAATCCTATCTCCTCCAATAACATCCCTTGCTTTTGAACAGGGACCCCTGTTGCCATGGTGAGAGATGTGTGTTGCTAGGAGAAAAGCTATCTCCCCTCCTTCTGTTGCCATGGCAGAAAATCACAGAACCTCTTCTGTTACCTTGGCAATAGTTTCCATCACCCTGGCAACTGTCTCCCCATCTTTTTTTCTTCCTGAATTTTCTGTTGCTACAGTAACAGTTCCTTTCTACTGGTCTTTGATGGCCCAGTTAATCTCTTCAACCTCTCCCAAGGGCATCTGGTGCCATGTACAATTCTCCCGCTTCCAATATTGTTGCCATGTGAATCCCTCTCCTCACTTCTCCCCATCAAACTTCTTTCCAATTGTTGCATGCCAATCAGTTTCAGCCCACCCCGCAAGAATCATAGGAAGACCAAGTGCGGCGTGTGTGTACGATGCACAAGATGTACTAGGAGCCATTATTTTTGCCATTAAAAAAACAGGTTCTTGGGCCTGCGATGGAATGCAGTCCAAGTGACAAGGGACCAGGGCCTGCAAAGAATTTCCTCATCATGGCTGAATGGCTTTGTGGTTTGTTTTCAGAGGTGCCAAACCTCTTTTCTTCAAAGCTTTACTGGCCTTGCAAAGCCACAATTCAACTCTGCTCCTAACCAATCCAACCTCAGCTCTTCAGGTCAAGTGAAATGCAGGGCAGTTGTCTTCCTACCAGCTTTTTCCCAGCCAAAGGGGCAGGAAAGTGTTCACTATTGCCTTTGGAAAGGGCAACCAAAGCAGGTGAGGTTTGGATGGGGCCCCCATATCTTGGAGCACAAGGTTCATGCTTTTTGCCTCTCCCCACCTTCAGGTTAACCCACACCCTTCCAGTCCAAGTTATTTCATATGAGCCTTTTTAGGACAAAGAACTAAGTATTACTACATTTCATGCTGGCTATGATGATAGAATCAAGGTAAAGTTCCAGTTGCAAGAAGGTATAGCACAAGGGGGATTTTTGAGGAGTCATCATTTCAGACCTTTAAAAGAAAGAAAAAAAGGACGGTTTCGAGGCTTTGCTCCCCAGTGTCAAGTGGGCCATGGCCTTTGGAGGGGGCGGGATTGAGAGAGAGAGAGAGTCCCAAGGCCACAAAGTGGAGTCAGAGCTTGAAGTGTGGGCTTGCGGGTCCAGATCTACATGATGTTGCTTGCAAACACACACACGTGTCCGGGGTCGCTCGCTTTTAGCAGCGCTGGGCATTTCTCAGCAATTGCAGATCCCTTCTTCGCTATAGGAACCACGGCCTCTCCTTTTCCTCGAAACAATGCTCCAAAGAACATCGTGCCTCTGAGCACGTGTGCAGCGTCTTCCCTCTTTGCAGTCTAAAGAAAACTGCAGAAGCGCCTCTGGGCATGTGCAAAGTACTTCCTCGAACAGACTCGCATGCTCTGGCCCAGCCGGCCGAAAGACAGAACCGCTCGGCTCGATCCGGCCCCGCCGCCCTCCGGCGCTCCGCCTCTTCCCTTCCTCTTCCCGGGTCGGCGGCGCACAGAGGCGCTGCTCGCCTGCGCAACTCCCTCCTGGCCCAGGCCGGCCATGGCGGCGGCGGCTGCGGCGCGGCAGCTGCCTCTGGTGGTGATCCTGGGGGCGACGGGCACCGGCAAGTCCCGGCTGGCGCTGCAGCTCGGCCTCCGGCTTGGCGGCGAGATCATCAGCGCGGACTCCATGCAGGTAGGGACGGTGCACGCTCGCCCGCAGCAGAGGGTGTCTCTGAGCACATGCAAAGCGCTGTACGGCCTTGCGGGGGCGGCACGGAACTTAGACTCGTTGCTTCTGCTGCTAGGAGAGGGCGAGCTCATGTGGAGCGCTCCGACCTGGTGCCAACCGCGGACGCTTTGCGCAGGCTTGGAAACTCTGGAACTCAACTCTCAGGCTGGCACGAGGAGAGTGCAAGCGGCCCTAAAAAACGGAGGGCTGGTAACTTTGGTGGCTCTTTGCAGGGCTGGGAAGCCGCAGTAACAACCGGGAGCGAGGGGTCCGGTCGGTTCCTGTCCTTTTCGTACCGGTTCCGTTGTTCTAGTTTGTGCAGAGAGCGCAAAGCTCGGGGAATGGCTCCGCTCCACAGGAGAGGTTCCCTGTTTTCCTGGTGTTGCCCTTTCCCTGGTCTCAGGCGGGTCCTTTGCAACTCCAGTAATCCAGTGTCCTAAATCTACCACCAGGAAGCTCCATTGGGTGAGTTAGAATATGATGTGTGTGTGTTTGTGAGAGAAAGACGTTCCATCATCCCCCATCTCCACGCCATTCATCGCATTACCGCCCCCCCCCCCGGTTAATTCCCCCCCCCTCGAAATCTGAAAGCCCAGCCGCTTTAGTCTGTCTTGGTAGAGAAGGTGCCCCAACTTCTTTGTTGCCCCTTTCGGTTCTATGATATCCTTTCTGGAGAGACAGTGTGATCAGAAAGGCACACAGTATTCCAAATGCAACTGTACCACTGATTTACACAGGGGCAATGCCATTGGAGCTGTTTTGTTTCAGCCCCTTCCTTATTGATGTCTGATAGGGAATTTGGCATGTTCACCACTGCTGCCTCCCCCATGGAGCTGCGTGCATTTGATCCCAGTTCTCCGCTATGATTGGGTCGCTGCCAAACAGCTGTGGTCAAATGGCTGAAAGTGAACAAATTGAAACTGAACCCAGACAAGATGGAAGTGTTGCTACCTGGGAAGGCAGAGATCTTGAAGGACATTAGATCCAGAGGAGGTAGCTGTGTTAGTCTGTAGTAGCAAAATAAAAAAGAGTCCAGTAGCACCTTTAAGACTAACCAATTTTATTGTAGCATAAGCTTTCGAGAATCACGTTCTCTTCGTCACGTTCTCTTCGTCAGACGAAGAGAACGTGATTCTCGAAAGCTTATGCTACAATAAAATTGGTTAGTCTTAAAGATGCTACTGGACTCTTTTATGAAGGATATTATACTCCCCGCTTTCGATGAAATTCGTCTGACCTGTGCGTTCAGTAAAGAGTCTAGGGGTTACACTGGATCCAGCACCACAGCTAGAAAAGCAAGTCAGCGGCTGCAAAAAATGCTTTCTACAACCTCAGTCTAGTCTGGAAGATGCCCCCCCCCCCCAACACAACTCAACACGGCCGAACTGGCCACCTCCATGCCATGGTAACATCAACATTACTAGTGTAATGTGCTGCCTCCCTTGTAAATTAACTCAGAGCTTGGTTATTATTGGGAGCTAGGAACAGCTCCCATTCTGCCGTCGCTCCACTGGCTACCTGTCACTTACCAAGCTCAGTTCAACGTATTGGCAATCACATACAAAGCTCTTTACAGCCTTGGTCCAGCATATCTACGGGACCGCCTCTCTTAAGTTCCACAAATGCAGTTTCACTCTATGAACAGGGCCTTCTGCAGGTGCCACCTTGCGCATAGGCAAAATCAAACGCTGCCTGTACGTCGTGTGCATTCTCTGTGCTGGCACCCACCTTATAGAACGGCCTACTTGGAGAGGTCTTTCTTTTCTCTTGGTGTTGTTGTGCAACTGGGAAAAGCCCCACCGCACACACACACCAATTCCACTCACAGGCCACCTGATTTGCACTTTACTGTTTAAACCAGTATGGAAAGTGTATGAGTTTAAAGGGCAAAATGTACCTAATTCTGCTGCTAATGGAAGATGCACATTTCAGTAAATCAGCACAGAAGCAGCAGTCTGACAGTAGCAGAGTGTGTGTGTGAGTGTGAGGGGGGGGGGACTTCTGTGTGGTGTTGTAGGGAAACCACCACTCCAACATCTGTACGTGCTCTTCCCAGCTGACAGCCCCCTTTGTTCGTTTTGATTCTTTTAGTACCCATTTTTTAAAGCAAGGATGGGCTTGGACATTACTTCGGCTCTTCCCTCCAGACATTTAAGGAATGTGTGTGGTGTGGAGTTTTGCTGAGAGTGGACCAGTTTGGAAATCCACATGAGCTAAAAGAGGGAACTCCTTGTGGGGGTCAATTCTGACCTGCATAGGCACCTGGCAGGGGTGCTCCAGCATTTACTGCAGCACTGGGCATGGGCTAGGGCTCTACAGGAGATCAGCAGGGCCTCTGGCCAGCAGAGTTTACAGTCTCTGTTCAAGAGGAAAGAAGTGGGGGTTGTGGGAGCAGCTAGGATGCAGTGCTTTGTTTCTTGAAGTTCTGGTAACTGAAGCACGTTCTCCCTCTCCCGTTTGAAATTTGAGGCTTGCATTACTTTTACATTTAAGAATTTGTAAGGGTAGGCATTGTACAGCCTTGGAGGAAGCTGCCTGTTGTCTCTCTGCCTGAATTTGAGTGTACCTTCTGGATAGGAAGCAAGTGCAGAGCAACAACTCTTGTAGAATCCCAACAGACAGCCACTCCTGAAAGTAAG
Source organism: Eublepharis macularius (assembly GCF_028583425.1). Classification (NCBI taxonomy): domain Eukaryota; kingdom Metazoa; phylum Chordata; class Lepidosauria; order Squamata; family Eublepharidae; genus Eublepharis; species Eublepharis macularius. The sequence goes on along the minus strand of NC_072804.1, from coordinate 38,321,916 downwards.
TAATTTTCCCTGCGTTTCTGCAATCGGGCATGATTAAATAATGCAATCAAAGCCCATCCCAGATGGCAAGGCCAGAGCAGCAAGATGTGTGGAGTTGCAACGGGTAAACTTTTGTGTGAGTGAGCACATCAGCTCACAGGAGTCCTGAAAATCTCACAGCACCCAAACAGACTTATCAGCAGAAGTGGAAGGCCAGCTGCTGATAAGGAAGGGGAGTCGAATGAAGACAGACAGTTCAGAAAAAGGCCTGGCCTTCCCTTCAATTCACTCTCTTCTGGTTTGATTTAGGTTTGTGCCCTGATCCTCTGAGAGTGGGTAGGATGGACAATATAAGAAATCAAGCTTGTATGGGCCCCTGAGATTGCTAAGCATATCCCCCCTCCTCCACCAGTCTTGAATCCTAAAGAGGACACAGTCCTGCTCTCAGCAATAAAATCCACTTTCTGAACAAAAAGACTGCCTTTAATGAATTGCACACTAGGGCAGTTTCCTCAGCGAGCAAGCAGCAGGACTAGAGACGCTTCCTCTGACCCCTGCTTGTCTGTAGGGCCCTTTCAGAAGGGCCTAGCAGATGTTCTCAGCAGCAGCCAGGCCTTTTGTGCCAGGGTGGTGCCAGGGGCCTGTGGACAGACAGCACTGAAGAGATTTGTGTTGGCAAGAATGAATGATGGGGCTCAGGCGAGGAGGGTGCACCGCAGTCGAACAATGGGCCCTCTTTTGAAAAGCTGGAAGGGGGATCTTGTCTGCTTTTGGTCACAGGGCAGGGCAAGGGGACAGGACAACAGTTAAGAAAGAGAAGTGCTTGCTTCTGCTTGCACGGATGGGGTCCGTTCAGGACAATGCTGGACACAGAATGTGAAATGAAGTGGCATTTCTCCTCTTCCTCCCAAAGTCCTGGTGCTTCACATGCAACATGGGTGCCTGCTGTTTAAGGGGACTGTATGCTATGATGGACCTCTTTAATTTTGCCTGTATTCAAGCGTTTGGGGGGAGATTTATTGCATCTTCTGCCTCCCAAGTTACCACTCCCCATGCACATTTCTTCCAATATATGGTATTGAAAAGTGCCGTCAAGTTGCAGCTGACTTACGGCAAACCCTGGTCGGGTTTTCAAAGCAAGAGATGAGCAGAGGTGGCTTGCCATTGCTTGCCCCTGCATAGCCACCCTGGACTTCCTTGGTGGTCTCCCATCCAAGTACTAACCGGGGCCAACCCAGCTTAGCTTATGAGATCTGATGAGATCGGGCTAGCCTCGGCCATCCCGATCAGGGCAACCCTTGCCCATACAAATTGTAAAATAAAATTTCAAATAAATTTAACATTGAGGGGGGTACAAGACTTCAGTGTCAAGTAATATAACTTCTGGAGCGCTCTAATATTTATCCATTTGAAATAAATTGTGGTGGGTATTCTTAGTTACCATGTACAAGTCTTTATGGGACTGATGGTGGAATCTTGCTGAAGTCAATCCTGGGGAGTCCATCAGGTTGTATGCAGTGGTTTTTATCGAGGGGGGGGTGAGTGTAAAGGCATTTTAAATGACCCCTGTGCTAGGAGGGAGATGTGGGTTCCCCGGGGCCACCTGTGCAGCCATCCTCTGCAATCGGGCATGATTCTCTTTTCTGATTCACTCGTATTTTCTTCTTGTAGTGGGGTCCTTATCCCCTGCCCTGCTGGGGTGAAGCTGCTGTTGTGGCAAAATTGTTTAAAGGGACCACGTGGACCAGTGGAGCCAATAGGCAGGGCCTAATATCTGCTGCCCTCTGAGCTGCAGCAGATACTGCCCAGGCTTTCTGGGAGGTGTCTGGAGCTGGGCTGTCCCCTGGCCCTCCCATCATCACCTTGGCAGCATTTACATCCCCCTCTTTCCTTTAGGGCATCTCAAAGAGGGATTTTCTGGGGTAGTAAGGGTGAAAGAGAGAGAGACTCAGGAGAGAAATAGTGAAGAGTCCAGTAGCCCCTTTAAGGCTAACCAACTTTATTGTAAAGCTTTCAAGAACCACAGCTCTCTTCATCAGGTGCAGATGCATCTGACAAAGAGAGCTGTGGTTCTCAAAAGCTTTATAATAAAGTTGATTAGTCTTAAAGGTGCTACTGGACTCTTTGCTATTTTGCAACTGCAGATTAACATGGCCAACTCCTCTGGATCAGGAGAGAAAGGTTCTCCGATTGAATTAAATAATCTTGACAGGTGGGTGAGAAGGGTATTCAAAATGATTCATTGCGAGGGGCTTCTCTACCAAACTTGAGCTGCAGCTAGGAAACACCACTCCGGAGTGAGCATCATAAAGCAAAGTTCTCTGGTCTCTCCCCACCTCCATTATCCTTCATGCTTGAACCCCCTCTGCTTTTTTGTGCCTGAACTGCTTGCTGATTTCCTTGCCTGGGTAACTGGCATAAATAGTGGCTTTGCACCTAAGCCTGCTGTCTGGGGTTCTATTCTAGGCCTGTAATCTGCTTCTAGAAGATAAAGCTTTTCCTGAAAGGCCCTTAGGCCATTGCTGTGGCTCACCTCTCCCTTTCTTGTTCTTCCGTGCTTGACCTGCCGAGACGTGTTCCTTCCCAATGTCAGTGGGAACGTCTTTCACAATTTATTTCTAATCTTGGCAGTGGGGCATAAGGCATGCCTAGGAATTCCATCCTGCGACCCAAGTCACACTCCCATACCCAAACCATATGGTTTGGTTGTGGTAGGTCAGAGGTAACCCAAATGCACTCTGTTCCTGCTCAGGATATCTCTGTTCTTGGTGATTGCTTTGTATATTTTGGAGCTCGGTCTGGGGATGAGCAACTCCCAAGGCTGAACAGAGTGAAGTTCAGTTAATCTCTGCATGTGGCATAAAAAGGAGATGGGTTGAGCTTTGACGTTTCTCTGAGGCTCGTTCATGTAGCTATGGCTCAGTCGTGACCTCTGGGGGACTCTGCCCATGCTTCACTGAGCTCTGTTCGGATATGCCCATGGAGCCAGTCAAACAATGTTGCCTGCGTGCGGAATGCTTGTTCTTAAAGAGAATTGGGTGACCCTGGGCAGGCTGTGTGCTTCTGAGCACTGGGTCATTGGGACATGTTACAACCGTCACACGCAATGAAGTCTTACAACTGGTGCCTGGATTGTATCCAACGTTGTGCGGTTCCCTCCAGCGCTGGCAGAGAATGTCAGCGGGCAGGACGAACCAGTGTGGAAGGAGATGGGGGGGCATTTAATTCTCTTCCCTCATGCTCTTATTCCACCCAAAACCACCGCCTTGGAGCTCCTGGTACTCCCCATGGTGTGTGTGCGCGCGCACACATGCACAATTTTTTTAAAAAAAGCAAACTTGGAGGAAATAATGCACTCTCACTAAATAGTTCTTTCCACTCTGAAGTTCTGTGTCTGGGCAGTACCGTTGCATACGGCAGATACAAAAAACCCTCTCTTTATGGAAATCTCTTTCCATAAAAAAAACCCTCCTCTCCCCAGCACTGCTTTTGTTTTTTTATAGAGGAAGACTCCGTTATGTGCGCTGCCATTTGCAGTCAGGAGTGGCATAGCCTGGATATAGCCATGCCACCTGGTGGGAACGAGTCTCATGCCGAAATCTCTCTCTGTCTGCCTGTTTCAGATATACCAAGGACTGGACATAATCACCAACAAAGCTTCCCCAGAGGAGCAGGCGCTGTGCAAGCATCACATGATCAGTTTTGTGGACCCCTTGGTGACCAACTACACCGTGGTGGACTTCCGGAACAAAGCCACGTCCCTCATATCCTTTCCTTGCAAGGTGTTCTCTCCCCCACTTTTGTGCGAGTGTCGTGTCAGTGGTGTGGCACAGAAGAGAAGAGAGAAGGTGCTCAGGCTCCATTCAGGGGCTTGCTAAGCATTTGTCAGGCAAGCAGAGGTGGTGAAAATAACTTGGGGATTGGTTATAATGGAGCCAGAATCTGAAAGCTGGAAAATCTTGTCTTAGTTATGCCTGAAATCTCTAGGACATTTCCCAGTTTTTCATCCATCTAGCAGATGTAGGCAGCATGTAGGGCTATGCACCAACTTGTAGACTTTTTTTTTGCCATCAAGTTGCAGCTGACTTATGGCAACCACGTAGGGTTTTCAAGGCAAGAGATGTTTGGAGTGGTTTGCCATTGCCTGCGTCTGCGTATCGATCCTGGACTTCCTTGGTGGTCTCCCATCCAAGTACTAAGCTGACCCTGCTTAGCTCCTGAGATCTGACAAGACTGGGCTAGCCTAGACCATCCAGGTCAGACTTCCGTTAGAATTCTGTAAATCAGAACTAAGGTTTCTAGCCTTCATTGACTTTCAAGGGGAAATTTGAAAAAGGGAAGGGATTGGAAACAAACCTGGAACCTTCTTTATTCCCTTCCAAAATTTTGTGGATTTGTTCAGCATTTGGCTTGTATTTTGGAATAAAAGTTTCTGGACAGCAACACTGCAGGACAGTAATATTCTTATTGTAGGGCAGGCGAGTGTCCTCTTAATAAAAGCATGCATGCACATGTCCTATGAATCTCTGGCTTCAGGTGACAGTTGCTATTACTCCAGCCCTAGTGATGAAGTCCCTACATGCATGTCCACTTGAGTCATAGCATTTGGCAATACAGAGGTTGGCTGTCTAGCACCAGCAAGGACTGTAGGCATCTAAGAAAGGGAAGGGAGAGTATAGGCAGAGAAGGAGGGTACTGTTTGACCCTGGGTCCACATGGTACCCCCAGTTGCCTCTTTGGAAAAAGGGAAGGAATGACTGTGTTCTTGAAGATGGTGTGCAGGTTTTATGACACCAGTTCTTGGCATCTGTTTTTGGTGGCACCTACCCATAACTAGGAGAGCTGCATTTTCCTAATCAACATAGAGTTACTGTTACACATGCAATTTTTGTTTGCGTTCCTCAACGGCACACATCCAAGATCTCTTTTCCTGCAAGAAGATCCCAATTGTGGTTGGGGGAACCAACTATTACATAGAATCTCTGCTCTGGAAGGTCCTCATTAACCCAGAGGTAAGACCACCCTGCCCCACCCCAGCCCTGTACTGACTTTTGGGGAGAAGTTGCATTTGGGCCCATAGGTGCTTTTTCAAGTAGAGGAAGGATGTCTGCTGGCCTGGAAGGAGAGAGACCCAGCACCAGACTCCTTCGGTGCTGTAGTGGAAAGCCTGGCTGAGTGGTATATCCGAGGCAGGGAAGGATTTCTTCGAGATTCCGTTGATCCTCAAGGTGCTGGCCTGCTCCAGGGTTGCTGTGCCTGTGTCAGTCACCCAGAGCCTCAAAGGATCTTCCTGCCATGCTCTTGTTTTCTGCTCAAAGGATCTGAAATGGGGTGGGGAAGGGTGTCAATAGGCAGCCTGTTGAGTAGGAGCATTTTTGTCCCTCTGCATTTTTTTTTAACTCCTACCCCTCCAAAAACAGCTACTTACCTGGGCCTCCTCAGTTTCTATAGATCTTGAGACTCTTGCAGAATTTCAGCATAACTGCAACATTCAAACGCTGCAGCTCTTTGCCTCAAAACACTTGTTTGCCCTGGAGCCTCCCTTCATCTCACACACAGGCCTCCGAGCACAAACAAATCCATGCGTTAAACAAAACTTCATTGCCAGATTTACTTTGCATAATATCTTCTGGTTACTGATGGGAGACTTTGTTCTTTGCAACGGAGGGCTGTCACCAGCTTTGCCCCGCTCGTTCCTGAAAGAGTGCAGGCTTTCAAATTAAATCTGGGTAAGCCCAGTGTAGTGAGAATAAATCTGTAACTCCTTGTGCTAAATGTATTTTTGCATTCAAGGGCCCTGTTGAGCTTCTGTCCAGCTTCCTTCCCTTCAGCAGGACCTCATGGGGCTGAACGGTACTTCTGCTCTGCTAAGAAGTAGAAAGCAAGCTTAGAGGTTCACCTGCACTAATGTGGTTTATGAAGTTTTTGTAGTCAGAGGGAGATTTTAGATATCACTCCCAAAAAAAATCACCTGCAGGAGAAGACCAGGACTCCAAGTCCAGCAGGAGGAACATCTGATCGGAAAGTCGAATTGGAGAAGCTGGATGGCCCAGAGCTCCATCGCCGCCTGACCCAGGTGGACCCCGAGATGGCAGGCAAACTGCATCCCCACGATAAGCGGAAGGTAGCCAGGTGAGTCTTCCTGGCCAGGAGCTCAGCTACAAGGCAGACTTGCAGTCACCACCACTGCATTCATCAGGGAGCAAGACTGACTTGCGGACAGCTAGATGTAATCTCACATCCCAAGTGTTCTTTGAGACTGTGATGCTCTGGATTAGGCCAAAGGCGCTGTTTTGCATGTTTGCAGCAGTACCTAGCGGGCTGCCTCCGGGAATCTCATAAGCTGAGCATGAAGACAGCAGTCCCTTGCCAGCGTCTGATGTTCAGAGGTGTACTGCCTCTAAATATGTTGGTTCTATTCAGTTTCCAGCTCTTGCTGGATCTTTCCTCCGTGGATGTGTGTAGTCTATATTTGAATTCATAGCTTCATAATTCTAAACTGTGAGAACACCCCCCTTCCCCCCCACACACACTTCTTTGTGGGGGGTTACCAAAGGAAGAGAGAGAGAAGCACTCTGCCGGTGCTCAGAGGTGCTTTCTTCTTTACATGGGCTTTGTAAGCTCCGGGACTGAGCCTTGCAGAGAATCTAGACGGTGTGCAACAGGCCTGCCAATGTTTAGGAGAAACAGCTGAGCATGTGCCCCCTCCCTTGTTCTCTTGGAGTTGCCTGACTTTAGCTTGATCATTGGGGAGGGTGGTACAGTTCTCTCCTGACCTAGTTTAAGAACCTCCCCTGCAGGGCTTCGAGGGAGCTGCGCCTACTCTTGCCCCCGAGGTGAACTGCACTCCAGTGTGAAGGTTCACGCCCCATAAAGCAGCAACAGCTCCCGGATCCTCAGCTCCTGGGCTGGGCTTGGTGGCCCAAGGATGCTTTTCCTCTGGTTGCTGTGAGACAAAGTCGCTGCACCGGCTGAGCAGCATAGTTCGGCAGTGTGGGAAACAGAGCTGCAGCGTGTCTGGACTTGATGCCTGGCCCAGACTTTCCCAGCCCAGCCCTCCCCAGGGGCAGGTGGAGAGACACACGCCCTGTTCACATGGATTGGACAAGTGTTTAGGAGGGGGCTGGACCACAGTCAGCCTCTTCAGCCCCAGTAATTCTTGGAGGTCTGGTTGCTGGTGGTTGGAGGAGTGGTCCTTTCTGCCTTCCAATTCAACAATAGAAGGCTGGGCTTGGTTTAGGGCCTGCTTTCCCATCCAGAATGCTGGAGAACTCAGGGGCTGGTGTGACTGCTATGCATGTTAAGTGGGGAACCTCGGAAGAGGGTGCACCTTGCTGGCACAGGCAGTATTAGGCTGCTGAGCCACTGGAAACTGTTTCCCTGTGGGTGGCTTCCAGTGTCCCACACAGTTCAGTGGCACCGCTATTCCCTCTGCGTTCCTTGCTTTATGAGAGTGTGGGTTTTTTAAGGTGAGAAGTATTGCATGAAAACATTTGTGCTGGGAGCATGCCAGTCCTCCGGTGGCTATTTTTGTGCTTCTTAGGGCCCCAAAACATACAGTAGTAATCAGAACCGTTGTTATGGCTGGCATCTGTGATCTCCCTACTCTTGTGTCATGGTTGTTGCCCAAAGAGAGAGGAAGCAAGTTTGTCTGCTGCAGAGACCAGGCAGATCATTCCAGCACGCCCCTTGTGTGGCTTCCTGGGTGTTTGGGATGAAGAGCCGTAAAACTGCCACACTTGGTGGTTCTCAGCAGTTAGCAAGATCCGGGGCACCCAAAGGAGATACGCCCCAAAGATCTTTGGTACAACATGGGCCCTTCTTTTACTCACTGATGCTGATTTTTCTTTCAGTCCTTTTGGTGCTCCTTTACCCACAGGCAACTGTGCTTGTGTGCCAACTCCCCTCCCATTTTTATGCTTGAAAGACTTTTTAAAAGGCTGTGCCCCTAAAACTGCTCACCTGTCTTTCTCATTTGCAGGAGTTTGCAAGTGTATGAAGAAACGGGCTTCACCCACAGCGAGCTGCTGCAGAAGCAGCAGCAGGAGGAAGGCGGGGGCCCATTGGGGGGGGGCCTGAAGTATCCCAACCCTTGCATCTTATGGCTTTATGCAGAACAGGCAGGTAAAAACGAGGGAGGGGTGGAAATGGCTACCCTCACCCCCAGCCTTCCAGGGTGCCTCCATTACTTGCATAAATCACGCCCCCCCCCCCTTCTTGGGCTTGATGGTGAGGCCTTTTTAGTCATCGTTTTACCTTGATAATATCTGCTAAACTGGCTGGAGAAATATTGATGTTGCTGGCTCTCTTGAGAGAGCACTAGCAATGATGTGGGATGTTTCAAGGCTGGAAACGTACCTTCAGATTCCAGACTGTAGAACCCCAGATGCAGTAGAAGGAATTAAAAGGGAAATTTGGAAGGCTGCCCTTCCTGTTCTTTGTGGCAGGTTCCGACTGCCCAAAGGAGGCTCCCAAAGCAACAGGGGCCTGCCTCCTCCTGGCACAAGCACGGAAGGGTTTCCCGTTTGCTCCCGGTGCCTCTTTGCACCCTTCTGTCTGCCCCCCTTAACCTTCCATTCTCTGGTCTCCCTAGTTCTGGATGAGAGGCTCGATGCACGTGTGGACGCCATGCTGGCAGCTGGGCTGCTGGAGGAACTGCGAGATTTCCACCGGCGATACAACCAGGAGAAGATGGCGGAGAGCTGGTGAGTGGGCCCTCCCTTCCTTCCTCTTCCGTGGCCTGGCTGAAGGGCCTCCCAGGGATGGAGGGGAAGCTGGGAGCCTGTGATTGGCTTTGGGTAGTGCAGGGGGCTTCCTTTTGCACAGAGACTTCCTGCCCAAGAGAGACGCTACAGAGCGCTCCTTGCCCTGCCGTTGCATCTGCTCCCGATGGCCTTCCTTCACTACCCCAAACAAAAAATGCCAAAAGCACACAGTGTCACTGAAACAATGTCACCAATCTCTTTGGATTGTAAGGCGAAGCCTAAACCTAGATACAGCAATTCATTTGGCATTTTTTGTTTTGGTTATATTGCTCTGTGGTTCCCCTCTTTATTATTAATCTCTTGCACTGGCCAGGCAGGCCATCCCCCCTTGCCTTTCCCAATCCTACAATAGCACTTTTTTTCTTCTTTTCTTACTCTTTTGGAAATTAAAATTTTCCTGACATGGATGGGGAAGCCTAGGGGCAGTGTCGCTTGCCTGATTTCTATCTTGCAGAGGCTGCTGTGAAGACAACAGGGACAGTAAAAAAAAAAAAAGAGGGGGTGGAATCCTAATTTCCTAACTCCCGAATATTCCCTTCTAGCATTGTTAGTCCAGGGGAGGCAATCAGAGGAAGTAAAACGTGGCTATGGTAGGGGCAGCAGAGAATGTCAGGTCGCTGCCTGCTAACGTGCCTGTTCCTTCTCTACTGAAAGATTGCGGCTTGCTCGGAAAGGTTGAGGTGTGCAGACGGTGCCGTTTGTCCAGTGGATGGTGGTGTATTTGCACACATGCATGCCCACGTACTCTGACCCGCCTGCTTTGTGCTCCTTTATCTCAGCCAGGATTATCAGCATGGTATTTTCCAGTCCATCGGCTTCAAGGAATTTCACGAATTCCTGATCACGGAGGGCAAGTGCTCAGAGGAGCAGAGCACGCAGCTCTTAAACAAAGGTAAGAGCTGACTTGGGCCAGCAAGGGCTGCTCTGGGCATTTTTATTTGATAGTGAGAGGGAAAATAAGTAACAAAACATCCCTAGAGCTTTCACAGAACTGCGGGATTCTTTGAGGAAAGGCCCTGCTGGCATAAAAAAGCTAGATGGAATCTGCAGTGTAAATTCTGCTCCTGTAGCATCTTTGCTGAGGGTTCTTCCCGGGCACGCATCTCCTTCAAAACATTCTGCAGAATAAACACTGGCGTCTCTCAGCTTACCAGACCTTGTGACGTGCACCAGGGGCCTTTTCTTGCTTACGTGCTGTTGTTGTGTGATGCAAGATGCTCCCTGCATTCAGTGCTGACTTCTGCTGTTGTTCCCCTCCACCTCCATTATTTCAGGAATTGAGGCCCTGAAGTTGGTGACCAGGCGATACGCCCGCAAGCAGAACAAGTGGGTCAAGAACCGCTTCTTAAGACGTAAGTCCCTCTTCCCTGATTCCGAGGGAGGAGCGGGGAAGCGTATTTCTCTCCCCAGCTATGCTTGCTGAAGAAGATCCATTTTCTTTGCTCTTTTATCACTTCTCTTCCTTGTCTCCCCTGTTTTTTCTCAACACCATTCCAGCCAGAGTTTGCTCCGGAACTGGCTTGCTGCTAGAGCTCACCTTGAAAAATGTGCAGATGATAAAGATTGAAGTGCTTTTGAGCATGTGTGGAGTGCCTTTCCATCCCTACAGAGTAACAACCACCATCCTGGGCAGCAGGTGTAGCTTCCAGAGAGGTTTGGGCCTCAAGTCCAACATTTTCTCTGTTTGCTGCTCAGATCACTATGGTGTTTGGTTCTTCCCTTCCTGGGCCTGGAGACTAGAAAACACTTTGTGCATGCTCTGATTCAACAGGAGAAAGGGCAGGATGTGGCATTTGAACACAGGATTCAGATTTGCTAGGCATAGAAAGTTCTTATGTTTTAGCACAGAATCTGCCCAGCCTTGAATAAAGGGTTTCCTTAGCCCACCGAGCCCAATTCCTGCTCTCATGTGAAGCGGGCATGCCCCCTGTCACGACTCCTGCCTTTTCCCCAAGCCGGAGCCGAAAGGCCCAGCTGACAGCTGCCCTTCCAGATCCAATCGGCTCTTCCTTGGCTCGCTGCATGGATGGCTCTGGCCGTGAGCCAGCAGGACTTCCCTGCCATACTCTAAGCTTGGAGCAGAGCCAGGGCTGGCAGCTGGGAGCCCGGCACTTGCTGAAAGGTTCCTGGTGGGGTCAGGAAAAGGGCCAGGGTTGGAGGGGCGGGGGAAGCCGTGCAGAAACTTGAGAAGGGAGAAGACGAGGAGTTTGGAAGGGTTTGGGAGAGTCTTTTCGCAGGCCAGCTGTACGGCGCCCTGTGCTCACCTTTTGCCAAGCAGCCGACAGGTGTGCCTTGGGTTGGGTTTTTGTGGTCTGGGTAATAATCGGCATCACCTGCTCAGAGGTTGGCGTCTAACCCCTCTCAGGTGGCCCTTTGTCCCAACTGCTGTTGAACTTGGCTGGGCAGCTGGCAGGTGAGAGCAGCACTTGGCATAGGGCAGGCAGAAGGAAACACAAACGAGCTGGCTGTGTTCCTTGGAGGGGTCTGGTGGGGCTGGGTCTTCTGGTACTCATGGACAGGTCTTGCGGGCCTTGCAGTCCCTTCACATTCAGTGAAGCCTTTGGCAATCCTTGGTGCTTGGGGAAGGGGTTTTTAAACATTATCCAAGTGTCTAGATCTCAGTTTCTAGATCAACGTACCTTCCTGTGCTCCATTTTAAATGGAGAGTTCACGCATGTGCGATTCTGAGGTGGTCCTCATTTTGGGGCGTGGCCTCCATCATTGTGTGGAGGTCTTGCTGCTTTCTGGCCCCTGCCTAGATTGAGATCTCAGTTGAGATCTTCCAGATTCAGGGGCCAGCCGGGTGCCTCTGTTCCCCCCTCCTCTTTCGGCCTTTGCTTTGCTTCTTGAAAATATTCATAAATTGAACTGAGACTCAGAAGAACAGACTTACCTCAGAGTGACACTTAATATTTATTTTACTTCGTTTATACCCTGCCTGTCTTCCCAGTGAGGACCCAGAGCAGCTCACATCATTCTCCTCTCCTCCATTTTTTCCCTCACAACAACCATTCTGAGAGATCAGTTAGGCTGAGAGGGCGTGACTGGCCTAAGGTCACCCACTAAGCTTCCCTGGAAGAGTGGGAATTTGAACCTGGGTCTCCCAGATCCTTGTTAGACACTACAGCCCCGACACCACACTGTATCCATATCCATACTGTGCCTCCCCTGTGGAGGGGTGCAGGTTTGGGATTCTGCTGACCCCCCTGTGATTCCTTCTCTCTCCAGGCCCTGGACCCAACGCTCCCCTTGTATATGGCTTAGAAGTCTCTGATCTCTCTCAGTGGGAGAAGAAGGTGCTGGAGCCAGCTGTCCATATTGTGGATAGCTTTCTCCAGGTAGGTAACAAAGAGGTAGCTGGGTTTGAACAAACAAAGGAAGAAAAGGGGAGGAGTGACATTTTGCCACAGCAACACATGATTGTGAGCGTTTGGAACTTGCTGCTGGGGAATTTGGGGAGCTGACGGGAATAGAAGAGTGGCTTTATAGAGCTTGTAGGTTTGTGTGTCAGCTGTTTCATATGTCAGGAATGGCCTGAGAGAACTGTACATCTCCCAGAGAATACCTTTTGATGTCTGAAGGTGTGTATAGGCTGCATGTCCTTGAAGCAGGGGGTGACTGGGGGGAGGGTACAGATAGGGGATAGATCAGTTCTATGATAGAAACTCTAATTTGTAAAACAGTTGAGGGGAGCAGCATCTAGGACTGGCTGGGGCACTACTCCAGATGATGATGCTGGGTGACCAAGAGGGATTATGGGTGTGTGCAAGAGTGAACTTAAAGATGCAACAGCTCTCTGCCTAGGGTGAGTGCCTGGCACTGTCAGGGACTCAGGGTCTCTCTTTCTTTACGTGCACACACCACCTGCTATAACGACTGGCATTTTGCTAGTGTACATCTTGACTGTGTGCAAAGTGCATTTCTTTCACCACAAATGGGACACCAAAGTTTTTTTTAAAATTTATTTAAGAATTTATATGTTGCTGTTCTCCTGAGGAACCCAAATGGCTTACAGAAGTTTCTAAACTAAACAGTGTCATGTAAATAATGAAACAAAAGAAATGCATCCTGGGAGGATTCTGTTTCATTACACTAGCTTATCTATAGTGTCCCACTCCACCACCAGCTGCAAGCCACAATCTGCCTGTTTTGAGGCCTGCCTAAATACTCTGGAAGCCCATTCCATAGATCAGAAGCAGACCTCGAGAAAGTCCAAGCAGAAACTGTTCTCCCTGACAGAGATGAAAATACTAAACGTCCCTGATTTGATGTTTGGCGCTGCTTTGTGGATATACAGGGGCAGAATTGTCATGAAGGGCTTTTAAAGTTAACACTGGCACCTTAAATTGAGCATGGAAGCAAATCAGCTGCCAGTAAAATGGGGTACTGAGTTCGAAATGCCTGACACTTCCAACAGCATAGCTGATCTATTCTGCATCCATTGTAGCTTCCATGTTGTATTCAAGGGCAGATCCATCTACAGTGTATTATAGTAGTCCAGTCTTGAGGTTAACATAGTGTGGATTTGCATGGCTAGGTTGGCTGAGTCTGAAAAAGGTAGTTTTTGCCACCTCTTCTACTTGCTTTTCCAGTAGAAGGGCTGGTTCCAACATGACTCCGAAATTGTGTTGGGAGTTATAAAGCCACACCATCCAAAGTGGGCAGCACAACTCTCTGTAGAATCTCAACCCGCCTAACAAGCATCTCCTCCATCTTATCAGGATTCAGATTCAGCATGTGCTTCCTCAGCCCCTGGATCACAGCATCCAAGCACTGTCCTAACATGGAGACAGCTGCTTCTGGAGGCTTATTCAATGTGATGCATAGCTGAGCATCAACAGCGTTTTGCAGGACAGGAGGTACTGCTGGTAGGCCAGTTTGCGCTTTGGTAGAAATTCTGCACCAGAAAGAGGGATCTAGATAAAGGGAGAGGTGAGGTACCTGCTTGCTCTTTAAAGAATAGCAAAACAAGATAGTCTGAAGTCACCCCTTCTTGCTCCCTCCCAAGGGGCGGCAGCCACTGGTGGAGCCTATCAGGATGGAGCGCGAGCCGGATGAGAACAAGCGGAGAGCCCATGAGTGTGTGCTGTGTGAAAGAATCATCATTGGGGATCGAGAATGGAATGGTGAGGTAGCTAGTGGGAGTGAAAAAGCAATTTTTAAACAGGCAGGTTAGAAGCTGGGTGGGGGTTGAAGCCCACTGGACCCAGGTCTCCCAAACAAAGGCCTCGCCCTGCCTGGAGCCACACAGTCATTGTTTACAACTGGAATGTAGAAGCAGCCACTTGACAAGCTGGGTGAGGTCTGGAGCAAGCCCAGCTATAAGCAGCCATCTGTCGTTTTTCATCCTTTCTTCTCCCACCACTTCCCCTTCCCGCATGATGTAGCAGCAAAAGTTCTCTGTTCCCTGGCCAAAGCAGCCTGGAGAGTGTTCACTTTCTGCAGTCCCTCATGGACCTGCTTGCTCTCTTACTCAACATAGTCAGACCGCAAGAAACTAATCATTGGAGGGGGGGTATGGCTGGGAAGATGACTACAGGCTGCTTAGAACAGCAGGAGACTGACTAGATACCGACAGATCTAGTCTGGTCTCTCCTTTCTGCTCTGAAGATAACACTCCATAAAAACACCCTCTATGAATCAAGTGGAAGGAGAGCTCAATTTACTTCTAATGCAACAGTCAAGTTTTGAGATGGTGGGATGGAATGTATTGCTTCAAACTGCAGATCTCCGGAGCTCAATCTGAGATCTGCTTGGCTGTATTTTTGAATGACTCCCCCTTCTTTTAAAAATCCCCTTGCTGGTTGAAAACCAGCACTTAGGAATTGGGCTGGGCTAGAACCCTTTCCCCTCATGTGCTACGTTTTTCCTTCCAGGGATTTTTTTTTTACATGGGCAGCATTCTAAAGTGGCACTGTCCACTACCCTCCTACTTCACATTCTTGTCTGTATAAAGTGGGTAAAAGGCAGGTGTGCCTCTTCAGTCTGTAGTAGGATGGTGTTTGAATTTTGGGAACTGGAAAACAACCTTCCTGCAGGTGAAAAATTGGTGCATCAGTGAATGTGTGTGTATTGAATCCCATATGTGATCCGCTCTGCTAACTGACGTGGAATGCTCCATCCTCGTTCTGTTGCATGTTTAGGCCAGGGCACAATCCTGACTGTCCTTTGTTTTAATTGTGCAAATTTAATTGTGCAAATGATTTCCACAGCTGACATTCAGAGAGCTGTGATTTCATCCTAATTTTTTCCCCTTAATCTCTAACATCTACTCAGGGGTATGTGTGTGTGTTATATTAGATAGAAAACAGTATTATTTTTGCCCTCTTCTGGGCATGGAGCAAGGATCACTGGGGGGGGGGGGTGTTGGGGGGAGGTAGTTGTGAATTCCTTGCATTGTGCAGGGGGTTGGACTAGATGACCCTAGAGTTACCTTCCAACCCTATGATTCTGTGATTGAGATCTCCAAATGAATCTTCTGAATTGGTTCTGAATGATAACAATTTGTGTTGGCAGCTCACATAAAATCCAAGTCCCACCTTTTCCATCTGAGGAAATCATGGAAGTCACATTCTGACCCCCTTTCGGCAAAGTGCCAGAGCAGCAACATAGAGACTGGCAGAAACTGCAGAGTCATGTCAGCAGAGAACTTGGAAGCCTGCAAGACGTAGCCAGACCCTTGGTGGGAACTCCCAGTTCTTTTATGAGGTCAGATTTGGGCAGGACTCCACTTTCGCCATGCAAATCGTGTGGAGGCAGGAAGGAGGATTCCAGCCTGGAAATAACCAGATGCTTTGTCTCCACCAGGAATTCTCTGCCAAAAACCAAGCAAACACTGGTTTGAATATGTTGGTGCCAGTTTATCTTTTTAACTTGCATTTAAAAGACCGTCATTTTTGTATTGCAAAACCATTAACAGTGCCTTTGGACTCTGAGACTGCTGTGTCTCCAAGGGAAAGAAGCCAAGATGACCATCCTGGGACATACACAAAGATCACTGGAGTAAAGTAAACACTCACCATGGTGACAAAGGGCTGGAGCTTTGTATCTTCTGTTTGTATCTTCTGTTTCTAACAAATGGGCAACTGGTGGCCCAGGAGGGACATCTACCTTGCAGGGGACTTTCTTCTGGCCCCTCAAACTGCCCAATGGCATGTTGGGAGCATCCTCCCACCAGAAGGCTAAAGCATTGGTTAGCAGGGGGAACAGCTTGAGGGCCACTAAGCGGAGCAATGTGGGCCTCATCTTTCGAGGACTCTTAGTTAGATTCCAGTTTTTTGGAAACAGAGCCAGCATTCAACTTGGGGCCCTTAGAAGAAGACAGGGACCCAAATGTGGCTCTTGGGCTGGAAAGGTTGCCCACTCATGCCTTAATGTGTCATTTCTGTGCCACTTTGGGGCTGTTTCACGTGCCCTTGTGAGGTAAAACAGAGATACATCCATAGCAAAAAGCAACGTTAAGTGTCGTTTTGTATTTCCAAATGGCTGTATCTCGGTTCACCGTGAGGGTGTGCTTTTGTGGCGCAAGAAGAGTTATGGGGGAGATATCCCTTGTTTGGTCACCACCCCCACCCCACAAATCAATCACAGAAGCTCACCCCCTTGTCTAGGGGCTTTGAGGGGTCTCCGTGACAAACTAATTGTGTTACATGGCTGGAGCCTTTGTACAACAGGTGCCTTCTGTAGCTGTGCCTGGTTTCCCTTTGGCACCTCATTTCTAGCTACATGAAGGAACCCAGCATACCTCTCGGAGTTATCAGAGGATTTCAGCCTACATCTGAGTTTAGTTCTGGGTTGTTGGCAAGCATCACTGAACTGCGTGTCGATTAATAAAGGCCTGATCATTCCCCTGACCTCTTGGGTTTCTTGTTCCAAAAAGAACCTCTGCCTATGATGCGATTTCTCCTCAGTGGCTGTTTGTAGCTTTAAAAGCGTGAGACATTTTTGTGGCTGCCAGAAAATGGCTTGATGGGGTTGAGGCAGGAGAAGCGGCCACGGGGAAGCAGGCCCAGTTTCATGGAGGCATCTGCAAGGGTGGATGGAGGGGGCAGGGTGTGGGGCTGCCGCTGTTGCTCTACTGGAGAGAGTCAAAGTTGTAGCGATTTGCTGGGGGAGGGGCAGTTTGGGAAGCGTCAAGTGGTGTGGCAATCCAAAGTGGGGAAGGCAGACTTCTTGGTTGGGATTAAGGACCACAACTGGGCCTACATCGAGACTGTACGAGGGGGCCAGTTTTTAGGCCCTGGGATACTGTGCTTTTTTCCAATAATATTTTGCAGTTATTTGGATTATTTCTGTCCTGTTTTTTTTAAAATGGAACTCACCAGGAAGCTCAAGCTTAATAGAAAACAAACCTGAACAGGGGAAGTTGACTGGGTCCTGTTGGTAACAAGTGTGTGGGGGGGCTGCTGTTTGAATTTTGTAGCTCAGTCTTGAGCTGTCCCTTTCACAGAGAGACTTTGATTCTTGAGTATCCCCAAAGAGTAAACTGCATTACCCAACTTCCGTAGAGGGGCAGGGTCTCGTGTTTCAGCACCTATCTGACCAGGGGAGGGGTGGGATCTTCTATCATCTTGGCCTTGATCTTATACCCTAGCCAGTTAAGCCTGTTCCCTCCCTTCCTGGGAAAGGTAAGAACTAAAATACCTCTGAGCATGTACAGAGTGTTTCTCCCTCTCCTCAGAGCAGACAACAGCCTGTTCCTGCTCTTAGAATGTAGAAGCAGACCCTTTGGCTTAGGCTGCTAGACTTCTGAGAAGTTAGCACCAACACAAACCACCAATGGTTGTTGTGGGTTTTCCGGGCTGTATTGCCGTGGTCTTGGCATTGTAGTTCCTGACGTTTCGCCAGCAGCTGTGGCTGGCATCTTCAGAGGTGTAGCACCAAAAGACAGAGATCTCTGTGTCTGGACACTGAGAGATCTCTGTGTCTCTGTGTCTGGACACTGAGAGATCTCTGTCTTTTGGTGCTACACCTCTGAAGATGCCAGCCACAGCTGCTGGCGAAACGTCAGGAACTACAATGCCAAGACCACGGCAATACAGCCCGGAAAACCCACAACAACCATCGTTCTCCGGCTGTGAAAGCCTTCGACAATACAACAAACCACCAATATTTTTGTAAGTTTAAATTTAGGGTCTGCCTGTCAGGGAAAACATTCCACACACTTCCTAGTGCGCAGCTAGGAAGGCAGGTGTACCTAGAAAAGAAACTCTGTACTCTTAAGCAAGGAGCCAGCAGTGAAGCCCCTTTACCTCAGTGAGGGCCTGTGGGGTATAGTAGTGAGTGTCAGACTGGAAGCTGGGACAACCAGCTTCAGTATCTTGGCCTAACCTACCACTCACAGAGTTGTTATTGGGAGAGTAAGGCAGAGGAGGGAAGAATGATGTCATAACCAACTATGGCATCCTCCCAAGGGAGAAAAGCGGGATATAAATAAAAACGAATGGATAAAATAAGCACTGGCTGCCCCAGGGTTCCCTCACTGTCTTGTGGCCTGAAGTACAGTGTCATATCTAAATTGGAACAGTCTGGCTTCCCCTTCAGGTGCTCCCCCAGCCCCCTCCTTTTCATTGCCACAGGATGGTGTGTTGGCCGAGCTGCCAGTCAAGGGGATTTCACAAGGATCAGAGACAACCTGGAAACATAAGCTCTGATAGCTTGACATGGAGCCTCCACATTCAGAAGCAGTATTCTTCTGCTGAACAGAAGAATACGGAACAAATAAGTAGTCTCCATTGTCCCCTAACCGCATGGCTTGTTGGACTGCACAAGCAACCAGTTTTTCAGATTGCCAATGCAAAAGTACCCTCTGGGGCCAGACCTAGCTACTTGTGAGCCTCCAGAGGGCATTTAAGGAGACTGAGGACTGGGCGAGACAGATCTCTTTGGCCTGCTCAGCACAAAATGGCAGAGTCCAGTAGCACCTTTAAGACTAACCAACTTTATTGTAGCATAAGATTTCGAGAGCCACAGCTCTCAATGCACAGATGCATCTGACGAAGAGAGCTGTGGCTCTCAAAAGCTTATACTACAATAAAGTTGGTTAGTCATAAAGGTGCTATTAGACTCTTTGCTATTTTACTACTGCAGACTTAATGCGGCTAACTCCTCTGGATCTATGACAAAATGGCAGGGTTCCGATTCCCCTCGGCCCTGCTTCTCCCTGGAAAGGCACAGGGTGAACCAGAGAGGACAGGCAATCTCTCTGCCTTCCCCCAAAACATTGGTCTTGCATTCTCCCTTTTTCAGGCAGTTGTCATTTAGGAGACTATTGGGGTGGGGGAGAGACTAGGAATGCCACTTAGCTCCATCTGGCCATGGCTAATCCGCAGACAAATGCCAGCTCCCCATCTGTGCTTTCCAAGCACACTCACACGCAGCCATCCGCCACCAGCCACTTTTAGCTAACCGGCTTGGGCTAAAGACAAGGTCATTAATTACACTGGGATTAGACAATAGCGCAGGACCCTCCCTGTTCTGCTTGTATCTGCCCTCCCCTCCCCACACACATACCCTGGTCACCTTAACTGCAGTCTTTTTATTTAAAGGAAAAGATTAAAATGGAGAGGGGAGCACTTAATTAGAACCACAAGGTGCCGCCCCGGAATCCGTTTTGTGTGACAGTCTTAGATTTTATTTATTTATGGCCCTGTATAATGTCTCTGAGAATGTACATAGTGGCTTTTGCCTCACCTGCTGCCCGTTCTCAGCCAGCCTGTGTCTGATTTTAAAAAGAAGGGCTGTCAAGGTACCAGATCCAAATTCAAAGGTAGGTTTGAGATGAGACATTGTAAAACTGATGATGTCGGTGGGGGGAGAGTGATGGGGGCTGGGCTCCCAAAACTTGTCTCCAGGTGGTTGGGTTGTGTCCAGCAAATCCAAGCTGAAGGCCTGCAGGAGAAGAGTTTTGGAGTGTCTTTGGTATCACCCCATAGCTGAGGATATCACCAAGACTGCTTCCATGCCATGCAACTCTCAGGCATTTCCAGGGGCAACCAAGTGCCCACATGATAGCTTCCCCCGCACTTCCCTCCGCGCTCTGGCCTGTCCATGTCCCCACACAACCACAAATCTTTTTAAAAATTCAGTAATTGCTATTGCACTATAGTAGAATACCATCATAATGTAAAGCCAGAATCTAGTCCCTGCTCAAAATTCTCATGCAACAAAAAGATGCAGAGATTTTTAAAAATGGGAATTCAAAGTAGCAGATAAAATATAGCAGTAGTCTTTTAGAACATCAATGTAGTGTAAAGATGAAACAATCACCATGTTTTTGAAAAGCCCTGTGGGGTGGTGGCCGGGGGGTGCAGTGGTGTCAATGTGAGTGTGACCATCAAAAGTGCATACCTTCCCCTCCACAGAGTTTGTAAAGATGCTTGGACTGATCTTTCAAAAAACATATCAAACCAGATGTGGGAAAGATTGCATTAAAGCAGGGGGAAACTTTGGAAGTGGGATGCTCAAGAAACAAATAGATGCCATGAAAGCAACCCAAGTCCCAAAAAAACAAATGCAGTATCAGTTGGAGAGTGAATGAATATCCATGCAGTCCAACTGACTGTTTTCAAACGGACAAGCTCCGGTTCTGCAGAGTGGAATCAGTTCCCTGTTGGCCCAGAAGAGCAGGAGGAAGTTGCTGTGTCAAAGGAGGAACTAGGAGCAAGCCTTCAAGTGCCCTGTCTCTCTTCTTGCTCCCTCCCCTCAATGCTGCTGCCCAGAGAGTAGAAGCAACAAGCCTACACCGAGAGGGAGAAAGGAGAGCCAGAGGCTTTGCAAGGAAACACTTGAGCCAATCCCAGTGAACAGATACGTCCAGGAGGAAGTTTCTGAGGCTTTAATAATTAAAGGGAGAGAAGAATGTCCCGACTCGCTGCAGCTTTTCTTGGATGTTGCCAGAAGGACTCCTCCTAATTCTGCGAAATGTGTTCTGCAACAAATTAAGAACATAAGACTTGCCTGATTGGATTAGACCCAGGTGCCTCTAGTCCCAGCATCCTGTTCCCATCGAGGTCTAATCAGATGCTTCCAGAAGGCCCACAAACACGACAGGGCCAGCCTTTTACATGGCTAGAGAGAAACTTCTGGTGTTCAAAGATATACCACCTTTCAGCATAGGGGTTCCATTTACTTCTTATGGGCCACAGAGAGACCTGTCACCTGTCCCACAACTGGAAAAGGCTAGGAATGTGAGGATAGAGGGGAGAGGCAATTAAAAAGGAGAGTTCATTTCAGTGGGTCTTGGATGGAAGAATTCCCCAGTGGACTGAGGAGGGAGGTGCCATTTGGTGGCAGGGGAGAGAACGTTGGCGCACTCAGAGGAAGATGTAAAAGAGGGCTCATCTGCCAGACTTCTCCAGGTGCCTGCAAGTTATCAGCATAGGCATCGTTCCAAACTGCAACTGCTGTTTAAATACACAGGAACCAAGTGCCAAACAGAATCACAAGGGCCGCTACAGAGGCAGCCCGCGGCTAGAATCTCAGTGAAGGAGGAGCAGGTGGAAGTCGCACCTTCCAACAGTGTGGAATCTGTCTCCAATACAGCCAAGCTCCGAGGGGCTTTGTTGTGAGTGAGACTTTCCATCCTGGAACCAACTTCCTTGCCGCACCTCTTTCCTTGTGCTCAGAGATGGGAACGTCTCTTCCATCCCAAGCACTTTTGTGCTCACCTTAAGAGACAGATGTGCTGGTGGCAGCGGCAACACCCAGTAGCTGCACCTACTGCAGAGATACCTGGCCTACTTTGGCATTAAACCTGCTTAGTTCTGGGCTAAATGGGGCCAAATCAAACTCCCCCCCCCCCATTCTTGTTCCTCTTACATCTCAAGCTAAGGGCCCAGATCAACAAATTAAAAGAAAAACCCTAAACTGTTGCAGCTTGTAGAATTCCCATTCTGAGTTGCAGCTTGTAGAATTCCTGTATTGCAGACCAGTGTTGCCCTGTGGTCTGTTCCTTTACCTTAATAACCAAATGTGGATTTCCTACTCATCAATTTTGCTTGTTGTTATGGGGACTATAAACAAAAGAATGTGTTATTCTGTCTTAAATGCCTTAACCTCCATTAGAGTTTTTTAAATTATTTAAAAACCCCATCATGGCAGCAGGCAGGCAGATGTGTGGAGGGGGGATCCAGGCAATGTAAGCCCACCTAGCATGGCTCCACTTGTGTTTGTGGAGCCCTGCCTTGTGATTTGCACAGCCTGGATTTGATTGTCCCTGTTAGGTCACCTTGGGAGGTGGTTTCCAGACAGACGGATGCTTGCTAGCCATCTTTGCTCCTTGCAGTGACCTTTTTGGAATGGCTTCTACATTTTGAATGAAAATGAGTTCAGACTTACAATTTTGCTCTTCCAGAACACTTTATGGACAGAGCTCTTGACAGCCTACCAATACTTCTCCTCAGGTGGCAATCTTACGCAAGATAGCTGGTGTAGCATTCATTGCAAAGAGGCAGGGAAATCCCTGGATGGAGTCTCACATCTGCCATGTCCTCCTGCCATGGACCGAAAAAAGCCTCTCTCCCTCAGCCCCAGTATGGGGGTAATAATACTGGCATACTGTACAGAGCTGATGCTAACCAGGCAATGATTGAAAGTGAAATATAAATAGTTATTAGTATCAAGGTCATTGTTATGCTGGAGCCCAACTCAAGGAGCCTGCACCTTTGATGCTATGTTTCTTCAGCAGCCGATAGATTCCACCAAAGGTGTGTCTGTTCTTCATGCAAAGCACTTGTAGTTGGCAGCAAAGGCAGAGAGTCCCGCTGGGTTTGTATATATGTGGAGCATTTCAAGGCACTCCCTGGTACCTGGCTCCAGGCCCAGCCGAACAGCCGTTGAGTAAACTGCAGGCTCCTTTCCACTCCCCAACACCTGCCGTTCGCTTCCACCCCCTTGGCTCAGCTTCTACTTTCCCCAGCAGAGAAAGAAAAGGGCCCCATGCAAATTTCCCCCTTCTGTTTTCTCTCCATCCCATGGGGAACATGCTGATCTCTTGCTGGCCCCTAACTTTCTCCAATAGTGTCCTAATTGTGTGTGCAACCATGTGGGACTCTAGGGGCATCCACACTGTTAGGAGCAGGGCTTTGTTTCAGGGGGAATGCGAGGGAACGGAGTTCCGGAACCTCTTGAAAATGGTCACATGGCTGGTGGCCCCGCCCCCTGATCTCCAGACAGAGGGGAGTTTAGATTGCCCTCCGTGCCGCTGGAGCTGCACGGAGGGCGATCTAAACTCCCCTCTGTCTGGAGATCAGGGGGCGGGGCCACCAGCCATGTGACCATTTTCTCTGAGGTCAACCCACTGAGTTCCACCACTTTTCCCAGAAAAAAAAGCCCTGGTTAGGAGCATCACTGAAGCACTGTGAGATCGGAGAGGGCCTTGCAAGATGGTAGGTGAGGTGATGCTGCACTGGTGTCCACCAATGGATCTGTGTGTGCTCTGCTCCTTCCTTCTGTTGCTAGTTGCTGAGTTCCCCTTTCAGCCTCTCTTCCTGTTTCTTGGCCACGTCCTTCACAGAATGGGACTTCAGGAAGAAAGGAACGATCCTCAGCTGATGCTTGGTTACAGGTTTTTCCTGGCATCCCACCAAGTGTCTTGCAATTCAGTGTGGTGTAGTATTGTGTAGCGGTTACAGTGTTGGACAAAGATCTGGGAGAACCAGGTTCAAATCTCCACTCTACCATGGATGCTTGTTGGGTGACCTGTAGCTAGGCACACACTCCCAGGGTGGTTGTGAAGATAAAACAGAGGAGAGGAAAATCATGTAAGCCATCTTGGGGCAAAAGGTGGGTTCCAAATTAAATAAATAAATAAACCCTAGCTCTTTAGCTGAAAGTTTTCAATGGGCTGATTTCTAAACGTAGCCTACGAGGACACTTTCCTTCTAACTCCAGGTTGAGTTAAAGAAAGAGAAATGCACTCAGCGTATGTTCAGGGTCTCCTTTTCATTAACTTGGATGGATCGAAATGGTCCTGTTCGGGGTGTAATTGGTGAATGAATCTGTCATTGGAGAAGAGGCTGGCCTCTATAAGTCTCCCATTCTGATGTCGTATTCTAGGGCTAAGCCACAGTGTCCTTTTCTTCATGTTTTGGTCCTGAGCCCTATAATTAAAACTGGTTCAGGGGCCTGCCCCAATCTTGATCACTTTTTGACTACAGTTAACTGCCTACAGTAGCGGTCAGACAGTAGGTTCTGATCAACCGCAATTCAGGGAAATGCATCTTGGGCGGGAAAGTCTTGACGGTTTGGCGGCAAAATCCACAAAAGGTATTTACACACACAATGAAAAGCTTCTTGGAATTTGGACTTCTGCCCTGCAGTTAGTGGGAGAGAGAAAGTGGCAGTTAGGATAGGAGCCGCCCACCTGGGGACTGTGCTGTGGTGTGGGAGAATGCTTAGATCCCAAGGCAAGAAGTCTTGGACAATGATACCCTCAGGTTTGGAAATCCTTTGCATTCTTTGGCCAACTCATCACTCTGTGTGAGTGGGGGGGGGGGTGATTCCAAAGCAAGGCATTTTGCAAAGCCTGGCCTCGTGTGGCCTCTGACGTCGGCTGCCATCTATGGTTGTCAGTGGTGCTCTCAGTCCGGGGTAGGGGGGAAAGCGTGTTTTCACATGTGAGACTTAACAGCAGTTGGTACTTAAGCCGATGCATGATGTGAACCACAAAGCGGCACCCAAGAGGATGCAACATTTGAGTTCGCCTCTACATTCCCTTCTGTGTCATCAGGGCTGATTCCAGGTTTTGGGGGTGTCTGGGAAGAGAGTACTCAGACCTCCTGCCCTGTGCCCACTACTAGGATCCCCTTTTTGTCTTCCCATCCACATGCCCCTGGTGCATCCTTCCGTTGCCCACTCACAAGCTCTCCCAACAGCTGCAGTCACAGCTGCCCACATGGTCTGCACACCCTTTCTCCAATGGTGCTGGGTGGAGGGTGCAGTTAGGAGTGCCGTGGCCACCAGGAATACTGATGCTTTGTGCACCACCCACATGCCCTGCACCACCAGTGCTAGTAGGCAGCTCATGCAGCTGGGAGAAGAGGTGTGAATTGGCTGTAAGAGATCAGGCGATTTTGGAGTCCAGGAAGGAACTTGCAGAGGTTTTGTTCCTGTGTGACGATGGTCTCTGGAGTGATGGCTGCATAATGGACGGTCTCTGTGTTAGAATTCTCTTCTGCTGTCTTGCTTCTGCTGGTCCCACCAAAGGCTTCCTGCTGATGTTGCCCGGAACGCTGGGATGTTTTTGTGCAGGAGATCAGAGGGCAGCAGCCACCCATTCAGGTAAGGGAGCGCCACTCAGAGGCACTTTGTGGTCTCCAAGAGCCACCTACCAGTCAAGAAAAGCAGTGCAGGCGGAAGGCAGCCTGTACAATTCAGCAGTTAGCAGCTTTGCTGTACCCTGGAAACTGACAGCAAGTAAAAGCCCTGGATCCAGAGAAGGTGGCTTGCTCTATTAAAATCACCAGGGCCGTGACTAATGTGCCACACTTATTTCAACAGAACAAAACTAGGGTTGGGAAATTGCTGGAGATTTGGGGTGGAGCCAAGGGAGGGGAGAGACCTCAGCGGAGAGTACGCCACAGATTTCACCCTCCAATGTAGCTGATTGCCACATTGCTGTCATCTGGAGATCAGCTGCACTTCCAGGAGAGCTCCAGGCCCCACCTGGAGGCTGGCAACAGTAAAATTTGAGAACCAAAAGATTGTCACTATTTCATGAATGAAACCTTCAGAGTCAAGCAGCCCTGTCTATACTGTATCAATCAAATGTTTCTGCAGCCTGAGTTTGATAACTCTTTCTGCGCTACATTCAGGCTAGTTCACACAGAGAATAAACCTAAACCTACTTGGAAGTAAGTCCCATTTTATTTAATGAGGCTTAATCCCAGGAACATATTCTTAACATTGCAGCCGTAATCACTTTACAAGCATGCAGAACATGAAATAATCATGGGAAAAGGGTCCCCTGAGTATACGCAGAGTGTCAACACAGCAGAACAGACAACCAGGGCAGTCTCTTGCAACAGATTGGGGTGGGTTTTTCCGCCCCCCGTCTCATTTTATTTGACACAAAAAATGTACAAAATAACGGGTGAGTGATTTTAATTGTTTATATTAAAAAATCTAAAAGGTGTGACTGAGCCATTTTGAATGGAATCAGTGCTGAAGGTTTTAACGATGATGCCCCTTCACCGTCCCTCAATTCTCCTGGACCTCTCAGTCAACAGTCACTTTCCAGACATTATTTACATCTCAGGCAGGAAGAAGCCTCTTACTAATTTCTCACATCATCCTCGGCCCGCCCCCCCCCCCCAGATCCCAGCCACTTCCCTGGACCACCTCTGGAGTCCAGCCAAGCCCAGGACACCACTACAACCACTGCCCTGTCTCAAGGTGCCTCTTGACCGTTCCGCAAGGGGTCAACCTCTCTCCAGAGTGGGACAAACTCTGTCCTTCTTCCCTTCTGAAGCTGGTCAGACTCTGGCAACTTGTCGAGGTTGAGAAGTGGACAGGTCGTAACAAGGCGGATGGGATTGGACAAAGAAAGGCCAGGAGCGCCAAGGGGACAGGAGAGAGTCACTCTTCGGTCAGTGTTCAACACCTAGCATCGCAGGACGGTGGAACAAGCTGGTGTTGCGTTGACAGGATTCTCTGTCATTATTTTATATCTGTATATATTTTTATTTATATATATTTAAAATCTTCCCCTCCTCCCCAACTTTTTTCTTTTCTTTTTTTTCTTACAAAATGAAGAATATGGTGGCCAATGGTTATTTATAGCAACATGTCAACATTAAAACTTCGGCTGAAGGTTTCCTGGAGTGATTCTCCTCTGGGCCAGTGGTGAATGGTTCCCCTTGACCCTGGGAGGCATTCATTGCAGCAAGGCCCGGATCTGCTTGGATGTGGTGTCATCGTTGAGGTGTCGAGTGGTGTACCTAGGAAGAAGCAGGGCTGTGGTGAAGGAATGCTCATCAAGCCCAGGACCATGGCACTGGTGAACTCCCTCCCACATGAAGGAATATGGGTCGGGGGGATTGGTGTTTGGGGATGTTTGAGAAGGACCTGGGCAGGGAGAGATGAAGGGTAGCAAAATGAAGGTAGCAGGAGACAGTTAGTGGCCAGAGGAGGAGATACATTTCTCTCAAATGGCTAGAAGGAATTGGAACTCCAAGATGTAGCTGGGAACCCAAATGGAAACTCCATTCGACATCATCTTTTCCCCCCATCCAGACAAGAATGGAGTGACATTTCTCCTACCCTATAAATTCAAGACCTGACCTGGCTGGGCCAGACTAGTTCAGTTTCATCAAATCTCAGAAACTAAACAGGCTTGGCCCTGGTGAATACTTGGATGGGAGATCACCAAAGAAGTCCAGGGTTGCTATGGAGTGGCAGGCAATGGCAAACCACCTGTCTTCATCTCTTGCCTTGAAAATCCTATGGAGTTGCCATAAGTCAGGTGTGACTTGACAACAGTTGTCACCATCATAGACTGGAAGGAACTCTGCATGAGAAGTGATAATTTGGAGGCAGAAGATGCAATAGATCCTTCCTTCCACCTCCCAAATCCTGAATACTCTTAACAAGAGCCACAAGCCACATGAAGCTCTTCAGCACACATCTGAGGGCCAAGCTACAAGTGACAAATGACACTTGCCTAGCAAGTGAACAGACTCACGTGTATTCCTCCCTGTTCACTTGCCATTCACTTGCTCTCCCCTTGATCAAGTGGAGCGCAAGTGAATGGCAAGTGAACAGGCTGGAATATACGTGAGTCTGTTCACTTGCCAGGCAAGTGTTATTCGTCACTTGTAGCTTGGCCCTCAGCGAAGCTAAGAGGTGCTGAGCAAGCCCATAATCACACTCAGCTGCAGAAAAACATCTTGGTAGACCACATTCATCTGTCCTCTGCCACGTTCAGAAATGTCTGAAACCCATGGCTTTATCTGCCTTGTGGGAGGCCCAGTCACGCGCTGGTCCTCAGAGGTCTGTGATCCTCTTAATGCATTGCCCATCCTGCAGGCCTCTGGCTAAGAACAGAGGTCTGGTGGGGGTGAGGTGGTGCAGATGAGTAATGTTCGGATTGCAGGTTCCCTGGAACTGCTAGTTTTGAGTTGGGAAGATGCAACTGAAGCTCTCGGTGCAGGGAAGAACATTGGAGACCAGGGACTAATGCCAGCTCCTGCCCTGCCTGAGCAATTCTGGAAAGGCATATCAACCTGCATTTTTAGGACGGCACATCAAGGGGAGGGGTTGGGGCTCAGTGGAAGAGCCTCTGCTTTGGCTGCAGAAAGTCTCAGGTTCAATTCCCAGCATCTCTAGGTAAAAAGGACCAGGCAGTAGGTGATGTGAAAGCCTCTACCAGAGACCCTGGAGAGTCATGGCCAGTTTGGGTATAGATATCCAACCGATGGTTGGATTCAATATAAGGCAGCTTCATGTGTGTTGTGTGTGTGTGTGTGTGTGTGTGAGAGAGAGAGTGAGAGAGAGAGAGTGAACTTTTCTTCCTCATCTGTTAAATGGACAAGAACAGGGAGCTACCTCATAAGGTGGTTGTGAAGTCAACATACAGAGAAATTCTTTTTACTATACCAGATTAATGGGCTACCTAACACAGGCTGTGACTCCTGGCATATGTCCATCCTAAGATCACCTTCTGAACTCCTAGTAATGGCACATTTTAGAGCTATTCTCTCCATACGCAGTTGCAGATTCTCGACAGACGTCGTTCCGTTCTACTCAGGAGTCAAATCAGAACTCCCTGCCATTTCCCACCACTGAAAGTACCATGGCTTGGCCAACTCCTGGCCAAACTGCTGAAAAGGGGTTCTTCAGTGCTTCCCTGATTCCCAGGGTGGTTGGACAGCACATTATGCAGCTTCCTTTTCATAACTAAGGATAGGTCTTGTTCTGATCATGTTTGGGTGGGAGAACTTCCTGGAAACTGAAGCTTGTCACCTTCAGCTCTAGGACTGCGGGAAGGTGGGACATATGTACACAGGAATGAATGCATGCACTAATCTATGTGCCATTCTGAGTGTAAGGCTGGAAGTCTCAGGCAACAGCAGTGGAATGCCTTTTATTAAGAAGAACATCAAGCACAACCGACGCATGGCGATCCAACCATAGGTTTTTCAAGGCAAGAGATGAATAGAGGTGGTTTGTTGTTGCCTTCCTTCACATAGCAATCCCATCATGGTGTAGTGGTTAGAATGTCAGAATAGGATCAGGGAGACCCAGGTTCGAATCCCCATTCTGCCATGAAAGTTAACTAGGTGACCTTGGGCCAATCTCAGCCTAACGTATCTTACAGGCTGTGAGAATAAAATGGAGAAGAGACAAATGATGAAAGCTGCTTTGGATCCCCATTGAGGAGAAAGGCGTGGGGTATAAACAAAGTGAATAAATCTGGTGTCTCCCATTTAAGTACTGACTGTGACTGACCCTGCTTAGCTCCAGAGCCCTGACATGCTCCTGGACAAACTGGACCCCCTAAAGCATCACACAGCAGAGTGAATTTTAGCATTTCCTTGAATTCTTTTGCCTTCCAAGGTGCTCTCAAATAAGCCTCTTGGGTGACCTTACCTCAGTGCATTGAGGAGTCCCTCTGTGCTATTGGAAGGCTGGTCCTTCAAGACCTTGATGCATCCTTTCATCTTGGAGCATTAAAACAAATGGCAACATGGTTAGGCAGTGGTCAATGAGCAGGTAA
This sequence comes from Eublepharis macularius, assembly GCF_028583425.1. Lineage (NCBI taxonomy): Eukaryota > Metazoa > Chordata > Lepidosauria > Squamata > Eublepharidae > Eublepharis > Eublepharis macularius. The sequence goes on along the minus strand of NC_072804.1, from coordinate 38,292,456 downwards.
AATGCAATCAAGTAGGCTGCTGTGGCAGGAAGTGCTTTTGTAAGAGAGACCGCTTGTCTCCCTATGCTCCGCCACAGCAGCTTCATTCATCTGTACAGGGCTTTCTGGAGGGGCAACTCTGCAAATGGGCAAAACCAACAGCTGCCCGCACATGTGCATTCTCTGTTGTGGCGCCCGCCTTATGGAATGGCCTGGCTGAGGTCAGGAAGGCTCCCATTCTTCTGGCTTTCTTCAGACTATGCAAAACTGAATTGTTCAGGAGGGCTTTTTTACACAGGCTGTACTGTACCAAAATGGTTCAGTGAGATGCTTTGGAAAAGGGATCAGGACTGTGGACTATGCTAATATGTACTGACTGTTGCTGTAACCTATCGCACTGTTTACGGGATGTTCCAGTTGTAATTCATATTGACTTATACTATGTAAACTACCTTGAGTCTCACTGAGAAAGGCAGACTGGAAATAATGGGGTGGAGAGTGCCCTCAAGTCACAGCTGACTTATGGCAACCCCTGGTGGGGTTTTCATGGCAAGAGACTAACAGAGGTGGTTTGCCATTGCCTGCCTCTGCAACCCTGGTTTTTGTTGGAGGTCTCCCATCCAATTACTAAGGCCGACCTTGCTTAGCGTCTGAGATCTGACAAGATCAGGCCCACCTGGGCTATCCAGGTCAGGGCTGTAAATAACGTAAACGATAAATAAATATGATAGTAAAATAAAAACACTTTTTGTCCTCTTTAGCCCCTTCTCAGAGCATATGAATATATACAAGGCAGTGAGCAACATGGGAAGCCACATGTCAAAATGTGAGCCGCCACAACCTCCTCCGATTTGGGGCCGCTGCTGTGCACGTGTTTCCTCTTATCTTTCATACACCTCTTAAAGAAGTGCAGGATTTGTTGCCGGTTTGTGCAAAGCACCCACGTTCTTTGGAGTGTGCTGCTTCTGGGGACAGTGGCACAGCAAGATGGGTGGAAGCATATTTGAACAAGCATTCTGAGGTTTAGTGTGGGAGACAATGGCAAGTTTGAACAGTGGAAAACGAGAGTGTCTTTTCTGAAAGTGCTCTGGGATTGCTCCACAATTTCCAACCCAAAGAAGCCAGACTGGCCTTGGAAGATTAGGAGGATTTTGACACAACAGCCCAGAGGCTGAGTTAAACAAGTACTGATGTAGGTGAAAGAAGAAGCACTCGCCAAGAATGAGGTAACAGAGAACTCCCATCCTGACTGGAGCCCATTTTAGCTCCTGGAAACCAATGATAGAGGGACTCCTTGATCAAATGACTGCAATGTAAATGTATTTATTTGTGTCATTTATAGTCTTCCTTTCTCATTGAGACCCAAGGTGGATTATATAGTGTGAGATTAGTACAGTCAATATCAAGGACATTTCAATAAACAATGCCATAGGGTAAATAATGCAGACATAGCATTAGCAGGAATCCAGTACAGAGTTGAAGAAATGCTGAAACAGAGCATAAGAAATCCTAGGACTGACACTGGACAACATAGAACTACCCAGTAGGGTCATACTTGAAGCACAGGTAGCACATAGGAGCGCATACTTAAAGCAACAGATAGGATATAAGGCAACATAGTGGTGAAGTCTATAGTCACCAACTCATTTGTGAAGCATCTCTTTGAGGCCACCTCCCTACAATACAGCCCTTCTATCTGAGTAAAAGCTCCTTTTGAATAATTCAGTTTTTCATCTTTTGCGGAAAGCCAGGCAATCGGGGGCTCTCCTGACCTCATCCGACAGGCCGTTCCAGAGGGTAGGGGCCACCACAGAGAATGCACGCGTACAAGCAGCTGTTGATTTGGCCCATGGGCATGGTGGCACCTGCAGGAGACCCTGGTTCAGATGAGTGAAACTGCCATGGAGGAACATAGGGAGAAAGGCTGTCCCATAGGTATACCAGACCAAGGCCATGAAGAAACTTGTATGTGATAGCAAATACTCTGAACTGAGCACAGTAACTGATAGGTAGCCAATGGAGTGACTGCAGGATGGGAGTGATATTCATGCTCCTGCTTGTTCCTGATAACAGCCGAGCCGCAGAGTTTTTGAGCCAACTGTACACAAGCTGTATACCTATGCTAGATGGGAGATTTATGCATATGCTGGTAGAGCTTTCTCTGTGCAGAGCAAAGGACTTGTAGTTTGGAAGTGTCCAAAACACCAACACACACATCGTCATAAGTAAGTCACAAGATTCCCATTGGGGGCCAGGGGCAGGAGGGGAGGAATTTAAAAACATGCCAGGATGGCTCCTCTCCTCCCCTTTCTAGCTAATAAACGAGCACAGGATTGCTGCTTCTACGAAGACTGAAATGCCACTCACATCTATTTTGGAGGTCTTGGCAAAAGCCCCCACGGGATGGACATGGTCATAGAGAATGATGACCCCCACCATCACTCGCATGCAGAAGAGGAGGGTTTCCGTGTTGGTGAACCGGCTCCGATACTCCCTGTTGAAAGAAGAGATGAGGATCCAAGAAAGAGCTTTCTCCAATGTTTTCCCATTTGACTGGCCTGCCAAATCAAGGGCTGGATTCCCTTAGAACTAAGTCTGCACCCTTTTGCTGCTGTCCTTGCTAGCACCCAAACAACTCAAACCTCTCACAATCTGCCTAAATCCACACAGAGTCACAGAATCAGCATTGTTGTCAGACGGCCATCTAGCCTCTGCTTAAAAACCTCCAAAGAAAGCCACCACTTCCCAAGGAAGCCTGTTCCAATGAGCAACTACTCTCACCGTCCGGAAGGTCCTCCTAATGTTTAGCCAAAAATTCTTTTGGTTTAATTTTAACCCGTTGGTTCTGGTTCAGCCCTCTAGAGTAAGAGGAAGCTGACCTGATGCCTGCGACTAATGAGAAGCCCTCCTGTGAGTGCACAACCTCGGAATGCACCCCAGTCATCCAGAGCCCCCAAAGAATATACCTTTTCTCACAGAAACCCCCTAAAGTCAATGGGAGAGCCCAAGCTCCAGACACCTGGAGGTAAAAAGGAGCAGAACTTTTGCCATGGGTAGAACAGTCAGCTTCAGGTTGGGAAATTCTAGGGAGGAACCTGTGTGGGGCAGGGCTGAAGCTCAGCCAGTTATCATGCCATAGGGTCCACCCTTTGCAGTAGCCATTTTCCCCAGAGTAACTGATTTATGTTGATAGAAGATCAACTATAATTCTGGGAGATCTTCAGTCCCCACCTGGAGGTTGGCAATCATAGATGTAGGCTCCCTGGCCCACAGGACCAATTCCCTGGCAAGGTCCTTGTGATGTGAAGCCTAGCTGAGGCATTTTGTTTAAGGACAGTTCTTGGTGACTAATCTTGATTCCTTGTACTTATTTTGTACCATCTTGGAGTCTCTCTACACGAGACGCCTCAGTGCATGTTCGTCAAGTGTAGAGAGACGCATTGCTATCTGGAAATTGAAGTTTAAAAAGACAGTGCTGGCAGAGATCGCTCCTCAGAGGGTTTGTTAATTTCATCTTTGCCTCCCCAAAGGGTCTGTCAATTTCACCTCTCCAGTCTAAAACTGTGTGGGATCCAACCAGAGGGCAGCAAGGAATGGAAATGGGTTGGAGCTTTGTGAAGGGGCTGTGGAGAGGTTATAATAGGCTGAAGTTTCCCTTTTGGCATTTCACAGCCCCTTCACACAGCTCCGGTGTATAGCAAAACCTTTGCCCTGCCGCCAGCTTTGTCTTTGTAAACTTCCCTTCCCAACTAACATTGCATCTCCCGACACATGTCCTTCATGTGTCAGATGTCTTGTGTAGAGAGACCCTAGTTCAACAGGCATTTGATATGTATGGATTTTATTTTTGCCCACTGGGTGGTTTTACATCTTATTGTAAACCAACTGCAGATGACAACTGGGTCAAAAAGCAGGCTACATGCTTAGTTAATGAAAGCAAAGAACTCACGGAGTTTCCAGCATCACCCGGCAGACACAGGCCATGGTGCTTAAGCAATCGGTCGTGTCCTCTATGGGAAGAGTTTTGTTCTGAAATGAAGAAAAGGGCCAATACTGGCATTCCATTCCCTTTGTTCATCCTTCCCAGGATGACAGCAAGAGAGAGAGAGAGGCCTCATACCCGATGGGAGAAATGCCACTCAAATCTTTACACCAACAGATTAGCTTCTTTGGTGTGGGGGGGGGGGGAGTCTGCCCTCAGAGCTTGTCTATTACAAGCTACAAATATAAAACAGTGACAACCCAACCAGCCAAAGCACTCTGGGATTTGTAGTTCCTGAAGGCAAGAGACTTCTTTGGTTCTTTGTCATGGATATGACCTCTGCTCTTCCTATTCTGCAGAGATGTCACTTACCTCTGAAACAAACTTTGTTGTGGCATTGCTCAGAGTTTTCAGCATCGGGGTGGCTTCTGCATAAAACAGGGACATCCGGTTGGCCATTTCATTGTTCACTTCGCTCTCTGCATCTAACTGTGTGGCAGGAAAAGAGAAAAGGTGCTGATGGAGGGAGATGTTTCCGCTCACCGTTAACATCGATGGCTTCATTCTCTGATTTTCGTGCCCATGAGAGCTTCCCTATCCACACCATTCCAAATTCTGGGAAGGGCAGAAATGTGCTCACCTGCAAATTGTTGATTCGGTTTCGACTGATAGTTCTTCTGTAGTAGCTAAAGTCATTCTGGATGGCTGGATTGGTCATCTGGCATGCAGAAGGAGACAGGGGGGATTTTTAGATCTCTTGCAATGTGAAAGAGATTTCTTCTCTCCGGATGCAGGAGAAAACAAAGCAGGCTTTTCATAAGCTGAGTCCTTGCCTGTTCCAATAATTTAGAATGTGTTTTGTGTATGTGTGCATACACATGTGCATAGTATGCAGACTGTCCAATGTACACAACATCATTTGCATAAGCAAAATTCAGAGGCTGTTATAGCAGGAATATTGCACTTTATCCTGAGATGACATCCCCACTAGGTGACTACAGGCAAAGACCCCATCCTGTGGACAAAATCCTGCCTTTAGGGTGCTCTCCTGATCCACTTCAGAGGTACCTTGAGCTCATCGAAACTGAGAGTGAAGTGTAAGATTTCTGCAAACTGCTTGGCTAGGGCTTGTTCTCTCTCCAGGTGCTGAGTCGGCGCGTACGGCGGGCTGGTAAGGGCTTCCAGCAAACTCCGCAAAGCATTCTCTGGGAGAGAGGGGAGGCAGAAAGGGGCATGTCACACACAGCCTAGCAAAACATAGCATGGCAGATGATGGTGGAGTGTTCCCAATGTGAGAGGAGAGGATAAAAAAGGCAGAGAGGAGAACTGGGAGAGCCCACATCCCAGATCCCATTCTGCGATGAGGTAGCTCACAAATCAGGGGCTGGTGTGTGTGTGTTGGGTGGCAGCAGGGTTTGCTCATTTCTAAAGTCTAAGTCTGTGAATTAGGGTTGTCAGCTCCAAGTTGGGAAATTCATGGAGATTTTGGGGTGGAGCCTGGAGAGGGCAGGGTTTGGGGAGGAGAAGGGCCTAAGCGGGGTATAATGTCATAGAGTCTTCCCTCTAAACCAGCCATTTTCTAGAGGGGAACTGATCTCTGTGGCCTGGGGATCAGCTGTAATTCCAGGAGATCTCTAGTCACTACCAGGAGGTTGGCAAACCCTACTGTGAAAAGCCCATAAGTGAATGTAGGAGAAGGGCATCACCGGTTATCAAACAACGATACTGTTTTTCAGCATGCAATATATCAAGCAGGTTTTCAAATAAGCCAAAGTTCTGCTCCACCCTTGTCTTGACCCAAGATGGAAAAATGACTTTGAATGAACTGGGCAGCAACATACCATCTGTAGAGTGCTAAATGAGAGGAGGACTTTGGTCCTCTTCCTCCTCCCAATCCCAGTGCTAAGCCTATGCTTACCAAGTCTCAGGGAGAACTCATAAAATCGCTTCAGCTTTGCCACCAGAGGACAGACAGCATTCCATGCTTTCTCTTGCAGCTCCAAGTCACTGGGGTTTTGGATTGCCTGGAAGGAAGAGTCCAAGAGGTGAAATGCTTTCCCCCTGAAACACTGGCTTTCCATGTGCAAGGGATTATTTTACCTGTGGCACGCCAGGCTTTCTCAGGCCCAGCCTTAACACTGCCTGCCCGTCTCAAAGTCTTCTAATTCCCCCTGCAGTTTCCTCCTGGGTCCTAAGAGTACATGGTCTCAACAAGCTCCTTCACCTCAGCCCATGAGGGTCGATTTCAAGCCCCAGATTTCCCAGGAGCTCTGAACCATGCTGGCTCTGAACCATGCTGGTTCTGCCAGCCCACGTGGATCAATATTTGAATGTGTGGTTTGTGGATGGGTGACTGGTGCTCCAATCAAGAATGCCAGATTTAGTTAAGCCCAAACTAGCTCACATCATTCTCCTCCATTTTTCCCTCACAACAACCCTGTGAGGTAGATTAGACTGAGAGTATGTGACTAGCCCAAGGTTATTTTCTCCAGGGGAACTGAGCTTTGTTGCCTGGAGATGAGTTGTAATTCCAAGAGATTTCCAGCCACCATCTGGAGGCTGGCAACCTTATCACCCAGTGGGCTTCCAGGGCAGAGTGGGGAATCAAGACTGAGTTGCCCAGATCCCACTCCGGCCACTACATCACACTGGCTCTCCCCGTGGAAGATGAGAAGAAAGTATGGGATGAATCCAGCCAAGCCCTTTGTGGGCTAGCCTTGTGGGAACCAATCTTGTTTGAGAGTGGCAGGCCCTGCTCTGCGGGTACCTCTCTAATCTCTTGTCCGGCTCCTGTGTAGGACTGCAATTCCGCCAGGATCGTCTGGGCCTCTTCCAGGACTGCATTCACCTGGTTCCATACTGCTGTCTCGGCTTCCGTGGGCTGTGCATCTACATCCAAACCCACCCAGAAAGAGAGCATTCAGAAGACCCCATGCCCAGCAGGCTGGCCAACCTGGTTCTTATGCAGGGTGGACATGGGAAGTCTGTATGGCTTGCTGGGACAGGGGATATAGGGACAGGAAAGGTACTAAAAACATCCTCTTATGGACAGACACTCAGGGCTGGCTCAATTGCACAAGCAACCCAACATTCTCAGCGGTGTCCCGGGAGCAGCCATGTGTGTTCAGAGCTCTGCCCCTTCCCAGCCCTGGGTTCCTGAGACACACTGTTGGGGGAGGGGAAAGGTCTTGGGTTGCCCCTGAAGGGCCTGGCCAAGCCAGGCAGGAGCTGGGGGCTGCAAGAGAGAGGGTGGGCAACGCTTCTCTCTTGCAAGCCCTCGGGCCTGCCTTGAGCTCTTTGTTGCACAGGAGAAAAGTTAGAAAATAAAGATGCAGGACAAAGAAAATCAGAAGGATGAAAACCAAACCGAGACCAAGTCAATGGCAACGCTGGCAAGGAGATGCCCATCCCCAGCTAGCCAAGGGACCACTCACTCTTGAGAATCCCCTCTTCCCCGCTTCCCCCCCCCCTCCAACCTAGATCCTTCCCATCATGGTCCAGGTCTCCAGTGATTAAGGATGAGCACACCCTTCTGCTGACAGGCAGCTGAGCGACGGGAGCCGGTTCAGGGCTGTACTCACTCCGCAATCCAGGCACACAGAAGTGTCACCCCAGGCTGTCTCCTGCTTACAAAGAGGAGCCACTGGGTGCCCCTGGTGTCTTCCTGCACTGCCTGGATGCCCAGGAGCATGCTTCTTGGAGGCTGTCCAAGAGTTGCCTCTCCTGCAACACCTGGGAATAGCAGCTTTGCCCAGGGCCACAATCAGGACTGCTGACTAGAGAAGCTGGGGGACCTTCAGGGGGCTGAGCTGCAGCCTTGCTTCCTAAGCCCACCCTCCCGAGCCACTGGTACCAGGGCCCTAAGAAGCATTGCCAACTCTCCCAGCTGCCCACTCTGTCCTGCTCTTGCATCCTCTCCCTGCCAGGCAGCAGCACCTTCGACAGCGGCTTTGCTCTGCTCCCGCTGCACCAGGCCTTTCTGTGCTTCTCAGCCTCACCAGCCCTGTTTCCTGTACCTCTTTTTCCCCTCCCCACCCCAGATGACATGGGATGACATAAATCAACATTAAGAATGGATAAAACAAACAAACCAAATCATGAGTCAAAATAAAGGCAAAAAAAGAAAAATCCCTTCTCACGTTCAAAGTCAAGGAAAAAACTAGGGCCTTGGTCAAGCTCGTTATAAGTCAACACTTTAAGAAGGTTCCCCATGTGACACCTGCAAGAGAAGAGACAAGAGGGAGAAAAGCATGATGGGTAGTGGGAGGAAGGAGGAGGGGTCTGTGGGACAATGTCATTGAGGGAAGCACCCCCTGCTGCAGCGGCAGGAAGAGGCCTCCGGCAACCCCTCTTGGCCTCCATCCCCATAGTCATCTTGGAGACGAGAGGCAGTTCTGCATAGATCTTTTGTCAGCGCCCAATTGACAGTGACTTGGAGAGGAGTGGGCAATACTTCGTATTTGAGTAAAGCCCCAGGTACACCCTGCCTCTTCCTGCCCCTGCTTGGAGATGAGCATTGGCTGACGGGGAGGAAGATTAATGGTAAGGAACGGAGAAGGAAGAGAGTCGCTGTTCTCCGACAAGGTTTTGGGGAGCGCAAAAGATGCTTGTTCAGTGGGGACAGAGGCTGGCAAGTGGGAGATTGCCCCATGCAGGGCTTATTTCAACAGGATGGCTATCTGGAGACCATCTAATAGCATTTTACACACCAATGTTTGTGAAGGCATGTGCAGTATTTACAGGCATGGCTGGGGCAGTGGTTGTGCCGCCATGCAGGGATGCGGGAGCCCTTGCCTGGCCACTGTCACCTTTAGATTGGCCTTTGACTCTTTGGGAAGGGAGCGACAGAAGACGCTCTACCAGATGGAGAGACTAGAACAACTGACCTTGAATGGCTCAGTCACGATGTAAGAGAGTATCACGAGAAGATACAAACCCAAGAGAAATTCGTGAAACCTAACTAACAACAATAAACAACAATCATATGTTTCAATCACATGTAATTATTGTAAATATATCAATATATCAAGTGCTATAATTTAACAAACATTGTATGCTATATAATTCAAACCGCACAACAACCATTCAGCAGCGTCGAAATTCTACAGTACATTAATTTGTTAGGGGAGGTCACAGTTAAAGTGCTATGTGCTATGCCTTACTCATCCAAATTCCTAAAGTCCATATAAATATTTTCTTAAAGTGCAAGGTGCTAAGGCAAGGTGTAGTCCATTCAAGCACCCTGTGCCTCACAAATAGTTAATCCAGTAACAAACTGTTAGGACGCTGCCGAGGAGATTAGAAAGGGAAGGAGCAGTCCAACCACGAACAAGCCATCGACGGATGGACCGGTTCCTGAAAAAGCCATTTCGGATCTTCTTCAAAGATGGCAAGATGGTACCACAAAGGGTGCTGATGCTTTTCTTAATTGTTTCTTAACAGTATAATAATTCCATACATGCGTCAACCCCTCTCCTTCATGCACACCTTAATATTTAACTTTCGTGAAGGAGAGGGGTTGATGAATGAATGGACAATGTTTGTTAAATTATAGCACTTGATATATTGATATATTTACAATAATTACACGTGACTGAAACATATGATTGTTGTTTATTGTTGTTAGTTAGGTTTCACGAATTTCTCTTGGGCTTGAATGGCTCACAGCTGACTCAGGAGAGCTCCCCTTATTCCTCTATTGAACTTGAGGTGCAATGGACAGAGTGGCGCAATCAGACCCAACAGTGCCTCTTCAGCCATGCAATTCACTGGGGGGGATGGGGGGGGTTAGACAAATTGTACTCTGGCACTCTAATCTTCCCCCCACTGGGCTATCTGAAGGATAATTCCAAAGCAATTTATTCTATTTACTAGCAACAAAGCCTGTTGTGGGAAAAATACAATGGGCTCTACAAAAGAGATTTGGCAGGCCTTCGGAGGGCACTGCCGCCACACTGGGCCTCCCTGCCACCTCTGTGGCCCCTCAGAGGCCTGGCACAAGCCGGGTTGCCAGGCCCCTTACCATCCGGGTGAAAGACCTGGCACTCATCATTGGATTGTCCTCGCATACGCACAAAACACATGCACTCTCGGGCTATGCGATGATGTCAGTTCCAGGACGTGCCATCAATGCACAGGCCACGTGACACCCTGTGCCAAATAGGGCCGCTGTGGAGTGCAGGAGCACTGCCGGGACTCCACAGTCTGCGCTCCACAGCGGCCAGATTCAGGCCGAATCAGGTGGCTGTGGAGCCTGGGAGTGCTGCTAGGGGGGATGCAACTGGCCCTGGGGTGCTCCTGTGCTCTGCAGCGGGCTGAATCAGGCTGTTTCAGCCAAAATTGGCCTACTGCAGTGTGCAGGAATACGCTGCGCCACCAGGGAGCACACCTGGGAGGCGTGTTCTCTCACTTTGCCCCCCCCCCCGTCGGCCAGGTAAGCAGGGGATGGAAATTGGCCATTTCCCTCCCCCTGCACCATGGGAGGGGGAGTTCCAAGTTACACAGGTGAACTGAGCAGTCCCAGTTCACACCTCCCCTTCCTCATGAGGGCCCACATCACAGCATGTCATCATTTCCAGAGAGGGAGCAAATCCGTGTTCCTATCTGCTTCTGAGGACTCCAACGTGAATGCTGGCTCATCCTGTTTTCAGCACCAATTTGGACCTCCCAAAAGCAGAAGACCCAGAAATGGCGGCCACCACCCAGAGCTACTGAACCATTTAGTCTGCTAGCCAGTGGTACAGTTCAGGGGGCCAATGTGCCCGACAATTTTGAAGCGCTTTAAAGTCCTGATGCCCAGCCTCTGTAAGCCAGATGTATTTCCTGGACCATAATAGCTTACCCACCTCTGGCTTCAGGAGTGAATGGAGATTGATTTCAGGAGGAAATACTTGACTTAAAGGGGACAAAAGTGACTTTTTTAAACATTTGAGGGAACTGCCCTGTTGGAGATCTTCCTCTTCCTGGCCGGCAGAGGGCTGTGTCCTACTCAGCCAGATCTCTGAGGGAACTAGAAATCTCTTTGCTTTTTCCTTAAACTACAATTCCCAGGATTCTTTGGGGAAGCCCAGAAGCTACATTGGTATACCTTATAGGTACACTGTTGCTTTTTCTGGCTGCCACTGCTCAGCCCTTCCCAGAAAAGCAGGGTGGGGTTGACCCACTGTAATTCTACCTCAAATCATGTCCCCTCCCCCAGCCCCCACATTTGTGGAGAAGAGCGACTCAAGCTGCCAGCAGCCACAGAAATTTTCCCCATCCCACGCCTGGGACTTACTTTCAAAATCCAGGAAGAAATGGGGGCAGTTTTCTAAATCTTTGCCCAATACCTTTATCAGATTGCCCATGGCCAGTGGACCTGAGCGAGAAAAACAGAAGAGAATGGAAAAGAACAGCCGAAGAGCTGAGAAAGAGCAGCAGCAACCTCCACTCATGCCCCCCATCCCCTAGGGTTGTGAACTCTGGGTTAGGAAATTCCTGGAATTTGGAGGGGTGGGGGGTGAAGCCTGGGGAGTGCAGAGTTAGGGGAGGGGAAGGGTCTCAGCTGGGTATAATGCCATAATGCCCACCCCTCGATGATCTGGAGATCAGTTGGAATTCTGGGAGATGTCCAGCCACCAACTGGAGGTTGGCAACCCTATGTGGCCCTCTAGGGAATGTGTTCCTGGTCTGATGCAAAGCCTTCTCCTCCCCAAAGGCCACAGGCATCCACTGCCTCCCCCCCCACACACACACACTTCTTCCTGCTTTCGTCTCTGCTGGTTCTGGCACAAGGACAAGCCAAGCTAGCCACCAGTGTGCCACAGGAGGCAGAATGGGGGTATAGACTCCTGGGGCTGGCATTGCCCCAGGGAGCCAAGCCTGAGACATTGTACCTGACCTAAGATAACCTAGTTGCCTGTGTGTGCTCTTCAGTCTGAATGGGAAGAGGGGCCATGACGGAAGCTCCATGTGAGAGAGGGGCAGCTCTGTATTCCTTATTTCACTAGTCTTAGTGGAAACCTCACAACCATTTCTATATTCTCTCATTCGTAATGGGCTGTATGGAAGCATGGACCTGTGATAGGTTTCCAGAGCATTTCGGCTCCACTGGACTCCCCTTCCTTGCAGCCCTCTTGCATAGCATTCATATCTCAGGGGCTTCTTTCTTGTCCCACAGACTGACCGCATTGTGGCCCAGAAGTAGCCAGCCCCCAATCTCCCAGGTCTTCTGAGCTCTCCTTAAGGCCCCTACTGGTGGAAGGTACACACTCAGAGGTATCTCAGCAGTGCCAGGACACGACATGGCCTTTGAAGTGAAAGGTTGCCAACTCTCCCTCGAGATTTTAGGGATGAAGCCTGGGGAGTGTGGAGGAGAGGTACCTTAGCAAGGCATAAAGCCATGGAGTCAAGCCTCCAAAGGAGCCATTTTCTCTGCTGTCTGGAGATCAGTTGTAATTCTGGGAGATCACCAGGCTCTACCTGGAGGTTGGCAACCCTTCTTTGAAGGGTCTGGCAGTTTCGCACAAGTTGATGTAACTCTGGCAGGCCTCAAGCTCTGCACGGGGAGTACAAGGGGCTTTGTTGACCTTTGGACCACATGGGAGGTGTCAAGGGCCTGCCCAAAGCTGGAACCCAGCAAAAGGCCTGCATCAGAAAGCGGCAGAGCTGGCCTCCTTTACCTTAATTCCGGATGCTTCGGCAGCCTCTACGGGAAGATGGGATGATCTGTAGGGTTCATAAAACCCTTCATCAACTGAAAGAAACCTGCAGCATGGAAGAGGAAGAGAGAAAGAGAGAGAGAGAGAATGCCTCGTCAGGTTTCCAAGTTTAGACCGTTCTCGTGAGCTCAGCAGTTCCCCTTCAAAGTGCTGATGGAGGCAGCTCAGATGGAGCAACGTCCTTGGGAAACTCCTGTAGTACGAAAGCTAAACCCAGCTCCAGAGAAAAGAGGAGGCTTCCTCAAGGTCACCAGGTGCTCTTTCAGGCAGGCAGGAAATCAGGCACAGGAGGACTCCGAGATATGGACCTTTGGCCTCATCTGAGCCCTTCTTTTCCCTTGTACAGCCAGGCCACCTGCCTTTAGGCTGACATTATTTAGTGTAAGTGATAAGAGATCCTTCTGTTACCTGAGTTGTTTCTACAGTGGATCTCTGTTGATATGGTCTCCAGACACAATCCAGCATTCCTGCAGTAACTCATGGAAACGAAATGGTGCGTTACCAAAAACTGAGGTTCTGCCTTGACGGGCAAGCAGTGGCCATTGCAGCAAGCCAGCAGACCCCAGGCTGGGGAGGCCTCATTCTCAGAGCATTCTGGGGTTGATCCACCTCTGGAGACAGTCAGTGACAAATAAAAAGCCAAAATCTTGCCCTTGTGCGCTGGGAAGGGAAGTCTCGGCATCCTCTTGGGCTGCACCAGGTGCAGATTTGAGACTCCAGCCTGGCGTTGTCAGCCCTGAAAATATCTGGGTACCTGTCTATAGTTGGCCTGAGTAGAAGAGCAAGATTCAAGGTGCTACTGGCCTCTGATCTTGCCCTATTTAGGTGACAGGTGTTAGCTATGCCAGTGTGATGTAATAGTTAGAATGCAAGACTGGGAAGACCCAGGTTCCAGCTCTGTCAGAAAGCCCACAAATGGCCTCTGGGCCATCATTCTCTCTAAGTTTCACCTGTCTCATAGGTGAAACAAGATCAGGACAATGGATGCTGCCCTGAGCTGCTTAATGTTCGGATGAGATAAAAATGTGATCAATAACAAAATAGGTAGGAGGGCAACTCACCTGCCAGCTCCCCCACATTTGTCCCTGTTGCCATCTCCCTTCCTAGTGCACACACATGGGCTGTGATCTCCCATCCTCATTAGCAGCCAGATCTTCATGCTGAGATTTTATAGGAGAGCTGCTGCCTAGAACCAATAGCCTCTGGAGTTCTCCCAGAGTTACAACTGACTACAGAGATCAGTTCCCCTGGCGGAAATGACAGCTTCAGTGACAGGTTCTATGGCATCACATCCCTGCCGAGCTCTCCCCCTCCTCAAACTCTACCTTCCCCAGCCTCTACACTCAAATCTCCAGGAATTTCCCCACCTGGAGTTGGTAACTCTGTTTGCTGCCCTGTTCTGAGACCGGCTGGGCTTCTGCCAGGAAAAAGGAACACTTTTAACATCCTCAAAGGCACTGTCTTTTCCAGGAAGGCAGCTTCAGCGGAGTGGGGAGTTGGAGGGTGGGATTACAGGCAAAATCTCACTAGCTCGACTCTCTCTAATGATTTTCTTGAACAGAAAAAAAAATTACATGCAGACCATCAAGAATTTTTCCTGTACAGAATTCATTGGAATGGACAAAGGCAGCATAATTGCAATGGGCTTTGGATTGTGCCCTTTGTTGGAACACATGAAGCTATCTGATACCGAGTCACACCATCAGTTTATCAAGGTCCACTCTGGCTGCAGCAGTCAGGGGTCTCAGAGGCCTTACACATCCCCTCCCATATTGGCTGCTAGGGACTGAATCTGGGAACTTCTGCATGCAAAGCAGATGCTCTACCCCTGAGCCACGGTTTCCTCCCCAAAGTGTGTGTGTGTTCCTTCTTGCACACTGATAACTGCGACTAAATATGCATTTTTCAACAGAGACGTGGAGCCATATCTGCCTAGAATATGGATTGTTCCTCTCAAATGAGCCACCTCAGGACAATCAAAAAGAAAAAAAATGGGAGGAAGGAAATTTCTGTCCTTCCACTCATCAGATCTGGACAGTTATGCCAGGGAATGCGCTGGCAAAAAGAACGGTCTTTAGAAGAGATAATTCCTCTGCCCTTAAGTGTGCTTTTGTAAGGCAAAGCAGGTGATAACCTTATCATAGAAATTAATTGGAACGTTTTAGTTTTAAAAGCTGCATATGTACAATAGGCAGAAGTCTAGAAGTTAATTGTTTTACTTGCAGTTTCCTCCCCCAACACACAACAAACACCTCTCCTGCCATATCCAGCCACTTACAGTACGGCTGTAATGCCGGGGACTGTTCACTGCAATTCTTAGCTACTCAGAAGGAAGCTGTAAGCAACAGCATGTTATCAAACTGCACAGCTTCTGTGAGATAAATAAAAGACCAGTGTCATCAGCTGCAAAAAAAATTGTGTAGGATCCAAGAACAAGAAAACTCTTGGCTGTTAGGAGTTGAGTATGAACAGTCAAGGGAGCCTAAGGGGCCATGAAAAAGAAGTGGGCAGGAGACTAAATTCAAGGTATCCATTTGCATTAAGAGTCCAAAATACAATCTTGTTGCATTTGTTCAATCTATTTCATTGCTCCTTGCCAGGATAAGACCTGCCTATTGAAACTGTTCACCAAGGACTCAGGCTGCAGGTTTCCATTTCCATGCCACTGCTCAAATCATCTTTAGAAGCAGATACTGAAAACTGTGGGTTTGGGTGAATGATATAGGCTGGGTCTAGGCAGGGAACAAGAGGGTGTGTGAATTTGGCCTTCTTTGTACTCGGGTTCTTCATCTTTCCATCCTAGGGTTGCCAGCTTCCAGGTAGTGGCTGGTGATCTCCCGGAATTACAACTGGTCTCCAGGCCACAGAGATCAATTCACCTGGAGAAAATGGCTACTTTGGGGGGTGGACTCTATGGAATTATGCCATGCCAAGGTCCTTTCCCTCCACAAACCCCACTTTCTCCAGGTTTCTCCAGGTTTCACCCCCCAGATCTCCAGGAATTTCCCAACTTGGATCTGGCAACCCTATTCCATCCTCTGCTAGATCTATTGTGAAGCACCAACAAGGCCAACATGCTGTTAAGATTAACACTGCAAAAGTTTCTGGTCTTGTTTATAACTCCTTCTTCAAATGAATTTTTGCCAGAATTTCTTTTTAAAAAACCTAGTTTCCTCTTGAGTCTTAAAATTACCTTTTGTGAATCAAATGCGCTGCAATTTTTTAAACATGCTGGTGAGTATTGAGAGGGGTCTTTTTTCTCTGCACAGAAGAGTTATGGCTCTGACAAAAACTCCATCCTCCTGGCCTTGAATGTTTAAGAAGAACAGAACTGCTCAAGAATTGCTCAACGGGTCTGCATTAAAAGTTACTTGTTGTCGGGAGACTCAAGTCCCAATGTTCTTCACACGTGATAGAACGCCCTGTAGTTTGAGAGCTATAACCAAGCCTGAAACACAGCAGGCCACACGGCTGACCATTTCAAGAAACCTGTGCAATCGCGAGGTATTATTGGCCTCCTATTGTTATATTTATCTTGGAATGGGGTATGCTTAGATGCCTAAAGTGTGATTCTATGTTCTACAAACAAAACATCAACACTTTTTGTCAAGACAGTCTTTGCTTCTTGGAATTTTCAAAGTGCTGCAATCAGCCTTTTGTGGTGTTGGATCTGTGGAGTCCAAAATTTAAAATGTCACCAGCTTGGCAGGAAACATCTTCCAGATCAACTAGCATCCGTGGCATGGTGCAACTGCAAGAGCTTTACGGCAGAAGAAATGGCAGAAGGTAATTGCATAAATGGAAATCTCCAAGAAGATTATTAAGGTGGATGGTTCCTCAGTTAGGGGAATCTGCCATTTTTTTTGTTACCCACAGCTAATTGTGCCAAAAGGAATGCCGTGTCTTTCTGAAACACAAACTTGTCCAGCTGTGTCTAGTTAACACAAACCCGGATTGCGCCTTTGGGTGTTGGCACAGCCACAGTCCAAGCAGTCTTCAAACCCCAGCATCGCTCCCAAATTCATGTATTCTTGCCGGTTCTTCCTTTCTTTGCCTTCTCTGCAGTAACAGTCTTCACTTGGAGGTAGTTATGACTTGAGGCAATGCAAGCTCAGTCCCGTGGGAATTGACCAAGAGGAGTCCGCAAGACCAGGTGTTCTCACTGGTGCAGTTGAACAGGTATATGCTGCAGCTGGGGAGATCATCTGCAGCTTTGGGGTGGTCATAAGCGAATGACACCAAACTTCGTATTTCTGTATCGAAGCACTCAAGAGCAACTCCTTGAGTTCTGGGGCCTCCTGTCTGGAAGCCGTGGGCAAATGGCTCAGGGCGAACCACATGATATTGAACCCAGGCAAGACAAAGGTGGTGCTGGTGAGTAATCCCAAGATTCTTGAGGGAGTTGTTATACTTGTGGCTTTGGAGGGGGTGGCGGGGCGCTCAATCCATAACAACCGCAGCAACAACAACAATAAACCCTTACATGGGCAACATCTAAAAAATATTGAAGGAAAAAGTGACAACAGCCTAACTTGGGCATGGTTGAAGATGGGTACAATCAAGAAAGAAACCGAAGGTCTGATCTTCACTGCACAAGAACAAGCATTGCAAACGAATGTTATGAAAGCCAAAATTCCGAAAATCAGTGAAAATCCAAAATGTCGACTTTGCCAGGAAAAAGATGAAACTGTGTCCCAGCTTATCTCTGAATGTAGCAAAATTGCACAGATGGACTACAAAGCTAGACATGACAGGGTTGCAAAGCTGATTCATTGGTCATTGTGTAAAAGGTATAACCTGCTAGTATCAAAGAATTCATGGGAACATCAAGTAGAAAAGTTGCTAGAAAATGAACAAGTCAAGATCTTGTGGGATTTCAGAATTCAAACTGATCAACACCTTGAACATAATACACCAGACATAACAGTTGTGGAAAATCGAAAGGTCTGGATAATCGTCATTGCAATTCCTGGGGATGCCAGAGTCGAAGAAAAAGATCAAGAAACAAAGATTAAATATAAAGATCTGGCAATAGAAACCACCCAACTATGGAAGAAGAATGCAACAGTAGTCCCCATTGTCATCGGGGCACTTGGAACCATCTCAAAAAACTTTGCAATTCATATGGAAAAACTGCAGCTTTCTGACATAACACCTACAGAACAGCAAAATATGGTGCTACTTGGAACAGCATACATATTATGCCAATATCTGGTTGATACTTAGGTCTCTGGTGGAAACTTGTATCAGCTTAGCAAGGCCAATCAATGTGACCTCTGCTTATTGTTGATTGTGTTTCGGATAATTCGAATAACAACAACAACAACAACAACATTTGATTTATATACCACCCTTCAGGACAACTTAATGCCCACTCAGAGCAGTTTACAAAGTATGTTATCGTTATCCCCACAACAACCATCCTGCGAGGTGGGTGGGGCTGAAAGAGCTCCTAGAAGCTGTGACTGACCCAAGGTCACCCAGCTGGCTTCAAGTGGAGGAGTGGGGAATCAAACCCGGCTCTCCAGATTAGAGTCCTGTGCTCTTAACCACTACACCAAACTGGCTCTCCATCAAACTGGCTCTCATCTGCTCCACGATCTGAGCAGATGTGGCATCTGAGGGCTGATTCACACAGTATGAAGTCCTAATGTTCCTCATGTGCCTGCGCTGGTCCTTTGGATCAGACGTGCGCTGGGAGTTCTGTGCTAGGAGGACCTTTGTTCCCCAGGTGCACATAGGCCTGATTTGAAGCAGGACCACAGTGCAGGGGGGAGAAGCAGGCAGCTCTCTTCAAAAGAGACTCCAGACAAGGCAACGTCCCCTGGGTAACTGCTTTTGCCCCAGCCAGAATCATGTTGACGTCACAACTTAATCAAAGCCAGGGAGTGGAGGGGGGCACTGAATGCTTAGCCCTTTGCAAGCAGACCAGCCTGGCAACCGCTTTTGTGCCTGCAGGGGGAAAGATGTTATCTTTTCTACCACAAATGGGAAAGCAGTTTCATGGCGATGGGTGGAGAGAAAGAGCCCAGAGGGAATGGTTAAGCAGCTCTCTCCGCTGCTTTGATAAAATCCAGAGCTGCCCCCCTTCCATATCTACCTTTCACTAAAACGAAGTACCTTCCAGAGGCACTCTTTGGTCTGTGGCCTCTAAATGGGGCCGCTTTCATTTTCTAGCATGCACAGCCCCACCTCAAGGTGTCTACCTTGTGCTCCAGTCTGTCTTTACTCCTAGTGCTTAGGATTATGGCCGTCACACATGATTCCTACACGTGTTGGTCTGAACTCATCCAACCTTTGTTTATAAAGCCAGACACAAGGAGCGGACCCATCACATAGGCAGGCACTTGTGTTTTCGTGGTTCTGGGAGGGTTGGTTTCTGTGGGGGTGTGATGGGCATTAAAGCTATGAGATAGCCGCTGACAGGCAGCAAAGTATCTCATAGTTTTAATGTCTACCTCATCCCTGGGGTTGGGCAGGAAAAAGTCCAGTAACACCCACCCCCAACCCCAGGAAGAATTGGTTGGTTTCCCTGTGGGGATGTGGTGGACACTGAAGTCCACCAATTCTTCCTGGAGTTGAGGGTGGATGTTACTGTTCCTAATCACAAGGAAACTCACGTACAGTTATAAGCACGAAGACTCTATTCTGACATGCAAACCAATGTGTAAGAGCTGCAGAAGCATGCCCGATCCCTCCCCTTTGCATTTTGAACTGATATCTGAAACTAGGGTTGCCAACAGCTTCAGTACTGCAGCCCAAGCTCTGCTCACGACCTGAGTTCGATCCGGGCGAAAGTCGGGTTCAGGTAGCTGGCTCAAGGTTGACTCAGCCTTCCCTCCTTCTGAGGTCGGTAAAATGAGTACCCAGTTTCCTGGGGGTAAAGTGTAGATGACTGGGGAAGGCAATGGCAAACCACCCCGTAAAGTATGTCAAGAAAACGTCGTGATGTGACGTCCCCCCATGGGTCAGTAATGACTCGGTGCTTGCACAGGGGACTACCTTTACCTACTTAAGAGGAGCCAGAGGGCTTTGCTCCATGAAGTCCCAGTCCCAGGTCACAAAGGAAGCCTTCGTAAGAGATAGTTGCATCATTTTTTAATTTCTGCGCAAAAGCGTTTTGCTGACCTGAATTATGCATGTTCAAAGATTTGGTTTAGTACTGTTTAAAGTTCCCACCCCCACCATTACCTATTTTAGGAATGTAGAATGGGGTGGGTGGGGATGTGGCCCTTGGCAACCTAACCTCTGAAAGACTGGTATGAGACAAGGGAAATGAGAGTGGAGGGGGAAGAGGAAGGAAGGCTGAAGTCCTGAGGCTCAAAATGCTTCCTGTTCTTTAATCTCTGTCTATGAACACAAGCTTTGTGGTAAAGCATTTTGCACATGTCCACAAACCTTCTTCTCCAGCACTATTTACAGCACTGGTGTGCCAGCAAAGGAAGACCCGAGGAAGCCCAGAGGTCTTCAGCCTTGGTACCTGGGAGAACATCTCCAACTGTCTGCCAGGGAGCTTTCACAGTCCCTGAGTTCGCCCAAATGGATTACCTGTAGACCTCTCTCTGGGGAGGACAACCAGAATGAACCTGGAGGCCAGCAGCTCAGACCTTTGGAGTGAGGAGCCGAATGGGTCCCAATTGGCTCCTCTGAGGGCCTCTTCTGGAGAAGGCAGAGGGCACCCTCAGAGGCCATTTGCTGACAAAATCCCCAGCCCTAAGCCAGAGCCAGTTGCTAGGGTTACCATCTCTGGCCTGGGAAATTCCTGGAAATTTGGGGGTGGTGCTTGTGAAGGGGGAGAGAAGGACCTCCCTAGGATCTATGGTATACCATAGAGTTTGCCCTCTAAAGCTGCCATTTCCTCCAAGAGAAGTGACCTTGGTAGTCTGGAGATCAGTGGTATGTCTGGGAGAACCCCACCTGGAGACTGGAAACTCTTGCCAGCTTCTTGCTATTTCCCTTTGGGAGGGGGGCACTGGTGGTTATCGAGCCTTTCTGGAGGAAAGGAGGGATTAGCTGTGCTTGGCAGCCCTCGGGCATCACCTTCAGGTGTCCTTGGGGGTTCTCTCCAGAGCCTTGTTTTTCAAGATGCTGACCAGTTACCTGGAATTGGCTTCCTGGGGCTACATTTTGCCCTCTGCTCCATGATGGTTTCCCCCAGACCTTGTCCACCACCCCTTTGGCTTTCGGCTGCACTGGAACACACCATGAGGTGGGGAGATGCAGGAGCCACGGCCACAGAAGTTTCCTTCTTACGGCCACTGCATGCAGCTCCAACATTCCTGCCCAGCCAGAAGCCCACAAAGGAACAGAGGTGAAGCAGTTAAATACATGGCATGATGGGGCTAGTTGGAAGAACCAGGTGAGTTCTTCCCAGTTTACTCTAAGGATAACCAAATCCACAAATTGGTATCTGAAGAAGGGAGCTCAGACTCTCGGAAAATCTTGTCTGTTTCTAAGGTGCCACTAGACTCACATCCTGCCGTTCTACTGCAGATCAACACAGCTACCCACCTAAAACAAATCCACAAATGGTACCCTAAAGAAGCCTGTATGTATGAAGGTGTGGACCTGATTTTGGGTTGTGGTTAGTAGTGCCTTAGCTAGAACCATGGTGCGACAAAGAATAGCAGTGGCCGAAGGAGCAATGAGAGGGAATGAGCTTGTAAGTCCAGGCAAAAGAATTAATTCCCAGGATTTGCCCCATATCAGAAGACTGGGCTGCTTTGTGGGGAGACATGGAGCATCTTCCCATTTGGGGCAAGGGGGAGGGTCCCTCTCCCTCCCTCTCTGTGACTCTTGCTTCTGGACACAGGTTTCATTCCGAGACCAACGTAGCCACCCCCCCTTCTCAATGCTCCAGAGAATCTCCAGTCAAGGACAGGGAGCCCACCGCTTTCAATGGAAAAGTGGGACCTGCCTTTGCTTGGAGGACATTGTCCCTCCTACCCCCAAAAGGTGACCAGCTTTAATGTTGCTTTGTCCATTGGGGGCATACATGCCTGTCCTTTGCATACACGTCTGGGGCTCTTCTGATTCACTGCTGGGAAGCACACTGAACCTCGTGCCTCTTGAACCTGAATGCTGCTCCCGAGCTGAAGCTCAGTAGGCGACCACAGCCCACAATTCTGCTGTGTATCCCAATCAGAGGAAGAGAAAGAAAGTACTCTCAGGGGAGACCATCAATCTTGCACTTCGAGGGGCTGTCAGAATGAGGACACCCAAGCACGCTTGGTTTCAGACTCCTGTCTTAGATTCCAGCAATGAATGACCTGAATCAACCTCAGGCAGGCGTGGATACCGCCCCCCCCCCCCTTCCTTCCGCTGCTTCCCCGATTTTCTCTATGAGTTGTCCTCAGGGAGTTTCCTGAGAGTAGAGTTTACTGCATTGATACACCCAAACAGAATCCACTCTGGACATCTCACACTGAGTAGTAAAGACCCATTCCAACAGAGGACCGTTTCATGCATACAACAGATCCCCAGAGGCTCCTTTCCACATACAAATATCCGAAAAGCCCTGCAGCATCAGAGAAAGGATCCATCTCACTCAGGATCTCGTTTCTACCCAGATGCTTCCAAGAAGGCTCCAACCAGGGCGTGAAGGCTACTGTCCCCTTCCCTGCTCATCTGACCCCAGCTTCTCCTTTTCAGGTTGCCCGGGTACTAGAGGAGGGAGGTGGTTCATTTTCGCAGAAGAGGCAAGATGCTTTTTGAAGAAGATCTGTCCAGTATCCCAGGAGACTTCGACCTCTGTCTGGACCAACGTGAGCTCAAGGGAAGCCATGAAGGTCAATTTGGATGCAGTCCCTGGATGCAGTCCCATCCCCTTGCCCCATGCCAGGGAGGTAGCCCTTGCCAGAGGTCATGCCCCGCATGGCCGGTAGTATTGCTTGGTCACCAAGGACCCAGCTCTGTTACTGGAAACTGGGTACCAATTAAGTGACTGGGCTTCTGGGCAAAAGCCCATTTGCACCCCAGAAGTCCTTTCCTAATAGAGAATCTTGGCCACGCAGGAGTGTAGCTGCTTGCACACACAAAGGAACCTCACTGAGTAGACGCTTGGCTTGAGGCAAGGCAAAGAGGGCAGTGTGCTGGCATCTCATTTCCTGCAACTGCAGGCGAAGAGCAAAAAAAAAAAAATTCCGCAGGGGGGCTACAGATGAAAACGCGGCAGCAGAGAGTGCAGTCTGGCAGGAGAGGGGCACAGGCGGCTCTTTTCCCAAGTACTCCACCCATTTGACAGACCTGAGAGACCCTGGCCTCACTTGGCACCAAAACATGGGTTCACAGGACTCTTGCCTTTGAATGCAGTCAGTGCCCCAGCCCCACCTGGCACTCCTGCCAGTCACCTGTGCTGACCAACTGCACCCATAAACAGGGTGTGGATTGGGGGTGAAGAAGCAAGGCGATGCTGTAAAGCAAGATGCCCAGATTTTTGAAATGTGGTTGGGTAGAGAAACAGGCAGATAGGCTGCAGAGCTGCATAGAGAGCGCCCAGCAAGCCACGCCAGCCCAATGAGGCTCCCCCCCAACCCACACAGCCGGCCACAGCCCTTTCTTCATGCAACTTAAACAGCATGGAGGTTTTTCGTATGCTGGGGGTTTGGGGAAAGACCCTGTATCAGAGTAATCTGGAAATATTAAATGTTCTAGCTCCCCCCCTTTTTTTCAAAAGCCCTTCTCCATTCACCGACTTTTCTGGTTCCAACCACCTCCCCTATTGATGGAAGAGACACCCACCTTTCTGCCGAGGAAGAGGCAAGCCCACAGCTCTGGAAGAGAAGGCAGCACGCTGGCACGGAGGGGAGAGTCTTGACCCTCAATCTTCTGCAGATCCTGCTGGTGTCTGGGAAGAGGAGCCCTCTGTGCCCCTTGAGAGAGAGAAAGACGGTGGGGGGGGGGAGCCTCTCTGTGTGTGTCAACCAAAGCAAGGGAAGGTTGCTAGTGCAGCTGCCGCGGTCTGTCTCAGATGCATCACAAAGACCACCATAGACCACGGCTTGCCCCCTCCCCTCCTTCTCAAACATCTGTGACGTCTGCAGCCCAAGGAAGCCGGGGCTGGTTAACCCTTGCCTTGCAGCAGCGTCAAGCCCACCCTTTGGGGCTGCCTCTCCAGACCAGGAGGAAAAGAGAAAGGAAGTCAAGTGAGGGAAGCTTGCATTCAAGATGCTGAGAATCGACACAGAGTCACCAAGAGGTCATCCAGCCTCACCACATCCCAGGCAAGATCTGGTCCTATCACAGCCTCCTGGGGTTGAACATTGAAGTGGGCTGCATGTTCAAGCTGCATCATCCATGTCATGGTTTGGCTCTTGGCAAGAGGTATAATAAAGAATGTGATGTCTCAGAGCATAGACAGAGTGCCTGACCTTCTCCAGAGAGGGACCAAAAGCAATCCTTAAATGTTCACAAGGCTGTTCAGACTGGAACCCTGGTACCTCTTATCTTACAGATAGTGCATGATTTTGCCAAAATTGGAGGGCCTCTTGAACGCCTTATGCGGTGCTGCATGCTGTGAATGCAACGTTGTGATTGGAAATGTGTAGGGTTGCCAACACTGGCTTGGGGGATTTCTGGAAATTGGGGGGGGGGGGGCGTGCTGACGACAGTGGAACTTGGGGAGAGAACTGAAAGGGAAGAAGGTGCCATAGAGCCCGCCTTCCACAGCTGCCATTGCCAGTAGGGGAACTGATCCATGTAGTCTGGAGGTCTGGGAGAACCCCTGGTTGGTAAAGTATGTGAGACATGGGTTCTAATCCTGGGTTCTAATTCTTGGTTCCACCAGGAAGCTCATGATGCAGCCTTGTAGAAGATGCCAGGCTTCAGGAGGCTTTTTGAAAACTGAAATCGTGGTCTGCTGTGTTCCTCCTTGATCCAAGTCCCCTTTTAGGCAGTCTTCTGGGCTGTTCACAGTGCAGAGTGACTGGCTGCTAACCAGAACTTATAGTCAAAAGCTATCAAGTCCTATCAATACAATACAGGTATAACAGTAAAACAGGTTATCGCAGACATATGCAATATAACCAATAGAGTTCTCTCTCTCTCTCTCTCTCTCTCTCTCTCTCTCTCTCACACACACACACACACACACACACACACACACACACACACTTTGCATAGGAAATTTTCCCACACTTATAAGCGATAGAAATGCAGTTGGAACACACTGGCTTATCACATTTCTATGTAGGTCTTTATTCTACCATATCCTGAAGGCTTTATGCACATTTCAACACATCCTGATATTGGCCTTCAGGACACAGTGTGAACCCGGTCTGTGTGTAAGAAACCAGTCAGTTTAAGAGGTGTTTAAAAACCACATCTTCATGTCTGCCTGTGCAGCTTCATTGCATGCTGACACAGGACAGGAAAAGGGTGTCAGCAGCGTTGGGGTGTGTGTGTGACCCACCCCACCAGCCCCCTTTATTCTATAAAACATCTGTTTGCTGAAACAGGAGGCGAGGGATGTGCCAGTTTAGGCTGGGCTGTCCATTAGGCATATCTGAGCAATCACTTAGGGTGAAGAGATGCCAAAACTAGTCCTGCCACCCCCCCAGCCGTAGCGTCAGGGTCTGCCGCAGCAAGCAGTGGCTTGGGCAGTGGCGCAGGTGGCCCATGGCAAGCCTTTTCCTTCCTCCTGTGGGGAGCGTGGGGGCCCTCTTCCTCTTTCCCCCCACCCACGTGTTGGGGCCACAGGGCCACAGGAGGTCCTTCTTGCAAAACCATGTTTGCCTCCCAGTCTGCCCGTTGAGGACGAGGAAGGCGGCAGCTCCTGTGTTGCTCTGCAGTGCAGGGGTGTGTCTGTCGCAGAGTTATTTGCCTAGGACATGAAAACCCCTTGGGCCCGACCTAGTGCTAGTGTGGGCTTCAATCAGCAGTTGACTGCTTCTGCATTTCCGATCTCCGCCACTCCCCACGTGTCTGTGAGGCATCCGCTCAGACTGGTCCTTGTGCTTGGCAGATATGGGGCTGTGCGCTACCGCCTAGGCAGGTGGCATGGTTGACTTCCCATGCTCTGCCCAGGGATTCTCCACAAAAATGGGTAAATGTCTTTCCCCAGAATCATAAGAACTGAAGGAGTCCTCCTGAGGGTTGTCAGCCTCCAGAGTTACAACCAGGGGTCATTTCGTAGAAAAAGAGCGAGAGGAACTCATTAGCATAGCTCATTAGCATATGCCATGCCCCTTGCCATCACCGGAAATGTGTCATTAGCATAACTGATTTGCATATGCCACCCCCCTGACATCACGTATCCTGGCTGTTTTGGACCCAATCCTGGCCATTCAGGGCCGAAATTGGGCCCAAAATGGCAAAAGGGCTGAAAATGGCTGAAAAGGGGCCCAAAATGGTCAGGATCGGGCCTCTGCTGAGCGGGAGAGTGATCTACCACCCGTCAGAGGCCATATCCGGGCCGTTTCAGCCCCAATCCAGCCCCCAAATGGCCAAGAGTCAGATGAGCGGGGCCACCTGACATGTGACCTCTTTGGGGAACTGCCGGAACTGTGTTCCCCCTCAAAATGAGCCCTGGTTACAACTAATCTCCAGATGACAGGAATCAGTTCCCCTGGAGAAAATGGCTGCTTTGGAGGGTGGACACTGGACTCTATGGCATTATACCCTGCTGAGGCCCCTCCCCAGGCTCCCCCCCCCCTCAATCTCCAGGAAATTCCCAACCCAGAATTGGCAATCTAGTCTCCTGAATTGGACCAAAAGCCCATCTAGTCTAGCATTTGGCCTCCAACTGCACCCAAACAGACACTCTGGCCTGGAGGGTGACATATGTAGTGTTTGTCCTACAGCAACTGTAATTCACAGACATACTGCTTCTAAGCCTGGAAGTTCTATTTTAGCACAGCAATAATGTCTTCCAAGAATGTGTTGAATCCTTTTAAAACCACCAAAATGTATGGTCCTCATGACCATATCTTGTGGCAATGAGTCCCTTAGGTATGCAGAAGTACTTTCTTTTTTCATGGACCCGAACCTGCTGCCAGTCAATTTAATTGGATGAAATTATAAGAAGAGGAGGAGGAGACTTTCCATCCACTCTCCACCCCGGTCATAATGTTCTAATCTACTAGCAACCCCCAAGGCCCCACCCCCCTCTCCCCAGATTCTACCTGAGCACTGCAGAGGCTACTTAAGAGTATAGGAAGCAGCGCTCTGGGTTTGTCTGTGAAGGCTGCTGAGGATTCTGGAATTATTAGGGATATTCCCCTGGAATGAAAACAGGAGTCTGAATCACTTGAGATGGGATTTTTCTGGCTCATCCATTTGGGTCAATCGGGTCCTGATCTCTTTGGGAAACCTGGGGCAAATGGTCTGCTTGGTGTTGCCCAGAGGAAAGGGAAAGGAGAAATCTTGGCCTCTTTCCAAAAGAGGATTGTCCGAGAGGACACACCCCCTGCTCCTGGGGAGGTAGATCAGAATGCATTGGCCTCCTGAACTAGATTTTTCATCTTAGGCCAGCGGCAGTGCAAGAGATGTTGATGGGCTCTGACAAGCGAACGTTGCGGCACTCTCCGCCTCTCGTGTTCACTGCCAATGCAGAATGCATGAATCGTCCAATGTCTAGAAAGAAGCTGAGTGAGTATGTGTGTGTGAAGTGGGGGGGGGGGCTACACTCTGGGAAACCTTTGGATGCGGGGCCAGCTGACTAGATCTAATATGGCAAAGCCTGGGAACAGACAGATCACAATTTGCTGGGAGGCTGAAGATCTATTGATCTCAAGAAATCCTTGCAACTGGATGTTGGATGTTTGAAATGAACCTCTCGGGATTAGAATTCCCGGCAGAAACTCCAGTGCAGGTTTTCAGGGGTGAAGTGGATGGAGCAAACCCCACTAGTTAGATATATCAACTGCCTCTTTCTGTAGCTGAAGCAGTTACCAACCTCCAGGTTGATAACTCCAGGAAGTATGCCCCAGGATACTTCCATACTCCTGGCTGTGGATTGTGGCCTTAAACACTGTGAAATGCATCCAGACCTCAGAAGGACAACCGGACAAACAGGCAGGCAAAATGCATCCAGGCCTCTATGTCTTGCCCCGCATCACCCATGGCAGTTCAGTCAGTCTTGCATCTCCATGGAGACAGCCAATCAGAAGCGGACTTCACCTTCTCTCTCTGTCTCTCTCTCTCCACCCCGAAATTCATCACTGCTCAATCCCATCAAAGTGTTTAAAGACAAGATGCAAATTGTGGCCTGTGCTCTAATTACCTTGAATATTGACAGGAGGAGCCAGCCAATGGCAGCAGCTCTCGTGATGGTATCTGGGTCTGGACCTGAATCTCAGCAGTGAAAGCTGGATGAAGACAATGGGAGCAGCTTCTCTCTCTCTTGCAAGAAGGGGACACTAAAGGAGTGGTGGCTTATTGGGATGGGAAGCATTCAGGCCATGCTCGGAGATGTCTAGTTTCAACCAGACTCAATGGCATAGCTTCCACCTTTTAGCCCCCAATTGTGCCTGGGCTTCTGGACCACTTCCCATTGAGATGACTGTGGGGGGTGGGGCCAAGGATTGTGTGTGCAGTTTCTCTCTTGCTGCAAAGCCACAGGTCCTGGAGGTCTGTGTGCATGTGTGTGCACATGCACGTGCGCACAGATCCTGCCTTCTTGAGGAGTTTCTCCTGGCTTGTGTGCCTCTTGTGGGCTGTGTAGAGGAGACTGTTAGCCATTTTGCAGGTGCTGGCTTACAGTCTATGGGCCGTGACTACTCACACCCGTTGCAGGTCAATTGCCTTCAGTTATATGGAACAAGTGAGACCCCGTGTCTGGGAGAGGTCCTGTTGTGGGACACCACTGCCAGTGGCTGCAGATTCAGAAGTCTCCAGTTCAAACCTGCCCCCATCCACAACCCCCTAGACAGCTTTAGGCAAGCTATCCTTTCTCTGCTTTGGTAGGGAATATTGGCCCCTGCTTGAAGGGATCATTGTAAAGCCGGTGGGGATAAAGCATGTAAAACTCCTCTGCTGGAAGGGTGAATTCTCAGTCCACCTGCACGGGGTCTTGTTCTGTGTGCTTTGCCCTCTTCCCCTCTCCCTCTTGAAAAGGGAGCCCAGCTTTCTGAACAAGGATGCAATCCAGGGAGAGCCCGGCTGTGCCTGGGGGACATGTTGTGCTAAGGAGGAGAATTGCCTTTTGCTCACAAGGAGCCAGCTGTGTGTGAAGCGAGCTGCACGGTGACACAGAAAACTGTCCACCAGGGACCCCCTCCCCCCCCCATACTGCTGCTGCTGTGAAGAGCTCAGCATCTCTCCCATATATGGTCATTGCCGTGCTGAGAAAGCCATACAAAAAAGACTCATCCATGTGCAATTGATGCAACCTATCAGGAAGGAGGTTCCTCCGAAAAACCAGGTCAGATCCTTGCAGGGCCTCTCCCCTCCCCTCCCTGCCACCCCCCCCCCCTGGTGGTTCTGCAGCCTGACCCTCGCATTGATGCCCACGGAAATGTCCCCTGGGAAGTCTTCTAGGGTTTGCCATTTGGGAGTCTGAATGGAGTTCCTTGTTTCAGTCACATTTAGGGTGTCAACTGACTTTCTTCTTGGCTAGAAGATGGCTGGCTTTTCAGAACAGGAGTAAAGCAGAGCTCATCTTGCTCTCAAAGCATTAGAATCCAGGGTCACCCAATGAAATGAATTAGCAGTAGATTCAAGACAGACCAAAGAAAACACTTCTGCACAAAAATGCATTTATAACCTATGAAATGCACAGCTACCGTAAGGTAGTGAGGGACGGTAGTTTAGAAAGCTTTAAAAATGATTGGACACATTCATTGTCTGGAGACTGAGCCCTATGAGGAAAGGCTGTGGGCCTTGGGAATGTTTCATTTGGAGGAGATTGAGGGGGGACATGATTGCTCTCTTTAAATATTTGAAAGGCTGTCATTTGGAGGAGGGCAAGGAGCTGTTCTAGTCGGCAGCAGAGGATAGGACTCGAAACAACAGGCTTAAATTACATGCAGAAAGGTACTGGCTGGATATTGGGGAAAACTTTTTCACGGTCAGAGTAGTTCAAAGGTGGAATCAGCTGCCTATGGAGGTGGTGAGCTCCCCTTCACTGGCAGTTTTCAAGAAGAGGCTGGATGAAAATTTGTCAGAGATGCTTTAGGCTCATCCTGCATTGGGCACGGGGTTGGACTAGAAGGTCTGTATGGCCCCTTCCAACTCTGTGATTCTGTGATTGTGGATAGAGCCTCCAGGTGCACAGGCAGTCTACCCCAAATACAAGTCATTGGACACCTCACAAGGGCAGAGCGCCATCATTATGCCCTACTTGTAGCCTTCTAGAGGCTCTTCTTGACCTGCTGCTGTTGGACATACACGAGCTTCAGTAGCACCTGCCTTTGTTCTAAGGGACTATTGGAGGGGCAGCATAAAATAGTCTGTACTGTAACACATGACTGAACCACACAGAAAGCCATATTTGTGCATTGTAAAGGGAGCATACCGTGTTTTGCATTACACACCCTAGGCAAAATCCCTGGGCTTGCTGGGAAGAGGCCATTTTTTAAAAATTTATTTCACTTCATTTGTACCCCATTTTTCTTTGCAATGAATACCCAAATTGGTTTACAACATTTTCTGTTTTATCACCACAACAACCCTGTAAGGTAGATTACTCTGAGAGTGTGTGACTCAGTCAGCAAGCTTCCATGGCAGGGTGAGGATTCAAGCCTGGTTCTCCCAGATTCTAGTCCGATACTCCAGCCACTACACCACATTGCAGATACAGTCTGTTGTACACATGACCTAGTTTAGTTCATAATTGTGCCAGCAACCCAAGAAGTCAGGTAGGATGACAATATGAACAGGTGCACTGCTGAAGCATCCGGATGCCACCTAAGATGCTTTCCCCAGGATGCTTTTGAATTTCCTCTTAGATAATGCAGTGCAGATGTTCAGGGTGCCAAAATGGCTTGAGCCAAAGTTTGGGTTTCTCTCCAGACAATTCTCCTCTGGCTTCTATCACCTGCGCTACCAAGTTTCCCATCCCGCTGCCATCTTCTCCAACAAGGACCTTGGATCAGTAGCAGGACCCCCTGGGAACCTTGGATTACTCTGTGTTTCGTCAGCTGGGTGTTTGCCTATAATTTTCTCTACTCACTACTTTAAAAAAAATGTTCCAGGAGCAGCTGTTTTCTATTAGAGCAGCCAATCAAAGACACGCCTGGGGAAAGCAATGAATTTTTGTTTAAGGAGTTTGTGCATTTCTTTAAAAGTATGCAAAATTTTGCCTTTGGGAAGCTGCTTTGCTGGTTGCAGAAATTGGAGGGGAGCACAGCTGTGTATACATGGTGAAGCGTGAGTTTGTGGGTAGGCACAGTCATCATTATGTACTATATTTGACAGACAGGCCCCTGCCTGGAAATCTAGTTGGTCTTTAAGGTGCTACTGGACCCAAATCTAGCTCTTCTACTACAGACCAACACAGCTACCCACCTAAAACTATCTCCATGAACAGGACCATGCGTATTCAGGGTTTAATTTGTACCAAGTAGCTAGAGTTCAGCTATGCCAAACAAAAATTCCTCTGAGCATGTGCAGTAATGTAGAATGAGAGGCAACCGCCACAAGGCATTGCGGAGGCTTGAGCCTGTATCTCACATTTTGTGGCAATTTGCTGATAGAGGAGAGAGCAGGGATGCTGCTCTTCAGCATCTCCTCTGCCAGTGTCTGGGGGTACCACTGCAGCTACTGGCCTGGCATAAGCTGCTGGCTGTGGCTTGGCTCTCTGGGCATTCCTGAGCCAGTATAAGCTTCCTGGACCTCAGCCAAGCCTGTGGCTACTGGCCCGGCAAAGGTTTCCAGCATGAGCAGTGAGCTTCTTTTTAGAGGATGAAGATATGTGATAGAGCTATTATGTTCCCCCCAGAGAGATGCTGTGAAAGAAAGTGTAAAAAAGAACCTGCCTGTAGCCCAAGACATCAAGCACTCTGCAAGTGGGGACAGGAGCATTGATTGATTGATTTTGCAAAATGTCTATGCTGAATAGAGGAGCAGGGAACACTGTGGGTGAGGACTGATCAGGTAGCTGCAGAAGCTCTGGACAGGTGTTGTTTTTTCCCTAGAGATATCCTTTGAAAAACAAGCTGCATCTGTGACATTCCTGAATGTATTTGGAAGATTGTCACAGGAGCAAGGGATATGATACTGTGGGGTGAGGCAGCAAGGCGTGCGTGCATGCCTTTCCTCACAAATTTAAGGTTCCTTTTGCATCCAGCAAAGGTACATGGAAAATACCCACGTTGTTCCAGTTACAAGAAATGGAGACAGGGCACATCAGGATTGCACACAGCTTGTGCTCCCATTCCAGGGGGTTGGAGTGCCAACATAAAGCATCTGAAAAGGGCGATGGAATGCCAGGAGGAGGCAGAAAGTGGCTGGGATGGAAAGCAGCTAAGGAACACTTACTGGCCCACTACAGATGCCTGCCTGCTGCAGCGCTAAGTGATGGGGAATACTGCAGTCCACATCCAAGGAGGGTTGCCAGCCTCCAGGAGGGGCCTGGAGTTCTCCCATAATTACAACGGATCTCCAGACTACAGAAACCAGTTCAACAGGAGGAAATGGCTGTTTCGGAGAGAAGACTCTACGACATTATGTGCCGAGGTCCTTCTCCTCCCCATATCCCACCCTCCTCTGACACCACCTCCAAATCTCCCCATCCAGTGCTGGCAACTCCACTGCTCCCAAAGAGCCGTTTATAAAGAGACTGGCGCTCACCAGTTCAGGGTTTACATCATTTTCCTGAAGCACGAAGAATGGGACTCAAGGCTCGATTTTACTGTGATGCCGGCAAGAGGAAAGAGGCTCGATTTAGCTGGTGCTGGCAACAGATCAGTTTAAACGAGAGACGTTGAGAAAGTGCTCTTGTCCAGTCAGCGTCACATCGCTACGTTCAGAAGAGCCCCTTGGGGGAGGCAGATCTAGGGCACCATCGGGCAGCAGGCGAACTGACACACGGGGCATGAAGGCGCAAGCCCCGCTGGAACGAACAGCAATTGCACGAGAGCGCCTTGCGCAGTCCCCTTTCTCATTTGCCATCTGGCGCAGGGGTCTTGCGCCACCTGCGTTAGGGGGTAAGAGTGCTATTTGGACTTTGGCCTTTCTGCCTCAGGCTCTTCAGTCTCTTTGGTCAGCCTCCCTCTCTCCCCATCATCCTTTCCCAAAGGGAAAAGAGCCACTGCTGACCAAAAGTTCTAAGAAGAGAGGCCGGGTCTTGATCTGCCATTTTCTGCTTTATCTGTTATCAATTAATTTGGCGTGGGTTCTCCCCCCCACCCCCGCCCGCTCCGCAAAGCTCGACAGGACCTATTTACATTGCCAAAGACGTCCTTTAGCGCCCTCTGCTGGTCCAGTCTTATCCATTACAAGGCACAGTATTGTTATGTTTATTTATGTACCCGCCTGCTGTTAAGTCGCGACGGACCCCAGCAAGGGGCTTTCAAGGCAAGTGAGACGCAGAGGGGGTTTGCCATTGCCTTCCTCTGCAGAGTCTTCCTTGGTGTTTTCCCATCCAAGTAATGACCCTTCTCAGCTTCCGAGATCTGACGAAATTGGGCTATACCATGCCGACTTCCCACCCCTTTGTAATGTTCTGAAGTTGGAAAATAACCCATTTGGAATGTCCCCTGTAGAAGCCTTGCTGGCAACTCTATAGCAAGATTCAACATTCCCAGACTCTAAAAGTCTCTAACAGCCCCTTAACACTGTAAATGCAACTTTACGGACCAGCATCTCAGAGGATTTTTCTATGAAACCCTATTTGGCTCCACACTCCCCCTTTTTACAAGCTGTAAAGACTTCCCAGAAAAGTACTGTACTTAATTCCCTTCAGCTGAGCACAGGTGTTTGTGTAATATTTGTGTTATTCACAAATGCACAGTGCATGAATAGCAGCGAAGGAGCAAAGAGTCCCACAGAAAACAACTTGGACAGCGTTTGTAGTATGTGGGGTTGGGGTGGGGTTCTTGGGGAAACTCCCCTCCAGGCACTGACCAGATCTACACTTTGCTTGGTTTTGGCAAGGGGCCAGAATCCAGTTTTGCATACTTGGATTTTGATCTTTCATGGTCTCAAGCCACTACGGGCCAAGCTACACATGACGAATGACACTTGAATGGCAAGTGTATTTCTCCCTGTTCACTTGCCCTCCACTCAATCCACTTGCCGTTCAAGTGTCATTCGTCATGTGTAGCTTGGCCCTCAAATGACTTGCCAGCATCTGTCCCCAGGATAATGGCATTCTACAGAAGATCATAAAACCGAATCCAACCACTCACTTGCTTATGAGTTCCTCCTTTTCCACACTGGTAGGGGTGCTCTTTAGAGCACAGATGAACTGTGGACTGCTTGCCCCACCGCCCAAGGTAGGGAGACAACTATATGTAGGATGAAGACACGTGAGAAATGAAGCTGCCTAAGGCTTAATCAGACCATTGGTTCATCGAAGTCAATATCGTATTCTCAGACTGGCTATGGCTTACCAGAGTTTCTGGTGGAGGTCTTTCACATCACCTACTGCCTGATCCTTTAACTGAAGATACTGGGGGTTGAAACCGGGGCCCTCTACGTGCCAAGTAGATGCTCCATCACTGAGCCACATGCAACCCCCAAACAGTCACGAGATGGCAGATGTAATGGTTAGCAAGCAGTACTGCTCTCCAAGCAGTACCTCGGAGAAGTACCAAGGAACTACGTGGGTTTCCACTCCCTCCAACCTAGCACAGCAGCCAATTCTTACCAGCTAGTTTTACAGCCCCACAAGATTTGCCTGAACATTTGCCACTACATATTCCCTTTTGGAATACAAAGTTCCATGCATTACAACACCTGAGAAGGCTAGTTGGCAACAGAATTAGCCCACTGGACTTGAAATCAGTAGAGACTCTCAGTGATACTTACCAGGTGCATAAGCTGTTAGCATGCCAAACTAGGACTTGAAGAGACCCAGGTTCAAATCCCCTCTCTGCCATGACTCTCAGTGAGTGACTTTGAGCTAGCCGCCATCTCATATCCTATTAACTTAGCTCCATGTCTTGATATAAGGATAAAATTGGCAGGACCTTCTCTGAACCAGCACTGAACTGTGGGCCTGGCAGCCCTGCAAAGTTGGCTGGCTGCTGAGGAACTTCTGGCTTGACAACTGACTCAGAGCCAAGCTACAAGTGACGAATGACACTTGCATGGCAAGTGAACAGACTCACATGTATTCCTCCCTGTTCACTTGCCATTCACTTGCGCTCCACTTGCCATTCACTTGCGCTGTTCACTTGCCATTCACTTGCGCTCCACTTGCCATTCACTTGCGCTGTTCACTTGCCATTCACTTGTGCTCCACTGTGAGCGCAAGTGAATGGCAAGTGAACAGGGAGGAATACACATGAGTCTGTTCACTTGCCAGGCAAGTGTCATTCGTCACTTGTAGCTTGGCTCTCAGAAGTGCCCCCCTCAGACCCACGGAGAAATTTCACAAAGATTCTGATCTGTTTCTGCCCTTTGGACCCAGTGCCCATTTAAATGGAACTCCAGGCTGTGCATTTCCCAAATGATCAAACCTGGGTCTGTTTTGCCTGTTAAAGGGAAGAAATGTCAAATGGACTGCCAAGCTCTCCTAGTGGGAATTTTCTCTGCCCCCTCACAGACAGAGCATTATAACTTGCCCAACTCCACAGCATCTGAGCAGGACCTCAGGAATCTCTCTCACACACAAATATCGCCCTCTCTGCAGCCCTTGCTTATAGCGTGGACCTCTGGAGGGTTACTCTAGAAGGCTTCCTTTAAAAGTAGGAGAGTTGCTTGAATGAGGGACACAGAAAGGAGCACAGGTTCTGGCAAAACAAAACAAAAAAATCAGGATAATAAGGCAAGCAAAAAGAGAATTGGAGGAGCAGATTGCTAAGAACATTCAGACAAGCAATAAGCATTTCTTCAACTGTATTAGGGAGCCAACCAAGGGCAATGTTAGAAGAAAAAAGAACAAAAGGATTGCTTAAAGAAGATGGGGAGAGGGAAGAGAAATAGAACAAATTCTTTTCATCTCACTTCACTGTGGAAAATGTGGGTGGACTCTCATGCCAGACCTGCTGTTTTGAGGTGGGGAAAAGGTGTCTGAAGAACTGGATCAAATTGAGATGTTGAGAAATGAACTTCTGGGCCAAGTAAAAGCTAATATAAATCTCTGGGTCCAAATGGCAATACACCTGAGGGTTCTTAAGGTACTTAAAACTGAACGTGCAAGGTTTGATATCTGATACAGGGAGCTTTGACTCTTGAAAATTTATAATCTGGAAGTCTTGTTGGTCTTTAAGGTGCTACTGGACTCAAATCTTGCTCTTCTACTGCAGACCAACACGGCTACCCGCCTGAATATGTGAACTTATTGCTCTTCTAACTAACATATGTAATTTCCTGGATGCTATTATAGATGCAATGGGTTAAATGACAGGAAGCACAGAGTAGGAATAAATGGACAGTTGTCACAATGGAGGAAAGCAAGCAGTGGGATCCCAAAGGGATTGGTACTGGGACGGGTGCCATTCAGTTTATTTATAAATTATCTGGAACATCAAAGTGGACAAGTCTGCAGATGATACCAAATTATTCAGGGTGGTGAAAACCAAGGTTGATGTGAAGATCTCCAGGTGGATCCCTCTGAATTGGGTGAGTGGGCAACAACGTGGCGAAGATAACTGTCGGTACGTGTTAGGTGATGCCCGTTGGAAAAACACATCCTAAATTTGAGTATATGCTAATCGAGTCTGAACTTGATGAGACTGAATTGGATAGAGGGTTGCAGTGGATAGCTCTATGCAAACATGAGCCATGGCAATGAAAACAACAAAAGCCATACTGGGGATTATTAGGAAAGGACAAAGAATAAGACAGCCAACGTGATAATGCCTTTTTACAGAGCAATAGTACGCCCCCATTCAAAATACTGTATACAGTTCTGGTCATTGTATCTCAAAAAGGACACTGCAGAGCTGGAAAAAGTGCAGAAGAGGGCAACCGAGATGATCAAGGGGTTGGAACACCATTCCTATGAGGGGAAGCTAAAGGGTCTTCCCATGAGGAGAGGCTAAAGGGGCTTCCTATGAGGAGAGGTTAAAGCCGTTTTTCAGTTTAGAAAAAAAGGAAACTACGGAACAGCAAGACAGAGCAGAGATCACCAGCCTTTTATTTAATGAGCCCTAGTTCTGAAATGAAAAAGACCCCAAGCTACTTTCCCCATCCTACAGCAAGTTACCAAGTTTTATTCTGTCCTAGAAATAGACTATTGACCAGAAAGAGCACCAGACATGTTGCTATCAGTTAAGCGTCACAGAAGAAAACCCTATGAAATAAAAGGTGTTTTAGAAGATCTTTTCACAATCTTTTTCTTTGGTCTTCTAGGGGATCCACAAGCTACTCTGCACCAGCCAGTGAGCTCCCAGTAGCTCACAAGCTTCCTGCTAGAGATCCCTGTGAGAGAGAGTTATAAGAGGAAGCATGGCCGGATAGACAAAGGAAGTTCTTCTCTTCTTAAGTAATTAACTTGTGGAATCTGTTGCTAGTGGGTGCAGTGATGGCCACTAACATAGATGGCTTTAAAACAGGATTAGACAGATTTTTGAAGGACAGATGCAAGCTGAATCCAAAGGCAGTGAGCATCTGAATGTCGATGCTAGGAAACAGCATCAAAGAAAAGCCGTGGCCTCTATACTCTGGTTTTTGGCCCTCTAGGGCAAGTGGCTGGCTATTGAGTGAAACAAGATGCTGAACCTGATGGACCTGAAGGCAGCTATTATGTGCTTATGTTCTAAGTTTTTGCTGCCCACCTGAACCTTGCCTTTGGAGAGCCCCCAAATGCAGAATCAGTGGCTGAATTAGGGTTGCCAGCCTCCCTAATGGCTGGAGATCTCCTGGAATTACAACTGGTCTCCAGGCCACAAGAGATCAGTTCACCTGGAGAAAATGGCTACTTTTGGGAGTGGACTCTATGGAATTATGCCTTGTCTCTGAGCGTCTTGCACAACTAATATGTATGAATCATAAGAATTTGACTGTATATGAATATTGTAATTTCTGTAGAAGATGTTTTGAGCACTTTTGAGCATTGGACACTTTAATATTAGAAACATTTGACTTTAATAGTGTTGAGTTTAATAGTGTTGTTTTTCCCCGGGTGGGTTTTCCCATTCCTGTGCAGCCTCCAGGTAGTGGCTGGAGATCCCCCAGAATTACAACTGGTCTCCAGGCCACAGAGATCAGTTCACCTGGAGAAAATGGCTACTTTTGGGGGTGGACTCTATGGAATTATGCCATGCCAAGGACCTTTCCCTCCCCAAACCCCACTTTCTCCAGGTTTCACTCCCTAGATCTCCAGGAATTTCCCAACTTGGAGCTGGCAACCCTAGGCTGAATCCAGGGAGGGGACAAGAACCATAGTTAAATATGCCTCTGAGTTTCATTTAGCAGCCTAAGATTCCCTAAGGATTCCAGGAGGGGCTTTCAGATGAAGTTCTGCATGAATTTGCCAAGGTAGGCCATCCAGGCACTTTCCAGGCCTTACTGCACTCTGGGTTTAGATGACCTGCATGGTCATGGTTTGTATTTGGATGGGAGACCACCAAAGAAGACTGAGGTTGCAACACAGAGGAATAGTGAGCAGGAGCAGATCTCTTGTCTTGAAAACCCCATGAGGGGTCACCATGAGTTGGTTGCAACTTGATGGCACCAGCTTGGAATCTAGTAAATCCAGGAGTCCCTCTGATACTAGGGCAGCCGAATCTCCTCCCCTCAACGAGTCAATGCCGCTGTGGGGAGCCCATTCCCTAAGCATTTTGGACCTGCCTGGATCGTTCTCTGCAGAGGGGGTTTCAAGCTATACAGGCCCTTCCTTGCTTCCTGGTGGATCTCCCCTGCCCTAGCTTTCCCCCCAAACCTGTGGACAGTGCTCTCTCTCTTTCTCTCACTAACTATCAAAAAGTGATCCTTGTGCAGCCAGTGGGACAAGAGCTGGGGACCCAAGCATTTCTTTGTCCTCCTCTTGGCATGCTTGAGGATGTGACACCCTCACTGTTCATTCAGGTGCTCCACAAGAAGAATTTGGGTGGGCGCTTGGGTCCGTCCCAGCTTCATCACACAAGCAACTGCTCTTGTTAGCCATCATAGGGCATAAGGTGCCCATTAGAGGCCACCCTCTCCTAGTACCTTCCAGGACAACAGCTTGGACAGTGCTTTGTTTCACTTTTCAGCCGATCAAACAAGTGAAGCCACCAGCGTTGCCTTCCAGTCTCCACTTTGGCATCTTTCTTCTTTTGCTCCCCTCCGTCTTGAGGAGGTGGAACCAGCTTCTGTCTTGATGTCTCGAGGGCCAAGAAGCAGGTCCCGGCCATGACATTAACATGACAAAAGTATGAAAGAGCAGAAGGGCACTGAGAACAAGAGCCACTTCAGTTCCCCTTTGAGCGGCTGTGGAACCAACTCTCAGCAGGACCTCTCCGTCATGAATCAAGATAACTTGTGGGCAGAAAAGGCTCCTTCCTGGCACACTTCCTGGCCATTCTTCACTGCTTTCCTTATCGGATTTACCTTTCGGATCACTGCCTGTCTAGGGAATCGGACTTTGGCCAGTCTAGCTCAGATGGGTAGCTCCTACTTTACCTTCTCACTCTGTGTCTTGGGCCTCTTGCTAGGGTCACCAACCTCCAGGTGGGGCCTGGGGATCTCCTGAAATTACAACTCTCCTCCAGACAACAGAGGTCCCCCTGGAATAAATGGCTGCTTTGAAGGGTGCACTCTACAGCATTAGTTTGGTGTAGTGGTTAAGAGCGTGGGACTTTAATCTGGAGAGCCAGATAGTGGTTTAATCTAGAGAGTGGACTTTAATCTAGAGAATCCTCCACTTGAAGCCAGCTGGGTGACCTTGGGCTAGTCACAGTTCTCTGGAGCTCTCTCAGCCCCACCCACCTCACAGGGTGTTTTGTTGTGGGGATAATAATAACATACTTTGTGAACTGCTCTGAGTGGACATTAAGTTGTCTTGAAGGGCGGTATATGAATCAAATGTTGTTGTTGTTGTTATAGCCCCATGAGGTTCCCCTCAAAGTCCCTCCCTGAGATGTACCCCCCAAATCTCCAGGAATTTCTGAACTTGGATTTGGCAACCTTACTTCTAGCCGTTTCCTACTCCACCTTGAGTGGAACATGAGACACTGTGTGTGAGAGGAGGGTGTGTGCTTGGACTATTTGGCACAGGTATTCTAGTGTTGTGCACTATTGCTGCATGCGTGGTCTTGGTGTGCCTGCCTGAGTTGATTAATTCCCCAAGCCAGTTGTTTGTATCATGCCCCTCAATAAACTTCATTTCTGATTGCAACCTGTCCAGATTCTGTCTTCCTTCCAAGCTTGTAGATGAGCTTCACCACTTCATGAGAGGATCCCTTTAGCTGAGACTGTGTGTGTGTGTTTGTGTATGAGTGTGTGTATGAGTGTACGCATCACTGCACAGATTGCAGTGCTCTGTGAGCTAGGTGTAAAAACTAAGCCCGCACTTCCTTTAGCACAGGAGTGGGAGGTAGTGGAAGGAAAGGTTCCTCCTTACGCTCAAGCTGCTTTAAGTGCACATTTAGGCCAGATTGGGGGCCCTTTTCACATAAAATCTGCCTGAATGTGTGTAAAGTGCCCTCAAGTTGCAGCTGACTTATGGCGACCCCAGAGGGTTTTCAAGGCAAGAGACTAACAGAGGTGGTTTTGCTATCACCTATCACTCCCTTGGTGTTCTTCCATCTGCGTAGTAACCCTAGACTCCCTTGCCAGTCTCCTAGCCTAGTAATAACAAGGGCCAACCCTTCTTAGCGTTCAAGATCTGACTAGAGTGAGCTAGCCTGGGCCATCAAGGTCCAAGGAACTTATATGTATGAATGTGCAGTCAAGTCACAACCAATTGACGACAACCCCATCAAAGGGTTTTCAAGGCAAGAGGCAAACAGGGGTGTGTGTGTGTGTGTATTGCAATTGCCTGCCTCTGCACAGTGACCCTGGACTTCCTTGGTGTTTCCAAATACTAACCAGGCCCAACCTTGCTTAGTTTCTGAGATCTGACGAGATAAGGCAAGCCTGGGCTGCCTGCCTAGTGTATGTCTATCTCCCTGTCCACAGATAGTGACGCCAGTCTCCAACACAGCTACATTTGGATCACACCAACTCGCAATTTATCTCCAAGGATACCTCATCCCACTACTTACGTGCTCCCAGGGGGGGCAGAACTGCTAGGTTAGTTGTCCTTGGAGGAAAGAGCCCTGCAGACCTACAGTGGTTTTTAACGGCTGTTTATTTCTAAAGCTATAAGCAGAGCACAGGTGGAATCGATCAATCAATCATTTATTACGGTTGCAAGACCAGCCAAGTTAAGTACAGATAAAAAAGAATGGTTTTTAAATACTTAAAATGGACAAATACATAAAAGATGATAATATATAATATATATATATAATATATATACATCTAACTATAAAACTCACTTCATTAATTCGCTTCCCAGCAATTGACAACACAGGTGCAATCAAACAAGCACTCTTGAAGCAGTCAGCAGGTGCCCAAACTTGTGTTGCTGACCCCCCCTCCCCCCCCTCAACTGCACCCAGTTTCAGCTAAGTCCAGCTAGAAACTCTCAACCTCCCACATCCTCATTTTAAAAACTGCCAACATTGGTGTTTCTTGCAAGTATGTAAGTATCTTGTAGGGCATTGATCTGAGACCCTCCCGTCCAGCAGGTGAAGTACCTGCTGAAATAATCACAGTTTTTAAAGAAACATGCTGGGGTTTTTTGGTCAAACCTGTCACTCAGGTGACACATTAGTCAAAACCACAGCAAGACCCCACACGAAGCTGCCTTCTATCGAATCGGACCTTTGGTCCATCAAGGTCCATCTTGTCTACTCAGAGTGACAGGAGCTTTCCACAGTCATAGGCAGAAGTCTTTCACATCCCTTACCACCAGAACTTCTTAGCTGGAGATGCCAGGGACAGAACCTGGAGCCTTCTCCATGTCAAGCAGATGCTCTACCACTGAGCCACAGCCCTATACACAACAATCTGACTGCCAAATTCTGGACAATATCATAAAGTTGGAGCACTGGAACAGAAACCTCAAGGAGCTTAGAAAGACAACAACGACATAGACTGGAAGGACAAGTAGACAGCACCTCAAATACAAGAGACAAAATAAAAGCGAGACAATTGCCAAGCTGACAATGTACTTTGACCTCTTTTTAATATTCAGGGGTGGGGCTACAGCATGTCAGCTGTAGTGGGTATGTGCTACGGTCACTAGCTGCTGCCTCCTCCCCTTTC
The DNA here is from genome assembly GCF_028583425.1 of Eublepharis macularius. NCBI lineage: Eukaryota > Metazoa > Chordata > Lepidosauria > Squamata > Eublepharidae > Eublepharis > Eublepharis macularius. Next base: position 38,250,453 of record NC_072804.1, on the reverse strand, counting down.
CTTGGAGAACAAAAGGTCCTGTAGCCAGTTGCCTCAGAAAGACCTGCTCCATCTCCTTCACAGGGGCATAACTTTGCGTGCATGAGGTCCCAAGTTCAGCATCTGGCATCTTGAGATAAAGGCTCATAGGTAGCAGGAGCTCAGACAGATCCCTCTCTGACTGGGAGCCTGGAGGGCTTCTGCTGGTCAGCAGAACCAATCCCAAGCCAGATGGACCAACGGTTTGTCTTGATATAAGGCAGCTTCATCGGGTTGTCAACTGAGTTGGGACATTCCTGGAGATTTGGAAGCAGAGCCTGGGAAGAACATGGTTTGGAGGGTGGAGGGATCTTGGCAGGGTATAATGCCATAGAGTCCACTGTCCAAAGCAGCCATTTTCTGCAGGGGAAGTCTGGAGATCAGATGTAATTCTGAGATATCTCCAGGCACCACCTGGAGGCTGGCAACCACACAGCCCTTTATCTGGAAGGACTTCAAAGGTCCTTGGTTGCTATATGAACCATCAGCTGAGATCATTTTGGAATGATCCTCCAGCCTGTTAGCCGGGGCGGGGGGTGGGGTACAGCGGAGACAGAGGCTTTTATGTGGCGGATGGGACTCCCTTCCAAAACACGCTTGGTGCCTTCTCTGTCATCTTTTAGGTTGCAAGCAAAGTCATTCTTCTTTGTTTTAGCTTTTGGAGGTTGAATCCCACCTGCCTCCCTGTGTTTCTCAAGTTTAATTGCTTTGTGGCTCTACAGCTTTTATTCTATGGCTGCTGTTTTAAACATTTTAAGCATGGCTGTAAGAATTTATTTATTAAATGTAATTTTTCTATCATATTCTCAACAGAGTCCACGAGGCACTGTCCAGGTTATATGTACATGAGTGCTATCAAGTCACAACCAATTCATGATGACCCCAGCAAGGGGATTTCAAGGCAAGCAAAAAGCAGAGATGGTTTGCTATTGCCTTCCTCTGCAGAGCAACTCCTGCCTTCCCTGGTGGTCTCCCATCCATACACTGACCAGGGCTGACCCTGCTTAGCTTCCAAGCTTCCCACCCACTGTCCAGGTTAGAAACAAAATAATTATCATAAGACGATAAAATGAATTCAGTAAAGCTGTGAAATAATACTAAAATCCAGCAGCAAAATGATAAATGAAAGTAAGTAACAGCTGCTGCACATATTAAGGAACAGACAGGTTGAAGTGAAGTTGAGCAACATGACAAAATTTAAAACCCATCGAGGTGTTAAAAAAAAATCTGAGCCTGGCACTGAAAAGGCATCAGGTTTGGTGCCAGGTTGAAACTTATGTGAGCCTTGTGGTGGAGAGTGCCCTCAAGTCATAGCTGACTTTTGACAACCCCTGGTGGGGTTTTCATGGCAAGAGACTAACAGAGGTGGCTTGTCATTGCCAACCTCTGCAACCCTGGTCTTCGTTGGAGGTCTCCCATATCATCTGCTTATTGCTGAAAGTCCAACAGCTGTTTAACGCACACCGAAAATGCTGGTTCAAAGGCTGGCCATCCCAGTGTGCAAGTTGAAAGATATGGAACAGAAACAAGAAAAAAATAATCCTTTCTGGATTGTTTAGAAATGCAGGTTTTGATTTTATGTCAGTCAGCGTATCTCGAACCAAGAAGGACAAGCCATGCCACTAGATCACATGGGAGTGGCTCCGTCCTTTGCGTTCTTTTTGTACATGGTGTACTTGTATGTCCCAGGCTGGAGAGGGAAGGGACAGTACCTGAGAATGTTGTTGTGTTTTTTTTAAAATGCACAAAGCCTCCTCTAAGGGCACCGTCTTCTTTGCTCTCAGGAACTGTGTGCATTTGGCTGAAGGAGAGAATGATCCAGTGGCCAATGAGATTCTGGCCTTGAAGAGTAGCGCCCCCCCCATATCTGCATCCTTAATTACGAAGGCTGTAGACCACAGATCCTCTGGGAAGGAGGTCCCAGGCTCCCTTGGGCTTGCCAATTAACTGTTTCAATTAAATCTTTCATAAATATTTCAAGGCTTCAAAGGATCCTGGGAAGAGGAGGGAGGGAAAATATTGCTGGGGGGGGGTGATAGTTTCCTCTCTCTTTCACAAGCCCGATGGCTACACTGGGTTGGAAGAACAGCTGGCACTACACGCCAGGGCTGGCTTATGATGTTTTGTCACCCCCCTACAAGGTACACCTGTCACCTCCTGGCTTAAGAGGTAAGGCCAGGCCAACCCTCCCCCCCCCCCCAGGGTTTGTGTGGGTCCGTCACTGCCTGGCCTCAGATAAAGTGCATTTCTTCCCACAGCAGTGCTTCCTTGAACTGTGAATGCACAGTGGGTGGTATTACTTTGGACCCAAACTGTTCTTTTTTTAAAAATAGTTATAGTCCACCATTCCCACTGGGCTGCCAACCTCCTGGTGGGGTTTGGTAATCTCCGGGAATTATACCTGATTTCCAGACTATAGATATCAGTTCCTCTGAAGGAAACGACTGCTTTGGAGGATGGACTCTGTGTTGTACCCTGATGAAGTCACTCCCCAAACCTCATCCTATCAAGGCGCCACCTCCAAATCTCCTGGAAATCTTCAGCCCGGAGTTAGCAACCCTAATTCCCACACCAGTCAGCATACAAACTCCTACCCAGCTTTAGAGGCTTAATATTGGCTCTGGAAACAAAGTCAATATTGCAGGAATAAAATAGGCTTCATATGATGAATGCATTTTGGCTACCACATGCTGAGCCAGTTGAAGCACATGGACTGCCTTCAAAGGCAAACCAGGTAGAGGCCTCGTGTGATGCGGTCCAGTTAACCTTTGTTGACTTGGTTGAGAGCTTAGGGGTTATACTGGAACCAGCATTCTTGCTGGAGAAGCTGCAGGGAACACTCTCTTCCATCTCTGTGTAGCCTATAAAATTACTCCCTGCTTTGACTCCGCCAATCTGACCACATGGATCCATGCCACACTGACCTCAGGACTAGACTACTGTAAGGCACATTTCATGGGACAGCTTGGAGGCTCCAGTTGGAAGCAAATGCCACAGCTCAGTTGCTATCAAGAGCTAGGTGGTGTAGGACTATTACATCCATTCTGTAGTCGCTCCATTTATTATCTGTCAGCCATCGTATTCAATTCAAGGCAAACACTTAGCATGACATGGCCTTGGACCCTCATAGTTACAGGACCACTTCTCTTACTATGCACCTACATAGTAGCTTGGTTCACCTGATCAAAGCCTTCTGAAGGTGCCACCCTGCAAACAGCTAAGATCGATAGCTGCCTGTACCTTTCTATTTTCTGTTGTAGCCCCCCCACCTTCCGGAAACGCCTGCCAGGTCAGAGCCAAGCTACAAGAGACGAATTACACGAGGAGGAGCACGTGAAGAGAGTCACAATGTTAGCCAGGAAGCTGAGTTTTAAAAGAGATCGGAAGGCTTTGTCAATTTCCCCTCTCTACAGAGCCAGGGAAATGCTGCACTGCTCAGAGGGTTTGTTAATTTCCTCTTTGCCTCCCAAAGGCTCTGTCAATTTCACCTTCCCTTCTAAGAGTGGAAGAGGAAATAAACAAACCCTCTGAGCAGCAATCTCCCTGGCTCTGTAGAGACGGGAAATTGACAAAACCTTCCGATCTCTTTTAAAACTCAGCTTCCCAGCTAACATTGCGATTCCCTTCACATGCTCCTCCTCGTGTAATTCGTCTCTTGTAGCTTAGCTCTCAGAAAGGCTCCCAAATTTCTGGCATTCCACAAACTGTGTGCAATAGAATTGTTCAGGAGAGCATTTTTACAAAGGCAATAAGGCTATCTATCATATAATGGATTGATTCAGGAAGATGCTTTTATAAAGGGAGCAGGACTGTAGCCTGTGCCACTGTTCATGTTATGTATAATCTGTTCATTGTATATATTATGTTACTCTTAGTGCATTGTGTTCTAATTCTGTTATTCCATTCTCTGCATCGTTTGACATATCCAGTCTTGATATTTTTTGCATTGTTTCTAAATTTGTAATCCTAGTCCTATTGCATTGTTTATTATATATAAATCCAATAAATTAAATATATCTCATGCTATCATGCTATTGGACTGCATTGTTTTATATCATGTAATCCACCTCGACTCTCAGTCAAAAAGGTGGGCTATAAATAAAGTCAAAAATAACATCCTTGTCCTTTAAACAGCTCTTCAGGAAGCCAAGGGGGTTGCTAGCTAGAGATGGCTGAATACCTGCCCAGTCTGGCTTATGGTCTGTTGGTTAATTGCAAGCAGGGAGCTGATTTTCCAGTGGATTGTTAGCCCGTTTGTTGACTCTTCCATGGCTGTTTGGCAGGTCCCTCCCCTGTATTTCTTCCTTAAAATGCAGTAGTGTTCATTTAAGTAGTCCTTAATGATGTTAATGCATCTTTTTGGACGAGCAGTAGTTTTGTGTATGTACAGTTTGAAAAAAAACAGATGCTAGGCAGACGGCATCTGATCCGTTTGGTGCAGAACTGAACAGACCCAGTGAACCGCTCACATTTGATTGTCATGGTCAGGCACAGTACGCCCAACTGTTCAACACATTCCATATGAGAGTCACAGCATCCCTACTAAGTACCCTTTTGCAAGCCACACAAAACACTTAGGAACCATCATATCTTACTGTAGAGCTGACCTCGTCCTTTGAGATAAACCAAGAGCTGTCGGGAAACTGTTTGGATCCATCGTTCTCCAGGGGCAGATGAGTCTAACTGATTGGCACCCCTTCAGGGATTCTGCACAACCTTTAATGTAAACCCTACAGAATAATCATCTACCCAGCGACAATGGTGTCATATTAAATTCTACCCTATTCTTCCAAACTGCCCAAAACACTGACTCCTGAGAATGTTCTGCTATATGTTTTCTGGACTGATTTTCTTGCTTACCTTTGGTAAGATTTGTTTGACCTATTGCTGACTTTTGTTACTTGGTTGTAATTTTCATTCATTTCCCATTGTGGTTTTTGTTATTATTGGGTTTTTAAAAATTCTTTAAAGAGCCCTATGGCGCAGAGTGGTAAGCTGCAGTACTGCAGCCCAAGCTCTGCTCACGACCTGAGTTCGATCCCGGGGGAAGCCGGGTTCAGGTAGCTGGCTCAAGGTTGACTCAGCCTTCCATCCTTCCGAGGTCAGTAAAATGAGTACCCAGTTTCCTGGGGGAAAAGTGTAGATGACTGGGGAAGGCAATGGCAAACCACCCTGTAAAAAGTCTGCCAAGAAAACGTCATGATGCGACGTCCCCCCATGGGTCAGTAATAACTCGGTGCTTGCACCTTTACCTTTTTACCTTAAATTCTTTGATTACTTGCAAACTGCTTTGAGCATAAATGCAAGACACGGTCGTTTTAACAAATAAGTACATGATGTATTTTCCTCTTGGCTAAATAAATCCACACCTTCAGGCTTCCCTCACCCCAGGGCTTTTTTTCTAGGGAAAGAGGTGGTGGAACTCAGTGGGTTGCCCTTGGAGAAAATGGTCACATGGCTGGTGGCCCCACCCCTGATGTCTAGAAAGGGGGGAGTTCAGATTGCCCTCTGTGCTGCTCGGTGGCGCAGAGGGCAATCTAAACTCCCCTCTGTCTGGAGATCGGGGCGGGGCCACCAGCCATGTGACCATTTTCAAGAGGTTCCGGAACTCCGTTCCCCCGTGTTCCAGCTGAAAAAAAGCCCTGCCTCACCCCAACCTGAACCCCACTGCTCTAGGTGTATTCCTACCATACCTTTTAAACATCTCAGAGAAACACCTACAGTGGAATCTTTCAGCAGCAAATTCAGAGCCAAAGTAGAGGTTTTGGGGAAATTTGTGAGCAATTTTCTTCCAGCCTGGATCATTGTCACTATCACAGCTGGACTAGGAGGAAAAAATACTTCATACCAGGGGTCATTTCGTAGAAAAAGAGCTGGAGGAACTTATTAGCATAACTCATCAGAAAAACTTATCAGCATATGCCACGCCCCTTGACATCACCAGAAGTGTGTCATTAGCATAACAGATTTGCATATGCCACACCCCCTGACATCACTTATCCTGGCTGTTTTGGACCTAATCCTGGCCATTCAGAGCCGAAATTGGGCCCAAAAGGGCAAAAAGGGGCTGAAAATGGCCAAAAGGGGCCCCAAAATGATCAGGTTTGGGCCACTGCTGAGCGGGAGAGTAATCCACCACCTGTCAGAGGCCCAATCTGGGCTGTTTTGGCCCCAATCCAGGCCAAAACGGGCCCAAATGGCTGAGCGTCAGGTGGGTGGGGCCGCATGACATGTGACCTCTTTAGGGAACTGCTGGAACTGCATTCCTGTGCTTTCCCCCTCGAAATGAGCCCTGCTTCATACCAAGGTGCACAGACAGGCAAAATGGGAGAGAGCCAGAGTTTAATTCCCTCACACACACCTGTGCAACTCCACTTTCAGTTAAAAATAGACTTCCATCCCAATGTTACATGATGTGACCCCACCCTGTTGTCTCAGAGCAGAGACGACCACCCCACACATAATAATAACATTAATAACATTCGATTCATACACTGCCCTTCAGAACAACTTAACGCCTGCTCAGAGTGGTTTACAAAGTATGTTATTATTATCTCCACAACATTCACCCTGTGAGATGGGTGGAGCTGAGAGAGCTCTGCGAGAGCTGTGACTAACCGAAGGTCACCCAGCTGGCTTCAAATGGAGGAGTGGGGAATCAAACCCGGTTCTCCAGATTAGAGTCCCGTTGCTCTTAACTACTACACCAAACTGGCTAACCAAAGGGTCAGATATGTCTCTCCTCAAACTGGAGAGTGACCTGAATGAGAAAAACAAGATTTGGATCCAGTAGCACCTTAAAGACCAACTAGATTTCCAGCTTTGACTCTTGAAAGCTCATACCCTGGAAATGCAGTTGGTCTTTAAGGTGCTATGGACCTAAATATTGCTCTTCTACTACAGACCAACACGGCTATCCACCCACCTGAAACTATATGAATATGCTTTTAAGAGTGCTTTCTCTTCCCTTTGGCTGACGCACGCACACATACGCATGCACTCCCCTCCTGTTGTTCTCCTACTGCTGCCTCTGGCCCAAAGTTTCTTTTCAGTGACACGAGAACCTGCAAAGTCTGTTTGCCAGAGGCAATGGCACACAAGCACCTTACACTCAACAGAAGCATGTACAGTGTCAATGCACACCAGGGAAGGGGGGTGGAGGTGGAGTGGGATCAATGTGTCTAAGTGGAATGAACCCACAGAGGTGGGGTGAAATCCCTCCCCCCCCCCATAGGCACTGCTCCCAAATCTCCAGAAATTCCCCAAGCCGGAGCTGGCAACCCTACCATTCGCACATGCATGACTGGGGACAGGGCTTCTGTGACCAAGAGGACCACTAATCCTCTTCCAAACCCACTTCTATTACCTTCTGGCAAGGGCCCACACCTGAAGGCCTCAGGGCTCCACAGAGCTCAGTAGCAGGGCCTGGCCTCAGCCCGGGGCCATGTCAGGCAGGCCTTTCTCAGTAGCTCTCTGTTGCCTTCAAGAGTGGGGTTGGCTGGGGTCTCTTGCAGACTGCGGGTGCAAGAAGCCCCCACAGAACTGGCCTGGGCAACCTTTGGAATATGCTGCTGCAGCAGAAAGAGTCAGGTCACTAGGAGGGGGAACAATCCTGCATATCATGGGCAGTTGTCATGGCAACGCTTCACATTTGTGTCTGAAATCTGCTTCTCCCTCTTTTTAAAGATCATGACGGCAGATTTCCCACATAAGGAAACTGCAGCTTCCCTTAACCCTTTGGTGGTGGGTGGGTCACCAGTGGGCTAGGAGGCCTTAATCCTGCCAGGTGCTGAGCTGTAGGTGCACTTCTTCAAGGTCTTTGAGGAGAGCTCCGGTGTCTTGCAGTAACAGCCTGGGGTGGCTTCTCCTCCCAAGCTTGGTGGGAAAGGGGTGGGAAGAGTTCGTGTCTGAGTCTGGCATGAATTCATTCGCTTTTTTTTTTTTTTACATTTGGACTTTGCGGCAGCCGGGGGGGGGGACCCACAGGAAAACGCAGTATATACAATGACGTGCTTTAGTCGTGTCTCTGTGAGTAACAGCCGGCTTGGGTGGGTTTTTTTGGGATTATTATCCATGCATAATAATATGGAGCCATCAATATAAGCAAACAAGAGGGGGTCTATGCCTCTCCTTCAAAATCCAAATTTTGGCAGTGGAGCAAACCTTGAGGGAGACAAAGGCCACCAGAGAGGGACCTGCGAGGTTGTGGGTGAGATGGAGATTGGGGGCCGCTTAAGCCACTAAGGAGCCATAAGCATTGGAAACATATTCAGGAGAAAGGTGACTTTTTAGGAAGGACTTGAAGAGAGGAAATGCCCAGGCTTCAGAGAGAAACACTTCGCTGGAACACACAAGCAGACATTCCTTCCTTCTCTCTGCAGCTCCTCCACGTCTCAGCACAGAGGAATTTCTGAACTGTCCCTCCTGCCTTTGTGGCCCAGCAGCCCTTACCTGGCTGACCTGTCCCAGGATGCTCCGTGTGGTTTCCCTCTGCCTTCATCTGCCTCCCTGAACCCCTTGTCCTCGTGTCCTTCTACATGTGCAACAGAATTCAAGGCTATGAATCTCTGCTACTGCTGCTGAACAAGAGCACGTTTCCCACTTGTATTCAGAAACGTGCAGTCCAACGTTTGTGGACGGCTGCAGCATGCTGCACCCCGCAGAGCAGAGCAGTACTTGCCCCCTCCCCGGTCCATTATGGTTTTCTGGCACAATCTCATCCCCCAATTTACTCTCACATTTGCATTTGTCCAATACACCAAATGGGGAAAATGGAATAGGATACCCTTACACCCTGCTCATCCCTAGAAAGGATAAATTTCAATCAGGGTAAGCTCAACACATCTTTCCAGAGCCAGACCATTGTCCTAGAATGTGTGCATCAATAATAATGCAAGCCTCTGAGCATGTGCAGAGAATACCTATCCGAGCACTCCCTCCAACAAGACTGCTAACTGCTGATATATCTGGGATTAAGGATAAGGACACAGCAGGGAAAAACTCACGTTCAGAGAGAGAGAGAGAGAGAGCACATGCTAAGATTTTCAAGGGGACATTTTCCTAACCCTTGATGACTTCTTGGGAGAAAGGTGTGAGGGTACTAGAAATTAGTCTCAGTGTTGAAGGGTACCTTATATGCAGGTTGTGACCTTGGGACTGCCTCCAGAGAGGGTGGTGTCTCCTGCACGTGTTTCTCTCCAGTGCTGTGACTTATGCACATCCTTGTTCAGAGACAGAAGGTCCAGAGTGAACCCCTGAGGCTGCCAGGCTGGGACTTGCTTGATGCCAAGAGGCACTGTGCCCGAATGCTCTCCTTTCGACCCTGGCTTCGGTTAACAGGCACAAGCAGGCAAGCAAGATCTCCACCTGGAGCTGTTGGCAGTGACTGGCACTTCTCTCGGCCAATGAGGCTGAGAGCCGAGCCAGCAGCCCCTCCCTCCTCCAAGCTAGGAGGGGCACATAGTGATACAAGAGGAGGAGGAGAAGCAAATGCACAAGGCAGAGCAGGTGGAGGAACACACCAAGCCGCAGCATCAAAAGAGGCAGCAGCAGCAGCAGCAGCAGCAGCAAGAGGCCTCTCCTCTGGTGGATGGCTTAGGCATTCCTTCTCCTGAAGCTCTACCTTTGCACCTGGGGCTGGTACCCCTGGGGTCAGGCGGACCCTCCAAGGTAGGCAGAACCCCTGATGACTCCAGCACTCCAGAGGTTTGGGAGGATCAACTGGGGGTAACAGGATGCTTTTTGGAGGGAGGGCAAAGCCAAAACCATCCAATGTTTTAATTGCCAGGGCTGCAATTAAATGGCATCTGATTCCTTAGGAGCCCCCTTACTAAGGAGGTGATGTTTTCTTCTAGGAGGCTGGAAGCCACACAGTGTCCCCCTCCCCACCGCAGAATTCTGTTGGAAAAGTTGTCCTTCCTTAAGGGATGGAAGTTCTGGTTTTTAAAAAGGGTTCCACTTGGTTGGTTATCCAATGGCTGTGGCTCACATCCCCTCAGAAGCCCTGGGATTGGGATGGGACAGAGCTCCTTGGCAAAGGAGAAAAGCCGTTGGCCCATGCTCAGAGGTACCCTTCCTTTACAGGATCCTGGGTCCAGCTATGGAATTCAAAATAGGTTCTAAGCCCTGGCTCAAAGCAAGTCAAACTCTGGTTCCAGTCCAACTAGGGAGGTGTGAAACGCTTCCTTTCCACTCTCACATGCACGCACGCACGCACGCACACACACTCCTACCTGGCATGCTAGCCTCAGGCCAGAATGTTTTGCTCTTCCCCCATCGCCAGTTTTCCTCCAAATCCCCTTTCTCCTCTCAATCCTCTTTCGAAAAGAAAACAGCCTTTGTGAATTCAGTGTCTGGTTTTGTACAGTCTCCAAGTGGCTGGCAGGGGAGAGGAAAGAGAAGGTTTCTGCCTTTGGGAACTACCAGATGGACAGAGGGAGGGAGCCAGAGAGGAAGGAGGGGTATGATGTGGCCTCCTCTTGACATGGGCGGGGGGTGGGAGGGAGACTTGGCAGTGCTGTCCGAAGACCTGAAAAGAGTCTGTGTGATCTGTGTGATCACAAACATTTAACAGACAAAAAGGGCATGGTAACACCTTCATTCCCACTACTTCAGCAGAAACCCCCACATTGCCCCAAAGCTCTTCTGGGCCTAGAACAGGAGGCCTGACCTGGCCAACAAGTCAAGGCGCATCTCTCCCCCATGCAGAGATTTAACTGCTGAAGACTCAGTAGAGGCAGCTGATATTAGTGCCCCTGTGATCAACCACCACCACGTTTCCCGTGAGCCCAAACAGGGGGCAATTCAGTAAGGAAAGAAAACCAGACGAGAGACGACTTTAAACAAGAACTGTTGGACTGTTTCTGATCAGTTATCAGGATTGGGTCTCGTCCAAGTCAAAGGATGTGGCTGGAGGAAGAGAGAGAGAGAGAGAGAGAGAGAGAGAGAGAATGCCGACAGACTGTGTGCCCCAAAGTCTATGTCCAAATGCTTTTACTATTTCCTTTCTCTCCCCCCTAAAAATATGGTGTCTGTCAGCCTTGCAAAGACTCCTCCAAAAGTTACCTGCCTTTTTTTTTAAGGATTTCACTGGCCAACCAATGAAGCGTTCAATAGCCATTTAGGTTGCCAGCTGCCTGAAGGAAAAATGCCCTGTCCCTTTGAGACCAAATGGGATGCCATGAATAGCTTTGCCTGCATATTTCTACACATTAGGCCTCTATTCAAGGGACAGAGCATTTTCTCCAGGCCTTTTGGCAACCCGACAGTTATTGGTGGCATATTAATGGCTTGAAAAGGGCAGATTTTTGTGAAGGTCTCGTTTGCCCCAGGTGGCCAGGTGAGTTGCTGTTTGGAAGCACACTGTTTGTGTTCCTCATGGAGCTTAAAAAACAGGCTCTCATTTATTGTTTTTTAAAAATATCTTTATCCCACACCTCTGATTTGCAAAAATAAATAAGCAAACTTTGAAGAGGTCTCACAAAAGTTAAAAAAACAACAGGAAGCTAAAGACACTGCAAGGGCAAGAATTTTCCTGATAAGAACAACAGCCTTCTCTAAAATCTTAAACATTAGAACTATAAAGCTACCATCAAAAACTGGGGTCTAAAATAGCATGCATAGAAAGAAAGATCTGGGCATCTTCCCACCCCAGCTCAAGCCCTACATTAACAGTACACAGTGCCAGAGAAAACAGATTGTTGCCTGGCCGCTAAAGGTCAATAAGCACAGCTGCTAGGCTGCCATGAGAGACTGGCACTCCATGGTGCTCCTATGGCCCATTCCATTGAGGCAAGCTAGGAAAACTATGACATGGCTAGATGTGGTGGGCTTTGTGGGGAAAGGTCAAAGCTCAGTTTGGTCTCTGGGTTCAGCCCCAAGTCCTGGTCCCTCTGAGTATGTGCCATTCATTGCAAAAGAGCTACAATAAGGGACCTTCCAGGGGCTCCGTGGCCCAAATTAACCCTCCGTGGATTTTCCAACTCCCGCACAAAAAATGTCTTGGTCTGGGCCTAAGGTCGTCACCTTTGGGTTGAGAAATTCCTGGAGATTTGGGGGTGGAGCCTGGGGAGGGTAGGAAGGAGTTCAGCTGGGATGTGATGCCATAGAATCTGCCCTCCAAAGCAGCCATTTTTTCCAGTGGAACTGATCTCTCTAGTCTGGAGAGGAGTTATAATTCCCAGAGATCCCAGGCCCCATCTGGAGGCTGGCAACCCTAAACTGGCCCTTTTCAGCCCTTAATTTCCCCCCATCATTGTTAGATGCTGGATTAACAAATGCCCTCTGATCCTAAGCATGTTTTCTCAAAAGTAGCTGCCAATGGTTTCAGGACCTTTGGGTATGTTTGCTTAGGATCGCTGCCTTAGGCTGCCCTCATTGGAAAATGGCGTGTGAGAGCATCTGTTAACTTGCCTTCCTACTAGACAGGGGGGCCAAACGGGGCCTTGTGGTTTCACTACTGATTTGCTTTGCTTTCACCTCATTGTAACTATGAGAGGAAAGCAGACAGAAGCAAGAGGGTTTTGCTTTAGAAGCTCTAATGGGGTGGAGGATGTATGAGAAGAGACTAGGGGTGTGCAAGCCAAAAATTTTCGGCTAAAGCCGAAAGCAGAAAGCCGAAAGAGGATTCTCTTTCGTATAAGCCGAAAGCCGAAACGGCCAGCCGTTTCAGCTTTCGGCTTTCGGCTTACTTTCGGCTTTCGGCTTTCGGCTTTCGGCTTTTTCAATGGGAAAATGCCTCCGGCGTCTTCCCGGACGTCTGGGGGAAGCATTTTCCCACCGAATCAGCCCAAAATTGGTGGGGACCTTCCTCTAACCCCTCTCTACAAACCCCCCAAGTTTCAGACCGATTGGACTTTGGGGGGCCATGTTATGGCCCCCCAAAGCAGGTCCCCCTATCCTCCCATAAGAAAGCGAAGGAGCAGCATATTGTTAGCATGCTGCTGCTCATCTTCTTCATTATTTCCTATGGGGAAAAATGAAGAAGCAGGCTTCCTTTGCCAGGGGTGGCATTTTGCATGCAAAATGCCCCCTCACCCTCAGGGGCCCTTCTCCCACCCCTCCTCCCACCCCCCTCCAAGGCTCAGCCTGCTCCCACTTGGGGGGGCCATTTCATGGCCTCCCCAAGTAGGTGCTCTAATCTCATTCTCTACCACTGACAGCTGGGGGAGGCATGTCTTGCCAGGGGTGGCATTTTGCATGCAAAATGCCCCCAACCCTCTGGGGCCCTTCTCCCACCCCCCACCAAGGCTCAGACTGTTCCCACTTGGGGGGGGGCATTTCATGGCCTCCCCAAGTAGGTGGTGCTCTTTTCTCTACCACTGACAGCTGGGGGAGGCTTCCTTTGCCAGGGGTGGCATTTTGCATGCAAAATGCCCCCCAACCCTCTGGGACCCTTCTCCCACCCTTCCTCCCACCCCCCACCAAGGCTCAGACTGCTCCCACTTGGGGGGGCATTTCATGGCCTCCCCAAATAAGTCCTCTCAGCCCCTAAAGTCCACCCCTTACAGCCCCACACAAACCCAATTCCCCCCCAGCTGCCACACACAGACCCAAATCCCCACATTAGCCCCTCACAGACCCAAATCCACCCCCACCTGCCCCACACCCATAACCCCAGGAACAGGCTGGCAAAGGCCAGCCCTCTCCCTTTGTTCCCTATGCTGGGAACTTCTAAACTCTCTTTCCCTGGGCAATTCTGCACAGCCCAGGGGTGCCACAATGGTGGGCACACTTCTGAGTGCCAGCTGGTCCCTGTGAAAGAGCACCTGAACCACAGACACCCTCCCTCAAATTCCCCCACCACCTACAGAGATGGCTGGCCAGCCAGCCCCATTGTTCCCTATGATGGGAACCAACTGCACAACAAAGAATAAAACAAGAACAACACAAAATAAAGTTTTTAAAAAATTATTTTCTCCCTTCCAAAGTACAAGTAGACAAAGCATTGTGACACATTACACCAGCAGTCCCCCCACACAGAAAAATAACACAACTCACTTAACATCAGAGAATCACAAAGCACGATTCCTGTCAAAAATACTTTATTTCTTGAACAGCTTTAGGTTACACAGCAGGGGAAAACACCAAAGGGCATGGCAGCACTATCTTACACAAAAATAACACAACTCACTTAACATCAGAGAATCACAAAAACACAATTCCTGGCAAAAACACTTTATTTCTTGAACAGCTTTAGGTTACGCAGTAGGAGGGCACAACAGGGCACGATAGCAATGTACTACAAAAAATAATACAACCCACTTCACCGTTTTTGACAGCAATTGTGTTTGTGTGATTCTCTGATGTGAAGTGAGTTGTGTTATTTTTGTGTAGTACACTGCTTTCCTGCTCTGTTGTGCCTTCCTACTGTGTGACATAAAGCAGTTACAGAAATAAAGTGCTTTTGACAGCAATTTTTGGGGTGATTCTTTAATGTGAAGTGAGTTGTGTTATTTTTGTGTAAGATACTGCTTCCATGCCCTTTGGTGTCCCCCCCTGCTGTGTAACCTAAAGCTGTTCAAGAAATAAAGTGTTTTTGACAGGAATTGTGCTTTTGTGATTCTCTGATGTTAAATGAGTTGTGTTATTTTTGTGTAAGATAGTGCTGCCATGCCCTTTGGTGTTCCCCCCTGCTGTGTAACCTAAAGCTGTTCAAGAAATAAAGTGTTTTTGACAGGAATCGTGCTTTGTGATTCTCTGATGTTAAGTGAGTTGTGTTATTTTTCTGTGTGGGGGACTGCTGGTGTAATGTGTCATTATGCTTTGCCTACTTGTACTTTGGAAGGGAAAAAATAAATTTTTAAAAACTTTATTTTGTGTTGTTCTTGTTTTATTCTTTGTTGTGCAGTTGGTTCCCATCATAGGGAACAATGGGGCTGGCTGGCCAGCCATCACTGTAGGTGGTGGGGGAATTTGAGGGAGGGTGTCTGTGGTTCAGGTGCTCTTTCACAGGGACCAGCTGGCACTCAGAAGTGTGCCCACCATTGTGGCACCCCTGGGCTGTGCAGAATTGCCCAGGGAAAGAGAGTTTAGAAGTTCCCAGCATAGGGAACAAAGGGAGAGGGCTGGCCTTTGCCAGCCTGTTCCTGGGGTTATGGGTGTGGGGCAGATGGGGGTGGATTTGGGTCTGTGAGGGGCTAATGTGGGGATTTGGGTCTGTGTGTGGCAGCTGGGGGGGAATTGGGTTTATGTGGGGCTGTAGGGGGTGGAATTTGGGGGCTGAGAGCACCTACTTGGGGAGGCCATGAAATGCCCCCCCAAGTGGGAGTAGTCTGAGCCTTGGTGGGGGGTGGGAGGAAGGGTGGGAGAAGGGCCCCAGAGGGCTGGGGGGCATTTTGCATGCAAAATGCCACCCCTGGCAAGACAAGCCTCCCCCAGCTGTCAGTGGTAGAGATGAGAGCACCTACTTGGGGAGGCCATGAAATGCCCCCCCCAAGTGGGAACAGTCTGAGCCTTGGTGGGGGGTGGGAGAAGGGCCCCAGAGGGTTGGGGGGCATTTTGCATGCAAAATGCCACCCCTGGCAAGACATGCCTCCCCCAGCTGTCAGTGGTAGAGAATGAGATTAGAGCACCTACTTGGGGAGGCCATGAAATGGCCCCCCCAAGTGGGAGCAGGCTGAGCCTTGGTGGGGGGTGGGAGGAGGGGTGGGAGAAGGGCCCCTGAGGGTGAGGGGGCATTTTGCATGCAAAATGCCACCCCTGGCAAAGGAAGCCTGCTTCTTCATTTTTCCCCATAGGAAATAATGAAGAAGATGAGCAGCAGCATGCTAACAATATGCTGCTCCTTCGCTTTCTTATGGGAGGATAGGGGGACCTGCTTTGGGGGGCCATAACATGGCCCTCCAAAGTCCAATCGGTCTGAAACTTGGGGGGTTTGTAGAGAGGGGTTAGAGGAAGGTCCCCACCAATTTTGGGCTGATTCGGTGGGAAAATGCCTCCCCCAGACGTCCGGGAAGACGCCGGAGGCATTTTCCCATTGAAAAAGCCGAAAGCCGAAACGTTTCGGCTTTTTTTCTTTCGGCTAGCCGAAACGTTTCGGCTTAGCCTGAAACGTTTCGGCTAACCTGAAAGAAGCCGGAACACTTTTGTTTCGGCTTTCTTTCGGCTTTCAGAAAGCCGAAATGCACATCCCTAGAAGAGACCAGTGAGAACAAAACAAGTAAATGAAATGAAGGTGGCACCAGCAAATTTTACAGAGAGATCAGGAGCCCTTCGGTCTTTCCTGCCTCTTGATGTACCCTTTTTAATGTGCTGGGTGGCTGGGAAATGCATTTAAGGAGGAGGAGGAGTGACTCAATGGTAGAGCATCTGCTTTGCATGCAGAAGGTTACAGGTTCAGTCCCTGGCATCTGCAGTTAAAAGGAGCAGGTAGAAGATGGTGTGAAAGACCTCTGCCAGAGAGCAGCTGTTAATGTGAGCAGACAACCCTGACCATGGCGGTCTAATTTAGTAAAAGGCAAGGTCATGTTCTTGGAAAGGCAGCAGATTCTCAGTTCCTTCTGGTGACCCAGGAATGTGGAACGACTGCAACAAATTACCACCACCAGCTCCACACGCATAATTGTGCAGTAGGGTCTTGTTTCCCTTCCTCTTGTTCTTGGAGATCCAGCAAACCAAGAGGGCAGAAACGGTCATCCTTAAAATGGACGGAGTTCTTTGGAGTGTTCACAGCCCGTCACGTATCTTGTTTTGCCGTCCTTACAACAGTTTTGAACAGATTATGGTCCAAACAGGGCAGAAGAGGGTTGGGGCGGCTGCCAAAGGCTCGTGTGCTCCGAGCAAAGGCAAGTTTTGAACCAGGGAAGGGTTTCCAGATCCTCAGGGCAGACAGATCGAAGCAGTGTCTCTGTCTTCTAGGGGATGTGGCTGTTGCCTCTGCATTTGAAGAAGCAAACTTGGTATGTGCAAGCAAATCTAAGCTTGCTTGTGGTCCACAATCCAGGATTTGTCCCATCACGGGTGTGCGATGTACAAATTTGTTGGATGGGTAGAAAAAAGCATGTGGTCACCTGCCATTGCAAGGAACGTTGTCCTTTTGTATGTGACTGTTGGTTTTTTGTGCTTATTGGGGGCAGTGGCTTTACGCCTCTTTTCCTATGCCATGTTTCTCATTTGGTGGGTTGCTCTGGTTACTTGAGATGACAGTTTTCTTGACTGGGGCACAGGATTCTGACCAGAGAGGGGCTGAAAGCTCACTTACCTGCCCTCCATTCTCAAGATGTCCCATCCAAGGACCTGGTGACTTGACCAAGCTCTTGGCTCCCATTTTGGTTCAGTTTTGCAAGCTGCTATCCCTCATGATTGCAGAGAGGGTGGCAAATAGGTGAAGGCTTAGAATACAAGGCAGGTCTGAGTCAAGCCATGCAGCGTGAAACCTCAGGGCCCCAGGGAGCTCCCTACCATTCCCCAGGTGTCCCCTGGCCTATTGCTCTGTCCTCCCCTAACCATCGCAGGCCTCTCCTCCTCCACCACCCCAATCCCAGAAACGTCCATGCTACAAATGGGATATGTACCTTTTTATACAAAAATTGATCTGGGCCAAAAATATTCTTTTTCTTCTAATAATCCTAAACCAACCAAGGGGTTAAAGGCAACTAAACAACCATCTTCAGTGGCATAATTTGTGCATCTCCTAGGAGGGTCATGCAAATAGGAAGGCCATTACAACAGGTTTCCTGTTCTCCTATGCAAAACACTTTATGTTTTGCCCCAGCTGGCACAGAAGGCCAGTGTGCCTGTCCCAGAGGAAGAGGAAGGTTTGATTTCAGAAGGAGCGGGCTGAGACTAAAACTGGGCTGCTGCCCTTGCAAACAGCTACCTGGGTCTCGTTTGAACAGGGCTGCTTTACATGCAAAATCCCACGAGGGAGTGCTTTGGCCTCTCCATTGTCACATTTCAGCGAGCCTGATTTCTGCAACACCTGGATAGCCCAGTCTCATTAGATCTCAGAAGCTAAGCAGGTTCAGCCCTTGTTAGTACTTGGATGGGAGACCACCAAGGAAGTCCAGAGTTGCTGTGCAGAGGCAGGCAATAGCAAACCATCTCCATTTGCCTCTTGCCTTGAAACTCCTCCATAAGTCAGCTTTGACTTGATGGCACCAAAAAAAAAAAATCAAAACCTGCAACTTGCCCACTGGACAGAGATTCTCTGACCTAAGCACAAACCAGCATTCACACCCCAGTCAAATTTCTGCTGTGGGTTAACAGCGGTGGCGCCTGTCCATACCTAGGAAACAGACACACTTGGGTGGCATGAAACAAGGTGGGAAGGAGCTTGGAGGCAGAGGGAGGATAGGAGTTCAGAGGAAGCAGCGTAAAAGATCCTGCAGAATGACAGCCAGGGGGCATCTAGATGGCTCTACATTGGGAGAGCAAGACAGCTATCCCACAGCTTCTAGTCTGCACAGCCCAGCTGTATGGTGGGCTCAAGTCTGATCTAGTGTGCCAAAGATGGCCAGTATCGTCTATACAGTCCATGTGGCTAGCCTCCCTTATGACCACAATTGACGACAAAGAATTTGTGGGGGACAGACTTGACGAAGAACAGAGAAGCCCTCTGTCCTGACATGCATTCCCCCCTCCCATTTTGAGTAGAAGGTACCCCGCAGATTAAAGTTTAAAAACAGGATCTCTCAAATTTGCACTTGTTTGAAATTTGCTGTCAATTTCTCCATCCTTCTGATTTCCTGTCATTGGCAACATTTATGTTAAGCTTTCCAAGAGAAGGACTTGTTAAAGCAACACAAAACACTTTGCAAGACTGCATAGCTCCTTTGCAACACAATAGCAAAAACCTCAAAGGTCTACAGAAAAAATTATATGTACATTTTGTAATTTACATATTGCAAAATTACAAAATTTACATAATACCCAATTTTTGGCGGTCGACTGTAACCACTAGACCATGTTGTCTTGTGAGGAAGCTCCAGAAGGACGTTAACACCTGTACAATAGAACCACAGGACAAGAGACATTACATACGACATCTCAAGTGTATACAACAACAACATCTGATTGGAGAAACGATACCGGTTGGACTTTTTGATCAGGATTGCAAATAAATAATTAAATAATTATTTATTGGATATTTATTGAATGGTATATTCATTATGAATTATTTATCAGCACTTTAGCACTTTGTATTATGCACTGAACTTTATTACCAAAAAAACTTTATAAAAATTACAAAATGTACATATAATTATTTCTGTAGACCTTGGAGGTTTTTCCTTCGATTGTGTAGCATTTACTCGGAGGAGCCCCTTGTTGTTGAAGCGATAGCTCCTTTGCAAGGCAGATCCCTGCTGGGTCTGACCATTAAGACTCAATCTCGTCCAGCATCCTGTTCCCAATAAAGAGGAGCCGATATCACTAGGAAGCCCATAAACCTGATGGCAACAGCCTCCCTTTCCCCAGTATTTGGCTTCAAAGGTATACAGGTATACAGTCTTATGGCAGAGACTCCTGTAAATTAATTAGGGGTAAAGAAATAATTTCTTTCATCGGTCCTGATCCTACTGGCAGTCCATTCCATTTGATAACCCCAGCTTCTAGTCTTACAGCAGATGGAGAGAGAAAAATTCGCCATAGCAGTCGTGATTTTTGTAACACAGCCTTTTGTCATCTATTTTTGTACAGAAGTCTCCATGCTGTAGCCTTTCACAATAGGGAAGGTGTACAAACCCCTTGATGATTTGCATTGCCTTTTTTCTCTACTAATTACTTAATCTAAGGCTTTGAACACGGCACTGGCTTATTTGCAAGTTAATTTAAACTTTGCTAAAAGTATATAAACATATGAAGCTGCTTTATAATGGGGAATTAGACTAGGATTCTATGTAGCCCAGTCCTGGCAGCCCAACATCTCCAGCACTGATTTTTCCCAGCCTCACTACCTAACGTCTTTCTAACTTCAGATACTAGGGGCCCTCCTAAACCTAAGATGACACATCTGACTAAGAGAACTGTGATTCTCGAAAGCTTATGCTACAATAAAGTTGGTTAGTCTTAAAGGTGCTACTGGACTCTTTAAGATGGCACAAAGCACCATAATGGATTTTGCAAGCCAGCTATGCAAGATGGAAGCCACTCTTCACAACAAATGTTTTCAAGCATATTAGAAAGCCAGCATAAAAGTTACTGTTTTGGAAGCAGAATTTAACTCAGCAATGGCTGCCAGTCTCCAGGTGGGGTCTGGGGATCTCCCAGAATTGCAACTGATCTCCAGATTATAGAGATCAGCTGCAATGGAGAAAATGGCTGTTTTGGAGGGTAGACTCTATAGCATTATACCCCACTAAAGTTCCTCCCCAAATCCTGCCCTCCCCAGGCACTATCTCCACATCTCCAGGAATCTCCCAGTCCAGAGCTGGCAATCCTATATCCTCATCCATGGGGAGGGCAGACTATAAATTTAATTTTAAAAAAGAGGGGAAATTCCCAATTGACTGTTTATAAAATAGAATAATGAAAACAGATATGAACAGTGTTGTTTTCCATACATGTAAATATGATTGGAATGAATGAAACACCCTGTATATGTGCCCAGTTTGGGGGCAGGGGGTTAATTTTAATTATGAGCTAAATAGTGGAGAGACACAGTAGGGAAGGGGACAGAGAGTTCCTAAAAGTTCCCTCTTCTGGATGTTGAAAAGTTGACAGGTGTGAAGGAGGAGTAGATGGGGAGTTTCTGATTTATTTTATTTTAGCTATCTATACCCCACTTTTCTCCCAAGTAGGACCCAAAGCAGCTTACAAAATTTCTCTCCTTTTCCATTTTATCCTCACTACAACCCTGTGAGGTAGGTGAGGCTGAGAGTGTGACTGGTCCAAGGTTACACAGCATGCTCTCATGGCAGAGCAGGGATTTGAACCTGGGTCTCCCAGATCCTTAAGCCCCATGGCGCAGAGTGGTAAGCTGCAGTACTGCAGCCCAAACTCTGTTCACGACCTGAGTTCGATCTCAGTGGAAGCTGGGTTCAGGTAGCTGGCTCAAGGTTGACTCAGCCTTCCATCCTTCCGAGGTTGGTAAAATGAGCACCCAGTTTCCTGGGGGCAAAGTGTAGATGACTGGGGAAGGCAATGGCAAACCACCCTGTAAAAAGTCTGCCAAGAAAATGTCATGATGCGACATCCCCCCATGGGTCAGTAATGACTCGATGCTTGCACAGGGGACTACCTTACCTACCTCCCAGATCCTAGCCTGACACTCTTAACTGCCATACGGCCTCTTGTTTATCACACTGACTTCTTGTTGATCACGTACCAAGATCAACATGGTTTGCCATAGCAGGGCTTTCTTCTCCCTTCACTACAGCCCCACCACCACCCTCTTGGAAGAGGCAAGCAGCTTTGGCGGCATGCCTCCAGCCTACCCAAGTGAGCATTGCAAGCAGTCTCTGGATGTCACTTGGTTCCAAAACTGGGGGAAACAAGCGCAGCTCAAAGTACTTACAGAGAACCTAATATAACATTGCTTAAAGGGGAAGAAATCTGGATGCTGGTTGTTGTTTCTATTTGAATTGTTTCCCCCCACCCCCCGAAGATAAAATGATTTACCCTTGGGTCAGAAGTGATGTCTTTTCTTTATGGCTGGAGCAATAAAAGATCTGTGGAAGTAGGGAAAAGGAAAACACAGAGATATACAAGGATGAAAGAGTTGGCGGGCAGCTCAGGGATGCTTGCTGCTGCTGAGAACAATTTTGCTACAGTGCAACTGTTGCCATGGCAACCTCCTCAGCACCAGTTGCTATATGTAATAGGATAATGAGATGATTGCCCCTCCTTTCCTTGCTCCCAAATCACATCCTGAAATAAACACCCCCATAAAGACTGGGGAAAGGCGACATTGAATATCCAAACACTGGGTGGTGATAGCGGAGAACCCTCTGATATAACCTTTATATTATCTTCAGAAATTGGTTGCTAATTTGCTGCATGAGAACAAAATTTATAGGGACAGTAAAGCAATTCCTTGATTAGGGCTGACCGAGGTTCACAATACCAGGTGCAAGCTTTAGACTTACACAGAGCTCTTCCTTGGGTTGTATGTTCTAGAAAATGTAAAAGGGGAAAGGAAAGTGTTACTCTCTTCTAGAAATACCCTTTTCACCATTTATATTTGTTTTTCATTGAACATCCAGCCTCAAAAGAGTCCTGTGTAACTTAAAATCTTGCAGATCTCTTTACCAATAAATTCAGTAATTATTTTCAAAGTGGAAAGTCCTGTGTATATGCATCCTATCTTATCTTCATAGGTACAATCCTGTGATTTGTGCAAGACACCCCCGTTTGCCTTGGGTGGTGGATAAAGAACTGGACGTTAGACCTCCTTCCTACAAACCCAACAATCTCTTACACCCTTCAGGACTCAGTTTGAGCCAAACTCAAAAAAGCTCAGCCTGGACCTTTGCATCTGAATGCTAGGTTCTGGACCACATGAAATAATAATTAAAAAGCGCATAATGCCCTTGAGCATGTACAGACTGCATTTCATATGATGTTGCCTTATGTGGAGTCAAAGGATTGCTCCATCTATTTGCCTGTTGTCTGCTCTGTGGGCACAGGTCTTTGCCAGCTAAGGTGATACTTGGAAATTAAACCAGGGACCTTCTGTAGACATAGCAAGGGGACCCCTCCCGGGAAGTAAAATATTACAATAAAATCATAAAAACTAGCACTATCAATTGAAAAACAAATAAGGGACAGCATAAAACAACATCGAGCAAGTTGAGAAGATAGGCACAAGCCAGTCCTCCAGCTAGAAGTAGACCATAGGAACAGCTTCAGAAGATGGAACTACTCACTTAAAAACTAGGATAGAAATCAATGTTTTGTCTTGGTGCCTAAAGGTAGATGCCAGGCAAGCTTCAAGGGGAGGTATTTCAAAGGTGAGATGCCACCACTGAAGAAGTCCCATCTTTGGTTGCCACCTTCCTCAATTCTGTAGGTGGGACATAAAAGTAGTTTCTGAGGAGGATCTTGACTGATGGGCTGGACATCACAGGGGATCTAGAGCAGCAAGGCAAGGGATATCTACACCCATCTTCCCATGAGCAGGGTGGGAAACGTACTTCTTCCAGACAGCGTGATAAATGAGGTAGCTCACCCCTCTTCTGCCCCCTTCTCAGAACCTCCAGGGCTGACAGAAGGGTAGGGCACTGCAGTGGCATTTCTGCCTGTGTATTTGGGCTGAAGCTCAAAAGCAAAAGCTTTGCGCAGAACAGATTATGCTACCCCATAACGCTTGATGTACCCTGCATCCAAATGGCAATGTTGCATGCTTCCCACTGGCTACTTCAGTAGGACTATGGGATGTCACTGTCAGCTGGATCATTTGCCATTCTTTTCTTGCAGCGACTCTGTTCAGTTCCCACTGTGCAGGGGGATGGGGTACCCAGTTGCAACCAAGGACAGCCAAACTTCTGGGCCAGAGAAAAGCTGCAACTGCTGAAATTCCCTTTCCTTCACAGCTTTTAACTGTGTAGAGGGGTTCTGTTGCTCCTCCTTTGTGCCTGATCCCCTGCAGGCTACACGCTGTGGGTGAGGGCCAGGGCAGGATGGAACTGCAAGTGTGGTCACCTGCCTGGACATCTGGTGCTCATCTCTACAGCAAAGGTGTACTTCTTTGAAGCTCACTTTATTGTCGGTGCTCCCTTTCAACAAATCATGGAAATTTAGTTCCGTGAGTGACCAGATTCAGTATGTTAGGAGGTCTGTGCTTGAAAAGGTCCTCTCCGAGTGATCGATCCTTCCCTTAAAGTGCTAGCTTCACTTAATCCAGTATCTCTTTTCAAATAAGCAGGAACAACAATTGCTAGGAAATACTGGAGCTGTTTTTTATGCTGCCCTAGTTGCCATGCATGGTTCCCCAAACTAGCAATGTGCTTAGGAAGTTCTGTGCTGTTTTAAGGACACAGCACGCCCCGCCCCCCCCCCGCCCCCCTGTGCTTCTAGGGAGAGATCAGGCACGTCAGGGGCCTCCCCTGGCCTGTAAGTAAAAGAATGGTTTTAAAAGGATCACACTAGCATCCGTTTTTGCAGGCAAGGAATTGCCAAGGCTGCTCTTGCTGACTGGCAATAGTGAACTCGTCTCTCACCTAGGCCAGTGACCAACCAATTCACTCTATGAAACCAAGAATTCCTGAATGGGGCTGCCTTGCATTATGGGGAGCAGTTTACTTTGCAGGCAAGCAGTCCTCTGCTTGCAGCCTGCAGGGAACTGGAGAGGGGCAACTTGCGGTTTGTGACTTTGCCACAAATTCCCTGCAGAACACTCGTGTCTGAAGGGAAGATGAAGACTTTGCCTGTAAACCCATGGGGACATGCATTGGCTATGTGCCTGTGGTGGAGAGCATGTGTCCACAGACATGCATCTCCCCTCCAAACATGGTGCTGTTCAGCAGAGTATACATAGGGAGCCAATGCCACACACAATGCCTGTGAAAAGGAAAGGTAAAAAATGGGGACTGAGAAGGCAGTGCTTCTGCAAGACTGAGGCAGGGGGAATTCATGCTCAGGAGATAGTGGGGCAGGGTGACACAAGAGCTGTGGTGAAAATGTGGACCAGAACATAAAGCCCAGATGTGAATACATTCCACTGTCAGCTTTTCCCCAAACATTCCTGCACTTTTGTGAAAAGGGCGTTCACAAAAACCTGTGCTGAAAATAATAAAACGTGGCTGGCCTTTACGGTGCCACAGCATTCCTATTTGTTTTTATTTTCTCTGGGGGCTGTCTAAAACTAGTTTGGGAGCAAAAGACACTCTGCACATGCTTGGAGGAATTATCTTTGCAATCATCCCATGGCCCAGCCCTGGACATTCTGTGACTTGGTGCTTGAACTGCACTTGTGGCTGAGAGACCTCTAGATGATGACCCTGCAGCTCCCAGCAGTCAGCTGCTCACAGAGAACTGAAGCGGTTTTTCGGTCCAGCTATTGTGAGGCATAGGAAGGTTGTCAGTCTTGCCGGGCCTAAAACTGGCCACAAGAAACAGCTGAAGCCAAAGTTTCAAGAGAGAGGGAGGCCAGAGGCCAGCAGGCTGTAGGTGGAGAGAAGGGTGGGGAGATGGGAAACTGAGGCAAGAAAGGCTGCTACACGATTGGAAGCTCTAAGCTCAATTTTGCACTACTAGGGGGCTATGGTTTCCAACCAGCAGGTGGGGCCTGGAGATCTCCTGAAATTACAATTGATCTCCAGGCTATAGAGATCAGTTCCCCCGGAGAAAATTGCTACCTTGGAGGGTGAACTGTATGGCATTACACCTCACTGAGGTCTCTCCCCTCTCCAAACTGCCTTCCCCAGGCTCTATCCCTCACCGCTCCCCCCCCCCCCCAACAAGGCATTTCCCAATCTGGAGCTGACAATCCTGGCGGTGTGAGATTCCTCTGCCGCCAACTTTCGTGGGGCGCAACTTGCACGCCTTAATTTTGGAGGGAGGCAGAGAGGTGGGTGCGCCTGCCTGAGTAAGGCACTCTGCACATGCTCAGGGCTCCGTCGCTTCCCTGCCTCGTCTCGACACGCCTAAAACCCCACTGGCTTCGGCTGAGGTTGGCCTCATCGGCAGCAGCGTTCGCGCCTGCCCGCTCCAAGCCCGCCTGCCGCCCTTCACAAGCCCGGGAGGAG
The DNA here is from genome assembly GCF_028583425.1 of Eublepharis macularius. Classification (NCBI taxonomy): domain Eukaryota; kingdom Metazoa; phylum Chordata; class Lepidosauria; order Squamata; family Eublepharidae; genus Eublepharis; species Eublepharis macularius. Next base: position 38,224,810 of record NC_072804.1, on the reverse strand, counting down.
CCGAGCGGGGAAGGTGCTCCGGAGCGGCTGCGAGGTAAGCCGCGCGGAACAGAGGGCGAGAAGAGGCGCGCCTGCCGTCGCCCGCCCGCCTGCCTTCCAGAGCCGGGCGATGCCGCAGTGGCTGCGCTCGGGGCTGCGCACGTGGGCGCCGGAGTTCGGCGGGACGCCGACGCGGCCGAAGCTCTCTCGGGCGCTGGCCGGAAGACGCGCGTCGGCGAGCGGGAGCGTGTGGCCTGCCTTCGGAAGCCCCTTCTGCGCCGCCTGTCCTGCCCTTGGACGGCGGCGGGGAGAAGCGCGGGGGCTGCGGCAGGGAAGTCGCGCAGGCGGGCAGGCAGAGTCGGGCTTTGCAGGCAGCGTTCTCACGCAGGTCGTGCTCCACGAGGCCCGCGTTTAGTCGAGGGGAGGGCAGCGCAGCCTCTCCTTGTGCCGCCCCGCTCACTTCTAGCCCCTTGGGCCGTTAGCGCAGGGCTGAGCTGGTGCGGACGCGACTCGAATTCCGAGCTGGTGCAGAGAGGAAGAGCCTCCTTCGCGCCACGAATTCGGGGTGGGGCCGGCGGCGCTGGACTCGCTGCCCGTCGGGAAGAGTTTCCCCTGCGGGCTTCGGTATGTTAAGAGCGCCGGGGTAGGCCTGGTCTGTCTTTCTGGGCGGTTGCCAGCGCGCACAGTCTCCCTCTCTTTGTGCCATGCGTGCCAAGTGCAGACGCCTCGGTCAGTCGTAGCTGCTAGCTGTCAAAATCCAATGCAGGTTGGCACGGCTGCAGATGCTACCGAGGAAGGAGGGCCGTGTGGTCAGCTGACCTTTTCTCCCCTTCCTCCTCCCCAGGCCGAGGCTATGGCTTTCTCCACCCCCCCCCCCAGCCCTTAGGGTTGCCACCTCTGGGTTAGGACATTCCTGGAGATTTAGGGGGGTAGATCCTGGAGAGGGCGACATTTGGGGAGGGGACTCAATGAGGATTAATGCCGTAGAGTCCATTCCTGGAATGCCTTTCCTTCTGGAGTTGCTGAAGCCTGTAGTGTTGGTAGAGAGAGTTTTAACCCCATTCTGTTTGTATTTATTTTATTTTTTAACTTGTACTTCATTTCTAACTCACTTTTCTCCTCAACGGGGTTAGCCATTGGGGTGGCTTACATAATTCTCCTCTCCTCAATTTTATCCTCACAACGGCCCTGTGAAGTAGGTCAGCCTGAAAGTGTTGTGACTGGCTCAAGGTCACCCAGTGAGCTTCCACAGCAAAGTAGGGATTCAAACCTGGTTCTCACAGATCCTTGTCTGACATGCTAACCAATACATGAAACTGGCTCTCTTTGGCCTTGACTCTTCAAATAACATTGCAAACTCAATGTAGTATCATCATAGTTCCAGGGCTGGGGAGACAAGGGACCCTCAGAATTTCTTCTCTGATTCCTAGAGGGAAGAAAGACAATTTTGCATTGCTGTGCTGTGCCAGGTAGCCACGCAAACAGTGTGCTGCTGTACCAACATCTGCTTACATGCTGTGAAAACAGCTTTGCCTGCTATTTTCTGTATGTCCTGCTTCTCTTTAAAGCACAAGAGCAGCCGGAGCCATTTCTTCTGGTTAGCTGATAACCATAAAGTAGCGAAGATGCAATTTAATTCACTTTGCCATTCGCTCTTCATAGCATATGGCGCACGGTCTTTGCTTTTGGTCTCATTTATGGGTACTCCCCCTTGCAGTTCCCCATAGGCTGGGTGTGGAGAGGATTCCCAGAGCTCTGGCACTGCTGATATGTGTTTTTTTCCCAGAACTAACCATGGGCAAACACAACAGTAAGCTGGCCCCTGAGATGCTGGATGACCTGGTGAGGAGCACAGAATTTAATGAGCAGGAGCTGAAGCAGTGGTACAAAGGTTTCCTGAAAGACTGTCCCACGGGCATCCTCAATCTAGAGGAATTCCAGCAGCTCTATATCAAGGTATGGGGAGGGGGAGGAAAAGGGGGCCAGCAGGCTGTGCCCTAATGCTGGGGTGGGTGACCCTGGAGATCCTCATGGGGCCGGCTGTCTTGGAGACTGTCCTAAGGGCATAGTTAGCACAAGAGACCCAGAAGTGGAAAACAGACAAAGTATGTGAATCCCTTAAGCTATTTCTGCTGTTTTCTGGGACATGATTATTTTATCCTGCCCTTCCTCCAACATGCTTGGGGCAGTATACATGATTCTTCCTCCTTCCCTTTTATTCTTACAGCAATCCTACGAGGTCAAGTAGGCTGAGAGGGAATAACCAGCCCAAAGTCGCCCAATGAATTTAGAGATTTGAACCCAGGTCTCCACAGACCAAATCAAATATTCTAAATTGGCTTTCCTTTGCACCTGGTGCTGACCTGGTTGCTGGATGTAACTTCTCTGGCTGAGCCTGGGCATGACATGTGGACATGTTTGCAGGAGCATCTCCTCTTGGGCTCTTGCAGATACCACTAACGGGGCTGTTCCTTTCCTGCCTTCTCTCCCCACAGTTTTTCCCTTATGGTGATGCGTCCAAGTTTGCTCAGCATGCTTTCCGCACATTTGACAAGAATGGTGATGGGACAATTGACTTCCGGGAGTTCATCTGTGCCCTCTCAGTGACTTCCCGGGGGAGCTTTGAGCAGAAACTGAACTGGGCCTTTGAGATGTACGATCTGGATGGTGATGGCAAGATAACACGTTTGGAGATGCTGGAGATCATTGAGGTGCTGGAGGGGATCGGGATGTTGAGAGAGTGGGGGATGTTGAGCTGTGGAAGGGGATCAGGGAATGTTGAGAGAGTGGGGGATGTTGAGGTATGGGAGAGGATCGGGATGTTGAGAGTGGGGGATGAGGTGTGGGAGAGGAGCAAGGAATGTTGAGGGAGCAGGATGTTATCTGTGGATGTTTCCATGGCAACTTACCTGGCCTGTGCAATTTTTATTCTTGGTTCAGGACCACGCAGGAAGGATTCTGTGCCAAAATGGGTAGTTCTCTTCCCAGAACCCCAGCATATTATCCAGTCTCCCAAGGGCCCCATCTGCCTCCTATGGAGGGATCTCTGACTACAGGTCCAGAAAGAGGGTTTGGCACATGTGCATGACCTGGCAGTTGCTGACCCCTGAAGAGGAGATACTAAGCTGTGGAATTCCCTGCCAGTTGAGGTAGTGACAGTCATGACCACTGATAGTTTTAAGCAGAGGTTAGATAGATTTGTGGAGGAGAGGTACATCAATGGCTACTAGATGTGATGAATGAAGGGAGCATCCATGTTCAGAGGCAGCAAACCTCTGAATCCTAGCGCTGGGAGGTAGCTTCAGGGGAAGACCTAAGCCTCTCTGAGATGAGAGCCAATGTGGTGTAGGGTCTAGAGTGACAGACTAGGATCTGGGCTACTCAGGTTCAATTTCCTGTTTTACTACAGAAGCTCGCTGTATGAAGTAGACTAACCTACCTCACAGAGTTGTTGTTATGAGGCTAAAATAGAGAAGGAAAGAATAATGTAAGCCACTTTGGGTCCCCATTGGGGAGAAAGGCAGGTTATAAATGAAGTAAAATTAAGACAAAAATCCCTCTGCCCTGTTTGTCCTCCTGGGCAACTGGTTGCCCACTCTGTGAACAGTGTCCTGGACTAGATGGACCACTGGTTTGAACCAGATGTTATACTGTCTGGCCCTCCAACTGTGACTTGTGCCATTGGGCCAGACTATGCCAAAGAGCACCCATTTCAGCCCCCCTTCCTTTCCCTCTTCAGGCAATCTACAAGATGGTGGGCACTGTCATCATGATGAGAATGAACCAAGATGGGCTGACCCCCCAGCAGCGCGTCGACAAGATCTTCACCAAGATGGACAAGGACAAAGACGACCAGATCACCCTAGAGGAGTTCAAGGAAGCTGCCAAGAGCGACCCTTCCATTGTCCTCTTGCTGCAGTGTGACATGCAGAAATAGAGGGGGGCCCGGCATGCAAACCTGCCCCTCTCCCCAGCCTCTTACTCCTTCTCAGAGCTGCAGACTCCACTCCCCTGTGGCAGGTTGGGCTTTTTCTGCATGGCCTCTTCAACCCAACCGAGTCCCACAAAATGAACCACCTGACATTGACAACACATAGCAAGTTCTTTTAGGCAATATTCTTGAGCCTTGCCTCAGATTGCCATCAGATTTGAGTCTTTTTTGCTCTCAGATCTGCTGACCCCAACGTGTCTAGTGCCAGCCCTCTCTTCTTACCCAAACCGTTCATCCACCCAAACCATTCATCCCCCCTTCTCTTTTTCCTGATTCCCCAAGACCGTGCCAGCAAACCTACCTTGGGTGGCCTGCCTAAATCCATGACTCTTGATGCAAGATCTTGTAATCCCCAAGTTCTGCTGGGCTGTCCAACCTCTAGCATTGCAGCGCCTCCGTTCCCTCTAGTGACCTGAAATGTAATTTTGAGACATGGCCCTTAATGATAATTCTAGCGTGTTGTTTCCGTTTTCTGTTTGCAAAGCCCCAAATGGGAATGATTCTTCCCCTTTCTCCCTTCTCCTTTTTGTTGCCATGAACAACCAGTGGCAGATGTGAAACATCTGGCTTTTGCAAGTTAAAAGAGATCCCTCCTACTCCCTTCACTTATAACAGAGTGACTCCTGCTATAGAAGTAAGTGTTAGCATTGGTCAGAAGTGGCTCAAAAGTAATTTTAGTGGTGTGTCATAAATGCTAATTCTCTTGTCCTTGACATTTTAAACTCAGTCAGCTGAAAATCTCTATAGTAAGGGAGAGTGGAAGAAAATTCTTTTCAAAAGGGCTAAACGAGTCAGTGGTTGGCAAGGAAAAACGCTGTTGGGTTCTGGTACTCCTTATCTAAGGGATTCCCAACTACCCACCTGAGACAGTCTGCTTTGGGCACCCCCTCCTTCTTAAAAAAATCCGGCTCTGGTGCATGTCTGTTGGTGGCACAGGGAGTCCTGTCACACGTAGAACTTGGGGATTGTTAGAAACTGTTATTTCTAGGGCTAAATCTTCAGTGCTGGGAGACATTCTTGCATTCTGAAGGAAAAGAGTAGTTTTGCTTTCGTTTTTTCCTCTTCTGTCCCTGGGATGAACAGAGAGTACACAAATTTGCATTTGGAGTGTTGGAACTGCTGGCTGGCATTTTGTACTGACTTTTTTCCTCTGAGGGCTGAACTGCTCTCCCCTGGCTGGGGTGCTACTTCTTTTCCCCCTTTCCTCACCTGGATTGCATTTGACTCAGGGCAGGTTCATTGGGTGAAGCTGTCAACAGGTTCTCATCCTGATTCGTGTCTGCAACTATGATGGTGCCCTGGGTACAATGTAGGTGACTGAGGCTGAAAGAGAACAGCTCCAAGATGGGCAGAGCAAGTAAGAGGCAGTCCTGAAGGTGCCCCTCAGAGACCGTGATCTTGGGATGACCTTGAGCAGGCTGGTGGAGTGGGATGGAGCTTGTCCCCATGGGGTTTCCATGGGGCTCCCAGTTGACCCGCATTGAAGAGGGAAAGGCCTCCAAACCAGCATTTTGGGAGATCACAGCTGAGCTTCTCCTTCCCCCTTCAGCCCCGCTACCTCCGCCCTTCAGCATTCCCCTCCAGGACTGAAGATTATTCTTGGGTTATGTGTTCAGTCTGTTTGTTGTGGTTTTGAATATTGTAATAATTGTTTACAAACTGTGATGTTATATTTTTTTTTAAAACTGGGGAAAAAAATAAAACGTGTCCAACTTGGTGGCTGCTTCTTAACTATCTGCCCTAGAGTAGAATTGGCAAACTTTAATTTGGGATGGGGGTTAATTTCTCGCATTATAAATTGCTGAGATTTTTTTTTACTGCACTTTGGTTTCCCCTTCCCCCACAGCCAGTTCCTGTCTCTCCCGCCTGTGAAGGATCAGCGATTTGGAGTTGGCTGTTGGACCTCTTGGGCCAGTTCGAGCCTCTTGCCACACTAGCCAATCCTGCTTCTCTTTTCCAGGCTAAGTATTGTGTTGCTTAGACCAAAATCTAAAGCAATAATAGCTTTGGCCACTAAAACAAGGGAAGAAAAGCCCCACGAGGCTAATAAATTTTACACATAAGAGTCTGGTTTGGTCTGAAACACTTAAAGAAGGTACAGTTTGGGAAAGAGGAAGATAAGCACTCTGAAAGTGCTTGGGGAGAAAGGACCCCCTTAGAGACAAATCAGCTTTGACTCTTGCAAACACTAGGAGGGAGTGCTGCTTGGATCAGCGCCTTCCTAAGCAGGTTCCGAATTCAGTTCCCACACCTGTTCAAGCAAAAATCCTGGTGTTACCGGCACTCTCTCTGGGAAGACAACTAGTTCCTGTGATCCTTGCCTTGGCAAGAGGTAAGTCGAATACTGGAATTGGTGTGTCACATGTATACAAAATGCACACATACATTGCACTCCCTTTTCATGAATACAGGATTTCAGTTTGGCAGCCTGCCCCATACTTGGCAACTCTGAGGATTCACGGCTTCCAAGAAACCCATTGTACTTCTTAAGGGTGTAGGCAGGCATTCTAACAGCCCGTTCCTAGGCCCAGCTAGTGCAGTTCTTTGCAGAGTTACTCCAGTCTGAAGTGCGGTGAAAGGAGTTTCTTTCCTGCACGTGAAAACAGGTGGTTTCCATTGAAGCATTTGGCCTTTAGAATGTCTTCACCCTAAATTTGCTGTCTCCTGTATTGTTGATCTAGTGAACCTGCGTGCAAAGGCACAGTGATGTAACCCTATCAGTTTTTACAAATATTGGATTCTTCGCTTGATGACCATATGGAACCATGAAGCCACCCCAACTGATAAACACAAAGTTCTTGGGTGGGTATGTGCTGACACTTTTCACCACTCAAGCAGCCTGTGTCTTCATGACTTTAAAAATGCCCCACCACGGGCCTGGGAAAAGCTGTGGCAGCATCGGTCCCGTTTGAGCTAGGTTGCGTTTCTGTTTTGAATCAAAGCTTTGGTCTATTCTCCAAAGGCTCATGTAACATTGGGGGTGGGGGCTGTTTCGATAGTGCTGCCGCTGGTCTCCAAACAAACCCCTATTTCTTGCCTGGAGCAGCCTCTGGAAATTGTTTTCTGAAAGGTGTGTGAAGTCCAAAAAAAACTAGATGTGCTAGGTGGCTAATGGCTCATGCTTATAGTATCAACAACTGGTCCACGATGCAGTTATTAAAAATCATACAAAACTGTGTCCAAGTAAGTTTCACGTTGGTTTGCAGTAGAACAGCAAGATTCAAGTCCAGTAGCACCTTATGGATAAACAAGCTGTGGCTGGCCTAAGAAAGCCTAAACAGCCTGCAGTGCAATAAACACAAGAAAACGGTGGGATTTCTGTTGCAGGCCTCTAGAGGGCACTGGAAGCCACAGAAAAAGCCAGCGGCTGCAGCTTTGCATTCTCTACGCTGTTGCTGCTGAGACCTCACTTTGGCCTGGTATTTGTGTTCGTGTGCTCACACTTTTGGAATTCTAAACTGAGTTTTATGATCAAGTCAAATGCCAGCCCCTGGGTTGTTGCTGCAATGGGCACGAAGATGCACCTCTTAAAGCCTTCCCGTGCTTTTATTTCTGAGGCAGGAGATTGGAGTATACAATCTCCTGCCTTCTGCATTTCTCCACATCTGCCTAATGAGACATCTGTCAAGATTCAGAGTGATCACTGACTACCAAGGAACACAATTGCTATTAGTAGCATTTCAAAGCGTTCCAAGCCCCTTCCCCTTTGATTAAAAAGGCACTGCCTCACCAGCACTGTGATTCTTAAGCTTCATTCTGGCCCTCTTGAGTGAGGATTCTCTCAGAATGCTCAGAAATTTATTGGCAAATCTCAGATTGATCTTCATTAGGTGTGGCTGCCCCCTATGCCTCGTAAGTGGGCAAGGCCTAAGTGTATATCTTTATGACTATTCATTTATACCCTGCCTTTCTCCCCAGTGGGGACACAAAGCAGCTTACATGCCTCTTCCTCCATTTTATCCTTACAAAAACCCTGCAAGGTAGGTTAGGCTGGTCCAAAGTCACCCAGCTTCCATGGTAGAATGGGGATTTGAACCTGGGCCTCCCATGTTCTAGTCCAACCCTCTAACCACTATACCATGCCAGGTCTGATGTTGTATGGCTACCAACCCCACAATGGCTATCCCTCCCACAATTACAACTGGCCTCCATGCTACAGAGATCAGTTTCCATGGTGGAAATGGCTGCATCAGAGGGTAAATTCTATGGATTAAAGCCATCTATGCTTTTGGCTATCAGTATGCCCTCCCCATGAAGGTTTGCTTGGTTTACTCTCATTCAGCCCCCAAGTGAATTTCAGTTGCCCAGGTATTGTGCTAGTCTTTATTCTGCCCTGGTATTAAGGAACACTTTATCCATTACAGTTCGTTGTAACCTGCTCTGAGTCCGCTTGCTGGGAGGGTGGGCTAGAAGCCTAATAATAATGATGGCAGCTTCAGCGGGCAAACTCTATGGTATGCCATAGATGCCCCCAATCCTCCCCTCCACAGGCATCGCCCCCAGTTCTCCAGAAAGTTGCCTGAGCTGCACATGGAACACATTGACTGCCCGACTGGACAACCACATCTAAGCCGTTTGGCTCCTGCGCTGAGAGGGCAGAAGCAGGCGTGAAGCTCTGGCACCTCTTTTTAGAAACCCAGGCCTGATTGCAGAGCACCTATTTTTAAAGGGGCTGTAATTGAATCGCTTGGCTCAGATAGCTGCTTCTGCGACCAGCATGAGCCATGGAAGAGTCTCTCCCCCAGGGCAGAATGGAGACATTTGGCCTACTTCCCACAGAAGGAGTAAATCCATGTCTTGGCTGCAGCACTTCAGACTGCAAGCAGGGTTTGATTTAAGAAAAACACCAACAAAGAAAACTGTTCAGATTTACTGCATGGCTCTTACGGGAATTCCTATTCGATGGTGATGGAGTGGAGATTGTGGGATGGCGTTTGCAATATAAAAGAAATATCACTTTGATGTGGTTGTAGAAAAGAGAAGGAGTCCAGTAGTACCTCTAAGTAACAAAAATTGTGTGAGGGTATGAGCTTTCATGAGTCACAGCTCACTTCTTCAGATGTGGTTATTATAATTATTTCCCAAGTAGAACATCTAGCATGACTTCTGGGGTGAAGGTTCTGCCACGGGCTCCCTACCATTGTTACACCTTCTGTGGTCGCGACTCGCCACATTTTTCTGTATTTTTAACAGCTACATGATAAGACAGTTCTCTGGAAAGGCACTGTAAAAATCCTCAATAAAGGCAGAAATGCAAAAGGTGCAGCTTTCCCCATTGCTGCATCACCTTGAAAGGGGAAGGCTGCTCCTGTTGGATTTCTACCTTCAGGCAGTTGTTGAAGGCAGAGAGCTTTGATTGGAGAGGAAGGGGGGGCAGATGCTGGTTGTTGCAGCAGTAGGACCAGCTGGCAAGCACACGAGTGGGGCATCAGTTGCCGCAAAGAGGACCTGAATGCGGTTTTAAATCAATTAGAGTATCTTAGCCATGAAAATTAATCCCCTTTTATATTGTAAGCTGGATGGAGTTGCATAACCAAATACCCTCCGGGGATTATTTATCCAGGAGAGAATCATCTGCTCTCTTCAGGCCGCACACACGTCTCACACAGAGGAGGCAAGGCAGGAATTCCCCTACTATTCAGCCCTTCAGAGCCTCCCCAAGGGTAACAAGAGAGGGTCTGACTGAACCCTCTGGTAAAACCATCCTAATTCCTATGAAGTGCTTTGCTGAAGCTCCTCCATAACAAGTGGCACAAATGCGCTGGTGACACCCCTGGACCAGGGCCGTATTAACCCATGGCCAGGCCCCTAGGCTTTCAGGTATTCTGGGCCCCCTCCGGCGCTTCAATCACCCCACTACAGCTGACAGCCTGACTCTGGTATGGTAGATACTAGGCCGCAGTACATAGCCATTTTGAGGGTCTCTTGAAGAATTCTATTCACAATTTTAAAAATATTTTTATTGCACGAGTAGAACTCTTCAGGAAAGCACATTTTGGGGGTATAATTGTTCAATACTGTAATATTCTGAAGTGAATAAAATTTTTATTATTAATATATATATATATATAACTTATGGATAATTGTTTTAATATAAGAGACAATTTGTTTCATTTCAATAAGGAAGCAGTTAATTATCTTATTCACAGAGGTTATATAAGAGAATCAATTAATTGTAATTTATCTGGTGGTGTGCCTCAGCAAAAAAAATTGAGAGGCCCCTAGTCCCTGCGGGGCCCTTAGGCTTCGGCCTAATCAGCCTTATGAATAATACTGCCCTGCCCCAGACAAAGTTAGCCCTTACCTAAACTGGTGCTGATCTCGGGGTCACCAAGAAGCCGTTGCATGCAGTCTGAGAAAGCCACCAAGCAAGAGACGTTTAGAGATGTCAACCAGATTATGCCTTGGGTGGGCTTCACCTCTTCATTTCACTGTGATGCCCGGGAGGGAGTTTAAACCGGCGCAGCTTTTCTTACCCTTCCAATGTACCCAGGGTTTTTGGAGCCCTAGGCAGCCCATGACTTTGGCACCCCCTGCCATGACACGGGCAGGGGTCATGGAGCCAGACAGGCAAGAAGCCGATACTGCTAGATGGCCAGCAGGAACCCAAAAGCTTTGTTTTTCCTTCCTCCATCCCTTGGGGGGACTGGAGGCATAGCGGGCTGGGAGGAGGCAGGCCAGACTAGCACTCCCTGGACCCCGGTGCTGCTGCCCATAATGTGGTGAACTTGGGGCAAGGTGGGACCAAACAAAGAAAGAAGGGGGGGACACCACAACTCAACCCGAAATACACTGTAGACGCTCCAAGGGTCAAGCTATCACCATTATAATATATTCAAAATAAATATTTATTATACAGTGTACACAGTAATAAAATTAAAAACAAAGGGCCTGAATGTCAGGCTTTAGATAAGCTGTAACATTCTACAAATTATCAACTGTATTTGGAGAATGTTACAGCTTATCTTAAAGCTTTCCTGTGTAGCTTGGCATTCAGGCCCTTTGTTTTTAATATTATTACTGTGTACACTGTATAACAAATATTTATTTTAAATATATTATAACGGTGCTAGCTTGACCCTGGTAGCATCTGCAAGGTGGCACCACCCCCACGGCTGATCTAACCCAGTCCAGAACTTGCCCTGAGACTCTTTTGGTGCCCTTCCTACCCCTGGCACCCTAGACAATTGCCTAGGTCTGCCTAATGTATGTGCTGTGGCGAGCTGCATTTCTTGACTTGGGTCCAAATCTTCAAGATCCAGGAGGTGTCCTTTTCTATTCCAGCCAGCTGCCCTATGAGATGTAGTTCTTCAGTATTTCCCAGTCTATTCAGGACAGAAACATGGAGGGGGGGCAGTATTGAGGAGGGCTAACCAGCAGGTATAGTTGCTCTAGAAGGAGGAATAATTCTGCTTTCTGGCTGGAGGGAGGGCTGGAGGAAAAAATAGTCAGTACCTTTAACAGAGGCTGAATGGGATATTATTTCCCAGTTGACCTTCATGCCACGAAAAACTTCAGCAGCCCATTTCTGCATATTAAGCCCATGGTAAAGGGACAGAATGCTTTTTGTCCCCAGGTCTGGTGGTGAGCTGGGCTTCCTCTGTCCAAAGGAATAGAGTTTTAGCGCTCTGCATGATTCGCCTATCCTCTCAAGCAGACAACATGGCCCTAATGGAGCCAGCTACATTATTCAGGGTATGGGGATTCTTGATCTTGGACTGCCCGGTACAGACTTTGTCCTCCTGGTTCAGGGCTGCAATCTGCCTTTCGTGCCAGTCTTTATTTGGAGAACACAAAGGCTTGTAGCATATTGCCCGCTTTATTGTATGTGTTATCTTGTTTGTGCTTCATTATTTTTGAGTTTTTGTAATCTAGTCACTGCACTGTTTTCTTTATTCCACCATCGTCGTCACTCTGTAACTTTCTAGGCTTTGAGTCTCAGTGAGAAAAGTGGACTTATAAGCATGTTAAAGAAAGCACAGTAACTCAACAGCTACTAGCTACAGTCACTATACAAAGCCTCCAAGTTCAGGCAGGTGTGATCTTACTGATTCTTGGGCTGAAGTCCAGGATGAATTCCCAGAATCGCTGCCACTCTCGAGTCAGGCCTAAGCAAGAAGCAGTCTTTGCCCTGTACAAGATGGGCAGAAGCTACAAATGCCACCAGAAGTCTGAGAGCCAAGCTACAAGTGATGAATTACACTTGCCTGGCAAGTGAAGAGACTCACGTGTATTCCTCCCTGTTCACTTGCCATTTATTTGAGCTCCACTTGATCAAGTGGAGAGCAAGTGAATGGCAAGTGAACAGGGAGGAATACACGTGAGTCTGTTCACTTGCCAGGCAAGTGTCATTCGTCACTTGTAGCTTGGCTCTGAGACTGCTCTTCTCTCCCCCCTCCCAGCTTTGAGGGGGAGCAGCTGTGGGCAATCGCCACCCCCCCCAGCAAGAGGTTTGGGGCAGCTGCTTCTGTTGGCCGCGGTGAAAGTATCGGCTGTCAGTGGTGGTGGAAAGCTGAGTTATGGTGACCTCTTCTGGGGTTTCCAAGGCAAGAGACATTCAGAGGCAGTTTGGCCATTGCCTGCCTCTGTGCAGCAACCCTGGGCTTCCTTGGGGGGGGGGGTCTCCCAAGTACTAACCAAGCCTGACCATGCTTAGCTTCCAAGATCTGGCTAGCCTGGGCTATCCAGGTCATTAACTAAGACCACCCCTTGGTTCAGAGGCAGCATATCTTAAGTACCTCGCTGCAGAGCAAGTGGCAGGATTGGTGTATTGCTTCTATGCCCTGCTTGTAGGCTTCCTAGAGACTGTTGCAAACCAGAACCTGGCCTGCATGGCTCTTTGTCCGGGTCCAGCCGAACATATGTTGCTTCTTTATACTGAATTAGACCCCTGGTCTATCCAAGTCAGAATCAGACTCTTGGTCCATCAAGTCAGACTGGCAGTGGCTCTCAGGGTCTCAGGCAGAGGTCTTTCACATCACCTGGTCCTTGAAATGGAGATGCCGGGCTTGAACCTGGGACCTCATGCATGCTAAACAGATGCTCTACCAAGGAGCCACAGCCATTCCCTAAGCTACTATAATGTGTGAAAGCATTTCTCCTAAGCACTCAACTGCCCGCCTGAACTTCCCAGGAGACTGGCTCCAGCCAGCTCCTCTGATGCAGAGATCCCCCCCTCCGTCCTTGGCATGTTGATCTGAACTGAATCACTCCCTTCAGGACAGCGGCTTGCCGGATGCAGCAGATCCAGCCCTGAGGAGGTTAAGCTGGCTTGCTGGCCGGAGGCTTTGGCATTCAAGTATGCCCTGGAGGTTTATGGGATCCCATATCAAGCATTTTCTCCTGGCCGGAGAAGCGAGTAGCACACACACACACACACACAAACAAACCTGCTGCTCGCACCTCCTCCTCCTCCTCCACTGCCTGATTCGTTCTCACTAGAGCTGAGCTGCATCCCAAAGATACTGGTGCTTTATTCCAGGCTCCATCCCCACCCGCTTTGCCCTGCTTAACTGGGAGGAGAATATACCGCTTGCTAGTACCGTCTTGCCCCTCTGGAAGGGCAGGGAGAAAGAAAGATGGACCCAGCAGGACTTGGGCCCCCGGAAGAGAAAGGATCTTCCAGAGACACCAAGAGCACAGCAACCAGCACTGGAGGCCAGCCAAAAGCAGAGACTTGGGAAGATGCCAAAGCTTTTTATGCCAACCTCTCCCCGCAAAAGAAACCCAAATCAGTAAGGGAAATGTTTTCCCCCCTTTCTCTGCTTGGAATAGGATGGGGGCTGGTGGGATGCATGCTGCAGGCGGGCGGCTGTCTGGTTGTGCAGTGCAATGTGTTTATATAACAGAGAAGAGGAAAACCTGCAAAGAGGGAATTCCTCTTCGGAGTAGAAATTCTAAGTTAAGCGACTTGTTGAGTTTCTCTTCCTCGTTTCCTGTGGAGGTGCGATGGCGGGCAAGTCTGTAGCTGAGAGGTGGAATGAGTGCTTTGCATGGCTTAATCTCCAGTTTCTGGGATTTGGTGTTGGGCAAGGTTTCTCTGCCTCAGATCTTGGAAAGTGGCTGCCAGTCTGCTACTCGGCTGCACTGAGTGGTCCGATATTCTTGCTTTTGAGAAGGCAGCTCCAGATGGTTCACAGACCCACTTGGGGGTGAATGACATCTTTCAGATAATAGCTGGCATTCAGTAGGGAGTGCTAAGCTTCCAGGAGCAGCTGCCCTTGCCTGCAAGCAGGCAGCCACTCTGGATACACAATGAAACAGGGGAGGGAGTGGGGAAGATACAGCTACTAAAGTGGAACATGCCATCTTTCTGCGTCCAAGGTCAAGCGTGTACTGGCTGCGTTGTATGTTCTAGCTGCTGAGACCCCTCGTGTCCAGGGGGAAGGTAGGCTGGTCTTGGTTGTTTGTAAGTAATACAATTGTCTGGGCGCAGAGAAGGTGAATAGGGCCTGTGGCCTCAGGCTACAATCCATCACTGTCCAGCTCATGCTGAAGAAGAACATGCTATTGAGTTGCAGCTGATTCATGGCCCTTCCATGACCCCTTCCACGAGGCATTTCATGCAAAAGATGGACAAAGGTGGTTTGCTATTGCCTTCTTCCACATAGCTGCCCAAGTCTTCCTTGGTGGGCTCCCATCCAAGTACTGACCATAGCCAACCCTGCTTAGCCCTCAGGCTCCGACAAGCCTGGGCTAAACTGGGACTTTAATCATCTCCTTGAGGTGTGGGTGTTTCATAATCCTATTTGCTGATGAAGTGGATGGGAGAGTTCCCCATTCATAGGGTGAAATGTTTGAGTCCTTTAGCAGCAGGGTTGGGTTAGGTTTTGTTCCCAGATGATCATCTGAGGCGGGCCCTGCCAGGAGGCAAAATAAGGCAGCTGCCCAGGGCAGAGGATTTTGGACAGCATTACAAAAAAGCAAAGGGTTGGGTTGAGAGGCAGTGTGGTGTAGCAGCTAGAGTGATGGATTAGGATCTGTGAGACAAAGGTTTGATTCCCCACTCTCTAAGGGAAGCTCACTGGGTGACCTTGGGACAGTCACAAACTCTCAGATTAACCTACCTAACAGGGTTGTTGTGAGGATAAAATGGAGGAGAGGAGAATGGTGTAAGCTGCTTTGGGTCCTCACTAGGGAGAAAGGTGGGGTATAAATGAAGTAAAATAAATAACAATTGCTCTGACTAGTGCAGCTCACAGAACACCCTGTGCCTTTTCCACCTTGAGGACTGAAACATCTTCTGGCAGCCACGGGTTTTGGTGTTTAAGTCCAGCGTTACAGCGAAGAGACATTCAGTTCACTTGGGACACCACACCACGAGGAGCACTCCATCAATATCTGCTGCGGCCTTAGGGAGAAGCACAGACAGACAATCACTCTCTGTTTTCACTCCTTCTTGTCCACCACTGGCTGTGGGTCATGAGCCTGGGCTCAACAACTCTTTTTAAAAAGCGGACATTTGCCTAAAGCAATGGCTGGGGCACCTACAGCGAGGATCTCTTGTGAACATGTTGCATTTGTTGAGGAAATGGACACTTGGGAAGGGAACTGAACACTTTCCCCCTGTCCTGTTTCCTCAATCAATAGCACCCAGCAAGTTTCAAATAGTTCTGGAGGGGAAATCACATGTCTCTCCTCCCCGTTGTAAAACAAAATGCAGCTGAGGAGAGGGTAATTAGCACTGGGGAAATGTCATGGAAGGAATAACCATGGCAGGAATAATTACTTCTGCATCCAACCTGCAGAACTAATTTTCTCTGGGTTTAGCTCTGGAAAGAACTTGGTCCGTTTGGCAACAGTGTGATGGATGCCCTTCCAGGCCACCACCGTCTTTGTCCTTGGGTAGGTCTGTATCACCCTTGGCCCGTCAAAAGTGCTGCAGAGGGATGGCGGTCTTGTTCTTCAGGAGAAAACTCAGGGACACCGCTACGGTTTTTCCTAGGATTACCAACTGCCTGGAGAAAAATGCCCTGTCCCTTTTAGAGAGTGGCTTAAAGGGACCTTATTTGCCAGGTGATGTGATCAACTCCATGCCAGGAAAAGATTCAGCTACTCATTTCCATGCATGAATTTTCGATTAAAGGAGCAGGACATTTTTTTCTCCAGGTCTGTTGGCAACTCTGCCTGCTCCCTAGTCTTGCAGTCAAGATTTGTCATCCTTGGAAGACAATTTGTTATAGACACACTGCTTTGTCATGCAAACTGGCTCTGTGTGATACATTATGGGTAATTGTCCCATAATGCTCTTGCCTTAGCCACTAATATTTTGGCAGGGATGTAAGCTGCATTCCAGTGATGAGGGTGCAGGAAGCTCTAGAAGAGAGACAGGAGTCAGGTACCACCACCCCACACACACACACACGCGCGCACTCAAACAGCAATGGAGGCCTAGCCCCTCTGCTTCTTGCCATCTTCTTACCCTGTCCTGTGACATTTCTCTCCTACTCAACATCTGATCCAGAGCAAGTTGTCAGAAACATTTGGAAGGGCCCGTAGCTGGGATCAAGTTGGAAATGGCAAAACTTCCTGGTGGCCCTTGGCAAAACTGCCTCACGTTTTATTTTTTGCTCAGGGTCCGACGGGAACTATTTTCCAACAGCTTTTCTCTTTTCTGAAATGCAGTCGCAGAGGAGGAGCTGCCAATTGCATCACAGAAGGGGAAGTAGGGGTGCTTATTTTTAATTAAAATGTTGTTTTACAAGTCATACAATGGATCAGAGTTTGTGGGCGCACATTGTTCCTTGTTACATTTTGCTTTACGGTGACTCCTCTCACTCCTGTGGTTCCCACATTACTTTCCTCAGGATGCCCCGTGAGGAAGACTGCTTCTGTCCTATGCCACCCTTTGCTGAGACCCTGGCCACCATTTCCCTTGGTGGGCATCACTGGGCAAGAGGGCCCTTCTCGAACACGATGCCTGCCTGTTGTTGCTCAACAGTGGCCCTGTGGTAGCTCTCCCCCCCCCCTCTCTGTGTGACTGGCAGCTTTTCATCTACCAAGGGGTGCAATGGCTTTTTTTAAGAAAAGCCATTTGTGGAGGTTGGCAGTGCCAGTCGCCTTGCCTGCCGTAGTGTGAACCATGATGACTTGACTTGGATGCAATCTCCTCTGCTCAGAAGGGGGCACCAACTTGCTCTTCCCCGTTCCCCTTCTCTCCCCACTCTCTGCTCCAAGAATATTTCTTCTGTAGCCTCCATCCCCTCCTGCCCACCTTCCCTGAGTGAGGAAGACTTTCCAAGAGGAAGGAAGTCAATCGCATTCCCACCACCACATCAAACCCACCTGGTTCTCCTTGAATTCCTTTCCCTCTCCTGCCAGCCAGCCAAGGGCTACTTCCTTTCATTCCCACTCCAAGAAAACTTCCTTTGTCCAGACATCTAATTGGCATTCCTTGATCCTGCACAGCCCTGTTGCTAGAAGGAGAAACTGGGCTGGCTCAGAGTCACCCTGCCTCATTGCAACAGCTGAATGTCACCGTGGAAAACCCTCTATAGTCAGAGGTGGCTTCTTCTCTGGTTTCAGTCTTGCCCCGTGACTCAGAAGAGAATTTTGGCTTCTTACTACGACAGAAGTGCTAAGAGCTGATTTTTACTGTCATTCAGGTGAACTGAGAAATAGCAGCCTTTTTGATGGCTGGGGTGTAGATGCCGAGGGAGGGCCCAGGTTCCTGCAAGGCCCGTTGTGTGCTTTTTCTGGAGAGAAGTATTTCACCCCTCTCTCATCAGCAATGACGGTGGACAGGTTTGCCATTATGGGAAGAATATTTGAGCGTCCTGGTCTTTTGTACTTTCTTCCTCCACGGGAAAGCCCAGTGATCTTTGATCTGGCTGGGATGCTATGCCTTTAAGAGCTGTCCGAACATCAGACCAATCTCCAGGTGGGTCCTGGAGATCTCCTGGTATTACAAATGATCTCCAGACCACAGAGATGGGTTCCCCTGGAGAAAAGGGCTGCTCTGGAGGGTGGGCTCTATGGCATTATGCCCTGCTGAGGTCCCTCCCCTTCTCTAAACTCCACCCTCCCCAGGTTCCACACCCAAGTCTTCAGGCATTTCCAAACCCAGAGCTGGCAACCGGATCCTGACAGCTTTTCTAGAGTGGGAATGAAATTAGGTAGGGAAATAAACCCTTCCAGAAAAAATGCTGGCACTATACTTCTCTGTTATTCCCAGGAAATTACGTTGGGTGCCCTGTTACTGGGGTCTTTTGTCTCTAACACCAGAAAAGGAAAGGGCTTATAGGTCAAAATCAATACCCAGAAGGCAAACGGAGCCTGTCCTTGAAGTGTGGTCCCAGGAATGTGTACATGCAAAGGAGTTCTGAGTTATTTTTCATCACTCTCAGGGAGCCAAACTGGCCTGTGCTCTCTTAAGAGCTATTAAAATAATATTTTAGCTAATGAATAACTCCTGGCTCCCAAGTAGCTAACTAGGGAGAATTATGGCTAGCCGGGAGCCCCCATCTGGTTAATAACTGACCATTTTGAACGATGACTAACACAATATTTCATCTCACCTACTTGCAAAGACTGGAAGTGTGGCTATAACCTCCCATCTGTTGGCACCTTGTTTGGTTGTTTTTGTGATTGGATGTGAAGCAGCTGAGATCCTCCAAGGAGCTGAGATTTGGTCAAGCAGTTCACATTTAGCCAGGTGGGGTTTTCTTTTTTATTAACTTGAAGAAGACCGGGGCAGCTATATGCAACATGATGTGGCTTTCCTAACACAACCCAACACAGCAATGAATAGAATACTGTAAACATTTACTTTAAAACGTTTACACGTTGCTTTTCCACCTTTAGTATTCAAAGCAGCTTACACATCTAAACAATCATAATAACCAATCCCACAAAATACATCAGCAACAAAAACTCTAGAACTAGAAAAGCCAAGTAGGCACTAGGCAGAAGTCTGGTTCAAAGCCAGAATGGAAGAAAAAAAGACAGCCTACTGGGACCTAAATCAGTGCAGGGGATGGGAGGTGAAGTGCCTTTTCAGGAAGGCAGGAGGTTTGGGGAGGCAGCATGGGGACGTGTGCGATTATTTGATGACAGGGAATCCAAATAGGGTTCTGGGAGCTGGCACAGGGACGCGTCCGTCTCCCTTGCTGTGACTTTCCCCCAGGAAGTATAGCTGTCATGCCATCTGTTACAGCTGGGAGCACAGCGATGGTTCTAGTATCACAGGCACTAATTTGTTGAGGTGGTGGCACTTGGTAACCAAGAGTCATAAGTTAGGGTTGCCAGCTCTAAGCTGGAAAATTCCTGGAGATTTGGGACATGAAGACTGGAGAAGGCAGGGTTTGAGGAGGAAAATGACCTCAGCATGGTATAATGCCATACAGTGAGTCCACCCTCCAAAGCAGCCATTTTTTCCAGATGAACTGATCTCTGTGGCCTGGAGATCAGTTGTAATTCTGGGGGAGCTCCAGCCACCACCTGGAGGCTGGCGACCTTACCATAAGTGCAGGTTTGAGACCAGAAGGAGAGGGAGGCACTAGGACAGTTTCATTGAAGGGTCAGTCCAGGGGGAGCCTTGCAGGTGAGAGGGCTTATTCTGGGAACAGCTGAAAGGAGGGGCTGACTACCAGGTAGCTTCAATGCGCTGTCTCTTTAAACCCAGATTTTAAAGGAATCCTTACTTACAGTTGGAGCCAGTAAACAAGACATGGTTCAACCAGAAGCCAGGTACATCTTTATTGCAACTACACAGATACAGAGGCTTTCTAAGCTGTGGTTACAGTACAGGGCTGGTTTGGTAGTCCAACCAAATGAGGAAATGGCAAACCAGTGGGCAGGGAAGGAGCAGAGCAAGGAGACAGGCAGGCAGGCAGAGATGCAGAGTCACTTAGAAGAGTCCAGGCTTGAGCCACACAAGCAAGGCCTGCAGTTGTTCTAGATCTGGGCATTGCTTGGGAGGGCATTTTCAGAATGGAATCTGAAGCTCTGATTCCCGTCCCAAAGGGGCTTGGCAAGCCTTTTGCCACAGATGGTGCCCCCTTCCTCCAATGCCTCTGGCTTGGCAGGTTTGCACAGAGGGGTGAGGGGGTGTCATTGCTGCTGGACCATTATTTATAGATTGGTCAGAAGGAGCCAATGGATTGTGGTGAAGTGGGGGGTGGACATGCCATGTTGAATGAATGAACGGATACATAATTCATTTCCGTCCCTAAACATTATATCATAAGAACTGCACCAGTCATCACTTGGAAGCTGAAAAGAACGGCACGAAAGGACGGCTGTTTCCTCTGTTGCTTGTCCTGAGCACCTGGTGTTCTGAGCCTCTTCATATGGAGCTTCAATTTGGCTATCCCAGCCAAATCAGTGTGAGAGACCTTTCACGACCCAGGTGACTCCTTTCTATTTCTCTCTCCCAGCCAAAGCCACAAAATGCCATCACAATTGCGGTGTCGTCCCGAGCTTTATTCCGTATGGAAGAGGAGCAGAAGATTTACAACGAGCAGGGCGTGGAGGCTTATGTCAAATACCAGCTGGATCATGAGAACGAGCCATTCTTGCCTGGAGCAGCTTTTCCATTTGTCAAGGTCTGTTCTTTTACTGATGCGCTTTTTCTTCTTTCTGCCACGATCTGGGTTGGAGATATCAGGCTAGAGCAGGAGCTAGCTCAGCAGTCCATTTATAGTTAGATAGGATGACTCAGTGGTAGAGCACTTACTTTGCACGCAGGAGGCTCCAGGTCCAGCCCCCAGTTAACTTGCCTCCAGGGAAAATAGGGTTGCCAGCCTCCAGGTGGTGGCTGGAGATCTCCCAGAATTACAACTGATCTCCAAGCCATGGAGATCAGCTCCCCTGGAGAAAATGGCTGCTTTGGAGGGTGGATTCTATGGCATTATCCTCTGCTGAGTTCTGGTCCCTCACCAAACCCCTCCCTCCCCAGGCTCCACCCCCAAAGCTCCAGGAATTTCCCAACCTAGAGCTGGCAACCCCAAGGGAAAAGGGTCTGTGGTTGGTGCTGAGAAAGGCCTTCCTTTGCCTGAAAGTCACTGCCAGTCAGAGGACTGCCCCGTATATATGACCACTTCCTACATGAAAGTGAGCGTTTGCATGTGTTTTCTGTGTGATCAAATAAGGCATGGGGAACTGGCTATAGCTTGATGGTACATCATGTGCTCGGCATGCTGAAGGCCTCAGGTTCAATCCCCAGCATGTCCAGTTAAAAGAATCTGGTGGTAGGTCACAAGAAAGACCTCTATTTTACACCCTGGGGAGCCACTGCCAGGCTGAGTGGACAATACTGATCTTGATGGAGCAGTGGTCTGGCTCAGTGTTAAAACACCTGATTTGCCTTCAGAAGGACCCAGGTCCAATCCTTGGCATCTCCAATTCAAAAGACCAGGCAGCAGGCGATGGGAAAGACCTCTGCCCAAGACCCTGGAGAGCTGCTGCCAGTCTGAGTAGACAATACTGACCTTGAGTGCCCAATGGTCTGATGCAGTATAAGGCACTTTCATGGGTCGGGCCAGTAGCTGGATTTCCCTCCAGGGTCCTTGGGCACCACTTCCCTAATTTTTAAAGCAGGTATATTGGACTGTTTATTAGTTTTTTAGAAAACCTGCCCAGCTTGGAGATTATCCCTACCTAAGGCAGCCTTCTGAGTCTCTGTCTGCCACTTTCTGCTGAAGAACTACCTACCTTGCCCTGGAGAGGGGAAAGATGTGCCTGAACAGCTGCCCCCCCCCATACTTGCCAGGCTAGCAGAGGCAGGGGGCCTCTCCCTCTGCCAAATGCCCCTAAAGAATTGCTTCAAAGCAGCTTTGGATCAAGTTATCGAGATCCTCTTTGAGGGCTTCTTAGAAGTAGAAAGGCAAGATAGGAATGACCTAAATAAATAGATGCAGTCAGGGTTTGATTTTTTTGCATGCATAAGGAGATGAAGAATGTCCTAAAGGAGAGGCATTTGCTGGAACTGGGGAGTTCAGCCACTCCCCGCCGGTCAGTCATTTTGCTGCAAGGGGTGGCCTTGAATGCTTAGCCAGAAGCATCCTTGATTCTGCAGGCACTGGAAGCTGTCAACACTCAACTGCGGGAGCTGTATCCAGACAGCGAGGAGCTCTTTGACATTGTCCTCATGACCAACAACCATGCCCAAGTGGGAGTTCGCTTGATCAATAGCATCAACCACTACAGTGAGTAGCCACAACTCAGTGGTACCACAACAAGTTGGTGTGGGCTGTGTCCATTCTGCCTGCCCATTTGTCAGTGGCTGTGCACCCAACCCCCAGTAAGTGTGCAGGTGCAGTTAGTGTGCATGGAGAGGGAGTGTTCACAAGCCAAGGGTCTTTCTAGACACTAGCAGTCTTCAAAAATAGCATATGGGGGGCTAACCAAGCCCACCTTCTTCCTATAATGGACCAAGCTACTGCAAGGGCTTTTTTTCAGCTGGAATGCAGTGGAATGGAGTTCCAGCACCTCTTGAAAATGGTCACATGGCTGGTGGCTCCACCCCCTGATCTCCAGACAGAGGGGAGTTTAGATTGCCATCCGCTGGAGCGACGCGGAGGGCAATCTAAACTCCCCTCTGTGGAGATCAGGGGGCGGGGCCACCAGCCATGTGACCATTTTCACCGAGGGCGATTTAAACTTTAAAAAACTTCCCCCTTGTTCCAGATGACCCAAAGTGACGTCATTGTGTGGTCCTGTGCTGGCAACCCACTGAGTTCCACCACCTCTTTTCCCAGAAAAAAGCCCTGCTAGTGCATGTGTATATAAGCCTATATTGGTTTATTCCAGTTCAACAGTCAGCGCCCCTCACCAGAGATGTATAATCCGCCCTCCAAATGCCAGTGGAGGGGGACTTCTTATCAAGAAAACAGCCAGACATTATGGGAAAAATTTAAATTTGTGCAGTGTTTACTTTCCTATCAAACCTAACCCCATGTTTCTGCTTTAACTAAAATTCCTCATTTATAATTTAGTTAGCACATACAACTGTATTATTTTGCATATTTATGGAATTTAAACGTATAAATACCTTCGTTCTCTATATGCAAAATGGCAAATACACCCAATACTGAAGTGTATGAGAAAGAGAGCTATAAATGGCTGCATCCTATGCTATCTTAGTACATTTCATTCATTCCAAATTTTCTGATAGAGAAATTGGGAAGAGTGTTCAGATGACCACTGTTTCATTAGAATAATTGCACAAAAAAAACCCCAAAACCCTCAGATGTTTTCCTCCTATACATAATGTCAATTAAGGGAAATTTTATTTTTAAAAATGTCACTCATTTCAAAGGAAAAATATTTCACAGGAATTTATTTTGGTGTTCCCCCAAATTCCCATTTTTTCCCATTGGAAAAATAGAAGTCCAAGGGGAAAACAGAAGGGGAAAGGTCCCCCTCTATTTTTTCCTAGGCTCTTCACATCTCTCTTCCTCACCTTATCCCAGAAAACCCTAGAAATGATAGCAGGGAACACTCTGAGATCTCTTATTTGGGTCTCTGGTGAGAAAGAGTGATTGTCAAAACTGTCCGCATATGCTGAATTGCCAAGATTCTCCCAGCAATGAAGGCAAGTCAATGTGATGTAATGGTTAGAGTCTTGGACTAGGTTTTGAAAGACCTGGGTTTGAATCCCCACTCTGCCATGGAAGGTCACTGTGTGACCTTGGGCTAGTCTTAGGCTGATATCCTAACTTACCTTAAAGGCTTATTGTGAGGATAAAATAGAAAAGAGGACAATGTAAGTTGCTTGGGGACCCCATGGGGGTGAAAGCCAGGGTATATGTGAAGGAAAATAAATAAAGCGCATGTATGCTCCAACCATGTGATGGCTGGGAAGGGAAAGAATTGGGCAGCAGGGGGCCACAGCCAGTTCCCATGTGGGCACTTGTCCTCCCCAGGGACAGATTGGGATCTTAAAACATGGTGCATCCTGGGCCAGGACTTAGGCTGTGGTGTGATGTGATGTGGTGAGCAGCGGCTATGGACCTGCCGTGGCCAGCACTTAGTCACACATGGCTCACCTTCCTCAGTGGCCACCCAGGCACTTTCCAGTGGAGTTAAAGGGCCTGTCTGCACTTGCTTTCCACACACTCCAGAACTCCCAAACACAAACTTCATGCCATACAGTGAGATGGAGGAGTTAGTTACTGAGATTTCCCCCTGGAAGTTCTAGAAGCTCTTCTTTGAGGGGGGCATTTGGATAGTCTGAGGAAGACACAAATGCAAAGTTTAGCTGGAAAAGGCCCTTGGAAGTAACATCGCCACCGCTCAACCTGTGCAGCTGTAAGCTCCAGTCAGTGTGGAAACGGCTGTGTGTTCTTCTAGGGCTGGTTGTGTGTAGGAAGTCGCCTGTGGAAAGGAACATAATGGTGGCTCTCTTCTCCCTTCTAGACCTGTTCATTGAGAGGTTCTGCATGACAGGTGGCAACAGCCCCATCGGCTACCTGAAGGCCTACCACACCAACCTGTACCTGTCGTCTGACTGTGAGAAAGTGAGCGATGCCATAGAAGAGGGTGAGTCTGTCATTGGTCAACGTTTGGGTGGAAGAGGAAAACACTGGGGAGGGGGGGGGCGGGGAGTGATTCCTGCCAGAAAGACGGCTTGTGTGCACGGAAGCTGCCATTGTGTACTTCCTCAAAGGATGAATTGCTGTTTGGCCCATGTGCTTCCGTCGGCCCTTTTGCCTAATATGGGCTCTGTACCGTTGGATTGTGTGCCCTGAGCAGGTCTCCTGGGGTTGGGAGAATCCACAACAGGGGAGGGGCTCTAGTGAGGTAGGGCGGCCCCCTGCTGTGCCTGTGTGGCATTATGCTGGGAAACAAGCTTTGGCTTGAACTTTTCCAGTGGCTCAGAATCTCCATGCCAGGTTAGTATTACTGTAAAGGCCAGTAAACATAATCAGCTTCTTGTGGCACCTTAAAGACCAACAACATATTATTCCTGTGTAAGCAGTCATGGACAGATATAAGCTCAGATGAATGCTGAGAACATGCTGGAATAAAATGCTGTTGGGCTATCTGGCTAGTTTTTCTGCAACAAACTGACATGGGTTGCCAACTCCGGGTTGGATGATTCCTGAAGATTTGGGGTGGAGCCTAGCAAGGGTGGAGCTTGGGGAGAGTTGGGATCTCAGCAGGATGCAATGCCATAGATCCTACCCTTCAAAGCTGCCATTTCCTCCAGGGGAGCTGAGTAATCTGGAGATCAGTTGTAATTCCAGATCTCCAGGCCCCATCTGGAGGTTGGCAACCCTACAACAGCCCAACCAGGATTATTATTATCATCATACTAGCCAATATAGAGTGCTGCCATATTACTCTGGTGCAGCAATAAAAACTTGAAATGGAATCTGCCCATTCTCAGTCAGTTTAAGATGGTTCCCTTTTCCAACCATTTTGTTTACATATCCGTATTCAATCCAAATAACATTTTGAATTTGCTTGCCTTTTAAAATGAATTGTGTGTGTAAAGTGCCGTCAAGTTGCAGCCAGTTCCTGGTAACCCCATAAGTTTCAGGGCAAGAGTGGAACAGAGGTGGTTGGTTTGGCATTGCCTGCCTCTGTGTAGTTATCCTGGACTTCTTTGGTGATTTCCCATCCAACTGCTAACCAGAGCTGATCCCGCTTAGCTTCCAAGATCTAATGAGGTCAGGCTGGCCTGACCCATCCAGGTCAGGGCTTTAAATGCATTGTGTGTGTGTGTGTGTGTTATGTGCTGTCAAGTTTCCTCTGACCAATGGCGACCCTATGAATGAAAAACCTCCAAAACATCTTATCATTAACAGACTTGCTCAGATCTTGCAAACTGGGCATGGCTTCTTTTATTGAGTCCAGCCATCTTGTTTTAGGTCTTCCTCCTTTCCTGTTGCCTTCCACTTTTCCTAGCATTATTGACTTTTCCAGAGAATCTTGTCTTCTCATGAAGTGACCAAAGTACAATAGTCTCAGTTTTGTCACTTTAGCTTCAAATGAATTAAAAAGACATGCATCGGAGGGGGGGAAAGTCATGAAACTTGCCCAGATTTGGGGGGGGGGGGTAAGTGGGAACTTGGTGGGATGCCATGAGACTCTCTTCTTCTCTCTTTTTACAAGGGATTGCTGCTGCCACCATCTTCAGTCCGAACAGGGATGTCCAAATCGCAGAGAATCAGCTGCGTGTGGCCTTTGATGGGGATGCTGTCCTTTTTTCGGATGAATCTGAGCAGATAGTGAAGGCTCATGGTCTTGACAAGTTCTTTGAACATGAGAAAACGTATGAGAACAAACCTCTGGCTCAGGTGAGAATATAGGGGCTGCCATCACTGTGAGGGGCTGTTGAGGGCCACTTGTTAGGTATGTCGGAAGAAAGGAATTTTCGGTTTCTTTGTTTCTGATGGATTCTTCAGCTAACTACCCCCAAATTCCTGCTGGTGGGGGCACAGTGAGGATGGTGCCAACTTTGTACAGGGGAGTCAGCAGCATAGGAAGTGACTGGCATTGCCTCCTGGGCGTGTCTCATGACTGGCCAGATCTGAGATGGGTGCCTGCACCAAAGGAGGCAGTAGATCCACTTTGCTTGGGATGCAAAACACCAATTGTTATTTATTTTATTTTTAAAATGCATTTGCTGCTTTCCCCATGTGCTCAAGAGAAAAAGATTAAAATGATAACGTACATTTTAATAAGACAAAACCAAACAAAAGTAGCTAGCAATGAGTCAAAAATGTCCCCCTAAAGAGTGAACAACAACAAAAAAAGGTTTTATAGACCTTCCAGAAGGCAAGCAAAGGAGGAAAGGGAGGTTGTTCCAGAGCCTAGGTAGGGGCCACTGCTGCAAAGGCCTTGCTTTAGCAGCAGAAGTTTATATTACATGGAAGTGATCGAAGCAGAGTTTGGACTGAGCATGGAAGACAGAAGGAGTTTTGATCTAGGGAGAGACCGTCTCGAAGGTATGACCAAAACTAATGCTGGAATTAGGCACAAAAGAACACTGGGAGTGGAAACCAAGTGAAGGCTGTGTTGCATTTCCAGCAGCTTCCCAGCATGCTATAAGCTTGTAAATGAAACCAGCTTGGATATGCCCTGCAAAGGGGGATGCAGCTAGCAGAGCAGACAGTCGCTAGAAAGCTGCCCTAGAGACCTTAGCAATGTGCTTCTCAGAACAAAAGGCCAAGGGGGTCCAGAAGTGTGTAGATGGTACCTCATCAGTTCAAGTACCTCATCAGTTCTTCTCACCACAGGCATGGTTGAAGTATGGCAAGGCAAAGGAGCACGGCTGTAGGCCTTTGCTACTACAAGGGTAGAAGTCAAAGTTTAAAGCGGACACTGTGTGAATGCACAAATCCCAAATGCGTTTGCCTTGGCCAACATCACCTTTAAAGCAAAGCATAGTTAGCTTACCTGGGGCACAAAGATTCTCTAGTTTTGCTGAGCAGCTCTAACTTGTTTGGATTCAGCCTCATTTGGTTGCCCAGAATTCTGGTTAAGAACAGAGACAGCAGCTCCCAAATGCTTCGTCAGCACGAAGCTGAAGTTGGTTCCCAGTTCCCAGTTCCTTATGCAGCTTGTATCTCTTACCCTAATTTGAAGCTGTTAATTCAAGAACTGGGCTTTGTAGGAGGACCCAGTATATGTCCACTTAGAGGGCAGAGTCCGCTTAGGGCCGGATCGAGGGGGGGCAGGGGGGGTAGCCAAAGAGGGGGCGCCGGGCGCGGCTGCCAGCTGCCCAGTAGGCTGAATGCAGGGTTGGGAGATCCTCGCCAGCCCCGCCAATGGGGCGGCTGGCTGGCTTGCCGCGCAGGACCTCTCAGCCCTGTGCTCAGCCACCAGCGGGGCAAGCCAGCTGCCCCAGCGCACGCCCTTGCTGCCGCCAGCTCCGTGGCTCACCGTGCGCTGGGGAGGCCGGCTTGCCACGCAGGCGGCACAGGGCAGCAGGGCATGCTAACTGCGCGGAGGGCCTCCTAGCCCTGCGCTCAGCTGGCCGCGCGGCAAGCCAGCCACCCCAGCACCTGGTGAGCCGCGGAGCTGTCGGCAGCGAGAGTGTGCGCTGGGGCAGCTGGCTTGCTGAGCGGGGTGGCTGAGCATTGGGCTGGGAGGTCCTGCGCGCACAGCAAGCCAGCCAGCCGCCCCAGCGCACGCCTGCACCGCTGCCAGTTCCATGGCTCACCGGGTGCTGGAGCAGCCGGCTTGCCGCGCATGGCTCCCGCCCTGCGTGATGACGTCACAAAAGTGAAGTCATCACGCAGCGCCGGGAGCGCGCGCGGTGCATGCGCACAGAGCACCCGGGCAAGGTTTGCCCCCGGCGTCCACGCGCCTGGATCCAGCGCTGAGTCCGCTGAATATGGAGGTGTATGATATCTGCTCCTACATTCTTTATTTTGGAGTACAGAGCTTTTCAATTTCCCACAATGTTTGTGTTTTGCTCTGCGGATAAGGAACTAGGAACTGCGAATAAGGAACTGGGAACTGGGAACCACCTTCAGCTTTGTTTCGTCAGCAAGGTCAGATTGGTGATGCCTGACTCCAAACCTCTCGATGGCGTATCCCACTGGTTTAATCTAGAGATGAACAAGCCACACATATTCATGACAGAATATTCTGTCTCATTATTTTTTTTTGTTTTTAAAGCTAGCTCCTTCTTTCTGTTTTCATGGAAGGTAGGAAACGTCTGGCCGTGCTTTCAGGGGTTTTATGGTGGTATAACGTTACTGCCATGAGCTCAGTAGATGGCCTCTCCAGCTGTATTGTGGAGATAATAATAACACTGCCATTGTTTACCACTCAGAGTGGGGCACTGATCTGTCTAGAAGAGCAGTAGATAAGCACAGTTATTATTATTAATTTATGTCCCCACAAATGCCCGAGGCACTCATTTGTTCTGCAGGCTTCAGAGAGGCCTCTTTGTGCTCCGTTTCTGATGGTTCCTCTTTACTGTACTGTTCCAGGGACCACTGAAAGGCTTCTTGGAAGCTCTTGGGAAGCTTCAGAAGAAATTCTACTCCAAGGGTCTCCGCCTGGAATGTCCCATCCGCACCTACCTCGTCACAGCCCGTAGTGCTGCCAGTTCGGGAGCCCGTGCTCTAAAGACTCTCCGGAGCTGGGGGTTAGAAACTGATGAAGCCCTCTTTCTTGCTGGTGCCCCCAAAGGCCCCATGCTGAAGAAGATCCGCCCACACATCTTCTTTGATGACCAGATGTTCCACGTCGAGGGGGCACAGGAGATGGGCACGATTGCCGCCCATGTCCCTTATGGAGTGGCACAGAAACACAGACGCATGGAACAGGGGAAACAAACCCAGAACAGCAAGTAGCTGCAAAGGGCAGGAAGGGTTGAGGCCACCTTTTGATACACGGAGATCAACGTCTCTCTTGGTGAGTGGAAAATATGGAGCACCTTCCATGACTGGGAACCGAAGGTGTTCAGACAGCCAGTGTCTTATATGGCTATGCTGTTCGGAGGGAAAGCCTTCCTCCTGCTTGTGTTTTGCACTTTGTGAAAATGTCCTTCCTCTCCCCTGTCGGCTCCTGTGCCACTCATGCCTCTCTCCTGCCCGTTCTAGCTTTCAACAATTGCTTGTTTCTAAGAGAGGGCTTTTCTAGCTCTTGTGTTGCGTGGATATGTTTGGAAACATGCAGCAAATGCCCGAGGAAGTCTCAGACTTCACCCACTTCAAACAGTAGTATTGACTCTGAAGTGGGGGACGAGGTTGGGGGCTCGAAATGGGGGTCTTTGTGCTCTATAGAACCTCAAAGCTCATGGAAGCAGATGCAAAATAATCAGATCAGGGCACTTCGGCTGCACATGGTGCAGAAGTTGGCTTTTCTTGGCAAAGATTCTGATTTTTTTTTTGTAGTGTACGCCAGCCTTTACCATAGGAAACTCAGTAGAAGAAGGGAGGAAATTCAGAAGCGTTTCCTCTGAAGAGCTTGGTCTGAAACTGAATAGAAGCTGAGTTTTGGCTGCAGGGTTAAAGGTGGGCACAAGGAAGTAGCTGGTTCCCTGCACGCTTCACAGTCAAGAGATCCACTCTGCCTTTGCAGATATAGAAGCAAGGAAGCGTGTGCGCAGATGCACACGTGATAAATCAAGTCATTTCTGAAAAAATGTTTTACTTAGCGGAGGAGGAATAAGCTGGTTCCTGAACGTTCTCCCCACCCTCACAATTCAGGCTGTTGTGAAACGTTCGTAGATGAAAACAGTGTTAATGAGTGTGGTAGTGTGGAGAGAGCTGGTCTTGGCAAGAAGACCCCTGTTAGAGCTTCTCTCAGCCACAAAACTCACAGGTGTGATGAATAAACAACACCTGGAATCTTTCAAGGATTTCTTGGACCTTTTTGCTAGTTGCCACCTGGTTTTATGGGCACCGTCTCTGAAGCAGTTTTGAAGGGGTCGGCTTGACCTGCTCTTCGTTGTTGTTGCAATTTTCCTTCTGTGCTCATGGGCTATGCTGGAATCATATTCTGTTGGGTAAATAGCCCTTAAGAACATCAGAAGAGCCCTGCGAGATCACATCAGTGGTCCATAAAGGCCAGCATCCTGTTTCACGCAGTGCCCAGCCAGTTGCCCCAGAGGACCAAAAACCAGGGCATAGAGCCCAAGGCCCCTCCCCTTCTGGCACTGAGGTCCAGAGGTTTAGTGCCTCTGTATCTGGAGGTCCCCTGTGGTCATCGTGGCGAGAGGTCATTGAGGGACCTCTCCTCCATAAATCTTTTAAAGCCCTCTACTCTTGTGGCCATCACAACACCCACTGGCAGTGAATTCCATAACCTGTTGAATAAATAAATATTTCTTTTGGTCTCTACCAAATTGGCCATGCCCTTGATAGCCCAGGTGAGCCTGATCTACTCAAATCTCAGAAGCTAAGCAGGATTGGCCTTGGTTAGTAACTGGATGGGAGACCTCCAGCAAAGACCAGGGTTGCAGAGGCAGGCAATGGCAAACCATTGTCTCTTGCCATGAAAACCCCTACCAGGGGTTGCCATAAATCAGCTATGACTTGAGGGCACCACACATACACACTGCCCTAAATCTATTGCCCAGCAGCTTCATCGGGTGCCCCAAATTCTAGTATTTTGGTAGAGGGGGGAAAAAAGATCCCTCTAGCCACTATCTCCACCCCACGCACCTCTATTGTGTATTTCCCCCTTGGTTGTCTTTTTTCTAAACCAAAATGTCCCAGACTCTTCAACCGTTCCAACTCCTTGATCATCTTGGTTGCCTTCTTCTGTGCTTTTTCCAGCTGAGCTTTGCAATATCCTTTTTGAGAGAAGGCAACTAGAAGTGTACACAATATTCTAAATGCAGGTGCACCATAGTTCTGTACAAGGGCATTGTGATATTGGCTGTTTTATTCTCCCCCTCTTTCTCAATAATCCCTGGCATGGAGTTTGCATTTTTCATGCTGGGCCGACATTTTCATGGAGCTGTCCACTCTAACCCCAAGAGCTCTCTGTGTCTTGGTCTCAGTCAGTTCAAACCCTATCACATTGTTGTCCACTCGTGAAGAATGCCACCCCACCTGACACCCACCCAGAACTGATTGCCATATGGTGGAGCCATCCCTATTTGCTAGTCTTTATGGTGGTTCTTTCATAGCATACGGAGATTAAGAGAGTTTGCTTCCATGTCTGCAAGCAGTCTTTTGTATGAATGAAAGGAAATATTGATGGCCATCTGTCCTTCTGGGTGTTTCCTCTCTAATAAACTTTCTCTGTTACCCTTCATACACTGTCTGTCTCTGTGTTGGGAGCAAGCTCATGTGCCTTTGAATGCAAGAGATAGGAGTTTAAAGACTAACAGGAAGCTGAGCAAGGGAATGAGTCTCCAAGCACTTTGATTCCCTAGTGAAGAGACTTGATACCAGTTTCCTCTCTCTCAGTACCATCAGCTTATTATGGGAGAATATCCCCCAGTTGTATTTCCTGTTAGTAAAATACCACAGCACAGAGCTTTGATATGTACAAGCTAGGCAGTGGAAGCTTAATAGATGTACTTACAAAGCAGAGTTAATCTGGTAAAATAGTCTTTCCCACTCCTCAGGGAACCCTGGGAATTGTAGTTCTGCAGTTCACAAAAACACCCTTGCCAAAGTACACTTCCGAGGGTTCTTTGGGAAAGCCATAGCCACTAAACTGGTATGCAGAAGGTGCTTTTCTCTTCAATAAAATTAAACAGGAGCTTTTCCTTAAAGACTAAAAAGTTTTTTATTCTAGTAGGCATTTCTGTGAACTGGAATTAACTTGGTGAGATGCATAAGGCAAATCCCCTGGCCAGCAGGACATATAAAAGTACGAGGCTGTGATGAGATGAAGTTGTAAACAGCAGGGTCAAAAGGCTGAGTCATGCCAGCAAGACAGGAGGCGATGTGATGATGACAAATAATATGCCATGGAGAGAAACGCAAGGATTATTCATAACAGCAGTGATGTGTAGAACCTCCTTAGCTGGTTAGCATTTGTAAAGGCTGAGGAAGCCCAGATCCTTGTCAAGTCCTTGGGAGATGCTATTGTTTGAAAGATCATGGTTATATTTAATATTGATCTGACCTGAGGCAATGGACAAGAGTGCAGTGCAGTGCAGTTCAGAAAAAGTGGTTGTGCTAGCTTGGCTGTAGTGGGGTCTCAACAGCTGAACCCCTCTCTTAGAGCTGCCAGCTACCTGATAGAGCCCGGAGATCTCCTGGAATTACAGCTGATATCCAAGCTGCAACAACCAGGTCCCCTGGAGAAAATGGCTGCTTTGGAGGAGGGGACTCAAAGCTTAGGTCTCTCCCCTCCCCAAACCCTGCCCTCTCCAGGCTCCACCCCCCAATCTCCAGGAATTTCCCAACCTGGAGTTGGCAACCTTACCCTCTCTTGTTTGATCAATGAAAGTGATCAAAGGGGCAGTGGAAGGAAGCTCTGGCAGGAAATCAATACTGCCACGGAGATGTCCTGCCACTCTGCATCATGCTGATAGCTCACCACTTCCTTTTTCAGTTAGCTGACCCCCCAACACCAAAAGCAAGGCAGTGCCAAAGCCACAGTTTTCGCGTTGCCTAATCTGTCCCGGTAGCTTTAGGCCTGGGAGAAAGAGTTTCCACACAGTGTTTACTGGACACTGCTTCCCCCCATCTATGTTTGTGTCTCTGAATCCTACCCAACCCTGGCCTATTTTTAGGGTTGCTAATCTTAGAAAGCCCTCTCGAGTTGCACTCCAGAAGCATGCTGTGTAGCAGCCTGGAGGGCAGCAACGGAGACGGTTTTCTTCCTCGCGTGCTTCCCGAATGAGCTTCCTTGCGCCACCCAGATTTCCCTCCCAAGGCCCTGATTTTTAGGCTGGGCTCCAGAGCAGGGCTGTCTCCAGAAATGTAAGAGTGTTGTTCAGAGAGAATATCAGTCCCCTTCTGCTGCAGGCTGGAGTTATAGACCAGGGAACACTGATGAGCGTGCCTCAGAATCATCTACAGCACATGGTGGGAGGGGGGGGGTCCTGTGGCAAATGCTGAGAGGGTCTGGAAAGGAATTTTTTAAAAAACGGGTTCCCCTACACATACCATGCTTTATTCTGCTGTAGCACAGTGGTTGTTTGGCTGCGAATCAGCACTCAACTGGTTCAAATCCCGCTGCTGCCCTGAGGTAAGCCACTCCTCTCAGCCCCAGCTCCCCAGCTGCATTGTGGGGATAAAAATAACACTAATTTGTTCGCTGCTCTGGGTGGGGCACTAATCTGTCTAGAAGAGCGGTATACAAGTGCAGCTATTATTATTATTCTTTTTTCCCTTAGTCATTTGGGAATCTGGTAAAAATTACATAACCAGATGCCCAATATTTAGGGTTGTCATTTCTGTCCTGGGAAATTCCTGGAGATTTGGGGGCAGGACCAAGGGAAAGTGGGGTTTGGGGAGGGGCAGGAGCTCAGTGAGGATCTGGCCTAGAGACCTCTGTAGCTTAGAAATCAGTTGTAATTCCAGGAGAACTCCAGCCCCTACCCTGAGGTTGGGGACCCTACCCGTGTTGCAAATGACCACGGCAGTAGGACACAGGTTTCCAAAAGCCCACGTGCACCAAGAAGGTAAGTGGCTTCTTTGGAGTTTGGAGGGTTAAAGGAAGCAGCCTGTGAAGAGGGCCCAATCCCTGAACTTCTAAGCCTGGTGTAGCAGGAGGGAGCACAAAATAACTTGCAACAGAGCTGGTTCTTCATTTATTTGAGAGAGCCCGCTATTCTTAAATGAATGGATTCCAGCCTCTGCTATTGGAGCATCAGAAAAAGTTTTACAAAATGGCCTGTAAAGAAAGAGCTCTTGCAAAGGAGGGGAAATAAGGTTGACCATGCAATTCCCCCCCCCCGCCCCATTCCTTCTCCCCTCCAGGTAACAGGATTTCCATCTCCACTGGCTGTTATCGCTTACTGCTGTGCACGATCTAATTTGTACTTCAGCACTGAACAGTCCAACAAGGGTGAAAGTAGCAGCACTCTGGTATTCTCACGCTTCTATTCTGACTCCAAGGATCACTATGGTGGGTACCCCATCACCCCCCCAACCCTGTGCTGAAGCAGGGTTGCCAACCTCCTGGTGAGGCCTAGAGATCTTCTGGAATTACCGCTGATCTCCAGACTACAGAGGGGATTTCCCTGGAGAAAGCGGCTGCTTTGGAGGGTGGATTCCATGGCACTGCACCCCGCTGAGGTCCCTCCCCTCACCAAATCCAGCCCTCTTCAGGCTCTACCCCCAAATCTCCAGGAATTTCCCAACCTGGAGTTGGTAACTCTACACTGCTTACTCTTGAATTGAAAACGTACTCCTTTTTAAATAACTTAAGAAAAATTCATAGAATGTTTAATCTCACAATGGATTTGATTGAAATTATGTTTGGGCTACAGATACTCTTTAAAATTTTCCTGAGTTTATTTTCCAGATAGGTGAGGGGAAGGCAACCCAGCACATGGGATCTTTAGAGTTACTTGTTGTGTGCGCTAGATGACTACCCCCCCCCCCCACACACACATAGTTTTAGATGGGTAGCTGTGTTAGTCTGTAGTAGCAGGACACCATTCATGTCAGTAGCACCTTAAAGATCAACAACATTTCCCAGAGTGTAAACTTTCAAGAGTCAAAGTGCACTTCATAAAATACAAATATGTAGTACACCAACCACAGTTTTCGAGGACCACGGTTCTCTTTGTCAGATGCATCTGGCGGGGAGGACTGTGGTTATCGAGGGCTTGTGCTGCAGTGCTGCTGAACTCTTTTTGATTTTGCTACTACAGACTAACACAGCAAACTCCTTTGAATCTTTACACAAGCAAACTGATCCCCACACCAGAAGGAGCTGTCTGCATCTCCATATCAAAGGAGTTATTTACATCCCCCCTCCCCTCCTTCCCCCCTTCCCCCCCTCTCCTCCTCTATATTTGGCCAGTTTCCTTCTGCCCTCCATGCATCTGATGAAGAGAACGTGATTCTCGAAAGCTTATGCTACAATAAAATTGGTTAGTCTTAAAGGTGCTACTGAACTCTTTTTGATTTTGTAGTACACCAATATATCCGTTTGAAGACATTTTAAAGACTATGACATTCCCCGTTCCTGCAGAACAGGATGAGAGTTTTCAGTTTAAATCTGTGTTGTGGATATGCCATATCCATATGCTCATCCAAGACTATCGGCCAGCGCTTGAGAAGAAGTTGGATCTTGTTCTCTGATGCCATGAAGGAAACGTTAGTTGCTGATCCAGCGCTCAGAGAGTGCTTTATCCAGCTGCTCCCTGCCAGTCCTGGGGCCCAAAATGTGAGCTTCCTGACTGAATGCATCTTGCCCACTGGGCCCAGATTAACGTTGTATCCAGGGCTTTTTTTCAGCTGGAACGCAGGGGAACAGAGTTTCAGAACCTCTTGAAAATGGTCACATGGCCGATGGGCCTGCCCTCTGATCTCCAGACAGAGGGGAGTTTAGATTGCCCTCTGCAACTCCCCTCTCTCTGGAGATCAGGGGGCGGGGCCACCAGCCATGTGACCATTTTCTCCAAGGGCAACCCACTGAGTTCCACCACCTCTTTTCCCAGAAAAAAAGCCCTGATTGTATCCATTGGGACGCCCTTCCTTGACTCCTCTGGATAAGGCCTCGGAATCAATTAGTTGGGATACCTGCACTCATTGGAGTGGCCACAAGAGGGCCCCTGTGGGCCACCAGATAATCAAGAGGAGGCGGCTGGTAAAGGTGCCTGAGAAAATTGAAAGAAAATGACATTGTGGTGGGGAGGGAAGGGGAAGAGTTCCTAGCGAGTGGGCAGGCGAGGGGGGAGCAACAGTGTTTCTGTTGCCCTCTGTAGTTCCAATACCTGCAGGAAAAGTTGGCAAGTTCAGAGAAACTCCCATCCATAGTTACCATAGACTGAATGAATGCAGGCAGGCTCTTGGGGGCATCTTAAAGAATATCCACATTTTATTCCACCAAAAACTTTTAGAGCCCATGCAGTGAGTGGCTACTCACTAGGCAGACCTTGCACGTAGAAGGTATAAAAGAAAAAAAGAGCAGCAGGGTCAAATGCAGGAAATAAGAGTTCTGCACTGCACAAGCAAAAGAGCGAATGGACGCAAATCTGACATTAAGAACCACAGCACTCGAAAAACAGTGGGTGAACATTTTCTAAGTGGGTGTAATTTTTCTAAGCAGCAAAAGTTATTGTTCTCCTGCAAAAAGACTTAAGGGAAGAATCCAACAGTAAATTGCTGAATTAGAATTCATTAACAAGTTCAAGACGAAACCCCCCTGTCTTATCAGGGTCCTGGAATTCTTTGCTCACTATAGATGTTAACATCTTGCACATCCCAGCCCTTATGGATGTCAGTTTATTTGGCTCAGGAGTGGTCTCAGCCTTCTGGGGCAGCTACCCCCAGATCAAGCACTGGGTGGGACCAAACTACCCACCGTCTTACCCCTCTCCCTGGCAGAGGGAGGAAAAGAAGAAGAGCAGGTTTCCATTGCTACTTGCACTAGCTCGTGGCGTTGGCTATTCATACATGCCCCAAGCAGGACTTGGGCAGCTGGTTCTACCATGTTAGCCACTCATACCCACCCGCCCGGCTCCATGGTGACAGCTGCTTGTACTTGCCTCATCTGGGGCTCAGGCAGCCAGCTTCCAGTGGCAGTGACTTCCACCCGCCCTGCATGGGCAAGGACTAACCCTCATTGGGCTTCAGAGACAAGGTGGACATAATTCTAGAGCCCCAGTATGGATTTTTTGCCCAGTGCCCCAGAATTACTAAGACTGTACTTATACTTCTGTAACTTCTTATTGGATCTGCTTATGTTACAGGAGCTAATGTGTTGGACTAGGATCTGGGAAGCAGATCCCACGGAAACTTAGGATTGTTGTGAGAATAAGATAGCAGAAAGAAAAACACAGTTGTTGTAACCTAGTTTAGATCTCCATTGGAGAGAAAAGCAGAGTATAACTATCTAGACAAATAATTCAAATGTTACTCTACTTTCCCTATCTACCAACAGTTGGGAATCAGACTGAACAAATTGTCCTTTTGAATGTATCTTGTTTTAAAATGGGTTCTCTTTGTAACATCTCTGTGCCCCCCTCAACCTTTCTGTTCTGAATATGAAAGAATAGACCTAAATCAAGTATCTGATGAAAGGAGTTCTGACTCAGAAAATCTTTTTGTTAGTTTTTATGATGCCATTAGACTCCTATTTTGTCTTATTAGGCCACCCATTGGTTATGCTGAATGCCTGTAGTGGGTGGGGAAGCTTCACGTTTTTACTACATTCACAAACACCTACAGTGAGATTAAAATCCAAAGTCCCTGTTTGGCCTGGGGGAGAAAGAGCATGAATTCTAATTCAGCACTTTCAGGCTGGATTCTGTTTTTGAAGCTTTTAGGAGGGTTGTTTGTTTTGTTTTTTAACAGGAGGGTGGTGACTTTTGAATCAGTCTTCAGTCTCCCACTGGTTTCCGCTTGGGACCCTGGCCCAGCGGAGTAAAGTCCCCCTTCTCCAGGACAAGTGAGGTGCCTGCAGGAGCTATTCTGTCACCCTCTACACAACCACATCCATCTCGCCCTCTGAGCAGGCATCCAGATATAGAGTCTGGGGGATGAGAGGCCACATTACCCAAGGAACCAAATACTGCCTTGTGGGTGCTGGGGGAATGCATTGGCATCATAACACCCTTGAGGAAGCCATTACGATTCGTGCATGTGTCCTGAGGCTGCTGCTTTCTCTTGCCGTGAGTAGAACCACCGGAGCATCTGCCATGGGAGTGTGGGAACTGGAAGAAAGCTTCCTTTCATCCGCTGTGCTTTTCCTGGCATCTGCCAAGCCTGGTTTTCTTTAGAAGCCTTTCCCTGGTGCCAAGAAAGTGACTGAAGAGAAGAAGGGAAAAGCCACAGGAATGCGTCCAGGGGTCTGGCATAGTTCAGGCAGTGCTGTGGCCACTCGTTGGCCTTGAACCCCTTGTCTCCTGCCGTCTCCTGCAGGGCAGAAACAGCCCAAGGGGCTGAGTGCAAAGACGGGAGAAACAGATGCAGGAGGTTTGTGTTCCACAGCACTGAACCCCCCCCCCTTTGCACCAGCATTGCAACTGGGTCTGGCAGAGCCCCAGTGGGGGGCAAAGCCTGTGCCAAAAGTTTCCATTTGAGTGTTTGATGCAAAGCCCCAGGACCTGAGGAGGAAGGGAAGAGGATAGCATCTGAAGGAGGAGAGGCCCAAATGTCCAGCCTTGCAGCGGACACAGGATGTTGTGCTGCCCTGCTCTGCCCACACAAAGGGACAGGAAGGGAGAGAGGAGGCGCTGGGAGAAGCATCCCTTGAAGTTTTAGCAAAGATGAAGAGTGTTGCTATTTTTTACTGTGTGCTGACTTGATCCTAAAAATTCAATCACTCCCTGACTCTCTCCCCCACCCACCCCCGGAAACAATGGTGCTTTGTTGTGTGCACAGAAGGGGAGGCTAAGGCTACATACAAAGACACACCTGCCTGCTACCACTCTCTTATGCCTTCTCTATTCTTCTGCCCATAGTGGTATGTGACTGACAGGCTCTGCTGGCAGCTGCCTTGGCCTTGAAGGTATCCTGACCACAAACCACTGGAAACTTTTCAGGGGGTCACATCTGGAATCAGGAGATTTGAGTATGGAGACTGTGGCTTCAGGTTAGCGGACGGACGGACGGACGGACGGACGGACGGACGGACGGACGGACGGACGGACGGACGGACGGACGGACGGACGGACGGACGGACGGACGGACGGACGGACGGACGGACGGACGGACGGAAGGAAGGAAGGAAGGAAGGAAGGAAGGAAGGAAGAAAGGAAGAAAGGAAGAAAGAAAGAAAGAAAGAAAGAAAGAAAGAAAGAAAGAAAGAAAGAAAGAAAGAAAGAAAGAAAGAAAGAAAGAAAGAAAAAGAGTGTGGTGCTCTGTGATACCAGGAGGACACACTCCCCCAAAACTGATATCGCACTAACTTCATTTAATCTCATTTTGCTATTCCTCTAACAATGCTGATTACAGGGCTGGTTGGGGTGGGGGGAGGGTTATCACCCATGTGCCATCCTGACTGCATCCACACACAATGATTCTGGCCCAAACCAGCCCCATGGGAGATCAAAGATGATATCTTTCCAGCATTTGTGGAAGGGAAACATCAGCTGCCTCGTCATCAAAGGCAGAACAAGAGCTGGGAAAAGAGCAGGGAGGGAAAGGAGGACAGATCTATGAGACATTCAGTGAGAAGAGGAGTTGACAGCAAACAGCAAAACTGACAGACTGAGATTGGCTGGACCCAGCAAGCCACAAGCACTGCCCAGCGTGCCAGTTAAGAGCCACCTCCCAAGCCCTGTTCTCTGTGCCCTCCCTTCAATGGGGAAGCAAATGGAGAGTGACCAAACACAGGGCATTTGTGGGGATAATCTCACTTCTGGACTCCCCCCCCCCCCACTCCTTAAGGCTCTCTTGGTGCCTATCATGCTGTCTTTCGGGTGCCAGGCCAAACCACTTCTTTTTATTTAGCCTTTAAGGGAACCGATAAGAAGGGCCTGTTTGAATGCCCCCTCTTCCTCTTGCCCAGATTGGGGAGGGGGGGAAAGAGGGATACCCCAACTCCATAAGCACAGAGAAGAAGGAAGAGGTGCCACTGCTTGAACAGCTGCTCTCTCCATGAAGGTGGGACTGGAGCCAAAGGGTGTTCTTCCCACCAAGAAGGTCGATTTCATCCATTCTGGCCCTGCCTCTAGAACTAGGCTGGAATATCCTTCTCCACAGAGACAGAGGGATAGACAATTTCCCTCCTCTCTTTTAAGTGTTCTGACATTGACCAAAAAAACCCCTCCTAATCTGCTCAGCTCTGAGAGTTTTAAGTTATGTCCTGTATTTCACCTCCCACATCCTTCTGCCTTCATACCCAGGTGCTTCCTCATAATGCATCCCGCCACGAATGGCTTGGAGAGATTAAAAAAAAAAGGAAAGAACTGGAGCTGATGCATTTCTGAGACCTCGTAAAAATAGTTTTGCAATAAATCATAGAGCGCTTCCTAGGCCTGATTTCTCACAGTCTGTTTGGTGCTGAAGCACGCACTGGCTCTTGCTGGATCTCCCTCCCCAACATTTCTCTGGAATGGCTCTTTTTTTAGTCAGTCTCGGTTGCACATAAGACCCTGGGGCTTAATTATACACCCCTGAGCATAACACCAATGAGCAGGTTATTTCTCAAACTGGCTTAGCAATAAAACCCAGATCAGCACAAAGTACGTGTGTTCATCTCAAAGGTACACTCCCCAGAGGTATTTCTGTATCTCTCTCTTTTTTTAAAGAACAGAAATTGTGATTAAAAATAAAAGATAAGAGTATAACAATAGAAAGTGCATAATAAAGCTTATACAGGCAGTAGCTGAAATTAATTTGAGACTTTTCCTAACTTAATACAAATAGTGCTTTTGATATTAATTTGTAACTTACACAAGCACTACATTTAAGGTTGAGTTAAACTAGTAAAAATATTTTTAAAAAGAATTTTAATAACAGAACTTAGTTGTGTGATAAATCACCTTCCCTCTCTTTGGTTATTTATACTTATACAAAATTTAATATCAACTATTTTACTAATCATTCCCTGTGTTTCATCCTTTTATCTTTGTTACCTTATTTAATATTAGTTCTGGCCTAATATTTAACAAAACACCTCCATTATTCTCAAAATTCAACTATTAGTCTATTATGTACATAAGCAGTTAATTTGATCATTCATGGGTCCTGCCTGTCCATTCTGACACTTCAGGAGAGGCATTCTGTATCTGTTTCTCATGTAATTCTAAATCTACATTTACATACTTGGACCCAGATGTACCACTCTTGTGTGGCCGAACAGCCATGCACAGCTATAGAGTCTTTGTGGGCATGTTTTCCTGACGGGAGAAACTGGGCTACTGGAACTATTGGTCTGACCTGTCTTAGTTGACTCCAGGGCCTTTTTTCTGGGAAAAGAGGTGGTGGAACTCAGTGGGTTGCCCTCGGAGAAAATGGTCACATGGCTGGTGGCCCCGCCCCCTGATCTCCAGACAGAGGGGAGTTTAGATTGCCCTCGGTGCCACTCCGGCGGCACGGAGGGCAATCTAAACTCCCCTCTGTCTGGAGATCAGGGGGCGGGGCCACCAGCCATGTGACCATTTTCAAGAGGTTCCAGAACTCCGTTCTACCCTATGGAAGAATACATGTGAGAGCATACTAGACATTACAAACTACACGAGTTCACAGGGACTTGCATCCATACTTTAGCTGCTAGATCCAGGTGGCAATTCATGAGGCGCAATTTGGAGCAGGGACTACTGCACAGAAAAAGGAGGAATTCCTGACTTTTTCTCTGTGCTGTTTTTGATGGCTGAGATAGCCCAGGGGTTGCAAGCCACTGAGAGCCAGTGTGGCGTAGTGTCTAGAGTGTCAGACTAGGTTCTGAGAGTCTCCAGGTTCAATTCCCCGCTCTGCCATGAAAGCTCATTGAGTGACCTCTGGCCTATCACACACTCTCAGCCTAACCTACCTCACAGAGGGGGGAGATGGAGGAGAGGAGAATGGTGTAAGCTGCTTTGGGTTCCCACTGAGGAAAAAGGCAGGGTATAAATGAAGAAAAATAAAAGTAAACAAAATAAAAAGCATTCAGCGGCACATGCTGGCTTCCAACAGACCAAATAACGCTGCCCTATGGACCCCCCCCCCCCGCTATTTCAGGCACTAAAAACTGCACAGGGGAGCAGGCTGGAATTCCTCCTCCTCCTGCACAGCGGTCCCTATCCGTTTACTCACAAGTTGCCACAAGAAACTAGCAGCTACAATAAAGCTGCAAGTCCTTGAGGTGAACTCATGTAGTTTGTAATGCCTAGCTGGGCTGTCAGAAATATCACATCAGGTTTGGTCAGTCATGTCAAAAAATATTTTCTTCTTCTAAAGAATAGTGAGACAGATACAGAATTTTTGCCAGCTGCCGCCGCTGTTCTTTTCTATCTAATTCTTGCAATACTTTCTGTATTTGCGCCTCTAGAGCCAGGTGCACATAACTCAAACGGTAAGGTCCAGAATTTTATTTATTTTATTTTAAATTTAATTTTATTTCATTTATACCCCACCTTTCTCTCCAATGGGGACTCAAAGTGACTTACATTATTTTCTTCTCCATTTTATCCCCACAACAACCATGTGAGGTAGGTTAGGCTGAGTGTGTGTGATTGACCTAAGAAGATTTGGTCCTGGAGATTTGGGGTGAGTGGCGCCTGGAGAGGGTGGGATTTCAGCAGGGGAGGGACCTCAGTGGGGTATAATCTCATAGAGTCCACCCTCTGAAGAGGCCATTCTCTCCAGGGGAACTGATCTCTGTAGTCTCAAGATCAGTTGCAATTCTGGGAGATTTCCAGGATCCACCTGAAGGTTGGCAGCTGTAAGCTGTCCCCATTAATACCAATTTGATCTGCAAGCAGTTATCAGATGGTGGTATATAATTTCGTCCCATGAAAAACGTCAACAACCCATTTCCACAGATTATGCCTCTAGTCAAGGGACAACACATTTTTTCCTGTCCGGTTGGCAATCTGACTTGAACTAGCCTGGTCCTCTGGGCTGGCCTGTGCAGGCCTTAGTGGCCACCACCTTATCCAATCAGCCAGTCTCTCTGAGGTCCGTATGCACACACTGACTGACCTCGGTCAATAGGCCTTGAAAGCCTCTTTCTCCTGCAGCCAAGAGCTTATGAGAAGCTGGTTAGTCTCTGAATCACGCAAGCCTGAAGCCCAGCAGAGCTGCGGAGGCAGGCTTCCTCCCCCACCCGCCCCCTTTCTTCCCTTTCATTCCCTGAAACAACTCGGGGCTTTTATCAGCCCCATATCTTTCCCACGGTTTTCTGTTGCCAGTAAGGTCACTGGTCCTTTTAAACCACTGCTGAGACTAATGACTAAGCCTGCGGAGAGGAGGCGGAGGGAGGCAGGAGACGGGGCGAAGGATGGGGCATGAGACAGTTCACACGGGCTGTTCTTTTCCAGGATGATTGGGGGGGGGGAATCTCAGCTAGCAAAAAGGAAAGGAGGAGCATGAGAGGCTGAGGAAGCAAGAGCAGAGCTGGGATCCATCACTCCCTGGGAGAGATTTCACTCACCCATAAAAGAGGGATGTGCTCAGAAGAAGGAGGCACGGAGGAAGAAGCAGAAAACTGAGAGAGAGGCTGATCCCCAGGAGCACTTGTTAGCAGTTTCCAGCCAGACATTAGCGGCCATACAGGAGCCAAAAAGCAGCGGCAGAAAAGGCAAGCCTTTCAAATCCAGGCACCTACAGGGAAGGATGAAGAGGCCCTGCCAGGACAAAAGGTCATCGGATACAGACTTGACCATCAATGTGGGGAAAGAGGAAGCCTGCAGGTAAGAAGCAGGAGGCGGTTCATTCCTAGCTAAGCGTTTGGGGAGGGGCCGTGGCTCAGTGGTCGAGCATCTGCTTGGCATGCAGAAGGTCACAGGTTCAGTCCCTGGCATCTCCCATTAAAAGGACCAGGTGGGAAGTGATGTGAAGGACCTCTGCCCGAGACCCTGGAGAGCTGCTGCCAGTCTGAGTAGGCAATACTGAACTTGGTGGACCAATAAGGCAGCGTCATGTGTTCCTAACAGTGCCACCTGGAGCTCACGGCAGAGAGCAGTGGCACCCAAGTCGTTGGTGCCAGCGGCTGATCCACGCACAGCAAGGAACCTGGTGGAAGGGTTACCAGCTCTGAGTTGGGAAATACCTGGAGATTTGGAGGGTGGGGTTTGGGGAGAGGGTGGAGCTGAGCAGGTGATAATGCTATAGAGCCCACCCTCTGTGAGGGGAACTCGCCATTATCCCAAGAGAGGAATAACCAAACTCAATCAGTCCAAGACAGTAATATTGGCAAAATAATTTTTTTAAAAGTTTATTAGAGAAAACTCAAACTGATGCACTTCAGATAAAATCTGGCAGAGTGCATACTTTACAAAGCAAGGACCCATGTTCATATCGTTTGGTTGAGGTCCAGCGGGTGTCCCCCCTTATTCCATCAAAGGTCACCACCTCTCCTATGACTGCCCTCGGCCATGCGTTCTGCCCACATGCTGTGACTATGCAGGTTTTTTATCAGTATCTAAAGTAATCTATGTCTAATGGTGCCTGGAGTATTTTAGTGACAGTTTTAAGTGTGTTTTTATAGTTGATGATTAACTTACTGTATT
The DNA here is from genome assembly GCF_028583425.1 of Eublepharis macularius. NCBI lineage: Eukaryota > Metazoa > Chordata > Lepidosauria > Squamata > Eublepharidae > Eublepharis > Eublepharis macularius. Next base: position 38,180,192 of record NC_072804.1, on the reverse strand, counting down.
TTATTGATGATGTGAGCCGCCCTGAGCCCATTCATGGGGAAGGTGGGATATAAATCAAATCAATAAATAAAGTCATCAGAAAATTGTTTACAAACACACGATAGTTTACAGAAGACAAACAAACTTAAGTCATAGATGCAGTAACTTCTAAAAAGTTGGCAGGTCATATAAACTGAAGGAGTGACATTTAACACCCATCTGACACCTCTTGTTATCTTTAAGAGGGGTACGTCCGTGAGATAAGAGAAATGCTGGCCAATCAAAGTCATAACATCCAAGCATTTGGGAGGCTATGTCCTGTTGTAAATCCAAACACCTTTTATGTCTCTCACCTCTGTTGCAATTTCTAGAGAGAAACAGAGCAAGAGTCCAGTAGCACCTATAAGACTAACAAAATTTGTGGTAGGGTATGAGCTTTTGTGAGCCACAGCTCACTTCTTCAGATACCTTCAGACAGATAGATACTGGACTCTTGTTCTTTTCTACTGCTATAGACAGACTAAGCCGGCTACCCATCTTGATCTGTCTCCATAGAGAGAAACAGTGAAATAAAAGTAGGAAAGGGCAAATTAGAAAAGGGGCAGCCAAAACTCATTGCCATAATGCCCTGCAAGAGAACCAAAGAAAGATTTATAGCCAAAACTATAGGATTATAAAAATCTCTTAACACCCTCCAAAGTAGCCATTTTCTCCAGGGGAACTGATCTCGTTGGCTTGGAGATCAGTTGTAATTCTGGGAGAGCTCTAAGCTCCACCTGGAGGTTGGCAAGCTTCAGGACAGGTTGGCCCCAGGGTTGTTCTGATGAGGTTTTGCTTTGGGTGGCAACGAAGTGAAGCTAATCAACATGGTTACCTTGATATACCATTCAGGTACAAGGATCTGCAGAGTTTAGATGAGGTAGAGCTCTATTAGTGAGGATTGCACTAGTTTCCCAGTTTTCCGTCTGCCAGGCAGAGGAGTGATTGCACATTCAAGCTGTTGCAGGTCTGATTGCTTTACAAAGGATATCCCAAGAAATAAACACTTATGCATGAGCTGCAGTTTCTGTACAGTCTCCAAGGACAGCATTGTGCAGAGGCATATGGTATCAAAGGGTATGAAGACCTGAACATCTGTCACCAGGTCTAAATCTAAAAAAATAAACTCCTGAAAAGTGCTCCTGGCCACGTTGGCTCAGCCTCTGCTTTGCATGCATAAGGTGCCAGGCATTAAAAGGATCAGGTGATGCAAAAGATTCTGGTCCTGGTGAGTCATGGGCTCTGGCCAGAGAGGGGCTGTGGCTCAGTGGATGAGCCTCTGCTTTGCATGCAGAAGGTCCCAGGTTCAATCCCCAGCATCTTCAGTTAAAAGGACCAGACAGTAAATGATGTGAAAGACCCTGGAGAGCCACTGCCAGTTTGATTAGACCTACTGACCTTGATGGGCCAAGGGTCTGATTCGGGACTTAAGGCAGCTTCATGTGCTCAAGTCCCTGAGGCAGCAACAGCTGCAAGCCTGAAAAATCAAGGGAGGCTGAACCCCACAAAATCATCGAGTCTAATTTCCCTTCCGCCAAGGTCTCAGGTCCTGCCAGCCATTGTGACTTCACTACTGTCTGGATGCAGCTTCAGTTGCCCACAGATCGCAGGATATGGGACGGATGGATCGGCATGGATGACAAGCTCTGCCTTTTGCCTTGGACTTCTGGCTGAGAGTCAGCCGTCTCTTGCTTTCCCATCCTTCCCAGCAGAGTCTGCTTGCATGCCGAACTTTTGTGCAGTGATGTTGTGCTGCCTTGCTTGTCCCTCCCCACCTCAGAGGAGTGCAGCTTCCCTCTCTTCCAGATCTGGCCCTTCACTTTGTTCTGTCATGAATTTTCTTTTTCAAATAGAAATAAGGTGCTATCTTTAGGAGCATGGTGGATTTGTTTTATTTATTTTCATTTATATTTATATTTATCATATTTATTCACTGGACCTCAAGGCAGTATGATAGAACTATTCAGTCATTAAGTCAATTACAAAATATGATGATAACTTTTGAATAACAATTTTTGAATGTAACAACAGAGATTCTTCATAAAAACCACATAATGCATAGAGCTGGGATTGAAGAACCAGAAGGAAAAATAACTCATTATTTTGCCTGATACAAACAGACCCATTACTCTGTAGTTCTACTCCCTCTATAAGAATGTCCTCATGAACTATTCTTTTTTGCACATTTTGCAAAATGATAGAAGCATGCAGGCCTTCCTAACAGCTTTAGGTAAACTGTTCCATAAATGCCGTAATTGCCATAAAGAATGCATGTGGATGGGCAATTGCTGGTTCTACATGTTTGCAGGGTGGCACGTTCATTAGGCTTTGCTCTCATGAGCAAAGCTGTTGCAGCAGAACATAGCAAAAGAGGTAGTCCTGCAGGAACGTTTGAGTCCAGGGTCATTAAGGGCTTTGTGGGTGACAGCTAGAACCTTGAATGGAGCCTGGTAATATCTCTGGATATCTCTGTGCCTACCGTTTCTTGGTTTCAGATGATCATTCTTTCAAAATAGTCAGATTGTTGGGATTTTAGCAAGTGTTTCCATTTCAGTCATGAAAGAGTTAAACTATTTGTGTTACTTAGTAAACTTATTTGCATGTAACCATTTAGGCCTCAAATTTGGATTCCCGCCATAGAAATGGGAATCTCTAAGCATAATGAACTAGAATTGGGATTTTCTATTGGGCAATCTGTTTATTGGAGGGGGGGGCAATTAAGTGATGCTATATATATACTGAAGTTTTATTGCTCTTTGTCTCACTTGCTTTCTCACTCTCTTGCTTTCTCACTCTCTCTCACTCACTTTTCTAGCAAGATGTAGTCAGTTTAGCTATTTCTTATTTTCTTCCAATGTAACCCTATTTTTTATCCTTTTGTAAAGTATTCAGAGCTACACTGGAGTGTGTCTCATTAATTCTCATTAGTTCCAATGCACAATCTCTGCATTAACTCTGCTAATTTCCAATCAACACTGGCCCCTTGGTTGGTAGGAAAAAACATTTCAAATCCCCTAAATGCTTTCAGATGTCTTTGATGTTCTAGTTCATCAAAACACAATACAGAAAGCATTTGTGTAATGACCCATGTGATTGCAAGATGCAAAATTCTCCCTCACTCCTGTTTTTGGTTCCTATTTAGCCAAACACCCAGGTCCGCTTCTCCAACCACATCATCAATGGTACAAGCAAGAAAGAAGCGAAGAGGGGTAAGTCAATGCATCATCAACACATTACTTTTACAGTGCCGTTTTAATACACAGGGGTGCTTCGCATGCCTTATTTTGTGTACTCCTCAGATCTGCCCTGTAAAGAATGACACAGTAGTAACATTTTTAAAATGGGGAACCAAGGCAGTCTTGTAGATTTTCTGAAAAATTTTGCACTGGAAATTTTTCCAGAAAATGTCCTTATACAAATCAATAGAGATCTGATTGATCATGTTTGTTTCTACTTAGTAAGCACAACCGAAAAAGTACTGCATTTTCTGTTCACACAGACACACACCCGCTCTCTCCCTTCAGCTGGCAGGGCACCACTTCTGAGTCTTGATGGGGCCTTGAGCATTCTCTTACACTTAAGGCTCCCTGATCTACAGTCAGAAGAAACCTTTTCTTTTGTCATGGGCACCAGCTTTGCCCAAGCATTCCACCAAGCCTATAGGATAGAATGAATGAAGTCTTGCCCTCAAGTCATAGTTGACTTGTGGCAATCCCTGGTGGGGTTTTCATGGCAAGAAACTAACAGAGGTGGTTTGCCATTGCCTGCCCCTGCAACCTTGGTCTTTTTGAGAGGTTTCCCATTTCATTACTAACCCAGGCTGACCCTGCTTAGCTTCTGGGATTGGATGAAATCAGGCTCTCCTGGTCAGGGCCTATAGGATAGAGTCCCATTCCCAATTCCAAGCCCTAACACCGGGCATCCTAGGTCTTACTGGAGCAGGAAGAATTCAATCTCTGTGTGGGAGCACTAGCCAAGAGAACTAGCCAGGTGCACCTACATCATGCGTGGTTTTGGAACTGCACATGTGAGTTGCTCATGCATGCACAGTTGCCGGGGAAATTCTTGGAGATTTGGGGGTGGAGACTGAGGAGGGCAAGACTTGGGGAGGAGAGGGGTCTCAGGAGGGAATAATACCCAAACAACCAATTTCTCCACTGGGACAGATCTTTGTCATCTGGAGATCACTTGTAATTCCAGGTGGCCTGCAGGCCCCACCTGGAGATGGGCAACTCTATGCATGTGATGGATAGCTGCAGGTGTGGAAAGAGGTGCCACTGAATAAAACATAGATGCAGAGGAATTAGCCGTGTTAGTCTGTAGTAGCAAAATCAAAAAGAGTCCAGTAGCACCTTTAAGACTACATCTGACGAAGAGAACTGTGATTCTCAAAAGCTTACGCTACAGTAAAGTTGGTTAGTCTTAAAGGTGCTACTAGACTCTGAATAAAACAGGCAGCCCATTTCTCTCTGGGATGGGAAAAAACAAAACTCTTGATGATTGGTGAAGAAATGCACGGAGCAGATGTGCCATTTTGATTCAGGATGCAGGCCAAGTCATGCCTGAACTTAGTCCTGGTTGGCAGGGCCTTTACTTGGTCCAAGCGAATGGTAAAAATCATGCGGAGGTTTTCTCTCTCATTGTAGATAATTGAAAAACGGCGCCGGGACCGTATCAACAGCAGCCTCTCCGAGCTGCGGTGCCTGGTCCCCACTGCCTCTGAGAAGCAGGTAAGAGTATCTCCCTGCAAAGGCCCCTGCTGCAAGGACTTCTTGGCTCCCTGAGCTGAAATTGAGGGGTAACTTTAGAGGAACAAATGAACCAAATGGGCAAGAAGAAATTGCCTCCTCACATACATGACCACACATGGAGCTGCTTTACAATGAATCAAACCACTGGTCCATCAAGGTCAGTACTGTCTTCAGACTGGCAGCAGCTCTCCAGAGACTTTCACTTACTGCCTGGACCTTTTAACTGGAGATACCAGGGATCGAACCTGGGATAGGGTTGTCAGGTTCCCAGGCTCCAAATAGCGGATGGCGGATGTCTTGGGGGGGGCTTGCTTGGGGGGGGTACTCATTGTACTCATTCCTTAAAATCTGTGGATATCCTTGTGCAGAAACCTTCCCTTTGTTGTTGCATCAGGAATGAGGTCATTTCTGGTGTGACAATGAAGGGTTTGGGGTGCGCTCCTGCATGCTCCAGAGCTCCTGGGCCCATTCCCTGCACCTCCTCCTCCTCGTCAGCCAGGTAAGAGGTGGCAGGGGGCAGAGGCTGGGAGTGGGGGATGCCCTGCTCCCACCGGGGGACTGGGAACCCTAACCTGGGACCTTCTGCATGAGAAGCAGAGGCTCTCCCACTGAGCCAGGGCCCCTCCCACACTCCACTGAACTTCCAGTCATTGGAGCCGGTAGTGAAACCAAGCAGGACCTGTTTTGGCCACTGCTTGGATAAGAGCCCTTTTTCAAAGGAACATTTTCCAGCTGCAGCTGTAGAAGGAGATATCAGTGAATGAAACTTCCAGTATGGCTGACTAGTATTCATCTCTTTTCGTCTCTCAGGACTGCTTTTTTCTCTACAAGAATAGTATTCCTATACAGAAGAAAACACCCAAAAGTTTTCTGATCATTATATTCCTCTGTCTCATGGTGCACACCCAACCTAGGAATCTAGTTTCCCAGCATGAGCAGTGAAATAGATATGCATGGGTGGTCCTGATGCCAGCAGGGCTACATTCCACTGGCATGCTTCTAAACATTCTAAACACAGTCTTCCCTTCTTTCAATGCACAGGGCTCTTCAAAACTGGAGAAAGCAGAGATCTTACAGATGACGGTAGATCACTTAAAAATGATTTGTGCCACTGGGGGCACAGGTAAGGTCTGTGTTATATCTTTCTGAGAAATTCTTACTGTGCACTTTGACCATCCCCACAGTAAGGCTGAATGCAGTTCATGAAATTTCCCTATGGAGCCTGCTTTGTATAAATAACTCCCCTGCATACTGATCGTGTCATGCTGTTGTCTAGAGGGCTCAAATAGACATTGGTCCAAAAATGCAAATTGTGGCCATGGGCAGCCTCAACTTGCCTTGGGCCAATGCATGTAAGAAAGAGGTTTATTCCTTCAGCCTCCACTAAATTTCTCTAATTGTCCCAATTTATAGCATTTTAAAAGGAGAATCTGTCATTTTAAAAGAACGTGCATTTTTCCTTTTAAAATGCTAATAACAAAGCAAGAAACCAGATTTTGATTGATGAAACCTAGTGGAGACTGAAGGATTTCTTCCCTACTGGAACTCAAGGCAAACTGAGGACCAAACCATACATGAAACTGTGTGTGTAAAGTGCCATCCAGTCTCAGCCAACGTACGACAACCCTTAAGGGGGTTTTCATGGCAAGAGATAAGTGATTTGCCATTATCTGCCTCTGTGTAGCAACCCTAGACTTCCTTGCTGGTCTCCCATCCAAATTCTAACCAGGGCTGACCCTGCTTAGCTTCTGAGATCTGATGAGATTTAACTAGCCTGGGCCATTGAGCTCAAGGAAGATACAACATTACCCCCTATCCTTGTGCAAACAAACATTTCCTTGATCTTTGCATACATTTGTGAGTGCAAAAGACCAGCTGTTCCTTTCCGCCATGTATTTTTGTGTTTCCTTGCTGCTGCCTGGACACTTGCCTTTCTTAGAGTGCCAGCTTGGGACCTTTGCCCCATGGTTGCCCTCCAATGATCGCTTGCAATTTCAAACAGGTTCCTGGACGCTTTCAAAATCAGGGGTTTGTTTTGGCACCACCATGTGGCCACCAGGGGGCACCAGTAATAACATCTGGTGGGTGTGTTTGATTTTGTTAACCTGACCTTGGTGTGTGCAAACATTCAAACAAATGAACATGTGTAGATTCATATATTTGTAAATTTATATGTGCATATCTGTTACCCGATGGCCACCTACCTCCAGTAGACAATATCAGCCTGGCCCTTCCATAGAAACATAAAGTATGGGCACGTGGTGCCTCTCTGTGGTGCCCTTTATGAAGCGTATTTATTTATTTGATTTTTATTTATGTCATTTATAGTCTACCTTTCTCTCTACGACTCAAGGCGGATTACATAGTGTGAGATTAGTACAATCAGTATCAAGATCATTTCTATACAGTATCAAGGACATTACCGTTCAATGTCAAGGACATTTCCATAAACAATGATATAGGGTAAACAAATACAAATTTACAAAGACATAGCATTAGCAAGGGCCCGATACAGACCATAAACCAGGGCTTTTTTTCAGCTGGAATGCAGTGGAACGGAGTTCCGGAACCTCTTGAAAATGGTCACATAGCTGGTGGCCCCGCCCCTGATCTCCAGACAGAGGGGAGTTTAGATTGCCCTCTATGCTGCCATGCTGCTGGAGATCAGGGGGCGGGGCCACCAGCCATGTGACCATTTTCTCTGAGGGCAGCCCACTGAGTTCCACCACCTCTTTTCCCAGAAAAAAGCCCTGCCATAAACCATAGGTCAACCACTGTCAACCTAACCTTTGGCCAATGCTCTGCGCTGCAGTCTCAGTGAGCTGGAGGTGGGTTGGGTGCATGGATGCATGCTCATACTGTGAGGTCCACGATCTTGCCAAGGTTAGCAGGAGCCAGTGCACCCTGCGGGGCCTCAACGGGACTCAGCCAAGAGAGGGGAAGAGGTTAACCCCACCCAAGCCTTCCTCTTCTCTACCTGGGCGCTTCCTCTAGCCCAGGGGTCTCCAAGCTTTCTGAGCCTGCAGGCACCTTTGGAATTCTGACACAGCATGATTGGCACAGCCACAAAATGCCTGAAGCCATTTTTTTAAAAAAAAAATCTGCACAGCCAATCAGAAGCCTTGATAGGCAAAAGCCCCACCTGACCTCACTTGTTTTCTAAAAAAAACACTTAGTGGGCACCATCGGCACCATGATGGGGCCACTTGCTTTAGGTCCTGGACTGCTCTCCTTGGCCTCTATCTTTAGCGCTTATGAGGCTAATCTCCTGGGATGTGCCAGTCAGTGCTTTTTTTCAGTGGGAATGCAGTGGAATGGAGTTCTGGCACCTCTTGAAAATACTCGGCAATCGTGCATGAAAATAATATTGTTTCAAAGAATCCCGTGTGTTTTCCTCATTTCCCTCTTGAGAGTTCCACCACCTCTTTTCCCAGAAAAAAAACCCTGGTGCCATTCCCCTCTCCCTCCTCTGCCTCTTGTAGGGTGGTCATTCCCATGGGAGGCAAAGGGAGGGCGTGGCTCTCCCCTGGGCCCCTGTCACTGAGGCTTACCTGGGGAAAAGGCACCTGCCTTTCAGCAGGCTGTGCTGGCTGCACTGCTCTGCTGGTATTGCTCAGAAGGGCTGCCTTCCTGCATTGGGCCCTGCCACTGGGAGAGGTGACTGCTGGCTTCTGCTTCCCCTTACCTGGATCTCCAGATAAGCTTGGAGCTGCCCCCAGACACATACTAACAAAAGAAACATGAGAACTGAGAGGAAACATGGGCAGAGAGGAGAGATGGCACAAAGACAGCGTTGCACAAACAGACAGGCACAATGCTTATGAGTACCCGCCGTGTCTGGTTCAGCCCTAAGGCTTCCTGAGCCTGTGGTATGCCTTTTATGGGCATGGGGTCTTCTTGGTCTGAGCGAGCCCACAGTCAGTTCAACCCAAGAAGTGAACAAGCTGCACAAGCTCTTTGTGGTTATAACTGACATGCCGTTCAACGCTACTGTACAATGCTTGGATCAAGTTTCTGACCATAATTCTGAGCGTAATCAGCTTAATGTGTTTGCCATCAGTGCCAACATAATGTGCTTTTATTTTTAAAGCAGGGTTGCTAGATGCTCAAGCAATGGCAGTGGATTACAGGAACATCGGTTTTCGGGAATGCCTCGTGGAAGTGATGAGATACCTGGGCAGCCTTGAGAGCAAGAGCAGCGGCGTCGACCCTATCCAGCTGCGGCTACTTTCCCACCTAAACAACTACATTGCTGAAATGGAGCCTCCTACCAGAAATGCATCCCTCCTGCCCGTTCATTCCTGGCCTAAGTCACTTCTCTGGAAATCTAGCTACCCCATAGGGACATCCAACCCAGTGCATGTGCCTTGGAGGGAATGGGCGATTTGGTCTGCTTCGTCGGTAATCTATCCTGGTCCTGCACTGAGAGCAGCTCCAATGGGACACATCCCTAACGCAGTCGCACCAGCCTGTCCTAACGTCTTGTCTAGTTGGATTGCATCATCGCCATCAAAAAGCAGGCCTCCAGTGCTGACCTCGGCCACCTCCACTTCTGCATCTCGTGCAAGAGTCAGAGAGGCAGCCCCCAGGAGGAGCCAGTTGGCAGCACTTCTCTCCTCTTCTTCAGCTAGAGTTCCAATCACACCTGTTTACAGGTCTTCTCCTGCTTTGAATCCTCCTCCCCAGGGATCAGAAATCACAACTGAGACAGCTGGACGTTGCCGTTTCAGGTCTACTGAAATTGGAGCTTTTTGACCAACAGCAATTGAGTTTGTTAAACAGCACCACATTTAATAACAACAACACTTGGCTGTATGCAGCACTCGCTTCTCCTTTACATATATTCAAAGGGTCTTTTCATAAGCTCAGTACATTCTATGGGGGAGGCATGATCTTTGCAGGAAGTCACAGGCAGAAAATGTTATTTTCCCCCCTTTGCATTCAGGAATGACAGAGGGACTGGGCTTGTGCAAATGTTAGGAATGACTATTGCTTGTGCATATCTAATAACACACATGTTGGCTGCCGTTTGGAACCATTAAAACGTTTTTATACTTTTGGCTTTTGTGCTTGTTAGAGGCTGAGTGCTCTTGTATCCCCCCCCAGGAGTACACCCCCCCCCCCGCCCCTGCATTTGCTCAGCTATTCTTTCTTGGTTTCTTTTCCTTTGGCTCAACCTGTGACTACCCTCTCAAGTGTAGTGTTAACATATGCTGTTTGTTAAAAACACGACACCCCACATAGATAAGGAAGGGAAAGTAGTAGGGGTGCCAGCAGGCCTGGAGAAAAATGTCTTGTGCCTTGAACAGAGGCATAATGAGAAATGGGCAGCGGAAGCTTTTCATGGCTTGGTAGTAAATAACATCACCTGGTAAATAACAGCTGTTATTAAAGGGATCAGATTTTTTTTTCTTCACGCGGTTGGCAATCTTAGAGAGGAGGGCTCTTGGTGTTGGGAACCCATGTTTTGCAGTCCGACTTCTGCATATGCATTTCCTCTCTCCCTATGTAATATGGAGACGTTTTGTACCAGCTAAGCTGCTCCCTGCATGGTCCACCTATACAGGAGACACAGGAAAAGTATAATGGTGCAAAAGTCCCATTGACTTTGAGCCCCCAAATGCTGGTTGACTTCCACCAGACACTAATGCAAGTATGTGGAGTCCAGCCGTCCTTGTGTATGAACAAATACCAGGCACAGTACTGCACTCCAACCAGTGGTACTACTGGTAAGGGTCTCCTAACCACTTTCTCCTTGCAGGATCAGACCAAGGGCTGCATAGTCCTAATGTATGCTCTAAAGGCAGCAACCTCACTAGACAGGGCTCGGCCTTGTCAATGCCCAATTAGAAGACCTTCTGGGAGCCCCCAAATAAGGCCACCCTGATTTCTATGATGGGTTATAAATATAATAAATAAATAAAATAGTTACTGAAGTCTGAAACCCTGGAATAGGTGACTTTGGCCTTTCCCTTGGCTTTTTCCAGGCTGCCCTTCAACAGGTACAGAGACAACCACATGCCTCACTCTAAGTGCAATGCAGACCAGAAGCAAAGCCTCACCAGTGAGACCACCAGTGGCTGCTTCCCTAGAGGGCTGTCACCCTGTTGTCCTTACAGGGCTTCTAAACCTGCATGGTGGGCGGCAATGGAACAGGTGCAGTTGTACCCGGAATGGAGGTGCCACGATGGAAGAGTGCTGCACCAGTTGTGACTGTCATACAGTTGGAATGTGGACAGTTCCACAATGTGGCTGGGACTCTCTCATTCACAAGTGTGAGGAAAAGGTGAAATTGTTTCAGCTGTGTCTCTGTTGTCAATAACACACACACACCTTTTTGCTCATCCCAACAGTCAGCAAGATAGAGCACACATGCTGAGGAGGGAGGGTAGGAGAAACTAGAGTCTTCCATCAGATTTCTAACTTCTCCTGGGCCTTGCCAGTGAAACATCAGCAAGCCCCCTATAGTCTTTCCTTAGTTGCCTGGTTGTGCATTGTGTGAATAGCTGGTTTGTTCTCGGGAGGGCAACATGATGGACCTTTTGCCATGCACTGAATGATGTATAGTGTGCATTGGTAATAAGCTGCAACACTGTGAGGTGGTTGACAGTGGAGTTGTCGTGGAATATGTGGGTTTCCAAACTCCAGGTGCAGCCTGGAGATTTCCTGGAATTTCAACTGATCTCCAGTCCAGACTACATAAATAAGTTCCCTGGGGGAAATGGGCACTTTAGACAGTGTACTGTATGATATTATACCGTGCTGAGTTCCCTCCCCTCTCCAAATCTTGCCCTCCCAAGGATCCACCCCCAAATTTCCAGGAATGTCCAAACCTACAGTAGGCAATTCTATTGCTGTGCAAATGGTTGTCAGTGTTTCTACATTAGCTTTTTTCGTTCAGGTATTTTGCTCTCTGCTTTGCGGTTGGGAGTGTAAAAGAAAGGACACACCACCGCACGATGTCTGCCTGTGGCTTAGCAGCACCATGGCACTGTGCTGCCGATCTGGAAAATCATACTATCTGTTCCTGCCCCCTGCTGGCAAAGTCATGAATGTCTACAAAGCTGCATGCAAGTTCTGGAAACCAAAATGAAAAGGCAAGCACATTTGAATGATATGCAAGCAATTCTTGTGTTCAGCCCAAGGACCAGGTCCATCCATCCAGGATACATTTTTAACCCTTCTTTCATGCTCCAATGCAGGAAAACTGCTACCTGGTTAAATCTTTGTCACCTGTCATTCACATCCTTGTTAATACAAAACAAACATATTCAGGGCTTTTTTTCTTGGAAAAGAGGTGGTGGAACTCCCCTCTATCTGGAGATCAGGGGACGGGGCCACCAGCCATGTGTCCATTTTCAAGAAGATCTGGAACTCCATTCCACCGTGTTCCAGCTGAAAAAAAGCCCTGAACATGTTTAATTAAAACAGAAAAGATACAATGCTGAGATGTTTCCTACATTTCCAACATTAACTCCAAACCCAAAGGCTAGTGTAGCAGTTAGGATCTTACTTTCAATTCCTATGGGGATGCTACTGCGCCAACCAATGTCCTTCATGCATCACCTGGAAGAGTGAAAATTATACTCCTGCAAAGGCTGAACAATCAGGTGGGCAGAAACTCCTACTGACTTTCCTCAGCAATGTTTGGGGGGCGGGTCTGTACCCTTCCTCAGTGAGTAATTTTTGAAGACATGCCAGAGGAGAATGTCTGCAGTAGAGTAGATACTGTAGTTATATCAGCCAGTAATAGATACTCAACTTTATAATAACAAAGATCCCAGTAAAAAGATACTTTGAATAACTGCCTCAGATAAACAGCTTCTAGCCTTCTTATATGGCAGAACTGGAGCTGTCCGTGCAGGATACATAGATAAGTTTTAGGAATTAATTGAAAAGGTCTGTTTGCAAACTAGCAGCCATGCATCCCCAAGCATCCAGTCAGAGGAACTAAAGATGTACAAGCATCTTTTACTACACAATCAGTGCCTTCTTCAGAGTTTATAATCTCACAACCTGATTTGTCTGTGTAGAGCTGAGGAACAAAGGAAAACAGATACTCCTAAAGATATCTCCTGTTGACACCTTGGTCTTCAGTCTGTTTTCCCACTTCACACATGTACTGAGCAATTATCTTTGTAAGATTTGCTGCCATAAGGACAAGCTCAGGTTTATGTCTCAGACAGGTTCCACATTTGTTCTGCCATAATCTGTGGTGTCGACATTGATGTGAGCTGTACTATTACTATGAAAATTGTGGGATTGAATACAAAAATAGTTGACCATCTATGACTCAGATCTATGTTTTGATGCCAGTATGATGTAATGGTTAGACTGACAGTAGGATCTGGGACAGCCAGGTTCAAATCCCCCCTCTGTCATAGAAATTTGCTGGGTGACCTTGGGCCAGTCACACTGTCTCAGCCTAACCTACCTCAGAGAGCTGTTGTGAGGATAAAATGGAGAATAGGGGAACAACGTATGACACTTTGAGTTCCCATTGGGGAGAAAGGCAAGGTATAATTGAAATTGTTGTTGTTAATAACAACAACAATAATAAAGATTTTAAGTTCAGCATCTCTGCGAGAAACCTACGATGGTTATTCCAGTAGTAATAGGAACAATTCTTAAAGGACTAACTAAACATCTAGGTGATATCAGCATAGACAGGATAACAACTGGCCACCTGCAAACAGCAGCACTACTTGGAACATGCCACTTACTAAAGGCAAATATTTTTGCAACCCCTGCTGAAAGCTGTTTTCAGAGAAGACAGAGTATCATGGAAGGCCGTAAATTGTTTCACTTTGCCTAGAGAACTTAGATAAGACCACATTCTTTAGGCTACTGTCTCATGAGAAGGGGGAAATAGATACAAGAAAAGCATATTCGTTCCCTGTATCTATGAGCAGAACCACAAGTGACAAAAGGCACAGGTTGGACACTTGTCAGCTTCCCTCAAGTTTTGGTGGGAAATGTAGGCATCCTAGTCTTGCAGCTTGGCTCTCTGACTGCTGTCCAATGGACTTTTCAACTGTCAGTTGTCCAACATTCCGCCAAGCTGCCTACATTTCCCATCAAAACTTGAGGGAAGCTGACAAGTGTCCAACCTGTGCCTTTTGTGGCTTGTGGTTCTGCTCTGAAACTCTGGATTCTAAAGTTTGGAAGTCAGCAAAAAGTGAGAAATTCCAAGTCAGCAAAAGGTAGTGACCAAATAAGGGGAATTACAAAGTTACATTGATAGATGCACTATCGCAACACTAGCTAAGAGAACTGAGCAGTGGGCAATTAAAATAACTATAGAGATCAGATGTATGTAAAGGACCAATTGCAAATTGTTCAGCAGGCAGTTCCCTGTGTACTAGGAAAATGTCTTCAAAACTGCTTGTAAGCTTTATGTTCTCTGGTACGCTTTAGCTCTTCTTTTGAAGAATGTACCCAATATTGCAATATTAATAAAAATACTTGAAGCACGCCCTTGTCTGTCTCCGCCTCAGCTCTGAAGAATCTGGGTAAGGAAAGGCCGCTTAATTTGTGTAACAAATTAACTCTGCATTCCTAAACAGAGTTACTCTTGTCTACGACTATTGGAATCAAAGGCCTTAGACTGGTGTAACTCTGTATAGGACTGCACTGTACGCGCGGTAAATATCAGGTCGTTTTAAAACTGTGTTTGGTGTAGTGCGGCACTGCTCAGGCCTCTGGGCCAAATGAGCGGTATTGTCAAAGTAAATTATACTGGGATTTAGCTACTGGAGGGGAGGGAGAAGGAGGGTATTTTTGCTTCACGGTGGGAAAGGACGAGGCTCGCCCAGTCTGAAGGACACCGAAGGCGGCGGGCTGAGGGGGCCCGTTGCCGCCCCCATCTCAGCCTCTGGGGCTCCTCCGGCCGGGAGGTGCCGCTGTAGCCGGCGGCCGCTTCCCTCTGCTGGCCGGGCGCCCGTCCCGCCTCCATCTCGGCGGCCTGGGCCCAGGAGGCCTCGCGGGGGCTGCGGCGGCGCCCTCAGCGGCCCTCTCGGCCCGGCCTATAAAGGGGCTTCCGCGGGCAGCGCCGCCTCCTCTCTGCTCGCGGCCTCGGAGGAGGAAAGGAAGGAAAGAAGCATTAAAAAATCTTTTAAAAAAACCCTTAAAAAGAGCAAAAAAGGAAAAACCAAAGGAAAAAATCCCGCTTGCTGACCCAGGAGGAGGGTGACGGACAGCGGAGCGCGTGAGGAAGGAAGGCAGGGAGGGAAGGAAGGAAGGAAAGAGGAGAGCGGCGGACTGAGGCGCCTTCGCCCCCTTCGCCTCGCTCACGCCCGGCCTCGCTTCTCGCCCCGCAACTGAAGCTCGCCGTTGGTGTCTTCCCCCACCTAAAAACAGCGCCTTATTAACGCCCCCCCCCCCCAATTCTCGGTCGTTAACTGCCCTTTCGGTCCCTGACGCCCCTTGTGTGTGGCTCGGATCGACTCCCGCCCCCAGTTCATTTTTGCAGCTTCTCTGTACTCCCTGCCTTGCTTTTTATCCCTCCTGTCCCCCAAATCTGGTTTTTCTGCAGTCTGCCCCTTCAGAATATCTCGGACTCCCCCGTCTCTTCAGTCCAGCTCCTCTCTCTCTATTGAAAGCCTTTTTGGGCTCCCACTTTTTGGGTGGGGGGGGGGAGATTTTCCACCACCCTCTTTGGGCTCCCTTTCTCAGCCCTTTTACCTCGCGAATTCACTGTCCCTTTTTTTTATTTTAAGATTTTAACTCGCTGGACAACTGAAAGGAAACTTTATTGTACGCGTAGATGAGCCGGGATCTATTTTGTGTACGTTGAATAAATAAAAATTATGAGAGGGGGGGAAACCCATCAATAGGTGTTTAAGATAATATAGTTTTTGTTTTCTCAGAGTTATTTTTTTAATCAGAGAGACAACATTAGGACTGAAACAGTTAATAATTACTTGAAGTAGTTTCTCCCAGTTGGATATTTTGCAAGGAGAGAGTGGAAGAAATTTATTTTTAAAGGTGTAATTGGAAATTATTTAAGTGAATGTTTAACTTTTTAGAAAAGTTCATGCCTCTTCCTTTTTTATCGGGTATGAAGGAATTTTTTTCTGCACAGATACTCTACCCAGTGATGTCTCCATCCCTCTTAAAAACTACATTTTGAAATTTGCACTTTTTGTGTTAGCTGCTTTTTCTTCTCCAGTGCAAAGGGCTGTCTTCAGTAGCCCTTACAATCTGTTCTTCTGGCCCTAACTAGTGCTGGTTTTAAATTCTAGTGGGTGTGTTTCAAAGGTCTTGTTTTAAAATAACTTAAACACCCAATAGTAGCACCTGGGTGTTTGTGTGGAGAGTGGAAGATGAACACAGCTGCTAGTAGTTACCCAATGGCATCATTATATGTGGGTGACCTGCACCCTGACGTCACAGAGGCCATGCTCTACGAGAAGTTCAGCCCTGCTGGCCCTGTGCTTTCCATCCGTGTCTGCAGAGATATGATCACCCGTCGCTCCCTGGGATATGCTTATGTCAACTTCCAGCAGCCAGCAGATGGTGAGTATGGGTGCAGGAGCAGGGCCTGCCCGAGATATGTTCCGTTTCATGCCAGAAGTTGAGCAACCTGTCCCAGCGTACATCCCCCTCTTTTATCAATTGGGTAGGGTTAGACCTGGGGCCATGTGTGTGGTGAAAAGGTTTGCTAGCTGTCACGGTGAGGTTTGTCTTCTTTTTTTAAAAAAAAATTTAATTATTCATTTCAACAATAGCAGTAGTGAGGTTTATCTTCTAATGGTCAAGTGGTGCTGCACATATGTTGTGTACTCTGTGGATGATGCAGGAATATTAGGGTAAATGGGCTGGGAAAAGCAGTTTACTCTGTATAATTGTACCACTCAGCTGGGCCTATGATTTTACCAAGTAGTAAAATTTCACCTTTATTCCATGGTAATTGCAAGTGTTGTTCTCATGTTGACATTTGGAAAGATATTTTCCCTACCAAACTAATTCATGTTTGGGGTCTGACTAGTACATTTGTGTCCCACCCTTCCTCCAAGTAGCTCAGAGTGATGTTCCTGATTCTCTTTTCCCCTCTTATTGGGACAACAACCCTATGATTGGGTGAGGACCGAGAAAGAGAATGACGGTTTCAAGGTCACCTAGCAAGGCCTATGGCAGAGTAAGGATTTAAACCTGGGTGTCCTAGATCCTAATCTTAACTGCTACACCAGTGACCCGGTGGAGATTTCTTAGGCTCAGGATAATTACATATCCAGTGACTAGGGATTTCACCACATGCTTTCTATGTCTGAACTTGGGAAACTCTTTATTGTGCTACATTGACTGAGCACTTTGAGGTGAGAAGCTTTAATCCAATTACAAATTTCTGTGTACTCAAGGTGTGTGCCAGCCACTGTTTGCTTGAATCCTTTATTTAGAAACCATGCACTTACTAAATCCTCATTTTTCTTGCTTAATGTTCATTTGTTGAAGATATCTTCAAAAAACAGTACAAGAAAGATGGGCATTCAAAAAGTTTTGAAAGGATGATCTTATCCTGTGTGCTTTGAAATCTTCAAGGAAGCTAAAGTTCATTTTCCTTGATGTTCTAGTGGTTAATCATGGATAGATTCATATTACTAGTTCATAATGTGCCAATAAATTTAGCATAGTGAACTTTTCTCAGCTGAAGATTGCCGCCTGCATGTAATGGATTATGAGGAATGCTTCAGGTGAGACCATGTGGTAATGGGCAGTATAAATATCCTCTCTTCAATTTCCTGTGGAGGATGCCCAAGCGCATACCTGGTTTTGATCCTAAAACTAAAAATGATAATAGAAATACATTTCTCGTAGTGGAGGAAAGATCTTCCAGAGAAGCCATGTTTACTTAATAAAGGTGTTGGATTCTGCATCATATGCAGTTGGACCAAGCCTTTAAGGCCCTGAGCATCAGCATGTTGTCAGTCTGTTCTGGAGAAAAGAAGTCAGATCATGTAGGTATTCTGAAGCCGCTAGAACATTGAATCATAGAATCATAGAGTTGGAAGGGGCCATACAGACCATCTAGTCCAACCCCCTGCCCAGTGCAGGATCAGCCTAAAGCATCTCTGACAAGTATTCATCCAGCCTTTTCTTGAAAACTGCCAGTGAGGGGGAGCTCACCACCTCCCTAGGCAGCTGATTCCACTTTTGAACTACTCTGACCATGAAAAAGTTTTTCCTAATATCCATCCGGTACCTTTGTGTATGTAATTTAAGCCCATTGCTTCGGGTCCTACCCTCTGCTGCCAACTGGAACAGCTCCTTGCCCTCCTCCAAATGACAGCCTTTCAGATATTTAAAGAGAGCAATCATGTCCCCCCTCAACCTCCTCTTCTCCAAACTAAACATTCCCAAGGCCCTCAGCCTTACCTCATAGGGCTCAGTCTCCAGACCCCTGATCATTCTCGTTGCTCTCCTCTGCACCCTCTCGATTTTGGCCACATCCTTTTTGAAGTGAGGCCTCCAGAACTGCACACAATACTCCAGGTGTGGTCTGACCAAGGCAGTATAGAGAGGGGCTATGACCTCCTGCGATTTTGACGCTATGGCCCCTTTGATACAACCCAAGATTGAATTAGCCTTTTTTGCCACCGCATCACACTGACTGCTCATATTTAGTTTACAGTCCACTCTTGGACTGTCACTCCAAGCCAAAATGGTGACATTAAAACAAATACCCGAAAGAAGTCTATATGTTTTTGGATAGCTTGATAGCTATTGAGTTTATGCAGGGTCTTATTTCTATTAACACTGTGCTTTGGAAGCATTTGGTGCACCTTCACAATTCTGTGCGATGTGCATGAAACACACACACATACCCCTCAGTGCTGATGGTAGCACTTGTCTGCGTCACATTTAGCTTAACGAGTAGGGGAAATGCTCACCATGATGAGTGAGGTCATAGAAGGTTAATGGTAGAGTAGCTGTACTCTGTTTGGAAGTTGTAACACATAACCAGGATAATTCAAGTCCATCAGTACCTTAAAGACCAGCAAGATTTCCAGGATATAAGCTTTCAGTAGTCAAGGTCCCTTCGTCCAGTGCCTGGATGTTGACCTTTAAGGTGCTACTAGACTCTCGTCTTGCTCTTCTAATGCAGTCCAACACAGCAATTCACCTAAAACTGTATAACTAGGATTTATTTTATTTATTTATATTTCAGTTTATATACCGCCCATCCTCAGGGGCTCTGGGCGGTGAACAAGTTAAAATCAATAAAAACAAGAAAACAACAATACTAAAATCAACATACAAAACAATAATGAAATAAATTAACCAAGTGCAATGGTGGGGAGAACCCCCACCCCAAAGGTGGGAGGCTGACATAGCACCGCCTCCTTCAACCACCGAACGCCTGGCGGAACAGCTGTCTTACAGGCCCGGCGGAACGATAATATGTCTCGCTGGGCCTCCATTGACAGAGCATTCCACCAGGCTGAGGACAGGACTGAAAAGGCCCTGGCCCTGGTTGAAGCGAGGCGGGATTCCTTAGGGCTGGGGACCACCAGTAAACATTTATCCGATGATCGAAGCGGTCTCCGGGGAACATACAGGGAGAGACGGTCCCAAAGATATGCCGGTCCCAACCCGCTCAGGGCTTTAAAGGTAAGAACCAGTACCTTGAACCTGATTTGGAATTCAACCGGAAGCCAGTGCAGCTGGCGCAGGACAGGTGTGATATGTGACTGGTAGGATATACCAGTCAGGACCCACGCCGCCGCATTCTGGACCAGTTGTAGTTTCCGGATCAGGCCCAGGGGTAGCCCAGCGTAGAGTGAGTTACAGTAACCTAGCCTGGAGGTGACCGTTGCATGGGTCACTGTAGCCAGGTCCTGGGGCGTCAGGTAGGGGGCAAGTTGTCTGATCTGATGAAGATGGAAAAATGCAGACTTGGCAACTGCCGTGACATGGGCCTCCATCGATAGGGAGGCATCCAGGAGCACGCCCAGACTCTTCACCACTGGCAAAGTTGCCAGTGGTGTCCCATCCAGGGCAGGGAGCTGGATCCCAACATCTGGCAGTCCCCGTCCCAGCTGCAGGACCTCCGTCTTCACCGGGTTCAGTTTCAGCTTGCTCTGTTTCAACCATGACTTTGTGACCAGCTATGCAGTCTGCACAAACCTCTGGTCTTTCACCAGGCCCTGCCCATCACATGGACGACTAGAGATCAGGACAATGTTGCACTGGTCTCCCCAAAATTGGAGTTGTCTGGCCGTGCTGTTCCTTGCATGCAGAACGTGGCACAATCTTGTAGAGTAAACAGAGAGCTTGTTAATAACTGCTTAGAAATGCAGCCTATCTACTACCATAACTATTGAAATGTGCATGTTCTTAAAGCAATTTTGGAGCAGCTTTTAATCGTACTGGAAGCCATAGTCTTAGAGGAGAATTCTGCATGGCAGGGTCCAGCACATTTCACTGTGTGGTGAAGCATGCTGTAGAAACCTCCAACTCTTCCTTTTTGCTTGCCTGCTGCGTTTCATAGTGCTTGCTTCTTTTCAGCAGGATCTCTGTTCAGTTGCAAATGGCGTATTTTGGGAGTTGCTGTCGTTGCCAGCATGTGTCTCTCTGGAGCCCCTCTTCCTGCTATAAATAAACACTGCCAAATTTGACTAGCTGGGCTGAGGATCCACTTGTAATGGAACTCCTTTGGTTAACACAAGACAACTGATCCTTCTTAAATCATGGCACCTCTTTCCTTGTAGTGGGGATAGTATGAAGGTACAGGTACTTGGGAAAGGAGTATGAACCTTTGAACATTTCCAGCCATGGCTCACCCTTGCGTGGCCAGCCAGACCTTCCGCCTCCACATGTAAAAGTAAACGGAACCTTCAGAGATCTGAGAAGCTGATGAAGTCGTGCGCTGACTACAGGCTTGCTAGCTACTTGGGTGACAATCCTTTTTTCTTTTCTTTTTTTGTTCCATGCTGTTACGGAATGTGGTTTGCATCTTAGGAATAACTCTTGGATCCTGCTCTGCTCCTGCATTTTCAGGTGTCTGCCCTGGCCTGGAGCGATTCTTCCAGCTTTGGCTGGTTCATCAGTCCAGTTACTCATGCCATATTAATTCTAGATTATTATTTGTTCTGGAAGGGGCTGTCCTTGAATATGATTTGGAATTTTCTGCTGGTAAAATTGTTGCATCCAACTTCTGCCTAGTGCTGGTGAGATCATATTACACTAACTAAAGCAACCTCACTGTTGTTTCCAGGCCAGATTCAGGGGGCTGATCTTAGCATAGGCATGTTTCTGTCCTTTGTTTCTCACAGTGTTAGCTCCCGCTTGAACCTCCTCATTCACTTCAGAGGTTGGAAAGACCCATCTCCCAAGATCAAGGTTGGCCTTCAGGCATAGCAGAGCATTTACTGTAGCTGTCTTTCCCCATGAAATCTGTTGTGTTCCTTTACTACATGCATTCTGGAAGGGAGTGAATACCATCCCACTTATTTCTCATTTTAAATTTAAGACTTCATTGTCTCCTGTCCTTTTATCTCTGCTGCTTTTATCTAATATTATATAGGTAATACTGGTTTTATTGATATTTAAGTGTTTTGTTGCTATATTATCATTTTACCTTTGTTGTGCCCTGTTTTAGAATTGTCCAAAGTGGCTCAGAACTCTGTTAAATGAAGAAGAAAGCTTTATTTTGTAGGGTTATATATGTTGCTTTGGGAATGATTGTTGAACAATGCATTGTGAGTAAGAGGAATGGTTGGGGAGGGACTGTGGCTTAATGGTACAGCATCTGCTTGGCATGCAGAAGGTCCCAGGTTCAATGCCCAGAGTCCCCAATTAAAAAGGATCTGATAGTATCTTACTACATAAAAGCCTAAGCGTGTTTGAGACGACTCATCGCTTATCCCAGGGCACAGGCATGGTAGCACGCCCCTAGCGGGGATAAGCAGAGAGTCACCCCCCCCCCCCATACTGTGGCAGCCCAATCTGGCCCTAAAAGGGCTGGAATGGCTGCTGCCGGGTGCAGGAACACGCCGGGCACCTGCCTCCCCCCCTGCACTCCCAGCTGGCTGCCCAAACAGATGCAGGAGCTCGCCAGGCACTTGCCTCCTACCCCCCACCCCTGCTCCCAGCCTCCTGGGCTGGCAGACCTGGCCTCCATTCCCTCAGAGACCAGGTCTACCTTCCCCTGCCTTGGCTGGGCTGGTAGACCTGGCCTCTGGACCCATGGAGGCCAGGTCTGCCAGAGCTGGGGCTCTGTTGCTAGTGTGATATAAAGGACCTCCACCCAGAGATCCTGGAGAGCCATTTCCAGTCTGAGTAGTAAAAATACTGAGCTTGATGGACCAACAGTCTGATTCTGTATAAGGCAACTTCAGGTCTCCATGTGTATGTTTTGTGCATAGGAAAGCACATAGAATTGTGGGGGAAATGGTCTTGGTGAATTGCAGTTGAATATCAACAGGTAATTTGAGGAATAGCCAGAATGATACTTTATATTTACTGCTTCCTGAATGCACCTGAGGATTTGGGTTTTGGAATATTCTATACTAGGAAAGAGACGCATTCAACTTGGCTAGAATGAGCAGGTCCAGTTTCGATGATAAGGTTTTGGTTGAGAAGCCTTATGGAAACAGTCCTTGAATACCCATCTGCCTCACCCCTTAGGCACCTGCTTTCTTGTCACCTCCCCTGCTACTTACTGCTACCTAGACTGTCCTCACTCACTTACTGCTATCTCAGCTGTTTGCCTTGGCTGTTTTTAGTAGGGAGAAACATACAGGAAAACCCTGTGCAGTTCTTTCTAGTTAGGAACAATTCTAAGAACTAGTGTCGCCCAGTGGTTAGCATGCTGGACTAGGATCTGGGAGACTCAGGTTTGAATCCCCACTCTGCCATGAAAGCCCACAGGCATGTTGGATCAGTCACTCTCTCAAGCTAACCTACCTCACAGGGTGGTTGTGACAATAAAATGGAGGTGGGGAGAATGCTGTTATAATTCTCTTAGGATCCCCATTGGGGAAAAAAGCCAGACATGAATATCTAAATACAAATACATTCTGACTGAACAGTGCATGGGATCTCATGCTAATTTCAGGCTCCCCCTCCCCAGTTAAAAATCAGCTTCTCTTCTTTCAACTCACTGAGAATGCAGTTTGGCCTGAAACTCTGCCCAAGCCTCTGAATTTTATGAACAGAATCCTGATGCGAGTGTGTCACAGTGCTTTTAATAAGCTACTCAGTGCAAAAATAGAACCCTGAAGGAGGATTAGTGAGAGTTGCAGAAGCTTTAGAATGTGACAGATAAGATTTCCTGGGTAGTGGAAGCAGGACTTCTGTGGTCTTCACTGGAGTAGGGCGATGAACATTGCCTCATTGCACAAAGGTGATGAGGCTGGAGCATGTGGGGAAAAACCAAATGTGTTGCTGTGAGTTTTGTAATGCTGTTTAGTAACAGTCTAGTGTTTTTTTAATCATCCATAGGAATGCAGATGTTCTGTGTTCCTTGCTGGGATCTACACCCTTTTCCTTTTGTCATATTTATTTTGGTGAAATACTCAAACATGTGTACATCCCGTCACATACGTTCTCCTATCTCCAGCTTCACTACTTTTTAATCCTGTGGTTTTTTAATTGTAAGCTGCCTCAAAAAATATTTTAAATAATCAAGATTTGCTGAAATACCTCCTAGATGCTTGATGTGAGCAAAGCAAAACATGCCGTGAAGGCAGCCATTATTCAGGGCCCCTCCAATCATGCAGAGGGAATCGCTTCCCTTTTTCATCAAGGTAAAGCCTTACTTTTCCTTATTGCCTTTAACCCTGCAGCTGAGCGAGCTCTGGACACCATGAACTTTGATGTGATCAAAGGGAAGCCCATCCGCATCATGTGGTCTCAGCGGGACCCGTCCCTGAGGAAATCCGGGGTAGGGAATGTCTTCATTAAGAACCTGGACAAATCCATAGACAACAAGGCGCTCTATGACACGTTCTCAGCTTTTGGGAATATCCTTTCCTGCAAGGTTAGACTTGGCATCTTCCCTGAATTTTCAAGAAGGCCAGTTTTGATGTGTCTTCTTATAACATCTCAAGGGGGCTGATGGGGTCTTAACTTGGACGCATGTGATGTGGAGAAAGAGTGATGGTGTTAGAGACGCTGCGTATGCAAACCTAGGAAAAAGAAATCAATCACTCTACAGGTTTGGAGACAAAAGAGCAAGGTTAACTGTGTTCATGCCCGTGTTTTGGTCTCCCTTCCTTGGCCCCATAAGCAGTGGAATTGTTCTTCTGAAAACTTTCTCTGAGCTTTTATCTAGACTCTTACGTAATCGCTAGATGCAACTGTGGAGTTTCTGTACTTGAGACGAGAGGCTAATTGGTGGCCAGGGCTGCTTCTGGGCAGGGAAACGTAGAAATTCATGCTCTTAAAGATTGAACTGCAATTAGTGTGTTTTCAGTCATATCGCAGGTGTAGGAGAGTGCTTCGTTCTTGTGTTCACTTTCTCTCTAACATTCATGTTAGACTTTTGGCATTGCTGAGGCTTAGGTGAAGCGAGATGACAGAGTCGGTCATCTCTGCCCCATTTTTTTTGCAGGTGGTGTGCGATGAGAACGGCTCGAAGGGGTACGCGTTTGTGCACTTTGAGACGCAGGATGCTGCGGACCGGGCCATTGAGAAGATGAACGGCATGCTGCTGAACGACCGCAAAGTGTGAGTGTCTCGGCCAGAAGCAGCCGCAGCCACCGCATGAGCCGTGATGCGTCTCAGTATTAACACACAAGGCTGCTGGTTATCCTGGCCCAAGCCTTGGCCTGCTGCCTCTCTACTCCAGGGCTGGTGAGTTTCCCTGCCCGAGCCACAGCCTAGACCCCCTGGTGCCAGGGGGCCTGTCTTCACTTACCACCTGCTGGGCTTGGTTCAGTGTCTTGTGCTTACCTTGTTCAGCAGTGTCGGGTGGGTGTTCTTAGCTTGCTGCCTCTTCGGTTTGAGAATGGGGGACATCTCCTCTGTCTCTTACCCTCTTATGTCTGCCCTTCTCACATCCTCTTTCTTCTTGTTCCCTTCTCCTGAAACCATGCTCTGCCTTTCCACTGTTGCAGGTGAGAGGTTTATTTCATCGTAATTGGTCTTTTCCTCTTTCAGATTTGTTGGCAGATTCAAATCCCGAAAAGAGCGTGAGGCAGAATTGGGAGCCAAAGCCAAGGAGTTCACCAATGTTTACATTAAAAATTTTGGGGACGATATGGACGACGAGAGGCTTAAGGAGCTCTTTGGCAAATACGGTAAATATCCCCACGGTGGGTTGTCAGTGTTCTGTGGCTGGTATCTTGGCTGCTATTAAGGGCAAGGAAATTTTGTAAGAATTTACCCTTCAGGCTACTTATCTGAGGAGTAAATCTCAGCTAAGGAGTTTGATCAAAGGAAAGATGGAAAAATATCCTAAAGCAGGACAAGATGAGACAGATTATCTGAAGAGAAATTAACTGTTGGGTGTCGAAATAGCTCATGTTCAGTTTTACATGGGGAGGGGCAGTCCTTATAGCACTGCTTTCCATTTTGAAGGGTTCTCCTTGATGTTTGCTGTATGCCGTTTTTGCTAATTCGGTTCTTCTGGCAACAGGCAAGACCCTCAGCGTGAAAGTCATGACAGATCCTACTGGGAAGTCCAAAGGCTTTGGCTTTGTGAGCTTTGAAAAGCATGAAGAAGCCAACAAGGTATTAACTGGTCCTCTTTCAGAGCAGGCCCTCAGAATCTAATGTCGCATGTCATTTTAAACTATTACCTGCTTCTGAGTTGAAAAACAGGACTTAAGTTTATGCATAGTTACCCAGAAATCGTTCTGATATTTGCCAACAGGTGAAGGACTTGCTCCACTGCCCTCCATCCAAAAACTGAGAATGGGGTAGTTGCAGTCTTTAAAAGAAACCTGTTCATAGTTAAGATTCAGCAGTTATCCAGTGGTGGTGATTACCTCATGATTGGATCCCTAGATAAATGAAGCATTTCTGTATGTTTGCAGGGAGCATTTGTGGCCATTCACAGGTCTGTTTCTTTTCCCCCTAAATTAGAATAAAGAATGTAAGATCAAAGACTAGAGTTTAGAAAAAAGAAAAAGAAATATAACCATCACCCTGAAAATTAAGACTAGATTTCCAAAACTGAATGAAGGGTTCCCAAATAGCAAACATCAGTTTAGGCTGTTTTCTGTCTTTAAGACTAATACATGCTGTTAATTGAATTGCACAGTGTGCCAAACTTTTTAAATCCATTCCTTGATTTAAAAAAAAAATGGTTGGCCTTTCAGTCGACCTCTGCTCCCCTCCCTTCTTACCTAGATGGGAGGACTTACTGGGGCCAGGCTTAGCAGCAACCACCAAGCAACTTGCTGCCATGCAATTTGCACAACTCACCTAGGTGTGGATGACTTGATGCCACACAATTTACCTGGGCCTAATGACAGCCTCCACACAACTTGCACAGCATGGCCAGGTTTGGCAGCAGCCACCCAACAAACTACCCAAGTGACCTTCTACTGCATGTCATTTGCAACTTGGCCAGCCATTTCCCAGGGAGGTGCTGCTAGGGGGAAGGAAATAGGGAAGACAAAGCTACTGTGGTGTGGTAGTTGGAGAGTCAGACTAGGATCTGAGGGGTCCAGGGTCAGATCCCCACTCAGCCCTGGAAACTTTTGGATGACCTTGAGTCAGTCACTCTCCATCTAATCCACCTCATAGGGCTGTTGTGAGGATAAAATGGAGGAGAGGAGAATGATGTAAACAACTTTGAAATCCCTGTTGGAGAGAAAGATGGAGTATAATTGAAGTAAATAGTAAGGCTGAAGACTAGGGGGAACCAGATAAAAGAGAGGTTGATTGGTGAGTGCGAAGGAGAGCAGGGGAAAGAAGAAGATATGGAGGCTGCCAGGAGGAGAGGGATAAGAAATAATGTAGGAAATGGGATACAGGGGCAAACTGACATGACTCCTGCAGTCCTTACAGGTTCTCCACTTGTATCTATTTCTGTAGAGAGCTTTTAGCTTCTTTTGCTGGCCATGTGTTCCAGACCCCTTGGAGTGCCTGTCTTATTTATACTGATTTATTGATTAAAAGATTTCTAGGCTGTTTTTCCTAGAACTTTGACAATTAAAACCTCAGTCAGAGATTCGTGTCCAAAATCTAAACTAAATACCCAGATCAGAAAGAAAGACTCTTAGATTTGTTTGGCATAAAATTTTAAGTTTTTAGTTAGGTCAAGACAATATCCTCTTTTCCCAGACATTTGGTTACAGAGATTGTATGTGGGGTTCTCCCCCCTCCCTAACACACACACCTGTTTATGCAGCCTTCTGTAATTATACCATCTCCTCTTGATTTCTGCTATTCTTTCTTGAATTTTGCTTGCTCTTGCTTTTAGAATATTTACAGCTTCTATTTTTTTCAAATATGTACTACTTTCCTTTATATTAGATGCTGTTTTATTGATTATATTGTATAAAGATTTTTTCTGTTTTTAGAAGTAGTATTTTCCTTTTTTGTGTGTAGTGTGGTGTGTGTGTGTGTGTGTGTTTCTAATATTAACAGTCTTGAGAGCTGAATGGCTGATGAGTGCAGGATATTAAATACATACAACAAATGAGAAGCAAGCCAGGAGCCCCTGATTTTAGCCAGGGTGATTGATTCCTTTAAATCCACTTTAACCCCAAATCATATCTTGGAACATGTTGCTCAGGCCTGATTTAAGCATGATGCCTAAAGCACTTGCCCGTAGGACTCTGCACTCGCCCAGCATCTCCTTTCAGTTGGGCTGCTACCTGTACCTATGCAAATCAAGCTGCTGTGCTGCACAGCTGTTTTGCACAAGCAGAGCAAACCAGTTTAAAGGAGATGCCATGCAGATGAGTGCTTTCCCCTTGCAGCATCACATTTAAATCAGGCCTCAACGTACAAAGGCTGCTACTTGGGGATAATAGTTTCTATAATCTGAACTCCTGGTAATCTGCTCCTTTGAACTTTCTTCTAGGCAGTGGAAGAAATGAATGGAAAAGATATCAACGGGAAAATGGTGTTTGTGGGCCGTGCACAAAAAAAAGTAGAACGCCAGGCAGAACTGAAACGCAAATTTGAGCAACTGAAGCAGGAAAGAATCAGTCGTTACCAGGTAAAAAAAAAAAAATCCCTTATACATGTGATGATTCCTTTACACATTTTAGGAACATTACTGTCACTGCTGGATTTGCTTTAACCATTTGTATGCTGCTGGACTCTAATTTTCATATATACCTTACTGTGTAAATTTAAGTTGGTTAGTTTTGTCGGTCTGTTGTAGAAGAGCAAGATTTGGATCTGGTAGCACCTTAAAGACCAGCTAGATTTCCGGAATATGAGCTCGTGAGAGTCTGACTGGAGCTCTGACTTGCAGAAGCTCATACCCAAGAAATCTAGTTGGTCTTTAAGGTGATACTGGATCCAAATCTTGTTCTTTTACTGTGTTAAAGCTCTGGTATCATCTGTGTCAAAATGGAATTTTGCTGCCGCAAGACGCCAGTCCATTTCAGATTTGACTCTAATATTTTTCTGTAAACTGAGGGTAGGAGCAGTAGATGAGTTGGAGAAGAGGGTGAACTGGGAATTGCATCTAAATCTTTCCCGTACCTTGCTACGCAGTGCAGGCTCGGGGACATGTGATGCTAAAGCAGTACAGAGCAAATCCAGGCAGGTTTATCTTCTCTTGCAGAAAGACTTGTCTCTACACCTCTGAAACATTTTTAGCGCTTTTTTGCTGCCAGAAGTTGATAGGACATCGGCTATTATGTATTAACAAATCAAAAAGACATGAGCTAATTTGGTTTTGCTTGTAGATAATGGATATTAACAAGGGCTCCTGCATTGCTTTAATCTTGGGTGCTAATGCATTATCTGGGTTTTCTCCTGCAGGGAGTTAATTTATATATTAAGAACCTTGATGATACAATTGATGATGAGAAACTGAGGAAGGAGTTCTCGCCTTTCGGTTCCATCACAAGTGCCAAGGTACACCAATTTGGTCATTGAAGGTTTTCAATCCATCGGTAATATATATTAGATGACAAACTTTTAAAATCATAACACATTGGCATTATACTTCTCATAGATTAGCTGTGATAACAAAAAATATTCCCCATATTGTTGGAGATAATGTGAGGAAATTGCCACGTACGCACACTGTTGGTGGAATTGCAGTAAGATAGCTATTTATTGGAAAGAAATTTTAAATCACATACACCAAATAACTTGATACACAATTCCTTTTCAACCACAAATAATATTTTTGGAACGATGGCAAGACGTAAACGTCCCTAATATAAGGAAAGATCTTATTTCAAGTCTTTTAAGTGCAGCTAAGACTGCAGTTTTGGCAAGCTGGAATGCAAAGAAAACGCTGACAATAGAACATTGGTTTACTAAAAATTCATTTAATCATTGAAAATTTCATTTAATCATTGAAAAAATTACAGATGACTTCAATATTTCAATGATAAAATTTCATTTAATCATTGAAAATTTCATTTAATCATTGAAAAAATTACAGATGACTTCAGTATTTAATTGACAACAGTAAAACCACACATTTTTATGAAAAGTGGAAGCCTTTTATTGAATTTGTCACAGAAAAGGATATACAACCATCTAACAAATAATATATGATAATATGGGATACATAAGAACCAGTGATTATTGAATTAAAGTCAGATCTCAGAATGGATAATAGTAAGTTAAAAATAGAATTGTTAAGGATTATTTGACAGTATGTATAGATATAACTTAAGTTTTAAATGTAATATAGTTTAAAAATGGTAACTTTTGTTCAAATTCAATAAAATTTTAATTTAGAAAACAAGTGCCAATGTTAAGGGCTAATGAAATTAACTAGGCAAAAAGAAGAGTTGCCTCTCTGGAAGTGCTTAACCTAAGAACTCCTGAGAAACTGCACTCGAATTACTACTGACCTCGTTATATTTACCAGAAAGTTAGTTTCTTGAACTTGATAGAAGTAGATTCCCTGCTAGGGATCAGGTCACAAAACCCATTGTGTTTGTTTATGAAGGTTGAAACTGGTTAAGGGAAAGGGAAAGACCATACTGGTTTTTTCTTCTTGCATGACCTCTGATGTGCTTGTGGGGCTGTTTTGAGAAGGCTGCACCTGAATCTTTCCCTTGCCTGGCAGAACAAGTGCGGGCATGGGGACACATGGTGCTAAAGCAAAGCAGAGGATATCCAGATGAGTCCCCTTCCTTTCTTTTTGAGGGCTTGTCTCTACACCTTGGCAACATTTGGCTTCGACAGGGCATTTTCCTGTGCTCTCTGCTCAGCACTTCTTTGTGGAGCTGTGCTGATGGAAAAAGCAGGAGGGGTAGTGTGTCCCTGCCCCATTGCAGCCTCTCAGCCTATGTGAGTTATGCGTGGTCAAGTCGCTTACCACCTATGACTTCCAAAACATCCTGTCATTAATAGGCTTGCTGAGGTCTTGCAAACTGAAGGACGTGGCTTCCTTTGTGGAGTCAATGCATCACGTTTTGGATCTTCCACTTTTCCTACTGCCTTCAACTTTTCTACACGTCGTCTTTTTCAGAGAGTCTTATCTTCTCATGATGTGACTAAAGTACAATAGCCTTGGTTTAGTCATTATAGCTTCTAGGGAGAATTCAAGCTTGATTTGACCTCAGGCCCACCTGTTTGCCTTTTTGGCCAAGTCCATAGTATCTGTAAAACTCTCCTCCAAGACATTTCAAATGAATCAATTTTCTTCCTGCCAGCTTTCTTTATTGGCCCCCGTAATGGAGACTGAGCACAGTTTTTACTAAATTGGTCTACGAAAATTCTGTGGTGGAGTGAGGCTTCTGTGGGATTCCTACCTTGTGCTGCTTCTCTTAGTTTAGGTAAGGAATGCTTGAAAGCTGCCATGTGCTCTTCTAAAGAGCTACCTTTCCCTAGGTGATGCTGGAAGATGGCCGAAGCAAAGGGTTTGGCTTCGTCTGCTTTTCCTCTCCAGAGGAAGCTACCAAAGCTGTAACAGAAATGAATGGGCGCATTGTGGGCTCCAAGCCATTGTATGTTGCCTTGGCGCAGAGGAAAGAAGAGCGGAAGGCCCACCTCACCAACCAGTATATGCAGCGCATTGCTGGTATGAGAGCTCTGCCTGCCAATGCTATCATCAATCAGTTCCAGCCAGCTGCAGGTGGCTATTTCATGCCTGCAGTACCTCAGGTATGTCCTGAAAAATTGCCTGTGGCTCTGAAATGAGTGAATGGGGTGGGGGGCCTGCATTCAGAATGCTGGCTTAGCATTGAGATTAATATTGTGAAATAACTGAACTGGCAGATAGCCAGCTTTCTTGAAGATGTCAGAGCTTTGCAGGCTGGGCACAAGGAAATATAATGCTGTAGGGTTCTGTTTTAGTATGATTGATCTGGGCATGACACCTTCTCTTTTCAGGCTCAGAGCAGACCCACTTATTATGCACCTAATCAGATGACTCAGATGAGACCGAACCCGCGCTGGCAGCAAGGCGGGAGACCTCAGGGTGAGCCAGGAGAAGCTGATTTGGCTTTAAAGCAGCAGTCTTTTGACTTTTCCCCAAAGGCAATGAACCAGATACTAGGCAGGCAGCCTCTAACTGACGATTTGGTGTGTCCCATTTTTCAAGTCTATGTGGATGTTATAGGGGCATGAGCTATAATATGGCCTGATCTCCTGGAGCTCAAAACTGTATTTATTTAGGGTGCATTTTCAGGTGAAAAGCTGTCCATCAGTGCTTGCTGAAGGGGGAGGCTCTTGACCCTACTGTTGAGCATATTGCAGCTGTTCAACACCATGTTGTTTATTGATCTCTGACCTTTTTGCCTAAGCTTTTTATCTCTCTAATCACCTGACTTGCCCCATCCTGTCTGGGGAAAGTCTACTTGCTTTATTTTGCTTCTTGTTTAAAATTCATTGGTTGGCTCAACTATGTTTTTTTCCCCATGAGCTTGAAAATAACTCAGGCCTAGTAACCAGTTTTTTTGAGGGGGGTGGGGAGTGTACATGTCTGATTGAAATTTAATCTACAGTGTGGTTTGGACTTGATGACCCTGGGTCCAGAATCTCTAAGCTATTTACCTGTTTCCACTTAATTGCATACACAGAATGGGTATCCAGTAGCCACCACCAGCTGCAAATACATGGTGGCAGGTCACATAGTAGCCTGGATGTAACTTTTGTAGGACTGTTCTTACTCTTATTCTCTGCTCTTCACAAGGCTTCCAAGGAATGCCCAATGCCATGCGCCAGTCTGGACCACGTCCAACGTTACGCCATCTGGCTCCAGCTAATAATGCCCAGGCCTCACGCGGCCTGTCTGCTGCCTCCCAAAGGGTTGGTAAGTTGCTAGACTCAGGAGAATTTTCCTCATTACTTTAATGGATGCAGATATTAGATATTCATAGGAAAGATCCTCCTTTTTTCCCTCCTGTCTTTCTGGTGACAGGAAATGGTTACAGTAGGTGGGGATTATTTTAACAGTTTTCTGCTGGCAGACATTACACTTCTAATGCAGCCATAAGAAGGGAAGGGGAACAGTTCTGGAATTGCATTCTTGCTGAGCAAGATACTATATTTTGAGCTGTTGGTATTTACTAGCTAAACAGGTATAAGGTAACTTGCTCAGAATTCATTTCATACTTGGGCAAGTTTGCTGATTTTTTTACATTTGCTCCATTTTGTTCTGTATGCTCTGTTACATATATTCTATGCTTGCTTGTTCTACCACAGGTGTTACCAACACAGCTCCAAACTTAGCACCTCGAGCCCCAGTAGTTGCCCAGGCTCCCAGAGCGGTTCCTCCGTACAAATATGCCTCAAGTGTTCGCAGCCCACACTCAACGGTACAACCTTTGCAGGTAGAGTTGGGTTTGACTTCAGTCATTGGAAGAATCCTGTGATAAGCCTCAGAAATTTCATGACCAGATCTTTCCATCTTGGACTTAAATTGGACTGTTTCTCTCTAATTCAGTTCAGATCTGGTTTTACTGCATTCTTTGGGAGGGAATGTTAATAGGAATGCAGCACTGTCTAATCCCAACTGATACTGTGGTCAACGGAGCAGTCCCTTGTGTTAAATTTCTTTTAATGCACCATATTACAAATAACGCAGGTTACCCAAACCAGTGAATTCTCCTTTGTTCTCCAATAGGCCTCACAGCCTGCTGTTCACGTGCAGGGGCAGGAGCCCTTGACTGCTTCCATGCTGGCTGCTGCCCCTCCCCAGGAGCAAAAACAGATGCTAGGTAAGGACCTCCTTTCAAATTCTAAGAGGCTCCATAGGCACCTGGTGTAGGCAGATTTTGCTAGCATTTGCCCCTTAGGGTGCAAGTAACACAGTTAGCAGGACAGCTCAGAATCCTGATGCTCTAATTTGCTCTAATTTGAAATGGCCCTGAATCTTGAAGTTCATAGAGCAGTGTGGTGTTCATCTCCTTATCTGGAGAACTTTTTTTCCTGAAAAGCTTGTTTCGTGGAATCTAACAGAATGATTTTCAATTGTGTGCATTGCTTTACTGCTACGATTGTTCAGCAAAGGCTTGTGTTGAATAAGAATTATAGAAATGCAAGATAGCAAATGCTTTGCTATGAACTAGGGGGAGAGGATAGTGAAGAACATTTTTTCCCTGCTGTTGGCCTGGCTGTGAGGGAGCCTCTGACTAGTCTGAATTTTGCTTCCCCAGGAGAACGTTTGTTCCCCCTGATCCAAGCTATGCACCTCAGCCTTGCAGGAAAGATCACAGGAATGCTGCTGGAGATTGACAACTCAGAGCTGCTGCACATGTTGGAGTCACCGGAATCCCTCCGTTCAAAGGTAATGGAGCACGGCACTGCTTGCACCCACTGCTGTCCATACAGGATGTCTCTCTCGGGTGGCTGGGTTAGCTCAAGGGGGGAGGCTTTCTTCCCGTCTTAGATGATTTCTTCCCATCTCAGGTGGAGGAGGCTGTGGCAGTGTTGCAGGCTCACCAAGCCAAGAAAGAAGCTGCCCAGAAAGTGGGCATAGTTGCTGCTACCTCTTAAACCAGAAAGACTGGTGAGTGTTCTACCCGGGCTGGCTCCCTTGGCTGTCATTGTGATTTGACATGGTCAGGCAATCTGGGGTCCTCCCAGTTACAGCTGTCTCCCTCCCTTTTACACAGCATTCAATTCAGTTCTTTATTTACGGTCATTTGATCAATCATATCCTTATACACAGAAAAGGAGTTGCATACTTGTTGGATTTCACTTCTGTTACATAGGAATAACTTGCCTTCCCTACAAGAATCCAAATGGAGATCATGCCAGGTTGTATATTCGTCCATCACCGTATGAAAATAAAGAGCAAGTCATGTCAGACTAACCTTAATCTCTTTTTTTGAGCAAGTTACTACCTTGCTGGATCAGGGAAATGCTGTAGACTTAGCTTATCTTGATTTCAGTAAGGCTTTTGATAAGGTTCCACATAATGCTCTTGTTGGCAAGTTGGTAAAATGTGGTTTGGATGCTATTGCTGTTAGGCGAATCTGTAACTATTATTTATTTATTTATTTATTCATTTAATTCGATTGGTATTCCGCCCTCCTCGTACCAGCAGGCTCAGGGCGGATTCCAATTAATACAATAATATAAAATACAATATCTTTAAAACCAATAAAACATCTTAAATATTTAAAAAAGAACACACACAACAAGCAATACAGCAGCAGGTTTTGAAAAACATAAGGCAGCAGATTTCACCAGCAACCACCACCCAGCCACCCCCAGAAATGTATGGCAAAGGCTAGGTGGTAGATACCCTTTGTAGGGGCACAGCTTTCTCTAGGTGGCCGGCAGGGAGGCCCAGGCTGTCAACCATATGCCTGGCGGAATAGCTCTGTCTTACAGGCCTAGTGGAAGGATAGCAAATCTGGCTGGGCCCTGATCTCTTTAGATAGAGCATTCCACCAGGTTGGAGCCAGGACCGAGAAGGCCTGGCTAGTTGACTCATTGCACCCAAAGAGTGCTTGCTGATGAGTTCCTCATCCTCTTTGAGAAGAGTGACGAGTGCCTCAGGGATTAGTCCCAGGACACGTTTTGTTCAACGTTTTTATAAATGATTTGGATGAAGGAATAGAGAGAATGCTTATTAAATTTGCAGATGGTACTAAATTGGGATGGGTTGCAAATACGATTGAGTACAGAGTCAGGTTCCAGAATGATCTTGTCAAGCTGGAAAACTGGGCTAAAACAAAATGAATTTCAACAGAGATAAATGTAAAGTTCTGCATTTAGGTAGGAAAAATCAAATGCATAATTATAGGATGGGATCTAGGGATCTTAGTAGACCATTCACTGAACATGAGTGTGATGTGGTAGCTTAAAAGGCAAATGCAATTTTTGGCTGTATCAACTGTCCAGATCATGTGAAGTGATGTATTGCTTTACTCTGCTCTGGTTAGACCTCAGCTAGAGTATTGTGTTCAGTTTGGGCACCACATTTTAAGAGGGATATAGACAAGCTGGAGTGTGTCCAGAGGAGGGCAACCAAGATGGTGAAGGGTCTGGAGGCCAAGTCCTATGAGGAAAGATCGAAGGAGCTTTGGTATGTTTAGCCTGGAGGAGAGATGACTGAGAGGTGATATGATAACCGTTTTCAAGTACTTGAAGGGCTGTCATATAGAGGATGGTGCAGCGTTGTTTTCTGTTGCCCTAGAAGATCAGACCAGAACCAATAGGTTGAAATGAAATCAAAAGAGTTTTCAGCTAAACATTAGGAAGAACTTCCTGACAGTTAGAGCAGTCCCGCAGCTGAACAACCTTCCTTGGGAGGTGGTGGGCTCTCATTTGAAGGTTTTTAAGCAGAGGCTAGATGGCCATCTGACAGCAATGCTGATTCTGAGAACTTAGGCAGATCACGAGAGGGAGAGTAGGAAGGGTTACATCAATGCTTAGTTCTCGTGGCTCTTTCTTTTACACCCAGGGTAATGTCAATTGCCACTTTGAGGTCAGGAAGCAATTTTCACCAGGCCAGTTTGGCCAGGGATCCTGGAGGTTTTCACCATGTTCTGGGTGTGGAGCAGGGAGTGTGGGGGGAAGATAGTTATGAATTTCCTGCATTGTGCTGTGAGTTGGACTAGATGACGCTGGTGTTCCTTCCAACTCTGTGATTCTATGAAATGCATTTACCTAGCAAGTTAGTCAGTGTTCAAGTAATTACTCAATTGTTTAAAACTTTTCTCTCCAAAAAAGATCACCATTCAGTACCCAGAAGGCATATGGCACTTTAAAGATTAAACACGTTTATTCTGACATAAGCTTTTGTGAGCTATACCTCAATTTTTCGGATGTGTACAATGAGGAAAATCTTTTTATTGAGGTTTTTACAACCAAATCACAGAAGGGGTTGGAGAGACAAAGGAGTTGAAGCTGAGACAGAAATGTGGTAAATTATTCTGGTATGAGTTCCTGTGTAAGGGACTAGAATGGATTTAGTAGATACAGAAGAATGGAGACAGAGGCCAGAAGTTCCAGCCTCTCATGGATATCGAGGATCCCAATGTGGGTACAGTTTTCTCCCCCTCTACACTTCACTTGCTTCATAAACTACTTGATAAGAGAATCCCCACCCACATTGCCTGTGTTCCTCATGCAGGATTATTTTGTGAGAAGAGGGAATAACTAGGAAGCTCTCCTGAAAGTAATCCAGCATCTAAAGCAATTAAAGTATAGTAGTTAGTGTTGCTGTGAGGACCCAGGTTCAAATCCACATCCTGCCATGGGAACTTGCTGGGTGATCTTGGGTCAGATGCTGGTGTGGATTGAACCTGGGAACTTCTCCATGACAAACAGATGGACTACCACTGAGCCACGGCTGCTCCCTTGAGAATCACAGACTTTCAGCCTATCTTACCATACAAGTTTGTTTTGAGGGAAAAGTGAGAAATGGGATGATGCAAGTCTCATTTGGTCCCTGTTGGGGAGAAAAGGAGGGTATAAATGAAGTAAATCATTGTTTCTCTTTACAGGTTGTAAAGAAGCCAAATGGGTCCCTCTCTGGAAGGCATCTGTTGAAGATGTTTGGAAATAACTTTGTCCTGCACTTTTCAACGCCATGCAAAGTATCATTTACAAATGCCCCAGTGTGGAAATGTTTTAATATGCCTTACATGAAAAACAAAATTCCCTTACAGAGTTTGGTTTCCAAGACTTAAATATGCAACTTCCTTTTCATTACCATTGCAAAGATTAGTCTTTTTGTCTTCCATGAGCAGGACACTGAAGTTTTCTGCTTGAATGTTTTCATTTCTGGTTTGGGCTTTAATTTTAAAGAAAATCCCATTTGGAATGCCTGGAAAGTGTTTGTCAATAAAGGAATTTTAAACAAACATCCTGCCTTTGGACATCTCTTTTCCCCTTCCTCCCTCAAGCCTTGAAATTATTGGTGCACTGGTATTAACCATAGTTGTGCGAGAGCCCTGAGCATAAGCTGATAGCAGACTGTGTTCTTTATCAGTTCGTTCATGCTGCCAGGTACAGCCAGCTGTTAAGTTCAGCATTGTACTTTCCAGGCTGAGCTGTATTTGCAGGCCATAATGTTTTGAACAATGCTGTTAAGCTTATTTTGTTAGAACATCTTTATCCTGCCTGTCCTTCTCCCAAGGAGCTCAGCTAATACTCATCTGCAGCTTCAGCATTGCTTGGGTGAAACCCAGATGACTTGCACAGGGCAGTCGTCGTAACCTTAGAATGATCCCTCAGATTTTGATTGAAACATCAGGATCTGGAAACTGCAGCACAAGTTCTGAATACTTGAGAGGCTTTGGGCTTGTGTCCCATCACCACTACACTGCAAACTACATTGAGAGCCAGTTTGGTGTAGTGGTTAAGAGCATGGGACTCTAATCTGGAGAACCAGGTTTGATTCCCCACTCCTCCACTTAAGCCAGCTGGGTGACCTTAAGTCAGTCACAGCTTCTAGGAGTTCTCTCAGCCTCACCCACCTCACAGGGTGTTTTGTTGTGGGGATAATGATAACATACTTTGTAAACCGCTCTGAGTGGGAGTTACGTTGCCCTGAAGAGTGGTATATAAATCAAATGGTGGTGGTGTTTTGTTGTGTTGCTGTTGGAAAATGAGGCACGTGCAGGCCGTAGTTAATTTTGACCATTTGTAGCATGGTACCTGTAGAAGGCTCTGTTGAGATGATGAACTGTGATGTATTTCTCACTCAGTGGCCTGTTTGAAGAAAAAAAATCAAACATTGCCCTGGGTGAGTGTGTGAGTAGTTTAGGTATGCTCAGACTCTGTTTCTCTGCTTCTGTTCCTGTGTTAATGTCATTCTCGCTGCAATAATTGCATTTTTGACCAGATTACTATGTTACTTAAATCCTCACTCTGCCATGGAAGCTTGCGGCATAACCTCAGGCCAGTGCCACACATTTAGCCTACCTACTTCCTGCTGACAGGAAGAAAGCTGATTGATTTGAAATGTGCTGGAGGAGAGTTTTGCGGATACCATGGGTGGCCAAAAAGACCAATAAGTGGATTCTAGATTAAATCAATCCTGAATTCTACCTAGAAGCTAAAATGACGAGACAGAGGCTATCATACTTCAGTCACATCGTAAGAAGACAATACTCACTAGAAAAGATGATAATGCTAGGGAAAGAGGAAGACCCAAAATGTGATGGCTGGATTCAATAAAGGAGGCCACATCCTCTAATTGGCAAGTTCTGAGCAGGGTTGTTAATGATAGGACATTTTGGAGTTCTTTCACTTTTAGGGTTGCCGTAAGTGGGAATGGGAAGAGACTTGATGGCACATACACATTTTGTGGATATAAAAACTCGAGATCCATTACCAAGCAATAGATTCATTTTTTTTTAAAGTAGCCTGTGGGAAACCGCTGCTTTCCCCAAACGGGCAGGGGATTTAGGAGGGCCGCTCTGATGTAAAAATCATGAGGAAAGATCCCTATTCCCTGCCTTGGAACCAGGCGCCATGGGTTGCGCATCTCTGGCTTTTTAGGACGTGATCTATGGCCATGGGAGTTGATTTGATGGCGGGTTTGGGGCATGCTGTGTGGGAAACTAGAGGGTCCAAGACAGCTTTTTTTGTCTGTGGACACATTACATAGTGGAACTTTTTGAGCGGGACGGGGTGTCCTCTCAAACTAAAATCTCACAGTCCTCCCTCAATTCGCTCCTTATTACCCCTCCTCATTTGTTTAACTGCCCTTTTGGTCTGCCACTCAAGTTGATCCCTCCCCCTTTCATTTTTGTGGCTTCTCTATAGTTCCCTGCCTAGCCTTTTCACACAACATGCCTAATCCAGGTTCTAGAATCTCTCCTCAGAATCCATTAGTCTCAACTGTCCTCCTCGCCTGATCAGCCCACATCGTTTTTCTCTCCCTTTCCCCATTCAAAACCCTTTTTGGCTTCTGTCTTTTTGGAGGGGCAGATATTTTCCACCCCCACTACCACGCCAACCCTACCTTGGTCCATCCTTTCCTCAACACCCTTTGGACTCCCTCCCTTTCTCAGCCCTTTGGCCATCTCACCGTTGCTGCCTATTTTTAATTGCAAGGTTTTAACCTGCTGGGCAATGAAAGAAAACTTTGCTGTATTGTAGCCGGGATCTACTTTGTTTATGTTGCATAATTAAACCTGTGGGGGCGGGGGGCGGGTGGTGTATGTGGATAAATAGAAGATAATATAGCTTCTGTTTTTTCAGAGGTATTTTTTAATCAGGTATTAAGACTGAAACAGTCCATTACTTGAAGCTGAATATTTTGCAAGGAGAAATGGGAAGAAACTAATTTTGAAAGGTATAATTGGAAATTATTTAATAGAATATTTAACTTTCTAGAAATGCTCATGCCCCTTCATTTTATCTGGGTCTCAAGTGACCACAGCCTCTAGTAGTTACCCAATGGCATCATTATATGTGGGTGATCTGCACCCTGATGTCAGAGAGGCCATGTTCTACAAGAAGTTAAGCCCTGCTGACCCTGAGCTTTCCATCCACGTTTGCAGAGATACAGCCACCCAACACTCCTTGGGATACGCTTATGTCAACTTCCAGCAGCCGGCAGATGGTGAGTATGCATGCAGGACCAGGGCCTATCCAGGTTATGCTCCATTTTATGCCAAAAGTTGAGCAACATGGCCCAGCATCTATGCTCCTCTCTTTATCTGTTGGGTAGGGTTGGACCTGGAGCCGTGTGTGGTGAAAAGGTTTGCTAGCTGTCACCGTGAGGTTTGTCTTCTAATGGTCAAGTGGTGCTGTACATACGTTGTGTACTCTGTGGATGATGCAGGAATATGGGGTAAATGGTTTGGGGAAAGCAACAGTTTGCTGAATGTAATTGTACCACTTTACCTGGGCCTATGGTTTTACCAAATAGTAAAATTTCACCTTTATTCCATGGTAATTGCAAGTGGTGTTCCCATGTTGACATTTGGAAAGATATTTTCCCTACCAAACTAATTCAGGTTTGGGGTC
Organism: Eublepharis macularius; assembly: GCF_028583425.1. Classification (NCBI taxonomy): domain Eukaryota; kingdom Metazoa; phylum Chordata; class Lepidosauria; order Squamata; family Eublepharidae; genus Eublepharis; species Eublepharis macularius. Next base: position 38,139,942 of record NC_072804.1, on the reverse strand, counting down.
TGACTAGTACATTTGTGTCCCACCCTTCCTCCAAGTAGCTCAAAGCGCTGTTCCTGATTCTCTTTTCCCCTCTTATCGGGACAACAGCCCTGTGATTGGGTGAGGACCGAGAAAGAGAATGACGGGTTCAAGGTCACCTAGCAAGGTCCATGGCAGAGTAAGGATTTAAACCTTGGTGTCCTAGATCCTAATCTTAACTGCTATACGTGTGACCTTTGGAGATGTGTTAGGCTGAGGATACGTAACATGTTCCATGATCGGGGACTTAAACATGTGCCTTCCGTTTGTGACTTTGAGAACAGCACTAGAAAAATGGGCATTCAAAAAGTTTTAAAAGGAGTGAGGTATGATCTTGTTTTGTGTGTTTTGAAATCTTTGAAGCTGAAGTTCATTTTCCTTGATATTCTAGGGAGTTAGTCATGGATAGGTTCAAATGACTGGTTCATAATGTGGCAATGAATTCAGCATAGTTAAATTTTCCTGCTGACACGGTGGCCTGCATGTGTGCTACGATGTGTGCTTCAGTGAGGCCATGTGGTAATGGGCAGTATAAATACCGAGTGGAGCGCAAGTGAACAGGGAGGAATACATGTGAGTCTGTTCGCTCGCCATTCAAGTGTAATTCGTCACTTCTAGCTTGGCCCTTAGTAAAGGTATTGAGTTCTGCATCATATGCAGTTGGATCAAGTCTTTAAGGTTCTGAGTAATAGCATATTGTTTGTCCTGGAGAAAGGAAGTCAGCTCATGTAGATATTCTGAAGCCACTGGAATGTTGAAGGCCAATCCCAAGCCAAAGTGATAAGAGGACAATAAAACAAATGTTCCAAATGTCCATTGGTGGAGAGACAAGGTCTTATTTTTATCATGCTGTACGTTGGAAGTGCTTGCTGCACAACACAGTGTAAACTGCTCTGAGTGGGTGTTAAGTTGTCCTGAAGGGCAGTATATAAATTATTATTATTAGCGTGACTGTGTGGATCACCCCCCCCCCACACACACACACAACACACACTCAGACCATTCTGTGCAGATGGTAGCACTTGTCCATGTCATGTTTAGCTTTATGGTCAGGAAAACTGAGGGAGGCAACCAAATTTTTAAACTCCTTTCAAAGGACATTGAGATTTGGAGGGTTAACGGCAGAGTAGCTGTCTCTACTCTCTGTTTTGTAGTTGTCACATGTAAGCAGGATGATTCCAGTCCAGTAGTACCTTAAAGACAAACAAGATTTCCAGGGTATAAGTTTTCAAGAGTCAAGCTTTGTCAGATACCTTGGAACTCTTGTTGGTCTTTGAGGTTCTAATGGACTCAGTATAATTCTGATTTAGTTATAGGGCAAACTTCATGTGTATGTTTTGTACACTGGAAAGCAGTGACAGAAATGTTGAAAAAATGGTCAGTGATTTATTTCCTTCTTTCTGAACTGCAGCTAAATATCAACAAAGATTGGTATTTGGAGGAACAGCCAGAAGGTTACTTTATATTTCCTGCTTCCTGAATGCACCTGAGTCTCCATTTTTGTTGGAAGATTTGAGTTTTGGAATATTCTATATCAGGAAAGAGACACATTCAACTTAGCTAGGATGGGCAGGTCCAATTCTGAGGTAAAGGTTTGAGTTGAGAAGCCTTATGGAAACAGTCCTTGAATGCCCATCTGCCACACCCCTTAGCCACCTGCTTTCTTGTCATCTTCCCCGCTACTTACTGCTACCCAGACTGTCCTCATTCACATACAGCTATCTCAGCTGTTTCTCTTGGCTGTATTTCGTAGGGAGAAGCATATAGGAAAATCCTGTGCGGTTCTTTCTGGTTAGATGAAATTCTAAGAACTAGCATCGCCCAGTGGTTAGCATGCTGGATTAGGATCTGGGAGACCCAAGTTTAAATCCCCACTCTGCCATGAAAGCCCACTGTCATTCTCAATCTAACCTGCCTCACAGGGTTGGTTGTGACAATAAAATAGAAATGGGGAGAATGCTGTTAATCATAGATCCAGAGGAGTTAGCCGTGTTAGTCTGTAGTAGCAAAATCAAAAAGAGTCCAGTAGCACCTTTAAGACTAACCAATTTTATTATAGCATAAGCTTTCGAGAATCAAGTTCTCTTCGTCAGATGCCTGATCAAAACTGGGCAGATACAGAAGAGGAGGGGGAAAGAGAGGGAAGGAGGGGAGCATAAATCACAAGAAGGCAGAATGCAATTAGCATAGAGGCAATCAAAACATTCCTTTGCTTGGAAATGTAAACATTTCCTTTTGGTGTGCAGTCAGTTTGTAGCAGTGAAGGTATCCAATTCCTATGTAGTATAAGCCTTCGGTAACCACAGCTCTCCCTGCCAGTTGCATCTGACAAAGAGAACTGTGGTCCCCGAAAGCTCACACCAGGCGTCACTGGGCTCCCCCAGATCACGCCTCTGTAAAGAGAATCTGTTACCTGTGGTAATGTGATAACCATTCATAGTCTCTATTCAGTCCCCGCTTGACAGTCAAATTTGCATATGAATTCCAATTCAGCAGCCTCCCGTTGGATTTTGTTTTTGAAAGGTTTCTGTTGAACCACAGCGACCTTTAAGTCTTTGGTGGAATGTCCTGGTAGATTGAAGTGTTCTCCCACTGGTTTTTGGACGTTTCCATTTCTAATGTCAGATTTGTGTCCATTTATTCTTTTGCGTAGAGGTTGGCTGGTTTGTCCAATGTACAGAGCAGAGGGACATTGTTGGCACATGAGGGCATATATCAGATTGGAGGATGAGCAGCTGTAAGAGCCAGAGACAGTGTAGTTGATGCCATTGGGTCCTGTAATTGTATTCCCTGGATAGATATAGGGGCAGAGCTGGCATCTGGGTCTGTTGCAGGGCTTGGTACCTGTGCTGGTGACTCTGCTGGCCGATTCATGATTGTAAGTGAGAAGTCGTTTAAGATTGGGGGGCTGTCTGTAGGCAAGGAAAGGTCTTCTGTCAAGCGGGAACTGAATAGAGACTATGAATGGTTATCACATTACCACAGGTAACAGATTCTCTTTACAGAGGCGTGATCTGGGGGAGCCCAGTGACGCCTGGTGTGAGCTTTCGGGGACCACAGTTCTCTTTGTCAGATGCAACTGGCAGGGAGAGCTGTGGTTACCGAAGGCTTATACTACATAGGAATTGGATACCTTCACTGCTACAAACTGACTGCACACCAAAAGGAAATGTTTACATTTCCAAGCAAAGGAATGTTTTGATTGCCTCTATGCTAATTGCATTCTGCCTTCTTGTGATTTATGCTCCCCTCCTTCCCTCTCTTTCCCCCTCCTCTTCTGTATCTGCCCAGTTTTGATCAGGCATCTGACGAAGAGAACTTGATTCTCGAAAGCTTATGCTATAATAAAATTGGTTAGTCTTAAAGGTGCTACTGGACTCTTTTTGATTTTGTTAATCATAGAGTCCCCATTGGGGAGGAAAACCAGGCATTAATATCTAAATACAAATACATTCTGGCTGAACAGTGCATGTGATCTCATGCTAATTTCAGGCTCCCCCTCCCCAGTTAAAAATCAGCTTCTCTTCTTTCAACTCACTGAGAATGCAGTTTGGCCTGAAACTCTGCCCGAGCCTCTGAATTTTATGAACAGAATCCTGATGCGAGTGTGTCACAGTGCTTTTAATAAACTACTCAGTGCAAAAATAGAACCCTGAAGGAGGATTAGTGAGAGTTGCAGAAGCTTTAGAATGTGACAGATAAGATTTCCTGGGTAGTGGAAGCAGGACTTCTGTGGTCTTCACTGGAGTAGGGCGATGAACATTGCCTCATTGCACAAAGGTGATGAGGCTGGAGCATGTGGGAAAAAAACATGTTGCTGTGAGTTTTGTAATACTGTTTAGTAACAGTCTGGGTGTTTTCTGAATCTCTGTATAAATGCAGATGTTCTGTATTGCCAGGCCTGTAAAACCTTTTCCCTTGGCCATACTCACTGCATTTTGGTCAGATACACAAATATGTGCACATTCTGTCACAGAAGTTCATCATTGGCCCTCTGCACACTCCCTCACTGGGACTGCACATACTAGCCATAGCTGTGCGAGAACCCTGAGCATAAGCTGATAGCAGACTGTGTTCTTTATCAGTTTGTTCATGCTGCCAGGTACAGCCAAATTTTGAGTTCAGTGTTGTGCTTTCCAGGCTAAGCGCTACATGCAGGCTATTATGTTTGAACAATTCTGGTAAGCTTATTTTGTTAGTACTTCTTTATCCTGCCCTTTTCCCATGGAGCTCAGCCAATGTTCATCATCTGCTTGGGTGAAAGTCCCAATGACTTTCATGGGACAGTCGTCATGACCTTTGAATGGTCACTCCAATTTTGATTCTCCAAGCATACTTTTGGGAAAAAGCACCAGGAACTGAAAACCACCACTAGTTCTGCATATTTCAGAGGCTTGTGGCCCACCACCACTACACAGCAAACCACACTGGAAAGTAAGGGAAGCTGTTTCTGGCATGGTCAGGCAGTTATTGATTTTGGCCATTTGCAGTGTGGTACCTGCAGAAGGCCCTGTTCAGGTATGTGAAGCTGACGTGTTTCTAGCTTGCTGGCCAAAGAAAAAAAATCAAACATTGCACTGGGTGCTTGGTTGAAATCTTGAGCATACCTAAACTAGCTAGCCCTCTTGCCAAACCAATCTCAAAGGTATGTTCTGTTGCTAGTGTTGCCAGTTCCGAGTTAGGAAATTCCTGGAGATTTTGCAGATGGAGCCTAGACAGGGTGGGATTTGGGGAGGAGAGGGACCTCAGCAGGTTACAATGACAATAGAATCCACCCTGAGCCATTTTCTCCAGAATTGATCTCTCTCCTCTGGAGATCAGTTGTAATTCTGGTAGATTTCTAGCCACCACCTGGAGGTTGGCAACTCCTTCTTATTCATCTGGTGTATCTGGGAATGCAGCTTCTGCGAAGAGGAATTGGGGGAGCTTCTCACTGCACCAGAAAAAGCTAGGTTTGTGGCCCATCCCTACACTCAGCTGGCCTAGACTTCCTGTTCTGGAAAACTCCCTCTGGCCTGAATAGATTTGCCAGTACCTCCTAGGAGTGAACTAAAATTTGTCCACCTCAATAAATAAATAAATAACCCCGTGTGAAATCGTGTAACTTAACTGCTGCAATTCGGCCATAAAATCCTGCTTTAACCGAATGCTTTTGCCCATGCAAAGTGTAAACGCTGTAGCTGTCTGATGCAAATACTGAAGTGACGCTTTAAAAGCACCGCACCCAGCAACTGCTGCTTCCAGCTATCCCGTTTCTTTACATGGATCATTTAAGGGAGGAAGGGGCCGTGCGTACCCCCGGCCTTGGGCTGATGGTACAACTCCGAGGTCCTTTCAGCCTCTCCCGGATGCCTCCCGCCGCTTCAGCTGCACCGCTCTGGTCTTCGAAAGCTGCAGGTACATTTGCCCGGGCATAGGAAAGCGCTGAGCGGCCCCTCTTGCCACGGTTCTGGGAAGCGCAAGAGGAGCGGAGCAACGGCGCTCCGCCTGCGCGGGGCAGAGTTTGCAACGGCGCCGTCTGCGCGCAAAGGCGCTCCTCGCTCGCCACGTGGGTGCCCCCTGGTACCGGGGAAGGAAGAGCTTCCGGGGCAGAGGGCGGCGCGGGCGCTTGTGGGAAAGGAGCATGGCCTCCACCAAGAGGGTCTTGTACGTGGGTGAGTAGGGGAGCCGTGCGGAAGCGGCCAGCGGAGCCCAGGAGAGAGGGAGCAAAGGCGGGCGGGCAGTCCTAAAGGCGCACGAAGCTGTCTCCTGACAATAACCCTGTGAGGGAGGCTGAGCAGTCAGAAGGTTCCCAGGGCGCGGGCTGTTTCCATGACTGATGCCAGCCCAGCCTACCTCTCAGGGCTGTGGTGAGGGTATTACGACGGAGGGGGGAGCCGCATGCACCTCCTGTTCTCCTCAAGGAGGAGAGAGAAAGGTAGCTTTGCCAACCTCCAGGTGATGGTTGGAGATCTCCCGGAACTACAGGCGACGGAGATCAACCCCACCCCCCGGAGAAAATGGCTGCTTTGGAGGGTGGGCTTTATGACATTGTACCCTGTTGGGGTCTATTCCTTCTCTAAACTCCACCCTCCCCAGGAGCCACCCCCAGAACCTCCAGGAATTTCCCATGCCGGAGCTGGCAACCCTAGACCGAGGGTAGGTTGTAGCTCATCTCTCAGCTTGGCTGAAGGTTGGCCTGTATTTCATGGGTCTTGAAGACCCATGGAGGCAAGGAGGGAGGCGCTTTCTCACGGTCCTCGCCTTTTTAGGGTCTGGGGAGAAGCCAGTGATAAAGGCCCACCAGGGCAGCCTTGGTCTCTTGGCTTTTGGAGTGGGAAGAGGATCAGTCCCACTTTGAAGATGCTGCTGCCAGGTAAGCTCTGCCCAGTTGGCACACCTGCACAGTGCTCCCCTCCCCTGGGTTCAGCACCTCAGGTGTGCCAACTGTGTAAACTTGGCTGCTGAGGGCCTAAGCAAGCTGTCAAGCACGTGAATCCTTGCACGTAAGCTCTTGCACCCCACCAAGGTGCTGCTCTTAAGAAGGATGCAGTCTTTCTGTGTTGTGGAGTTTGATTTGTAAGCTCCTCAGGGCAGAGCCTGACAAGTGTTCATGTTGCTAGATGAGGTACAGATTCTGCATCCTGGCTTTTTAAATGATAAGGGACTTTCAGTTGTGTTCCCATTCTTCTTCCCTTGTCTCCAAGCATTTGCTAAGGCCACATGAATAGTGAGCATCAAACATGAGGTGTTTTCTGTGAGCAGGTGGGCTTGCGGAAGAAGTGGACGAGAGGGTGCTGCATGCAGCTTTCATTCCTTTTGGTGACATCACAGATATCCAGATCCCGCTGGACTATGAGACAGGTGAGCAATGCCTCCATTCTGCGTTAGGCAAGTCTTTGCTCCTTGGAGGAGCCCTTTGTGGCCCAGGTAACATTCCATGCTCCTGAGCACTTCTACAGAACTGTGAAAATAGTCACAAATATTTAAATTCCTAAGCCACTGCCAGCATAAGGTTGCCAGTAGCCCAGCTGCCCCGGCTCTGGGGACCTTAACCAGCCTGGGTCAAGGGAGCATGGCATGCAGGCTGCAGCTGCTGGCTAGTCTGCTGAGGGTGCTCTCTGGCTTTCTAAACATTCAGGATACATTTCATAGATCATTTATCTCCCCTGGAAGGCCAAGACTTACAGGCCATTTGGGGAATACTTGTTTCTCATCTACCTGACAGCTACTTTCTCTCAGTACATTTGAAACTTTATGGTTTCAACCTTGTGGCATCTTAAAGGCTAATACATTTGTTATAGGTGAAGCTTTTATGAGCCAGATTCCTCTTCCTCAGGTGTGTGAAGCATTTCCCTCAATGGGCACTACAGGAAGTAATATCCTCTTTCTCTAAATGTTTTAAGATCATTCATTTTGCTTTACCAGTGCGTTGTCAGTTAGGACTGGCCATCTCCCATTCCAACGGGATAGCTGTTTATTCTTTTAATCTGATCTTGCTTTCATTGCTGCTTTGCATGTTAATATTCTTTATACTATGTAGATATTTTTGCCAACTGAGAGTAACACAATGTATTGGAAAAAGTGGATTCAAGAAAGCTTCTGTCACAAAACATTTGTTTGTCTTGGGGTGGGCTGTCAATATACATACGACAGTACAGCTCTAAAACTTGGTTTTGCATTAACCTGGCTTAAGAATTTGGGCTATGGTTCCCCTAATTTGAGGTCCCCTGAAAATGCGTGCAAGCAATCCATAATGTAATCAGATACTTGGAGGAACTACCATGCAAAACTGCAACAAGGTTATATATAAAAGACTATCATACCATGGCCAAAAAGCTTCCTTAGAATTCTTGTGGATTTCTTCTTTAAGAAGCTATAATATTTCTCAATGCAAAGCTTGGTTATAATCTGCCAGATATTTGATCTTTCTTTGAGATTGAACTTTTTTTTTGTATAAAATAATATAAATTATGTTTTAATAATTACAAAAGGAAGAAAGAAAAAAAGCTAGAGCAGGTTGTAGCAGGACTTGGCTGCTAAATGGACTATGTGGGCCTTTTCATAGCTCTCTAGTACAGGTGCTTTCATGTGTGTTGAAAAGGCTATAGGGAGCTCAAGTTACCTGTATGTGTCTCCCTTTGCAGAAAAACATCGTGGTTTCGCTTTTATTGAATTTGAGCTGGCTGAGGTAAGCAGCAACCTTAAAGCAAGCCTGTAATTGGACTGCCAAGTCTACCCTTCTTCATCCTTCCCCTCACCCCCACCCTCCCATTCTTCTGGTGAATTAGTGGTGGGATGAGCAGGATTAGGATGCTGACTCAGGTCAGGTTCTGGTTTCCAATGGATCCCTTGATGGAGGGATCCATTGGAAATACACTATCAAGGCTTAGAGGTCAGGGAAATTTCTCTTGGATTTTCCAGTTGTAAGTTCACAGTTGCTGGGGTAGTTTGATAGCATTAAAACCTTTATATGGACGTGTGTTAGGGCAGAAGCCAGCAATGTTAGACAGCACCTTCAGTATTATACTTGAGTAGAAACTCTCATAACCAAATGGATTAGAGTCAGACAGTTAGAGTTGAAAGGGATCTTGGAGGTCATCTAGGCCAAACCCTTGCTCAGTTCAGGAAGGTGCAACTTGAGCATCCCTGAATCCTGACCCTCTCCCGTTCCTAATGCCTTGGTTTACTTCTAGGCCACAATTGTTTCCATGTTAGCCATGCAGGGTTGGATCGAATCACCTTTCCCACTGGTAAAAAAGGGAGGAGGAGGTCTCCTTTGGCCACCAAAAAGCTTATAATGGGTATTATTAGACCATCGTTGTCAAAAATCGTGTGGGTTGAAAGGTGTGCTAAGGAGGAGCAGTGAGCAAAATTGAATGAAAAAGCTGGCTGGATCCATCAATCAGTCTGGAGCTTCCATAAGTCAGTTGCTCAATTTGAACAAGGAATCTAGGGAATCTTATGCATAGCCGTTGCATTCCAGTTATTTCTCTTGTTTCTGAGCTGCAAGCTATGGGTTTGCCAAAGGTTTGCACCCTGAAAGACTTGCCAAAATCAGGGGAATGGAAGCTTATCACAGATTGTCTGCAGTTGGCCGACATGCTGCGGAGACATGCTCCACCTCTGCCGATACTGCTTTTTCCCCCACCCCCAGACTTGAGCATGTCTCACGGAAGGCAGCCGTTTCAGAGGCTGTCAGGTAGCTCCTGTTTTGTGGCTCTGGTTAGAAGCAGGAGTGTATCGTTCTTTTTAGCCACTGTTTATGCAATGGCTGAAACTCACGGGCAGTCTTTAAATAAAACAGGATCATGGTGGTTTATGCCAATGAATGGCTATGATTTGTTGGAGAAAGGAAGCAGCAAATGTATTATGCAAAAGCACCAGCCAAGTCTTCTGGGAAAAGCACTGAAGCTGAAATTGACCTGTAGGAAAAGCCACAATCCTCTTGGCTGGGTGGTGCCTTCAGCACTGAAGATTGGATGGGAAATAGACGCATCATGTTTGTGCTGTTGTGTTCCTAGAATGAGCTCACTTGGAAAATACTTAGGGGTGAGATAAATCCACTGGAAAGTTATTTAACCTGAAAAATGGAGACAACTCTGTGGCTCCCTGTTCCAGAACCTTTATAATGTTTTTTGGAGCTAGCTTCAATGGCTAAGAGGCCCAGTCTTTGCCATACTTCACTGAGTGGCTTTTAAAAATTTAAGTGTTGGACTTGAGGGTCGGAATTCTTTTCCCCAGTGGAATCTTGGCTTCCTGGGAATCTGACAGTTTAAATTTATTGGCCACACACAAAGCATCTTCCTGATAGTTCATCCCGGGGGCAAATGGTTATCCTTTGGCATGGAAGTTCTGAGCTGTGCTCAGCTGGGTGAGGGCATGCCTAGCAATCCCACATGTTGTCTTTTTCTCTTTAGGATGCTGCAGCAGCCATCGACAATATGGTAAGTTCCTCTTTTGTTCCAGTTTGTGGAAGGCTCAAAAGTCCTGCCTGAGTTCCCCTGTCCTCCGTGTAGTAGAACTAGACAGAAGTTGCTCAGGCCAAAGAAACAGGCATTGAGTTCAGTGTTTCATATTTCTTATTCCTCCTGTTCAGAACGAATCTGAGCTTTTTGGAAGGACGATTCGTGTCAACCTGGCCAAACCAATGAGAATTAAGGAAGGATCCTCCCGGCCTGGTGAGTCATACGATGGTCTAACCTTTTTATGCTACCCAAGGAGGTTAAGGTGGCATACAGAATGTGGTCTAGTGATTAGAGAGCAGGAATAGGATCTGGGAGACCCAGGTTCAAATTCCCACTTTGCCATGGAAGCTCGCTGGGTGACCTTGGGCCACTCGCATACACTCAGCCTAATGCACCTCGCAAGAATGTTTTGATGACATAATGGAGGAAAGGAGAAGAATATAAGTGGACAGGCAGGGTATAAATGGAATAACTCATTCTCCCCTCCTCCATTTGGTTGTTCCAAAAATCCTCCGTGGTAGGTTTAAGCTAAGAAAGAGTGACTGGCCCCCCAGTGAGCATCATAGCAGAGCAGGGATTTGAACCTGGGTCCCCAGAACTTAATCTTACATTCTCACCAACTTACTACACTGGCGCTCGTGCAAGCCGTCAAGTCTGTCTGGCCCCTGGTCCAAGGAAGACTCCAGTGGGTCAGTCCCCGTGTTTGTAGCATATTCTCTCACAAGCATGTGTTCAGAAGTTGGTTTCTTGCCAAGCACACCTCTCTGGATTATTCATGCTGCAGTCCAGGCAATTTTCTTTTTTAGCTTTCCTTGTGATTCTGCACATATTTAATCTTGGAAGACTTTTGTTTTTGAGTTGTACCTAAGAAAGGAATTCCAGGTCTCACTGTTGTGTTTTACTTGGATGGGGATTTTTTTACTGTCTTTTTTCTGAACTCCTTTTATTTCCCTTTTGTAGTCTGGTCAGATGATGACTGGCTGAAGAAATTTTCAGGGAAGACCCTTGAAGAGAATGTGGAAGAAGAAGGGGCTGAGCCTGCCAAATCAGAGGCCCAGGAGGTATCTGGGACTCTTCCTTGACTGGGGGGCGGGGCATGCATGCATGCGTACCTGGGACTTCAGTTTGGGGGTGGTTTAGCACCATCAGTCCCTCGCATCCTGCAAAGTCAGCCTGTGCCATCTGTACCAACGTATGCCAGACTGTGTAGCTTGCACCCCAGGACTAAAAGAAAAAAGGTACTCCATGTTCGTACTACCTTCTTAAGGGGGATTTCATGAGCATTAAAGCCATGAACGAGCTGCTAGAAGTAGTCACAGCAAGAATGATGGTGGCAATATGTGGTATTTACGCTTCTCTCTTCAGGATGTGCCAAATGCTTCACATGGTATTATGGCAACTTACCCTGGCTCAGGTGTGCATTTACCATGGAAGCTCTGTTTTCTTTCACCTAGGGTGAGCCTCCAGCCAAGAAATCAAGGGCTAACCCTCAGGTTTACATGGACATCAAGATTGGAAATAAACCTGCTGGCCGCATAAACATGCTCTTAAGATCGGATATTGTACCCATGACCACAGGTAAGAATGGACTTCTTTTGACCTGGTGAAATTCCATCCAGTCTGCACAGACCTAGTGGTACACATGTGCACACGCACAATATCGTAATGTTACAGTGCTGGAAGTAATTAAAATGCAGTCAAAGCTTTTTTATCCAGCATTTATGGTAAGTGGGCTGGGTACTGAAGCTGGGCTAGATACTCAAACTAAGTCCAATGCTACTCAAGCTAAGTCCAATGCAATAAACAGACAAGTGGGCCAACTACCTAAGAGCCCTCCAGCAGAACTGGAGGAGGTCCCATAGGATGACATAAGCTGATGGTATCAGCCATTAGGAGCCCATCAGAGGCTGGCTGGAGAGGCGGGAATGCAGAGTGTGCATGCCTTAAGATTCAGGTATATGGTAGCTATGGGGAAGAAGCAATGACAGTTAAGTGTGCGTTCTGGATAATCGATTCCCTGATAGCAAAACCTTTGCCTACTTCCCCCGAACAGGATTGATCAGCTCCATTGATGATCCTGCTGCAAGCAGAATGTAGATTTGAATTTGTTGTGATCACAGCTCAGATGAGCTCTTCGTTTTTGTGGCATCCTTTTTCACTCTGTTCTCTGAAGAGAACCTAGTCAGTAGATTTTATAACTGTTCTTCTGTCTTTTTCTGTCTGGGAAAAACCTAATATGGAAGAACTGTCCTGAAGCATTAAAAAGTGGCTATCTCAGCTCAAGTATCTCCGCACTGGCGGTACCCATAGAATACTCAGTTTGCTGCCTTCCCCACTGCTTTCCTCTGGGCTCTTAATGCTGTTCCTCTCATCTCCTGAACCTGCAGAGAACTTCCGCTGTCTGTGCACGCATGAGAAGGGATTTGGCTTCAAAGGGAGCAGCTTTCATCGTGTGATCCCCCAGTTCATGTGCCAAGCTGGTGACTTCACTCACCACAACGGCACAGGGGGGAAATCCATCTATGGGAAGAAATTTGATGATGAAAACTTCATTCTGAAACATGTGGGGCCAGGTAAGATTGTTCTGCATTGAAAGAGTTTCAGAGGGGCTGGGCAATTGTTGAGCTCAGAGTTGGGTCAAATTGCAGGCAGTTAGGCCAAACCCCACACCAAGTCAGAGCGTGCCCCATACCATGGTGGTTCCTGTGAGGGTTATTGTCCACAGCCTTTTTGAGCCTGCGATGCCTTTTGGAATTCTGACATGAGGTCGTGGGCGCAACTACAAAATGGCTGCCACAGAAGGTAGAGCCAAGCAGAAAATGGCTGCCACAAGATGTGGAAACGACCACAAAATGTCAGGGAATGAGGTTATGTCTAACTTGAATAGTAACCCTTCAGCCTTTCAGATAGAAACTCTGTTTAACAAGATGCCTTTAAAAATGAACATATTGTTTAAAAATATTTCCTTGCATACACACAGCTTACCTTTAGTCACCCAGTGAAAATCCTTGTGCTGCAAGGGAGCTACTGCTGAAGCAATGTTTTTAAGGGTCTGCAAACCCAATTAGACCTCCAATGGCCAGTCAGAAGCCCTGCTAGGCAAAAACCCTGCCCACTTCCTAAAAATACTTGGCAGGCATCAGGAAAAGCATTTGCTGGCACCATGGCACCACATGTCTTCACATAGGAGACCCCTGCTCTTGTCTTCTCAGCTGTTTCCCTTTTCTCAAGGGACTGTAAAGAACAAAAGATTTGAATTCCAGATGTTGGAAAATCCTTAAAGGGGTGTCTGTGTTATAGGCATGCTGTCCATGGCCAATTCTGGCCCCAACACCAACGGATCTCAGTTCTTCATCACTTGTGATAAGACCGATTGGCTGGATGGGAAACATGTTGTGTTTGGAGAGGTCACAGAAGGGATGGATGTGATGCGGCAGATTGAGGTAAGGTTTCTACAGAAGCTGCTTTCGATCATGATGACGCTTCACATTCAAGCATTTAAAGCATTTCGCTCAAATTATCTTGTTGCTGTCCTTACAACAAACTTGTTCGGTAGGTTAGTAGCAGCCCCATATTGCAGATGCGGAGCTCAGGTTCAAGAGTTCTTGGCAGAGGCAAGGTTCAAACAGGAGAGCCAGCATAGTGTAGTGTTTAGAGTATCACACCAGGATCCCACTCTCCCATGAAGTGTGCTGGATGATATCAATCCTGCAGCACTCTCTCGGCTTAACCTACCTTACAGAGATTTTGGGAGGATAAAATGGCAGAAGAGAAAGCCAAGCTTGCCACCCTTTGTAGGAAGGGCAGAGTACAAATGGGTTTGACAGATTTCATGACTCGTAACTCCGTCTCTTGCTGAGACCTGGATGGCCCAGGCTAGCCCAATCTCTCCAGTTCTTGGAAGCAAAGCAGAGTCAGCCCTAGTTAGTACTTGAATGGGAGACCAAGGAATTGCAGGATTGTTACACAGAGGCAGGCAATGGCAAAGCACATCTCTTGCCTTCAAAACCCTATTATCATCATCATCATCATCATTATCTGAAACACAATCAACAATAAACAGAGGTCACATGTTATTATTGATTGGCCTTGCTAAGCTGATGCAAGTTTCTGCCGGAGACCTAAGTATCAACCAGATATTGGTGTAATAGGTACGCTGTTCCAAGTAGCGCCGTCTTTTGCAGTTCTGTATGTTGTTGTTGTTGTTCTGCCTTTCTCACTGAGATCCAAAGCAGATTACACAGTGCAGATGAAAATACAATATAATTAACGGCTAGGATAGTCACTGAACAAAGTACACGGTTGCCTTGAGCTCTCTCTTGGGATATTTCTTCCTTCTCTTGGAGAGTTGACTATGTCTTCTTCCCTCTCTCTTTCCTTTATAAAGGCTCAAGGAAGTAAAGATGGAAAACCAAAGCAAAAAGTGATCATCTCAGACTGTGGTGAATATGTGTGAATAATTGTGTAAGGGAAAAAAAACTAGCTGGAAAGAACAGATGGAAAAAGAAAAACTGTCCCTTCTGCCATTGGCCTAGGCAGCTTCTTGGAGCTCTTCGCACAACACGAGTGCAAAACTGAGGCTGTTTTTACTCCTCAGGAGGGTGCTTGGACCAACCCCTCCCCCCCCATGTAAATATTCATGTGCTTGTAGAAATTTTTGTTTAGTGTTCTTATTCAGAACAGCCAATTCTACAGCGCTGTGTTTTGTACAGAACTAACCTGCACATAAAATAAATTGTAGATAATCTTTTTAAACTGGCTTTTCATTCTTCCTGTTTGCCTCTATCTTGTCAAGTGATCAGTGATCAGCCGGGTTGATCTAGTGTCTTTTATGTTAACGGTGGTTTTAAACTGCATGGAGTGTGTGCTTTAGGTTAGGATTAGAAGTTCCTAGCCAAACCTGGGCTGTCATGGCGCGTCTTTTCCAGAAAGGGTTGATCGAGCATCTGTTCTTGACAGGATGCCCTGGGACTGTGACCACAGGCCTCAGGGCAGATTGCTGAACTGGATGACCAGTTGAGGCCAGCTGTGGCTTTTCCCAGAACCTTGATCTAAGGGCCAAACTGTACGTTGGCCCTTGGAATGGCTCTTCTGATACGTAGTTAAAATCAGCAGCCTGGAATGGGGTTGGGGATTTGGGTTAGGGCTACTGGAGAAAAGAAGTTTAGGTCTTTTCTCCCTGGGCACTTCCTCAGTAGAATTCAGGCCCTCTGTCTTGTAGTTAGCTCTGATGGGGGGGAAAGCCTGACCCCATATGGGTGCCTTTCCTATTTTTCTCTTACTAGATCTCCTAGAAATCCTCTTTACAGATGTTTTTCAAAAATTTAAACTACTCACTAAGATCCCAGACATAAGAGTGAAACTTTGGCATCCTGGAAGACACATCTAGGGAGACTGCTTGGCAAGACCTGCTTTTCTTATTGCAAGGGGGGGAGGCTAAAAAAATTGCTCCAACCACAGTTTGCTCACTGCAGCGCCATGTTTAATACCACCCGCTTCAACCATAATTTAGCATCCTGGCTGGGGGAGCATCCTTTAGCTATTCAGCTGCAGTTCTTGACCACGTTTCAGTATCCAGCCTTCATCCAGCCTCTGTCTTTGCATCCGTGCCACACTCAAACTTGTCTGCTGCTTTTGGGCATCTTGCCTGTCTGTAGTTAAACTCGCTGGACACAGGTATGGCTTGTTCTGTGTGCACCCCCAACCACCCCCCCCTTCAGAGATTGAAATCCATCTCTAGTTGCCAGTGATGTCTGAATACCAGCATCTGGACAAACTGGAGTTGTCCTCCGACTCCATCCCTGCAATGTGGGATCTTAAACCGGGAGTTAAAATTCAGCTTTATGGGACAAGCCAGTTTTTCCTGGTGCCTCCATTAGGACATCCTGGGCAACTGGAAGGGTTTTTTTTCACTTTGAGAAGACAGGTGAAGGGGTACGGTTGCTAATTTTGACTTGGGAGATTCTGAGAGATTTGGGGGACATTGCCTGGAAAGGGAGAGGAGCTCAACAGGGATGTGATGCCACAGTGTCCACCCTCTGAAGTTGAATCGAAAAGAGTCCAGTCACACCTTTAAGACTAACCAACTTTACTGTAGCATAAGCTTTCGAGAATCACAGTTCTCTTCATCAGATGCGTACTACTGGACTCTGCATCTGGACTCCGCATCTGACGAAGAGAACTGTGATTCTCGAAAGCTTATGCTACAGTAAAATTGGTTAGTCTTAAAGGTGCAACTGGACTCTTTTCGATTTTGCTACTGCAGACTTAACACGGCTAACTCCTCTGGACCTCTGGAGCTGCTGTTTCCTCCGGAGGAATTGGTTTCTGTAGTCTGGGGATCAGTTGTAATTTCAGGAGAACCCTAACCAGGGGTGAGGGGAGCATTTGTGTCCACCATGGCAAATTGGAAATTAATGGCAACTTAGAGCGATGTCTGAATGCAGCCATTATGTTAGGGCTGTGTAGTGCCACCGGCAAGTTCCATTGGCCACGTCATGACGTGCCACAGGGCCTGCTTCCTGTCCCCAACAGGTGGAAGCTGTCCCAGCAAACTCATTGAGGGAAATGCTGTTGGATCTTTTAGAAACCATTTTTTTTTCATATTGGCAAGATCCTCCAGGGGGCAACAAAACTGAGCAGCCAAAACACAGACATGCCATTTCACCTCCTCCGTAATGAGATCCAGACCCACAAAAGCCTATAGACAATCCATGTCTGGAAAACCAGAGGATGTGTCCATGGGAATCTTTTCCCACAGGATGTTACATTGCCTCCAGCATAAGTGGCCTTTGAAGAAGAATGAGTCAAGATCAGGGTCTACCACAAAGCACTAAAAACAGAACCTCCATGTCCAGAGGCAGTGTACCTTTGAAGGTCTGCTGCTGGGGTAAGCCTGTTGCCTTTAGGGCCCTGCTTGTGAGATTCCAGATGCTTTGTATTGGAAGGCAAGTGTTGGGCTTGAGGAACCATTTGTTCTGCCCCAGCAGGGTTCTGCTGTCATCTTAGCAAAGCTTCCATGAGAACTGGCACCAAAAGGGATGAAACGAGGACACAAAGCTGCAGGCCTGGGTGGTACTGTATATCTAATTGCTGGGGGAAAGGAGGGAATAGGCTTTTCAGCTGGATGGGAAGAGGAGATGCAGGAAGACAAGCCGATGAGGGCTGGAAACACTGATGCTTTAGCACAATCTTCTGCCCGACAGACGTTTGGGAGAGCAGATGTGGACCCACCAAGTACCCCTCTGCACTGAGGATGCCCATGGCCATTTAGAGGGAGGAGTCAAGTGCAATTATTCAGCGGTGAGGGTGCAAGCGTTGCAAAATGGTTCTGGGTTGTGTGTAGGAAGGGCACAAGAAACCCCTCTGGTTGTCAACATGCTGTGCAGGGGAGTCAGAGAAGCTTGTTTTAAAAGGAGACATGCAAATCGTTCCTATGGGGGGGATGGATAGAAGGGTTGCTGTAAAGAGGGTGACTGAGACCTCTCCCGATCTTGCCTTATCTGGTTATTCCTTGATTAGGAGTAAGCGGTTGGAGCTGTATTTGTGGCAGGACCTTATGTCACAAAGCAAGGGGGAGGGAACGTAGACATTCATCCTCTCCACAGGTTGATGCAGTGCTGTGAACCCATCCTCCTGTGTGAGATTGTCGGTCGGTCTTATGGGCATCCTTTTGAAGTCCGCAGCACTTGTTCAACTTAAGGAATGGCTGCTGCCAGGGCTCATTTCGAGGGGGAACGCACAGGAACGCAGTTCCAGCAGTTTCCCAAAGAGGTCACATGACAGGTGGCCCCACCCACCTGACTCGTGGCCATTTTGGGCCTGTTTCAGCCTGGATTGGGGCAGAAACTGCCCAGATTGGGCCTCTGACAGGTGATGAATCACTCTCTCACTCAGCAGTGGCCCGATCCTAACCATTTTGGGTACCTTTTCAGCCATTTTCAGCCCCTTTTTGCCATTTTGGGCCCAATTTTGGCCTGAATGGCCAGGATTGGGTCCAAAACAGCCAGGATAGGTGATGTCAAGGGGTGTGGCATATGCAAATCAGTTATGCTAATGACACACTAACGGTGATAGCAAGGGGTGTGGCATACACTAATGAGTTATGCTAATAAGTTCCTACCGCTCTTTTTCTACGAAATGACCCCTGGCTGCTGCTTTCATAAAGCCATTGGAAAGGCAGTGTCCTGGCACCCAAAACTGACAAGCATGATTTAAACAGGTGGCTGGCTGCTTGGGGGGGCGGGTGGCTTGTCACTTGCATGGCATCTTGTTGAAAGTGGGCCGCTGACGCCGTCTCTGCAAAAAGTACTTACGTGGCATCATATCGCTGCTTGAACGGGTGGCAGCTCAGTTGACCCTGTGTGAGTGCAGAGTCCTGCAGGAAAGGGCTTCTGGTTCAGCCAGCCTCTCTGGAAATCCAGCCCCTGCGTCTGAGTGATGAGCCTGCAAGTGACCACACTCTGGGCATCTCTACAAAGCTTTTCAGATTATAAAGATGCAGTTGGGAATGGCAGCTGCCGGGAAAAGCAACTCACATTGCCTTAAAACTCTGGTATGAAAATCTTTCAAGTTAGAACTTGGGAAACTTGTTTTTATTTATTTAAGTGCTTTTTAGCTGCTTTTCCTCCAAAGATGTTCAAGGGGTTTAGATATACCATAAAATAACATGTGGTATTCAGACAGATCATAGTGCTCCGGGAAAGGAGGGTTATGGCCTTTCACAATTTCCTTGTTTAAAAAGCAGGGGAGTGCTTTTAGTCTGGAGGGGGGAAATCAGAATGTACTTCTAAAGTAGTAGAAAAGAGCAAGAGTCCAGCAGCACCTATAAGACTTAACAAAATTTGTGGTAGGGTATGAGCTTTCGTGAGCTCACTTCTTCACATACCGACTTCAGACTCAAGAAAGCTCATACCCTATCACAAATTTTGTTAGTCTTATAGGTGCTGCTGGACACTTGCTCTTTTCTACTGCTACAGACAGTCTAACATGGCTACC
Organism: Eublepharis macularius; assembly: GCF_028583425.1. Taxonomy (NCBI): domain Eukaryota; kingdom Metazoa; phylum Chordata; class Lepidosauria; order Squamata; family Eublepharidae; genus Eublepharis; species Eublepharis macularius. The sequence goes on along the minus strand of NC_072804.1, from coordinate 38,120,980 downwards.
CATCCTGAGCTACTTCTAAAGTGTTCATCTTATTAACATATTCCGGCGGTGGGGAGAAGAATTGCGGCTACAGCATATCGCTTACAACAACCTAGTGAATTTCAAGTGGGTAGCCATGTTGGTCTGTAGTAGAAGAGCAAGATTTGGGTCTGGTAGCACCTTAAAGACCTGTTAGATTTCCAGGGTATGGAAAGTCAAAGTTTTGACTCTCGAAAGCTCATACCCTGGAAATCTAGTGGGTCTTTAAGGTGCTACTGGACCGAAATCTTGCTCAACTCCCAAGTGAGTTTGTGGTTGAGGAAAGATTGATGCAGTGTCTGCAGCTGGGGGCCCTGGGGTGGGGCAGCTTTTTGTTACTCATTGGGAAGGAGAAGGCTGATATGCAAAAGCACTTCTGGTCAAACAGCAGAGAAGCCCTTAAATCAGCAGGTGCCTCCACTCCTAAATAACACACCTGCATTCTACAGCTCAGGAGAATTTGCAAGCTAAGCCCTGAGGCCAAGGCACAAACTGAGAGCGAGCAATGTGAACTTTGCTTTGCACACACTTCTAAGTTACCCCCACCGCAGAATTGCCTAATGCCATTTCTTTGTGTGTTCCTCTGAAAGCAGCCTACAGGGAGACCGCTTAGAAGGAGGCAGATAAAACAGGAGGTGCTGCCAGACTGCTCTGTAGGGGGGGACATTCTGGGGTGTTTCCAGAGATGGGAATTTGGACTTCCAGGTGAAGTAGTTCCCTCTGAAGTCAGGCTAAGATCCACCTCTGCTATGTCCCCTAAGCCAGCTGCCTGATGGACTGATTTTGCCCTCTTTTTCCATACGTGGTTTCTGGGAGAAGGGTGGGATTCTTCTCTGCAAATTCAGACCTTGGGGGCAGGAAGTTCCATGAGAGTCGGAACAGGAAACAGGGACTTTTACAACCTTCTTCCTCTCAGAGTTGGATGACCAAGAAGACGGCGGAGAGGGGGTGGACCATCCCTCACCCAGTCTTGCTCATGTTCCTGGCAGTTTGTCCTTTGGGCCACTGTTTTTTCTCTTTGGCATCTGATTTGTTTGGCCCAATTCAGTGCTTGTGGCCCATTATGAGGGGGTAGAAAATACGGGCCTGCCTGCTAGGAAAAGAACTGGGTGCTGCAGGTGGTGGAATAGCATGGCTGTAATCCTTTGCAGCACTACTTCACAACTTGACCTATTTAAGAGGCCCACAGGGCTCAGCTGGTAGCTGCCACAAAACTCACATCACAGTATAACACAATTCTGTTGGAAGCAAGTATCTGTCTAATTTAAGCAGGGGTCAGTTCTAAGCAGACAGCATTGTTCTGGGATTTTATTTGAGCAACAGTACAACAAAATCAAGGACTGCTTTGTAATGACAAATAACACCACCCGTTCAGGGAATGAGCCCATGCCCCTGTAACCCACTCCCCGTTTATGAGTTGCAGCTGCTGGATGTTGCGACAGGGCCAGCAGGGCGCCATTCACACATTACACAGTGGCAAAGCTGGGAGAGGCGTGACATGAGTGCTCACGAAGCAACTGCCCAAGCGTGGTTCCTAGGGTTGCCAACTTCAGGTTGGGAAAATCCTGGAAATTTGAGGGTGGAACCAGTTGGGTATAATGCTATACAGTCCACCCTCTAATGCTACCTTTCCCTCCAAGCGATCTGATCTCTGTAGCCTGGAGATCAATTGTAATTTGGGGGTTCTTCAGGCCTCACCTGTAGGTTGGCAACCCTGCTTCTTGGGGAGAACGCAAGGTGAATTGATATTTTGTCGAATTCAAAATGTAATATGTGAAGCAGCCCACAAATGATCCTCTATAATCCAGAAAAGGAGAGAAGTTCAAGGTTTGGCTCTCTTTGGAAGGGTGGCACTGATTTCCCACCCCACCCCACCCTCCAGCATGCAAATCAGCTTTATTGATAGAATATTTGCAAACAATGGTCTCCTGATGAATATTTGTAAAGCTAGTTCATTTGCATCAGCCATCCCTGTATGGGAAAAGGCTGCTTGCAAGAAAGGCGTGCTTTGTGCCCAATGATTTGGGCCAGCACTCCATAGGTGGCTACCAACAGCTACTCACTCAAACTGCCACTTGCCTTGTTCCAATTCCTTTGTTCCAACTGCAGTCAACAAAAAAATGGTGTGGGGGGGCATATCATACAGGATGTGATTAACCAGATAGAGATGCAACCCTTCTCTAAGCCTGGCCCCTAAGGTGTTAATGTGCAGGATGGGTTATTTTTGTTCCACCTGTCAGCAATACTCTGTCCATTGGAAGAACCACCCTTTCAGCCAGGAGTGCAGGTAAAGCCCTTCCTTGTGGACTTGCTGTGTCCCCCTCTCTACTTCTGCGGCAAACTGTGCCTGCACAGCGGAGCCCTCGCATGAGCAGGAGGCTGGAATGCAAGAAGCCCGACTAATTAATCCTACACTGATATCAGCATCCAACCTGCACTTTGTCCTGCTGGCCAACAGGATGTGGCCTACCATGAATGGACATCACCTGTGCAGGTGTTCTCAAGCGTTCGGGTACCTTATAGGGCCAGATTCTGCCCATAGGGAGTTTATTCACATTCAAGCTTGGGATCTTGCTATAATTTCAGTTTTTTGAAAGAACAAAAGCCCCTTTCCGGCCCTCTTGCTTGAAGAGGGACTTGAAGACATGCTGGGGTATCTACAAAAGTGGCCACAGGTAAATCCTTTTCCTTGGGTTTCCCCAAGTGTCCACATTGTTCTTTAAAAAATAAAAATGTGCATTCTATTTTTTAAAACCCTCAAAATCTTAGGTACAAAATAAAGCACGCAAACAGAGCATATTTATGCAAAAGCAAGCGTATCAGTTTCCATGGGGTTTTCCGCTTCAGATGTTTAAATTTAATTTAGTTTCGTTTTTAATTTAATTTATAGCGCAGGATCTGTAAGGGGGGATGTTGGCACAGAGGACAAAAGGATACCTATGTCTGCAGCCAGGCCATGTTTTAGTTTCCTTGGCAGAAACTTTTCTGCTGGGGCCTGTTGTTTGCGTAGGCTAGGAACGCATCAGTCTCTAGCCACAGCAAGGCCCATGCGCCTGCGTCAGCCCACGATCAGGCTCCACAGCCTGTTTATTAAGTCCTGGAAAGTGGGAAGGTGACCAGTCCTGTCCCATCAGTTCTGCTTACAAGCTTGGGCAACAGGTGATGCCCACGAGTTCATGACTACTTCGACCTTGCCCGTGACCCTCCCGGGTCTCCCAGGGCATCAGAGGCAGCCACATGTCTTCACCACCATGTTTCGGTGTTTCTTGAGGATGACGTTGTTGTTGCTGTCGTAATAAAGGACAGAGGTGGCGCTGAGTTTAGTGGGGGCGCAGCAAGCCTTGGGGACGGTCTCCGGCTTCATCAGGTGGACCTGCAGGGGGACACGCACCCTCTGTTAGCACTGGCCCAGGTCTAAAGGTTAAATATGCAAATGCCCCTCCCTGCCAGAATCCCGTTTTAGAGAAATGGAAAAGTCTTCAAAGAAGCGTTTGTTTACGCATACAAAAAGCACCCGGTTTGAATAAGCACATTATTTTTCAACTTTCCCCAAAAATATTTATTCAAAAATGTTTGGCAGCTTGAGTTGCAGTTTATGTTGGAAACTCTCTCAAAGCATCAGTGCTGAAAGCCAGTCGAGATGCAGGTTTCTCAGAGGACAAACGCCAGCTCGGGTGGGAACTGCCCCTTGAATTTCAGTGGAATTTCACCCCAGTTTCGGGGCCGATGCAGCTGGAACTGAACTGGCCCCTGCAGGGCAGCAAACAGGCATTGCCTTGCAAGTGGGCTAAGGGGGCCTGAAGGTTCCCAGCTCTGGGTTGGGACATTTCTGGAGATTTGGGGGCAGAGCCTGGAGTGGACAGGGTTTGGGAAGGGGTGGGGCTTCAGCGGGGTAAGCGAGGCCGTTTTCTCCAGGGGAACTGATCTTCATTGTAATTCCGGAAGATTGCCAGACCCCACCTGGAAGTTAGCAATACTAGGCCTTACAGCTCAAGGGCTGGACACATACTTCTCCTAGAGCTGGTTTGACCTGCAGCACCTGAGGAAGCAGGGAGGGTCCCTCTGGCTGGCTGAGGCTTCTACTGGCAGATACAAAAGGGGGCTAGATGGACCTTCCATCTGATTCTGTATGAGGCTGACTCATGTGTCCAGGGCCATGGCTGCAGCACATTGACACTTTGAAGGGTTTGCTTTCAGTTAATTCTGCATGCAAGAAACAGTATCCAGGGCCAGAACAAAGGGCAAACATAATCGGGCATGCTTGCTGGACTCACTCTCGGCTCTTGCTACAAGCCCCATCCAGCTCGATGCCTTGTGCAAACTTTTTTTTATAAAATGTTACCCAGAGTGGCAACAACAGCAGGCACAGGGGCAGTGATATAATGAATGGGGGGGGGGCGGGAGAGGGACAAAGGGCATGGTGATTAGTGGCCCTAGAAAGCAGCACAAAAGTAAGTGCGGGGAAAGGAGGCAGGAGGAATAAGCACCTTGAGCCACACTTAATTGTCTTCAAGCTCAGGGAGGCCGCATGGTGTAGTGGTCAGAGTGTCAGCCTAGACTCTCCAAGACCCAGGTTCAAATCTCCACTCTGTCAAGAAGCTCACTGGGTGGCCTTGGGCCAGTCAGTTGCTCTTTTTGCTTGACCTACTTTACAAGGTTGTTGTGGAGTCAAAAATGGGAGAAGGGAGAACTATGTTGTAAGTCAGTTTGGTTCTTCGCTGGGGGGGAAAGCGGGCCATAAATATCTACATAAACACAACTATAACCAATAGTGGGTGCTGCAAATGCAGGATGAACATGAATTTACATGCCTTTGTGCTTTCCCATGCTCTTGCTCACTAGCACATTGTGCATGCAATTGCATGTGGTCTCAATCGGTTTAAGCTGTCCTGCCAGAGAAGTAAAACAACACAAGAGCTCAAAGTTAGTCTGAGTCTTCTGGAGCAGCCCACCCGACACAACCGGTCGCTGGCGAGATAAGAGGTGTAAACAGCTGGGGCTGACCTTGGATGAGGCTCTCTGTCTCTCAGCCTCATCCACCTCATGGGAAGCCCCCTGGAATGCCCCTTAGGCTTCCTCAAGGGATAAAAAGGCTGTTCCCAAGAAGGTGTGTGAAGCACTGAAGGGCAACTGTTGTTCATTATGATTGCTGAGGAGCCCCCAAAAACACTTGTGGCTTACTGAGGTGAAAATCCATCTCCAAACTCTTCTTCAGCCCTCAAAAGGTCTAGAAACAGCTCCGTGTGTGCCTGCCTCTTGTCTGTGCCTGGTGCTTTTCCCAGTGCCAAAAGCAGGAACTGAAGCTCTCCCCTTACCGTTTAAGTGCGTGTGAGCCTCGGAGTTTGCAACTTCAAAGGCTCCGCTCTGCCCAGGGTTGCCAAACATGTGTAAGCCATTTCTTCCGGGCAAGAGATGCTAATCTCTCCTTGCACCCCGGCCTTTCTGGCTCCCTTCTCAAAGCTTGTAGCCCTCTAGAAAGCAAAGCAGAAGAGCTCTAGAGCGCCCTCAGCCCTAGCCACACCACACAGGTTCCTCCAACGAGATTTTCCAAGAGATATAAGCTTTTGAGCGTCAAGCTCCCTTTGTCGGACACGAATAGGAATGGAGATCTCCTGTATCCCAACCAGCATGTGAGAGGGATGTTGCAAAGAAGTAACACAGGATGTATCACTTGTCTTTCTCTCTAGCCAAAGATGTTGATGCCGTTGTTGCCCGGGGGCACATTTTTTTCAGCCCAGCATGGACCCTGCTCAAATAGATGTCCTGGTTCTTTGAAACACTGCAAAAGCGCTGTGATATACATGCACCCTACTAAACACAGCCCCTCTGAAGACCTCCTCCCTCCCTCCCTCCCTCCCCAATGGTTGGTATCCCTCCCTAAGCAAGCACTGACCAAGGACTGGAGGATGGCATGGTTGGTGGCATTCATGCAGGAGTCCAGTGGGAAAGCGCAGTCTCCTTGGCAGTAGAAAGCTGAGTAGCCTTGCGGGGCGATCACCCAGTTCTGAAAGGACAGGGCACAGGATCTTCAGTACAGAGTCAGGCCCCCTCATTATTCCAAACAGCTTCAGCCTACCGACTCATGAGGAGACCCACACTGGAGAGCTATGAAAATTGCCCTTTTGCTGCAAAGGTCAGGAAGGCTCCTACGCTACTAGTGTTTCACAAACTATGTAAAACAGAATTTTTCAGAAGGGCATTTTTATCAAGGAAATGTTGTTTATCGTCATCATAGAAGACTGACTCAGGAAAATGCATTGTGTTTCTAGTGATGTCATCATGTTCAGCATTGTTTAACATGTTATGCTTTGTTCAAACAACAGCTTTGTTTCAGATTTCTGCAATCCCAGTCCTATTCATTCCTATCATCCAATTGATTGCATTGATTTACATTGTGTAATCCACCTGGAGTCTCAGCAAGAAAGGCAGACTATAAATAAGTAAGTAAGTGGTGGTGGAGAGTGCCATCAAATCATAGCTGATTTATGGAGACCCCTGGCAGGGTATTTTGGCAACAGACTAACAGAGGTGGTTTGCCATTGCCTGCCTCTGCAGCCCTGGTCTTCATTGGAGGACTCCCATCCAATTACTAACAATGGCTGACCCTGCTTAGCTTCTGAGATCTGACGAGATCAAGCTTCTCTGGGCTCTCCAGGTCAGGGCATAATAAATAAATAAGCAACTAAAGGCATTTAAAGGCATTTTTGAGTATATCAGTTCATGTTGCCCTTTCAAATGAGTAATTAAAAAATTAAAGAGCAAGAGTCCAGTAGCATTTATTAGACTAACAAAATTTGTGGGAGGGTATGAGTCACAGCTTGAGATACCAAGAAGTAGCTGAAAAAGTGAAATGTGACTCACAAAAGCTCATATTCTATCAGAAATTTTGTTACGTCTTTACAAATCTGAATAGTCAGTCAATCTTTATTACGGTCATAGACCACACAATAATAGCATACAACCCAGTCATGGTAAGTCATATTATTTACAAATCTATTCACTAAAATTTCAGGGTACAGAGTCTTAAATATTTAAAACCTTAAAACCTGAGTGCCTAAGACCAAATTATTAAATATTAAAATCCTTAACATTATAAAATATTTAAATATTTCCCCCTGTAAAATACTTCCTAATCCGTATGGCTTGCACAGCAAAATTTTCCACCTTTAATGTAATTTCATGGTCCTGAAATCTGAATAAGATTGTATACTGGCTTATTGTATATAGTTCATAAGAGGTCACAGTTTGATAAGGGTGAAACTGTTTGAATATATAATTGTTCAGATAGTTTGCAGGATATGGAAATATTGGTATAAAGTTAAGGATAAGTAGAGATGATTTTTATACTAAAAGTTATGTTAATCAGTTATATGAAGAGAGAAGATGGAATAATGTAGCAATAATGAAATAAGGAGTCTTTCCTTTTTGATCACTAATTTTTACTATTGAATGGGGAGAAAGAGGAGGTATGCATTAAGTATATGTAGTATAGAGAGACAATATAGAGAGTTTGGATTTAATAAAGGTTGTTATCTCCATTGCTATATTGACAAACATTGAAAAAGATTAAGTTTTTGTGTACTCTGTATTCTAACAATTCTTGTAGCAAACAGTCTCCTTTTTCCTTTTTCCTTTCTGTATCCTTTCTTATTGTAATGAAATAATAATAATAAAAAAATAAAAAATTGTTAGTCTTATAGGCAGGGTTTTTTTTCTGGGAAAAGAACTCTCAAGTAGCAAGCTGCTTTGGGATTCGGGTATTTAAACACTTCGGTATGCTCCTTAATGATTTGGTAATCTTTCCGGAGCACACCAAAACTCAAAGCAGTACTTTTCTTGCCATTTGCAAATGGCAATAAAAGTGTTGCTTTCAAAAGCCAGCCACTTTTCAGCTGACAGGAGGGGAATCCCTCTCCTGTCAGCTGAAAAAAGTTGCAGCCTTTGAAAGCAGCAACAGTTCTCTTGTGTGGCAAGAAAAATATTGCTGTTTCAAATGCCCCTACTTTTTTCAGCTGAGGGGGGAGGAGGGGGTCCCTCTGCCCTTTCCCCTCAGCTGAAAAAGCTGCTGGCATTTTAAAACAGCTTTTTTCAGCGGATGAGAGGGGAATCCCCCTCCTGTCAGTAGAAAAAAACTGCTGGCTTTGAAAGCAGCAACATTTTTCTTGCAAGAAAAGTATTGCTGCTTTCAAATGCCCCGGTGCTTCTTTTCAGCTGAGGAGAGAAAGAGGAGGGGTCCCTCCTCTCTCTCCCCTCCGCTGAAAAGCTGTCATTTTAAAACAGCTTTTTTCAGCTGATGAGAGGGGAATCCCCCTCCTGTCAGTGGAAAAGAACTGCTGGTTTTGAAGGCAACAACACTAGGGCTGATCGGGGAGAAAAGGGGTGGGGCCACCGGACATGTGATTACTTTCAAGAGGTGCCGGAACATCGTTCAACTGCATTCCAGCTGAAAAAAAGCCCTGCTTATAGGTGCTACTGGACCCCCTTGCTCTTTTCTACTGCTACAGACAGACTAACATGGCTACACATCTTTAGAAAAATTAAATAACTGAGTTTCTTTAACAGCGAGTGGCCCAAATTCCTAACAGCTGAGGCACTCCCCCAACAATGTACAATTGGAGGCATGGGGCAATTTTTCCTCTGAAAAGGAGCCCCACCACTGTGGTTCTGCATGAGTCACTGGTTGGCAATCCAACTTTGATTCAGGATGCAGCTGGGCGAAACTTTGGGAGCTGTGTGCTAGGAGCGCCCAAGCATTTATTCTTTGTGAATGGTTATGGGGGGACCTGACCAGATTGGGAGCACAATGCAGGGAGGTAATCCCTGTTTTCCCAATAATAAAGGGATCCATTTAATCAAAAATCTGGTCTCCACATGAAAAGATTGAGGCATCTCACCTAGTTTGTGCCTCGTGTAGAAATGCAAGCGGCAGACTCTTCTGTTGGTGGGTTCTTTGGACTTATCAAGAGCTTCTAATTAAATTAAATGTATTTCTTGTGGTGAATTGTTTTGGAACGGCTGCTTTAACATCTGGTGAGCAACCGGAATTAATCTGTTGCATATGAATCTGCCTTGAGCTCATGGTGGGAGGGGGGAGATCCAAGAGGAAAGGGGGAAAAGCCTTTGGATTCTTTTACTGATTAATGCAACTGTTGAAGAAAGACAGACACTCAAAAAAATTACCAGCCATCCAAGGTCTTGAAAGCTGACGTACAGCTCCTGTCTTCTGCACACATGCTTCCCGTCAGAAAGAGGAATGTCATCTGTGGGGGGAAAGGGTTAAGAATTGTTGTCAAAACATGGATGGCTTGACCACAGTTCACTGGCCTTACGTGAGGAAATGGGCACCGCCTAGTCACTCTGGTATGCTGAGGTTTTTTTGCCACAGGGAGGGAGGCAGGGCAATTTGCCTTAGAGCGGCTGCAGTGCCAGTTTGTTCCAACAGCTCTGCCAGTCATCCTTTGTACTGACATGGATGTTAAGAGGAGCATGCAGGTTTCCCGGAAAGGTACCCCTTGGGGGCACAGCAACAGCCTCCTCTCCTTGCCTGCTAAACTGGTCAGCTATTAATCATTCTGCACTCAGGAGCTGCAGGCCACCTCACGCAAAGCATGCGTCATGCATCTCCTGGTCACACACGTCCCATTCACACAAGTTGCCTTGTGAGTGCAAAGACCCCAGGGAGAGTGCTTTGGTCTCAGGCTGCATCAAGCTGAAATGGGCCTCAATCCACTGACCAGCAAATTGGGTGCTGTGGGACCAGCAGCAGGTTCAACCCCTCCCCTCTTCCCCTCCCTCCACACTTCTAAGGAAGTGACTCACTCGGCCTCCAGAGATTGTTAAGATGAAAATGGAATCGCCCCACTTATGCCACCCTGAGCTCCTCAGCACAAGACTGGCATACCAATGGTGCAGAGAAATGGAGCTTCTCCAATTAAATTTCAGATGAATAAGTGAGTTCTGTCTCAGGAAAGCTCATCCTAGAATAAATGTTAGTTTTTAAGGTGCCCCTGGACTTATGTTTTGTTCTGCTACATGAGAATAACATGGCTACCCTACTGGAATAAATCTGGGCACCCGACTTAACAGGCAATGCTTCTTGCCCCCTTCTTCAAATATCTTGCATTGTGCTTCTGGCAGAGAGACCTTGCCATAAACTGGGCAAAAGAAGAGAGAGAAAGGAGAGGAGGGGGGAAGTGGTCCAGGTTCACCCCCAACTCATGCCTTCAAGGATTTGTGGGACCTTTCTCACAACACCCATTCACGTGGGATCTCCTCTGGGACTTCTGTGCCTGTGGATATCATTGCGGCTTGCTAAGCTCACACATTATTTGCAGGGCACAGTAAAGGAGAAGGAAGAAGGGTTGTTGCCAACAGATGGACCAGGGCACAGCTGGGGGAGATTACAGCCATGATGGATGGGGTGGAGGGGAGAAAGCATTTCCACTATTCACACCTAGTGGGTATGAGTTTGTGTTGGAATTTACCAGCTAAGACGGTTGTCATTATAGTGCAACATTAATTAAGCGCTGAAGGCTAAGCACATGGTACAGCCCTTTCTGAGTTCACAGAGGGACAGAGAGCTGCAGCCAAGCACAACTCTTGAAAGGGTGCCCAAACTGATTAGACAAAGGACTCCAAGAGGTATTCCTTTCCACTCTGAGGCCAAGTTTTTAGGGTTGCCGGTTCAAGATTTAGAAATTCCTGGAGATTTAGGGGGTAGAGTATGGAGAGAGTGGGTTTGGGGTAGGGGAAGGACCTCCGTTGGGTATAATGCCATAGAGTCCACCCTCAAAAGCATCCATTTTCTCCATAGGAACTGATTTTGGTAGCCTGGCAATCAGTTGTAATTCTGGGAAATCTCCAGCCCTCACCTGGAGGTTGGCACCCCTAAGTAAGATTGCCCCAAACAAGTGCCTGCTTCTTACCAAACGAGCCCGGAAGTCTGTTTGTGTGTGGGAAGCTGTTAGTCCTCTTGTGTTGCTTCTTCCTTGGCTGCTTGACAGCACGGGGGACCCTGGCCTGGCTTTGGCTTGTCCGGAAGAATGTTACCACGAAGGGCTGCTTGGAACGTGGCCCGTGGCGACCCAAGAGGCCTGCTAATCCAGGATCGACACTCTGCCCTACAAAAGCAGAAAAACAAATCCTTTCCACTATGTTAATGCTGCTATGTGTCAGGTTAAGAGTTGTGATTAATTTGTCTGGAGGTCAGTATCTAGGGTGCCCCACTATCAAGGACAAGGATCCCCAAAGAGACAGAACCAAATTATTTTAATGGTTGTCTTCTTCTGGTGGAAGGCTTGTGCCAGTTTTCAAGACACACAAAAATCTGTCTTTTGCTTGAAGCAAACATGACATTACACAAAATTCTTCTTCCGATGTACATGTTCAGAGCCATGTTCTTCGGATGTACATGTTCAGACCTTTCCCCCAGCACTTCTTCCTCGGGCCAACCACCAAAGTACAAAGGACTATGTGGGAAAGGATTGGAGCACTAATCTCAATAGGTTTCTCTTTTGGAAAGTAAGTCTTGATTTTCTAGGGCTTTCTGACTTGAAATGCATCAGATTGCTACTCACTAAGATATTTAATATAAAAATCTTTGGAACTGCTCTGCAATTGCACCTGGAAATGGATTTTGCTGTTATAAAGGAGGTTTTTTTTAATAATGGAGGGTTTTTTTTCTGAACATCTAAGAGCAAATTTTTAAAATTATTTTATTTACATTATTTATAGTCCACCTTTCTTGCTGAGACTCAAGGCGGATTACATAGTGTAGGTCACTAAGATCGACAGCTGGGAGAATGATACAATGGGGTAAGGATTGCAGAAATTTAAAAACAAGCCAAAATCCTATATGGAGCTGAAAAACAATGCTGAAATAAATCACACATGCAGTTGTGAATCCACTTTCTCATACAGCCTTCACCTGACTTAGATGCTCAATACTCACACATTCAAAACTGTCTTCATGTTTTTACCCACAAATATACATATCAGCAGAGGAGGGGCTGAGAAACACTTTTAGCAGCACGTGAGAATTTGCCGAAAGCCTGAAAAATTCTTTCTAACTCAAAAGCTCACTTGCAGACTAAGCGGTACTTGGCCTGAAGAAATCACGCACAGAAAATTATTATCCTCCTTCGGTATGACCCACAAACTCTGTCTCAACAGAAACCAGTTCCATGTGCGACACCTCCTTGTGAGTTTGTCTGTCCCAGGGTAGAAGTGCAGCTGATGTGTCTTTCACAATCCCTTTAACTGATGTGTTCTTTCTTTACAGAATGCAACAGACGGGCCAGGATTCAAGGGGCAGATCAGCAATTTAACCCTTGACCTCTTTCCTGCTAAAAATCACTCCCTTGGACAGAGTTAGAGCCAAGCTACAAGTGACGGATTACACAAGTGGAGAACAAGTGAATGGCAAGTGAACAGGGAGGAATACACTGTTCACTTGCCAGGCAAGTGTAATCCGTCACTTGTATCTTGGCTCTTACTTTTAGGGCCCATTGAGACAAAAAAGGACTCTTGTATTCTCAGGGTCAGGTTTCAACAGAAAAACAGAGCCGGTTTAAAACAGGTTTAAATAGCCCTCCTCCTTCTTTAAATCACAAACTACTTATACGTGGCTCAATGCATTGGAGCATGGAGGAAGAGTGAGCGTGTTGGCTCCTCCCCTGCTTCCAGTTGTTTGCCTCCCACGGCAAACTCCCTATACATACAAAATGCACATATGTAGGTACCGTCCCTGTGACTGGAAACACAGCTTAACAAATGCCATTAGTCGCAGGGATGGAGCCTATCAGTACCATCCTAAAGGGAGAGATGCCTTTCTAAATCCATTGAAGGCTTTGGAGGGTCTAGCTCTGCTTAAGGTGGCATTATCAGCGTGTCCAGCTTGCCCTGTGCCCAGGATGGGGTGAATGTGCACAACCACCCTTGCCCCACTCCCCACCCCATGCTGATCCTGCAGCCACACATGCACAAGGCCCCATCAAAGGGAATAATCGTGGAACTACACTGGACACGGTGTTCTACCCTTACCTCCTGCAGCTTGCTAGAAACAACTTTGTCTTTCTAAACCAGGTTCTTAAAACAAGAAAAGGCTAAAAACAGCACCGGATGCCTTACCATCGTCTGTTTCAACGTAGAGTCTCAAGCCCAGGTTGTATTTGCGGTTTAACAACCAGTGATTACTGGCAGCTGCAACATCAAACACCAGCCAGCCCTCTGTCCCAGCCAGAAAATCCTGAAGGTCCAAAAGAAGTAGCTCTGACTCTCTAGAGCAGCAGAAAGAGGATGTGAGTGCAGGTGACTGAAATAGAAAGTTAACCTGTTCATTTCTGCCTCCCCAGTAGGCTGTTCCTGTGGGTCCTCCCTCTCTTTCTCTGGCTGACTGAGGTGGGCTGATGCACAAAGATCAGGACTTGGAAGAGCTCCCTCCAAAGGTGCCCTGTGCCAGTACTCAGTATTGGTGACTATCGTCACAAAGAAAACCCTGCAAAAGAGTAACCTGCTGCTCCCCTGGCCAAGAATGTCACCTCCCTGGTCCCTGCTAGGCTCCCAGACCTTGACAGTGACCCATCTTCTGGGGTTGCCATCCTGCAAGGGGGGGGGGGTTGGACAAGTCTTCTCAGAATTACAGCTAATCTTCATTAGTTGCCCTGGAGGAAATGGCACCTTCAGAGGGCAGTTTCTATGGTGTTACACCTCTGCTGAGCATCCCCTCCCAAACTCCACCCTCCCAACCCAAGCCACCCCCCCCCATGAATCGCCAGGAATTTTCAAAGCCAGAGATGGCAACTCTACCATCTTCCTGCCCTTTTCAGCCAGCTGTCTTTCCTCTATCTGGCCTGCCACTTCCACTCCCTGGCTCTCGAGTCAGCCTTTATTCATAAGCAGGGCTTTTTTTCTGGGGAAAGAGGTGGTGGAACTCAGTGGGTTGCCCTTGGAGAAAATGGTCACATGGCTGGTGGCCCCACCCCCTGATCTCCAGACAGAGGGGAGTTGAGATTGCCCTCCGCACCACTGGCTGGAGATCAGGGGGCAGGGCCAGCAGCCATGTGACCATTTTCAAGAGGTTCCAGAACTCCGTTCCCCCTGCGTTCCAGCTGGAAAAAAGCCCTGCTCATAAGGCTGTTTTTTCTTCTGAGTAAGCTGATACTGGTACTCTTTGGACCTTCCTGCTATTTAGGTGCTCTTTAGGACCTACTCCTGCCTTTTCTTCCTCCTCTCTTCCTTTTCTTCTTCTTCCTCCTCTCTTGGGGCCGTCCCCAGGCTCCCCTGCTTCACATCCTGACCGAAGACACCTTGGGGTGTGATGGTATGGCATATCTTTATAATAAGTTAAGATAAGCCTACCTGAGTACAGCATGTTAGTTCTTTCCTATATTTTACTAGGAATTCCCCGTAATTACAGAATTGTTCAGGATGTGGAGCCTGGCATCCCTCTTTGAATGAGCAGAATGACATTTGGATACACTGAAATTATTACATTGGGAATGTCTCCAGTGCAAACACATGCAAAAGAATGGGAGATGCCCAAGAGCACATGCCAGCAATTTCAGGAGAACGTGTACAAGAAGACGTATTGGTGGACTGGGGCGATTGCCCTTCCATTATCTAAATGTTTCATAATGGAATTAATTCACCTATTAGACAGGATGAAAGGATTGCTTTTGCTATACCTGTTGGGTTGTTCTTGGACAATCTCATAGAGGCTGATGTGCAGGGTCTGATTGAAATGGCGAGTGACACTCTGCATCTTGTAAATGCGGAACTCAGCTGCTGTTACGGACTCCCCCATTGGGATTTGTGTTAAGTCGAACCTGAATTCCTTCCAGTATGGCTTCTGATAGAAGATATCTCTGTCCAGTTCAACTGAAAGAATTAAGATGCACTCTTTATTTAAAGAAATTTTTATTGGGTGAGTAAAGATTAATATTCCAGATTTTCAATTGAAACCCTCATTTCCATATTCTCCCCCCCTTTCCCCCCCTTAATCTAAGACTTTCAACAGTTTTCCAACCCGCTGTCTAAGAATTAAGATGCACTCTTGACACACTTTTCCCACACTACAAGAAACAATACCGGGAATATACAGTCAAAATTTTTGGATTTTTATAACAATATATTGGTGCAAAATGTGCAAAAGTGCAAAGTGTCAACAATAAATACAATCTATAATAAATACAATCTATAATAAATACAAGATAACAATTATACAAGGTAACAGTTGTTTGTCCGTGTTTTTGTAATGTTCATAAAGATTATAGATTGTATTTATTATAGATTGTATTTATTGTTGACACTTTGCACTTTTGCACATTTTGCACCAATATATTGTTATAAAAATCCAAAAATTTTGACTGTATATTCCCGGTATTGTTTCTTGTAGCTTTTGACTATCCGGGGTTTCCCTGCTTTGTTTCTTTCTCTCTCCCCCACACTTTTCCCACACGGCAGCGCTTCTCTAGGAAATCCTGGGCCGTTTCCACATGGCTTACCTTGTTCCAGAAAACAGCAAAATCTCGTGCAAAATTGCACGAGGAGACGCTGTTATCGCATCTTCTCGAACGGTAACAGCGTCTTCTTGCAAGATTTTGCGTGAGATTTTGCTGTTTTCCGGAACAAGGTAAGCCATGTGGAAACGGCTCTGGTGTTGCTGATGATGAAATGGGGCTTCCAGATGTCAGCTTTGCCCACAATTTCCCTTCCCCTGTTCCTATGGTGGCCATCTCCTCACACTATCGATGCAGGAGCTTTTTTGAATTTAAAAAGACAGGTAATTGACAACTCACACAGTAATCGGTCTTGAGTGTTAGTGAGAAAGGCGGACTATAAATAACGAAAGCCAGTCAGCCCGGCTTTGCTGTAATCTTTCCCCAAAAGTCACAGTGAAGCACAGTTTGGGAAAGATCACAGCAAAGTCCAGAAGAACCCAGTTATAGCACAGCAGCATCACGATGCTGTGGGAAAGCAGAAAAGCCACTCCACTTCCCAACAATATTGAACCTTAAGCAAATCGCATCCATGGAAACAGCCACAGAGAGGCTTTCACAAGCCACATTCTCGGCTGTTAAATACCACTGTGTTAAAAAGGATTCCAGCACATAAAATACCAATGAAAACTTTTAAAATGGCAATAAATAATAACTAATTTAAAATGCTTTAAATCACCCAGGAGAAAATGCCATTAGGATCCATCTCTGTAACAAACAATGCATGTCCTAAGAAGGATAAGCATCCCACTTTGTGTGTACATGTTGTTGCTGTTGTGAGGAACTTGTTACCTCAAGGTTATATTCAGGGCTTTTTTTCAGCGGGAACGCAGTGGAACGGAGTTCCGGCACCTCTTGAAATGGTCACATGGCCGGTGGCCCCGCCCCCTGATTTCCAGACAGAGGGGAGTTTACATTGCCCTTCGCACCACTGGAGCAGCGTGGAGGGCATTCTAAACTCCCCTCTGTCTGGAAATCAGGGGGCGGGGCCACCGGCCATGTGACCATTTTCACTGAGGGTGATTTAAACTTTAAAAAACTCCCCCCTTGTTCCAGCTGACCCAAAGTGACATCATTGTGTGGTCCTGAGTTCCACTACTGAGTTCCACCACCTCTTTTCCCAGAAAAAAAGCCCTGGTTATATTTCTCCACAAGTGTGGAGATCTTATATTATTCTAAGTACTTTTGCTCTCCCCTTCCCCACCTTAGGGACTTGAAAAGGCATGTTGGGTGGGGAGGGGGGGCAAAAACTTCATGCAGCAGGCCCAGCCCCTCACGGCATTTTGAAATTACTTTAAAATGGTGATGGTGTCCTCCTGGCAGCCGTGAGAAGGCCGTCACATCTGGTTTGGCTCTCAGTCTGTTTGGCCCTTCTTAGGGGACCCAACTGCCTCCCCCCCGCCCAGTCTAAATGAAACCATCCATAAACCTAAGAATGTGACATACAGGAATGTGTTGAAAGCAGAGATGGGGTGTTGTTCAGTACCAATTGTAGTAAAGAGTCCAGTAGCACCTTTAAGACTAACCAACTTTATTGTAGCATAAGCTTTCGAGAGCCACAGCTCTCTTTGTCAGGAAGCTTATGCTGCAGTAAAGATGGTTAGTCTTAAAGGTGCTACTGGACTCTTTACTATTTTGCTACTAACACGGATAACTCCTCTGGATCTAGTACCAACTGTAAATTTATAAAAGCAGAGACACTGCTGCTCAAGGCCATCTGTGTGAGAGCTCAAAAACATTCTCCATTGCAACTACGGTTGCCAGCCGCCGAGTTGGTGGCCTGGAGATCTTCCAGAATTACAAATGATCTCCAGGTGACAATGATCAGTACCCCTGGAGAAAATGGCTGCTTTGGAGGGAGCACTCTATGGCATCACACCCCATTGAAGCCCCTCCCCAAACCCCACCCTTTCCAGGCTCCACTCCCCAAATCTCCAGGAATTTCCCAACCTGGACCTGGCAACTCTAACTGCAATGCATGTATTCTAAAGCAGAGATGGCTCCATGGAAGCAGCATTCAAAAAGGTTCTGCTCTGCCTCTGTGCAGAGTGACATCAGGCCAAAAGTCCTGAGAAATCCGCCGGGCACAAAGAACATTTTCCCACCTTGGGGACTGAGAAAGAAGCTCATGACTTCTGTTCAGCAAAGCCAAAGCTAAACTAAAACCAAGCCCACATGTTCTCACCACTTTCTGCCATGTACTGGATTACAGGAGTACCACCGAGTTGCTATTTAGCTTTGGGGGCCTCTGTAATGAAAGAAAAACACATTTCCCCCCCCCCTCCCTCTAGGAATGGCTCTTCCTGACCAGCAGCAAGGAGATCCTAATACATGTCTGGGGTGGCAAGCTCTCAGTGCTAGGGAATTCAGACAATTACTTTGGAAAGGTTACCCGAGGATGCTGTCAGTACATAACATAACATGGGCAGAAAGCGACGGCTGAAGATCAATGGGGAAGAAGTGTCTGGTTGCCTAGAAGATCCCCGCTAGCTTTCACTATCTAAAATCTCCAGATCAAAGTTGTGCCACCTCTATGGGAGAGAAGCACTGACCGAGGTGCCATCTCTGGCCTCACCGAGACATCACTCCAAGCCTGTGTGTGGTACCACTAGGGTGCACATGTGTGCTGCTTGCAAGAGGCTTTCCTGAACAGCTGTGTCAAATCAAGAAGACCTCCAAGAACCTCATCCCATGTACTGCACCAGCCATGGCAGCGATTCTCACAATCTGGCTATTGTGTCTCTCTCCTCCAGAGCACTTGCTAATAAAACCACGCAGATAAAAAGCCACAGAACTGTGAGTTTTCATAATGAAAGCCAAACGGTTTGAGGCGACAGAGAATCCTGCTTTATGTTATTGAGTACTTTAATTGCTTGGCGTTCAGCTCATATTTTCCAAGCTGCTTTGTTAACTGGGGTTGTCATGTCGGACTGGGTGCTTACACAAGAGAAGCGAGTTGCAGAGGGCCCTTCCCCAAAACCAAATGCTGAAATGTTAATTACGCATCTCTGCTTTTTTTTACAACTCATCCCTTCCAGCTACTGGGCTCACCACAACTTTTTTTTTTTAAGGAAAAAAATCTGGCATAACAGCCAGCCCAGGGCGGATGCGGAAAGCACTTCCTGATCAGCGGTGTTGGCCTGGCAAGAAGGGCTGGGCAGCTGTGCTGCTGCTGCAAGACATACCTTGTAAAGAGAAACAAGAGGGTGAAGACAAGCAGGCGTAGCATTCCTAAAGCGCTGTAGGTGGATTGGTAGCGTTATTTGCCACCCTTTCTCCAACACCGTTCTGTTATGCTCTGTACTTTTTTTTGCTCTGGGGTGGGGTGGGGGGACTGCAGGGAGGGTAGGAAGGTTCCACAGGCTTTCAGCATAATGCAGTTTAAACCAGAGAAAAGCTAGTTTTTATGGATGCCGCTTGGCTAGTGCCTGTGATATCACCAACCCACGTCTGCACAGGTGTCAGAACAGTTTGGTCAATGCTTTTAAAAATTTGTAACTTTTCCTTTCACATGGGAAAGAGGAATGAAGTAACAAATGACAATCAGCTCTGCTTGATACACGAGAAGACGTCTCACAAAACAGAGGGCTGACAGCCTACGAAGCATTCTGGCTATAAGTCCTGAAGCTGAGTTCACCTTGCAAGTGAAAAACCCACTATGTTCTCCCTTAAAATGTCCTCTTCTTTTTAGCAGAGATTATTATTGCTGCATTTGTATCACTGTGTCCAGGAAACTGGCTCTGTCCCTGGGGGCTACTCTCCTTTATCCTCACAACAAGACTGGGAGGCAGGTTAGGCCACAAGAGTGCCAGAACCACCCCAATCAGCCAGCAAGCTTCAAAGCTGATCTGAAGCCAAAACTACACATACATCTCTCTTTGCTACACCACCCAAATTTGCTTGGTACTGGCCAGTCCCACAATATACACACAGGGAGGATAGATTTCTGCATCTGGATAATCCCCCTGCAGCGTCTGTGCCCAGAGAAGAGTGTGGAAATGCCCGCTCATGGTGGTGGCAGCTTCTTGGGGCAAAAAGTGGAAGGTGTAAAAGTCACCTTGGGTTCAGATGATTTACTGCACACAACCCTCCCTTCCCCCTCCATTCTGCTTGAATGGAAGGGGTAGCATCTTTCCAAACTGGGTGGACACAACACAGAAAGCATTTAATAGTTGTTTTTAAAGAGAATTTTAAGATTAACAGGTTTTTTTAAAGATAGCTTCCCCTTTTTGGATTAAATAATAGTTGTCTACAGGCTGCCTTCCATGTGATGTGGAGGGAAAAAATGAATGATTTACTAATAGCAAAGCCCATGTGTAAGAGAAGACTGAGCGTGATACAGCCAAAAGGAAACCTATGGAAGCCCTTTTGGATTCCGTGGATGGAGACCATCGGTAATTATTCCATAGAAATTAATAGCATAGTCTGTTGTGTGTTGGCTTATCTTCAGGCTGAGCTAAGGCCCCTGAAGCCTTCGTTACTATTGGTTGTTCATGCTGGCAGTGGCCAATCAGATCTGTATAATAATGAATAAAGACCGATCACCATACTGGAAATAAGTTACTATGTATATAGTTTATGCAAACTAAGGACTCTAGTTATGTGTTTGTATTGGTTGTTGCTTGAAAGGGGGCGTGGGGTTTCGTGTATATATTTGGCTAATGTGAGCCGGGTTTTTTTTTGTCCATCAGCTTCCAGCTTCAACAAAGTTGTTTGAGATGAGCTGTGAATCGCAATACTTAATATGGTCCATCTACAAAATAGTGCTGGTTGGAGAACAACACGAGGACTTTGTATCACACGTGTGATGGGAGTTTTGTGCCTCTTTTTCTATTTGTGACCACAGCACGCTGGGAGAAGCGGTTGTAGCCTCTCCCTGTTTTTTGCTTCCCAACGGCTATTGGCTTTATTGTGACATGTCACCACATAAGTGTTGTGATTTCCTCACAAAACATGGAGGGCTTTGAACTTGTATCTGTTTGAAGCAGTTTTGGTTTTTTGTGCAGTAGTTTCATCATTTGGTATTGCACCTTCTAGCACCACTCTAAAATGCCAAGTTATGGTAAGGTTTTGGTGCGCTCTGTAAACAGACTGGATGCCAACAAAGCCTTTTGGTTGGAAAGAGGACAAAACTACTTCCAATGGAATTATGATAAATGGCTATGCAGACAGAGGCCGTTTCCACACGGCTTACCTTGTTCTGGAAAACAGTGAAATCTCGCGCGAAGACGCTGTTATCGTGTCTTCTTGCGCAATAACAGCGTCTTCACGTGAGATTTCGCTGTTTTCCAGAACAAGGTAAGCCGTGTGGAAACGGCCTGACATGTCTAACTGGCATCACCAGCACTGCAGTTCACATGAGACAACTTAACCTCCATTTCCCAAGCACATGATTTTAGCTCTTTATGAAACCCAGAAGGCACCAGTCACAGAACCTAGAATGTTGTCAGGATAGATGGAATTCAACCTTCTGCTGCTTCCAACACATAAATGAACTGTCTACAAGTTGCACCATTAGTATTGATGAGAACGGAATAGATTTGGAGATTTTGAGAGATCTCGCACAAGATCTTCCTTTCAATTAATTTTGAAAACTTCAACAACGGTGGCTTTGACTTGTCTGCATTTCAGGGGATGGCATTTCAAGATTTCAAAACGCGACTCATTGAGTTAAAAAGTTCTGAACGGTGGTCATCAAAGTTCAGAGATGCTTGAAAGTACCAAGAAAGATCCCAGAGCCTCTATTTTGATCTACAAATGTACCAGTGAAATTTAAGCATGTGAAAAAATTTCATTTGCAATGCTTTCAGCATTTGGATTCAACATACATGAGTGAACAGATATTTTCCCACATGAAACGTATGTTATTTATTTAATTTATTTAATATGTTTGTATTCCATTTTTCTCCTGGGGACTCAAAGCAGCTAATGATACAGAGACAGCAATCGAGAGGGAACTATAGCAACTAACAAGAAAGGGAAAGGAAGCTTCCAATTGCTTTCCCCAGCTGATCAGCTGCACTGGGGAGGTGATGCTTAATTAGAACGGATCTTCAGCAGGATCTTTCCCAGTTCTTCCCTTGCTGGAGGGACAGAGGAAATCTGTCCTCTGTCCTTCTTGCAGCCGGTTAACAGCTGATCCCTCATTCAGCTTAAAGTATCTAAATATGTTCCAGACGCTGGAAAACTCAGTAAGGAAAGACAAAGATCATACTATACAAGTAAGGCCTGCATTTTAATTACATTATATTACACTAATCTTCTCAAGCATTTTTTTAAAAAAACATTATTATTTTTTACCAGCACAGGAAATTTTGAATTAGAGAAGAGTTCTGAAAGGCTGCCTTCCCCTGGGCTAGGATCTCAGCCCCTGGACAGCCTTCCTTTCCCTCCCCCACCCCATTAAGGAAAAGAAAGCTGCGCATGGAGTCTTTGCCAGGAGGGACTTACCTGCCACTTGGCACAAAGATGAGGCTAATTTATTTATTTCATTTCTATCCTGCCTTTCTCCCCAGTGGTGACCCAAAGGGGCTTGCACGGTTCTCCTCTCCTCCATTTTATCCTCACAGTCAGTTAAGTGAGGCTGAGAGGATGTGTGACTTGCCCAAAATCACAGCGCGTTTCCCTGGTAGAGGATGCATTCCAACCCATGTTTCCCGGATCCTAGACTGACACTCTAACCACTACACAACACTACCTCTCTAAGATTAAGCTCTACCACCCCCCTCCCAAGCCTGGATTGGTAAATGAGGTAGGAAAGAGCAGGCAGGTGCAGTGGAGGGGCAGCGAGTGCCCTGTTCACCCTGAAGAGCCATGGGGCAGGTGAAAAAGAAATGCTCTTAGACTTCTAAGAAGGAGAAGTATGTGTGTGCTGCTGTGGGAGCTATACCAGCCGTGGTCTCTGCCTACCCACACTATGAGTGATTTCACACACGTTGGATAATGCACTTCCAATCCTCTTTATAGATCATTTGGAATTGATTTTTTCATGTGCGGAACAAAAAATCCACCTCAAACGATTGATAAAGTGCATTGAAAGTGCATTATCCAATGTGTGCGGAATCAGCCTATGTTAAAAATAATTTGCTGCCTTTCCATTCTGCCTTTGGAAGAGTTTGGCAAAATGATGTAACAGCTTGTATAATCCATATGCCAACCTAGCTTGGTCCAGCAGGCAAATTTACATTCTCTCTTCTCCCTCACCTTTTACATATTTAAACATCAGCCGGTCTTACTGTAAGAAACTATGTTAATGAATCACTTGAATTTCACTTCTTGTTTCTGAGACCCGATGTTCCTCACCTAGTATTTCTGCTACCAGTTTTTCAAATATATCACTTCCACCACAAGGCCTAGCCAACTTTTTCTATATTCTGGACAATGTATTAAGTGTTCAAGCCTCCTCTAGAGGCTTGAACACTTAATACATTATCCAGAACACAGAAAAAGTCATCTACTGTCACCTGTTCTTCTTAGTTTAGAATTTCATCTTATTTAGTGTACAAACTTTCTAGTCTGCCCCCAAATCTCTGCAGGTCTGAACAGGATGTCTTTCACCTCCCTTCCATTTTCAAAGTATTTTTAGTTGCACTTTAAAGTGCGTGTGTGCATCTGTGTGTACGCACGTACCATTCTGTTCTATAAATTACACTTCTGCTGTAATTATCTTGCTCCCGGAGCCTTTTTGGAACACTAAATTAAAAGGAAATACTTGCGTACTGAACCACATAAAGAATTTGGGATCTTAAAATATATTTGAAAGAGATGCAGGAAAAAATTTCTATCAGTAACCAAGTCTCAAAAATAAATCTAACTAAAAGCTGCGTCTGGAGAGGAAAGGGACGAATTGAGGAATATGCATTGTTATGTCTACAAAATCTACAATATTTCTATCGGTACTCTCAGTAGAGTGATGTGGACTCTACTTACATTAGAATTCTAATCAAACAATTCCTCTTTCTCTGCAGCAGCTCTTAAGAACACGAAGAATCTGTGGTCATCCTGGAATAGGGACAACAAGCGGAGGCCCACCAGAAAGTACCATCACTTCTCCTATCCTACGAATAACCTAGCCTAGCTCTATTGACAGAATGTGTTCCTCCCTCATCAGAAAGAATTCTGCTCCAAGTGCTCTTCGACTCCAGGGGTGAGATGAAAGATTGGCGTTTCCCAAATCTGTGGCAAACCACCTTGGAGATTATTTGATTGAAAGGGGGTTGCAAGGGTTAAGTCTCCAAAAGAATTGAACGGGGCTTGTTTTTTGCCTTGCTACAAGCCATAACACAAAACAGGGCATGCCTTATTCCATCTAATAATATTGAAATGAATGAAATGCCACATTTCACAAGCTTGGCCGGCACATGAGTGTGACTAGATGATTTCTGCACTTAAAGTCAAACTCACAATTCTGCAGCAAGATAATTTGGCTTCTGTGACTGGGGTTAAATTAAGCATGGTATACATAATTCCATAATTTAAAACCATCTTGCAGAATTTATTCTGCTTTGTGAGAAAAGATATGGCACTGAACCCCCCCCCCCCTCCCCACTTGACCAGAGGATATTTTATTCAACCCTGCTCATCTGGCTTCTGAGCATTCACGGGGTATTGCCTGGCAAGCATATTTTTGCAACCATATGGGCTATGAAACTTGCACTTTAAAAAGAGAACAAACAGAGAAGATTAGGAAGTTGAATTCTCATCCAGTACCATGAATTGCAGAGTGTGTGTCCTTCTGTGTGATTGTGGCACAATATATATATATATGCACTTGCTAATGTTGCCAACTTTGGCTTGGGAAATTTCTGGAGATTTGAGGCGGAGCCAATTTCTGTAGTCTGGAGATCAGGTGCAATTGCAGGAGAATGCCAGCCCCCCACCTGGTGGTTGGCTACACTACCCCCACTCCACCTACAAATTCCAGAAGTGTGTTCAATTGTCCCTTTAGGTCTGGGCTCCAAAATATATGATGCTGGCCCCTAAGAACTGAAATATTTTTCTTCGGAGTGTAAGGAATTTAGCCTGCCATTATGTGAAAAATACTGGCCAAGTTTTCCCACTTTGGGTAAAGAGAGACTTTGCCATTAAATCAGGCTGACCATAATCTTCTGCTAAATCCACTGAGCTTTGCGCCACTGTTCTGGCTGCACAAACAAGGTTGGAAACCAAACACAGCAGAAGTTCAGGCAAGTGCCCCCAGCTAGCAATTAAAGGCAGGCTACAGGAGGCAGCCCGCGCAGCCTGCTGGCCTGCCCAAACACCCACTCTGGTCTCCCACCAAGGTGCCCCCAGCTGTTTGACTTGCTAAAACAGACAGAAGGGAAGCAGCTCCACCCAATCTTGCACAAGGATGCCAAGAGCAAGGAGGAGCATCCACCCCCAGGCAGGCACAGCCGGCTTTAGATCCCTGTCGCGCTGCCTGCATGCCCTGGAAACTCTGGAGGGGCACGCATGCACACTTTTAAAGGGAGAAATATGACCTGAAACCAATGCCCCCTGATCTGAACAACCAAAAGAGGGAAGAGACAGAAATATGTCAGGATAGCATACAGTGATGGTTGTGGGGTGACAGGTGCCCTTGCATAGTTAACTTACAGAATTTACAGTCACAAAAACATAGTGATGGCCACTATAGTTGATGGACTGGCAAATGGATTAGAGAAATTCACAGAGGGAAGCTGCTCCAGTAGCTAAATGGAACCCCATACCGAGCAGTAGTATACCACTGAGTAAGATGTGGAGACAGACCACAGAGGAGGGCAGATTCCACCCTGTCCTCCTTTGGTGGGCCATGTGGCTGACTGCTGCTGGAAACAGAAACTGGGGGCCAAGCTACAAGTGACGAATGACACTTGAGCGGCACATGATCAAGTGGAGCGCAAGTGAACAGGGAGGAATACACGTGAGTCTATCATTTGTCACTTGTAGCTTGGTTCTGGGAGGACCTTCTTGGGTCTGATTGAGGTGGGCAACCTTTGTGTCCTTAATCCTTCCCCCACCCCAAGAAAGATAAAAGACAGTGAGCTACACCTGGCTCCTGAAAACATTCTCAAAGCCCGTGTGAACGGGAGTATGATTTAAAACAGCATTTACCGAGGCACGTGTCCGTTTCATTAAGCAAGGGGTGCAGGCAAGGGAGCGGGGTTTGGGAAGAGGTGACCAGGTGCTTGGAGGATGCAGCTGGTAAACTGGCAGAGGGGGGAGGGTTCAGCTGGGAACCTCTATGGGAATCTGCATGAGCACCGGAGTTGATCTTGATGTGCTGTTACATTGCAACTGACTCATAGCGATCCCTTATGGGTTCTTCAATGCTGGATAGAAGCAGAGGCGGTCTGCCATTTCCTCCCTCTGCATAGCAACCCTGGACTTCCCTGGTGGTCTCCCATCCAAGTACTAATCAGGGACGACTCAACTTAGCTAGTCTGGCCTCGGCGACAGTGCCCATGTTTTAGGAGTCTGGCCTTTCCAACAGCACCTGTCCTCGTCCCATCCTGCTCCTCATAGCATAGTTTTAAAAGTGATACAGAAGGGAAAGTTTTGCCACCAGCCACTTCTCCACTGATGACAGAAGCTGCTGCACCCATTGAGTTTTGTGCACCCTGGGGACAAATGCATACGATGGATAGAAGATCCCAATGCATCGTGCCCAAAGACTCTGGCAGCTTGCAGGCCTTTTCTTGGAGCCATTGCTAGGGAAAAATGCAGCTTCCAAGGTCAAGGCTGCCTGTCCTCCTTCCTTGGTCATAAGTAAGCCATTAAACTGGGTGGCTCCCCCAGGCACTCTGCATTTCCCAGAAATAGCTGCAGTGGCCAGTGACTGGCTCTCAGAAGAGAATCTCTGCATCCTCTTGGCAGTGGGTCTCCACAGCTCTTGTGGTTGAGACAGCACATTAGAAGATCAAGTCAGCTGGTGAGAATCTTACTTCGAAAATGTTCTCAGTATTTCTCTGATGCTAAAGGCCTCCAAGCTATTTCCCTGTTGGGTGTTACCAAAGGTAAACTGCCCTGCAGGCAATAGGGGTGGGCAGGTTGCATAGTTTGATTTGTAGAATACATTGAAGCTTATTTTTACGATGCATGAAAGTTAGCGTGCATATTCATGGAAAGAGACATTCATTAGTACTCATAATAGTGGAACAGGCTTTGTAAAAAGTTAAACCCATATTTTGCAAATATAATTCTGTCATGCCCTGACCTGGATAGCCTAGATAAGTCTGATCTCGTCAGATCTCAGAAGCTAAGTAGGGTCAGCCTTCATTAGTAATTGGATGGGACACCTCCAACAAAGACGACGGTTGCGGAGGCAGGCTGTGGCAAGCTACTTCCGTTAGTCTCTTGCCATGAAAACCCCACCAGGGGTTGCCATAAGTCATCTATGACTTGACAGCACTTTCCACCACAGTTCCATCATGTAACAACGAAAAAGAGGCAAGATTATTTCTAAAACGTAGATTTTGAAACGCATGCCTCATATCTATAGTATACACAATTTTTTGCTGTCAATTCACAGGTGACTTATGGCAACCTCATAGGGTTTTTAAGGCAAGAGACATTCAGAGGTGGTTTGCCATTACCTGCCTCTACATAGCAGCCCTGGACTTCCTTTGCCAGCTCCCATTCAAGTGCTAACCAAGGTTGACCCTGCTTAGCTTCTGAGATTGGGCTAGCCTGGGCCATCCCAGTCAGGCCATATACAAACTAGCTTATTCCCAAACAACCAAAATAGAGGCTGTTTCTAGCCCTCAGGCTTGCAGAAACCTTCTGAAACCTTCTGGCCTTTCTCCATCATCCTTTCCTTGTTAAGAACGCCAAGATATTTGAAATCTGGAAATAAATTATGCAAAATGATACAACTGTATTCATTTTCTGAATTTATTCTGATCTCTAATGTGTTATTTTTTTCCTGCTGCTGAACACATTTTAGGTAACTATATTAATAAGCCATCAAAATACCAAGCCTAATAAATTAACTATTGTGAAAGAACAAAGAAAAGACTGGAAACTGCCCAGGATTTCCAGGCAAAATGTGAGGATGTCACACTGGGCAGAAATTGACTGGGGAGCAGCCAGCTCTTTATTCCAGATGCATCCCAAATCCTGAGAAGTAAAGAGCAGGGAACTCAACCTGGCAGAGGAAAGCATTTCATTCATTCCCCAGAAGTGTGCCACTGCGTGGAACAGATGCTTTTGCTCCAAAACAAACAAACATAACAGACAACTCTCACTTGAGAATTGTGCTAATGCTCGGCAAGTGTGTGTTATTCTGAATGAGCAACAGCATTTATAGGATCCAGAAGTGTGATCCAGCTGGCTGAAAAACCATCATCTCTGGAATGCTTTACGTTCATGTTGCTGCTTCCCATGCTTGATGAATGGGATGGAGATGCAGTCCAGTGTGACACTCCGCAAAGGAAAGCAGCCCACTTTTGCCAGGAAGCAGAGCATGGCCCTGGTGCTGGGGCAGAGCAGGTAGACCCCCCCACACACACACACATACACACTCATCTTTTCTTCCTGCCTTCTCTGGGTGACTATCTTTTGTCATCTGAGAGTTTCTCTACACAAGCCATCTTACAAGAGAAAGCTCAAGTGTTGAGAGACACCATGTTGTTTAAAAAGACAAAGCAGAAAGCTCTGTCAATTTCACTTCTCTACAGAGCTGGCAAAGATGGCTCCTGAGAGGGTTTGTTAATTTTCTCTTTGCTTCCCAGAAGGGGAGGTGAAATTGACAGAGCCTTTGGCTCTGTCTTTTTAAACTATGCTTCCCGGCTAACGTTGCACCTCCCTACACTTGAGCATTATCATGTAAGATATCTCGTATAGAGAGACTCTTAGAAAACCACAGATATGGGCAGCTCTAAGGGAGGCTGCTATTTTCCTTTTTGCTCTTCCCCACAATTACAACATCACCTACCACTCGGTGAAGGTTCTTTACATATCTATTAGGATATGTGCTTTACTGGATTTCCCTTTAGTTACCGGGCAGGACACCTGCTGGGAAAAGGGAAATCCCCCCCCCCCAATACCTTACAAATCTGTTCTGCTAATTCTTCCTCTGTTATTTGCATGAAAGTGTGCATGCACATGGGAACACACTCTGAGCATGTGATTCTGCATGCATCGCCCAAGGCAAAACTTTTAAGTCTTTTAAACGGAGAGGAGAATATTGTAAGCCACTTCGGGTTCCCACTAGGCAGAAAGGCAGGGTATAAGTAAACTAAATAAAATAAAGCATCAAGCACCCTTCCTAATTTTCACATTCTTTCACAAAGACCGGTATCATGATACATGATACAAAATTAACCGCACATCCCACTGAGCCATTTCAAATATTACTGATGCTCATTGTAGCCCAGAAGAAATACTCTCCCTGCCATCCAGTTCAGACTCTCATTTGTCCTTCCGGGACCTCTCACACCCACAGCCTAACCTGCATTTCCATTCCCCTTTGCCAGTCTTTGCCAGCCACTTCAGGGGGTTTGGGGTGCCACTCAAGGACTGGCAACTGTGTGGGTAATCCACTCCTGTTCACTTGGATGCCAACTTCCTGGAGGCTTAGGCTGACTACTGGGGAAGGGAGAAGAAAGCACACCACTGGGGGTTTTCTGTCTCAGTCACCAAATGGGAACTTTAGACTTAGACTGTCAGACTGGCTTGAAATTGCCCGGAATTCAAGCAATGGGTCTCAAGGGATGAACATTTGGAAAGTGGCTTGCCCAGGGAGTTTCAGTCCGTCAGCACTTTGGAGGCCCAGAAACCAGCTCAACTGGATTCCAGCATCTCTTTGGCTTTGCTCCAGCTCTCTGGTCTTCTGTTTCACCCTTTTTTGGGAAACAGACGAGCCCGAGGTTTCCTGCCCGCAGCTTTGCCCCAGGTGCTTGGCAAGCTGACCTTGCCCGCTGGCACAGCAACAAGGATCCTGGCTGCAAGTGGCAAGGCATCCATCCAATCCTGGGGCATGTCTCGATCAGAGGGGAGCATCCATGTGCTGCTCTTTCCTTGCCCCCATGTCCCTCTCTCCTCCTCGGTGGCAAGCGCCAAGGGGAGCTGTGACTCCCTCCTTCCAGTCACTCCTCCCACAATAAACTACCTTTTGGGATCTATCAGCTGCCAGGGCAGGTTCACAACATTACAGAGAAACAGAGGAAGCTGAAAGGACAAAACTGTCATTTAATTTCGTATTCTCAGTCCGACTGCAACGTTAATTCAAAGTTCCATACAGCAGGATTACACTTTTCTGTACTCCCTCTTTCTGTACTCCATAATCCACCTTGAGTCTGTGGGAAAGGCAGCCTATAAATAACAATAACTGTGCTGTCAAGTCACAACCAACCCCACCATGGAGTTGCCAAGGCAAGAGAGGAGCAGAGGTTGTTGCCTGGTTTTCCTTGGTGGTCTCCCATCCAAGTACTCTCAGGCTAAGCAGGGTTATTCTAGCTGCTGTGGGTTATAAATAAATTACATCAAATAAAAGGGGATGCATGGAGAGCTGTAAGAGAAGGGAAGCGGGTGGGGGAGAGAAAGCATGCCAAAGGAATCATTAGGGAGGAGGGGGCAGCAGGGATGCTGAAGCAGCAGCAGGGAGGGTTCCTATGGTTGACGGGGCTCAGGGAGGTGAATGACGTTGCTTTGACAAGAAAAGGTGGGAAGAGGAAAGATTCTCAATAAGGATCTTGAATAAGCAAATGCTGATGGAGAAAGAGCCTGCGACCCTCTCACTGGAAACAGTGGAGGCAATTTCCAGGTCCTGGCTGTCAGTTTTGACTCCTCACTTGCCTCCCTGCCTGCTTTGGTGGCCTTTTGCTTGGTGGCATCACTGGCACAGGTGGGCTTTTGCCAAGCCCCTTGCCCTCTGTCAAAGGCTTGCCCTCCCGGGCCCTGGGTCACCTGGCACCGCGAGGCCTGCCTTCCTGCCCTGCCCGGCCTCTCTGGAGCCGACGACAACTGTGCCTTCGGTGAACTGCCGACAGCACAGCGGACTCGCTGGCCCTCCCGGCGGGAGACGAGAAGAGCTCCCTTTCCTCGCAGACGCCGCGCGGCTTGCCAGTATTAGGGCCAGCTTCCGACGGCGAGGTCCCATGGAGCGAGAAGCAAGGCCAGAGGGAACTGCGGAGACCGACGGGCAGGGCAGCGGCTGGGACACACACTTCGTAGTTGAAAGCCTTCTCCAGCCGCCGCTCTGCTGCTTGCTAGCCTGGCCCGGCTGCTGCCCCCCGAAGAGAGAGCACTGCCCCCACCCCCGGGAAGGACAGCCTAGGGATGCCATCCTCCAGGTAGCGCCTGAAGATCTCCTGGAATGACTAGGGATCTTCAGATGACAGAGAGAAAAGGACTGCTTTGGAGTGAGGACTCGATGGCATTATACCCCGCGGAGGTCCCGGCCCTCCCCAGGTCCATCTCTAAATCTCCCGGAATTCTCCAACCAAGAGGTGGCAAGCCGAGAGCCCCGGCGCCGGCAGAGACTCACCCGAGTTGACGAAGCTCATGACGGTGTCCGCCCCGTCGAGGGCCCTCCGCGGAGGCGCCCAGCTGGGGCCGCCCTCCTCCTCCTCCTCCTCGTCCTGGCTGGCCATGGCCCGGTACAGGTCCAGCATGAAGAGGGGCGCGGCGGAGGGCGGCGGCGGCCAGTGGCGGGCGCCGGCCGGAGAGACTCTGCCCGGCAAGCCCAGCAGGGCCAGGATCTCGCGCTGCATCTCCCGCTTCTCGCGCCCGCTGAGCCGTCGGGGCGGCGGGGGCTGCTGCCGTTGCTGCTGCTGCAGCTGCCGCGGACAGGAGGCGGCACGCCCGGCCCCCTGCCGCTCCGCGCGCTCGCCCGCCACCAGCAAGAAGAGCAGCGGCAGCAGCCGCATCGCGCTCGGCGCGCCGCTACCGTCGGGGCGGCCCTTTAAGCGGCGCGGGGCCGGAGCACGTGCGCGCTGGGCGGCCCGACCCGGCCCGGGGGAGGTGAGCGCCGGCAAGGCTCGCAGGCCGCGGTCCCCGGCCACCTCCACGGGGGACGAGGGCGCTGCGTTGGCCGAGCAAGCTCTTTGGGGCAGAGGCCGCTCCTCCAGTCGTAGCAGAGCTGCGGTCCCTTCGGGGCGGGCCGAGGGCGGGGGCCTGTTTGCAGGCTGGGTTGCCAGTCTCCTGGTGGGACCTGGAGATCTCCCAGAATTACAGCTGGCCTCCAGACTTCCCCTGGAGAAAATGGCTGCTTTGGAGGGCGAACTCTGTGGCATTATACCCCACTGAGGTCCCTCTCTCTCTCAGACTCCACCTGACCTAGTGGTTAGGGTGTTAGGTTGGGATCTGGAGGACGTGAGTTCGAATCACCGTTCTGCTGCCGTGATTCAACTCTTCATACCCTCCATGTATCTGAGGAAGAGAGCTGTGGTTCTCAAAAGCTTATGCCTCGATAAAGTTGGTTAGTCTTAAAGGTGCTACTGGACTTTTTACTATTTTGCAGCTACTGACTCACACAGCTAACTCTTCTGGATCTATGAACACTCTTGCTGTGGAAGCTCCTGGGTGTCTTTGGGCCAGTCACATACTCTCTGCCTAACCAACCTTACAGGGTTGTTGTGAGGATGAAACAAAGAAGGGGAAATCAACATCAGCCACTTTGGGAGGAAAGCAGGGTCTAAATAAAGAACATAGTATCTGACATATTGGGCTATAGTCTAAGAAAACCTATTCTGAAATAGTGTTTTTCTTTCCGGAACTAAGAAACTCCCGTCTGGACTTAGTTCTTGAATAAATCACAGGATGCTTTATCCTCTGGGGAACATTTTTACTTAAGCAGGGAAACGCTATACCAGTATATAAAATTGCAAGAAATCTTCTAGAAGGGTGTGCGCAACTTTAGTCAAGCTGACTCTTAATGCATTTCAGGTTTTAAAAAACGGACAGGAGCTTTCCAGAACGAGTGTCACGCATTCAGGCTTTCCCCTCTTCTTTTGAAACATGTCACCAATTTGGGCGTTTGCCCCGGTTTCAACTGGGCTTCCCTCCCTTAAGTCTGTTGCCTTTATAGATGTGACATAGCCCAGCCCAGCAGCAGGAGATGGGAAAAGCAAAACAAAAGCCCACCTCCACTGCAACAAAAGTGGTGGCGGCTAGAATATGGCATTAGGGTCTGGGAGAACCAGGTTATATCCCTTGCTGTCATGGAAGCTTGCTGGGTGACCCTGAGCTGAGCACGCTCTCAACAGGATTGTTGTGAGGATGAAATAGAAAAGGGGAGAACAACAAAAAAGTTGTTGGACACCTAACTGGGGAGAAAAGCAAAGAAGACATATCTGAATAAAGCATCAATGAAATTTTCCTTCTCAGAGCATCACCTACCTGCCACAGGAATGGGCAAATTTTTATCCCAAGGGCCATGTGTGTCCACCTTTGATCCCCCCAAAGTGGGCAGAGACCCAGAGACCCTTTCTCCCACAAGGCTTTTAAGAGCATTCAAGCTGTTTTGTTTTTCAGGAGCTTCACTCCAAGGCACCCAGCGAACACCGAGAGGCTGCATGAAAAACTGGGCGGGGGGAGCATAGCAACCACGCTCCAGTTTGCTCACTTCTGCCCTCCACCTTTCTATATGTACATATGTATTGTCAAGTCACAACCGACTTTTGGTGACCTAAGCAAGGGGCGTTCGAGGCAAGCGAGAAACAAAGGTGGGTTGTCATTGCCTTCACCTTCAGTCTTTGAGTTTCCTATTGAAGTACCAACTTCTCTTGGTTTCTGAGATCTGATGAGATCAGGCTATACCATGCTGCCTTTCTGTGCCCACTTTTCTATAGCAAGTTATATGCTCAGCCCAATTGGAGTTCTGCAAACCAATGAGATCATCATGGCATCCTCATGGCGGGTGCCCCATCACAGGACTTGGGCCTGGACTCTGTGCCTACCACACCAGAGTTCTGGAACACACAAACTAAACATTAAAGACAATGCCTTTAAGAATGTACAGAGTGCAATTCTCACCACTCAAGTAACTGCAATCCATTGGCTTGAGCCCCTTTTTAGCTAAGAAATCCTCACCCGGGACTGTTTATGACACAAAGTCCTGGCAGCTTCCCAGGCAATAGACAAGGGTGAAATCTCCCCTTTGTTAATACTTTGCAGAGAAGCGCCGATGCCTTTGCCTTTTGGCTGAGTGACGTCTGTTGCTTGAGTGCACCCGGGCACTATAATAAAGGACTGGTACAGGCACTCTAAAGTAATCCCTTTATTAGGACTAACTGGTACTCTCTCAATGCATGAGTGAGAGCTCACCCTCAAAGTGGACGTTTAAAAAAAGTCTTTTAAAAGGATGGCTGTAATCAGAAAACCCCCAGATGGGACAGAACCAGGAGTATCTTTCTTCTGCATGTGCAAAAGCCTGGATTGGCCTCTTGGTATCACTCAGACCCTCCTGAGAGCAGCAGACGTGGCAAACTTTTTTGGGCATGCTTTCCTGTTGCACCAAATTTTTGGCGTTATTAGATGAAGTTACTGGCCGAGTAGCGCCAGGGTTTTCTTATCTTACAGAGAGAAAAAAAGATAACTCACTTTAATACAAGAGCAGACAATAAGAGGCCAGGGTCCTTTTATTATTACTGCAAGCAATTTTAATACAAAAAGTGTCTCCCCTCTTTTTTTGTTTTTTAACAATTCATTGGTAGAGCTTCAGAGTTCTGGCTCAATTTAACCAACTGAGAGAATCACACAGCAATGTGGTCAGAGTGGGCCAAGAGCAAAAAGTTAATAATACAGGAAGACCAGAGAGCCCCCCCCCACTCCCTTCCCCTCCCTCATGTATGGTCACATGATCAGCTTTTTTTTTTTTAAACTTCCTCTACAAAGGAAAAAAATGAGCATACAAAAAGCAAGACGGGGCTTGCTAGCAAGTGGGCTGCTGGTGATAGACTCTGAAACATTTCCCAGAACAAGCTACGGTGCGTGTGGAAGCCAGCTTTTCTCCTCGGGAGTGGAGAACCCGCAAACGTCAGTCTGGTCCGGTGTGGAATTTACCAGTTGAGACAATAAATAGGAAATTGATGCAGTTAAATAGCAGTTCTTGAACTTAAAAAGTGGTCAGTCTTTTACAGTGATGAGACTGGAGAACGAGGCACAGTAGCTCCCCTTTTTGTCCCCATATTAAAAATGTCATCTTGCGTCCCCAACCCCCCCCGATTTCCCACACCAGGGTGATGTTTCTGGACAGCGGTAAGTGCAGCCCCCTGAAAACGTAAGATTAGTTGTTCTTTAAAAAGCTCAACTGCGGACAGTACTTTTGTTTTGCTAGAATGCAGCACTTTTTAGTGAGCTTCTTTACTGTATGAAGCATGTGCAAAATTTTACTTCTTTATTCAAACTCACTCCACTGACCTTCAGGTAAAAACCACCCACAATGATTTCTATTAAAAATTGGAAACAGAAGTTCCAGATTCCCAACACCTCACATTTCTCTCTTATTGAGGTATCCATGATTTACAAAAAAAGAAAAAAATAATAATAAAAGAAAGAAAAAGAAGAGGAAAGAAAGAGTTCCTTAAACACTGCTGGATATTCAGGTGTTGCTTTTAAATATATTTTAACCTTGCTGAGACAGCAAGTTAAGTTTTTATAAAGATGCATTTAGGAAACAATCCTAAAAGATAAAGCAGGATTGGCTCCTGCACTGCACAGAAATCCTATTTATAATTTTTTTTTGCTTCTTTTTTTTCTTACATTTTCACATCATGACCTTTTTTGCTTGCTTGTATTCTCTTCCACATTTCAATTTGCTTTCCTGGGCCCCCCAACGCAAAGAAGGTCACCAGAAGGCAAGTTTTATCTACATAAATATTCACATGAAAATAGTAACTTACAAAGAAAAAAAAAATAAACAGAACAAAATAAGGCAGCTTCATAACACAATTATTCTTTTACACTTTTAACAATATAATTTCTCCCGTGTAGAATAAATATACATCCAATGTATGAAGCAGGATTAAAAACCGGACACAGGGTTTTGTGTGTGTGTGTGTGTGTATAGAGGTGGGCATGTGAGAATGGAGTATTATCTCTTGGGGCCTGGAGTTTTGGGGGTGGCAGTGGATGTTTTCTTGGACATGGTTGGGATTTTGGAAGGCTTTGCCATTCCCCGTCGGGAACTGCTCTGCCCGCCCGTTGCGCTGCTCTCTGAAGTGTCTGAGCAAGCCGACTGCGTTTCCAGAAGGTCAAAATCGGAGGCATCGCTGCCCCGGCGGCTGCTGGCTCTGCTGCCTGCACGGCTTCCAGCCCGGCTTGTAGGGCGACTGGTGGTTTTCTTAGGATCTGAAAGTTAAACCAGATATATGTGACTACCACGGACGGTCAGGAGAGACTAACAGCCCATCTTTCCAGTTTCTCAGTTGGCATCTATGCTTCCCCACAGCCCCACCCCTATCTTTCAACTGGAGGCTGCAGCTGCTGGTCTCTCAGCCGGTTGTCACATTTTCGCATGCTCCAACTGGGGTGTTCTGGTCCACGTGACAAATGTGGAGCAGGCCAGGGGCAGGCCAGCCGGCCCTTTCCACAGCAGAGCTGAATTAGCCCAACAGCATCACCCCTTGGAAGATACTCCAGATGCTAGAGCAGCTGGTGCTGTTGGCAGCCATGCCTTTGCTGGTGTTTGAGCATTTGTGTTGCAAGCCCAAGCTGTGTCCAGGGAACCACTGGCTGCTCTCCTGGGGGATGGTGTTCACCTGCTCGGTTGGTTTTGGCCCCGGAAGAAGCTGGTGAGGAGCTGTTGCTGGTATCGCCAGCAAGGGAAGTTCTGCTTGAGTGGAAAGTGGGTCGCTTCAGTTTACTGCTTGAAGATGGGGTGGCCTTGAAACAAAGAAATATTGAGAGGTTTTCAATACGGAAGTCCGAGCCATAATCACATCTGAAAAGAGGTCAAGCCCAAGGAAAAATCTGCAGTCTAGCAAGAAGGCAGTCCAAACATCATCATATAGTGAGGAAATAAATACAGGATCAGATCCAGTAGAGGAGTTCCATGAACGGAAGGAAGTGGGGATTTCTGCAGATTCCCCCACCCCTTTGCTACCAACCTCTCTGCTGTGGTTCCGGCAGGCTCCCTGGCCCCCAGAAGCAGGGGAGGGAACTCTGGGGGTTGCAGCAGGAGGGAGGAGGCAAGGAAGCTGTGCTCTGCGGACAGGAACCCCTTTCTGTCTGTGCCCGCTACTGATGGATCCAAGCCACAGCAGCAAACAAGACAAACGAAGGGCTTGGCCCAAGCGTTTAGTTAAACTGAGGTTCACAAGGACTGAATTAGTGGTGGCACCAGAGGATTTTAAGGAGCGCTTCCGTTTCCTGAAATTTTTTTTTGCCTTCTGATGATAAATATTTATTCCTGCCGGCCTTCCCCACTTTCTTCCTGATTGTTCATGTGCTGCAGCTAGAAGAGACAGAAAACCTGATGCAGGGAGTCCTTTTTATCACATGAAGCCAGCTAGTATGTCAGAACGCTGCCCTGTCTCTAAAGGAAGAGAAGGGGCACTCCAGAGTGGCCAAAAATTCACCTTTGGCAAGGTTAAGTCACCAAAATTTAGAATCAGGAGACTGCTGCATTTCTCCAAACCTCTCTCAGCAGTTTTTTAAAAGCTCAGGTGAAGGTGGATCTTTGTGGAAGGAGGATACAGGACAGAAGAGGCTCGAAGGGGCAGGGTTTCGTCAGATTCCAGCCCAACAGGACCAGAACTGGCATGTTACCTCTCCCCCATGCCTGAGAACTTAAAGACACAGCCTGCTTAGCACAGTCCTGCCTGGGGAGCAAGCAGAAGGGATCCCATCCCGACCACAAAGGCCTGTCCACAAGCAACTTTCCCTGGGATGAGTAACAAGTCTGCAACTTATACCAGCCCACCAGTTACTTAAACACAGAAAGCACCAGAGGTGGGGAACTGCCTAACCACTAGCCGCTTGCATCATCCACCTCTGCTTTTCTACCAGGCTGAAGGGCAGGCAGAGACACCGAGACTGGTAGGGCACAGTCAACCAGAAGCTTAGCATTTCAGACTGAGGAAGGGGGAGAGGCACTGCAACCTCCACAGTGAGGTTAAAAAAGAAAACAGAGTCCCCTGCTGGTTGGTGCAGAAGGTCCCAGATACAATCTCTGACAGCTCTGCAATTAAAAGGGATCTCAGTAAGCAGAGTTGGGAGAGATGCTGCCAGGCAGAGAGGGGCGATTTGAGGCTAGACCGGCCAGGGGACACGGCTCAGCAGATGGCAGCTCCATATAATTTGTGACCACCAAGTCAACCATTGCCCTGCTGCTATCAGTCAACTTCACTAAGATCACTTCTGGTCTTTGCACAGACATCTGCAGGACTGAGAAAAGACCCAGACTTCCCATCCACATGGAAGCTGCCTCTGATTTACTGCAAGCTTCCGAGCAAGTTCGGAGTAAAGCAGGTTTAGGAAAAGTTGCAGAAAAGCCAGAAGGTGCACGGAAGTATTATAATGCTGTTTGGAAGCAGGGGGGGGGGGGGGAAACGGCTCCTCTTTAGCATCCAAGCTGGACCAAACAGCTGATGTGGAAGTGAGCCAAGAGGGCTCCCATCTAGAGTAGCCTCTGGTTTCCCAGGGTGCCTGGGTAGCCGCTTAAAGGACTCCCCCCACTTCCTCCCCCCCAGACCAAGCACGGCATTTGTGCAGATGCAGTTTTTGCAGGTGTTACGTGGGCAGTTCAGAGGCAATGGCAAAGCACCCGTTTGTCTCTTGCCTACAAGGTCACCATAACTCAGCTGCGACTTGACAGCACCTTACACGCACACAAGTTAGCATTAATAAATCACTTCTAAATGAAGCCTCCCTTTAGGTAGGGAACTCTTTTACCGTATTGTTTCTTGGATATCTGAACAATGTTCACCATTTCAGCAGAAACTGTTTGCAAACTGTGCTCTATACTACCTGTGTGTACTCTTTCTTTTAAAAGAAAGACATTTGAACTAGGAACCTACAAAAAGGCAACAGCCTGAGCATCAGAGGAGGGTTAGCCAAGCGCTGTTATAACGAACAAGGAAAGCGTTACAAAAGGAAAAGGCCGCCGGCCACCCTGCTCCACTGCCCCAGGGAAGCCATACTCTACCTCGGAAGCAGACAGGTGCAGGTCGGCAGTATCGGAGACCCTCAAAGGGGTGCCTGCCTTGCTGTTTACCAACCAGGGTTTGTCATAACAGCGAGTGAAGTGATGCAGAGTCTGTGAAATGGAGAATCCAAAGAGAGGTGGAGGGAACGGGGGTGGGGGGAAAGGGATGGGGAAGTGAGAGAGAATGGAGGCAGGAGAAGGAAGTGTCCAGGATGGAAGGAAAGAAATTTTAAAAAAAGTAAATAAATCCTCAAATTAAAAAAAAATAGAGGTTGTGAAAACAAACGCACATTGGCCCGGTGAGATGGAGGATGCACACAGGCGGAAGCACGCAAAGTGCTCAGGGGTCAATGTGACCGTCTTGGCAGTGTGCCCAGATTGGAGGGGGAAAAAAAAAATCCTGACATTTCAGAAGACAGGAAACAAATCAGAAATGGCCCCCGAATCAAAAACAAGACACACACAAACAAAGATACGATTTGGAGGGGAGAGTAAGGAAGAGAAACTCGCCATGTTTTCTACCTACCTGCATGTGGCAGGGCGTTGCAGAGTGAAGGGGGGAAAGAATGATTCTGAAATTTCCCTCAATGGTGCTGAGGTTTTGGCTTCTGTTGGCATCCTCTCATCAGCACCTACCATACGCTGAGGCCCAACTTTCACCCCACCCCAAACATCCGCACAATGGTTGATTCTGTGGACCGGATAGTGTCACGTCTTGTTCACAATCTCTGTAGGACCCTATTTGTGTGTGTGCGTGTGTGCGCATGTGTGCGCGTGTGTGGTGGCCTGCACTATGCTATTTCATCCAGCCATATGGGGACTCCAGCCTGCTGCACTCCTTGGGTTCTGAACTCATCTCAGGGGTGACTGACAGCTGCCTTCCGCAGAAGCTTGGCACATTTTTAACGCCGCTCTCAACTGCCTGTGCAGAGCATGGGTGCATTGCCTGTGCCAAATGTGCACCGCTGTAAACAGAGGCGGGCCCAAGCCTGCCTGCCTGAACTGATCTTGGGAAAGAAAGGAGTTAAACAAAGAAGTTAAATGAACGGGAAGAGCCTCTTTGGAAGGCTGATGAAACCCTCTTACCTTTGTCCCGCTGGCAGGCGTGGCTGGGGAGGAGGGCATAGAAGCGCAGCTGTGATTGCTCTGGCTGGCGCTAGAACTGGATCGTGTTGGGGAAGCTGCCCGAGAGGAAGGCTTGGACCTGCGACCCCTGGAGCGGAATGGCGCCATTCCCTGAGAAGCTCCCTCTGGGAGAATGAATTTCTCTCGAAGTTCGAGGTTAGTTCTTCCACGTGCTGAAGGAAGGATGGAAGGAAGGAAGGAAGGGAAAACACAGTAAATCAGTATCAAAAGACAAAAGCTTTCTGACAAACTGCAAGCCTGTTTGGGGAGAGGGCCCATCTTTTCTTCCTAGTTCCTACTGATGGCACACCCCACGGGAATACCATCCTGGCGCTCTCAATCTGATAGGTCACCATCTAAAATATTCTAAGTTAGTTGGAGAGGGGCAGAAAAGGCTATCTTGGCAGCAGAGCACATGAAGTGCCTTCTACTGAACTAAACTATTGGTCCATCAAGGCCAGCATGGTCTACCTTGACTGGCAGCAGCTCTCCAGGGTCTCAGGGAGAGGTCTTCCACACCACCTACTGCCTGGTCCCTTTTAACTGGAGATGCCTGGGACTGAACCTGAGGCCTTCTGCATGCAAAGCAGAGGCTCTTCCAGTGAGCCACAGTCCCTCTCTGAAGCAGCTAGGAACTCAAGCACAGAAGGTGCTCTTTGTAATTCACACAGAGCGACCCGGCCCAATCTGAGCCAGCACAACTGCTCATTTTCTCTCTCCAGCCCCAAAGCACATACTACTCATGGGACAACTGTGTGATCATGCACAGGCCGTGTTTGGTACAATCTGCTTACTGGTTTCTGTCAGAGAAATTGTGGGGGGGTGTCCTTCTGGTTCAGCACTGGAAACTGCCGGTCCAGAATTGCAAAAGATGAATCAGCACATGCTTTTATGCACCAAAACACTAAAGATTTAGTTAGGCTTAAGTTGCAAGATGGGAAAGGTGGTGCGGCATAACCCGATCTCATCAGATTTTGGAAGCTAAGTAGAGTTGGTACTTGGATGGGGGGGACATCAAGGAATACTCTGCAAAGGAAGGCAATGGCAAACCACCTCTGCTTCTCACTTGCCTTGAAAGCCCCTTGCTGGAGTCACCATGTGTCTGATGAGAATTGACTGCACACATACATACGTACATACGTACATACATACATACGTACGTACATACATACATACATACATACATACATACATACATACATGTATGTATGTATGTATGTATGTATGTATGTATGTATGTATGTATGTATGTATGTATGTATGTATGTATGCAACTTGCAAAAGGTCTCTGTGAATAACATAACCTAGAGCTCTCAACCCAGCCTCATGCATTTGGCCACCTGAATCCCCAAGATACAGGAAGGGAACAAATCCAGGCATGATGGGAGATTTAAAATTTCCAACCACGACATAACATCTCTGCTTCCTAGTAAAAGGAGCGGCACATCCTGCTGTCTTGAAAAGCCAACAGACAAATATAAACACAACAAAGAACATGTTTGTTAAAATAAGCGAGACCATGCAGAAAGCCTTGCAGGGCAAAAAGTGACATGTGAGATTTCACACCACATTCCCTCCCCCGCTCCACTCACAAGCAGTTGCAGCTTAATACAGCATTGCAGGGGGATAACCTGGCTGGCAGGCAGGAGTGCCCCAACGCTGTGCCAAGACTGCCAAGAGAGGGGCGCTGACAAGATCTCCTGGATGTTAAAGGAACACATGCACTGAGTTCAGGCACAGTATGGCAGGTGCGGAGGCAAAGAGGCTGCAGCAGACCTGGCCCGAAGGAATGGCTTTGAGGACTCCAGTGCGAAAGTAACGAGAGTGCCTGTTGATCTCCTAGAAGGGGTGGGGCATACTCCATGGGAAGAATGCAGTGGGGAAGATGCAAAGCCTCTACCTTGATGTTACATGGAAAAGTGGGATAGGAGTATTTTGGCAAATGCATTCATTTCTTGAAATAATGACAAAGATATCATGAAGGAGGCAAGGGAAACTTGTAGGGCATGTTTTCTTGTTTGGACATTAGACACCCAGATTCTCATCTCTGATCCTCTGTGAAGCCCCCCGGGAGGGGGCCTCTGGGCCAGCGGCTGCAAGGAAAAAACAGCACAGACAAAGGAGATGGTGCAACAGGAAGGGGCTGCACAAGTATGGGGGACGAGCAAGCAGCCTCTGGAGGCAACGAATGCCCCTGGCAAACTGAGGCTTCCTTTGCGCTGCCCTTCCCCAAGACTGCCAGCCACAAGCACTTTTCTCGTATTATTTGCCACAGCACTCCCCAGGGAAAGGGGCCAGGGGAAGACCAAGCCGGGTTAGAGAAGCAAAGCCATTCCCACCAGGAGAGGGAGATGAAAGCCAAGAAAAACTGCCAACCTATCGGAGACTGACTGGCAATCGAAGAGCTGGAATCAGAGCGTTTTATTTTACTTCCAGGGTGGTGAACTAGAAGAAAGAAAATACACCAGATGCAAGGAAAAGACTGAGCAGGAAAACAACCAGCGGAGTGGGTCAGAGGAGGAGGAAGAGAAAGGCAGGAGAAAGTCTTGCGCACTAGCATGCGGGGTGGCCCTTTTGGAAGTGGAGCCTGTAAAGAAAGGTCAGCTCACAGACACAAAGATGGCAGGGCCTCAGAGGTACCCCCACTTCTCACTCTCTGCACAACAAGCTTCTAATTACCACGTCTTCCGTATTCACCGGGAATTAAATCAGCTCGTGAAGATTTGAGGAGTGTTCATGTATACATTTTCAAGCTGGTTCGGAACCAGACAAAATGTGATGGTGCTTGAGGTGGGAGATCTAAATAGAAGCCCATCTTCCATTAACTCACACAGAGGCACACTCCACTGGAAGGTGCTCCTGGACAACATCCTATACAATGAACACAGTGCAGAAGAACGTCCTGATGGTTTGTGCCCTGCAGTCATGATCCTTTACTGCTACTCGAACCAGCCTTGACAACTGCTGGTCTCACAAATCTTTTCTAGTTAAGTCAGAATCTTAATAATGAGGGGACTAAGATTTAGACTTCAAAACACTGGTCAAGAAGTGTGTAACTTCCTTACCTCTGCAAGGATCATTCTTCACTAAAAATTCATCCAGGGCCATCCATCCTCCACCGACACGAACCATGACTGTACTGCGCAGAATACGGACCAGCCGCAGCTGCTGTGAATCACCAAACTGTGGAAGGAGCAGCAAGCAGAGAAGCCGTTTCATAAAGACACTCAAAAATACTGGGCGGGGGGTGCACCAGGCTCTTCTCTAAAAGGGACTGCAGCAGGACAGGCAAAATATTTCCACCTCTGGAACAATCTGGGCCAAGACATCTAATTTTTTTAAATGAAACTGACTCATTTTAACACACAGTTAAAATATAAGATGAAAATGCTAATGTGTCCACTTTGCTTTGCATTGACTATAAATTCTCTCTTTAAATTTCTCTCTGCACTTTGGGGCCATCCTACTAGTAAAACTGCTTGGAAGGTAAGAAGTTGTTCAGCCTTTCGGACGCTTCCTCCCTGAAGGACCTGAGGTTTTGGGAGGCCAAGCAGGCCGGCCCTCCTGATACAGTCCATTTTGAAGAAGAGCAGCCGGTACTGAAATGGAAACCAGTCAAGGCATTCTAGCACTGCAGCCCTCTTCCAGATGACAGCAAAACCCTTCCCATGAAAATCTGAAGTCCAGCTAACATTCACCGAGTTGGAAGAGTCTGCTGGCCACCAGGAAAGCACCCCAGAGACACACAAGCCAGGCTCCAGGGAGGCATAAGAATCAAATCTCAAAATCCTTCTTAACAGCAAATGATCCTGAACAGGCTAAAATCTCCCTGATGAGAAGCAGAGATGCAAGAAGCATTTTCTGGCTCTTTGGTGGTCCTTTCTGCAGCTGTACACTTTACATGCTGGATACTTTTATCACCCTGTTTCAGAAATCTTTGTTTATTCCTTTTTATACCACCTCATGGCCAGAAAGACATCACTATTCTCCTGTCAGTTTTACCACTGAATTATGAACTCTCCCCTACAGAACTGCCCGCAAGCCTTCAGCAGCCCAGGCCATGCGACCCGTCTAGCTCAGAACAGTCTACTTGGATCTCCAAAGCGGGACCCTTTCCCAGCCCTGTTACTCAAGATCTAGCTGCTTTGGACCACATTTTACAGATCGGAACTAGATTTTTCTATATGACAAAGTTTTGGAAGGTTAACTATATGGAGACTTCCCACATTTTAAGCTCAACATCTGATATACATTTGATGTTTTCTACAGGACATTCAAATTATTCTGAAGATGTTACATAGCTAAGCTAATCAGTCAAAATGAAATCCCAATATAAAAGTTCACTGTATCAAATAAATCCCATGTCACACGTAATCAACACAGAAGCCGAATGTATTTAATGAAACAAATTTAAATGGATTCATTGAGACTTCATCCTTTGGGATCAAAATTAAGTGAGATGCGACATGAAGCAATTTTCCATTTGCCTTCTTGCGGCCTTGAGTTATTAAGTTGGATGCATGCCGATAGACTGAAGGTTTAGTGATAATTACGGAAGGAAGTCGCCTAAATGGATTCAGCGCTCGTATCCCAAAAGCAATGGAAACTTAATCTGAAACAATCCAGATGCTGGTATACACTCAAAACTTTTCTGTGCCAGGAGCACAGAGGACAGATCACAGGAACGAGGCCTCAGCTGGCACCAGACTCCCGCCCTACGCGGGCAAGGCTGACTCACAAAGAGCTACATGAGAAGCTGACCCTGGCAAGAGCCACGTGTGCCATTTCGGGGATGATTGGAAGAGGCAGCTTGAGAACTGACCGGAGACCTATAAATGGATCTCCCGCCCTTTTCATATTTGTAAAAGCAGCCACAAGGAGAAGGAATTTCAATTGGGGTTTCAGCATTGGCCTGTGCTGCTTTCCTATTCCTATTACCCCCTCCTCGCCTGTTATTTGTCTTGAACTGCACCTGTAAATCAGCTATTTTATTCAGCCCAGCAACATCCTCTGGGCAATCAGTCCCAGAAGGTCAGGGTATCCATGAATCAAACCTTCAGAATCACAGGGTTACACTGTGGGAAAGGTTTCCATCACTTGTGAACTGAAAATAATGGCATGAAACTCTGCACATGCTCTGCACTGGCTTATGTTTTCCAAGGCATAAGAATAGGGTCAGGGGCCGAGCCTGGCTCCAGATCAGGTGGCAGAGCTGTGTT
The DNA here is from genome assembly GCF_028583425.1 of Eublepharis macularius. Taxonomy (NCBI): domain Eukaryota; kingdom Metazoa; phylum Chordata; class Lepidosauria; order Squamata; family Eublepharidae; genus Eublepharis; species Eublepharis macularius. The sequence continues at coordinate 38,076,053 of NC_072804.1, read as the reverse complement.
CAGAGGAACATTCCCCTGGGATGGGAGGTTTCAGCACTGCCTGGCTGGCCACTTTGTCCCTTACACAGTTCTGGAAAAGACCTGAGATCTCAACAAAAGTGCCAGGGCCCAATGTGTGATGTTGTGGGCAGCCTGTGTGCCCAAACCCTGAGATTACATGTCACCTTTTGTCATACTTGTCACTGTATACCAGGATCTGGGCTAAGTTAATACATCCAAGCTCTTATCACAACATTCAGATAAGCAGAAGCCACCCAGAGCAGAAAAAAAGATTGCTGTGTTTTTTTAAAGATACGCAACATGCAATGCTTTTAAGGAAACGCTCTACAAAAGATCTTAAAGGCAGCGTAGCAAGGCACACTGTACCTGGTTGCCGAGGAAGAACTACGAAGGAGAAAGATGCAAACAAGAGGAAAAAAGAGAGAGGGAAAAGGGGAGAGAAAACATTGTAAAGAGTTAACACAGTGCAATTCCGATGACCAGTGTCTTGTTACCCACAAGTACCTCCCATCTGGATATTTCACGCTATTTAGCTTACTAAGCCACACTTTTTAGTCTGTTCCTAAACAAGGCAAAAAGCAGAAGACGCAACCTAAACTGCTTGGGAAAGATGCTCACCAACTACAGAACAGGAGCATGAGCTGGTGTAGACCTCCTTCTTTACAGTTACAGCTGGGCTCATGGTATTTATTTGGCTACCTGAGGGAGCACTTCTCTGACTGCGCACGCACGCACACACACACACACACAGCTATTCTGCTGGCTCCCCTAAAAATGTTGCCATCCTGAGCATATGCCTTGACTACTGGTCCCCTGGCTAAAACCAGGTTTCTCCGGGGTTCAGAGGAAAGCAAGGTGGCTTTTATGTCATGTCAAGACTGAAAGGGTTTGCTTCCAAAACAGCAATCTGAAAGAAAGCAGAAATCTCAGATTCTCAGAGCATTTTCAGAAGCAAGCTCTTGGGCTGTAAAATGAAACAGACAAAAGAAGGTACTGTTTCATACAGCACACAATGGACTGATAGAACTCACTGCCACAGCACATAAACCGTGGCCACTAGCTTAGATAAGTTTATTAAAAGGGACGGGGAGACAAGTTCTGGGAGGCCGGGTCTGTCAATGGCCGTTATGCATTAAGATAAATGGAACCTTCCTGTTCAGGGGCAGACTATATGCAAATAGCACATGTTGGTACAAACCAATGGCTTTGCAGCCATTCCCTGGAAAGTCAGCTAGGAGAGCCTTTTCCCAGTTTCAGCTGGCCCTCCAATGGTTAGTGATGTACAGACTGGATTACTATTAAGGCACTGCTGGGGCCTTCCAATGAAGACCATCCAGAAGCTCAACCCACCATAATCAAACCGGCATCATATAACCTTCTCTGACTCCAAGCATGCTTCCAGGTCCAATTTATGTTGTGCTTTTGACCTTTAAAACCTTAAATTGCTTGGGCCCCGTATCATCCTGCTCAAGTCTTAAGGTCTCTGAGGGAGGCCTTCCAATAGGAACCTCTAAAGTCTGAAGCGAGGCTGGCAGGAATACCTGGAGGGCCTTGTCAGCCCACAGCACACAGCCTATGGGACTCCCTGACTCAGGAAGCAAGGTCCGAATGTCTCGCCGAAACCCTTTTTCTTCCAGAATTGCCTTCAAATGCTGACGGACAGCACACGCTTATCTATACCTGATGACATTTTAAAATGATTTTATGTAGAAATGTTTTCTACGATTTGTGTATTGTTTTTTTGCTTCAAGCCTCGCTCAGTATATTTTGAAGACAGTAAGTCAGCAGAGAAAGCACCTGAACAAAATGATTAATTCCCTACTTGTGCGTTTCCCAAAAATAGCTGGATGGTCAACTCTTAGAAACAGGATGATTACCTTTCATCTGGCCCAGCAGGAGGGAACATTTTGTGTTTTGAAAAACAGGAACAACAACAACAACAACAACAACAACAACAACAACAACAACAACAACAACAACATAACCCATCCTGTTCATCACCTGCCAACAAGGCTGTAACCTCTGGGATTCGGGAGCCTTTTCTACTGGGACCACCTCCCTCTCTTAAGGAATGATACAAAACAAAACGGGGCTTGCGCAGACCTCCAGGGAAGATTGCGCGCTTAGCTGTGCAGGAGATCAAAGACGGCCACGCCATGAAAGAACAGGCTGTCAGAAGCCACACCACATGGCAGGAGGAGGGCAGGCCATTTTTTTCAGCCCCAAGGCCACATCTTCTGAGGACTCGAGAGTGGGATCCAGACTCTTCCTGTTTCCAGTGCCAACATCTAACTTGGATCACGCACACATGAAAGCTGACTTAGACTGAATCAGGCCTTTGGTCCATCAAGGTCAGTACTGTCTTCTCAGACTGGCAGTGGTTCTTTGGAGTCTCAGGCAGAGACTTTCACATCACCTACTGCCTGGTCCTTTTAACTGGAGATGCTGGGGATTGAACCTGGGACCTTCTGCATGCCAAGCAGAGGCCCTTCCAGTGAGCCACAGTCCTTGTTTTGATGGAGACCAGGCTGCAGGCCTCCTTCCCAATTCTGCTGCTCTTGGGGGTCCTTGAGCCATTTAGCAACTTTTCAGAAGCAACAGCCTGCTAGCCAGATGCTGTCGTCTGGCCAGCCAATGCTCCTAACTGTTTAGCAGCCCAGTGGCCAGGGGAAAAGCTCCTGCAGGCTGGGCCCACCCTCCCCCAGGCCTGCTCTCTGCTCTAGAAATAACTGAACTCCTTTGGCCTTACCCTGTACTTGTTCTCTCCAATCTGCTCCACTTGGAACCTCTTAGCACATTTGCACTGGGCCACCTGCCTTGTAACCTGTTCAGATTAGAAAGAGGAAAGGAGGGAAAGAAGTGGGGCTGAAGGTTAATCTGTCAGATTGAACTGGAACCTTGTGCTTTAGCCCTAAAGGACAGGAACAATTGTGGCAAAACAGAAGTGCAATGCTGCAGAATTTTCTGTGCTCTTTCCCCTGAATGGTGCCAACAGCAACAACTACACAATTTACTGCCACCTACAACAAATGCACATGGAATGAGGATGGGGGTGGAGTTTGCTTGTAGACACAACTCAGAGAATCTTCACAAGGTCTGAGTGACAGGTATGTTCTGCTTCACTCTCAGACCCACAAGCAGCATTTCGACTGGAAAAATACCTCCAAATCACTATTTTATCCCCCCCCCCTTTCTGTGCTCTAATGTTTGTTTAGAGCCATGATGGATGAAGAAGGAAAATCCCACCCTGCAATACAGGAATCAATGTGAATGGAGTTCCAACAGCCAACTGGAACTACAGGCTGGGAAACAGAGAGTCAGTTAAGACTGCGGACAGTCAGAGATGGGAAGTGACGGAACTGGTCAGCTGAATAGCTAACTGGGACCAGATTTTTTCATTCAGTCCCTTTATACCATCTTGAGAAATGGGGTGTGTAAAGCACTGTCATTATTTGCAAAAACAGCAGTCTGAAAGCCCACCTGGAAAAGGCCTTACTGTTTAAATGAGGAAATCCTGTATCTCCAAGATGCCTGTTAATATTTCCCTCCATCTTTGTTATTTCAATGAGGCTTGATCTTGTTCACTTTTTAAAAAAGAAAAACCATCTTGTCTGCAAGGCATCACCACTGGTCAGCCACAGGGCTAGGGGAGTTTTAAATCCAAGTCAGAATTCTACCCCAGGACTCTTGTCATGCTGGGATCTTCAGTGCAGTGGGGAAGGCAGGAAAGTCAGCCAAACCAGGAGTGAGATGATGTTCTTTAAAGGATTCGCCCCAGGAAACAATCCCCAATTCTGTCTTTTTATTTTTAAAACAACATCCTTTTGATTAGCAAAAGGGCCAGCCTATCGCTGCTGTGCACAGCTGGCTGTGAGCAGGAGGAGGGTTGCTTCATGACTGACACAGGGGCTAGCCAATGAGTGTTGCACAAATCTGGTTTGCACCTTAACTTTTCTTTTCAGCAACAGTTCCTGTGCTGGCTACTCTGGAGCCCGGTCTTTGGAAGAAGTCCTGTACCTGCATCAGATATGCAGCGACTATGATGCTTCCACACCCATCGAACAATACACTTTCTGTGCATTTTCAATGCTCTGTAGTGATTTCTTGCAAGTGGATTTTCCTATTTCAGACAGGAAAATCCACTTGCAAACGATCACTAACATGCACAGAAAATGCATTATTCAACAACCTATATTTCCACAACAAACTCCCTGCTGAAATTATTCCTGTCTGTCTGTCTGTGGTGCCTAAAGACCATGACACCAGAAGCCGCCACCCCCCCCCCCCCAATGTGGCTTAGATGCCTTAAAATATTATTGTGCTCAACATGGAGCACTGGCAAAAGTAGATACGAATAATATTTTTGACCCTTATAGCTTGCATGCTCTCTTACAAGGGACTCAAAGTGATGTAAGCAGAATTATCCCATTTATTTCTTGCAAAGGACTCAGAGTGACATAAATGGAATTATCCCATTTTGTTTTCATAACAACCTTGTGAGGGTTGGTTAGGGCAAGAGAGGGTGACTGCCTAAGGCTCTCCAGGAACCTTCATGGCCAAGCAGTGTTTTGAATGGGATCTCCCCCCACCCCTTGGATCCACAGCTCCACACTGTCTCCCTAGTTTAGCTAGGTGTGAGCTTGCCAGAGACAAAGGGCACTGAGCACATGACCCCCCAGAGGCCGTAGAGAGACAAGCAGATCTGATGGGAAGAGAAAGGGAGTTTTGCATGGAGCAAAGCCAAATCCTCCCACGAGGTTTGCCTGCATGGACAATTTTAATTGTCATCTGAAACCACGGCAGGCATCAATCCTAGATCTGTTCATTAAGCAGGCAACTCCCCTTCTACCCTGGCGGGAAGAACAACTCGCCATCTAATTGGCCTTATGCAAACTAGTTGTCTCTAACTAAACACAAACAGATTAACTCTTCCATGACTGAAGAGAACGACACTTGTAAAAATCCCAACACTAGGCTTGCCAACCTTCAGGTGGGGCCTGGAGATCCCCTGGAATTACAACTGATCTCCAGATTACTGAGATCAGTTCTCTTGGAGAAAATGGCTGCCTTGGATGGTGGACTCTACATTATTCCCCAATCAATGTCCCTCCCCTCCCCAAACTCCACCTTCTCCATGCTCCACCTCCAAATCTCCAAAAATTTCCCAATCCAGAGCTGGCCACTCTAAGTATGGTACATATCTGCTTTGTCCATGTGGTTTTGCCCAAGCTGCTCACTGCCCCAACTGAGAAAAGGGAAAGATCAACAGCTCATGAAACCCAACAGCCCCTGACTTTTCCTGAGAGAGGACAGCCTGGAAAAATTTACAACCCACAGATACCGCCACTGACTGAAACAGGATGCTACAGAACCCAGGGGGGACAGGCCTCATCTCCCCACACATCCCCTGGGTTCCCATATCTATACCAATGCCTTACCTCATCCTCGATTTTGTCTGCGTCTGTTGTTGGCCGGTAAGCATCCTTGTTGGGGTGCAGAGCGGCTACGAATTCATAGTAGTCAATGTAGCCGTCCCCATCACGGTCAAAGATGTCGGCTACAGCAGTCATCTCTAACTTAGTTGTGGGGAATTCTGAAAGGGAGAGAACAGAACACGTGTAATGCTAAAGCTCCTTTATTAGTCATGTTGCAGGATTGGCCCTGCAACAGCAGAGCAAAATCTCATCTCCCAAAGGTGACCAGAAAGATGCCTCGAGAAACTCCAACAAACAGGCATCGGGGGACACCCTCACCTCCCATTAGCCCCAGGGCTTTTTTTCAGGGGGAACGGAGTTCCGGAACCTCATGAAAATGGTCACATGGCTGGTGGCCCCGCCCCCTGATCTCCAGACAGAGGGGAGGGCAATCTCAACTCCCCTCTGTCTGGAGATCAGAGGGTGGGGCCACCAGCCATGTGACCATTTTCTCTGAGGGCAACCCACTGAGTTCCACCACCTCTTTTCCCAGAAAAAAGCCCTGGTTAGCCCTAACTAGCCGGAGGCATGCATGGCCTCTGAAGGAGGAGGCTGCACCTTCTGCAGCTGGTAAAAAGTTGCAGAACTGGACAAAAATCAGGCGCGTGCTTACTAGATGCGAGGATCCCATCGATGAACTCCTGCCGGGTGATTTTCCCATCCTGATCTTTGTCGATCCGTCGGAAAAAGTCCATGACACGCGACTTCTTGTGGTTCATCCAGCGCATGTACTTCTTCCGCCAGACATCAAAGTCAAAGTTTGCAAACTCTTTCAGCTGGAAGAGGGAAAGAATCGTTCATTTAAGCTTCCTCCAGAGGAGAAACACCAGAACGTAAGCGGCCCTGTTTTGAGACAAGGAGGTAGTGGCAGTTTTGACCTGCTCAAAATGCTATAAGAGACCAAGAATTGCACAAAGGTGGATCTCCCCATCAAGCTTATGTCACACATAAGGCAACGGGCCATGATCCATCCTGTTTGCAGGGCTGGCATGGAAAGCTCTTTCCGAAAGAGAAAGGAGACAACAGAAACCCCGCCCCTTCCCTGGATGCTGATGCAGCCCTGCTGGCCAAAAAAACATTTCCCACTCCCACGGGGTCATGTGGTTCCTACAGTCCTACCATCTAGCTCGAGAGCAGCAAAACAATACACCAAACAGGACTCAAGGAGTATGTTTGTTTGTAGTTTGCTGATGGAATGAAAACACTTCTCTATAAAGAGCTTCTTCTTTTCTTTCTGCTTGCGTCACTTGCACTCACCAATTTGAACTGGGAATCAATGGAGACCAATGGTAAAGGTACCACTGGGCCTTGGAACTTGCATTGGCAGAAAAACGAACACATCAGAGATGTGTACCCGAACCAGATTCTTTGCATACCGCTCTGGTGTGCTTTCATTTCTCAGGTAAGAGAAGTCTTTGCCCACAAGGCGTCTTTGACTACAAGAAATCCTTTTTTTTTCGCAACTCTTTTTGGGAATGCTGTGCTTTCTGTATTTAATCTTGGATGCATGCAATGCGTGGTGGCCTGTCATACCAAAGCCAAGCTCGCTGCACTCTGTAACAATACGCTTCGATTCTAGAGACTTGCTTTCGTTACTATGCCATGCTTTCCCACTGCATTAAACAACTTTTCCATGAAAAGACAGAACTGCCCACATCCCACTCAACCTACACATACTCCCTCAAGAGCCAAAAATGGAAATGGGAAGCAAGAAACTGAAAAAGGGCCCAGTGGAAAAGAGATGGGGCAAATGCCACTAGCCTCTCTCCTTCCTGAATTGTACTGTCTGGGACTTCAGCCCCATCTCATTTCTTCCCCTCAAAGGGAAGCGCCCAAAGCTCTGAATCTGAACCAAGCCCCATTTGTGTTTTGACACTGAGACAGGATTTGGCTTCCACGGAGAACAATGCTGCTGCTAGTCAGAGCCTTGGCAGAACAGGCAACTTAATGCAGGCAGTGACACCCACCACTTCTTCCTGCTTCCGCAGAGTGCACCTGCTCTGTGGGTGTTTGCAAGAAAGTGAAGAAAAGGGGGCGGTTGGGGGAAACTGTTACCTCTTCCAGTCTGTCCAGGGCATCGTTGAGTTTGCGCTGGCGCTCCAGGGCGAGCAGCCACACCTGCTGCCAGCGGGCCGACAGCTGGTTGATCCGTGGGTTCTTCGCTTCCGATTGGGAGAGGATGGGCATGGGAGGAGGAGCAGTCTGGTTCAAGGACTTTCCTGGAAACAAAAGGAAAATGGGGAGAAGTGAGCAAATCAGGCAGAGAAGAGAAAGGGAGAAAAAGAGGGAGAGGCGGAATGAAAAAATTCAGGTTGGAGTGGTGGGTGGGATTGTAAGGGGAGAACACAAAAGCTGAACACTGAAGTTGCCCGTCTGCAGAGTGGACAGGAAAGCTCAGTAAAAAACACAACTGGCAACCTGTTCATTCTGACTGGTAGGGGGAGAATTGCTTTGTAATTAGGACCCGGAGCAGAGAGAAGATCTAGGACATGCAGTTCTCAACCCTGAATTCATCTGCACTCCTTATCTTAATCTGAGCCAGCAGCAGCAGAGCTCAGGTGGTCCAGGCCTTGTTTGGAAGAATGAGATTCAGTCCTAGGATATACCAAATAATCACAGTGCCCCCAACCCTCCTTTCTGACTTCCCTTGCAAACCAGGGGGTGGATGGGCTCAGTTTGTAGGCCAGTGGCCATGGCTCTCAGACATGCAAGTTGCGGTCCCCACCCTGCCCCCAAGCCAGCTAAGTTCCAACATACGATTGCTTCGGGATTTCTCAGTGAAAGGCCCGTGCGTTGGCTCAGTGGCTTTCCTCTTGTATGTCTTTGTAACCCGGTCCACGTCTGGCTGCTTTCGGGTCATTTCTTCCATGAAAGACTGGAAAATACAGTTTGAAAAAAATGGTGACCAGAGTGCGGGGAAGAGTATTTTGGGTTACTGTGTGCTTTATGCTCCCCTCCAAGGAGTTCTGCAGAGAATTTGAACCCCAACCCCGGACTAATCAAGCCCTACTCAGCTCCTGTCTTTTTGCATCCCTAATTTAAAGCAGGCCTTGCGCTCGTATTTCCAAGTTCTTTATGACTTGCTTTGCAAAACTGAAATTTTCTAGAAGCCAAGTGCTGGACCCAGAATTACAACAACTACATTTGATGGTGTTTTCTTCATACAGCCCCCAAAATCTCAATGAAATGGGGGCAGCCAGGTGTGGTCTGAGCCACAGGGGCACAGAACAGTTGACTCTCCACAAGACGTGGCTGTGGGGTCTCACTCCACCTCCTAATACTATACCCTACATTGGACTGTGAGCACACAAAAAAAAGAGAGATTCACATGCTGGAGTGATTCCGCACACGTTGGATAATGCACTTCCAATCCTCTTTATAGATCATTTGGAATGGATTTTTTCATGTGCGGAACAAAAAATCCACCTCAAATGATTGATAAAGTGCATTGAAAGGGCATTGTCCAATTTGTGTGGAATCAGCCCAGGTTGCAGTCTGTGACATGCCCTCTGGCAACAAACAGGTGCTGCGAAAGAATGCTCGGCCAATCAAAGATGGAAACAACTTTGGTTTCAGGGAGGCAGAGAAGAAACCAGCAGGGCAGACTAACCTGGTGCTCAACAATGAGGGCTTTGACCTGCTCAATGTTCTGCGGCATCGGGTCCTGATCCCGCTGGATTAGCGTGGTCTCGGCCCATTGGATCCACGCCAAGAGCTCCTCCAGAAGCTCCGCGTTGGCCACCAACTCCGAGAGGGCTGCCTCGAGGCGCTGCTGATGCTGCTTTGCCCATGTAAGAACCTGGCAAGGAAAGCAGCGAGGAGGAAGAGCCATTGGTGCTCATGGGAACTCTGCAGTGAGGAGCCAAAATGCTGAGCCAAGCCGGTCACCCTCTGAATGGGTGGGGAGAATGGGGAGGTCCTCCCTTGTTTCCCAGGGCTTGGCTCTCCTGTTCAAACCATCCCTGCGCTTCACATCTCTTGCTCACAAAGGAGGGACTGAGAATTTTTTGGTTTTTATTAATTCTACATTTCTATAAACTTTGAAAAACTTTGATCTGTTAAACCACATTTTCAATAGAAAACAGCTGCTCTGTGCTAACCAGTGATGATTTTAAAAGAGTCTGGTTTGACAAGCAGCAATTTAAAATTAGAGATGTGTCAGATATAGCTGGAAAAGATACACACAACAGTTATTCTAGAGGTCAATTGTCTCAAAAGTAATAAAAATCCTGACATCCCACCTTTCACAAGCCACACTGATTTTCAGTATTCTGTGGCTGACCCTTCCCTTTTGACAGTCAGAATGTTTATGAACCTTCTATGGCGTCACAGCAGCAGAACCAAAAGAGGATGGAAGGGGGAAAACCTAATGGGCAACCACAGGGTGCTGTCTATTCTGCCAATAACCTTACAAATTTCAGTCTCTCTGAGAATGACAAAGGTTCCCTCCCCCATATAACTCACCTCTTCAAACCGTGCACGGATGATGGTAATCCAGTGTTTGATGGTGGTGACGCAGTCTGGGTGACACACAGCCAAGATGACCTCCCCCATTGCCACGGAGGAGTTCACATCTAGCCTTTTCTCTTCAACTTTCTTCATGAACTCCTGAGCAGGAGACAGAGGGACATACAATGCACGGCAGTCAGTGACCCCGAGAAGCTAAAACCAGGACCAAACACCCCCAGGTTGCCCTCTTAACAATGACCCACCTTGTGCACATCAATGAGGGACTGCAGGGCTTCGGCATCATCAGGCAAAGCCCCCCGGAAGCGGAGGGTCTGCTCGGCTTCGGAGAGCCACTCCAGCAGCATGTGAACAGCAGTCCGGAACTCCTCAGCCTGGGAAGAAACAGCATCAGCTGAGTCCTTCCCCTGGCAGCAAGGGCCCCAGAAGAGCCTCACAGCACTAGAGCCAACAGGCTGACAATGCCATGTTCTCCCTTTCTGGAAACAGCCTAGGCAGGGGGCCCAGGGAGGCTCACACAATACAGTAACAACAGCCACCACCCATCTAGGTACTGACTCTCCAACATCAGGCAGTCAGAATTCTCTCTGAAAACAGGCACCCCCATCTGGCTATCATTGCTCTCCTAGGCCAAAGGGGCCTCCAGACAAAAGCCTATTAGCAGCCCTGCCTGATGGAGCGACTCATACAAAACGGTGGGTCTAATTTTCCAACAAGTCAAAGCCGATTATGAAGACCTCATAGGGGTTTCAAGGCAAATGACAAACAGAGGTGGTTTGCATTGGCCCGCCTCCAGACTTCCACAATGGTCTCCCATCCCAATATTAACCAGGGCTGACCCTGCTTAGCTTTTGAGATCTGATGAGATCGGGCTAGCCTGGGCCACCCAGGTCAGAGCCTCCACTGATTCAAGTGCAGCTGCCAAAATCCAAGCAGGCCACACAAAGCTGCACCACAACATGCTGGTCATGAAAAGGCATCCAGCAACAGCAAACTGGGTTCCCTCCCACGGGGCTAGCGAGGACCAGAGAGATTCAATGCAAGTGCTGACGGGCTTTCTCTTCCCACCTGCTTCAAGGCCTGCTCCAGCCGGGTTTGCTTCAAGACAGACATTTTGCAGACAGTGTCCCAGCGGTTGCTCAGCTCCTGCAACTGCACTTTCACCCACGTGGTGTCGTCACGGCTGTTCTCGATCAGCTCCCGGCCAGAGCGTTTGAGCACCTGAACAGTGCCTGTTCGCTTGCCGAGCTCCTTTTGGAACACCTACCAGGAAGGGGTGGGGTGGGGCAGGAGGAGTGGGGAAGGCAGCGTCAGTGAATGTCTCTACAGGGGCTACCTGAACCTCCCAAGTTCAGGGCTTTGGCACATCAATGCAGGCTACAGCCCAAGCACATTGACCGGAAAGCCACACTGGACACAACAGCAAAAGGCACCTAGGCTAAATGACCCACAGCACTGCAGGTTCTGCATCCCAACCATTTACCTTGTGGGCATCCATTAGGTTCATGACCAGATCCAGGTCTCCGTGCACTGGCTGGTCTTCAGCCAGCTGTGGCTCTACCTTGTACAGCCAATCGACCAATGCTTGCAATGCATCCATGAACTGGCCAGAGAAAAGCAATGCCTCTTCCAGTTTGTGTTGCCTGTAAAAAGGAAGATTCCATAGGTCAGGAAAGCTCCCACTCCCTTGGCTTTTTGCAAACTATGCAAAACTGATGTATTCAGGAGGGATTTTTACTCAGGTAATAGGACTGTGCCATAATAACTGGATCAGACAGATGTCTTCGTATAGAGACAGGGACTGCAAACTACTGGGTACTGTCCATTAGTGTAGATATGCTGCTGCTGGGAGTTCCTGTGTCATTTAACATATTAGCATCAAATAACTTGCGCTTTGTTTCTACGATGTTTCCTGTCTTTATTTGATCTACGCTTGTTTTTCACATTTCTGCAATCAATACCCTGTTATATTGTCTGTTGGCACCAGCCATTGATCGTATTGACTTTAGGGCCCCAAATCCTCCCTGGGCCCCAAGTAATCTAGCTGCCCCCTTGCTACTGATACATACACCCCACAAACAGAGTGACCAGATCGCTTTGCATCACTTCTGGCTTTCGCACCCCCAGCACCCAGCTTTGTTACAAGAGCCTACCCAGGATGACGTCCTAGCAGGCGGCTCACCTTTCCACAGATTTGCCGCACACTGTGTCCCATTTGTCTCGGACCTCCCCAAGAAGATGATCCAGGCTTTGGGTGTCATCTGGAAACTGAGCTTTCTCTTTCAGTGCTCTTCCTGTTCGAATGGTGGTGTCATAAACAGGCTGTTTGCTACCTAGTGTTTTTTGGAACTCCTGACCATTTTTGCCGGTGAGGGGGAAAAAAGAAATAAAAAATACAGAATATATTTAACGCTGGAGATGAAACCAGTAACTCCAGACACAGAGAAACGTCCCCCATACTCCATTAAATTTTAGTCTGGAAGAGGCTGCCGCTCAAGGACATCTCAGCTGTTTCCTTACAACAGCAGCCTGCATGTCTGACCAGGAAAAAGTGCCCCCTTGTGTTTAAGATAAGCATTTTGAGGCTCCTGGCTCAATCTCAGATGTCTCCAGTTTTGCAACACACACAGGCAAAAAGACCTGGAAGGATCTCTCTGCTAGACACCTTGGCCAACCACTGGGAAGGGATCTGGGGGTGACTCCTGTCCCTGTGCAAGACAGGAGGCGTGTCACAACATTCACATTTGATACTTGGGATAGTTGGGAGGTCAGAGCTAACCATTTCCATGAACTGTACTTCTAAAGTCAAGATAACTCATCTAGATGTTAAGATTTTTCTGAGCTGCGGTTTGGAGGAAAATGCATTCAGAACTCCTTGGCCATACTGGAGAATTTCTGCTGTTTTAGGATATCTACGGGGCAGGTTTGCTTTTCTGTGCAGGAGTGCAAACATGGGAGATGCAGTTTTCTGAACTCCCCAGTAGGGTGGGTAGATGCTTTTTCAGTCTTGCCGCCTACTTTGTTCTGCCCTAGAATCCCTGAGTCAGCAAGATGTGCAACACTTACAAAGCACTGGCATGTACTCTGGTTCTTTTCAGTCAAAGCATGGCTGCTGAGAGTTAGGGGATATGGGCTCTTGACTGACTGGGAAGATCAAGCCAACATCGACCTTTCTTTGCAAAATCCCAGCAATCATATCTACATGCCAGGAAGTCTCATGGGAAATGGTCTGCGAAGAACTGCTGTCTTTCTGCTCCCAAGAAGCTGGATTCTAACCTTGTGCTTAGACAGCTGCAACTTGATTTTGTCAGGATCATTGGAAATTTCCAGCTCAGAGTCCAGATGATTTTCTGCATCTTCCAACCAGTCAACCAGCTTCTTCCAAGCTTCATGGAACTGCAATGAGTTCAAAAGGTACCAAAAGTGTCTGAGAAGCTCTTATGCAGTTTTTCAAAATTCATCGCGTGTTAAAACTGCGTCTAATCTCTGCCCTATCCTTTGCATTGCAATTCTGCCAAGCAGAAAGGGCATCACCTGTACCTGGCAAGCTGTCGATACTCAAGCAACGTCCAGTGGGAGCAAAAGCGAGCAACAGGGTCTCCTTGTCCCACCAGCTGAGTTCCTCACCTGTTTTGCCCGCTTCCGTGCATCATCCAGAGCCCGTCCCCTTTCGACTGAACGCTGGACGACCTTCTCCCAGCGTGACTGGACACTGACTAGGAGATTCTTGATCAAGACCACGTCCTGTTTCTGACTCAGGAATTTCAGCTGGTTCCCAGTTTGATCCAAACCGATAATCTGGTCCCGGTGCGCATTCACTTCGTTCGCAAAGACCTGGGAAAGACAATGGAGACAATCTCCCAGAAGTTCCTCAGGTGACACACAACACAAAGTAGCAAATTCATTTAGAGTGAAATATTGTTGTGAAGAAAAGCTCAACTATAGTCCTTCACTTGCTAGGAAGCTCGCTGGGTAACCTGGGTCAGTCACTGCCTCTCAGCTTAACCTACCTCACAGGACTGTTGTGGGTATAAAATGGAGGGGAGAATACCATACACTACCCTCAGCTCCTTGGAGAAAAGGTGAGATAAAATGTACTACACAATGTCCACAATAGTGGACAGAGCTGAGAGATTTGGAAGTTCAAATGCTACCTCATTGGCAACTCAGCCAGCTAAAGGTGAAGAAAGGGGATAATATAAAGCTCCTGTGGCTTTGCAAAGACAAAACACACCATGAATGGGGTAGAAAGACTTCGCAGATTAAAGTGTCTGCAGAAGTGGCTACATCCCAAAATCAAGGCTGGCGGATAATAATAACTATGCCCCGTGGTGCAGAGAGGTAAGCTGCAGTACTGCAGCCCAAGCTCTGCTTATGACCTGAGTTCGACCCTGGTGGAAGCCGGGTTCAGGTAGCTGGCGCAAGGTTGACTCAGCCTTCCATCCTTCCAAGGTTGGTAAAATGAGTACCCAGTTTCCTGGGGGTAAAGTGTAGATGACTGGGGAAGGCAATGGCAAACCACCCCGTAACAAAAGTCTGCCAAGAAAATGTCGTGATGCGACGTCCCCACATGGGTCAATAATGACTTAGTGCTTGACCTTTACCTATGCTTATGTACCACTTTTTTAGACAGATTAGTGCCCCACTTAGAGCAGTGAACAAAGTCAGTGTTATTATTATCCCCACAATACAGCTGGGAGGCTGAGGCTGAGAGGAGGGCCTTATCCAAGGCCACCTGCAGAGCTCATGGCAGTCACAGGAGTCGAACCAGCACATGGCAGATTCGCAGCCCAACCACTTAGCCACTATGCTACAGCAGCTCCCCGTGGGTAATCAAAAGACATAAAATACACCATGCAACTAATCTTAGAAACAAACTGCTAGTCCATATTCCTCGAAAGAAAATGGCAGGATTGTAGAATCAAAAAAATGAACACTCACAAAAGTCTCAGCTATTTCTAGTATTTCAGCTAAATGCCACTCAGACAGCATCCTGGCTGCCATTACCTTGTGATCCTCTATCTGTGAGAGCACAGTGCTGAGGATAAGGCTGGGCGAAGGAGCCACATTCAAGCTCTGCTCGGCAAGAGTCAGCCAGTTGATGAAGTCCTGGAGGGAGTTCTGGAACTCTGTGGCCAAGTTGAGTGCCTCTTCTAGCTTGGACTGAGAAGAAAAGGAAACAAAGTGAGAAAGAGCAGAATAGGAACCCGGGTTCCCAAAAATTGTCGCACCGGCTGTCTTTCTGAAGGAAGCCTCCTCCATTCAATCAGCATGCTTACTGAGAGGTGGCTTTTTTCCCAAAAGGGGAACTCCTCTGCACTTTGAGAATTGGTTCACTGAGCAAAACGTCTCTGTTCAGACAACCTGGGTGCAGTCCAGAAGAAGTCGCTGAATGAAAGCTTGTCCCACAGGAGGTATGGGTGGCACACCATACAAACTAGAAACTGGGCATATGCACACATGAAGCTGCCTTATACCAAGCACAGCCCCTTGGTCCCTCAAGGAAGGTCTTGTCTGCTCTGAATGGCAGCAGCTCAGCAGGGTCTCAGGCAGAGGTCTTTCTGATGATCCTTTTACCTAGAGATGCCAGGGACTGAACCTTCTGCATGCTAAGCAGATGCTCCACCGCAGAGCCATGGCCCCTCGCCGGGATAAAAAGCGGTGGTGCAATAGAATGTCCTGACCACAACGCTTAGCTTTCTGCTTGGCAGCCTCTCAGTAAATGGGGAAACGCCTCATGCTCCAGATTGGGAAATTTGGTAGGGGCTGGAATGGGTTTGTTTCCTCTTGGCTTCCAAAACTCTACTCTGCCCCAACCCTGTAATTAAGCACTGCATATTGACTGTAGCTAGAATTCTCACTCTTCTAACTCAGACTCTTACTGAAATGTCTTTTCCACTTCTTGGTTTTAACACATCACCACCCAAGATCTAACACCTCCTGTGTGAAGCTGGGTAGGGGGGAGCTCCACTTTGCTTGTGGGGCTCTGCAGGCTCAGACAATCCTCCCTTCTTTGGGGTCAGGAAGGAAACTGCCACCAGGCCAGGTTGGCGGGGGATCCTGGAGGTTTTTTTGCATTCCTCTGGCATTGAGTGGGGTGGGGAGGGGTGAGCTGTGAATTTCCTGCATTGCGCAGGGGGATGCTGAGATGATCCGTGGGGTCCCTTACTGCTCTATGATACTGCTCTATGATTCTTTGATATGGGCCAGAAACTACACCAGGTCCAGGACTGTGGCTCAATGACAGCCCCAGCTTTGAATGCAGAAAATCCCCAGATCAGCCCCTAGCACCTCCAGTTTGCAGGTGTTTGGGGGGCAAAACACCTCTCTCTGTCTGAGGCCCCTGGAAAGGAGGCAATTCTGAGCTAGATGGACCAAGGGTCTGACTCAACACAGAAGGACCCGGAGGGGGTTGTTCTTCTTCAGGATGATGATTTACCCCCACCACTGTTAAGCACAGTAATTTTGTGGTACAGCCCTAACCCCACAATCCACTTTGTGTGCTACCTTTCTCTCTTCCATCTTGGTACTGATGAGGCCCCACTTCTGTTCCAGGAGGGCCACGCTCTGCTCTGTCTTTGATCCGGATCCAGAGTCATCCCGACTCAGAAGCATCAGCCGCCCCTTCGCCAACAGCTGGCTGTAGACCTCTTCATTGGCTTTAAACTGGGCATAGAGCTCCTACAGCAAAGAAGCATTGGAAGCACATCACACAAGGGCTGCTTCTAAGGACACATCATTGACATAAACATGCATAGGAAATAGGGGGAAACTGCCTGTATGGCTGACTTTTTCCTGCCATGTTTGATCGTACCAGGGATGTTTGGTCAATTGCAACTTCCCAGCATGTCCACACTTTACATAGTAATGATGTTTTTACATTTTTGTCTTATTGTTTATAACAATTTGTTTTGCTTGCCTTATTCTTGGCTTACTTTTTTTCTATGCATGACAGGAAGGAGGGGAAAGTATGCAAATCTGAGGATTTTCTGAAAAGGCTACCTAGGATGTCCTGCACTTTAATATCTGACTAGCACCTTCCAGGACACCATGGCTATTTTCCCCAACATCCCTGTGTGCACCACAATGCCAAGATCCTCCCCACAACACCCATGTGAAGTCTCCATTTCCATGCCTGGCAGGCAACATCTACCTGCAGCCAACAGGCCTGTTATAAAGCTACTCTTTGCCCCCAGTTGTAGGCACAAATACAAGTCCTCACATGCCAAGTAGCCCAGCAATTCTCTTGCTAGCCAATAGCTGGTCCACTGTGAGGCCACACTTGAGTCACAAATATCCTTCATCGGCTGCAACCTTGCACATTGGCTTACATTCTCATTTCCATCTCTTCATGCTTCCCACTTCTTACAGTTTTTGGTTCCACCTTTCTGTATAAATATCTTTCATGCAGAATTAGTGGGAGGCAAACTCAGGTGCCATAGCAATTCCAACTCACCATATGGGCACTCAGTTGTTCCCGGGCAGTTTCCGGCAGCCCACCTGTTGGTTTGGAGGCTGACAGCTGACTCTCCATCCTTGTGAGCCATAGGAGGAAGTCTTCAATTTCACCATGGAAACCCTGGGCCTGTAAAAGAACACAAAGTGCATCATGGACCATTTTTGGATTTGAATATCTGCATCTCACCAATTCCCGGAAGCTTCAGGGCAAGGGGCAGGATTTTAAAAGGGAAGGAAGAGAAAAATATTTTGAAGAAGGTTTCAGGTGGGTAGACATGCAGATCTGCAGTAGACTAGTAAGATTTGAGCCCAGTAAGATTTGAGCCCTTTGAGACCCACAACATTTCCAGGGTAGAAGCTTTCAAGACATAAAGCTCCCTTTTCCAGATATCTTTACAAGAGTTTTGATTCCAAAAAGGTTATACCCTGGAAATCTTGCTTGTCTTTAAGGTGTGACTGAACCCAAACTTTGCTATACATTTGAAGAAGCAATATAAAACATCACCAAGTTAAAATATCACCCTGGCTTCTTCCCAACAGGCTTTCTCTACCTTAGCTCTGGCCACCAAAAGCCCCTCCACAGGAAAAAAGTTCCAGATTACTGGACAGTGGCCAAGTCTCTGTGCACATAGGGGGCAGCTCGTTGACATTTACAATTAAAGTATGCAAGGAAGAACTCCAGTTCTAACAGCACGTCAACTCAGATAAACTACGAAGGCTTTGCGCCAGAGCACAGCAGCCCACCTGCTGAAGGGTCATCTGCAACTGCTGTTCTCGCTCTTCTGTTTTTTGCAGCACTGACTCCCAACATGCATTCATCATCTCCAGCCGGTTCCGGAGGCTGCTGGCGTCATCTCCCGCACTGGATTCCAGGAGCTCATTTCCTGCTTTGTTTACCGTTTCCACTGTGGCTTGGTGGGCCAACACGTCGTTTTTCAGCACCTTAGTATAGCAGCAGATGCAGAAGAGAAGACAAGATACACTTTAAAGCAGCGTATGTTTCCATTTTTGAAGGAGAATGGATAAACCTCCAACCCCCACAAGTTGACACTGCAGGTCTCCAATGAGTCTTCTTTTTCAAGAGACCGTCCCGGCTACTTCATGCGCTCTACAGCTCTAGCACAAACTCAGGACCACGGACAAGTGAAGACGCTCTCTGGACTTGACCATAAATACTGCCTTTAGTGGGGAACAGTTGTTCTTGCTCCCTTACCACAGGTGTCCCAGTAAAGGGTGCCAGCCGACTCACTAAACCAAGCAGACACCTATCAGGGTTATCTGTTGGACAACCAAAGATGCCGTTCTCAAAGCATCTCCTGCTCTCCTTCAAGCAAGATGCAGCATGGCTGTAATGTGATAGCAGCTAAGTGGTACCTAAAGTGAAGGAGCTTTAAGCTCTCAAGGGACCCCGTGGGCCCCAGGGGCTTCTATTCAGCCCGTGTTGCCTGCCACGCCTGGCAGCAGCTTTCCAAGATCTTTCTGTAGAAGCCTCTTGCTGAGGACCACTTGCAGTGAGGATTGTCAGGGACCGAATCTAGGAACTTGCACAAACAGAGCCAGTGTCCTACCACTGAGCAAAAGCACAAAAGGGAATTGCACTTACATGGTGCTTTGCCAGCTCCACCTCAATGACCTTCGGGTCGCCATTGATGGGCCTCTGGGCATCCAGCAGCTCTTCTGTGTGCGTCAGCCACGCCACCAGTTCGGCTAATGCATGCTGAAACTGGCCAAGGGCCAACAATGCACCTTCCAGCTTGTGCTGTTTGGGGAAGATAAAGTAAGACGGGCAATTTTTCTTGATCTTTTGGTTATCAGCTGCAGCACAAAGGGTGCTTTATAATTTGCAAAATGTTAACTGCATGCCTGGGACACTTTGCTCATACAGAATATTCCAATCATTTATCTTTTGCATCCAAGTCTCAGAAAACAGACAGGTCGTGTTCCCTTCAATGAATTTGTACACGCCATATTAGATAAGTTCCAGCAACCTGTAAAATTTTGTAGTATACCTTTAATCCAATGTGATTTCCATAACTCAGCAAAGAGCACGTGAGCCGTATCTAACCAGCTCACTACAACTAATCTATTACTTCTGCTTAAGCCTGAGAAAGTTTGTGTGTTCTTGTTATATCAATTGTATTTAGGGCTCTGATCCAGGACACCACACTTTTTGACCATCACCAGGTATGTTAAAAAGCTGAGTTAATTTCAGAACACGTCCAGTACACAAACACATACATATTATTTAGATTATGATATAACACTACCCCACAGTTTGAGAGGAGCTGATGAATCTACCAGGTCATTTTTTATCCACTTAATATGCCAACTTGAGGTCTGGAGTGGCTACCTCCATATTGCTCCCCTCTTCCATTTCTAATTTAGGAGAATTAAATAATTTGCCCTCAGTTTTATTTACTAATTCTTAGTAATTGATTTAGTAACATTCATTTTGTAATTTCTGGTAGCCTGCTAAGGACAGCCTTGAAAACCTAAAGATGGATACAACTGAACGAGAAATAAAATCTAGGCGAGCTGATTTTAATTTTCCCCCACAGTTCTAAATCTATTATTATTGTTGTTGTTGTTGTTGTCAAATTAGATTTTTAGTCTGCCCTCCCCGCCGAGTGGGCTCAGGGTGGAGCACAACATTTTAATTTGCATAAAAACACATAAAAAGCAGATAAAACATTACAATAAAATTTAGAACACTACATACAATAAAAATGATTTTTTATTTTATTAATTAATTTAAAAATATATTAATTCCCTTTACTATGGGAACATAGTTCTCCAGATCCAGCTTATTCAGGACTTCCCTAATATAAATACCAATATAGCTTACTTTTTTTTAAATAGTACTATTCACCTGAATCAATATTGGATTAGATAGGATTTGCTGTTAATCATAGGAAAATTAATTCATCACATAAATTAATTGAATCATTTAAACTTGGATAAATGCCATGGCTTTTTAAAGTTAGTCATCAATTTCTCCTTAAACCATCATTCATTTGAATATTTTGAAATTCTGCACGGGTCATGGTTCATTACATTAAATTAAACAAACTAACCAACAGGTTCCAAACTGGCTTTAATAGAGACAGCTAAGGGCTTAAGTATCCAATTTCACAATTCATTTCCATTAGGTTAGATTAGTAGGCTGGTGGCCAGTTCCATATACCCCCTCAGTTAATAGTGCACATTAGTCCATCCGGTTATAACCCGTGTTTTGTGATTCTTGTTTAGAAGATGAGTAGTTTAGAATTGCTATAGATGGAAAATATTACTTCATTAGTCAGAAGCTCTCTCTCTCTGAGCATCTGGATGAACGGCCACTGGAGTTTATTCCCTCTCCTTTTCCCCCCAAAATCAAAAAGAGTCCAGTAGCACCTTTAAGACTAACCAATTTTATTGTAGCATAAGCTTTCGAGAATCACAGTTCTCTTCGTCAGATGCATCTGACGAAGAGAACTGTGATTCTCGAAAGCTTATGCTACATTAAAATTGGTTAGTCTTAAAGGTGCTACTGGACTCTTTTTGATTTTGCTACTACAGACTAACACGGCTATCTCCTCTGGATCTTTTTTCCCCAGAGCACCTTGTCTTGTGATATTGGGGGCAGAGGGAGATCTCAGAAAGTCCAATATGTGTGGTGGGGGCGGGTAGTGAACAGTGAGAAAATTCTGCTGAATGGACACTCTAGCTTTCTCTGACTCTTTTGCTTGGCTCTGCATGCAATCAACCAAGGATCCTCAGTGGCTGCTCTTTCCATGGCCTCCACTGCTCTCCTCTAGTAGGTTGGAAACTAGAAGCTCTCCCGCTGAGAAGGCCCCAACTGGAGCCCGAACACCCTCAACTCAGCCAGTGGAGCAGCTGACACTGCTCCTACCTGGATCATACTATCCGCCCACCTACAAGAGCAATTCCAAGATTCGTCTCCACTGACAGGCGTGTATTTCGAACTTTGAAACACTCATTCATTTATTTTAAACTTTTATATCCCGCACCTTTCCAGCACTCCAGGGCTGCTGGATTCTTAGGCCACCCACCCCTCCGCAGGCTCAGGGAGATTGTCGTACCTGCCTGTGGGCTATTTTGTCACCCAGGTTCTCCCAAAGATGCTTTAGTTCTGTCAGCGGTTCCCGGATGATGTCTCGATCAGTCTCATCGGTAGCTTTTTTAAGCATCAGCTCCCCCTGATGATTCAGTTTCTCCATCTCAATTTGCTGCTGGTAAACTTCCATTTTAAATTCCTGCAAAAGGGGAGAAAGTCAGGAATTTTTAAAGAATTATTGTTATTGTAAATAATACAATACAAATTCTCTTATACTTCTCAAAAGTTCAATGAGGTAAAGGAGACATAAATAAAGAAGAGAAAAGGCAGTCCAATTCACAGTACAGTGAGGCACGCTGAATAAAAATGACTAAATCCCCCACTCACTAAGCTGTTAAATATCAAACAGCCACTCTCCATAATTTGACAGGAAAGAATGGAGAAATGCATGTTTGTTTCCCCTCCTCCTAACTATTCAGGCTCCAAAAATATCTATCAATGCAAGAAAAAATTTAAACAACAGTCCTTGGATCAAAAAATGTTTATAATCTAACCATAATTTATGTAATCTTCTATCTAAAGGCTAACTAATATTATAAAAATTGCTTTAATGCTATTTATATCTTAACACTAACTTTTAAAAGTATCAAAAAGGCATAAAGTTTACATATAAGACAATGGCCGTTTCCACACTACTCACCTTCATCCGGAACGCTGCGGAACGTTGCGAAAAAACCGTGGAAGATAGCATCTTCTCGTGCGAGTTTTGCACGACATCGCACAAAACTCACGCAAGAAGATGCTATCTTCTGCGTTCTTTTCGCGACGTCCCGCAGCGTTCCGGATGAAGTTGAGTAGTGTGGAAACGGCCATCACCATTTTAACCTCTTCCTCTGGCTATACTACATTCCAGTAGTTTATGAACAGCCTCCATCTTTGCACAATAAATCCTCGTAACATGCTTTATCTCAACTGTCTGCAAACTGAAATTTTATCCATAATCATGCTATACCAAAATTTTCTTAGCCACATTTTTGTATTTGGTATCTTAGTTAGAGTTTACTGTTTGCTAAGAGTAACCTTGCCACTGCTATCATCTTTCTAAGTACATACTCAGGCTTCCCCCCCTCCCCACCCAACTTTTTCTCCATTGGACCAAACAGAGCTAGCATTCAGTTGCTAGCATTCCATAATCACACTCAAGATATGATAGACCTTTTGCCGAAAGGACTTCCACTACAGAACAACTCTACCATATGTGGAGGAATGAACCCTTCTCTTGTAAACAATGCCAGCAGCGATAACTATTTGTTTGGAATGTCTTACAAACTCTAGTCAGTTTTGCTTTAGGTATGATCCTACTGGGTAGTTCTAGGTTATTTAATGTTGTTCAATGTATCAGTCTTAGAATTGCTTATTTTTTCAACTCCGTATTGGATTTCTGGTCTGTCTTGAGTCTTAGTGAGAACAGTGGACTAGAAATAATTTAAATAAATAAATATAATACCAAATGTAAAGCAATTTAAAATCATTTTCTCTAACTATAACTTTAACAGAGCTACTCGTATCTTTTTTATCTATCTATCTATCTATCTATCTATCTATCTATCTATCTATCTATCTATCTATCTATCTATCTATCTATCTATATATATATATATATATATATATATATATATATATTCATACATTGGACATGTAATTTCCTGGAATTGGGCTTGCTGCTACTTTACTCAGTAAGTGGGAAACTTCAAGGTGCTAGACATCAACCACCCGCAGCATCAACGGCATCCCCAGGCCCCTAGACAAATGGGCAACTATGCCTCCGTCAGGTCTGATACATACCTTCATCTCATTCAGCTGTTCTTTGACAGTGTTGAGGTCGGTGCCCACGGGTGGCATGTTGCAGAGTTTAATCACCGTGTTGTCCAGCCAGTCAAACATAGCCTGAAAATGAACATAGCTACAAATGGAGGGAAACTGGCCAGCCTTGGCAAAGTTGCATTACACATGGAGCTAGTCAATAGAGTTTGGGGAGCATTTTTTTTCTTGACTTAACCTACCTTGCAAGGGTGTTTTCAGGCTACACCGCTGACCTAAGCTCACTAGAGCTTGGGGGGAAACAACTCTATTAGGTCCAACCAAAAAAGGCCCGTGTCTGCTCCAGCAAGGCGGACAACACAAGGGAGGATCACACTCTGCTGCTTTTGCTCAGTATTTGGTACTTGGAAGCAAACTGCCTCTGCACATGTAGGTTCCATTTAGCTAACGTAGCAGCACGTAATAGTTCTCTACCGGTCTGACTAACTCAGCTTTACTAGTGCTTCTCTAGCACCTGATGCAACAATGGTGGCCTTACTTGCAACAGAAACCACTTACTGCTTTTATTGGCCTTGCCTTTGCATGCACTCCCCTCCCTTCCCCTCCTCCCCAGCCACCCTTTGTTACCTGCAAAGTATCCTGATACTGCACTGCCGACTGCATGGCCTCCTCAAGCCTCTCCAGCCTCTCCTTCCAGGTTTTGTTCAGGTTTTCCCAAGCACCATTCATCTGCAATGGGGAGCAAGGAGGGATTCAGTGGCTCTGGGGCAGCTGGCCAGCCTGAGCCAGAGGACAAGGAAGAACGGAGGGCCCATCTCTCCTCTGCCACAAAGCTCACCAGGTGCAATTCCCCTGGGCAAGTTGCTTTCTCAGCACGGTGACATGAAATATTTACCTGGGAAAGCCCCTCAGGGTGTCCCTGAGGACGCATCTTGCTTTCCAAGGGTCCTCCAGCACTCTTCTGTTAAAGGTTTTTTTGGGAGGGGGGTTGCCCTGCCTGCTCTGATCTTCTACCCATCTGTACAGTGTGTGTGTGTGTTAAGTTGCAACTGACTTACAATGACCCCTCAAGAGATTTTCAAAGCAAGAGAGGAACAGAATGCATTTGCCGTTGCCTGCCTCTATGGAGCGGCCCTGAACGTCCTGGGGGTTTCCCATCCAGGTACTAACGAAGGCTGACCCTGCATTGCTTCTGAGAATTGACAAGATGGGGTTAGCCTGGGCCATGCAGGTCAGGGCTTCTGTATGGCAGGTGGGATGAAGTGCTTGCTAAGCACGGGCAGGGGATGCATGCTTTCTTTTAGGCCTTGCTTCCTGCTCTCCTGATCCAAACAAGACACCTGTCTGGAGCAAAGGCATCCACCCAGGGACTGGTGCACTCACACAGCACCTCATTTGAATAGCAACACGCACAAAGCAGATCCGGGGCATGCAGGGCTGGCTCTGCGTGAGTCCCGGTCCACAGCAAACAAAATGCTGCAAGAGTGCACCGCCCCACAGGAGAATGTGTCTGGCTGAGGAATCACTTTGGGTTTGGCTGAAATCAGAGAAGATACTTCTGCTCACCTCATCAATACTTTTCTTCACTTCTGGTTTTTCCGTCTCGCCACAGGCAAAAATCAGATCGGTCCCCAGGATCCGGATGAACTCCAGTTCTTCATGCAAACCGTCTGTTTCCTCCTTGATTGTCTACAGGGAGGATAAGAGCAGCCGGAGATGATGAGTTGAATAGTAAAACTCTACTCCTGAATGGCGGCTGGACTGTCAGAATGATCCCAGGCCCACAGTTACGAGCAACCATGTTTCTCTGCTGCGTTAATTTCTAACGAAGAAACAGGCCGCAAGCTCAGGCACTCCTTGTTCTGCTATAACCACCAGCAAGAGAATGACTGAAATTAACTGAACAGAGATTTCACAGGGCTACTGAAGAAGACAGTGGGTGTGGAAACTTAGCCAACTATTGTTATTTGAACACTCTGAGCTTATCTATTATGTTGGATGATGCTCTCCAACACCGAGAACATAAGTAAGCTTGCTATAAGCAAGAAGACACAAGCCTGCCCTTTATCATGCAGTCTAAGATGGAATTGGAATATGGAAACTGTATGAACAAGACTTGAAAGGAATCCCTGTTCTAAGAGATGCCCTTTGCTGAATGATCTTTTCCCGTTGTATTTCTGCAGTCCTTTGTGAAGTCATGTAATGTGAGAAATCACTGCAGACCCTGTGGTGTTCTGAAAGTTAGAAGAAAGGAGGGCACGGTAATACAGAGTCAAGGAGGAGAAGAAAAAAAACCACAAAGGTGTTGCGGGAAATATATAACTGTATTTATAACTGTAGATCCCTATGCATTTTGCATGCTGCTTCATCAAGGGATGTGTGATATAACTCTCTCTCTCTGCATATTCCCACTGTGATATGATAATAAAGCACACAGGGACCTACAATTATAAACTAAATAAAAATTTCCCATTGCACCTTCGTTTTGTTCTTCCATTCCTGCCTTCTGAAAGTTCACAACGGGCCGTGCAGAGCCCTTTCTCTTGCAGCAGTGGTGTCTTGCTTGCCCTCCTTACCTCCGCGGCTTCCACCTGCTGCTTGATGATGGATGGGTCAATTCCAGGATTCTCCAGGTCATGGACAATGTCCTGGGTGTCTCGGATGGTGGTCAGGAGGGCAGCCATGTCATACCAGAACTTCTCTGCTAGTTCTAGGACGTCCAGGAATTTGATTTCACGTTCTTCGGCCCGAGCTTTGATGTCTTCCCAGAAAAACACCATCTGATCCAACTTATCCTGGATTTCTAAAAGGGAGGGAGGGAGGACAAGGAAGTCATGAAACTGAAAAATGGGGCTCCCTCTCAATCAGGAAAGAACTGTTCAAAATAGAAGAGACTTCCGATGCCAGAGAGCACATACAGAAATCGGCTGAATCAGCACAGCATACAGAAGGAACACACACAGGCATGAGAGCTCCACGTGTGCCCGGGCTCCAGCCCCCTTACCTTTTGCTGCCAGATCCTTGTCAGCTCCTTGGGATCGCCCAATCAATTCCTCCCCACGGCGTTTCAGGGCTTCGAAGGATGGCTGCAGCTTCTCCAGCTCCATCGTGGCATTTTTATTATCGCTGATGCACTCCCGGATCTTTTCCACCTCCGCTGGGATCAGCGGAGGCATGCGCAGGCGGGAAGACAGGTTCTCCAGTGTCTCCAGCATTGGCTCAATCTTGTCATGGAACTAAAGAGAAGGCTGGATCGTTAGTGAGGATACAGCAGAGGCGATCCATTATAATACATAACCGAGGGGGATACAGTGCAAGAAGGGTTTTAAAACCAGCACAGCATCAAAAATTCCCCTTTAATTGACACAGAGATCCAGAACCTCGATTGTTCATTTCTGAACAATCACTCCAAAGAGACGCTCTCTTTCTTTTCAAAAACATTATCTTGAGAATCACAGAATCATGGGGCTGGAAGGGACCTCCAGGGCCATCAAGTCCAATCCCCTGCGCAGTGCGGGAAACTCACAACTACCTCTACCCCAGCACCCCCAGTGACCCCTGCTCCACGCCCAGAACTACTGCTCAAGAGTAAAAGGGTAAGCGGTTCTGCCGTATTAGAGAGGAGGGTAACTGCTTTAAGGCAAAGTCACAGCTAAGAGCACAATGCAGGAAATTCATTCACATGCTCACAAGTTGTCTTCAGCAAGCCATTATAAATTACCACTGCAACAATAAATATGGCCTTATCCTGTATTTCGGGCCACATAAGTGGGAAGCATGTGTCTGGGAGTGGTTTGGGGAGAGAGATCCAAACTCTCTTATTCGTGCTTCAGTTAAAACAATGGGCATGGCTCGATGACATGTGCTTTGCACACAGAAGGCCCTGGGCCCAATCCCTGGCGGCATCTCCAGTTAATGGATCTCAAGGAGTAGAGCTGGGAAAGGCCCATCCCTGCCTGAGACCGCTCAGAGAGACCTTATTTAGCCTCAAGCCCCCATCATTTACAGCTGCCGGAGCTTTCCATTCGTTTTGAACACTAGTCTGAAAAAATTCTGATTTTGCAATAATTTCTGACTTTGCAATAAGAGGTTACACGTGCCACGGACACATGAATATGCCTCATACCGAATCAGACTCTTGCTCCTTAAAGTCAACAGTGGCTGATTCCGCACATGTTGGATAATGCACTTTATCAATCGTTTGAGGTGGATTTTTTGTTCTGCACACAAAAAAATCCGTTCCAAATGATCTATAAAGAGGATTGGAAGTGCATTATCCAACATGTGCGGAATCAGCCAGTGTCTACTCAGACTGGCAGCAGCTCTCCAGTCTCTGGTGGAGGGCTTTCACATGGCATCTTCAGCATGTGAAGCAGAAGCTCTTCCACTGAGCCACACACCCCTTCCCCCTTTTTGATGACTTGTTACATCAGAATCCATATTGTCTGAACTGCTGCATCAGAGAGCGCCTCCCCCGCTTGCACTTTTCAAAACCAGTCTACAACCTGAAATTACTTCTAGATGGTAACAAATACGCATCAACCAACAATTTTGCAAGTAATGGGAGCATTTCCTTGTCATGACGACATAACGCTTTTTTCTAAGTCAAAGGGTGAGAAGGGTTAAAAATGTGATGGGTGGTTTCTTACCTCTGCAATCTGTAATGGTGGGTGCAGTCAACACAACAATGAAATATGAAGACCACGCAGGGGGGCAGGCCAACAGGCACCGAGACACACAACAGAGAACACATTCCACAGTGGGAGGGGGTGAGGAGACATGAGATGGTGGTGGAGGAAAAACTCAGCGTTATTATGAGCGTAAACCAAGAGGGGAAAAAGTGACTAAACACCACAACATTGTGCTTTTTTTAAAAAAAATCTCTAAAACAGATGTAACACAGAACAAAACATGGACTACTTTTACCAGTGGGACGTTCTGCCAACTAAAATCAAATGGCATGCAAGACAAATGCATTGGATGGTTGATAGAAGGTGACAACACATTTCTGTGCCGTTTGCTTGCTTGGATTCATTTTTTTTAAGAGAAAAGGCATATTTTAAATTAGAAACCTTTGCTGTAGAAACAACAAACTTCAGTTCCTCTTTTTTGTGCATGTGAATCCCACCTCACCAGCACCCCCAAATGAGAAAACCTGATTTCCGCTGCCTCTGTAAAGGACAATTGCTATCATCTCTGGCATGAAAAATGGCATGTCAATGACAGTAACATGCGAAACTGTCTTAGACTGAATCGCCCCAACGATCCCTTGACTCTGACTGTTCTTCAAATGCACATGGGGGAGAGGGAGGAAGAAGGGATCACTGGCTCTGCTTCCTGGCCCATCCAACACCACAGAACACCCAACCTCCATGCACCTCTGACCCAGAGAGTCCAGCTCTTGATATCAGCCAGTGTTTGATGCCGTCCCTTCTGGATTTCTAGGTTCATGTATGAAAGGCTTCTCCCCTTTCTTGCCCTACTTTCAGACAGCAGCGTGTAGCAACATTTATATGCTTACTGTTTTTGCAGGGACTGTAGCCCTTCTTCAAAAGATATGAACAGCAATATGCTTAATTCCTCTCCGTATACAACCAGGGATCATAAATTCTCCAACCTCCCCCCACACCCCCGCCAATGATGGAAAAGGCTGCAGGTCCTAGCTCTTAGCAAGCAACAGAATCACCAACCTGCGTTGACTGCGAGATGGCCTCATCTAGCGCCAGAGCCCGTTGACGGACCTCCTCTTTGATGCGGGAGTATGTGGCCTCGGCCAGAGAGTATTTCTCCTGCACCATCTCCCCTTCTTCTGGGTTTAATTCCTTCAGCTGTGGCCCAATTTTCAGTAGCTTGTCTATGTGGGGTTTGTGCTCAGCAATCGACTCCCTTAATTGCTATGAAGTGGAGAATTGGAAGAAGAGTTCAACAAACCGCGCTTGCTGTTTTATCTCCTTTATGTAATTTGCCTTCTTCACCACTGCCACAAACTAAACTGACAGTTTCATTGAAGTACCCACCCAAAATAACCATATAACTGCAGGTGTCTATTGCGAGGGGGTGGAGGCTATTGGGGAGTTGTAGTTCGTTGCTTTTTAATTCTAATCTTTTAAATTATTATTTGGAGTCTGCCATGAGCCGCAAGGAAAGGCAAGATATGAATGTTAATAAATAAATAGGTAAAATGTGCCCAAGATCTCTTTCCTAGTCAATCACTGCCAGTTCAGACCTCACCAGCTTATACTTAAAATGAGGAATTGTTTTGTTCCAACGTGCATCATCTTGTACTTATCAAAACTGAATTTCATTTGCCACGCTGTTGCCCACTCACCCAATTTTGAGGGATCTTCCTGAAGTTCTTTAACAATATTGAGGTTTTCCCATCCTCAATAACTTGGCATGATCTGCAAACTCGGCCAACTACACTGCTCACCTCAATTTCCAGATCATGTACTGATGAACAAAATAAACAGCACTGGCCTCAATACCGATTCTTGTGGGACTGCATCACTCAGTGCCTTCCAATTTGAGAATTATCTATTGATTCCTGCTCTCTTGCTTCCTGTCATTTAACCAGTTCCTAATGCCTGCTAAGGTTACTCAGGAGGCGTATGGCTCTCTTGCCAAATTAACCAGGCTGCACAAGTCCCACCTGCATTCATTGCCGTCTGCCCTCACCACCTCCCCCGGTTAATGCTTGGATGGGAGACCACCAAGAGTCCAGGGTCACTATGAAGAGGCAGGCAACGGCAAGCCACCTCTGATCGTCTCCTGCCTTGGAAATCCTACGGGGTTATCATAAGTCAGCTGCGAATTGACAGCACTTTACACACACGCTACAACATTGCATGACTTGCCTGAAGGAAGAGTTTCTACCAACTCCCCATACCTGGAGTTAAGAGGAGCCCCCTTGGATTGGATGTAATCCACATGTTTTTTACCAGGCCCTCCCGAAGGCACACTTACCCTCATGTCTTCCTGCTGCTGCTTGAGGCGCTCGTAGTCAATAGCTGGCGGGGGCAGCTGCCCAATCAGAGCTTGCATCTCCTCCAGCCAAGGGCTGAGCTCTTCGTACGTCTCCCAGAACTGGTTCACCAGGACTTGGGCCCGCTCCAGGCGGGCATAGCGCTCTGAATTGAGGTGGCTGACTTCATCGTACTGCTTCGTGACAGACTCTGTCTTCTCCTGGAGGAGAAGAGGCCGAGGTCAAGGTCTTCCAGGTACTAGTTCTCAGAGCCAGAGAATGAATTTTCTCCATTTGATGTCAAGATTCATACACTTATCTATTTACTTCATTTTTAGGCCTCCTTTTTCCCTAGTGGGGACGCAAAGTGGCTTATACCCTTCTCCTTCCCTCCACTTTATCCTCACAACCCTGTGAGGTAGGTTAGGAAGAGAGGGAGTAACTAGGCTGAAGTCACCCAGCAAGTTTCTGTGGCAGAGCGAGAATTGGAACGTGGGTCTCCCAGATCCTAGCCTGGCATTCTAACCATTACACTACATGCCTGAATGCATACATTCCATCTCATTTGCCCAAAATAATTATTCTCTTTGAGTTTTACCCAAGCCTACATCATGATGCTCTGCTATGTGGATTCACATTCCTGGTGGGTTGGGGTGGGTAGGATGCTTACGGCAGAAAGCTGCATATATCACCCCTAATGAGGCGCATAAGGATCTGATGTACCTTGCATTTCTCTTTGTGCTATTTCATTTCTTAAGTATAACTTTGTCTAACACAGAGATGGGTCTGGATAGGTGCTGATTCAGTGAGACTGGCCCTGAACCACTCTTAATCTCTTGCAGAGTTCTCAAAAGATGGCTTTACCTGAAGCATGGCTTTCTGCTCTTCCCCACAAGTGCTGAAAATTTCACTGCGCTGGCTGAACAGCTCATCCACTGAATCTTTGTGCCGAATTATGTCAATAGAAAACGCCTTCAAAGAACAAACACAGGACAAAAGAAAACTAATTAAGTCACCAGAACAAGATAGGCAATTAGCCCTTAATCTCTTTCAGTGCATTCTTCTTGACCAGAGTGTAGCCATTTTGTCTGCTCCAATGGCACCCATCAAAGGCCACTGCTTCAAGTTTGTCTAGATCTTACTCTCTCTTATTCTCTTGCTCTGGACTGTATTGATTCAGCAATGGCTCCAGTGTAGCCAGCCTGCTGAAGACACATTCTTATAATTGTTTAGCTTCCTGGACCATCCCTGTTTTAAAAGTTTTGTCCTATTTGAAATGGTAGCTGAAAAGCTTTGGATTTTGTTCAGAATCACTTGCTCTCTCCACCCAGTCACTGCCAATCCTAACACCATTAGCAGCCCATAGGCTTGACTTGAGGCATGGGGCAATAAAGCTGGTCAGCTCTGGTGGGTACCTCTGCTTTGAAAGCATCCAACCTACCAGCAGGCATCCTCCTGCCACCTTCACTTCCTGTACCACCTACACTTCCCTAACACTGAAAACAATACTTCCATGTGGCCATACGCTTCTGTTTAACAGACCTGTTCTGCACTGTTCGCTGCCCCTCGAGACATCCCCTCTCACCATCTTGCCAGTCTTTCTATACCTTTTGCACCTGCAGCTGTGCAGTAGTTTGGTCTTGTTCCAGGCGAATTGGACCGAGCGCCATCAGCTTCCGCTTTGTCTCCGCAACCCAAGCGAGTTCTGCATCAGCCGCTTGCTCATACTTGCACCAAGAAAGAAGAAGAGAACTTAGCAAAGCACAATGGGGTGCATCTGGCATGCAAACAGAGGCAAGTCCTAATGCTGCACTTATGTTGGTGGATGAGCAGGGAGACGGAGGGCTCTCCTGAGAATCTTCCAGCATGGTAACAAAGAGTGTGGCGGGAATGTCAGTAGACAGGAGGGGAAGAGATACTGCTTGCTTGCTTGATCATCTTTCACTGAACTTTTCCAGGTTCCTGTGACCACACAACCATGTTCTGAAAGAGCATCCATCCTGTCCAAATTTGGGTTCAGCCCACTTAACACTTCTCCAGTGCTGCAAGCTAGTGTCGGGCAGCGCATGAAAAATTCCTGTGTACCTGAATTCCTACAACCTTTTAGGACTGCTAGTTCTGGCAAAGATGACGCTTGTCAAGTTCCCTGACACCTGCATAAACATTTTGGAGAGATCAGAAACCATCCCCAGTACCACAAGCACAACTCTGAAAAGGCTGCCCTTAGCTGCTATCCAGAATTTCCTTCCATTCCTTTTCCTCGTTCCCATTAGAAAGGTCAGCCAAATCCAAAACCAAACCTACCTGCTGGGACCTTTGTATTGCGGCATCTATTTCCTCCACTCTTTGCTTGATAGTGTCATTGATCAGCTTGTACCGTTCGTTGGTGTCCGAGACGAGCTTATCCAAGCCTTCGCGGGCGCGCCAGGGCACCAGTTCCAGGAGGGCACGGCTCACCTCGTTCACAGTGTCCAGAATAAGCCTACGTTCCATCACTTCCTTCTTTAGTTCCTGGGAGAGGGAAAATGCCCAAACAATGAGTGACTGAAGTCAGTTCGTTCCTAGGCTTTGGTGGGAGTTCTGTGGGTAGTCAAAGGCAGAGCCCTGCTTCTTGCTGTTAAAAGGCCCGGGTACATTTGCTACTGGCAGGATGGGAGGAAAAAAACTCTTGCTGCCAAAGGACAAAGAAAACAGCACCTCCCACTTTGCAGCAGAAAAGCAGGTGCCCACTTTGCTGCAGTGTGAAGGGGCGAATCTTGCTTCCCACAGAGAGACAGGGGAGAATAGCATTCCCTCTCAGTGGCTGAATCCTCTACTTGACTGCAGCTACGCTTCCAACCTCCCCGCAATGGTCTTGAGATGACGGCCATGAAATGCAAGACACTCTCTTTAACACGAGCGCAACTTTTTATAGATGTTCCCTACCTTCTGTCTTTGCTGGAACTGAGGGATCTGCTCCCCAGTGGGTGAGTATTCTCCGCCAGATGTCAGCTCCTCCTCCACTTGACTCATCCAGCCGGTTAGCTCCTCGTGCGTGGCCTGGAACTTGGTGGCCAGCTGCCGGGCCTGCTCCAGTGTGCGAAGAGACTTGGAGCTGGTGGCGGTGATGTCTGAGTAACGAGTCTTGATACCGTCCAGTTTTTCCTGGATGAGTAGCACTTCTTCCCCTGCGAAAATCCACACTGACTTTAGCCTGAACAAGCCCTTTATCATTGGGGTTAAGGGTTTTTTTTCTATTTAAATCTTTGGATTTCAATGTCCTTCCTTTCAAGATCTGCTACTCCCACCATCCCCTTCTGCGCTTGCATCCTTCCACAAAAAGAGGGCAGGGAAGGGGAGAGTTTGAGGGGCAAACTTTGACCCAAATTTGCTGACATTGGCCCCCAAGTGTCTTCGACACTCCATCATCTTTGTTCAATAGCTGGGAACTTGGAAGGCTTTAAAGGAGAGTAGACAAATACATGGAGGATGGGGCTATCGATGGCTACTCATGACTACTAGTCACGATGCACAGCTACTTCCTCCAGTTATCAGTATGCCTCTTTATATTAGTAGCTGGAGGGGAACATGGGCAGATGAGTGCTGTTGCAATCTTCCTGCTTGGGGGCTTCCTGGAGGCAGCTGGTTGGCCACTGTGCGAACAGAATGCTGGACTGGATGGGCCTTTGGTCTGATCCAACATGGCTCTTCCCAAGTCCATACAGCAGGAGGATGTACGGAAGGGAAGCTGGAGTCAAGCACACTTCCTGGTCTCACCTGTGGTTTGCTTCAGAAGGGCTTGCCCATTCTTAATAGCCTGATCTACGTTCTTCTTGCGGTTCAGGATCTCATCATTCAAGGCCTGCACAGGAAGAACCAACACAGCCGAGTTAACGGTTTGCCTGGGAGTGTTTGCCTGGCTCTGCAGAGGACCAAAGCAGGTTTCTGTTGTGGGCAGAGGGCCTGAGAGATACATCCAGCCTTAGGGGGAGCTTTTCAACTGGCTGTCCCTCAATCTGTGGGGAACATCAGCCTGACAGACTTTGACACTAGCTAGCAGGCCGAAGTTTCTGAAAAAGTGCTGAACAGCTTGTGAGCTGAGTGCCACAAAAGAGCAGCAGCATGGGGCGACCACATGTGGTTCTCTGGCCACTTTTGAAACTGGAAGAGCCAGCATCCAACTGAGAGGAGATCCAGATCAACCCTCAGGCTGAAAAATCTGGCCACCCGCTGCACTCTACCAATTGGTGGAAGATGACAATCAAAAGATTTGCTTGGCTCCCTTTTGTGCAAGTCTCTGCTCCTGAAAGATGACAGAGAAGCGGAGAGTGCTGGGTGCCCAAATGCAAACCGAGAGTTATGTTCTGCGTCCGCACTGAACAGACCTCATAATTTTACCACAGAGCAACAGCCTTGTGGAAACATCTAGACTGGCTACTTTGTCAGGGTTGAACACCTGCTTTCAACTGAAAATGCCCCCAGCTAGAGACACAGAGGGGCAGTTTTTCTAAAGCTTTACCCAACTCAGAGCTTTGTTGTTGTATTTCTGGCGTTAAAAGACCTACTACAGCACTGAGGATTTACAAGCTTGGAGAAGTACCTGTACAGTTGGGGAAAAGCTGGACCCCTCCCTGGTGAACAAACCAACCTCCATGGTCCAGTCAACTCTTTCCTCACAAGGGAGACAACGGCAGGTTTGGGATGCTATGTTTCCACTCCATTTAATGTTCCACCGGCCTGACTTTTTATTGTTTTACTGGCTTGTTCGTCCTAGTTACATGACTTGTTGTGACCCACCTTGAGGAGGTTTCTTAAAGAAATATTTTCTGTGGTTCAGCTCAAGTGTATGCAGCCAACACACATAGGGGACACACATACTAGGAAGCTGGTTCCTAGCACTTTTCCAGATATGGCTTAGCAGAGGTGCGCCTTTTGCAAGACCGTTTATCAGGTGACGGCTGAAGGGCAAAGTGGCCACCTCCCAAATGGCCCTGTGAATCAGCCCGAGTTCTCCCCAGACACAACATTTCAAGCTTCACTTTTACATTTATACCAAAATTCATTTCCCAGCAACACTACAGAAGGTGAAGATCCTTTATTTGCCCCCACACACGCTGAGGGCTCAGGAACTCTGCCATATACTACAGGCGTTAGCTATGATAGCTCAAGATTCTATCACAGCCAAGAAATGGAAGTCACAGTAGGGATTGTACAAGAAGGCCAGGCAGACAGGCAGTGGGTCAGTTTTAAAGGGTTGCCAACTCATTGCTATGGGGCAAAAATCTTGGGCCCAGTGCACAAGAGGCAAAACCTGTCCCTCCTCCCAGATACACCAGTTATTGAGGACAGAAGAGAGTTTTAGTCTTTTCTCCAGCAGGTGCCCCGTAGATACGAATGGCTGCCTGTGGGAGGATACCAGGCAAACCTCTGCATTCTGGAGAATGTTGCATGGGGGCAAACACAGCCCACCATTCTCAGACAGGGGGAGGCCCAGCCTTCACTTACAGGCACTCCACAGGGAATGTGCAACAGGTATTCATATGCAGAGGCAGCGATGCCCAGAGCAAGGTGGCCCTGCAGCAGACAGGCCATCAAGTGAGGGCCCACACTGTGCAAGGCACACAGTCATGAAACAAAGAAAGAGAAACCAAATGGGCCAATTCAAACATGAAGTCAATTATGATGTTACCCTTAATTCTCAATCTGGAGGAATGATTATATCACCTGCCCTACCTCGCAAGGCTGTTGCATGGATTATCAAGATACAGTATGTGAACTGGTATGTCACTATTCTTACCAGCTGGCATTGGTGGAAATCAAAACAAAAATGATTCAAAGGAACATAAAGACAGAAACCCAAACACCATGCCATGGAAGATGGGGGCAGGGGGGGAAGCAATGAATACCATCTGCTCGGCATGCTGCTTCTGCAGAACATCCCGTTGGTAATCCTTGATGGACACCGAGATGAGCTTGTCCTCAACCTCCGCTAGCCAGTTGAGCACTTCCACCTCGTCCTCCCCAAAGAGCCGGGCGTTAGCCAAGGCCTGATCGAGAAGGGCAGCCTTCCGGCCACACCGGTCACAAATCTCATCATAGCGAGACTCCAGCAGGTCTAGTTTGTCAGCCAGCGAGACCTGCTCGGCTCTGCAGCTGAGGGAGGCCAGAGACTGCCCCGTCCTCACTGCCTGAGCCACAGCCACGGCCTGGCTCTCTATTTCTTCCTCTAGTGCCTGGAAATCGGGGAGGATAAAAGGGAGAAAGGGGAAAAAAACACAAAAAACCGGACAGGAACACATGATTTGAAAATGGAACAAACTCAAAAGGAAAAAAAACACAAGTCAATGAGAACTCTAAACAAAAACTGAATAATGGATATGGCTGATGAAAATATAAGTTGCAATACATCAAATAAAATATCAAAATAAATGATCTGACAGGGTTGGGAGGAAGATACGACTTTCGTTTCATTCTGTTCTGGATGTCAGGCAAACTCATTAACAAAAGTGAGGCTGCTTTTTCAGAGTCTAAAATTGGAGTTACAGAGATTAAGGGGACTTTAAACACATCCACTTGTACTGAGTGAGGATCGTGGCCAAAGACAGCCTCTGCTGTTGCCTGCAAACCTTCCTATTCAATTACACTCCCTGTTTCTGACTGAGCTGCTTCTGACACCACAGAATGTTCAAATGCTCTGAGCGCAGGACTCTGAGATCTCATTAATAATAATGCGAACAGTAATATTTTACTAGTTACTCAAGTCCAGTCTTGAGACTTAAGGATATCCTGAAAGGACTCAAACCCTGGCCCTCAGTATCCCGAATTCCAACCAACCCATCTTGACTTCAAAGCACTCTCCCATCACAACCACTGTGCACGTCTCTCAGCATCAAATACACATGACCAAGAGCACAAACACACACACCCAGCCCCAGCGCCTTTGCCAGCGGCTTGGCTACCATTCCCCAACCTTATGCCGTGTGATCTGCTGTTGGATTTTGGCTGTCTGAGTCCCAATGGGCTCCGAGTTGGCTAGCTTCTTTTCTGTCACAGTCAGCCAGTCAGAGATGGGTTCAGATGTCTCATGGAACTGCTTGGCCAAAACCAGGATCTCCTCCAACTGATTTTGCCTGTGGTAAAAAGGCAAGACAAATCCATTCAAAAGTCTGAATGGGTGTACTTGGTACTCCCAAAAGAGTTAAGCAATGAAATGCCCGGGAATTGTTTTGTACCCCAGAGTTTTAGAAAGTTTTTCGAGACTGCCTGCTCTTCCTCGGGTCTAGAGGCTCAATGAATCCAACTCTACAGCTTGAGGACAGTGTTGCACACATGAAACTGTCTCCAATTGACCATCATTCCATTTACTCAAGACGGGTGGTGGTGCTCTGGGGTCTCAGAGAGAGATCTCTCAGCAAAGCTTCTTGAGATTCTAATAAACGAGAAATGCCAAGGATGGGACATGCAAGACCTCTGCTCTACTGCTGAGACGCCTAAAGGCACAACAGAAGCATTCTTCTGGATCAAACTATTCCGATGGACGGCAGCATTCTGGGGTCTCAAGGTGAGGCCTTCCTGAGGTCTGCGGGGATTTTTTAAACCAGAGATGCTAGGGACTGAATATTCCAAACTGGAATTGTAAGCCACAGTGGGGACAAAGTAGTACCCAACGGCTGCAGCATTCTTCTGTGAGCACTGTGCCCCTGGCACTGACCATACAATTCCTCTGCCACCTGGTCCTATGGGATCGATACAGTTGTCCTATGGCTTGCAAAACTCAATTGTTCAGAAAGGCTCCATTAAATCCTTGTGCTTAGACAGAGACAGAGAGTCCTTCTGATGGACAGTAGGTGGTGGGTGGTGTCCAGTCTATCCAGAACGGGAGGGACAATACATCCATCTATTCACTACATTCTCCCAAACATTGCCACCTGGAAGCAGCAGCAACAGAGAATTGCTGTTTTACTATATTCAGTAGCCTTTTAACTTGTTTCAAATTTGTTACTACCATTAGCAGTGAGGAGAATCATAATTATATCTGAATTTTTAAATCTCTTTCTCGCTGTTATTGGATGCTTGGGGAAATGCTCGGTTGGGGGAATGGAGATATAGGGGCAGCGGAGCTGGTGGGATCTCAAAAGTCTCAGGCAAGAGGAGGCACAGAAGTGGGAAATTGATAGCATAGGCAAGGGGAAATAAGCCAAGACACCTAAGAGATTGCCCCATTTCTGATCCAGTTCCCAGTCAAAGGAACTCAGGATTCTATGCCAGCATTCTAACATGACAGTTCCATGCCAGCATTCTATCAGGTCACATGATGGTTCCACTAGACCACTCTTTCTGCCAGCTCCCTTTCCCTGGGCTCTCTAGCATTACATGGTCTACAACCTTTTCTGGGTCATTTTTATCCACATGCCTTTTAACCTCCACGTGAAGCTGCTTCCTACTGAGTCAGACTCTTGGGTCTATCAAGGGCAGTATTGTTTCCTCTGACCAGCAGTGGCTCTCCATGATCTCTGGTCAAGGTCCTTCATGTTACCTGTGACCCAATCCTTTTAATTGGAAATACTGCTGGGGGTTGAACCTGGGACCTTCTGCATGCCAGTCTGATGCTCTACCTCTGAGCCACAGACTCTCCCCACCAAAGTATTACTCTGCTGAATGCCAGGCTGGTAACTGCAAAAACAGTGTTAATCTGGGAAGAGGCCAAAGAGGCTTGATGAAGGAAGCAGGGCTGAACTTTCATAACTGTCCCCACCACATTTCTCAGTGCAACAGCAGGCCAGGCCTAAGAGTCTTGGGCCAGGAGGAGGGGGAAGAGCCAACCCTGCTAAACGATCACTGTGTTCAGGGGTCTGTATCATAACATCAGAATCTTGCCTCATGAAACGGCAGGCATTTTAGAACAAAGCTCATCAAGGATGCTGTGTGCACAGGGGTGTGTGTAGCAGCCTCCTGCATTTCACTGAGAAATTAAGACCCAAGTTTGCATCCTGCCCGTCTCTGTGCTTACCTGGCCAAGGCCTTGCTGAGGAGGCCAGTCCAGCGGCTTCCCAGACTCTCCAACTGTCCAACTATTTTCTCCCTGTCCACTGGTTCGGCTGACTGTGCTATTCTTCCACCCTCTGCTTGAATCATCTCAACAGTAGCTTTCCGATCATCCAGGAGACGCTGGAGCAGCTTTAGGGCAAAGCATCAAGAAGTGGTAAAAAAAAAAGAGTACTACATCACCTTGCAAACCACTTTAGGCCCCCCTGGGGGGGGGGGAAAGTGGAGTATAAGTGAAACGAAATAAATAAATTGCCCCAACAAACTAGCAATTCTCATTCTGCCTTCAAAGGGTCAGCCTTCCCCAATGCCTGAAAAATGAATCCTCCTCTCTGCTAAACTTTCCTTCTAAATCATCTCATGCCTCCCCTGAAGTCCTTTCTCAATGTCCGTTTTGTATTTTCTCTCATGCAAGGCACCCACTCTTTGCTACTGGGACTTATCTAGTCCATGCCCCTAAAATCAGAGTTTTCAAGAGGAGGCTGCTTTAAACTCTTACTGCACAGCAGCTTTTCTGAAGCAGCCAACACGTTCAGCACCCAAGGCTAGGAGAGGTCATGGGAGGTCTTGCACTTCCTAGTGACCAGCTGTGCCTCCTGGAGGGCAATTCTTGGGCTCACCACTCCTCATTGCAGGCTCACTCACCTTCTGCTCCTGGATCTGGGCCTTCACCACTTTGTATTCTGCTGATGGAGGCTTCTGATTGGAGATGAGCTCCTCGGTGTCCGTGAGCCAGCTGAGCAAAGGCTCCAAGGCATCTTGGAATTTCCCACAATGCAACAGGGCTTCCTGCAGTTGGGCAATTCTCTGGGCCACCTACATATTGCCAACACACACACAGGCACACACAAACACACACAGGCATGAATTAGCCAGTTGTCTGAAACGTCCAGTTCACAGCAAAAATTCTTACTTGGGGCCAAGCTACACAAGATACTGGAAAGTCCATAGATAAGCTTCAAATCCCTCCCCACCCCCTGCTTCTTTTACAAGATCAGGTATGCACTTAGCTGCCTGCCTTTTAAAACACACACAGAGCAGCTCATTCATGGCACTCTCATCTTCTGCTGTTGCTTGGCCTTCCATCTTGTTCATCTTGTAAGTGGCCAAGGCAGACGTTTTACTGCCATTCTACAGGTAAGGAGCAAAGCAAGGCCTCCTGAGCTTCAAGTGAGGACTCGAACCCAGACCCCCCATATTTGCTTGGCCTCTTGCTGCTGTGCACGACTCTCATGTCTCTCTGCTCTCCTTTGCTATCCTGCCCATCAAAGTTGATACTGTAAGTTCCTTGGGGCAGGTCCTCTCTTGCTTGCTTAGGGAGCACTATAAAGTACCATGTCTATTGCTGGTGCTGTGTAATATACACACAGAGAGACCTTCTCTCTCTCTCTCTTTTTCTCAATGCCAGTTCCCCATTACTCTGTCACACTGTGGTGTGACTGAGAGAAAAAGCAAGGGATGATGCCAGGCAGAGAAAGGCCAGGCTTCTTCCTGAATATTTGAGGCACCTGCGAGAAGGGCAAGTCCCTGTGCCAAAAACATCCTTGATATGGTTGCTGCTCTGGGGGAAAGTGAAGCATTGCCCTTGGGGCTCAGGGTGTGTGTGTGGGGCAAAACTCCAGTCCAATTTATGGCACCTCAAAGGCTACCTTGCAATATACTACAACCCACCCACCCCCCCTGGCTTGCAATACGGGTGGGCCCTTGGCCAAGCAATTTGGAAGAGCTGCTTGGCTTGCTGCCTCTCACCTTCTTGTTGAGGGTGTTCCAGCGGGCATTGATGTCTTCCATGTCATGTTCCAAGCCTTGAACGTCACAATTCTTTCCTGCGCTCTGGATCAGTCCCTGCCCGATCCCGTTGACTTGCTGCAGCCTGAGCTGAAGGGGATCGACTTGCTCCTTCTGGAACGTCTGCACAAAGGCCGGAAGAAAAACAAAACGGACCTGAATCTCCTCTGGAAATTGTTTGGCCTTTTTAAAGCCGTATCACGTTTTTCCCCTGCCTCCCTGCAGGGGCTCCCTCAGAATATCCTTACAATGCTCCTGCAAAGTTCAATTAGACTGAGAGAGAGAGAGAGAGAGAGAGAGAGACAGTGCCTGGCCCCAGTGCAGCTTCAGAACCTCTCCGGCTTAAATCCAACAGACTACCCATTATCCTGCCCTGGCAAGGAGCAGCTTGGTCCATTTGGGGAGTCCCTGGAAGAAGCCAGTTATAAGCTGCCATCTCCAAGCCACAGCTGTGCAGGGTGTCTTGCATACTGTCCTGACCATGCTTCTGCTACACCATATTGATTCAGGAAGCACACTTGTAGGCAAGATTGAGTGCCAGCAGCAGTACAGAAAAGTCCCTATAGTTTACCTCTAAGTGTTCTGCATTTCTAAGCTGAGGAATAAAGACTCGGACAGAGCAGAATTTGGAATTTATTTTCTTTCTTAGAACAGAAAAGTACTTTCTCTTTAGGGTTACGGTGCCATAGGGAAACTCTGTGGAACTGGGCCATTCAACCCACTGGACAAGAGAAATTCCAGCTCCGTAGCATTCAGAGTTGGGAAGAGCCTCAAGAAACTCTCTGCACCTAATCGTCTGCAGTGGGGCTCAAGACACAAACTTGGAAGGTCATACAGCTAACAAGCCTCCTGCCCCCCCCCAACTGGATTCATGTGTGATGCACCCACAATCAACCCCTCCAGTCTTGGAAAGTGAAACATTTATGTGTCTTCAGAGTACCATTAGAACCAAACTGCAACTCTCAAAACTGGGAAGCAAGGAAGAGCATCTTTTTAAACAAGACAAAGCACCACCAAGGAGGGGGAGATGAATGCATTTACCGCTTATCTGAGAGCTTCCCACGTATCTGGCTCGTTCCCAGTCTGAAGGCCTCCTGGGGAAAAGAGCATCTTAAAACAAAAGGCTTGGAAACAGAGGAAGGGTGCCTGGCCTTCAGAAGACTGACAGCAAGATACAATCTGAGCCTAAGATCCTCAGATCTCCTGTATGCTGGCAAAGCAACCCCAGTGACGAGAAAAGGAAAAACTAGAACACCACCACTATGAGGTCTGAATGCTCCATGAGCTACTCTGAGGAATGACAAATAGCCAAAGCTGCAAGACACATGATATGAACGAGCTGCACATCAGGGCCAAGGAGAGTCTAATGGCGAGAATTAGACCTTTACATGCCGTCAATTCCTACACAGAAGACACTTCCAAGCAGGAGTTTGCACCATGCAGATGGTGACATGGCAATTCTACATGCAAGTTTCTCGCCAAGCCTGCCAGTGTTTGGTCACTGTTGACTATAAAACCATTCCTGAAAGACACCCAAGGAAAACGGTTCATAGCACAGTAAGGATCAGTTCATGTTTGCTCATAGTTTGATTCTCACATTTGATGACGGCTGCATGTGTGAACTGGGTGAGTCTTCTGAAAAGCTCTGTGCTGCTAGGTGATTGGAGGGCTGTGGATGATCTGCCACAAACCATTCAAACACACAACTCTATATAAGTCACTGCATGGCATCCTCCAGTGATCAGCATGCACACTCCAGCCAGGTCTCTGCCTCCATGTTCCACAGCACATGCACACTGCAGGGGTCCCACGGTTGACTAGATGCACTTCCTGCCTTAATTGCATGACTTCCCTTCCCAAATCTTGCCATAGGACATCCTCCCGAAGCTTCAAGACCAATTTTGTCAGCAAAGTCTCACCCATCTCAGCCTCCACCTCTCTACTGCTTTTGTTGCCCTAAGGCCCGTTCTTGATACTTGTTGCCAACTCCTACCTAGTTTAGGGGGAGCTTGGAGACCTTGGGATTAAAATCTCTGCCAAGGACTCTTTTCACAGCCTCAGCTCCTGCCCTGGTGAACAGAACAGCAGCTGCTTACCTCACAGGGCTGGCCAGACACAAACAAGTGGTAAAACACATGGGCAATGTGGCATTAATGAAACATGGCAGCTGTACAGCACCGCTTGCCCATGGCTGCTAAAGAACAGAGGGCCAAGCCAAACTCACATTCCTGCTCCTATGTGGGAAGGCTCAGCCTTCGGCAAGGGAGGATGTGACAGGCATAATCTGCCCTGAATCTTACTTGCCACAAGAGTTTGGGAAAGAGCATTCTCAAAGTCACCTTCAAAGTCCTTTGTGCAGGCCTGCGAAAAGGGAGGAAGAAGAGCTTGGCCTAAGAAGACATGTGAGGCTGCCCTGAGGGATCGACAGCACTGTGAAAGCTTTTAGTCTTGAGGGCCTGGCTTTACCTGAGCAGTGGATGCTCTCTTCCTCTTTTCATTCGAACAGGCCATTCTGGCTCCTGAAGTTACCCTAAAATGCATTGGCCCAGCAGGTCATTTTGCTTCAGCTGGCCCCAAGTCATCACTCCTTACAGTAGATCCCTTTTCCAAATCTCCAAACAGACTCCCTTTTGTAAATTTCCAAAAAGGCAGAATTTTCTTCTCCTGGGGCCAATACATGTTGGGATAAGGAGCACACATGCTTGGAATTATTGTCCAGCGAAAAAGTCCTGTGTAACTCAACCAAACAAGTAAACGCCTTACACCTACAGAGTTTGCCCAATAACGAGTTCTCTATTCTGCCAGGAATGAACCAGCAGCTACCATTCCTTCCAGGATCTGCTACCCAGAGATACCCAGCTCCTCCATCAGTCTCGTTCTCTCCATGCTTTGCTTTATTTACAAGGGTGACAGGTGCCTTTCTGGAGAAACTGGGCAATATGCAACAAGTCAATAGAATGCTAATGATGCCGAGAGTGCTATCTG
The DNA here is from genome assembly GCF_028583425.1 of Eublepharis macularius. Classification (NCBI taxonomy): domain Eukaryota; kingdom Metazoa; phylum Chordata; class Lepidosauria; order Squamata; family Eublepharidae; genus Eublepharis; species Eublepharis macularius. The sequence goes on along the minus strand of NC_072804.1, from coordinate 38,032,018 downwards.
TGCAGATGTAAATGGCTAAAATCCCTTGTTGTGTTATTTAACCCACACAATGACTTTTAACCACAGACGTGTGGCACATGGTAATACTGTGGGCTTAGGCATCACAGGGTTCCTCACTCAAAAACATGTGAAGTGCAGGACTGGAAAAACATCCCATATCCCAAACAGTGGATTCTTCTCCCTCGCCCCTATTCTTCAGCACCTTTTCTCCAGTCTAGGGAAAGTATTTGCTTCTTGACATCTTGGGGCTTTCTACATGCAAAGCATGTATTCTGCAAGAGTTGTGGCTCCTTCATTGTTTGCTTTTGTCTGGGAAGGCTCAGGTTCAAATCCCAGCTCAGCTGCGAAACTCACTGGCTGACTTGGGACAAACAAGCCACTCTCAGCCTAACCTACCTTGCATGTTTGTTGGGAGGATAAACGGGCATCACATTAAACTCTGGAGAAAGAGTGGGATACAAATGAAATAAGCAACAACAGCCAGAACTGACTCCAGTTAGAACTCTGCAAATACACAGAGGTCCCTAAATAGCAACATTTAAAAAAAAAATGTGGAGCCAAACATTGAACAGCCATTTCCAAACACAACTGTGTCCAATTCTCCTTGAGGTCAAGCAAAAGGATTTAATTTTGCTGAGGGATCCTTGTATGGTTCAGCCACTTCATTTCTGAAGGGATACAAAACATCTTTGGCAGAAAGAGAAAGAGGGAGGGAAATGGAACCCTCTCTTGCAGCGCGTCTCCAGAAATCGGAGCAGGCCAGGCTATTCAGTGCAGACACTGTCCAGAACCCCGGTATTACCCTGCCACTGGGAGGATTGATAGCAGCTTGGCAAAACACTCATTCATCCCCTTCTGCTCATTTCACATCACAAACGGGTCTATATAAATGGAACGGGCCCTCCTACAACTGCCAGACACACACAAAAGGACCCTAGGCCGATAAGCTAGGCACGCAAGCCCTCACTGGCACATGCCGCCACCTCCTCCAACATGCTTGGGCCTTAACCTCCGGCGCAAAACTTATTTTTAAAACTAACGCAGAAGAGGACTTTGAAGCATGTCTTTAAATGCAAGTGCAAAAGCCCCCCTGACGCAACCGGGAACAGCTGCAACGGTTTGGGTGGGTATGATCCAGAAAACAAGGTTCGGGGGGGGGGGAGGTTTAAAAAAGCAAACTGAGCTCAAGAACCGCCTCAGCAGAAAATACTTGGAAGCAGAACTGCTTCTTCAAACACAGAAGCGCCCAGAAAATTCCAGAGCGTAGGCTCGAGGAAATTGTCAGCTTATGAACCCTCCTTTGAGAAGAATAAGCAGAAGCAGGAACAGCCTGGGGAAAGCTGAAGTCTGGCTGGGGGGAGGGGGGGGGAGAAGGTGGGGAGTTCTTACTAAATGCGTGCACGGTCAGTTGGCATGCTTCAGGCATGAGCCACTGGGGTGCAGTGAACCAAGTTTCAGCATGCAGGGACCAAAGTTCAGATCCCAGAAAGGTTACAGGATGCTCTGGGGGCAAGTAGCCCCTCAGAGTCTAAAATCAAACTCCTGTGCTTGCTGTCAAATAAAACGGGATAAAGTTTTAGAGCTGAACGCCTGGAACAATGAAGCCAAGGTGTTCTTTTAATAGGATCAAGGTGAAAGGATCCTCTAGACAAAACCTGAGACTAATTAAAGTGATCGCTATCAATAAGCTGTTTGTTTGAGGATTTGGAGGCCTTGAGATGGTGTCCAGCGCGTGCAGTTCTCAAGGTGTTCTGTGTTACCTTATTTGGAAGCCAAGTCCCATGGAATCCAGAAGGATTTGAAACTTCCGAATAAATATGCCTAAGACCAGCTAGTTCAACACTATTTACCTGCTCCTTTAAATGCCACCTGTCTCAGTAATCTTGCATTAAAGGTGTTTTGATTACCCTCCATTTTCAGCAAAAAGCCTTCCTACCTCAACCCCTGCCTAAAGACCAGAATCCACATGACACCCAGAGTGTGAATGCAAATTTGTATTTCTACGGATCATACATCTGCACTCCCAAGGAAGCTGTTGCTAAATGTGTGAAGTAGCCCTTGAACTCACAGTGCTTCCCTTCTCCCCAAAGGAGCCGCCACTCCCATCTCATGCAAAGCCCTCCTCCCATTTTGCACACCAATGGACTAACAATGAGAAGGTTTTCATATTTGTTAAGTCCTCCCTTTTGAACAAACCAATGAAACTGGAGCAAACGTTTCCTAGAAAGAGAATTCACTGAGCTGGCTTGGTGGGTCCACTTCTTTTTGTTCTAATTACAGGCTAAAAGTGTCTTCTTTTGGCAGAAGTCAGCATTTCAACTGAAAAAAACTCCGCCTCTGCTCACAGTTGGATCAATTTTCCACGTGAACTGAACACTACTTCAAGAAAGTTCTCAGGCCTCTGGGGTGTGTGTGTTTTTTTAAATATGCAACTGCCTAAAGCATGTGAACTTGCTACTGAGCCAAGATCCTGTGCAGAAAAACTTCACAAACTAGCTTGGCTGACAACTGTTGAAATCATTATCCAATAGCAAGAAAACCACGTCATTTGTAACGAATCACTAACACCATCAGATTTTGCATAACGTCTTCTCTTTTTACAAATTGCTGTCACAGAAGAGATTTTAAGTTTTTCAGGGACCTTTCCCCCTTCCCTGAGAATCCAAGAAAGTCTTGAATAGGGGATTGGCTTTTATAGCATATATACAACTTGACTTCACATGATTTCCCCCTCAGCACCCCATTTTCCCTCTGCTGCTACCCAAATTTAAACTCAGCAGAGAATGTGAAATTTGCTTCCAAGCATACAGATAAAATCTTACTTGAGCAGAACAGTCAGTTTCAAGACAATGGGCAAGAGGAAGAAAGTATTTGACATACGCCTGCAAATTGCTAGTTTGCCCTTCTCTATAATGCCTCACCCACCTTTCTCCCCCAAACCATTTCTACCAAGTTTACAACATCTGTCTGCACTATATAACACACATACACACACACCCCTCTTTAAAGGAAAAGGCACCCTAAGCTTTAAAAAAAAAAAGAAATGTTAGGCAAGCTTTGTACTCCATACATTGCCCCAGCCCCTTAACTGTGGATTAGCTCCCCACTTCCTCTCCATCCCCCTCCACAAAGTGATTTAATGTCTGACATGACAGTGTGTGGGTAACTGAGAAACAAATACCTCATTATCTGGAACCAATCCATCTGTTCCAGCAGGAAGCTCTTCAGCTGCAAGTGAGGAGGCAGAAGGCCCTTCTGTGTCTAGACCAGCCCAGGCCGGCTCCTCTTCTGTTTCAGGGGCTCCCGAAGCAGGCAACTGTTGTGTGCCACAAACTGTATTCCACAACACGTCAGGTATCAGGATAGAAAAGCTCTCTTCTGGCTCAGATAGTGCAGCAGTGGCTGCCAGGCTTCCTGTATCCCATGGCAAAGGGGAAGCAAGAGTGGGCATCTCCTGGACAAGTTCCTCTGAGCAGTTGGCCATTATGGCGCTGGTAGACTCTCCCCATAAGGGCAGCTCCTCTAGGTTTGGAGACTGAGTGGGCTCATTTTCCAGGCAGAACGGTAAAGAAAGAGGGGCAGCCTCCTCAGGGTTTGGCAATGCCAAGACAAAGGCTTCTGTGCTAGGCACCCCAGTGCCCACTGGAAGGCCACCTGTACCACAAGGGTCCTCATCACTGTCCAGGACAGAATCCCTTACACCTGCCAGAAGGGATAACACGAGCTTTTCTGCAGTCGCTGGATCACTGGCAGGAGATCCTACAGCGGCAGCAAGCTCCTCAGTGCAATCTGGACAGGTGCCTGGAGCTTGGCCGCTAGGCACACCAAAGACAGAGGCAACTTCCTCTCCGACACAGGAGGCAAGGTCTTGTGCACTGGGCTGTGCAGCACTCACAAATTCAACACAAAGAGGCAAGGAGGCATTTTCATACGTCGGCTCAATGCCCCCTTCCCTGCCTCTCATTTCTTCATTTCCCCCATCCTGCCCAAAAAGCGATTGAAGGATTCCATGCTCCAAGAAGTCCACCTCTACTGCTGGACTGGCCACTGTTCCCTCCTCAGCCATCTCTGGTGTTTGGGACAGAAGAGATGGCACTTCTCTATCATCTGCTAACCCTGCCAAAAGCTCCAGCTGGCCCAAAGGGATGGGGTCTCTGGCCTGCAGGTCCTCAGAGGAGCCTGGGTGGTTCAGGAGCTCTCTGGAGTCCTGTTCTGGCACAAAACCACTTTGCAAAGGCACCTGAGAACTATCTACATTTTTGCTTTCATTAACCTGGCTGTCATAGGAGACATTTTCTTTGTCCAATTCTGCAACCTCGTCCTCAGAAACCAGCTCTGGGACATCCCAGTTTGAAAAGTCAGTCCTTTCTGAAGGGTTGGGCTCATCACAAGCATTTGGCCCTCTCTCCTTGGCATTTGCACCTTCCTGGGAGTCCAGCTCCTCTACAGCTGTAGAAAGTTCATCAGGTTTTGAGGACATCTCCTCTGCCCCCCAGCAGGCAACAGAAAGCAGTTGCCCCTCAATTTCTCCACCCTCTGTAAAAACATGAGCACAGGGAAACGGGTCTTTGCAGCAAGAGACTTCAGCTGAAACCACCGCAGAGTCCAACAACCCTTTGGCTCTATGGCTGTTGGCCGATTCAGCCCCATGCTCCTCTATCTGATTTAGCAGAGAAAACAGCGAATGTTGGGATACAGCATTCTTTCCAATGGAAGGACTAGAAGACTGCAATTTTTCAGAGTCCCCACATATTTCCCGTTCGGAGTAAGACTCTGAAAGGGTAGGCTCTGTTGTACTTGCTACTTGAGAGCTATATGTGGTATCGAAGTCCTCCAAATCCGACACAACGGCGGAGTCTGCCACGCTGACTTCCAGGTTAAGCAAGGGCTGGGATGTTTCTGTCAAGTTCTCTGACAGCTGCTCCAAGTCCTTCTGTGGGTCCAGCCCTTCAGAACACAGGCTACTATCCTGCCCCTCCAAGTCAAGTGGAGCTGCCCCTTCACCCTCCTCTTCGTCCATACAAAGCTTTTCCAGCTCAAGAAACATCTGCACCGAATCTGTATCCGAGAGCTGCTCCGGGGCAAGGGGGCTGGCACAAAGCCCTAACCCGGAAGCAAACCCTTCCAGTTCCAGGGGGCCTGTTGCCGCATCACCCAGGAAGGCATCGTCAGGCTCACCCTCTCCAAGAGAAGCACTGAAGTCTGTGTGTGTTTCCTGGGGAACAGGAGCAAAGCTGACAGGCTGCAGCTGTGAGTCATCCTGATGCTCTTGCCAGTGAGATGGGTGGTGAGAGGTCCCTTGGACACCAGCAAAGCTCTCGCCTGCTTCCGTGACTGTCATCGCTGGAGCACTTAATTGTTCCCTTTCTTCAGAAATATCTGTCAAGCAACCATCCCTTTTCTCAACAGCCTTCCCTCTTTCTGACAGCAAGCCTTCCTCCCACACCTCCTCAGCCTCCATCATTATCAACCGCTCATCTTCTTCAAACCTCAGCTCTGACTCTGTTTTTTCTCGGAGATTGGGGGTGATGAGAATCTCTGGATCCAGGAGCTCTTCGCTCAGGCAGGGAGACAGGGGCACTGTTTCTATGATGCAGTCGCTGTCATCGGCCTCCAAGGTGTCATGGTGCCCGGCTCCCAGGCCTGCCTTGATAACATTCTTCATGATCCGTGGCCACGTTGCGCTTGAGAGCCTGGGATCCCGCCGCCTTCCCCCTGTAAGGTCAACCACCATGTCTTCCGGTTCCAGAAGGGGCTGGCATTCATCTTGTGAAAAGTCACAGAAGGCTTCACTTAACTGTTTCACCACCTGAATTTCAGGGACTCCAGGTGGCTTGGAGACATGCTCCATGGTCAACGGCTCAGACATGGACTCCCCATGGCCCGATTGCCTGGTGTTCTCTATCAGGCTGCTTGAGTCCTGTTTGTCTTGCAAGGAAGGGTTCGAAACGCCAGCTTCTGAGACTTCGCTCAAGGAGGCCTCAATTCTCTCAGCAAACTCAGGGAAATTGGGGGGCATGAAAGACTTCCAGGATCTCCTGTTGATGTTCTCCTTCTTCTCCGTGTTTGGTCGTCGCCTGGGCGGTGCCGGAGCAGACTTGGGGGCATCACTGCTAAGTTTCAGAGCATCAAAAATGACTCTCTCGTCTAACTTTTTGCCCTCGGGTACCTTTGATTCAGAGCTACTAGAGGCCCCTAAGGTCCCATTGCTGGAGATTGTACTGACATCTCCTTTCTCAAGAGTACTCTTGGACGGCTGGTTAAGCTTGGACCCCTGGTCAATTTGCTCATTTATCCTCATTGTGTCATAAATGGATCTCTGGGGGACATAACAGTCCTCTATGTAACCATCCTCATCCTCTCCTTTCCCTAAGCAAGCGGGACTCTGCCTTAAACAGTCAGGCCTGCTTAGTGGCTTGCCCATACTTCAAAGGAAATTTTAAAAAAATCAGAACAAATTTCTAAAAACAGAAAGCAGTTCTACAACACCCTCAAACCAATTTTTTTTTTTTTGGCTTTCCACCCACAGCAAGAAAAGTACATTCAGTTTTCTAAAATAATCCGAAACGGATCCGAGGCCGTGATTTGTATTCCACAAAAAAAACAGGGAAAGGGTTTTCCGCCTTGCAAGTCCTTAGGGGAGGTGCCCTTTCCATGGCTCTTGAGGCCCAAGGCAAGTCGCGGGTCTGCAAACGGCGAGCCAAGGACTCTTCACCGGCCGGCGACCCGCTGCAGCCCCGACAGCTCCTCTGCCGCAGAGCTCCCCGGTCGCGCTCGGGAACAAAGGCCCAGCCGTGCCCGGCCAGGGCAGCTCCCGGATTGCAGGCAGCGCCGCCGTCGCGCCCCGGGCTCTCCCTTCTGCCTCCGGACGGCGCCGGCGCCGCTCTCTCGCCGCTCAGACGCAGGAAGTTCGGCATGCCGGCCGTGGAGCCTCCTCGGGGGCGCCCCGTCTGCTCGCCATCCCCGCCTGGTCCAGCCGCCCGCATCTGGGCATGGCCGGAGGGCGCCTCCGACGGAAAGGGCTGCCCGCCGGCGGGGAGTGGGCCGGGCCGAGCCCGCCTCCTTCATTTGCCCGGCCGCCTGGCCGGATTCTGGCGGGGGCAGCTGGCTCCGGGCGCGCCGCTGTCGGTTGCTGCCATTCTGCAAGCACGGCTGGATCCTCCCGGCGGCACGGACCGATGGAGAGATGGAGGGCCGCCGCCGCCGCCCGACGACAGGGAACTTAGTTGGAGCCTTTTGTGTGCGGCGCGCCGCGGCCCTCCCCGGCCGGCCTCTCCCGAGCCTGGGGCTGCATGGCGAGCAAGCCGGAGCCGCCGAGCTGGGGCCGCAGCTGTCACGGCCCTTCTTCGCGCACAAACTTCTTGCCGGGGGAACAAAAGGCTGAGCGGCGAGGCCAGCTAGGAAGGCAGGATGGAGCGGGTGAGCCGGGCAGCCCCGCCAACGCCGCCGCTGTCTCCTCCGCGCCCCTGCAGGGGGCCGGCCTGGCTGGCGGGCTGCTGGACCCACGCCGCGGCCCGCCCCCGGCAGCCCGAGTCTCACTCCGGAGCCGAAGGCTGCAAGCGCCGGGCTCGGCCAGCGCCGCCAACTCCGACGGGAGGGGACGGGAGGGGAGGGAGGGCGGGAGGAGGAGACCGGGAGGCGGAGAGCAGCCGAGGGCGGGGACCAGAGCAGCAACGGCCGGGCTAGGCGGGCCGAGGAAGCCGCGCCGCGAGTGGGGAGCTCCGCGGGAAAGGAAGCCTCCTCGCCTGGCGCGCCCGGCTGCTATTGTTCGCGGGCGCTCGCCAAAGAAGCCCGGCGTAGCAGATCGGGGGCGGGGGGAGAGGAAAAAGGCGCTTGCTTGTTTGCGCGGGGGGGGGGCTATTGCTTGGAAGGGGCGCAAGTCCCCGAGCGAAGAAGCAGCGGGGGTTGCCTTTCCGCTGCGCTAAGCGGGAGATCCCGCTATCGCGGTCCTAGCTGAGTTTGCCAAAGGACCGTCCCGGCTCCGTCGGAGACCCTGAAACACTCTGTGCGCTGAATTTGGTGCGGGGACCGGGGGTGCAAAGAAATGTGGCCCTGCTGCTAGCACAGCTCCTCCGTCAGAAGCATGAAAAGCACCCCGCCCCCCCAGCCCCGTGGCAAGGGAGGAGCATTTCAGGCAAGGGCGTTTCAAGGCAGAGCACCCCCGAGGCTGTTTCTCAACACAAAGGCATGACTCGGGTCCAATAGCAACTGAAAGACCCAACTGGATTTCCAAGGCATGAGTCTTCCAGAATCAAAGCTCTCTTCCCATGAAAGCAGCAGCGAGATGCCTTTGAACATGTGCAGAGTGCGTTTTTCTCACTGCCAAGGAAAACTCAAGCCTCCTCTGTCAAGACCTCGGTGCTTAGAGGCAAAAGGCTGCTACCAGCTCCAGGGGGTGGCTTTTTGGGCAGCTTTAAGCTTTGGCATTTTTAAAAAGGATTTAATTACTGTACTTCCCCCCCCCTTCCCCTGCATACATTGTTTTACTCTTTAAAATTGCTGAGTGGACTTTTTTCCAGGAAAGGACAGCAGGGAATTTAACGAACTTATTAATAGAGTGTCAGTGAGGTGGGGGTCTACAGTGCAGCCGCTCAGTGGCCCTAGTGATATCTTGGCTGCCACACAAAACAGGAGAAGCTTAACTGGAGCAGTGCAAATCCCTCTCATTCCCCCTCATTAGCTAACCACCAGCAATAGACTAATCAGTGCAAGTCATTTCCGCCTGCAAGAGGACAACCTACTTTAACCACCACCTTTGAATATCCTCACTTCTTCCTCCTGACAGGCAGCCAGACCAAGAGGTCAAAATATTGCCAGCTGACCTCTGGCTGGGGCAGTTGGTGTGATGCTGGGGGTAAATATTAACAAAGGTGCACTTAATACAGGTGGTAAAGAATCCAGTAGCACCTTTAAGACTAACCAATTTTATTGTAGCATAAGCTTTCAAGAACCACAGCTCTCTTTGTCAGATGTATGGAGCTTTTTTGTCCATGCATCTGACGAAGAGAGCTGTGGTTCTCGAAAGCTTATGCTGCAATAAAGTTGGTTAGTCTTAAACATGCTACTGGACTCTACTATTTTGCAACTACAGACTAACACAGCTAACTCCTCAGGACTTAATATAGGTATTCTGATTAGGCTAACATTGATTCCAAGGTTAGGTTGTTCAGTTCTTGTCTTACAGCATGTCATGTCCTATGTTTGTGGACCAGCCCAACGGAAAAGCCAGTTTTAGCTATAGTTCAAGTCTTAAGCCCCAAGACATTTGTTTTGACATGAGCAAAGGGCTTTCCCGGCACCGCTCAAGCCCTAGAAGCCAGAGCCCTTGTGGTAGATTGTAGGACTCTTCCCCAACCAAGCCACACGAAGAGTGAGCAGATGGGCTTTTCCTTGCTGGGACTAAGTTGCACAAAAGCCGGCTTTCAACTACTACATTTTCATTTTCAGGCCATTCCATTGAAACTACAGAATTGGTGTGGGGCAGCTGGTGAGGAAATGTCAATGGCCTTCCACAAGCTGATGTAGGAGAGAGGAGACCTGAACATTGGAACAATTCACACAAGCTAATTCACAGAGGGGGAGACCGATGCAACACAGCCCTGAGATCTGGAAAACTATTTTCAGCAACACATCACAATTTACCTAAGCGTAATTTGATCCAGGGTGTCTCCCACCACTTCCCACTTTTGGGGCAGTGATATACAGTGCTTCTGAGCATGTGCAAAAAGTTTGCTCTTCATCTAAGTAACCACATCCAGCCTCCACACATCCAGGATTGAGAGCAGGGGTTCAAGGGCAACTTTCAAAGCAGACTCAAACTGTCTTGAAGAAATGAAGACCTAAGATCAGACAAGATCTTTCAAGCTCTAGAGAAATTCAACAATTGGGGAACAACACAAGACAAAACTTGCTCTCTCTGTACAGATATGCACAACAAGGCCCCAATTCCTGAGCACTTAGAGCAGATGTCTGCAAATCTCCCTGTTCATGTCGGGCAGGCGTTTCAAACATTCAACACTGGCTTGTCCACCATGGAATGCCTGCATGTTGCAAACAACATTTGGGCAAGTTCTAGGATGCAAGCACCATTCACACAGCACCGAGTTAACACACTACATCTAGGATGCAAGCACCTTTGCACCAAGTTAACAGGAATCCATCTGGCGCTCCCTGCATCTGTGGCCTGCAGATCATCAGCAGAGGTGGGCAAAGCTTGCTCTAGAGAGAGTCTAATGCACACCTATCCCCAACAGGTTCCACCAAGCATCATCATAGACACTGAAGCCTGCATAATGGCCTACAAGATTATGATTAAAAAAGCCCCAACCAATTTGTAAATGGAGGGAGGAATGATAGTGAGTGCATTTCACTTTCAGTGTAAACAGTTCATATCTCCTATATGTAAGCAAATATCCCACCAATTCTCCTGTCTTGCATCAACCTGAGCAAGCCAGAGCACAGGTGTACCGCAAACAGACCTGGTGCATGCTGCACAGAACCCATCTCGGGGGTTGGGGGGCTTTTCCTGTTAATCAAAGTGTATTTTACATGGCAGGGAAGGAAAATTGGCAACCAGAGAGCTGTCTCTGGCACACAGACTGAAGGGATGGGCTCTTGTTGTGGTGGATTATCCACATGGGCATATTCAAGCAAGACTCAACAGACCAACCCCCATGAAGCCACACCAGCCCTTCCAAACCAGCCCAGCAGACACGGTTTCATCAGAACAAGGAGATGGGCACAAGAGCCTTCCTAAGAGTTTTGCCTGCCAATGCCCCCCTTTCCATACACATTCCAAGACCCCCTCTTCTTAGCACTCGCCTCGCTCAGCACAAACGTAGGACAGATATCCAGACATTACACTTGCAGAGGAGAAAGTCTAGTCTGGCTTTAATAATTGGGTACAGCTGTAACAACCATCTGGCCAGTGGTTTCACCAAAGCGGCCCCTTCGCACCCCACCCGCCACTGTGACTCTTCGAACTCCCCTCAGTTTAACATTCCCCAGTCTTCCTGTATGAAGAATCTGAAGAATTCCATGCAAGGCTCCCCCCGCCACCATAAAGAGCGATGTGTTGAGTTTGCAGCCAGAAATTCTTCGGCTATTTCCTCATCAGTTCACATGCCAACAGAAGGAGCGCCATCCTCCATTCCCTTCCTTGCCACCTCTCCCTCCCTCAGGAAAAAGAATAAGGCCTCCCTATGCCAGCCTTAATGTTTTCCCCCCTCCATAAATTAACTGTCCTGGGTCTGAAATACTTGCTTTGAAGTTGCCCCCTGGACACCACACAAGTTATACGAGATGCCAGCAACTAAGAATCCTGACAGTCCTCCCCCCCACCCACCCCTTGCCCCAGTCTCCTTTCTTGGAGAGATTCTGAAAAGTTCGGCACATACGCTTCTGAAATATGGCCTGAAGATTCAGTGGAAAAGACCTGGCTCCAACTCCCTTCCACTAAGGAACTGAAATCAATTGTTAAGACCTTCTGCTGGCCCCAGCTCTGGAATGAACTTCTGGGAGAAGTACACCAGTATATAGGCAAGGATCTCTGAAGCTCCATTCCTCACCAGCCACAGAAGTCTCATTCAAACCCTCCTCCCTTGCTTTGGAGAGTTCCCCAGGCAATGCCCACTCACTTTCAAGCTCCAATCTTTGCTACTAAAAAGGTTGGGATGGGCATTTTCTTCTGGTAAAATCCTGTTCTCAATGGCCCTGGGAAGGTGCTTTCTGTTCTTTGGCTATGACTGAATCCTCCATGGAAAGGCCTTCATCTCCCAGACCCAACAGGTGTGCACCCTGCTGCCCTGTAAATCTGACTCAGAAAGCATCTTTTCTAGACACGTCAGCCACGTCAGATACACATGCTCTTTCCTGTTTTCTAGCATTCTCTGTTCCATCCTGGCAGAGTGCAAGATTGCCACCTCCAGCCCATGCCTGTTTTTTGTAAAAAAAAAAAAAAAATGCAGAATGCAAGATCGCCACTAACCTCCAGCCCATGCCTGTTCTTTGTATTAAAAAAAAAATCCAAATACATCCAGGGGACATCCAACACCAGCTTTTTTCCTTGAAGATGAGCAAAGAATTGCTTGTCATGATCAGTGGAACACCAAGTTCACCTTGGGCATGTGGGAGCCAGGAGCTCAAAAAGGGAGAACTCAGGGGCTCTAAGAAACTAGCTTTAATTCCAGGTCAGGAACTGTACCTTAAGAATCTGTGAGTGTGGGAATGAGAAATAGCGGAGTTATGTCCCAAAAAACTGTTTAAGACTTCCGCCTGTGGACAACTCATTCAGGCCTGCAAAGATTTCAGAGTAGTAGAATATTTTTTTTCTGCGTGCTCCACAATTAATAGGGTTTCCAAGTGGTACCATAGCTCATGCTGATGTCGATGCTTAAATACATGAACCCCTGAGTCCCAGCCACTCCCTCTCAAGACTCCAGATGGCCATGAAAGAGAACATGCTCCAGGTGAAGTCTTGACCCTGCAACAGGAAGTCCTGGAATTGGCAGCATTTAATGACATCAGTTAGACATGGTCACCAGACTCATCAGCTGCAACTGCCTTGGGCAACGTTACCATCTTCCACTCTTTGGTTGTCTGCAGGACCTTCAAGAATCAGGCTGATAAGCAGAAATGCATATAGCCCACCCACCACCTCTAGATCACTACTGGACTTGGATATTTACTCCTGCAGAGCTTCTGCAGCAGAATCTAGATAAGAAGTTCTCCACTCACCTCAGATGTTGCAACTAGGCCCACAAGAGGCACTCTACCAAAGAAATCAAGGGAACCTGCTTTGACTCTCACTCATATGCTTGTGTCCTTTGCCATTCCGTAACTGTGCTGGCAGTTCTCACAAGAAAACCTGCCTCACCTGCTTGAGTATCTTGAAGCAAGCGGGAACATGCATCACCCTGATTGCCTTTGCAGAGTCACTACCTACATGGATCAGAACAGGTCCTCAGTCTGTTCTTAGAAGGCCACTAGAGCTAATCGGTTCTTCCAGCCAATTACGTCCTGCTGGTTCTGAGCTAGAGTGGGAACCTTTAGTGCTTGGCCTGTGCACTCCCTAGCCTGTAAGGCTGGAACTATGGTGGGTGTGATCATGTCAGGCACTGAAAAGGTCTTTTGAACAGAGTGCTAGGGATGAGTAGAGTTCTGATGGGAGAGTTCTTTCTTGCAAGGGAGCAAAATGCTTCTGAAGAAACCAGTTCTCTAGATTCTGGCAAGACAGCATCATGGCCCAGTGGGAATTTTACATGCATGGACAACCTGACCTAATGTGTCAATCTTTTTTCTTCCCTTCCCAAGACAGGAAACATGCAGAACTGGTGGGTGCCCCGTGATCCAAGTTCCAGTGTTGTTCACCACAATGTTGTGATCTACAAGATAGCCTGTACATCTTGGAGAAACTGACCCCGAAGCCACAAATGTATCAGAATGTTATCCAGGTAAGGAAACAGGCCATGTAGCCCGGGACCATCACAACAGCCAAGACAGCCTTAGTTAACATTCTGGGAGTGCTTTGAGGCTTAAACCAGAAGCCCGGGGCTGTGGGAAAATCACAGATGCTTCCTGAGAAAGGGCTATCTTGGAACATGAAGGTAAGATCCTAACAGGCTGGGGTAGAGAGGTCTCTATCACACACAAAGCTGCCTTATACCGAACCAGGCCATGGGTCCATCAAAGTCAATATTGTCTACTCAGACTGGCAGCAACTCTCCAGGGTTTCAAGCAGAGGTCTTTCACATCACCTACTGCCTGGTCCTTTTTGGCTATAGAGATGACAGGATTGAACCTGGGATCTTCTGCATGCAAAGCAGAGGCTCTTCAGCTGAGCCACAGCTCTGCTCCTGCCTTGGGCTTGCTCTGGATGAGTTCTTCAACTTGTGGCAGGTGTAGCTTCTGCAATGCTCCAAGTATAAGCCAGGCCAGTGAGTTAGCAAGGTACTACTGCAGAGGCCGAAGGCAAGCATCAACTTCTTCCCTGCTTCTGTAGCCTCAGAGGGACAAAGTTTTGGACCCCAAGCTGGTCTGCTAACTGTTGCCATAACCCCGTCCAGCTGGAAGACGGGGCATATCTGGGAGGAGGTGGGATTTTGCACAGAGGCTTTCTGACTTCCCTCCCCTCTTTGCGCTGGCTGGGACTCTCTCCCGCATCTCTAACCCTAGCCTAAAGAGGGAGTAGGATGGAGGCATTTGGCCGGGGGGGATGGAAAATCCCCCCTTTGTGGGCCACAGGCACTTAGAACAAACTGCCAGTCCCTAACCCTACCCAGAACTTTTCACAGGAAGGGTGAGAAGTTAAGACAAATGCACAGAAAAGCCTGCAGTACAAAGCAAGGTCCCTCCGACATTGCCAGGTCTGGAAGCTCCTCCCCATTAAAAAAAATATAAAAAACACAGGAAGGAGTCATCAGCTGGCCCCACCTCCAAACTCAGCAGAGCAGCTATACTGAAAGGCAGAGGAAACCGTCTCTCCTCACTGGCAAACACTGCTCTTTTTAAAAATGAAAGCGGAGCTTTCACAGGATGCTGATTTCCAAGGCATCCCATGGCATCCTGCAACTTTTCTGCATACCCACCAATCTGAGACATGTGCACAGTAGGGCCATCCCACCTTTCTCCTCTATAGTCCTATAACAACATTTTGCTGATCTGAGGACCAAGAGGGCACCACTTTCAAAGATCACAGCCACGAGTGACTCTTGCAGGCATAATGACATCCAAGTGTTTGATGGTCCTTCTAGCCCCTCCCCCCCACACAGTTGGTCAGCCTTGGCCAGATTTAATATTTGTGAGGCATGTCCAGGGCCAGCGCTCCTTTTGCATGTCTTTTTGGGCCTCCGGCGTGTTTGAAGACCTACCAAGCAGCCAGATGTAGACCTGAACTATATTTCCCTGATGCTAGAGCTTTCTGACACCGTATCCCTAGCGACTGTTTAAGAGGAGGAGAGAGGGGGAAAGGGGAGGAACAAGCTTCCTGGCAGGGCAGCTCCTTCCACAATTCAGTTGTGGTCCTAGCCTTGGGGTGCTGAGCCAAGAATTCAGAAGCCGATTCAAGCATACCTCAAATCCACATTTCCCAAATGTGCTCTCGACTAAAATTATATTTATCGTTGAGCAACTGAATACAACAAAGGGAGTCATGCTTTTTAGGCCAAATATGAAGCAGGATTCCTTTCTGCAGATGGAAGTATTTCACAAGTCATGTTTCTAAAGGGTTGTGTGTGTGCAATTCAGGCCTGCCCAGCACTTCTGTCCCCTAATCACAGACGGGATGGGGTGCTAGCTGCAACAGTTCAGAAGTGTGGAAAAGATAGTCTGCACATGCTCAGAAGCATGCTTCATGAACATGTACCACAGCTGAGCCAGAGCACTGGAAGTAGGCTCCAGGAATATGCTGAAATATATGTAGCAATTGATCTTAAGTGATGCTGCAACATACTTTTGCCATCTGGGCAGAGCTTCAGCATCCAAGGCATTTCACATAACAGCAATCCATACAACAGCCCTTTAAGATAGGTCAGTAAAGTTCCTCCTTTACTGCAGATTGAAGAGTGAAGCTGAGAGCGTGGCTTGCCTATGGGCACCAGGAGAGTTGAAACTGGGGCCAGTAAACTCGATGATTGCAGCTTCTTCTCAGCCAAGACGCAAAACCAATTTTCAGTTGATTAATCATCAAAAAAAGCCATCTCTTAATTATGTTCAAATATATTTGCTTGTTAACAAAACCACAACATGGATGCCATTTTAAAATACTATAACTTACAATTTAATTGCAAAAAGCTACCTCTCAACGTTCAAAGGAGATGCTGTCTGCAATACAATATTCATTCATTCCCTAGCTTGGATCTCACAGATTTATTCTACTAGTGGAGGCATTTTTCCTTCAGAGCATCTTGCAGCTTGGAAAGGCTCCTTCCTCCAGAGGAAAACACCTCTACTAGTGGAACAGGTTCACAGTCCTCTATGACAGCAACACACTAGAAGCAAAACTACCTTAGAAAAATGTGCATCTCAAATACCAATCAAAATCTGAAAAAATGAGCTGTGGCTCACGAAAGCTCATACCCTACCACAAATTTTGTTAGTCTTATAGGTGCTACTGGACTCTTGCTCTATTCTACTGCTACAGACAGACTAACACAGCTACCCATCTTGATCAATCAAAATCTGTTCCCATCAGTGAATAAACAAAAAACTTCATTTGATCAATGTACTATTTACACCAATTATATTTGCAAGACCATCGCCTTCCGCACGTCCCAGTGCACCAACTACAGTTACCAGGCAGCCATCTGTTGCCTCTCCCACCCTCTTTGGGCGATCTGTCGGGCATCAACCAGATCCCAGGCCTTTTCCACTGTGATTCCTGGTCTGTGGAATGGGCTCCCTGAAAAGGTAGTGGGGGGGGGGAAGAACCCTCAGAGACTTTCAGATGTTGCAGGAACTGCTTCTTTCCCAAGGCTTTTGAGGGGGTGTGAAGGGCAGGCAACTTTTAAGGTGAGACAGAGTGAGAAAGTAGGGGGGTCTGTTATTTTATCTTAGTTTTAATTGGATTTTTTTAAAAAAAACCCTATTATTGTAAGCTGCCTTGAGCCATGTAGAAGAGTAGGATGTGGCTGTTTTAATAAATAAATAAAATAAATTATACCTTGCTGGCCCCTAAGACTGCTGAGGGCTACAGACTGTTGAAAGACCTGGAGGAGTTCCACGCCCACCCACACACCCACCTAGAGCCCACATTCTCATAGGGGGCCTTGCCTGGTGTGCCTCACTTTACCGTTGCCCGTTTGCAAACGCCTAGCTCCCCACCCTCTGCCAAACAACTGCTCTCCTCTGGGCTACAACCGAAAAGGCTTGCATGGGCAAGCTCCACCAGAAGACTATATGAAAGGATATTTTTAGGTCCCTTTTAATGCAATTTAACAGCTGGAAGTCAGAAGCAAGCAAAATCACTTTTCCCAGGGCTTCATTTCTAAAATAAGAGGATCTGAGGCTCAAGGGTGCCTTTTGGTTTTTTATCCCACCCAGGTTTCTGTGTGGTGCTTGGGGCCAGTCAGTTTCAGGTGTGTAGCCGTGTTGGTCAGCAGTAGACGAGCAAGATTTGAGTCCAGTAGCACCCTTGCAAGCTTTCCAGAGTCAAAGCATCCTTTGTCAGTGGCTAAAATGCACTTCCCATGAACCCACATTAATCTATTAACTTAGATGAACCCAAGTTGGTCCATGGCCCCAGGAAGAGATGCAGATGGAAATCCTAACTTTCACAAGCCAGAAAGAGGCTTGTTTTGCGGACCTGTGGGAAAGCCATGGGATTCCAGGGGTGGGGGGATGTGGATGAAATATGGCAGAAATGATTACTTGGCTGGATCAGACCAAATGTCCAATCAGGCCAGCATTCTAATCCTGTCAAATGCCATTCATCTGTCTCTGGGAAGACCACGAGCAAAGCAGGATGGCAGCAATCTTCCTACATTGGTCTTTCCAGGTATTCATGCACAGAGATGCGACTGAGCTGCCTTGGCTAAAGCAGCCCATGGACAGTTCAGAAATCTGTCATAAAGGTTGGTTTTTCATCAGAGGGCAGCGGCTACTCTGGCATGCCTAGGATTCTCCTCCATCACATTTAAATGAAGGACAAGCACGCTGGTTTTACACCTCCACAGCAAACATTTGGAGCTAAATATCTCACCCTTAGGTGCTGCAACAGTGGGCAGGCTTATGGTACTCCTAGCACTGAGCTTGCTGGATTATGTTAATTCACAGCTAAATGCGGCACCCAATCTTCCCTACGCCTCTTATCCTGTGAGAGGCAGGATTTATATAATTTATTTTAAAACCACCCCTTCTCTCACTCTCTGCCATCCTTCTGAATCACAAAGGATTTTCTTATCTTTCCTCCTCCACTGCAACCTCTTTCTGTCTTAGATCTACCAGTTTCTCATATGAGTATTTGGGCGAAAGCTGACATTTCAGTGGGCACAGGGTGTAGCTGTGACACCATGCTCCAAGCAAGCCCTAGACAAAAAAACTGCTGGGATAATCTCACCCGACTGTGCACACGAAGATTCCTTTTATCTGCTCAGTTCATGACAGACTTCCAACTAATTTCATGTCCAGACTCAGACAGTGTACAAAGCTCCTTCCCTAAAAGAAGGAGAACCTTTTCTCTCTTTTGCAGATTGTGGTTAGAAGGGAGGTAGCCATATCCCAAAGAGCTGGCATCAGCTGTGAAAAGCCCTATGGTGCTGGAGAGTTTCCCAAGATGCAATGCAAACTCATGCCTCTCACAACAGTCCAAACACACCACACCAGGGAAGGCTGTCTCATACGGGCTATATCATTATGAGCCACCCAATCAAAATGCAACACACCTGCCCGCTACTGTGGCCTGACCAGTCAGGAAGGTTGAACAAAATGCCAAGAAATATTGATGTCCTGAGTGGACGGCCACACACACTCGTTGAACTGTACAAGCCGGGCCTCGACGAAAATGGGGTGTAGGCCCAGCATTGCTCAAAAAGAAATCCGTGCTGCATGGATAAGGGTACCAGTAGGCTTGCCCAATGGGACAAATAACATTGCTCCCCAGAACTGTGCTGAATGGAAAAAACAATGTAGGAAGGGGAAAAGTTTAACCCCCTCCCATGCCACAGTCTGGCCCCCTCCCACGCTTGATTTGTAGAAAAAAACTGCTGTGAGCCATGTCCGCAGAACTCCCAGTATCATGTATGAGGCCTCCTGTGCCAATCATCATAAACAACTCCTGTTCTTCTGCACTGCAAACGTGCAGCAAGAACCAAAGGCTCTGGATACAGAGGGTTGCATCCTGCAACTATGCTAATAGAGGAATTGCTACTCAGAACTGAACAAAGAAAGCTGTTGCTAAGTGAAGCTACAGCCATTTATTAAAACTGCTGTCTGGCTTCTCTTGGAAGGTGGCCACTCTCATGCCAGTGACACGCGGCCCATATTTGTGGTCAGAAAATTTCAGCTCCGCACATCATGACTGCTGCCTCCCAACTGATCCCTTACAACTGCGATCTCACGAAAAGGTCCTTCAGTATCCTCAGACAAATCACCCTGGCGTTAATCAAGATGATCACTATGCACAGAGAACTAGAGTCGCACTGGTTACCATTGCAAGATACTATGACAAGCTATACAGGGAGTGGATTGCTAGAGAAAGTGGTTGTGGCATGGGTCCAGTGACATGTAGACTGAGCCTTGATCAGCCCAATAAGCAGAGTAACTTTCTTGCTGCTGGCCTTCTGGTACAGCCTCAATAGGGCTCCCAGCCAAGCAGATGGAGAGACAGAGAAGCGCCCTCCCCTCTGCACCTCATCCTGTCCCTAATCTTCAGGACTCCCTTGTACCTTCCACCCACCTCGGCCCTGTCAACAAGACTCAACAGGGGCTGATTCTCAACAGCACTCAAGCTTGGGAACATCTTCTCAGAATATGGAAAACAATAACAAGGAAGCTGAGTTTCTCAGAGTATGTGCAAAGTGCATCCTCTCTGATAGTGTTGCCATCTTCCAGGTGGTGGCTGGAGATCTCCCGGAATTACAATGATCTCCAGGCCACAGAGATCAGTTCCCCTGAAGGAAATAGAAGATTTGGAGGGCAGACTCTAGGGCATTATACCCAGTTTCCACCCCCAAATCTCCAGGAATTTTTCAGTCTGGGGATGGCAACGCAACCATCTGAGTAAGAACAGCTTGCACATACATTTTGAGGAACTGGGAGCAAAATTTCCAGACCAAGAGGGCACAATGGGCAAATTTGAAACCAAGGGACCCATAAAAAATATACAGGATGCTCTTCTCTGCTTCCTTTTGCAGAAACTAGCTTTTTCTGCCTGCCTCCGGCCCCCATGTCTTCATCTCCAAAACTTTTACTTTTCTCATGCAGACACTCCACAACAATCCCTTTGAAAACTATGAGCCTAACCGAGGGGTGTTTTGGTGCTTGTAACAAATGATTTTTAGTGACACCAGCCTTGTCAAAAGGGGCTACTTTCCGGGGCTGTTAAGTAAACAGCCAGTCTTGCTTGGCAGGCCCAACGAAGCCTTGGTTGCAGCTGCTAGCCTGTCTGGGAGGTGCCCTGCAGGAAACGCCATCCCCACCCACCCCTGGCAGGCCCAACTGCTGATTGATTTCCACAACTGGAAGCTGCTGAAACAGCCCTTGGTTGTTGTTGTTCACCGAACCTCCCAATGCAGCCGCCCCCTCCCTGGATAGGCCATCCCACCTTGGAACAGGCAAGGAGGGTGCAAACAGCAAAGTCGCCACTTCAAAGCTCAGTTCAGCCACTGGCTTTCTCAGGCGAGCCACTTCTGTACCACTGCAGCTTCCCCCAACCCCTGCACTCATTCAGCCCCACCTTACACAGCTGCTGCAGAAAAGATCACTGGAGCGGAGATGTACATGTGAAATGATTCGACCTGTCTGCATTCTTCTATAAATACAAGATACTGTGACAAGTGCGAGAGAGCAGGTCGAGAAGAGGCTTGCTTCCTTTTGCAGCATGCAGCTTGGCTCACTTCCTTGAGTGAGCTCTTAGCTTCCATTTTCCTGACACAGGGCTGACTCATGGCTGGCTGGGCCTTCTGAGCAGAGGGAAGTGTGGCTGTTCTACAAACCATACCTCTTTTTGCCTCTCATCCCAAACGTGTTTCAGGGCTGATTGTGGGGAAGCACTCTTTTACATGTTGCAGGACAGGCCAGGTACTGCAGACAAGTTCTGGGCTCACCCTGGCTCTGCAGGGCATCTTATCTCTCTCTGGAGAACATTGGAGACACTCATCTACTGCCTAGATGGCCCTGCCTGTTAGACAGACGGTCCTCCCTGCTTCAGTGCTAACCAGATGCTTTCTGCACTGGATTTGTTTAACAAGAGAATTTATTGTATATGGCCATAGGACTTCACAATCCAAAACCTTTCATAATAAAACATGCATACAAATATCATTACAGTAAACTGTATTTGTGGCAAATATGAACTTGAAGCATCCCATCTTGACATGACCTTCTGTTCAATCCTGCTTATTCTGGGATGCCTCCTTCCCATCACACCCCAAACAGGAGAACAGAGACCTGGAAAATTCATCAGCCTGAAGCACAAATAAGTGAGTGGGAGAACAGAGAACAGGTGACCACCATCAGCAAATCCCAAGGGAGCAGGTGGTATTGCAAGCCCTTCATGTCATGATGACAATAACAAAATTTCAGAACTCTCCCTTTCTAAGCCCCCCCCCCTCCCTGAAGCACCAGGGGTCCTTCCCTGCTTCTCGCTTAACCACGTGTGTCTTTTAAAAAATCCACCTTTGCAATCTGCAAGCTGTGATTCTGGACTCCCACCAACAGGCCAAGGTCATAGATAATCAGGTTTTCTCCCTTCCTCAGAACGAACAATGGTAAAATTCTTCTGCAGACAAAGCTTTTGGCAAGCCACGGACGCCTGGCCACATCTTCTGCACCAATGGACTTTTATTCCCAATGGCTGGGAATGGTGTTGCCCGACATAACACAGGAGGCTTCTCGCTGGAGCTGGAGAGCATCTCTGCAGACACAGAGCTATTTACAGCATCCTCCCCTGTGCGTATTAGGAGAAGGCATGAGAAACTTGACACTAAAAACCTTCCAGCCACTTCAGCGATATCCTTTCGGAGTTGACGCATATGGTGTCTTTGATACACTGGCCACATAATAATTATTGTCATCACCAATTACTATTATTTATTTCGGAAATGTCGTGGTCAGGAGGCCTACATTTACATGGGGGCGGGCACCATAAGCAAAAACTTAAATACAGTCAGCTAATATATTTAATTTTACTTAGCCATTAAAACTATTTGAAATTTAACACAATAATTGAACTCCTCAGTTATTCCAAGGCTTTTGCATTCTTGGACCAGAACCCTGCTGGGAAGGTGGGTGGCAGACTGATTTATGAAATTTACAGAAAAGAAATACCTCCGGGGGGGGGGCAAGGACCCCACCACTGATCAGTTTACTAAATTCTTTAACCTTCTCTCAGTGTTGATTTAACCTGCAATTAACTGCATTGGTTAGTATCCGGTTCACTTCAGTTGTCTGTTCCTATAAATTGCTTTTAACATGCAAGATAATTTCAGTGGGTAGCCATATTGGTCTGCAGCATAAAAACAAGATTAAATCCAATAGAGCCTGAAAGACCAACAAGATTTCCAGGGTAGAAGGTTTTGAGATTCAAAGTAGGAACGGAGGTCCCTGAGCCCTTAGATTCCAGTAAGAAGGGATGTAAGGGCTGGGATCTAAGGATTCAGGGGTCTCCATTCCCACTTGTATCTGACAAAGGGAGCTTTGATTCTTAAAACTTTATAGCGAGGTCCCCAATGTGGTGCCCATGGGCACAATTGTGCTTGCCAACACCTAATAACACTGTTGAGTGTTTTTAGAAAGTGGCTGTGGCCAGTAGAGATGGGAACGAACTGGAAAAAAGCCAAACCATGCAGTTCGTGGTTCGTCAATTTTCACGAACCACGAACTTTCACGAACCTGCCCCTGGTTCGCGAACCGGTTCGTTTGGTTCGTGAAAACGGCACATCCGGGTCAGCAGAAGGTCACTTTCGGGTCAGCAGAAGGTCTGCAGGAAGTCCATCCTTTGTTGCCTAGGAAACTGATTGGCACCAGGCTGACTTCAGTCACGAACCAAAAAAATTGAACCAAACGAACCAGCCTAAAAGTTCGTGGCGGTTCATCAGAAATGGGATCTGACGAACCATGGTTCGCAAACCACGAACCGGCCTGGTTTGTGCTTAATTTTGGTTCGTATTTTGGTTCGTGCCCATCTCTAGTGGCCAGCTGGGGCTTTTGCAAAGCATGGCTTCTGATTGGCCATTGGAGTATTGATTGGTTGTGCAGATTTTTAAAAGCATTGCTGTGGCAGAAACTGATTCCATAGCACAAGGATCTTCACTGTGTGATTGAAGGTAAGCTGTAGCAGCAATTCTTTGGCAGGCTTCATCTCCTAGAGTTGCCATTTTGTGGCAGCCATATTGGTGCTGCGCACACTACACCATGTCAGGATTCCAAATGTGCCTGCAGGATGAAAAAGGTTGGGAACCCCTGCTTTATACTTTGAAACTCTTGCTAATCTTTAAGGTGCTACGGCTAGAGTGACAGACTAGGATCTGGCCGACCCAGGTTGAATTCCCTACTCTGCCATGGAAGCAACCTGCGTGACCTCAGGCCAGTCACATACTCAACCTAACCTACCTCACAGGGTTGTTGTGAGGAAAAAATTGGAGATGAACTAGAAGTAAGCTGCTTTGGTTCCTCATTGGGGAGAAAAGCAGGGTATAAATTAAATTTTAAAAATTTAAAAATATATACACTTCACCACTACTAAAGGTTGGAGAGCAGGGAAGGAATAGAACCGTCATCTCTGTGGGATTTGGAAACAGCGAGGGTTGTGCCATGTTCAGAGAAATGCATGTAGCTCCCCAGCCCCAAACATGACAGCTATTGTAGGGAAAGGGTGAGTAGGTGGAAATGCATATTTTCTGTGCTATTTTAAACAGAAAGAAAAAGCTTTGGAAACAGGAGCCAGCAGGGTAGCGAGCGACTGGATGAGGGAGGCTGCAGGATATCTAAACAAGAATAAGGAACGAGGATGCAAAGGTTAGTTCCTGCGTGAAGATGTACTAACTTTAATGCTGAAATGAGATTCTTAAGAATGATAGCAGACTGCAGAAGCCACTAATGGTACGCAGAGGCAGGTCCATGACACACAGTCTAAGGCTAGCAAGCTAATTTATGACCCAGATGGGCTTGAACACCCACAGGGATCTCCAGTTGCAGTCCTGCTCTTTAGCCACTGGACAAAACTGCCCTCTGTGCAGATCTCTGCCCCTCTGTAGACAGCATCACTGCACCTTTTGAAGAATATAGAACAGTTGTGGGGGGGGGGGGAGTGTTTTGCTTGGTGACGCTACTGCTGCTCAAAATACCGAGGCAGCAGCAGCCTTGTAAAGGGGGTGGGGGTGGAAAAGACTCAAAAAGAAAAAAGAAAATAGTTACCCTGTTCCCCTCCCACCCACCCGATCTCCACCCCCAGCTGTTCAAAACTGGACTGACCGGAGCCAGAGACATGTTAAAAATATTGCCAGCTGGGCCACCCGATCAGACCAGGCGGAAGAATGAGAAGGGACAGATTTATCCTTCATCCCTGGCCAGCCATACACTCCATTCAAGACACCCAAATGACACAGAACTGTTCACACAGCAGCTTGCCCGCAGCCAAGAGTCGCAGCCCCCAACAAAAGTAAAGGCAGCCATGCCTATCAGCTAGAACATCACACCTCAGGTGCCAAAGGCCACCCATCGGCACAGGGCTTTTGAGAACCAGGAAACTCACCTGGTAACCCCGAGCAAGTTGCTAACACTGAGCCTGACCTACCTCACAGGGATGTTGTTCTGAGGATAAGCATTTCAGTGGGGATGATACAGGGTTCAAAGAGCCACACCCAGCATGCTGATTGCAGCAATGGCCAGACAGATGTCTCCAGAACAGATGTCCCAACTTTCCTGAGCACTAGGCACACATCTGGGACTTTGAGGATGGGGAGTGAGCGGCCACTACAAAATGGCTGCCAGGGCGGGGGGGGGGGGGAGACAATCACAAAATGTTGGGAGTTTGCAAGCCAAATATTCTCCTATGCAGGAGGCAACTGTTTCCAAATGGGTGCTCCCTGCAGAAGCACAGGTGGTGCCTCCTGGGTTCTTCTGCAGCATCCCCTGCTCCAGGCAGGCAGAGAAAAGCTAGTTTTGGGGAAGAAGCAAGTTGGGGCCAAAAACACAATGGGGGGGGGGCGCCATATCTCCTCTCAGGCACCTTGCTGTGGACTACTGCTCTAGAAAGCCAATAGGCATGATGGGAACCACTTTTCAGTTATATAATTCCAGCATCTGGTACACTGCATTTGAGCATGGAGGTTCTAGCTGGCCTGAAGGCTGAAAAGAAGGTTGTACCAACGCTGACTCAAGGAAGGGGAAAAATGGTGTAGTGGGAAAAGAAATTCTATTTCACTCACTAGCCATCGGGGCAAATAGCCATGCATTTGTCCTTGTCCTTTTATCAATTCCATTTATATCAGAGGCCTTTACCTCGTCCCTTGCCAGTTAATCCATAAATTAACTAACTGTTGTATGGAGAATCCTTCCTTGAGTCTGTCTTGATTCTACTGCCCATGAGTTTTGTTGGGTGACCCCAAGTTCCAGAGTGACAAGAGAAGGCCAAGGCTTCAGCCAGGAATTCTCTAAGTCAAATCAATCCAGCCACGAATTCAATGGGTGGCCTGTGGCCAACTGTTCCATCAGCTACCTAGCTTCCTAACAATAAAATGTGGGAATAAGAATACTGACCTACGTGAGGCTGTTGCAGGGTTTACTGAAAAAAATGTACAGAAAGCGCTCTGAAGACACCAAAGAAGTAGCTAACAATTACAGTCTGTGGGCCTTTGAGGGTTAAGCTGCAGGGTTCTGATCTGGACTGGAACCACAGCAGTGTTGGGGGGGGGGGAGAATTTTTTGCCCAACTTGAAATGAAATTGTTGGTTTCATCAAGACAAGAACACCCACAGCATTCCATCTAAAGAGTTGGTCCCAGCGAGAAAATCGCAGTGCTGTAAGACCGTGACCAGGTGAGACATCAACACAGGAGTGAACCCCACCTCCATGTACATCACGGCCCCGATCCAAATGAGGACCTTGCATGGCTGCTACATACAGGGCAAATCCTCGGGAACTCCGAAGATGGAACCTTGCCGCATCACCTCTAGTTTGACCCTCAGCATTTGCTCACTCAGGGCCACATCTGGCATCGGGATCAATTCAGCATTTGCTTAAAAGAAAAACCAAATGTTTTGCACAGCAGTTAACGAGAGCTACATGACAAAGTGTGACTAGCAACCAGAAGACTGGTTCAACTGCACAAGCATCCAAGCAGAACCATCTCATGCTCCAGCATCCTCTGCAACATTGCAAGCATCCTTGGTGCAGCCACCGGGGAGGACAAGATGCCCTTGAAGAGGACATTGCAGAGCCTGCTGAAATCTCTGAAGCTAGAAGAAAGCATGTCTGTGGGGACTGGGAGCAGCTGTGCAATAGTGTCTCCACCATGGTTTGCTAATCCACATGTGGCAGGTACATAGGAGCGAATCCTCCAAAGCAAGCAACCCAAGCACCCATGCAAAAAACAAGACTGCAACAGACCTAAACTGTGCATGGAAACCTCAACGTACATTTTCTGAGGAAAGCAAACCTCTGCATCATGAGGACCTCAAAGCACATTTTCCAAAAGCCTCATGTATATGCACAAAGATGATCTGTCTTGACAAGGCCTGTTAGAAGAGAATCCGCTGACTCACTTTCCTCCAAGGTTGAAAAACACTGCAAAGGCCTCAATCACCCCTTTTTTGGACAGAAAGCCCAGTTGTCACAAGCACTTTCCCGAACAGTGATCTGTGGGGGTTCAAACTCTCTTTCCTCCGTCAGAAAGTGCTGTCAAACATGCCCTTCAAAAAAACACTCCCCCAGTCCAAATATTCTTTTTCAGTTCTGCCAAGTATCTGTTGCTTCCAACCCTAATTTCCACAGTGTTGAAATTATGAAAATACAGTTGTCTGGTTTGGGTGTTCAAAATTTAACCCCTTTCATGCAAGAACATTTTACCAAAAAAGCAGCAAATGCTCATCGTGTCTAGTTTTCTACGGAAAGAAACCAGCAGTGTGTTTTTCAGGCCAATGAAAACGAAGGAGAGTTAAGTCAAGCACTGGGTGGATGGGAGGGTGGGGGGTGTTAGACCACCTGGTCTGTCTGGATGCTTTATGTTGGGGAAAGGCAACAGCAGCCACTGCAAACCAGGCATAGTGAGTGCACCAGCTCCCTTTGGACCTGGATGCCTCCAGAGCCAGCTGTATGCCACCCGGGTGCTCTTCTGATTCTTAGCACGCAGAAGCCGGTCTGTGCCTTCCTCATACAAAATCTGAATAGCAAGACTTACTGGGGGGGGGGGGGAGAGACCAGCAATATGTTTGCAAAGGTGATGGGGCCTGAAGTGAGCCTCTCTCCCCTCCCTCCTCTCCGCCCCCAGTGAAGGATTCTATTGTTAGCCGAAGCTCCTTTTTTGCCAAGAGCAGGCAGGTGCTGTTCAGCTTTTTTGCCGGACGAAACCACCTGGAAAATCTGCATTCAATTTCATCCCCCTTCTGGCCACGGTGCCTTTGTTTCCTCGGCTATTATACAAAGCTGGCAAAGGATGGCGACAGAACAGGCGAGGAGAAAGGGAGTCAGGGAGAAGATGGCCATTTTTATTTTAGGGGTGCCAATATGCAAAATACTGTTTCCAACAGGGCGCTGTTTCTTCCTTCCCAAACAAGGCAGGGCATTCAGTTCAAGGGGAAACGCGCTTCAACAGGCAATGTCTCCAATCCATTGTTTTCAATGTAGTGCCTCAGTGATGGGGGCTCTTCCTAGTGGGGTTACAGTCTGTGTTGAACAGGAAGAACTGGGGGCAGAGAAAGGCTCAGGGCTCAGCTCCCAATGCCCTTTCCCAATGCCAGGATGCTCCCACACAGCATGTGGGGTAGTATAAATACTGGCAGAACAAATGGAGAGAAACATGCCTCTGAATATGTGCAGAGTGTCTTTTTCACTGCTGCTGAGTCAATGCGTTAGGGTCACTTACCAGGCAGGGCAGGTTAGGCCAACTGCTATTAAAGGTAAGCAAAAGAGAGAAAAGTTTGAAGTGGAAATGTCTATTTTCAAACTTTTTCTAAAGATGAGCCAAGTAATGTAGGGGAGAGCATCTTTCCTCCCACCATTTTATTCACAAACTTCCATTCACCATTACTACTGGTCCCCTTTTCTCTCCTTCGCCCCTCCCTCACGCTGGGCCTTCTCCATCAAGGTGCTCCCTTCTGCCCAGAATGCCCTTCCTTTCTGCTTATTTTCTTCCCTCCATCGCTTTCTTCCTCAAACAAAACCCTCTTGAGAACTCCAAGATCTCACCTTTCTGGTGATTTCTGTCCTCCCTCTCTCATTCTCTCCTCAAGTTATTTCTCTCCTTTTGCTTCCATTTTATCCAACTTTCTAAGAGATGTGGTTGGCGTTCCCTGGGCATTCTGTATAGCACCTGGCACATTCCTGATGCTAAAGAGGTGATCTCTGATGAGCAGCCATTTTCCCAGTGGGAGAAAAGGCAGCAAAATACAGAGGCTGCATCCAGCATAAACCCTTTTCTCATGCCTAGAAGGGTGTTTCAGTGCATTTCCTGGTAATGGAAGAGCCCCCACCCCCCGCATGGGGTAATTTGCTCTGTTAATCAAATAATTGGAGTGATTAGCCAACGGATGGTTTGACTGCAGATTAAAAACAGAGCTCCGATAGACTGGAACAGGCCATCTGGACTCTCCCTCTGCCACATCTCTGTGACTCCCAGAAGCTTCTGCTGGCACAGGACACGGGCAGCTCATTTGCCCCAGCTTCCCTCAAGAGGTCAAGGTGCTGCAAAGATCAAGGCTATTACCTGCACTGTCTTGTTTATGTCTCATTCCCCCACCCCCTGCCCCATTCCCTCACTTCCTCTTTATAGAGTGCCCTCCCCCACCTTCCTTTGGCTTGAAGAATTACTGGAAGGCAACCCCATGGGAGGTGGGATCAGCTGGGTTCTAAACTGGTGGCTCACCGTCTGTGCATGGGAAGCCCTTCCCAAGAGCCACTGGAAGTTGCAGGGGGGGGGAGTTTCCTGCATCCAAAGCACAACACAGTCAGCTACCAATACTTCCAGGTCAGGCCTGGGTCATTGCCTGGGAAACGAGGAAGCCTTGCTTCCTGTCTGGAGCCACCCAACCACCTGCTCCACTCCTACCCAGTCTTCCCTCCCAGGCAGCCAACCCGTTCTACGCCCACCGCCCCCCTCTGCCACTCATTCTGGTCTCTTTGGACATCTCTCTCAGCTCTCTGGCTTCCAGCTGACTCTGCCTACAAACTGGCCCTCTTGGGAAACTGCCTCAGTGTTTCTTCCAGGCTGGATTCTGGTCCTTCTAGGACTTGCAACACCTTCTCCACATGCTCAGATGCCTGTGGCCAAGTGGTGACAGGAAGGGGCGAAGGGGGGCAGACACCAGGCAGGCCTGAGCCAACGAAGAGAGGGAAAGGGAGGAAATGCAAGTGGGGCAGTGTAAAGATCTTGAACCAGGCCAGGGGTCAACTCAAAACTTGTGCAGACACCTGGGAAAATAATTGATTTTTAAAAACTTTGTTTTCACCACTCTATATACCTCTATACCTTGACGAGTTCAAGTGCCCTGTGGTATTTCTGTGCCTCCACCAGTAGTTTTTAAATAGGTTTGTGATATTGGAGTCATTTCTACCCCCAACTGCATTGAAAGGGAGACTGAAATGAACACCCAGGCTGAAATTGACAAAATCATTTTTCTTATTTTTTTTTTAAAAAATGCTCCTTTGTGCCTTTGCTGCTGTTCTAACTCCGTACTGTTCCTGCCAAACAAAAGATTGAATAAAGTGTTGTTGGCCTTCCGTTGTTGATTTCTGGCAGCTGGTGGCACACTCAATGCAACCCCCAAGGTCTTTTCTTTTTATTATCTCTGCGACTAACTTTGACAGTCGCTCAGCCCTCACCAGACCAGACCAGTAAAGTACAGTTTTTGTTTAGGCAAGGGTCAAAAACTAAGGTCTAGAAGTTTGAAGGTGAAACAGAAAATGCCAGGTAGAGACTCCATAAAACACGATTACAGAAACATGGATTATGCTGTATGTGCACATGGCCCAGGGGAGCATAAGCCTGGGGCATAAGCCCCAGATGCTGCTGGGGAGACAAACTCACCAAGATACAAAGAGATTCTCTCCAAAAGTGGAGGAACAGCCTAGCAAGTGAATGAAGGCCAAAGAGGGAACACTACTCCGAAGACTGTGCATTGCTCACACCCACCAAACACCTGCTTTGTCTCCAGGCGCAGAGACACAAACGGCTATTTTGATAGCTCGGGGGGGGGGGACGGACTGCAACATCTCAAAGCTGCCTTTTTCTTTCTCTTCTCCCTTTTCAGTTTGCCAGTCTCTCTTCCAGCCCTCTAAAGGAGCAGGGGCAGTGACAGAGAAGGTCGCAAGCAACAACAACAGCATAGAGAAGCCTCCGGCAGGCAGCCCCTCCATGGTGCAAAGGCTTCCGTTGCATATACATAACCTCATTATATTCCCATTAAAAGAGAAAAGAAAAGCAGCAATAGGGGAACCCACTATGGCAAGAGATGAAAGGCAGACTTTAAAGCCATATTTATGAGGTGGCGAGGGTGGGGAAAGAGCCAAGATAAACCCAGCCTGCCCACACACAGCACACGCGCATTGGGGGGGGGGAGACGCAGCACTCTCACACTGTGAAAATGAAGTGGAAGAGCTTCCTGGAAGAACACTCGACCCTGGGAGAAAACCCGCCAAGTTTCCAGACACTAAACTCCTGTGGTGTAAATCCAGCTGAGGAGGCAGATTCTTTCCTGACATTGTTTTCACTTCCTGTGAGCTTGGCAAAACAGTGACTGAGGGATCCCCCGCTTGCCCTCCTGTAACATGAGAAGGTTGTAAAGGAGTCACAAAACGATCACAAGTTTGGGGGACGAGAAGCTTCTGGTCCCACCCCCCATTTGCTGCCTTTCCTCTTCCTCCCCTGCACCCTCCATCTATAAGGATATCCATCTTTAGATCACAAGCTCCAGAGAGAGGTTATCCAAGTTTCTTTTGTCCTGTCCAGCTCAAGGAGCAATGTTTAACCTCTCCCCCTTTTAAACTTCCCCATGCTGGGATTAGGGGAGGTGCTGAGGTTCATTGGCAGAGTTCACACTCTGCAGGCGGAAAGTCCCAAGTTCAACCCCTTCCTTCCCCCAATCAGCACTTAAAGGATCTCTGGTGTTGAGGAAAGACCCCTCCTCTGCTTGGGCTCTTGGGAGAGCTGGAGGTACCAGTGGCCTGACTCAGCATAAAGAAGCTTCACATGTTCCAAAGAAAGATCATTACAAATGCCACAACATTAAAATCCAAATCGATATGAAAAGTGGGAACATAAGGACATCGCTAATCCTGTTTCACCCGAACAAGTACATGATTTACCAACCCTCCCAGGCCCACAATCGTTGCTGTGTACATTTGCAGAATTGCCACACTGCAGACAGGCTGGCTCTGTCACATATTCCAGCAAATCTAATTTCTAGTAATTATAGAGTCTTTGCAAATGTGCCTGATGAAATCAGAAGCTTGAAGCTTCAGCAGTGAGAAAGGTTTCCAGGAGTTTTCTTTGGTGCTTTGCTTCCTGACTCCACAGCCCACCCTTTGTTCAACAATGTGCCCTTCCTTCCTGCATTTTCTTTTGAAAACCCAGGTTTTGGAAACGGAGCACGTTATTCAATATTAGCAAACATATGAATAATGCACGTAACTGATTCTGATTGGATAGAGGGAGAGCTAGAGACCCAGTGAGAGAGCACCACATCTGGAAAGTCAGGTTGCCACTCTGACATGAGGTTGTATTTTTCTCCCACTTCAAGTCTTTCCAGCATCAAATAAACTGCTGGTGAGTAGCAAAGCACAGCTCAGTCCACAGTCAGATTGTCAATCTCTTTAGAAAGAATAAGGCAAGAGGGACTCTCTTTCTACCCTTCTCTCTCTGCCTCAGATCCCCCAGGATTTAAGGTAACAGGTGTTGGGGGAAAAGTCTTGCTCTGCCCGAGAACTTGGAGAGCAAGACTAACCAACGGCCTAGCAGTGCAATAAAATTTCAAGTGTCTTGGCTCTCTGTCTCAGCTTAAGAGTCCTTATAGCTCTCCGTACCACCTCCTTTCCTACATTTCCACATCCATTAGGTCAACACAATGACAAAGTCTGCTTGACCTTGCTTTCTAATCAAAGCCATTCAGACAAGGAGACCAGCGTCTTGTGCTGAACTGAGTCAGCATGATGGAAGCACTAGACGTCCCGGTTAACCTCAAAGAGATGGTTACGTTTCTCATTTTTCTCAGCACACAGAAAACCAAGATGTTCAACACTGCCTACAACCAACAGCAAGCACAAGAAAATCAGTGAGAGCTCTTACAAAATCAGGGCCTTCCTAAAGCTCCAATATCAGAACCCGCCCTCCACCCCCCACCAAGTTAAAATTGAAGACACACTTTACTGTGACAGCTAAAAAGGTTGAATTTGAGAGGGCATAAGAATATGAACTCCCACTCTGTTATTTTTGCATGATTCATTGATTCATGTGGTGTGACTCATGCAGAGGCACAATGGGCAGCCCAGGGCAGGGAATTCTGGCAGCAGGAATAGTCTGACAATACCCCAGGCAGTGATGTGGCAGAACTGTCTGCTGCCATTGGAGGCAGGAAGCAAAGCCAGAGCAGAAATGGTGCCAAGGGTGGTCTTCTTGAGTCCTCCATGGGTGGAGTTCATTGGGTTTATTACTTTTCTTATTTTATTAATCTCTCTTGCTGCAGTTAATTTGTTTGAATGCCTTAAACCATGTCTGTTTAGCATAGGTACATACAATTGGGAGTCAGAAAACTGGGGTGTACCATAAGATGTATATCCACATCAAACACATTTTTAAGCATCACATATTATATTCATAGGGTGTACAGCACACGTACAGCTAAAATGTAATGAATAAAGAGGCTCCTATCTGTGACTATGAGGAGGCATATTGAGAAGAAAGATTCACCAAAGGAGAATTCAACACATGCTGTTTTTTCTCTGCCTGTACATGTTCTTCAAGGCTTTGCAGCTTTTACATACACAAGAACTGTAGGACTAAAATGCCCTTAAAATAAAACACTACCCGAAATATACGACAGAATAAGGCCTGGCTTAAATGCAGCCACACACAGCAAGAGTCTTACCTTGAAATCCTCAAGCTGCAGTTTGATCACCTCCACTTCTGTCCCGACCACCCACTGCAATGCTTCATTCTCTTCTGCAGTCGCCGTCATGTGGTTCAACTCCTTCAGTTTGTTATAGAAGTCTTTGACACGAGCCAACGTCATTTCCACCTGCTCCAGGCGAGTCCTACCCCGTTCGGTCAACTTGCCACACTGCTTATTTAAGGTCTCCAGCTCACGTTTCAGCCCTATCAAATCAGGGCTCCCTTCATCCTCCAACATCTGCCTACATTTCTCTTCAGAAGCCTGAATGTCTATCTTCAGTCTTTGCAGTTTGGCCAAGAATTCATGGACATCTTCTGCTTGGGACTGGAGGCTATCTATGTCTCTCCCAATGGGGCCCATGCTGTCTAACTCATCGTCGAGATCAGCCAGCTGAGAGAACATCTCCCGGACATGGTTATTAAACTGTCCGATCCCTTCAAGCTTGCTCTCCATCAGTAGGCAACATTCGTTGACTTTTTCCTTGACAGCTTTGAAGTCTTGCTGAGCAACCTCAGCTTGGCTTAACAGATGGGACGAGTCTGATCCATCTGGAGCGTCTTCTACCAGACCTCGAGTAAAGTTCCTCAGATAATCCACCTGGGGCTCCAATGCTTGCAAAACCTCCTGTTGGGCTCTGAGTTTCTCCAGGTTTTTACTGCTGCAGGCCTGGGGTCCTAGAGCCTCATAGATTTCCAGCTGGTGCTTTGTCCCTTCCAGTTTCTTCTCAATGTTTCTAAAACTTTCTTGGAACTCTTTAAGCCTTTGTGACATTTCTTCAAGGGACTCTGTCTTTGCATGGAGCTCTTCCGTAATGGCATCCATCTTCTGGTTGATCCTCGCTTTCTCATCCCGAACATCATCTTCGTCCATTTGCGATGCGTTGATGAGAATGTCAGCTGCGCTGTTCAGCATCTCCAAAAGGGAGCGCCGTTTCTCTACGTCACCCAGCAGAGCTTTTGACCTCAGGAGAGCGGCTTCTAGCTGCACTAGATCCAGGGTGACCTCTAACTCAGACATCTTTGCCCTACAGTCCTCCACCCATGGGAAAAGGTCTTCCACGTGACGCTGGTATTTTTGAGCCTTCTGCAAGCAGTCTTTGAGTTTAGCGTGCCGGCTGGCGATTTGTTTGCTAAGCTCCTCCCAGGTTGCTTTCAAGTTCACTAACTGGCTTTGCAAATTGGCTTTCTCCTCCCCAGGTTGAACGGAAAGCAGCAAAGATTCACCTTCCACCACAATCATTTCGTAGGAACCACTGTGTTGATTGAGGCTCTTCTGGAAGTCTTCCTGTTCTTGGATCTGAGACTGCAGCCTCTCCAGTTTGGCCGAGATTGGGCTGCTCTGCGCCTGCTGCCTCAGTTTGTCCTCCAGCCATGCATGGAGTTCATCAAACATCTGCTGGAATTGCTGAGAGCTTGCAAGTGCCGTCTGCAGCCGGTTCATTCGGTCCCCTGGAAATTGGAGGAAGAGGGACAGGCTGTTAAAAATGCATTTTATAAGCTAGGCTGAGTGCCCCCCTCCCCAGCTGCCATTTTGTCCAAATTCACAAGTCTAGTTATTGGGAATGAGCACCTTCTAGTGAAATGGCAAACTGGTACAGACAAGGTGGTCCAGTAAAACCTACATAGGCCAGAATATGCTATGAATCACAAAACGTATCTATAATGTAGCAGATCTCACAGAATCCCACAATCATCTGTTTCCCTTTAACAAACACCTTCCCACACTCACACAACAGGAAACTTGAAAAAAATGCCTTTTTAAAATGCAAAAAACAAAAAAACTCAAGGCCAGTAAAAGGTGATAATTTCACTACTTCACTCATCACATCGAAACAAGACTGCAAAGTCGCCTCTAAGCCTCCACATGCAAATCCTAAAGCGGGAAACCCGAATCTTTCGCCCATGCACACCCCTAGTCTGGAGGTCAAGTTTGAGTCTAACAAGATTGGGAGTCCTTGATGCCCACAAAGTCTTCCCAGCTGTGGACCACTGGGGGATTCCGGAGCCCAGGCCCCAAGTTGTGGGTGCTAATCAGCCCATGTTTGAGAACAATTTCCTTCCATACCTGCCAAGTCCTCCAAGCCTTTGAGAGGGAGGGCCACGGTCTCCAAGCGCTTCTTTAACTCCTCCTTTAGGTACTCTTCTCCAATGAGAACAGACAGTTCCTCGCACAGCACCTGAGCTTCGGTGATCTCATTCTCCAACTGCCCCAGGTCAGACCGGATCTCACTCATTTCTTCCAGCTGCTGCTTCACAGCCTCTGGCTGTGTGCTAATGGCAGACTGGCTGCTCACGCGCTGCCCGGCAGCCTTCACCTTTTCAGACAACCCCTGAAGCAGTTCTTGGTATTGGGTGCTCTTGACAATGGCCTGGTTGATTTGGCTGGAACGAGAGTTGAGCCGTTCCGTGAGCTCCGTCCACTTCTGGTTGATGGCCTGGTGATCCTCCCACATGCGGTCAGTGGATGGAGACGCTTCGCCAGGGCTGATAAGGATTCCTTGGGCGGCCTTATTCAGCTGATCGTACTGGGGTTTACGAGCTTCAAATTCCTTTAGCATGAACTGCAAGACAGATGCATGTGGCACATGTATTTTTGACACCTCACAGAGAGCTGGTTTAGCATTTACAACAATGGCTACCAAAGCATCAGAAGCCAAAGCATCGGAATCATTCACCACCCCCTACTTTGGAGGAGGAGCCCTTCTCCCAATGATTCTTCTGGTAAAGAACCCCATTCACAGCAAAGGAGTCTGAAGCCACACTCTAGGGTGCCCTTTAATTCATGCCAGGCCTTCTGGGTCGCCATGCCACCTTGCAGGATAGGACAGCATGATCCCCAGGCATAATCATCCTCCCCACCCACAGCTGCATGATGTGGAGAAAATGAGCAAAGATGGGCTTTGCTGCCTTCCGGGGCCTGTTGGTCTCTATGACTGATTTTCAAACTGAGGAGCTCCTCAGAAACCCTGTTCTAAGCAGCGAATGGCCAAAAAAATCTCCTTGCCACCTCAGCTACAGACTGTCACCTTTGTTTAGGGCCCCTTCCTGCCACTCTAAATGAGGTGTAAAGATACCCAGCTTCAATGGCCCTGTATATTAAGCGGCAAATGAGTGAGCCAATTTGAAGGGTTTAGTAAGTGGCAAACGAGTGAGCCAGTTTGAAGGATTTAGCTGGTTGACAACGCAACAGAAGGCCCAAACCATTTGCAGTTTCAAGGAGGCCTACAAAGAAGCTGAAGAAATGCTCCTTCTAACAGGATTTCCGCTTTAAGAAGAAAAAAAAAACAAGCGATAGAGACGATGATGGCATTCATAAAACATTTCCACTCGTCTGCCTTATTTGTCCTGCTGCTGTTCACGATCATATAAACAAATTGCAGCATGACAGTCAATTGTGTTAGCCAAGAGATGTTTTTTTCCTCCTCCTCTGCATGTCTGACTGGATGCAGGCTTCTTAATAATATGATTCATAACCCCAAAGGGAGGGATATGTGTACAAAAGGCAGGCAGGCAGGCACTTAAAATGCAGTGAGAATCTTTGAATAACCTTTCCCTCCCCATCAAGTTGGTGATCCAGAGAGGGAAGAGGCATCTGAGAACACCTCAGAAGGATGGAAACTTTATAGGACCAGGTGGAATCCTACCAGTCCCTGGTGTCACCTAACCACCACTGAGTTGGAAACTGCCGTAATCCTTCACTGGGCAGAGGGCAGCCCCTCCTCTGGCAAGCAGACACAATGGGGAAGCATCAGGCATCTCGCTCATGTGGCAGCTCCTGTTTCAAGACCCCCTGTTCCCTCCTAATAAAACACATCCTTAGAAATGTGATTTTAGGGCCAATTGGCTTGAGGTAAGTTAACAAGGAGGGGCTGAGACATGGGTTGGGTGGCCCCTGTACTGTCAGAGAGACCCAATAAGTGGCTTGAGCTCAAACCTCCCACCCCGCTCCCAGCCACTCAACTCACATTTTACCTCAGCGAGCCCTCCCAACCTTCAAGAGGAGGCCAAAACAAGCGCCTTCACATCTCACCTGAACCTGTTGTTTCTGGGCATTCAGCATGTTGGGATCAATAGAGAGTGGCCCCAAAACACTCATCATGAGCTCCTTCTCCATCAACCAGGGGCGCAACTGGCCTTCTGCCACCTGGAAGCTTTCTAGCTCACTGGCCGACTTTTCCAGCTTCTCCTGCCGTTCCACCATCACCTGGTTGACGTGTGCCCACCTGGAATCTGAATGCCAGAAACGCAATGATTGGGAATATCACCAGTATGGCCTCTGTGACCATTCCTGCAGCACCCATTAGCTAAGGCTAGTCCAGGGCACCTGGATCTTGAATCTGAATGGTCCTTCTCATGTGTTCCTCACTCACAGCCTGCCTTTGCAAATTTGTCCCTGCTGTTTCTCAAAGTCTTTGCTGCAGCTGCTTCAAACCTGGACTTATCTGAGGCTCTTGCTCAGAAGGAAATAACACTGGTCTTGCCACTCACTTGCAAAACTGGCAGGCTGTGACCTGCTTGGCTGAAATCAAAGTTTGGCATTGTCCACCTAGATCCCTATAATCTCTAGAAGCTACACAAGGTGTACCTACAACATGGACTTAAGTTGGTTTAAGTAGTCATTCCCACTCCCTGGGATTTTCCTGTTCTGTGAAGATGGAACTGGAATCCCTAACAGAAGAATCAGACCCTCACTAAAACTACAGTTCCCAGGATCCTTTGAGGGCAGCCATGATAGTTCAATTGGCTTCAAATCAATGCAAGTTTGTTGTAAAGATATAATTAGTGGAAAGGAACGTAAGAATACATATTCACGCAACATTGCCTTTCCTTTTTACCTGAGATGCTTTAAACTGAGATTCTGGGGATTGGACCAGAGACCTTCTGCATGCAAACCACGTGCCTCTGCGGGCAGAGACCTCTTTTAAATGTAGCCTGCAAGGCTGCTCTTGGAAAGTTTCCATGCAGTTCCAATTACTGGCCCAGCTCCTGTGCAAACAGGGAGTGCCTCCTCTGAATAAACAGAGAAGGAACCAATTCTACAGAGAAACCAGTTTTAACAGATAGTTTAAGGGGAGACATATTTGCATACCAAGTAGTTTAATTATTCTATAACGAATACGAATTCTTGTTTAACAAACATTCAAATTGTCAAATGTTAAAATGAAGGAGAGTAATGAGTTTTTGCCGAAAGAGCAATTCATAAATGTGGCTGAAATGCAACGTGATAGGAAACATCTTTGCAACGTGATAGGAAACATCAGGAAGTCTTCATAAATTCAGGTGCTTCCAATACACCCTTTTTGCGCCAGACAGAATCAGTCTTGAAAGCATGCAAGTACTGACAAAGGGTATGCACAAAAGGGGAACAGGAGTGGGACACAGCAAGGAAAGCTGACAGTATTTAAGAGATCGGAAAGCAGAGAAAGGGTTGCTAAGAATGGGGGAGAACTCTCAGCTAACAGCCTGGGCTTTGGCACATACAACTGCTGTCAGTTGTCTGTGAGAGACCCACCCCATCCAGGCCAATGCATGGGGAGCAGCGAAGGGCACATGGTGGAAAGATCTGCAAAACTGCAGAAAAAATGAGCTGTGCAATCCCTGGGGGGTGGGGGATTCTCCTCTGCAAACCAGCAAAATCACACAAATATATGCCCCACTAACACTTCCAACATACCTGTGCACAGGTAACACCCCCTTTTCTCACACCATGGGATCATATTTAAGTATCCCTCCAACTCTTACACTTTACTGAGACACTTCTCTGCCTGATATACACGGTGCAGACTGGGTCTGCTCTTTTTTCCTAAGCAGGATGTGCGAGAAAGCTGGCAGTAGCCGTTTCCTTGGTTTCTTCCATGCTATTGAGCTAGGAAGAGAAATAACTCGTCTCCTTACAGAGAAGCCAGATACCATCATTGCCAACCCACTGCATTCCAGCATTTTCTGTGTTCCTTTCAGACTTGAACTGTGGGGCCTTTTTTTCAAATTAACACACACAACGGCAGCATTGGCAGAGCACTAGGGAAGCTTTCCAGGACCACCAGCTCTCTACAGTTTACTCCTTACCTCCCTTTAAAACAGCTCAGTCAAAATTACTTCTTGTTCACTTACACAGCATTCCTGAAGGGATCCCTAATCAGTTCTTGTTCCCTTAGCGGTGGCGGGGAGACTTTAGTTACTGCCTTTTCCCTTTGCAGCCAAAGTGATTTTTCATTAATTTTCTTTTTTTTTCCCCTTATCATTGTAACCAGCGATTACAAACATTGGCTCCAAAGGCAAAAGCAGTAATTAAACCCTCTTCCCTTTCCATCTCATTTCCAGAAAAAGAAACTGATTATGGATCCCATTCAAGAAAAGCAGTAATTAAACCCCTCTTCCCGTCCCATCTCATTTCCAGAAAAAGAAACTGATTATGGATCCCACTGTCTATGCCTAATTAATTACTTCCTACTTGCACCCAATGTGGGCAAGTAGGAAGTAATTAATTAGGCATAGAGAAGCACAGTTGCCCTGGGAAACAAAAAAGAAGGGAAGTAACAAAATGCAAAGAGATGGGAAAATCAGGATTTTCTACTGTGCAGAATCACCATTTCAATCCCCCCCCACCTGCAGCTGCACAAGAACTGCTAGAAAGCCCATGACTGCTGAACACAACAGGACTGAATAGCTGCAATTCACTTTCAGCAACATTTCCTATCTGGATGGGCAGTTTGAGGGTGGCGAGGAGGGACAGGAACAGCGCCATTGGCATTTTATGCTCTTTAGCTGTACAGGCACTAAATTAAAAATTCACCCACCTGTCACTCTAGAGATTTAGCTTCCAAAACGGTGTGGGGGCTGAAACCTGAAGAACATCAATGCTCAATTGCATCTCCTACCAGTAGGGTTCCCAAGTGTCTGCTGGTGGCAGGCAAACTCCCAGGGGTTTACTTTCTTGCCCACCAACCCACCAATGATTGGCAGGAGGTGGCAAGCCCCCTGGAGATTGCCACTGGCAGGCACCCTAGGAACATGCACGGTGCACACGCTCTGGGGAGGTGCAACAATGTCACTTCCGGGGGTGACATTGCGCCGGCCATGCAAATGCTCCTGCGTTTCATTTGGGGTCGATTTTGGCCCCAAACAGGCCAAACTGGCCTCCTGCAGAGCGCAGGAGTGCTTGCACATCCAGCGTGATGGCATCTCCCCCCCCCGAAGTGATGTCATTGGGCATGTGCCAGGAGCACAAGGCACTACACGCTGCTGGTACGAGGTAAGTGCCAGGTCCCCTCACCTCCCACCAGGAGGGTAGAGGGACCTAGCAACCAACCCTACCTACCAGGACAGGGAAGGATACAAGACTAAGAAAGGCAAAACAGCAGGCTCATACTATTTTGGCTTCTTTCATTCATTCCTGCAGTGCTTGCACAGGAGAACATGCTGGTGGGCTGTGTCCCAGTGGACCCTTTCATTTCCTAGGCCTGCTTCCCACGCTTTCCCTTATCCTACAGTTCGAGCAGCACACATAAAGGTCCCACCCACTCCATTAGCTGAACTTCAGCTAAATGGAACTCTGCTTTGCTGTTGACTTTAGAACTGGGGCTGAATCTTGATTTGTCCTAGATGATTTCTGGAAGCCAGAGGTCACAGGGTAACATACTTAGGTCTTCCTGCATCCTTTTCCAGGTTCCAGCTTCTGGGGATTCGGGATATTTCTCCAGGAGTCCAGAGAGAGATTCTTTTGCCTTCTGAACTTTCTCAGAATTCTGCTCCAACTCAGCCAGAAATGCCTAGTGGGAGGGAGGGGAATGTACAAAGGACAGGAATATTAGACAGGTTTGCAGATTTTATTCTATTTTATTATTTGCTTCTAGCAACAAAGGAACAGGAAGGCCAGCCCCCAAAACAACAGGAAATCACTGGGGGTGGGCAGGAGCTGTCAATCCAGGTGTTTGAGGCTGGGAACTTATCATCAGAGTCAGAGATCTACACAGTAACAGAACATTAGCAACACCGATTTACTATCACAGGTGCAAAAGAAGGGCAGGGAGTGCATGCATGCAAGTTCTTGCAAGACTCAGATGACATCGATATCTCCAGGACTCACCATAAAAGGAGCAAGAAGAAGAACTCTATGAGCTCTCCTTGAACTCAACACCCAATTCACCTCTCCAGCCTGTACAGCTTCGTGGCTCAGATGGCCACTCTCACAGCACATTGCTGGGCCATGACATCTGGGCACACTTGTGAGAATGACCACTTTCCAGAAGAAGTGGAGTTTTCAGAGAGAGAGAGAGACTCAGGGCCACGACCCCTCTTTCCCCAGAGATATTTTCACACTCATGGCCAAGGAGATCTGGGCGGTGGGATTGTAGACTATGAAGCCACAAAAGAGGGGCAGAGTGGAAGAACTGCTGCCTAACAATGTCACCAAGGCCCACCAAGCAGCTTCCATGACAATCTGCTGGCTAGCAATGCCTTTTTAAGCTGTACTCAGGGGCTGGGATTCCTTGCCCTTGTCCCTTCCAAGCTAGGGTTGCCGACCTTTCAGATGGAGGCTGGAGGTCTCCTGAAATTACCACTGACCACCAGACAACAGATCAGTTCCCCTGGACAAAATGGCTCCTTTGGAGGGTGGACTCAATGGCATCCCATCCCTGCTGAGGCTCCACCCCCACATCGCCAATAATTTCCCAAACTGGAGATGGCAACCCTATTCCAAGCACAGACTGCCCTGGTGCCCAGCTTGGTGGGGGACTCTCTCCTACCGAGGAGGAGGCAGGCTCGATATGCCGCCAAATAGTATGTGCTGCAGCCTTCTCCACTATTAGGGGAGAGGCAGTGACGACATGGGGGTTTGGTTGTGGAGCAAGCAATTGGCTTGCCTCATAGGGGTCCTCCTGCTCTGCTCCCACTCATAGGCAACACTGCTTGCCCCACAGGCAGGGGACAAGAACCTAAGTGGTCAAACCACAGCCAGGAGAATAAAGTTAATCACGATCCCAAAAACAACTCTAATGCTGACTTTGTAACATGATTGATCTAACAGAGTGACTAGATGCATTCATAGATATCATAAAGTGCTCAATAGTTCAGGAGACAATTCCCAATACATTAATACAATAATTATTACAATAAGTAGCACTCATAAATAGATAGTAATGGCCGCAGTCATTTAAACATGAACCCAGCTCAAATACACCATTAACAGTAAGAGAGTCCTTCTCATTCTTTGGGAGAAGAAGCTCCGGGGAAGATATTCAAATGAAAGCTAAGTATATAGACAGCAATGCTGTATTGACTTTTTCTGTTTTTCTATTTTTCTCTTTCAGGTGGAGCTGTAGACTTCAGGGACGGTGAGAATCCACGCCCGCCTAGCCCACAGGAGAGGGAGACAAATACAGAAGCCAAATGGTTTGCTGCAGGGCAAGTCCCCCCCCCCCCCCGCAGCAGTTGCCCAAAGCCAGGCTTCTTCCCACCCAGCCCACTCTAAGGTAGGGGCACGGAGAGGAAGAGAGTAGAATTGTTGCCTGAAAGGGTTTAGCTAGCCCCAAACTGCCAACTCCTTGGCTATGGGCCTCACCAAGACTTTGCTTCCTTCAGCGGAAGAGAAGCCCCTTACTCCCTTGGCATGTCTTCATAACTAGGCCCTATCTGTGGGCCCAGCAGCTGACGCCTGCCCCACCCCAGAACCAGCGAATTTATAATCACAGCCAGGGCTTTTTTTTCAGGGGAAACGCAGAGGAACAGAGTTCTGGAACCTCTTGAAAATGGTCACGTGGCTGGTGGCCCCGCCCCCTGATCTCCAGACAGAGGGGAGTTGAGATTGCCCTCTGCGCTGCTGCGCGGAGGGCAATCTAAACTCCCCTCTGTCTGGAGATCAGGGGGCGGGGCCACCAGCCACGTGACCATTTTCTCTGAGGGCAACCCACTGAGTTCTGCCACCTCTTTCCCCAGAAAAAAAGCCCTGATCACAGTTTTGATCACAACTACCAGCCTCATCAGCCCGAAGGATCGTATGCCATGGGCCGAATTTGTACTAAGCGTTCATGTGGTAGTCTCCACAAGAAGCCTCTTTTCTTCTTGCAATCCACCTAGATAAGGAGGCAGAATATGAGAGCACAGATAAAAGAGCCACGTACTTTGTTATGCTCCGCCTGAGCTCTCATCGTCTCCGACTTTGTGGGTGAGGTGGACGCTTCAAGGGCCGAGAAGGCCTGCTCCTTTGACCCCAGCCACTTCAGCACCGAGTTCGCCTCCTCTTGGGCATCCCTCATCTTCGCCAACATGGCCGACAGCTCTTCTTGGCACTCTCGTAAAGTGGCGCCAACCCCTTCGTAGAGCTGGTTCACATCAGACACGTCACACTGGATTTCTGTCAAATCTAAACCAAAAGAGAAAGGGAACGTGAGCCGGGGACAGTGCTTAGTCACACCCCTGAAGCTGGGGCAAAGGTACAAGTCTAAAGATGCGTTTACATCAACAAAGACAAAACA
Source organism: Eublepharis macularius (assembly GCF_028583425.1). Lineage (NCBI taxonomy): Eukaryota > Metazoa > Chordata > Lepidosauria > Squamata > Eublepharidae > Eublepharis > Eublepharis macularius. Next base: position 37,988,569 of record NC_072804.1, on the reverse strand, counting down.
TGGTCTGAGGAGGCCATTCTGGCTCATTCTGCAGGGTGTGCCTCGTTCTCATATGGCTCTCACGTATGCTTTATATACAAAGGCAAGCTCCCTGCTTGCAAGGGGCAGCCAACGAAGACAGGGGAGGCGGTTTCAAGCAATTCATCCACTGGACCCCTGAATAAGATTCCTTGGAGAGCAGTGCTTGGAGAAAGTGGCTTGAAGTTCAATTAATTCAATTAACTCAGGGGCAGAGCTTGTGAGAGACCATTAGCAGGCGCCTGCAACTTTCAACTTACTCATCATACTCAGGGAAGGGTGGTTTTGTTGTTGTTTTTCCTGAAATCCTCAATATTTGCTTTGTCCGCCGCCATCTTTGACTAAGAAGCAGTGGACAGACTTCAGTAACTTGGGGTGTGTTATTTGGTCTTTCATTGAATTAGGACAGAAAAAGCTTTCCAAAGTTCATCTGTGGGCAGATATCTTCCTTAGACAGAAAATGTGTCTTAGGGGTCGATGGAAGAAGAGCCTGGAAATCGTTTTGGTTCTTCAGCCATACTTAGACTGAGCCATGCAATCCCCCTCCACCTCTGCAAGCATACTGGCTATTTGCCTTGCATGGTGTGGATATCATGAGTTCTACTGAAACTCAAAGTCCAATTTCCATTCAGAAGGAGGCCCACCATTCCTGGACTCAGCCTTGCTTCCCCCCCAGTTAATCTGAAATGGCATCCCAAGATTCTGCAATGCCTTGGTGTACCAAACTGAAGTACTTTATCTAACCCTATTAGACAAATTCCCTCTAAGAAGGCTATATAATGCTGGCCGGGCCTCGGCAGCTATTTTCAAGGGCAGGCAGATGAAAGTTGCTCATGCCAACTGCAAGTGGATTTGTAGGAGTGGGGGAGTTTCTGAGCACCGTTTATTTTATGGTTCTGCCATGAAAGACGTTTGTGAAAAATCCATCTCCTCTGTTAAGAGGGAAGGCCTGGGGGTCAGCATCACAGAAGTCTGTCTGTCTCATGTTAAGAGCTCAAGGCAGCACTTTTTATTTCTCCCTTTTATACTTGCAAAAAACTTTTTAAAAGCCCATGCTGTGAGGCTTCGCCAAGGTGATGTAACTTTTCATCAATTACAGCCAATTTCGAATTTCAGTTATTCTAAGGGTTATCATTATTGATGTATTGTCGAAGGCTTTCACGGCTGGAGAACAATGGTTGTTGTGGATTTTCCGGGCTGTACAGCTGTGGTCTTGGCATTGTAGTTCCTGGCGTTTCGCCAGCAGCTGTGACTGGCATCTTCAGAGGTGTAGCACCAAAAGACAGAGGTCTCTCAGTGCCAGTCACAGCTGCTGGCGAAACATCAGGAACTACAATGTCAAGACCACGGCTATACAGCCCGGAAAATCCACAACAACCATCGTTATCATTGTTATATAATGATATATAACTATATATCGTTATTGTTAAGGATGATTCCAACTGATTTTTACCTCTTCAGATTCTTGAGCTTCGTGTTACATAACTTTAATAATTATTTTTGTGTCATTACAGATCACGTTACTGCTACTCCTACTTCCCTGTTCTTTTGAGAGACCTGAATAGCACAACCACCAAGAGACCCATTTACACAAACACATACACGATAGGCTTGGCTCTCTCACCTTTGCAGGTGTGATATCCATTTACACTGCCTACAGAACTTCCTGCGGTGGGCACCACAGAACCTGAGTGAAACAGACACGGAGAGGCAGACAGAACGACAGAGACAAACATGTTAGCAATACAGACAGTCAATAACACACGCATGCCGCGTCCATTGCAACCAGACTACCGCCCCGGAGGGTAAAGTTAGAGTAACTGCGAATATGAACTATTCACACCTCTGCTGCCTGGAAAGATCACAGCTCTTTGCCTCAGGACAGAGGGCTGGCTTTTCAGATGTCTTCCTCATACAGAGGAGCCTGGAAAAAGCCTCTGCGCTGTGTCACCTTCACACCACCAAGCAGAAAGCACAGAACCCAAAGGACATCAGGAGTTCTTCCAGTTCAGGAGAACAGCTTCCCGTCACAGCACCTACTGCCACCAGGAACTGGGACAATGGTACAGAAACTCTGTATCCCAGGCAGGAAAATCACACAAGGAATTCTGCCACCCATTGCAGAAGCAGAGTGGAGGTGGAACATGGCAGCGGAGGCAGTTCCGCATAGACTCTGTATGATCAAGGCCACATGCAGACAGGCGAGTTGGCCTTGGCAACAATGTGTCGCAACCTTCCCTGGAACAACCCTCGTTTGTGGTGACATCCTCATCTCAGCTGTTAGTCTGAGGCCCCCTTCACATTACCTAGGCAACAAGGTAGATATCAAAGAGGCGATAACCCTGCAACCCAGCTTGCAAGAAGCAGTAACTCTGCAACTGGCCAACTATGTAGAAGCAGCATTTTGCTGGCTACCCCGTGTTGCTACGGTAACGCATAAATTGGGTCAGAATCAAGCTGGGAATGATGGGTTTGATTGAAAGAGCAAACCACAATCACGAACAAAGCACAAGACAACACAACATTCCATGACAGGCACTGTTTTGGTCTCCTAAGCTCCATTCCCAAGTTACAATATATATATGGTTTCCAGACTGTAGCTATACTTGTACATTCCTGGCTCAGTGGATTGTGTAAGGGTCAAGGTCATGTGATGGAGCTGCCTTTTCACTAAAGTAAAAATTTGTTCCCATTGTCTGCAGGTGGATGATGAATGGAGTGATATCCAAAGCCTGTCCAGTAAGAGACGGCCACCTCTTACAGCAGAACTTCTGAAATATTTCTCCCCCTAAATTAATTAAACTTGTCACATACAAAAAGAGAAACTCAGAAATAAGGTTTTTTTTCTGTAGCAAGGCCACAGAAGAATTCTTTGCTAAAATCCTCATCAGAGGTTTGGTTTGGACAGGAACCTCAGTCTTAAGACAGCATCAAGAACCCCAGAGAGGCTTCTCATATTTCAGAACTGCCCAGGCCAATCCCCGAAGCATTCTTGTTTATTTTCCTCTTGTATTGCAGCTGCAAAAACTGTGCAATGGGTCTCTCCCCCTTCTCTCTCCATAATCCATCTCCACAATCCAATTCCCTCCGGGGGAGGGAACTCAACAGCTGCTGGGATGTCACCGTCCCCAAAAGAGGTTTAAAGAAAGGAAATGAAAACTAAACTTCCCCCACTGAAATTCCCAAGAGGGTTTTAAATTGCCAGTAAGGCTTCTTCTTCAGCGACTGCAACAGCAGGCCTTCAGAGGTCTCAGTGCCCTAACTGCAAAGGGGTGACCACAACAGTCAGTCCCAGAAAATACAAACAGTGGCCTCATTGCACCTTAAAAACTAACAAGGTTTTCTTCTAGTACAAGGTTTTGCGGATTAGAGCTACAGGAACAAATCTGAAAGCCCCTGGGAGGTGTGAGCTGGTGGTAGAGAAGATGGAGGTTCATCCCATTTTGTATGGCTTTAAGCTATCTAATGTGCTGAAATTCATTTTAGAATAATGTATATGAGGTATCAAACACCTCTAATATGTAGGCAGATGTTCAGCATTTTGGATATCTGTTGGAAAAAGCAAAGCAGTGTCTGCTCCAGGCAGCAAGAAAAACAGCCAGTGGATTTCACATACACGAAGCTGCCTTAGACAGTCAGACCTTCAATTCCTCAAAGCCATAGTGTCCCACTCCGATTGGCAGCAGCTATTCAGGCTCTTATGAGATTGCCAAGGGAAGAGGCTGCCATGGAAAGAAATTCCCTGAAATGTTCCTAACTGGACTTGGGATAGTCTACCACCAAAAGTTGCTGCTCCTCTCCAGGGATCCTTTAAATCTTCATGAAAACAAAACAGGAAAACAAAACTGGACATGACTGCTTCCCACCCACAAGTTTCTGCCCATGATATGGCAAAGCTTTGGTGATCTCCCTCCCCTCCCAAATCCAAGCTGCTGTGGCTTACCTAAGTTCTATCTCATGAGCAACTGAAACCAGAATAATTTGTAAAGAAGAGAAGGAACAGCTTTACTGAGCAGTACTAAAGCAGCTTTGAAAGGGTGCTTCTCACCTGTTTTGGATTGGGCGTCAGGAGCTGTAATCTCAATTATCAAGTTCTCTAAGGCCGTCCCTCTGGAGCTGATATCCTTCACAAGACCTCCCTTTTCCGTCCATTCGTCCAAGAGGCACTAACAATAAAATACAGCCAGATGTCAAGACTGGGTGTAGGCAAGGCTGTACTGCAGAAGCATGCAACTGGGCCCTGGGCACAGAATTTAACATCTGGAGAACTTCAACGTTAATTAAAATAGGAATGCAAGTTTCTAGCCCATAAGGATATGAAGTAGGCCTGCATGCCAGTGAAATCTCTGAAGCCCACTTGAATGGAGCTGCACATGGACTAACAGGATTTATGAAGTTGGTGGAGGAGTGCACTGCACATCTTTTCTCCTTCCCCCAAAGGATATCAAAAGCAGCATATATTCCATAAATTAAGCACACAGATAAAATATATTTAAAGGCCTTATAATTTGCACAGGTCTCAGAATTCATTTTTCCTTGGTGCAGATTGGCAATTTTTTTTTCCACTGCAGAAGACACAACAGGCTGGGCTACAAGGTGCCTGCAAAGAACAAATGTGTCCCCCTAAGGGCAGTGGACGCTGCGCTTGGGAAGAAGCCAAACACCCTTCTCTGCCCAGAGTTTCCAGATCTCATTACAGTTGGTCACAGTGAAGCTCAGCCTCCCGGGCCACACGCTTTGGACCTTCTTCCCAAGATGGGGTGCCCTCTGCCACCTGACAGGACATTCCCAGCATCCTCACATGCAGAGTTCCTGACCTCACACTTGACCCACCTCAACTTGCTGCTGCCGCTTCTCCAACTCATGGGTGCCCAAAGAGGTTTCAGTGGCTGGGATGTTCCTTTCCGTTTCTTTCAGCCACTTCCGGATGGATCCAACCCACTTCCGGAACTCATCCAACTGTTCCTGGCAGGATGAGGCGCCTTTCTCTCTGAGGCGGGGACAGAAAGAAGTAGTTGGTCATGTCAACTCATGACTGTTTATTCCCCCTTAGGAGGCATGGATGGGGAAGTCGAAATGTCCCTGGAGCAGCCCCTCCAGAGCTATGCACAGCTACCGGGGCTTGGCTTTGTTTGTTCCCAGAAGCCCTTCAGGGCAATGGTCCACTGGGAAATTTCCCTATAAGTTAAATGGCCAATCTGCCCTGAGTCCCTTTTTTATGTTTGCTTTTCTCTCCAATATATCGTCTTGGGATACCAAAGGTAGAATCCAGATATTCTGACAAGAACACTTTTTGCTCCATAGCCAAGTGTTGACCTTCCTTCTATTTACAGGTCCCATTAGACAAGGTTGGGCTAGCATGTTCATCTGAGTAGTTCTTCTTGGCAGCCAAATCAAAACTGTCGAGATGAAAGAAGCAGACTGGGCAGAGGAGGAAGACTTCTTCTATTGACTTGGTTTTTCCATTGCGCTCTGCTAGCATACATTCTGCCAGGTGAGGAGTTCTGTGTCATTCAAAAGTCTGCACCCATGATGGATGACTCTATCCAGGACCACCTAATTAAGACTCTCACTTCACAGCCATGAATCCCCAAGCAACTATACTCTCAGCCTTGCTCTCAGTCTACCTAGCAGGAATGCCATGAGGATCACTGATACACTGGTTGTTAAAGGCTTCAACACTTGAAACCTTCACTAAGCAGTGCCACTATAATTTTTGCAAAGTTGGCCCCCTTGTCTGGAGCCAGTTTGTTCATGGCAGCGCATTCCAGGTAGAGAAGAGAAGGCACCTTCCTGGTACCCGGGATTTGATTCCAGCTTGTTCTTTGACAATAAGACTCCAGCACAGCTATTCTCCCAACTCCCCCCAAAACACACACAAACACGGGGTGAGCGGAAAAAACTTCTGAATCAGCTCCTTTGTGAAGCAGGTCATGGCCAAGTACCAGCAATCACCTTCCCTAGAAGGACGACTTGGCTGTAGCCACCCTCCTGTCTTTCCACACCTACTAATCATGTTGAGAAAACACCCCGAGAGGAGACAGACTTTTCCAACCCCTTTTTCTCATCTCCAAAATGTCAGTTTTAGGTGACTTCATTCTCCTTCTCTCTTGAAGGGGCACGGAGGGAGCGGGGTGGAGTTTTAAACTCACTAGCGATTGCAGAGCAAGGAAAAGAACTTGGCACAGCCAAGAAAAAGTGTCACTTCATCTTGAAAACATCACGGTCAGTCTTCAATTGGCAGACCCTTCTGTATATTCCAAGTAGACAGCCAGTATTCATAGTGGTTAGAGCATCACAATAGGATCTGGGCAACCCAGGTTTGATTTCCTGCTTTGCCATGGAAGCTCAGTGGGTGGCCTGGGATCAGTTACTCTCTCTCAGCTTACCTTACATCACAGCACTAGAAGTGCTTTGAGTACGTATCTTAACACTCTACAACAATATTAACATTGTGCCTCCCTTGATGGGAAACTTATTGGTCCTGCTCCTCCTATGAACTACTCCCAGAGCAAGCCATAATGCTTGATATTCTAAACAAGACCCAACGGGCAATTAGAAGTGCCAACAAGGAGTGTGGGAGGTGGCAAAGAGGGAGCCACACGCAGCCACTGAGCAACTATAAGGCACATTCCTTCTTAGGTTGCTGGTTCATTGCTGCCTGTGAAAAACATACGCACACACATACATACATACACACAAACACACACTTTTTTTGTCTTTCTGGCCAAACAGGTTTGCAGGTTTTTGACACAATAAAAAAACTCATTTACCAGAGGAGAAAAGGGAATGGGTGCAAATGCTACAAAGAGTAATGATCCTTCTTTCAAAGTCAGCTCAGCAAAAAGGTCACCTGTGTCAAGAGTTGTGCAGTACAAAACATTGGAGACCATGAGGTTATTCTGCTTAGTACGACTAAGCCCCCTAACATTCTATAGCTGGAGCTCCGTTGTGCCTAGTGCCCATTGCTGCCCCTTTCCTGAGTTCACAGGGCTCCTTGTGCCACATCATACCTCTCCTTCGCCACTTTCTGAAGCTGCAGGAAATCTCTCCGCAAACTGCGCACCTTCTCCTGGTGCTGGGGAGAGCCTGCTACCGCAAACCCACAAGAGCTCAGCTCCGCAGTCACACGTTCCAATGTCTCCAGGTTTTCATGGTGCTGCATCATCTCGGAATTCAGTTCCTGGAAGAAGAATATGAAAAAAGCCGGGAGGAAAAAATAAGCTTTGGAATTAAGAGTACAATTCAGCACGTGTCTCTGGGAACACAGCCACATTCTCCACAGTGGGCTACGAGGCAACATGGCCCATGCCAGCCATGTGGGCGGATGGTGGACGGCGGCAGATGCCTCATCACCCATTCCATACAGCTGGAGTCTGGCACTGGAACTGCTGAACCAGTGCTCCCATTCCTATGGTGCCTTATAGCCCAGGAGGCTGGCTCTGACCATTTCTCTGCACAGTAAACTTTTTTGGCAACAGCTCGATATGAGATCTCCCTGCACCACAGTCTCCAAACATTTTAAAAACAGGTTCTAAAATGGCTCCACGTCCCCATGGTGGACTTGGGGATGTGGTATCGTCTTAAATGAAGACCAGTACCTGGCAGTCACATGGCAAAGAGCTGCCGCTCTAACCTGAAAAGAGGGGGGAAAGCAGTTAAGGCCCATAGAGTTGTTGCAGGGATCTACTTGTAATGATAAACATCATTAAAAGTTTGCAAAAGCAAACTGTTCTCTCAGTAAAAAGCCATCTAGCCTAGTTGTCGTGGCTTTTCACAGATGACAGTCAACCGGATACTTCCGTTCACTGTTTTTATTAAAGTGCAAATGGATTACTTTGTTAGGCTGTGCTTTAGTACGTTTCCCCTGTCTGTTGGCCAGTTTATGTTTGTAAAATTCAGAAAGGCAGAATTGTGCATGACTAATGAAATAGCCTTGCATTAGCTGTGCCCTCTGGCTGCTGACAGCCCCTTTCTGAGGTCCTAGCAAAAGCCTCACTCTCCCCGTTAACAGAAACCCTCATACCTGGAGATGCCAGAGCCTGAATAGGAGACCTTAGATGTGCAAGCCACAGGCTCTGCTGACTCCTCCCTGAGATTCTTCATTGTTCAGTGGCTTCCTACCTGCATCTGTTGGGAGAAGTGAGCGATATCGTGATCCGGCTGGTTTCCTGAGGCCAGCAGGCGGCTCCTGCTCTCCATGAACTGCCGTAGATTCTCCGAGAGCTGCTCGTACTGCTCCACCTTGGGGAGGAGATCCTTCAGTGCATCCTCTTTCTCCTGTTGCTGCCGCCGCAGGCTGTCAAAGTGTTCTGTCACCTCCGCCAGCTTGGCCTGCAGAGCTGCTGCCGTGCTGCTGTCGGATGTTGCTGCAAACCGGGCCAGCATCTCCTGTGTGGCTTCCAGACTGCTTCTTTGCCTGGCGATGTCCTGCTTCAGCTTCTGTTAATGCAGAGACAGGCACGTGAAAGACAGCCTCATTGGCACAAACCGGATCACGAGGCCCTTGCCTCAAATGAAAAGCAGTGTGTAAAAACACTGGGACATGGCGCCAGAATGGAGTATTACATGGGCATGGAGGTGCCACGTAGCATTCAGACTCATTCAAATATAGGAATTTAGATGCCAGGTAGGAAAATATTTCATTGGAATCAGCATTGCTCCAACTTTACATTAGATTACATATTCTTTGCCTCCAAGAACAGCCAGCATGGTGTGGTGGTTAAAGTGTTGGATTAGGATCTCGAAGACCCGGGTTCAAATCCCTGCTCTGCCATCTCTGAACATCTGAAAGTCCTTTATAAATGCTAATGCACCAAAAGCAGTTTCCAGGATTCAACCACATTTAAAGTGGAATTTGGATTAAGCTAAAATCTTCAGAGTGCTGAAATTCCTCCTAAACCCCCCGCCCCAAATTTGGGAAGAAGCCCCAGGGCAGCAAAACAAAGCAAAATGGCTCACCATGTTTGTGGCAAGGGACTCCTGGATGGAGGAGGAGGAGAAAGAAGCCACGTCGTTCCTTTGGAGGCTCCTTTCGATATCTGACATGGACTGAAGGAGGGTCTCCAGCCCCTCTTGGACGCTCTGAGACTGGGCAATGGACTTTTGCAACAGATCTGAGCGTTCGGCCATCCGGCAGGAAAGACTCTGGAAACGACTCACGATAGAATCTGAGGAAGCCAAGCGAGATCCCGTGAATGTTGAACTGAGGAGCAGGTGGGGAGTTTAAAAGCAGGCCAAGGATCTCCAATCCAACAGGGTGGCAGAAAGTGCTGTCAAGTTGCAGCTGACTTCTGGCACGCCTGTAGCGTTTTCAAGGCAAGAGCCGAACAGAGGTGGTTTGCCAATGCTTGCCTCTGTGTAGTGACCCCCGGTTTGGGCTTCCTTGGTGATCTCCCACCCAAGTCCTAACCAGGTCTGACCCTGCTTAGCTTCCGAGATCTGATAAGATCAGGCAAGCCTGGCCATCTGGGTCAGGGCCCAACCCAACATATCAGATGTTATATGGAATTCGCCCTGTAAAAGCCATTCACCAAATTCAAGAACTGTTTCTGGGTGGCCCAGAAATGCCACGCCTTGGATCACGAAGGAAAATGTGGTGTCTGAGGCAGAAAACCCAGAAAGCACAGCCCACCTTCCCTTGAATGACTATCATGCATAATCCCGTGGAATGTTTCTCAGGCAGTCCTCAGCAATGCTTTCTATCATTACCAGCAGTTTCTTTAACGACTTCGTGGTCAGGCGTGGGAGCTTCTTGTATCTCCAAGAGAGAACGCGCTGCCTTCTCAAGCTGCTTCACGGGCACCTGGTGCTCTGCAAGGTCTTCCTGGAGGCACTATTGCAATCAACGACAAAGTAAGAGCAGAGCAGGAGTAAATATTTACCAAAAAGTTGGTGGTTAAGTTCTAAAAACAGGCATGGGTGGGGAGAACATGCCCGGCTATGTTTACTTGGTGTTGAGAATAATACATTCTGCACATGTCTAGAGGCATTCATCTGAACTGAGGGACCATTGCCAAACCTCCATCTTTAATGAAGCTTACCCGGGCAGGGGTTCCAAACCCTAAACTTAATGTTGAGAGTTGCATTTGTATATGCTCCCAAGTGGTTTTTTTTTCTTTTTAAACAGCTGGCGTACAGGTTGGAACTACAGAGTTAAGTGGGGAATAGAGGGAGTTAAGACCCTGCCAATGCCGTTCTCTCAATCTGAAATGCCTGCAAAGAATTGCCATTTGCCCCCCTGGGGCAAGCATACAGTTCTTGGGTGTTCCAGTAAACCCCAAAACAACAGGCTTATTATCTCCAGGTGGTAAAAAGGTAGAGCTGCTTCTCCTGAAGTTTGCTTTTTTCTATGCCTGCTGAACAAAAACAGCACCCTTCCCCGCAAACACCCGAACCCAAGGCAAAGCCAGAAGTGCTCGACTACTTCCTTACTTTGGCACTAGCTAGTTGCTTCTGCAGAACTGCCGGATCAGAGGAAATGGACTCTGAAAGAAGGCTCGACACGGCCTCTTCACTCTCTCGCAGCCACGTCCGGAGAGATTCTGATACATCCTGAAATTGCTTAGAGCGATCCAGCAGCCTGTTCAGATGGGAACCCAGCGCAGTGCACTACAAGAAGGTAGAGGAGGTGGGGGTGGTGAGGGACAGAGAAAAGGCATGAAGGTGTTGCAGGCACTGTGAGGTCCAGGTGCCAGTTCAACAGCAAAGTTAATGTTCTGCATCCCCAAAAGTCAATCTCCAGCTCTTTTAAGATCTCAAACAGGCAATCTTACTTTATAAATTTAAGATATACATATGAAGCTTCCTTATACTGAATCTGACCATTAGTCCCTCAAAGTCAAGATTGTCGGTACAGACTGGTTGCAGCTCTCCAGAGATCACATTAGTGAACCACAAGGATTCTAACTTTAAGTGTTGCCTTACACCCTATCTGTTGCTTTGAGTATGTTCTCCTATGAACTACCTGTTGCATTAAGTATGATCCTACTAGGTAGTTCTATGTTGTCTAATGTCAGCCCTAGAACTGCTTATGCTCTGTTTCAGCATTTCTTCAACTCTGTATTGGATGTTTGCTAATGTTATGTCTTTGTAAACTTGCATTTATAAACCCTACGGCACTGTTTATTGAAATGTCCTTGATACTGACTTTACTAATCTCATACTATGTAATCTGCTTTGAGTGTCAGTGAGAAAGGCAAACTATGAATGACATAAATAAACAAAAATAAATAAAAGCGGACCATGGAAGACTGAAGTCTGCCTACATCCCACTCTATGAAGGCAGTTCCTTTATTCTAGCCTGACGAGAATGACCCTTGCCTACTGGGTTAAGATATCCCATAAAGAATTCAGAAGATCATCTAATACAGATACCATGGGATAATGCCACGATGAACTCCTGATGCAAAACATCAGCCAACAAAACTACTCAAAGGGAGAGATGCACGCATGCCATAGCTAAGAGGGTAGCCTTGGTTGGCTGTGGAGAGCATAAGCTGTTAGCAACTCTACCTTCTCCTACACTGTAACCACCAAAGTTATGTAAACTAGAGATGTTGGCACCCACACCAAAGCAAAAGACATGACTATACAGCAGCACCATGCTGGGGTTTGGTGACGGTTGCTATGCAGCACATGGGCCTGGCCTCGCATGCTTTCTGGGTACCTTGGAGTGCAGAGTGCTGTATCTCTTGGTGGCATCGTCCAACTTGTTCTTAACAAGTTTTCCAGTGGCTAAAACTTCTGGCCCCGGAGGCCCACTGGCCGTAGCCACCGCCGTCTTCTCTGCATCCAGCACTTTCTGCCCTGACATGGTAACAAAGCGCAGATCCCCCTTGTGAGAGATCACATCTTCTGAGAAGCCGCTCTGCCAGCGAAGCATTGACGGAAGGCTCTCAAGGCTCCCATCCCCCCTACACATCTTCTCCAGCTCTTGCTCTGCCTGTTCCAGCCAGGCCTCAAACTCCACACTGTCCCGCAGAAATTTCTGCAGCTCGTCCTGGAGTGCCTGCGCTTGCTTCAGCTGTGTCTCTGACTGCGACAAGGCTGCAGTGTACTGGCTCCTCAGCTCCCCCAGCCTCCCCTGGAGCCTCTGCTTCTCCTCTGGTGTCAGATTTTGCCCTTGCTTGTCCAGGAAGGCTTGGGCTGACTGAGTGGCCAGAATAACATCTTGCTGCTGAGAAAGGAGTTGTTGGTGGCGGACCTGAAAAAAACCAAGATGCACATCCAAGTTAATTTCAGCACCTGCTCAGTTATAGAACCCAGACTCTTCTTGAACCAGCTTTGAGAGAGAAATGCCCTCCTTATCTGCTGGAACCTCCATTTGGTGAGAAGCAGCCAACACAAACTTCATTTCACTCACTGAAATTCAGAAGTTCTTCACATATATATAGCACTTAATCCCTACACTCCTTGACGTGTCCCTCTGTTTAAGACAGGGGGTCTAACTGTTGCCATTAACAGTCCACCCTACTGCAACTGGCCCGCATGATACCTTGTGCATACCTCATGCAGAAGGATCAAGTCCTGCACCACACAATAAAGAATACAAACTCATTATGATCTCAGGAAACTCCCCTTTCATCGGTGTTGAACAGGAAGCTGCCTTACACGGAACCCGACCTTTGGTCCATCAGAACTGTCTCTTCAAAGTGGGTCTCCAGGGTCTTGGGCCCAGGTCCTTCACATCACTTACTGGTCCCTCTAACTGGAGATGCTGGGGATCTGAGCCAAAGTCCCTCTCAACAGTCTTGACTGTTTTGAATTAGCATATCACACACACACCCCACAACACAAACACTTTTTGACGGGTCAAGCTGCCACTGCCACTTGCGTCTACTTCATTGAAATCCAATGAAGACCATCCCTCTTTGTAGTATGGGTAGAAGTAGTAACTAGAAATGTTGCTCATATTGTCTTAGAACCATCACTGGCATTGACATCTGCCCACCTTCCTTGTTTTTTGTACCTCTGTCGATGCTTAGAAATAAACTATATTACATTTTGGACATAAAACACTCACTACTAAATCTCATTCTATTGGCCAGGTGAGTTTGGAACACTATGGAGGGCCTATGCCTGTCAGAGAGTGGGCAGGGCCAATGAACCCTTTTGGGATAAAATGAATCCTCCCTGGAGGACTGCTGATCATCAATAACAGTTCAGAACCTAGAGGATTAATCCTCTGGTGGTGGCAGTTGCATTAATGTAAAGTACTTGGGTAGCAACATCATGCGCCTCTCCATCCCATCAGCCATCCTAAGAATAGGTAACGCCCTTTGCAACTTTTGCAATTTCTGATCGGCTTCATCTAATCAGCTGGAAACTCTAGTTAAGCTTCCTGTGTTTTCTATAAGTTTTTTCTAACCCTCAGTCTTTTCACTTTCCTTAAAGGATTCCTCAGGTCCTGACAGCTTTCAAGACACTCTTCAGATAGGCTACATATCAATGTGCCTGCCTCTGTCCAGGCCATTTCTGCAGGCAGCTGAGGGACCTTTAAGTTCCATGAAGCTGCCTTATATTGAATCGGAACATGGGTCCATTAAGGTCAGCATTGTCTACTCAGACTGGCAGTGGCTCTCCAGGGTCTCTGGTAGAGGTTTTCACACAATCTGCTGCCTCGTCCTTTTAAACTGGAGATGTCAGGAATTGAACCCGGGACCTTCTGCATGGCAAGCAGGGGCTCTTCCACAAAGCCACAGGCCCTCCTCAGTTCGGCAAGCTAATGTTAGTCAAATAAGTCAAAGATTTGACTTATCACAAGTTACGTTCTTAGGAGCGTAAAATCTTCATTTACCTACAAGCTTTGGTAATGACCACAGACTGAGAAGCCAAGGCTGGAAGGAAATGATTTGGTGCTAAGACATCCCAAAAAGGTCTGCTGGGACTTGAATCCAGTTCTTGAGCGTTACCCACAAAGATCACACCAACCCACCTTCAAGCTCTCATAGTGCTCACTGAGATCCTCTTCAGCTCTGCCTGCCTTCATCCACTGGCCATCGAGAACATCCGGGAATCTTTCTTCTCTATGCCCACCATTTGCTTGCCCTACAGAGTGCAATTTATGTTCCCTGAGTGTCTGGGGCTGCTCCAGTGATGCCATCCAATGCAATAGGGAATCAATCTTGCTCTGGTTTTCTTCCAGATCTTTGGCTGCTCTATCCTGGAATCAAAAGTTTGAGTTAGAGCATTTAAAGGATGCAGAAGGATCACCATGCACAAATTAATCAGAAATGGCTCTTGTTTAAATATCTCAGAAATGGACAGGATCCTTGCAGGAGCATGCATCTGTGGAACAAGATGTCTTCCACTGCTGGAGCAGGAAGAGGACAAAGACCAGTTGATGGAACTCATCTCATCCAACAGGGAGGATTTAAGAAGCCATCATGACAGACAAGTTCAGGAGGGGAACATGCAGTGTTTGATGGCCATTATCACTGCAGGCTGAGTCTTGGACCTCTTCACTTCATTAAAGTTAGCCCCAAGCAGTTGCTGGGAGACTCTTTGGCTGTACAGGCCCTACTTCACATCTTCCTGTTGTGCAAACTGCCTCCACATGAACACAGCAGGTTGGATCAACTTTCCCACACCCCCTGGGGTTGTGGGCTATTGGGGCTGGCCATTGTATGGTGTGGGAGGGAGTTGACGACTCCACAGAGCTGTGTGAGTGGACAACACAGCAGACACACACTCAAAAGCATTCCAAGTCCCCTTTGGGAATGTAGTGCTTTTTGGAACCAGGTATAGTCGCAAAAAGGTGAGTATAGCTGGAATGAGCTGCAGAGAAAGTCTAACTGGTACCAAAGAACTGCTGGGGGCAGCGGGGGGGGGGGGGCTTTTGTTAATGCAGAAAAACAAAGTGGAGCTTGGAATCTATATCTGAGGAAGAGGAGACCATGTGTTCTTCCTGATCATTTGATTCCCTGGCTAAGTTTGGTGTAGTGGTTAAGAGCGCAGGACTCTTATCTGGAGAACCATGTTTGATTTCCCACTCCTCCACTTGAAGCCAGCTGGGTGACCTTGGATCAGTCTCAGCTCTCTCAGAGCTCTCTCAGCCCCACCCACCTCACAGGGTGTCTATTTGTGGGGATAATAATGACACTGACTTTGTCAACTGTTCTAAGTGGGCGTTAAGTTATCCTGAAGAGCGATATATAAATCGAATGTTGTTGTTATTATTATTACTAAAAGGGTTCTGCCCAGAGGATTCTGCCTGCTGTGACATCCCACCACCACCTCCTCCTCCTGACTGGCTATGTTATGGTGGTGCAGTGAATAAGGACGTGGTCTCTGGCCCCAGAGTTCCAGGGTCGAGCCCACAGCAACTGATTATAAATCGGCGTCCGGCGCCACCTGCTGGACACACCCTCTAGCCTCTCACAAAAGTTTATCTACTGCTAACTGAAAACCAGCTAGGTCTGCAGCTCCCAAAGTTGTACCAGCCCTTGTGATGAACTTCCGCCTGCAGCTTCCGCACAGAAATAGAGACCTGCCATCCCGTTCCACAATGGCCCCTTAAAATGTCACCTTCTCTGTTTGCTGTTGCACCACAGTCTTCACAGCTTCCTCCAACTCCTTCTGGGCCGCCTCTGTTCTCTCCTGCAGGGACTGGTACCTCTCCTTAGCCTCCCGGAGCCTGTCTTGTAGGGATACCAGCTCCCTTGGATCCAGTTTGATCCTGTTCTCTTCCAAGAACTCCTCTGTTGTTTTCAAGACACTTGCAAAGGATGCTGCCCGGCTGTGCATGCTCCTCTGCAGGTCCTAGGGGTATCAATGAAGAACAGCAATGCTCTTTCAGAAAGTTCTTCCACTTGGCTTATTTAAATTACCTTTAAATATGTTTAGCTCCTGCCTGTTGCTGTAAGTAGGATCCTACTATGTTACTTTGGCATCTTTTAATGCATCATATTAACAACTTACGCTTTGCTTCAGTTCTGTTCTCAGATTTCTGACTGGCTCCAAATTTCTACTATACAAATACTACTGCATAGTTTAGTGGATGTTCCAATCCTGTTGACTGTACTTATTTACTCTGTAATCCCACCTTGAGTCTGAGTGAGAAAGGCAGGCCATGAACAACGTAAATAAAAATAAATAAAATGTATAGCCGTCCCCATGCCAATGTCTACCAGGGAGTAATGGCAAGTTAAAAATGCCACTAAAATCTCATTTTAAAACAATGAAATCCAAATGGATAACTACTATGGCTGCTCAGCATTTTTTTTAAAAGTTGATTATCAGTCATGCATGTGCCTTTATGAAATATTGGGAACAGTGTGAGAACTTACACACTGTGGAAGTTATTTCCACGCTGTGGAAGTTATTTCCTTTTTCATTCCCTCCGACAGCAGAAGTTGTTCCCCATTGGTTAAAACCATGCTCTCAGCAACCAATTAGCAAATGCTCCCAATTAAAAGCAGGCCAATCCTACAATATGTAGATATTACATCCGTCAGCTTAACTGCAAACCACCCATGAAGTGAAAGAATATCTTGCAATTTCTCTGAAGGACACCAGTGTAGGACACTCAATGAATACAACTATCTATGTGCCCTTGTGGTCCAAGGCTGTCTGACACACAACCTTGTTCAAAGAGCATTTGCAGTCAGTCCAAAAGAATGCCAGCAGGGCATGAAGGAAGCATTGGCTGTTAGATGCCTGAGGGCTTTATGGGCCCAAACCAACCCAGTGAGTGTGGCCACAACACAGCAGAAATACAGTGCAGACTAGAGATGGGCGCAAATCAGGAAAATGGCAGATCCGGCCTAAAAATCATCACAGATTGTCACAGTTCATCAGAAATGCCCTCTGACGAACCACCAGTTCGCAAACAAAAAAACGGCCCAGTTCGTGACAAACTTTGGTTCATATTTCGGTTCATTCCATCTCTAATGCAGACACTAGAGCATGGGGAAAGCATGCCCCTGGCATCCCAGTCTGTCACAAACAGCTCTGCTGCCTTCCCACCAAGGGAAGCTCTGTGTGCAGCAGCCCAGCCCACCCCAAACCGAATGCTTACTTTAACATCACTCTGTCTCTGCTGCAGCATGGGGAGGTCCCCTTCTGAGGCTGCTTCCTGCGGACCCCTCAAGCTGGCCTCAGCCTGACTCATCCAGGTGCACAACTCTTCCAACTTCTGGCTGCGTATTGCTTGCTGCTCCTGCAATGTCTGAAGTTTTTTAAAGGTGGGATTGGGGTGGGGTGGGGGAGAAAGGAACTTTTTAAATGCCATTGTTTGAAGCACTACAGCCACAACTGCTAAGGCAATTTTTTTACAAAGCAGAAAACACTTCAGCAGAAGCCAAAAGGCCAAAAGACACCTTCTCTCCTCCTCTCTCTGCCCCCTGCCCCTGCCTGCCTTTGCCCCAGTCAGAAATCTGGGCCCATGACAGACCGAAGCAAGTGCCAGTCTTTGAAACAGAGGTAATTTACCATCTTGCATTTTCTTTTGCCTAAATTTCTTGTAAGCAGCCCTCTCAGCAGGGGCTGGTCTAATGTTGCTGTAACAGCTATTACCCCATGGTTGAAGGATTAGCAGAACAGAGTGTGATAAGAAAATGGCTATGCTGAAATGCATAATTCATGTATATGTTGCAAAAAGGGCCCATGAACAGGAGGAGACTGGAATCTGGTTGTCTACTCCTGCAAAATCAGAGTCCACTTTGCATTCCAAGTCTGCATTTTTCATACACATTTCTCCACCAAGAGCAAATGTTACATCAGGACTGAATCCAAATACAAATCCTTGCCCTAGAAGGAAAGCATTCCAGCCCAAGCTACCAAAACAAGCAAAGCAAATGACCCAATTTTTGCTTCGGACTTGAGAACAAAAGGGAATAGTGAGCCACGCAGAACAGCTACAATCCAGGAAGGGGACACAAAGAGACTGGGAGAGAGAGTGTGTTTTGGACTATGCATTAAACAGAGTCCTAGCTTGTCCTCTTGGTGTACAAAAACAGAGCATCACTGGAACTACTGAGCATGATGTGTGACCCTGGGCCATCCTCCTTTTGACCAGTGTGCAATTTCTCTTTCCCCTGGCGCCTCGAGATCAAATCATACAAACTTTGTGCCAAACAAGAAACATTGTTTTTCTCTGACAGTCCTTAAGCCAAACAACAGAAGCAGTCTGGGGGGGAACAGGGGGGTTGGAGAGAGCACTCCCTAGGAAGCACTCTTCAGCGGTATAGTGAGATCTTCTTGCACACTGAATCTGAAAAGGCAAAGCAAACTGGTTAATACACACACACAAAAAGGAAGCAGCATGGTCACACATTACAGAACGGTAACTGTTAATCAAAACATGACTTGGCATTAATAAGTATCTGGAAGAGAGAGAGAGAGAGAGAGAGAGAGAGAGAGAGAGAGAGAGAGAGAGAGAGAGAGAGGAGCACGCAGGCAATTAAGTTGGCTGGAAGAACAAGATGGCTGAGCAACCAGAGAGGAAGAATGTGCACCCTCCCCTCCCCATCAACATCTTTATTTAAAGGGGGATGCTCTCCAGGTGCTTAAAAATAGACACCTTGGGGACCAGCAGATGGCTGCTCCTTATCCCAAGCTGGCCCCCATGGGATACTTCCTGTTCCCTTCCCCAGTTGCCAAAGTAAAAAAAGGAACTGAGGGACTGAAGAGGAGCTACCAAAGGGCTTGCCAGCAAACCACACATGTATGGGAGGGTGGGCTCCCATACAGCGCTCCGAGAAAGTCAAATTTCTCAACACAGTACAGTTTCTACACTTGCTAGGATTCCCCAAATCTACTCAAACCCCAAGGAATGTTGGGCTTGCAGGACAGCAAACAGGCTACAGCACTTCAGTCCCTTTACACTGACACCCTAAATCCACTGTCAAGAAGTGGCTCGCAGTCCCCAAGACACGGGGGTACAGAACACACTGTTTTCTGAAGAGCCAAAAGGGTCTCATCGTCTAACTTCCAAGTGGGATAGACAGCAAGACATTAGTCTTAAAATTTTGGACAACCCAAAAGATCATCTCACACATTGGACACTACATTAGAAGTGACAGGGTCAGATGATACTGATTTGTCAGCTTGCTTGTGATACTTTTCAGTTTATATAGTTCGGAGGATGCAGACAGGATCTTGGGAGTTTTGAGGCCTACCATCAGCTTGTAGGATACTTGCCCTCCGTAGCTAATTAAATCTGCAGTGGAAGGGGGGAACTTGACTGGGTCCGAGAGATAGTTAACGTCTCCTTGAGAGAGAGGGCGTTGCTTCAGCTTTGAAACAGGTTGTGGTGCATCCACTTTTTAAAAAGCCTTCCTTGGACCCAGGAGCTCTTAATAACCATCGACTAATCTCAAACATACCATTCTTGAGCAAGGTGACTAAAAGGGTGGTGGCTGGAAAACTTCAAGCATTCCTGGATGAGATAAATTGTTTAGATGCTTTCCAATCTGGTTTTAGGCCTGGTTATGGGAGTGAAAGCCCCAGTCACCTCCAGTACCTGTGCCCCTGTCACCCCCCATCACCTGTGCCGGGAGATGGACAGAGGGAGTGTGATTCTTGTCAATTCTCCTGGACTTTGTTACTTTTCATCATGGTACTCTACCTTTCCAGGCTGAGACTAGGAGACTGGGAGGCACCATTTTGCAGTGGTTTTGTTCCCATCTGGAGGGTGTTTATTTTGTAAACAAATACATAAATAAATATTATGGAGTGGCAAACCTGAGTTTCTAAGACTAATGGGGATCCCTGATGAATGCACCTACTTGAATGTCACACTTTTCACCTGTGCACCTGGAAGTCATCACCGTGGAAAAGACTGAAGACCTGACTATCATCTGAACCCAGCTGTGCCTGCTTCCATTTTTCTTCCATGACTTGCCCAGTCCCATCCTTACCAGGGCAGTACTCCAGCCATCCTCAGAAGTGGGAACTGGGCAATTAAATCCTATCATGTTTGGCAAAAGTCACATTGGAAGAAACCGGTTGAAATGAAATTTCTTTTTAGAAAGTTCACCTTTTCTGGAGTACTTTCTTTTAAAAAAAACGACACCCCCCCCCCCGCCCCCCGAAAAATAAAGAGTGGAAGGACAGCCAAAAACTCTTGTGTGAAGTCATGACTTAATTGTAACGGGATAAACACTGAAAATTGTGCAAAGATGGTGCAGGCTTTGTTAAAGAGGAATACACACACACCACGCTCCCTGTTAAATGACACATTAGATGGTGCTGCGCCACCACTGTCACCTGATCTGTCTGTTCCACTTGCTGGAGACAGACCTGCAGGACTTCTGCCCGGGCAGCCACTCGTTCTGAAAGGTCCCGGAAAGACCCTTGCAATTCATTCAGCAGCCTCAACAGCTTCCTGCTTTGCTCTGGTGTCAAGTCTTGAGCATGCTCAGAAATGAAGAACTGGATGTCAATGGCAGCTGCATCGAGCTGAGCTTTGGTGTCCGCAAGAGGCTTTTTCAGCTCCTGAGAGCAAAACAAAGGGAAAAAAATAAACCAGCGATGCCTGCATTGGCTGCCATAAACTATACAAAAGCGAGAGCATTCCAATGTGCTCCTCAAAATACTCTGGGCTTTTGACCAGAGCTATAATCTGTTACCAATAATCCAGTCGTGCTTTCTCAAAACTCTATTCTTTTGTCACCTGCATGTCCATGAGGTTTGGAAAACCCCAGTTGCTGGGGCAACCATGCAGGATACTACTTCCTGCTCATCTTGAGGACTTCAACAAAAGAACATGAATGGAACATAAAGCTTTCAGAAGGTGAGCTAGAAGAAGGGGAAGAGAACCATTTGGAGTCAGTTTGCAGGCTAAATTCAGAGGTAGTGTAGCACTAAGACTGGGCCACAATATCTTGGGATTGAACCCAATTCAGGGCATGCTGCCTGCTGGAGGCGTTACTACTTTGCTTCCATTATGCTCTGCTTGTAAAATTGCATATATTCCAAAGATACTAGAAACCTCCAGTGTTCAATCATCCAAAGTCCCCCTAGAACTCCTTACTTGCAAGCTGAAAGGAATTCTTTGTTGAGGTTTCCGCTTTCCAAAATATATTAGGTCGTACTTTAAGTTCTGCCTTCCTGGCCCAGAACCTAAGTGGCAGTGGTGAACTGCAGCCCAGCTAGCATCACCAAAAACAGACCTCCAGACAAATAACAAGAAATATATCGAAGAAAACAGTAACCTAAGCTGACAGCACTTGGCATAAACTTATCATGGTATGCTATACACAGTTGCAGTGTCTGCAGCAGAAAATGGTATTTAGAAGATTAGAAAAACAGGTAGATGGGATGGCCTGTCAATCGCTACTAGATATCACCTCTCTGTTTCTGAGACACTCCACTACAGAGAGCCATACAAGATGCATGGGAACGGGACGGGGAGCAAGGGACTTGAATGAAAGTAGAATCTCACCAAAAGGCTGGGAGGGAGAAAGAAAACAGGGAAGATGAGGGTTGAGTTGGAGAAGGATATAAGCAAAGAGAATAGAAATAAAGAAATGATAGAGAGAAAGGGAAAAGGTTGAAGGAGAAAGGGGAAAACTTTCCTTTCACTGGCTGGCCCCTTTGCTCACCAAAATGTCCAGAAATGCAGCACTTGAAGCTTAGATGCTGGCAACTGTCAAACTACCATCATTTTGATGCTGGCTCTCAGTCTATCAACATCTAACCACCCCAACTCTGTTCAACCCCTCCAAGGCAATCCCTTCCATTGACAGCTATAATTAGAAAGCTGAGCAGAGCACTAGAACATCTTATAAAGATGTGCACATTTTGCCAATGTCAGGTAGCTGGTGGGTATCACATACACCATTAAAATTAAATGAGCAGTTACAGAAGACCAGAAGTGACCGTTCCCAAGAGCCAAAGCACAGAGATTAAAGCCCCCTGCCAAACAGAGACACCCACAAAAGATTCAAGGAAACAGGAAGGATTAAACAAACTCTCCCTCTGCACAGGAGGAGTTGTATCCCCACCAGTCAGGCTCAGCATCCGGGGTTGCTATGACTACCTTGTAGCCCTGAAGGCTGGAGTTCAAGCTGTTGGCACCAGTTGCAATGTGAGATTCAAGATGGCTGAGCGAGTGGGTAGTGTCAGACACCCAGCTGAGCAGCTTCTGCAGTCTGCTCCGGAGCTCTTCACACTGTGTTAAAACTTTGGTCTCAAAACAAAAGCAGAAACGATAATTAAAACCAGAACACAGAAGAAAGGGTTAGCCAAATGTTTTAAAATGTGGACGAAAGGTTAGCCAAAGATGTCGGCCATTTTAGATAGCAGATACAGACTAAAACCAGGCCTATTTTTGAAGCAAAACCACAATTCCCTCCACCTCCCCCCAGCCCAGGTTTCTGTGAGCAACTTCTCTTTTTATATAGCTTTAATGAAGTTTAAAAAAATTAGTCACAAAATTTGGGGGTGGGGGGAATGCTAGACACAAACAGATGGTGGAGAATGTGCAATTATTATTATTATTTTGCCTCATGGACAGCAAAAAATAGGGGGAAATCAAACTCTTCCACCCTTCAAACATCCACAAAACTCAGGTACACACATTACAGGCAAAGCAAAACTGGCTACTATTCAGCCTTCTTGGAGAGAAGGGCATACAGTTAGGAAGCATTCTATATTTCACAAGCCATTTGTGTTCTAGAGAACAGGAACCCCCTTTGAAGAATTCTGGTGTCCCTAGGTTTAGAAAACACAAAACTTGAGGACTAAAGTATAAGAAAGATGGTACCTTTTCTGATTCTGCTGCAGTGCGAAGGTTTAGCAGCCAAGAGGCCGAGACCTCACTGACAGAGCCAAAAAACTTCTGAAGGTTCTTGGCATCTTTCTCCAAAGCTCTCAACAGTTGCGCAGGGACCTCTAGGGGAGGATTGGACACAATCCCTTTCGCTGCTTCCAGCTCCTGATTCACTGGAGCTGACAGGCTCTTCAGCTCTGTGTCCAAGGCCTAAAAGGGCAAGACGACTCCATTCAGCCAAAATAAAAGCAAAAAGGCCGCCAAGGCTGGAACAAGCTAGATCTTAAAACTCCCTCAGTCTGCCCTTGAAGTTCCTCAATCCTGGCTAGGCCCTACTGATTCTGTCCAAACAGTAGACTCTACGGCTTTCATGCTTGTGTCACTGGCCAAGCATGAAGACAGACCTGGTGCCAAATGGCCAAATCAAGCAAGAATCAAAATGCCATATTGTGATCCAGTGGCTGGCTCTGCTAAAGGGGAATGCTGGGACTTGTGGTCCCAGCCTCACCTTGGCCATTAACTTCCTGCACAAGTCTGGGCAAGCCACATACTTTTGGCCTAACAATACAATAGAAATAACATCATGGAAATAGCCTGAGGACACATAACACATGCTAGTATGAGAAAAGCAGGAGTGCAAGGATCATTCTTAGCACGAAGAGTTACAGTGGGGCTATTTTCTCATCCTGTTGGGCCACACAAATCATCAACATACTAGGTTATCTCCTATATTATTCCCATTTTATAGTATGGAAACTGAGGCAAAGACTGCACCACCAAATACAGTAACAGTGCCCTTTTAAGACTATAGAAGTCTGAATGAAGCAGAATTCATTCTATGACAGAAGTAGGGTTGCCAGGTTCCTTGAGTCCCCCAGCAGGGAATTGGGAGCCTGGCACTCACCCTCTGCAGTCTTTGTTGTGTCTCCTTGTGTGCATGTGTGATGATGTCACTTCCAGGAAGTGACGTTATCACATGGGTCAAAGGGCAGCCTGGCGTGCACTCCCGCACTCGCCAAAGAACTGAATCCCTCCCCGTGGGCCCGATTCGGCCCAAAACAGGCCCGTTGTGGGGCACAGGGGCATCCCCCCCACTAGCCAGGTAAGTGGGGTCAGGGGGGAGGAGGGGAGAGCAGGGGATCCCCCGCCCCGGGCAGGGGAATGGCAGCCCTAGACAGAAGCCCACTTACCACAGCCTGATGCAGCAAGTTGTGCTGTGCTGCTAAACTCCTCTCTGCAAGCTGACCTTGCTGGATTTGCAGCTCAATATTGCGCACCCTGGACAGGAATGCTACCAGTTTCTCATCACAGTCCAGGCAAAGTTGTTTACTGCAAAGAGGCTGGACAGTCAAAGACAAGAAAAGCAAACTTCAAATTGATCTGTTTTTGTCCTTGCTCCGTGCCCTTGCCCCCCAGTCACTCTCGTATTTTTCATTTTGCGCTAGCCTGAGCTAATTTCAATCACAAATCTTTGATAGTAAGAGCAGTACAATTTATTTTTTGCTTGAGATGGCAATTTTGTAAAAGATGTTTTACAAAGATTTCATTTAAAAACTTCTTTAAAAAAAGATAAATAGCCGTATTTCCTTGGTGGTAGCCCCGGTCTTGTAGAATTACCTCCTAAGAGAAGTTCACAGGGCAATCTCATTGTCACCCTCCTAATATGTGATTTTTTTTGGCTTTGGAAGGCTGGTGTTCAGATATGGGAAGTTCTCATCTGCAGTGGCCTTTTGAATGTATTGCTAATTGTTTTAAAGGTTTTAATACTGATTTCATCAGTAGTGTAGGATTTTTGCAATATTTTACCATTTCAAATGTTTTTTTTAATTGGTGAGCAACCTTGGGGATTGTGACCTACACCAAAAGTTGAGGGAAGCAACAAAATACAAACAAGGCTTCAGTGCTCTCACAGAACTAAGTGTCCCGAGAGCCGAAACAAATGTGAGGAATACAAGTCAATTCAGAAAGGAGTTTTTTTTAACCATTCAATGCTTCAGCTCCCCTCATCAAAACTGATCTCCCCACATGAGTAGCAGTTTGAAAAGTAGCAGTTTTTTGTTTGTTTTAAAAAAATCTTTTCTCTTTAAACCATTTATAGTAGTTTAGAATGCTCTGTTTTGGCCAGTGCAATCGAATGAGGTTTGAGGGAAAAAATCCCCTTGTCTTATCCTGGACCGCCCTGATCTCAATGATGGTAATGCACAGTTTATCTTTTACAGAGCAGCAGATAGCTGTGAGCAGCCCCAATAGCCAAGACTAGCCTGAGTCAGAGCCTGGACGGTAACCAGGAAGATCTCCAAGAAAGACTGGGGCGGCTATGCCGAGGAAATCAAGGGCAAACCATCTCTGCTCATTTCTTGCATTGGAAAAACCATGAGGCAGAACTTCATGGGGCCACTATGAGTCAGTTGCAATGCTCAACAATACACTTTACCCTAGATTGCTTTGATTTTTATCACTTCTATTTTGGCCCTTAAATTTCTTAGTAAGTGACATCTTTAGTTTTAACAAATTGCAAAAGACCTGCCCATTGCTATGATGGATATGATGGCCAAGCACTCTTTCTCTCCTTGGAGGATATATACTCAAAGAGAGCAAGGCCCTAACTTGAGTTAGGGACTTCCGCCCATCCTAGCCCCTCTCTGCCTGTTCCTTCCAAGCTGGCCTGCATTCCTGGATACTAAACAAGTGTGAAGGAGCACAAAAATCAGGATGCACCCAAGTACAGAGGTCCAAGTATGGCACATGACCTTCTCATCTCCAAATATGTTCTCACATTGGCTACCTATCTAGCTCATTGAATACACATAAAAGCTTGTTAAATTCATTTTAATAAAGCCACCTACCTTAGCAGGTTTGGAGAGCTGCTTGGAGGCATCTCGCCGTCTCTCTTCCACTCCTCCATCCATGCTGGGTAGGTCACTAGCATTCTCATTCTCTTCGGTCAATTTCAGGTCTGCATTCTCTTGCACATCTAACTTTTCAGAAGTATCCTTCTTGCCTCTTGGAAGCTCTCCCTCTTGAGGCATCTCTGTCATCAGCCCAGACAACTGGCCTCCATCAGGGTACATCTGCTGTGTCTCTTCTGCCTCGCCAACAGCCATGCTCAGCCCTTGAATGTCACAGCTTCCATCTTCGCTGGTTATCTCTTGGGTTGTACGTACGTGCATGAGTGATGGAACAGAAGGACAAGAATTCAACTTGTCCTCAGGGATTACTCTGTCTTGCAGGGCTTGTGTCCTTGTCTCAGGAGATTCTGCACCTCCCATGGCAAGTGCTCTGGGTATCTGATCTTCTTCCAGTATAAGTGGTTCTTTGTCTTTTCCTCGAGATGGTCTTTTTTCAAGAGCATCAACTGCTACCAACAAGGATTCGTGATCAGTTTTAGTACCTTGTTGGGCTAATTCCCTGAGTGCGCCTGTCTTTAGAGGAATGTTCACTTCCTGAGTATCTCTGATGTCCCCTTTTTCTTCAACCGACATTTTTTCTCTTTCAAATGCCGGTTTAACATCCTTTTCATGAGCCTCAAGTTGTTCCTGCGTGACCAGACTTCGCATCCCCCTTCCAAACGAATTCTCCCTGATGGGTTTCTGCATCTCAGAGATCGATGGCTCTTTGATCATTCTCCTCAACGTTTCCTTGGAATCTGGAATAGGAAGGGGTTGTTTCTCTTGGGAAGACACGCAGAACCTCATTGGTTCTGTTGGGATGGAAGCCTGCTTTCTGTCCTTTTTCACTTTCTTCTTTTTGGTGGTTTTAAGGTCAATTTCTGAAGGAGTAAGAACGGGAGTACCCAGTGCTTCAGATCTTGGGCTCAGTTGTTCAATCTTAGAATCTGCAAGTGGTACTTTGGCTGAGGTCTCCTTCTTGGACTTTGCAACAGTGATCAGTCTGTCCCTATTCATACAAGCTTTTCCTTCCCCTCTGTGAGCTCCAGAACTGAGTTCCATAGATCCCAACACATCCAGGGATTCTAGCAGCACACACCCCTGGGCAGTATTGCTGCCTCTCTGACCACCACTGTCTCCTACAAATGCTTCCTCTCTTTGTTCCTGACCCCCATTAATCGTCATGTTTCTCATTCCATCCATTACAGACTTCTCTAGAGACACAATTCTTTCCAGTTCCTTTTCTCTCTCTCTCTCGCCTTCTGCTTGCTTTTCTATCTCCCCTTGCTGGGATTCTTTCCCCTTCAACCTCCCTTTCCTCCTAATATTTTTTTTCTGGGTCCTTATCCTTGCGGCATCTGGATCTAACATTAAGGAAAGTTCTGTGGCTGGCTCGCTTTCTCCTAAAAGCTGACTAGTTAAACTGTCTACAGCTGAAGTAAAAGGGAGGGGAAATGATGGAGGTTCGTCCATCTCTCTTGATGCCTCATGAGTTCCTTTCAAAGAATCCTTTAGGGCATCTTCACTCATGGGAGAGTGCACTGCTTCACCTCCAACTCTCTGTTTTTCATCGTCACTCTTTGCAACATCATCACATGCAGCCAAAGCTTCCATCTTCGAAGTACCATTTTGCATCAACATCTGGTAATGGTCGCCTTCATCTACGTCTCCATGCCCAGGTTTATCATGGGTGATCTGCACAATTTCTTGAACTGCACTAGCTACGTTTTTGCTGACAAAGCCCTTCTCAACAGCCACCTCTAACGCTACTCTGCCTCCACTTTCAGCATCGACTATCCCTCCAGCCAACAGCTGATTTGCTGCAATGGCTATAGCCATATCTTCATCCACCACACCTTGTTCCAGAGCAGATGCCAGAGATAACCTCTGGCCGGTAAAAATGTCCATGATGCCACCTGCATCTGCTTGAGCCTGCAACAATCTCAAGGCAAGCGTGGGGTCTACCTTGCCGAGCTTCACCGCCTGAGCACATGGAATTATGTCCCCAGTTGCTTCGTCTTTCAGTTCTTGAAAGGGAACCACCTCCAAATATCTCTGCCCTGATTCAATGTCAATTTTACTCTCCCTAAACAACTGTGAATAGGGGACCAATCGACAGCTGTCTGGATGAATGATTGCCTGCTTCATTTCGGAAGACTGCACTGCTTTCTCCATAACTGATTTGGGCAACAATCCTTCCTTCACAGCTTCAGTTAAAGTAATTTTCTGATGGGAAATGGGGTCAAATACACTCCCAGTTGCAGCTTGTATTTCTTGAACTTTGCTTTGAAAATCTGGGCTGATTAATCCCAGGGTTACGGCCTCAGATGAGGACACCCAGTTCTTCATTTCTGGATGAGTATACTGGTGCAGACAGACACTTTCTGCCTTGGTGAGTTCTTCATAGTAGCCCTGGCCAATTAATCCATGTTCCATAGCATCCTTTATTGAAAGCCTCATGCCAGTCTTGTGGTGAAGAATTCCTCCATCAGCTATTTGCTTGGTCAAAAGCTGCAAAGCCTTTTCCTTACCCAGGAGCATTTTTTCTACTGCCTGGGTGACTGTCAAAGGTTTTTTTGTTTGAGGATCAAAGATGCCACCTATTTCAAACTGCAAAGCTATTAGCTTCTCTTGGGTTGCCTCTGCAGCACTTTTCCCCTTAGATGCTTTCTCGAGGTTTATAAGGTCTTCTTGACTGGAGGGCTCTATCAGGCCAAGGTTGGAAGCCAACGTGACAGAGATTTTCTTGCCACGCTTGAAGTCGACGATGCCGCCAGTAACCACCTGGCCTTCCAGAATCCTTGCGGCCGTTTCCTTATCCAAGAGACCCACCTCAGATGCCTCCTTGACAGAGTAAAGGGTTTTGGAGAGCGGTTCTATGACACCACTGATGGCTTGGTCAGAGGTCAGCACCTTCTGCAGCAACTTCTCATCCATCAGCCCTTCACTGATGACCTCTTCCGTGGTTAACGACTCACAGGTCTCTGCGTCGAAGAAGCCACCAAGCATTTGCATTGCACCCATCAGTTTGACAGCTGTATGGCTAGGCACAGCACCGCAGGCAATGGCTTCATCCAAAAGCATCTTCTTTCCAGTTTGCTCATGAATGATGCCACCTTCCTGGAGCTGAATTAACAGTGTCTTCAGAGTACTATCTCTTCCCATGCCTGGTGAGTCAGAATTCGCAATTTTACAGAAATGAAGTGATTTTTCTTCTTTAATATGCTCCTCTCCGCCTTTCCCTTCAGCTCTGTTGAGGCGGTCTCTTGGTGATCCGTTCTCAACTTTTCCCACATTTGAGAAAATGACAGTTTCAGGATCTCCTTCGTCTGTTGCTAGAGCCTCCTTATCCACAGTTTTCTCTTTCAAATCTTCCAATTCCTCCATCTTCACCAAAACATCCATGAACATACTAGTGTCTTTTGCCATGTCATTTTTTTCCATTTCAAGGATTCTTGTTTGGTCTCTGAAAACCGTATTTTCTTTTGCTAATGGTATTGCAAACTTTGGGTCTTCCTTTGCAATCTCTGTGTCCCTGGGTTGTGTGTCAAAAGCAGAGTCCTCTCTAAATGTGTGCCTGGATAATTCTGTTTCATGACCATTCTGGAGTGTCATCAGGTCTTGCTGTCTTTCGGAGTCATCCATTTCACTCTTAAAACCTTCTGCAGCATTGGCTTCCCTCTCCTGAATCTTCACATTCGCACTTGCCTCACCACCTTCCATCTCTACCATTTCATTAGGTAGAGAAATGTTTGACCCTTTTTCTGATATACCTAAACAAGGTTCAGGAGCCTTTAAAGCTAATTCATTGTAGACTTCGGCTCCCAGTTTTATACTCTTATCTTCTTCATGAATATCCAGTTTGGGAGGGTGGGTTTTGCTAGCTTCAAAGAGGTGAGTGTCCCAACCATTATCCTGGAATGGCATAAGCATTTCAGAAAAGTTGACCAACTCCTCATCTACTAGAAGCAATTTCTGGCCATTGTGAACGTTGACATAACTGTGGGTCATCAAATAAAACAATATCCTTTCTTCATTGGTTCTTAGGGGAAGCTCACTTTGGTCCCCATGATCTGTTGGGCTGCCTGAGGGAAGGTTGCTTCTTTTGCTTCTAGCTGGGGAGTCTGCCAGAGGCATTTTTGGCATGACGTCAGGAAGGCAGGTTGATTTCAGTTTCTTGGCGGCATCTCTGTCCAGGATACCACGCTCGACAGCTTTCTTCCAGGGCAATATTTCTCTAGTTTCAGGGATATAAAGTGCCTTGATACAATGCCTCCTGCTCAGAATCTTATGGGCTAGCTCAGAGGACAGTATACCCTGCTTCAAGACATCCACAACAGGGAGAATCTCACCTGACTCAGGCCACAGAATGCCCATGAATGACCAAAGAGATTCCAGGATCACTACAGCAATTCTGGACGCTACCAAATCTTTCCTTACTGCGTCACTGAGCGAGAGCCTCTCTCCTGTAACCGTATCTATAATGCCACCTGTCTGAAGTTGTCGGACTAGAAGGGCACATGCAAGATCTTGGTCAATCAAATTATGTCTTATGGCTTCATCTACAGTCAACCGATGGCCACTTTTGGGGTCTGCAATGCCACCAGCAAAGAGCTGGGCTTCCAGTAGCCTCACTGTCACTTGCTTCTCTATCAAGCCTTCCTGAACTGCACGGAAAATGCTAACATTGCTTCCTGATTTCAAGCTCACCATCCCGCCTGCCAGTTGTTTGACAGGCAGCAACCTCAGTCCCGTCTCCTGGTGAAGGATGCACTGGCGCATCAGGTCGTTCAAGCTAGTTTTTTGGGCCGAATTGGGATCAATCAAATCCTTGCAAGAGCTCAAGTGTGATGTCAGTTTCCCATGAAAGCTTGTGGTGATAACGCCTCTTTGAAGAGCCTCTTCTAAGCTGATTCTCCCCTGGCCGGAAGGGTCTATAAACCCCCCAGTGGCAAGCTGAACTTCTGAGATTTTCAGCCCAGTACCCTCACTGATTGTGCCATCCTCCATCATCGTCACTAGAGAAAGAAATGGCTTTCCTTCTAAGTTGGTTTTGTTTACTAGTTGGAGGACGTCCTGCAGTTCTTGGAGCAGCTGTTGAGTTCTACTGTCTATGATGCCTCTCACCAGGCCCTCAGCCAAAGAGAGCTTTTCGTTGGTATCAGGAACCACTAGGCCAGCTGTGATCACCTGAGCCTCCAAGAGAATCAGGCCTGTTTCTTGGTCTATGAGACCTTTCTGCATGGCCCCCCAAACAGGAAGGACTTCCATGGTGCCAAGGTCTAGCACTCCTGCGATAACCTCGATTCCCTAAAGAGAAAGAAGAGAAAAAGAGTGAACTCAGAGAAGCCATGAGAAGCCATGAAAAAGAGATTAAGTTAGATTTTATGCACCCCAAAGTCCAAGCATGTCTCAGACTTCTAAATCAAGTCTGCGCTAGAGAGCAGATCCTCAAAGGGAATAAGGAATTTACTGAGTGCTTAACAACACTGAGCAAAATTACTTATAGAGAATATGTTTTTGGTCTTGCATGTTGTCTTCAGTGGCACTTTGGAGCTCAATCTAGCCAGCCACGCATAGCATCACTGAGACATTTCGGATGCCCATCAAGAGCAGCAAAGCAGCAAAGGCAGCAAAAATAACCAAGCAGCTGAATTGTTCCACATAAAGATCAATGGAAAGAGAGAGAGAGAGAGAAACACCAGGAGAGACTGACATGCTCTCACCACAGTGCCTAAAAACAAGACAGATTTGCACAAATCAACCACAAGAAAGACAGCCCACATGAAGCAAAAGGAAAGGGAGAAGGACAGGAAGACACACATCTCTCCACAAAAGTATGCACTCTACCAGTCCAGCATGAGCTTGGTTATTATTACAACACCCAGAGACATGCACAACAACCCTGAGTCAGCAGGAAGCAGAAGTCCCAAAGGATGCAGCCATTCCATTAAGCTGTTTTTTTACCAGCCACTCAACAGCCACTCTCAGGGTTCTCTGCAATTTGTCCCTAACCATATTGTTTCAGACTGTTTCAAGGTGTGGTCTTGTGAAATGCAAAATTCTAAAGTAGAACAAGCCCTCGCTGACAGATCAGGGGCTCCTAACAACATTAAGGCCGGTTCTGCATTGACACGACGAATAGGAAAGGGTTGTCATTTATGTTAACTTCTCAAGAACTAAATCCACCGAGAGCAGGACCCAGAACAAGAGCCTCCGATCTGCTCAAATATTCATCTCTAGCAACAGTTAACAGGAATTTATACTTGCGCACTTTTATCTCTAAATGGGCAAGCAGAGCCAGAAAAAGAAGGGAACGTGAATACAAGATGCTGCCTTCAACTAAATCAGACCTTTGGTCCATCAAAGGAGTACGTCTACTCAGACTGGCAGCAGCTCTTCAGGGTTTCGGGCAGAGGCCTTTCCCATCATCATCTACCCAATCCTTTTACCTGGAGGTGCAGGGCACTGTACCTGGGATCTTCTGCATGCAAAGCAGAGGCTCTTCCACTGAGCCACAGCCCTTCCCCTTAACACACGAAGCAGTCCTATACTGAGTCAGACAATTGCTTTCTCAAGGTCAGTGTTAATCTGCTTTGACTGGCAGGAGCCCTCCAAGTCTTTCATATCACCTGCTACCTGATCCTTCTTAAGCGGGAGATTGCAGGGACTGAACCCTGGGGACCTTCAGCAAACAAGGCAGAAACTCTACCACTGAGCCAAAGCCCCTCCCAAATGTCCCGGAGAACCTGCAGCAATGCCAGACTCTGAATAGTTCTCTGAGTGCATTGCCCTATATTGGCCCCCATTTAGGGAATGGGCTCAAGCACCTCATTGGTTGTGGGACATGGATCTTTGAAAGATCTTTCAGGCAAACTGGCTCTTTAGACTAGCATCTAAAGGTTTTGCATGAAGCTTGTAATGGACTGTGCTCTTTTCTAGTTGCAGGGTTGCACCAAGAACCTTCCTCTCTTCCTTGGCTATGCAGGGTGTGGTTGGAAACTACATGGAAGAACTTCCATACTTCCTAATGCCAGAGTCAAGAATGGAAACATGCACATTCATATATTAAAGCAAGCACCAAAATGAGAAAGAGGAAAGGGAGGACAGGAGTCATAAAAGGCTGTTTACTTACCAGAATGGTGGGTTTTGCCGTGAGCAGTTAAAGACAGAGCCTTTATGGAGCAGCTCAGCCGAGTGGCACACACAGAGTAAAAGCTTGGGGGTTAGCTTCTGGCATGCGACTGTTTTGGTTTGGCACAAAAAAGTGAAAAGAATGCCCACCCCATCCCACAACACAAGAGCTTCTCCTTCTTTCTCTGAATGAGGATTTTTTTGTGCGACCTCCAGAATGTTAGTGAACACCACAAATTTTTTCAGTGAGGACGGCAATTAATCTGAACAGTAACTCAACATGAAAACGCAAACCATACAGGGGACACATCATGCTCAATGCAGCGAGTTCTGCTGTTTGGTGGAAGGAGAGAAAGGTTGGGTGGTTTCTTAACCTCAATCTGTTGCCTTAAATTGCACAACCACTTTCAACCTATTTTCCACAAGCAAAAGAGTGTTAGAAGATCTCCCCCCCCCCCAAGGCTCCCTGTGACAATGAAGCACCAAAACCAACTGGAAAACTGTCCCATTCAACTGAGGAAGTCTCAGAAG
This sequence comes from Eublepharis macularius, assembly GCF_028583425.1. NCBI lineage: Eukaryota > Metazoa > Chordata > Lepidosauria > Squamata > Eublepharidae > Eublepharis > Eublepharis macularius. The sequence goes on along the minus strand of NC_072804.1, from coordinate 37,955,281 downwards.
TGCCCTCTTAGGCACTCAGCCCTTTTCAGCCCCCCTCCCCCACTGCAATCCCCATTGTTTAGAGCTCCTGCTGGTTCATGCAGCATCCCTCCCACCTCAGGCAGCCCGAATGAAAGGGTGCTGGTTTCTAATACAATACAAGAGGGAGGAATTGGGGACAAAACAAGATGCCTGGTCTTCCTGAAGCTAGATTAAACTGGAGGAAAGCATCTGAATAAAGTTCAGAAATGGTGTCAACCTGGCCGAGTTGGTCTGCCGGTGCTTCAAAACACAGGGAGCTAGCAAGCATTATAAACAATTCTGCACAGAGATAACATATCAGTGGGACACATGACTATCACACTTACATACACGTAAGATACAAGGATATTCACATAGGACTCCGAAAGAACAACAAACCAACAACAAGTAGGGTGGATGTTCAAAGATTTCTTGCCAAGTACCAGGTGGAGGACAGCGGCACAGAATTTGAGGTCAAAAGGGAGGGAATGAAAGGTCCGGTATTTTGGTCAGTGAATGATTTATGGTTGTGGAGAACAGCAGGGTGGTCTTTCCTCTGGGGGCACAGAAGCGAAAAGTAGTCCCTTTCCCATTATTCTGGACAGGAGCATCAACTATTTTCCAGTCAACTCCTTAGTTACAGTCACTGGATGTCTTGTTCATCACATAACATTTCCCCTACATCTGTCATTACATCACTTTTCGTAACATCCACCCTTTGCTGTCCAGTGCCCTATCGTTCACTTCTCTTACTACCCCTGCTTGCAATCTTATAAAAAATCTCTGCAAGACTCCTGTAATCTCTGACTACAAACTCATGCTTAAAACATTTATCTTTCTTTTGTATGTGCCTGAATGAATGAATGAATGAATGAATGAATGAATGAATGAATGAATGAATGAATGAGGAAGACAAACTTGAAGTTCTCCAGCCCCAAATTATAAGCATACCCAATGTCAAACTACTGTGGGGGAAACCAGGATGGGTGGCCAGAGTCCTTCCTTAAGGAGAACTTGGCTTCCTCCCAGAGCCAAAAAGGCCTTGGCAAGCACAGCTCCTGTCAATGTACTACTTATAAGAGAAGCTGCACCTATCAAACTTCTCTTTGATCATTAATGTTGTTACACATGCAAGAGCCTTCTGCAAGTGAGGAGTCCAGCAACCTTGCTATGACACCTTCCAAGCATTAACATGTTTATAACAACACATTCTGCCTGCTCGGCCTTCAGAAACAACTTTGTCAATGGGATCCCATTCAGAATGCAACAGATGGGACTGAGCGGAGTAGTGGTTATGCGTATGACTTTATCAAACACCAGGAGGCTGTGGGAAAAGATGTGCTAGACACAAAGTACAGCTTTGTTCCCTCACAGGGGTGGGGAAAAAATATCCCAGATGTAGGAGATCCTGGCATGGAAAGAGGAGTACCTTATGCGCCGTCTCCTGGGCCATGTGGCTCTGAAGCTGCTGGAGCTGCTCTGTGGAGTCAGTACACAGGTGGTCGTAAGTATCCTTCAGGGCATTTAGCTGAGTCACAATTTGCTCTTTCTCCTGGCCAGAAAGCCTACAAAATGGGATGGAGGACATTTCTTGATATAAGCTGAAAAATCTGCAGTCACAGAAAGCAGCCTACTGAAATCCTGGACTAGAACAGTATTTGTGCACAGTGGCTCTATTTTTTATATTTTTCTTGATAAAAGTTTAGGTTTCCCAGTTTGTGGGATATGGACCAGGGATAGTTAGAGATCACAGAATACTGTGGAGGGGAGGGAACTCACTGATTCCCACCAGACTAAAATCAAGGCCCTCTGGGTGTAGAACCCAAAGTCTTTGGCAGATAGCCAGCCTGATAGACTTCGGATATTCACCTTCTTCTGCATTCCAGAAGACATACCAAGCTGCCTTCTATTGGGCTAGACAGGATTGGTTCACCTAGCAAAAGCCTATGGACTCTGATGGGTAGTCATCCAAGACAGAGGTCTTCTCCAATCCTATAGCTTAAGAAACTTCACAAAAGTTTCTAATTTTTATAGTCGACATACATGATATTTTAGTTCCCAAGCCATGCTGCCAACTCTGAACTCACTTGTGACCATGCTTTGCAAGGAAGATCTGGGTGGTTTTGACAGCTTCAGAGACCTGCTCCTTCTTTGCGGCCAGTTCCTCACTTAGGACCTGTGAAGGAACAAGGAAGAGCCAATCAGTTAGAAAGGCAAGAAGGGAAATGCGCTGCTGAAGCATGGGAGAACTGGAAGACGCTCAGAGAAGGCGGATGTTAAGTGATCTGCAAAGCGAGCCAGTTCCTGACAAAATATGGGGATGGCCAAGTCAAGTCTTGCAGGGTGGATCTTGTTTAGCCCAAAGGCCATGAAGCCAAAAGGATACAGGAAAGTGCCCACCTGCCCTTCCAATACACACCTGCTGCTCTAAAATGGACTTCTCAATATCTCCCAGTTCTTTACTGTTGGGGGTGACACTTTTGAACTGTGCGTTCTGCCTGAAACTCGTGACCCATCCCAGGAGTTCTTTTACTTTATCCACATGCTCCTGCTTTTCCTCCTCTACCACTTTCTGGAGAAAAAGAGAAAAGGAAAAAGACATGGAATATATTCACATAGAAATAGCAAGGTTTGGGTCCAGTAGCACCTTAGAGATCAACTAGATTTCCAGGACATGAGCTTTTGAGAGTCAAAGCTCCCCTAAAGGGAGCTTTGACTCTCAAAAGCTTATGCTCTAGAAATCTAGTTGATCTCTAAAGTGCTACTGAACACAATAGATGTACAAATGAGACCTTTCATCAACATGGCCAAATGGTTCTTCTGTACATAGCAGACCATCACTAGCTTAGGCATTTGTAAGCTCACCATAAAAACCTGGTTAAACTGCTGTGGTGCCATGGGAAGTTCACAGACTTTTTAACTTCCTTGCAGTGATTGAGAGAAGCAATAGACAACTGAACCTGCCATGAATTTCCATTTTGTCCTAGTGATGGAAAGGCAGTCAGAAATGGGAGAACTCCTATATCAGAAAGTAAGTCTCAAAATCTCCAGGTATCAGAAGGCAAAGAGTGTCCCCCCCATCCTCCAATTGAGCTTCTGAACCTGGAAACTGTAGAACATTTTAAGAAACTGTGGTTACATAACCAACACAGTCAGAGATAAGTTCATAGAAGTTTGGCTTCTTGATGCAAGAGGGCCACAACCTATTCACATGGCAGGTATCACAGAACATTTACAACAGCATCCTTACTTCTTCCTCTTCCAGCCGCCGGAGAGCATCACTGATGTACTTTACATGCTGTGTAGTCAAGGTGACCAGGGCTGTGTAGCGGGTCCGTAAATCCATAAACTAGTAGGAAGGGGGAAAGAAAACCAAAAGGAAAGGAGCCTGTTAATGCTGGTAGCGGAAACCCACCCTACACGCATTTTGCTCTTAAACAGAACTTCTCATTTACCACTCTCTGGCCCAGACTGAGGGACATTTGGACAGTATAACAACTTTGGGACATGCAGATGGGTGAAAGCCCTACAAGGAAGAAAAAATCCAGCCAAGAAGGCTGAAGGATTGAGGGAAAAAATGTCTGGCAAAAGATTCCAAACTCAGACCCTGAACTCTCAAGAAACATGGGTTCTTCCTCCCTCTGCAAAGATGGGGAAAAGTGTGGGGGAGCGATTTCAACCCAGAAAAAAACAGGTGATCAAAGAGGTTGAAAGGAAAACCTTGGATATGAAAATATCAAGCTCAATATCAAATAAGTAAAAAATGTATTTAATTACAAAATCTTTAAATCAAATTCCAAATATTACAAACTGCGCATAATGATCTATTAACTTTGGTTAATAGATCATTCTCTGGTGTGAAAAAGGAAACTGCAAGGAAAGGGGGCTTGTTAATGCTGGCAATGGAATATCCCCCTACACACAAGGCTGTGCTCTTGCTTCACAGAGAACAGCTGGCTGACTTCTTTGATACTGACCTTGATAGTTTCATATCCAAGATTTTTCTTTTTCTTTCAACCTCTTTGGCTACCTCTTTCTCTGTCTGCCCCAGAGAGGATGCAAACACATCTCAAGTTCCAAAAGCCAAGTAAAGAGGACCATCACAAGTTCTCTGCATTAGAATACTAAACCACATCTCTGTTTACAGCTCCTCAAAAGACAACAGTACCCTGTATGGGACTGTACAGCCTTTCTCATTTTCCCCTCATCCAGTTTTTCAGGCAGGAACAAAACACCTCTGAGGAAAATGAAAAGAAGGGGACCTGTCCCCTGTTGCATGAAGGACTGGGAAGAGAGAGGCCAACCAGCAACTTGACAACCAGCAACCAATCATTAGGACCAGGGCTTTTTTTCAGCAGGAATGCGGTGGAACGGAGTTCCGGCACCTCTTGAAAATGGTCACATGGCTGGTGGTCCCACCCCCTGATCTCCAGACAGAGGGGAGTGGCGGGGAGGGCAATCTCAACTCCCCTCTGTCTGGAGATCAGGGGGTGGGGCCACCAGCCATGTGACTATTTTCACCGAGGGCGATTTAAACTTTAAAAAACTCCCCCTTGTTCCAGATGACCCAAAGTGACATCATTGTGTGATCCCTGTGCTGGCAACCCACTGAGTTCCACCACCTCTTTTCCCAGAAAAAAAGCCCCAATCAGGACTGCAACCTTTTGTTGGTTTTCTTTAGCAAACTATTCAGGTCAAGATTTTGGGCTGAGCTAGTTTTAAACAGGTAGAGCGGCTTGCTTAGTTTTGTTTTGGGACTGCTCAGCGCCAGTTACACAGAATGAAATGGAAAGTGCTTTCTAACATAAGCAGTAGCGTCTGTTTTCTTGACTGCAAGGTCTTGCTTATCTTTCATTCCGTTCAGCCAGAGGTTCACCGGTGAGAAGGAAATTCTATCACCAATTCTACTGCAGAGTACGTCATGAAAAGCACCCTCTGCACCAATAAAGGCCAGAGAATGGTCTGAAATTGCATGATGCAGTTCTGCCACTGAAGCAAAGCAGATCTGGCCATGACTTGGATGAGAGGCCATCTTGAATGCTACTCAAATGGCTCCGAGCTCCTCTAGGGAATAGTGGGAGGCGTTTAACAAAACAATAAGTAATCCTCTCTCATTAAAAGGGGAGGTTTCCTCACTTTCCTGGGTTGCTCTTTATTTCACTACCTGATAGGAAAGTCTAGTAATGATGCAGTTATTACTAGACTTTCTCATCAGAGAGTGAAATAAAGACCGGCCTAGGAAAGTGAGATTTCCCCTAGTGCAAACGTCAAGCAGAAATTCAAAAGTCAGCCCTAGATTACGTATGGAGCAAAAGGCCCTTCCAATCTCTCTTTCTCTGTCTCTTTTCCTCGATCTCCTCCAAAAGATCCACACGCACAGTGAACTGCATGGTGTTCTTTATTTACCTTGCAGGCAGCTGAGCTGGGTTGACCCCTGTAGGGATTTGAACCAGTGGTTCCAAGAAGTCTACGTATTTCAAACCCTGATGCTTAGAGCTTAGAGCCTCTGTGGCTGACAGAAAAGAGTGAGGGGGGAAACTTTTACACATGGGTTCAGGAGCAGGCAGCAGAGCACGTCTCAAGAAAGGCAGCTTGTCTGTCTAATGAACTGAGTATTCCTCTTGGCCTCCCCCACCCCAGTCAGCCCCCTACGCCAAAAGGCAAAGGGCTGACAGGAGCTTTACCTCCTGCGTGATGGCATCCGAAGAGGAAAGCATGCGCCGGCGTTTCACAGGAGACTTCTGCTGCGATTCCACAAAAGCACGGTAGGTCATAAGCTGCAATTCATAGTCCTGGGAATACAGAGGTGGCAATATATACATCTGCAGACTCAAAAAAAAACCCCTCCATTTTGAGCAGTTCTGCCCATTCCAAGAAGGGTTTTCCACAGCTGGCTTGCTAGTAAAAGAAACTCTGCCTGGATTCTTCTTTTTGCATCAAGCATCTACGTAACTGACACTGTTTATAAGGTTGCAATGCGAGACATATCCACAATATGGTAGCAGGTGCATTTTTTAACATCTTTTAGTCATAAAAAGGGAAGATACTGGAACAAGATTGGTCAAGCAGGAAGAAAAATGTATCACCACATTCCCTGGGCTGTAAAAATCTCAAAACTTCCACAAGCTTTCAATTATCTGTACCTCCCCATCTCCTGATCCCAGAAGATTTTGGCAACAATTCAGAAGTCATCTACCATAGATTTCTCTCTAGCATTCTCCACCCATGATTAAGACCAACAGCAATGCTCTCCATGTACTCCATAAATATCCCACTAAATGAGTCTATAAACATGTAAATTCCCAGACCACCCACTAATCCCTTTAGCATTAGCTAACTCCCCCTGTAACTTCTGTAAAAGCGCCATGAATAATCCTCTCTTTATTATGAACAACAGCCACTCTTAATTTTTTTTGCCATATTTGATGTTGAATATGCCCCCCTCCAGTTTAACCTGTTCTCAGTGTCTCTCACTGACTTTTGTACAGACATCCTGCAGCAACAACATATCTAACTCCTTCCTTTTGCAAGCTATAGAGCTTTTTTCTTTTTACTGGAAGTAGTCAACCCTTTAACATTCAATTAGAACACTTTCACACAATCCTTTATTGCAATGGCCAATAGGACAAAACATACACAAGAAAAAACAAACAAAAGAGGAAGAGCTCTTTTTGAACAGGTCCAAAGCAAATCACGTAAGTTCTGTCTCTGTTGGCCATTCATTGTAAGCTATCCTCTGGCAAACGGAACTTTTGACTCTCAAAAACTCATACCCTGGAAATCTAGTTGACCTTCTAAGGCGCTACTGGACCTGAACCTTGCTCTTCTACTACAGACCAATATGGCTACCCACCTAAAATTTTCCTCTCCTCATAGTTTTAAATCCTTCATCTTTAACCAGTTTCGACATTGCTTGCAGCATAACTACTTTTGTCTACAGAGAGTCAGGATTGTTTTGCAGCTGACTGCAGGAGTACCAGTCCTGTAGTCTGACTGGCTTGTTCCCCCTTCCCCCAAGGTGCATTCTATAACTACAGTAGCATTGAGTTACCTTTACAGCAGCTGAGTATTGCTGAGAGAGTTTCTGACACTGGTCCAGTTTGGTTTGATTTCCCTCTATTTCAGCAAACAGGGCCTTAAATTCAAAATAAAAGCATTATAGAAGGGACATTTGGGTCATTGGCCTCCTCATCAGTTAATTCCTTTCCCTTTGCTTTTTGACACATAACAGCTCCCACATAAGTCACTTAAATATCGTGTTTATGTTGCCAACAAGAACATTATTACAATTCTTGCTCCAAACCAGAGAAAGAGAAATCTTTCTTCCTGAACACTTTTTGTCTTAAAATCCAACAGCAGCCCTGCTGAACACAACCACAAAGGCCATCCAGGGCTGTATCAAGTTTCCAAGGGAAGGGGAACCCTACACGGGGGGCATGAAGGCAACCCCCTCCCCATGCTCTTGGTCCCTGGCATCTAGTATTCAAAAGTACTTCTCAACATACAGGTTCCATTTAGTCACTGCAGCCAATAGTAGTCAATCTACTGGATGTGATTTTTTCCTAATATTTCTAAAAGCCAGCTAAGCCAGAGATCACCACAGCATCTGGCAGCCGCAAATCCCACAAGCTAATAATGCAGTATGTTAAGAGATACACTCTTTTGTCTGTCCTGAGTCTACTTGCAGTCAACTTCACTGGTTGGTTTACAAGGAACAGAAAAGTTTCTGTCTTCCAAAAACCACGTATTTTTATAAAACACTTCCATGTTCCAAACCCAAATGCCCATAATGTGCCTCCTGATAAGATGTGTGTGTTATTTGCCATCAAGTCACCTCCAATCTTACAATCCTATGAACAAAAGACTTCTAAAACATCCTACCATTAACAGACTTGTTCAGATCTTGCAAACTGGAGCTTCTTTTATGGAGTCCAGCCATCTCATTTTAGGTCTTTCTCTACTGTCTTCCACTTTTCCTAGCATTACTGACTTTTCCAGAGAATCTTGTCTTCTCATGATGCGACCAAAATATGAACAAATACTAAGCTTCTATTTTCTTTCCAAACCCACCACTTTGTATCTCAGAAAAGTTGTCAACTGGATGTTCTCTAATGCATTTAACAACTTATATTGTTGAAGGTTTTCACAGCTGGAGAACATTAGTTGTTGTAGATTTTCCAGGCTGTATGGCCATGGTCTTGGTCTTGTAGTTCCTGACGTTTCACCAGCAGCTGTGACTGGCATCTTCAGAGGTGTAGCACCAAAAGACAGAAATCTCTCAGTGTCTATGTGTGGAGAAGATTTTAGCATGTAATTTATATTGTGCTTATGCTTATGAATTTCAGTGGCTTCCCTGTGCAATCTTCCCTGTGCAAATTCATAAGCACAATTTCAACAGGAAAGAAGAGAGTTTAAGAATGAATAGGGCATGGTTTCCAGTCCTGAAAAACACCAGACTAACAAGATACTCTACATCTTACAATAGCCCTGCAGATAAGATTAGCATATCATCCACCAGTCCATATGCAAAAGAACCTCCTCAGGATACAGTGAAGCTTCCCCCCAATAGCATTCCACACCCTGGGAAACTCTTACAGGATGACTCAGCCCAAACCCACCTTCCTGAGTAGATATAAATTACCTGCTAACATCTTCTCCACACATTGACACTGAGAGATCTCTGTCTTTCAGTGCTATACCTCTGAAGATGCCAGTCACAGCTGCTGGCAAAACTTCAGGAACTACAATGTCAAGACCACGGCCATACAGCCCGGAAAACCTACAACAACTAACATTCAACAACTATTTGCATATCATATTTGGGGAGGCTTCAGCACACTTTTTTTCATTGTGGTATCCTTCAGCAAACTTTGCTGTACCCTTCCCATTCCAGGAACTAAAATCCTAATGCAGTGCTATGCCTCCCTTTGGTTTCTTTGCATGCTTGCATCAAACCTACCATCTGCTGGCTCAACTGCTCAGAGAGGGCCCTGCTATCTTCTGCTTGCCCAGGCTTCATCCGTTCCTGCTGGGCTGTGGTCTCCTCAATCCACTGGATGAGTGCCCCATGGCAGTTCCGGTAAGAGCTCAGCACTTCCTCAATACTCTCCAACTCCGATTGACTGCCAAAAGATGCAAGAGAATTAAAAAGAGGGGAGGGGAGGAACATTGTAGATGAGCTTTGAACTTTAAGTTCGTTCATCACAGTAACATTGTAAATTGCCTCTACAAGCACAAGCCAGGGATGGTGGAATTCTGCAATATTTGGCACTAAAAACATCATCCCATTTCAGGAAACTCAGCCTGGATTTGCAATTCATTTTTCATGGGAGCTATATTCTGAGCAAGAGGTGAAGGGTCAGCAACCTCAGCTTTGACCACTGACTCCTGCAAAAGCCAAAATGTGGGTGCTCTTCCTTGATGTCCCCAGACTGTCTTGTCCTCTTGCCTCCTGTGAACCTTTTTCCTCTTTCTTACCAGGTTCTGTTTGCCATTTGCAAGTTTCTAAAGCAACCAGCAGCTTCAGGCCTTCCTAATGACAAGAGTCTCCCTGGTGGCTCAGTACAGCCTGGGAGTTTCCCATCCCTTCTTCCAATCTTAAGCTTCTCCTTATGGTTGCCCCTCTGCTGACTTCATGGGCAAAGGGCTCTTTAACCCACCCTTCCCCAGTATGAGCAGTGATAAAACTTTTGCTGCAACTCGTCTACCTGCATGAGCTCTTCCCAAGCTTCTGTTGTTGCTCATGCTGAGGAACAGTTGAGTTAAAGAGCCCTTTGCCCATGAAGTCGACAGAGGGGCAACCATAAGGAAATGCTTAAGATTGGGAGAAGGGATGGGAAACTCCTAGGGCTATACTGAGCCACCAGGGAGACTCTTGTGATTAGGAAGACCTGCAACTGCTTGTTGCTTTAGAAACTTGCAAATGACAAACAGAACCTAGTAAGAAAGGAAAAAGGCTCACAGGAGGAAAGAGAACAAGACAGCCCGGGGACATCAAGGAAGAGCATCCACATGACCATAGATTTCTTGCATCTTTGCTTTATCTCATCACTCGTCTTCTCAATGCACCAATATTTTCTTTTATTAAAGTGCTGCATATTGCAGCACTTCAAAAAAAAATCAAGGGTTCCTGTAAGTTTCCATGAACACACTTTCTTTCTTTTTTCTTTCTTTCTTGCTATAAGCAATTTGGTTTTTCCTACCACTGACCCAGTGAAAAGTCAGCATGGAATATCTTGGGTTCATGGCTACTCCTTCTGACCTAGAGGTGGCTGAAGAGTCTCAGTTACAATGCAAGGTAATTACTGGAGAGCTGTTCTTCCCAGCAAGGGGATAAAGCAAAGCCGCTCTGAAGGTGCTAATGTGTGCTGATTGCGGCTATTGCTGTCTGGAAGGGCAGGAAGGTTTCATTACCCCTCCCCCCTCTCAGATTTTAGGTGGGCAACACTGATCATGCAGAGCACAGGGAAGACGCTACCCATGGGAGTCAGGGTGCAGCTGCCCCCTCCAAAAATTCCAGCTCATCAACAAGAAAGCAGATACCAGGAGGTGGTAACCCTCACCGGGTCTCAAGCTGCATGCTGGCCCTCTGCCAGCGATCCCACAGCTGGGTGCCTTTCTCCTGGTAGCGCTCCACATCAGGGCTGCGTTCCTGCTTCAGAGAGAAGAGCTGATCGGCCACAACTTTTGCTCTTGCCAAGTCATCCTCCAGCATTGCAAAGACGGAGCTCTTCTCATTCACTTCACTGATCCATTGCTTTAACATAAAAAGAAGGAAAACGTTTCAATTTAGACTACCCAAAGGTTAAAAACTGGGCCCATTACTCATCAGTAAGTCCCATCTCTAGCTTTCTGCTGAGCTGTGATGCTATGGAACACTCACAAAAATTCTAGCTACTGAGCTCAAGGTTTAGTGACAGAATGTTGACACAGTATGACTCCTATAAGGCTTGGAAGGTCTCTTGAGCTTGGAAAAGCTCACCCAGAGCCTAGGAACAGGGAAGGCTGTTTACTATTTGTAGGAAGCAGGTGCGTGCAGAGAGCAGGGAGTCCACGAAGAGAAATGAACGGGGATTTCAAATAACTACACATCCAAATGGCTGTCCGCAAGTCTCAAGTTTATTCATAATGGCATAGCATGTTATAGAAAAATCTATAATTTTCCCTGTCTGAGTATACATCTTAAAAACAATTGACAGACTGACTTGTTTTGGTCTTGGAAGAATATTTTTCAGGACATTTCTTACATATTTGATACAAAATCCTTACCCTTTGAGCAGGAGAGGCAAGAGACATTTGCAGAAACTGGCACAAACAAAAGGGCAACGTGGGGCTTCTTGCTTACCAGCTCAGAGCAAACCTCCCTACACACTCACTATCACAACACAAGCCGGCCTCGCTGCCAAAGGAATTGGTATCAGGCATGAAAAAACAAGGAGGCACAAGGCCTGCCAGATCCAGATGTGTCAGTTGCTTTTTGCTCAGCAGCCAGAAGGGGCAGCCACCCGCAACAAACAGGGATCCAGCAGACTGACAGAACCCTGCAAGACCTCATTAACGTACAAGCAAGCCTTGATCAGTGTGATTCTGATTACAAGCCACCACCCACCTGTAAGGCAGCTCGGTGAGATCGAATGGAGGCCAGATCTGCAGGCACAGCCTCTTCTTGACTCAGTTTAACCTCATACCCTTTGACCAGGGACTCGGCTCCCTGGGTTTTCCGAATGATGACATCCACGGTCTTTAACCTATCAGATGGAAAGGGAAATGTTTGTTACTGAAACTATGGCAGATGCTTTCCATCCATAGGAGTTTGCCATTTGGGGCAGGTTAAACAGAGAACATCTCATACAAATTGCAAAGTACCCCTCCCACCCACAACCCAACACCCAAGACTAAGTATTTCCTACAACGTCACTTTTTAAATTAGAATGCTCTGATCAGAAATACAGAACAGAGAAACAGAGAAGTTAGAGGAACAGCAGCACAAAGCGCTTCAATGCACATTCGTGCTATTCTGCTAATGCGCTTTCTTTCACTGAAGTTACTGAGACAAGTTACAGATTTTGGGGCAGGGAGCAGAAAAATGAACGGCTAGTAACCTGGCCTTAAGGGAGCTGTATTGTCACTGCTGAAAGGGGAAGAAAATAAGATCCCTTTTAGCTAAGGCAAACATTCTGTTATATGCCTGTGTCTTGCAAAGAGGAGGAGATCATCACGATCAAAGATTCTTCCAAGACAGACGCAACTCCAGGCGTCCCAATGTGTATTTTTCTCCCCCCAACCCCAAATGCACAACATAAACTTCCTTATCTTGAACTCAACTGGATCCAGGGGGCTGCCAGATTATTCCAGAATGTGGCAGAAGCCACTGCTAGCTCCAGCACACTTTGAGCTACAGAGATTTTTTTCTCTTAAATTCAGCAAAACTTACTGCAATTTTTATGAATGCAAAAATCTCAGAACTGTTCATGCCCAAGTTAAAAAGACTCTGCATTTTATGAAAGACAATTCTACTCATTCCATTCTCATTCTCCCTCAGATCCTCATGATGTAAAATCCTTCTCATTCCTCCTGCATTATTCCCCGAAGGAGCTCAGGCTGGACCCCTGGCCATCTTTGCACTCTTCATCCTCACAACTGTTCTGCAAAGTCTACCAGGCTGAGATACAATCTGGCTCAGGGTCACTCAGTGAGCATCATGTCCAAGTGGGAACTTAAACCTAGGCTTCCACAGTCTAAGGCCAACACTGCCCCATGCTGGCCCTCTCTCTTGGTTTGAGAGCAAAAGGGGACCCACTTGTCCAGGTAGACAGATGAGAGCCCGTAGACGTGGTCCATCTTTTCCACCAGCAGATTAAGCTCAGAGCGAAGGTGTGGGGTGCTGGACCCCGTGGGAGATTTGTGCAGGAAAATGTTGCATCTCTCAGAAAGCTGTTCCACGTCTGCCTTCAAATGATGTAAATCCTCCTTCAAGCGCTGTGGAGAGAATGCAAAACAAAACAGGGGTCTTGCAACACCTTGAAGGCCCACAAATATTTTTATTCCAGAAGAAGCTTTTAAGGACTAAAGCCCACTTTTTCAGATGCAGAAATACTCACCTCCTGCTCAGCAATACGGAAAGTGTTTTCCTGTAAAGCGTCCCCATCCGTTCTGGTGCTACTGGGTGTCCGGATGGTCCCCACCAGCCGCTGCTCACATTCCTCCAGGTGAATGCGGATGTTCTTCAATTCGGAGAGGTACGTCCGAGCTGTGGTCTCATCTTTGTCCTCTGTTCCCAATTAAAACAGACCAAAAAAAAAGCCCACAATGGAATCTACATCCAAGAGGTGTGACATACTACAATTCAGCTACTGCTGTTTGGTGTCTCAGGGGTAGAACCCTGGCTTCAGCCTTGACATCTCTAGTGACAGGATCCCTGGCAGCAAGAGATGGGAACAGCCTTTCTGTGCCAGGGACCCCAGAAAGAGGCTGCCAAGTCAGAGCAGGAAGGACTGAGCCAGATGGACCAGGGACCCGACTCTGACTAAGACAGCTTCATAACTTAGGCAATTGGGTATGAAATTTTGCTGTCTGTCAATGGAGGGATTTCCACCCCCACCCCCCTATGGACAATACTAACAGCAATGATAGTTTCAGGTAGGTAGCCATGCTGATTTGCAGTAGATCAGCAAGATTCAAGTCCAGTAGCGCCTTTAAGGACAAAAAGATTTCCAGGGTATAAGCTTTTGAGAGACAAGATCCAAAGGGAACTTGACTCTTAAAAGCTTATACCCTGGAATTCTTGTTGGTCTTTAAGGTGCTATTGGATGTCTTGCTCACATAACAGCAATACAATTATTTGAAGAGGCAACAACATTCATGTCCCCTGTAGGACTGGGCTTGATTAACATATCAGTACTGTGTGGAGCTGCCAGTTTCTTCGCTGTGGGGCCCGGGTTCAAGTGTGGGAGGGTTGGTGGACGAGTCTGCTTTGGAAAGGAGTTTGGGTTTGCTTGTCCCCTTTTTCTCCCTTTTTTTTCTGTATTCCCTTTTTGTTTTAATGAAATAAAAAAATACATTTTTAAAAAAGGAAAGGAGTTTCGGTTCAGGGATAGCCACCGTCTGGGTTCTCAAGGGCCACTCTATTTTATTATCCAGACTCTGTATGCTGGACCAGGGGTATGTATTTCGCTGCACAAATTGGCCAGGCTCTAGAATGAAGCTGGCATCATTCGAAGGCTGAGCTCGGACATTGTTCCCCAACACAGGCAGAAGCCTTCCTCAGGCTGTTTGGAGTTGTGAAGGCTTCCATCCACCAGCATTCTCCACAGCTAGTGAGGAACAAGGCCTGTGCCATGAACCTTGGCATATTTATAATTTGTTGAATGGGACTTATTTCCAAGTATACATAAGGAGGACTACAGCATTACGGCTCTGCCTGTCTCACAGTCTTGGTTCTAGAAGGAAAAGGGGGCTCCCATTGCCATAGTCAATCCACTCCCTTCAACCTGTCCAATCCACAGAGCAAAGCACAAAAAGCCACAACTGCAGAGGATACTTAGGTACAGAGGCAGTTTCTCCTCTTCTCCCCTCTGGGAAACAGCAAGGAAACAGAGACCTTTCTCCTACCCAGCCCACACAGCCTTGACACTTCCAAATAGCTGTGGACAAGCAAGAGTCTGAACCAGGCCTGCTCATTTGGCCTCAGCAGTTACAGAGAACGTATGCTCACGTGTAGCTGGAAAATTAGATTCGAAACCTGAAGTGGGGAGCATGCTTTAAAAGATCTTTGTTCTTCCTATAGCAAACCTTTTCTCCCATCTTAATTAAAATAACAAAAGTGCAATAGAGAATGATTCAAACTGATGTAGGGCCCAGGTTTGGCCCATCCTGACTCAAAAGGATCTCTCTCCCCCATAGTCATTCAGCTTCAATGGGCTCACCATTTTCCATTGACTGAAGAAGCTGCTGGAACTGCTCCTTGCACGACTCCACTTCCTCCTCCAGGCGCAGCCTGTCAGTCACAGAGAAGAGCTCCGAATCCCGGCTGTCCTCCAAAAAGTCTGTATAGTGCATCTGCAGGTTCCTTATGGATTGGTGGCACTCTCCTGGGGCCAAGGCCCTGAGCTGGGAGAAGGGAAGACACAGGTGCCTTAGCATTCAGCAGCCATGTGCAGATATAGCCATTTTAGAGACACGGACCAGCTCGACTGCACCAGAGGCAAGGATGGAGCAGAATCAGGGTGGGTTTCCCCCCTCGTCTCCCTGTAGAGCCCAGACTCATCATGCAGGCTTTGTTGCACCTGGGAATTTCTCCTCCAAGAACGATTCAACAGTTTGACTGTTACAGCACATACTGGCCAATATCTGTGAGCTAAATACACACACATATGCATGCATGCACATGCACACACACACAGACAATTTAGAAGATACTATTATACATGGCTTTGCCATCACAACGCATAGCTCCATGTAAGAAGTAGTTGGCGTTTCTATTCATCTAAAGTGTTTTTCAATGGCTGGGATTAAGGCAGCTGAGAAGGAACCCAGAAGAGTACTAGCGTAAAGGCCTGCTGCGGCATTAAAAAATTGGTAGGAGACATTCAATATTGAGCAACCATTTATGCAACATTTTTTTAGATGGTAACTTCTTGGGACAGGAGCTTCTTCTTTTTGATTATGCTAGAAAATTTTGTACGTGTTGGTGCAGAGTATATGAAGAATAAGAAGGTATTATTATTATTATTTAGCAATACAGAATTTGAAGAGACAAAATTGCTTGCTGATGCTGTCTCTCTGGGGGGCTCAGAGCAGAAGACAGGAGACAGCACCTCTTCCTGGTATGCAGTTCTGACTTATGCTGAAACCTCCCCCCATCCCCCCCCAGGAAGCAAGACACTCTCCAGGCTGCCCATTTCTATATCAGTATAAGTATCAGTATATATATATCAGTATCTCTACTTCAGTATCTCTACTGTCTTGGATCCTTGCTAATGCTATGTCTTTAGACTTGTATATTTATTTATTATTATTTATTTATTTCAAATTTCTATTCCACCCTCCCTGCAAGCAGGTTCAGGGTGGATAACAACATATTAAAATACAAAATACAATACCATACGTTTACCTTATGGTATTGTATTGAAATGTACTTAAATGATACTGATTGTATTAACCTCATACCGTGTAATCCGCCTTGAGTCTCAGTGAGAAAGGCGGACTATAAATGATATAATTGACTCGAATCTGGCTCTTCCAAAATGGTAAATAAATAAATAATAATAATAAATAAATAATCATCCTTCAATGGCTATCTAATGCTCCCTTTCCTATCTACCACCATCTAACTTCATGTTCAGCTCCACCTAATCAGAACACACAGGAGTTTTACATTTATTTATGCAAACTAAAATAACAATTGGTAAAGCAAAGCCAGTATACAATTAACCCCACACTAGCAACGATCTTATTAAATGTTAAAATTCAAAAGTTTCAACAGCATTGGTATAAATGGGACAACATTAAAAGCTATCCAACAAGAAATATGGAAAAGGCCAAAAAGGGAGAAAGATGCCGCCAAGGAAAGTGGATTTCACAGCCTTGCTTGAAAAGGGTGCCATGAACACCTCTGCAGCTGGCAGAAGGATAGCCTCAAGGGGCTTGGAGCATTACCTTCTCCACATTCCAGTTCTGCACCAGAGAGATGTCCTTCCGCAGGTAGTTCCAGGACACAAGGCTTTTCATGTTGACATGGAGTTGGTGCCACAGAGCCATCACCTTCTGATACAGCTGTTCCACTCTACCGAAGGAAGGCAGAGAAAAATTGGTCTTACCAAAGTCGCTGACACAACTTGGGACAGGCATTCAGCTCATTGGGTATGACCCCTCAAGCACTTCCATTTCCAGGAGTCTTGCTCAAGTCAGCTGGACATCCTGAACTGGAAGGCTGAGGAGGCATCTCACTGCCAGTCAGTGAAGGCAATAATAATAACATAATAATAACATTCGATTTATATACCTCCCTTCAAGAGAACTTAATGCCCACTCAGAGCGGTTTACAAAGTATGTTATCATTATCCCCACAACAAAACACCCTGTGAGGTGGGTGGGGCTGAGAGAGCTCCAGAGGTCCGTGACTAGCTCAAGGTCACCCAGTTGGCTTCAAGTGGAGGAGTGGGGAATCAAACCCGGCTCTCTAGATTAGAGTCCTGCGCTCTTAACCACTAGACCAAACTGGCAATATGGACCTAGAAGGGTACATTGTGACAGTTTATGGCAGTTCCTCACACCATAATTAGTTCCAACATGGTAGTTTCAGTTGGGTAGCTGTGTTGGTCTGCAGTAGAAGAGCAAGATTTGAGTCCAGTAACATCTTAAAGGCCAACAAGATTTCCAGGGTATAAAGCTTTGGAGAGTAAAAGGTCCCTTTGTCAGACACAAGTAACAACAACAGTGCTTATATACTGTTCTTCTAGACAGATTAGTGCTCCACTCTGAGTGGTGAACAAAGTCAGAATTATTATTATCCCTGGGAAGCTGGGGCTGAGAGTAGTGGCTTACCCAAGGCCACCTACTGGATGATAGTAATACTCGAGCCAACAGAGTGCTGATTTGCTGCCCAACCCCTTAACCACCATGCTACAGCAGATGTTTAGAAATGTAATTTCCTGAATCCTTACATGCCAGCACTAAAATCCCTTCAGACTGCAATATAAGGGCTCGGGGATCATTCCTACTTGCATCTGACTAAGGGAGCTTTGACTTTCAAAAGCTTATATACTGGAAATCTTGTTAGTCTTTAAGGTGCTACTGGACTTGAATCTTGCTCTTCCAAAATGGTAGGCAAGGAGAGAGAGAGAGAGAGAGAGCAAGGCAATAGCATACCATTTTGTTGTCATTAGAAATTGGGACCAACTTCATAATGTCTGGTTGCCTGAGTAAGCAGGCATCCAGGATTTTTGTAGTTCTGGGACAAGGTGAAAGATGCTGCACTTCTCTCTGTCTAAATGGAGAACTAGAAGCTTTGTCAGAAAAAAAGAGCAGTTCTTACAATCTGACATCATCTTTTAGGAGGCATTGCAAAGGATGTCTTATTAATGGAGTTTAAATGGCAGGCATTTGCTTGAGGAACGGGGTTGATTGAGGGTTTATTGCACTTCGTATGCTTTTGAAATTTGGAATCATAAGGCATAAGGAAAAGACAGGGGTATACATCTTTTAATAAATAAAATACTCAACATTTCCAGATTTCACTCAGCGCTGCATAAGCAAACATGTAGCATGCACAAAGCTCTGCTGAAAGTACAGAACTTCTCCAAAAAAAAAACTTCGGATGCATCTCTTAATGGGTGATAGATTGACATGACTCAAGGAAATAAACCAGATTATCCTTTACCTGCTCGCCATGTCGATTGCCTCTTTGTTGGGAGGGGGAACCAAGAAACAAACAGAAGGGACCATAGCCTCATTTCCAGTGGGGCTGATCACTTTCCACTTGGTTCTCTGGGAATTGTCTTCCAGAACACACTCGTCATTTCTGCAGATGGTTATCTGTATGGGCAGCAAAAGCAAGACTGCAGTCAGGTATACGTTCCACCTGACACTTCCCCCTTCTCCCAAAAAGCACTCCGATGCACCCTGCAGGTTGTGGAGAAATGTCCTCCATCCAAGAGTTTGCCCCAATATTTCAGTCATTGTGACTGAACTCCACCCGCGAGTAGAAACCCTGCTTCCAGCTCAGAGCTGGCAAGAAAGCGCAGGAAAGAGCCATCAAGCGATGAGCACAGAATAACTTTACTTTTTTATTATTATTAATGAGAAATTTAATGCCACTTCTCCAGGAACATGGCCAAGGTAGCTTACTAAATTAAAAAAATAATAAAAACCAATAAAAGATATAAATTAAAGTCTGGCATTAAAAACCCATCCCATATACTAATGACTTTGGCCAAAGTAGGACAATGGTTAACCATTTCACATCTTGCCTGAATGTCACACCTCAGGGGATAGAGAGGGAAAACAGCTAAATTGCTAGAATGCATTCTCTTCCTCAGGGTGGCAGGAAGATCAGAATGACCTGGGTTGGGGGGTAAACTCTCAAAACAGAGACCATAAATTCTCTGGACCCACAGAAGCAGCTCTTATGGCTTCTGATCACAGAAGCAGAAAGGCATGCAGGACTAAGCTTTGACCTACGGACTCCATCTTGTCCATGTGACAAGGGCCAATGGAGAGAAATCCCAACCATGAGAACTAATGATGCTGAACTTTAAACGTCTTCAAGTCATACAAGCCTGTCCTATTTATCATAATGGGATCATAATGAATGTAGAGAAAGGGGAGTGCGTGTTTTCACCTTTTCCTTGTCCCTTTGTTCAGTCCGAATGCTTGAACAGAACATGTGTATTCTTTTTATTCATTTATTTTCTTTCTTACATTCTGAATGCTCTAAACCTGATCTCTAGAAACACACCATGCCTATTCAGTCCAGCTATCTGAAGTGTGGTAACGGGGAAGGGAACCAGTAAAGTTTGCCATTCCTAGAGCACAATAGCTTGAAATATCGAAGTTGTAATAGACCACCCCACTGTGCTAGCTTACAGGAGCAAAGCAAGAGGTGCAGCAACTAGGCAGAGCCTCTAAATGGCAACAATTAGTACTGAGTGCAAGACACACAACTCCATCTAGAAGAAGATATTATCAGTCATTGGTGGCAGCGCTTGTTATCCAATTTGTTTTTGGCACCCCTGGAGAGTGAGGGGAAGGGACAGTGGAGACTTGGAATCCCTGCAGGGTTTTCTGACCACCCAAGGACCAACCCGAAGGGATAGGAGAGGCCTGCAAGTCCGTTCCTTCACACAAGTCAACCCGTAGGCTTCCTGAACCCAAAACAGCCTTATCAACAACTTTTCTGACTTCTATCTGCAAGGAAAGATACTCTGAAATGGACCTAGACAACTCGTTAAAACGCAAGAAGAATATTTGAATGTCCTTCCTAATATTTAACACCCCCAACCATGGCCCAAACACTGCCTTTCCTCCAAATAAAACAGCATTTTGCATTTTATGCAATCCTTGAAACTATCCAAAGTGCTTCACAGACATTGCCTCGTAATCCTGCCAAAGACCCTCCAGTTCAATACTCCCGTGTTAGAGACCCAGGATTCAGGCTGCAAAATAGTGGTTTGCCTACAGCTAGTTCATTCAGTGTAGGTCTGGAATATATCCAAACACAGGACTCAAAGTCACAAATTTCTGATTCAAGAAATACTTCAAAAGTGAAAGTTTGCATTAAGTTTTACGTCCGCAGTTACTCGCTCACCTCAATCTGGCGATAGTCACAGATCGCCTTTACAGAGATGGTGTTCTTCAAAACATGGTCAGGGTTTCGTGGCTTCAGCTGAACAATGGTTTTGGACCTGCCCACTAAACTGGCAACAGAACTCTTGGACTGGATCAACTGCTCCTTTTCATCCTGCCCAAAACAAAAAGCAAAGCACCTTTGGGAAGGAAGTGGAGGGACCCCAAGAACGGTCAGTAGACCCTGTAGCCCGAGAATGAGGAATTTTTCAAGGGCTGGTTTGGGATCTCAAAGGCTAAAAAATAGTTATTGTGACTGTTTTTCCAAGCTGGGGGGAAGCGTGCGATGTTAAATATGGTACTATGGTTAAGTAGTATTAAACTTCAGGATCAACCAAATTTAATATTATTTCAGACAAGAGGATTAGTTATCTGCCATCCTCTACCTCCCCCAACAATCTTGCATGCACAATTATCAGAGTACTACTAGACCCAAATTCAGTATTATCTGTAGAACAGTAAGTTGTGCCAAAAGGCTCACACCCATTCTTTTTCAATGAAAAAACATGGGGGGAAGTGTTTGATCTTTGTGAAACAAGGCAATAAAATAGCCAAGGAATTGCATGAATAACTGTTCAGGAATATAAGATGATTTTACATAAGGAGTATAGAACCTGAGAGAAAGAAAGAGAGAGTGCAAAAGAGAGAGAGAGAGAGAGAGAGAAAGGAGCAAGAGTGCTTAAAAACAAGCTACCTGTGCCTGTCCCAGGGGAGCATGGTTGGAAGAAATACAACTTTAACTCATTCATTATGATAAAGGACGCATCACACACAGGGGACAAAGCTTTAATTTCCAAGCTTGTTTGGAAAATCTCCACAGACCCACATCGGATCTCAAGGTCTACACATATTACAGTTCTGGAGACTAAATCACTAAAAGCACTTCGCCTGTGCAAAAACAGAGTCAGAGAACATTTGGGGCTAATGCAATCATTCCTCAGACTTCTGAAACCCATTTTCTTTTGTGGCTATGGAAATACAGTGACTGCAACTTCCCTGGGATAAACCCCAATAAATAAGATGGGACTTACTTCTAAGTAGACCAGTTTAATAATGCTCCCAATGAGATCACCAGGGCTATTTTGCATCATTCCCTCCTTAACCCCATGCTGCCGGTTCTCTCTTGAAATCCTCCTGGCCTGTATTTTTAAACTTCTCCCTCTGGACCCAGCAATACATTCAGTGTACTATGGGAAACCTCCAAATGGCATGTAGATCAACCCAACTTCACTGACTGTCTCTGTGTTCCCTTTGGAGATGCCGGCAGAAGCACTTCAAGACACCAGGTAATTAATGGATCTTAACATTATGGCCAGCCCTTGGCACAGGTGGTCCCTATCAGCAGCATCCCCATGGACCATCCTTCTCAGTCATCAATGCCTCTTTCCGCCTCTCCACTCAGTCAAGCTCTTCGCTATTAGCATCCTTTCACTGCCTCCTTCTACCTTGGCTTCTGCTGTGTTGGTCCGCAGTAGAACAGCAGGTTTTGAGTCCTTATGGGTAGGGACTACATCAGTGCTGAACTGCTTCTGCCTGCTGTTGGTCCAAACTATATGATCAGATCTGATAAGTGGGTGTGCATGGGACGTTAAAGATTCCAGTATCTCCAGGTAAAGGATTTCAAGACAGCAGGTTCTGGGGGAAACTGCCTAAGACCCTGGGAAACTGCCTAAGACCCTGGAGAGCCACTGCAAGACAGAATATAGGTAATACCAGGATACAGAGATCCACAGACTGAATCAGCCTTCAAGGTACCCATTATGCATCACAGAGTAGGAGCAACAGCCAGAGCTAGCAAAAAAAAAAAGTGGCAGTCTTGAGTATCCCAAGCCACATGCAGAGTCACAAAAACCCAGAGTTTTTCCAAGGACACACAGGCAATACACCTGGGCAGCTAAGCAATGCGGATGTTGGAACAGCTGAAAGGAAAACAGGCTGAATTTCTTTTAATGCACAGAGCAAATAGCAATGCTCAGTCACCATACCAGCACAATCATCCGAACAGCTTAAGATTCCTGGATAAATAGGGATACTAGTTACAGCGTTAGACCAAGACAGAAAATCCAGATAAGGCTGAGATGCAGATAAGAGAGGATCTAAGGGCTTTCTAGTCCTCCGAGAGCTTTTGTGGCATATGGTGCCAAGCTGGCATGATTTCGGGAGCTGTCCAAGGAGTACCCACCATGGAATCCTGGAGCAGGTCCTCCAAGCGAGTCAGGCTCGTGTTACGATCACAAGAATACTTCCTTTTGATAGTGTCCTGCAGGCTCTTCAAGTACCCTTCTGAATCCCGGGCGTCACTGAAAAACTGCAATGGTATAAAGGGTTTCCCCACTGACCGAAAGATGAGAAAGAGGTTTCTTGTAACCTCGTTTACTAAAAATTGGAGCAAGAGTAAAATGTTGCATGATCAAGAAATCCTTTCTACGCCATTGGTGGCTTTTTCAGCATCAAAACAAACCAACCGAGTAACTGGGAAGGGGCCACTTTCTCCTATCAGTAACCTTATTAGAGCGAGAACTCTTTGGCTCAGCTCAAGACAGGGATGTTTTGTGAAGAAGGAAAAGAAAAACTGAACTTGCTATACATATACCTGCTGTTTGATTAGTAGGAAAGCAGGCAGGGAAGAATTAATGCCACCTTTGACTCTGGAGGGGAGGGCAAACCAAACTTTTCTCTCTAACTGGGAGAGAGACCTGCTAGAACGAAGCAGAAGCCCTGAGGGGGTTGGAGTTCCGGATCAAGACTCAGCTGGTAGCTGCGTGCAGCCATTTCTCAACCACAGAACATTCACCCTTTTTTGGAGAAACTTTCAGCTCCAACCATACCTGGAAGTAAGCCGTGTTTTCCGTCACATGCTGATCCACACACAAGCACAGCTGCTTAATCCACTGCCACTGAGTCTGCACGGCTGCACTGTATGCCTGGAAGAAGCACAGTGGAATGAAGTGCTTGCCCAACTGCAGGCTAGGTGGTCTCCAGAGAAACAGAGAACGGATGTTGCTGCCAACCGAGCCCCTCCTCCGCTGGGCCAGTGCCTGCTCCTTGTGGCCAGTTGGTTAGGCACCTAAAGAGCAACCTGCCGGGTTGCCTCTAGCAAGAAAAAATCACTTCCAGGACATCAGGCCAGGAAATTTTTCTAACATAAAATAGAATGCATTCTTTGATTGATTTCCTCACTGTGCCATAAATGGTTTACATATGACGGAGCTGGAAAGCAGCTTAATTGACATTTGAGGAGGAGGGTGCTAGTAATTTCTGCAGATTTATTTGGAGAGGCTGCTGTGAGGGTTTCACCCGGGAGGTGGTTTTAAACACAAATGAATATCTGTGCACAATATTCTAGCCCCACCCAAAGTTATCAATTCCGCAGGGCCCAAGGACATTTGCTACAGCAAAATACGGACCACTTTACATACGGCTTTGTACAGCTGCATGCAAACAATTTTCATGCTCCCGCAAAATGTTAATATGCAACAGATGCAATTCTGGTTATATGCATTTTTTACTGGTGCACATGCCAATGAACCGCAATTGGCTACGGCTCCCTGCTCTGTGCACGCACGCGCACACACACACACACACACACAGAGCAAGTGTACAATAGTTGCTACATGACATGTAAAGCAGCCCTCAATATACTCCTCTTGCCTTAAGCATACAAGAAGTTCCCATCCACACCAGCACAATCCCAGCACACATTTCCCTCCAAGTCACTCCTTACCTCCACGGTCTGCTTGGCCGGGTGATTTTCCAATGATAACAGCTCAGCTGTGTCTTGCAGGGAGCAGAACACATCCTGCTTCTCCTCTAGCTCCATTGTGAGCTCCTGTGGACCAGAAGCATGCAAAGGCCTAATTACATTTCCTTTCAGCAACACTGGACTTCTGTTGGCCTCTCTCTGTCTAAAGCAGGTATCCCCAACATGGTGCTCTGGATACCATGGCTCCCATCAACTCCATTCCTGGCATCTGCCAAGTGTTTTTAGAAAGTGGATGGAGCCAGGTGTCCAGTCCAGCAAGGTCTCTGATTGGCTGTGTGGATTTTAAAAACTTACTTTGGCAGCAGCTGCCATTACAGCACAAAAATCTTTACTGTGTGAATGAAAGTAAACTGCAGCAGCTACCATGTGGCTGGTTCCACCTCCTGTGGCAGCTATTTTGTAGCAGCCTTTTTGTGGTTTGTGCCCATCATACTGTGCCAGAATTCCAAAGGTACCCGCAGGCTCAAAAAGATGGGACCCCTGGTCTAAAGTCAGATGGGGGGCTGGGGGAGGGAGATGGGCCATGGCTGGATTTTTACACCTTCACCTTTTAGCAACAAAATGAGATAAGTCCCCTTCATGCATTTGAGAAGCTGAACCAAGGTAGCATGTGGGAACTCTTGACTCAACTCCACACCCAACCAATTAGTTTTCCTGGCTGTCTCTTGACAACTTATTCATTCCTTAGTCTGCTTATTTCATGAGGTAGCTACAAAGTTCAATGAGAGAGAAATGGTATACTCACAGAAAAGTACTAAGATCTATTAGGAACATATCAACACTCACACTCAAACACAGAAATCTCAGCAAGGCCAGTGGTGCAAGAGTGGCAGGCACTTTTCTGAGAATTCAGAAGTTTTGGTTAAGCTAAGGGAGAATCAGGTTTGGAAGAAGAACACAGTATTAACCTGGTCTTGCTCCCTCAGTGTTTCCAAATTCCACAAAATGTAAGTATCAAAAGGAAGAAAGAGTTGAAGCAAAGGGGGGGGAGTTTGATAGTCCTACCTTTTCCAAAATACAAAACTTCAGCAAGACATATGAACCTTTGTGGTTATATGTCCCCTTCTGCTTTTATCTCCAGCTAAACCCTCCCGACTTCACCTCTACTGACTGAAACAAGAACACACGGGTAGCATCATAAGCACCAGCCATAAACCAGCTTTTCCCACTCACCGAGAAATAGTTCCGCTTGGCTGCCATGTTGGGGTTGTTTTCGCTCCAGTCATAGGCCAGCTCCTCCTCTTCCTTTTCGTTTAGCCAAATTAATTCGGTCGTGGCTTGAGACACAAAACTGTACAAGCTCTGGAGATGGCGCAATCGAAAGCTGGAGGTCTCCTGCAGAGATAGGAAGGATTTGGTACCTTTGCTGGTTCTCTGGGGATCGTCTGCAAGCCACCAGACCTTCCCAAATACCCTTCCGGGAACTGCCTACAGCAAAGTGGCATCCAACTATTGCCTGGGGCCTTTCTGCACAATCCCCAACTGCATTTCAGTTCTTTGCAACAGCCACAGCTCTTGTGTCACAGATGCAACAGGAACACTGTGCTGTTGACAGTGTTCTTGTTGCATCTGTGCAAGTACAGCATAGAAGAGGGAAAGCACGTGGCTTCCAAAGCAAAGTTAAAAGCAGTCATGAAGGAATCTAAGTATGGGGTGGGAAGTGGAGAAGAGAGTTCTGTAGCTCCTCACTGCTGACACTCAACTTTGCATATCTTATCTCCACACACAGCAACAGGTGTGCTGCTTAAAGGGAAGGACTATATTTTCCAAGGTTGCAAAAAATCATGCTTTGGGGGACTTCAGAAATAGAACTTCACAAAGGGAGGATAGAAAGTAGATTGTACATCACAAGCAAGAAACAAAAGAACTAAACAGCCATCAGGTACACACACACAGAGGGTGAATTTTGAATGTGCGTGTCCCTGCTTTGAAACACTTGTGATAATGGGGGGGGGGGGGCTCAAAAGAGAAAGTAACACCCCAAGTCCCTTCTGGCTACACAAATCAAAGCGGCAAGAGACACTCACCATCAGTTTGCAGTATTGCGTCTCCAGCTTGGCCAGTGTCTCTGTGTAACTAGTACGGAAATTCTGGGACATTTTACCCTAAAAGGGGGAAACAAAATAGAAATTAAAAATCAGGAAACTTTTTTTTAAAACTTTCATTAAGTCGATGTATTGTTGAAGGCTTTCACGGCCGGAGAACGATGGTTGTTGTGGGTTTTCCGGGCTGTATTGCCGTGGTCTTGGCATTGTAGTTCCTGACGTTTCGCCAGCAGCTGTGGCTGGCATCTTCAGAGGTGTAGCACCACAAGACAGAGATCTCTCAGTGACACAGTGACACTGAGAGATCTCTGTCTTTTGGTGCTACACCTCTGAAGATGCCAGCCACAGCTGCTGGCGAAACGTCAGGAACTACAATGCCAAGACCACGGCAATACAGCCCGGAAAACCCACAACAACCAACTTTCATTAAGTCATCATTAACTGACAGTTGAACAACTGACCAAGAAGATTTTCAGAGTGTAATCTTTCAAGAGTCAGAACTCCTTTCTTCAGACTCTTCATGACACTGACCAAGGATCATCCTGGCTGTGTGTGCCCATCCCATGTTCGGTCACCTAAGCAACTTTTTAGACTTTGCAGGCTGTATCTGCCCGGTACTAAGAAGTGACGTTGACAGATTTCTACTCCCTGCGGCTGAATATGGTGCCTTCCATGAGGATAGTTTTAGAAGGGTAGTTGTGTTGGTCTGCAGTAGAACAGCAAGATTTGAGTCCAGTGGCACCTTAGAGACCAACAAGAACTCTCAAAAGGTTACACTCCAAACATCTTGTTGGTCTCTGAGGTGCCACTGGACTCAAATCCAAGATCAAGCTGCTACTGAAATTCTCCCATTCCCCAAATTCCACCTTTCCAAGCCACCCCAAAAACTGTGCCCCCAGAATAATGCACCACCAAAGCCCCAATCCAGGAAGCAACCCTGTCATTTCCCTTCCACACATCAAGATCTGCAACCAGGGAGGGGGTACGTGACATCCTGTGAGGGGTGCCCCTGCTATTACACTATGAATTGCTTGGATTCATCTCACATCTTCTCCATGCTCTATGAGATGCAGTGACTGTGCAGAACGGCCATCGCCCCTCCCAGATGCTGACGTGGCCCCTCCCTTCTCTAGACTAAGACTGGCTGCTTAGTTCTCTGCATCTCCACCTCTTCCTTGAAGTGGGGTAAAATCTGCCACCAGTTTTGCCTGCTTACCTCATACAGCCTGGCCTCTTTCACACTGGAGCCCAGGTCTTCTACGCTGGCGTGAACGTGTCGCTGAACCTCCAGTTGGGACTCCACGCTCGGCAAGTCGGTCCCCCACTCAGCCCGTTCCAGCTTCATCTGAAACCAGCATAGAAGGGGAAGCCAATCAGCATCAGTCATACTAAACAGGAGCAGAAAGGGACCCACCACCACCACCACCACCACCAGCAGCTACAGTCCCTTTCACACATACTGGGGCCAAGCCTCATGCCCACATTAGGCTGAATTGTCAAGGATGGTCTCCTCCACTCTTCCCCATCTCAATGAATGAGCACATTTTGGAAACAACAACATCCATGGAGCATGTTCATCTCTCACTGGACATACAGACAAGCGTTCCTGGGAACTGGCCCCCTGGCACAACTCTTTCCATGAGGAGATTGTCCACTATCAGAACCAGAGTATATTTTAGAAACAAATTAATAATTGAGTGCTGCAAAGTTGCAACCAACTCATAATGACCCTAGGCAAAAGAGGAGCAGAGGTGTTTTTGCCATTGTCTTCCTCTGCATAGCAACTCTGGTCTTCCTTGGTGGTTTCCCATCCAAGTACTAACCACAGCTGACCCAGCTTAGTTTCCAAGCTCTAGCAAGATCAGGCTAGCATGGGCTATGAGGCTGACAGAACCAGTTTAACCTTTTCTCCCCTATTTGTCCAGCTTACATCTGGACAAGCATAGTTTCGCCTTGCTCTTAAATCAACAAAACGATTTCTTCACTTAGCCTACAAAAATGACATCAATGTTAAGTTAAAAGTTAGCACAAAACCAAGTATAAAAATCTGTCACTCCCCCTTCCATAGATGCCCTCCACATCAGCTGAAAACCAGAGCAAACGGTGCATCTGATCAGCACAATCCAACATGGGCAGAAGGGGCCATTTATGCTGCCTGACCCACCTGCATCTCTTCCACCCAAGACAGCAGCTCGTACACGAACCGGAGGCTGCCCTCATCTTCTGAGGACGAAATGGCCACCAGCTCAGTGCGGGTCATTGGCTTCCGGAACCAGGAGGTAGAGGTGGTAGTGGCTGTGTGCGTTCCCTTTAGCAAGGGCTCGGCCTTAAGGTGCATGGTGCTCAATGAGGAAGGCTGCAGCAAGTCCAGGGAGGAGGGGGAAGAAAAGTGCCCCTTCCGGTAAAGGTTGGTGCATTCCAGCCTTAGAGTAACCAGCTCATCTTGAAGCCGGACAATCCTGGGAGAGAGCCGAGAGGAGGGAGGTCAGACTGTCATTCATAGCATCAAGGTGTCAGCTGGAGGGGGCAGTAATAATAACAACAATAACAACAACATTTGATTTATATAGTGCTCTTCAGGGCAATTTAATGCCGCACTCAGAGCAGTTTACAAAGTGTGTTATTATTATCCTCACGACAATCACTCTGTGAGGTGAGTGGGGCTGAGAGAGCTGTGACGGACCCAAGGTCACCCAGCTGGCTTCCAGTAGAGGAGTGAGGAATCAAACCTGGTTCTCCAGATTAGAATCCTGCCGCTCTTAACCACTACACCAAACCCAGACACATACGACCCAGGCTTTCCCCCTTCTGCCCATACTTAGAACACATCTGCAGAGGGCTTTGAGAAAGGGGCCAGAAATATTAATCTTGCCCACTGAAGGCCCACCAGGAAGGTTTTCATCTCCTTATCCCAAATATGGCTTGTGGGGGGGGGGGTGTCTCCTCTCTCTTAGAGACTCAGCAGTGGGTGGGTACAGAGATGCATCCCAGTATAATTCCACTTAGTAGTGGCCATCAAGCCTAGTGTGAGGCAAGACAAGGTGCCATCTCATGCACAAGATCCAGGATGCCATTAAGCATGGGAGAGTGGGAGGCAGGGGGATTCTGGGCCATGGAGGAATCCACCAGGAAGATCACCCAGGTGATCTTGACTGGAGCAACAGGAACAGCAGAAGAGCAGAGAAAACTCTCGAGCAGTGCCCATACATTGCAACTGGAGTTGGGCAAGGGGGCCTGGTGGAATGGACTACCTCACAAGACAGGCATGAAGTTAAGTGTCCCTTTCCCCTTTCCCAGTATTGCCATGACATACTACCTGTTGAACATCTAGTCCCAACCGGGCATACATCAACACCACTTACTTGAAGACAAGCTCCTCCAGCTGGTAAAAGTTTTCATCCCGGAGTATCTGAACATCTGCCTGGAGTTGGCGGATGAGCCCTTCACACTCCTGGAGGTACATAACAACGTCGGATTCATACTGCACCAGCTGACCTGACTCCAGGTGTGCTTCATCCTGGGGGAAAGAGGGTCCAAGGTTGTTATAGTGAGATGCTTGGTGACAGATAAACAAGGTTGATGAATCTGTACAGGCTTCTATTATTTTAAATTATGTCACTAGTGAACTCCAGCTAGCCAATGGCTGAAACATAATGATGTCATGGAATGTTCACCAATAGTCCATGGTGAAGAAGTTAACAATTCAACAGCCACTCAGCAGTGGGGTGGGTGGGTGGGTGAAAGGTTCGTTCATTCATCTATGGCATGGAAATGAGCAAGGCTATATGTAGAGCCAGCATGGTATAGTGGTTAGAGTGTCAGAATAGGATCTGGCAGACCCAGGTTCAGATCCTAAACATGCAATATTAACTTGCTGATGACCTTGGGCCAGCTGCACTCTCTCTGCCTAACCTACCTCACTAGGCTGTTGTGAGGATAAAATGGAGGAAAGGAGGACTATGTAAGCCACTCTAAGTACCCACTGAGAAGAAAGCTAGGGTACAAATGAAGTAAGTAAATAAATAAATAATAGCCTGGGAAGGAAGGGGAACGGACGGGATGGAGAAGACCTTGAGGGCTGAGGGACAGGGTGCCAAGTTGAGAGACAGGATGCCAACTAGAGGCCTGGAAACAACCAGGACAGAATGAGAAGCAGAGATGGATGAAGGAAATCCTCGGAAAGGAGAGACTAAAGAGAACTCCAGGAAACTCACTCACTTCCAACAGACACAAAGGAGTGGGGTACACAGTTAAGTATGGGAGTTTGAAGGCTGTGGATCAGGATAACAAAGTACAAAATTTGATACATCTATTTGAAGTAAACCAGACCTGATAAAGGGCCTATTTTTTCCATTACAGGACTATTTTTGATTGCCCGTATTGGTAAGGCATAGGCCTAAAGGGAAGGCGTTCCCTGGCAGCAGGTGTAGCCAACAAGAAGATAAAAATCAAAACTCACCGCCTGCAGCGTGTTTCTTGCCAGGGTGAGTTTTTCTTCACAGCTGAGAGTCCCATTCTGAATTCTGTTTGCAATCTGTAGCAGCAATTCCAACCTGCACCAAGAGAACCTACCAGTTTAACACTGTCTTTATTCTCTTCCTGCAAATACAAACTCATTTCTGGGTTGTTGTTGTTTTTACAGTGTTCTCTCTTGCATTAAAAATTCAGGTTCAACGCAACAATTTCCAGCAAACTATCAGAGCTTTTTACTTCCACTTTAGCACCTCCAGCATCCCCATCCACAAGTGGTCTTGCTGCAGTAAAACGGTTGCGGGAGAGCATGCTGGCTCTGGATCCAGCGGTGATGATGGCAGACCAAGATGATGTTCTAGAGGGATCCTGCTATTTGCTTTGAACAGACTCAGGTAAGAGCTTGGGAGCCTTTCTGGACCCAACCCTTCTCTTAAAACAAATGAGCACGGGGGCCAAAAACACTTTTTCAATGTTCCACCTAACACAGAAGTGATCTTCCTTAGGCTCAGCCACCTAACCATGATGATCCATGCTACAGTAACCAGGAGATTAGACTACTGTAATGTGCCCTTAGAAGCTTTAATTGGTTCAAAACATGAGAAACCTAATATCTTACTAGAGCTAGCTACTTTGCACACCAATTTTGTAGTCCTTGCTCAAGTTCAAGGAGCTGGTTCTTATTTTTAAAGCTCCTCACAAGTTGGGACCAACATACTTGAAGGACCATCTCTCTACATCTGAACCCAATGCAGCAATTCTGCTCGTCCCAGCAGGGGCCTGGATCTGCCCTCACCCAATCCCAGGTCTTCACTGAAGCAGATGCTATAGGAGGGAACCGCCTTCTCGAGACAGTTCCACGTTGCACTATTGAAGATGACATTTCAGGGATTTTTGATATCATTGCATTTGTAATCTGCTTTGTAAACCTATTGTTTTAAGAGTTTGCTTTTTGGAATTGTGGATTTACAGTAAGCTGCATAAGATCTTTTTAATCAGGAGACAAACAGGACACAACTTTTTCTTGAAAAATAAATATACATTAATTCCACACTATAGCATATCCTCATATTTTTGAACTAAACATTCATAAGCCAGGCCTAGACAGGTTACCCCAACAAGAGGAATGCTGCCCGGCATGTGGGTGGCATCATGTGTGTTATGTAGGTGTTCTTTCCAATGTCCATAGGACACATCCTGCTAGGACCAATTTCTGAGCAAATCCTCTGTTGCAAGAGCCAGGATTTCCACAGATTCACAAAAATGCTAACACAAGGGATGCTCCCGATGGATTCTAATTTGTTTATTTTTATCTGAAATATTTCTATACCACCTTTCCATCCAATTCAGGGTGACCAAGGTGGAGAACATTAAAATATGTCAAACATTAAAACACTTCAAATATTTAAAACAGCACTTAAAATACAAATATATATATGCATTTATTTATTTATATCACACTTTTCCCCCCAGTTGGGACTCAAATCAACTCGCTCTCTCTCTCTCCCCCTATCTCTACCTACCTACCTGATATTTAAAACAATTAAGCAAAACACATAAATACACAAACAGGGAGGAGGGCTAATAAGAGTTAGTGAGGAAATGCCATAAAAACAAAATTCTTTACAAAAAAAGTTGTCTTTGCTGGCAGAAGACAAAAATATAGAGACACACCGATGGTTAAATCTGTCTGGGGAGGGAGTTCCAAAGTTTTGGCATCACGACCAAGAAGGCCCTTCATTGGGTCGACACCTGTCTAGCCTGAAATGGTGGGGATACCAAAGCAAGGCCTCCAAAGATGACCAGGGAGGCCGGGTAAGTTCTTATGAGAGTAAGTGAGTATGTTGTATATGGAATATGCAATGCTTCTCTGGCATCCAGTTCCATGGCAGTGGCTATTGACTGAGGCTTTTCAAAAGCCATATGCACCTGGCAAGGCCCAGATGAACTTGAATCAAAGTGTTGCTTGTCTTCTGTTCTCAAGAACGGAAGTCTTCAACCATGGCAGGAATTAGCTTTGGAGCAACTAGTTTGGACACAACTCAGACTCTTAAGTTTTACACCGGACTGCCATTTATGTTTCATTTAATGCTCTGTTTTATTATTGTTGTGGGTTATTTTCTTGTAGGTTACTTGGACAATAGCCACAAGAAGGATCCTTACCTGAGAATCTCCCCCTGCTTGCTGCTGGATTTGAACTCACAAAGTCTGTACCCCTGCCCTTGAGTCTGATAAGCCCTGGGACATCTGTGACCACAGGTGCTATTTTGCATCTAACAAATAGACTACTCTTCTTCAATAGTCCACCCAGATTAACTATGCTTACTTCAAATAACCAGGAACAGGACAGATCTTACACAGTTATATTCACAATCAGGGCTGCTTATTTTGAATGCCACTTTATGAACAAAGTGCTTCACAACTGCTGCTATAGTCATTCTCACATCAACCTGGGAAAGCTTATTATTTGTATCTACAGCTCATCACCCACCTTTCTACTGCTGGCCGTAGCAATTTCTCACGCTCCAGCATCTCTACTATGAGCTTGCCCCATGCTTCCTCCACGTCGTTGGGGTGATATCCCTGGGGCAGCTTAATGCGGCCAAATTCAATCCAGGTCTAAAAGGCATAAGGGAAAACAACTGGTGTCTATAGCCAACTGTGGCATTTCTGGTTCCCCTGGAGAGGCTGCACCCCCTCCCCTGGTCCTGCCCCAGAGGTCACTTGGTCAACCAGATCAGATGAGCTCCTATCTGCTCCAGTTTTCCCGTGGGACTAAATCCACTCTAACATGCACACTGACCTCCCCTCCCCTCTACCGCCTCAAAACAGCAGTTTTCACCACTGAGTTTTTTAAACCCAGTTTTTCTGGGTCAACAAGCATTATTTATTTATAATGCTTTCTCAGTGAGACTCAACAACACAGTTGTGGTTCAACACAATCAACAGCTGGCGCATTCAATAAACAGCATTTAGTCTCATACGCATTATAGGGGAAGATCTAACAGGGGTACCAAGTTAACATTGTCATCCTTCAGTTGCTAACCACCCCACTCACCTAAAAGGTGAGACAAATAGTGCAATTCTAAATAGTTACTCCAGTCTAAGCCAATTGATTTCAATGGGCTTAGACTGGAGTAACTTTCTGTAGGATTGCACTGTAATTTCCCCCACAGCTGGGCATTTGGTGCCTCGTCTTGATAGCTTCAGGTGTCAGGCAAATAAAATCACTTTTTACTCAATTTTTTAATAGGATTAATAGTTTTTATTAGGATTTTTTAAAACGTCAGCTTCATATTGTTGTTCTGTGATTTAACTGTATTATGTGTTTTAATGATAGCAGAGCCATTGTTGCACCCTATCCCATAAGCTTTGGATCATGCGCATATCAGTTTTAAACAAGTGAAGAAATAAAATAACAAACCCAAGAAAAAACAGCTGCTAGCTTTGGAGCTTACAGCCCTATATTTTTATAGAATTTTTAAAAGGCAAAACTGATGTTGAATACTGCATATTTTTAAACAGGGCTTTCTTTCTGGGAAAAGAGGTGGTGGAACTCAGTGGGTTGCAGGAGGAGGTGCCCCTGGTACCACATGCGCGCACGCAAAGTGAGCTCACACTTCCAGGACCAATGGCAGGAGGAGGTGCCCCTGGTACCACATGCGTGCACACAAAGTGAGCAAAGTGAGCTCACGCTTCCAGGACCAATGATGTCACTTTGGGTCAGCTGGAATAAGAGGGGAGTTTTTAAAAGTTTAAATCACCCTCAGCAAAAATGGTCACATGGCTGGTGGCTCCACCCCCAGATCTCCAGACAGAGGGGAGTCTGCCCTCCGCACCGCTCCAGCAGCACGGAGGGCAATCCAAACTCCCCTCTGTCTGGAGATAAGGGGGCGGGGCCACCAGCCACGTGACCATTTTCAAGAGGTTCCGGAACTCCGTTCCGCCGTGTTCCAGCTGAAAAAAAGCCCTGTTTTTAAAAACAAAACCACAATGGTTGTGCATCCCAACCCGCCAAGACCATACCTCCAGCAGTTTATACAGTTCCTCAATGTTTCTTTTCTCTTGCTGCTTTGCTGGGATCTCTGTTTCTTTGAAGTGTATGTACTGGTTATAAAGTGCCTGCAAGCATAGAGACATAAGAAGAATCACCACATGTGACTATTTTATTTGTGCTGAGGAAATACTAAGCAGTCTCCTCACCCACGGGGTCTGTCTTAAGTGTTAACCAATGGTAGCAAATAGCAAGCAATGAGAGACTCTGGGAACAATTCCGTTTGAAGCCCTCCTTGAAATCTACTGGGTTGAGTCTTAATGGGTGGCCTGCTTAAAACTTAAAACAATTAGAGGTATTTTTTGTCAATGAAGTGGCACAGAAGGAGGAAAAGAAGCCCACTCTTCTCCAGTACCATGGCCCCAATCAATATTCTGTCTCTCCCACCTGCAACAGGTGCTTTTAAGGCCAAATCATACACTTGGAATTTATTTATTTACTTTATTTATAACCTGCCTTTCTTCCAAATGGTGACTGAAAGAGGCTTACATCATTCTCCTCTCCTCAATTTTATCCTCGCAACAACTCTATGAGGTAGGTTAGTCTGAGAGTGTGTGACTGGCACAAGGTCACTCAGCAAGCTTCCATGGCAGAGTGGGGATTTGAACCTGGGTCCCTGAAATCCCAGCCCAACACTCTCACCAGTACACCACACTCTAACTGCCCCACCAATCATGGAACTGGCGGCTTCCCTTTCCTTTCCAGGACCATGTTAGAGACAGGAACCTAAGATAGAAATGCGTGACCCAGTGAAATTGTTCTTGCATCCAGACTATCTAAGAGCTGTCCACAAGAGGAAGTGGCCAAAAAAGGACTCTCTCCTGCCAGCCAGTCCAGCTGCCTAAACAGAAGAGGGCAACATCTTTGGGCTTTATGGCTTCCTGGAAACCGCTGGTTACCATGCTGGTAAATAAGATATTGGACTAGAGGGGCTTTTCATCTGATACAGCTCATTCTTCTGATGTTTTAAAGGTGGGTTTTGTCACAAGCTTCTAATGCAAAATGCCCAACTTTCCGCTTCCATTTAAAAGGCCTCTTGCTTAGACATACTGATAGCTTCTTCCAACTAAAAAAAAACCCTTATGGAATATCCATCAAGGTTTCCTGCACAAACCCTATTGAAATGAATGGGACTTTTGCACAGAAGATATTCCTAGGAAGGACCAACAAATTCCTAAAGAACCATCTGTTTACAGCTCCTCCAGAGATATCCATCTACTTGTGGCAGAACTCCTGGAGGAAAGAAGGCAGGGGGATGATACTCCTCTTTAGCTTTCCATAGCTAGGAATCTTTTTTCTGTCTCTCTTGCTGTTCTTTCCCCTCCAGAGCTGCTTACTTTCAGCTCCTATTGCTAGTCTCAGACTCATGCTTCCATGCAAACGGTGTGTTCTCTCAGGGTACTGAAAACGACACTGTTAAGACATTCAGCTGCTAAGAAAGCCTTGGTCGATTTCATTTTTAATACTCTAGGAAAGCACCCAGCGATTTGGAAAATATTCAAATGCCAAGTTTGTCAGATTGTTCATTGGATGTCTTACAGATTCGGATCCAATCTGATGAGCAGCTCCAGAGTGGAAAGTGCAATTCAGTGACAAAATACGATTACATCAGATTTGGAAATTCTACTGCAGTGAACTCTCAAGTCTATATCCTGCAACCCAGCCACTAGAATTACTATTTTCCATTTAGGAACACACACACCCCTACAGAGTTATCACTGTTGCCCAAGGCCTGCAGCTACAATTTTGACAGGGTATTTCCAAAAAGTAATTTGAATTCCAAAGTTGAACTGATACATTTTTACAAGCTTTGATTTTGGGGTCAATGTTCATATGTTTGGTGAAGAAGGACCCTCACAAAAACTACAAGCTTTTCTCCAATTTTTGTCCAGGACTTGGATTCTAGCCAATTTAAGCAACTCAACTCAATTGCCTCCAGAGTAATGTATAGATATCCTTCACATGCACAGACCACACAGTTAAACCACAGTAGACAACAACACATGGAATTTAAAGAGCTCGGTGATCCTGGGGCTTGGCAGACCAGGTATGGTAAGGCAGAGTTCCTTCTTATGTGCTCTGAAAGGCTCGCCCACGTAAGCAGGAACTTCTCAGAGTCACATTCTAACTTCCTCGCCTCTATGGCATGCAAGCACTTCAACTGATCACTACTAGTAACTCCCTTCCTGCATTGCCCTGGATTTATTCTAGTTTTACAGATGGGCAAACCAAGGCCGTTTTCATACTACTAACCTGCTTCCGTAATGTTGCAAAACGTTGCGCAAAAAATGCAGAAGATAGTGTCTTCTTGTGAGAGTTTTGCGCGATGTCGCGCAAAACTCTCACGAGAAGACGCTATCTTCCGAGTTTTTTGCTTGACGTTTCGCAACGTTACGGAAGCAGGTTAGTAGTGTGAAAACGGCCCAAGACTGTGAGGCATGACTTGACATACATCCTGTCCACTTCTCTGCACAACCAGCGCTCAGTTAATTGTCATCTCAGGGCTGTTTCCCCAAGCTAACTACCTCTGTCTATGTGAGCAAGGAATTCAGAGCATCTCAGCCATCCGTATTTGCTTAGATTATTCCCAAGTTCCTGCTTCTCTGCACACTGTGACCTCTGCATACCATGGAGGTTATAACTCTGCTTATTTCTTCATACACGATGGAAGAGGAAGAGTTTTTGCAAATAATAAGCCGTTCTTTGCAGCTTGACCTACTCTTTGAATAGGCACACAAGTATGCAAGTTAGAGATCAGTTGCAACTGATTTGTGTGAATAGACTCTGAGCTGGGATTTGTCCCCAGGATCCTACATCCAATCCTCATCCAAATCTCCCCAGGAATTTCGGGGGGGGAGGAAGGGGGGGGGCTTCCAGAAATCATCTGCTGAAAAGTTAGCTGCGCTGCAAGTAAAGAAGCGTTCCCAATTTTTCTGCAAGGAGTACACCCAAAGCCTACCTTGAGCTCTACAGGGTTTTGGGGAAATGATTTGTCAGACATCATTATCGTGTGCTGCTTGATCCAGGAGATGAGCGATTCCACATGGTTCTGATATTCGAGCCACCGTGTGTCCACCTCCTGCAGAAAGAGGAAGAAGGAAGACCATTTATAGAACGGTTACTAAAGGCAGCTGCCCTAAATCAAGAGTAGGCACAATATCAAGCAGAGAATGGAAGAAGAGTTAAGTTACATGTTTTCTCTGCCAAAAGATGGCACCTGACCAACTTGGGACAGATAAAGTCTAAAGCCTGGCCCTCTGCATTCAACAACATTGTAAAATCAGGTGATGGTAAAATGGACTGCAAAAAAAGAGGATCACATTTAAACGTTTTCTTACATTTAAAAGGTTTCAGACATTGGGAAGTGTTAAAAAAATGACACTCCTGCTACTGCACAAACATGTGCAATGGTACTGTCTATTCTACCAGCATGAGACTTTACTAATTCACTCACATTACCTCAGCCTGTTACTAATTCGCAGTCTCTCAAATCGAGGAGATTACAGTCTTTAAAATAGCAGGTTCAAAAGTGCTTGTGGAGAAATGCCCTCCGCTATGGAATCCACCTTGGTATTTTATTAATTGGGCCTATACCCCACACATGCTCCAGAGACTGCAAAGCTGGTAAAAGAGAGGCAAAAGGAAAACAACAGGAGAGAACTCATCTGTCTCCCAAGCACAGAGCTTAGTAGTGCAAACATTTCTGGCCATTTGAAGAACAAAAGATTTAATATCTGGAATGTTACATCTGAGGGCCAGAAACTGGGTCAGCCAAAATGCTAGATAATAATTTCTTCCTCTTGCAGCAGGAAGATCAGGAATGACCCAGAGGGGGGTGGACTTTCAAAGGGGAGATTATAAATTCTCAGAGCATGAGGATGAAGCGCTCTCATCTTTTGGCTTTTGGCCAGGGAGGGTCAAGCACTGCTGGACTAAACCTTCACAAAGGGACTCCATCTTGACCACATGTTGAGGGATAATGGCTGAATCCACACTTACTGGCATAGTGCTAAACAGCAGGAACGATAGCATCTTCCTGGCACATTTTATGACACCATCGCGCCACGATGCTGCTCTCATGGAGCGATGATGTCAGAAAAAGCGTCAGGAAGACGCTATCATTCTGACTGTTTAGCGCTATGCCGGTAAGTGTGGATTCAGCCAATGGGTCATCTAGGTTTTTTTACTACCCTTTAATTCCCCACCACCACACACACCTTCTTCTAAGGAGATTAAGCCAACATACACAGCTCTCCCCATCTCCAGCATCCCTGACTGCTGATCACCCACCCTGCTTTGAAATTGGTCCCTCAGCAGATGGTACTTTCAAGTAAAAGCACCTTCCTACTAGCCAAGTTCAGCCTCCTCTGTTTTTTTTCCTGCCCACCACCAAAAGGAAAGCATCTACCATTCCTCCTCATCCTGACATCTTTTTAAGTATTTGAAGATGAGGATGCCTCTTTAAGAGATACATACCATTCTTCCTCATATAACAGAAGGCCACTATCTGTCATGTATGCCTGCCTGCAGTACATGCCATGTGTATGTAATATGCAACCTATTAATCCTCTCACCCTATGGAGAGTTCTGAGTACCATTCAATGCCTGTTGTTTGGAAGTTCAGTGTGTTATCTCTGCTTTTGAAGTTAAACACTTTCACTTCTGTAGCCAACGGCCTTGAGGCCAGATGCAGCTAATCTTAATTGTATCTTCCCTGAGAACAAGGATGATTTCATACCTAATTTGCTATTGTTGCTTATCGTAGTCTAAACTCTGATACTTTTTGTCTCTGGCATTTGTGCCAGAATTCCACGGGCTACTAACCTGGGGCGGGACATTATCCTATAACCAACCATGCTTTCCTTCAATACGTCACTTCTGCCAATTCCACTGTCTGAGCACCTTGAACCTGATAGATCTCTAATAAAAGTTACTTCAACCAATGCACCTGTGTGATTGCTGTGAAGAACTTGGGGAATTACTTGCCAAGGACTGACACTATCCACACTTCCTGGTCATTTGAACTAACCTTCCCTTTCCACATACGTACGCCCTTTTTGTGCTGTTCTCTAAAGCTTTTTAGGACAAGCCCCCTCCAAAAGCTAGTTGGGTAACAGATGAAATATTCAAACCAGATCAAACAAGCAGCAGCAGAACTTACAGTGGCACTGATCCCTTCTCCTCCCTCTGGGACTTTGGGAAAGGCATCGTAAATTGAAGACACGTAAGTTATGACAGACTTTTCATCCGGTGAGGG
Organism: Eublepharis macularius; assembly: GCF_028583425.1. Taxonomy (NCBI): domain Eukaryota; kingdom Metazoa; phylum Chordata; class Lepidosauria; order Squamata; family Eublepharidae; genus Eublepharis; species Eublepharis macularius. Next base: position 37,915,349 of record NC_072804.1, on the reverse strand, counting down.
GACATCCACATCTAAGACAAGAAAGGAAAAAATAAGTCAGAAGAAAGGAAGCCTAAATGCTACACTTTTGTTTCGCGAGCCATGAAGAGAAGTGTTCTACATGCACAGCAAATCCAGAGGATACCAGTTTTCCTAGGCTATTTGTCATTTCAAACCTTCAGTTCCCCAACATAAAACATATACTCTCTGCACACAGAAAATTACAAGGCCAGAGAGAAGGCAAGCTTAGAATCCTCCTCTCTAATATGCTCATTAATTATCTGAAGGGAGCTTTTCCTGCACATTGGGGTAACAAGCAATCCTCCGTGCCTGTAGCTCAGGAAAAGTCACATCAAATGAATTTGTAGGATGTATAAATTGGTTTCTAGCTTTTTTCAGCGGGAACGTGGTGGAACGGAGTTCCGGCACCTCTTGAAAATGGTCACATGGCCGGTGGCCCCGCTCCCTGATCTCCAGACACAGGGGAGTTTAGATTGCCCTTTGTGCCGCTGGAGCGGCAATCTAAACTCCCCTCTCTCTGGAGAACGGGGGGCAGGGCCACCGGCCATGTGACCATTTTTGCCGAGGGTGATTTAAACTTTAAAAAACTCCCCCCTTGTTCCAGCTGACCCGAAATGACGTCATTGTGTGGTCCTGAGTTCCACCACTGAGTTCCACCACCTCTTTTCCCAGAAAAAAGCCCTGGTTTCTAGAATGGTCCCTGTCTCTGTATCGGTAGCAAAATATATCAGCTCTAAAATGTGCCATTCAATCAGACATCTTCAACAGAACTACAAACCTGAATGAATGAATTAGTGTAAATCTTTTTACTTTATGACGAAGAGAGCTGTGGCTTTCAAAAGCCTATGCTACAATAAAGTTGGTTAGTCTTAAAGGTACTACTGGACTCTTTGCTTTCTTTTACTTTATGCAATTCAACAACAGTAGACAATCTGATATCTATGTGGATCCCAACTCCTATTTCTTTGTTTTAAAAAAAAATAGTTATTCAGACAAGGGCTGGCTTAACTTAGACACTATCCATTTTCCTCCATATTTTTTTTTTTTTATTTTTTCAATTTATATACCGCCCATCCCCAGGGGCTCTGGGCAGTGAACAATTAAAATCGATAAAAACAAAAACTAAAATCAATATACAAATAATAAAACAAATTAACAAGGTGCAGTGGTGGGGAGAACCCTCCCCCACACCAAAGGTGGGAGGCTGACATGGCACCGCCCCCTTCAATCACCGAACGCCTGGCGGAACAGCTCTGTCTTACAGGCCCGGCGGAACAATAATATATCCCGCTGGGCCCGGGTTTCCATTGACAGAGCATAAACATGAAAAACAGTGCCAGCATTTTAAAGACTGGCCAATCTGCTCAGAAACAACATTTTACTTCAGCACAGAGCTGCCACCATCTAATCCTTCGGCACAGAGACCAACATGAAGAAAAGTCGTATCTAACCCCTCAAATGCAATACAGGCAAGAGTTTTTCTCACAAAAAGTCTGTAGATCCATATGAATCTCACAAAATGCCTGAGGGAGGCCGCAGCCCTGCAGCCAGATCTTCAGACCTGCTGCTTCCCCCCTCACCTTCTGCATCCAGCAATCTGGTGACTCCAAGCCGTTCCGCAATCTCAAAGGCCTGTTCCAGATTCTCTCTGCCGCTCTGGATCTGAACCCTCTCCATATCGACAAGATCCGGCCTGCAGGAAACAGCAAAAAGATGGTGCACATTCACTTTTTGGTGCTGCCTGAAACTTCTGCTGGGCGAGGAGAGGACACCCTCCCCAACCCTCTGGTAAAGCATTTCGTAGTCTATGGTACCCTTCAAAAATCTAAAAATAGGACACTTTAACCTCTTTCCTTCATAAGTGGAGACTCAAAATGTATCTCAAGTAGCTAAGCAGTTTCCTAGGAAGCCAAAGACAGATATATTCATACTCTAAGATATCCAGGTTGCAAGAAAGTCTGGAAAAACAGACTTTTGGAGCGATTCTAAGCCAGTCTATTCAGAAGTAAGCCCCATTACTCAGTGGAGCTTACACGCAGGAAAGTGCCCTTAGGATCGCAAAAATTTCTCTAGAAACCAGCATATGATGTGAACTCCAAAATGATTAAAATTATTTCCAGAGCACCCAGAAAGCTGAAATTAGGCACGCAGGTAGCAAAGCACAGATTACTAGATATGTATGAATACAGTAGATTTTTGCGCCCAATACTCCAAACTCGAGGCACAAAATCAACACAAAGGCCAACAATCCAGGACAGAGTGCAGTGATGTATGGGGTAGAACTGTTTAGCTATGGGAATTCTTTTAAACCTTGATCATTTTTAAGGATTCAAAAGTATCCAACTTCAAAATTAAGACTGGAAATTCCAGAACTTGGGATTCACATGAGTCAATTCCAAATTGACAGAAGAATCTGTGTTAGCTCTAGAATTTGCTACCAGGGCAGGCGGCTCTTACCTGTATCTGTGAATAATTGCATTGAACATCTTTCCATCGCTCCAGCAGGAAGAGAAGTTGGTGCACTTTATCCCCACGTAACCTGCTGTTACTTTCTGGGTCCACAGAAGGAGCTTCTCTTTGGCAGACATGTCTCCAGACTCACCACTGATGTAGATGTCAGAAATCTGGAAGAGAAGATGACCGCAGGCACAGAGTAGTAACCCCACTTGCAGCAAGGCCTTGCAAGACACAAGCAGCAGCCTTTAAAGGGTGAGCAAGATCTGTAGAAGATGATGGCCACACAAGCACAGAATCCTGTAGACGTGAGGGTACCTGCTATGGGCATGAAGTTCCGGTGGGAGACAGGAGGACACAATCCAACAGAAAAACTCCCCCACGAGACCCAAAGTGCACTGGTGTAATTTTGCTTCATTTCAATGAAAATTAAGTTTTGCGTAGGAGACCTTCCCTGGCTGACTATGTCCTATGAGAACATGAGGAGTGAGTGCTGTTTGGATTGCCCATCTCAGACACCAAATTTCTTGTACCGGTTCTGAAAAGTGGAATCAGAAGTCTTCCCTACTGGAGACTATTATAGCTAGTGACTGGACAGCATCAGGGCTTTTTTTCCTGGGGAAAGAGGTGGGGGAACTCTCACCCGGGGCGGCTCCTGGGAGGAGGTGATGCCCCTATCACTACATGTGCATGTGTGCAGCATGCGTATGCTCCCAGGACTGCGCAATGTCACTTCCAGGAAGTGATGTCACCACGTAGGCTGTGGCTGCCCCGGGAGTGCTCCTGTGCTCCACAGGGGGCCCGATTTGGCCTGGATCTGGCCAAATTTGGCCCGGAACAGGCCGCTGTGGTGCGGGGGAGCATTCCTCCACCCTGCAGCAGCCTGATCCGAGCTGTTTTGGGCCAAAACTGGGCATGGAACGGCCGCTGCCGTGCACGAGAGCGCTCCCCCGCTCAGCAGCAGCCTGATCCTGGCTGTTTAGGGTCCAAATTGGGCTGAAATGAGCCCAAAACGGCCAGGATCTGGCCTGAATCAGCCTGGAACAGGCTGCTGCCGCACGGGAGAACACTCCCCCACCCGGCAGCAGCCCAATCCTGGCCATTTCAGGCCCAAACTGGGCCAAAATGGACCTGAAACAGCAAAGACTGAGTCCGAATCAGCCGGGAATGGGCTGCTGCCACATGGGAGAGCACTCCCCTGCCTGGCAGCAGTCCATGCCAGGCCATTTTGGGCGTGATCCTGGCCATTTCGGGCCAAAACTGTGCCAAAATGGGCCCAAAACAGTCAGGATCAGGACGTTCTCCCCCACCCCCATCAGGAGCAGGCTTATCTTTGCTCTAGGGGAACTGATCTCTGTCTGGAGATCAGGAGGCGAGGCCACCACAAATGGAGAGGTGCCAGAATGCTGTTCCTGAGTGTTCCAACAGAAAAAAAGCCCTGGACAGCATCCTCCAAGAAGGGGTGCTAATTCCCAGAGTTTGGCATTGTATTCTCATATTACTTTAATCCATCGTAAACGGCTTCCAAAAACATTTGATCAACAAGTGGAACATGAATCTTGCAAAAAGCAAGCCAGTAGTCGAGAAATCACAGTTTAGTCCTGGACAGGGCATTAAAGTGGAAGGAATTATCAGGATGCATTCTCCTCCCCAAAGCCAGGTATTCTACCCACCCTTCCCTCCTTGCAGACTGACCCATATTGCTGAGGCTGGAGCGTGCCAACAGCAGAGGGAGGAGGCAGCATGCTACAGAAAAGCTTGATCTAGTTGATGTCCTAATTCCCAGGGCCAAGGTCCTTCGTAATCTGTGAATCTGCCACCCGCATCACAAGCAAAACAATGAATGTGAGCAAACCTATCCATCTAGTCAGCCCAAAGGAAATGCATTCATCTTCTTGTCTCAGCTTATCAAAACACTCCTGAATGATCAAGCTCTCTAGGAAATGTACCGCATATAAAACAAAAGCTAAGAACTAAATCCAACAAAGCCCAAACCAAAAGCACAACCACAAACAAGGCAGGGAGCAAAAGCAAAGCAGCAACAAAGCATCCATTAAGGGGCTCCTAAAGGCTGGGAGGAACAGACAGGTTCCCATCCTTTTCATAACAGTCGATGGTTGAGAAGCCGCACCAATGTCCCAAGGGATCAACACTTGTGGTACCTCCACCAAGAAGCCCCCCCACACTTTCAATTAATGGGAATGCATAATACAGCCTCTCCCCAAAGACCTTATTTAGATCAACTAAAGAGCTAAGCTGGTTTTATTATTGCCAGCTTACTGAGCTCATCTTTGTTTTTTAAATAATTTAATTATTTAATTACATGTGCGCAGGCATGATTTTATCTTTAAACTGCCTTTTAGGCTTGCTACATGGTTATGAGGGTTGGGATGGGCCACTCGCATAGGATCATAGGCACCAACTGTGCTGTTATATATCTTGCAAGGGGTCGAGCAGGGTCAGAATAATTTCCCACAACTAGCACGTTTCACAATGTTTGCATGCAGCAAGAGGAAGTAGCAACGGGGCTGCATGTTGGCTTTGCAAGTACCTACAAAGCAAAGGAACTTCCTTTTTGAAAAGTGATGTACTGCATAGTTGGTTAAGTGGGAAGACCAGACCTGTGGCAGACCTACCAGGGTATCCTCCACTTACATGACTAAAGATGGCTTCGTATCCCACACAGCCCCTTCCAGATGCACAAAAGCAAATCATAAGCTATCATATGTCAGGAGTAGCTCATGCTCTTTATGCAGACAGTTTGCAGCCTTGAAAGATTTCCATACAAGCGTGGTCACAGATCTGCTGGCCCTAGGGAATGGAGAGTGACTCTGTTTCCCCACAAGGTCTCATTGTACTTAAGTACTCTTTCACCCTGACCTAGATGGCCTAGGTTAGCCCAGTCTCATCCAATCTCACAAGCTAAGCAGGGTTGGCCCTGGCTAGTGCTTGGTTGGGAGATCACCAAGAAAGTCTATGTTCACTTTGAAAAGGGAGGCAATGGCAAACCACCTCTGAATGACTCTTGCCTTGAAAACTCTATAGAGTAACCATCGCTCAGCTGTGACTTGAGGTACTTTCCACCATCACTCTTTGACCCTCTGCAAACACAATTACCATGACTTGTTCACCACAATTATGTATTACTTCTTAATACCTAAACTGTGGATCAGGAGCAGTAGAAAACCCAAATGCAAAGCTATGGTTTGATGGTGGTTTGCAAGATGTATTAACCATGACAAGGCATTGTCTCAGCAACAAGCAGACTATGGTTAAAGTAGTTTCCTGCATGTCTGCTTGCAAGCTTAAGATGCTGACAGAGGTTAAGGCAACAAACAAGAGTTACTGCTAACCATGGTTCGGTGTTATACTTGCAACCAGGGCCTCATGCAAAGTGCTGACTACTACCTTTAAAGTCCTTTTTGGTCCATCTATGTTCACAGCATTGTTTAATTCATGAAATGCAACATTCCAGAGGGCCCTGCTGAGAAGCAAAAGGCAACTGCTGGCTGTAGAATGTGTGTGCGCGCATGCACATGCACGCAAGGGGGGGGGGAGATGAGCCCTGAGAGCAGAAGGAGCAAACACTGCTTAGACGGCGAGCAAAAAAAGCTCTCTGGGCCTCTGTCCAATGCATGGCAGAGCTGTTTGTCCAGCCCCTCTGACTCCAAGCACCACACTCCTTTACAGCCAGAAGTCAGGCTCCATCCCTTCATGGAGGCAGCTGGAAATAGGCACAGAGGAACAGTGGCAGCACGGTGACCCAGTTCTCAGGAAAATAAGAGGAGAGGAGAAAAAGAGACAGCTGGGAATGAGTGTGTTGCAGAAGGCCTTTTGCACCAGGCCAGAAGGCTCTTGGTCACTTGCAAACCAACCACCAGGCCTCTAGGTATGTGTTGGGGAGAGCAGGGTTTGACCCCTTCCTCCCCAGCTATCCCTTAAATCAAAGAAAATGTGCATCAGTGTCAAACAGCTGAGCCACACTTGGTGGACAGCTGCTGAAACTCCCATCTGAGGCTGAGCCATAAGCCAATGGGTAAGAGTGTGGGGGGCGGGGGGAAACCTAATGTCTTTCTTCTGCCTCTATAAGGGACTGCATGCACAGACCAGATACAGTAGACATGCTTCATTTTGTCTGCCACCAATCCTGCTCCTTCTTGGCTTGTGGGAAGAGCACAATCTTGCCTCCAATAGCGTACCAAGGTCTGGGGGCACTCAGAAGCAGCAAGGTTCCTCCAGGTGCTGATGAAAGCCAGTGCAAGTTCAAGGTTGAGCCTCCCCCGGGCAGGGCATGGCCAGGGTGAGCATTCACCAAACTCAAAGAGAATGTTGCCACTACCTGTCTGTCAAGTGTATCTGTAGATGGTGGCTGCTGCCATTGGAAGGGTTTTGTTCTCACAACCACCCTGTGAGGTAGATTAGGATGAAGAGAAAGTGACTCACCCAAGATCATCCCGGACACTTCACGATTTGTTTATAAGAGTTGTTCTTTGCCTTGGGAATTTATTGAATTGGGAATGTGGACTATAAAAACTCAGTAAAACAGTGATGCTAGAACTAACTAATGTCAAACTCATAATGGCTGAACGGATCTCCCAGTATCAGAAGTTGCAGAGCCCTGGGGCCATCACCAAGAGTTCCTCAGCCTCTATTGTGACATAAAACGATCTTCCACACCTTCCACAATGCACCTTGCAAGATCAGAGAGTGTGTGGCCCAAGGTCCTCCACGCAAGCTTCCAGCCAGAGTAGCAAACAATTTCATAAATATTTTCTACCTCCAAAGAGCCTCACACTAAGACCCACAAATGCTCCAGAATGTATTCATTTTGCATATGACTTCAGGTGTCCCTTCCTTTCAAGATGCTCGAGGATACTGTTTGCATAAGGGGTCATAGGCAAGTGTAAAAATGATGTTGTTTTGTATCTCAATCCTTAAGGGCGTGAGTCAACACCTCTGAAAAGATAGGGAACTAATCTGCTACCTGCAGGACAGCTCCCCACCCTGCAAAAGACAGCTCCCTTGCTGATGCATTGCTGGGATTCCTAAAGATGATCAGTCTATACATCCCTTGCCTAGAAGGGAATTAAAAAAGAAAAGTGGCTCTCTGCTAGTAAAATAACCCAGCACTCAATACCATTCTGGGCTTGGCAAGAAACTGCAAGGGATAAGAACAGCGGGTTGGAGATGTCCAAGCAGGAATGCTGGAACATAAGAGAAACGGTCCATTAAACTAGCTTTCTGTCTTTGAATAGCAGCTAGCCAGATACTCCAGGGACTACTCAAAAGCAGGACATAGCAGCAAAAATCAGCTTGCTACACGGAGCTTGCGGTCCTAGCTCTTGTTTTGTGTGACTGTAGATAAGCAAACAACAGACCTAACCTCTGCATAGCTATGTAACTAATACAGGCTGTTAAGCAACCACAACATTCTGCCGCAATCATTTCCATGTGCTTATGATGTGCCCCCAGGTGAAGCGCCACTTTCTCATTAGACCTGCTGCCGACGCCGATTTCAGCAGATGGCCCTGAATCCAGGTATTTTATAAGGGTTTGGTGGGTTTTATAAGGGCTGGGTTTGGTGCCAGTTAAGCTTGGCTTACCTTTCCACACTACAGATGGTTCACTGTTCTGGAAACCTGTACCTAGCTTCTCTGTTCAGGAGAACAGGAGAGGCAGAAGGGAGCCTAACCAAAATACACCCGTTTTCTGCTTTGGAGTGTTCAAAGAGCTTCACATGCATCACCATGCAAGAATCCTTACAATGATCCTATAATATAGGTCAACATTAGCTCCATATTTGGGGTGAGAGAAAGCTGCTATGGTCAAAGAGGGAAAGAAGGTAATGCAACTGGTGGGTTTCAGATGGAGGTAAGATTTGAACTGGGGGCTTTCAAGTTTTCATCTCAGTCCACTTACGGTGCCAGCAGAAGTAGTCACATGCTTTGACTTCGGTGGACTTAGAACGGATCACCCGGTTGGCTACTGAATGGGTGAAGAGAGACTCAGATGTGCCTACGGAAGCCAGCTGAAGACTTATCCAAAGGTGGGGCCATTCAGGACACTGGTGGCTAAATTAAGTGAGAATCCCATTCTTCCCCCTTTTGGCCTAGTCTCTCATTCTTAGGAGAGGGGCTGTGGCTCAGTGGCTGAGCATCTGCTTGGCATGCAGAAGGTTCCCGGTTCAATCACCAGCATCTCCTGTTAGAAAGGACCAGGCAGCAGGTGATGTGAAAGACCTCTGCCTGAGATCCTGGAGAGCCACCATCCTTTTGTGTAGACAGTACTGACTGTGATGGACCAATGGTCTAATTCATTATAAGGCACCTTTGATATGAGCTCTGCTGTTGGCCCAAAATCTCATTCCAAGCAAGGGCTGCCAATGCCCGTTCTTGGGCTCAGCCACTCTGCCTCGTGAGGAGGCACAGTCTCAACAAGATATCAGATGACACCTTTCTAAGAGGCATCGGGCAACCTTCCCTCCTTGGTATTCAGCGTCACTTCCCATTCCCCCCTCCCCTCGCCTTTTTCTGCCAATTTAGATCGGAGCATGATGTTAATTTCATGGCTGCGCTCGCCTCTCCAAGCAGCTTCAAAGGCAGTGTCTTGCACAGAGGCACTGCTTCCATAGGGGCGGGGCAGCTCCCACTGAAAGAATCTGTCCTTGGAATTATTTAAAGGAGGAGAGAGAGGGAGAAAGATTGACCAAATCCTCATGAAGGGAAAAAAGGTGAGATAAAAGCTCTCTGTCTGAGAGGATGTATTAGGCAGCAGGCAAATGTTAAAATGCAAAAAAAAAAAAAAAAACCCCACACACAAGGCACATATTGAGAGAACAATGTTCCTTCTGGTGGAGAATGAAAATAAAGACGCCCTCCTCCCAGGGCATCGAGAGAACATCATCAGCCCTGACAAGGCAAAACATTTCAGACCCTACTGAAGCAAGCTGCTCCTAGAAGAAAAAATAAGCCTCTTCTCTCTTCACCGCACCCATCCTGACCTAGAATGGCTTTAGAGAACCTGCAACACTAGAAATAAATATAGATATAATCCTTAGAGAAAAAGAGTCCATTCTCTATATCTACAATGCAAGCACAGAAATTCGTATGGGCATCAAGGAATAAAAACCTATTTTTTTCCTCCCAATTAAAGTTGGATTTTTAAAATTAAAAATGGATTTTGGTTCTTTTTTAAAACGTTTCAATTACAGTGAAAGCTTTTTTTAAAAAACAAAAGACCTTGGCTTTAAAAAACAGTCAAAATATAAAACATGTTAAATCCTAAACATTATCTTTTAAAACTGAAGCCTTTTATAAACACATGGAGTTAAAGATGCTTTCCTATACAGATCTATCAGGGCACAGCATAGGGGGGGGAGCGGAATCACGCTTCTGAGGCTAAGTATTATAAATTACACAATTAGGAATGTGTTTTTAAAGAGGGGGTTTCCTATTGTGCCCAGAGCATAGAAGATTAACAGAGAGCCTCAGAGATCCAGGGAATAGCCACTCTGCCTCACTAGAATGATCAGTGAAAAAGATGGACTATAATGTAAATTTTTTTAAAATTAAAAATCTGGGGGATCTCAACATCTGCCAGATATCTGAGCTCTGCCTGGCATTTGCTCCTCAAGTTATGAATAGTTATGACCCCACATGGATTTTCCACCTCACAAAGAAAAGTTTTGCCCAATAAACCCCTAGGTCTTGCTTCTAGAAAGCCATGACCACTTCAAGGAATGGATGTTCTTCTGTCATAACAAAAGCAGTCAAATCAACATTCTTCTGTCGTCTCCAAGCACAAAAGGACTAGTCAGAGAATTCTGAACCATGCAGCCAAGTTGTATTTACCTAATAAACTGAAACTTAATCCAGACAAGGCTAAAGAGCTGTGAATTGGTGCCGGCCCTGATCAGGGACTGAGGGCCAAACTACAAGTGACAAATGTCACAGGTTGGACACTTGTCAGCTTCCCTCAAGTTTTGATGGGAAATGTAGGCAGCTTGGCGGAATGTTGGACAAGTGACAGTTGAAAAGTCCATTGGACAGCCGTCGGAGAGCCAAGCTGCAAGACCAGGATGCCCACATTTCCCATCAAAACTTGAGGGAAGCTGACAAGTGTCCAACCTGTGTCATTCGTCACTTGTAGCTTGGCTCTGAGAGACAGCTGACTCTGGGTGGGGTTGCACTCCCCTTTCTGGAGAAGGCTTGAAGCCTGGGGGTGCAGTTAGACTCACAGATGGAGAGGCAAATCACTGCCATGGAGCACTGCCTACGTTGCCAACTCAGGCCTTTACCTCAAGCAAGATCTAGCCACAGCGATCTCTGCACTGATCATTTCCAGATTAGAGTGCATCTGTGTGGGGTTGTACCTCTGAAAACCATTTGGAAGCAGAATATGGCTGTTTGTTTAATGGACGGGATGAGTTATCACCATATCCCTTAAACCTTCACTGGTTACTAGTTTACGTCTAGGCCAAATTCGAAGTGCTATAAAGCCGTACATGATCTAGGAACAGGGAACTGAAAGCCCCTCCCCCTTGCTCAGACAAGATGGCTGCTATCACAGGTTCCCCTCAGCACCCCGCTTCTGAGATAAATGAGGAGGGATGACACAGGAGTCAGGGCTTTTCTGCTGTTGCCCCATCTCTGGGGTGCCCTCTTGTTGAAAGCCCACACTCCCTCCCACGACAGCTTCCTTGCATCTACAGACAACCCTTACTGGACATGCTGAACTAGTCAATTATTCTTTATATCTGTAGAGTAACAACTATTTTATGCCAACGGCTGAAGCTTTGATTGAGCTGTTTGATTTTATCGTAAGCCACCTAACGCACATAAACATTTCACTGAAAACTGACCTAATTTTGTTATAGCAATCAGTCATTCAAAAATATACATGGTTGGTTCAGGAAACATTTCAAAATGGCAAGTTATTTAAATTAAACACATATATCAGTCAGTCTTTATTTGGTGATCTAAATCAATGCATGCTGGTGTTGGCTGGGTTATGGGACAGCGACGCCTCCGGTGGCTTTGGTTGATGACTTCCATCTGAATGCAGACAAAGGCTGTGCTTCTTTATTGCTTCTCCTAGATCTATCTGCAGCCTTTGATACAGTAGATCATGCCATCCTGTAGAGGCATCTGGAGACAAAAGTAGGCCTCAAGGGATGTGTCCTGAACTGGTTTAAATGGTTCTTCATGAAGCATACTCAAAAGAGTTGCCGCTGGAGATCTTCACTAAAGCAATTGTCTTGTGGAGTCCACAAGGCACAATCTTATCCTTCATGTTATTCAGCTTCTACATAAAGCCTTTTGAAGAAATCATTCATAGCTTTGGAATTGGATGTCATCAATATGCAGATGACACACAGCTCTATCCAAAATCTCTGGTGATGCAGAAGTCCTGAGCCACTCCTCATAGGGTTGCCAGGTCCCTCTATCTTCTCAGCAGGAGGATAGGGGCCTGGAACTTACTCTTGCATGTGTGCATCAGTGCGTGCATACTCTGGCGGTGGCATGATGACATCACTTCTGGAAGTGACGTTATTTCGCCGGCCACGGGAGTGCTCCCGCGCTCCGATTTGGCCATTTGTGGGGCAAATCTGAGAGCAGGGATGCTCCCGCGGCCAGCACAAGGGGTGAGAGCACACACACAGCGTGCGCTCCTGAAGTGTGTGCCAGTGGTCGGCACGCTCCGGTAGTTTGCCCCTTCCCGCTGATCGCTCAGCGATCGGCAGATAAGGGGGCAAATCCCTAGGAGTTTGCCCACCACCAGCAGGCACCTGGTAACCCTAACTCCCCAACTTCTGTGGTCAAATGGCTGAAAGTGAACGAATTGAAACTGAACTCAAGGGACTAATGGCTGGGAAGGCAGAGATATTGAAGGACACTGTGCTCCTCACGATAGGGTTCAATTACCCCTTGCTGACTCAGTTGAGAGCCACGGGGTTATACTGGATCCAGCATTACTGCTGGAGAAAAATGTTTTCTTCCAATTCAGTCTAGGCCACAAGATGGCCCCCTACCTTGTCATATGGCCACCTGGATGCATGCCATGATAACGTTAAGACTAGACTACGGTAATGCACTCTACATTGGCCTCCCCTCAAAGTCAAATCAAAGACTCCAGCTTGATTATCAGAAGGAGCTAGGCAAAGCATTCATGTTGCTCCCATTCTACAGTCACTCCATTGGCTGCCCATCAGTTATCATGTTCAATTCAAGGTTTTGGCTATCACATACCAGGCCCTTCATGGCCTTGGTCCCTCACATCTGCAAGACTGCCTCACTCCCTATGCTCCACCACAATAGCTTTGTTCATCTGAGCAGGGCCTTCCGCGGGTGCCACCCAACAAATGGGCAAAATCAACAACTGCCTATACATGTGCTTTCCCTGTTCCCCCGCCCCCTTATGGAATGGCCTGCCTGATGAAGACAGGAAAGCTCCCTCTCTCATGGCTTTCTGCAAACTATGTAAAACTGAATTATTCATGAGGGCTTTTTTACATAGGTAATAGGGCGGTACTGTGATGAAATGTTTCAGAATGATGCTTTGGTGAGGGGATAAGGACTGTATGGACTATACTATTGTGTATAGCACATACTGTCTGTTGCTGTATATTCCTACTATGTAATTTCTGCATCATTTAATGTGACATGTTTATAAACACTTGTGCTTTGCTTCAGCTGTGTCAGATTTCTGCTTGTTTTCTGTACTTGAACAGTTCATTGGATGTCCCATCCTGTTGATCTCATTGACTTTCACAGTGTAGATCACCTTGAGCCTCCACAAGAAACGCAGACTATAAATAACGTTAATAAATACATAAAAAAAATAAGCGTACGCTGGTATTGGGCAAATTAGATACAGGGATCTGTATTCTGGGTTGGCCAGGCAGTCTGCTTCGGTGGTGAGCGAATATACAGACCTCTCACTGAAATTTCAATTTCTTACAGCTACAGAAATAAAACTGAAAGTGTACATCCGTTCCTGATAAAAATTGGAGCATTCAGACTAAGATTTCCAACACTTTAGAGCGGCGCTTCAGAGTTTTGTCTGGCTCTTCCCATATGGGTAACAAAAGAATGAATTCATAAAACTAAACCAGATATCTGAATAATTTATTTTCACTGCAGAATGTGGCTTTTCCTAGCACAAATCTGTCATTTCTTTTTATAGTCAGCCTATTTCTCAATATGCCTAAATTAGATCATGAGGATTTGTATACTGAGCTAGTCGGGCACCCCAAATTTGAAGCGGGATTCTCCATTTCCAAACGTTCACTCTTTTTTGGCTCTAGAAGTTCCCAGGGGGACAATTCAATCGAATGTCTCACTCCATTCTCCCAAAAGTGGGATGTTTTGTTGCCCAACTTAAGAGTTAAAGGGACTGCTGGTGAGTAGCTTCGACCTACTGAAATCTGGCCATTTTAGCCAAAAAAGATGAGGAGCTCCTTTGAACTTAGTTCACCATCTAATTCTTTTGCCCATCCAAGGGGGCAAAGTGAGCCAAAAGAGAGCTAACTTCATTCCATCCGTTCCCTGGCAACATCAGACCTCTCTGAGTCACTTTGCTCTTCATTCCGGGACTAGCAATCATGCAAGCCAGCGTTTCTAAATGGCTCGGTGAACTCTTTCCACATAGACGCTGCTCCCAAGAAGACCCTATGAATCAGCCACAAAACTTAGGTCCTTTGGAGAGGATACTGAACATGCATTCAAGTCATGAGAAACGTCAGCCAGATCGGACGGGCTTCCCTGGTGCTGAGCACAGAACTGCGAGAGAATCTGCGTGCTCTAGACACACTTGCCCACTACAGGAGCAGATCACTGAAGGCCTGAAGCAGTTTTCGTGGAGTCATGGTAGATCTCCTGACTGAGGGGCTCCAAAACAAAGTATGAAAAACACTGACACTGACAGCTGTGAATGACCCAAGATCAGGGCTTGGTCATGAACTATGTCAGTATAACAGTCTCTTATTTTTGATGGCACAAACCAAGACTCCATTCTCAGCCTTGGACCTCTCCTACAATGCAACCTGTGGAGTTCACAAGTACCCAAACCACCAACTGAGGTCAGGGCCTCCCTCGGGACCATTTGGAAGAGACTAACAGATGCCTGGATTTATCACTTTGCTCCTTTTGGCTGCTGCCAACCCAGACGCACACCCAGAGAGAAGCAATTTCCAGAAAAATACTCCGAGGCAAGTCCCTTGGCAGAGGGGGTGGGGAAGAAATATTGTTGAGGGTGCGGCATACAGTCCTAGCAGCAAGACTCGGTGTTCTCTCAAGGGATTTGGGGTGGCACACCTCCAGGATCATGCAGTGCAGGTGCCTGAGACAGCAGCCTGCTCTCTCTTCACGGATCCACGAAGCACACCCTTTGGCTACCTCTCTTTCCCAAATCCAGCAAGGCTGAGAAAACCCTTACTGGCTTCCAGCTCAGCCAGCTCCACTGAAAAGGTAAAATTTCCCCAGGCTAATAAACAAGCCCAGAGGATACTCTTCCACCTTGTGCTTAAATGCCACAACCAGCCCACAATTAGAGACTGGATGTTTGACAGAGAGGAGGGGAGTGTTTTGTTTCATGCTCAAAGGATCTCCCAGCTTGATGGCCTTCTATCCCCATAGTTCCACTGGCCCATGGCACCTGACATTTGGAAAATGCTTGCTGATAGCCAGTTTAATTCTGCTCTGTAGGCCACAAGACCTGCAGCTTCCTAACTATCCCGTGCCCCCACCCCAGTAAACAGCTGCTCTCCCTCTCCCCGACACACCTTTTGATCTCCTGCCACACCTCCAGTCCCCTGCTGAGTTTTAACGATGTTTTCTTCAAAGAGCTGTGATAGGTAATATTAAGTCTCTTAGGTTCTGCACCATTTTAATGCAGAACACAATTGGAGAGCTCTAGTTTCTAATGCCTAACCCATATGAAGCAATACTGGAGACTAAACATCCTCTGAGTACATGCAGAATTGTTCTTTCTTCACTACAGCACCCCTCTGTTACATCTGGAATTACAGAGCAAGCTTTTCAGTTCAGAGCTGGAATTCAATCAGCTTGATAACTGATATCCGCCCTTGCTAGACTTCCCATCAGAGGGCAGCCCCCAACTTCTCACAAGAATGTTCCTTAAAACTTCAATTCTAGAGAGACTTCTAACAAGAGATATATAAATCCCACGTTTAAACAAGCAAAAACAAGATTTGTTGTCAAAAAAATCGCACCCCAACTGGTTGGGTAACCTATACCAAATCTTCGCACAGTTTTAGGGACAGCCTCCTAGCCCCCACCAAACATCTCCGCTCAGTTTAAATGCCCTGGAATGGCTCCCCCTCCTAGCTCAGTACACTATTTCAATTAGCAGTAACTGTACTTAGTAGGGTTTGGACAGCACAATGCATGCTAAAGAACCAGAACACCATCTGCATTAGAGAACAAACCTGGACCAAACAAGGATATTAGAGGGCAAACCCCTGAAACATTAGGGGATTTTTTAGGCTGCAAAAAATTAAAAAATCATAACAGATTCAACACTAAGGAAAAAACCCATGTCTTTTCCCCATGTCACTGAGACTCCAAAGCTAAAGTACCAAACCTAGCGAGGATACCCCCTGGCCTGAATTTCTGTCATACAGAAGGGCAAACAGCCCCCGTTTTCACTTCAGCAAGAGCTTGTCACCACTCTGCCCCTAGACTTCAGCCCCAGAAGATGTAAAGTTTTAATGAAGAAGGAACATCACTGAGCATTCAAAGAGCGCATTTCCCTCCCCACAGAGTAAAAGCATGCCCATCTGGAAACACCCAGGTATGGGGACCAGAGCTTCCAGAGGTACATCTTCCTCACAGACTTGAAACTCAGCACCAAAATCACAAGTGTAAGAGGCAGAAGCATTGGGAGAGAGTCAGCTCTGAACACCTGCAATTGGGAAGTGCGAACCTAAGAGCATCCGGGCCATGGAAGCCAATCCAGGCTGACTCTCAGCCAAGACTCTCCAAGGCCCCTTTTCCCACCATACTTGAGGCCCAGAGCATGGGAGCTGAAGTAGAAGAGCTCCCTGGAGCATGGCCAGAACATGAAGTTCCCTCAACCAGCTCCCAGGCACTTGCCATTAGGGCAGCTTTGTAAATTAGCTCCCCAAAGTTAGTAAGAGCTGGCACACATTGGTGCCAGCACACTGCAGCCTGCAGCATGACAGCTCTCTACCATTTTGTAGAGGCTTCCCTGCCTGGTCCCCTGGAAGTAATTCTTACTCCTAAACAATCGTGGAAGAGGGTCTCAAAAAAGCCAGAGGATGTGGCTCCCAGGCAGACCTGCCTCGGGACACTTTGGCTGCACCCTGCATCCCTAGCTCCCCTGTTGACCAGACCCTGAAGAAGTGTAGATAAATTTGTACTGACCCTTCCTTTGGTTGGAGGCTTATTCTCCTGCACCATCACTCTCCCTCTGGGGCCTTTTGTTCCCCTGAAAGATGCAGATCCATCTTCACAGACCAGCAGGGAGTTCTTGTTCACACCGGAAGCCTTGACCGGAGGGTGGGTTGAGTCACTCCCATACCCTGAGGAGCACCGGAGAGTGCTCGAGGTTGACTCGCTGAAGGAAGACTTGCTTTGGGAGACAGGAAGCTTCACCCCAGTGCCCTCTCCCCCTTTCCCAAAAGGTCCTTCTTGTGAAGATGGCAGCCACTGAGGTCTCTCCATGGCCTGGCTTTCGATCTGGTCCACCATGGGTGACGGAGTGGAGAGCTCTGAGACAGTTCCCCTCTCCACACTGCACGAAGCACCCCATGTGGCACTTGACAGGCTTTCATTCCCTTCCTCACTAGTGTGGGCCGCGTGGGACTCCTCTGCCACAGTTGCTGCCGTCTCCAACCCAGGCTGCTCCCAAGACCCACACACCACCAGAGTGCCTTTGACATCCTCCGGAGGTTCCGGGGCAGAAAGCTCCCTTTGCAAAGGCACCAGAATGGCTCGGCTGTTGCCAGCTCCTGGCCTCTGAAAGGCAATGAGCCGGCTGGCTGCCTTCTTGCGGTTTTGCTCCGCTGGGTTGTCGAGCAGACGAGCAATGACAGTGGTGCCCTCTTCTGGACACTCCCCTAGGGTTCCAGAGTCAGAAGGCGGGTGTTCGGGCACCAGGCGAGCTTTCTCCAGCTTCCCCTGGAACCTCTCCCTCACTTGCACCACATGCCCTTGCTCCGGACCCTCTAGCTCCAAAGCGGGATGAGCCTCCTCATGTGAGACAGTGTTTTGGTGCAAGCTCTTGGCAAGATCCTCTCCTTCCCCCTGCGAGGGAGCTGCTTCCAACTTCTTCAATGCCTCCACTTCTTTGGCAATCTCAGTCCCTTTGGAGGGCTCCTCTGCTACCGAAGCAGCACTAGCACCCTCTGCTGCCGTCTTCTTCTTCCCCCTCTTCTTCCGTTTGAAGCGCGCTTTTCTCTTGGGGGAGAGGGGAGCAAGTCCTGTCTCCCCCGCTTGCTCTTTCGGCTGTTTAACACAGCCCAGTGTATTCCCCATCTCCCTGGCGAACAAGACACTGGCGACAATGCAGCTAAGCTGGCACCGGGCTCCAGGATAAATCCCAACCTCCGCTTCATCAGATCAGATGCATATTTTTTTAAAAAAACACACACACACACAGTACTGCAGGCAATCCCTTACACACAAGCACATGCACACACACACACCCCCCCCCAAGATTCTCCCTACCAGCCGCGGCTGCTTCAGCCAGCCATCTTACGAGGCTGGGAGGCTAGGAGGAAGGAAGACACATTCAAAGCATCTCACTGCAGTTCAGAAATCACTTGACCTAAAAGCAGAGGGAGAGCGGATTGGCTGTGGCTTTCTCTCTCCAAATATGAGGTAATGGGAGCGCTCCCCTCCGTAAGGCAAACAGAAAGCCAGACAGAGGCAGGGAGGTGGCAGCGGGAGGGGGGAGGAGGAGGAGGAGGACGCCGAGGGGTGTGGCGGGAAGACAGAGAGATGGAAATCAGGGGGGAAAGTACTTTTTTTTTAACACAGCACAACAACAGGAAAGGAGATTACGAGTTAACGTGGAATTAAAAGAGGGAAAGAGAATTTTTAAAAAAAGATTCAATGAGGAGATTGACAGGCTGTGCGAACCCATTGAAAAGGCCCCCGAGCCTCTGCATTCAATACGGAAGAAAGGGATTTGGGTGACATCAATCCATTCAGGTGTTAGGAAGATAAACCTCAGCAGATCTGGGCAAGAAGACCCAGAGCCCACCTGCCCCACAGCCCTTGATGCTGGCAGCTGACAGACATGCCTGCGGGCCATTGAAATTCACCGGGAGCTGTGTGGTACATTAACCATTTTCATGCCTTCAGAGGAAGCAAAGGTGTTGAGGGAGGGGGACTGAATCGCTGCAATTGGCACAAAACAGAGGCAGCTGCTAAGGTAGGCAGAGATTTGGGGTTTGCCACCTGCTAGGGGAAATTGAGGGGGGGGCTCAGCTAGCACCTCAACCCTGGAATGGGTTTAAGCGCCAAGCCCAGACCTCTAAGATTTTAATTTTGCCAGCAGTATTCATCTTTTTAAAACTCAGTCTCTTTGCAGTTCTATAGTTCTTTAGAATTATCAAGCATTATTGTTGTTTTTTATCTTAAATGTATTGTTGTTTTGATATTAAATGACATAAGATTATTTTACCATTGATCCTTTGAGTCTGGTACACAGGGTTTAAATTTGAGGTGCACATCTCCAATGCCCATCCTCCTCTGAAGCAATTTTCAATAGGCAAGGAGCATTGCAGAATCTGTCCCTTTACTTCCCTTCTGCAGGACTGGGGTTAGAAAGAGAGTTTCCAAGCCACCAGGGGGCAGGCTTGGCCCCCAAGATCTTTAGAAAGTGGCTACCACAAGGGTAGAAATTTCGTTTCTGGGGTCATGGAAGAGAATAGGAGCACCCTGTGAAAGCATTCATCAGTCTAACCTAGAAATGCAGTTCTGCATAGTAGGGGCTGTTTATTACCTTTCCACAGAATTCTGAACTATAGCAACAGCCTTCCTAATATTAGAGATTCTTTTCATGCTGAACAGAATGGCATGCAAGAGACATTCAATATTCAGCAGCCCAAAAGAGGAGTTTTTCCAAGGAAAAACATCGGGGGAGGGGGACTCCCTAAAGCTGCATCTCTTCCTAGAACTCACCTGAGCAACAAGCTTTTGGGGTTTTTTTTTTAAGTAAACAAAAAATTAAACAAAGTTCCACATTGACTGAGTAAACATCTTGTTTCTGAAGACAGGTACTAGGGCAACTTTGCCCTCACCCCCAATTCCCATATCTGTGGAGGCCAGCTGTGGTTTCTAAGACTCACTTTCTTCCTTATCCAACCATTCTTCCTTTTTTAAAATCACAGAAAAATGGCAACAACAACAAAAAAACACCGAATATTGAGCTGACACGGAGCAGGCACACTTCATAAACATCCGCACCCATGAAACACGTACACGCTCCAAGCAATTTTTCACACCCCTTTGCAAAAGGGTGAGAAATTGTCCACAGCCGGGGAGGAGAGAATGCCAAGTTCTGCTCTAGCTGATCACATAAAACTATGTGTGACTAGAGCTGAATTGGAGTGAAAGTCCCAGCACCCAACACTGGCAAATGAACCTGCCAGCACACAGCATCAAAGAACAGAGCATCAGCCCAGTTGCCTGGGCAACAGCAATGCATCCCCCCCGCCCCAGCTTGCAGCAGCAGATCAGGAGAACAATGGCTGCAAAAAGCAACATTTGTGTCCGCCCATGACAACTTTCACATAGCACCAAACAAACTTCCTCCATAAATACACCTGAACCTATTTCACAGCCTATTTCACCTGAACCTGTGTCCCAGGAATCCAGATGGGTTTCACAGTACCAGCCTAACCAGAATTTGAGTCCAGGGGCGCCTCAGAGACCAATAAGATTTTCAGGGTATAAGCTGTTGAGAGTCGAAGCTCCCTTCTTCAGACCAGAGCTTTGACTCTCAAAAGCTTATACCCTGCAAATCTTGTTGGTCTCTAAGGTGCCACTGGTCTCAAACCCTGCTGCTCTACTGGCTACTTATCTGAAACGATTCTAACCAGAGTTACACTCTTCTAAGTCCTCTGAAGTCAATGAGCTTCAAAGGGCAAAACGCTGTTCAGGACTGGGCTGTCAATGTCACAGCTAAATTAAAAAGATTAAATCACAGCTAAATTAAAAATAGTGAAATGCTCCCCTCTCAATTTATTTTCTCCCCCAGAGGTTAAAAGGTGACCACCGCTCCGAAAGATGCTGAGCTTTGGGGAATATGTTTTTTATTTAGCCAGCCAAGACAGAGAGGAGAACATTTTAAGAGCAGGGGGTCACAGCAGGACAAAGTGGGCTTTACAGGAAAGGGAGGGAGACCCAAGAGGGTAACAACAGAGCTACGTTGCCAGAATAAATCCCCTTAATTCCAGATGGAGGGGGAAGGATTCAGTTGGGCAAACAACTGAGTGCCAAAGGGAATCTGTAGCAGGTGGTAGGAACGTTTAGCGCTCTATTTGAGCCCCTCCCCCCAGGGCTGGCAGCCCTTCACATCCCAATTTGATGGTGTTCAGCAACCCTGAAACGCTTCCTGGGCACCAGGATGCAGGTGCCATCTGCGTGTTCACAGGGTCTCCTTGCAAGCCTCACCCTCTGTATTTATCTCACAATGTTCCAGTGCCACCTAGTGCTCAAATGCAAATAAGAGCTGTTGCGGGGGGGCGGGGGGGCGGGGTAGAGACAGAGATTTTTGCCAACAGTGGTATTTGCAGAATTCTCAGTTAATTTGCCTTGACCAAGGAAGCAAAGAACTTTTGACTCGGGGCCAAACCGGAATTAGGAGGACCCATGGCTGGATGCGCAGATGAGGCCGCTGGGCCTCCAAGTTTCCCTGTCCCTCTCTGTTTCACTGGCTACCCCTCACGCAAGGGAAGGGGGAGAAATTCTCAACATGGTGAAATCACATATTCTTTTACTAGATTCAGGACTGACTTGGGATCAAAAGGAACTTTTCTGTCTTTTCAAACTGGGTCATGCTCGGGTAAGGCGGTACCTGCTTCCTTCTGCTGCATGTGGCTTGTTTGGGGCTGGACAGACTGGAGAACCCTGAGACTGGCAAGCAGTATAAAGGATCTAGACTGGCCAGGCCTGGCCTCAATGCTGGGAAGACTCTTGACTGCCTGCCTTCAGCTGGTCAACTCAGAAACCCTATCTACTTTATATGGCTCCAGATCTGGCATCGATTGGTTCCAGTTCCCAAGGGACAGCAGGAACCTTGCACCAGAAGACACCCACTGCAAGCCTGGCTTCAGGCACCGCCCTCACCCCCAGCTGCAGCTGGGTCCTAAATCCTGGAGAAGTTACCTGGGACTGTTTGCACTTCCACTATCTTTCTACAAGTATCTTCTATCTGGCCTTTCTGTTCCAATAGAATGAGTGTGGCATGGACAATTCCTCACTTCACTTCTACTGATTTATCACTGGCTTTCCCAAATGGCTTTTCTGTGCAGCGGGGTTATTTCTAGATTAAGAATATTTGTGAACATGTGTCTAGTAGAAGCAATATATGTTGGGGGGAGGTATATTGCCTTTTCAATGCTCATGTTAATGTCATCTGTTTTAGTACCTATCTATCTCAGTAGTATCGTTCGCATAACCCATGCCTAGGAGATGTGAGGATGCCCTCTGCCACAAAAACTAAACTCAGTGGCACACACATACCTAGCATTCAGGCACTAGTGGCCCCCATCCCAAGTCAAATAGATTCTGGTCCCTTCAGACAGCCGGCGGTGGTGTGGAGAGGGTGGCCAACAGATGGGATGACCCAGCTGACATGTGTGCCTGTGCCACTCACAATGGTCACCCCGAGAGAAGCGACTCATCAACCAGGAATGCTGCTCAAAACTCATCTGTCCAAGCAGAAGGCCACACAGAGGAAAATTTCATCTTCTTCAGAGAAAGGGGGAGACAAAAGGCTGTTTGCACAGGCCCATGGGAAACACAAGGGCTGCCGAGGCTACCAACGGGGGTAGGTGATGCTGGTGCCACCCCAGCACAGCACCTGACACAGTGCTTCCCCCATCACCAAGGACACCCTGAAAGGGGTTCCATTTCTGTCACTCAGATCATTTCAAAAGCACTTCCTGCTTCCTGCTGTCTCACAGTGCTCCCACGTTGTATTCAGGTCAGTACCAGGTAAAGGGGAGAGAAAACTCTATAATGCTCCCTCTTGCAATCCAAGGCTACAAATCATGCAACCATCAATTTGCACAACAAACCGGCTGCAAATTCTGTGATCTGATCAGGACAAGGAGAGAGAATGTTAAGTCCCCCATACCCCATCTGACCCCTGCTATGACTACAGTACAACACGCAGGCTCCTAGGCTAAAATGCCTCCCTATAGGGGGGAAAAAAATCAACACTTGATTAGAGGCTCAGACTTTGAACACGGACCCACCCTTGTCCACTGATGCATGAAATCATGCTAGTCATTCCCAAGTTGTAGGGATGGTGGAAGCATTATTTCAAAATCTATTCAGAGACAAAACAACCACTGAGAGATCAACAGTGCCGCCACCACTCCCACCCCAGTCATTTTCAGTTTCCTTGATCAATCTCCTGTCCACAAATGTCTTCATCAGCTCCTCCAGGTGAACAAAGAAGAGCAGTGGTTTTCAAACATTTTGACAAGGAACCTCCTCCTAAAGTTACTGTACTTTTGGACCTCAGTTGCAAATTAACTCCATGTGCTCCTTTCCTCTCCCTCCTCAACATAACACACAAGAACCTCACATCACTGAGCAGGTTTACATCAGTATTTATAGACATACAGCAAGCAGGCTGTATATTACGGCCATTTCATACAATACGCAGTGGGAAAGGGAGGTCTGCTAGTAAGCAATCTCACCCAGTTGCTCCTCCTCCCTGCTGGCCTCACAATCCACCTATGGGAGACTTGCAACCCATTTTGGCCTCTTGACCCCTAATTTAAGAACCATTCCCTTCTCGGTGCCAATCTAGGCCTGTCAAGATCAGTTATTGGTGGATTGATTATGCATACTATTGGCATGGAAAGTTACTTATTCTCCAATGGCCCCATCTCCATGACATTAGAATATGCTAATTCACCAGCCCAACAGGCAGGACAAGCAAAATGCTGCACTTTATTATGCAGACGCAACAGTTGCTGCCAAGAGGCAAAGTGCACTTCTTCTTTTTTCTTTCTTTCTTTCTGGTCCATCTCCACCCCCAGAAAAGAGAAGCCAAATGCTTACCTGGAAGTGCAAGATAATTGTCCAGATGAGCCCCAAGGTGAGTTTGGGATTTCCGTCTGTGATATCATCATTGCGAATGTTCACCAGCTTCACCTAGAAGGGAACCAAAGTGAAGACACCTCAAGCAGCGAGCTGGAGAAGGGAAGTTGAATTAACGTAAATAAATCAATAAATGCAACACCAGACCATGTCTTTTTTGCAGCCTCCTGACAGCCAAAGACAGAAATCACCACACTGAGTGAAAGTCAGGCCCACGCAGCCAGGGACTCTGACTCCAACTGCGGTCAGGAGGCGGCCTCTGGGAGCTCATGGCCATGCCGTGGGCCTTGCCCTCACTGGCCTCCTCATTCCAGGTGAGCTGGCTCACCTGGCCACCAAGGCCAACTTCCATCTCCACAAACTTGTTTTAACGCTTTTTAGAATCCAATGAGATTTAAAATCTTGAACCTCAGCCTTCACTGCCTTTCTTGAGATTGCAAACTCCCTCTGCTAAATTTAAGCTTTGCTTGAAGAAATTCTTCCTTTTCCTGGTCTTAACATACTGACAACAATTTAACTGGACAACTCTTGAGCTGTGTTTTGTTTTGAGAGGGAATGCATTTCTCTCTCTCGAACCCTTCCTGTACAGTCATAAAATGTATAAATCTGTTATGTTCCCCCCCCCTCCCTCCCTCAACTTGTATTTTTCTCTGCTGCTGATTTGTACCTTCTCTAAGGCACAGCAACAAAAGATGGTGTTCTCTGCATAGATTTGGGATCGTTAAACCTTCCCAAGCCACAAACAGGAGTGCCAGGGCACACTTTCACATGGGTCTCTCACATTCCCTTTAATACCAAGTTCAATCTACTGGAAGTCGCCTTCAAACAAGATAGCTTCAGGTTGCTAGGTGTGTTGGTCTGTAGTAGAAGAGTAAAATTTGGGTCCAGTAGCACCTTAAAGACCAACAAGATTTCCATGGTTTGAGCTTTAACTACAACAACTTCACTTGTATACCGCTCTTCTAGACAGATTAGTGCCTCACCTAGAGTGGTGAACAAGGCCGATTCCAGATGGCCAGAAATTGCGGTTTTTCTGCGGAAATAATCGCTTACCGGCCACGCGTTCACTTTCGTCTCCATCCGCTTTGTCTCGCAGTGTGCCATGCCGTCCCGCTTCCAGATGTTCGCATAGCCAACTGAGGTACCCGGGATTGGTTGTTTCCTCCCCGTCACAGTTGATGTCGGGGGCCTTCATTGGTTCGCATATTGTTTTTTTTTAAAAAAAAATTTTTTACGTGTTTTGCGCAAATGCACAAATGCGCAGGTATGCAAATACGCGGCGTCGACGTTTGTGCACTTTTGTGCATTTGTGCATTTGTGCGCATTTGTGCAGTTTGATGTGTGCAAACGTGCGACTGCGCAAATGGCGCCCGGTTTTAAAAAAAAATTAAGGGAATATTGTTGCCGGCTGGCCGGCAAAGGAAGGAGGGAAAGGGGAGGGCCTCTCCGCAGCGACGAAGTGTCCAGAAGTGTGCAAACCCGCCATACTGCGTTCACACCGTCTGCTTATATAGCGCAACCGAGCGCCATGGACCGCAAGTAAGCCGGGACGGGAAATTGCGGGTTTTTACGAGTGCTGTTGCTGAAAAAGCGAAAGCACTCGCTTTATTTGTGCCCATCTGGAATCGGCCCAAGTTAGTGTTATTATTATTCTCACAATGCAGCTGGGGGGCTGGGGCTGAGAGGAGTGGCTTACCCAAGGCCACCTACTGAGCTCAGGGCAGTAGTGAGATCTGAACCAGCAGAGTGCTGATTCGCAGCCAAACCACTTAACCACTGTGCTACAGTACTCTGAATCAGAACTCTGACTCTTGAAAGCTCATACCTTGGAAATCTAGTTGGTCTTTAAGGTACTACTGGACCCAAATTTTGCTCTCTTTCAAACAGTGAACTTATGAAGGTGCATGCAACTGCCTTGTCCCAAATGAGGCTATCTGTCCATTAAGCCCACTTAGTCAGCTCTTAATAACAGCAGCTTTCCAAGGTCTCTTCGGAGCCCCAGTCCTGAAGACCATTAGAGATGCCAGGTGTTGAACCCAAGATGTTATATATATGCAGACCATTGAGAAAATGTCTCCTCCTTTAAAATTCAGAAATACTCCACAGCAGGCACTAGCTCTGCACCTTTCATCATGGTACACCCCCCTACTCTCATTTAACATACCCCCTGCCCCAAATATACATTACAGCTTTTTTTTTTTATGAAGACATTTCTCTTCTGGCCTCTATCCACATATTTCAAAGCACACCATTTAATTTAGATGTCATTTATCCCATCAGCACTTCAAATGTTATTTTTGGAAAAGATTACAGATCATATAAAATACAAGCCCAAACTTGATCAATCTACACCCTACATTTTTCAACCAACTCCATTTATCAAACTTCAGACCGCAACCGCCTTAGGGGCCAGCATGGGAAGAAGGGAGTTACCCACATCTTTCGGCAGGGAACAGAAGAATCCTACAGGTAAAGGCCATCTTCCAAATTCAGGTGCTAAGGTTGCCTGAACGTCCCGCACAGGTGCTCATACCACACACTCACGGACAAGGAGCACCAAACCATTTGGCACAAACATGGAATTTCATGCGCAATCACAAACCTTGGGATCGGTACAGGCACTCCGTAACTGAGACCTGCGTTCCTAAGGGACACGTACGACAACTTCTGTGCCACAAGCTTGTTCTGGCACCCACAGATCACTCCAGGAGCTGTGCAGCTTCATTTGCACAATCACTATTTGAAGGAGGGAAGTGCAGGCACCTCAAGCAGAGATGCCAGTGTGAATGCAATTCCTATCAGTCAGAAATGCTGTGGTCTGAGGTTTCTCTCAGAGATGCAACTAGACCCTCCCTCCTGCACCTGTCTTTCTGCATGCCTTCCAGTTGTCCTCTTTCTGCTCAAAGTGTGTATCGCCTTTCAAGGAGGGGGAGAGGAAGGGCTAGACAGCACCATACCATGGATTTGAGAGCCTAAGAAGACCCCACTGTCACAGTTTTGGAGACACACAAGAGTTACCTCTTTGCTGTCTTAGGAAGGTGGCACACAAAGGATGCCCCTCATCTCCCACAAATTCTACCACATATTCCTCAGGCCCTCGTCGGCTAGAAGCACAACCCAGAAAGCACCAGGGATCAAACATTTGCCTGGTGACTTTTTGCCAACTGCTTAGGGCAGATGGGTTCTCACTGCCACAGCCCTTCCCAACTAGCTGCAAGGATGCAAGCCATCCTAGCCTTCTTCCATATGGACCTGCCCATCAAAGGAAAATCCAGAAGAGGCCCTGAAGCACAATGACGGGAGTACTCAAGACCGTTTCTTGGGACAGGGGTTTCTCAGCAATCTTATGAAACAAACATCATTCAAAGTTGGATTTATTTGGGATGGCTCCGGACCACCTGAAATGGATCATTTGGGAGAACTCCTATTTTTTAACAGTTTTTATTAAATAAACTGCAAATAAATAAAATTAATCAGTTGCACAAACAACAGATGAATGCATATATTATAATGCGACACAACCGTTTTCATGTTAAAAAAACATACATTACAGATGGTTTTGTGTATGTATAAGGTGGCATCAAGTCACAGTAGACTTATGACAAGGTCTCAAGGGGTTTTCAAGGCAAGAGGTGAATAAAGGTAGTTTTTGCCATTGCCTGCTTCTGCATAGCCATCCTTTTTCTTGGTGATCTCCCATCCAAGTACTGACCAGGGCCAACCCTGCTTAGCTTCTGAAATCTGACAAGATCAGGTTGGATCAGGTGGTTTTCCTAACATGCAAAATTATATCGCCAACAATCCTCATCCAAAGGCTATTTCATCAACCAATAAAGGATTATTCACCAATTAAACTATAGTAGTAGATTATTCCTCACTCTCTTATATAGGCAACCATTTGTAAGAAAGTGGATTAAACTATTGTCCTAAATGGTCAGTATTGGATTTCAAAAAAGGAACAACAACGAAGAAGGCAGCTGCAAAATTATTATATTACGTTATTTTAAAACTCTGGGGTAATAATATATAAACCACTAATGGGTGGGGGAGTCCTGTGTTATTGTGTGTCTTGTTATTTTGTGCTAGTTTTAGTTCTTATGTTATGGGTTAATTGGAAGCCGCTCGGAAGAATGCATTTGTTCAAAAGGAGGGCTACAAAATATATTGATTTTATCAATCAATTCAAAAGAGAGATGCGTTTTCAAAACAGGGTGCCCCCAAAATAACCATCACACAAGATATTGGTGCATGTTAAAACCTAATACGAAGGCATTTGCATTTGTCGGGAACTTTTAAAATGTCTCACCCGCTCATTCTACACATTTACTGCTGCTAGCATGAGACCTGGAAACTGGTCATAGGACAGTTCATCCAAGTCTGGAATTGGGAAGGAGCTAGGGAATTGCATGCCTCCCCCCACCAGCAATTACGTTTGTGATATTTCTGCATGTGCTGTGCCTTGACAAGCATTTGTGAGCAATTTTCCTTGTCAGAGGTGGGGGGTGGGGGAGAGGACCAAGATGGGGAAGGTGTCTGTGTAGAGAAAAACTCCCAAGCGCCTGCAGCAAACCTCCTCTGCTTCTTTAAACAGAGGGAGAGGAGCCTATTTAGCTGTTCACACTCTCCAGGGCAGGGCACGTGCCTCTACCCAAGCCACATAAATCTCATCCCTGCTGCTCATCACATTCATTCTCGAATGGGCGTGTGGAGACAGAACAGATAGGAAAAGGCAGTTCTGCCCACATCCGTGGGCAGGAGTTTCATCAGCAAATGCAGAATTGCCCCCAGGGCCAAACTTTTCTGGCACAGAGACAAAAAAGGTCTGTGTTTTTTTAAAGGCTCCCAGAAGCACAAGCTGTTTTGTTCTGCTCTGGGGTCTCAAACTGGAGCGGGGTCTTTCAGAGAAACCATGCATTCTGCTTCCAGTTTCTCCCATTTACCCTGATGTTTCCCAGACAGGCTTTGTCCTGATCTTTCCAAAAACAGCAAAGCAGGTTTGCCCACAGCATGGCACAGATTTCCAAACCTTCCTGCCCACATCCTGTGGCATTTTTCCAAGGTGCCCCCTCATGCTTGGCATTCCAATTCCCCTGCTTTTTGCTGCCCTTTTCCTTTCCAGAAACTTGGGCTCCAAGATCCAAACTAACATGCTATCCATTACAACAAAAAAAACAAGATCACAGGATTCAAGGGTGCTATATTAGCCATGCTCTGACCTGGATGGCCCAGGCTAGCTCAATCTCATCAGATCTTGGAAACCAGCCAGCGTTGGCCCTGGTTAGTACTTGGACAAAGACCACCAAAGGAGTACAAGGTCACTACGCAGAGGCAAGCAATGGCAATCCACCTCTGTTCATCTCTGGCCTTGAAAACCTATAGGATTGCTTTAAGTTGGCAGCAACTTGACAGCATTTTACACACGTTAGCCAGAGCCAGTGGGAAAAAATTGTGAGATTTGTTGGGTGGCACAGGAGGGGGGAGACAAGGCAAAGAAAAGATGCCCTGGAGACACTAAGAGGGAGGTGTGGTCTTACCTGTCTCTGCTTCAGAAAGTCAAGCGCAATCTGCACATTCTGTAGTCGGTGAAACCGCATCCGGCCCTTCTCCCGGGGCTGCAAGACACAGACCACAGCTTCAGTTCAACCATTCCTCCAAAAGAGCCCCTTCCTCCTCTATCACTTAGAAAATAGCTGAATCCACTGTGGAGGTAGGTGTCTTGACTCCCCTAGGGACCTCTTGCCTAAAATCTCAAGTTGCCAGCCAACGAGGTCTCTAGCAAAGGCTACCAGTCCTGGTTGTACATCTTAAGCCAAAATACAATCACCCCACATGTAAGTTGCAAGGCCCAGGCATCTTCAGTGTACTTACAAGACAAAGGCTACAGGAAGCCGGCCAGGAAAGCGCAAGAGAGGCAAATCTCTCACTAGCTATGGCAACTGTCCTGCTTTCATTTGACACCACTGCCCCTAAAGTCGGAAATAACCACTCTCATACAGGGGGTCCCCTCTAAGATCTCCCCATGTCCCAAGAGAAACACGCCACCTGCCTCTACCCACTTCAAGCTACAGGCCCACATCTTGGTCTTGATCTCCAAAGAGCATCCTGCATCCCTTCCTTCTACTGCTCTCAAGGCAGCGACACCCAGGTTAGGGCTTGTGAAAGAAGCTTTGGAGGGCAGCTGCATGGCACATGGGCTGCATTCAACCCAACAGGCCCGAATTTGAAAGATTCAGCAAGTTGGGCTAATTGAGCTTAACAGAGAGTTGAAGATACAATATAAGAAATAATAAGAATGGGCATAACAGCAACTAACAGCAACTACTGCACATGCCCGATAGCTGAAATCTTAAAGGGGCACTATTTTGAGAGGACTTTAGAATATCAGTATGATATGCTAAGAAAAGACAGCAACAGGTTTTAAAGGAGAAGAGCCAAATAAAAATGCAGGATGGGGAAAGGAGAGGATGGAGGATAAATGAGCAACGAATCATTTTATCTCTGTAAGAAATAAGAAAATCCTATTGCTTTATGGGTCAGGGTTTGGGTCCAGTCCAGGATCTTTTGCTCTTACACTCGGGGCTTTTTTTCTGGGAAAAGAGGTGGTGGAACTCAGTCGGTTGCCCTCGGAGAAAATGGCCATGTGGCTGGTGGCCCCGCCCCCTGATCTCCAGACAGAGGGGAGTTTAGATCTCCTCTGTCTGGAGATCAGGGGGTGGGGCCACCAGCCATGTGACCATTTTCTCTGAGGGCAACCGACTGAGTTCCACCACATTCCAGCTGAAAAAAAGCCCTGCTTACACTGCATGTGGTCCCATGCTCCCCACAGAAAGTGCTGGGATCTAGGAGCCCACTTGCGGGGAGGGCGGAATACAAATTTGAAATAAATAAAATAAATAATAGGATTGCACAAAGCATCTAGCAGTCTCTCCACCCCGAGTGACAGCTCAGATTGCCCCTGAAATCAGGCAAGCACAAGCCCAAGAGTTCTTGGCCTTTGGCCCGGCATGTCCCAGCACCACCCTGGGACAGGCTTGTGCATCCTCGCTGCCTTTAAAGCTGTATTCAGGGTCTGTTGATGTGCATATTTTTGTTGAAATCGTGTTTTTTAAAAATATGCATCTTTCATTTTGTAAACCACATGCAGGCCCCAATAGGACAGAAAGGCAGAATAAATAAGAGATAATAGGAGCCCAAAAGACAGCTGGCCCCAAGACTCTGAGACGCTTCAGCCGACTCTGCCAGGGTCCCTGCCTGTGCCCTTAAGGCTCCAGCCCAACAACACTGTAGCAGAGAGGAAGAGGAAAAGATAATAAACCAGAATGACAAAGAGACAGAAAAGGAAATGCTGTTAATTGAAAATACGAGAAGCAGGGCATCCTCTGGAGTTACGGCCAAGTCCCAGCCATATAGATAACATGGCATGGTTTTACTAACTCAACTGTTTTTTATCTTCTTAACCACCAAAGAGCTTTTGTGCTGTAGAAAGACAGAGAGCCAGGCTGTTCAAATATCCATCCCCAGAGCAAGGGGAGCGCGGCAGATGCTCTCATTGCTAACACTCTTCTGCCTGGAGGGGTGTTAAATCCAGAACTGCCCCCCCATTGCCCCATCCCACCTTTCCATCAGGATGTAAATTCTCCTCAATCTTTTGCAGAGGGTCAGGCAGAGAGATCCACACAAGGCAAAGCTATCAACATGCAGTATTCATTGCTGGTCTCTGGCTATAAAGGTGCAGGCACACAATACCCAGGGCGCAAGGTGTGGGTCCATTACCCCATGCAGAAAGAGCCATTTGACTGGTCTTCTAACAGTTCCTGTATTCACTGTAAAACGTTACGTCTTGTTTGGGGTGAAGGAGATCTGGCACTTTCCCACGTCCAAGTGTGTGTGTAAATACGCCCACGTGGGTATGTGCCCTCAACTGTGTGTCCATTTGTACATATGCAGTGTCTAGCCAATGATCTCTGGTTACAACTGTGAGAATATAACACTTTTAGTCGAAGTGCGCAGGATCTCCAGCAAACAGACGATCATGCATTCACACCATGTGGGTTAGTATTGCTACCAACACTAGGATATGCGCGAAGATAATCCAGTGAAAGTTTGGACATACACCTTCCTGGTAGAAACCCACGGCACGCCACTGAGCGGGGAAATATAATCTGCACTTGGAGCAAACAATGGAGACGTATTTTTTGAAGCTTCCTTGCTGAACTTGAAGGTAAAATTTGATTGGGTTGCATAAAATATTTGTGGCTGAGAGCGAGTAAGGGAAGGCATCATTCTTTCATACATTTCTCTCTTTGGAATAGAGGTCTAGAAACATGCCTTTTCTAAAAAATGCAGATTCTTCATAGTCTACTTATGCTGCCCAATGCACTACATACAAGACCATTCTTGCACGCCTAAAACCTTAGCTTCCACACTGGCACATAAAGGGTTACCCACTAAACCTCTGGCCTTCCTCTCCTTTCCCCCAAGCTTTTCCCTTCTGCTCTTGGTGCCTCAGTATTGGGACTGAGATACCCCCAGTCCCAATACTGCATTTACATGAACAAAATGCATGCAGTACCATAAGGAAACTGGTTTGTTGGATACAGGATGCCACACTGAAGAAGCACATACAGGACACGACTGCCCTGAGGCCAGGAGTCTCTGTAAGGTTGCCTTCTGCACCATATGATCCTCTTTTAATGTGACTTTCTTTCTGGCATATTAATCACGCCCCTCATCCTAATAAAAGTCATAACTTGGAAGTGAATCCCAATCGTTTTCAATGGATCTTTATTTCCATGCAGAAAGTTGTGGGTCATTGTATCTTAAGCGGGAAGGACAAATTGCAAATGACTGCAAATTGTGCTGCGATAGCCAGGAGAGAAGGCTGCATGTTCCTTGGCTGTGGGTTGAGGCCCATTTCTCCCAGATTCCCACCGGAAACACCAGATGTACATCTGATTGAACCAAACACCAACTCAAGTGTCAGTCACACCTCTTCCCTATGGTTCAAACTCATCTTTTATCCCCAAAGCCATGCACAAATATTTGTTTATCTGTTCATTTGTCACTTTACTAATTAAAAAGGTGAGGGTTGTTTTTAATTGTAAAACTGCTTTAGGGACTGAGGAAGGGTTTTTTTTTTAATTTACTTTTTAAATTTTATTTATACTCTTCCTTTCTTTCCAGTGGGGACTCAAAAGTGGTTCGCATCGTTCTCTTCTTCTCGGATTTATCCTCACAACAACCCTGTGAGGTAGGCTAGGATGAGAGTGTGTGACTAGCCCAAGGCCACCCAGCAAACTTCCATGGCACAGTAGGGATTTGAACCTGGGTGTCCCAGATCCTAGTACAACTCTCTAACCACTACAACCCACTGGCTCTTTGTGGTGTTCCAAGAGGTGGCAGCCAATCAGGACCATGCACAGCTTCTGCTGTAAACTTGGCCAAACCATTTTTGCCAGAACTCAACACTGGAGAGAAAAGGCATGTGCTTCTATGTGCCTCACTGCTCTAAAAACATCACATCTGTCTTCACCCGTGGGAGTACAAGCATGGGCACCTTAGTAGGGCAAACTGAATTTGGAAAAGTGCTCTCAGGCTCAACATATGGATCAAATTTGCTCTGGTGGACAACGCTGGCAGAATGGATCCACTGGATCCAACCCCTTATCCGTAATACGGAGCTAATACAAGATTGCATTACATGCTTGTAGAAATAACTGCATTTGAGGTGCTTTGTACATCCGAAAGTACTAAAGAATTATTATGCTAAGAATGAGTGTCAAGTCTCTGCTCCTCAACAAGTATCCAAGCCACATCTGGATTATCTGAGTGCGCCCCAGTGTCAGTGCCGACTTGGCTCCTGGAGGCCATCGACCTACTCCATCACCGTCCTCCTCCTCCTCCTCCTCCTCCTCCTCGCAGTCGTCACTGCTTGTGCACCACCAGGATGGCCCCCTCACCAAGCGAAGACTCTTCTGCCCTGTAGGGTCCTTTTGCTAACAGCCACGGCAGACAGACAACACCAAAGGGGAGAAATGGCAAATACACGCCAAAAGAAACAAAATGCAGCAGGCACAAAATGCACAGGAGGAGGAAAAGGGGAGCCAAAAAGCATCTCCTTTGCCCTCCTCCATCTCTCCAGCCCCCCACCCCCCGCCAAAGAAGAACAAATGACTCATCTCAGATCTTTCCATCACAAACATTCAAAAGTAGCAAAGGGACCCTGGAAAGGGCAAAACATATAATCACTCTTCCAGCTCAAGACAGACCCTTAAATGGGGCCCAGAATGAACTGAGAATCAGGTCACAGCCTGTGATAGAGGATCTCCCACACAGGAGGCACTGGCTTCCTCTTCAAGGCACTCCCCAACTGCCCTGATGCTATCTCTTCTGAACATGATTCTCCCTCCTTCCAGGGCAGACATGAAAGTGGCCCTTAAATGGTGACAATTCAGTACTTTCCTCTCCAGAGCCACAGCCTCAGGCCACATATTCCACAGGAAAAAAACTTTTCCAAAGATAAGGTCTTTTCTATCAGACAGCCTTGCTGTCTGCCCTTCGAGATCCAAATCTGAACCTTTGCACAGGAACTTATTCCAACTCAGGGCCCACTCCACAAAGTACCACCCAGCATAAAAACGGGCAGTCCTTTCTGAAAGGCCAGTTCGGACTGGTGCTTTGCCAGTTTCTGCATGTGCTTTGCCAGTTTCTGGGATGATGTGAAAATAAAGCTCAGCAATACTCCCACAGGCCCACATACTCTGTGATGTTCTCACCTGAACAGGTGCGCATGTCAGAGAGGCTGGGCAGCCCCAGGGCCCAAAGACAGTGGCCATCCCTGACAGGCCCTTCTCATCTACCTTCTTCCCCAGAAGGAAAGAAACTGAGAGGGGTGGGAGCAGCAACCAACCTCCCAGGCACAGCCCAGAGGGGGAGATTCTAGACAGGACTTGCAAGACCCTTGGCCGGGGTGGCAGATTCCCTTAAGTGACCAGTTGGTAAGACAGCACCAGTTTGAACAAGCACAGTTTCAAAACAAGCCCAACTAAGGAGTCTTTATGAAACCCCAAATACTTGCTATACTGGGGAGCCTCTGCATAAGGTCCCAGGTTCAACCCCCGGCATCTCCAGTTAAAAGGACCAAACAGGAGGTGATGTGAAAGACCTCTGCTTGAGGAGACCACAGCAGGAGAGCTGCTGCCAGTCTGATTAGACGATAATAATTTAATTGTGCACATTCAGCAGTGCAGCATGTGTACATACACACACAAACACAGGGACCACCAGCATTATTGTAACAATTGCCAGATCCAACACCTGTAAAGATGGGGGATCATAGCTCAGAAAAGTCAGGGTGAAGAGACTTTACTTATTCAGACTGAAATCTATTACAGGGGACACGGGAGTGAGTAGACCTGGAATATCCGTCAGTAGACCTGGAATATTTCGTTAGAGCAAGAAGGACACCTTCCATCATGGTTTTCCTGCAGGCAATATGCACGGAATCCTTGCTATATTGCACAGGTCCTAAGCTTCAGGCCTGCTGCAGTTTGGTTCCCAAGAGCAACAGGCAATGGCTTTGGGGAATCCCAAGGTCTCAGCCAGACAGGCAAAGGGGGCAATGCATGGCCCCCATTACCTCACTGCCGCCTCTGAAACATAGCACATATACTTTTCCTGTACATAGACTAACGTTACCCAATAAGGAGAATGTACTTTTCTAAATGAACATGTCAATATAAATGCTATGCAACAAAGAAATCAAACAGACCCATGGATATACTCCAAATCTAAGGAATACGTCTGTGGCTAGGAGTTTAGGCTGAGAAGGAGAGATCTGCTCTCAGGTAGTCAGATGGACTTTATTGCTAAGGAGACTGGGAAACTCACCAGTTTGACACCTGAAAGGACTTCCAGCAGAGAGATGAGGTTGTGACCGTCCCGCAGGTCCTCGTAGAGGTCATTGATGTGCTTGCGCACCTGCAGGGCAGAAGTGGAGGAGGAAACTGTTCAGAGGCCTTGAAGTCTTCTCTGATCACCTGCCACAGCCCAGTGGAAATGTGCTTGGAGGAGTGTCAGAAAAGGGCTGAATACACATATATTTGGTGGGAAATAACCATGAATGGCACTAAGGAAGAAATCTTACCCCCTGAATTTCAGAGATGTCACACCTCAGACTTTGGTTTTGCAGCCACACGGTCTGGAAACACGATTTAAAAAAATAAAAATCTGGATGCCTGCATCTGTGGATTCTTCTTTCTTTTGCACAGAATACACACAGTGTGAGGCAGAAGGGCCTTCAAACACATAGTGGAGCCTTTGAAAACCAAACATCATAGCATGGGACAGAACAGGGGGACTTCAACAGCTAAAACCAGGCTTACCTTCATCAGGTGCTTGTTCACCCATTTGGTGAAAGTCTTTTTCTGGACTCGATCCCGTTCATCTGTTGAAAAGGACACAAGAAAAGAGAGAATTCAGGTTAGCAATTCAGCCAGGTAGAAAACAAGTAGCGCCCTGCTTTGGATGCCAGTTGCAGAACTATATAGCAAGTCTCTTTTGGTCCTGGACAGGAAGAAAATCAGGAGGCTTCTAAGAAAATCCAGGAAAAGAATGAAAAGCTTCGAGACGGGGATTATTATTCCTACAAAGCTCAGTTGCACACCTTTTGCTTCCTTTCCGGAGCGTGCAGGTTTCATCACATGCATAAAACCGCTGTATCTATCTGCATTAAGGAGGAACCCTTTTCAAGCCTTAAACAATGCAGGTAATTAGCAGCTTATTCTTTCACTGTATTTTGGTTCATTGGATTTTAGGGATTTAACATTTATTTTAGGCTCTCAAGCTCAGCCCAAGGACACCTGGAGAGCTTTGAACTTTCCAGACTGCCCCAAGTACCAGGTGCATTCCAACCACACAGGGAGTATGCACTTCCAAGCGTGCATTCCCCTTGGCCACCTGGCCATTGGTTGCTTCTGCATTCCCAACCAAGAAGTGAGTTTTCCCTCTCACAAAATGAAAAAGAGTTGGAATGGAAAAAAGAGATCCAAAGGAACCCAGGCCAAGCCTTGGTTTTAGAGACAGGGCCCTCCACTGTCCCATGTGTAGAGAATATGAGCAATGCCAAAAAATGCCTGCAGGATAAACATCCCCCGGCCACTCTAGCAATCGAGCCCAGCCAGGCTTCACATCAGAATCTGCTCTCCAGCGTCACTAGCAGGGGGAACTGGCCCTCTTCACCCTGAGTGACAACAACAAGTTCCGCACTATTTTTAAAAAGTTGAATTAAGGAAATCTGAATTAATCAAACATTCAAGCAGAGAAAAAGAAATTAGAAGGGAAACTTGCAGGGATTTTGGTTGGCTTCACTAAGTACCCTTCACCCAAAGACACAAAAGGAACAAAGAGTTTCTTTGGTTTAAGTTTATGCTGTCAGATCGACTCAGCCTTGCAATGTTGATTTCCTATTTGAAAGTCAAATATTCTGATTTAGGTTTCTGTTTTTAAACTGCCACATATACACATTCATTCTTATTCATTTTACAGACTATGGGATCTAAGCATATGCTAATATGAAACAGGAAGAGAATGAATCAGTAAGAACCAGTTGTTTTGGATAACTAGTTTTTTTTTCTCAGTGTGAACTACACTAAAAACCATAATTAAAAAACCCAAACAAGAAAATTATGAATTTCAAACAGCTCGAATGTTTAAACAATGGGAAATTTCTTGCTCTGCTCAAAGAATTCTGATGGCTTCTCATGACTTTATAGGTGGGACTGCACATCAGAACCCATGTTTCTGGGTCATGAGACCCAGAAAACAGCATTCAACCACCTTTGGGTGAAGCCACTTCAAACTCTCCCACTATTTTTTATTTACTTACATTCTTTGCAGTCCGCCTTTCTCTCTAAGACTCAACGTAGATTACATCGTGTATGTCAATACAGTCTATGGCTAGGCCATCCAATAAACAATGTGATGGGGGTTTTGGATAGCAGAAAAAAATTGAAAACAAGAGGAAGATGACCTATCTACACAAGTCATCTCTACCATCCGAAAAATGGAACAGCAAGGAACCTACTCCCCCCACCCAAGACTGGAGTGCAGGTGAAGAGCTAGAGAAAAAGCAATCAGCATGGTAGAAAGTATAAGATGGACAGACATTTGGGCCATATGAAGGCACCTTCCTTTTCCTACACACCTCCCCTCTGTTTTCATTGCTCTCTCTTACTGCCATAATTTAGCTTGTACATTCTATGAGGCACAGACCTGACTCTTTGGGGCGGGGGGGGGTGTTACTTCTTGGTTATGATGCTCTGTGGAACTCCATGGACACTGATGCCACAGAACCCCTGCTCTGACCATTCCCAATCAGGTATTTGCCCCTTCCCCCCCTTTTTTTTTTAGACTTGGATCTCTAGAGTGAGTCCAAGGCTGCCTGGACATTCGGCCTCTCTGAGGGCAGCAGCCACACGGTAGCCCCAATTCATTGTGCTTTGCATACAGAAGCCATGATACTCACTCATCGCTCCAGGACTCTCCCTCTGTGCTGTTCTGATCAAACCTTCAAGGGGCTTTCTGGTACAGAGACTGTCGGCCTCAATTTTTAAGCTGAAGCTTTCAAAGGCGAGCAAATATATAAAGAAGCAATCCCCCCACACCTACACATAAGAAATCTCCAAGGGAAAAAATATTATGCATTGCTGGCACAAAATTTGATCCGCATGGGAAAATGCTTTGGACTTTGCCTCGACTTGAACCAAAATGGAACCAGACTGCTGGCACTCCTATCAACAAGGTCACAGAGCAGCTTTTGAACTAGCTTCAAGGGAAAGCAGACAGGAGCTGGAGAGCCCTTCAGTTCAGGGGTCTCTTCTCTAAGGAGCGATGGAGCAAGCGTTCTGGAGCATCTAAATGGAGAAAGGCAGGAACCAGATGGTGAGAAAATGGCAGGGAACGACAGCAACTGAATGGGAGAAAAGAGCTCCAGGGATGCTGAAAGCCAGGGATAAGTGCTTAGGTGCAAATACAAAAAACCTCCATGCCGAGATGGGGGTGGGTGGGAATGCTGAAGTGCTTGGTGCTCAATGAGAATGTAGACAATAACAGGCATCTCAGAAATGTGGTGTGATGGGTGGTGGTGGACATCAGCGGAATAGTTATCCGTAGAAATAAACTATGTAGGAAGGGTAGCTGTGTAAGTTGCAGACTGTGTAGGGTCCAATACATTAGAAAATGTAAGGGGAACAGACTCCCCTGCCCCTACAAAACATTTATGGGTGGAAAAACTGGGCCCAAAAGATACTTAACACCAGGGACTTACCAGTGCCCTCTTGACCAGAATGCAAAAGGCAAGATGGAGAAAGAAGTACAGCAAGTAACCAGAGAAATCCAGGGCAGTTTCAACTACCTTTACACTGACCAGGCTATTCATGGTGTTCAGGTCATCATGACAAAAGAGACCATGAATGCATGTGCCTTGGCACAGTTAGTCATCGTGTTAACTAGAGGGGAGGTGAATCCTGGACTGTAAGAGGTAGATGTTGCCCTGACCAGGAACAGTAACCACAATGCTATTAACTTCAGTGCTTATGTAAATGGAAAAATTTTAAAAGTCCAACAAGGAAACTTTGCAAAACTGGGAGGTGGGGGAAGATGTCAAAAGGGGAAGTTAAAAGGACTAAATCCCTTCAGAATTCCTGCAAGTTACTCAGGTCCAAAATAATGGAAGCTCAGATAGAATGCATGCTTCAGAAAAGGAAAGATACCCACAAAAACAATGTGGTTTATTAACCACTGTGGTTAACAAACATAAAAGGCAAGAAGAAGCAGGCATCTTGCCCAAGCAAGATGAACAAGGAGAAGCACAGGCTCCAGCAAAATGAATATCAGTGGACAATAAGGCAGGTGAAGAGAGACTTTAAAGAGCAGATCACTGAAAGCATTAAGACAAATAACAAGAATGGATGCAAATACTGCAGAAGCAGGAAACTGGCCAGAGAGGCCATGGGGTGAAAGGATTGCTCAAGGAAGACAGGGAGATTGCGGAGAAAATGAATTAATTCTTTAAGTCTGTTTTCTCTGTGGAAAATTTGAGTCAGTTACCTACATGGGTACGCGTTTTCAGGACAGGCATCTGAAGAGCTGAGGCAAATTGAAGTTTTGGGGCTAATGGACAAGTTAAAAGCTAACAAGTTTGCAGGTTGAGATGGCATTCACCTGAGAATATATGCCATTTGTTGCCAAAATGGGTCTCCTACTGGAAGACTGGGAAGTAGCCAACGTAATGCCTATTTTTAAAAAGGAATTCAGAGGAGATGCTGGAATTAGAGACCAGAGAGCCCCGTGGCGCAGAGTGGTAAGCTGCAGTACTGCAGTCCAAGCTCTGCTCATGACCTGAGTTCGATCCTGGCGGAAGCCAGGTTCAGATAGCCAGCTCAAGGTTCACTCAGCCTTCCATCCTTCCAAGGTCGGTAAAATGAGTACCCAGTTTCCTGGAAGTAAAGTGTAGATGACTGGGGAAGGCAATGGCAAACCACCCCGTAAAGTCTGCCAAGAAAAGGTTGTGATGTGACGTTTCCCCATGGGTCAGTAATAACTCGGTGCTTGCACAGGGGAGTACCTTTACCTTTACCTTAGCCTAACATGCATTCTAAGTAAATTGATGGACACTATTATT
This sequence comes from Eublepharis macularius, assembly GCF_028583425.1. NCBI lineage: Eukaryota > Metazoa > Chordata > Lepidosauria > Squamata > Eublepharidae > Eublepharis > Eublepharis macularius. Next base: position 37,874,885 of record NC_072804.1, on the reverse strand, counting down.
AAAGGCAGAGTTATTAAGCACACAGAAGAACGTGCCCTAGTGAGGAAGGTTCAGCATGGTTTCTGAAAAGGGAAATCATGTCTCACTCATCTTTTAGAGCTCACTGAGAAGGTTAACATGTATACAGAGAAAGGTTGATCTAGCAGATGTTACGCAATTGACTTTCAAAAAGTCTTCTGAGACAAGGTCCCTCACAGCAAACATTCCTGAGTAAACTTAACAACTATGGGATAAGAGAACAGGCCCTCTCATGGGTTAGAATCTGGTTAAATGACAGGAAGAAGAGAGGAGGAATACGTGGACAGTTGCCACAATAGAGGAAAGTAAGCAGCATGGTTTCACAGGGATGAGTATTGGGACCAGTGCTAGACAGCCAACATGGCATAGTGGTTACAGAGTCAGTCTAGGATCTGAGAGACCCAGGTTCAAATCTTGTTCTGCCATGAAAGAGGCGGAGGGAACAATGTAAGCTGCTTTGGATCCCCATTAGGGGGAAATGTGAAATAAATTAATTAATTTAATTTCTGCATAAACAACTGGGCAAACAGCAAGCTGGCCATGTTTGGAGACCACACCAAATTCTGCAAGATTTTGCAGAATTTTGCAAGTTTGCAAGATTCTTTGCAAGATTCTCTGCAAACTGGGTGACCAGGTCACAACTTGGCAAAAGAGGTTTCAGTGTAAGGAAGTATAAAGTGTTATGTACACTGGGTTAAAAAAATTCCAGCTTTAAATCTACCTTGAGAGGATGGAGCTGGCAGCATCTTATGAGGAAAGAGTTCTTCACGGTGTGATAGATTAATGAAATGAAAATGTCAGCTCAGTGCACAGAAACAGCAAAAACGACCAATTCTAGGCTAGGGATTATTATGGAATAGAGCTGAAAACAAAACGGCTAATACCCTGGGCTCTCCCCACCACAAGAGAACCCCCAATTCTCCTCCCACCAAGCATTTCCTACCCAGGGTTTAAAGTCTTCTTTTCACTCTCACAGACAGATGTTTCCAAATGAGCTCCACTTACTCAGCTGTACTGCCATTTTGCATCCCAGAATAAAAGGAGTTGAATTCCACAGGCCCATTCCATGTGGAATCTTCCCTTGACATAAGCGGCCCCAAGTCTCTTGCTCAGGGGAAAGGCTCCTTACACCTAGGTAAGAGCCACTCTTAGCAAGAATGGGATCAAGTCTGGTATCCGCAGTGGGGATCGAACCAGCACACTTAGAAAGACTCGTTTTGGCTCTTCACAAGCCATTTGGAACATTCTTCCATCCTGCAAAATGCTTTCTTGAGAAATAGCGGGGAACTTCCACCAGCTCTCCCTGTGCTCTGATAGTGAGCTCAGGGCCCCAGACCTCTGCCCCATCTCGCTTCAGCCTCAGCGTAGTCAATTTGCAACACTTCTCTCAGCGACAACTTTTGTGTTCTGCTTCCAGAGGAACAAACCACTAGCTATTGTGCATTTTATTTTAGCAAGATAACCCAGTTGGTAAACAGAGAAGAGACGATCTCTTTATTATTTAAAAGCTTGTTATAATTTCACAGCTCTAACAGTTATGATTTCTCACGTTCCCAAAGGGGAGGGGGCTTTTGTAGACCAGCAACAGAACACACAACACAACACCAGCACACCCCCAAGTTTCCATACCAGTGGTAAGTGCAGGTGTCTAGTGATGGAGCAGTGGAATGTACAGATGAATATCCAATCCAAGATTTGCAAAGAGAATCCCCAGTTCTTAGTTATCTGGAACATAACCCAGTAAATTTCCCCCCATGGAGCACAGACCAGCCTCCATGGTTTTCTCTACTCTCTTTTCACAACAAACCTGTAAGGTAGGATAAGACTGAGAATGTATGTGAGATTCATGGCAGAACCTGGGTCCACCTAGTCTTAATCTGATACGCTAACCCCTGCACCACACTCTCTCTCAACTCTCCAAAAGTTCTCCTGGGCACACGCCCTTGCAATGAAGCATCCCCATTCATGCCAGTGGAAAAGAACTTCCCAGAGGGTCAGGTCTGACTGCCTCCCACTCTAAGTGACTGCCTCATCTCCACCTTTTAGGAGGGCCACCTCTGTTCTCTCCAAGCTGCACTGAAGGAAGCTTCCTAGTAACAGAATCAAATCCCCTCCCTCCCTGATGCAATTCAGACCCCCTCTGCTCTGAAATCACTCCTGGATTGTTCCTTTCTTACATTCAAGGCTACAAATTTGATTATAGCCCAGTGTAGCATTCCCCACCCATGAGTCAGAGGAGAGTGATGGGAGCCCAAGGTTGCAATCCCAAACACTCTTACCAAGACTCTTTGAACTCAGGGAGAGCTGCTTACTCTCAGGGAACCATGCTACAGATCAAGCCCTCCACTTCCCCTCTCAAAAGGCAGGCGCAGCCATACTAACCGATGCAACACATCTGGCCCACCAGGTGGGCATTCAGCTCCCGCTCGTCTCTGAAGAAGTGCCACATGACCCCCCTCAGCCTCCACAGCTGCTTCAGTTCCTTAGCATGCCACAGCACTCTGCCATCTTCCTGTTTCCCTTTCAACGTGGCCTCCAAAGCCTTACGTAGTCACCGGCAGCTTCACCAGTCTGCCTCCTCCCACGACTTCCTACACGACGAATGGGACAGCAGTCGCACGCTCCTCCTCTGACAACATCAGTCCAAAAGTCCCCTTTAAACTGGAGCCACTGTCCATGCACACTTTGAGAAGAGGACTCACTTCACCAGAAGGCTCCCAAGGATTCTGTAGTTCTTCGAGCCACAAGCAAGGGCGGGGGGCAAAGCTATGGTCCAAGACGGCATTGAAACAAAGAAAAGGCTCTTATCTCTCAAGGGCAAGGAAACCTCAGAGACAACTTCAGAGTAAGAGGCAAGCCTAAACGTCACAATACTGATTCAGCCGTGGCAAGGAGATTGGCCAATATCCTGCTTCAGCCCACAATGAGCTCCACCTTGCCCCACCTCCACAATATTGTGGGTGGGCAGTTGAGAGTCCCTCCTGACCCAAGAAGAGGTAAGCAGCACTATATATATACCACACACACATATATAGCACTGAGAAGGTCGAGGAGGGTCTACCACACTCTCTCAACAGAGTGAGGGAGCAACTGGGCTCTTTGGGTCTTCACAAATGGGGAAGCAACAGCCCACAATTCCAAAACACTCTGGGACAGAACACAGCTATTCAGTGATCAGGAATGGAAAGTTAAGTTGGCAGAAGGATAAACTTCCCCCCGTCAAGCCCCATTTGCGAACTTGATGCCACAAGATGTACGTGTGGATGTTCGAAGTCTAACCACCGTCTCTCCTGGGGATGCAACAGGGCAGTCCAAGCCGTTTGTTCCTCTCTCAAGCTGTGTTTTTGAGTTCTGGTGTCAATCGCAGCGGTCGTACAAGCTGCAGCGCCTCCAACAGAGAACAATGGAGCCTTCAGTTCTTTCTGTATTCATGCTGCTTAGGTCTGTCGCATCCACACCAATGGTAACCTTTTTAATCCAAAGGCTGCCCCCTACCCACCCCTCAAGGTTCAGAACTCTGCTCCGGGACCAATCTCGCTCAGCTTAACGCTGCACCATTTTTGGAGGTTGGCAGTTTGGAATGTCCACAATGGAGATAGCGGGGCTGCTTTATCGTCCTTCTCTTCCTTCTCTCCTTCCTCTAAATATAACTCCTTTTCAGTCCCCTCCAGCCTGCGTGAGCGCTCTCAACCACCAGCACAAGGCTTCCGCATCCCAAGTGCAATCATCCTCTTCTCCACTGCCACCCAAGAATCAACTCCAAGAACTTCCTCCAGAGAGATTGCTTCTCCACACCAAAGAGTCTCCTGCCTTGCTTTGCTGCTCTGGGTGATTCTCAGATTCTAATTAGATTAGCCCTTCCCCCACCCCCCAACCCATGAGCTAATAATAATTCCCTCACTCCTCCTTACCCACAGCATTAAGGTCTTGCCAGTTTATCACCAGCTGGCTACTCTTTTCCCAAAGAGTCCTTCCGATAAGCAACCTGTTGCTACTGTCCCCTCAACTCAGCTGCAGCATCTCTGGCCGGCTTTCCATCACACTGCCCTTGGCCCACATTCCCCCTCGCCTGTCCAGAAGATAACCAATCAACGGTCTCACATTCCTTACAAAAATCAGGGCCAGAGGCAACAGAAAAGCTGCTATTGTCAGTGACCTGGCCTGGCCTACAGTAGGAAGGAGGGGACAGGAGGGAGGCTTAGGGCAGCCGGAGGGACTCCATGGAAGACCAGATAGAAAGGAAGACCAAGGAAACCCATCGAGGAGAGAAAGGCTGACTCAGAAATCCACTCTGGAGCATCCCACAGAGTCTCAGCTTATTAACAATTTTGACAACCGAAGCTAGGCACCACAAAGTTGCCATGTCTGTCTAGAATCACAGGATTCTAATCCAAAGGATATCATACAGTTCCTGCTTGCTGACGGGTTCTAGGAGGACAAAGTATAAAGCAGCAAACACATGCTGGGCACATCTTGGTTTTGTGGTTTATGTTTTTGTAATCCACCTTGAGCAGGTTTCTGAACAGGTGGCATATACATTTCCCTAGAGCTTTTTTTCTGGGAAAAGAGGTGGTGGAACTCAGTGGGTTGCCAGCACAGGGGGCAACTCTTGGCGGGAGGTGGTGCCCCTGGTACCACATGTGTGCACACAAAGTGCATGCATGCTCCCAGGACCAATGATGTCACTTTAGGTCAGTTGGAATAAGAGAGGAGTTTTTAAAAGTTTAAGTCACCCTCGGTGAAAATGGTCACATGGCTGGTGGCCCCGCCCCCTGATCTCCAGACAGAGGGGAGTTTAGATTGCCCTCCACGCTGCAGCGGCGTGGAGGGCAATCTAAACTCCCCTCTGTCTGGAGATCAGGGGGCGGGGCCACCAGCCATGTGTCCATTTTCAAGAGGTTCTGGAACTCCGTTCCACCGCATTCCAGCTGAAAAAAAGCCCTGCATTTCCCAAATAAATGTCTGGTCTTTTAACTCTGGGATTAGTTAATTCAAGTTAACCAGAACCATCTACTGGTTCTGTAACTATGAAATACTATGCTGAATATCCTCCTTCCTTCACAAGCAGGGCCTGCTTAACACATGCAACATTCCAAAGACTGCGCCTCCTGAGAATGATGTCTGCCTACGGTAAGAAGATCGCCAATGACCACCACAATTGACTGTGAATCATTGGGAAACCAGGAATTTGTTGCATTGGAAAAGGCACCCCTGCTCTTGTTCATACTACAACTTATCCCAGAATGGAGAATCAGGGAAGAAAGGGCCTCAGACAGATCCAACTGCATTTCCAAATGTCAACTTTCGGCTTTACGTTTGAATGTGTCAACAAGTGACAGATTGAAGTTAGTTCATTTTTCCCACTGGGGATACAAGATAGTTGGATCTATATACTGGGATCACTGGAAAAACACAGCAGCATTTGGAGACTATGTGAAAGATCTCTCTGTGGCTCACCCTCACATGCCCATCATCCCAACGCAAAACATGTGTGAGCTAGTTTATACGCGGTTCCCCGTCTCCCTTTCCATGGCTTTAAACTAATGGAATAACCACATGAGTGGTGACGCAGGAGCCAACAGGAACTAACCTTCTCTACAGTTTCCAGGGCTTAAAACTGTTGCCACACAGCCTCAGTCTCCATCAGCATGACACCCCTGATTTTGTCTCCAGCTGCCGCCATCCAATTTTGTTTGCAGGAAGCCATCGGCTTCATTCAAAGGGAGCTGGGGGCTTGGTTGTTCCTTTACCAAAAACTCTCTGCTTTGCTCATGGCTGTTAAATGGGTGACTGAGCAAAAGGGTTTTGGAAGATGATTTAAAAGTTCTGTTTTTCCCTCTTTCCTCCAGGTCTCCACGCCCTGGGGATCAAATTCCCCCATCAGATTTTTTCAGTATTTAACCTTCCACAGTTGGTGCGCTCCAGGTAATTGGCAAAAGTGGAGAGAAGTGTTGTTCAGAAAAGCAAGGCCACTTTACAAAACAGCTTCATGGTCTTGCGGGCCTATCAGCAGCTGTGGGCAGCTCTTGGGTCCCCTACCTCCCAGGACAAACTCCCCAGCTGAGACCTCAGCTTGCTCCACCTCCTCTGCTCCTGAACCCAGCTCTTACAAACCAAGTCCCCAAAGGGCCTTGCTGCCCCAAATGCAACACTCCCAACAATGGGGAGGGAGTCCACTCCCAGCCCACCAACACCAGGAGTCCCAAAGTAGGTCTCGATTATTTTTAAAAAACTTTCATGTACAGCATTCTCACACGGAATTGTGGGTTGTTTGCACTAGCGAATCATTAGGAAACAGATTTTTAAAAAAATCATTGTGTATTCATTGCTTTGCTCTAAAGCAATATTTGGGGCAATAAATCTTTCTTCCTGTTCTGGGGATCTTGGAAGTCTGCTGAACTTGTCTGTTCTTCCCTTACTCAGGCTTGATTTAAATGTTGTGAGCAAGGGAAAGCACTCTCCTTCAGGGCTGTGCACTCAGACAGTGCCTTGCTGAAAGTGGGCGAAGCAGGCACGTGCGTGCAAACACTTCAAAATAATTGTTTTCCAAGAGCATTCTTGTTCATAGAAACAAAGGGCAGAAATAGAAGGCAAGACAAAATATGTACCAGACCAGATATCACAGCTGGAAAGAGAACTGTGTGAGTGGCCCTTCCCCCCTCCCTTAGTCATGGTTTAGATAACTGTAAATTAGAAGTTCTGACCCAGCAGCCACTGGTGATAATCAGAAATATTAGTCACAGGTGTAACCCAAGGGAATGGTCACCTTGGGAGGGTGCAGAGAACATCCGTAGCACGTCAAAGAACTACAATTCCCAAGGTCCCCAACTTGGGTTTGAACGCCCCCAGCTCGGGCGTTTGACAGCTGACGTAAGTTTTAGTGCCCAACAGCACTAAACAGTAAGTTTTAGTGCCCAACAGCACAGCAAATGCCATTACAAAGACCAGCATTTCTACAGTGTTCCTGACCTCGTGTTATCAAGCAAACTACGACTCTCAAGGCTGAAAGCAGGAACACGAATCTCAGCGCTCACAAGCTTTGCTACACAAAGAACAGTACCTTCCTCCCTCCTCCGCCTTGTCCAGTACAAGATGCCAGCAACTCCAAGAACATGGCTCAAAATGAAAACCGTGGGGGGCAGAAGAGCACCATCCAGAAGCGGCATTGGTCAGCTGGTTTCCAATCCCACCGGCCTCGGTCCCCTTATCACAGGTCCTTACATTCCTTTCTCTTGAGGCCACAAGCGCCTGGCCACAGCATCAGCCGAGGAACAGGGAGGGAGGGAGGGAGGGAGCAGTAATAGCACCAAGTTCTGAGAAGAGAGAAAGAGCGGGGCGCTGACAGCACAGGACGAAAGATTTCCTGCAAGAATGCACAGGGTGCTTCTCTCCGCTTCTCACAGGCCCACAGAAAAACAGCAAACTTCTTTATTTCTTTCCAAAGAGAAAGAATGGCTAAACAGGCAGAGCTAGGGAACTTTGAAAAAGGCATGGAAAGAGAAAGCTGCATCAGGGTGACTCAAACATCTTTTCTTGGCATCCAGTAACAGGATGAAATGTACTGACTTCAGTTTCATCCCCCCCCCCACCCCGCCAAGACAAAACGTCACACTCTTAAATTTCCATTCCTAAGGCCACTGGAATGCCCGCTGTCCATGTGGACTTGTTCGGAAGAGTAACAACTGCTCTCTAGTATCTCTACAGATCAGGAGTTCTGCAATTCCTAGACAGCTGGCCCCAAAGGTGGCATCCCTCCCTCTCCCATTCATACAACTCCTTTCTTGCATGTTGAACCAGAATAGGCTATGTTCAATTTCAGCCACAAGGCACAACCATCCACTGACCACTTCAGAGCAAATAGCTTCAGCAAGTAAGCAAAGCCACACGCTGATGGGGAAGTACTAAAAAGTTAATTGCCAGTCAGTTCTGCAGCATAGGGAAAGAATCCTTCCTGACCCCAAGTGTGAGAAAAATGCATCCATCAAGCTTTCTGAAGAGTCAAAGAGAATCAAATATTATTTTCATTCTCATCCAAGATAAAACTTTAAGGACTAGGTTCCCTCAAGGGGAGGGGAAACAGTATTGGAACAGGATTTGGAAGACCCAGGTTCGAATCCCTGTTCTACCATGGAAACTCACTAGGAGATCATAGGCCAGTCACACACTTTCAGCCTCACCTACTTCTCAGGGTTGTTGTGAGGATAAAATGGTGAATGGGGGACCCCACTGGGGGAAAAGGCAGGGTATAAATGAAATCAAACAAATACATAAATAAAAGGAGCACCTTTGTGTGCAGAAGAGAGATGAACTTAGTCCTAAGCATCCTTGCAGTACATAACCCTTCCCTACATGTGCACACAGTCATACTGGTAGGCATTTTAATCATACTGATATCAGGTTATGCTGGTTTCACTCATAGGCCAAATCAAACCAACATTGCTAAAGTAACATCCGCAGATTAACAAATCCTTATCTTACCAGTTCAGAAATGCAGGGGAATGACATTCTGAGACGCCTTCAAGGCCACAGGGAACAACATTGCCACTGTTGTTCACTCTGGCTACACTTGGGGCACCCAGCAGACTCTTCAGCAGAGCTTTGCCAAAGAAGACAGTGTGCAATTGTTCCCAAAGGGGTTGGTCTGGAAGCAACCTGACACGGAGCATCCCGGGATTTGTTTGTGAAAAGGGCATTTTCATTGATGGAAGAGAAGGAAAATGCAGAAAGCGCTACATAAATGCCATGTATTGTCATTAAAAATACTTAATCCATTTTTCACACTATGTTAGTGTGAAAGATTCACTCAAGCGCAAGTCTGTTACTATATGCAGAACAAGCGGCGCTACCAAGCAGGGCCGGTTCCAGGTTTTGGGAAGCCCTGGGCAGATGGTGACTGAGGCTGCCTTCTATCCACCACCAGCTCCTCTCATGCCTCCCTTTCCATCCCACCTGAGTGTGCATCTTTTCTTCACTCACAAGCCCTCCCACTGCCTGCACCATATTCATGCCCTTTCCTGAACAGCACAGGCTGGTGTGCACAGCAGGTAACGCTACCACTGTGTACCACCTACATGCATTTCACCATCAGTGCTGGGATAAGAGGGCATGGGTGGCAGAGCACTTGCAAGTCAATGGATAGAAGGACTCTGGGACAGCGGGACCTGCCAGATGCTCTGAGCCCCAGCAGTTGCCCCATCTCAAGGTATACGGATGCCTGCCCTGCACCAGGCAAGGACTGCTAGACCTTTTTAACTGGGGCTTTTCCTTGCCTCCCAAACGAGAGATTTCTTCCTGGCAAATTCCAGAAGAGATGCTTGCAAACAACACATTTTGGTATCTGAGGCAGAAAATCCAACAGGGCCCCCCTTCTACTAACTGAATGGGGCGCAATTCCCCCTCACACGCACACACAATTCCTTGAGCCAGAGGACCTTGAAATTTTGCACATACTCAGAGGCTTGTACCAAAGTTTTTCCCTCCAAATTGGGGCACAAGTTTCTTAGCCAACATCCCTACGTCACCCAATGCATGCAATGGACTGTAGTTGATCCAGAAGACCAGGCAAACCAACCACACACCATTTAAACACAACACACTGCAAAAAACCTGGTATCTAAGCCTCCTCAGAAACAGTCTTCTATTTTCTGTGAAACATTTTCTACCAGAGTGAACAGTCAGAAGTGTGGTTAGAAGGGAATGATACAGGGTGTGTGTGACAAAAATGGATTGTCTGTTAAAAGTACCGGTAAGGGTTGGGGGAAAACCCAACTTTAGATCAGTCTGAAAGTTCTCTCTCCACCTACACCTCCAAATCTTTCTCTCTCTGTGTGTAGTGTGTGTGGGGGGGGGGGGACTTGTCACAACTTTCCTGTGCACACTGAATTTCTCATTTCCTTAACCACAGCATCCCACTTCATATAAAACCATTAAACTAAGAAAGCTCTCTCATTTCTGGACAGACTGGAAAAGCTAAGAAAACATCACATTCCACCCCCCACACACATACATAGCATCTACATGAAGAGGAAAAAGAACAACACCACACATACAAGACAATATTTCTGAGCACCATTCAGATAGAGTGTGCTGGGGCAAAGTATTGTAAGTAACCGTAAATACTTGCCTCAAGAAGCAGACAGGCCACGTTCCAACCAACAAGAGAGACAAAAGAGGGAGGAAAGAATGAAGCAAAGGAGTTGATAACATGGAATGAAAATGGCTTTAAAAGGGGATTAGACAAATTCATAGAGGATAGGGTCCATCTGTGGCTACCAAACATGGTGACTAAAAGGAACTTCAGTGTCCAGGGGCAACTGCAGGGGAGGGCCTCAACCTCTATGGGCCCTCCAGAGTAACTGGTTGGCTACTGCCTGAGACAAGATGCTGGACCGGATGGACCACCGGTCTGATCCAGCAGGGCTCTTATACTCTCACAAAAACATAAGGAGAAACTCAAGTTTGAGGAAAGAAGCCCTCACCCATATACTGCCCAGTCAGGGGGAAGCATGAGGGTGGAGGATCACCCCAGCCAGCCAAGTACAAATAGGCTGCCTCTCACACACAGAAGAAGGACAGATCACCAGCCACAACCCCTGCCCCGTGGCATCTCACCACTAATCCCCCTCCCCACACCCAGGTGCCACAAGCACATGAATGGCAGCACCTGAAAAGCGCACAGCCTTGGAGGATTTGGGAATCAAGAAGAAACAGAAGAGTACTGAAGGTCAACACCAGCTCAGGGCCATGAGCAGCTACAGCCCAGTCTAAACAAGGAGGCTCCTGGCTCCAAGCCTCAGTTCTCCATATGGTGAGGGCAAAGCTCAGGACTGGACCCTGAAGTGCTGCAGGCAGCAGCCAAGCTCCTCATCTCTATCACATTAACTATGGATAACCTCATCTCTACCCCTCTAACCATCTCTACCTCATCTCTACCCCTCTAACTGTGGATAACCACATCTCTGTGGTTATCCACAGAGAAAATGTTGATGCCTGAGAATCCAAAGCCCACAACAGATCCCTCCTTAGGACCAAGATTTTCCTGGTTCCAGCCATAAAGCACATTTACAGACCCTCCCGGTACGTGCACCAAAATACACAGGGAGAGTGTCAGAAGACAGAGCGAGAGAAGAGTTCATATATGCTGCCTCCTTCCTCCCTGGTACCCTGCCTTTATGAGACAGCCTAGTTATTCCCTGCTCACAGCATCTCTTTCAACAGGAAGAGAATGAAAGGATATCATTGGTTTAAAAAGCAGCCAATAGGCTCTTGCAGGGGAACCAAGGCACGAACAAGCCACTCCTTATATCAAATTTATTTGCCAGCCATCTCCAACATCAGGAAGACAGAACGTGGTCCTCCAAGCCTCCTACCGTTTGGGGAGGGTGGAAAGTGCTGGGCTGCCTACACTGCCATTTTGGAGCACAGCAAGTGTTGTCTGCTGAGCTTTAAAAAGGCTAAACCTTCCTGCAGAAAGCAGGTTGGCACTTAATTCCACCCAATCATACTTCTTTTTACCCCTTCCTTAAAGGAAAAAAAAGGGGCATAGCACATTTTGGTCTATAAACTGAACCAAGTTAGCTGCCATGGGATCAATGACAGACCACAATTCACAGAGCCTTGGGAGCTGCCAGTGGTTAGAAGAAAGGCTGTTAAAGACCCACAAGCATCCTTGGGTGTTTTCATGCACTCCATTACTCCTGGCCATCAAATGCTTAAATGCAAGGAGAGTTCCAGAAATGCATCACACGCTAAATGCCAGTTCTTGCCCATGGCAATGTCTCTGTCATTCTGGCATGCAAATATCCTAGAAGGTTAAAGAAGAGACATCGGCAGGATGGATTATGGCACGCAGAAGGTTTTTTCACTAACCCAGTCCTTGGCTGGGTAGGGCTACAGGGAGAAGCTGCTGCTGCTGGCCTCTTAAATACAATCATCAGCCAAAAAAAAAAGTTGTGGCAGAATTTAGGAGGCATGTCAGAGGATCTGAAGGAACCTAGTGTCAGAGATACACACGCAGGAGAAGGGCCATGGCTCATGGCAGAGCAGAGAACTGGCGGGGGGGGGGGGGGATAAACAAGCAGGACATCCACACCCTAATCCAGTCTCCCCCTCCAAGATCCTATAAAGCTGTTGGGAGAGTTTTTCAACCAGGGTTCTGTAAAATTTTAGAAAGTTCCCACTTCAGGTGCTTTATGATCTCCTATTATTCACAAAAGTTAGGCTTTGACTTTTATTGTGGTATAAATATTAGTAATTATTTATTTATTAACTTTGGCAGGGGGGTGATGGTTTTGCAGGATATAATGAGATGTTTCAAGGGCATCTCAACTTTAAATGGATTGAAAGCCCCGGTCTCGGGAGCTTAAACAGGCCAGTTTCCTCTCCTCCCTGTTTTCTTTCCCCCTCCTGACTCATTAATAAACTTGCTCAGTGCTCTTTTTAAAATGTATTTTGCAGCATTTATATCCCCCCTTTCTGTACTTACAAGAGCCACCAAGGCAGCTAACAAATTAAAACATAAATTAAAAAAACACATTTTAAAACCATTTCAACCAACCAAACAACACATCATTAAAGCAATCAAAACCAGCTCTAAAAAAACTCTGAGTCATAAAAACAATTAAAATAAAACATTAGGAAGGAAGGAGGACCCACTCAGGGAAGGCCAAACAAACCAAAAAAAGTCTTCACCAGCACATAAGGAAACCGATGAATCTCCTTGGGGAGAGACTTGCAGAGTTTTGGTGTTTTAATTTAATATCTGCCTGTATACTTAAGGATACTCCAAATATGTCTTCCAAGTCTGTAGAAACTCCTAGTTTCTCTGTGGGCAGTCTACAAGGAGTTGCTTTCATAGCAACCCTTTGCATGCAGAAGGTCCCGGGTAGCAGAGCTGGGAAAGTGTAAGACTTGGGGGCTGAGAGAGGAGGCATTCCTTCTGAGAGTCTCTCTACATGAGACATCTTACACAAGGCTACTCAAGTGTAAGGAGACGCAATGTTATCAGGGCCGGCTCAAGCATCGCTGGCACCTGAGGCAGCTTAAGGGCTGCTTCTATGGGTGTGCGTGTGCGCGAGCATGCACATTAGACTGAGTGATGATGTCACTGTGTATGATGTCATCACGCGGGGGCTGGGTGCGCGCACAGGGGGCCTTCTAGCCCTTCCATTCAGTTGCTCTGCGGGCCAGGCGCAGCCGGCTGCACCTGGCCCACAGAGCAACTGAACGGGAGGCTGCCCGCTCAGCTGCCCAGCGCGCGCTCCTGGCTGGTGGCGGCAGCAGCAGCAGCAGCAGCAGCAGCTCTGTGGCGCACACCCCTGCCCCCAGGCCGGCACCCCTCCGGCGCCTTAGCACCCTGAGGCAGCTGCCTCGCCGGCCTCAATGGGCGGGCTGGCCCTGAATGTTATCTGGGAAGCGTAGTTTTAAAAGATAGTGCCAAAGACTGTCAATTTCACCTCTCTACAGGAGGTTGGTTTCAAAACACAGCCAGGGGAGAGTACTTCTCAGAGGGTTTGTTAATTTCATCATCTCCTCTGGAAGGGGAGGTGAAACTGACAGAACCTTCTGGGAGGTGGAGATGAAATTAATAAACCCTCTGAGAAGCAAACTCTGCTGGCTCTGTCTTTGCTTCCCAGCTAACATTGCATCTCCCTGCACTTCAACGTCCTTGTGTAAGATGTCTTGTGCAGAGAGAGATTCTGAGGTAGAGTCAGATCAAGGGTTTGACTCATCAATTCAAATCAGTTTCACGAGCTCCTATGATTAACTTGAGGCAAGAGGTAGCCCCAAGACAGTTTTTCAAGCTGGGGCCAACTCACACAGCATATGTTAAAGCATATTCTGCACATCTGCAGAATGCCCCCCTTGCCACAGAACTGGGCAAAAGGATCCCAGGCCAAACAGCACCATTCCCACCCAGGATCAGACCTCACTATCTCTGCAGGAAAAGGTTAACAGCTGGTACTACTCATACCAGCAACTGAAAAAGAGCCTTGCCTTTCGTAAGTCACAAGTGGCTTTCGCAGGCAGGGATGAGCATTCTGGGGTGCAATGTGGCATCTGGTGACTCTGCCCACAGTATCCCATGTTGTAGTAGTGTAGTGTAAATTAGGTGGGACATTGTGGAAGAAGAGCGTGGGGCAACATTAACAGGGATGCCCTGACCACTTTAGGGGACACCGTGCCTGCATTTTCTGACACAGCATCCTGGTGAAAGGCAGAACTTCAGCCACAGCCACCATGGCTTCAGTGCTTAGCACTTACTCCCATTCCTCACAAACAGTTTCTGCCTTCTCATCTGTGAGCAGGGGGCATAAGAAGAGCCATGGTGGGTCAGACTCAGCAGACCATCTCGTCCAGCACTCTGTCTCACACAGTAGCCAACCAGTTATTCTGGAGGTACAGACTAGACAGCATAGAGGATGAGGCATTTCCCTGATGTTGTCTCCTGGCACTGGAATTCAGAGATATACTGGGGCATTCTTTCATATGTGGTGGTCCTGTAAGGAGGTGCATAAGTATTGGATAATGGTGCATGACTTGATACAAACTGTATTACACATTTCAATTGCTCCCAAACCAGAGAGTTTTTTGTTAAATTGTATACCAGACATAAACAAAGAACAGATGCATTTTACTATTCATGTAATAACTGCAGCTAGAATTTTATTTGTGTCCTACTGGAAACGACAAGCAATACCCAAACAGGAGGAACTAATAGAAAAGATAATGGAAACTAGAGAAATGGACAAACTAACTTCTATATTGAATGGACAAGTAGAAGAAGACTTCATTACACCTTGGAATCCCTTTTACGAATGGATAAATAATAAACATACAGAATAGAATCCAACATGATGGCAATAATGCATGAAATGTCAGAACTTACAGTTATAAATTCTATTGAGATTAATTAGAAGCCTTGGAGAATTATAATGTTGATTTAAGCAAGCCTATTGAAACTGTACTGAACTGTACTGAAAACTTTATTGCTCCTTTTATTTTATATCTGTTTTCTTTTCTTTATTTGGAAAAGTAATAAAAATATATATAATTTTTTCAAAAAAGGAATTCAGAGATATACTGCCTCAGAATGTGGAGGTTCCCTTTAGTCGCCATGGCTAGTAGCCACGGACAAACCTATCCTCCACGAATTTGTCTAATCCCCTTTTAAAGCCAGCACCTTTTTGATCACATCATACCCACAAAACCCTGCTTGGCTTCTGCAGTCCAAACAAGCTGTCACAATCTGTTACTTCTGTGTGCTGGGAATCTCTAAAGACTCCCTCTGGTGCCTTTTGTACGGCCTGTGAACAGCAGCAGCAGCAGCCCCACCAAACCAACTCATACATCAGCCTCTGTACTCCTGCCCATCTTCCCTGATATATTTCCACAAATACGAGGGCCAGAAATATACTTTTTTAAAAAAATAAAAAGTGGAAGGAGAGATTCTGAGGAATACGAGTTCCGAGCCAGAAATGGCAGGCTGAACTCTGTGCTACGGAGACCAGCCACACCCACCGGGCATGATATTCAAACACACAGCTCAGAGGCAGCTGATGCGCCGCTATCCCACACTCCTTTCCCTCCACCCTCCCAATGCATGCAAGATTCTGAAGCTGCCGCCTTCCCCTCCACGCTGAGTCACTCTGGCTCAGAGAATACAGTTTACTGTACATTTGCGACGGGTGAGTCACGCTTCTAGTTGGCCCCGACACAACGTCAGGACTTCAAAATAGGACTCCGGTGGCGGCCAGCAATTCAGACTAGCCAAAACAGAGTGAAGAAAACTCATGATCCCTTCCCTCCACTCAATCCGCTTACTCCTTCCCAGCTTGGATGTTGCAGAGACTTCATCATCAACAGAGCCAGTGACACAAATTGTGTAAAAAAGAGTGTGACCTCAGAAGGCCCTGCTCCGAATCTCACTTCAACCGCCACTCATTTGCAATATGGAAACAGCAACATTAGCCTAGCATGCAGGGTTGATGGAAGGGTTACTAAGATTGCCCTGCACCACCACCACCCTCCGCCATTGTGATACCTTCATTTGCTAGAGACCCCATCTCTACAGCCTCCTGGCTTGCAACTCCACATGCCATGTTCATGCAGAGCAGGGAAGGCACGTGGGCAATTGTGTGAGCAAAAAAACTACATGGACTAAAAACTTTTGCTTTGTTTTTAGCAAAGATGCAGCAATCCCTCTGACTGAGATGACCAACTGGAGCGGTGCTAGGCAAGCCCTTGAGTTAAACCAGTTGCCTGATGAGGAAGTGTGTGGAACATGAAGGTTTGTATTCCCCTGCACCAAAAAGAAGGTCCAGCATTCTCTTTCCCAATTCTCTTGCACAATGTCCAGAAAGTAGGATGGTGCATATGCTGCAATGCCATGGAAATGTACCAAAATTTCCAGATGTGGTCCTGTCCAAAGAACTCACTTTCCTGAGAAACTGTTTTGCCTTCCTATGAAGCAAATTTTTAGCTTTTATGATGGTAAAGGAACATCTTTTCTTTTAGTAGACAACTCACTCAGATGCCAGAGGGTCTCAGGGTCAAAGCACAAGAATTCAGTGCCCTGTGGAATTTCTTGCTAACCCTTGTGGCTCAGTTGTGCAAAATAGTAAAATGAATTGATGGAAAAACTGAGACCTAGTGTGGTGTTTAGAGCAATGGTTCCCAACCTTTTTGGTATGGTGGCCCACAAGCCCAAATTTACCTCATATGATGACCCATCCAGGGCTGGTTCAAGAGAATGAGAAGACGCAGGGGAGGTGCTGAGATGAGGAGATGCAGGAAGATGGCAGATGTTGGCAAAGAGGTGAGTGGCAAGTGGCTCAGTGCAGTACATCTCCCACAGCAGGTAGAGGCAGTGAAGCACTGTAGGCGGTGGGCAAGAAATGGGCTGCTAAGGGGCAAGTCCAAGACAGAGCCTATGCTCTCCTCCTCTCATTTTTCCGTGCACTGAATAGCTCCTACCCACTCTCCAGCCGGAGCTGCCATTGGGGATGGCTGGTTTGCGACCCACTGGGCTAGGAATCCCAAAGATTTTTGAGCCTGTAGGCACTTTTGAAATTCTGACACAGCATGGTGTTGCAGGAAGCAGAACCAGCCACAAAATGGTTGCTGCAGCTTACCTCTATTCACACAGTGAAGAACCTTCTGCTGTAGCGGCAGCTGCTGCCAAAGTAAGCTTTTAAAATCTAAGCAGCCAATCAGATCTCTAAAGGCCAATCAGAAGTCTTGCTGGGGAAGTAAGTGACTGTCCTCACTGCTGGAGGAAATGTCGCTATATTACAGAATTCTGGAACAAAATATTAGATCAAATTGAGCACATAACATCCTACAGAACACTTTTAAAGCCGGAAATCATTTTTTGGGCATCTGGAAGGACTTGATTATACCTTCTATCAGAAAAGATCTATTAATATTACTCAATGCAGCTACAACATCACTGGCATCACACTGGAAGGCAAAGTAAATTCCTACAATTAATATTACTCAATGCAGCTAAAACAATTAATATTACTCAATGCAGCTAAAACATCACTGGCATCACACTGGAAGGCAAAGTCAATTCCTACAATTAATATTACTCAATGCAGCTGAAACATCACTGGCATCACACTGGAAGGCAAAGTCAATTCCTACAATTAACACCTGGTATAACAAAGTTTGGGACTTCCTACTGATGGAAAAAATAACTGAGAAGCTGTATCTTCAAGCCAACCCAACAAGAAATACAAATTTTTATACAAAATGGGGACCTTTTTTAGATTTTCTAGCTAAAAACGAACTTTTACTAACAAAATTGAGATTTCAAGAAGTTATGGAAATGGAAAAGTGGGGTTTCTGGTAAACATAACTATTGGGAAACTATACCAAGAAGGTTACTGTTATAAAGGTATGTTTCTCATTTCATGATTGGATGAAAGTTTAAAATTATATGTATTGATAAGATTATCTCTGTATTACTATTTGGTTGAGATTTAAGTATTTAATATTGTTATTATTATAGTTTGTGTGTTACAAGTTAATAATAAAATAATTTATTTTTTTAAAAAAAGAAGTCTTGCTGGGCAAAAGTCTCAGCTGGCTCTTCCCACATTCTAAAACACTTAGTGAGCACTAGGAAAAGTGCTGATGAGCACCATGGCGCCCATGGGTACCACGTTGGGGACCCTGGGTTAGATTATCAGACAAGGACTGGGGAGGGAGGCTCAGGTGCAAATCCCAGCTCTGCTATGAAGCTTATGAGAAGGCTTGGGGCCACTCCCTCATCAGAGTAAGGCACCTCACATCAAGGAAGGGGAAAGCATGCACAGCACACAAAGCACCTTGGAGGAAGGGTGGGATAAAAGTGCAATTAGATAGATTAAAAAATTATGGAGAGTATGAGAAAGTATGTAAATCTGCCTACATCTGTATAATTTATACATGTTGAAAGACTCAGGCTACCTTGGTGCACATTTATGGGGGGAAATAATAACTTGGCTTGGAAGGATATTTCTTTGCTAGTTCTTTCTAGCGACCACCAGATGGCAGCATGAAAACGCCAAAATGAAATTCACAGGATGTGGGTGGGGGGAGCAGCAGCAAATTCTGCTTTGGGAAGGGGAGACCGAAGCAAAGCAGGGCCAAGATTAAGGACAGTTTGGCAGAAGAAAGGTAAGTGCAGGTGGCCAGATAAAATAAAAAGCCCCAGAACTTTATTAAGAAAGTACAAGATGCCACATTGCAGAGAGGCCTGTCAAATAAAAACTTGGAAGTTCTCCTTTGATCACGAAGGGCACCATTTTTCTTTTGAGGAGATATACCAAATAGGAGAGTCCCTTTCTGAGGCAAATGACATACACTTAAAAAGATGACAAGGAGTCCAAGGAGAGAAATGCTGACTCAGCATACACACGCAAGCACACACACGCACAAACACCCCACATTTCATCCTCACAGAGTAGTGTCATGGTTAGGATCAAACTAGGATCGGGGGGGGGGACCCAGGTTCGAATCCCTGCTCTACTATGGAAATTTCCCGGGAAACCTTACACCAGTCACACACGCTCACTGTAACCTACCTCACAGGATTGTTGTGAAGGTAAAATGAAGGAGTGAATTTGGATCCCCGCTGAGGAGAAAAATAGGGTCTAAATGACGTAAGATAAATAAAATAAAAATAAAAAATTGCAGTCTAATGAAAACGCAGCCTTCCCTGAGGATTCATTTCCTAAACGAGAAGAGCCAAGGCTAAAATCAGCCCACAGTGTTAGAACACAAAAAAGGCATTTTATAATGCAATCCTAAGAAGAGTTACACCAGCCTAAGCCCATTGAAATCAATGGGTTTAGATGACAGTAATTCTGCTCAGGATTGCACTGTTAGTCCAGCAACCTCCTGAAGCCATTCAGATGACCCTCGGCACATACAAAGGACATGCAGGCAACACACACGCCCATTTATCCTGAGCATCTGGTAAACTGAGCTACACTTATCTGAATATGGAGGTTCCACTTGGCTGCCGTAGTTACTACTCTCTGTGAGCCTGATTCTTTTTAAATGACATTGACCTATACCCTAATTCCCTGATCCATGGGATCTTGACATTTTGTACTGACTCAGAGGTAGTCTACTTTAACTACACACATTCCAGAGCAGATCCTTAGCACTGAGAACAGCTTCCAGGGCTCTTCCATAGCACCATTAAGACCTCCCGTTGTGAATATAGCAAAAACATGCATTTATTTATAATTAATGTTCCAGGGCTTCCCACACAAGCGACATCTCTAAATGGGCATCTGTGTGGATGCAGGCTGCCTCTGGAGTCTTTGGGCCCAACCCTGCTAAACAATTTCTGCATTACAAGGAGTAAAAGGTGAGCACAGAATTTCTCTTCTGTAGAACTGGTTACAGAACCATTCACAGGCACCACTGAAGTAGAGCCACTTCTGGCTTTCATCCTCCCTCGCATCCCCGTCCCACAGTAGGCTGACACTGACAAAGCTGTCACACTCCTTCCTGGAAAAGAGTCATTGTATACTGGAGCCTTTAACACTGTGGCATAGGACTGGGCAGCTTTGCCAGGCCCACTGAAGCAATTGGCAAAAGAACTCTTTATCATTTACAAGAGTGGTAAACACGGAGAATGCAGTCATCGTTGCAACCACCCTAGAAACAGGTCCTCTTTCTATCTTTACATGAGACAGAGAGGAGAGGATATTTGCCCACAGCCACACAACAGGTCACATCTGGGAGCTACAGCCACAGGAACCCCCCCCACACACACACACACACACCGCTGCCAATCCAAAAGCCCCTTTTTCAATAGCCACAAAGGAGCTGGCAAAGCCAAAATAAAACCCAGAAAATGTATCTAAAAATCAAAGCTCCCCCTCCCCCGGAGTATTATTCCACTGATAAATGCAGCCTAAACCAAATATGGGTGGTGGGAGGAAGCTGGTTTTCACTGAAAATGAGTTTTCATTCTATGGAACAAGGAAATAACCCTCTCGCTCATGACATACTGAGTCATTCATACTCGTTCTTGCTCGAGAAGACACGATTCATCACCCCAACTAGCGGGTTCTGGTTTTCCCCTCCTCTCTTATTCTGCAGTTTCAAAACCCATGCAGTCCCGCCAGTCGTGATTTACTGTCACAAACCTGAATCATGCCAACCTAACTTTCTGTCTCTCTTGCAGTATAATCACCATAAAATGAGCAGCAGTCAAATGCTACAGGCCAGCCTGGCACCATGGAAAGAGAAGGGGATGTGGGCACCAGCTGCCATGCCAGTTCAAGGATAGACTCAAACACTCACAGCCTGAGTCACCTTCTCAGGGTCCATTTCTGTCTTCAGCCAGGGGGGCAATGACCCCAAAAGGTATTTGCAAGGAGTGCAATTGTTGGTCGCTGCTACTGAGAACATTCCAGTACATCTCCCAGCAGGCAGAACGTTTCTCCACATAGGAGTGGGGATAAACCAGAAGTGGATTCCAGACACGAGAAAACTGGACAACATAGGAGTCCCTCAGAGTTCTGCATGTGTCTCTGTAGTCACACAACTGATATATATTCATTTTATGAACTGCCTTGGTTAGCAACTAGCATGCTGCAGGCAGGGTGGGCCAAACTCCCAATCTTCACTTTCTAGATGACACTGTCAAAAACTCCTTTTTCCACAGCGGAGGAACAGGGCAGTCACACATCTGAGATGGCAACAGGAAAATCTAGTTTGAATTCGGCCCACTGGCTTCTAGTTGCTGACCCCATTGTACAGCCTCGGGTCAATTCCTCAAGCTGTGAAACCAACAGTCATTAGCACTGCGGCCTCCTGACAGGCTGCTGGGAGGATGACCCAAATAAAGCCCAGGAAGTCCGCAGGGTTAGAAATTGCTAAACAACTAAAGGTCAACTGGCCCAGGTTCCATTTCTGTTTGATGAACCGTAACTCATGAAAAGGAAAGAAAAAGCTTTGCCCCTTTATATTTTATTTTGCTTAATTCTCCTCTCTTCCACTTTATCCTCTCAACAGCTCTGTGAGGTAGGCTAGGCTGAGTGTGTAGGATTGGCCCAAACTCATCCAACAAGCTTGCAAAGCAGAGTGGGGATTCAAACATGGATCTACCAGGTCCTAGTCTGGCACTCTAACCTCTAGGCTACACTGTCTCTCTCCTTTCCAGTAACTGCATTGACTGGGAAGCACCATTGTTAGCAGTGAAGAATGGGCATTTTGGCCATAGCCAGTTACACTGGGGCAGGAGGGCAGATTCTTGACTGAGGCCAACAGCAGAGGAACTTTCACCCAGCAGTTTCACTAGTACTACCACCATTCTGTAAATGTTCAAGGTTCATTCACAAGTGCAATGCCCTGGCATCTCCCCTTGCTTGGCTGGGCCTCTCTGTTCCCAAAGCCATCATTCCCACACACGCCGGTATTCTGCCTGCCCTTATCCCTCAGGGCACCCCAGTATGGGAACTAGGGAGGAGCAGAGGTGTGCCCAAAGCTGCAAGGCTGAAGCGAAGGAAGAGCACCAAGCCCTATTGCATCCAAACAGGCTCTGCTGGGTCTCTGAACCAACTTCAGGGCTCGGTTGAAGGAACAGGCCTCTCAGCCTACAACCTGGGCAACTCCTTCCAGCTTCCCTCAGTCACGGGGCAGTTCCCAGCCAGGCTTCCCCAAGGGATGGGAAGCAGATATAAGCTTCTTGCCTCCAGGAAACCCCCAAAGCTGGACACCTTGTGGTCACCTAAGATGATAATAATAATATGAATGAAATTAGCAGGAGGGCCACAAAAGCACATTCTCCATCCCCTCGACATAACTTCACTTCAAGCTGCTCTGGGGTTTCTTCCTCATCAATGTTGTTGTCTAGGAGCCAAGTCCTTGAGCCTTGCTCCAGCACAGAAGAGGTGTGGGTGGGCATCGACCACCTGCTGCCTATCACGTTGGCCTTTCCCCTCTTCTTGGGGTTGCCAACCTCCAGGTGGGGCCTGGCGCTCTCCTGGAACTACAACTGATCTCCAGACAACAAAGATCAGTTTCTCTGGAGAAAATGGCAGCATTTGGAGCATGGACTCTATAACATTATACTCTATTGAAGTCTCTCCCCTCCCTAAACCCCACCCTCCACTCTCAAAATCTCCAGGAATTTCCCAACGTAGAGTTGGCAGCCCTGCCCAGCCTCAATCACTGTGGCTGCCTCCTTCACTTTGTACCACAAATTCCTTATCTTGATACTCGCCGTTGTACAGCCGTCACCACCAGACATGCAAAATGTGGACAATCTTTTGTGTGCCCAACTTTACCACGAGCCTCTGGTTCACATTTTACACTGTGAGGGATTTATTTATTTATTAAAACATTTATACCCTGCCTACACACGTGGATCAAGGCAGCATACAACAACAGTTTAAAAACATTTCCAAATAAATCAAAATAAAACAACAGACCCCAAGTTTCTTGAGTCCTGTGGCTACTCTCGGTTTCCCACTGAGATTCCTGCCTTTTAAAAATTTAAGTCATATAATAGTGACTGTGCTTATATACTGCTCTCCTAGACAGATTAGTGCCTCACTCAGAACAGTGAACAAAGTCGGTATTATTATTATCCCCACAATACAGCTGGGGAGGTGGGGCTGCAGCCCACCCAAGGTCACCTGCTTAGCTCATGGCAGCAGAAGGATTAGAGCCAGCAGAGTGCTGATTTGCAACCCGACCACTTAAATATTATGCTTGAGCATGCCCTCACACACACATGCAAACACATACATGTGCATGCAGCAAGCAAGGCGGCAGAAGGCATGCACGCATACACTCCACCCTCCTACAAGCACTGGCAAGCACAGGAGACAGCATGCCACACAAGGCCTCCTTGCTCTCTGGTTTCAAGCCAGCAGCCATGGGAAAGACAGCCGAGAAAGCAAACCCTGTCATCTCTGGGCTGTAAAAAGCTTAGCTTGGTTTCTTGGGCTGGTCCACCCCTCCTTTCCAAGCCAGTTCAGCTTGTATGTCCTCACCCACCCACTGTTCCCCCTTGGAAACACCTTTCACTGTAAGGGAGTCACACCTGTCTAGGAGGCAAAAAAGCCTCTGCAAAGCGGCAGAGATGCAGGCATGAGCTGGTCGAGGCCAGGTGGGATTTTCTGTCAAGGACAGCAAGCAGATGTAAGAGTCTCTCTCCCAAGGCGAAGCTGCTGCAGCCAGGTTCAGTCAACAGCCTTTATGCTCTCACTCTCAAGGAACCCTCAGGCACTGTGGCGCAAGGTCAGAGCAGGCTGCCTGCCTCACCCAGGGGACCAAAAGGGTCGCTGGTGTAGACCCCATGCAGCTGACACTTCTGGGGTCAGTAAAAAGGTGTTTTCAGAGGATACAGCTTGAGCTCCAGCACCCCTTGTTTGACAAACTGGGCACAAACAATTACGACACACCCATTCATATCAGTTGCAGGATTGGCCGTGTGCTGGCCCAATGCTGACAACAGTTATATTTAATGCTGCTCTCTGACAACCTACGGACATTGATTGAACATCTTCAGAAAAATAACAGCAACTCATGATAGAGGAAATTTCCATAAAATACTGGAGGAGGGGAGATCAAGGGTGTTTGGACAGCAGACTGTTTATTTAGGCAAGACTTTAAAACCTTCTATGATCTTTAGGAAGGGCATGTAGAGCAGGTATTAACTCTCAAGGAATCTCCTCCAGTCCAGAGCCCTTTCTGAACAGTCTTCCAGTTACTCCAGTAAGTGGCAAACCAACCACAGGGGAAGTTGGTGTTGCCAATAGTCTGGTAGCATTAAAATATTTTTGAAGACGCCACACAGAGAATATCCTTTCTTTCTTTTTCACACCCTTCGGAAGCATCAGCTCTTGGAAGAGGCCAAAACCCTGTCAGCCACACAACGGCTTTTGGAAACACAGATCGGAACTCGGAGAAACCCCGGTGGGAACTTATGGGAATCAAGGACTTAAATGTTCAGCATCAGTTCCTCCTTTCAACAGCCTATTCATGCAAAAAAAAATTCTGACAGCACATTATTTATCAGTATTATTACTGTTATTAATTAAAAGGGCTCTGTCTTCATCATGAAACCACAGACCCGAATGGTGTAGTGGTTAAAGTGTTGGACTCAGGCCTGGGAGGCCCAGGTTTGAATACCCACTCAGCCATGAAGCTTGCTAGGTGACCTTGGGGCAGTCACACCCTCTTAGCCTAACCTACCTGACAGGGTTGTTGTGAGGATAAAATAGAGGAGATGAGAAATGATGTGAGCCTCTCTGGGTCCCCACTGGGAAGAAAAGGTGCTTTCTCTGCAGTAGCCCCCACTTTATGGAATGGCCTGTCTGAGGGGGTCAGGAAAGCCCCTACTCTCCTGGCTTTCCACAAATTAAGCAAATCTGAATTATTCAGGAGGTCTTTCTACCCAGATTACAGGACTATGTCATAAGAAACAGCTCAGAGAGATGCCTTGGTAGGGATAAGGACTGAACACTTCACTATTGGGTATTGTCTGTTGATGTAGATATGAACTTACTAGTGAATTTCCACCCTGCTACCATTCCCTGAATGCACTGTTGTTCCTTATTGTACTTTGCTCAGTGAATGTCCTAGCTGTCAATTATACTGTATTTTCATTTACACTGTTGTAATCCACCTTGGATCTCAGAGACAAAGGCGGATTACAAATATTTAATTTACTTTGAATTTCTATCCCACCCTCTCCGCGAAGGACTCATGATAAGTAAAGTAAAAAGTTAAGTTAAGTAAATGAAGGAAGGAAGGTAGATCTTTTTGAGAGAAAAAGGGAAGAAGTTTAAAGATTCCCAGATGGGATGCATTTAAAAGCCCTTCCACCAAACATGCAAAGAAGTTCCCAAGATGAAGGGCCTTGGCATGAAAAAAAATCATATTTAAAAACTTGCGATCCCAATGAATTGGCTCAGCGGAGAAGAGGTCACCTGCTGTGGTATGGGCTGAGGATAGAAGATGTAGCATTTGCAGACGTGACACCAGTCTGGGACGGCCAGGCAGTCTTCCGCACACAGCTTTTGAGTCCCATGGAAGAAAAGGATTACTAACGTAATTAAAATACGATAAAAGTGTTAACTGGAAGCAGGCTGAAACTAAGTGGGAACCATGAATACCCTGGAAGAGCAGTCAGTCTTGAGCTATAGAGCTCTTCTTGCAAAACAAAAAGGTGGCTAACAAACAGCATATCAGCGTTCCTTTGCTATTCCCCGGCTGCTGCTGAAGAAGCATGTGTAACTCAAAAGCTTGCACATCGACCAAACCCAACAGAAGAGATTAACTTTAGGGCATAATTCCCAAGGATCTAAAGCAGACAAGAGTAAGTAAAGGATCACAATATTTGTCATTCACTGCAGAACACTTTCAGACAAGTAGAGTTGGCTCAGACAAGAAGATGCTATCTCTACCTGTTTGAAAGGATGGATTTTTCCATAAAGTCATACAACAAGCAGCATCAAAAGGTTATGGCATTCCCGAGGCGCGTGCTGGTTTGGCTGACTTGCTTGGTTCTCCACCATGCACAGGCACCTTGCTTGGCCCTCTTCCTCTGCAATACAGAGAGCAGATATGTGGAGTTCCTGGCCAAGAATGACCAAACTTCTTTATGGGACCTCCCCCATGCCAGACTTCTGATTCTATACTGCTCAGGACACATCTGACCACTGCTTGCTTTGGAGATGATACATTGCATTCAATCTATCCACTCTGGGGCCACAGTGCCCTTGACCTGTACTGTTTTTATTGAGGACATTCTTTTTATGCTGCAAAGAAGCTCAGGGCAGCATAACATGATTCTCCTATTCTCCTGAATAGTTCTGTTTTGCATGGTTTGTGGAAAGCCAGGAAATTGGTGGCTTTCCTGACCTTTTCAGGCAGGCCATTACATAAGGTAGGGGCCACCACAGAGAATGCCCTTGCAAGGCCAGCCCCCTTCTGCCAGGCTCTCCTCCAGCTCCCACTAGCTTCCAATGACAATACAGCACTTCCAACCTGCACCTTGGTCTGCCCTGCACTGTGTAAGATTAGTCAGTATGATTGCCATTACACGAATAGGGAGCAGAGGTCAACAGTGGCATCCAAGGTCAATGCTGGAAGGCCCCCACCTAGCCAGATTTTTTAAAATAGTGGCAAAGCTATTCCTCCCCAACCAAAGTGCACTGAAAGTGGACTGAAGTGCATTATTCAGTATGTATGAACACTGTACACTTGAGCAGTGAAAGGTTAGGAAAGGACAGGGAGTGTCTTGGTTGATCTTGTGGCCAAAAAGAAAGGGAAAGCAGGATTTCCTGGGAAAGAGAGAGAGAGAGATAAGGTATTGAAGCTATAGTCCAAAAGCAAAAGACGACCCCCGATGCTTTCTATCCCCCCCTCCCTTTAAACTGCCCCTGGCAGCACACCACTGCAACAAAGCTTTAGCATTTTCTTCAGGAGGAGAATGAAGCCAAACTTGGACACTGATCCCCAAACAAGCAAAGGGAGTCGGTAAAGGAAAGTCCTTGAACCTCAAGGGCAAAGGAGTGTTGAAGAGCTGCAACGATTCCCACCCGCTGGGTAGTGGGGTGGACTGCTTCTGAACTTTCCAGCTACACTCACAGGGCTTTCTCTCATGCTCACAATGGGCTGACTAAACTGAAAAGCCCAGAGTGGAAGAAATCTTGGCAAAATTGGAAAAATGCCATTTGCTCTGAGCAATGCACCAAGCAACCTCTTTATCTTGCAAGGTCCAACCGGCTTTTCTTAGTCGTTTTTTTTGCTTATGCTAGTCCCTTCTTGAAGACAACATCCCTGACAATGCAGAAAACTCCCAGAATGGAAACAAACCTGTACAGTGTCAAAACAGCACACAATTCTGGGCTAAATTCTCCCTCTCTCATTCACGCTCAAAGTTCATTATCCACGGTTTTTGCAACCACAGATAAAGCCTCGTGTTTTCATGCAGGCTTATCAAGGTATAAAACAAACGTCTGCCTAGATCAGAATATCTCTAACAAGTGAGATATCAAAATTTTCCCCCTACCTCCACACTGGCTGAAGTAAGAAGTGGATTCTGATTTTTTTTTTTTAAAGTTTGGCAGCAGGTCACTAGATTGAGATTCTACGAGTGGCCTGCTGGTGGCAACGGAGAGTAAACCTTTATTGGTGAAAGGAAACAGAGGAAGCGGGGAGAGGTGAATGCTCCATTGTCTAGCAGTCAGACCTTGGTGTCTGACGAAGGGAGCTCTGACTCTCGAAAGCTCATGCCCTGGAAATCTAGTTGATATTTAAGGTGCTACTGGACCCGAATCTTAGAGTGTAAACAAAAAAAAAGTCCATGGGGTCATTTTACCACACACTCAATGCTGGGCTGCCCTAGAAGACATCCCCAAAATTGCAAGTAGTTCATGTGGTCCCTGATTATTACTGGGAGCCAGATTAAAGGAATACTTCTCACCTTTGAAAAAGCTATATCGCCTGCCAAATTATTTCCGAGTTCAATTCAAGATGCTCTTTATTGCCTTTAAAGCCCTTCACAGGCTGGAGCACACAAGTCCACCTCTTTCCATTTGTCCCCATGTGCCAACTGCAATCCTCAGGCTGCTGCCTACAGATGTTGCCCTGCTCAGGGTAGCCCACCGGGCATCCCCCAGAGCCTGTGCCTTTCCCACAGTAGCTCCCACTTTGTGGAATGGAATCCTTGAGGAAGTGGAGGAGGAGCACAGTTTGTAGGAATTTTCAGGAGCTCTTTCAGGGCCATTCTATTTGCCAGGGCTTTCAATGAGACTACACATATCTTTTAAGGGAGAGGGGATTACCTCTGGTTTTATTTATTCTGGATGTGTTTAATTTGTGATTTGTAAACCACTTTGAGCCATGAGGAAAAGCAGGACTCATATTTTACTCCGTCTTTCTCCTCAATGGGGACCAAAGCAGCTCACATCTTCTGCTCTCCTCCATTTTACCTCACAGAAGCAGCTCTGTGAAGTAGGGTAGGCAGGGCAAGTGTGACTGGTCCAGGGTCACCCAGTAAGCTTTGACAGTGAAGTGTGGATTTGAATCTGGGTCTTGGTTAGTAATTGGATAGGAGACCTCCAACAAAGACCAGGGTTGCAGAGGCAGTCAATGGCAAACCACCTTTGATAGTTTCTTGCCATGAACACCCTGCCATATGTCAGCTATGACTTGACGGTACCACTCACTCACTCACTCACTCACTCACTCACTCACTCACACACACACACACACACACACACACACACACACACACACACACACACACACACACACACACAGATCCTAGTCCAACACTGCTGTTGTTAATGGCCTCTGTATTTCTCGATTTACATATGAATTTTACATAATTACATCTCATTCCGTACTTCCTGCATTTTAGTGCCCCTTGAGCCTGTTGTTTTTCCATAGTAAGGATCCACTACTTTGCATCTAATGAAGTGGGCTCAAGTCTACAGAAGCTCATGCTAGAATAAAACCTTGTTAGCTTTGCTGCAGGACATCAATACAGCCCCTCCTCTGGAATGGTTGGATTTTGGAAGCACTTTATAAAAGACACCATCTATGCAAATATTTTTTGCAGAAAAACATGTGCACTGGAACACACAGAAAGAGATTTTGCCACATTAGACAAATGGGGTCCCCCTTCAAAGCTGGCTTCCCACGGCATGGATGCGTTAGATCTTAGGGAACATAGATGTTCCCCTCCCTATTCTGAAATGTAATAAAATTTCCTCCTAACCTGTTGCAAAGCAATCTCCTGGCCATACCTGCTGAACTGGCTGAGCCTGTGGAACTCTCCACAAGCAGCTTAGTCCACAGAGCAATTCGGGCCAGCTAAGAAACCAGAGCTTCCCCAAGGACACCGTTGCTCAACCACTTTCCTTTTTAACAGCAGCCCCCCAAAAATCCACTGAAAAATTCCAGATCACATCATTTCTTTTCATAGCAATACATATTCTCTATATGTAACTTGCACGTGGCACAGATTGAAAAGATTCTCACAGTGGCTAACAAAAACACAAAATTAACTTTTGCCCTCCCCACCCACAAAATGTAAGACCTCATTGGTGGGCTCACAGCAATAATTGCTTAGAGGATGCATACATTAAGCCCCTTCCTGCCTGGACTAGAGATCTTGAATACCCTGAAAGCCTGGCTGGAAAAAGCCCGGAACTGCTTTGCCACAGAAGTTGCCCTTTATTTGGATGACAGATGCTTCAGCACCATATTTCCACCAGCACATGAGAAAAACACACCAATATAAAACATCCCCCTAAGAAGAACACACAGATTGAGTTGATTTGTTTATTTCATTTACTTCATCTATACCCTGACTTTCCCCCTATTTTGTAAGTTGCTTTGGACAGGTTCCTGGAGAATCAACAAAAAAAAAATCTAAATAAAGTAAACTGGGACCCAAAGCAGCTTACAAAGCAGTTCATTCTCCTCTCCTCCATGTTATCCTCACAACAACCCTGTGAGGTAGCTTAGGCTGAGAGTATGTGACTGGCCCAGATCACCCAGCAGGCTTCAATGGCAGAGCGGGGATTCAGACCCAGATCAGAGTCTGACACTCCGACCACCGTACCATGCTGGAGTCCCCGATGAGTCAAAAGGGCATCTCTAAAGATGGAGAAGACAAAAAAAGAACTAAAAGTGGCCTGAAAAAGGTTTCACTTCCCATGTAGCAGTTTCCTCCACGTCACCCTCAGCTGTCTAGGGAAAAAAAAACACCATTGTCTGTCTCCGGTCTTAGTAAGAGTCTGCAGCCATGTAGGGTTTTTTTAAGCTTAGGCAGGCACCATGAATTGTGCCTAGAATTCTAAAATTCTAGAATATCAAAATCTTACAATGGCACTCACGCGCACACACAGACAGAAATCTAAGCTGGACCATAAAGGACTACCACTTAGAATGATATCATTTGTTGTTCAGGGTCTCCCAAATATCAAGAGCTAGCCCAAGGGGTCCACCACCCTACATGCCTTGAAGCCAAATAAGATTTGCTGCCTATCTTCATCTTGTAACCTCACGAACTCTGCCCCACCAAAACTGCAGCCTGGTAGCCCATCTATCACAGTTCAAAAATTACTTGGGCCCGTCCTCTCTCCCCTTACTGGTCCCCGTACCGAGGCAGCTTTTCATGAAAAAGCAGCCATGGCTCCCTAACACCCTGATGCTCACACAAAATGATGTGGGCACTTTGTTAAAAATGCCAGGAATCCTCTCCAAGCTTTCCTTTTCTCAGTGCAAACAGAACTCGCTACATTTTTATGACCTAGATTTTTCAAGGCTTCCATCCAGCAATCCCTCTCCCTGCAGCAGCGCAGAGCAAGCATAGCAGGCGCTACCAAGACATGCTCCCACCGCTGCCACCACCTGCCTCAGGCCATCAGGTCCTGCCCATGCCAGCCCAGGCAGCTCCCTCTGCCTTCACAGCCCCCACAGAGCCCAAGAGGAAGCTGCTACCACTGCATCCCAAGAGCATGCCAGCCACAAAGCTCCAGCAGCAGCCCCAAGAGCAGCCCACGTGTGCACGCATGGCCCTTCATTTATTTTATTTTATTTATTTCAAATTTGTATTCCGCCCTCCCCGCAAGCGGGCTCAGGGCGGATACCAACATATTAAAAATACAATTAAAATACAATAAAAATTCATATTCATTAAAAACAACACATTTAAAACAAGATGGTGGACAGCCTTCACAGGGAGGGTTTTATACACCCCTTTTTCCAGGCCGGCGGAGGCCCTGCCTTAGCCATATGCCTGGTGGAACAACTCTGTCTTGCAGGCCCGGCAAAAAGATAGTAAGTCCTGCCGGGCCCTGATTTCAGCAGACAAGAGCATTCCACCAGGAGGGAGCCAGGACCGAAAAGGCCCTGGCTCTAGTCAAGGCTAGGCAGGCCTCCTTGGGGCCAGGGACCACCAACATGCGACAGAACAGCAGCAAAATGTCATACAATCTCTGGGCATTCACCACACGATTTACACACACACCTACACACCAGCCTAGAGTTTGTGCTACAATTCAGGGTAATTCTTCAGGGCTGACAATCATTTCACACAATATGATTTACGGAATTTGATTTTACCACATCTGCTATCTTAGACATGAAAGCAGTAACCAAATGAATGGAAGCCTGTTTTTCAATGGCTGTTAGACATGGACATTTAATGAAACCTCTGGTACAGTTCCCCTTCCTCAGAGGAGGTTGGGGAGGGGGAGACTCCTCTACACCTGGATTTTAGGAAAGGCTGCAAAACAAAGGTGTTCCAGTAGGGCTGCCAACCTCCAGGTGGTGGGTAGATGTCTCCCAGAATTACAGCTGATCTCCAGACTAAAGAGATCAGGCTCACTGGAGAAAACTGATGTTTTGGAGGGTGCACTCCATTACATTATACCCTCTCCAGGCTCCACCACCCAAATCACCAGGAATTTCTCATCCTAGAGCTGGCAACACTATGTGCCAGAGAGCTTTGGGGGCAGTCTGAACTTGGGCAGAGGGGGAGTCTCTTCCAGTGGAAGAGGGCATAAGGTGTTTCTAGACTGGCTCTAATGTTCTATCTTTTGTCTTTCATGTTTGTTTGATAAAGTTTTCACATGGTTGTTACCTGCTTTGGGGCCTGAGATGCTCAGAAGACAGCCACAAATATTCTAAATAAATAAATAAATAAAACCAAATACCAAGGCCCACAGCAGGGGATGACCACAGGGTCCCTGCTCTGCTTGCAAGCCCTTGGCTGGTCACTCTCAGACAAGCTTCAGCTTGACAGCCCCTTTCTCTCATCTCCCAAAGCAGTTCTGTGTCACTTTCTAGATACTGCACATTTCAGCCCTCGACTTTGTACCAGATAAAGTGGCCCAGGGCAAAAACCAGCCATGTGAAAACATAGCACATGCCAAATAGAGAGTTCACAGCTGTGCAAATCCCCCCATGTGTACTTTTTCACAGGGGCCTGTCTTTCCTGGTTAGGACTTCAAAGTTCCTGGTTGACTGAAGTGAGACCTGAAAAGCTCCCAAGCCACTGACCCTTAACGTTGTCGCAAAGATCCCACGCCTGTGAGCAGCCCCTGGATCAAGGGAAAAAATAGCCTGCTAAACGGGCTTATTCACTTGGCCTGTGGCTCTGTGGTTTCTCAACAAAGACACTGCTAGGAACCCACACATGGCCACATAATGTGCAAATGCCGCATCAGATAAACACACCTAAGGGTTATTATTTTATTATTATGTAAAACATTTATACGCTGCCTTTCCACCCAAGCAGAATCCCGAAGGTAGCAGATTACCCTCTCTTTCCTTCAGCATTCTCAAGCCCATCTTTTTCTAGAATGCTTAGATTCAATCTTCCCCAACCCACTCACCTAAAACAAAGGCTGAAATACATAGAAGGACATTGGCTGTTTTCTCCCTCCTCACCAGCATAGCCATTGCTCTAAAATCTTGATTCTTCCTCTCCCCACACCAGTGAAACTTCTGCGAGTTCTTTGGGACCGGTTCCTGACTTTTTTTTTTTTGCTTGCTTGTGTCAAGTTTCATGAGAGTGCTGCACAAGTCATAGCTTTTAAAATCAGCTGAAACTTTCAGGGGATTATGGAGGGTTCTCTGTCAGCTGTGATATACAGAGGAGAAAGGACTAGTAGGGAGTATTTAGGCATGGAGGACAGCAACGAGGGAGTCATGGAGGCAGACAGGAATGAGCGAACCCGATGGTGACTGGCCGAGAAAGGGGACGAGGGTTCTTCAGATGCAGACAGCACCGAGAGGACGTGGGCTGGCAGAAAGAAGGGGGTGGTGGCAGTTATGTTTGGGATGAAGAAAACCAGAATGACACACACACACACACACACACACACACCAAGCAGCAGGGCAAAGGGAGCTCAGGAAGCCGCAAAGGAGGATAGAAAAATGCCTTCTGGACAGGAAGTGGCGGGAACCTGGAGACCATGAGACACAGAGGGAATTGTCCCAAGGAAAAAAGGCGGGGGGAGGGTGGCTTTTGTGGCGCTCTCAAAGGCCTCGAACGTGAGCAACTAATTACTACTTCCAGCAGAGCCGCAAAAACTGCCAGTTTGTGGGGGTTCCCCATGGAAAGCCTAGCAGTTTTAAAGTGGATCTTCACCTTCATTTCCAGCCTGCCACCCAGAGATTTTTCTGCTTCAGATCACGTAAGACTCCCCTATACCACACACACACACACAGAGATGTGGAAGAGATCTTCTCACTAAGATAGACTTTGCCCAGGTCCAGTACTAGCGTTGCCAGGTCCAGGTTGGGAAATTCCTGGAGATTTGGGGGGTGGAGCCCGGAGAGGGTGGGATTTAGGGAGGGGAGGGGCCTCAGTAGGGTATAATGCTATAGCATCCACCCTCCAAAGCAGCCATTTTCTCCAGGGGAACTGACCTCTTTGACCTGGAGATCAGTTGTAATTCCAGGAGATCTCCAGCTACCACCTGCAGACTGGCAACCCTACTCAGGGCCCTTCTGGAACAGGGCAGCTTGATATGCCTGAAATCTGTGGCTTTGGGAGCACAGAAATCACTTGTGCAAAGCACCTGTTGCCAGTAGGTTTCCCAGGTGCCTGCTGGTGGCGGGCAAACTCCCAGAGATTTTCCCCTCGTCCACTGATCGCCCAGCGATCATCAGGAAGGGGATACACTCCTGGAAGTTGCCCAGCACCTCAGGAGCGCGTGGTGTGCACACACTCCACACCAGCATGGTGACATCACTTCCGTAAGTGACATCATCACACAGCCTGCAGGAGCGTTTCCACGCTTTGTTTGGGGCTGATCTGGGCCCTAAACGGGCTAAATTGGCCCCGTGCAGAGCACAGGAGCACTCGTGCAGCTGGCATGGTGACATCACTTCCAGAAATGACATAATCACACTGGCTCTGGGGTGCGTTCCTGCAAAAGAAGACCTGATGCTCTTCACAAAGTAAGTGAGGGGTACCTGGAAACCCTAACAGTGACATACTGAAAAAACAATATACCTCCGAAAAGCAGGCACACAGTTACCCTAACACAAACTTGTGCATAAGACACTCAGCATGGCATTTACAGAATTTGCTGTAAGATACAGTGAGAGCACTAGATTGAGTGCCTTGGTTTTGAAGCCTTCTAAGCCATGTGCCCTGATTCCAGGGGAGGGGAGAAAGATGCACAGGCCGTGGAAGTTTTCTGTTGGACTCTCTGAGCCCTTCAAACTGACAGTCTTATAGTGTAGCTTTATTTTTGCTGCCCCTGAGAAGGATGAGAGTTGACGTGTGACTTATTCAAACCATCAGCTCCCCTTCCAGCATGGTGCCTGCCTGGACCACTGCCCAGGGCACACCACTGACCAGTCCAGTGGGAGGCTATTAATAAGGATGTCCTACCCTCCCACAAAACAAACGAACAGTGGCTTAGAAGTGAAACACAAAGTATGCTGCAATAAGAGCACAACCATTAACCAGAAGAACAGCCTCCAATTTGCTTGTTATCAGTATCTAGTAAAAATATATATCCTACCATCAAACTGCCTTAACCTGCATAGCCCAGGTGAGCCTGATCTCATCAGATCTCAGAAGCTAAGCAGGATTGGCTTTGGTTAGTAATTGGATGGGAGACCTCCAAAGAAGACCAGGGTTGCAGAGGCAGGTAATGGCAAACCACCTCTGTTAGTCTCTTGCCATGAAAATCCCATCAGGGGTCACCATAAGTCAGCTATGACTTGACGGCACTCTCCTCCACCACCACCTTCAAACCACCCAGAACTACTTCTCAGCCGTGCAACCTGCAAAAGCCCTCCTTTAAAAGGCTGGTCTTCATCACAAGGCAGAAAGGCAAATGGTGGGACGTGGTGAGAGGGAATCTCACAATCCTTTCTTTAGCACCCTCCCCCAACTGGCAGGGGTACATGGAGGAGGGACTTCAAATCAGGGCTGGGGTCAGCATACTTTGAGTTGGGGCAGCTGCCAGAGCTCAGGACTTATGGAGGGGCTCACACACACCCCCTACCACCAGCCTATGGGCCCTTTCCCCACCCACTGGCTTGCGGGCACACTACCACCAATGTTCCTAGCTGCATGAGACAGACGCAACAGCAGGGAAAGGCATGGGAGTGACACATGAAAGCAGACATGTGCCACACAGCACCATAAGAAAAAGAAACACAGGTGGCTGTGTGCGAATACAAGCAGACAGATAAGGAGGCATGAGCAGGCAGGCTGGTGGTGGGTAGATCCCTCCCCCCAGCACTCTTTGCCCAGGGTCCTCCAAAACCTGTAACTGGCCTTACTTCAACTGATGAAGTCGGTGTCCATTCGGGTCCATATGGAAGGGAGGCATTTTAAAGATGCCATAGCCCCAGATCATTTAAGGCTTCACAATCAGCAGTTTGAACTAGGCCCAGAATCTAATTAGCAGCCTCTGTAGATCTGAGATACACGCTCCTGGAAGTCTGCCATATTGACAATTTGGTAGCAGCATTTCAGACCATCTGCAGTTTCCATTACTGTAGTCTTTAAGGACAGCCCTATATGAAGCAGTAGTCAATCATGGCCAGCCTGCCCCCCCATATAAGAAAGAGAACAGTGAGCAAATTGGCTGAAGCTGATTAAAGGCAATCAGGGCTACCAGCCACCATTTTTACCTCCAAACTGCAGAACAAGGTTTTCAAGAGGAAAGCAACCCTATCTGATAAAGATATTGTCTTTTCCCATGCCCAAGTTAACCACATTTCCAACCAAGAGTATCTTCCTCCTCTCCGGACTAAGTTTCAGTTTCTCCACCCAAATCCAGGCCCCATCTCAGAAGTTCCCTCTGCCTCTCTAGGATGACATGAAACAGAAAGAGGTGGCTGTCACCTGCATGTGGAAGACAGCAATGCCCAGATGTCTAGATGAACCTTCCCCCAGCAGTTTCATACTGAGGTTCAACAGCAAAGGGAAAACATGAAACACCCCCATCAACTAGAGGCTCCAAAGACAATATCCTAGCACCTGTTCTTCAGGAAAGACTGAAGCCATTGCAAAGAGGCAACACCCAGTTCTGACCCAGCTAGAATTATACCATGCTTGGTGGTATGAAGCAGCCTGAATAAGCCCAGGCTAGCCCAAGCTTGTCAGAGCTTGGATGAGAGCAGGGTTGGCCATGGTAAGTGCTTAGATGAGACCAGAGTTGCTATGCAGAAGGCAATGGCAAACCACCTCTACTCATCTCTTGGTTGTGATTTGATAGCACTTAATTATTACCCAGAGGTCCCAGGCTAGCCAAATCCCATCAGACCTCAGAAGCTAAGCAGGGTAAACCCTTGGAAGGGAGACCAGCAAGGAAGAGCAGTATTGCTGTAAAGACCACCCCTGCTCCTCTCTTGCCTTGAAAACCCCATGAGGGGTTGCCAAGAGCCAGTTACAATTTGAGAGCACTTAATTATTATGGTACCAAACACCCCAAAGAGAGTTGCAATCCCTTGTCCATTTCCCAGTAAGGTTCTTTTGCCGGGGCAAGCACACAAGGCCACCTCTATCCCAACTCTTGTCTAAAGCAGACCTGAATGGATCTAAGCAACACAGTCCATGTATCTCTGTTGCTGCCACCACTGTTATGAAAAAGATCCTACTGGAATTAGCCTCTTCTCTCCTCTCCTCCTTTTTTCCTTCCTGCTTCTCCCCAACAATGTTAAATCCTCACTTTGACATCTTCACGTGCTTTCAAGGAATCCCCCTGAAAAGCTGGGCCTCCAAAGACATTCCAGAGCCAAGCCTCGCTCTGCGACCTTCCCACAGCAGCTTAGGAAAGAGGAAAGCAAGGCGAAAGAAATAGGGGGGGCAGGCAGCCTTGAATGAGGGGGCGGGAAAAAAGGGTCTTTTGCCAGCAGGACAAAAGCGGCGGTGTCTTCACAAACAAGCCTGTTATTCTAACACTAAACCCAAAGGCTACTTGGCAGCAAGGGGAAATATGAAAATGTGAGCCTTGTGGGAACCATCCATGCTTTGTTGTTTGGTTTGCTGGCGCTTTCTGCGTGTATTTTTAACAACACGCTCCACGCAGACAGGCCACCCACCTCAACACAAACACACACACGCACAGAGGCCTGCTCCAATGAATCACTGTAAAGATATTGCAGTCACCCTAGCTGAAAAGGAGCCCTTCTTCCCCCCACAAGGAAAATATTACCATCTCCCAGCACAAGAAGCAGCGAGAGACTGTGTGTATATGTTTGTGCATGTGTACATCACTCTCTCTTATGGTACAGAGGAGGGAGCAAGAATTGGACTCCACGGAGATCTGAGCAGCCTTGGACAACTGCAATCTACTTGGCAGGATTATTGTCAGGATAAATACAGGATCACTCCACTTATACTGCCCAGGCACTGAAAGCCAATCAAGAACAATAAGGGCCTCCAAAAAATTCTCTGGGATGTCTTCCGGGAGAGAAAGCTCTCTCTGCATGATGGAAAAGCAGTCACCTCTCCACACATCAGGAACACAAGAGGTAAACTCAAGTAGGCTTGCTTGGGAGAGCTTGAGGAGTTGAACAATGCGTGTAAAAAGAAAAGGGAGCTCCATGTAATTCCATTCGCTTCCAGTGCAAAAACTGCATCTTCACAGTTGCGGATAAAGAATCCCAGCAAGACTGCCTGTCCCTGGATTGGCTTTGACTGGATGCATAAATACTAGTGACACTCACGGAGGAGTAATAAGGGTTCTAGTGTGCAACGTCTGAAGCAGGGGAGGAAGCCCGATGCACATAAGCCATTCACAAAAACTGTGAGCTACATTATGAACACTGCACATCTGCTCTTGCAGATGTGTGTTCTGAGTATTCAATTCCAGGTGGAAAGGTAAAAATAAAGGACCTGGATTTACATACCTGGTGGGGGGAGGGGGAGGCATTTTACACTGCTAACTTCAAAGGTCTTCCCACTGCGAAATAACTCCATTGCAGTCAGTTAGACTACTCTTGAGGTTTCAAAGCAGCTTGCAGGGATAGCAACTAACCAAGTAGCCCATGAAAGTAGATGCCACAAATCCGCTGGTCTTTAAGTTGCCACATTGCTGTTTTAGAAGTAGGCACTGAGGAGCCAAAGCATGGAAACCTAACATGTGGCCAAATTTTAAGTTAAGGAGCTGCACAAATTCCGACTTGATCTGACGGCAGGACCATTGTTACATCCAGCTGTGTTGGTGTTTAAGGCCCTTTGAGCTCCATTGGGCAGAGGGGGAAATTACTCTTACACACAAAGCAAGCCTGACATCATTTTGCCCTAAAAAAGGAAGCACCGCCCCCAGTATCAAAAGTCCCTTACTGATGCTGCTGGAGAACCCGCCTCCTGTATTGTCTCTAACTGACTAACCAGGAAACTCCCCGGCTTTCCTCCAGCCAGACATGCTCACCAGAAACGGAGGCCTGTCTGGAACATGATGCCAGGGAGGCAAACACACTGGCCTGTGAGATTTTGCACCCCTGGAGTGTCTTGATTGAGTGGGACTGTTACCAGCTCAAAGCTGACTGGTGGCACATACAGCTGCTTTGCATGCCAGGCAGCCCAGTCTAAATGAGGAGCTGTGTTAAGTGCAAAGCCGGTCAAGCAAAATTAAATTGTGCAAATTGTGCAAGCATTTCCTTGCTTGTTTAGCAGCAGCACCATCCGTGAAGAGAAAGTTCTTGCTGAGCTCGGCTCACCCACAACACGTGCATCCCGTCTAGGGCCCCCAAGGTCTTTGCAAGCTCTCCTTCTAAAGCTTGAATTTCTTGACACCTGCAGCCCTTGGCTTTGTTTTTTTCTTAAATCCCTAGTAACAGGTAAGCAACGAGGTTTGTTTGAACCTAGAAGCAAAGTACCAGCTGACGCAGGAGAACACGTGGAAAGGAGTCACTGCTTAGCCAGCCCTGGAGAAGGTCAGTCAAAGTTGGGCAAAGGACAGAATTTTAACTCTTGCCAGTCACAAAAAATCTGGACAGGATAAGTTGCCTGACAAAATGCTAAACTAGAACCCAGGACACTGAAGATACTGTAGACCATCAAGGAAGTTTCCTCTGAATGAGAAGGAACAGCTGCTTGGGTTTGCTCACTGCTGCAGCATGAATGTAGTACCCGGTGTGGTCCAGGCTGCACCAGCTAATCAGCTGATGGGGAGGAGGGCTGCCTTGCCTTGTGACCAGGAAGTGGTACAGTTAACAGCAGCAACACATGGCCTGTCTCAGGTGTTCAAAGTGCTTCACAGAGGTGACTTCAGGAATCATAAACACCACTGGACCAGTATTCTTCTCCCCAACTGCAGGTCCGTGGCTGAAAGG
This sequence comes from Eublepharis macularius, assembly GCF_028583425.1. NCBI lineage: Eukaryota > Metazoa > Chordata > Lepidosauria > Squamata > Eublepharidae > Eublepharis > Eublepharis macularius. The sequence goes on along the minus strand of NC_072804.1, from coordinate 37,835,072 downwards.
CAAAGATGCCTGCCTAGAGCTGCCCTGCAAGAGGAAATGGGGACTGCACAGCCCACCCAGGTAGCTGCTCTGCTGCCTGAGCTCTCAAACAGCCATGCAGGACTGATCCCTTGGGAAAAGGCGGCAGCTCTTTCTTGCCCTTCTCCATTCTGAAAGGAACCTTCAACCTCACCGGCTGAATCCCTCTCACTCACACGTTTCCAAACACTCGTGCCAGTCCAGTTACAAGGGACCAGGATGATGGCAAAACTCAGCCCCACCCTTGGAGAACACCAAGGAGTCCCCCGTTGAGTCCTCTTATCAGAGTCAGCCACCTTGGGCAGCCCAACTGCAGCCAGTTCAAGGAAGCCTCATCACATGACTGCTCCAAAGCAAAACACGAACCAGTGGGGGGGGGCATTTATCTCTGGCTTCTCTGACCACCACTTCAGCACTCAGGCTGGAGAAAGACAGTTTTGCGAGAGCTATCATTTGCCTTATCAGGCTGTTTTTTACCAGACCTCTACTGCAGCACGTTTTGTAGGTCTTTCTCAGACACATGCAAAAAAAAAAAAAACCTTTTGACCAGGAACTGCAATGGAATGAAAGAAAAATGAAGAAAGCGACACCTCAGAACTACCCATTAACACCCTCCTCCTCTCAGGTGGTCAAGAGGTGTGCATTTCCTTCCTTTGTTCTAGATGCACCCCTCAATATGGATTTGGTGTTCTTTAATGCACGGCAACCACCCATATTGGAGACAGCTAAAGAAGATGGATGTTTTTCTCCCCTCAGTAGGAGAGGGCAGACTCTAAACCCTACTAGCAATTGCATGTAGACAGCCAAAGGCTGCTAATTAAGGCAAATTAATTAATCAGCAGGACAAGGGCACAATATTTGTGTATCAAGGGTGAGGTTTCATCAGCACCGTCCCTGTCACATAAGCGACTCTGTTCCCTGATACTGAAGCTTCCTTGGCAATGAATGTATTTGACTACCAAAACAAGTTCAGTGCACACCCACAACCAGCGGCCCTGGCAGCTATTAAGAGAAACAGAAGGAAAGGGAACCGGCGCCAAGCTCAGCCTTTCAACATCCTCATTCTCCAGTTAGAAGGATGGGGGAGGCAAGGAGATGCTATTTACAAGCCATCTTTCGGGAAACCTGATGGCAGTGGGGACATATGGCCAGGGCAGATGGTGTTTTCACCAATGACTCCAATGACCCAAAACAGCCAAGGAAAGGTTCCTTGTGCCCCAGCCCGCCTTTTCATCAATCAACAGTATCTACAGGGGTTGCAGGATCACTGCTGGAAGCTCCCAGGAGCAAGCTCACCCTTACCCAGAGATGCAGGACTGCAGCTGCAGAGCAAAAGTACAAGCCCATAGCATCTCAAAGAAGCAAAGAGCACTTTAATCAGACCTGCTCTGGCTCTCATACACACATCTAAACCGGTGTCTTAATACTGCCTCTCTCAAACATCCTTTCTTTCTCATAGCTGCCCAAGGGACTCAGGCTCAAACTTTGGCTATCCATGGGCAAGCATTTCAAACACATGCATATACTTCAGACACTGCTTTTTTCTGCACATACGTTGTTTGAGTGGAGTGCATGGAAAGTTGAGTTAGACAGACTTGGCTGAATCAGAGATTATGATCAGTGTGTACAAAAGGGAAGAGGTTTGTCCCTATACAATTTACAGGTTTACAGGTTAAGGTCACCCAAGGCATGCTGGGAAGATGGACAGGGAAAGGGCTGCTTATTTAAGATACCGGTGATCGAGTTGGAGACTAAATGAACTACTTAATCAAATAGCTCCTTCCTCCCTCCAGCTTAAATTGGATGGAACTAGTTACTTGGGGGTTGGGGGATAGAGACCTTCATGGCTGCTGCCCAATGAAACATGAGACAGGAAATTTCTCGTGGAAGATTCAGTGACCCACATCAGCTTTCCCCCAAACCACCTCCAGCACTAAAGCTATTAAAGCCAGGCTGGTTTTCCCCTGTAAATGGGAGGAAGGAAGGAAGCTGACTCTGCATCAGAACATAGCAGAAAAACTTTTATTATTAAAATACATATTTCTCACTTAACTTGCCCCCACAGTCTCAAAGGGGCTTACTATATGAAATCAACACTGCACAATAAAACAGACTTACAGTGCAATCCTAAGAAGTTATTTCAGTCTAAGACCATCGATTTCAATGGGCTTGAACTGCAGTTAACTCTGCTTAGGATTGCACTGTAAAATTCAACATAAAACAATTCCCATAGTTTCTAAACTAAGAGCCTTTCTACACGAGACATCTTACACAGAAGAGTAGTTTTAAAAGACAGAGCCAAAGGCTCTGTCAATTTCACCTCTCTCTGCACAGCCTGCAGAGATGACTCCTCAGTGGGTTTGTTAATTTCATCTTCGCAAGCCCTCTTAGGAGCGATCTCCGCCAGCTGCGTCTTTTTAAACTTCCCTTGTGTACACAGGTGAAATTCTTCCTTTACTTGAGTGTCCCTGTGTAAGATGTCTCATGAAGAGAGTAGAGAGACTCTAAGAGGTGCCTGTTAACCCCAGAGTCATAAGGCCTGGCTGGGGTTATTCAGTGGTGGTGGTGAGGAAAAAACACTCAACCCGCACCAAAGGGCTTCCAGGAGTCAATTGGAACTCAAGGCCTGGAACCTCTCTGCTAAACCTAGGTACTCTGCCCTGTCTCCACATCTCTACAAGGCCTCTCACATAAATTACATTAGCCAACTACTAATGGAGGTAAAAGTAAAGATGTAACATTTCCAGAAATTTTGAAGACTGAGGGGAGGTTCCTCATTATTATTGTTTTTCCCACAAAACAAAAGCTCTGAGATGAGATGAAATATATGCAAAACTTATTTTCTGGTCAGACCTAAACACACATTACTATTTTAAGAAGATAAGGTGCTTCCACGTGGAGACAGGAAGAGTTGCCCCCGCTTTGGAAGCAGGAGTGAACACAACAGAGGTGCACAGAGGCACACCCCATCTCTGGGCCATTTGCTGTTGTAGCCACTCAGCCCCTCGCCGTGCCCGCAATGAGAAATGTGCCAGCCCCCACCCAGCCCAGCAATTCCCCCTTCTCTCACTTTCCCCTAAACAGCTGTTATGTTTTAGAAGGCCCTCAAAAAGCTGGAAAAGGGGGAAATAAAAGGAGAGTGGGAGGTGCTGCCATTCTGAAGGCAGAGCTCGGCTCCACTCCCTCCCCTCCTCAGACTGGCAGTGGGCATCCACACAAGCAGGCACCAACATCCACCCCATGACTCAGAGCAAACTTTTGTTGTTGTTGTTGTTTTGAAAAACTGGGGGGGGGTCCTTGAGGGAAACTTTAAAAGCTATTTCCCCCATACATCAGCTGCCCTGTTTTTCTGAGCTTCTCCCACATCTTCAGGTGCACCTTCCATTGAGTTTCTATCTATATCATGCAATTCAGTATAGCAAGACTGGCAACAATGACAATCAAGATGTAGAAACAGGTTACACGTGCATGGTTTTCAGTTGTCCCAGAGCTAACTTGCTTTTGCAGGAGAAAAGAATCCTGGTGTCTTCTGTGTCAACTCCTGGACAATCTTCCGGCCTCTATTACAAGATGTTTGTGCCAATGTTTTAATATTTCCCAGAGCTTAGCAGAATTAAGTTCTGGTTTGTTTTATTGAAATTATAATGGAAGAGGGGACAATTTTCAGTTATACTGCCCTTTAACTGCTTTGCCTTGTCTTGACCATCTTCATAGTGCTTGCCCACCCCCACTTCCACCCAAAAATGTATAAGATGGGTTACTTTCATTCCTATTTCACAGTTGGGAAACTGAGGCCAAGAGGAAGTGAAGTGATTTGAACAAAGAAATGACCAAGATAAGACTTGGACGCAAGTATTTCAAATCTGGTCCCAGCCGGTAGCTACTGAACTGCATACTCGGTCTCCACTGCCTCTTGTCTCTGGCCAAGAAACCACAGCCGCTTCCTACCTTCCTTGGATCTGCAGCATGAGACACAACTTGCCATTCACACATTCTCTCATTTATTACCTAAGTGCCAAGGCCAAGTTTTCTCATCAACAGCAACGCTTGGCACGGAAGCCCTGAACCCCCAGCCCAATCCAGTCTCTAAGTAACAAAGAAAAGTCACTTAGTACATGTTCAGAAACACTGCATTACATATACATTACAGGACTGAAGCAACAGCACAAAAACAGTTTGGGGGCTGAACCTGGGCTTCAATTAAGCCTCATCTTTGGCTTGCTTGGGCCACATCTATTGCTAGTGCTAACGGAAAGACAACAGGTAACTTCCTGCAGCTCCACTCAACCAGGAAGATTTCTTCTCCCCATCCGCCAGACTCCTGGTGCTTCCCAAAAGCAGCAAGCAAAAAGGGAACATGGATGATTTTCATCAGTCTCCTTTTTATTTTGTCAGTGCAGAAGCCGCACACAGCTGCCAAGCCCACCCCGTAAATGTTGTTGGTTGGATCTGCAAGCAACAAAAGTGTCTTCTGACAGCTTCCAGCTGTTCTTTTTCCATGCAGAGCTCAAACACCAAGTGACCCATTCCCAGCAGTGGCCACTAAAAAGAGGAGCAGCTACTGGTGACAGGCCCAGGGGTGATGGAGCCCAAATCCCATACCAAATCCCATACCAAATCTTTTCGCGCACAAAAACAGGCTACATCAAGAAGTCCTTTTGTTGGAAGACATCAACGACTCCTAGGGAATATATTGGGGCCAGGGAAACAGCAAAGCCCCAAAATAATACATCGGCTGGCCAGCTTCTCCCCCAGCACTGTTTTTGTCAAAGCTTTCTCCACATTCCTCATTTTCAGGTGCCAAAAATCTCTATTTGCAGCCAAAGAACATGGCATGAGGTTCCATGGGGTGCAGTACAACACAGGAACAATGTGCAAGGGGCCAAATCAGAAGAATCATCACCTGGCCCAGAGCCATGTTCCAACAGGGACCCACCTACATCTTCATTAAGGGCTAACTCTGAGCCAGCATAAATACCTATTTGGAAGCAGCAGGAGCCAACTTTGCAAAACTGGAAAGTAATACCAGTCGGATTTAGTTAGAGAAGGGTAAAAATCCAGCCCCAACTTGAGCTCCTGAAGACAGTAGCCGTCTGAAGACAACTATTTAATACCTTTAATTTCCAAAACACACAAAAATAAAATCAGAGCCAACTGGCTACAAACCCAGAGGCCAGCCTGCTTCTGAATCACACTTGCCTGTGTGTTGTTGGAATGGGGAGGGTTATATGCGGGGGGGGCGAGAATTTTTCCAAGCCTGCCATTAATTCCAAACAGTTGCTTCACTACTTCCTTTGACTGCGTTAGAGTTTGGTTTACGCTTGATTCCCAACGCCAGCTGCATGTGGGGACAGGAGGGAAATTGCCACAACTCTTCTTACCCACCCCAAAACGCTAGGGGCCTGGATTACCAGCAGCTAAAGATCCTGCAAGTACCAAGGGGCCACATTTTCTTCTGGAAGTAACTCCAGCAACCTGGAAGCAACCAACCGTTTGTCAGGCACGAGAGAGAATGCTGCAGGAGGAAAGGCGAATGGCAGTCCCTGGCATCAGGCTAAACTAAACACAGGAGTCACCTTTGTTACACAAAAACACTTCAATCAGCTGAGAAAGAGGGAACGCCGGCGAAAGATTCCAGATAACTGGGTTTCGGTCCTGGATCCCATTTTCACCACTGGGAGTGGCCCCACAGCACATGGTTCATAAGAGAGGTGAAAGTGCCCCTGGACACGTGCAAAGTGGTTTTCAACAATTTCCAGCATTTGTAGCCAACCTCTCTTAAAAGGACTCAAGTTGCACAATTATTAGTTGACCTTCCCAGGCACCTCTCCGTCAGTCATTTACGGCATACTGAGGGACTGAAAGAGGAAAAATTTCCCAAGTGACAAAAGCTTCTCCTTCCTGGTCACACCACACAGCAATTCTTGTTCATCTCAGGAGACCTGCTACTTACAAAAATAGGCGTTCATGAAAGCTGCAGTGCAGCTCCTGCTCAAAAAGCCTACAAATCCACATTATTGCTCTTCAACCTTGGCTTGTTTATTTTTATTTATATCCCACTTTGCCGCTCACTTCCCAGACCCAAATCAGCTCCCCTCTTCCATTTCATCTTCACAAGAATCCTGATGAAATTGGCTAGGCTGAGAGTGTGACTGGCCCAAAGTCACACAGCGTGCCTCCATGGCAGAGTGGGATTCAAACCTCCCTTGCCCAACTCCCTAGTCAATACACCATGCTACCCTGCGTGGGAAATGTTCCCAGAGAATTCCATAACCGACCTCAGTCCCAATGAGGGCTGAACAGATGGGAAAAGAACCAAACTGAACTATGCAGGCTCACAGAAGCAATTAAGAGCCCTGCTAGATGCCCATGGTCAACAGGAGAGGGGGAAGAAGCAACACCAGCAAAAGTTGACTGATGAGACCTTCTGGCAAGAAGCAATATTCTCTTGGGCCCTGCAGACAGCACTCAGGGGGAGGGGGGGACTACTCAGCAGAGGAATAAATCCTGATGCACAAAAGGGGCTGGCAAACTCAGCTGTCTCCTCATCCCACCTAATCCCTTGCCCAAAATAAGCTGCTCACTGTGCCTTCAACACACATACCGCAACCAGCCTTCCAAGCACCTGCCTCTTTCCCTTGCCTAGCGCCATTTCTCCAACACCCCGCTGTGTTGCTCAGAGGCTTTATCTGCTCACTCTGGTTCCTAAGGCTCAAGCGTTCCAGGTACCTTGCAATGCTCCACATACACACCCAAGAAGCAAGGCAGCAAAAACCACCACCGAGAGCAGCAACGCAGGAGAAAAGGCAACTGTCCCCAAGAGGTCTAGGCCCAGGATGGGTTGACCTTCCTCACTATTTGGAGAACTGTGACCTTAGCAATCCATGAATAGGCGAAGCTGTCTTCCACTGAGTGAAACCCCGGACTACTCTGACCAGCTGCAGTTTTCCAGGATCTCAGGCAGGTCTTTCATACCACCTTCTATCAGAGCTTTTTAACTGGAGAGGCCAGGGATTGAACCTGGGACCTTCTGCTATGCAAAGCATCACTGAGCCATAGATCCCTCCCCAATCCACAGATGCTCTTCCTCGCCACAACTCCACCCAGGACATTTTATCCCATCCTTTCCTCTGAGGAGCTTTGCAGGTTCTCTCCCCTCCTCCATTTTAGATTAGGCTGTCACCCAGTGAGCATCATGACCAAGTGGGGATTTGAACCCCCCCCCATCTCTCTCTCTCTCTCTCTCTCTCCCCTTTACTTTGCTGGCCAAATCCAAACTTTAACTAGAAGGCGATTCATGATCCCATATCGGCAGAATGAAGCCTCCGTTTACTGGGTACTCCTGGCAGGATGAGACAGATCTGTGCGTCTCTAGCCGTTCACAGCCCGGCAGGTCATAAAAACGTTTCGATGTAAGATGGACAAAGATGTGCCAAACCACAAATCAGCACACATCAGAGTAGTTTCTCTCTCTTGCACATGCATGCGTGCACACACACTGGCAATTTAAATGAAATCAAGCAGGCTCCCCCATTAGCCTCCAGGTGCAGGAAACCATGGACAGCCCAATCAAATATCCCTCCATATGGGTATTTTGCATTTTTCTTTGCTCATTCTCTAGAGAAGCAGATGGAAAATAACTGATGATGGCTGTTGCGGGAGCAGCAGAGGAGCACCCCTATCCATTACGACTCTGGAGCAAACAGGCTGTGTCTAGGAGAATCATCTGTCCCCCTCTGTCAAGAATGCCTTGTTCGTAGTGTAACTCAACACCTCCCAAAAGTCAACCCCCAGAGACATCAGAGATTAGCAGAGACCCTGCATTCAGAGGGCAGAAATAAGCGAGGGGGGGTGAAGATGGGGCTCTATTGTTTCTCAAGTCTTTCTGAAGACCCCAGCAAGCCTCCTCCAAACCAATTCCCTCCTTCTTTATTCAGCCCCCCACCCAAGCCACACCGATAACGTGGCTTCCGTTTTTGTTTGCTTTTCATACATAAAAGCCTTTTAAAGATCCTATTCTATTCCCGTAAAGCCCTCACTGCACTGCACTGCACTCAGCGCATTTCACCTTTAAATTCCATCTCGCAGCAACTTGGGAGAAGAGATGGATGCCGGAAACAAGGTAAGACCGCACATGGCAAGGCCCAGCTGATGGTTTCTCCACAAACCAGAGGCAGCTTTTTTTTCTGGGGGGGAGGGGAGGAATTTCATCCATAGCCCAGCTCCCGACAAACCGGCCTTTGGCTGGAAAAGGCTGGCAGCTAATCGAGGGATCCCTGTTCCCAGTGTATGCACTCATCCTAGTCCCAGGTTTGGTGGGGTTTTGTAGCATTTAAGAAAGCTGCAAAAGTGTTTTGACTAGCAACAACTGCGGGATCATGTACACACACATTGTATACGCACCATGGGAAGAGAAGCATCTCCTTAAACCATACACACTTTTCTTTAGACCTCTTTATCTGCTTCCCACCTGTGTTCATTTTATCCCTTCCTACCCAGCCACCTGTCCTTTTCAGAACTTGAGGGGAAGACAGGAACCGTCCGGGCATACCTTTCAGATTGTTGAGTCCATCCAGGAACTTCTGATACTTCTGGGTATTCATTGGCCTACTGCATCTGCCCTGCCTTCAGCTGGAAAGAGCTTCATTCATGGTCCAAAGGGCCTGAGAACGGGCACACAAACCCACCAAGGTATTCCTCCTCCCGTCCTGCTCCAAATTCACCAGCAGCTGCACCACAATTGCACTTTGACCACTCTGGAAGCGGTGAGGTCACCAGCTCAGCCTCCCTGTGCTACGGGCCCTCTTTGTGCTTCCTTATTTGATGAAGTGTGCATTAAAACCTCATTGGGTGCCTGCCAGCCAGCCCCTGCCCCCACACCCTCCCTCCTCTTTATGCAAAAGAGCAGCAGCGACACATTAGAAAGGCCCCATCTGTGAGCAAAGAGGAGGTATAGGGTTCCACACACACACACACAACCCCCTAAAACCAACTGTGCACACAGAGACACAGAGCTGGGACAGCAGGCACTCTCTCTGGATTTAAGTGAGAATCGACACCATTGGAAAGGACATGCAAGCAAAATAATGATTTCAACCACAAACATTAATGAAATCAAGAGTGGTATGATGACAAGCATATGAGACATTCTAGATGCAAGTGGAGGAAGAGGAATAGGGCATTACCCTTAAGTCTCTTCACAAACAATGCCGAGTACAGCCCTCCAGAGTAGGCCAATATTATTTTCATACTGCAAACGGGGTGGGGACACACTGAAAGAACAGCAGCTTACCAAAGTGCTACTGAGTTTGTTCATGGCCAAAGCAGGAGCTGAACTAGACGTTTCTTGGGCTGCATTTTACACCTAACCCCAATCAAAACTCTTTCTCACTCTTAGGAGATAAATATTCTTACTAATGGTATGTCTTTGTAAAATTGTGTTCATTACCCTATGGGATTGTTTATGGAAGTGTTCTTGATATTGACTGTACTAATCTCACACTGTGTAATCCACCTTGAGTCTCAGGGAGAAAGGTGGACTATAAATGACATAAATAAAAATAAAACAAAAATAAATTTCTGCACTTCTCATTTTGCATTAATTTGCTAAAAATGCACAATTAATTTATTTACCAAAAAAAGGCTGCACAATGCACTCCCCATTACTTTTCAACAGTCTGCCATGAAGGAAAGAAAAATACACCAGGCATAAAAGGTGTGAGAATTTTTGCCCCCAAAAGTATTTGCACATGGCATGTGTGATGCTTGTCATCAGGATTATTCTCAGAGAATCCCCACATCATTGTGTCTGAAGAATTCTCACTTATTTACATCTGTAGCTAAAATTCACATCCTGTTGTCAGGGGGTTGCTATGGTTATAGCTACATCATATTATGGCAAATAGCCAAGTATTTTTGGTAAATGCGTGAAAAAGCATCGGACTTGTGGGGATATGGCCTACAGAGGTTAGAGCCATCCAATGGGCAGAAACGACTCTGTTTTTCACAAAGTAAGCATTATATGCATTTTCAGCCAGGTAATGAGGATGAATTTGTGACCGTGTGAATAATCCAAACTGCAGAAAGAAAGTTTTCCAAGGCGGTGACCCCCTGATGAAAAGAAGCGATTCTAATTGCTTAACTGCAGGATTGCCAGTCTCTAAATTCGGGCTGCTGGGATTACAAAAGATCTCCATACTACAGAGATCAGTTCCCTTGAAAAAAAATGGCCGCTTCAGTGGGTAGACTCCATCACACTGCGTCTCTGCTGGGGTCCCTTCCATCCCCAAACTCCACCCTCCAGGGGTCATTTTGTAGAAAAAGAGCTGGAGGAGCTCATTAGCATAACACATTAGCATAACTCATTAGCATATGCCACATCCCTTGACATCACCGGAAATGTGTCATTAGCATAACTGATTTGCGTGCGCTACGTCCCCTGACATCACCTATCCTGGGTGCTTTGGATCCAATCCTGGCCATTCAGGGCGGAAATTGGGCCCAAAATGGCAAAAAGGGGCTGAAAATGGCCGAAAAGGGTCAGGATTGAGCCACTGCTAAACAGGAACATAATCCACCACCCGTCAGAGGCCCAATCCGGGCCGTTTCAGCCCCAATCCAGGACAAAACAGGCCCAAAATGGCTGAGAGTCGGGTGGGCGGGACCACCTGACATGTGACCTCTTTGGGGAACTGCTGGAACAGCATTCCTGTGCGTTCCCCCTCAAAATGAGCCCTGCCACCCCTCCCATGTCTCCACCCTCAAATCTCCAGGAATTTTCCAGCCCTACTTAACCAGGCCGTTGTGCTGCAGCACAGCCTCATCGGAATGCTATTTTTATCTTGTTGTATATATTTTCACATTGGATGTAGGAAAGCGGCCTAATGCTCAAGTGCCAGGGCCAGCCAGACATTAGGGCCTGCACAGATTACATTTTGTTGCAAATGACTCTAGCTGCAAATTTCCTCGATTTCTCTAGACGGGAAGCAAAACACTTCACCGCAAACTCTCAGCATTCACCCACTTGCAAAAGCCACAGGATCCTGTCACTTATATGCAACTACAGAAAAGACTACCGCAGGCTCTGCTGTACCTAATGACAAAACACATTTGGAGGCAGACAAAGTAGGCAAGCTCAAAAACGTGCTCCCCAATACAAGGCAGCAATGTGAATGGCTGAGAGGTTCACCTTTCAGGGGGGAGGTGAGGCAGGGCTCAACTTTGCTTACTGCCCTTTTTCAAATCCAGTCCAGCCATTTTTTTACCCGCCACGTGTCACAAGGCAACCCTAATTCCAGTACAAATTAAGAGTCCCTGCAAAAAAACAAACACATACTATGGCTTGGGGAAAGAATGACGGAGAAAAACAGCCCGCCCAAAGGGGATTCAGATGGAAGCCACAAAGCATGCACATATTCCCCCCCTTGCACATCCAAACCTGGTCATTCAAGAATTGGGAAACTAATATTTAAATTCAGAAGAAAAATCAAACCACACATTTCCAAACAAGCTTCAAGTACATTCCTTCCGTGGGGTGCCAAAGCTGGCTACCCTTTGGTGATGTTTAGGGGGGTTCACAGCGCTCTCTGCCCGCATCCATGTAACCCAGCCTCAATGTGGCTGGCATTCTCTGCCTCGCTTCTCCAGCCACTTTCTCTCACTTCCCTCTGCAAATGGACAAGCACAGCTAGCCTCCCACTCTCCTATGCAACTCCCACGTTGGTCTCCTTAGCAATGGCAGCCCCTGTTTCTGCACCGAGGCCTGCTGAACACCAATGGAGGTGGGCAGCTAAAGCTTTCAGGGCACAGATCGGGCCATTTTGCTCCGATGGAAATGCCAATGTTGCGTGGGAGACCTGCGTGAGAAGCATTCAGAGGTGAAAGGTCCCAATGAGCAGAGAAGATTTTTTGCTCTTAAAAGCATCTGTGGATACTACCAAACCTCCGTTTAAAGTACATGTATGAAACAATGCAGAATACCATGTGATTTTTATATACCCGAAAACGCAGTATTGCAAAGGCACTTAAAGGTTGCTATTGCACACACTCTCCCCTCTCTCTCAAGGACATTTCCTCTCTTTTTCTCCATTTCTTTCCACCCAGAGGAAAGCGTGCCAGAATTAGAAGATACTGGACACCGGCAAACAGTGATGTGGGGCAGAACATTTTCCAAAAAATTTCCACCCCACATATGTAAATATAGTCTGTTTCTCTAGTTGTCAGGGCTGTTGTGTTGCAAAACAATCATGTTAAAAGGGCTATATGTGCGATTTGTAGCATGGAGAAATGCCAGTGATATATGATGCATTTGCCTCTTTTTGCTAATATTATTTACATTCTATATTTAAATTTGAAATGGAAACATCACTACAAATGAAATAGAATGGAACACCAACAAACTGTGTCACTGGTATACCCCGCTGAGCACCAGATGAGCATATTGGTGGTGGAAAGTACTGTTGCAGCTGACTCATGGCAACCCCACAGGGTTTTCAAGGCAAGAAACAGTCAGAGGTGGTTTGCCGTCGGCTGCTTCTGTATAGCAACCCTGAACTTCCTTGATGCTCTCCCATCCAAACACTAACCTGGGCCGAACCTGCTTAGCTTCCAAGATCTGACCAGATCAGGTTAGCCGGGGCCGTCCAGGGCAGGAGAGGTCTGACACCTGGCTGAACACCGGACAAACATATTGCCCAATATAATTATACTAAGAGTCCCACTTTCAGTCCAAGTTACTGGAGATTCTGCAACAGAGATTCTTAATGGATGCCAGATGGCCTCTTAGAGGATGATCCAAAATCATCTGGGGTATTCAAAAATTGGGGGGCAAATGCAGGGGGTGGAATTTTAGGAAACCCCTTCTACCCGTTAGCAATGACTTCTGAAAAAAAAACAAAGGAGCACACACACACACACACACACACACACACACACACCGCAACCTGTGGAGCTCCCACTTTCTTTTACAAGGGTAGTGGAAACATGGTTGGCTTTTCCTGTAGCATCTCATTAGATCTTAATTTATGAGACAGGCTCTGAAACTGAGCACAAACCTGCCTCGAACTCCACCCAGCATTCCAAATGAGGAATTTTCAACAGATTGCCTCTGAACACATGCAGGAAGCATGCAGCGCTTGCTGTAACAACAGTATTTACACAAAAAACAAACATCAAATACAAAGATGTATTGTCGAAGGCTTTCACGGCCGGAGAACGATGGTTGTTGTGGGTTTTCCGGGCTGTATTGCCGTGGTCTTGGCATTGTAGTTCCTGACGTTTCGCCAGCAGCTGTGGCTGGCATCTTCAGAGGTGTAGCACCTCTGAAGATGCCAGCCACAGCTGCTGGCGAAACGTCAGGAACTACAATGCCAAGACCACGGCAATACAGCCCGGAAAACCCACAACAACCATCAAATACAAAGCGTGCCAGTGCGTATTTTTCTTTAAAGCTTGTCCTTCTTCAGAAAACATGAGTGTCATGAATAGGGTCAGTGTTTCTAACAGAAAAATAGAAAAGAATCCAGTAGCACCTTTAAGACTAACCACAGCTCTCTTCGTCAGATGCAGCTCTCTCAGAAGAGAGCTGTGGTGCTCGGAAGCTTACGCTACAGTAAAGTTGGTTAGTCTTAAAGGGGCTACTGGACTCTTTTCTATTTTGCTACTGCAGACTAACACGGCAGACTCTTCTGGATCTCTAACAGAAAAGCCCCTCAAGAGCAGAAGGATACAGCAGAGACAAGCACCCGACAGCCAGAGGATCAGTTTCCTCGACAATGGAAGCGAGCCTCGGACACCAGTTGCTGCTTCTCGTCCCAACAGCAGCTGTTTGCCCAGGAATCCAAGAGGCATAAATGCTCCTCTGGTGTCTGTGGACTGCTGTGCTGAAAAGCAGGTGCTCCGAGCCATTCTCCTATGCATCCACACTCCCCCTTCCCAACACACATATCCCACAGCAGAAACCTGGGATGGAGTGTCAGGTAGCAAAGAGGCATATCCATTTATATCTCCTTGGGGACAGTTTAGCCCTTCGCCCAAGAGGTCTGAGGACCAAATGTGAAGGTCAGGAAGGAACTCCTTTTTCACCCCCAAGCCAGATTGCCACTGGCCTGAGGGGAGGGGGTGTGCCTGCTACACGGCTTGCAGCAGGCCTCCCTTGCCTGGGTTGATCTAGGGTTGCCAACATCCAGGTGGGACCTGGAGGTCCTCCAGAATTACAAATGATCTCCATATTGCAGAAATCAATTCCCCTGGAGAAAGTCAAGTGTACCCCAGAGACCAACAAGGCTATGAGCTTTCTCAAGTCAGAGCTCCCTTCTTCAGCTCTAACTCTCAAAAACTCATACCCTGAAAATCTTGTTGGTCTCTAAGATGCTACTGGACATAGCCTACTGTTCTACTGGAGACCAACAATGCTATCCATCTAAAACTATCTTTCCGGAGAAAATGGCTGCTTTGGAAGGTGTGATCTATGGCATTATACCCTGCTGAGCTCCCTCCCCTCCCCAAACTCCACCCTTCCCAGGCTCTGCCCCCAAATCTTCAGGAATTCTCCAACCCAGAGCTGGCAACCCTAGGGTGATCCCAAGCTGTTTCTTCTGCAAGCACCAGGCATCCAATGCACCAGCTCTAGATTTGGGGCATGCTGTCTTGGCAGGCCCCGGCTAGTGAGCAGATGCCCCCTAGCCTGGCAGGATGGGTGTTTGCTGGTCCACCCGATGCCACAATTCTTGCACACTCACCCACATGCTCCTGAAGGCAGAACCAACTACTGCAAGACTTCATGCCTGCACACTGGCTAAGCACGCTGAGAATTCTTCTCCCAAGCTTGCTTTGCTTAGCAAATGAGAAAGACCAACACAAGGCAGAGAGAGAAGGCAGAGCGCTGCCAGACTTTCCACCAGAACAGCACAGAACCCAGTCGCTGAGCCGCTGAGGAAAGCTGCCTTTGCTCGGAGACTGGTTTATTGATCGGCAGCAGCAGAATCAGGAGGAGAAAGGACGAATTCATTATTCCCCTAAGTGAGTGAGAGCAGACCTGACTGCTCAGGAGCAGCCATGCAGAAGAGAGGGCAGGGAGGTTGCTCTAGGCCTGGTGGAACCTGCTGTGAAGAGGAAGGGCACCCCTCCCCTCCCCAGGCTAGAGACAGTCTATGCAGTGGGGTGGGGGAGGAATCCACCAGATGCAGAGTCCCAGACAGGTGCATAGAGGTATTCGTTTGATCCAATAGAGGGGGCCCAGGGGCCACATCCAGTCTGCAGGAACTTTTCATCTGGCCTTCAAGTTGCCTAATAATTTGCAGGCTGACCTGCAGCTGCAGCTAATGGGTCAATCCTTCCGAAAAAGTGCAGAGCCGTGGAAGGGCCATTAAGAGCAGAATGGCCCTCGAGAGCAGGCGAAGACCCAGACGTGGCTCTCTGGCCAACAATTTAACTCCTCAGCAATAGGGAAATAGCACA
This sequence comes from Eublepharis macularius, assembly GCF_028583425.1. Lineage (NCBI taxonomy): Eukaryota > Metazoa > Chordata > Lepidosauria > Squamata > Eublepharidae > Eublepharis > Eublepharis macularius. The sequence continues at coordinate 37,819,598 of NC_072804.1, read as the reverse complement.
AAATAACCAGACTGTGATATTTTACCTGCGTTGGAACCCCAGATACCAAAACTCAGCACAGATTAAGTATCTTCTAAAGTTCCTAGCCCTTATAATGGCCAAGATGCAGTTTCAAAGGGGGACCCTAACATCTGACAACATCTCGCAAGGAAGAAGGGCTACTAAGCAGGATTGCCAGAGACTGGGGAGAAGGAAAGGGGGGCTTTAGAGCTCTTTGCATACACTCATACGCACACACACACACACAAGCAAAGACTAAGGCAGTTTGCTTTATTAGCATAATATAAACTCGCTCCAGAATCCAGGTTCTCTCATGACAGAATTTGGGTTAGTGGGAGCCATATTTGAATTTATTTTTAAACACACACTAACAGCCATGGTTGTGTGCACGTCAAAAGCAACAGCCTGAGCGTTGCCTGCTATGCAAAGGATCAAGCCAATTCCACGCTAGGGAGTTAGGGGATTTTTCAGACCATCTCTCAAGAGAGACTGGATGCCACCCGCCTCCCCTGCTCCAAAGCCACATCCTGCCGCTATTCACAAGCTGCCACGACAATGCTGCCTGCCTCCCAAGAGAAAACAGGCAGTTCTTGAGAACAGGTTGGTTGAGATCCAATTTTATTGTGCTGAGGGAAAGGAAGGCCTCTCTCTCCCTCTCCCCTGCTTCTCTTGGACCCCAAATAAAAGAGAGGAGTGGGGGAGAAAAGACTCCTTAGGCGAGAAAAGGAAGCTCATGGTTGTTTCAGCAAAAGTTACAATTACTGATGGGGGGCGAGCAACATTCACTTCCAACGGAACTTTTCATGGATGACCTAAACCAAGCCTTGGGTACCGGAACCTCCCGGAGCCTTTTCTCCCAGCCCCTCAACTGTTTTAAGTCTGCTCCCTAGCAAGAGGATAAATAGTAACTCAAAACTTTTCAACATTTCTTTGTCTCTTTCCCTCAGTTCCCTTGCTCACAAGTGCCTGATTGTAAGAAGAAAAAGTAGGTCAGGGGCTGGCAGAACCACAGCAGTGGGAGAAAGAGAGGGAAGGAAAGATCAGAGACACGGCCCTGCTGAGTTCTCCTCTCCAACAGCTCTTAAGAAAAGCAAAACACTGTCCTGGACAAGCTGAGAGTGACAAGATAACCTCAATACATTTCTTTCCTGAGATGGAGGAGGAAGGGGGAGAAGGCCCACGGTGCATGACTGGAGACACCTTTCCCCTCAGCTGGGCAGGCTTCACTTGGGCCAGAACACAACCGCTGGCTGGATTTATTTTCTGTGTCAAGGTTCAGGTGAGGAAAAGATGGGCAGGTGATCAGTGGTGAGGCTTTTCCAGAACATTTCACTTGGAATATTTTTGGGAGAAATTTTCCAATTCAAATTAAATCGAATTGGATCTGGCATTTTGATTGACACCTACTGTAATATGCCTTGAGTTTCAGTGAGAAAGGTAAATTATAAATAAGGTAAATAAATAATATATACAGTAAACAAACCTTTAAAAAGTATGCCACATGGATCCTACATCCTATATATTTCCCCAATAGCCAGATGGTTGCACTGAAACAATTCTTCTGAGAAAAAGACTCAGCAGAGCACCCTTAATACGATAAGGTTGCTAGCTCCAGATTTGGACATTTCAGATTCGGAAATTCCTGGAGTTTTGGAGGGTTGAGCTTGAAGAGGGTGAGGTTTGGGGAGGGACCTCAGCAGGCTATGATGCCATAGAGTCCATACTCCAAAGCAGCCATTTTCTCCAGAGGAACTGGTCTCTATGGTCTGGAAACCAGCTATAATTCCAGGAGACCTCCAGCCACCACTTGGAGGTTGGCACCCTATTTAAATGTTAAACATGAATGTCACTTATATTGTATGTTGATTACAACTTTAAAATGTCTGGTTTGGTTGGTATTGTATCTGTTTGTTGTTACTAATTAAATGTATGGAACAATGTATTTTTGGAAATGGAACATTTTCTGTGCTAAAAAAAGAAAAGACTGTCTCAGAGAATGTGCAGATTGGCTTCACTTCATCTGTGTTTAACTGCAACCAATCTCTTTATGAAAGTTCACTTCCAGCTACGAAAATATAGGGGGGTCAAAAATATGAAGCTTTAATAACCTTAGCCTTTTTTCAAAGCAAATATGGATTAAATACAAATCAGCAATGCTTTCTCTCTTTTCACTTCTTGCATCCAATAGACACCCCCCCAGGCACATAACCCCGCCACGAGATGCTCATGTCTTGATCCAGAAAGCCTATCTGGAGTCCCAGATGAGTGGGGAATAGCAGTATTTACTTAGCAATCAGGGAAAGAAGCTCTGCACACGCTCAGAGACATTCTATTGTAACCTCCAGTATTACAGGGCCAATTCTCTGAAAACCAACCCCATTACTCCAAAAGCCTGATCCAAGAAAATATTCCGGACTGGCCTCAGAGTATGGATTTCAGGCTGAAGAGTGAAGCTCCTAGGCAGCCTCATACCCCAGCAGCCCCTTAAAAGTTACCATATCTACAGAAAGTCTTCCACCCCTGCAAGCCTTGCCTGGAGTCCCTTGCAGGCTGTCAGTCTAGCAGGGCACTTCCGCATCTGAGCTGTTCACGCCCGCCCAGCAACAAATCAGTTAACTCTCCACCCCGCCACCACTGAGACCCATTCATGCTTAGGAGGCGTTCCCCACCACCATCACCACCAACCAAACAAGCATGCCTGGAATGCCACGGCTGGGAGAGAGAGAAATTGCTCCAGCTGGCTTTGGAAACCTGAAGCCGTCTGCCACAAACAGGATATTGCCTATATCCCAAGGGTGCATGACTCTGGAAGACTGGAAAGGAAAAAGTGTTCACGGCTTCTGGGACAGCTACCATGTGCTCAGCTGTCTCCTCGCTCTTGGCATCCCAAGGATCTCCCATTCCAGCAGCAGCAGACTCCTCTCAGCAGGAATCAGGAGTATCCAAAACAGCTGATGGGGGAAGATGAAATATGCTTCCATTCCTTGGGCCTCGGCTCCAATGGAGCCACCAACAAAAAGAAGAAGGGGAAAAGTCCCCAGATCCCCTGCCCTACATAGGAGCCCTGAGCCAATGTGCCCCAGGAAGAGCCCACACTCTGCAAATGTCATATGCTGCAACGCCAGATTCACACGCTGAAAGAACCTGGACACTGTTTGTAACGGGTGTGGGAGAGAGGAGAAGCATAACCGGCAAACGGCAGCCGTGTCCCCTTACTGAAACGGGTGGAGATTCCCTTGTGAGAATTTAAACGCTTTAAAATGCACACAGGCTTTCAGCCCTAGCCGTTACCCCCACAGGCATGAAATCTGCCACACCCCAGGGGAAACCAAAAACCTAGGTATCCATGTTACTCCACCGGAAACGGTGAAAACAAAAGTCACATTTTATCAATGCCAACCATATTAATGACAGTATTTTTCTGATTCTCCAGAACTCTTCATCTGATTGGACGCTCCAAACCAAAATTATCTAAAATAGAGCTCCTCATGCTCAGTAAGACTTTTCCATAAAGGTAATAGAGCAATACTTCAACAGAATAGTTCAGAAAGGCATTTTGGAAAGAGAAAAGCATTTTGGAAAGGGACTGAAGAATGTACCACTGTGATTAGGACATATCTGATTGCTGCACGTATTACCCTGTATGTTTCTGCATTGTTCTTTGGTGCTGTAATATGTTATGGTTATTCAGGTTTCTGTAACCCTACTCCTAGCACATTGCTTATCAGATGCTTCTTCATATTGATTATATCGACTTACACTGTGTAATCTGCTTTTGAATCTCAATGAGAAAAGCAGACTATAAATATAGTAAATAAAACAGCGGAGTACCGGATCAGATTCAAGGTTCTAGTATTGACCTATAAGGCCCTGTGCGGACTGGGGCCAGCATATCCACGGTACCGTCTCTCCCCATATATTCCCCAGAGGACACTCTGATCAGGGGTCAAACAGCTGTTGGTGGTCCTGGCCCCAAGGAGGCCCGCCTAGCCTCGACTAGAGCCAGGGCCTTTTCGGTCCTGGCTCCCACCTGGTGGAACGCTTTGTCTGCTGAGACCAGGGCCTAGCAGGATCTACTATCCTTCCACCAGGCCTGCAAGACAGAGTTGTTCTGCCAGGCATACGGCTGAGGTTGGGACTCCGCCAGCCTGAAAAAAGGGGTGTATAAAATTCTAACCCTTCTTGTGAAGGCTGTCCACCATCCTGTTTTTAAATTTGTAAATCTGATTGCTGCCGCTGTATGAATAGAAATATGCTGCTGTTTTAATGATGTTTTAATGTAGATGGAATTTTTATTGTGTTTTAATAGGTTGTTATCCGCCCTGAGCCCGCCCGTAGGGAGGGCGGAATAGAAATTTGAAATAAATACATACATACCACTCCACACTACTGAAGTCAGCATAGCATTCAATGCAAGATGCAGACAAGATCAGGACCTCAAGAGCATGGCATGGGCTTATTTCTTCTCCTCTTGATTTTTTTGAACACATACACACACACAGTGTTTTGTGTTATTTTGGCTGGTATTACTAAGAGGTAAGACATGAATTTTGACACAGAGGAAACATAATAGCAGAGATGGGGGGGAACCAAGAAAAAGTAAAATTCATGAGTAGTCAAAATCCTATACCAGACCGGGGGGAGGGGCATGAACACACTGATAATGGTAGTAGTAGTGCTGATAGCGCATGCTTTGGAGCATCCTAGCACCTCACATACCTAGGCTCAAATCCCTGCTCTTCCATGGAAGTTTGCTGGGTAACCTTGGACCAGTCACATACTCTCAGCCTGACCAACCTCACAAGGTTGCTGTGAGGACAAAATTGAGGAGAATTATGTGAGCCACTTTGGGTCTCCACAGGAGGTAACAGCAGGGCATAAATGACAAATAAAATAAATAAATGAGAAAAGGGAAGCTCTACTGCTGCTCCAGAGGCAGACAGTAACTGGGGGGGGGGAGTATATCTGATCAGGTAACTGGAGTGAGTGGGAAGAGGTAAACCTCCTCACCATTCTCAGCAACCTGCCCCAATCCACATCAACTACCACCTGCTACCACAGCTGCTTGCAGCGAATACACACATCTGGGGATCCAAGCACATGCGGTTTGGCCCTGACACAGTCCAGCTGTTTTGAGGCATGTGCCAGTTCTGCTGAGTCACACTGGCCTCTGAGCCAGTGACAGGCACCTGGCAGAACTGCCAGCCCAATCATCCTGGCATGGTCCACTCTGCCTTCTGCAGCAGGCCCAGCAAGTCCAGAGCAAAGCAGGTATCTCACGATTCTGCCCCACCCTCCCTCACAGCAAAGATGACAGAAGCAGAAAAGGAAAAGCTTTTAAAAATATTTATCAGAGAGTTATTTAATCCCTCTCTGGACTGGGCGGAACAGACTTGACGCCCCTTTTTGTTTTCTTCTAATAATAGAATATAATTTACTCTCACCGCATTCCAGAACAACACAAAAGAAAAGCACAGGCGAGAAACAGCAAAAAGCTCGAAGGGACTTTCTCAGGGCACGATCACAAGTTCTTTTTGCACAGCTTCAGTACCTTTTTGCAAACAAGATCAGCTGTTGGGTTTGTAACTATGGAGTGTTCTCTCTACAAACCACCCCATCCTTGAACCAGAGCCCCTGGTTCCCTCCAGATCCTGTGCATAGTTCCTATCCCTACGTAAGCAGATGCATGCTGGCAGCACAATCCATTACAGAAATAAAGGGAGTTGGCGGCACCCAACCATGTTGCCAATTGCAGTGTGTTTCTTCTGCCCCACAGACCTTGACAGCCAAACAAGCCTGTTATTGGCTGCTGCATAGTTCTGCCCTGGCCCCATTGCTGACAGTTATCAAGAACAAAAGTTTTTCCAGTGCTGGACTAAAGGACTTTGCAGACACACCATTGGTCACTGCATTATAGGAATCATTCACAGCTGGACTGGCTTGTCTGTACAAGATAATCCGGTTGCCCACTATTGCCTTAATACAACAACAGCACAATAGCCAATGCAGTGTAAGATGCTTCCTCATGCATCCCCCCAGACCCACCTACCAACATGTAAAATAACTTTCCTAAATATTTTTCAATGAATGTGGATTCTTTGTAATGGAAATCTTATTAACAAATTATTGTAAAAATGCATAACAAGATTAAGATCAGAAATGCAGTTACCGTTATGAAGGAAGCAAAAAGGGGAAAAAGAAAATACTACTACCGATCAGATCAGTAATACCAAACATAAAAACAACAAAGGAACACTAATAAATATAATGAAACCAAAATGCAATTCTCCTAATCTTGTTTCATTGCATTCTTAGTTGTACATTGTAGGGTTGCTAACTCTGAATTAGGAAATTCCTGAAGAACTGCGGGGGGGGGGGGGGGAGCTCAGCAGGGTACAATTCCATAAAGCTCACCCTCCAAAGCAGCCGTTTCCTCCAGGGGAACTGATCTCTATAGTCTAGAGATAACTTGCGATACCAGAAGAATTCCAGGTCCCACTTGGAGGTTGGTAACCTAATGTGTTAAAATTTCATTTCTGCATTCTCTAATATTGTAATCCAGTTTTAATGACTATATGTAATATACTGATTTTTAACTTAAAAAAATTAAATCTGCCTTGAATCTCAGTGAGAAAGATGGACTATAAATGAAGCAAATAAATAAGCGTTATCAAACACCCTGATCTGGATAGTCCAGTGAGCCTGATCTCGTCAGACCGTTAGTCTCTTGTCATGAAAACCCCGCCAGGGGTCACCGTAAGTCAGCGATCACTTGAGAGCACTTTCCACCACCATCAGTCCAAACAGGAACTGAAAATAGCGACATTTGTCAATTCATTTTAATATCCAGTTTCCCCTCCCCCACTTAAAGACTTGCAAATGAAAGGAATAAAAGAATATAGCCAATAAAAAGAAATACTCATCTACAGGGACAGACCAAGGTTTTCCACTTGTGCCTCCAAGAACAAAAGGAACAAGAGGGGGGATTGGTGGAGGAAGCATTCAAGCTTGGCCACCCCCTCCCCTCAAACACTCACGCTGGCAGCTGTACAGCTCAGGCAAAGCCTTGCTCCACTTGACTGTTTGAAGAGGTCCTCAGACCGACAGCCAAGGCACTGTGGCCAAAAGGTGGGAACTGGTGATTAACCATATGGATGTTACCAGCTACCCAAGAATGCAGAAGCGCTTTAAAAGGATGGGGGGGGGAGAGAAAAGAGCCAGGCCCCATTACCCCACAATGTTCCTACCACAGGTCAAAAGCCTGGAGAGCACGCACATTCCAGGCGTGCACTGCACAGCCAAAGACCTCTAAATGGATTCTTCACAAGGAAGGAGACAACACAAGTGGAACCCCGCACAAAGGGAAACCCACAGTCAGTTCTACCAGACCAGCAACCATGTGCATGCACGCCCCAGTCTCCCACAGCAAAAGTCCTCAGTGCCTGAAGAAACTGCCTCGGCAATCTAAGCTTCCCAGCTCTTTGCTCTGTTCCTCAGAATGCAGGTGAATGCAAGGGTATTCATGCAGCCCAGCAATTTGACTTCGGGATATAAGTGGAATACAAAATATTGGGGGAGGGAACCCCACAGAGCTGTTCAAGAAGCATCCTCCCCCCTTTCCCTGCTGAAATTTCTTTAGCAAGTGGATTCTAGGCGGGATGCAAAAGACTTCACTGAAGGAAAACAGGAAATAGAAATTGGATGAACAGCCACCTTTCATTTGCAGGAAAAGGACTTGTGTCCCAAAAGAGTCACTGTTCAGCAGCACAGAACAAGCCTGGCCAGATGTCTAGCAAATTTCAAAAATTTACAGGGCCGGCAGGAGAAACTTGTGGCTTATTCCAGGCCAAATTCATTAAAGCTGAACTCCAGAACCTGTTGTCAGTGCCAGGAAAAGAGATCTCTGTGAGCATGGTCTTTTAAGGCTTCTAGATGTGCATGCGCTACCGGGCACAGCCAAGCCCCAGCACCTGTCTTTCCAGAATACAAAGTGCAAGAATGAAGAAATCAAGCCTCTACCTGCCTACCACCTCATAATACAATATCCAAAACCACACATTTAGTCTGGACCTGGTTGCCAGCCAACTTTTCTAGTAACCATCAAGACTAGGGGGGGGGGTGCCTCTTGTACCACAGTGGCAAAGTAAGAGACCCATAGCAATGGAGTGGGAGGAAAGGTTACAAGGGATGGGAAACTGAGAGGGATCAGCAGTTCCAGTTGAGCAGGCAGAAGAGATGCCACAGCATCTGTGACGCCCTAGAAATTTCCTGAATCTCTATGGTAAATACAACAGGGACTGTGAAAGTCCTAGACTTTAGGACTTTCCGCAGTCCCTGTTGTATTTACCATAGAGACCTAGAGCACTGCTGATGCCATGATGTCACTTCCATCCACTCAACAGGAAGTGGTGTCATGGCGTTTGTGATGCAGCTCCTCCTCAAGTACTGTCCCCAAGTTCCTCTCAGGGTTTGTGAACTGGGAGCTGGCAACCTTATTCCAAAACACTATCAAAACCTGGAGCGACCGAGAGCGGGGGAGCTATTTCGTCTGGGCCATAAACTCAAAGGAGGCCTCTAAATTTTGACACTTCTTAATTTTTTGCCATGTGTCATTATTTTTATTATGGCTAGAGGCCTCAAAAGCTGGAAGTGGCTAGAATCTCTGTAGCCAGGTCAAAACCTGTTTTTATGTCAAGTGATTTGGAAAGTGCGTATTTTTGCAAGTCCTGTGATACCCTTTTCTTTCCTAAGCCTCTGCCACTGTCGTTTCCCCCTGCCACCAGAGGGCATTTTCAGGCTTAAATCAGCAATTGACATATTGCTATAGGATGACAACATTTTAACACTCTATGCGTTAGCGTTTCTGAATGTCCAGCTTTCGTTTTTTGGTTTTTTTAAAGAGCAAGTCTATAGCCCTTTTCATTGAAGATAAGCTTTTTTCCCTTATCTCCACATGAAAGAAGCCAGAGACTGATTTTTTTTAAAGGAAAGCTATTCAAGGACCCTAGTAGATAGTGTAACACTAGAACTGTATGTCAGTTGCATCTATGAATCCAAGGGGTGGGACTCCCCCACAATTTTTCATCTAGATGGCAGCACTTGCCGTTCAAACTTAGGATAGGGGCATGCAGACCGTGTGTGTGTAGCACACACACCCCACCAAACATGACTTCCAAACATGTTTGGCCAAAAGAGCCTGAAGTTCTCTGACAAAACAGTATCATCATCCTGGTTAATTTGCCACCAGTAAGTCACTACAGGATAATGTATTAAAGTGTGAAGTTCAACAGTTTTCTCCAGAGATTCTTAACAGGGGGGAGGCAAATGGGAGGGGGCATTTGGGCTTTTGTGATAAAAACACAGAGCCAAGATTTCTCCCCTAGGTGGCATCCAGCAAACAGGAATCCAGTCAACAAGTTGGAAGGTGGGCATCAGCGCTCAAGGGCCTCACTAAATGCATGCCTTAAGATCTGTGCATCATACACATATATCATAAACTAGCAACAAAGCCTGTTGTGGGGGAAAAATACAATGGGCTCTAAAAAACTGAATTGGCTCTCTGTGGGGCCTTGGGAGGGCCACTCCACCATGCTGGGCCTCTTCGCCACCTCTGTGGCTGCTGTGGGGCCTTGGGAGGGCCATGCCACCACGCCGGGCCTCCCTGCCACCTCCACGGCCCCTCAGATGCCTGGCGCAGGCCGAGTTGCCAGGCCCCCTTACCCTCCAGGTGGAAGACCTGGCACTCACTTTTGGGTCATCCTTGTGTGCAAAGCCCATGCACTCCCAGGCTGTGCAATGATGTCACTTCTGGGCCGTGACATCAATGCGCAAGCCACATGATGCCTTGAACCAAATCAGGTGGCTACAGAGCCCAGGATGGCTACTAGGGCAGCGCAACAGGCCTTGGAGCGCTCCTTCCCTCTGCAGTGAGCCAAATCTGACTCGTTTCGGGCCAAATCATGCCACTGAGGAGCCCAGGAGCACTGCCGAGGCAGCACAATGGGCCCTGGAGCACTCCTGCACTCCGCAGCCATCCAATTCAGCCCTAAACAAGCCCAATTCAGGACGAACTGGGCCGTGCGGAGCCTGGGAGCACTGGGGGGGGGGCAGAAAGGGACCTGGAATGCTCCTCCACTCCACAGCTGCCTGATTCGGCCCGAGGAAAGGAAGCAATACAAAAACAAATGCTGTCTCCCTGGCAGAAGAGGACAAACAGCAGGAAGCAACTTCTCTTTTAAACCACTTTCAGCTCTTAGAACAACTGCAGCTGTATCCAGGCTTAGATTCCAGCAGGGAGCATCAGGCTTGGTTTTCCAGATCAGGACATTAACACAGCTAGCTAAACCAGGTGGCCACTGTGGAGCTGGCAGCTCCACGGGGGCTGCTTGAGTGGTGCTTAGGTTGCAGCGGGACAGTGGGCATCAGTCAGGGCAATCTCAGTCCAACTCATCTGAGTCAGCTTGCCCCTGGCTCTCGTCCAGGGCAGCGGCCCCCCACCAGGAAGCTTCCTGTTATAGTACCAGTCCACTCTTGTTTCAAATCTTTGCTTCAAAAACAAAAGAGCTGCTCCGGGAAAATAGAACCTACAACCAATACAACCTGCCCGGAGTAAACGATCACAAAATAATTACAAAATATTGGTCGTTTTATAGATATAAAGTGCAACAGTGCTCAATAATAAATACAATCAATATCTACTATTTTATCAACAGGTACAAATATGTCTTACTAACAATATCCAACTGGTGGAAAAGATCACAATCTGTAAAGTTAGCACAATTTCTTTACAAAAATAATCCAATACAAATTCAATACAATTGTATTTCATTCTATAATTTTAAGAATGCATACAAGCATTCAGGCTGTGCTCATACAAAAATTGTAAAGAACACTCTCTATTGAAATCCGAAAGCCTGTAGAAGTCTGCGTTCCATGAAGCCATGCCTACGGGTTTTACCATCCTGAGCAAACCAACATGGTGATGTATTATTAATTGGAGTAATTGCTGTAAACAATGCCTATGAAGAAGTGAATGGACGAAACGGGATTGGACAATTTATGCTGTATTGTATATGACAGTTTCTATTGGATTATTTTTGTAAAGAAATTGTGCTGACTTTATAGATTGTGATCTTTTTTGTAATTATTTTGTGACTGTTTACTCCAGGAAGGTTGTATTGGTTGTAGGTTCAAATCTTTGCTCGGCACTCACAAACAATGTGCTCTCTCTTGCCATTAATTCCCAAAAAGGGAAATGGGATGTGCACCTACCAGCGCAGCAACAAGGGTACACACCTGAAGGCGCCCACTGATTCTCCTGCATTAACCTCAGAAACTGACCATTTTGCTTTCCTCCTCTTTGGCTCAGGGAACTGAAATAAGATAATCCACTCCAGAATCATCTGCACCATCTTTTTCACACACCAGGGCTACTAAAGTATCTTCCAGCGTTAACTCTGCCCCCATCTATCGCTGGTCAAGACAGTAGCTGAGCAAAGAAGGGACATGTCCAGCATCAGCTAGAGCACTGCTGCTGACTCCTGGAATGTTTTGTATATTAAAAATGCTGTATGACCAAAATAACAGTGCTGACCTCACAACTAGCCCTAAATGGAACTCCCAGCAGGGGAGGTTTTCTTTAAATAGCAAGCAGGCAGGAGCTCCATTACTGAAGTCCCTGAGAATCACGCCTGGCTTGCAGTACTGAATGACTTCCAATATATCCAGAAGACTTCCGGTTTCTTTTCTCTGCCCCTGAAAGTGAAAGGCAAGGCTCTAGCCAGATCTTCTGGGAATCAAAGAGAAACACCCCAAAGCAGAGACTGGGAACTGAGGGCGTTACAGCCCTTCCCAGCCAGCACTTGGCTCTTCACTCCCACTGTTGGTTTCACAACAAAATCAAGAACCCAAAATCTGCAGAGTTTTTTAAACTTGCCAGCAGAATGAATTTTGCAAAAGACGCTTTTCAGATCCAAGCAAGGTAATGGGGGGGGGGAATGGAATGGGAAGCAAACTTGATGCAGCTAGGACTGCCGGAATGGGCAAATTCTTCAACGATCCCCATTTGGGAACGCAGCTCTGGCTGGGGAGCTGTGGGAAAGCACCTGATGCGCTCGAAGGCTGGGTGTGTAGATCCTCTCTGTTGCCTCACGATCAGCTCAAGACGCTAATCAGCCCAAGCGGAGTTAATAACTACAGCAAATCAGTTCCCCAGTTTGCCAAGGCAAGAGAGTCTGGAGTCTGAAGAAGAAGGTGACGCAGCTCTCGGCAAAGTACAGAGCAGAGAGCCGGTCCAAGAAGGAGGCTAGAAAGAAGGTAAAGCAAAAAGAAACATTCTTGCCAACTACATGCTACCAGTCAACCACCCCACGTGGCTGAGGATAGTTTATTGCAAGGAGTGATAGGGGAGAGGCTGTCGCTCAGGGGGGCAGAGTATCTGCTCGGCAAGCAGAAGGTTCCAGGTTCAGCATCTCCAGTGAAAAGGATCAGGTAGCAGGTGATGTGAAACCTTGGAGAGCCACTGCTCATCTGAGTGGACAGTACTGATCTTGAGGGACCAATGGTCTGATTCAGTACAAGGCAGCCTCATGTGAGTTCAGTGATGAGATCCAGACTTTCTGGGACCCAGACTCCTGCCCTCCTGCCCCTTGTGCCATTGCCAGGTTTTAATCTACAATTCTGCACTGGAATTGGCAGAAAAACAATGAGCCAAGAGCCCCACTGAGCAGCCGATACCAGCACACAGGCAACTCCCAGAAATTTAAGTCAACACCTTAGGCAACCTAAAGAAAGATGTCCAAGTCTTTGAACCGCAGACCAAAAGGAAGCATCAGGCAGCTAGAAGAAGGCCTGAAAACTACCAAAAACCAAGCCTATCACCACTTCCTTCACCTGCCCCCCCCAACCCAGACTGCAGTGTGCCAACCAGCACAGGACAGATGAGCAACATAAGGGTTCCTGCTCAGCAGTCAACCTAGGGTTGCCAACTCTGGGTTGGGAAATTCCTGGAGATTTGGGGGTGGCTCCTAAGGAGGGCAGAGTTTGGAGAGAAGGACCTCAGCAAGACAGTAATACCAAAGGGTCTACCCTCCAGAGCATCCATTTTCTTTAGGGGAAGTGTCATGTGAAGATCAGTTGTAATTCTGGGAGGTCTCCAGGTTGGCAACCTTGTCAGCTCTAGGAGACCCAAACAAACCAGACCAGCAATACATTGTACAGAAAAACACAAAGAAATCCCAGGAACTTCTACTTTAAAAAAGTAGTAGTAGCAGTTAACTAACAGAGCTGAATTTTAGTTGAGCAGCAGGTGCAGCTTCAAAGCCTTACACAAGTCCTTGTCCCCCCACCCCACAGTGAGAGGGAACAGAACGGTGCCAAATAATGCAAAGTACAGAATTCTGCCTTTTTTTCACATCTACGGGGCTCAGAAGTTAGAGTATACATGGCCAAGACGGGTCCCATGGCGCCTGCTGGGTCCCACTGGCTCTTCTTCACTCACATGAATACAGTGTGAGAGGTGAACCCTATTTAATTAGGACCCACTGGCTTTGCCAATTCTCAGCACTTTTGGTCTCAGGCCATCCATTAAATCCGTCAGGAAGAGGAGATCAAAGCCGTTCTCAATTAGCTCCTGGCGATGCACCTTCCCTCCCAGAGCAAGCCATGCCAGACCTTCTTGCGTCAGAATTGAGGAGGCAAAAAGGGAGGGACCAGGACCAGGGACAACAAGGTTGGGCCTGCAAAGCACCGGGAACAGAAAACCTCTTGTGCCAAGCCAAAAGGCCACAAGAAAATTAAAAATGGAGGAGGACAGAGGACCACAGTGAATAGGTTACCTCAGAAAGCAGGAACAGTCCAGTGGTTCACTGGAGCAGAAAAAGGCACCAGGTTCAAATCGCCACTCAATTGCCACTACATGGGCAATTTCAGCATACAAGAGACCCAGGCAGGCATTGCAGTGGTACACTAACGTTGCATGTGTAGTGGCCTGGCTATATGAAACTGCCTTATACTGAATCAGACCATTGGTCCATCAAGGTCAAAATTGTCTGTTTCGAAATACTAGGAACTAGCACCAAATATTTGGACATCTGAGAGACCTGGTGCTGGAGCGGAAGGGGGGCATTTCCTACCTATCGCAGCCTCTGCTCACAAATGGTGGTTTTCAAGGGAGTCTTGAAAGCCGGAACGGTAGACAATGCCTTTGAGTTCAATAATTCTCTGTCCAGATGTTCCAATCTTCACAACCACCCACTCCCACTCGGTTGCAACTTCAGAGCCGTACAGTTGACATCACCGTTGCCTGGATGACAGCTTACTTCTGGCTGGCTAGACTGGAGCAGCCAGTCCTCACAGATGCTGCTTAGCACGTGAGCACAATATTATTGTAATCTGTCAGCAGAAAGTGGGACAAAACTCCCTGTTTATCTAGAAAACCCACTGGACAGGATTTCCATCCTCTTCGTGTGGAGAATAATTAATTAACTCCTCAACAGAACGGGGAGTGATAGCAAAACCTGGGCTCGGGCAACATGTGGCATGCAGCAATAAGAACATAAGAAGCGCCATGCTGGATTAAATCAATGGTTCATCTAGTCAAGCACCCTCACACAGTTACCAGCCATCATCATCATCACATTTGATTTATATACCGCCCTTCAGGACAACTTAATGCCCACTCAGAGCGGTTTACATAGTATGTTATTATTATCCCCACAATAAAACACCCTGTGAGGTGGGTGGGCTGAGAGAGCTCCAGAGATCCGTGACTAGCCCAAGGTCACCCCGCTGGCTTTAAGTGGAGGAGTGGGGAATCAAACCCGGCTCTCCAGATTAGAGTCCCACGCTCTTAACCACTACACCAAACTGGGTCCCATGACAGACAGGCCAAGGCCTTCTCTTTATGCTGTCTCTCATTTTTTTTTTACCATAGCTTGTCATTTTTTAAAATGTTGAGGTAAAACATTCACCAACATGCCACCCCTCTTCCTGGCTGGCCTCTTATCCCACTCCCTAGCCACTGTGCCCACGATTGAGAGTGGGACCACTGAGGGAGTGTGTGAGCCAAGACGTCACCTCACCTAGGCCACAATCCTAAAAACACATTCCTGGGAGCAAGCTTCCAAGTAGATGCAGCTAGGATTGCTCCTTTAAACTCTTTGGCTGTGCTGTGTACCCTATTGGTTCCCCACTGCATGTTTATTCATCCACCCCGCCCTTCCACTGCATGATCTACAATTGGGATCAGACCAAGCTTTGGCCGGATTCTCCTGCGAAGCTCACAGACAGAGGTGCAAGCATCAGCTGCTGCCTGTCTTCTGCATCTGGTCATCAGAGATGCACTGCTTCTGAATACAGAAGTTCCATTCTCCGTTGCTTTGCCTAACAGCCACTGACAAGCCTGTTTTCCGTGAGTCTATCAACTTTTCTTTAAAGTTACCCAAATAAGCGGCCATTGCCATACCTCATGCCGATGAGTTCCATGTAAGAAACCTCCACCTCGGTATATGGAGTTTCCCTTTAGCCATCATTGAGGGACCCTCTCTCCCTTGACTCTGATAAAACAAGAACATAAAAATCCATCCTGGCACGTGCTGCTCTTTTGGATGAGGCAGGCCAAGATTTGCTGCAGTCGGTATGTTTTCTGGATTGTGAGCAATCAGAGACTTACGATCCAGGCATACTGCAGGAGATACCAGGAGCCTGGGTCAGCTCCACAGGACAGCATGGCTGGGGGCCCAAGACCTCAACAACACTGCCGTTCTTCATTTGCACCCGGAAAGGTAAGAAGCAGCATAAAAGAATCAATGGTCTGCTCGCCTACCTCTGCTAGCTTTGGGAGGCTCGGAAGGAGACCTGCTCCAAAACCTTGGCACCAACACTGCTGGAGCACACCTCTTTGACCAAGGGGCGCAACCCTAGAGGATGGCCTGGAGCACCTGCCAAATCCTTTTATTTTAATGCCAGACTGCCTTTCCCAGCCCTGCCCTGCTGGAACTCCATGGGCCAACAGAGAAAACTGGGCTAGGATCTGAGACATTCAGGCTCCCTTGGCACTCTCTCTCAGTTTGATCCCATGCTTACTGGGACAAGAAGAGCAAGCCTTCTTTCTTTCCCTGCTTTTACATGTAATGTGTGAACCACCCTCCATCTTAGGTCTCTTTTTTTTAAAAAGGCATAAAGAACAGCAAGCAACTCCAAAGGTCTGGCTTTAACACAAGCCCTGTAAAGACAGTACCAAGCGTTACTAATTTAAAAATACCATATAAATATAAGGAGGAGCTTCACCAAAGAGAACGCTTTGCACATTCCAAAAGGGTGACCAAAAATATTCTCCTTCGCAGGCTTGCTTGCCGCAGCATGTCTTAAATTTAGAGAGCACCCAAACACCCGCTTCTTATCCCATAAGAAATTGGCCTTTGTATCACACATGAATGCACACATGAAGCTGTCTTAGACTGAATCAGACCTTCGGTCCATCAAGGTCAGTACTGTCTACTCAGACTGCCAGCAGCTCTCCAGGGTCTCAGGCAGAGGTCTTTCACATCACCTACTGCCCAGTCCTTTTAACTGGAGATGCTGGGGATTGAACCTGGGACCTTCTGCATGCAAAGCAGATGCT
The DNA here is from genome assembly GCF_028583425.1 of Eublepharis macularius. Taxonomy (NCBI): domain Eukaryota; kingdom Metazoa; phylum Chordata; class Lepidosauria; order Squamata; family Eublepharidae; genus Eublepharis; species Eublepharis macularius. The sequence continues at coordinate 37,802,977 of NC_072804.1, read as the reverse complement.
CAACCGCTGAATGACAGCTTCTTCTCCAATGTATCCACTGGCTTTGGGATATTTTGCAAGGCAAGTTTTCCTACAAGCCCCGTAACGGCCATTCCAAAAAAGAAAGAGAAGGGCAACAACAATCCATGCTGGTTAATGAAAACCAATTGGTGCCACGGTTCTCACAAGGGAAGTGGCCCAGCTGGGAATAATCTTGTTTACGATGCATGCCTACCAAAGGGAAATCAATGTTTAAACCATAAAATGCTCTCCCCTTTTATAATTTATTCAATCCTTTGGTCATAAAAGCAGCACAAGAGAAGAAGAGTCCAATCTGTTCAGCTCACTCAAGAGATGGACGGGCTTCTAAGTGGGGTTTTTCCCTCCGTCAGCTATCAATTACGGTCTTCTTTTTCTAGAACTAGTTTGTCTCCACTTTCTTCCTCCCACCTCTCTTCTCACAGACAATTTTCTGCCATGTTCAAAGATATGTTTGCAGAAGGTGGGGATCAAATGGGATCTCCTGAAAAAGCTGTAACTGCGATCAGTGGTTTCACCACCCCCACCCCCAGCTACTAGGGATACCTGTTAGCAGAAAACCGTGACAAGAAGCCGAGATCTGAGGAGCCACCTCATCCAGCATCCCATCCGTAACCACAGCAGGTGAGACGTCCCCAGGAAGCCCACAAGCAAGGCATGAAGGCAACAACCCTCCCCAACGGTTCATCTCTAGCTTCCAGTTTTCAAAGGTAGACTGCTGCTGAACATTCTGCTTAGCTAGTGTGCCTAAGCCACTGAGAAACCCATCGTCTATGAATTTGTCTAATCCTTTTTAAAAATTAAACAAAAAAGTCCTCATCTAGCCCAGCAGACAGCTTCTACTATGATTAAGTATTCAAAATGAATTTCAAAGGCCTCTTTTTAAAAAAGACCTATCCTTTTTTATTGATCACTTTCTGTGTACATGGTCGTTTACAACAAGAATAAAACATTAGATAGGTCCCTGCCCCAAGGAGTCTGAAGTCTAACTATGGGGGGGAAAGAAGGGGGTAGGGAAAGGCTACCAAGGGAACAAAAGCTAGCCATAGATAAAACTGAAAGGGGGTGTGATTTGAGAGCAGCCACAGAAGGGAGATCTAGGCCAGCTCCTCACAGTCAAACGAGACCCAAAAGGACACTTCAAACCCTATCCAGACTGGAAGCTATATAACCCACCAAAACTGTCACGAAGCTCTGTGCAGAACACCACGTTCTAAAAACTGGAAACATCTTGAAAACAATAATAGAACACTGTTTCACAAGCCACATGTATTGTATCCTGTATTCCAATGCACAGTTGCAGTTTGGGAAGTTGGCAGTTTGATCTTAAGGCTCTCGCTGTTTTCACCGTCTATCTTGAAAGTAACCTTCCAATAGGGAAGTAGGGATCGCCTGTGCAGAACAGCAAGTTAAGCATCCCTCAGTCCAATGGAAGAATGGAGCACGCGCAGATTCTCACAGAAACTAAAAACGTTTCATTTTCAAGGTATCCCAAATTTCCCCTTAAATTCTATCCAATTCTATCCCCTTAAATTCTATCCCAAAAAACTGGATAATGCAGGCAGGAGTCTCTCTTTGTAGTCATTTCTGGAGTCTGAGAAGGCTCAACCACTGCAGCAGTTCTCTCCCCGCTACAAAAGTAAGTTTTGCAAAGCCAACCCTTCTTAGGCTTATTGGGAAGGGGCAGTTTTAGACTCATAGCAACCAAACGCCTCTTCCTTCCCAGATCACCCCACTGAAAAAAAGAAAAGGAAACCCGCCGGCCTTTGTGTGCTGCATTCACAGGCAGGGCTGAAGGTTTGGCTGCGAAACTTCCACAGCCTCTTTGGGACTGGATCCAAAAGGGAAAACATCACAGAAAGGTGCATAAGAATGCGCCGACAGGAACACACACACCGGCAACAACCAGAAAGCAGCACAATCGCCCCCGAGGAACTGCCTACTCATTGCTTATGTCCGCCTAAAAGCAGGGCTACAGCCGAAGCCGGGCAAGGCAGGGAGCAGCCCAGGGCAGGCGGTGAGCACCGTTTCGGGGGGGGGGGGGAGGTTGAAGCAGGGCAGAAGAAGGGGCTCCCCCAATGCTCATATTATTAGAGTCTCCTTTGTTTAATTCATCCCCCCCCCTTAAATTCGGGTGTGCGTGGAAATTCAACCTCCCACCCTGCAAGACGAATGCACGGGCCAGAGCGGGCGGAAGGCTTGGAAAGGCCCGTTTGCCGCCGCCGCCGCCTGCCCAGCGTGGCCTCCCGGCTGAACACCCTGACTAGAAGCTCGCCAATATCCGGAGCCGGAGAGAAGGGAGAGCGGGACAGCCTGCCTCGGGCTGCGCAACGTGGCCCAGGCTGGCCAGGAACCGAACCGGCCGGCAGGAAAAGAGACACCCCCCCCTCCGCCGTGACGCCAGTCCGCCCAGAGGCTGACCCAGCCGGCACGGAGCCGGCAAAGGCGGCCACTCTCCCGGCTGGGCGGTCTGACAGCCAGCCGCCCCCGCCTGGCTACTTTTCGCCTCCTTCGGGCTAGGAGATGGGGGGAGCGCTAGCCCCTTCTCCCTTCACTCCAGCCTGGAAAGAAGGAACGGCGGAGGAACTGGAGCGGGTCGGGGAGGGGGCGAGATCCTGGGTATCAATCCGGGTCCAAGGGGCTGGGGGGGGTCCCGCCGAACGCACAAAGAGATGCTGCCGGAGCGCCCCCTGCCCTCCCCCGGCCCACCTTTGTAGCGCTCCAGGACATCCTCGTACGCCTGCACGAACTCCTTCTCCTGGCTCCGGTTGAGTGGCAGCTGCCCCGGCACGTAGCCGGCCATGGCGGGGCCCGGCCGGCGCGTTGCCGGCGGCCGATCCCTTTGTGCGGACGGAGCCTCCTCGGGCGCGAGGCGGGGAGGAAAGCGGCGCCGTGCGCTCTGCGCTCTCCCAGGCCGGCCACTGGAGCGCCGCCGCCTCTTCCCTTCTCTTCCCGGCCTCCCGGCTCAAGCTCCACCCGCTGCTGTCACGGAGGCCCAGGCCGGCCCCCGCCTTGCCTTGCCTTGCCTTCGCTTCTTTCCCGGCCCGGCAAACGGCGAGGGCGCCCGGCGGACGACAGGAGAACTGCGAGAGCAGAGCCGGATCCAGCCCGGGAAGAGCCCCAAGTCCAGCTCCCGAACTAGGCGGGGCGACGATTGGCTGCAGGCGGCGGTCAGACAACGTCAGAACCCGACCGGACGGCTAAATGCGAGTCGAAGGAGGGGAACGGACAGTAGGGATGCCAACCCCCAGGTGGGAACTGGAGATCTGGAATTACAACTGATCTCCAAACTACAAACATCAGTTCCCCTGAAGAACACGGCTGTTTCGGAAAGCATGCCTATGGCATTATATCCAGCTGAGGTCCCTCCCCAAACCCCACCCTCGAAGCTCCAGGATTTTCCCAACCCAGAGTTAGGGACCCTAACCAAAAGACAGGAAAGCACATACACACGCACAAACACACACACCCCGCCCAGATCTGGCTCTAGGAAGGAAGGGAACTGGCAAGGATGGCAGTCACAAGGAGACACTGCAGCAAAGCCCCAACCCAGACCCCAGAGACAGCAGGGAGGACGTCAAGAAAAACGGAATCCCCTCAGAAGGAAGCCAGGGAGGGAACTGGACCCTGTCCTAGCAAGGCAAAAACCTCAGCACCCAACCAGTGTAGCTGCAGCCCCCTCCTTCCACAAGCCCTCCCCACACACCTGGCATTCCTCCCCACTGCAGTTCCCTGACTTTGCACCCAGGGCAGACTAGGAGCCCCCTGTGACAAGAATAGCATCCAGCCTGCCCTTCTCCATCAGTGCCAAGCACCCCACTGGCAATAAAAGAATTGGGGTTGTGGGGTCATGCCACAGCCCATCTGCTGATGGAGATGGGGGGGGGGCTCATTGCAGGACAAACTACCATCACCAAGACGGCCAAAAGTAGTATTTGGCGTTACTTTGCTCCCCTTCAAACAGCAGTGAGGTAGGGGGAGATTGCACACATTATCATGTAGTCCTAAACCTTCCTGGTTTTCCCTGGCTCCGATCTGCATTTCCAAGCCTACTTTGCTATGCTCTTTCCTTAAACTTCATACCGCTAGCCCTGTTCACATGTTACAGTAAACACGCATACATCCTATGAGTATATGCATACATCTATTTGCATGAAAGAATCAACATGTGTAGACTTTACTAATGAAACTGGGGTCCAATGCTTGGATAATTGTGGAGTTTATACCACGCATTCAGCTGCCCATACGTTGAATATAATGTGAAAATTACTCAACACACATAACTCAACACACATATAAAGAAAAATAATCAATTATACATGTGTTCACTGTAACTTGTGAACAGGGCTCTAGGGCATTTGAGGTATGGATGGGAAGGTGTGGCTTTTTGCACCTTTCTGGCCACATCCAACCTCATTTCCCCTTTGCATCTGCCATTTCATCCCCTTCCAGTTTTTCTAAAGTATTGTTAGTGGTTAGAGTGTCAGACTAGGATCTGTGAGACCCAGGTTTGAATCCCCAGTCTGCCATGGAAGCAGCAAGTCCATATTGTTTCCCAAAGCATTTGGGCCTTGTAAAAGGGACTGTTTTGCTACTTAGATCACTTGGCCTTAATAATAGTAGTTTCTCCCTGAGCCAGGCTGGCCCTGAAGGTAATTTGGGTGAACAGATGCCGTTGTTACTACTGGTCTGCATAGCATGTGACCTCCTGAGCCAAACACACCCCACTAGGCAACTCTAATGGCCCACTGGGGTGCAAGAACCCACCCGTTTTTTGCTTCCTACCCAGAACTACAAGAATGGGGTGGGAGGCTGGTAAGCACCTGGCAATGCACATTATGTAGCAGGTGCTCAGCTCAGAAGGTCACAAGGTACTCACATTTACCCCTCATTTCAATCAGATATAGCTGAAAAGGTCAAAAGAGATGTTTGTCAGGGCTGTGTTTTTCCAACATGTAACAGTTTGGAATAGAAGAAATTTGTAGTGTTTTTAAGAGGGCCTCATAGCAACTGCAGAAAAGAGGGGAGGAATAAAGAAGAAAAAATAAATTAAGAGCTTGAGTGGCATCTGGTGGAGAAACTGGAGCAGTGCAGGAAAAGACAAAATATCCCCTCACTTCTCCTTTGGGGTGCATCTTCAAGGGAAGGGAAGGGGGGTTCAGAATCGGCAGGGACTAGGTTTGAACAATAATGAAGTCTTGAGATCTATAACATATACCTGAGGAGGCAGGGCATGTTCTCCTGACTGCTATGGGCTCGGTTATTTATGATGACAAGAAGATATAAAGGAAGGAAGCTCAGAGGGGGGGAAGTGATGAGTGGTGGTAAGTGCGCATGCGCGTAACTGTGGGGGGTAAGCTTTACATTAATCAAGTATCCATTAGGTAAGGTAGGGGACTCATTTTCAAAGGAAGAGTTTAAGTTTCCCTTTGTGGAGGTTTTCAGGCAGCCCTGCGATAAGGCAAGATAGGTAACTGGTACTAGGACATGATACATGATAGATTGAAACACACACACCTCAGTTAGGGTATGATGACCCAGAAATAAGCCCCTCTGAAAGGACCAGGAAGAGCTGTGAAAAAATGGCATTCCTATTCCTGTCTCTGAAGCTTGTACAGAAAATCTCCCCAGGGATTGTGCCTTGTGTTAAAGTGGGATGCCATTCAGATTTTCCATCTCGGATACCAAAATGTGTTGAGGGGATTCAGAGGTGACAGCTGTTCCACCCCCAAAGTGGGCAATATTATTCCCGCTAATAATGCATACTGTAGCCTCTCTGCTGATCAGTATGGAAGTGAAACGAGGCTACCCTCAAATCTGAAAAACAGTAGCAACTTCTTGTTGTTTGAATCTGTAGATTGCAAATAGAGGAATCCACTTCCGAAAGCTCCTTTGTGTTTAAAAAAGCAGCTATGCTGCTTTACTGTGTGAAGGAACTTTTATCCATCTGGAGCCATTCCACAAAGTGAGCTTCTGCCTGCCGTCTGAAGCAGCGAAGTCCATTCTCCCACCCCGGCGTTCTTTTTCCTCATTCTGGCACATGTGTGAATGGGGCGTTCAAGAACCAGGCCTGGGGAAGAGAAGGCCTCTTTAAGTTAGGCTGAGAGTTGTTTAAATCTTAAGTCTTTTGGGCAGAGGAGCTCCTTCAGTCTGTGGGGCATCTTGCAACCAGGTTGGCGGGGGGGAGGTAGAAAGCTCAGAGGGAAAGTCACACACGCTCAATGGGCCTGGAACCATGGCAACCAACAGAATGGCTGCTCAGCCATCTGTGTTGCCCTGGCAACAGGGTAAGCGCCTTCTTCCATTTCACTTGCTGCTGGGTTTGGCGGGCCCAGTTGAGGGGCACCAGTGAAACCATGGGGAGGGTGCCTCCCAGGCAGGACCCTTGGCAAGGGTGCAGGATGGATGCAAGTTACTCCTTTTGTGGAAGATGTGAAGATAAAAACATAATCAAGGCTCCGGACCATACTGAGCTTTTGAAAAGGCCAAGCTCAATACATATCATTGCATCCCTACAAAGGAGGGAGGTATTTAAAAAGCAGCTTTGGTGGCAAGCAGGATGTTTCCCCTTTGGTGCTCTCCCCCTCCACTGTTTTTTCAAAAGACATTTTTCTCCTAATGATCAAAAGAAAATCCCCATTTGGAGAAAAACAGCTTTAAAAGCAGTGCTTGGGCACGAAAGTATGGGCGGAGTCCATATGTATTTTAATTCCCACCCTACCCATGCTTAAGGTCTGCCCACTGTCCTATCTAGTTGCAAGGTCAACATTCACAGCTCTGTATTGCAAACATTACTTCTTTCAGCTGTACATGTCCTTGTAGAGTAGACCAGTATTATTAGGCCCTCTGAAAGGTCTCAGTAGAATAGAGAAATATTTTTGGGTTTTTTTCTTTCAAACATACAAGGAGCTCAATACAAATAGCCAGCGCAGTGCAGTGATGACAGGGAGACCCGGGTTCAAAGTCTCACTTGCTATTCAACTTAGTGATGATCTTGAGACAGTCACTCTCTCAGCCTAACCTACCTTACAGGGTTGTTATGAGAATGAAAAGGAGAAGTGCTTGGGTTTGGCTGGATTCTGACTCTTGTCTAGCATAGTCAAAGTTTAAAATCCAAGTTTCAATGGTAAATTTAGCATATGCTTTTATCTCCCCTACTGAAATCAACTAAGATATGATATGATCATAAATAATATGCTATGATTGTGTGTGTGTGTATGGGGGGAACTGTTGACAGAGTATTTACACAACAATAGTCAAGCAAACTGATTTCCAACAGCAACCCACAGTGTTTTCAAGGCAAGAGACGAATGGAGCGGTGGTATTTTCCATCGCCTGCTTTTGCCTAGCAACCCTGGACAATTTCTTGGTGGTCTCTCATTCAAGTACGAACCAGGGCCAACTCTGTTTAGCTTCCAGGATATGAAGAGATCAGGATAGTTTGGACCAGTCAGGTCAGGATTACGCTACATTGCCTATCAGCTGCCTCAGCCATGGTGATATGGTAAAACAGAGTGTACGTACATTTTGATGTAGTGAACAGCAAGGGCAAGTCACAGATTGTTAACACAGTGTAGCTGCTATAAGGAAAATGTGGCAATTGGGCGGCAGGGCAGGGGGACCCACCAGCAGGGCCTTAGGAACTGCAAAGGCTGTGTACTATGGTGAGCAAGAAGGCAGGGAGTCAAAGGCTGATTCCGCACACGTTGGATAATGCACTTCCAATCCTCTTTATTGATCATTTGGAACGGATTTTTTCATGTGCGGAACAAAAAAATCCACTTCAAATGACTGATAAAGTGCGTTGAAAGTGCATTATCCAACGTGTGCGGAATCAGCCAAAGAAAACAGATATGTGAAGGCTGGGAACTCCACACTGGCTGCGTGCTGGAGGTTGGTGGCTATATGCTCTTGACAGAATGTCAGAAGGACTACATTTCAAAGTAACTAACCAAATATCTTGGATATAGCCAAGAACGTGGGATAACCGTTGCTGGTATTCTTGACTAAAAGATAATAGAGGAAGCTTCTGCAGGCCAGAAGCAGCGATGGTGTGATCTCTTGGCTAAACAGGCCAACTAGGGAATCCAGAAACGCACAACAGAATAGCCTTGCAGAGGGACAAAGAACAAAATATGGCCTTTGGTAAATTAGAAATAGTATTATTAATATCGATAGACATAATATGTCTGGGCTCAGGTGCAAGAAGCATCTAAGTATGGCAAGAATGTCCAGCTAAATATAGAAGTAAAGATAGTTTTCAACAAATGAGAAACTAGTTATGATCCCTATTTTTTATATTCTTTGTTATGATAAAAAGTAGTAGGAATGAACTAACATAGTTTTGATATATTTGAATATAGATAACTTTGTATGGTATTTGAAGTTATAAGATAACTTAGGTAGCTAAAAATGTGATCCCTTTCAGTTGGGACAGCTAGCTATTGGTAGAAGATTACTCTGAAAACCTATAAATGTAGAAAACTGAATTATCCATAATGTCTTCTTTGAAGATGCTCTGTGTCTATAACTTTTTTGCATTTAGTAAGAAATAATTAATGGGCTCAAGTAATCTATTTAAATTACCTATGTAAAACCAATGGATGGTATTCACTTAAGTTAGTCCATGTGTAAATAATTATGTTTAATTCAAAAAGATTAAATGGTGGCGAGATTCTCTAGCAATAATTTTACTCATGTACTATACCCAAAATGAACCAATAACGTTATTGAGGTGTACCTCTTGCACGAAGATTAATGATCTGATATAAGAAACTAACTAGATGCCTTGGACTTCTTAAGTGCATGTCTAAATCTGAATCAGGCCTGACCAGGGTCAAAGGGAACCCAAACCTTCACTTACAGGTCTTTTGCAGTACATATAAAAAACATACATACATATTTATATATGTAAATATATGTTTTCTTCCCCCCCAATTTCCACTCCTGGGCTTTATAGTGCTGATGCTGAACGTTGCCGTTTCAAATATTACAGAATACACAGCTTGAGTCTGGAGACCACACCCTGTGTAACAATCAGATGTGTTGCAAATTCTCTTCAAATCCTATGCGTGCAATGGCTGGTTCAGATGAGGATGACAACACACCATCTTCCTGACCTGAAACAGCCTGGGGCACCACTGGTTGACCCACTGGGGAACGTGGGTTTCCCCAACAAGCCAAACAGTACCCCCCCCCAGGACTATTTCAGGTCCAGAAAATGGAGTGGGGTGGGGTGGGGCTGAAGCTCACATGAATTCTACAGCCCTGACTCAAATCAAGAATTACACATGTGGGAACTGAAGAGAAACCGTAGCTCAAGTCTGACTATTATACAGTGTGGGAATCCCAGACCCTATCGATGTACTTTGTAATGTGTGAGTAGACGTTGGAGAAGGGATATTTCAGGGATGTCTGCACAGCAAGCCAACCCCTGATTGGAGGAGTACAACCCAGAGAAGAAGGACCCTGCCCCCCTCCCAACTGTGTGGTACAAATCCCCCCCGCCAACACACACAGCCTTGCTTTTACCACTAGGAGAGCATGATGCATCTGCAGCCTGCATTAGGTGGGTTTGGGCTGCATGCGTGTGTGTGCACACGCGCAGTCTCTCTGTACTAAGAAATGTTGTTTTGCATATGTGAGGAGTCCCCTTAGTGCACAGAAAAACATGCCTTGTGTCAGTGAGTGGCCCCACTTCACTGTTATACTAGTTAGAATAAAGCTACTAGGTTTGCTACTAAAAGAAACAAATTGTAACTGTCTATTCACATTCTATCTGTCTTCCAATCAAGCTGAGCACGTGGATACAGAAAAACTGAGCAGCGGGAGGGGGCATGGTGGAAATCCAGGGACCTCGCCCCCATCTTTCATGATGAGGGGCCAACATCAAATTTCACAGCACTTTTCAAAAAATTTATCACCACCAAACTTTGCGGTGGACTTCTTCAATCTCAATGAACAGGTATTCAGAAGACCTCTTTTGGGGCTGAAAATGTGAGGTACGTCACTCCGATTATGGTGCTAATGTTGCTCCTTAATTATGCATCACGAAACAACGCCTGCATAGTGGGGATTTGGAGCACCAGTGAACATGAATTTGCAAAACCAAAAAAGGCTGGATGCTTCAAAAATGAGGGGCGCTTCCCTCTTATGGATCCCAAATCTTCTCTCCAAATGAAGAAATCAAGACATACCCAGCACAAAACAGAGCATAGACTGTAAACTCAACCTATCTACATTTGTAATTCTATCGGCATTTTCTTTGACGTAAACCTCACCAAACTACATGGGACTTACTTCTGAGAAGACCTGCTTAGGCTTACTCCCCTCTTCATAGCATTTATCAAATGCTTTCCCCAAGCACTGGTGAGGTAAGCTTGCCTACCATCCTTATTCTAAGGAGCCGCCTTTAATTAATTTTAAGAAAGCACCCTTGATTTCACATCATCAGCTCACCACAGAGCGTAAGGGAGGTTTCCTTTTTTAGAGCCATCCATCTTCAGCACAGAAACCCTGAAGCTCCACATGGTGTCACTTATTTTCAGCTGCCAAACTTAACCTAAAATAAGTAAAGCTTCTGTTGTGTTAAGCATGTGTGTGCACACACACACACCTGTGCATGGAGTATAATGAAAAAAATGGCCTTTTTCTGTGTGTGTTTTTTGGTATATATTTCTTTTGGTCTCAAGGCTAATCAATGGTTATTATTAGCTATCAATTCCATATAGTCCTTTCATCTACAGATATTTTCCTGTTACTCATTTATTTATCCTCACAAAACCTTAAGATTGCCAGCTGCCTGGAGAAAAAAATGACCCATACCTTTATCAGAGGCTTAATGTGGGGAAATGGGCAGATGAACCTTTTCATGGCACAGAGGCAAAAAAACAACAACCATCACCTGGGAAATAACATTCCTATTCAGTGTCTATTATAGGGACAGGATTTTTTTCCTCCAGAGAACTGGCACCCATACAACGCCTCTGTGATGGAGGTCTGAGTGCGAGGTTCTACACTCACAGCCTCAGTAGGCATTTCTAGCCCCGCTTCCTGCCACACTACCCTTTGCCAATCAGTTAATATTTAATATGTATCTATTTAAATGAATTAATGAGATACAAATAAGCAAGGGACAGAAAGGATTCTGCTTGTAGGAGAAATATTAACAAATCAACTCTTTTTGCACCTGCTAGGACAGGGGTGGGCAAATTGCAGCCCGTGGGCCACATGCGACCCGCTACAGAGTTTTTTGTGGCCCACCAAGACAGTCAGAAAAATCCGCCTTGAACCGAGATTTCCTTCCTGTGCGCGATATGAAATTAGCACAATAAATAAATTGAATAAAACTACCACTATTTTATTTAATTTATATTTATTGATTTTTATGATACAATATATACCTTTTCTGAAATGCAAAGTTAACTAATAAATGCAATCATTTTAAAAGGTGCGGCCCTCCGCTAACCTCCGCTCCCACAAAGTGGCCCCTGAGCCAAAACAATTAAGAACATAAAAACATAAGCAAAGCCATGTTGGATCAGGCCAGTGGCCCATCCAGTCCAACATTCTGTCACACACAGTGGCTAGAAATCCAGTGCCATCTAAAGGACTGTCAGTGAGGCCAGGACACCAGAAGCCCTCCCACTGCCTTCCTTCCAGCACCAAGACAACAGAGCACCACCTCCCCACAAAGAGAATACCATCTATCTCCTGTGGCTAATAGCCACTGATGGACCTCTGCTCCATATATTTGTCCAGTCCCCTCTTGAAGCTGGCAATGCTTGTAGCTGCCACCACCTCCTGTGGCAACGAATTCCATGTGTTTATCACCCTTTGTGTAAAGTAGTATTTTCTTCTATCTGTTCTAACCCGACTGCTCAATAATTTCATAGAGTGCCCACGAGTTCTTGTATTGTGAGAAAGGGAGAAAAACACATCTTTCTCTACCTTCTCTAACCCGTGCATTATCTTGTAAACCTCTATCATGTCTCCCCTCAGTCGTCTTTTCTCCAGGCTAAAGAGCCCCAAGCGCCTCAATCTTTCCTCATAGGGAAAGTGTTCCAACCCTTTAATCATTTTAGTTGCCCTTCTCTGTACTTTTTCCAGTGCTATGATATCTTTTTTAAGGTGTGGCGACCAGAACTGTACACAGTACTCCAAATGAGGCCTCACCATCGATTTATACAGAGGCATTATGATACCGGCTGATTTGTTTTCAATCCCTTTCCTAATAACCCCTAGCATAGCATTAGCTTTTTTTATGGCAGTCGCACACTGTGCTGACGTTTTTAGTGAGTTATCTATCATGACTCCAAGATCTCTCTCTTGGTCAGTCTCCGCCAGTTCAGATTGCCCACCCCTGTGCTAGGACATCCCTGCCCACCCCTGTGCTAGGACATCCCTGCCACAGCACTTTTTGGGAGATGTTAAGCAAAGTTTACCCCTCTATAATCTTTTCTTTTTATAATTGTAGAACATGCAGTTTCATCTTGTAATGAGACACTTTATCTTCCTAAACTACCTCCCCCACCAACATCACCCTTCCAGGATTCAACTATAATCAACACCTATACACATCTTTGTGGATAACTTATGCATGTATAGTTCCAAGTGGGTAGCTATGTTGATCTGCAGTAGAACAGCAAAATTCGAGTCCAGTAGCACCTTAAAGACTAATAATATTTCCAGGGTAGAAGTTTTCATGCATGTATAGAAATATGAAGACCTGGGTGAAAACCAATAAAAACTGGGGACAATTTATCCCCCGGCTTCAAAACTTCTGGATCAAGGGATATAATTTCCTTATATCCTGCCTGACTAGCCAAGATGGTTGGTTTGGCACACACAAAGGATTCACATGTTACAATTCTTTTAATTATATGAAAATTTTAATTACTAACAGCTGTGGAGCTGACTTACACATCACTTTTAGAAATGGGAGTTTTAGGACTTAGAAAGATACTGTAGCAACATGAAAAATACAAATATTGGAGGCAAAGCATATAAACTATTTAATCCACACACACACCCTTTAATCTTTTTAATGACCTGGATGTTCAAGGCATACTTATCAACACTTACAGGGGCTTTAAACCTGGGGAAGATGGCAATGATTTACAAGGCAGGCAGTTCAAATATCTTGTTGCTAATAGCCTCTTCGTTGAAGGGAAATAAAACAGGGAGACCAGAAACACCTTAAAGGCAAAGAATGCTTTTCTGGGAGAAAGACTCATTGAATAAAACGGGGCTTACTTCTGAGTTGACCAGTTTAGGATTGCTCTGAAAATGTATTCTGTATTTAGCTCTTTAAGTTGCCAGTGGACTCCTGTTTTATTTTGCAGCTATAGACTAACAATGCAACCCTAAGAAAAGTTACTCCAGTCTAAACCCATTGAAATCAATGGGCTTAGACTAGAATAACTCTGTTTAGGATTGTACTGTAAGATGGCTACCCACCTGGAATTATTTGAAGAGAGTTACTTTTTTTCCCAATAGGACAAAATGAGTTTCTCTTGATATATTTGTTTTTGTTTCTTTCATGTATTTATATCCCACTGTCAACCTGAAAAACTGATTGCCAAATATCAAAATGCTTCAAATCACACAAACATAGATTGAAAGTTACATTTACAAAAACATAAAAACAGAAAGATAAAAACTGTAAGTAGGAAGAAAAGAATAATAAAGATCCACATTAAAATTGGTTGCAAATTGCTAAAAATTAGTGCTGGTAACTTTGGTTTAGGAAATTCCTGAATGTTGTGTGGATAAAGTGGGGTCGTGGGAGGAGACCTCAGTGGAGACCACCCTCCAAAGCAGCCATTTTCTCCAGGGAAACTGATCTCTGTAGTCTGGAGATCAGTTGTAATTCTGGAAGATCTCCAGGCCCCACCTGGAGGTTGGTAAGCAGAAGCAGCAGTCTCCTCCAAACCATCAGGGAATGATGTAAGCAACTTTTTGTCCCCATAGGGGAGAAAGGTAGGGTATATGTGAAGTTGTGTGTGCTCATATGCATGTGTGTGTGTAGTTTTAAAGATGGTTTCTAATGTCTTTTTTAGCTGTTTACAACCTGGAGCATCCTAATTGGTTGGAAAGGCAAGATAAAAATGTTTTATATAAGCAATCTTTGCATACAAGGACAATGGGGCTGCCCGGAGACCTCCCCACTCAGCAGAGCACAGAACAATATCTGCATCCTGCTGTTCCTAAAGTGCTTAGAACTATTGCCACACAGGAAGCAGCCTTATACTGAACCAGACCATCAAGGCCAGTACTATCTACTCCAACTGGCAGCAGCTCTCCAGCATCTCAGGCAGAAGTCTTTCACATCACCCATTGTCTGGTCCTTTTACATCGTGATGCCAGGAACTGAACATGCAACCTTCTGAATGCCAAGCAGATGCTCTACCACTGAGCTATGATCCCTCCCCAACCCTGCAAAATCCTACTCCCAGATTATCCACAGGTGAGTACAAACTTGCAACAGGTGCTGGAAGTCTGTTCCTGATTGCCATGTGTCCTCATGACAACAGTCTGCACATGTCCACACAGGCACAAGGCCTCTTTTCCCCACCCAGAGCAGCAGGGAAAAGAGGGGAGGCTAAAGCCCCAAGGAAGGGTAGCTGAACCGCCCCTTCCTTTCAAAGCATTAGCCCTCTAGCCACAGATGAAAGTGATAATGTAATCTGCATTATAACGGTAATTCAGCAACAAATGAGGAACCCAGGTGGCCTGGTGACATATAGAGCAATAACAAGTGCCTGCCTGATCTAAGAGGCACTGGGTGGCCCCACCACTCCCTTGACACTGCTGGGTCAGTTGATGAAGTTTCTCTTTGTGACCAGTTCACTCCACCCTGCTGTGCTTCTATTGTGTGCCTGAGTAAGAGGCAATGGAGGCAGCCACAGGGAATGAATTGTTTGGAGAGCAGACAAGGAACTGCAGAGAGACTCTCAGACTCTTCCTGGGTTTTCTCCAGCAGAGAAAGAGAGAGAGAGAGAAAAAAACTTCTGGCGGTTGCTAATATGGAAATGAGATGGATCCAGCTGGGGAAGAAAAGGTGGGATAATGTGCCAGGAAGAAACAGGAGCAGAGGAAAGAAAGTAGAACAGCACAGGAGAAGAGGAGAAACACACTCAGACAACCTCTTCTGCCTGCTTTCATGGAATTGCCACTTTTACTGTTTTCAGTCCACGGTGCTCATTGATCAACCTCCTCGGAGGTCATTATTTTTTCAACATTAAACCAGCCTCAGGGCTATGCGATGGGCAATTTTATTTTATTCGCTGAGTGAACATCTTTCCCCTTAGTTCAGCCAGGGTCACAAAAGAGGCCCACTGGATTCCACCCGGCCCTACGACCTGCTGCCTGGCCCAGCTGATTCACACATTACAAAGTGTACATGGCAGGAACACAGATGGTCAAGAGACATCATGGAGTCAGGCACATGAGGGCCTGACTCGATTTAAGGCTACAGCTAGGGTTGCCAACTCCAGGTTGGAAAATTCCTAGAGGTTTTGGGGAGGAGAGGGACTTCAGCAGGGTACAAATGTCAAAAGAGTCCACCCTCAAAAACAGCCATTTTCCCCAGGGGAACCGATCTTTGATGCTTGGGGATCAGCTGTAATTCTGAGTGGTCTCCAGGCCCCACCTGGAGGTTGGCAGCCCTACAGGCCACAGGGAAATAGGGCCTAAGCATTTTCGCACACACCCTTTTCCCAACCTGAAACAGCCCTAGAAGTTACTATTGGCCTGTTGTGGAAACTTACATGTACTGGTGGCTCCATGTAAGTTTCCCCAAGAGGGCAAACAGCCATTTCAGATCTAGGAAAATGGTGCAGGTGGAAAGCTTAAGATCGCTCCTCATGCAGGCCATAGCCCCAGTCTGAACTGGGCCCCATGTGCCTGGGAATTGAGTTCTCGGCACAAATCTCCAGGCGCATGCCTGAGTCCTCATGGTGCTCTCTTCTCTGGCATGTGGACTTCGTAATGTGTCAGTCAGCCCTGAGGAACTGACTTGTCAGGTGCAGGCACACACTAGGCTGCCTGCCTTGAAAATTCATAGCCACCTAGTTCATATCCAGACATTTCCTATGCATAGGGTTGCTAAACTCCAGGTGGGGCCAGGAGGTCTCCTGGAATTACAACTGATCTTCAATCTACACGGATCAGTTCTCCTGGACAAGCTCTATGGTATACCATAGATTCTAGGTGAAATCCCTCCCTAAATTTCCCCCTCCACAGGCCCTGCACTTCAAATCTCTTAGAATTTCTCAAGCTGGAGTTGGCAACCTTATCTGTTCAGGCAGGGTCAGCGCGCCCATTGAGGCCAGGTAGGCGGTGGCCTCAGGCATGGGGTGCCAGGAGGCACGGGGGGCGGGAGCGCGCTCCACAAAGCAGCAGCCTCCTATCCCTCCTGCCCCACACCGCTGCCACCGCCAGCACAAGCCCCTGGCCAGGCGCAGCCGCCGCGGGCAGGCATCTGCGGCGGCGCAGGCAACCAAGCGGGAGAGCTCGGAGGCTGCCCGCCGCAGTGATAGGGCCAGCGGCACGCACACGCGTTCCCGTGATGACGTCACACGTGACATCATCACGCAGGCTGGTGCGCGCACACTTGCGCGCACGCAGAGGGGCGCCCGGCCAGCCAGCCGTGAGCATAGCAAACCCTTGTGCTGCCCCTGTGTGCAGGCCCTCACCTCACCAACATGAATGAGAACTGCATCAAAACTAATAGTAGTAATAATCATAGTTAATAATCACTTGGGGGATGCTGCTGAATGACCCTGGATACCTTCCTTTAATTGCCTTTGATGACTTGGGTCAAGCAGCCCATGAGGGCCTGAGGAAGGTGACCTGAAGGGGGTAGGCAGGTGTATGTGTGTAAAAATAACGACAAAGAAAAAGAGAGAACAGACCCACTGGCAAAATTACCTGAAGCACCTTGAGGGTGCAGGATCTTTCTCTCTCTCTTTCTCTGGAGATCTGAAATGGCATACAGGAACTGCTGTTGCCTAGAGCTGCATCCATACAAAGGCTTGCGAAAGCGCCCTTGTTGTGACAGCAGTAGCCATCCCCCATCTCTTCTCCCATTTTCCCTGTGGTGCCCTCACCAAAAGTGCAGGTGCCATGGAGATTTTGCTGGTGTCCCTGTTGAAATCCTGCCTTCTCTTTCCTTACTGAGCCATTCCATAATGCTTTGGCATCTTGAAGGCAGAGCTCAGCTCCACACTCTTCTGTGAGGCAGCTTCAAAGGATGCACCACCTACAGCCACCTTCCCTTTATGTCCAGAGTAAAGCAGCAGCGGGGGAAGGATGGGAGACAGACAAGTCATGTACAGATTAGGCACAACGTCACTTCCTGCATTTCATGCAAGGATCAGTCCCACTGTGGAAGCAGCCAAGGAGGGCCAGTGTGCCTCCGCTTATATACTACCTGTACATGTTAAAATAAAGCACACATTACAAATATACCAAAAGCCCCCTGTGCTCCCTGCTCCAAAGAGAATCCAATCTGGAAAAGCGCTACCACTGGAAACAGGATATAAATGAAGTAAATAAATTTGATGCCCAGAGAAGTGGATTGCACGACACATTTTTTTCTTCTAATCCTTACAACAGTCTTATAAGATATCCCCATGTAAGAGGTGGGAGAACTGAAGATCACCTCAGGACCCTTTACTGAATTCACAGCAGGGGCAAGATGATCCAAATCTTGCTCTTCTACTCGGGGCTTTTTTGCTGGGAAAAGAGGTGGTGGAACTCAGTGGTGGAACTCAGGACTGCACAATGACGTCACTTTGGGTCAGCTGGAACGGGGGGGGGGGGAGTTTTTTAAAGTTTAAATTGCGCTTGGCGAAAATGGACACAGGGCTGGTGGCCCAGTCCCCTGATCTCCAGACAGAGGGGAGTTTAGATTGCCCTCCATGGAGGGCAATCTAAACTCCCCTCTGTCTGGAGATCAGGGGGCGGGGCCACCAGTCATGATGTGACCATTTTCAAGAGGTGCCAGAAATCCATTCCACCGTGTTCAAGCTGAAAAAAAGCCCTGTTTCTACTACAGACCAACACAGCCACCCACCTGAAACTACAGACTTTCTGGTTCACAGCTCCGCTTTATATTTTAAATAATTTGATGGAAGAATTTTCAGCAGGAAATGGGTGTCAGAGAAAATCTTAAATAGCCATCCACCAATGCCAGTATCCTCCTTTAAAATGCAGGCCCAAAAGCTACTTTCTGTTTTTAAAAAATCACTGGGGAAACATAATCCTGAAACTGTGCCCTTAGCTCCCATTCTAGCCTACTTCTGTATTATCCATTTCGGGAAGGCATGAGCAAGTATCTGGCTCTTGTTCTTTCAGCAAATCCTATTCTCATTTTCCTGCTCCAGCCTGACTGGCATTCAGTGCAAGTGGAAACTCTTTCCCAGGCTCCAAGGACCTCTTGAGCCCCCGTGCCAAACACAGCTCAGGCCCTGTGCCCTCACCCCCACCTGCCCACTGCAGGTTTTCTCCCTCCACTGGAAAACTGCCATATACAATGGGGGAGCTCCATGCAGCTTGATGGGTCACAGGTTGTGCAGATAGAGTTGCCATCCTCAAAGGATTGCTAGCCATTGTCTGGCAACCATAAGGAAGAGAGATAGGCGGGAACAATGTCCCACAACACTGCAATGTCATTTCTGGCCAAAAAAACTGGAATTAACATAACTGTGCTGAAAAACACTCTAGGAACACACACACCAATCTTTATGGTTTTTACCATAGAAATCAGGAGAGTTCCTATGGCATTGCACAATGCAGTGCTGTCACTTCCAGTTTTGGGGCCAGAAATGATGTTGTGGCATCATGCAACACTGCCGTCCCACCCACCCCCGGCCCACTGAGTACCAGCAGGAGGGTGGGGAGTGCCAGTCGGGTTTCCCTGCATCCTTAAGACAACCTTACATCCTCAAGGTGGAACCTGGAGTTCTCCTGTAATTATAAGTTGTCTCCAGACTACAGGAATCAGTTCTCCTGGAAGAAATGGCAGGCTCAGAGGGTGGACTCTATGGCATCACATGCCTGCTGAGCTCCCTCCCTTCTCCAGATTCTACCATCCCCAGGCACCACCCTCAAATCTCCAGGAATTTCTTCAAGCTGGAGTTGGCAACACTTTGTGCTCTTCACTGCTTAACTTCACTTAACAAATCTCCATTTAACACAGAAATAACAGAAATAAATAAAATATAAATCAAACAGATTTCATAATGGAGCACAAGCTTTGAAGATTAAATAAAAACTTAAGGTGAAAGGCAGCCAAAATCCAGATTTAGTCCTGCAAGCGATACCTCAGGGTCTCACTGAAGAATGCACTATCCCCATATTTCTGCCATAGCCAAGCCCAGTCCTGTCGTCCAGACGTGCAGGGGGAGTTCCATGCATGGATGTTAATTCCCAGGCACAAGGGGTCTCAACTCAGATCAGGCCTGCAGTGCACCGGGAGAGGAGGTTGAAGCTGTCCTCCACCACTAAATTCCCTCCTGAAATGGCCACAGGGAGTCACTATTGGTCTCCTTGGAAGAACCTGTGTGTATGTAGCCCATCTGAAAATCGTGATCTATGGGCTGCAGACCATCGTCATCCTAAACAAAGCAATAGCAGGGAGGGATCCTACCCAGTATCTTGCCACCCCAGTCAGCACGCTGCTAGAGAGCTGCTTCTGCACCACTAGAAATAAAGGTATTTCCTGCATGGTATCCTGCTCTTCAGCCAAAGCGCTCAGGACTTCATATATGGATTTTTTCCATTTAACATGCACAACAGCTCTGCAAGGTAGATTAGGCTGGGAGACTACAACTGACCCCAAGCTCACAAAGCAAGTCTGAGACAGGAATTCAAAACTAGGACTCCCCCACTCAAATCAGATACTCCATCATAGTGGCTCTCATTAAAATTAATTAAATAATTAATGCCATCTGTGAGCCCCAAATATCTTTGCACAGAGGAGGTTGCCCCACTGCCATTCTGCATGATTCACTGGTCTGGCTGTAGCTTCCTCCTCATCTAGCCAGTGTCTTCAAGTGATTAGAACATGCTGCCCCCTCATGCAGACACACAACAGAATGACTTACCCTTAGATGAGTGTGCCTATTGTATCTGTGCACAAGTCGCTGGTCTGAGGTCAGGGGGATGCCTCAAGCAGAAACTCAGAAGTAAGTTTCTCAGGAGAGCATCTAAATCTGACTCTTTCATAATCTAAAAGTAAACTTACTTAGAGCAAAGCATGCCTCCCAATTTAATTTTTAAAAATTGCACCTCGGCTATCAGGAGTTTGGGAAACTCTGATCCAAAACTCTGTCCTGAGGTAGAGGAAATCCTGACAAAATTATCTGTAACTCACTCCAGAAACAGACTGAGATAGTGGCTCACTGCCTCCTGGCTGTATAAGTCTTCCAAGCCAGCTTCACTTCGGCCTCTCATCCAATTCACCCTCCAAAGCAGGGACGCTGCATTCTTCTTGATGTCCACAGGAAAACCATGGGAGTCTCACAAAGGACATGTGGAGTCCATCAACCAAACTTAGTCCTTTACTCTGTCCCCGAGGTCACTGGCACCAACACATGCACATTTCCAATCTAACTACAAAGTTGCCTTGCTCTTGATTCTGCCCTTATCTTGACTTTCAGACAATCTTCTGGTTAAATACTGACCCAGCTCTGGTTTACAGTCTTGAGCTCCTCATATACACACATGGAAGACATGCCCAATGGGTGGGTCCTGGCCTGAGGTGAATCTCTGAAGCAATTTTATCTGCTCCCAAGTAGCCTCACTGTTTCACTCACAAGGAATGGCAGGGGGACTTTTATGTCAGGGATCCCCAACGTTTTTGAGCCTGTGGGCACCTTTGGAATTCTGCGGTGGTCACAACTACAAAATGGCTGCCCCAGGAGACAGAGCCAATAACAAAATGGCTGCTGCAAAAGGCAGAACCACACAGACAGACACAGAGAGGAAGCCCAAGCGCAGGGAAGAAGTGAGGTAATATAAAAATACACTGGGAAAGAAGAGCGAGAGAGAATAAAACCTACACTGTGGTGGTAGCTGCAGCTGAAATGTTATTTTAATCTGCAAAGCCAATCAGAAGCCCGGCTGGGCAAGAGCCCTATATGACCACACCCACTTTCTAAAAATACTTGGCAGGCACCAGGAAAGATGCCGGCAGGTACCATGGTGCCTACAGACATCATGTTGGGGACTAGGGTTGCCAGCCTCCAGGTAGTGGCTGGAGATCTCCCAGAATTACAACTGGTCTCCAGGCCACAGAGATCAGTTCACCTGGAAAAAATGGCTACTTTGGGTGGTCGATTCTATGGAATTATGCTATGCCAAGGTCTTTTGACTCCCCAAACCCCTCTTTCTCCAGGTTTCTCCCACAAGATCTCCAGGAATTTCCCAACTTGGAGCTGGCAACCCTATTGGGGACCCAAGTTTTACGTCATAAAAGACAGGTAGTTTGCCTGTAATGTTCCTTCTCATTTTGGATTTTATACATCATGCCTTGGCTGTGCCAAAGCACTCCTACCCCATGAATGCTAGATGGCACACTACATTTCACCTTATGGAGTCAATGGGTGCAGTGGTTGGAATGTCAGACTAGGATCTGAGAGACCCAGGTTTGAATCCTTCCTCTGCCATGGAAGCTCACTGGGTGGCCCTGGGCCAGTCTCACATTTTCAACCTACCTCACAGGGTGTTGGTTGTGAGGATGAAAGGAGACAAGAATGGCATGAGCCACCTTAGGTCGCCCTTGGGGAGAAAGTTGGGCTAGAAATTAAATAAATTAAATGAATAATAAATAAATGCATGGAGTATGGACACAGTTCCAAGTGCAGACTCCCTCCCCCTGCCCCCTGCAGCAAATACAGTTTAGTCATCTCTGCATTATAAAACAAATTGCATATTTTAGCAACCCACCTTCCTTTCCATTCCATAAAAGGAATCGGGGTTTAGGAGGCTTCCAGGGCTTGTGGCATTTTAGAGCACTGTGGAAGTGAGGGGTGGGTCCTAGAAGGGAAACTGACAAGAAGAAAACTGAACTCGGGGCAATGGGACCAATGCTGTACAATGTCTAGGCAAACTAAAGAACACTTTGTAGGGGACCCACAACTGCTTACACTTTGACAAGAACTATGAACATTTTCTTACCAGCTACTCTGACGACAGCTCTCTCTGCCGGATCGAGCACAGAGTCCTGACTCTTCCTCTTCTTCTGCTCATGAAGGGGTAAATTCCAAGGCAAGGTATCCCCCGGCGGGCAAGGAGACAGGCTCCCAGATCTCTCGCTTCGGTAGGACCGTTCACTCTTGCACGAGCGCTCACTCCGGTAAGACCTCTCGCTGAGCGTCTCTTCATCCGAGGAAGACATGGTTGCCCTGTGCCACAGGCAGGCACGGAGGTGCTGTAGATCCTTGGGGAAATAGCCAAACCTACAAATGGACATAACAGCCAATCAAAGAGTGAGTAGTGGAGATGCAGGGTTGGTCCAATTAAACACAGCTTGATCCTGAAGGTTCAAGGCTTAATATGATATGAGAGAAAGAGAGAAGGAATGTATGCTAGCAAACACTACCTTACTCAGTTTTCTAAAGTCAGCCAAAAACTCCAACAGCCACACAGCACAATCTCAAAAAGGTGTTTCTCTGAGGAGGATTCTAAAGCACAACACTGAATTCATGTCCCATGTTCACACAGCACTAATGGTACTAGTACAGCCATGTGTGCTCAAACAGTGCGGAGGAAATTGTTCTACACATTCTCCTATCTGCTCTCCTTGTTATCAGTTCCAGCCCCCAGGCACTCAGCCCCCCACTCCCCAGTACGATAATAAACCAGCAACAAGCTGACCTCCTTATTTTACATCAACAAAACATTTTCTGTGCCTGAAAATTCAATTCCTGTTTAAGAACCACATAAACACATACTTATATGCTCCGAATAGTTTAAGCAAATCAAAATCTTTATGCAACCGCATATTTTGTATTGAGATTCCTATGCTGTCTAGGCCCAATCTTTTGAAGAATCTGGAATATATTTTGGATTATTCAAATTCATGTATTCATTACTTTTTTACTTCCCCCAGCCTTCCTCTCAGGAGGTTAGAGTGGTATACATGATTCATCACTCCCATGTTACCCGCAGAATGACCCGGAAAAGTAGGTTACACTGAACAAAAATGAACTTCATGGCCCAGAGGGGATTTGAACCTAGGTTTCCCAGTTCCAACTTCCAAACTGAATCACTTGTTCTAGATGTGTAAGCACTGGGAGATATGAAAAGGGAAGGGGGCCTATGGGCAAGAGGTCACAAGAGTGAGAGAGGAAGTCTTTGAATGCATTGTAACAGTATGCCAGTGACATCTAGAACCAAAAAAGGAGTATCACACACACACACACACACAAGAACTGAGAATCTTTGCAATATATGCTTTGTGGCAGATACCAGAACAGTAGTTCATTCTTTTTGTGCATCTGCCAAAAGCCAACATGGCTAGCTATTGAACAGCCCACAAAAAATGAATCATTTCCAAATAGCACCAAGCAGGCAGGCAATGCCTTATGAAAAGTGGACACCATGTTGTGGCAATATATGCCCATTTCCTCTTTAGCAAGGCCTTTGTGTGGCAGTTAGCAACCTGACTAGCTGAGCTTATCCCAAGCCTGCCAGACCTTGAAAGTAAAGCAGTATTGGCCACAGTTAGTACTTACTTGGATGGGACGGAGACCACCAAGGAAGACTGGGATTGCTATGTGGAGGAAGGCAATGGCAAACCACCTATGCTTGTCTCTTGCTGGGAACACTCCATGGATGGGATTGCCATGAGTTAGCTGTGACTTGATGGCATGTCCTCCTTCTTGTGTGGCAGTTAGGTCCCCTGACACACAAATGTCAAGTAATGTGGGGATGGGGTCCAGATGAGGACCCACATCCCTTTCTATCTAGCCCTCACAGTCCCACCATCCACCTAGGCCTCGGCTTCAGAATTTCATTTCCAAACAGGACTCAGTCCTGCCAGGAAGCCATAGAACAGTCATCCCCAACCCCCTGGTCAGGCATCGTTGTGACCTGCCATGACAACTTCACTCATCTGCACAGGGCCTTGCTGTGAAACCTTTACTCATTTGTGCAAAGCTTTTGATGGCTGCCACCCTGTCGATGGGCAAGATTAACAACAGCCCATACATGTGCCTTCCCTGTAGTGGTCCCCACCCTGTAGAATGACCCACCTGAGGAGGTCAGAGGCTCCCACACTCCCGGAATTTCACAAACTACGTCAAATACAATTGTTCTGGAGGGCATTTTTATAAAGGAAATAGAGTTGCATCATAATAGATTAGCCCAGAAAAATCCACTGTGTGTCTACTGATGTCATACCACAGTCAGCATTGCTGAACATTTTATGTTTAATATTTATGTTATGTTAGCTCTGTTTCAAAATTCTGCCATCCCTAGTCCTATTACATTGTTTATTAGATTTATCATCCTACTGATTGCTCCCCCACACCTCCTGCTTCCCTGCCCAGTAACTGTCTCTGAACATGGAAGTCCCTTTCAGCCATCATGGCTATCAGCCTTTGATGGACTTCCCCTCCTCTATGAAGATGTTTATTCCCCTTTTAAAGCCATCTGAGATACCAATCATCACTACATCCTGTGGCAGTGAGTTCCACAAGTTAATTGTATGCTGTGTTTTGAATGTATCACATATAGATGGAAATTGTGTATAGCCTTGTTTTTAGATACCTGGAGACCTTTTATAGAAGCTTATGTATAAATTTGCCAGCATTGTTTTTTTTATTTCTTTGGGGTTTTTTTCTTTTTTAATTTTAAAAAAATTTAAAATATAAAAAGTGAATTGTACACTATGTGCAAAGTACTTCCTTTGATCTGTCCTGAATCTACTGCACTTCAAGTTCTAGTATTCTGGGAGAAGGGAATCAATTCTCTTCATTCGCTTTCTTCATGCCATGCATACTTTTATCGACACATCTAATAGTCATGTGCACCACCCATACAAGTGTTGGTCAAAAATACACATAATTGGACCACCTGGGCTAGAGTACAGGTTTTGGCAAACTCCAGGGAAGCCGCAGGTGTTCCAGAACTAGTGCTGCAAACAGTAAAAGTAAGTTTGGGTTGGAGTAGGGGCAGGATGCGGGAGAGACACCACAAGAGGAAGAAAGAGAGATGGAGGAGAAAAGAGCCAATAGGTCAGGGAGGAAGTGGAGCCAGAATGGAGAGAGGAATGGAGAGTAGGCAAGCAAAGAAGAGGCAAGGGGGAAAGTGGGGGCCAGCAGCAGGGGATGAGATTTCCCCTCCCATGTCGCCCTCTTTTAATGATCTATTTCCCCCCTTAGCTTTTCTGTAAACTGAAAAGCTCAGAAGGAGCGTGCTCCAACCTCTTAATCATGCTGATTGCCCTCTTCTGCAATTATCCCACTGCCACAATAATTTTTTTGAAATACAGTGATCAGAATACTACATGGTAATCCATATGAGGCTGCCCCATAGCTGTATACGAGGGCATTGCAATACTGGTTGTTTTGTTTTCAGTCCCTTTCTTTATAACCCCCAGCATGGAGTTTTTCTTTTTCACCACTGCCACACACGGAGCTGACATTTTCATCCATCTGTCCACCACAACCCCAAGAAGTCTTTCCTATTCAGTCACTATGCACAAACAGTGCATATGTCAAGTTAGGATTTTATGCCCCAATATGCATCAATTCATACTCGCATCGAGCCTTGTTCACTATGTTGTTGCCTTGTTTTCACCACTCTGAATAATTGGCCATCAAACATAGTCACTTTTTTGTTCATTCCTAACTCCAGATCACTTATGAACGCAATAAACAGCACCAGTCACAACAGTGATTCCTGTGGGACTCCCCTCCCCTCCCCTCCAATGAGACAGCTGCCATTTGCTCTCTGCTTCCTGTTGTTTAACCAAGAGCCAAAAAGGACAACCCAAATGATCAAAAAGTTGGAGCACATTCCTTACAAAGGACAGCTTTGTGGCTGTTCAGTCTCAAAAACAAATGTCAAGGGGGGAGGAACATGATAAGAGTTTTAGAAAATTATGCATGTTGAAAGGAGACAGTGAGAAAACTCTGCTTTCATTGAATTCATTGGGGTGCACCCAATGAATTCAACAGGCAGTAACTTCAAGACATGCAAAGGGAAGTACTTCTTCACTCAAAAAGCAACTTGTGGCTATTTTTGCTGACCTTAAAAGATGACTGGATAAATTCCTGAAGGAGAGGTTCATCTGTGGCTATTGGCCACACTGACTAAGGGCAGCAGCCCTCTGAATAACAAGTGCTGGAGGCAAGAACAGGGGGAAGTCTTGTTCTCCGTGCCATGCATATAGGCCTTCTACAGCATCTGGTTGGATGGACTCCTGGTCTGATCTAGCAGGGCTGCTCTCCTATTTTTGAGCAGGAAGACAATTACCTACATTCAGTGAAAGATGCCTGTTGTGTCTCTGTAGCTTGGGGCTTATTTCTTTTGAGACAGTGACTCATGAAGACACAAAGAGGTAGACTCCTTTTTAGGTATGTGAGTGAAGTAGGCCAGGGGCAAGAAGCAGGCTGTAGCTTCTTTGTGATGACAGAAAGTCACATGAACATATGAAGCTGCCTTTTGTTGAATCAGAACATGGGTCCATTAAGGTTCATATTGTCTGCTCAGACTGGCAGCAGCTCTCCAGGGTCTCAGACAAAGGTCTTTCACATCACCCATTGCTTGGTCCTTTTAACTGGAGATTCTGGGGATTGAACCTGGGACCTTCTGTATGCAAAGCAGATGCTCTACCACTGAGCCATAGCCTGTCCCCCAAAGACAGAAGTTCTCTTCAGCCTACCATATGTAGTTGAGTGCAAATAAAACTGGCTCCTAGAGAGAACCCTAATTCAATATCAGTTCTTCCAAACCCCATCTTTGTGGGGCGTAGTGTTTTATTTTATTGTTTTCACCATTGGCACATTTTTATTGTGCCATACCTATTTGACACAGCTGTTTGTCAGCTGCTTTGAGCCTCTCTGAGAAAAGGGAAAGGTGTGACAGAAATGGTTTCATTAATTCATACATAAATAAGAAACTGGCAGGGCACACCTAACCTGTTTCATTCCCCTTAGAGATGTCCTACAAAGGTTCCCCCTCCAATGTGGTGTAAATGTCATGAAGGGAGATTCTCTATGGGAGTGTGTGCCCAAGTGCGTAGCATGCATAGATATCACAGGAAATGTACTTTTCTCTGTATAGAAAGTATACCTCTTTGCAATGGTTTGCAAAGCATTTGGAGCCACTATTAAAAGCACATGGGACCAGACTAGTTTTAGGAAGCTAAAATCTTACTGGAACCCACATTCTCTGACCCAGAAGCCATGTTGCAAAGTCCCAGAAAGCATTCAATGGAAGACCCTCTGCATATGTTCAAAGGGACTGTTGTTATTTCACTCTTTCTCCAGGTCTGAGCAGAGGCACTGAAAACAAATCCCAGAATTATGCCTTCATTCCCCATTGACAGAACTCTACTTCTTTGGAAAGCAATGTGGACATTGTCCAAATTGATGCTCCAGGTTTTTTTTATCTGAGCTCCCCTACAGACAGCGCCTCCTGTCCTAAATCTCCTGCCATGTGATTGTTCCCTGCTATGGCTAAGTCAGGGCTGATCCATGATCTGTCTCTGAGATCCCTTGATTTCTCATGTGCGGCCCCCCACCCACCTCTGTTCCATGGGATTGCTAAGCATCATCTCATCAGGCTTTCCCTTTTCTATCCTTAAGAGATTCCAGTTGCATTTCAGAGGCAAAGTAGAAATATCCCCCATCTTGGGCACCAGAAATACAACACAGCTGGGAATAAACCTCGTCCCTCAATCCAGGACTCCAGTCCCTTTCATTTTTCAAAAAATACCAGTTAGAAGGAAAACAACAATACAATGCAGAATAAAATCCCACAGCTGCCTAAATCCCTCCAATCCCTGCCCCTTCCACATTAAAATCGCTTTTGGAAAAAAAAAATCCATCAGCCATCAGGTACAAAATGTAATTCTGGTTCTAAACCGAGCAATTGGTGGAGGATATATATTTTGCATCCATGTCCAGCCAGAAAAAAAAATCAAATGAATCACATTTAAAACAACCCTGTATTTTTCCTTGTACGGCCACCAAGAGTCGGGTGAGCATCAAATGTGATGACAATTATTATTATTATCATCGATACTACCCTCAATAGTAATTTAATCATGTCTTAACTGTATCTATAAATATGTCTTGATTTTATTGCAATCACATATACGATATCTGTGGTTGAGGATAATTAAAAATAAGGATTTGGGACGGAGAGCCGGGCATCCTTTTAGTAATCAATGAAATGAGAGTGACAATCCTAGAGAACAAAGACACAATACCCGAGAGCTTCCTTCAACCCCCAAAGCCATCTTTTCTGTATATGTCCGAGAGAAATGCCTCGGCAGGTAAAGCTCCATGTGCCTCTGCAAATATATATGTATGCATGCATGTAAATTCTCAAACACATTGGGCTGAGCATCTCAAGTGCAGCTGATGTGGCAGAAGCGCCGAAAAGACATTTCCAACCCGCCCCCCACTCTGTTTTTACACCATCTCGGAACACACCCACCCCCTCCCCAAAGCTCCAGGAATCCGGCACGTTTTTCCATTTGCATGAATTCAGCGCCTCGGTGGAGGCACGCTTGTTAGTGTGTGTGTGTGTGTGTGTGTGTGTGTGTGAGAGAGAGAGAGAGAGAGAGAGAGTGTGAGAGAGAGAGTGTGTGTGAAGGCACCTCATCCGTGCTGGCGTGCACAAATCAGTCGAGGGCATCCCCCCGCCAGTCCCCTGCAATGGCATTCCGCCCGGCCTGGTGGTCCCCTTTGGGGTCGGAGGCTGCAGCAGCAGCAGGTGCAGGCATGCGCTGGCTTCCTCGCCCGCGGCTGGGCGCGCATCCCTGCTCGGGGAGGCGGAGAGCCGACGTCGCGGCCGCCCCAGGCCGGCGATGCCCCCAGCCCTCCGTCGGAGGAGGTGAAAAACCTCCCGGCCCCGCTGCCGCCTCCCCTCCCCCGGCCCCCCGGCCCCCTTACCGGGCTTCCTCGGTGGGGCAGCAGAGCCCGGCTGCGGGCGCACAATGGCCGGCGCGGGGATGCCAAAGCCCGACGAAGGAGCGGGTGCCCGGGCGAGCCAGCGAGCGAGCGCAGGGCGGCCAGTCCCTCCCCGCCTCCAGCGCACAGACGCCGCCCCCCTGTATCTCCTCCCCCCCCCACGACACCACCCCGGATCGGGACCGCCCCGCGGCTTGACGCGCCGAGAGAGAAAGGGGGACGGGGCTCCCCTTCGGCCCCCGCCCGGCGCGCCCCCGGGGCTCTCTGAAGACGCGCGCCTTGCCCCCAAAGCCGCGAGGCGATGCCCGCAAGCTCCACCCAGCTGGCTTCGGATCCGGCGGACCAGCCATGCCCATTAAGGAAGGCCAGCCCAGCTCTTCCCCCCACTCTTGGCACCCATCAGCAGTGACCCGAAGGGTGGTGATCCTAGCAGGCCCCAAAACTACTGGGGGAGGGGGGGGGATAGAAAGGGGATCCAAACTCATTCATCGGACAAAAGACAGGAAAGCAGCGCCCGGAGACTGGGGCACCCGGACCAGTGTTCCATCACCTATTTTCCACAGCACCCAGCTTAGATGCGCCTCCTGGGAAGGCAAAGCACGGAAGCCAACGCCTCTCTCCCTACAGTTGCCCAGTAGCACGTGGTACATTCAGAGTTGCTCTGCCTGGTCCTATCCTCTGGGAATGTATCCTTTTTTGGACATCGAAGCCAGAGGCCATTATTGTGGCAGTGAATTCTACCATTCTGTGTCATGTGTGTCATGAATCTCCTGCCCGTCAACTTAATGGGGTGCCAGGGGCAGCCCATCCACTAGATAGCCCTAGGCAATTGCCCAAGGGACCAGTGCTGGAAGGCACCCACTACCCCTGTCACCCCACCCCCTCCCCATCTGGCTACCCCCTGCCTAGCCACCCTTCTGCAGCATCAGGGTCTGCCCTGGGACCCCTCTTCCTCCTTACCTCGGCTGTACCTTGTCTGATGGGGGAGGGGCAAAAAGGCAGGAGAAAGCTTCTTAGTGCAGTAGAAGGGGGTGCAATCTTCCCACCTACCAGCAGCATCTGAATCACACAACTTGAAAAGCTAAATTCAAATCCTGGGATCTCCAAAGATATTTACCACAGCCAGATAAAGCAACGCAGCGTGCGAAGAACTGGCAGGCATCTGGATTGATGTCTGAGGAAGCTACAAGTGTGTAGACTCATGAAAGCGCTTCAAGCATTCCAGAAAGACCTGTCCTCAAAATCAGGAGGGATGTGCGGCTGTGCAAGGTATTTGCTGAACTCCAGCCAAACTTAACACAAGTCAGATATCTCCTACTTGATTGCAGCATCTATCTATCTATCTATCTATCTATCTATCTATCTATCTATCTATCTATCTATCTATCTATCTATCTATCTATCTATCTATCTATCTATCTATCTATCTATCTATCTATCTCCTTTCCACCCAAACTACAGACCCCAAGGTGGTGAGCAACAGATAATTAAAATCTCATTTAAAATACATATATAAATATAGTAAAAATATATCAGCATATAAACAAACACATACATGATGAGGGAGGAGGGCCAATAAGAATTAATTGAGGGTATGCCAAACAGGGGAGGGGTCACCTGCTGGCAGAAGACAATGACAGAGCAAACTGTCAGAGCATCCAAATCTCTCTGGGGAAGGAGTCCCAAAGTTTCAGTGCCATGACCGAGAAAGCCCTTTCTTGGTTTGCCACCCATCTGGCCTCAGATGGCAGGGACACTGAAGCAAGGCTTCCAAAAATGCCTGGAGTAGACAGGCAGGTTCATATGGGAGAAGGCCTAGGTTGAGAAATTACAAACCCCCAAGCTATCTAGGAAGGAAGGAGAAGCTTAGCTATAAACAAGGACTGAGCATTGGTGATTGGGCAAGTTAGAGCCAAGCTACAAGTGAGGAATGACACTTGCCTGCCAAGTGAACAGACTCATGTGTACTCCTCCTTGTTCACTTGCCATTCACTTGCGCTCCACTTGATCGAGTGGAGAGTAAGTGAATGGCAAGTGAACGGAGGAATACACGTGAGGGCCAAGCTACAAGTGACGAATGACACTTGAACAGCAAGTGGATTGAGTTGAGGGCAAGTGAACAGCGAGAAATACACTTGCCATTCAAGTGTCATTCGTCACTTGTAGCTTGGCCCTGAGTCTGTTCCCTTGCCAGGCAAGTGTAATTCATCACTTGTAGCTTGGCTCTTAGACAGCCTTAACAGTTCCCTGCCAGGAAATTACACTCCAGTAATTTGCTGGTGGTTGCTGTGTTTAGTACAGTTCTGGAAGACACCAAAGCCTGGTTCTGGTTAGGAGCATGAACAATGTGGACTGCAAAGCTTAGAAAGGGCCTCACCCACCCATCTTTGGTCTGACCAACATCTTTCAACCGCAGGATTCTGATACTAAATACCATTTCTGGTAACTCCCCCACCCTACCAATTGCAGATCAGTTTGGATTTATGTTGGACCAACACTTGGCATGTCTGAGAGAGCCCTCCTACTTCCATGTACATCATGGGAAGCAATACCTCACTCATGCCTCTGAAAATCTATCCTCAGCCTCAGTCTGATATTCATGGAGTGTGTCGGCTCTTGCCTATTAGCCATGTGAGCTGGGAATGTTCCACATCCAAAGTCAGTAATGCCAGAGGCTTCAGGCAGACAACAGGGCCGGCTGGCCCTCTTAACGCTCCAGAGTGCTGACCCAGCAGGTTGGTGTTTGTTTTCCTAAAACAAGCTTGAACAGTTGGGTTACATGAAAGTAACACTCTTCCCCATCACGCTAGCTCTCCCGCCTCCGTATGCTGATCTCCATCATTTATGCCCCAATTGACTCACATTTATGGGCTCTTCATTTTCTCCAGCAAGCTGGAGTAGGTGCTTAGAGGCTGGAGACCCATCTATGGAACATCAGTGTCTCAAAACAGGCTATGCAAGTTCATGCTGCAAATCAGCAGAGAGGTGCAAATTCCTAAAATAGTATCTCAAAGGAACGCACGGGGTTCAAGAAACACTTAGCTATGCTCAGTCAAAGAGCATGCATGCTTTTGGCTCCATGGGGTATATGTATGTTTTCCCCAAACAGGGTAAAAGCAACTTAGTGAAGACCTTTTTCCAGTGGAGAAATTATCCCACAAGGGAGGGGCTGAAGCCCTGTTTCCCTGCATTGGTTTCCACTTTACATTTAGCATCAACAGTGACATTTTAGAAAAGAAACAAAACCTATCCAAAATATCCCAGAACTACACTTAACATGCAATTTTGTTTTCATGTACTGCTTCAGGCAAGGATAATCACAGCAAACATATCTGCATGTGTGAACCAGCCCTTTATCTGTGATTTCTTTTCTGATGCTGTCCCATAAGGGGCACCCTGACCTGGATAGCCCAGGTAAGCCTGATCTCTCCAGCTCTCAGAAGCTAAGCAGGGTTGGCCTTGCTTAGGAATTGGATGGGAGACCTCCAGCAAAGACCAGGGTTGCAGAGGCAGGGAAATGGCAAACCACCTCTGATAGTCTCTTGCCATGAAAACCCCTCAAGGAGGTCCCCATAAGTCAGCTATGACTTGAAGGCAGCACATACACACACACATCCATTAGGGGCAGGAAGCATTTCTTCCTGCCAGCATGGTGTCATCAATAGAATCACAGACCCTGTGTTCAGATCCCGTATTCCTCCATGAAACGTTTCAGTGTGTTTTTGGGCAAGTTGTTATTTCTCAGCCTCATAGGGACAGATCTGGGCTGCTCCTACACAGAAGTTTTGTTCTGGTTTCCTGTCTAAACGGCAGCAGTTTTTTTAAAGCATCCACATGATATTATTCCATAATTGTCCACTTTCCCCTCACATTGCCGTAATAATCTCAAATGTATCTGATGCAATTTTAAATTTGTGTGTAAATTGTGATCCGCCCTGAGCCTGCTGGTGTAGGGAGGGCTGAATATAAATCTAATAAATTAAATTAAATTTGGTACAATCTTTTGGGAAAGATTGTTGCCAAAATGTGTTTATATGCCATGTGGATGGAAAAGCATGCAAATTTTGCATATTGGCACCATTTCCCTTGCCTTAGTCCCCTGCTGCATACATCTCATTGTCCATGCCACCAGATTTTTGGTTATTAACATACCACTATAGCATCAAACCACAGTGCTATGTTGATTTCTGATCAAAAGCCCAGGGCAAGTGACATATTGCTTTATCTTAAAATTCGTAATTGATGTTTCTCTGTAGCATAATGATATAGTCATATGTCAATTACTGGTTTAAAGGAAAGACCTCCAGTGGTATGGGGGTGTCGCGGCCACAGAGGACAATGAAAGTGCACGGAATACCACCATTTAGACAGTCCATGGCCAATAAAGATGCATTCATAGCAGCAAAGGAAGAAACATGGAAAATCATCGCCTGTGGATGACACTCACAATAACCCACCCCGGAGTAGGCATAGAAAATGTGGCAGGTCTCTGGGACAGAACGTCCTTCTCCCATGACCTTCAGCTGAGATGGGATAAAGGATAAGCTTGTTACCTGGGAATGCTGTTGGTTGTGGCTGCATTTACCAGCCCTAAGAAAGATCGACACCTGTCTTTTCTTGGTGTTCCCTAACGATGCCTCTCCAAC
This sequence comes from Eublepharis macularius, assembly GCF_028583425.1. Classification (NCBI taxonomy): domain Eukaryota; kingdom Metazoa; phylum Chordata; class Lepidosauria; order Squamata; family Eublepharidae; genus Eublepharis; species Eublepharis macularius. The sequence goes on along the minus strand of NC_072804.1, from coordinate 37,769,157 downwards.
TGTCACTTACCTTGAAACACTTCTGGCCCAGCTTTGCCATAATGAATGGGCCTTGCATGAATGGGCCTTGCATGAGAATATAGGATGCTTCCCGCACCATCAAATCGCTCTGCATGTCCTGCCACTCAAGGGCAGTCAACTTCAGCCTCTGCACCTCAGCCCTCAAGGGGTTTGTTTCTAGCCATATGTGTTATATACAGCCTGATGTATACTTGTCCATTGATACATGAGTTACTCTGGGAGGAAACCATTTTAAAAAGCATTCACAGGGTCTTTCTGAGGACAGGCATATAGTAAAGGTGCCACCCTCCTGCTGCTGCCGCTCCCTGTCTCCCGGATTCACATTAGGGCTTCAGGCATTAAAGCAAGTGCATAACACTCCAAGAGAGCAGGGATATGCATGAAATTATCTTTTAAACTGCAAATATTTACACTAGTTCAAATGACCTTCATTCAAAGGCTCTTCAAAAGATCCACTTCATTTGTGAGAATGTTCAGCTTCTGCTATGTTACTTCTCTAGAAAAGCATATGCAAAGAAAACCTGCTTAAATTATTGTTGCTTTTTATAAGCGTTCAGACAGAAATATTTTAAATAATAACAACAGCCACAAGTATCTGCTTTTACTCAGCTGCTGGCAGTGGGTTTTTTCCCACCCTTCCAGGAACGTGCTTTAGGAATTGGGGTCTCTCTCTCATTACCTTATTTGATATTCCTTGAAGGGGAATTAAAACCCAGCTGCACCATTTTTTTTATCGTACTCCGTTCTGCAAATTTCCACCAAAGCCTCAACTTGTTTATCTGCCACATTTAATGGTTGTTTAAATTTCAGATTGATCTAAAGAGTCTCTTGGGAGGCATGAGCATTCTGAGATATTTAAATATTTCCTATGACAAGTGAAGTAGACTTGATTGGATGACTCAGATCGGAAGAGACATCAGCAAACTCCATGAGCGATGAGTAGCTTTTTTGAAAACACACACAATACCTTGTCTTATTTTCCTCTCTCTTTTCAATGCAGCCCTTTCTTCACTGGTTTTTGCAGGAGATTCATTTAACGAACTAGCAATTATCACCCTGGCATCCGCTCGTGGCTGTGGTCCACTTCACATTTTGCACCTCACGCAGTTTCAACAGAAAATGATCTCCCATAAGGAGAAAATGTCCAGTCATCCTTTTCTAAAATGAGCGGTGCAGAATCCCAAGCCACCCTGAACTCACCCTCTGCCCACGATGCCTTCGAGCTGGTATGTTGGGTTGCAGTGTGGCTATTAATGAGCACCTACACACATTCACATCGTCCAGGGCTGGAACCTACTCTTAATGCCTTTTCTCTGTCTTGATCTCTTGAAACTAGATCTGAACAGTGCCATCTCTGAATTCCCACACAGCCAGACCTTGGTTGGTGTTTTCAAGCATTTAGCACATTTGGGTCAATAGTTATTTATATCCCCTCCTGTGCCAGCCATCACAGCAGCACTGTTTTCCTTCTCTCTGTAGAACTCTTTGAAGTCTATTCCCCCCTTTCTGAACTTCCTTTGATTCCCCCACAGAATCCTCCTCCGCTTTACCAGCTTTCTCTTGTTGTCAGCAGTGCCCTCACCAGTAAATGTAGTTGCAGCTGTACAGAGAGGGGAGGGCAGTTTGCTGGGGCAAAAGCACAGAAGCAAGGTGAGGAGGGGTCCAGATTTGGGACATCATTAAGAGGGATGGCTATAAGCCATGTCAATTTCACAGGAGTGTAGAAAAAGCACATTGCTTGGCACTAGGCACAGAGCTCAGCATCTTCAAGACAGTGACTTCCATTTGGAAAAGCAAGTTTCTTGACCTTCTGGCTATGAGCTGTGTTTGAGACAACAATGCCCTCGGAGATCTCAGAGGCACAGGGACGCTTGGACAAGATTCCAGGGGAAGGGTGGGTGGAATTCAATGCTCTGACCAAACCAGAGAAATTTATGCAGAACAATAAATGGCAACTGGGGTGCTGACCTGCTCCAGGGATCAGTTTCTCCCCCAGCTGCAGCAACTATGCTGGTTCCCAGTTTGTTTCCAGACCCACATCCAAGAGGCTCACTATAGCCACAAGAACCTACTCTCAACTTGAAATCCTCAGGGCCTGGCCTTCTCCCAATGCCAGCTCCACTAAGGATGAGATTGGGGGACACAAGAAAGGGCCCTCACCATTGTTTCCCCCTTCCCAAGCTTTGGAACTCCCTGCCCCTGGAAACCCAACTTGCCCCTTCATTGTCAGCATCCCAAAGATCTGCAAAGACTGTTCTTTTCTAGGGCTACATTTCCCACAGTTTTTAAAGCCAGGATTTATTCTAAGGTTCCATTGGCACTACTTTTTTTAAAAAAAGTTTTGATCAGTTTTCTGAATATAATCGTTTTTTTCACATTGTACTTTGAAAGATTTTATTATTTTGGTTGGCTCTTAGGGCCAAACCATACATTGTATTTTCCCCAGGGATGTCCTTGGGGTGAGTTGAGAAACATGTTCTACACTTCCCAAGATTCAGAACAGGACTGCAGGGCAAGGGAAGAGGGGGCTTAGACCTCCACCTGTGCCATTTACCTGACCTGAATTGGCCCCTCAGAGCCACTTTTCATCTTTTTTGGGAAAGATAATGTGCAGCCCCTTCCATACAGATAGTTTCTCCAGTGGGTAAAATTGCGGCTCTCTGGGACCATTTCAGGTCAGGAATATGAGGCAGGAGGGAAAGTCTAAGCCCCTGCATGGTCTGAATACTGTCCCTCTGTGCCTGGGAAAAGTGGAAACTCCAGAACATTCGTCTCCCCCTAGCCCAGAGTCATCCCCAAGGAAAACATAATATATAGTTAGGCCCTCAGCTGTTGCTTCCTGTTGACCTAGTTTGTTAATATTGTTAGTTTTTGATACATGCTTATCATCATAATTATTGCTTTGCCTCGTCACCCTGATACTTTTAAAGTAGAATGGCAAGGGATACATGTTTATTTATAATATGATACATTGTAAACATTTCAATAGTAAATTATAGAGAGTGAGGGAAATTGTGGACGAATCGTTTAAACCGCCTGCACAGATTATTCAAGTCATAGGAAATTGGATTGGGCAGATGCAAAATTTGCTTCCCCCACCCCTAACACAGAGAAGACACAACCTGGCCATTGGGATACAATCCATCTGTACAAACCTGGTTGAACTGAACGGAAATTGCAGATGGGCACAGAGCGATAGTAAGAGGCACAACTAAGGCACAGCATGGGGTGTTTAGCAGTTGGTGTTTGCAGTCCCTTCTTGCAGCTATTTCTGTTTCCGGGGAAAGGGGAATACCCGTGCTTCCCATAAACCAAGCCCTGGCAGGGATACGCAAGAACAAACAGCTTGTTTGCTGTAGAAGAACCCATCTGCATGGCAGTAATGAATCCATCTGGGGCCTGAGCAGAGGGAGAGAGAGAGCTGCTCCTTCCAAAGGAAGATCACTTCCAAGGGACCAGATGAAGGAGGACCAGAAGCGGGGAAGGAAAATGCTCAACCACCAGGATTGCTTCAACAGCAGCTAAAGAGTAAGCTAAAGAGCCTTTCCTTCTCGATACAGTTAGGTGCAAGGCAATCGGCTGCCCACACCATACTGGGGCTTGGCAAGGGCAACGTTGCCCAACAAGAAGAGATGCCCGGCCCAAAGCAGTTACTCGATGCTGGCCATGAAGGCTGACTGGTGTTGCCCTCTGACTCTGCTGGCACCCTGCAACCCAAGCCTGGTCTCAGGAGCTGAACTACTGGCAAAGATTCTAAGGCTGAAGACACAATGTTCATGGACCTGCTTCTGGCTTGTGGGCTGCCATACAGCAGTGTGTTGTAGTGGCTAGAGTGGCAGACTAAGATCTGGCAGACTCCAGGTTTGATTCCTCACTGCCATTGAAGTTTGCTGGGTGCCCTCGGGCCAGTCACAAACTCTCAGCCTACCTTACCTCACAGGGTTGTTGTGATGGGAAAATGGAGGAGGGGAGAATGCTATAAGTTGCTTTGGGTCCCCAATGGGGAGAAAGGTGGGGTATAAATGAAGCAAATGAAATGAAACTGAAATAAGATAGACTGCCTGGTGGCCTCTTGTATTATTTCTGTTGCCAGGCCAGCCTTGAACTGGGGGTAGTGCAGAGCAGCTACAGAAAGGTCTGACCCCTGAAAGGCCCACACAGTCTGATTTCCCCACCGAACTTTCATTTTGATCCTGCAGTGACGTGTTCACAAGTCAACAGCGCAACTGCGGAAAAGGCAGGCTGGCATAATTAGCTGTTTGCTTTTCTCTGCAGGCAAAGGGGAAATTAACACACTCAGCCAAGTGAGGATTTCTCGCTGACTGCACAGTGTGCGTGGAAGAGAGCACCATGTTCATCATTGCATGTGGATTGGAAGGGGGGAGGGGGAGCACGCAGGCGCACACAAGAGCACTTTGGTTGAGATATTTACAGTCTTTTTGTGCCACAAAAGCCTGGCTTCCTCTTCTCTGCTGTGCCAGTTCTTTTGCCCTCTCCGTGCCGGCTTGCCACCGTGGGAATTCAATGCTGCTTTTAAAAGCTAGCTTGCAAAGGAAAGCTTGTGCCATGCTCCAACAAAATTGCGATGGCAGGGTGCGTAAACACCTTACATATATTCATATTTCAAGGTATCATTTGCATTGGAAGCAGAGAAAAGGCCCAGTGTTGCATTTTTCTGCTTTATATGGTCTTTCATGTATGGCGCAGGAAAGAGGATTTCTTCTGTCACTCTAAATGCATGTTTGATGAAAATGAGAAGCCGCATTAGGGTGGAACTCTACCAATCAATGCAAGCCAGGCACAATTCAAAGCGCCGATCCTTACCTTTCAGGCTCTAAAGAACCGCCTCCATCTGTATCATCCAACCTGCCAGTTAAGAGTTCCCTCAAAGGCCCTGCTCTCTGTGCCCCCTCCTTCAGAGGTATCTTAACAAGTAGGAAAAACAAAGTGCCTTATCCACATTCTCAAGAGTCCTTAAGTTCAGGGCTGTTTTGCTTGGAATTTAAGGGCTGTCCCGACTCCCGACGCTCAGCATTCTACGAGATGTGGTTATAGGCTTAGATTACGCCCCACATTTTCACACGCACAACTTTGAGCAAAAGATGCCAAGAGGTTCTCCCCTGAGGCCACCCCTCTCAGTCAGGCAGCCACACAACCAGGGGGACAAGTTCCGCACATGCTCCAAGCTGAAGAAATCCACAGGCTGCCTGCAGAAGCATGGATGAAAGCGCTTCGTGCGTCTGCATCTTATTACTCAGATGCCAGGTTGCTACATGTGGGAGGGAGGAGGGGAAGCTCCCTGACATCAGGCAAAAAGAACCAAAGAGGGAGGCCTTTACGTGGGAGCAACTACTAGCTCCCCAATTCTCCCCTGCAGCTAACGACTCGCAGCCTGAAATAGGGTTTTGCAGGGAGCATTGCCACCGTTCTTTGCAATCCGTGTCAAAGGTTCTATGATGGATGGAAGGGGGCCAAACAACGGGGATAGGAAGAGGAAGTAGCACAAAGGAAGATGGCCCAGCTCTCCAGCTGCAGGTACTGGCAATGATGGGAACTGGCCACAAGGCCTTCAGCAGAGGAGAGATGGGAATTCTGTTACCAGAAGACGTGCTGTGGGGAGGCAGATCAGGGACCCCAGATCAGCAAATGATGATATTCCCTGTTTGGAAAGGCATGAGGTCAACAGATATTTGCCTAGACCACCTCATCTATGGTCACCTCTCATAAGCCCACTAATTCTTCGGTGGGGAAGGACCCCAAAACTGGCCATTTCCCTCACACTGACTCTAGCTGCTGGATCATTTCTCCTGAGCCAAACAGCAATAGCCAGGTGGAAAGGGCAGAGATAGAAATGTTGTCCTAACTGGAAGGAGTCTCAGGTGGGTAGCTATGTCAGTCAGCAGTAGAGAGGCAGGATTTAAGTTCAGTAGCACTTTAAAGATTAATAGGATTTCCAGGGTAGAAGCTTTCATGAGTCAAGGCTCCCTTGGTCAGATACAAGCAGGAAAGGGGACTCCTGAACCTTTATATCCCAGTGAAAATTGCAGTGTTGCAGAGAAGACAGTCAGGATGTAAAAGGACAATGCAAAATGGAACCCGCTTGATTAGAGCAGGGGAGAAATGCTTAGGGGTAGGAAATGAAGAAAATCAGCATCTGTCCTAAGAATCCAAAGTTCCTAGTCAGCCCTGGGCAGAGGGGGGTAGGTGGATCTATTGTTCTGAATTTGTGAATGAACTCAGGTTCAACGTTCTTACTTTGTAATCTTCCCTTCAAGCTTCTCTGTTTGAGGACTGCCATTCTCAGTGCTGGACTGTCCTGGAAGATTCAAATATTCTCCCACTGATTTTTGAGTGTTGTGATTTAATATCAGATTTGTGTTATTATTTTGCTTAGGAACTGCCCTGTTTGTTTGTGTGGAAGGGCATTGCTGACACTTGATGACATACATATTGGCAGATGAGCAAGTGAATGATAGACAGACACACAACCCACTGCCTGCCAGCTTCACACATAAGCAGGAAACTCTGTGGCTTGCCTAAAGCAACAGGTATGGCTTGAAAGCAAAGTTTCCTCGCTTCCCAGCAGAAGACAGTGGGCAGTTCTGGGCTAGTAGAGATGATCTTAGGGAACTGGATCCCAGCCTGGTTTTCCGGACGTTTAAATCAACACAGTGCCATTCAAGCCAGGTCTCCTGCCATGCAGTTTAAGTTCTCCAGCCCTCCCGGAGGCAGACACCACAGAAGGGTAAGCAATCAGGCCGTCAGTTTATGTCTTTTTCAGACTGCAGGTGATACCTTCTCCTAAACTGCTGGAAGTCAGGAGACTGAGAAATTGGTAGTGGGGATAGTACAAAGACAGAGAGAGAGAGAGACAGTCTTGGAAGGAACCCTGGGGGACTATTAATTCCCAGCAGTAGAGGGCATCATGGCTCTTGAGCATCCCAGCTAGGAGCCTGTTTACTCTTGAAAGCTTCATTTTACCTTGTGGACTGAGAATTACTCTACAAACAAGAGATCCCTCAGCACACAGCAGTACTTCCCCGTTCCATGAAACAGGACACCCTGCTGCCACCCAGAAGGTGCTGACTGGGAACAGGACACAAAAGAAATGGAACCTTGCCCTGGGTAGCTGGATGAACTGGCAATGGAGGGAACGGAAGGAGCAAGGGTGACTCAAGCCAAGTGGTAGAGAAGGAACAGCAAAGGGAGCCAGGCCGGGCCAGCCCAAGACCGAAAACGCAAACAGCAGCTCCCCATCTGGCACTACAACAGGGGACACAGCTCCCATTTTTCAATGACGCTCACACAGGAAAGCATCTCGGTCCGTTGCTGTTCCTCTCCCATCTCACATGCCACCCTTAATAGCAGCCTCAAATCCACTTTCTTCACAAGATGCTGTGCCAGGTAAAAGCAGAGGGACAGACAGGGGAGGCAGCGGCAGACAGAAGGGCTCACCTGGAGAAACAGGGAAGGGAGACAGAAGGAAAGGAACTGGTGGCAGGTGGACTCGGATGGAACAGCTACATGAAAGAGCCACTGCAAGCTCTCTTCATCAGCCCAGCCATGGGTGCTCCGACTCATCGCACTCCTGCCTGGGAAAAGGATAATTGCACCAATGTTTTCGGGGACGGGGGGGGGGGGGGACTCACAACAAGCAATGCTTAAGAGCTGGGAAAGATTTTTATTCCAGCCAGTGACAGACAACACCATACACAGGACCAGAGCCGAGCATCAAAAGGGCGGGAACAAAAGCCAATATTCTCTCTCACACACACTGACTACGCTGGTAGGAAAAATATCCCAACTCCGAGCCGCCAGGCAGTGAAGTACTTCCAGTTCTGCTAACGTGAGGGTCCACAGCAGACGTTCAAGGATCGGCGTCCAGTTTCCCGGTGTGGTAGTCAGGTGGGGTGTATTTCCCTTCCTTTATCAGCTTCTTTCTCTGATCTAGAATCGCTCTCATCCGTTGCATCTGCCAGGGCGAGAGGAACAGAAGAAGAGTGGAAGGAGAATTTGGATGCTCTCTTGCCAGCCCTGACTGGGCTGAGCAGGCCAGGCTTTTATTTACAAACATCGGGTGCCTTTCTGCTCCTGACACAACGTCGTTTTAACAACCCTCAGTACAAACTCACTCCCTAGTTTTCAAAATTCACCTGTGGATTGCGCTGCAGACTTGTGCAAGTAGCACATGCACGTGCACACATGCCGCCCCCCCCCCCCCGCTTAAAAAGGGAGCATCAGCGGGGCATCTGTTCCTGCGCATCACAGGAGACAAAGGAAGATACAGCCCCTCTGACTATTGTGGAGGAGGAGGAATGCCATCAAATGCAGATTTTCTCCCCTGTATATGATAAAAGTGGATTTGCCGAAATCCCCTCTTGTACACAAGCTCTCAAAGTTCGAGGGCCCCTGCTGTCCTCCTTTGCTACCTGAGTAGCAGAAAAGAGGGAGATATACAAAGAAATATTAAATGAAAGATCCTATGCTGCTGGTTGGGACTAAAAGTCTGCAATGGTTAGTAATGCTGCTCTGATTCGTGCATGGTTCTGATGCCAAGTTTCCTTATTTCACAGACATTTGTCAAGGTCTGATGAGAGCTGGGGGCAGGGGGGGAGCAAGAGCAAATTCTGACAGCAAGCAGCCCTTTATTGGCAACCCCCCCCACCCCAGTCCTGTCCACTTCTACTTGCCAGTAAATGAACATGACCTGCCAGGCTCATGCTTAGCCAGCCAAGATGCTCAATCTGTCCTCTCAGACCTAGGAGGCGGGCGTTTGGATGTCTCCTTTGATTACAACAGTCCCTGAATATGTGTGTGAAGCGGAAAGGGAAGAGAGAAGGAGTGACAATTTGATACAGCACCACTTGGACATGTGAAGGCAACCAAGAAGGGCCAGAACAATACAATTGGAAGATGACAAGAAGCAACTGGTGGCTCAGCATGAATATTTGTCCCAAAAGATATCCAGACAAACCCAACTTACTTTACAAAAGATAAAGCCTAGGGAAGGCCGCCCGAGTCCCCAAGAAAGGGACAGCTGAACAGCATCAATCACAAAACCACCAGCATGACTACCTGATGTAAGGCAGAAGCAACTGATGGCCTGCCCCCTTCATCCTACCCAAAAGCAGCCTGCAGAATCCTAATTTCTGCACACCCAGGGGAGAGCTTGTAAGCAGTAATGCCACAGAGGAGGCGTGGCCTCTTAAAGCCAAGCCAATGACCCAATCACTAAAGGCTGCTTAAGAAAATGCTATAGAGAACAACTTGAGCAGTCACCATATAACAGAATCAGGTGTGCACTTCTAGGCTGGCTGCATCCTAGAGGAGAGGTACAGGCAAGTTAGCCCAGTGATCAAGCAGAAATCCATCGAGGGGACCATTCCCATTTTATGCCTGAGATGTGTCGCAACGGGATCTGTGCTCCAGATATAAACATGGGCAACTGCTTACCATCTCGTGAAGATTAAAGATCAGATCAGCCCTTGGTTTTAGCTGCGAGTACTCATGTTTTTGTGGGGCACCACAGTTATAACATAGGAGAAGGGGGATATTGGAACATAAAAGAAACTCAGGAAAACAAGTAGAGCTTTCTAACACCGAGGAAGCCGCCATCTAATACAAACCTGTTGTGCCTGCGGTTTTATAAAAGGAATGCAATTTGAGCATTGTTACCTAAAACTAAGGGATGGCGCATATGTCATTTCCGAAAAATAAACAATTTAAACAGTCAAGAAATTTATTTTTTTGGACTCATCATGCCTGCACTCAGCATTATGCCTAATATGCTATGCTTATTCAGATTTCTATCATCTTAGTTCATGGCTTCCTAGATGTCCCTTCATACTGATTGCATTGACTTACACTGTGTAATGTGTTTCAAGGCTCAGCGATAAAAGCAGGCTATGAGTATAATAAATATAATTATAGTGCATCCTTTCAGATTATATAAATGCTCTCTTCTGGGTTTTATAACAACATGTTTGATGGTTTTAACCACTATTAGTATGCTCGTCTGTTTGGAAAATACCCCAAACAAACAGAAAATATTGCATTTAAATTGCCTTGATTTAAACCAACCCCCTCTTTGCCCAAAACTGTTCACATTTCGCCCTTCCTCAAAGAAGCACAGGGTGGGATCCAAGGTTTCTCAGCTCTTCTATTTTCCTCTTTGAGATCGGTTTGGGCAAGAGAGGTTGCCCAGTGAGCTTCACGGTGGAGTGGAAATTTGAACTTGCATCTCCTCTGGGCCTCAGCCAATATATTTATTTTTGCTTCATTTATGCCACACCTTTCTCCCTAATAGGGACCAAGGTAGCTTACATAATTCTCCTCTCCCTCATTATATCCTCACAACAATCTCATGATGTAGTTTAAGCTGCGAGCGTGTGACTGGCCCCAGCTCATCCAGCAAGTTTCCATGGCAGAGTGGGGATTCCAACCCAGTTCTTCCATATCCTAGTCCAACACTCTGCACTGTGTTGGGCAGTATGCCACCCATGCCACCCGTCTTCAGGTACTCTCTTCCAAGCCCCCTGTGGGAAACGGCTCTTACTAAAGGTGCCCCCTGGGTCCTCTCTTACCATTTTGACCCTACTGAGGCATTCCGTGAGGTCGTCCTTCTCCAGTTTGCACTCAGTCTTGGCTCGAGTGTACCCGATGCCATCGGCGCATTCCAGCCACTCTTTTTCAAAGGCGTGGCATAGGGAAGCCCGCTGGTTGGGCTGCTTGGTGGTCTGGATGCTGAACCATCTGTCGATGTCAATACCCAGCTTGTCCTGGAGATCCAGGACCGGCATGGCTGAGGGGAAGAGAAAAGCAAGAGTGGGAACTGCAATTCCGTGGGCAGATATGCAGGGTAAGTGCAGAGGCTGCAAGGAAAGTGAAGGGAAGAATGATTAAGCATTTCAGTGGGGGTAAGGGGAATCCATGGCACCAAAGATCTTGCTTGCATATGGGGGGAGTAATGATAAATGATCCTGATGACACAGATCCCCTCCTCCCGTCAGCCAAGGAACAAAACTTTCTCGCGCCCCACCCCAAACCATGACATAGCAAAATGAGGCACCTTTGTACCATGGAGAATTTACGCAGTTGGCTCAATCAGACTTCGGCAAGGAATTCCCCCCATCCCATCAGAGAGAAATGAGCCATATGCCACCACCAGAACCCCAGTTGCCACAGCCAGTTCAGCCTCACTGGAAACAAAGTTATTCCTTTCTTGTCTCTTTAAAGACTATTCTTCTTCAGGTCTCTCTGAGGTGCCTACTTTTGGGGAAGCTTTGCCTACCATAGTCATTCAAACCCAGGCAGGAGTCTCCCTACCTTCTCTTTGTTCATCAGTACATGTGTGCCAGGTTAATATTTGTGGATGCAGAGGGATCACCGCACCCCCACCAAAGTTAACTTTACTTACATTTGAGGACAGCAATTACAAAAAGGAAGAGAAAGCAGGTCAGCAAACACAGTTTAGCAAATTAAAGTCTCAGATAACCTATTCCCTAGTCAGTCAGGCTGAAAACACTGCAAGTCTTCTATCTACCTGGGAAGGCATTCACAGGCTGCACTTTAATCATCTCTCCCAAGGCAGAGCAATAGGGTTCGTCTGCTACAGCAAGTACAAAATAAAAGTCCTCCAGCACTTTAAAGATGAGCAACAGCACAAGATTGTATGGTCACATGGTCACAATAGTGTCTGCTGCCAATAACTTGGCATCTTTAAGGTGCCACTCTCCTCTGGTTTTCTCTTCCAGGTTTTCTTCCAAGTTCATTACCAATCGGATACAGAGTCCCTTCACATAGCAACAGGGAGTGTCTCCCTCCTCAGGACCAGAATCCAACAAAACCTGTCAATACAATTCTCACTGAAACAAAAAAGTGAATCTGAATCACACCCTACCTACTTACTCCACCTCTGTTATTCGAAGCCAGTAGGAGCTGCAAAAGATGGGAACTGATCCTGTATGGGGGCTGGGGGATCAGGGACAGAGAGGAGAGACAAAGAGGGCTTAGATCACTCCTTTTGTTATGCTGTTCTCACACATCCTTTTAACAGGGGTCAAAGCCTCAACACCCCCAATACAGGAAAACCAGCAATTCATCATGTTTTTTAGCTCACATTCACTGAGCAGGGTTGGGGGGGGGGTGCTGGTGGAGGTGGGACGCCATAAGAACCACATGGCTCCAGCCTAAATACACAGTCACGAACTCAAAAGAGCTTCCCTCCTGGATGATTTTGCCTAGACTCAGACTCTTGTTTTAAACCACACAGGATAGCTACACATGCTGCATTTGTACACAAGCGCAATACCGACAGAGGCTGTGCATCTCCAGTGTTCAATCTACGGGCATGCCATCTGCTTTGCATCGACTTCAGCCCAACAGTTTTGAGAGGCAGGAGAACGAGGTGGTCGAAGGAGCAGAAGGGACCGTAACAGACGACAGCTTCTAAAAAGCTTCCCCCCCCCCCCTTTTTGCTTCTCGTTTTCTACTTGCAAATATTTTCCTCTTTTTAAAATTAATGGAAAGCCATTCCAAAACGGGATCCTCCGCCTAATTAGCTTGGCTCATTCTGCTTTCCCCAACAGGAGGGAAACAGCACTTAAACTAGACGCTGACTAAGCCCTCCACCTTTAAACAGCAGCCCGCCAGATACCCACCAAGTGCGAAGGCAACCTCCCGCCCATGCTCATTGCTGAGATAGACTGCTTCTGCACACAGAGGCTCTACTTCCCTATAGCGGAGACAGCTGCTGTTACAGGGCTGTTTCGGGGGCAGACTAGCTGCTGGTCTCAGGGCCCCACCCTCCAACGAGGGCAATTAAAAACCCCGTTTAATCCCCGCCTCACCTGTTCCGTCTCTCCTTGCCCTTGCAGGCTTTTTACGACATCGCTGCCGTCACACGAACCACTTGCTTTTACGACACTCGAATCGCTCCTGCGCGACTGAGAGATGAGGGTAGGAGAGAAAGGCTGTCGAGACGAGGTGGTCGCCCTCTAGCGGGCGAGAGGAAGCAGCGCCACCGCCCTCGCGGAGTCTGCGCATTGGATTCTTTTGTCTCCACCAGGCGCCCTCTGCAGGACAGAGGCAGGAACGGCAACCGGAGCAGTCGTTTTGATTTGATTGATGGAATCTAGAATGCGCGCTGCGACCGATTTTGACATCTGCCTATGTCGGGAGTGAACTTGGCAGAGGATCTTTTTATGCCAGAGCTGTATGGTCTCTTGCTGGCAGACCATGATGTGATTAAAATCTGTCCCTTTCCACAAGGTTTTAGACGGAAACAAAGGTAGACAGCATTTTCTGGACTTGCACCAAGGTGTAATTGTATAGGAAGATGAGACATTTGCAGATCTCTCCCCCAACAAAAACATTACAAGTGATAGGTGACAGCTTAATTCCCTCTGCTTTGGTAAGCCAACCCCTTTCTAAAATCACACAACTGTGACTTTTTATCTGGAAGTCCACAGTGGGACTCATTCCAAAGCAAATATGCACTCCAACAGGTTTGGGAAGCGGGTAGAATTGCCAACTTTCCCCCAGCAAGGCTCCTGTACCTTTAGAATCTGTGCAACTGGAAGAAAATTAATAGCTGACGCTTTTCACAGCATGCAACCATAACAATGGGACACGTTCATTTGCTGGGATCTTTACTGGTGAGTGGAGTAGCAAAAGTAATTTGCTCCAGATCACAGTGGTAGGATTGCCAACCAACTAGAATAACAACTGCCTTGGTCTGTAATAGGGTTTTCAGGGTATAAACATTCAGATGAAGCATTTTTTATCACATTGAAATAAATATTTTTGCTAATGTCTGCATGTCAAGCAGCCGTGAAAGAAATGTCAAAAGCGTCTGTTGAAAAGTTGGCAATTCTGTCCTTCGTGCTCCAGAACAAAGTATGGAGTAGTTAGTCTTCAGCCAGAATCACTACACCAACCAATGCAGAAAGTTAGTTTTAAAAAATGCTGTGTGGAAATGGGCAGCTGTCACTCCCATAGCAACTGCATAACATCTCCAATTGGATGTTTTGCTTTGCCTTTGCTCCCTTACAACAGCACTGTTTTTGGACTCATCCATGTGATGTTGTTCTCTATTCATCCTACTTCTGTGTCTCCCCTCCCCTGCTTTGCTACCATCTCTTCCAAACTTGGTTCAGTACCATCTTTTGAGGAAAACTGCAGTCCTTTGGATGCTATGTGGATGGGAAGGGCATCTGCATCAACACATCTCCCTTGCTTCCCCTTCGTAACAGACTGATCTGTGATTTTCTTGTAAAGATACAGGGTGAACATTTTCCCTTATAATTCTGCAACAAAAAGGGATAGACTTTTTTTTAAAAAGTTAAGCTGGGAAGTAGTACATTCTTGCAACAGATTCTTATAATGCTATAGTGATTTGTCAATTGTTTCTTTGAAAAGCCTCCCAGTTTTGAGGGGTGGGGTGGGAATGACAGCCACAGGGAGTTGAAAGGAGAAAAGTGTGGGGAAAACAAGAGCTACAGGAAGACTCATCTCCATGTGTAAGCAGCTCCAAATGCCACTGAAGGGCTGTTGATGGGGGTGAACAGTGGCAAAAGACCTTTGATCTGTTCTATACCATCTTCTTCTGTTCTAATCATAAGCCCATGCTCTTATTTCTACCAATAATAAAGGTGCACCCACACAATTCCCTCAGCAATTGGATAGGGAAAGCATGGGCAGGGGGCTCCGTGTGCTTGGTCATATGCAGCATGGCAACTCCCCAGATCTCAATCAGAGTCTGGCATGTCAGACTTCGGAACATGGCCCCTTTACTGGCAAGTGGAGGAGCACAGCAGCCTGTAAGTGACATTATACAGCTTAGAAAAGGACACACATTGAAGGCGTTTAACCAGGGCTGCATCCGCAGGAAGGTGCAAAGAATGCCTAAACACCATCCACGCACAAACACTGCCATTTTCCCTGGTGAGCCATGCTGTAGCAGCACATCACAGCTCAGCAGGAAAAGGGAAAATAGCCCTTTAAAGAGCTAAAAAAGGGAAAGGAATGACGCACAGCTGCAACTTGCCCTAACCGTTTTGAGACTGGAGCTCAGCTCTGCCACATCTCTCCCTCCCAGTGTCGAAACAGACACTCCCCTGTAGCCACTCTGAAGATTCCCCTTTAACCTAGTCAAAAAACATGTTTTTTTCTCCAGTTTTAAAGGGGAAAGCCTCAAGAAAGCCTCCAATCACACTCAGAATGAGCGCACAGTCACATGAACGTTCTTCTTTCATGGGGGTAGTGAGGGCTTCCTCCTTTAGATGCAGGGTAAAATCCTGGTGTGAAAGCAACCCAGATTCAACAAAAAGCGTTCAGGCTTCCTGCAGAGATCTAGGTGGCAACGTTCAAATGGCTCATTTCCTTTTGAAAACGGTATTCGGAACATCAGATCCATGCGCATCTGTAATCAAGGGGATGCTGTGTATGGAAACGGCGCCAGATATTTGCCAACAGCTGGGTTGCCTGGGTTGCCACCTTTTCTTCCTGGCAGAGCTGCTGCATCTCTAACAGCAGCATGTCAGGTTGAAATTCACCTCCCCACCCCACCCAGCCTTAGAAATGCAGTGATGGGAAAGGGGTGCCTGTAGATTTCTATTCCTTACACAGGTGTTGAAGGCCCCATCATACAAGAGATACATAAGGCAACTCAGGGGGCTTTTCTAAAGGATACTACTTGACAGCCAGGTCTGTATTTGTTGCCAAAACCTCCCAAGATTTCTAGGCTCCTCCAGAACCAGTTCTGGGTGGAGGGAATCAGCTGCCACTGTGCATTGTTCTGTTCAGGTCCAACGGTGTCCTGTGCTTTGATGTCCTCTCCTGGTTTTTTTAGAGCTCAGCTCATTCAACAAACCGTGGCGTTCCACAGAATATGGTCACAAGTCGAGCAGTCCTCATCTCAGATGCAGACGGTCCAAGTTCTCCTCTCAATGGGCAGCAGCCTCTTGGCAGCTTATGACTCACCCAGCTCAGCTCAACACATCCATCGTCCTATTGACTACATTGACTAAGACTGTGTGTTCTGCCTTGGGTCTCCGTGAGAAAAGCGAACTATGAATAAAAAGGAAAAGGCAGTCCCCTGTGCGAGCACCGAGTCATTACTGACCCATGGGGGGACGTCGCATCACGACGTTTTCTTGGCAGACTTTTGTTACGGGGTGGTTTGCCATTGCCTTCCCCGGTCATCTACACTTTACCCCCAGGAAACTGGGTACTCATTTTACCGACTTCGGAAGGAATGAAGGCTGAGTCAACCTTGAGCTGGATATCTGAACGCGGCTTCCGCCAGGATCAAACTCAGGTCATGAGCAGAGCTTGGGCCGCAGTACTGCGGCTTACCATACAGTAAGTAAATAAATAAATAGTGGCCTGCGGGCAGGCAGCCCCAGAGGGCTTATGACATCCCCAACAGGCAACTTCATTTATTTATTTTTACTTACGTCATTTATACCCCACTTTTCTGCCCAATGGAGACCCAAAGTGGCTTAGATAGTTCTTTCCTCCATTTTGCCCTCACAACAACCATGTGAGGTAGTTTAGCCTGAGAATGTGTGACTGGCCCAGGGTCACCTGGCAGAAAGGGGATTCGAACCTGGGTCTCCTAGATTCTAGTCTGATGCTCTAACCACCACACCGGCTCTCATGAGGCTGGTGGACTGCAAGCAAGCGCAAAAAATACCGTTTGGGGAGGGACTCAGGTAAGAAGATGCACTGATAAGGACTTCTCTGGAAACAATTGAAGCAAGTGCCATAGAAAATGCATTTTTAAAAAAGCAAGCTTCCCCCCAAAGCAAGAGATCTCAGTCAGGCGAGTCACTCACCCAAGCCACCTTGGAGGTCTCCAGAGGAGCCCAAGACTGTGGACTGACCCCCAACCCCCAGTTCGAGGAGGGGTCCTTGGCCCGTGCAGGATGGCAGCAAGGCAGTCACGATCCTCTGCAGACTGTCCCTTACACGCATACACACGCAGATACAGAACGGAGAGACGGCGGCCTCAGGAGGAACAGGATTTATGTTGCATACTTAAAAACCACACAGCATTGGGGGGGGGGGGAACAGCCCCTACTCAAGGGCAGAAAAAGCAGGAGGCAGGAAGGCTGTCGGAAGAGGAAGTGTGGCAGGAATCTGTCGGGAGGAGGGTCTGCCCCCCCCGTGGTGACCGATGGCACGGCTTACATGATGCTTTCTGGAGTCAAGATGGGGGCGATGCACAGGGCGTCCGTGATCTCCCAGCCGCAAGACAGCGGGGTGCACGTGCTCTCCCGGTCTTCCTCCTCCGCTGGCAGCACTTTCCCCTGTAGCAGCCGGACGGCTTCCCTGCAGGCCACGCCGTGCCCCAAACAGAACAGAACAGAACCCAGTGAGCTCCCGGTCGCTTTTCTAAGCCAGCAGATGGCAGCTGCTTTGGGTCTCTTGGGGAAAAGGTATTTGATAAATACGTTGAAAATAACTCGGAGGGGGCAGGCTAAATCTGACCTGTGTCCCTTTGCCCCGGTCTCCCCAAGCAATAGAAAACCTCGGGGCTTGTTCCCCACTGAGTGCTGTTAAGAAGGAGATGTAAACAACATCCTTTGGGAGGATTTGAAAGAAAATAAGGTGAAGAACAGGATTTATATAGCAGCTTTTGAGTGTTCAGAGCCATTCAGGTACATTATCAGCAATCAAGACAAGACCCCTATAAGCACTGCTATCCCCAAATTTCAGATCATGGCTCAGAGAACTTGCCAACAGTTCCCAGCAGAGGCTCTTTTAGGGGCACTGCTCAGCCTTTTGGGATAGAACCAGAATACCTTCCCAGCAGATTTTAATTGGGACTAGGAGCAGCGGAGGGCCCTGGGTCGGGCCGGGGCAGTGATGGCAACTCCCCAAGCCCCCAAGATGGAAGGGTAAAATGAGGCACCTGCTCTTTGGCAGGGGTGAAGTTTTAAGTGGCAAAAGCATCAGGGAGGGACAGCTGAACCCCGCCCCCTCTCCCTGTGGCACAGCCTCAGTATCAATCAGGGCTCCACAAAGCTCCACTCCTGCACCCCTCGCTACCATATCTGATCTGGCTGCTACATTGTGCTGACCGGCACCAGTGTATATTTAAAGTGGGCTGGAATTAGGGCTGCCAATTCCAGGTTGGGAAATTCCAGGTTAGGAAATCCCTGCAGATAAAAGGGCAAAAAGCCTGGGGAGGGCAGAGTTTGGGGAGGGACCTCAGCAAGGTATAATACCTCCAAAGCAGCCATTTTCTTAAGGGGGAACTGACCTCTGTGTAGTCTGGAGTTTAGATGTAATTCTGGGAGATCTCCAGGCCCCACCTGGTGGCTAGCAACCCTAACTGGAATTCACATTCTGTGATACAGTTGTGGCCCTCCCACATCCAAGCCCTTCCTCCCCTGGAGATCTGATTCCGCCATTCCCGTCCTTTCTGCACAAGGGGTTCTAGGACATCCTCTCACCAAGCCACCCTGGACATGGCATAGTAGATCCGTGCTGGCTGTGCTCCACTGAGGGAGGAGGCAGCTGGTCTAGCGTGGGCCCCCATGGTCTCAAAGATCAACCAGTCTCCAATCTGCAGTTCGGGGAGTTCCAAGCCCTCTGCGATGCAGTCCAGGCTGTCCCCAGTAGGTCCCCAGAGGCTGCTGCTGTACAAGGCGGGATCAGGAGACGACTTCTGCACGGAGGACAAGGGAGAGGGGAAGTGAACAGACAGTAAAGCGCCTGCCTAGCCTTCCATGATTCGTTGTAGCCGGAAGGATAAGAAGTTGACAAAATAAAAACAGCTGTAATTCTCAGGATGCTGATTTTCTGTATCCAATAGCCATTTCTATGGATACACACAGAGACAAATATCAGCACAGGCCCTACCAACACTATCAAAAGAACAACAGTCCAAGGGCAGGGTCCAGCAAACAGTATTTATTTAATTAATTATGTCATTTAGACCCCCGCCTTTCTCCCCGACGGGGACCTAAAGTGGCGTACATCACTCTCCTCCATTTTATCCTCACAGCAACAGCCTCGTTAGGTGGGTTGGCTAAGAGAAGCAATTCCTGGAGATCACATGCACAAACAAGGGGAAAAAGACCCACAATTGAGAGCCAGTTCGGTGTAGTGGTTAAGAGCAGCAGGATTCTAATCTGGAGAGCCAGGTTTGATTCCTCACTCCTCCACTTGAAGCCAGCTGGGTGACCTTGGGTCAGTCACAGCTCTCTCAGAGCTCTCTCAGCCCCACCCACCTCACAGAGTGATTGTTGTGGGGATAATAACAACACACTTTGTAAACTGCTGTAAGTGGGCGTCAAGTTGTCCTGAAGGGTGATATATAAATCGAATGTTGTTATTAAATCTAGAGGTGGAATGGAAACCAGACATCACTGCTAAGGACAGTTTGGCCATTTCAGATTACCAAGATGCTCAACACAGAGGCTCACCAGCCAGAGAGCAAGCATAACTAGTATTTCAACAAAAGCCGATCCGGGCCAAGTTGGGCACAAATTGGGCCAAAATGGGCCCGAAACGGCCCACATTGGCTTGGAACGGGCTGTTGCCACACGGGAGAGCACTCCTCTGCTGGGCAGTGGCTAATCCTGGCCATTTAGGGCCTGAATTGGGCCCAAAGTGACTGAAAGGGACCTAAAATGGACAGGATCAGGCTGCTGCCGGGAGGCAGAATGTTTCCCCACCTGGTAGAGGCCCAATCCTGGCTCTTTCAGGTCCAATTCTGGCGGTTTCGAGCCCTAAGTGGGCCCAAAATGGCCCGGATCGGGGCTGAAATGGACTGGAACAGGCCGCTGCCAGGAGGGGAACCAGGCAGGGGAACCCTGATGGACCAAGAGTTTGATTCAGTATAAAGCAGCTTCATATGTTCATTCAGTAATCAAGAGCTAAGTGGGATTTTTTTTCTTTGTCATTTTAATGTCTACTTTCTCTTTCTACTCTTTTACAACATTCCCTGTGCCTTAGGCCAAAGTGGCTGTGATCAGGGCCGAAACGGCCTGGAACAGGCCGCTGCCAGGCGGGGGAGGGTTCAGTTTCAGCCATGATCCTGGCAATTTTGAGCCCTGAATGGGCCCAAAATGGCCGAAATGACCCGGACTAGGACTGAAACAGCCTGGAACGGGCCGCTGCTGGGTAGGGGAACCCTCTCCCGCACTGCACCGGCCTGATCCTGGCCATTTTGGGCCCTAAATGGCCAAAATGGCCCAAATCAGGGTCAAAACAGCCTGGAACGGGCTGTTGCCTGGCACTGGCCCGATCCCAGCAGTTTTGTCCTGGATCCTAGCCTTTCTGGGCCTAAAATGGCTGAAATGGCCCCGAAATGGCCCGGATTCGGCTGAAACGGCCTGGAATGGGCCACTGCCAGGTGAGGGAACCCTCCCCCGCCTGGCACTGCCCCAATCCTGGCCGTTTTGTCCCCACTCCAGGCCATTTTGGCTCCAATCCTGCCCGTTTCGGCTCCAGTCCTGTCCATTTAGGGCCCAAAATGGCCCACAACAGGCCAAGACAGGCCATTTTAAAATACCCATGTGACACAAGTCATGTGGGTATTTTAAAGAGGTGCTGGAATGCCGTTCTGGGCATTCCGGCTCAAAAAAAGCCCTGTAAATAGGTATTACTTCCCAAGGTATTTGCTAGCTGAGGGCAGCCCCATGCCCCCTGGCACTTTGGCACCCCACAGAGTTCCCCAGATTCTGCACAAGTCATGTGGGTATTTTAAAGAGGTGCCAGAACGCTGTTCTGGGACGTTCTGGCTCAAAAAACCCCCTGTAAATAGGTATTACTTCCCAAGGTATTTGCTAGCTGAGGGCAACCCCCTGCCCCGCCCCCCGGTACTTAGGCATGCCAAAGAGTTCCCTGGATTCTGTACCTGGTGATGGTGGTTCCCCCTGTGGTTCCACTCGTGAGATCCTGAGGGTAAATGCCTCCTTACCTTGTGCAGGATTGGGATGGGGCACATGTTGTTGAAGAGGACAGAGCCAAAGGAGCCATAGATGCCATCATTCAAGTGGTAGATGAAGCTCTTCTTGCCTCTGAGATCCTCATCTGGGAGAGGGAGATGAAGCACAACACAGGTCGAGTCTGTGATGTCTTAGGATACAAACAGATGCAAAAGCAAAAGGACCTCAGGGCCCAGATCTGGCCTGCATAACACGGGGCTGCTTTCCCCTTCATCTTGTAGCACCTCTCAACCAGTGGCAAACAGTCTGTATTCAACACACCAGCCATGTGCAAGAGCCACAGTTTTGCAGGCTACCATCAACCTGGAGTAGGGGGCAGGCATTATTTGGGCGGGGGGGGAGCTTTATATGAGATTCTTTTTTTATTTTGAATTTGTAAAAGCTGCCTTGAGCTATGGGGAAAGGTGGGTAAGTTGCAAATATTTTAATTAAATAAATAAACTTTCACTCGGCAGCTGATCAGAAGTGTGCAAAACTGCACATACTAATCAGGACAGGCCTCTTTTGCCCCAGTGAGGGAAAACAGTAGCTCCTTGGGTCCATTCAAGGGTGGGAAAAGTGAGGGGGGGAGATGAAGCCTTCCTCCTCCCATGGTTCTGTCACTTGGGGGAGTTCACAGAACTCCCATTACAGATGAACTATTCTACCCTGAGCATGGACAGAATGGAGAATGCTGCCCCATAGGGTTGCCAACCTCCAGGTGAAGCCTGAAGTTCTTCTGGAATTACAATTGACCTCCAGACCACAGAGATCAGTTCCCTTGAAGAACATGGGAGCTTTGGAGGGTGGACTCTGTGGCATCACATCCCTGAGGAGCTCTCTCCACAAACTCCGCCCTCCCCGGGCTCCACCCCCAAATCTCCAGGAATTTCCCAACCAGAACTTCGGCAACACTACCCAAATGCCAGGTGGCTGAGGAATGCTTAAGTAGGAAGGAGAGACACCCTTATGGCTCCCACAATGCTTGGAGTGCCTGAGTCAGCCTTCAAGGTCTTCGAATGAAGCAGGTGGGAGAAGGAAGAGGAACCCTGTGAGAGTCCAAAGGATTCTAAAGCAAGCACACCTTCAGATTTTGGCTCAGGGCCAGCAAAAGAGGGTAGTGGTGGTGGTGGGGTTATCAGCTGAGCACCAGCATCTGACACACGAACATACATGAAGCTGCCTTAAACTGAATCAGATCATTGATCTGTCAAGGTCAGTATTGTCTACTCAGACTGGCCGCAGCTCTCCAGTCTCTGACGGAGGTCCTTCACATCACTTCCCACCTGGTCCTTTTAGCTGGATATGCTGGGGGTTGAACCTGGGAACTTCATGCCAAGCAGAGGCTCTTCCACTGAGCCACGGCCCTCCTGGGCTCTCTGTGGGCACTGGGGCCAGCCACATGGGAGAGAACATGCTCCATCCCCAGCTGCCCAGGCTCTGTACCACCAAGGCCCCAAGAAAGGAAAAACTCTTTCACTGGCTGTGGGCTCCACCCTCAGACAGCCCAGGGGCCACCTTAAGATAAGCCGCTCTATTTTAGCTTCTAAAATCAGAATGGGCAATATGGCCTTCCCAGTTTTTTTTTTATTAACACTTTCATGTTTTTACTTTTACAATTCAACAATACAATGTTGGAAATTGCCTTTAAAAGGAGGCCAAAGTTTCATTTTCGCATTGCTGGTGGTATCACGTAGGTATAAAGAAATTTTGGCAAGACATAATGGCCACTTCCACGTTCCAATTTTTTCAGGTTTTCCTTGTTCTAAAGCCATGTCTTCCCAATCCGTTTCAAGAGCCTACCTTTCACATGCATCGTCTTCATGCATGTTTTGTGGGTGTTTGTCACAAAAAAGTCCCAGAACAGAAAACATGTTCTTTATCTACGCCTCGTCACAAATGACGTTGGCGCATTCCTGCCCAACCTTCCTTTTTTTTTGGAGCTCATGAGGGATTATGCTGTATTATTGTCCTGTCTTTCAGCTTCTGTAGAAATTGCATATGTGTAGTACTATGTTCTCTGCTGTTGATTTCCCACTCAAAGTTTTAAATGCAAAAGTTTTAATATGTGAACAGTAGAGTAGTGTGATTGCGCAATTCCATATTTAAAATTAAATCAAAAATGGTGTTCCATTCTCAATGTTATTCCTAGACTGATAGTCCATTTTCTGAGTGATCCAATGTAGCAAGCACTGCAGTACGATTCCCTTCGTATACGTAGACATCGTAATAGCACAAAGACCGTTTTTAAAAGTTTTTAAAAGGTGGGGGAATTATATGATTGCGCGTGCTAGCCAGACGCATGTGTGATGTTTAATCAGGGCTTTTTTCCAGCTGGAACGCGGTGGGACGGAGTTCTGGAACCTCTTGAAAATGGTCACATGGCTGGTGGCCCCGCCGCCTGATCTCCAGACAGAGGGGAGTTTAGATTGCCTTCCGCACTGCTCCAGCAGCACAGAGGGCAATCTAAACTCCCCAGTCAGGAGATCAGGGGGCGGGGCCACCAGCCATGTGACCATTTTCTCCGAGGGCAACCCACTGAGTTCTACCACCTCTTTTCCCAGAAAAAAAGCCCTGTGTTTAATGGAGGGGTAATGGTGAGAGGAGGGGTTGGAGATTTGTGGAAGGGTTCTTCTGAGGAGCAAAAAAGCCTCTGCATACGTTGAAACGGTAGGATAAATGCACGAAAAACCTGCATCACTCCTATATTCCACTCCTTACAATATTGTCTTTGTTTATATACATTTAGCTTGTTGCTCTAAGATTTAGAGCAACATATGTTTCAAGTTGTTAACTGTTAAGGTTTGTAAGTTTTATTTTCATAATTTAATAAAAATTTAAAATATTTTTTTTAAAGGAGTCCAAAGTGTGTGGGAGAGGAAATATAACAAGAAGCCCTTCCCCTTACACTTTGTGTAAATTAGTTATGGTTATATGGCTATTGAAAGAA
Organism: Eublepharis macularius; assembly: GCF_028583425.1. Lineage (NCBI taxonomy): Eukaryota > Metazoa > Chordata > Lepidosauria > Squamata > Eublepharidae > Eublepharis > Eublepharis macularius. Next base: position 37,745,244 of record NC_072804.1, on the reverse strand, counting down.
GCATGAGGCATTCTGCACATGCTCAGATGTACTATAGCTTCACAACTTCCAGGGCTGAGTCCTTGGCTTTCCAGCTAGAATCTGAATTCAGCTCCAGTGCCAATGGAACTCTCAGCCACCAGAAGTGAGGCTCATATGCTGAGAGAAATGGTTCTTTTTCCAGGCTTTACTTTGCAATATGCAAAGATCACTCGTGGTCTCTATGCATCCACTCAGAAACAGTCCCTTTCTCTCACCAAACCTACCTTCGGAGCCTGGTTGATGCAAGGGAACGTCCTTCTTGGTAACAATGTTGACCACGAAGGTAAAGGCCGAATCCACGTAGTAGCGTCCCAGTTCTGCAATTATCTCCACCCCACAGCCTTCTGGGAAATACAGGTCTAAGGCAGAGTTGACAACAGTTGTTGCCTGATTGATTGAGGAGGAAAAATGTCCAAATTCTGTTGTTATGAACGTGCAGAAACGAGAACTAAGTTCTCCGCCTTGCACTCAAGAGTCATAAACTGAGCAGCCCACTCTTCCCTTCTGTCACAGGTTTCCCAATGCTTTCGTTGGGAAAAGGCAAACATGCTGTTCAGTCTGCTGCACTAGCCACTCCCTCAGAACCTGCCACAAGTGTGTAGCTTTCCCTTCCCCTTAAAACTCATCAAAGAAATCCTATTTTGAGTGTGTATTCAACAGTTAATGCCCTAATACATCAGCCTCCCAGCAACCAAGATTTCTATTATTACCAGGGCTTTTTTTCAGGGGGAATGCGGTGGAACGGAGTTCCGGAACCTCTTGAAAATGGTCACATGGCTGGTGGCCCCACCCCCTGATCTCCAGACAGAGGGGAGTTTAGATTGCCCTCCGCGCCGCCCGGCGGCGCGGAGGGCAATCTCAACTCCCCTCTGTCTGGAGATCAGGGGGCAGGGCCACCAGCCATGTGACCATTTTCTCCTAGGGCAACCCACTGAGTTCCACCACCACTTTTCCAAGAAAAAAAGCCCTGATTATTACCATTCGATCATTATTCAAATATCAACTCGCAAAATGCGCAGCATGACCACAGCCCTGGTGTCCATGGTGATGGCACTGGTGGAGAAGTGCATCTCAGGGAACTCTGGGGGTGGCAGTGTACCTCTAAGTGTGCTGCACAAAGACACACTGCACACTTATCCTTTCTGCACTCTGTCAGGAGGGGAGGATGGCCCATCTGGGCCATTTGCTTTCACCCCAAAATGTCCCCAAGCCCAGCACTTTACTCTTCCCATGTGCTGAAAGGCAGCCATCCCTCTCTGTGGGAGAAAGCACAGGAGTGCCTAGGAGCAGGGGAGGAGCCATCCTGCCCACTGGCATGAGAAGTGAGCTGTGCCCCAGACGGCCACCCATCAAATTCCCAGAGACCCGAGTCCTGCATCTGCACTGCCCCACGGCACAATCCCACATAGGGCTCTGTTATTTGGTGTATGGGTGAAGCATGCCTTGCTCAAGGCCATGGAGGGAACTTTTTGGCTTAGGGGGAATTTGAATGTGGCTCTTGCCCATCCTGATACAGCTCTCCTTCCTCTGCTCCAAATTGGCTAAAGATTTTTCTCCACCACCCAACAATCTCCTTCATCAAAGAGGATGCGCGGGAATCCTCGTACCTCTTCAAAGCATCCTTTGGCCTCTTCCACACCAGAAAATCCACCTCCAATATCCAAGAGGCGCATCTTGTAGCCCAGCTCTGCACCCATTTCAAAGACCAGGCGAGCATCTGCTATGGATTGAGTGAAGATCTGAGGGTCGGTACAGCTGCTTCCAATGTGGAAGCTAGAAAGGAAGGCAGGCGGGGAGCGGCGTTGTTTTTCGGAATTGGTAATTGCACCGCAGGCCTGAGTACCCGCTCCATGAGGGCCCTTCCTGAACCTCATCCCCTTGCTACTCATGGAGACTACCAGGGACCCAATCCTAGCCACCATCTTGGATGTGCTCATGCACGTCCTTCTCCTTCCTCCTCAGCAGGGAGCCATCCCTCCATCATTCTTCTCTGCTCCAGTTCATCTTGGTAAGTCCTCCTTGGCTGTCCCTTCTTGCTTTCGATGGGCATCTCAGAATCAGGCCTTGGCAGCCACAGTGAGCTACAGAGGAAGACGTAATGGGAAAGGGAGGCCAAGGCCTGATGGGTCAGCCAGAGCGCCTTCACAAGCCAGAGGTGGTAATTCAGGAAACCTCCCCCTTTTTTTTTTTACCTGCAGAGAGTACAGAGAATTCTGCAGCCTACCTGACTCCGACTACTTCCACATTCATGTCCTTTGCAGTCTCTAGCAGATGCCGGCAGGATTTAAGCGTGGCGCCGAACTTCATACTCGACCGGCAGGAGGACCTGGACTCATCAGTCGCTAGGCTCAAAACCATTCTGTGGAATGATGCGGGGATAAGAGAGCCCCTGAATTTGGTTTGCTACCATTACTACTGCCCTGACGTGGATGGCCCAGGATAGCCTGATCTTGTCAGACTGCATCTAGCAAAGGCAAGCAATGGAAAATCGTTCTGTCTTTTGCCTTGAAACTGTGCAAGGTCACCATAATTCGGCTATGACTTGATGGCACTTTCTACACACACTCTATTATCACCACTTCTATTGAGGGTTAGTGTTTATTTCACACCAACAGGGTGCGAGGTGCTGTACACTTAGAAGCACAGAAGTCACATAGCCAACAAAGATGCTATCTCAGGCTGCTTTGGGGGGAAATCTTGTATTTTGCATATGATTTTTTTTAATCACCTTTCCATATCCTCTTATTTGCTAATTACTTCTTTTTCCTTATATCCAAGAACTAGGTTATCAGTAAGGTAATGTGGAACAAAGACTTAGAATAATCAAACAGAGACTGTGGGATATTTCCCTCCAATTGGATAGATCTTGAGCTCACCTTGTCCCAGCAGCAGGGAACTACAACCAGAACTTTGCTCTGCCCTCATATCTCCATATGTTGGAATTCCCCAAACATCGTTGGAATTCCGCAAACACTGCTCAACTTAATGTTCTCCCATCGACTCTTCTGGATGGGAGAAACGCTCGCATTCCTTATGAGAAACGTCTCTGTCCATGCCACTCTAGCATGGTAGAAAATATTGAGCACGTCCTCTTATACTGTCAGTTTTGCCAGAACATTCGGAATGTATATATTACTCCACTTCTGCACAATTACCCTGGTAGATCAAGTCCATTTTATATTTCACTCTTGCTTGGTGACTGTTATAATGAAATCTTTTAAAGAAGTTAGATTTTGTGCCCTGGCATGCTTAATTAGGTAGAAGAATATGGTTTTATCAGAGCAATTTTAATTAAGAACCATATTTTATGTACAGTATATTTTTATATCTATATCCAGGGCTTTTTTTCAGGGGGAACGCAGTGGAACGGAGTTCCGGCAACTCTTGAAAATACTCGACAATAGTGCTTGAAAATAATATTATTTCAAAGAAACCTGTGTGTTTCTTCCTCATTTCCCTCTTGAGAGTTCCGCCACCTCTTTTCCCAGAAAAAACCCCCCTGTCTATATCCTATATTTTTACATCTATGATCTGAATCTAATGTATACATCTCGATAACTTCGATTTTGACTTCTGATCTCGGATCGTAACAATAAACTATATTAGACTTACAGGTAGGAGATCCGAGCACGAAAATCACATGGCACTACTCTTCTTGGCTGCACCAGTTTAGAATGCATATTCAAATATTTTCTCATTAAAAAAACTGCTGACATTTAGCAGACTCAGGTTTACAAAAGATGTCATATTAAACAGGAGTCATTGTGGATTTCTCTCTTGTGGGGAGAGCCACAGTGCCTTCATGATGTCAATTACTTTTATTTATTTATTTGCTTCATTTATGCCCCCACATTTCTCCTTAATGGGGATCTCAAAGCAGCTTACACCTTTTTGCTCTCTTCCATTTTATCCTCACAAGAACCCTGAGAGCAGGGCTTTTTTTTCTGGGGAAAGAGGTGGTGGAACTCAGTGGGTTGCCCTCGGAGAAAATGGTCACATGGCTGGTAGCCCCGCCCCCTGATCTCCAGACAGAGGGGAGTTTAGATTGCCCTCCGCGCCGCCGAGCAGTGCAGAGGGCAATCTAAACTGCCCTCTGTCTGGAGATCAGGGGGCGGGGCCACCAGCCATGTGACCATTTTCAAGAGGTTCCGGAACTCCGTTCCCCCGCGTTCCCGCTGAAAAAAAGCCCTGCCTGAGAGGCAGGTTAGGCTGAGTACATGGGTGGCCCAAGGTTCCCCAGTGAGCTTCCATGGCAGAGTGGGGATTTGAACTTTGGGTCTCACAGATCCTAGTCTAACGCTGTAACTGCTACACCACATTGGCTACACCACACACAGCCATAACAGACCGGCACCTGTTTTTAAGGCCCCACGTGCACATTTATTCATTTAAATGTTTGTTCATTACATTACTTTTAATTATCAGGCATTTTAAAGCACTGAAAATTTTGGGGAGAATAGGAAGGTGAGTTGATGACTTTCCAGGTAGCAGCCAATCAGCACTGTGCATGGCCAATTTCCTCTGCAAACTCACAGAACTGTCTTCTTTTCTTTTCCCCAGAACTCATCCTTGGCACAACCCAACCACTTATATAATGTTACACCTGCTCACACTCTCCCATATCAAGGGGAAGACTTCCACCTTAGCCTTTTCAATCTCCTGGTTTTTCTTTACAAAATCAGAACTAGAAATCTGTCCCCCCCCCACCCCCGAAACCATGCTGTATCCCAAAAAAGGCACTGTAACCTTTATGGTAATCTCAGTCAGTCAATACCTTTATTGGCATAAAATAAAATAAAATTAAATTAAACAAGCCTGTACATGGATATACAAAATAGCATCAGAACTTATATCCTACAATCCCTGACTTTCATTGCAATTAAAAGAAATCTCGCCACTGAGAGGGTAATATGGGGACACTGATCTGATAAAAGCAAAGAAACAAGCCTCACTTCTGGCAGAGTCATGAAACCTTAAACCTCAGATTACCTCTCTCTAAGGATTTCCATAGGGAGAGGTAATCTAAGGTTTAAGGTTTCATAGCTCTTGTTCTTGTTGCTCTTGACTCTTCTGTTCCCTGCTACGGTTCCAGCCCCTAGTCCTCCATATCCCCACGGATGCTGCATGTGCTTACCTGGCAGATGGGTGGCTCCAAGCTACTTTCCCAAGCTCCACTTCATTATCAAAAGTCATCAGCTGCACCCCTTGGCTGGCTGCATACCTGATCTGGGAGATCTGCTTGCAGGGACCTGTGCAGATGATCCTGTCTGATGGGACTCCGGCGCTTTTCACCAGTGCTAGCTCTGGCTGAAGGGAGAGAGTAAAAGGCATTAGAAGAGCTTCATTGTACGGACACTGTTAGGTTCATATGGGCTCTGGACTCCCTGGCAGCCAGAGACAAAGGCAGGCAGGCATTTCAAGCCGAACATCATAGACTGGAGACCCACTGTTGCCCCCCCCCCCCACCTGCAACAGAGCTCCCAGGCCAGCTGCCACTCTGTCCTTTGAGACTTTCTTTCCGTCGGCTTCCTGTGGATTCCTGCCCCCACCACAGCTTCCTAGCTAGTTCCCTGATGTGTCCAGCCCGATCATGTCCAGCTGGATGCTGGGAGCTCTGAATGGGAAACTTTGCCTCCGGCTTCCGGTCGGATCCTGGCTTTTCTCATCCGCTCTAAGGCCTGAGCCATCCCAGCACTTGGAGTAAAGACAGATGTAATGCAAGAGAGACAAACATTCTAGCAATACAAGCAGCAGACATAAGCCAGGCCCTTCCACCCCTGCTTCAGGAAGGCAACCCACTTTTTTTATTTGTGGAAGGACCAGACGCACGTCATCTGTTTATATGTTCCGATTCTTCATCAACTTGGGGGTGGGGGGAGAGAAACATTTTTAAAACAATTGTAACGCAGCTGCTGGAGACGTATGGGGACTAAACTAATCAGCAGCATTCATAGCTGCCTTTTACTGCAGATGTGCAGAATTACAAGATTGGTTGTTTTTTCAGAAATCCTCCTCCTGCCTGGAAAAATTAAAATTTGAGTCCAGTAGCGCCTTAAAAGGTATTTTCTGGGGTATAACCTTCCTTGAGACAAAGCTCACTTTGTCAGATACAAATGAGAATGAAGACGCTTCAGCCCTTGTATCCAGGCCAGAAGGTGGGACATTAAAATGGAAACCAGTGGGAGAACATTTTCATCTTCCAGGACGTTCCCATGCTGACCTAAGAATGCTGGGATTCTCTTACAGAGAAGCTCCAAAGGGAGATTACACTGGGAGATTGCCAAACTAGAATTCATGACAATGGACCCTCCAGGGCTCAACAGAGACATAAGATTCTTACCTCATTACCGATGCTGATTTTCTGCATTTCCCTCTATGTATTATCTCCTACCACTAATCAAGCTGATTATATTTTGCATTGTACCTCTGCATCCTGAACACCCCTCCCACCTTCCGACCTGAATTTAAGGGCTGATGGATCTTCATTCTCATTTGTATCTGAGGAAGTGGGCTTTTACTCACAAAAGCTTACACTCTAGAAAAGTTTGTTGGTCTCTAAAGTACTACAGGACTTAAATTCTGTTCTGCTACTGCAAACCAACATGGCCACCCGCCCAAGAGGAAATTATACACTTATGCTGATTATCTTGAGAACGCTTTCAAAACATCCCCAACAAAGAACACAAAGTGTCTTTCCACCCAGAATGAAAGAGCAAGAGTCCAGTAGCACCTAGTGACAGCTTTCTTCAGGTGTATCTGTGACTCACGAAAGCTCATATCCTACCACAAATTTTGTTAGTCTTATAGGTGCTACTGGACTCTTGCTCTTTCCTACTGATACAGACAGACTAACATGGCTACCCGTCTCGATCTACACCCAGAATGGAGAATTTCTTCTGCAATAGATGCAAAAGGATCTGGCAAATGGATCTGGGGCAAGGGCCACCTTAGATTTGTGGATCACAATTAGACCATGAATATTTATATAATACTCAGATCAGAAACCTATTTATGTAAGGAAACTAGCAATGCCTTTTGTAAAAAGAATGTTGTTGTCATCAACATAATGTTTTGTATGAGCTACTTCTTGTTAGCAATAGGATCTTCAAAGATCAATGCATGTGGAGGGGTTCTTGTCCATGTGGATAAGCCCCCCCCCCCTTCTCATGCTGCTAGGATCATGATCCAGATAGCAGAGCATCACTGGAGCTGTGCGCACCTTATGCTGAATACCATATCTAATAATAAAGTGGCCAAACTCCACAACAGAAACAAAAGCAGGAAAAGCCAGACCTCCCCCATACTCAAAGTGAGCCCCCATACTCAATGCACTTCGTAAACTAACTAAAAGAGGAACACCTGTTTTTAAACCGTCTGCACAGGACTGAGCATGCTCCAGAATCGGTGGAATGTTCAGCATTGGTTAAAGAGAGAAGGGGAGGGGCCTGCTCCAGCTGCCGAGTGCTTACAGAATCCAGGCCGGGGGGGGGGGGGGCTTCCAAATCACTTCTCCCTCCTGCAATTCCTCACAGGCCCTCAGTGTAATATTAGAATAAAACCCAGATTCCTTTTCAAGGGAGCCTCAGTCTCCTAACGTTCGCCACGCTCCTACCTTATTGGCACATCCAAATCCAGCCCCCAGCCTTGCCAGCATCTGGACCACTCCCTTACTGCGGTTACACTTTGGAGCATAGAAGGGCTTCACCCGGGGCAAAGCCTTGAGAAGGCGCAAGTGTTTCTTCACCACATCCCCAAGATCTGCCACAAAGAAGGCCTCTCGGTTGCCCTGGAGATCAGGAAGGAAATTCAGCAGTCTTATTTCTGAAGCAAATCACCCAATTTATTTTAAAAAGTTATATTCAGTTATTCAGACAGTTAACACTTACGGCGGCTTACAGGACACGTGGTCACCTCTAGTTAGGGCTGAATGTATTTCACTGCAACTGGACTGGAGTGTTCCAGATTATAAACTCCCACTCTAATGATACGCTGCACTCTGGACGCAAGCTGGGGCGGCCTTGGCTTCAGGGCCCTCCCTACCACTCTCTGGCCAATGCCTGCCGGCTCTAGGGCCTGAGGCATGGCTGTGGCCACCCGTCATGCTCCCAGCCCACATGGGGGGTTGTTGCCAGGCCTTTCCATTGTGCTGGGCCTTCCCGGGCCTCCAGAGAGCCGCACTGGCCTTCCTGCCACCAGGCTGGGCCTTCCCGGGCCTCCGGAGGCCTCGAGGAAGCCACCGAGGTGACAGAAGACAAACCATGTTGCCGAGGGCTCCATTCTTATTCCCGTGTACTGCACCTGTGCAGGGATAAAAAGTGAGTCATCGGCAACATGATATATTGTCGAAGGCTTTCATGGCCGGAGAACGATGGTTGTTATGGACTTTCCGGGCTGTATCGCCGTGGTCTTGGCATTGTAGTTCCTGATGTTTTGCCAGCAGCTGTGACTGGCATCTTCAGAAGTGTAGCACCGAAAGACAGAGATCTCTCAGTGTCAAACTGTGGAGAAGATGTTAGCAGGTAATTTATATCTACTCAGGAAGATGGGTTTGGGTTGCGTCATCCTGTAAGAGTTTCCCAGGGTGTGGAATGCTAATGCTTCACTGTATCCTGAGGAGGTTCTTTTGCATATGGATTGATGCTTGATATGCTAATCTTATCTGCAGGGCTATTGTAAGATGTGGAGTATTTTGTTAGCCTGGTTTTTTCAGGACTGGAAACCATGCTCTATTCATTCTTAAAGTCTCTTCTTTCCTGTTGAAGTTGTGCTTATGCTTATGAATTTCAATGGCTTCCCTGTGCAATCTGACAAAGTAGTTGGAAGTGTTGTCCAGTACTGGAAGTGTTGTCCAACATGGTTTGCCTTTTATGTCTTACAATGCTGTTTTCCACCTAAATACGGTCCCCAAAGCAATGAACATAAAAACATTTGAACATTAAATAGCATCCAAATACACAGGGCTTTTTTTCTGGGAAAAGAGGTGGTGGAACTCACTGGTACCATATACGCGCAAAGCGCACTCGCCTCCTGGAACCGCGCAATGACATCACTTCCAGGAAGTGACATCATTGCACAGGGCGGAGCCACCCCCCAAAGGATATAAAAACAAAAGATAAGGAGGCCAGGCTTAGCTCTAAAGAATTAGAAGTGAGCTGGCTGGGTTTAAATGCCCCTTTACGTGCCGCTGTGCAGCGGCACAGAAAGGGGAATTTAAACCTCTGCTTCCACTGCCTGGCCAGGCAGCAGAAGCGAGCGGGCTGGGTATAAATGCCCCTTTCCGTGCTGCTGCTAGTGGAGGTGAGATATATATATCATGAAATGCAAAAATGTTGTTTTACTGATGACCTGTGTGTAAGTTTAGTGTCCATGCCCATTGCAGGTGCGGAAATAGCATGGGAGAAGCCCACCTCTTTCTGAATGCCAATCTGAATTGGTCCTTGCATGCCTGGGAATTGTGTTCTGAGCAAATGAATTCACAACCCATGTCTGATCATTAGGAGCCAAGGAGGACACAAGAGAAATGTAACCTGGAGCTAGGCTTTCAGTCATAGGGGAAATTGACCCAGTCGTCCTTTCTCCGTCTAGCCTGCCTCAGAGGATAAAGCCATCCATTAGAAGAAGCCCAAGTATAAACAGAACAGATTTTAAGCAAAAGTCAACATTCGGCAATGAGAAAAGCCAAATGGAGGCCTACAGAAGGGAAGGCTGATGTTATGGAAGGATTGAAACCACGTGTACCAGATGGAATTGGCATTGCAGAGCAAGTTACAAGCTTCAGGGTGCTCATGGACACAGCCTTATTACTTGAAAAGTAGGTTCATGTGGTGGTTAAGAACACCTCCTATCAGCTGCATTTAGTTTGCCATCTCTCTGGTTTCTTAGACTCTGCTGATCTGGCCATGCTGATTTGCACTTTTGTAACCTCATGGCTGGATTACTAGATGCACTCTCCATTGGGCCACCCTTGAAGACAGTCCAGTAACATCTACTGGTTTAGAGTGAGGCAGCCCAATTATTGTCTGGGGGTAGTCAATGGGAACATGTATTACCCATCTGAAAAGAGCATAATTAGCTGCCAGTTTGTTTCCGGAGTCCATCTCTCCTTTAAAACCCCTCACAGTTGAGCAGCCACATATCTACAGGTGCTACATATCTATGTCCCTGTCCACTCCCTACACACTTCAGCTTGTTCTCTCATTTGAAGTAGCCTGCCTGGCATCAACCAGAGCCCTTGTGCCTTTACCACTGTCGCTTCCAAGGGGGCCACAGAGTCAGAGGGGCAGAGAGGTCAGGACCCTGAGTATCCGTCCTTTCCACTGCTCTGGTGCTATCCCTTTGATGTGTAGATGGCTACTCTCATGGAACCTTCCTTCCAGCTGACACTTCCCCTTTCTCTCTTCTGCATCTTGCAACCAGGAGAGCAAGCTGCACTCTCCTGCCTCTCTATGCATCCAAGTTTAGCTAGTTAGTTTAGAACGCTATCTCTACTTTATCCTGCCCTGAATGGAGTTCCTTTTAATAAGGACTCATACTTCTTTACTGAAGATAAAATGAGGCTCTGTGTGAACATTCTTTCTAAGCAGAACAAATGCACTTCTGCTGTACCTTCTATGCACTCTGCCTAACACACACACACACACACACACTTATGAACATCTTCAAAGGTTACATTTTTAAAGCCCTGGGAGTCTTATGAAGCTCTGGTTGGCAAATCCCTCCGCTGCCGACAACCTGGAGATCTACTGGGGCTGTGTTCTCAGGTGAGCTTGCTCCTTGCTGCTTTTACCACCTGTTTGTGGGGGGAGTGTGCATGGAGGGCCTCTTACCGTCTGGAAAGCCTCCGTTAGGAGATTCTCCAGGAGGTCCTTGGTGGTGAAGCCTTCCTCCACCAGCGTGATGTCCAATTCATCCAGGTAGCCGGCCATCGTCACCATCAAGGGAGGATCTTGTTTCTCAAGTCTCTGTCAGGAGGGGGGGTATAGTTTTTAAGTATGCAACACACTGCAAAAGAAAGGGAAAAGAAAGCACAGTTCAGATCCTTCTCAAGCCATCCAAGCCAAGGGAAGATGTCAAGCAGCAGCCTTTCCACCGTGCATCTCCAAAGCCTTCTTCCCTACCAACCACAAAGGCTAGGAAATTTTTTCCCTGTACCTGAAAACTGAACTTCTTAGAGGTATGATAAAGCGGTCACCTTGCTTTAGACTGACTGGCATAGTGTAGTAGTTAGAGCGTTGCGCTAGAATCTGGGAGACCCAGGTTCGAATCCTCGTTTTGCCATGGAAGCTCGCTGGGTGACCTTGGACCAGTCACACTCTCAGCCCAGCCTAACCTACCTCACAGAGTTCTTATGAGGACAAAATGGTGGGTAGGAGAACTATGTAAGCCTCTATCAGTCCCTACTGGGAAGAAAGGCAGACTATAAATGAAGTAAATAAATTAATAATCTACCCCAGCAAACTTTTAACATGCTCAGTTTAGCCTCTTCTCCCTGATCTTGGACCTCACCCCTCCCAGTCCCATTATGAAAGCATTGGATGCTGTTTGGATAGAATTTTTGCAGGTCCCACCCCCATCAGGGCCATTTCCCTTGCCTCAGCCTCTGTGGCAGCCATCCCCTTCCCCACACACAAGAGGGATTTTCAGTCTTTTTTAAAAATGCTAATTGGCAGACTGCTACAGTACTACATTTTTTAACCATCTATTTCAACAACGTAACAGTTCCCAGCTTCCATTTAAATAAAGTAAGTCTCCCACTCTTTTTCTTCAGAAAAAGAAAATGGTGCAGACTGCACATTTCCATGTATAGCACAACAATGAAAAGGCTAGAGGCTTAAAAAAATAATGAAAGTTGAGAACTAGTACACTGTTGCAATGCAAGCCTAAGGACACCTTCCTGGGAGTACGCCTCACTGAGGAGACCTCGGCAGGACTATGAGTAGACCTGCATAGGATTGCAGTGTCCAAAGCACAGAACGTATCTTGTGAAAACACACACAAACATGCATCTGACGAAGAGAGCTGTGGTTTTAGGAAGCTACAAATAAGTTGGTTAGTCTTAAAGGTGCTACTGGACTCTCTACTATTTTGCAACTACAGACTAACACAGCTAACTCCTCTGGATCTACACACACACAGACTTTGAACTTCACTGGTCCTCTGTCCCATTCCTGCACTCAAAAACCCAAGGTTCTGACCCAATACTGTAGGGCACCTGCAGTCATTTTCTACCTTGCACTATACTCTCTTATGATAAAGCAGCTTTTGTTATGCTGAAAAGACACCCTTATAAAGGGTAGGTACACGTGAACACGTAACAGCTGTCTTATACTGACCCTTGGTCCATCAAGGTCAGTCTGAGTAGACTGCCATTGGCTCCCCAGGGTTTCAGGCAGAGGTCATTATTACCCACTTCCTTTTAACTGGAGATGCTGGGGATTGAACGTGGGACCTTCTGCATGCCAAGCAGATGCTCCACCACAGAGCCACAGCCCCTCCCCTTAAAAGGGAAAGTTTTCTCCTCTGTTTCAATGCAAAAGGGGTTCTACAGTTAATATTTCAATAGGCTTTTAAGCAAATACAGGGCACCATGCACCAGTTTGTCTCTGAAGCAGGGCGTGGAGTGAAGGGACCATTCCAAGCTAAGGATGCCGAGTACAAAAGTGCGCCTGATCTCTGGGGCTTCTCCCGCTGCCTATGAAGCCTGAATCTCCAGTCCCTCCCAGTCCCATGGGTTCCCTCCAAGAACTGCAGGCGGCCTCACCAGATCCCGAAGCCTTCCTCCTTCCCGGGTGGCTAGGTGTAATGCCAGGGGGGTTCTCCGGTGAACTCTGAGCTTTTGCAACACCCCGAGGCGCAGTTGCTGCTGGGGATCCGAGATCTCTGTAAAGGGGAGGAAATTGGGGGAGGAAGACCCGTGTCATCACTACTAGGATGTGATGTTTAGGCAGACAAACCAGGAGAATCTGCCCCTACCCATCCAGTCCCATCACCCCTGTTCTAGCAAACCAGTCCTCTTCTTCTCCCCACTACCTCCCCTAGACTCCACCCCCCCACCCTGCTAACACTGCCCACACAGATGGCCCACTTCCCCCCTCCACCCACCTTAAAAAGCATTTAAACGGATTTTGCCCATGGGTCTCCCAAGAGTAAATATAGGCTTCGGCAGTGGCTGCTGCTCCTCCTCCTCCTCCCCCCACTCCAAAGCCTACACCATGCAAAGCTGCACCAGCCAATCTTGCCCTCCGGAGGCATGCCGGCCCCTTATATATGCGGCTCCCCCTCCCTCTCTGCCTCACAAGGGTAGCCTTGGCAACCGAGCCCAGCAATCCGATTGGATGAGGGAGATCAAACAGAGGCCAAGCACTCCATCTCCCTCTCCCCTGTCATCTTCCGCACTCAGGTATAGCTAGAGGCTGCTGGAAGACTGGGGCTTTGGGGAAGGGGGGCAATTCTCGCATTCAATGTCTCAGGCTGCTTTGGTGGGGGGGTTAATGCTTTTCCAGCAGGCTAGACTGGCCTCCCACAGCATTTGTCCAAGAGCCCTGCAAATGCTAGAAAGGACCCTTTGAAACTGTTGGGTGCAGCCACTAGAGACAGCCGTTGCTCTCTTCCAGCTACGATTCTCAAGTGTTTGTGAAAGTGACAGGTACCCCTTCTCTAAACACAAGGTTTGTGAGCTTTTGAGTAGCCTTGAATTTAAATATAATAATTATTTTTTAAAAAATAGCTTTCATGGCTGGCGAAACCCCTATATTAGACCGTGAATTTGTGGTGGGATGTAAGGCAGGCAAATATGTTAACTCTGGACCCTGCCCTTCCTGGATCCAGACTAGCGAGGCAGAAGGCAAAATGCCTCCAAGATCATCTGCCACGAAGCTCCCTGTGTGATTCCTTGGGCTGTTCGTTTCCATTCAGACTAACCTACACCACAGGATTGTTGTGAAATTAAATGGAGGAGGGGAGAATTATGTGAGCTGCTCTGAGCTCGCTCGTTCTACCCTTCCTTCCTGTATTTATACCCCGTCCTTCTCCCCAATGGAAATTCAAAGCGGCTTACGTTGGTCTCTTTGCGTCCATTTTATTCTCACAACAACCCTATGAAATAGGTTAGGATGAGAGTGTGTGACTGGCCAAAGGTTACCCAAGCAAGCTTCTATGGCAGATTCGAACCTGGGCCTCCCAGATCCTAGTCTAACACTCTAACCACAACACCACACCGTCTCTTCCTTAGAGGGAAGGAAAAGATAAATGTATCATAGAAAGGCAGATGTGTCCTGAGTGTGCTTTTTTGTCCAAGATAGTGAGTAAGGTGTCCTCTTCATAGGTACTGACAGCTTAACTGAAACATGTGAGATTAGTTTGTAGGCTGTAGCTACAGTAATGCTGCATGCACACTCAGAGTATTCATTGTACTATAGTGATTATTCCCAACAGGACTGATTTGTCTACACAGGAGAATCCACGACTACTTAAAGCACAATGACAGTGCAGTATCCAATGATGAGTGGATGCAGTCTTAATTTGTGCTGCCAGCCTGGTTTAATTGCTCTTGGCCAACGGGGAGGAGCGGAGATAGTCCTGATGCTGTTGAAGGGTTAATCCTTTCCTGACTCTTCCCTGCCCCTCACCTATGTTCAGTCATAGGGCCAGACTGGGGCAGATTTGGAGGCAAAAACAGCCCTGGAAAAGGCCCTGCCTCCTGGAGGAAGAAAAAGGAGGCAGAAGAGCAGACCGCCCGCCTTGCACAGGGTGACGGCTACTGGCTTACCCAGGGCTGCCAGCTTGTGCCCACTTCACATAGGGCCACCCCTGCAAGAGTTAAGTCTAGCCCCACTCAGGGCTGGGGGGGGCAGCACCCCAGGCCATGGGTCCACCAGGATTTTCCCAGTGTCCTTAATAGAGAATCTGCCCCTGGCTCCACACACCAGCTGTCCAATTCTCCACATGCCTGCGCTGAGGAGACAAGCCATGTTTAGCAAACATGTTCAAAAACTCAGATGTGTACGAAAAACGATGCACTGAGCCGAAATTTAATTAAACTGCAGCATCTAATGTGCATGCAGAGCATAACCATGTATATATTTGACTCAAAATTAGTGCTTTCTTTCTCAGATTCCATGATCACTCACAGAAATTCTGCCATTGGTCTAGAAAGAAAAGGTTGGCTGAAAACCCTAATGGAATTGATTTCTCCCTGGAGGTTCTCCAAAACACAAAAAGGGAAGCCAATATAATTAGCTATTAGGAGAAAGAAAGTTTGCCAGACATGTAGAAGTTCTGTATATCAGAGAAATAATAACTATCTACACCGGGATTGTCCAACCAGGACTCCACAAGCATACATCAAGCCTTCTGTGACATTGTACAGGTCCTTTTCCTCCCCCAAATTAAAATTATTAATTGGTACTAATTTTTTCCCTTGAATTTTGTAACCGTTAAAGAAGTCACTTAAACAGTTTTTACTTTCCTTTACTGGGGAGGGGGACAAAGAGAAGAGTCTGGGGCCTCTCGGAGACCTCATAACACAATATGGCTTCCTCAGTCAAAGGCAAGTTGAAAACTTCTCTTTTATTTATTTTAGTTATTTATAGTCTGCCTTTTCCATATAGGCCAAAGGTAGATTACACAGGATAAGCTGATGCAATCCACAAACAGCTACTTGTTAATGCTAACAGTTACCACCATGTGCGGATAACTTTGGACCAAGGCTGCCATGCTTAGTTGACAAGTCACTTAGATTATTAATTGCTTAAAGGCTGTTTTGATCAATTAAAAACTTGATCCCCAGTTAAACAGAAGCAGATTAAAACAAACAAACAAACAATATTTTCCAGTAACAGCTACCAGGCTCGCCAAACCTGCAGGTGACAGGTGCCTTTTTACAAGAAACATTCTGTCTTTTCTCCTGTATAGGAAGGAAGGCCTCTTCTAAACTGGCCCTTTCTGTGACTTACTTCTTCTAATAAAAAGGAAGGTTTTTTTCTTCAGAGCCATCCTGTTATGCCTATAAAAATGCAAGTAACAAATTAACACATTAATCATTCGATTAATCAACATTTTATCTTAAGAGGATGACACCTGATCAAGAATGCAAGCTGAACCCCCGCCCCCATCCCCTTTCATTCTACTCTAGATAATGTTCAACATTCCTTCTCTGTTTAACTTCAGTTTTTATTTTTCTATTGCATCTTTTAATTTTGCCTGGGAGAGGAATTTAAAATGCACTCAATTCTCCAATGCCAATGCTGATTTGGCATCTCTGAATCTTTGCTGGAAGGGAAGGTAGAGGTTTTAGTTGTTCAAACTTCCTCCTTTCTGTGATAACCAGATTATCTGAGCAAGATTCAGGTCCAGCTGCACTCTAAAGATACTATATCTAACAAAATAAGCTATAACTCTCAAAAGCTCATACCCGGGAAGTGTGGTTGGTTTTCAAAGTGTTACTGGACCTGAATCTTGCTCAGATAATCTGGTTATCACAGGAAGGAGGAAGAATGAACAACTAAAACCTTGCACTTCTAGTACAGACCATCATGGTTACCCACCTGAAACAGATTTGAGATGCAGCAAGACCAAGGGGGTGGGGGGAGCCAGTGCATCTGTCCTGGCCTTGACGGTGGCCTTCTGAAGAATTCCGACTTTGCCAAATCAAATACTCTTGTTTATGCAGGGAAGGGATTAATCAACACCTGTCACATTCCCTCCCACATGCTGCAGATCATCGCAAGAAAGCAAAGTGTGGAGCCAACAGCCCTCCACACATTGTCTAACTCCAGTATCCAATATTTGTATACTGCCTCTGAACCAGGAGGTTTCATTTAGTTATTTCTGATAGACAATCTTCCTCCTTTTTGAGTGCATTAAATGCATGCTGTCAAGAAGGTATGCTTTGTGGAGGTTTTGTTCCCAACTCAACTACTAAATGTCTAAGAGCCAAGGTACAAATGACAAATTACATGAGGACTGCACGTGAAGGGAGTCACAATGTTAGCTGGGAAGCTGAGTTTTAGAAGAGATCAGAAGGCTTTGTCAATTTCCCCTCTCTACAGAGCCAGGGAGATGCTGCTCAGAGGGTTTGTTTATTTCTTCTTTGCCTCTTAGAAGGGGAGGTGAAACTGACAAAGCCTTCCTGAGGCAGAGAGGAAATTAACAAACCCTCTGAGGAGCATCTCCAGGCTCTATAGAGAGGGGAAATTGACAAAGCCTTCCGCTTTTAAAACTCAGCTTCCCGGCTAACGCTGTGACTCCCTTCACGTGCAGTCCTCGCGTAATCCGTCATTTGTAGCCTGGCTCTAAGAGAACATTACCTCAAAAACGATATTCCAGAACTCTTCTCTGGTAACATTCCAACAATATAATAACCAAAGTGCAGTTCACAAATGTTCCATTATAACTCCCTAAAGTGTTAGAAACATTTTTTTTACTGAAAGCAGCAAACGAATAGATTGTGGACACAGACTGTCATAATGTTATGGTGATCTGGCAGTTCCTGTTTTTTTTATTTATAAAAAAAATCTGGTGAAGGGGGAAGAAATGGTGGCCACAGCGGACCAAGGCATGGAGAATACTGGGGAAACTGCTATGTAGATGCTCCATTGCTGCTGCCTCTGTGCTTCACAGCAACAAAAGCTGCACAGAGAATCATCTTAATGTGGAAGCAGCATCTCTTTCAGCCTATCCTGCCTCACAGGATTGCTGTGAAGGTAAAATGTAGGAAGGGAGAACCACAGACACCACACCAGAGCTCCTTGAAGGAAGGAGATAAAAAAGCGTAAGACATAACTGTAACGTTCAAAGTCTTGCTCTTGCATATGAAAATGAAATCCAGCCCTCAAGTCAGAGTTGACTTATGGCTACCCCTGGTTGGGTTTTCACAGCAAGATACTAAAAGAGATAGTTTGCCATTGCCTGCCTCTGCCACCCTGGTCTTCATTGGAGGTTTCCCATCCAATTACTAACCAAGGCCGACTCTGCTTAGTTTCTGAGATCTGATGAGATCTGATCTATCCAGGTCAGAAGGACTCATGGATCTATTCCAGAATAAACTGCCTACCCCCAAAAAACAATGCCTGTAAAGATAATTTGGGTTGGTTACTTTTCATTACCCTTAATGTCTGTTGAGACACATGCACCAGAGACACCATCATGTGATCTGAAACGGGAATGAAGCCCTACTGGGAGCCCCTGAAAGTCTTTGTTTCTTCTCTATAAAACATTGTGTGTCCCCGAATCCAATGCCCTCTACAGGACTGGACCTACTCAGAGGCATGGAGCACAAGCCACAGGGGGAGATTTGCCCCACTTGTTCATTTCAACCGTCTTGCAAAACACAAGTTTTACTGAGAAAGGCAGCAGGGTAGCTCTGAGCAGCAAACAATGTTTCATGGTGTAGTGGTTAGACTGTCCACTGGTGGTTAGACTAACTACTGTGGTTAGACTAACCACTGGTGTAGTGGTTAGACTGTCCAGTTAGCACCAGGGAGCATGATGCCAACCCAAGAGATTTCCAAGGCAAGAGATGGAGAGAGGTGATTTGTCATTGCCTAGCTCTGCATAGAAATCCTGGATACCCTTGTTGATCTCCCTTCCAAGTACTAACCAGGGCCAACATTGCATAGCTTCCGAGATGTGGCAAGATCAAGCCAGCCTGGGCCATCGAGTTCAGGACAAAGATCCTGTTAGGTTTCCAAGGCAAGAGGTGAACAGAGATAGTTTGCCCATTGCCTGCCTCAGCATAGCAAACCTGGACTTCTTGGGTGGTCTCCCATTCAAGTACTAAGAGAGGCTGACTCCACTTAGCTTCCAAGGTATGAGGAGACTGGGCTAGCCTGGGCCATCCAAGTGAAGAGAGATTTCGGTTCAAATCCCCACTTGGGCCACTGGGCTTTCTCGCTGCCTAACCTACCTTACAGGAAGGTTTGTGAAGATCAGATGGCAGGGGGAAACCAGACATGTTTCTTGGCTCCTGGGAGGAAAGACAAGATAAAAAAGAAAAGAATAGGGAAATAGATCTCCAGCTTCAAAAGACCACAGAAAAGTGAACCAGGCCCTTGCCACAATTCCCGATAGCTTTGGCTGTTATTCACAGATGGGAGCACAGCAGTGTCTCTTCAGGATTGCAACTGCTCTGAAGAACACCTTTAAATTTTTTTTAAAAACATACTGGCTGAAAAGTGAAGCTTCACATTTATGTGAATAGCCCTGTTGTTTTACTTAGAATAATTTCTGTCATACTGGCCTCAGAGACTCAATGCCAAGTCTGAAAAATTGGCAGATGATTTCAAGTGGCTATGAAACCACGTAATCTAAGCAGCCTGGCTGTAGAGAAGGTGGGAAAGAGGTGGGGGGACGACGACAAAGAAACCCAACTGGCACTGCCCTTGAAATCAGGTTGTGGGGAGAGAGAGAGGAGAGGGCCAGAGAGGCAGGAGGACACTAGCAAAGAAGGTTAGGCCCAAACCTCCCCAGGGCTGAAGGCCAGGAGGGGCTGGGCACCTTTGGACACTGGAACCTGTGTCAGACAGCCAATTCCTCCATGGCTTCTGTCTGTCTTGAGCAGCCAAGGCCTTTCCCCTGAGATTTGGGCAGCTCTACTACTTGGTGCCAGGGGCTTCATGGCCACCTCCACCACAGACTACTCTGTGGGCAAGGGTCACTTTTGCAAGATCATATTCTGTCTTTGGTGTTCAGAGTAGACAGCATCTATCCCTTGTGCGGCTATCAAACTATTTGTTTTTTTAAAATGTGCTGAAGCGATACTTGGGATGGCAATATTGCATAGTAGTGCCAATGCTCAGCTAGGGATGTGGGCCATAGGATGGTTTGCAAGGATGCAGAGATTGCACTGCACGTATAACAAGAGCATCTGCTGCAAGGGACTCTGACCAACTACCTAGGATGCAGCATCCCAAACCAGAAGCTGAACATCTGGGGAAGAATGGAAGGGTAGCCCCACTCCCTCTTCCCAGGCCCAGTCCATATGTGAAGAAGAAGGTGGTAGAATCGACTGCACCAGACTCACAGGTGGCAGAGTGGCACTGACTTTCCCTTTATATCCCAAACTCCCTGCAAATGGAAAGTTAGTGCAACAGGGAGAGAGGCCCTTGCATGCCATGTGGTTTACTAGAAGCCCTTGCCTGCGGTTTGACACTGTGAAGTCCCCAAAGCACATCACTGGCCTGCCATCTCATGCCCCCCTCACACAGGATTGCCAACCTCCAGGTGAGGCCTGGAGATTTTCTAGCATTACAACTGATCTCCAGACGACTGAGGTCAGTTCCCCTGGAGAAAATGGCTCCTTCGGAGGGGGTACTCTATAGCATTATACCCCTCCCTACTCCAACCTCAGGCCCCACCTCCAAATCTCCAGAAATTTCCAACCTGAAGTTGGCAACCCTACATAAACCAGGCTGAGCGCCTGCTGAAACACCTACAGGATTCTTTCCGAATCGACGGAAGGAAAGGGTGGCGGAATGGGGGTTAAATAAAACGAAGGGTTTCCCCCTTGCAGAGCAACACACGGAGAGAACCTTACACGTCAGAAAGGACCGCCCTACGGCAAGACGCGCGCTCTGGAGGGATGCGCAGGCGCAGAACCTGCATCTTTCCCCTTCGGTCAGTGATGTCGCTTTCCAATCAGAGCCGAGAAGGTGCGTTCTCCCAAGCTTATTGGCTGAGGAGCGTGACCGGCACGGGGGGACGGGCCAATAGAGAGGCGCGGGGGGCGGGCTTGCCGGCGCATGTCTTCTCTCCGGGCGGACACAGCGGGAGGTCGCGGCGATGGCTCCGAGCGCGGAAGGCGGAGAGGGAAGCCTCGGCCGGGGGGTGCGCAAGGGCATCCGGGCTGTGCTGCTGGGACCGCCTGGGGCTGGAAAGGGAACCCAGGTGAGAGGACTCAGGTGTCCGAGAGTCCCAGTCCTCTCCCCCTCCGGAGGAACCCCGGCGTTCTAGCAGTTTTAAGGTTGCCATCTCTGGGTTGGGAGAGTCCTGGAGATTTTGGGAAGTAGCCTGGTGGAGGGCGGGGTTTGAGGAGGGAGTAGACCCCAGCCACAGAGTCCACCTTCCATTTTCTCTAAGGAAACTTTGGTGCCTGGTGATCAGTTGTAATGCTGGGATTCTCCAGGTCATACCTGGAGGTTGGCAATCCTTGGTCATGTGGGGAGCCTGAGGCCCTTTCTCCTATGCTGGAGGCCCTGGAGCCTGGAGTTCCAGCGCGCACAAGCCCCTGCCTTGTAGTCCGTAGCAGGTTCACATGTGCAGGGAGAAAATGAGGCGGGTTGAATGGGGCCGCAAGAGGTGAGTTCCAATCCTGAAAGCGCCTTTGCATGGGTGGGGGGGGGGGAGTCCATGCAAGCAGAAAACTAGTACAGCACGCGGGAGACATAAACCTGGCTCTTCTAGTATATCTTACTGTGCCGGTTTTACTTGCTTTTAGCCCTGGGGGCATTCGCTGTGTGGGCCTTCCCTTTGCGGCCCGTTCTGCGGGGTGGAGAGAGGAAAAGAATGCCAGAAGCGAATAGGGAAAGCGCCCAGAAGTGCCCAGATTAGCAGCTGGTATCTGAATGGACCTGCTCCTAAGGGCGTGGAAGTTTTGCAGCGGATGGCTTTACTCCTAAAAGAAGTTTTACATGAAATGCATCTGGACTGTTTAACCTCTTTAAGCATTATTTTTAAGAGGCAAACTCTTTTGCTTCCTCCATCTCTTGCCTCTGTGAAACAGGCCTGGTGTCTTGATTTGGTTGTGCCTCCAGCACATAAACACCTGGTGTGGTTGCCTTGTGCATTTTCTGTGCTTGCTCTGTACAGCTCCTGGCACCTCCTAGGAAAAGCAAAGTTGAGCTTTCCTGATTCCTTGCCACTTGAAGCAATAGTCCTGGGAGGAGCCTTGGGGGGGGGTGAAGATGCTTTGTGTGCATCTGTGTGCCTTGTATGTTTTCTCACACATAAAAGTACTAACTGCTTGTAGGAAGAGCATTCCCAGGGGTAAAAATTGGGGAGAGTGGCAGTCCTGTATGGTATGTGGAAGAAATGACTGGTGCACAGTGTCCTTTCCTATTTTCTTGTTCCCTCTGGGGAACCAGTGGTTTCACTTAAAACCAAGCCTTTCAAAATACTGACTGCTTTTGGGGCAAGGTTCCTACCCCTGTGCAACTAAATGTTCCCTGTGTGTAATCTTCCTTCTGCTCTGTTGTAAGGCAAACAGTCTGCCCTTTGTGCTGTCTTGGGTGAGGCCCTGTGGCGTGTCTGAAGTAATCTCTCAAGTTTTTTTTAAACAACTTTTATTGCAAAACCAGCTTCCTTCGCTATATTTTGTTTATATTAGGCTGAAAAAGTAATTCCCAAATGGCTGGCAACTTTAATGAAAAGTTCTCATGGACCTGAAGAACTTGCCTACAGAGGAGGCTGCCCAGTGTCTCTGTTTGCTTTACCACTATAGCATTGCTTACTTGAGATCAGATTCTCTTGGGTTATGTCATTTTGCCCGTTCTCTGCATTGGAGATGATTAAACGATCCAGTCACCTGCTGCAGAGAATTGCCAGCCCTCAGGAGGCTGTATCTTGTGTCTATGTGTGAGTCACTGTTCTTGGCTGGTCTGCTTCTAATAAATCCTGACATATCTTTATGTATGTAAGAGTGAAGTGTGTCTGCAAACTTTCTTTTAGAAAGTGTTCCTCAGCTATAGGATGTTTGGGAGAAGCTGCTTTCTCTTTGTTTGAGAAAAGACAGGTGAGGTTAAAGGTTGGGCATTCTGGGGCCATCTCTGACCTGCCTTTGTCCTGTTACTTAATCCCCCCTCCAACTCTCTCCCATTCCATTAGCAGTCCTCCCTCTCCTCTCTGCCCCACAATGCCATCAGTTCTAGGTAAGGGCAGTAGTTTTTGTCTGCTAACTGTGTAGCCCCTAGCACACTGAATACTACGTCTTTTACTCAGCTAGCATGTCTCCAAGCTTCTGGCTTGGAGAATTCTTCCATTGCAAGTTTTCTGCTGAAGAATTCCGTGTAACTTGGCAGTCTACATACTCTTTTATCATTAAAAACTGGTCTAATGAAAGATCCTGTGTGATTAAAGAAAAACATTATTACAATATTGTTGTTTGGTTTCCAGGGCGTAGCAATCCCTCACAGAGGGTATTCATGCACTGCGGGTGCTAACACCTGGTTTTCTTCCCTTCTCTAGGTGTTATATGTATAGTCACCTGATCTTGCAACTGGTAATTCAGATAGTATTTTGTGCTGTTTGCAGGCTGGTGATTACGATCCCTCTTCCTCTGTTGGGAGGTGAATGTTTACCACAACCGAACTGGAGAGGGCAGTGCAGGCTTCACTCAGACTATTCTTCACATAACATAATTTAATTGCTGAAGAAGTGATATGGCTGCTAACATAAATGGCTTTGGAACGGCTTAGAGAAATTCATAGCTGCTGATGTACCCGCCCTGTGTTAGCCACAATACATGGGGGGCAAACTGGACATTTAACTAACAGGGGAAATTCCTAGTGAGCAGCCGGCAAGTAGAGCCAAGTCCCAGGTGCTCTGCAGGCACTTCTTGGCACAGATCTGGTCAATCACCCATTGATGGGTGTCAGCTCATCTGAGCACATCAAGCTGCTGCTTTATACTGAATCAGACGATTGGTCCACCAACGTCAATGTTGTCTACTCCAGGGTCTCAGGGGAAGGTCTTTCACATCACCTACTAACCAGAGGAGGAGGATGCAAGGGGTGGGCCAACACCCATCAATGGCGTCACTGGCCGCCAGGTCTGAGTTTGTAGCTTTTCAGGGACCACTGAGGCTGGCTTTCTGGGTTGTGTGAAGTTCTTAGTCCACCTCTGATGATGGCTGAATGAAGCCTTCATGTACAGAGTTGGTATATCTGAGTGTCAGATGCCATGGGCAAGATATGGGGGGGGGGGGCTTTTGACTTCAAACCATTTGTGTTGGCTTCCTAGAAGCATCTGACTGTTTTCGGATGGAGACACGATGCAAGACAACATAGCCTGGGTTTTCTTCTCCGTTTTTGGCCATCTAGACTTCCTTCTCCAAGCCAATTGGACAGCAGGAGGGGAAGCCTTTGCCAGGCCCTGTTAGCATTGTCACCTTTCCACCAACAGTTCAGAATTCTTGAGGAGCCCTTGGGTGAAGTTGCCTAGAGCCCCCCCTTCCTGCCAGGAGCTGCAGTGTGAATGTGGCCTGAGCTTCTCATGGTTTCACTGTTTCCTTTCTGCTCTCTTTTTCCTTGTTCAGGCTCCCCGGCTTGCTGAAGCATACTGCGTGTGTCACTTGGCAACGGGAGACATGCTAAGGGCGATGGTAGCCTCTGGTTCTGAGCTGGGGAAGAGGTTGAAGGAGACAATGGATTCTGGCAAGCTGGTAGGTACAAGACGGTTCCTGCTGCAAAACCCGTCCTTTTTGCCTGATGTGTTGAGCGGCTGGAGGCCTATGCGCCCCCCCCCCATCTTTACATAGCAAGTGTGGATGGCAGCCATAGCAGGGAGTTAATCTTGCAGGCAGACCCCAAAAAGTAAAGTAAGCTTAGAAGTGGATCCCACTTCAGAGTGTTTGGGAACTGCTCTTCTGTTGCCTTAGTTCTTGGGCTCTCAGATGATATGCCCTGGAATGGTAATTTACAACCCGAGTGGCATGCAAACACGATGGCCAGAGACTTTCTGAGCAAAGCACAGAACATCATGTGCATGTTCTTCTCATCACTCTGGTTGTAAATTTTGATGGGTGAAATGGCTTTATGGAACAGAATTTGGCATTCAAAGCAGTACAGTACAGTAGATTTATTGTCATAAGTCACAATAAATCACAAGATTAAAAAAAACACGCTTCATCTAAAAACAGTTACATCCAGTATCATAGTTAGAAAAATTAAAATAAACTGTACAAGGAATCATACTGGTCATACGGACACACAAGGATGCGTTCAAATTTCCTTCCTGGCTGCAGAGATGCAAGGCCTCTTCTCTCCACCCCGTTTCATGGCTCTGTTCACATCACGGGGGCTTGCCGTCTGCTGAAATGAATTGTGGGAAGGGCTTGCAAAGGCACACACAGCCCCATTTGTTATCAGTTGCTGAACATGGAAGGGACTTAGTCGCAAAAGGTTCTTCCTTTGCCTCTAGGCCTTTCCTGGTCAATATCTTAAACATTTCTAGTGTGGAGGCTTTATGAAACACCATTATAGAAGGACCTAAAATGTTTGGTTTTTCTACACCCCCCCCCCCCCCCATTCTTGTCTCCCAATTTGGAAAACTGAAAATTAAAAGAGCTGGTCTCTTGAAGGTCTTTTCTGCTTACACGCTGCTGCTTTTGTAGACCGCTCTGGACCCAGAACAAATGGCTTCCTTTTGTTTTCCTGCTCCCACCGGGTGGCTATCAAGAGTGGTTTTGTCCTATTAGAATAGGGCGGTGATGGATCACGTAGCCTCTGTTCCAGGCCTTGGTCTCGATATCAGTGGGTTCAGAGAGGCAGGGCCTTGGCTGGAGCAGCTGGGTGGGCTTGATAAGGCTGTTGTCCACTATAGCCAGTAATCTACTTTGGCTGTGTGCCACACCCAGACTTTGGGATGGGAGATAACCAGAATTTATTCCACACTGGGGCACCAGAAACATTCTTGTGAATTAATTTTACAACAAATACTAGGGCAAAGCCCGGCAGGACATCCTTGTCCAGGACTTAACCTGCGAGCCAGATGCTTACCTGGCAGCATCCTGTTCCCCGCTCAGCCTGTGCAGTCTTCTAAGTCGCAGTGCTCCTCAACCCAATGGCAGATGCACTGCAGAGCAAATAGGTTTGGCCGCCAAGCACAGTTGCTCACACACATGAAGCTGCCTTATATTGAATCAGACAACTGGTCCATCAAGGTTGGTATTGCCTGCTCAGACTAGCAGGAGCTCTCCAGTCACAGGTCGAGGTCTTTGGCATCCCCTATGACCTGATCCTTACTGGAGATGTCAGGGATTGAACCTGGGATCTTCTGTATGCTAAGCAGATACTCTTATCACTGAGCCACAGCCCCTCCCCTCTCGTCCCACAGGTGTTCAGAAATCAAATATCAGGAAGATAATTGCTTTAGCCCTCAAGCCCTGGACAAATCCTGAGTGCAGGATTAGGCATTGGCCCTTCTTGGTTTCTGATCCTCTCAAGTAGCGATTCTCAGGTGATGGGTCAGGACCGGGAAGAGGCTTGCAACTTTTTTGCAAGTGAGTCATAAACCCAGAAAGGGAGGAGATGGAACAGGATAAGCTGAGAGTGGGACTCTTGAGAGCCTTATGGCCAATTTTGGCTTTCTTCTGCATTTATGTAGGAAGTCATGAAATACAGCCTGTTGCTCAACAATAATTTATACTTATAAAACGCTGGAAACGAAACACACTCTGAACTTGGTCAGTCAATTTGCTGTGTGATTCTTGTGTTTTTGTGATGAGGAGCAGGTAAATAAGATGGCGTTAATCTTGCAAGCAGACCCCCCCCAAAGTAAAGCAAGCTTAGAAGTAGATCCCACTTCAAAGTGTTTGAGAACTGCTCTTCTGTTGCCTTAGTTTTAAGCATATTTTGCAAGTAATTTGGCATGGGGGAGGAGGGAGAACTGTGCCATGAATCCAGGTGGCCAGATTGGCCATGTCAAGGTTGGGGGCCATCTTCCGGGCTAGTCTTGAGTTGGGAGAAGACATTTTTTGCTGCTGCATTTACTTGCTTCTCTAGCAGTAGTGCTGGTTCTAGTATAACCTCTAGGCTCTTAACTGAGTCAGCTAGGGTCAAATGAACCCCATCAAAGGTTGGAAGTATGTTGTTCAAGACCTCTGCTTTTCCAACCAGCATCAGTTCCATCTTGTCTGGATTCAGTTTCAGTTTGTTTGTTTTCAACCAATTGTCCAGAAGGTCAGGTTGACATTGCCACTGTAGGATGCCTTATCAAGACTTCTCTTTCTTGCTTCTTCCCCCCCCCCAAACTATAAGGTGAGTGACGAGATGGTGGTGGAGCTGATTGAACAAAACCTGGGTACCCCGCCCTGCAGCAACGGCTTCCTTTTGGATGGGTTTCCCCGCACAGTGCGGCAAGCAGAGATGGTGAGTTGAGAACTGTGTGTCCCTCCTTCACCGCCTCAGGTCACATCGAGGGATTTAGGGATCAGTATCTAGCGCGTGCTGCCTTAGGCCAGTTATTCAGTTATCTCCTTATTGTTGCTTTTAACTGGTGTGCTTACTCTACCTTCCTCTCTCATCTCCCTGGGAAGTCTTCTGGTGTGAAAGTGCCTCCCCAAAGGTGCTCTGCTGATGTCCTGCCCACATTGTAGGGTTTGCAGGTAATCTGAGTGGCTGGGAAATGCTCCAGCGGATCCTGGATTAGTTCAGAGCTAGTTTTTCTGGTGTGGTGGAAAGAAAGGCCAATCCTGGTGTTGGGCAGACTAATGTCAGGCCTGCAAAAGCAGAGCAGAAAAAGGGGCTCCAACACACAGCAGGGCTCCAACTCCCTGCCTGCCATAAGAGCATGGGAGGTGATACAGTGGGAAGTGACACCGCATCATTCACTGTTGGGGCAGCAGGATCCAAACCAAGGCCTTGTGACAGCGCAGCAGGGGCTTGGCTTGGGGCCAGTTAGTGGTGCGGACTTGGGGGGGAACGAGTGTCCCTTGCTTCAGGTGGCACAATACTTTGCCTCAGCCCTGGCTATTATATCTTCCTGGGCAGCGCAGTCCTTTTTGAAAGGCCCCCTGACTTAGTGCAAGGAAATGTGGGATAGGTGTTGCTTTCTCTTTTTTTCCTGGAAAGACAAAGCAGTGCAGAGTGGCAATTCGAGCAATGCTACTGAAGCACCACTGTGAGCGGTTCAGGCAGGAAAGATGCTTTCCTGCTGGTGTCAATGTGGGAGTCAATTTCTAGGACGCAAGGCCACATGCGATTCCTGATCATGCAGCGCTTGGGCTCCCCTGCTGAGCAGCTGCCTTGATCTCTTTCTCGGAACAGCCTGGTTTAATCGGAATCTGCCCTCTCTGTGCAGTAATAAACTTTCTTTTCCTGTTTCCTTTTTGTTGAAATGTTACAGCTTGATGAGCTCATGGAGAAGAGGAAAGAGAAGCTCGATTCAGTCATTGAGTTCAGCATTGCTGACTCCTTACTCATCCGGAGGATAACAGGACGGTAAAGAACTGCTTTCTATGGGGAAACGTGCATCTTTAATTCTTAGTGAATCGGGGCACTGCCAAGCACTGTGCTGAAGCCAAGTATGAAAATTCCAGAGGGGAGCCGTGTTAGTCTGTAGCAACAAAATAAATCAGGAGTCCTGTGGCACCTTAAAGACAAAACATACTCTGCGGGCCAGTGCCTCACTTCTTTAGATGCAGAGGATTCAAAATCTATCAGGCCCTTCTTAGAATAAATTTTACACTTCGACCAGTTCACAAGATTTGGAAACATTTTGCACTCATGCTGAGTGAACCAGTTACCCTTGGGGCTGGGTTTCATTTCGAACTGGCCTCTTGTAAAACACCACTCACTCACTCACCCCTTTTTGTTGTGGATATACCCTGGGTCTGATGGATTTACAGTCTTGTGTATCTGATGAGGCAAGCCCTGTCTTGCAAAAGCTTGTGCTGGAATAAACATTGTGCCCCTGGACCTCTTTAAAAAACTCCACATAAATATAATCACAAGTGTGAAGCTGCCTTATACTGTGTGGTGCTGGAGAGTGCCCTCAAGTCATAGCTCATTTATGGCGACCCCTGGTGGGGTTTTCATGGCAAGAGACTAACAGTGGTGATTTGCCATTGCTTGCCCCTGCAACCCTGGTCTTCGCTGGAGGTCTCCCATCCAATTATTAACCAAGGCTGACCCTGCTTATCTTCTGAGATCTGATGAGATCAGGCTCATCTGGGCTATCCAGGTCAGGGAGTCTTATAAAGTATCAGACCCTTTTTCCATCAAGGTCAGTGTGGTCTACTATGGTCTACTCAGACTGGCAGCAGCTCTCCAGGGTCTCGGGTAGAAGTCTTTCACGTCAACTACTCCCTGGTCCTTTTAACTGGAGATGCTGGGATATGAATCTGGGACCGTCTGCATGCCAAGCAGATGTTCTGCTACTGAGCATGATCCCTCCCCTTCCCATGTGTTTCTTTTAATTGGGGTAGCAACCTCCTGCCTAACTCCTTGAAAGTTTGCCCTGTGTTACTCCTGCCATCTCATGGGGACTCTCTGGCAAGGCTGCTGCCTTGGAACTAGTTGAGGTCAAGTTCCTTGGTGATCCTTGTTTGAAGAAATAACTGGCACTGCAGTATGCTTTGCTGTGGTCTGTTTCAGGTTGATCCATCCGGCAAGTGGCCGCTCGTACCACGAGGAATTCAACCCTCCAAAAGTTCACATGAAAGATGATGTATGTGTCATTCCAGCTAAACTTTTTTTTTCTGATTTCCTTTTATTACTCTAAACTCTGTGTTGCCTTCAGGAGTCTGGATTTATTTATTTACATTATTTATTGACTGCCTTTCTCACTGACACTCAAGACAGATTACATCATTGCAAGTTAATATGATCAACAGCTGGGACATTCAATAAACAGTGCAATAAGGTTTGGATTGCAGGAATCTGAAAGAGATGCTTATACTTTGTTTCAGCATTTAAACAAGACATATTAATGCAGAAATTACATAGTAGGAGCATACTTGCAGTAACACACAAAGGTCCACCAAAGGCCTGGGTCTCATCCAGATAGTACTTGATCCTTCCTCGGAATCACACCTGCCAGGTTGGAAAACGCCAACCTCAGGAGTTGCGTAAGGTTTTTAGATGCCTGTTCTTTTTGGTCTTAAGCTTAGGGTATCCCATTCACACCTAGAGGGAAGACAGACCGCCTAGATCCTGTCTTCATTTGTGCTTGTTCTCTCCAGGTGACCGGAGAGTCCCTGATCCGCCGCTCGGATGACAATGAAGCAGCTTTGAAAACTCGGCTGAAGTCCTACCACACCCAGACGGCCCCACTGGTTGAGTACTACACCCGACGTGGGATCCACACAGCAGTGGATGCTTCCCAGTCCCCTGACGTGGTGTTTGCTAGCATCCTGGCAGCTTTCTCGAAAGCAACATGTAAAGACCTGGTTATGTTTGTTTAGGACTCTTCTCGTGTCTGGTGCTTCCTTCTTTCCTGTCATCTTGGGTCAGCAAGAAGGGGAGAGTGAGCGAGCCGTAGGAGGGGCTATAGTGCAGCTGGGGAGGAAGATTTTTCTGAGCATTTATTAAACAAGACCTTGACTCTAACTTTGTGTGTGTATGTGTATTCTGATGTATAGAAACATGCTTGGCTCACATGTGCAGGCAGCCTGCAGGGGGAGTAGTGGACTAGTGCACCAGCTCCTGAGCCTAGAAGCTGGCTGCCTCTGTGCGGTCCAAAGTGAAAGTACGTGTCCCAGAGATGCTGTTAAATTGGAGGAACTGCTGCAGTTTCTTTTGTTCCGCCTACATATCGGGGCTGTTTGGTGCAGCGTTCGTAGGAGGGCTGAAGGTCAGCGATCAACAGCAGTGGGAAGGAGAGCTTGCCGGCCGGCCTCTCCTGCCTCTTTGGCTCCGTAACTGCAGGAAACAAAATACTGTTGTCAGTTTGGAGCTTGCACAGAGACATCAGTGTCTGCACCTGTGAGGAGAGTGGGTTCAAATGGCTGCGTGCGCACCTTGTTTTTGGCTGGGCTGAGCAAACGTGTAACCAGCGCATCCTTAGATATACCCCTGTACTTCCTCAACATCATGTTGAACTGCAGAATGTTGGTAGCTGGTGCTCGATGGCAAGCATCTTGGCGTCTGTCTTAATTCTAGTCCTTCTGGACTCGTAGAAACGCTGTTTAGTGAGGGAGATGGTGCCATACTTGAAGGGGTGGGGTGGTCCATATGCTTCCCAAGGCTAGCAGGATTAGAATAAGTGATGTACAGTTGATGAGCAATTGCAAAATGGTCAATTCTGTGCAGTCCATTCAGGTAGCAGAATCTTGATTTTTCTTGGCATGGAAGTTTGATTTTTCTCTTTGTTTAGTGTATTAATGCACCAAAAGTGTTGCAGGAGTTGGCAAAAAAGAGGGCTAGTGTGGTAAGGTAGACTTTGGCCCTGTGCCTTTGTGGGCTGAACCCCCAAGGCGACCTGTAGCTTTCTGGTGCTTGGCTGTCTCGGACCCCTTTGGTGGCACAACAGTGTGAGCTGACTGGCGCTTATGCGGAAGGAATTGGCAGGTCTGCTTCACCAAGAGCCCAGCTGCACTTCAGCTTATTTTCCTGGAACTCTAATTTGCTTTGTGAGTTGACATGGGTCTCCTTTTGAGGAAAGGGTTGCCCCTTAACCTTTAATAGGCAGGAAGTACAAGGCCTTGTTCTTTTTCCAACTTTGTCTTCTGATAGAACCTCTGGACGTGAGGATCCTGCTAGGGTTTGAAGCAGCCCGGTTCAGACCTGACTTTGAGATCTCCTGGAGATGCCCTTGAGTGTGTCAATTTAATTTCAGGATCTGTTTCCCTGTACGTTATTTGCCAGTTACTGAGTGTCTTGGCTCGCTGTGAGTGTTAGCGCTGCTCTTGCTAGGACTCCATACAGGCTCAGATTGTAGCCTGTGTGGAAGTCTCGGCAGCCATCACAGCAGTTGTGCCCACTGGCCCCACTCGGTCTCTCCATCGTCTGGCTCTTTTCTGTGTTTCGTTGACTGGATGTATCTGGAGCAGAAAAGCCTGAGAATGCTAGGGATAGGGTTGCCAGCTCCAGGTTGGAAAATCCCTGGAGATTTGGGGTGGTGGAGCCTGGAGAGGATGGGTTTGGAGGAGGAGAGGGACCTCTTCAGGGTACAAAGCCGCAGAAGCTTTCCAAAACAGCCATTTTCTCAGGGTAACTGATCTCTGCGGCCTGGAGATCAGTTGTGATTCCAGTACCTTTCCAGCCCTAGCTGGGGAGGGGGTGGTTCTCAGTCCATCCTCCTGTGTGCTCATCTGCTGTTTCTTCCCCCTCTCCTTCGTATTTCCTTCTTAAGTGCATTTTGCTTCTAGGCGATTCCTAAGTGAGTTGCTTCCCTCTTTGAAGGACAGACTGGAAGAGCCTGCTTCCAAAGTGTATAGACGGCTGCTAGGGAAACAGCAGGGTGTGAAGTTATTTGTTGAGTCATGGAGCATTTTGTTGTTTAGGGTGGGAGGGAACCAAGCATTTGTGGCTGAAGTTACATAGGTAAATGGAAAACACCAACTTCATGGGCTATGGACTTTTCCACTGACGTGAGCTGCCAACCCTGTCCCATCCAAAGGCTTGCCTGGCTAGCCTTCCTCCTCCCAGAGGTTCAGAACCAGTGGGATTTTGGTGGGACAGTCAATCAGAACATGCTTATTTGAGTCTCTTTTTTTTAATGCATTTCCAGAGAAGAGGTGCCTGTTGTTGAATTAGTGCTGCAACGGGTTCTCATTTACACTTGGCACACTCTCGTTCTTAATCTTTTCATCACCCTAGCCGGGAAATCAATGGTTGCTTAGACCAGGGCTGGCAGAGGGGGTGTAAATTGTGTATCTTTGTGGAGATGGGCGTACAAGTTATTACTTCATAGAGAGCTGCTTCTCTTTTTGTCTGAGGCCTTGCTGATGTTTTGTGAATTCAGGATTCTATACGGTCCTTGGAGGTATAGCAGTTTTTTGTCTCTGCTAGGAGGATCTTTTCAGATCTTCCAACAGAGGAGGGGCTGCCGTAATCTAATGGAGAGGTGAGAGCCAGCTTTGTGGCTTTTATTGCACAAGCTAAGAACAGCCCTGCGGGTCTGGCAAAGGTCCATCTAGCCCAGCATTCTGTCTCCAGCAGCAGCTGGACAATTCTCCAGTTGGAGCTTAAGACTTTTCCTTTATCATTTGTTGCGCATTTCTTCCTGTCTGTCTTTAGCGTTTTTGAGTTCTTGTTGTTTTATTATTATTATTTTTGTCTTCATTTCATTTCAGCTGAATGAATCCGGGCGGTGGACAGGACGGGACACCATCAAGCACTGCATGTTCCATCACCCCTTTGCCCTTGGGGGGGGAAAGGGGTGGGGACAGTATGGTTTTCAAAAGGGGGGAGTGTACAGAGTTGGGAAAGCAAAGAACTGGGGTGAGGGCGGTTCTTGCTAGAATCATGTTCAAGAGGAATGTCTGTCTTAAAGAAACCAGTGTTTTTGAGGAAAGTAAGCACATGTTAAAACTGGTTTGGGATGGCTGGCCTTCATCGCTTTGAAACGTGAGTGATATCTGTAGCTTGGCTTCTAAAACAGAGGCTTTTTAAACCATTTCAAGCACCCCTTGATCATTCCAATGCTTACAAAAGCTTGCTTCAGGTGCCCTGGAACCATTCCATTTCTTCTTGTGCTGCAAGAAATGAAAGCCAGTTGGTGTAGCAGTTAAAAGTGCGGGACTCTAATCTGGAGAACCGGGTTTGATTCCCCACTCCTCCACTTGAAGTCAGCTAGGTGACCTTGGGCTGGTCACGGCTCTCTGGAGCTCTCTCAGCCCCACCCACCTCACAAGGTGTTTTGTTGTGGGGATAATAATGACATACTTTGTAAACTGCTCTGAGTGGGCATTAAGTTGTCCTGAAGGGTGGTATATAAATCAAATATTATTATTATTAAATAAATGTTCCAGCAAGTCCAGAGTACCCGGCCACAGAAGAGGCTGTTTGCTGCAACTTTGTATGATTTTGCCGCTGTGACCTTGCTTCCTTCCAGTTACCCTCTGTTGGAGATGGGTAATCCTGTTGCATCTCTGCATGGGTGTGATTTGCACTTGTGGTGCTGAGATGCAGTAGAAATTGCCTGAGCCATGCCCAGAGCACTGACTGGTGCAGGAAGAAGGGGTGGGCACCTCTGAGGGGGCGTGAATTTTTGCATGCCACTAGTTTTAATGGAGGGGGTGCTGCTTCTGTCGGAAGATAGGGAAAAACTGATCTGTCTCTGGCAGCTCCCCTGACTTTCCTTTTAGCAGGAATTCAGCGACTAGCATCTGAATTCAGTGACTGGCATCTGATACCGTTTCCTTTTGGCTTTCATGCTGCCTGCCTTCAAACTCAAAGTAGGATCGCCTCCAGCACTGAAGGGCAAAGCTTAAGAGTCCTTCCCCTTGGTGACTGGCTGTACTCTACAACTGTTCCCTCCCTCATTCTTTAGAGACCATGTGCTGCCTTAATAAAATGGATGCAAATTTGTACCTGAGCAGCGTCTGTGTGTATGTAGAAGGAGGGGATGGATAAAGGTAAGGCAAAAGGGGGAGAGCAAGAGGCTTTATGTTCCCTTCTCATTCTTGTTGACCAAGGTACTTGCAGTGGCTTTCTTTTGCAAAAATGTTAAGTCTTGAAGGAAGATCAAAAGCCTCAAAAGAGACTCCAGAAAGGCAAATGGGTGACATTCTCAATTATGGCTTGGAGGGTGCAACTGTGGAGACCTGGCAATTCTCATGCACTTATCTCTTTTTTTTTTTTTTAAAAATGTATTCAGCAGGCCTCCTTGACAGATCTGCAGCTCTTGATCTGCTTATGTTCACATTGCAAAACTAAGGCTCAAGAAGGTCCAAGACCCAGCTGCAGGAGCTGTTCGAGTGGCACCGGCAAGGTCTTCTGCTCCCCCCCCCCCATGAATGAGAGCCCCCACACGCATGGCACTAGGGGGCAGAACTTCTAGTCAAAGGGTCTTACATCTGGGCAAGATGAAGGCTCAGCACCTCTCTTTTTAGCACATGCAAACACTGAACTGCATTCCTCTTCTGCCTCAAGACAGCAGTGTCGTTACTCGGAGACTGACTACTGCCCCAGAAAGTCTTAGGCAAAATCTCACATTGGCCCTGGCCCTGATGCACTTCGATGGCCTTGGGCAAGCTGTCATTTCATCTGCCTCAAAACAACATCCCCACCACCAAATCTGCTATCAGGGGAATTATACCAACATTATCTTGGAGAGGTGGTTGAAAGGCCTGTTTAGAATATAGAGATGTGAAATGGCCTGAATGTGTGGTCAGTGTAGCAATTTCTGGCTTCTGTTTTGTTCACCATTTCCAAACCTCTCCTGAATTTGAACCTGTGTCAGTCTGGAGTCCCCCCCCCCCCCCCCGGCACAATGATGTGCTTCTCAGTGCATGTTTGTAGTCACTCAGTGCAGCTTATCACACTGTTCCGAGGTTGCCCTTGTAACAGTGACCCAGCAGAAACTTCTGCACAGCCCTGCGCTGTCTGCACTTTGTGAAGGGAAACTGCCCTGGCTGCAGAATTGGGGGGGGGGGGGAACGGTTGGTGCACTGATTGCCGCTCTGACCTTGCAGCGTACTTTTTTCCATGGGCTGATTTCTCTTTGGGGGAAACACAACAGCAGGGAATGGGAGCAATTCCTTTCAGAGCTGACCTGCTTTGGTTTATTTTCTCTTGCCCCCTCGCTTCTGTTTTATCCTCCTGCCCCCATTATTTTCTGTTCTCCAGAAACCCTATTCTGTTTGGCAGCCTCTCCCTTAATGTGCTTTGCACCAGCTTGCTTCTCGAGAGATCTCCTTTGGAACATGCCAGAAGAGGCTCGGTCTCATCCCATCTCAGTGTATGTTTCTTACAGTCTGATTCTCTGCATACTCACCCAAAAGTAAATCCAGTTGCATTCCAAGTAGTTTGCTTCCTAAGGTTTAGAGTTCCACAAATATGACTGGCCCGGATAATAATACCAAGGCCTGTAGGTTGTCAGGATGCAGTGGTAGGAAAAAAAGGCACCACCTTGGGGGGAAAGATCTCTGATGTCACTCAGAATTTTGATCCAGAGGAGTTAGCTGTATTAATCTGTAGTTGCAAAATAGTAAAGAGTCCAGTAGCACCTTTAAGACTAACCAACTTTATTGTAGCGCAAGCTTTCAAGAACCACAGCTGTTTTCGTCAGATGCATCTGACAAAGAGAGCTGTGGTTCTCGAAAGCTTATGCTACAATAAAGTTAGTTAGTCTTAAAGGTGCTATTGACCTCTTTACTACTTTGAATTTTGGAGCCCTTTGGAAAGCTGCAAGACCACCTCCAAAACCCAACACTCAACTAAGCTGTGCATGATACAACCGGCTTAGTGTGTTTATGGACCTGGACAGGCCTTGGTGTGAAATCTACTCTCAAGTTGGGGCAAAATACATCTCTTCCTGGGGTGATTCCTTATAGGTTCCGAATCACATGCTTTCTAACTGATTAAATGTGCCCATGTTTCATCGTAAGCTGCTTTATAGGTGACCTTTTTCCAGCTCTTGAGCAACTTGTGAACTTAGAATTTAATCAACAAATGTTACTACTCATCATAATGAAAGGCTGTCTTTAATATTTTATTTTTTTTAATTCCCTATTTCACTTGTGCATCAGGACCAAAATAGTCTCAATAAATGCATGGTTAAGCTACAGCTTCAACTATTAAAGCTGCCCCCTTCTTTTCCCCTGAAGTCCGTGTTTATTTAATGTACTGATCAAGGCTTGCAACCTTGGGGGTGGGGAGGGGGAGACATTTTGCAGTGTTTCTCATCACTGCTCTTGCCTCTCACCCCCATTGACTTCCTGATGATTTAAGTTATTTATATGCCTTTCTCACTAAGACTCAAGGTGGATTACATAGTGTAAGTCAAATACAATCAACAGGTGATTCTTCACCTTTTCACACTCCTGAACTGTGTGCCCCCCGTTCCCCCGGCAGCTGCTAGATTTTCACCTCCAGGTAAAATTTCTTGCATGTCTCCAACAGTGCAAGGAACTTGCTTAAAGAAATGTAAAGCTCAGCATTTAAAAATACACCTGCATTTTTGGCTGGTGATGTCTGCAGAGCCCTGAAGGTGATCTAAAAAAGAATGTTGTGAGAGTTTCCTTGCATGGTTAACGTGGTAGCTTTGGTGGTTTTATTTTCTCCAGTCTGGGGTAGGGGGAGAGAACTGACAGCTGGTTCCGTTTGTGTTGCATATCTCATGGTTTGAATTCTTTTATGCAGGATGTAATGAGGTCTCCCTAATGGTGTTTGTGGGTTCCAGCCTTGGTGGTAACGGTGACTATGATATTGGAATGAGGGGACCACTGGGTGGAATTCCCCCTTCTGTTACTAAAGCAACTGTTTCCATGGCGAATAGCAAACATTCAGCAGCATGAGGGAGAGGATGCCATTGGCTGAGGGGATGGATGGGCTGGAATGATATTGTGGACGTGGGTGGAGGAAATAACTGGTGTGGGAGGAAGGGTGGCTGTGGAGGGGGGAGCAGAACAAGAGGTTGCCAACTCAAGCATGAGACATTCCTGGAGATGGGACAGGGGTTTGGGAGGGAGTTTAGAAGGGATCTATTGCAGTAGAGTCCACCTTCCAAAGCTGCCATTTTCTCCAGGGTGTCCAATCACTGTAGTCTGGAGATCAGTTGTTATTCTGGGAGGAATCCAGGCCTCACCTGGAGATTGTCAACGCTACTCCTTTCCCATTTAGCCCCATTCTATTGAAAAGCTGCCTTTTTCCTGTAGCAATACAGCAGCGTTACCCTCTAGGTTTTATTAAGGCTGTTAATTTTCTCAGAACTTCATACCTCCTTCCTCTCTCATTGATCACACTGTAGATATCCTGTTCTTTAGGAGGGAAAGTTTACCTGGTTTGGGTTATCAATGTCAGACTATGTCCCCCACCCCACCCAAATCAAACCATTTAATAACAATGCTTACTGTTTTGTGTAACGTGTTGCAATACATTTTTGCATCCATTTGTCTTGGTCCCCCTTACAGCAACTCTGTAAGGTAGGTTGGAATGCCTCGACTACATACACAGGCCTGAGGTGGAAAGGGTACACAATTACTGGTTATTCCAACAGGAACCAATTTAAACCAGGAGCAACTATGGCCTTTTTGTTACTTCGTATGACTGGAAACTTCCTTTCTTAGAAAATTTTGGAAGACCAGCTATGGAACCTGATCATTAATTCTGAAAATGTCTTTTTAAAAAGAAAGTTTCTTGTCCTGGTTGCAGAGAGAAGTCTGTGAAAATATATTGGGCTGCACCTGCCAGTGGTCAAAGGGATACTTGGATATGGTTTCCATGGACCAGGAATTTGATTTTTGGGATCCTGAATGTCTCTTTGATAACATCCTCACAGCTATTTTCTGCTTCCTCCGTGTGACATCTACTTTCCATCTCCCAAGGGAGGTGGAACAGATCAATCTACAGCCGGTTCTGGAATTTTGAGAAAGAGTAGTGGATCTTACAACAAAATGGCTACCCTAGGCGTTGGAACCAATCACAAAATGGCTGCTGGTGGGGCAGGTGGAATCACAAGGTGTTGGGAGACTCTATATTAAGCATTGTCCAGTGTTGGAGGGAAGGTCTTACTGACTAGGGGCTCCTTGCGGGCATAAGGGTGAGGTCTCCTGGGCCCTTCCAAAGCATCCCTGCACTCAGGAGATGGCAGAAAGCCAGGGTTGCTCTCTTGTTTGGGGGATTAAATACTGTTTCAATTTCCAATGGCTTGCTTCCTGCATGACCACAGGGAAAGTTTGACAAGTCCAGAGATGTAGGAAAATGTGCTTTTGGTCAAGAAGAGGGTACATGGCCAATAAGATTACCATCTCTGGCTTTAGAAATTCCTGGAGATTTGGTGGCAGCACTGTGGGAGGAAGCTCAGCAAGGATGTAGGTTTGCCAGTGCTGGCAACCCATGAGACCATGGGGAAGGGCAGAGGCTGGGGTAGGGAGAGAAGTGCTGCCACCATGACACTGCTTCTGGGCAATCACCCAGAAGTGATATCAGGCCACCCATGATGTGCTAGGAATTTCCCCAGTCTCTATGATAAAGACCACAGAGATTTGGGGAAGTGTTTAAATCGCCACTGATGTAGTATTCTGTCCATCCCCCCCTTTTTTTCCCTCCTGCCACTCCATTGAGTGAGCATGGAAGCATGCAGGGGCAGAATGCTTTTCACATCCTGGTAAACCTGTGGGAATTTGATGCCCTGCAGCTGATCTTCCAAAGCTGCCATTTCCTTCCGGTGAACTGATCTGTGTAGTCTGGAGATCAATAGTTCTGGGAGAACTCCAAGCCCCATATGGACTTTGGCAACCCAAAAATGGCTGATGCGCACAGCTGCATACTTAATCACTTACTAGTCAGTCAACTGGGATGGAGCAACCAGAAGTGCCCCCACCCTTTACTCTGTTACATTCAGCAGCTTTTTGGATTTTATCCCCAAAAATCACGAAGCAATTGGGCAGCAGGAGCTGCAGCTGTGGGAGCCATATTGGTTTCCTGTGCAAGATGGTTCTGTGGTTCTCTTGGGTAGCAGAGAGTCTTTCTGAAGGCAGCCCTCTCTCAATGTGAGACAATAAGGGACAGCCAAGATGTTCTGTGGCAGCAGCACAGTGACAGCAGCTTAATCCTCACCACAGGAGCCACTTAAACTGGACAGCAGTGGGCTTCCCCATTGCCAAAA
Organism: Eublepharis macularius; assembly: GCF_028583425.1. Taxonomy (NCBI): domain Eukaryota; kingdom Metazoa; phylum Chordata; class Lepidosauria; order Squamata; family Eublepharidae; genus Eublepharis; species Eublepharis macularius. The sequence continues at coordinate 37,705,797 of NC_072804.1, read as the reverse complement.
TGAATGCATGAGTTTCCAAACTTATTTTCTAGCAGTAGATAAGAGGCTTTTCCTGCTGAGGGCATGCATTTTGCTTGTCCCAAAGATTTCAAAAAGTCCCTTTGAACCCTGCCATGCTCAAAAACAAAGGGGGGGGGGCTTCTTCAAAGGATACATTTTCTTCCTCTCTAATGCTGCAGGTAGCCATGCAAATGGAAATGTTTCTCAGCCAGAGACCTCTGATCCTGGAAAATATGGGTCTGTGAAGATCCACCACTTAGTGCTAGAAAGCTGAAGGTGCTCATGTTCTCGGGGATATTCTAAGACTGATATCTCTGCATTGGTTCTTTTCCCTGGGTTCAATGCTGTTAGGAGACAGGGTTTTTTTTCTTGCTTCCCCAATAGTATCATGGATGGTGCATTCATGCACTGCCTGGGGTTTTCCCTGGCTTGTCTCAAATCTTTCTCAAGCCTACTTTGCTGCAAAGCTTTGGGAAAGATCACAGTGAAGCCTGAATAGCTACTGTGTGGGAGGGAAAGTTCAGTTTTATCTGACTGCATGGCAACCATTTTTCTTGACACTCTCTGTGGCAGCCATCCCCCTGCCACTTTTTTGAATTGGCATTGAATATAGTTCTATCAATATAACACTATAAAAATCTGTATATCACATTCTCTGAATGCCTCGCTTTCATTTTTCAAAAGTCTAGCCCCTTTTGTTGCAGAGATATAAGGGGAAAGACACATTTCTGCAACAAAAAGTAGAGACCTTTTTAAGAAAATGAAAGCTGGGGATTCAAAGAACCTGATATAACAATCTGTGTAACATTATAGCAATAGAACAATATTCAGTTGCTGGGTTTTTTTTTTAAAAAATGAAAAAGTCCTGTAGCCTGGGATGGGAGAGGAAAAGGCCAGGAAAACGGAAGAATCTTTTTGGGGGGTGGGGGGTGGGGGAGAGAGCCCTGTAGCTGCTTTGCTGTATTGGCAGTTGCAGTAGCAAAAGGGAAATCACACAACCCTGTCCCACTGTGGAAACCACTGTAGGGAACATGAATTCCGATTTCTCAAGCTTTTCCCAGCAACTTCTTCCTGAAATAGAAACTGTGCTCTTTAGAATAGAAGGGTTCAGTTTCATCTTCTGGAATTTCAGGGAAGCGATTGCCTCTGAAGAACTTGCAACATATGTTATAGAAGGGATGTCACAATCTGACTTGCTCATCTTCGCTGCAGCCCCCTGCTTCGTTGCGGCAACTGGGTCTATCCACCACCACCCACTTTTGCTTTCGGTAGATTCAAATGAAGTTTCCACAGTTGCCCGTAGCAACATAAAAGGCCTCCTTGTGCCCTCCTTCCCACAAAAGGACAAGGCAGTTACTGTAAATCATTCTTAATCAAGCAGGAAATCGCTTTGTTGCCTGCAATGAGGGAATACCCAAAGCTTAAAAGCTAATTTCTAAAACGGGGGTACCCCCAGAATAGAAGCCTCCATGAAATCCTGGCCCTGCTTCATATAGCCTGGTACCTCTTTCCCAGCTGAAGGTCTCCTGTGCCAAGGGTTAGGGGTCCTGTCTGTTGGAAATGGGTTCTAGGGCTAAGCCCTGCTGACCCCTGGCTGAAAATTAAGCCCTTCATAGTAATGGGCTGGGAGTTAAATCTCTCTTTATAAGTTCCATTGTGGAATGGATTTTGTCTTCCTATTTTGGCAGCTGCAGCTGTGTGTGGGCAGGCAGAACTATTAAGAAAGGTCCCACTTGGCAACCAGAACGTGGTCTTGGCTCACCTGCTAGAAGGGCAACAGAACTGCTATCTGCCACCCCTGGGAGCCTTCCCCCTTTCTTTAGCAATGGCTGCTCGGATAACCACTGCAAAACTGAGCAGATGAATGGCCATTCCCCTCCCTCTGCTACATGGCCAAATAGGTTGTACTGATTTTACTGTCCAGCCCCTGTATCTCTAGCAAGGAAGAGGCAGGGCCAAGAGTGCTGCCCAGATTCCTGGTTCCATCCAACCCAGCCTACATCAGCCAGTGGATTTTTGCATAGTGCAAGCCTAGTTGGGGTTGGGAATCAGACTAGACTGTCATGGGGCCCTGAATTTCTATTTAAATCTTTTCCTGTGCTGTGTGGTTTGCTCTCCAGTCTTGTAAGAAAAAGGAACTCCAGGTACAAAAGCACTATGGGCTTGTCAAATGCTTAACCACCATCACCCGTTTAGTGACTCAAAAATGGTGCACTTAAAAAGGGGTTAAAGAAAGCCCCTTCTCACACAAACATTGCAAACCAGACCACAGTCTCTTCCTGCCACTTCTGACACCCAGGGGGACCCTGGCTGTCGTCTGGTTTCCTCATTTACTCCTAACTGGTGGAAAGCAGAGAGCCACCTCCACTACCTTGTTAAAAGGTGATGAGGCCATCAAAAATCACAAACCTTGAGCTACTGGAGACGTTTTGATTGATTTAAAGCCTGGTGGTTGTTACGAAAACATCTCAACAAGGTTGATGCTTGTGCTCCTGAAGGGTTAATGGATTACATTCAACGCATATTGCATGGAAATGGACGCTTGCTGAAACCTTAATGGAAATGTCATTTTAAGCATCCTGAAGGAAGGAGATGACTGCTCAAGACGGGGAGAATGTACACTTTGTTAAACAAAAGCTACAGACAAAAGCTCTTTGTTAGATGGAAAGCCTTTTCCTCTCCAGTTGTTTATTTCTCGTCACGTATAAGCTGCACAATAGTGACACATCACATCCAAAATGATGGCAGAAAGAAACATTTATTTAAAGCCATGAAGAGGCCACCTTTTCATAATCAAAAAAGATGCTCAAGGAAGCTTACAATATACAAAACAACCCTTTCGATAAAAACATGCCATAAAAGCATGAAAACACCCTAAACCAATTATTATAATAAATGCACCAGCATTACAAGGCATTAAAAGCTAGCACCAGTTTAAAAATATAAACCTTCTGGAGCAAAATGTTTTTTTTTCCATTTCGTCCCCAAGCCCAGAAGGGAAGGTGTAAATCAATCAAATAAGCCTGCAGTTGTGAACTGACCCTGTATTGATCTAGAGCAGTGTGGAAGACAACAGCCACACTTTCCTGCCCTCCCCTCCACCACTAAAAATGGCCACTGAGAAGAGGACAATCTTCCCCTCATAGGGGAGAAGATGAACGGAGCTGTATAAAACTGGCATTTTCCTTCTCTAAACACTCTAAAGGGGTGTGGGAAGAGAAGACTGTCTGGCAGAAAAATGGTTTCTAGCCGCTGATTGTCCTCTGGGACACAGGTTTCTACTCTCTCAACTGGATTGCTATGTTTTGTGCCAGAAATGTTCATCTGGAAAAGTGCAAGCTTTTAGTACACATAGAGTTCATTATCAGTGGAGGAAAGGAAACATAACAACAACAGCAATGGTGAACTTATGTACTGCCCTTCTGGAAAGATTAGTGCCCGCACAGAGGTGAACAAAATCAGTGTCATTATTATCCTCACTGTTGTGTATTGGGCTGAGCTAGGCCAAACAAGGCCTCTAAGGTAATTACTGTATTGAATGTTATGCACTGTTAGCTTCTGGTTATGTCAAGGTTCCTAATGCACTTCATTCTCATTGGTCACATTGCCTGAACTTAATCCTCATTGGATTCATTCACATGCACATTCATTGGGTACTTTCTGAAGGCAGCAGCCAATTGGTCCTCTCAAATAAAGCCCAATCAGTGGCCTGCCTATCTTACACATTGTATATAGTTAATGCAAATGATGGTATTGTAAAGTACACGTTCTTATTGGTTGCTAGCTATTATTGGGGTGGGGTTTCTATGTATATATTGAGGGCTTCAGTCTGTAGTGTGTGTCTAGTGAGTAGGGTCTGGTGTTGTGTGTTCTGGCTTGCAATAAAGAGCATTGTTTTGGCTGAAATCACTATGGGCTACAATCATTCTGAGCTTCAGGCTCAGTATACAATACTCACAATACAGTTGGAGAGCTGGGGCTGAGAGGAATGGCTTACCCAAGGCCACGCATAAAATATGATGTTGTATGTGACTAGCCCTAGTCTTTAAACATTAGAAGCAGAACATTTCAAACAGGACGTCCTGTAAGTTGGGCAAAAAACCCCAAACCCATCTGGCCTTGCCGAGAGGATTGGATTATGTTTGTACTCTCCAAAATAGGGAAGCACATTTTTAAAAGAAGATACAGGGGATTTTCCATTAGGATACCTAAAGATCCTACGACTTGAGGACACTCCAACACCACATAAAGATCCTGTTTGTTTGCTTAAGAATTAAGATGCAGATCCCGCTCTTTGACCATCAAGATGACTTGCAACATTTTAAAATACAACGTTGACTTTTTATCCCTTCCTCTAAAGCGAGTTTTCCATTGCCCACCTTTCCCCAACTGTATCACCATCCTTCCCCACACCCTGATAAAGGAAAATGCACAAGTGCTCCTCTCCAATCCAAAGCATTCTTTCCACGCAGAACTCTCTAAATGAATGTGCCAAATGCAACAAATGGCAAGCTGCTCCATTTTGGTGCCAGGGTGGCTCACTCTCATCTCCTGGAATGTGCAGGCCCTTTATATTATGGGGGCGTTGGCAGTCAGGAGCAAGCCAAGATCCAGCACTGCTGGCAATGCCATACAGGGTCACTTGGCTCAGACCTGGTTGGGTGTGTCATGGGAGGAAGTGACGGGCAAGCCAATACCTGTGGTTGTCTTCTAGGTGCAAACTGAGCAGTCCCTGGGACACTGCAGGGGCTCATTGGCTTGGCTCGCCTTGCCCCGGGGCTGTTTTAACTTCCAAATCAATCCCAGAACTACTCTACTAAATCTTTTAATGTCTCAGGAGCCAAAGCAGGGAGGAATCAGATGCAATGCTTCTCAGGGTCAAGCACTATTGGACCAGAAAATATTTCCTTATGAAACATCCTTATATTTTCCCAGCATTTGAACTGGTGTCTTGCCCTACAGCATTTTCTCTGAAATCACCTTTGGGAAGCTCTAAATAATGCAGTTTCATAAATAACATCCAGCACGTCCCTTGGCAGAACCCAGCTATGCCTGCCTAGTCCTGAATGACTGGCCCTGATGGACTGTTCCTGCTCCATGGGACTCCAACATGGAATGGAAAGCGATTTGGATGTGTCTTTCTGGCCCCAGCCGGGTTTCCCCCGGGGCTAATTGCTACATATCCAGGCTGTCACCGAGGACCTAATTTTGCTTGTTTAATGATGCCAGGCTGTTTTCCTCTCCACTTTGGATTTCCTAGTACATGGCTCTGTTTGTGTGCATGTGCACATTAATTCTAATTCCATCTGTACTGAGAACCCTTCGGTAAAACTATGGGAAATTTCGTTTGCAAGTGACTTGGAGCTTTTTTTATTTCAGAAAGGGCTTCTTCTTTCTTTCGGATGGAAATGAAAAGTGTGTCCCATCTTCCTTTTTGCAGCATGGATCAAATAACTCCAAGCATGGCCCAGGAATTAACCTCATCCACTGATTAGCTAAGAGCTCACTAGTAGAGTCCATGCTTGGTATGTAGGTTTCAAGTTCAATCCTGGGAATCTCCACCAATGGCCAAAGGAGAAGTGGGGCGTATTTATCTGTTCACATATAAAGTAGGGTGTGTATGAGATGGTATCTGCACTCAACACAGGAGTGCAGGTGAGAAGGAGCTGAACTCCCCCATTTTCTATCTCCGCAGGCACCTTCCACCCATCCAGCTCCCTTCCTTTATTGGAGCCAGGCTGGAAGAAAGGGGCTTGTAGCACTGGAGTACAGTCCCAACTCCAAGAGCAGAAGGGTTGCCAACTCCAAGTTGGGAACTTCCTGGAGGTTTTGGGATGGAGTCAGAGGAGGGCAGAGTTTGTAGTGTGAGCTCAGCAGAGATTTGACCTCAGTGGGGTATAATGTCATACAGTTCACCTTCCAAAGCTGCCATTTTCTCCAGGAAAACTGATTTCTGTAGTCTGGAGATAAATTGTAATTCCAGGAGATTTTCAGGCTCCACATGGAGGTTGGCAACTCTGCCCACAAACCAGGAGCAGAGTTTCAAATGCTGTTTTCTAAATAGATTCCCGAGTTGTGTCATGATCTTGTGAGATCACAGGCACCAGGAAAACTATTACTGCTTCCTGCTTTCTTGTGGTTGTTGATGCTGGGAAGAGCTGGGATTCCCCCAAGACTCTAAATCTGGGCAAAGGTCCTACAGGATGTATGAAAGGGACAACCCAACTAGCTGTGCTCGAGATGTCAGTTTAGTTTAGTCCCTTCCACCAAATCACAACAATTCAATGACCACTTGGGAATATGGAAATCCTATTAACAGAAAGAGTACCTTTGTAGAGTGCCTACCATTATTCACATTCAGGACTTCCATGTTAGAAACCGGACTTTCTAGTAGACCTCCCTGTATATCATATTAAGTAATCCCCCCACCTGCTTCAATCTGTCTGGTTATATGAACAGAAGTGAGTGAAGACTATTCAGAGGTGCTGTGTTATGTGACCTGGGAATGCCTGAGAACCATTCATGTTACTGCTGGCTCCCCTAGCCCCCCCCCCCTTTTTTTAGGATTCTGAATTTTTAAGGGGAGCACATGGATGAGTTACTATTTCTGGCCCATTAACAGATCACATTGTTTTTGAAGAAGTGGGCTTTTTAGTCCATGAAAACGTAAGCTAGAACAAAGTGTTGCTAGTGTGTGTCTCTTGACTTCTCTTTATTTTTGCTGAAACAGATCCAAATGGCTCTGCCTCTGGAATAAAATCTAGTGTTTAGCGAATGGAGGGATGGAACCCAGATTTTTTTCCTCTTCCTTTTTGGCAGAGCAGCCCAGCTGCATAATGAACTCAAGCTTGGGAAGAACTTCAGGAGCACCAATGAAGCAGTGTTATCCCTGCACTGTGGTTTGGTGACCTCTGCAAAGATGCTTTCCTAGGAAGGATACACCTGTCATACTGCACGAGGAAACATCCTGAAGCCAATTGTTTGGGGTGAATCAGGCCTGCCTCATCAGACTTTTGGAGCGGAGGCTTTGAGGTGTGGTTTTAAACTGGATCCTATGAAAGAAAAAGTGCTCGTGTTTTTATTGGGCTTGGAGGTGGTGGCAAGCTTTTAAATTATACAGAACTCTAAAAACTGATAGGAGCCTTTCAGTGCAATTCTAAGCAGAGTTTCTGTAGTCTAAGCCCATGTAACTGTTTAGGATTGTCCTAAGTGTTTTATCCAAACCACATTTGGACTGAAATTGTATGGAGTGGGAGAGCAGGTGACTCATGTTTGTAGACTGACATCTCCTTCTAGCGCTGCGTGTTCCAGCTGCAGACGTAACAATGCAGGAAGTAGATTACAAAGGTAGAAGACAGTGTAGTAAAAGCTAGATGATATTTACAATAAATATTGCAATAGATTACAATCTGATCCTCCTATAAAAGCACCTCTTATAAAAGCACTTTCCTCAACTGTTCATTTATACTGCAGTTCTTATCCCTTTATAAACTGGCATTTCCTAGTTGCCTTTAAGGGCAGTCCTATGTAGAGCATGTTACAACGTAGTGTGTTACCATGAAGAGTTACTATGCAGAGTGCAAGGTTACTGTAGTATGAATCTACATGGCCAGATTAGGTGGGTCAAGATAGGGGGCCATTTTCTGGGCTAAATGAAGATAGAAAAAAAGCATTTTTCTCAGCTGCATTAACTTGCTTCTCTAGTAAAAATGCTGGATCCAGTATAATTCCCAGGTTTTTAGAAGAGTCAGTGAGTGTCAATTGCTCTGCATCAAATGTGGGAAGCACAATGGACTCCACAGAGACAAGTCTTATCTCAACGTATGATGAGTTATGTTGTGATTCTCTCTTAGTGTAACTAATAACTCAAGTAGTGACCTCAAGGATCCAAAGTTTTTCAGAAGACAAATGTCTGTCCGAGTTCAGCAAAGAAAAGTCACAAAGCCAGACTAAGAAACACAAAGAGAAAACCTTGAGCTTTTATTACTGTTTCAGAATACACAGGAACAGACGTAAGGTAGGCATTTTATGTGCACCTTTAACACATTTTAAGAACTCATACTGTGTCTGCTTTGGTTGGTCTGTGCCAGGTAATGAATGACATTCAAGAATCTGCATAAAAATTACAAAAGTGGATCGTGTTTAACAATTCATTTCAATTCGGTGATGGCAAAACTGACGAACTATACCAATAGAAGGCCCATTGACAAATCTGAAGAGAAATGAGGAAGGAATTTTGTTTATAGTGAATAAAATTTTATGAGGTCTTAATTTTGGAAACCGGGAAACAATTGTATATTGATGTATTTTATAATTAGACTTTAAGATGGTTAATTACATAATTGGTAGTTTAGGTATATAGTCGGTAAAAACAGATTGTATAATGTGGAAATATTGGAATAGAAGTAATATGTCTATTGGAAAGTAAAGAATCATCACAAGAAGCAGAAGAGATACAAGAATTTCCTTTTGTACAAGATAAGGGAAAGAAAGTGGCTAACATTTTTTATAGCAACCTGTATTTATATTAAAGCTTATGGTAAGCAGTTGTATTATGAAATAGTGATTCTGCCATTAATTGTAATTGTTCAAAAGGGACAGTAAGGAGCAACAATGGAATAATGAAATCTTTCTTTTTATCATGTTAATATTAAAAATAAGCAGGAATACACTTAAACTATGCTGGTGTAGCATAGCTGGAAATATATACTAGCTAAGTCTAATAATTAATTAATTTCTATCTTAATATTTGGAAAACTTTTGGATAAACTCTGTATTTTTATAATCTTTGTAGCACAAAGTTGTATGTTTTAATTGTCCTCCCCCCTTCACCCTTTTTCTTCTGTACCCCCCTATGAATTGAAAATATTTTTTAAAAAAACAATTCAACCCTAAACAGTTACATCCTCAAGATTTAGGGTTGCCACCTCCGGGTAGGGAAATGGCTTGAGATTTGAGGTGTGAGGCTAGAAAAGGTTTTGGGGAGGGGCCTCAGGAGGGTGTAATGCCAGAGAGTCCACTTTTTCTCTAGGGTAACTGATCTCTGTCGCCTGGAGATGAGTTATAATTTCGGGAGATGTCCAGCCACCACGATACCAATTTTGTATCGCAAATGGTATTTATAGCTTTTCTCCCACACGCGTGTGCATAGCTACACGTGTAAGAAGATTTCTTTACACGCACGTTTATCCAGACACGCGTACAGGGTGCCGCCTCATCCTATATAACGCATGCATAAAACCTAGCACGTATTGCATGCGCGAGGAAGCGTCACAGCCATCTACATCCACGCACTGAACTGCATGAAAGGCGCGTTGCCTTCGCTCCCTTCTCGCCTTCCCCTCCCTGCGACGCAGGCGCATTGCCAAAGGGAGAAACGAGGGGGCGTGGACGAAGATGCGCCTGCGCAGCCACGCGCGGGAGGAGGCCGGTAGGGCCGTTAGAGGTACCTCGGTAGTCAGTCAGTGGGTCGGTTGGCCGCGCATGCGCGCTTGGCACTTTGTGCCTCCCTTTTCCCTCCCGCCTCCTCCTCGCTCATTTTACCTCAGAGGCGGAGCGGGCGAGGCCGCCGCCGCTTCTCCGCCGCGATGGGCTCGGAGAAGGACTCGGACTCGCCGCGCTCGACCTCCGTCCACGCCGCCGCCCCGCCGTCCAAGTGCCCCAAAGGCGGCTCGGGGAGAGGCGGCGGCGGCGGCGGAGGAGGAGGGAGCCGAGGCCGCCGCCGCCTCCTCAGCTTCCAAAGCGTGTTCTCGGCCGCCGCCTCGGCCGCCTCGTCGTCGGCCTCCGGAGGAGTGGTCCGTCGCCGCCGCGCCAAGGCCAAGCCGGAGCCTCCTCAGGCCAAGCCAGTGGAGGAGGAGAAGAGCGGCCCGGCAGCGACGGCGGGTGTGCCGGAGCTGCCCTCGCCGGCGCTCTCTCCGCCTCGGCCGCCGAGTGAGGGAGATGGAGGAGCCGCCGCCGCCTGCGCCGGGGCCTGTGAGGAGGGCGAGGCCCCGCCGTCGTCCCCCTCGCCGTCGCCATCCTCCTCGTCGTCCCCCTCGGAGCTGGAGTGCCCGCTGTGCCTGGTGCGGCAGCCGGCGGGCAACGCGCCGCGCCTCCTCTCCTGCCCGCACCGCTCGTGCCGCTCGTGCCTCCGCCAGTACCTGCGCATCGAGATCACCGAGTCGCGCGTCAACATCAGCTGCCCCGAGTGCAGCGAGCGCCTCAACCCAGCCGACATCCGCCTCCTCCTGCGGGACTCGCCCCACCTAGTCGCCAAGTACGAGGAGTTCATGCTCCGCCGCTGCCTGGCCGCCGACCCGGACTGCAGGTGGTGCCCGGCCCCGGACTGCGGGTGAGAGACGCGGGGTGACGTCCCCGCGAGGCAGGCTGCTTGCTGCACTCCCCCACCATGGAGGAGTGGCAAGTTTGACACGGAGGCACGCTTGTAAGCTCAGCGGCTGTAGCTCTCAGCAGCATTGGGATGCCTCTTGCTCTGACAGCTCAGGGCGTGGTTCTTGAGCGGGTTTGCTTGTTTGGAGAAGAGTAGAATTTGAGTCTGGAGGCACCTGAGAGACCAACAAGATTTTCAGGGTATAAGCTTTCTAGAGTCAAAGTTTTCAAGAGACGACGCTCCCTTCTTCTGATACCAAGAGAACTTTGACTCTTAAAAGCCTATACCCTGAAAATCTTGTTGGTTATTAAGGTGCCATTGGGCTCAAATCCTGCTGTTCTAAGGCAGACTAGCACAGCTACCCATCTGAAACTGTTCAGAGAAGAATTCTCTAATAGGTGAGCTGAGCTAATAAGGCCAGCCTGTGAATACTGTGCAGGGGGAAAAAAACCTTGGTGCTCTGGGATTTGTAGCAGTGTGTGTATCAAAACAAGGTGAGGAGAGACTCACTCACACGACCTGGTTAGAATAAAGTTACCTTGTTAGAAGGCATGTTGATTTCCTCTACTTAGATGTGATGCACGAGTCCAAAGGCATTCATGTTTATATACTTTGAAACACTAGTAGCTTGTTCCTTGGATAACTTCCCTTATTTTTGTGTAGCACTGTTAATGTACATACTGGTAAGACTTGGCACTTCATAGCTCTTGCTGAATGTTCAAAGCACAACACATATATTAGGATATCAGCACTCTGTACAGAGTTGTACAAGGCGGGCTAGTGTTATCATACCCTGTTACAGATGGAACAGAGAGAATAATAGTTTGCCTAAGGCTTCTAAATGCTACTGAAATGGGAAGCAGGTTTGCCTTCCTTGTACTCCTGGGTGTAGCTTTACACAGTGTGATTGACATAATACTTGCATGAATGCACATGACCCAGTCAGGATTCCTGGTTGCATTTACATGAATTGTAAAGCTCCAGCTGAGAGCCCTAGCCTCCTTCCCACTTGACAAGGAATAGTTGATTTTTGATGTCATTTATATTGGCTTTTTAGTCCTGTCATCTGTGTGAATGTGTTCAAGTGTCTCTCCCTTGACCTCAAAAGGAGAGACTCCTCAACCTCCCCAGCGCAGCTTTGTGGACTTTTTAATGGTTAATAATGTCAAAAGGGACTTTGTTTAAAAGTGAAAATGAAAGTTTCATCTAATCGTTTTAGCCTCTCTAAGATGGATATGAAACAATATAATTTTAAAAAACAAATGCCTTGTTTATGGGTTTACCATCTAAACCTTTGTTTCAGGAGGTAGGTGCACTTTCTAGGTTGTTGGGGGACAATACATCGCACTTTCTAGGATTTGGTAATATGGAGCATCCTCTTTCTTATTGTAGGTGAGATCAGTAACAGAAGAAAAACATGTGGCATGCCTGCATGTAATCTGTTCTTTAGAGAGAGGACATTTTTTAAAAAATTACCATTCCTCTGGGTAAATGGAAGAAAGATGGCTTGTCAGTTGCTGCCCCCTTGTAAAGGGCACATAAAACTGTCTACATTTTACACAGGTCTGTGCTTACCTTAGGACATGTTTATATTATTCAAAAAGATCATTTCTTATATAAAACAATTTTTTCAAAATAGAATGTGGGATAGACAAGACCCTTGAGAGATAGCTAGGATATGGAACTGGGATATAAGACATTTGTGCAGTCCTCAGTAACAGGTGTCAGATGGCCCTCTTTACCAAGAGGAAGGGAAGATGTTGTAGGTAGTTTAGACAAGCCTTAAGTGAGAGTAATTTATGATTCACTCAAAATAATTCCCATGAAAAGAAGAGTTGAATATACCCTGCATCTGAGTAGTACAGAACAAATATCCAGTTCTTCTTGACCATTTAATTGTAGGATCACCCTGCCTTGTATCAGTTGTGTTATTTTCTTGACAACTCTGTCAATAAATACAAAGCTGTGTGTAGTTGGAACAAACTTTGAAGGCTTGGTCGTTAGCAGATATGTCTAGGGAGGTTAGATGTAAAACTGTCCCAAAAATGCTTAAGATGGAGTTTTTGGCACCAAGTTTTATGTGGGTGTTATCTACTTGTGAGAAGTTCCTGCTTCTAAGATGGCAAGGAACAGTGGGTCTTTCCCAGTTCTTTGTGCTGGTCAGAAGTTCAGCAGAATTGGATCATCCTGTTTCTCAGGAAAAACTATGTATGCTGACTTCTTAGTAAATGAAACTTACATGAAACTCCTGGCAGATCAGGATGTGTACAGTGATGGGGGTTAGGGAAAGAGAAAGTTTATTGCTGTGATTCAGCATCTAGTTGAGTGAGGGAAACTCTCTAGCCCTTTACAGTCAAAATGAAATTCTAGATCACCAGATACTTTTACTTTCACTTCTGTTTTCTTTTATGTCAGACTCTTTATAGCTAATTGGACATAATATAGAGGTTGTAGGAGACATTTCTTTAAACAATCCATTGGTTCCTCAGCATTTGCATAGAAAATATACTCATTAAAACAAGGGATGCTGGGAATCCTAATGTACTAGGCAGTGCAGGATATCTGAGGGTAAATTTATTTATTTTACACCATTTATTATAACCTTCCTTTATCTCTAGTGGGAGCCCAAAATGGCGTACATAATTCTCCTCTTCTCCATTTTTCCTTACAACAACCCTGTGAGGTAGTTCAGGCTAAGAGTGACTGGCTCAAGATCACCTAGGAAGTTTCCATGGCAGAGCAGGGAATTGAACCTGGGTTACATAGTCCGTCACTCTAGCCACTACACCATTGCAGTGGCAGTGTCAGGTTTGGTTAAGGCTCTGTAGATTTCATCAAAAATACTGACGTTAGAGACTATTAAACTGTTGTGGAATGGTCCAAAGTCATATTGTTTCATGAAAATCCATGTGTTTGATGTTGATATTTTAGGGAGCAGAACCTGAAGGCAGACAGGCCCACCACCTACTTTCTAGATCTGCTGTATACTGTAGATGTACTCCCAAAAGGAAAGAGACTCCTCAACCTCCCCAGGGCAGCTTTGTGGTCTTTTTAATGGTTAATAATGTCAAAAGGGAATGACTTTGATCTTTTCTGCTTTACTGGCAGAACCCTGTCAGAGTTAACATCCTTCTAAGCTCATTGACCTCAAAGGATTTTGAAGGATGTAACCCTGTTTAGGATTGCACTGTAAATCAGCAAAATCTGGTTAGCATTTTTTTCCTCCATTAAACTGATGCAAGACATCACAATGGGTATAAAACAAAAACCAGTTGGAAGGGCATGGCCTTACATTTATGAAATTAAATATGTAGCATTTCAATGTCCTGTAGAGTGGGAGAGCCAGCAGTTTGTTTATGGAGATCCCACAAACCACCCAGAAACATTCTGAAAGGCTAAAAAAACCCACCGTAGAGAACAGTTGCAGTTTCATTTAAACTGTTTTATGGCAGGAATGTAGTTCATGCTTCTCATAAGCTCCGGTGGAATTTGGTAGTGGAAAGTGCTGTTAAGTTGCCGCTATCTTATTGCGATCCATGGTTTTTCAAGACAGAGACATTCAGAGGTGGTTTGCCATTATCTGCATCTGGGTAATGACTCTGGTCTTGGTGGTCTCCCATTCCAAGTATTAACCAGGGCTGATCCTGCTTAGCTTCTGAGATCTGATAAGATCAAGGTAGCCTGGGCCATCCAGGTTAGGGCTCTGTAGAATTTTGGATTATGTTTAAAAAGGTTCCATCCCCTTTGTGCAGACTCATTTAGAATGAAGTGAAAGTTTAAATGACTGAAAATAAGGAGGCAGGAAGGGGGAGAATTCATTTTTAGTCTTTTAGTCCATCTCAAGCCTTTACAGTTGTAACAGTTCAGAATAATATTAATGTTAGTTTTGAAACTAACTGGTGGATAGGGAATTTAAGGCTATTTGGGTGGCTAGCTTCCACATCTACAGAAAATCGCTTTATACAATGATAGGAATGTGTACTGTCTAGCATGGGAGGTAAGGAGTGCCAGTACTCTTTCTGAGTGAAGATGTTCCTGTTAGATGTATTGGACCTCTTTCTTTTTAATTTCTTTCACGCATTTGTCCCATTGGTTTTATAGATCATCTTCACTGAGATGCTGCGAAAGCAGTCAAGGAAACTTGACATGCAACATCTTGATAGCTTCTGTATCCCACTCATGCTTTAAGTATTTTCATAAACTGGCAAGCTTAGCTATGCTGCATAGGGAAGCAAACTGCAGACATAACACAATTGTGTGTTTCCATGGTAATGCTGGTTTTCTGGTGCACAGTCAGATCTGCATACAGATATGGAACTGCCCTTTTATTTGTAGTTCATGCTGTTGTCTGGCATTTGTTGCTTTGTATTTTTCCTATGGGCTTGGGGAAAATTTCAGAACATTAAAACAATTCATTGTGTTGGCAGAATAAAATTAGAGCAGACCATGGATGAGGCGGGGACAGGTATTTTCCTGCCCCTCTACCAGTAGAAGTGAAGGGATGGCAGCTTGGTAACTGAGAGCAGGGGAAAAAGCAACATGGATTCGGTTCTCTAATATGGAGTTTGCAAAAAGAGACAAGCATCTACTCTTGCAGTTGAGCACTTAACAAGAAATGACTGATGGAAAATGAGGGAGCAGGTGAAATGTATATTGTTCAGTCTCTGTACTCTACCTGTTGAAACTATGTAATATTGTGAATAGTCTGAGTTCAGAGGCAGAATTTGTGAGGATTAAAACAGATTAAAATTGAGAATTCATTGCTGGGTTTCTATTTCTTAAAAGCTAAAAAGGGTGTCATTAATACTATGTCAGTGAGCTTGCTCCTCTCAGCTGTCCTTTTAAATCTGGTTGTGACATATAATACTTGTAGTACAGCAGTTGTCTTCCAGATAACGATTGGATCAGTTGGCCAGAAAGAGTTCAGTTTCCTACCAACAGCTCTGATTATAAGAGCTGGTGTATCTGTGTGCTGGACAGACATAGTCTTCTTTCCCACCTGTTAAGAGATTATCAGGTTTACAAAAAAGCAGTATAAGAGCAGTTGCTTGCACATAGCAACTTTTACCATCAGAAACAGTCACTGTTCTTAATTGCTGGGGGAAGTGCTACTACCTAAATTATGTGTACTAAAAAAAAATCAAAACCCTATAATGAGAATAAGTAAAGCTATGTATAATACTAATAACTAATAAATTGTATGCCCCTGGTAATTGAAAACTACTTCTGGGCATGCTGTTTTCTAAGGAAGTAGACATGACATGCTGAGGGTTGGAAAGCTCCTAGATTGTATGTGTTGCAGTGTTGTGGTTATGTGTTTCTCTACAGTATTGTCAAATGGCAGGTCTTTTTCTGCTGTATCCTGGTAAGAATTTAGAATAACCCTTTTTGCTGAAAGGTGATTACAGTTAATATCTTCTATGGTATCTTGTCTGTATGATAGTGCTGAGCATTCTGGAATACTACAAATACAGAACAGTCCTATGGATATGCCTACTTGTATCTCTTTTTCCATTTTTCTACATGGTAGGTAGGTAGGTTCTTGCCTTTAGTAATTGTGTTGCTGTCTGGCAAGATGGAGTTGCTTCAGCTCTCATAGGATGTGAATCATGTGAACTCTTAGTTCTTGTACTGCTGCATGTAAAACTGGAATGCAATCTTAATTGCATGACCATTAAAAAGCAGAAGGATGAAGTGTGTGTATGTTTGAAATATTCTCCTTCTGTTGCCATACAGAAATTTAGAATTTATGCAGACCACTCATGTTCTGCAAGGTTGCTCCCCTGTTGCCAGTTTGAGTTCAGCTGTATAATAATGTAGTAGTTCTTGATTTTATCAAGCATCATCATGACATCCAGCTCAAGTATTTTCCTCTGGATGTTCATGCAAATATTTTATCTTTTCCAATTTTTTTTGTAATTGGCATATATTTTGTATGCTTGATAAACAGCATCCGAAAGCCAGCTGCTCTTATCTGGAGGTAAAACTGGGATGTTTATTAAAGAGACCTGCTTTGCTTCTTAGAGTAGCTGTGTTTTCACCCTATCCCTTTATTCTCCCAAAGAGTATCAGCTTTTCTACCTCTGCTGTGTGTGTTAAAAAAAAAAAAGTGGCAAGTCTCCTCCCCGCAAATGGTCAGCTTAGCTAGCTGGAGGAACATAACATAGAAGGAACAGAAATACATGTTAAGAGAAACGAGCAAGCTATTTGGGGCTGTACGATGCTAGATTGCTTCACTTTAATGCTACAGAAGATGCATTATAGGTAAAAAGCATTTGGAAAAAGACAGTAAAGTTTAGCTAAGCACATACGTAAAGGAATTAGGAAACTGGTTAAGCTACTGTATAGGAAAAGATTTAGCAATAACTGGTATGTGGTTTTCATGTGTAGGTAGATGTTGGTCCCACAGAGAAAGCCAATATTGTACCTAATTCCAGAGGGGTTGTTGTATGAGTCTCCTGCAGCAAAACCAAAAAGGAATCTTGTGACATAAGCTTCTGTTGGTGAGAGTCCACCTTGTCATGTATATGAAGTGAATCTTCAGTTAGCAGATACATGAGCCATCATATAGGTAGAGTGGTGGGAAGTAGTAAATAGTGAAGTCAGTGGAATAGTAACTTGATATTTCTGTTCTAAGTCTTTGAATACTTATCTATTCCTATATAAAAGGTGAGCCGTATTGGTGACGACTCACCTTTTATCTCCATGCAGGCACACTAGCACGCCCCTCCACAGGGATAAAAGGTGAGTCCTCGGCAACGCAGCTTGCCAAGGAGGCCCCAGCAGGCTGCTGCCAGCGGTGGGAAAGCATGGCGGAGCAGCCGCTGCAGGGCATTGGGAGGCCATGCTGGGCCTCCATGTCGCCTTATGTAGGATTGCTAGTCCCCTGCTCCCACCCTCCACCCTGCCCCTCCCTATTTACCTGGCTGATGGGGAAAGGCAGGGGACGCATTCTTAAGGTAGTGCACAACTTCTCTCTGAGTTTATTTTTAACAGCGTTATTTTAGATGTAATTTTTGAAATATTCATTCCTGCATATATATAAAACAGTTCAGACAACCACGCTGCTCTTGGATCTGCTTCACACAACTTCAGTGTTGTTTTGACATGAGACAAAAGCATGTTTTGGATAGAAATAAATAGAATATTAGGAAATTCATGAAAGGCTTAATCCTTCATTCCCTTAAAGTTGAACATTAGCCACATATAATCAGTTTTAGGGAATATATTTGTGGGCAGGAAGAAGAATTTAGACTTGTATATATTCTTTGTTTGGCACCTTCCTTATATTTAGTTTGCTTAAAGGGGAATTCTGCACTTAGAAGATAGCATAGCTAATTGCTCATTCAAGGCAACTCTTCTGTAGGCTGTCATGTCTTAACTCATCCACAGCTTTTGCATGTGAGACATGGTAAAGGGGCCCAGATGTTTGGAAATAATGTTTTGTTTGGAAAAGGTAATGGTGTAAGTTTTCTTTAATTGGTTAAGGTGCTGGGGATTGATGCACTACAACAAAATGATTGCTCGCAGCAAGGGCTATGTTGGAAGGGAGGAGAGGTGATGTTAATTCCTTGTTTCACAATGTTATAAACTACTTTGATGACTTTTCTTGAACAACAAGATGCACATATAAACATTTTTTGTAGTGCCATGGCATGTCTGTACTTTGATAATCTAAGGAAAAGTTCAGGAATGTTTCTGGCTTCTCTCTTTTCTAGGCTAGAATAGAACAAAGTTGCTTAAATATGTAGTGTCCTTAAAAGGGACCACAAAGATGCTTGCTTGAGCTTACAAAGCCTAAAACAAGACTTCTAATTTATTTATTGAGTCAGATAGGTTTTTGCTTGTAGGTTTTGAGGATTTTCTAAAAGGAAAAATGGGCTAGTCTATTTATGTTGATTCCATTGCAAATTTCAGTGCCCCCTATTTATTTCTGGGTAGGCTTTCAGTGTCTAGTTGTTAAGTTGTTCCTCCTATACTTATTTTCCATATGCAGCTCTGGTAAAATTACTATAGTCTACCAATTGTGATCAAGGGGTGCTGCTGCCTTCAAACAACGAACTCTGTCTAAACCATCAATGGAAACAGGATGCCTAACTCGATAATGACTGACCTCCCATGCTCAGAGCCCTTAACAAGCAAGTCAGGCAGTATGGTGGGTTTTTTTGTTAAATATTAATTATAATTGATATCAGGTTGTGGATGTGTGATGCACCAAAAAAATTACTTGCATTTGCAGATAGATCACAGTGTGAAGCAACTAGGCCAAATTGTATTGCAGCTGTTTTGAGTAGCTAATGGACAAAGGATGACCTATGTAGATGTACTTCACTGTCCATTAATGCCTCTCAGTTTTGAAGAGGTCTCTGAACTGCCATTTACTTTTTCCTCAGTTATGCCGTTATTGCTTATGGATGTGCCAGCTGCCCCAAACTAACATGTGAGAGAGAAGGCTGCCAGACTGAGTTCTGCTATCATTGCAAACAGATATGGCACCCAAACCAAACGTGCGACATGGCCCGTCAACAAAGGGCACAGACTCTGCGTGTACGGACAAAGCACACCTCAGGCCTCAGTTATGGACAGGAATCCGGACCAGGTACACATTTATTTTTAGAAGTCTGTATCCCCTTTCTGCTACAGTTGAAGTTTGTAGTGTGTTCAAATATAAACACTATATAAAAAATAAAAAGGATTGTATCAGTAAGAACTATAAGGCTGGGCAAGGGAGGAGGAAAACATGCATGCCCCAAAGCCTTGGGGAAGCAGGACAGGCATTGTCTGGTGCTGAAGTGATGACAGAGGTAATACCAGGAAACATCCTTTGGGAGGGTAGATATAGTAGTAGACGTTCATGGCAGTTTTCAATGTGCATCACTAATAACAGCCAGATTCCCGCCCCCCTCCCTGCCGGGAGCAGGAATGGTGGCCCCACATCCAGCAGATCAGATGGATGTATTGTCGAAGGCTTTCACGGCTGGAGAACGATGGTTGTTGTGGGTTTTCCGGGCTGTATTGCCGTGGTCTTGGCATTGTAGTTCCTGATGTTTCGCCAGCAGCTGTGGCTGGCATCTTCAGAGGTGTAGCACCAAAAGACAGTGACACTGAGAGATCTCTGTCTTTTGGTGCTACACCTCTGAAGATGCCAGCCACAGCTGCTGGCGAAACGTCAGGAACTACAATGCCAAGACCACGGCAATACAGCCTGGAAAACCCACAACAACCATAGATCAGATGGACATCAATTAATTCCCCAAATTAAACAAATTGAGAAGCAGTTATGCTAGGATTTCTGTCTGTGTGCTCATTCCCATATTCTGCATCAAAGTCCTGCCCCAGACCTTATAGCCATTTCTTGTTAGTAGCCAGGTCAATAGTTGTTGATACCGACACCTCTTCCTAAGTAACTGTTTTTTGTTCGGACCATAGTGTGGTAGAGGGTTTTCTGGTGTACCACCATCTTACGTTCCACCTACATGAATCTCAGACAAGGGTGTGTGGTCAGCATTTCCCAGACTGTCTGCTTCTTGTGGGAGAAGATGGCTTTTCTGATACTTTGACCCAGACCCATTTAATGGTTTTAAACATCATCAATGGCTCTTTGAATTATGCCTGGAAACAGAATGGAAGCCAGTGAAGATTGTTGAGCACTGGCAGAATATGCTTCCTTTGGAGAGTCTTCTGAACAGCCTAGGCACTGTGCTGTTGGACCAGATGAAGTTTCCAAAAAGAAGTAATGTAAGATATAAGAGCACTACTTATTGCATATCTAGTATTTCAGAGAAATACAAACTCATCTAGCATTGGTTGAACATCACCTCAGTGGTCTGCCAAACTAAGGACCAAAATACACTGGTCTTGTCAAGTTTATTAACTCCCATCTCTCTGATCATTGACTCCAATAATTTTTTCAGAATGTTTGCTGCTGTCTCTTCATCCAAGAATGTTGATAACTGGGCTACTGCCACTCACTTAAGCACCTTGCCCAAGGTTTGCAGTCAGCTGCTTAGGGTCCAGGAAGGATTTCTTTAGGAGTAGTCCCATGAAGTGACAAGAATCATTCCCAACAAAGAATAGACAAGAGTTGAACATAACAGGTGGTTGGCCATATCTCTAAGAACCAGGCTGGTGTCTTCAGACTGTAATGACAGCCCAAGAGAAAGGAACAGAGGGTGCTACTAGACAGCCCCATGGTTACTGGCGCCTGAGGCCATCCTCACATGTGCACTGTGCGCATGCACGCGCGCCCTGGACTGCATGATGACATCATCACACAGTGATGCCGGGGCCATTGGCCAGCGAGTGGCTGGGACGGCACGAGGAGGCCGCCCGTGCTCCACACACCGCCCCGGCTGTCTGCCGTCCCTGGCCTGTGGCTGCTGCGCCTGCCCGGGGAAGTGTGGCGGTGGTGTGGGGCTGGCCCGCGGCGGCGCAGCGCCCCCTGCAGCCCCCTCCTCAACAGTGGCACTGGCCCTGCTACCAGAACATCCTGAATTTTCTGGATACTAGAAAATACAGATGCAGAGTCACTCTGGGCTTTCCTCTGCCTGCATTCTAGTCATTCCCATCTGCTTCACTGCATCTAGAGAGTGCCTATAAACTATTGTGCCCACTGCCTACACTATTTCTATATCCCAGAGATCAACCAGAGCTGTCAATGTCAGCCCTATCTAGTGAAAACTCTCCAGAACCCTCTGAAGCCCTCCAAATGGATCAGTCTCTAAGTGGACCAACCAAATTGAGGGTGGATCCCACACCTGCCAAGATTAAGAGCTGCTTCTGGATCAACCTCGTGGTTGTCATGAATTCTTGAGCTGCCCTGGTTAAGGTGTCCTCAGCAGGGATGTTGATCTTGGGGGTCCATAATGGCATGTTTAAGACACCTTTACCAGGATAGATGGGAGATCTGTTAGGCGGCTGAGAGGGCTGTAAATAACTAACAATCCCTAATCTATTTAGTTGTCCTCCATCAGGTGCAAACCCTTGAAATTAGATTTCTGCTGAACAAGGTATCTTGAGAGGGAGCTGGTATTCTGAAAGAGAACAGCAACTGTTGTCTTGTTATTTGTGCTGCACCCAGAACCCAGCTGGACATAACAGAGAAGCTTATCCTCCTCATCCAGCTAGGTTTGGTGATGCAGGCCTAGTTGGTCCCCTCATTCAGGATCAAATCCTGGATAGGTGCTGTTTTTGTATAGACTGACTTGGCATTCAGGAACCGTACTTCACAGTTTGTCAGCATATTGACATAACTAGGGTTTGTTGGTTGAGCTGAATGATCGGAAATGGAAATAGCCTCCAGTTGTCTAACCCATTCACCAAACCTGTCAAGTTCCTGCTGCCCTATTACTTTCACTACGTACAGTGAGAACTAGGGCATTCTATTGTCACGTGAACCCCAAAATGTAAAAATGCAGTGCACCAAGAGAATAACTTACTGGTTGTTCCAGGTGCAACTGCACTAGCAGTGCTTGTAATGAGATCTACCTCTAGATAGTGCATTTACTAGATTGTAGTAGGGGCATGGAGACCTGATGTCTTTCTGTATGTATCTCCAGCCACACTTTTGTAATTCTGTGTAAAATGTTGTCTTTTTCTTGATGAATATTTTAACACTAACAGCTGGACTGGCAGGCTGGCTTCAAAGGTTACTGGCAGCTTTTAAAAAGTTGCCATAGACCAATTATAATTTCTTTTACATTACTTGCTTTCCTTGATTCTTGCTCCCAGGCATTTTTTGAAGGATGTTTTTCTATCTCGACGCTCTGTAGGTTCTTAGCTATTTAGAGCCACGTTTAGTTGCTTGGCTGTATTTGAACTAATACAGTATAGCAGTTACTACCTTTTTGCTGTTTGTGACACTGTATTAGTATTTGAAAGGAGTGCCTCCATACAGGTTACAAATATAATATTGAGGATATTTGTAAAACTGCAATAAATGAATGTGTCCTTTTTCTACTAAAAACCCATAATGTTTCAAGCCCTGTTTGAAAAGGATGGTTGAGGTTTTTATAACACAAGCATTGTACCTGCGCCTTCTGTGGTGGTACGACTACTGCTGTGCTATTAAGATCTTTATCTACTCAGTCTCCTAGTAGGCCTTGATTTTCTATTGTTGCTGATATTAAACAATCTTAGAGAGGTCTAGCAAATCAGTCTTGGCAAAGAAGAAATACGATTTATGAATGAAGCATGAAGTGTATTAGTAATTAATTACCATCAGAAACTGGTATTGCTACCAGGAAATTCCCTTCCTGGCATGCACTAATATATCATCGTGTGTATTTAAATTTATTGTGTTCACATAACCATCTCCTTCAAAAAGTGAAGCTGAGAATATCTTTTAAAAGTCCCAGATTGTTTCAAGTGAACTTCAAAGCTTATGTAAATCAAGGTGCCACAAAACTTGGAAATCCAAATCAAGCTTCATTTTTAGATTTGTCTACTAAAAAAGAGCAGTCTTCTTTGGTACAGTTTGGCAGTGCATATTTTTTAAAAATGATCAAAAAACTGCATAAGACTTGGGGTATTCCATATGTCCAATGACTGAAGCTGTGATCCTAAACAAAGTAAATTGTTTGGGAACAAAATAGGGTCTTGACCTGTTTTGTTGCTGTTTGCAGCAGTTTTTCGTTTCAGATGGATATGGGCTTGAGAAATAAGGCTGGCAGTTCATCTTTTGATTTCAGTTTAGATGTGTTGAAGATAACTAGCTTCCTTTTTCTCCACAGCAGATGATATCAAGCCATGTCCACGTTGCAGTGCTTACATCATCAAGATGAATGATGGCAGCTGTAATCATATGACCTGTGCAGTATGTGGCTGTGAGTTCTGTTGGCTGTGCATGAAGGAGATTTCAGATTTGCATTACCTCAGGTAAGTAAGAGAGCTAAATGCTGTCAGCTTGCCCTGCCTTACTAGGACTGTTGAGTTCCTGCTTGCTTATGACCTCAAACCCACATGAACACAACACATTTAACCTTTGTGGTATGAGTGCAATATAACAGCAAGAATAGTAAGAGTCCTTACTTCCTATTTGGAGATGCACAGCCCAATCCTAAGCCCTGAGTCAGCTCCCCTGCCAATGCGTTGATGTAAAAGCGGCACTGCTCCACTACTCCCTATGGACTTTTGCAGGAGATCCAACTGGCACAAGAGCTTGGCAAGGCGAGGAGTGGCTGCTGCCAAGAGCACTCACCCGCTGTTCCCTTGACAACCCCCCCACACACACACCAGCCAATGGCCGCACCGCTCCCCTGACAGGTGGGCGAGGGGCGCAGCCAGTGGGGAGGCTGCGATGCCCATTGCCCACCAACACTGCCCCCGCCCCTGTCAGGGAGCAGGCATCCCTGCCGGGGAGGAGAGCAAAAGTAATGAAGGTGCGGATCGGGCACCCACCCTCTTGCCTGTCCAACCCCCATTTTCGATGAGGGCCAGACTGGTGGCTGCAGCTTTGTGTGCCTGCAAATCCCCCTGCCTCTGCCGCCACCACGAGAAACAGGTTCCCCCTCCCTGAAAAGGGACCAGAAAGGCAGCAGGACCTGGTAAGGGTCACACTTGCAGCCTGCAGCACTTGGGATCAGCCCCAGATTCCAGAGAGGCAGGTGTGGGGGTGGGTTCTTCAATGAGTGACAGGAATGCTTATTGGAAACCATGTGAGAGGCCAGAAGGCCCATTGGAGGTGATGGGAGTGAAAAGTGCCCAGACTTGCGGCGGTGCCATTTGAACACATTACTGCATCACAAAGATGTGAGCATGCGGGTTGGACCACGAGAGCCATGCTCCAGTCCTGGGGTGACGCCCCCCCCCCCGAGTGGACTGATGGTCTGCGGGAGCAGAGAAGCTGCTCCAGGGGCCATCGTCCACATTGTCCTTGCACCAGATTTCCCAAGCCTATTCCTGCTTCTGCAAACAGTGAAAAGGAGGGTGGTCCATCCTCCCGGAGGAGAAGCCCCAGAGATCCCAAGATGTCGCTCCACATCCCCCACCTCCTGGCAGCAACCTCCCTCTTCCCCCGCATGCAGTGGTCATCTTCCTGGCTTATCAGATGCCAGCAGCTCTGTCTGTCAAAGAATGAAAGTCCTCAGTGGTGCCCCCCCATCCCACCAGACATTCACAGGCCACACTTCAATTCCTACCCCACTGTATGAAGTTACATTGAGAGGGGGGAAGAGAGCAGGGAAGGTGGACAGGGCCCCAAGCCACCACTTGACACCTGCTCCTTCTGGCAGCAGAAGACACCCCATCCATCTCAGCTCTTGACACTGGCTGAGCCAGGAAACCTTTGCGGGGATGTGTGAAAAGACTTCCTGATGGGGAGTTGGGGGAGGGCTACTGTCATTGTCAGGAAGCAAGGAAACAGACAGCAGTTTGTTGTTTTTCAACATAGATTTTATTAAACTGGAAAAGGTGAAGAGGTTCTCTGCACACGTTTCCTGCCAATGTCCCTCAGCTGGAAAGGGAGCAAAGGCAGTTTGCGCAGCAGTCAGAGCTGCAAAATACATCCCTCATCCTGCCCTTGCAGGGGCAAGGGTGAGATGCGGGCTGCTGTGGGAAACTGCTCCCTGGGCTGGACCTGAATGGCACTCGAGGAGGATCACCAGGGATTGGAACAGCCATGCTTCTTGGTCTCCCGGATGAGTTTTGACCTGCCTGCAAGGGAAAGAGACACACGTGGCAAGAGACCCAGCCCTGTCCAAGCCCCAGCCCAATCTGCCACATTCTGGGAGGGTATCCGTAGGCTGCAGTAGCTCCAGTATCACAGGTCCAGCCCGCAACCAGATGATGCATGATTCTCTGGTGAGAAAGCACTGTGCATCAGAATGGTATTATCCTGTGAGGGAGAAAGTCAAGGGGCTGAGCACCCTCCATCAACAGGGAGTTACGAACACCCTGTCGACCTGCGGCTGCACTTCCTCCTCTTCAGGGAGGGGCCTTGGCTGAGAGAGTCTGAACAGAACCCCCAAATGGTGCCCCCCCCATCCAAATGGCTGTGTCAAGAGCAGTTTTCTGGGCAACTGTTTCTGTGGTAGGCAGCAGCTGCCACCAAGCCCCCCACTGGTGAGCCTCACCTGCAGAGGTTTGGGAGGGTTCAGGTGAGGAGGGCAGCTGGCACAAATCAGCGAGCTGAGGTAGCTGCTACCCCACCTCCTTCTTACCTATCAGTTCTCCCTTGCCCCTTCTGGAGCTGGGACTCCAGAGTCAGATAACCTGCAAGGGTACTTTGGTGGTTGTTGTTAGATATTCTGGGCTTTGCTCTTCTTCCCTTGAGTGAGTGCAAAGTACTCTCAATTTTCCACTAAGTCCCCCCACTACACTCGTGACCCACCACTGTGTGTACCCACTCGCCTGCTTTGCGCACAAAGTCCCCGCAGCAGGAGGCTGCCAGGCAGAGCCTCCCTGAATTCATGAGCGGCGCAGTTGGAGGTTATGTAGGGTGTGTGGGCAGCTGTTAGGGCACAAGGAGGGGGGCTCACCCACCATGGAAGTGCACACAGATTGGTCCCTGTGGTAGTTGCCCTCCTTTGCCCCATTCAGGCCACATGGGCAGGGCCAGGTGCCAGGAGGATGGTCCGAGTTTTCCTGTTCAATGGGTGCCTATGGGCTACGCCTCCTTTTTTCATGGCGTAACTTTCTGCCGCCGCAGGGGGCATTCCTGGGCCTGAAGCGGCTTTGGATGCTGAGTAACTCTCAGCCCACCCACACCCCCTCCACCGCTGGTATGGGACCTTGCACTGCACTTATGCCTCTGCCTGGCTGCCAAGTGTTCCCACCGGTGGTGAACCATCTGCAGTAGTACACTTCGGGTGGCTGCTGGTGAAGGGGTGGTTATGCCCACGTATTACACCTGTGCAAGCCTTAGTTCTCTCCCTGTGCACTTTCCACACCTTCCCTTAGGATCACACAGTGAGTCTTTAGAGGAGAACAAAATTGGAAGATGGAGTGTCTTTCATAATAGCTATTTAGTTTGTGTAATCCAACCTTTAGGCCCTGGAAAGGGGGGGGGGGGTGTTATAGAATCTTTGTAGGCATGCAACCTCCTTCCTGCCTTGAATTGTTGCATCCTTTGAAAAACTTAATATTAAATTCTCTTGCAGTCCTTCTGGCTGTACGTTCTGGGGCAAAAAGCCATGGAGTCGTAAAAAGAAGATTCTTTGGCAGCTGGGAACGTTGATTGGTGCCCCAGTTGGTATTTCCCTCATTGCCGGAATTGCCATTCCAGCCATGGTCATTGGCATCCCTGTTTATGTTGGGAGAAAGGTAAGCATAAGAGTTATTTATGTTGCAGCTGGTTACAGTGCTGAAATATCACTCCCATGGATGAGAGGGAAGTTCTCTACAACGTTGGTTGATCAACATACTGGTGATGGTTCATGAAATGGATCTGAGGTTTCGTATAGTTTAGGAAGCATAACATAGAAGAGCAACTTTATTTGGACTCGCACTTTTTGCTGTGGACATCTAGCCTTTGTTAATTGCCCCTGATTTCCCCCAGCCTTGAGCAGCTACAACTCTGAGATTCTACTTTATCCTAGCACTCCAGCCCATTATCCCTTTTCTGGAGAAGTGTTTGCTATGAAGTATTCAGAGCTACATTTGTTTCCTGATTAAATTACCTGTTGTGTTTCTTATACTAGATCCACAGCAGGTATGAGGGAAAGAAAACCTCCCAGCATAAGAGGAACTTGGCTATCACGGGGGGTGTAACCTTGTCTGTCATTGCATCTCCTGTCATTGCTGCCGTCAGTGTAGGTAAGCTGATTTGGTCTGTATGTTTTGGTTACCACTTGAATCTAACACTGATTAAAAATGCTGCAACCTCTCCCTCAAACTTCTGTGATGTTTAGATGAATTGAGATTGAATTATGTTGATATTTAAGATGAATTAGTTCTTCATGGTTTTGGTGCAATTAAGTTCTGTGCCTCAAGAGAGTGTCTGTGGGATGGGGCAAAGACCTCCTTGCTCAAATCTCAACTGGTCACTAAAAAAGCAGCATCACTGAGGATTTTTCTGAGAGCCTGCGTAGTCTCTTTTGTAACATGGTCAGGTTTCTGTATGCTCAGTCAGTGTCATGACAGTACTTTTATTTTTCTGTGGGATTAGTTTCTAGTGGGACTAGGCTTCTTCCTGCATCACTCTGCTTCCCTTCAGTGCAATGGGTTGCCTTGTTTTTTTTTTTTTAAAGGAGTCGTGAGAGTAAACATTAGGACATAATTGCTGCCTTACTTGCTTGGGAAAGAACATAAATAGGCTTTGGAGCTGATCATCCAAGCTTTTGTCTTGACTTGGAACAACAGTTGGAATCAACCTTCCCAGTTCTTTCAGTCAGCATCTCAGCAAATCCTGAATATGGCCACCAATGTCAACCTTTGCCCCAGCTGCACTGTCTTCTAACTTCAGGGCAGATTCTGGAAGTTCTGCTCCAGGCCTGAAATCCATGTTGGCTGTTATGTGCTCCAAGGAATGGTCAAGATTATGATTGGAAGTGAAGCTGTTTTGTTCCATTGGATCCACATTTCTTAGGAAACATGCTATTGAAAGGGCTGCAGTAAATAAATGTTCAGGGTCTCCCACTGCTGTGCTTACTGTGGCTCTAATTTTTGAAATCTACTTCTGGAGGCCTTGCTCTATTTGTCAGTATCATTGTACAGGTTGTTGGCAGTCTGCTGCAGTCCACCCTCAAACTGAAACTATGCTGCTATGCCTCAGACTGTTTCCATGTCTGTGTAGGGCTCATCCTGCTTCTGTTGTCCAGGTTTGGAGCTCTATGTTCATAGGGAAAACTGATGCTGGTCATTCAGATTCCAGTCCAGACTGTAAATATGAGTCATACATCATCTGTGAATCTGTTTCCTAATTTGATTTGTTCTATCTGACGACTTTGTCATTCATCTTGGCCTGTTCCCTGTAGTCTAATGCACCATGATCTAAGGGGTGAATGGCTTCCACAATGAAATACTTGAGTAAAGCTTTATATAGAGGTGTGTTCAGTGCTCTGTTTTGAAGATGCTTTCTGAGCTTGCTGGATTCATGACAAAACTGTCATCCTATTTTCCCAGGTATTGGAGTCCCTATTATGTTGGCCTATGTCTACGGAGTTGTGCCAATTTCATTGTGCCGTGGTGGCGGCTGTGGAGTTAGCACAGCCAATGGGAAGGGAGTTAAAATAGAGTTTGATGAAGATGATGGTCCAATTACAGGTAAAGAAATAAGTGGTGCATGCGTGATACCTGGCTTTTATGGCAAGCTTGGGGAGGGTTGAATAACTAGGGTAGCAAATACGTTAGACCAGCTTGTGCAGATCCCCACCCCTACTTGGTACTATGGCCAGCATTCAATTTTTTATGAGCATATTTCTTTCTGCTGCTCAAGTCTTTAAAGGATTACTATTTTAAAACCGCCCAACTGTTTCAAAAAGTCTGAATAAATATGCTCAAGTCACCCTTTGAAAGAAATGGAATGCAACCAGGACAGAGAAGGACCTTCCATCCACCTCTAGTTATATCTGCAGGTGATATCCTTCTCTTCCCCCTGCTTGAAATTTAATCTAAATCAGCAGTTTCCATGGTGTGTTCTTGACTATGTAGTTCAAGATGTAGTTCAAGCTGGCTAGTAAGATGTTCTTGGTCACCTTTTGTCTCATGTTTCCTTTGTTTGTTTTTTCCTGATCTAGTGGCAGATGCTTGGAGAGCTCTGAAGAACCCCAGCATTGGGGAGAGCAGCATTGAAGGCCTTACAAGTGTGCTGAGCACCAGTGGAAGCCCTACTGATGGCCTCAGCGTCATGCAGGGCAACTATAGTGAGACAGCCAGCTTTGCTGCACTCTCAGGAGGCACCTTGAGCGGCGGAGTGCTGTTGGGTGGGAAAGGCAAATACAGCCGGTAAGCAAGTGTAACTGCAGTCACAAGATGTGTACGCACACAGTATCATGGGGTTTTGGTCTCTGTCACAAGTAGAATGTCACCTTGGCCTCTCTTGCCCAATCCTTAAGGCAGTTGTCATGCTGGAATGCCCTGTATTCTGGCTTCGTGGAAGGTTATCAGGGTTAAGCTGCATGAGCTTGTAACCAAATTGGATACTTCTAGTTTTCTCCAGTGATGGGAGAGAGTATCTTTGAGAATTATACCTCCTTCTTGCTCTACAAGCAGGGCTGCACAAGTTTTTGTTTTATTTTCTGGTTTCAGTTGGAGGAAGCTCCTTAATCTGTGCCCGTCCTACTCCCTAGCAAGGACTTCTCCAAAGCTTTATTCTTTTTCTTTGGGCCCTAATGGGTCCTTTCTCTCTCCATGATGAAAGTTGACTAAATACTGAAGAAAACTTTAAACAAACATCCATTTTCTCTGCAACTTCATGGCTTTCCCTAGCTGTTGTGGACTAAATGGTGATGGCTTCCAGAAGTGTGTCAAGAGTCACCCTAGGAAGCTGTGAAGTCGGTCCATGGATTGGGGGTGGGGGAAGCTTTTATCCACAAACATGTTTTTCTGTAAACCTGGAGACATCCTCCTGTTTTTCAAAAAAGTCATAACCATGGGGGGCTTGGTGAATGGATTATTTGATATGTCAGGAGGGTACCCTTGGCTGTTAAGCAATACAGATGAGGAATCATGGATAGTGTTCACCAGATGGTGGTGATGGAAATCCATTGATTTCTCCTGGGTAGGAGATGGAGTGATATTAGGCTTTACAGAATAGCTCCACATAGAATCTGTGCTCTTACCAGAAGAAGACAAGTGATGGTATTCTCAATAATTTTGGAGAAGACAGACAACATACTTGCATTAAGTGTTTGCTTAAGAGAAGGAGCTTCTGTCATCAGTCCTCCCACTGTTCACCTCTTCCTCACGTAGAGCCTTCTCAAAGTACTCCATGTTCTACACAAAAAGAACCTTTGAACTGTTCGAGCACATCACCCTCAGAATCTTTTCTGTGAAAGTGGCTTTTCTTGTAGCCATTATTTGACCAGAATGTTTTAAAACGAGGTGCATTATCCACCAGGAAGGTGTTTTTCTACAAGAACTCTGCCATTCTCTGGGCTGACCCTGTGTGCACTCTGAAAAGAAACGCATCCTTCTGTAGAAATCAAGAGGTGATTTTCCTGTCCTCTTGACTGTGGCCCTTTCACCCTTGAGAAGTCACAGCCTGGACTTGCATGCAGTCTCAACCGTTTGCCTCGTCCTCACTGTAGCCTCCTATGGTAATGGGGGAACATGCCATAAAGTCTCAGGCAACTTATGGTGACCCTGTACATTTTTCAAGGCAAGAGATAAACAGAGGTGGTTTGTCATTGCTTGCCTCTGCATAGTGATTCTGGACTTCCTTGATGGTCTCCATCCAAATACTAACCAGGGCTGACCCTGATTAGCTTCCAAGATCTGAAGAGATCAGGCTAGTCTGAGCCACCCAGTACCTCAACTGTGGCAAAAAATATCAAATGCCACCATGGGGAAGGAGATTAAAGCATGTATCCTCCCCACCTGTAAAACTCAATGCTAAGTTCCATCAACTTCTACCACAATTTTTGTTAATGGCCTCCTGGAAGAAGGTTTTTTGGATGCCACCTGGACATCTTCATTTGTGAGGCATTGTAATCATGGACCCCTATTCCTCCACTGAAGCAGCAGTAGGTGAAGTGAGTACCCCAGTAGTATAATTTTTACATTAGATTTTTTCCTGTTTGCTGTTGCAAGTCATGAATCAGGAATCTGTCTCCAGCTTAAAATGGTAAACAATGCAAGAATGTGCATATTTATGTGGAACGTGGGAGATGTAATCCTCACGTGAATACATTTTCTTCATCACTGAAAAGAAATCTTCATGATGAGTACAATGTCTTGTGCTTAGTTAACTTGTCCTCTAATTTCAGATTGATACAGCAACAAGAGAATCCAGATCATAAGTTTATATCTCCCTTTTTTTCTGAACTAGCCATAGTCAGGTGGATGTATAACCAGAACAGGAATCATTGTATATATGACTGTGTAAGTCATGGGAATGGACGTGATAACACTGTTCAGCAGAAAAGCTGGCAAAGCCAAGAATTCCAGCAAAGTGAAGCCAAGGATGGTGTAAAACCTGTTTCCGGGCCACTAAATGCCCTGCTGCTTCAGAAGCTCTGAGTGTCTTGATGCCTGAAATGACACTGATAGTGGAAATGAAAACATTTTCTGCCATGCTTTAAGGCAAAGTTGTGGGAAATCTCATCAGCCTAATGAGAACTTGGGTTAATTCTCTTCTCTTGTTCAGGCTGGAAGTGCAGGCAGATGTGCAGAAAGAGATCTTCCCGAAGGACTCGGTCAGCCTCGGAGCCATTAGTGACAATGCCAGCACACGTGCTATGGCAGGCTCCATCATTAGTTCCTACAATCCCCAGGACAGGTACGTCAGTCCATCTACTGCTGTCAGACTCTCAGTTAATATCTGAAGAGATCTCACTTGTGGATCTGATCTTGTTGGCACAGAGATACAGAGTGCCTATAGCTTGCTTTCCTTGCTGAACTGTCCTTTGAAGAAAGAGCCTTTTGCGAAGGGGGGTGGTTGCAGCTGGAGGGAAAGAGAATGTGGCTCATACTGGACACTTCAGGCCAGCTCTTTTCGAAATGGTTTAATGATTGGAGTGGCTCTAATTGAGTGACTGAGGGGTTGAGTGGCTCTAATTATTGATATTTTCTGTGGATTTCTGAGATCCTGCTAATTTAACTATCTTTCTAACTACTGATTTTTCATCATGAATTTTAAACAAATTGTTAAATTGGGACATTATTATTTTTGTTAGCCACAGGAGACAATCAAGTTACAGATATTTCCTTACCAAGACAAGAGAATGTGTTTCAGTGTACTTCAGCTGTTACCTGCCTTTATGCTTCTGGAATGGAAAGTGAGAAGCATAATGGTATGTAGAATGCATTCAGGATCTGCTAGCTAGTGCGAGTGACCTAAAACTATAGAAGTCCCTTATACTGTAGGTGGCAATGAAAACACTTGCAGGAATAAGCCTTCTTATTTATTTATTGGGTGTCAAAGTTTAGGATACAGCAAGGGTGCGCTGGCCATTGAACTGACAGAAATTTCCCGATGGGCCGCTGAGCTAGAAGGCCACCAGTGGTCCTGAGCAAGCAGATCTCAGT
The DNA here is from genome assembly GCF_028583425.1 of Eublepharis macularius. Classification (NCBI taxonomy): domain Eukaryota; kingdom Metazoa; phylum Chordata; class Lepidosauria; order Squamata; family Eublepharidae; genus Eublepharis; species Eublepharis macularius. Next base: position 37,673,303 of record NC_072804.1, on the reverse strand, counting down.
CCACCATTGCTTTAAGGGACACTTGCCTCAAACCCTTCCTTGGCAATGGCAGTTGGTGTCAGCTCACAAACTGTTTCCTCCTGCATCAGTGGCTTGGAACGTGACAGGCCATGTCTCAAAGAGAGTGGTATTCATGTTCATTTGCACCCATACGATCTCCTCATCAGGTCACGTTCAAAAGAAAAATCTGACCACGACACTTAGTTCCCCATTCAGTTCCTACAAGCTGGAACACCTGGGTATGATTATCAAAAGAGTGTTGTCCAATACTTTGTGGAGTCACCTGAACTGAAGAGAGAGGGTGTCCAGTTCCTGCCTCAGAATTAGTTCTGTTTGATCTTGGGACAAAGTAAGCATTATCCTCACAATACAGCTGGGGAGCTGGGACTGAGAGGACTGGTTTACCCAAGGCCATGTGGGAAGTTCATGGCAGCAGTGAGATTTGAACCTGCAGAGTACTGGATCACTGTTCAGTTACTTAACCACTATACTACAAGTGGGGTCTTGAAAGGACCCCCTTATTAAAGGGCTGCCTAGATTAACCCCAGGATGGCCATTTGGAATCTTGTCTGGACCTTAGTAGAGTGTGTTGTGAATAAAAAGGCTGAGGGCCAATGGATCGCCTCTCAGATTGTTTGAGTGTTTCTGGCAACACATTCTTCTGTCCTAGGTCTCAACCCAGATCTTTCCTAGGGCATCCCCAAATAGCTTGTCTCTCTGAAAGGGGTAAGCCAGGATGATATTTTTAGAGTGTGAATCTGCTGGCCATGCTGTTAGCCAAGAGTGCCGACTTGTTACTGCTGTCGAGACCATAATCCTGGAAGAAAAAGGTAAATGTATCCAGGATGGTGTCTGTCTTGAAGGTATTGGCCTTTACATTTCTGTTTGCCCCTTCAATGGGGGCAGCTATTGTTGTACGGGAGGAGTTGGATCAGTTTTCAGATCCATACTCCTGACATACTGGAGGCAATTGAGGCAATAGCTGTAGCCTTAATAGCCATGGCCACGGCCTTGAGCACTCTTGTTAGCTTGGCCTCTCTTCTCATCTAAGTGGTCTCTGACTGATCCTTGCCCATCCTCTGACTGGAGCTCAGAGGACTGAAGTGTAGCCACTGGAGTTTCCATCGCAGGTACCTGCAACAACTCATAGCAAAGAAAGGTAGTGAGTACAGGGTTGTTGTTTTTTTGGACCAAGTTTGGGGATTGTTAATTGGCTGATGGTTTAGACCACTCAGCCTGGAACCTTCTCCCCAAATATTCTGGAAATGGGAGGACCTTTTCTGAGGAACCTTCGCTAGGAAGAGACTCTTGTTTCCATGGGTTGGATTTGGTATTCCCAGTCTAAGGGTCCTACTCCCCCAAGGGTAATTTCTACAACTTTAAGGCTGAGAATGTCTTAGGTAGTAAATACTGGTAGACCTCAGATTCAGACAGCTGGGCTGACTGTTCTGGTAGGGATATTTCCTCCTCCACATCTGAAGGAATTCCTCCTCCTCCTTGTCATTACAGACTCTATCTGAGGGCGATCCCCCTGCTCTGTGGGGATCCCTGACTGATAAACATTACAAACTGCCTTATTCTCACTCAGACCATCGGTCAGTGTTATCTCCTCAGACTGGCAGCAGGTCTTCAGGGTCTCAGGAAGAGGTTTTTGCCATCATCTACCTGATATTTTTAACTGGAGTTAATGGGGAACAAACCTGGATCCTTTGCATACAAAGCAGAAGCTGTTCCACACAGCCACAGGGAGGAGGAGGAGGAGGTAGACACCACACCACTATAAACAGAGGTTTCAGCCTGGTAGAGATTATCTATTTCCTCCCTCCTGGTTAGTCTTAAGAAGTTAAAAGGTTCAAAGACACAGGCAAGTTTATGCCCTTTATACATTACCCATCTGACAGGGAAAGGCAGGGCTAGATCCAAAGAGAAAAAGCCTGCTGTAAAATCTCCAGCCAGGAGGTTGGCATGGGCATATTCACATGGCACCAAAGCTGAGGAGATTCCTGGCATCTTTACTGGACCAAGGTGCTTCTGACTGGCGAAGTGACAGGATTTCCTCCCTCATAGTCAGTCTAATTGCTGACAGGAATTCTGGAGGTAACACGCTCAGGGGAACATTTACATGGCCCTCCTGGGCTTGTCGGCTGGAGCTCTGGGTGTCTAGATTATGTTTCTGCCGTGTCTTCCCCGCCAGGAGATTGGCAAGCGCATCTTTGAAATTAGGTGGGAAATCACTCATTGCATTGGTTTCCCACCCAAATTGAGCTTTGCCAGGTGGTGCTGTTCTCAGCTGGCTGGCTGAGGTGCGCTGTTTTAACAAGCTTCCTCTGTGAAAGATGGGGCTGTTTAGAAGCCTGCATCTCTTCCAAGGCCATTTACTCGCCGGGGAACCGCGCAGCCTAAGAGGCATGCTGGTGCCGGCTGGACTTGTTCCCTGCGCTGGTAGGACGGCTCCGTGGGAACAGCCCATACTCTCCTCCATGAAGCTTTCCTCAGAGTCCGATGACTCTCTAGAGACCATATTGTCCTTTTCTTTCTTTGGCAAGAGGAGTAAAAGAAGAGGAAATGAGAGGAGAAGGAGTAAGGTAAAGAATGGTTTGAGGAGGAAGAAAGGTAAATAAGAGAGAGAGAGAGAGAGAGAGAGAAAAGGCAGTAGAGCTAGTCTGCTGAAGAACTGCTCTCCCTGGAGGCAGAAACAGAACTGAAGAGAGAGGGTGTCCCACACACCAGACAGGAAGAGGAAGAAAATTAGTTCCTGCCTCCCTGATTGGATGGTGGGAATCACCCAAGATGTCTTCCGCCTCAGAGGGAGAAGTCCCTTACACTGTAGGTGGCAATGAAAACACTTGCAGGAATAAGCCTTCTTATTTCTTTATTGGGTGTAGAATTTTATTATGGAAATCAGGTTTTGCTGTGCATCTGTCAATTCAGAGCCTCCTGTGGGTAGCAGAATAGTGATGGAGAAAGGTTATGAAGATTCCTGGGCCCTATCTTACTCCACTTTTTCATGCAGTTCGTCTTTGGTCATTTGGATGACAGTTTTTGCGTGTTTGGGGTATAATGAGCAGAAATGGTAGTCTGGCAAAGAGGATGCTGTTCATTCCTTTGCAGACTAAAGCTGAGTCTGCTGTAAGGTTAGGATGCTGTGTCTGAAGATGGGAAGGGGTGGATGAGACCATGTGACAGCAGAGCAGCATTATCAGTGGCCTTTAGGCACCCTTGAGGATGCTGATGTACCTGAGAATAGCTGTTCACCTGTATCTCCTTGAAATCACTTCAGGTTCATTTGTGCAAGGATGTACAGGGAGATGTTCTTGATAGATAGTTTTTAACTATGGAATTTCCTTCCTTTGGTTGGAGATATGTCCGAGTTAGGAATCTGCACTCTTTCCAGCAGGATTGAAAGACTGATTTTTGGGGGGGGGGTAGTATTTGGAGAAAAGCAGGAATATGTAATGGATATAAGCATTCCTTTTAAAAGTCCATTGCATTTTGAGCCCCCACAGGCTACTCCCTAGGAAGATAGGGGAAGAAATGAGAGTCAGTTGTCTAGCAGATTCAGAATTCACTGAGAGGTCTTCAGGGGGTTAAATTGAAATTGTGTTTATCTTTGGGATTTTCTTTCTTAATTTATAACCTTCAATGAACATAGTGCCCATTCTCCACAGAGAGTGTAACAACATGGAAATCCAGGTGGACATAGAAACCAAGCCGAGCCATTATCAACTAGTTAGTGGAAGCAGCACAGAGGACTCTCTCCATGTTCACACCCAGATGGCAGAAAATGAAGAGGAAGAAGCAGAGGAGGAGCAGGAACAGCTGTGCAGCCATCAAAGCTGTGAGCAAAAGGACTGTGCTGCCAGCAAAACCTGGGATATCACTCTTGCACAGCCTGAAAGCATCCGCAGTGACTTGGAGAGCTCCGACAGTCAGTCTGACGATGTGCCTGACATTACCTCTGATGAATGTGACTCCCCCTGCCCCCAGATTGCTGCCTGCCTGCATCCCCCCAATGCCAGAGGTGCTGACAGCCCAAGGGCCCACATTGGCCAGTGTGCCCAAGCCGAAGCACACAGGCCAGAGGAGATGGTCTCTGCGTTGGAGTGCATTGAGGCGCGAGTGTGAGGCCTTCCTCTCCTGAGAAAGCACACTGATGATTCCTGCTTCTCCTGCGGTGAGGGACCCATAGCAGTGGGGGTGGCTGTGTCCTTGTTGGCTTTTGTTTTGAATTCTCCAGACTTCTGCCCCATGTAGCTCTGGGGAAGTGGCATTTCTTACAATGAAAAAAAAAAGCCCTTGACTTTTTTTTTTAATTTATTGGTTCAAGCGCTTGGTGATGCTCTGTGAGTTGTGCAAGAGTGTACATAAATGTGTGTGTGTACATCGTATGTCAACTAAACATACGCCTAAAGAATGCCTTTAATAAAGATTTCTGTTAAAATTCAAAGCTGATCCTGTCCATTTTTTAAAATAAAAACAGCTATTGTGATTTCTCTATGGTTGTCTTGCATTCTTGCAGCTAGGTAGAGAAAGGGTGGAAATATAACTGTATTTTATCTGAACTTAGCTGTGGCTAAAGTTGTAAATTTTCCAGAAATTTTGAAATCCATGGGAAATTTTCTTTCCCTGAGTCTTTTTTGGGGAGGGGGAACAAATTTGGAAGAAAATTGAATAATATGCAATACTTTTCTACCAAGCCTATAAACTTCTTGTACTGATTTAACAACATAAAATACAAAATCCATAATTTAGTTAGTATGTGAAATTGTACTGATAGCATATTTATGAAATTCAAAAGTGTCTTCATTTTCTATAAGAAAAATTGCAAATAAGCCCAATGCGTGAAAAAGAGTTGCAGTCTATGCTGCTGTAGTACATGGAATTTTGAAATCTGAGAAGTAGCTGAAGTAAGAAAATGAATTCAGTAGGAAGCAAAAGCAAGTGTATTTGGACAGAAACACTCTCATACAGTAGGCAGGACATTGTAACATTGAGAACACTGAAGTCTTTAATAATATATACATTATAGCATATTGCCGAAATTTACAGCGGAAAAAATATTTAAAATGTATGTGTGCAGAATACGTATACATTGCAAAAGCAAAAAAAAAAAAAAATTCCAGTCCTCCCTCAATTTCCCCAATTTTTTCAAAGGAAAAATGTCTTCAGACTTTTTTACATTATACATTTTGAGTGGGAAAAACGCTCTTAAGTATTTTGCTCATTCTAAAAGAGGAGAGTGTTTTTTATTGCTCCCCCAAATTTCCCATTTTTCCATTTGAAAAACTGAAATGTTCATTTTAAAAAAATAAATTAGGAAAGAAAGACACGCACCCCCTTCATTTTCCTGTTTTTTTCTCCCCAGGCCTTCATATCTCTGCAGTGAGTCTTTGTTTCCAGAAGAGTTTGATTTAAATATGTTTGCTGCCCTCTAGAGGCCTCTTGCAACTGTGCAGTGACAGTTTCTGGCTGGCTTGCTCTTTTCCAAGATTTATGGAAGCTGTGCCTTGCTAAAGTGAATACAGGTGGGCTTCAAATGAAGGCGCCAGAGGGGAATGGTTCATGACTTACGGGTCTCTTTTGTGGTCAGTGTGGCTTGTTCATTTAATCCCTCTAATCTACTTCTCTTGCTGCGCGTGATCACATCTAGCCAACACAAGCAAGCCATTCCTTTCGTGTAAGGGAGGAGTAGATTGGCTCCCTTCTCAGTTCTGCTTTTGGGAGCAAATAGCATGTGCTGTCCCAGTGCTAAGTAAATAGGCCTATATGCCAGTAAAATATGGCAAGTCAATTGAATTCAAAGTAAAGTTTCTGTACTGAGACACGGGCTAAACACAGTAGATACCTGCTACTTGGCATCCAGTGAGGTGCCCTTGTGTAATATTCATCCAAAGTGCTATGCTCTTACAATTTTCTGTCCCCAACTTCATTCTTTTCAAATCAATTGGGCACTTCAGGTGGGAGGCACAGTTTCCTAGAAATCAATCCATGGAAAAGTATAGTGTGACTTTTCTGTCAGAAGCGTGCAGGTGTGTTCAAGAGAGTTGCAGAAGAAAACAGGGCTGCACTTACCTGTAAATGTTCATCGAGTGGGCTTCTGTATAGGCATGCATGGGAACTGCATAGGCCAGCTGCAGACGTTTTAAAGCTCCTAGAGGCAAGATACTCTCACCTAGCCTTTTTGTACACTTCCCCCCCGCCCCCACCATGGCTATAAAAGATGGGGCAAGTGGCTCCCTCGCTCAGTTCTCTAAGCTGCAATGTAAAAGGAAGATAAGAACACACGGCAGGGAAGCAGGGAGGGATGTGTGCCTGCACAGAAGACCACTCAACAGTTACAGGTAAGTGCAACCCTGTTTTCATCGATACGTCCTCTGTGCAATCCCACATGGGAGATTAGAGAGCTAATTTACCCAGGAGGTGAGTGTGAAGCTCTTTAATGGAAGAGACTCTTGAGGATGGCCTTGTCCACAGCTGTGCCCCCTCTGGAGTCTACATCAATGGCATAATGCTTGATGGATGTGGATGGTGTAGACCAGGTGGCTACCTTACACAGTTCCGCTAGAGGGATGCCCAAGCTGCAGGCTGGCGAGATGGATTGAGCACTTGCAGAGTACGCAATTATGTGCAATGAGCATGGTTGCTTAGATGGATTATAACAATGAGCCAAACTATCCAATTTGAAATGTTCTGTGTGCAGGACCTTCAGACCCTTTGGGGGGCCTTTAAATGAGATAAAGAGATTGGGATCCTTTTGGAAAGCAGCTGTCCTGTGCAAGTAGAAGCACAAAGCTCATTTAACATGGAGGATGTGCAAAAGTCTCTCTGTGTCAGTTGTAGGAGTAGAAAAAAATACTGGTAAGACCATGTACAGATTTGAATGAAAAGCAGAGACGACTTGCAGGGAAGGGAGGCTCAGACTGGAGGACCATCTTGTCTGCAAGCATCTTAATGAAAGGAGGATCACGTCTCGGGGCTTGCAATTCACTCACCCTCCTAGCCAAGGGTATAGCTACCAAGCAGGCTGCTTTAGCTGTCAGGACCTTAAGGGAGCAGGTAGCTAGGGGCTTGAAAGGTTTATGCATGAGTGAATTGCGAACCAAAGAGACACTCCACTGGGGAATCGGCCTGGATGCTGGAGGATACAGGTTTGCTAAACTTCTGAGAAAGAACTTGCATTGTGGCTGGGCAAAGAGAGATTTCCCACTTACGTTGTTATTGTAGGCCAAAATGTCCACTAGGTGGACCTTAATGGAGGAATTAGCCAAGCCTCGGTCCTTTAACTGGACCAAATAGTGTAAAATGGAGGGCAATGAGGCAGAGACAGGGTTCAGATAGCTGTCTTTGGGCTAAAGAGAAAATCTTTTCCATCTGGCTAGGTATTATTTCCTGGTGGGTGGTTTCCTAGCTTCCAACAGGACCTTATGGAGTGGTGAGGAGAAATTCAGTCCAGGGGGGATATGAACCAGGCTGTCACTTTCAGAGTGTTCAGGTCATGGTGGAGAACCATGTCATCCTGTAGCAGGTATGTTGTTAGAGGGAAATGGTAGATTCTGCCCTGTGCCATTAAGAATAGAGTGGCAAACCAGTATTACCTTGGCCAATAAGAGGCTATTAAGATTGCTGAAGAACCTTCCCTCATCATCTTGCTAAGAGTCAACATGATAAGCAGAAGAGGGAGGAATGCATACAGGAGGGTGCCTGGCCAGGGGATCTGAAAGGCTTCCCTGAGAGAGGGAATCGTCACCTGATTCCACCATATGGTTCAACGTTGGTTCCGAGGCAATTTTCTGGAACTGTGGCCAGAAGTGATGTAGGTTTCATTACTTCTTGGTTCTGTGCAATCTGAAACAAAAACACCTTTGTCGTGGAGGAAGTAATGAAGGTGCAGATACATGCCCAGTGAAGCTTCAAACCCACAAGCATAGTAATGATACAGGAAGCCATAAGGAAAGTAATGGAACCAATGGCATCTATGCTGAGGAACCAGTTCCAAACATTTGTCACTCTCAGATGTGTCCGAGGAGCCCTTCTGTCGTTCCACAGGCTGAAAGGTGATGGGGGTAATGCATAAGTGGCTGTAGAGGGTTCCATGACCTCAGGAATCTCACCCCAAAGGATGGAACCAAAGCGGAGCATTGTCTAGGGGTTGGAGATGTTCTCGGAGCCCTGGGCGGTCTTGCTGCAATCGAAGTGGTCAGATCCGAAGGCAAGGATTTTTTCCCTCTTCTGCGATTTAGGAGTCAGTGTGTTATCAGCATGCTTTGACTTGAGCTTAGCCTTTTTCTTAGGCAGCTCTGATTCGCACTGAGATGGAACCGTCAAAGGCATGGCTGGAACCAACTGGTTCTGAGCGGTAATAAGTGCCAAACATGCTGGAAGAACTGAGGAGGCCCATTTTGGGCACTGTGGGCCAATATCTGTGGCATTTTGATTCAAGTTGGTAGAGCCCTTCAAGGCTGACTCTCACAGAGCCGCTTTAAGTCATGACGCCCTTTCATAGCATGCTTTGGGCATAAACTGTTTGCTGACCACATACCGCAAGATGTCATGCCCTCGCCCAGACAAAGCAAGCATTTGTTGTGCCCATCTGATTGGGCCATTCTGGTTCCATAGTGTGAACACTTTTTGAAGGGAGCTTTCAATGCCGTGGAGCCAAAGGCCTGAACTTGCATCTATCTCTACAATCAAGGAGTGGAGTGAAGAATATGTCCTTCTTCAACGAAGGCTAAACAAGAATGGGGGGGGGCTCTTGCCCCACCTTTTATAGCCGTGGGAGTGGGGGAAACGTGTGAAAAGGCTATGCGATTGTCTCGCACCTCTAGGAATAGAACATCCACTGCTGGCCTGCGCATGAACAGTTCCTGTATGTGCCTGCACAGAAGGCACGATGAACAAAATACATTATAATGAGCTGGTGTGTCCACTGGACATTGCTAACAGCATAGAATAAATAAGGCAACTTCTTAGAGATGAAAGGAACTGGTGGTCGGGGATTTTGTGAACTTTGCAAACCTGATATTTAGTATTTTGGGGCATGCTTAAAATACCTGCTCCTCTTAGAACCCGAGTGTATATTCAAAACTGAAGAACAGCATGTGCCATAGTCTAAAATGTCCAGCAAGTGGTATAGAAGCATTCTGTGTGCATTTCAAGTGTGGCTCTCCCTTTGAATTCTGAAGTTGGAAGTGGGCTTGGAAAGAGTGTGCTCTAAACTTGCTCAGAATTGTATTGTCGAAGGCTTTCACGGCCGGAGAACGATGGTTGTTGGGGGTTTTCCGGGCTGTATTGCCGTGGTCTTGGCATTGTAGTTCCTGACGTTTCGCCAGCAGCTGTGGCTGGCATCTTCAGAGGTGTAGCACCAAAAGACAGAGATCTCTCAGTGACACTGAGAGATCTCTGTCTTTTGGTGCTACACCTCTGAAGATGCCAGCCACAGCTGCTGGCGAAACGTCAGGAACTACAATGCCAAGACCACGGCAATACAGCCCGGAAAACCCCCAACAACCATTGCTCAGAATTGCTCTTCAGCAGTTCATTGCTTGTTAACGTGAACCATCCTACTCCTCTAGTCTGGGTAAATTCTGGCATTTTATGTACAACTCCCAGGGTACCCAGAGCAGGCCTAGATCCACACCTGCATCCGGTCCGGCAGCTGCATCTTCATTCTTACAGTAGAGTTCGTGACTTCCACTCCTGTGAATGCTGCCGCTGCAAGATAAAATTCATGGCCAAAGTGCTTTGCAGCAAAATCATCCTATGCTTCTATTTCTGTAGTTTCCACAAGATTCCCAACTGTTAAATTGTGGTTTTGAATTTCTAAATATTTCAGCATTTCCCCCCTTAATGAGCTCCGTAGCGCAGCAGTTTAAACAAGTGAAATCAAGGAGAGAAAATAGCTGTCATTACCGTTTGATTCTAAAATTGGAGCAGGGAGGAGGAGCAGCCCAGCAGAATTCCATGCGCAGAAATGGGCGAGGCAGGCAGTCCTCTGATTGGGCTGTCTGGTCGGGGCTGCTATTAGCTGAAGCATGGCCTCATCTGAAGAAGAGGTGGCAACAGGGGGCTGCGTTTGTGTCTCTGATGTAGTGATGAGGTCTTGTCGAAAATCATATTAAGGCTGCAAGTAAAGAACTGTAAATGTGCAGCTGGTGATACTGATGGGGGGGGCCTGTGTGTGGTACAGAGGCATGAGAGAGCAATCCTGCTGAAAGATACCAGAGACCTCTGAGTCCACTGTCTTAAAAGGTAACCTGCTTCCTCTGGAATATTCCCATGCATGACATGATGGAGAGTCACTCTGTGGCCAGCAGCCACTAGTAGATTATGTGGCCTCTGGAAAATGGAAGCACCTCTGTGATAGCTGTAGATAGGGGTCATTTGGACATTTTCTTAGCATGGTGTTGGAACAACCTTGGCCAACAGCGTAGTGGCTGCTCTGCAGCTCCACAAGAAAAATCTGCTTTGCTTGTGGAATTTTTCCTTGCCAATAATCTTATTTTTAAAAATACATGAATAAAAGTAAGTCTGTACTGCATTTGCTAGTAACAGCCTTGGGTGGGGAGATGGTATACTTGAAAGTATAGAGGGAGATCTAGCATGGTACAGCAATGAGCTTGTAGACTTGAGTGCCTGTGATGGCCTTTCTAAAGGTCTAATGGCAGGTGGGCTGATGAAGTCATAAATACTTTCCAGAGGTGCACTTAGAGCTCCTATCCCTAATATTTGGCTGGGGGGGGGGCAGTGATGGCAGAGGTAGCAGCATGATTTTCTACAAAAGCTCAGGATTTGCATGGTAGAAAATGGGAGGTACGGAATATTTTTGTTTGCCCCTGGCAGAGGGTCATTCCTCTGCTGCCCTTGACAGTTCTAGTTGCTTGCCCTGCTTCCTTACATTGCAGTGGATATGTGTCAGCTGAGGACGGACAGGAGTGCATTGGAAGGATCTATTTCCAGAATTAGAGTTCCCCCTTTTCTGGAACTGCACACAGCCCCTGCCGTTTTTGCCAATTGACACCTGGGCTGCTCACCTCCCTCTGAACAAACATCCCACATATCTTTAACTGCTTATCTGAAGTATTGACTATACAAGATGGCCTGAATCCTACGACGCTGCTCAACAAAGCCTTCCTCCAGCCACAGGTGCCTTTCCCCAACTATATCTGTCGAAGGGAGCTTGACTGTCAAAAACAAGATTCACATCTTTAAGGAGCTACCAAGTGTGAACTTGTTTTTCCAACTTTGTGTTGCCAGGGTCATTAACTCTTCCCCCTAGTCTTTCCTGACAGATCCCTTCAGGAGGACAGATTTGTTCCCAAACCTGGGCTGGCAATCAGATAACAGTGGATCCAGAGGGTGGGGTTGATCCAATCTTCCTCCCTTCATCCAACTTTAAGTGGCTCTTCTTCCAATGGAAAAGCCACTTAATGTGGAGGGAGGCTTCTGAGATTGGGGGAAGGTTTCCAAACTTGATCATGAAAGGAGGGGAAATACATTTTTTAATAAACAAACTTTGCTCAGTGGAGTGGTAGGATAAGGATAGAATCCACCTCAATCTGAGTAATCCAAATGGGTTTGCATTGATGAAGCTCTGTACTTCAGCTAGGTAGATGGCTCAGTCCAAAGAGAGAAGATGCCTGCATCTCTGCTTCAAGCAGTGGCCGCCTGCTTCCCTTGCACCAGCCGCGCCTGGAGAGGATTGTTGACAAAATTTTCAAGATGGAAACTCAAGCTTGAATCTTTCTGTCTCTAAAGTGAGCCTTTGAGACTGGTGATGTTGCCAAAACTACACTTCATTCAGCCCATAACCTCTTTCAGGGCTACTGCAAAGTAAAACGAGAGCCAGGGCTCTTAGAAGAACCACTGAAGTATTCTTCCTTCCAGAAACCCAGATGTATAAGGACTGTTTTGATTATTCTCTGAGCAGAAGGCATGTTACCAGTTTAATCGAGAGGATTAGAAACTTGCTTTACACTACCCTTGTGTGTGAAGTTAGTGGAAGGTTTCCTGCTCTGCTCGCTTGTGCTGCTGCTCCTGTCTAGCCCGCTTCTTCCCTGACACTGGGTCTTGTTTACCATCAAGCTCTGCTAAGAACTGGCCCACAAACCTCTTCCTGGGACATCTCATTCCAGTGGAGTCATTTCCACGTCCTTGGCCTTCAGCAGAGGACTCAAACCCTGGGCTCTGCGAGCAGCCCCCTGGGCCCTGTATGTCCTCATTGCAAGGTGCAGCGCCCTTAATGTCTGAGCCAAAGCAGATGCATTGTTCGGTACAGCAGTGCCCACCATTCTCTTAGAAGTACCTGTCTCCTCTTAGATCAGTTTGCTAGTCCACACCCATTAGTTTGAGCCACGGAGGACCGCAAAGGAGTTAATGCAGGTTGTTTAGCGGTGCCTGCTTTTTGAGTGGCCATCTGAGCATTTTTTTCTGCTCATTTTTTCTGCATTGGGAGTCTTGAGCTTGCTGCAGAGTGCCTTTACATTTGGAAGGAAGGTGCATCTCTTCCCCGCCCCCTCAGGCAAGCACAGTTTGATCTATAGTTCTAAAGGGGAGATTTTTCCCTTGAAAAGCTAGCTTTAGACATTTCCTAATCACTATTCTGCATAGCCGTAAGGCCCATCAGTGTAAATGCTCTGCAGGCCGTGCAAAGAACTACAGTTCCAGGCAAGCGACCAGCACCAACACCATCCATTCCCATGCCTTTCTCCCTGACTTCTGGTTTAGAAGCACAGCGCAAAACCAATCAGAATGCTGTTATCTGGCCATGCTCCAGAAGCTACCAGACAGGCTGGACCAGGCCAACCCTCCACAAGCCAAGAGATCCATCCTCTGATAGTAACAAACTAGCACTGGGCGTTTGGACAGAGAGGAAGACAGGATAAATATATTGTGGCATGTGAACATCCTTCTGGGCCCACCACAGTCTTCCTTGATGGACTTCCTGGATATTTTCTGGAGCTTGGCAATACCATCCATAACCCTAGAAAAGCTGTTGACCTACACTGAGGATTATATGTCCATCATTCTGAAAAAATATGTAGAATTATGAGATCTAATTGCACGAGGCCATGATTCTCGGCTGTGTGTATTTATGTTGTTTTTCTTTGGTTAGTCTTGTGTAGGGAGTTGGTTGGCTGGCTGATCTTCTGGATAGTGGATTTTGACTATTATTATTATTAATAATAATTGCATTTCTAATCCACTCTCCCTGCGAACGGGCTCAGAGCGGAGCACAACACATGTAATATAACATAAACATATTAATTTAAAACCAGATAAAACATCAGTAAATTGATGCAAATAGGCTCATCAATCCCTTCCAGGATTATGTTTCTGAGGCTGGATTTCTGTTTTCTGATAGGCAAAATGGCATCTTTTAGAAGTTTTTTTATAGGCCATTTATTTAATCAGGGGTGATGGATCGCTGATAATCCTAGAAACTAGAATGCAGGCAACACCTGCCTATTGGAGGAGTGGGGGCTAAATCCCATGGGGTCAGGAATAAAGAAAGATGTCAGACAGTTAGGGTTTTAATCAGGACAGAGTTTTCCAAGCTGACAAGCAAAGGAAAGCCTTGAGGAGGTGCAAGTAAACCGGGGGGTGGGGGTGGGTGGGGGGTAGCTGATGTTGCCTTCTAAGATGATCACATCTTTTGTTTTTGTGCCTGTTCTACCATGCCCATTTGTGCATATACATTACAAAACCCAAATCTTCAGTAGCACTTTTTCACAAATGCACCAAAGATTCGAATCTATCCTGGAACGTCGTTCCAGGTGGGAAAATGAGGAGTATGAAATTCTTGTACAATTAATCTTTCCCAACTATTTTGATAAGAGGCGCTATCAACTTGGCCCTATGAAACTGTCTCACTTACCCCTCCGACGTGCTGTTCTGCTGCATTGGCCTGCAGCTCTCACTAGTAATTGCAATGCATATTTTACTGGAAAAAATTCCAAATCCTTGCATGTTTTAGTTTTGAGCTTTGGCCCTCCCGTTCTTGAATGAGGAGCAACCATTTTTACATAGTGCTGCTCTTTTGGCATTTTAGAACATTTTGCTTTTAGTAGTCGTTGAATGGGCAGTTTCCTTACTGGACATTGTATTTATATGATACCTTGGAAAAGTACATCATATTTTCTGCATATCAGATAGATAGCAAAATTTTGGTGCATGTAAAGATAGACAAATTACTGTTCAGGAATGACACCACGTTGTTTTTCAGTGATTTTGGAATGCACATTAATGTTATCATCTGTGGAGTAAACATTAAAACTCGCTGATAAAGGAATACAGCGGCTGGCTAAGAAATTTAGATCCAAAGAGCAATTGGCTCCTGGCAAGTCAGGTCCAACTGACACACCTGGCTAGCAAATAAGGAGAGACTGGAGCAAAGAGCTCAGGAGGACTGGAGAGGGTGGGGTTTGGTAGGTGAATCACATTTCCTGGGGGAAGGAGAAGGTGGAGTTTGGCCTTTTGTTCTGGGGCCTGAGGAGCTGGTCAAACAGGAAGAGCTGATTTCAAATTGCTGCTGTCTGTGGGAGGAGTAGGAAGGCTGCTGCAGGGGAACAGGCACTACCGCGGAAGAGCACGAAATCAAAATCTGTGGCTGGGCGGGGAGCAGCAAGGCTGTCTGCTCCAACAAACTGCAGGGACAAGGATTCTGGTCTGATCCAAAACTGCCAAGATGTGTCGGCTGGGTGAGTGGGCTCCTCTCTGAGGTTAAAGACAATGGGCGAGCAAGGCCCCAAATGACCTTCCTCACCAAGGGGTTGCAGTTTGTGATGCAAAAAGCTTATCCTAAGGAGATGTGGATCTGTCTGGAAGATGATGCTGGAGCAATCCTGTGCAGTCTGAGATGTGTCTCAGTGTGGCCTGAGACTTTGCGAGGGATAAGAATGCAAGAGCGCCAAAAGGTTCCTTGCTGGATCAGATCAGTGGCCCATCCAGTCCAGCTTCCTGTCTCACACACTGGCCAACTAGTTGCTCTGGAGGGCCAACAAATAGGGCAGTAGATGCCAAGGCCATGCCCTGATGCTACCTCCTGATGTTATTCAGAGGTGTACTGCCTCTGGATGTGCCCGTTTCCTTTAACTATGGGGCCAGTAGCCATTTTCAGACCTCTCCTCTTCCCCACGTGTGTCTGATTGCCTTTCAGCCTTGGGGCACTCCTGACCCAGCCATCACAGGGTGCTTTTTCAGCAGGCTGAAGTGCATTGCTTTTCGAGACGGGTCGATCCCATCAAGGGGCAGCAAAGGTTTTGCATTAGACCTGAGCTTTCACTAAGGGACAAGCACTCACTGGCACCTGTGATGGTGGAACTAGGGCCTGCAGGAGGTCAAGGAATAAAAAAAAACAGGCACAGTTGAGCACATGTGAAATGTCTTTCTCATTGAGCATGTGCAGAGTGTCTTTCCCACCACAGAGTCGCCACAGTGCTCCAGCCCCATTCTTCTAGGACTGGGAAGCTTGCAGCTCCCAAAGTGCATTTTTCAGGGGGGTTGAACCCTGGCACTGTGTGTTGGTTTGAGACTTTGATAGCTTTGTCTTTTATTTGCCGACCCCTTTCTCTCAAGAGCCAGAGTCACAGGATTGCTATGCTTGGTTGACATAATGGCACCAATTTGGTCAATGAAGTGTGTAGACTTTGTATGAATATTTCATGACCAGTCTAGAATCTGACAGTTGGAGTTCCAAGAATGTTGGCGTTTGAAAGAATGAGGCTGTGTTCATGCATGCAGACAAAAATACTAGCTATGGTGAGAGTCCATAGATTATATTGAGATGTAATATGCCTCTCTTCTCTGCTGTTGGCACAAACTGGGATGCATTCACTCATAAACTGAAAAAGGAGGTATTGGGTCATTGAGTGCTCTGTTCACTTAATCTGCTTCAACTTTCACATGGATTGGAGATGGGGAAGGGGAGGTAGAGGACAGGCAGTGGGATTATTTGACTCAAAGATGGAAAAGGTATGCTGTAACAGATGAAGGAAAGTGCTAATGCTGGAGGAAGTGACTTGCCCAAGACTGTCTGGTAAGTCAGTGGCATAACAAACTGCCAGCTTCTCCTTCTGCTCTAGGAATCAGCAGGCATAGAACCTGGAGGGATGTTGTGGTGATGGTTATGAAAAATATTTGCACCATGTTAGTGATGAAAAGATGCTTCACAGATGAGCAAAACGAAGGGGAAAAGCGAGAAAGAAAAGACGGGTCTCTGACTGCAAGGAACATACAATCTAAATTTTCACAGTCAGGGGAATGACAATGGGAAGGGCAGGAAGAGCTGGAGCTGCCTGGGCGATATCCTGCCCACAAAGTCTACCATCTATTTACTTGCTAGAACAGGTTTTTGAACAGCATCTCTTCCTCTGCATGCTGACCTGGCAGCAAAGAGAGTATAAATTGCTAGTACCTTCCTGTCCCAAGTACTCCCTCCCCACCAAGCAGCTGATTGTCTGCAGACTTTGAGATGTGCTTACAGGAAGATGACCCCACCAGGTATTTGCTGTTTAACAAGTGGTTAATCTTTAAAGAAACAGGCTTGTTTTAAAGGAAATTTCAATTTGCAGAGGACTTCCTTATAACTCTTGAGTCAATATGCTCCAAGGAACCCTATAAACCCACTGGATGCAGCTTGCTGTGAAACTCTCTCTCCTGGGTTTGTGGAAGGGCCAAATCCAGGTTGATTGCTCCATCAAAAGACAGTGTCAGGAAAAAGAAGTGAAAAGTTTCCTGCTCCTCCCACTCAACTGTGCACCCAGTTGGGCTCTGCAAAACTTTAGCACACAACACATACTTAATATCTAGACTCCATTGCCACAATGTTGTATCATGCTAATCATTGGAAAGGCCTGGCTAAGGGCTGCCTCACATGTATATGAGAATGGATAGCGTTGCTGCACACTGCAGGTGATGGATTCCAGTTTTGCACGAAAGCCTCCCTGCAAATAGAAAGCTAGCACAGCATGCTTTTACCCTCTTTCTTTGCTGCCTGTGCTGGTTTTCTGTTTGCAGGGAGGTTTTAATAGAGGGGGGCCAGTTGATAATGCAATGCCCCTTTGCTTCTCCACTTGTGCTCTGAAATGGGGACAGCACATCATGCTGCTTCATTCATCTGCATGTATGCCTCAAATTTGAAATGCAATTCCAGCAAGGCAAAACCACTTAACTATGGGATTTTTGTCCTTGCATGGCATCTCCTGGAAACAGGGCTTGCTACCTGTGCAAAGTGGCTTCATGGCAGGTGTGCTGATTTACCAAGTTTATATGAGGTACTCTTTGTGGCCCAAGACCCACAGGGTGTGCTCTTGCCTCACCAACACCATATTTAAATCAAACAGAAGATGGTTTTAGTTAGGGATTAGGGAGACTGATGAAGGTGAAAAGGGTTTTACTTACTAGTCCAGTATTAAGACTAACCAACTTGACTGTAGCATAAGCTTTCGAGAACCACAGTTCTCAAAAGCTTATGCTACAGTAAAGTTGGTTAGTCTTAAAAGGTGCTACTGAACTCTACTATTTTGTTACTACAGACTAACACGGCTAACTCCGCTGGATCTAGTCCAGTATTGGCTCTCCAAGGCTGCTGATAAAGATGTTTCTGGTGGCTAACAGCTGTGATAATAAAAGAGAACCTCCATGTTCAGAGGCAGTATACTTCTGGGAACCAAAAACCCCTGGGGATAGTTGTCATCTCGTCATCTCAGTACTTACAAATACTCTGAGTTGGTTGGCCCCTGCACTCGTCGCTCCAAATGTTTTCTTTCCCAGCATAGCTGAGGGATCCTTTCCCTAGCTAGCCAGAATCCCCTTCTACAGGAAGGCCGAGGCCTGGCATTGCCAGGTGCCAGACTCAAGCCCCCTCTGGCAGGGTGTGGCTAGGCACTCTGCTTGTGAATAGGGTTGCCAGCTGTCTGGAGGGGGGGGAGTCCTGTTTAATGGGATATTCTTTACCAAGTGGTATCATTTACCTCCCTGCCATGAAAAGCCTAGGCTGTTAGTTTTCACACATTAAGCTTCTATTCAAGGGGCAGGACCCTTTTACACCAAGCCTGCTGGTGATCATACATGTGAAGAACTGCCACTTCCCCTAGAGTTGCCAACCTCCAGGTGGTGGCTGGAGGTCTCCCAGAACAACAACTCTTCTCCAGGTGACAGAGATCAGCTCTCCTGGGGAAAATGGCTGCTATGGAGGGTGCTCCTCCCCAAAGCATGTCCTCGCCCTTGCTCCACCCCACAAATCGCCAGGAATTTCCCAACCTCCCTGCAACCCTCGGGATGGTATAGGAACCCCCACTTCTGCAGCCTGAAAGAGATCTCAGTCCCCTTCTCCCCTTTGCCCTAGCAAACAAGCACAAATAGGGGAACAGGAGTAGAGTGGGGGGCGTAGCTCTGTGAACTGCAGGGGGGAATGCAGAGAATGCATTCCCGCAGGCTTTGGGTTGCTTTGACCCCTCTAACCCTTGGCCTCCTGCCCTTCCCACAAATCCTCACCGCACACTCTGGAGGCAGAATCGGCTCTGACATCATAACAGGATCTTGTGGCCCCTTAAAGCCACACAGGTTTCCTCTGGGCAGAAGACAACGTGGGCCTGTGGTGGTCCCCAAAAGCATGGGCCGACAAAACCATTGGTTAGTTTTTAAGGAGCTGCAAGCACTCCCCGCCCCGCAATGAGCTGCATCAAAGATATATAAGCATGGCTCTAGCATTTCTCAGTATGCAAGCTACTTATAATTCCTTATCCCAGTTATGTCAAGAATCTTGTGAGAGAAACAGAATAATAATAAAAATAATTAATAACTACTAATAATAAACATTTGTGACTGGGGAGAATAAAGATGTTGCTTTAACCTTGATTTTAGTAATGTTTATCTTTTTAATACTTAATTTTCACCTGTATCTCTGCAACATAATAGACCCCATTTTTTACAAACTACAAAATGACAATACTTTTTAAAAAGCATGCTTAAAAATGCAAGCCATTTATAAAACGATGTAACAGTAGTATGTTAAAGCTGCACTGTACATTACAGGAATTTAAAAAAAAATGTTTTGTCATTCCCCACAATTTTCCACATGGTTGAATCTTGGAAGGCCACATCCAGGGAAGATGCTCCATAACCATTAGTCCATCTAGTCCAGTCTGCTCTGGGAGCAATCCTAGCCAAGCAATCCCATTTCATTCAACAGGGCTTACTCCTAGGAAAGTGTTTTTAGGATTGCTATCGCTGACTGTTTCAGGTGGGTAGCTGTATTAGTCTGCAGTAGAAGAGCAAGATCCAAGTCCAATAGCTGCTTGCTTAAAAACCAACAAGGAATCCAGGCTATAAGCTTTTGAGAGTCAAAGCTCCCTTTGTCAGATACAAGGGAGCATTGATTCTTGAATGCTTATACCATTAAAATCTTGTGGGTCTTTAAAGTGCGGCTGGACTTGAATCTAGCACTGTCTCTGACTGGCAGCCACTGACCAAAGTCTGAGGTGGCATGAGGTTTTTGCTGACACTTTATATCCTTTTAACTGGGGTATGTCATGAATTTAACCCAGGGATCTCCCATCCACAGAGCAAGTGCTGTGTACCTCCTTATGTCATACTTAGGGTTCTGCTGTCTCCCACCATGGGCATAGGAGGGGAGGATATGGATCCACAGGATGCGAGCCAAAAGAATTCTGACAACCAAATCAGTGCATGCTGTGGCAGCTGATCAAAAGGGTTCCTGGAGCTGCCACCTCCCGGCATGGCCACCATGGGAGATGTAAAGCTTTCATGTGGATTCGATGTATTGGCTTTAATATTCTCACAGCTACATTTTGTTTTACAGTACTTTGAAAGACTACCTGCCTGGGTCCGGGTTTGGGGGAGGGGGGGCTTGTCAACTGTGTGCAATCCAGAAACAAACACAAATACTTCGCTTGCTTCAGATCATCTGGACCCCAGTGGCATCCAGAAGCTCTTGATGAAAACGGGACTCATCCTGATAGTCATCGGCCACCTGAACTTCATTGTCAGTGCTTTGGTTCACGGAACTGTGCTGCGCCACATCGCCAACCCTCAGGATGCCATCTCCCTGCAGTATGCCATCTCCAACATCATTTCGGTGACCTCAGCCATCTTGGTAAACATTTTTTTTTAAACTTGAATGCTGAAAGAAGGAGCTGGGGTGGAAGGGACAATGGGTCTCGAAGCCAGTGCTTAAGCCTGGTCACCTTGCAGGACCAAGCCAAGAGAACTCTGGGCACAAGCTAGGATAGGATCATGTTTAGCTCTGATAAAACAAACCGGCTGCATCCACGGATAAAGTTAATCAGACACTGGAGTCATCAGGAGCATGGCTAGCGCCTACCCCAGTGAAGTCTCTTCTCAGGAATGGTCTTAGGGATTCTGAGGCTTGGGCAGGATGGGGCCCCAGAATCATGGCCACTCCACTGCTCCCCACCCCATTGAGATGGGCAGAAGCTGCCACTGGAAGCCAGTCGCCCGAGCTGCAGGCATGAATGGCGGTAGGAGCCTGCTCTGCTTCTTTCCCCCATTCCTTCAGGAGGGTTGTTGTGGGTGCTTGGGGTCCCTGCCAGCATAAGACCAGAGCAGCTGGCCCTATTGCCCATTGGCCAGGTCGATCCATTCAAAATTCAAAAATGAGTAAATCCGTTTGATACCGTTTACAAGGACCAGCCGGATTGATACAAAACATTGTGCAAACTTTCAAGCTCACCAGAAGTGTTCATCAGGCTGGATTCCATGTTCTTTTTTTTAATTTCTTGGATCAGAAATAACATGTGCAGAGTTAATTGATGCAAACTGAAGGCACTGGATATGCTCTTACTGCAACATTCAGTTTGCCTTTGTCTCACAATCTGGTGTTGCTTCTTTCTTTTTCAACATTTGTGTTCCCTCTGCAGACAATCTCTTGCGGAATAGCAGGCATTGTGCTCTCCAGATACATATCCAGGAAACCCCTGGTAAGGCTCTTCATGTTCATGGCTTCCTGGAGCAAAAATCTCAGTGGCAGGAGATAATTTTTTCCCCAGAATGGAAAGGTCATTCCAGGTTTTCAGCTGTTTGCCCCTCTTCAATGGTTGGCAATTTGATTTTGAGTTTGAAGCTGGAAATCCCCTTTTGTCTTTTCCTTCCAAGGTTGCCAAAAGGTTGCCCATCTGAAGTGCTTGGCAGCTCTGTTACCTGCCCTGTTCGCAGCAGATGATGATAAAAGGGAAAGTTTAAGGGGTGTAAAATGTCTTGGTGGCTGCAGCCCAAGCAATACAGACAGCCTCACCCATCATTGGGTGGTTTCTGTGTTGTGACCCTTATATAACCGTAGAATAATGTTCCGAGATTTGATAGCAAGTCAGATATGTGAATCTTGGAGCCAAGTAAATACACACCTCCAAGCAATTTTGATAGGTTTTATTCAAGGCTTCAGTACCTTTTACTGCAAGATCAACACTAACAGGTGATTTGCTCTTCATGGCTGCATTCATATGACAATTTTTTGCATTTCCTGCGTTGCTGCTGTCAATGCCAAGTGTCTGTACAGTAGGGTTTGCAGCACTTTCTTTCCCCTAGACCCCAACGGTTGCTGTGCCCCTCCCGCATGCCACCAGAGAGTTATATATATATATTTATTTAGTCTTTATATGCCAGATTTCCATAGACTTGTATGAAGTGGCTTGCAAGTAAGACAATACCATAAATCCATCATCAACAACAGAAATGATCGGTATTAAAATCAAGCTCGGGTATGACATAGAATGACCATTGAGCAGCTTAAAAATATCCATGGAACAGACTTTAGGCTAGCAACAGACCATAAAACAGAAAAAAAAATTCCCTCTTCGTTAAAAGCCTGGTGCCTAAACAACTGTAGGTGATAAACTATAGCTACAGGTCAACTGGCAATTTTAAGCTACAGTGAAATATCAGTTACATTTGATATCTGACATATTGTTATAGCTTAAAATCAGGATTTTTTTTAAAAAAAGCTCTCTGATGGTATGTGTGGGTGATGGAGAAATGGCAGTCAAGGCGGGGGATGGCTGAAGCAAGGAACATGGTACTAACATGAGTGGAACTTGCAAAAACGCATGCCTTCCCTTCCTTGTGATTCCCAAGGTGCTTTGATTGTGATCTTTCCCAAACATCCATGCAACTGGGAGCATCACATTTGAAAGCCCTCCTGTATTAAAAAAAAGAAAAGAAAAAAACTCCTGCAGATGCAGAACAGGCAAAGAGAGGGGTTAGGCCCCCTCTAACTCTTTCTCCCTGCCCTCTCTCCCAGGTTTGCTTTAACTGCTACAGACCAGTTTTGTACATTTCAGAGAACCCTTGAGAATCCAAGGAATAGCTCTGGGATATTCCAGCTCTCAGATCTTTCCATGCATTATCCTTCCCCCATATTATATCTTTTGGTGCAAGCCGTTGGACAGTTGGCCCTCTATTTGCCCCCTGGTTCTAGGCAGCTGTGCTTGTTTCCTTTCTAAATGGTACACAAAATGTTCTCTCTGTTGCAGAGATGGGTGGTCTTCTCCCTTAGCATCAGCAGCGCCTTCCTCTCCTTGTTCTGCGCAGTGGGGCTGGCGGTCTCCATCGTTCTCACGTTTGTTAACAACGGGCATGCCCTGCTGGCCTTGTGCACTTTTGCCGACGTGGACTTCATCCAGATTGTGCACGAGTGCCCCTTTGACCCTACCCGAGTCTATGTAAGTGGTGTGTGTGTGCACGTGCGTGCGTGCGTGTTTGGGCAGGATTCCTGCCACAAGAAAGCTCTGGAGAGAAGCAGCAGAACAAGCTCCCCAGGGTGGCTGTGAAATCGCTTTCCTTTTCCCATTCTCATTCCAAGGGTCAATAAGATTTCCACTGTATCTCCAGCCATGGGTCAGGGTCAGGGGTGTGGTTTCCAACTTTCCTCCCTCCAGGAACCCTTTTAATGCCAATTTGTCTGCCAAGGAAGCTCAGCACATCATGGAGGTTTCTTGGGGGGGCACAGTTGAGACAGGGCACCAATGATGCCAGAGGCTGAGCTTCACCAGTGTTTCATACCATGAAATAGTGACACCATTTGGCTTGGGGATGTAGGTTGATCTATGGAGGGCAAGAGACCATGCTTTGGGTTTGGTGCCGGGGACAATGAATGAGATGATCCCATGGTCCCTTTCATTTCTATAATTCTCTGGTTCAAGCCCAGCAAGTGGAGGGGCCCTGACTCCATGGAAAAGCCTCTGCTTTTGATGCAGATCATCTCAGGTTCAATTCCTAGCATCTCCAGTTAATAACAACTGTGCTTCTAGACAGATCAGTGCCCCACTCAGAGCAGTGAACAAATTAGGGTTATTATTATCCCCACAACACAGCTGGGGAGCTGAGGCTGAGAGGGGTGGCTTCTCCAAGGCCACCTGCTGAGCTTATGGCAGGAGTGGGACTTGAACCCGCAGAGTGCTGATACGCAACCCAACTACTTAACCACTGTGCTACAGTGAAGGTGATGTGAAAGACCTCAGCCTGAGGCCCTGGAGGGCTGCTGCTAGTCTGAATAGACAGGACTGACCTTGATGGATTGATAGCTTGATTCAGTATGTGGCAGTTATGTGTAGCATCAGCATTTTGGGGAGGGGCTGCAGCT
Source organism: Eublepharis macularius (assembly GCF_028583425.1). Lineage (NCBI taxonomy): Eukaryota > Metazoa > Chordata > Lepidosauria > Squamata > Eublepharidae > Eublepharis > Eublepharis macularius. The sequence goes on along the minus strand of NC_072804.1, from coordinate 37,649,689 downwards.
CAGTGGAAGAGCCTCTGCTTTGCATGCAGGTCCCAGGTTCAATCGCTGGCATCTCCAGTTAAAAAGGCCAGGCAGTAGGAGATGTGAAAGACCTCCACTTGAGACCCTGGAGGGCCACTGCCAATACTGACTTTGGGGGACCAAGGGTCTGATTCAGCAGAAGGCACCTTTAGGTGTTCATGTGCTCAGGGGGTCATCTGCCCTCATCTCCTTTCTTCTTCCTGCAGAGCTCCACACTGTGTCTTTGGGGTCTTTCACTCCTCCTGGATTCTATAGAGATCATCTTCAGCATCCGATGCTTCCTGATCCTGCTAGCAATCTTGAACCTGAGGCTCTGCCGCAGAAGAACTCGCAAGAAAAATGTAAGACTTTCTAAATCCTGGTCCGCTCATTAGGGTTCTTGCCCCCTTGGGCCATGGAGATTTTGTGGTGCCTCCCCAGCCCCCCCCAAAGGTTTCCCTATAGAATTTGCTTCTTCCGTTCTCCAGATTTCACCTGCAAGAAAAAAATTAGGTGGAACCCCAGCTCCCCCAACCCAAACTGGTTTCCCAGAAGATGGCACCTTCCATGCCGCTGGGTGGACTGACCTTGAAAATCCTCAATCGCAAATGTATGAATTTCTCATCCAGTATTCAAATTTAGTTCCATGCCCTCGGAGGCCTTTGAAACACTTCTGAATAATTTGACCTAATTTCCAATAATCAGCAATTAAGCAACTGACTTGTAATTTGCATCTCATTAATTGTGGCCTTACCTAATTTGCAAAATACAACAGAAACAGCCATCCAACGGCTTCGCTAAACTTTCAACCCCTTGGGGGCACTGCAACGTTGCTGAATGCAGGATGTAAAGGTGCTGGCTGCTCCATGGCCTTGTGTGATCCTGGGGGAAATTAAGGCTTGGGAGGGCTAATCCTTTCCAATAAAATGGAGTGGGGTGCCCTGTGGTTTCTGGCACAATTCCGCAGCCCATCGGGCTCTCTGTGTATTCCCCTGGGCTCAGCCCCAAGGGGAGGTTATCAAGAGGAAGAGGGACCAGACTCCAGCGCAGTACAGCTCTCCACCCCTGCTATCCCAGCTTCACCAAGAGACATTTTTCTATGGCATGCCCCTTATGAAAATGGGCCGTTATCAACAGGACTTGTTCCAGTGTCTTAGCGAGGATTTATTCCCACATTGCTTTTATTATTATTATTATTGTTTTTATTTTACTTCATTTATACCCCATCTTTCTTCAGAATGGGGAGCAGCTTACATCATTTTCCTTTTCTCCATTTTATCCTCACAACAATCCTATGAGGGTAGGCTGAGGGTGTGTGACTGGCCCAAGGTCTCCCAGCAAACTTCCACGGCACAGTGGGGAATCGAACCTGGGTTGCCCAGATCCTACTCCATCAGTCCTAGCCACTATACCATGCTGGGTCTCAGTGAAACATTCCCCCAGCTCCTTTCAATAATATTCTAATGACGTTTGTAGTGTTGTATATTGTCGATTGTATTGAAAACTACCCAGGGAATCAGTTTTGGCTAAAAAAAGAAGCCACAATGCCACCCATAGTCAACTCCTCAACTGTCTAGAGAGGGGATATCTGTCCTCCATGCACATAGGGTCTTCTGGTGGCTTCCCCATGCTAATTGCCATACTTCTACTTTCCAGGTTTCACTACAGCTCGTCACAGCTGAGAACCGAGAAGTCTGCGATCTCTTGAGTCGAGATCAAGTGGAGACCGTGTGGCTCTAGTGGCAGCGACGGGCTGTTGACTGTACCGGACAGACTCTTCTGTGCCACCTCCCGGCTTGACCTCTCTCGCCATTCCAAGTCCGGCGGGGCAGATGGCCCGCTCGGTCTAAGCTGTGGGTGTGGCTTCAAGCCCAGCTGGGCCAGCAGCCTCCCTCCCCAGATGCCGAAACCCTTTCCTGCTATAATCAATATGCAGAGGCTGGCGCTGCAAAATCTATTTCAAGCAACTCTTTCCCAAGAACAAAGAGATCAGCTATGCCCAGCTGCGGGCGCTTCTGAACTTTGCCCTTACTGAGCATCTGAAATGTCTGTGCAGGCCGTTGCACTGAGAACAAAAAAAACCCACCCTTTATTTTGAAGGTCTGAAAAAGAAACAAACCCCACAATTCCTCCCCCAACATGCACTCCAGGGATGGGTGGATTAAGCAGCTGCTATGCCGTCTCCGGACTGCTGGGCCAAGGAGGCTCTCAACTCTTTCTGAGGTAGAAAAGGTCCCACAAGGTGATGACGGCTCCTGGGCTGGCTTGCCTGGAGGCCTGCCGAGGAGGGGGCGGGGTAAGGAGCTCACATTGTACATCTGCAAGCAGTAGATGGATCAACTAACTAGAGGGTGCACATTTTAATAGGAGAGAGTTGGTTTTGGCCTGGAATTTGTTTAAGAGAGAACAGGAAACAACCAAGCCAGCCTTTCATTCTGATAAAGACTGATCTTTGTTTGTGGAATTGTGAAGCACTCTGCCTCGTCTTCAGTATCTCAAAAGGGCACCTGTATTGAGGCTTTGGAAGTACACTAATCAATTTGCACTGAATGAGCAAATTGATTAAGTGGCAGCGGGCTTGCAGCTCAGAATCTGTAATTGCTTAAGGATGCTAGTAGCAAGCCAGCCCCTATTGCTGAAGCTCCACACCTTTAGGCGGAGAGTGGCCGGAGAGGCAGCATCTCTCAGGGTACCCAGTGAGGCTTGAAGGGCCTCTACTTGCCAGTCCCCCCACTGTAGTTTCTGACTACTCATTTGCATGGAATACTGGTAATGTTGAAGGTTAATCATGCCTGTTGGTGGAGGTGAAAAACGGGGGCTCTCAAAAAGGGTTGCAAGGAGCAAGAGTCCAGTAGCACCTATAAGACTAACAAAATATATGGTAGGGTATGAGCTTTCATGAATCAAAGCTCACTTCTTCAGATACCAAGATATCTGAAGTGAGCTATGACTCACAAAAGCTCATACCCTACCATCACAAAAGCTCATACCCTACCATCAATTTTGTTAGTCTTATAGGTGCTACTGGACTACTGGACTCTTGCTCTTTTCTACTGCTACAGACGAATGTGGCTGCCCATCTTGATCAAAAATTATTGTGTGTGTGGTCCCCTTGTGGCCTTCTATAAATAACACCGATAGGACATGCACTAAAGTCAGTGCAAGGGAGTGGACAGCAGCATGTTGCCTCCCCCCCACCCTGGCTATGTACAATTGCTGATTCATGCATAGGAAGGACTGCCCTTAGATGCAATCCCTTGAACAGGGACCCCTTGAGAAACAAGCATCCATAGAGGGATGAGAAACAAGCATCCAATTCACTGTGATGTCTGTGCCTTCTTCACCACCCAAGATATCATATACCTGCCCCCTGCTGCCAACCTGTGTACTTCGTGCTCCAATCCCACTTACTAAGCTGTGCCAAAGTAACACACACACACCCAGTGCAGGCCCGAGTACTGCCACTATCTAAAAAGATGGGGAAGAGATTAATGCATGCAAGGTGGGAGGAGCCATAGCTCAGTGGTACAGCATCTGCTTTGCATGCAGGAAGTCCCAGGTTCAATCCCCCCGCATCGCCAGTTTAAAAGATCAAGTAGTGGGTGATGTGAAATACCTCTATCTGGAGACCCTGGAGGGCCACTGCCAGTTAGAGTATATTGACCTGGGTGGACCAATGGTCTGATTCAGTGTAAGGAAGTGTCATGTGTTCAAGGTGACCTTTGGCCTCCCTGCTCTGCCCACCTGTGGCATGCCCAGCGCTAATGCCAGACTTCTGAAGAAGAAAGGTGGGCAAGTTCTTATGTTTTTCCCAAGGCAAGAGACAGTCTGCAGCTGAAAGGCCAGCTGTGCAAGAGGTATGGGGAGACAGGCAGGCAGCCTGCCCTGTAGTATCTGTCTCCAGTTCTGTCTTTCCTGCCCAGCCTTGGCATCCACTGCAACCTCCTGCCCACAAACCTCCGCTTTCATTTCAGACTGGTAAGAAAGTGCCATGCCGAAAGCTAAACTAAAAGGCCCAAATCGTAACCATGGACTTAGTGAAGCATCACTAAGCACGCAGCTGCAAGGTAACAATTGCAGATATTTCCCTGCTTAGTAGGCAGGCTTATTGATTATTGAATCACACAGCATACACAACTGCCCTGTGGTCGTTCTGCCACCTGCAGTGGGAGGTGGGGATCCAGCAGGTTGGTGGAACTGTTTTTGGTGTTCTTGGTAGGGAGGCAAGGGATCCAGGGCTAGCTATCCTGCTCAAGGAGGCATGAGGGCTCAGAGTCTCTCTACACAAGACGCCTCGGTGCGTGTTTGTCAAAGGTAAGGAGAAGCAATGTTAGCTAGGAAGCGCAGTTTTAAAAGACAGAGCAGGCAGAGATTGATCTTCAGAGGGTTAGTTAATTTCATCTTTGCCTCCCTGGAGGCTCTGTCAGTTTCACCTCTCCAATCTAAAGCTGTGTGGGATCACAAGCAGAGGGCAGTGAGGAATGGAAATGGGCTGGAGCTGCCTTCCAGCGCTGGGCTTGGACCTGGAGAGGTTATAATGGGCTGAAGTTTCCCTTCTGGCATTTCACAGCCCCTTCACACAGCTCCAGTGTATAGCAAAGCCTTTGCCCTGCCACTGGCTCTGTCTTTTCAAACTACCCCTCCTGGGTAACATTGCATCTCCTGACACGTATTCTTCATGTGCCAAATGTCTTGTGTAGAGAGACTGTCAGTTACAGTCAAAGCCACAGCATTGCTGCATCTGTCTGTGGCGTATGCAGCCTCTGCTTAGAGCCCACAGGACAGACTGGGAAATTCACCTTGACCCAAGCCAAGGTGAGCAGCCCCATGACTTGGGTGGTTCCACGGAGAGCTCGGCTCACTCCAGTGGTGATGACGGAGATAAGGGGTGAACCACTGCCCATCACTGTTGTCACTGGCCAAGCCCGAGCCACCTGGCTCCAGTGGTGGTGCCAGCACACTGGAGCTGCTTGTGCCTTGGCCTACCAGCTGCAGCCCCTGAGAAGCTGAGGATCTAGCCCGCCCCTGCTTGTGCATCATATATTAGAGGCAAGCCAGGAAGCATCCGGTTCAAATCCCTCCTGCACCCTAAACCTATTTGGTCTCATCTGAGCAACTTGCCCTCTCAGCTGCCAGTCTGTCTTAATGAAGTTTGTAGTAGTGGCCTACCTTTCAGGGTGGGCTGGACCACTATGCAAAGCACCCTCTGAAGTGTTGCCTGATGCTTCCTGCCAGGCCCCTTCTGGCCCTAGCTGCTCAGTGTGCCTCTTCCCTTGTGGTAATATTAAGAAGATTGTCGTTAGCATGCAAGAAAGGAGGTGCAGCAATCTAGTAGCTGCTTGCCAGGTTGTGACAAGGGGCCCAGGAGAAGCCCTTCCTGCCCTTCAGCTTGAGTGAACTGGCAGGAAAGGTGGCAACTGTGCCAGGTGCCCCTGTGGTGAAGCAGGATAAAGCTCAGTCTGAGTGGCGGCTGACTTGCAACGCTGAATGGCAGAGGTTCAAGCCCTTCCTTCTGGTAAGGCTGGGGGCTGGAGCTGTGCCCGCCCTGTGGGTTATGTCTGCCTCAGAAACAGAAGGCTGATCCTAGCCCAGGAAAGCTTGGCTTGTCCGGTGGGCCCCTTCGGCTTTTTTTAACTCTGTGGCCACTGGCCAGCCATTTAGCCCAGTCTCTCACGGGATCATCTGCAGCGGAATCCCCCACTAATGCCAGAGCTGCAAGGAGGCAGAGCCCCAAATACTAACACTACATCCCCCCCCAAACCCTCAACCTAAACTATAGCAACGTGTATATTTGTGCTTGTTTTACATAATTTACTATGCCCAGTTACTCCCCTGTAAATCCACTGCAACCAATGGGCTCAGACTGGAGTAACTTGGCATAGGATTGCACTGTTAAGCCTTCTAGTCATGGGGGAGGAAACCAGAGGTGGGCCCAGCAGACTGCTGGGAGTCCCACTCATAGCTTCTCCCCTTCTGAGGTTGCATTCACACACTGAACACTGGATATAAATTCTGCCCCGGTGGTCAAAGACACACACAGATCACAGGCAGCCACGATTATAGTGTGCTACGAACAAGCAACGTGCACCACACCGGAAGCGCCTGCAGGATTAGGAACGTTTTGCAAAAGCAAACATTGCCAACTCAAGAAAAACAAGCCAGTCCTTGCACACCACTTTTTCGCCAGCCATCACCGCTAACCTGAAACGGTGCAGCATTCACACACGACTACAGTGCTTGGGGAGGGGGAAGAGCCGAAAACTGTGAGAGTCAGAAGAAGTAAATATATTGGCAGTGCTGTTTGATGGGGAGCGTGTCCATTTCCCCAGGGGATGACAGGAAGTTGGCTGTCTCATTGGAGCAGGGAGGCGGTGAGCTCCGTGAGGCGGTGCTGCCACTCTGGGTGGCTCCTTCATCCCACCACCATTTTCTGTGCGGAGAGGGAGGTGCTCAGAACTGCGAGGCGCTGCTGGGGTCACACTGCAGCAGCCGCACAATGGATGGGTCACTCTTAGCACCTTTGATGAACTCTTCCAGAGAAAGTTTGCCTGGAAAGGAGAGACGAGAACAGCATAACAAAATCTCCAGTCAGAAGGGCCTTGATGGCAGCCATTGGGCAGGAGAACTAACAAGCAAGCCAGAGAGCTTGGTAGTTCTGCACTGATAGAACAAATCCCCAGCTAGCCACAAAACATATGGGATGAATCTTGGGCCTGACGTTCTCTCACAGATTAACATCCCTCACAGGGCTGCTGAGGGATAAAAATGGGGGGAGGGCATATATGGTACCTTTGGAAAAAGGGCAGGACACGCATATAATAATTTAAATTTTAAACTTGCTAAATTGCCTCTGGTGGTACATTTTAATCCCTGCTGTTAGATTATTGCTATGTTACCTTTACTGTACTTTTAAAAAATGGTATTGTTTGTGTTATTGGCTTCTGCTTTGAGAATTTGTAAAAACTGATATCAAGATTTTGAATTTTCTAAATAAATAAGGCTTGCCTAATTTCCTCTCCATTCTATTCCTTTGCTATTAAATGAGAATTAAAGGGACTAGAAAGGAGGGCAGGTGCCATAAAACACAAACACCTTTGCATATGAGCCTGTCCCCATCCCCATGTTTTTAGTCCCTGTGCAGGGAGGGAAATGTGTGATCATATAGGAATAGACCTTGGGAAAGTGGAGCGGCATTTGTTAGTGGCCATGATTGTTAACTAGAACCTCCATTTGCAGGAGCACTATACCTGTATATAGCAGATGCTCAGGCCAGACAATAGGGGGTGGCTATCATCATTTATTTATTTATTTATATTTCAATTTATATACCACCCATCCCCAGGGGCTCTGGGCGGTGAACAGTTAAAATCGATAAAAACAAGAACTAAAATCAATATACAAACAATAAAACAAATTAACAAAGTGCAGTGGTGGGGAGAACCCTCCCCCACCCCAAAGGTGGGAGGCCGACATGGCACCACCCCCTTCAACCACCGAACGCCTGGCGGAACAGCTCTGTCTTACAGGCCCGGCGGAACGATAATATGTCCCACTGGGCCCAGGTTTCCATTGACAGAGCGTTCCACCAGGCTGGGGCCAGGACTGAAAAGGCCCTGGCCCTGGTTGAAGTGAGGCGGGCTTCCTTAGGGCCGGGAACCACAAGTAAATATTTATTCGCTGATCGAAGCGATCTCCGAGGAACGTTCAGGGAGAGGCAGTCCCGAAGATATGCCGGTCCCAACCCGCTCAGGGCTTTAAAGGTAAGAACCAACACTTTGAACCCGATTCAGAATTCAACCGGAAGCCAGTGCAGCTGGCGCAGGAGAGGTGTGATGTGTGACTAGTAAGGTATACCAGTCAGGACCCGTGCCGCTGCATTCTGGACCAGTTGTAGTTTCCGGATCAGGCCCAGGGGTAGCCCAGGGTAGAGTGAGTTACAGTAATCTAGCCTGGAGATGACCGTTGCATGGATCACTGTAGCCAGGTCCTGGGGCGTCAGGTAGGGGGCAAGTTGCCTGATCTGACGAAGACGGAAAAATGCAGACTCGGCAACCGCTGTGACCCGGGCCTCCATCAATAGGGAGGCATCCAGGAGCACACCCAGACTCTTTACCACTGGCAAAGTTGCCAGTGGTGTCCCATCCAGGGCAGGGAGCTAGATCCCAACATCTGGCAGTCCCCGTCCCAGCTACAGCCGACCGCTTTTGAGTGCAGAATGCTGGATAGAAGGCATCCTTGGTTCGATCCAGCAGGGTCCTTTGTTCCTGTGGATTCCACCCTCTGACTGGATAAGTATGACTTGGGGCCCCCCAGGCCCCATAGGCTAAAACCTTTGTAGCCAAGTCATTCAAGGACCTAGCCATGCTGCTCAAGTCTGATGTGTTGGCCAGGAAAGCTTAGCTTTGAACTCATTTATGAGCTCACTGCCCGACAGGACAGCAAGCGGTTTCCCCTTTCCTCCCAAGCTGCGGACCCCATTCTTGAGTCATGTGGAGTTGCTGCCTGTGCCAGGCAGCCCCCAATTCTACTTAGACGGCACCCCTTGCTTCCTGTTGCTCTCCAGCCTCACAGAGCCACCAGGCAGCTCACCCCTAGCACACTACCCTCCATCTTTGTATTTAATCAGCACACGTCTGTCTAAGAGCTCAGGATTTAGGGATGACGGAGTGTCTTAATCTGTCTCCCGCTTCATTTACCATCGTTATTGGTATCCATCTGTCGGAAGATTTTTTCTGTCCGTTTCTCGGGAGTTGACTCATCCTCTGGCATCTTCATCACCGAAGAGACCATTTTGTAGATGGCCTGAGGGGAGGGAACGAAAAGCCAATTGAGATTTGAATCCCCCTGCAAACTTCCACCAAAGACAGGCCGTTCAGGATGGCCGGCTGGCTCAGCAACCACAGCCAGCACCGGATTGGGCTGGTCCTGACACACAAGAGGCTTGCAGCAGGTGCTCCTTCACTTCCAGTTTGCTCCTAGAATGCGTCAGTGAAGATGGAAAAACCCTCTGGATTATACAACATTTTCTGCCTACATAACCACAGTCAAATGCCCCCTCTCCCAAGGGTAGGAGAAGATGTTTCCACACACTGATGAGCCCTCTTCATTTTAAACATTTAGGTGCCCCTATATAGGCTCAAATTCCAGTTGCATCCCCATGCAAAACATAAACAGGTCTTCAAAATAGTAAAGACTCCAACAGCACCTTTAAGACTAACCAACTTTATTGTAGCATAAGCTTTCGAGAACCACAGCTCTCTTCATCAGATGTATCTGACGAAGAGAGCTGTGGTTCTCAAAAGCTTATACTACAATACAGTTGATTAGTCTTAACGGTGCTACTGGACTTTTTACTATTTTGCAACTACAGACTAACACGGCTAACTCCTTTGGATCTATAAGCAGATCTGCCTCTCTTGCCAACTAGTCCTGCTGCTAATTAGGGTATAGATGAGGGAGACAGCAGCCCTCACTCACCTGCCTAGGCCTAGAAGTGCCTCTGGGCCTAGCCGCATTCGCTGCCGGTACGACTGTGACACGGGGCTCATTAAGACAGGCTGCTCAGCATTACACGCTCTGGTTTGCTTCACGCCTTTCCTCCGTGAGCCCACAGAATTTACAGAAACACGCAGTCAATCAACCCCCTTTGTATCCTTCCTTGTGAAGTGTTTTCTCATTGTCATGATCCAACTCGGATTTTAAAGTCTGAGGATTTAAAGATAAACCCCCCCACACATCTGTCCAGAGAACAAGCCTTCCAGCGCTCCAAAGCAAGCAGAACAGACTTGATTAAACAAAAGCAGCGGTTTTTAAAAGACCCAGCATATGATTTCCCAAGAGGGTGTGTGCATTGCCTGGTTGAAGAAATTGGTAATTAACATTCAGAATGTTTAGGAAAAGCTTCCAGGAGTAAAAAACAAATCCAAGCAGCAGATGGGGAACAAGCAGCACCCCCTGAACGGCATTTGCAATCTCTACGTTCCAGCCACTCCCTCTGCCCCTATATGTGTTGGTTGGATGTCTGGAAAAGAACTCCAACTTTCTGGGCAAATTCCAAAAGGTCAGTCCAATGACAATGGCAGAGAGAGGCGCACTTCTTAGTGCAAACCTACTACATAATGAGAAATTTCAGAGGTATAGTTCAGAAGGGAAGGGGGGGGGCGGAATTCTGTATTATCACACATGCATGCAACACTCCTCTGCCATCAGCAGAGGGCAGTGCAGAGCAGCAGAGGAGGTTACAATAACAGCATGAAAAATAAGAATCCAGGGGCACTTTAGAGACCAACAAGATTTTCAGAGTGTAAGCTTTCGAGAGTCTACGCTTCCTTCTTCAGATTCCATGTATCTGAAGAAGGGAGCTTTGACTCTCAAAAGCTCACACTCTGAAAATCTTGTTGGTCTCGTAGGGTTGCCAGGTCCAGACTGGGAAATTCCTGGAGATTTTGGAGGTGAAGCCTGAAGAGGGTGAGGTTTGGGGAGGGGAGGGGCCTCAGAATGGTGTAATACCATAGAGTCTACCCTCCAAAGCAGCCATTTCCTCCAGGGGAACTGATCTCTTTCACCTGGAGATCAGTTGTAATTCTGGGAGATCTCCAGCCACCACCTGGAGGCTGGCAACCCTACTAAGGTGCCACTGGACTCATATCCTACTATTCTACTACAGACCAACACCGCTACCCACCCAAGCCTTAAGAATTTGCTTTGCAGGATCAAGTCAAAAGACCCTCAGTCCCAGCTAGGGTTGCCAGGCCCCCTTAACCTCCCGGTGGGGGATTGGGGCCTGGCACTTACGTGTTTTGGTGGGGTGTGTGTGCGGGAAGTGACATCATCACGCAGCCCGTTATGCGTGCCCACACTCTGCAGGGGCCCAAAACACACCCGTTTTGACCCAGATTGGGCTCATTTCGGGCCCATTTTGGTGTGGATAGGGCCTGTTTTGAGCTGCTGCAGAGTGTGGGAATGCTCTTGTGCTCTGCAGTGGCCTGAAACAGGCCCAATCCAGGCAAAAATGGGCATGTTTCAGGGCGCTGTGGAGCTCAGGAGCGCTCCCGTGCTCCAGAGAGGCTCAAAACAGGCCCGATCTGCACCAAAACAAGCCCGAAACAGGCGCATTTGGGGCCCCTGCGGAGGGCAGGAGCGCTCCCGCGCTCTGCAGTTGCCCCAATCCAGGCCAAAATGGGCCCAATCTGGGTGGCAGCAGCACACGGGAGTGTGCAGCGCTGCAGGGGAGAGCACACAGAAGGCCAGGAAACGAGCCCGATCTGGCCAGGTAAGCAGGGGCGGGGTGTGCGGGCGGGAGATCCCCCGCCCCCAGCGGGGGTCTGGCATCCCAGCATCCTGCTTAGAGCAGTGTTCAGCCCAACGCCTCTAGGAAGCTCATCAAGACAGACATGACGACAGCGGCTCTTCTGTTATGGTTCCCTGAGGCCCGTCAGCAGCACTCAGCATGCTGCTTCTGGCCATGAAGGTTCCATTTGGCTGTCCTGGCCAACTGCCGTTGATAGGAACCATCTGCCGCGAATTATCTAACTCCTTTGAAAAGCCACCTAAAGCCAATAGCTGTCACCGCTTGTGCGAAGAAGCTCTTTCCTCTGTCTGGCCTGAGTCCACTGCCAATCAGTCTCACTGAGCGACCCGAAATATGAGTATTACAAGGGAAGAAGTGAAATTCATTTCACACCGTTCAAAATTGCAGAAGCTTCTTATTTTCTGAGAGACATCTCTTCTGTAAACTGAACAGTTTTCACAACATCCCCCCGGGATGCTCTTTCTGTTTACTGCCCAGCTGACCTTGTGCAGATGTGGCTTGGGAATTATACCTCACGTTCCTTTTTGTTGAAAAGCTTCCTGTTCTGTTCCATCAAAAGAAAGGCAGATGGGCCTGCCACAACGTGCAGCCTCTTCTGCCCCCTCACCCTGAACCATCCAGTGAATTCTGTAATAGCACGTTTGGACTGATTTATTTCATACCAGAACTAACTGCAATATGGTCCACTATTATTTTAAAAGATGTCAGAATAAGCAGATGTCTTATTTATGTGGCATTTTTAAAGCGGTCTGCATTTTGGGGAACGGAGACTGAGAGTATGACTGGCCCATCTCTATTAAACTCTCTTAGCAGGACAAGGATTTGAATTCAGATCAACATTTCCCACCGGCTTGCTTATACTGCTACTGTTTTTGATATAATGGGGGTGGTTTTATATGAGATAAATGAGATGGCTGAGGGCAACTCCAAGATTGCAGCAGGTGCCTCTTTGGAACTCAAGATACATGGTCCAGGTGACCAAAGAAAGCCAGTCTTCCTTGGGGCCAAGGAACCAGTACCCCTCCTAAACCAAGTGGAAAACAAACAGCTCCTGCACCACAGGGCTTCTCCAAGTCTTCCACTAGGGAATCATTCGCTGATCTGGGCACTCAAGCCAAAGAAGGTGTGGGCGGTTTCTTCTGTTCTGACTTCCATTCTGCAGTGTGTGTGGGGGGAGATGCAACAGCACCCGTTCTCGGGACTTCCTTGGCTTTAACCTATGTATGCATGTGCCATCAAGTCACAACCAACTTGTGATGATTCCAGCAAGGGGCTTTCAAGGCCAGCGAGAAGCACAAGTGAGCTGAAAGTGCCTTCATCTGAACAGTCTTCCTCAGTGCCCCCCTCCTCGAAAAACTAACCCTGCTTAGCTTCTGAGATCTGATGAGATTGGGCTATATGATACCATTCCACATCCCCTGACCTTAATCTACCCACTTTTTAAAAAAGCCAACAGTTTCCCAGGTCAGGTGTTTCCTTTTCTCCTTTCCAAGTGTGCTTTGAAGATTTGAGTTTATAAATATTCAAAGCCCAGTTAGGAGACTGTCCCTCCACCCCCAAGAAAAAGCTGAATCACGGCCTCCTGCTCACAATCTGGGATACGTTTTGCCTCCTGCAGAGAGCTCACAATAAACAAGAGCCTTATCCGGAAGCAGCGACCAGAATTCAGCTGTGAATGCATCTCTCTTGGGAGAAAATGGGATCCTGGAAAACACCCCCAATTTCCAAGCTGCCCCCACCTCAACAGAGAAACCCACCGGATAAACAGTAGTTTAAAAAAATTTCCTTTGAAACCTGAAATCAAGCCTGTGTCGGGTTCTCTTTTGGGGGTCAAACCCATTCCTGGAAGCCATTGATATCCCGCAAACAGAGATCTAGGCCTGGACCCCAGAGGGCCACTGTCACTCCATTCCACATGCAAATGGCAGCAGTAAAGCCTGATGCTAGAGTTGCCAGCCTCCAGGTAGTGGCTGGAGATCTCCTGGAATTACAACTGGTCTCCAAGCCACAGACATCAGTTCACCTGGAGAAAATGGCTACTTTTGGGGGTGGACTCTATGGAATTGTGCCATGCCAAGTTCCTTTCCCTCCCCAAACCCCACTTTCTCCAGGTTTCTCCAGGTTTCACTCCCCAGATCTCCAGGAATTTCCCAACTTGGAGCTGGCAACCCTACCCGATACTGGTTTTATTTGTAGCAAAGCAGCTGGAATGGGCCAGAGAGGCAGGCTGGGGAGGGCCTAGGGTTGCCAGCCTCCAGGTGGTGGCTGGAGATCTCCCAGAATTACAACTGATCTCCAGACAACAGAGGTTAGTTCCCCTGGAGAAAATAGCTGCTTTGGAGAGTGGACAGTATGGCATTATACCTCTCTTCTTCAAGCCCTGCCCTTTCCAGGTTCCCACCTCCAAATTCTCCAGGAATGTCCACACCTGGAGCTGACAACCCTAGGAAGGCCTTCCACCCTCTCTCGGTTCTCTACTCCAGCTGTGCTCCACTCCAGCGCTGGTGTCCAAGCACAATCCCGTCTGTACTCCCCACAGCCTCCGCGCAGACTGGGCATCCGCTTTCAGATATGGAGGTATCTGATAGCAAGCGATCCTCAGAGACTCTAGTCAATGTCAGTGAAGGAACAAAAGCTTAATGGGATTTCAGCCCTTCTGCTCTCTAAAGAGAAATGAGAAAGCAGCAAGGGGGGGGGACAATCCAAGTCAGATTCTGGCCATTTCTGCTCAGGTTATCTGCCCCAAGTTCAATGCTTTGGGAAAGTGGGTTTTTTTCCTGCTTTTCTAAAGCATCGTAGTGCATCTGGGGGTCTCCAGGGTTTCCCTGGCTTTTCTCTGGCCTTTCTCAAACCAGCTTTGCAATAAAGTTTTTTGGGGGAAATCATAGCAAAGCCTGGATGGCTGCTGTGTGGATGTGAAAACTCAGATTTTGGGGCCCACGTGGCAGCCATTTTCTCTGATCCTGTTCCTGCAGTAGCCATTTTCTCCCCTGCCACTGGGGGATTTTAACATTTTTTAAAAATCAGCACTAGAATATCATTATATCGATATGCCGTTGTAATAATTGGTGTGGCAGGTTCTCTGAATCCCTGGCTTTCATTTTTCAAAAAAGTAAGTCTTTAGCCCCTTTGTGAAGATATGCCTTTCCCCTCATTTCTCCACAACAGAAGAGGCTAGAGACTTATTTTTTTTAAAAAAAAATTAAAGGTGGGAATTCAGAGAACCCGTGAAACCGATTGGCACAGTGGTGTATTGACAGAATGATATTCTAGTGTCAATATTTCAAAAAACTGCAAACACCATTGGCTCAGGGGGAGGAAGTTGGCCACTTCTGGGGGACTGGGACACGGAACTGTGGTGGAAGCTTCATTACTGTTATGTTTAACTAGCAACAAAACCTGTTGTAGGAAAAAATACAAAAATGATTTGGCTGCACTCTGCAGGGGGCTGAATCGGCCCAAAATGGGTATGATTCAGGCCAAACTGGGTCTCTGCAGAGCCCAGGAGTCCTGCTGGGGGGGGGGCACAATGGGCCCTGGAGCATACCTGCGCTCTGCAGCCGCCAAATCCAGCCCCAATTCGGGCCCCGCCTTTCCCTGTCGGACAGGTAAGAGGGGGCGGGGATGGAGGGTCGGAGTGGGAACTGGCAACCCTACCTGAGGTGGCAGGGAGGCCTGGCGCAGACCTTGGCTGCTCCACGGCACTGGGCCTTCCTGCTGGGGCCTCCTCGGCAAGCCGTGTTGCCGAGGACTCACCTTTCATCACTGTGGAGGGGCACACGAGTGTGCCTGCACGGGGTTAAAAGGTAAGTCATTGCCAATACGGCTCGCTTTTTATAAGGTAGGATGTGCAGCTGTACCAGCAATGGGTAAATAACAAAATCTCATCCCTGTGTGGAAGCCACCTCATTGCATGCCTATTGGTAAGCCCCTCGTTCTCTCAGCCTCCGTTCCTCCACATACAAACTGAGAATAACAACCCTGAGACACGCTGCAGGTCACTCACGACCCCCTCTGGGCAGCCTAGTGACCCTGACTTGGAGGGCTCAGAGGAAGAGCCTGAGGAGCCAAGGCCAGGGCACGAAGAGGACCAGTAGGGTCAGGGAGGCCTGATGCTGCAGAGGCGCCTGCTGACCACGTCCCAGCAGCGCCAGGGGCCTCCCTGTTAAACTGTGGAAGTCAGCCCTTGCCACTGCAATAACCACTAGGCATTTGCCAGGTAGGACACAAACCGGGGCCCACAGACCCCCCCAGGACCCTCTACCATGCTACAGGAACAGCAGCAGTGGAAAGCCGAGGCTGAGGTGGCACAAAGGAGGCAAAATGCCAGACTGGCTGTGTGTAACCTCTCTGTGGACCCAGAGCAGAGTGCTGGAAGTGGTACTTCCTCACAGGATCCTGGCCGGAGCACAGCACAACCTCAAGAGCTTCTGCCTGCCAGCAAGTGCAGCTCAGCCTGGTTAGCACCCTGCCTATTTGGGCTGAGGCTTGGGAAGGCCACATTCCTGTATCCACTAGGTACAAGCCCTGCAGCCCAGCTTCAAGAGTCCAGCCCCAGAGTAGGCCTGCTGCTGCTCTGAGCTCCTGAGCCTTGCTGGTCAAGCCAGTGCCCCTATTCTAGAGGAGTCCAGGCCAGCCTAAAGAGCACAGAACACTGCAGAGCTGTGGCAACAGACCTGAAACTCAAACCTCTAAAGCCCTTTGCGACTGTAAGACGAGGCAAACAGCTATTCCCCCTCTCCCCCATGCACCAGGATTCCCTTAAGAGGTCTGCCAGTCTGGGGCCTCATTTCCCTTCAAAATAATCTGTCAGTGATTTCATTTTACTTGCAGACGCTAGCAAGATTAAAGCTTCATGTTTCATTTTGCCTCATTGTGAAAAGAAATGGAATATCCACGGAGCAGCTGTTCCTTCGTGCCACCCCCCATGGAGTGGGAAGAAAAGCTGTAACCTGATGCAGCTGGCAGGCATTTGTATTGCCTGCAACAGGGGGATCCCAGAGAGCCAATCAGCTCACACCCCAGACCTCTGCCAACCTGCTTCACCGGCCGACTAGATCCCCATGAAAACCAGCTCTGCTCCTTCAGGCATCTGCAGCGCCACTGCTTTGGAGAGCGTCTGAATGAAAAAGGGAGGCCTGCAGCTGCAGGAGCGAAAAAGGAGGCAGACAGAGGAGAAAACCCTCCCCTGCCTGGAAAATGGCTGCAGCACTTGAAATCCAAGGAACGAAGGGACTTGGGTCTCCATTTGCCAAGCCCAGCCCTGGCACCTTCCCAAAGGAAATCCATTCCTAACAACAGTTGCCAACTGCCAGGAGAAAACATGCTCCATTCCTTATACAGAATACTTCATTAAGCCTCTGTTAAAGGGTCAGAACATGTTTTCTCCAGGCAGTTGGCAACCCTGCTTTAATACCAGTAGCCTATAAACACAACTAATGGTTGTGCCTAGTGGCAGATGCTGAAGATTGCTTACCCCTTAATGAGTGGATTTTCCCACTCATTAATTAGGGCTACCAGCTTTAATAGGTTTAATCAGCAGATTACCCGACTCCAGCTTTGGTTGATTTATCAGGGAGACCCAGTTTTAATCAGGGTGGGGCAACTGAAATGGGTGGGGGCCGGGTGTCAAAGGCACCTGAAATTATTTCTTTAGTTTGAGGTTTGCTGCAGTTCTGGTGCATTTCCGAATGAAAAAGAAAACAATAAAGGTGTATATTCCTGGTGGTGCAGCAGGGTTTGTTTGTTTTTAATTAAATAAGAAGTCTCAGATGTATTTGAAGTTATTGACAAAAGGGCACATGATTCCTCAGTTTAAAAGTCTCCTTGCTGATTAATATGTCAATAAATATAAAGTGTGCCAAATGCTGTCTATGGAGTTAGCAGACGTATCTTTCAATAGACTTTAAGGGTGGAGGCTGTAATGGGAACACAATTTCAAGCACAAAAAGGGTGGGCGGGCGCTGAACATCAAAGATTCTTCTGCCAGCTGGGACAGAGGGGAAAAACTCTCACTCCTTCCCCTTCCCTGCTAACTCAAGTCTTGTTGACTCCCGGCTTCCCTATAGCTGAAAGGAAAGAGAAAGCCAGCTTGGAAGCATTTTCTCTTGCCCATGTAGAGATCTCTGCAGGCAATGTGGGTTGTCTCTAGAAGAAACAGGAGTCTCTAGACTTCAGCATCTGTTCCTAAGAGATATTTGGTGGAGGCTCATCTTTTTTTTTTTAATAAAAGATTAAAAATTAGAGTCAAACCCCAACGAAGCTGAAGTTGGTTCCCAGTTCCTTATTTGCAGTTCCTAGTTCCTTATTCGCAGAGCAAAACACAAATATTGGGGGAAATTGAAAAGTTCTGTACCCCAAAATAAAGACAGTAGGAGCACATATCACATACCTCCACATCCAGTGGACTCTGCCCTCTAAGTGAACATATACTGGGTCCTCCTACAATGCCCAGTTCTTGAGTTAACAGCTTCAAATTAGGGTGCCCCCAGAACAAATCAATAAGCAGAAATGGGGATAGCTGCACCCGAAAAAAAACTTTGGGTCACCCCAAATCACACAGCTCAGCACTCCAAAGAATGTCCCCTATCCCAAAATAAAATTCCCCCAATATTTGTGTTTTGTTCTGCAACTAAGGAACTAGGAACTGTGAATAAGGAACTGGGAACTAGGGACCAACTTCAGCTTTTTCAGACCCCAGGCTATCTACTTAATTTCACTTTTGTTTATCTGCACACCAGGAGAGAAAACCTGGAACCTCTGATCTCTCTTATCGTCCATCATGTGTAACAAGCGACTCTGTTCCAGTCCCTTTTACAGAGATTCACACCACAAAGATTTGTGATGCAATTCAAACCAAGCCACTCTCTGCCCCCAAGTTTTCCCTTTTCCCCACTTCCCTTCTGTAATTCTGAGGAAAATGATCTCTTCTTTATAGCATCTGTAGAAGTAAGCTCCGACTCATGAAAGCTCATGCTGGAATATAATACGTTAAGGTGCCGGTGGACTTCTGTCTATTTCTCTAAAGGGGACTTTAACAACATTCAAAAGGTATACTTCTCTGGCCCAATGGGGCGTAGATGGGCCATTCATCCGTCTTTCCTCTCCACAATAAGTTATAGTGGAACTTTGCTCTTTGACAAAAGTTTGCAGCCAAACTTGGGTTCAAAATAAGGACTCTGTGTGTGCGTGTGAGAGAGAGATTTATAAAATTACGTGTAGGGCAGAGAATGTAGATAGAGAAAACTCCTTCTCTGTCCCCATAGTGTTAAAATTTGAGGTCACCCAATGAAGTTGATGGACAGTAATTTAGGACAGAAAAATGTTAATGACTAATTAAATCATGAAATTCACTGCATACGTATATATGTATGTATGATTTTTATTTATTTCATTGATACCCCAACTTTCTTCATTGGGGATAGAAAGTAGCTTACATTGTTCTCTTCTCCATTTTATCCTCTCAACAACTCTGTTAGGCTGTGTGACTGCCCCAAGGCCACCCAGTCAGCTTCCATGGCAGAACATAAATTTGAACTTGGATCTCTCAGAGCTGAACCAAACGTGACAAGTTACTAGAGTTCAACTTGTGTCCGCTTACCTCAAGGTTTGATGGGAAGTGTAGGTCCTTGTAGCTTTAAGTTTAACATTTACAGAGCAGTAGGGAAGGAAGTCCAGACGTGGGGCTCTCGCTGGGTGCCCCCCTTCCCCTTCGGTGGGTGTGGGAGGGGTTCAGGGCTCCTCTCCTGCCCCCCCTTCTCCGCACAGCGCTAGCTGCTAGCGTGGCTTCAGGCAGGGGCCGGGTGAAGAGGTCAGCAGACAGGGCGCCCAGAGCATCACAGCATCTTTCCCCCATCCTCGCTCGCCTGGCCCCTGTCCAAAGCTGGGCAGCCTGGAGCTGCATAGCCCAGCGTGCTCTGCCTTTCCCAGGTCACACGAAGCATCACTTCATTTCCCCCCCTGCTCACCTGGCCCCCGCAAAGCGACACCAGGCTATGCAGCTCTGGGCCACACGGAGGGGGCTGGGCAAGCAGGGGGGGAGATGAAGTGATGCACTGGGAAAGCAGAAGGAAAGGCGCCCGGCATGCTCTGCCTTTCCCCCACTCGCACGGAGCATCGCTTCATCTCCCCTCCTCACCCGGCCCCCGCAGAGCGACATCGGGTTATGCAGCTCTGGGCCACGTGGCTTCGGGAGGGGGCCAGGCAAGTGAGGGGGGAGATACAGTGATGCTCTGGGTGCCTTTCCTCCTGCTTTCCCAGTGCATTGCTTCATTCCCCCCCCCACTCTCCCGGCCCCCTCTGCGTCGCCATGAGGTAAGCAGACACGAGTTGAACTCTAATAACTCGTCACGTTTGGTTCGGCTCTCAGATCCTAGTCCAACACTCTAACCACTACACCACAGCGACCACAACTATTTCAGGAAGAAAAGGTCCATCAATGGCTACTGACTATGCCGACTAAAGAGAAGCACCCTGTCCAGAGGCAGCCAACCTGTGAATACCTCTTTTTATACTCTGGCTTTCAGAAAAACACCCACCACACTCACCTGCACAATTTCCAGCATCTCTTCCCTGCTGATGTAGCCGTTCCCATCAAGATCATACATGCTAAAGGCCCACATGAGCTTCTGCTCCAGCTTCCCCCGCGAAGTGACACTCAGAGCAATGATGAACTCTCGGAAGTCAATGGTGCCATCACCATTGGTGTCAAAGGTGCGGAAGACATGCTCGGCAAACTTGGAGGCATCGCCGTAAGGGAAGAAGTTGGCATAGATCTTCTTGAACTCCTCTACGTTGAGTATGCCAGTGGGACAGTCCTTGAGGAAGCCCTTGTACCACTCTTGAAGTTCCAAATCAGAGAATTCTGTGTTCTCCCGAAGATCTTGAAGCATCTCCGGACGCAGTTTGCTATTCTGCTTACCCATGGTTGAACCAGAACCTTACACTGAAATGTAGGAAAAAAGCAGAGGTCAGAATGGAAAAATTATCAGTGTTCAAACTCACATCTCATTTTCAGAAAACACCATCGGGCTTTTTCATAGAAGACTCTTTCAGGAAGGCTGTATGTATTTTTGCATTTACTACTTTCCCATGCAAGCAAAAAGCCTGCTTCATATGATCAAACTGGACTTCCAGACAATCATGAATGCTTCAAACTTCCTTTCGTTTCTTAAAAAAATGCAAGCTCAGAATTTCAGGAATTCAAATTCTGGATTAGATTTCAGAATGGGTTTGGATTATGCTGCTTGCAAGAAAGCTCGGAAATCTTAGTGTGACTATACTGGCAGAAATCATTAAGAGCCAAATGTCGCTCTTCATAGGAGGTAGCTCCTTCAAACTCATATACACAAGTCAAGAGCATTCCGGGCTCCAACACCATGTGACAAAGGTTAAAAAACACCAAAGATTATCCTTCAGGAGGCAGGACTTTAACCACCACACACCTCAGTCTTAAAGACAGTAACAGCTTCCCCAGTAGTGCTTTAAATATTAATTTCTTTGAGGTGTTTTGGTGCTGTTCATTCAACAACAAGGCACGCTCATTGTGGTGGTCTCTATTAGCAGATTGGCAAGGGGGGGGGAGCATGGTAAGAAAAAGTCTCTACCCACGCAGAAATCCTTCTGCCCTTGCAGAAATGACTCCTCCCTCCTTTGCCCAAATCCCCCCAAAATCTCCTTGTGCCCCAATCTCCTTGGCAAGCACAAAGGCTGCCAAGGAACATCCCGGTAACCAGAAAGTGGCACACAGGCATCCAGAGGCTGAAAGGAAGCTAGGCGTTCTGTGGCCAACCCCTCCCCTCCCAAGGATCCTTTCAGCAGGGAGGGGTTGGTGCCACAGCATACCCCCCCCCACTGCCACTTATTCTGCCTTCTAAGTGTTCAGCAACAGGGAGGCTAGCCTGTCCCAGGGCCCACCATATTTTGTATGTTAGCTCTGTAGAGAGTTGCACCTTCCCTCTCTCTTCTCTCTGTGTGTCAAACAGCAGTACCACAGCTCTGCCTCCCCTCCCAGCAATACAGACACCCACACAGCCTTTCCTCTCCTCTGCCTCACTTGCACGTACTTCCCATGGCTAAAACATGGTTGTAGGGTCACTCTGTGTGCCGACAGTGAGGCAGGGCTCCTGAGGACCCCATGAAGGGTTTTTATATCACCACAGGGAGGAAAGGTTGCGCAAAAAAGAGGCTGGGCAAAAAAGAGGAAAATGCCAGCTCTACGGAGAAATTCCCCCTCCCTAATGCTGTGGCCCAGACCAGGACTCAGGACCAACTTTTCCAATGCTGTTCCTCCTTCCCCTAATCTTGCCTTCTGTCTTCCTGTCACAAAGGCTGTACTTCTCTGTCTCAGTCTTATTTTGAACACATGAAGCTGCCTCACACTGGATCAGCCCGTCAAAGCATCAAGGTCAATATCGCCTACTCAAACTGGGAGCAGCTCTCCGGGGTCTCAGTTGGAGGTCTTTCACATCATCTAATACCTGGTCCTTTTTAAACTAAAAATGCCAAGGACTGAACCTGGGCTTTCTGCCTATCAAGAAGATACTTTACCACTGAGCTTGAGCCATGGCCCCAAAGGGTAAAAGATGTACAGACAGTGGAGGGAGCCAAAATTCAGGCCCAGAGCACATTTGATGCTGAAATAACAGAGAGCATCTCTGCTCATGGGCAAAGTGGCATTTCGCACCCCGCTGAGGAAGTCCAGCCGTCACCCTCTTACACAACTGCAGCCCGAAAGGCCAGAGAAGAAAGGGCTAAGCACCAGCACCTCTCTTCAGAAATCGACTGGGGCTTTTTCTTTACATTTGTACGGCCCTCGGAAGAAAAGAGGCCTCCACTCAGGAGGAGTAAGGAACAATATTTGCTCTCTGGTAACACAGCTTGTTCTCTCAGCTGTGGGGTTATCAACAGAAGATGATAAGAAAGGAAGAAAAATCTATACAAAAGCAAGGTCTATTTCCACCCCTGGTCAAATCGGATCTCAGGCCTGAAGCTATCAGGTGATTCTGCCTTTTGGGTAAGAAAAAAGGCTTTCCGAAGCGGACTCATTTCCTCTCCTTCTCTTCCTCACAGCAGCAGCTGTACCATTTTCCAGACAAGCTCAGCTGCACAAGATGAATGGCAGCACAGATGCAATTAGACCCAGCCGGCCCCGGCACCAGCCCAGAAAGGAACAGCACCGCTGGAAGGCTCAGTCCAAGGCCCAAAGGCTGGCTTTGCACAAAAAAAGGAAAACACTTTGAAATTCCAAAATGAGAAAAACTGTAGCACAGAGAGACCCAATTTACTAATAGATGGGGCCATTCAGGCCAGGCTTGGTCCTGGGACTTTGGGCCATTTGCCACAAAATGCCAGAAACAAATGCTGCTTGGCCAATAGCAGAACCTCTCCACTCTCCTCTTACTGGCTTAAAAAATAACTGAGTTGTTTAATCAGACCTGTTTTAATCAACCGAGTCTACACAAATTTCCATATGAATAAAAACAACGGTTCTAAAGGAAAACAGCCTGCTTTGGGAACTTAAACAGGTACTTGGTGCATGCCACAGTTCCCCCCAATGCGTAGAGGCATTCCCCTCTGCCTGTCTTGCACAGGTGGGGATGGCCTTTCATCCATGTTTTTTGGATGCGCTCCTGTGAAAAAGTCCTCTCTCAGCCTGTCACATCATTCATTTGGGGGATGTTTTTAACAGATTGAAGAATCGCCATGCAAAATGCCACAGCCCTTATTGTTATGATGTGTTGCAGCAAAAACTTCCTTTTGCTATTCCTTTTGCTTCTGATATTTATCAGTGACTTTCTCTCCAAAGAGTCCTACTGATGCAAAACAAGCCACCAGCAATAACAAGCAAAATCATACAAAAAAGGAAATATTCAGCTTGCCAACAGACAAGAGTATGCCATCTCAGATTTGCCAGCAAATTCCGGATTTGGTTTCTCTCGATGGATTCAGAATTAGCTTACGATCCTCTTCCCGAGCCATTCTCTACATTCCCACCTCCACCAGGGAGGCAGGGCTTTTCAGTGAGGGCACCTCAGCTTTGGAATATCCTCCCCCCTTGAGGCTTGCCTGGTACCCGACCTGACTGCTCTTTGCACCCATCCAAAATATCTCCTTTCAGTCAGGCTTTTAAGGGAGAGATTCCATCTTTTTAAAGCTGTTTTTATGATCTCCTTCTAGCCTGAGGACTGGTTTAGGGATATCATTTTAGGCTGTTTAAAGTGGGTAGCCATGTTAGTATGCAGTAGAAGAGCAACAAGATTTCCCGGGTATAAGTTTTCGAGAGTCAAAGCTCCCTTTGTCAGACAGGCTGCTGAATATTCTTCTATGAAGTTTTATATCCTGGCTGGTTTTTATGGCTTGTTTTAACACTGTTCATTCTTGTGTCATTGTTTTTATGATTTTATTGTACTTCTATTGTATTGTTCCTGCTTTGTGAGCTGCCACAAGTGGTCTCCTGGAAAAGTGGCATCCACATTTCCAAAGAAAGCACTAACTCTGCCCTCCCCATCTACTGAGTCCTCTAGCATCACCAGCAACAGGGCTTATTTCGAGGGGGAACGCACAGGAATGCAGTTCCGTCAGTTCCCCAAAGAGGTCACAGGTCAGGTGGCCCCGCCCACCTGACCCTCGGCTATTTTGGGCCCGTTTCAGCATGAATTGGGGCCAAAACAGCCCAGATAAGGCCTCTGACAGGTGGTGGATCACTCTCCCACTCGGCAGCGGCCCAATTGTGAACATTTTGGGCCCCTTTTCAGCCATTTTTAGCACCTTTTTGCCGTTTTGGGCCCAATTTCGGCCCTGAATGGCCAGGATTGGGTCCAAAACAGCCAGGATAGGTGATGCCAGGGGGTGTGGCATATGCAAATCAGTTATGCTAATAACCCAATTCCAGTGATGGCAAGGGTTGTGGCATATGCTAATGAGTTGTGCTAATGAATTCCTCCAGCTCTTTTTCTACGAAATTACCCCTGACCAGCAAGCCATTATTTCAATTAGCAAGCAATAAGCAGGCCTAAGCGTGCTGGAGAGCCGTAAGATGCTGAATCCCCTATGCTGCCATATCTTGAAGATGTATCATGGACTCCGAGCTGTATGCCTTCATTACAGGGCTAGCACAGAGGAAGCCCAAGGACCGAGAAGTGCCAGTGTGACACCACTGGCACAGGAGGCTATCAGTGGGCAGCACGGGTGGGGGGAGGCAAATTGAAGAGCAAGACTTATATATGTGCATGCTCTTTTCATGCTAACCAGCTTCTCATTCTTCAGCTGCAGCCCCTGCTTAGAGAATGCAGCAATCTGCAAACATAGGAGCCTACATGTTTGTGCCACCTTTGCCCTGGAAAGGAGAATGGGCTAGGAGGAGACATGGACATCCAGAGGAGACAGAATCCCTCCAAAGGAGGGAGGCAACTTATACTAAGCACTTGTGCCCTTCTTAGCCCATTTTTTCGGAACATGAAATCTCCACCATTCCCAAGAAAACATTGGAGGCACAAAAAAGGCCAAGAAACACCATCTTGAGATGGACACGGGAGAGGAAACCCCTACAGAGATACTCAATGGTCTCTATTTTTAAACCTAAAGCCATTTCTGAATTCTTCTTTACCCCCACAGGCAGGGAAAATTATAGCTTGACCCACCCAGGGTTGTGTGTAGGCGGAAATTTCCTGGTGGCTTTTCTTCTGCTTGTCATATTGCTGTGACTGCACTGAGGGTGTATTTTTCAGCCGCTCTTAACAGCTCGTGTTTTTCCTTCTGCATGTTCCAACTGCACTTAAAGGTGATGCCACTTGAAAGCTCAACTCTATTGAGGGGGAGACACACACAAAGGAGTTTCCCCTTCTACCTAACCAGAACAGAATTCAGCTGATTCCGAAACAGAATCAATGGCCAAACCACACCCACACCCAAAACAATCCCATATGGCCGAGGCCACTTCACTGTCCTGGAAGCATTTCTTTATCTGCACTAATTTTCTCCACTTCAATCATGGAATGGGAAGAAGGGGATGGATTGTGCCCAGAAAACCAGGAGGGTTTTCTGGTCTGGAGCTCTCAAAAGCCTCACTCCCGTCACCACACGTGTCAGATAGCGTGGATTCTCACAGAACCTGGAAAGCGATTCCATTCCACCCCTCCCCACCCACACCATCCTTGGCACCTTTTGAATTCCTTCCTGTGCTGCCTATCGCGTTGGGCTGACCCTGGAAGGAGCAGCTAGCAGAGGCAAGAAGACAAGAAAAGGAGGCAAAGACATATAGAAAGATACCAAGCTCCAAGTCCAAAAGTACCTTCAAGACCAACAACGTTTCCAAGGTATAAGCTTTCGAGAGTCAAGAATGTCCCTTGATCCCTGGAAACCTCGTTTGTCTTTCATGAGCTACTAGACTTGAATCTTCCTCTTCTAGTTCAGACCAACAGGGCTACCCACCTGAAACAGAAAGATACCAGAAGACCAGGCAGGAAGGTAGCAAAAGGCAAATGCCAGCAAAAGCTCTGGACAAGTTCGTACAAACTAAAGCAGCCGCAGCTTGCTCGGGGGTAACTTGGTCTTTGATTTAAGGCTTTTTCATATTTGGGCTAAGCAAAGCATGGACAGCCTTTGACTCATCCCCCTTTCAAGTAATCATTTCCAATTAATGGCATGTTTTACATTTCTCTAACAGTGTGTACAGCCCGCTCCGTTCTGAACGCAATAGATTTTGAAGTACTGGTGAACAATTTTATCAAAGCTCAATTAAAATTGATTTCTTGGCAAAAGGCTTCCCCGGACTTCCATTCCTCTCCTCCCTGCTCCTCTCCAGCTTACTGCCAACTCCTTAGCATTCTAAAGTCGATGAGACGCCTTCGGCACAGGGTCAACTTCCGTTGTTAATTTGTACAGCGCCTGGCACACATCGAACAGCAGGAACAGGAAAAGTCGTGACAGACAAACCTCCAAATCTTCTGCTGATGGAAACCAGGTTCACAAATGCTAGCCCAAAACTTTAAAGACCTGTCAGAAGCTTGGGTTTGCATTAGGGGGGCTGGTTTCCCTCAGCGGAAGGCAGCTGGTTCTCTCTGTCATGCTTCTTCTGTTAGGCAGCTGCCTTATACAGAGTCTGACCAGCTTGTCCAATACTCTTTCCTCTGACTAGCAACAGCTCTCTGGGGTCTCAGGGGGTCTCTTGTAGCCTCTTACCTGAGACCCTTTTTACTGGTGATGCCAGGAAATGAACTAGGGACTTTTCGCATGTGAAAGAGATTCCGCATTGTCTGGCAATGAGCAGCGATCTCCCCTCCAATCTCCCCTCCGGAACAAGCCAGAAGGGCATCTCAAGAGGTGTTCAGGTGAACCCTTGCTACTGCAGATGACCAGCCTATGCTTTAAAGCTGAGACTCCTTTTTTGAGCAGACACAAACCGCGTGTGTTAAATGCAGCTCTTGGGAAAATTAAAATTGGGACTTTGGACCCCCAGAACAAAAAGGGAGTTCCCATTTTAACCTGGCAAACTTCCCGCCTCCTGGCTACCCAAACATCTACTGCAGTCATTGTGAAGCCTTCGATTCAAAGCAGACAAAAGAAAGGATTTAGTCAATCTTCATAACTGAGTTATACAACTCTCTACTGGTGTGGTGGAAGTGTCAGACTTCGATCTGGGAGGCACAGGTTCAAATCCCCACTCTGCCATGGAAGTTTGCTGGGTGCTCTTGGGCCAGTCACACACGCTCAGCCTAAACTACCTCACAGGGTTGTGAGAAAATGGAGAAGAAAAGAATGATGTACACTGCTTTGGGTCACCACTGAGGAGAAAGGCAGGATATAATGATGGGAAAATAAAAGAAAAAATAAAGATATAGCATTACCTACCAGCTTAGGTGTTTTGGAAAGGGGATGAGATAAAATCATGGAGGAACAGGTCTATCAATGACTAAATCATGATAGCTAAGGAGAACCTCCATGTCCAGGGGCAGTACACCTCTGACTACTCGATACTGGGAAAAAATTAGGCATCCTCTACTTTTGGGTTTCCCTGTGGTACGTAACTGGTCATTTTTAGAGACAGGATGCTAGGATAGGTGGGCCCTTTGTGAGATGCCAAAGGACTTACAGAACTCTAGAAGTCAACTAAACTAATACTGCATTTCTAGTTTCTAGTGGATTGCCTCTAAATACCAGAATAATAATAATAAATCACTGTCAAGTTGCAACCAACTTATGGAAACCCATTATGGGATTTTCAAGGTAAGAGATGAGCAGAGCTGATCAGCTGTTGCTTTCCTCGGCGTAGAGCCATGGTCTTCCCTGGTAGTCCAAGAAGCAACCATGGGCTATTCGGACTGCCTTCGGAACATCAGAGGGCCATTTAAATAATATTAAATAATATTAATTCAATACATTATCTGCCCTGACTTGGTCAAATCTCGGAAGCTAAGTAGGGCGGCCTTGGTTAGTAATTAGAGAGGAGATCTCCAAAGAAGACCAGGGTTGCAGAGGCAAGTAATGGCAAACCACCTCTTGCCTTGAAAATCCCATCAGGGGTCGCCATAAGCCAGCTATGACTTAATGGCACTTTCTACCACCAATGCATTATCTGCTTACAAAAGCTGGTATCTTTTCCCACCCAACTCAAGTCCTTTTTTTCAAAAAGGAAGATTACCTTGGAAATGCCAAAGATATTCAGAAACATGGACAGATGGTCTGCTTGGACTCTGAGCTTGTCCAGGTGGGGCACATGTTTGCCTTTGGCAGGGCAGAAGAAGCCAGGGACCTATAGTGACCACAGGGGGGCAGCAGGGCTCCTGGATATTTGGATCAAACTAGACATGGAGGGAACCTATATACGTTTACATCCGGTCATGGGACACTCTATATTTAAAAAAGAGAACACAAGTGAGGGCATCTAAACATTGTCTCTTTCCCCAACTTGCCATGCTACCAGGAGCAGACTGGGACATTAAAACAGCCCAGGACTGTTCAGAGTGAAGTGCTGCCTGCTGCCAGCACCGCCGGGGCTTAGCACACTTCTGGCTGTCAATACCCCATCAGGAACTTTCCCAGTAATCTAAAGGGACTATCCCACCCCCGTTTACTGTTCTCCCTGCCAGTCGCGTCTCAAATCAGGAAGGCACACAGTCTGAGGCAGCCCACAGCATCGCGGGCTGCTGGAGCCCGCCACACGGGCCAAGGGGCGGCAGCCTCAGCCTGGGAGGGGGCAGTCCAATGGGGTGCAGGGCCGGCAGAGGGTCCATTAAGGGGGCGCGCAGGAGGCGGGGCCAGTGCCAGCCCGACAGGTAAGGGCACGGACCGGCAGTGCGGCTCCATCACGGAGCAACGGAATGGCCACCTGCGCTGCTGAGCTGGGGGGCCCCTCGCCCAAGTGAGTGCTTTCAGCAATTTTCTTCCAAGCTGCTCAGGTCTAACGCTGGAACCAGACTGGCAGAACTGCCCCGGAAGAAAGAGAGCACTGCAAAGTGAGGCACAGGAGGTGGTGGGGTTCAGTGCCCCTTGTCTGCGCATTCTGGTTTTGGTTAAAAAGCAACCCCAGGGGCAAATGAGGGGCATCAACGCAGGAAACACAAAAGGAAGAACCTCCCCCAATGGATTCTAACGTTTCCGAATGTGCCTTGAGATTCGTTCCCTTCGTCAGGAGCAATGTTTATTGTGAAAGCTATGCAAACAAACAAACAAAAAACCCTGCATGCTTTCTGGTAAAAATAATCACACCCTTCACATATACACCTTACCTGTGAACTGGTAGATTCAAGCATAAGTAAGATTGGACTCAAGGAACTGGGTAGAGGTAGCTTCCCATGCAGGGCTAAGAAAAGCTGTCCCTCTTCTGGGTGATTCTTAAAGGTGCAAGAACTGCACCTGCTCACCCAGAAGAGTCTTACTGAGGGGGCTCCTTCCGCCCCCCTTGCCTGGGTGTGGCTCCCTCCAGCAGGGGAACCTTGCTGGAAAGCTGAGCCTTCCTGTTGGAAGCTGTATCTGAAGTGGGTCAGCTCCCTTTTGAGGTTTATTTTCAGGGAAGTGAAGGACACGATTGCAGACACGCAGCCCGAGTAACTTTGCCTGGTTCATAAATATTTGAGCGATCTGTTCCTGCCACCTCTGCTGAGATCGGCAGCCCCAGTAACCGGGGTGCTTCAAACAATCTTCAGTGAGGCTGATTGAACTTGGCAGAAAAGGCCCTGTTTAGCAAGGCTGGCTGCTTTTTCTCCCCCTCCTCAAAAGGAGCTGACGATACCCACCTGCCAGCTTTCCCCTTGGCACAGTCCTGGAGCAACTTCCAGAGGTTTCGACCTTCGTGCCCTAGAACTGAGTGTAGGGTGAAGGGCGCCATCTAGCGGACTGGCAACTCCCAACGCTACAAGTGGGTCCTCTTCAGAGCCAAATCCCCCTCCCCTCAAACTGCAAACAGCGTTGGTGGCATGCAGCAGAGACTGGACTCCCAACCCATGAACACATGAAACCTTATACTGAATCAGGCAACTGGTCCATTGAGGTCAGTATCGTCTACTCTGACTGGCAGCAGCTCTCTGGGGTCTCAGGCAGAGCTTTCTCATCACCTCCTGCCTGGTCTTTTTAACCGGAGATACCGGGGATTGAACCTGAGACCTTCTGCATGCCAAGCAGAGGCTCTTCCACTAAGCCGATGGCCCCTCCCAATGTGTCACCGCCAACCAGCTCAGCCATAATAGTTCTTGTGAGAGGGTTACCAGATTCCAGATCATACCACCACCACCCTTGGCTAGACTTTCTGGACTCCAGTGGCCACTGTTTGGACCAATCGCAGCTGGTAACATTTTCCCCAGTCCTTCCAACCAAACTGCCAGGCTGTTTTCTTCTCCTTCTCTCACCAGTCCTTCTTTTTACCACAGCCCACGCCCTCAGCATCTTCCGAATCATCTCCTTTTCCAGGCATTTCTAGCCCTCGTGGCTGCAGAGCTAAAGTTCCAATATGCAAACGCTTGAAGGACTGGAGACATTTCAGCACTTTAGATGCTGGTATTACATTCCAAGGGAGAGCAGGAAGCAAGCATGTCGTCACTTTCTTCCTGCACTGCTCTTAGAAACATCTTCTTAAAGATCTCCGAGGAGGTTCCTTCTTGGCACTAGTTGAGGCCTACCCTGTTCTGCCCTATGGGAAGTGCTCCAGTTCAGCCACTCATCCACAGAGGAGGAGAGACAGGAAGGTGGTCCAGGCACTGAAAGCATAGAATTTAAGCAAGAGAGCACCACAACTAAATGCCAACCCCCTACAAGACCCCAGAGCCACTCTCCGCCTGTTGGGTCGACAGCAGTAAACTCAACGCCTGCTTTTATACCATGAATATGCCCTGCATGAGCCTCAAAGAATGGTCAGACGGTGTGCCAAGAATCTTGCTTTTTTGGCTCTGGGCTGAAGCACTGCTTCCTGGGCGGACACTAGGAATGCTTCCAGGGGAGGGGGGGTGGATGGGTCAGGACTGGCATCCCTGGAACCAAATCCAGTCCTTTAGCCATCCTTCACCGCCCCTCCTGTCTGGGATTCCTAACGAAGGGCTTGGGGGAGAAAGGAGCAGCCCCAGTAAGAGAGAGCAGTGGGAAGGAGGCGGCGGATGTGGTGACGGTAGGGGATAGCCTACTGCTTCCCTTCCCTTGGCTCACAATGAACAGCCAGGTCTTGGAAACAGATGAAGAGCCAGCAGCTGGGCAGAGGCCTCCAGGAGCTGACACGCAGGCCACAACTCCCCCCTGCAGGAGCTAGACAGTCACTCTCCCCTCGCCCTGAAACACACGTGCACATGAACACACACAGAGGGACTATTCCAGTGCAACATTTGACACTTCCGTGTTGCTCACCCCTTGTGAACTCCTGCATGTAGCAGAACTGACACTAAACTGCGTATTCAAGTCCACTTAATTTTTCTGGAATCCAGATCTCTTTGGGGGAAAGTTACATAAATAGCCTTTCTTAGCAAAGTGTGCTCAAATGCACATTTTCGGTGCCTCTCTCCACCTGTATGGACGTCATCAGTACCAAATGTCACGCTGTGCTGGTATCGGCCCTTTGGTGTTCTGAATCGTTTTACACAGTACAAAGAGAGAGACTGTAGATTTTTGGTACTATTTCAGACCGCAGACTGGGGAATGGCATTTTTGAGTGGTGCTCCATGGGCCGATAATGCTATGCAGAACAGTAGCAGATCAGGGAGAAAACACAGCAAAATTTATTCCCTGATGTCCTAGTTTACAACATGCAAGGAAAGGGTTTTTTTCTTTTTAATCTAGTGGAAGATTTAAACAGATGACCTTCTCATCTGCAGCCTGAAGTGGCACCCTACAGAAATGCTAGCATCTAATTTTGCATAATGTGTAAACCAGATCTCTGCTACTCTCCAATGGGCAAGAATTCTAAGGCTGCAATGCTAAGAACACTTTTCTAGGATTAAAGCCCATTTCATGTTTTCAAGTAGTCCTGTTTAGGATTGCTCCCTTATCATTTATCCCTAAACTCAAATTCTTCAGGGCAAGACGGGTGAGGGGGAGAAAAAAAATCAGATTTCTATGTACCAGCATTGAATTGTTAGGTGACTGTCTCCTCTCTTCCAGGAGCTTTCAAAAACATTTTAGGTATCTTTCTTCTTCCTTGAAATATTTCTAATGCCACCAAGTAGCCTGAAACTGCGTCACAGGGGTATGGAACATTCCAGAAAAAGGGGTCTTCCTGAGACAGCTTTTAACATACCCCCACTCCTCCCCCCAAAAGGCCAGAGAAGATTATCCATCCACAGATGGGAAAAATATTTAATCGGTACCAGAAGCAGATTTTCAGGCCAACACTGAAGTTTTAGCTGCCAGTCCTGTGGAAAGATTTTTTTCAGTCCTTCATACAACTCACACCCAACAGGACGTGTGCAAGACAAAGAGGAAAGCCAAATCATACCTGCATTAAAAAGCAGGCTGCAATGCAACTGTAAATCACCCTTCCTTCACAGCCCTCACTCCTGACACCCAGCACCAGGGCACACCCAACAATGGAAGGAGAAAAGCAGTTTTAAGCCCACTGAATGCAGGTGGACTTTGGAGAAAACATGCACAGACATCTTACAAAAATAATATTGTCAGAAAATGGGACACACACAATGCTACACCTCTCTCCCAAAAATTTATCCACTTACTGAGATCAGAGATGGAGTAAAAGGAAGGTGTCTCCACCCAAAGTCAGGGTTGCTTTCAGAGCCAACAGCCCTTTCTCCACTCCTTCAAGATCACTGGTCTCTGGCCCTCCTTCTAACCAGCCATGTCCAAGATCTCTGAGAGGTGCTTTGCTGTTTATGTCAACATTTATTTTCTGCTGCATTAACACAACCTTTTAAAAAACACGAATATATGAGAACTGCCTTACTGGATTAGACCCAGGGCAAGAATCCTTTCTTCAGCGGTGAGTTCTACATGGGTACGTTTCCCCCAGATCTTCCCTGGGTCCTTGCGAGTCATCAAACGTACATTGTGAGATCCATGCTGGGAATAAGAGAGGAAATATGGTCCTGATCTGGATTAGGACCACTGCACACAAGGAGGGGGAGCTTCAGTTTCTCCACTCTCTCATGCCATTTCCCCAACCTGAATCAGCCCTGATGGGGAAACTTAAGTGTACCTAAATGGTCTGTGTGGATCCCCCAACAGGACAAATTGCTGCATTTCAAAGCCATGCAGAGCGAATGCTGAAGCCCCTCTTCCTATCTGCAGCAATCCTGATCCGAATCAGGCAGCCACATGCCTGAGATTAATTTCCCAGCTCAGAGCTTGCAATATACACGTGTTTGATTGTGTGGACCCTGCAGGCAGTTCACAAAACAAAGCAGGAAGGCAAAGCTATCTGTTCCCGGAACGTGGCGCACACAGTGCGATTGCTGCTCTCCACAGAGGGTCCATTTGACTATCACGGCTAATAGCGGCTGATGCATCTTTCCTGCACGACTATTTAAATTTTTTTTTAAAAAAAGCTGTCTACACTGGGGGCCTCTCTCGGCACATGCAGCGAAACTCCAGAAATTAATGATGCATTGTAAACACTTCCTACAGCATAACACCAAGCAAGCACGTTGGGGCACAGACCTGTCACTTGTAAGCTGTGCTGTAAAGGGGAGGGCAGTCTGCCAATTAATAAAAATGACAACCTGAGGAATTTAGGTGACATTCTGACAAGGCACAGAAAGAGGCCTGTAAATACATTGCACGTTTTCTTTTTCTTTTTTTGCAGCCAGGGGATCTCTTTTTAAGTCTCGAGGGTTCCAACAGAAGGATGCACAGGCAGGTGATGGAATCTGGTCTTTCCTAATTCTACGATATTAAGAGGAGAGGATTCAGGGAGTGAAGACACATTCATTATCCAGTGGCACAGTGTGCTGGGAGAGGCCGCGCCCCACTGGGATCCCCATCGTTAACCTCTTGCTGGGGAACAAAGTGTCTGGCATTTGTGTGCATGGACATCTGGCAGAGATGTGTGTGTGTGTGTGTGAGAGAGAGAGATTTGCCCCTCTCCAAGGGATATGCAGCTTGGAGGACCAGATGGGTCGGACTCAACATCTTTCCCCTCCTTCAGTCCCGGGCCATTCCTTAACTCTCCCTATCCACTGAAAGGCATTAAGCCAAGCATTCACTGAGACGATTTACTTAGTGGCTGGGTATCCCCTCTCCCGTGGGGCGGTCGCACCCTCCATGGCAGCCCCCCTAAGTCTCCCGACTCCACTGCAATAGCCAGAGGCGATCTCCCTCTCCATCAACTGCAATCAATAAGCGACCAACAAGCCACAAACTGTTAAGATTTGGGGAGATTCGGGGGAGGATGACCAGTCCCCTTTTCCATTCCCTAAGCGGAATGGAAGACGCCCCCCGCCCCGCTTACAATGTACGGGCACAAAAAAACCTCCCATCAATTGCAATGGATTGCGATCGCTACGCATCAAACTGACAGGCATCGCGGGGGAGTGGCAGATCCCCCCCCCCCTTACAGTCGGCTCTTGCGCCTGCATGGGACGGAGTGCGCCCCCCTCCTCTGCGGCTCCCATGAGCAAAGACCCCCCCATCTTCAATTGTGATTTGCCGCGTTTGGGAGTGATAAGAGACGAAGCAATATTCACTGTGGAGGGAGGGCTGTGTTGCGCGGAAGGAGGAGACCCCCTTCTCCTTCTTTCTCCCTGCGGGAGGTGCCCCCCCTGGCCCGGGGATGGACTCCGCGATCGCCTCTCCCCCCAGCTGCTCCAGGGCTTCCCTGCTCCTTCTTCACACTTCCAGCCTCGCCATCGGAGGAGGGGGCTCGGTGCGAATCAATCTTCCCCTCCCGCGCTAATGAGCCCCTTCCGGGGGCTGCAACTTCCTTCGGCGGCTCGCCTTTGCGCCAACTTCGCGCGAAGCAAGAGCGGCGCCGGCTCGCCGTTCTCCCTACCTGACCGACAGCGCGACCGCCTGCCCGGCAGCGTCTGGACTCGGCTCCCGCAGAGGCTGCTCCTAAGCCCGCGCCAGTTGCATCGCTCCGCTCCGCCTCGCCGCCGTCCTGCTCACAGCCGCTCCAGCCACAGCCACCGGGCGCTGCCTGCCAGGGCTTAGCGGCGGGGAGGGGGGGGCTCGCAACTGCAAGGCGGGGAGGGGGAAGAGACCCAGAGCGCAGCTCGCCGAGCTCCGCAGGGGGGGACTGGCCGCCCTGCCCGGCCGCAGCGCCCTATCTGGCGAGCCCGCAGCGCCTCGCCTCCTCGCCTCGCTCCCCCGGCCTCGGAAAGCGGCTGGCGGCAATCGCGTCCCTCTCCGGCACACCCCCCTTTCTCTGGGCCGGGATGGTACAGTCGGGCGGGGAGCAAGAGGCGCTCAACCTTCCAGGACTTGAATGGGTTTTTTTACGGGGGGCGGTGGAGGGGAGCTGTGATTGACAGGGGGGTTCTTCTCTGCTCAAGGAAGGGGTGGGGTCTCCTTTGCAGTCCTGGCAATGCACGGGAAAGGCAGCCTTCGAGCTGTTTAAAGTTTGCAGCTAAATAAAGGCTTTGTAGTAACACATACACACACCCGGATTCCCTTCTCTTTAGAAAAAGGGGAATCGGGGGTCTTTTGCCTCCTGGCACTAAAGACACATACAAGGACAGCTCCCCAAGACAACTGGATGGCTGCTGAAACCTCCCGTCTCACCCCATCCCTAGTTATGATATGGGGCACACAATCCATTCCAAGCAAATAAGAACTGCCTAAGAGAATCGCTCTGGGGGAAGAGCCTGGTAGGTTTCTACTCTGTATTGTGGTTGGATCTTCCCTATTTTAATATATATTATTTATTGCAGTTTTAATCTTTGTAAACCGCTTCAGGTCTCATTCAAGGTAGAGGCAGTGTAAAGATTCAATAAATAAATAAATATTGCCCCTCCTCTTCTTTTAACCTGCTGATTCAGCTTAAATTGTGCTAACTGTTAACTAACAGGAGCTACACATTCGACATACTGTTTTGCTGCGTCCCAACTGCTCAATTGTGTCTGCCAAAAAAAGATGGTTGTGCAATGAATATGCACAATTCTCTTTGTTACAGATGCCATTTACTCGTTATGGACACATCTGTTGCAGCCTGGCACTTAAACAGCCCCATGTTTAAAAGAAAAAAAAACACATTTGACATTTTTGAGTTGAGACTTACTACTTAAGTGTCTCATTTTTCACCTTATTGCAGCATCCCTTATTGTTCCTCACTGACTACTGAACCATCCAGATCTATCCATTTGTGCATGCACATTTTTGCTTTGCCACGTGGGAACTGTAGTCCTTCCCCATCTTGCAAATCTTATGGACACAACAGATGCAGCCCAAAACAGGCAATGAATCAAATGCTGGTTATTTAAAGGATGCACCTGAGTGTGACTGAGCAGGCACAAAGAGGAGACTGGCTGTGAGTGATTCTGCTCAACAAGATGGGTAGCCGTGTTAATCTGTCTGTAGCAGCAGAAAAGAGTAAGAGTCCAGTAGCACCTATAAGTCGAACAAAATTTGTGGTAGGGTATGAACTTCCATGAGCCACAGCTTACTTCTTTGAAAACCGCTTCAAGTCTGTATCTGAAGAAATGAGCTGTGGCTCATGAAAGCTCATACCCTACCATAAATTTTGTTAGACTTATAGGTGCTACTGGACTCTTGTTCTGCTCAGCAAGTACATTACCCAAGTAACCCAACCATGATCCTGGGGTACATGTGCCTCTTCTCTGGTGATCAAGACCATTTAGTTAGCAAATTGCAGAAGCACTAAAGTGGCTGCGACCTGCAACACTTTATTATTATTCAGCAACCTACAAGCAAGCTATAACTCTGGAGTGCATCTACCTGCGCAGGTGCAAAACTGCTTGGCATAGTATACAAATTGGACATCAAACAACAACATCAAGCTGATCTGGTGAGGGGCTTGATTTGGGTACAAATGAGTTTGATCGTGGAAAGTCAGGCCGACAATCAAACTTGCCTGCAAGTTCACAGTGTCTTACGGTTTTTAACAGGGGCTCTTTCTGTGATGATCAGATCTGGCAAAGATATAGGCAGTGGCCTGGAGAGAAGCACATAGAGTTGTTAGCCTCTGGGAGGGTTGCCAGCAGCCAGCAAGAGTCTAGGGGTGGAGATGGGGGGGGCAGCACTGTCAATGGCATCATGCTTCTATAGATTCCCTGAGAAGATTGATGTCACTTCCTGTTTCCCCTGGAAATGATGTCACATCATCGCTGATGGCTTTCCCCCCTGCCATTATTTTTCTCCTGCCAGTTGCAGGAGTGCTAGTAGGGAGCTGGCATCTCTGGCCTCCAGGTGGACCTGGAGATCTGGAATTACAACTGATCTCCAGACCACAAAGATCAGTTCTTCTGGAGAAAATCACACCTTTGGGGGACAGACTCTGAGGCATGACCCCCGCTTCCACTGAGCTCCCTTCCCAGATCCCGCCCTTCCCAGACTCTACCCACAAATATCCAGGAATTTCCCAACATGGAGTTGGCAACCCTGAAAGTATACAAGGCCTCTCTCTGTGGGATGGTGGCAGCTGAGATCTGTCTGGAGCAGACTTGTATACTCTGGAGCATACTGGGATCTGGCAACCACCTTGTTTCTGTTTTGGGTCTAGATTGCCCATTGCTCCCTGCCGCTCTAATACCTGCTTAGCCTGCAAAGATGTACAGAAACATTTTTTTAAAGTACCAAAATGTGTTCTAAGATTTCAGAACTCTTTCCTCCAAAGAATGATTGAAGGGCATTTAATCGTGGTGTAGTTGCTGGGCTAGAACTAGGGAGACCCGGGTTCAAATCCCAGCTTTGGCCATACCACTCACTGAATGACTTTGGACCAGCCACTTCCTCAGTCTAACCTACCTCATGGGGCTGTTATGGCGATACCACTCCAAGCTCCTTGGACATTAAGGTTGCTTCCCAGACTTGAGAGCTCCATCACCCAGAACAGCTGAAGATCAAGGGGAGAGGCAGGGGGTGGCAAATCCACTCAACTTTTGTCTGTCTCTATAAACAGCCAACTGCAAAAGGTGGGGAAGTCGGACGTTTGCAAATGTGAAGATAAAATGGAAGGGAGGGAGAATGATGTGAGCCACTTTGTATCTGCATCGTAGAGAAAAGTAGGGCATAAATAAAGTAAAATAAGAAAAAATAAATAACATAAAAGCTCCATTGCCCTGACAATGAGCATTTTCCCTTTGCATAAAAATCTCAGGAGCAGCAAGCCACAGTCTCTGTATGTGTCCTGCCTCTCCCGTGCAAAAGGCTCCCAACGCCCTGGAGCCAGTGATGCGCTATATATGGAACGCTTCCTCCCCATAAAGCTGGAGCCAGTCCAGCTGGGAAGATCTAATATCTACCAAAACACACCTGATTCCCTGCGAAGAGCCAAATCCCAGGGATAATCTGGAATTAGCTACAGAATTGAGATCTGAGAAGCCTCAATTGGAAGCTTTGGAGGTCAAGCCCCCAGAGAGACTGTGCCTCTGAGGAGGCCCATTGAGAGCCACCAATTCGACACATTCACTTACCTCCCCTTTTGATCTTGGCAGAGTCCCTTCTTCTGCAGCTATCTGTTTGTTACCTTAAAAAGCGGATCTTGAGCTGCTCTTCTATTTGGAAAGGAAGGCCAGGGGGGAATGAGACGGCTGCATTAAGAAGTCTGCCAAAATGAATATTATACTTCAAATGCAATCCCTTTTTAGATACCTTGAAGATATATTCATAAAATTAATATTTTCTTTCAGAAATTCATGTGGGGTTCAACACCTCCCAAGATTTCTTTAAAAGTATGTAACTTTCAATTAATGAAGGAGGATTTTGTCTTCCAAACTTAAGTGCTTAACATCAGGCTTATTTGTTGGCATGTGCAAAGTGTTGGGATCCCACCCCTTGATTGGAGTATCCATCTTGGGCTCTTTTGGAACCACTTTTTAAGTAGAATGCATTAGGGACTACTTAAGTTAAAATGGATTTTGTTCCTCCAACAATTTCTGCAGCTAAAGAAGTATGGCGTATAATATCACGACTACATCAATTTGACCCGTTGTCACATGCTAAACTAACATTATGGTTAAATCCAGATGTAAAATCAGGAAAAAATCTTTCTTATGGAAGGATTGGACAGATAAGGGAGTCTTTACTTTAGATCCATTGATATGTAAGGATGATGATGAGTTCTTGTCTTTTTTTTCAACTGAAGTCTAAATATGATTTGCCAACTTCTGCTGAATGGCAAATTTTACAATTGCAACATTTGTCGGCGTCCAAATATGGTCCGGCAGCTTTTAGCGCTTCGGAATCTCTCCCACTTTTCTTATTGACTCAATACACCAAGCAAAATCTACAATATGTGTAAATAACGTTCTAGAGTGTCCAGTTTTGCAAAAGCAATGGGATAAGGCTTTAAGTCATATACTGTTGCTACTATGGATCTTAAGATGCGACTTATTCAGCAAAAAATTACATTTAGGGTATATTGGTCACCACAGCTTCTTTTTACTAAAGGTTTAATAAGCATAGTGTCTAACTGTTGGCAGTGTAATTAACAAAATGCATTTCTTAAGCATATGCTTTGGTCATGTTGAGTCATTCAGCCCTTTGGGGAGGAAGTTATTAGTCATAGTAATTTTGTGTTAGAAACTCACTTATCTTTAAGGATGTTAATGCACTGTTAAGCTACTTGCCTGTCTCCTGGAATCTTACTGATGGTCAACGGAAATGGACCTCTTTGTCCTTACAGTTGCTAAAAGACTTCATCACTGGAAAGATAAAAGCCCACTGCCTATAAATCACTGAATTGAAGACCTTATCAGCATTTGAATGTATTGCATATAGAAGGCAATTGTGTATGGACTTATTTTTAGGTATTTGGAAATCTTGGAATTTTTAATGACTCTGGAAAGGTTGTCCTCGAAAGGTATGGTACTGCTATTCTGTAAGGGTGCCATCACAGGATTTGGGTGTATAGCTGTGTTGGTCTGCAGTAGAACAGCAGGATTTGAATCCAGTGTCACCTTAAAGACCAACAAGAATTTGCCATTTGGTGATGGCCTGTGGTTATACTTGACATTCCATCCACCATGAACACTAAATGTGATGGGGGATGTCAACACACAGGACAGCATTTGAGGATGCAGAAGGGACCAAAGGCACAGCCACTATTTTTCAGACATAATGTTTCAGGTGCTTCTCTTCCATAAACTGATAACAGATTGATCCAATAGAATTGTCATGGCTTCCCCCAAAGAATCTTGGGAAGGTGAAAAGGCTGAGAATTTCAGAGGTTTCTAGCACCTCTCACAGAATTACACTTCGCAGGCATCCCTAGAAACAGGCCATTGCTATTAAACCATTTTAAGTCTGCAGCACACGGACAACTACATTTGTAGATATTAGAACCATAATCTTTAAACACCAGGGGATCTCATAGCACAGTCTTGCAATGATATGTGATATAGTATTTATCCAAGGTTGAAAGATTCAAGCAGAGCATTGCTGGAATTGGAGATCTGGGTCGAATCCACATTCACCCATTACCCGCATGTTTATCGGATATCTTCCGTTTGCCTCCAATCCGCGATTTTTTCCTCTTCGTTCACATTCCTGCTTCCAATCCGTCTTTCTCGCGCGTCCCTCCGGTCACATGGCCGCTCGAAAACCGCTTTTTTGGGCGGGACCTTTTTTCCCGCCCATTTTTTTTAATTTTTTTTAGCGCACTTTTCCGTTATTTCGATCTTTCCTTATAAAGAAACATCATTGAAGATAATGTTGCCTCTCTTTCCCCCACTGACAGCACTGATGGCTCTCTCCCGTTTCTTTTTTGGAAATTTGGAAGCATTTGGGAAGCTTTTGTGGGCATTTCCTATGCAGGACAGTTCAGTGCCTGAATTTTACTGAAGTTTCACTTCCTTGGAGTGTCATTATTTCGATATTTCATAATTTCGATATTACAGCAATATAAAATTAAAAAAAATAAAAAACAGTTAAAAAGGAAGTTTCGCGAGTCCGTTCTGAGGGTGGATTCACCCCAAAATGATTTTTCAAACTACCAGATTTGATTCAGAAACAGCATAATCAATAAATCCAATGCTATGAAGTCAAAAACAGTCTTTTGCAGTCTACGGAGCACTTGCAAGTTGAATCAGCCAATAGGAACTCTCAGAACGGCCGGAGAGACAGGAAGGGGGGTGGTTTTTTAAAAAAACCACGTAAATTGCGCATTGGCCCGTTCACGGCCACTGTGAAACTCCCGTTGAAAACCTGTGACCACATATTCGGGAGAAATGCGAATGAAATGCGTCTGTTTAATGAGGTAATGTGACCGGCACTCGGGATTGCATGGGGAATGCGGGGAACATGCGACTTAGAATGAGTAATGTGGATTTGACCCTGGCTTACATCATTAAAGCACAGAATATTTATTTTTATTTTACAAAATTTATAACCTGCCTTTCTGCCCTCATAAGGGCCACCAAGATGGCTGAATATGGGACATGGGCCGTTTTCACACATCCTAAATTTTCTGCTAATTTTGTGCTATGATTCCATTAGTTGTGATCCCGCTATCATGACGCACCATTCACATTGCCTTGACTTGTGCCGCTTCGTTGCACTTCCAGAGGTTCCCATTTGCCTTTTTTTTTGGCATCACTGTTGCCAGAGCCCGCAAAGGCTTGCGAGATTCCTGGGCGGGAAAATCTCTTCCTAGGGTGCAGAAAATGAAAAAGGATGAGGGGTTGAGTGAGTGGTCTCTGGAGGAACATTTCCAAGCGTTCTCATACAGGCGAAAAAAGCACTAAAGAAGCATTACACAGCGGAATAAACGGGAAATCTGGATTCTCTAAGAAAGTGTAATGATTATGGAAGGATGACAGTTTTTCATGGGTGGATTACGAGGATGTGTGTACAGCTGTGAGAACAGCAGAACAATTGCAGTACTATGGCACTACAATAAGGATGTGTGAAAACGGCCATTGTTTCATAGTACAATTAAAATTTGAAACTTTAGTTCTATTTCTTTTCTTTCTTCCAAGCCCCATATTTTGAGCCAAAAAATGTGAGTCTTAGAGCCAAGACACAAGTGACGCCTGACACAGGTTGGATACTTGTCAGCTTC
Source organism: Eublepharis macularius (assembly GCF_028583425.1). NCBI lineage: Eukaryota > Metazoa > Chordata > Lepidosauria > Squamata > Eublepharidae > Eublepharis > Eublepharis macularius. Next base: position 37,607,774 of record NC_072804.1, on the reverse strand, counting down.
CCTCAAGTTTTGATGGGAAATGTAGGCGTCCTGGTTTTACAGCTTGGCTCTCCATTACAGCTGCAAGACCAGGATGCCTACATTTCCCATCAAAACTTGAGGGAAGCTGACAAGTGTCCAACCTGTGTCAGGCATCACTTGTGGCTTGGCTCTTAATAGTACTTTGGTCCAGTCTGGGGGTTTCTGCAGGCTACCAGATGCCCTCTTATTTTACTCACTTGTGGAGAGTAAGCAGGGCTTTTTTTCTGGGAAAAGAGGTGGTGGAACTCAGTGGGTTGCCAGCACAGGGGGCAGCTCCTGGCGGGAGGTGGTGCCCCTGGTACCGCATGCGCAAAGTGTACGCACGTTCCCGGGACTGTGCAATGACATCACTTTGGGTCAGCTGGAACAAGGGGGGAGTTTTTTAACGTTTAAATCACCCTTGGCGAAAATGGTCACATGGCCGGTGGCCCCAGTGGTGCGGAGGGCGATCTAAACTCCCCTCTGTCTGGAGATCAGGGGGTGGGGCCACCAGCCATGTGACTATTTTCAAGAGGTGCCGGAACTCCATTCCACGGTGTTCCACCTGAAAAAAAGCCCTGAGAGTAAGTAGTACGAAAGGCGATTGGAAAAGTAACTTCTGGTAAATTTGAGACAGTTGTTTCTTTTAATTTTGTTTCCTCCCTTTCGCCACGTGCCACGGGTGCCTAATATAGGCTCTTTGGGCAACTTGCATATTCACCAGGCTCATTTGGCCTGTTTGAAATGCAATCCCTGCAAATGTCCAAGCAGCACAGTCAGTTGTTGAATCTACTTGAACATCCATTTTTTGTGCCTTGTGGCTAGAATTGTCAACCTCTAGGTGGTTGCTGAAGATTTCTCAGAATTACAACTGATCCAGGCTATAGTGATCAGCTTCCCTAGAGAAAATGGCTGTTTTGGAGGGTGGACTCTATGGCATTATACCCTGCTGAGGTCCCATCCCACTCCTCCCCAAACCGTGCCCTCCCCAGGCTTCACTCCTAAAATCTTCAAGAATTTCCCAACCTGGAGCTGGCAACTCTGGCCTTGAAAATGAGAAGAGGGAAACAGAAAAGAGGCTGGAGCGAACCAACACTTTCCAGAGAAGGTACCAGTTCATTCCCGTTTCCCCTCCACTTCTGCACTGTCACAATCAAAGGCCAGAGTTGTTTAGGAGTGGCGGAAGGAGCAGATGGTGTGGACAGATGGGAGGAAGAGCCATCTTTGCTCTAAATTACACAAATAAACATTGATAGAGTGATTAAAATTACAGCCCCATTTTCAGTTCTGGGTGAAACCATAAACATTTAGGGGGAAGTTTATGGGTGGGGCTGGTGAGCGCTCAAGACCTCTGGAGAAAGTTAGAAAAAAAAAAGAACTACCCAGCATCTCCTTCCTTCTACGGGACTCAATCTTTCTATGCATTTCTATGCATTTCAGCCACACACACTAGGGTTGCCAGCCTCCAGGTAGTGGCTGGAGATCTCCCAGAATTACAATTGGTCTCCAGGCCACAGAGATCAGTTCACCTGGAGAAAATGGCTACTTTTGGGGGGTGGATTCTATGGAATTATGCCATGCCAAGGTCCTTTCCCTCCCCAAACCACACTTTCTCCAGGTTTCTCCAGGGTTCACCCCTCAGATCTCCAGGAATTTCTCAACTTGGAGCTGGCAACCCTGACACACACACACACACACACACACACAAAAGTGGATTGGGGAAGCTGAATCTGTGATAATCATATTGTTATTAGGCACTGGCATGGTGCTTGACAGTGATCAAAATATAGGCCATGTATAGTCTCCACACTCTTTGCACAACTTTATAGCTTCTTAGCTTCTGTGTGACAGGTGGTGTGTATGCAGGATTGCCTAAGACACCCCCCACCCCCACAGTGTTTTTATAGCACTTGTACTACCAAACACATCTCAATTCATAGCCAGGATACCATCCACTTCCTTAATGGCATGGTTGCCAACTGAGTGCTGGGAAATTCTTGGATATTTAGGGGGGGGGTAGAGGCTGGGAAGGTTGGAGTTTGGGAAGAGGCGGGAGCTCAACAATGTATAACGCCATAGAGTCCACCATCCAAAGCAGCCATTTTCTCCAGGGGAACTGATCTCTGTCACCTTGAACATCTATAATTCCAGGAAATCTTCACCCCCCCCCCCCCCCGGAGGCTGGCAACCCTACTTACTGGCGATTTAGACTGCTTCAAAGCATTAAGCAGCTAATATTTTCAAAAGCACCAGGAAACGGGCACCAGGCCTGAGAAAGAGTGTGCAGGAGTGCAGGATCCCCCCTCCCCCCCAGATCCAGCACACGAGAAGGAGCTGGGCACAGCACTGGCTAGCTTATTTTTATCCTGCTCTTCCTTCCGAGGACCTCATAGCAGCATATATAGTTCTTCCTCCCTCACCACATCCTGGCGAGGGAGGCAAAGAAAATAACTGATCCAAGGTGACTTTCATGGCTGACACAAGATCTTAGTGAGTGTATGTGCAGTTTCAAAGGATGCAGGGGCACGGCTAGGGTTGCCAGCCTCCAGGTAGTGGCTGGAGATCTCCCAGAATTACAGCTGGTCTCCAGGCCACAGAGATCAGTCCACCTGGAGAAAATGGCTACTTTGGGGGGTGGACTCTATGGAATTATGCCATCCAAGGTCTTTTCCCTCCCCAAACCCCACTTTCTCCAGGTTTCTCCAGGTTTCACCCCCCTAGATCTCCAGGAATTTCCCAACTTGGAGCTGGCAACCCTAGGTGCAGCTATGTACTGTATGTGTTTGGGTTGGCAAAGTATCTTGGGCCAGCCTTCCTGAACATAAGAAACAAGAAGTGGCAGTGTTACTCCCAAGGTAAAACTGGTATACAGGCCTAGAACACGACAGCTCCCAAGTGTTGCTTCTTTCATGTATATATACCTGGTTTCTATTAAAACCAATCCCTTGTATTCTATATGGCACAGCAGAATAAGAGATTCTGAAAGACTCAATGAGAACAGACTGCTTCAATTTACCTATGCAAGAGAGGCAAACTATAAATGAAGTAAAGAAATAAGTACTGTTCTCATTCATAGATCCTACCTGAGGCCTGGAGTTCAGATAATACTCATGATTGATATATCTTGGCCATAATCTCATGAAACTGCGCCATTCTTGCGCCATAAAAGAAAATAGAATTCAGCTGATTTCGCAGCAGTTCTAATAGCAGTGGTTATCTTGCTGCAGCCTTTTGTTTAAAAAATGTCCCAAACCCATCAAGATCTACATAACAGTGAATTTTCGTGTGTGTGTGTTTCAAAAGAACAAATCCTTTACGGAAAAGATTAGAACAACTCTTGTGAGGGATTGTTAGGCTATTTTAAAAGATAAGAAAAAATACGGATTATCACTGATTTTAGACCATGCAGTAACCTTGAAGAAATGCCTCCGGTGTTGACTGAAGACAAAAATTCCTTGTATTGTCTAGGATGGGCAGAGAGAGCTGAATCCCCTTTCTTCTCAAGCAGGTGACCCCCCCCTTTGATAATTATCTTCATAGCTATTTTAATCCTCCACTACGTGAGTGACAGCAAAATGATTGACGCAGAGCAATTTGAAAGCATCCCATTTCCGATTTGAAAAACCTTTCCCTAAAACCATGCTAATCCCTCGGGCTGGCCTGGATTTCAGGAGGAAGAGGCAGCTTTCTGCCAGGACACATGGTCAGCCCACAAAGCCCTCCAAAGAGGGAGCAAAACACGCCAGACTTGATTATTTCACTAAAACAATTAGTAGCACAGATGCCCTACGGTGGGGGGAGGATCAGGTGCTGGGTCCCATGGAAATATGGGGTGACCTAGGAGTAACACACACTCAAAAAGAAAAGAAGGATGACTTGGGAATTGTATCTCTTCCCCTAAGAAGGGCAGTGCAACAGTACAGTGTGCTAATTTAGAAGCAAATCCCGCTGAGATCAATGGCACTTACTCTTAAGTAACAACAATAACATTCGATTTATATACCGCCCTAGTTCAGGGCAACTTAATGCCCACTCAGAGCAGTTTATGAAGTATGTCATTATTATCCCCACAACAAAACACCCTGTGAGGTGGGTGGGGCTGAGAGAGCTCCAGAGAGCTGTGACTGCCCTAAGGTCACTCAGCTGGCTTCAAGTGGGAGTGGGGAATCAAACCCAGTTCTCCAGACTAGAGTCCCACGCTCTTAACCACTACACCAAACTGGCTCTTAGTAAATATATTGCAGCCATTAAAAGGTTTAGATGATATCTCTGAAATACGGGGTGTGGCCCAATGGGACAAATCCTGATTCTTTGGCTAACTTTGGCAGCCAGTGGGGACTTGATGGACCATTGGAGAGATCCAACAGGGGTTTCTGGGTGTGTGTAGGGGGTAGTGCCACATCTTCCTGATGAAAGAAAACTGGAGCAGTTGGGGTTTTAGGAAGATGAAGACCAAGGAAGTGCATGCCCTGATGATATTTAAAGTTACATTTGAAGGATCCTTCCATCTCAAAACATCAGCTTGCTGGGTGGATCTGTCCAGTTAAATTCATTTGGCAGCAAGTTCGGGACAGATAAAAAAGGGGGTACATCTTCATGCCAAGAGGCAGTTTAGCTGATGGAAGCCCTTGCTATAGGGATTTGCAATAGCCGCTAACACCAATCTGTTTGTTAAAAACAAAGTATTAGACCAGTTCAAGGCAAGCAGATACATTGATGGCTAGTAAGGTGCTGTGTTAACTTTTCTCAGCCCTGGCACTTGCCAGTTCTCCTTCTCATAGCCCTTAAAGGCACAGAGACCCTGTTCTCCTTTGCTGTTTGTCAACCCAAAGTCCACTCACTTTTTTAACCAGCCCTGGCTCTTCTGCCTTTAACAGCAGTTTAGGCAAACCTAAGGAGGAAGGAATGTTTCTCTCTGCCATAAGAAATGTCACCTGCTAATAAAGGCACAAAAGGAAGCTGGGCTACTCCACCCCCCACCCCCATTGGAGAGTTGGCAAACCTATGAATTCACATTTATTTTATTTTATTTATGTCATTTATAGTCCCCCTTTCTCACTGAGACTCAAGGCAGATTACACAGTGTGAGATTAGTACAGTCAATATCAGGAAGATTTCCATAAACAATGTAAATAGATACAAGTGAACCAGCTTGGTGTAGTGGTTAAGAGCAACAGGACTCTAATCTGGAGAACCGGGTTTGATTCCCCACTCCTTTGCTTGAAGCCAGCTGGGTGACCTTGGGCCAGTCACAGCTTCTCTGAGCTCTCTCAGCCTCACCCACCTCACAGGGTGATTGTTGTGGGGATAATAATGACATCCTTTGTAAACTGCTCTGAGTGGGCGTTAAGTTTTCCTGAAGGGTGGTATATAAATCAAATGTCGTCGTCGTCGTCGTCGTCGTCGTCATCATCATCATCATCAAGTTCACAAAGACATAGCATTAGTAGGAATCCAGTACAACATAGTGGTGAAGTCTATAGTTCCTAACTCATTAGCAGATCATCTGAGATCCCCTCCCTACAATACAGCCCTCCTATCTGAGTAAAAAGCCTTTTTGAACAATTCTGTTTTGCATTGTTTGCGGAAAGCCAGGAACGTGGGGGCTCTCCTGACCTCTTCTGGCAGGCCGTTCCACGGGGTGGGGGCCACCACAGAGAAAGCCCGTGTACAAGCTGCGGTTGATTTCACCCATGTGCAGGGTGGCACCTGCAGGAGACCCTGTTCAGAAGAGTGAAGCTGCCATGGAGGGACATATGGAGGGAAGCGGTCCCGTAGGTATGCCGGACCAAGGCCGTGAAGAGCTTTGTTAGTGATAACCAATACCTTGAACTGAATATGGTAACTAATAGGTAATAGAGTGACTGCAGGATAGGAGTGATATTCATGCTCCTGCTTGCTCTTGATAACAGTCGAGCCACAGCGTTCTGCACCAATTTTGCCCCACTGATTGAGGCCTATATTATCTTTTACTGGGCGGCCCCTGCTTCCTTTTCTCTAGGGAAAGCAAGAAAGCTTCTCACACATCAGGCAGCCATGAGACGTTCGTCTCTTTGGTCTCCAGATTCTGTCTGCTGGGCTGTTTTCTTCTCGGCTGCTTCTCCTGGGAATCGTTTCCCTCTAGTTTCTCGTGCTCAGAAATTACTAGGGACAGACAAGAACCCTCTTGGGACTCCTTCGGCAGATGCGACACACCACCCCTGCTTCTCCCTTTGGAGGGGAACCTGCAGGTATTCCCTCAAGTTGCCATGGCAGCCACGGAGGACTCTGTCTGGCTTGGTGCGACCTTGGCAGGGCAAATTTTCAAGAGAGTTGGCCTCCAGCATCCTTTGCGGTTGGAAAATCCCTCTGGCAAACTCTGTAACGTGTAAATCGTCTGCAAGCCCTGCAGATGAATCAGCTAAAGCCTTAACTGATTAATGGGGGGTGGGTGGGTTTTAGCAGGTGGCACAGAGTAATTTATTTCCATTTTTAAAGCTCTTTCTTTTATGGAGTGATATTGTAAAAGGAAAAATAAAATATCAAATAAGAAGGTTGATACTTTCCCCCCTCGTAACAAGTGATAATGTTTGTTTATGAAATGGTGGGATACGGAAGCAAACAGGCGGTAACAAAGGCCGCTAGACTGAGGTTTCACCAATATACAAGTTTATTTAAATGGAATAAAGGGATTCAAAAGGAACCCACAGAACTGGCACATTTGCAATGGGTGTACCAGGTAGTGGGGCAACAAACCCATCAAGGGCCAGAGAAGAGAGGTCTGTCAGCATGGCATTCCACAGGACAGGAACCAGAGCTGGGCCAGGCCAAGCTGGGCCAGCCTAGCCTTTGTTTGTCTGGCGTGCAAAACTCAGCAGGTAAATTGCTTCACAGCTTGGAAGTAGACACGATTTTTGGCAGATCAGCCTGCAGTTAAAGGGCTGCTGGTTGGACTGTTTGCAATTTTTCCTTCCTTACTTTACAGCCTGCCTTTCTCACTGAGACTTGAGGTGGATGCTGTTGCTTCTGTATGCTGCTGCCCTCGAATCATGCTGGATCAACCCGAATGTCTGTCAAATGCAGGTTCTTCCTTACTCAGTGCCATGCCTCTCCAGTGCTTAAGTTGAACAGATGTAGAGGAGGGCTGGGTTTCTGCAGGCATAACAGTTCTGCACAAGAGGACAGGCTGGTGGCTGCAGCACAGATGGGAATCCTCTTTTCTTGCAGAAGAAACTGAGAATCCTTTTCCCAGTGACCACCCCCCCCCTTCTGCAAGGAACCATTGCCTCCTCGTGAGGAGGTCTTACTTCTGTGGAAGAATGGGTGGTTTTTCCTTCCAGGCCATCAATGAGCCACAAAGGGCAAACATTACATAGGAGCATGGTGGGATGCTGGCTAGAATTTCTGTGTGTTTATTTGCAAGGTTTGAATCAAGTAGAGTTGCCAACTCATTGTTGGGCAATTCCTGGGGATTTGGGGGTGATACCTGGGGATGGTGGGGTTTGGGAAGGGTAGAGATGTGATGCCAAAGTCCACCATTTTCTCCAAAGGATCTGATCACTGGACTTTCAAGATCAGTCATAATTCCAAGAGCTATACAGGCTCCACCTGGATGTTGGCAACCATAGAAGAAAGGCACGGATAGCCTTTGGCCCTTTGAAACCTTTTTAGAGTTCCTTTTTAGGCACTTTTGAAGTGCCTTTTTAGGATCAACTCAACCAAAACATTACTAAATAGCAAACTCCAAGTTTTATAAATCTTGTTCTTCTGTGATGTTTTGGTTGGTCCTGATGAAAAGGTATTAAAATTTCATTAAGAACTTATCTTTCCAAAAGGTAAAGAATCAAGAAAAGCTGCCTTGGACTCCTCTTTGATCAAAAGAAGGAGGAAAAGATTTCCTTTTCTCTGCTTCAGGATCAGTCCTGAAAAGGCTCTTTATGCTAGGTAGTTAACCCCCCCCCCCAATTGTCAACCTCTCCACCATCTCATTCCAATTCATTATGCAGCGTGTGCCCCCCCTCCACTAAACACAAAGACATGATCAAGGTTAAGGGAACCTGAGCACTGCAGATCTAAAAGAACAGATCATAGGGGGGCGGGTTGGGGTAGGCGAGGGGAAAATGAGGGATTAATTGCCAAAGCCCAGATAATGAGGATCTCTGCTCAAAAGCCCCTGCATATAATTTAAAGCTCTTGCCAGTTTTCCTGGAATACAAAGCCCTTTGTGATGTCTCTGTGCTCATCTGAAATGGAAGCTGTACTCTTGCTAAATCTAGACTTAGGCAGGTAGGGGAGGGGTGGCAGCAGCAGAGGGTGAATTCATTTCATAATGGAGGATGCATTCTCACATACGCGGCTCCTCAACCTCCAAACACCTTAGAAAGGTCAAGATCAGAGTGAGGCAGGGGCAGGGGGGGAAACAGTTCCCTGAGATGTAAAACCACTGTTGTGCCTCATCTCTAGAATTGTGATGGTGTTTATTTCTTTATTTATCTCATAAAAGCCACTTTTGGGAAGAGATCCAGAGGAGTTAGCCATGTTAGTCTGTAGCAGTAAAATAGTAAAGAGTCCAGTAGCACCTTTAAGACTAACCAACTTTATCGTAGCATAAGCTTTCGAGAGCCACAGCTCTCTTCGTCAGATGCATGCAAGTGAATGGCAAGTGAACAGGGAGGAATACACGTGAGTCTGTTCACTTGCCAGGCAAGTGTAATCTGTCACTTGTAACTTGGCTCTGATCTTGTTGGATCTTGGAAGCTAAGCAGGGTTGGCCTCAGTTAGTAATGGATGGGAGACCTCCAAGGAAAGCTGGGGTTGCTATGCAGAGGCAGACAATCGGAAACAACCTATGTCAGTTTCCTGTCTTGAAAACCCCAGCAGGGGTCACTGTAAGTTAGCCATGGCTTGAGGGTACTTTCTCCAACCATCACCAAGGCAGCATGGTATAGCCTGACCTTGTCAGATCTCAGCAGGGTCAGTTCTTGGACGGCAGACTGCCAAGGAAAGCCTGCAGAGGAAGGCAATGGCAGCCCACCTCTGCTTCTCACTTGCCTTGAAACCCCCTTGCTGGGGTCATTGAAAGTTGGTTGCAACTTAATGACACATACATACATATAAAAGGCACTTTTATTGTTCTGATTACACTCGGTATCCTGCCCTACCTCGAAGGAGGAGTACATACCTTTCCTGTTGTTCCCTGCCCAATAATGTGGCCGAATCCACACTTCCCTACCTTCCGCTTTTCATGTGCATTAATCGCGCTGGATTCTATCCCGCAATGTCCCAGTCTGTGTTCACATCCCTTCTCTTACTGCCGCTGCCTCGCGCTATACTTTGTCCACATCCCTGGTAGAATCGTGCAATACCGGGCAGGTTTAGATCCGATGTTGCCGATGACGACATCACGTTCATTTTTTTTTCATTTTTTCATCAGATTTCCACTATAGCGTTTTTTTGCTAAACTGCTATGGTGAGGCCACACCCCTATGATGCCTGCAATTGGTTAATGTTATTCTATGCCTTCTTCTTTGAAAGCCATTGGACCATTATTCTGGCGGGCTAATTTGAACTGATATTTAAGGTGGGGGTGATCCAAACTCTCCAAATGGGCAGACTAATTATTTGACGCTTGAACGTAATGTTAGAATGACGGATTTCCGCTATAACGGTAATTTCAACAGTTAAAAAAATTAATTTTAACAGCCACCGATATTTCCGACTGTTCGGCATCCTAAAAATGACATGGAAATGGAAATGACACCACCCCTAGATGTCTCCACGGGGATTTTGGAGCACCCCAATTAAGATTTTTGGCCGGGATTGTGCAACAATGCTGGGAAAGTCCCCTTTTTTTAAAAAAAAAGAGAGAAACGGTGGGCAGGCAGGCATGCTGCGGAGGGAGTGGAAAAGCTTGATAATTGCATGGCAAAGAGGGATGGTGTTCCGGAAAGGCTACAAACACGGAAGTGGGGTGGTTTGAAGGGGGCGGTCTCCTTGTGAAATGCTTCTATTTGTCCACATCCACGGTGACATCCATGGTGAGAACTGTGCAAGAGAAACGTTTGAACGCATGACAAATTCGTCTGAGGCGCAACGTGAAAGACACAAGAGAATGGCGGGATTGAGGAAAGACTATGTGAACAGCCCTCTGAGAAGCGAATAATGGGTGGGGGAAATGCAGAAAACTTGAGACGTGTGGATTTGGTCTGTGAGAGCTTAGGCTGAGGAAAGACATCAACTTATGCAAGGTCATCCCCTGCTGTGATTTGAACTCAGATCTCCCTGTCCCGAATCAGGCCCTGCCACTCTTAAAGATATGTTATCAATTATATTTATGCCCTGTTCTTGTGTGGGGCTCCTAGTGGCCTTCCATCCTAGGGACTGATTAAACCCCTCTGGCACTTTGCCTGTTTGGCTTCAGAGATAACAGTGTGATGGGTACCACCCAGACTATAGACTCCATAACAGGGCTGCCCACAAAAAAACCAAATGAAGGAGTCAAATGGCTCATTGATGTCCCCAAGCAGCTGAAATGAAGACTCAGCCCTGCCAACAGGCTCACAATTTCAATGGCTACGTCAAGCGCCCTTCTTTCTTCTGGGACTGTGATGCAGGTCTGCTTTGAACTGAATCTCAGCTCCCCCACTCAGATACCCTTAGACAAGCATCTGCCCCATCCACCCTGATGAAATATGGGGATAAGGGGACTATCGTATCTTACAGGAGAGTCGTAAAGATGACCGAGATAGCGTATGCACAGCACTTAGAGGAAAAAAAGAGTCATTTTTGTGAGATGTGCCATTGGGTATAAGCAGGGCTTTTTTTCAGCGGGAACGCAGTAGAACAGAGTTCCGGCACCTTTTAAAAATGGTCACATGGCCAGTGGCCCCGCCCCCTGATCTCCAAAAAGAGGAGAGTTTAGATTGCCCTCTGCACCACTGGAGCAGTGCAGAGGGCAATCTAAACTCCCCTCTGTCTGGCGATCGGGGTGGGGCCACCAGCCATGTGACCATTTTCGCCAAGAGCGATTTAAAATTTTAAAAACTCCCCCCTTGTTCCAGCTGACCCAAAATGACATCATTGTGTGGTCCTGGGTTCCACCACTGAGTTCCACTGCCTCTTTTCCCAGAAAAAAAGACCTGAGTGTAAGTCATGAGACCTGATGACACTGGAATATGAAATCTGGGTTAGGGGCAACATGGAAATGGGAGTCTACAACAGTATAGTGGGCAGAAGATAAAAACACATGTATAACATACATTTCGGCCGTGTTGGTCTGCAGTCGAAGAACAAGATTTGGGTCCAATAGCATCTTGAAGACCAACCATCTATTAGACCTGGATCATACATGCAAGCTCCTTGCATGTACCTGAGAGATCATTCTGAATTCTCTCCTCCTTCCTGTGTTGCTTAGCCCGTAGTCACAAAGCCCCCGTTTCCAGGGTCCCTGAAGCACAGGGAAAGGCTGTTAAGCCAGCCAAGACCAGCGGATCATATCTGTGCCACTGACAGTGCCGGGCAACCGCTCCTGCTGTGACAAACAGAGAAAAGCCATTCAAAATGGATTTGCATCCAGCTCTGATCCTGCAGGAAGGATGTAAAATTTCCTTTAATGTGTGTGCCTTCACTGTTGTTATGAAAATGTAGGATGCTTTACTGACATCCCATCCTCAGTACTTTTTTGCTGGGACAAAAAGCTGAAGTCCCTGGCAGGTGGGCAAACTGCAGCCTCCAGTGACACCCAGTATGAACTCTCTGAATGGGGATATGAATCTGAGCATGGTTTGGAGGCTCTTGCTCACTCTTCTTTCTCAACTGTACATTTCTGACACTCCAACCCGGTAGGCAGGCAAGAAAGCCCAGCCCAGAGAATTTGAAAAGACTCTCAAGGCAAAGGATAAGGTCACCCAGAAAATTGGCATCTCTCTGAAACCAGAGAGGAAAGGACAATTAACTCTGGCAGGGGAAAGAAGCTTCGGCCTTATGCCTGGACTGCAAGGGGGGAGGGGGGGCTCACAGGTTCTGTTTTATTCATGCACAGCCTGAAGCTGCCCCAGAACTTACTGCACTGGCATCAGTCACCACAGATAGGTCACGATTAGGATTTCCTCCAGAGAGGGAGGATCACATTTTAGCACAGCAAAGTGCCTCGGTTTGACATCTGAATGCCAGTGAAACAGGGAGAGCTGAGAACAGGCCACCAGCGAGTTCCTAGCAGAAGGCAGGCGTGGGATGCCAGCTTGGATGGAAGCAGCCATCTCTGTGCCAGTTTCTGTTCTGGAGAGGAATCGTCTTGGGGCAGAGTCGGAAGCTGTCTTGTAGATGCAAAGAAAGAAGAGCAGGTGGGGACGAACACGGAAGGGGCTTCCAACTCTGGGTTCAGGCAGCCAACTTTCATCTGGCCCTTACTGTCAGGGGAGGATTGGTCATTAAGGCCACTAGGAAAAATCCCAGGGGGCTGATGGCCTGAGGGGGGGCCACCTTCCCCCCACCAGGGCCACTCTTGTGCCAAATACAGAGCTCCCTTCACCCCATTCAGGCCAGCCCTTGTAGCTGCTGCTAGCAGCTGGTAAACAAGCCAGCTGCCCTGCTCCCATGGTAAATTGGGCACAGATGAAATAAGAACAAGTTAATGATTTTGTAATTGTTGTATTAGTACTTTATTTCGTTAGAACATTACGATGCTTTGGTACGTTACTGCTCCCATGGAAGGCAAGTGAGGCACAGTGGCATGCCCACCCTGTATGGGACCAGGGCAGCCTGTTCATTGATGGCAGTGGCGTCCCTGCCCTACACAGGGCCAAGGGAGCAGGCCTTCTCACCACTGTGGCAAGAGAACTGTCTTTTGCTCCCTCCCACATGGGGGGAAGGCCAGTGGCAGGAGACGGCGTCCTTTCCAAAGCTGTTTTTGCTTCCCAGTCCAGCCCTGCTCGCTGCTGTCCAGAGCAAGGAACAAAACCTGCATGATGCCTTTATATTAGGGCCAACCAAAGTGACACAAAAGATTGTGCACGCTTTGCTGCCCATCAGAACTCTTCCTCGGTCCGCTAGTCTTCAAGGACTAGTGTAATCCGCAGGAATTGGAAGATGCGGCTTTGCAGGGCACGGAGCTGAGCATAATGAAGCCATTTACCACTACAGATGAAGCTGGCTGAAAAGTTGGTTCACCTGCCCAGGATTCGGCTGCTGCTACGATTTTATTTGCATACTGAAAGGGAGGGGCTGCAGCTCTTGGGGTGATCATGCCCCCGGTACTCTATGAAGCATTGGGTGATCCCCCCCAAAAGAGAGGTGTGCGAGGCTTTAGGTGAAACAGTCATTCTATTTTTAAAAATCCTTTAAAAATATTTTTCTTAAAATGAGAGGTACTGAAGTTATACATCTAGTGTCATCACTAGATGTCATTACTAGACCTCTAGTATTATCACTAGATATATTAATGGTAAGTCAGGGCCAAGCTACACATGACGAATGACACTTGAACGGCAAGTGGATTGAGTGGAGGGCAAGTGAACAGGGAGAAATACACTTGCTGTTCAAGTGTCATTCGTCATGTGTAGCTTGGCCCTCAGCTAAATGGAACTTCCAAGTATAGGAGCAATGTACCTTTGATGACCGGATGCTGGGAGCTAAGGCCTGCTCAAGATTTCCAGCTGCTCCAAGCACCCCCCTTCCATACTGCCAAGGTGGAACTTCTTCTGTAGCTGACTTTGGAACTCCTGTTCGAGAAACAGGAGAGAAAACCACAGCAAAGAACAGGGGGAAAGCACAGATGTCCTCTCAACAGTAAGAGGCCTGTTGTATGGATAAGATGTACAGCTTAGGGGTATTTAGGGGATTCCTGATGTTGTTCTAATATCTAGTGCACCAGCACAGGCTCTGCAGACACCTTGTTCTGCCTTGGGGGATGTGGAATTTATCAGGTTGGCCCAGGTCTCAAGCTGCTAGACCTCAATGAGGAGGTCACCCTTCCAGTTCTATTCTACATTCCACTGAGCCCTTTAAGATCAGCCTAATGTTATAATGTTTATTGTGTTAAACCATGTGGGATTTCCTCTCCCCCACCCCTAATTTCTGTATAGGTACGCTGCTATGTATGAGGTGAATAGCTGGATGTGATGCTGTAATAGAATAAATGTTTACTGTAATTTGCAATGTCTGCACTGTATTTATAAGGTCTGAGCCCTTTAAGATCAGCTGGATGTAATTACGTGGACTATGCCAAATTAGGCCCATTAACCTAGTTGTAATGATGTATTTAGAGTCCCTTATCTGCTGTATGAGCCTTGTCCATTCACCTATGTCTGTCATTCATTTGGAAATGTAATAGGTCTTGAGCAGTCACGTGGGAGTGGATTGGCAACCTGTGAGTACACGATGCCTACGCATGTTCGTTGGCACTTCAATGGATTAATTAAGGTTTGACTTATATATTAATTTTTTTCAGTCCAGTTGTACTTGTGCCCAAGAAGTAGTATGTTTCATACGAAACGGGAATTGTATAAGATGCCTGCATAATCCCGTCGGCACCTGTGGATTTTACATCTCATTGGACTTGAGCCACCAGCATCAGACTGCCTTGTGACTTCCTCTTTAGTATATCCCCACTGTGGGTTTGTTTCGGACATTTATATTATGACTTGGACAACTGAATTGTATTAACTATATTTATTGTATTCATTGCATGTTATTTATTTGCACTTTGCACTTTGCACGTTTGCACTATTGCAACCTCTCAGTGGGGCCTGGAATTCTCCTGGAATGCCAAATGATATGCATACTACAAAGACCAGTTCTCCCGGAGGAAATGGCAGCTTCGCAGGGTGGACTGTATGGCAACACCCCCCTGCTGAACTCCTCCAAATTCTGCCCTTCCCAAACTTCACCCCCTAATCTCCAGAAGTTTCCCCACCTGGAGTTGGCAACCCTAACTCAACCCCTACAGAAACACCACATATATGATTCTTTTCTGCGGCCACCAGCAGAATAAGGGCTAGCCGTCCGCACATCTAGATACCTGCAGCCAAGACATTGCTCCTGTCTCTTTATTTGAAGAAGCGTCTCAAAGAAAAGCGTCTCTAACTCTCGCTCTGCTGCTGGTGGCAACAGAAAGGAAGTCTCATCCTCCTACTCCAAAGCACCAGACGTGTTGGGGAAACCTTAGTAAAATCTCACTTCTGTTGGGAGCAATTCAGAGCCAGGCAGGCCTCCCCCTGCCTTCTTGTTGCATCTTGGCAAGCGGGAGCCATCAGGCTTTTGTGTGGGTGCACACCAACCACCGTAATGCCAGTTTCTGAAAGAGAAAAAAAAAAGGAACTTTACTTGTAGAAGCAGCCCTCGCTCACAAAAAGAGAAAGCAGGGAGTGATTGACAAAATGCTGCTAGCTGGCTGGTTAGCGGCAGCTGAATACCATGTCCCCGAGTTTGTCCTTCTTTGCTCTGCTCACCACCAGTACTGAAGGCCTGGGTGTAGCTAGAGTACTCTAGTCTTTCAACTCTTAGCCTGAGAGTCGTTGTGTAGGGCTGGGTGGAAGACTGGCCGGCAGAGAGGAGGCGTACGACTTGCTTGGAACTCTCCCTTCCGCTTTTCCTATTAGGAGAAAGGGGGGGATATAACCAGGGCTTTTTTTCAGCAGGAACTCAGTGGATCGGAGTTCCGGAACCTCTTGAAAATGGTCACATGGCTGGTGGCCCCGCCCCCTGATCTCCAGGCAGAGAGCAATCTCAACTCCCCTCTGGCTGGAGATCAGGGGGCGGGGCCACCAGCCATGTGACCATTTTCTCCGAGGGCAACCCACTGAGTTCCACCACCTCTTTTCCCAGAAAAAAAGCCCTGGATATAACTAAATACATAAACAGTTTTTTTGGGGGGGGGGACAGATAAGCAAAATGCAAGTAAAGGAAAATAAAAGAAGCGATCCATGCAGCCTCTCCCCTATATCTAAAACTCTCATAGACAGAATTGTCTTTAAGATTTCAGCTTTCCATTCAGGCTGTCTTTTTCCTTTGGCATTTTCCCTCCCCATCTTCCTCCCTCAAAGACAAATTCTCCTGTATCGACCACTATACTCTCTCCACCCTACTTACTGGACCACTACCAGCTTACTCGGAGAAGATCCCCTGGACTCTCTGTTATTTACCTGCAGGAAACCATCTTCTGGCTGCCTCCATCAACGTAAGAATTGTTCTGCATCCTTCTGGAAAAGTAATTTTAGTTTAACCTCTCTGAGCATTCATCTTGTGCCTGTGTGTGTTATGTGCCATCAAGTCACCTGCAACCTATAATGACCTGCTTTCCTCTTTTCCTACTGCCTTCTACTTTTCCCAGCATTATTGACTTTTCCAGAGAATCTTGGCTTCTCATAACGGGACCAAAGTACGGTAGCCTCAATTTTGTCATTTTAGCTTCTAGGGAGAATTCAAGCTTGATGTGATCTAGAACCCACTTATTTGTCTTTTTGGTTGTCCGTTGTATCCGCAAAACTCTCCTCCAGCTCCACATTTCAAATGAATCAATTTTCTTCCTGTTAGGTTTCTTCATTGTCTGGATTATCTATATCTTGGTCCGCAAAGAGAAATCTTTATCTTTAAGGATTTTTTCTAGTTCCCTTATGTATGCTCTTCCAAGTCTCAATCTTCCTCTAATTTCTTGGTTGTAGGTCTTCTTTTTGATTGATGATTGAGCCAAGGAATAGAAAATATTGAACAATTTCAGTTTCCTCATTGTCAGCTTTAAAACTGTTTAATTCCTCAGTAGTCGTTACTTTTGTCTTCTTGATGTTCAGCTGTAATCCTGTGCTGGTGCTTTCTCCTTTAACTTCCATCAGTACTCATTTCATATCTTCACTATATTCTGCTAGTAATGTGGTGTCATTTGCATATCACAAATTGTTAATATTCCTTCCACCAATTTTCACTCCACCTTCGAAATCTAATCCAGCTTTCCTTATGATATGCTCTGCATAGAGGTTGAACAGGTAGGGAGATAATATGCAGTCTTGCCTGACACCTTTGCCAATTAGAAACCATTTGGTTTCCCCATATTCTGCCCTAACAGTAGTCTCTTGTTCAGAGTACAGGTTGCACATCAGAACAATCAGATGTTATGGCACCCCCAATTTTTAACACCATCCATAACTTTTTATGATCCACATAGTCAAAAGCTTTGCTGTAATCTATAAAATACAGGCTGATTTTTTCCTGAAATTCCCTGGTCATTGTAAATTTGCAATGTGATTTCTAGTGCCTCTTCCTTTTCTGAATCCAGCTTGAATATCTGGCATTTCTTGTTCTATATATGGTAAGAGTCTTTGCTGTAGAATTTTAAGCATTGCTTTGCTTGCATGGGAAATTAAAGCAGTGGTCCAATGGCATCTCCCTTTGGAATCGGAATGTAGACTGAGCATTTCCAATCTGTGGGCCATTGTTTCATTTTCCATATTTGTTGACAGATTCTTGTTAAGATTTTGATGGACTCTGTTTCTGTAGCTTCAAATAGCTCTATTGTTATCCCATCTACTCCAGGTGCTTTGTTTCTCCCAATTGCTTTGAGTGCAGCTTTCACTTCACTTTCAAAGAATTCTGGTTCTTCATCAAAAGATTCTTCTGTGAAGGTATCTGTCATCCTTCCATCTTTTCTGTATAGTTCTTCAGTGTATTGTTTCCATTTTTCCTTTATTTTGTGGAGCTTCTCCATCTTCTGATTCCAGTTGTGTAATCTATTTGGTTCCTGTACTGGTCACACGGTGATTTCCACATATACAGTCATCTTTTTGGTTGGCTGAAGCATGTGTTAGCAATGAACTAGTTGTTGGCTTCCCAAAATCCTATGTGTCGCTCTTCTGCTTCATTTTGTGATCCTAGTCCAAATATTCTAACAATGGCCGAATCCACACTTCCTTTTTGTTTGCGTGCCTTTTTCACAACTGCGGCACTGTTCAAGCAGATACTCACACGCTTTCCCATTCTCTGTGTTCCCTGCCATCACTGTGCCACAATTGCTCCTCCTTTCCATACCACGTGATAATGGTGGAAATCTGTTTTTGCCCGGCCCTTTTTTTTTTTTTAAAGGGCTTTCATAGCACATTTGCACAATAAAGAAAGGTCGGTATACTGCAAAACCTACTTTAGTGAGCAGCAGTTTGCGCCGGAAAAGAAACGGTCCCTGGAGCATGCGCATGTCACCAGCCAATTGTTAGAAAGTGGTCTGTGATGAGCAAAAAATGGGCCAATCAAAGTTGAGGGGGAGGGGACCCTGCCATTTCTTAAAAGTCAGAATATCAGTATAGCGCAAAATTAACTTTTTTTTTAAAAGGGAAGTGACGTGCGCCATCAACGCTGACAATGGAGGAGGGAACCGCCCACTATAACGCTTTACTCAGTGGCGTGTGGAGAACTGATTGTGCCACGAAGACGCACTGGGAGGGTGAATGTGATGATGCACAGCATGGTAGCAGAATGAACCCAACTGCCATGACTGCACAAGATAAGCGGATGGTGAGTGCATGTGGATTTGGCCAGTGTTTGATTCTGCTTTGTCTCCTACTTTTGCGTTCCAGTCACCTATGATTGTCAGCATATCTTGTTTAGGTGTATGATCAATTTAGTCTTGGACACTTGCCTAACAGTTTTCAATTCCTTCCTCCTCAGCATCTGTAGCTGGGGCATAAACTTGAGTGATGGTTATGTTAATAGGCCTTCCATGAAGTCTGATTGATGTTAATCATTCATCTTGCAGTATTGTAATCCCCATTCCTGGGGGCAGGGTGAAGATAGGAAACAGGCCAGCAGGCAGTCCCATTCCCAAAGCACTAGTAACAAATGCATCATCGGTGAAACTTCTGATGAAATTGTTTTGGAAACAGCAGCTGGAAGCTCACAATTACAGCTCACCAGTGCTGAAGGATCTTCACTGGCTTTGGATTAGTTTCTGGAACAATTAAGAGTAATGACCTTGACTCTGAATGCACTAAACGACTTGGCTCTCTGAAGGACTCGATCTATGCAATAACTTTTATTATTAAAATATTTTTATTATTTAAATACATTTTATTAACCCAATGACACACAACCGTGGGCCAGCTTTCGAGTTGTCAAAACTGCCTTCTTTTCCATCAACATACCTATGCAGTGAGATCCTCTTTTGAGACTCTTCTGGCGGTGTGGACACCTTCACAGGTGAGACGGATAGTTGCCAGAGACAAGGACCCTTTCTGTGCAGTACCATGTCTAGAGAATACCCTCTCCAAATAGATTTGCCTCTCACCTACTTTGATTTCTTGTTGCGTGTGTCATTCACTAAAGCCTTTGGCAGGTTTGAGATTTTTTAAATGTATCTTTATTTGGTTTCATTCTTCGCTTTGTATTGGTTTTTATTTGTTTTGCAAGCTCTCATGAGCTTCATTTTGATGGAAGATGGGAGGAAAATATTTAAAACAAATCTGTCTCGCTGCCTTCCAGCCCCTGCCAATCCATTTTCAGTATCCAGTCTTCTACTTTTTAATGTCTGCTGTACTAGAAGGTGACTTATAAACACAGTGAAGACATCAATACTGAATCTGGAGTGGGCACAGCTCTTCTTCTTCTCATTCAAACCCACCTTTTCCATCTTCCCCGAGAAGCTGTCCTCTCTGCTGTCTATTAAAAAATGTTTCAAACCAACAAAATCAATAATCAAGCGGCCATTTGACCCTGAGTTTGCTGTTGCTTTATTTTCAGCACCTCAAAGTAAGGGTGCCAACACCAGACCCCGAGAAGGCTCCTCTGCCTTTAAGAGTTGCTAAGGATCCTACCAGCAGAGGCTTTCCCATCAAAGAGCTGCTGTTACAGGAGAAGCTGCCATGCACTCTGGTTTTCCCTTTTATGCAACACTATATGCATTTATTCAGAAACAGCTTCTACTAATTTTAGTGAGACTTGCCATTGTGGAGCATTCCCAGAACAGCAGCCTTTAAAAGGCAGACTGCAGCTGGCTGCCCCCCACCCCCTCAAAGGTCCATCCTTTGTACCAGGCTTCTTTCTCTGGGCCACTGCAACCCTCTCCCCACCCTCTCCCCTAATGCAGCTTGGTTTATTGTTTTCCCCTGTGTAGTTATGCAATGGCTATTGCCAGCCACAGGAAAAAAATCTGGTGTGGCAAAGGTCCCCCCCACCCCCCGTGTATTATTATTTATTTTAGTGCATTTGTATCCTGCAAACTTCCTTTGCACTTTCTTATACTTTCTCGCCAGCAAGAGGAAAGCAACTGCTTTTGGACTGCAACGTGTGTGCACCTGGGTTCACTTTTGGAGGTGGGAGCCCTCTGCCGGGAGAACCAATGGAATCCCAGAGTTGGAAGGAGCCTTACAGACCATCTAGTCCAACTCCCCTGCCCAATGCACGGACAGCCTAAAACATCCCGACAAGTATTCGTCCAGCCACTCCTTGAAGACTGCCTATGAGGGGGGACCCACCACATTCTACTGCTGAATTACTCTAAATGTGAAGAAGTTTTTCCTAATATTCAGCCAGTATCTTCCCTCCTGTAGTTTAAAACCATTATTTCAAGTCCTATCCTCTGTTGCAAACAGGAACAGCTCCCTCCCCTCCCCTAAGTGACAGCCTTTTAAATACTTAGAGAGAGCAATCACGTCTCCTCTCTTCTCCAAATGGAACATTCCCAAGTCTCCTTCCATTTCCTTGTAGGGCTTGGTTGCTCTCCCCCACACCTGTTCCAATTTGCCTACATCCTTTTTGAAGTGAGGCCTCTAGAACTGCACACAATACTCCAAGAGGGGCCTAACCAATGAGGTATATAGTGGGACAATGACATCATGTGATTTGGATGTTATGCCTTCGTTGATACACCCTAAGATTGTATTTGCCTTTTTTGCTGCTGCATCACAGTGACTGCTCGTATTTAGCTTCCCATCCACCCATATCCCAAGATCTTGTTCATGTACTCTGCTACCCAGAAGTGTATTCCTCATCCAGTATGCATGCTTTGCATTTTTGTTACCTGGGTACATAACCCAGCACTTATCCATGTTAAATCACATCTTATTCAAACCTGCTCATTTTTCCAGTGTGTTCTGATCTCATTGATTTCTATCCCTATTTTTAAGGGTGTTTGCTACTCCTCCTAGTCTGGTGCCATCTGCAAATTTGATGAGGAATTCCTTCACATCCTCATCCAGATCATTTATAAAAATATTGGAAAGCGCTGGGCCCAGGACTGAACCCTGCAGCACTCCGCTGGACACCTCCCTCCAATCAGATGTGATGCCATTGACAATTGCTCTTTGGGTGCAGTTATCCAGCCAGTTCCCTCTCCATCTAACCATCCTAGAGTCCAGCCCAAAGTCCACCAGTTTACCTGTCAGAACATCATAAGGAACCTTATCAAAGGCTTTACTGAAATCCAGATGAACTACATGGCCAGCATTCCCCTGATCCAGTCAGCCTATCGCTTGGACGGTCATAGAAGGAAATGAAGTTGGTCTGGAAGAACATGTTACTACTTCCCCTCCAGATTTAAAGAACACCAGGCCAGTGAGGGGCTGTGGGTGTGTGTGTGTGGAGATTTGGGTCTTGGCTTGCTCAGCTCCACCTTTGTTAAGGAAGCGCAGCTGTTCTGTGTCAGATGCAAAGACCTGTATGGGTTCCTTGAGGATGACTGATGGGGCAGGAGCAAGGTCGTCATGGCAACAGCCTCCGATGGGGAAAGATGAGCTGCCTTCAGAGGTGCACCGACTGGTTCAGTGGTGCTGCTCCCCTGCCGTGAACAGCTGCCCGTCCGACAGAAATTCGACCGGCGAGTCCCCCCTCCTCCTCCCTCCAGTATCTACATAGGCGCTTTCTTTTCAGCCCGCTGTTAATGGCAATATTCTCAGAGCAAAGAGAAGGCATCTCTACCTGGATCCTGGCTCAATGGGTTAAAGGGTTAAAAGACAACCACACCCTCCTTGGACGCGGTGTTGGGGCGCCCTCTTCTGGCCACCCGAGGGATAGTGGAAAGGATCGGGGTTAACGCTGCCCGCCAAAGCAGACGTGACATTGGGAGTTCCGCGAAAAGAGCAGCCGGCATTTCCCCCCTCTCTGACTTCTTGCCTGCGCTCTGTATGAAAAAGGTAAAATGCGAGACCAGATTAAATCGGGGCATTCTGTTGAACAATCAAGAGGTTTTTAACCCATTAACTGATTACTCCACCTTCCAGCCCTAGTTCTGTTGGGATTATTGTGGGCACAAAATTTTATTTATTTCGTTTATACCCCTCTTTTCTTCCCAATAGGAACCCAAAGCAGCTTTAAAACATTGTTTCCCACTGCCTCCATTTTATCTTCACAACAGCCCCATGAGGTAGGTTAGGCTGAGAGTGTGTGATTGGCCCCGGCTCACCCAGCAAGTTTCCAGGGCAGAGTGGGGATTCGAACCTGGGTCTCCCAGATCCTAGTTTGACAGTAATCACTAGGGTTGCCAAGAGAAAAATGCCCTGTCTTTATTACAATGACTTAATGTGTGGAAATGGGCAGCTGGAACTTTTCCTGGCATGGAGGTAAGTAACATCATGTGATAAATAACATATTTTAGTCAATGAATGGGGCATTTTTTTTCTCCAGGAAAACAATTTTCTCTCCTTAATTGAAAAGGCAGACCTCTTCCCCAAAAGGTGAGGTGGGGAAAGGTAAAAACGTGCCTATGGCTCTCGAAAGAGCTTGAAGCACAGAGGCAGCATATAGTTTCTTTTTAAAAAATTAGACTTTCTTGTTTTCTTAAATTCCCCATCAAATGTGCATTCAGTTCATTCCAAGAAGGGTTCAACTTAAGTCCAAAAGGACACTTCCTCCTCTAACAATGGTAGAGCCATGATTTTGTTAACTGATTTTAATACCACAGAACAAATAAGTATAGCTACTAGATATCATTTTAAAATTATGTGTAAATAACAAAAGTAAGCAGAGAATAGCAACTTTGCTTTCCTGAGCACAATGAAAGCCCACTCCACGGTCACAGCAAACTTACCTTGTCCTACTCAGAAGTAAGTTTCACTAAAGGAGATTTAACTGTGTGCAGGATTGCAATCTGTGGGGAATTTGCAAGTGTTTCCATTTCAGTCATGAAAGAGTTAAACTGTTTGAGTTACCTACTTAAGTAGTAAACTTACTTTGCACCAGTAACCATTAGGGCTTCCAGTAAAGATTCCTGCCTTAGAAGGGGGAGTCTGTAAGCATAATGAAGTAGAATTAGGATTTTCTTTTGGGCAACTTGTTTATTGGGGGGTGGGCAATTAAGTCATGCTATATTCTAAAGTGTTATTGCTCTTTGTTCCAGGTTGTTCTGTCTTCTCTCAGTTCTCTATCCATCTATCCTAGCAAGATGTAGCCTGTTAGCAATTTATTATTTTCTTCCAAAGTAACCCTATTTTATCCTCTTAGTAAAGTAATTTTACAGAGCTACACTGGAGTCTGTGTCACTTCTCATTGCTTCCAATGCGCAACCTGTGCAATTACTCTGCTGGTTTCCTACACAATCTTATGAGTGAAGTACTGCATAGAAGGTTAAAAGTCAACCCAAGGAATGGCTTGCAGCTGGGCAAGCACCGAAGTCCACAAAACTTCCTTCCAGAGAGGGCCACACCAATCACAGAGATTAAAAAAGCAGGCAGAAAAGCTGATGGTACAAGTAAGGGGCAAAAAAAATATGTTTATTCAGATTAAAATTCCCTACATAGTTCACCAAGATGGCTTCTTCAGGGAAATCTACAACACAATATAACACACTAAGCACGGAGTTCCCAAAATTAAAAATTAATTTATAAAAGTTATATAATAGGCAAAATATAAAATTGTGCTAAACTGTCCAAAGGATGGAATAAGCTCTTGCCAGTTTAAATAGTTGCTCTTTTAAGTAGTTGTTTTTTTAAACTGTTAATTACTGTATATTTGATATTTAGTACAATTTTATGTTTTGACTATTGCATAACTTATAGAAAGTAATTTTTAATTAAGGGACCTCTGCTTATAACTGCAGGATTTGAGTAGAGTGGAACCTTAGAGACCAACAAGATTTCAAAGGTGTAAGTTTTTCAGAGTCTTAGCTTTGAGTCTTGAAAGTTTATACCCTTAACAGTCTTGTTGACCTCTAAAGTGCCACTGGACTCAAATCCTGCTGTTCTACTGCAGACAAATATGGATACCTACCTGAAATTATACTAGTAACTATGTATTTTATTGTGTGGTAGATTCTCCTGAAGAAGCCTTCTTGGCGAAACACATAGGGAATTTTAATCTGAATAAACTTAGTTGCACCATCGACTTTTCTACCTACTTTTTTATCTCCTAGAAGGGAGTAGATATTTCTTAGTGTTGCCTCTGTAGAAATGTTCATTAATTTAGAATTCTTCATTAACTAGCAACAAAGATAGTACATCCTAACCATAACCAAAAAACACCAACCAGTTGGAATCAGTCGCCTATCAGTGCCTGCAAGACTGTACCACGTTTGAGGATTCTGTTAATAGAATCTCCTGTAATCGGCGGGGCATTGCCCCAGAGCTGCTGTTTCACTCCATGCCAGCAGGCGGCAGCAAACTCCTATCACTCATGCATTGGGACATGTTGGGGGTCAAGGAATCTTGCCTTTGCCTGTTATTGTCAAGGTCACCTCGTGGGCAGGTGAGCTACCTGGCAGGTGTTGCTTTCATGATTGCTGCTACAGTCCATCCCGTCATACCCCAAACAGTTTTTTTCTCCTGCTCACAATCCCTGACAAGCAAAGGAATAATTGCAGACGAAGAGAGGTCAGAAAGGTTTGAATTCTCACTCTTAAGATCCAATTGCAAAAACGGCAGTGTGTTTTAAGGGCCTTTGTTGCTCCATTCAATAAAAATGGTAACTGTTGTTATTGATGGTCAAACTGTTTCCCTTTGAAAAACAACATCCAGTCTTGAGGACGGCATTGTGGCTGAGTCAATTGAGACCCAACTGTGAATCATGGATGTCCCAGTTTGAATCTTGATTCTGCCATGGACTCGCTGGTTCCCTAGGCAAGCAGCACTTTCCTTTTGCAATATGGGAATAATAGTGCTGATCTACCTTAGAGGGTTGTTGTAATGCTTACAACAGGACTAATGTAGGTGACGCTCTTTAAACATTTGGAAGCTCTTTACAAATGTGCACTATTAATGCTAAGTACTTTTGTTTCTTTTTAAAGAAGCCCCACACAAGGCCTGTGAGGAATATGTTGTTGGCTCTGGTTATTCACCACAAAATAGAGTCAGAGGGCAATCCTAAGCAAGTCTACTCAGAAGTAAGTCCCATTTTTGGACCCCGTTTTATAGATGGGTTAAATGGAAGTATAAAATAGAGACATAACTATATGTTAGCAGAATACAATCAAATGAATGAGCAGAGTAAAGAAGTACTAGAATTAAAGAATGCAGACTTACAGTGATAATAGCGTAGTGAAAATAGTATAATTATGATGGAACTGTAGAGATGAAATGGAATGTATGATTTACAACACGTATCCAAAGAATGTAAGACTTTTGATTAATTTTGTTATTAGAATAAGATGGAACTAAAACAAATAAAAAATATTTTTTTTAAAAAAAGAAGTAAGTCCCATTTTAGTCATTGGGGCTTACTCTCAGGAAAGCATTTTGAGGCTTTCAGCCTTAGAGTATGCTTCACTGCAGGCATTTATAGCTGGGGGGTGTATGTCCTACCTCCCTTGTGGCCACCTGTGTAAGCTGCTCCCTGTGTGAATGAGTGGCTGCCCGTTGTCACTTCTAAAATGGGTTGTGAATTTGTCAGCATGGAGCTTGAGAAGGGAGAATGTCCCCAAGAAAGGCTTTTCTTTTCTTAGCATTGTCGTAGAAAAGTAGCTGAGGCTGGTGGAATTTCCTTTTCTCTGTGTGTGTGTGTGTGTGTGTGTGTGTTATGTGCCATCAAGTTGTTCCAATTTATGGTGACCCTATGAATGAATGACCTCCAAACCGAGCCTTGCTGAGGTTGAGCAAACTGAAGGATGTGGCTTCCTTTATTGAGTACCTCCATCTCACTCTGGGTCTTCCTCTTTTCCTACTGCCTTCATCTTTTCCTAGCAATATTGTCTTTTCCTGTGAGTCTTATTTGTTGCATGCACACCTTAATGTGGAAAGGGGCTTTGAGTGTGTCAGTGCGAGAGCAATACCACCAGAGTCCAAACTCCTAGCAGAGCCACTCAAGGTGGAAGGGTCAAAGCTGAGACACTAGAGTAAGATGCATCCACCTCCGTAGGGAATCAGTGGCCCCATCAGCAGAAGAGAATTGACGGTTCTAGTGGTGACGGGGACGGAGGGATCCTTGAAGGGCAGCTACTGGGTAGCAGTAGTAGTGGAAGGTGACACTGGCAGAGGATCTTTCACAGACAATGGTAGCAACACTTCAGCTAACCCTGGTTCACGCTGCATAGAAAGCGGCAATGGTAATCCTGATCATCTCATATCTCAAAACCCGTCCAACGAGACAACCATCTTCCACAAAGTCCCCTTCAGGGTCTGAGCTAAAGAAACTCTCTCTGGCCTCCCTTTGATCTATTTTGTGCCTGTTTCCAAGACTGCCCCCAGCTCTTCCGGATGGCAGTTTTTCTCCTGCTCTCTGTTGCCTTCTAATCCCCTAGCCACTACAAGGAACGCTCTGTCATGCACTTTTGCCAGAGGTGGCAGCTGCTCAGTTAATGGCTTCTTAGAGCACCATCAGGAAAAAGCAATTCCGCCCATTTGCCTCTGCCAGTGGTAAGATGAAAGTAGCAACTGTCTCAAGGACTCGAGCATTGCGTTCTTTCTCTGGCCAGCCTTTATTTGCATACGCCCACCTCTTCATTTGCATAATCCCACCTCTTCATTTGCATATCCCTCTGTTTCCTAGTCATGTTAGAAATGGGATGCAGAAGCATTGACAAGAGACCAAATGTCTCACATGTACCCATCAAATGAAGCAGCCTTCTTTTGACTCAGAACATTGCTGGGGTACGGGGAAAAGACTGTGCCTCTCTGCTCAGCCCCCCTTCTGGGTTCTCGTTTTTTGGTTCCTTAAATGCAAGAGGCAAAGTTGGAGGAGCAAGACAAATGGTTTTGGATGTGCCTAAAATAACCCTCCCAGCCATCTGAATTCTAGCGAAGAGGGGTCCGTCACAAAAGGTGGAGGACCTGACCCCCTCTGCTCCCTGCAGTTGGAGCACTGGCAAGCAAGTGGGTTAAGGTCAGGGGCAACCGCTGTGAGCTGGGGGCTACAACTCAAATGGGCAAACCAAAATTTCAGGTGGGTAGTCATGTTGGTATACAGCACAAGAGCAAGATTCGAGTCCAGTGGCACCTGGAAGACCAGTCTCCATGGTATAAGCTTTGGAGAGTCAAGCACTCAGTCTTTAAAGTGCTCCTGGGCTGAAGTCTTGCTCACCAAAGGGCTTGGGGGATATAATTATTGAGGCTTGGTGACCCGGGAACCCATGAAGCCAGGCAGTGATATAATTTCTTTGCAAATGACCTTTGCATCTGGACAGTGGGGTACAAAACAGAATTTTGGTCTAGGGGTCCGTGTGGACTTTTGGCAGCTTGGCTGCTGCTTTACTCCCAGGTGAAGTAGGATCTAGGCACACCTGCTTGCTGTCTCAGACAGCTTGTGACAGGTTTGGGAATTCGGTTTCCTTTGTTTCCTTCCTTCTGCTCCCTCCAAGAGGATAAAACAGGGGCATGAATGAAATCCAAGCACCGCCCACAACAAGGGCTGCTGGCCCGTCTCTTCCCAAGGCCTGGAGTAGCTGCCAGCAGCCAGCCACTCTCTCTTCCAGTACACCAACATGGAACAGTGAATCCAAGAGACTGCAAGCAAAGTCCTGCTCACATCTCCATATTTCCAGCAGGGGAAATCTTTGTAGGCAACAGCATGATAGATTTCTTGCCAGAAAATTACAGGTGGGAGTCCACGAGGACAAAACCTTCCAGTTTGACTGGATTTTTAGCTAATCTGAGTCTTGCACTTCTGACCAATTCAGGGCAGCCTATACCGGGTTATATCATTTTCCCCCATCACAACAACCCTGTGAGGTAGATGAGGTTGAGAGAGATGGAGGCTGGCCCAGAGGAGTCCAGGGTGAGCAGGGGTTGGAAGCCAAGTCTCTCCAGCCGTTGTTTGATGCTCTAACCACTCCGTTGCATTCTTTTGGCTTCCCACCATTGCTGGGTTTTGCCTAGAAGCAAATGAAGGCTGTCTCTTTCCCTAATTCCCGTCCCAGACAGGCCTCTGTTGCATGGGGCTGGAGAGGAATGAGCAAAAGGAAAAAGCAGCTGCAACCCCCCACCACAACCAGGGATCCCGTTACCAACTGAGCCCCACCCCGTGGGCCCTTTCTTTGAAGCTGAGCTGACGTCACTGTCCATCCCCAGCTGAGAGGTGGGATGAGGGAGGGAGGGAGGGGCAGTGATCTCCTCTCCAGGAAACACAGAGAAGACAAGGCAAAGGAGAGGGAGAAGGAAGAGAAGTCCACTGAGAAGTTGGTGAGCCTCACGAAGGGGAGTGGGGGTGGAGGGTGCTGTTACACTGCAGGGCCTAACTCTGAGCATTGACAGACATGGATCCTGCCCAGAATGGCCGAGGGAGCTTGGATATTATTGTCCTGAGCCATTTAATGGGGGGGGGTTCTTTGAGGTGGTGTGCATGACAAACCCACAAAGACAATGATGGAGAGCAATACGCTCTTTGTTTTTATATCTATGGGGTAAGCACTGCAGTAGGGGGTAGTGCCCAGTCAAATAGACTGTAGTCCAGTAGTCAAAGGGCCCCCCCATCTCAAGCCTGCCTCTCCTTCCTCTTTGGTCCTGGAACCCCTCCCTGCTGGCTTCAGGCACCTTCCACAACCAGTCTTATGACCCACTGGTGACCCTTGACAAGCAGGTTGTACCAAGTTAGGAAGAACCAGCTGGGCTCGCTTTCCACTCCCCCCTCCCTTTGTCACTGGGACAATATTATCTGGTCCAGCCATTTTTAAGAAGGGTAAGTGGGTCAACCACTGGCCAGGTGGCCATTTCTCGAGTGCTGATTGACAGTCCGTCCCCCCCCCCCCCCCGGCTGTATTTTCAAGATCTGGGGTGGGGATGGGATGCCACATTGGTTCTGCCTGCGGTCCCACTCTGCCGGAGCTGATGGCAAAAGACTCTTTGACCTCTTTGCTCCCAGCAGCGGCAACAGAAGTCTCTTCCTTGTGCCTTTGGCCTATGGCTTGGCTTGGCGCATGGGAGTAAGCAGTGAGGGTGCTAAGGAGGGGAGAGCCTAGCCAAGTAACTTCCACTTCAGGAGAAGAGTTTCAAGAGTCCCTTGCCAGCATTGTGGCTTGCTCTAGGCCATAGTAATGCCAATGTATGGTGGGGGGCAGGAAGGTGGGAAAGGAAACCTTTGGACTGAGGGGCCAGATGAAGAGCTCGAGAAGGCTGGATTGGGCCCTGGAGCCCTTTAAACATAACCCCAAAGGGGGCAGAGCTGGCCGTTGTCTCTTTTGCCCCTTTGCCAGCCTCCTTTCTCAGATCACTGAGTGGGACTTGCTACTTGCCAGCTTCCTTTTGTTTCCTCGGTGGAAGCTCTCCATGCATTCTTTCAGCAGGGAGGGGAGTTTTTAACTGACAGGTGCCAGGCGGTGTCTGCCTTGGCAGCTGGGGATGGGAGACAGAAGAGGGAGGCTGAGGGAGGGGGAGCGGAAAGCCGCTTGGCTTGTGTCCAAAGAGCCTTCCCGCTGGGAGGTTGCCCATGAATGAGTTGGCCATGAATTTTCATCAGCGCTTTCAGTCTGAATCTAGACTTCCCTCAAATGCAGGGGAAACGGGGCCAGCTCTTTCTTCTGGCGACCAGGAGACCCAATTTCAGAGTTGTCCTTTTCGTCAGGTGTGAAGCTGGGTTTCAAAACAGCTCCAGAACTCTAGTTTCTCAGTTCCTTCTTTGGGGGACACAAGCACGGTTCTGGAGTGGCCGGGGGCTGCTTGTGCAGTTTTCTGTATGATGGGGAATCGCTAACTGTCAGAGTCTCTATCTGCTGGCCTGGCCCAAGCAGCGCAAAATATGACCACTACGGCCGTTGTCACACGGGCATCTCTTCCCTTAAATTTACAGCATATAGCGCCGTACCTGTTATCGGCACAGTAACGTTTCTTTGGGTCACCTAACGGCTCTTTGCGCCACCAGCTGTCTACACTGAAGCACTCTGTTCTGTTCTCTCTAACCGCGCAGAAGCAGCTCCTCCCCCCCTTTTTTAATTATTCTGGCGTTTAATTCCACTATAACGGAATAACAGCATATAAACATTCCGTTAGAGCAAAACATGACGACCCTTTTGTCTTTCCAACTTTGAAATTATATAAATAGCCCTTTGCCCACAGAAAACTCCCTGTCTGGCGTGATCCCCATCGCTGAAGACTCTGCCATGGCGATTGAGTCATTTTTACTTCAGCAGAAAGTTTGCATTGTGTTATGTCGTTATGGCGTTATAAGGACATAATAAAATTTTAAAAAAGGGGAGTCGCAGGAAGAAGTGGATTCTGGGACTGAAGGGAGGGCATAGGACATAGTGAGGCGAAATACATCGATGTGAGGCATTCACACTGAGGCACAAAATAGCGCGACTACCAAGCACAAAGCAGAAGAGAGAAAATCACTACAGTGTTGGAATAAGGTGGGTGTGTGCCGGGAAATAGCACCATTTTAGCGCTAAATAAAAGCCCGTGTGACGACGGCCTAGGTTTCAGGACAGCTTGCTTCCCAGGAGCTCCAGCTTCTGTACCATTGAATCCTGAACATCCTTTCAAAGTAGTGCAAGCTATCCTTCTGCTCTTCTCTGAGAGGTAGCCAGGATCCCTTCCCAGTCCGGAGTATCTGCCAGGTCTTCGTGCCTGTTGCTACAGGGTTTCTTGCTTTCAGTCTCTAGGGTTTCCCCCTAGGGCATCCCCTAGTCCAAACATATTTCCCAACCCCACTCCCGAATATGGCTGGTTTCCCTTTGCTCCACTATGATGTCCTTCTTCTTTGGACTCAGGCCTGTCACAGCCTTGGGCCACCTCAGTTGTTCTGGATCATGCATGGAGCCCACGGAAAAAGGCTTCTTGCAGCGGAGACTCTGCCCTCTGCCCTTTTGCAATTGAATCACTGGATCTTTGTGAAACACTCATTTTATGGGAGTGCAGATGCTGTCTGCCTGATGGCCAAACCATGTGCTCAGCAGCTGTTACCTCTGGGTTTGTTTAAAAGGTCTTGCCACCCCACTGTTTAGGCCATTCCGGCAGCTGTGGAATATTGCAACTCATCCGCCCTAAGGTGGGGCTTCTATATGTACAGCTTCCTGGTTAGAACAAGCAAACAGGCTCCCTTGTTGTATTCAGGGATGTCAAGTGCAGGGGTGGTCTTATCCAATGGGCAAGAGGGGCAGTAGCCCTGGCCCCATGCTGTGGGGGCCCCCAACTGCCCACCCCACCCCCCCAATGGCAAGGGGGAAAAGAGGAGAAAGAGCAGGCTCCACTGCCACCACTTCCACCCATCCTATCTGGGGCTCAGGGATCACTTGCAGGGATAGCCACTTCTGCCCACCCTGTCTGGAACTCAGGCATCTGGCTCAGCAGTGCCCCCTTGTGCCACCTCCTCAGACATTTGAGCTGCCAGCTTCTGTCAATGGCTTTCCCATCTCAAAGGGGTCTAAGGCTGCCCCATGTGTGGCCCTGGAGGCGGGAGACGGGGGTGGGGAATCAATGAGAGTTCCCAATGGGGGTGGCAGTGATTATAGGCCCCCACCCTAGACTTATGCCCAGAGCCCAAGAATCACCAGTCTGGAGGCCAAGAGCTGCCCCCAGAAACACTCACTTTGGAATCGCCCAGCTCCAATCCAAATGCCATATGAAAACCAATCACACGAGATGCCAAGTTCTAGAGGCCCCCGATGACCAAGGTCTCTGGAACTCTTTGCCACTAGTCTGTTCTCATGAGCAGCCCACACCAGTGGGCCTTACCAAGAAGCAAAGAAGTCTGGCCCAACCACTAGATAAACCCAGGCGATTGCCTAAGACATCGGTTTGTGAGGGACGCCAAAATAGTGAGAGGAGCTTCCTCTGCTGGCTTGGCAATAATTGGCTTCTGGAATCTCTGGTCTTCTCTAGTTGCCCTGATGGAACATGGAGGGTTTTTGAAGAGCTCAACATTTTTTCTGGAGGAGTTAGCCGTGTTAGTCTGTAGTAGCAAAATCAAAAAGAGTCCAGTAGCACCTTTAAGACTAACCAATTTTATTGGAGCATAAGCTTTCGAGAATCACGTTCTCTTCGTCAGATGCATGGAGGGCAGAAGGAAACTGGCCAAATATAGAGGAGGAGAGGGGGGGGGGAAGGAGGGGAGGGGGGATGTAAACAACTCCTTTGATATGGAGATGCAGACAGCTCCTTCTGGTGTGGGGATCAGTTTGCTTGTGTAAAGATTCAAAGGAGTTTGCTGTGTTAGTCTGTAGTAGCAAAATCAAAAAGAGTTCAGCAGCACTGCAGCACAAGCCCTCGATAACCACAGTCTTCCCCGCCAGATGCATCTGACAAAGAGAACCGTGGTCCTCGAAAGCCCATGCCAGGTGCCACTGGACTCCCCCTGACCCCGCCTCTGTAAAGGAAATCAGTTACCTGTGATAATGAGATAACCATTCATTTGGCCAGTTTCCTTCTGCCCTCCATGCATCTGACGAAGAGAACGTGATTCTCGAAAGCTTATGCTACAATAAAATTGGTTAGTCTTAAAGGTGCTACTGAACATTTTTTCTTTTTACCTTGTTCCTTTTGATTGCCCCGTAAGTGAAATGTTCATTCTAGACTTCTCCCTTTTCTGTCTATTGAACTGGTGTGCGCGCGTCCGCTTGCGTGCCAAAGTCATAGTTCATCTAGGGTTTAAGACCCTTGGGCCAGCCCTGTGAGGCAAATCTGCCAGCAGTCGCAGTGGGACAAAGCATAATTTTCCCTAGAAGCTCCCTGCCAAGGTCTGTCCAGGAGTGAAAGCTTTCTGGGCCTCTTGAGATCCACAAGTTTCAAACAGCAAGATTAGAGTCCAGCAGCACCTTAAAGACCAACAAGATTTCCAGGGCAGACACTTTTGAGAATCAAAGGTCCTTTGTCAGAGTCTTGAAAACTTATATCCTAGAAATCTTGTTGGTCCTTAAAGGTGCTATTGGACTACGATCTTGCTTTTCTACTGCAGACCAACATGGTTATCCATTTGAAACTATCGACAAGTTTCACAGAAGCTTTAAGGTTCCAGCAGAGTCAGTGTTCCAGCCCAGTCCTGACCCCTTCCTGGATTGTTCTTTGTTTGCTTTCATTTAGGGCACGTAACTTGGCTTGCTTACTTGAGCAACCTGTCTGTTCTTTGTCTTGCTGGCTCGTGCTATACATGGCGCATGGTGTCAGCTCCGTCCCCTCTCTGCAGATGCTGAAGCCTTCTTTCTTTGCTGCTAGCAAAACACAAAAGTGCTAAAAATGTGATGTTGCTCAGCTTCCATACAAAAGCTTTGCCTGACAATCACTGAGACTCTAATGACGCATCTTGCAATTAATATTGGATTTATAATTCCTCAGGAATAAAAGTGGTGGGCAGGCCACAAGAGGATTCCCGTCAGAGGCCTTGACAATGTATCTCACTCAGCAGTCTAAATTGGCATGAAAGCTTAATTCTCAGCTCTATATGGGAGTGGGAGTGAAACTGTTTTTGGGTTCACTGGCATTCTGACCATTCTGATCTTAAAAAGGGGGGTCCTTCTCTTTACTTAAGACTGAAAGTTTGCATCAGTTTAACCAGTGAATTAACCAACCATGGCTTTAGTTGACTAACCTACCAGGCTAATTTGAATAAGTGAATGATATTTTTTTATTGGCAGATTTATGATTTAATGGGAAACTTATTGAGGGTTTTAAAAAGTCTTTTTTGTTATTGTTCCGCTGTGCCATAAGCATTGTGAAAGGCCCATGTTAATATTTTCTTTTCTCTAAAAATTATGGGTTGCTTTTGTTTATTTAATGGAAAACTCCCTCTTCTTTTAGCAGATCAGAATGCCACCTTCCTTGAGGATTGGTAATGTGCAAAATGTAATGAAGACAATTGATTAATAGTATCAAAGGCTAAGGATCAATCAATGGAACGTTCTTTATTTGGTTAACAGCTAGCTTTACTTTTGATACATATTTAAAGGTCATTTGGGGCTCTAATCTGTATTTCGGGTTTGTGAGTATGGAAGCAAAGGGAGATAATTACTGTATTCTGAACGTGGACTAGAGGGATAGGATTTTGTGTGGGGAGCGTTAGAGGAGTTAGCTTCATTACTATGAAGTCATAAGAATGAGAAACAGAGACTTCAGAGGTCATGAATCTTCAGAAAAGACATCTTAAGGTGCTTCCACATGGCAACAGTTCTCCCTGTGTCTCTATTTATTTATTTAATTAGATTTATACCCCGCTCTCCCCACAGATGGGCTCAGGGCGGCTAACAACATTAAAAATACATTGAAATCACAAAAACATAAAATCAATAATAATTTTTTAAAAATCATTAACATAGTCCAGGAGCTGGCTATTTAAACAAATATTGCGAGTCCATATACAGGCATAGCAAATGGCCGAGGGCAGCCCCAGAAGAAGTGGTGGTCTTAGACGGAAGAAGGAGGACAGCCACTGGCACTCAGCCAAAGGCCCAGTGGAACATCTCCATTTTACAGGTCCTGCGAAACTGTAACAGGTCCTGCAGGGCCCAGAAATCCAGAAATACAGGCAGTAATAAAATCAAAACAAAATCAACCCACCCACCCCCTACACACACACAAACACACGCACACACGTTTCTGCAAAATGCCTTTTAAAAAGCAAGGTTTTTACTTGGCACCTGAAGCTTGGCAAACTTGGTACCAAATGAATCATGGAGGCCAGGGAATTCTCCAATAGAAGAGACCCTGTCTCTGGTTGCCACCTACCTTTCCATGTAAAGCATGGCTGTTTTTGAAAGTCCTACATGACAGGCAGGTTCACGTGAGAGCAGGTCAAATATGCATGTCTGTGACTATTTACAACTTTAAAGTGCTTGGAAACAAATAGATCGCTATTTCAAAACAGGCCAGAGATATTCTGCATTACAGCTGACACCGGCCAGCGCTCTGAGAGCAGCATTTGGAACTGGCTGATGTTTCCAAAATGGTCTTCAGAGATCTTCAACCCTATGCATAACGTGGTGATCTGTTCTGAATGTGATCAAAGCATGGATGGCGTGGGCCGAATCCTGTCCCTCAAGAGAAGGCGATGGTTGACCCACCACCGGAAGTTAGCAAAAGATGCAACAGGCCACAGAGGAAATTTAAGTCTCCCTCTGGAGATACGCATTCAACAGCATCATAAGGCTGGAAGCCGCAGGCCCCCCCCCCCCCCGCTAAACAAACAGACTCCTCAGCTGCTAGTTGGCTGTGTTGTCAATCAAAAGCACCTCCGTCTTGCCTTGGATTGAACTCCATTTCATTGGGCCTCATCCCGCCTATTTTGGCATCTGTCCAGAGCTGCTCAGGAGAAAGGCGGGCATATAAATATTTTAAAAACGTGTTTAAAAATCCTTGTTCAAGACATTCCACCTGTCTCACCAGGCTTAGCCACAAAGGCCCCATCCAGCCACTCCCCCATGGCAATTTTGATACTAAATATTATGGGGGGGGGCAGTCCTTGCAGGACTGGATAGCAGAAATGCCAAGGAGTAATGTAGCTGGTTCCCAGCACAGGCTCCTGGCCTGTTAGGATGAGAGATGCTCATATACAGTGTCCCTGACACCCATCTCAGCCAGCTGAGAGCCAAGCTACAAGTGACGCCTGACACAGGTTGGACACTTGTCAGCTTCCCTCAAGTTTTGATGGGAAATGTAGGCATCCTGGTCTTGCAGCTGTAATGGAGAGCCAAGCTGTAAAACCAGGACGCCTACATTTCCCATCGAAACTTGAGGTAAGCTGACAAGTGTCCAACCTGTGTAAGGCGTCACTTGTAGCTTGGCTCTTAGAGGCCACAGCTGATCCTGGCAAGAGTGCCAGGTGAACTACCAGAGCTGCACTCCTCTGTCTCTCTCCCTCAGTGGAGGTCATCAGTCAGGACAACCAAGCCAGGCCTAAGACTGGGCCGGAAGCTGGATCGAAATTGGTCCCTCTCCCAAGAAAGTTTGAAGTTTCATGGCCACCCCCCTTCAGAGTGCTTTATTTGACCTCTCTTAATCTGTGCTCTTAGAGGTTGAGGGGAGGTATCTCTGAAGGGAGTCTTTCATCTCTCCTTCCTTTGTGGTTGGCTGGAGAGTGCAAAGGAAAGGGGGTTCCTTTGATTTTCTCTGCTGATTCTTTTGCACATTCCCAGTGGCTATTGTACCTCCTGTTTTTAAAAAGTAGGTCCAAGTTTGGAGAATCAAAGACAAGGGATGTCTAAGGACACCTCTTCTGGTCTGTGGCCCATTTTTTGCTTCCCTGTTGTTATGTAATGCAGATTCCCCTTGGGTCGGACTAAATCTCATAGCGACCACCCCTCCGCCCTGCATTGCCTCCCCTTTTGCTTCGTACGTTGTTCCCAAAGGGTGGCGGGTGACTTTCTTTCCATCGGGGAGGGGAAGGAGCTGGAGTTTCCGCCGCCCCCAGTCTGGAGTGCCTGCTGGCCTCCCTCTGCCTCTCCAGCCAATCAAGGCACAGACAGGGGAAGCGAGCATCTTCCCGGTAGGGAGGCTGAGCCGAACGATCGCTGTTGTGGTGTGTACGAAGGCGCCGGGAAACGCCGGATCGAACCTGAGCGATCCCGTTTCTTCCCCTTGAAAGAGCGTCGCTGCCCCGCTAAGGTTAAAGCCTGGGGGCAGGAGGAGGGTCTGAAGACCCCCCATCTGGGGTCTCGGAGCGCAAGGGAGGGCCGGGGATGTGGGCAGCAAAGCGAGCCTCGGCGGGCGGCTCTCCTTGAAGGGAGGGAGGGAGGGAGGAGGAGGAGGGGTTGGGGCTCCTCTCCCCCCTCCCCGGCCCCCTTCCGCGCTTTCTTTCCATGAATGGAGCCGCTCGCCTGATGCTGGGGACGGCCCGCGGGCGGCACGTTTGCATTTTGCAGAGCCCGAGCCGCTCCTCCAGCCGCCGCCGCCGCCAGCAGCTCTGCCTCGCTACGCCTTTGCCTCCCCGGAGCCCAGCTGCCTCCCGCTTCAGCCGCCGAGAAACTTTCTCCGGGCTCGGGGAGAGGGACCGAGCCGGCCTGCCGGTGCCTTCGGAGCCGCCGCAGGAGGCAGGAGCGGCGCCTCGTCCCCCCGCAGGAGAAGCCGTCGGCCGGGCGGCCGCGGCGACGGGGAGCTCTCCGTGGTGCTGAAATGCTCCCGCCGAGTCCAGCCCTGCGGGAAGGGGCGCCCGGCTCCTTCCCGGCCCTCTGATCGGTTGCGGCTGGGCAGAAGGCTCTCCTTCGCCTCTTGGACGCTGGATCGGGACCGTTGGAGCTGCAAGAGCCATTCCCATGTGGATGCAGTATGGACCACCGGTGGAGGATGGATCCGTTGCTTCTTTACATCAACGCAGCCCTCCTGGTTTATTTCAACTGTGCCAGCTTGAGTCTGGTGGATGCAGGTAAAGGGGAGAGAACCGTTCCTGGCGCGGGAGCAGGGGGGTCGTGGGAATGCGAGTGCTGACTCCTTGTGCCTGTCGGTGCTTCCAAGAATGGGAGTCATTAATTTCTTGATGAAGAAATTCCCCTGAACTTCCAGACCTGTTGTATTCTCTTGCAGCATTTGACACCCCCCACCCCCTCCAGTAAATAGCTTCCTCAGTGGCTCATGCCATATTCATGAGAGTTCAGAAAGAAAGCAGTGTGCGTTTAACCTATTGAACTCACTGTTTCGTGATTCTGAAAGGGGAAAATAGAACCACTGGAACTGGACAAATTTGTGCAGGATAGATTACTCAATTAATGACTGTAATCACTCGACTCTCCAAGATATAAAGACAGATGGACTCACATTCTAGCTGTATCTGAGGAAGTGAGCTGTGACTCACAGAAGCTCATACCCTACCACAAATTTTGTTAGTTTTACAGGTGCTACAGAACTCTTGCTCTTTTCTGCCACTACAGACAGATTAACCCATCTTGCTCTAGAAAGACTCTGCCTTGTTTTCCTTTTATTCAACCAAACTTAAGAATAGAAGTCAATAAACAGCCCACTGACTTTTCCTTCTGCCATTTAAGTGATTAGTTGATGTCATCTCATGCCAAAGAAAACATCTGGTTTGCTACTTGCAAATGGGAAGTGTTGAAGTAAAAGTGCTGTGGTCCTGAGCTGTGGTCTTAACCAGCAGAACTCTTCCTGTGAAGACACCCATTCTGTTTGGGGTTGTTGGCACTTGAAGGAGCCCTAAGAATTCCACGTGGTATCTGGTTCAATTCAAAATTGCTCTCCTGTAAAGTATTTTATATAGGTCAGTGTAGCTTGCTGGAGAGCGAAGCTTAGGGATGGCAACTGGAACCCCCAGTGTCCCCAAATATCTGCAGCTGTCTCTCTGGTTGTTGGTGCAGAGGAAAAGGAGGTTTATGGATAGACTGGCTGTGATGGTGAGAACAGGATTTGCTGGTGGGCAACAGTGGAGTAGTGGGCCCTGGCCCACCAACCTCCATCCCTTCCCCCAAATGATCTTCCCATAATGCTAACTGCTGTCCAGAATGAGAAGGAAACCATTAAACTAACACAATATGGCAAGTCTTAGGAAGACTTGGGATCTTTGGCATATCATTTCATGTCCACCGGACCTACGAGCCTTGGTGGATCTAGGAAATTCTGTTATGGGAACTTAGAAGGGCAAGATGGAGGTAGTTTCAGCAAGCAGATTCAAGTTAACAGATTCATAGCTTGAAAAACATTGATTGGAGGCAGGGAGAGGTTTTTGCTCTTCTGAATGAATTGGCGTGTTGGTGTATGTGACATTTGATAGCTGTTGACCATAAAGTCAAGCTCTGGTATTTCACAGGAAAAGCAAAAGCACATAAAATGTTCAAAGGTGAAGGTGTGATTTGCAGTACGCAACCTGTCACACTTCTTTTAAAATCCTGTTTCAAAGGATGTGCTAAGAGCACCTCCCAATTGGAAACTTAGCCCTTAGACACATTAGTGACTGAACCCTGGAGATGGGGAGTAATCATCAGATGATATGAAGGTATAAAAAAATTCTCAAGGATGATCAACTGGTAGCTATAAGCAATTTTATCTGGCCCTGGTTAAGCCATGGTAAAACTTTCCTCCAAGTTTCATTCATACAGAAATTGTGACAATTTAATGCACTCTCTCACTCTGTCTCCCCCTCACCCCTCTCTGATTTTTTATGTAATGCTGAACATCACAGGGAAGCCGTTTTGGCTATCAGGCATCGACTTTATTATGAAGCCAGACCAATTTGTGCAGCCAAATGCAACTCCAGAGCTTGGACTCTCATCGAAAGAATTCAGTGGGTTCTGCAGATCGAGAAGTTGGTATTACTTGCTGTTGCACATGGACTGTACAGCAGGGGGGTCTTAAAGAACTCAGTAGCAAACCCTTTCCCTCCCAAAATAAGGGTCCTTCTTTTATTACCTGCCTTAGTATTGCAAGAAAGGGATGCAGGCCACCCCATGACCTTTATGGCATTTTAATATCCTGATCTTTCCTGAGACCACCAAGATTCTGTGGAGCTTGGGACAGTTTTTGGTGGCTGTCCATCTTGTCAGTTTCAGAAGATCTGACTTGGGGGACTATGGTTATCTGGGGCTTTTTTGGGATTTGGTAAGGCATCTAATCAGGCTATAGATATATCCATGCCACAAACATAAAGAAGCTTCTGGCCTGCTTGTGACTTCAAATACAGAATGCCATATTTCTGTAAAGGATCTCTGCAAAAAGACCTCTCACCGTTCTCCTGGTTCTCTCCCCCCACCCTCCCGAAATCATATTAATTATGTCAGTTTCAAAACAGCTCAGATTTATTAGAACTGTTGTAAGTCAGATGTTGTAAGAAATCTAGACTCACACAAGTTTCGTTTCCTGAAAAATCTCAAGCATTCACCTTTGAAAATTTTTCTAGATGCCATGGCTACAATAGAAATAATCAGGATATGTTTGGCCAGGGGAGTATTTAACTTATGGGAAAAGTTCCAGGTGGGCCACTGGCAGAATAAGCAGAACTAAGCTGCAGGGACCTCTTGGCTTAGACTTGGCCAGTGGCGCCAATGCTGGCAGCAGTCCAAGAGAAGGTAATGGGTGAACTGGCACCCAGAGTTGGCACTGCTGGCCAGGTCTGAGCTGAGTTGCTGAGTTCTTGTAGCACCACAGGGACGACTCAGCCTGGTTTGTAGTGGGCAATTTTAACTTCCAAATCCTCCCTTGCATTTTGCACTAACAATGGCAAAGTAAATTCATATAATTTTGCAAGAATTAGCATGCAAATTAATCACACATTCAACACAGGTTTCTTTGAAGTGCAAGATTCAGGTTTCTTTGGC
This sequence comes from Eublepharis macularius, assembly GCF_028583425.1. Classification (NCBI taxonomy): domain Eukaryota; kingdom Metazoa; phylum Chordata; class Lepidosauria; order Squamata; family Eublepharidae; genus Eublepharis; species Eublepharis macularius. Next base: position 37,567,285 of record NC_072804.1, on the reverse strand, counting down.
GCAGAGTTAGAAAGAGAGGGGTGTGGTTGTACTCTCCAGTGGATTACAGGGGTCTTTGATCTGCATTTCATTCCGGAGGCATATTGCAAAATTCAGAGTGCCTTTTTGCAGCTAGAATTGATTTCGTGCTGGATAACATGAGATGTAGCTTCCTTTCTGGAGTAGCTTTGTGTGTGTTGCATATGTCTCTTTCCATCCTATAGCGGGCATAATTTCCCCCTGTGTTGTGACCAGAATTTAATTCCTAAATGAGCCGATTCCAGGAATCTAGGCTGTATTCTGTTACAGATGCCCTTCCTTCTGATGCTGGAGAGATTGGGCTGTATCAAGGGAAGACACTCTGTACATACTCAGTGACACTTTGTTCTTTATTTCTGCTTGGCATGTTGCAGAGCCAAGGAAGTTCAGGAGCCAGCTTCTGTCTCAGATTTAAGCCCAGTTTCTGACACGTGCTGCCCAGTGACCTGCAGTTTCATTCAGATTGCAACCACTGGCTTTACCTACTCATGCAAAAGCATTTCTTTCTCTCTAACAGTGAAGAGTAGCTTTAAGACACTAGGCGAAGAGCTGGTTCAGACAGGCAAAGCAAAACAAGGCTGCTAGGATGCTGTGTGCTGCTGGACGCTGCCCTGGTTTAATGGGGAGGCATTGCTGTGGCTAGGCACAACACATTTTTTTCTGCTTAGGGTCCATCTGCTTCTTGCAGCATGGGCTGGGACAGATCTCTCTCTCTCACACACACACACACACACACGTTAAAGGTGCCTTTGGGTTTGACACGGCTGCCCTTGACTGATCTTGATGTGAAGGAATGTGGGACTCCGGAAGTGCTAATGTCTGGGAGACACCATTGAAGATTTATGAAAGTGTCCTTAAAAGGGGGAGGGAGGGAGTGTTACGTACACATCAAAAGCCTTTGCAATTCTGAGCACCGCCAGTTTCTCCTCTGCCCTCTCTCACTTTATCCTTAGCTCACCTCAGATCTGGCCGGCTGAAACTGATCAAGTGAACAGAACGGAAGACAGGATGATTTTAGCTGGGCCCCTTGCAGACGCAGACACACACATGCTCCTCAATTGCATATGTATTGTGAATTTGGATGTTGTCTGAGATAGGCCCAATACACTTTGGGATCTGAGGGGGAATTTTATATGGTAGCCCTAGACTCCCCCGCACACTCAAACTTTGGGCACAATTCCCAGGACGTTCTCTTTCTTGATAGCAGAGCCACCTCCCAGTGTTTAGACTGGGAGGGAGAGGAATATAGCTAGGGGGGTTCCAGTGATGATCTTGGGGCAGGGGAATTTCTTGTATGCCCGATTGGCCATAGATCTTGTAACTCCTCCCTTCCCTTAACACACCCCTGTTCCGGACCATACTCCTCCCTTTAAAAAACAAAGTGCTATCTCATAATAGATAGATATGTCTCTAAGCATGTACAGAGTGCTGCTTTCTCACTTGACACTTTCCTATTATGACATAAGGTGTAAAAGCAGCACAGAAATATAAAAACCAAAAGAATAAGAAAAATTAGAATGAAACAAATGAACAAGCAGCCACATCAGACATAATCATTCGAAGCAGCACCTAATTGAAAATTGAAGCAGCAGTAAAGAGGGGGGTGGGGGTATCAGTACTTTGTCAGCATCAGCCCAACCCAGGACAGATTAATTTGACACCAAAAAAGGTCAAACAATAAAACCATTGAACGTCCCTTGAACAGAAGAGTTAATTGACTTCTGGAAGGCTAAATATGACGGGAAGGAATTCCTTACTGGGGGAGAGGCACAGCTGAAATACTTCTGCTAAAAGTAGTTATTGTTACTTTACCTCTGAGCATGTTCAGAGTGTCTGGGATGAGAGACTCCATGAGCCATGCTGGGCCCCCAGACAAAGATGCCTTCTGCCCTTCCACATCTCTTACTCCCAGTCCAAAGATGGCTTGGCTTCACACTTGGGATTTGGTCTTCTTTATCTGTCCCTCTTGGCAGGCCTGCCTGGGAGAAAAGGCCAGGCTCACAGGTCAGCAGAGAATGTGGCTTTCAGACTGGCTTCTTTTCTGTTTTGATGGACCACCATTTCTGATGATAATGTTGCATTTTTGCAATGATACTTTTGCAGCCATCCCTTAGTAACAAAGGCATGTGTACTCAAAAGCAAGTCCCACTGAGTCCAGTGGGGAATTATTCCCAAGTAATGGGGCACCAGATTGCTGCTTTACTGACTCTCATGAGCGGTTATCCCATCATAATCAATTGGGACTGATAGTTGCCTCTTATCAATCACTAGGAGCCAAGAGGGCTAACCCACTCTGACCCTTTAAACTAAGAGATTCAGGACAGACAAAAGGAAGTGCTTCTTCACATAGCACATACTTAATTTGTGGAGCTCATTGCCACAGGATGTGGCCACACTTGGAAGGCTTTAAAAGGGGAGTGGAAAAATTCATGGGGCCATGGAGGATTGGGCTATGAATGGCCATGGAAGATGGGGCTATGAATGGCCATGGAGGAATGGGCTATGAACGGCCATGGAAGATGGGGCTATGAATGGCCATGGAAGATAGGGCTATGAATGGCCATGGAGGAATGGGCTATGAACGGCCATGGAGGATGGGGCTATGAATAGCTATTAGTGGTGATGGCGGCTAGTCATGATGGATATCTACTCTCCCCTGTACCAGAGGCAGTATGCCTCTTTATACCAGTTGCTGTGGAGCATGGGCAGAAGGGTGCTGTTGCAGTCTCCTTCCTGGGGGCTTCTTGGGGGCAGCATGTCAGTTACAGCATGAACAGACTGCTGGACTGAGTAGCCCTTTAGCCTGATCCGGCATGGCTCCTCTTATGTTCTTCACAAAACCATGGAACAAGCTTTACCTGGAAAGGTAGGGGAGGAGCTTCTTACAGAAACTCTCGTTCTTGCGGATTTCCAGCTGAGAACCAGGGCCACAGCCCACATTTTGAACCAAAGACGCCACATTCTTCTTAGTCAAGTTGCTGGGGGTCCAGCCATGATGGGATCATTAGAGAAACTTGGCTGGGGAGCATCTGCCCTCCCCTGAGCTCAAAAATAAAGCCAGTGGAGGGGTATCTGGAAGGTAAGAAGCACTGCTGCACTTCAACAGTTTGTTTCCGGTTTTCCTTCGTTACATTACTCACTGGCCCAAGGTTTCCCAGTGCGTTTCATGGCAATTGACACCTGGGTCTCCAAGGTCCAGCACTGCAAACACTACACTTCACTAGGGAAGTGGGGGCCTGGTGTGCCCCCCAACTCAACATGTGGCTGGCCCCAGGGCTTTTTTTCTGGGAAAAGAGGTGGTGGAACTCAGTGGGTTACCAGCACAGGGGGCAACTCTTGGTGGGAGGGTAGTGCCCCTGGTACCACATGCGCATACGCAAAGTGTGCACACGCTCTCAGGATCACACAATGATGTCACTTTGGGTCAGCTGGAACAAGGGGGGAGTTTTTAAAAGTTTAAATCGCCCTCAGCAAAAATGGTCACATGGCTGATTGCCCTGCCCCCTGATCTCCAGACAGAAGGGAATTTAGATTGCCCTTGGGCAATCTAAACTCCCTTCTGCTTGGAGATCAGGGGGCAGGGCCACCAGCCATGTGACCATTTTCAAGAGGTGCCGGAACTCCGTTCCACCGCATTCCAGCTGAAAAAAAGCCCTGGCTGGCCCTACAGTAAGGGAAATGCTTGTACAGATGACGGCTAGGTCTATCTCATGTGTGTTTGATTCCTTCTAAGGTGCTGTCATCCAGTATTTTGAGAGTCCCCGCTTTCATGTTTAAAGCCAAGCTTCTAGTCTTTGTGCCTGCAGACAAAAGGCTTTAGTGAAATGTTGGTGAAAGGGGGAGGCTGATTTTTGGGAATTGTGGAGGGGGCATGGCTTTGTCCTTTACCAATAGCCACTGTCACCTGCAATCTCCACCCTTCCCCATTCTGTCCCTTCAAAATCCTGGTTGCAAGCTTATCAGATTCTTTGAAGCCTGCCTCCTAGCAACAAAGTAGGTTCTTCAAAAGAGGCAAATGTGTATTTTATGTCCATCTCAGAATCTGGGCTTTCTCAGATTACTGGGGGAGGGGGGAGGACTTGCACTTATTCTATGACGTGTCTGCATGACGTGTGACTCCCCAGTACAACTCATCAACCGCCATCTCTTTGTGGTTAGTCCCCTGCTTGCAAACACAAACAGAACATTAAATCAATGTGCATATCAGCCCCCTCTGTAATGGGCCAACACATGTGGCTAGTGGGCTGGATTCGGGGTGGTGTCTCACAAGTTTTGCTGTGTGTACAGAAAAATGGTGCTAAATGTGGAGTTGTGTACAAAAAACAACCCATAAAGAATGTCTGCAAATCTTTACGGTTGCAAAGATTGGCCTAAAATGGTGCCAGCAACATCGGCTGGAAATCTAGAAGCCAGAAAAGGGCTCCTGGGATTCTCATGCATCAGGGAAAGAGCTTAATCACTTTGCATCACGGTCTCTGTCCATGACTAGTGGGTGTAGTATACATTATGCAAAAAAACCCACCCCTATGCAAGAAAATGGTGGTTGTAGCAATTGCCGTCAAGTTATAGCCGACTTACGGCAACCTCTTCTGGGGGGTTTCCAAGGCAAGAGATGAACAGAGGTGGTTTGCCATTGCCTGCCTCTGCACAGTGACCCTGGTCTTCTTTAGGGCCAAATCTGCTTAGCTTCCAAGAGCAGATGAGATCAGGCTAGTCTGGGCCAAGAGCATACAGCTATAGAATCCCACTTTTCTGTACACTGGGGAAAAATTTCCTCTCCTTTTGTTTGGACATCTCTGCCCAGTGACTAATCAAGTGTCGGTTGCTGATGGCAGATGTGACCCACACAGAACATCTTCTGGCACATTCTCACTATCTGCGTGGACTCTATGAAACCAAACAGACTATGAGATGCAATTCCCAAATGCTACAGAATGCCCTTCCTGGCAGAGACCCCCCACACACATACAGACACCCTGTGGTTGCAGCAATTCAGGAGTGACACACAGCGGCCTTAAGTGCGAACCCTCCCTGCAACATGCACATACTGTGACACTTGTGTGCACATCTTTTGGCAAATGTCACAAAGTCAATTAGGGACATTTTGTTGGTCTCGTCTGTGAACAAAAGCCAAAGAAAAATCAGGAATTATTGGGAAGGGAAGTAAGCAAAGGGGAGTGAGAAAGTGCATCTGGCAGTCTGTGGGAATTGCATTAGCAATGCTTTCTCCCCCCGCCCCGCCCCCCCGACGTTTGCCACTAATTTCTATTGCTGTCTGCCGAATAGCAATTGCCAAGGTAATATTGAAGTCATTTTTAAAGCTTGTGAATATGATTTAGCTCTGTAATAACACCAGGCCTCAGGGCCGTGTGGCCGTTTCTGGCCCAGCTCCTTTGCTGCTGCAGAACGGCTGCCTGTTATTCAGAGGTTAATGGAAGAGTGAAGTGAACTGTGCAATTTTTTCTTAATGGAGTCAAAAGGCTGCGCAGTTCTGGAGCAGTCAGTGGGACCTTGGGGCAGATAAAGAAGGAACCAGGAGATCCACTTAGGCTGATGTATCTTTGCAGCACAGGATTGGTGCTTTTGCTCAAAGGGCAATCTACCAGGTTTAAAGACTGTGTTATCTTCACATGCTCTGCCAGAATTGTTACAGTGTTTGCATTTTGCAGAGAGGCAAATCCGGTCTTTAGCATTAGACTGTCAATTCCGTATCAAAACCCCCAGGGCTTTGGGTTCTAATTGATTGTCGCAGCTGAGATTGGGAAGAAAGCGCCCCCGTGGTCCAGAAAACTAGAGAGCCTGGACGTGGCAGTTTCCCCCTACAAGTCTACTTCAGACAGCTGGTGCAGAGGGGCTGCCTCCTCCCATGCCATCCTGCCTGCTAATAAAGATCTGCCTCACAAACCCTGTTTTCTGTGCCCCCTCCTTCAGAACTGAAGCGGGTGGCAACCAGAGACAGGACTTTTTCAGTAGCGGCACCTTGCTTGCGGAATGCCCTTTCCCTTGACACTCACCTGGCATCTACATTGCTTTCTTTTAGGTGCTAGGCCAAAACACTTTTATTCCTTCAGGCCTTTAATGAAGAAGTTAATCCGTTACCTCCGTTTGTATACAGAGGCTGTTTCCGCACACCCTTATAGGGATGGCTGGCTCACAGAACGCTGGCAACGTCTCTGTTTGCGAAATGGTTGCAGGCTGTTTGGCGTCTGTTCTTTCGGTGCCTTTTCTGGGACTGTGGAAACAGAAGCCAAACTGTTTTGCAAATGGAGATGTCTGGATTCCTGGGGGAAAGCCACCAGCGTTCCATGAGTGGGCTGTCCCTATAAGGGCATGTGGAAATGGCCTGAGTTTTAATCTGGAAACTGGTCATTTTAAGTTGCTTAATTATCTGTGTTTTTATGCTCTATTTGGCTGTTATATTCTGGGTTTTAAAGAATGTTTAGTTTTGTATGTATTGTCGAAGGCTTTCACGGCCGGAGAACGATGGTTGTTGTGGGTTTTCCAGGCTGTATTGCTGTGGTCTTGGCATTGTAGTTCCTGACGTTTCACCAGCAGCTGTGGCTGGCATCTTCAGAGGTGTAGCACCAAAAGACAGAGATCTCTCAGTGTCAGTTTAGTTACAAAACTTTAGTTTTGTATGTTGCCTCAGGCAGGTTCCCTGAAGAGGTGACATTAAAATGCTCAAAATAAAAAAATAAATAAATAGTGGCTGAGTGTGTGAGCCAGGAGCCCCCCAGTTCGAATCTTTCCACAACCAAGAACTAAGCACCCGTCATAAGACGGCCATTGTTTGCTATCTTTCCAATAATTTCCTCTCACTTGCTGCCAAGGAAGTGTCTAGTCCTTGAAAGATATTTAATTGATGACTGAGGAGAAATCCGTGCTGTCCTAAGCAGGGTCAGACCCTTCTAAGTACTTTGAAATCAATGGATTAATTAGTAGAGGCTTCTTTGGGCAAGGAATATAGAAGATTTAAAAGAAAAACTATATTTTATGTACAAGAAGGAAAGATGGGGTGGTGTCCCAACAGCTGTGCAGCTGACCTTCTCTCATCCTTTCCCCCTATGAGCTGTATTTTCCTCTATTAATTCCTTCACCAGCGAGCAGTCTAGTCACATAACCCATTTTCTAAGCACAATTAACTGCTGTTGCCAAATACTTTGTTAGAATCTGCTTTTCCGAGGAACGGATGGGTGAAGTCCCTTAAATGGAACAAAGCAGGCAATCTGATGCAGAGTTAGTTAATAGGGTTAGAACAGCATCCCCATTAAAAGGAAGGCCATCAAAAGGGAGCTGTGTGTGCAGAATCCAAGATTTCATCCTGCTGGGAAAATATGTAGGGAGACATGCTCTGTGAGAGGTTCATTCCCAAAGTGAGTTAAGGAAGATAATCAAGTCGTTTTTGCTCGTTGTCAGCTCTCTGAAACAAGGAAGTCCATGACCAGTCTTGTACAACAGGGTCTCTTTCCTGCTCTCCAATAATGTGCTGCTATAGCCTGCACTTCTGGCTGTGCATCTTCTGCCACGCATCTGCTATTGCCTGCACTTCTGGCTGCGCTTCTGCCATGCATCTGACGTAGAGAACTGTGGCTCTCGAAAGCTTATGCTACAATAAAGTTGGTTAGTCTTAAAGGTGCTACTGGACTCTTTTCTATTTTGCTACTACAGACTAACATGGCTAACTCCTCTGGACTTCTGGCTGTGTGTCACTGAATACCCCTTCCCCTGTTTTTTAACTGCACAAGGTCTATGTTACCTCTGTGCAGGGCCTGCCCGCCCATTGAGGCCGGTGAGGCTGCCATCTCAGGGCGCTAAGGCACCAGAGGGGCGCTGGCCCGGGGGCAGGTGTGCGTGCCACAGAGCTGCCACCACTGACGATGACCAGGAGCATGCGCTGGTGGCGGCAGTGTGGGGCAGCTGAGCGGGCAGCCTCCTGTTCAGTTGCTCTGCAGGCCAGGTGCAGCCAGGTGCAGCCAGCTGTGTGCGCGCCAGGCCCTGTGTGATGACGGCACATGCAGTGATGTCATCACGCTGTCCGGTGTGTGCGTGCGCATGCACAGAGGCCGCATTAAGCTGCCTCAGGTGCCGGCAACGCTGGAGCCGGCCCTGCCTCCGTGGCCCACAGCACACACACCATGTCACCCAGGACATTTCCCCAAGAGGCACTTGGGAGATATTTCTGAGGAAAACGTTTTTGAGATTTCCTTCAGGGGATAAACTTGGAACAGAGACATCTTGTTTTTCAGATCTCTTTTCTGGTGCCTCACAGAGTAACGTAAGCAAACAAGATAAGCCCACCTCACCCACCCCCAATTCTGAGGAATTTACCATCTGAAGTTTTTACAGCGGAAGAGACAACAGAAGGAGGGGAGGCAGAAATGGGAGAGGCCAAGATGAATGGGAGTGAATGAGGTTGCAGTGGCTTAGTTTTGCAAGGATAGGAGCAGATGGGGGTGATTGTTCTATTTGCACCATTCTTCTGTGATCCAGAGGAGTTAGCCATGTTAGTCTGTAGTAACAGAATAGTAAAGAGTCCAGTAGCACCTTTAAGACTAACTAACTTTATTGTAGCATAAGCTTTCGACAACCACAGCTCTCTTTGTCAGATGCGTCTACTGGACTCTTTACTGTTCTGCTGTGAGTCTCTCTACACCAGACATCTTACACGATGTGAAAGATCTGACACTTGTTCTCCGACTGTGGATACACATGCGCCGCTAGGAAGACAGAATACACTTGAATATAAGACCACACAGAAAGTAAGTCACTTGAGCATCCCCGTGAAAGATGTCTTGTCTAGACAGACTCTAAGTAGGTAATGGTGCCCTAGGTGCTTTTCGGGAGTGTAGTGAGAGGAAGACCAGTCAGGTACACAAGAGGTTAGATGTACGAACCAAAGAGCTTTATAAAACTCAGGAACACCCTATTCTAGCAAAGGCAAGAAGGCAGACGACCAGCATGCAAAACATGTTGTCTTAGGAGTGAAGAGTACCAGCTGAATGCTAGAGGGTGACCAGCCATTCTCTCCAGAGGTTGAGAGCAGCTGCGGCAAGAAAGAGGCCAGCCCATGGTGGTCAAGCCCAGCTTTGCTCCTGCAGCATTCGGGATGGAGAACGCAGAAACAAACTTGTTTTCTTGGTTTCATGCTCTCTAGAGTGCTCTGAGCTCCTCTTAGCCAGATGGTCTGTATATAAACAGAAATGAGCCATATGAACATATGAAGCTACCCTGTACTGAGATCGGGCCCTTGGTCCGTCAAGGGCAGTCTTGTCTACTCAGACTAGCAGTGGCTTCCCAGAGGCTTTTCTCATCACCTGCTGCCTGGTCTTTTTAAATGGAGATGCTGGGGATTGAACCTGGGACCTTCTGCATGCCAAGCAGATGCTGTGCTTCTGAGCCAGAAATGTCTCCATTGCTTTCATTGAGCAGGTTAATAAGTCATTTTTACACCCTCTCCTTGCAGCTGTCTTTCTCCCTGCATGTTCAGACCACATCTTGTCCAAGACAAACTTACTTTCACACGTCGATGGAAAGAAAAGCAAGGCTGAATGCTTCCTAACCCCTCCTGCTCTGCTCCTTTCCATGCTCCTTCAAGCCAAAGTTTCTACTTTGGTTACTGCTTTGTGCAATCTCTTCCCCCATTTTCCAGACATTAATGGGCAAGGAACTATCATGGACCCTTGACTAGTTTGATCACAAATGCCCTGACCTTCTTTGCCAGTTTGGTGTAGTGGTTAAGAGCACGGGACTCTAATCTGGAGAGCCGGGTTTGATTCCCCACTCCTCCACAAAGCCAGCTGGGTGACCTTGGGCGAGTCACAGTTCTCTTGAGCTCTCTTAGCCCCACCCACCTCACAGGGTGATTGTTGTGGGGTAATAATAGTAACACTTTGTAAACCGCTCTGAGTGGGCATTAAGTTGTCCTGAAGGGCGGTATATAAATCGAATGTTATTATTATTATTATTATTATTATTACTTCTGGTCTTCCGAGTGTCTCCTAGTAACTGGCACTGTCCAGTTTAACCACAACTTAGCCAATCACTTCCTCTTTTTTACAGCTAGAAAACTTCCTCCCCTCAGCTGTAGCCTCTGAGTTTTTGAAGGCCTTAGTCAAGTTCTAACTTACTTCTGGGGCTCTTGAACTCGGGGATAGCTGGGCCCCTTGTTGCACATTTTTGAAAATCCCTCGAGCAACCTGAGTCCAATGCCCCTGTGGATGTACTCAGCTTAGCATGAGGCTGTGGCAATAATGGCATGGAGGTAGGCTTGCCTGGTTATTTTTCACGGTCTCTGAAGACCAGGTGGGAGCTGAGCGGATCCTGAGACTCGGGCCAGCCTAACCTCTAGGCAAACCTAGGTGATGGTCTAGGGTGCTAGATTTTCAGGGGTCCCTAAAAGGCAAGAGGAGCTTCCTCTACAGGCTTGGAGAGAAGCTTGGCATTAACTGGCATCTGGAATCTCCACATCTGTGGACTCTGGTCTTCTACAGCTGCCATGATGGACCATGGAGGGCTTTGGAAGAGCTAATCTATTTTTTTTCCTTGTTCATTTTGAATGCCCCAGTAACTACAACATTCATTCTAGACTTCTCATTTTTCTCCCTATTGAATGTGATTGCCAAAGCCATTGTTTGCCTAGGGCACCCTTGCCTGGGGCACTGCCAACGGAAGAGGAGCCACTTGGGAGAATGGGTAGAACAGAACAAGACACAGCATAGAGTTGGGGGAAGCAAAGGCCATCGATGGGGCAACCTCAAGAGGCGAGGGCAGAAAGTGAGGACAGGCCAAAGCTTGTGGGAAGCTTTTTGTCAGAACTCAGTGTTTGTCACAAAGGGCAAGAAGGTCTGGAGTGGTGTGGTACTCTCAATATGCCTCCAAACCAAGCAGCCAGGAAAACTTGCCCTTGGTCTGAGTGCCTGCCTCCTCCTCCTCCTGGCTGGAATTGTATCTTTGCCAGCAAACTCAAAGACTGCCAGTTTCCCATGTCATCTCCTCACCAGGCCATTTGATCCTGTAAAGGCAGCCCTGGTTCTCGAAAGCTTATACTACAATAAAGTTAGTGAGTCTCAGGGCTTTTTTTCAGTAGGAACGTGGTGGAACGGAGTTCTGGAACCTCTTGAAAATGGTCACATGGCTGGTGGCCCCGCCCCCTGATCTCCAGATAGAGGGGAGTTTAGATTGCCCTCCGCGCTGCTCAGCGGGCGCGGAGGGCAATCTCAACTCCCCTCTGTCTGGAGATCAGGGGGCGGGGCCACCAGCCATGTGACCATTTTCTCTGAGGGCAACCCACTGAGTTCCACCACCTCTTTTCCCAGAAAAAAAGCCCTGGTGAGTCTTAAAGGTGCTACTGGACTCTTTACTATTTTGCAGCTACAGATTAACATGGCTAAGTTCTCGGGAAATCCTGACACCCAGGATGTGTTCCACCTTGCACCAGCCTTTCTTAGGAACTATCTCCTTTGCAGAACAGGGAGATGCATACTCAGTCCCTTTGCTGAGCTTTTTGGTCTTCTGTTCCTGCTACACCCACCCAACATCTTATGGAAGGTTCAAGTTCTCTGGTCTCATTAACTGCTCAGTTTCTTTCAGAGCAATTTCCTGCGTCCTTTCAAGAGCTAAAAGCTGACCCGTTGGGAGGGCTTTGTTTTCTGAAAAGGCAGAAGGACAGAGGGGAGAGGGAAGGGCTGGGCAAACAGCCTTATATAGGATCCCGCCCCTCCCTGCATGACTCAAGCCCTGATAACAGAGGAGGGTCCAAAATGCCTCCCACATGCTCCTTTGTGCCTTTGTTGCTGGAGCACTTTGGGAAGCATTTCAGCCTCGCGAAAGACTCCATAAAGTTGGTAAGCAATTATGCGCAGTGGGGAGAGCCCTGCTGCACAGGAGCAAAGAAAGGTCTCTGAGTAGCAGCAGAGAGTGTGTGAAATCTTTTCATATCCACACCTCCGCTTCAGAGCCAGAAAAAAGGACCCCACGGTCCCAGAAAAGGGGGAAAGAATAAAAGGGAGGGGAGGGGGCCATGGGGTTGAGTTCCAGCTTTTAAGAGGAGAATTTTCTGAAGAGTTAGTGAGGGGAGTGCAGGTCATGTGCACTCCTGCCTCTCCACTTGGCAGGAAAGGTCAAGGCGCAGGGAGGAGCAAGCTGCCTGGATGGCATCTTGACATTTCAGTGCTTCTTGAGAGTGACAGGTCTTGTTCCTGGCAGCACTGGAGTGGCCTTTCCCCCTCCCGATGGTGAGCTGGTGACCAGTTTCTTGAATAGCTCTGGAATAAGGAGGCTTTTCCACACCAGTGAAACATCTCCGACCAGGCACATGGTTTAGATAGGGAAGGATCTGTGGCAAACCTCAGCAGGCCCTGATGTGGACTAGAGGGTACGACAATGAGATGGGGAAGGCACAAATTCCAATCCCATTTCAGCCATGAAATTCACCTTGTTCTCTCTCAGCCTGACTTACCTCACAGGGTCATAGAATCACAGAGTTGGAAGGGACCTCTAGGGTCATCTAGTCCAACCCCTGCACAATGCACAAAATTCATAACTATCTTCTCCCCGTACTCCCAGCGGCCTCCTGCTCCACACCCAGAATGTGGCAAAAAACCTCCAGGATCCCTGGCCAAACTGGCCTGGAGACAATTGCTTCCTGACTTCAAAGTGGCAATTGACATTACCCTGGGTGTGAAAGAAAGAGCCACGAGAACTAAGCACTGATGTGACCCTTCCTGCCCTCCCTCTCATGATCTGCCTAAGTTCTCAGAATCAGCATTGCTGTCAGATGGCCATCTAGCCTCTGCTTAAAAACCTCCAAAAAAGGAGAGCCCACCACCTCCCATGGAAGCCTGTCCCACTGAGGGACTGCTCTAACAGTCAGGAAGTTCTTCCTAATGTTTAGATGAAAACTCTTTTAATTTCAACCTGTTGGTTCTAATCTGAAATGGAAATGGAAAACAACTCCGCATCATCCTCTATACGACAGCCCTTCAAGTACTTGGTTATCATATCACCTCTCAGTCATCTCCTCTCCAGGCTAAACATACCAAAGCTCCTTCAATCTTTCCTCATAGGACTTGGCCTCCAGACCCCTCACCATCTTCGTTGCCCTCCTCTGGACACACTCCAACTTCTCTATATCCCTCTTAAAATTGTGGTGCCCAAAACTGAACACAATACTTTAGCTGAGGTCTAACCAGAGCAGAGTAAAGTGATACCATCACTTTGCAAGATCTGGACACTATGCTTCTGTTGATACAGCCCAAAATCGCATCTGCCTTTTTAGCTACCACATCACACTGCTGACTCATGTTCAGCGTATGATCTACTAAGACCCCTAGATCCTTTTTGCACATACTACTGCCAAGACAAGTCTCCCCCATCCTATAATTATGCCTTTGATTTTTTGCTAATTGGGGAGGGTCAGCTTCTAACAGGGCCCCCCAGGCAGACTCACAGGCTAAGAGCCACAGGGCAAGAGCCCTAATTGAATTCAAGGCTCACCCAGCAGAGGGCAGGGCCAGCAGTCAGCCCCAGGCAAAACAGACCCTCTCCAATTGGCAAAAATCAAAGACATTGTGAACAGGAATGGAATGCAAGGAAAAACTGCCCTACTAAAAGGCCCCACACCTCTCCATGCTTTGAGCCTGCTCGCCTCTCCAGCTAGGCCCACGCCCCCAGGACTCAGCCAGGCTGGGTGCTGCTGTACCCGTGTGACTCAGCTTGGCTGGGCCAGGTGCCGCCTTTCTTGTCACTGGGCTGGCCAAGCCCAAGTGGGGGCAGGCCGTCAGCCCACTGGGAAAAGTCCCGGTAGCCATAAATGCCAATCCTCCGCTGGTTATAAGTATAAAATTAGATGTGGTGAAGCATGACTGGATGAGTAACGATTATTATTGCTATCATTTCGATGCAAATCTAATTTCTAAGTCATAATAACTCATCAGCCTTGGTCCATGGTTTGCCACCAGTAGCTAAGAGCGAGAAAATCCTTAACTCAAGTCTGACTTGCCTCGGGAACGTGCTAAATGACCTTAGGCAAGGGGCTGTTTTATACAATACTCCTTGGCTGGTTTCCCCCCCCCCAGGCTTTAACAATGGGAATTGCTAGATCAATATAGCAGTATAACATTATAACGATCTGTCACCATGATCTACTAATTCCCAGCTTTCATTTTTTTAAAAAGCAAGTCTCTAGTTCTTTTTGTTACAGAGTTATAAGGAGAAAAGTACAGGTATGTGCAGGAAAATAATAGCTGTGGGGGCCAGCAGGGGAAACCGCTGTGTGGATGCTCCACTGCCACTTTGAATGGCTCTGCATTCACAACAGCAATGAGGGCTACAAGGAGAATCATCTCCATGGGGAAACCGAGCCAGTATCTGCACTCAGGGGGTGATAATGCTGTCCTGCCTTGTATGTGCCTTGCAAGAATTCATGAAATGAGAATGAGAAGAATTTTGCTAAGTATTATCTAAATATTGACCTACAAAATTAAAGGCAGCTTTGGAGAATCTGTTAGGGAATGTCCTACATGGCTCGGCAGACAAATCACAGCAATTCAACTCAACGGGGGAAAAACACAGAAAATCTTGGCTACAGATTCAGAAAGCTCCATGGCTACTTGCTATAAGGCCTCTGGCTTCAGTACTGAACTCTTGGTGTGTGCATAAAAGTTGCGTATGAATAGTTTTTAAGGTTGCAATCTCCAGAGTAAGCTGCAGTGAATAAAATGGTAGTTCCATCCAAGTAGGCCTGCTTAAGGCTGCTTTCGTAGTGTGTGGGTGTGTTAGAGAAAGAGAGTGTGAGGGGAGATTAGCCAGATTCATGGAGGATAAGCCTATCAGTGGCTGGCTAAAGAGAGCCTCCACATTCAGAGGCAGTATACCTCTGAATAGCAGTGCCAGGGAGCAACCTCAGGGGCTTTGGCCTTTATACCCTGTTGTTGTTCCTCCATAGCATTGCCACTGTGTGAGTCAGGAATGATGCCGGACTAGATGGACCACTGGTCTGAGCCAGGGGGTCTCTCCTTATGTTCTTATGAGAGTAGGCTTGACAGCCTCCAGACGGAGGCTGGAGATCTCCCAGAATTACAACTAATCGTCAGGCCATAGACCTCAGTTCACCTGGAGAAAATGGCTGCTTTAGACAGTGGAGTCTAGGACATTGTACCCTGCTGAGATCTGTCCCCTCCCCAAACCCAGCCTTCTCCAGGCTCCACCCCCCCCCCAAATCTCCAGGAATTTCCCAACCTGGAGCTGGCAACCCTAGGAGAGTGAATAGTGGCGTATATACAGGGAATGGGCAGGCACGTTTGTATACATCAGCCACAGCACTGAAATTTTAAAATGTCTCTGCTTAGGAAGAAACCATTGGCTCTGTTTGCAAAAGGCATGGCAGTCTCTTGAAGCTACTTGGTGCAACCTGCAGAACAGGGAACATTGTGACCTACAAAATCCTGTCTTCAGTACAAACTGCACAGGTCTCCATGCAGTTTCCAAGTGCTGCTTATGGAGCCTTGGAACATCTACGCTCCCACTTTCCAGGGAGGTTTTCTGCTCTTTTCACCCTTTGGCCATGCTAGCTGTGATGGGAAGCTCTCTCCAGAGCTGGGCTGCTATTCGTGCACTGACGGCTGACTTCTAATGGCAGGATCCAGCCACAGATCCTCCTCTTGTGTCGCACTTAATTGCCTTCCTCTGCAACTTGCGTGGCAAAGGTGCAGCTGCCGAACCAGCATGCCGTGCCTTGCTGGATATTCTGAGAAGGCTTTAGACGCCTAATTGGTGGGGCTTCCCTTTTCAAAAAGAGATTGTCCTGGCATCGCAGAGGCAAATGCTGTGAAAATGGACTTCTGCTCCCTCTAGAGAAGATGTTCAGAAACCGAAGCTTGCATCCCAACGGGTCGCTATGGATTTAAGCAGTCCTGCCACATCCTGCCTATATCGATGTTTTGTGGCCGATACCAAGCTGCACAGACAGCTCTGCTGATGAACAGTGCATAACGGTGATGGGAATTCAGGGATTTCCTCTTTCCCCTCTGTAGGATCAGTGGGAAATGTATACCCTCTCAAGTTTTTACAGTCCCCTTAATGCAGATGGTAAATTAGTTGGAGCCAGGAAGAGTGCCAAGTTGGGCTGTGAGCAAATCTGTTTTTTAATTGGACCTTGAATGCTGTAGGGGTGGAAGCACAAAGGAGGCCATTGGCTAACAGTAAATGGGGTTCATCTTATGAACAATCTCCAGTGAATAGGAATACCAGTAGTTCCAAGGGGAGCATCCAGCGGGGTAACCAGATTGGTCTGCTGTAGCAAAACAGTTTTAAAAACTAGCAGATTTACTGAAGTGGAGACCTTTGCGGGCTGCAGCCCACTTCCTGGAGTGCAACCAAGAATAATCGTCACTGAATACTTTTCTTAGGGCTGACTGCAAATTCACAAAGGAGCAGGGCTTTTTTTCAGAGGGAACGCGGTGGAACGGAGTTCCGGCACCTTTTGAAAATACTTGGCAATAGTGCTTGAAAATAATATTATTTCAAAGAAATCTGTGTGTTTCTTCCTCTTTTCCCTCTTGAGAGTTCCACCACCTCTTTTCCCAGAAAAAAAAAACCCTGCAAAGGAGTAATTATGCATTCTGGTTAACAAAACTGTTCTCTGGGTACTAAGGATACCTCCCCCCACTCCATGGTGGTGCTGGGAATGATAGGATAACCAAGCCTGCAGTTTATTGCAAATGTATGCATGAATTTATTTAAAACAATTGTGCCCCTAGGGTTGCCATGCCAACTCCAGGTTGGGAAATCCCTGGAAATGTTGGGGTGGAGCCTAGGGAGGGCACGGTTGGGAGAGGGGGGACCTCAGCAGGGTTGAATGCATAGATCCCACTTTCCAAAACAGCTGTTTTCTCCAGGAGAACTGATCTACATTGTCTGGAGACCAGGTTTGATTCTGGGAGATACCCAGGCCTCATCTGAAGGTTGGCAGCCATGTTTGTCCCACACTCTCCAAATAGGGTTGCCAGCTCCAAGATGGGAAATTTCTAGAGATCTGGGGGGTGAAACCTGGAGAAACCTGGAAAAAGTGGGGTTTGGGAAGGCAAAGGACCTTGGCATGGCATAATTCCATCAAGTCCACCTCCCAAAGTAGCCATTTTCTCCAGGTGAACTGATCTCTGTGGCCTGGAGACCCGTTGTAATTCCGGGAGATCTCCAGTCACTAGCTGGAGGCTGGCAACCGTATCTCCAAAGCAAGTTTCCACAGTATTGTCAGAGGAGACCTTTGACAGAAGCAATCAGGCGAGACTGTCAAAAGAGCTCAGGTTGTAGCAAAGCCGGTGGGGGAAATGAGCAGGGAGCATTCTCCCTCTGGAAATATAAAAACCAACAGGAATTCAGATCTGTCTGGAGGACTTAGTGGAACTCACAGGACCCTTCTTTCCAAAGCAGAATGTGGGGGCGCTTCTATTGGCAAAGCAGGGCAGTTCTTTCGGAAGAGGCAGTGGCTGTTGTTGAGGAGGGGAGGGAGTGTTTACACCTGCTTGGTCCCAAACATGATTCCGTTTTCAGCTGCAGCTTTTCTGCCTTGTACTAATGTCGTCTGGGAACTAGAGCAGCGCAGGCAGCGAGCGGGGAGAAGCTCTAGCCGTGCCTACTTTTGCTTCTTGCTGTGGCATTTCCTGAGTGCCGGGTGGCACTGAGGGAAATTGACTCACCGCAGCCTCTCGGTTGATGGTTAAAGGGCAGAATCTTGTGTTAAGAAATACAAATATTTATGACACGGTGACCAAGACTTCCTCCTTGGAATTTTGTTTGTTAAGAATGGGAGCAGGATGGAAGTTTACATTAAAATGGGCTAGGATTTATAGGCTATGGCAATTATTTAATGATAATATTACAGTTGTATTATAATGACAGCAAAAAAAAGAAGATCTGCTCTGCCCCCACCCCAGCCTGGGCCTGTCCTCTTTTTTTTCTCAAAGGAAAAAGTACAAGAATCCAGATCCAGTGGTAGCGTTTTCCACGTTTCCCCCATAAAGTCCATTAATAATCAGGTGCTCCTTTAATGAGGCGCTAGAAGGAGCCCTCCGCATTTTAAAGGAGATGAATGGGATTCAGCAATGTTTATTTCTTGAGCCCATTTCTAAGCAGCCTTTTCCTAAGAAATATGCCCTTGGCAGGGCTGGGTTGCAGCCAAACGCTTCCTTGGTGTACTGTGAGGGGACCTGTTCCTGTAGCATGAAGATAGGTCCTGTGAAGCACGGCTGGGAGGTGGCTGGTGGTACATTGCAAGGCAGCCAGGAAGAATAAGAGAGAGAACCCCACCCCATTACCATCCTTGGCTCCAGATTTGCGCCTCTTCCTGCTAGCTTTTTCCTCATCCTGGCCACTTCCAGTTTCTATGCACTATTTTAGGGCTGATTCCACACGGCTTACCTGAAGCCGGGACGTTGCGCAACGTTGCGGATCATGCCGGAAAAAACGCGGAAGATTGCATTTTCTCGCGTGAGTTTTGCGCGAATGTCTACAAAAATGCCATCCAAATTCTAGCGTCCTTTGTTTTTGCAGCATGCACTAAAATCAGGGTTTTCTTTAAATTCTTTTTTTCTGCCAGACTGGGGTTTCACCTGGCTTGACGAAGCTCTGCCTTGGAGTGATGCATGGGTTTAGTTTCAGGTGGGCAGCTGTCTTGCTCTGCAGTAGAACGGCAAGATTCGAATCTAGTAGCACCTTAAGGACTAACAAGATTTCCTGATTATCAGAGTCAGACCTCCCTTTGTTAGATGAAAGGAGCTTTGACTCTTGAAAGCTGATACCGTGAAAATCTTGTTGGTCTCTAAGGTATTACTGGACTGGAATTTGGCTCTCCAGCTAGCGACTAGAGATGGGTGCGAACTGGAAAAAGCCCGAACCATGTGGTTCATGGTTCGTCAAATTTCACAAACTATGAACCATGAACTTTCATGAACCTGCCCCTGGTTCGCGAACCGGTTCATTTGGTTCGTGAAAATGTCACATCCAGGCCAGAAAACCATCACTTCTGGGCCAGCAGAAGGTCACTTCCGGCCAGCAGAAGGTCTGCAGGAAGTCCATCCCATGTTGCCTAGGAAACTGATTGATTGGCACCAAGCTGTCTGCAGTGACGAACCAAAAAACGAACCAGCCTAAAGTTCATGGCGGTTCGTCAGAAATGGGATATGACGAACCGCTGGTTCGCGCCATGAACCGGCCTGGTTCATGCTTAATTTTGGTTTGTATTTTGGTTCGTGCCCATCTCTACTAAGGACCAGCTCTTGGCTATTCCATACTGTGGCTTGATGGAGCAGCTTCAGATCATTTTGAAAATATAATCTCCATAATCCTTTCAGCAATGCTGCAAGGTGTGATATCTCCATATTGCAGCTGAGCCACTGGGGAGAAAGCCTCACTCAGAATAATTTTTTGTTTATAGTTATACCATACTTTTCTTTCCTAATAGGGACTCAAAGCAGCTTACAACACTGTTCTCCTCTCCTCCATTTCCTCTTCACAAAACAACCCTCTGAAGTAGGTTAGGCTGTGAGTACATGATTGGCCCAAGGTCACCCAGCAAGCTTCCATGGCAGAGTAAGGATTCGAATCTAAATCCTAGCTGATGCTGTAATGGCTACGTCACACAGGCACCTACTGAGGTTGTGGCTTAGTTGAGATTTGAACTGGGGTCTTTTGTACTCTGGTGTTCATCTGCTACTGTGGTCCAGATTTACATAAAGGGACCTTGGAAACTATTTTGCTGATCAGAACACAGGGATGTTTGATGCTATTTGGGTCTGTCCATTCCAGTAACCCGTTTCCAGCAGTGGCCAGCCAGTTGACTCTGGAAGTTCAACATGTAAGGTCTAAACAGCTAAACAGATGTACACTGCCTGAACATGGAAGTTCCATTCAGCTGCCTTGGCTGATGTGAACATATGATGTTGTTTCATACCAAGTAGGTTCTATGGTCCACCTTTTTCATTTCTGAATTCCCTATGAATTTGTCTAATCCTTTTTTGAAAGCTGTCTAAGACATTGACTATCAGCACAATCTTGTGGCAGAGAGCTCCACAGGTGTCGAGTTGAGTGTCACAGAAAACATGGTGATGGGCTGACTGTGGGGAGCAATTCAAAGCATGATATTGCAGTAAATGTGGGGGCTGAAGGACTGGTAACTAGGTTTGGCATTTGGGTCTTAGACTGGAGTTCTGCAGCATCACCTTCAGCTTGTCACTCTTGGCAAGCCACTTGCCTCTGCCCAGGCCTGCACCATGTTTTCAGCTGTAGCCAGCCAGATGTTTCTGGACAGCTTAGAAGCTGATCACCAGAGCAGCAGCATTCCTTTGTTGTACTGCCTTTGAACATGGAGGTTCCATTTAGTTATCCTGACTTGTAGAAGGAGTTTCAGCGGTCACTGCTGAGTTGGGACAGGCTGGAAGGGCTTTGGGAGGTTGACACTGAGGGGAGTAGCTCAATAGGATGGTTGGGGATGATGGGTTGCATCCAGTGGATCTGTTCCCCTAGTTGGAGGCTCTTTCCTCCAGTGGAAAGAGACTCCATTGTATGAAAGTACCTTGGCTAGTGGAATAGGCCCGTAGTATCCTACACTATAACATCCCCATTTTTGCAGACACCCGCCACAACTGTTCAGAGGTATAGTGCCTTGGAACAGGAAGGACTGGTTCAGTTGTTGGACTAAGGGCCATTGATAGACTTTATCCTCCATGACTTTGTCTTATCCTTTTTTCCCCTCAAGCCATTTACATTTGTGGTCATCTAGCGGCAGTGAGTTCCATAGGGTAATTGCACATGGTCTGAAGAAATACTTTACACTCCATTCTCTTGCAGTAATGAGCTTCTTCACTCCAGTAATAAAATGGCTGTATCCTGCCCACTCTTTTTATCTCCTGGCAGACAGCCCCTCTGCTCCAGTCAATGTCACTGTCAAGCTCCTGAAGGCCAACTCGGCTGTGGTGACCTGGGATGTTCTGGAAGAGGAAGTAGTCATCGGATTTGCCATCTCCCAGCAGGTCAGCTTGCTTCCATGGCTCTATTGATGGTGCTCATCTCTGCTTCTTGCTGGCCCCTCTCAGGGCAGAACTGAGAGGTTCTGTATTATTATGAAGACAAAGCTTGATGGGCAGGCAAAACTTCCACTTCCTAGCACTCTGGAACCTTCTCCACTGTCTAATAGGACCTCTCTCCCCTCTGTGTAATAGGAAGCTGGAGAAAAGTGCAATAGAAAGAGAGATAATTTGAGCATTGGCAGAAAATTTATTCTGAATCCAGCATACATACCACCAAGCCAATTTGCAGGCTGATGGAGGGGTAGCGATGCCCCCCACCCAAAAGGTTCCCCCCTCCATCCCTTTGTATTACATGAATCCTGTCCTACTCTGATTTTTAAGGTTGTTTCTGGTTTTCTAATACTTCAGTCCAGGACTTTTTTTCTGGGAAAAGAGGTGGTGGAACTCAATGGGTTGCCCTAGGAGAAAATGGTCACATGGCTGGTGGCCCTGCCCCCTGATCTCCAGACAGAGGGGAGTTTAGATTGCCCTCCACGCCATGGCAATCTAAACTCCCCTCTATCTGGAGATCAGGGGGCGGGGCCACCAGCCATGTGACCATTTTCAAGAGGTTCTGGAACTCCGTTCCACTGCGTTTCAGCTGAAAAAAAGCCCTGCTTCAGTCTCATTCCATTGTTGCGTAAGGTGATTTGTTCAAGGCTGTGTTTCTTCTGGAAGATTCATTTCGAAAAAAATCTCTCAGGCTCAGGCCAATTTAAGACGCCGTTTTTTTATACAGCTTGTTTGTCAGGAGGGCCTGCTCATCAGTCAACTTGATTGATACCTGTTGATGGATGTGGACAGGATTCTTGGGTTTATGAAGACCACCTGTAAACTAGACCCTTGCCTATTGTGGCTTGTTAAATATTGCAGGTCCAATTCAGCTGCTCTACGTGTGGGAACTGTAAATTCCTCTTTGGTGGAAGGGAATTTTTCTGCACACTGAATGAAGCATTTGAGAGGCCTTTATTGAAAAAGAACTTGCCAATACACAAGTCCCGTTTTCACTCTTCCATTTCTGGGCAAGGTGATCAACTGGGTGGTGGCAGCACCACTTGGGCATTTCTGAATGATTCATCTGTCCTTGACCCATTTCCTTTTGGCTTCTAGCCCGGTTTTGGGGCTGAGACAGCTTTGATTGTTCTGCTAGATAATCTCAGACTACAAATGTACACGGGGTAATTCTTTGATAATTCGGCTAGAATTAGTGGCGTTTGATACTGTAGCCCATTAATTATGATTAAAGTATTTGGGAAATGAAGTGTGCACGTGGAGGTGGGGGTTACAAGGGCTGTCCTTTTTATCAGACTGAATATAAAGAGTTTCCATCGGAGACTGGATCATCTATTTAAACCGCTAATACAGGCTTCCTCAGGACCCTGTCCTCTTGCCATTTTTTTTATTATCCATATGAACCATTGCCTAGGATTATCCATAGTTTTGGTATTGAGGGTGTCATCAGCAGGCCTTGAGCCAGGTAGGGTTATCAGCTCTAGTTTGGGAAATTCCTGGACATTTGGGGGTGGAGCCTGGGGAGGGACCTCAGCAGGGTATAAATGCCATAGTGTCCATTCTCCAAAGCAGCCATTTTCTCCAGGGGAACTCATCTCTGTAGTCTGGTGATCATTTGCAATTCTGAGAAATCTCTAGGCTCCATCTGTGGTTCAGCAACTTTACCAGAGCCTGAAATGTTTTGGGATAAGAGGAGACATGTGGAAACTGAATCCTGACTGAACGGAGGGGGTGTAGGTTGGGAAAAGTTGATGCTTTGGACAGGATCGACTTGTCCGCACTGCACAAGGTTTGGCTATCATTAGCTATGTAAGGAAAGGGTTGCATCCTGCTCCCTCGGTCAGCTTTGGCCCTCAGTACCCAACCCAATGCCTGTGGGGGAGTCAAATCTGAAAGAGGAGGGAGTATTGCTGGCACCCTGCAAGTAAGGCATGCACACTCACCCCCACAACTTTTGGCCTCTCAGAAGGAGAACGCTTCCTCTCAGAGATTGGGAGTCTCTCCAGCTACCACTCTAACTGTGGCCAGCCCCTCTCCCCCCCAGCCACTTCCAGTCAGCTTCTATGATGACAGTGGCATCCTAAAGATGAGTCTTTCTAGAGTCCCCCCCCCCACTACCTCATGGCAGCCTCCAGGATCTCTTCATCCCTGGAAAGCCAATCAGGTAAAGAGTCTGTGGAGGCCTTCTAGGTGCAACCCTTTTTGATGGATAAACACAATGTATTTGTTGCTCAAAGCTTTTGTGTTCATCTTATCCATAACTTGTCTTGCCTTCTTGACCCAGCAATGCTGCTCTATGCATCTGTGATTTCTAGACTAGATTACTGTAGTGTGCTGTTTGTGGGGCTGCCCTTGAAGATGACCTGGAAGCTTCAGAATGAGGGCTGCCCGTTCATTGAATGGGACTCTTAATACTGATGATAGAGGAGAGTCCTATTCAATGAACGGGCAGCCCTCATTCTGTGGCATTCGCTCCCAGTGGCATTCGCTCCCAGTTGGCTTCCAAGCCCAATTCAAGATGCCAGTGCTGCCCTTTTAAAGCTCTTTTTGGCCTAAGATCCATATGGTTGAAGGACTGCCCTTCCCTGTGTGAACCTTGTGCTAACTTTGGTCACTTGGTTAATCCTTATAGGCAATGCCTTGGTTACAACTGGCTCACTTCATGGCTACTCATTTGAGAGCTTCGTCCATTGCCTCCCTCACCCTGCGGAATGGACTCCCAGAGACAATCTTCCTTTGCATCCTTCAAGAAGGGCAGGCAGATCTGTTCTAGATGAGCTGATCCCTGGAGAGGTGGCACAAAAATGTTCCAAATAAAGAAATAAATATTGTTCTCAAGGGCTTTGTGAACTGAGTTTGCTGTGGAATTGAACATGGAGGATTGTAATGTTGGTAGACTGACTCTTCTGTGCTTATCTTGATGCTTAGATTGAACTGCTTGTTAATTTGTTTTAGCATGTGTGGCAAGCCAGCCTGAGTACATGTGTGCTGTGCCTTTTACCCTGCAGAAGAAGGACGTGCGCATGTTGCGCTTCATCCAGGAGGTGAACACCACGACCCGCTCATGTTCCCTCTGGGACCTGGAGGAAGACACCGAATACATTGTGCACGTACAGTCTATCAGCATCCAAGGCCAGAGCCCAGCCAGCGAACCCGTCCACTTCAAGACCCCCCGGGAAGCTGAGAAACTGGCTTCCAAAAACAAAGGTCAGTGAGGAAGAGGGCTGGACCTCAAACAGGGTGGTGGGTGGTCTGCAGAGCTGACTGCAGAGGAGAACAGCTGACATACGGCCCAGTGCCAAACATTCTCCCTTTGGGATGGAGCATTCAAGAAGGCCAGAGGCAGCTGAGAAGAGCCTACTTTTGCATGTCTCAGGTTAAGGGGACCCACTGAGGGTGACTTTCTTCAGGACTCCTCCAAAAATCCCAGAAGAATTGTGGGGCTAGGTGGGTTACTGAATAACAACAAAAATTGTGTGCTTATATACTGCTCTTCTAGACAAATTAGTGCCCCACTCACAGCAGTGAACAAAGTCAGTGTTGTTATTATTATCCCCGCAATACAACTGGAGTTCTGGGGCTGAGAGGAGTGGCTTACCCAAGGCCACCTGCAGAGCTCATGGCAGAAGTGGGAGTCGAACCAGCAGAGTGCTGATTTGCAACCCAGCCACTTAACCACTACACTACAGCAGCATGGACGGAGTATCCACGGACCTGGGAAATGGCACTTTTAAACTGGAACCCTTCATCAGGGCTGCCCAATATCTGCCTCCCTCTCTACAAGCATTCCTCCACCACCCCATCCAGAATGAGTGGTCAAGCTCAGAGGGCCTGCACTAGGAGACAACATCAGGCGGAAGCCTTGACCTCTGTGCCCTGTTGGTTGGCCCTCCATGGCCACTGCTTGCCCGCTGTGTGAAATAGGACCTCTGGTCTGATCCAGCAGGGCTCCTTTGATGTTCTTATGAGCTGAGCCTTGCCAGGTCTTTACGTATCAGGACACTGCAAAAAGATTTCCAGGCTCTGCTTTGAGGAAAATCTTACCTTCACAGGATTCAACAACTGTTTTGTGCCAATCCGATTTGGACCTAGCAATATGTGTTGCTGTGGAAGGGGCATGAAACTGATACTCAGCCACACAGCAGCTGTGTGGGATGGCTATTAAAAGGTAAAGTCCATTTGGGCTCAAATGGTCCCTGCCACAGCTGCCATTTTCCTGCATTGAAACAACGCTGTGAGGGAGTCCTGCCCACACACACACTTTTTGCTGCTCGATGTACACAGAATGTTCCACACGGAGTAGCAAAAATGGAGAAATAATCCCCACTCGGGCTGTTTTGGCATGGGGAGAATGGCTTGGGGAGAAGGCAGGACACTTCCTCCCCCATGGTGTAGGTTTGCCAGGCCCCCTCTACCTATTGATGAGTGTTGGGGGCAGGGCGACAGCAGACACTTACCACTCCACACACACAAGTGTGCATGTAGCATCTTTTGATGACAGCACATTGATACGACTGGAAGCACGGCATTGCACCAGGAGTGACTCTTTAGGAGTCAGCCCAAAACAGTGTTTTCACACTGGACGTTGCACCAGAATTGATGACATCGGCTGGGGATGCAGGCAAGTTCTTGCACCTTTTCCCTGGCTTGCCTGCTGATGATATGTGATCTCCGAGTGGCCTGCCTCTTCCCGCCTCCTGCCAGCGAATGTTGGGCAGAGGCAGGAATCCCCAGGAGATTGTCTGCCATGAGCTGGCACCTGAGAACTCTACTGTGGTGGCATTCCAAGCCCAAACAGGCTCCCCTTAAAAAGCTATTTCCCACAGCTGCAGTGTAGCTATGGGGAATATGGCCTCTTTAAAAACACAGACATATAATTTGGCTTGACTTGGGAGTGACATAGAAAACAGCGGGAGGCTGGTAGTGGTACGACTCAGTGTCCATTTCCCCAGTGAAACAAATAGCAGCTTCCTGGAGCTGAATCAGGCACATTGGAGGGGCGGTATGAGCCTCTTTTCTCTGTGCGCCACCCTCTCAATCCTGATTGGTCCCCCTCACACTTGGGAAGCATGGTGCTTCTAGAACAAGTCCATGGCCCAATTTAGGGATGTCCCCATGAAAAATGTAATGTGAAGAATACAGATGAATAGCGGAGGCTGGCTCTCTAGTCCAGAAACCTGCAACCTGTGAATTTCTCCAGAACCCTCTGCAAACACGTTGCTGAAGTCTCGCCCCCCCCCCCGAGCCCCTTGCAGGCTGGAAATGGCTCTAAGTGTCTTTTTCCTTCTCTCCCTCCACATGCAGATGAGGTGACCATGAAGGAGATGGGAGAGAAAAATCAGCAGCTGCGAGCAGGAGAGATTCTCATCATTGTGGTGGTCTTGTTTATGTGGGCAGGTTAGTAGGAGTCCCTGCATGTATACATACATACGCAAGGCAAGGCGTATGCCTAGCGATTTAAAAAAATTATCTATTTTTATTTTATTTATAGTCCACCTATCTCACTGATGCTCAAGGCAAATTACATAGAGATTAGCACAGTCAAGATCAAGGACATTTTAATAAACATCGGATAAATAAATGCAAGTTTACAAAGACATAATGTTAGCAAAAATCCATTACAGAGTTGAAGAAATGCTGAAACAGAGCATAAGCAATTCTCAGACCGACATTAGATAACATAGAACTACCCAGTAGGATCATACTTAAAGCAATAGGTAGTACATAGGTGGTGATGATGGAGAACGATAGTGAAGAGTGCCGTCAAGTCACAGCTGACTTATGGCGACCCCTGGTGGGATTTTCATGGCAAGAGACTAACAGAGGTAGTTTGCCATTGTCTCCTTCTGCAACCTTGGCCTTCATTAGAGGTCTCCTATCCAATTACTAACCAAGGCTGAACCTGCTTCTGTGATCTGACAAGATCAGGCATACCTGGAGAACATACTTAAAGCAACAGATAGGATGTAAGGCAACGTAGTGGTGAAGTCTGTGGTCCCCGACTCTTTAGTGAAGCATCTCTTTGAGGCCACCTCCTTACAATACAGCCCTCCTATCTAGGTTGTTTTCAAAGTGAGCATGAGTGTTGCCTTCACATACACAAGCACACACACAATTCTGTATGCATGCCTGTTGCATACTTAATGCTAGGCATCAGAATAAGGTAGCATAGTTTAAAACAGGAGCACAGTTTAATAAGTTAAGTTTCTCTGTGTGGGTCTGCAGTAACAACTTCCTTTTTCTCTGTTCTTGCTCATACTGAGTCCTGGAGTGGATTTGGACAGTATAAACACTGGCCCGGATGAAAGTAACAGACTTGCCACAAACACCACCATGTCCAACATGGGTTGGGTTAGAGATGTCATTTCACCTAATTCCTGACTACTAAGAACCTAGAATATAGTGCGTGGAGACGGATGAATGATCTTAAGTGGTCCTTGGGTGTTTCATCTCACCAAATTCCGGTCAACCAGTAGGCCTGCCAACTCCAAGTTGGGGGAAATCCTGGAGATTTGGGGATGGAATCTGGAGAGGGAGGAGTTTGAGGAGGGGAGGGACCTCAGCAGGATATAAATGCTATAGAGGCCGAATCCACACTTCTCTACCCTCCGGTTTTCCTGCACATTCATTGCACTGGATTCTATCCCGCAATGTCCCAGGCTGTGTTCACGTTCCCTTTTTTACTGAGTCAGCGTCACGCTATGCTTCATTCACATCCCTGGGAGAAAAGCGGGATAAGGGGCGGGTCTAGATCCGCCGTCACTAATGATGACATGACTTTTTAAAAAATTTAATGAGATTGCCGCTATATTGATTTTCCTCTGTATTGAAAATCCGTTTGATTCATAGAAAACACCACAATGCATTGCACAAGACCGAAGTAGCATTTTATGTTGGTCAGAGACCCCCCAGGAGAGCACAATAGGTCACTGAAAAAGACTGCAGGCATTGGTGAGGCACAGGTGTTCGAATGGCCAATTACCGCAGACTACTGTGTTACCACTCAACTGTATTTATAGGATAGTGATTTTTCACTATACCGATAATTTAATTAAAAAAAAAAACTAGAAAGAGTCAACCTTTGCAGCCACAGTCTGCTTATCAGAAATGACCTAGGCTGTCCTTCGGCAGTAAAATGTTATTCACTGTAATAAAAATGGCACCACCACCCCCGATGCCTCCACGGGCTTTTTACAACGGCACTTCCCAAACCGCTTGGGAATCGAAACGGGATTGCGCAATAGCACTAGGAAAGCACCCTTTAAAAAAATAATAGACCAGATGGGGGTGCGGGCGTGCCTCGAACAGAGTTGGGACCATAAGAATTGCTTATGGTGTTCTGGAAAGGCAAGAAACAAGGAAGGGGGGGTAGTAAAGAGGGGGCGGTCTCTTTGTGAACCGCTTCTATTTGTTCACATCCATGGTGAGAACTGCGCAAGAGAAGCGTTGGAAAGCATGACAAACTTGTCTGAGGCGCAGCGCAACAGATGCGAAAGAATGGCGGGATTGAGGTGAGAGTATGTGAACAGCTCTCTGAGAAGCGCATAAATGGCGGGAAAATAGCAGCAAACTTGAGCCGTGTGGATTCGGCCCGAGTCTACCCTCCAAAGCTGCCATTTTCTCCAGGGGAACTGATCTGTGCTCTCTGGAGATCATCAGTAATTCTGGGAGATCTCTAGGCCCCACCTGGAGGTTTGCGATCCTATGCTTATTGGCTAGGCAAGCGGCCTTCATGGTTTTTGGAGGTTCTACTCCAACCAAAATGAGGCTCTGAAATCAAGGCAAAGTGTATACCAGAGCAGCATCGTTGGTTGCAGAATCCCTCTTTCTGAGTTTGACAGGTTTCTATCCCTTGTTGCTGCAAAGGAAAGCTTGAAGTCTGTGAGTGACGCCTGCTGAAGTCTGATAAACCAGCAAGATTTAAATAAGAGTCCCCGTTGGATTTCAGCACCCAAAAAAACCTCCTTGCTTCTTCCCATAATGAATGGGACCAGAGTAAATGATGCAAAATTGTAAAAACAACTAGAATAATTTTTGTTCAGTTTGTATAATATGTTTATGTCACATAATCAAGCTTTTCTTGATGCACAATTTTGATGATTTTTAGCATGGTGTACACCCAAGCCTGATTTTTTTACCTTTCCTTTTTGCTTTATTGTTTGTTTGTTTGTTTGTTTGTTTGTTTGTTTGTTTGTTTGTTTGTTTGTTTGTTTGTTTGTTTGTTTGTTTGTTTGTTTGTTTGTTTGTTTGTTTGTTTGTTTAACTTCTGTCCC
This sequence comes from Eublepharis macularius, assembly GCF_028583425.1. Classification (NCBI taxonomy): domain Eukaryota; kingdom Metazoa; phylum Chordata; class Lepidosauria; order Squamata; family Eublepharidae; genus Eublepharis; species Eublepharis macularius. The sequence goes on along the minus strand of NC_072804.1, from coordinate 37,537,920 downwards.
ACCCTCCCCACAAGCAAGCTCAGGGTAGGATACAACAATAAAACATAATCTACATTTAAAAACATCAGTAAAACAGTGGAATTCCCGTTGATACCACTCCCAGACAGCAGCCGTGCAACCACCCCCTGCCAGTAAAACACAAAAGGGTGGGTAAAAAGAGGGGGAACAAGCCTTTTCGATCAGGTGGTAACTCACATGGGGGGCCAGATGACCAAGCTGTAACTCATATGGGGGGGAAGATGATCACATGGCCCCCCTACCAGAAGGCCGGTTGGGAGGCTTTCCGAATGACTGCTGATCCAGCCTCTACCATATGCCTGGCGGAACATCTCAGTCTTGCAGGCCCGCCTGGGACTGAAATGACACCCCACCACGCACCCCGCCCAGTCCTGAGTGCTGTAGATCTCTTTTCCACTTACTGGTTTTGTCAGATGCCCTTAAGTAACCTGCCACTTGAGAATTCACATTCAGTGCTTTGGCCAGTATTCTAAGGACCCCCAAACTCACCAATCAAAAGTGAATTGTCTCCTGCCCTGCTTTGCAAACAATCTCCAGTTCTCTGTATTTACTGAACCTCATTTCTGAATAACAGAAATGTTAAAAGAACAAATAGGCTAAAGTATCAGAGCATAAAACAGCAGAGGGCCAAAAAACCTTGATCCTCTTACAATTTGTTACCAGGAAAACTTCCTCCAAAGCAAAATGCTTCCCTCTACAAGGTCACAGCAGTGAGCTGAGAGTAGAAAAGGATGGCCAGTCCATGGAAGCCAAGGGTCCAATCCACTTGGAACATCCGCTGTTCAGGTGTCTACCCCCAAACTCCCCCCCCCCACCACTTGCCACACATCCTAGGAGGACTTCTGTTTTAGGCAGTGCTTCCTGGCTAACATTGTGTCTTCCTACACGTGCTGAGGCATCTCGTGTAGAGAGACTCCGTGTCAGTGATTACAAGACAGTGTATGCGAAGTTCTTTGAAGCATAATATCAACACTAAGGGCACATTTGGGATACTTTGACTGTGTCAGTAATCCTGACAGCTGTCTTGTAAAGTAGGCCAGTCTTAGGATCAAATCCAGAGTGCAGATGTGAAGCTGCACCCAAGGGAATCGTGGCCTGCCAGATGTTAGTTCATGGCTGAGATAAGAACTGAATTTGAGATCTCCCTGCTTAGGAGTACACACTGAGCAACCGTGTTCTTCACGTTCTGGCATTTAAAAAACAGGTTCTGGGGCTGACGCCTTGGCTAGAGCCCCCATCTGGCTTGTCTGTCTGAGTCTGCCCAGCATGAGGTAACAAAAATGGAGCTTGCGCTTGTTTGCTTGCTGTGTTCAGTGTGTCCCCAGCTCCATTCGACAGCTGCTTTGGTGGTATAAAACATTTATGAAAGCAGAAAACTTCTCCCCATGAGGTTTGCGATCGCTTTAGCTGGAGGGGAGCTTGAGGGAGGGAGGGAAGGAGAGAAGGGGCAAGCCACTTCAGGTGAGCCAAGCACAGAAGAACAGCAGTGAGGAAGCAAATTGTATCACCCATGTCCTGCTGTGGGGGAACTGCCCCCGTCCATTTCTCCCCTTCTGTCCTCCAGCTGAAAGATTTTTTGGTTCACCTCACATGATATCTACACAGATCTGTGAGGCAAACCAATCCAAATGGTGTGGCTAAGATGCCCCCCCTTCTGAGGTTGCAAATGTGAGCATACTGAACAGTCTCACCTAGGTGGAGTGGGGGGGGGGCGTTGTATTAAAAAATTATATTAGTATATTTTAAAATTACTCATTGACTGTTTAAATGATTGCCATTCTGCACTGAGGAATAATTTAAGACCCTCTCTTTTTCTTGTCTACCAGACCACACGTATGGAAAATGGCTTCTAGATGGCTTCCCCAAGCACGTCTAATTGTACGCTGCCTCTCCAATTCAAAATTGTAGTATATACATCTGAGGGCTAAAACCCACTTCATCAGATACAAGATTATGACCAATTCTCTCTCTCTCTCCCTCTCTCTCTCCATCATTTAATGTATTCCTTGCTGTGAAATCTCCCATTTCTTATCCACTGAATTTGGTCTTCCAGTTCCTCCTTGTATGCCAGAACTGTGAATCCGAAACTAATGGGCTCAGGGAAGGGATGTCTGGGGATGATTCACAACCTCTTCACAAAGGGCACAGAGGCTTGGAGGCAGCAGCGCCCGTTTTCTTGTAGAAGGGGCCACTGGGAATGTCATCCGCAGCTGTCACGTTGTGTTTGCAAGCTGCAGGGAGAAAGGGTGCTTATTCAAGCACACTGAAGTGCCGAGGCTACTGCAGAAGATGCTTCTGTCTCTTTCATTTGTCACCAATGCCCAGGCTTTATTCCACACAGACCTAAGCAAGGCAAAGAAATTTTCCATTGTTCTGCTCTTTGTATTTCCCTCCTTCTCAGGGCAGATGCAGGCAGACAGAGGGGTCTGCCTTTGTCTCTATGGCGCAAACGAGGCTCCAGGATGTCTCGGCTTAAAGTAGCATCAAGTCACCTGAGGGGTGAGCTGCATGGCCCCTGACTTCTCTGTCCTGGCAGGAGCAGCTCTACATGCTGGTTCTGCACAGGGTTTTTCACGGATATCTGCCTTCTGGACTGGAAGGCTCTGCTTCTGATTGGCTGAACTATCAAGGCAACTGCACTGAGTTTGTCAACATTCCGGCTTCTCAAGGAATGACAGTGTTCAAAACGTTTTGCAGCCCAGCTTCTGAAGATATTGCTTCGGCCAGGATTCAAACCCAGTTTGGACAAGTATAAAAACCATATGCAGTAGCAGCTTTGTGGGGCAGGCTGAGAAATGTGCAATGGTCCCAAAAGAAGGGGAAGGAATGATCAGGGAGCCTGAAGGAAGGCTGTTGAAGAAAGGGTTGCCATTTCCAGGTTAGAAAATTCCTGGAAATTTGGTGTGGGGTAGAGCCTAGGGAGGGTGGGGTTCGGGTTAGAGTTAGGGGAAGGGAGGAACATCAGTGGCGTATCATGCCCTAGAGTACCACTGTCCAAAGGGGCCATTTTCTCCAAGGAACTGATCTCTGTCATCTGGAGAGCTGTTGTGACCAGTTGTTTGGCAACCCTAGGTACAATTAAGGTTAGTGGATCAACAAAGAAGGCATAGAAGGCAAGGTTTAATGGAAGCAAAGGAAACTGGAGGGAAAGCACAAACTGAAGCAAGAGGAGGGTCTCTTAAGAAACATCACAATGCTTACAGTTGGCGGGATGGGGCTGAGAGAGGTGCAACAGGGAAATTCTGCAGGCTGAAGAAACACAAAGACTAGAGGCATCAAGATGTAAATAAAATTGGGCCAAATTCTTCTCCGGGGCTTACAAATTGGGGCAAGCACTATCCACTGTTTGGTGGACAGGGAACTGTGTGGCCAAGAGTCAATGGGGCAAGGAGGTGCTAGTCCCTGAGAGGAACAGCATATTGACGTGGGCCAGGAAGGCCAAGAAACAGGGATAGGGGATGTCTTTCACACGTATTGCCTCCAATGGGTCAGGAGGACCTGGAGACTCCAAAAGTCCTTCTAGCATCTAATGTATATAATCAGTCTATAATCTGACTGAGAATGTGCAAAGGCAAGTTTGGGGAGCAGATTTGTTTCAGCATTAAAAGGTTGCATAGATAGTTGAGAAACCAGTTATTGCCCGTTTATCCATCTCATCTTTAAAAAAGAACAATTCATGTGACAGTGAGTTTCTTAGACTGTGGTATAATGGTATGATGAAGCATTTTCTTTTTAATGCCTTTTTAATCAGCTGATTTAACTTTGCTAGACAACCTGAGTTTAGAGGGAAATAGAAAAGAGTCCAGGAGCACCTTTAAGACTAACCAACTTTACTGTAGCATAAGCTTTCGAGAACCACAGTTCTCTTCGTCAGATGCATGCATCTGACAAAGAGAACTGTGGTTCTCGAAAGCTTATGCTACAGTAAAGTTGGTTAGTCTTAATGGTGGTCCTGGACTCTTTTATTTTGTTACTACAGATTAACATGGCTAACTCCTCTGGATCTATGAGTTTAGAGGAAGTACATGATGCCCCACACCTACCTACCTACCTACCTACCTACCTACCTACCTACCTACCTACCTACCTTCCTTCCTTCCTTCCATCCACCCCCCCATCCCTCCCATCATTCACAGTTTTAAAAATTCACCGTATTTAGTTCCCTAAGCTTTAAAAGGGCTTTTGGCAGAGGATCTACTGCTTCACATTTCCCATGTTTCTCTCCACAGCTTGATGCTAATAGAGGAGCCATTGAGAAAAGGTCCCTAAGACCTGGCTCTCTGTCTGCCAAAGTCCCATCTTGGAGCACCACAAGAGCAAATACTCCATGGAATCTGAGCTTCCCCTGCTGGGAAAACCATGCCAGTAATGTAACCTATGACATTTTTTCTTCCCATTAGGGGTGATTGCCCTGTTTTGCAGGCAGTACGACATCATCAAAGACAACGAGCCAAATAACAACAAGGAGAAAGCCAAAAACACGTCTGAAAGCAGCACCCCTGAGCATCAGAGTGGGGGGCTCCTGCGCAGCAAGGTGAGAAGGAAGCAACAGTCCGTACCCAAATACAAGCTCTGAACAACAACCCCCCAATGAAGAAGTCCTGGGGAAATTTGCAAGCCCAGAGCAAGACATTGTGTGGGAGTGGCAACTGGCCATCACATATCAGTCCAAAACAGCAGAATCTAATTGCATATAGTCTAATGCAAGGGTCCCCAGCCTTTTTGTGCCTGTGGGCACCTTTGGAGTTTTGGCATTTTGTAAAAACGGCCCAGGTGTGAGTAGGATAGAGCATTACCTGTGGATTGTCTGACTCCAACCTGGCCAGTGGGAGTACAGGAGAAAGCAAGGGATGACTGTACAGCCTTCTTTGACTAAGTCTGAGCTAAATAGCTGCTGGGGCTCAGCTTGGTTTGTCCCTGGCAGCCAGCAGCCCTCCAGAGCAGCAGTCCATGAGGAACTTTCTCAATAAGCTAAAGGGTCATTATGCTCCAGTACCACAGCCCTGGTCCAGATTGCTCCCCCTACACACACACAGCAGCTACATCCAATCTCAGACCTACAAGGCCTTGCCTAGCTGTCCATTTATCTTGGGATAAGAACCTGGGGGTGCCCCTGTAGAGGTGCCAGGCTTCCATTCAGAACTGCAAAACTGAACCAGTGAGTCATAAGAAGCTTTGTTAGTGAGGCTGAAGGCTCCAGGGATGCTTCGTTCTTCTTGGAGGCTGTGCGTGGCTGCCATTTGGAATGAAAAAAGTATCAAAGATGGCCTTTTCTTTGAACAACAAGGAGCATCGTAAATTGTCGGTTTTATCTCATGTGTTTTCTGTCAGTGTCGCCAAAAGGAACCCTTTACAATGTTTAGCTGATGAATGGGTTAGATGAAGTGACTAAAAACCTTTTGAGGAACTAAACTGCTGTTCCTGATCTGTCCGTCTTTAAAACAAACAAACAAGCGAGAGGTACTGTTTTCTACTTGCAAAACTAGAACTGGCTAGCACTGCTGTAGAAGAGGCATTCTCCCTTCGCTTCCACTCTGGAGGGATGCCTGCTCAAAGAGGGCACTTGCAGCATTACATGCATGCACAATCTAGAAACAAGCAAAATGCCTTTTCTTCAGAACAATGCAAATGTAGGCAGATTTAATATGAGGTCTACAGGTGTTCTGGCTCCTGTAAGGTTTCTTTCTGGCCTCTGATGGCAGGAAGGGGGAATGAAGGTTCAGGGCAAAGCTGCAACAGAATCTCCCTGAACCTTTCCTGGCTTTTTATCAGTGGCTCCCACAAGGCAGCCACTGCTTGCTAGGGGCCATGGCTTCTCTTGTTTCTGGCACCTGGCTGTCTCCTCGCTGGCCCCTTCCGATTGCTTGTGCCAGTGGCATAAATCTCTCCTACCTTTAAACAGTCAACTGAAACACAATTAACAAAAATGTTTTAATTTTTTTAAATGCATATCGATCTTATCTCTGAGTGGTTTGCAACCTTGAGTTGTAGGATGGCAGGCCTGGTGACTCCCTTGTTTCTGATGGTGGCATTTTTTTACTCGGCTATTCCAGGTGTAAACCTGGGCTGGCTTCCTCTAGCTTTTTCATGGTTGACTCAAGGGCTACCCTTTGTGGCAAAAATGGATGTCAAATTTGCTCAGATTGCTTCGATATCAAATACCTGACAGTTCAATGCCCAGTTCACTTCCAGCCCAAACTCCAGAATCACCCCCCTGCTCTGTCTTATTTCCTTCTCTCTCTCTCTTTTAGTTTCCAAAAAACAAGCCCTCAGTGAACATTATTGAAGCATGACAAGAGTGACGGATGGACTCCTTTTCTCTCCCTCCCTCCAAGATTTGGCAACTGGGGAAGTGGATATTGTCAGAATATTGTTGGAAAGAGACCTGACTAGGTGCAGACTGCCAGGCACCAACCTCCATCTTGGCCCTGCAAAAAAAAAAAAAGCCAACAATCCCAACTTAATGCAGAGAAATTCTGGGAGGACCAGTAGGCATAGACTATATATGGAAAAAGGAACACTTCCATGAAAAAGGCCCATTTGGCAGTTCAGAGTTCTCCCCTCCCCGGTTGTGCAGCTGTTCACCAACCAATGTTCACCTGTTGGCATGGCTAGTAGGGGTGTAGTCTTTCACTGTGACATTCTCTGTCTTGCTCTCCTGCAACACATCTGTCTCTTGGGAAATGTTCCTTTTCATTGCTAATTTGTTTGCCATGTACCATGGCGCCACATAAAGCAACAGGTGCCACTGTGGACCCTCAGCAAGGACACTGCTGCTGCTTCCACCTTCATGACAATACTGAAGGATGCCCTTTCTCTTGACCACAGACCGCACCAAGGACTTGGGCTGTAAATTCCACTCCAAAGTCGTGCCGTTTTTGTGTTTTTAACATAAACAACTATTTGCAGGCGTTTGGTTTTATGTCTTTTTTTAAAAAAAACCCAGAAGCACAATGTTCTGTGCCTGGCTTCTTAGGAGCTCACTACCTGCTTCTCATGGGTTATTGTAAGCCAGGGGTCCCAACATTTTTGAGCCTGCGGGCACATCTGGAATTCTGACAGTGGTGGGCGCAGCAACAATATGGTTGCCACAAAATGGCTGCTGCAGGAGGTGCAACCAGCCACAAAATGGCTGCTACAGCTTACCTTCAGTCATACAGTGAAGATCTTTGTGTTGTGGAAGCAATTTCTGCCAAAGCAATGTTTTTAATCAGAAGCCATGCTTTGCAAAAACCCCACCTGGATCCAAACACTTGGCACACAACAGAAATGGTGTTGGCAGGCACAATGGTTGGGGACCCCTGTTCTAAGCAATTGCAAGTTTCCTATTATCCTCCCAAGTTTAGTGTATTGTATTTCACTGCCTCCCACCCTACTTGTTAATCAACAGAGAATGCAACAACACAAAGCCCAACTCTGTGGCACAGTGAGGTCTGACAGCTCCCAGAGAAAAGAATCAAAGCACCAGTTCTTTAGGGCTTTTTTTCAGCGGGAACACAGCGGAACAGAGTTCTGGCACCTCTTGAAAATGGTCACATGGCCGGTGGCCCTGCCCCGATCTCCAGACAGAGGGGAGTTTAGATTGCCCTCTGCGCTGGCAATCTAAACTCGCTTCTGTCTGGAGATCAGGGGCGGGGCCACCAGCCATGTGACCATTTTCACCCAGGGCGATTTAAACTTTTAAAAACTCCCCCCCCTTGTTCCAGCTGACCCAAATTGATGTCATTGTGCAGTCCTCTTTTCCCAGAAAAAAAGCCCTGCTCTTGAGATGTCAGAGCCACATTTGCAGGATAAATCTGTATTGGTTCTGTATGACTTTAATGGTCATGGCTTCTCCTAAAGAATCCTGGGAACTGTAGTTTTGTAAGGTCAGAAGAATGATAAAAACCAGACAGTAGCCTTGCTTGATCAAACCAAAAATCCAAATAGACCAATGTCTTGTTTCCCAGCTGTCTCTGGAAGCTAGGGTTGCCAACCTCCAGGTAGGGCCTGGAATGAAAACTGACTACAGAGATCAGTTCCCCTGGAGAAAAATGAAGGCTTTGGAGGATGGACTCTCTGGCGTTATCCCCTCTTGAGGTTCCACCCAGCTAGCTGCATGGCTGAGTGAAGATTTGAACCTGCATTTCCCACATTGGAACCCAACATTCAAGCTGCTCTGCCACAGTTGTCCACAGATTTGCATGTGAGAAACCCATCACATTTCAGATTGAAGTGCTGTTTTATAACTCCGCCCCCCTCCACAGAGATGGATTGGGTGGAGTGTCTGCATTGCATCTTCTTCCTACTAAAAAGAGTCTAAGACATGCCCCAGTGCTTGGTTACTGTTCCTTTCTTACTGCCATAGATACTGCAACCACCACATTTCTATTTTTGACCTTCTCCCTTTCCCTTTGGTAGAGGCTAGAGAGGCTGAAAGCTTATCCTCTCTGTAGGTGGCTGTGCTTTGGCAGGCTCACATGGCAGAGGTAGAGGCCCAACTGGGAAAAACATGGAATTTTGTTGTGCTCCATTATCATTAGTTCATATCGCTCCAGCATGCTATTGCATCCCCAGTGGGAAGGATTGCTAATTGCAGGGTCTAGTGCCAAGATGGATTGATCCAAGCAAGGTTCATAGAACAAACCTTCCGCTGGGCATGGCTGGGAACAAGCTGCTGAAAGGTCAGGGTTCAGGGCTCACTTGGCTACCTCCAGTGCTTTTGGGGTCATCAATATTTGCCAGAGGCAGGCTTGAAAACAACAAGCATAGCACCAGGGAGAAGAGAATGAGCTGTGAGCCAGACAAAGGTGTGCCATTTGTGTTTAGGGCCCCCTGCTTGTGTGCAAGAAGACCAAAAAAGAGAAATTTTCATGCCTAAATATCTGCACGTCAGGACCAGGGACAGAAAGAAGGGGGCAGATGACTTATCTCAGCCACAAACTCAGCGGGTGGCCTTATGCAAACCACTCATTCCTAGCCCATTCTCCCATCTGGGAGCTTCTAGTACTCACCTACCATACAGAACTGTTGCGAGGACAGCAGAAGTAATGGACGTGATATGCTTTGAGATTTGCAAATTGCTGCATAAATGCTCAGTATTATTCTTGGATGTTGCCATGACGAAACCACAAGCTCCCCCATTATGTAGTCATACAACAGCGTTTTTTCCTGCTTCCTCACCCTTGGCCCATCATCCCACCTCACCGTATTTTAGCTGGGGAAGAGCCATGTCTGTATACAAAGAGCCTGTTCCTGGCTCTGTGATTGTGCTGACCTGCTTGTTCAAACAAGTGTTGCTGCACAGATGGCTAAAACAGCACTTCAAGTATTCGATGTGCATGAAATCCTGTTCTGGCCAGGGCCCTCGCTCAAGTTGCAGATGAGATGCCTGTGTGTGATAATGTTGCATGACTCTAATTCACAGTGCACACCTGGTTGCCCCAGAAGCAAGCAAGACATTTCCTAATCTCATTCCTCTTTGATTCTTACTAGAAAGGAGACTGGAAGCAAATTTGCTGCTTGAAGAGATAAAGGTTCTTTTCTGTGATAACTTAGGGCCAAGCTACAAGGCGAAAATGACACTTGAACGGCAAGTGAACAGGCTCACATGTATTCCTCCCTGTTCGCTTGCCCTTCACTCGATCACTACATGTAGCTTGGCCCTTAGAGCAATACACTGTGGTTTTTATATTTACAATGAAGCTCCTTGGCATGTAACTCCAGCAGACTTGCCAAGGTTGGTTGCCCTTGAACTGGCCTGTCAGGGCATTTTTGGAAAAGGAAGGGGCTTTCTTATCCAGATTTCTAAGGTTCATAAAAGAATCAGAACTTCTTTTATCTGGAAATTGGATTATTCTGGACCCATCCCAAGTCCACTAATCTGCCCCACATTCCAAATTTACACTCATTGGAAATCTAACACACATACAGATACATCACCTGACTTAGAATTCTTGGGACTATACAGTTTCAGACAGAAGGAATTCCTATACTGAAGTCGGCATCCCAACTCTTTAAATCTAGCATTGCTGATTGAAACCCAGAGATTAACAAGGATACCACAGATACTTCTGTAGGCAAGCTTATAAACACCCAGGAGATGATAATCGGATCCGTTTTCCTGCTGAACAACTCTGTAACTGTGCAATAGCTGTAGTGGTGGTGTTTTGTTTTCTTGCCTTTTGAGGAGGGCTTCTGCATCTGTGCAGTAGGCAAGGTAATTCTGCCCAGCAGGACCATGGATGGTCATGTTGGGGAATTAAATGATGGGGGGGGGCGCTACATCACCCATACAGCTGCAAGATACACATACACAAGAACTGATGACAGATTTAAATGCAATAGTAAGCGTTTTTTTAAAAAAAAAACAGCTTGTTTCTAATTGCTGATTTGCTCACTGTTTGTTTATATGATTGTCTACCAAGCAGCAAACAGTGACAACACGTCTATGTGGGAGGGAAAGAAGAGGAAGTCAATTGGGCTGAGGATGTGCGTGTGTGAAAACGCTGTCATTTGCACTGTACTGTACCTTTGGTGGTGAAAAGTGCCATCAAGTCACAGCTGACATATGGCATCCCCTGCTGGGATTTTTGAGGCAAGGTCAGCCTTGGCTAATACTTGGATGGGGCACCACCACGGAAGTCCAGGGGCACTATGTAGAGGCAGGCAATGGCAAGCCACCTCTGTTCAACACTTTCCTTGAAAACTCTATGGGGTCAACATAAGTCAGCTGCGACTTGACAGCACAAAAGAAAGGAAGCATGAAACAACTCATTGAAATATCTACACTATTTAGTGGATGAGGCAACAACCTTAGATCAAATTCACATGTGCCACATTTTATAACCCCCGGTAAACCAGTAAGGGGTTTTAAAAACAATTCTATATGTTAAAAAAGGCAGTTCTAAACAGATTTGCACTGAGCTTCTCAATTGAGTTGACAGCCTGCAGGAAGGCTGATTTATACTTTCATTTCAGCCTTCTAACACTTTGCAACACAAGTGTGATTTCCGTCTAATACAGCTAATTGCTGGCAGACAATTTGACTCATGCAGTTGAACAAGGGCCTCCCACCCCACAACGTACTGTTATTTTAATGGACAATTTAAGGAAGTAAATAGCTCTGAACTGCGAGACTCCCACACCATTTCCTCCCCAGCAAGGCATTGTGTGCAAAGTCAGTGACACAAGGGGGCAGTATGGAGAACAAAACCACAGCTCAGCAAGGCTCCCTTCCCTTCACACCTTGAAATTATGCTACATCCTGTACTTTGAAAAGCCTATGATTCCCCCCACAAAAAACATTTGCCCTCCCTGGAAATTCTCTTGTACAAGCCTCATTACGGCCCCGCTTTTGTGCATAGAATTCTACTGGCAGGAGACCCCTATTTGCAGCGGCTTGAGTGACAGACTAGAAGCTGGGCTAACCAGGTGCGATTCTCTGCTTTGCCAAGGAAGCTTGCTGGATGACCTTGGGCCAGTTGCATACTCTCAACCTATCTCACACAGTTATGAGGAAAAAATGGAGGAGAGTATGATATAAGCAGTTTTGGGTCCCCAATGGAGAAAAGCAGAGTATGAATGAAGTAAAATAAAAATAAATAAATAACAGCTGGCTGAATCGACAGGGCTTCATTTTCCAGCTTTGCTGCCATTAGCGACATCCAACACCTGCCTCATCTCTCTGACTACATGTTCCTCCCACTCTCCTACTCTTTTTTGAAAAGCACTTTTCTTTTGTATGAGCTCAATGACACCTGAGCTGAACAGATCTTCCACTAGACTCAAGTGTTATGCTGTCTGTAGACGAAGACTTATCAAGGAAACACACACAGAGAAAAACCAGCTCTTAATAGCTGTATTCATCCTGCATCTTCAAGGTCTCTGTGTTCAACCACACAGCTCCCAGCTGCAGTTAAAGATCTCAAGCAGCAGGTATGCAGCAGAAATATAACCAAGTGCCATTTCCTAATAGCAAAGCACCGCACAGCAAGAGACATTGACAGAAAGATCAGCGAGGTCAGTGGCCTACAGGGTCAGGCTTTTCTCTCTCATAGAGCCAGAAGTACAGAGGAGGCCTGATTTCCTCTCTCTGTTCCCAAGGAGGCTGGTACCAAATCTGTTTCCAAACAGGGACTCAACACATTTGAAGTCATCACAGACAGCAGGTGTTGAGGGGGGTGGAATACACACACAACAGAAGATGAAGTGCTTCCTATCTAGCCCCTGGATTCTTCTAGACTCCTCCTGCACAAATTTCTTGAGGATTCAAAGCATTCCGTTTCCCACACTCCCCCTTAACATTGGAAAGCACAATAGGAGTGAAGTCAGCAGGCGGCCTCAGGAGAGAGCAACACTCCCTTCGGCCTTGGCAGCGGTGGGGGGGGGGGCAAAGGAACCAGCCCTGTAATGCTTTGTGAGTGGCAGCAACGGGAATCCTTACTTGTATATTGCAACAAATGTTATGGGCACCTGAAAAGCCAGTTATAGATACAAGCAAGCAAGGCTTTTGACTGTGCTTTATAGCTCTGAATTGTGCTCGCTCAGGCATTCCCCGTCAAACCACCAGGAAGGCTCCCAAATGCTCATAGCAGGTTCTTCACAGTTCTCTTAGCTTATGTCTTTTCTGTGTATTTTCGTACAAATAATTTTAAAATCAGCTTCATTAGAGGAAGAGAGGCGGCCAGGAATCCATCAGACTTTAAATCCAAATGTAGTGCTTGTATAAGTTTCGATGCACTTTCTATTGTTGTATCTTTCTTTTTAAATAAAATCTTTACTTTAAAAAAAAAGGAACCCATCAGACTTCTAGGACTGCCTGGCCTATTATGCTGGTTCCACCTCAGAGACTTGGCAGCCAAAGACAGACCTCCAAGGGAAGCTTTAAGGTTAGCAAAGCCACTACCACTTCCCTCCGCCATCTGTACATCTTTTACCATTTGGGGCCACAGCTGAGTCATGAATCATCTGCTTGGTCTGCAGGAAGTCCCAGGTTCAGTCTCCGGCATCTTCAACGAAAATAATCAGCTAGTGGGTGAAGCTTCTTCCCGAGGCTGTAACTGCTATTTGTCAGAGTAGGCAATACGTATTTTGATAGACCAAAGGCCTGACTCCTTTGTTCGCCTTCATGGGTTGGATCCAGGCAACATTTTCCACTAAAGTAAGGCACTTCTGTCAGCACTGCTTTCCTGCTTCCCTACCGCCCACTGCGGTCCACTGATCTCCTCAGAGCGTGGTTCCTGGGAGATAGGGGGCCCTCAGAAATGGCACAAAGGGCAAATTGGGAGTCAGCTGCAGGAAGCAGGAACGGGTGGAAGTGACAGAAAATTCAGAGGAAAATTTAGTTTGGATCTATCCCCATATGCTCAGGATGGCTCTCCCTGACAGAATCAGCAGCTATGAATCAACCTGCGTACACAGACTTTGTCAGAAGCTTTGGAGCTTCTAGGTTCTGGATCAATTACAAAAGAAGGGACATTTCAACAAGGTTGGCTAACGGCATAACAGCGTGAAACATCTAATAGGTTGTCTTCAAGAGTCACACTATCAATTCCTTACCAAGGATTAAGACATCTTTCAAGAGAGCCTGAAAACTGTGCTGGTGAACTGAAAGTCTCACAGAAGTTGGCGGGGGGGGGGGGGGGAGAACAGGGAGAATGAAACGGGAATCATTTTGCATTCATGTAGCAGGTTATACAGCTCCTGAATAAGGAAGTTCCACTCACAGCTCTCCTGGTAAACAGTCATTGATTGATCTACCGTCCCTTATAAATCTGGCCATTTTTTAAAAGCGACCTTCTAGAAACTACTGCTGCATAATAAATTCTGCCTCTCAGATTCATGTTTCTTTTGAAATACTTCCATTTCTTCTGAGCCACCTTCCAAATCTGTTGCTTAAAATGTGTCCATGTTCTAGTGACTAAGAGTAGAAAATAGATGCTGTCTACAGGATTATGCACCCATCACTCAGCTTCTCTTAACTTGAGGACATGGGGGTGAAGATATGAACTGCCTCTACTGCAAATCACTGTGCTTGAGATCTTTAGCGTTTTCCTAGGATGGCTGCTCCTCTGAGGGAGGACTTTGTTTAACACTGGGCATGCCGGCTAAACCACAGCAGAAATGCAATGAACCTGGCTGTGCAGGCCAAGAGGAGAAGGAAAAGAAAGAAAACAGGCATCAATACATTTAAAAGGTACAAATATTTATAAAATATCAGAATGTACTATATCAGGCAGATTGGTGAAAATGGCAGAACTCCAACAAGCAAACAAAACATGAAGGCTGCGGAAGTTAATAGAAAAGGTGAACATTTCTAGCAAAAACAATGACATGCAAAACTGGCCATAAATTACCAAAAAATAATAACATATAATTTAAAAAAAACAGTAGACAGAATTGTCATCAGTTAAACAGCTTTTAAAGTGCAGATCATCCCACCACTTAGATGTCAGCGGCAACTCAGCTTCTAAAAGCTTGGGACAGGGCTACGTTGGAACTTGTCAGGAATGTCTTTAAACCGAAGGAAATGACGCTGGTTCCGGTTCACCCACTGCTTGAGGGTGCACTTCTGGATCTCTCTGTTAGCTCGCTGCGCATAATTCCTGAATTGGGAGGTGGGAGAGAAGCAGGAGAGGAAGGGAGAGAAGCTCTAATGCAAACTGTAAAGCACACACAAGCAGGTAAAAAGATGAAAGCTGGGCAAACACCTGATCCAGCGTTGTGCTGCCAGCAGCAATGGAAACCCAGGAGGAAAGTTTCCTTCCTCTATTTGCCCCCTACATCTTGCAAAAGGCAGTTCCAGTTAGTTATCCCTGCTAACAGACAGCGCTATCTTCTGTGGATGTGATTAATCTTGTTTTAAAGCCATGCAAGCTTCATGTAGTAGAAGTTAATCATCCATTGCTACTGGCCATCATAAATTATTACATTAACCAATAGATTTACTTCTATTAGACTCCAGGACAACACCTGAAACCTGCAACAAGTTATTTTAATCTTTTGCTTGTGTCTCTTTCTGCACTGGGCAGGTTTCCTCTGTGAGGGGCCCAGAGCTATTTGCATGTCACCAAATATCCCTGGTCATCAAGGGAAGAATTTCTGGACTCTGTTCACTGCTCATTTTAAAGCTGTTCAAGTTGACTGGCAACCACCCCATTCCTAGCTTTGCCTCAGGGTATTACTGAGAAGAGCAAACATCAAAACATGCTACAAGTAACAATGTGTGGGGGGAAGGAGTTGATCCAAACAGCCCGTCTCCCCCTCCTTCAAGCCCTATGCCAAAAGCTGTATAAGACTCTTTCAAGCATTACTAGCTGAGACTCAAGGAAGAAGAGCTATTGGAAAACCCTAGAAACTTCTGCTTCCAAGGTAGAAAAGCACTCTTCCAAACAGGTGTGAAAACTCCCCAATTTGCACCCTATTTGTCCTAATCTAAACATGAGACTGGTGAGGTGAAGCATTTCCCCCTGTAACACTGCACAGGCTTAGGACCTGGCTTTAGCTAGACCACAACCCCTGCAAAAGAACTACACAGGCTTTGTTTGCCAGTCAGAGATCCATGGCCCTTGAGGATATTGTGCTGGCAGGCTGAGCAAATGAGAGGCCTTTTGTGTGGTTTACAGAACCATCAAAAGAGGCTCCAGAGCCTGGGCAAAGTCACTTAGACAGCTCTTTTCCTCACCAGCCTCACATCTGGCATTTCCCCCTCAATTACGCGCAATTAAGGAAGTAAAAAATTTCTTAGGCAGGCTGATGCAAGCATTTCCTTTGCTGCAAGGCCTCCGATCCAGGACAGGGGGACATCGTACCTCACGGTCAAGTCTGTTGGGTGCCTAGGCTGCCAGGGGCGATATTCAAAAGCGACCTTCCTCATCAAGGCGTGCAACTCATTCACTTCACCTGCAATTTGACAGAGCAAGAGATTAACCAAGAGATACCATGACCCAGTGTCCACACCTCCATGCCTTCTGCCTCTTCTACACTAGTTCCTCCCTAGCCTACCCCTGCTACCTGCCAGCAGTGAATGCTTGGCACCAGCCACATTCTGGAACACAGGAAGTTAAAACAAGCCATGGCCCTGTTGGGCTAGACTGGTCAACTAAGTTCACAGGTTAGTAAGAAACTACTGTAAGCTACAGCAGAAGTTTTTTACATTTGTGCATTCAATTTCCCTTTTTGTTATTTCTGGAATAGGAGCCTCAAGACTGGAAAGAGTCACTGCAACTGAAGAGCATGTTTATATGCATGAAACTTGAAGGAGGGGAGAGAGGTACAGCTTTTCAAGGATATGTCTAGGCAGCATGGCAAAGTACAGAAGAAGCAGATATAGGAGGAAAGAAGGGATGGAGGAGGAAGGCTGGCAGATAAGCCTGAACTAAAGGAGCCAGAAACTGTATGAGGGAGGATGCCTTTCCCAAGGCTATGAAGGTCCCAAGTAAAAATGCATACATTGCCAAATAGGCACTGGAAATGTTTTTAATAGTCCTCAGCATGCCCTGCCTAAGTGATCAGTGAGACCTTCAGACTTGAAATATGCCTCCAGCACTGCCCTCCAATGCATCTCATCTACAATGACAGCTTAACTGGCCTCCATTACCAGGAAGCAAATTAATCAATGCCATTTTGTAAACTTGGCCAATGCAGGTTGTTCTGTACCAAGCCTGCACAGCCATTTAAAAAGGAGCCATTCAAAGTCCTTGGGATTACAACGTGTGCAACTTGGAGCAGCAATGGTTGCTTGAACAGCAGGCTGCAGAAGCAGTATTTGAAATGCCCAATTATGCCACTAATGACCAGCAAAAGCTGATTTCCTGAACAGAAGCTCTGGCAGAGGAAAGATATTCACCCAGTCAAACCCTTCTCTTCTTTTGAGCAAAGATGCTCTGACATCTTGCTGCCTAAAGGCTGGTACAAAAGAGATGGATTATCCACTGTGTCCTATTCAGAGATACCAGGAATGGTAATTAAGCTGCCCACCTGAAGCCAGAATGTTAAAATGGCATTTCCAAATTCACAGGCATTTTAAAACCAACACAACCCACTTAAGGCAGAGCCACCTACAATACAAAGCGCAGGCTCTCAGAGGACAGCTGGAAAATCCATTACGATTTCTGGCTCCAGAGACCCAGTAAGGAGTTGCAACACACACATGCAAGTTTGCAGAGATATCCAAGTATTTCTGTAAGCCAAGATATAGACACACACACACACCAGTGGCATTTAGGCTTTGGTTGTTTTCTCTGGTATGTTCAAAGCCATCTATTAGCCAAAAGCAGGGAAGATTTGACCACAAACACACACCAGAAAGTGAGATCACACACTTATGCGAAACCCAGCCAATACACACAGGAAGAGCTGCCCCTCTAAGCTTGCCCATCTTTCCAACACATTTGCACTGTGAACCATGCAGGACAGCAAGAATGGTTCTCTGGCTTTTTGTATAAATCAGTCTCCTGTTTATCACACCTGTGCCCTGGTATTTGCCTTAGGCAAGGTTAGCCATTTTGAGACTACTTGGAAATATTTATTCCTGGCCATTATAAAGGCTTGTTAAACAGTATATGGAACAAGGTGGAAGCTGGTGGGCTGCCATAGCATAAATGCTCTTAAGACTGAACAGCAGGCAAAGTGGTCTTCTAACAACCCAAACCACTGAAGTTATCAAGGCCCTCATTATCTACTGGGACTGGCAGCAGCAGCTGCTCTCCAAGGTCTCAGGCAGAGGCCATTCCCAGCTGTTACTGGCTAGGATTCTTCTACAAAGGAGATGCAATGGACACCCCCCCCCTCTAGGTTCCAAGGTAATCCTTGAAGCCACTGGAAAGCTATCACACACAGATCCTCTCCCACTTTCCTTTCTCCACATCTGACCAAATGCTACATTTTTGAGATAACAGACATCTGTGCTGTGAGCAAACATCTTATATATTCTAGATAAAACATTGAGGACCTGCCAAGGCTCTGAATATACACCCCACATATTTGAAAGGAACAGTAGAAAAAGAAAAACAGAACCCTAATTAGATTTCCACTCCTACCAATGTTACATACTTCAGCTGAAATGCTGGAAGTACACATGGAAACAGATTGTATGCAAGAACGTAACCGTTTCTCTTCAACTTGCTTCTTCATCTGCCTAAGACAGGGCAGGCAACCTGTGGCACACCTGCCCACAGTGCCATATCAGAACCATTTTGCTTGGGTCCCACAGATAGAGCTTCACCCAACCAGCAGTGCCAGTGGAATGACAGAAGCCAATAGGTGCACTTTATGCCCGCCATTGCCTCCTAGACCAGTACAGTCACAAGCTGAGTCCAGGGTGAATCCCTGAGATGCTGGCAGTACGGCTGGAGCTTAGCTTGCTCCAAGCACAACCCCCATCCTCTGTGCCCTGCCCCTTTTGCCAACACACCAACATCTTCAAAGGTAGACGGTGAATTTTTTAGGCACTTGGTTCAAAAAGGTTGCCCACTCCTAGTAAAAGACACAAAAACTAGAAAATAAACCATCTTTAGGAGGAACAATCGTCTTCTTTGAATTCTGGGAAGATTCAGAAAGGACCAAAAGGGCAGCTAGCACTCTGTTCAAAGAAGAATCGCGTCCCACCAATCTACCCACTTTCCCACAACTAACTCTCATAATGTACAGCGTGTGTCTCATGAGCAAATATCTGCCATTTTCAATGCAGGAGCTGTAATCAAACAGTGCATTAAAAAAAGAAATCCAAACAATATGTTTGAAAGCACTGGTGCAGCAGCTAGAGTGCAGAATCTTGGAGACCTGAGTTCAAATCCCTCCTTGGCCCCAAAAACCTACCAAGTGATTTTGGATAGTCACCATTTATCGATGTCACAGGGTTGATGTGAGATTGAGGTCACTCTCCAGAAATCACC
Source organism: Eublepharis macularius (assembly GCF_028583425.1). NCBI lineage: Eukaryota > Metazoa > Chordata > Lepidosauria > Squamata > Eublepharidae > Eublepharis > Eublepharis macularius. The sequence continues at coordinate 37,519,027 of NC_072804.1, read as the reverse complement.
CTGAGCTCTTTAAAGGAAAGGTGAACTCTAAATGTAACAAATAAAGGATTCTTCTTCAGTCAGTCTACCTACCTTTTTGAATTCATGGATGGCTTTTACTAGCCATCCTTTGGCTTTTGCATTTGTTTACCCTATGGCATTGTTTATAGAAATGTCCTTGACACTGTATGGAAATGCCCTTGATACTGATTGTACTAATCTCACACTATGTAATCCACCTGGAGTCTCAGTGGGAAAGGCAGACTACAAATGACATACATACATACATACATACATACATTTTAGCCCCTGGCTTACCTATGAGATGCTTATCACGTTGAGCGTGGGCAAGCACACTTTCAATGTATTTTTCCTTGCTCAACTGGAGTTCTTCTTCCGGGATCGATATCCAATTACTAATGGGGAAGAAAGGTGACAAGTCATCCTTACCTAGCAGGTGGTGTGAGAAAAAGCAAATTACAGATAAGAATCGACAAAAAGGCCACAGCCTTACCATTGTTTGTGGTGCTCTGGAATTAATTCCCAGTTTGGGAGTTGGTACTTCCAAGTTTTAGAAGACCAACCGTCTCCCACATTTTTACTCACTAAAGCTGAATCAGAGCATAGAAAGCTTGATGAAAATTTGTTGCACAATGACCCTTTGAAATGTTGGCAGGGATGAGGGCATTTACCACTCCCTTTCAGACTCTAAAGTTCACGGGTTCAAGGTTTTCCCCTCTCTATAAGTGCACAAACTTTTTCTCTCTCAGTGTGTAAGATAGTGAGAATGTATTGTCGAAGGCTTTCACGGCCGGAGAACGATGGTTGTTGGGGGTTTTCCGGGCTGTATTGCCGTGGTCTTGGCATTGTAGTTCCTGACGTTTCGCCAGCAGCTGTGGCTGGCATCTTCAGAGGTGTAGCACCAAAAGACAGAGATCTCTCAGTCACTGAGAGATCTCTGTCTTTTGGTGCTACACCTCTGAAGATGCCAGCCACAGCTGCTGGCAAAACGTCAGGAACTACAATGCCAAGACCACGGCAATACAGCCCGGAAAACCCCCAACAACCATAGTGAGAATGTATAAACAGAAGCTGTTCATATGTCATCTACCATTAAACGGCCAGTGTCCTCCAGATCATTTCAAGCCCTGGTTGACAGCCCAGTTGGGGCACCAGTTACAAATCTAGCTCCAAATCTGTAAACTTCTGGCTGAATGGGCCAATCAAACCCTGGAGTGTGCTTTAGAGCATCCCAATGAGTGACATTCCCCCTTCGGCAGTGTAAGTTTACAACCACACATCAACTAGAACATCTAAGGCTGCTTCCACATAGACAATGTGCTATGCCCTGGCTTTCAAACTCCAACACAGTTTTTCAGAGCATCCCTACAATATCCTTCTCCCATGCCCCTCCTGTCGTTTCCCCTCCTTTGCGCCAATGTTTCTGGAAACACCAGAGTCAAATATTGCAGTGTGGACGGGAAGGACGGGAAGTTATGGATTTCTACACCTCCCCATGCACATCCAGTTCCACTTGCCACCCTACTGCTGTTCACAAGTCTTCTTGCATTTTTTTAAAAAAATCTGGAATAAATATAGTAAAGATATAGTAAATATATACAGTGATACGCCTAAACCTGATTTTTTAAAAGCCTCACAAAAAAATCCTTTGGTAGCACCAGGAGGTGGGGCACAGTGGGTATGATAGGATGGGCAGGAAAACTGGAGAATCACCCAGAGTAGATGTTCAGTTACCACTATGAATGCAGAGGCATTACTTAGCAGTGAGAACTGAGGGGAGGGGGAATCGTCCCCTTATGGAATCAGACAAAATGCCAATGTGGACTTTTGCTCTAGATGGACGCAGCTGAGACCAGACTCCCTTCAGAGAGATGAAATGCAGTACCTAAAGGGTATAGAAGGTATATGGAGACAAGTGTCTGAGAGGCTTCCCTAAGGCTGCCTAGTGTCAGCAAAGCTGTGCTGTCAGGACTTGGCAAGTATAAAAGGCACTCCACCGCCAAAGGGGGCAGCAGGGTCCTCGCATCTGAGGCAAGAGGTGGCTAAGACTCTTGGAAGAGGGGGCTGGCAGTGGCTGCAGAGTACTGAGTGCTGTCAGCACTAGTACAGCAAACTTGCCATGTTCCTTAGGGGCTTTACTGCCTACATTTGGGGATGGGTAAAGACGGAGCCTTTTTATAAGTGGACCCTTGGAAATCTGGCCAGAGGGAAAATCCTGTGTGAGGGGGAAAATACCAACAGCCCCCACCCCAATTATAAGGGCAGAGAATAGCACTTGAAGCAGACAAATACTTCTAACCTGCAGAAGGGAAATCCCCATACATTTGGCACAGGGCCAGAGATGAGGTAAACTATCCCTTCACCCAACTTGTCCAAAGCTTGGATAATCATCAAGCTATAGCCTAGGGCAGAGCTTTCTGAAACCTCTCAAAGAGCAAGACAACCTTGAGCAGAATTCAGAAAAATCTAAACAGAGCTCAGTCAAGGAGAGAGCCTGTCAGGCTGTTTCTGAGTCACACAGAAGAAGGGCCCTCCTGCCCACTCAGACACGGAAGACCCAATTCAGTAATCAGTCGTGTGATTGCTACCATCTAGTGGAAGGCACAGAGATGCAAAGCACAGCAAAACAGGCCATTTCCGGTTTTAAACAAAGAGAGAGAGATTCAGAAAAGACCAAAATAACAAGATCAACCCCAAGATTCGTCTGTGCAATTGCTAGCAGCGTGCCATGAGCAGAGAGCAAGAGAAAACAAGGTGCAGCCCACCAGACCACAAATTCTTTAAGAAATCAAGCCAAGCTACATAAAATAGTGAAAGGCATTCTGACCTCCTGGAATCAGCAGGGATGGAGTTTCTGGACTCTTCAAGGCCGGGCTCTTCGGGCTCTTCAGGGCCGGGCTCTTCTACGCAACTCTCATTTTGAGCAGCTATAGGATGTTCTGGTACAAACTCTGTGGCAGAGGCTGATTCTCCCTGAGTCTCACAGGATACGTTGCTGGCACTCTCTCCTCCTACCTTACCTTGTTCTACTAAAGCCTGTCCCTCAGAGGGCCCATCAGTTGCCACAGTAGCACATTTACGCTTAGCCATTAACTCACCCCCAACTAGTGACACCTCTCCTACCATCTGAGTTGCTTCCTTAGCCACTGTCCCAGATATACTATTCCCTTTCTTTAGACTAAAGCCACCTGCCTCACTTGGCATAGCATCTTGAAGCCCAAGCCCATTTGAACTCAAACGGAGTCCTATTTGATTCTGAGAATCTATACTCGTGTTGCTTCCTTTCTCTGGATTCACCAGGCTAGTGCTGTGGGGAAGCCCTCTGCTAGGGGGGACTGAAAGGCCAGTTGGAGGTAAAGGCTCTGGACTCACGTCTACATTGCATAATACATTGCCTGAATTGGTCTCCGGATCATCTGCCAAAGCCACATCGTCCTCTTCAGGGGTACCATGGTAGGGGGAGTCAGGGGGCTCCCACTCGGCTCTTTCCAGCAAAGAGTCATCCAGGTCACTGTCATCACCTGCTTCTCCGCTGCTTGGACAGAAAGGAACTGCAGAAGCCAGGCATGACTCTGGGGATGGGGAGGGTGAACTGCACCGCTGTTTCTTAAAATCTGGTTGCAGGGCTTGCTCCCCCTCTTGCAAATCTTCTAAGGGCCTCTTGCTCCTAGAAACTAAATCATTTAGAATAGTGACTTTAAGTTTATGACAGAACCTAAAATTGCAGGAGCGGAAATACTTGCTTGCCATGGTGATTATTCCCTCATGTCCGCACTTTTTAAATGACCCTCTGCTACTCTCCAGACTAAAAGGAGTTAAGAGATCCTACACTCAACTTTTACTTCTGCCAAAGGGGCTTTCAATGGCCTGCAAAAGAAAGCAGAAAAAGCTAGCTGAAGAAGTCTGGACACTAAGCTGTCTTCCCACTCTTTGTTACTGTCACCGGCGCATCTAAGAAACCCATCTTACCACTTGAGTCTTTTTTCCTCCAAAAACTGCAGTTAACTGGAAGGGAAATCTATTAGACTTGTCTCCAAGTAAACACAGTGAAGAAGGGCATACAAATCAGAAAAAGCTGCCTACAAAAATCCCTCAAACCCAAGCATTTGTTACATGAAGAGTGTGACCCATTCCAAACCTTGAACTTCAGGAATTTAAGCTACAACAGCCAGCATAACTAAGGAGTTTGTCTGAATCTCACACCTGCCATAGCAGAGGTTCTGTGTTCCACATCCAACATAACAAAAAGTCATGTAGCACATTAACAGATTTACTATGGCAGATGTTTTTGTGAGGCACAAACTCTTGCCCCAGGTTCTCACTCTTCCACTCTAAAGCAGGAGTACCAGTAATTTACCAGCTTCTTTACCAGCTCAATAAAAATTGCTAAAGCACTTTGCAAAATTTAGGTAGCAGTCTTAAGCACACTTCCTGGGAAATAAGCCTCACCAAGTAAAGAGAGTGTAAGTGTTGGAAAAATGACAAACAACAACAGAAAGCAGCCAGGGAGATGTTTACATAGTCCATTTCCCTGCATCTCAGAGAATGGGAAGTATGCCATTTTTCTTAATGCTGCTATTTATCAACAAAACATCAAAGTCCATAGAAATACACTTGCAATATTCTTTTGCACTTATGACAAGCTACTCTCAGACTTAAAAACATTTTTTTCCAGAGGAAAGATGTTTGCATAGCTCATCTGTTTATGCAGATGCAAGTAACAGACCCAATCTTACATGACATAACCACCAGATTTTGCAGAATCACAAAGCTCCAATTAGAATTTTTAAAAATCTAAATTTATTCGCCCTTTTCTCCAATACCTTCACAAATTTGGGGAATCAGGTGTACGCCTGATACTCAGATAATCTTTTTATTCTTGGTTCTGTCAGCCGGTAAGATTGAAGAGACACCTTTTAGGCACACCCTTAAGATTTCTACTGGCCTGATAATATAACAGCGTCAAAGATGCTAGCTGCACTAGGGTGGTGCTGACTGTACACAGAAGAAAATCAGTCCATAGGATGAACAATTCTTCTATATATTCTTTTAGATCAAGCAAGAACTACAACAGCAGTCCAATGTGTCAGAAAAATGCCACTAACCCAACAAGATAAGGTAAAGCATTATTCAAATACTATCTGCCCTAATACCTAGAAGAGGATAAATTGGGCTTAGATGTTAATTACTACCAAATTTCACAGTCTAACACTCCTTCCTATACCCAGTACATGAATATCACTAATGTTTAGAAAACCTTGGGGAAGCCTCCCCCCCCCTTGGGAAGATGCAGGGTGGGGGAGACTGTAAGGAAGTAACCCTACATTTACTGTGTAATCTGTGGGTTTTAAAAATTAGAAATAAACCTCACAAAATTCAGTAAGATTACTTCTGAACAACTCATTTTCCTGGTACTTGCACCTACGCTACTGGGGGATGTTCATTCTACTAGCCTTTTGAATTGGTTGTCTGCCTATTCCCCACCACATTCGGAATTCCCTTTTGTAAAAAAAAGCACAGAATAATACAGAGCTAATGTCACCCTAAAACAAAGTGCTATCTTATTTCACCCACTTCTGTGGATTTCAGAAAATGCCAACTTTGAAGTAGCACTGACCTATTCCTTAGGCATAGAGGTTTAACTCATGTGGTTGCTTACTGCAAGAAAACTTGGTTCAAAAAGTGCTAAATAGGTTATTCTATATCTGTGGAATAAGCTAAATATGTGGGCCAGAGAATTTTTCAGGGCTTTATTCTTCAATGGAACATTTTCCATTGATTATTTTCATAAAGTTGATAATTAACAAACGGACGCAGAAGTAGGCATGTGCAGCAGCTTCAAAGTTGTAATTAAAAATTAAGTTACGTGTTTACCTTATTGGGTCTGCAAGGCAAACCAAAGCCAGAATTCTTACTTGTACCTCTCACTAACCTGATATGGAACTAACGGTATTGGGAAAATTCCTGGTTTGAATTATTCCAGAAAACCCATGTGTCCAGAATCAACACAGCACCTACTCTGCAGAGCAGCATGAAGTAAGCTTAAAAGAAAAGGAGATCCTGCTAGCATGAAAAGCAAGAACAATGCAGCAAACAAGAAAAAGTTCTCTCTGCCTCATGATTCGTCATGTCTGCTTCACTAACTTCAGAGCGTGGAAACTTTTCACTCCTTCAGCCCTGCTCCTTAGGTTGGTGGATGGGTGCATATGCACCCACAATCAGCTGCAGATTTTGCATGCAGCTGAGACTATGCGCACACAGGAAACAAGTCTGATGAGTGGTTTCAGCTATGCCTAGAAGGATAGAAAAACAATACCAGGGTTATTTTCCACCTCTTAGATTTTAATTTGGGTTCAAAACCCTTATGGCCATAATAAGCAAGAACAGCAGGGTTTGAAAAGAGATACGTGTTTAATGTGCCTTCTTTGGTGGGCATAACTGCCAAGTTCTTGCTTCAAATGCCGGAAGACTCTTGCTTTTCCTGGGGCATCCTTCATGCCTTATGTTGTGCTACATCCTGCAAGGAATAGGCTTCTATTTGGCCTATTCACCCAGAGAAGCAAACACATGACTGACTTCCACTCTCTTGGAATACATGCACTACAATGAAAGGCCAGAGGGACCCCCATCTTTTCCCCTATAGGGCACGTTTTTTTTCTCAGACATGGGGGACAGCAGCACACCAAGAACCTCCACCAGAAGTCTAAGGGGACATTAAGATATACCTGTCTACCCTAATCTTGCAGTGACTGCAAATGATTGGGCAGGAGGGTGGGGGAGAAAGAGGGAGTCTGTCTGATTCCTCTTAGTTCGAATGCCTGCTTCTCTCCTCACTTTCCACACGATTCAGCAGCTGGAATGTTCTTATATGCCAACTGTGGAGGGGGGGAGGTCAACTCCTCCTCCAACCCCTTCCATCATTTAGTTGCTGGTGCCAAGCTACCCCATTCCCCCTCTCAGACGCTCTCAGGTAGAGGTGTGAAATCCCAGGGGAGAAAACTTTTTTTCCTTCAAAGACTTTTGGGGAAATGTTGAAATAACAACCCTATAAAATATTTACTCTTTTAGAATGAGTGAAACTCTTCTTAAGGCAAGGTTTTTCACACTCAAAGTGTACAGCTCTGAAAAAGTCTTGAGTTTTTCAGTTCTTCCAATTTAAAAAAACTCATGCTGTAGAACATTTTCAAGATTTCCCTCCCTTAAATATAAACAACTTTGGCAACAATTAATATGCCACAAAGTGTTTAATGGGACTACATTACTAAACAGTTACATGTTTTCAATATTACAGTTTAATATCAGCACATGCTGGGAGTCCAACTTATGACTCTAAGTGTCCAAAATAATACATTTTCTTTTGTTTACTACATGACTTATTTTCTATTTTCAGTGTTTATTTTTTTCCTTCCTCTCAGCTGGCAAAATTAAAGATACACATGCTACAATTATACAGTAGTTTGCAATTATTTCTCAAGTATTCTGTATACTTGCAATTTTTCTTATAGAAAACAAAGATATTTAGACTTTAAAGTCCAAAAATATGTAAAAAGAGTACAAATTTCCATGCTAAAGTTAAAAATCATGCATTTTATAGTAAATCAGCAAAAATAAGTTTTGGTATAACAAGAAAATAAGCTTAGTATATATTTGCATATTCCAATTTCTGCTTTTTCAAAACTAAACAACCAGAAAAAAAGAGCTTCCTGCCCAATTCAAAACATTTAGAAATCATACATTTCTACTAAACAGTGTTCTGTGAAGGGCACCTCCCCCAGGCGACAGCTAGGATCTGGCAGGCCTAGGCTTGCATCGCCACAGTAGAGTGTAGCGGTTAGAGTGTTAGACCAGGATCTAGGAGCCCCAGGTTCGAATCATCTTTCTACCATGGGTCAGTCACACTCTCTCAGCCCAACCTACCTCACAGGGTTGTTGTGGGATAAAGTGGGAGAGGAACGACGCATGATGCTTTAGGTCCCCCTCTAGGGGAAAGGCGGAATATAATTATACAAAATAAATAATAAAAAATTTTAAAAGAGCCGGTGGAAGCAGAGTCCCTGCTTGGGGGGCGGGAGAACCGTTGAGCAGCCCCAAACACTCACTGACACGCCCCCCCTTGTATAGACCTGAATTCTCCCCGCCCACGAGAGGAGCCTCCAGCACCACCAACGAGCGAGCCGCAGCTGTCTATTTAGCCTCAGGCCGCGGCTGTCCGTTTTCCTTCTCCCCCTTTCCCAAAAGAATCCCCTCCCGCCCCCTCTCCACTCACCAGCCGCCGCCATTTTGGCTCCCGGCTGAGCTGGGGGAGGTGTCTGAGGGCGGTCGGCCAGGCCAGGCCACGCCCCCTTCGGATACCGATCGAGGCTCTCGGCGCTCGATTAGGTAGGCGAGAAGCAGGTGTCGCCGCTTGGCTGGGCAGCAGAGCGCCGAGACGGAGGAAGCTGATGCAACCCCGCCAAGCCGGTCGGTAAGTAGAGGGCGAGGCGGCGGGGAGCGCCCCCAACCTCGAAGGGGGAGAGGAGGGGGCTGAGTGGAAAGGGGCTCCGCGTTTCGGCTCCTCGGGATCCCCTTTCCCCTGCCATGGCCTAGCCTGGCCTATGGGATGCTGCTAAGAGGCTGCTTCGTCTGTGGGAGAAAGGGAAGGCCTTGTGGGGGGGGGGGGCGGCCTAGCAGCCCTCCCTCCACTTCCTCAGAAGGAGCCCTGAGGGAGTCTCTCCCGCTCTGATTTAAGGGGGGAGGTTGAGTGAGTCTCCGGGTGCAGGGGGGCTCTGGCAATCCACATTCCTTTACTTACCCTCAAGCTGCGTATCGGGGGTGTTGTTATTATTACAACTGTGCCTATATACTGCTCTTCTAGACAGATTAGTGCCCCACTCAGAACTGTGAAAAAGGTCAGTGCTATTATTATCCCCACAATACAGCTGGCACTGTGAGGAGTGGCTTACCCAAAGCCACCTGCTGAGATCTTGGCCGGAGTGGGATTCGAACCTGCAGAGTGCTGATTTGTATCCCAGCCACTTTCGCACTATTCTACAGCAGCATATGTGCTGCTGATGCTGTAGCTGGGATCCTCGTCTGCTGCTTCCCCTTATACAGACCCAATGAAAGTATAATAGAAAAGCCAATCCTTGACCATGTTCCTTTGGGCTCCTATTGTGCCCCTCATGGCCCTAATATTTCATGAGGGTTGGCCTGGGGTGGGGAAGAGAGTCTGGGCCTTTTTTGCTCTATGAAGTTGGCTGTTCTTTGTGACCAGTGCCTAATTGGTTCCTTTTCAGTCCCCTGGCTCTTGTGGGTTGGTGAGCACCTGCTGGCACCATGGGGCTTGAGCTGACACCACAGGAGAAGTATCATCTGATCACCCGGAATTTGCAGGTACTTTGGCCAGAAGGGCTAAATGGAAGGCTGATGTATGTTCCATAGGCAACATAGTGGTGCTGAAGCAGTCTGGTTCATTTTATACATTACAAAGCCAACATGTCTCCCACATGAACTTCCAACAGAGATGTTCTGGAAGTTGCCCACTGAGAATTTAATTCCCAACAACTTATAGGGAGAGCCTCTCCATCTATGCTGTTTTCCTGACCAGTAAAGGCCTTGGGGAGCTGCTCTTTGTCCATTGGGAGAACTTACCTGTGTGATGGTTTCATGTAAGTTTCAGCAGTAAGGTAAATAGCAACCCACCCCGGGCAGTTTCAGGTTGAGTAAATAATGCTTGGGGAGGGAGGGGGTGTTCAATCCCTTTTCTCCACATGTCTCATTCAGATTCCAGACTAGGCCATTGGGTGCCTGAGAACTGAGTTCCCAGCACAGATGTTTAGCTGAAGATCTGATCCAAAGGCTTTGTAGTAGTTACATATCTGTGATGAGCACTCTGAAATGTGTGACTCATCCCTGTTTGTGTACTCCTGCACCCCAGAATAAACCACTGTCCACCTAAGATCCATGTTTATCAATGAGACACTATTCCCTGCATTAGATGTTCTAGCATCATGTCTGGCTTGATGCTTCCTTTTCAGATCTAAAGCATTTATTAAGACTAATGAACATTCTGTACGATAGCCATGTTAGTCTGCTTTGGCACCAGCAAAACAAAAAAGGAAGTCTTAAAGACTAACAGACGTCGTAATAGAAGTTTTCATTGGCTAGTGCCTGCTTTATCAGAAGACTTAAGTGACACTTAAGTCCACTTCTAAAGCATATGCAAAATGTGTGGGATTAAAGGGCCTTGAAATGCAAGAACTACATCCTGTGATAAGCACAATGACAGTTTACAACTGAAGTAATTGGCAATAAAGCAACCTTCCTGGTTTTGCTGTGCTGTTTTCTTATTTGTCATGGGAGAAAGAAGCTTGGTCCCAATTGACTGCATTCATTTAGCGCTCAATCAAACCTACTGATGAGTTCTAGTTCAGCAATTTCACGCATGAGCCTCTTCTTAAAATTCCTTTGAAAAACTATGGTTTTCAAGTCAGCAGGAGATAGCCCTGAGAATCTGAAATATCCCCCACTGATTTCTGAATGCTGCCATTTTGATGTCAAATTTTTGTCTATCTACTTCTAATTACTGCTGAATGGTTGATTAACTGCAAGCTTTTATGATTCCAAAGTGAATGCTTTTTCTTTGGTGCATCTTAAAATCTGTTCTGAGCCCAGTTGCATCTAATCTAAGCAATTCTGTAGTGTTCTCAATTCTTAAAAGACTCAAACTGCAGGCCTGTGGGTTTTCCATTATGCCCACTTTTCTTTCCCATCTCCCCAAATTTTGTACTGAGCATGTGGGGAACTCAAAAGCTTGCTCAGTATTTTGTCATTTGGCTATCAAAAGTACTGCACTGCTGTTATCTCATATACAGGTTGGTTGCATACAGAGTTGTTCACAACAGGCATGCATCTGGCTTGCTTGCTGTTCTTGTTCTCTCCCTCCTGTCATACACGATGTTTGCTTGAAAGTTGATTTCAGAAGCCTTCTGTCAGATTCCAATTTGCCATGCCTCCTGAAGGTGAGCACCTGGACAAATTGGAATTTGTCTCTTCCACGCAAAGAAAAAAACTCTAGCAACCCAGATGCTCACACTTAAATGACATAGCAAATTGGAATTTGAAGGCTTCCAAAGCCAAGAAGGCTTCAGTCTTGCTTCAGATAAGGAGAGGAAGGGGTGTGCAAACACACCAGCAAGTCACACTCATCCTTGTCAATAGCAAATAGATGTCTGTACACAGCTGCCTTAGAAATGTCACAAGGCAACTAGCAGATTTTCAGTGCAATCATAAAAAGACCTACCCCCGTCTAAGTCCAAATTGCACTGTTTGTGTTGGAATCGGAGTCTTATTATGGATGACTCTTGTCTGGTTAGTCAGAATATAGTCATGCCCTTGAAAAGTGATAGGCTGCATCCAACATCATTGAATATTGTGCTGTCATTGCACTGTATCAGTCATTCATATGTGGTTTGTCTGTGTTGTCTAGCCCATCCAGCTAGAAATGCTTGCCGTAGTGTAGCGGCAGTGGAGAATCCATTGATGTGTGGATGCAGCTATTGACTTCTAGTTAAATTCCCATAACAGAGCATTAATCTCCTGGCAAAACGTACCCCCGACAATGTAGCTAGTGTTTTGTGAGTATAATACACGAGTGAACACTGCATCCACTGTACCTTTAATGAACACCACGCTCTAACATCTTTAACACTAACTTAAAGAACATAACACCAATTGTTAATTCTACATATAATTATAGAAAAGAGCAAGAGTCCAGTAGCACCTATAAGACTAACAAAATTTGTGATAGGGAATGAGCTTTCGTGAGTCAGAAGTGAGCTGTGGCTCACAAAAGCTCATTCCCTACCACAAATTTTATTAGTGTTATAGGTGCTGCTGGACTCTTGCTCTTTTCTACTGCTACAGAGAGTCTAAAACGGCTACATATTATTATAACGTAAAGAGAGTCCATTTACTCCTTACCAGCTGTAGGTATACCAGAGATGGAGTTTTGTTAATTAAGAAGCTGTTTTTTTTAGTTCAGAGCTGCCATATTTATGTTTTCCAAAGATTACTTTGTACTGAATTTAATCTCTTTGACCCCCTACTATATTTCTCATTCAGGTTCACATCCTTCACTAATCATTTATCTTATAACTTTCATACAAGATTATTTTACACAGATAAATCAAGTCATGTATATAATTAATACATTTTTGCTACTCTTGTATCAAAATGATGATTTCAGATTTCACATACCTGTAAATATCTGTTGGCTGCTAGGCAATAAAACATTCCTTTGACCAATATCTTCTTTTCCGTCCTTGCCTGAGCCCTTCTCACTATTTTTCCAGATGCTTCTTCCATCTGGACTGAACTTGTAACTAAATGTTCAGTATATCTATTGGTATAAACCAGACCATCTCTGAACTATGTCAAGGCTATACGAATCTGAGGCTCCTTCATTCTTTGTTCAGCATTTCTAAGTATTTACTGAAACCTACCTTTCCCAACTTTCGGCCTGTGGAATTGCTCCGGTTGTCGTGACCAGCCAGAACCAGCAATTGCTCTCCATGACTTTTAGCTCAATCTGTGATGATCTGTTCTGTCCAAGTCATTTGTGTAATTAGTATTTTCCTCTGGCTTGGGAAAGTGTCTGAGAGGTGGAAGAACTGGGTTGCTTATCTTGCTCCTGCCCTTGAAAATGTTAGGATGGTGTTTTTCTGTTAGAAGTGAGATTATTCCTTGTGGCTGTTGTCCTTGAGCGACTTGCCTTTGATAACATTTCACAGGGCTTTATTTTATTAGTAGTTTGTTCTCATGTAATCCCCAGCCCTCTTGTCACCTCATGTTTAGTGTTTCCAGTTTAAATTGTATTTATTTCACTTCATTTACATACCATCTGTCTCTTCCATGTGGACCCAAAGTGGGTCCATCATTCTCCTCTCCACCATTTCCCCCCTCACAACAACCCTATGAGGTAGGTTAGGCTGAGAGTGCATGATGGGCCCAAGGTCACCCAATGAGCTTCTGTGGCAGGGTGGGGAATTGAACCTGGGTCTCCCAGATCCTAGTCTGCCACTCTAGCCACTAGGAAATGGGAAAAGCAGTCTGAACAGTTTTAGAAAGATATGCTAAGCCAAATGAGGGCTTTTTGGTAAATGATAATAGACTAGCAATATGGCCCATAGTGTGGAAAAATGCAGCGAGCTTTAGAAAACTGATTTGGCACGCCCCCGCTGCAGGGCCTTGGGAGGACTGCACTGCTACGCTGGGCCTCCCAGCCATCTCCACGGCCCCTCAGAGGCAGGTGTAGGGTGGCCAGGTCCCCTTACCCCTTTGGGCCAAATTGGGCTGCTACAGAGTGCGGGAGGGCTGCCAGGGTGGTGCCATTTGCCCTAGAGTGCTCCTGCGCTCCACAGTGGGCCAAATCGGACCCATTTCAGGCCAAATCGGGCCGCTGTGGAGCCTGGGAGTGCTGCTTGGGTGGCGCAACAGGCCCTGGAGCACTCCTGTTCTCTGCAGTTGGCTGAATCAGGCTGCTGTGGAGCCTGGGAGCGCTATTGGGGCAGTGAAACAGGCCCTGGAGTGCTCCTGTGCTCCATAGCAGCATGATTCGGCCTGAAACGAGCCTGATTCAGGTAGTGGCTCACTGAGACTCAGCTCAGGCAGCAGCCTGGGAACGCTGCTGGGGCAGCACAATGGGCCTTGGCGCTCTCCTGCGGTCTGCAGCAGGCCAAATTGGGCCCTATTCCAGCCACTATGGAGCCCGGGAGTGCTGCAGGGGCAGCACAATGGTCCCTGAAGTGCTCCTATGTTCCATAGTGGCCTGATTTGGCCCAGAATGGGCGTGATTCAGGCCATTGCGGAGCCTGGGAGTGCTGCTGGGGCGCAGCACAAAGGGCCCTGGAGTGCTCCTGCACTCCACAGCGGGCCGATTCAACCCCAATTTAGGCCGCTGCAGAGCTCAGGAGCGCTGTCAGGGCAGCGCAAGGAGCTGTGGAGTGCTTCTGCGCTCCACAGTGGCCCAGTTCTGCCCCAGTTTGGCCCAAATCAGGCCACTGCAGAGCCTGGGTGTGCTCCACAGCAGGTGTGCTCTGCAGCAGGTATTTGAACAGGTATTCAAATAGGAATAAACAGAGGGATCCCTCTCTTGGTACTGGAAGGTTTAGAGACTCAGCTCAAGGCCACTGACCTTTTCTTTGCTAAAAACCAGCTTCTGTTTTTTATTCCTATTTGAATACCTGTTCAGAGACAGGAAATGCCTCTGTGAGACATCACTGTACAAGTTTGTCTGCTGTGATTATTCATTGAGAGTGATTAAAAAATCCAGACCTACATGATAGTGAATTACCCGCTTCCTTAGGAAGCTAGATGGGGCAGTAAATTGCGCAGCCTTGGCCTCCCAGAAAACTTTAATGGCACACAACTTGAGAGTTAGTGTGGATGCAAGCCTTACTCAACACGTTCTTCAAATATTTTCATATTCAGGACACCTACTTCATCAGGTATTGCCCTTGACTGCAAAGATGCTGAATTTGTCTCTTTTTGCAGGAGGTTCTTGGAGAGGATAAGCTGAAGGCCATCTTGAAGGAGCGTGAGCTGAAGATCTATTGGGGCACAGCCACAACGGGGAAGCCTCACATAGCTTACTTTGTGCCTATGTCCAAGATTGCAGACTTTCTCAAAGCTGGATGTGAGGTAGGGATGGGCTTAGGTCTTAGATTTGGCTCCTTGGTTTTTGACAAGTAGCAGAATGATAGGAGGTCTTGCAGCATTTCAGAATCCTGAGTTCAGTGCTTCTTTGCACTCCATGATACAGTGCGTAATTGCAGCATCTACACTCATTCACCAGGATTCCTGCCAGTTGAGATGCAGTCACCCAGTGCCAAGGAATGGAGGTGGTGCTTGCTGTCCCAGTGTGTTTTGTTCCTCAGAAGTAAACGGAAAGGGTGTGCAACTGGGGACATAGTGGTTTGGGGGACAGACCTACAAGTATATTTATTTGGAAGGGTCTTGGGTGTTAGGCTGTCTGTATCTCATACCTGGATGAACATTGATGAAACAAAGATTGTGTTATGTCCTGAGGGAGAAATGGAGAATTCTGGCTGTGAGGCCAGGTACATTGTGGGTGCTGTCTTAGGCACACATTGCTTGGAAATATGAAGCCATTAGGGACTGACTTCCAGTAAATGTGGTTTCAGATGAGGTATGTGATCTCTTTTTCCTCCTTTATTCCCATCGTGCTCCTGAGTGTTTATTCACATGCCGTTGCTGTCATTAAGGTGTACAGACGTTGGATGTAAATGCCTTTTGGCCTCTTAAGAGCCTCTTGGAGGAAGGGACAGAGTCAGAACTTCTGAGGCAGAGGTTCTCAAATGTTTTGAAGCAGGGCTCCACTTCTAAATTTGTTCTTTTTCAGGACCCACTTGCAAAGTAATTCTGTGCTGTTTTCACCCCTCCCCAGTGTAAAATGCAGTCAACACAAAACAAGTTTAATTGTGAAACATGTAAAATAAAATATACAAGATTAGAGAGAACCAGGCTGTATTTGAGGGTCATTATAATGTGGAGACTCCCAAGTTAGCCGTAGATGCCCCACACGCCAGAACCGCCTCTTCCAGCTCATACTATTCCTCCTCCTTCCTCCCTCCTTGCCTCCTCACCCACCTGCAAAAAGTGATCTTTGGTTCCCAGTCCATAGTTTGGGAACTACAGAGCTCCTGGACCACAAACTCATGCATGCTGATCTCAACCCTAGGTGACGATCCTATTTGCTGATCTCCATGCCTACCTGGACAACATGAAGGCCCCCTGGGAGCTTCTGGAGCTGCGTACCCAGTATTATGAGAGCGTGATCAAGGCTATGCTGGAGAGCATTGGAGTGCCTCTCGAGAAGCTCCGATTCGTCCGTGGGACTGACTATCAGCTCAGCAAGTTAGTCTGATTTGCGAGGACGATGGTGGGTGGGAGACTTCAAGAAATAATGCTTTCTTTAGCACAGTGAAATGCCAGAAAAAGGTCCTGTCCCTTTAGCAGGTGTGTTATTTAAGCAGTCCCTGTTTTTTACCTCCCTAACATCAAAAGCTTATCCTGCTCATTTCTACACATTAAGCCTTTGTTAAAGGGGTAGGATGCTTTTTTCTAGGCCTGTTGGCAACCCTAGGCAGTGTTCATCCGAGAGATCTACAGGCAGCATTTAAATTTATATCATCTTACAGTCCAGTGTCTTGAGCATGAACCCATGTCTGACATGGGTTGGACTAGATGACCCTAGAGGTACCTTTCAACCCTATGATTCTATGATTACATTAACAAGACTCATGTGCTCCTGACTCCCCTTGAGAAAACAGGAAAACCTAATGCTGAGGTCTACTGGTCAAACCATGGCTTAACCATTGTCCTGGGCCAGTGAGTTTCCTAAGGCAACTGAGTAAGCTATGTGACTGTCCTTGAATTTGAACGTGGGTTTCCCACATCTCAGTGCAATGCTCTACCCATTAGACTGAGTTATCTTTTAGCTTAATGCAGAGTCTGGGAAGATTTAATGAGGCGTCACTCCTTTTCAGCAATATGGTGGTAGGAATGGAAATTAAACAAGAGATCCTTGCAAGACTTTGCTCAGCTCATTCCCATAATTGCAAGGTAGTTAGATGTCAGCTTTCAGCTTTGGCCCAGGCAGCTGCTATCTGCTCTTCTGATTGGATGCTGCAATGTGCAGCTGTGGATAGAAAGTTACCCAGGTACAGGAAGTTGTTCTGGGCCAACCCCAAACTTCATTGTAGGAAACTTGCCCACGTAGACTGCACGTCCCAAGATGGTCCTGCAGGCATCCAGCCTGCCATAGGTTTGGGGGATTAGCACAGGCTGTGGTCATTGGCTTCAACAGCCTGGAATGGCACACCCATTTACATGGGGGGGGGGGGTTGTTGGTTGTGCCATAAGTGAGCACAGATTTACCAGGCTTTGAAGGCCATGTGATACTTAGGGAAGGCAGTGGCACATCTGTAAAAGCTTTACTCTCTGATGTGCCGTTGGCTAGGCTTCGCGCTTCCGCTTCCTCCACCACATCCCTGTTTTTCTTGCTCAGGGAGTACACGCTGGATGTTTACCGTCTGTCCTCTGTTGTCACCCAGCATGATGCTAAGAAAGCAGGTGCAGAGGTGGTGAAGCAAGTGGAGCATCCGCTACTAAGTGGCCTCCTCTATCCAGGCCTGCAGGTAGGTCAGGGAGTGGGGGAGCAGGGGAGAAAAGCTTTTTCACTCCGAGACTATATCTAGGAGTGGATGTCCTAGAAACCACAAGGCAGTGTGTGGGTTGAGGCAGTTCATGGAATTCTTCCCCTGGAGGAAAAAAAGAAACACAAGGGGAAAATATTTGGCAGATACAACCAAACGCACAGAGTGCTTGTGGCAAGTATTCCTTTGTGTACTTGGGGTGACAGAGGAAGAACTAGTGTTTGCTTCATTTGGCCTTGAACCTTTGGGATGAAGGCAACATAAAAAGTCTAACTAGAAAATCAATATGTGTGAACCAGAAGGCATTTGATGAAATGAAGTGTGCAGTGAGCCGACAGTGAATGAAAGGAGTATCTGTTTTCTTCATAGTTAACCTCTGGAACTTGCTGCCATGAGACAAGGGGGCAGCTGGGGGTAAAATTTGGGTTTATAGATAAGCATTTCTCTATCTGAAATCAGTTGGTATATAGAAAATAGGCCTTCAATATGTGTATCTCTGCAGGCACTGGACGAAGAGTACTTGAAAGTTGACGCACAGTTTGGAGGAGTGGACCAGAGAAAAATTTTCACCTTTGCGGAAAAGGTTGGCACCGAGGCTCAGCTGCTCTGTGCAGCTGTTCTTTTGACCTGTCCTTGCCAGCTAATCACGGCTCAGTGTCTTTTGGCTGTCTGTTCTGGCCCAGGGTTGGCTCAAGCCATCCTGATCCTCAAGGCTGAAAATCCAAAAGGCAGCTTGCCCTCCCTCTTTCTTCTTCCCACCTCTGATTCAATTGGGGCAGTCCTGCTGGGAAAGACGTTCTGGGCAAGCCCCCGTTGAAATGAATGGGTGCTGAGCAAGATCGGGTTAGGGGAGCCCCGTGTGAGAGAGATGACTTTTGAGATGGGGGGTACTCTGCAGGCAGTTGCTTCCCCTTCTATTGAAGAGGGTCCCTTCCCTCTATGTGAGCTTCTGTGCCCATATCTAGCAGCCCCTAACCTTGCTTGTGTTATGCTGCCCTCTTCTTTAGTGCCTTCCTTCCCTGAGCTATGCCAAACGCATCCATCTGATGAATCCCATGGTGCCCGGGCTGACTGGCAGCAAGATGAGCTCTTCAGAGGAGGTTGGTTCCTAAACTTGGCTGTTGGTTGTGGCAGCCAAATCCTGCAGGGAAGAAATCTTAAAACGGGGTGGGTGCTGGGTTGAATTCTCTAAGGCTGGGAAACCCAGGTAGCATTTAAATAAAAATGCCGCCACCATGACTATACTGGCAATTTTGAGAATCATACAGTGCTTGGGATTGCATGGGGAGGGGGAGTGGTAGAAGAGAGGACTGTCCTCTCTGAACTCTCTCACACACCCCAGGGCTAGCTGGGTGCCATCTTGCCCTGCTACTCCCCCAAGCCCCTGCAGACACTATCCCTACCACTTCAACCCAGGGCGAGTAACACTGGGCTACCTTTTCTGAGCTGGGGAGCCATGAACAGGTGCGAGGTGGAGGTTATTTGCTGGTTGCCCTGAGGGTTTTGGTAGCCTGCCTAGAACAGTGGCCCTTGCTGCGTCAGTTGTTCTGACTGCTGACTGAACCATACTTAGTGGTCTGGGGCAAAAGTAAGTCTAATTAAGTTACAAGAGGGCAGATCTGGGGCAAACTTTAGGGCACACTTCCTTACAATAGGAGCAGTTTGACAGTGGAACCCGTTTACTGGTATGTGTGTGAAAGGGAGACTGTCCTTCACTAAAGAGTTTTGAAACTGAGGCTGGATAGCCATCTCTCAGGGATGCTCTAGCTTTGGATTTCCTGCCCTGAGCAGGGCGAGGCTGGGGCTAGATGGCTTAAAAAGAACCCCCTTTTCACTCTGATTCTCCTGATTCCATATTGCTGTGTCTATTGACTGATTTGTTTTAAAATCCATTAAAATGTGCCTACCTGCATACATTGTATCCGGATAAAACAATTACCCTGGGGGTAAAAGCGTACTTTACTTATAGATGATGCATGATATGCAGTTGGCAGCAACACAGAAGAGGCATTCTCTTCTTTCTTTCTTTTTAAAAGTTTTTATTTAATTATGCACATTAATAGTTACAATATTGAGAGTAAGTCATTAAACACTGATAACTAAGAAATTTTCTGTTACATATTAATAATAATTAACATGCCCTTATAACCATGAATTTTCTTACAAATGAGTATTTCAACTTGGATTTCAATTAAAGGTCGATATACTAAATGATAACTTAAATCTTAACCTTATTATAGAGGATTTATATCATAAACATAGACACTTGAACTACTTTGATAATAGATTATTAATAAAAATACTGTTTAAGGAAGATATTTTCAATATATATAATAATGGTTAAATAAGTATTATTATGAAGTCAAACCTTTTACCCATTGATTACAGATATGAATAGAAGAACCAACAACTATAATGTATACTCATTATTGTAACCCTTATAAACCTTGCTAAAGTAACCCCCTCCCCCCTCCCTCTATCCTCTCTTACGTTACTAAATAGAGCTATTTAAATTGGATTAATTAAGTTGCTTAATAACAGTTCTCTATAGCCCAAGAGTAACCTCCTATAGACTATTTGGCCTACTACTACCAACTTGGAGAACTGTAAAGGAGGCCCTGTCTGTGAGCTCCGTTCCCTCCCCACCATGCCTCTAATATGATATTAAATATATGCATTTTACAGTCATAACATTTTACAGGATATTTTAGTTTGCTATCAGCTTGGATTTTAACATTTCAGTCTGTTTTTTCTTTCTTGTTAAATGTGTCTCGCTTGGGTCTTGTTTTCCTTAAAGGGTGAAAACGGATTGAGCATTTTTCTTTTCTGTGACACTCTTTCTCTGATTGAAAAAGTCTCAGTGCCAAGATCTTGCAATAATGTCTTTCCAGCTTCCCGATCTAAAACTTGTTGGATTGTCTCTTGTATTTTGATTTGAAGATGTGTATAATTAGTCCATTTATATTTTATTTGGGCTTTTCTCAATGCTTCTGTTGTAGATCTGAGTTCTTTTCTTTAATATTGTGGATGGCAAGTCTGTAAGTATTTGAATATTTGTCCCTTTGTAGGGGATTGATCCTTTATTTCTTGCTGTTTCTAGTATTTTGCTCCTTGTCTTCCAGTCTGGGCTTGTGGCTAATATGTCTCTTGGTTTATTATACTTTGGATTATTTTGTGAGCCCAGGCAAAAAGCCTTGGTGATTATAGGAGTTGCTTCCTTTTCAAGTTGTAAATGCTGTGACAGCCATGATCCTAAAAAGGGTAGATCTGCATTATCAGATATCTTCTCATCAAAATTTCTGAATTTAAGATTAGATTGTTTTGTCTGGATTTCCAATTGTTATAGTCTTTCTTGTAACTGTTTATTTTCTTGTTGTAAAATGGCTATTTCAGATCGCAGCGAATTGCTTAATATAAGGGCACGATTAGTCTTTTGTGCTACTTTGTCTATAGCCGATTTTATTTCAGCAAGTTGTTCCTCAAAGGGTTGAAAAATAGTTGAGACTTTATTCATAATTTTTTGCTCCAGTTGAGCAAGCATTCTGGCTAGTATCAGGTCTGCTGAGCTAGATAAGTTGGGTAGTTTATTCTTACCCTTGCTGTTTTCAGCAGCCATTTTGGATGTTGCACTTTCCTGAAGCTTTTTTGAAGTGTTTGCCTTCGTTTTTTCCTTCTCAAGGTTTTGTTTGTTCATATTTCTTTATTCACTTTTAAGTTCTGTTATGACGTTTTATTTTGAGGCTTTAGGGTGGGGAGGGACGGAGCTAACTTTCCATGCTTCCTTCTCCCCTGGAGCCGGAGCCACGCCCCCAGGCATTCTCTTCTTCAAGGGACTGGATGGGGGGACTGCCTCTTCTAAGATGGTGAACTTGTGATTGCTAAAATTGCAAGACGTAGTTCTGACTCCTTCAAGTCCTACGGTTTCTCCGCCTCTTAAACGCTGGTGGGCCACCCACCATCCAGAACAAATCTGCATCCTGTGGCCCATTCCAGGAGAATTCCATCCCATTCCTTCTTCTCTTTTCTAGGAGTCCAAGATAGATCTGCTGGATCGTAAGGAGGATGTGAAGAAGAAGCTGAAGAAAGCTTTTTGTGAGCCAGGGAATGTGGAAAACAATGGCGTCTTGTCCTTCATCAAGCACGTGCTTTTCCCACTTAGATCAGGTGATGGATCTCCAGGAGGCAAAAGTAGGGGTGGAACGGGAAGCGATGAGAAGAGTCTGGATTTGTGGACCTTGATATGCTTAAAACAGGTGCTCTTTCACCTGGAGGCCCATCTCTCAATGATTACTGAGATATGGGGCCCTTTTTTGTCTTCCTGCATTCCCTCCCCCCAGGTATTTGTATTCGAGTTCTTTCTGCTAGCCGTGGGGAGGAACAAGGAGGGGTGTTTGAAGGCTGTTCCTGGAAGCCCTCAGTGGCCTCATCCCTGCTACCTGACACTCACCTGATGCTGTGTACATGTTTTAAAGTGTTTTTTCAGCAGAGAGAGAAGCTTGCTTTAAAAAAAAAAAGTTGAGATTTTGTGAATTGTTGGATACTATATGTGTTTTAATATGGATCTCGTCTCTTTTTCTTTGCCACCCACAGAGTTTGTAATCCTGAGAGATGAGAAGTGGGGAGGAAACAAAACCTACATCAGCTATGGGGAGCTAGAGAAGGACTTTGCTGATGAGGTGATGTCCTGGGATTGGTGGTAGAGGCAGCTGCTCTGCTATCAGCTTGCATCTGGGGAGGGGTCCAATCTTTGCTGGATTGGGTGGCTGCGGGGCCAGGAGCAGGGAGGAGCAGAAAGGTTCCCCTGCCTTTCCCTGTTGGCCAGGTGGGTGAGGGCGGGGGTGGAGGGTGGGAGTGGGGACTGGCAACCCTACCTGAGGCCTCAGGGAGGCCCAGCATGGGCCTTGGTTGCTCCCCCGTGCTGGGCCTTCCTGCCTCCCGCAGCAGCCTGCTTGAGTGTGAGCGCGCCTGCGGGTTGGGGGGGGGAGATTAAAAGGTGAGTTGTCGGCAATATGACTCGCCTTTTATATAGTAGTAGAAGAAGATAGCATCATCAGTGTCCATGCAGAATGCAAGGAAATGGGTCCCTGGCCTGAAGACCTTACGATCTAAAATATGCTCAAAGGAAGATGAGGGAGTGAGAAAGGGAAAAATATGCCTTGACTGAGCTTCTTTTAACGATATTTATCTTAACAGCCCCCTTCCACAGGGCTGCCATTCTGGGGAAGGCTCATTAATATGATGGCAGCCCTGATGGTATATGACCCTCATTCATTTCTTTGGCATGTATCATGCAGAAAATTGCTACAGGAACTCACAGTTCAAAGGTGGTTTATATAAAACAAACGGCCATTGGTTTGTTGATCTTAGTAACTGGGAACTGATGAAAGGACATTGAAAATCCAGTGTCCTGTGTGGGAGGAGGAAGGAAATGAGTAAGGAGGAGGAGAGACTAACTAGTTCTCTGTTTCCCTTCCCTGCAACAGGTTGTCCACCCTGGAGACTTGAAGACCTCGGTTGAAGTGGCCCTGAACAAGCTCCTGGACCCCATCAGGGAAAAGTTCAGCAGTGCCCCAATGAAAAAACTGGCCAGCTCCGCATACCCTGATCCCTCCAAAGCTAGTAAGGGCAAAAATACAATTGCAGGTTCCTCCTGCACTGCAGCCTCTTTGGTTGGGAGCAGGAAGCCCTCCCCAAGGCTGCATTCTTCCAGCCGTCTCTTCTTCCCCAGCCATCGAGGAAGTCATGTGTTGAAACACATGATCCCAGAAGTTGATGTGTCAGGATTTGAAGGGGGTTGCTGAACTGCTCACATGGTGTGGCTCACTCCTAGATGCTACCTGGATAGACCTTGCCAAGGGTCCTACCTGCATGGCCAGGTGCCTCTCGCACCCTGAAGAGCTGCCATGTTCTTGCAGTCCTCTCTCTTGGAGGCTGCCCAGTTGTAGCTGGAAGTTTTGAGTCCTTTCTCTAGAGAAAGTGATCAGGTTCTGCTTTTGTAGTTTTACTTCCTATTCTGAAATCCAGTTCTGGGTGCCATTCCAGCCAGACACTATTTTCAAGGATCTGGGTCACTTGCTTCCCCTTCATCTCCCACATTCCCACATTTTAGGGAAAGAGAATTCTTTGTTCCTCACCTCTGTGTGCCTTCCTTTGTTTGTATTCCAGCTTGCCTCTTTTTCCACTTCTGTTTCCTGCCCCCACTCAGCCCCGTCCTTTCTGATCTTGTGTCTATCACCTCCTGTAGTCCCTAGCCTGATACTTTCTGTTCTTATGTTGATCATCTTCTGCAATTCCCAGGTGGTCTCCCACCCAGGTCGCTTCCAAACCTTGAACCTTCAGAACTCTGTTCAAGGCTTCTTCCCTTCTTAGCCATACAACCCCCCTAACAGCTGCTCCCCTTCTTTCCCTGTACACAGAGTCTGTTGTCAAGGGCCCTGCAAAGAACTCTGATCCTGAGGAGGTGGTGCCTTCCCGGGTGGACCTGCGCGTGGGCAAAGTGCTCTCTGTGGAGAAGGTACGTGTGCAGCCACCACTTCGCTCTTCTACCTTGTAAAAATTTCTGGGGTCTTTCTTTGAGCAAACATGGAACTGAAGCAAGTTTGCAATGTTCAGATGTTGCCCTCTGCCCAGTCTCTCTTGCTTGATCTGCTGTTCCCCTGTCCTCAGCATCCTGACGCAGATGCCCTGTATGTAGAGAAGATTGACGTAGGGGAGCCTGAACCGCGGACTGTGGTCAGCGGCCTGGTGGAATTCGTGCCCAGAGAAGAGCTGCAGGACAGGCTGGTGGTGGTGCTGTGTAACTTGAAGCCCCAGAAGATGAGAGGCGTGGAATCCCAGGCCATGCTGCTCTGCGCATGCAGGTGCGCCAAAGAAATGGGGTGGGGTAGAGTGGGGGGAGGACTTATACAGAGAGTGGAAAATAGCAGAACTGTAAATGGACCGGGGGGGACAGCAGATGCTATCTCTGTACACCCCCCGCCCCCAAAACTGCCTTCCTGGCTGGTTCCTTCACTCTACCTATTAGGCAAGTTTGGGTGGTAGGTGAGAAGTGGTGGTGAAACTGGTTCCCCTTTGACCATTCCTGCATCGCTTTTCTTTCTCCTCCTCAGCAATGGGGTGCCTTCCCATATAGAGCCCCTAGATCCCCCAGTGGGCTCCTGCCCTGGGGAGCGTGTGTTTGTGGAGGGCTATGAGAATGGCCAGCCGGATGATGAGCTAAAGCCCAAGAAGAAGGTCTTTGAGAAGCTACAGGTAAGGAGGTCTCTGGGTTTGGACACCTGAGCAGCCAGTGCCTGGTAGGCTTCTGCAGGCCAGGCTATTTCTTGGTGGTTGTTATTGACCGGGGTAATCCTAAGCAATTCTTGTGTAGCATTCACTGTACGGCAGAAGAAAGGATCTTCAGGGTGTGTGGACAGGGACTGCAAAAGTTGGGAATCAAAGTTCAGTCGAGCATTCTGTTGGGAACTCTGCTTCTGGGGAATCCCATGTGATTTTTTTGGTTGTTTTCTAAAACTCATTGACATGAACTTTTACCCCTTGGCAAGATTCTACCTTGAAATCACGATTTAGACACAGTCTTGCAAATTGAGAACAACCACATGGAGATCGATTGTAGTTGTTATAGAGAAGTAAATTCATTCAGACTGCATTTCTGGGGGGAAGTTCACCACAGGATGACAAAATCCAGGTTGTGCATGACAGAAAGGAAGAAACTGCATAAAGCAAAATATGATCTGTGTATGGTTCAAATCCCCCTCTCCTCCTATTTCAGGCACTGAAAACAGTCACACCAACAGGCAGGAGCGGAGCTTGACCCTTTTACTGAATTTGGGCTGAGAGCTCTGCTTTCACCAAGGCCCTGACTCTCCAACCCCTGGGTTCGTCTTTGGGGTATACTCACATCTTAGTCAGTAAATCCAGACACCGCTTGAATAAAATATATTTTTATTTGGTTTTAGAGAGTATTGCAAAGCATGAAAGCACTCAAACAAATTGGCAACAGATATAAAACAGATAACCTTACTGTTGCTAAACTAAAATCTTTCTATCTAAAACTTGAAGAGCTGACTCACTTAAGCTTCTCTGGTTGGCGTCCAATAGCTGTTCATCTTACCTATCTGGTGGCAAGTAGGCCCTCTCTATGCTGAGTTGGTGCAGCATGGAGGCTGGCGAAGGCAAAGAATAAAGAATGGTAGGTCTCTTACATGTACTCAGAAGTCATCTTTTCTTAACCTCAGAACATCACCTGGCGACATGGGAGCCAATCAGGACAAAACAACTAATTGACATTACTGTCATGAGAACAGTCAGAAAGGATAGGTAGAACTTTTCTGAAACTGGTTGCAGATGTTATTGATTTGCCAAGCCAGCATGTTTCAGCGAGGCCAGGGGCCTGCAAACACTTACTACATTGACCTACACTGAACCAGTGTTCGGCCATCATTGTTGGAATCCTGTGTTACGTCCAGCTTCCCTACAACATGTGGGAGCCCTCCTCCCTGCCTATTACCTAAGCAAGGAGCTACAGCTTCCAGTATGAAAAGCACAAATCTACCATTTGTGCTAGAAGCCCAGCTGACCTACTCTCACATTCTCAGACAAGCATACCAAAAAAAAGGGAAAGAATTTTCAGTCTGTGGAAAAGAAGGGCTCATAGTCTGTTCCCTGAAATAGAAGAATAAAATGGCGCACATTTTGTATAATGGGCTTGATTTGAAGGGGAAAACTACAAAGCACTGTTTTCTTGGAGCTGAGCCTTGGTGCGAGGTTTGGAGCACCAAATGGAGACAGTCTTGCATGGGGCTCTTCTTTGCTGTTTTTAAATCCTTTCTTCCAAAATTAGGCCAGGAGGTAGTTCCGGTGACACAGTTAAAGTCAAGGCTCCCCTTGCCCACCCTGGGTGCCTGGGATTGAAACATGATAAGGGGAAACTGGTTCTTGGCCATTTGCTTGTTCCCTAATTGTTATTTCTTCTCTCCCCCCACAAACTCAGGCTGACTTCCAGATCTCTAAGGACTGCACAGCCCAATGGAAGGGGAAGAACTTCATGACCAAACTGGGGAACATTTCATGCAAAACCTTGACGTGTGGCAGCATCCGCTAAGACTCTCCGGCTTCTCCATTCATGTGTTCCCTGCCTCCTGCTGTCCATCGACCACTGTGTCCATTGAATGATCAAGTTACTGTCCATCCATCACCCTCAGCTCTTTCCTGGTGTTCCCAATCCAGGGGAACTTTGCCAAGCCACGTTAGAACTATGGAAATTTACACCTTTGTGGACAGAAACCGGGGAGGGGGTGGGGTGCATAGAGAGAACCCTGTTAAACATATGTATGCCTGAGAAAGATGCTGTTGCTTTATTTTCTGGACTGAAGGAACAAAGGGAAATACCCTCCTTTAAAATATGCTAGGAATGGTTTGGGGCAGGGGGAGTGGAGAAGGAAGGAGGGGAAAACTGTGTGCCCTTGAGTGAGAAAGCCGCAGCTGGAGAGGAGCTGTGTGGTCATCTGTGTTCATTTGTGCTTCAGCCAGGCTATCAAACATCCACTCCCTCTCTCTTTAAACTGCTGCTTCTGCCCAGCTTGGACACAGGCAGGCAAATTAGGGACAGATAAATCTCCCTTTAGCAATGGTTAGAATTCTCCATGATAAAATGCCAAATTCTAAGTAATTTATTATTAACATCAAATCAAATGCCATGCTGCAACCTCTTGTATTTTAGTGGAGCCAAGCTTGGTTTAATAGGGCTTGTTGCCTTCTGGCTTAAGTAGTTTCCAAGAGAGTGGGTAGACCTTTCTATTCGGACCAACCCAAAATATCTTCCAAAACAGTGAGCAGTCTTCTGAATTTGCAGAACTCTTAGGTTCAGAACAAAGGGAAGAGAGCAGGGAGAGGAAAAAATGGTGTTTCTGGATATGGCAAAGAAGTTTGCAGTTCATAGGTCTTGAAGTGGAATGCAGAATGTGCTGTAAAATTATGCCCTGTAATGTAACCGTGGTGGGGACCTGATCTGGATCAGTGCCACGATGCTGGGGAATGGAAAGTTAATTACTCCCTCCTTGTGCTGGAAATGATTTGTCTCCCCCCCCCCCCAATACCCAGGCAGGCTGATTTAAGCACCCCAGTAGGAAAAGATAAGTCTGCCTTCTCATTGGGGAAATGGCACTGGCATTTGAGGCAGGGAGTACCCTTCTCTGTGGCTATGGTCCTTGTCCAGATCTTTCTCCCATCCACTCCTACCCCACTTTTTAAAGTCTGGATTCTCCATGTGGTGTTCATTATAGAAGCATGGTATTACCTGTTGTGCGGACTGCAAGTTTCAACAAGTACTCTAGAGGATGGCAGAAAAGCAGCTTCCACCACCCTGAGTCCCATTTAAAGATCATCCTCCTATGAGTTGAAGAATTCCTCTCCGACCGCTAAATTCAGGTATTCCCAAAAGAGATAAAATTGGCAGGTAGCCATCTTGAGTGTTGCTTGTTCAGACACAGGAAAATGTCTTCCCAAAGTGAAAAGTGCTTGTAATTATTTCTATAAATGTGGTCCCATAGCAAACGAGACAAACATTAAAACACTGACGTTAACAAAGCCGTTTGGGTGACTGTATCTTACAAGAAGACCTAACACAAGATGGCTTGACTCATGACTCAATAAAAGAAGACATGCCCACCAGGTTGCAAGATCTGAGCAAGTCTATTAATTATAGGATGTTTTGGAGGCCTCTCATTCATGGGGTCACCATTGGTCAGAGGTGACTTAATGGGACACAACACTCACTGGGCATCTTCATTTTTCAAGATCATCATCAGTATAAGTTTCATCATCATCCTTGGAGGCTTTTATTTTTTAAAAAAGACTCCAACAACAACAACAAATCCATACATTACAGATAAAATCTGTTGGTGGTTGGGAAAGCACGTGTTTGGCTGCTCTTGACACGGTTGGTAACCTCTCTTAGAATATCTCTCGACAACTATGGGAGGGAGAAACGAGCCTGAGACCATTCTGCATTGAGACTCAACCCTTGTTTGCTAGAGGGGGGAGTGGCTCCTTGGGACAGGCAGGGCTTTCTGTGACTCCAGCCCCCCCCCCATTTGCAGTCTGTCTTTTCCTCCTGTGCCCTCTTATCCTCACCCCCCACTCCCAAAGAAACATGATGCCACAGTCAAGCAGAAAAAGAGACAGCAAGCAGTCTTTAATCATTCATCTTTATAAAGATACTTTTTAAAATTGAGTTTGCCATCCTGTTACTCCTCCCTTTCTCAAAGGTAGTTTTTTTTCCTGTTTTACAATCATGGAAATCAAAGCAAAGGACCCCAGGATTTTCCAAAAGTATATAAATCTGTCATCTAATGTTCCTAGAGAACAGAAAACAAAGGCGCAAAGGGGGTCGGGGGGGAAGGGGAATCAGAGGTGTTTGGTCTCACTTCTAAATGCTTTTATACAGCCCCAAGAGTGTGCCCAAGGCTCTGTTCTGTTCTGTCTCTACTGCCTTCAAAATGGAACCTGGTCTAGAAGAGAAATGGCCTGGCTGGAGGAAAAACCCCTCTTCTGCATGTGACATTCCCATAGCTGCTCTGGCCTCTACCCGGTGGGCTCCTGTCTGACAGCAGGCGACCAAGAATACCTCTTCCTAGGAAAGGGCCCCTGGCAGGGCTTGTATCCTTAGGCACACTTGGTAAGACAGCAGCATCAGCAGCACCAGGGAGAGTTGGAATGCTGAGTTTTTTGGTAGGGCTGCAATCCTAAATTGCGTTTTAAGAGTCTGCCTTTTTCTAGGCACTAGAAGAGAGGGCAGTTTTAAAAACTGGCTGGCTAGTGGGGGAGAGGGAAGGGCCTGAGCAATCTTCCCCAGGCCGACTGCCACTAAATAGTACCAAAAAACAGCAACTTCTGGGGCATTTATCTTTACCCTTTAGAGCAGCGGTCCTCAAACTGTGTTGGGGTACTTGCGGGGTTCCCCAGAAGCTTTTGGGAGATGCCTCTAGGGAAACTTGGGAATCTTAGCCCTGTTTTAAGAAGAGTCCTTCAAAAGGTGTCTCATTGTTACCTCCTGTCTTCAGGAAAAGTTCAAATGTGGACCCCAAATAAGCAATCCTTCCTTCTGCCAGACATTTCAGCCTCGGAGGCAGCAACAGAACTGGATGCATGAAAGCCAGCAGAGGAAGGAAAGGAAGGATTCTGTGCCATTTCATAGCATTATCTGTTCTCTTCCCCCTCTCACCCCCCCCATGGCGCTACCCCAATTTGTGCTATAACTGAAGCCATGTGCCCAAGTTATAGTGAACACCTATACCTCCTGCATGTACATGTGTATATCTGTTTCTAAGAAACAGCCAATTTAGAAATGAAACCAGGGACCAGAACCTGGATAAATGTGCAGTTTCAATCACATGTTCAGCTGTCCACACGTTGAATGAAACAGAATAATTACTCAATGCGCATGTAAAGAAAAATCAAGTGTACACTGTACATGGGTTGTACACGTGTTCAGTGCGACTTGGGAACAGGACTCGTTTTGTATTAGGTTCAGGTAACATCCCCAAATCAGCTGCTTATGATGGGGCCAGATCTGCAAAAAGGCATCTCGTGTGTGCTCTACGTGGCACAGCATAATGCTCCACTCGAATGCCTAACTAGCAGGGCCCTCAAGAGGCAAGCATCTGCAAGTCTGTATGATGTAAGCACAAAGGATCGGGGCCAAAGCAACATCCAGCAACATCAACAGTTCTCCATCACAGCCATTCTTGCTGAGTTAGTCTTACTTTGAAAAGTGCTTTCATTTCGTACAATTCTACGTGCCCAATGGCAGTCTGTCTTCCCCCACCCTCTGCCAGCTGATGATGCAAACCCCAAAGAGAAAAGGAGGCATTCCTCTGGGAAACACGCCTGCAACTTTAACTTTGCCAGTCTCTCTGCCCGAAGGTCACGGAGGAGGGAAAGGTAAGTTTTCTTCTGTTGAAAAACCCTCCAAGGGGAAGTGAAGAAGGGTCACACCAGCAAACCGAGCCAAAAAAGGTCCACTCGAGGCTCTAGCTCTCCAGACGGGCAGGGGCAGCCAAGAAGGGAATTGTGCTAAAGCAGTAAATAAAGCTGTATGATTGAAGAAAGTGAAACCAACACAACTTTTGCATAAATATCAAGGCCATCAGAGGCTAAGGCTGTTTTTTCTTCCTTGCTGCCACGTCCGGGATCCTCCTCCGGCCTGCTTGGGTCCCTGAGATTTGGTTTGTGTTTTGTTTTTAACTCCTGTATCTTGGGGGGCAGGGGGGGGGGCGGGAGCGATGCAGGCTCTTCCCTTATGCCATCTCCTGAACGCCTGCAAGAAGAAAAGGCAAGTCAGTGCGGCTACCTGGTCAGGCATTGGGGGTTGAGACCTGACTTCAAATTCCACTCTACTGAATGGCCTTCCCAAAGTCACCACATCTCACTCTGTTTTGCATGCTCGAAATAATAACACATCCTGCCTCCAGACCAGCCACAATTCTGTTCCATAGCTAAATTGAAGAGATCGGCAAAATGGATTCAAATGCTGAAAATCTCCACCAGAATCACAGTAAACAGAGCCCTAGGAGTAGGGAGTTCCTTTCCCCTATAACTGATAACAGCGCTTCAGGGCTTGATTGAAATGCCCCCCTCAGTGTGGCTATACTGCAAACAGAGCCCACCCAACAGGGTACAGGTTCCCCTCTGCTCCAAAAGCAGCCTATCCCCGGGGGGGGGGGAGGTATTTTGAGCTACAGCAGGGAGGGAGAGGTGAGGCAATCCTGCTCCGCTGATGGAAATGCCTTCTGTCAGCAGAGATTTACCACAGGATTGAAACCGCTGTGCTATTGTAATAATTCACCTCCTGGATTTTCCAATAGTATCCTCTTTAGTGTGAGTGAAAAGGAGTTAAACGTTTGCCTGATGAGGCAGTCCTGCTTTCTGCTGCTGCTGGAGCCATTTTCCTCCTCTGTTTAACAACAACCACCAAAAAAAATCCAACAACAAGTGCTCTCATTTTGTTTTGGCCTCCCAGTGACACCACACAGCCAATGCAATTTGGCTATCAGACAGCGGCAGAAAAAAAGTCATCAGCAGTCGCAGAAAACAGCACAGAGAGGCTAAAGACAGTGACAAAAAAGGGGGAAAGGGAGCTTCTACAAACAATTTTCACACCCGCCTCTCTCATCCCATCTTCCATGCTAAAAAAAAGTTCCACACCAAGCTTTTGGCTAAGCCCTGCTCTAGTTACCCAAGGAGGGAAGAATCTTTCCTGTCAAAACATTCTGTGAAGGAGAAAGGGGGAAAAAAGAAAAGAGAGCAGTAGGAGGACAGTTGGATCCACAGAGTCCAACGCCATGAATTGTTCTTCACGATGAATCATTGTGAGCATCTCCATCTTCTCCCTGTAACCAGGTTACATCTCCATGTAACCAGGGCTTTTTTTTCTGGGAAAAGAGATGGTGGAACTCAGAGGTGGAACTCAAGACCACACAATGACGTCACTTTGGGTCAGCTGGAACAAGGGGGGAGTTTTTTAAAGTTTAAATCGCCCTCAGTGAAAATGGTCACAGGGCTGGTGGCTTCGCCCCCTGATCTCCAGACAGAAGGGAGTTTAGATTGCCCTCCTTGCTGTCTGGAGATCAGGGGGCGGGGCCACCGGCCATGTGACCATTTTTAAGAGGTGCCGGAACTCCGTTCCCCCGCGTTCCCGCTGGAAAAAAGCCCTGCATGTAATATTCTTGAGGGACGGATGAGGTCCTTTTTGTAGTAACGCTCCCATGGTGCTTCCCCTATACAGTCTGCTGGAAGCAGCCTTATAGCTGAAGCACCTCACAAGAATTCATGGGGCACTGGCAGCCTCTGTGCCCCCAGCCCCACAACTGAAGCTAACCTTCCCCCACACCTCAGCTACAGAAGAGTAAAATGGAGAAGAGAGCACCCGTTCTTGACCTTTTTATGAATGCCCTTCTGCAAAATATTCTGCTAATAATCATGAAGTAATGAAAGTACAAATAATAACAATCCTTAAAACCAGTCTGTTTCAGTGTGATGGAGGAAACAGTGAGGTAATTTTTGAAAAACTGTAAGCTTATTTCCATTTCATTTTAATGCGCTCTCAATGGCATTTTGCTAGTCCACCCATGTGTGGATTGTGTTGTAATTTCGTTCAAAAGTCAGGGGAGGAAATGCTACAGGCCAGGTCTTTGAAATGATGGGAGTTTTCTTATTCTGCAGTATTATATGCAGCAAAATGGAAAACCGATATTTGTCCTGATGTGTCAGAGTGGGGAGATAAGATTTATGAATACGCATCAATGGCTAAATTCACTACTTATCTACATAATAGACTGATAGCCGAATTTTGGGAAAAATGGAAATATTTCTTTACTTAGGTAGAAATTAATGTTAAGGTATTTTAGTATAAACATAAGATGATAAAATACGTGGAATAAAGGGGGGGGGAGAAATAGATATCATAGTTTGTATAAGTAAAACTAACCAAGGAGAGGGAAGGAGAGCTGTTACATAATTCTTTAGTTATGGCAAATTTTGAATGTATTTTTTACTACTCCAATCTACTTTCAAATGCAGTGCTGTACAACTCTTAAACTAATTTCAAATGTATTGTTTATATAAGATTGTATAAGTCTCAACTTAATCTCTAATGTAGTGTTCGTTTAACCTTTTACTATGCACTTTCTTTTTAAAAAGAAAGAAATGATGGGAGAACAATTCTGAAACCACTGGAGGGCAAAAGTCTTGCAGCGATGGAGTCTCCGTCATAACTGAGTACAGTTGGAGATGATTCTCTGCAGTTTAATTCTTTTCAACATGCAACAGCTGTAACCTAAAAACAGCAGTTCCAAGTGACGGGCTGGCACAGCATCTATGGTGGCATGAAAAGGTATTAGGAGCATGTCCTGCAAGATCTGTTTTCCTCTGCTCAATAATCAGGGCTTTTTTTCAGCAGGAACATGGTGGAATGGAGTTCCGGAACCTCTTGAAAATGGTCACGTGGCTGGTGGCCCCGCCCCCTGATCTCCAGGCAGAGGGGAGTTTAGATTGCCCTCTGCGCTGCTCGGAGATCAGGGGGCGGGGCCACCAGCCATGTGACCATTTTCTCCGAGGGCAACCCACTGAGTTCCATCACCTCTTTTCCCAGAAAAAAAGCCCTGTCAATAATAATTTAAAAATTGTGACACCAAGCCTACTGAAGAGATCTGGTGCGCTCAAAACCTTGCCACAATGTTGTGTGTCCATTTGTTTGGCCCTAATAAAAAGTTATGATCTGATTTTGGATTTTGTGTGGGCCAATGTGGCTGGTTATAGCTTTTCTGAACAAACTACTGCCATTCCAGAGGAAATGGTGAGTGTGGAAGCGACCAAGAACTTGCTCAAAGGGAACCTTTGGGTGGCATCTGAATGGGAGAACAAAGACTCATGTGAAAGGGCCAGTCTGGAGATACGGAGCTGCAAGGGGGAAAGAGTGCAGGCAGAGCAGCCTTTGGTGGGGGAAACCTCTGAGATTACTGGAAAATTGACGACTGAGGAATAAAGGGCTTGATGAGGAGCATACTGAGAAAGGACAGAAGGCAAAGGGGAAAAGCAACGCGGCAGCAGAGATGTCTGAATGGAAAAATGGCCAGTTTAAAGTGAAGACGCAGAGAGGGAGGCCAATGAGGGAAATGGAGATACCTGAGCCTTTACATCCCGGCCAGAAGTGGGAGGGGTGTTGAAGGAAGGACAACAGCATGCAAAGGTACAATGCAGCTTAATTACATGGGCGGGGTGCTGCAAAAAAAGGGCATTTGGATGCAAAGGTACAATGGTACCATGCAGCTTGATTAGAGCAAAAATTAGCATCTGTCGTGAGATAAGAATCTTTATGTTTCTATTCAGCCTTGCGGGGCTCCATTGTTCTGAATTTGTGAACGGACTCAAGTTCAGCAATCTCACATTGTAGTCTTCCCTTGAAACACCTGTCTGAGGACTGAGAAACAGGAGAGATACAGGAGGCTAGTTCAACAGGAAGGGAAAAGGACTCCTCTCCCAGGTAAAGACTACAGGATTTTCCTCCGGGTAGAGCTCCCAGGACTTGGGGCCACCCTCTCCCCACCCTGCCCAGCCCCCTTACCTTGTGCTGGGGGGCTCTGCAGAAGCATGTCCGCCCTTGCAGGAGGGCTTTTTCTGCCAGCTTCCATGGGAGAGGCCTGGTTCCCAGTCCCTGCACTCTTAGTCCTGTCTCCAACTGCTGACGGGGAGGAGCTCAACTCCTCTGCTCCTAGTGGCTTTGGACTCTGGGGTGATGGCAGGTGCCCTGGTCCAAGTGAAGGCTTCTTGGCTATGGGAGGGGGGATCTTTTGGGTCTTCTTCTGGGCCTGGGGCTTTCCTGAGCCCTGTGGGTCGAGCCCCGAGGCTGCTGTAGGCCGTAGGCTGGAGACGTTCATCAATTCGGCAACGAGATTCTTCTTGAGGTTGGCTTGGGCCTCCGGAGATGATGGGGTCTCAATCACTAATTTTTTGGAGCTCTTCGCAAAGATGAAA
This sequence comes from Eublepharis macularius, assembly GCF_028583425.1. NCBI lineage: Eukaryota > Metazoa > Chordata > Lepidosauria > Squamata > Eublepharidae > Eublepharis > Eublepharis macularius. Next base: position 37,484,279 of record NC_072804.1, on the reverse strand, counting down.
CTGGCTGTAGAGGCTGGGGATTTGTGGAGGGGGGACAACTGGCCGTCTTTTGCCTCGCCAGGGGAAGCCGTCGCTGCTGTGGAGGATGCTGGCAGGGTCAGCCGATTCCTGGCTTTCCTCTCTGCTATTTCAAAGCCAGGAGCAGTCCTGGAAGACAGAGTGGAGGCCTTCAAGCGCACGGCATCGTGCAGCGGGTTTGAAGATGATGCTTCTCTGGAAGCTGGCGGGGGACCTTTCAAGGACAGCGACTTGCGGATAGGCTTCTGGGGGGCGACCTGCGCCGGCTTGCCACTGGCCCCTGGGCCTGTCCCGTTGTGTTCCGCGGCCAGCTGAGCTGCAGCTGGGCTTACAGCAGGAGCTTGGGTGTCCATGTTGATTGAGCGTAGGCGTACCATCTGCAACAGAGAAGGGGTGACAATGGGCAGGCTAGCATCCTCCTTTGGCATGGCATTGCTCTTACTGCGAGAGGCAGGTTCCTTCTTGAGATCGGGGCGAGAACCTCCAGCCGGCTTCTTAAGGCTTGGCTGGGTTTGGAGGCTGGAGGGCTGGGATGCGGCCAAAGCCTTTCTGTGGTTGTGCTGAGGCCCAGATGCTTCCCCCGCAGCGGGGAGCTTTGGAGGCGGAGGGGGCTCCTGTTTGGAGGCTGGCAGCGGTGCACCGTCTGGGACTCTCTGCTGCTGGATCTTGGAAGAGACCATGGTGGAGAAGGAGGGTGAAGGGGTAGATTCTTCGCCCTTTTCGGCAGACGGTGCTCTTTGGTTGGCAGGCAGCTCCACCACAGGAGCCTCCGGGGCTTCGGCGGAGGGTGTTTCCGCTGCAACCGGTTGTGCTTCTGGCAGAGGCAGTGAGGAGAAGCAGGCCTCATCTGGGGGCGGGAAGTCTGCCATGGAAAGATCGTGCTCATCTGGCACCGGCGGAGGTGGCGGTGGCCACAGTGCATCCTGAGGAGAATCCGGCTCAGTCTCTGAGGCGCCAGGCACTTCAGGGCTCACCTCGGCCTTCTTCGCTGGGGGCGGTGGTGGGTGGTAAGCAGGAGGAGGAGATGGAGGAGGGGATCCATTGTTGGGTTTGGAAGGAACAGGGAGCGCTGTGTCGGCCTTGCTAGCAGAGGGAGAAGCCCGAGGTGGGCTACTGGCAGTGTTTGGCTCAGCCTGTTGAGGCTTGGAGGGCGGCGGGGAGAAGGGAGCCGGGACCTTAGGGTGAGGGGGAATAACAAACCTGTCCATCTTATTCAGAGCAGGAGCAGTGCCGGAGGGGGGCATCTCAGCGGGGGCTGGATCCGAGGCAGAGGAGGATAAGGACGTCAGGGAGGATGAGACAGAGAGCCCGGGGGACTGCAGAGAACAGACCCTCTCTGGTTTCTTTGGTTGTGGCCTCTTGCTTCTGGGAGACGAGGCATGGGAGAGGAGGCCCTTAGTGTGGAGGGTAGGGGTGCCGCTCTGACTGGAATACCCGCTGGAGGGCGACATGGTGCGGCCAAAGCGGTCTGGGGATCCTTGCTTGGAGGGGAGGTTCTGCTGCCCATCTGCAGGAAGGGGGCCACTGTGAGAGAGGTCTGCAGAGAAGGCAAGACTGTCAGAACGGAGGCTGCTGGTCTCACTCTGTGAGGAAGGGGAGAAGACGTCATCCTCCCCAGCCAAACCGTGGCTCCCTAGCCGCGCCACAGCCCACCCCTCGCTGCTCTCTCGCTGGGGCCTGCGCTCCGGCTTGGGGGGCAGGCCCATCGCCTTGGGTGCCCCACTAGCCTCCAGCTCCTGGGCCTTCTGGTGCAGGGAGTAAGTCCTCCGTGGTGGCGCGGGAGGCTTCTTCATTTTCCTGAGGGAGACGCTGCGAGAGCTGGAGCGGTCGCTGCGCACGCTGGTGGTATCTGAGCCGTCTGCCATGCTGCCGGTGCTGTAGGCAGGCGAAGCCCGGCCGCTGCTCCCTGGAGGCCGTACTCCCAGGAGGTTGGGTGAGGCAGGGGCTGCCTTAATGTAACTGGAGCTGGCTCCACTTACGGCACTGTAGGCGCTGAGCTGGTCGAGATCGGGCCTGGCTGCTGTCCGGGCCTGCCTGTCTTGCCCTGCCTCACTTTGCCGGCTGTTGGTGCCCCCATGGGAAGAAATGGTGGAAGTGTTGGAGACAATCGTCTCAGTGGACTGGGAATGGCTCCAGTTGTCACTGGAGGAGGAGTGCTCGCGGCTGCGGGGGACAGAGGAGAAGCGCCCCAGTGAGTGGACCGAGGCCGGGCTTGCTGTTGCCAGGCTGCAGCGGCTGAGCGTGCGCACCCTGTGGCGGGAAAGTGCAATGACATCCACCATGGGAGGCAAGATGGCGTTGGGAATGATCTTGGACATGTAGGTGCCTTGAGGGGAGATGGACATGACGGGCCGCAGCAGCTCAGGGGAGCCAGGTTGCGTGGTCACCCAGGGAACTGCCAGTGACTTGGGCCTGGCTAAAGGGGACAGTTTGGCTGCCGTCTTCCGCCCCAGCAGCGAGTCATCATAGTAGATGCGCTCGATGTGGCGCTGGAGGGCACAGTCCGACGTTGCCTCTAGCTCCAGGGCCTGGAGGGAGACACGGGCACCACCCTCAGGGACGGCGGTGGGCTGTAACTTTCCATCCACAGTGGGAATGTGAATGGTGTCATTGGGCACCTCAGCTCTGTTTACCGGCGGCTGGGGACTGGTTCTGACGGCAATGCTGCCAGGACGTTTCTTTGAGTCATATCCATTGCTCAGACCTGGGGTGGAGAGAGAGGGCAACAGAATAAGAAAACAAACCTGCTTCCTTTGTTTGAGAAACAGCAGATTTTTAAAAAGAAAATGAGTTGAAGCAGAATTTAAACCCAAAACTCTCAAGTCTCCCAAGAAACGGGTGATCCAGCAAATCTCTCCTCTCTCTCTCCAGCTTGTGAGAGCTGGGCTGTGAGCAGTTCTGGGGCCAAGTTTCACAAACATTTTCATGCTCCCTCAAACGATTGTAAGCACATTTAAGAGAGATGGGTACAGAATACATTCGTCTTCAATAAAGCCAGGCCAACTTACAGAATCTCAGCGGGAACATCCCCTCCACTCACCAATTCTTAAGCGGAGGCTGGCTTGGCTTGAGTTCCTCCCCACAACAATGTGATGACAACACACAGCTACTGAGCTACACTGGGCAATATGACTACATCAGATTCCTTATAGGATCCCTGATTGGCTGGGATCGCTGGAGGAAGAGAACGGGCAGGACAGCAGCAGCTGTCACAAGGGAGAGCTGAGAATCACAGGACACAATAGTGACAGAAAAGTTATTGTTTGGGATTTTCATCCCCTCCAAAGCCCCTTGAAAATATTTAAGGGTAGCATGACAGGCATTGCTTCACCTGGGAGCTTTCAGACATGCAGCAAACCTGGGGCAAGTTGGCTGATCAAAGCTGGAGGCAGCCTAACCTCAAGCAGATTGTTTTTACTGCATTGCAGACATCTTTTGTAACATCTCTTCAGAGATGTTAAGTTTCCACCAAAGCCATCAGGGCGAGTCACAAAAATAAAGATGCTGTAGTTCTGAAGAATAAACCAGCCCAGTTTATTCATTCAGAATATTTTTTTTATGTCACCTCTCCAGGGAACCTACCCCAGGTGGCTTCCGAAAGAAAGCATACAATATTAAAATGTGTTAATTAAGACACAATGCGTCTCTAGGCCAGCATGCAGAATGCAAGAAGGAAAGGAGTCACATGCTCTTTCCCTCCTCAAATGTTCCTCCAGAAATGTTTTCCAACCCTAATATGAGCAGTCAGAGCATATGGCAAAGTCACTTTGTAAATCAACCAGCTGGATTAAAATGGGCACATAGTTCATACAGGCTTATCCAATTTCCATTTTTCATTCTGACTGCAGATTCCAAAGAACACCACCATGATTTTGTCCCCTCCCGCCTCTTCTTGCCTGATGCAGGACTTACCCAGCTCTTTCTGCACATGTTGGGGCAGACCCAGAACTGTCGTCCTCCGCTCTCTCCTTCTCTTCTCGCCCTTCATTGAGGATTTGGGGAACGAATCGTGTGGCCGGAAAGTGGAGCCTGGAAGGCAGGAAGGAACTGAATTAAAGCCGGTTGGAGCAACGGGTAGTTTATGTTCAACCCTGTAGGCTTTGCTATGGGAAACTGAACCAAGAAACGTGCCTGGAAAAGGGAATTTAGAGCCAGGGCTGGAGTGGGAGAAGATCTTGGATAGTGGCTCTGATGACTCCCAAAGGAGGCTTCCCACTCCCACATCTAAGTACAGGGATATATACCTGCTGCTCGAATTTGTATCTGGCCCTTTCGCCAAGATCCTAAGCTCCACAATTTGCTGCCATTTCCGTATTCCGTATTCCAGCTCCCCCGCTCACCCACACTATTCCATCTCCCATGGGAGAAACCACACCTCCAACCTCCATCCTTGCCCCAAGCTTCCTGCATATGGTGGTACCTTTCCGCTGTATCATCTCCGAACGGATGGACAGGGCATCCTCTGAGGAGTTCTCTGTCACGCACGATGGAGTCTTGCTTCGGATCGAGAGCTCATCCCCCTCTGTGGATGAGCGGGAAGACTGTGTTGTGTCGAAAGGGAAAGACGAGAATGGAAAATATGATTCCACCCATGGTCCTCAAAAAAATGGCCAAACCTTGCTGATTATTTGAAACCTTCTGCAGTGGTTTGAAGACAATACAAGGTCTAGCCAGGTGGACAATCTAGCAAGAACTCTTCCAATGGGAAAATAAGCCCTGCCCTACTTACCACAAGGATTCTGCCAGCCAGTTCCCCCTACCCCATAAACACTGGGGACAGGTGCAGAAAGAAATACCTTGTCTGACCACTAGATGGGGCTGCCTGTCAATCACACTTGGTAAAACCTTACAAAAACAAGTACTCCTTTTGCCTTGGTTTCAAAGGCTCAATATTCCTTTTGGATCACAAAGAGAGCTGAGGTGTGGGTGAAATATATTAGAAGTTAGCTTCATAAATTTGTAAAAAATATTTGTTGGGCCTCAATCCAGGTGAATGGGCATGGTCTTAAACCTGGAAACTTGGCCTCTTCGTCTGAGAAAAGACAATAATGAAGGGAAAGCACTTTGCATATGCCCAGAGACTGCAACACGTTTGTTGATACTCAAAGAATGTGAGAAGGCTGGCAAGGCAGTGAAATGGCTAATGCCAGCAATTAAACGGCAGGATTCCCCTCAGCTCTCAGGGCGTAAATGCCACAATTCCTTACAAGTCCAGAATCCAGCTCCTCAAGTATTTCCACTTTCATTATTGTAAAAACAAACAACAAAGCTTCTAGCTCTTATGAAGATACAAGAGAAAGTCTGTGAGTGATATCTAGTGAAATCTGAGAAGTCAGAATAGTTGCTGGTTAAGATGCTTGGGGGGAGATGGGTGGGCACTGGTGTCCTGCCAGTCTTTCCGTGCCTTCATCACAATAAACAGAATTGCGCAAAAATCGTACAGGTTGCAGAATGTAACTTTGCTCACTTTTCAGCCAAAGTTGCATAATTCAGCTTTCGTTGGCTTAGAATTTAGGCTTCCTGAATCCAGAATCTTGATTTAATATCAGCAGAGCTTGAGTTCCCAGGGCAATGACTGACGTAAAGGGATTTGGAATTCCAGACTCCTTTGTACAAGGAAAGATCTTTTTAAGAGACTTCCTAGTTAACCAGGATACTTTTAAAATCAGTAGTTAAAGTTGTAGTTGATTAATCAATCAAAGACCGCAGCCATGCATTTAACAGGAAACACTCCTGGAAGGTCAAGTCTGGAAGGCTCTGAGATTTCTGCTGGGGTTGGGCTCCTCCCTCTAGCCTGCCTAGCTTTGCTCTCTGAAACCCAGAAGGGTTACTCAACTAAAAATTAAATCAATGCAGTCCGTTTGCTTAAGCAAATACACCTGAGAAACAGAAAGGGCTCGCCAGCAGCCTCATGGGAGAGGGAAAGGGACAGTTTGCATGGGAATTCGCAACCAAGAGAAGGGAGAAAGTGCAACTCGTTCTTGCCCAAGGTACACACAGCAGAAGAGTCCATGAAGAGGACAGCAAGACACACACACAGGTTAAGTACAGCTAAATCCGTATTTCCTAAGCTGCTTCCATACACAGGCAGGACGTATACACACAACACTCTTTCAGGATTGCTGAGCAGCTGGACTCTCTCAGTCAAGTGCAAGATAGCTCAAGATCAGCCCCAGTTGGTAACCGTCAACGGTGCCAACCTTGGATATTACGGCCATCATCACCATTCCCCAGGCAGGAAGTGCTCTCACCCTGGCAGGCACTCTCTGCTGAAGCAGCAGGAAAATAACTCTCTGCCTGCCTGATTGGTTGACTTAGCAAAAGTGAGGCAGGCACAATCACAAGCCAACAGCGGCCACATCCCCTCAGTGGGGCACCCGTGGGAGGGTGCCCCAAGGAAAGCCGCTCACCTGGATGCTGTTGGTGTCACTCTGATCCCAGGACCGTTTCGTCTGTTTCTGTTTCTCTAAAAGGCAACAGGAGGAAGGTCAGCTTACCCGGAGGGTGACAGGGACGCATTCTGATCAACCATGACGGAAACAATGAGGGGGAGGGAAGAGGACAGCAGGAAGGGGGAAACACAGGGAGGGATGCTATCCCCCTAGTTCCTCCAGCACTGGGTGAGGAGGGTCCCCCAACACCCTTTGGGGCTGTGTCCGTGAGACTGAGCCCTTAGGCAAAGGACAGCAGCCTACTCTGCGTCCTTCCAAACCGGCAGTCTCACACATGTACTGGACTCTGCTCCTATCATCTCCCCACCTCCACTCCACTGCAAACACACACTTGGCTTTATCTCGTGTGTGGGCAGAGGGAAAACACCATCCAAAAAGGCCATGCATGGGAGCAAATACCCCACACACACACACTGCTGCCACCACCCTAGAAAAGCAATGAACAAGCTTTCCAGCTGCACTTTTCTTTTCCTCAGACTTCTGTTTTGTTTTAAAAAAATCTAAGGAGTAAAGTCAAGTCTGCATTTCCATCTTTCCCATTAAGTCTTAGGAGTAGTTTTGTGCCGCTTCTGTTACCGTCCTTGTGAATCTCGTCCCAGGGTGGGGTGACCTGGCTACCTGCTGCAATTCAACAACAGGATTCAGCCATATTTGAGGGCGTAGTGGGCAGTGGCTACTGACCAGGGGACAAGTGCTTAGCTCTACCAGCAGCAAGAGTGTCTGCAGGCCCCAGGAAACATCCACTCCCTGACCGGGGGGAGATCTCTGGCAAAGAGCAGGGAAGTTGCCTGCTGGTTAGAGAAGCAGGGACTGCAGCCCAGCGGATGCCAACAAGGGGCTCAGAGCTAGAACGGTTCCTCCCCACCCCAGTCCAACTCAGCAGTCAGTACCTTGGTTCTGCAGAGACTTGAGCCCAGCCTGGGCCTGGATATGCAGCTCCTCCAGATGAGGGTGCCGGTTGCAGGGAAAGAAGACATTGTCGGGCTGCTCCTCGCTGGCCTTGTACTGGACACTCAGTCGCTTGTCATTTTCAGACTTGTTGGCACCTGTAAGCACAGAATTTGGAGCTTAGCTTTGCACGACGGCTTCAGTCCCTGACAGCCTGAACCATCCAGTTCCTGCTCTGCCCAAATCAAACACTCCAGCAGGACTCATTAAGGCCCCTTTTCTTTAATGTCATCATCACCTTCTACTGGAATGGCACACTGTCCACAGACTGGCAGCAAGCCTTGTATGTACATATGTAGCAGCCTTATCAGCCTATCAGTCCATCTAGGTCTGTACTATCTACCCAGACTGGCAGTGGCTCTCCAGGGTCTCAGGCAGAGATCTTTCTGATCCGTTTAAATGGAGATGCCGGGGACTGAACCCAGGACCTTCTGCATGCCAAACAGATGCTCTACCACTGAGCTACAGCCCCTCCCCAAGTCAACATGGCTGTCCCTCTGCATAATGAGGCAAGTAGTAACTGGCCAAAGCCAGCAAGTAAGATCCCAATGCAGGGTTACTCCAGAAATGTGGAGATGGGATGGGCTATGTTCTGGGTTATCGACAAAACTACAGGATTGCCAAGCACTTCGCAGATGCTGGGTTTTTAACACATCCATGACATGTAGTCTAGCAAGCAAACAAGAGCTCTTGGCTGCTTTAGGAATCCCCTTCCCAAGAGGACACTGCATGCTGACTGCAGGCCCCCTGGCCCGGGACACAGACATGTTTGGTCCCTAGGCAGCCCCTGGCCCCCAAGAGTCCTGGGTCTTCAAAGTGGTTAGAAATGCGGTGCGTCTCTACTCTGCAGTAAATGGTCTGTTTTAATGAGGCTTCCTCCCCAAAGATAACCTGCAGTGAATTCGGCAGCAAGCTTTTAATGCCTTTACTGTGGTTTATATATTGCTTTGGTGGCAGAAAAGCAGGATGCTCTTTTTCCAAAATAAACAAGCACGCACATCCAGAGAAGCTCAGGGGACTCAGCTCTGCTTGAGCTCCACCACAGCCTCCCGTAACCATGACAGCATCCTGGATCCCCTTACAGCCCACCTGGGCACAGGTGATCTGACACCAGCAGCGCTGCCCGTTCCCTTCCCCCCTTCTTCACCCAGTCTGTCCAAGGCCTGTGCCTTTAAAACAAGGGAACTGAATCAGCAAAAGCACCCCAGGGCAGGATCACATGACAGATGCCAGAAATATCTGAGTACCTTGTGCACACACAAAGCCTGCCCGCCAGGCAGTCCAGCTTAAAGGGGCAGCATTTGGCATATTTCCCCATCCAAGGTGGAGGGGACGGGGAAGAGGCTGAGCAGGATCATATCAGGTAGACCAACGCACCTGCCTTTTCGAGCTGCCACTGCGGTTTGTGGCCTCTAAACTAGAGAATTTAGCTGCTCTCACTCCTCTCCATCATGGAGAGAGGGCCACTCATGCACACCCCAATGCTTTATTTTTTTAAAAAGAAAACCTGGGTTATATTTAAAAAGTTTTTGCTTCTTCGGTAAGGAAAAGGGAAAACTCATAAACATCATAAATAAGGTAGTATAAAAAGCATAATCATGCTACAAACGCCAACTCTTTCTGATTGCCATTCCTCACCAAGCTTATCTGCAATGGTTCTCCCCTGAGATCCATGGAACCAGTGTCCCAGCTTTCATATCCTGGCAGTTCTGCAGAGTTGGGTGACCATGCCAGAGTACTCCAGAGAGCAATTGTTAGGGAGTGAAACCAGCGCATGGCGAACGGAGGATGCTTGGCTTTCCAGCCTAAAATTTTGGCTCTGAGAATATCACTACTTCTTTTTTAATAAAAAAAAAACAAGAAAGAAGCAAGTGTCTTGTCCTCTATAGTGGAGATGTTTATTTCGCTTCAGTTTGGTTCCAGCTGGCTAGTGCAATGTACACAACAGTGAAACAACTTTGTATCTGCCTAGACAGCTGACATACAAGACAGGAAATTATTAAAAAGGAGAATTTTAAATAGGAATAGCTAGCAGCAACGGGCACTGTGGTCGGGCAGGAAAGGTTGACTGAAAAAGGAAAAACACTCTTTTTAACATGAATGTTTGTGAGAACATAAGCATATGGTCTCATCACAAACCGTTCTGGCAATTTTGATGTTACACTTAACTGGTTACTACTAAGGATCTCACATTTCCAGAAATTTTGAGATAACTTATTTCTTGATGGAACCCCCTCCCCAAAAAATTCTGTGGAAATCTGAAATATGCACACTTTCTAATTAACCCTGCACTCATTTTACTGCTCCAACAATGTAAAATGAATCCTTTATTGCTTAACATATAAAGTTATACTATTCAGAATATTTATGGAATTTAAAAGTATTAATTCCCAAGTTTTCTAAAAAGCAAAATAGCATGTGAATTCAATACTAGCTGCGAACTGCTGCACCCTCAGGTATTAGTTTTCATCACCTAAGAGTTGGGAAAAAATAAAAGCTAAAAATAGAAAACACGGAGTAAACAAAAGGAAGTGCATAATCTGGACAGAAAAAAATCTCATAGTCTCGAACAGTCACAAGAAGACTTATCCTAAATACATATAATGCTGCCTTATAGATTCAGACGATTGGTCCATCAAGGCACAGGTCTTTCATATCACCTCCTCCCTGAACTTTTTAACTGGAGATGCTAGGGGATTGAACCTGGGACCTTCTGCATGCTAAACAGATGCTCTGCCACTGCACCACAGCCTTCCCCAGAAGACTTATCCTAAACTCTTCCATAACCCTTCAACTCTTCAATAATCAAACACCTCACAGCACATTAATTTCAGACAAAATTCATCACATTAAAAATAAATATATGCTTGAAAATGCATGTTTCCATAATCTACAAGGGAAGAATCATTTAGGCTGTCATGCATGAAAATGTTCATGCGACACAGTTTGAATGAGTAAAAACCTTGCCTTAGAAAGCATTTCATTTACTCCCCAAAAGAAAACATTTCAGGGGAGACGTTTTAGTGAGTCTAGTTTTTTTCTGATTTCCTTATTTGAAAAAAAAGTTGGAAAAAGCCCTCAAGGAAACCATGTCCCTTGAATCTTCTCTGTTTTTTCCTGGGCCTTCACATCTCTAGTTACTGCTGTAATTGTCAACTGCAGCATGAAGCACGGGGACACAGGGATAGAGTGAGACCCTGCTCTGGAAATTTCAAGCTGTGGTTCATGCTAGTCTTTTCTTACCTCCGCCTGAAATTGATTTGAAAGAAGGAAATGTTATTACCTTTCTGAGCTTTGAAACAAAGAGAGGGACTAATCTGGCTACTGCAAGTAGAACCCAAAGGGTAGCAATCCACCCATCTCTCCACCACCACAACTTGCATTTCAGTGCTATTGCCCAGGCCATCTAAACACACGCACCCACTCAGCTCTTCATAAAGATGTTGCTTTTATATATAACTGCCTTTTTAAGATGACAATCTGGCAACAGCTAAGCAGTTGTTCCCCAAACTATTGTCATATTGCTTGCGTGGGAAGATTCTGGGAATCTCTGCAAACCGCCCTGTTTTTGCCATTTGCCTCCAAGTGAGGCTACCTGGGGCAGCAGAATCCCAAGAATGGTGGGGGGGGGGGTGTTCCAAGACAAAATAAGGAACCCAGATTCTGGAGTTGCTCCTTGGCAGGTGCAGACATCACTTTCCTCAGGCCCCTGCTTACAAAGAGAGAGACGTTTTCATTCTCATACATGTTAAGAACATATCTCACGTACCCCTCCGCCCATGAAACCACCTCACAGCAAGCTAGACTGATGCTCCCCCTTGGCAATGTCTAGGAGCAGCAGCTCTCCAAAGGCCTTGCCCAGTCTTGTCAACTGCAGGTGCCAGGAACTGAACAAGCAACCTTCCACGTTCCAGGAACATGCCTCGTCCTAACCTCTGAGCCCCCACTTTCTTATAGCTGCTTGCAAGAAGGGCTTCCCTTGCTGACTGTCTCTGGAGTCTGGAACTCAGAGGTAGCCCTGCCTGCAGCGTCAGCTGTATGCTCCAGGGCCCAGCAGCATCACCAAAACACACACAGGAAGCTAGCAAGTCTAACTGATAAAAAATCCTGCAGCTTCTCAGCAGTGACAGAAAAGAGACCGTCTTGCTGCTCGCTGGCCTGAGATCATCTGGAGAGACCGAACATAAAACGGACTTGGCTTAGCAATATCTATGTATGACAATATTGGTTTATCAGAGTCTGCTTGCTTGGAAACAACTTGCTGGATTGGTCAAAGCCCTTCCCGAGGAAGATCTCCTTGAACGGTTTGTCCAAGGTCACCTAGACCCCTCCAGGTCTTGAGATGCTGACTCAGCATTGGTCTGGAGCCTGCCATTCACGCCCCCCCCCCACTCCCAGCAGATCTTTGTTCTCAGTTCAGCAGGAAGATCAATACTCAGGCAGCCACTTTCTAATGTATTCATCTATCCATCCTCTCTTCTCAGGCAAAAACAAAACAACACAGATTCCCCTCCCCACCAATAAATCCTGCTGGTACAGGAAAAGACATAGGAAGCTTGGCTGTCTGGAAGCCACACAAGCATATGTGTTTGAAAGGGAAGAAGAACATGCAGAAGTAGAAAAGCAAAAGACCCTGGAAATAGGATGCAGTATAGCAACCAGAAAGAACAGAAATGCCTGAGGCTGCAAAGATAACATTTAAAACATCATCTAAAACACTAGTGTATGGAGCCAGTCTACCTACATGCAAATTCATGCAGATTTTGTCAATTCATTGATTCTCATACAATTAATTCATGTCGACTTCTTGAATTGGGTAAACACAGTGTTTATCTTTTGTAAACCGTGGGCCCTGGATTTTTGTTCTTGAATTGGGTGGCAGCCTTAGGAATTAGTAGATGAGGTTTAGGCGTTCCTTTTATGGGCAAATCCCCAGCCCGTGCATATGACAGTCGTGTGCCATGCTTTGGACTGTTGACACCTGCCCTAAACTTTCAGGTAAGCGTTTATCGAAACAGATAAACCCACAACAGCAATGTTTCATTCCTCAAAACAGAGGCGCTGTGACATGCTGCTGCCTGCAATTCCCATCCCATAAGCCCAGATCCATTGGCCAAGCAAAGAAACTTTGTACATGCACACAGGCATTGTCTTTCACATTCAGCCTTGGCTCTACAAGCAAATTCTGGGAGTGGATCCTGCTGGCTGGGATTCACCATTTGATACCGGAGACCCGAATCAAAGTCAGACAGCTGTAGGAGATCAGAGTGAGAGCTAATTTGTGCCTCAAATCCATTATCTGAACCTCCTTCAAACTCGTCCCTCCTTCATCATGGATATGCCACAACTGCTAATGCTCAAGTGTTCGGGTTGTTCCAGGCTGCTGGGGTTTTGTGAGGTTGAGGGGTTTTGACCATACGTGGCTTGACAAAGCAAGGCACTTGTCGCTTTGATTTGCAAAATCCTTTTCCACCTTTGATTGCCCCTACAGTCAGATGATTCACCAAATGTGAAAGAGACGTACAGGGCGATCTAATAATAATAATATTCGATGTATATACTAAGCAGTTAACATCCTTTGACAGTCCATGGAGGTGAACGGGCTTAGAAGGGTACTGTAACTGGCCCAAAGCCTTGCAATAAGTCCATGAAGGTGGTAACATTGGAACCCAGGTCCCCTGAATCCTCTCTCTCCAACTACAATTTTTATACTTGTAGGGGTTGTTTCCACTGATTCCTCCTACTCACTGCAGACCACCCCCGCATGTCATTCCTCAGGGTCTCCTTTCCCTAAAAGGTAGCCCTGGGTGGAAATCAGTAGGCTGCAGTGGAAGAGGGGAGGCAGGAAAGTTCCATCCCACTGGTGGAAAACCTAGTCTGTCTCCAGCATCCAGTAACCCTTCCAACAGCCCTGTAAGGTAGGCCAGAATTATTATAACCATTATTATAACCTGGTGACCTGGGGACCCACACAATACATCTGAATTGGAGTCTTCTGAGGTCGAGCCAACATTTCAAGGCTAGCTCTATCCACTGGAAGAAACGGCTTCTCCTTGCACAACACAATGGATTGACCTTGCCTTTTCAGTCTGGGAGAAGCAGAGAGAGAGAAAAGGGGAGGCAAGTGCACCCCTCCCTCTGCTCCTGCCAAATCAGATTTAGTTCATTCTCTGCCTACAGCGGCCGGCCAGAAAAACAAAATTTGAGTAAGGGGGGGGGGGAGTAGTAGGCTGAGCAAGGCTGCGGAAGCGCAGCAGAGGGAAGGGACCAAGGAAGCGCCCCCGATCCCGAGAACCGCCCTGGCCAACTATCCCCCTGCCCGGAATGAAAGGCAGCTTCCGTGCTGGCTTCAGCAATAGCAGGAGAGGGATAACAATAGGCGCGATCCTGCCTCTGCTGAGCTCGGGGATAGCGGGAGAGGCTCCCAGGCAGGGCGCCGCCCGCGACGAATGGAGGGGGGGGCAGCGGCGGTTCCAGAGGTTTCCCCTTGGCCAGACCCTCGCCAAGGCAGTGCGTCCCCCACTCCACATCCACCAAGGCCAGCCCAGGGCTGGATCCTGGTCTAGAAGCCGGAGAGGGGAGAGAGGCTCCCAAGCAAGTTGCACAGCCGAGCGGGCTGGAACTTGGCTTGCTCCCGAGCCAACGTGCAGCCCGAGGCGCTTATGGAGCCCCCCGCCAGCGCCGGCCCCGATTCTGCGCGCCCGGCGAAGTTCGCCCTGGTCCGGGCAGCGGCGCCCTCTCCGCACTCACCCTTCTTCTTGAAGAGCGCCAGCAGCGAAGGCAGGTTCCGCCCGAGGAAAACCACCATCCCGCCCCCAGCACGGTCCCGGCGAGCGGGGCGAGCCTGCCCGGCGGCTCGATTCAACTCCCCCGGCGCGCCGGGCGCTTCAGCGGGCCCCGGACGGCCAGGCGCAGCGCCGCTCCGTCCCTTTCTCCTTCAGCATCCTTCTGCGGGGCGGGCGGGCAGGACGAGGAGGGAGGGGCGGAGGGAGGGGCCAGCGCAGCCACTGGCCCCGGAAGGGCGCGAAGGTCTGGGGAGGGGACCCGTCGGCTCTGCGCTCCCTCTGAGCCGCTGCTCAGGAGAGGGGGCAAAAGCGCTGGGACCGGGATGTCCCCCCCCCTTGGCCCAGCCTTGGAAGCGCGCTGGTTGCACCCAGCATCCTTGCCATTGGGGCATCCTGGAAACGTGTACGCCTAAGAACCTAGACGCGTAGACAAGAGGCGGAGATCGGGTTGTACCGGCCCTCGATTCTAGGACACGCGTTCAGAACTGAGTTCACACAAGCACTTATTCCTCACACTGCGAGGAAAGCCCCATGGGGAACCCGGTTTTGCTTATGTTTTGCCACGAGGCCGGGTTACGGCTGCAACAACCAGGCAGGCCCATGCGCAAAAATCGAGCAGTGCCAATAACGCACATGTGAACAAGCCGCTAGGTCTGGAGGCATTTTCAGGGCCCCCAATTTGCCAGTGTAATGTGTGAAATGCCCCTCAACAGAAGAAAACAGTCTCCAGCTTGTCTCCCCCAGAGAAGACCACTGAAGTGGGGGAAAGAGAGATTGAAAGGGTAAAAACTGGCCGCCTCCAAGAGGCTATAGGTTAGATCAGTTTGCAAGGTAGAAGATGGTAGCTTAGCAGTCTGGTTGCCTTTTGGGACCAGAAGCCAGCCAGGGAGATCAGGAGTTTCTGAGCACAGAGATTTTCCACCACCACAAGAAGCGCTGTATACCCATGGCATAATCCAGGATTCTCAAATGGGTGATACAGAGTTCTTGTCAGGCCAGCAAAGCCTCCATACAAATGTCTGAAGCATCTTCAAGGCTAGAAAACAGTACTGAAAACCAGCTTCTTCCACCATATTGTTTTAAACTCAAGAGCAGAAGACCGGCCCTGCTGGATCAGACCAGTAGTCCATCCAGCCCATCAACCTGTTTCAAATGGTGGGCAACAAACAGGGCACAGACGCCAAGGGCAATGTGGCCTCCTAGCCAATAGCATTCAGAGGTTTGCTGCCTCTGTGGAGGTGATGGATCTAACCCCCTTTTCAAACCATGACGGTGATCGCTAAACCCACTAGCAGTAAATTCTGCTAGTTAAATTACTCCTAGAATGAAGAAGCATTTCCTTTTCTCTTGTCCTGAATTAACGTCATTGGGTGTCTTTGAGTTTCATTATGGGAGAGGGGAGAAAAAGATTTCCTGGTCCACTTTCTCCAACCTATGCATAATTTTATATACCGCTATCATGTGTTGTCCCCCCAGTTTCCTCTTTTTCTAAATGGAAAAGTCCCAGTTTATTTAGCCTCTCCTTATAGGAAAGTGCTCCAATCCATCAATCATCTTGGTTGCCCTCTTCTGCACTTCTTCCCCACCTCTGCAATTTCATTTTATTTTTAGATACGGAAATTGGAACTGAATACAGTATTGGACACATACACCAGAAGCTGCCTCCTGTCTTCTCAGACCCTGGGTCCATCAAGATCAGTATTTTCTACTCTGACTGGTGGCAACTCTCCAGGGTCTCAGGTGGAGGCCTCTTCTATCACCTGTTGCCTGGGCCTATTTAACTGCAGATACAGAGAACGAATCAGTCACCTTCTGCCTGCAAAACAGATACTCCACCACAGAGCCTGGTGTCAACAGGAAGTGTACCAGCGTTTGCGGGCAGGCTGAGTAAGTGGGGGCCTCATGCAAGCAGAACCAGAGGACAGGCCTGTTGAGATTCACAAGGAGTGGGGCAGTCGAGATGCCCTCTGGTCCCCTTCCACTCCACAGAGGCACTACCAAATTAATTACATAAACAAAATCATATGATGTCCGGAGTCCATCAGTGGCCAGGAATTAATCCCCCCCCCCCGCCACTTGGATGCCCAAAGTTATCTTGAGCTCATCAGATCTCACTAAGCTAAGCAGGGTCAGTCCTGGTTGATACTTAGATGGGAGACCCCTCCCCCCAAGGAAGTCCAGGGACTCTACACAAAAGTAGGCAATGGCAAACCACCTCTGATTTTCTCTGGCCTTAAAAACCCTATGGAAGTCAGTATACGTCAGCTGCAACTAGACGGTACTTTACACACAATCTCCCTCCACCACCATCCACACCCCCTATTGGCAGCCTTGTCAGGCAACAGGAACATGTAGGCTACCACACAATGGATTTTGGCATTTGAAAGGATTCTGAAGGACCAGCAATGACATCTGGCTGAGGGTTCCATTTTTTTTCCTCCAAGAGAGATGCACTTTTAAACAGTGTATTTCTTAGAACCCTCATTTTTAAACTTGCTAACTCCTTGCTCTTTTCTCCCTCCCCAGCATAAAACACTACATTCTCACATCAGCTAACACTGAACAAGTTTAAAGTTTATTTTTCATGCTTACAGTTTCTAAACCTGTAGCACTTACTGAGCAATAGACTGTATTTCATGGCTGATTTGCATGTTCTGCCACAGAAACCCAAATTTGCCATCAAGGTCCCCGCCCAGCCTTCTCTTCTCTCCTAACTTCCTGAACCAACTGCAGGAAAGCCATGATCACTTGGGGGCCCTTTTCCCAAATTTGAAGACAATTGGCAAGCAAGGGAGATGCTTAGACAGGAGCTTGCAGGGGGGGGGGTGCTCATTCCTGGAAGGAGGGGGGCTACGGAGGGTCAGAAATGGCAGGGGGGTGATGAAGTGGGATTTGCAGGACAGAGGTGAAACTCTGGAATGTTAGGGTTGGGAGGGCAATGAGAACATTACAGAAGTTAAACCTGCTCTTGATACTAATTTCTGTTCCCCCCGCCCAATCAAAATTGGTGATTAGTTTCTTGTGATGGATTGTTTGGGAGTGTGGCCCCAGTATATCTGCTGCACAGGTACTTTGCATTTGACACTCCAACCTGAGCCAGATATCTAAATCCACATAAGTCAATGGTCTCCGAAGGGTGCCCATTGTATGGCCCTATTTCTCCTGCTTTTTCTCTCCTCTTTCGAGCTCTCTTTTGGGAGCAAATTCAGCTCATTCACTGCGGGCTGCCATGACCCCTCTGGAGAGCTCCACACACCCCCAGCTGAATATTCATCAGAGAGAGAGAAGATACACAGGCAGGTCAGGGCCATACCATCTGGCATGCGGCAAGAGCCGGGTCCTTTTCACAACTTTAAGGAAAAACTACAAGAAGCTGGGGCAGCTGCTGGGCCTGGAGACAGAAGGGAAGCCGGCTCATTCTTCTGGAGCAGTGGCCGTCTGGCGATGGCAGGGGGGGGCGGGTTTCCAAACAAGGGGCCCACATCAAGGGGAGAGAATCTCCACAGGCATGCAGGAGGCTATTTAGAGACTGCTGCACAGGTGTCCGGAGCATTTTAGCACTGTGCTAAAATTTAGGGACATGGGCCCTAAATTCTCATGTCTCCATCTTTTATGCACTCTCCACCCCCCACCCCCACCCCAACACACACTCACGTGCACAAGGAAGCGATGGTGATTTCCCTTGCCACCCTGCACTTCTCAGGAAGTTACAGAAGAACACCATTTCAAACAACAGGGGGCCCTCTACAATTTATTTTAATAAGGAGGAAACAGGTTGAGTGTCTAAATGCCAAGTGACTCTGTGAAAAGGATTGCACACCACACCCTTCCAGTTTTAAAGGAACACCTGACAACATCATGTATGACTGTGACGCTGGCATCATACAAGAACACTCACAGGGAGCCAGAATTGCCTGGGGGTTCCCAGTTGAGGGTTGGTGCATGGACGACTCGGGTCTGCAGTTGTGCAATGTGTGAAATAGTGCTACAGCTGCGTTCCCAGCAACAGAAATGGACCTGAACTTGCTTCTCTATCAGGCAAGCTGTCAAATGCTAGGAGGAAGGATTGTTCTGCTATTTCTCTATTCACTCTCCCCTGGACCTCTGAGCATTCACTGCAGCCACCGCTGGGCTCACAGACAGGCTGAGTCATGGTCAGGCAATGCTCTGGAAGCCATCGATTGGCCCCATTCTGGAAAGCAGCGGCTCCTGTCACCTCCCCCTCCATCTCTCTTCACAAGGCATGTGCTTGGCCCCAGGTCCAATTAATGGCATCTCCAAAGGAAGCATTTCAGACAGCATCGCTGGGTCCTCTCGCTACCCTCTCTTCCTCCCAGAACCCTGAAGGGCTGCCACTGCTGAGCATCTCCTCAGAAGCCTTTTTGGAACCAAAGTCCTCTGCACATCTGCTTGCTGATCTGGCCTGGCCATTCACACTGCCGGCTCCTGGAGGCAGCTGCTCTTTTGCCTGTTCTACGACTGTGGAGGGTGCCATAGCAACAGCAGTCCACGGGACAGACCGACTGTCAGTCTAAGGCTGAGGCCACGCCTTCCATCCCATGCTTCTGCACACTGAGTCTCTTGCCTCTCTCCAGGCTTTTGCCTCACCTTGGTCTCCTGGTGGCTCCAGGTCCGAGATTTCTTTTCATAGTACTGTCGACCAAGGCCAGGCGTCACCCCTACAGTATGTGCAAAATGCTCATGCCCTTACCAAATGCACACCTGTATGCAAACGTCCACACACATACCAGCATAAGCCTAAGGGGTATTCTCGAAATACCAGTTCAGGGGGAGGCACATACTCACAGGCAAAACAAATCTGGACCCAAGTGTCTGTTGAGACACTTTCAACAGGGAAATAATTCCTCTTCTGCCAAGTTGGAAAAGAGAAGCGAGGGAATCTCTGGCATCTTGGCATCACAACACTCAAGTGCCTCAGATTATACCAGCTCTTGCCTGTGAAGCATGCTTGCTACAATAGATGCACAAGTATAGAATGCCACAAGAATCTTTGCCAGTTTGCTGAAATGGACAAACAAGGCCACTTTTCCAGTGGGCATTACAGGTAGGGGAAGGACTGGCTGGGGAGTCGGAGGGTGACCAGAATATCCCGGATCCTCTTTTGCAGCCTGAAGTTTTTTAACAACCAAAGACAGTTATCGTGAATCCTAACAAAGTCAATAATAACCAACTCGCTATAATCAGTTCCTCAAATATTTCATAGTTCAGCCAACAGTTGCAATCACAATGCCCTTATTACTTCACACAAAGAGTCGCTTGAACTCTTTGTGCAATATATGGCTGAATCCACATTCACCTCTCACCTGCATTTTCCCCGGTATTCTTGCGTTTGTCTTCAATCCGCAAATTTCTCCCCTCCGTTCACATTCCATCCTCAAATGCGTTGTTCTTGCGCACTCCTACGGTCACACAGCAACTGGAATATCCGCTTTTGTGAACATTTGTTCCCGCCCATTTTTTTTTCATTTTTTTTTAACTGACTTTTCCGTTATTTTGATCTCGCCATATAAGGAAACATCAATGAAGCGATATAACAAGTGACTGTGAAAGCAAATGGTTCACGTTTTCTGGCGGGGGATTTGAAATAACTATAAAAAGGCAAGCATTTTGTGGAGATTTCTTTGTGGGTGTTAGTGGATGGTGGATTTGGTTGGTGTTGGAGGCGTGATGGAGGTCCTGCTCTGTGTTTTCTTAAATCCGAATGATTGATTCACCGTAATTTTGATATCACAGTAATCCAGAGAAAAATAAAAAACAGTTAAAAAGGATGTTTCGCGAGTTCGTTCTGAGGAGGGATTCACCCCAAAATGATTTTTCAAACGACCAGATTTGATTTAGAAACAACATGATCAATAAATCCAACGCTATGAAGTCAAAAACAGTCTTTTGCAGACTATGGAGCACTTGAAAGTTGAATCAGCCAATAGGAACTCTAGGAACGGCCGGAGAGACAGGAAGGGGGGTGGTTTTTAAAAAAAACGCGTAAATTGCACATTTGCCCGTTCACGTCCTCCGTGAAACTCCCGATGAAAACCTGTTACCACATATTCAGGAGAAATGCGAATGAAATGCATCTGTTTAATGAAGTAATGTGACCAGCACTCGGGATTGCGTGGAGAATGCGGGGAACATGCGACTTAGATTGAGTAATGTGGATTCGAACTATGTATTGGTCATAGGAATTATCATCTGTTATATTATGTGTATATATCTTTAGCACTTCACGTATAGGTTTGGACATAAGGTCTGCGTATAACACATTAATTGAAGATCTATATTGTGATTCTCCGTGGCTTGTGAAGTTTTTTAACAGGTAGATTCTTTTTCCCTGCTCAAGGCATGCCACATTGCAGAAAGGTTCACCTCTTACTCCCTCTTTCAAAGGACCCTCAAAATTACAAGTCAATGATGGAGGAACTAGGAGTTTCTCAGCGCTCTCATTACAATTCCCAGGACTCTTTGGGGAAAGCCCATAAAAATGGTATGAAAGTGATATAAATCTAGAGTTTCAATATATTTCTGAACACCTCCCACTCTCTTCTCCAAAGAAAGCTTTCCTGCAGAACTTGCACTATCCTTTCCCACATCATGCACGAGAGCAGACAAAAAAAGTATCATTGTAATCTCTGCACACATCTGCACGCACTTCCCTATCAGCTCTACATCTTTTGCAAATCTCTCTCCAAGGCTGATTGGGCACCAGAATATCAAAAGGAAGAGAGAAAATGAAGTCCATAAATAGCTGCTTGCTTCCTGCTGCATTTAACCTTCACTTTCTGCCTCTTGTTTTGCCAGAGACATGCCTGGGCAGAGCTGATGCATCATCTTGGAATTATTCTCGGGCACTAGCATTGCTCATCAAGCCTGACTAAGCCCCTTCCATTTGCAGTGGCTGGCTGGTGTATGAGGCTGTGAGCCAGGAAGTCCTGAGGCCAGATCTCGCCTGAACACACCGTGGCGCCAAAACCCCACGGGCAGAACTGAACCAGTTTTCCCTTCTGTTTCCAATGCAACTGTGCGCAGGTCCTTCAAGACATGCCCATGGGCAATAACAGCTTTTTGTTTATAACAGGAACTTGGTTTGCAGGCTTTTCTCTGGAACTCACAAGGTGATTTTAAGTGAACTCCTCTTTTCTCAGCCTCAGTTTTTTCAGCCGCAATATGGGGATGATTAAAGTGGCTGGTTTTCCAAGGCTGTTTTTTAAGGACTATGTAACAATTATTATTTATTATGAATAAATCAGCCACTTTAGTCACCCCCATATTCATGCACTACCCTGGTGTTTGGAGTAAGTAGAAGGAAATGACAGAAAAACAACTGAGAATGTTGACGCTACATCACTCGTACACAAGGTGTTGCATTACGGGTCAATGCCACACCTCTTTAACAGTCTCTCTCCAGTCAGCAACCTCCCCAGTGAGGGGGACTGAACCAAAATCAGAGACACCTGAAAGAAAAAAACCTCATTGACAGGCGACTTTGAGCCATTGCTGTTGTCTCGTGGTTCAGTTGTTGCCCCCATTTTGGATTTGTGAGCCATAAGCCAGCTCAGTCCTTGTATGGACAGCCATGTGCGTCACATCTGACACTTGCACGTTCTCCCAGCAGCCCCAGATGCATTTATTAAATAAGATTGAAGACAGCCAGTGATCTGGACACTGGAGTGAGGAGACAGAAGGGCCTCTTAGCCATAGGCTATACTTTCATTTATTTCATGGATGACACATGGGTGGGCTTACTAAAGCACTGTGTGGACTCTTAACTATTGAGGGCTTATTCAGAAAGGCAGGCTGAAGCCTGTTCAAGATAGGAGGAGGGAAGGGTGGAGCGTTCCAGCCCTTGCCCTGGTTATACCTGTGCTGACCCATTCCCACATGCAAACCACTGGTGGATGCTGCAGTCATCCAAGTGATGAATGTGCATGAACAAACCTGCCCTTATCAGCTCACATGCCAGCTAGGCATCAATAAAGCATGAAGGCTGTGTGCACTTGCCATGCCGTATCTGCTAATGCTCAAGTGTTTGGGTTGTTACAGGTTGATGGGGTTTTGTGAGGATTCTTGACCCGCACATGGCTCAAAGAATGCATGGTACGCATTCGTACACCTGTAGAATTCCAGGCCTTTGCCTCTCCTGCTCCGAGCACATTCTCGGCAACTCTTTGCTCTTCTGACACTATTACCATTACGCTTCTGAGTTCAAATTTATTTCCTGCCAACAGCACATCAGGAGCAGCAGAGAACACAGACATTCCCTGCCCAGGAGGCTTCCGCAGGTCAAAAGAAATCCCTCCTCCCAAGTGCCTCTCTGCAGCATAAGGGCCACGCCTAATTATCCTATAGAATATTTGCGTTCCAATGAGCTCAGGCACCAAATACGCATCCCGTGCTGCCTCTAGGGAGGCCTTAAATTTCATACGTTCCTGTTTACAAGCAAGGGCCATTTAACCCAACAGCCATTCAGACCAAGCACATGTTATTGCCTGAACTATTTACCCCCCTACCCCCCGCCCAGCTCTGCGATTCTAACACCACATTCCACTCTGAGTGCATCACACAACTTGGACCCAGCTAGGAACAAGGCAGCACGAGGGATTCCCAGGCTGTTTTCATGACGTGCAAGAAAAACAGCTCATGGGGAAAAGGGGTGAAAATAGCAGACATGAGACCATCTAGCCAGGCGATCAAGAGTACAAAGTTTTTATCGTGTGTCAAAAAAGTGTGACAGATATAATTTATTAATGAAAACAAGGTAACATGGCTTTGGTCCGGCATACCTACGGGACCGCCTCCCTCCCTATGTTCTTCCACAGCAGCTTCACTCATCTGACCAGGGTCTCCTGCAGGTGCCAGGCTGCATATGGGTGAAGTCAGCAGCAGCCTGTACATGGGCTTTCTCTGTGGTGGCCCCTATCCTGTGGAATGACCTGCCTGAGGAAGTCAGAAGAGCCCCCACTCTCCTGGCTTTTCATAAACGATGCAAACCCGAACTATTCAAAAAGGCTTTTTACTCAAATGGGAGGGCTGTAATAATAATAATAATAATAATAATATATTTATTTATTTATTTATTTATTTATTTATTTATTTATTTATTTATTTATTTATTTATTTATATACCGCCCTTGAGGACAACTTAATGCCTACTCAGAGGGGTTTACAAAGTATGTTATCATTATCCCCACAACAAAACACCCTGTGAGGTGGGTGAGGCTGAGAGAGCTCCAAAGAACTGTGACTAGCCCAAGGTCACCCAGCTGGCTTCAAGTGGAGGAATGGGGAATCAAACCCGGCTCTCCAGATTAGAGTCCCACGCTCATAACCACTACACCAAACTGTAGGGAAGGGGGTCTCAGATGCTTCGCTAATGAGTTAGGGACCACAGACTTCATCACTACATTGCCTTGCATATTATCTGCTGCTTTAAATACGTATTCCTATGTACCACCTCTGCTCCATGTTGTCTAATGTTAGTCCCATAATTGATTGTTTTGTTTCAGTATTTTTTCTACTCTGAACTGGATTCTTACTAATACTATGGCTTTTAAACTTGTATCTATTTACCCTGTGGCATTGTTTATGGAAATGTCCTTGATACTGATTGTACTAATCTCATACTCTGTAATCCGCCTTGAGTCTCAGTGAGAAAGGCAGACTATAAATGACATAAACAAACAAACAAACAAGGGCTGATTTTGGGACAACTAAATTTTTGCGTTACATGGACAGGAGATTGGGCTGCCTGCTGGTACGCAGCACATCTAACTTGAGGCCCAACTGTTGCCAAGGAAATTGTGATATTTCCCTCCCAGCTAAGGACATACTCCCCATCCCCACTCCTGCAAAGGTCACTTTCTGCTTTTTGCAGAGGCTCATGAGGCCAGGGGTCTCTGTTGCTTTCTGGGGGACCTGCATGCTTAGACCCCAGCCTCAGCAACAGTAGTGGCCCCCCATGTGCCTGCTCCCCATGGTAGCCATTCAGAGACCCCTTGCATCTAATCCAGTTGACTGACTCAGAGAAAAATGAGACAGAAGACAGGGAGGGAGGGGAGCAAAGCAAAACAAAAAAGAAGAAAGGAGGGGGGAGAGCAGTATTCACGAACGGCATCTCATCCTAGAGACAGCTGATTGTTTATTTCAGGGAGCTGAAGTGGGTTTGAAAGAGGGACGGCTACTCAACTGCGGTGCTACAGCCCCTTTAAGGTCCTAACTAAACAGTCTTTGCAGGCTCTTGAACAGTGTTGTAAACCTGTTTTTGGCCATGACAGCCAGTGTGGTGCAGGGGTTAAGAGTGCTGGGCTAGAAACTGGGAGATCCAGGTTCAAATCCCTGCTCTGCCATGGAAGCTTGCTGCATGACCTCGGGCCAGTCACACACTCCTCAGCCTAACTTACCTCAAGGGGTCGTTCTGAGGACAAAATGCAGGAAGGGAAAACGTTGTGAGCTGCTTTGGAGCCACACTGGGGAGAAAGACCAGGTATAAATAAGGTGGGTAGGCAGACAGACGGACGGACGGATAGAATACGTTCAATCAGAGGTAACCAAGGAATAAAAGAAAGACGCGTCTAAGGGCCAAGCTACACATGACGAATGACACTTGAACGGCAAGTGGATTGAGTGGAGGGCAAGTGAACAGGGAGAAATACACTTGCCATTCAAGTGTCATTCGTCATGTGTAGCTTGGCCCTGAGTCCTTTCTTCAACCAGATTCAGCTCTCTCAAAAACTGCTGGCTGTCTCCAGTCTCATCTTTCAGGCTCTTCCTTCTGAAGAGGGAACTTTCTCCAGGGGCAAGGCAGAGGCGTCCTATTTCTCACCTACAGGTAAGCTTGGTTTCAGGTGAAATGACAATATTAGGGCCACCCTCAGGGCCCAACCAGGACTACTGAGCTGTCCAACGTCATGCAGAACCCGAACTTGAGATTGTGATATTTTAGATAGAAATAAATGTTCATATATTTCTACCCTGCTTTTCTCCCTAGTGGGGACCCCAGAGTGACTCACAACATCATTTTCCTCTCCTCCATTTATCCTCACAACACCCCCTGTGAGGTTGACAAGGCAGAAGGAGGTGAGAATGAGCCAAGATCTCCCAGTGAGCTTCCATAACAGTGACCTGAGCCACCCCAAGATTCTCCTGTACTTGGAATACCATTTTAACAATCTGCCATCCCAGCTGCAAGTGGAAAAGGCTACCAAAAGCTACAGACAAATGGGGCTGTGGGCAGCACAGAGGCCCATTCCACCTTTGTTTGAACTGGAGAAAGGGCGGCCAATGAGAAGAGGATTTGGCTATTGCCTTATGCAATCCTGCTCTGCCTTCCTGGCCACAGACCAAAGGGCCATGAGCCCCAAGAGAGTTCCCTTCTGGTTTCAGACAAATCTGCTTCTAGCCCTTGACTGGCAAGTTAGGCAAAATGGAATTAGCACCTCCTTTTGCAGCTCTTCCAGATCCTCCCCACCGATCCGTGGATTCCCACCCTCCGCTCCCCAGGTCAGCCTCTTCCAGCCAGCCCTCCTTCAAAAGCCACCAAACTTGTTTAAGCATAAACTGCAGACTTCCCATGTGGAGCAGGAATACACACACACAGGGAGGCAGCAAAAACAAATGTTTTTTTCATTTTTTTAAAGGAGGTGAAAGCACAAAGAAGCTGCTAGTGGCTCCTTCCACTTGCAGAGGCCTTGTTCCAGCACAGAAAGGTTGCTTGGGGCTAGCACATGGAGAGAAGCACATGGAGATCTCCAAGGAGAAGAATCCTGAAAACAGCACTCTCAGAGCGGAACCACAAGTGACAAAAGGCACAGGTTGGACACTTGTCAGCTTCAGAGCCTGAGCACCAGCCTGATGCCGGCAGAGAATATCCCCTGTGCCAACAGGAGGCAAATGGCAGAGCCGCAAGGGCTGTGATGCTTTCACCAGAGGTCGACACACCTTGACCCCTCTTGCATTCTGTCTTCCAAACAAGCACACCTATCAGCCAACTCTTCTCTTTCCCCCTCCAGAGTGGACCTATTGGTGGGAAGGGAAAGATCCAAAGGACTGCAGGCAGATCTATATACCACAGGCAAGATTAAACTCCCACAAAAAGCAGTGTGTCCCAAAAGAGCACATACAATGGTTTGTGCAACTTTACAAGATCAATTGCATGCGTGAACAAGTCACAAGCCGAGATAAGATACCACAGAGAACTTGCACGAAAGGCACTCCCTTTTCCAAAGGAATCCGTTTACGCACCCAGCCCGTAAGAGTTGAACAACCAAATGATGTCGTCATCTGTGTGAATATGAAAAGGGACCGCATCATAACTTGCCTGCACAAAAGCGTACAACGTTTTAAGGCACAACCAACATGGAACATGCCCAGAACCAGGCTTACAGTTCAAGCAACTGGCACTCAAGGAAGCACAGTATTTAGGAGCACTGGTGAAGCAGTGTGTCATCTAAGCGATGCTCCCTATGTTCTCTTGCAGTGTCACAACAGAAGCAGGTGTGCAGCTCTTGAATTGCACATATCTATTATCTATTTGTTAACGGGTTTAAATTAAATATGAGAGCTCCTTCTGCCTCCTCAATGAAGGAGGAATACAGGCAGGACCAGACACATTCCCCGTCGCACAGCAGAGATGGATTTCTGGCAAGAAGGGCCACTTATGCCTGTCCATATATGAAAGGGCTTTCTGGGGTTCTCCTTCAAGGGCAAAAAGGGGATGCAGTTTTAAGAGGGTGTCATTAAAAAGCCATCTTTCCTACCCTGCTCCAGAGTTGGAGCTTGTTCACTCGTCAGCAAGTAAACCATATCCCTGCCCCTGGAAACTTTTTTGTCTTATACCAGATATACAGGTTTTGGTTGTGGTTACTAAGGAAAAAGCTCTCTGACTATGCTCAGAGTACCACCATCCAATATCACACATCCCAAGACTGAGGTTTGGCACTTCTCTGCCCCCAGCTGTTGGGCCAGCAGATCCAATAATCTCCCTGAGCAGCACTCTTCAGCTTCTGATGAAAATCTCTTCAAAGCAGCCAGGAAAGAGAAGGCCACTCCTCCCCAGTGCCACCATTTTGTTCCCACTGGGTGCCATCTGGCCACAGGCCACATTCTGCCAGAGTGACTCAGCGAAGCATAAATCGTTGCCCATCCTGATAAGGGAGTGATCATTTTTTCTCCTGTCTGCACAGCATCCAAGGCTTTCAGAGGCCTTGTGCTAGCAGGATTCAAAAAGGTGAAATTAGGATGGGGAGAAACACATCTCAGTTCAACATCGGCAGATAATGTGGCTCCTATATCAAAGGACAACAGGCAGGGGTCCCATAGAAGGTAACAAGGATGTGTCATGTTTCCATGGAAATGTACTAAATAATTTTTAGGGTGGAGCTGAGTTAAAACAGCACAAAATTCACCTGCAAACATTTTAATGCACAGGAGGAAAGGAATAATATTTAAGTTAACCAGAAGATGCCGAGCACATGGGGGGGGGGGGAACCTCCACCTCCACAAACACACCCAAAATGATACCACCAGGCCTTTTTCATCACCCCTAAGTAACTGCAAGCAAACCCCTTACACAACTTCCAGGCCCAACCGTACAGGGCAATCCACGTAGCCTATGGACGTGATCCCCAACACTCAACCTTTGAAGTGCTGTCTCATCTGATAAAATTCTCAGTTGGGGATTAAGGAATCTGTTCTGAATGGGGCTGTGTAACCCCAAAAGAAGCAGTTTATATGTTCGGGTCCCTATTTACAGATGGCAGTACTGGCATGTAGGGCATTTGCCCAACTTCAATGGGTGCACCAGCTGCAGCATTGCTGTGGGAAGGGCGATCTAGCCACAATTCCTGATGCTCAGATTGGATTACTGCAATGTGCTGTACATGGGGCTGACAGTGGACGACTGTCCAGAAATGTCAGTTAATGTAAAATGACGTGGCAGACTGTTGATGGACACTAAATATTGGGTATATGTCTCACCTGCCCTGAAAGATCTATAGAGGCTGCATCTTCATTTCTGAGCACAATTCAAAGTGCTGGTTATTACTTCTGGGGCCAGGGGACTTAAAAGTCTGCTTGGCCCCAAAAGAGCCTGCCAACCAGATAAGATCTTCTGCAGAGGTTCTCCCACATGTGCATCTACTCTCTGTGGTGATGAACTATCAGTAGGGGAGGGTTTTCCCTGCTGTGACACCTTGCCTTTTTAGTTCCCTCCCTATAAATAACAACAACAACATTTGATTTATATACCGCCCTTTAGGACAACTGAACACCCACTCAGAGTGGTTTACAAAGTATGTTGTTATTATCCCCACAACAATCCCCCTGTGAGGTGGGTGGGGCTGAGAGAGCTCTGGAAGAGCTGTGACTGACCCAAGGTCCCCCAGCCGGCTTCAAGTGGTGGAATGAGGAATCAAGCCGGGTTCTCCAGATGAGAGTCCCGGCACTCTTAACCACTACACCAAACTGGCTCTCACCTGGCACCTACTTTTTCTGGTTTCAGGTGCCAGGCTGCCATTTTCCTATTCACGCAGGCTTTTTGTTGATTTTGTTTCATTTGGCTGAGTTGTCTTTTTTTGGGTCCGTCCGTCCGTCCTTCCTTCCTTGGTGTTGTTTCCTGCTGGCAGCTATATTGCACTGTATGTATGCGTTTCATTTGTGTTTATGTTTTTTTAAACTGGATTTTACATTGTGCCAGCTGCTTTTGACCAAAAGACTGAGGTATTAAAAAAAACATTCAACCAACTACATTTGTTTCTGCCCCCAACTGGTCAGCTGGAGGAGATTTGGCAACCAAAAGGTGGAAGCTTTTTTAATTTAACAAAGTAAAATACTACCAAAAAGTGGGGGGGGGGGGACTGGAAGGAAAGGACTGTCAAGCACCAGCGTGCGTGGAGGGGGGGATGGATAGCAAAGGGGTTAAAAAAACTCACCCAGAGAAAAGAAAGAACTTGTTGGAGCAAAAGGACAAGGGAAGTAGTTTAGGCGCACAAGGGATCAGTCTGTCAGGTTCCGCCATGGCAGCGCGTATTCGTGGGAGGGGCCTTGGGCATGAGCAGGCTTGGGATTGTCCCCTGGATAGTGGAAGGAGGGGGGGTATACATCACCCTTGCACCCTCTCAGCCACCTACAGATCTATCCTTCTGTAGCCTCTG
Source organism: Eublepharis macularius (assembly GCF_028583425.1). NCBI lineage: Eukaryota > Metazoa > Chordata > Lepidosauria > Squamata > Eublepharidae > Eublepharis > Eublepharis macularius. Next base: position 37,454,912 of record NC_072804.1, on the reverse strand, counting down.
CTCTTCCCTCCCGCACCATCCCTTGCTAAGTGAATGCCTTCTCCTTCTCCCTCTCCCTACAACTACTCCTACACAACCCACGATGACCTCTCTACTGAGCCTACCTTTATAGGTCTTCTTCTACCTTTCCCCCTCCCTTCCTCCCAGGCTCTCTCCTATCCCTGGGCAGCCTCCCAGCCCTGGGCGGATTGCTCATGATGCCATCCAGCTGGGGAAGCTCTCAGGTATTCCTCTCGGTCCAGGTCCGCCCTGCTCTCCTATCCTTTCTTGCAGGATGCGGCTAGCAGGGCCTTTCCAGGTGACGCAGCTTGGCCATCTCCGCCTCTGTTCACGCAGCGTCAGACTGGCCTCCTGGGTTCTGGCCAGTCCCCTGGGGTGGATGTCAGGCCCACCAGCCCCACCTGGGGTGGGTGCAGGGGCTTCTAGCCCATCTAGCTGGGTATCGGCGATCCAGGCATGCATGTGCCCTTCTCGCCCTTCGGGGCTTGGCTTGGCAGCGTGTGCCTGTCCTGCTGCCCCAGCTGGCTCTGTTCCCCTTCACTCCATGCCAGCTGGGGCTGAGTTGCCTCCCCCAGGCTCTCTGTGCCTGCAGCCAGGGTGCGTCGGTCCTCAGGCAGGGGATCTCTGGCAAGTCTGGGGCGCTCAGGGTGTTTGTCCCTGGACACAGTCCTCAAACCTGCTTTCAGGGGTCAGCACTCAGCCAATGGCTTGGAGATTTAGGTGGCATTGAGCTGTTGATGGGGGGGCAACCCCTAGTTGGCTAGCCTGTTTTTAAACTGTTGTTTTTGTAATTTCATTGTAATTTGCTTTGAGTCCCTCACAGGAGAAAGGCAGGTTTAAAAACGAGAGACAGTGTTGTGTAGTTGCTAAAGCGTTGGATCTGAGAGACTCAATTCTGAATTTCTGCTCAGCCATGGAAGCTTGCTGGGTGACCTTGGGCCAGTCACATGCTCTCAGCCTAACCACCCTCACAAGGTTGTTGTTAGGATAGAATGAGGAAGAAGGAAATGATGTAAGCTGCTTTGGGTCCCCACTGGGGGAAAAGGTAGGGTATTAATGATGCAAATTAATAAAAGCAGGAAATATCTTTTGAGTATGCACAGAGTACAGTTGTGTCATCTCTAGCATTTATCAGGTAAATTAGCTGTTTGAAAATGCTTCAGGCTTTCACAGTCCCATACTGATTCATACACACACACACACACACACTTCTGTGCAGCTCTCATGTGCTTGCTTCTGTGAGACTTGCCCAGATGAGGTCCGTCAAGTATTAACTCAATACTAATTAAAAAAATTTTAAAAAAAAGAAAAAAAAGTATTAACTCAATACCGTCTGCCTTCTTCAAACCAGGGCTCTCCCACTTTTCTGATGTCTCAACAAGGCCACCCCCACCTCTTGTTTCTTTTCTCACACAAGAAAAAGCTAAGCCCCTCGAGCAAGGGCACCCCTGCCCCCACCTATCGAACTCAGCCACATGCCCTGCAAAATGCTGAAGCAACACAATCCACATTCTTTTGCTTTGTGGCCTCTGATCGGTTGCCATGGAGCTGGGGGCAAGAACAAGCAAAACACACTCCATGTTTTCCAGGCCCCCTCCTGCCCAAGGCAGCCCCCTCTCGCCCTGATCATACACACAGCTGCCTTTGAACCTGCAGCATATCTGGTCACCACAATCCCTTTTTCTCTCCCCAAATCCCCACTCCAAACTCAGACTTCACCCCCAAATCTTCAGAGATCTCCCAACTCGGAGTCAGCAACCTTATCCTCACAGTAACCTCCAGAAGCAGGTGAGGCTGAAATGGGGTTCCTTCAGCTAGGCCCTCAGGATGCTTCATAGCTGACAAGGGATTTGAACCTGTCCCTCCTTGTCTGGGGTTTCATTAGGGTTACCAGCCTCCAGGTGGTGGCCTCCCAGAATTAAAACTGATTTCCAGGTGACAGGGATCAGCTCCCCTGGAGAAAATGGCTACCTTGGAAGGTGGACTTGGGCTCTAGCAAACAGTTGGAAGGGGTGCACCGTGCCAAGCCTCCTTGCCACCACTGTGGCCTCTGGAGGTATGTGCTGCCTCGCCTGGTCTTCCCCCCACCGCGGCCTCTGGAGGCCATGTTGCCAACAACTCAGTTTTTATTCTGGTGTGCCTGTGCACGTGCAGCAGGATAAGAACTGAGTTGTCACCAATACGACTTGGCTTTTATATGGTAGGATTATATAGCTACTCAGGATGTGTCTAGGGCTGAAGGGGCTTGGAGAGCCAAACCATACCCTGCCATGAGACGCCCCTGCTGCCCCCTAATTCTGCGCTGATTATCTCCAGATAGACCAGTCACCCCAGTGTAAAACCTTTGGAGTCAGGTATTGGGCTGCACTGACAGAACCCCACATCAGTATAAGGATGGGCTTTGATGGACTATAATGGCCTGACTTGCTATAAAACAGCTTCATGTGTTCAATTTGTCCTAGAAATGTAGGGAATTTTGTTTTAAATCCTACTTCCTATTACTTTCATATTGATGAACAAAATTTGAGTTCAGTAGCACCTTAAAGACGAACAAACCTTTCCAGGGTGTAGGCTTTCCTGAGTCAACGCTCACTTCATCCGAGAGGCACATTTCATACAGGGGCTCCAAGATCACTCCCCAAAAATCTTGCTGGTCTCCAAGGTGCCACCGGGCTCAAATCTTGCCCCTACTGCACAGCAACACAGCTACCCACTGGAAACGTTTCATATTGTTATTTCACCACTTAACTTTATTTATTTATTCGCCAATATGCACTATATTCTTGGTTTGTGAGAACTTTATACATGCTGTGTGTGCAGCTCGGTTGCGCCTGGTTACCATGTGAGCACATGCTCGGGCCATTGCCCCTGTGCTCAGCCTGCACCTCTGCTGAGCACCAGGAGAGCCTTTGGCCAGCAAGATTGGCTGTGTGGCACCTCACCTCTTTAGCGTCTGCAGTGCCACTGGAGCGCAGTTCGGACTCTAGTTCCTCGCACATCTTTCCTGATTTTAGGAAGGCTTGAATGCTACCACCTCTCTTTTTAAATACATAGCTCCCTGGAGTGCCTCTGAACACATAGAAAGCGCATTTCCCTCACTGAGCATAAGCCCAACACATCTGCACATTTGGGATTATAAAACGAAGAAAGGCAAGTTAATAAATGCACAGTTCCTATTTGTTAACATGGGGCATGTGGGCAAAGAGTTTTTAGTGTGGCACCTGGCTCCCTGGGCTTAGCAAACCCTTCCTAATGAAAAATCCTACTGGCCATTTGCCTAGATGGTTTTGGGATACAGCTGCTTTAAAAAATGATTTCCTTAGAATTCAACACATCTAAGATCAGATGTAGCATAGAAAAATGACTGCCACTCACTTTGTCAACATGCAGCTGCATTTTTCAGAAAGAATGGTTTGGTAGAAATAGAGCAGAGTACAACCTGAACTGTAATCCTGATTATGGCACTGACTTCAGGAATATCCTTGACTGACTCACTTAACCTTCGAGCAATTCTATTCCCCTGTCCGTAAAATTTGACACAGCTGAGCCCAAATTTCCAAATTGCTTTGAAGGGAAGGTAAACATTATGAGAATTAAGAAGATCTTTATTCAGATTTAATTGTTTCCTTTCCTCCCTCCTTTCTCCTAAGGTGCCCCAGCTTTTATTTAACTCTTACTCTCTAGGTGCATTGCTAAAGGGAAGGCAGAAATTAGGCCCAGCCCAGGTGCTTAGCTTCTTGGGAATGAAAGTCAGGCAACAGAACAGAGAAAGCCAGAAATTAAAACCCTTCGGGGTTTCTTTGAAGCTTTTGTTACACAGTCCAAACAGGCTTTCAATTAAGGTGTTTACTGTAAAAGCATCCCAGAAAAACCAGCTGTTGACATTCCTGCTTATTTCCTAGGTGCAAAAAGGGGGGGGGAATGGGTGTGGGATGTCCTTTATTTCTAAAGTGAGACTTGTGTCTCAAAAGGAACACCTTCTGACCTGGAAGCCCTTCCAAATATTCCAGAATAGAAGGTGGCTGTTTGTGGTTGCTGAACTAAGAGGGGAGAAGAAATGTGCACATGTTTTGAGATTCCTTGGAGAATTCCAGTGCCCGTAACTGTTAAGTAACATGCAGGAAGGCTCCCCCTTGATGCCCCTCCTATCACTGTATCTCCAGTCTGCAGAAAACTTCATCAGCTAAATTTCTGCTCGTCGCCCGCCCATCCTGTTGGAAAGAATTTGGAGACCCAAGCAATGTAACATGTTTTAGGAATGAACACATTAAAAAAAGAAAGGAAAAAGACAGTGTCCAAGGTCAAATCCTGGTTGTCTCCTGCTCTCCTTCCCTTGACAGTAAAAATGCTATTTTTAATTCCTTTTCCTCTCTCCTCCTTCCCCCTTTACATACTTCTCAGGTCACCTCTAAACTGGGTGGATTCCTTGTCTCAGCTGGTAGGTGGACGGAGGGTTTTGAATTCAGTCCCAGTCCCTTGTTTCTGTTGCATGCGGTTGCAGCAGACAATTGCAGGTTAGAGCTGATGCAGAGGCATCAGGAGGGAGGAGATGAGACACTCCAAAACAGCAGCTCTCAACTCACTTTCACAAGAGTAGTCCCACTGATTTCAATGAGTAAACAAGGCTCAAGGTCTTCATGTTCAGAGACAGGCTAGGCACGATGTAGGAGAACCAGGATGAGATATCCCCCATCTTTTTTCATTTAAACACATCTGTGAGAATTGCTAATTTATTTAGGCAGTAGGGGAGGGGTTCTTTCCCCCTGTATTATATTCTTGATCCAAATTAACATTCCTGAAGCCACTGATTCCCCCAGAGTTATTAGGCCCAGGATAACACCAGCAACCCCCCCACAAAGGCAAGGAAAGAGGCAGGACTGACAGGCGCAAAGGATGCATGGCAGGGGATTTTAGTAAGGCTAGGTATCCTGACATGGATAGGCCAGGCCAGTCAGCAACCTTTTAGAGCAGGGCAGAAACCAAAAAACAGCAAAATCAGTCGACAGAATTAACCATGTACTCCCAAATCCACACAGCGATTGAGAAATACAATGCAACCGTATGTGTAGTGTGGGGACAATGATCGGATAGTAAGAAAGAAACTAATCGTCTGTCAGATTGACCCTGACGATCGATCAGCAAAGGAGTCCCGCATGCAGGACTTTTTTTCAGCAGGAACGCAGGGGAACGGAGTTCCGGCACCTCTTGAAAATGGTCACATGGCTGGTGGCCCCGCCCCCTGATCTCCAGACAGAGGGGAGTTTAGATTGCCCTCCATGCCACTGGCTGGAGATCAGGGGGCGGGGCCACCAGCCATGTGACCATTTTCTCCGAGGGCAACCCACTGAGTTCCACCACCTCTTTTCCCAGAAAAAAAGCCCTGCCCGCATGTAAACATAAAAGTCGCAATAAAATAAAACATGAGTTACGGATTCGGGTTACATCCTTACACAAGGACATAGTCTATTGGGGTAGGGTGTATCTATAAATCTCCCAAACAGAATTTCAGAGGATAAAACGTTAAAACGTGCGAGCATAAAAGCTCGGCATAGGCAGGGGAAAGACAGCGATGAGAAATAAGCGGCAGGGCTTTTATACTTAGGGATGATTCCAAACTCCAATGGGGAGCAGGTCTTCTGTGCCTGAGAGCAGAGGGATTGCCGGATAGGCCAGGCAAGCCTGATCTCATCAGATCTCTGAACTTCTAAGCAGGGTCTGCCTTGGTTAGTTGGGTGAGAAACAACCAAGAAAGACCAAGGTCACTATGCAGAGGAAGGCAACGGCAAACCACCTCAGTTAGTCTCCTGCCTTGAAAATCCAAGCAGAGGTCGCCATAAGTTGGCTACATCTTGACGGCACTCTCCACCACCACCTGCTCTTCTCAAAAGACAAGATGTGCCTGTTCAAATGCCCTCTTCTGCACAACACCACCCCACTATATACAGGAGCTCCGTGGTCCTTCTTTGCCGTCAGTTCCCCTCAGCACAGAGCTAAAAGAGTGGCTTTTTATCCAGACCTGGAGCGGGAATGGCTGCATTGTTGTTTAGTGTATCTTTAAATGATTTAGAATGTCCAAAATGCTGGCAATGCAGTAAATGTATTACATATACCATGCAACATTTTCCCAATTTCATTTCACAAAATACCCAGCAGGAAAAGCCTGACATATGCAGACAAACAAGCATAAGTGTCGTGGCTGAGGTCACTTGGTGTCAGCGTTCAGCACAGGAAGCCTGTGAAATACATGCCTGACCTCCAAAACAGAGCCCAGAGTTCTTTCTTCCCCCCCCCCCGAGACAATAAGCCCAATCAAGTCTCAACCAAATACACCAAATATAAGATGCTTCTTGCAGTTGGGTAAAACGAGCAAATTCACCTTTGAACAATGGCTGCCAACTTTTTACTACCTCCGCTCTTGTGCCTTTACAGAAACGTAACATGCAAAAATCAGTCTTGTGAAGCTTTTCCTGTCTCGAACATTATTATCCCTGCCTTCCTCCAAGGAGCACAGAGCACTATACATGGTTTTTCCTTTCCTTGTTATATCCTCACCGCAACTCTGCAAGTTAAATTAGGCTGAAAGTGACTTGCCCGGGATCACCCAGCACATTTTTCTGGCAGAATGGGCTTTGAACCTGGATTTCACACGTCTTTCTTCAACACCCTGACCCCTACACTGTATCGCCTCCTTATCATGGAGGGAAAAGCTTTTCCCATCAATTTCTGCATGAATGGCTGGTCTTAAAGATGCAGGATTAGGAAAACCAAATTGACAACATAGCTTTGAATTCAATATGAAAGCCATGGTTTAATCTGAGCCAACTTGGCATGTGGTCAGTTTGTAAAGCAGAAATAATGAAAGAAAAGTGTCTTTGCATGCATGCAGAATGCATTGCCATATGATAGTAGAATGCTACATTAAGCCGCCCAACAGATTCTAGAATCTCCGTTTTAGAAATTAAGTATTTTGAATTTTAGACTAAAAGAAAAATCTAAAGTCTGTAGTGATTTTCCCGACCAAAAATGGATAATAAACATTTTTTAAAATCTTTCTTAGTTCTCCAGTTTGCTCCATCTGAATCAGTCAAGTGCTTGGAAAGGTACTTTGGGCATTGCAAAGATGCAAGTCTGCTTCGAACTTAAAAGCAGAGATGGCAGCACAGCCCAAGGAGTTCTGCCACACTGGAAATTATTATTATTATTATTTATTTATAGTCTGCCTTTCTCAGTGAGATCCAAGGCATATTACACGGTGCAAAAGAGGGCTCATGTAAAGACTGTTTCTGGAAAAGCTAACTGCCAGAGACAGTCAAACAGAGAATTCATCCTAGAACTCTCACCGATGTCACAGTGAACATTCTGGGTAGGTTTGCCAACTTTGGGCTGGATAATCTGTGGAGATTTGGGGGTGGAGCCTGGGGAGAACAGAATTTGGGAGGATACAAACCTCAACAGAGTATAATGACATAACGCCCACCCTAAACAGCTGCCATTTTCTCCAGAGTGACTGATGTCTAACATCTGGAGATCAGTTGTAATTCTGGGGGATATCCAGGTCCCACCTGGAGGTTGGCAACCCTACATGACACCAAATGTCTTGGCCTTTGTCATGATGCCGAATCCAGCATTGGGAGGGAGGTTAAAATGGTCCCTGCTCCCCTCCTTCCACTCTATTAATTTTTATCCATGTATTTGAGCATTTTAATGCCATTTTTCTCCCAAAAGGGAGCCAAAGTGACTTAGCAGAAATTTCCAAAACACAACACAATCTATGTTTAAAAAAAACAAAAACGTGTTCTGGGCAAGCAGGTCTGGATTCACTGGTCTAGCTAACACAGGCTCCAGGCTGCAAGCCACAGCCTCATGTCTCTGGCCACACCAAATACCTGGAAGCAGACAGCGCCTGTCTATAAGTGGATCCTGTCCCAAAGGGTCACCCAAATCCAGCATTCCTTCTGCATGATAATATCTGGGGAAATCCTATATCTCTTCCCCGTTATTGGAAGGAAAATTAGTTGACACCAAAATGTTCAGTATCAAAACAACACCCTGTATTGTTAAATGGAGCTAAAAAGCCAGAGGTTGGGGATAAGCTTACCCACCTCCAAAGATTAAAGTTAGGGAACTGAACTCTCCTGCATATATGATGTACCCCTCCAACTCTGTGTCAAGGTTTTTGCCTGAAATAAACATTCGCTAAAGGCAAACTCCTGCTTCTAGCAGGGTGTGGGGCTAGGAGTGCTCCGCTTCCCTGAATCAGCAGCAACACCAAAAAAACAAAACCAGAACTCCTGACCTCCCCCCAATCACATGTCCCAACCAGGAGAGCATCAACAAGCTACAAAAAATAAAATGAACTTTTGGGTCCCTAATCCTGGCTATTTTACTGAGCAAAACAAAATTTCCACTGCCAGGCAGCTAGGAAAAATAGAAAGGATATTTAATTTCTCATGCACTTCTCCCAGCCTTAACATGGTGGGACCAATGCTGCAGACTGAAGAACACTTGTGCCACAGATCAGCTTCAATATCCTTGAAACCAAGAGGTTATTACGGTTCTACTGTTCAGTTATTACTGCATCTGACGAAGAGAACTGTGGTTCTCAAAAGCTTATGCTACAGTAAAGTTGGTTAGTCTTAAAGGTGCTACTTGACTCTTTTCTCTTTTGCTTCTCCAGACGAACATGGCTAACTCCTCTGGATCTATTACTGTTCTTAAATGCCTGACATTGTACATAGGAGCAGAAGCACAAAAAAAAGAAAGGTCCCCGCCCTGAGGTGTTTGCAAACCAAGGCTGGACACAGAGTGAAAGAGGAGGTGACAATAACAACATAGGTAAACACAGCAACAAAGGCTTTGAGTTGTCCATTAAACAACAGTGGAATGAGAAAGGGGGCTTGAAGGTGCCAACTGACCTTGTTCCACTGCTTTTAACAGCAGCTTGAGCAGCAGGAATCAGCAAATCCACCACACTGAGGAGGCTCTAGCTGCAGTTACAGGGGCAGGGGATGGCAAAGAAGTTGACAATCCCAGTTTTGAGGGTTGCACTCACAGTCGAGGTCATTAAAAGTTAGGTTCCAATGTATTCTGATGGACAAAATGGGGATTTTCATCATACTGGCCTCAGGACTAGATATTCTAGATTAGTTAAAATGGAGTATAGGGAAGAGATCTGGTTACATGGTGAACCATGGCAACTAAGGAGCACACAGAAAAACATACAGTGCGGCCTCCGGGCTGATTGCAAAAGTCTCCCATCATAAACCTCCACCAATAAGTCCTGGAGCATCGCAACCGATAGCAAGGCTTCAGGGACACAGGAAGAGAGAGGCACTGCTCTTTTCACAAACAAGAGACGAACCTTGACAGCAAACAGAAACAGCAGATAACATGGTGGGCCACAGAGCTACATATGGATGCCAGGAACCAGAGGACTTCAGACATGGTTGCCAAAAAACAGGGCTCCCTCAATTTGGTGTAGTGGTTAAGAGTGGCAGGACTTTAATCTGGAGAGCTGGGTTTGATACCTCACTCCTCCTCTTGAAGCCAGCTCGGTAACCTTGGGTCAGTCACAGCTCTCTCAGAGCTCTCTCAGCCCCACCCACCTCACAGGGTGATCGTTGTGAGGAGAACAATAACATGCTTTGTAAACCATTCTAAGTGGGCATTAAGTTGTCCTGAAGGGCAGTATATAAATCGAATATTATTGTTGTTGTTCTTATTATTAAACAGCAAATATGGATAATCTATAAACGCTGTTTTACTGGAGCAGAGAGGCTACAATATAATTCCTATTCATCAGGCCTGCAAGTAACTTTGAGTAGCATTTGGAGGAGATAAGGAATCTCACCATGAGGGTGTCACACCCTCCGTTTCCCAAACAAGACAGTAGCAAACCCCAGTTTGCCACTGAGAATTCACTCCGCAAAAAGCTGCAGGCAATTCTAATTCTCCAGCAAGTCCCTGTTTGTCACAGGAGCACTTCACCATTTTAGGCACAAACATGACGTGTGAAAGAGGCCCCAAGTCACAGAATATTGCACGGGTCCATTTGGAGCCTGCATGGAAGGTACCCCTTCGGCTTTGACTGCCTGACTGGGGAACTCCGCAGGGGGAGGGACACCATCTTTCCATCCTGTCTTTCTATTTACAGCACATGTTGAGGGGCTGAACGCTGGCACAGAACATGGGCTTCAGAACTGAGCACCGAGTGAAGTCTGCTGAGCCGTTTTAGCTCAGGCATAAATGAAAACCTTAGAGGATGCCGTTGGGATGAAATCAAGAGGTGGACTTTGCTGCAGTTTGGGGCGAGGAGTATCCTGAATGCTGAGGACTGTTTTCTTGTTGGGGAACAATCGAGGCTAGCTATGATCGGATGGTGGGGGAAGGGGGCTCCAGCAAGAGGGACCACGAGCTCTTTGCCTGTGCCTAAAGCTCTCCAACTGTGTACTGGGGGGTGGGGGGGACAGCTGGGCGCGCACAGAGCGTGATTTCAAAACCAAGATGCAGAGCCTACCTCCAGGGCCTGATCTGAGCCAGAGCTTGGCAGCACTTGGCCCCAGAATTTGGCTTCAATGCTTGGCTCTAGGCTGTATGACACGCATGCTGCTGAGCATGTGCTGAGAGAATTTTCCTCACTACAGTATGTGGGGGGGGGGGGCGCGCAGGGGTTGATGCAGGTACTCCCAAGCGATTTCCTGGGCCTTTTCAGTCAAGAGAAACTCTTCATTGGGCTGCCCCAAGATACAGGACAGCTGCCTCCCAACCGCCCCCCCCACACACACACATCACACCATCCTCCCCACCTCGTCTTCCCACCTGACAAGCCCATACCTGTCTTCTGTTTCTCACTGTAGCCCACACTCCAGAAAGGCACGGCCTTGGTGTTTGGGGGATTTGGCTTGCAGTAGGGATTGCCCATCGTGTTTGCAAGTGCACAAGACACCCTGCCCTTCTCTTCCCCACCCTCCTGTTGCCGGGCGGAGGAGGAACAGGGCGCTACATGACTGAACTCGACAACCTTCCTCTCCTTGGCCAAGTTCCAGTCAGGCACAGAAAGAGAGAGACGCACAGCGGCTCCTCCGGCTCCCCCATCTCTGTGGCTCGTAGTGGTGCCCACAGCATTCGGTTAGTCCTGGAACCAATCACAGTGGACAAAAAGGAGGGGCCTAGAAGCCAGCCTCCAGCCCAGCCCCTGTAGCCTCCCACCACCACTCCCTCCCTTGTTCTGTGAGCAGCAGGCCACTTGCTGGCAGGGCTATCCCCTCCAATAAGAGGGACTCCAGTTCAAACCTGCCTGGAAAGCCACATCTCTCCCACCTGGTTGCGGTCCACCCATAGCTGATCCAGAGAGCAGCCAGGTCTTTCTTAGGGCTGCACCACCGGCAAAGGGCACGCTGCCTCCCACAGTGTTGCCAAACTCACTTTGCAGAGGGCGCCCCAAAAGAACAGAGGCAGTGCAAGAAAATGCTCTGCTTGTGAATGGTATCTCTCGCAGGGGCTTTGCCCAAGGACCTTTGAGTAACTGCAAAGCCACCACTGGCGGTTTCTGAGTGGAAGGACGACTTTTGGCACATCCTGAAGGGTGCTAGGAAGGATTCTTGGATTTTAGAGAGCACTTTAAGGGAGCATACATATCACAATAATCCTTACAGAGCCCTGTAAGGTAGGCCAGGACTACTGGGCCAATTCTGCAGTTGGGGGACTGAGGCCGAGTCTTGTCTAAGGCTTCCAAGGGAATTTATGGCTGAGCTGTGCTTTGAACTAGCAAACTCCTCGACCTCCATCTTCTGGGACTGCACCCTGGTGCTCCTTTCTGGAGTCCACAAGGCAGCTGCATTCCAAGGGAAGAACATTTAGGGCTCCCATCTCTCACTCATGTCTCCTCTGTTTCACAACCTCGATGGAATTCCTGACTAGTGTTACCAACTTACTTATGAGCAATAAAATCCCTTATCAGTGTACTCTCCTTTTCCCTTCAATAATTATTGCTGTTTTTTTCATAAAGCCCAAGAGTTCAAAGATGCCATTCAGGCCACTGATTCCAACACCTGTTGGAGACCCAAATTTAGAGCACCCCAGACTGCTTTTAAACTGTTCTAGTATGTTCCCTGGTCTTCAAGTCAGATTGACCTTTCTGTAGTTTAACAGGGTCTCCCCTGTTTTGAAGACTGGGGCAACTTTTTGCATCTTCCATCTAGTAGCACTGCACTGGTCTTCCAGGATTTTTCAATGATAGACAGCAGTTCTGAGAGTCCCTCAGCAAGTTCCTTTTGTGCCTTAAGATGAAATTCATCCACCCCTGAAAACTTGAACTAATTTAAGGTAGCTAAGTATTCCATGACCAACTAACACCGTATCAGTCTTGGGTCGCAATCCTGTCCCCTCATCATTCATGCTACCTTTGTTATGTTGCAATAAGTTCCCCCTTTTGAGAGAATACGGAGGTGGGTAGTTCCACCGTCCCTTTGCCAGCTGTTCACATTTCTTGCTGTCAGCATTTCTTATCAGCGTCAACTCACTTTGAGCTGTGGTCTTCCTGACACTGACTCTAAAAGCCTGGGCTATTCAACTGACCTTCCCTCCAGTTCCTTTCTGACATTCAGCTGGTCACCCAACTTTGCTGGTCACCCAACTTTTTATTGCAGCCACATCTCCTGTTTTTCCTCTGTCATTGGTTCTGCTTGCAATTTTGCTTTACCCAATTCACTGTTTCTTAAGAATCCTTTCGCTAAGATTATTTAGCCATGGAATCCTATCTAGCTTTTCTCTAAGTTTGTTGAAATCTGCTTTCCTGATGTTCGAGTTACTCGGTTGACTTTGATCATCTTTTACTGTAAGATTGAAAACTGCATTTTCACAGTTCCGCTTTTCTCCAAAGCTCCTACTACTTTCACCACATCAACCAAGTCTTCCCTATTGGTGAAGATCAAATCAAGGATAGTCCAATTCCCTCGTTATTTCCTCTGCCTCCTGTAAGGCCCATCAGAAACATATTGGAAATTCTCTGCTTAGTGGAGTTTCTTTCCCAACAAATGCTAGAGTGGTTCAAGTCTCCCATTATCACTAATCCTTGCTTCCTTGAAAAATCTGTAAACTGTGGCCGTTTCCACACTACTCGCCTTCATCCGGAATGCTGCGCAATGTCGCGAAAAAAATACGGAAGATAGCGTCTTCTTGTGCAAGTTTTGTGCGATGTCGCGCAAAACTTGCGTGAGAAGATGTTACCTCCCACGTTTTTTTTCGCAACGTTGCGCAGCGTTCCGGATGAAGGCGAGTAGTGCGGAAAGACTAGCCTTGCAAATAAGTTCTCTAACTTTACTGGCCCACAAATGTACCTGGGAGCCCACTGGCTGCCACATGTGGTCTTGCTAGTTATTTGTTGCCTTAAAATAAAACCAGAGCAAGAATGCGAAGAATCACATTTTGTAAAGCTTTCTTCTCTTTTGCAAAACATAAGCATAAGCTTTCGAGAGCCACTACTCTCTTTGTAGGATGCATCTGACAAAGAGAACTGTGGCTCTCGAAAGCTTATGCTACAATAAAGTTAGATAGTCTTAAAGGTGCTACTGGACTCTACTATTTTGCTACTACAGACTAACACGGCTAACTCGTCTGGATCTCTATCTTTTGCAAGCAGCCAGGAGAGTGGTACATAAAAGCTTGGCATGGATCCTCTCTTCCTGCCCTCCTAGCCATTTGGCAGAGGCAGGCACAAACCCTAAGGTGGGAACAGGCTCAACGGCTGGATTTCCATTCTCAGTGTCCAGCAACAAAAAGACAGACACTGCTCTCAAACACAGCTCAATGATAAGAGTCCAATCACTTCCTCCTGGCATTGCATGCCGATAAACTCTGTGTTTTGCAATCAACCCTGCCTTCTTCCAGCCATATTGTTATATGGTACCAGTACCAATTCAAGGAACACAATTTTAAAATATTGGCAGTAAAAAAAAAAACATGTTTACAAAGGTGTCATCTGTAAACAACAAGGTCTATTTAGTACCATCATATACAGGGCTGCTTTCAGGTTTAGGGGGACTGCAGGGAGAGTGCTCAGCCCCTCCATTAGGCTCCCCTTCTTGCCCTCCCATCCACGTGCCGCCAGCTGCCTGTGCATCCATCCTTTGCCCACTCACAAGCTCACCCACCACCTGTAGTCACAGCTGCCCACACGCCAGCATGCCCTTTCCCTGATGGTGTGAGGTATAGCTAGGAGTACCACTGCCATGGCCACCAGGAATGCTGACGCCTTGTGCACCATCTGCATGCCCTTCTCCAGCAGCACGAGGCAGGATATGCAGCTGGGAGCAGAGGTAACAAATCACTCACATGCAGGCAGTGGAAAAGTGTGAGTACAGGCATCAGAGGAAATGCATAAGCAGGGCTTTTTTTCTGGGAAAAGAGGTGGTGGAACTCAGTGGGTTGCCCTCGAAGAAAATGGTCACATGGCTGGTGGCCCCACCCCCTGATCTCCAGACAGAGAGGAGTTTAGATTGCCCTCCCCGCCGCTGAGCAGCAAGTAGAGCAATCTAAACTCCCCTCTGTCTGGGGATCAGGGGGCGGGGCCACCACCCATGTGACCATTTTCAAGAGGTTCGGGAACTCCGTTCCACTGCGTTCCCCCTGAAAAAAAGCCCTGTGCGTAAGTAAGAAGTCAGAAACAGTGGGCACCACCAGCCTTGGGAGCTGGCCCACCTCACCCGTGCTGGCACCAGCCCTGATCATATGTGACCTCTGCACACAAGTGTTTTCACTGGAGCACACAGGCTCCAACATTCACAAAGGAGTGTTTTGAAAGAATACTTCCGTCAAGATCAAAGCTTGCTCCCCAACAGGAGCAGGAGCACCGTCTTCGCCAACTCTCTTCATCCGTCTCTAAATGTTAAGAACAAATTTACACAGCCAGGCACACAGGCCAAGTAGAAAGTGGATAATGCTCAGGTGTGCACAGACCGAATTGCATTTTCCTGGGAAAATCCCCAAATCCAGTGGGAGGTTTTGGCAGGCCTTCTAGTGAACATATGGAGGTCCTTTGCATCAAGCCAGGCCCTTAGTTGATCTAGGCCTGAAGCATCCATTCTGGTAGGGCTTTCTGACCCTTGTTAACGAGATGTGCTAAAGGGCTCAACTGTATTTAAAACACTAGCTCCGGATCACCACTGACCTACAGCTCCACCCTGTGGTCATGGGATGGGGCCTCAGTAATCCACAAGGTGCTTGGCCTTACAGTTGTCCCCTTCCTATTCCCCAATCCCTATTCCCTTTGCTCCTGCCACATCTGCAGTGGCCCCATCCTTTGCAATAATGCCAAATTCCTCAAAGTCAGTTTTTTATGGAAGTACACCGCTCGGCCGGCTTGCATAACCCTAAAACTGGGCTCAGTGGTTATTTCGGCCATATATGCGCTCCCTTTCTCCAGATGGGGCCCCCAGCCTGAAATCTGTAAAGGGAATTGAAGGAAAGCTTAATGAGCAAAGCTGATTAAGTAAAACTCCTGAGCAAGTTATGGGTCATCAGGGGTTAGCTGGTGAAACCAGAGGAGCCTAACTGGTTTGCACAACTCTGGTCCTCGAAGAAGGAAAGGAAAACAAAAGCTGAAGACAGAAAAGAAATCGAGGTTAAGATCTGAAATCATTAACAGAAATAAGCTAACCCATTACTAGCGACTTCCTGCCAAGACCTGATTTGGGGACCTGTAAGCATGTGTCTGCCTGCTGCTACTATGAGGAGAGTAACCCCACAGCCAAAAGAGATGTGGTCCAGGCAATCTAACCTAATACAGGTCCACTCGGAAGTAAGTCCCACTGGATTCAGTGGGATTTACTCCCAGGTAAATGTGCCCAAAATTGCAGCCCTTGCTGAAGGGTCTCTTGGCTGTTTGCCTGCCCCGGGAAATATGCCGAAAGCCAAGGGCTCCTATACGGGTTTGACAAGCCCGATTCTCTCTCATTCCTCTCAGCTCAGTTCTTTGCCTTCGTCTCTCACTCTCTCCGGTGCCAAAGTCCACGTCAATGATCAAATTGTCTCAAAAAAGACAACCTTCCTTTATGCACGGAAATCTGATGCCAACAGAACAATTTGGGGAGTTTTAAAAATCAGATCTCAGATTCTGCTATTTGCAAAAAAAAAAAAAAGTACTTCTTGCACTTCTCTCCAGGTGGAAGAACTGTGGTTGGAAGACACACCTTTCTTTGTTTAGCTGAGAAGCTCTCCCGAGTTCCAGCTCAAACCAGACGTTGGATTCCTGGTGCTCACATTTTCTGAAATGTCACTCTTGGCCTTCCAAGTTCTGCAGATTAAACAAAATTATTCCACAAACACTTGGAAACCCTGTGGGCAATTAAGAGCTAGTGGCAGCAAGCTGAGAACAACAGCGGGGTGCACATTGGAGCAAAAGCAGCACCGGAACTTAAGTAGCCCAGCATGCCATTTAGGACTAGAGGCTCGGCTACGACAGGTACATCAGAGATGGGCAAATTACGGCTCAGGGGCAGACATCAGGAGCTTTTCATTCAGCCCTTAAACTGCATAACAATTTGCAGGGGCCTGATGGACTGCAGCATCAGCCAGTGGATGCTCTTGAAAAAAGTGGTTAACAGCTGGAGAGTTATTAACAGCAGCAGAATGGGGGAAAGGATCACATCTGAGTCTCTGCCTGTTTTGAAGGCTCTAAGTTGGTCCCTGCCAACTCTTCCTGTTTCCCACGTCAGCAGTACCAGTGCTGAAAATGGGAAGGACCACAGTCCAACACAGTGCCTTCAAAACTGGGCGTAGATGCAGGTAAGGTGCCCCAGTTGAAAAAGTTGCCCACTTGACATGTCTACCCTACCGGCAAAAGTTTCATAAACTGATGGAAGCACAACAGAGACAGCCTTCCAGAGGGCTGAAGTCCCTGGGGTTCAGCCACAAGCTTCCTTCAGCCATCCATTAATAATACGGCAATGATTATAATAGTCACCTACCTTACAGGACGGTTGCAAAAATCTCTGAAGGAACGTATGTGGTGTGCTACATAAATCCTCCAGATTATTGGTGCATATCCTGCCAATCTGTTCAGCAAAGCATGAACGTGAGCTCTTCCTCCTACCTCAAAAGCCTGCCTCTGAACAGCCACTGAACCTGGAGGAAGGCCTCAAACTTTGCTGAGAGGAGTGGAAGGATATAGGCCATTGAGTTGGATCCCACAGAGGACTTTTGCAGCTGGGAGATGATTTTCACAGACCGCCTCCCCCCCCCCCCCCACTGCTGCAGGCCTCCACTACCCTCCAGCTGTTTCTATGAGATCCCTCTTTCTCCAGAAAGAGCATTTGGGAGGGCATTTAAGACTGCAATGGAAAGGTGAGAAAGTCCAGCCCTCTGAGCAGAAATTCCTTCTGTGGAAATCTCCAGTGGATCTAAGTCATTATTGTTGCTGTTGGGTTTGAGTACCACTTTTTAGTTTCTGTTACGTGCTAATATAAAGCAGCTTTAGGCTGTGCGGGCATCCAGCAGAGCGGCATCCCCTTTGACAAGCTCTGGATCTATTGTCTCAGGAAAGACTCTTTTCCTAGCTACCCTTGTTCCTGCAGTTCCTTTTGGCTTCCGATGCCAGGGACTGCCTCTCCCATTGCAATGCAGAGGCTTATTTATTTATTTTCTTCATTTATACCCCACCATTATTTATTTTATTTACGGTATTTATAATCCACCTTTCTTGCTGAAACTCAAGACAGGATTGCATAGGGTAAGTCAATACGATCAACGGCTGGGATGCTCAAGAAACAATAGAATAGGGTCTGGATTGCAGAAAGCTGAAAAAACAAGCAACGGAGACCATCACGGTCTTGGTGCCTCATATCTATGGAACAGCCCGTCCCCCTGTGTTCTGCTACAGCAGCTTTGCCCATCTGAACAGGAGCATCTACAGATGCCACTCGGCAGTTGGGCAAAATCAACAGCTGCCGATACATGCACTTTCTTTGTGGTAGGCCCTATATTATCTAACACCATATGTGAAAAGGTCAGGAAAGCTCCCACTCTCCTGGCTTTCCGCAAACTAGGCAAAACCAAATTATTCAAGATGGTTTTTTTTTACACAGGTAATAGGGCTGCACTGTAAAGAAATGGTTCGGAGAGATGCTTTGGTAAAGGAATGGGGACTGTAGACTATACTACTGCGTACTCCGCCTTTATCCCCAATGGAGTCCCATAGCAACATATATCATTTTCCTGTCTTCCACTGTATCTCCACAACAACCCTATGAGGTAGGTTAGGCTGAAAGCGTGTGATTGGACTGAGTCACCCAACAAGCTTCTGTGGGAAAGCAGGGAATTGAAACAGGGTGTCCCAGACCCTACTCTGAAACTCTAACCACTACACCACATTGGCTCCCAGGGTTCTGCCCCTGAACTATGCCTCGCCTTCCCACTGGGCAGCAAAGATTCTGGCCTGACAAGCATCTGTTCCAACACAGAGTATTGAGTTTGACTCACTAGCTTGGGCCATCTTTGCATAACCACTGATATGCTTTCCATCTGTGCCTCTCTGCTGCCTTAATCCGGGGCTTTCAATCTCATGAGTGGGGTGGAGGGGCTGAACTTTGGGCAGTGGGCCAGACTGCCTCACCTGCTGGTTGCTGTGATTCAGTGGAGCAGCCTTTAACACTTTGCAACTTCACACCTGCTCAAATTCCCAGGCACTTCCAGTGCGGACAATGAAATGTTACATTTGTCTCACATGGGCATTTTTCTACAGTAAACATTCAGCGCACACAAGGCCAACCTTTCTGGTGCTCGCAAGTGGGGGAGGGTTTTTTTCCAGCGAAGCTAAATTTGGCTGCCTGGGGCAGGGAGAAACCTGGGGAAACACTCCCACTATCTGGAAGAGGCATTTCTCTAAGTTGCCAGGTTCCCAAATGAGGGGCTATCTTCTGTTAAAGAGTTAATCAAGGGTTAACTGTGTCCTCTTCGTTGCTTGAGGAGCCAGAGATTGCAATGATACAATTTATTTCTTCTAATAAACAGAAAGAGGAACTCAGCCAGGCAGCTGCAGAGGGAAAGAGAGAACAGTTTAAAAGCAATACTCTGGATGAAACATGGTATAAACAGGGAGGGTCCCTGACAGTCTTAGGCTTTTAAAAATAAAAATATTACCAGCAGCTTACCAAGAGAAGGAAAGGAAAGATACTCCATATTTAGGAAGTAGTAGGAAACAAAACTGAGCCACAGACATTCTTCTTCCTCACAACACACATGCAACCTGTGGAACTCCTTGCCATAGGAAAACACACAAGACCAGGAACTCTGCTGGATTTTAAAACAAACAAGAACCAGGATGCTTTTAAAGAAAACAACCTGAATCCAGGTCACCATTAGCCAGGTTTCCCATCTGATAACTATGAATGGGAAGGACAGATTTGTGCACAAATCTCTGTTCATTAAAATGGACCAACTCTGCTTTTTGCAATTGCAGCCCTTGAGAACATCTGGATTTTCATCAGTAAGCGCCCCCTCTCAAAAAAAAAAAAAAGAATTTTGCAAGGATAGGAAATCACTTTGTTTTTACATTGCGTCTTGTTCCCAGCACAGAGATGTTAAGGAGAAATCCATCCTTGCTGACAGGTTGCTTTACAACAACCACAGGCTGCACAGATATTCTACTTGCTCTTTCCCAGACAGCTGGTGCCAGTGTTAATTCACCTGTGACAGAGTTAGAAAACTGCCTGGCATTTGGTCTCAGGTCAGGGAGAAATCAGGAAGTTTGATGCTCTTCCTTAGAAATCTGACCATTTTTTCCTCACCGCTGTGCCAGGCTATAATCCTTTTCAAAAGTTTTCTGGCACTGATTTGGCCCAGTATCGATTTGTAAAGAGTATGGCTGAAGAGTGATATTAAGATTTTGTCACTTCAAGCAACAACATTTAAATACATGTGCAACTTACCAAGGAGAAAAGGCAATTACGGCATTAGTGGACTAATCGTACCAATTACTCCATTAAAGCTTGCAAACCTAATTGAAGTGGGTGTTTCTCTCACTGCGGGTGCGGGAGAAAACCTTAGCTGGGAGTGGGCCACTTGGAGAGCTGTCCTTAGGCGGGCAGGCCATCACCCAGGTAGACTCCATTTTTGGCTTTCGAGAAGAGCATCATGACCCTTGGGATGGTCAAACCAGTGGGCAGTCTCTGGAAAGTAAATTTGCAACCTATGCAATGGAGGGGAGCTGGTCTGAGACTGCAGCAGATCTTCAGTGGGTGGGAAACAAAGCAGTGGTCTCACACAGCATCTGCCCATTCTGGGCAAAGCAACTGGCTCAGGTCAAGCAGAGAAAACATGTCCTTTGGAAATCCTGTTTCATGCCTGGGTTAAGGAACGACAGGCGTGCTGCAGCTCTCTGCCTCATACCCAGAGAGAAGCTTTTTAAAGCCAAGGAACCCAGCAGAGGTGAGCCAAGCACTTCATGCGTGAACACGTCCTCTGGAAATCCTGTTCCATGCCTGGGTTAAAAAACGACAGGCGTGCTGCAGCTCTCTTCCTCATACCCAAGACTACACCCTTGGGTGCTATATTAATTAATCCAGAAGTTTAATCCAGGTGTGGGGAGGCCTCATGAAGCTCACAGGGTGACTGAGCTCTCTCTCTCAGCCTAACCTGCTTCCCAGGTGTTCTGAGATTAACACCGTCTGTAGACACCTGGTGTGGTGTCAAGCCAGATTCCAGAGACAACAGACTGAATGCCTCACTGAATCCCTGAATTGAAGCTCACTTGGGCCAGTCACAAACACTCATCCTAACCTACCTCACAGGGTTTTTGTGAAGATAAAATGGCTGCCTTCAGTTCCCAGGACTTGGGCATGATGCATAGTCTGACTGAAAGCACAGCAGCAGAACTACTAAAAAACTGGTTTGAATTTGGAGAGTATCTGAACACAGAAAGCTGCTGTCAGACTCTTGAATCATCAGGGTCAGTCTTGTCTATTCTGACTGATAGCAGCTCTCCAGGGTCTTTCACATAACCTACTATCTGGTCCCTTTTAAGTGGGAATGCCAAGGATTGAACCCAAGACCTTCTGCATGCCAAGCAGATACTCTGCCACTGAGCCACAGCCCCCATCCTCTCAGCCCCCTGATATATTTGAGGAGAAAACTCTGACTATACATTTAGGGTGCCTAGGTTAGCAGGGCTCTGGCCTAGCAGCCAGTGTTTCCCAGGGGACTGAGAGAGGAGTTTAAATCTGGGACACCTGGAGGGGCTCCCCTCCACCATGGACTCACCGTGTGGACTTGGGGGATGAGTCATTCTTCCTCCTGTAAAATGGAAGCAACAAAGAGGTGCATTGCTTTGCAGAGCATTCGGCAACCTGGAGAGTCAGTGTGGTGTAGTGGTTAGAGTGTGGGCTTAGGATCAGGAAGACACAGATTTGAATCCCCATTCTGCCATGGAAGCTCACTGGGTGACCTTGTGCCAGTCACTTCCAACATATCCTACCTCACAGGGTTGTTGTGAGCATAAAATGGAGGAGAGGAGAATGATGTAAGCAAGCTGCTTTGGGTCCCCGCTGAGGAGAAAGGCATGGTATAAATGACATAAAAATTTTAAACAAATAAACTGCATGTGCTAAAGAAAGGATGAGGAGCAGAGAATGCAAGACACAAAAGCAGCTGCTAAATCCAGATGTGGATGGGATGGTGCAGATTCCTCTACCTCTCTGCCCACATCTGGTACCATTTTCAATCCCCTCCCACTCACCCTTTCTCCACCTCACCCTGTGACTTTTGACTATTTAAATTTCAACATGGCACCTGGTTCAGGTCCCCATCGAGACCTTCCCATTCAAAATCCTCCCAGTGCCACAGAATCCAAGTTTGACACAATGCTCAGCAGAAAGCTGCAGTTGTAATCAGGAAACTCTGCTACAAAGAGGGGCTGACCCAACAACACAAGTGGTCACTGGGGGAGGGCAATATTTTTAAGTGGTAGAGAAGCAGTACTCTGGCCAGAATGGCCCAAGCTAGCCTGATCTCATCAGGTCTTGGAAGCTATGCAGGGTCAGCCCTGGTTAGTATTTGGATGGGAGACCACCAAAGAAGTCCAGAGTCACTATGCAGAGGCAGGCAACTGCAAGCCACTTCTGTTCATCTCTTGTCTTGAAAATCTTATGTGGGGGGGAGGGGGTCGCCATAAGTCGACCGTGACTCGATGGCACTTTAAACAGAGAGAGAAGCAGCAGGCAAACCCAAGAAATATGGAGTATCACTTGCAATAGTGCAGAAGATTCTAAGTGTCAACTCTAGGACTGCGGACAGCTGCACAGGACACCAGACCTGCATGTAAGCTTCCTCTGCAACACTGAAAAGGATTCTGGAGCCGAGCTTGGATTCAGCCACGCTGAGGCCCTATGCGGCATCAACTTTAAGAGGCCCCATGGCACCTTTACCTCTGAAAAGGTAATTTAGTAATCCGTCCTAACGTCTTGGATTTAGAGGCCTCTCAGCTTTGGCAGAGAGAAATTAGAGCTGAAATCAAATCGAAGAACAGGCAGAGAACTCTGGCAACTCAGGAGCTGCATAACGAACCTGGATCAGAAGCACTGGGGCATTTTCTGATTGACAATTCCTGACAAAGTCCAGTCTGCACACAAGTCACTGCTGGCAGCCCCCCTCACAAAGTCCCCACAATGCAAGGCAGCAGACCGCAACTCCACACAGGAGAACGCTTCAGCTATTTTTTCCATCCAGCACTAGTGTGCAGTGCAGCATCCCAAATGACATGTGAGAAACTAATAAAGCCTCATAATAACAACTTTGCTCTTTTATAGCTTTTTTCCTCCACTGCACTAGAAGCCAACCCAGGGAGGCACCTTTGCTGCATGCCACACAGAGGGTGACTGGTCCAAGACCACACGGCAACTGGGCAGCAGCCACCCCAGAAAGTCAACGGCCTAACAAGGCCAGCCCGGCCTATAAGCCTTCAGTAAAAAGGTAGGACATGAATGGCTGAGCAACCGGAACTGAAAGGGTGGAACAGGGTGTGGTCCCTCCACACTCTGCTTGTTGGAAGCCGAGAGCATGTTGTGATGACGGGCGGAGGTGATTTCATCCAGCAACAGCTCACTGGAATCATAAGGAGAAATCGTGCGTGGCTGAGCACTAGAGCACACAGCCAGGAAGGAATTCTAAGGGTTGCTTCTTGGGCCCTTAATAATCCTCAATGCTGGTACAGCTCTGAGCACCCATATATTTCAAGCCCCTTTGGTTGCTGGGGACATCCCTCATTTGGATCCAGTTTTTATACCTAGCCCTCCTACTTTGCCAACGTCCTGGATTTTCACCAAGTGTCCAGTGCACTCACCCACCATCATGTCTAGGGGCCAGTTTGGTGTAGTAATTAAGAGCGTGGGACTCTAACATGGAGAACTGGGTTTGATTCCCCACTCCTCCACTTGAAGCCAGCTGGGTGACCTTGGGCTAGTCACAGCTTCTAGGAGCTCTTGCAGCCCCACCTACCTCACAGGGTGTTTGTTGTGGGGATAACAACATACTTTGTAAACCGCTCTGAGTGGGCATTAAGTTGTCCTGAACAGCAGTATATAAATTGAATGTTGTTGTTAATAGGACTCACTACAGACCATTGACAGCTCACACAGAAGTCAACTTTAAAAGCTCTTTAAAAGCAAGACTGGGACTTGAATACTTTCCAGAGGACTTTCCCATATACAGGCCACAGTTAAGATCCATTTCTGCTGCCTTGATTTCCAGCAGGGCAGGTCAGCCTCCCAAAAAAAGCAGAGCAGTCCTGGGGTGGCCCCGGGACTCTGGCACAGCTCCCTGGAGGCAAGGGTATTTCCAAGTGAACTTTTTTTTTTAGGCGGTGGTGATTTTTCCCACCTCAGTGCAACCCTGTTACATTTTTTTTCTCACAAATGTCTCTCACAAGATCCATCCGTGCTTCTCCTCTCCTCCATTTTATCCCCACAACAACCTTATGAGGTAGGTTTGGCTGGGAGAGAGTGACGATCACCCAGGGAGCTTCAAGGCTGAAGGGAGGTTTGGACTTGGGTATCCTCCATCCTAGCCAGACATTCTAACCAGTACACTACACTGGATCTAAGATTCTGTGAGTCACCCCAGTACCCACTTCCCCATTGTGAAGTCTTTTTTCAGTAACATCGATATGACTGGCTCAAAGGTGGAAGAGGGGTGCTTCTCTTACTACAAAGAGGCCTGTTTAAGTAAAGAGCTCTTGAATAATGAATCTATGAGGGGGTCTGCTGGAAGAGTGTCTGTCTGTACATTTCTCCCACCTTTTAGCCTGATGGCCTTTGAAGACCCGCAGGATATGCTTTCATCCATAATTTTTATGCTAACACATACCTCTTATATTCTTTTTACCAACCATTTGCACATAAACAATAAATACCAATTACCCCACCCATCCCCAAAACATAACCTGCTTAGTACACAAAAAAATCTCCCAGCTAAAAATACACAGCACACGTACGTTTATAGAAGAAGCAATGCATAATCACACATAGATGTGCAAAGGCCCTGCATGTATAATGTTCACTGGCCTTGCATTCATAAACTTACCAGCCTCCAAGTGGGGTCTGGAGTTCTCCCAGAATGACAACTGATCTCCAGACTACAGAGATCAGTTCCCCTGGAGGAAATGGCAGCTTTGGTATACCATAGAGTCTAGGGGAAAACAAAAGTGCTAGAGTGATATCACATCCTTGTGAAGCTTCCTCCCCAAACTTCGCCCTTAAATCTTCAGAAATGTCCCAAGCCGGAGTTAGCAACCTTATTGCACTATTACATTAACCAGCTTACTGCGACCAGTAAATAGTTTTTGTATTTGTCTTGATTGGATTTGAACTTTACATAATTACATTGCGCTGTGTACTTCCTGCATTTCATGGCCCCTTAAGCCTGACATTTATATTTTTCAAACCTACATAAAATGTCTGCCCAACAAAGACACACTTGGTGCATCTGAAGAAGTGAGCTTCATGAAAACTCACATTAGTCTTTGTGCTCCAAGACTCTCATTTATTTAAGACATACATATACAATGTTTGAACCTACAAATAAACATCTTTTTTAAAAAAAAATATGGCAATGAAATTGAACCTTGGCAAAAAGGTAGAATTCCAGCGTTTGAAAGTGGAACATGTAAATTGCAGGATGTAAAGAAATGAAGAATGGGTTGCGGAGGAGGTGGATTTGGGGAATGTACCTGGGAGACTTTCCCTGGGTGGGTGGATATGGCGGAGGAGG
Organism: Eublepharis macularius; assembly: GCF_028583425.1. NCBI lineage: Eukaryota > Metazoa > Chordata > Lepidosauria > Squamata > Eublepharidae > Eublepharis > Eublepharis macularius. The sequence continues at coordinate 37,429,658 of NC_072804.1, read as the reverse complement.
ACTGTAACTTGGAGGCACTGCAGGAGTGGGCGGGAGCACACATGCCAAGCGAAACCACTTTCAGGTGAAACATTCTGAAAAACCGGTTTCCATTAGACGGCTGGCCTGCTCCACTGGAGGCTGAGCACACAGCCACACTGCACTCATGGGCAGATGATACAAATTTATTATTTATTTCATTAAAATATGCATACCCCACCTTTACATGGTGGCACATGATTCCAAAATTAAAAAAACAGAAAATACTATAAAACTTCATGGACTGCCATCCTCTTCAACAAGGTGCCTTCAGCTCAAACCCCATTAAAAGTCTCCTAGCCTCACAATGCCTCCTAAATATTTCTAAAAACAAACACACACACTCCTCATTCCACAAAATGGGAGCCACTATAGAGAAGGAACAAGCTCTAGTAAATGCCTAACCGGGCAACCTTAAGTGGAGGAACAACAAGAAGGGGCAACCAGAAGACTGCAGTTGGCACACATGGGGGAGGGAACATCCTTCAGGTGTGTGGACCCAGGCTGTGAAGGGTAACATGGCAGCCAATCTAAAACAGGCGAGATGTATTTATTTATTTTATTTATAGAGTTCATCTTACTTGCTGAGACTCAAAAAGTGAGGTGTGTTCCTGATAAGCTAGCCCCCAACAATAATCAAGCTGCTATATTATGAACCAGTTGCTGTTTCCAGGTTGTCTTCAAGGGCAGCCCAACATAGAGCATGTTACAGTAGTCTTATGAGAGGTGACAAAAGCATAGATTTTAGTGTAGCCAGCTAAGCTGAGTATAAGAAAGGAGAGAGACGGCAAACCAAATGCAGTAGATAGGAGGCGCTCTTAGCCACTATGCCAACCTGCTTTTCAAACAGCAAGGCTGGGTCCATGCACCCCCCCCCCCAAGCTCTTAACCTGCTTTGCACAAACCAACTCTCATCTACCCAGGACTAACAGATTCAGTCCCAACAAAGCATCCGCCATGCCAAACAGCATTACCTCTATCTTGTCTAGATTCCACTCGTTCTGACTTAGCTACTGGACCACAGCCTCAAGGCATCCATCCAGAGAAAGAGGCATTTAGAGGTTTAGGGAATGAACCCCGAAGCTCCAGACCATCTCATTCAGCAACCTCATGTAAATATTGAAGAATATAGGAGATAAAATGGAAGCCGGGTGCACTCCACAAATCAAATCCCAACCCCACTGATTTCTGCTACTCTGACAGAAGCTCTTTGTAGGTGATCATTAAAAAATGGTGCACCCATATGCCCTGGCCGGCACCTCCTATGGAGGCTTTCAGCAGCAGCTGTAGGACTTTCAGAACTTCTGGCACCAGGGACGATCTGAGATGTATAGAAAAACTGCTGTTCGCTTGTATGTTCTATCGTTTTGTAAAGTTTTTACTGTTTGATCCACAGATTATTACATTCTGTCACTTCAAGCTAACCAATCTTTCCCAGGGAATCACCTGCAACTGCACCTTATATTTCAGAACATGAATTTTTCTTACAACGTTCAATGCTTGCTCCATAAAGCCCACAAAAAGGCACACAAACACAATGAACTCTCCACTCCTTCCAACAACAACAACAACAACAACAACAACAACAACAACAACAACAACACACTTTGTAATCTGCTGAGTGGGCGTTAAGTTGTCCTAAAGGGCAGTATATAAATCGAATGTTGTTGTTTTGTTGTTTGCAAGACTGAGATGGTTAATAACAACGAGCCAAAGATTGCAAAGCCCCTTACAAGCTGAAAGCATAGTATAACATTTAAACAGTAGAAATAACATTCCCAGTAGCATGAGGCATTTAAAAAATTCACAGTGACAGAATTGTTGGGAATCTCACAGGTGACCAAATCCCTGCCAAAAAGCAAGAAACCTCCCTAAACTAACCACTGTCTCCATATTCAGATATATAGTGCACTGGAGATATCCTCCAACCAGCCTCAAGGATGAATCTACCTAACCCCCTCAACAAGGCACTTGACCTCCAGAGACGAAGATTCCACCCCCATCCTAGGCAGCCTGCCAAGGAATTCTGCCGTTCCTCCGTACAGAAGAAGCCTAAATCTTTCTCTGTGTCTGCCTTGTCAACAAGAGATAAGCCACCACTGGTAAGGTGAACAATGGATCCCAAACTTCTTAAGGTTACATATGCATATTTCATGTGCTTGAAAGTAGCCATCAGACTTCTCTAGCAACAGATTTCTCCAAGTTATACAGAGTCCTGGAAGCCCTGGGTAAACAAGAGGGACACCCCATCCCTGCCACACTCTTCAGGGGCTTCCAGCTGCCCCCTGCTGGAAAACGACACTGGGTTAGACGGCTCTTTGGTCTGATCCAGCAAGGCAGTCCTTCAGCCTTTCCTCATATTCTCCAACCCTCTAATAGCATTGGCCACTGTTCTTCAGATCCTTCCGGCACATGCCGCTCTGCCTTGAAGTTTGGCAACCAGAACGGAATACAGTATTCAAAGGCCGGACTGATGTTGGGGTGGGGGATGGGGGGGGAGAGAACTCCTCCCACGTCTTATTCAGATTCCCCTCACAATGCACGCCAGCAGGGTGTGGGGTTTGCGTTCTTCCTAACAGTGCTGCTACTGCACTGCTGACTCATGACCATCTTGCCTCTTGGGCTTCTTACTGTTAAGTCCAGCGTTGGGGGGGGGGGCTGCATGAGAAGCATCACACAGGGTTGGGGGGTGCTTCATAAGCCAGAGGAAGTGAGTAGCTCAGGGGCAGGTTGTAGGGCTGCCATGTGAGAGTCCTCTGGCAGGCCTAAAGCCAGCTGTCAAGAGATACATGGCAGAGGGCATAGAAAGAGAAGGAAGGAGGCTATTGGAATCCCAGGCTCGCATTTAGTGCACACTGCAAGGATACTGGCCTGATATGTTCAGCCGCTGCCACAAGCTGCCTCTCTTATGGTAGCATCCTAGAGGCCTAGAGTGATGTCTCCCAAGTGGCATGAAATTGCCAAGCTGGCACCAAAAGAAGCACTGCTGCCAATTTGCTCAAAAAGAAACAGTTAAGAAGCCTGACCATGCACTCTTCAACATGACAAATGCTAAGTTCTGCAAAAGGCCCACAAAAACACCGGTTTAAAAAAACTCCAGCCACTTGCAGCATCGCAGATACCCATAAAACAGGCTCTAGACAGTGTGGAAATGCAGAATCAAATGTCACAATTAGGCACACTCCTTTGGATCAGAGCCCCGGATATCTCCCTCTTTTCCAAAGGGATTTGTTCTAAAGGTCACAGGCAGTGGCCTAGAAACCTCCTTAGGACAACATACAAAAGAAGGCAGCCCACACAACCATGCTTCCACCCCACTGAAATATTTAATTTGGATGTTGCCCAACAGTTGGCTACCAGGCCATTTGCACCTTAATGCAGGGTGAAGCCGTTCCCACAGGGTGCAACTTTTAGGGGTGTGGGTGCATTTTTCTACAAAAATTGAGGTTCCTCAGATGTCTGTGATGATGGTGGGAAATAAGGCCATCCATGATGGCTTTCTAGAGAGGTCTTTTCTTCCTGGGTGATGCCGTCTTGTCCAAGGTATCTCCACAGAAGAACAAACTTTTCTAGGAAGCCAGGTGGCTGATGCCATCCTGATGTAAGTGCACTTCTGGAGGTACAATGACATATATCCAGTGCTGGCAAGCTCCATCCATGGCACAGAGAAGTACAATTGTGGTATGTTACTGTTGGCACTGCCAAAAGAATAGCATTGGCATATGCAGTCCTTTCTCAATACTTATTTGAGCCATTTTTAACCCAGGCCATTTCCACACATCTTACCGGCCTCCGGAATGTTGCGCAAAACACCCGGAAGATAGCGTCTTCTTGCGTGAAATTGCGCCAGGAAGACGCTATAATTCAGGAGTTTTGCGTGACATCACATCTTCCTGGAGCAATTTCACGCAAAAAGACGCTATCTTCCGGGTGTTTTGCACAACATTCCGGAGGCTGGTAAGATGTATGGAAACAGCCCTAGCTTTCTCTGATAAAGGGACTCAAGGCAGGTGCATAATTTCAGGTTGACTTGGGCTCACTTGTGACTTTCTTTCCCAGCTCCCATCTTGAAACAGGGAACTGGATTAGACCAGCCTTTGTAGCGAGCACAACTCCAGTCAAATCCAAAGTATGCGACTGCAACCCTCTTCAGCACATACAAAATTGTGTTTTGGTGTGGGGGTTTGCCTCCAGCCTGCCAAGCCAAGTAGCATGGAAATAGGACAGCACTGGCAACCAGGACACGGGATTGAGTTAGGCCCAATGCTACTGCCAGGCGCACTACCCCTTTGCCTCCTGTCTGCACATACTATACTCTCAAACTGCTGCAGCCCCTCCTAGGGGCTGTGCCCACAGATCATAAGACAACATAATCCAGGATCACACCTATTCTTCACATGCCAAAATGGCAGGAATCAACCTCAGCTATCTAACACAACCTGGCAGCTTTCTACAGCTCTTAAATCCACATCATGGTAAACTGGGGGAGATTTCCAGATTCCAGAGAAGAGATCCTCCAACAACAGCCAAGCACCCTTCTTCCCATCCCACACTGGAGACCAGCTCCAGAGAGGAGTTCTGAGCTGCAGCAGCTTCTGCAAAATACCCTCCTGGTGTGGAGGCCTCTGGAGTGGTTCCAGATTCCTCTTAGGATCTCTGACCTCATGAGCTGGAGAAGGAACATGCCCACTGAACCAGCAATGGCCTTTGGCAGAGGTGGAGTCTCAGACCAAGGGGGGTGCACACCGGGCACTGCTGGCAGGAATCAGCCTGCTGTGCTTGCCCATAAGCACCAAAGCTTGCCCATAAGCTTGCCCACAAGCACCCTCCCCCATAGTCTAGTGTTGGGGTTGGAGGCCTTCAGGAACAGCCCTGAGATCTTTCTCCCACCTGAAGAAGACAGTCCAAAGAATGTCATTAAGCTTTTTTTAAAAAATTAAAGGGAGTCAGAGATGGAGGACAGAGGAAGGAAAGCCTCATCCCCTTTGGCACCTACAGCCCAACACATCTGCTTCAAGCTAGGCAAGGTCAAGGCAAGGCTGCAAATGGCAGGGGGCAGAAAGTGGGACAAAGGGTGGGCATCTTGTCATTCCGGCCTCATGGGCTCCCTTGGGAATTCACAGGTCCAGTTATCAAAGGCGTGTTAATAGGACATATCAATGAAGAACACAAAGAGTAAGGAGCGATTTAGGCAACTTTTAGCAACACTTCCGCACCCAGCTAAACCCAGATTGGGCTCTCAGCAGCAGGGATCAGCCAGGCAAGGTGTCCTAGGGAAGAGTCAAACTAGTGCAGGCCAAGTTTCAGTCTCAGAGAAAAGTTCAAACTTTTCTTTCGGCTAAGGAATGCCCAGAATTGACCTTTCAGTTTCAGTCCCCCAGTACAGCTCACAAAGAAGAGAAAAACTGATCATGTGCAGAAAGTCCACAATCTCCCATAAAGCTTGATTTGGGGATAAACTCCCACCTCCAAAAGTCTATGGAGCATGTGCAGGCAGCTCTACCTCAACCCAGAGAAGGGCTCCCTGTCAGGCCGGGGTTCTGCCTGGAGTAAGCCCAGGCACCTCTCTGGGGTGTACGGTTACCAATCTCCAGGTGGGGCCTGGAGAGTTCCTAGAATTACATCTGATCTCCAGATTACAGCGATTAGTTTCCCGGAGAAAACAGCAGTTTTGGAGAGTGGACTCTATGGCATTACTCCACCCCCAAATCTCCAAGAATTCCCCAACCTGGAGTTGGTAACTCTGGGCACCTCTCCCGGCCGGCCGCGCTGCCTTTACCTTTGCCTTTGCCGCGCCCCTCTTGCTTCTTGCCCTCGGCGGGGGGCGCCCCAGACTGGCCCTTCTGCTGCTGTTGCTTCTTCTTCCGCCTGCCCCGCAGCCAGCTGAAGGCCCTGCGCAGGCTGGACGAGCCGCCTTTGGACTTTTTCTTCTTGGGGGGCGACGCTGCCGGGGAGCCGTTCCCCTTCTCGGCGGGGATCCAGGTGTCGTCGGAGGGCGCCGCAGGTGCGCTCTTCCCGGCCATCTCCGGAGGGAGGGAGGGAGGGAAGGAGGGAGGCGGGCAGGCGGGCGAGGTGGAGGGATCGGAGCGCGGCGGGGAGGCCCCTCTCTCTTCCGGTCCTCAGCCTGCGGGGGTCACTGGCCGGCCGGGGGAGCCGCGGCGGGAGGCGGGAGCCCCATGGAGGTGAGTCCCTCGGCCGTGCACTCCGGCTCGCCAAGGGGCCCTGCGGCCGCTGCGCTTCGGCTCCCGACTTTCCGCGGCGCCTTGCGAGCAGGGCTGAGCAGCAGCCCGAGGCAGCGTTCTCCGCCGCGCCTCCCCCCGGATTCCGCCCCTTTTCTCCGCTCTCTCGGATCGGCCGGGCGCGAGAGCAGCAGCGGGAGCCGCCGGGGAAAGTTTCGCCCGGACGGGAGGGCGTGTGGGGCGGCCGGGCGGGGCCTGCCGAGCGCGCCGGGGTGTGGAGAGGCTCCCTCCCCTCCAACACTCCGCCTCCCCGGCGCACCAGCGGCCGCTCTCCGCCTGCCAGTCGCGCTCCCGCGGGCTTCGGAGCGGTCCCCGCTTTGGCTCGGAGGGGGCCTTGCCGAGGCGAGGAAGCGGCGAGCGGGTCGGGAGGGGCGGCGGGACGGCACCCGGCCTCGTTCAGGCCCGGATCCCCTTTTCAGCGCGGAGCCCTCCGAGGTAAGCAGGTCTCCGATGCCGCTCCCAGCACGAGCAAAGTTCAACGGCTGGTTGTCGTGCCTGGGTCGTGCGATGGGTTTCGTGGGCACCGAATGGCGTTGACTTCTACGGCAACCTGAAGTTAATAACTTTCGAGAAGCAATATGAACGCCCAGGCGCATGTGCAGAGTGCCATTCCGTCGCCAGTTGGTACCTGAAGGAAAGCACGATTTGGGTCCAATAGCACCTTAAAGACCAGCCAGATTTCCCGGACATCTCATACCCTGGAAACCTAGATGATCTTTAAGGTGCTACTGGACCCGAATCTTGCTCTTCTACTACAGACCACACAGCAACCCACCTGTAACTACTCGAAGAAGGGAGCTCTGACTCTCAAAAGCTTATACTCTGAAAATCTTGTTGGTGTCTAAGGTGCCACTGGACTCTAAGCCTGCTGTTCTACTGCAGATCAACACTGCTGCCCACCTAAAACCATTCCCTGGCTGGAGCTAGCCTAGCCAATCTAGAATTAAGGGTCATTTAAATTCGGAGTTAGGATTCTAGGCAGGCCAATACCTCTCTTTTTAAAAACCAGCTGCCTCTTTATCTCCCCCCCCCCCATTGTTAGTGTGTGCAAACTTCTTGGCAAACATGCTGAATAAAAAATACCCTTTGGGTGCATGTGCTTTGAGCGCTGAGGGTGCTAGCCACCTCTTTCATAGAATGTATTTATTTATCAGGGTACTTTTAACTTGCTTTTCTCCACTCTGTGCAGGCTCAAGGCAGCTTACAATTTGAGAAAACTGTAACAAACCATCAGACACAATCAGTCCTGAACCAACATCTCCAGAGGAGAGGGGAGAAGGAAAGGGAGCAGAGCAGGTAGCAAAAACTTAGCCCCAGGTGGTCAGCGTGTCTCCCCAGGTATTTGCTCATTGAGAAAGACAATCCTCAGTAGCCCAGCTCTCAATGTTGTCTGTGAAAGAGATGGGGACATTACTCCCAGTCATCCTTAGGAGATCACCAGGATTGATGGTATTTTTGCAGCTGCCTCATCTCACGCATTACTGGTTAGCAACAGCTGCAATCCAAGCTGAAGACTTGCAGCTTGTATCCCAGTGGGGAAATTATCCAAACTGTGACTGTTAGCTTACTGAAAACAGTGGGCAATTATCTTGTTGTCAGGACCAACCAAAACAGCAGAAAATAGTATGCAGGTTCTTGAGTTCACTAGAACTCTTCATCAGGCCGGGTGTTCTGTACAAAAGAGCTCCCTCCCCTATCCCAGTCTGTGCCAGGATCTGAGTAACTCAGGTGAGCTTGATCTCATCAGATCTCAGAAGCTAAGCAGGGTCAGCCTTGGTTCGTAATTGCATGGGAGACCTCCAACGAAGACCAGGATTGCAGGGGCAGGCAATGGCAAACCACCTCTGTTAGTCTCTTGCCTTGAAAACCCCACCAGGGGTCGCCATAAGTCAGCTATGACTTGAGGGCACTCTCCACCACCACTCCAATCTGCAGCTTCTGAAGCAGGCTGTCCTGCCAGTGCTAGATGTAGGAAGAACTGGTGTTCAACCCAGAGACCCCCCCAAAATGGCCAGGGATACAGATGTGGCGCTGTCTCCCACGCAGTTCTCCTGGTGGGCATAATGATGGCCTTAAGAGACACAGATTCATGGAGGAGAATTCCATCAGTGGCTACTAGCTATGCTGAGTAAAGAAGAAGCTCCATGTTCAGGGGCAATAAACTTGGGAATGCCAGTGCTAGGAGGCAACATCAGAGGAGGGCTTTTGGCCTCTAAGCCTTGTTTGTTTGGTCCTCCAGAGTAACTGGTGAGAAAGGATGCTAGCCTAGAGGGGCCGCTGGGCTGATCCAGCAGGGCTCTTCCTATGTTCTTGTGCCTTGTAGTTGTCCTCAGTTGCCCACAAATTGTTTAGCTGCTGGAGGACCAGGGGGAAAACCAGATGTGGCTCCTGGAGAGGATTCCCCAAAGGATTCCTCAAAGTTTTAAGGACTTGAGATGAAATGCAGGCGCCTTGCTGACTTTCAATTAGAAGGTGTTGGATGCAAACAGGGCCTTAGGATGTGCCTGTGGCTACTAGGAGAGAGCAGGAGGAAGAACAAGAGCCACACCCTCTGCGAAAGAGGAAGCCAGCCGATTACTCTGCTTCTCTGGATGTTAATGGCTCCATCTAACTTTTACAGCCTGCGGCATCTCACTTAGCGATGCTTAAATGGGCCCACTGTTTAAAAATGTTCGTTTTCCCCTATGTTTCAAATGACCACGCCAGCTCCTGTGCCAGCAGATCACCAGGAAGGTGAGTGGTGGGCCTAGAATGCTCCAGAATGCACTGCTGCCTGCTGCCATACTCAGCAGGGAGGCCGACTGAGCCCAAGGCAAAAGGCATCAGAAGGTCACTCTCAGCTTGGACTTCGGCATGCTGGCTAGACAGGTTGGATCATGCCAGCATCTCTGGCCCTTGGAATTGATGTGCTTGCCTTCAGGTGTGAATGTCGAAAGGACTCCGAGTGCTGCGTCGACCCCTCAACTCGACTTTTGGACCCCTCGTGGCTCCATTGGAGGCTCCTTGGGAGTCTGCATCCTGTGTTGAACGAAGAATTCCCAGCACCCTCACAAAGGAACACTTGCTTGGGGTGGAGAGTTAAACCACTTTCACACTTCTTTCAATGTGTAGTGTAGATGTGCCCCAAAAAGGGGCAGAAAGAGAAAAGAAATGGCCAGTCTTAATCTAAGATCCTGTGGCCCAGTAGGAGGTTGTGAGTGTTTCGGGCGAATCTAACCCTGGACCCTAGCCTCTGGTTAGTCTTTCCAGTGGCTCCTGTAAAGCTAGACCTTTGGGATGACAAACTGCCAGCTCTGCCCAGTGTGCTTTCAGTAAAGTGTGTAATTGGAGCCTTCAGAACAGCGCAGGGGAGTCCAGAGTGCAGGAAGACATAGGGCCAAGCTACAAGTGACGAATGACACTTGCCTGGCAAGTGAACAGACTCACGTGTATTCCTCCCTGTTCACTTGCCATTCACTTGCTCTCCACTTGATCAAGTGGAGAGCAAGTGAATGGCAAGTGAACAGGGAGGAATACATGTGAGGGCCAAGCTACACATGACGAATGACACTTGAACAGCAAGTGGATTGAGTGGAGGGCAAGTGAACAGGGAGAAATACACTTGCTGTTCAAGTGTCATTCGTCACTTGTAGCTTGGCCCTATGTCTGTTCACTTGCCAGGCAAGTGTCATTCGACACTTGTAGCTTGGCCCATAGAGATATTCTGCCCAGAGGTGGAGCACCTGCCCCAAATATTAGGAGATTTAAAGATAAAATCCAGCTCTCTGACCTGGATGGCAAAGGCCTTCCTCCGAGTCCTCCCTAATTTATCCAGTGCAAGCCAGTCTAAAGTGGAATGCACATTGGTGTGCATAGTTTATACGAGACAAATTCAGAGCCGCTCATGCTGTATCAACATCTTGGCTAATAAACAGGCCGAGGGATGTAGCAGAGGAAGTTGCCAAGAGTGGCTGGAAAGAAGAGCTTGCATACATGACTCAGCTTCTCTCAGCAAGCTGCTTGTCTCCCACTAATGCTAATGCTGCTGTGCATCTCTTACGCAGCACCTCTTCTGACACGATGAGTTGCTGTCACCACAGCTCAAGATGCTTCTCTGTATTCGTGGCGTTGCAAAACTCATGAATGACTTTCCACGCAGACCTGTGTGCCCTGACATGCAGCATCCTCTTCATTTGCATGACCTGCTTACGCATGACAAGAGCCTGTAGTCCTTTCACCGTGGCTAGCTTCTGAACCACCATTTTCTCCCCCAGCATATCTCAGCCAAGAGCAGCGTCTTGGTTGCCCCTTCCACCCCCAAGGCTTCTTGGTGGGCCTTTCTAGCTTGAGAGCAGCTTTCTTCTCCAGAGGCCTGAATAATCCAAACAAGCATCTCTGCTCAAAAAGAGAAGCAGGTTGATTTTGTTTGGGCAAATATTTTGTGGCAGGGGATGAGTGAGCTGATTTTAGGAGCTGCAAGGTCTTGTTTTGCTAAGTTTAAGAGGGCAAGCTAAATTTGCAGTTAATAATGCATAAAAATATGTATGCTGGACAACAGTGGGGGGGGGCGTATATTAGTTCAGCACCAACCATTTGCCGGTACTATGGTGATCCTCAGTCCACACTGATCTTCCACCCAACTGTATTGCAGACCCACAGTTGGCTAGCAGTGGCAGCGGGGGTGGGGGAGGTTGGCCTGCGATTTTTCTTCAGCAGCCTGCTTTTACTACTGCTGGAATATTTTTTGGCACTGTGCATCCGTCCACTCTCTATTACGAGTAAGCAGTGACATTAAGAAGAAGTACATTAAGGCTAATGCACATGTGCGCACACATCACAGATAACTGCCGTATTAGACCCACTGTGCTTCCTCCACTTTAAGAAGAGCAGGTTGTATATGTCTCTCTTGTGGCATGCCCCTAGTCTTCCATGCTCTTGATTCAACAGTTCAATGGAATGGGGTGAATCCAAGAAGCAACCCAGGTCTTAGTTCATGTGCTGCCCCAAATAAACACAAAATGGCTCCTGCTATGGATCTCTCACAATAAACCGCTGCACATGGGCATCTGCGCCTCACTAAAGGCCTTTTGTTCAGTCCTTAGCTGAACAGAATGTTTGGGCCCCACTTGGAAGCAAAGCCGCTTTGGGCTCTGAGGACTGACGCAGCAGCCTGTCTGAAGCATTGCTGGCCTTTTGCTAAGTTCAAGGAACGGCCATAAAGGGTTTTCATTTTGAGGAAATGTTTTGGAACAGAGACCCAGGACCTGCTGCAGCAAAAACCAGTTGGTCTGCAGGGACAATCTTTGCTAGGCATTGGAGCAGCCCCTCCATGCACCCTTAGCCCCACCACTGCAATGTGCTGCTCAAAGCTGTGGAGCACTAGAAGGGCAATAGATTCTGAACAGATAAAAGGAAGTACTTCTTTGCTCAATTCACGATTAAAACGTGGAATTCACTGCCAAAGGATGTAGTGATGACCGCAAGCACAGATGGCTTTAAAAGGGGATTTGGCAGATGCATGGAGGGTAGGTCTATCAGTGGCTACTAGCCATGGTGACAAAAGAGAACCTCCACATTCAGAGGCAGTCAACCTTGGAATACCAGTGCCAGGAGACACCATCAAGGGAAGGCCTCAACCTCTGTGCCATATTTGGTCAGGGCAACTGGTTGACCACTGCATGATGAGACAGAATGCTAGACTAGGCTGCTGGTCCAATCCAGCAAGGCTCTTGTATTCTCAAGGGTGGGACAGCTTGTGCTTGTATGAAGCTGAATACAGGCAGTATACAGTTACACTTGTTTCCTCCCATTCCACCAAGCCAGTGTAGAGCTTCTGAATTAGGGGCGGCGGGGTGGGGGTCAGCCTTCCCAGTTCTCAGCTGTCCCTCCCTGGAACTTCATGCCCTTGATGCGTGCATCCGGTCTGCCCTCCATCCCCAACCAAAAGGTTTGTTTTGTTTTATTAATCAGTACACACTCCTGCTAAAAAATACCCCAAAGTACATTTCAAACTACAAAACGGACTGCTATTCAAGCTAGTTGTTTTATTTCCAAGAGATGGGGCCGGGCTTCTGCCAGCCTTGATCAATGCCCTCTTGTAGATACTTCCTGGGGGGAATTTTCCTGGGCGAGAGGCCCCAGAGTTTCGATGTATCAGTGGCTTTGTATGCAGAATGCCACACTCACACACTTGAACACACACACACCCAATCATGGAAATCAGGAGCAGAGTGGAAACTGACCCTGTGTCATTTTCCAGTGCCCTGAGTCACATTAAATGTTCTTTTCCTTGCAAGACACTGATGGGGGGGGCGGTGTTCATCAAGCCTTTATTTTCAGGGCAGGAGGAAGATCTGGCCAAGTCTCATTTGGGGCTTGTCTTTGAGGTCATTTTGGTCTGAATGTTCATCTTTGCTCCAGGAGAAGAAATAAATTGCACATAAGAAAAAAATAAATAGCCAGGATAGTATAATGGTTAGCGTGTCAGATTAGGATTGGAGAGAGCGGGTTCAAATTACCGCTGGGTAACTATGGACCTGCCACTCTCTCTCAGCCTGGCTTGCCTTACAGGGTTGTTGTGATGGTAAAATGGAAGAGGGGAGAATCAGATACACAGGGCAAAATCAGATACACAGATCCTTGGAGGATAAAAATATGATAGAAATTGGTTTGATTCAGAAGGCTATCACATGCTATTAAATTCTAGCTTTTAAAAAGCCTTGGTAACGTCTTTCCTGGTGAGAAATTGAAAATGGCCCAAAATGACGACAGAGTCATTGAGGGGATGTCTAGGGTGGGTTCGTTTCACTGGCCCTGGGATCTGTGAGACCCGGGTTCGGAGCCTCACTCTGCCATGAAAGCTTGCTGGGTGACTTGGGTCCATCCTCATACGCCCAGCCTCAGCTACCTCACAGGGTTGTGATGAGGATAAAATGGGCAAGAGGGGAGCAGTGTACGCCATTTTTGGTCCCCATTAGGGAGAAAGGTGGGGTAGAAATGAAGAAAATAAATTCTCAACAACCACCCTGTGAGGTAGGCCTCTGCTATTGCAAGGCAAATGCTAGGCAAGATATCTATAGATGAGGAACTGAGGTTGGCAGAGTGACCCTGTCCAATGCCAGGTAAGGGTGGCCAGGTGCTCAGCAGTGTTGTGACAGACCAGGCTGTGCAGGGCGACCGTCTGATCTCAGGTTTACAAGGTACCCCCATGATTCACAAGGGCAGGGACTGATATATGCCCCGAGGCCGGTTCCCATCAGAGGCAGGGCTTTAAACTGGGTCTCTCATCTCGGGCCCGTATCCAGTTCTCAGTCTGCTCATTATTCCACTTCCCAGCAAGTGTTTGTTGTTGCTGTTAACAGATAAAACTTCCATAATCTTTGTAAATGGCAGTGGGTGATTGCTCCCTCACATGTTGTCCTTCTTGTCCATTCTCCACTCCAGACTTTGGACCCTGAAGCTACGTGCCTGAGAAGCAGCCCAAGGCTTCCCCACACCACACGCCTCCGGTGTCTTGAGAGGCAGTGTTACACAGTGGTTAAAGTGTCAGCTCAGGAGACCCAGGTTCGAATCCCTGCTTGCCATGGAAGCTCTCTGGGTGACCTTAGGCTCCTTACTCTCTTTCACCCTAACTTACTTCACAGGTTTGCCACTGTACGGGTAAAAGGGAGGATGGGAGAATGTTGTAAGCCGTATCGAGCCCCTGCTGTGGAGAAAAGCATAGTGTGATTAAATAAATAAATACATTGATGAGGTTTAGATACCGTTTTTTCCTGCCCAGGAGATCCCTTATCTCAAAAGGGGGAAAGCCGCACAGGCTACAGCTACCTTCCTCTGCTCCTTGTCAGCTGTGGCAGGGGAGGGGGGGGTTGCCGCCTGCTGCGAGATCTTCCCTTCGGTATTATATTAACTGGATGTGTTAAATGGTACAGCTGCGTTTTTTGAGACTTCCTCAGCCACCCTTGTGCTCCAAACTCAGCACTTCTTTGCACAAGACCTTCTCGGTGGCCCTGGATCTTCCCAGCAAGGTCACCCGTCTGTTTCTCTCCCCTCCCCTCCATTCTCATTTCTCCCTATTACTCATTAACACCAGCTTTGTTCCGTATCTCCAGGCCTCAGTACAAGGTCCTTTGCTGGGCTGTGCAGAGACTGGAATAGTCACACCTAGCATTCCCCTGCACTTGACTTCTCTGGTCAGGACAACGCCTTCCGAGCTCTAATTTATGAGCGCCGGTTGGAGAGAGGCTTAAGAAGCTGGGAACGACTCTATCCCAGGTTTGGGTTAATTTTTTACCCCAGCCAGCAGTGTGTCAAAAGTGCAGCTCTCTTGCCTAGGCATGTTCTGGCTCCTTTCTCTCCTCCTCCCTCCCCTGCTCCTGTGGAAAAAAACACACAGGTATGGCAGCTTAATGCTTTTGTCGTCCTTGCCACATAACTGGGCAGTAAAAAGGAGCAAGTCAGCTGGCACATGAAGCTGTAATCCGCAAACCTGTCTCAGGCTGTGACACTGTGCTTGTTTACCTGGGATGGAGCTCATTCAGTTCAGACCTCAGGGTTTGCATGGATGTTTCTGCAGTGTAGTTAAGAATGTTTTCCCCCAGGAACCCTGGGAATTGTAGTCCTGGAGTAAGTCGCTGGGATTCCTAATAGAGAATCTTGGGTATCATACTTAATCTTTCTAAAGCAGTAGAAAAGAGCAAGAGTCCAGTAGCACCTATAAGACTAACAAAATTTGTGATAGGGTATGCACTTTCGTGCTTTCTTATGCGCTCACGAAAGCGCATACCCTACCACAAATTTTGTTAGTCTTATAGGTGCTACTGGACTCTTGCTCTTTTCTACTACTACAGATAGACTAACACGGTTACCCATCTTGATCTAATCTTCCTTAACGCTTTCTAGAGCACTCAAAGTGTTGCATGTATGTTGGCTTAGATTTTGCAATGCATGCTCGGCAGGGCTTTTTTTCTGGGAAAAGAGGTGGTGGAACTCAGTGGGTTGCCAGCACAAGGGGCAACTCTTGGCGGGAGGTGCTAGCCCTGGTACCACATGCACGCGCGCAAAGTGAGTGCACGCTTCCAGGACCAATGATGTCACTTTGGGTCAGCTGGAACAAGGGGGGAATTTTTAAAAGTTTAAATCGTCCTGGTGAAAATGATCACATGGCTGGTGGCCCCACCCCTTGACCTCCAGACAGAGGGGAGTTTAGATTGCCTTCCATGCTGCTGGAGCGGCAATCTAAACTCCCCTCTGTCTGGAGATCAGGGGGTGGGGCCACCAGCCATGTGACCATTTTTAAGAGGTTCTGGAACTCTGTTCCACCACGTTCAAGCTGAAAAAAAACCCTGATGCCCGGTATTGGACCTTTGTAGGAAATATATATTAGAATGCAGGAATGGTTCAGTAGTGTTTGCCCAGAGTTTCACTCAGAAAGAAATAGTGGGGCAAAATGAATTTCCTGTCCCCAGTCTGTGGTTGGAAGTGGATTCTGGAGAACAGAAAAGCTTCCGAAGGATACACAAGTTGGCCATCTCTCTTTTAATGAAATACAAGCCTCACCCTTTCAGAATGTGGAGATGTCACTTGTAATGTCTGCCTCTGTATTTTACATTTCGAGACATTTATCAATGGGCTCTTCTGCTCAACTAATTCCAAGGAGGTTACTGAGTTAGTCAGTTGCAGCCAAAACAGAGGGATTAGAAAGTTTATGCCTCACTTAACCTGCTAGCCCTTCAGGTACTGCAAGATTCCTCTTCGTTTCTTGGTGGCTGATAACTTTGGGCCCAGTCCACAGGAAAGATCTCTTCTGCCTGGTCCACCAAAATGAACCTGCTCAGCTGTCAGTTATTCCAATGAGGATTGCACAGACCTGAGACCTGGGCTGTCTCTTGTCCCAGTTAACAGGTTGTGGTCTCTCGCTCCATTGATTTGTGTAACTAAGAAGCCCTGTATCAGTACCAGAAATCCTATTATTTCCTATTCCCATCTGCAGTGCTGACCCTGGGGCATGGGTATGCAAACAGAAAAGCTTCCCTTCTCTAATCTATCCACTGTGGTCAGCAGGCGACACACAAATCCAGGTCTGATGATATCCCAGTTTATCGCCATGTTAGTGATTTTGTATTGTTCCAGCCACTGAACATTATCATTGGCTCGTATGAATCACCCCAGCCAGAGGACAGTCAGGTTAGAAAGGAGGCCAGTTCTGCCTTTGCTCACACAGACAGTGCAGGAAATTTGCCCAACAAGTGACTCTCCCCTGGAGGTGATGGTGGAAACTGGCAAGTCAAAATCCACTAAACCTGGACAAATGAGTCACACGGCACCTCTTCATGGCAGAAACATCTGTTCCCTGTGTTTGGCATGCATTTTGGTGGGAGTAAATAATTTGGAGGGTTGCGGGTACCAGTGGACTAGACCCATGATGAGTCAGATCTGTGGGTCTCTGCCACCCTTAACAGCATCGCAAATCTGCTGCCTGATGTATCTGTTTTGGTTACCTGTGCCTAAGAGGACATGATTAAAGCAGACATGACAAGAGATCCTTCAGATGTGATTGAGGCTCAAGGACTGGTTGGGCAGGGAAATAAAGATACTTATATGGCGTCCAGGTAAACCCATGATCACGATAGGGTCTGTCTAGCACGTTTTAGAAGCAAATGTTGCTTGCATTACTCATGAGATTTTATGGGTAGGTTGGAATTGAGACCCCCAAAACAAAGCTTGGGCCTGTCTAGTGAAGTGCCAGGACTCTTTCCGATATTTACATTTCCCAGGTTCTGTGTTCAAAATGTTTGCCAGAAAACAGGTGGGAAATGGCCCCAAGTCTTACATATATAAATGTCATAATAAGGGAAGTTTCAGGGGCTGGCTCTGGTATTTCCCCCCACAGCTGGCTCACGTACAGCCCTGGCAGCAACAGCTGGGAGACACGGGGGTCCCACTTCCCAACCAGACCACAATATGTAGCCCATAATATATAGATGGGCTCTGCCTCACCCATTTCGCCGTATTTATGAGGAGGAGGGCAAGCAGGAGCCCATGTCTCACTCGTGATGGGGGGCTCACCCTGTGCAGGACATACAGACACACCTCAGACTTGACAATTTCTCTATAACAAAAGGCATTTTCTTTAAATTACATTTATTTTTCCATTTCAGTCATACAGTATCAAATTTCCTTCCTTCCTATCCCACTCAGAGAAAATACTGAAATGTCCCAACTACAGGTTCAGGCCCTTTCTAAATTAAGAAAGGGTGCGTTCACATGCATTTACATTTCTAATGATGCTGGAAAAGCCAAAGGTGGATCTCCCAAGAATTTTTGTTAAGTAAGCAGCCTGTGCAGTATTCCTGATTTCGAACACAGGTGCACAGAGCTCCTCTTTGCCTCATCCAAATCGCAACTCTCAGGGAGCGTTTGAAGTCAGAAAAAAATGGTGCCTCCCTGTGCTGCAGCCCTGCAGCAGCTATGTCCTGATAAAAATGGCTCCATCCATAGGGCTGTTCATGGCATCCAGGTATCCTGCCTAGGTTGGCCCTGAAAAGCTGAAGTTCTATCCCATGCTTATGTTCTGAAAGCACAGCAGAACAAAGATGTTCACCAATATTTTCCCTTTTGTTTTCTATAAATAAAATACTTTTTGCAAATGCATGAGATTTTCCAAGGCCTGTCCTTCCCAGCGTGTCCTAAGCAATGCTATCTCAGTAGCTGCATTGGCAGTGTGATAAGGACAGCCACGCTGTTTGCAGGAATCTTGAAATGAGGTGAAGGTGCATGTTCTGGAGGAAGGCTGTAGACTGTACTGCCCAGCACAGAGAAGGGCAAAGACCAGCATCCAGTGGATTAGTACTTCTTCGTATGCCCATTTCAGATGAGAGTTGGTCCCTTCTCAACTGGCCCAGTTCCTGTGTCTTCACCTTTTCCAAGCATGGAGATTTAAGGGACAGGAAAATCTTCATGTGCACATCAAGGCTGCTATTAAAGGCACAGGAAGGAAGAGACAGACAGAACAATCTTTCCAAGCAAAATCTTCTTTGTGTTTGATGTTCAGTCATAAAATTGAAAATTTGAATTGGGGACATCAACATAGCATGAATTTGGGAGATGCTGAATCCAAATGTCAACATTAGAAGTCTGCAACGCTTGTGCTGTTATATTTGCATGGAGTAGAACGCAGCCCTGGGTCAGCACCACAGGTAACTTGCTTGTTTTCCTGGAAACATCAACTTGTGCTGCTCTGTACAGTGCTACAGAATGTGACACCTTTTATTTTCTGTGAACGATCAATATGCACTATAGGCTTGCATTTTCGATCATTATCACAGTTGCAAGGGCAATATTGGTAAATTTCCCTCCAGCCCCTTTTGCAGATCCCAGATACAAAGCTGATTCAAATGGTGCCAAGTGGACTGTACGGCGCTGCAAAGAGGAATGGTACTTCAGCAGCGGGCACCCTGGCATTTGCAGTGTCACACACTGCAACAGGCTCCTCAATTCAGAAAACGCCAGCAGGGAAAGTTACTGAAATGTCAGGCTGGTGGACTCCTTGGCAGATCCTATGGGAAATCCACAGTGTTCTACCAAGTTTGTTTTTTAATGTTTAAATTTTCATTTTATTGTGGAAAAATTAAAAAGAGAAAGGAAAGGAAAAGAAAAATACATATAACTGACAGATCTGACATCTGACAGATCTGCAGATATTCGTGTTAACCTTGGTTCTACCAAGTTTGACATGAGTATCTGCAGATGTTGACAGGTGTCACCAGTAGTTTGAAACATCTTTTGCTATTGTACCTAAGCTGAGTTTTCTGAGAAAAGTGAGGCAGGAACAAGCACTGATGGAAGAGAGTCCCACGGCCAAACCCAGCCTCTGCTGGCCTTTCTCTCTCGTTTTTACATTCGTGGGAAACAGATGGGATTGGATCTGTGGGATCCAGTATCACAGCTGGTGGGAAGAACGTGAAACCAAACCCACTTAATTCTCATTGAAACAGCTGCAAAAGCATCCTTGCTAGCCACAGGGACCGAAAATTATAGCAGCACATTAATACAAATACAAGAAGTAGATTTAATAGCAAAGGGATTGTATAAGCAACACAGAGTTTAACACAGAGCCCCTGAGGATGGGCAGTTTATAAATTGAAATAATAAATAAAATAATAAAAATAAAATGAAAAGGAGGAGAAACTTTGCAGAGAATGTTGTGCAGAAAATAGCAATCAAGATCAAACTAGCGAAAAGTTGCTTAGCAAAATGCAGATGCAGCAGCAGAAGAAAAGCTCCACCATGAGATATGTTCATACCTCCTGGACCCCAATATGGGTGCAAACATTAGTGAGTTCAAACATGTGATGATAAAGACTATTCCGATATCATAGCTGAACCACTTTTGGCTGACATCTGAACCAAGTCTTTATCACCACATGTTTGAACCTGCCGATTTTGTTCTACTATCTGCATCTCTTGCCTGTCTTTAAACTATGGTTAGAGTGATTATCCAGACACAGGGCACACCCTTAGCTAATAGTTACTGAGAGACTGTGTTGTGTAGTGGTTAGAGTGTCAGACTAGGAACTGGGAGATCCAGGTTTGAATCTCCACTCTGCCATGGAAACTCACTGGTTGACTTTGGGCTAGTCACACACTCCCAGTGTATCTTACTTCACAGGGTGGCTATGAAGACAAAATGGAGATGAGAATGATGTAAGCTGCTTTGGTTCTGCCTCGGGGAGAAAGATGGGGTATAAACAGGGCTTTTTTTCATCTGGAACACCGTGGAAAGGAGTTCCGGCACCTCTTGAAAATGGTCACATGGCCTGTGGCCCCGCCCCCTGATCTCCAGACAGAGGGGAGGTTTTTTTAAAGATTTTATTGGTAATATGCACTTACATTTATATACTAAAAGTCTGCAATTTTGCAGAATTTTTTTTTAACAAGAACATATTTACCATTTGACATTGCTCAACTACTATAATCCTAACTTATACAACATTTTCCATAAGGTAAACTCTATATAATGACTCAGAAACTTATTGACTGGAGTACACTCGAATTGGGTTGAAGGTTGTTGTGTTCAAAAAATGGATGCCATTTCTCTAGAAAGTCTGTGTTGTTTGGGAAGTGTTCAGTGTAGTAAAGTTTGTCATTTATTTTTTTTAAAATAAAATTATCCCAAATTTTCAAAAACCAGTTACCTATTGTTGGTGTTTTCTTTGATTTCCCATTTGTTGCAATTGCACTTTAAGCTGCAACAACAACAACAAAACTGTTATCTCTTCTAATCTTGAGAACTGGTATATTTTCCCACTGATCTAAAAAAATGTTTTTGGTGCCACCGTGCCAGGGGAACATCATAACCCGTTCCAAAGTAACCATAATTAAAGCAAACCTTGGTATGACATTATGTCAGAATCAAGTCAAAGCTTCATCTCTAATGGCTGAGGAAAATAAGCGGCAGCAGGCAGCTGGCAAGTTTATCTTAAAATAGTCTAGTATATTATCAAACTGTGAAAGTGTCAAAAAAAGTCACTGTACTGAAGGGAGACCCTGATGTTGTTGACGATCATGCCTCTTTACCATGGCCTCCAATCATAGATAATGTTCATTAGCCCTGTCAGCAACTTCCCAAAGGGAAGAGACATTTGTGTTTACCTTTACAAAAAATTACCTGAAAATCCTGTTACACAAACATGGAGTTGGGAAGCATGAATAACAAAAAAAAAAACACCAGAAAAATTAACAGTGTATGAGTGGAGGGGGGCCTTACTAAGTATTCACTTGATTAAAATAACACTAGTAGTAGTAGTAGTAGTAGTAGTAGTAGCAGTAGCAGTAGTAGTAGTAACAACATTCGATTTATGTACTGCCCTTCAGGACAACTTAATGACCACTCAGAGCAGTTTACAAAGTAGGCCATTATTATCCCCACAACAAAACACCCTGTGAGGTGGGTGGGGCTGAGAGAGCTCTGAGAGCTGTGAGTAGCCCAGGGGTCACCCAGCTGGCTACAAGTGAAGGAGTGGGGAATCAAACCTGGCTCTCCAGATTAGAGTCCCATGCTCTTAACCACTATACCAAACTGGCCATGAAAGCAACTGATGTATGTTAAGTGCTCAGCCAATTTGACAAACATGTTCTTGGCCATCACGATTGTCATGCTCTGACCACATACAGTGAAAGGAAACCGAGGGATGTGGTGCTCCATATCTGAGAATGCCTGTGTTGTCTTCCTTCTGTCAGCACATTTCCCTCATATCAACCAAAGACTCATTGTGGACAGCAGGCTTGGAAGAGTCAAGAAACAGATTAATCTGAGCTCTCCCAGATGTTTACTTCTTTCTAGGGAGCTGCAGGCAGCCTATTCAGTTCTCCCTTCACCTGTTTTTTCTTCACACCAGACCTGTGAAGCAGGTTAGGCCGAGAGTGGGTGAGTGAGCGATTAAGTAAGTAAACCAGGGACTCCCAATGAGCATCCTAGCTGATGGGATTTGAACCTTTAACTCCCTAATCCTACTCCCTCACTAACTACCATAATATACTTTCTCCCAACCTTTAGCTAACGGATCTCGTGTGGTTCCTGCAAACACCATGGCAGCCACCAAGTGTTTTTAGAAAGTAGGTAGGCCTTTTGCCCAGAAAGGCCTTTGATTGGCCATCGGAGATTTGATTGGCTGTGCAGATTTTTAAAAACTTTGTTTTGGCAGCAGCTGCACCACAGTTTGTTTCTCATTCTCACTCATTTGATTAGAAGATGCACCTTGCCAAGTCCTGGAAAGATTAATTTGCACAGCAGATGTGTGCAACAACTTGACAAGTGTTATCACAACATGTACGAGAGTGAGATGGAATCACGGATTTGTCTGTTCTACCACCATGTCAACAGACTCCAACACCACATGGCAACCCCATAACCAGCTATGTGGGCAGGCTCATTCTCCAAGAGCAAAAGTTATTGTAGACACCCCTGAATGTAATGGACAGATGATACCGCAGCAAATTGCAGGCCTGCAAAGAATTGCTTGCGGGAGGGGGAGGGGCGATTTGGAAATCCCACCCCACCTATCCTCCCCCACAAATCTCCCACTTCCATCATTTTCTAGGGTTTCTGGGACAAAAACAGGTTGATTGTGCTTCTTAGAGGCATTTTGTGTGGTGTTGGTTATAGACTTCACCACTATGTTGACTTACACATTATCAGTAGCTTTAAGTTTGTATTCCTGTGCTTCATGTTGTCTAATGTCAGTCCTAGAATTGATTACGTTCTGTTTCAGCATTTCTTCAACTCTGTATTGGATCCTTGCTAATGCTATGTCTTTGTAAACTTGTATTTATTTAACCTATGGCAATGTTTATGGAAATGTCCTTGACATTGTATGGAAATGTCCTTGTTACTGATTGTACTAATCTCACACTATGTAATCCGCATTGAGTCTCAG
The DNA here is from genome assembly GCF_028583425.1 of Eublepharis macularius. NCBI lineage: Eukaryota > Metazoa > Chordata > Lepidosauria > Squamata > Eublepharidae > Eublepharis > Eublepharis macularius. Next base: position 37,406,986 of record NC_072804.1, on the reverse strand, counting down.
TGAGAAAGGCGGACTATAAATGACATAAATAAATACATTTATAAAGCCATGTTTTTCTACATACCTGAGGAGTCTCTCCAGTTATGTAGAGGTCCTCAAACTTTATCTGCAGATGGCCCCCTTCTGCAGTTTTTGTCAACCAGGCAGGTTCTGAGCAGTTCACTATTAGAATGATAATCTGGCACCATTCCCTGATAATGGAAGTAAAAGCACAAGGCAGAAGGTGGTTGGGGCTGGTTAGGATTAGGGATGCTTGAACTCCCACAGGTTCAGCTCACATCCTGCACTCCAGTTGTAAACAGGGAGCTGATTTTTCATCTCCCTGTTTTGTGGCTGTTCAGCAGGTTCCTCCACTGTGTTCCTAACCATGCAGTGCAGCACAATTGGTTTTCCACGCATGTGCCTTCTCACACAGCCCCACTGAGTTCAGCTACCCCCCCCCTTGCTGTGTGACCATTCTGCTCAGCAGGCACTTGTTCAAATAAAGCTGTCACAAATCATATAAACCAGTCATGCATAAATGCTGTGTTTTAATAATCCTGCCTTGCAGTGATGGAAAGGGCTGTTGGGTCACAGACAACTTATGGCAACCCTTCGTGGGATTTTCAAGGCAAGAGATGAGCACAGGTGCTTTGCCATTGCCTTCCTCTGCATGGCAACCCCAGTGTTTCTTGGTGGTCTCCCATCCAAGTACTAACCAGGTCCAGACCTGCTTAGCTTCTGAGATATGCTGAGATTGAGCTTGCCTGGGCCATCCCATTTAGGGCTCCTACCTTGTGGCATTCATCTAAGTAGTCCCTAGAGATGCTAATAGCTGCTGATCAGTTCAAATCCGCAGCATCTTTGCACAGGCACAGTTTTGCAAAAACCCAATGTAAACCTGTCCAGCAGGTGTTGGTGGCTGTTCAGCACCCATCGAACAGGCTTGGGGATCAGCTCACATCTGACCAAAACACCTTTGAATGCATTCATGGCAAAAATCTGTAGGAAACACTGTAAATAATTTCAGGTGCTAACTCCTGCACAACTGTTCTTTTTGAAGAGAACAACACTGTAAGGGTAAAGCATGTGGATCCATGACTTCGTGGATTTGCTGTTGCTGTATATACAGCAACGTGGGCTATTTCTGACAAATACTGGAGGAACACTTTGGTGTCAGGGCCCAGAAAAATCTTGGACTGTGAAAATTCCTTTCCTGGGTGACCCCAACTTCAGGCCAAACTAGAGGAGGTCAGGAGATTTCCAAACAGATTTCCCAAGTTGGTTTTATCAGTAAATAACAGCTACAGGGAGCACAGAGCAGATCAGGCTTGGGGAGGTCTGAAAATCCTCATCTCCTGAGGTCCACTGGAGTTGCAGTTTGACCAGTCACATTCTGTTGCTTGTACATTTCCACTGGCAGGCTAAAGGGCAGCTCCTGGGGTCTGTTGGAGGTTGGGAAATTGGCTTGAGGAGCTTAAAACCATCCCCCCTCCATGTCCCAGCCCAGATCTGTATTGGGCCCAGCAGCTACCAAACAATAAAAATGCACATCCAAGATCCCTTTGCAGATCTCACTGGATCTCAGCAGCAACTCCCACCACAGCGACCTTTTCACCCAGCCAAGCCTGGAAAAATTGTGTCTGCCATTTTCACTGTGCAGGGCCTCTGCCCCACCCCAGGCAAACCTGTTCTGGGAATGGGTCACCTTTCCCCAGCTGCAGCCGGTCTCTCCCCAGTTGTCTTTGTTTTTCCATTGCCACCCTGGGTCCCCTTCACACTGCCTAGGAACAGTGTGTTTGAGCCACAGACACTAGCAGCAATCCCTTTGAGGATCTCTTTTAGGATCTCTTTTGAAGAAACATGATGCCAGCAAGGCAAAGCATTCTCCCACAGGACTTTGCACTAGCACGATGTCTCATTTTAACAGAGCAGCTTGGCACTTGTGCCACATAGCTGCAAGATAGCAAATGCAAAATCCCACCAGAGAGTGCGTTTGTTGGGGTGACATCATACTGAAACTGGGTCTGAGGCTGAGCTATGGGCTGGAAGGCCAGGGATTGCAGCCAGCCCCTGGTTCTTTTTGTGTGCTATGGACCTTTCCAAGGGAAGAAAGTTCCTCTGACCACCCGGAGGAAGCTGTGGGCGGGTGGCACCATCTGGACTCCTCTTTTTCATCTTTCCCCCACCAACGCAGGACAGGATGCTGCTTTCCCTTGCCCCCTAGCTTTCCTTTCTCTTCCTGCCTTTTCTGTCCAGGCGTCTCCCAACAAGCTTCTAAGTTGGAAGCTTTGAAATGTGTTCTTCGTTTGGCTTGCGTATCGGACCTCCGAGAGACCAGCAGCGAGGGACTCGCCCCGCAAGCAGAGCTGAGATTGCATGGGATGTTTGGCATAATTTGCAACAGCTGCTGGAAATGAACTCTGTGGTTATATCTGGAGAGGGGGGATTCCTTCTCCACAACTAAAAGAGGGAGAGGATGGAGCCTCTGGTGGTCTCTATTGTCAGCACTGGGTGTGCAGAACCTCCCCCCCCCCAATATGCAAACACAGTTTTCTGAGAATCTCAGTTTGCTTTATTTACAAAAAAGTTTCTAGTCCCTGTGGATATGAAGCTAGGCCTGGTCAAAAACGGACAATGCCTGATGATATCTCATGAACCAAGCCTGGATTTCAGTGTCTTGCATGACTGTGACTAGCAGAAGGAGCCTAAATTGTGCAATGGAGCCAAAAACATGCAGATAAGCTTGATTCACAAAATTTACACAGCTTGGCAGGCACTACATTTGTATTATCATAGTGTCAAATACATACAACCCTGCCTATTCTGGGAGCTGTTCTGCAATCAGGCAGATGCGTGTAATGAGAGAAACCCCAGGGACGCTATCAGGACTCGTTTGTGCATTTGGTAGAGTCAGGCAGTAAGATTCTACTGGACTGTACCACTTCAGGCTGCAGGGGAGGCAGTGCATTTTCGAAGTTCCTGCACACAAAAAAATTCTTCCTGCTTTTATACAGATATCAGGAAGAGTTGGTGTTGAATCTCTTTCTTTGCATACATGCAACGGGGCTTTTAGATAAGGGAATTGCTTAAATATGTTCTCCCACTAGCAGCCCCAATTGGTACATTCTCACAAAAGCTCTACAGCTTGGTGCTGCTGAAAATATACCTTGCTCTTTAGAGTGGAGAGGGAATAAAATGTGAAGGGCTTTGTCCTCCAGAGGGAGGGGGCTTCCTGGGCAGAGAAAGAAAGAGGTGAGCCACTGATACATTTGAATATCAACAGTGGCCACAAGGGAAAAGCTCCATGCTTGGGATTTTCCTTTAGTCCTTTACAGAGAGGAGCCACTTTCCAAATGTCTAGTCTGTGGCATAGCCTCAGCCTCCCCAGGAGCAATCAAGACTGTGAATTTGTGTTCCTTTGCATATGATTCAAGCTATATTTAAATCCCCCGGCACCGCAAATAACCTGAAATCAAAAACAATTGAAGGCACAAAAATGCCTGTTATGCATAAACACACACAAGTTTGCTGACAGAGGAGACTGGAGCAAGGGAGGCAGGGAAAAACCAAATGGCCCAGTGCTCCCCTTCAAATCAGCCAGAGCGGGGTTGTTAGTTGCCCTGGAGTCCTTCTCAGAGCAGAAGCCTCAGCAATTAGACCTAAGAAGCTAGGCAGCTCACCTACCCACCCAGCATCCCTCATCAGAATCTCTGATGGACTTGCTGCCTGGCCTCACCTTTATACATAAATTCACTTCCTTGGTCTTTGCAGTTTCAGGAGGAGCTGTGGCTCAGTGGCAGAGTATCTGCTTGGTATATAGAAGGTTCCAGGTTCAATTCCCAGCATCTCCAGTTAAAAGGACCAGGCAGTAGATGATGTGAAAGACCTTCATCTGAGACCCTGGAGAGGCGCTGCCATGCCAGTCTGAGTAGACAATGCTGACCTGGATGGTCCAAGGGTCTGACTCAGTATAAGGCAGCTTCATGTGATCAATGGGAATTGCCTGTCCCATGTTCTGAATGGTTTGGTGCCACTCTTCCACCCTAGACCTTGACTTCTCTGATCTCCTACTCTGACCCTAAAGAAAGATCCACAGTTCTGGTTGTATTTCCATCAGGCATCTCCCCTCCCTCCCACCCTGCCTTGCAAACCCTTACTCAGCACAGATCAACCCAACTCAGGCTGTACCCATTTTCAGCTAAGAAAACTATTCAGGGGGAAGAAGAGAGATTGCAGGGCAGCGATGTCCTAGCTGATATGGAAGAAGCAATGAAGAGCCTTCCCCCCCCCCCTTTTACTCTCTCACACCACAGCAGGACTCTCCGGGTCACTCAATGAAGGTGTTAGAAGTAGATGCAGGCCAGGCCAGAGAAAGTACCCTTTTCACATTGTGCATAATTCACTTGCAGAATTCCCTGGTACAGGGGCACGCAGAGGCACCAAACTGGCCCTTCTCGGCAATGAATTTCTGGTCTAAATGGAGTCCTATTCTTCTGCTGCTGTGATCAACTGCATGAGTTGGTGAGTTTCATGGAGGGCACGCTTTACAGTCATGAGAGTCGCCAGTGAGCTTTGCCTCTCCAGGAGTCTTTAAAGGCTGCTTGGTCACAGAAATCCGCTGGCGAAGCTACTCCCAGCACAACACATCTGCGCATCAAGTGGCTGTTATGTGCACAGGAGGAGACAACACTGACAGCATTGGCAACCTAAAGAGTCAGGTGTGACGATGGTGATGGTGTTAGCTTGCAGGCACTGGAACGCAAAGCAGCTGGATCCTGTGTGTACATTTCTGTACAAGGAAGTCCCATTGAGTTCAGTGGGGCTTACTCCCAAGAAAGGAAGCACAGAACTGAAGCCTTAACCTGTTTGTGGGTGGGACATACTTGCATTTGCCTGGCCCACGAGCTCTCTCTTTTTTGTCTCTATGTGATTGCAACATCTGACTATATTTATCCAGCTTTTGGAAAGGAGACAGAGGGAGGAGGGGAAGCTAGTGCCCTAAGGGCTGGTTTGGTTGTAAAGGGCTCTGGGAAGCCAAGCGTAGCTTCTTGTTCTTGCCAGAGTCCTGGTTGCTACCATAAGACAGGTTATACAAGTCCATACTTAGGAGAAGCACAACATATTAATAGCACCGCAATTCATTGGGGCATTTAAACACTGGCATGCAGTATGTTTGAAATCGCTAAGCCCTGACTTGAGATTGGGGAAGGGAGGGAAGACCAGACTAGACCTTTTCCCAAAATTCTCTAGGGAAAAATGTGGGTTTCCTCCTAGAAGGTAGGAGAAAGACACACTACACATGTTCAAATGCACCATTATGATGTCCCGTTTCCAAAATTCAGCCTTTCCACTGAAAATATGTTCCAGGCCTTGTGCCAGGGTAGTCAAACCTTGGTCAAAAATTGGGATCCAGAAGCTAAACTGAGGCTGCTCTCAGAGAGAGTTCAGTGGGGATGGGATTCCATAGATTCTGCCCTCTGAAGCAGCCATTTCCTCCTGGGGAATTGATGTCTATAGTCCAGCAATATGTTGCTCTGGGCCCCACCTGAAGGTTAGCAACCCTACTTACTTCCAGACTGAAACCCTGCTCTGGGCTCAAGCCATGCATTCCTTGACAGGAAGGGCACGTTTGCCAATTCCCTGCTGCGATCAGAGGAGCAAAGATGGCATATGTGTGGCTAGGCAAAAACAGGCACGTTTCTCTGGGTTCTTCTTACTGCTGTGGGTGACTCTCATGCCTTTCTGTGCTGCTGTGATGCTCCACCCATAGCTGCCACATTTCCTGCTATTATAGGATTGCCATTCTGGGTTGGGAAATACCTGGAGACTTGGGGGTGGAGCCAGGAGACCGAAGGGTTTGGGGAGGGCGGGAGCTCAGCAGGTTATAATGCCATTCTGTCAAGCCTCCAAAGCAGCCATTTTTCTCCAGGGGAAACTGAACTCTGTGGTCTGTAGATCAGTTTTAGTCTGGGTTATCACCTGGCCCCAACTGGAGGTTGGCAACCCTGATACATAACCAGGCAGGTGGGCTTGGGGGTATGAGCCTGGGTGCAAGACTGGGCTGCCCCACGATCAGGGGGGCCTTAATGGGACAGAAAAGCAGAGATGTGTGACTGTCAACTTCTGCAGAGTAAGAAACAGGGCAGAGTCTATGAAGTGCGACTGTCCAGGGGAAAATGTGTGAATGGATGAACGGTGCTGGCTCCCTGCTTTTTGCTTCCTCCCAATCTAGCAAAGCGGATGTTGCAAGATTGCATGGCCCTGTACAGCAAAAGTCCTTTTCGTGCCAAGACCCAACCCCCCCCCCCCAACCCCAAAGGCAGCCTGGAGGAGAACAAAGGAACAAATGAACGCCACACCCTGAAATTATGAGAACAAGGACTGCAGTATCTGAGTCATATCAATCATCCGCTCCTCACAAACCCCAGGAGATCTGGGAAGATCCAGGAGTCTTTGGGCATTTCGGCTGGGAGGATGGGAGGGCCCACACACAGAGCTATGGAAAGCATACGTACACATGCAGAGTCAAGGAAACACACAAGCCAGAGTCATGGCAACAACACATACACACACACACACACATACGGGGTCAGACAGGAACATCTGGGAGAGACACGGGCGGGGAAACGCTGGCAGGCAGCAGCTCTGCTGGAGAACAGCATGATGACCGTCTGGCACAGAAGGAAATGGAAGGCAACAGACAGCATGTGTACAAACCCTCGCTGCTGCGCAAAGGCTGTTCCGGATTATCAGGTTTTTACGCAACACATTTACAGTTCTTACTACCTTGTGCTGAGTGCCCTGGTTTTCCTCCCAAACCCTTTTCCGAAGTCCCCATCCATTCAGAAAATCAACCACAGCTCATAGATCTGCTATTGTGCATCAGTTTATTATATGGGCAAGTTTCCCCCCCCCCACATGTGCAATCCTTTGGATTCATATGCTCTTGTGTTGGGGTACTGCAGACCTAAGGACAGAACCCAGAGATGGAAGTCAAGTTTTTCCAGGGTAAAACATGGAGATTTCTGCTCAAGGTATGTGCACACACTGATTCTTTGTCCCACTTGTCTAGCTTGGTTGGCTCTCCAAATGAGTTTCGTTAAATGGGGCTTACTCTCAGGAAAGCGTTCTTAGGATTGCACCATTACATCTGGACGGTGGAGCATCACTTGCAAGGTGCTTCTGTCATGGGATTGGAGGAGGCATTTTCACAGTGTTCAAAACCAAGCATTTGCCTTCTGAAAAATATTATACCCACCCTTCTATTACCATAGATTGCACAGTTCGGACTGTGTTCCTCCAAATGTCCTGAAGAGCAATCCTATATTCCAGTGTAAGTTCATTGATAACAATGGGCTCACACTGGAGTTACATACATGATGCTGCCTTATACCAAACTATACCACTGACCCATCAGAGTCAGTACCGTCCATTCAGACTGGCAGCAGCTCGGCAACATCTCCAGCTGAAGTCTTTTATATCACCTACTAACTGATCCTTTTAACTGGAAATGCCAGGGATTGAACCTGCGACCTTCTATATGTCAAGCAGATGCTCTAACACTGAGCTGCACCCCCTTCCCGACTCCGCACAGGGTTTACACCTTTTTAAGCCCGTTGAACTCAGTGGGCTTGGAATGATGCACCTCTGCTTATGCACCATAAGGGCTGGGTCCATTCATTGGTCTGTCAAGCCCAGTATTGAATGGCAGCAGCTCTGCAGGGCCTGTCTCAGCAGAAGCTATGAGCAATGACCCATCTTCCAGAAGCCAGCCAGCACTCCTTCTCAGCCTCTGACAAATCCACTCTATAATACTTTCTCTTCCAAAACAGGACAAGTAGACCCATCTCTCTTTAAATCTAGCAAGGTAATCCCACTTAGGTAGAGCAAAACCAACTTGAAATGAATGTCTTTAAGATGCCACTGGCCTTCTGTTTTATTTTGTTACAGCAGACTAACACTGCTACCACTTTGTAAACAAAACAGTGGCCCTAAGAAGGAGGGTGTTCAGTGTGTCTCTGGTATCTCCCCAGCCATTGCCAGGTGGCCATCCTGCCAGGCACCCTCTCCAAGCCAGCACCAGCCACAACAGAATTAAGGGTTGGCTTCTCTGGCTCCTAGCCAGGCTGCCACCTGACCTCTCCCGCACTGGCTGCTCTCAGATGCCTTCTTGCTGAAGCCAGCTGGCCTGGCATTCGCTGGCTGCCTGGGAACTCAGAGGTAGCTCTGGGAAACCTTTGTCCTTGCTGACTTCCTCCTGCTCCCTGGAATGTCTCATGCCACGTGCTCTGCTCTACAGCCAATCACAGGCACACCTGTGGGGAGAAAGTGCCTCCCCAGTCTTTTGGATGGGGTTCAAGACAAGCATGAGAAGAAGAATGGAAAATCATATTGCCACACCCAACCCGATAAGGGCAGGGAGCTCTGACTCTTGGTATGGCAAGGGAACGCTTTCGCCAGAGCTTTGTTTTTGCTGTCTGTTTTAACCTGGTGCTGGCAAATCTAGGGGGAAAGGTAGAGAGAATTCAGGGCTGCCTGATTCTCCTTTTTTAGCAGCAGATCCAAATAATCCATGTCCTTCTCTTAGCCATATTTCTTGGTCCTGCCACCACATCTTCCCAATTGAATCTAATTCTTCAGTGTCTCAGTGTGTTCAGGATAAAGCACACAGGTTTGTTACTATTTTGTTTTTAAGAACAGATGGACAGTTACTTATGTTGCCGGACTGGATTCCCTTAATGACGGCAGAGCTAGCAGGGTGCTCAGAAGCACAGGAGGAAAGCAGAGCTCCTGTCCCTTTCACCATTGTGTAGAAAGGGAATTCTAGCAAGTGCTCCTTTTCTCATGGCACCTTGCCAAGCACATAGGAGCCCCGTTGCTGTCCTTTGCCACCTTCCCCAAAATGTAAACAAGAACCACCAGCTTAGATTGTAAACCATCTGGATCAAATCACATGAACCCCAGAAACAAGGCAGCAAGGGCTGGGGGGGGGGGCTCCCAGAAAAAAAAATTAAAGACATCTTTGGGGAGGGGCTGTGAAAGAAGTACCTGCAGAAGGTCCCAGGTTCAATCCTAGCATCTCCAACTAAAAAGGGCCAGGCAGTAGGTGATATGAAAGAACATAGACTCAGATCCTGGAGAGCCACAGCCACTGAGGGCCAAGCTACAAGTGATGAATTACACTTGAACAGCGAGTGAACAGACTCACATGTATTCCTCCCTGTTCACTTGCTCTCCACTTGCACTCCACTCAATCACGCAAGTGGAGGCAAGTGAACAGGAAGGAATACATGTGAGTCTGTTCACTTGCTGTTCAAGTGTCGTTCCTCACTTGTAGCTTGGCCCTTAGTAGACATTACTGACCTTGATGTACCAGTGGTCTGACTCTATATAAGGCAACTTCCCAATACTGGGCAGAGAGAATTAGGGAGTTGAAGTTGGGCTGTAGGGTCTTGAACAGGCATGGGGGAAGCTGGAAGCCCTGAGACCTGAACACTGGAAGAGGATCAGGGCAAAGGGAGGAGGGGAAGAGAAAAGCAGAGAGGGAAGGAAAGCTGGGAGAGAAGGACAAGATGCGAACTCGGCCCTTAGGAGGGCTGACGCTGCACCTGCTCTGCAATAGCTGGGCTAGAACATTATGAGAGAACCATATATTATATCATTATTGACAAGCCAGGAGATAAATTTGGAAGGGATGCTTGGTAAAGAGCTGAGTTGAGTGCCATGATGGCAAAGAGAGGGGCACGAGTGCTGCCACTAGCTCTGTCTACATCCCTTTTATGCCCAACTGCTGATGAAGCTTAAAAAGCATATTCTTAGCGGCCTCATGTGGCCAAAGGGATGCCATGACATTCCAAGCGTGCAAATCAAGAATCTTCATCCTTCCAAGAAAGCTGCTTGCCAACGTCAGAAGTAGAGAGAGAGAGAGAGAAACTCAGAAGAAAAGATTTGTTTATAGGGCACAAACGGAGAGAGGGAACTCTGGAGTCTATTCAAGATACAAAAATGGAACCTCTTGGTAAGTCTTCCCTTCTGTGGAAAATCACAGCCAACAGCTGTAGTTAACATGATGATTCAGATTTTCCCCCTGGAGAACAAGATCCAAATCCTCTGTTTCTAGACAGCTCTGCGTGTCCTTCTCTTGGGATATAAGCTGGCCCACAACTCCAGGGCATCTCCTGGGCTTGGAGTGTTGAGAAGTTGGGCTGAAAAAATGCAAGCAAGGGAGTGTGGGAGCACACGTTTTATTTAGAGGACACAGAGGGGCTAACATTTGTTTTCCGCCTGGTTCTTGTGCCTTTAACAGCTGCCCAGTTGCGAACGATGGTTTTCCCATCACTTCATTTCTGAGGCAAGAAAATTTTTGCTTTCAGACTCATTTGGAAGCAAGCTGGCAACTGTCTGTTCTGGAAACTTGACTAAGTAGTAAAATAAAGTTTGGGGGAGGAGGGGCTTAAAAAAATACTTTCCCCATTTCTACATTTGGTTCAAGTGGCTCAGAAAAGGTTTTTAAAATTGCTAACATGAAGCAAGAGATTCCTCCGGGTGCCAAGCCTATCTAGAAGCCATAGACCTGTCGATCCCTGAATGCTGCTCTGATCCTTTTTAATTTTAGAAGTTACACAGTAGAGGGGTTGCAAAGACTACTGTCCCCCTTGATGATAGGGCCCATTACAAATAAAACTGCATTTAGTTACAGGCAAGTTCATTGAGTCTTTCTGTGCATTTTGTGGATTATATAGCTGTTCAGATTTATATCCCATTATTATCCCACTGTGGGCGGTGACCAGCCCGAGTTTCAGTAAGGCTGATGCATTGTGTACCCTCCAAACATGCCCCTAGGTAGAGAGTTTCTGTTTATTTATGTGTAATGTATATGTGAAGATTTCCATTTTTTAAAAAAATCTATACTACTAACTTATAAGACTTTCATGCCAATTTAACTTCATGGCTAAAGAAACCTGGGAACTGCAGTTTAGAGAGGGTGCCAGAATTACATTCGTGCTTCCCTAGCTCACGTCATGGAACTGCAGTTCCAGGGTTCCTTGGGATGAGCTGTCAATCTAGTTCAAGCCTGTAATGTAGAGGTATATGTGCTGTCAAGTCACAATCTACTTACGGCGACCCCAGCAAGGGGCTTTCAGGGCAAGTGAGAAACAGAGGTGGCTTGCCAGCACTTCCTTCTGCAGAGTCTTCCTTGGTGATCACCCACTCAAGTACTGGCCCTGATAGTTTCCGAGATCTGATGAGATCAAGCTACACCATGCCACCTTCTTTCCCAAGCACTTTAATAAGAAAACAGTAAGAGTAAGGTTGCCAACTGAAGGGGGAGTTGCTCTGTCAATTTAAAAGAGGCTTAATGAGTGAAAAATGGGCAAATGAAGCTTTGTTATGACATGAAGTTGAGTAATGTCACAATCCAGACTAGTCGGATATTGTCACAGCTTGGAAGCAAAACGGGGTCGGCTGCATTCACTACTTGGAGACCACCAAGGAAGACTGGGGTTGCTATGTAGAGGAAAGCAATGGCAAACCACCTCTGCTCCATTCTTGGCCCTGACCTGGGCCGATTCCAAACAGGCCTCTGCAATCCAAAACGTTGCGCGTTGTCGCGCGTCATCGCATGGAAAACACAAAATATCGCATTTTCCACGCGATGACACGCGACAACACGCAACGTTTCGGATTGCAGAGGGCCGTCTGGAATCGGCCCTGGATGGGCCAGGCTTTTCAGATCTCAGAAGATAAGCAGAGTTGGCCCTGGTTAGTATTTGGATGGGAGACCACCAAGGAAGAAGGGTTGCTTGCAACTCAGAGGCAGACAATGGTATACCGCCTCTGCTCATCCCTTGTCTTGAAAACCCCTTGAGGGGATTGCCATGTCAGTTGCAAATTGACAGCACTTAATTACGCTAATTAAATACTTGCCTTGAACACTTCTTGAGAGGGTTGCCATAAGTCAGTTGCAACTTGGCAGCACTTAATTATATTAATTAAATAATTGCTAGAAGAGCACAGAGTCCTAAGTTGAACTGGCAGCCCTCATAACTGGACTGCGGGATTGTCCCATCAATAGATCAAGTCAATCAGAGGATATTTTATTATTTTATTTATTATAGTGCTTGAGAGCTGTGATCTGGATACCCCAGGCGAGCCTGATCTTGTCAGCTCTTGGAAGTTAAGCAGGGTTGGGCTTGGATAGTAATTGAATGGGAGACTTCCAAGGAAGATCATGCAGAGGCAGGCAATGGCAAACCACCTCTGTTAGTCCATTGCCTTGAAAATACTAGCAGGGGGTCACCATAAGTCAGCTATGATTTGACAGCACTTTCTACCAACACATAATGCTTAAGACAGTTCAGAGCATTTCACCTACACAATCTTCTTACAACAATCTTTTAAGGTAGGTCAGTGTCACTGTCCCCTAATACTGCTGGAAAGCTGAGGCAGAGGAGCAGTTGGCCTGAAGCCATGTAGGAGGTGTGTAAGGCAAAGGCAAAATCCTTAGCTCGCTGAGCTGCTCCAGCACCGAATGGCTTTGGCTGCATGTCTTCCGTTAAGGGCTGGTGCACAGTGTGGCCAGCCCTCAGCTTTGAGTGGGGTTTATGTTGAAATAAATAAATATTCGCTAATGGATGAGCCTGAGCCGAGCTTCTACGGTACTAGGAGTGAAAGGCTCCAGCCAAGTGGGAACATTCAGAGTGAATAATGGGCAGACTGAAAGTTCTGCCCAACTAACTGGAGGTGATCCAAGCAACATTTTCAGCCTGCACCTTCCAGCAGCCAGTGGCAGCAAAGACCACAGGCAGAATTAGAACAGCAACAATGGATGGGCTATAACGGAATCCAAACAAGAACACAAAGGAAGCACTAAAGGGGAATATCCCACACCAGGCACTATGAGAGAGGGGAGAGGGTTTTAAGAGTTTTAGCAGGGCACCTCTGAAGCCAAAACTCCTCTCATTAATTAACATTGGCCTCCTGGGCAGGATCTCCTGGGAAGACCCCCACCCCCACCCCATGCAAGTGTCTCAAAAGGGAACTGGAGTTGTCCTACGACTAGGAAGAACGGCGGGGTGCATGAATGCCTTGGTGATGCACAGGAAAGAGGATGGGAGTGGGGGTATAGCAGCCACTGGGCTGCTTCCATGCTATGATGATTTTCAGAGAGGGTGGGGCATTCTTTCTTCCCAAAGAACCTGCAAATATGGGTCTGTGAGGAAGGCTGAGGCTAGGGTTACCAACCTCCAGGTAAAACCTGAAGATCTTCCGGAATTACAGCTGGCCTCCACACCACAGTACAGTTGCCTGCTCTAGGTTGGGAAATTCCTGGAGATTTGGGAGTGGAGACTGGAGAGGGAGGGATTTGGAGAGGGGCAGGACCTCATTAGGGTATAATGCCAGAGTCTCCACCCTCCAAAGCAGCCATTTTCTCCAGGGGGACTGATCTCTATGGTCTAGAGATCAGTTGTAATTCCAAAAGATTGCCAACCACCTGGAGCTACCACCTGGAAGTTGGCAAGCCAGATCACAGAGATCAGTTTCCTTGGAGGAAATGGCTGCCCTATAGGGTGGCCTTTATGGCATTATATATCTTAATTAGGGTTGCTAGCCTCCAGGTAGTGGCTGGAGATCTCCTGGAATTACAACTGGTCTCCAGGCCACCAAGATCAGTTCTCCTGGAAAAAATGGCTACTTTGGGGCATGAACTCTATGGAATTATGCCATGCCAAGGCCCTTTCCCTCCCCAAACCCCACTTTCTCCAGGTTTCACTCTCCAGATCTCCAGGAATTTCCCAACTTGGAGCTGGCAACCCTAATCTTGATGAGGTCCTTCCCCAGGCTCCACGCCCCCCCCCCAATCCCCGGGAATTTCCCAACTCAAAGTGGCAACGCTGGGGCCCTCTTTCAGCATTCTCAAAATGGTCAGCAAACTACAATTCCCAGGATTCCTTGAGGAAACTTAGCATTCCAGTAGCTATATTAATCTATGGTGTGAGATTTATGCACAGAAAAATCAAGAGAGGCTCAAACCCATGAAAGTTTCTGTATCTGCAACAATAAATATATTAGTCTCTTAGGTGCCACAGGACTCTTCTTCTGGGGGAGAGCAGAGCCATGACTGCTAAACTGGTATTAAACCAACAGATGTCTGTAGTGTAGATGCAGGTACGCTTACAATTCTTTGGCAACTGGAATGGGGCAGGGAGGGTGAAAAAAACAGAACAAAAGAGAGAGGATTTGTAACAACATTCCTTGATGTTTGTGGAAAATGTACCTCTTCAAATTATTAGAACATCTTGTGTGGCCGCCAGAGCTGAATTTATACGCAAACTCCTGGTGGGACTTGGTGGCTGACAGGGATCCACCCAAATCACGGATCAGTTTCGTGCCGTGACCCAGGAGGGAGGTGGAAAGTGAGGGTGAGATTGGATATGCTCCTGAAGAGGCTGTGAGGAGATGAAAGAACATCACGAGGGAAGGAGAAGGTCAACAAGCAACCTTGAATGAGAGGAAGAGGCAGATGTGGAAATGGGTGCAGTGACACTTATTTATCCCAGTGGCTTGCTGTCTGAATAACCAGGCATTTAGATAAAGGAGTTCCCTGTGAAACTCCAAGGCAAGAGATGCAAAGGTGCCAAGCACCATCTTGTCAATGCAGCAGGATGTTGCCTCCAGCCTCAGCATGAATTTTCATACAGTCACAGACTGTCACGGAAACTATCACAGACCGAGGCTCCTCTTAAGCACATTGAGCAAAAACACATGGAGCTGCTTTGTACTGATTCAGACACTTGGTCTATCAAAGTCAGTATTATCTACTCAGGCTGGCAGCAGCTCTTTAGGGTTTCAAGTAGAGGTCATTGGCATCACCTTCCACCAGGAGATACCAGAACTTGGGAGCTTCTGCATGCCAAGCAGATGCCCTACCACTGGGCCACAGCCCCGTCCATTGAAAATAGTGTCCAAGTTTAACTTTTGTAGAGCTCAGGACAGATTTCAGGAGTTCCGAGTGTGTTTAACTCAGCAGTTAGCTTTAACAACGGAATATTATTATTTTAAGGATATGGTTTACAGAGGAGAACAGGAAGACTTGTGAAAAGGACAACCTATAAAGGGAAGGAAAGAAATAAAGTTAGACAGGGAAAGAGGAGGGGGCTGGATCGAAGCAGAGGGTGTTTTCCTCTCTGTTTTGAACTATTTTTAGCAACTCAGTAGGTTCCATTCAAATGAAACAAACCGCAAGAGAAGGGGAAAGGAGAACAATCAGGGCATAGCAACTAATTTTTTGGAAGCTAGAACATTTTGTCCCTTTGCTATACTCAGAAATTTTATTTTGCTCTTCTGTGAATCAGCAGTGATACTGATTCCCAAGCAAGTGCTGTTTACAGGAGCAAAGTACAGATAGCATGTTCTAGCCCACCATTTGTTTTGTTTTCTCAGACACAAATTCTGTGTTATTCTACACATGGGGCTGGATCCAAACAGCTTTTCTGCTGGTGAAAAAGGGAGGAGGTGACTCCTTTTGACCACCCAAAATGGTGAAACCGGAATCTTAGATCCTGCATGGACCAAAGCCGTGTAGGATAGGGGCTGGAGTGAGGAGAAGAACTGGAAAGGCAGAGTGAAAAGTGGGCAAGTCCTAGTGCTCTGAAGTCAAACTTCTGGCAGCTGGACTGGCCTCAGGGACGGAGCTCTTGGGGCCTGGGCATGACCTCTGTTGTTTTGGGTGGGCCTGACACAACTTAGTGGTTTGGGACGGGGATAAAAGTGAAGTCTAGCCTAAATCTCTCCATTCAGCTGTGGTATATATCTATTCCCAGATGGAATAAAGACCAGAGCTTTTTTTCTGGGAAAAGAGGTGGTGGAACTCAGTGGATTGCCCTCAGAGAAAATGGTGACATGGCTGGTGGCCCCGCCCCCTGATCTCCAAACAGAGGGGAGTTGAGATTGCCCTCTGCACCGTGTGGTGCGGAGGGCAATCTAAACTCCCCTCTGCCTGGAGATCAGGGGGCGGGGCCACCAGCCATGTCACCATTTTCAAGCGGTTCCGGAACTCCATTCCCCCTGAAAAAAAGCCCTGATAAAGACTAAATGCCCCATTGCTGTTCTAGCCTCAGGCCTAAAAGCAAATAAAGGGCAAGGACTTTTTTTTCTTCCTCATTGGTTGGTGACCCGAGCATGTTTCGAACTGAGATGACCCTTGCAAAAAAACAATGCAACAGAATCCACAGTTCAGCTAAACTCCATGAATCTGCTCTTCCAGCCTGCGGCTCAACTATGGTATGGATCAGACTGAGAGGGTCTCCCCAGGGGTCTTTGGCTGCATTTGTACCAGGGCTAACTCATTCCAGGCTTATCCATCTTTCGGCACGTCCCAGGCACACACGTGTCCTTCTACCTAAATTCTGTATGTTTTTCTTCAATGAGAAATGAATTCATATGAGTTCACTTTTAGATCGACTCTCTCTCTCTCTCTCTCTCTCTCTCTCCTCTCTCTCTCCTGCCAGAAAAAGGTAACTCTGTTATGAGATTGTGAAGTGCCCAGGCCCAGGATCAATCAGCAGTCAACTTGTGAGAAAAGAAATTAGCTGGCAAAATTAAGAAGAATGAAATTTAAATGAATTGCATGGTATAAGCATAAAGATGTAAATTTCCCTTTTAAAAAATAATTCCTATAATAAAAGTGTGACACACATCCAAAAGGAGACACAGCAGGAGGCTATCCTACTTTATCATCAAAGCAACCCTGTGAGGGAGGCAAGTATGAAAAATGGCAACTCAGTACCACCCTGAATTCCTCTAATGTGCTAAGGGAAATCATCTTGTCCAAACACTCCCTCCTCTTGAAGTGCTTACATGACAAGTGCCAGGAACCAAAGGAGGATACAGGGGGCAGGGAGGGATGTGTCTCTTTTTTTGTGCAAATATCAGCAAGTGACCAAGCAAAGTATGCGCAGCTCCAGGTACAGCCCTTTTATAGAACATCAACTAGTCTGATGTCCGCAAGTCTACCTGACCACAGAGAGGCTTCTACACAAGCCAACTCATGCCATTTCAGTGCCTAAGGTGGAAAATCCAAAAGTCATTCCTTCCACACTTTAACATGGCGGGGGGGGGGGGGAGAACCCTTAGAAAATTAAATTCAATGGAAATTACATGGAAGAAATTCCAGTGATGGGTGGGTCAGATGGGTGGGTAGGCTAAGAGATGCTGCAGATGTCACCACATTTTGTCCATGATTATCAGATGTGAGCCCTTCACCTGCCCTGTTCAGATTGCATCAAACTACCTGGATGCTTGCATTGTGTGAAACTGCTGCCAATCCAAACAGATCAGCATCCATTAATGTCGCTAAGGTCTACTTTGACAAACATTGAACAGTATGACTTTTTTAAAAACACTGAGTTTAAGACTGATCTATGTGATTTGCAACTGAGTTAACTATTTAAACAATTTCTCACCCATTGGTGCAGCAGCAAAACAAGGGGAAAGTTTAAATCTACAGAGCTGTATGAAAACGCACATACACACAAAGCCAATTATGCTATGCTGAGCTATTACATTGAAGCATTCTGCCAAACTGCCATGAATGGGTTTGCAAACAGATGAACAGTGTGTTGAATAACTGGCCCCCAGTTCTAAATTCGTGAACAGGACAGGAACCAAACAAGATATGCTTAGTCTTAGCTCCTGTTTCTCTGCCCTTAGTGGTTTTCCTGCCCTTCAACAAGCTTCACATCTTTGGGGTCCAAAACACCCCCCTCTGTCCTGGATTTGCCACAACAAACTGCATTGTACTTGGAAACTGGTCATGGCCGTGAGCACCTTCATATGCTCTGCCCCTTCCTTTGCCTGTTGCCTGGTTATGTCCACAAACAGAAAGCAGGAGGATGAGTTCAGACCCTCAGGACTAACACATGGCTTCGGAGAAGAGCCAGCAAGAGTTCCGATTTCTCTCCGTCCCCACCCTCCAAATGTTTCTAGGATAAACCAGAAAGAGGTGTGTGAGTCTGGCAGGGTATAAGTTGCTACTTTTCTCTTTCTTTTCATGCCATACAAGGCTTTGTTCTGCCTGGCCCAGCTGCCCCGCACTTATAGTTCTGCTGGCACTTTTAACAGATTTAGGTGGGTATTTATACACACACAACATCATTCAAGTTAACAACATTCCTACGCTATTGAGTCAAACGCCTTTCCACAAATAGAGGGAAGAAACACGTGGGTTGTATTTTTTTTTTAAAAGCACAATCTTTACTACTTTTAAAACTGTGCTCCATGCAAGTTAGATGTGCCTGCACATTTCCCACCATGCATCTTGCACTTCAACCCCAGGATCCAAAGCTGTGAAGAGAGCAACGCCACAGGCGTAACCTTATCCTTGGGCTAATGGTTGGTTCAGGGAGGAGGAGAAAGCTGATGCTCAGACTAAGCAGGGCTGGCTGGTTGCCGCTGGCGCAATGAGAGGCATGTGTAGCCTGCTCAACTCACACGGGAACTGAAGAGAGCCAGTAAGAGCTTAGGGGGCTCAGGGGAGCCAGGCAATGCTAATCCCCTTTAGAAGGATTGTGTTTGTTATGACAAGAATAAAACACCCTTCTCCAAACATCTCCCTTCAGATCCTTCTTTCACACAGTCCTCATGATATTTGTTCCTCCCCACCGCATGAGTGGCTCTGTCTCAGATAGCTAGATGTTGGGCCACTATTAAAGGAAAGTACAAAAGTCCATCTGGGAGGGAAAAGCCATTTTTCTCTTCTGTCCATCGTGGTGGTTGCTGGGTTTGCAGCTCCCCATCCCACCGGGTTAGCCTGGAAGCTCCTTGGGGCAAGGAACCAGAAAGCAGGTTGCTTTCCGAGGGCCCTGCAAACGGCTCTCTCTGTCTGCAATGCCTGTTGGCAGCCACGTGGGCACGCCGCCAGTCCCGGGCGTTCGGGGCCAAAGATGGGTTGTCCTTTTCCTGAGGCGCCCCAGGAAAGGCTGGCAGTGCCCATTCTGCAAGAGTTGGCATGCTACCGCCGTCGACAGGTGGGTGTGAGCGTCCCCACGGCCACACATCCCAGAAGAGGGCAAAGGCGGGCAGCTCGGCGAAGCAGCTGCTGCTACGAGCTGGGAGAGGAGGCGGAGGAGGGAGGGCCAGCCCGGCCGCCCTGCCTCTCCCCCCGCCTCCTTCCTCCTTCCCCGAGGGAGGGATCCGGTGTCACCCCTTCCACCGGCAGTGCAGCTGGTCCCCCGAGGCCGAGGCAAGGGACCAGAGGGGCTCCGGTTTCGCACCGGGCGTATTAATAGCAAGCAAGAAAGCAGCAGCCCATTCCGCGCTAAAAGCCCGGCCCGGCCCTGGGAAGGTAAGGCTAGCGGCACGGGACGCGGCGGCACGGGGTGGGCAGCCCGGGACTGACTGGCTGGCTGGCTGGGGGGAGGCGAAGCGCCGCCTTCAGGGGGAGCGATGTGCTGCTGCTCCGAACCGCGTACTGGGGCGTGCAAAAAAGCCGCGGGTAGGCGGTGGCGCGTCCCCACTTCGGACCCCCGGCGTCGGCGAATGCGCGCTTCGGGCAAGTCTTTACCTACCTTCCGGAATAGCAGGCACAAGCGCCCCACCTGTTAGCGGTGTGGGGGGAGTGCCATATTTGGGAATAGGGACGAATTATCGCTGGTCATCATCTCTGGCTCTCGCTTAGGCAAGGCAACTGGATAGCTTGAAGCACAAAGGCCAACCCTCCCCCCGCCATTAACAGGAATACAGACCCAGAGTTCTCTTGCCAGGCTCCATTGAAACGAGCCATGCTTTGCAGGGAGGCGTGCGCAGGGCCATTTCTCCATAGATAGTGCCCAAGACGGGGAGGGGTGAAATCCATGCATCTCGGCCACCCTTAACATTTTCTCCAAATACACCACCTCACCTCTGTTTCTAGCGCTCGCACTTTTTTCTCTACGAGCAGTGATAGGAAAGGGGCGTGATTCTGTATCCAAGGATTACCAGTAGTAAAAGGAGATCCAGCCATGGTTGCTGATCAGCTGGGTGTGGTTTCAAACTCCCCCCCCCTCCACTGCAGTCGATTCTAACCCCAAACAGTAAATCTTTTCAAGTTTCCTAGTCACTCTCCACCCCCAACAGAAGCCTACCCCCCTTCAAATAGCACATGGTGCGATTCAAGAATTGTAAGGGCACCAGACCTTCCCCTCTGCAAACAGCTGCAGCTCACAAGGGTGGCTCCAGGCAATTCCTTCGGAAACCACAGCCCTTTTTTGCCCACTGCCATATTTCGCTCCATCCTCAGCCATCTTGTGTAGCATGCACACATCTTCATTTGGGCAGTGTTCCACACAATGCAAGCTATGTCAATTTTTTTTTAAATCATGCTTTGTTTTCAATAATCAATGACAAATTCACATCTGCCCACACAAAGCATAGCAAGATACTGTCAAGTTGCTTTTTCCAATTGGCATGGCATTATGACATTGCCCTCTGATACTCACTCACTTGAGCTAGGGCAGTTGACTGCTTCCTCCAGGTTACCTCTTCCACCCTCAACTGTTCCGTCATTACACATTTCCAGTAGCCAGTACCTCACGTAGGAGTTAAAGCCCATCTGCAGCCCTGACCTTTAAATATAAGGCCAACCGCAACAGTAGATTGGCTGCTATCGAAAAGCATAAAAATGTCATTCAGTTTTTATAATAGTTTTACTTCCAGGGAGCTGACACAAAGTTGGAGATTTTGATTTCTGTCTCTGGCATCAAAATGTCTTGTCCGTTCCATACTCAATACTGAATTGTGGGCCCTTCAGTGCAGGAATTGGGGGGGGGCAGTGCATAAGTTCAATTTAGGGCTTTTATTTAAATAAAGATTCCTGTTTCAAAGCAGGTGGGCTACGTCCAATCTCACTGAGGATATTTGGCTTTCAGCCACAGCAGAGGTGTCACATTGAACCACAGTATTCATTTCTTCAGTGCTTGCTACGTGACTTTATGCAAACTACATTCTTTAACTCTCAGATCCCTAACTGCAATAATAGTGTGAATCATAACAGTGACCTACCTTCAAGGCTGTTGTAATGATTGCACAATAATGTACATGAAACTCAATATAAATGTTAAGTACTCATTACAGTCAACAGATACAAAATTTAGAGGGCACATTTTCAGCAAGATACCCACCTTGGAAAAAGATCCAATTCCCAACAGACACAAGAGAGACGTGTGGAGGAGTCATGGATATGTAGGAATTAAGGACAACGATTACACTTGCATATGTTTTCCTATTTTCCACTGGCAGTGTCTGAATTTTCCAAAGTGGAAGCTTTTCATACCTGGTGCCTCAAATACTATTATTTTTCTGCAAGCATTCTGTGGTATGTCTGGAAAGAACACAGCCACATTGGCCTGACTTCTAAGGTCTGACCATCTTGCACATTTTCCCAAGGTCCAAAGTCTGTTTCTAAGATCTGGTAATGCAAGCTGGGGTGGAATTTTCTGTCTATGCACCTAACTGCTAAAGGTGCCTGTTATATCATGCCTGGTCCTTTCCAGGAAGCGTTCTGTGGATTCTGCCTCTCTGTACCTTTCATACAGGACCTATTTGAAGTATTAGTCCTGTTGCTAAGGAGAAACACCCCCCTCCTTTCAAATGACATCATTCATACCTTATCCCACCCAGATTGGCTTTTCCCAAGCATTTTCAATGTTAAGATAACGTATGGTTCCAGTTTGCCCTCCCCTTTTCTCCTTGACAGATTTTCCTTATGAAAGGGCAGGACCCCCACATGGGCAGCACCAAGATTCATTTGGAACTTTAACAGAGAAATTTTCCCCTTGCTACCACGTTCTGCATAACTGATTGAGCACAAGGGAAGTCCACCACCTATTACCTTCCATGCCACTGCCCCCTTTTTTAAATGAACCTTAATCCCTTGAACTGTGTGGCTCAATATCTTAGAAGTAGCTTTTGTGATTACTTGAGATGCCTGGTAGCTCTGGTTTCCTAACTACCACCACACTTTTTAGTTTTACTGCAATGAAGCAGCTATTTCAGCTTTTAAGAAATGAAATCAAGATGTTCCTAACTGCTTAGAAAAGCTAGAGTGGTGATAAGCGATAAATATTAGGCTATGAGAGGATTGTTTAGAATAAGTGCCCTTTTAAGCCCAAGGTTCTATTACAGTACCATGTAGTTCCGGTCCATGGGGGGAGCTGTCTCCCAGGATGCTGTAGCTTTGATTTGCATCTCCCCCCCCCTTTTTTTTCTTCAGGGAAGCAATGGCAGATTCCGAGCCCTTTCTAGAACTGGACATTGTAGAAAACTCCTCAGCACTGGCTGCTGGGGATGCAATCATACCTTTAGAGCTTGATGGGGCTATTGTTCCTGAGACTCTGCACATAGATCCCATTGACGTATCAATCTCACAAGATACGGGGATCATCGGTAGCCCAGAAGAGCTGCAGGCAGCCACAGCAGGGCAGGAGCTGTATGTTGCACAGCCACAAGCTATGAGCATCGAGGAACTTGGTGAACGTTTTCAGGAGTGCATTGAAGCTGTTGAAGAGCTGGAGAGGGAGAGGGACCATCTTATCCAGGAACTTGTACTACTGCGGGAACCGGCCCTGGAGGAAATCAAGCAAGCCCACGAAGAAATCCTCGAAGCATACAGGTTGCATGCCAAGGTAGAGCTCGAAAGGGACAGCCTGAGGGATGAGATTCGGCAAGTAAAACGGAAGTTGTTCAGGGTGACGCGGGAATGTGTGGCATGCCAGTATCAGCTGGAAACCAGGAGACATGATGTGGCCCAGTTTGCTGTCTACCGAAAAGAACTGGAAAACAGGGTCAGCCAGCTCTCGGAGGAACTGTCCCAGCTGAGAGAGACTTGTGAGAAAGAGAAGGAACAGTTCAGCCAGCAACTGAAGGTCCCCAGGCGCCGAAGGGACAGCTGCTATCTCCGGGAGAGCAGGCGGCTTTCCATGGAGTTTGAGAGCTTTGTGTCAGAGAGTCGCCAGAGCCTAGAAGAACAGTATGAGCCCAAGCTGATGCGTCTCTTGGAACGCAGAGAAGCCAGCAGTAAGGCTTTGCAAAAGACACAGGGTGAGATCCACAGACTGAAAGAAAGTCTGCGACCACTGCAGGGAGAAGTCAGCAAGCTACGGCTGCAGAACAGAAACCTGGAGGAACAGATTCTGCTAATTAAGCAAAAACGTGATGAAGAAGTCCTTCAGTACAGGGTATGATTTGTAGGCTTACCTGCAGGTTGCTATAACATCTATGATAAAAATGCTGCACAGAATTCAGAATCTCTGATTTACGGAGTAGGCTTTGACCCAGCCAACCACGGATCTCTCTTTACTTGCTGCCCATATTTAAAAAAACTCTTCCAGTATTTTTTTTAAAAAAAAAACATTGCAAAGGCAAGCTAGAGTAGAACCCTTTTTTACTGATAGGAGATTAAGTGTGTGTGCAAGTGGGAGGGAACACTCCCTCACTTGAAATCCTAAATTATACAGTCTAGCAAGAGATGTACCATGTATTACCTGTTCTTGATTTCTGAATCAGAAATCAACATGGAAAATGTTCTCTCACAGTCTTGAATCTTTGTTCAAATTGGCTAGCCTTTGACAAAATTTGTACTCCTGTTCAAAATGTATTTGTCCCACTGAGCCCAATGGGCTCAAGTAAGCCTAAGGTTGCCATCTTATGCACACTTGATTGGATGTAAGCCTGATTTAATTCAGTGGGAATAGGGCCCAATTTATACATGACACTGACACGACAATAGAGCTTCCATGTATGAGTTCAGGGTCTTAATTAGAGGGCGCTTCAACTCATGTACTCTAGCTATACCTTCTTATTTAGCATGACAAAATCCACAAGGCTACTGAGCTCCAGTATGCAAACTATGCACTTGTAGCTTTTTTTAATAAGGTGTCCAGTTAAGCACACAGTGTCGGGGTGCGCTTTGTGACACACAGGACAGGAGTGGGACACATTAAGCCCAGGAGAAATGTTTTTTTTTGGCTGCCTGTGGGAGCCAGTTGGCGACACAGAACCCAAAGGCACTACATTGCATTAAGAAAAGAAGTATTAAGTATGTATTTTTAATAGCAAGCAAAATAGGTATCTTATAAACAATGATAGCAGGATCCTAACACTGGCAACTTCTGTGTTCAGCGGCAGCCTCTTTCGCAACACCATAGAGACACACCAGTGACCCCTCTTGTGTGTTTCCAGAGGGACCAGATATTGAATCAGATATCTTTTTGACCTGACCAGCGAATGCTTCTATGTTAGGATACCATTTTGAAAAGCAAGTGCTGTTCTAATAAAATCAAAACCTCTTGTGAATGGCCCAGAATCCCAGGACTGAGCAAGAAGCTGGCCTAGCTAGCATCTACTGCTTACCACACATGGTGCAACAATCTCAACTCCCATGCAAATCACCAGTCTTTGCAGCTGCCACCACCATCCATGGCATGCATCACACCTCCTTTCACAGAGGTTATTTGTATTTTATTTATTAGATTTTTTTGGTAGTTACTGCTCACCCAAGGGTCTCACGGCGACTTACAACATTCAACACTATAACAATTTAGAAATCAGCATAAAAACAAGTAATAGATAGTGCAGAAAATCCACTAAAGTAGCTGGCTCAACACCATACCGGTTAGGAACAGCCCAAAAACATCTGGTATTTTTTTATTTATAGAGGCTAGTAGAAAACGTCAAACTTTAAAATGGTTTGCTTCTCCACTAGTTTTTACAAGAAGAGAAGCAGTGTGAGCTGATAGGCACAAAACCCATTTCAGGGTGTTCGTTGTCTTTCCACCAGCTCTTCTCTTTCTTCTTCTTCCCAGGTAAGGAAGATTCAGGAGCTGGGTTCTAGGAAACCCTCTCCTCTCTCACACTGCTGGACATTCAGCAGGTTTTCACAAGTGTGCAGGAGGGAAACGGATGCTGCAGGGACTATGAGAAGGCACCCACTGGCATCTCCCTTTAATTTCTTCTTCAAGTCAAATCCCTGAGGAGGCTCTTGCATTTTCCATCCCCTTCTCACATTGCAGGGGGGAAAACAGAGAGGACTGTTTCCCCCCAGCTGTTCTGTTTTCCTCTTCCCTGAGCTTTACTTTAAGCCCTGTGATTAGAGAGCTCCCTGGAACTACACAAATAGATGCTTATTTTTGTGCTCAGGCAGGCAGGCAAAGGTCCTCTGCGAAGGAGAGGCCTATCAGGCATTCAGCCAAATAGAACCCCCCTTCCCTCCTCCCACCAGCTCCGAGACTGAGATAATATGGGTGTCAGCAGGGCTTAATTTGAGCCAGTCTTCTGCTGCAGCATATTTTCAAGACCAGCCAGGCCCAGGTCCTACAATATTTGAAGTATTAAAACATAGAAGCGATCATGCTTTTCCTTCTACTCCCAATCCCAGGCTGTAATATTGACAACTCTATCAGGCTTCTGCAGAGACTTTTTGCAAATTAGACATCATGTATCAGCCACAGAAATATCAGAATTGAAAACTTCATTACAGTTGGCCGGGGTTGAATGTTTAGATGAAGATGGGCCCAACAACCTGGGGTTGTAGTTGGCACCAAATAGGGATTTGTAGGCTTGTTAACCAGAATTTGCAGTTCTGACTTGCTGTGATGTCCAAATACACAAGCCACTTTGTTGAGTACCATCATCCCTTGCAATTGGTTTGACTACCACCAGGGGAGTAAAAAGAATCGCATTCCAGTGCTGTCCTTGTATTGAGTCCACCCCTCCTGACCAGCTCCCGCTTTTCCTACCCTTTCCCCTGTATTTTGCTCTAGCTCCTGCTTTTCCTTTCCGCACCCTTGGTGGC
Source organism: Eublepharis macularius (assembly GCF_028583425.1). Classification (NCBI taxonomy): domain Eukaryota; kingdom Metazoa; phylum Chordata; class Lepidosauria; order Squamata; family Eublepharidae; genus Eublepharis; species Eublepharis macularius. The sequence goes on along the minus strand of NC_072804.1, from coordinate 37,381,176 downwards.
TTCCACTGAGCTTCCTTCCTATTTTTCTCCTTCTACTCCTCACCTCTCTAAGGTGCTTTTCCTTCCCTCCTTGATCTGTCCATCTTCCTTGCATCTGAACTCTCCTCACACTTTCACCACACCTTCACCTCTTTTTGTGTGTTTTTGCTGGTCTGGTAGCAAAGGTATTCTTATGCAAGCCAGACCAGTAAGGCACTCTGTAGTTCTTTTCGGCACAGTATGTGCAAGCACAGATGTTACTAGTCCCATCTTGGCTCTTAACCCCCCCTTTTTTTTAACATTTTGAAGAATTTTTTTTGCAAACCTGGGGTTTCCCTGGAGTTTGCAGAAAAATCTATTTTTGGATCTGCAGGACAAAGTCATCCATCAGTGTCCTTCCTGCTGAGTGGTTACAAAGAGGCAAGAAGCAAATAAAAAAGGGTTGACATCTAACTAGGATTTGTAGACTAATGTCAGTTTGTTGCCCCAACTAGTTTATTATTCTGGATGCAGCTAATTAAAGTTTTAAAATGCAAGTTTTCAAGCCATTCTAGGTTGTTTAATAAGCAAAGATGCTTAGAAAAAACTCAAGAAACATATCTGAGGCTCCAAGGTCCAAAGTAACTGACTTCCAACAAACTTGCTCTGAGGAGACTTTGGTTTACTATTGCAAACCTGCCACAAATGATACTGGCATTCATCCACTGCAGCCAACCACAACCAAGCCCATCGGATTTTTTTTTGAAAAACAGGTTCCTAAGCTCCCATCTTAATAATAGAAAAAGCTTTAAAAGCTGAAAACTACATACCAAAAATGGAGAAACCGATACTCACAGAGAACATACAGTGCAGATTTTTTTTTTAAACACCCTTTACCTGTGCTGGTTATCAACCACAAAGATCTCTTTTATAATCTGCCTATTTTAGCAAGCAAAAACAAGTAGCATTGCTGTGGCTTTCAAGATCCCAGCCACACTGCTTCAGCATATCAAGGATATCAAGAACCCTCTACAGAGCTACTCCTGTGTCATGCCCTGTCTAGTTCAACTAAAAATTGGTGGCCGAGGTTTTGGATTCTCTTCAGAAAAGTATTCCATGCTTATGCTACTAAAACACATTCATTTACAATCTCCAACTCTAAAACAGCAGAGAATATAGGAAGTATAGTAAGAGAAAGACCCAAGATCTGGGAAATAAGCACCGAATCACTTTAACAAAACCAAAAGTTATATGTAGGCAGCATCTATTATATCCCATGCAGATACAGAATTCACCATTTCAGATTCTCATTTTTTCCTAGCACAAATAAAGATGGTGTAAATGGCCCCAGGGCCAGGGGCCACACATCCCTCTGGGGATGTGCCCTCTCCAGCTAGTGTTCTCAAAGACAAGTTAACACCCAAGAAATACAGAGCCAGAAATACAGAGGTTATACTTTAATGGTTTAGCTTATTTACAATAGCCAGTGCCAGAAGTTAGCAGTCACCCTGTAGGTAATCCTGCCAATTCACTCATCATATCCACTTGTTTCCACCGAATCTAGGTCTACTATCTCACCAAGTCCTTGTAGCTCCTGCCTCAGACCACTGCACCCTTCCTTGCAGGGTTAAGCCATAAGGCAGCTAGACTGCCCAGCTCTGGGGTGTTACTTGATGCATCCTTGGCCAGGAATGTCGCCTTTCTAGTCTGTGAGACACCTGAGTCCAGGTGGCCCCAGTCACCTCCTGTAGCTGAGGCCTTTTATCCTCCTTTTATACACTCCCAGTTCTCCCCCCTCCCCCCACTGTGCCTTCTCCTGACTAGGTCTTTTCTCCCAAGCAGACCCTTATTTTCACCTCCAAGGAGGAGCTAGAAATAGCTGTCGTTCCTCCAATGCTCCTGCAGACATAGCAGGGCCCTTCCCTTGGCTTTGTAGCTATGCTGCTGGCGGACTTAGGGCTGTTCCTGTTCCACCCCTTTCCCCCCAGTGCTAGTGTTCCTAGGGCTTTGACATACGGGCTTAAAGTGGTAGGCAAAATCTTTAAAAGCTCCAGAGAACTGTTAAGGAGTTCCTTTGGTCTGGGGACTGAAACCTCAACAGTCCATGTGACTTCTCCATTCTCACAGCCAGCAGAAGCAAAATAAATTAAAACAAATAAAGAAATATGAATAGATCACGAATAAAATAACACAAATAAAGTACTGCATAGGCACATAGCTCCCTTGGTGCAGTGTATTAGTCAAGGAGCACAGGAACTACTCCCCCCCCCCACACACACACAAATGGAAATGTCCATTTTGACAAGAAAATGCAACTTCCCAAACAGCAGTTAAAATAATGTAGCCACATTGGCCTTGATCACAAAACCAGGAAGCAGAGGCCTATTACCTTCCTCAGCTGTTTTGAAGCTCTCATTACTGCTGCTTTTCCCTGTCTGCAGGAGCAGGTGGAAGAGATGGAAGAAAGGCTGAGAGAGTTGAAGAATGGAGCCCAACTTCAGGAGCGCAAGAATAAAGAATTGGAGGAGCTGAAGGCCAGCTTACATCAGGAGCTATCTATTTACAAGTAGGTTTATTAAAATATTTCCCATCTTTTGATTTTATAAACTCAAGGTAGATTAATTAGTGCAGGTGTCCAGAATCCCCACGCATATGCATTTTTCATGACTATAACTGTTCTGCTCTACATTTGTATACTGGCTAGAACAGTTCAGCCTTTAGATGGTTAAACAATAACAACCTTTTTAGTTAAGCAGCTACCTTTCTTTTTTCCACCACAACAACCTCATAGGTTGGCTCCTGAAGATTGATTCCACTAACAGTGCTCTCCTCTGGTGCAGGGAGCTTTCTACTGACCCAGCGCCACTATTAGTGGAGGATCCACAGGATCTGATGAAGTATTTGCAGTACAGCCTTACAACACTTTTAGCTCCTATCTGTAGAGAAGTCATCCGAGTTGTCTTCAGGCAACTTTTCTCCTAACAGAGAGCTATTAAAATCTAAGTTGTGCTCATGAATTGTTATGTCCTGGAGCAACTGATGACCCAGTTTCAATCCTTACAGAGACTGCTTAGAAATATATGGACAGCTCTTCAAGTCAGAAGCAAACCAGGACAAAGACTGAAATTTGAAACCATGGACTTTTTTATAAACATACTTAAAAATGCTGTCTCATTAGTGAGAATGACAGAAGCAGACCTGAATTCTAATACCAACAACAGACAAGACTTCTAAATGATGGTTTGCATCCTCGACTATCATGAAAGGAGTTTTGAATGAACTTCTGGTTTTGTACTTGCACTGGACTGATTGCCTATTGATATGCATTACACACATTTTGAAGCTGAAATTGATACAAAATCAATGTTCCAGTAAGTATACAAACTGATACTGGTGTTCTGTATAAAAAGCTATTTGAGAATGAGTAATTTAGCTCTTCAAGGCATCTGCCTATAACGTTGACATGTTATTGAAAGGAAGTAGAAGTAAAACCTTAATTTTTTTTTAAATACAAAAGAACAAGTTCAGCGTGACTAAAATCTATTTACCATGGCTGTGCTGGCCCAAAATCTGAAGGCACCATCACTAGCAGTCTGCTGCCTGAGCTGAAGCAGTTATGTCTCCCCCTGCTGTAACTCCCAGCCATGGTAGGAGCTGAAAGAACATGACTCTGAAACTCAACAGAAAGCCCTCCCTTCCTTGCAACTCTACAGGCATGAGGCAGAGGACCTGCAAAGTCCAACAGCTTCCTAGTACTTCAGATATTGCTAAGACAGTGGCTTCACATTTCCCCACCATTTTTAAGACTGTGGCATTACTGTTATCTGACACCAAACTTGCAGCCAACCCAAATACTCACAGGGACAGAACACAGCATTTAAAAGCTCAACCCACCCAAAAGTTTCCCTTTTCCCCACAACAAAGAAGGAAGAAAACCCAAGAAGCCTGGCTCCACTAAGGGCACTGAATGCCTTCAAGATTCTGTAAAGTAACAAGGCTCATTCACAAAGTTCTTTGGGGAACCTGTTTCAAACTACCTTAGCAAAAGACACAATCAATCCAAGTTTAAAATAGGTCTCAACAAGGACCTATAGGAATCATCCCTGAGCTAGAGAAGCAGAGTGGTCCCCAAATTTGCCCAAGAAGCAAACTTCTGAACAGTATTTATCAAAGACACTTTCTGCTGCCAGTTGCTTGCAATGAACAGAGTCCCTAAGGTTTTTTTTATGGCACATGAAATTCTTGCAATAGGTAATGCTAACATCCCTCAACATGTCAACATCATTATGTTCCTCAAATGCCCACTGGAACAGAAGCACTGGTATCTCACATTACGCTTTTAATCTTCAGCTTTCTCCATTTTTAATCCCACCTCCTGTTTCAAAATGATCCAGAACATTCCTTTCACCAGCAGAACCATAATTCATTAGAATAATTTAAAATTAAAGAAAGAAACATCACATCTACATAGAAAACCAAATTTATTTTGTTTGAAGCAGTTGCAGGGGCTGCTGGTGGAACAGTTTATCCTCACAGGAGAAGTGTTGACACAAGGGGAAGAGCAAGTCATTCATATGTTAATCTGTTTTTTTAATACAGATACCACCTACCACTGCGTATTTCCAGATACCTGGACGTGCCATCTGTGGTACACCACTCAACAGAAACAAATTTCTTTTAACAACTTGGTGGTCCCCCAAGACAAACACCAAAACATTTTACAGAAAGTAGAGGAAAGATGTAACATTAAAACACAGTTTAACAAAGTGATGTGCAGATATGATCTACCATATTCATATCCACATCCTGAGATGCCCCATCCAAAAAAGCACTGAAAGACCAAGGTGTGAACAGGGGAAACTCAGGGAGTAATTAAAACAACAGAACTGCACCTCAGTCACTGATAGTAGCTCACCTCTCTAAAATCTATATTGTAGAAGAGGCAAAAGAGTGCACGTACTGGCTCAACCAACATTTGGGGAGGAAAGTGGTCAAAGCCACTGTGTGATACTACCTCGTGTCACACCAACCCCTCAACAGCAACTGTCCACTTTCTGGATTAGAAATAAGCTTCATGGACTGTATCTACAGATGGGTTGTTGAATGCAGTGCCTGTCTCTCTCAAGCACCAGTGCTGACAATTCAGGAAAACGGGGAGGACAACAGGAAGGGGAAAAAGAACAAGAAAATGACCAGACATCTAGGACCCTTGGCCTTCTGGATCCACACTTCCTTCAGGATCTTCATCGTTATATATGTTCTCTGCCTACAAAGAGAGAGGGGAAGTTAGGTTTGCTTGGTCAATAAGCAATTTCCCATTTTGAGGGAAATTTCTAAGAAATGCAGTCTCAAATAGCATTCTAATGAATACAGAATGACCGCAAAACAGTGATAATTTTACACATCGGTCAGACATAAAGATTAAACTATTCCTCTACTCTAGTACTTCTGTTACTGCAAAGAGCCCGCCTTCTTGCAAGATGCAATGAAAACTGCATGTAATCCCAACTACAGTAGTACCAGCATGGAATGATTTTGATTTAACGTATTTCTAAAAACACACATACATAGTATAACTTCTCACATCTTAGAACTATAAACATGCATCATAGGGCATGAATGGGGGGAAGTGGGGGGGGACTACAAACAGCTGAGAAGAACTGGGAAAGCCTGATGTTCAGCTTAAAACAGTGGACAGTCACACTTTTTGTAGCCAGTGCCCACCCAAGAAGTCAACCAATCAAATACTTACCATTTGCCAGACTTGCATGATATTGTCTTCTGATACAGAACAAATTACCCATGGTTCATTGGGATTCCAGGAGAAATCAGATATCTTTGCAGTGTGACCACCATGAATAAACTGCCATTATAAACGAGAGAGAGGACTGTCACTGAACGATCCAATAATCCATCAACAGCTGGGTCACAAAAACTTTTTTGAAAACCTTAGCAGCCAGTATCAGGATGACCAAAATAACTAGCTAACATGAGAGTCACCAGTCTCCAAATAATGTCTAAAAATCAACAAGCAGCTTTGTAAAGAATAAAATTCTTTGTAGATTCTAATGTAGATTCTGAAATTAAAGAATCAGCTCTGCTTTGATGCTAATCACATTGTTTTTAAAATACAGGGTCCAAGATCAGTAAATTTGGTCAATATTACAACTCCTTACTATCTCCCCATCTCTCTCTCATACCCAGCCCTGCAAATTGCAACCCTTGATTAATTCACAGCACCAAGAGATACCAACAAAACTGAAAGGAGGCCAGGAAAGCTTCTTTGTACTCTGCACTCAGAAAAAGCCTTCCAGTTTCTTGGACATATTTAATTAATTTAATTTATTATATTTATATTCTGCCCTCCCCACTTTCACAGGCTCGGGGCAGATATATATAGAGATCAGGTAGAGTTGGCAATGAAAGGGAACCATTTACTTGTGGTTCTCAGAAAGGAACAAGGAAAAGTAATTGTGGGAAACAAAGCAAAGCACACGTGCTATTTGCAAGGCATGCTGCGTTCCTGCTTAGGTTTGAGCAGTCCAGGTGTCCCAGCTGCCAGTCTCTCATTTAGACACCATGCCCAATAAAAATGGTAGCATTTGTTTACCAGCTGCCTTGAGCAGACACAAAAAGGAGGGATGAACATTTCAAAATAAAAAATAAACGCACCAAAAGCTCGGGTGGACCATCTTCTGCATCTTCAGGAGACTGTTCTTCCCCAATTTTGCTGAAACATAAGACAATAAATTGGGGACACAAGGAAAGTATTTCTAGCAAAACTCTACATATACAAAGCACCACACCCAGAGACTCACCTTAAGTCCCAGACGTTTAGCCTGCGATCAGTTCCACTAGAGGCCAAAATAGTTTCGTTATGTGGGGACCACTGGACCTGTATACATCAGGGTGATATAAAGAACATTAAACCACCTCATTATCTTGCTTTTACACAATTCAAAACTGTACACAGAAACTAACCAGCTGCTCCTATCTTTTCTCTTTGATGCTGGCTTTCTCCTCTTGAAAACTGTTCTATTCAATACAGTACAGTGGTTGACCATCATCAGTTGTAACTACTGAACAGAAATACCCATCCTATTTTGGTTACAAGATTAACCTTTATTTTTTCCATGCACATTTCATAAAGCCAGCATGTTCTCTTATGTCACCTAAATCTTCATTAAAATATGTCTACCTTCTTCCTCTGAAAGCAAGTTTATTCTAAATGTTTTAGAAGACCTCAAATCAAACAGCTATTGTGAACTCCAAAGACCCCCTCTTCACAGTACACCTTACAGAAGGCATGGCCATGAAAATGCAGCCAAGTTATCACACAAACACAAGCAAAAAAAAGCCTGATTTTCAGCCTTTACCTTAAATAGTACAACCAGTACCACACCCTCTTAAAGTTGCTGTCTTGTCAAACATGTTATCAGAAAAAGACATCCCATGATATTACGCTATAGATTACCTGAAATATTTCATCTTTGTGGGATTCAAAAGAGTGCAGCTTCAGTTTCAGATTTCTCAGATCCCACAATGCAACAGTCTGACCAAAAAAATCAGAAAAATCAGAACATTAATTTCTGGTTCAGTATACAACAGAAGAGCCCAAGGGCACCCATCGCAACTGTTTCCCATACCCCAAAAGCTCATCCCCCCTTGTACATACATGAATTTAGCAATGCTTTGTGAGCTCTGGATTAATACCTTATCAGCTGATCCTGTGGCTAAGATGAATTCACTATAAGGATTGAAAGACAGGCAGTTCACTTCAGCAGTGTGAGCATCTACAGAGTGGCTTGGCTTGGAAGTATTGTTCGACCGGGTGTCCCAGCTATAAATAAGAATTCAGGATAAGAATTCAGGATGAGAAGAACCCTTCTGATGGATGGACAGATATACTAGTCACAATAAGAGCTATTAACACCTAACCCACCCACCCCCTTTTTAACAGATAAGTATAATTCAGTTTAATGAAAGTATTGCTTTGCTTACATCATGAGTTTCTGATCATCAGCAACAGATCCAAACAGAGATTCATGGAGCAAATGCCAGGAAACATCTTCCACCACAGCTGTATGACCTGTAAAGATGGTCTTGGCATCCACCACCTTCCCTTCCTTTGGAACAGCACTTATGTCCCACAAGCAGATAGTCTTAGAAAGGGTGAAGGGGGAAAAAACAGTCATATAAGAAATATAATTTATTTGGTATTTGATACCCAGAGCTCGTATGCATATATCACTTACATGATCATCAGATGCGCTAAGCAAATGACCACTGAGGTTTGGGTTCCATGACAGGCCATAGCCTTCTTTTTGATGCCCCCGAAGACGAAGATCTGGATTACACTCACCAGAAGGATCTGCAAAAAGGACATATTAGCAGTCTTTTAAACTCACCCATGCAGCATTACAGAACTGCAGGTGATTACTGAGTGTGAACATACAAAAGAGTTCTCATTTCAGGCCCTAGTAATCAGACCTGTGCAGACACACTGATTTCAGTAGCCTACATTATTTTTGTTTGACTATATATTGTTTTCCTTAATAAATCTTACATTTTGTTTAGCAATTGCTTTGCTCCAAAGATGCTCCAAGCTAATAACAGACTTTAATTACTTGAAAACATGTTATTCTTTATGTAACAGTGGGAAATTGTGACTGTTTAGAATACCACTTAATGTAAATAAGGACTGCATGCATGAGGCTATATTTTACTCCAAATTACTGAGAATCCCAGGAACTCCCACCCAGCTTGGATACTGTGGAAAAATTTGGACAGTGGCAGCTGCCCTACATCTAAGGCAAATACCTGGCTTAGATGGATGCTTGGTATAATCAAACACAAGTACATCACTGGATGGAGTCTTTGTGGCAATAATGCATGGATTCTGGGGCATGTAGCGTGCTCTATTCACTTCTCCTTCATGATTGATCTTTATTTCAATTTCAATTTTACCGCTAACAGAGCCAAAGCCTCCAAACTCTGAAAATAAAAAGACAGCCGTCACATCTACACTATTCAAATAATTCAAACTAGAAGCCAGAACTTTAGGATCAAGAATATCAGCAGATGCTTCTAAATCTGAAGGGGAAAAAACAATTAAATTTCGGGAGTAAGATAAAAGCAGAACCAACTATGGAAAAACAAAACATTACTCTTCCAGATTATCTCTAGAAATGAGATACTAGAAGATTTTCCTAATCAACATCCCAGAACCACCACCTAACAGCATTATTTACAAAAGTTCTATATTTCTTTTGATTTAGAATTTATAAAGCTGTGTGCATAAAAAAAACCTTAAAGACACAAAATGATAAATCATTCGACAGAAGTAATTGCACACACTGCGAATGAACCAGGAGATGCAATTACAAGCACTAAATCACATCATAAGTTCTTTTTATCACATACAGAATAGTCTTTGAGCCACAAAACATAAGTGTGTCTAAGGTTCCAGAAAACACATTTACTGAAAACAACAAATGTAGCAGCCCATTTTTCCATTTAGATTTTCCCCAGCTTCAAAGTAACAGATTCCACTGAAATCCAAGGCTCATTAATTCAACAATAAGGGCAAATATTGCCAAAATAACTGAAGTGGACATTTGTTTCCATTTTATTCACTTACCTCCTTTCTCACTATCATAGTGTGAGGCATCAAACTGTGCATCGTCATTAGGGAGTTGCACACTGGCTATCACAAGGTGGTTTTGTTCATCAGAGGTATGAGTCCCAAGAACTAGCCGATGAATACTGAAGTCTTTTCCTTCAGGCCTGTGATGCCATAAAAAAGTATCACATGATAAAGTCAAATAAGAAGATTTTTAATTTTTTTAAGCTGTGACTGATTCATTATGGACCCTGATCCTGTCATTCATGCAAATAAGAACACCCCTATTCCTATACCCTCAACATTTTAGACTGGAGTCAATTTCAGTTACTTGCCCAATGACAGTAATAGGGATATTATAAGCAAGCAGAAAAATTGACACCCCATGAAACTGCACCATTTCTTCAATTTATATTTTTCTCAGTTTTGCAGAACAGCTCCATCAGCTCAAGAACACAACCAAAAAAGGAGGAAGGGATAATATTAACTTTCAAATCTCTATTTTTCCTCTCAGGGTGGAAGGGCAAGTAAAAAATCTTAAATACAGATGTCACCTTAAAATACATGCCCTGTCATTATTTAATCTATTTAAGGTATTTTTGTATCCTGCCTTTCCAGGATGCTCATAGTAACAACATTATTAATTTGACAAGAGTTGTTCATCTGCTGAAAAAAAAATAGGAAATACTAACAGATAGTTATGACAGGCAATACTTTTGCTCCTCTGAATGAGGAAAGCTGAGAGAGAATTACCTGGTTACATCAGGAAGCCACTGAGCAGTCAAGCTGGGCCACTCCAAAGCATGGGTCATTACAAGATCATAAAGGAAGGGAGTGTTTTTTTTCCATATTTTATATTCTTCATTGATAACACGTTCTTCCACAGCATCATCAAAGGCAGCTAGCAATTGTACAAGAACGCGTAGGTTTAACACAAATAAGCTTGAAAGATGATAGTCCTATGCACAGAAGTCACCTGTCGCTCAGCAGAAGACATTTACCATTTGGGGGGTACATGAGGATTCAGACCGTTATTTTCAAGAGTTTTCCTATGCCTTAAAATGTACTGCTAAGAACAATCAACTTTCTCATAAAACGATGGAGCCCCGACCTAGAAAGCACAGCACGACTACCAATCTGGCACTGTAGAACTGTAGTTGGACATAAGAGAAAATACCATACTTTTCTTTAGAACAGCAGGAAGTTATTTGTACTAGGCTAACAGTACCTCAGTTTGACAACTGCATCATATCCTATAAAAAAGAGGACATGGAATTCCATACACATTTTCTTCAGACAGGATGCAGAAAAGCAGCCCTTCCCCCTCACAAGCAATTAGTGTTATCTGAGTTGTGCATTTTTTATAAATTATGTTGAAGCTACACTGATGGTGTCATACACCAACAAATCTTCAGCTGGGAGGTCTCGAATTCTACTGATCACCCTCAGCTAAGAACTACATGATCTGCTTAAAGAATCTGGCTCTCAGCCTCAGCTACAGTGCAGAGATGAGTAAAACTGGCCAGAAAAGGATTGTAAGAATGATAATTTTATAATTATAAAAATTACCTATGAAGCAGGCTACATCACTGGCCTACCTTACATGGCTGTTGTACCTCACCCAAGAGTTCACTACCGTAGTATTTAAATGCACACTGATTAGGACAACAGATATGTACTGTGTTCAATGCTTTATTTCAGACTTCTATAATCCTAGCCCTATCATCTTGCTTATGAGATGCCTAGTTCTATCAATTGCATCGATTTACAACGTGCAATTTCACCTTGGGTCTCAGTGACTAAAGACAGGCTGTAAATAAAATAACGAATAAAATACTCAAGAAATATGCCACGGAAATGGCCTGTTCTTGAGGAGTCCCACACTTGTTTGCGCTCGCTTTTTAAAGTTTTTATTTATTTATATTTACGTTATTTGCAGCCCGCCTTTCTCACTGAGACTCAAGGCCGGTTACACAGTGTAAGCCAGTTCAGTCAATTTCAGAGACATTTCAATAAATAATGTAATGGGGTATATACGTGCAAATCTGCAAAGATTTAAGACCAGTAAAAGTCCAATACAGAAATGCTGAAACAGAGCATAAGCACCACGTCGCGCTGAGTAATTCACCCGGTGAAGCAACTCCCTTCACCTGTTGCATTAGCTACCAAGCTGTTGCTATATAAAAAAAAAAAAGCAAAGCTATGGAGAAAGGAATGGCCCGGCCGTTGCCCACCTGAGCTGCCGGGCAGCCCTCCCCACCTCATGCCTGCCACAGCCTCCGGAGGCCCGAAAGAAGGGAGTCAAAAGCGATGCCGCTACAGAGACGCACCTGATTGGGCGGCTCCGCTCCCCGAGGGGGCGGGGCTAAGAATTGGGCAGTGGTGATTGGATAAGACGTTACCCACCAGGGCCCGCGCACGAGAAGGGGGAGGAACGAGGCCTAGCACAGCCTCGCCTCAGTGGCGCCCACTTCGCTTACCTTCTTTATCCGCCATGATGGGGACTCTCTTCCGCAGCGCAGGCAATATAACGCTGCCGACGTTACGACTGAATGCCGATTTTATTTTTACCTCAGGAGTCGTTCTGCCAACCGTCGTTTTACCTCCCCGAACTCCCGCGCCTCAGCGGACGCCGCCACTCTATTGTTTCACCGAGCGCTTTTTTCACCACTTGGAAATTCACCTCACTGCAACTGCGCGAGAGGGTTCGCGCCAACGCCAACCAATCACGGAGCCGCTGCTGGGGCCTCCTTCGCCAATCACGAGCTCTCAACGAGAGCAAAGGGGTGGAGTCGAATAGGCGACCTCCAGAGTGAGGTGCCCATGCGCTTTCCCGCCCAGCGAGGAGGAAGGAGGGCACCTCTTAGCCTGAAGCTTCCCTGTGTGCCGCCATTTTCCTCCTTTCGGGCCCAGACGTTGTCGCTTGCTTCAGTTGCCAACCTCCAGGTGGCGCCTGGAGTCCTGAAATTATAATTTATTTCCACAGCACAGAGACCAACTTCCCTGAAGAAAATGGCTGCTTTGCTGGGTCTCTTATACCCCCCTGATGTTCCTTCCCAAACCCTCCCCAGGCTGGCTTCAACCCAAACCTCCAGGAATTTCCCAGCCCAAAGTTCACAACCCTAGCTGGTTCAGTCCTTCCTCTGTAAAATGAAGGGAACAAAGAGCTCTGCTTTACACTAGGACGAAATAAAACTTCCTAAGTGCTTAGTTGCAGAGGAGTTAGCCGTGTTAGTCTGTGGTAGCAAAATCAAAAAGAGTCCAGTAGCACCTTTAAGACTAACCAATTTTATTGTAGCATAAGCTTTCGAGAATCAAGTTCTCTTCGTCAGATGCATGATACAGAAACTTTGACCAGTTTCTGTATCATGCATCTGACGAAGAGAACTTGATTTTCGAAAGCTTATGCTACAATAAAATTGATAAGTGCTTACTATGTGTGTTCCTATCCTCCATATGTCAAAGGCTACAAGGAGGGTGGCATAAAGATTTATACATACAATTATTCATAGTGTCGACAAAACGATGAGAGAATTTGGTATTCGGGGACAGCTGATGAACCCGACGGGTGGAACATTCAAGCCTGGCAACATCTGTATTTTATTCACTTCCTCTTTAATCTACCTTTCTCCTTGAGAGTAAATGAGGATTGCACAAGTTGAAAACAGCAATAACTTAATTTTTTAATTTTTACTTCATTTATATCTCTCCTCAGTGGAAGCTGCTGACATCATTCTCCTGTTCTCTATTTCGCTCCTCACAACAACCCTGTGAGGTAGGTTAGGCTAAGAGTATGTGGCTGGCCCACGATCACTCAGCAAGGTTCCATGGCAGAGAGGATCACTCTAGTTCCTAGTCTGTCATTCTAGCCACTACAGTACACTGGCTGTCAATGAGAGCTTTGTATATGTCTACGGGTAACAGATCGTGGCGAGAATCTGGTGTCCATGGTGTGTGTGCTCGAGGGGAACGGGGGGGGGGGGCGTAAAAATTTTTTAAGGTGGCTGTTCCTTTAAATCTGGGCATCTGCCGCTGCGAACTTCCCTGAAGCCGAGGCCATTTTTCCCCACCTCCTTTTGCAAAGGAGGAAGCGACTCCAGCCATGGCAGACGATCGGCGTGACTATAACCTGACCCAGGCGCAAGAAGGCATCAAAGCCAAGTACCCTCCTATCCACATGAAATACGAGTGTGAGTGTCTCCACGGTGGCTCGAACACGAAGGCTACAGAGGCGGAGGGGGATCGGGCGCCTTTGGTGGGAGTCCGACCGCTTTCCCAAACACGGGCGTGGGCTAGGGAGGAGGGCTAGGGAGGAGGTGGCCAGCAGGAATTGCCGGAGCAACCCGTGCTTCTTGCGAAGGCGCAGAAGGAGAGCGAAGGCTTTAAGACTCAACCCAGATGCGAGCCCAGCCCCCTGAGGGTCATTGCTAGAGAGGAGGGTTGCTTTTCGGCTTGGTTCCCTCTTGCAAAGACGCCAGCCCGCCCCGCTTATAGATATGCACTGTAGGCTCCTTGGGACAGAGGCCTTGGCTGTATTGGCTGGCACTCCCCGGGAAGAGCCGAGCAATTGGGGGAGAGGGTCGCTGGGAAAGAAGCGCTCTGGTTCGGGTCGCTCGTTAGCTACCCCGTTCTCCAGTCTGCTTTTGAAGAGGCCCAAATGATCTCATTCTCCCTTTGTTTCAATCCCCGTTTAGATTTGGATCATACAGCTGATGTGCAGTAAGTATGGATTTCCTGGAAAGCTTTCTAGGGGAGAGAGGGAAGGAATCTATCTATTTTTAAATATTCCTCTTTCTCACTTCTACAGTCCAGTTTTCCACTCTTGGGAAGACATTTCCATGTGCCACTTTTCAACCATTGCATTCATAGTTGTTAATATTGTTTATTTTGATTTATGTTTTTGTATGCTTTTTAATTGGAATCTTATGATGAGGGATCAAAATCAAAAAGAGTCCAGTAGCACCTTTAAGACTAACCAATTTTATGGATGTTTCAGTATTGTGAACTGCCTTACACTTTTTTTTTTTACTGGAGAGATCAGCCAACATGTAACATGACCTAATGTTTTGCCAGTTCTTTGCTTGGATCATAAAAGACTTATAAGCAGAGCATGGAGGCTAAAGCACTGTTGTTGCACCCAGTCGCTGGTATTCAGAGGTACATTGCCTCAGAACATGAGGTTCCACTTAAGACATTTCAGCTAATAATCATTGATGGATTTATCCACCATAAATGTGTCTGGTGCCTTCTAAAGCTGTTACATCATGTAGCAGTGAGTTCCGTATGTTCACATATCTGACGTCCCAATTGTAACCGCCAAGCATTGCTGAGCAAAGTTTTAAGGGCGATGGAAATGGAGTTTGGTTTTTTTCTTTCTTTCTTGGAATGTAAATTGTGAATATTCTTATTTGATGGGGTACCCGCTGCACTTGATCATCTGATGCCCTTACATTTCTTGCCTGCAGGCTTCCTGGTTTTGCTTCTCATCACTTACCGCAGACTTGTTTTGTTTTACTGGCTTTTGCTGTAATAATAATAAATGACTGCTTCTCATCACTATTCCGTAGAGAGTTAATGAATTCTGCTGTTCCTTTAGGCTGCATGCCTGGGGAGACACTTTGGAAGAGGCCTTTGAGCAATGCGCTATGGCCATGTTTGGATACATGACAGATACTGAGACGGTTGAACCCCTGGACACAGTCGAGGTGGAGGCAGAGGGTAAGAAGGTGTTTTTGGACCTAGAGCTGATTGCTGGAAACCAAAGAGGGGAAAACCTGCCGGTGTTGGTTTGCCGAGGGCATGGAGCTGCCTGGTACTGGCTCAGACCATTGGTCTTCCTGTCTCAGTTGTGACTCCTTCAATCAACAGCAGCTCCCCTAAGGCCCTGAGCAGAGGCCTTTTTCAGCCCTGCCACCTGAGATCGAACCAGGCACCTTCTGCATGCCACTGCTGTGCCCCACCATTGAGCTCTGCCCTCTCCCCTTATTCATGGCAACCAGGCAGGAAATGTTTATGACAGACAGTTGGGGGGAGTACTGCTGATAGACTATGGAGTGCATACAGGCACTTGCAGCCTAGATATTAGAGACAAGCAAGCACTTTATGGGTTTCCCCGGATCCAGGTAATCAGATGTGCGCTTTTGAATTCCTTGCTGGGAACTCAGGCATTTAAGGCCCAATTTAGACCAGGACAGTGGCATGCAAGGAGAAGAGGTGCCATTTTCCCAACTGCAAGTGCACATGGGACTGGCAGGCCCAGACCAAAGACTGTATCTCTATTGTTGGTTGTCTGCAACGGATTTTACCACTCCCACTAGCTTCCTAGGCTTTCTGATGTAGCATGAATGTTAGGGAAACATTCACATTCCTGCTTGGTGGAAGTGCGGGGCTTGAAGCAACCTGCTTAGACAGGGCTTGTTCATATGGCGTGGCAGCTTATTACAGCTCTCTGAGTTTTAAGGGTCCAAATGCAATAGTATGTTGTTGTTTGGGATGAACTACCAGTGGACAATCTGCAAGGGAGCTTTTCCCAGCAGTTGTAATGCTTGGCTCACTCAGTTATTGCTTCAAATCTAGTCTCTATCCCAACCCTTTGCTTTTCTCAACTTGATTTCCCCCTACCCCCATATTTAACATTTTATTAAATATCGCTCACAATTGCATAACTGGTATGAACTGTTCTGGTACCTTTTTCCACAGCCAAGAGGAAGGGTTTCCTCTCTCAGGGTCACCTGCCCACCTCTTTCACACAGCCTTGGTTTCTCTTTGCACAAACTTCCCGCAAGACTTTTCTCCCCTTGCCTGTCCTTGATCTGCTTTCACCATTCCAAAATGGGCAGTTTCCATCTTTCCTCTTTTTAACTTGTTGCGCAACAAATGAACACACGGTTGAAAGTGCTGGAGTTATCTGTCGTTCTAATATTTGCCATATTGCACACAGCTGTGCATGGGTTCATAGGCGTGCATCTTTTAACTGTGGGTGGGAGGAGCATGTAAAGGAGGAGGGAGAAGTGCTACCCAGATGTGGCATCAGATACTGCCCATCCATAAAGCACTGCTGTGTTCGTGTGGAGAGGAACGGGAGAATGTCAGCAGAGAATATAACAAGTGTCAGGTAGAATCACTGAGGCAAACTCCCAAGAAAGGTCCCAAGAAAACAGGACAACAATCCTTCAAGTACAAAGAGGTCTTCATATAAGTGGTCCTTTAAACGGGTTTCTCCAGCTTCCTCCTAACAGCCCTGATCTTGGCACAAGAATATTTGCCAAAACCTCCATGAATTAGCGACAAGCAAGCAGAAAATTGAGTTTAAAATACTCCCTCAATTTGGGACCAGCAGAGCAAATGGAAGGCGGGTTCTATAGATCCCAGGGCTGTGATCCGGTTCTTGGCCCAACTAAGACTAGTTCTTGGATGGGATCCAAGAGCTGGCACACACACACCCTGAGGCCTGCTCCTTGTTTGGGAGGCCTTTCTGAGAGAGGACGCGCTTGCCAGAGCGTGTGAGCTTTTCCCGCTTCTGTTCCAACAGGCCATGACATGCTGTCTCTTCTCTTTCACTTTCTGGACGAGTGGCTGTATAAATTCAGTGCAAATGAGTTTTTCATTCCCAGGGTGAGTACCTGCTGTTTGTCCCCTCGTGGAAGAGGGCTGCTTCAACATTTTTAAAATGTGCTCTGTGCTGTGGCTGTATGTTACATGCTGTTGTACTGCTGAATTGTTGGGTTGGCCCCATCTGCCTCTTCCTTGACAAGACTCCTCAAGCAGGAGGAAGACTCCCAACTTGAGTAAACTGCATGTTAAGGGTAAAAGCCAGCATCAGGCAGTTCCAGTCTGAGGTATGACAGAATACAAATAGGGAAGTGGTTCAGCTGAGAATCACAAAGCAGTGACCTAACTTACGAATGTTGTGGTACTGCTTTTTGAGTTCATTGTTAAAGGAAAAGGTGGGGGCAGGGTCTGTTGGAGGTGTGAAGGCTCTGCCTGCAATATGTTAGCAGTTTTCAGAGGGTGATTCAGGAAGCTTTTTGCAGAGAGTTTTATGAAAAGTCATAGAAGACCCTTAAACTTAGGGAAAGGGATAGCTGACAACAGGGCTTTTTTTCTGGGAAAAGAGGTGGTAGAACTCAGTGGTGGAACTCAGGACTGCACAATGATGTCACTTTGGGTCAGCTGGAACAAGGGGGGAGTTTTTTAAAGTTTACATCGCCCTAGGTGAAAATGGTCACATGGCCGGTGGTTCCGCCCCCTGATCTCCAGACAGAAGGGAGTTTAGATTGCCCTCCATGCACGCGGAGGGCAATCTAAACTCCCCTCTGTCTGGAGTTCAGGAGGCGGGGCCACCGGCCATGTGACCATTTTCAAGAGGTGCCGGAACTCCGTTCCGCCGCGTTCTCGCTGAAAAAAAGCCCTGGCTGACAATAAAGACTAGCGAGAGCCCCTTCCCTCCACCAATTCCACTGTGCTTTCTTTGTGGAGTCTTAGGCTGATTTCGCCTACATAGGATAATGTGCTTTCAATGTGCTTTAGTGATTGTTTGCAACTGGATGTTTCCTGTGTGAAACGGGTGAAGTTCTTCTGCGTGGATTTTAAGATGTCAGAGATGTTTGTCAGATGATGTTAGAGCTCTTTGAAAGGACTAGGTTTTCAACCTTTTTTAATGAAAACGAGACGGGAAAAAATCTTTTTTTTTTTTGTAGGAAGTGAAAGTGCTTTCTATCGACCGAACAAGATTCAGAATAAGGTCCATTGGGTGAGTAGGCAGAAGGACTAAATCTAACAGTGATATATTGGCATTTCAGAGAATAAAGACACTGCTTTCCTGTGCCAAAGGACTGTCCACGCAGTGTGGAGGATGTCTTGAAGGGGCATTTTGTAGTAGAAGCGTTCCCTCAGAGACTTTGCTTTGTTTTGTTTATTAAATATGTATGCCAGACTTCTCAAAACAATATTTTAGCTATTTATTTGCTTCCTTTATACCTTGCTTTTTTCCTCAGTGGGGGCCTTAAGTGTTCTCCTTTTTTTCTCCTCTCCTCCACTCAACAGCCCTGTGAGGGAGGTTAGGCTGAGAGTGCCTGGCCCATAATAGCACTGGCTAGTGGACCGACATCCCTGAAAATTTGTTAAGCAGCTCAAGGGTCATTAAGAGAGTGAGAGCCTGTGTGGCATAGTCATTAGAGTGTTGGACCAGGATCTGGGAGCCGCAGGTTCAGATCCCTGCTCTGCCATGGAAGTTTGCTGGGCACCCTTAGGCCACTCACATACTCTTAACTTTACCTACCTCAGAGGGCTGTTGTGAGGATAAAATGAAGGAGAGAAGAACAATGTAAGCTGTTTTGAGTTTCCATTGGGGACAAAGGTGGAGTGTAAATTAAATAACAGCAGTTAAGTGAGAGAGAGAGAGAGAGGGCAACATCTGTGGCTCTTCCTGCTTTTGAGGGTGCCAAACAATTGGAAATTGTGGCCATTCTGTCCAAAAAATTGACCACTTTGGCTCTGGGTTCTAAACTGTTCTTTTGTGACTTGGAGTTCAGCGGATCCTTGATTGTGGGGCCCACTTACTGTGTTAGTGCTATTTGCCTGTGAGAACTCTCCCATCTCGTGGTCTGGTTCATCTGAGGCAATCGCCCTGGCTATTGGTCATGCCCTGAGGCCATTTAAATCCTCAGAACAACTGGTGTTCCAGATATCTGGCTTAAAATAAATGGTGATCTTTGTTAAAACCCTATAATGTCACTCTGTACTTTCTTAATACATTTTTTCACTTTTTAAGATGGGGGGAAGAATTCTCTTTGTCCAAACATCCTCAGGTATGTTATAACTTGTGTGTGTGTGTGTGTGTGTGTGTGAGAGAGAGAGAGAGAGTGCAAAAAACTTACTTTGTTCTTCTGCGTATTAGAGGCAGGGCTAGCTGCACTAGCCATTTTGAGAGCCAGACTCTTTTGTCCATGTATATCTCAGCCTCCTGTTGCCACCAAGCTTCCCAACCCAAAATGTGTGCTGATCTCCAGGGGTCTCCAATGGGAAATACTGCAAAGAAACTAATGGTGCAATCTCCAGGACATGCATCTGCCCCATAGTGTTTGGAAGGCAATAAGTGACATGGCGAGTGTGCTTTGAATGTGGTTGGGAGGGGGGAGTGATAGTGAGAGCTGTTGCCCTTGGACTGGTTGTGGGGAAGCATTCCTTCCCAGGGTTCTATTGAAAGATACTGCTGCTGTTGTTCCTTGCTTTCAGTCTTGGGCCAACTGTCGATGTTTTGCAGCTCAATCACCAAAACATGGCTTGTTGCTTGGGGGCGCCCCATGCATTCCTCTTCCTCTGCATGGGTATTCTTTCCTTCTTTCTCTTTTAGTTTTGGAAGTAGCAATGCGTAAATAATATGACTACACAGGAGCCAGCATGGTGGAGTGTTAGTCTCGGATCTGGTAAACACAGGTTCAAAACCCTGCTCTGCCACGGAAGCTTGCTGGATGACGTTAGACCAGCCATGCACTCTCATCCTAACCTACCTTACAGGGTTGTTGTGAGAATAAAACGGAGGAATGGAGAATGTTGTAACCCACTTTAAGTCCCTATTGGGGAGAAAGACAGGATTTAAGTGAACACATTTTCACTAACCATTGTGAAACCACGGCTAGCAAACCTGGTTGCAAATGGGCTTGGTAACTGTATCTGGTAAAAAGTTAAAGACTATGCTAACCCTGCAAAGGCTGCAAAATAGAAAGGCTGGGGACATGCCCAGTGGAACATTCAAGTCTATAAAATGTTCCCATTTGCAGTTTGGAAACTAGACGATGTCTTGTTTGCACTTGGCCTTGGAAAGTGGGACAGTATCTAAATGAACAAATGCAACTGAACACAGAACTAAAGAAATTCTAGGGGCAATGAGGATGCTTTGACTTGAAAGGAACATTCCCTGGGGTCCATTTGCCCTGTTTTTGCACACCAGGATTAATCTTCTTGTCAGTCCTTGGCAGGTAGAATCCCCCAGTTCTCCACAGCAAACACACAGGTGCATTGGTTGAAGTAACTTTATTAGAGATTAAGCAAGTTCAAGGTGCTCAGACAAGTGCATTGGCAGAAGTGACATAACTGGGGTTGGTGCTGTTAGTTATAGGGAACGTTCCCACCATCAGGATAAGGGCCGTTAAAGTTTTGGGGTGCGAAAGAGCCAGGGGGTTTGCCAGGGAAGAGCTAGGTTTAGACTTGACAGAACAAAGAATGAAATCATCTCAGTTCCCAAGAAAGATACGTTTTGAGCTGGCCGCAAGCAGCCTTCAAGGATACTTCTGGAAGCAGTGAGGAAAGAGAAAGTAAATACTTGAGAGAGAACTTACTGCCTTAGTATCAATACGAAACTTCTCATGCCCTCAAAGGACCAGTACAGAACACAGAATACATTCATGGCAGATATACAGGCCGGCATATGTGACACTCCTTTTTCTTTTCTTATTCCCTCTCAGGGCACAGAGGTCAAAGCAATAACATATTCAGCAATGCAGATCCATGAAGATGAAAAACCAGAGGTCTTTGTCATCATTGACATCTAAAAGAAGAAAACTGGCCCGTCCTGATGCTTTGGCAGAAGTACGAGACACTCCCAAGCAGGGGACCTGTTCCTCTGGAGAAGAAGGTGGGCCACTTGACTTGCCATCCTGAAGGGAGATGAAGGTGTCTGGAGCAGCCAAATGGGAGAGAATCTCAGGGAACGTCCCCTTCTGGGATGACTTTGTGGAAGACGAACTGCACTAGGAATATTCTGAAGAGCGCACGTGTGCAGAAAGATTAATACTGGAGAATAAGCAAACTTGGCTGGTGCCATTTGTAATTTTTTTCAAGGCTGGCTTCTTGCTTAGAATAAATTAGGAAGATAGAATAATATTTCTTTTGATGAAGGAAAAGGTGGTGGAAAGAGTTAGAATGTCAAAGTGGACTGATTCTATTCGGTCTTGAATAATGCCAACCTTTCTTCTTCAACCTCCTTTTGTCGTTTTAAACCCGCTTCTCAGATCAGGTGGAATTTCTTGCATCATCCACTTTGCCAGAGAGGAACTGAAAAAAGATTTCTCCCACCAAATGATTCTGTTCCTCACCCCATCTCCTTTCCCAGCCTATATGAAGCAGTTAACCCTGTGCTCCATGTAAATATAGTATGCCCAGTCTCCTGAACCATGGTTAGGAGACACTGAGAGCATGCTTTCCCTTCTCTACCCAAGATGAAACATGAACAGCTTGCTCCCCTTTCTCCTTGAACCACTTCAAACCATGGTTCCCAGGGCTTGAAGTTAGCATGACCAGCATGGATACAGACATAACAGTGCACCACAGTTAAAACATGGAATGGACTGGGGTGGGTGGGGGGTGCATGATGGGGAAGAAGAGGAAAGGATGCAGGTTCCGTTCACCTAATATTTGCACCAAGCCTTAAAAAAAATTGTAGGATGGGACAGATAGTTCTTTCGATGGGTCTGTTTTTTCACTTGTGCTCCTTTTGATTGGGAGTGGAGAGAATGTTTTATGGATCATCTCTGTGTATGTGTATACTAATTTGGGTTGTAGGTCTAACTCACTTGCGTACGGATTGGATTCTCAGGTGCCATTTCCTCAGTAGCAGTGTGGATTTCAGCAGGTTTGCCCAGAAATGTAGCCTGTTGGCTGGACCATTGTGTGCCCTTTGTTTTGCTGTGCAAATGCAACATTTTTGTGACAAAATGGTACTGCAGAGTATTTCTGAGGAGGGGATACAAGAACCCTGGTTGTGGAGAGTGCCGTCAAGTCATAACTGACTTATGGTGATCCCTGCTGAGGTTTCCATGGCAAGAGACTAACAGAGGTGGTTTGCTGTTGCCTGCCTCTGCAACCCTAGTCTTCATTGGAGGTCTCCCATCCAATTACTAACCAAGGCTGGCCCTGCTTAGCTTCTGAGATCTGACAGGATCAGGCTCACCTGGGCTATCCAGGTCACGGTAGAAGAACCTTACACGCTGCAATATTCTCATTGGTCCTTGCATACTGGATTTTGACTTTCAAGCGCTGCACAGTTCTGTGACTGGGGGCAAGGTGCATCATTGCAGTGTATTAAATACAGAATATATGTGCAATGTTTCAATGACGGGCAGAAAGAAGATAATTTAAAATAACTTTTAAAACATTAAATAGAATCTGAATTTTAAAATGTAGCATGTTCACATTGGGGCTAGTGCATGTTGATGCTGTTGTGCTGCAGAAGAAGAATCCTGTTTGGTTGTTTACCTGCCTTTTCTCACGCAAGGCACCAAATTCACTTGCAACTTCATAGAAGAATTAACCTAAATCTGAGGGCTGCCCTGTGTGTTCTGACAAGTGCCAGGATCATGGCTGGAGAGAGCCAGGGGCTTCTCCCTCCGTGTGGGGCAGGCAGTGTTCTCTAAACACTTGGGGCTTGATCCAAGCCTGACAGGGATGCCAACAGGAGCCAGACACTTTTTCTCCTCTGCTCACCTGTTACAGGGAGCAGGTGACCCCTGTGTGGCTCACCTATCCCTTGCTGACCCTTGCCTCTCTGCTCAGGTATGGAATGTTGAACTAGTTTTAGCTCATGCTCTTTGCCTGAGGGAAGAGAAAGGGATAAACATAACCGGTTTCCATTCCACCAGCGGGCTGGAGAAAGAAGAAGGTTTTGCTGAGTCTGCTTTGATTCCTCTATGTGCATCCACCATATACGAGATGGAGCCTGTGGCATTCTCTGTGTTTGTTATACATTTATAGCCTTACTGACCCTGGCCTAAAATGTTACTGGAGAAGCAGCCTAATGCTAGAACTCGGAGGCACCCAGTAAAGTTGTTGAGAAATAGGCTCAGGACAGAGAACTGGAAATACTTTGTCAGGGCTTGTGGCGCCCCCTGGCGGGACTGGCGGCGGCGCGGGGGGGGGCTCCTTCGGCGGGTCCGTCCTGCAGGCGTCGGGCACCGCGGCCAGGCCCTGGGCCGGAGGGTCCTCCCCAGGGGGCCTCAGAAATGGGCGGCCCTTGTCTGCTCTGGGGGTCCAGGCAGCACGTGGCTCCACCCAGCCGACTGCACCTTAGCGTCAGGGCAGCCGGCTTCCTTCTCCTCCTCGACCCTCCTGGGGAGCCTCCCTAAATACCCTTTTCCCCTCTAGCTCCACCCCCTGTCCCAAGCACCCCCACCCAGGGCCATTCCCACCACCTGGGCCAGGTGTGGCCACGCCCGCCGGCCCCACCCGGTCCCAGCCCGTTGGTGGGCCTTGTGACGGATTCCCGCCCCCTTTTCCTGGCTGCCCTCCCCCTCCCTGATGGGCAGCTGGCGGGGCCTATCCCGGCCCGGCATGGCTGAGCCCGCCTCTGCCCCGGCGTCCCGCTGGGCGCCGTCGGCTCCCTTCCCCTCCCCGCCCCACTGGGGAGGGAGCGTGCTCAGGCCGGCCGAGGGCGCCTGTGCCGGCGTTCGCCCGCTCGGCCCGGCCGGGCGCGGCTCGCCTCCAGCCCTTTCCCTGCGCCGGTGCGCAGGCCGCCGCCGGAGTCGCCGCGGCGCCGCAGGAGCCGTTGGCGGCCGGACCGAGGGGCCCGCGAGCAGCGCGGCGGCGGCGGCCGGTGGCCCGGGAGGGCGGGGGCTGCTCTGTTTGCCGCCCTGCCGGGCCCCCGAGGCCAGCGGCGCCCGGCCCGGAGCCCCCACCTGCGGCGCGGCGGCGGCGGCGCCCGGCGCCTCGGGCGAAGGAGAACCCTGCCACCCGCCGCCCCCTGGAGCCCCCTTGGCTGCACCCTCCCCGCGCCTTCCCCGACCCCCAGGTAGGTGGCCAGGCGTGGTGGCGGCCGTCACGGGGGGGGGTGGGGGTTCGCAGAGTCCGAGGCCCCCGAGCCGGGTCTCGGACACACACCCCCCCTTTCCGGGGCGTCGGGCTGGCCCTCGTCGGTGAACATTCGGGACAGGAAGTCGGCGTTGGCGTGCAGCTTCCCTGGGCGGTGCCGGATCGAAAAGCTGAAAGGGAGGAGGGACAGATACCATCGTAAGACCCTGGCGTTGTGGTCCTTCAGCCGGGACATCCAGACCAGGGGCGCGTGGTCCGTCACTAGGGTGAAGGGGTTGTTGACAAGGTAATACTGCAAGGCCCCGATGGCCCACTTAACGGCAAGGGCTTCTTTCTCGATGACGGCATAGTTGCGCTCGGCTGGCTGGAGCTTGCGGCTGATGAACAGGACCGGATGTTCCTGTCCGTCCCACTCCTGTGATAGGACCGCCCCCAATCCGGCGTCCGAGGCATCCGTTTGGAGGACGAAGGGCCTGTCAAAGTCGGGATTGCGGAGCACCGGGGACCCAGACAGGGCTGTCTTGAGGTCCGAGAAGGCTTCTTGCCTCCGCGGGGTCCACTGGATCTGGTTGGGTTGGTCCTTCCGGAGGCAGTCCGTCAGGGGGCTGGCTCGGCTGGCGTACCCGGCGATGAACTTGCTGTAATAGCCTACCAGCCCCAGGAACCCTCGCAATTGTTTCTTGGTCCTCGGGGTCGGGCAGGCTTCCAGCGTGGCCACCTTGTCAGGGAGGGGCCGTAGCTGTCCTCGGCCAACCATGAAGCCGAGGTACTTCAGTTCCTGGAAACCCAGGCGACTCTTGGCGGGGTTAGCCCTTAACCCCGCGGCCCGGAGGGCCTGCAGCACCTGTCGGAGATGGTGAAGGTGCGACGTCCAGTCGGGGCTGTAGACGAGGATGTCGTCTATGTACGCCGTAGCGAATCCTTGGCACTGGGCGAGGGCCCGGTCGACCAGCCGTTGGAACGTTGCGGCGGCTCCGTGCAGACCAAAGGGCATGACGCGGAACTCGAACAGCCCCTGCGGCGTGGCGAAGGCCGTCTTCTCCTGATCCCCGGGGGCCATCGGGACTTGCCAGTACCCCTTGGTCAAGTCCAGAGCCGAGAGATAGCGGGCGGCTCCCAGCTGGTCAATGAGTACGTCGGCCCGGGGCATGGGGTATGCGTCGAATTTTGCGACTTTGTTCACTTCCCGATAGTCGACACAAAAGCGTACTGAGCCGTCCGGTTTCGGGACCAGCACGATGGGGCTCCGCCACTCGCTGCGGGACGGCTGAATCACCCCTAGCCTCAGCATCTCCTTCACCTCTTGGTCCATGACTTCCCACTGTTTCCGGGGCAGGGGCCTCCAAGCTGTCCGCGCTACCTGGCCCGGGGCGGTGGGGATGGCGTGTTCGATCAGCCCGGTGCGTCCCGGCCAAGTGGAGAAGCAGCCGGGCTGACTGGCCAGCAGGTTGTGCAGCTGCTGTCGCTGTTGGGGTTCCAGTGCTTCATCGAGCCAAGGTGTGGTCTCTTCTGGCCTACGATCGGTCCAGGGGAGGTCGCCGGCAGGTGGGTCGAAGGGGTCATCGGCTAGCTGGCATTCTCTCTGCGGGCGGTCCCGCCATTCCTTTAGGTCATTGACGTGTAGGCGTTTGACCTGACGGGGGGTCGGGCCACACTGGACCTCATAGGACTGGGGCCCCAGCGTCCTTTTGATGACGAAGGGGCCTTGCCATGGGTCCCCTGGATGGTTGGGCCCGAACACCCGGCGACTGACTAGGACCCGATCCCCTTCTTGGAAGGTCCTTAACCGGGTGCCCCTGTCGTACCGGGTTTTCTGTGCCACCCGGGCCTTATCCAGGTTTTGGCCGGCCAGGGCTCGGGCCGTCTCCAGTCGCTCCCGCAAGTCCCGGACGTACTCAGGGACGGGCTGTCCCGGCTGGGGGGACGGGGTATCCCTCAGCCCTTCCATTACCCCCAGGATTCCCCGAGGGTTGCGCCCGTACAGCAACTCGAAGGGCGTGTAACCAGTAGACGCCTGGGGGGACTCCCGGACGGCGAATAGGAGAGGATCGATGAAGAGATCCCATTGGGTCGGGCGGTCGTGAGCCAGTCGCCGCAGCATCTGCTTGAGGGTCTGGTTGAACCGTTCGACCAAGCCGTCGGTCTGGGGGTGGTATATGGACGTAAAGATCTGCCGCACCCCCATCGTGCGGCACAGTTGGCGGGTGACGGCGGCCGTAAACGGGGGTGCCGCAATCGGTGATTAGTTCCCGAGGTATGCCCACCTGGGCAAAGAACCGTACCAGGGTCCTGGCCACCCCGGGCGCTTGCATGGTCCTGAGGGGGACCGCTTCGGGGTACCGGGTGGCGTAATCGACCAGGACAAGCAGGAACCGGAACCCCCTGGCCGTCCGGGGTAGGGGACCCACGAAGTCCATGGCCACTCTTTCGAAGGGAACGTGGATTACCGGCAAGGGGGACAGCGGGGCCCGTGGCGGAGGGCGGCTGGAGGTCCGTTGGCAGACGTCACAGGTCCGGCAATGGTCTTTCACGTCCTGGGCCACCGACGGCCAGAAGAAGCGAGTTAGCACCCGGGCCAGGGTGTTGCTGGCTCCCTGATGACCGGCCCAGCTATGGTCGTGGGCGTGGGTCAGGACAGTCGGCCGATACTTCTGCGGGACCAGGAGCTGCCGGACCTCGTTACCCCTTGTTGCCGTGACGCGGAACCACACGCCCCCGTCCTGGATGATCCGGGGGACTCGCCCCGCCCGTCTCGCATCCCTCACCACCCCTTCACTCACCGCGACCGTATCTCGGAGGCCTCCGAGGGAGGGGTCATCTGCCTGGTGGGCGACGAACTCCGGGTCTGTTGCCCAATCCTGCGGTGGAGGGGCTTGTCCCGGCTGAGTGGCGTCGTCCCCAGCCGTGGCTCCCAACGGCAAGGCCTCTTCGGGTCCTCGGGCGGCTTGGAGGTGTAGGTGGAAGCTTGGGGTGTCGCGCCCCAGCAGGATGGGGTAAGGTAGGGCCGGCACCCGGGCCAGCTCCACCTCCCAGGTCTGGCCGCGGCACGTCAGGGGGACTCTCACCACCGGGTACGTCTCTGAGTGACCGTGGAGGCAGGCGACCGCCGTCGAGCGCAGCACCGGCAGGTTTGGGGGCAGCAGGCGAGTGCGTATCATTGAAACGGAACTGCCGCTATCCAGAAAGGCGGAAAGGCGTCGGCTGGCCACCTCGACCATCAGCAGCAGCGGGGGTGGTCGTGGGGGATGGGACAGCGCCGGGTACGAACCCTCCCAGCCGGCGTCGCACTCCATCAGGGGGCAGTCCCGGATAAAATGCCCTCTCTGGCCACACTTGAAGCAAGGCCCCTTCTCTTCGGGTTCCCGCCCCAGGCGGGGCCCTGCCTCCGGTCCCGGGGCCAACGCCGGCCTGTTCCAGCCCCCTTCCCGGCCTATCCCGGGGGGAGGGGGGCGGAGTGGCCCGCCCCTCGAGCCCGGCCCCTCTCGGTTCCCGGATTGGGCGCGCCCCGAGCGGGGGGCTTCCTGGGGTCTTGGCGAGGGTCCGCTGGCCCGGCCGTACGCCCCGGGGTCTCGGGCCGTCTCTCGCGGGTCCGCTGCTGCAGCGAAATTTTCAAGGAGGGCCGTGGCTTCCTTCAGGTTCTCCGGGCGGCTGCACGCTACCCAATGTCGTGCCTTTGGGGGGAGGATGTTGAGCAGCTGCTCCAGAATGACCTGGTCTACAATCCTCTTCTCCCCTTCCATGCCCGGCCGCAGCCAGCGGTAGGCGGCGTCCCGGAGGGCATTGACCAGGGCCCGGGGCCGCTCGACCTTCTTATAGGTGATGGTCCGGAATCGCTGCCGGTAGGAGTCCGGGGTCACCTCGTACCGGTCGAGAATGGCGGCTTTCAGGCGCGCGTAGTCTGCACTCTCTTCCTTCGGCAGGGCTTTCAACGCTGCCTGGGCCTCCCCCGTCAGGTAGGGTCCAATGATAAATGCCCATTGGCCTCGGGGCCACTGGGCGGCCTCCGCCGTTCGCTCGAACGCCTCCAGGTAGGCGTCGATCTCGTCATTTTCACCCAGCTTGGTCAGCTGAAAGGGGGTCCCCCGCCCGAGTCCTGGGGTGGGTCCCACCGGTCCGGCCCCAAGGGACTGGGCGAGGCCGCGGAGGAGGGTGGCCTGCGCCTCTTGCTGCTGCGCGGTCAAGTCGCGGAGGAGCCGCACCTGCTGCTCCGCCATCCACTGGCCCAGCTGGCCAAGGTCCGGCGCGGGTGGGCCGGCGGGCTGCCCGGCCCCGCCCGTTGCTCCGGCGTTGGCCTGGTCCATCGTCGAGCCGGGCTCCGGCGCCGGGGTCTAGCCGGGCGGCGGGGTGGAGGGACGAAAGGTCGCGGGACGCAGGAAGGCTCGGGTTCCTGTCCAGCCGGGTGGGGTTGGGAGGCGCGGCCGTGGGCGCCTCACGGCAGGATCCGCGATGCCTGCATTCTCCACCACAATGTCAGGGCTTGTGGCGCCCCCTGGCGGGACTGGCGGCGGCATGGGGGGGGCTCCTTCGGCGGGTCCGTCCTGCAGGCGTCGGGCACCGCGGCCAGGCCCTGGGCCGGAGGGTCCTCCCCAGGGGGCCTCAGAAATGGGCGGCCCTTGTCTGCTCTGGGGGTCCAGGCAGCACGTGGCTCCACCCAGCCGACTGCACCTTAGCGTCAGGGCAGCCGGCTTCCTTCTCCTCGACCCTCCTGGGGAGCCTCCCTAAATACCCTTTTCCCCTCTAGCTCCACCCCCTGTCCCAAGCACCCCCACCCAGGGCCATTCCCACCACCTGGGCCAGGTGTGGCCACGCCCGCCGGCCCCACCCGGTCCCAGCCCGTTGGTGGGCCTTGTGACGGATTCCCGCCCCCTTTTCCTGGCTGCCCTCCCCCTCCCTGATGGGCAGCTGGCGGGGCCTATCCCGGCCCGGCATGGCCGAGCCCGCCTCTGCCCCGGCGTCCCGCTGGGCGCCGTCGGCTCCCTTCCCCTCCCCGCCCCACTGGGGAGGGAGCGTGCTCAGGCCGGCCGAGGGCGCCTGTGCCGGCGTTCGCCTGCTCGGCCCGGCCGGGCGCGGCTCGCCTCCAGCCCTTTCCCTGCGCCGGTGCGCAGGCCGCCGCCGGAGTCGCCGCGGCGCCGCGGGAGCCGTTGGCGGCCGGACCGAGGGGCCCGCGAGCAGCGCGGCGGCGGCGGCCGGTGGCCCGGGAGGGCGGGGGCTGCTCCGTTTGCCGCCCTGCCGGGCCCCCGAGGCCGGCGGCGCCCGGCCCGGAGCCCCCACCTGCGGCACGGCGGCGGCGGCGCCCGGCGCCTCGGGCGAAGGAGAACCCTGCCACCCGCCGCCCCCTGGAGCCCCCTTGGCTGCACCCTCCCCGCGCCTTCCCCGACCCCCAGGTAGGTGGCCGGGCGTGGTGGCGGCCGTCACGGGGGGGTGGGGGTTCGCAGAGTCCGAGGCCCCCGAGCCGGGTCTCGGACATACTTCTTTACACAACAAGCAATTTAAGTGTGGAATGCAGTGCCAGTAGAGATGATGATGGCCATGGACATAAAATAGCTTTAAAAGGGGGCTAGACAAATTCGTGGAAGAGAGAGTCATCAATGGCAACTCGCTATGGTAACTGAAGGGAGCTTCTGTATACAGAAGTGGCACACCTTTGAATCTCAATGCAGGGAGGCAGCAGGAGGGGAGGGCCTCGGCCTTGATGATGCCCTGTGTGTATTGCTACTGGTTGGCTGCAGCGTGAAACAAGTTGCTGGAGTAGATGGACCACTGGTCTGATCCAGTAGGCTCTTCCTCTGTTCCTAGGTCTTAATGCAATGTGGGCATGAGGGAACACCAAGCCATATTAAGCATCATTATCGGTTCAGATTTCTCCTTTTTGGTTGCTCCTTACTTGTGGGCCTCAGAAAAGCAATTGTCAAAATGTGGTAGGGAAGAGAAAGTTGCGCGACAGCAATTGTTTATTTTGCCATGTTTTAAAAATAAATGCATCTTAGAGCATCGTCTTGGAACAGAGGCAGAGTGGAATGTGGAAGCAGCGCTTAAGCATGTTGAATCCTGTGGCTGGGCTGGCGCTGCTGTCGTCCTCGTGGGCCAGGCCTGAGCTGGGTTGGTTCAGCAGCCCAATGGGAACTTTCTCAATAAATCACAGTGCCAGTCTACTTCTGTCAAACTACAATTAGAAACTCAAAATGTGTTTACTTGTCTAAAATACTTCATATGCCTGCTTTTCACCCAACAGATCACAATCCAACATTTGCTCTCTCACACCTTGTAATGAAACCCCTAATTTATATCCTCTCTATAAGCCTAAAGGAGGAACAAGTCCAGGCCTGAATAGGCTCTTTTTCCCCTGGACATACACTACGAAGAGTCTTGTCAGATCAGGCCATGGTTTCTCAAGGCCAGCATCCTATTGCATAAAGTGGCCAAAACTGTCAGGTTTCAGATGTTTACTGCCTCTAAATATGAAGGTTCCCTTTAGTCAACATGAGATAGTAGCTGTAGATAAATCTGTCTTATTCCCTCTTAACACCATCGGTCCTCAAAGCTATCAATATGCGCTGGCAGTGAATTTCCCAAATTAGATATTCATTGAATTAAGTAGAGCTTCTTTTTGGCCATCCTGAACCTATTGCCATCAACTTTATTGGGTGCCCCCGAGTTAGAATGATGGGAGAGGCAGAAGAAAAAAGTTCTTTCTGTCCACTTTCTTCACCTTGTGCATAATTTTATAAACCTCTTACCATGTACCCCTCACTCGAGCTCATTCATTGGGGCAAGTGCCCTTAGCCTGGTTTGGCATTTGAGTAATCAAGAGAAGGCAGAGGTCAAGTATTTTTAAAGCAAAAAAGGCTTGAGCCTTGTGCTAAAAACAGCAACAATGTTACAGTAAAAATAAAATTTATGTTTTAAATGATCTTGGCTATGGGTATAGACATCCATTCTTTTTTGGAGATGCCTGGGGTTACAGCATGTGGCCATTAGGGGGAGCTTTGCCATGCTGCTAGATTTGCTGCAGGCTACTGCAGGGCTTTGGCATCAACTGCCGTCACTGCTGCCCTGGCTAAAAGATGGCATGCTAATGAATGAGGAAGCAGTTGTCTGCGCACACTAGCATTCTTGGCTCCATGAAATATTTGACTGTGGTCACTAAACAAGCAGTCCTGGCAGTATTGACTGGCCTATCCCACCTGGCATGGTTTAGTGAAAGCACAGATGATACTGTCTGCAGTCAGAACTCAATTGGTTTCAACAGGCTTCAGACATCTCTAAGGAAGGACAGATTTTGATTTAGACTAAATGACATGATTAACATACTGCCATAGGAGAGGCATACAACAGATAAAAACTCCAGGATTTGTTTCTCGGAAATTTCTCCTCTGCCAAAAATTTAAAAAGAACAATGGGAATTATATCATTTTCACATCACACTGAATTGTTAAAACATCTTTTTTCTTAACAGATGCTAAAATAAAATCAAATGCTGACAGCTCAGTGGGTTTTCACTACCCCAAAAGGGGGGAGGCTCCTTGCTACAGATCCTCCCCCAAACCCCCTTGGGTTTTTGTCCACACAGAATTCCAAATCCCAAATATATTATTTTCAAAAGGGGTTCCCAGAGAAGGAAGAAAATCTGTTTCTAGCAATGAAAAATTGGCAGGATCCAACCAAATATGGAAAAATAATTCACAAAATGTACAAGAGCCACAACCCTTCTCTTCCTGGTTTCTTAAAATATAAATCCCTCCTGCCTCATCCTGTCCATCATAATGGGTATTTTACCCAAATCCATCAGTATCTGCTCCTAAACCAAGACCATATATTTGGCTATTTTTCATTGTGTTGGTTGATGGTTTATACATAACCCGAAAGTTCACATTCCAGTCCTTTATTCCTGTTGAGAAGATGCCATATGCAGCCTTATTATCATAAAACTTACTGTTCCAAAACAACAGAGGTACTAGTTTTGGCCAAAACAGTTTTAAGTAGAATTTCTTTCCACATACACTGTATCAGTTTCATTGCAACAGTCAGGTATCAAAACATATAGAGCCACTCCTCCAGAGACTGGAAAATTCCTTCCAGGAGCAGGAAAGAACAATTTCCCCTGCTGTAAATGTCTATTATTAATTCTAAATCTTTTTTTTCCATAACAGCAACATGTATCCTACCAGTTCCTCTGCTGAAATGGCATTTTCCTCTGTGGAAGAGAGGGGTCAGTGATTTCTGCTAACTCCCCTTCCCACATCAGACCCCCACTTTTGGCCTGTTGACCCCCCCCCCCCCAGGAACAAAGTTTCAGAGAGCCAGTGCAGCAGGGGGAGGTAGGAAAGTGCTGCTTTGTGATGTCTGAAGGCTAGTACTTAAACATCTTAACAAAATTATTCAGGTGATATCTCAATGCTCATATGTTCTAATAATGAAGGGGCTGTATCATATGCTAATCTGTGCAGATAGCTACACAGGCCACCTCTAGACAAAGCTGAGGGGGTTCTACATGCACAGGGAATGCAGAAACACTATTGTAAATTAACTCCCCCCACATCCAAAATCCGTTCAGATGAGGGCAGGATATCAAACCAATGCAGAAACCTATAGGCCGCATGTCTGTACTGACAGTTTGGTGTAGCGTTAACAGTGCTGGGCCGGGTTGGATTCCCCACTTGAAGCCAGTTGGGTGACCTTGGGTGAGTCACAGCTCTTCAAGAGCTCTCTCAGCCCCACCCACCTCACAGGGTGATTGTTACGGGGATAAGAATAGCATACTTTGTAAACTGCTGAGTGGATGTTAAGTTGTCCTGAAGGGCAGTATATAAATTGAATGTTGTTGCTGCTGCTGCTGTTATTATTTGTAGGTGTACGCACATGTGGAATACACCCACTCCCAGAAGCAGGATGCCTCTTGGAAGACCTAGTTTGCAAAGGGCTTCTGTTTGAAGAGCCACAATTCACAAGTGAAGCAGTTCTGGACCAAACAGTAGCAGAGCTCAGAAAGCCATGAGGCACCCTGGCAAAGTCAAGCACTGCTCTTCAGATGCAGCCCAACATCCAAGGAGGCATCAGTGATACAGGATTATAGGGCAGCCAAGATGCTGCCTCTGGGACTGGGGCAGGGAAAGTAGGAACAGAGGGAAGGAAAGCCCCCCCCCCAAGAGCTAGCGATTTCTTCAGACCCCAAGGACTGGAGGCAGGACCTTGGCATGTATTCAGCATGTATTTTGGTGCACCATATCTCCCATCAGTGCTTACAATGCAACAGATCAGCTAAGCCTTAAGGTGCCACATGGCTTTATAGAAGCAACAAAGTTCCGTGGTTGCATCCGGCGCTGCCAGCATTCCTACTCTTGCACAAGAGTTCCTGCCTCTGTGTATTCTAGGGAAGTAAAAAAGGATGATTTGTGCCTTGTCTTCTCAGTATTGTGAAGCAACCGCATGCCCCTCTTTCCCCACATAAATGCCATTGACACCAGACCCCACCCCACATCCAGAACAAGGCTCAGCTTTGGGGTGCAAGGAGAAATTAATTTCTCCATCTTGGAAACAGGCATTTTACAGAAGAAAACTGCTTTAGTATTCATTTGCTCTCCCTTTTCTTGGAATCTTGGGCACTGTAGGTCTCTGAAAGGGGACTGAACTCCAGCAGAATTCTTAGCACACTCCTCAGACTAAAAATGCACACAGGCATACCTTCTCCTTCAGTGGATTCAACCAAAAGCTGCTTTACTGCAGCAAAACGTCATTGGCTGTTTCCAAGGGTGAGTTTGTCAAACAGGTGCTCCCCCATGCCATCCTGGGGCACTCCCAGGCGCTTCAGGTTGGAGAGGTGGTCTCCCAACTGCTTAATAGCCTGTACTTGATCCACCAAAAATTGAGACTTTAGGAAGTTACACAACTGCACAGAGAAGGGAAGAAAGAGACTCCTCAGGGCTTACACGCCACACATCATCCACAAGAACAGGTGATGGAATGGGATGGGAGCTTAGATATCCCTCATCCCTTATGCTGCTCAAACTTAAGATAACTGCATGATTGGCCCCCTCTCCACCCACAAGGAAGCCAGGGCTGTGCATGGAGGGCCTTGGTAACCTAAGGGTGGGTGGGTCAGGGTGGGTGGGTCCCAAGTTCAATTCCCAGTTGAGAAGGTCTTGGGTAACATGGTTGGAAAATACATGAGTCCTCCTGAGACCAAAAAGGTCTTGCCAGTCAGGCCTAGGCTAGATGGAGTAAAGGTCCGAACTTATGTTTGAGTGATCACCTCCCCCAAAACACAAGAACCCACAGATCCCTCCACTGCGTCTGGCACTAGAGTGAGCCTCACCATTTGGGGCACCCTCTCTCTATTCCCCCCACACACCTGTTCAGCCATTCCTCCAATTAGCCAGTACTAAGCTGCCTACCTGTGGGTCTCCCTCTTTTACAGCCAGATGATGCAGGTCCAACAGAGCTTGGTTCCTCCTCTTCTCCAGCTGTAGGGCACATTGCAAAGCCTCCAGGCTGTTCCTCCACTCATCCTGCTCTGGCTTCTGTTTAATAAAGAACAAGGAAGAGTTAAGAGACTCATTGTAGGTGCACAAATACTTTGCAGTAGCGTAGACAGTTCCACTACAAGGCACGTCCCAGCAGCCCACAGAGATCACAAGACGTTTGATCAAGTCCCCAGAAAGCAGTTTATCCTGTTGACAAGCTGCCTGTATGCCTCCCCCCAAAACAGTGCACTTATTTGAGGCAGGTCCCCATGGTATTGGTGTCCTGCCCCCTTAGTTTCCCCTTCTAGTTGGGCTGGATCTTAATTATCCCACTCAAGAAAGGAGACAAATGGACCTTGATATCCTGGAAGAAGATGCACCCCCCCTCGCTGGTTCTGGTGCTTCAACAGCTTCTCTGCGAATCCTCGCTTCTTGAGAGACTCCTCTTCTAGGAAGGCGGCCACGTGCTTGAGGGCCACATCATCACGTTGAAAGTAGTAGGCCTGGAGTCAGGAATTGCAAAGAAAACAGAAGCCTCAAGTCAATGGGAACAATTTCATGACTCTTTAGCCTATCTATGAACTGGGTCTGGAGAAGGAAACAGCCTCTTCTCCATCTTTTACTCATTACGGATGGAAGTGAGTATGAAAGGTGGCCTCTTTATTGGGAACATTCAGTAGGCCTTCCTTTATTTTATCTTAAAAATATATATATTTATATCCTGCCTTACCTCCTTAGAATCAAGGCAGCTAACAAAGCAGCAACAAGCTGCAACACACAAAAACAAAAATTAAAAATTAATTTTAGACTTTTATACCTCACTTTTCTCCCTAAAGAGGGCCCAGAGTTGCTTACAACATTATTCATTCATCAACTGTATAAAAACAACACACAGGATAAAAACCACAATTAGCAAAGCAGTTTACCCTCTACAAAATGTGCTATCAAAATGTGCTATTGCACACACCTTCCTGAATGCTAAGAGTGAAGGCACCCTTCACGTCCATTCAGGTCTGCCATTCCAAGGTACTGGGCCTGTTTATGGGTAAGTATCAGACCGTCCTGACATGTCTTATGGGTCTTGTAAAACTTTACAGGTAAATGTCCGCATTTGCAACTTTTCTGACATTTACTATGTCTTTGCTGCCTGAGAACTGAGGATGGTTGTCATCTCTGGGTTGGGAAATTCCTAAAGATTTGGGGGTGGAGAGAAGGGTTTGGGGAGAGGAGGGGCCTCAGCAAGGCCTATAGACTCAGCAAGGCATATAGACTCCATCCTCCAAAGCAGCCATTTTCTGTGGGTGATCCCTGTTGTCTAGAGATCTGTTGCCATTCTGAGAGATGGCCAGGCTCCATCCAGAGACTGGCAACCCCCACACCCTCAAGACCAAGGGCTGTTCAGGGTTCTCAGAGAGTGTGAATGGTTAAGGGATCACCTCCTGATCCCTCAGTTCTGGAATGAGAGTTGCCTCCTCCACCCAGCTGAAGGGAGCAGGATAGACCTCTCTCTCTGAAAAACAGAGAGAATGTATGAGAGAAAAGAAACAGCATTCTTTTGAGCTTGGGAACAGAGAGGAAGCTATGAGGTGAACTGGCTGATGGTGAAGTGCCTTGGGCTGCTTGCTCTTTCTCTCTGGGGATCTGCTGTGGGGAAGCAATTTCGTTATTCGTTGTGGGCCTCTTTGCCTCTCTCTCTGGAGTACCAGAAGAACATAAAAGCTGCTGTGCTGCTGGAGCAAATGTGTTTTAATGATTTGGTGCACTTGTCACCTGCTCATTCTCCAAAGAGTTCAAGATACAGTTCTGCCTTCCTCCATTTTATCCTCACAACAACTCTATGCGGTGGACTGGGCAGACAGTGAATGAAGGTCACCCTAAGGTTTGTGGCAAGGGGGGATTTGAATGGTTTCCCCTGGCCCTAATGCCACCACTACACGCACTAGCGCTGGATCGCTCCAGTCCAGCATCCAGATTCACCCAAGAAACCACATACCTCCACAACCCCTGCAAGCCGAGCACAGAAGCCAAGGCCTTCCCCAATGCCACCTCCTAGCACTGGTATTTCCACGCTGGCTGCTTCCACACTGATGGACCTCTCCTCCATAAACCTGCTTTTAAACAGCCACCGCTATATCCTGTATCAGTGAATTGCAAGTTAATTACTTGCTGAGCTAACAAGTACTTCCTTTTGCCTCCCATGCTCTCTCACCCAAAGGAAACCAAACCCACCCCAGCGTAGCCCCTGGAATTTCTCACCACATGGAAAAGTGGGGAATGTGTGACTGTACAAACTATTCTAAACGATAGTTTCAGGAGGGTAGCTGTGTGGGCCTGCAGTAGAACAGCAAGCTTCGAGTCCAGCAGCACCTTAAAGACATACAAGATTTCCAAGGTATCAGCTTTCAAGAGTCAAAAATCCCTTCATCGGATACAAAGGCAGTGTGGACTCTTGAAAGCTTATATCCTGAAAATCTTGTTGGTTTCTAAAGTGCTACCAGACTCGAATCTTGCTATTCTAAACCATGTTAAAGATACCGAAAGAAGTCACTGACCCTTTATGCTTGATAGGAAGGTCGAATCCACATTACTCATTCTAAGTCGCATGTTCCCCGCATTCCCCACGCAATCCCGAGTGCCGGTCACATTACCTCATTAAACAGATGCATTTCATTCGCATTTCTCCCGAATATGTGGTCACAGGTTTTCAACGGGAGTTTCACGGTGGCCGTGAACGGGCCAATGCGCAATTTACGCGTTTTTTTAAAAAACCACCCCCCTTCTTGTCTCTCTGGCCATTCCGAGAGTTCCTATTGGCTGATTCAACTTGCAAGTGCTCCGTAGTCTGCAAAAGACTGTTTTTGACTTCTAGCATTGGATTTATTGATTATGCTGTTTCTGAATCAAATCTGGTAGTTTAAAAAATCATTTTGGGGTGAATCCATCCTCAGAACGGACTCGCGAAACTTCCTTTTTAACTGTTTTTTATTTTTTTATTTTATATTACTGTAATATCGAAATTACGAAATATCGAAATAATGACACTCCAAGGAAGTGAAACTTCAGTAAAATTCAGGCACTGAACTGTCCTGCATAGGAAATGCCCACGAAAGCTTCCCACATGCTTCCAAATTTCCAAAAAAGAAACGGGAGAGAGCCATCAGCGCTGTCAGTGGGGGAAAGAGAGGCATCATTATCTTCAATGATGTTTCTTTATAAGGCAAAATTGAAATAACGGAAAAGTGTGCTAAACAAATTTTTAAAAAATGGGCGGGAAAAAAGGTCCCGCCCCAAAAAGCGGTTTTCGAGCGGCCGTGTGACCGGAGGGACGCGCAAGAAAGATGGATTGGAAGCAGGAATGTGAACGAAGAGGGGAAAATCGCGGATTGGAGGCAAACGGAAGATATCCAATAAACACGCGGGTAATGGGTGAATGTGGATTCAACTGAACTGTTTTTTAATCAGCTGCTTCCACCAGCTAGGCTGGAGGGCAAAACCAGTTTTGCCAAAAGTGATAGGGGTTGTGTTTGGAATCCAGGTATTCCTGTTGCTGTCAAACAAGCATGGCCTGCTTGTGAGCTTGAGTCTGCATATTCCAATACAACCTGCTCAACCTGTACATTTGTAAAGGACATAAAGAAAAGATATCACAAGTCTCTGCTTGTTGGAGCCAAATTACTCCCTCTAAGGCAGCAATGAGGGTGGGGTTGCCAGGTCTGGGTGGGGAAATTTGGGGGTAAAATCTAGGGAGGACAGAGTTTGAGGAGGAGAGGGAACTGCAGCACAGATGGGATGCCATAGAGGCCACCCTCCAAAGCTGTCATTTTCTCCAGAATATCTGATCTCTGAAGTCTGGAGATCTGTTGCAATTTCAAGACAACTCCAGGCCCTACCTGAATGTTGGCAACCCTAAGTCTGGGAATACTTGGAGCAGGATCCAGCCATCATTCTGCTGACAGATGGCATTTCCATCCATGCAATGGAACCTCCTTGTCTCCTCTTTCTGACTGTAGCCTGAAAAACTCCCTAAAATGCTGTTCCTTGGATGAATTTAAGGATGAATTTAAGATCAGCAGTAGAAGGGGGAATCTGTGATCATCACCTCCCCTTCCTTTATCAGAAAGCTACCGCTTGATCCCACCGCTGATTTTTGCATTCTTCACTCTTTAACCCACTTGATGGTGCATTCTCTTAAGACTTCTCCCTGATCCATTCCTAAGACTTGGGGTTGGTGTGTGTTATGTTCTTACTCCCTCCTTTCCTGAGCAGTTTGGAGTCTCATGTGAGCCCAGGATTCCTGGGTTGCCCCAAACACAGTCCTCATTGCTGGTTTGCAGAATCAGCCAGCCCTCCCAGCCAGCAGGAATACTACTAATGCCAGTCTCGTGCACTGTTAAGTAAAGAAAAGAGCCTAGAGTGTTGAAAGACACAAGTTCACCCTGACCCTGTCACAGCAGAGCACATGATGAGAGGGAAAAGGGTTTCTTTCTGGTTTCCTTGCAGCCCGGTTCCCAGACTGGGGACGGGGAGGAGTTCTTGGCATTCTTTGAAGGAGAGATCTCTGGAAACATATGGCTCCTTTGTAACGTTTGCTTCATTTTAAAATATGCAAGTAGAACACTGGTGGAAGCAGAGAGGCATTCTTGCACGGTAACAGATTGATTTCCCCTATCAGAGCCCTGCACCCCGAGTTACTTCACCTGTCAGTCAT
The DNA here is from genome assembly GCF_028583425.1 of Eublepharis macularius. Classification (NCBI taxonomy): domain Eukaryota; kingdom Metazoa; phylum Chordata; class Lepidosauria; order Squamata; family Eublepharidae; genus Eublepharis; species Eublepharis macularius. Next base: position 37,341,626 of record NC_072804.1, on the reverse strand, counting down.
CTCGGAGCTCCGTCTCCCCACTGCTTTCAAATTCCAAATGGATATATCTACATAAGGAGAGGAACTTGGTAGGAACCAGGAAGTAAATCAGTGGCTGGAGATGTGTCCTTGCTAGGAGCTAATCTGTTCTCTAGACAGTGCTGTTGGCTAAGGATCCTGACTCTACAGAACTGTCCTTGACCCAAATCCTTGACCAACACAACTGTCTAGAGATCAGAGTATCTCCTAGCAAGGAAACATCTTCAACCACTGATGAACATTAACAAGTTCCTGGTGCCCACCAAAGGCCACTTTAGGGCAACTCACCTTAATCAGAACTCAGCCTCACAAGTGTATATACCCCATCCACCCTTACCATGGACAGATAGACCAAACTGGCATGCAGCTCCAAGTTCACCATCTGGTTCACAGCAAACTCGCAATCTGGGTGGTAGTTCTGGCGCGTCCGAGAATCCATTGCTACTCTCAGTACTAAACCTGCCAGCAAAAGACCCTCCAATCAGGGACTATTCCAGTTCCATGCAGACAGTTCCTACAGAAGTTGCTCACCATTGCGGGCCTTTAGCACAATTCAAAGCAAGACATCCCAGTGTGGGGCCAGAAGTCACTCAATGAATACACTGTCCTGAGAATTTTAGCAACCTTGCTACTGATGAGGTCATGACTCTGCAGTGTGCCACAGAGGTTGCCATGACATCTGGGGAGGTACACCGGTGCCAGGGAAACAGCAAAGTTTAACTGGACAGTACTGATCCTGTGAGCACTCAAGGTGAGTTGTTGCTATAATACTGGCATCATTGCTCAGGGTCTATTTTCTGCTGGTAACGTTTTCTTATTCACATTCCCTCAGCATGGGGTCACCAGATGTGACCATGTCAGGGAATTTGCATGGCTGCAGCTCCCACCTCCCAATGGTGTGCTTGATCCATAACAAGACCTCTTCCAAGTCCACTAGGCCAAGGAGGCAGAATGATGCAGGTGCACAAATCCACACACTAGCTAGGGTTATTGAAATGTCCTTGCTTGCCTTGGTGCAAGGACCCTGGATTTTCTTGGTGATCTCCCATCCAAGTACTGACCAAGGCTAACCCTGTTTAGCTTTCAGGATCTGAAGAGAGTGAGCTAGCCTGGGCTATCCAGGTCAGAGCCCAAGGAGCTTATATGTATGTGAGTGGCATCAACTGATGTATGGCAGTTCCATCAAGGGGTTCAAGGCACGTGAGGAACTGAGGTGGTTTGCCATTGCCTTCCTCAGCAGATCAGTCCAAGTGCTAATGCTGCTTAGCTTTTGAGAGCTGACAAAATTGTGCTGTACCATGCTGCCTTCCCACCCAAAGAGCTTACACACACACACACACACACACACAAGGAATCCAGGCAAAGACATGGACCTAGGACATAGCAGACCACCCACCTTTCTAATACTAGCTGTGGGATCTACAAGGCTAAGGAATCAGAGAATCAGAGAGATGGACGCTGCAATTAAGGATAACTAACAATGGGGGAGGAACAACCAACCCCTTATCCTTCACAACACCCCAATTCTTTCCCAAAGCCCTTAAAAGGGGATGTCTCCTCCTCAACTGCAGCTCCTGCTAATCCCCCCACAAGCCCCCTCCACTTACTACTTCAACACTCCCATGGGCCATTTGGGGGGGGGGCTTTTTTGCAGCTTAATGATCCAAAGTCCTTTACTGCATGGAGTCAAAATGCCATTAATTCTTCCATGCAAGGCTAATGAAGGTAATAATAAAACTGTATAGTGCTGTGCTAGGAAATCCTGCCAAGTGTAGCAGTTGCCAAACATGCAGAGCCCAAACCAACCCTCTTCCACAACCAGGAAGCGATGTCATAGCTAGCTGATGAACCTGGAAGAGTCTCTTTAGACATTCCTGAGCAAGGCAAGAAGGCAGACCACAGCGGGGAGTGTTTGCAAACTCAACAGGTGTTGCAAACTCAACCTGGCAGTTACGGGGGCTGCAGAAACTCCTTTGGAAATGGGTGGCTTGCCCAAAGAGACCCTGGCATGGGGGACTCCTGGAGTCTCTTGCAGGATAGGCAGACAGTAACCTGCACCCGACAGGGGACTCAGCAGAGAAGTCAGGACTGATTTGACATGCCCCATGATGGAGTGCACCTCCTGTGGATAATCTGGGGTCTACAGTGGCTTCTATGCCCTTTAAGACCCCTAAAAAGAGGAGGAAGAACACAAATGCTGTCACCTACTTTCTCTGGGCTTTGCTCCGGTCATGTAAAAATATCTCTTGCAATGCCTCTTGCCCTGTTTGAAACAGGAAGTGGCCAGCGACAGGAACCTTTTAGTGTCTAACTCTGGAGGTGATGAGCTCATGGCAGTTCTCCAATCTTTCACACTCACACTCTCCCCTTTTCACCAGTCGTTTGCTAGCAGGTCAGGAAGGACTCCACCTGCTTCCACAGGTCCTCAGATGCCCTAGGATTTTGCATCCAAGTAGGACCTGCCCCACAGCTATGTTGTGGTGGCCCTGGCCACGTGATGTCTCATGCAATTTGCAATGCAAATTGCAGGGATCATAAATGCCATTCTCATTTTGTCATTCATAATGTGCATGTGTCATCCTTCTGTCCTGTGCCTTCACAACAACCGTGAGGTAGGGTAAACTAAGTGAAAGCAACTTACTCTAGACCCCCCCCCCCAAATGGGGTTTCAGGGGTGAGCTGGGGGTTCAGTCTGACAATCCCATAACCACACTGTGGCAGAACATAGCAAAGGTGGTTTGATAGGAGGCATCAGCTCCTGCTAACACACAAGCTAACACATCTCAGCCCTTTTGTGACCAAGACCCAAGAGTCCCTTCCTCACCATTGCCATACAAAACACCGAGGCAGGCCAAGTGACTCGGTTCTTGACTTCCTACTCTGGTGGTTCAAGGAATACCCAGGATTGCCAGATCAATTTGTGCGTTTGTGCATACATACCTTCAGCTTTGTTCACCCAGTAGCGAGATGTATCGCGACACTTGAAATGGTTCTGATAAAAGTGAGAGAATTTCAGCCAGAGAGAGATGGAAAAGCCACATGTGACTTGGGAGAGAATCAAGATTACTCTGACTGGATATTTCTTCTTGGAGGGAGGGCTTAATCCTTTCCTGTTGGGGCATTTTCCTAATGAAAAGCAGCCCTATGCTACTTCTCTCCCTGTGGAAGAATCCTGTAAAAAACAGGCTGCTGGATTCAATCAACTGGTCAGCCCCTGCAGTGGCAATTCATGTTTAATTTTAAACTTGAGAGCTCATGTATCTCCTGGATTCACCCTGGTTGGCCCTGAGAAGACTCATTTTTCAGCCTCAGGTACCCAACTATAAACTGTTTGTTCCATCAAATGCCTTTGAGTATAACTTTTACTGCCTCGAGCCTTTTAGCGAATGGACAGGCTAAATATCTACAGTGCAAAAAAACCCCCAAAAGAACAGTCAAGATTTATTGGCAGTAAGTTGACCGAAGTCTCTCTTGCTGTTCCTGATATTTGGGTTCTGGTTAAAAACAGCGCAGCCTCTCCTGCAAACCCTACAAGAAATAGCTTCCTAAACATGACTTATAAATGCACTAAGTGGGTTTTGGTGGGCTGAATTACTCTTAATTATCCTCTTATTTAGAGGAATTAAGTCATTTTTTTTAAGCATTATAAGCGATCATCCAGTGAGGCGATTACATCTGGAAGTCTGATGTGCTAAAGAGTGAGGAAATGTGCCAGGTGAGAATAGTGAGAACTCCAATAGCAAAATTCTATCGAATGATTTAATGTACATTGGAATATTTCTCTGGTTATAGCAGCCAACTGGAAGAAATCAGTATCACCATCCAGAAGTGAATGATTTAATAAAATACGGACCATGATTTTATTGCTAAAACTGACATATGACCACAGAACTCAAAAAGAATACTCAAATACTGGGTTTTGTGTGTGTTGTTGTTGTTGAAGTATGAATGTGTGCTATTGTATAGGGTTTTCCGCATAAATCTTTCTACACCTTTATATGATTGCAGGGGGGATCACGCTTGAAAAAGCTTTAATAGAGTAACTTACAATGAAGTTGTTAACTTTATTTGGTGCTGCTCCCCTTCCCCAACATTAAAAAGACTTGAGAAGAGATCCATTCAGGCTATATCAAAAGTTGTCATGGTCGCAGTTTAGCAATTAATTGTTCATACATGATTCCATCTTGGGATGGACGTTTTTTTCTTATGCAACAAAATATTGATACTTGGGAGTAACTAAATTCAAAGGAGACACACAGCATGTCCATAAATGCATGCAAATTCAGACCGAGTCATAGGAAGCCTATATCATAGATGGTATGTTAACCATGGGCTGGCTGGGAGTCTATGGTCAAGACAAAAGGGAGGGGCAACAGAAAAAGATGGGGCTTTCATCAGTTCATTCGTAACTAGCTAACATTTGGTTTTATATCCTTTTCCTCTGCTTCATCATCGCTGTCGTCAACTTGCTGGATGACCAAGTCAGTTGACCCATCCTCAACAATCTCGATGTCCGATTTGTTGTCTTCCCCATAATTCCAGCTGGATTCCTTGTCTTCTTCCAGAGGGAACTCAGGTGGTGGCTCTGTGTCCAGGTCGATGCGGATGCTGTCGATGCCTGCTTCGGACAGACATTCGTTGCAAAGTCTGTACCGTCTCGTCCCTTCCTGGACCACCTGCCCAGTCATTTCAGTCACATGACGCTTGCACTTTCGGCAGATGGGTTTGCAAGCTTGGTGGATCTGTGAAGATCGGAAAAGTTGTCACTGATCGTTGCTCAAAAGCAAACGCTTTTTTTCCCTCTGCATATATTAGCCATCTCAGTATCAGGACACTTAACATTCAACCAAGCTTGGGTTGATGAAAATTAATAATTAAATGGCCTGAGAAAGACGGAAGCCCCTTTGCTTAGGAGGACTATTTTGAGATGGATGTGCACAATGTCACTTGCATGCCCAGGGCTGGTCAAGTTACGACACACAAAAAAGGAACAGATATTAGACCTTGGAAGAAGTTCTGGTACTTTACAGTATCTCTTCAATGTATAATTTGGTATACTGATATTGCGCCGGCTGGTTTTAAGTTGCAGATGGTATAACACAATGCCTAAGGGAATGAGCTTAAATACAGGTAGCCCCTGGTTCAAGTCTTGTCTCAGTTACAAACTTTCTAGGTGAGTGGTGGGGAACATGCAGCTACACAGTGTTTGGAGCATTGCCCTGTTTGCCAATGCTCCTGACAAGTGGCCTGAAGCTTAGATGAAAAGCTCCTGACAAGTGGATATGGCCCATGGGCCATTATTTGTTCACCTCTTGGTAGCCTTACAGAGGCCACTCTCAGTCTCGCCACCTGCATCTAAATAATAATAATGGCCTTCCTTATAGGGTGGTTGTAAGGACTGCAACAATGCATAGGAGGCACTTTTAACATTAAAAGCACCATGGTAAGTGTTGTTATTAAACCTGAGACCATTACTGAATAGTTCACACAAAAATTAAATAAGTGCCATTGCATGCTTGTTCCTCGACATATGTGTCCCTGAATCGATGCTTCAAAAATCAGTTATTTCAATAACTCATAACGAGACAGGCAGAAGGCATTAATTGCTAAATTAAGCAATTCACTGAGTAATTAAATACACTGATCAGTGTAACCAGGCATCTTTTAATAATTGATATAGAACAATATTTTATGGTAAGGGGTAATTTTAATTGTATTGTGTTTCTCCAGCATCCTGTCTCACAGGGTGGCCAGTTATTCTGGAGGCCCAACAACAGGGCTCAGAGGCCGAGGTCTTCACCTAATACTGCTTCCCAGCACCGATATTCAGAAATGTTCTGCCTCTGAACACAGAGGTTCCCACAAGGTACCATGGCTAGTAGCCTCTGGTGGACCATGTATTTGTCTAATCCCCTTTTAAAGCCATCACTATATGCTCTAGCGGCAAATTTTACATTTTAATCATTCATTGAGTTTGGTGTAGTGGTTAAGAGCAGTAGGACGCTAATCTGGAGAATTAGGTTTGATTCACTACTCCTTTGCTTGAAGCCAGCTGGTGACCTTGGGTCACCTGCAGCTCTCTCTGAGCTCTCTCGGCCCCACCCACCTCACAAGGTGATTGTCATGAGGAGAATAACAACAGACTCTGTAAAGTGTTCTGAGTGGGCGTTAAGTTGTTCTGAAGGGCGGTATATAAATCAAATGTCTTTATTGTTGTTGTTATTAATAAAGTAAAGCGCAGTACAGTGGACAGAGGGTCAAACTAGGAATGGGGAGACATGGATTCTAACCCCTGTTCAGGTGTGGTTGACCTTTTGCCAGTCCCTCTCTTTCAACTGAACCTATCTCAAAGAGCTTTTGGAAGGATAAAATAGAGGAGGGAAGAACATGTCCATTGCCCTGAGATCCTTGATGGAAGGGTAGGATAAAAATATATAAACATTATTTATTTACTTCATTTATACCCCATCTTCACAATAGGGACCCACAAAGGGGACACCATTCTCCTCTCCTCCATTTCATCCTCACAACAATCCTGCGAAGTAGGTTAGGGTGAAAAGTCCATGACTGGCCCAAGGTCACCTAGTGAGCTTCCATGGCAGAGCAGGGATTCAGACCCGGGTCCCCCAGATCCTAGTTTGACACTTTAACCACTACACCACACTGGCCCAAATAAACTAACAAACCAACTTTGGTTTTAGTATAATCTGTCATGGCTTACCCCTTGAGATACTTCAGACTAGAGATCCGGCTAAAATAATAATAATATAGAGCATGATCCAGCCAAAGTCAAATGAAGCTCTGCTAATTTCAAAAGGAAATGTTTTTGTATGTGGTTAACTCACTAAATTCAAAGAGATTATCTTTGGCTGGATCATGCCCATATTACCGTTTAGTTGGGCTTTTCACTCACTGCCCTTTAAGAAAGGGGCTTCCAGCTGATCTGCCTAGAAGCCTGCTGGCAGCATCAGGTTAGTTTCCTGCACAAAGACTGAGGTCACTGTCCATAATTCTGCACGTCATCATTGGTTATTCAGGGTGAAGAGGGCTGCGGCTGAATGAGAGTGCATGACAATACATACTGTCCGGAAGTGGCTGCTTAAGTGATCCAGCCTGCTGAACCGCTTCCCGCACGCTTCACAGGGGTAAGGCCGTTCTCCTGTGTGGCAGCGAAGGTGGCGCTTCAGGTCCGCTTTCCTTTTCACCACATGGGTACAAAAGGGACACTTGAATCTCATCCTGGGCAGATCATCTGTTTGTGAGAAGCAATCCTGTTAAAACGCAGCAAAACTATAATTTGCCCAGCAGAGCAGCAGCTCTGGATGTAAACACTGACTGATCGGACCTGTGTGTGTACCCAATATTAAAAAAAAAAAACCAGTTCTGCAACTCATACCGATTAAACAAATGTGCAATTCTGCTTCTATGACTTGCGGCAAGCTGCAAAAGCCCACGCAGCACACTGAGGTCCTGCCTCCCTGGCCAATCACCTGCAACAGGCTTTCAAGACACTCCTGCAGCCTTACAGATGGCTGATTTGTTCTGAAGAATGGCTGAGAACTTTGCACCTAATACTGCATTCTGTGCTTGCCTGATGTAGTTGCTGAATGCACAGAGCTCCAGGATCAAGACTTCCCAAGCGCACCATAGGTGTGTGCCTGACAACTTCAGAGACTGCAGGGTGTGGAGAAGTCAGTTTCCTGTGGTGCTGGCTTTACAGAAGTAGCCTACAAGGCCCATTTCTGCTAGCGCCTTCTACAAAAGCCTCACTGGAAATAAAGCAAGGCCCACAAGCCTTCCCTTGTGGCTCAGTCTCCTCGCATGAGTTGGGGATAGGAAAGGGTTGCCAACACCAGGGTTCCTAGGAAATTCCTGAAAAATTCAGGTTGGAGCTAGGAGAGGATGAGGTTTGGGGAAAGGAGGGACCTCAGTGGAGTATAGTACCATACTGTCCATCCTCTAAAGCAACTGTTTTCTCCAGGGGAAGTAGGGGAACTGTAGACAAGGGATCAGCTGTAGTTTCAGGACATCTCCAGGTCCCACTTAGAGGTTGGTAACCCTAGGATAAGGGCAGGATTTTTCCACCTCTGCAGGGCTCTGGAGAAGGCCAATGAATGGGGCATGGCCTCAAGTAGCTTTCCCCTTCCTCAGTGCCACCATAGGCACCACTGGGGAAGACAGAAGTAGAAGAGACTCAAGACCATTTCATGTTACAAAGTCCAGGTGTCCCCCACATGTCTACCATGGGTCCTGTCAATGGATGTGCTCTGGGAGTTCCATGCTTGGAATTTAATTCCCAGGCAAGTGCAGGCATGATATGGATCAAGAGCCTTAAACCTTCCCTCCCACACTGTTGTCCCAACAGGCCTAGCGAGCCACTACTTTCCACAGGGTAGCAAATATTGTATTGGGGCAAAATATTATTTTGAAAAATGTTTCAAAACAAGGATTCCCTGAAACGCCATGATTTTACTCTGTTGGGAGACCAAGCAGCCCTCGAGCTTAGTCAACTGGGATAGTGTGTAGCTGGGGTAGGGACACAGCCAAACTCCAAGCCCTGGAGTAAATCCCTGACGAATGAGGCCCACACCTCTTGCGTTCTGTCTTGGAAGATTCTCTCCAGATTCTCCCCCAGCCACTGGTCAAAGTGGTCCAAATCTATCACAGGCCATGGAGCAGGCTCTAGCTGGTACCGCAGTTGCTGCTTACTGTTCAGGGGCAAGCCAGGACTGGCTGCAGAGTTGGCATGATAAGGAGGAGCAGATCACCAAACAGGCATGGATCCTGGTGCCCACATTCTCACCCATTTGTCAGCTTCTGAGCCACAGCTGTTGTGTGCCAAGATCCAACATGTCCATGCCCAGGAGGGAACAATGGCAATCTTGTAGCAACCTCCAGCCATTCCCCTTTCTCACCCCAAGGGTGGAGCCACTAAACAATGGACTGTCTGACTCGTAAAGGGCCAGTGAACATTGAGCAGCTAGGTGGAGTGTGGCTCTTTAGCATATGCGCCCATGGCCCACCAGATCAGGGCCGATTCCAGACGACTAACCTGAAGGCACTGCATGCCGCCATGTTCCGGATCACGACGGGGAAAACGCGAAATATCACGTTTTCACGCAAGTTTGGTGCGACGTCCCCGTCGCAATCCAGAACATGGCGGCATGCAGCGCCTTCAGGTTAGTCGTCTGGAATCGGCCCTGGTGGATGCTGTGTTTGGTGCCAGAAGTGCCTAGGGGATTTAGATCTATTCAAGGTTTTCATTAATTAATTAAGGTGTTTTAACTGGTGCTGTCCCTCTCCAGCAGAAGACTAAGGTAAGAGAGCACAATGGAAACTATGCCCAGGGCTTTTTTTCTGGGAAAAGAGGTGGTGGGCCTCAGGCCCATACAATGATGTCACTTTGGGTCAGCTGGAACAAAGAGGGAGTTTTTTAAAGTTTAAATCGCCCTTGGCAAAAATGGCCACATGGCCGGTGGCCCCACTCCCTGATCTCCAGACAGAGGGGAGTTTAGAATGCTCTCTGCACCACTCAGCAATCTAAACTCCCCTCTGTCTGGAGATCAGGGGGCGGGGCCACCGGCCATGTGGCCATTTTCAAGAGGTGCCGGAACTCTGTTCCACCACATTCCCGCTGAAAAAAAGCCCTGACTATGCCTATATCAGTTTTAAAATAAATCTGTTTTGTATAGTTCTCACTACCATCTAGACTTTTAAATAACACACACAACTCTGAGAAAATGTGACACATTGAAGGCAGTACCAAATTGATATGCCAAGAAAATGTTTCTAAGGGAGCAGGAAGCACAAATATCCTCTGAAGACACTTCTCGCATTTTCTTCTTCAACAACAGGATATATCTGTTTTCAAATATATTCCTTTTTTAATTTATGCCAGAAGGAGCTCATGCACTGTCTTCCAACAATTACTATGGCAAGTAACAAGAACAAGACTGGGAAGATGACTTCCAACATAACTTGTGGAATGGGACGCACAAAACTGAGCACAAATTCTGTCTGCCTTATGATTTGCATGTTATATATGTAGTTGATTTAGAAAGTGTATATGCTGCCTCTCCGGAGACCATACATGCCTGTATTGATGGAAACAACCAATTCTGAATTTGTTTCTCATTTTGTATTCTCCCCCCTACATACACACAAAGAGCTAAATGCTAAAAAAATCATTACATTGGATCCCATGGAAAAGATGACAGGGGGAGTTGGTACAACAAATCACCCCCTCATACTGGTTTACAAGGATTTTGCAGACGAGCAGCAAGCTGCTGAGGGGAGAAGGTGGGGCATGCTCCAGTTCACCAAATCCTTCCATAAACTTTTCTCCAGGATCCAAAACACCATAAAACTGCATTTTGGGCTCACTGAAATAATGAATCCAGAGGAGTTGGCCGTGTTAGTCTGTAGTAGAAAAATCGAAAAGAGTCCAGTAGCACCTTTAAGACTAACCAACTTTACTGCAGCATAAGCTTTCGAGAATCACAGTTCTCTTCGTCTGATGCATGATGCATAAGTTCTCGCATCTGATGAAGAGAACTGTGAATCTCGAAAGCTTATGCTACAGTAAAGTTGGTTAGTCTTAAAGGTGCTACTGGACTCTTTTCGATTTTGAAATAATGAACGAACAAGTTCTGGATATTTTTAGAGAGCAAAATAGTTAGGCTATGTAAGTAATCATCACTGACAATTATTTTTAAATAATACAATACCCAACTGTCATTGAACGAAAAAACAGGTCTGCTTACCATCGGCCCAGCTCCCCATTACTCCCAGTACTGAGTGCATGCTAGGATATTGCTCATCCCCCTTGGGTGATTTCAACTTGCCAGCAGAATGGGGGGATTCATGCCCTTGCTGTGGCATTGGCAAACCTCTTGGAAGGGCGTCAGATCCCTGACCGTACTGGTAGACGCTGTGGCCAGAATCACCTTCCGAATCAATCTGGACATCCTCTTCTGACGTAGGTGCATGGCCTGCAGGCTCTGAAGCTCGGTCCTCAAGCTTGCTTGATTTATAGTGAGAGATGTCCGAGGGCTGCGGCAATCCTATGTGTCGGCTGGCTTTCTTCATGGAATCTTGCCACTGGTCCTGCTTGGACAGCTGCTGGGCATTTCGCTGAGTGGACGGGTAATAGCTGAAATTGCTCCACGAATTCCCACTGACTATACACGTCCCTTGATCTGGGCTTAAATGTGAATGGGGCGGGCTGCTCTCCACTTTCCAGCCGGCCCCATACAGACACAAACGCTCCACGCCATTGGAGTTCACTTCCTTGTCCGAGAGACTGAAATAGCGATCCTTTTCTTTCTCGCTGATGTCCAATGAAGATTTAATGAACGTCTTGCAAACACTAATGACGTCGGTCATTTGCAGATAGCTGGCAGCTGACATGACTTCAATCACGTTTTGCCCGGTCAGGGAGAGTTTGCCTGAATACACAAAATCCAGAATAACGGAAAATGTTTCTGGAGAAAAGGCCTGGAAAGTGGCTGTCGTGGGCTGGCTGGCTTCCTTCGAGCACTGGGAAAGAAGCATTTTGAAGTAACCACTGCTGGCAAAGAGCACATTCCGATGAGCTTTGAAGACCTTCCCTTCGACCAAAATGCTGCAGTCACAGAATAGGTCCTGCCTGCGCTGTTCATTTAACTGCTGCAGGAGGTGGAACTGGTGGGAAGAAATCTCCATTCTCAAACTGGGCTGAGTTCCTCTACAAAAAGAGAACAAATCATCTCCATTTTCTACTCCAACAAGATGATTTTTTAAAAGAAAAGGCTGTTAATGTTAAAGGAGTCTATTTAAAAAACACATTAATGCTGCGATCCTAACACTCCTGGGAGTAAGCGCCACGGAGTGCCATGGGTCTTATGATTAGCTCTGGTTAGGATCGTTCCCTAAAGTACTCAGTGGCAGGCTAACATTTTAAACATGGATGGATGGATGGATGGCCGGACGGACGGAAGGAAGGACCACAGAATATGTGAAGACGCTTGAAGTCTCTCCCAGTTTATGGAGGCTTTAAAATTTTTTTTTTAATGCAGCAGAAGGTGGGGGGCGATGGGACAGACTCCAAATTAAATTCAAACATCAGTAACTAGAGGAGAGGATACTTAACCTATTTCCTACCAGGATTTTTCCCCCTGATCAATAACCTTCTTTCCCCAACTGAAAAAATATATGGACTTGCTATCTTTGCTCTGAAACAAAGGAAAGTCTATGGAAATTCTTACCGGGGGTGGCGGGGGGGGGGAAGAGAACAAGCCACAAGGCAAGTCTCTGCACCCCTCCCCCTCAGCTGTGGTTCTATTCAAATTTGGAACCTTTACCCAGCCTCTCCAGTTACGTTAAAAAAAAAAAAGCAAGAAAATGACTTCAAGTGTCTCCTGCACCATGCCTCTTTTGGTCCCAAATACCCTTGAAATTCATGAGATACAGTCTGATGTGAACTGAATCCGGCCTACAGAAAGGCAGACCACACTGGGGGGATGGCTTCGTGTGCTCACAGCAAAAGAAATACTTGCAACCATGCTTTGTAATTTGGAGGAGGTTCACAGAGACCCAAGAAAGCAGTGCCACTAAGGAGCAGCGCTGAATCGGGCACTGTGCCAGTCATGTCAGGTAGTCCAGACTGAGCCCAGGAACAGCGAGTCATGAAAACTCATGTCTGGCTGCTTCCATAAGGCAACAATTTCCCACAAGCTCTCATGGCTCCTGAAAATGCAGAGGCATTCACAGTAGCAATAGAGCAGCTACAGGGCAGTTTCCCCCTCCCTTTCCTTGCCTTGGCCACAGTCATGATTCTCCACCACATGGCACTGGAGGGCTTTAAAAAAATTGGCAATTGCTATATTGCTATAGTACAATGAACACTGTAACACTATATTGCTATAGTACAATGAACACTTTTGCCATTATCTATTTACTTCTCTGAATTCCCAGCTTTCATTTTAAGTCTCTAGCCCTTTTGGCTGTGCAACAAAAAGGGCTAGAGTCTTACTTTTACAGAAAAGCTGGGAATACAAAGGCCTTAGAAGATTGAAACAATTGCTGTAATGTTGTATTATAGCACCATAGCAATTGCTGATTTTTAAAAAAATTGTAAAAGCCTTCCAGTGGTGCAGGTGGTGCCTGGGATGGTAGTTTAGGGGAATGATGTAAGGATGCTAATGTGGACAGGACCTTGGAAGATGTGCACTTTGCCATCCACCAGGCATGCCATGGGGCGCTGACTGCAATTTCCCCCAAAATTTTGGGAAAGAGCGCATCAAAACAGGAGAAAACCTGGAAACTGGGTGACATTGTGCATCTGATCTGGTTACCAAACCAGAAGAACTGCAGCCTACTAAACATCTGCCCACTTTAACCCGTGGTTTAATGCCAAGTTTTTTGGGGAGCCTGAAATGAATAATCAATTCTCACAAGTATATGGGTGGGGGGGAGGTGTAAAGATAGTTCTGAGTCACGCAAGGAAGTAAAGGCTAGTTCAGACGTAATCTGGAGCAGCAGGTTTTTTGTCAAGTTTCTCCCCGACAGCAGACTCTGCACCGAGCACACAGCCTGCACAAGTTCTACCCGTGACAGCTGAAGAACAGCAACTTTTTCGCCGTCGTCAAACTGTCACATGGAAATGAATCATCACATGGTTACGCGAAAGAGCCCCCGATTCAGAGCCTTCCCTGGACTCCGCAGGCCTCTCGAGCAGGTCAGGCCCCCGTTACCAATTCACACGACACATTTCAACCTGAAACTGGGAGGGCAGGCCGGCTGTCGGAGAGGCACAATGGCTGGCCGGAGCCTCCGCTCCCTGCTGGCAGCCCGATTCCCAGATGATCCGCGCTTCGGGGACAGCAAGCGAAGGCTCCGGGCCCCTGGCGAACAGCACCCGGCCCTCCTGGAGGCCCGAGCGCCGTGGCGAACTCGCGGGCAGGCCCAGTTTTTCAAGGGCCGAGGGGCGGCCGAGGCACGGCGCCCGCGGGCGTCCCCCCGGGGCGGATTCCGACGGCCCGTCTCCGCCCCCTCCAAAGATGCGCCATAGCCAGCAGCCGCGCCAGGCGGAGCCCAGCCAGCCAGGTGGCCGTCCGAGGCGCGCCGTCGCCGGGCTGCAGATCGGCCCCGGCGGGCGGGCAGCATTGGCAGGGGGCGCCGTCACTCTCCGGCGCGCCCGGCTCGAATTGGACGCCCGACGGCGCCCGGCGCGCCCGCCCAGTCGCCAGGGACAGCTCCGGTGCCTGGCCTCGGGAGGGCGCCGGTGCCGCAGTGCCCACCCGCCCGAACGCCCGCGCCCGGCTCCCCCACTGCCCTTTGTGCCAGCCCTGCCTTCCTCGCCCGCCCGCCCGCCCGCCCGAATGCCGCGCCCGGGGCAGCCGATGGCGCCCGGCGGGACTAGTTCGGCGGCCGGCCGGGCGCTGTCCGACGCCGCCCAGAAGGCGCAAGCGGGCCGAGGCGAGCCCAGGCGCGGGCTGGCTCCCTCTCCGCACCGCCAGACGCCCAGCTCGGCCCGCCGCCGCCTTACCGCTGCCGTGGAGAGGGGCGCGCCGGGCTGCGGCGAGGCTGGTGCGAAGCGTGGCCGGGCTCCGGCGCCCCGAAGCAGGCGAGCGAGCGCCCGGCCGGCGGAGAAACAAAAGGTAGTTGCTGACGTGGGCGTTGGAGAGAGACGCCCGAGGGCCGGGGACACAATTAAAGGGGCAACGCAGCCAGCGCGGCAGGAGAGGAGCCAGGCGCGCAGGCGAAGGCAGGCAGAGGGAGGGAAGGAGGAGAGCCCCTCGGGCGCCCGCCCGCCCGCCTACCCTGCACTGTGCGCGGCCGGAGGGGCCTCGCCCGCAGCTCTGCGCACGCCCACTGGCCGCCCAGGGGGCCCCGAGAGCCCTCCTCCAGGCGGCGCCGGGCGGGCGCCGGGCTCCCTCGCCGCCCGGGCCCGATGGAACGCCGCACAGCGTCAGGCCCCGGGAACGGCCACTTGCGCGGCGCCCGAGCGCGAGAGGCAGCGGCCCGGTTCCCACGCCATGCCGCGCCAGCACAAAGGCCCGCGCGGATAGGGCGCGCTTTGGCTCGAGCCCGGGCTCGGACCTTGCAGCAGCGGGGCTCCCGAGGGCGTGAAGCGCCGAAGAGGAGCGCTGCTGGATCCCACCCGTGGCCAACCAGTTGACGTGGAGGGACAGTCGCCGGGGCGCAGAGGCGAGCCATGGCAAGAGCATTGCACTGCCGACCGCCCCGCCCTAGTCCAGGTTTGCCTTGGCATGGGCTGGCCTCCACTGGATGCATCCCCCCCCCAAGAAAAATACTCTGGCTACAAGCCTGTCGAGGCTTCTCCCCAGTGTGACCACGCTGGCATTCTGAGGATCTCTGCCTCTGGAGGTTTTGAAGGGGGTCACTGCCCTGTTTGCCGAAGCGTGATGGCTTTAGCTATTATCTCATTGAAATGAGGCCTATAAGATCTCCGAAGCTAAGCAGGGTTGGCCTTGGTTAATAATCAGATGGGAGACCTCTGAAGAAGAACAGGGTCTGTATGCATAGGTAAGCAATGGCAGACCACCTCTTGCCTTGAAAACCCCAGCAGGGGTTGACATGTCAGCTATGACTTGACGGTGCTTCCACCAAGAACAGCAGAGAAGCGACAGACGCAATTGGGCTGGTCTCACACACTCAGCGGAACAGGGTTGTTGTGTAGATAACATGGAGGAGAGAATGGTGTAAACCACTTTGAGTCTCCATTGGGAAGAGAAGTGGGGTACAAATGAAGTTAAATACACTTTTTAAAAATTACCTCGATTCTTCCCAATAATACCTGGAACATGAAGTTTGCATATAGAACATGAAGAGCTGGAAGGAGCTATTCATGCTAGATAGGGGGGGGGGTGCACAAGGGCAGGAATTTCTCCCTCATGGAGTGGCACTCTGCAGGGAAGCTGCTGGTTTTGTTTTCTCTATTGGACAGGCTGGCCCAACAAAAATGGAGAAAAGCAGGAAATTTCCATGCAAAGGCATGCAAATTATCGGGAGAACAGAAACACCCTGCCTTTTATATTCATCAGTCAGCTTTTCCTCCATTTCAGCTCTGGGAACTGGAGTCTTTTTGAATAAGAGTCACTGGCTAACAGCACATTCCTAGGAAGAGATTTCCCCTCAGTCTGAGTGCTGCAGCCATAGAACATTGTTGTGCTCAGCTCCTGCATACCTGCACTCAGGAGGCTTGCAATGCAAGACCCCTTGGCAAGTTCCCATTTAAAGACAATGGCTTCGATCCAGTGCTGAGCAAAGGCAAGCTAGCTGTGAGTGCTGCCATCTTCCCCGGGAGAATGCTGGTCTCCATCTGTATCAAAAGATGCATCCATCCACATTAATGGGTCTGGATGTGCACAGGCTGAATATGCATTCAGGTTCACAGCCTTGCATGTGCATGGAGATGGGGAAATTGTCATATTAGTAATTCAGCCCTTTAAGAAGAAAATGATCAACACTGCACAGGGAAGCTCTCTCCTTTAAACACATACACACCATGCCATGACTGTTGCGTTTCTTAGTATTTATTATTTTTCACATTTTCAGCTATAAAAGTACTGGACTACAGCTATATAAACATGTATAATACATAGACAGTTTCAACATCCACGACTTGAAAAATGCACCACTGTAGGAACAAAAATTACAAAAAAAGCACTTCATATTTGTTCCCCCACTAGAAAAACATTTTAAGAGGCCGTAATGGCTGCTGGAGTGGCTGTCTTTGCAGACTCGCAGCTTTGGTTTATTTCTGACTCTTCCACCTGGATGCAAAATATACAGTGATCCAAACCTTAGGAAGAGGGAGACATTGGAAATCAGGCAGCTGGTGAAGGAAGTTTGATGCTACTTTCCCTTTTGCGAGCCACAGAAAATGCCCAGGCCTCAAGATTCTAGAGATTTTGCAGCTCCCTCACATAGTAATGAGCAGGGCTTTTTTTCAGCTGGAATGCAGTGGAACGGAGTTCTGGCACCTCTTGAAAATGGTCACATGGCTGGTGGCCCTGCCCCCTGATCTCCAGTCAGAGGGGAGTTTAGATCATCTGGAGATCAGGGGGCAGGGCTACCAGCCATGTGACCATTTTCCCCAAGGGCGATTTAAACTTTAAAAAACTCCCCCCTTCTTCCAGCTGACCCAAAGTGACATCATTGTGCGGTTCTGAGTTCCACCACCTCTTTTCCCAGAAAAAAAGCCCTGGTAATAAGCTTTCCCCCTTCCTTCTGTAGCTCCCTAACAGTGCATATTTCTTTAGGTCAAAGTTAAACAGTCATTGCTCCAGAGATCTGCAGGACATCAATGCTTTGTATCTAAATACGATGTTTGGAAGACAAAAGAATGAAAGGTAATCCTCTTCCCTGTCCCCAAGATCCTTTTGTTGGATGCTGGTACCCTTTCTTACTGGTTTTATGTGGAGTAAATCAAAGCTCCACAGCTTTTCTAATGTAGAGAACTCCTGGGGGACACGTTGCCCCACTGACCCTGTTGGGTGACAGCTTTGGGCTAATGGGGAAGCCCCAGGTTTAACGTACACACATCTGAATGATTACACATGCAAGTAGCATCTGGACTTGACTTATTGGACTGCTTTTGGGCCCAGAAGTGGGGTCCTATTAAATAAGTTGATGAACTTTTGAATCACTCCCTATAAACCCTCATGTGAATATTTCAGAAGCACATCTGATCTCATTCCACCCCCATCTTCTGCTCTTGGCTTCTACATTGATTGCTTTAAGATTGTAAACTCCTTGGGGGCATGGGTCTGTCTGACTGTGGCTGATTCCGCACATGTTGGGTAATGCAATTTCAATGCACTTTATCAATCATTTGAGGTGGATTTTTTGTTCCGCACACAAAAAAATCCATTCCAAATGATCTATAAAGAGGATTGGAAGTGCATTATCCAACGTGTGCAGAATCACTCACAGTGTATCAAACTCAGTAAAGTGCCAGGTACACGTATGGCGCTACAGCAGCATTTCTAGTTGAGAGCTGGCATATTATCCACTCAGCACAAAGGCAAAATGTGATATGTTGGCTGCAGTCTTGCAGTGGAAATTCAGAAACGGTCTATTCAGCTGTTATCCCACTGAATTCACAGGCCTGTCCTTGCAATATCATGCATGATTGTTGGAAGCAAATGACCGGAAGTTTGCTTATATGAAGCCCATGAAAACTGTTTAGGAGCTGATCTAAAATGTAATCAATCAGTCTTTTCAACTGTTTATTCACAGTAGTTTGGTTTGTTGGTTGTTGGGTTTTTTTAAACTTCTATTTTGTTCACAGCAGAGGAGTAAAAGTGGGAATTAAAGGAATCTGTTCTTAAATTTCTAATAACAGGTTTAAATTATTAGACAAAGACCAATTATAAACTTGGATTTGTTATATTAGCTTTAGGGATTTCAACTTCAAAATTATAATTATGAACAAAATTAGTATGAATTTCTAAAATGCTGAAACAGCAACTTTGACACCCATATAAAAGTAAATTCTACTGCAGTCAATGGGATCCGTTTTGGGAAAAAAAGTGTACTTAGGACTGAGGAATTAGAATGCAAGAGAGCAAATATTCCACCAAGCAATACAATGTGCCATTAAAATACCTACTACATACAGGGAAATAGAAGGTATGTGTAAAAAAAAAGAAGCTGAGGTTCTCCCTCCCTAGCAAAAGTGAGCAATGTCAGGAGGAGCAGTTTGGCCTTTCCAAAAAAGGGGGAGACAGAACGTGTTTCCATTTCTGCTTTTGGACACCACAATCTTTAGGAATGCACCATCACTTTCCCCAAACTTTAGACATTTATAATGGAGGGTTTCAAGAAAATGTCCTCAAACTGAGATAGGAAAGCAATGGATTTATCAGAACCTCAGCTGAGTCAATAAAGTGCATCCTTTTTAATGAAGCACAAGATTATAGGATCCACTTGAAGAGTTTCAAGTGAGACAGAAGAGCCAAAAATCTGATTTCTGGCTGAACTGGAATGAGATTGGAATTTCTCTCCCACCCTACCCTACATAGAAACATAAAGAGATTCATTCTCTACTCACAAGGTACACAAGAAAACCTCTAAAGACCACAGGAAGCAGACCAAAATAAAATACATCTCTCACAGATCTTACATCCAGAAGAGTCTTGAATTTTCTTCTTGTTAACATGCCTGGGCAGACCACTATACATTGTGTAAAATAAAAGCCACCAGAAGGATTCATTCGGTACACAAGTCCACATTTTGTCCCCCGGTGGATGTTACTGAGCAGTCTCTGAAGTATTCCCATCCATGCGATGAGCCGTCAGAACAGCAACAAAGGACGAGCATCCCAGCGCTCCTTGCTAATTGGTTAGCATCACTCATTGCGCTCCCAGCCGGCTTTCCACAGTCAACACACTCCCAGTAGCCACAAGTGGGAGGAATCTGTTTTCAAGCAAGAGCCCAAAGCAAGTCTAAACTGGTTTGTAAGGCCAACCCATTTGTTGCAGATAGAGTCCTTTGGAAAAAAGTTGCAGATTCCTTCCAGGGTGGAACCAATCACATTTTTATTCATCACCAGTTTATGAATGATGTAATTACTGGAGACTGTCACACATTAAGAAACCCAATGAAAATATAGCGATTTTTCTTGACCGTACCCAAGGGCCTGGATTTTTTCAAGGGAAAAAGAGGATGAGCAGACTGTAAATCTCTTTTTTTTTTGCTACATCATGATGTTTAAACAAAATTTTGCTTCTTCCTTTGCCCAGTTTTCATCCTTCATAATCTTGCACTGACATCTCAATGCCACATTTGTGTTATCACAATCCTTTTTCCAGTCTGTTTGTGAAATCATGACAGAATTTGCATTTCAAATAAGAGGAGGTTGGTAAAAGACCCATCATACTCTGCAAGTGACACAGACCGCAGCCATGGTCTTATTGTTAAGGAGAGTTCAGTGTTACTTTTTCATCTAATCAGACTTGTGTTGAATTGCTTCCGCGGACCAAGTTGGCTACAAACAGCTGTATACTTTTTACAGAATCTTATGTTTTGGTAACATTACTTTTGACTCATTACCAACAAATCAGATGTTGACTGTACGAGATAAGTAAACTAAGAAGCAAATTCCTGTTTAACCTAATTCAGCTGGAAGAAGGGAGAGTCCACACTTGGAATTGTAACAATAAACAATCATAAGACATTACAAATACAGAAACCCATCTCGAGAACCAACAAATTCCACCAATACAAGAAGCAGAAATACATACAGGAGAAAAAGTGAGCCAGAGCGCAGTGGCAGAGGATTGGGTCCCCAGAATCTGTTCAGTTAGCAGATGCACCTGTCTCCAATGAAAGGAGATTTTCCCTGAATCAGGGAAAGGCACTTTCTTCTGGAAAGAAATGTCTCTACAAGCAGAACAGATGCCTGAGAGCCAACTCACAAATCATAGCACAGGCGCCATCTTGGAAAAGAACCAGAAGGACTCTGGCTAGCATGACTATGGCTGATAAATGCTTTGGAAGAAGACAGGCCCATTCGCGTCCACTAATTATGACCAACCAGTGACAGCGTCCAGAGCCTTGGTATTGCTAGAGCAGAGTTCAAAAGCCCGCTTTAATAAAAATAGACAGGTGGGAGGGACCTGAGGCATTCTGAATTCCAACTAGTACCCACCAGCCTCTCTCTTTCTCTTCCGTTTTATTCCACAAGATCCTCTCTTTTTTAATTTTATCCCTCTTGTATTTCCTTGTATTGTGAGGGACTTCCTGCCATTGCCATGTCAGCTCTTCCGGTGTTCCAAGGACATGAGCAGGTGTGATTTTGCAGATTTATTGAAGGGAGGCTGACTAGGTGTGGCAAACTTGGGCATGGGGCCCACACAACATTTTCTGTAATGCTGAAATAGACATTTAATAGGTTGTACATCAGAATGGAACAGAGTAACAAAGCTGTCTTGTTATATATTGTAAGAAGAACGCATGGAAGTTTGGGGCACTTAATCTAAAATATGGCAATGGAAGATATCCCTGTAGAACAAGAGTCCCCAACACGGTGCCTATGAGTGCCACAGTGCTCGGCAACACCTTTCCTAGTGCCCATCAAGTGTTTGTAGAAAGTGGGCTAAGTCAGGTGTGGCTTTTGCCTGTGCAGATTTTTAAAAACTCTGCTTTGACAGCAGCTGCCTCCACAGCATAAGGATCTTCACTGCATGACTGAAGGTAAACTTCAGTAGCCATTTTGTGGCTGGCTGCACCTTCTGTGGCAGCCATTTTGTGGATGCACCCACACGCTGTGTCTGAATTTCAAAAGTGCCCACAGACTCAAAAAGATTAGGCATCTGTGCTCTAGAATATTATCTACTCTGCCTAATGGCATCTCGCCACTGTATCAGGTCTTTCGCAACACTTGCTATCTGAGATTCTTTAACTGGAGATAGAAGGAACTGAACCCAGGACCTGCAAAGTTAGCCAAAGCTCCTCCCCCAGATGAAGAGTTTAATAAGGCCTCATGCGATGCTAGCTTCATGAAACTGCTCAGTGCCTTGAGGTCTTCGGTTTTCCAGCCAATTTATAGACTTCTGAGGCAAGCTGGTTACCTGTCTGACCGGAAGAGAATGCCTCCCGAATCTCAGGACTAAGAAGAATTGCCACACCCTACTTTAAATAAAAGTGCAGAGAAAAATGCCTGAAAATTAAGAGCTGTTTTGGTACTGGGCTTGAAGTCTGAGCTTACTGGATATGCTTGAGTGTGTAACCGAATTTTATTCCCGTTGGCTTTGGTTCAATCCTATTCTACATCTCCAAAGTACTGGGATAACACAGAAGGAAGAAGAGAACAACAATGCTAGAAAAAAAATTCACAGAAATTAAGGTCAATGTCTCAATTTCTTCCTCAAAAGAGGACGGCATTACCTCTGAAACCAAGGAGAAGGACAACGAGGAAAGAGAGAGTATCAAACATACATAGAAGATTATCATTTGCAAAGATACGTCGACTTGCCCCATACCTCAAAAATGTAAGGAATGTGGCTTCTGCTCACCTTTAACACAAAATCCCTTTCTAATACGTAGCGCACAGCACTAACAAGTCAAAAAGACATTTCAGAATTCCAAATTCACTGTTCCTACCTGTTCTAGCAAAATGGAATTTATTAATATTACAAAAAAAACCCTTCACAAATCTGGATAAATATGCAGTTTCCAGCTGTAAGACAACAAATCAGTAACAGGGAAAAATGTTTAGATCTCCCTCTTCCCTTTTGGTGCTACATAAGTGCTTCCCGATGGAGGCTTCGCTTTTCATCGGGGTCTGGATCAGCCTCGTCATCATCGGGCGGATCGTTTTCATCCCCCGATTCTACATAAATGGGCCAGTCGTTGTCCGGGTCACTTTTTTCCTGGCCTTCCGAAGAAGGTTCCATCAGACTTAGGTTGATGGGCATTGAATCCTCGTGTGTGGTTGTGACACAAGTGCAGCTGTCACACAGGCCGAAACGTCGCAATCCTTGGGACAGGCTGCTCGTAAATGTTCTTCTGCAGCCCTTGCAGATTATTGGCTTGTTTGATCGATGTACCTGGAAGATAAAATGAAATGGGATGGTAGATTGCTTGACATGTCCCTGGGACACAAAGATGCACACCTGGTCATGATGGTTTCCTCACCTGCAATGAGGATGGGGATTAATCTCATTGCATGTCCCAGATTTTGATGTTGAGTTGTCCCAGCATTAACTCAATCCTAAACATATTTAATTCAAAATGAAGTTCCACCTGTTTCAATATGACACACTAGGCTGGAATACTTAGTTAATTACTGCAGTAATTAGAGCATCCTCTCAAATCAAATGATGTTCTTTTATGGAAGACAGATGTAAAACTTGTCCAGGAAAACGTCAGAAATTCACACATTTGTGCATACCATTACAAGTCATTTGAGGCTCATCTGAGACATTCAGGTTCAAATTCCCACTCTGCCGAAGAATCTCACTGAGGCCATCATATCCTTTCAGCCTAACCCGCCTCACAGGGCTGTTGTGAGTATAAGATGGAGGAGAGGAGAAAGATGTAAGCTGCTTTGGGTCCCCATTGGGGAGATAGGCAGGGAATAAAAGAAGTAAAATACATAAAGAAAAACCTTACAAACAACTTCCTCTGCCTGTCCGACACAGATCAAACTACTGATAGAAACCAATCCAGTAATGGCGGTACTCAGCATTTGGCTCCCTCTGTATTTACCTTTACAGGTCAAGTTAAGATGCTGTTATTTCAGTGTTTTTGACCTGGATGGTAATTTGTAACCTCCCCCTTTTTCATAGGCTTTCACTGGTCTTGGCCATTCTAGATCTCTATTGATTGGCTGTTATATTGGTTTGGGTTTGCTGTTTTATTATTATTGTACTGTTCGTGGTTATTTTATTATTTTATCATTTGGTTGGATTTTGCAGATCTGTTCCACTAGTGCAGGCAACTTCTTCCAGTGGAAAGAGACTTCCCCTGGTGCATTTTGCTTCTCTTCAGCAACAACAACAACAACACTTTCACACTCTCTGCACAGCCCCATCTTAAACCTATCTCTGGCAGACCTCAGCCACGTTTCAGACTTACACTCAAAGCATGGCTCCGAAGGTGTTCTTGCCGGGTGAAGCGTTTACCACAGATCTCACAAGGATACGGCCTCTCGCCTGTATGAGAGCGGATGTGTCGCTTCAGAATTCCTTTCTGTTTGGCTGTGTATGGGCAGAATGGGCATTTGTGCAGCTTGATTGGCACCACTAGAACATCCCCTTTGGAAAAAAGAAACCCAAGATCATTTCAGACATTTCAACTTACTGCTTTTTAAGTGAGCTCAGAATTTGAAAATGATTCTTTTAAAAAAACTTTTTATAGGACACAAAACAGCAGGAGTGGCGATGGAGACCACTCCTGCCGTCTGCTGTGACACGACAGGGCACTGACATGATCGCTTACTGAATCCCATGAAGAAGATTGGGATTCTCTCAAGAAAGAACTAGAATGCATCTAAAGGCTGGGGAAATGCAGTTCAGTTGCAACACAAGCTCCTACCTGCAAGAAAGACATCTGAATTCTACATCACAACTAATCGTCGATGTGTAATAGTTACCCAACTAATGCACTTACCCAACTAATGTACCACAACACACTGCCTGGCAAGACCCCAAGATGTCGAGAGGCCACTGACAGGAACAAAAGGACAAGTGTACACTGACCTGGCAAACCAGGGTCAGCAGAAAATAGTGGGAGACCCCCACCCACATTACTGTTGACAAAGCCCACTTTTCCATAAGCATTAACATGACACGTTGAATCAATGCGGAAATGGCATAGCAGAATAAATCTCCCTGTGAGGTTACACAGAAGATGAGCATGTAGTCTCCAAAGTTGCCCAGGGAGCTTCAGGGCAAATTGGGGAATGGAAGCCAACTCTCCCCCATCCCTTCCCATCAGTCCGACCACTATACAACCCTAGCCCTTCAGAACATACTGTGTTTCTCTCTCCCTTTTAAAACTGCATAACACTACACAAACTGGAAGCCCTGGTTCTGCATGCTCTTACATCGGCTCATAATCCAGCAGAAAAAATGAGGATTTGAGCATATGAAACGAAGGAGCTGCTCATCTGCAGAAGTCCTATTTCAGTTCTGTGCCGCATGCTAGTAAAAATCGAACCTCAGTTCAATGCCAACATGGAAACTTACTCGACCTTTCTAATGAACATCATGCTTAAACCTCTTCCTGCACAAACACAGCCAAGTTCCCTTTCACCTAGTGTCACAGCAATACTCACAAATCCAATGTTTTATTTCCCCAGATATCAATTTGCATTGCTCCATGCAAAATTCAATAAAACCCTTTTAAAAAAAACATTAAAACTAATTAAGCCTTTGGAACAATACGTGTTTCCAATTTTACCAATGGCAGATGGCAATTGGACATTTCTTAAACTGTTTCAAGGGCTGTGGTCACTATTTCTGCAGCACATTTTTCCTCCTTCATCCAGGACTGCTGTTACATAGGCTTTCTGCCAAGTCCTCCTTAGTAATAGCTGTATGAAGATCTCCAAAGAGATTCCAACTTCCACTGAGCTGGTGAAAACAGGAGGTTCAAGACATTGGAGAAAGGCTTACATAGAAAGAAAAGGCAACTTAGTACACTTTGAGCAGACTCTTAAGGATTTCAGTCCTGGAAAGGAAAACTGGAAATAAATTTTTGTTTACTGTCTTTGCTAGCCAAGATTTTTCTCTGAAAGGTAAAGAGATTCTGTTGGGTTGGCTGGCATTAGTATGTTAAAAGTGTTTCCCCCGTTATCCCTAAAAAATATGAATGCCCATCTAAATCCAAGATCAGCCACAAGATTAAATGGTTTTAAAATACAACATTATACTTCAGGTAACCCTTAATTCCTTATTCATCACAATTACCACAGTAATTCAGAAAGGAAGAAATGAGGTCTAAATGCTAGTTCCAAATACAAACTCATTTTCAAATAGGGTATATACGTCTTTCTAGAAGCCGAATAATTCCAGTGCTAAGAATATTGTTTACTGAAATTCATATTCTTTTGTTATGCTGTGAAAATACTGGAGAATACACCTCTCCAAAATTTCAGACCAAATGAAACTTTGCTTCAAGTTCCAGTTCCTGTGGAGGCTACATCAGTCTTCTCAAAAACCACAAGTTTCTCAGGAGTTATTTGTCCTCCAAGCTGTTAGATTGGCCATCCCTCACCCCTAACAATCTTGATCAAAACAAAGACAATTCTATTCATTCTGCTTTTTTAAATTAGCTGGAACATAGAAAGAGTATTAAAAACAAACCTTTCTGTATGGTTTTCAAACATTTCATCGGATGGTTTCATACACCATTTGGGGTGAAAAGCAGTTCCAAAATGTTGTAAACTAATCACCTAAGGAGGTACCCTCTGTATTCTAAAGAGGTAGAATGTGCACATTTCAGAGAGCTATTCGTTATGATGCAGAAATCACATGGAAAGTAGGTAGCTGCCCTGGACATAGTAAAGTCTAAAAACAAAAGACACACAACACCTTTTATGATGGCTAATCAAAACAACCTAACAAAGTACTGTGTTATGCCATTATTGGGTTATTCTCCTTAATAAAAGGTATTCCATGGCTTTTGTTTTAGAAATCTGATATTGTCTAAAGACCTCTTCTCTCACCTGTATCCTCTCCATACCAGTCATTATGAATGTCTATCATGGAACTCATGGGGACTCCAGCATCTTCTGGCCTGCCCTCAAAACCACGGACAAAGTGATGGACCACATCCTCCTTCCTCTGGGTTGCACTGTTGCGCAGCAGGGCTTCCAAGAACTGCTTCATGTGATAATTATTGCACGCCAGATCCATGGCCTGTCCACTATGAAGCCCTTCCTCTATCTGCTCTATGGTCAATGGGGTTGGGTACTGCTGCAGCCGTTCCCCCACTTCTACTTCCACTTCATCTGCATCGAATTCAACTTTAGGTTCCACCACTTTGGGCAGCGAAGAGTTAGTGTCGTCCGGCGAGTCACTGCTGATAGGGTCCCTCACTACAAGCTCAATGGGATGGCAGCTGCTGCATTCCCCACAGGGAGGGTCTCGTTGACAATCTGGAATCCTTTCTTTCTCCTGCAGGGAAGAAACGGAAGCTGAGCACTGGCTCTTTGTGCTGTAGGACGTGCCCTCTCTGGCAGTGTTTGAGGTTCCGCTGTCGGCCTGATAGAAGGCAGCCTCCCTCTCTATTTTTCGACAGATGTCCAGCGAGGACCTGATGTACGTCTTGCAGAAATTGACCACGTCGGTCATCTGCAGATAACTGGCAGCAGACATGACCTCAATCACATTTTCC
This sequence comes from Eublepharis macularius, assembly GCF_028583425.1. Classification (NCBI taxonomy): domain Eukaryota; kingdom Metazoa; phylum Chordata; class Lepidosauria; order Squamata; family Eublepharidae; genus Eublepharis; species Eublepharis macularius. Next base: position 37,314,755 of record NC_072804.1, on the reverse strand, counting down.
CCGCAAAGATCCAGCTTCCCTGAATAAAGGAAGTCCAGAATGATAGAAAAGGCCTCGGAAGTCACAATGTCCAAGGAAGCGGTGCTGTGGCGCCCGCTGTCCTGGATGTAATGGATCAACAAGGCTCTGAAGTAACCGCTGTTGGCAAAGAGGATGTTCTTGTGTGCCTTGAAAATCCTCCCTTCTACAATGATGCTACAGTCGCAGAAGAAGTCCCTCTTCCGTTGCTCATTGAGCTCTCCCAAGAGTTTGGTGTAGTAAGATTGCATCTCCATTTCTCCCACAGCTGCTGTTGGGAAAGACTTTTCAGCTCTGCCAAACAGAAGTAGGAAAAGTACATCAGAATGGACGCTCCTTCCCTTTTGTGGATAGCCCCTTCCCCAGTGCAAAAAAATTCACTACATCTGGAGCAAGGGCAGATAATGATGCACACTCCAACAATAAACCTCTGAAAACTCCAGCCTTCTGATCTTCTCACTGATACTAGGCAGCAATGGTCTCCCTGCCACATATAAAAGCTGGACTTGTTTGAACATTTAAGTTATTTTGTAGGTTTAATACAGCATTTGTTTTGTGCTTACAAATTATATTTGATTGGCCACTAGTTGGTCTCTAAGGTACAACTGGACTTGAATCTTGCTCTTGCTCTAATCGACAAACACAAGAAACTGCCTGATTCCAGGCCAGAACATTCGTTTTTCTAGTCTAGACCAAAATCAACTATTCTGTACCGTTTTAACTGGAGATGCCGGGGGCTGAACCCTTAATTTGTTGCATTCCACACCCAAGCTTGGCTACGGAGGCAGACCGAAACACCGGGAAAATGACCACCTGGGCTGAATAACAACAAATATCTTTAAACCACTGAATATATTTTCAACAGCCCTGTCAATAGACAACCAGCAAAAAGGAAAGGCAGCAAGCAGCTGTGCTTGACATCTGCTGCAGATGTTGTTACTCCCCCCCACAATACCACTCCAAGCTGAAACGTGCACTTATTTACAGCATACATTGTTAACGATAAGAGATTAGCAGCCCGAGAGCACACCTAGTGGAAGAATGCTGAGCTCAAGGGCCCTCTTAAAACCCTTTCTGGCTTTAAGACCACCTCCCTCACACACATACAACAACTACCTGAGGAGATCAAATGTATTATTTCTTAAAATGGAATCGGAAAGTAGGCTTTGTAGCAGGAGACCTAATTAATGGCCTTGCAGAATACAGACACAGAGGAGAAAGGCAGAAGATTAACACCTTGTCCCTCCCACGTTCATCCCCTGAGAACACAGAACTCTGCAAGGTGACCCTTCCACACAGAGGGCATTAGGACCAAAGCAGAATCCAGCTCTCCTCAACCATGTGGTTTTTGCAGCATAACTCTCCTGAGGGAAGCCAACCAGGCCTAGGAACAAAGAATTTTCAGCACAGCCAGCAGAGAATAAACGGCCATTCCCAAAGAGGAGCGTCCAGGGAAAGAGGCACTGCTTTCCCTCCTGCCATCTTTTCATCCAGTACAGATCCACCATCCCTTCCAGGTCCCGTCCCCCTTTCCAGCCAGCTGATTGGAACAACTCTTCAACTCTCCCTAAGGCATCCATCCCAGCAGCCTTTCATAAATTAACTGCTTTAGGGAAGGAGTCCCAACCACTAACAAAAAGGCAGAACTGAGTGTCCTAAGCCACCTCACCAGTCATTTCTTACATAACTGTCCACTGATGGGCAGAGGTCTTTCATGGTCTGCTGTTCTTACCAGAATAAAGCTGACTGAATCACACTTGTACAGTTGCGCCCATTTTGCAGGCAGGAGAACCAAGGCGTAGACATCAAGAGGCTACAGCAATCTACAATTTTTTTCTCATTATTGTGGTAATACAAATGTTATTTTTTCTTTGCCTCCCTCTCCCAAGCCCAACACCCAGGTATAAACCTTTTCTGGCTCAAAGCAGGGCTTGCCAGCCAGGTGTGTGAACAGAAGGTAGCCCTGATAGTCCTGTGGTCTGAACATCTCAGTTTCTTCTCCCTCCATCTTCTCACTCCATGGAGTAAAATGTGGGCTAATAATCACCACCACCACCATTCGATTTACATACCGCCCTTCAGGACAACTTAACATCCACTCAGAGCAGTTTCCAAAGTGTGTTATTATTATCCTCATGAAAATCACCCTGTGAGATGGGTCAGGCTGAGAGAGTTCCAGAAAGCTGTGACTGACCCAAGGTCACCAAAGCTGGCTTCAAGCAGAGGAGTGGGGAATCAAACCCGGGTCTCCAAATAAGAGTCATGCTGCTCTTAACCACTACACCAAAGTGGCTCTCTGTCAACCGGTTTACAAAAGTGCAAATATGTCTACAAGAAGGGGAACCAGAAAGCCATAACAAAGATACAGTGCTGGGTTTAGAAGAGGCAAGGGCTCCTAAGAGGTAAAACAGGGAGCAGCTGAGCATGTGCAGAGTGCATTTCCCTTGGCTCGCTTATTTGGATTGTAGGGAGCATTTCCCAGGTTAGAGGGTGCAGCTTCCAGCCAGGCTTAAGTTGCGGCATTGTTCACTTTAGAAACTCAGCAATGGAGAATTCCCTCAACAGGCAACCTACACAACCACAGAATAATGGCACCTAGTCTCATGCCACCTTAAAGACTAATGAGATTTTATGCCATGTTTTTTATTTAATTTATTTAAAACATTTGTATGCCACCTTTCTATGCAAAATAGGGTCCCCAGTGCACTAAATATGAAAACACCAAGAAACAATTTAAAACAAGATTTAAAACCATTTACATTTAAAACATGTAAAATAGTGTTTAAAAACTCAAACACAAACACTAGCAACCAGTCTGTTAGATGCAGCTTAGTGGGCCCTTACTAGGAAAATTTTTGTATGGGAAAAATAAAAAAGGATGCTGAAATGCAGAAAGTGCAGGGTGGGAGGCAATGAGGCAGAATTTAAACACCCCCCACCCAATTTCACAACAGCAGTACTTGGCCATTTGTCTCCTTTGGCTAAACTGGCTTACACCAGAAACAGCTACAGACTTTAGGTTTTATCAAGATTTGAGGCCAGCAGCATCTTAAGAACCAATAAGATTTCCAGGGTATAAGCTTTCAAGACTCATAGCCCCCTCCCCTGTATCTGAAGAAGGGAACTTCGGATCTTGAAAGCTTTTACCCTGGAAAACTTGTTGGTCTTTAAGGAGCTACTGGACTCAAATCTTGCTCTTCTACTGCAGACTAACATAGCTACCCACCTGAAAGTGGCTTTTATAAGTAGCACTAAGTAAAATTTGACCAATTGGGGTTCTAATCCAGGAAAGTTTATGTTGGGATAAAATCTTGCCAAGACTAAATTGTCACACACATATCTGCTTATTTTAGCTGCAACATGAGGAGTTCTCTGGAACTGTAATCATAGGATGGTAGCATTTAACAAGTGTCTCCCTGCATGCAACCCCCCCCCCCACCTGTATGACGCAGGCTCTTTCTGGATGTAAAAGAGCTCATCCTTTGCTCCCATCCCAATACATGGAGCTGTCCAGCCAGGACAGCCTCGCAGGAACTAATCTCAGGTTCCATGGGCAATGCCTATGCTTCTATGCTTGGTCAGGCTTTTCCTCCTCTGTGGCTAACCACAGCCCTACATGTGTCTGGGATTATGGGACTGTCTCCCAAACATGTGTGATTTCCAGTTCCTCTCTTGTCAGACATTAAGGACCACAACCTGGCCTTCTACTTTCCTTACCATTGAGCGCTACCCTCTTAAGATGCTTTCATTGGTATCACGGACCAGCCTCAACCCATGTAAAGTAAAAATAGCAGAAAGTGCTCCTGAGCAGGTGCAGAGTGCAATTCTTTTCTTACCGAATCACTGCAAGGGTAGTGGAGAAGGGATCAGATACAGGGATTTCCAAACTCGAACTGACCCCGGCTTTTCTCACTTTTGCCTCTGCCCTCGACACTGGTGCCTTGAAAAAGCACCTTTACCTGGAACAGCCAACCTAAGCAAGCGGTAAGGGCTTTCGCTCCATCCTGGGAGTACGTTCACATGCTGATTCCTGCAGATCAGGCTTAAGCATTACTGCAGAGGAGCCGCTTGGACTAGGATTTTTGTGATCTGCTGGCAACCTGTTTTCCCCTCCCCCTTAAATCCACGGTGTGTTTGTGTGTTGGGGGGGGGGAGTTTAGAGGCAGGTACCACCCAAGACCAGCACTCCCAAGCAGAGCGGGGAGGGGACTGCGATCCTCCCTAGCAAGAATCCCTACTCCATGCATGCATCCATGCATCCGCCCAGTCAACGAAAGCTCCATCCTTCCCAATACAACCCCCAATCTCTCCATGCTCACCTTTTCCACCGGTCCCTTGCTTTGCACAGCTCTACCTACCCTGATCTACACACACATAACACCTCTCGCTTCGCAGGAACCGCCCAGTCTCCCTGAGCAGCGCCAACCGCCAATCACAGCCACTGCCAAAGGCCTACGAGAGGGCGGGCCGAAGCCGCTAGCTTCAGATGTGCTCGTTTCCCTCCCGTCACAAAGATTGCGTTGACCGCGCTGCCTGCTGGGGGTTGTAGTTTGCTCGAGGTTATGGACCGTGGTTTCCATTCCAATAGTGCCCAGCCATTTGTCCTGGGGAGGGCTAACAAACAGGGCACGTTTGTATGTGGAAGTGAGCTGTGACACGGGGAACCTCGTGCTGGAATTAATATTGTCCTTTAAGTTATTTTCAGGTGGGGTGGTAGGCTTGCCAACTTCCAGGTGGGGCCTGGAGATCTCCTGGAATTGCAACTGATAAAAATTCCCTTTGAGAAAATGGCTGCAATGGAAGCTGAACTCTATGGCATTATATACCCCACTGAGGTCTCTCCCCAAACCCCTCCATCCTCAATCTACTCACTCCAAATCTGGAATTTCCCAATCCCAAACTGGGAATCCTCTGCAGAAGAGCAAGATTTGAATCCAGTAGCTCCTTAAAAGACCAACAAGAGTTTCAAGTGTATCCATTTTCAAGAGTCAGATCTGAGGATGGAAGCTTTGACCCTGGAAAGCTGATACATGAAAATCATCTTTGTCTTTTAAGGTGCTGCTGGACTCGAATTCTGCTGTTCTTCTTTAAGTTGTCTGTCTTTAAGATGCCACTGGACTTTTCTTTTGCTCCAGCAGATAACAGGGTTGCAGTAAGGCTGCCAGATGTTTTCAACAAAAATGCTGGACATGCTTGATAAAAATTTGTCGACCAGAATGTGCACACACTTGATAAAAAAGAAAGAAAACACCCTGTCCCTTTATTAGAGGCTTAGGTGAGAAAATGAGCTGTTGATGCTTTTAATATCATGGACGTAAATAACATCATATTAAGTCTTCATTAGTGGAACAAGACATTTTTCTCCAGGCAATTGGCAACTCTACTTTCCAGTCATAGAGACCAGGTGGCCATGCTTCCTTTCCTGCCTGTCATTACTTTGCAAAAGAGGATTCATATCCCATCCACCACCACCCAGTAGAATGGTGGGTACAGGGCTCCTCGCGGGCATGCCACATGGCATAAAGGATATGCGTTGTCTTGAGCCCTTTCTTTGTTGTGTTCTCTTTGTGGAGGGAGGCAAGATGATGTAGGGGAGGAGTGCCAGCATTGACATGCATTGGTTGGCTGTCACAGGGGTGTTATCTCCATGATGCTCTGTGGTTGATAGGTAGGTATGGTGTGGTACTGCTATAATTTCTCTTGGTGCAGCTGCTAGGCTGTCAGATCCTTGGGACTGGGTCCATAGCATGCTCTTCTGCATAAATCCAGATCAATGAAGCTTCTGACTACAGATGATACTGCTGAAATCTTGAAGATCTTCCAGCTGTTATCAGTAATTTTCTAACACATTACAGAGTCTAGCAAGCCATGCACACCACAATAGCTTTTGTACACGGGCATGCAGTTAAATCTTTTCATGGCAATCATCCTCTGCAGATCAGAGGCAAGGAGAAGATATACATTGGCTGTGGTCAGTTTTCCCCTACAGTTGCCCCATCTTCCTCTTTTCACCATAGCCAGAGGCCCAACTAGGGTTGCAACTTGCCATCCTGCAGGTAGGGCTTGGAATTCAACTGGAATTACAACTAAACTCCAGATTACAGAGACCAGTTCTCCTGGAGGAAATGACAGCTTCAGAGAGTAGACTTCATGGCATCGCATCTCCTGTCCCCAAAGTCCATCCTCCCCAGGCACCATCCCCAACTCCCCAGGAACATCTAAAGCAGAACCTGGGAACTGTAGGCCCGATGCACTTTCAGTCTCTACAGAACATAAGAGATACCCTGTTGGATCTGACCAGTGGGCTGTCATGCAGCCCAGCATCATGTTTTATACAGGGCTCAACTAGCTGCCCCAAGGGGCCAGAACAGGGCACAGAGGCCAAGATCTTCCCCTGAGGTTGCCTCCTAGCACTGGGGATCAGAGGCTTTCTGCCTCTGAATATGGGGTTCCCTTAAGCTTTTAGCCATTAATGGACCTCTGGGGTTGCAGCTGGTGTGGCAGGCATCTAAGTAGCTCGTTAGTGGGAAGCTGGAAAAATGCAAAGGAAATCTCACAGAGCTGCTGAGCCAAAGAACAAAGAAACTGCAAGGCCTAGGCTACAAGCTGCGGGGGGAACTGCACATTCAGTTCCTCTTACCTGGGAGGCAGGTGAATCAGGTGGTTTTTTCTCAAGGGTGCAACATATTAAGTTCCCAGATCAGCTCGTGAGCTTGGGGAAGAGGGGAGGGGCAGTGAAAACGGCACAGCCGATCATGAAGCAAGCCCTTTCCAAGCTTACCCTCACACTGGTTCGATGAGGGGGCCCCAAAACCTTATCCTCCAAGGCAGCAGAGTACACAACAACCATCTTGCCAGCGGCAGCCTCATAGGGCAGTCTGAAGACATAATGGGGTTTGCCCCCACCTTGAGCTTTCGGAGGAAGGCTGGAGTGCAGATGCAATAGCTGCAGAGCAGTTCTGGATCACTGCAAGAGCAGCCTTTCTCCTTCCCAGGAAGCACTTGGTTAAGGATGTTTGCTCATAATGTGTGTGAGAGAGAGCACGTACATGTGCATGCCATCAAATTGCAACAACCTACTTATGGCAACCTCATCAAGGGGATTTCAGAGGTGATTTGAGATTGCCTTCCTCTGTAGAACAACCCAGTCTTCCTTGGTGATCTCCCATCCAAGTACTGCCCCCTGCTTAGCCCCTGAGATCTGACAAGATTGCACTGTACCATGTTGGCTTCCCATCCCGGCTCATAATAGGAGGGCAAAACCATACTTTAAGCAGAATAAGAGTTGTATATTGTTAGAGTGCTGTAATATGACTGGGCTGTCACAGTTTAGACTGAGTGACTTGCCTGAGGTCACCTTTTGAGTAGGGATCTGAACCTAGGTTTCCTCAGACTTCATCCTACTCTCTAACAGCAGGTTGCGTTATGTACTAAGAAGTATATTGAAATCTGTGGGATTTATCTCTACGTGTGGATGGGGCTGATGCTGTGTCATTGCAAGAGCATGACCTGCGAAATCCCTGCTTCCAGTATCACAAACACACTGGGTGACCCTGGGCAAGCGTTATTCACCTGTAATAGGATAATAAACTGCTGTACATTACAGAGGTGCAGTATGGACTCCTCCAGCAATGTGTGTGAAGTAATCTGAATATTGTAAAGCCCCACACTAAACACAATTTTTTCCTTTATGGATCTATTTGTTCCTTTTTGTTGTTGTTGTTGCTTAGAAGTACCGTGTTTTAGAATTATATATACCCGAACAAGTGAAGGAAAAAATATATATAACTGGCACGTAAGTTTTGATTATCTTAGTTAGTATCAGGACTTTTTTTCAGCTGGAACGCAGTGGAATGGAGTTCCGGAACCTCTTGAAAAGGGTCACATGGCTGGTGGCCCCGCCCCCTGATCTCCAGACAGAGGGGAGTTTAAATCGCCCTGGATGGCAATCTAAACTCCCCTCTGTCTGGAGATCAGGGGGCGGGGCCACCAGCCATGTGACCCTTTTCAAGGAGGGCAACCCACTGAGTTCCACCACCTCTTTTCCCAGAAAAAAAGTCCTGGTTAGTATAGTTTTTCTTAGAGTTCTTTAAAATATGATGTGGATCCATTCTTTCTTTTGTGAGCTTTGGCTTTTTAACAAAGGAAGCAAGGGAAGCTGAAAAAACATTGCCAAGGGCGGCAGGTGGGAGAGAGAGCCTAGAGACCCCTGGGCATCAGCTGTGTCTAGAATCCCACCTGGGTCTGACTGCTGTGTTCCTTGGCTGCTACCCCAGAACAATTCCATGAGGAGAGAGATTTGTCATTCAGAGAGAGTAAAGCTCTGAACAGAAACAAGACACTGCTTTTCATACAATAACAGAAATTGGTTTTGTGGTCTAGATATAGGAAGAGGAAGATGGTCCCCCCCACCCCCCCAGCATGTGATGAGAAGCAGGATTTTTTACACCACTGCCACACATCGGGATGCAGCACTTACCCCATGGCGCAAGAACTCACTGCCACCCCCACAGCTCCAAATCATCCCCCCAGGAGGGAGGATGTGATTGCAGGCAAATTAATTGCAGGGAGAGGGAATTTAAGAGCCATTTCCGGCACGTGGGAGCCTCCTCCTGGAATATTCAGGCCCACCGACCCTTGTGAGGCTGAAAAACCCTGATTGGAAACAGATGGTGGGAATTCATTGGCTATTTTATCGTCCAAGTCTATTTCCTCTGGAAATTCTCTCTGGGAAGGGAGAGTTAGGAAAGGAAGAGAGAGAAGCAGGCACATGCATTCTCCTCTAAAAATAGCAAAAGAACACAAGAAGGGCCTGGCAAAGGCCTGCATAGATTAAAAGAAACAAGGAGCATATTCCATTTAAAATATCAAGCTGCCTACCTTCGATATTTCTTGTGTTAATAACAGGGATGGATTGGCCTCTTAAAATGGCTCTGGAGCAAGCTGAGTTGAGCAGCTCCACAGGCTTGCCTGCTGGTTCCTCTTGCCTGGTGGTGTGAGAAAAGGCAGTGGGAAAGCCAATGCCTGTTGCTGCCAGCAATGGCCAGGTCCAAGTCCCCTTCAGGGCAGTGGTCTACCAGGAACCTTCCCAGTAAATTAAAAGGCCAGTCTACCCTGAACAAAAAGCACAGACTCTCTCTGCAAGCAGAACTAACGGAAAACCAATCCCTGGCTGAACGGCTTTGAATTTTCCAGGCATCTGTTCCCATGTGCTTGGAAAAGCAACTTGCTACCTTTCTTGCCTGGTAAAAATCCCCAGGGCTCTCAACCAATTGATGTTTCCAGGATTTGCTAATTCAAAGTCAATGCATCACCTATGACAAATTAGCCAGGAAACTAAAGGGTACAAAGTTTCCCTTTTATTAGGCCTTTTTGGGTCAAGCACCAAATTAATCTGCAGTCTTTTCTGAGGTTTTTCAAGTTTTAATTCCATTTAATATTCTGCTAGGACTTCTGTTTTCACCATTTAATTCTCTTTTGTGTTTGATCCTTTATCGTACATGTCTATTTGGTACTCTGACCAGGGGAATGGAAAGTGTGGTATAGCAGTAAGAGAGTTAGACCAGAATTTGGGAGACTTGGGTTCGAATTCTCACTCTGCCAGGGAAGCTGGCTGGGTGATCTTGGGCTAGTTCATCCCAACTTACCTTACAAGGTTGTTGTGAGTAAAAATGGAGAGGAAGATTATTTGCTTTGAGTCTCCATTGAGTGATGGAAAGATTTCTGCACACTTTCCTCTCCCAGCTGCCATGTCCCCTGCCATTCCACCAGAGGGCTTTTTAAAAAAATCAATAATGATAGCGACTGCCATTTTTAAAAAAAAGTTTCAGGAAGAGCATGCTGCAGATGGGAAATGACGACCGGAGCATGCTTTGAGAACAGTGTTGAGTGGACGTTCCGTAAAAAAGTGCTCCAGTCTGGAAGAAAATCCTCTATGTGGAAGCCACCAAAGTAGGGTTGCCAGCTCGGGAAATCATGTGTCAAGAATTTTTACAATTAAGTAAATTCTAAAAACTGTCTCAAGCAACTGTTGGGGAGGCTACAAAGCAACTGGCCCTTTTCTCTGTAAGCGGGGTGTCTTGTACCACATCAGACTTTCTGATAAAACACCCAAAACACATCAATGGACTTAGTTAAGACTGGAATAACTTTTCTTAGGATTGTGCTGTAAACTACTGTTATGCTCTCTACATAGGTCTGCCCTCAAAGTTAACTCGGAGACTCCAACTGGTGCAGAACGCTGCAGCTTGTTTACTCTCAGGAGCTAGACGGAGCACGCATATCACTCCTGTTCTGCAGTCATTCCATTGGCTTCCCATCAGCTACCGGGCTCAATTCAAGGTAATGATTATTACTTAATGTCCTAACTGCTGTTCATTATTGTACCATGTACCATGTTCAGTGAATATACTAGCTGTTGATTATTTTGTATTTTCATTTGCCCTGTGTAATCTGCCTTGGATCCCAGTGAGAAAGGAAGAGTAATAATAATAGTGATGATGATGATGTATTTCCTATAAAAATATATCCTTTGGTAAAGGGACAGGGACTGTAGACCATACTGGGTAGATACACTCCTTCTGGTTAGTTTTCATGTAATTTAATGTGTCATGTCAAATTACTTGTATTTTGTTTTAGCAGTGTTTCATCTCTGTATGTGGAATTATGCTTGTTCTCAATTTTTTGTAATCAATAGCCTATTGCATTGTTTATTATTGGATATCCCAGCTATTGATCATCTGGATTTATACTGTGTAATCCACCTTGAGCCTCAATAAGGAAGGTGGACTATAAATAACATTCACAACAACAAATATTATGGTGTGTGTGTGTGCATATGTGTGTGCGCACACGTTTTATATTATGTTATTTGTATACAAAGCCCTTCATGACTTTGGTCCCTCATATCTGCAGGACTGCCTCTCTCCCTATGCTCTGCCATGGCAGCTTCGCTTATCTAAACAGGGCTTTCTGCAGGTGCCACCCAGCAAATGGGCAAAATCAACACCTGCCTGGATGTGTGCACTCTGGCACAAAGCCCGGGAGCACTTCCAGGTCTTGCATGATGATGCCACTCCCAGGAGTGATGTCATTGCGCCACACTGGCAAGTGTGTGCAATTGAGAAGAAAATAGAGGTAAGTGCCAGGTCCGGCCTTCTCCCACCAGGAGGGCAAGGGGACCTGCCAACCCTAAGTGTGGTGGCCCCCACCTTATGCAATGGCCTGCCTGATGAGATTAGAAGGGCTCCTATTCTCCTGGATTTCCAGAAACTGTGCAAAAACGAATTATTCAGCAGAGTTTTTTTTTTTAAAGACGGGCTGTACTGTAAGGAAATGGTTCAAAGGGCTGTACTGTAAGGAAATGGTTCAAAGAGATGCTATGATAAAGAGACAGGGACTGTAGACTATGCTACTGTGTATGTCTGTTGCAGTATATATATTCCTACTGGTTAGTTTCTGTGTTGTTTAATGCCAGGTTTAATTGCTTCTGCTCTGTTTCATTAGCTGTGTGTTGGATTTCTGCTTGTCTTCAAATCTCAGCCCAGCAATAAGGAGATCATCCAATAAAGCTACTAGAGCTGTCTCTGTCTCATGACCTGGTCTGAATCCAGACTGAAAAGGGTTTAGAGCACTAGAGTTATCCAAGAAGAACTGGAGCTAGTTAGCTACTGCTCTCTCATGTAAAATGTTTGCAGCAATGAACCACTGTTAGCCCCCCCTCCCCCAGTAGACTATAAAACTCCCCTAGGAAAATGCACTCTTTCCCCCCAAAACGTAACCACAACAATATGCAATGAGTACATTACCTCAGTTGTTTTGAACAGAACTCTGTTAGGCAGGTGAGCATCTCCAACCCCATATTGCAGATGGCAGAGAGACCTGCTTCAGGCCACCACCTACGGCACAATCCACTGCAGAGTTAAACCAGTCTAAACCACTGAAATCAATTTACTAGACTTTAGTAACTCTGCACAGGATTGCGCTCCTACTGAACTTGTGGGAGATGTAAGATTTGAACTGGGGAAATCTTGGTTCATAGTTCAGTCTCTCAGTCACTCTGGGCTTTGTATGTTGGTCATTGCTGGGGTCTAATTCACTAACTAAACCTTGCAGGTTTCATTTACTTATGAAGAGAACAGACAAGCAGGTGTGGTGGGAGCTATCCTTGAGGTGAAGATTACTTGGAGTTTAGTTTTCTTTTCCTTTCACTTTGCAAAATCTGGGCTATTTCTCCTGGTTCGCTGACTTGATAGATCTGAATGTCATCCTTTTATTGGTTTTATTGATTTGTAAGGTGCTGGAGACTGGAAGAGAGAGAGCAAAATATTTTATTTATTTAGTAACTGTTTACCTCATGCTTCTGATGATGAACATGCTCCTCCTCGTCTCCATTTTATTTATTATTTCATATTTATATCCCTCCCCGCAAGTGGGCTCAGGGCGGCTAAAGACATTCAAAAACAATTTAAAACATTATATCTGTATAAATATTAAAACACCATTTAAATAGCGACATTTTGTATTGTGTGGCAGCAGCATCAGGAAGACTTATAATATTTTGCATGCATACTGTGGTGGATAGTTTTTCACGGGGGCTGTTTAAATTTCCTCCCCCCCAGACTGACAGAGGCCCAACCTTAGCCATGAGCCTGGCGGAAGAACTCTGTCTTGCAGGCCCGTCGGATAGACAATAAATCCTGCCAGGCCCTGGTCTCAGTAGACAGAGCATTCCACCAGGTAGGAGCCAGGACCGAGAAAGTCCTGGATCTCATCATGGCCAGGTGGGCCTCCTTGGGACCAGCGACCACTAATAGCTGTTTTTCTCCCGATAGGAGAGTCCACAGGGGAATATATGGGGAGAGATGGTCCCGCAGATATGTTGGCCCCAGTCCACATAGGGCCTTATAGGTCAATACCAGAACCGTGAATCTGTTCCGGTACTCCACTAGCAACCAATGCAGTGTATTTTGTCCTTGCAACAACCCTGTGAGGTAGGTTCAGTTGAGAAAGTGACTGCAAGATCTACCAGTGAGGGCAAAACCAGACGTTACAGTGATACCACCATTTTAGGGAAGAATTTGACAGTTTAAAAAAATGCCGGTTGGGGGAAACCAGATGATCTCCCTGCACCCATGCATGACAGGGCTGTTTTGGTACTTGGAAAGGCACAGGACGGAGAAAAGGATTGCCTGGTCCGCTATAACAGGATCAAGCCCTTGTGGCATTTTTTCAAATGGTCAGATTTTCCTTAAAATGGCAGCAACAGCCACAGGTCTGAGCTTCATGGCTTCGTGAGGATTCGAATGCAGGCTGGCTCTGCCAGTGCCCTTCAGGACAACTTAATGCCCAATCAGAGCAGCTTTCAAAGTATGCCATTATTATCCCCACAACAAAACACCCTGTGAGGTGGGTGGGGCTCCAGAACTCCAGAGAACTATGACTAGCCCAAGGTCACCCAGCTGGCTTCAAGTGGAGGAGAGGGGAATCAAACCCGGCTCTCCAGATTAGTCCCGCGCTCTTAACTACTACACCAAACTGGCTTCAACATTGGAAAGACAAAAGCCTATCTCCTGTAAATCACTGGGTTAAAGACCTTATAAATGTATCAACATTTGAATGTATCATATATAGAAGGCACTTGTGTATGAATGGACTTATTTTTAGAGATTTGGAAATCATTTAAAGATACTTACGTATAGATTTGCTAATAGTGTTTTTGTAGCCAGCACTTTTTTCTTTCTGTTTGCTTTTTAATTTTTTTCTGTTTTGCACTAATAAAGTAATTAAATTTTTTTTAAAATAGCAACAAAATGGGACAGGCGAGTCTCCCTGGGGAGAGTTCCAGAATTTTGGTGCCACGGCTGAGGAGGTCTTCTTTTAGGTTGGCACCCACCCACCAATCTCAGAAGGCAGCAGCACCTCAGAAGATGTCTGTAGCAATCTGGTAGGTTCGCTTATGGGAGTAGGCAGTCCTTCAGGTATGCTGGTTCCCAGCCATATAGGGCTTTAAATTTTAAGTGTCAACACCAGCACCTTGAATTGTTCCTGGAAATAGACTGGGAGCGAGTGCAGTTGGGCCAAGACTGGAGTGTTATGGCCCATACGACCCACTCCAGTCAACACCCTGGCTGCAGCATTCTGTACCAGTTGAAGTTTGCAAACACTTTTCAAGGGCAACCTCACTTACAGCACATGGCAGTAATCTAACTTAGATGTAACCAGGGCATGCATCACAGTGGCCAGAGCTTTTCTGCCCAGGAAAGGCTGTAGCTGGCTAATGAGTTGAAGCTGGTAAAAGGCCCAGCTGCCACCTGCTTATTTTGGCTGCTCTAACCTGTGTGGTTTGTACAGGGAAGAGACTGGTTCCCAATGTCTGGCAAAAGAAAGAAAAAGCCAGAGGTCTTAGTGTAAACTTTTTTATTTTGTCTACTGTTAGTAGTCAAACCCTCCCTCTCACTAAAGGACAGTTTATGGATATGGCAATATCATAAACACCTTCTCTTCATATGCCCTGACTACAAGACATGCTGCCTGGCCAGGCAGACTGATTCCTAATCCAGTTGGAATGGAAAATTACTAGTGCGTGAGTCACAAGGCAAGACTGACTAGCAACTCCACACTCAGGAGATGGGCAAAGATTTAAGACGACAAACATCTTTCAAGACCTCATCCATACCCTTCCAATCTTCCCCCTTCCTAATCAAGGCTATTCAGAGATCCAACAGCTCCTCCTATCCAGTGAATGCAGGTCATCAATCACCATTTTCACCTATAATTTTGCCTAGATGTGCACAATCAAGCCTTTCCCAATTTATTGTTTCACCTCTGCCATTAAGCTATTGTTTTGGAGCAGAAGACGTGATCCTGCCCCAGGCTATGTTCTACAGTATAATTAGACTGCCCTGCCATGTGTTTAGTGTGTGTGTGTTCTGGACTCTTCCACGCACCCTCAGACTACACATGAGCTACACCCTTCCATGAGATGCTGGCTGTCCTTGCGGCTACTTCCACAGACCCTCTTCTCTCCTAGGACTTGTAAAGATCGCCCTCCCCCAAATTTCTCTTACCCTTTGTCCCTGCTTTCCAGTTAGCTCTGTGAGCATGTTGTGTGTGTTTGCTGTTACTGCCCCTTTAATAAAACCATTATTGTTGAACACCCACCTGGTTCTTTCAGAGTTTTCTAAGGGAACAATCCTGGTATACATTGGTGGAGATCCTGCAAGTTATCCCCTCTTGCTGCATCTCCTTGTATGCTAATTGCCCCAACTCCCAAGGAGACCATCCTCCCAATTGGGTAACACTGCAATTGCCATAACCATCACCCTCCTGAGCAAAAGGGAAACACAGGTACATAACCCCAAAGCCACGTCACATCCTCTTATTAAGACCAGCCAAAATAACAAAGCAGTGTGCAAACTTTCAAGTTCTCTGGAGCTCTTCATGAAGTGGGATGTAAAGGGGTGTGTGTGGGGGGGGGGGGGAAGGGTGCTTTTTCTAAATAAAGCTTTTTGTAATCAGATATTGCAGATTGCCGGGCAGGTTTGAAAAGGTAGTGCAATGTAAACAGTAGCATCTTAAAGACTTTAAAAAATTCACCACAAACTTTCTTAAATGCATAAAGTGAACATCCACAGCTGATCTATTAGGCTGTGTGACACACAGGTTCCTTAATAAACTGGTGAGTGCAGGGAAAAAACGTGGCAGTCCTTATATGAATAAACCTGGATATTAATAGCAGATCAGGCACCAGAGTAAGTCAATGGAAGTCCAGCCCTTGATTTCTTGGTTGCAGTCTCTCTTTTGGTTGTGTCCTAGCTATCGATTATATTGTATTTTTACTCACACTGTTGTAACCTGCCTTAGATCTCAGTGAAAAAGGCAGACTATAAGTATATATAATAAAATAATAAAAATGGTGGTGGAAAGTGCAATCAAGTCAGCCAATTTATGGCGGCCCCCAATGTGGGTTGCCACGATGATTTCTATTTAATGCCATACATTTTCCAAAAGCGTCTTTACAACCATTATAGCTAGAAACTTGCTTTAAATAGCTCAGGAAGCCAATCTCTGTGCCTGTACATATTATATCCCTATTATACCACATTCTATTGCTTTCCCACGCATGTGCAGATTGTAGTACATGCAGCCCAGCTCACAGTGGTGTTTTCCTGCAGTGATCCCGTGAGGGGGTTCAAAACGGCAATATTCCCTAGTGATGGATAATATTCCACAAACAACACCTCTGCCAGATAATTTTCCTTTATCTTATACCCCGGAAAATCTTGTTAGTCTTCAAGTTGCTACTAGACTCGAATCTGGCTCTCGAAACAAGTATTTCCGAACCAGACAAGAGGACAAAAATTAACACAAAACCCAAAAAACTCGCCGCAAAGCCCGTTTAGATGGGTACAATAAAAGTCGTTCCCTAACTTCCGCTTTTTTTGGTCCAACGCAGCTCCCGTCAGCTTCTATCTATAGAGGCATAAAAAGCAAGCGTCGCTCACCGTAATCACTTCCGGTTTCCGTTCGCGCCCATCTGAGTGGCAAGAGCACCAAAAAAATTAGACGCGTGCGCAAGGAGACACAAATCCGGAGAAGCCGCTCTATCCCCGGTCCGTCTCTATGGTAACTTGCTGTCATTTTTCATAACGGTTGCTTCTCAGGTTCAGTCGGGAACCGGAAGAACGTTTATAGGTACACTGCGTCCTGAACCTCTTGAGGGAAGTGAGTGGCGTGCCGGAAACGGCGGTTACGGTCCGAAGGGGCGGGGCATCCTCTGGCGTGTCAAAGGTCAGTAAATAGAGGTGACGTCAGGCGACCAAGATGGCGGAAGGGTAAGAGGGAGAGGGAGCGTTGGGGGCGGTACCACCGCCGGTGGGGGGGGATCGCTGGGTCCGGGGGAGAAGCAGGAAGGGTAGGGAGAGGCGGCGGGGAGGAAATGAGGGCTCCGGAGCATGTACAGAGTGCCTGTGTTCTCTCCCAGCCACCGTGGCTGACCCCGTCCCCATCCCCTGACTGGAGCCTCTGCCCTAGAGAGGAAAGGTGACCAGGAAACCCATGTTTCGGGGGCGGGTCTCTGGGGGCAGCCTATGGGTTGGAAGGGTTCTTGCTGCTTGGGCTGGACACAAGACGTGAGAGCTGAGAGAGGGGAAGGGCAGGTCTGAGGAAGACTGCAAGGGCCTTGGGATTGAGGTTTCTTGTAGCTGGTTATGAGACCAGGGGATGAGGAAGTGCCCTTGTGCTTCGTGTTGTTTGCAGCAAGTAGGTCCTTGGCTGTGGCATAGTGGGAGATAAACCGACTTTCCGAAGACCTTGGTGGCTCTAGGTGGGAACTAATCTGTCTAGAAGAGCGATATATAAGTACAGTGGTTACGCTGATGTAAGGCTCTGAAGCCCAGTTTCCTTGATGTGCTTTTGTGCTTAATTATGTTAGTTTAGCACGTTGACATTCAATAACAAATATTTGGTCTGGAAAAACAATTTTTAAAAAAGCATCCAGAAGGAGTCTTAGATTAAAAAATGCCATTTGAGGAGAGTGATATCCCAGCAAACCTGCGTTCCTTCTCTGTCATGCTGGTTAAATTGTATGATTTGAATATGGAGTATGGTTGCTTCTAATTTTTTGAAGAAAAGGAGCTTGACTCTTGAAAACTTATACCCTTGAAATCTTGATGGTCTTTAAGGTACTACTGGACTTGAATCTTGTTGCTCTAGTTTTCTTGTATGCTGTTGAGGTGTGTGTAGTAGTAATCTGTTTAGTTCTGTTGTTGTGGCATCTTTCTTTAAAAGAAGGATGTTATAAATACTGCAGGAGTTTGATTTGTGGCTTCTGCCACAATGACATACTTGATACAAGTTGCTGCTATTTTTATTTTATTTTTTGACACATGGGTCATATTGTCCTTTTTCTGGTGCATGCCTGCAGTCTATTTGCAGCTTAGTGCTTACAGTGACTCATTTGCTACTAACAAAATGTAATTGCTTACATTAAAATTGGGCCCTAGAATTTTGTTAAGATAATTTTATTAAAAATCTTCTGTCTGATTATTTTGGGAGATGTTGCTAGAAGAAAGAACGGAGGAATCCCGAAAAATATCCTGAAGGAAGGGAGGGCCATACTTAGTCCTTTAATTACACATAACAAGGTATCATGGATACACTGAAACACTTGGTACTGGTGCCTGGGAATGTACACTGTACAAAAGGATGTTGTGTTAAAGACAAAAATTTAGTTCTGAAGCAGAGTTGATGGTTATAAAGCTTGCTGAGAATACATTGATGTTTGAAAGGCATTCCTTGGCATGAGTTTATGGTGTAAAATTCCCACTTTCAGCTTCATATGTTTATCCTGTAACAGGGAAGATGGAGGCTGGTGGAGGAGCTGGTTACAGCAAAGCATTCAAACTGTCAAAGATAAGGTAGGTACCATCTGTGGAGTATGGATGACTTTGAAGAACATTGTTGAAAATGTAGATTGTGTGGACTTTTCTGTAGAATGAGCAAGCAGTTTCCCAAGTGAGAATGTCCTGTTGAGTATTTCTTGATTTGAGGTGTATGCTTTCACTTGCTGCAGTCTAGTTCTTCAAACAGAAGGTATAAGAAATGTTTTTGAGCCTCTCTTTCCCAGTTCAGGAATCAGTTTTGTCAGCTGGCTAGTGTGTGTGTGCACTTGTACGTTTTGGACTTGGCAGAGGGTAAAGACATGCACACTCTAGAAACTGGCCTGCTGCTGACTGATCACCATTTACCCTGCCCCCAGCCTACATAGCTTTTTTTGGTTTTTTTCTTCCTTCTTCCCAATCAGAAGAAAGCATAGCTGCTATGTATGGGGAACAGTCCACTTAAATAAGATGTAGTGTGGCTGTAAAGTCTCTGGGTGGAGGCAGCTTTTGTCTCAGCTAACATCAAACTTAAATCAAGCCTCAGGACCAAACTATGTATTATATTTGACACGTGATTGCTACAGGGACTTGCAGTCCTATGGCAGCTGTTCCCCATGACAACTCAATTCAGAAGTGTTACAAGGACCCAATTCTGATCAGGATGACAATATGGTGAGAGCAGGCACTCCTGCCCGCTCTGCTGTTTTCCCAACCCAAAAGGCCCCAGGGAGTTATTTGCTCTGTTGGGGGGCACATATGTGCAAGCATTCAGTATGCATGCATTCCCTGACATAGCGAATAATGGGTTGTTTCAGGTTACCACCCCCACCCCCACAGCACTACAATCCCAGTATGAAACAGGCCTCTGCAGAGCTTCTAAATTGTGTTGCCACAGGGAACTTGCAGTTGCTGTAAGACTGCAAGTCCCCATAGTGATCACATGTTAAATGTAACTTGGCCCTCAGTTGTGGCTTTCTAGCCAGGATGTTTGACTTTTGGAGCACTGAGAGGCAACTTCAAATTACTGCTTGGTTACAGAATTGCAGAAAGGCCTTGGGCAAGTCACTTATCTCTATGTCTCACTTCCTCAGTTATTAAAGTTGGAATAATAGCTTCCTGCCTCACATGATCATTATGCAAACCAACTAGGTGAAAAACTGCCTTAGCGAGCTGCAGGTGCTTTCCAATGAGACTTCAGAATAACAAGGATTTTGAAGGCAGGTGGGTTGGTTGTGGTGGGAAGTACCATCGAATCATAGCGAACACAGGGCAAGAGATGGGCAAAAGTAGATTGCCATTGCCTGCCTCTGTGTAGCAGCTCTGAACGTCCTTGGTGATCTCCCATTCAAGTACTAACCAGGGCTGACCCTACTTAGCTATCAAGCTCTGCTGAGATCAGGCTAGCCTGGGCCATCCAGGTCAGAGCAGCCAGTGAGTTACCTGCCTGTGATGGATGGCAAGATTATAGTGCTCTTCCCATTCTGCACCTGGCCAGCTGTGCAGCTTATGCTTCTTAACACAAAAAGATTGAAGGGGGGTGTTATGATCTTCACTTTCTTTAGGGTGGATTTTGCTTTAATCTTTCCCTTCACACCCTCTGGGTAGTTAGCTGCCACCAGGAATATTAAATTCCAATATATTTTATTTAAGTTTTCCCTTTGGTAACGTGTTTATGCGTCAGGCTCCTTCGTGGTTCTATGTAGCCCTGAGGATAGGAATGGGAGATAACAATGACTGCTACTCTGGGATATAACAAAACAAAATAAAAGTTTGATGGTTGTTGTGGGTTTTCCGGGCTGTATTTCCGTGGTCTTGGCATTGTAGTTCCTGACGTTTCGCCAGCAGCTGTGGCTGGCATCTTCAGAGGTGTAGCACCAAAAGACAGATTTCTCAGTGTCACAGTGAGGAAAAGATGTTGGCAGGTCATTTATATCTACTCAGGAGTGACACTGAGAGATCTCTGTCTTTTGGTGCTACACCTCTGAAGATGCCAGCCACAGCTGCTGGCGAAACGTCAGGAACTACAATGCCAAGACCACGGCAATACAGCCCGGAAAACCCACAACAACCATCGTTCTCTGGCCGTGAAAGCCTTCGACAATACAAAATAAAAGTTTATTTTTTTAGAAGCGTATTGGTTACATAAAAGTAGTTCTTAGTTCTTCTAGTTGCTTCATCCAAACTTCATCCAAACTCATTCACACAGATCTCTTGTAAGGCTTCACACACAGTTAGCCTCTTTCTCTAGGCTCTATATTTCTCTCACAGAGAACTCGTCAGACAGCACACAGCTAGCCTGTTTTCTTTTCACTCTCCTCCATAATAGTACTTTTTCTAATCTAGGAGCCTCCTTGCCTCTGCCTGTCCTCACATGGAAGATGCCACAACCTCACAGCTTTCCACCATTGAGACCCAATTGTGGAGAGAAGAGGGTCTGTGGAAGTAGCCGCAAGGACAGCCAGCATCTCATGGAAGGGTGTAGCTCATGTGTAGTCTGAGGGTGCGTGGAAGAGTCCAGAACACACGCACACTAAACACATGGCAGGGCAGTCTAATTATACTGTAGAACATAGCCTGGGGCAGGATCACCTCTTCTGCTCCAAAACAATAGCTTAATGGCAGAGGTGAAACAATAAATTGGGAAAGGCTTGATTGTGCACATCTAGGCAAAACTATAGGTGAAAATGGTGATTGATGACCTGCATTCACTGGATAGGAGGAGCTGTTGGATCTCTGAATAGCCTTGATTAGGAAGGGGGAAGATTGGAAGGGTATGGATGAGGTCTTGGAAGATGTTTTTTGTCTTAAATCTTTGCCCATCTCCTGAGTGTGGAGTTGCTAGTCATTCTTGCCTTGTGACTCACGCACCAGTAATTTTCCATTCCAACTGGATTAGGAATTGGTCTGCCTGGCCAGGCAGCATATCTTGTAGTCAGGGCATATGAAGAGAAGGTGTTTATGATATTGCCATATTCATAAACTGTCCTTTAGTGAGAGGGAGGGTTTGACTACTAACAGTAGACAAAACAAAAAACGGTTGAGAGATATACTTTTCTCCCTGTCTCATAATGTTAAAAATTGGGCTTATCTGATAAACTGGAGATCAAAACGGGGAAAATCCCATGCAAGTCTTGTGTTTAAGTCATGCAGCTGATGGACTTTGTTGCCAGGAGATGTGCTGAGGGCCACTTTAAGTGGTTTGCACCAAATACTCTGCAGGGAGGTCTTAGCCATGGTGGCTGCTAAAGGGCAGTGAGAGAAACACCTGGGTCTCACACACAAACAGGAGAGGGGTTGTTGCCTCTCTGCCCCTCCTTCTGAGGTTCTTAGACTGGGAGCCAGTGCAGTTGTTGCCATGTCTGGCAAAAGAAAGAAAAAGCCAGAGGTCTTAGAGGCATCTGCTTGGCCACTGTTAAAAACAGGATACTGGGCTAGCTTTTTGTAATCAGATATTGCAGATTGCCAGGCAGGTTTGAAAAGGTGATGCAATGTAAACAGTAGCATCTTAAAGACTCTTTCTCTCTCAGGCGCACACACAGTTTGCCTGCTTCAAATAGAATGAATATATAGTCTCACAGACACACTCAGTTCAGGCTTCCACTCAGGTTGCCTTTCCCTCACAAATACATGAACACACTCAGGCTGCACACAGCTCGCCTCTCTTGCCCTAACTGAATCTTTTTCTCTCCTTCAGTAACTGAAAACTGCCTTCACTCCGCCCACTCTCAGTCATCAACCAATCATATCACTCACTCATCTCTCCCTTTCACCCCCACTCTTCACCTATCTCACCAAACATTAAAGACACATGCACCCATTGCTTGAAATCATTACTGGGGGAATAAAATTGCCTTGCTGGAGTCCAGGAACTTGTCCAAGTCTCCTTTCTGGGGAGAGAAGGACTTCATTGCTCACACACTGGGAACAGTTCTGGGGCAGCCAGTTGGAGCCATTAAGTCTCATCCTACCTCTCCCAAGATGGTGACAGTTCTGCCAATGAGCAGAGGCTCTGCAAAGCATAAAGATGTAGTGAAACTTTCAAATGGACGGGAGTTGCCAGATACTTAGCAGCTTGTTCTGTCAAAGAGCACTCACTCCTTTGACTTGCTGAAGAAAGATTTCTGACTTTAGCCTAAAGAGTTTCTGCAGCATCTGTGATATAGCCACAATATGATGGGTCTGTCCTACTCTCTCTCTCTCTCTCTCTGCTGCAGTCTACAGAGGCCTTGGAGTTCATGAAACGGGATTTGACTGAGTTCACCCAGGTGGTCCAGCATGACACAGCCTGCACCATTGCGGCCACTGCCAGCGTGGTCAAAGAGAAGCTGGCTGTGAGTGGGCAGTGAGAACCATAAAGGGAATTGCGGAGTGAAGGGGGAGAGGTCGGGAGATGCTAACAGTTATTATTTTTTACTAGTATTGCCCATCCCCAGTTCTTGATTCTGCTCTGTACTACTTGAGTACATCAACCCTTCCTTAGGATGGGATTGCTAGGTTACTACCTTCTCTAGTTGCTCCGCTTTCATTTTTTTTTCTCACCATCCCTTCCTTTGTCTTTGAGAAGACGGAGGGTTCTTCGGGTGCAACGGAGAAAGTGAGAAAAGGGCTGACCAACTTCCTGGGTGTCATCTCGGACACCTTTGCACCTTCGCCAGACAAGACTATCGACTGTGATGTTATAACGTTGATGGCAACCCCTTCCGGGACCACCGAGTTGTACGACAGT
The DNA here is from genome assembly GCF_028583425.1 of Eublepharis macularius. NCBI lineage: Eukaryota > Metazoa > Chordata > Lepidosauria > Squamata > Eublepharidae > Eublepharis > Eublepharis macularius. The sequence goes on along the minus strand of NC_072804.1, from coordinate 37,291,628 downwards.
GCCAAGGTGCTACTTCAGGCCCCCTCCTCTGCCTTTTCTTGTATTATGGAGATTTCTGTATATGGGGCAGCAGCCTCTTTGTCTTTACACAAGTCTCCTTGTCTGTTCTTTTCCAGGCCCGGCTATACAGCCTTCAGTCTGACCCAGCCACCTATTGCAATGAACCAGATGGTAAATTGTGGGCTTAGCTGATGTGTGAAAGTTGGGGTAAGGGAGGTGCTTGGTATTAGAGCCATCTGGGAAGCAGGCCAGCATCCCCTTGATAGCAGCTGCGATGAAAGGCATGCCTTTCGCCTTCATAAAGCCAAAACTGGAACAGATTGACCAGAATCCTGAAATAAAAGTTGTGCCAAATGAGAAAGGAAGCTCTTTATCCTGAGGGAACGGTATAGAAGAGTCAAAAGTGTGCGGGGATGATTGACTGGTGTAATGTGTGGGGCATTGAGTTTTCTGGTGGGAAGGTTCCAGGTTCAAATTCATGTCTGGCCATAAAGTGTACCAAATATCCTGGGCAAAAAATTCTCAAAAAAAGAAGAAAGGATTCTAGAGCAGTTGCCTCTAATGAGAGCCATATTTCAATCTGCCATTCTCCCTCTCCTGCAACATCCATATGATGGATATTGCAGGAGAGGAGACGAGCAAGCAAACATCTGCCCCAGAGCTTGCTGGACAAGTCTACCTATCTGTCTCTACTCTATGCATATGAGAAAGGCAGCATTGTAGCAGTGGAGGAACAGAGTGAAGGGTATGTCTTGCATCATCTTGCAAAGGCCTTGCAAAGAATAGGAGATACCTACCAGCCTGAACGCTCCCTTCTGCCTCTTGGCCTCTCGGGCTGGGCAAGTGGGTGGGGAGTCTGTACATGGATTGCCTGCTGGTTCAGCCTGTTCCGGAGAGATTGAAACAAGAAATGTGTGGACAGAGAGACAAGTGGATTTCATGGGGTCCCACAGCAGTCTAGCTGCAGCTGTTCGAGCAGCTGCCTCCTTTCTTCATCCTTCAGTGCCCTCCCCTCTCCACAATTGGGTCTCAATGGTGGAAAGCTGTGAGGTTGTGGCATCTTCCATGTGAGGACAGGCAGAGGCAAGGAGACTCCTAGATTAGAAAAAGTACTATTATGGAAGAATGGTGAAGGTTCATAAAACTGTTGAGAGATATACTTTTCTCCCTGTCTCATAATGTTAAAAATTGGGCTCATCTGATAAACTGGAGATCAAAACGGGGAAAATCCCATGCAAGTCTTGTGTTTAAGTCATGCAGCTGATGGACTTTGTTGCCAGGAGATGTGCTGAGGGCCACTTTAAGTGGTTTGCACCAAATACTCTGCAGGGAGGTCTTAGCCATGGTGGCTGCTAAAGGGCAGTGAGAGAAACACCTGGGTCTCACACACAAACAGGAGAGGGGTTGTTGCCTCTCTGCCCCTCCTTCTGAGGTTCTTAGAGGCATCTGCTTGGCCACTGTTAGAAACAGGATACTGGGCTAGCTTAGGGTTACTGTCCAGCTGGGAACAGGGTTGGAGGTGGAGAGGAGAAACAGAACAAGCATTTTGTTTGGCTATTAGCACAGGTTTTGTGTGTGTGAGAACTGAACGTGTGAGTAGAAGCCAGCAGCAGCTTTTTTATGCAGCGAGCCCCCCGTGCTTTGTAAGACATGACATTGCTGAGCATTGCCCCTGATTTGCCATCTCACATGACGTGCTAGTAACTGTAGTGCGTGTGTATGAGGTTCTTCTGTAACTGCCCACGCAAACTCAGGTTTTCAGCTTCCCACATCTATCAGAAATTAGAAGGAAGAGGCAAACAGCCAAACAGCTGCAGTCATATAGGTCTCTGATCTGCAGAGTCCACAGTGCTCCTCTTGAGTAGAGACATCAGCCCTCCCCACAATTGATAAGCAAGAGAGACAAAATATGGGAGGGGAAGGGAGTTGTATGACCTTGGCATTATTGTCCAGTAGGGCTTTTCCTCTTGCTTGGAAAGAGATGGCACAACTATCATGTGGCCTTTGGCCTTCTGGGTGGTGGAGGCTGGAGTGTACTGCAGGAATGAGAAAACCAGGTCCCTGCAGCTGCTGCTTCCATGGCCAGGGGCTGGAACCATGCTGCTGCCACTGCTCCTGGGGTGGAGAGAGTGCAGTTTCCCAGTGGATCTGTTTCTTGTGGGTGGAATAATGGACTATAGCGCAGTACTTTTTGCACTCTCCCTTGGGTGACTATGGTTCTGTCATGGATTTTCTATGTGAACATCTTTGTATGTTTTGGTCCTTTGAGCCTGCATCTGTTACTTGCACTTCCTAGTTTGATGGTCTTGGTTGCCTCCCTTACAGGACCGTCTGAGCTCTTTGAGGCCTGGCTATCACACTTCAACTTAGAAGAGAAGAAAAAAGAGATTTCAGAACTGCTGGGGAGCAGCCCTTCCATCCGCTCGCTCTACACCAAAATGGTAATGTGATGTGGCGTAGCTTAGTCCCCTGTTCTCTTGGATCTTCTGCTAAAACCAAACTCTCAGGTTACATTACTAGAGCACGCTGGTGGAAGGGGTGGGCTGTTATTCTCTGTTCAGAAGAGAGGACTCATTAAGGGCAGTAATTGAACAAGTGATTAAAAGATTTCACCTTTTGTGCAGTGTTTTTACTGACAGTGACCTGGCAGCTTCCATTCTGATCAGGGTGGTCAAAGATCCAAGAGGGCAGGTTTGGTTTTAAGCCTAGACTTCTCCAGTTGGAGTTAATGGATGAGGTAGTCCTGGAGAAGGTCTTCCGTATGTGGCTTGAGCTTTAAAAAAGCCAGTAGAGTCCTCACTCAACGCTTGTTCAATTTCCTTCTAATGATCCCAGGTGCCTGTGGCTGTGTCCCACTCAGAGTTCTGGCAACGCTACTTCTATAAAGTCCATCAGTTGGAGCAGGTAAGTTTGCAGAGGTGCCCTGAGGGGTGAGAGCTGGTACGTGGGCAAGGTTTGCTCTGATACAGGCTATGGTTGAGCATGATGCAAAGGGTATTTGGAGAAAGGGTCCTTCACCATGCTTCACGAGAGAGAGAGAGAGAGAGAGAGAGAGAGAGAGAGAGAGATGCTGAGTTCTGGGGAGGACCATAATCATCTGCATCATTCTTCCTTACTCTCTCTCACACACCTCCTTATACAACCTCGTGAAGAAATACCAAATCTGCCTCAAGTGGTTTCAGTGATTCAAAGGGGGGTGGTGGTGTCCAGTTAAAAGGACTAAGCAGTAGGTGATGTGAAAGACCTCTGCCTGAGATCCTAGAGAGCCGCTGCCAGTCTGCGTAGAGAGTGCTGACCTTGATGGTCCAATGGTGTGATTCAGTCTAAGGCAGCTTCGTGTGTATCTCACAGCATATGCAGGCCTTACAAAATTGAGTCCTTGGAAAGAGACCGGGCTTCAGGAAACCTTGCAAACTGTCCGATTACCTCCCGGCATAGATTGCATCATACTTCTTTTAGAGCTTCAGGTCTAAAGGGTCAGCAGTGTGCCTTCCAGACCGTCATCAGGCTGCCTGTCTGTTTACTGTCTTTCCTATTGGGATGAGAGGCTTCTCAAAACCAAAGCTAAATCCATTTGAATGCGTAAAGGAACATATCCTCCCCTTCCTTTCCCAGGCCACTGCTGCTGTCTTTGCTTCTCCATCCCTTCTCTCCTGTTTTGGGCTCTCCTTATTTAGTGGTCCCTTGATGTTCCACCTTGAGGAGCAGCTCCAATTTGGTTTCCCTTCCCTGCCTACATCCCTGAATCACAGTTCCAGAATGCCCTCCTCATGTTGGGTCCTGCTCTGTAACATGTATCTATTCCCCTCACAACAGGGGTAGCTTAAAGCCTTGTGACATTAGGAAGCTATGTGCTGCTTTACTGGTCAGCAGGGGACCCACTGGGGCAGCATCTGACAGCCATAGGAATTTTTTTCCACCAGGAGGAAGTTCGAAGAGAAGCTTTGAAGCAGCGGGCAGAGCAGAGCGTTCACTTCGAGGAACCAGGCTGGGAGGAAGAGGAGGGTAAGTCAACTGCAGATGCTTCCTGGTTGCGGAAAGCTGCTAACTTTGTTTGTTGCATATCTGACACTGTCCTTATTGTATTGATAGAATTTTGTAGTCAGCCTTGAGTCTCAGTGAACCGGGAGGGCTATAAAGTAAATAATACACCTCCATTGAGGCTTGATATGTGCCAAAGTGCTCAAACTGTGTCTGGGAGGAGTGTCAGACCTTCCTCACGTCTGCCAAGGATGTTTATGATGGGGCTGGATGTGGTGTTCCCAATCCCCATTAGACCGAAGGTGGTGTGCCTGCTGGCCTTGTGTTGGTTATCAGGGTTAGTGTTAGTGAGGCCCAGCTGTTTCCTCTCTGTCCCCTCCCCTGGGAATGTGTAAGCATTCTGCTGTCCCAGAAGGAACTTCTTGCATTGAAAGCCACAGAAGTGTGGGTTGTCTTGCCTCTTCTTCTTGGGGTTTCTTAAGTTTGTGCATTGTAGCACCACCCAAGTATTTGTCTTTGGGGGGCAGAAGAAGAAAGTATTTCCGGTAGTGACTTCCTACTGGAGCATTAGTCCTGCCCTTTGAACTCAGAAGTAACACACAACAAAGCCTGAATTGGAATAATCATGATGGGAAGGAAAACCATCACCCTTACCGGGAAGCACTAGGACAGGATTTGCTGTGGGCAGGTTCAGATCCAATAGAATCCCTTCTGGTTTTGCTTGTCTCAAATGTGATTGAGGGAAAATGGCAAAGGAGGAGGGGCCTTTCCCCTCTAAGCCTTCCAGTGTGCTCTTCCTGCATGAATTACATGCTGTCTGTTAATGCCATCGGTCAAACTTTTGGTCACCCTTCTTCCCCCCTCCTCCCCTCCCTCTCTTGCCACAGAGGAATTTCTTGGGTCGCCACACCTCCAATCTCACGTCAACTTGCAGCCTCCCCAAGAGATGAAGCCATCCTCCCCCACCTCTGCAGAATTTGTCACTTCAACCCTGGAGGCATCCGTGGAAAGCTGGGCTATGCTTAGCACCCCAGTGGAGGTGACCCCATCTGAAAGTAGTGAGAGCATCTCCCCGGTGACTCAGGTGGCAAACCCCCTGGCCATGTCTACCACCCCTTTACAGACTGAAGCTCAGCTTTCTGGGGCAGGAGATCTCTCTCAGAGGCTGCAGGAAGCTACTGCAGAGGAACAGACCTATTCGCCAAAGCTGGAGGAGCCCGTGCAGCCTCCTACAGCCTTGCAGGAGGTGAAGTGTTCACCAGAGAAGCCCAAGGAGCAAGTGGAGAGCAAGCGGGCAAACAGGATAGAGACTGTGCGAGAGGACGGACCCACGGATCTGCGAGTCTTTGAACTCAACTCCGACAGTGGGAAATCCACACCCTCCAACAATGGGAAGAAAGGTGGGTTGTCTAGGAATAGCACAACCAGCAACCTTGGTTTGCAGTTTGGTTGCTGGAAGTGTGGGTCTTACATAAGATCACTTTGTTTGCAAATGCTTTCTAATCCTCTGCAGCTCTTGAATATATGCGTTCTGTATTTATGTAAAGATTGTTGTGCATTGAAAATTGTGAAGGTTCTTTATGTTACATAACGGGAGGTGTTTCAGGACAGCCCCTCCTTTTCAGGGGTGGTGCAGTTGGCCTGGGTACACTGGCGAGGCCTGCACTTTAGTACCTCTGACTGATGACCTGCTATTGCTCCACCAGTGATTGCCTTTCTGTCTGCAAGAGGTTGTGGCAGGGGTCGGGGACATTAGGGCAGCAGCCAGGGAAATCAGCTGTAGAGCAGTGGGGCCCCCTTCCAACAGCTTTGGCACTGACACCCCACACTCAGAGGCCAGGAGCAGACTCGGCAGCAAATACAGCCCTGAAAAGGGCCGTTGGCCCATCCCTCCTGAGAGAGGTGGAAAGGAAGAATGGACCTCTGTGAGGCTGGGGCTGCAGCAGCGACTCATGACCACCTAGCCACACATGGTGGCAGCTGAGGCCTGTGCCTGTGCCTGGTCGCAGCTACTTGCACCTGCCTGTGTGGTCACCACAGTGACTGCTTGCATCCACTTGCTTGAAGCTCTGTGCACAGGTGGCTGCTGGCTTGCGGCCATGGTGGTGATTCCTGCCTGATTTTCACTGGGTTAGGCCCACTCCTTGCTTGTGGCCAGGGCACTCCAAGCAGGGAAGAGGTGGTGCTCCTGGGGCCCAAACTGACTTTTGTTTAGGGCTGCAGAATCACTTGGATCGCTCTTGCTCCTTTTTGTTTCAGGCTCCAGCACAGATGTCAGCGAGGACTGGGAAAAAGACTTTGACCTGGACATGACCGAAGAAGAGGTACAGCTGGCACTCTCCAAGGTGGACGGCTCTGAGGAGGTCAGTGTTCGCGGCAGGCAATCAGCTTGTGGCCTGGCCTGGCTAGAGAAGGCCCTCCTAAAGCTGCTGGTGGTGGAGGTGACTCTTTATGAAGCCAGGTGTCTGGGAGAAGCCCTGAATGCATTTGGGTGCGGGTCTATCTCCTTCTCCCTGGCAAATACACCAGTTGCTATCTGAAATGTTCATCTTTATTGCTGCCTCTGCTGGACATGCTTCTTCCTAGAACGGGAGACGGATTCAAATCAATTGATTCCTTATCTAGGGACAGCCACTCCACTTTAAGGTAGTTTCTTTCTTTGTTCTTTGGTGTCTCTACCATATGTACAAATTCAATGAAAACGCCATGTTGGGTATGAAAGTGACACTTGGCATTTATCAAGCAAGCGCTCCAACCCCTTTTCCATTGGCCTCTGTTGGTAGCAGCAGCTGCTGCTGGCAGTACCTGCTCTGATGTGAAAAGCACCTTGGAGACTGTAAAGCACATGAGGCCAAACAGGATCAGTCCTCTTGAAAGACTTTTGCAAAGATAAGGATGGGACAGGATGTGGGGGGTGTTTGGTGAAATGTAGGTGATCTGGAGTTGGTGTTATTGCTGTTGGCTTGAGATGACTTGATTTTTCCTTTCTCCATTCACTGATGAACAAATGAGGGTTGTGCATACTTTGGATCAATTTAATAAACATCCATTGAGTTATCAGGGATGCCAGACTTGATGAAGCTGAAGATTAAGAATGCACTTACTTGTTTTGGACTGTTTTGGTTTGGTTGTGTTAACTGTAAATGAGGAATAAAAACCAAAAATTTAAAATAGGCCTTTTCTTCTTACCTTCAGTGGTAGCTTTCCTGTGCTGCATTGTAAATTGTTGTGCTTCCTTCAGTATCTCCAAAAAGGTGCCAGTAGTGAGATTTTGGGGATTGGCAAGGTGATTTTAAATTCAGTTAGAAACAGGCTGACAATTAGCCAATTAAAAACTTTGTTTCATTCAAGTCCAGTAGCACCTTAAACAAACACAATTTTCCAGGGTATAAGCTTCCCAGGTCAGAGCTGGCAATGTGAGCTAGCTTTGAATCGTGAATGCTTATCCCCTAGAATTTTTTTTGTTGGTTTTTGAGGTGTTACTGGGCTTGAATTTTGTTCTTCTGCTACGGACTAACACTGCTACCCACTCGAAACTTTTACATTGCGGTAGCCCTTTCGATATGTAAAGATGCAGTTGAATTCAAGTTACCATAATCGAACATATATCAATGGCATTTGATCATTTGCCTTTTAACAATTCTTAACATATTAACAATTGTTTGGCAGCAGTTTATAATCCGCTTCAGCATTTTGTGAAGCCCCTTCTCAGTGCTGAGGCAATTTCGTCCTTCCCAGGCGTCCTAACACCACCTTCTTGTGCTTTCTCTCTCCCATCTATAGCTGGAAGATGAAGAATGGGAGAACTGGGAGTAGGCGTTGCTCCCTGTGCCGTGCATCCTGGGCTCACCCCCTTCCCCGCCCCTCCTCTGCACCATCCAATGTGAATTAAATCGCAAAGCAACTGGTCTCTCTTCCTGTGTAAATGTGTTCCAGGCTGGATGCATCTCATCTCTGCTAAAAACCCTGTTGGAGATCTTGGACCACAGCACACTTGGATTCTGATGGTGGCTGGTATCACATGAGGGGGATGCTGGAGAGCAGTGTTCTGGGGTGTGTGTGTGTAGAAAGTGGCACTAGGTACATCGTTCCAGTGGACCTTCTGGACTGCTAGTACTTTTTGGAACTGCCCCAGTGTGGATTTTTAGTTTTTCTTTCTTTTATGCTTCTGGTTTGAGGTGGGTGTCAAGTGATGATGGTTTAGGGCGGATGGAACGATGATGGGGTGGGAGTGTTCCTGAGTTTGACTGAACCTAGGAGAAAGGATTATTCTTGCCCATTGGTTCTCTAGGCTACCAGTTTGCTGGTGGTGTTCCCTTTTGTGTGACTTTACTGAAACGCAGCAAAGGCTGGGAGGGGGCGGCAAATCCCTCTTTCCACTGTGACCCCCAAGCCAATCATACGGGGAGAGAACCTGTAGTATGGCCACAGGCCCCCTTTTGCTTCCCATATCACAACACAGAAGCTCATTTTTTTCCAGGAACTGGAACAGCTCCCTACCTCAGTTTCCTTGCCGTGTTTCTGGCCCCTTCTTTTTCCTCACCCCCAGGACTTGTGAAGCACTTTCTAAACCTTGAAAATTTTGCAAGGGGAGGGATTGGAATCCTTCCTTGGGCATTGTGACCCAATGAGAATCGTCTCCTCCATAAGCCACCATGAAGTGACTGGTCATTTATAGGAGATGTTCCCCTTGGTCATGTACCTTCCATCTTCAGAGAGTCCTCTTGTCTGGTTGCCTTGCTGGGTTTGCTTGAGCGGAACGGTCTGCTCTGAAGGGTTGGTGTTTGCCAAAACCTCTTGCTTCTCTTCCTTGTGCTGAGGCCATTTGATAGCATCCACTGGTCCCATCTACAGGCCATTCATCTGTGAGGGACCCTCTGGAAGCCTTCTCTTGCTGGTGTCAGGCATCACCTATCCCTCTAATGGTCCCAAGAATTGTCAGGCTGGCCACTCCCATCTGGTTGAACTGCCTGCATGGCGCTGTTCCTTCTTTCCCTGCATTCCTTCTCTAGACATTTTTCTTTGGAGGGAGGAAATGACACAAGGAAGTAGAGTGCATCCCTTCTCCTGCCTCATCCCTCACCTTGCTTCAGCTAGCTAAGTCAAAAGCATTGGCAACCATCTCAGCCTCAGAACTCATAGTACTGTTGATAGACACTTCTTTAATATGGGTCCAAAATGGGGGTACGATGCACCAAGAAGTTCTGTGCCAGCATGACTGAATGGGAGCGGCGCAAGAGAACACATCACCCAGTTCCGTGTAGCAACGACAGAAAATGCACATTTAATTTCCCTTTCCCTCCCCTGTGTTATGGCTTGTTTTTTATCAGAGGGTTCATACTACAGGCTGTGAACAAGCCTCCATGTATTCAGAAGCCTCTGGGTGACTGGCATTGCTCTCAAGTGTAACAGCCACTGCAGTGCTAATGCTCATTTACTCACCTACTCACCCTCCCTCCAGCAATGTCTGACTCCTCCTTCCTCTTTGCTGTTGTAAGAATAAAGCTACTGTAGCTTTTCTTATTCTTTTTTTTTAAAGAATTTTTATTGGATGGGTTTACAAACATAAACAAAAAATGCTTTTCTTATTCTTCTCTTGCTTCAAAAATTGGCCAGGCACTGCTGGAGTAAACAAGTGGCTGGCAGCACCAGAAAAAGGGTGGTGAAGAGGTTCTCGATAAGTGGCTGCAGCAGTTGTCAGAACAGAGAGCTGCTCCAGGCACTGAGAATCTTATGTGGAGGCTCATGCACAAGCGCTTGTATGAACTAACCCATAGAAATGGATCCGTGTTTGGAAAAATCTTGAATATAGGGGTCAGACTTAAAAGCTGAGTGCCCTGTTTTTGAATCAGACTTGAACACAGCAGGTTAAGAAGGGAATCTGCATAAGCTAGGCACTCACCCAGGGCTGTTTCATTGCAGTTTGGAGGTGTGTGATTGAGTGTGAGGGGTATGTTTTATGGTCATCCACCCCCTCCCCAACTTTTGCAGAGCCGATACAGTGCTTGAAAAAGGATAGATGACTGCAGCTTGTAGTGTTTCCAAGGAAGCTGTTCTTTGGACATGTCTTTAGGGCCCATTAAGCCTTCACAACTTGTTGGGATGGGAGGTATAGATTACAAATCCTGCTGTGCTCTTTTTTTTTTCAGACCGAGCCCATGAAAGTCCCTGAACCGATGTTGGTTGCAGGGCTTGCAGAATGTCTCATTGGTCTCAGTACAGAGACCAGACAGTATCAAGCCTTCTGTCTAGGGCTGTGTCATGCATCGTCTGCCGAGCATAGCTACAAGTCTGAGCAGAAGTGCTTGGGCCCTGGCTCAGCCTGCTTTTAAGAGATGATAGCACAGGACTTGGTAGCCTAGAGTCAAATTAAATTCCGGGAAGGCTATGTATAGAAAAGGACCTGATGCCCACTTGGAACTAGGAAGAAGTGCTGGGGCTCAGATTTCTTCACAATTCTCCTTGGGGTTCCCCCCCCTCTCTCTCTCTTGGTTGTGCAATATTCTCTTATTTTTAAATTATACTACATCTCCCTGGGCTGTTTTCTAGCTGGGGCGAACAAGCGACTCTAACAGCTGTTAGTTTTGTAATAATGACTTTCTCCTGAACCTTTTACAGACTGGCCGTTAACAGCAATTAAAGGAGTTCTACAGAAATAGCCGGACTGTGTCAGTTTCTTCTTGTCCCTGCCAGAATCTGTTTTGTAGATGGGGGTGGCGGTGGGGAGGTAACCTGTTGTTCTGGAATGTGTGCTGTACTCATCCCTTTGGAGATCTTGCATGCACACAGCTATGGGGAACGGCTGGAGATAGGGATTGGAGGGTATGGAGAATCTCTGTCCAGACAGGCTCTGTGGGGTTTAGGATTAAAAGAAGTAAAGTTGAGGTGATGGGGGGTCCACCTGGCTGCTTGAGGGATTTCCTTGAAGTATCCCTTTCTCTCCAGCTACTAACGGATTCCCACTCTGGATCTCAGTGAGCAAAAGTGCACATTATCAGGTCTAAGCAATTCTTGGCCATTGCTTGGCACCAGCAACCCTGGCAGGCATGTTGTGCTACTCTGGGGGACCCTGAACCCATAATTCTGAGGACAAGGTTTTGCGAGTCTCTCTGTGCATGTCCCTTTCTCCAACCAGAGAATATTACAGAAGCTCATGGGATAAAGGAAGATTTTCTGTACCAGAAGCAAGACCAGCAGTGTAACTCCCACCCCCACCCCCCAAGATACCTGTAAAGGACAGTTGTGGAGGAGGCAACTGCACCCTTCTGTTGTTCACCATACACTCCCTTTTAATTTTGTGTTGCTATTCCTTAGATACAGCCTTGGGAAAGAAGGTTGAAGGTGTTTGCCTTTGGCAAGTTAGCAGGGTTACAGAGGACTACCTTCTTTTCTATTTGGTGGCCCTGGGTTCAGTTTCCAGGGTTTCTGTAGGCCAGTTCTTATTACAGCAAGTGAATCTAATTGTTGATCTAAGGGGAAGTGTGCCAATCCACCCCCCCCTTTTCCTCTCCCCCCTCTCCAAATACGAATCAAGGTTGGGGTAAGGATAGACAACAAAATTGAGCATAACATTAAAATATATGTGAGCGTATTGGAAACAGCCTGTCCCCTTTTATTTGGGGAGAGTTTTGGACATGGTCCTCTTTCTCAGGGGTTTGCTAACCATGGGTGCCAAGTTACTTCTTCGATGGACGGTCTCAGGATCATGTCTGGCTCCAAGAGGCTTTTGAGAAGGTCCTGGCATTCCTCAGAAATCCCCAAGTGGCCAGGGATGGAAACACCTTTCTGCTGGTGGCAAAGCATCTTAGGGATGTCGGTGTCATCAAAGGGCAGGTTGGCACAGAGCATGACGTAGAGGACCACACCCATGCTCCAAATGTCACCCTTCCTGCTATCGTGTGGAACGCCCTGCAGCACTTCAGGGGCGGCGTAGGCGGTGCTTCCACAAAACGTCTGGCTCAGCTCCTTGCGGTTCTTGGGGAGCAGCTTAGCAAATCCAAAGTCCGTCAGTTTCAGGTCAAAGCCCTGCAAGAGGGCGTTCTCACACTTCAGGTCACGGTGCGCCACCCCACAACTGTGGCAGTAGCGGATCGCCTCGACCAGCTGGCAGAAGAGGGCTTTTGCTCGGCTCTCAGGCAGCGGCCCACCTTGCAGGACACAGTCAAAGACATCCCCGTCTTCTGCCAGCTCCATCACCAGGTAGATTTTCCCATCGGATGACTCCAGCATCTCGTACACACGGATGATGTTCTTATGATCCAAGCGCTTGACAATCTGGAGCTCCCTGGGAAGGAATCTCTCGATAAATTCTGGGAAGGAAAATGGCAGAGTTGTCATAAGGAGATAATTCTGATTGGTGCAAAAGAGGGTAGCTGAAGACCAAGGTACATCAGTAGATAATCATTTGGCTAAAGGAGAGTTCCTAGTCCCACCTTGTATTTCCTAGGGCAATCATGATTATTGGGAGGCTTTGACTCGTGTGTTGGGAAAGTTCATGACTCATGATTAGTAGAACCACTCAGTGATTCCCATAGTCATGACCCACTTTACTTACAAAGTAGTCTGTTCCAGGAGGAGCTGCATGGTTTCTGCTGTTGTGTTCATGAACTGGAAGTACCATGGAGTAGTGCAGGGCTGGAGAAGCCCACCCTTTGATCTAACATTGGGCGGAGCCATCATATCCAATGCACAAGTTCCTATCCTATGGCCTTGCCTCTTGCAGGGGCTGCTGTGGCTTTTTTTAATAACTGTGCTTATATACTGCTTTTCTAGACAGATCAATGCCTCACCCAGAGCAGCGAACAAGTTAGTGTTATTGTTCCCACAATACAGCTGGGGAACTGGGGCTGAGAGGAGTGGCTTACCCAAGGCCACCTACTGAGCTCATGGCAGTAGTGGGATTCGAACCAGCAGAGTGCTGATTCGCAGCTGAACCACTTAACCACTGTGCTACAGCATATGTCTATGGCTTTGCGGACTCCTACAGAAAACATTGGAGTATGAGTGGGTGTGTGCCCTCTAGTTGCAACTAATCTATGGTGATCCCACCTCGGGTTTTCAGGGCAAGTGAGGAGCTGTGGTGGGTTGCCATTGCTTTCCTCTCCAGAGCCTTTCTTGGTAATCTCCCATCCTAGTATTGACCCTGCTTAACTTTCCAGGATCTGATGAGATTGGATTAAACCATGGGGCCTCCTCCCCATGGGAGTGGCAATAAGCCAGTCCAAGTGATGCGGAATGAGGGGTGGAGGGAAGAGATGGCAGTGAGAAAGACAAGCAAAACTGCAGTTAACTGGCAGCTTAAGTATGGAGGGATTTATAAGCCTTTCCTGGGCGTAAAGGGCTAACACCATTGGTCAAGTTCAAATCTAATAGGTGCAAGCAAGACCAACAATCAGTGTTTTTAAAGTATATGTAAAAATAGCTTTTAGTATTCTAATAAAAGCACCTTCCCTTCCCCTCTAGCACATCACACCACCTAGATTTATATATTTAAAAAGCAGTTTAGCAAGGAAGATTTTACAACCTTTTGTGAAAGCTCAGCAGAGAATTTCTTTTGCTTGCCTCTTGTGAGATGTGCTACCTCAAGAAAAAGCTTTGTTCCTTGCTGTCATAGATCTGCCTTGATGGCAAGAGCAAAGACTGTTGACCAGATTTCAAAAGATGGTATTAGAAAATTCAGGAGATCTGATGTGACTTGGGGCCTTCCTGTTGAGGAACAATCCAGCAGGCAGAAAACACTGGCCGTTGTGAACCTAGAAACTGAAGCTGAGAGACTTAGGGAGCAACCCTAGGCAAGTCTGCTCAGCAATCGCATTTTAGTCAATGGAGGAAAGTATTAAGATTGCTGCCTTAAGATTCAATGTGGCAAATCTAACCACATACTGTAGTAAAATCTGAATTGATGATGTTTTCAGGAGCTGAAGAATCTGTCAAGCTATCACAAGATGCTTGTCCTCCGTAGTAGTAGTAGTAGTAACCATAATAACAATATTCAATTTATATACCGCCCTTCAGGATGACTTAACACCCACTCAGAGCGGTTTACAAAGTATGTTATCATTATCCCCACAACAACAATCACCCTGTGAGGTGGGTGGGGCTGAGAGAGCTCCTAGAAGCTGTGATTGACCCAAGGTCACCCAGCTGGCTTCAAGTGGAATCAAATCCAGTTCTCCAGATTAGAGTCCCACGCTCATAACCACTACACTAAACTGGCTCTTTTGTCACCTTTCAATTTCTTAAGTTTATGTGCTATAAAGGAGTATTTTTTAAAAGGCATGGCATCTTGTCATTTTAATCTCAATATGACCCGGAATAGGTCTTTGAACTGGCCTATGAATTTTGTTCCACCCTCACCTTCCACAGCTGCTGAAATCAGAAGGAGTAGCCCTGACTCAGGCAGTGGAGGAGGTCTGTTAGAAATCATGCCCAGTTGGGAACAAAACTAAGGGTGCCCCTCAAATATCCATGAATTCAATCTTGGCAGACGCTGGTGCTAACAACATCTGGCATAGATGTCCTGTAATGGATTCATTACTAGGCAAGCTTATACATGAATCCCCACTATGTGGGTAAGTGCTGGCTGGGTGGTCTTTACCACAAATAATTCTATCAATGGAATGTGTGCAGTGGTGGCACCCCATATGGTTGAGTCATTTAAATACTCATGCAAAAACAACTCTTGTGCAGGAAAATAGTAATTAAAGCCCCCTCCATGTTTCCCGACAAAGAGAATCAAGCTGCCTCAAATTGTTGTAGAACTCCTTAAATATAGTAGTAGCCACCTGCCACTGGCAAAAGTTATTTGTGTGTGTACGAGAAGAATCCATGGCCAAGACTATGTGCTTTGGGGGGGGGGGGGGAGTCTGCACAATCAACAAAAAGGAAATTTTCTCAGCAACCTGGAAGTAAATAGTTGGATGGAAAAAACTGTAGACTAGTCAGGCATCTCTGCAGGGGCAATCCAACCTCTTTCTAGAAAGGGTTTATTTGCAAAAGTACTTATCTGCATTAATCAACGAAGCCATTTTTGCAGCAGAAGCATTCCCCAGAAAAATCTGGAAACATACTGGAGGGGTATGTTCCTAGGTAGGCGTCAGCCAGATCACCTGCCTACTGAGCTTACCCTCAACTCTTCTCCTGCTTCTTACCTTCTGGTCCTCCCTTTTTGTCTATAATTTTCACGGCCACTTTTCGTTGATGTTTCTTCGAAAAAGCCTCTTTGACCTTTGAATATGTCCCTTCTCCAATGGTTTTGCCCATCTGGTAACCATGGGAGAGAAGGAACTCCTCCATCGTGTTTTTAACCTGCTCATCAGTCATCCTCTCAGGGCATCATGTCATCACAGAGTACAAATACATCGCTGTCCTTCTCCTTCCAGACCAGGGTCTGCATGGATAGCAGCCCGGGACGCTAGATCATTTTTCCTGCCTAGACCCAAGGTCCTTTGATGAGGGGTAAAACTGAGGTTGGACATCTTAAAACTTTGAGCCTTCATTGTGATGCAACCTTGTGTTACCCGAAGGCCATGGGGTAGAGGTAGTGGGTTTGCACCAATGAGAAGAGGCCCTTCATACTCCTCCAAAGGACAAAAATCTGGTCCTGTGCTTGCATCTCAACAGTGCCCTCCGGGGGGTGATGGGTTAACCTGCCAAGAGGCCTATAGCAGTGTGGCCTTGGGTAAGAGATTACTATAGCGTGTAGTGTAGGTAGCCCTGCTAGTTCTTAGTGTTGAACATGGATGGTTAAGTTTCTGGTTTTCACCCCCACCATGGAATGCTGGCTTGAGGCTGCGTGGCAGGGTTTGGGTCTAGCTACGTCGGGCAAGTCTTAAGAGTAAGTATTCAGAGTCCCTCCACCCCTTTCTTATTGAGTGAGGTCATTCCCAAGGAATTTGTGACTGTGGAATAGAATCAGGATGGGTCACTAATCTGTTCTGCATAGTTGGAAGAGAAAGTCCAAAGAGGGCTGGCATTGCGGTACGGCCAGAGTGGGGCATCGGGAAAACCCTGGTTCGAATCCCTGCTCAGCTTTGAAGCTCAACATGTGGTTTGCTTGTTCACCATCTTTCAGCTTAACCTACCTCCGACACTAAAAATGCTTTGAGCTCTCTGAAGGAATAGTAGGAGATATAAAACCAGGGGTTGTGGCTGGAATGACAGCTGGTTATTTTTCGATAGTTGTTGAAAATCAAATGGATTGGATTTATGCCGGACAGGACAAAATCTCCCAAATAAGGGGCATCAGATTCAGAATGAAGCGGTGTAGCTTTGCCAATAATAGCACAAGGACTGTTTTAGCGGTGGGGGTGAGAATGACAGGTCCCTTGCACAACCGTCTCATACGTCAGACAGATGCCTTAAAGTAAGAATTAGAAATCACTCTTGTTAAAGTGGATATCAGTAGAAGATGTGCTTTTAAGGTCATATCAAGCCTAAGGTCTGCTTCCATGTATTAAACTTCCAATCCTTTTAGAAAGCTGGCGGTTACAGGCCATCTTATGGCTGTTAACTCTACAATCAGTAAAACAACATTTTCTTTTGTGTTAAAATCATTGCCCACCAGCTGAAGCAGCCAAGCTACGCTTCATTCGTGATGGTATGAATTTTTATCACAATTTCCCTAGTTTTTTTTTACATAAGAAAGTGAAGCAAGTACTTGTTTAGGAGCAATAAAGAAGAACAATTTTGTTTGATAGCCGTTTGGAATCAGAAATAGTAGGTGACCCCTGCAGCTTGGTGAATCTGAAGTGGCAACTTTGGACACTGGGCATGCAGCCAGCAGCCATGGTGTTTTAAAGTGAGAACAGTTGTTAATCCATGTCTTGGAATCTGAAGACAAACACACATTTTAAAATTCTTTTGGCCAGCTGTCTCCATGCCCTGTGTTAAATATTGGCATCTAAATTTCCAGTCTAGAAGACCAGTTCTTCTCCCTGCATGTTCAGCAGCAGCCATTCTGATGAATGGTTTTGTCATGTCCATCTGGCCCCGACTTCTGATTTATTACAGGGTGTTTCTAAACACTCCTACACTATTTGCATCCACAATATCTGCCAGGCCTTCTGCAAGGTACCAGGTTGAACTCCATAGATCTGTTCTGCTGAACAGTGGTGATTTCCTCTGGTCCAAGGAACCTTCTATTGCTACAAGCCACCTTTTGCATCAGTGGAAGAAGTGTGCATGGGCTTGTGCAAAATGCTGCTGTTAAAAGAACAGATTCATGGAATCCAGTCTCTTGGGCTTCTTCATAAGGACGTACACAAACGTAGACAAAAATAAGGCCAGACTTTCTCATATCACTTCAACCACACTGTGGTTGAGGAAGAGCAGTAACTTGAGAGCAATGGGAGGAGGAGGAGAGAGAGCTACTTGAAGGGAAATGGCTAGGAATTTACCACTGGAGATACCATGTTAACATTTCAGGTGATGTCAACCCAATGCTCTTACCTGAGGATGATTAGCGATACCAGTGGTGGTATAGGGAAGGGCTGAAGGCAGAACTGGGTGTCAACATACAAATCAATGTCCTCCTGAACTCCCTTTTGCTTGCTCCCTGCCCCATTTGGGTGCCTGTCTAGGTTCTCCAGGATGCAGATGAGGTCTCTCTTCATCTAATACAGCACAGAGAGAGAGGGAGGGGGCTGCAATTGGGGGACACTTGGGAAGAGGGAGAAGCAACTCTCAGGTTTGTATTCACACGGCTGGAGAAGGACCAGGCTGGATGGAACTCTCCAGTGAGGGTTCCCCAGTCTTAGAGGCCAGGAGTACAGAGAAGACAGGGCCAGGTATTGTGATGCAAGCGCTGCCGTTCCGGGTCACAATGCTGCCTCATTGCTGCCTCCCTCCAGGCTCTGTCTGAGCCTGCCCTTTGTGATAGGCCCTTTCAAGCTGCCCAGTTGACTCTAGGGAGGACTCCGACGCCTTTGATAGGTACAGCTAGGGAGAGCAAGCGTCTGGAAGATGAGCTGAGCATGTTGCATCTCGTAGGAGGGTTTGGCTTGATCCAGGCTGCTTGTCCCTATGCCTTGAACTTCTTTGGAATGCCTGGGCCCTGTTCTCAAATGGGCACGTGCCTCTGAGGTGGACACCACACCTGCGTAGGGGGGGATGTTGCCATTTTGAGATTCCCTCCGGCTTCTCTGTGCTAGGTGTTCTGAAGCTTTTCCTAATGCTTCTCTTCATACCAGAAAAAGCTTCTCCTGCTGGCGAAGTGAAGCTGTTAAAGTAATGTTCCGAACCTCCAGGTGGGACCTGGAGATTTCTCTGAGTGACAACTTCTGTCCAGACAACAGAGATCAGTTCTCCTGGAGAAAACGGCTACTTTGACGGGTGAACTTGATGGTGTTGTGCCCTGCTGAAGTCCCTCCCCAGGCAGCACCCCCAAATCTACAGGAATTTCTCAACCAAGAACTGGCAAGCCTATGTTGAAGAAACATATCTAGTAAAATAAGGAAAAGGTGATAGTGTTACTGGGGTGAGAAGGGAAAGGGCAAGGTTGGGGCAAGAAAGGCTCTTTGTAAATGTAGGCGTCTGTCATTTCAGTGGAGATGGGGTGAGAGAGAGGTTGGACAGGGTGTCCACTGACTTTTAGCCATCTACAATCAGGAATATAGACATGCTCAGGGCTTTTTTTCAGCGGGAATGCGGTGGAACGGAGTTCCAGAATCTCTTGAAAATGGTCACATGACCAGTGGCCTTGCCCCCTGATCTCCAGACAGAGGGGAGGTGTTATGTATTGGGCTAGCTTTGAGTAAAACAGGGCTTCTCGGGTATCCAATCCGAATGAAAATTAGGGTTAGCAGCAGCCAATCGTTCCTCTGGGTTATGAGCCAACTGCTGCCTTGTAAACATGTTACCTTTTGTTCAGTGCATGCAAATGAAGGATCGTAGTGCCTGTGTTCTTATTGGGGGGTTACTGAAAGGGGGTGTAATTTGAGATGTATATATATGCCTCCTCCAGGAGCCACAACCGAGTTCTCTTGCAATAAAGTTACTCTCATGAGCGGAAACCACTGCCTGGCTGAAATCCCTTGAGCACAAGGCTCAATATCTAATACTGGCAACGAAGGTGGGATGTAAGGCAGGTATGCAGCCCCGCAGCCAGAGTGATAAGAGCAAAATCACTTCATGTGGGTAAGCAGCCCCACGCCACAGAGCTGCAGTACGCACCGGCAAGGAATTGTCATCTCAGCTGGGTCAGCACTCACTCCTTCCTCCGCCCAGAGCACATACACTATGGCTGCTGCGGGCCGCTTCAAGCCATTCGGCTCAGCCTCTGAGGACTGGGAGACCTACATCACAAGGTTTGAGGTCTACCTCGAAGCAAACAAGCTAGAGGAGACGGAGTTGCAAAGAGTTACATTCTTCAGTGTCTGTGGACGGTCCACGTTTGATATCACCCGGGCGCTGGTGGCTCCCGCACAGCTCCAGACAACGGTGTTCAGCATGATAAAAAACAAGCTCCGAGGCCACTTCTCACCACAACTGTCTAAAATCGCCAGCTGGCATGCCTTCTACAAGACAGACCAAGCCCAAGGCGAGTCAGTGAACAACTTTGTCACAGCCCTCCGACAGGCGGCACGACAATGTAACTTCACAGACCTCGAGACAGCGCTCTGGGACCGACTGGTATGTGGCCTGTGAGACAAGAAGCTGCAGCAGCAGCAACTGTTCGTGAAGAAGAAACTCACGTTTAAAGAGGCTCTCAAGGAGGCGGTAGCAGCAGAAGCAGCAGAGCAGTCCACCAAGGACGTGCGACAATCACGAAGCCCGATCCTGCCCCAAAAGGCAGAACAAGTACACCACGAGAGCCTCGAGAGTGACATCAAGGAGGATGAGGAGGTCCACCAAACACAAGCCAACTGGTCCAGACGCTCTGAGCAGCAACCATATAGGGGTCCCCCATGTGCCAGTTGTGGGGGAAACCACGAGAGAAGGTATTGCACGTTCTGCAATGCAGAATGCCAGGCATGCAAGAAAAAGGGCCACATTGCTCAAGCCTGCTGAACACCCAAGAAGGGAAGCTCTCCACCACCGTCTGCACACCTCCTG
This sequence comes from Eublepharis macularius, assembly GCF_028583425.1. Classification (NCBI taxonomy): domain Eukaryota; kingdom Metazoa; phylum Chordata; class Lepidosauria; order Squamata; family Eublepharidae; genus Eublepharis; species Eublepharis macularius. Next base: position 37,271,594 of record NC_072804.1, on the reverse strand, counting down.
TCACGTTCCTGGCGGCCAGCAGAGAAAGGCTCACACCAGAGCCATGTGACCTCATCCTGACAGACTTCCAGGGATGGCGAGTTCCAGTGGTCGGGGTCAGCCGAGTCGTGGTCAGCTATAAACAGTTTCATGGGCCCCTCTGCTTGGTCATAGTCCAGGGGCGCCTTACGAGTTTACTGGGACTCGATTGGTTTGAGGCGTTAGGCATCCAAGTCACCGAGGTCCAACAAGTCAACCAACCAGACATAGGCGCAGTTTGCGAGGAGTTTCCCACCATGTTCGATGGCTTATTAGGCTGCTATAAGGGGCCCCCCATCTCCTTTGACCTCAATCCAACAGTATTGCCAATCTGCCTTATAGCAAGCCGGGTCCCCTTCGCTCTCAAACCACGCATAGTTGAGGAGTTAGAACACCTGATCGCCCAAGGAGTCCTCGAGCCCGTGTTGCATGCTCACTGGGAGACACCGATCATCATGCCCATCAAGGCCAACGGGGATGTGCGAATTTGTGCAGACTACAAGTGCACAATCAACAAGGTGCTGCAGCAACATGCATATCCAGTGCCAGTCGTCAGCCACCTCCTGGCATCCTTAGCAGGAGGACAGACATTTGCAAAAATTGACTTAGCGCAAACATGCCAGCCGCTCCCCGTAGATGAAGCTACCGTGGAAGCTCAAACTATTGTGACACACCACGGTGTTCAAGGTCAAGAGGCTCCTGTTTGGGGTTAGTGTAGCCCCAGGCATTTTCCAGGGGCTCATGGAGGGGTTGCTGCGGGGAATTCTGGGCATCATTCCATATTTTGATGATGTTCTGATCACGGGATCTTCCCCAGCCAAGCTCGCCAGCTGCCTCCGCGAAGTGCTGCAACGCTTCCAGGATGCCCCGCTCAAAGTGAAGGAGAAGTGCTAGTTTGGCGTTCCATGAGTGGAGTTCCTCAGTTTCCTCATCGATGCCGATGGCATCCATCCGACAGACAGCAAGGTGTGAGCAATTTCCAACGCACCGCTGCCTTGCTCCAAGAAGGAGTTACAGGTGTTCTTAGGGCTCCTGAACTTTTACCATGCATTCATACCGCACCAGGCGTCACTTGCGGAGCCCTTACAGTGACTCCTGGAGAAGAACGCCAAATCGACTTGGGACTGCAAGCATGCCCATGTGTTCACAGCAGTCAAAGAACTACTGTCATCCAACGCCGTGTTAACGCACTTCGATGAACGCAAGCCGCTCATCCTCACCAGCCTTCACCATACGGATTCGGCGCAGTACTAAGCCGCCGGATGCCAGACGGGCGGGAGGCTCCTATTGCCTACTTTTCACAATCCCTGTTGCGGGCCAAGAGGACCTATGTGCAGATCAACAAAGAGGCCCTTGCACTGGTCACGGGAGTTAAGAAATTCTATGACTATGTCTACGCATGCCCGTTCAAGATCGTGACCGACCACAAACCCCTCCTTGGCCTCTTTGTGATGGATCGGCAAACACTGCAGGTAATGTTGCCCCGGCTGCTGTGCTGGTCAGTATTCCTGTCGGCCTATGACTACCAGATGTCCTACAAGCATGGGAAGGCTATTGGGCATGCCGACACTCTCAACTGCCTGCCATTGCCAGAACCCACCGCTGACCCCTCCCTTGCACATGGGGTCATGCAGATAGAAGACCTGCCTCGGCCACCCCTCCTAGCATTGGACATTGCGGCACTCTCCGCCAAGGACGGAGAGCATCATTTCCCTGGTCCTCAACTGGGTGTGGAAAGGATGGCCGGCCGGCCGGCAGAGCAGAACCAGAGTTCCAGCCATACAGCTACTGCCAACATGAACTGTCGGTGCACAAAGGGTGCCTACTTTGGGGAAGCAGAGTCGTCGTTCCCCCCAAGCTGCGCCAGTGGGTACTTGAGGCACTGCATGTTGGACACCCAGGAATTGTGAAGATGAAGGCCCTGGCCCACAGCTATGTGTGGTGGCCAGGGATGGACGCTGAAGTGGAAAGATGGGTCTGGACATGCCAGCCTTGCCAGGAAGCCCACCCCAACATGCCGCAGGCGCCGGCACAAGCCTGGGAGACAATGCATACAGCATGGTCGTGACTCTACATAGACTTTGCCAGGCCCTTCCAAGGACACACCTTCTGGGTTGTCTTGGACTCATACTCCAAGTGGCTGGAAGTAATCCCTGTGTCGGCCATGACATCGGAGACTGTCATTCGCGCTCTGCAGTGTTTAATTGCCACTCATGGATTACCGGACACTATCGTGTCAGACAACGCCACCCAGTTCACTTTGCGGGAGTTCCAGACGTTCCTGGACAACAATGCCATCTGGCATGGCACATCGGCGCCCTTCCATCCCTCCACTAACGGGCAAGCAGAACACATGGTGAGATCCGCGAAGGACTCGCTGCGCAAGCTCAGGTGCGGGGACTTCAGCCAGCGGCTGACAGAACTCCTTCTGTGGCAGCACATCCCTCCGCACTCCACAACAGGCAGGAGTCCCACAGAGCTGCTAATGGGGTGAAGGCTGATCACCCTCTTGGATTGGCTTCATCTGGACTTTGCACCAGACACGAAGCGGGAGACAGGAGCGTCAGACCTGCCCAGGGTGTTCCAGCCGGGTGACCATGTCTATGCCAGGAATTTCGGGAATGGGCCAGTCTGGTTCCCCGCAACTGTCACCAGGACCACAGAGCCAGTTTCCTACGAGGTGGCCGACTCCACTGGCAAGACTTACCGCCAGCACATTGACCAACTACGGCAACGATGGCCGCCACGGGAGCAGGAACACGACAGGGACTTTCCCCCTCGCTCCATGGAGTCGAGATCTGAACCAGCCACGGTGGCAGAGAACCACAGGGACTGGCCACTGGAGGACTGCAGAAGCCTGCCAGCAGTGTCAAATACCACGGATGCAGCTGAGGCAGACCCTTCCACCCCTGCATCAGAGCCAACAACGGACATTGGGGGTCCAGTCGCGGGAACCCCAAGCACAGAAGGTTTGCACAGATCCCAGAGGGCTCGCCAGCTGCCGGCTTACCTGGGGGACTATGTGTGCAGCTGGGTGTCCCAATCTTAGGGGGGGAGGGGTGTTATATATTGGGCTAGCTTCGAATAAAACAGGGCTCCTCGGGTATCCAGTCCTATTGAGAATTAGTGTTAGCAGCAGCCAATTGTTACTCTGGGTTATGAGCCAATTGCTGCCTTGTAAACACGTTGCCTTTTGTTCAGTGCATGCAAATGAAGGATCGTAGTGCCTGTGTTCTTATTGGGGGGTTACTGAAAGAGGGTGTAGTTTGAGGTGTATATATATGGCTCCTCCAAGAGCCACAACAGAGTTCTCTTACAATAAAGTTATTCTCATGAGCTGAAACCACTGCCTGGCTGAAATCACTTGAGCACAAGGCTCAATATCTAATAGTTTAGTTTGCCCTCCGCGCCACTTCAGTGGTGGAGAGGGCAATCTAAACTCCCCTCAGTCTGGAGATCAGGGGGTGGGGCCACCAGCCATTTGACCATTTTTGCTAAGGGCGATTTAAACTTTTAAAAACTCCCACCTTGTTCCAGCTGACCCAAAGTGACATCATTGTGCGGTCCTGAGTTCCACCACCTCTTTTCCCAGGAAAAAAAGCCCTGGACATGCTGTAGATGCGGTTGCGCTTCATCTACTTCCCTAATGTTGCCAATTCTGGGTTGAGAAATTCAGGGAGATTTGAAGGATGAAGACTGGAGAGGGCAGAGTTTGAAGAGGGGAGAGATGTAAGCAAGGTATAACAGCATAAAGTCCACCCTCCAAAGCAGCCATTTTCTCCAGGAGAACTGATGTCTGTAGCCTGAAGATCAGTTGCAAAGCCAGGAGATCTCCAGGGAGAGCGTTTCTGCATTTCCTGCCCTGCCCACCTTATTGTACAGCCTATCCCTGCCAGCTTTGTGCACTCTGCTAGGTATTCTTTAATTAGGGCACGACCTAAGTCTGATGTGGAACTCAACAAGGGGGAGTCCAACTCATCGTTCTCCTCTTTATCAGACAGGTCTGGGGCTCGGACATGAGCTCCCAAGAGACCCCACAAACTCGGAGATTTCCCATAGAGGCAGGAGATTCTCCCAGCCTGGCGACTGCCTCTGATACCCAGGAGCCAGTTGCCCCTGAGCGCACTGCAACAAGGTAAGGACCATGCTTGGAGCAAGCAGAACGCCTGCTCTTCTATTCTGGGCACAAAATGGATGCCGTCACGGGAGCAGTCAACAATCTTTTACCCTTAAAGGGCCGAACTGCATCAATGTCAGAGCCAGAAATATACATAAGAGCCAGTATAAGAATGCCCATGAGCATAACTTGAAAACACACAGCCTAACTTTACTGAAAACTGGCAGACCGATGAATAATCCACAATGTCCCATAGCAATCTTTCCCTGCCATTCCCTTCATGAATCCCACCTACTCCTTCCATAGATCTTAACATCTCATTTTCTTTTTAATAAATGCTTTATATGGCTCTATACTGAGCTCATTTTAGCTTTACAGCCACAAGCTCCACGGGCTAACATGCAGCTCCTTACGTTGAGTTAGCGAACATGAAAATGGTGGCCAGAAAGAGTAGCATTCATCTCCAGACCTGTTGCCCCTATCTCTTCCCCACATCCATGGAGAAACGGCAGCAATTTACTGCTGAATCTTCCAGTGGTAATTCAGGACCAAATTATTTCTGGTCAAACACAAGCCCTACAGTCTGAGAGCAAAGCCAGCAAGAAATGCTTAGCCTGAATGAAGCTGGAACTTGGAGAGTGGAGGAGTGAATGATGCTATGCAAGAACTAGTTAACTCACTGGGTGCTAAGATGGCTAAGGAAATTATTGTTAGGAAGGAGATTTTGAATTCACATCTCTTCCCCAAATAATGTTTATAATATGCTTTGAAAGATAACAGACTTATAATAAATAGTTCTAGCTTTTAAATTTACATTTCTAGAATCTGCGTGTCTTTTAAAAAACATCTTTCACCACTGCACTTTGCCAGTTTAGAGCAGGGGGCTCCCACACTTGGGCTGGGGTGCTATAAGTCCTCTAGGCAGCCCTTGAGATGCTGAGAAAGTCCTACTAGATGTACTGTCTTTACAATGGATCTGCCTTGAGAACCTTTAGGACATTTTAATTGGAAGTTCCAGATATTCCGGTCACCCTCTTTTCCATCAGAATATAAAAAGAGCCCTATTGGAACTTACCAATGGTCCATCTAGACCAGTATCCTGTTTCACACAGTGGCCAACCAGTTGCCATGGGTGGGGGGGGGGGGGCGCAAACAGGGCATAGAGGCCAAGGCTGTCTGCTGATGTTGCCTCCTAACTCTGGGATTCAGAGAATCACTACTTCTGCCTATGGAGTGATCATGGCTAGTGTAGCTAGCAAAAGACCCTCTCCTCCAAGGAATCTGTCTAATCCCCTTCTCTGCCCTTGTGGCTTCCTCTGATAGGGAATCTCGCAATTTAATTACTTGTTGAGCAAAGAACAGAAGAAGGAGGCCGCACCAATACAGAGTCCAAGAAAAGAACACTTGTGGAGCTGACATATACTGAATCAGACTGTTGGTCCATCACGATCAGCACTGTCTACTTAGGCTGGCAGCAGCTCTCCAGGGGCTCAGTCAGAGGTCTTTCACATCACCGACTGCCCGGTCCTTTTAACTGGAGATGCTGGCAACTGAACCTGGGACCTTCTGCATGCCAAGCAGAGGCTACCACTGTGCCATGCCCCCTGCCCAAACCAAGGAGAAAACCAAAGGTGCATCCCTACATGTTTCATGTAGTACTTTGTTGGGGGATGTGTAAGGCAGCCATCTCTACATGTTCCCACTGTGATAAGGATCTACAGTCATATATGAAATATTTTCCCACTGCACCTTTGGTTTTCTTCTCTTCCTGCACTCAGTGAGTAGGGAACTAATTTCAGGCACAGTACCCTGGGAAGCCATTCCCTTGAATAAATAGGAGTTGCACAAGGTTTGTGCCTGAGGTCAACTTGGTGGCTTGCATGGACTAGCTGCCTCTGTATGTTGAACTTGTGTCTGTAATGATAAAGTTCAGAAATTCACCTCTGCAAGAAAGGGAACATGAATTCCTTCCCATAGTATGTGTGGATTGGCCCAATCAAGGTGCCAAAGAAACACGGGGATAACTTTTTTCTCTGTCCCCTCTCTCTTTTTGGGCAGGCAGCTGCGAAGATGTCCAGGGTGCCACTGCCTGACCCTGCCCAACGTTCCCATTGACGTCTACATTGCCATGGGTGGGAGCCACAGGCCACGAACCACCTGAAGTCTCCCCCAGGTCGGGCTCAAGTGCTGAGGCCACAGCGGCTGTCCCAGGAAACACACTGACAGCTGAACAACAGCAAACCAAGCCACACAGAACAGTGACGCACATTTTAATAAAAGGACACCTTAAAATGTTTCTGTGGGGGGGTCCTTCCTGGAGTTCTGCTTCGTGTCTGTCTGCTGCGGCCCCTCCTTGCTCTGCAGGCAGTGGAAATAAGCAGGAGGCCAGAGCAACACATGAAGGGGAGGGAGCCTCAGAATACGAACCCAGGCCTCAGCCCTGGGACATGTAAGTAATAGGGGTGTATGACTGTCCATGTGCGAAGTGCATTTCCCTTGTTGCTGCTCATCCCCTGAAAAGTCAGGATTTGAAGGGAATGCGTGGTTTCTATGTAAGTAACTCACCCTTTAAGACATTAACACAGCCTGAGCCTTCTGGAGGGTGTTTTATTTGAGCTTTACAGAGTGTGATACACTTTCAGGTGCATACATAATCTGAATAAACTCTGGGCAAAATGGTACATGATTTATTCATTTATTTACTTATTGTATTTATACCCCACCTTTCTCCCCAAAAGGAACCCAAGGTGGCTTCCATTGTTCTCTTCTCCTCCACTGTATCCCCGCAATAACCCTGTGAGGTAGGCTAGGCTGAGTATATGTGAACAGCCCAAGGTCACTTAGGAAACTTCAGGGCAGAGTGGGGATTCGAACGTGGTTCTCCCAGATCCCAGTCTAACACTCTAACCACTACACCACACTGAGTCTCAAGTGATCATCGTTAAGGGGGTCTCAGGACTCTCTTTGGTGGTCCATTGGCCACTTGTGTTCCCTTGGGTGTTTCAGAGGGTACAGCCCTCTTCTCTGTGCTCCTAGAACGATGCAGAAGGTCAGTTTACAAAATTTATTCTCTGCCATTCTGCCTTCAATAGGGCCACCAAGGTGGCTCTCCTTTATAATTTAGCAGTGGCCATGCCGCTTTGCCATCTGGGAGGGGAAGAGAGGTACTTTTTAAGGGGGGAATCACATGCTATTATCATGTTCATATTGCAGCTGAAGGAATCAGTCAGTGACCATTAACTTTGAACTTAAAGTCAATGGATACATGACGAAGGTGGGATTTAATTCAGGAACTGTACAGCCACCCTTAGCAGTGTTATACCTTTCTAAGTCCATTGACAGACAGCATGATAGATGGGTTAGATTGCCAAATTAGGATCTTGAGAGCCAGGTTCAGGTCCCCACTCTGCCATGGAAGTTTGCTGGGTGACTTTGAGTCAGTCACATATACTTAGCCTAAACTACCTCACAGGGTTGTTGGGAGGATAAAATGGAGGTGGGACAGCATTATGTGCCACTTTGGGTCCCCACTGGAAAGAGAGGAAAATAGGATATAAATATCTAGATAAAGTCAGACTATTTAGTGGATTTAGAAGGGAGTAATCTTGTTTAGGAAGGTAAAGGGCCCTGGAATCCAATATAACAGCATACAATTGAGGCTCAATTTGCATGCTACCATGCACATCCTTTGCATTGGAGTCCAGGGCCCTTTACCTTCCTAAACAAGATTACACCCTTCTAAATATATATACAGAGAGAGTAATCTTCCTTGAGTCTCAGTGATAAAGGCTGGCTATAGAGAAAGTAAATAAAATAAATTTTAAAAAATAAATGACTGGGTGTTCCTAAGCTATCTATGGATTGAATGATTTCTTGGGATTTTTATATATAATACTGCTGATTCCAACATGCTTCTGAGCTCCAATTTTAATCTCCCTTTGATGCCTACATATGTCACAGCAGGCACAGATCTAAAAACACATGACGAATGAATGAATCAAATTAATGAATCAAAGGGCTAAAGAGTGCATTAAATCAGGTCCTAGATCCTTAGCATGAAGGACTAATTTGAGGGATTTTCCAGGAAAGAGAAGGAGTTAAACATTTTGTTAAACATTTAAGCAAAGTTTTATCTTGGTCCCTGTTTTGTCAGTCATTTATTTACAAGTAACAAAAAGAAGGCATTAAGTCTGCTGTGTATTTGTATAGATACATATATGTAAATTTACACATATACCTATCTCCTAATATCAGTGTTATTCACTCTTTGGCAGTGACCATCAACCAAAAGCCCTAAGACTACTATAGGTCCTATTGTGCACCCCATATATAACTATAACTTGTAAAATGTTCAGAGTATCTCTGAGTATGTAGAGTTGTCTCTTCCCACCATTTCTGAATCTTAAAATGGCCCTTCTATACCTGGAGTCAGAATAAGTCACACTTATGACTACAAAACTGCTTGCAAGCTTTTGAGTTTTCCAGAACTTTTTAATTAGGTTGGGTGTTTAAATAAAGGCTTCCCTGTGTTAAAAGTTCACTTCAAGTTGAACTCTACTATTGCAGGGGAAGGGAAGGGTTGAGAGCCTCTCTCTATGCCTACAGTGGAATTCTAAGCAGAGTTACTCCAGTCTAGGGCTTAGACTGGAGTAACTCTGCTTAGGATCGCACTGTAAGTTTTCTACTGGGGGAGAGTTTTGGTTAATGGGTTGAACAGCATCCAGCTGATGCATTCTTTGTTCTACCTTCAGCTGCATCTGCCGAACCCCTAGGTCAACACAACTTTGATATAAACATTAATAAGTTCTGCTATCTTTTAAGACATAAAACTTAAAAATGAATGGTGAAATTTAACTCAATTTCTGAGGAGCTCCTCCTGCCTTTGCTTTCCTTCTTCATCACCTGCAGTGGGGCCAGACGGTTTGAGAAGCTGCAATCAAGTAAGGAAAACAACAATAATTAAGGAAGATGTTTTCAAAAAGAGAAGGGTTATGATGGTCTGACATATGTTGAGAATAATCTATTGAAGTTTCTAAGAAGTAGATCCTTTTGAGTTCCTCACTTTTGAGTGAGGAAATCCAAGTTTCAGTTTGTTTAATCCAGAATGACAGAAAATTCATTTGTGAGTTTATTTCATTTGTGAGTTTATTCCCTTTGCATTGCATATTCTTTTAAAAAATTTCTTCGGTGGGGAGTGGGGGATAGAACAGTGACTCAGATCTGCAACATTATGTCCAGGAAGATTAACATATTCTCTTACTGGTTTCTGAGTGTTGTGATGTTTTTATATCAGATTTGTGTTCATTGATTCTGTGTTTATCCAACGCAGATAGTGAAAAGGCACTGTTGGCATATGATAGCATGTGATGGCATATATTAAATTGGATGATGTGCAAATGGATGAGCCCAAGATGGTGTAATGGACATAAGTACTATTATCAGAGTGCGTGTAGGGGCAAAGTCTGTTGCAGTGCTTGGATCCCAGCTTTGTGTGTCTGTGGGGTGGGCCTAGGCATGCCATTCCCTCCCCTGGGGTGGGGGATCCCCTGCTCCCACTCTTCCCCCCTGTGCCCACTTACTTGGCCAGTGGGAGGCATGCTCCCCAGGCACCCCCCCCCCCCCGGGTGGTGTGGCATGCCCCAGGTGACATGGCACTCCTGCCTCCACAGTAGTCCAATTCGGTCTGAAACGCGCCCTTCAGCAGGCCTGTTTCAGTCCAAATCGTGTTCCACAGCAGGCCAATCCAGCCCACAGGGGCACTCCTAGCCGCCCTTTGACCCCGTGCAATGACATCACTTCCCGGAAGTTACATCATCGTGCAAGCCGAGAGCACACATGCACAAAACCAGGACCCGGGGGCACAGCGAGGTAGGTGCAAGGCTCTCAATCTCCTGCCAGGGGAGTCAAGGGACCTGGCAACCCTAGGTGGACCATTGTTTGGAAAAAGATGTTTCAAATGGGGGGCTGTCTGTGAGGAATTGCTTGCCGCTCAAAGCAGCACCTTATATTAAAACCTCACTGACTGCCAGACATACCTCCAGCTACCATATAGACTTCCCAACATCCATACGGTAGCTGGAGATCTCCCAGAATTATAATTGCTTTCCAGATGACAGAGATCAGTTGTCTTGGAGAAAATGGCTGCTTTAGATGGTGGGCACTATGGCTTTACACTCAACTGAGGTCCTTCCCCTCCTCAAACCCCACCCTCCAGGAATTTCTCAGTTTGTAGCTGGCAACCCTACCTGGACATAGGAAAATATCCATAGTCTGCAGTCAAGCACTGTGTCACAGTTGCAGTTGCTGTTATCCTTCAGTCAGAGACTCTCACCTGGAGGATTTACAAAAAGCATGGTTAGGATTACAGTGCCCTCCTGGTATAGTAAAGGAGCACGTAAAGAAGACCAGCATGGCAACCCGAATAGGCCTACTACAGGACAACCCTGTGGAATGCAACAACAGAACACCATTGTCACCTAAAGCTTACAACTTAATACACTCCTGTGCTGCCAGTCCCCTGGTGCGGACAGGGGATCCCCTGCTCCCAGCCTCTGCCACCTACCACTCATCTGGCCGGCGGAGGGGTAAAGGCCCCAGACAACAGGCCTGGGAAGCAAGAAACCTCTTGGGTCAACATATAGTGGGTGCACTCCTGCTGAGTATCATGATGTCACATCTGGAAGTGATGTCATTGCACCTGCCAGGAGCAAAAGTGAGAATGCCCACAAAAGTGCTAGGTCCCGTCCCCCCCCGCCACTGGGAGGTTAAAGAGACCTGGTGTATACCCTACCTTTCCATGTAGTTCAAAGTGGTTTACTATAATAGTTTAAAAAAACATTTCCAATTAAAACCAAAATAAAATAGAGATCTGCATTCTCTCCCTCCCCTCTTAAAAATGCCTGCCATTTATACCCCTTCAAAAGCCCTGGCAGACAAGCAAGACTTGCAGGGACTTCTGAAGATGTCCAAGGGGTGGGCCCCACCTCATCTCTTCAGGGAGCCCATTCTACAGAGCCAGAGCCATGATGGAGAAGGCTGGGCTCTGGTCAGTTCTAGACCAGCCATCCTAAGTGGTGGGATAGTTTAGTTGGTGACAGGGACATATAAGCATTGCTCTTTCATGGGCTTTGCACACTGGTTCACACTCCTATATAGATACCCAATGTGGTGTAGTATGTCAAGTCATGATTATTTATTTAAATTTATTTTTATTTATGCTATTTCTAGTCTACTGTACTCACTGAGAATCATAGTGTTGGTCAAGACAATTAATTGCCAGGACATTCAAGAAATAATACAATAAAATCAGGATTTGCAGACATTTGTGGGTGGGCAGACATTTCGGGAGAGGCAGCTTTGAATCTCCACCCTGCTGTGGAAGGCCACTGGATGGCATTGCCCCACCTTGTCTCTCTTTGCTCAACACACTTGGCAGGGTTGCTTTCATAAAATGGGGGAATAAAGTGGGGTGTGTCTATTTATCTATACACACCCACATACAGGGAGAGACAGTGAGGGTGTAACAGACATATTTATACAACACTGAGAGTCTAACCACGCGCCACTCTTCTAGGACTTCTTGCACTGCCTCCCCTTCCGGCCGCCCCGCCCACTCTCTGAATCTCGCCGGCGTCACTGCCAAGCCCCGCCTCCCTCCAACGCTTGCCCTCTTTAAGAAGGGGGCGTGGCTGACGCACAGCCGCGGGCGTCCCGGTTCGCCGAGGCGTTCTGTCCCCCTTCGGCTGCCGTCGGCTTCCTCTTGAACCCCCCCCCTCAGGCCGCTTGGCTCATTGGCCTGCATCTCTCTGCCCGCCATATTGTCGTCGCCGCCGGGACGGTCCGCGAGCGAGAGACTCGCAGGCATGGGTGAGTGGCGAGGTCTAGAGCCGCCCCTTCCCCGTCGTGTGAGACGTTTCGCCACCCCCTTCCCTTGCCTGAGGTGACTCTGGCGAGGCCCTCCCGGTGAGGCGCCGCTGGGTCTCTCCGTTACGAGGCTTGTCGAGGCTACCGGAGGGGGCTTCCTTCAGCTTCCGCCTCCCTGAGCTGTCCGCTTTGCGGCAGGCACGAAATGGGGCCGACGGGCTGGGCGCGTCTGTGGGGACGGAGCTTCTCCCCACCCCCGCCCCTCTGGCTGCCCCACCCATCCCCGTGAGCCTCGCTGGCCCTTGGGGGCTGGTGGGCTGCGAAATTCATTGGCCTCCCGTCGGCCCTGGCAACATTGCCTGCCTTTGTGTGGGGAGTTTGTTTGCTCTTCCTCCTCGACAAGCAGCGTAGAAGAGGGATGGGCTGCTCCCTTCTCCTTGCGCTGTCGCTTGGTGCCTGGGTCTGTGTGTTCTCACATGTCGTTCAGGATTCCGGGCAATTCTCCAGGCCCAGCCCCCTTTCATTCCCGGTTACTCGCCTCTTGGGAAACTCTCTGGAGTGAGGAAGAAGAGTTTTGACCGTATTAACGCCAGTGGCTTTTAAAAAAGTTAATAATAATAACTGCTTATATACCGCTCTTCTAGACAAATTAGTGCCCTACTGAGAGCGGTGAACAAAGTCATTGTATTCTAGCGTGTGTGCTATGTTAGTATTAATAATTAGCATTAATGATACTAGTATTAATAGTGTCATTATTAATTAATATTGCTGGATAACTCTAGGTTATTTTGTCCACGATGTGGGGTGTGTGAGGGGATGTTCCCATGGGGTAATGTAAACAGTGTTAGGAGTAGGTCATCGCCTTACCTATTATTCATATTATTATTAATTTATAGTCTGCCTTTCTCACTGAGATCCAAGACGGGTTACACAGTGTAAGTGTGCCGCTGTTTATTTTGACTTGCTGTCATTCTCCAGAGCCCTTGCTGTTTGGCTGGGATTGAAAGCAGGGGCTTTCTGGGTGTGAAGCACATGCTCTACTCCTTAATAGGCACTGCCTCAGCTCTCAAAGTCTCTTCTGAGTATTTTTGTTTGTTGCAGTTTTTTGCTCCTGCAGTGATAGTGAAATTGGGTGGCCCATGAGTACTGGTGCAGAAATGGTGGATTACATGGGGTTGTCCTCATTTGTGCTTTAGGAATAATTATGTTTAGTCTGAAAATAGCTTGTTTTACTACTCTGTAAAATGGCACTGCAAGCATGTACAAAAATTATTAGCCCACAAGTATGTTTACTAGCTCATCTTCTCATACACAAACTTTGTTAGATATTTGGGGTACACTGAGGGAGCTCCACCAGTGTTGCTGATTTTTAAGAGTCTTCCCTGCCTGGCCTTTTTGAGGCTGTTCTTACTTGCCATAGGTGACCAGGCAAGTGGCTTTTTATCATCTGTAACAGACTTGATGTAGGGAGGTGGTAACAACCATAATCTTTGGGTTCCCAAACCCATGTAATCCTTTTAAATTACTATTTGTGTAGAGTACAGTTCTGCCAGTGTGAAGGTGGGAAATGCTTCTGGGTCTGAGGCTGAAAGGATTTATCTGTTTGACTGTAGTTCTAATCATCTGAGTGAATGGGTAACTCTGCTTTAGTACATCCATCCTCATGTTACACACGTGTTTTATTTATATAGGAAACACGTGGCTAAGAAAAGAGTAAGTGCAAGTCAGTATTTGATGGTAACAGTTACTCCAATTACTGCTTATTAACCACCTGCAACCCCCCGCCCCGGGCAAAACTTTTTAGTTTTGTATAATTTCCTGGAGGATGTGGGCTTTATGTCTTACTCACTGGCAGTATCCCACCTGATTGCTGTGAACACCTTTGACTGAGCAGTGACTGATTTCTCTGATGCTTGTTTATTCTACGAACTTAGATGCATAATGAAGTCTTGTAGGACTTTTTCAAGAATATGCAGTGTGACGTGTTTGTGATCTTTTCTGAGACACCACCTGAACTTCTGTTTGCACACAGCAAGACTAATCTTGGAGTGTGAAAAGGAGGTTGCAGAGTCCCAGTCCATCTTCTTAATGTGGCCGATGGTTACCTTTGCCCATTTATTTAAAAGAAAGTTGGGTAAATCTACCCAGCATTCCAACTCTTTGATACTTTTGGTTTTCTGAAGAGAACTTTTTGTCTAAATAGTTGAAGGGTCCATGGGACCAAAGGGTGAAAGAGTTGCTATGTCTAGTATAAAATTCTTTAGTCATCTAGTAATACAATTGGTATGCTAGGAAGAGGCCCTTTTTTGCTGCAATGCTGGTTTACAAGCCTGTGAGTGAAAGTTCAGACGTTCTTGACCACTGCAGGGGGTGGGGGAATCTGAACTGGTGGGTGCATCAGAAGCAGAGGCAAAAACAAATTAAAGTTGCAGCTTTTTAAGCTCTTGAGGTTTTCATGGGTGGATTTTTGTTGTGTTGCATTTTTGTATGTGGGATCCTCTATTCTTACTTGAGGCACCCCACAGATTAACATTATTTGTAGTCCACCTTTCTCACTGAGATGTGTTAGCTCTCACTGGCAGGTGGGATAACACCTGAAACTATTTCTTCTACAAGAGTTGAGGAGAAAATAATATTCCTAGGTGCCAAACTCACATTTATAGAAGATTCATGGTCAGTAGTTGCTGCTAGATCCAGTATCCATCAGTATACTTTGTGGAATTAAATTTCTATTGGGAAATAGTTTGGGAATGAATGGGCTTGTAACTTGCAAAGATGATCTACAGTTTTTTTTATTTTTTTAAAAAAGTCATATTGGTGGCCTGCAGAATTCCAAACACAGTATTGTAATACCTTTTATTTAGAACAAACCAAAATAAAAAAGTGTGCAAGTTTTCAGACCCACCAGACCTCTTCATCAGCCTGGATGTCAAGAACAAACAAGGGGGACATAAAGGCTTTAGGCTTGAACATCATGCCTTGGAACAACTTTGTCCTCTTCCTTTGAGGAGGGCACTCAACCCCCAGTCTGATTTCTTAGGAACTCAAACGCTTGTGTCCATTGAGATATTTTGGCTGTTCTTGATATGATTATGCTACTGTGGAAAATACCAAATAAATGCATAATACTCTCAGCTTCTGTGCATTGTTGCAAGGAAGGGAGAGGACCTCGAATTCTCTACCTTGGTTGCCTTGAAAGTACCCAAGAGTTATCTTGGAATGGTGCAATTGTCCAACAAATTACAAGCCTGAAGTTTGTCTTGTACTTTTAGGTAAAGCCTTAAGCTATTGAATAGCTCTTAAGAAGGCAAATCTGTCCTTGGGTTTGCTATGCTGTACATCCGGGTACGACTGGCTGTATCATGGACATGAGGCTAGATTCTATGATGCAGCATCTAAACTGGACTCTGCTGTTGTCTGCTTGTCTATGTCTTGAAAAAGCACTTTGCTACCTGTGAGCATTGTGGAATCTTGTCTGCTTCAATATCTTTTGTGTGAAGTGTTTTATGTTTTATAAAACGCTTCACACAATCTTCTAATGATACTTGTAACAGCTGTGAAATTGCAGTCTTCTCACATCTTAAAAGATTAGCAAACTTTTGTAATGTCATAATTCCCAATAAATCAGTGATGCCACAAGACTTTGTTTTTTCTGCAATGGACCAACTTGGCAGCAGCTTTATAACTGATCACAATCCTGTAGGTTAGTTTTGTCCCCCATACTACTGGGAATACCAGCTCTGCAGTTGGGACTTGGGAGGGAGGTCTTGTTGGAATACACAGAGAAAGCTTGGTATGGTTCCTCTGTGACAGTTCTAACCATACCCAAGAAAAGTCTAGAGAGAGAGAGCCTTCTGTTCTCACCTGAAAGTCCTGATTGGTCTGCAATACCATAACATAGCTGCCTTGAGCCCAGAGGAAATGTGGAATATAAAATTTTTAAATAAATACATAAAATAAACGGGGTGGTAATGGTTCTTCACCTTGTGTTTCTGTTGGAGTAAGCTCTGCTTGCTTAACACTTGTCAGAACCCAAATTGCTGCATCTGGTTGGAATGAGGAAAACCAACCAAACTGCACTGGGACTGGGCTACCTCTAGTCTAATCATCTAGTCTAATCTACCTCTAGTCTGTCATTTCTCTTCCTATTATGCAGCAGTCAAAATATTAATGGAGTCTATCGAAGCCCCACCCACATTAGATGATATGGAAAGGTTGGAAAGTTTCCAGCTGTCTGGATACCTAGTTTATAAGAATTTGTAATGCGTTTGTCCTGGTGATGGATACCACCCACGATAACTTGTAGTGCAGTCACATGTGATGTGGTTGGGCCTTGTCTGTATCTTACTTGGGCTTCACTGCTGTGTCTTGCTTGTGTTGGGGGGTGCAGAGGACACAGAGTCAGGACTTTGGCATCTGACACCTGTTCTGATGTTGGGGGAGGGTCACTTTGACTCGCATATGAAAGGACCATTTATAGCAATAGCTGGACTTCCTAGATAGCAAAATGCTTTTCCTTTCTTCCCTTGTTTGCATGCTGGCTTGGTCAGCAAAGTGATGCATTCCATGGATGCTCTCGTGTTGTGAGCTTGTCTGGGTGACTGCTGCATCAGGCATGCCAAAAGAATTGCCTGAATAAAGGCTTTGCTAGCAGAGATCATATAGAGGACTAGTGATCCCTCGTGGGTTATTGGGATATCGGCTGTGTGTGCGTGCGTGCGCACACCCACATGGGTTTAGGAACACATGCTGTGGTACTTAAGACACATAAGGGGTGGGGCCCCAAACTAAGGAGAGCATAGGACACTTTAGTAGGTGTTGCCCACATGCTTTCAAGCCTCTTTTCCCCCCCATGTATAATGGCTGGAAACTTTCTTTATAAAAAGAAAGTTCCAGTTATGGAAACATGTTCTGAATTCCTGTGGAATTGTAGCACACGTGTACAGTCCTGCTCATTGACTGGCTATTTTATTTTATTAATTTGATTTATACCGCACCCTCCCTGTGAACAGGCTCAGGGCGGCTTACAACATAAAATATGTGTTAAAACATCATAAAAACGAATTTAACAAACCAAATCCAAATCCAGACGCCTCTAACAGTATGTGGCTACTATAAAACTACAATAAAGACCACGGGCACGGTTATAATACAAGGCCCAGGGTGGTCACAGTTGGGGTGTGGCTGTCAGGGAAAGGGGACAATTCTCTGGCTTTCAGCCAAAGGCCTAGTGGAACATCTGTTTTGCAGGCACTGTGGAATTGTAACAGGTCCCACAGGGCCTGGATTGCCAATGGGAGTGCATTCCACCAGGCCAGAGCCAGGGCAGAAAAGGCCCTGGCCCTGATTGAGGCCAGACAAATGTCCCTTACACTGGGGACCACCAAGAGCTGCTTATCCATGGAGCGCAAGGCCCTGTGGGGGACATAATGGGAAAGGTGGTCCCACAGGTCCCAGTCCATAAAGGGCTATAAACTCTAAAACCAGCACCTTGAACTGGTTCTATAACCCAACTGGGAGCCAGTGCCGCTGGCACAGCACAGGATGGTTATGCTCCCAAAATGGTGTCCCAGTAAGGATGTGTGCTGCTGTGTTCTGGACCAGTTGTAACTGCCGGGTCAAGCCCAAAGGCAGCCCAGCATAGAGCAAGTTATAGTAATCCAGTTTGGAGGTGACTGTTGCATGGATTACTGAAGCCAGGTCCTGGGACAAGAGAGAGGGCACCAGTTTGGAGCCAGTTTGATGTAGTGGTTAAGAGCACGGGACTCTAATTTGGAGAACCGGGCTTGATTCCCCACTCCTCCACTTGAAGCCAGCTGGGTGACCGTGGGTCATTCACAGCTTCTGGGAGCTCTCTCAGCCCCACCTCACGTCACAGGGTGATTGTTGTGGGGATAATATACTTTGTGAACTACTCTGTGGGTGTTACGTCGTCCTGAAGGGCGGTATATAAATCAAATGTTATTATTTATTATATTATAATTGCCTGACCTGCCAGAGATGAAAAAATGCACATCTGGCAATGGCCGCAACCTGGGCCTCCATAGAAAGCATGTTGTCCAGGAACACACCCAGGCTCTTCACCATTAATGATGGCCTTAACTGCACTCTGTTGAGGGTTGGGAGCCAGATTCCCAAATCCATTATCCCATTACTCCGGGTACAGATCCTCCCATCTTCAGGGGATTCAACTTCAGGTGACTCTAACGTAACCATTCCGCCACAGCATCCAGACCCTTTGCCAAGGAACCCGGGGCAGCATATAAACTGGCCATCCATCAAAAGATAGAGCTGGGTGTTGCCTGCATACTGGTGACAGTGCAGCCCAAAGCTACAAACCACCTGGGCAAGGGGGCACATTTAGATGTTAAACAACATTGGGGAAAGAATCACCCCCTGAGGGATGCTGCACTGGAATGGCAGGTGAACATCTGTTCCCCTAATGTCACCCTTTGTCCCCAACTCTATGAGCTATTCTCGTCAGTGACCCACTTTATATATTGAAGTATGCTTACAACACAGATGTACTTGAAAAAGTAGTCTGACTTACTGGCAGATGCTCTGAGAGGGGCTTGGGGTGGCTTTAGGTCATTTTTCCTTCCAGTCTCCACCACCTGCAAATGCCCCTGCTAGTAATTTTGAGATTCAAGCCTTCCCTTGGGTCATCTGTTCTGGTCTTCTCTCCATTTTCTTAAAGTTGTTTGGGAAGTGCAGGCGGGAGTGAATGGAATGTAGTCTGGGAACTGACAAAGGTGGAACAGGTTTTGCTCTAGACTGCTACTTTCTTAGCCCTTAAGACAGCCTTTACTAGGTTCACCCTCCCACATGTCCTTAAGGGGGATTTTGTGTGATACAGTGAATTATTAGCCTGAACAGGCAGTTAGTTGCGCCAGCAACAAGTAGCAAAGATATCCTTAGATGCAGTGCTGGGTGTGGACGTTTGGTATTTCTGGACATTGGACAAAGATTCTTGGGAAAGTCTGGAGATATAAATACCATAAAATGTGTAATTTATAACTTAGCCTATAAAATTGTACTATTTGGTGTATTTATGAAACTTAAAATTAAATGCCTTAGTTTTCTACAAGTAGAATTATGATTATACCCAGTAATAGAGACAGCTGCAAATTGCTGCACTGTTTCCTTAGCAATGTATCTTTCATTTCTTTCTTACCTTTCAAATAGCAAAAAAAAAGTTGAATTGTGCATAGTAAAAAGACAATGTGTTTATCTGTACAAAAACCATCTCACATAATCTCAGTATGGCCAGCAGCGTCTTTGAATATGTTTAAGCTTCAAATGTTGAAAACACTGGACTTTTCAATAATGTACACATAGCATATCGGGTGGTCCTGATTGGGCAGAAACATGTCATAAAATTTTTGTAAATCGAATTGTGGGGAAAAAATTAGTTACATGTTTTGGGGGAAAGATTTGAAAGAAATTCCTTGGAGGGAAAAACCAGAAAAATTATGCTTCCCGTGCCAGACTTCATAATTCTAGGAAAAACCTTCTTAAGTTAAATGTAATTGTATTTGGTCATAGGTTCTCCTGTCTCAATATGCCCTCTCACATTATAATGATGTCATATGGGTTCTTGAAAGTAAGTTACTGACACAAAGGGTGATGCAGTTCAACTGCCTCATCCAACATTTGGATGTAAAACCTTAAACACTTAAATGTTTACACAATCAAAGTTTCATTTACTGTTTTTATATTTTAAGAAACATTTTCCAGTCTTTGGAAAACTGGCAAAGGATTACCTGTGTATCCTAGAATTGTCTTTGCTTGTGTAGTGTTTATTTTCCACTGTTAACCTTTTGTTAACAATCTGCACATAAGACTGATGTTAATTTTTCTTAGCAAAAATTAGTAGCAGAGCTGATGTGTAAGAATACAAATATGGCTTAGACTGTGCCTTTGTTAATGTGTAAATGTTTAAATGATAAATGTTGGATAGGTTGCTTTTATTAAATGACATCTACATCCTTAGTGAAACATTTGATCTTGTAGCTTTTCTTGTTTCTCTTGCGGTCTTTCCTTATTGTCATAGGGGAGCTGACTTTTTTCTCTAGATGCTGATCCTGGTGGATCTTGGTAAAACACCCTGACAAGTATTCAGCCTGTAATTAAAGCTGTTCAAAGGCAAGAGTATTAACTAGTTCTGGAGCTGGAGGAAGTAACATGATGCCCAAGAGCTCAGAGGTCCTGTAGAATGTAGCAGACCCATCTGGTTGCCTTGGACAAGTAACAAGTCCTCTGTAGTGAGTGGCAGAAATGCCCTCTCAAACATCACAGAACTTACTTGTACTGGAATAAGTTACTTCGGCCTTATCACAGCCATTTCTCCAGGGCTGGGAGAGACTGTCTGCTAGCGTTATGGTAGTGCTTCAGATTGGAATAGGACAGTGTCACAACTGTCAAATAGCCCTGGGTCACAGAACTCCATGTAAAACTCTGGGAGGGTCACTTGATTTGAGGATTCCTTCCCCCCCGCCAATTGTTTTGAGTACAGTCAGTAATGATTTGGTGCTTTACCTTTAGAGGGAATTCCATGGCAAATGGGGCAGATACAAGTAGAAATATGAACAAAATAGATCAAGTTGACCTTTCCTTTGTGTAACTATCTCATTGAACAGTAGCTGTGTAAAAATCTTCCAGCCCCCTAATGATCCTATGTTTTTAATGTTTGCATTGAAGCTTTGTCTTAAAATATTGCTCCACGTTTCATTGCTCTTGCAATCTTGGTTTTTCTTTCAACCAAGTACTAAATATCTCGGATTGGATTCCTCTTACAAGATAGAACACTCAGCTGTATGAGCCAGCACAGAAAGTTTCTAGAAATGCTAAGTTTTGCACAATCCAGAAAAACGAGACAGAGAAAAGGACCTTAGTCATTCTCTGGTGACTGCTGCATGCTTAGCGCAGATACTCCTGCCGAATCCTTGACTCTTGGTGGGCTTGCATGGAGTGGTCTGAGTGTTAAGTTGCTGCTGCTTGCAGGTGACATCTGCTGCCAAATGGTTCATGACTCGTGCTTTCTCTGGCATGGGCTGAAGATGACATGTACTCTGTAATCAGCTTGCTTGATTTAACTCATGAGCTTATCTCGGAAAGGGGAGGGGGAACTGCAGAGTTTCATGTGGAGGTCCAGCAGAGCCAAAAGTCTCTTAAGTTCATAACTTACTCCAAGAACTAGAAATTGATGGATTTCATTCTTTTCATTTTGGTTTGCAGTTTCCTCTGCAGTACCTCCTTAAAGATAGCTGTGTTAGATTCCTTATCTGTTATGAGCTGCTCTTTGGAACTTAGTGTTTCAGGGCCAGGCAATGCTTGGAATGTAGCTGTCGAGGCAGAAGGAAACATGTGAGTGAAGAGGTTGAAGAACACGTTTGTGGGCCTAGTTTCCAAACTTGTATATATCTGATACCAGTGTGGAGAGTCGGGAGGAAAGTTTAAAGGCGTCTGTGGGGAAAGGGAAGTAATGGAGAAGGTAAGTAGGGTGTCTTGCAAACATGTTTTCAAAGACTCAGTAGCTGCAGACAGGGTGTTCATGTATGTATGTATATACATTCATGCTTTCAAATAGCCTGGGGTGTTACCGTGGCACACAAGAACAAGTGCAAATTCCCTAGGATTCTGATTCATATATACAGTTTCACAGCCAAGATACAGCCTTTGTATCTTCCTCATTTGGGAGTTTTGCATCTCCTGGCTACAGAAAACTCCAGTGTGGTGGTTCCACCTTGACGTTACTGAGAAACAGGAAGTGGACATTATGTTCCTGTGTAATATGGTAACATGCAAAACCACTTAAGTTGCTCTGAAGTGGTGCCAAATGCTCTGGAGCAAAAGCTCCTGCACGATCTTAGGGTTCTTTTGGATCATACATCAGCCTCAACATCAGTAATGTGGGTTTTCTTGGAAAATTTGAATCGGAAAAATTGCCAGCGCTCTAAAGAATGTGATCTGATTTAGCATATTTGCTTGCTGCCTCTTCGATTTCCCAATGTACATTCTCTCTCAACAGGCGCACAAAAGATCTCATATTTAGTAAACAGAACTAAAAATGTCAATTTTATGCACAGTATAAATATATCAAAAGTTTTCCCAATAGCCGCAAACTATTTGATCTGAAATTTTAGAGTGAAATTAAACACACAGTATCATTTAAATGTTATGTTCATATGCATTCAAAGTTTTATGTAGAAATTATTTTATTGAGACACCCATTAGAATGTAAAGAAATATGTTTATATTGCTTGCTTAAGTTTGGGCAGGGGGGAGAATGAAAACTAACTGCATGCACTATTCTTAAAATACCTAAACACCTCTGTTAGTATTCTATTAACAGTTAAATTTTCTTTCACTGAGATAATTGTGGTACCTTCAGTTTCATTGCCATGATCTGCACTGTTTTTGAGTTCCATTTTGGGTTGAGCAAAATCTGGTTCCAAACTGCTTCAAAACAACCATTTTAAAGAAACCCCAAACCCTTGAAAATTAATACATCTTATGCACTTCTACCTTCTGCAGGTCAAGAAATGAGGCACTGCTCTGTGTTCTTGTGGAAAGTGAAACAAAAAGTTGTCTGTTTTAGTTTTGCTTCGACTTGTTTCAAGAATTTAACAGAAGGTGGCAAATACACATGGACAAGCCTGGGAAAAGTCTGCCCTAGACTTAGGAATCAACTGCATTGTGCAGAGGGAGGGGAGGGCCTGTTGTTTTTCAGTTCTTTCATGGCAACTGAACTGGGGTTTGCCAGTGCTTCCTGTCTCACATTTAGCCCACCTAATATTATTGATTGGCAGTGCAACAGCCTTGACAACTGTAGCTAAACAGGAAACCATGTTTACCTATTTAGGGCCAGAAAAATTTTCCATAGAAAGATAGCACTGCCTAGGGTTGACTTGCTTATCGGCTCTCTACATAAGCGTATGGTGCTGGAGGCCTCAGTACCAAATCTAGCCCTCTGAGAGATAGGAGCTTGACACTCAGTTGCCAGCGTAGAGGTAACAGTTATAACTGCTGGTGTGCATGTAGAGCTTACGGGGACCCACTTTAGGAGGTGAAGGTTGAAGCATTGCCACATATATAATTCCGCCCCCCTCCCCAAGGCAAACAAAAGGCAGCAGTGTGGTGATGCGTCAGTGACATCAATCTGCAGCCAGAGTTGGCTGATCACCGTGTAATCCTGCTCATTGTGCAGGATTGGTAAAAATGAAGCTGCCAGTAGCAGATGAGGTGGCAGTAGAAATGCCTGAATGGTGGTGACTGCTATTAATAATGATTGGATCCAGCAATATGTGCAAAGAAAGAAAAATGTACTTCACATACTTAGGCAACAGCTTCAGCAACAGAGAGCACTTTAATGCAGTTTTTAACAAAATAAAAATGTCTATATGGAGCAATGGAATGTACAATACATGGTTCAAGTACTTTCATTTAATTCAGTTTCAAAACTACCGTGTGCTGTGTCTTTTGCATGTGAAAAAAAGTAATGGGGATAGAATTGCTTTTGCTCCATGCAAGCAGGCAACGAGAAGTAGTTTTAGTTCTTCAGCTTGCAAGGACCCTTACGCACATGGAAATCTTTTGTGGGATCCAACCTTAAGTCTTGGGCAGGGGGGATACTTGACATCTCCTCTTTCCAAAAAATACTGCTGTTGTCTTGAATAATGAAATCTGTTTGGCACAACCCTAATTTTTTGCTTAATGAAGAAAGATTTAGTGACACAGGCTATTCTACTGTCTTTTATAACTCCTGCAAAATGACTTTCTAAACCTTGCTCCCCACCACCATATTGACTTTTTTCTTAGCAACCTGCTTGGGCCTCCCTTTTGTGTGGTACAGCAGGGAATAAACACCCAGCCATGTTTGTCCAATCTTTCCCATAACAGCTTCCTTGTCTGTCTGCCTTTCCCTCTGACTCAGCAGTGAGAGTCCCAGTTTTAGACGAGAGTCTCTGCAATTACTCAGCAAAGATGAATAGCATTGTAGGAAGCAAAAGGAGGCAATGCAGTGTGTTGAAAGAGTCCAAGGGACTTAGGAGTCTGTTGCTGAGCTTTGTATCTTGAAGTGTTACATTCCCATGGCCGATTTTGTTAACTCTTTGGGAGTGCAGCAGTCCTGGGTCCCTGTTGGAGAGCAACTGAGCCTATTGACCTTCAGGACTGGCTTAGGTAGGTTTATAATCCTTCCTATCTTCAAGGACCAAGGGTGGATGACAAGCAGCAGTCCCCTCCTCTCTGCCCAAAAAGAGTTTACTGTTTCTTTTCTCCCTGCTGTCAAACTGCAGAGGACCAAGTGACCAAATGCACTTACATATACTTAGACTGAGAATTAGGGGTAGGCCTTGAGCCAAAGGGACCACTGGAAAGTTGGGTGCTGAAGGTAGGCCAAGAGAGGGAGGGGAGCATATAGGTGTTTTGAGAAGATGGTCAGAATCTAGAACCAGAAAAGCCTGGGGTGGGGGGATTGGAGGCTGCATGGTGAAATTGGAAGAGTGAAAGTCACAAGTGAGGGATTGTGAATTGAGCCAGCTAGGAAGGAAGCATTTGGACTGGGCAAAAGCTTGACTTCTTGCACCTTAGGACTTTGGCAGGCATTGTTGTTGGGGGTGGGCTTGACTGGCACCAGCTTTGCCGTTGCCCCATCTGAAACGCAGCTGTCCAGCTAGCAGTTGCCAGGGTTTGTCTGAATCTTCCAACTCAGTTTCCTTCTGCAGCCTAGTGTAACAGTGAAATCAGGAGTCTGCATTTGTGACATGTTTTGTTGCTATGAGAATAGATGCCAATCATTGTACAGTCTTCATTGCAGGATCACTGGTGAGGGTGAGACATGGAGAAAAGGTGGGCTAAAAAGCAACGGGTAAACAGGTATTGGCCCTACTTGTGCTGTGTGAAGATTCGTGGTTTGGTGGTCTGCTGTGCTGTCTATAAGACCACCTGCAGAAGTCTGTGTTGTTTCAAAGCTTCTCAGATTTTATATTTGTTTTTTAAAATACGTATCTTGCCTTTGGAGATTATCAAGGCAGCTTATCATAGAGTAGTTTTAAAATGATACCACATGGTACACGAAAGCAGTATAATACCAATACAGCAGTAGACAAGAGAATCCTCAGCAACACACATTCAGGGATCATAGCAGAGAGACAGCACACATTGAACCAGAGTAAAATTTGATTAATCATTACTACCAAATCAGCCTAAATATTTGGTGGAAGAAGGTAGTTTTAAAAGCTTCCGGGATTGGGACCAAATGAAAGACACAGGGACTATAGACTATGCTACTGGCTACTGTCTGCTGATGTAGGTAAGTTCCTACTGAATGGTTTTCGTGTAAAAGATGTCATGTTAATTATGCTTTGTATAAGAAAAAGTGTTTACTAATGTCCTTGCCTTGCTATGCTATGCTCAGCGCATGTCCTAGTGGTTGATTATATTGTATTGATTTGCACTGTGTAATCCACCTTGCATATCAGTGAGAAAGGCAGACTAAATAAATGAAATTTAAAAAAAAATATTGCCATCACTGAGAAAACCCTGTAGCTTGTGCCTGCACACAAGGCCTCTGATAATGAAACATGGAGCTGGGCCAACTGAACCGAGTGAGTGGGCAGGCTCCTGTAAAGGTAATTTTTTAAAGGTCTCCTGGCTACAAACTATTGTCAGGGGGAGATTGCACTTAAGTATACTCAAATTAACATCTTTGTGTAACTGGTATGCTTATTCTTCAGCATCTGAGAAGAGGGGGGAAGACCAAATGATGTCTTCAAGTGCTCTCTTGAGTTCTCAGCACAGCCTTTGTGGACTGTTTTGTTTCCTGACACACATCTTCCTTCTGTGTACCCCGCCTTATCCCTCAAAGAGTACTGCTTTAAATATATATTGCATCATATCCAAGGGCTCAAGGTGCATTAGAAAATTTTTTTTAAATGCAGTATCAAAACACTGAGACAAGATGGATGAGGTATGTTGTACTCAGCAGTTTCAGATGGGTGTCTTGGTTGATCCTGTTGCTAGTGGAAAAGTGCACCGAATTCTTCTTGGACCACAGCAGGACAAGCACTGAGGTGCTACTGGACAGTTCATCATTTTGTTGTGAGCTAGTCTTCATCTGTTCTACACACTTCTCTCCACTCCTGAAGCCTCATTAGCCTTAATTTTACTCTCGGAATTAGGGGTGGGGCTTGGTTCCCATTTAGCTTTAGCTTTTCCAACTTGTTCCAGGAAAAACTAGGGAGAATAAACATGCTTTGTTTTGATACTATAATCTATTAAAGGAGGCGTGAGTTCCAGTGGAAGGAGACTCAGGCTTAAGAGAACAGCACCCTGAACAGGCTGTGTATAAATATTCTAAAATAAATAGGGAGCCAGGATTCAAATTCCATCTGTGCAATGGGACCTGCTGCACAGCTTTGAACTGTACATTTTCTGTAACAGAGATATGGGCGACTGGATTGTACAAGCTGTACTATGTACAAGCTCTGTACTACTATTTGAGCCCCTTTAATACAGATGTAGCACAATGTGAGCCCCTGAGGCTGGAGCCCTGTTTCTATTTGACTTGACAGAGATGACCTCTGCCTCTTCCCTTCCCTATGCAGAAACAATGGCGAGCCCAGCAAAAGACAACAACTACCGAATGAAGAGCTACAAAAACAAGGCGCTGAATCCTGAGGAGATGCGCCGGAGGAGAGAGGAGGAAGGGATCCAGCTGCGCAAGCAGAAGAGGGAGCAACAGGTAATGCGCGTTCGTGTGATCATGTTTGTCTTCAGTAGAAGGCAACCAGGAGAAGTTGCTTCTGATCACCCTGAAACATTTCTTGAGGTTAGATGGATCATTTTCTCCTTGTTGTTTAGGGGTCATTTATGATTGTCTAATACTTGGGCAGCTGCGCAACAATAGAGTAGACTAAAATTGGGACACCCGTCTTTCAGTGGCTTAATCACATAAGCATGTGAAGCTCTCTTGTACCGAAGACCATTAGTCTGTCAAAATCCGTGTTGCCTATTTAAACTATCATTGGCTTTTTGGGGTCTCAGGTCCAGGTTTTTTACATTGCTTGCCTGCTCTTTTTACTGGAGAGGCCAGGGATTGAACATAGTACTTCTGTGTGCAAAACAGATGCTGTACCACTGAACAACATCATGGGAAGGCCTGGGTGTCTTTGTCGTATTTGGCCTTCCTGGGCAACTAGTTGGCCACTATGTGAAGCACAGTGCATGACTAGATGGACCTCTGGTTTGATCCAGCAAGATAGTTATTGTGCTTAATTAACCATGGGCCTACCCTTTGAATCCATTAATTAAACAGGAGACTGTTTTAATTGGTGAGTTGGAAAGCCAAGGTACAGTACAGTATTCTTTGTACTGTATGTTTCTGTGGCCGTGGTGAAAAGTAATGTCAACTTGGAGCCAACTTATGGCAGCCCAATAGGGATTTCAAGGCCAGAGACATTCAAAGATAGTTTGCCATTGCCTGCCTCTGTGTTGTGACCCTGGACTTCCTCAGTGGTTTCCCATCCAAGTAGTAATCTAGGCCAACCCTGCTTAGCTTCTGAAATATGAGAAAATCAAGCTAATCTTGGCTGTCCAGGTCAGAGCATGTGTCTGTAATGGAGAATGAAAAGACCTCTTGAAAATGGTCATAGAAAGTGCAGAATCTTCTTGAGTGTCTCAAAAAGGCATCTATTGAGGATTTAATAATGTTCAAACTGGTTTTTAATAGGTTAAGAGGAAGATCAACTAAAGTCTTTAACATGAATGCAGCTGCAACAAAGAGAATCCTCTGTAAGGCACCAGTGCCTCCCACTGGGCACTTGAAAGCTTGTGTACATTTTAAACCATGGTCACTAAAACTCATCTTTAGTGATTTAGAGGTACAAGCCAATAGACAGCACTTTGGGGTAACTGGGAGGTGGAGGTGGCTGAGCACAATGTGCTGGCCGCTCAGGATTCTTACATCATGAGAGCAAAGGCAGGAGATTGTTTGGCCCAGGTATACAGAGCCTCCAAAATGGCTTATTGCTGGGTCTGTATGTTTTATGTATTACTATTGTGGAATACTGGATGTTGCATAGAACTTGGATCCAGAGAATCTAATGTAAAGAGGCAAATTTCTAGTTCTTGTGGCTGCGGAAATGAACTGAAAAATGTGGACAGGACCTAATGAAATCTCCAGGTAGGAAAACCATACTAGACAGGGCTTCAGTGGCTTGCATATCTCCTTGTGTACTAGAAACTGCAGAAGCCTACCCAACACTTGTATCCTGTTTGCTAAGTCTTCTCAGCATGTGCTCCTATGATGTGGTCTGCTTTCTATTTCAGCTCTTTAAACGAAGAAATGTGGAGCTAATTAATGAAGATTCTACCATGTTTGACAGTCCCCTGGCGGATTCGTTTGTTAGCTCCACCACAGCTGGGGTACGTAATCATTGGGATACTATTTTTTCATATGTTATATTCTTACTGCATTAATACTCTGTATGATGCAGGCCACTTTTGGGGGTGTGCTCAGAAAGGCTGAGTATTTATTCACCATCTTTGTATTCTTGTCTTTGTACTGGAGTATACACAGGGGGGAAAAATGGTTGATTCGGTTTGGTAATACTGAACTGTAAAAAAAAGTTAGGAATTCGGGGAATACTGAATTTATTCTCCAGTTCAGTTCAGTAATACAGAGCAAATTTGATAAAATTCAGCCATCGTTTCCTACGGGAAACACAATTCAGAAATTTCTGGTGGCTGGGGTAGAGTGGGAGTCATTTTGGACAAAATTTACAGGAGACCTACTCTGAACTGTCCTCTAATGAGCCCCTAAGTTTCATGAAGATTGGACCACAGGATGCCATTTTATGCCTCCCCCTCCCTCCAGAAGGTGCTCCCAGCCACCTCCAATCTCCATTATTCTCTTTGGGGAAAACCTACAACTAGCCTATATTAAAAACACATTTTAAAAGTTCACAACTCTCTCCAGAAACCCAAAAATTACATCAAAACACCACTAGGTTAAGTTAACAAACTGAACCGAGCACCCCAACAAATCCCCCACAGAAGAATAACCAACAACAATTGAACATCTGACCAAATCAAACTTCTATGCCAACAGAAAACAATCCGGCAAAAAAACACCAACCAAACTTCTGTAAAGAAAGCCCAACAACAGGAGGAAACAGCCTCCCCTCCCCCAAGAACAAGTGAATTTAATAAAATTAACATAAACTATAAAACTCCTAACAAATTACCCACAAGAGGATAAAACACCCCTCCAGAAGAACAAGCAGCAAAATGAACAGTGAATATAGCCAACTTCAAAAGCCAGAAATCAAAACCCCCTACACAGAAGCCCAACCAAAGCTCTCCCCACACACAGCAAAAAAGCAGTTTTTAAAATGCAAACAAAAACACTCCCCCAATTCCTCACTGACACCAGGCCACCGCCTCTTCGCAAAGAGAGAAAAAATGCAGTGAGTCTACAACTCTCAAACTAGGCAGCAGCCAGGAATCCTCCCCACTCACTGGGCAGTAGGATCCAGTCGCAGTCCAAAGCAGGTTAGGGGAGAAAGGCGGCGGCGGCGGTGGCAGCAGCAAGCAGGCAGTGTCTCTCAGTCTCCAAGCTAGAGCAAAATGGAGGCTGAGGCAAGCTTCCTAATTTAACTCCTTGCAGCAGTTTTAAAAAGGCGCTCTTCTTCTTGAGAATCCCATTGGCCAGAGAAGGAGAGCTGCTGAAAGGATTGGCCACTCATACTCCCCCTCCCTTCCCCTGCCTGCCTCTGACTCACTCCCCCTCCCCCCTCCCATCTGGTTAAAAAAAAAGGTGGGAAGCAGTGTTTCTTTGCTGTTCCTTAGTAAAGTAACAGAGCTGCTGCCCTTTCCGAATTTTACCGAATAAATTCAGTAAACTTAAATTTGGTATTCAGATTTCAGTTCAGTAATACTAAATTTTACCAAATCAGGTAAAATGTGTTAATTTTTACTGAATACCGAACCCATATTGCACATCCCTACTTTCTACTGCTGTAGCTTACCATTCAGCATGAATGGCTATAATGTAGAGCAAACGACACGAACGGAATGGGAAGGGAAGAAGAAAGCCAGCAAATTCTGGTACCAAGTGTTAGATACCATGGCTGCATAATGACCAGGTGGAATGGCCATTGCAGAAGTAACCAAATGACATTGGATCTAAGATGGGCCAGTGGAGGAGGAAGAGGCCTTGGTGGCTCACCTCCTTCTGATGCTACTCTTGGAACGGTCTGAGAAGAAGAGAAGCCAAATGGTGTTTGCCTCCAGTTAGGTTTTAAATGTGTTAACTTTAAGTAGCAGTATGTTTCCTTAAAAAAAATGATGCTGTGGCCAAAATGAATAAGCTTGTACAGATTTTGGAACCATTTGAATGGGTACTTGTTCTTTCAGTTGCTTGCAGGAAGTAGAAGATGACAATTCTGAAGTTCTAAATAGGACAATCTGTTAGCTTGACTTTTTTGTCTGTTCTTATGCCTGCTTTAGTAGTTTCTCTCCAAAACTGAATATTTCTGATGCTGCATCCAAGTGTGCTAAATTTGACAGTAGCATTAATTAGTAAGGGTGTAGCATATTGTCTTTTCAGGAGGGAGTTATCACAAGAGAGATGGTAGAAATGCTGTTCTCAGAAGACCCTGACCTTCAGCTAGTAACTACCCAGCGGTTCAGGAAACTGCTTTCAAAAGGTAAAATGCAACTAAGGGAAGCACTTTTGTAGGGGCTGTTCTTATGTTTAGGTGTTACTTATAAAGATCCTACACAGTTTTCAGGGCTTTTTTTCTGGGAAAACAGGTTGTGGAACTCAGTGGGTTGCCCTCAGAGAAAATGGTCACATGGCTGGTGGCCCCGCCCCCTGATCGCCAGACAGAGGGGAGTTTAGATTGCCCTCCACGCCACCCAGCGGCCCTCTGCACCCAGCACCCTCCATGCCCAGCAGCACAGAGGGCAATCTAAACTCCTCTCTGTCTGGAGATCAGGGGGCGGGGCCACCAGCTATGTGACCATTTTCGAGAAGTTCCGGAACTCCGTTCCCCCACATTCCCCCTGAAAAAGAGCCCTGACAGTTTTCCTGCAGGAAACTCAAGATGCCTGACATTTTGAAATGGTTTGCCTGAAAGAGGCTTTTAAAACAGTCTTTTGTTTGTTTACATCATTTGTAGTCTTCCTTTCACACTGAGACTCAAGGCAGATTACACAGTGTGAGTCAGTACAGGCAATATCAAAGACATTTCAGCAAACATGTAATAGGTATATACATGCAGTGTTGTAATGGGAGTGGGAATATACAACAAACAAGACAATATCAGGGTTAGTTTTTCAATTATGGTTGCTTAAAAATCACTCTTAAAATGAAAACTGCCTGCATAGAAATTAAAGGCCTGAGTGGAATTCTGTAAACCATCTAATATGAACAAGACCATATGTGTCGTAATAAAACTTCTTTGATTTTATTACAAAATACTCCGTTTTTCCTCCTCTTCAGAGCCAAATCCTCCAATTGATGAAGTGATAAGCTCTCAGGGAGTAGTGGAGAGGTTTGTAGAATTCCTCAAGAGAAGTGACAACAGCACATTACAGGTGAGCAGGTTGTGGGGGAACGGACTCTTGGGTTTGGTTGGCCAGGATGTTAACTGTTTGGAAACTGAATAGGCCCTGCCATTGCACTAAGGTGATTGATAAACTTTATGATTCAGCACACCATATGGGATTGCAGAAGAATCGGTTCACAAATGCCAAGTGGTATCTAACACCAAAGCATAATATTAAAAACCCACTTTTAGATAAGTGTCTTGAAAGTGCTCTGTAGCTGAAGACAGGAGGCTTCTGAAATAAACTTTGATGCACTGTCCAGGGGCTTTGGTCCTGAGATTTTTTTAAAAAAATTATTAAAGTAGCCAGTAAAGCTGAGCTTTAAAAAAATGGTTAAATGCAGCATTGCTTATGTTTTTAAAGTTAGGCTTTTTAATGGCTTGTTAATTTTTAACAATTTCTGTGGGTGTTACAGTTTTCATATTGTATCTTTTGTGACCCTCATTCCATTTATCTTTGGAAATGTGCAGCATAAATTTTCTAAATAAATGAATAGCCCAGCGCACCTCTGGCTGCCCAGAAATAAGCTTAACTACAGGAAGCTTATGATGGTGCTGAAAGATGCTACAAATTAAGTATTTCCCAGATAGGAGTGTCCAGACTAAGTGGAACTGTTGAAAATGTGTCTGCAGCTTCCACAGGACTGTGAACCACTAGAGTGTTGCTGTGCATTGAGATATGCTAAGGTGCAGCTATAATGGAAGCATGCCAGGACCAATTTCTGAACTGTGCTATTTCCAGGAAAAGCATCTTACACTTCAGCTAGTCATCTGTGGTGGACCCTTCATCATGCAGAGCTGTTGTGTTGAGATGTGTGGCGGGGGCATCCTATAACAGGCTGCTGATGTTGCTTTTCAGTTTGAAGCTGCGTGGGCACTCACAAACATTGCCTCTGGCACCTCTCTACAAACCAAGATAGTAATTGAGGCTGGAGCTGTTCCAATCTTCATTGAGCTGTTGAGCTCTGATTTTGAAGATGTCCAAGAGCAGGTGAGACGTTTTCAGGGACATGAGACTTGTGGTTAGAGAATTTTAAAGAGCTGCTTTGTGGGTCCATCCTGGAAGATCTTCTTTCAAATGCCTTCTCCCTTTGGCAGATACCTCACACCTTCAGATTCCTAGTTGTGAAATGTTACTTAAAAGGCAGAACAACTATGAATGTCCGTGCGCCCAGAGCATGCCATTGGACAGGTTGTACTGATGTCATAGAACTTTTAAGTATTCAAACTGCTCAGGGCTGACATAACAGCAACAGAATGCTGACACAGTGCAGTTTGTGTGAGGGGGAGATGTTAGGCTTAGTTATTGGCAGAATCAGAACATGGGAGAAGCACTAATGCTTGGTATGTGGGGAGATTAGAAGCAATGGGCAAGGAGGAAATGAGGAGGCAAGGAAACACTGGAAACTGTGGGCTATTTCTGTGATGGCGAGAATAAAAGGGAGTAGCAGTGGATTTCCCACAGCTTTGAACTAGCAGGCCATACCTTAGCAGCCGCTTTCTAGAGGGCTGTATGGGTTGGATTTCAGGTACATGTGTTGGAGTTTGTAAAGGACTTTGCTGCACCAGTTAGCAACAGTAGAAAGCTGCCATGAGCCTGTGGAGCCTTTGAGGGGTGATAGTTAACAAGCAACCTGGAGAATGGCTTTCTTCTCCACCATTGCCTTCTCTCCCCTCTGTTAAAGGGCTGAATACTGAAGTTCCTGCTCTTCTTCCAGGCTGTTTGGGCACTGGGGAACATCGCTGGAGACAGCTCTGCTTGTCGTGATTACGTCCTTGACTGTGGCATCCTTCCTCCTTTGTTGTTGTGAGTAGCTATTGAGACCTGGAATAGAAACACAAGGATTCTTCTGAAGTGTAGACTCATAATTGTGTAGACTTGATAGAAGTTTTTCTTCACAGCTAGGTTCCTACCAATTGCCTTACTGAGGTTCAGAAAGGAATTTTTGCCAGGCCAGACTGGCTAGGGATTCCTGGCAAGGATGCAACTTGACTGTTGATTCCATATGAATCAAGCAAGTGCCATCTTTTGTGCGGTACACATTGTTAGTGCCTGTTTGTGGCACGCTGGTTTAGCAAAAAGTAAGCTAATCTGAAGAGAACGTGTGTATGTGTAGCAGGAGATCTCTATCCAGGGAGTTCTTGAAGGTCTCTTGTCCTTTCCTGCAAAGCGTTCAGACTGATCTCCGTTCTTTAGAAAACGATGGCTGAAAATTTCCTTATTCAGAAAGCTTAATGGGTTCAAATAGCTTATGATGGACTTTGTGGGTCAGATACCTCTTGTTGTCAGTAGAACTGCTTTGCTGAGTACTTTTGAGAATGAAAAGGTATATTCTGCTACCCTGAGCTCCTTGGTGGGGAAGCTGAAAAAAACTTGGTAATATGGAATAATACTATGCAGTTGAAGTGTCATTGCCAGTGCAGGGGATATTTGGGCTTGGAGGCTCAGGGGTCAAGTCCCCCTTGAGCTTTGAAATGAAGCTGCTCTGGTTCCTTATAAATAACTATGCAGGAGTTGTGAAACTATGCGTGGTGAAGAACGGATTTAATTCTGATGCCTTGATGGGGGTAAAGAGTCAGTCTGCTACAGTAAGGGACAGCTGTTAGGACAAATGCTGCAGCTAGAGAGAGCACAACTTGCTGTGTGTGTCTTTTAGGCTCCTCACAAAATCCACCCGGTTGACCATGACACGGAATGCAGTTTGGGCTTT
This sequence comes from Eublepharis macularius, assembly GCF_028583425.1. Lineage (NCBI taxonomy): Eukaryota > Metazoa > Chordata > Lepidosauria > Squamata > Eublepharidae > Eublepharis > Eublepharis macularius. The sequence goes on along the minus strand of NC_072804.1, from coordinate 37,237,269 downwards.
GTCGAACCTCTGCAGAGGGAAGAATCCACCCCCTGAATTTGTAAAGGTGAGACATAAGATGAATTATTTGGGAGGGCTTTTTTACTCAGGCAATAGGGCTGTGCCATAAAAAATGGCTCAGAGATGCTTTGGTAAAGGCACCGGGACTGTAGGCTATTCCCCTGGGTACTCTCCATTGATGTAGATATGTTCTTGCTGGGTAGTTTCTGCATTGTTTAAATATGTCGTGTCAAATCAATTATGTTTTCTTGTTTCATCTCTGTATTCAGATTGATGCTTGTTTTCAAATTTCTGCAGTCCATACCCTCTTGTATTTTTGTTGAATGCCTCCTCCATTGATCATATTGATTTAAACTGTTTAATCTACCTTGAGTCTCAGTGAGAATGGCTGCCTATATATAACATGAATAAATAGAAAAGTACATCATTCCAGCACCACCCCCTTTTCCCAGGTCCTTTAAGTTTCTCTGCAGAATGAGATGATAGAATTTTGGATTATAATGCTTCATATTTAAAGGGGAAGGAGGACCCCTAACCCTATGTTAAAAAACAAAAAATCTCTCTGCAATAACCAAACACTTAAGGAAGAAATTTAGTTATTTTTATTTTTTAGTTCATGATTCTTACTGACACTCAGCAGATTAAACTGTGTGCATCAATGCAACCAGCAGGATGAGGCATTTAATAACCAATGTAATATGACTAGGATTACAAAAGTTTGAAATGCTGCAAAAAGTATTAGACACTATGTCTTAAAAATGCAGCCCATGTAATTACACAAGCAGGAAACAACAAAGTAGGAGCAGGATAATACATAAAAGCAACAGGTAATGCGCACACATTATATAGTATATACATGTACTCATATACATAGTTGTATAGTTCGCAGCTCTGTGCTAGTGCCACTCAAGAGTTGATCACACCAGAAGCTGTCCGCCAGGAACCTCTTTTGCATGCAACCCACTAAAATGACTACTACATGCAACACACTGCCTTGCTGTCACAAAAGTGGAAGAATGGTGGGAGCAATGCTGAAGCCAGATGGCCTGCTTTGTATTCCTTTGTGCAGAAAAGCATTATACAGTCTTTAAAATAAGGGGTTCTCATAGGGCACCATTGGCTCAATCAAGCCCTGCAAACCCATGGATTTTAATGTCTGCTAAATGAGTCACCCGTATGTGGTATGTGTACTTAACCTTTGCTGCACCGAAAATGTGCTTGTCACCAGCCCTTGTTCTTTCCTCTTACGGGGTCTTTTTAAACTTTCTGCTGTGTTTGTGCTTCTTGGTAGGTGTCGTCCTGTTTGCCTGTCTTGTCACGCTTACTCTTCAGCAGCGACTCAGACTTGCTGGCCGATGCGTGCTGGGCACTCTCCTACCTATCAGATGGCCCCAATGAGAAAATCCAGGCTGTAATAGATTCTGGGGTATGTCGGCGACTGGTGGAGTTGCTAATGTAAGTGTCCTGCCTATGATGGAAAGTAGAATTAGCCCTTTAGGAGGGGCCTCACCTCTATAGTTGGAACTTAGAGGATGTGTGTCTTGCAGCACAGGGATAGAAGCGCTGGGGATAGTAGCTGAGGAGCATGTAGGTAACTCTCCTAAAATCATTTCACAGTGTAAGGTCTAGATTTTAGATTTGATGGGTTCATGGGAGCCGTCAGGAAGCTTCCTGTTGTCATGACTGATGCTTCTGTGAAAGCCCTGGCGGGCCTGTGGAGTTGAGAAGGTATCCCGTGCAGTAGACATGACTGCTCTGCAGCTGCAGTCACAATTGTGGCTGGGCTGGGCAGCCATCCCTTGTGGTCTGTTAGTCAGTTGTAAAGTCCAAACCTGCCACAGGATCATGGTGCTACTTAAGAGAGCAGTTCTTTAAGTTGACTTGCTATCAGCATCTGTTACCTTCAAGCATCTTACCTAAATTAACGAACAGGATGACTATTTTTTAAGATATTTTTAATTTTGTAATTTTGGTTTGCTTTTTCAGATTTTTGATTCATATACATCATTTTTACAATAAGCACAAATACTGCACTTCATGTATGCTTTCTAGTGAAAAACAAGTTCTTAAAATCGGGACCAGTCCATACTTTCCATTTGGCGTTTTGCTTGTAGCATGAAATGTACATATTATACATATTGGGTTAGGCCCTCTTTGTTGTTAAAAGGGTCAGTGAAGCGCTTGCTTTAAATCCCTCTCCAGAAGAATATATTATGAAGGTAAATATGACTGACAGGTTTTTTCAAGAACAGGGAATTCTGTAGCACCTTAATGACAAACACATTTTTTGTGGCAAGAATTCCTAGTCCACTTTTTCAGATAGTTATTCTAGATAGCTAGAGGTGCATAGGTTAGTCTAGAGCACATGCTTTGAGTGCAAATGGTCCCTTAGTTGAGCTACTGGGGGCAAAAATGTCTTTGGTCACAGGGCTGAGAAAGATCTTTAAATAGGATCTTCAAGACCTCTGCCTATCAGGAGTAGGCAGTGGTGGTCTAAGGTGGACTGACTCCATGGAATACAACTTCCCTAAATTCAGTTTTGCAATCCTATGCATGGGAGTAAACCCAGTGACAGGTGACTGAGTAAATATTCAAATGAACACACAAACTCTCTGGACACTAGGTTTGGAAAAACTGTTCTGCAGAAATCAGTAACAAATTTGACTTCGTTGTTCTTAAGAAAAAAACCGTTTAAAGGCATGGTGGAGCAAATTCCTTTGCATTAAAAGGGATTCAGGAGGATAAAAGGCATCTTTGCCACTAGCAAGCTGGTGAGTGCTTTTGTGGAACACTGCTTCTAACCATCTTCCATGGTCCTGTAGTGTCCACTTGGCTCCTTGGTTCACTGTTCACTCCTTGGTTCACTGTGGAGCTGGAAGCAAAGACACAGGCTGGTAGATAACTAAAGAGCAAGTGGAGAAAAACTTGAGATACTTGGTCACATTCACAGTGAAACGAGTGAAACAAAAAGCTGGCAAGCTTGTTGCCAACTGCCTGGAGTTTTTTGCTTCTTTGGAGCCTTGCTGCTCTCCGGATTCTTCAGGCTTTGAGATGTCTGCTGCTCCTGTATAATTTCTGCGGAGTTGATTTTGATTCTTGTGGACTCATATGGGACACTTCGATATATTGTCAGATTGGAAATATCTTATTGGACTGAATGTCAAATTGAATTACCTTATTGGACTGAATATTTGAAATCAACTGACTTCAGAGGAATTTAATGTATTATTGTGTAAGATTATAATATTTATGAGCATTTGCACTTTAATTACTAAATGTGAATAGATACACTTGGTAGTGTATGTGGGTTCTTCGGGTGATTCCCTGGTTGTTGTGTAGAACTGTGTTCTGGAACCCCTCCTTCCTGTGGTTAAGTTGTAACACATTCACATGAGTCAGAGCTGATCTTTGTGAGTACTTTGTGGCAGTCATGGTGGTGAAACACTCATATCTCTGCCAGCACAAAACCATCCAACTGTTCAGGTAATGGTCGGGGGGCAATCTTCATTCTGCAGTGGTATAAACTCTGAACATTTGGTAGGTCGCTGTGACTTCTTTGCAAGACATCTTGAACATAAAATAATTTGCACATGCCACAACCAGAGCCCACTGCTTTTACAGCTGAGTCTCAGAGGGTGGTTGAAGCGCAGTCTGGGTTGCTTGGATGAACTCCAGTTACTGCAACCTGATAGTATAGGCATATGGGAATTCAGTAGATGTTCAGAGCTCTTGACCCTTGTTCACCTGACTGATTCAGTTGAACTGGAGAAGATTGTCAAAATGGGTCCAGTATATACTAACAGTAGCTTTAAAAGAGGAGCAAGAGTAACACTCATCTCAAAGGAGGTTATAAATCCCCTTCTGGGAAAAAAAGCCACCTCTGACTTCATAAAAAGCAACTACTGCTATGTGGCAGTCCTCCCTTTTCTGGGTAAAGTGTTTTGAGTATGGTGAGGTAACTCCAGGGTGTTTTCTTTGGGTGACAGATTATTTAGGCCTTTTTCAGGCTTGGGTTTGGGGCTTAAAGATCCTTCGTGCCCCAGATGGGTTGCTAGACTGGGGAGGAATGACTCTCTCGTTGTGATCTTCCTTTGGCCTGGGAATTAGAGGTGCTGCGTTCTGGTGGTTCCATTCCTATCTGGCCAATTGACACTAGAAGGTGGATGATTAAGTATACTTGAGCCCACAGCTCTTGTGCTACAGGGTTCTACAAGTCTCAATAATTTCTCCCAGTGCTTTTTAACATCTACGCAAAACCACTGTAGAAAATTCTCCAGGAATTTGTAACACCAACATTTTCCTTTGAATTGGGTTCCTGAAACTGCTTCTTGGAGGCTGTAACAGGCTGATTTTGAGTAGCCAGTAAACTGAAGCCTTTCCAGATGAAAGTTCTTTTAATCAACTTTGATCTGATATGCCAGCTGCAATCCTTCTACAGAGGTGGGACTTGGCTGTTCTTATCTGTACTGTTGTAACATCTAGGTTAGGTGACTTTAATAAGCTTTATGTGGGACTGCCTCTGAAGCTTAATGCAAAATATAGCAGCCGGATTGCTAGCCAGCACTCATGGAGAACACATCATGCTAGGCCTAAAACAACTGCATCGCTACGCTCTTTGGTTCAGGTCTCTAATTCAAAGTGATAGTCAGTACCTTTTAGTCCTCTTTATACGCATATACCTAAAGGACCACCTCCTCCCAGAAGTGCCAGTTAAGAGGGTGATTGGAGGCTCTGTTCCACTTCTTTGTGGTAAGCCAGGTACTTACAAGGAGTAGGTTCTCTTTGGTGGTGGCATGCCAGCTGTGGTATGATCTCCCCTCAACTGTTCACCCCTCACCAAGTTCAGTTGTGCCGTTTTAACAAGAATAAATATAAGTAGGGTCATCTAAATGGGAGTTTTGGATAAATTAAAAGTAGGGTCATCTAAATGAGAGTTCTGTAGATGGGAGAAAAACTCAAAATGAAACAATAAGGCAATGTTGAGGATACAGTGTGTAAAGACACAACTCTGTTATGCAAATCTAATGAATAAGACATGGTATATTTATTAATATATTTATACTCCGTCTTTCCTCTTGGCTCACAGTGGCTTTAGGCAGTGTTGGATGTTGATATGGTAAACCAAGGTTCATCACCCCAGTTCTGCAACTTGGGCACGTTGCTTTGTCTAACCTGAATGCTCTGAGGTATATAGCCGTTTTCAGTTGCAAATCTGTGGGGTGGTTCTGCTGCTAATGTAAGCGGTGCTAGAATGCAGTCCACACCATGTAATAGAAATAGAAAGGGAAGGATCTGTATTGACGCAGATTACCAGCTTGTGCCTTCTTGAGAAGGCAAGATGAGTTCTGTTTAAATTGCGGAGTTCTGTTTAAATTGCGGAGTGATGCAGGGATACATTGGCTATCTTCTGTTCTCCCCTCACAGGCACAGTGATTACAAGGTGGCTTCCCCGGCATTGCGAGCTGTCGGCAATATTGTGACGGGGGATGACATCCAGACTCAGGTGATAAAATAGAACCAGGTTCCGGAACCTATTGTATTTACTTGAAAGGAAGATGACACTTTAAAAACCTTTTCTGGCTTTCTAAAAAAGGGGCAGGGTCCATCTTCCACTTTGGTATACAGATCTGCTGAGTGTGAGAGATGATTCACTGCATACACAAGGAGAGCTTTAGAGAAAGTGCGCCAACTCCTAAAGCACTTTTGCAAACAGTACCTTTCAGATTGTTTTGAGTTTCAAGGGGAGAGAGCAGACTCCCCAGCTAGCTTTCAAAACTTACAGCTCCTTGCCTGGCAAATGGTAAGAAGCGGTAGGAACAGTTGGAGGCGGATTTGCTCCTCTACTGATCCATGTTTCTGGCTGAGAATAGTACTCCACACCAGCCGCTTTCCTTGTGATTCAAGCTGGAGTTGTCTAGTAGTCCCTCCCCCCCCCCCCCGGATAGAGAGGTTCAAAAAAGCCGAGTTTTTACAGTAGCTTAGCATTTGTGAACATTTTAGAAGGATAAACATCCTACTGAATTAGCGATATATTACCTTCTGTTCAAAAAGTATGACTTCCTAGCCTGTAGAAAGCATTTTGAACTGGTGGTACATTCCTAAGGAGAGTCACACTCTTCTAAGCCCGTTGATTCCAGTTTCTTTTGAAGGGCGTTAATTCTATTTAGGATTGTAAGGAAGTAAGGAGCAACATATACAGAATATAAGTCAAATTGATTGATTTATTACGAATGCATGCAAAGTTTATAGAAGTACTAGAAAATATGTATAAGGTGGGGCAAATTGCTTGTCCCATATCGAAGAGAGTAGAAAGAGTAAAATAGAGTATAGGTGATTAGAATGAATATTATTGAAAGGAATCAGAAATAGCACAAATATGATAGATAAGCTTAAAAGAATTTGAAAGTATATTATAATAAATATAGTAAAGTTCATATGAGTAAAGGGAAAATAGATGAGGGGTTGGAAAACTGTTGGAAGTCAACAAAAGGGGGGGAATGGGAGGGGGTTAGAATTGGAAATTTAAAGGAATGTGAGTGTAAATGATATGATACGATATGTTTCTAATCCAATAAAAATTTTTACAAAAAAAAAAAATTCTATTTAGGATTGCACTGCCAGTTGGTTAATTTATCTGAGCCTTTGTTTAATAGTTCAACTTGGGTGGGGAAGAGGGTGGAAAAGCCAGTCCCTTGCTTTTATAAACTCAAAGCAGTGTGATCCATACTTGTGAATAGTTACAGTGCAAGAGGTGCAAAAAGTGCAAGTAATTATTTACTACCATAGTCTATTGTATATTGATTACTGTGTAATAAAAACCTTTGGTTTTACTGCTACCTTTTTAAGGAGGAGTCACTTTAAATTCAGCTTCATGTTTTTATGTATAACCTTGTTTTTAGGGGGGTTGTCTTACATTCAGGGTCATCTTCCTTTCAAGTAAATGCGATACAGTTTTCTAATTTACTGCAACTTGGCAATGATTAAGAGGGCTTGGGAAATAATACAGTTTGGGTTGAGTGACTTCTATCAGACGCCCCATCTGTTGTAATAGGAGTACTGGCTTTATTTTGGGAGGTGGAAGGTGGCAGAGTGTCTTGATGGAGGAGTACCAAAATGTTCCTTGTGTCTGGAACTTGTGTTGAGCGCCGCATACTGTTTTATTTCCCAGGCCTTGATGGAGGAGGGCATTTCTTGCTGTTTGGGTAGGTCAGAGAAACAATCTCCCTCTAGCTAACAGCTCTCCTTTCTTAGGTGATTCTGAATTGCTCCGCTCTGCCTTGCCTCCTTCATCTACTCAGCAGCCCCAAAGAGTCTATCCGGAAAGAAGCTTGCTGGACAATCTCAAATGTCACAGCAGGGAACAGGGCTCAGATACAGGTACAGCTTCACATATAAGAAGGCACCTGCAACACATTGTCTAGCCTGATGTAAACAAAATATTGTTATTATATAAATCGAATATTATTATGTTTCAGTTTTGAGATTTAAGCCTGCCTATCTATATCTCTGACCCTAATGCAGTCCTGTTCTTGACGGTGTGCTCATCCTTTTAAGGGCACAGAATGGTGTCATTGCTACTTTCCCTGACAGTCTGATTGATATAATGGGTGGGAGTCTGCATGAGATTGGTTTTTCTGCAGTTTACCCTTTAATTCTAGCATGGTGTGAGAGTGGCATTCATTCTGCCAAGGCACCTTAATAACTAGCCCTGCAATGCTGCAAGAAATGTTATTCAGAAGAGTCATTTGTTTGTACTGAGGAACATGTGGAGCGTGAGCTATGAAATTAACTATTAACAAGTGTAGAATGGAAATTATCATGGAGCTAGTCCATGTTCTTTGCTTGAGCTTATGCAGCTTAGCCTACAGTAAAAGGTAATGGGATATGTGCCAGGATGGATGGATGAATAGCTTGGAGAGAGAGAGAATTTCTTCACTAGAGGAACGTCATACGTTTTCTTCTGCCTTCCCAGGCTGTCATAGATGCCAACATTTTCCCAGTGCTGATTGAGATATTGCAGAAGGCTGAATTCCGGACGCGGAAAGAGGCTGCATGGGCAATCACAAATGCTACATCTGGAGGAACCCCGGAGCAGATCAAGTAGGTTGGAAAATTGGGTTTGCACTTGGCAAGCCTCTTCCAGCCAACATTTTTGAACTATGGGTACTAACTTGTATTGCTAACAGTTCCAAGAGAAATAAACCTGGGATAGATCAAGCCCAGTAACATAACTTGACCTCCTGGACACTTTTTTGCAGAAGTTTCATGCTTAAATTTCAGTTTGCTAGCTTTTTAAACTTGTAGAAAATCAGTCTTTGTTGTTTTCCATGTGATTGGCAGAGTGGTGTCCTAACATCTTAATCAGTGCAGGGCCCACATGCATTACTGTCAGTCTTAACATTGCAGGATTCTGAGCTATGTGTCACTTCCTCTCTTTCCAGGTATTTGGTCAACTTGGGCTGCATCAAGCCGCTCTGTGACCTCCTGACGGTCATGGACTCCAAGATTGTTCAAGTGGCTCTCAATGGCTTGGAGAACATTTTGCGGCTGGGTGAGCAAGAGGCCAAGCAGAGCAGCAGTGGTATCAACCCTTACTGCAGCCTTATTGAGGAAGCATATGGTGAGTCTGAGAGTGGAAATGAGATTGGCAGCCCCACTGAATTTCTTTCCCTAAGGAAACTTTACATTTATCTTGATTTATGAATGCTTTTTGAATAAACGTTGGTAATTGTAGGGGGGAAATGTTTCTCTCCTCCAGGCTTGGATAAAATAGAGTTCCTCCAGAGCCATGAAAACCAAGAGATCTTCCAGAAGGCCTTTGATCTGATTGAGCACTATTTTGGTATTGAGGACGATGACTCCAATCTGGCTCCCCAGGTAGATGAGAACCAGCAGCAATTCATCTTCCAGCAGCCAGAGGCCCCCATGGAAGGCTTCCAGCTATAACATGTCCTGAGCATGTGCGGGGGGAAAACATCATAACTTTGCTGGAAAGTTAACCACAGAGAATCCTCCAGCCCCCAACCCCCTTCTGTTGCAAGGTTGCAAAGTGCCCAGTCCACCGGTTACAAATTGGCTTTCTCCTTCACCAACACCTGGCAGTAATGCTTCACTCTCATGAGGAGGAGAGATTCTTACACACACAGTACATATCTTTTTTTCTTTTGCTGCTCCACAGTGTGTTAAAAGCAGGTGCCGAGGTGGATGAAAGAAGAGGTGTAAATTTGTGTTACACCTTCTAGCACGTGTGTGTCTCCCCCCCCCCCCTTCTGTGGTGGCTTTTCTTCAAACGTTGTGACTCTTCACTTGAGTACTTGAGAGATGACACTTTTCAATGGGAGAAGGTGAAATTATACACATTGGAGCTGAGAAGTCTAACCCTGGATGCTTGGTCGCAACTATTTAAAAATACTTTTTGCACATGTTAATTTTTTTTTATTAGACTTTTCCTTAATCTGCCAAAAGCACCGCTTTGGCCCTCACTTTTTGGGGGGGAAACCCTCTTGCCAAACAGCACCTTTCAAGGGATTTAGGCCTGGTTGCAGCAACAGTCTTCTTCCTGTCCCACTATTAAAACATCCTTGTAGACAGATGCAGGAAAAGTTGGACAACTCCCATGATACCTCACCATGCATTGAGAAGACTTTATCCTTGGTGGAGGAAAATTTTTTGAACTGTTCAAAGCAGCAAGCCCTGCCCCCTCTAGACCCTAAAGGGCCAGTAGGAGGGAGGAGGAGCATGATAAAAGGACTTGAAGCACAGCTGCCATGGAGGTGGGCTTCACTTACATTTGCTACTGACTGAAGTGTTGAAAACTGGTGGAACGAACCCATCTTGCATCTTTACTTGAAGAAGAAAAAAAATTCAAAACTTATGGAAGCTTTTTGGTTCATGTCCCTCCCCCTTCCCCACCCCCTTGGACAGTTAGAATGGGGACAGACATGATGTTTTTCTTGGGGAGTGTGATATTAGCTACACTTGTTGGTATAATTTACTCTGTTAATTCAAATAGCCAAGTGGCCTGTTTCTCTCCAAATTACCTCCTGCTCACAACTGTATCGTGTACATTTTACTTCAAAATGAAGAAGTCAAAGTTCTGTATTTTTTATATATTATATATACACATAGATATTTGTCTAATTTGGTCTTCAGAAGGTGGTGGTGGGGTTATAAAATTCTTGTAAGAGAGAAATGGGATACTGTGTGGCAGGCCTGCCCAGAAACACGGCTGTGCTTCTCATTTATGTACTGTATGAGCCAACTGCTTGGTTGAACTCTTATTATTGAGCAGAGCTTACTTGGATAAAGAGGGATGTTAGCCACAGCAGGCAATCCATAAGTTTATTTCTGGGGTCGGGGAGGGGGCCCCATCAGGTGTCTTAATAGAAGTTTACTGTATGCACATAATCCCCTTCTTGCTCTCCAGGGTCTGAATTCAGGGTTCCCAAAGCCTTCAAGAACAAACATTCAAGCAGATAAGAAATTGGAGGTGAAACCTTGGGCTGTATTTTGTAACAGAGATTTGCTCTTCATTGTTTAGAAAAAAAATGCCAAGGAAATTAATAAACTACATCTGTGCATTCAATGACTGCAAGCCAGACATGCCTGGAGTGAAAATTTTTCCCTCCCTCAGTATTGCTAGTAGTATCTATTTAAAAATTGAGAAATTGTCTCAATAACCCTATGTGATAGAGTCTGATGATCAGGTCTGAGGCCATACATTACTTGATCAATGTATGCAATTTCATGACCAGAGTTTGTAGTTTAACTCACTGAAGTACATTCTATTTGAGTTGTTTCTGACTGGTCTACAGCACTGGCTCCTACACTTACAATACAGTCCGAAGAAGAGTTACTCCAGGCTAAGCCCCTTGAAATCAATGGGCTTAGACTGGTTGCCATAGAATCGCCATAGGTTGGAGGCAACTTGATGGCACATAACACAGACTGGAATAACTCTGTTAAAGGATTGCACTGTTCATGTCACTTTTAAAGTTATGGGTATATTTACTACTAGAAACCTCTGCTGTTTCTGTCTGAATTAAACTGTCACAGCTTCTTTCGAAGAATCCTGAGAATTGTCATTCAGTGAGATGTTGCAGAACTGAAGTTCCTGTTGCAAGAATACTTTGTCAAGGGTATGATAATTCAGCACAGATTTAAGATAGTTTTAAATAGAGCAAGCTCAACAAATCCCAGGTGCCATGGTGCCTGGAAATTTCATTGTGGCAACTAGTATTTTCATCAGTCATTTACTGTAAGTGCCTCTTGGTAATTCTCAGAAGTATAAAGCTTATTTAGATGAGGGATAGAGGTTAACTTTTTTGTTGTAATGACAGCTCATTACCCATATTTATTCATATACCACAACACTTTTGTTACAATTTTAAAAAAATGACAAAAATAGGATTATGTTTTGTGGTAGCAATAATTAGAAAGTGTGGTCATTAAAATATAAAACACTGAAGGCTAAAAAAATAAGTCTGGCTCCTAATTTTTTGGGGTGGCTCCTAAAGCTGAAGAAAACTTGTCAAGGCCTGAGAGAGATTCATAAAGTCATGTGTGAAAATTTAAGGTCCATAAAGCACTGCATCTTCCAGAAGCTCAGCTTTCGGGTGTTTCTGTAGCTCCTGAAATACAAGCACTGTGATTTTTTTTTTTTAGCATAGAATACGCACTGCTTTGGCTGGAGATAACATTAACCTTCATTTTAGTGTTTAGTGTTTGTAAATGTACAAGTGGCTGAGGCACAGTCCTTAAACTGGGCCCTGCTACTCATGTGAAGCAGCTACATGGCAGGTATCCCAGCCTCGTTTGATTTCTTAAACTAGGTTATATTCTTCAATGAGTGCCTGGACAAAGAGGCAGTCCTTTCTCTGTTTTTGGAGATCCTGTTGCTAAAAGAGAAACTAGAGTTCAAAAATGCAGAGGAGTTAGCCCTGTTAGTCTGTGGTAGCAAAATCAAAAAGAGTCCAGTAGCACCTTTAAGACTAACCAATTTTATTGTAGCATAAGCTTTCGAGAATCAAGTTCTCGTCGTCAGATGCATGGTACAGAAACTGTTCAAAAACAAAGGAAAACACCCCAGCTCTAAAACATTGTCTGTGTATAACTCTGTCTTGAACATATTTGGACACATGAAGCTACCATATACGGAATCAGACCCTTGGTCCCTCAAGGCCAGTATTGTCTACTCAGACTGGCAACCGCTCTCTCAGGTCTCAGGCAGAGGTCTTTCACATCACCTACTGCCTGATTCTTTTTAACTGGAGATGCCAGGGATTGAGCCTGAGACCTGGGTTCTGTGCCAAGCAGATGTTCTACCACTGCACCACAGCCTCTCCCCAGTTATAATTGAGTGAATGATTGGTCACTCTCCAAACTTCACAGAATAGATGATTAGTAAATTTATTGTACATAGGGTTAGACTGTAATCAAAATTTCAATTATTGTGGTATTTTTATGAATGTGTTAAATTGCTGAGAATTCACTAAGAACCCCCCTGTAAGTATACTTTGTGCAGTATCTTGTCATGTAATGGAGGGGTGATAGTTTCCACAGTTAATACATGGAAGATCTTAATTTTCTAGGTAAGCTTTGGTTGGAGTCTTCCGGAGTGTCTTGTTGACACTCTGTTGAGTAGAAGCGAATGATCTCGATACAGTTTTTAAGAGGTTTTTCTGAGCTTATGCAGATAGAAAAGATGGGGTAGGGTATGGTGAGTTTGACTCAGGCTTACTGCAGGACATATTCTCAGTTCTTACAGTAACACTTTTATTTAGAATGTATATGCTTTTTGTTCAGTGAACGCCCAATGCAGTTCATGATGATACAAATAAAAAGCATTAAGTGAACATACTTAACACAAGTTAAATGAGAATTTTTCCTGTTGAAAGGTTGGAAATAGAATCTACTTGCCTGTCCCCAAACCTATAATTAATATTGTAATTTGAAAAGGAAGTGCAGGCAGGCAGGCTTGTTAGAGCTCACTAATCTGGTGCAATTTCTTTTATGGTAACTTTCTGCTTGTTAGATTCACATGCGGTAGAGATGCCTGAAGCCTGCATAGATGTGTTCTGTTTAGATTGTTTGAAACAGGCTGATATTCACATCTTTACAAGAAGATACTGGCATCCTCCAGCCTCCATTCCGTAATGCCATGTAAGTCAAAGGAGCAGGAGACAGCCTCGTTATAGCTGACAACACAAACCGTTTCCAATAATTTGTCTGGACCAACGTGCACTGTTAAAACAATGTGTTGTAGAGTGGATAATTCCACCCCAACTCCAGTTCATGTGGAGCTCTGTGAGAGGCTTTTTGTGAAAGTTGCAGACATACAAGTCCTGTTATACTTGCAATGTAACTCTATCACCTTCTTCAAGTCCCCTCTAAGTTAAAATCCTCCTGAATGATAAGTCATAACATACTAGACAAGGGAGGCAGGGTTTGGAGTTAGCAGTGTTATTTAGGATCTAAGCCTGTTGTATGTCTTCCCCAAGTAGGCTCATGGCCATTTAAATATATAAACAAAATTTGAATATATAAACAAAATGCCATTCCTTCAGTTTGTAAAGCTCGATAATTTATATTGCTTGCTATACCACTTGTATTCTGTATTTATTTACTTTATCATCTGCCTTCACTGATACTGAAGGTGGATTATGCAGTGGAAACTAATGCAATCAATAGGACCAAATATCTAGTAAGTAAGGTGAAAGGACTAGAATTACAGAAATCTGAAACAAATTATTAGACATGATACATTAAACAGTGGAGAAAATGGAATAGCATATGTGGAAAACTGCACTGGAAGTTGGATAATACAAACAGGTAACACAGACTATACACAGAATTGTCCACAGTTCTGTTCTCTTTATAAAAGTGCCTTCTTGAATGATTTTGTTAAAATATTTCCTTTATGACAGCCCGCCCCCCTGAGCAATTCAGTTTTACATAAGGTTATGGAATGACAAAAGTGTGGCCATTCTACAACATAGGAGCCACAACAGAGAATGCGCTTATATGTCTCTGCAATTGATCTTTTCAGTTTGGAGCAGGCTCTGTTCAGATAAGTGAAACTGTCATGGCAGAACAGAGAGGGAGAGGCAGTCCTGCAGATATGGGGGTCCTAGGCCATGAAGGGCATTGAACGTGATAGCCTACACCTTGAATTGAGTCTAGAAACCGATGGGCAGCCAATGGCATGATCACAGAATAGGAATAACATTTTCCTCTCCCTCACTATATCTTTCCCTTCCCTGCCCCTCATAGCTTCTCCCTCTTTTCCTACTTCCTTCTCTCCTGGAACAGCAGCAAGCAACCAGCCCTGAATGAGTCATACAAGTCACATGGTTTCAAGTTGCCAGTGGTTAGTTCTGGGCCTTACTCGTGAGTCCTCTTTCAAAGGCCAAAGCAGCCATGGAAAGAGCCCTGCCCCACCCCCCTACCTTTTGCTGACAGAAGCCAAGCCTTGAATACTGGCTAAACTGTTACGGTTGCCAGCAACAGCCATAGGGCATCTACTCAAAGCTACAGGTGCTCCATTTATCATTTTGGTTTAGAAAAATGTATTTTTTTTAAATTTCAGAATTTTCTGCAAACCTGGGGCATCTTTCAGGTTGTGGGAAGATCTGTTTTGTCTGTTCATGGCCCCTGTCTCTGGATTTAAGTATCCATGAGCACGGCCTCTTGGCTATTATTACATAAGATACACATACTCCACCTACGTTCTCACAATAACTCAGCAGTGATGTTTTGCACCAACTGGAGTCTCTGACTTACCTTTGAGGGAAAATCTGTAGAGTACATTATTGTAGTTTCTCAATGTTAACCATGGTGTGGATTCAGGTGGCCAGATCGTCTGTGTCAAGATAGGGGCCATCTTACAGGCTAGACAGAGCTGGAAAAAAAAATTTTTTTTTGCAGCTGCCTTAACTTGCTTCTCCAACAGCAGTGCTGGATCCAGTATAATCTCTAGGCTTTTAATTGATTCTGCAAGGATCAACTGAACCCCATTGAAAGTGGGGAGCACAGTGTCCTTAAAGATCTCCACCTTTGCAACCAGCATCACTTCTGTCTTGTTGGGATTGTTTCAATTTGTTCATTCTTAGCCATTTAACCACACAATGGCCTAGTGCTGTGCTGCTTGGACTTGATACAACTGAAGTTAGTCATTGAAAGGAATGGGACAAGGTACCATGGGTAATTTGCATCTCTGGTTTCAATAGGATTTTGACATGCCTATCTTAAGGTTGATTGTGGATGGAGTGCAGAGTCTATACAGAAGCATCTTTGAACCTTTCAAGCTGTTCACCTGTATGCAATTATAAGTAGCTTCACATATTCTGGAACATCCTGTGCTGCCACCCAATCTCCCTACCCCATATAGCGCAATGTGTAAAACTTATATTAAACCCACTTGTGCTCTGTTTTTCCTAAACTCTTGAAGTTGCTATAAACCCAGATCCAATTCTAATGTACAAGCTGTGCAGTATGTTGCAGCTCAAATGTTGGACTATGCCTGTGGAGGCCTAGGCTTGGCTTCAGCCAGTCATTCTCTCTCAGCCTAACCTACTAAAGGTGCAAGGAGAAAATGGTATACAACCATGAGCTCCTTGGTGGAAGGATAAACTAAAACTATAACAGCAAAAAATGTTCTTTCTCAATAGGTGAATGAAAAATCAGGGGTTAGAATTTCCTGTAATTCTCTCACAGAACCTAGGCACTGGCCTGGCTGGGCATTGGAAATCTGTTAGCATCAGAAACAAACAAATTAGAATCATAGATTTGGAAGGCATTTCCAGGGTCATCTAGTCGAAACTCAGTGCACAATGCAGGAGATTCACAACTACCTCCCCCCTCCCCGCCCTCCGTGACCCCTGCTCTATGTCCAGAAGATAGCAAAACACATCCAGGAACCAGGATCCTTAGCCAAATGGGCCTGGAGAAAATTGCTTCCTGATCCCAAAGTGGTGATCAGCATTACTGTGGACATGTAAGAAGGGGCCATGAGAAGTAAGCACTAATGTAATTGAGTCAGACCAGTCATTTAAAATTCAGAGGTGTTTATCTACTTATATTAGACATATTCCTCATAACTTAAAGTTCCCTGCAGTACAGCTAAAGAGAGAATTGCTGAAGTGTAAGTGTGGTAGTAATTTTTAATCACTTTTTTCCACCCTGGGGTTGGGTGGAAAAAATGGGGCGGATCAAACAGGTGAGATTTAAAATAGCAGTATTGGGAATGGAGCACCAACATCCCTTGGTCTGTTAATTTTCAATCAGAAATGGTACTATATTGAAAAGAACATCAATTATTTACAGTGGAATGTCACATGGTAATCCTATTTTTTTTAACCCCAAAACTTTAGGTGAAATAAGGCTGTGCTTCAAGGTATGGCGAACCCAGTGTGAACATGGCCCTGAGGCTTTGCTGCCCTGTGGCTCAGAGTGGTAAACTGCAGTACTGTAACCCAAACTCTGCTCATGACATGAGTTCGATCCTGGCGGAAGCCGGGTTCAGGTAGCCAGCTCAAGGTTGACTCAGCCTTCCATCCTTCTGAGGTCGGTAAAATGAGTACCCAGTTTCCTGGGGGTATAGATGACTGGGGAAGGCAATGGCAAACCACCTCGTAAGTCTGCCAAGAAAACGTCATGATGCGACGTCCCCCCATGGGTCAGTAATGACTTGGTGCTTGCACAGGGGACTACCTTTACCTTTTACCTATTATACATATGTTGAAATGGTAACCTGAACAGCAGTTTCACTTTAAACATAGCTGTGACCTGCCTGCTATTGTAGTGTGGTAGTAGAGTGCCATCAAGTCATAACTGACAGCAAACCCTGCTGGGGTTTTCAAGGCAAGTGACTAACGGGTGGTTTGCCATTGCCTACCTCTGCAGTCCTGGTCATTGGAGGACTCCCATCCAATTAGTAACCAAACGTTGACCATGCTTAGCTTTTGAAATATGATGACATCAGGTTTGCTGGGGCTGTCCAGGTCAGGATACTACTATACTGTAGTACTGAATTTTTTCAGTTTTATTGCAACAATGAACAGCCAGTCTCCCTGACTCTCACAAAAGTGGCAAAAGAAGTACAGTTGACATTTATACACTAAAAATGAGGAACAATAAACAATACTGATGTAATAAAATGAAGCTGTGTGTCTGGAATCTTCCTCTAAGGACTTTATGTAGTTGTTTCCCCTTGTCTAAGAGTTTCTCCCACTTTGCCCAAGAAAAAGATTTGCTGTATTGGATTCTTTTCAGTTGTAGTCCAAGGCTGTTGTCTGAAAATGTCCACGAATGCTTCCATATCTGGATACGCGAGGCAGTATCTACCCATTGGTCTGTACTTTTGGCTAGCACCATTTCAGCCTCATGAAGAATAAGAGTGCACGCCATAACTAAAGCCATGTCTTTTTGAGACTTAGGGGTGTTCTGCTTAACCTCAGCCAAACTTGATACTTTTTTTTACAGGGTGTGACTGGTCCCGTAATCAGAAATAATATCGATCCCAAAAACTTTTTGTAGCTATTGGTGGTGGTATATACAGAAAATGGGATTGAGGGGAGGGTGTTTATTACTTGAAGAATCCTGGAATTTGTCTCTGTCGCAGGCATGCTTTGGTGCTTGAGCCTCCCTAATATTAACTGTGAGGAGAAATAACGGGTGATATCCGTCAACTTTTTAGTTGCATAACTCAATTGTCTCATCTCCTTCAGGCAATCCTGGCCTGCCGGCCTGACTAAAGAAGTCAAAACAAAAGTTCATTTTTAAATAAGTGTCGTCAGTCTTTGGTGGATTTTTGTTTTTGAAAGGCTGAAGGCATACCCAAGCAAATCATCTCTTCTGTCTGAACCTCGCATCCTTGTACACATTTTAAAGTTGTAAGGTTGGCAACGTGGGGTTGGTAAAATACCTGGATATTTGAGAGGTGGGGAGGGACACTAGTGGGGTATAATGCAATAGAGTCCACCTTCCAAAGCGGCTATTTTCCCCAGGGGAACTGATCTCTATCGGCTGGCGGTCTGTTGCAATTCCGGGAGATCTCCAGGCCTTACCTCGAGATTGGCAACAATTTGAACCCGGGCGTTGGAGGGGAAAAAATGAACATGCTGGGAGCTGTAGTCTTTCATGCCGTTGCACTATAACCGTCCTCCTTCCGTAGCGCGAAGCATGCTGGGAAGCACAGTCCATTCTCCCTTCCCGCCTCGAGTGCCGCTCTTTCCTCCGGCGTTTCCCAGCAGGCCTCGCTCGAGCCGTCTTCTTGATTGGCCGGCGGCTGTTGGTCACGCATGCGCTGTCCCACACGGTGGCCGGAGCCGCTTCCACACAACGTTACCGAGGTTTTTGGGAGGCTCCGATAGACTCTCCAGGGTGGGAGCGACTGAGGAAGAGGGGGTCAAGGGGGACGTCGAGGAGCGCAGAGGCGGTCGAATCCCTCTGCTCGACCGGTCGACGGTTGGTCAGTGGCGCCCGACACGTCATTCCGCCTGGCCGTGACGTCATCCTGGTGCGAGTGACGTGGCTGTGGGGGTAGGTGGCAGAGGGGCTGAGGGGGGCGCGAAAGGGATCTCTCTTGTGATTGAGGTGAAGTGGCGGTCTTGGATGTGAGTTGCTGAATAGAGTGAGGAAGAGGGACGCTGGGTGGCTGGAGAGGCAAATACTGCCTAGGTAAAAGGGGGGACCCCGGGGGGGGAGGTTCGCCTGGACTGAAGAGGCGAAGAACTTGAGACTGCGATGGGGCAAGGAGTGAATTACGGAATGTCCTGTGGTGGGGGTGGAAGGGGGAGGCAAATAGACAGGAGAGAACTTTTGTCTGTGAGTGAGTGGGAGAGGGTGGAGGGTGAACTGAAAGGGCAGAAGCAGGTAACGTGTAGCAGGTAAGCATATGTATTTAGTTGATACTCGATTGATAAACTTTTTTTTGTTAAATTTGCACTGTGTTATTAGCTGGGCTTTAAATTGATATTATTAAATGTTACTGTGTTATGTGTAGTATTTTAATCTTTGCAAAGTTGATTTAAGTATGTATGTTTTTTATTTGTGGTTGAACAAGATGCAAGTCCAGTAGCACCTTAGAGACCAAATAGATTTCGAGGGCATGAGCTTTTGTGAGTCAAAGCTCCCTTTGACTCTCAAAACCTCATACCTTGGAAATTTAGTTGCTCTCTTAAGGTGCTACTGGATCCGAATTTTGCTTTTTTACTACAGACCAACAAGGTTACCCCCTGAAACTAAAGCTGTTTGTAGTTACGTTGGAATTGTATCATTTGCTGTGATTTTTGAGCTAACGTGAGAAAATATTTGATGCAGGTGATATAACAAGTGGAGGAGGCTTAAGAGAGCAGTTGGGGACCCCTGTTTTTCCATTTAAAAGTTCAGTGAAAGGAACAGGACTAATTTTGGTACCGTTGTCTATAGACTGGAAGCCTGTGCTGTTACAATGTCTGGCAAGCACCAGGTGGATGAAATGTGGCCTCTGTCTTTGACACAGGAGGGAGGTTACTCGGGGCTGGGAAATCCGCAGATCAGCAGGGGTCCTCCAAGTGGAATTGTTCAGCTCTGCTTGACTTCCTGTATGCCCAGAACAGGAAGAGCAATTAGGGGTGTTCCCAGTCCTGGGAGGACATATTTCACCATTAAGCTGAGAACAAACAAATGTTAGAACTGCCAGAAGCAAAACAGAAACAATAAGACTAGACATAGCTTGGGAAATCACTTATCTGTCATCTTTTGTGACAGCCAGCATGGTGCAGTGGTTAGATTGTCAGACTAGGATTTGGGAGACTCAGGTTCAAATCCCCTGCCATGGAAACTTAAATTGGGTGTCTTTGGACCAGTCATGCTCTCTCAGCCTAACCTAGCTCACAGGTTTCTAGTAAGGAAAAAATGGAGAAGAGGTGTAAGCCACTTTGGGTACCCATTGTGAAGAAAGGTAGGGTAGAAAGTAAAAAATAAAATACAAAAATGATTTTTCCTCATACCTGGTGCTGGTGAATGATTGCCACCCAAATGGCCAGTTGCTCTCTTTCCTTGTAGTGAAAAGTAATCTGTATTTTTCTTTTGCTAGGAACTGCTGAAAGTGGCTTTGGAGGTGTCATACAATGAAGAATCAAGAAGGGGAAAGCAAAGCTGCCCTGCTACCTGCTAGTCCTTCCAAAACAAGCTGCAGTCTGGGGCTGGATGACAGTGACTTATCTGAGTCTCCCATAATGTCCTCAGGAAGCAGTGAAGGTCCACACCAACCTGAGCCATGCGGCTTAAAGCCTTCAGTTGATGGAAGCAGCGAAACTCAAACAAGTGAAGAACAGAACAAAAAAGAAGGTTTGTGTTATTACAGGCTGTATTGCCCTGGCAATAATAAATCTTTTGAACATACATCTTGCTGTCTGCCACTGGCATAGAGTGGCTTGTTGCTCCCCCTAACAAGGGCCTTTTGTTGTATCCCACTCCTTTCTAGTTCTCATGATCCCCATTTTTCTGCAGATAGTTTTTTCTGTTCTGCCGCATACATGTGGACACACATTCTAAATACTTCTCCACAGCTCATCACACTTCTTGTCTAAACATCCCTGAAGCCATGAAAATTTGTGGACTTGGTGGACAGATCAGGTCTGGTCTGTGACGAAATTTTTAACTTACAGCATTAAACGGCAGCCCAGCTTAACATCATGCCATCTGTAAAACCAATATGAAGTTCAGTTGTGGAGGCATGTGGGTGGAGATTTGCTTTCCTTTATATTGTGTGGCTTGGCTGGCTTGCTTAGAGTTGTCTCAGTGTGTTCACTCTGTAAATATCTTCCTGTTACAAGAAATGTTAGAAGGTTCTGCTAGTGTAATCCATCTTAGAGAGAAAGGAGCTGTAAATAAATAAGAAGGGATCCAAGGTGTAACGTAGAGTCTCATGCTTCTGCATGTATCTCCTGCAGCAAGTCTGACGGAAGATGCTGTATCCCAGCCCCACCAATCTGCCACCTGTGATGTCTCTGAAGAACTGAGCCGACAGCTAGAGGATATCCTGAACACGTACTGCATGGATACCAACCAAGAAGGTCCAGGAGATGACAGTGGGCAGAATGAGCCTGTGGAGCTGGATGAGGTTGAAAAGAACCAGAGCGAGTCCCCAAGGAATGGCGAGCAGGAGCAGAGTTGCTCTGAAATAAACGGGGAGAAAGAAAACCCCAGGGGAACCAATGATGAGCGTGATCAGAAGCGAGTGCAGGAAAAAAAGAAAGCCAAGGGGCTTGGTAGGTTATTGGTTCCCTCCTGACCGTCATGCATTCTCCTCTTCTCCCTGACTGATGCCAAAAGTGCAACCCCCTTAATCTATGGCTGCGCTTTCAGCGACCCATCTTGCTGGTAAAAATTTTCTTGTATTCACTCTGAGGGTAGCTGCTGTCATTGCTTAATAAGATAGGACAAGTGAGGGACCCCCAAGGAACTCATGATGGAGGGGAAATCCTATCCTTCAGCTTCCTTCTTTGTTGCTCAGACCCCTTCCCCCATCACAACCTTCTCTTTCTCTCAATGGTCCTGTCACTGCCTTTTCCTTTCTCCCCCCTGCCCTCCATCAACAACACCTCCTCCACAACTCCCCCACCACCTCACTCTTGAGCAGTGTTTAGCGAGGTTCCCAGGCAACCCCAAAATCAATGCTATGTTATATCTTCTTTCTCTTGAAATGTATGCAGGTTTTTTTAAAATAAAAAATACTTTTTTTTCTATTCTGCATTTTCTGCAAAACGCAAGTTTCCCCTGGTTTGTAGGAAGATCCCCTACTGTAGCTGTGTACAGCATGTTGTGTAATTCAACCAGAGGAAAAATGTTCACTGAAAACTATTAGTCCTTCTGTTGCTTTCGCTTTGTCTTCCTCATCCCCTTGAAGGGCTAACCAGAGAAGTTGGTGCAGGAACTTTGCACTGCATAACAGTATTTTCCTGTAAAAGTTCATCATGTGAACACCCCCTATCTTGAAAATTTCTCCTGTAGTTCTAGAGGTATTCCAGTTCCCTCTGTTCCTTACCCCCTCTTCACACCACTCATTCTGTTGTGCCCTGAATGCCAGTTTGCTTTGTCCCTTGTGTCCCAGGAAAGGAGATCACATTGCTGATGCAGACCCTCAACACCCTCAGCACATCGGAGGAGAAGCTGGCAGCCCTCTGCAAGAAGTATGCAGAACTGGTCAGTTCCTGGCAGTGCAAGAAGAATGGATGGGGGTGGCTGTGCAAGGGGGAACTGGATAGGGCTTCCTTCTCCTGGCATCTTCTTCCTGTCTCATTTTCCAAAAAATCTGATAGCTCAGAGAAAGGTGTCTGAGGCCCTTAAATTTCACTCTGCCTTGATGATTTGAAGTAGCTTCAAACTGTTTCATAGCCAGAAGGTAATAAATGAGTTGTAACTGAAAAGCTGTCCACCAAGCAGCAATGCTTTTACAGCCTTTCTTGGAGCTAACTCTGCAGAGCATGTCAAAAAACCTCTCTGTGTTTGGAGTGTTCTTCTAGGACCTCCAGTCCTTGTGCAAAATTCTGGGCTCGTTCAAGGTATTTTGCCACCCCAAATACCAGCACATTCCAAATCGTTATCCTCCGCATCCCTTGCGCTATTGCCAGGAGTCCTAGGGCCAATGTTGCTCCTTAAATGTATTGCCCTCTTGGTGACTTGCTTGTGTAGCTGGACTGTCTTTGCAGAAGTCAGTGTTTCAGTCTTGTCATGTCCTTAGGCAGCCTATATAGTTCATAAGAAGGAGCATTTCCTCTGCCACCTGCCCCATGCCCCTCATGGGAAGCTGATAATGTCCCAGGGGATATTATCTGTTCTCCAGAATACTTCCTGTGCTTTCAGAAGTAGGGTAGAGCTCACTTCCTAGGAAGTGCAGGTATCTGGGTGTGCCCTCAGGCTTTGCTAAGCCATAAAATGCCTTTCTGGGAAATGGTTATGTTCAGCAGAGTCAAATGGTAATGCTTTTTAAAAAACTTATTGACCATTTATCTTTATGCTGTGGTTGGTGTGTAGTGAGTTTCAGGTGTGAACACTGCCCTCTGTGAGGGTTGGGGGTGTACGTAAGGTCATGATAGCCACCTTGATAGTTGATAATGGAAGGACTGGCATGCCAGTGTTGATTTTGGTACTTAAAATAGGGAAGAAGGTTTATCAGGATTGTGGAATGGAATTATTTGATTGTAGCCTAGTCAAGGAGATCGCAGCTCAGTCTTGTGCTGTTGGGCTGCTTATGACTGTGCACCTCCCACCCCCAACCCACAACTTGACTCAGTCCTTTTGGCTGCTATGCAGCTATCAGTATTCTTTTTTGTACTTCCCTTTCCATGTCTGTCTTTCTCTTGCCAGCTGGAAGAGCACCGAAACTCTCAGAAGCAGATGAAAATCATGCAGAAGAAGCAGACCCAGCTGGTGCAAGAGAAGGACCATCTACGGAGTGAGCACAGCAAGGCCATCTTGGCCCGCAGCAAGCTGGAAAGCCTGTGTCGGGAGCTTCAGAGACACAACCGCACCCTCAAGGCAAGAGAGCCCTGCCTTAAGCCCACTTAGTCCGTTGCCGCGGACTGCTTGCCAGGGCTCCATGGCCAAAGTTGGGTCACTCTTCTGCCCTTGGACCTTGAAACTGACTCTTCCCCCCTTCCCACACTAGGAGGAGGGTGTCCAGCGTGCCCGTGAAGAAGAGGAGAAGCGGAAGGAGGTGACCTCCCATTTTCAGGTGACACTCAATGACATTCAGTTGCAGATGGAACAGCACAACGAGCGAAACTCCAAGCTGCGGCAGGAGAACATGGAGCTGGCTGAACGGCTGAAGAAGCTCATCGAACAGTATGAGCTGCGGGAGGAGGTGAGCAGCCCGTAGGCGGGAGGGTGGGGTGAGGGGTTCAGCTTTAATCACCCAACAAATCTTAGGGTTCTGATGCAACTCACAGAACTGCATCGGAACTTTTAGAGAATTGTTTGAATGAACTTTTGGGCTTAGTAGAAACACATCATTATATATCTGCTAACACTTTCACCCTCTTAAAAATACTGCATCCTGTTTCTGATGAGGGAGGAGCACTTTTCTTATGATGTTACTGATGGAGTAATTGTTAATAACAGTTCATTTGTATACCAGTCTTCTGGACAGATTAGTGCCTACTCAGAGTGGTGAACATGTCATTATTCTCACAATGCAGGTTGAGCTGAGCGGAGTGGCTTACCCAAGGCCACCTGGCAAGTTTATGGCTGTAGTGAGGTTCAAACCAGCGAGGTGCTGCATCGCAGCCTAACTACTTAATCACTATGCTACACCAGTACTTTGAGACTTGTGCCTCCTGCTGGGCTCTGATTTTGGATCCTGGCCCGTTGTCCAGTAATGGCATCTCATGAAATTTGCTTTTCTGTCTGCAGCATATTGACAAAGTCTTCAAACACAAGGACTTGCAGCAGCAATTAGTGGATGCCAAACTTCAGCAGGCCCAGGAAATGCTGAAGGAGGCTGAGGAGAGACACCAGCGAGAGAAGGATTTTGTGAGTCTTCATTAAATGATATCTGAGGAGGCCCAAGTGTGGCTACCACCACAGAATGAGATAAAAGTGATGTAAATAATTGAAAATATGAAGTCAGAATCAATAATTACAGTCCCTGTTGGACTCCCTGTCTAGCCCAGGATACCTCCTATCCTTTCTCCTTCCAAAACCTAACTTTCTTGTTAGTTAAGTGCCTCAACTTCAGAGTACCATTTGAATTTGCTTGGTCTGCTCTGTCCAGGGGGAACAGAGGGCAGAATCTTTTTCTGGGCATCTCACATCCCTCCTGAAAGAATTAGTGTCCAAGTGGAAAACAGCCAGGTCTCTGTGATGGCCATTGAGGCTTGTTACTCACACTGCAGGTTACATCTTTTCTTGGAGGGGACTACAAACAACTTAAGCAGGTTCAGGACTGGCAATTTTTTTTTAACTATACTAAATGCAACATAAAATGTATACATTTAACTCTACCCATGTACTCTTATATAGTTACATACTTAGGTTAAACTCAGTCTTTAAATGTGTCATCTATATTTTCTTTCCTTTTTATATAAACTATATCCCTATCAAAGTCCTGTAATAAAAGGCTTCACTTTTAACTATTTCCATTTGGTGTGATGTAGCAGCATAAAGGAGACTTTACATCTGTGCTAAGCACAAATTTTCTCCTATCTTAGTAGGGTTTAAGCATGTTACTATGGAACACTTCTGGGTGTTCCTTTCTAGTCAGCTTGCTTCTTCCCCCAGGATGCAACATGAGAACCTCATCATCTTTGAACACTTGATTCTGTGCTCCCTTGGGAGACCAATAAAAGGACTAGCGTGTGCTACTCTCAGCAGGTTTCAGTCTGTAATGCCATGGCACTACTAACTGTTTATGGGATTTTACTGCAGCTTATCACCTTAAGAGATCCTTGATATGGCCAGTTCGTATATAAATCTCACAGGTTGTTTAGATGACAGGTCAGAAGAGTTGGTGTCAGCCCAGTTTCCAAAGGTATGTAGTGTGTCATCCTGTTTTTGTTCTGATAAAAAATCAGCTGATCCCTATTTTCTAGTTGAAATTATTTTGGTTCCCTTCCCTAATCCTCTTTTACTGCCTCCTCAGATGTTTCATTAAGTCGTGGGCATGCAAGATACCTCATCTCTTGTTCTTGGTGAGATCCCCTGTGCTGATTTTTAATTTGTGAGCATATGGTCACATTCACCCTGGCATGACCTAAACTCAGAGTGGTCCCTCTCTTGACTGGAGCCTCAAAAGGCTTCTTAAGATTCTAAGCCCTCTGCTTCAGCGGCTCTTAGCTGTTTAGGTGCCACGGTAGGCTGTGTTTGCTTTATGACATTTATTTTCTCTGGTGAGAGGGGAACTGTTTGCTTATTCCTTTTGGGACAGCTGTAACCTGTTTGTCCTGTTTCACCACACTGGTAAGATTTCCTCTTGCTCTCTTATCTAGCCCATAAGGTGCTTTTGTGCCCCCCCCCCAGTATAACTTTACCTGACAGCTGAGGTTCTTTCTGTGGTCCAGCCTGTTCAAAGTATTTTTCTGAGGAGAATTTTTGGTTTTTCCCTCATTCACACTAGTTGATCCATAATTTCGGCAGCTTGGACTATGATTTCAGATTTTTTATTCAGTACCAGCCAGCAGTATTCAGTAGGTAACAGACTGTAAAATTGCTCCCATTCTGTAAGATGGAAATCATCTTTGTAGTTTTCCATTTTGGGTCCATCCCACCATTGCTTTAACAAGGAATCTTAATTTGCAGGCTATGTGAGCATAAATTTCCTCAAATATCTTTCTCAAGCTCCTAAACTTTTTCTGCTGTATTCTTGAGTAAATCCAAATCTTTGTTTGACCCTCTTTCTAAACAAATCATACTTCCTAGCTTCCCCTTCTCTCATTTCAAAAGATATTTTTGAGAAACCACCACAGATTTGGGAACGCAGATATCCTGTCATCATCAGAGATTTTAAAATCTTTTAAATGCTCTTTCAGCGCTGACAAAAAACAATTCAACGCTTTCCCCTTTATGGAATACAGAAAACTTTTTCATGTACCCCTTAAATAGCCTAAGAGGATTATAGGTAGGAGCACTTGGGACAGGCAAACTTCTGGTTAACATAATTTCTTTAAGCCTCATTCTCTGTAACTGAATCTCATGCCTCATATTGTAATTTAGCAGTCGCCAGTTCTATATGTCTCTCTCTTCAATGTTGTCAGTTTCAAATTCTCTCTCTGTCTCCTTTCTCCAGCTTAGTCGTGTCTAGGTTCAATTTCCATGTTAGGATCTCTCTCTTTCAGATACTTTTTCCTCAGTGCCTAGCATTCCCACTTCTTCACCCTCAGTTGTTCTAACTTTATTAGGAGGCATCATTTTTTTTCTTTAACTGCCAGTTGTATATCTTTCTCTGCTCAGTACAACTGATTTCCTTGCTCTTTATAAAAAAAAAACCTTCAGTAATTCTCTACTGTAACCACAGTCTTTATAGAATAGCTAGAGGAAAGCAGCACAAGGTCTATGAACAGGCATCTATTATTTATTTATTTTATTTTATTCGATTTATATTCTTCCCTCCCTGCATCAGCAGGCTCAGGGCAGATTACAATTTATACAGTAATATAAAATACATGTGCCTGTTCCATCAATCACAGGTTTTAGTTGCTAGAATAAGTTTAGCCCTCCACTGTACCACACAGTCATAGGCAGCAGTGCAGTCCAGTGGGTTCCGTTGGATCAGGCTGCTGTCTTGTATCTTAAATTATTCTGTGAACTTCATGAGGAGAGCGGATCTCCTGCTGTGGTGCTAAGTGAATGTCTCTAATTTCTTTTCACCACCATTCCTTTTCTTACAGCTGCTGAAAGAGGCTGTGGAGTCCCAGAGAATGTGTGAGTTGATGAAGCAACAGGAGACTCATCTTAAGCAGCAGGTCTGTGTCTCAATGTTCATCTTTTTCTCTGGTCAAAGAAGAGCAAATTCTTTGCTAGAAGGAGAAGGGGGGGGTTGAGGTCTGTTCCAGTCTGCTGGCAGAATCAGTCACTGGTGGCAGGTTTAAGGGACTGTGGCCTCATTCTCAGAAGTTATTTAGCAGTGGTCACAGTTAATTGCATCTAATTAGTTTGATTTCCTAGGACAGGCACTAGGCAGGCCTGCCTCCCCTCCAAAGGATGGGACAGAACTTCTGTGCTGTTTGAGTAAATTTATGCCAAAAGGGCTAGAGGAAAACCTGTTCCTTTTTTTCATACTTGAGCTATGGTGGTTTGCTACATCTTTAACTGTAAACACGTGTCATGTTGCTTGCTTTTTCCAGCTGGCCCTCTATACAGAGAAGTTTGAAGAGTTTCAGAACACCCTGTCCAAAAGCAGTGAGGTGTTCACCACCTTCAAACAAGAAATGGAGAAGGTATTGTGTGCCTTGTGCCTGGGATGAGAGGGCTGCCACTCGTCATTGCCACAGCTTCAAGGTGATGGGAAAGCATCTTGAGGCTGACATTTGCTGTGTTTCTAAATACTCCCAGGAGAATTGACTTGTGAGGGGTGCCAGCTTACCCATCTCT
The DNA here is from genome assembly GCF_028583425.1 of Eublepharis macularius. Classification (NCBI taxonomy): domain Eukaryota; kingdom Metazoa; phylum Chordata; class Lepidosauria; order Squamata; family Eublepharidae; genus Eublepharis; species Eublepharis macularius. The sequence goes on along the minus strand of NC_072804.1, from coordinate 37,209,198 downwards.
TGACCTCCTGACTTGGGCATCCCCTGTACCAGACCAACTGCTGCTTGCAGTATCTGTTGGTTCCCCAGCCCTCAGTGGTGTTTTTTCTGTTGAGAATGTGGTAGTTGTCACACTAGGGGGAAGTGGGAGAAGCACACAGGCAGTATTGATACCCTTTGACATCAGGCAAACATGACAGGAATTGGCTTACGTTTGTTTTCTCTCTTTTTCTTGCCCTTTCTCTTCCCGGTTTTCAACTCTGCAGATGACCAAGAAGATCAAGAAGCTGGAGAAAGAGACCACAATGTACAGGTCTCGCTGGGAAAGCAGCAACAAGGCCCTTTTGGAAATGGCAGAAGAGGTGGGGACAAGACATGGAGGGCTGGCAGGCGGGTGGGGTATATTAGTTACACATTTCATCCCTTGATCGCCAGGGCCATCTGTGAGTGCTGCGTATTTTCAGATGAAGAGGTGGAATGATTCACAAAGAAGGAATGAAACACGTGCATTTCTCAAGATACCTAGTTCTGTAGAAGTTTAATAGTCCATTCTGCGCTGGCACATTGTGCTGTTTTGTGCACTGAATTAGGTTTCCCTTTCTGCACAGTCTTAGTTTTGTTGCTGGCTGCAAGTCCCTTGTTTAACACATGGTTGCTGGCCAGTCACTGTAGAGACTCTCAGAGAATGATATATCTGGGTTTTTTTCTCCTTCATGGTTCAGTGAGTTAGTAGACTCCGGCAGGGGCCAAAAGCACAAGACCATATGCGTGTGTGTGGGGAATAGCACTGCCCTCTTGTTTCCCCTTTCTCTCCTCAAACTGTTATACTAGCTTAAGGATGTTAGGCCAAGGCACTTGGGGTGTGGGGAGGAAGAGGCATTGATTCTAGTAATCACTAGTGGCCCCCAGGCTGTTAGTTAACCAGCTCTGATGGGAGGCCATTTCCCCTGTTGGTTGTTTCTTTGAGTAGCTTATTAGAGGTTTTTTTCTTTTGGTCTCTCCACTACATTGGAAAGCAGTCTGGAGTTGACCCTGGACGCTCTTCCTCCTCTTGCTTTGCAGAAAACCCTCCGGGACAAAGAGCTGGAAGGACTCCAGGTGAAAATCCAGCGTCTTGAGAAGCTGTGCCGGGCCCTGCAGACTGAGCGCAATGACCTGAACAAGAAGGTGCAGGATCTGTGCGCTCTTGCCTCCCCAACCACTGGTGGGAGCACCCTGGAACTGCCAAAAGACCAACTGGCAGGCAGCTCAGACGAGCTGGCACCACAGGGCACCGTGTCAGGGGAATCCCTTCCTCCGGCGCAGATGGGGTGCTGCACAGGACCACCAGTTGAGATCCTTGGTGAACCAAGTATAGGAGCCCAACCTCGGGAAGAGACAGAGGAAGTGGCAGATTCCACTGAGTGAAGGTGGAGGGGGGGAGGCTGGCTGGCAGACTTCTCGAGAGACTAATCTAGTCACCTTTCCTGAAACCAGGGCTGCGGGTGAGAGCTCATTCCTCCTGGGCCTTTGAGGTTCTTCAGTTACAGTTTTTCATAATACTGAAACCTTTTGTTTTTTTGGTTGCTTTAACAAAATAATCTATATATGACACAAAGTTGTGCAGGGCAACCCCTATTTTATTTATAGAGAGAGAGAGAGAAAGAGATGAACTAGATTGAGCCACTTTCCTATGTGTCATGTGATTCTAGATGTAAGGCAGTGCCACCGAAAGACCTCGTGACGGATGGCCCAGGGCAAACCTCTCACCCATTCCACAATAGTGGCGTCTGTTTGGCCCCTGCAGCTTACTGGGTGCTATGCTATGAATACAAATGAAAAGCAAGAAGTAAACATAAGAGGGGCTTGTAGGGTTTTCCTCTCCTTCCTAAATGTTTCAGGGAGGCGGGAATACAGCCCCAAGGTCCAAAACCAGTACAAGAGACTCAGGAGTTTGTATGTTGTGAGCTGTTTAATTTTGAAATTGATTTTTTTGTTAAAGAAGAATAAAATTGATGTGGTTTTGTTTTAGGGTGGGGACGGGGGGGAGACTGAGGCCAGGAGCCCTGTCATTTTGGGGAGAGGAGGTATTCCCTTCCAGGACTTTGCTACTTCCAGAAATCTATGTCTCAATAGCCTTATAACTTCACAGTTGCCTCTATGCTTATATGCACACACGCACAAGCGTATGTATTAAAGGTTTAATCCAAAGGTTTTACTTCCTTAAGTGTTTTGCACAAGATGAATGTCCATGCACCTGTGTGCGTGCAGCAAATCCCTGGGGCAGAAGGGGGTAGTGTACTCCGGTGTGTTTATACTCCTCTCCACAGGACCTTGATACCAAGTCACAGGCAGACACAATTTGAATCCCCTTCCATGCAGTGTTGGGCAACAAGCATTGAACTGAACTTGTGCAGATCTCCTGCTATCTGGAGCATCCTTCATTTTAACTGCACTTTTGATGGACCATCCTTTCTTACATAGTCCTGTGAAGGAGACAAAGAGATGTCCCATTTAGCCTTTAATAATTATTCTTTTGGTTTCAGCACACTTCTGCCTGGGCCCCAGTTTACCTTTATGCATTTTGTTTTAGTTCTCGGTCTTAAAAGGTGGCAGGTGCCCTTGCAGCCGTCCTCCTTCTTTTGGAAGTTAACTTTCTGGACCCATTTTTAAGGCTTGATTACCCTTCCTTTCTAGCCAGGGTTTGTTCTCCAGGTGCATGTTGCATCATGAGCTGTGGGAAGGCACGTTTGCCTGTGACCCAGTGACCTTCCTGTCATTCAGCCTCTGTTAAATATCAGGTTTCTTTGTTTATTTGGCACAGACTCTTGTTCCAGTGAGCAGATGGACTCCCCAATGTTTCTGGCGTTTGCTTGTATTTTTGGGGCCCCTCACTTGAGGTGGTTATCCCATCACAGTGTCTTCTGGAGTTTAGTGGGGCTGGCCAAAAAGGGAAGTGAATGTAAATGAGGACCACAACTGATCTTGGATGACAATTCAGCCGGAGTGCCCGCTTTTGCCCAGATATTTCTGCAGAACATTTTTTAACAGCTGTGCTACCAACAGGCTATATCCAGATCTGTTGTATGTATCTTTTGTATCCAATAGAAACAAACAAACTTGATTGACACATTTGGATCTTTCTTCCCTTCCATTTTGAACAGACAGATTGGTTTTGAATCTCCTATGGAACAGACATTCCTAGACTCCATCCTAATGAGTACAAACATTTAGACGGGGCTTGCACCAGTCTCATCATTGTTTCCCCATGTGCTGTCTTTCACATACATTGTTAAATCAGCCATCTTCTGATTGGGCTTTTAAAGTAACAAGTCATGAGATGTTTTGGGTACCCACCCCTTGCTCTTGGTGAGATGTTCCCCCTTTTTTGGAGAATCTGAAAGTGGTGGTGTGCAGCTTAGAGGGAATGGCAGAATTCTGTAGCTTCCAAACCAGGCACTTGGGCGCTGGTTCAAGAAGACTCTTGGGATATTTCCAGCCTGGAACATTTATATGCTGAAATACAGGGTGATAGCTTGCTATTTATACTACAATATGAATTAAACGAATGTTGTATATTTCTTTCTAGTACATTTTTTTATCCCACCCTTCCCCCAGGCAGTTGTATACACAATTCTTCCGTCCGTGATTTACCTTCACAGCAAACCCGAGAGGGTGAGTGATCTTGAAAGTAAGTGGCTGGTCTGAGGTACCCCAGCAAGCTTCATGGCATAGCAGGGCTATAACCCCTGATGTCCCAGCATTCTAATCACTACCACACTTGACTTTCTCTGAGCAACAGGATTCCATTCCACTCACACTGTATTGAGACTATCCTTCCTAACACAGCTTGCCATGTAGTGGTTTTGTGTTATGCAAGTCCAGAGGCCCTTTTGATGTACAAAACTATACAGTGTCTGTTGGCTTCAGATTGACCCCCCCACCCCCTTCCTTTATGCTCTGACTACTCGAGCTTAATCCTTCTGCTAATTCCAATATGCTATGAAGGAAAGTACTAGTTAGAAACCCTAGTTCCCTAACTAGGTTGGCCCTGGCTGCAAGGACTCTCTTGCAGTGGATGCTGTACACCAGGGTTTCCCATCAGATAGCTCACTGGCTGCTGCAATCTCAACTCCTGCCTCGCATAGAAGACTCAAGGAAAGATCTGCTGTAGGCTTTTTCAAAGCTTTTATTTCATGGGAACTTTGTTGCTGCACTGCTTAGCTGATAAGGTTAGTTTCCACGTTCTGTTTCTAGAAGTAATATACTGGGAGTATTTGGGATATTTGTTACTTAGAAGTAGCTCTAACTAAACAAAGATTTGTGACACAAACCTCTATACAAGGTCTATCCCTGCTGTGTTCTGCTAGGAAAGTAATAAAATCATAGTTTCAACGGCACTCTCCTGTCAAGCAGAATAAGGGAAGAGTATTTTCCCATTTTTATCTTACCTTCCTTCAGTCCTGGAATTGCAGGCCAGGTGACTCCAGCTATGCAATAGAGCCCTGAACACTGAATCTCCCCCTGAGAGCAGCACTGTGTACATGGCATAAACTGAGAGGGGCTGGTGCCACTAAATCCACTGACTTTGGGAAAGGGCAGCACCTGCCTAGTTTGTAACTCCTAACTCAACCCCAGGTGCTGGTGTACTTTGCTTCCCAAAATAAAGCTTGAGTTACATAAAAGTGTCTCTGCACTAGGTGCTTTCAGGTGGGGATGCTCTGGTGCAAGATCTGGGTTGAAAAGTAGGCAAGCCTGACCCGCGTTTTGGATGCCCTGAATTGCTGCTGAAGGCTAGTTTGGCACCTAGTGCCAAACCCAAGCTAGGCCTGATACTAAAGAATCTGTTCCTAACGTGGTCTGGCCTCAAGTTTTGATTCGGCTCACTATGATAACATTTCATATTTAGCAGCAATTCAACAAAGCAGAGCAGGGGGGGGCATAAAGGGGGTGGTCCCAGTTGCGGCTCTGCAGTCTTTGTGCGTGCGTGCGTGATTGCCAGAGAGGCTGCGGTTAAAAAGCATCGAGGACGACAAAACCTAGCCGCTTTCCGGTGAGATCTTGAGGCGCCGATGCAGCTGCACTCTGCACGTGCCCAGAGGCTCTCTTGACGGGGATTTGGGCTTGGGGGCAAAGACAGAGCATAGCGCCTGACCTTAGTCGCGTAAAGGCCAGGCGCGCAGACGATCTAGGGCCGGGCGGGCGAGGGAAGCCTCCGCCAAGGTATAGCTGGGATCTGCGCGGCTTGGTCTGTTCGGAAGGCTCCTGGGCCTCGGTGGATGGCGGCGGGCGGCCTCTTGCCACGGGGGCCGGCCGCCGGCACTGCGGCCGCTCTGAGCTCTGTCCTTACCAAGGCCAGTTTGGCCCTCCGGTGCCAGCCTCCGCCTGCTCGCGCTGGTTCGGCGGGGTGCTCCGGGTTGGACCGCAGTCGGGGCGCTTTGGAGCGGGTGGCGAAGCTGCTCCTTTTCGACTTTCCTGTGCAAATGCAGACCGGGAAGCATGGATTGGGGGGAGGGGGGGCGCCTCGCGTCGACCCTCCCCAGTAGTCCCCCACCATCACCCGATGGAAATCAATGGTCTTAGACTGATGTAACTCTGCATAGGGTTGCACTGTAAGACTAGCACAAGAATGGTTGTTGTGGGTTTTCCGGGCTGTATCGCCGTAGTCTTGGCCAAGACCACAGCAATACAGCCCGGAAAACCCACAACAACCATCGTTCTCCGGCCGTGAAAGCCTTCGACAATACATCTAGCACAAGAATCTTGAAAAGTACTTACACTAGCGGGGGTGGGTGCGAAAGGAGAGAGTTGTGGTTTTAAATTACATCTAAAGAGGTTGTTCCTTAGATTTTAGCTGGGGAGTTCTGCTCATCTGCTGCAGCAAAACCAAAGAGGAGTCATCGTGTGTCCCCTTGAAGACCAGCAGGTTTATTGTGGCACAAGCGATCACTGGCTAGAGCCCACAGTGATGTCTCAGGGCAGCAGATATATGTCGCTGGCTTGCAAGTCACCATTCTTGAATAGTGAAACTTTAAAGGGGAGTCGAACAGGAAATGAATTAAATTATAATTGATCAATAGTGTTAATAATTCTTAATAATATTTACCAGGGCCTAAACTGAGATTGGTGGTGGTGGAGAGTGCTGTCAAGTCATAGCTGATTTATGGCGACCCCCTGCTGGGGTTTTCCAAGCAAGAGACTAAATAGATGTGCTTTACTATCACCTGCCTCTGCATAGCAATCCTTATCTTCCTTTGTTGTCTCCTATGCAATTACTAACCAAGGCCGACCCTGCTTAGCTTCTGAAATCTGATGAGATAGGACTTGCCTGGTCTATCTAGGTCAGGGCAAACAGAGATTACTCTTTTCTTAACCATGAGAGGTGTAAATTTGCTTACCATAACTAGGTAGACTGTGTTACATCCCTGATTACAGCTATTGCTAATGGTCACTGTGCTTATCTGGTAGTTTTACACAGAAATGCCACAGACCAGACCTCTTTATTCAGATTCTTTTTGCCACACTCTTTGCAATTTCTTCTTCTCTGCCTTTGCATATCTGCCCCCTGAAAAGTCACTTCATGCATCTGACAAAGTGGGTTCCAACCTGTGAATGCTTCTGCCACAATCGACCCATTTGCTTGTAAGGTGCTGCAAGACATTTCTCCCCCTTTTTTCATCTGGACTTCACCCTGAGACTAGAGGCAGCTCTGTGAGGAGGAAGAGAGGTAAGTGGAGAGCTTTATTCATATAAAAGACAATTTTGTTTGGGTGCAGGATGATAAGGGATCAAGTTGATGGTATGTGATGCAACATGAAAAGACCCCTGCTGGATCACACCAAAGGTCCATCTGCCCTGGCTTTCTGTTTCCCAAGCGGCCTGGACGATTACCTTGGGAGGTCCATAATCCTCTGTTTATTATCTGTCTCTGGTATGCTGTCCACGGCCTTGGAGGCTCTATTTACCACCATGATTTGTCCTATTGTTTTAGAAAACCATTCCAGGCCACAGGGGAAGCTGTTTGAGGTCTCCATAGGTGGGGGGTTTGGTTTTGGAGGTACATAGAAAAACAGCTGGTTTGAACCTTTCTTCCTGTCGTGCTAACTTTGTACTGTAAGGAGTTTTTGAGATGAATGGCTGTCCAAGAACTCCCTCCATCTCTGTAGCTCTGTATGCTTTGAGAAAGCTTTGGTACTTGCTCGGCTCTGCTGAATCGTCCCTTAATCTAGTTATGGCCTTTACTGCCTCTTGGCATAGAGAAAGGTTCTGAGGCACACATGCTGGCAGGTAGTGTGGGAAGACAAAACAGCCCCTTCACCCACAAAGAGACTGGCTGAACTGATTCTCCATCACCATCCCTTGTGCTCTTAGGAAACTTCTCACCACTTTCTGAAGTGTCTATCTTGGCATTGTATTTCTTCCATTCCTTCACCCCAAAAGCACAGCGGCTCTGATTTCCACCCCCTCCCGTATGCAAACATACTATTCTAAGCAATCCCTCAACCTTTTAACCTTCTTCCAAACTGATTTGGAGAGGGAACCTTACTGCAGAAACTGTATTCAGAGATTTGGAGTGCCCTGACAGAAGAGATTTTTCAGGATATCTGTGGAAAGCCTCTTTGAGGGGAGAATGGAGCTGGACTCCACCAGTTTATAGTGCTCTAATTTTTGCAGGGTATATGCACACGCCACATTATAAGAAAAGTGAAAAAAATCATTCAGTGCCCCAAAGAGCCCAGCTGCATTGGATTAAAGGTTCCTTTAGCCATGTTTCCTAGCATGGCCAGCCAGTTATCTCTGTAGGTTGAGCCCCAAAGTAGGTTGAACCTATTGAACCAATGCAGTCTCCCCAGAGCTTCTGGTACTCAGATACACTGCCTCTTTATGTGGAGGATCCACAGGTATCAGCTAACAGCTTTGTCCTTTTTTCTTTTTTTTTTTTGAAGTGTTGCCTATATTTTGATTTCTGTCTTGCTCCTGGTGCCCCCCTCCTGAGGCCTTCCCTGTAGGTATCTGAGACAGATGACTGGTTGAAAGATGGAAGAGAAGAAGAAGAAGAGGAGCCCCAAGGCCCAACTCGCTCATCCAGCGCCCTCCAGCGCTTTGCGCAAGCTGCTTGTCCCTGCCAGCAAGAGCACCTCGTTCTCCTTAGGGATGCCTCACCTCCCGTCACCGAAGCAAAGAGCCAAGTTCAAGAGGTCAGTTCAGGACTGGGACAGAGCTAGACGGTTTCTTTGGTATGGAAGATTTGAACCTGGAACCTGTTGGATGGGGACGCTGCCTAGCAAGTTCCCGGAACAGAAAGATGTAAAGCCAGAAAAAAGTGGGGTTTTCCCCCCTTCTCTGTGCTTTTAATGGGATAGTGCAAGCAATCTAGGTTCCAGGTTCAAATCCTCCAAGACTGGGTTGGCGATTTCCTTATGCCATTTTTTAAAAAAAGCAACAGGCATATACTTAGCAACACTGTCCTGAAACCATTTTACGTAAAAGCTTCACGAAGGAAGGGCCCTGTGTGTGTGCGTGCGTGCTTAGAGGCGCTCAGCTTAAGGTGCCCAGATTTTATTTATTTTTATTCATTTACTTCATTTATACCCTGCCTTTTCCCATTGTGGGGACCAAAAGCAGCTCATGTCATTCTCCTCTCATCCATTCTCACAACAACCCTGTGAGGGAGGATAGGCTGAGACTGTGGTACTGGCCCAAGTTCATCCTGCAAGCTTCCATGGCAGTGCAGGGATTCAACCTTGGGTGTCCCTGAACATAGGGTCTCCTGTAACCACTATACCTCAGTGGTTCGAAGAATCTGAGGGATTTTTTTGTAGCAATCATCTGTAGCAGCTGTGAGAGCAAAGCTTACCTGGGGATTCTGTGAAACGTCATGTAAATGTCTTAGGGTTGTGTTGTCATGGCATATGGAAGAGCACTTCTCGCAATACCTGAGCTCCGGATATCAGCCTGGACAGAGGTGGCCCTGTGATGAAATACACAGTAGGGCAGTTTCCCCAGGTGTTAGATTTGGCAGGGCCCATGGGACACAACCCTATATAGGCCTCACTGAGAGGTAGTGTTGTGTAATGTTATAGTATCAGACTAGAACTGGAAAGATCCACGTTCAAATACCCCAAGCTAGCCTCGGGCCTGTTGTGTTTTCTCAGCTTGAACCTACCTCACAGAGTTGTTATGTGGATAAACTAGAGAGGAGAGACGTTGTCTAGGATCTCACCTTGTGATCTTGGAGGGGGCATTGTGTGCTTCACTTTTGGTGTGGTGCTTGACTTTTTCTCAGCTCAACTAAAGTGTCTGCTTAGCATGCGCTTTGGCACAGAATGCCTTCTTTCCTTTTGCTCTGTGCTTGTGTCACATCCCGACCTGAGTTAGGTGAGTTAATCTGGGGCAGGGGGAGACATGTGAAAGATCCTGTGTTGTTGCAGTGAGGCGTTCAGAAACTCTTCAGCCCAGGCCATGTGAGGCCATCCCATAATTTCAGCTGTTTTAGTGGCTCCCTATAAGGAAATCAGACTGAATGCCAAGAAGGATTCTTCATCACATAATTTCTCAGCTGGCCCTTTAGCATGAGGAAGCAGCTTGCGCCAGGCTGGGCCTACCAGCAACCTTCCTTGAAAAGGAAAAGGGGAAGTAATGCTGGTTGGCGTCTCCAAGGCTGGGTTGGCCTCTTCCTGCTTGAGGCCTCTTATTGTCCTTTGTGTTCGGCGCAGAGCAAACAAGGAGAAGCCCCGAGCCCCGCAGCCTGCAAGCACCACGGGCACTGCGGTGGGTACCCCTCTGCAGCACTCTTTCCTGACAGACGTCTCGGATGTATATGAAATGGAAGGAGGGCTCTTGAACTTGCTGAATGACTTCCATTCAGGGAAGCTGCAGGCATTCGGTGAGTTCCTTAAGGCTGACCTGGGTGGGTGTGCAGAACTGATGGTTCTCCTGGCCGTTGTGTTGTAATTGGCAGAGTACCGGATCGTGAACAGGGAGGCTTGGGTTCAAATCCCTTTTCAGTGGTGACGCTCATTTGAGTGGCTATGGATTGGTCTTCTTTTCTCGCAGGGTTGTTGTGAGGGTAAGATGAGGTGTCTTTCCTGTTGTGCAGGCCACAGTTCCTGGAGATTAAAAGGACAGTTAGGTGGAGTCTGTCCTCAGCAATCCAACGTCAATTCCTGCCTCTCTGGCCTTTTGTATGTTCTTAAGGACCAGGGCATGTTGCAGCCCACCCAGAGCCCTTCCGTGCGACAGATTAGGAAAGAAAACTAAATGAATATCAAACTTTACTGGAGAGATTACCAAAATTGGAGGGGTTGTGGCAATTCGCATTAACACCTGTTTTTCATATTAGTACCTTTTCTTTCATTCTAAGCAGCTTGCAACAGCTTTTGTGGGTTCTTTCTCTGTTTTTTGCCTCTCAACAACCCTGCAAGGTAGATTGAACTCAAGGTCCCACACTAAGCTTGATGGATGTAAAAGGTTTTGAACCCATGTCTCTCTGGTCTCAGACCAGTCTCTATCCCATATGGGTTAAAAACATGCAAAATCGCTATTTCAGATCAGTGAACTGGTTGGGGAAAAGTCTAAGAGTCCCCATTGGGAATTGTGTTTCCCACCAGGATTAGACTCTGTGAGGGAAGCAACGTTGGAGGTTTGTTTTGAAATCTCCTGGAGACTGCAGAGGTCATGTTGTCTATTTGTACTGGCATAGGAAAGGAATGTTCTTTTGAGCAACTGGAGCATGTTCGGGAGATGCAGGAGAAGTTGGCCCGTCTGCACTTCAGCTTGGACGTCTGTGTGGAGGAGCTCTTTGAGGACCAGAAGAAAACTGTGGCTGACAGGAATCTGGATCAGCTGCTGACCAATGTGAGAGCGGCAAGGATTTTGGCCATTTCTTTTCTGCCCGTTCTTCCTCTCTCATCTCCTTCAGCCTGAAACTGAGTCATACATTTTACCTAAGGCATTCTACTGATCTGTATAGCCAATTAACAGGAAATATTTGGGATTTAAATAGCTGATCTCTCTACATAGTTAGAATGTTTGTGAACATTCCTTTTCTCATAGTGGCCAGCTTTTGTTCAGGATATGTTTGCAAATTATAGATCACCTGCCCATAGAGGTCTTGGGGAGAGGCCTTGCTCTAAGTGCCTGCAGTGGAGGCCAGGTTGATGGTACGTGGAGCAGGGCCTCCCCCACCCCGTGATCTCATTGATGAAGCTTCATTCCTAGAGAGCCCCTGCCAGGACCACTTCTTTGATTAAGTCCTATGTTTTTAAGCTAGCTAAACCACATACTTGTTCCCAGCCCATTGAATGTGGTTCTTTGCCCGTGGAAGCTGCCCCTGAGTCTTCTTCCTTGCTACTCCAGATTGGAGTGTTACTAAGCTTTCCTGGCACATGCTTCCACTTGCACAAAAGCCCCTGGTTACTTGGCTTTGGGTTGCCAACTGCTAGGTGGGGCCTGGATTTTTCCTGGGATTACAACTGAGATCAGTTGCCCTGGATAAGATGGCGTTGGAGGCTGGTCTTTATGGAATCATATCCTTGCTAAGCTCCCTCCCCAAACTCTGCCTTTCCCAGACTCAGCTCCCAAATCTCCAGGAATTTTCCTACCTAGAGTTAGTAACCCTAAGTCTTGGCTAGTTCTAAAGCTACTGACTCCTGACAGTTTTCTTCTTTCCCTTTGCAGCTGGAAGAGCTCAGCAACTCCATGTATCCTTCCTATGGGACTGAATGGAGGGTGGGGGGAGTTTGTGCTGCAGGGAGGTGCGGGGAGAGCATCAGTGACCGGGACCTGGTGGGATGGGGCAGATGGAGCATTCTTCTCGAGAGGAAGCAAGTTACATGTCTCTGGTGGACTGAAGTCAAAAACGATGAGGCTGGAATTCTGTGTCTGAACTCCAGATGTCTACTTTGGCCTAAAATGCAGCTGGATTGGGACTGCAGCACTGTGAAGGATGGGATGTGGCTGCTTTAAGCCCACTAGTGAAAAGATTGTTCCTTCCTTGCACTCATGTTTTTCCCTAGCAGAGATTAAAGGAGCTGTGGAGCTTAGTGGAGGGAAGAATAACGCCCTCTTGCTCAGTGCTGTGTTCTCAATTTATATTCTCTACTGCATTGTGTGATTGAATCCATTGGCTCTAGGGACCCTTTCCAAGCATTGTGGCATGAGTGAGCTAGAAAGACCCATCCCCTTTCAAACTGGTGGGAGGGGCATAGGCGAGAGCTCTTCCTTGCTTTCAGTTCCTCCCCCGCCCCCAATCTGCAGTATGCAGATAGAAGGCTGACCTACCTTACAGGGTTGTTGGGAAGATTATTATTAATAATGTCTTATGCAAGATGCTTTACATAGACTAAGGAGTACTGAGAGAAGTTCATGAAGCTGTCAGAATGCTTATAAGGTTCTCTAAGTATTCAGTATTATCGACTAGCAGAATCTCTGTTATAGCAGATTGAATGTGAATGGAGGGTGGGCAGGCTTGCATTTGGCAAGGACGTATTAGATGTAGACACATGACATCCACAAAAACCTCATTTTAGAGGATACTTAGCAACAGGCAACCCTGAGGTACACAGTTTTAGGGTCCTCTATTGCTATTTCCCTCCCCATTGGAAGGCAGCCATTCACGTGGGAAAGAAAGTACAGGGGTACCTTTGTGGACACTGTTAGGGTGGAGGTTAAACCTGTTTTCCCCCCCAATCATACTAGCCCTCCGATTATCAACCCTGCTTCTGTCTACATCACCTCTTCCTGGCTTCTGTCCCTTGGTCACGTGAGAACATGACAGGATGTAGGGTTGCATGTCTGCATAACACCATTTGTAAAGCAGTTACAAACAGGGCAGTGCCCTCCTCAGAAAGAAGTGGTTCTGCTCTCACTCCTGCCTCTCTCAGTGGGTATAGTACAAGAATTATGCATTTAAGCTTCTGGGAACTGAAATAACTGTTTACATTGGATGTGACCTCTGTTTGGAGAATTTGGAAAGGGGGGACAGGATCTTGGCTCTTCAGTTTTCACTTAATATGATACTTCAGCCAAAAGCTGCACTTGGCAGAAAACCCTGACCTGGAAGATGCTGCCACAGTCTAGAGGAAGCAACACAGATGGTTGCCGAGGCTTCTCTTGAACAGAGTGAGAAGGCTTGGCAAAGGAACAGAAGACCTGAGAGAGGAAGATGCTTGCAATGGAGGCTGCCTCTGAATTTGTTCAGGGAAAAAAGGCTAAAATCAGTTAGACATATCTAGGGGGATGCAGGGATTGGGGCCTGGGTTCAAACTGCCTGCAGAAAAATCAAGTGTAGAAATTGCCAATGCCTGGAGATTAAACAGTGTGCATGCCAGGGGAGGAAAGCCCAAGGGGAATGTGGTCTCCTGCACCCCAGGATTGTGCCCTGGGACTCCTTCTGACATTACAAGAGATCTGAGGGGGGGTGGGTTGTTGGTCCATGCAGTACTTCTGCTTCTAGTGGGCCAGCCCCCATCTCCTGTGGAGTTTGGCATGAGTTTCAGCTCAGTTAAAAGCCATAAGCAAGAGCCACCACCTTGCCCAATGCTCAGTGAACTCTCCACAAATTAAAGCATACAACATTAACAAAAACTATTGTTTGTTATATCCTCTGTTGTTTGGCTATGACTTCCCCACCCAACTCCCCTTTAATTATGGTGAGGACTGCAGCTGCAGTCCTGAGTACAGAATCTTGACTCTTTTTGTACCACCTCGTTTTCACTTTAATAGGGAAAAATGACAGCAAAGGGTTTTCTGGAAGTAGGAAATTCAGCGATAAGGCAGGACAGAATTTAAATGGGTGGCACGGTGCACCCTTCGTGTGGATAGCAACCTCCGAGCTCTCCAGGTGCTTCTATGTTAACACTATCAATCTATTTGAAAAGTGACATATGTGAATTGCTTTGTGACAATCAACAGACTGGGTGATTTGGTGAGGGCTTGCATGGAATCCTCTGACGATAAGTTGGGCAGGAAGGTAACCTGGGGCAAAGCATAGCTTTGGGGACCCTCTCCCAGCATCCCCCATGTTGTCAATAGATAATCGAGAGTGTTTAAGTACATGCAATATCAAATTAGTATATAGTTGAATATGTATTATTATTAATTATTGAACCCATGAGTAACTGAATGTTGATTCACAAGATGGGCAAATAGGCTTCCAGTTTGCCCTGAAGGTCAAGCAGTCACAGCCTTGGTTGTCCACTATCCTTGGGCAATATAAACCAATAGATTGGGGGTCCTCAGCTTAAATTGTGGGGGCTTGGGGCATTTATCCTCTTTTGGACCCTTGTAATTCAATTGTCTCCTACACTTTCTTACAACTGTTGAGAACGATCCCTCCTTATTAAAAGCTGTTGGCATTGACTGTTTCAATAAAAAGATTTGCTGTTGACCATTCTACTTTGATTTACATTCCAGGATTGGAAAGTGGGATGCTTTGTTTTGTGGGTCCCCTTCCTTTCTCTCAAGACTCTTTCAGGAGAAGCGGGCGTGACTGAGAGCTCACAGACCTGCATCCCGGAGTGCGGATACTGGTTCAGCCAGGATGGCAGCAGCAGCTGGGCATGCTTAAAAGGGGGCACAACAAGCCAAGTGTCTCAGTGGGTCTTCCTTCGCTGCTAGGGCTGTTCCACTCAGACTTGCCCCCCACAACAGGAATGGACTTGCTTGTTGGCTCCTGCCAAGGATTGTCACACAATGGGAAAGGCTGAGAACGGGGAGTGGGGCCTGTACCACCCAGGCAGCTCAGTTTCTTCCTGGCTGCCAGCAGCCCACCAGAAATTTTCCCAGTAAGATAAAGAGCTGATTGACTGTGCACGACGGACTGAATAAATGATGTTGGTCAGCATGCTTTCCCTTGGCCTCCATCTGTGAAAGATTAACGTTCTGACTCCTACTATATTTTAACATGAGGTTTGGAATCTATTCTGGAGCTGTTGTTCATCAGGTCTCTCCCAGCATCCCTGGGGTGCTTCCTGGGGGGGGGGGGGCAGCTGGATTACCTCCAGAAAGCTCATCATATTGCATCGATTTGGTCTGTGTCTGGCATGGGAAGACCCTGGCCCACAAATTATTTCGGCCCCCTGCATCTGGTTGGCATAGGGTATTCTTAAATGGAGTTTACTTAGTGCAAAGAGATTCATCAAGTCCCATGTTTCACTGCAAAGATTACTCTTGTTCTTTTGAATGGGGCTTGTCTGTAGGATTATCAGCCTCCATGTGGGACCTAGAGATCTAATTACAACTAATCTCCAGACTACAGCAATCAGTTCCTCTAGAGAAATGGCTGCTTTGGAGGGTGGACTTTATAGTGAATACCTTGCTTCGGTCCCTTCTCCAAACCAGTTCTCCCCAGGCTCCTCCACCCCCAAATATCCAGGAATTTCCCATCCCAGAGTTGGCAACCCTAGAATTGTGTACAGGAAAACTTTGTGGTTCCCAGAGAAAAAGCAGTACACAATGGTACACAGTATGTATACCATACGTTTTCCACAGCATGGTCATCTTTTTCAGCTGGTGGCAAACATCATCATGAGTACCAGCATTTCTTAAAAGAAAAAAAAACACTGGACAAAAGTATCCTAGACCAATCAAGGTTTTGGAAAACAGAATTCTGACTTCTTTATTTTAAACCACTCGTCCCATTTTGTGTGTGTGTACGTGAATAGTGGGCTAGTCTTTTTTTAGCACCACTCATCCTAGCCCACTTTATTGACATTACTGCCACAGTGAGCTTTTCAAATTTGTATATAATAGATCCAAGGTCGCTTATATCTAAAACGATCTGGAGTAAAATTTATGTATTTAAAAGTCTGTATTTTTCTCATAGAAATTTGAATGTTTTATAATTCTGGGACAGGAAGATCACTGGATTATGATGAGAATAAAATAAAGTGTGTGTGTGGGGAGGGAGGAATCTGCCTACCTGAGCTCCCTGGAGGAAGGCTTGATAAAAATTAATGATATACTTAATTACATTATTTTATAGTGCGCCTTTCTCATTGAGACTCAAGGGGAATTAAACAGCGAGTCTACAGCCAATTTCAGTGTAATAGGGTAAAAATGTAAATTTGCAAAGATTTAAAACCAGTCCTTATCCCTTTACTGATGCATCTTTTAGAAACCACTGAACGCAGCTGTGAAGTGATGCTTTCAAACCCTTCAGGCTTTCTCTGCTGTTGCTTTGACAAATATTTTAAAAACAAATTTAACGGGCAAGCCGTTTCCTTCTATTTTCAACAATATGCCCGGCGCTCTCCCTCACTATCAAAGCACCAAGTTGCTGCTAGGCATCGCCACCTTGAGGCTGCTCTCTGAAATTACAAGAGGAAACAAGCGGCGGAGGCAGCAGGAGGACGGAACTGAATGTCGCGATCCTTGACGTCATCGGCAGGCGCGGTTGCCGGGGCAGCAGCAACGGTCACTGCTGGTGCTTACCTAGGAGGAGAAAAATGGCGACAGAGGAAGAAGAGCGGTTGCTGAGGAGGGTGATGGCGCTGCAGGTGGGGAAGAGGATAAGACAGTAGACCGGGAAACAGAAATCAATAGGAGTCCCTCTGTTTTTCCTTATTTCCAAGTCCTTCGTTCCATTCTGCCCGTTTTATGTCGCTGTTTTTTTTAGGGGAGGGGTGTATGCATGCTTAACGACGACCCTGTGAGGTAGGTTAGACATTAGTCCCTTTTTTATTTTGCAGCCACGCCACCCTGCAGGCTCACTTCTGACTTCATTCTCAAGGTCTTTTTAGCGGCTGAGGCAAGCAGTCCCCTCCTTTATCCTTTTCACTTAATATTTGTCTCTCTTGACTTTCAGTTTCAGCTTCCCAAGCTAATGAAGTCGTCTTTGAATATAGGGTTGCCAGCTTTGGCTTGGGAAATTCCTGGAGATTTTGGGATGGATAGGAGGGAGTTCAATGGGGAATGTGATGCCGTAAAGTCTACAGTCCAAAGCTGTCGTTTCTTCAAATGAACTGATATCTGTACTCTGGAGATCAGTTGGAATGTCAGAAGAACTCCAGGTACCACTTGGAGGATGACAACTCTTTATTAGTGTCTCTAGAAGTTACTTATCCCTCCCAGTTTTGTGCTATCTGTACATTTGGTAAAGCCCCCCTGCCCCTTCCATCCAAGTCATTGATACAAAATGCTGCAGAGTACTGGCCTTGCAACTCCCCACTCAAAATCTCCTTCCAGAATCCAAACCGGTGAAGTGGAAGGGATAAGCACTGTCTGAGTACAGTTCCTCTGCCAGCTTAGAATTGACCTGCACCGTATGATGTGGTATTTTATCACTTGTGCTTCTGATGTGTTCACAGTATTCCCACAGACTACTAGACAAATATCTTGGGTAAGCCACTTCTCTCAGTTCCAGCTCCTCAGCTGTATTGTAGGGGATAATAATTACAATGACTTCACAATAACAATAACAATGACTTCACAATAACAATAACAATGTTCACCGATCTGAGTCTGTCCAGAAGGGTGGTATATAAGCACACTGTTATTATTATGCTATTGTTTCCTTTATCATCTGCTAAAGTGGTGCAAGAGGAGTATGCTGTTCCCCCTCCTCATGGAGATCTGGAGTAGTATAGTAGGGTATTACTGGCCTTGCTCCTGTGTCTTTAGCAGCCACCCGAGTCTGTAGTTTAGCAGGTGAAGCTTTTCCAACCTTGGCACTAGAGAGAGAGACCTGCTTAAGTTATGCTTGTCAAGCATAATGCAGCCAGAGAAACAAGTTCTAGTTGGTTGATTTATGCGGCCTTGTCTTGTGGCAAGGTGTTGGGTTTCCTCCTATTTGATTCTTATTTTTGGTTTTTAAAAATGATTTTTTTCTTCCTAGGCATGTGTTCGAGGTCACCTCATCAGAAAAAGGTTTCAAAGCTTAAAGGGAGAGTATGAGAGCATTGTAAAGCAGATTGAAGGGAATCTGGATCAGCTGCAGTGGAGTCAGCACTCCATACCAAAGCCTGTATTTCTCTCAAAGGTAAAATGGCCAGTGCAGGCTGCTTTTTGTGGAGACAGTGATATGTTTAAGGTCTCAGGCTTTGAATTGCACCAGAAAGGAAAACAGGGAAATCAGAAATGGCCCCATAAAAGATAGTGATCAAATTGCTTACCTGCTTTTTTCATAATATATGAATGAGAAGGCCCACCGTGACCATACAGGACAGTTGAATAAAGCAAATTTAGTATTTTTTTCTAGGAAAGAGGTACCACAGCTCAGTTGTAGGGAACAATATGTGAAGGAGACCTTGGGACCTCAGAATAGACAGTGCTGACCTAAATTGGCCGATAGCCTGACTTGGTATAAGGAAGTTTTGTATTTTATTTGTTTAAAACACATCTATGCTGTCTTTCCACCCAAATTGGGTCCCTGAGGCAGGGAATATCAAATTATTAAAACTAATGTAGAGAGCAGATACAGAAAGACCACAACAAAGAATCCTTCTGGGGGAGGGGAGCAGCCTCTTCTTCATGTGGGTACTTTAGACTCGTTGGGGCTCTTTAATTTTGTCATTTGCTTCTTGTGGCAGTTATTTCATGGCTCACTGTTTGATGATTAATAAATTAATGGTGAGCTTATTTTGAATGGAAGAATTGTCTCCCCTCAAAGAGAAGGGGCACTTGTGTGGGTCTACCATAGGAAAGACAGCGAAGTGACTTGTGGTGCTTAAACAGATTTGCTGTGTTAGAAGCTTGCTTTGTCAGTTGATTCTGTGCTGCTTGTCCCAATGTTGGCCTTCGCTACTGCAAGTTATCATCACAACATGTTTGTGGGTCTTGAAGGGATCCCAGGTTTCTTTGCTGGCCTTTCTGCTAGGGAGAGGATGCATAAAAGACCGGAATGTTGTACCCTCTGGGCCCGGTGGATGAAGTCATGTCTTTCTGTCTTTCTTTACCTGTTTTGATATCTTCAATCAAGTCTGTCCAGAAGCCAAGTCAAAGAAAGGAATTAAGTAGACCAGAGGCTGGATTGGACAAGCAGGGCAGTGCCCACACTGAAGAGGAGGAGAAGCTTAGTTGTCACAAGTTGTTACAAACAGAAAATGAGCGTGACTGTGATATGCAGCATCCAAGCCAGCTTCTAAATGAAACAGCTGCAGAGGCTGGGGAAATGAGGCCGCATCCAGAGCATCCTTTGGCTGAGCCCCTTGGGAATGCCAGTATCCTGCCAGGAGAGAATGCAGAAGGCAAAGACTGCAGCAATGTGTCGTCTGAATGGGGCAGCCTTATACTGGAGATAGAGTCTCCCAGACAGAGCCAAGGTAAGGCATGTGAACCCCCTGCCCCCAGACATCTGAACTCCCCTCCCATTGCAAAATTATCTTTTGTACTCTCTGCAATTACTATTTCAGTTGGTTTTTTTAGCAGCTTTGTGGTGTTTTACACAAACTAGCATCCTTACCCCTCAACAAATCCTTGCCCCATGAAACTTGCACACCAAATTTCATCGGTGGGTAGAGGCAATGAAGGAAAAGGGGGAGAGTCAAGGGAACAAGGGATGGCTTCTTAATGTTGATTTCTCATTGTGCAGAGCTCCGTTTCCAGGGATTGCCGGTGATGCCTCAAGCACTGCCTGACCTCCAGCACTACCGAAAGCACCTAACCATGGAACTGCTGTGGCTGCAACAAGCCATCTCCAGCCGTAAGAACGTAAGAGGCATTCTGGGGCTACATGCACTGCCATAAATATCCAGAGCTGTAACCATTGGCAGGCAGCTGCACTCTTGCGCCCTCTGTACTTGTTTGTTCATTTTGCAAGCAGACTTCAGGTGTAAGCAAGAAATGGGTTAGAATTCATGTCTTCTCTGGAGTGGGAAGTTAAGGGGCTGGGAGGATCCCTCTGTGTGTGTTCCTTTAAATCTGAGGGTGTTCAAGCATGAGCAGTCACATTGGACAGATGTTTAAGACTGATAGGTGGAGTTGGGGAGGGAGACGTTACTGCGTTTGGGCGTGCATACATGCTTTTTGCCCCTTTTTACATTGAGTAGAAAAATGAAGTTTTAGTATTTATTTTGGAAGCAACTGTGCAGTATATGCTTTTCAAAAGATACCGGTTTTGACTGAACTGCCTCAATGTTTCATTTCCTTTGTTCTCTCTCCCACCTTCCCCTATCCCAGTATCTGATCCTGAAACAGAGGCTGTGGAACCAAGAGTAACTGAATGCTGTTCTGTGGACGCATCCCAATGTCCCTGTTTATGCAGACTTGGAAGAGTGCCCTCCTTTCCCATCTGATGGTAGAAAGAGAGCATTGTGGGGGCCTCTGCTCCCTCCATGGCAGCAGGCAGGTGTTTGGTACTCTTTGGAGTTAACCACTCCATGTAGCCTTCTTGGATCCTGATTGTGCTCAGATTTGAGACTTCTGAGAGGAACAGTGCAGCTTACCTGTGGACTTCTCAAGTCAAAAGTGCACTTATGGTGAGTTTGTTATGAACAGGTGCCTTGTGTAGGTCCAGATTACATAAAGAGTGTGACCGGAATTGTAAGGGAAGAAAGCAGTGTCCCCCGCTCCGCCTTCCTGCTGCAGCCTTCTGTGCCTCCCAAGATTGAGCTCCTGCAGGACAGCAGGACAGTCGACACCTAGGAACAGTGGGGGCGGGATCTGCAGAAATCCTCCTCCTCTCCTCCACCAACAGAAATGCCATTCTGCATGGAACTGCCCTTACGCTGATGGACCAGCAGCCGGGGATCTTAGGCAATATTTCTGCAGACTGAATTTGTGCAATCTTTGATGGAGGCAAATCCAAGCTGAAATTTCATGCTTAGCAACTTTTGTTGAACTAGCCTGTATTTGGCCTGAGTGTATTGACCAGGGCTGCATGTGGGGAACTTGAAAGAAGGAGCTGCGTCTCCATAAGCCTCATATTGTAGCCAAGAGCTTTGTGGTTGCCAGTATCCCAACTGCTCAGCTTCCTGCTTAGAGACTTTTGGAACTGCGATATGAATTCTCTGGCTGAACCGCAGGTCTTCTCTGAATTTTCTGGGCTTATATTTCTCTTTCCTCCCATGGAGATAATGTGTGTTTAGATCAGGCCCCATGGTGCAGTAATCCTATCAGCTACTTCAAGTGTTCTTTCTGTCACCAGCCACCATTAATGGCCTGATATTTGGACTGCAGAATCTCGTTTTCTTCTTTTTTTATATTTCTGAATAAAAATACTATTTCACTGTCTAGAGTCTGCTCTCTTTTATCTTCTAGTGCGTCGATTTATTTGACCTACACCCTGCAATCTAGTCCTCTAGCGATTTCTATCATCTTCCCTTGGTTAGTCTTAAAGGTGCTACTGGACTCTTTTTGATTTTCCTCCTGTTTGAAGTTCTGTTGCGGCAGCTTTTGTCTGACATCCACCTCACCAACTTGCTTCTAGTTTTTGGAAAAGGAGTGAATATTTCCCAATGTTAATGAAAGCAAGTAGTTGGATTAATAATATTGCCTACCAAATGTATCAGTAAGCTTCCCTGACTTGCCGCTTAATAAATATATTCCATAAAACTCCATGTATACTAATATCCAGGGGAGAATACCAGAGAACTCTTTCTCTGTATTTGTGAGTAGTTGTCACCACAGCTTAGCCCAGGGTTTTGTGTAACTCCAGCTGCTGACCCTGGTTGGGTACTGTCAACCAAAGAAACAGATAAGGCAAGATTTGTGGGGGAGGGGTGCTTTGTGATGCAGAGGACATGTCAGCGGTTAGGTGAGAAACTGCCAGCCCATCTTTCATAAGCTAGTCAGCTGTTGCCTGTTGCTGCTGCTTTTGGGATTGGTCCTGATATAGGTGAGCCGTTCCTGTGCTCTCTCTGGTGACTCCTGACTTTTGGGAAGCAGAGAATACTGGAGCGCTCCTGGTGGCTCTTGAGCGGTGATGTCTTAAAGATTTCCTGCTCTCCTACAAGTCATCCCCAGCTTTGAGATCATCTTCTAAAACCCTTCCAGAAGTGGGAAGGGGTTGTTACTTAGAGCACAGCATCTGCTTGGAATGCAGAAGACCCCAGGTTCAATCCCAGGCATTTCCGGTTAAAGGATGCAACAGTAGGTGATGTGATGTGAAAGTGACAGTATTAGCTATTAAGGACAGGGTCTTTTCCATTGTGGTGCCTTGGTCGGGGAATGCCTGCACTCACAAAGAACTCTGTTTTGTTTTGTCTACAGCAGACTGTTCCTCATCTGGAATATGCTGTTGGTTTTTCCTTTGTAATATGTTACAGCTTTTTAAAAAACAAATATAAGCTGTATATTGACTATAGTAGTCACGAGAAAATAACAGAATTACACCAGCACAAAAAATTGTGATTGGTTATAATCTCTGCTCATTAGAGAGCATCTTGTTTGACCTTGTGATCTGTGGTGTTGGATTTGTGCAGTGGGGTATGCATATGTGAAGGGCATTGGACTGCAGCAGAAAGTTCTGGCTAAATCCATCTCTTGGCTGTTTTCACTTGATACATAACATTGTCATGCTTTGGTGCTGGCATCTCCTTGAGCGGTCCTAAAAGTTTGGGTTTGATTATCCTTTTCAGAGCGAAGAGATTGTTTTCCTTGCTAACATCTTGGTGTACACAGTTAAGTCCTTATGGAAAAGGTCGTGTGACTGTTGAGAAAATTTCCAAGAGAGCAAACATGGGGGAGGCTGAAACGTCATTTAGTTGTGTTGCTAAATTTCAGGAGGCTGTCCTGAAATGACTTAATGAGATTATTGCTTCTGTATGTATGATTGCTCTTATGACGTGTGTTACTTCCAGAACTGTAAATTTTTTATGATTTGATTGCTGCTGTGATTTATGATCTTGATAAATTGTTTTCTTATTATTGATAAAATGGGAAAATTAACAACCTACTTCACTGGGTTGTTGGATAGACACGTGGAATAAAAGTTGTACTTGGTTTTTTTATTGAAATGGTAACTGAATTCTACATTCTTGAGTATTATGGGATGGTACTAGTACAGTGATATAAGACATTTTCTCAGAAAAGGAGAGTCACCAGGGATCCAGGCTGCCAGCAGTCATGCTTTTAATCCTAGACCATTCAAGTTACTTAGAGAAAAAGAACTTTGCACATTCTTGGTTGTATCATGTATTCCATGGCTTGAGTAGTAACACAATTGAAAAATAGGTTCTGTTGCCAAACTGAGGCTCAAATTATTGTGTCCAATAGCCTCTCACATTCCTGGCCAACCCATGAAACTTCCTCCTCCCAGCAGAGTTTGACACTATGGAAACACTAGAGTTGTTGTCAGGACAGAGCTTGGCAAAGGGAGAGGGGAATCAGGTGGCAGGGTTTGCATCTCACTTGTGAAAGTTCAGTGGAGCTTCTTCCACTCTTTGCCAAGGAACTTCCTCTGGATAAACAGCCTAGAGCCTGCAGACTGAGTGGGATGCGCTCCGAGGCCCTAGCCGCGGTGCCTCCTGCCAAGAACGTAGTGATCTATCGGAACGGGGACCCCTTCTTTCATGGCAGGAAGTATGTGGTCAGCCAGCGCCGCTTCTTGACCTTTGAGGCCTTCTTGAATGAGGTGACCAGCACGATCCAGGCCCCTGTAGCTGTCAGGAGCATCTATACTCCCAGGCAGGGCCATCGAGTCAATGACCTGGAAGAGCTACATAATGGTTGCCAGTACGTCGCTGCAGGCTTTGAGCGGTTCAAGAAGCTGGAGTGAGTAGTCTTTGGAGGGCCAAGGAGGGTCACAAGGGTGGACTGGACCACAAGCTTTACCAACATGCCCTCTCTTATGAGGAATCTCCCAGGGATGCATTTGAAACACAGGGTCCACCCACACAGCGGCTGCTTATGTTTGCATCCCGAAGGCACTTCATCCCTGGTTCCTTCCCTGCAGACAAGCTTGCCTGCTGCAGAAAGCCAATAATGCAGGTGGTGAATCTGTTGGTTGTGCGAGGTGGTGCTAGGATTATGGACATTTGGCCTTTCCTGAACAGATAATCTTGTTTATCCCTCTTTGTTTTTCACCTGAGGCCCCATTTGAGATATTGCGGGGGGGGAGGTCCCTTACACCCCTAGAACGCTTCCTTTGGAGAGGTGTTGGATGGATTTTGCTCAAGAGCTCGCTGGCATCCACATCTAAAACTTAGCTATATTAGCTGCGACACATAGAGAATGCAGTTAATAAATCAGATGTGCATATTTGCTCTGCTGTGGCTTCATTAAGGTCCACCTGTTCCCTGTTTATGGCAAAATGTGGTTTGGACCACAAAAGATCCTGGCCAACAACTTTATTGTCCATGCTGCACCACTCAAAAAGCTACTTAGTTCTTTAGCTTCTGGACTTGCAACTGGGAGTTCTGGATCTAGCCCAGGGTCTGCCAGTTACTGAGCCGTATAGGTTTATCTCTCTGCGAGACACACGGATGGGTCCTGTTCAGAGACTGGACAGGGATTGTTTGTTTTCTTTGCAGCCTGGAACTGGACAGCCCTCATTTTACCATTGGTTTTGTAATCGTTTTAAAATCTACTTTCTGGAGTGGAGAATGGTGCAGGGAGTTTAGTGTGCATTTCTTAATATTCTGAGAAGCCTGTAAAACAATCTTTTTCTTGTCTTGGTATGGGGAGAAGGGAACAGCTGTTGGGTCTCTTGAATGTTGTAGCACCTGGAAATCAGGTTGTGATTGTGAAAAACAAAAGCCCCAGTGCTATGCGACCCTGCAGACCCTTCTTTGTCCATTATTTCTAGGAGGGGCTGCTTTGCAGCACAGAAGTTGTGGAGGGAAGGAGTGCATAACCCTATCTCCACCAGCTGTTTTTTATCTGAACGCCCCTCCTTCTGCCTTCCTTGGTGCCTCTTATAGATCATCCTGGTGACAGAAAGTGCATCTGTTTAATGTATGGTGCCTAGTTACTGGAAGCACTTGTGGAATAAAAAAAATTATGTGTTGGAAGACAGGAAAAGTGTACTTCAGGTGTAGTAGAGGAGGAGTTGTGTTATATTAAGCCTCACCTTCCCGAGAATTCTGTTCACTGGCAGGTGGGTCAGCATTCCTGAGATGGAACGCTGCAGCATGTTTGTGAAGTTGGGTTGGGTACCTTGGTTGTAAGTGGGGATTATGACACCAGTGAGCCAGTGATGTCAGCGCCATGAGCACATCATAGCCATTATTTCCAGCACAGAGTTTGAATGTCTTGTGTTCACCTCACACTAGAGACATGTGAAGGAAGGTAAAGGGAGTGGCGGTTGGTTTGACTTCTGGCTTGGCTTATCTAGCAGCCCACCAGGAATATCTTTGAACTTCTGGTAGGTACCAAGTTCTGCTTAAGGCACAAGTAAACAAAGGAATAGCTGGTGGCCAGCCTTTAGCTCAGGGGTCTGACATTTGCTGAAATGTGAGTTTGATCTTGCACCTGAGAGTGGGTGCAGTGTACTAGGCTATACTGTTGTTCAGGAAGTCCTGTTTTCAAATCTCTCTGCTATGATCTCACCAGGTGGCCTTAGGCTACCCAATTTCTCTTAGGGTTGCTTCCTGCCCATCTGAGAGAAATCAAACAGACTTAGCTTATAAGTGCAGAGAAGTTAGCCGTGTTAGTCTGTGGTAGCAAAATCAAAAAGAGTCCAGTAGCACCTTTAAGACTAACCAATTTTATTTTAGCATAAGCTTTCGAGAATCAAGTTCTCTTCGTCAGATGCCTGATACAGAGACTGTACAGAGTCCAGTCTCTGTATCAGGCATCTGACGAAGAGAACTTGATTCTCGAAAGCTTATGCTAAAATAAAATTGGTTAGTCTTAAAGGTGCTACTGGACTCTTTTTGATTTAGCTTATAAGATAATTCAAAAGTTTATAATAATACTTAGCATTAATATATCATCTGGAATTCTTGGATCAGCAGTATAAAGTCTGCTGTAGAGTTAGGATTACATGTAAATAATACCTTGTGTGCAGGAAAAAAAGAGGATACAGTTGCCTGTGAAGTTTTAACAGAAATTATACTCTGAATTAGAAAGGGGTGATGCTCCCACAACATTGACCTTTACCCACTGGCTCCCTTCTGTGTGTGTCAAAATGCAAAAGGGTTTGCCTCCCTGCTTGTTGGGAGGGATGGCCTGTATGCCAGGGAGGGAAGTTTCCTTCCTTCTGTAATGAAAAAAGAACATCAAGAAGAGGGGAGAATACACAAAAGGGACTCTTGAACCCTTCTCTTCACCTGGTGTGAAAATCAGCCAAGGGCTTGGTAGAGCTGTCCGCTTTTGGAACACCAGAGATGCTCCTTCCTTCCTGCCTATGGATAAACACAGCCTCTAAAGCTGAATTATTTACTTCATTTATATCCCAACTTTCTCCAAATGGACACAGAGTGGCTTACATTGTTCTCCTCTCCTCCAGCAACCCTGTGAAGTAGGTTAGGCTGAGAATACGTGACTCGCCCAAAGCCACCCAGTGAGCTTCCATGGCAGAGCGGGGATTTGAACCTGGATCACTCTCAACCACTACACCTATCCCAAGTATGCACCACCATGTGTCTACATTTTACAACCAATACACAGGTTGCTTATTGGTATTCACAGGAAAGAAAACAGCAGCACCTTGCAGAGCACCTTGCAGGCAACCATTGTTAGCTGGATGCTAGAGAAAAGAGCAATTTTTTCTTGTTTTCTTTTTCTGAAATCAAATTCCATGTGGCAGTTTGCATTTGCGGAGATAAAATGCCTTAAACTTGAATGTCCCTCTGAACACCCCCAAAGTGGCTTTGAGCACCACAGTTGTTATCACTCACAAAGTGGAGTTTTAAAATTCTTTGTAAACAGGCTAGTACTTATTCTTTGATGATGCCTAGGTGGTGTAAAATAGACGGATTTGGAAGAACTATGAATCCTGCCTCAGCTATGGATTGCTGGCATAGACTTGTGCAAGTCTCCAGCCTGTGCCTGCAAAATAGGAGTAAGTGTTCTACCTGCCAGAGTTGTTGTGAAAACAAAATAAATGTAGAAAAGCATTAGCGTGTCATACCCATATTGCCATAACAATATAGGCGTGTGGTGGCGGATAATCTTTCATATAACCTTGTTTGTAACTGTTATAGCTATGAACCTATGAAGTCCTGATGAGGACAGTAAGCTTCCCAAAGATTCCTTTTTAAATGTTTGGTGTTTATATATCATAAACTGCCCAAATAAGCTACATTTCACCTGGCTTTTTGTTGTTATGAATAATTCTTGGTTTTGTAGAGGCTAATCCATCTCATTGTGCAACAGTTTGCAAAGAAAAGCACATATAAGCTGTCTGTCCATCATACAGATGGGAAGAGCAAGGCTTGGAGAACAGCAGGCAAATACCACCCAAGTGGGTCTGCCAGAAGTGAGATTGGAATCCAACTTCATCACTTACCACCAGACCTCATTGTGTTCACCGAGTTAATTTTCTTCTCACTTTTCAGCTACATAGCACCCGAAATGAAGCAGCTCAGTGAGCATCCAAAAAAAGATGGCACACAGGTGAGTGCCCAGCTGCCCCAAGCAGCTGGTTTGTAGCTGCTGCTGGGACCTGCTTTAACCCATGGTGGATCAGTGAGTTGCATAAAAGTTTTTAATTTAAATAATAAAATAGGTATAAAGTCCCTCTGATATTAGGAGCTGCACAGACATTAAGAAGAAGTCTTGCAAGCCCAGAAAGATGTCACTCCTCCCCCAACTTTGCCCGGTCAGTTCTGTATGAAGCAAAGGCATCTTTGCAGACCTAAGGGGCCCACCTAGCATCCTCAGCATCCTAAACCTGGAGGTTTGTGTGTTCATTTGTGCGTTCACTTTTCTCTGGAAAGCCCAGCTCGGTTTGTTTATGAGAGTTGTCTAAAGTGCTCTGGCTTTGAAGGACCTTGGTGTGATGGGACTTGTTCATTTCTGCTTTCTGTGTAAGCTTCAGCAGTGGTTGTAATATATTTGTTTATTTCATTTATGCCCCACTTTTCTCCTCATGAGGACCCAAGGTGGCTTACATTCTTCTCTCCATTTTATTCTCACAACTACAGCCCTGTGAGGTAGGTTAGACTATGTGACTGGCTCATGGTCACCCAGCAGGCTTCCATGGCAGAGTGGGGGTTCATCCAGATCCTAGACTGGCCCTCTACGTATTACACCACACCAGCTGTTTCGGTTCTAGGACTTGTCTTGCAATATTGGACTCTTCCTTTTTCTCTCCATCGTTTTCCTTCTCAAATAAACCAGATGAATTTTCAGTTTGGGCTGTGACTTCACTTAGGTTGTGTTACAACCCTCTGAATTATGAGGTTAGCGCCTTGGAGATTTGTCCCTCCCAGCATGAGAATTGGAAGCATGAGAGCTGGGAGGAGCCTTTTGGAATCATTCCATCCACCTTTGTATACAGAGATTTAGCACCCCTAGCAACACCACTCACACCATTGTGAAGAGGGCCTTTCAAGGCTTCTAGGTTTGTGACAGCAAAGCCCTCTGTCTTAGCAATGAGTTGTGTTGGGCAGGGCCAGTGTCAGCATACTCTTAGGTGGGGCAGCTGCCAGGGCTTTTGACTTCCAACAGGGCCCACTGCTGCTGTCTCTCTACTCACGCATCTCCTCTGATACCTGCACTCACACCCTTCCACTGCCTGCTTATGATTGCTTCCTCATCTCTGCTCCCAGCAGCATGCACTGCCCAGCACAAAGCATCAGCATTCCTGGTGGCCTTGGCAGTGGTGTTCCTAGCTGCACTCACCACCTAGCACCACTGGGGGGAAGACATGCAGGTAGTGTGGGCAGCTGTGATTACAGGTGGTGGGAGGGCTTGTGACTGGGCAGAGGACAGGCAGAGGCACATGAGTGGGGGGGGGCAAGAGAGGGCTGAGCACTCTCTGCCCAGGGCCCACCAAAAACTGGAACCGGACCTGATATTGGAGAGGAGAAGCCTGGATGTGAGCAGGGACTGCTAAGGGTGTCTGCACATTCTGTCCTCTTATGACCTTGAGGTTAGGTTTAGTCTGTCTGTATCAAAGTAGAGGGGTTTCTGTGGAAGATGGATGAGTTTACAGACTTGGCTGATGAATTCTGGAGGTGACTGGCTTGTAGCAGAGGTACATGCATGATAAGTACATGCTTCTCATTTATGCATATAGCACACACCACAACAGGAAAGGGATGCCTCTGCTTTGTGTGTGTTTGTGGATGTGTGCTTTTTGACACTCCTGTCATCCTCCTCCCTCTGAATGATCACAGCCATTCCAACCTCCAAAGGTGGAGGTAGAAAGTGCTGTCAAGTGATTAGCGGACTTATGGTGACCCCTCTCCCGGGGTTTTCAAGGCAAGAGATGTTCAGAGAGCTGATTTGCCATTATCTGCCTCTGCAACCTTGGACTTCTTTTTTGGAGGTCTCCCATCCAATTACTGACCAAGGCCAACCCTGCTTAGCTTCCAAGAACTGATGAAATCAGGCTGGACTGGACTATCCAGGTCAAGGTTTGCTTCCTTTACACCTAGTCAATAGTTGCCTGAAGCTTTTAGGCAGGAAAGTGCCTCTATACTTGGGTTGCTTCCTCTTTGTGCTTATAGTGGAATTAATTACTTTCTATTCCCTCTTAGCATTTATTAGTCAATTCTTAATTATTTCTTGGTTGTTTTTTGGCTAGGGATAGGAGATGAACATTGCCTTTCACTTGCATTTTTTTAAACGTTATGATTGTTAAAGAATTACATTTTATAATAAAAAGAGCAATAGATTTGACTACAAAGTGAAACACAATGCTTATGAAACTATTCCTCTCCTGATAATTAGCTACTGATTCCAGAATACCACAGGAAGTAATTGATCTAAACAAGAAAGCAAAAGGAAAATCTCAAAAAGAATTAGAACCTTAGTTGAAATGGGACTTCAGAGAAAACACACAGCAGGCTTATGCACACTGATGGGCACTGCTGGCTTCTTACGGGAAATATTGCACTGCATCAAGTGACTTGTAGAACTCCAGTTTCAATTTTCTTGCAGCTGATTGTGGAAAGGAAATGACTAAGCAGTGCAAAAAGGTCCTAGTATGGAAGCAACCACATATTCAGAGTATATTTTCTCACCTTACTATTGAATAAGCACAGCCCTGCTCAAGGTTAAGGCCAGTAACAACCCCCAGACTATGATGGAGGACAGGACGTTTTGAGGATTGCTACAATAAAAAACAAATACGGAATGTTGCAAAGAAATTGGTTTTCTGTGGCCTCCTTTCTTTGCTTGATTGCTGAAACAGAACTGCACAAGACTGACTGAGAGCTGCTCATTTTGTGTGGAAAACCTGGGATGAACTGGAACAGCCCTTGAGCAAGCTTGAGCCAGCCCCTGTTGATATAAGTGCTGCAGTCTGGGTCCAAGTCGGGCTGCCACTTGTGGCTGGCTGGTGATCTCCCGGAATTACAACTGATCTCCAGGCCACAGAGATCACTTACCCTGGAGAAAACGGCTGCTTTGGAGGGCAGACTTTGGAATTATTCCATGCTGAAGTCCTTTCCATCCACAAACCCTGCCTTCTCCAGGCTTCACCCCCCAAATCTCCAGGAATTTCCCAACTTGGAGCTGGCAACCCTAGGTCCAAGTCGAGCGGCCTCTGAGCCACTGCTGTCACCTAAGGGGCCACTTGGCTTGGCTTGCTCCTGGCTGCCAGTAGTCCTCCGGTGCAGTGGCCCTCCAGGAAATTTCCTGGCAAGCCAAAAGGCCAATCCACTCCTGAGGTAACTACATTTCTAAGTCTTAGGGAGAACAGAATCCTGTTTCTGTTTTGGGATGCACAAATCCTCTCAGCATTTTTGGGTGGAATGAATAGTGATTCTTCATTTAGCTCAGTTCCCCCTTGCTGTTTGACCTTTAGAGCCATCCAGTTATTTCCCGGAGGACAAACGTTTTGGAGCGATGGAGGAGACAGGTGAACGTGCCCTGCGTTATACAGTGAGTGACTCCCTGCTTCTGACGAAGAGAACTGTGATTCTCGAAAGCTTATGCTACAATAAAGTTGGTTAGTCTTAAAGGTGCTACTGGACTCTTTTTGATCCTGCTTTCTGTGTAAGGTACTTTTTGGGGACAGTGACATAAGAAATGTAGGTTGGGGCCTGTGGGGATTTTCTGCTTATATCAGTGCTTTCCTTTGTGTTGTTGTGATCCTGGGCCTGTAGGCCTCAAGGAAGCCTCTCTCCACAAAGGCCTGTCCTGGTTGGAAAATTCCTCGAGATTTGGGGGGTGGATCCTGGGGAGGGCAAGGATTGGGGAGGAACCTCAGCAGGGTATTCTTTATTTGTTTATTTATGCCATTTATAGTCTGCCTTTCTCCCTGTGACTCAAGGCAGATTACATAGTGTGAGATTAGTACAGTCAATATCAAGGTCATTTCAATAAACAATGCCATAGGGTAAATAAATGCAAGTTTACAAAGACATAACATTAGTGAAAATCCAATACAGAGTTGAAGAAATGCTGAAACTGAGCACAAGCAGTTCTAGGACTGACATTAGACAACATAGAACTACCCAGTAGGATCATGCTTAAAAGCAACAGATAGGATGTAAGGCAACATAGTGGTGAAGTCTATGGTCCCCGACTCTTTAGTGAAGCATCTCTTTGAGACCAGGGTTTGGCTCCTCTGCAGAGGGGACGTGTGCACAGGGTCTTCTAGGGGAAAGAATGCTTGAAGCACTGAGATTGCAGCATGTGAATACCTCTGAATATGCCTGTGTATAAAAGATATCCCGGCTAGAGGATTCTGCCATAGAGCGTCTGTCAGTCTGTAGGACTTGGGATCTGTCATTGTCATCAGTCTAATGCTTTGCTTTTTGCTTATTCTTTCTAGTGTTTTTCGTAACGGGGACTTGCTCAGCCCTCCTTTCCGCCTGAGCCTTACTAAGAGTACCCTGCAGCAATGGAACTCTGTCTTAAGCCTGTCGTCGAAGAAGGCAAACCTGCACAGTGGAGCTGTCCGAAAGTGTGTTGTCTGAGTAAATGCGCCCAACTCCCTTTTCTGCCTAGTTTTAAAAAGGCAGAAGTTCTGCCTAGTTTTAAAATTATTCCTGTCCATGGGCTGTGGACTGCCTCATGCTCAGAGTGTTTCTGGGAATAGCTTGAAGGTGCCTCCATGTGGAGGCTCTTGGCATATTAAAGCCCTGGTGGCAGTGTGTGTTCTGGCACTGTGGTAGGGCTCTCTTCCAAGAAGTGTGGGCATCACCCAATTGTTCCTCTGAGTCTGTGCTGTTGACAGGGGATTAGTCAACCACCTCAGGTATTGCTGATGAACACATGACAGATCAGCGCTTACAGATGTATACCAGTTTAACTATCCTGGTGTTTCCTCCAATGAATCTTGGGAACTGTACTTTGGCAAAGGTGCTGAGAATTCTGCTCGAGATCCCCTTGGCAGAATTAACTCCCAAGGTTCCACAGGGAGAGGGAATTACGATTAAACCAGTTTATGTCTGTGGTATCAATATCCTCTATTTATCTCTTTATAGTATTTCCATTCCCCCCCCCCACAGGTCTTTATTATTTTAAAATGAAGGCATGCGGTTTATTTAGAAAGACTGTTAGCACTTCAAAATTTGAAATATTTGCAACTGTTATGAAAATCCAGATGAAGTGACAGTCAAGCAAAGTGAAATTCTGATTTAGTAGAGTGTTGACATTCTGAGTGTATGCTTGTGCCATGATGTCTCCTTCGGACACTAACAGTATTTACGATGTCATCATGACACAATCTTGTATCTCAACTCCTGAACCTATTTCCAAGATGCAAAATACAGTCATACTAATATGATACTTAACCCAAGTACAGAAGTCACAATGACATTTAGTATGTTTACAATTAGTATGTAATTAATTTCCTTCTCCACCATTCAGGGGGGTAGATTGTAAAGTGAGGCCTCTTGCAAGCAGAATTTCTGAGTCATTTCAGATCTATGGCGACCTTTCAAAGATGGGACTTACTTTTGACACTGCATATCATTTTCCATCATTCATTGTTTCCCCCAAAACCACCTTCTCCCACTTTGTCTCTGCCAGGCTCTGCCGGCTGAATGGTGATGCCGTTTCTTGTGGTGAAGAACTGATGAGTGGGGGCTACTACGTAGCAGTGGGGACAGAGAAGTACAAGAACCTGCCCTATGTGGAGCTGCTGGTGCCCCAAAAGGTCGTGCATCGGTCCTTTCGGTGGGTGAAAGAGACTATCATAGAATCAGAGGGGTACTACAGACCATCTACACTAACCCCTGCCCAGTGTGGGAACAGCCTGAAGCACCCCTGACAAGTATTCATCTAGCTGCTCCTTGAAGACTGTCAGTGAGGGGGAACCCACCCCATCCTCAGGCAGCTGATTCTCTGCTGGTGGTTGTGTTTGCCACGTGCATTTCTGTAGTCCCACTGTCTCTTGTTTAGAATAATCCCTTGGAATAAATAAAATTGGGGGGGGGGGGAAGAGAATGCACTACTACCCGTCTCTCCAGTTTCTTTTTCTCTAGCAATGTCTACCTTGTGCATTTGCTGTCTCTTTGCTTTTAGGAACTACCCCAGTAACAGGAGGAGGAATTGCAATCAAGAAGTAAGTGCATTTGTAGGGGAGGGGGGGGGGATCACATTCTTAGAAATAATATTAATTCAGGATTACACCTGTAATAGGTGGTGAGGGGGCAGTGCATCCAGAAGGCATCTTATCCGCTGCTGGCTAGGCGTTGACTTCCTCATGTTAGATTTTTTTTCCTAGATAGGATGATTGTTGCCAATCATTTCCCCACCTTTCCCCACCAAAGGTGGATGCTGGCTTCTGAATGGTTGTGGGAACTAGGTTGCTGTGGAGGGCAGAGAATGGCCATTCTTTAATCTTTTGGGGGAGCCTGGCGTGCTGTCAATGGGAATTGTCTTGTTGGGGATGTGTTGAATAGATCTTGCTGATCGCTGAAAAGAAGTGGCTGAGGCCAACAAATGTGTCACATACCCTTATGGAAACCCTTTCTTGTCCTGTTCTCAGTTTGGCAAACTCCACTTGGCTTCTCAAGATGGTGCCAGTGACTCAGCGCTTCTTGAAACGCCAAAGCAGGTAACAGCTGAGGGCACTCCTGGATTTAAGGATGAAAAACAGGCCTGCATTCAAAAGTTTCTTTGGAGGCTTATGGAATAATTGTTCATGTAGATCTAAGTTTTTGCATATGCAGCTGGTTTTCTAAAAAAAAAAAACCGGAAGTCTTTATGCAATACAATATTATCCTTGCAAATTAGTTTGGATGTTAACAAGAGAAACCTTTCAAGGTTGGGGAACTTTAAAAATCTGTTTTAGCTCAAATCATTAAAAACATTTAAAAACATATTTCCTTTTTCCAAAGGATGGGATATAAATGCAACTGTGTAACATCCATATCAGTGCTGGAAATTTAGGATTACTATTATTTAGTGCATTTTTAGCCCTATTCCTCCTAAGATCCTCAAGGTGGCATACATGACTCTCCTTGCCCATTTTATCCTCTCAGCAAGAGAGCCTGAGAAGGAGTGACTGGCCCATGGACACCTGGTAAAGTTTCATGGCAGGCAGGGATTTGAACCCGAGTCTCCCTGGTCCTAGTCCACCTCCTTAACCACTATACAAACTTACTACAAGATGCTCATGAAGCTAAGTATACTCATTTTCTAAGCAGCTGGTGTCATGTTTACTATAAGGGGGTACCTGTCAAAGATGGCTGTATCCACAAGCTGCCTTGAGTGGGAGGTCCAAAGCAAAACACTCAAAACTGGGAGAGTCCTCAATTCCAAGGTAATTCTTCACTGCCTCCAGCCTCTCTGACTAAACCCTCAGCTGTGGATCCAAGAGGCAAGCTCCCTAGCCCTACCAGATTTTAACCAAGATGTCAGCCCTGCAGAGTAGGTCACCTGCACACTGAGTTCTAAAATAATTATTTAGGTATCTGGTACTGGATTAAGATTGAAGCTTTCAAATCCCCAAAGAACACACAAACAAATTTATTAACAGAAGTGCAACAGGATAGAGACAATGTGCGAACAGAGAGGAAAACAACAGAACTAGCTAGTCCTTCCTAGCACACTAACTGATTTTCAGTCTCCCAGCCCAAGATTACTTTTCAGGCTAAAACAAGAGAGCCCAAAGGGTTCCAAAGTCTCAGGATCCAAAGATCCTGGGCTGGCACCAATCGAGGTAAGCCGGTCCAGAGCACAAAAGCAGGTAACAGAAATCCTTCAGCAACCATACAGATTCCAAAAGCAATAGGGTGCGAGCGAGCATGAGATCCCTTGTTTTATCTAAAACTGTAGCAACTGGCCTGATCCCGATTGCCACTCAAGGACAGTGCACATACTCTCACCCAAGGTCCTTTGCTAGAATAATACAATGCTGTGCAAGACCTTGAAGCTATGACCTTATTGCACTGGTGTAGTTCAGTCCCAGCTCTGAAACTACAGGGTGATGATGACTTTACAAACTTCTGTTGGAGCCCAAGCCCAAACTGAACCAAGAAACAGACTGGGACAAGTCAGTTTCTTGACAGTACCTACTATGTTCCAAGATCCTTTCAGCACTTAAGCATCCAGTGGGAAAAGAAAGTTACTGGTGAATCTTCTACATCTGTACTGGTTGTCCTTGAAGCTGCCCTGCTTCTGTCTCAAACCTTTCAGCAGGCTCATAAATGATTTTGACTCACCTTGCAGCTTGGTTGGTGTAAAGTGCCTCCCTGTGCAAGTGAGCTAGGGGCTCACAGACGTCAGCTCTGGTGACTTGTGTGGTCTTGAAGGTATGCACAGGAGCACTGCCACAGTGGACAGTGTTGAGTCCTAGCTCACACGTGACGGAGCTTATATAACAAGCCCTCAATGAAACTGGCCCCAAGCAATACCTGACTTGACCTCTGTTTTCCTTGAATGGGATTTTCAGCTGGATCCCCGGAGGGTGCAGTCTACAGGAGTTGTAGTGAAAGAGAGAGCTCCAAGCCCTTATCCAGCAGTGCATGAAAAAGCCAGGAAATATCTACACAGTGAGGAGGAGGGACAGAAGAGTATCATTCATACAAAGCCAGTCCTTGTTCGGCAGATCAGCCAGAACTTTCGTCAGTGGTCTGATGAAGGTAAAAAAGATGTTTGCTTTAAGATTCTTAGGAACTATATAAGGCAGCAGTATTGGTGGAGGACTGTGGAGTTCCTTGGGAGATCATAGGATGAAGATGCTTGGTTTATACAAGGGGGGTAAGCCCTCATCAGAAGTATCCCACAAGTAGGAGTATTCATAACTATGACAAGGGAGACAGAAACTGGATTCATTGTGAAATAGAGTAAGGCCACTGTTTTAAGCATAAAGGTCTGAATTTTCCTCTGCTAACTCAGATAGGCAATTAGGAATAACAACTTTTAGAACAGAGGGTGACGCTCCTAAACAAGTCTGAGTGCTCAGCTCATGGGATTCTAGCGTGCCCCTGACCTGGATGGCCCAGGCTAGCAGGATCTGCCCTGGTTAGTATTTGGATGGGAGACCAGCAAGGAAGTCCAGGAAATCACAAATCACCTTTCTGGCTTTAAAAATCCAACAGGGTTTTTGCCCTGACCTGAATGGCCCAGGCTAGCCCAACCTTGTCAGATCTTGGAAGCTAAGCATGGTTAGCCCTGGCTAGTATTTAGATGGGAGACCCCCAAGGAAGCCCAGGCTTGCTGTGCAGAGGTGACTATGGCCAATCACCTGTTTGTCTCTTGCTTTGAAAACCCAATGAAGCTGCCATCCGTTGACCACAACTTGATAGCACTTTACACACACCTTCTAGTGGGACAATCCCATTTTTTTCAAGCAATGGTATGAACAAGAATGCTCATAAAATGTTTTTATTTATCTTCAGAAGAAGGAAGTGTTTATAAAATGAAAGGATCAAGAAAAGAAATGCAGGGTGCCCAGGAAGTCGGGGAGGATGAAGACACACAGGTGGAATTACCTGTTGACCAGGTATGCAGGGTCCATTTGGGTCTGATCAGAATCTTCTGGGATTTTTAAAAAATAAGCACTTTGGTACCAGAAAGAAGTAACTGGACTCTGGTGAATGTTAAAAGCTTCCTCAGAGACACCTGGGCTGGAGCAGTTGCTGCTCAAATATTTCCTGAAGTTGGGTGGTACTTTTAAATCGTATTCTGGACCCCTGTTGGATTGCTCGCTGAGGGGACTGCCCTCTTGCTGCAGGTGCTGCCACTGTAGCAACAGGACTGCAGTGGATTGTGCCCAGTGTATTTTGAATTAACGACTCTTTCTCATCATGGTAAACAATGAACGACTTCAAACGTTGAGATGTCTAGGAGTGGGCAGGCCCATGTGTCTCTGAACATGATGATTTATGTCATTCTTCCTAAATTCATTGAAGCTGAAACAGGTATTCTCAAACGTTAACTGCCTTTTGAACAAGGTGGTTACAGGATACTTTCCCCTGTTTTTAGAAATTAACGGCTGCTTCTTCAAGACCCTAGGATGTGGCTGTTTCCTGAGATTTCTGTATGTTTTTTCCCCCTCAGAGAGTCGCAGAGATGGTGGAAGAGGATGCTATGCTGAAAACTAAAAAATGGCACCCTAACAAGGTAACGAACCTTGGTGACATCTAGATTGGGCTACTACAATATGCTCTACCTAGGGCTGTCCTTGCATACTGTTCAGAATCTTCAGTTGATAGAGCACTGCAGCCAAAATGCTGACGAGTCGGTTGTAGGGACTCGTTATATCACTCGTGTCTTGGTCCATTTGCACCAGCTTCCAATTTGTTTCTGTGCCCAATACAAGGTGCTGTTATTGACCTTTAAAGTCCTATATGGATTGTGACCAGCATACCTTAAGGACCGCCTTCTCTCATATGTATCTACCTGTTCACTCTGGTCGTATTTGGAGGCCCTGATTCAGGTGCCCCCGCCATATAAGGCTAGGTGGGTGGCAACCCAAGAAAGGCCTTTAGAACTCCCTCCCCATAGAGATTTGTCTCTCACCCTCCACTGCTGTTATTCCCCAGCAAGTAAAGACTTTTTTGTTTTGTCTGGCATACCCCCAAATAACTGCTATCGGTCCTCCTCCCTGTTCTTTATGTTGAGTGTTCATGTGGCTGTATTTATTGAATTGTTAAATTTCATTGTTTTAAAATGTCATTGTAAATTGTTGTTAGTGTTTTAATGTTTGCCATGTTGGGGACCCTGTTTTGGGTGGAAAGGTGGCATATAAATGTTAGCGTTTTAATGTTTGCCACGTTGGGGACCCTGTTTTAGGTGGAAAGGTGGCATATAAATGTTGTTAGCGTTTTAATGTTTGCCACCTTGGGGACCCAATTTTGGGTGGTGGCGTATAAATGTTTTAAATAAATAAATGTTCACCAGAAATAACAAATGTGGTGAATAACTTCAGCTCACGGCAGAGTTTATTCTAGAAACCTCCTTATTCTAGAAACCTCTAGATGCTGTGACCTCCTCCTGCTTCCCTCCTCCTCTACTGACAGCTCTTCTTAGCCTCCTCCAGCAGTTAAAACCCAGTTCCATCTTCCTTCACAAGTTATCCAAATGATTTATTCTAAAATGTTTGGAGTTAATTCACTATCCCTGTGTATCTTTCTAAGAATGTCCCCATGAAACAAAAGGGGAAAGTGCAGAAGGCAAGGATTCAGCGTGGTGCCGGTGACTCGGGGGACGAAACTCCATGACGGCCTGGCTTCCGCTCAGTTCTGGGAAACTCTGCTGGATATGAGAAACGACTGAGGGGAGAGAGACCCCAACATGTTTTCTTCTGGATTTCTGCTGACCTTGTCTAGATCCCTTACAGATTTTCTTAAATAAATTTATAAAACCAGAATGCGGTTGCTAATTCTGATTGAAATGAAGGCCTGGTGGCCACAGTTCCAGAGTGGTTTTGAAAAGGGAGAAAACGGGCCCAAACACAGCCTTTTTGAGGTGACTTTTGTCAAATTTGACCACAAACATACACAAGTGCAGTAGGAAATAAATAGAACACCAACATGTTCCATGCCACACCTGACTACAAAGAGTTTTTCTTCCATTCCTTTCTCCCCTTGTCTTCCTGATTTCCTCACTGACAGGAACACCCCAGTCAAATCTCAGCTCCTCCAGGGCTCTATGCAAGTAAGACAAAGGCTCTAAGAAGCATCAGGAAAGGAGTAACTCTATATGTTCCCACCAGGCTTTGGAAGTTCTGATGTGCATGAACTCCTGCAAGCTCCTCCACTGCAGAGCTTCCTGTCCCTTGGCCATAGTTACTGGTGTCTCTGGCACCTTCTCCTCATGGTTTCTCATTCACAGACTCAGCTATGCAAAGACCAACTCCCAAGACAGTCAGCAGCATCCCCAGGGCAGCACCTAGTGAAACACAACAAGTGCGAAATAAGCCTGGATCCTGAATGTGCTCATTGCTCAAGGTCAGGGTATTGAGTATTCAGAAAATAAGACTTTTGTCTAATTTATATTTATATAGACATCCCCACCTTGATAAGACTGCGTATATTCCTGGTACACGAATACTGAGAACAGCTGATCCGGGGGGGGGGGCGGATGTTTGGCATGCTCAAGCTTATAGAATCAGGGAGGGGAGAGGATTACCCCCTCAAACTCTCTCCCTCCCACTTTACAGGTTTCTTGTGGTTTCTATTCAACAGGATTTATTCATAGAAACTAGAAAAAAACATTTTCCCCACGAGCAAATCTTGTATCTAACCTATAGCAAAATGTAGACGAATGCTGTTTGGTCAAAAGGCAAGACCTACGTGAACTGCCAATGTCTTCTCCAAG
This sequence comes from Eublepharis macularius, assembly GCF_028583425.1. NCBI lineage: Eukaryota > Metazoa > Chordata > Lepidosauria > Squamata > Eublepharidae > Eublepharis > Eublepharis macularius. The sequence continues at coordinate 37,169,527 of NC_072804.1, read as the reverse complement.
CATCTTCCCAGTTGCCACCGTGAAGATCAAAGCCAAAGAATTGCAGAGAGGCACAACCAAGGTCAGTTCTGAAATGGATCCAATTTTTTTTAGAAGTCAACAAGAGAGGAAGCAGAGCAAGAAAAGCTTCTTGCAATTCTGGGGAGAATCTATCGGAAGAAAAAAGTAGCCATGCTGCAGTGGGAATACTGCCAGTTTGGCTCAGGTAAATAAGGTGAGCCACATGCTATAGGATGCAGGGGGAATATGATCAGCAGCTCAGACAAAGCAATTATAATGAGACTTGGGGACAAGGAGCTAAATTCACCCACTTACCTGTCCCAGTTTGAGCCATGCAGCTGTTAAGTTTTGACAAGAATATTCTTGAGACATCAAGATTTGGATAGCTACAAATGTCAGGAGCTTACATGGTAAGAGCTAGGGTTGTGTAGTGGTTAGAGTATCAGACTAGGATCTGGGAGAACAGGTTCGAATCCCCGCTCTGCCACAGAAGTTTGCTGGATGACTGTTAGCCAATCAAACTCAGCCTAACCACCTCTAAGGGTTGTGGTGAGGATAAAATGGAGGAGAGGAGAATTACGTTAAGCTCCCTTGAGTCCTCATTGGTAAGAAAAATGGGGGGGGGATAAATATTGGGATTTAACATAGAACTTTAAAGCGACGATGCACTTTGTATACATCAATGTGGTGTAGTCCTCGCAACAACTTTATAAGATATTGCAAGGGCTACACCACTTTAAACAGAGGGATTGTAGCTCAGTAGTAGAGAATCTGTTTTCCATGCAAAAAGTTCCAGGTTGAATCCACAGCATCTTGACTTAAAGGATGAAGAAGCCGGTGATGTGAATGACCCTGCCAGTCATAGACAATACCAGCTTTGACAGACCAGTATCAGGCAGCTGTGTGTATTACTGTCATTATACAGATGGCGGCTGGCCGTGGCCTTACCAAGGACTATCTAATGAGCTTCCCAATTTGTAGCACAGCTGCTGCTTTGGATGCTTGCTAGAATGGTACCCAAGAACATTCCCAGAAGCTATGGGGCAGCACCCATCCTGGCCATGTGCACTGGAGTTTCTGGGTGGGCCAAACGATTTGTAAATGCTGGAACTATTTTTACCTCTTCCACTTACGTCCCTAAAAAGTGGTAAGGAAGGACTAACCTGTGGAAGCCAAAGCAAGATAGAAGACAAGTGAGCCGCACTGGTTGAGTATAAATGGTATTGCATACTGTAAGAAAAAGTACAGAACATATGGTCAGATTTTCCCATTCCCTGGACTACAGCAGATTTGGGATACTGGGCGATGGGAGACCTAGTCTGGATTTGATTTAAACAGTGGAGGGAGGGAAGGGTTATGCTGACCCATTCTTTTGGCCCCATGCATCTCTGATCCGTGGCTAGCATCCACATAACACTTGTACTACTACAAATACTGACCCAAAGTCTCCTCTAGTTTCCAGCTATTCTAATTCTCCTTGCTGTTTGGAACATGGTTGTCCTTTTTCTCTCCTATGAAAGACACCACTATGCTGAAAACAACATTTGGAGGAAGCAAGGAGTCAAAATCGTGTTGTGAAGAGGTAAACTCCAGATTGGTTGGATACCCCAGTCTGGTGTTTCTTCATCACAGGAGTTAATCCAGCTTTTACCAACAGAAACACAGCAAAGGGATTTTTAAAAATAGGTTTTGCGATATCTAATCCATGAGGACATTTTGTCAGAGTTAGGAAGTAATTAGACTGGCAGCCAAAATCCTATCCATGCATTCTTGTAGAAAAGTTCCAGCTAGTTCAATAGGACTCACTTCAAAGTAAGTACATATAAATGATTGTAAGCCTTAAACCGTGAAGCACCCAGGGCCAGGGGCCTCATCCAGCCTGAATCCTCCTTCCAGCTCCTGTCCACACAGCTGCATCCTTTCTGTAGGGTTAGACCAATCTGCTTGGTTCAGATAGGAAATGTTCCTTCTGGCCGCCTCCTTGGCCAGGAATGGCATCTTTCAAACGTCCAGGAAATGTTGTACTCTCCAGCTCACAAATCTCCATGCCTGACCGTCTATTGCACTTTGCCTGTTGCCAGCTATTGCCTCCCTTACCAGATAGCCTCTCAAGGAGACCTTTAACCTAGAAGAGTCTTTGGCACCATAAGAAGCTAGTAATGGTTGGTCTTCCTCCTGGCTGCTCCTCTTTTGCTGCTGCCATCACACCTGGCTCTATGCACAGATTTGCCAATGGGTTCCTGCCTTCCATACTCTTTGTCTTCTCTAGGGCTGTGCCCCCTACTCTGGGCAACTTTGAAACACTAGGTGGAAGAGTTTTGGGGAAGCATTTTGTACCTTGTAATTGAGACAAAGGAATTTCATTTCTGCCAGCAGTTGTAGTGCCCAGTTGTCCTTCTTCACTCGTTCCAGCCCTTCAGTTCCTGTTTTCAAAAATGGGTTGGTTCCTCCCCAAAGAGCGGCCACCAAGACCAGAGCTGCAATTTCACCTGCAAGACAACCCTCAAATCATGTCGAAGCAACTTTCTAAGAATTTTTCAGAATACATTGGGGAAATGTAAAAGAGGGTGGTTGAAAAGTGGTTACAGTTGTTCCCACAGCCCAAGTGTGGATTCTAATATGTGTTGCACTGCAATCCTGTGTGTGCTTATTTGGATGTAAGCCCCCTTCAGCTCAACAGAGAATACTGATGATGAGTAAATATGAATTATGTTGGCCAGTCACTGTTTTAGCCTAGCCACCTAACTGGATTGCTGTGAGCAGGGATGTGAAAGCCTAGGGAAAACAGGAGAAAAACAACGCATCATCTCTTGACTTTTTAAAAATATATCTAGTGGAAAACCTGGAACTTTGGGAAGTATTCAAAAAAATTACAGAATATTTTGCTTTGGAATGAATGTAACCTTGTCTACAATTAATATGCGATATGTATAATGATTCTTTATTAAAGGGTTCAGTGTTCCTACAAAACTGAATTTGCTATCTAAATAGGTTGATATTCTATTGTGATGGCACAAGAATGTTTCTTTGCAAACAGTGCACTTTTTTACAATAAAATTTGCTTTCCAATTTCCATCCCCCATATCAAACTCTGTTTGCAAAAAGGCAGACGTGTGCTAAGATAGGATACATCAGTTTGCTGCTCCTTTTCAGGTATTATATATCTATAATTTTGCTTGTGTAAAACAAAGGTACTTCTAAATTCCCTAAATATGCCCAACAGTGACATTTCATATGCTGTTATAAATGATGCCGCTGGCGTTGTTAAAGCAGCAAAGTAAGTTTCGTTTTGATAGGAAAGTATCACCCCGCCAATATTTCACTCATCACTTCACAATTTCCAGGCATTTTACATCTTTATTTATGAGGGAAGAATCACATAGTGAAACTTGAGTTGCGGAGATCAGGGTTTGGGAAGGGAAGACCCACTCAGCGAGCGCCTCCTGCCCCTACTCCTCCCGAGCACCGGAGGTTGGTCTCTCACCCAGCGACGCCATGAAGGGAACGACTAGAGCCACTCAGAACAGCCAAAGTCGTCATTCGAGTGGAGGAACACGACCCGTCGCTCTATCTACTCCTTCTCTATAGTCTTATCATTTTTCTGTCTTTATGTCTGGCAAGCCGAGTACGGAAAGCGTCGAAAGCCGGAGGAAGTCAGATCATTTCAGGTTTCGAATTGGCCTCACGAGGCACTGTAACCATAGAGCTCAGCTATGAAACGACTAGAGCAACCACGCCTTGCTGGCCCCTCCATTCTTAAGCCCACCCGGCTTTTCTCTTTCACGCGCAGAGGCTTCCTGCACCATACAAAAGGGCTGCCATAAAGAAGCAGCTTCGACAAAGAGCTGCTGCTCGTTATTGCCGGAAGTTGAAATCTCCTGTTATGCCACGCGGGCCACACCCTGTTGCTTCCCAGGTCGGAAACAGGAAGTGAGGTCTTTTCCTATCCTGCACTTTCCCAGTGCGAACCCGGAAGTGAATCCTTCTTCCTCTCGCGTGTTGTCGCCGCTGCCGCCGGCGCTTCTTAGCCGCAGCAATGGTGAGTTTGAGGCCCCGTCGGCCTTCCTGCTTGCGCGGTCAGTCAGCTGAACGGTTGTCCATCCCTACCTACGCGGGGATTGGAAGCCTTATGGAATTACAACCAATCTCCAGGCCACAGAGATCAGTTCCATGGGAGCAAACGGCAGCTTCAGAGGGTGGTGTCCGTGGTACCTCATTCCTACTGAGCAGCCTTCTGTTTCACCCCCAAATTTCCAGGATTTTCCTGCGCAAGAGCTGGCAACCCTAGCAGGAACGGGGTTGCTTTGCCTTTGTAGAAAGAGCAGTACTGCCCAACAAGGTTGTCGGTTCCCTCCACATCAGAATAAGTAATGTATCTGCCTAACGAAGGGGCGAATGCTGCAGTCCTAAGAAGAATTGCTTCTAAGTCCTCTGAAATCTGCTTAGGTTTGTGCTGTAAGACGCAATGGAGAATGGAGGATAACAGTTCCTCGTACCATGCCATGCAGCTCACTGCTGGATTTAGTCCTGTCAATCTCTCAGCCTAATGTACCTCATGAGGGTAAAATGGAGAAGAGAACCATGTAACAGGGTCCCTGTCTGCAGGGTCTCTGTAGTACACCCCATCCTTAGTAACTGAATAGGTGATACATACTTGTTTCGTGAGTGACTTAAATGGGTTAACGTTTCCTTTTCCAACAAAGTGCTTTCTAATCTTGCTTGTTTAATTTGTCTTTCTTCAGAAACCTATCCTGCTTCAGGGTCATGAGAGATCAATTACTCAGATCAAATATAACAGGGAAGGTGACCTGTTGTTTACAGTGGCCAAAGATCCGGTATGTTTTCTTGAATTTTTGTTCTGTGCTTTTCAAACCAAAGTAATATCCTACTGTTATCTGAAGAATGCAAATAATGAACTGAAGGGGCTATACATACACAGATTCACACTCTGGTGGAGAGTGTAGCTAAGAGTGCATTTGGTTATCTCCACTAAACTAGCAACACCCTTTCCTGGAAAATGTACATTTGGCCATCAACATTTGGCATCTGGTTGGTATTGATGAGGGGAAAAGATGGCCAACCTGCATTGCAACAGCCATCTACTTAGCTCTGACTGTAATTCAAAACACTGAAATTGATTTAAAGTCCTCCATAGCCTAGTGCCTAAATATCTCCAAACATATCATTCTCTGTGCAATCCCTTCTTTAAATCTGCTTAGTAGGCAGATTACTATTTGCTAGATTTTGTCTTTGTGTGTGTAACTATGACACTTCTGTCTACCAGATTGTCAATGTTTGGTACTCTGTCAATGGTGAGAGGCTTGGGACGTATAACGGACATACTGGAGCTGTCTGGTGTGTTGACGCTGACTGTATCCTTTGGATTAAAAAATGAGAATGTTGTGTAATTTTTCACAAATGTGGTTGAGAGGCTGTTTATTTTAGAGGCAGCACTGCAAGTGTGACTAGACTAAGCTACTCAGTTTGAGCAGTTTGGGAGAGAAATTTAGTCTGTAGCAGCAAAGCAACGAGAACAGCCATAACATTTTGCATTTATAGATCAGAACCCACTTCATTGGGTTGGCTGAGAGGTGGTGAGAGTACAGTGATAGTAAAACTGAGTTATTAAATAGGTAAGAATATTTTCACAGGATATCTAGTTGGTTTGAAGGCACTTTTATTAAGACAACCCTTGACCTGGCACACATTAATAGAAAAGGTGTTTCTGTCACATGTACTCATGTATTCCTTGCTTATTCTACATTTCCTCCTTAAAAGCGCAAGGCATATTATATTTCATCCTCACAATAATCCTGAGATTGGCCCAAAATCATCCAGTTCAGGTCTCCAATCCTAGTGATTGAAAGTGCTATCAAGTTGCAGCCAGCATGCCGACCCCCATAGGGTTTTCAAAGCAAGAGACAAGCAGAGATTGTTTGTTATTCCTTGTCTTTGCATAATGATCCTGGACTTCTTTGGTGATCTCCCAGCCAAGTACTAACCAGGGCTGACCCTGCTTAGTTTACAAGATCAGACAAGATTGGGTTAGCTTGGGCCATTTAGGACAGGTCAGTTCTACTACAGCTCTCTAACCATTACACCACACTGACAGCAAAAAAAAACCCTTATCCCTTTGGTGCCATGTTTTGAAATGGATTCTGAACATGGCATCACATTTCTGGATCTTAAAACTTCCGCATTGCTTACATATATCTGTATGTTTGTATGAACTCTGTGATCCCCTGTGGAAAGTTATCTGCATTTACTTTTTTGAGTTCCTTCACTGCTCCTTCAGGGGACACGAGGCACGTGCTGACTGGTTCTGCAGACAACAGCTGTCGTCTCTGGGACTGTGAAACAGGTAGAAATTAAAAACAACAGGTTGCATGGAAATGGGAAGGTACATTTGAGAGTAGCTGTAAGCAATGGATGATGGTGTGTGTGTGTATATGTGGGGAGGTTCCTGGGGTTAACTGGAAACCAGCGCCACAGAGCATAAGATTTACCCTTATGAGTTTTAATTAGTTTGATACCCCTCCTGGATGTATGTGTTCCAACTGCAGAACTAACAGGGCGATTAGGTAAGTTACTGTATTCGGATCGCCTCTGTAACTGTGCAACTTGTGCAGTGGAGACACTGAGCCATCTCTTACTATCCTATCAGCAGTGGGCAGCTCCCAGATCTCTCTGGATAACCCTGGGTCTGCTCAGATATCAGCTGCCTGTTGAACCTTGGGTGATATCCCTACTGCTGGCAGACTCTGACCCAGGAATAACTTGCTCTGTGACGGAATTTCTGACAATGGTGATCTCTTTAAAATGTCAAAGGAACAGATTGTGTTAATTATAAATGAAAGTGGGTACATTCACTGGATTTGCAAATGGGCTGTCAGATACAATTAATTCACAAGTCTAGTGATTTTAGTATTAGAATAAATTTTATCTTTATTAGATTTTATCCACCTTTTATTACCTATTTTATACTATATATATTTATTGAGATATTTTACTCTGAATATTTTATTCTGTTTGGGAATGGATGTTTTAATGATTCTATGATGACTTAAATTTTAATGGATGTAACTGTGTAATTTAGCTTAAGACCTGTGGTCAATTGAGCTTGTAAATAAAAGGAAAGGATAAGCAGTTAACCATATTTAAAACAGGATCTTGCAACTGGGCTATCGGCTTTGGGATTTGGTGTGATGCCTTTAAAAAACAAATCCTGTGTTTGCTAAACTCCTATCTGCACTTTCTTCTTGCGGCCCAAAGTGCCTTATGGAGTGTTCCCAGGGCCTCCTCTGCTTAGCTTCTGCATGAACTTTTAGGTCATTCTCTGAGCTCTGCAGCAATTCTGGGCTTTCACAAAGCACAGCATCAGCTATTGGTACAGCTGAATGTCTTTTTTATCAGTTTCCTTTGTTTTTCTGCCTCCTTTCCTCCACCCTATGCCTTTCTCCTTTCATTTTCTTCATCATGTGAGCATTTAGATACACTGTTGATGTGCTTCTGTTTGGGAAGTGCTGGGCTTGTTTTTGAATAAACCTGTGTAAGACTTGTACTGCCAACCTCGGGGCTATTCTCTGGTGTTGAGTGAAGGGCTGTAGGCTTTGTGTGGTCCTGGCAGTCAGTCTTCAGCATCTCGAGTTAAGAGGATATGACAAGGAGAGCATGACTCTTAACCTGATAACCTGGTCTTTAAGGTGCTATTGGCCTTGAATCTTGCTGTTCTGCTCCAGGTCAACCCAGCTACCCACCTGAAGCTATTCAGTTAAGAGGTTGTCAGGGAGCTGGGCAGGGAAAGAACGATCCCTGCTTCGGCCTTGGTGAGCGGCTGCCTGGCGGCAGAGGAAACTGTGCTGGGCTAGCCAGATTCTGCAGAAGGCAACTTCCCACTTTCTGAGCTGGCTTTCTCTATCGTATCCTCTGCCTAGGCAAGCAGCTGGCCCTTGTCCAAACCAACTCCGCCGTCCGAACCTGTGGCTTTGACTTTGGAGGGAATATCATCATGTTTTCCACAGACAAACAAATGGGCTACCAGTGTTTCGTCAGCTTCTTTGACCTGCGGGACTCCAGCCAGATCGGTGAGACCTCTGGGTGAAGGAGCAGGGATTGGGGTGGGCAACTTTTCAGACCTGTCATTGATTTTTTAATTATTTTTTTTACTTCCCGTTTGGAAGGAAAATGCAAGGTGGTTTAAAAATAGAAATCTGACACTCAAAAGGGAGAAAGCAGGTCAAAGGAAGAGGCCTTGCTGCCTATCTCCCTCTACGGCAACAGGGCTGGCTGCTGATGGAGACCTAGCTACTAGCCGAGATGGAGAAGGGAGTTTTGCTCTCTCACTCTCCTGCAAATTTGCCAAGTGGCTGGTCTGAGAGGAAGGCAGACGGGTGGAAAGTGCCTCCTGCACTTTCTCGCTCCCTACATGACAGAGGTCTATAGAATTATGCATAGTATGGACAGAGTGAACAGGGAGAAGCCTTTCTCCCTCTCTCATACTAGAACTCGGTGTCATCCACTGAAACGGAGGAGTGGAAGATTCAAGACAGACAAAAGGAAGTGCTTCTTTACTCAGTACAGTTAATATGTGGAACTCACTGTAGTGATGGCTGCCAACTTGGAAGGCTTTAAAGGGGAGGGGACAAATTCATGGAAGACACAGCTATCAGTAGCTACTAGCAATGATGCGGGTCTACTCTCTCCTGTGCCAGAGGCACTGTTCCACTTTGTATCAGCTGCAGTGGAGCAAGAGTAGAAGGATGCTGTTGCTGCCATCTTGCTTGTGAGCTTCCTAGAGGCAGCTGCTCAGCCATTGTGAGAACAGAATGCTGGGCTGGATTGGTCTTCGGTCTGATCCAGCATAGCTGTTCTTACATTCTCCTGAGCTGTAGAGCGGCCGGCCACTGATGAAGTCCAAGAGCAGACTGGTTTTTCAGAATCAGCCTTCTGTTTCCCCCCAGAGAACAACGAGCCGTATATGAAGATACCATGCAGTGAAACCAAAATCACCAGCGCTGTGTGGGGGCCTCTTGGGGAATTCATCATCGTGGGGCATGAAAATGGAGAACTAAACCAATTCAGTGCAAAGGTTAGTGAGTGCAGGGAATGTTGTGCTGGGGCAGATCCCCCAAAACCATCTACCGTCAGCTGGCAAGATTAAAATTTGTCTCTGGAGAAGAGGGCTGGTTGGTTGTGTTGTTTTGGCAATATACTGCACGATTCTAATCTTTACTCTCAAAACAGCCATATGAGGTAAATTAAGAGGAAAGGTAGAGATTTTCTCAAGGCCAGTGAATTTCATGGGTGAATAGGGATTTTGATGGACTACACGTGTACACACCCACCACTAGCCATTGGCCTACCTGAAACACTTGTGTTATCTAATAATAATATTTGATTTATATACCACCCTTCAGAACAACTTAACGTCCACTCAGAGCTCTTTACAGAGTATGTTGTTGTTATCCCCACAACAATAATCACCTTGTGAGGTGGGTGGGGCTGAGAGAGCTCCTAGAAGCTGTGACTGGCCCAAGGTCACCCAGCTGGCTTCAAGTGGCGGAGCGGGGAATCAAACCTGGCTCTCCGGATTAGAGTCCCGCGCTCTTAACCACTACAGCAAACAGGCTCTAGAGCAAGGGGTGTGCTTGCGAGCCGATGTCATATGGATGCTTTCAGTGTCAGCAGGAAGCTCCTTGTTTCCCTCTGCCATATGGGGCTGCTAACGCCCGCTTTATAGGGCTTTCGTAAAGCATACTTGAGTGTGTGTGTGTGTGTGGAACGCTTCAAACATGGTAAGTGCTGCGTTTATTAATAACGTTTGAGGGGATGTGTTCCCTCTTTTCCTGTGTTCTAGTGTCACCATCTCTTTCCTCTTTCTCTGTAGTCAGGGGAGATCCTTGTGAATGTCAAGGAGCACACCAAACAGATCAATGACATCCAGACTTCCCGGGACATGACCATGTTCATCACAGCTTCGAAGGACAACACGGCCAAGGTGCGTCCCTCCCCATCACCCTCCCAAAGAAAGCGTTGTCTTCCCCTGCCCTCATCCTCTTAAGCATCCACAGCCTGGTAGGAGTTTTGGGGGCACGACGTGCATTTTGGCACTGTGGGCAGAACTCAGCAACATCTGTCACTTGGAGTTAAGAATCGTCTCCATGTTCTCAGGTTGTGGTTTTGGCTCATGCTGGGGCATGCAAGAAATAAAAGCCTTAGTCTGTAGCGCACCAACATTTTTCCATGTCCTGCATCTGTTGGGAAGGAGGGATGTGTGCAGGCATCCTGGGGACTGTGCTTTTAATGTGCATCATGAAAATCTGTGCATAAGTGTCATGGCTGGATAACACTCAGATGCAGTCAGTTTGTCTCCTTTAAGAGAGGAGTGTTGTATGCAGCATGGCTGGTTCCAGGTTGGGGTGGGTGGGCAGAGAGTGTCCAGGGGGGCCCATATGCTGTACCAGGCCCCATTCTTGCTTACCTACCACATGCCTATGTATCCTTCCTCCACCCACTTGTAAGCTTTCTCACTTCCTGCACTCACAGCTGTGTGCTCCTTCCCTGATGGTGCTGGGCAGTGGATGCAGCTGGGAGTGCTATTGCCCTCACCGCCAGGAGCACCTCTGCTGGGTGCACCACCACCTGGTTGTGGTAGTGGCAGCAGAGCTTTGGGTCAGCCTACTGTGTTAGGGTGGCTTGTGAGCTGCTGCATCTTTTGCAGCTTTTTGACTCCACGACGCTTGATCACCTGAAGACCTTCCGGACCGAGCGGCCAGTGAACTCAGCCGCACTCTCCCCCATCTTTGATCATGTAAGTCAGTGGGCAAACCTAGCACCATCCCTCCCCTGTGCGCACACCCTTGCGGCTAGTGTCATGCTGTCTCCTGGAAGCTTTTGAAGGATCTTCTCCTGGAGCTGAGATGGAGATTTTCATTCCTCCCATCAGAGCATGATTTGTGTGTGTCTTGCCTTCCTTTGTCACCTCCCAGTTATCTTCATCTGGGCTAGGAAGGTGAAGGGCAAAAATGCAGTTGGGTACTCAAGGGGCAGGGCTGAGAACTGTGTGAGACGAGAGTCTGAGTAGGCTGTGTAATCCCTGTTTCTTAACAGCATGGAGACGCCTGAGATTTGTTGGTTGCTTGGTCTCTTGTGTAGCTACCCTTTTCTGGACCATTCCTTGAGATGGGATGGGCACTGGAGCCTCTGAATCTGTCCCATTTCCTTCCATGGGCAGGTGGCAGTTATTGGGCTGCAGTATCTTGTGCTGTCTTCCTAAACTATACGGTGGGGGGTTGAGTGTGGGTATATGAATGTAAACTATACCAAAGGAGGCTTTTGCTCACATGTGTTTCCCTTTGGTAGGTGGTGTTAGGTGGTGGTCAGGAAGCCATGGATGTGACCACTACTTCCACAAGGATTGGCAAATTTGAGGCCAGGTCAGCACATTTGTCTTGCTTTGTTCTTGAAAGGGGGGGGGTACTTTCACCTGTGATTTCAGCATGCAGTGGGTAGGGCAAGATATTTGGTTGCCCCAAGCAAGGTACCCTCTCCTGGACCTGTTCCACTGCAAGCCATGTGAAACTAGGCCTGCGCAGCAGCTGATTGGTGCCTAGCATGAGCCAGGAGGGGATGCCAGCCATTTTCTGTACAACTGGGAGCAAGCAGAGACCCTGCAGTGCATCGGTGCCCACCCCAAGCAGTCACTTGGGTGGCTTGGCCCAAGGACTGGCCCCACAATGGGACGTTAGGGACAGGGATGCAAAGAAGACATGCTGTCTTTAGTTTGCCCGGGCTCCTTATCTCTTAAGTTATCCTCACAGCGTCTTCTTTTGCTGCCCTAGGTTCTTCCATTTGGGCGTTGAGGAAGAATTTGGAAGGGTCAAAGGCCACTTTGGACCCATTAACAGTGTTGCTTTCCATCCTGATGGAAAGAGGTAGGCTTCCTGCTGGCCAAAGCGGGCAGCATCTTTCAGGGGTGGGTGGCTACTGCAGCCCTCCAGGGCAATGGCTTCACCTCTCCTTGTTTTCCTTTTAGCTACAGCAGCGGGGGAGAGGATGGCTACGTCCGCATCCATTACTTTGATCCCCAGTACTTCGAGTTTGAGTTCGAAGCTTGAACCAGCTCCTTCCTTCTCCTCCCCTTTCTACAGTTGCCTTTCTGGTCTCCTTAATCTCAGTGGAGCTTGAAGTTGTGCTCATTCCTGAGAGAGGCATGGTGGAGCCACCTGAGATGTGAGGCAGAGCGTGCACACACAGCTGCTGCTTATGGTCTGGCCAAACTCCCTGCCTATTGTTGGGAAACCCAGCTTTGCTTTCTCTTTGGCCATATTTAAGGAAGTAATAAACACTTTTTCTCCAACCAGAATGGGAGTGCTTGTGAATCTCTATTTGAAAGATTTATAAAAATGTGTGTCATTTCTGCAGGTCTCAGTATTCAGATCTGGGCTGTGTATAGTTTAGGGGGTTTATTCCAGAAGTAATTAACTGGGGGAAACTGGCTTTGTCCATTTGCCAATGTTCTAAACTGAGAGCTTGAGTTTCATGATTTAAAAACCTGGTCAATTGGACACCACGAATAGGTGGCTGTTGTATTTAACTAATTGGCAATTTGGTCTGTAACAATCCAGAAGCTGAAATAAAACTGTACATGCCTAAACAGGCTAAGGTTAACTCTGTGGCCTGGCTTGGGTGGCCAGCACCAAGCCGAAGTCTTTTTTGTGTGTTTGTGCCTTTCAGAGCTCCATCTTCAAGATGGGGAGTAGAGCAGATCAGTGCTAATTTTGATGCCGATTTGGGGGCTCTTCAGATGGCCATAGTCTGGGTTTCTGCTCCTGAGCTGGTCGGTGTAGGAATGTCCTTTGTTGAGGTCCCACTCAATTGTTCTCTGAGAACTCGGCTATTTCTTGCTATTTTCTGGATTTCTGCCCATGCTTCGTCTAGATAGTGGGATGGACGGATCCAGCGGAGGAATAAGCCTATAGAAAACATGGTGATTAGAAGCACATTTTCCCCCACCACTTCCAAAAGAGGGTATGAAAGGGAGCAGTTAAGTTTTTCTTCATTCCCCAGGGTAGGTGATGGGGGGCCTTCAAGAATCCCATCCTATAAAGCTCGGCAGGGGGTGGCCCAGGTAAACGCAAGGATGAAAATCACATTGCCAAAGGTGTCGTTTCAAGGTGCAGCAGGGAACTTAATGGTGCACATCTGTCTGCTAAGGCACAAAAATATATCCAAAACCCAACTAAAACCCCAGTATCCTACTCTGTGTGAGAAAAGTAGGTATTTAAATAGTCACACAATTTGATATACCCAGCTGTTGCAGAAGCTTGAAAGGAACTATTCTCTCTGGTCAAAGAATGCTCATGTCCATAGTAAAGGGGTATTGTACCTTGCCAGAGTAGCACACTTTGGGGCTCCACTGATGGCCAGATGACCAGAGAGTTGCGAGAGTAGAGTGGATTCCTGTATTTCTCTTCTTCCTGGTTCAGCCAGGGCCAGAGAGCATGAGTCTTCTCTTTCACTTCACAGAGCGTCCTGCAGGTGGAGCCAAACAAAAATCTCGTTGAATCATTTTTGTTGAACATCTCACATTCAGCAATTGCCAGGTTAAATTTGGGGGCAGGGGCGGGGAAGTGGTCCACAGCTGAGGGGCTCCACCAGAGAAACCCGAGACTGTGATCCACAAACAGCATGGCTTTTATTCAAACATCAAAAAATTGGGCTGCAAGAGTTCACATTCCTTAAGACCCAAGAGTTGTGACAATCTCAAGGAGCCATCAGTCACAAGCAGCCCCGGCCCCCTCCCAGGAGCATCATCTTTGTCTTAGCGGGTGCCAAAATTTGCCTGCTCCTGCCTCACCTTTCTTTATCGTTACTGCACAGGAATGTGCCATAGGGAGAGGCGTAGCTGTGTTCAAAGAGGGTCAGCAGGAGGTGCTCACTGAACTCCAGGGAGAATGGGAACTGGCGCCCAAGTTGCCAGACGCAGTCGAGGAAGAGGAGGAACACGGGAGCCTCCTGCTTGAGACGGGCGTGGGAATAGGCTGAGTGAGCACAGCGGAGGGAGAATGGGTGCCCGGCCTGTAAAAAACAAGGTAGAAAGGTCCATTATAGAGCTGAATCTTCCTGAGCGAAAGTGTCAGACTGGGGAAAGATATATACATCCTTGGGGTATGTTATCTGCATTCATTTCAGACAATCCTAATTCGTTTTTTTAAGGTGAGTTGCTAGTCCTCATGGCTTTGGAGGTACACTGGAAATATGTACACAAATGAGGAACCAGAACAGGGTGTTAGCGGCTGGTTTTATGCTTTGCAGAGACAGAACAGCATGCTAGGTTAGCAAATATGTTGCCATTTTATTAGATTTGCACTATTTATTCTGTTTGCAGAATGCAGCTTTTTTGGATTTCCTAACATTGCATGTTCTGTGCAACCTGGGCGGTATCTGTCAGGGCTACAGGAGTGGGCTCAATTCTCACCTTGTCCAGGAGGTATTTGAGCTTAATTTCACCTCTGACTCCAGACATGGTTTAGGAATGCCATCGTCTGGCCTAGAAGCGTGTGAATTTGCAACATTGCCTCTGAGCATGTATAAAGCAACTTGGTTCCAAGATGTTCCTGAGGCATCTATGACTATTAGGCAGAACTTCCAGGCTCTGAAAGGACGCCAGAGCTTTTTTCCAGCAGGAACTCAGTGGAACAGAGTTCCGGAACCTCTTGAAAATGGTCACATGGCTGGTGGCCCCACCCCCTGATCTCCAGGCAGAGGGGAGTTGAGATTGCCCTCCGCGCCATGTGGCGCGGAGGGCTATCTAAACTCCCCTCTGTCTGGAGATCAGGGGGCAGGGCCACCAGCCATGTGACCATTTTCTCCGAGGGCAACCCACTGAGTTCCACCACCTCTTCTCCCAGAAAAAAGCCTGGAAGGACGCCATATCAGATTTCAGGTGGTGGGGAGGGGAGGGGGCAGCAAAGGAGTGTCGGTGTGTCTGAGCTGGGGGAGGCAATGCTTCATGGCCCATTCTTGAATATATTTGAGGTTAAATTGCAAAACACAATTTTTCAGAGCATTTGTAGGGATTACATGATCGCAGCAGTCACAATCCTTTTTGGAACTTTAAGCAGGCCTGCCCACCACACAGGTCTATTTTATGGTTTTACTAATAATTACTTGGTATATAAATCCAATCAGTTGGCCAGAGGCTAGCTTCTAAAATGGAATTGTTCAGGGGTGCATTTGTATAAAGGGGAATAAGGTTGTGGTTTTAACGTCTGGAAACCTCAGGCAATTTTCCTTGCATAATTTGTTGTAGATCTTAGGAGGTCTCGAGGTCTCTTATAAGCGCAGTTGTTTATTCATTTCTAGCCCGTCTTTGGGGACCCAACGGGGCTTGCATCGTTCTCCTCTCCTCCATTTTAACCTCCCGGCAACATAGTGAATTGAAACTTACTGCTCTTATGGCTGTGTTCTTAATTGTGTAATCCAATTTGAATCTCAGCGAGGAAGTGAATTGAATAGACAAATACATGCAAGAAAGGGCAGTCCTAGGATGCGTCCCCAGTGCCTCCCCTTACCTGGATCCATTCCCGTTCCAGCAGTCCCTGGAAGCCAGCCAGAGTTCTGCAGTCAGGATCCAAGATGACCTGGGCAAGTGCTGTCACCAGTAAGGTGGTGTCCGTTCCCTCGGATCCGTGTACTAGGACACAAGCCTCCTCTCTGAAAACAAACCTCACAGCATTTGTTCCTGACATTTCTATCCAACCTTCCCTCCAAGGGAGTCGGTAGAGTCTGTGGATGGGGTGATGGTATTTCTTCCTCACAACCCCCCTATAAGGTAGGTTAGGCTGAGAGAGAGTGACGGGCCCAAGGTTACTCAGTGAGCACAAGTGGCCTTCCCAGTAATTTGGCTCCACCCTGTATGGGGGCCCACCCCATTGCTAAGGGCTCTGTCACCTAAGAATATGAGGGTGGGCTGTGACTGTCCCCTCCCCACTCTCCAGCAGCCCCTGCCCTCCTTTGATCCATTCTCGTCCAGTCCTGATCTGATTGGTGCTCCTACAAGCAGGGGACCTCCCTCCCTTCCTACCTCTCCAGGCACTGTGCAGCGAGACAGGCTGTGCTCAGCACCTCCTTGACGTGGGACAGCCACTTGGAGGCTTCCAGCTTAGCCAGCCAGCGGTCCATACTGAGGGAAGGGTCGAGGCAGGCCTCCACGAGCTTGATGAAACTTTCCTGGAGAGGACGCCCCCTGCGAAGGGGGAAGAGACCAAGAGAGAATGGCCAGGGAAGGTGAGCTGCCTTGGCTCCAGCCCCTGTGCCTTCTGGGGAAAATATACTTTGGTTCTCTTCAGGGGAAAGATTAGGTGTGAAAGCGAAGGCCAGGCCAGTGTTGAACTGCCTCTAATTTGCAGTCTGTATTGCTTGGACTCAAAGGCGGAGCTCATTTCTAACCACTCAACAGCTGGGAAAAAAGGCATTGTGGGGAAGTAACTGCCGCATGTCACCACTGTGCACCCTGTCAGAGCTTCACCCTTTAGCCTTTACAAAAGGATTTGGAATGGACTTTTCAGTCGCTTTTTTTGCCATTAACCGTGAGGTTAATATGACACTTATCCTAACGAGGTCCCCATCCAGGGAAACGCAAATGTGTGCTCAAAGGGTGGGAGCAGCTCTTTAACCTACCAGGAAAACAGCGAGAAGGCCACTGCCCTGAAAAGCGGCTGGCAGCCCGGAGCAAGCTCTGGAGGTGCTGCTGGAACCTCAGCTTAGATGCAAGGCTCACTCGCCTGCTGTGGTCACTACTGGCTGGGTCTGCACCAATAAGCCCTAAAAGCAGTAGTAGCAACACAGAGGCTGCTTGGCTGGCTCCTGGGCTTCTCTTGCATCCCAGTTGAGCCCTGTAGGCTTACCTCTCCAGGGGCCGGTGCAGCCTCTTCCAGCACGGATAGGCTGACCTGTGCTCTGTGCCTCCACCCATCATCTGAGCCTGTTTGGTAGCCTGTGTTGAGCGAGTGTCCAGGATGAAACCACGATCTCCTCGCTCCAGCACGGTGCCCAACAGCAATTCATCTTCCTGGCAGCGCTTCCGGTTGGGCCCGGTGAGAGGCTGACTGCTGCGAAGCATCGCCTGTCAAAGCAAAATGCCATTACAGACCAGGGGACCAGCATCCTGCATTCAGCTGTGCAAAATTAATTACATCTGGACAATTCTCTAATCTTGTTTGTATTGCTCATCATTTATTCTGCATCTGCACCATCGCAGGGACTAGAAATTTGTCTTTGCCATTGTTCTAATTCATTATAGTTCAGATTAAATTGGTTTTCAGAGCACAGCCCCTTAACAACATGGTGGGGGGGATTATCTTGGTGTTCTCTAAGTAAAATGCAAGTACAGGAACAAGGAACTGAAAAAAGTCAGACTCACAGTCCCATTCTTCTTATGATAATAGCTCAGGATAGGAAACCGTCTCCCGTGACGGAAGCAGGCGCTCTTTCGCAGGGCTCCATCATCGACTGCAGCTGGCACCATGACCACTGGGGGGTAACTGGGGCAGACAGCAAAATCCTCGTTGACGGAAGAGAGTCTCCAAGTGCCTGTCTGGGAGAGAGGCTGGTGTGAGACTCACTCCTTGTCATCTTTGCCACACCAGATAGTCTCAGGCCAGGGGCTGGCTGGTGGGGTGGGATTGTTGGCTATCCCACAGGGCAGTGGAGACTTTTCAAAGGAGGAGGCTGAGGGGAGGCCTAAGTTTGCATCCCAGAAACCACTTCATGCTGAATCCCATTCTACACCTAAACCAGCCAGCTGAAGAAAGGATTTTATGAGATTTGTCTGGGAACAGAACGGGTTGGGGGATTTATGGTTTTGCTTTGCCTTGAGATGCCCCTGCCCCATTTTGCTTTCCCGCTGTGAAGCCTCATCCCCCAGTACTCACATCTGAAGCAATCTGCTGGTAGTATTTTTCAAGTGGATACAGATGCCACCCGTTTTCCAGCTTCATGCTTTGCGGTCTGTAGAAAAAGGGGTACGTCATCATGACGGACTCGACGGAGGAGAGGGCCTGGTGGGGAAACAAGCGAGGTGCATGAGCCCTGCAAACAGCTGAGACCTTGCCCAGACCTGTGCTAGCCTCTTGGCCTCCCAGGAGCAGAGGGTGTGACCCAGGGAAAGGCAGATACATCCCCTCCCGTCAAGAATGCAGGAAGGTGGCTGTGTGGATGGTCCAGCAAACCGCTAGTTGCAACTCGCTGCCCAGCTTCTAGATTTGGATCCAGCGTTCACAATCATTGAAACAAGAGCTCCGTAGAGGAGGTGCTGTGTTGGAAGGGCAGAAGTGCCACAGCTGCCTTGAGGGATGAGGCCCTGTGCCGTCCCATCCATGAGGTTTCGGGAAACATCTCCCTTCCTTGCATTGTGCTGCCAAAGCACAGAACCAAGACAGCAAAGCTCACTTGTGTCTGCTGTGACTTTGCAGGAGGGCTGAATGTGGATTTTGGCCCAGGACCTATTGTGAGCTCACCCTTTCCTTAGTATGTAAAAAAACCCAAAAGTTTCTAATCCTTGAAATAGGTGGTGGGAATCCCAGAAATTAGAAGAGTGGCTGAATTAAACTTCCAGCGGCAACTGCGGGTGAGATTGTGACTCAGAGCATCGGCTTCGCATGCAGAAGGTGCCAGGTTCAATCCCTGACAACCAGCAGATGGTACGAAAGAATTCCACCCGAGATCCTGGCAATACTGGCCTTGATAAACCAATGGTGTGACTCAGTATAAGGCAGCTCACTGTGTTCATAGATATGTTTCAGGGTCTCACAGGGTTCCTTGTCCCTCCCTCCCCATGCAAGCATGCAGCCCTGCAGGAAAACCTGGTGCCCCATGAAGACACTCAAGGACGTTAAGTGCATGACGGTCTGAATTCTGCCGCCTCTGCAGCTTGTGTTGACACGGGCTCCTGATGAGTGTGCCGAGTGTGGTGAAATTGTGCCTGAGGAAGTCCAAGGCAGCCTCCTTGGGCAATACAGTAGCCGCTCGAGGCCAAGCTTGCCTCAAACTGAAAAATGATTTTTCTTTTCTGCTGACAACCTGCTGCTGTTTGCTTTCCAACAAGGAAATGGCAAGACAAACACTGCCTGCCTATTAGGGCCAGTTAGAGCTCAGCAAACAAAAAAGCAATCACAAGACCTTACCAAAGCATCAGCGCCTGTTGCCCCCGGGATACAGGCCAAGGCAAGCCCCTCCCCAGGACTCAGGCAGCTGTATTGCAATCCCCCACCCCCAGATCACCAGCTTCCAGTACAGGAGACAAGATTCCCTAAGAAGATCCAAATCTTTGCTTAGGAGCAGAAAGCATTACTCTCAAACCAGGCAGGAAGTTGGAGGTTGGGGGACTGGATCTCCAGTGTGGTTTTTAACAGTTAAAGATCGGCTACCCCAATTTAGAAGGGGGGGTACAGTGGGTGGAGTGTGTGCACACTTGCCTGAAAAGGCCCTCACACCTGCGATTTCCTTCTACAGAGCAAACAGCAGCTTCCTGGGGGGAGTGTCAAGATCATTATTACATCCTGCCTCTTGCCAAGTCCTCTTGGCACAGACACGGTTTTGTTTTCCCCTCCTCTGGGAAAGAAACCTCAAGATGTTCAATAAGGGCCAAGCTAGAAGTGACAAATGACACTTGAATGGCAAGTGAACAGGCTCGCGTGTATTCCTCCCTGTTCACTTGTGCTTCACTTGTGCTCCACTTGCACTCCACTCGATCATGTAGTTCACTCAATCACGTCGTGTATTCCTCCCTGTTCACTTGTGCTCCACTTGCACTCCACTCGATCACTACGTGCATTCCTCCCTGTTCACTTGCGCTCCACTTGCGCTCCACTCAATCACTACGTGTATTCCTCCCTGTTCACTTGCGCTCCCCTTGCACTCCGCTCAATCACTACGTGTATTCCTCCCTGTTCACTTGCGCTCCACTTGCACTCCACTCGATCACTACGTGTATTCCTCCCTGTTCACTTGCGCTCCCCTTGCACTCCACTCGATCACTATGTGTATTCCTCCCTGTTCACTTGCGCTCCCCTTGCACTCCACTCGATCACTACGTGATCGAGTGGAGTGCAAGAGGAGTACAAGTGAACAGGGAGGAATACACGTGAGTCTGTTCACTTGCCATTCAAGTGTCATTCGTCACTTCTAGCTTGGCCCTAAGCAAACAGTAAGGGGAGGGGTTGAGACTTTTCAAAAAGGCTATCTTTTTTACCTGCAAAGGCCCTGCCCCCAAGAGATATAAACCAATATGGCTGCCTAAAACCAGATTAGACCATTGGTCCACGGAGCTCAGTAACGTCTCCCCTGAGTAGGGTTGCCAGGTCCCTCTCCCCTCCCACTGCGAGGGTAGGGTACCTGGCACTTACCTCATGCTGGGCATGAGGTTGTACATGTGCCCCGAAGCTGACGCGGCAACATCACGTCTGGAAGTGATGTCACTGCACCGGCTACACGAGCGCTTCTGCATGGGGCTGATTCAGCCTGTTTGGGGCCCAAATCGGCCCCAAACAAGGCGGGGGAATGCTCCTGCAGCCAGCGCAATGACATCACTTCTGGAAGTGACATCACTGTGCATGCACAGCACATGTTCCCTGTGCGCCTGCTGGTGGCGAGCAATCTCCAGAGGGCTTGTGACCTCCCACCAATGGTGGCGGGAGTTTGCCCTCCCACCACCAAACTCCCGTTTGCCCGCCACCAACGGGCACCTGGGAACCCTACAAGGCTCTGACGGGTTGTGGCTCTCCTGGTTCTTAGGCAGGGAAGGGTCTTTTCTAGGGTTGTCAACTCCAGGTTGGGACATTCCTGAAGATTTGGGGGGCAAAGCTTGGGGTGGGTGGGGTTTGGCGAAAGGAAGGAGTATAATGACATACAGTACACCCTCCAAAGCATCCATTTTCTCTGGGGATCTGAGCTTTATAGCCTGGAGTCCAGCTGTAATTCTGGGAGAACTCCTGCCCCCCACCTAGAGACTGGCAACTCTAGTCCTTCCCCACACCTGGTACCTGAGATACTTTAACACCTAGGAACTGAAACAGGGACCTTCTGCTTGCAAAGCCCTTCTGCAGAACCCCAGATTCATAGGCTGGCTATGATTATGGGCAAGCACTTTGCACATGTTCCGAGGCATACGTTTTCTTCCAAAAGTCCCAGCTGGGCAGTGTTAGAGGGCAGCCACACAGAAACGGGAGGTGTTCAGCTCACCTCGATGGAGCTGGCAATGTTCAGGCATTCTTCCATGCCTGGGATCTCCAGGTGCAGAATTCTCAAGTCCTTGCACTTGAGCGTAATTGTGCCAGAAGCATTGGCAACCCTGTAAGGAGACCGTCAACAGAAGGAGCAGTGAGTGGAGGAGGGCGCCCACAGGAAGGGCAGCAGGGGCAGAGATGCGAGAGATGCAGAGCATCAGGTATGCACAAATGCAGAAACCGTGGCCATGTGCTCCTGCAATAATGCGCTCATCACCCTGTGGCGTGCAAGCAAAAAGGCCCAAGCTCTTGCAAAGGAAGAGGTAACGGGTGGGGTTGTGTACGGAAGCCGCATCCTTTGAAATCCTCTCTGCCTTCACGGTTTTACTTTGTACTCAAGGTGGGCAGGAAATCACAAGCCTTCTGGTAGAGACAGCAAGTGAAAGAAAGGACAACAGGTACCTAAAGGAGAAAACCCCTCCACCTATACCAGATCACACCTTACGAAATCCAGAGTCATTTTTCTAGAATACCCTCTGATTCATAGAGAGACTCACTGAGGTCTAGAAGCATGCATCACCCATAAAGATGCATCTGACCTGGACACAAATGCTTTTGTTATTTTTTAAGCACCCTGATAAGGGCTTCATTCACACCAAGAAAGGCAAAACAGCATTAGGTAGTCATGTTGGGATTATTTTGGAGGGTGCATGTGTCTTATTTGCTGTGTTATTCTCTGAAAAAAGGATGTGCATGGTGAATGAGAGATGGGGAGGCTTACATCTTTCTCTGCGCTTGTGCAAACTATGGCCTCCACTTCTCCCCTTATAACTTTGAAAGAAAAAGGGAAAGGACCTGAAATATCCTCAGCAGGGCCAGGCCCCTGCAGCTCCCCTTCCCAGGGTTATGGGTATTTGAGGTCACTGCCGATTTCCAGCCACCTCTTCAAATGAAAGTTTCTAGCTCTGGTCTGGAACTCCCATGAGGGGCTATGGATATTTGGAAGTTAGGGGAAGGCACACGCCACATGAGAGTGGTTAAAGGGTTGGACTAGTACCAGGAAGACCCAGGTTCAAATCCCTATCACTGGATCACCTGGGGCAAATCACTCCCTAACCTACCTTGCAAGGTTGTAAGAGGGGAATGATTGACATTGCCTTAAGCTTCTTGGTGGGATAAAAATGTGAGCATTTGGCCGGATGAGCTGTGCTTCAAATTGTGCATGTATGCATTTGCATTTATGTATTTACATCCTGCTTTTCTTCCTAGTTGGGACAAAGCGTCTAAGAACGCCGTTCTCCCCTCCTTCATTTTCTCACAACAGTAAGCCTGTGAGATAGACCAGACTGAGAGTTTATGATAGGCTCAAGGTGAGCCTATCACAGTGAGCTTCCATGCTAGAAGTGGAGATCTGAACCGGGTCTCCTGGGATCCTAATATGACACTCTATTCATGACGCCACTTCAGCTCTCCCCATATTGTCCTCTCTTCCTAGCAGGTAGAGAACAGAAAGCAGAACAGCGTGAAGATGTTTCTTCCTGCCTAAGCAGGCCCAAGAAGGAACAAGAAGTCTGTACCAGGCTGGTGTGAGGAAACTTGGGCTTCAGAAATTCTTTGCCAACTGAATAAGCATCATTACAAGCTGAAGGGCAAGTGAGGCAGGGTTGCGAACTCTAGGTTGGTAAATTCCAGGCGATTCGCAAGCAGAGCCTGGGGACGGCGGGGTATAATGCCATGGAGTCCACCCTCCAAAGCAGCCATTTTTATGAAGGGAATTGATCTCGGTTGCCTAGAGATCACATTTGAGGAGATCGCCAGGCCCCACCTGGAGGTTGGCAACCCTAGGATGCCTCTGAGAGGCAAGGCACAATTTTGAGTGCTGCAGGGCAGAGCGGGGAGGGCTGTAGAGCTGATAAAGGGTTAAAAGGCAAACCTGGTGTCTTGAAGGGAGCTGTTAGTCCGGGGGCTTTGATACCAGCTTAGATTCTGAACACTGGGAGGCACAGGAAGGAAAGAGGGAGGAGACATTAGAAGCAGGAGCCAAGGGTGAGTCCCTGCTGGGCCCCTGCTGCCAACTTCAAAGCATCCCGGCCTGCTTGCAAGTCCTTTGGTGACACAAATGGCCCAATACAATTCCACAGCCCAACCCAGAGATTCAAGCAGGGTTGCAATCTCTCCCCCCCCCCACCCGTCCCCACCCTGAGCCTTTCACAGCAAGTAGCCCAAGCCAAAGAAATCAAACAGAGGAAGAAAAAACACCCCCCTGCTAAATTCCTCCAAGTCAGGTTCCTGTGAAAAGGAGCAGAAAACACTGCAACGTTTGGGGTGGGCAAAGGAGCAAGTTGCCTGCTGTTCTGGGACACAGAGCAAGCCTGCCCACCAGTTCTTCCTCTCAAAAGAGGAGGTTGGACCCATAAGGAAGGTACATCCTGGCATGCCTGTCTGCTAATATTTGCACTGGCTGGATGAAGGATGAATCTAGGCAGCTACAAGTGAGTGAAGGTGAGTGAAGCTTGGCTGGACTGATCTTAGAGTTGAACTACCCACTCACATTTTTAAAAGGGGAAAAATGCTTATCGGAATTAATCGTAGAGTTAAAAGTTTTTTCCCCATACTAGAAGCTTGAAAGGAATATGATAGAGGTTTATAAAATTATGCATATGGTAGCGAGACTGGTCAGAAAGAACTTTTTCTTCCAAAATACTACTCTTTGAGGGCAGATTCAGGCTGGACAAAAGGAGTGATTAAGATGTGGAATTCACTGCCAGAAGTGGAGTGATGGCCCCAAGTATAGATGGCTTTAAAAGGGGATTTGACAGATTCATGGAGGATGATCGTTTCTATCAGTGGTTATAGGCCATGGTGACTAAAGAGAGCCTCCACATTCAGAGGCAGTATACCTCTGAATACCAGTGCTAGGAGGTAATTTCAGGGGGAAGGCCTTGGTCTCTATGCCCTCTTGTTTGTACCTCCAGAGTAACTGGTTGGCTACTGTTTGAGACGGGATGGCAGACTAGATGGATCATGGGTCTGATCCAGTGGGGCTCTGTTCTCAGGTTCCCCATACTGTAAAATTAGCCTTTGAGATCATGAGAATTTCCCTGCAGTGCCCATCAGAGGAGATACCCACTAAGAGCCGAGTGCCAGGAGTGGGGGGAGGGGGATAGGAGTAGGGTGTCACCTTTTCTCGATGGCATCCACATTGCGAATTAGAAGCCAGAGCTCCATCTGGCTCTGCTCCCCATTCCCCCCTGCCTGGGATGACAGCAGGAGGTGATGGCTGGTGATACACAGGGTCCCTTTGACTGGCGCGAGACCTGGGCACGAGAGCACCACGTCGTTCACCTGGGTGGTCTTGATCAGCTCTGCGAACTCCATGGTAGGAAGATGAGGCAACTGTGGCGGTTCAGCAGGACCTAGAGAGGGCTGCCTGTTTCAGAGAAACCTGTGGCAGATGAGAGATGCGGCTGATGCTGGATTCAGCAAGGGCAGAAATTCCACAGGTGAAGTTTCCCCTCCAACACAAGGATGTTGCTGCTGATGCTTTTCAAAAGCCCTGCCAAGAAAAAGGTGGCCGTCAGAGTGAGGCTGCTGGGAAAAGACAACTAGGAAAAGATTTTCCTTTCTTTGTTTCCAAGGGTTGCCTGCACACTGGCATCATATAGGAGGAAGGGTGTGTGTGTAGCTGTCAGTCATTATTTTGCAGCTCCAGCAACTTGACCCCATGCCATGCCGTGTGTTTCTCTGTTGATTACGATCCCGTGAGCTCTTGAAGACTTGTGGTGTGGGTGCAGGCTTCAAATAGCTGGGCCGTTTTATCCTCCACTTTGAAATCTGCACAATCCTAATTTGCTACCACTTTACTTAAGAAACCTTTAAGAGTGCAGAAAAGTTTCTGTTGGTAGTAACCATTCAGGGGAAAAAATGAAACATATGGGAGGGAAACCTGAGAAACGTTATCTCCAGTGAAGTGGGCAAAGAAGTAAGAGGAAGGAAGGAAGTCTGTCTCTTCCTCCACCCGGTATCCCCTGCCTCTGTCCACCTATGTCCAACTCAAAAGATAGTGGAGAAGGCGAGAAAGCCAACTTCTCCAGCGCTGCCACAATTAACTTTGGGAGTCAAACAGCCAAATGAATAAGGTAGACGTTGTCAACCAGGCTCTTTATGTTGCTGCTTAATTTTTTTAAAATGCCCCCTCCCTTTCATCCAGAGATGTGCTCCTCTGAAGCAATCTGATGTGTAAGCAACTGAACATGTGATTTATATCCTGGCCTGCAGACAAAGCAAGCGGAAGGGGGTTGTCTGCTTAATTGCTTCATCTCAGGCTGTTGCATTGGCGGATCTTCCCATTTCTCCATTCCTCGCAGGTGATCTGCAACCTGGTTTTTTCCTGGAAGAGGATTTGCACCTGCCTTCCCTTCACAACCAATGGGTTGCGTTGTAAAGAAAACCTGTAAAGCTCAGGAAACTCCAAAACTGCAAAGAGGATTGCAGAATTGATTTGTGGGCAAATGAAGAGACGGGTAAACCTCTGCAAACCCCAAGTCTCTTTTTTAATTTCTGTGCAGCAGGCAATAGAGCAGGGCACGGAAAGAAAGGGCAACATTTAAAATACTGCGCTTCAGAGGGTTCAAAGCACTTCATGTATGTTGGGAGTCTGCACACAATGTGACCAGCCAAGCCAAATGCCACCGTGTTATGATGATCCGGCAGGTTCTTGAGAACTTTCAGCAGAACTGGCTAGTCAGCGAAATCAGTTTTGTCAAGTTCTTGATGGGCCCTGGTGTGTGGCTGGTGGATACCATTGGCAACTTACCAGGAAAACATCACACCTTAGCAGCAGCCCGCCGTGCAAAAATCAGCAGCCGAAGTTTTTCAAAGCAGGGACAAAAAGGTCACTGCCTGCTAAGGTCTACAAACCAGGGAGCTAAATTCACCACTAGCAGGGCTACTGAAAAGTTGGTGGGCTGCTTTCCATTTGGTAGTAAGGTAGGTTGGTATAAAAAGGAAGCTCTCCATGGTAAGAAAAGTTATCTCACCAGTGGGATTCACACAAGACCATAAGGCCACCTAATAGTGCATCAGATCATGAACGCATCTAACATAAGGTTGTCAGCTTCAGGTTGGGAGATTCCAGCTCCAGGTTGGGGAATTCCTGGAGATTTGGGGGATGGAGCCTGGAGAGGGGAGGGTTTGCAGAGGGGAGGAGCTTCAATAGGATATGATACCATTGAGCCCACCCTCCACAGCAGCCATTTTCTCCACAGAAACTGATCTCTGTGGCCTAAAGAGATCAGTTGTAATTCTGGGAGCTCTCCAGCCACCATTTCGAGGTTGGCAATCCTACCTTAGTCCCTCAAGCACCAGTGTTGTGAAATGGTTAGAGGGGTAGGCTAAGATGAGGGAGACCTGGGTTCAAATCCCCATGAAGCCTTGGGGCAATCTCTCAAACACACCCCACCACCACACACACACTCTAGCCTACCTCAT
Organism: Eublepharis macularius; assembly: GCF_028583425.1. Classification (NCBI taxonomy): domain Eukaryota; kingdom Metazoa; phylum Chordata; class Lepidosauria; order Squamata; family Eublepharidae; genus Eublepharis; species Eublepharis macularius. Next base: position 37,142,810 of record NC_072804.1, on the reverse strand, counting down.
AGGGTTGTGGGGAAGACACAATGGGAAAGAAGAGAAGCACGCTGCCCCGGTCTCCTTGGAAGGGAAGGCAGAAGAAAAATGTATTAAACAGCCTCATGCTCAGCCTTGCCATGAAGAGGTGCCAGCAATCGGAATTGAGGCTGCCTGCATTTCAGTAGCGCTGCTGCACCACAGCGGTTAAGTCGTTAGGTTGCAAATCAGCCCTCTCTGCTGGTTCGACTCCCACGACCGCCCTCCTGAGCTCTGCAGGTGGCCTTGGGTCAGCCACTCCTCCCAGCCCCAGCTCCCCGGCTGTGCTGTGGGGATAATAGCACTGACCTTGTTCACCTGAGAGGGGCCCTGATTTGCCTATAAGAGCGGGATATAAGCGGTATATAGATACGCGCAGTTCTCATTCTATGAAATGGCGCTCGCAAGGCAAGGCGCCCCCCTTCCCTCACCTGACAGCTGGGCTTGCAATGCCCGCCTCGCCCGGCCAGGATCCGCGGGGCAGCGCTGCCAGATCGCGCCCCTTCCCTCTCCGGCGGAGGCGGCCGGCGTGCCACAGGCTCCAAGCACACGCCCGGCGGCGACAGCTGGCCCCGCAGCGGAGCCGCCCGCATGCTGAACCGCGGCGGCTTTGCAGGGGAGCTCCGGGAAGTGCGCGCGCCCGCCCGCGCCGCGCCGCGCCGGGGCCAGGGCGGATGTGGGGCTTAAGGTGGCCCGCCTGCTGCGACGCGCCTGAAGCCGGCCATCCCGCCGGGGGTGGAGGGCAAGCGAAAACGAGGCTCCAAGAGAGCGCGGGAGGCGCATCGCCAGCCTGAGAGCTTATTCGAGAGCTCCGGGCCTGGCCCGATCAAGCCCAGGCGAAGGTCACTTAAGCGCGGTAGTTTTTCCAGGGGAGGGGCAGGTTGCTGAACTCTCCAAATCAAAGAGCAGGATCCGGGCCCAGTAGCCCCTTAAAGACCAACTAGGTTTCCAAGGTATGAGCTTTAGAGAGTCAAGGGAGCTTCAGTTGGTTTTTCAGGGGCTGTTGGACCCGGATCTTGCTCTTCGACTGCAGACCGACAGGGCTACTCAACCTGAAGCTATCGCCAAATCAAAGCACTTTTGCAGGGATGGAGCCTGCAAGTCTTTGCATGTCTGTTTTTTGGCTGCAGAAGTAAATCACACCGGAGTTCAGGGTAACTTACTCTAGGACTGCAGTCTTAACAATGCGTTTCTATCTGTCTGAGCCCATTGACTTCAGCGGGCTCTGAAGGAAATAGCTCTACATGTATATATGACATTGCCTTCTACTAAACCAGATCCTGGTATTGCTTACTTAGACTGGCAGCAGCTCTCAGGGAGAGTTCTTTTGTGCCCCTTATTTTTTTTTAACTGGAGATGCCGGGGATTGAACCTGGGAACTTGTGCACACCAAGCAGAGGCTCTACCACTGAACCATAACCAATGCCTACCCCCAACCCTGCTTAGGATGGGACTGTGAGTGCACGCTGCTTACTATTTGTGCTTTACTAAGTTTTGCATCAAAGGTGCTCTGAGGTAGCTGTGTTCTTTTTGTTTTTAGCTGCATTTTTGTCACCTATTGATGAAAAGAATGTTCCAGCTGCCTGCCATTCAACTATGCCTCTTTTAAAACAGTGGGAGCAAACGAAAAGAAAGAGCAATTGAAAAAGAAGAAATGCAGCGGCCGTAGCAGAGAAAGCTCGCCGCCCTCAAGACGGGATTTCATCACTTTAAAAGGAACCCACCCACAACCAGGCCCGGCAGTCTTCTGTGGCTGAGGCTGTTGCACACCGGTAAGCTGGGCACAGAAGTGGCTGGGCTCCTCCAGAACCACAAGATCTAACTTCTCAAAAAGGAGTGGCTGAAAACAGGGTCTCTCTCCTGTGGTTCTTACGTTTTGGGGAAGGAACAGGAGACATCACATTCAGTTCCCCTGCCCCATGTCTCCACCTCACAGAATGCCTTCGGCCACAGGAGCTGAGACAGGTGATCTAACCCTGAGCAATCCTGTCCCATGATTTGAGGCAATGAATTTTCCCCACAACACAACAGGAAAGAAGCCACATCAATGTTGCCACCTGACTAGAAAGCGTCCGGCCTACTCTTGTGCTTTTGTGCCTGCTTTGCACTGCCAGGAGCTTTTATTTATTTACTTTCTTAATTTCTCCCCAACAAGGACCGAAAGCGGCTTGCATCATTTTCCTTTCTTCCATTTTATCCTCTCAGCAACAGGTTAGGCTGAGAGACGGTGACTGGCCTAAGGCCCCCCAGCAAGCTTCCATGGTAAAGTGGAGATTCGAACCCAGGTCTCCCAGACCATGTGCTACACATGAGTATCAAATATATGCATCTTCTGACAGACACATTAGGAAAATGTTAGCCTCCTAAGGTTATACCAGGGTTTGATTTGAGACATCACTTGGACTGCTTTTCAATGCCAAGGCTTGACTACAACTCTGGGCATATACAGAGAGTTTTCTCATCACCACTGAACTACGGCTCCAGCCATATAGAAATGAAGGGATTTCTCCTTCTCATGCAGGCTAGAGTGACTGAATCTTTTCACACAACAACTGAGCACTGAGCCAGTTCTTAAGATGGCTCACACGTGTGCGCACTCGTATGCCCTGGAGGAAATATTTGTGTGCGCATGTGTTTGTGTTGGTGGAAGTGGAGGCAGGAAAGCTCTAGATCTGAGTTTTATGAGAGAGGGCTTATCTTTGAATGCTGGAGAACAGGAGCCTCACTTTTTTACTGGCTCCATCTCTGTGCCGTTCTCTTATCAGAACTGCAGCCCTAAACACATAGATCCATCTTGGCAGAATGCTTTCTTTGAGCGGAACCACAAGTGACAAAAGGCACAGATTGGACACTTGTCAGCTTCCCTCAAGTTTTGATGGGAAATGTAGGCAGCTTGGCGGAATGTTGGACAAGTGACAGTTGAAGAGTCCATTGGACAGCAGTCAGAGAGCGAAGCTGCGAGACCAGGATGCCTACATTTCCCATCAAAACTTGAGGGAAGCTGACAAGTGTCCAATCTGTGCCTTTTGTCACTTGTGGTTCTGCTCATTGTAGTCCATAGTTGAGAAGAGGGAGTTGATGGTTGCTTTCAAATGGATTTTGTTTTCATATCAGTCAGGACAGCCACCATTCCAGAGTGTTAGTTGGGTTGGACTACATCTGTTTACTAGTTTAGTCAACCTTCAGTTAGGGCCTGAAGATCTCCCAGAATTACAATTGATCTCCAGACTACAGAGATCACTTTCCTTGGAGGAAATGGAGGTGGATTCTATGTCATTAAATTCTATGGAGTTCACTTCCCTCTCCACACCCTGCCCTCCTCAGACTCCACCCCCCCCCCCCAAATTTCCAGGAATTTCTCAGCCCGGAGCTGGCAACCTTACTTTACTTACCTTTGATTGTCAGTTTTTAGCAGTGAAGGAAATGGGAAAGGAAACAGAGCACTGGACAAATAGACCAGGTGTGCTCACACTAAATCGTCTCATGATTAATGCTCATAATATCCCCTCATTTAGCTGTCCAGAATTTCTGTTCCACCTTAAATGCAATGCAGCTGTGCAGCAGCAGCAAGTAAGCCACAAGTTTAAAAATGACCTGGCCAGATGCCCCAAGGCCCAGCTGGAGATACATGACCAATGAGAGCTCTTGCTAGGTCCTAGGCAGAGCCTATTGTGGGAGCTGTAGCACTTCAGCAGGCCTCCGTGGATCGTGCATGCCTGCTGGGCATGGGATTTTAATGACCCCTATCTGGGGGAGAAGAAAGCAACCTTTCCCACCCTCTGGCCCATTGTGCAATCTAGCCTGGCTAGAGCTTTCTGACTCCAGTAATTGCATCGGATTTCCCTATATGTCTTTGCATGCCAGTGTGGGGCTGTGCTCAGGAATCACTCCCATATTTCCACATGGGTAGCTGTGGCAGCAACATAAAACCAGAGGCTAGTCCAGTGGCACCATAGAGGCTAAGGGATTTTGTTCCAAGCATGAAGTTAGAAGCAATTCTGTTAACCTCTAAGGTCCTGTTTTATTTTAAAATCACTTTGCTGGAGCTGTCCAAAGGTTTATTTAATCCAATGATCCCCAACATGGCACCCATGGGTACCAGTGTGCCCCACGGAGCTTCTCCTGGAGCCTGCCTATGTGTTTGAGAAGGTGGATGGGTCCTTTCCCTAGCAGGCCCCGCGTAGGAAAAACCAACTCCGCTGCCAATCAACTGGACTGCAAGGCCAGCCTGCTGCTGCCTAACTGATGGTGGCACACTCCCTCTCAAAAGTCATCTAAGATAGTGGCTTTAGGCACTCACAGGCCAAACCATAATAATAAGCAGACTGGCAGAGCAACCCAAAGCTGTTTCTAAGGCTGTGGCAACACTTTTCCAGCCAACAAGCTCATGAGAAATGCTGCTGCTTCACACGTTACATGGGATTATGATGGATACGTAATGCAGAGAGCATTAGAGCTAACTGAAGAGCACTAAGCTACATTGAAGTTCATAACTGGCTATTCTCTAACTGGTCAGCAGGTGGTGCTGATGCTTTATTTTGGCTTGTGAGGCACTTTGTGAGTCAAGGGGAAGCTTTATCTGACACAGAATTGCCCCAAAGCTGCCAAAGTGACCTTCCAGCCCTTCCTCCGCTTCAGACTTGGGGTGGAGGAGCAATGTCCTTTCTCCACTGATACCAGAGTCGGGAAAAGGAGGAGTGCCAAGTGGGATAAATTACTTTACACTCTTGCTGGCTTGTATGTCCTTGCTGAAACTTCCTTTCAAAGAACAGGGTGTCTCCTCCTAGCTGGAGACAATAATACTGTAAAAAAAAAAGTCTCTGGATAATTAAAGTTCCTGCGTTTTTTTGTTTAATTCCAAGAGCGTTATTGTTCCAAGAATAAACAGCTTTTGTATATGCACGCACGCACACATATATAAATCCAACCCAAAAAGACCATGAGTCAGTTTGCAATCTGCACCCGCGGACCTTTGCCATGTCCTTGGTGAAGTTCAAGGAGCTGGGGGAAGAGGACTCCAATTCAGAAGAGGAGAACCTGGACAGCGTCAAGGCCTTGACAGCCAAGCTGAAGTTGCAAACACGCCGTCCTTCCTACCTGGAGTGGAAGGCTCGGGTGCAGAGCCCGACCTGGAGAAACAGTTTCAAGGATGGAGCCCTCCGGACCTTGACAGAGAAGCAGGTTGGAGAGGTGGAGGAGGAAGGGCCCCAGACCCAGGACCCACTGAAGACCATTTGTGGGTTCCCCACTATGGACGATGCCTTGGAATGGCTGCGGATGGAGCTGGTAGGTGCTGCTGGGACAGGAAATTTATTTCTTATTTATTTATTTTATTCGATTTATACCCCGCCCTCCCTACAAATGGGCTCAGGGCAGCTAACAACATTAAAAAATACATTAAAATCACAAAAACATAAAATCAACAATAATTTTTAAAAAATCATTAAAAAAGTTCAGGAGCAGGCTATTTAGACAAATATTGGGAGTCCGTATACAGGCATAGCAGATGGCCGAGGGCAGCCCCAGAAGAAGTGGTGGTCTTAGAAAAGAAAGAACGTGGCCTCCCTTGGAGCTGGAAAGGAGCACCAGATCTAGAGAGGAAAGCAGGGAACTTCTTAACTCTGCATTCAGGAAGTTGTGGATCAGCAGGCAGAATGAGAATCACTACGGTTAGTCAAGCCAAGCGTCACGTCACATCATCATCATCATCATCATCACCATAAACACGCTTATATACCACTCTTCTAGACAGATTAGTTCCTCACCCAGAGCAGCGAACAAATTAGTGTTATTATTATCCCCCACAATACAGCTGGGGAGCTGGGGCTGAGAGGAGTGGCTTACCCAAGGCCGCCTACTGAGCTCATGGAAGTAGTGGGATTCGAATCAGCAGAGTGCTGATTTGCAGCCAAACCACTTAACCACTGTGCTACAGCAGCTCTCTATATTCCTCATCAGGGATCCCATTTGAGACTGGTTTGCAATGGCAAACCACCCCCCATAAAAAGGTTGCCAAGAAAACGTCTGGATGCAACGTCCCCCCCATGGTTCAGTAATGACTCGGTACTTGCATGGGACTACCTTTACCCTGCAGCTTTACCCTAGTAGTCAACTGAAGGTTTGGAAGATCTTGCTGATGATTAGCCAAAAGTGAGTTGGAGCTGCAGCTAAATCAACAGAGTGCTATGGCACTTAAAGCAACACCTTTATTGTGTCAGAAGCTTTTGAGAGCCAGAAGCTTCTGCCTCAATGCATTCAGTAATGTTGAAGGTACCACCAGACTTTGTTCTTTTGGCTGCAGCAGACGAACATAGCTCCTGCCCCCCCCCGCCCCCCGGCAGGAATTTGTCTGTGTAGGAGTTTGGGAGCTAGGAATCTGAACTCCTGAGTCCCTGATTCAAATATCACCTCAACCATGAGCTTACAAGGTGGCTCTCTGCGTCACTTCACCTTCCCGCTCTGCAGTTTGTGGATAATAGTGCCAATATATCATACAGGGTTGTTGTGAAGATTGCTGAGCAAAGGAATGCGGAATTCATTGATTGCTCTAGAACGCTAGATCCATTCTGGTTAGTATTCTTTACAACCGTTGTTTCTTGTGGTGGTTCTTGGCAGACGGGGTGAACGAATTCCTATGACATTCAGCTTTATAAAAGCCTTGTGGGCTGACAACCTTATACCCATTTTACAGAAGGAACAATTTTAAAAGCTTGAGCTGAAAGCTGCTAAAAGTTGGGTGTGCATTATGATGGCATTCCTCAATTTAAAAAAATTACAGCTCTTATTGAAAAAGAGGAAAGAAACAGTATATCAAACTGAGCACAAAAGTATAGACTGTTATCATGGCACAAAGGACTTCTGAGGAAGGAATTAAGCAGTTCCCATTATTCACTATTAATTTGCTATTTTGCAAAATGTATTTACTTTTATTAATATAAACTATTTCTATGCTGCCTTTTTCAATAATTAAAAAGCATTTTAAATATAAATATAAAGACACAAATATAAACACACAAGCACATAAAAACACACAAACAGAGAGGAGGGATAATAAGAATTAGTGAGGGAACTCCAAACAACAAAAAAAGTTTTCACCTGCTTGATGTTCCCAGATCAATGTTCGAGGTTTCATTTGCAACTCTTGATTTGATTGGTCATGCATAAGAATCTTGAGGTAACTATAGCAATAATTCTTATAGGCCCTCCTCCCTTTTCTTGGTGTTGTCCATTTGTGTGTGTGTTGGACTGAATTATTATACTATTTTAAATGTTTTAAATTTAAATTGTTTAAGATGTTTTAAATTTTTTAATTTTTGCTGCCTTGGGAACCCTGTTTAGGTGGAAAGGGTGCATACAAATGATTTGAAATGAATAAATTAAATAAATGCATTTATTGAAACAAAACCCGGTATGGACATTTCCCACCCTTACTCTCTCCTCTCCCCCTGCCTGTCCAGCGGGAGATGAAGGCTCTGGACCACCAGCTGGCACGGCAACTGATGGGCCTGCGTGGCCAGATTCACCGACTGAAGGTAGAGCAGGCTTGCCACCAGCACAAGGAGATGCTGGACGATGCCACCTTCGGCCTGGAGGACTGCGAAGAAGACTCTGACCTGCTGTGCAACATTCCCCCGAAGGCCGCCTTCCTGCTATCCATGCCTCTCAAACATATTGGGGTCACGCGCATGAACATCAACTCCCGTCGTTTCTCCCTCTGCTGAGGGGCTTGTTTCGGCCATTGCATGCTTTAGCAAGGAACAGGCAGTTCTCCGTCCCAGGGCTGGTTCTCTCCAGCCAAGCCACCCGAGTGACTGCTTGGGGCGGCACAAGGAGGAGGACCTCAATGCATTGCAGGGGTTGTTCCACTATATTCCAGTCATCAGCGGCACAGGAGGCAACTGGACTCTCCTCCTGGGCCTGTGTGGCAGCATCAGCTAGGTCCAAGTAGGGTTGCCAACTCCAGGTTGGGAAATTCCTGGAAATTTGGGGTTGGCGCCTTGGAATGACAGGGTTTGGGTAAGGGAGCGAGAGTTGCCAGCTCTAGGTTGGGAAGTTCCTGGAGACTTTGGGGGTGGAGCCTGGAGAGGGCGCGGTTTCAGGAGAGGATGACCTCCATAGGGTATAATACCGTAAGTCTCCCCTCCAACGCAGCAATTTTCTCGAAAAGAATTGATCTCAGTTGTAATTCCAGGAGATCTCCAGCCACCACCTGGAGGCTGGCAGCCCTAGTAAGGTTGCCAACCTCCAAGCTGGCTTACCAGTTGTCTGCTGATAGTGGACAAACTGTCATCTGTGCTCCTTTTCCCCTCGTGTTTGCTCAGTGAATCAGCTGGGAGGATAGAAAATGGAGTGGGGAATACAGTCATTATGCTGAAGGATACTCTAGGACAGGGGTGGCCAAACATGCTTAATGTAAGAGCCACATAGAATAAACGTCAGATGTTTGAGAGCCGCAAGACATGATGCATTGAAGTAACTTCAGATGCAGAGGTGGGCTTGGGGGAGTGTCCTGAAAGTGACATCACATGAAGGGGTGGGGTTTAGGTGCAGTATACTGGAAGTGACATCACAAAAATGATGTCACATCCTTGCTAGGTTTCATCCCCAAAGTCCCCAGGTATTTTCTGAGTCAGACCTGGCAACCCCAAAATTTTTACTGAAAATATGAAAGTCATGGAAAGAAAAAAGGAAGGAAAGAAAAAAGGAAAAGGGAGGGAAAGACATGGAAAGGAAGAAGGGAAGGGAAATAGACTAAACTAAAATAAAATGTATGGCCATGACAATACTCAGAGACCTCTGGGAGCCACACAATATGTCTAGAAGAGCCACATGTGGCTCCCGGGCTGCAGTTTGGCCACCCCTGCTCTAGGAATTCCTCAAATCTCTGTGATATTTACCATAGAGCTTGTAGGGATTCCTAAAGCCCTATCATACCTGTGCTTGACATTCTCACAAAAGTTCCAACCTATGCTCGGTACAGGCCTGGCAACCCTACCTCCAGGTCCGGCCGTAATTCCCCCCAAATTGCAACTGATCTCTATGCAACGGATGAGTTCCCCTGGAGGAAATGGTAGTCCGGAGAGTGAACTCTGTTGTATCACATCCCTGCTGAACCCCCTCCCAAAATTGTGCCCTTCCCAAGGATTGTCCTCAAATCTTCCAAGGTATCTTCCAAGCTGGAGGTGGCAACCTTAGTGGCATAGGTTTCATGGTGAAATTTCATAAAAGTACCTAGTTTCTTGGCTGAGTGGGGGGTGATTAATACTTCAAATCTGCCAGCTGATCAAAACTAGATTCTGCACTGAAAAAACAGGTCTGTTAAGCGGACACCCGCACTGTATGCATTCAGCATTGTAGTGAAGAACACAACCCCTGCAATAAGGCAAGCACATTAAACAAATCTGTGATCAGTTGTTGTGTTGTAAAAGCTGGAATTTCCCCTGGGATCTGAATGGTTGTAAGCAATGGTGCATTTGGAAGAGCCATGTGTGTTGGGGGGGGGGAGGTGAATAGCTTCTGGGGCCAACGGGAAATGTGCATATGGGAGGGGATTCTTTGCATATGTATTCCATTTCCCCCTTTGCTTTGCGGAAGCCACTTGATAATTGCATAAAGGAATCCCCAAACAGCCAATATTTCATTTCACTGCTGGTACTTGCCTTCTCAACCTGTATAAAGATCGCTGCAGTACACTGAATTTGTATATGCTGTGTTGTTGTTCTTCCACTTTTCAGAACTGTAGGAAGTTCCAAGTGCAGCTTTATGGAGGAGTCCTGAAGCCTTAAATGATACATCTGTTTATTCGCAAATATAGAGGGTGAGCAGGTAATGAGAAAGCAGGCACACAGGTTCGGGGGATGAGCTCCAAAACACCATCAGTCTTCAAAAACAACAGCAGCCCTCTAGACTTCTTGTACATCACAGTTTTCTTTTTCTCTGACTAAATTCAAACTATGCAAATTGTTCTCTGTAGTCTGCCCCCAGAGCTTTAATCAGGAGCCTCTGATCTACCTTATAGGGTAAGGCTATACAAAATCTTCAAAGAGAAAGTTACCTGGACAGCATCAGCACTCATTGGAACTCATTTTCCCGTTATGTCTTCTAGCATAAATTGGATCGCACCATTTTGCTAATGAAATTCTGAATATCTTAGGGCCAAGCTACAAGTGACGAATGACACTTGAACGGCAAGTGAACAGATTCAGGGCCAAGTTACAAGTGACAAATGACACAGGTTGGACACTTGTCAGCTTCCTTCAAGTTTTGATGGGAAATGTAGGCATCCTGGTCTTGCAGCTTGGCTCTCCAACTGCTGTCCAATGGACTTTTCAACTGTCACTTGTCCAACATTCTGCCAAGCTGCCTACATTTCCCATCAAAACTTGAGGGAAGCTAACAAGTGTCCAACCTGTGTCAGGCATCACTTGAAGCTTGGCTCTCACATGTATTCCTCCCTGTTCACTTGCGCTCCACTTGCACTCCACTTGATTGAGTGGAGTGCAAGTGGAGCACACTTGATCGAGTGGAGTGCAAGTGGAGCACAAGTGAACAGGGAGGAATACATGTGAGTCTGTTCACTTGTCGTTCAAGTGTCATTCGTCACTTGTAGCTTGGCCCCTAGTACTATCAGAGCAGCATCTCATGGGTGCAGTGGGTGTATCACCATTCTATTTCTATTAAAGCATGATGTTTCAGAGGCTGTTTGCTCTTAGCCTTCTTGACAACGGATGTGAGGGTTGGGCTGGGTCTCTGATTAGAAAGGTGGCAGGTTGTCCTTTATCTTGTGCACAAACTTCCATTCTGAGTTTCAGTGTACAAAGTTTATTGTTGCCTTGCCTTCAGTGTTATGTCTTTCTTGGCCCACTTGAAAATTGATAGAGGGTTAAGCTGCTATTTGACCTGGAAATGAAGAATTGTGCCCAGAACATGGAGGGTTGTCTCAACTCTATTTGGTGCTACTGGTCCCAAGATGGCCCATTTCGGAGCCAGACAGCAGCTGTATTAATGAAGACGTGTAAGTGCTGTCAACTTTGAGTTACGAAATTCCTGGAGACAGAAGGAGTGGAAGTTCAAGAGTCTGTGGCAAATCCCAGTTAAAGTATCTCAGCTAGGTAGGGTTGCCAGCTCCAGGTTGGGAAATTCCTGGAGATTTGAAGGGGGGGTGATCCTGGGGAGGGCATGGTTTGGGGAGGGGGGGACATCAACAGGGTATAATGCCATAGAGTCCACCTTCCAGAGCAGCCATTTTCTCCAGGGGAATGGATCTCTATGGCCTAGAGATCAGTTATAATGCTGGGAGATTTCCAGCCACCACCTGGAGGCTGGCAACCCTACAAGGTGCTAGGAATGACCCCCCTCATTGCCCGCAGATCCTGGAGTGCCACCAAGGAGACGGTACTGAGCTCCATGGACTGAGGACCAACTGGTCTGACTGGCTCATCTCCCTTTGCTATTACAAGCTGGCTTTCCCACTCTGCTATTAGCAATTTTAAATAGTTCTTTCAAACAGGTTTTCTCTTTCAAAACACCAGTAGCCATGGCAAATTGAGGCAGCACAAACTGGCAATTAGCCTTTTATTGATGGAAGGAGATGCCGGGTATCTTCTCTGAGCCCACCTTTGGCTGCCTGGGGCCACAAGAGCACCTTCAGAAGATGGTGTAGATTTGGAAAACAGTGCAGTGGAAAGAAAGGGTTGGTCCACCAACACTGCATCCCTGACTCAGGTCACGTTCTCCCTGCAGCTGTTTTGCCCTTTTTAAAAAACCACAAGGGATCCTAGCATTGATCTCCTTAGGTGTCTCCTGACTCATTCGGAAACAGAGGTGGGTGGGATCCTCTGAGCCAATCATCATTTCTGCTGTGTGCTCTGAAAGAAAGCCATTGGAGCATACGGCGGCCTACGCCTTCAAGGTTGCGTGGCTGTCAGCAGTTCAGGGAAGGCTGCCTTTGGGGCACCTATTTGCTGATGGTGATGTTTCAGGCTCAAGTATGGCAGCTCTTCTCTTGTGATGAGCTGTAATAAAACGCAAGTCCAGAGCCCCCTGGGCCTGTGGCTGTTTATTTGGTTTGAAAAGGCGAGTCCTCGGCTTAGTGCCTTCAGGACAAACTGCTTCTGTGTCCAGAGCATCAGTTTTACCTAGGCTACAGCCCTGGTCATCTTCTGACAGGCGATGGTCTATAAATGCTCTTAGAAGGTGAGAAGGTTTTTCATATAGTCTAAGGGAATGCATCCCACAAATCCATTCTGTCAATGGTGGTACTTTTCCCTGGCCCAAGGAGCTTTCCCTTGATTTGCAGAATGGATCTACGGGATGCAACCTGAAATCTTTTTTTTCCACACAGGGCTAAGCTACAAGTGATGAATGACACTTGAACGGCAAGTGAACAGACTGATGTGTATTCCTCCCTGTTCACTTGAGTTCCACTTGCCCTCCACTCAATCACGTAGTGGCAAGTGGAGTGCAAGTGAACAGGGAGGGATACACGTGAGTCTGTTCACTTTGCCGTTCAAGTGTCATTCTTCACTTGTAGCTTGGCCCACAGTTAGAAGGCTGCAGCCCTTAAAAGTGTGTGTGTGTTTCTCCCCGTTTCCTGCCTGCCCCATCATGTAATGCCAGTCCTTCGCTTTTCAAGCCACAAACAATGTTTCTGTGGTCCTTTCAGTAGCTGAAAGGTTAGGCTTGGCCAGAGAACAGATCAGCGATAGCAAAGGGTCCTCCCACACACATCATGACACACCTGTGTTCTATCCTTTTCTTTAGACATGAATGGAACATCATTTTTCCCCTCTTTCCTTTTTAATTTCTTTATTCTTTTGTACTGTCATCATTTCTAGCCTTTCTGGCCTTGCTATCGTGCTCCCACCCACTAGAGCTCTCCCGCACTCTATGTCCCCGTTTGGACTTCAGATTCTCTGTTCTTTGTGGGTAGCAAAAGCTCTCTGTTTGGCTCTGTTCAAAGCATGACCAATGGGGTTCCTTTGCCTTTTGAAACAAAAAGGAGAGACTTTCAAAACTGATTCAGGGGGCAAAAGTTTGTTTGCAGCCAGACTGACTGGTTCAAAATTAAAACTTGAAAAACAAACCTCGCTCCTTGTAATATCTGTATTAGGACCAGCTGCAATGACACAAAAGTGTGTGCAAGATTTCACGTTTGCCAGAGCTCTTCCTAAGACTGACTGCTACAAACTAAAAAAAGAAAAAAGGAGGGTTTGTGGGCACAACAGGCCTTCCAGTACTGGAGCCTTCTTTGTCAAACGCATAACATTCATCTGGTGAGGCACACTGTTCATTCAGAAAAACTTGTTACAATAATCTGTAGATTTCAAGGTGCTACAGGATCTAGGGTTGCCAACTCCAGGTGGGGCCTGGAGATCTCCCAGAATCACAACTGATCTCCAGGCAACAGTGATCAGTTCCCGTGAAAAACACAGATGCTTTGGACTCTATGAAGTACCCTGCTGAGATCCCTTCCCAAACGCTGCTTGCAAATCTTCAAGAATATCACCCACCAAATCTCCAAGAATGTCCCGACTTGGACCCGGCAACGTTATACAGGACTCCTTTGTAAGATTAGTTAGGCTGAGTGAGAGAATAACTGACTCAAGATGGCCCAGCGAACTTCGTGGCCAAGTGGGCATATGAACCCAGGTCTCCCAGCCCAAATTGGATGCTTTGTCCATTAGGGTTGCCAGCTCCAGCTTGGGAATTCCTGAAGATTTTGGAGATGGAGTCTGGAAAGGGACCTCAGTGGCGTATAATGCCATAGAGTCCACACTCAGCCATTTTCTCCAGGGGAACTGATCTCTGTAGTCTGGAGATCAGTTGTCATTTTGGGAGATCTCCAGCTACCACCTGGAGGTTGGCAACCTTGTGTCTGCCACACCCCACTGTGAGCCAAGCTACAAGTGACGAATGACACTTGCCTGGCAAGTGAACAGACTCACGTGTATTCCTCCCTGTTCACTCGCCATTCACTTGCTCTCCACTTGTGGAGCACAAGTGAATGGCAAGTGAACAGGGAAGAATACACGCGAGTCTGTTCACTTGCCAGGCAAGTGTCATTTGTCACTTGTAGCTTGGCTCTGTCTTATTGGTAGCACAGAAGTCTTCCCAACACCGTCCGTTGAACTGATAAATTCAGTCTCAGTCGCCCCATCCCAGAGAGTCCCTGGAGGTCCACACAGTGTGGGTTGTGGAACCAACATGGAGTGAGTAGCACCCTCCAGGTCTACAGCTGCGTAGCAAGGGCTGGGGTTGAGGCTGGCAGGAAGCCTTTGTGTTTTCTACGCAGTTTGGAACTTTTTGTGGTCACACTAATGCTGAGAACAAGCTTCTAGGGCTCTCGGTGCAAAGACCTCAAAGGGGAGGAAATCAGCAGGGAAGGTGGCAAGAGAAAGAAAGAAGGTGAGTGCTTGGGTTTGAGACGCCTTGTTGTGGAAGGAGCTGTCTGTGCTCTGGATAAAAAAAGAGGATGAAACCTATCAAGTGATTCTCCCACCCCCCTTTCAAGCTGGGAATCAGAGGGAAGTCGGTTTCTGCCATCCTTGGGAACAGGTAAGTGCCAAAGTTCAGAGGGGTCCTTGTGATGGGGAAAGGAGACCAAGATGGCCCCGGGCGACGTGCTTCAAGTGTGGGTGGGATTCCTTCCGGAGGGCGATCTGTCCCACTGGCCCTTTTAGGCCAGGGGTAAATTGTTTTCTTTTGTGGGAGGTCTTGTTGGGTTATGAACCGATGTTATCTCCAGCTTTTAAATATCTTTGATTTGATGGTTTTATCATACTTTAAATTCTGTATTGAATGTCCTCCTTTCAAACATATCATGTGCACCTTTGGAGTTTTTTATGTTGAAAAGTTGGGGGGAAATTGGAAAAAAATATTTAAGTCTATTAAATTAGACAGAAGCCTTTCATTCTTCTTTCTTCTTCTACCCCCATCCCTTTAAAATATACATTAAAATATTAAACAAACCTCTGCTATTATACAAATGTATAATATCTACATCTAAGTACAGGTCATATAAATTATACAACAACATTAATACCAAATTAGATACAACCATGAAAATTAAAAGGGGCAAAGACAGTAAAGAGGATGGAAAGGAAAGTTGAAAAGAGGCCCAATGCAAACCTTGAAATTATTGCAAATACTATGTAATATTCAACCATATGCCTAGATAGGAATACTTTGCATTTTATAGCACTTTATCAAAAAGAGTCCAGTAGCACCTTTAAGACTAACCAACTTTATTGGAGCATAAGCTTTCGAGAATCGAAAGCTTATGCTACAATAAAGTTGGTTAGTCTTAAAGGTGCTACTGGACTTTTGCTACTACAGACTAACATGGCTAACTCCTCTGCATATATAGCACTTTATGTTAGACAAAGCACCTTCTGTACTTGTGGTTCTTATAGTAACCTTGTAAGGAAGGCCTGTATTAGTATCCCCAGATTACACATGAAGGGTAGGACCAAGTGGCCAGTTTGAGTTCATTGCAGAGACAAGATTTGCACCAGCCGCAACCCAGATCTCACCACGTTCTCTCTGTCAGCATTTTGTACTGGTTCTTGCTGACCAAAGTGGTCAGAGATTCCCTTTTCCTTCTCTTTCATAAAGCACAGTACACATTCACAGATGGCTCCTTCTGAAAAACCATCTAGCCACTGGTGTTTTCAGACTGGGTTTTCTTTCCCTGGATTTTTGGGGCTTATTTCCAGTTTATAACAAAAAAAACAAAGAGAAACCTTGAGGGGGGAATGGACATCAAAAATAAACCATGGGCAGTGGGGATAGAAGGGATCACAATTAAACATATATTAAATATAATGCAAATGTGTGTCTATTTATATATGCAAAAATATGCAGAAATATACATAGAATCCAACCAATTATGAAGAGTAAGATCAAACTAAACGCACAAAATTGCAATAATGTGAGAATTTACTGCAAAGCTGAACTTCAGATTCTAAAAATGTGGAGATTTTCAATGTTAATATTAATATGCTGATGCTAATATTAAAAGCCTGCTTAGCATGTGAATTTCATTGTGGGACATGTCCAAGTTAATGTGTTTGTATTGGAGACAGATGACAACTTTTCAGAGATTTGAAAGCAGCTGAAGAGAGCATTTGCTGTCCCAAGTTGATATACCCGTCTCTTATTATTGTTAGTGAAATGACCGCATAGGATCACTTTAGGATGCCATTTTTATATGCATATATATCATGCATGTTGTGAAATTTAAAGCAAATTAGGCAAACCTAAAACCCAATTTTTTTGTAATGGTGTTTGCTGTGAGCCTCTGTTTTTCCTCACCCAAAATTAGAATTGCCACTCTTTTTCTGACAGAAGCTCCTCTAACTGCATGGGAATCTGACAGATTCAGTTGCGAAGGGTGCAGCTACTGGAAAAAAATATATTTGCTGGATTTCACCTGCCAGGCAGCTTTTAAAGGCCCATAATCTTTGTCAGGAAACACAGCTGCAACTGCTGCTGAGAGCAGAATTTCATAACAAGGAGGAGCCATTTTGTTTATTCTTCATAAATTAGAGGTTTTTCACTGGCTGACTATGGCCTGATCCAATGTCACGCGAGCCAGTCAGTCAAGACAGCACAGTCCCAAAGCCATTGCCAATAATTGCAAACATATATTTGGACACTGAGCAAAACCCTCCAAAATAATACTGTCAGGCTTGGTATAAGAGTTCACTTTTGCAGGTGTATAAGCTACTACTAGTCAAAGCTCTTTCTTCTGAAATACATTCTTTTCCAACAGAGTAACCCATATTTATAGAAGACAGGCGTGGCCCACTTTCCCCATAAAAGCTGAGACAGAGGTCAATCTGAAAGGCAACGTGCTAAATCTTCAGTTCCACTAACCCAGAAGCTCAGTTCTAAAATATTTTGTTGGAATCAGTCTTCCAATGTTTCTGGCTGAGGCTGGGCCTCTGCTGGCCTGAAAAAAATATTTCTGATTGCGTGGAATGATGTTTTAATGAAAAAATTGACCATAAGAAATAGGACAGATATCCCTTGGAACAAAGTAGTTTCAGGTGGGTAGTCATGTTGGTCTCTAGTAGAAGAGCAAGTTTTGGATCCAGTATTTTGCCCCTCAAAACTAGGGTAGTTTTAACAATTATATACTCTGGTACCCACTTTATCCTGACCTTGATGGCCCAAGTTTAGCCTGATCTTGTCAGATCTCAGAAAGCTAAACAGGGTCAGCCCTGGTTAGCATTTGGATGGGAGGCCACTAAGGTTTGTCTCTTGCCTTGAAAATGCTATGGGGGTCACCATAAGTCATCTGTGACTTGACAGCAATTTCTACATACACACCTATCTTGCAACTGAGATAACTTTTGCAGTTTAAGAATATCTTGAATTTTACTTTTCATTAGAACCTTTGCTATGCCAGGATTCTTCCCCATTAAGTAATCAAATGATGAACCCTATCCATAAGTGTGATGATTTCTACTGCTTTATAGGAGACATGTTATGTTAGCACATAGTGATGTTTTGCCATCAGCAAGCACATTACAAGCACATCCCTCCAAATGATAGACTTTGTCCTTGTGGTGAAGGGATAATGGAGACTTTAGCCCATGCGTTGTTATGTAATTTTTATAAAGGAGTTTATAATAATTGTTCCACTCTTGAATATGATACCAGGTGTTCAGGAGAACAGAATGAACGTATTACTGAAAATGTGGCTATCTTTTCCAGTGTAGCCACGGAGACCATATCCTGGATTTTGAAAGAACTCTATTAATCCAACATGTACTATTGTTATATTTTGCTTTTAACTATTGTATTACTGAATTCCTTCTTGTCCATATAGTAAACATTGTTGTTTTGCCTTCTTTCTATTAGTATACAGAAGAAAAACCTTAAGTCTATCCCAAATTATTGTAAAGCCAATATTGACTTTTAAAAAGTTCTATGTAGCTGAGGCCTTGCCCGCTCCCTGAATTTCTGCCTCAAATCACAAAGCAGAGAGGTTTCTAATGCCTTATAATATTGGGCTAATTCACACATTATGAAGTCCAGGATAGAGTTGCCAACTCCTGATTAGGACATTCCTGGGGATTTGAGGGTGGAGCGTAGGCAGGTGGAGTTTGGAGTTCTGATGACATAGAATTCACCCTCCAAAGTCATTTTCTCCAAGGGAATTCATCTCTAGTCTGGAGATCAGTTGTAATTCTGGGAGAATCCCATACCTTGCATTAGAGGTTGGCAACCTTATGTGTCCCATACGTGGACTTTCTTCAGATGTATTCTGGGTGTTCTCATCTAATAACTTAATTTCCAGGCACGTTTTCAGAGCGTACAGATGTCCACAAGACAGCCACAAAGGCAACAGAGGTCTACAGAGCTAAGATCCTTTTCAATAGTGTCTCTATCTGCTGAAGTTCCTGGAACACCTAGCTTGGGGCACCTAGAGTCAGGATATGGGGGTGGGGTGACACCTCACCTTTGGAATGCCCTCTCCCTCGAGGCTCACCTGGTGTCTTCCTTACTTTCTCTTGGATGAAAACATTTCTCTTTCCCCAGGCTTTTAACTAAGAGGATCCAAAAATCTTCAGCCTTTTAATAGCCTGCTCTCAGCCTGAGATCTGTTTTAGGCTGCTCTGTTTTATGCTGCTTTTTCCTGGTATGTTTAGACTGACGTGTTTTTTATTGGTCTGACTTGTTTTTATTGGCTTGGTATTGTTGGTATTGTTTTCCTGTTTTAGTTGCTGCGAGCCTCCTTGAGCAGGTTCTGGAGAGGCAGCGACCAAACCTTCTGAATAGATAAATAGTGCCCTTGTGTATTACTCAGGATATCATATTTCCCCCAGCATTTCAAAGTACAAAGTTTTGTTGCTGAGATATTGCAGTCTCACTCTCCATATAATTGACACAGCTAATATATCTATTGTGGGCCTGAAATGCTATGTGAAATGCTACTGGGTGTATTGGCTAGTTTCTGTGACATCACCTATGATGGCTACAGATCAGCTATCTCCAGAGTGGGAACTGTGGGGTTCTACAGGGAGCAAAACTATCCCCCATGTAATTCAGCCTCTAGAACACATTCATAGCTAAGGAATTGAAGGCCATCAATATGGAGATGACACCCAGTTCTATATCTCAATGTCCAGCTCACCACAGGATGCAGTAGAAATCTTGGGTTGCTATCTGACAGCTGTGGTCAAATGGCTGAAAGTGAACAAATTGAAACTGAATCAGACAAGATGGAAGTGATGCTGGCTGGGAAGGCAGAGATCTTGAAGGATATTGTGCTCCCCACTTTGGATGGAGTTCATCTGACCTAGGGTTTATACTGGATCCAGTGCTACTGCTAGAAAACCAAGTTAAGGCAGCTGTAAAAAATGTTTTCTACAACCTCAGTCTAGCCCAGAAGATGACCCCCTACCTCAACATGGCCGAACTGGCCACCTGGATGCATGCCACGGTAACATCAAGATTCAACTAGTGTAATATGCTGTACATAAGTCTTCCCTGTAAGTTAACTTGGAGATTCCAGTTGGTGCAGAATGTTGAAGCTTGGTGACCTTCGGTCAGTCACAGCTTCTCGGAGCTCTCTCAGCCCCACCCACCTCACAGGGTGATTGTTGTGAGGATAATAACATACTTTGTAAACCCCTCTGAGTGGGGTTGTCTTGAAGGGCGGTATATAAATCAAATGTTGTTGTTGTTAGGGAGCTAGGAACAGCTCTCCTGCAGTCACTCTGCTGGCTACCTATCACTTAATAGGTTCAGTTTAAGGTATTGGCTATTTTATTTATTTATTTATTTCAAATTTCTATTCTGCCCTCCCTGCCAGCAGGCTCAGGGCTGATAACAACATATTAAAATACAAAATACAACTAAACATATTAAAATACAATAAAAATCCATACACATTTAAAACAGGATGGTGGACAGCCTTCACAGGGAGGGTTAAGATTTTATACACCCCTTTTTTCAGGCCGGCAGAGGCCCAGCCTCAGCCATATGCCTGGCAGAACAACTCTGTCTTGCAGGCCCAGCGGAAGGATAGTAGGTCCTGCTGGGCCCTGACTTCAGCAGACAGACCATTCTACCAAGACTAGGCGGGCGTCCTTGGGGCCAGGGACCATCAACAGCTGTTTGTCTCCTGATTGGAGTGTCCTCCAGGGAATATATGGGGAGAGACAGTCCCATAGATACGCTATCACATACAAAGCACTTTACGGCCTTGGTCTAGCATATCTACGGAACCATCTCTCTCCCTATGTTCCAAAAATGCAGTTTCGCTCGTCTGAACAAGGCCTCCTTCAGGTGCCACCCTACACATGGGCTAAATCAATAACTGCCCATACACGGGCATTCTCTCTGGTGGCACTCACCTTATGGAACAACTTACCTGAAGAGGTCAGTAAAGCTCCCACTCTCCTGATTTTCTGCAAATGAGGCAAAACTAAATTATTCAAGAGGGCTTTGTATGCAGACAGGAGGGTTGTGCAGTAAGGAAGTGGTCTCAAAGAGATGCATCAGTAAAGAAATAGGGACCATAGACTTTACTACGATGTGCTAAGCTCACACTCTGGAAATCTAGTCGGTCTCTAAGGTGCTAGGGGACCCGAATCTTGTTCTATATACTACCTGTTGTTCTAAGTATGATCCTACTGGGTAGTTCTATGCTGTTTAATATATCAACCTTAGAATTTCTTATGCTCTGTTTCAGCATTTCTTGAACTCTGTATTGGATTTCTGCTGGTTTTAGTCTTGCAGATTTGCATTTATAAACCCTATTACATTGTTTATTGAAATTCCTTTGAAATGGACTGTACTAACTGACAGTGTGTAATCTGCCTTGTCTCAGAGAGAAAGCTAGACTATAAGTAACGTACATATATAAGGCAAAATAAATATATTTTTCACTTTTCAACCATGCCCATGCCATTTTGAGATCTTTCCAAAAGGGGTGTTTTTAATTTCTTTTCCTGAGCGGTTTACCCAAAGCCAATTGTAGCTGAACAGAGATTTGAAACAGGGTACCCTTTGTCTCCACTCCCTACCCTCATCCCCACAGATATGATGGGTTGTTGCTGCAGTTCAGAGGAAGAGTGGCTTGAGAACATCGAAATATGTGAAATCTGCCACTACCCCATTGACCCAGGCACCAAGCCAGAGGTAAGAGACCCTTCTGTGCAAATTCATCACAGCTTTCCTTACATTTCTGCACTGGTACTTTGCCCTGATGCTTTGCACAAAGTTCCTAATGTTCCCCTGACCCTAAGAGCCAAACCACATGCCCTCACACTAAAGACTTCTTTCTCTCTTAACCTGTCTCTCTTCACATTACTAAGTACCTAGAGACTCTCAAGTGCAGGATTGTATGTGTAGTCCTCACTTCACAAGCAGCCTGTTCTTGCTCATTGCACGTGAATGCTGCTTTCACAAAGGGAGCTCCCTTTGTGTGACTGCATCTGCAAGTGATTTCGGAGTCCAAAGCGCCAATTCTGCTCTGTTTTAGCTGCAAGAACAAGTACTGCAGTCTCCTTTGAATTGCCAGTTTGCATTTCTCAAAGGTGTGAGAAAGTGTCAAGATCTGAATTTCAATGAATGGATGTGGGGGAAACTGGGATACTTTTAGCAGTTTAGGAGGAACGTGTGAATGTACTCATAGGGAGCAAATTGAAGTGTGACTGCGAGTGCATGGAAAGTTGGAGGGGGGACACGTGAAATGAGCTTCCCTAGGTACTTAGTAATGTGTAGAGAGACTCTCAGAGCCAAGCTACAAGTGACGAATTACACTTGCCTGGCAAGTGAACAGACTCTCATGTATTCCTCCCTGTTCACTTGCCATTCACTTGCTCTCCACTTGATCAAGTGGAGCACAAGTGAAAGGCAAGTGAACAGGGAGGAATACACATGAGTTTGTTCACTTGCCAGGCAACTGTAATTCGTCACTTGTAGCTTGGCTCCCAGTCTCTCTACACAAGATGCTTGTTCATCAAGTGAAGGGAGACACAATGTTAGCCAGAAAGCATAGCTTTGAAAGACAGAGCTGGCGGAGATAGCTCTGGAGGGGACAGATTCTCTCACAGCCCTCCACCGCCTCTAGTGTCTCTTCTTTGGGAGCCTTTGCCCTGCCAAGGCTTAGTTAATTCAAAGTTTTAAGCAGCGAGAGCGGCAGGGTAAAAGCTCCGGAAGGGGAGACAGTCTGGCACGCCCAGAGGCGGAGGAGGGCTGTGAGAGAATCTGTCCCCTCCAGAGCGCTCTCCACTGGCTCTGTCTTTCAAAACTATGCTTCCCATCTCCCAACACATGTCAAAAGTATTGTGTAGAGAGGCTTTCTGTCTCCCCAGCATGATGCATATTTTCTCGTTAGCTGGATGGATCCTGGAATTTAGGTTGTAACTTTACATGACTATGCATTTCATTTTGGAGACAATTCGAACTCTGTTGTTGTTCTTAGAAAATACAACCTACTTGGATCTATTACTAATGCCAGCTAATTTGGCATTTCAATTTTATACCCCTCTTTGCATCCACATTAATGTCCCAGTAAACCAGGCCTCCAGAAAATATGAGAAAAGCGCCTGGTGAGAAATGTGAGGGCCACCCTCTTGAAAAGTGCTACCAAAGGAGCTTGACTTGTTCCTTATTTCTTTCCCAGAGGCTGGTTGCCAATGGCTCCGAAGCTTGGAATTCTCTGCTGTCTAATGAAGCGGTTCCTCCAAGTTCCCCTCTTCAAGGTTAAGATTTTACCATCTCCCTGCCCTGCTCCTCACTGCAGTGCATGCCAAAAAGCCTTTGGAATTCCCTGGTAACAGCCACTAGCATGGTCAGGGCTGGCTGGGGGGCTTGAGGTGAAAGACTCGTGCCCCCAAATGAGACTGTCGGTAGCTAGAGATGGCTGAACCTACCCACCCCTACAGCCTCCTCCCTCTTTAGTCTTCTACTTACATCTTCCCACAGTGCATTCTGGGAATTGTAGTTCCCAGAATGCCTACCATTAATTATCAGGTGTCTTGGGAGCTACAGTTAATTATCAAGTGTCTTGAGAGTGCTTTAGGGTACCAGCCTCCAAGTGGAACATGGAGATCTGTTGGAATTACAACTGATCTTCAGGCCACAGAGATCAGTTCCCCTGGAGAAAATGGCTGCTTTGAAGGGCATTATACTCTTAAGGTTGCCAACTTCAGGTTGGCAAATTCCCAGAGATTTGAGGGTGGAGCCCAGGGAGGGCAGAGTTTGGGGAGGGAGCTCACTCAGCAGGGATGTGATGCCATAGAGTCCACCTGCTGAAGCAGGTACAAGCTTCATCAGCATCTCTCAAACTAGTTAGGTGTTGTGACAGAAGGTGAAGGGCAGCAGTCCACAGCTGAAAATCGCCTGACAGCAGGATGTAGAAACTGTTGTAGTGTCTTGAAGTGAGAGGCTAGCTGGTGGGCCATTCTAATGCAGAGCACAGAGGAAGGGAATGTTCTCAGTGTATGGGCAGAATAGAGGGGTGGACAACCCAGACTGGCTGAGAGA
The DNA here is from genome assembly GCF_028583425.1 of Eublepharis macularius. Classification (NCBI taxonomy): domain Eukaryota; kingdom Metazoa; phylum Chordata; class Lepidosauria; order Squamata; family Eublepharidae; genus Eublepharis; species Eublepharis macularius. The sequence continues at coordinate 37,119,293 of NC_072804.1, read as the reverse complement.
AATAGGAGCAGCACCTCTGGAGGCATTGCAAAGGACCTGAGGGTGAGTTCCCAGACTGCTGTATGGTCATCTGTAAAAATATTGCATCCCCTTCTTAAGGGACCACTTTAGTCATTGTGCAACTGGACTGGCAGTTGTTTGCAACATGCTAACCTTTGAGAATGTCTGTTAGATTATCTCCAAGTAACTCCCCAGTTGTGCAAGACAAGTTTGAAACGTCTTTCCTCTAGCCCAGCAACTCTGAATATCTTCCAGAGGCATGTTGATTTTCCTTTCAGATAAACTGGTGGTTGCATTATACGATTACCAATCAACTCACGACGGAGACTTGGTGCTTCGGAAAGGGGACCAGCTGCGGGTACTGGAAGAGTAAGTCTGTTCCCGGCCACTTCAGAGTTTTACCTGTGGGTTTGGCACAACAAAAGCGATGCTCACATCCTGTAGCAGAATGAGTTGTGTTGCGGGCTTGTATCCTATGACACAATATTCTCCTACCATTCCGTTCCTGTCAGACTCTGGATGATGGACTACAGTAGACAGATCTCTGGTTCATTGTAGCAAGACATGGGTTCTTGGTTAAATGACTTTATTCAGAAATTAGTTCTTTCCATAATCAGATCCAAAGGTCTACTTAAGAGTACAGTAAGCACCTAAGCAGCTCTAGTCGAAAGTTGATCAGAATGGCTACATAGGAAAATTGCATCCTTCTTCTACCCCTGTTCCTCCCCGCTCCCAGCTTCCAAACAACCCAGTGTTGTTTGATCTGTGTGAGAACAGTATGCATTTTTGCGCTATCAGGCTACACAGAGAGGGAAGACATATCATAGTCATGAAGAAAGCCTCAAACTGGTAAATACCCAGCCACCTGGGAACATGTGAGAACTCATTGGAATGTTAGCAACAAGAATATATCTAGCCATACAAAATGGAGTCACCCCTGAGAGAATAAAGCGTACATTTGACAGCAAGAATTATTGGCATGAATGAATGGGCACAGTCAGACATGACAGTTCCAAGGAACAATGGATTTTCTAGCCAGAACTGATGATCACTGTGTAAGGTTCCATCAAATCTCAGCCGACTTATGGCAACCCCTCCTGGGGTTGTCAAGGCAAGAGATGAGCAGAGGTTGTTTGCCATTGCCTTCACCTACATAGCAATCCTGGTCTTCCTTGGTGATCTCCCATCCAATTACTAATCAGGGCCAACCCTGCTTAGCAGCCAAAATCTAATGAGATTGGGCTAGCCTGGCCCATCCAGCTCACATAAGATAACTGGAAACAGAGAAAGGCAAGTTTTGTTTTCAGACTTGAGGAGCAGATGCACCACAATGGTTCTTGTAGCCCAGCGCCCTTGTAAGGCAGCATGTTTCCTTTCCTGGCCCCGAACCTTGCTGCTCTGTTCCCTCAGCATCTCCCAGATCCTTGCCTTACTGGGCCTGCCTCACCACTAAGACCAGTAAAAAATAGCAAGAGTCCAGTAGCACCTATAAGACTAACAAAATTTGTGGTAGGATATGAGCTTCTGTGAGTCACAGGTCACTTCTTCAGATACAGCTCACTTCTTCAGGTGTCTGAAGAAGTGAGCTGTGGCTCATGAAAGCTCATACCCTAGCACAAATTTTATTAGTCTTATGGGTGCTACTGGATTCTTGCTCATTCCTACTCCTACAGACAGACTAACACAGGTACCCATCTTGATCTATCTCAATAAGACCAGGACTTGGAGCCAACCATCTCCTGTGGAATGAGAATGGGTCACTCTAGGAACTCATCCAAGGCTACATAAAGGCATTAAGTTGGATTCCATGAATCCATTCTCCTAATAGTAACATTTCCCTCAAACCAGGGAGAAATGTTGACATTACTGGGGCAGGTACAGGGAAGAACTGGGGCTTTTTATTTATGCACCCCACTCCTCAGCACAATCTAGGGTTGCAAATCCGCCCCCCCTTTTGATTTTCAGTAAAGGATGCAAAACTCTTTTGTTTCTGCCAGAGTCTGGTTTAGTGAGTTTTTCTATACAGATTAGAGTCTGTGTTTGATACATTGCGTTTGTTATTGCTGATGGGTTTTTAAATTTGATTTGTAATTTTTGTATTTTTTTAATTGACTGGTTTTTAGATTTTCCTGTTAGCCACTCTGTGTGGAAAAAATGATATTAGAAACATTTTTTTGTAAAATGAATAAAATAAAAATTACAGAGCAAAGAGGGATGACTAATATTTACTTCTTCCATTCCAGGTGTGGGGAGTGGTGGAAAGCTCAGTCTCTTACCACGGGGCAAGTGGGCTTCATTCCAGGCAACTTTGTCGTGAGATATAACAGTCTGGAACAAGAACCGTGAGTAGAATCGGTTTTTCCCTTCAAGATGCGATTTAAAAACAACCATCAAAATGTGTCTTTCGAGATTGTTATAAATATGCCACACAAAGGAAGAAACCAGCTCTGGAAGAATAGATTTTATAAATGCCAAATATTGAGTGATTTCCCTTTGCTGTCCTGGACAGTGACCAGGAGATGGAATCCACGGCAAAGTTATGCAGATGCTGTGAAGACACTATGCAAGTGGGCCTTGCTCACTTGTCAGTGGCCCTATTGAGAGTCTCTCAACAGGAGACCTCTTACAGGAGGAAGCTCAAGTGAAGGCTTTGTCAATTTCACCTCTGGATGGCTCCTTAGAGGGTTTGTTTATTTCCTCTTCGCCTCCCCAAAGGCTCTGTCAATTTCACCTCCCCTTCTGGGAAAAAAATAAAGGAACTCTCTGAGGAGAGATCTCTGCAGGTTCCAGAGGTGAAATTGACAAAGCCTTCTGATCTGTCTTTTAAAATTCGGCTTCCCAGCTAACATTGCATCTCCCTTCACTTGAGCGTCCTGATGTAAGAGGTCTTGTGTAGAGAGACTCTAAGTTTTATGGGACAAAGTTCTGAGCTGTGGCACAGTTGACAAGAGGCAGAAACCGGCCCGCTCTACAGACACTGGTCAGGAGCTGGTCCATCCCCCACCTCAATGCCACATTCATTTATCCCTTTACTTAGGCCCTTTTCACGTCTTTAAAGGGATGACCCACTCACTGAATGCTGGTGGCTTTTCCCCTTGACTCCAGATGTCTCTGTTTTCAAAACGGTTGCTGGCTGTTTGGCTTCCGTTTTTTCTGTGCCTTTCTGGGACCGCAGGAAAGTGCGCTCCCAGAAAAGGTGCTGAAAAACTGCCACCAAAGCAGCTGGCTGCCACCCTTGCCTTTGGGTAAATGTTAAAAACCACACTGGGAGTTAGATCTCAGTGTTGGCAGCAACTGTTTCCTGCCATTGATCAGGGGCATTATAGAGTCCTCGGGAGTGGAAGGGCTGTAATCCTTTTCTATTCATGAGAAGAGGAAAGTTGGAAAAAGCTGTTGTTTCTTGACTGAATGTGAGAGGACAACAGGAATGCTTTCTTGGGGGTGGGCAGGCCCCAAATATAGCAGAAAACCAGTCTTTGCTCCATCCAGTTGTCTCTAGTCTACTTATACTCTGTAGGCCAAATCCAGAACTGACCTGTGAACTCTCAGCAAGTGCTTTGCACCATAGCTTATTTGTGAGCCTTGTAAATTCTTCCCCTCAATGAAGAACTTTTCATGAGACACTTTGATGAACTGGTGCACAGAATAGAGACTTTTGTTCCTTTTATGGGTTTCCACTGGGTTTATTTATTTGTGAATTGGTACGTCTCTCTCTCTCTCTCTCTCTGAACTTGAGAGTTAGGGAACAGGTATCTGCACTTTTATGTTTGGGGAAAATTTTGCTGCACTTTTAAAATTTCAGATAATGTTCTCAGATGCTTTTTTAAAAACTCGTTGCAGTTACTTACCTCGAGCATGAGATAGATGGAGGGGAAGACGTTTATGAACTCTTTGTTGTTTCTTGCAGGTGGTTTTTCAAAACCCTGAGCAGGAAGGATGCTGAACGGCAGCTCCTGACCGCGGGTAACACACATGGTGCTTTTCTAATCCGGGAGAGTGAATCCACCAAAGGTAACCAGAAGATATGTGCACAAGAGTTAAAGCTTTGCTACCCTGGATTTGGGCACAGGAGGGTACGCACACTAGTAGGTTGGCTTAACTGGCATTTACTTTCCCCAGAAAATGCTGGGAACTCTAACAGAAACTCTAACAGAAACTGTTAGAGAGCTGAAGTTGAGTCAAAAGAGGTTTTGCTTGCCTGGAGGAAAAGAGATATTTCTTTTGTCCCACCTCTGGTCAGACAGGTTTTTGAAACAATACACAGTGAAATAAAAGTGTATACTCTGCAAACAACAATGCCTTTCAGCCTGACTTCACCTTCCTTGATAAAAACAATTATCTGTTTCCAGTTAGAAAATTCCTAGCTGCCTCGCTATTTTATTTTTTATTTTACTTCATTTATACCGCTCCTTTCTCAATGGGGACCCAAAGCAGCTTACGTCATTCTCCTCTCCTCCATTTTTCTTCACAACAAATCCTATGAGGTAGGTTAGGCTGAGCGTTTGTCTCTGGCCCAAGTTCATCCAGTGAGTTTCTATGGCAGAGTGGGGAATCAAACTTGGGCATCCCAGATCCTAGTCTTTCACTTTAGCCACTACACCACACTGGCCCTCATTAAACAAGATACTTCAGGAGAAACCATGACAGTTAAACAAGTGTGAAACTTTTGGTGTAAATGTGCCCTGAGCATTAAGAAGATACTAAAAGTATTTTACCTTTTTCTCAAAAGGTAAAAAGGTATTTTACCTTTTTGAACCCTGTTTTGCTCTCAAGATTCATTTGGTCCTCTATTTTCAATTTTTTAGTTAGCGCTTTGGTCTTCTGCTTATTAACCTTAAAACTGGCCACTACACCAAATTCTTTCAACTTTGTCATTAAGGTTTCAATTCCCTTTAAAGGGTCCTCCAAAACCAACACCAAATCATCCGCAAAGGCTCTTAATTTGTATTTCTCCTGTTTCACCTTTACACCTTGAATTCTTTCATCTTGTCTTATGTCCTATTCAGAACTTCAAGCACCAGTATAAATAACAAAGGTGACAATGGGCAACCTTGTCTTGTGCCTCTTTGTATTCCACATGGTTTGGTTAACTCTCCATTCACGACTATCCATGCAGTCTGGGATGTATAAATCGACTTAGTCAATTTTGTAAAATTGTCTCCGATTGTTAGTGTGTCTTCTGTTTAGAATGTTGTGTTTTTTCTTATTCTCTATGTTTATTGTTTATAGATATTATGTTATGGTTTATAGTCTATAGGTTATATAAAGAAAATTCTACCATTGTGGCAAAAAAAGAAGAAGTTGCTAAAAAAAATCCAGCCCTTTTCAATGTGCAATTCTCTCTTTTTGACCAGAATTGTTAGGAAACTTAACCTGCTTGGAGTCAAATTTGGACATTCCTGTTGGGATGAAACAGGAATCTTTTTCAGGCCGGGGGGTGGGGGTGGGGGGCGGGTCTGGATTTTCTGTTGGGACTCCAGCTGCTGAAGCAGGTCTCCATACAATCTAGCAAAGGTGCTAAAAGCTGAGACATTTTGCCAATTGTCACCTAAAACAAAATTTCAAAGCCAATTTGGAGGAAGAAATAGCTTTTAAATAAATTGTATGGGAAGAAGAATTTTCAATAGTGACATGGGGGTGCTTTGGCTCAGTGGTAGACCACTTGCTCTGCATGCAGAAGGTCCCAGGTTCGGTCCCCAGCATCTTGGGTGGTAAGTGTTAAGAAAGAATTCCTTGTCTCCAAGACCCTGGAGAGCCACCATCAGTCAGTGTAGATAATACTGAGCTGGATGAACCAATAACTGGTCGTTTCCAGTTAAAAGGAAAGGAAAGGAAAAGGTGATCCAGTACCTTATTTCCCCTTTTTTATGGATCTTCCTAGGATCCTTTTCGCTCTCCGTGCGGGACTTTGACCAGAACCAAGGAGAAGTAGTGAAGCATTACAAGATACGCAACCTGGACAATGGCGGCTTCTACATTTCCCCACGCATCACTTTTGACAGTCTGCACAAGCTCGTGGAACATTACACACGTAAGGCTAAAAGATACCAGCCAGTCCTGGGAACCTCTCCATCCTTCTCTTCTTGTTCTGGCTTCTTGAGGGAGGGATTCTTCACCCTTCTCTGTATATTTATTACTTAGATTTGCTTTTAACATAATTACATTTTGCACTGTATTTCTTGCATTTCATGGACCCTTGACCCTGCTGTTGGTTTTTCACACATTTTATGGATTTCTAGAACTGGCAGTGGGTGTATAAAGTGCCTTCAAGTTGTAGCTAACTTACGGTGACCCCAGAGGGTTTTCAAGGCAAGAGATGGACAGAGGTGGTTTTTCATTGCCTAACTATGCATAGCAAACCTGGACTTCCTTAGTAGTCTCCCATCTAATTACAAACCAGGGCTGACCCTGTTTAGCTTCTGAGATATGATGAAATCAAGATAACTTGGATCTGTAGAGGGGTCTGAAATCCCCATGTCCCCTCATTGATAAGGTAAGTTGTAAATCAGACTTTAGTGTCACATGGAGATTTTTGCATCACCCTTTCTGCAGCACACCCATCCTGCCTTTGGCCTGCTGTGATCTGGATTATATGCTGTAGAGGCCTGTTTGGGGATATAGAGTTAGACTTGGTGTCCTTCTGTTCCTACCCATTCCTAGGATCTGCAGTGACCCTTTCTTTCCAGTAAATGTTTTAACTGTAACGTGGACTATACTCCTTCAACGGAATCTTTGCTCCTCCTCTTTTGCAAAATCAAGAAGAGTCCAGTAGCACCTTTAAGACTAACCAACTATTATAGCATAAGCTTTCGAGAATCACAGTTCTCTTTGTCAGATGCATGGAGGGCAAGAAGAAACTGGTCAGATATATAGGTGGAGAGGGGAGGGAGGAGTAGATGCAAGCAGTAGCTTCTGATATGGAGACAGTTTGCTTCTGTTAAGGAAGTCAGTTACTTCTGATAATGAGATAACCATTCATAGTCTCTATTCAATCCCATCCTGACTGAGTCAAATTTACATATGAATTCCAATTCAGCAGCTTCCCATTGGATTTTGTTTTTGAAAGGTTTCTGTTGAACTACAGTGACTTTTAAGTCCTTGATGGAATGTCCTGGTAGATTGAAGTGTTCTCCCACTGGTTTCTGGATGTTGCCATTTTTAATGTCAGATTTGTGTCCATCTATTCTTTGCACAGAGGTTGGCTGGTTTGTCCAATGTACAGAGCAGATAGACATTGTTTGCGCATGAGGGCATATATCATATTGGAGGATGAGCAGTTGTAAGAGCCAGAGACAGTGTAGTTGACACCATTGAGTCCTGTAATTGTATTTCCTGGGTAGATATAAGGGCAGAGCTGGCATCTGGGTCTGTTGCAGGGCCTGGTACCTGTACCTCTTTGCTTCACCTTTTCTGCTTTGTCTCTACCTCCTGCATTCCAGACAACACAGATGGGTTGTGTACCCTCCTGGGCAAACCCTGCCAGACCCAGAAGCCGCAGAAGCCTTGGTGGCAGGATGAATGGGAGGTGCCCCGGGAGACACTGAAGCTGGTGCAAAAGCTGGGAGCCGGGCAGTTCGGAGAAGTCTGGATGGGTATGTGTGGTGATGGCTGGGAGCAGGGGGGTGGGGCAGGATGGGGGTGGGTTGTATTCTCTGCATTTTAGAAACTTGGAAATCTGTTTGTTTGTTTTTAACCCAGCAAATTTCTAACCTGCATGATTGTGAAGATAAATTTTATTGTGGGTTGAATCCTGTGCACAATCCTCTGAAAGAAGGGATTTTTATCAGTGGAGCAAATAGGAATTCCATGTCTCTATTCTCCCTGCTTCACCCCTAAATGCCCCCCTGAAATGCTGCTCCTAGGGGAAAGGAGACCCTCAAATAAAGGGGAGAATATCTTCAGCAGAATCAGATTTTTGTCCATTCTCCTAGCTAGAAGAAACACAGCACATTATGCTATGGAAGCAAATGTTTATGAACTTTTTTCCTGAACTTGATAAGCTGTTCAGATTCAGAGACTGTGAGATGACAGGGAATCCTGGCCCAGAACACGTACTGATCGCCCTATGAAGAACCCATGTTGGATTTTTCTATAACTGTTTATTTAAGATTTTTTCAACAACAACAGGAAAAGAACAGAGGAAAAGGCTAAATGTAGATTACTGTGTTTTACTTGGTTTTGGTTAATTTTTTTCTCTAGAAGTATTTCACATCACCTATTCCTTGATCTTTTAAACTAGAAATTGACCCTGGGACTTTAGGCATGCAAAGCAGACACTCTACCACTGAGCTACAATTTCAGACTTAAATTCCTGTTTTTCATTTTGCTGTCAAATTGATTGCTTATTCGACAATATATTGATTGCTTATTATTTTAATTATGACAATTCATTTTGTTGCTATAACAATAATTGAAATGAAATGAAATAGGATGGCTTTGATGGCAAAGTGAAAAGCAGTCCTTAAACCCCCCACCCCAAAATGATAATTATAAAAATGTCTTCATGAATTCCATGGCCAGAAGGCTGGAGAAAATGGAAGGAATTAATGTTCAAAGGAAAAAGAAAGGAGGAACATTTAAAGGCAGCTCAGAGAAATGTCAATAGCCCTTTGATGATCAATACAACACCAATCATATTATGCTTTTTTTAAAAAAAAAATGGCCACCAATCAGGTCTAAGAAGATGGGAGGAGAACAGTGAAAACACTTGAATGCAACAAGTTTGCCAGTTATGTCATCTGGATTCTGTGTTAAAATGGAATGAATGAATGAATGAATGAATGAATGAATGAATGAATGAATGAATGAATGAATGAATGGCTCCTGTGGAAGCAACTCATGCCAAGCACAATCCTTTTCAGTGGAGCCATTTCATTTGCACTGTCATGGAGTGTTGAATGCATGCTGAATTGGCCATTGCTGCCCTTGCAGCTGAATACATGAAGTGACTCCAATGACAATCATTGTTTGAAGGTCCTGTACCATGGCTCATTTGCACATGTAAGTCACCTCTTGATGGGTTATAGACCATCGATTCCCTGCCTTTCTCCCTGAGACCTCTCTTCTCCATTTTATCCTCACAACAACCCCATCAGGTAGGTTAGACTGGGATTGTGTGACTGGCCCAAGGCTACCCAGAAAGTTTCCACAGCAGACTGGGGATTCAAGCCACTAGACCACACTGGGTCTTGGCACGCATGTGAGAACTGGCCTAGGAGCCAATGGATGACGTACGCTTCAGTTCCGATATGAATGTTCAAGAAAACCTTTGACAGGATTAGAAAGCAGTGTTGCATAGTGCTTGTAGTGTTGGACTAGGATCTGGGAGGTCCAAGTTCAAATCTCCAGTCTGCCAGAAAAGTTACTAGGGGACCTTGGGCTAGTTATTCTTTCTTGCATAACCAACCTCACAGGGTTGTTGTGAGGATAAAAATATGGAAGGAAGAATGACACAGAGTGCCCTAAGACACTATAAATGTATGGGACAGATGAGGTTTCTTGGGATCAAAGCTTCACTTCATTCCCCGTGTAGGTTACTACAATGGTCACACAAAAGTTGCAGTCAAGAGTCTGAAGCAAGGGAGCATGTCCCCCGAGGCCTTCCTCGCTGAAGCCAACCTGATGAAGAAACTGCGGCATCCGCGGCTGGTGAGGCTGTATGCTGTGGTAACCCAGAAGCCCATGTACATCATAACAGAGTTCATGGAAAAAGGTGAGGGGATAAACCCTGTTACCTGTCTTCGCCCTCTTGGCGGGGCTTCACGCAGAAGCGAGATTCACACTGGGCTTCAGAATTCAGCATATCCTGAGCTCAACACATAAAGTTACCCACCTTCTGACCTTCTTGGGTTCTTCCTGCAATGGTGTGAGAACGAGGGTTGTCAACTCCAGGTTGGGAAATACTTGGAGATTTTGGGGGTAGGTTTTGGGAAGGGACCTCAGCAGAGTATAATGTCATACAGTCCAACCCTCCAAAGTAGCCCTTTTTTCCAGGGAACTGATGTTTGTCGTTTGGAGATCAGTTGTAATTCAAGGAGAATTCCAGGCCCCACTTGGAGGTTGGCAACCACAGAATGGTGACTTGGTTCCAGTGGCAGGCCTTTTGTCGGTCTTGGGGGGCCTGGTATTCTCCTGGAATGATGATGAATTTCCAGAGATCAGCTCCCCTGGAGGAAATGGCACCTTCAGAGGGAAAATTTTATGGCATCACATCCCTGTTGAGCTCTCCCCACCCCCCTTAAACTCTGCCCTTCCCAATCTCTAGGAATTTCCCAAGCAGGAGTTGGGAGTCCTCCTAATACCAGATTACTTCTTTGTAACAGCTGCCCCGTCATTCCACACTTCATACTTCTCTTGAACCCCGAGAAGAACTCTTAGTTTTGAAGCCCCTCAGAGAATATCATCCAATAAAGGTTTTTTTCTCTCTCAGGTTTGATGAATTACCATATGTGAGTTTAGGAAAGACTTTCCCATAGATTAATTAAATGGGTCTTTTCTCATAATAATAATGTTATTATTAATAATGTTATTATTATCCCCACAACAATCACCCTGTGTGGTGGTGGGGCTGAGAGAGTGACTGCCCCAAGGTCACCCAGCTGGGTTCAAGAGAGCTGCAATGTTAGCCGGGATGCTGAGTTTTAAAAGAGATGGGAAGGCTTTGTCAATTTCCCCTCTCTCTACAGAGCCAGGGAGATTTCTGCTCAGAGGGTTTGTTTATTTCCTCTTGGCCTCTTAGAAGGGAAGGTGAAATTGACAGAGCCATCTGATGTCTTTTAAAGCTCTGCTTCACGGCTAACATTGTGACTCTCTTCGCGTGCTCCTCCTCGTTTAATTTGTCTCTTGTAGCTTGACTCTAAGTCTCTTGCCATGAAAACCCCACCAGGTTACCGTAAGTCAGCTATGACTTGAGGGCACTCTCCACCACCAATGGCCACATCAGGGCTTATTTTTTATTTTATTTTAAAGATTTTACTTCATTCATGCCTTATCTTTCTCTTCAATGGAGCCCCCAAAGCAGCTCACATTATTCTCCTGTCCTCCATTTACCCTCACAACAACCCTGCGAGGTAGGTTAGGCTGAGAGTGTGACTGGCCCAAAGTCACCCAGCAAGCTTCCATGGCAAAACGGGGATATAAACCTGGTTCTCTCAGATCCTCGTTCAACTCTGTAAACTTCTACACCAAACTTGTTTCTGCATTCTGGTTCCCAAACTGGATCCCAGCTCTTCTTCTTTCCAGCTACAGGAAGAGCCATCTAACGCGAAGCCCTCAGAAACAGGCCCAGGGGTGGCCCTTTCTCCTATTCCTGTGCTTCTTGGCACTCTTGCAATTTAACAGGTTTTTTAACAGGTGCATCGGGAGCACTACCAGCTGATGCTGCTGTTAAACAAGCTAGATGGAAAGCTCCTATGGGCATGATGGTCCCTGGACTTTTTATGTCCACCTCTGTTCTAGATAATGGAGGTCAAGACCCTATTTTGCTGGATCTGAGGCTGTAGAGGGGGAGAGGAATGGAGAGAGAAGGAAATTGTCATGACACAGCTACAACATGAGCCATTTGCCAGGGATACAAGAATAGCCAGAGGAGTTGGGAGGGGTTTCCTTCCTCTCAGCAGGGAGGGTAAGTTTGTGCACTGTTTCATGAGCAGGCCGCAACAGGACTGTAATGCCCTGGCTAGATCTCGTGTGCAATATGGGAAACCCTATGGCTGCCAACTCCTGGTTGGGAAATTTCTGTTGATTTAGAGGGGGCTGAGGAGGGCATGGTTTGGGGAGGGGAGGGGGGCCTCAGTGGGATATAATGCCCTAAAGTCAGTGTGGTATAGTGGTTAGTGTTGGACTAGGATCTGGGAAAGCCAGTATCGAACTTCCATTCTTCCCTGGAAGCAGACTGGGTGACTCTCTCAGCCTAACCTGCCTCTCAGCCTAATCTGCCTCACAGGGTTGTTGTGAGTTAAAATGCAGGAGAGGAGGATGTAAGCCACCCTGGGTCCTGATTGGGGAGAAAGTTGGGGTGTAAATGAAGTATAAATAAAATAATAAAAAGTCCACCGTCCAAAGAACCATTTTCTCCAGGAGAACTGGTCTTTGGAGTCTGGAGATCAGTGGTAATTCTGGATGATCCCCAGGTCTTAACCTAAGGCTGGCAATCTGAGACCTGGTCTCAGCTAAGTCAGTTAAGATCATCTTGTGCTCCCCTAGTATGCAGCTGACATAAAGGCAGGGGAGGGTTGGGTATCCCGGGACAGAAGCAGGGAAGTGGCTGATTTGAATGCCCCGTTGATGCTGGTTCAGCATTGGGGGGGGGGGCGCTAAGCATTTTCAGTGGGCCCCTTAACCTGGAAGGAGCAGGGCATGCAAATCAAGAAGCTCAGCCTTTGAGGACTTTTTGTGCAACTATGTGTGTATTTTTATTTTATTTATTTATGTTATTTATTTCCCACCTTTCTCACTGAGACCCCAGGTGAATTACACAGTGTCCATGTGATCAGCAGCTGGGACATTCCCGTAAACTATACAATAGGGCATGCATGGCAGAAATTTAAAAGAAGTTTACAGTTTGAATATAGGAATACAGCAATGAAACTCTGCTGAAACAAAACATAAAGTAGTTTGACTTGACCAATGAAACAACACAGAAACTACCCAGTAAGATCATATCTACATCCTCAGAAGTACCCAGTAGTACAGTCTACAGTCCCTGTCCCTTTTATGACCTGGGTGGAGTGGTAGGCCTTTTGCTAGTCATGGGGGCCCAGCAAATGCCCAGCCTCATTACCCTTTGGAGCCTTGTCTGTGGAAAGCAAAGATCATGCGCCCTGTGATGGAGTAAGAAACAGGACTGTGGATGCTCTCCTTCCTCTGAAAGTATGTTGCCCCGTTGCAGGAGCTTGACAGAGAATCAGAACTCTGAAAGGAAGAGTTTGAAGGGATCCTCATACGGCCAGGCACTCACAGAAACTTGTCCTCTTGCCAAAACTTGGGTTATTTTTAGTCTGTTTGTATACCCTCATGGGTGGGCAGGACATGAAAAAGGGGAATTAAGTGTTTTTCCACTGTACATATGGAAATTTTTGAAGCATTAATGGAAGCGTTCTCTGTTCCCATCTCCTGCCTGCCTTATGAAGGAAGTGCTTGCTTTGGCGAGAAAAGCCTCATAAAACTTTAAAAATTTTGATCATTTTACAAGGGGAAAAAAAAAGAAATGGTGTCCCTTATGGTTGGTGATGTCATGGTCACTAACCAACCAGGTGCTGATAACAGTTATACAGCCAGTGCACCACAATCCAGGACCATTGGAGATTCTAGCTGGAGGGAGAACAGCAGGATCTAGACTTTATGGTGCCTGAGACAAAAGATCAAAATGTAGGGTTGCCAACTCCAGGTTAACAAATTCCTGGAGATTTGGGGGTGAAACCTGGGGAAGGTGGTGTTAGGGGAAGGGAGGGAGCTCTGCTGAGATGTGATGACATAGTCTTCATCCTCCATTTTCTGCAGGGAAACTGATCTCTGTAATCTGGAGATCAGTTGTAATGCTGGCTGATTCTGCACACGTTGGATAATGCACTTCCAATCCTCTTTATAGATCATTTGGAATGGATTTTTTTGTGTGCGGAACAAAAAATCCACCTCAAATGATTGATAAAGTGCATTGAAAGTGCATTATCCAACGTGTGCGGAATCAGCCGCTGTTAGATCTCCAGATCCCACCAGGAGATTGGCTACGCTATCAAACTAGCAAGCCCCTCCCACAGAGAAACATGGACCACGGTTCAGCCATGGCCTTGTGTAGCTTCCATTCATTTCAATAGTGTTGGCGCACCAGAACTTCCCAGTGGATTGTAATAATTTTCCAGCCTTCCACTCTGTCGCTTTCAATGGCAGGCAAAATGGTGACAGAGGCAGCTGTTGCCCCCACCCTTGCCTTGATGGCAGGGCTGTCTTTGAAGAATAATCACATTCAGCCAGTGAACTCCGCTTACTAGGAACCACTACCTGGAGGACACATTGATATCTTCTGTAGGCAAGTAGGGGACACTTCCAATGCTTAGAGACGCAGTCATCTGTACATGATTTTGGCAACCTGTCCAACCTCACATGGCTTTGCTCTAATGTAAGCCCTGTTCATTTCAATGGGGCTTGAGTTCCTGTTGGATTGTGCACTAGCTTTAAACAAGAAAGATACTGTCCACATATTCAGTGGGGGACTCGTTCTAAAAAGAAATGCCAAAGCTGAAGAATTCTTGGAAAGCACGCCTTCTGTTCTGGAGGCTCTTTATGTATATGTATTTGTATGTGTGTATTAACTGAACATAATTATTCACTGTTGAGGGAAATACCCTCTGCATGTGGTCAGAGGCATTTGCATCCCTGCTATTACTTCACATGTTTAGATAGGTGCTTTTTTTCTTCCTCTGGCAGGAAACTTGGTGGATTATCTCAAGGACGAAGAAGGACTCCAGCTAACCATTTATAATCTGTTGGATATGGCAGCACAGGTGTGAAATGGCGGGGGGGGGGGTTGGTATCTGGAGGAAACAAAACCTGGCAAGACAGCAGGGGAGGACACATCGTTAGGGAATAATTCTGTTGGAAAATGTGAAGGGTGGTTACTGTTCTCTTGGGGGGGCGGGGGGGGGGAAATGTCAGTGGTTGAAAAAAATGCCAGGCAGAATTTCTGCTAACAAAACTGATGCTAGTAGCATAATTTACATGACAAATGTAAGCCGCTTCACGTCTTCCTCTTTCTAAGGAAGGTTTTTTATTAGAAGAGGTCACCATTTATTTTATTTAGGAGATTTTTATGCTGCCTCTGCAATGTGCTGCTCGAGGCAGCTTACAATTAAAATGATAAATTGTCAACATAAAAACAAGCAGGCCATTAAAACAAGCCCAGGGACAGAAAAGCAGCATAAAACTACCCATAAAACATTTCAGACCATAAAATAGCTGGATAAAGATAAAAATTAGGTTTATCTTTCCAGCGATTTTATGGACTGAGATGTTTTAAGGTACCTTAAAACCTTATCTCAGTCCATAAAATCGCTGGAAAGATAAACCTATCTAATTAAAATGTTTTGGCCTGGCACCTAAAAGAGAGTGAGGTTGGTGCCAGGCAAGCCTCAAGGGGGAGGGCATAAAAATACTGGGATCCCCTCTGCCCATCTACAAATTTTAGAGTTCCATGCAGGAAGCCATGATAACTAATATTGTTTAAAACCAAGGAGATGCAGTGAGGAAGGAAGTGGTTAGTGGTGAAATCCTGCCTGCCATGAAGCCCAGAGGTTTACTTTGTAGATGGTGGGAGTGGGGAGCATTAAATATAAGGTTGCCAACTTCCATGTGGGACCTGGAGTTCTAGATCTCCCCACTACAGAGATAAGTTCCCCTGGAGAAAATGGCAGCTTTGGAGGGTGGGATCTATGGCATCCCATCCCTACTGAGTTCCCTCCCCTCCTCAAACTCCACCCTCTCCAGGTCCACCCTCAGATCTCCAGGAATTTCCCGACTCAGAGTTGGCAACCCTAATTTAAACTGGATGAATGAACGAGAGGAGCCTGGTTGATCTGGGCCTGCTCCTTCACGTAATCACAAGACCACCCTCTTTCCCAACACAGATAGCAGAAGGGATGGCATTCCTCGAGAAGAAAAATTACATCCACCGGGACCTGCGAGCTGCCAACATCCTGGTGTCTGAGACTCTCTGCTGCAAAATTGCCGATTTTGGTCTGGCCCGTCTGATAGAAGATGACGAGTATACCGCTCAAGAGGGTGTGTCTTCTTCCCCTACCTATTCCTCAAAGCGGGTGCCTTTTCATGAGAAGTCAGGGCTGGGAAGTGGAGTTTGGCCGGCCAGCTAAGGAGCACTGGCCGGTACTTTCTAAGATATGGAAGGCATTTTAGACTTTGCACCCAAGGCCAGTTCAAATCTTTTTTCACTCTGAGCAAGACCGTCCAGTCCCCTCCTGCTGCTCCAACGACGACTGCTGGCCTGGGTCTGCGAGGCAAACCCATTGCTTTCAACATTGCCAGTGGCTGGAAGCAAGCTGAGCCACTGCAGCACATCTGCGCCCTCACTGAGGGCTTGCCTCATGCGGTGCTGCCCTTGTGGATCTCCCACAAAATGTGCTAGCCCGTGCATTTTTTCCTTAGCCCACCTGCCTAATTTTTATTAGTCATGCTAGGAACAATATGGGCAACAACAACAAACCGCCACAATTTTGAGGGTTACTATCCCTTTTATTTTATGTATTTTGGCTTCTTTTATACCCCGTCTTTCTCCCCAGTGGGAACCCAAAGCTTTCTCCTCTCCCCCTTTTTCCCCTCATAACAACCCTGTGAGGTAGGTTAGGCTGAATGTGTGTGGCTGGCCCAAGGTCACCCAGCAAGTTTCCGTGGCAGGGTGGGGATTCAAACCCAAGTTGCCCAGATTGTAGCCCATCCACTCTAGCCACGACATCATACTGGGTCTCACCCATACTGGTCTCTGTAATGTTAGCCCTGTTCTGTGCCTGCCTAGGGGAGTAGGGGCCATGGCTTAGTGGAAGAGCCTCTGCTTTGCATGCAGAAGCTCCCAGATTTTATCCCCAGGATCTCTGGTTAAATGGATTAGGTACAGTATATGATGTGAAAGACCTCTGCCTGACACCCCAAAGAGCTGCTGCCAGTCAGAGCAGGCAATACTGACCTTGGTAGACCAGTGGTCTTACTGACTATAAGGCAGCTGCATGCGTGTCAACTGTACATTCTTCAGTCCACTCACAGTAACACAAAAGCCATTTCTTTAAAGAGTGGGGGCTAGCTCCCTCATAGCAGTGACGGAGTGGCTGTAGGGCAAGCTTGGCAGAGTGCCTGGACCTAGTGAATTAACCAAGGAGGAAAGCCCTGGACAGGGCAGGAAGCTGCTTGCAAGGAAAAAACGGCTTGCTAGGGACAGGGAATACCCCCCTCCCCTTGTCCTCCTCTTCCCACCAGCAAAGGTGGCTATTGGGAACACTTACAACTGCTGGAGGCTTCAAAAGGGTGTTTTCCTAGGTGCATCATTGCTGATGCAGAATTAACATATGCAAAAAGTAAAGGGCAGCCCTTTCCTTCTGTTTTCTTCAGTATTGCTCAAAGATCAAAGGAATGGTGAAGAAGTGGCAGGGCAGGTAATGCAAGGTCAGGTTTGCAACCCCTCCTCTGCGCCAGGTGGGGCAACAGCACCAGGTCCATCTGAAAGGATAGCACTGCAGTTGTTTTAGAAATTGTCCTAAGACAGCCCTGGGTGGGGTGGGGGAGTGACAGGGAAAGTGCTGAAATGCAACGCTTTGGGCAGGAAGTCATCTGGAATCTATAAGTGAAAAAAGCTGCTCAATAACTGAAAAAGCCAAGTATAGAGGTTTAATAGCTGAATATTTTCCACGATGGTTGTAAAGGGGTAGCAATGTTAGTCTGTCCTTGCCAAATAAAACAAAAATCCACTGGCACCTTAAAGGCCAACAGCATTTATTTCCTACATATTCGATTAAGTGAGCTGTGATTCACAAAAGCGCATATTGAAATAAATGCTGTTATAATCGTCTTTCAAGGAGCTGGTGGATTTTTGTGTTATTTTCAATGCTGTGGGAAGCTTCACCTGCTCTTTTCCAAACATGAAGCCGCTTTTCTGTTCACCACCCTCTGAATTCTCCCACTCTGTGCTAGCACATTTTGGGGGATTTGCAAGAGAAGGTGTACTTGCACACAGCTGAGACTGTCCTTGCACAGAACTGGCAACTGGGTCCCTGGCTCTGTGGTGCGTGGGGGCCTTTTCTGGTTCCATCCTCCCCAGGTCAGAGAATTCACCGGAGCATCTCCACCATCAGACGCCACCTCTGCTTCTCTTCTTTGGCTTTTGCTTGACGCAACAACAGTCTTGGAGGAAGCCGAAGCCCACAGGAGGTTGCTTTATATGTGAGAGGGAAGAAGTGTGAATGAGTGCTTTGCACACATGGGGTATATGAGGGGCTTGTGGTTTTGAGCTGGTGCAGCAGGAGGAAATTTTGCGCATTGCAGTGCATGACGGGAACACAGGAAACCACTCCCTTTCTTGGAACTGCCTGGCTGTTTCCCCCCCATCTCAGTTCAGTCATGGTGGCCGGAAGGATCAGAATTTTGGATAGTCCAAAGGGCAAAACAGTCTTGATATGATATCCCTGAACTGTGCTATTTTAGTTTAATGATGTATGCTCAGTGGAAGTGGAGAGAGCAGAAGGCTAGGCTTCTTTTAAACAGTAGGCATCCTACTTCTGGAGTGTTGGATTCTGTAGCTATTGAGGCCATTTTTAAGACTACATTCCATAACCAACGTATGGAAGTTATTGCTGCAATATATGGCAACCACCACTAGTTTAACCAGTTAATGGAGAACAGATCTGCCCTTTGCTATTTTTTTTAAGTATGGGGAGGGAATGGTGGCCATGGACTGCTAAGACACACGGAAAACTGCTGTGTGAAGATTCCTACAGAATGGTGTGAGTTCTTTCTCTCTAAGAAACAAATCAGGAGAAATCTGGAGCTCCTCTTATCCCCAATGGGCAGCCAAGTAGGACACGTGCTCCAGCAGGAAGAGGACCAAACATTCATTGCTGTTTGGTTATGGGAGTGAATGCCTCTTTGGAAATCAGGTATAAAGAAAACGGGGCGGAGGGGGGAGGCTCTGATGTACATAAAGGCCCTACAAAACTTGAACTGTATGGCTGATTTCTCCCCAAGGATCTTACCTAGCATGATGGGAGAGTGTGGCAGAATTTGGGGGCTGATGGGCCTGGAGATGGTTGGGACAGAACACAGCATCCTGTTGTGCCTTAAAGACAGGCAAATATATCGCCGTCCAAAGTCTTGTGCACCACTTTGCCAGAAGTATCAAGTGAATCAAAAGGCCTTGATGAAGGTCATGTTCCACGGCCACTCTGCCCATGCTTAGAGGCATTTGTATTTCCAGTCTGGATTTCCTGAATATGTAGTCAGAAGCATTTGTTAAGCATAGAAATTGCCATTTCTCCCACATTTGTGCAAACCTGCATTAGGGAAGTTTTATAGTAATGTGCAAAATGTACATCTGCTTGGGACAAGGAAATGGGTTTGCTTTGTCAAGTCTTTAGCATCAAGTGGAACTAGAGCCCCTTCTTGTGGCCAACGCAAGTCAAGGCACCAGAAAAAGCACCAAGAAGCAAATGTGTACTAAAGTTGTCAACCTAAAGTTGCCGTCTACCCTTGTGTATTCCAGGAGCAAAGTTCCCCATTAAGTGGACAGCCCCAGAAGCCATTAATTATGGGACATTCACCATAAAATCGGATGTTTGGTCATTCGGAATTCTGCTGACCGAGATTATTACCTACGGACGGATTCCTTATCCAGGTCGGATTTTTTTCAGCAGCGGGATACAGCTATTTATCCTCCTGCTGGGCTCTGCATCTATAACCTCCCCCTGCCCTGCATTTTGATGTTTCAAACTCTCTGTACTAATTTTTTTACTACTACTACTATTATTATCCTTTCCGGTAATTTTTAAAAAAAAGTATTTATTTTTGGACTTCTCTTCTGCTAATCTTAAAAGCTCAGTGGCACACAAAAATGATCAATAAAAAATTGGGTTACCAGCTCCAGGATGGGAAATTCCTTGAGATTTGGGGGTGGAGCCTGCCCTATAAAGCAGCTGTTTTTTTTCCAGGGAGACTAATTGCATTCATCTGGAGATTAGTAGTAATTCCAGGAGATCTCCAGGCTTCACCTGAAGGTTGGCAAGCCTATCCATAAATCAGATCCATAAAAGACAGCAATCTTTAACAGCAACCACACAAACCAGCCTTTCTCTTATTATTTCTGTCTCCAGAAAGCTTGGCCAAGCAGGAAAGTTTTTACATGCCCTTTGACCAGAGCTGCAGTGCAATCCTGGGCAGAGCTAGTTCTGTCTAAGCCCTATTGGTTTCAGTGGACTTAGGCTGTCGTAGCTCTGTATAGGATTGTACTGTTGAGCTGGATGTAGTTTGTTTCTAAGAGAATCCCATGATCTAGGTACAACCTGGGCCCATCAGTAGATATTCTCTACTCAGAAGTAAATCTAATTTTAATCATGGGAGCTTACTGCTAGGAAAATATTCTTAGGATCGCAACTATCTATGTTCCCCCTCCCCCTGCAGCACCTATTTTCTTGCTGTTTGTACTCAGAAATGGAACACATTATCCTGTATGCCCTCCCTGTTCCATTGTAAACCTAGATCTGGGATCAGGCACACTTCTTTTCATAGTGCAGTATTGGGGCTTAGGCCTGCCTGGAAACCCACCTTTCTTATCCAGCAATTCTGTTTCCCAGAATTCTAGATGCATTGTGAGGTTCAGTGGTGCACCTCCCACAAACTAACCTAGTTAGTTTTCAAGATCATCCTGCATTACTAGAATAAGGCTGTATTGCACTGTGGCAGCATGTCTCCAACTAGCAACATCTCTTCCCTTTTATTCTTGTGTTGAGCTTGAGGGAGAGCTAGCTTACTGCTTTGTGATTAGATCCAGAGGAGTTAGCTGTGTTAGTCTGTAGTAGCAAAATAGAAAAGAGTCCAGTAGCACCTTTAAGACTAACCAACTTTACTGTAGCACAAGCTTTCAAGAACCACAGTTCTCTTCGTCAGATGCCAGAGTTAGCTGGCATCTGATGAAGAAAACTGTGGTTCTCAAAAGCTTATGCTACAGTAAAGTTGGTTAGTCTTAAAGGTGCTACTGGACTCTTTTCTATTTTGCTTTGTGATTCTAGTTCTTCCCAGTAAGGGTGTTATGATAGCATTTCTGTTTGGGTTGTAATTGCAGATTCAATGCTCCAGAAGGCCTTAGACCTTAAAGGGGCTTGGAGATAGTTTGGGGACACTCCCCTCCCCAATCTGTATATCTGTTGCTCTTTCCCATCTCTTTCTGACCCAGTGCTTTGCATTGTGACTGTAGGGATGACCAACCCAGAAGTGATACAGAATTTGGAGCGTGGCTACCGCATGCCCCCACCTGACAACTGCACAGATGAGTTGTATCAGCTGATGCTGCAGTGCTGGAAGGAGAGTCCGGAGCAACGACCCACCTTTGAATACCTGAAGGGTGTGCTGGAGGACTTTTTTACTGCCACGGAGGGACAGTATGAGCAGCAGGTGTGACTGTGATACTGGACTTATAGCCCTGACCAAGTCTCTCAGCACTTTGATCTCATCTTAAGACATTTTGCTATGGGGAACAAGCAGCAGCATGGCGGGGGGCCTGAAAATGGTCAACACAGCCAGATGCTGTTCCAAGACCTGGAAGGCTGTCCCATTAAGCCCCCAGTCTGCAAGGGAGGCTGTGGATATATCAGGGAAATGATTATTGCCTTGATTACCTGACACATTTCAGGGCTGAGAAACACGATTCTGGGGCTAAGCCCTGCCAAACCCCAGCTCAGTGCAAGCCCAGCCTTCAACATCTTAATCAAGGCTTCATCTGTAAAATGCCCAAGACTGTTTGGACAATGGGAGGAGCACCCACCCCATAATCCCAGATGTAGCACTTTGTTAGATTGTAAGCTCCTTTGGGCAGAGCCCTACCTTGTTTTTGGGTTTCGTTTTGCTTATGTCACTCTGGAAAGCATCATGGACAGTGATCACGCTATATAAATAATCCATGACAATAATAACCATTTTTAATACCAAGAAGGCCCTTTGCACATGCTGCTTGGAGACTACCACACAACACATTCCAGCACCGAGTGGTGGCAACCAAAATCAAGTTCTAGCATGATTCTAGGGGGATTCCCAGCTCTCTTGAAGCACTCCTACCCAGTAAATACCAGTTTTATTGCTGGACAAGAAACAAGTCAGTTTCTGAATCCTGTAGGGAGAAGACCATGGGGTTGTGCGTCTGCATTCAGGTTTGTGATGAACTTGCTAGTTGATCTCTTCCTCTGCTGTCCTGAAGAGAGGGTCTCAGGAATTCACCTACCCTGCCCAAGGCTGGTGACACTAGAAAGGGGAAAGAGGTTTGCTGTAAATCAAGGCTGGGAGGAGGGCCTAGAGAAGTGGTGAGAAGAGATAAGAATGGGGCTGAGGCTGATTAGAAGAAAGGGAAACAACAGTCTAGGGGCACCTTCAAGTCTAACCCCATTTATTTCAATATGTGCTTTTGTGAGTCACAGCTCACTTCAGGTATGTGCAATAAAAAAACTAGGAACCCTTTTTATTACAAGAAAGGGAGGGGGGAGGAAAAGGGAAGGCAGGGAGTGAACTGTATCATACATCTTTCAGAAGTAAATTGTCTGTGGGGTAAAAAAGAGGGGGAAAGTCTGCATGCCTTCCATAGCACACTTATGTCATATGTACGCCCCACCTGCTTTCCCCCTCGGTGTCCAGGACAAACCTCTGCTAAAGCCGAAAACATTTTTTAGGTTATTTAAAAAATATTTTACCCTGCCTTACTATAAATAGGGATGGCTCAAAACGAAGTTGAAAACACAAAATTCAAAATCAAAAAGAGTCCAGTAGCACCTTTAAGACTAACCAATTTTATTGTAGCATAAGCTTTCGAGAATCAAGTTCTCTCGAAAGCTTATGCTACAATAAAATTGGTTAGTCTTAAAGGTGCTACTGGACTCTTTTTGATTTTGCTACTACAGACTAACACGGCTAACTCCTCTGGATCTACAAAATTCAAAGTATCAAACTATTTAAAAAAAACAGCAAGCGAGCAGCCTAAATCAACAGGAGTCAAGATAAACAGCGCAAAGCAATGAAAACAGCCTAAGCCATCGAGGATATCCAAAGCAAGATATAAAGCCATGGGAACGGCATGCTCGTGCGTGCAATTTTGCATTCTTCCCTGAGCTGAGGGGGAAATCCCGGCTTCTCGTTGGGAGTCGCGCCCTGCCCAGCCGTCTCCTCCTTCCTCTATGGACATGGTACACCCCCCTCCCCACCGCCCTCCTGCGACGAAATGGTACCGCCCAAGCAACTCCTCGCCTGCTCTATCTAACTTGTTGGCTCGGATAGCTCCGCCTTTCCTGACTTCTGATTGGATAATAAGACCGCCGTCGGCGCTATGATTGGTCGGAAGGCTTAGAAAGGGGGCGGGGCGGGCGCTGGAGGGGCCTTTCCTTTCTCCACCGGGCCGCGCTCGGTTGAGTGGCGGGACTTGGGTTCGGACGGAGGACTTGACGGGAGGCGGCGGCGGGAGGAGGAGGAGGAGGGGGGAAAATGGCGCTGACTCAGGGGACCAAGCGGAAAGTCTGCTATTACTACGATGGTGGGTGAGGGGGCTTGGGGAGGGGCATGCTGGGGGGAGGGGCAAAGGAGGAGGAGGAGGAGGGGTGGTGGTGATGAAGGCGGGGGGGGGCTGGGAGAGGAGGATGAAGAGGAAGGCCTTGAAGGGGGGAAAGGGAGGCTGGGTGGGGGGGTGCAAGGGATCCCCAAAGGGGTGGTGAATAAACTGGGAGATACTGGTGGTGGAGGGTTAAAAAGCTGTAGCCTTTATTTAGCTGTTCATATCTTGCTTTTCTTGCCAGTGGGGGATCCAAAGTGGGCCACCCCCCGTCCTGTTTTGTTCTTGCAACCACAGCCCTGTGAGGTAGGCTGGGCCGAGAGAGAGGGAGTGGCCTCAGGTCACCCCACTGGGGATTCGAACCTGGATCTCCTCAGCCCCGGTCTGATGTTCAGCCCCACTCTGATTGGGGAGGGCAGTGATGAAAAGGGGGAGTGGAAGGCTGCTGGGTGGGGCAATGAATAAGGCAGGGTGGGGGAGGGGTGGGAAAAGGTAGAGAGAGGAGAAGTTCCGTGGAGGGCTTGACGATAACGGACCACCGGTGATGAAGGCTCCAGTGGAGGAGAGGAGAGGCTCTCAGAAGGACCCTCCTTGGCAAGAAATGGTCTGGTTGCAAGTTTTATGTGTCCCTCATTTGGTGTGCTGGCTGTGACCTCAGTAATCTGTACAACAGCCTTGACAGATTGTCTTGCCTCCATATTGCAAGTAGGAGGGAAGGGAAACTGTGATTCTGTGGGGGGGGTTGCCTGAGACCACTGAGGGGAGATTTGAACCATGGTTGGCACTGTCAGTGCTGTTGTGCTGCACTTGCGAGAGAGGTTCCAGGAGGACAAGGCCATTTGAGGTGTAAGGAAGTCTTGTGTGTGGGTTGTGGGTTGGGCGAGAAGGAAAGAATTGTGAAGAGGCGGTGAAAAGGCGGGTAGCTGCTGCAATGGCAAAGGTGTGCAAGGACAGATGGGGGAAATATTAGACCTAGTGGGAAGGGACACAACAAAGATGTTGAAAGGAGAAGTTGGTGCTAGAAGAGAACTTGAGGAGGTGAGCAAGTGAAGACTTGGGCTAGGGAGGTAAACCTAGTAGAGAAGCTCAGAAAAATTATTGGCCTGCAGAAACCTTGAGTAGTCTGCAGTTCCACAAATAAGAACATACTTACTGTTCCCCTAAAAGAGGCAAAAGGCCACAATGGCTTTCCAGATGACCAGAACTTCCCTGCCCAACTTTTGAGAGAGGGGTCCTCCTTGGCACAGGCTTTGAGGCCTGTGGACCGAGGGTCGGTATGGAGGATCCAACAATTGAGTGCCATGCACTAGAAGTCTTGCAAAGTGGGGATGGTGAGAGCTGCAAGATACAGTTCCTTGGTCTGCTGTGGGTAGAACTGGGGAGATGGATGCTATCAAAGGGCAAATGAGTGAAAAAGTGGGACTGGGAAAGAAAACGTGTTGGCAAGAGGCGATAATGAGGCAGGTTCTTTAGTATTAACAATTTAGGGTTGAAGATTGTGGTGCCTTAAAAATCTGCTCAAGAACAATCCTCTGATCCCCACGTCTGCCTTTGATTTCCATCCCACACCACCTATCTGTGGTGAGGATGACAGCTTTGCACAGTGGGGTGGCAGGAGTGTGTTAGGTGATTCCACAGAGCAGGACGTGTTTTAGGCTGGGAGTCCCAAGTGCTGGGGCTCTCTCCTCCTGGCCACACTCCAACCCGAGTTGTTTCCATTCCGCCTCCTTGCCCTCTCTTTGGTGTAGTGTTAGGAGGAGAAAAGTAAGTCACTTCCTGCTCTAGGCAGCCGTTCCTGCCTTTTCCAGGCCACCAGGGGCCCTGTTTTCCAAGATGCGTGAATTCTTTGACTAGTGCTGGCTATAGTCACATGGTTTTGCAATTTCTAAAAGTCCAGATTCCTTGGTTTGCTGTGGTTTTTAAAGAGCCATCTGCTGGTAGCCCTAGTTTTGAAAGGGGGGGGGGGTCTTGCCCAGAGTAGATTAATTGTTAATCTTACTAAACCTTCAGTGAGAATTCAGCTTCAATTACTTATAGGGGTAGCATTTCCTGAGACCATCCTCACAGCAGTCTGGTTCCTGCATCAACCAATTAAAGTGCAAGTGCTTCTATGAGTCTTTGTATACCCACGTAGAGCCCCAGTTGGGCTGCAGCTTTCAAACAGTCGTGCTGGAGTGGACCAAAAGTTCATCCGGGCTCTAACATCTTGTTCCTATCAAGGGGTACAGGCTCACTTTAGCCTTTTCTCATAGAGAAGGGGTGTCCTCCCCTTTGATTACCTTGGTAGTTCTCTTCTGCAACTTTTTGATTCTTCCTTTGGGAGGTGGGATTGTGAGAGCTGCAGTTGTGGTGGATGTCCACTGTCAGCATCGCTGTTTCTGCAGCAGGAAACTGTTAGCACCCGCAGCCAGCATGATTGCTTCCTAAAATATGCAGTTGCCCCAAGACTTAACAAGAGACTTAAGTGTGTGCAGGTGTGTGCTGTGATCTATTGGAGCTGCTTTGCTCTGCACCAATTCCCTTTCCGGACACTTCAGTCATAACATCCCACCTGACCTTCATCCCCAGCTTCAGCAAACTCTCATCCTTTGTGTAACTGTGTTCATAAGGGTGCCTTACACTGAATCAAGCCACTGATCCATCTTATTTAGCACTGTTTATTCCCTCTCTGTGCCTAGAGACCTGGGAAGCTGTGCCTAGTTAGACCTTCTAGCCCTTCTACCCTAGATGCCGGTAGCTGAACCACAGCTTTTGCTGAGCCGTGGCTTCTCCCTTTCATTCCTTTCTTGGGGTAATTTGCTGTGTAACTGGTTTCTTTTCATCTTGCCTTTTAGGGGACATTGGGAACTATTACTATGGTCAAGGCCACCCTATGAAGCCCCATAGGATCAGGATGACCCACAACCTCCTCCTCAACTATGGCCTTTACAGAAAAATGGAAATCTATGTAAGTACACTAAACAAGATTTGGGGGGGGGGGCGGGGAATCCACACTTAAACCAGAGGCAAGACACGTTAGTAAAGAAGCCATGTTCAAGAAACAAATGTTCTCAATACGTCAAAAGAATTAGATAATCTTTTTTAAAAAAATCTGTAATCAGGCTAGCAAGAGAGAGCACATCCCTGGTGCCACCTTCAGCTCCCAATGCAAGCTGCCCTGACATGTGATCTACAGCCCACCCTTGGTATTGATACTTGTATCTTGGGAAACTTTGGACCATGGGCTTTTCCTTGCCTGTGAATGACTCCCTAGTTTAAATCAGTAACTCACCAGCAATGGGAGACTACCTAAGAGAAGAAACCGGTAACTGTGACAAGGCCAGATGTCATCTCTGTCCCCATACCTTTCAAGCAACACTGGCTCATCAGCCTTCCCGTCAGGAGCTCCTTTCTCGCTTATCCTAGAACTTAATGTGCCAGCATCCGTCAAAAATGTCATTTTTCAGTCTCTGTGCAAAAGAACAAATGGATTACAATCTGGTGTTAAAAGAATAGCAATATTTAGGAGCCAGTGAGAAAATGTTTCTATCTTCAGACCTGCTGATAACCAAAAAGTCTCCATTGCTGAAATTGCTGAATTAGAATTAATCAGTAAGTTTAACTATCTTAACCAGTGGTTAAACAGAACATGCACTTTTCTTAGCTTCAGATCTTAAGTGATTATAACTAGGTAGACTGTGTTCTTGCCAGTTGTAGATGTGAATTCTTACGGTTTATTGTGTATTGTGCATTCTGTGCAAATGTCACCCAAGTATACTACTTTCATTTCATGGCCTCTTAATCCCTTCTGTTCACAGTTTCCCCTTTGTGTGTTTATATGAACCTGTGTCTGATAATTCACATTTTTTGCATCTGACAAAGGGTAGTCTAGCCCATGAAAGCTTTTGCCGCAGTAAATCTCACGGCCTTTAAGCTGCTCCAAGATCTCTTCTCAGTTCCATGTAATCAGAAGTTCTGATATGGAAATAAACTTGGGAAGTACTCCTGATAGTTTGAGCTGTGATCAAAGGTGTTACAGAAGTGTCCTAAACTGGTCTGTTGTTGCAGCGCCCCTACAAAGCAAGTGCTGAAGAAATGACCAAATACCACAGTGACGACTACATCAAATTTCTGCGCTCGATTCGTCCAGACAACATGTCTGAATATAGCAAGCAGATGCAGCGATGTAAGTTACTTGTTTAACGGGGCAGGAGGGCAGGGCGCAGGCATTTATTGTCTGAGAGGGGACCTTCCCAGCACTAACGTCACTGTAAAAAAAAAAAGAGTCCAACTTGAGCAGGAATTATAAAACAAAACAGGATTATGCTCCCAAAATAAGAAGAGAGAAACTAGGCAGCCATGTCAATTTGAAGCAAAATCCAAAACCAAGAATGCAGTCTACTGTTTTTATGGCCAGCCAAAATGCTGCCAAAACTATGTACAAGTGTTTGGGTTCACCAGAACTTTTAATCAAGGTGGATGCTAAAAAAATAAAAACACCAAAGGGGCGGGGGAGAGATGTCTTGGGACATGATCATAACCACCAGACCTGCCAGCACCCTGTTCAAAATGCGGAAAACAATGGTGGTCATCTCAGAGTGTACCCATGCCTTTCTGGGAACAAGAAGTGGCTTCTTCCCATTGGAAACATAAAGGCCATCATTCGTCCAAATCAATAAGGAATGATACTTCTGGTGAATAATACTGAGATAGTGTGTGTGTGAAGCAATTGGGATTCTTGTTACAAATGCACAGTATTGTGATCATTCATTGGAGCTCTTGTATTCAGTTCTGTGTGGCTCCTACATATCTAGAATGCTGCCAAAGCCAACTCCTCATGCCTCAGTGTAACGTATTGAACTGAAAAAAGGCTGTGCTCTTTTCTCTATAAGCATCCTTTTGCTGTGCCTTAGCTTGTGCAGTGCATATCTATATTACATGGATTGGTTTAAAGGGGAAATCTCAGCTTTTCTACAGGTGCTTTAAATTTTTAACATTACTGCCATATCTTCCTTTTCCCCACCTGTCCCTCCCCATCCCCCAAGCAAATAGTTTTCCTAATCTGAAGAACTATCCTTATCTTACACAGAAGCTGATTCAAAAGTCTTTTGGTACTTAAACCTGTCCTGCTAAGTCCTGGCTTTCTGCAAATTATGTGAAACTGAATTATTCAGGAGGGCTTTTAAAAATAGGTCACAGGGCTGTGCTGTGCAGAAATGGCTCAGAGAGATGGTTTGGAAAAGGTATAGGGACTGTAGACTACTATTGAGTAGTTTCTGTTGCTGTAAGTATGCTCCTACTGTGTAGTTTCCATGACGTTCAATCAGTCATGTCAAATGGCTTATGTTTTATTTCAGTGCTGTTTCAGCTGAATATTGGGATTCATGCTTATCTTCAAATTTCTGCTATCCCTGCCCTATTGTATGTCCCGGCCATTGGTCATATTGACTTACACTGCGTAATCCACCTTGACTCTCAGTGTGAGAGGTGGACTATAAATAATACAAATGGAATAAATAAAACGAGTCTACTTATATTGCTTGATTAAACTTACTGCTTATCTTGTCGATGTCTTTTTTTTTACCCAAAGTCAATGTTGGAGAGGATTGCCCTGTGTTTGATGGCTTATTTGAATTCTGTCAGCTTTCTACAGGAGGCTCTGTTGGTAAGTGTTAGTAAAAAAACCAAAACTTCAAAGGATGGATGAACTTGAGTTGTGAGGGGAGGATCCTTTCTGAAGGGGGATTTCAGTTTTGCGCATGTTCTGAATTCACCTCCCATTATGGAAAAGGGCGTGCGACTTTCCAAAATGGTGAAAACCTATAAATGATACTCACAAACAGTGTCATTATAGTCCATGTTTGTAAATAATTAGTTATAACCTATGGGCATATCCTCATAGATACACAGCATTTAGGGAATATGTTGGTAAAAACCTTGACTGCTTGTGTTAAGGGATGAGTGAGAAGGCCTGGAGCTAAAAGGGATAAGCTAGGTATTGTAAGAGTACCTAATTCTCATCTGTGTAAGTATGATCTCAACTGGGGACTAGAGCAACTGCCCTATGAGGATCAGCTAAAATGCTTAGGGCTGTTTAGTTTAGAAAAAAGAGGAGTAAGGGGAGACATGATAGAGGTCTGTAAAATTATGCATGGTGTGGAGAGAGTGGACAGGGAGAAGCTTTTCTCCCTCTCTCATCATAATGGAACCCGGGATCATCCACTGAAGTGGAGGAGTGGGAGAGTAAAAGCAATAGGAAGTGCTTCTTCATACTGCTTCTTCCAGTGGTTAACTTCATAGTCAACTACTGGAACTCGCTGTTACAGGATGTGGTGGCTGCCACCTGGGAAGGCTTTAAAAGGAGAGTGGACAGATTCATGGAAGAAGGGGTTATAAGGGGCTACTAGTCATGATGGATATCTGCTCCCTCCTGTACTGGAGGCAGAATGCCTCATTGTATCAGTTGCAGGGGAGCAGACTGTTGCAGTCATCTTGCATGTGGGCGTACCCAAGGCAGCTGGTCGGCCACTGTGTGAACAGAATGCTGGACTGGATGGGCCTTTGGTTTGATCCAGAATGGCTCTTTCTGAGTTAATCAAATTTCTTGAGAGTCTTGTGGATTTTGAAGTTATTTCCAGAATGCAACCTGAAGGCCGACTTTGCAAATTCTTGCAGGCATCTGGGGTTATAAGAATCCTAAATTCAGCAATGCAAAGCTGGGATTGCTTTCTGCACAGAATTCTCAATTTCCCTAGCTCTAGGGCTGACTTTCTCAGAGGACCTTTTGCCAAACCTGTTTTGTGTCATGGGCTCACCGTTCTCTCCGCAGCCAGCGCAGTGAAGCTGAACAAGCAGCAGACGGACATTGCTGTGAACTGGGCAGGTGGCTTGCATCATGCCAAGAAGTCTGAAGCCTCCGGCTTCTGCTACGTCAATGACATCGTCCTGGCCATTTTGGAACTGCTCAAGTACGTAGGACAGTCCACGTGTTCCGGAGCTCATAAAAAACAGGTTCTAGGAGAGAAAACAACATGCCTCATCCTGTGTCAATAGAGAATACGCATCAGAACTGGTTTTTATCATTCTTAGGCCTATGTGGTGTAAACAGCAGATGAGGCAGTAAAAGTGTTCCTGGGCTGCACGGCAGCCTGCTGGTGGAGGGTCACATGATTGAATATTCCTACCTACCAAAAACTCCCTGCAAGTAGCAAATGGGACGTCAGGGAAAATAGTTCTAGCATAGCCACCTTCCTGATATGCTGGGTTTTTATCGTTTCCAGTGGGAAGCATTCAGTCAGTCCCACTCCCTTCTTCCCTCCTCTCCTAGTCCTCCAGGAATTCTGGAAGGGCTGACCAGTTTGCCTGCTGTTTGTGTGAACAAGGCTCAAGCCAGTGTCACTTTCCCTCTCAGGCTGGTTTACAAGGGAGGCTCTTCTACTGTGGGCTGTCCCTCGGAGTGAGAGGGCACAAGCTGGTATGCACAGATGTTTCAGTTTTGTTTATGCCTGTTGCAGGCATACTTTACTATGCAAGTTAACAGTTTTCCCGAGTCGAGGTCACTGCGAAAGATGGTGCTTCTCCCCTGGACACTAGCGGTATCGGCTTTGTTTATACCCTGCTTTGGGGGGCAGCTTGACTCCCCAGATGGCTTCTATCCATGTGTATTGTGATTGGTTTTAATAGTATGAGCAGGAAGAAGAGGACATCGGGGGCACCCGTTGCTTTCTGTTCTAGTTTCATTCCGTTTCCTTGTTTGTGACTTTGCTGATGCCCACCTGGCCAGCCTCTTCTTGCTCTACGTTTAGTTTAAAAGCCAGTTGCAGAGGTCCAACTTGCATTTGAAGTCCTGTCTTCAAAAGCTTGCTCATGTGTAGCTTTTTCAGGGTGTATGTGTGTTTGTGTGTCTCTCTTTCCTGAACTTAACCTTCATGCTACATATTCAGTTGGCTGGTATATTTACTCGGTTTGGGTGTGTCAGGAGAGCACAAGTCGTTTACAGCCCATATTCAGGGTGATGGTGAATTACTTTGGAAGTTCATCAAGGGTTGCTCTGTGAAAAGAGCAGCAAATGGCAAACAGGACTTCTTAAGACAGGCAGTATTATGTGGTGTAACTGATCTTTCCCTGGAATGGGCAGCCAAAGGGGGGGCGGGATTTGCTGGCCATGCTCTGGGACATGCTGTCTTTTGATATGGGGTAATAGTGAGACCCCACAAGCGTGGCCATTTCCCTGTGGGAAATGGACTGTGAACTCTAGGTCTAGGCATGCCCCCAGGACCCTCTGCAGTGTTTAGAGGCTCCCTGGCAAACCCATTGACATGGGAAGTGCTCTCTAAAGATAGGAAGTTGCTAAATCATGTTCCTGACAGTCTTACCTATCCAAAATGGGGCAGAGGAGGTACCAACGAGCAGGTGTCATGTGACCAGTTAGACAACTGTTTGCCACCCCAGGTACCACCAGCGGGTGCTGTACGTTGACATCGACATTCATCATGGCGATGGCGTGGAGGAGGCCTTCTACACCACAGACCGCGTCATGACAGCATCCTTTCATAAGTACGGAGAATACTTCCCGGGAACGGGGGACCTGCGGGTGAGAATGGAGGCTGGAGCAGAATCTGCCCTGGAAACCCCAAATGATTTCTGTGTCCCTAAAATCTCACACTTACTCTTCCTGAAGAGTCTTTCCTCTTTCTTTTTTTTTCTGGTGGAAATGCATCCCATGTGGCCCTCTTCTTGCTCACCCTCCCTTTCTAAAACCCTGGCTTAGGGTTCATTAAGGCCATAGAGCCCCTCTGGGCTCAGAACAGCAATCTGACTCGACAGTGGAATCCTCAGCCTGGCTTTTATGGCAACGGTGAGCAGAGAACTGTATCCTCCCTGCTCTTGTAATTGCACCAAGGAAGCATGAGAAGAGATACTGACTGCAGGGCTCGGCATCCTGAGCATCTCTTACTTTGTTTATTTGAGCCATGCTTCTAGCCTTTGTGGAAGCTTGAAAAATCGAACCATGCCCAAGAGAGACTTCAGAAGCTGAGAGGGGTGCTTGTGAGTCCTGGGAGGAAAGGGCCAGAGCTTCATCACTTTCACTCCGTCCCCTGAGGCATGTAGAAGTAGATTAAATTTTGCAAAGTAAGCCAGCCTGCAGATTCTGAAAATAGGCTCAAGTTGGTTATGCCCCCCCCCCGCAGTGCTGTTTTGTTGAATTCTGCATTCCAGCATAAAGTGTACACTGCCTTGCATCCCAAGGAAGGGGAAGGCAGGTTAATCTTTGAAAAATACATCTAAGGTGATGTATTCTGCTATGCAGGTGGGAGGCGAAAGTCTAGGTGAGATTACTGTTCTCTGTTATCTTCTTTCCCTTCACCCCACTAGGACATTGGTGCAGGCAAAGGAAAATATTATGCTGTCAACTATCCTCTCCGGGATGGAATTGATGATGAGTCCTATGAAGCCATCTTCAAGCCAGTAAGCTTCTCTCCCTGGTGCATCTCACTGGGGTTTTTCCTCCCCCCCCCTCTCTATTTGTGTGCTGCAGCTCTTCTGTTGCTGTTGCTGCTTCATTTTATTGCAGTGACAACATGTTGCACGGGCATCTGACCCAGGCTCTCCCTTTTATTGAACAGGTCATGTCTAAAGTGATGGAGACATTCCAGCCTAGTGCTGTTGCCTTGCAGTGTGGCTCCGATTCTTTATCTGGGGACAGACTAGGGTGTTTTAATCTGACCATTAAAGGTAAGAGGGGACTTCGTTTCTAGCAGGTGGGGTAACATTGCGGGTTATGCACAGCCTTCCCACAAGGTATTTTTCCAATTCGGGAGACGGATCCCAGGATCTTTTGATATGCTGCAGAAAGCGGCAGGGTGCAAGTTTTGGATCACACACCGTCATATGCCGTGTACTCATGTGTCCAGGGCACAGTCCTCGAATTATTGGTGCCCCCAAATTAGTATATTTCAAGCAACCTTCTGTGCACTTGGACATGGCTCCCCTCCCCCTCCCCCCTCCTGCCAGTTCTCCGTGTCTCCCCAGGGACCTGACCCACTTTCTCCCTTCCGTAGGCCATGCCAAATGTGTGGAGTTCATCAAAAGCTTTAACTTGCCCATGCTGATGCTCGGAGGAGGTGGCTACACAATTCGCAATGTAGCCAGGTGCTGGACATACGAGACTGCTGTGGCACTGAACACAGAGATCCCAAATGGTAAGGTAGTAAATATGTATATGTGGGCTTCCCTCTACCAGGAGCCTTTAGAAATGAGGCTGGTGGACTGCTGCTGAGTCTGCCTACAGCCAGTGGCTTGTCTGCCTGTCACCTTGTCCATTGCAGGTTTAGGAGGATTACATGTGCTGTCATCTGCCTCCAACAGGTTGTGCTATTCCAGTGTCCTTCCCCCTATGTCAGGAACCTCAAACAGATTCTAGACCGGGGTACCCAACCTTTATGAGCCTGTGGGCACCTCTGGAATTCTGCCACCAGGGTGGGGACGGCACAACCACAACATGGCTGCTGTAGAAGGCAGAGCCAACCACAAAATATCAGGGAGTGAAATTCTGCATAACTCTAATAAGTAACTTTTCAACATTTCAGGCAGAAGCTCTGTTTAACAGAATGCCTTTTAAAACAAACATACTTTCCCCACACCTTTTCTTGCATGCACATAGCTTATCTTCAGTTACAGAGCGAAGATCCTTGTGTTGTGGTGGCAGCTGCTGCTGAATCGTCGTTTTTAAAGATCTGCACAGCCAATCAGATCTTCAGTCTCCAATTTAGAAGCCCTGCTGGGCAAAAGCCCCACCTGGCTCCAACCCCTTTCTAAAAACACTCGGCAGGCTCCAGGAAAGGTGTTGGTAGGCGCCATGGTACTCGCTGGCACCATGTTGGGGACCCCTGTTCTAGGCAGTGATCTGAAGGGTATTGGTGCTGATGCAAAGGGAATCTGTCCCTGTTGGACACCTGTTCTGGTTATTGCCCAGGAGCCTCATGAAAGCTGCTCTTAGTCAGAGAGGGAAAGGACGCTGTATTGGCATGAGAAATTTTGAATGACAGAGTTTTATCCCCCCTCCCATACACACATTGCAGCTGGAACAAGCCTAGTTCTGTATCTTGAATACAGTATGCACATTAAATAAATCTGCATGCATTTACCTGTGCAGACGTTCTTTTAACCGAACCAGGTCCCCCCCGCCCCCAACACACGCTTTGTGGTTTTTCTTTGTGCACAGTTTAAATTGCCTGAGAGCAGACATTGTCCTCATTTCAGTGGTGTGTGCTTCTTATCTGTTTTGCAGAGCTTCCATACAACGATTATTTTGAATACTTTGGCCCAGACTTCAAGCTCCACATCAGTCCCTCCAACATGACCAACCAAAACACCAATGAATATCTGGAGAAGATTAAGTAAGTCTTGCTCAGCTCTGGCAAGCTTTTGCTGGAGCTCTCTGTCCACTGCCCTTTTCTGATTGGCTTGTGTGTGTATCTTCGGGGGGTCTTTGGCCATAGGCAGCGCCTCTTTGAGAACCTGCGGATGCTCCCTCATGCTCCTGGGGTCCAGATGCAGCCGATCCCAGAAGATGCTGTGCCGGAGGACAGTGGAGATGAAGATGAGGAAGATCCTGACAAACGGATTTCCAGTGAGTTGGGGTGGGTGGGTGTTACTGGGGTTGCATGTAAGCGGAGATATAGAATCACTTGCCCATTTGGGTCTGCTTGGCAGCTCCTGTTGGCTGTTCCTTTTCTGTGAGAGGTCTGAATCTCCTTGGCAAGACCCAAAAGTTTCTTGACTGTAGCCCCAGGACTCTGAAATGGAAACGCCTGCTGCTGTCCTTAGGAAGGCAGTGCCTTTTAGAAGAGTTTATAGGGCATAAGTTGATAGATTTGGTGTTTCTCGGGATGCGGTGCGTATCAGTTGTGGTCTGTTGAGGTTTCATTGTATCATTGTGCAAACTATTTTGTTGCTGGTCAGCTGCCTTGAATGCAGGGGACAGAGTTAAAATCTTATAATAAATGTGAAGTTTGCGTGGCTGTAGATGGCGAAATGGCAGCCTCCTCCCAGCCAGTATCCCTGGGAGCTGCATAGAGATGTCGGTCCCTTTCTAGCTAGTGAAGGCTCCCTTCCCTTCCCTACACAAACATGTGACCCCGCTGAGGATAAATTGCCGCCTCTGGGTTTCTGTAGAGGTCTGGTAAAGGTGAGAAAGTCCAGACTTCTGGTGCTCTTTTGCTGCTCTCTTGTATCAGAGTGGGCCAGGTTTGCTAAAGAAATAACAAAAGGAAGCCAAGAGCCTGGGATGGTTCATGTTACAGCCTAGCTGCACACTTGGGATAGAGCCTTGGGCTTCTGCTATTATGCCAACAAACTGTCTTTGCTCGTCAATCTTGAATCTGTTACTGTGAACTCTTTGAATGCAGGATTAAGCTTTAGAGGCCAGTTTTCTAAGCTGTTTTTTTGGTTCTTCTTTTTTGAGAAGGAGCTGGGTTTTATCCCCTGCCCAGGCTGCTAAAGACTGACCACATTTGTGATGGGTTTATTTGGGCTGGTGATTCTGTGATGAGATGAGCTCCGGAACCATTGGCTGATGTGCTGATACCACAGATGTAAGCACACACTGCTGCTG
Organism: Eublepharis macularius; assembly: GCF_028583425.1. Classification (NCBI taxonomy): domain Eukaryota; kingdom Metazoa; phylum Chordata; class Lepidosauria; order Squamata; family Eublepharidae; genus Eublepharis; species Eublepharis macularius. The sequence goes on along the minus strand of NC_072804.1, from coordinate 37,083,408 downwards.
CTGCTGACTGGAAGGGTCTGCTGCTGCATGGGAAATGGAAAAACTGGTTTGGTTTGGAAGGAAATTCCCTACAATTTCCCTAACCAGGAATAGAAGATCCGTAATGGGAATAGGAGATAGGAAAGGGGCATTGGCTGTTGACAAGAAGGCAGGCTTCTCACATGCATTGGACTTGCACCAAGGAGCTGCAATCGATTGCTGCAGAACTGTTGATATACTGTGAATCTCTCTACACAAGACATCTTACACGGGAACGCTCAAGTGACTTACTTTCTGTGTGGTCTTCTATTCAAGTGTACTCCGTTTCCCTGGCGGAGCATGTGTATCCGCAGTGGGAGAACAAGTGTCGGATCTTTCACTTGATCCTACTTGTGTGAGATGTCTTGTGCAGAGAGAGCAAGTGGTTCTACATCTTCCTTGCCCCTTGCCTTTAATAAGCAAATTCAGAATAAGTCATGCAGAATAGGCTATGCAAAGCTGCTCAGCATGCATAGTTGTGTGCCAGTCCTGGAATCTAACTTTCCTTGGTGCCATATTTTGAGTTCTTGGAGTCCTGCTCCACCTAAGCGAAGTCCAGAGGCGACTTACTCGGTGCCCCAATTCACTTGGGACTGCCTCTGTCATCTGGCCAGTTAGCCGCCTATTTCTGCTCTCTAACTGATCCCCATCAAAGAAGGGCAGTAATGCTGGCCAGATCCAACATACTGCCTTCAGCCATTTTCGTTGGCTGATGCCAACGGACCCCTTCCGAACTCAGAAAATGCCCTTGTGGCATTTGAATCTGTCAATTCAATCTGCCCTTGTGGCAGTTGAATCTGAATCTGTCATTGAATCTGTTTCCCATGTTCTATTATACTGTTTATTTTATTCTAAGATCCAAGACAAACTTTTGAACTCCCTTCTTTATTCATGGTGCGGCCTTTCTGATAATGTCAAGGTCCAGTGATTACTATCTGGTCACAACTTATCTATAACCTCTAACGTGGCTAGTTTTCTTCAATCTGCAATCTGTATCAGGGAAGCTATCAACTAATTCTAATGTACCTTTTTTCGCTCTGACATGCCAATGGGTGTGTGTGTGTGTGTGTGGGGGGGGGGGTAACTTACTTGGTGACTGAAGGGGTTAGACCACCCAGCCATTGCTGCCAAATACCTCGTCGGGGGACTGTTGCCTGATGTCTGTACCTCTTTGCAGGAGCCAAGCCCCTGCATCAGCAGCTTCCTGTGCTGTCTTGCCTCATCATCTGTCCCTGGAATTCCTGGATAAAGCCTGGTTTCCGATAGGGGTGGCACTACCACGGGTGGGGTTGACACCAAAGGGTGTTGCCACTTTGGGGGGTCATTAGGGTTTGTTCCTTTATTTATGGAAATAGAGGTATTGGAAGGCTATAGGGGCTGATGAGTGGTTGAGGGAAGATCGCTACTCTTAAGTTTATTTTGATTAGTTTAATCACCCTGACCTGGATAGCCCAGGTGAGCCTGCTCTCGTCAGATCTCAGAAGCTAGGCAGGGTTGGCCTTGGTTAATAATTGGATGGGAGACTTCCAACGAAGACCAGGGCTGCCGAGGCAGGCAATGGCAAACCACCTCTCTATTAGTCTCTTGCCAGGAAAACCCGCCGGGGGTCACCATAAGTCAGCTATGACGTGAGGGCAGTTTCTACCACCAATCAGTTTAATTATTGATATAGGCTTTTTAAGTTGTGCTTGATGTATGTACTCTTATAATTGTTGCGATCTCTACATTGTAAGCGGCCTTGATTGCCAGAAGGCAGAAAGGCAGCAAATAAATGTTTTCATTCTTTTCAGTATGCTTAAAGTACGCATAGCCCTGTATATTTCTTAGCGGAGATGTGGTGGCATTATCTAGATTTTGGTTGTTTCTCTGTGTGTGTCTGTGTACGTATCTTCTTACAGTTTACCTTAGCATTTGAAATCCCTCCCCCCCCACCACTGCCCTGAGCTAAAAGTCGTACATTGCTGATGTTCTTTCTGCTGCTCTGCAGTCCGCTCATCAGATAAGAGAATAGCATGTGATGAAGAGTTCTCAGATTCTGAAGATGAAGGGGAAGGCGGACGCAGAAATGTAGCTAACTTCAAGAAGGCCAAACGGGCAAAAACTGAAGAGGAGGAGAAGGAAGAAGAGAAGAAAGGTGAGGGCGAATGTGAAAACAAATGCCACTTGGTATTTGGGTTGTGTTGGGGGGTGTACAGAACCTTGGTAAGTTCTACTCAGTTTGGGGAGGTGGTTTTACAAAAAAAAAATTCCACTCTCCTTTTCATATTCCCCATTCAAGGGAATACTCTGGGCTACCCCTGCTTAGCTTCCGCTGCCTTGTGGCCTGAGACTTGTTTACTCCGAGTGTGTACCCCAGGGGTGGGGGGAACATGACACAGAGTAAACAAAATGTATTTGAAAGGGAAAGTTCCTTGAAAGTGTGCATTTAGAAGTCCAGATAAAAGCCAAGATCCAGCAGAGGATTAATCAGCATTCTGTATAAAATGGTTAAATCTTAATTTGTAAGGATGAGGGCAAACAGGCATCTCAGAATGTGTGTGTGTGTGTGGGTTCCCCCCCCCCCCCAAATCCTGGCACCATCACTGAAAAGATCCTGTCTGAAATACCTACCTGCTGCACCTCTGATGGTACATGGCCTTTGCAGTATTTGTATTGTGTGGGGTGGGGGGGGGAGGGGTTGCGATCCTGGAGAGAGCCAAACCATTTAGGTTGTTAAAAGGTCCAAAGCGGCATTTTGAATCAGGCACCAAAATGATTTGTAAGCCAGTAAAATTCAGTTGCTGGGAGCATATTGTGCTGATAACTCCCATTTGTGGATGGGGAAGTCCCATGGAAGGTTGAGACCTTTTCAGAGGCACCGTACGCCAATCTGAATGCCGAAACATGGAAACGGGGCCAGATTAAATTTTCTAAGGATGAGCCAAAACAAAAGGCAAGCAATGCTCTGTACCCTCCTCACCCCTTTGAGGCTTGGGGGGGGGGGGCTTCCTGTTAATTTTTTTCCTGGATGGCGGCAAAGATACTGGATCTTATATTGTGGCTGGCTGCAGATTTTGCGAGAACCGTCTGCCTGTGCCTGTGTGTGCCTGTCTCTTATTCCCTGCACAACAGCTGAGCTGATAAGGCCTGTTCTTTGCTTTGATCGCTTTACCCCCAAACAACAAGACAGGTTTTCTAGCCCTAGCAACGGGCATGAGACTCTGTACATGACCCACAGGGTTTTATTTATGTGTTTAATTACAACCCTTCTTTTTTGTTCCATAATAGTCCCCGAGGCTGTTTACATAAAATAATAAAGATAGAGCTGGTGTTTTGTAGCGGTTAGTGTGTTGAACTAGGATCCACGAGACTCAGGTTTGAATCCCCAATCTGACATTGTAAGTCCCAGGGCGACCTTGGTCCAGTTACACGCTCTCAGCCTAACCTACCTCACAGGGTTATTGTGAAGATGAAAGGAGGAGAGAACCATGAAAACATCCACTTAAAAATATTCATTTAAAGCCATCAGTTGATTGCAACCACCTTATTTCTGGGCTCTCTTTCTACTGGCTACATAGGCAGCTGTCTCCCCTCTTTTATCTTCCAAGTGATTGTAAAAGCTAGTGGAGAGATGATGTGGAGGGTTTTCTTGGGCAAGGAAGCTACCAAGAGGTGGGGCAGCCACAGGAAAAGCCCTGCTTCTACTTTCTTGGCCTTCAGGAGCTCTCCAGGCAAGGTCCAGTGGCTAATCCATAAGCGGTCAGCTAGGAGCGGGCCTTATGTGCCCTGGCATTAAATGTTTAGGGGTTTCAAGGCTAACGCTAACGTTTTAGCACTGCCCTGTGAAGCCCCAGTTGGAGGAGCCTGTAACGCTCTCACAAGATAGATGTCTTCCAGATGATGGACATTGTTTTCAGACCCCTTCCCTGGCTTCTGAGGTTCAGCAGTTATTGCTTATTATCTCCATAGCCATAGGGGCTGGAAACTGTTCTCGCTTTCTCTCCCTGCTCTGTTGCACCCCCTTCCCCCCGCCTCTCAAGGTAAGTTCCCCGGAAGCTGAATTCTGCTCTCTTGTGGCACTTGTCCTTGGTGCGGGGAGTAGAAGAATGGGAGCAAGAAAAGAAATGAAATACTGTGCATGTTTAGAGGCTTTGTATGTAACTGCAGTTTCTGCGCTGATTCTTTATGGGAAGAAAAATGTGCATTTATGTTTCTGTTCTAGAAGTCAAAGAGGAGGAGAAGGCCAAAGAGGAGGCAGCAGAACCGAAGGGGTGAGACTTCCTTACCTGGACTGGCAGGAGCTGCTGTTTTTTGTATATGTGGGATGTATTTTCTAGCAGCCAGTTCTCGTGGCCAGATCTCCTGCCACTTGGGCAACCCAATAATTGTGTGTGTCAGCATAGGCACGAAGTTTGGCAATTTCCATCGTTCAGGCCTGCCGTTTGACCTGTCTGGCTTCAAGCACAGCCCCCTTAGCCTCAAGCTGTGGCCTAGTAGACACTTGAGAAATGCTCATATGTTTTTCAGCCTCCGGTAGCAAAGCCTGGAAGCCTATTTGTGGTCCTAGTGGGCCACCATACAAGGCTGCCCATTTGGGAGGATGGAGCGTCTCACTCTTCATATATTCTCCTGTACATCGGTGCATTTCCCACAGGCAGAGCAGTGCTTAATTAAAGCCACGTAGCCTCATCCTGAATGTTCCTCCGCTCTGCTTTCTAGGGAGGAAGCAGCATTTCTTTGGGGGCAGTGGAGCCCTTGGGAGGAGTATATCAGGCCCCGCTCTGGCAGTTTTCCCTGAACAAAAACCGTCTGAGAGCTAGGAGTATGTATGCTCAGAGACACAAACATCTCACCGAGGTGTTTTTTAAATCTATGCAGCACTTTGCAGAGTCACCCTGCAAGGGTGAGGTGAAGGGCTTCCTCTGGTGGTGGCATAGCTTGCTGTTCTGCATGGGCACCGTTAGAAGGGAAGGGGAGCCCTTGCACAGGATCAGGCCGATCACACTTGCAAAATAACTTCACAGTTGAGAAATATGCCTTATGTGCTTGGAAGGACCGTGGCCCAGGCCTTTGAGTTTCTTAATTCACGTGGGCCAGCACCTAGCTAACACTTGCTAGTCCCCAGCCTCTGCTAATGAGCTCCCTTTTTTTGCTTTCATTGAACAGGGTCAAGGAAGAGATTAAATCGACTTAAGAAGCTGGCAGATGGGGAACTGACAGCCCCCGTTTCTCTGATTTCCCCCTCCTTCAGTTCTTCAGAATTTGTATTTTATATGTTTCTGTAGATATTTCTATATAAATATACTAGGGAAGCTGGGCAGCGTTCCCTTCTGCAGATCCCCGGATAAGCCCTGGGGAGGATTCTGCTCAGCCCCAGCTGGGGGGAGGGGGAGGGGAGAGAAGACACCCTTATTTTTCTGCCGCTGCTTCATTGGAAACGTGTTCTGTTTTTGTTCTTCGGAAAGAAACCTGTTTCTCCTGCACTTTTTCTCCTTTTGAAACGATGAATCCCCGCTTTGAGAACTGTAGACTCTGGGGGTTTGGTTTGTTCTCTTCTTTTCTTAAATATGTTTTTTTTTAAAAAAATTTTGAGGTGTGGATACAGCCATAAAACTTTCGGTAACTAGGGGTGCTCACAATAGAGCTGGGAGTTCCAGCCAGCAAAGGCCTGTGAGAAAACCCACCTCGTTCTGGGCAGCTGCAGATGGATGCTGCCTCTCAGCATCCTAACGCCTGGGTAGTGAAGGGATGCTCCAGCTGCAGCAGGTGTCGGGGCACAGGCTGGGTGGGTGTATAGGCCAGGGCAAGGAGGCGATTGGGGGAGGGGTCCTGCAACTATCACTCCCTTCAGATTCTGGGGAGGAAGATGCGTTTTCTTCAAGGAAAGGAGAGCAGTGCTGATGGTGGCTCTCTCCAGAATCGGTGCTTTGTGCGGAAGGACCTGGTGTTGCACCTGCAGCTCTCCTAGCCTCTTCTGACTTTGCATCAGCTCAAAAGCCCTTAATACGCATGTGTGAGACAAACAAGGCCTTGCAAGATGGCGCTCAGGCAGGGTCACTTTTTGGAAGGTCTCTTTGAATAGCGCCAGGTGGATTTGATACTCGGAGAAGGGCAGCTTGCAGAAGCCAGCAGGTGGGGGGCACAGAGTGGGGCAGTGTCCTTTCACAGAGAGCCATGATAGGAGTCCCCCCCAGCGATGCTGCTACCTTAGCCATGTCACTCTAGGGGAGGGTGGGGGAAAGGGTTTTATTTTTTTAAGCCTCCAGTTTACCTGGTTTTTAAGTCCCTTGGACACAAGTTCTGTGCAGATTCTTCTTGCTCTTTGATAACTTGTATTTGGTGAAAAGAAAGATCATTGTATTTGTGTGTTGGGGGGGTGGGGGCTGTGGGAAGATATATATATTGTGGTTTTTTTAAAGAAACTTTTTATTTTTCGTTTTCTTGGAGAAAGAAAGATCTTTGTAATAAAAGCAGTCTGTTTCTCTGTTTGGGTGGTGAATTTTTTGCTGTTTGACCAGCAGTGGAGAGATCAGGGTAGGAGCAAGGGAAAGCAAGTCATGGGCCAGATCAGATTTTCTAAAGCCAGTTCCTGCAGTTGGATCATCACTTTCTGCAGCAATGGCCTGCCTTTCTTGTACACAGCAGCGAGCCCAGGTTATTTGCACAAGAAATTAGACTTCATGTAGGGGACTTTAGTCTTGTTTATGCTAATTCACATAGCCTTAAGAGAAAGGCTTGAGCTTAATGATGCTGTTCCTTCATGAAGAATGCATCTACCTCCCAGAGGTTACCTGTGGTGACTAAAGGGGAAACTTCTTTGGATAGCAAAAAGGGGAGGGGGCTTCTGGTTCAACAGAAAAGTGTGAAGTTTTGCATCATTGTGATCTTGTGCCCCCATTCCAATTGTATTGTAAAGAGGGGGCCTTTGCTGTATAGGGGATGTGGCTTATGCCGACCCGCCCCAAGCCTCGAACAACATGCCTTCATGGGCCTAATAGCCTTTTTAAAAACTGCTGGCTTCCCCAGGTGGGTGAGCACGCGTCTTTCAAACAAGTGGCAGGCTGCTGCTGGGATGCTGCACAGGTGTAAACACACAGGCTTGGATTCCCCTTAAAGGAAAGGGGTTGGGAAGTTTTCAGATTTCCCCCTTTCTGCTACAGCTATTGGGGGCTGACCCCCACCCCCAACAGCAACATTCAGAGCAGGTGGGGGAATCAAGAGAGGCTGAAAATACCATCTGAGGAAATTCTCCATGGGATCCTGGGGCTCTCTGGCTTTCTGCGAAGCAGGAACTAAAAAAGCCTCTCCTGACCGGTCCCTAGCAAGAACTGTCACTTGCCTTTCTAATACGAAGATTCCTGCTGGTGGGACTTTATTTAAAAAATTAAAAGGGCCGTATTCAAACCCTTTAATAACATAAAATGTAATGGGGAAGAGAAGCAGAAAGAGATAATTACATTGCTTTATTTTAGCATGTAACCGTGTCTCTACATTTCTAATGAATTGTGGTGTGTGAATGGATGAGAGATAGCAAAGGATTGCCTGTAGACTTCTTTTTATCATCAGCTTGGACCACCCTCTTCTGCCAATACTGCATAGTGAATCTGGTCATGGGCTGGGGGGGAGTAGTGACTTAGGGCCAAGCTACAAGTTGCAGCTACCCTGGCTTTTAAACCCCTGTCTGCTGACACCATTTTATCTTTTAACACAGAGCTGTGAGGCCCTTTCCAAAACAGGCATGCAGTGGGACGGCCTTGGTTGCGCTGGTTTGCTTTCCTGGAAAGGGGTGGGTGGGGGAATGCATTGTGAAAGCGGCGAAATGAAAGCACATATTCTGCCCAGCTTGCACACCCTGCACAAGGTCCTGTGCATTCTGACAGCAATAGATTTAGGGAACTTTCCAAACTGGAAGAAGCCAGGATGAGGATGGGCTAGACGCCTCCATTTTGTGTCTGCTGAAGCCCAGTGTGCTTGCCCTTCCTCTCCCTGGCCCCTTTCCATAGCAGCACTGCTGAAGCCGAGTCTGAGCCTTCCCCTCTCCACACAGATTCAGCACTAGGCTGGGCAAGAGCAGGCAGCGCTCCACCACCTTACGATCAGAGAGATGTGGAGAGGTGCAGCTAAGTCACTGTCTCCTGCATCTTCCTCCACAAGTCCACTTGACTAAGGCTGCCCACTGTGCACCTCTTCTGGAGGCGGGGGGGGGGGGGGCTCACAGGTCTGTGTTGAAAAACTACCAATCAATCAAAACCATTGCTGCTTCATCGCCTGACATGGATTTAAAATCCAGGGAAAATGTCACTTGTAGCCTGGCTCTTAATCTATCCTAGTGATAAAAAAGGTCCAAAGACAGAACGGATGAGGTTCCAAGGAAGTGGCTGGAAACGTCAGCTCTGGGCAAGGAGCCAAGAAGCAGAGCTCCTCTTCCTTTGGGCTGCATCTGGAGCAGGGCTGCCTCTACCTAGCCTGCCTTGGATTTTGCTGCTGGCTGTACAGAATGGTAGCTGACCGCGAGTCCCTGCTGGTTCTTTCGGAATCCAAAGTGCTTCCTCTCTCTGCCTGTCCTTGAGGAGTTTCCTGGGCTTTATTCTGGAATGGGGCTTCCGCTGCCATCCTTCAGTATCCCACCTGGAAAAAGAGGAGCTGGTCCCAGTTTTGTACGACACGAGCTCTGCACAGTTCCTAAAAGCCAAGCCATTTTCACTTTGGAAAGACTTGGGTGTTGGTGTCTTCCACTTGTGTATCTTGAAAGCAGACAGGGAGCGAGTTGGGGTTGCTGCCAGGAGTCCAAGCCCTGCCTGGGGGAGGCTCCCTGGCTGCTGTTCCCTTCAGTCCTTTAGAAACTCAGATCAGTATTCTTCCAATCCAGGAAATGGACTTTGGCCCTGCTGGGGGTGGGGTGGATGTTGCCACCATTTGCTGGCAGGGAGCAGGTAGAGCTGCCCAGGCAAGGAGTTGTTTCTGTGCAAATGGCCTCAATGGAGCAGACCCAAGGCAATGATAGCCAGCCATTTGCTTTGGGGATTCATGAGCAAGGCAGGGGCTGTCCATTCCATGTGTCCCGTAATGGGCAGACTGTACAGGCAGGTTCCTTTTATAGCCATGCCTGGATGAACACACCGGCGACCTGTCCAAGCCTTTTTAATAGGATGGTTTGAGGTAAGCTCACACAGTTGAGTCCACCGCACACATTAGCTTCATGCGCGGCAGCCACACACTTTGTAGTGGTACTAAGAAAGACCATTGCTGCTTCAGGTTTCTCCTTCGTCCAGGGGTGAGGAAAGACCACCCCGATTTTCTTCATGGTTAAAAAAGAAAAAAGGCTTCCTGATCTGAAAGATACAAAGGATATTTTCTATGTCTATACTATAAGTAAATGTGAACACACCTAAGATAGGTAATGGCGATACCTCCATTACTCAAACCTCAGCACCAAAATATATGTATTCACTAGCACTTGCTATGTAAATAGGGCATCAAAAATACTTTGGGAGCGGGAGGAGAGACGTGCTTCACCCAGGGCCTCCTGGTGTTCAGCATTACAATTCCATGCCATGGCATCCTTCCTGAAGTGGCCAAGGCAAGGTAATGCTCCCTTTGTCTTCTGAAGGGACAATACAGAGTCATTCTTAATCGTTCATAGCTCAAGAGGCATGAAGACACTTTCCCACGCTTGGAGCAAAACAGGGTGCTGCTTCTACTTCCACCTTAGCCGTGAAGCGTAGGCCATGCTCCAAGGCTGACATTTGGGCCACATTTAGTTCCACGTCCTGCAGATCGGAGAAGCCTGAACAGAACAGCCTTCGCTCTTTCAAAGGGAAGAGGGAATTGTGTGTTATGTGCTGTTAAGTCACCTCCGAACTATGGTGACCCCATGAATGAGACCTCCAAAATGTCCTATCAACAGACTTGCTCAGATCCTGCAAACTGCAAGACGTGGCTTTTGTTGAGTCAAGCCATCTTATTTTGGCTCTTCTTTTCCTAGCATTGACTCTTCCAGAGAATCTTCTCATGACGTGATGATAGCCTATTATGGGGCAGCAGGGGGGGGGGTTCTATTTTGAGTTTAACTGTAAATGTTTTTAATCTGCTGTAGCAAGCCACCTTGAAATAAAAGGTGGGAGAAAAACATTTTAATAATGGCTTTCTCCCACCTTCTACTTTCTAGGCAAGTTTAGAGCATGTACTGCCGACTGAACCAAGCTCCTCTGTATTTCCATTAGCGGCTATGAGCTGGACTGGAGTCAGAGACGTCGCATTATGCTTGTTCCTGCCACAGGTAAATACATTTTGTTTTGCCTCCAGAACTCATGTTCAAGCCCTGCCAGCGTTTTTGTTGAAAGAAGTTCATTCCTTCTCACCACGGTAATTGGTTCAAATAAGTTGCTTCCTTCTCCTTTTGCAGTGCTTTGAAGTCAGACTAGTGGTCAATATAAGTATAGCAGCGTCCCTGACAGCTCCAAGCCTAGTAGCCCATCAAGATGAAGACCATTCTCCTTTGGGGCAACAAAATTAAAAGACAGCAAGGGGTGGAAGGGAGCAGATTCACAGAAACCACCTGACACGGTTGCTCTCCAGAACAACAGCCTGCTGCTGCTCCCAGGATGCACCAGCCTTTAAGAATTCACAGCAACAGTTTGGCTGATTAGCTGTAGACTAGGATCCGGGCAAGGTGTGGCACTCTCTGGAGTTTGCTATCTACTTTAAATATTGAATTTGCAAAACTAGTCCATTGTGGGAAGCAGGGATGGGGAGAGCACGCACACAGAAACATCAGGTTGGACTTGGATCATAGAAGGAACACACTAGTAGCAAGGCAAGATGGGAGATCTGGAGACAGACCACAAACACTACCCATAAAACACTAAGTACTAAGGACATGCAAACCTTTCGTAAGTACTTGAAATGGTTACTGCCTAAGCCAAGTTTTAGGTGGGTGGCAGTGTTGGTCTGCAGTAGAACAGCAGGATTTGAATCCAGTGGCACCTTAGAGACCAGCAAGATTTTCCAGGGTGTAAGCTTTTGAGAGTCACAGTTCTCTTCTTTTGATACCAAGGGATTTTTGACTCTCAAAAGTTTACACCCTGAAAATGTTGTCGGTCTCTAAGGTGCTACTAGACTCATAGTCTGCTGACTAAGCCAAGAAGTTTCTAGATGTTCATTCAGGATACAAAACAAGGTGCAGCTTCGGCATGGCCAAGTTTAATGTTAACAAGCATGACTTTAAGACAACACAAGCTGGACGGATGACAGCTTGGCTGGAAAAGGTTCAGCCAAAGCAGCTACACTTCTGCAAGGGAATATGTAAAGTTTCTCCCACAGATCTTGTCTGCAATATGGGAATACTGGCCTATCTTACAGGGCTGTTGTGAGACTTTCAAGATAAAGAGCTTTGAGGATCAGCACAACCTCCCTAGGTTTAATAGTAAAGTCACTACCATTCCCGTACCACACATACTACACCCTCTGTACTGTGATGCTGCAATTTTCCAGGCATTTAGCTGCAAGTATGCAAGCTACAAGCATGCTATGCCATATATGACTTACTTCTAATTGCATAAATCATGCTGCTTAATAGTAGGACTTAACTCTGGAACCCCCAAAGCCAGGGATGGAGCGAATCGGAGCAGATGCACAGTGTTCCTCTAGCCTAACAAATCTGGTTAGGCACACCAATCCCTAAAAAGAAAGCATTAATTCGCCCCAGTTTTTGAGAGAGTATGCTGCCCATCTACCAGTCACGCCAGGAACACTAGCAACCATTTTCAAAAGATGAAAAGACTCAACTCTAAACCATGGGGGGCAGGGGGGTCACCATTTATTCCTTTCAAATGTTACAATAAGACCCATACAACTTTTATTTAGGAGTTAGAAAAATGCAGATCAGAAGTCGGGTCATTAAAAAATTATTTACAAAGACAAGAAAACAAAAACCACATCGTATAGCCGGCACTCTCCCACCCCTTCTCCCATTGCCCCTTCAAGTCCCCCTCAATCCCCAAAGAAATTCTCCCTCTGAAGAGAAATTAAACACAGTGGACTTACACGTTTTATGGTTTTAAGCCAATAGCAAGACATTATAAAAAACTAACCAGATTAGCTTTTAAACTGTTGGTTTCTATAAAAAGCACAAAATACTTTTAAAGGAATTCAGAACCAGGAATGTAAACCGAGAGATTAAGAGAATATCCGTTTTTGAAGAAGAACGGTCAAGTTGCTGGTTTACTGGACTTTGAATAAAAGCTGCTCTGAGGATTAGTAGAAACAGAAGATCCAAGAGACCAGAACTCGGTGTTAACATCTGGATTCTCATTAAACTGAGTAAGTTCCAGTTATGTCCAGGAAGTCTTCCTCCATACAGTCTTAAGAAAGATTTAAGGAAGCCGGCTCCGAGCGGCAATAGTGGCTGTGTAGAGTACCAAAAGTATCCCAGTGGCATTTCTCTTTTTTGCTTTACAGTGTTTGATGAGGAGTGGGAAGGGAGGAAAAAAGGAAAAACTGGGTGTGAAAAAGCTTGTCAGTTCTATGCTGAACGTAGGAGAGATGTGTTTGTGTGTGTGTGTGCGGGAGTGGGGTGTATCTGTGAACAAGGCAGCAATTCCATGGGGTTACTGGAATGAGAAGGATGGCACGAAAAAGTTTTTTTTTTTTTTAAATTTTAAGTTAGGTGTACAACAGGGTGGCTCTATTCTTCCTTGGTCTCAGGAAGCCCTGCTGCAGGACTGGGCTCGGCCTCCCCTGATTTCGAGGTCTCTTCCGGCTTCCTCTCCTCCTCCGGGTCCTCCACAGGTTGCTGTTTCTCTTCCTCAGGGGGCACCTGCCCCGGGCTGCCCTCCTCCCTCGGGGCCTCTGCTTCCTGTGGAGCCTCCACAGCAGGGGCAGCGTCAACTGGGGCCACAGCCTTCTCCTCAGGGGCTTCTTCTTTGGTTGTGTCAGCCGGCCCCGTCTCTGCAACGGCACAGGCGGGGTTTTCCTCCCCCTTGGTCTCTGCCTTCCCTTGCTCCTCGCTGGGAGAGGCCACGGCTGAAGCATCACCAGCGTCCTTCTTGGCCTTCCGGAAGGAGATGCCGCTCAGCTTGAAAGACTTCTTAAAAGAGAATTTCTTCTTCTTCTTGGGGGTCTCTTTGGAAGCCCCGGCAGGAGCTGCCGCCTCTGCCTTGGCGTCTGCTCCTTCGGCCACCGGCGCAGGCTCAATGGCATCCCCGCTGCCGGTCTCTGCCTTGGCCTCTTCCTTGACTGGCTCAGCAGACCCGTTGCCGTTGAGAGGGGGAGCCTCTCCGTCGGCTTTGGGGGAAACATCTCCATTGATCTTCACGTGGCCATTCTCCTGAGGGGGGAGAGATGAAGGCTTTATTAATTCCTAGATTACAGCTCCTACTGTGGGCAGCAGGCCCCCACTAGCTCAAGAATCACGCAAAACTTCACCACTCCCAGCTCTGCTTCCAGCTAACTCGCTGTTCTACTCTCATGCAGACATCCCAACTTGGGCATTTCGCCCAGCTGCGCTTCCATCACACTACACATTGGAGGAGTGTGTGTGCCCATTTCCACCTTTTGCACTGAGGAGAGATGCTCCCAACACCAGGCAAACCAAACCTCCAGCATAAGCACATCATAATGACAGCCTGAAGGGATCACTCCCCACCCTGGAAGCCATTACAGCAGCGGTGGTCGAGAATCAGGAAAAAAGCTATGCCCGAGAACCACTGCTACCATTCCGGCTTGCTTATACCTCATAGCGAATGCACATATGTAAACAAGAAACCCTCCTTCGGCCGAAGCAACCGGGCACGGCGTCATGCAAAGCAGCGGGGCCAGAGAAGCAGCACGTACGAAATCTGGCATGCACGAGCCATGTTCCACTATCCCAACCCCACAGGCTTCCTCTCCCTTTGCATTTTCTTTCCCCCGTGCAAGGCGCTGCTCTCTTCGCCCAGCGCTGAAGGCGGGAAAAAGAGATCTGGAGCGTCCCCGTCCTGCACCGCCAGCAGGCGGCGCCCGCGCGCCATCGAGCGCCCCTGCGCGAATTTGCCAGGGCGGGGAGCGGCTCAGGCTACAATGGCGAGGGCTGGACGGCTGCGGAGCCGCGAGTCTCGCCCGCAAAGCCCGCGGGCCTCCCCGGTCGCTTTCCGCGCCCTCCCCGCCCCTTCTTGGCGCAACGAGGAACCAGATAAGTGCCCGCCGGAGCGCAGCTCTCGCTCCGCTCCCAGGTACACGCTTTACTCCGAAGTAAAATACCAGGGGACTCGACGCAGAACGGCTGCGGACTTCGTGCAAAATGCAATTCGAGGGGGAAAGCCGCGCCTCTCGCCTCGCCCCAGTGCACGCGCAAAGCCCCGCCGAGCGACGCCCCTCAAGCCCCGTCGCCCCCCGCTCAGGCAAGCCAGCTGCCGCCAAGACCGTCTCCCCCCCCCCTCGAGGAACGCACCGCAGTCCCCGCCGCCCCTCCCCACCCGGAGCCTTCCTTTGTTTCCTCCGCTCTCGGCCCCGCAACAGGCGAGCAGGACGGGAAGGGGGCGCCTCTCCGCTCGCCCGGGAGTTGCGCCGAACAAAGGCGGACCTCGCCGCCGCCTCGGCCACACTCCGCGCCCTCCCCCCAGCCTCCACGGAGGAAAGCACAATGCCAGCCCGGACGAGCGGCGGGGCAGGACCCCAGGCTTCTCTCCCCCCGCCGCCAGAAGCCGGAGCCCCTTCGAGGAGAGGAAGGCAGCGGTGCGCCCCCCCTCCCCCGCCTCGCCCCCCACCCAGCCCGCAGCGGCGAACGAGCGAGCGAGACAATGGCTCCGCTCAGAGGCGCCGAGCCGCGCCCGAGAAGAAAGCCCCACCTGGCCGTTAGCTTTGGAGGGCGAGGCGGCGCCGGCGCCCGCTTCGGCAGGATGCTGCTGGCCGACCACGTCCCCCTTGGGCGCCTTCGAGCTGTGGCTCCCCATGATGCAGGCGAGGCGAGGCGGGCTGGGCGCGCACCGGGCTTGGCTGGCCGTCGGAGGAGGGAGCCGCCCCTCTTGGCTGCGACGAGGGCAAATCCGGCGCTGGCTTGGGGGGCGGAGCGGAGCCCCCGAAGGGAGCAAGGATCGGGTCCGGCGCCTTCAGCTGCGCGACGCCCCCGGCAAGAGCCCCTCCTCGGCCACGCTGCGACGGCTGCACTGCCCGGGCTGCGCCAAAGCGCTCGCTAATAAGGGCGCAAAGGCGGGCGGGGCGGAGCCGGCACGGAGAGGTCCGCCCACTGGGAGGCACAGTCGGGGTGGGGTCTCCCCCTCCCTGGGTTTCGCCGAAGCAGGCCGCGGAGAGGGGTCGTGGGGCCCGGCGAGGCGCAAGTTGCTTTGGGCCCCGGGGTAGAGTGCCTCTGAGTATACGCAGAGTGCGCTTCGCCTCGCCGCGGCCCGCTTTCCCGCTACCGGGGGGGGGGTGTGCAGGTGATCCCTCGCGGGGGAGGGGAGCCTGTGCGTGTTTACGTAGAAGCAAAACTCGCCCCACTGCAGAGGGCCTTGCTTAGAGTTGCTCCCTGAACTGCGTGGCCGGGCTGGGCCAAGGGCATGTCCCAGAGTAGCAGGAGACAATTAAAACGAATTGGACCCGCCAGTGCTTTAAAAGAAAAACCCATTGACACCAACGAGGAAAACAAACCAACATCGTTTGCAAAAGTTTTTTGTGGGGAGGGGATATATATATCCTAAGTGTTCATTGATGGCTCTGTACATATGTATTGTCGAAGGCTTTCACGGCCGGAGAACGATGGTTGTTGTGGGTTTTCCGGGCTGTATTGCCGTGGTCTTGGCATTGTAGTTCCTGACGTTTCGCCAGCAGCTGTGGCTGGCATCTTCAGAGGTGTAGCACCAAAAGACAGAGATCTCTGTCTTTTGGTGCTACACCTCTGAAGATGCCAGCCACAGCTGCTGGCGAAACGTCAGGAACTACAATGCCAAGACCACGGCAATACAGCCCGGAAAACCCACAACAACCATCACTCTGTACATAATTTGGAAGAGATCCAAAGAGCCAAGATTCCCAGCAGACCCTCCCCTCTGTTTTGTGGAAAGTAACCAATTGGGGGATCCTTAAGTGGCACAATGTCTCAAAAGAGCCAGAGATTGCGCAAGTCCTCAGGTTCAGTCACCAACCCCCAGGAACCTAGACAGGGCAAATGGGGGGCTCAGCACATTCCCCTGTACAATAGAGCATCTAGTCCTCCGGGACAGCCTGGGATGAGTGGGGGTGGGGAGAGCACTGTGTGACCTTGGCTTTGCTCCAAATGGGTTGTCAGGGGAGGTCTGCTGTTTCCCTCCTGCACTTCACCTTATCTCCAATGTTCCTTCTTGTTCCTAGAGCATTTTTGGTCCCTACAGAGATGGCCCTGTTGGATGGAGTGCAGGTGCATCCATATGCCGAGCACATCCAGTGAGATTTTATTTCCATCAATTCCAAGAAGTTCACCTCAGTCTCTGTATGAGTACCTGAACATAGTTCGGGGATCAATGAGGGATGCAAGATTTGAAGTGTAATCCAGATGAGGCAGAAGTGGTGATGGTGGAGAGTTCAGTCTCCTGGAAAGGATTCCCCTCTGCCTAAAGGACACATTTTGTGGCGTGGGGTTACTCCTGTATCCTTAGTCACTGATGGACTCACAAGTGGCAGCAGTAGTCTTGGGGAGGGGGGCAGTAAACCAGCTATGGTTGCTCCTCTCAGGAGAAAGGCCGTCATTCATGCCTTGTCAGGGATATGACTGGGATGACCATACCCTATTGTATCTTTTCCCAGATAGCCTAACTTTACTCAGTGAATGTCCTAGCCATCGATTATATTGTATTTTCACACATGCTGTGTAATCTGCCTTAGATCTAAGTGAGAAAGGTGGACAATCAATCAACCAATAAACCAGCCCTGGGGGACAAGTGAAGCCAACTGGCAGCCCTGCAGGAACGGCTTCACTCAGTCTTAGACCGCCAGGCGTGCTGACACTTACTGCCATCACTGCCCCGTCTCTGGTCTAGATCCTGCAGTGCTGCCACACCCAAAGACCAACTGGGACCAGCTTGCTCCTGGCTGCAAGTGCCCCGCTTGGGGCAGCAGCCCACCAGGAACTTTCCCAGTAAGGTGAGATCCAAAATGTACTACAAGTATTTTTGAAATGAGAGCCAATAATTCCAGAGGACTCAAACCAGTACAATGAGCTGTGCGCTGAAGGAAGCAAGTTTGCTAGCATAACAGGCACTTGACATATGGAACTCATTGCCACAAGGTTTGTGAACAAGGATGAGTCTTCCAGTAGTGATTGGCTGTGATAGCTAAAAAAGGATGCCCATTTAAAGACAGGAGAGCAATGGACACCAACGACTGAGAAGGCAGGATGAGGCTGCCCTCGCTTTGGTACCCGTGGTCCATCTGCAGGAAAGGAAGCTGAGCTGGTCTGATCCAGCAAGGCAGTTTTTATTTTATGTTCATGTTTTGAGTGCCTAAAAATATACTTTCGCTTTGAGACTCTGAAAGTTTCATGAGAGTTTACACTTTTCTGCATGAGAGCCCACGCAGCACATAAAGCCCATTGGAGAAAGTACACTTCTTTGTTTTCTCCTACCGTAGACCTTGTGAAAAGGGTAGACTCTCACAAAGTGTTTAGGCTTGACCTGTAACTAGCCTGACAAAGACAGAGGCAATCCAGAATCACAGCCTGTTCCTGAGCCCTGACTTGAAAGGATTTAGAATGACCACAAAACACTCCACCAGCACATCTCCGAGTTACACTGGTGTATCCGGAAGATATGCCGGCATATCCCCTGGCACAAAGCCCATCTGGTGTTAGGGTTTTAGAATGAGTAATTTCCCAATTAAAACCGATTAAAGGACTGGCTGATACATTAAACACTCTTTTCTTTGCTGAGGCAAAATTAATACCTTTAAAAAGCAGGGTCGGAGTGACCGGGAGGAAAAAAAACCCGGATGAAGCTTTGTTTTCAATATACAAATTCATGCTTTGCATATTCCTTACCTTCAGTCTACAAATTCATATTCCACGTAATCTTTTGCCTTAATGAGATCAGTTGCCCTGTGGTGTTTCATCTCTCCCCGCCAGTAATTTTGGGCCAGTTTTAGTGTATACTCTGACTGTGTCTGAGTCATTTTTACTCCCAATTGCATTGAAAAGGAAATTGAAATTAACATACGGGGTGAAATTGACAAAATGATATTTTCTTATATTTTCTCCCAGGTGCATTTGCTGCAGTTCTGTTCCTTTACTGCCTGCCAAAAGGAAATACTTAATAAAGGGTTGTTGTTATTTTTCTGGCAGCTTTAGCTTGCTTCATGCAGCTCCCAAGGCTTTTTTTTTTTAAAACATGTTTCTGTGACTTACTTTGGGTCTATTTGACACCCACATCAGAACAGTAATACGTAGGGGTTTTTTGTTCTGGTGAAGATGCAAAGGAAAGCGTTGCATTTGCTGTTCCGGTATCCAGTGATGTGTTTCCACTGCTGCTGGGTGGCTCAGCAGGCTTCTTTGGCCTGTGCAGCGTGAATCTTTACAGGATCAAGGCCAGTCTACGAAACAGCAAACAATAGCTTTGGCTGTGTTTGATTCAACCCCAAGGACATGTTTTGTCTTTCCTGTTGGGAGTAAAACTATCTGTGTTAATTCAATAACCCATCTTCTCATCTTTATTGACTCTTGGGCGTTTGCTAGATTGGGACTGTTTGTCCTTCGGGCCCCGCCTTCTTGTTGCCAACCCACCCCCCACCCCACTTTGCTGTGCCTTTAATACATAAAACTACAGCAGAAGAGCTGTGGCGTATCCCCTTCCTCCATGCCAAGAAAAGTCTCATTTGCTAGGGGTGTCTGGGTGTCCTCTGAGTGCTGCCTGGAAAAAATGCAGGGCCAGTTCAAAACAGCTGCATCAGTCATCATTCATATATTGATACTCCACTTTTCTCTCCAGTGGATACCCAAACAAGTTCATATAATAATTCTCCCTGCCTTCAGTTTATCCTCACAACAGCCCTCTAAGGTAGGTTAGGTCACAAAGCAAGCTTCCATGGCAGTGGGGACTCAAACCCAGATCTCCCAGATTGTAGTCCCGTATTCTAACCATTGCACTGTGCTGCCTGTCATTCCAGCTACAGCATGCTGACATTGGGAAACAACTCATTGGCCCAGGTGGTCCTCCAATGACAAAGGAGTGTATTTTTTGCTATTATGGTTTAGAGGTTAGTGTCTATGACTATATGGGGAGACTCCAGGTTCAAATCCCTGCTCTCTCTAAAACTCACTGGATTACCTTGGGCCAGGCATTCTCTTGCAGCCTCATCTACCACACAGGTGTGCTGTGAGGTTAAAATGTAGGAGAGGAGAACCCTTGGAGAAAGGGTGGGGCAAAAACGTAGTTAAGTATGTAGCCTCCTTTCCCCTTGCACATAGATTTACGTATTTGGCAGAATGCTTTCTGATGCCTTCAATCCTTGCAGCATAGCAGTCAGCGCCAGAGGAAGGATAAGTGCCACATGTATCTTTCACTGACCCCAGCTTCTGTTGGTGGCAATTTCCAAGGATAATTCATAGAATCATAGAATCATAGAATCATAGTTGGAAGGGGCCATACAGACCATCTAGTCCAAACCCTTGCCCAGTGCAGGATCAGCCTAAAGCATCCCTGACAAATATTCATCCAGCCTCTTCTTGAAAACTGCCAGTGAGGGGGAGCTCACCACCTCCCTAGGCGGCTGATTCCACTTTTTCTCCCCCTCCCCCAAAAAACTGGAAATCTGGGTAAGCTGATTGTGGTGGTTCCCTTTTCTATCCTACAGACTGGATGGTCTCCGCCAGGTTTGTATGGATCTGGTAGCCCCGAGCCAAAACTGGCCTCCTAAGGTATTCCATTTGGCCTCTCTCTTGCCAGTCCCAGAAGAGTGTGGCTAAGCGCCATCCGTCTGAAGGGCATTTGATGGCTGGTCTCTTCTGGTGGTGGCTTCTCATGGGAAGTTGTTGCTTTGGCTGGGTGCTGTGTTTTTCCTGCTACGGTCTGCAGTGTGGCTCCGGGACCGCCCCCTGATGGAGAGGGACTATGGCTCAGTGGAAGAGCCTCTGCTTTGCATACAGGAGGTCCCAGGTTCAATCCCTGATATCTCCAGTTAAAAAGGGTTGAGTCACCACAGGTGATATGAAAGCTCCCAGGCTGAGGTGCTGCATCAGCCATGTCCTTAATGGCCTCTTCACAAGTGCCACTCATTACATCATCAAGAAAAGCATTTCAGATCTGTGGGCAGCACTCACACCCTCAGTTTCTGGCATTTGGCAGAACTTATCATCCATTTGCCAGGCCATGTCTCTGGACAGACAAAGGGACTTGCCAGCTCCAACTCGGGAAGTCCTGGAGATTTGGGGGCAGTGCCTGTGCTTCAAGAGGGCAAAGTTTGGGGAGGGAGCTCCGCAAGGATGTGGTGCCATGGAGTCTACCCCCCCCAAAGCAATCATATTTCCTCCGGGGGAACTGAACTCTCTTGTCTGGAGATCTGATGTAATTCTGGAAAAACTCTAGGCCCCACCTGGAATTTGCCAACCTTAGAGCACAGCCCCCCTAAATAAGCACAGGGTGGATGGTGAAGTCACCTTTTGCTTGGCATTGTATTGGGGGTGCCTATCCTTTACCCATCCAGGCTGTTTCCATGGAAGATCCACAGCTGGTTGGAGTGGCTTGGCAGTACCCAGTTGCCTTTGGGAAGATCCCCCTAGAGGGTAGAAAACTCTCTTCCTTCCCCCTGATTAACACATATGGGCCTCCCATCTTCCCAGCAGATGCTTTTTTGCAAAGATAAGATTTTCCTTGATGTAGCTCAATTCTGACCCTCTGGGGGTGGGTGGGAATGCCTATGTGAGTACAGTGAGTGGGGGCGGGGGGGCGGCGGTCTTTATTGAATCTGGGCGCTGGGTGCCTGCCTGCTTATTTGCCCTGTTTATTTTGCTGGAAGGGGAGGAAGTGCTTTGCATTCGTCTTCCCTGCCCTCACCCTGCCCTGTCACTTCCATGGCAGCCACTGGACAGAAGCAGCAAGATGGCTGTCAGATGTGAAGCAGACTAAGAAGAAAACTTGCTAGGGGTATTTTTTCCTCCCGGTCCTCCCCCTTCCATCGGCAACTGGCAGCCCCTGTTCATCAGCCCAGCCCCTCAATTTAATTTACTTAGTTGCTATTTATTTACCTACTTCATTTCTACCTCACCATTCCCTCTAATGGGGACCCAAACCAGCTTACATCATCCTCCTGTATTTTATCCTCACAACAACCCTTTAAAGTAGGTTGGGTTGAGTGTGCGTGACTGACCCAAGGTCACTCAGCAAGCAGAGCAGGGATTCGAACCACCGTCTCCCAGATCCTAGTCTGATCATCTAAGCGCTACACCATGCTGGCTGCCAAAGACTCTCCAGAAAAAAAAACTTGCCAGAAATGAATCATTATAAACGTCTGAGTCATTGTATTTATTGATCAATATATTTGCTTCATTTATACTCTGACCCCCCCCCAACCACATTGGGGATCCAAAGCTGCGTCCATCGTCCTCATCTGTATTTTATTGTTGATTACTCTGAACAGTTTGACTCTCACCCTCCCCGCATCATTCTCGGGTCTTTCTCACGCTTACATTTTGCAATATCTGCCTCTAGGTAAATTTCAACGGCTCTGGAGTGGCTGCACTGTATGAAATCTTTCACTTCGGGGGTTGGTTCAAGGTGTGCTGCTGAGTCATTTTGCTTCAGAGAGGCGTTCCTCAGTTTACCTTGTGAGCTTGCAAAAGATTTCAGGGTACAAGTCTGGGGGCATGAGCTGCTGCCCTTAAAAAGATAGCCCCAGTGGATCCCATCCAAACCAGATGTTGCCTTTGAACTGGTGCTCAAAAGATTGTCCAGTGAGGTAATTTGTTCCCATTGACGTACAAGCCCAGATCCTCAAGTTGTGGGTCGGGACCGCTGGAGGGGGGATGGGCTACAAATGTCAGGTTGGAGGGAGAAATCCCTACTGCTGAAAAGCACCCAGTGGCTGGGATTCCTTTCTGGTGTGTTTATTATTTATTTTATTTGACTTATATACCACCCTCCCCACGCATGGGCTCCGGGTGTAGTCTATACCTAGCAGAGAATGAGGTGGTCTGTCATGTTGGATGGCCCAGATAATTTCAGGTTGCAGGCAGATACAATTTAAACAACATTTTACACATTTTATCCTGCTTTATTGTCTTGGACTCAAGGCAGGGTCTGTTTGAAGACTGTGTAAAACTTACATGGTATAGTCCCTCTGGACTCTACCACTTTATTTTCTTACATGTGCCACCCAGATCCTCCCCCATCCCCAAATGTGCTCTTCAGGTCAACGTCTACAGCAGAGAGTGGGTTTGTTGCCCGAGGAGAGTGTGAGGTTGTGTGGAGTCTGCCAGGTCAGGTTCATGGGAGGTGTCTGGTTTAAGAGTTTCAAGAGGGTAGCCATGTTGGCCTGTAGTAGAAGAGCAAGATTCTGGTTCAGTAGCACCTTAGAGGTTTCCCTGCACAACCATGTGGTGCCAGTTCAGGGCATTTTGTCTCCTGAAGCAATGTAGATCCATCACCTTTTGGGGAGGGACTGGCTGGGCAGTGGGCCCTGTAGGGAATGCCAGTCCCTTGCCACTCATGGCTGGGAGTGAGCTGAGCCCCTGTGGTGCATTGGCACCTGCCTCCCTCTGCCACCCTAACCCAGCATCCAGGGATTTTTTCATGCACCACCACCATTGCTACCACCAGCTACCAGCACTTGGGATAGCTGATAGTTATTTCTGGTTAAGACTGTCAAAAGACCCTTTCTAGATAGGCCCAAGGCCTATTTAGATGTGCCCAAGGCACATTTCTAGTGGTCTCTTTCCAGTTGCAGCCAGTAGACCAGAAACTTTTCAGAAGCTTCCAAGCAAGACTGCCACCCCATCAAAGAAATCACAGTTGATTAATCATACAAGTCTTAATCAATCCCTTAATGGAATGTGTCTGCATATATTTGCATATGAGTTAATGACTGTCCTTGAGGTTTAGATGATGCCTGCACAGGAGGAAATGCTTCTTTAAAAAGGAGTTAGAGAGATTTGTGGAGGATAGGTCTGTAAGTGACTGACTAGGCACCATGGGGACTAAAGGGAATTCCTTATTCAGAGGCAGTTAACCTCAATCTGAATCCCAGTGCCAGGAGGCTGATTCTGTGAACCTAGGCAGATAATGAGAGAGGAGGGCAGGAAGGGTTGCATGAGTGCTTAGTTCCTGTGGCCCCTTCTTATACACCCAGGGTAATGCCAATCACCACTTTTGGGTCAGTAAGCAATTTTCTCCAGGCCAGTTGGCTGGGGATCCTAATGGTGCGTTGCCATCTGCTAGGCATGGAGCAGGGGTCACTTGTCCACTGCTGGGGATGTGGGGTGTGTGTGGGGGGTAGTTGTGAATTTCCGGCATTTTGCAGGGGTTGGAATAGATGATCCTGGAGGACCCTTCCAACCCTATGATTCTATGATTCTAATATCAGGGGAGGTCCTCAGCCTCTAATGCCCCGTTGTTGGTCCTCCAGAGTAACTGGTTGCCTGCTGTATGGGACAGGATGCTGGACTCGATGGACCCCTGGTCTGATCCAGCAGGGCTCTTCTGATGTTCTTATGTTTTCTTCTAAGATGGCATTTGCTTCATGTAGTCTTTATAAGCACCTATTGAAAAAACAGCTTTTTAAAATAAAAAGTCTGCTGCCCAATTAGACTGATTTTAATTGATTAAGCTAACCAATTAATGGCCTAGGTGTTGCAACCCTCCTTGCAAGCAGGGCATAGAGAAGACATAGATATGGCTTTCAGAATATAGAGTAAGTTTTAAAAGGGGACTAAGTTTGGAAAGTTCAAGGAACTCTCCTCTCGAGTCTTCTGGGTACGACCCAATGTGCGTGGGCCAAATGCTTGTGCCCCACTGCTGGCCATTTACAAGTCTCCTGTCCTGGAAGAAAGACCCTAAACAAGAACAAAATCTTCACAATACCTTTTATGAGAACCAACCAAATTAAGACAAAACACTACACTAGCTTTTGAGCTCACCAGAGCCCTTATTAGGTTGGATGTTACAAAAGGTATGACCTGGATCTCATTCTCATCTTTGGATTTTTGCATGGACCAATTTGACTGTGTGCAACTTTTTTTCTGGAGGATAGACACAGAGATGGACAGGGCAGCTTGCTAGCAAATCTGACCTTTCCATGGGCCACACCCCCCTCCAAGGCTTGACTTGACATGGTTTTCACTGGAGGCTGCTGTAGACAGAGATTAATCAAAGCAGAGTACTGTCTTCGCCTGAAGAGTTTAGAGAGCTGCAACGGGTGGCCGATACAAGGGAAAACTAAATACTCCCCCTCCCACCTTCCACCTCTGTTGGTTGATGATGCTTGCCATTAGAAATAAAACACCACCAATTTCACCCCCCCCCCCAATTGATTAATTCACTGGAGATCGTCATAAAGTGCTTCGGATCTTAGGCAAGAGAGGAAAGGCTTGCACAAACGCTGACAGTGGGGATAAAGGAGAGAGAGACTTCCATTGAGATTTAAAAATAGCTACAGAATTAGCTAATTAGATCTCTCCAGGGAGCAAATTCCAGCCGGGAGAAAGCCAAGCTGAAGCAGCAGGAGGCTGGAGGCGCAAATGGCAAAGGAGAGAGATTGCAGCCAACTGGAGAAAACGGCTCCTCCCCAGCCATCTTTTTGATTCCCCTTCTTCTATCAACTGCACTCACACATCAGGGCCTCGTCAAGGTATTTTTTTGGGCTAAGAGAGGTGCGCTCCTTGCCTTTGGTCCGGCCCAAGACTAACCTCTGCAGCAAGACCTGCAGAAGTGCTGTAAGGGCTTGCTTGGACCCAGCCAGGGGCAGCAGGGCAGGATGCCGGTCCCTACTTGTGCTGGTGATGGTGGGCAGCCAGCTGAGACCATGCAGTGCACAGGTGACCTCTTCATTCTGCTGTCCCAAACGGTCACTTTTTGTGACTTGCAAACCAGCCCTCTCTCATACACACACACAGTCAACATTTTCTTTGTAAGCTCTTAAGGGTCAGAATGTGTCTTTTTTTCATTGGCTTTTATTACTCTCTCCAGTGCCAGGTGTGCTGACGGCATCACAGACGTAAATGCACAAAGAAAGCAACGAACCATCTGTGGAGCTAGAACTGGGAAAGCCTCGGTCTGACACTCACTAGAGGATTTGGAGGCAATTATTCTTTCTCTTTTTCAACCTAGCTTGCCACTCAGGGTTGTTGGGAAGCTAAAATAGGGAATGCCAGCTGTGTGTATGCTGCCCAGAGCTCTTTGGGGAAAAGATGGGATTTTTTTAAAGGCCTGGATGGAATTCTCTTATTTAAAACCTGGGGTTTGTCTGTATAGCTGTGTCCAGTCCATACCACCGATCTAGGACTTTAGCACTCAGTCCCCACTGGGGCATCTCTGGGCACCGTGGTGCCTGCAGACAAGTTTCCTTTCCTGAATCCTGCTTACTGCTTGTGAGAAAATAATTCAACAGTTCTTGAATGGAATAGGTTGTTGGCCTGCTCCTAGAGTTGCCAACTTTGGAGCTGGAAAATCTTTGGAAATTTGGGAGTGGAACAGGGGGAGGGTAGAGGGAAGGGAGCTCAGCAGGAATATAATGCCATTGAGTCCATCCCCTCCAGAGCTGCGATTTCCTCCAGGGGAAGTGGTCCCTGTAGTCTGGAGATCATTTGTTAATTTTGGGAGAGCTCCAGTCCTGAACTGGAGTTTCGCAACTCTTAATTGCTCTGCACTGGGGCGTTGGTTCACTTACTACTATCCAACTGGATTGTAAAGTACCAAGTTCATCCCAGCTCCAGGCTTATCCACAGATACAGTCTTTCTTCTGTCTCTGAGCTTGGCAACCTCTCCCAGTGGCCATGCAGCAAGCAAACCTTCCCCTTTCTTGGGAAACTGAAACCATACAAAGCTAAACCCAAAACATGTCATGAAGACCAACCCAGACAACACAACATGCCTTGTGGAAACATTCAAGTTCTCCAGAACTCTTCATTAGGATAGATGTTAAAAATAAAAGAGAAGGGTAGTGATGGTGCTGGAATGAATGGCTGTTGTGTTCTGGCTTCTTTGCTTGTATCCGATAAGATGCTTAGTTGAGTGTGGCTCGCATGTTCTCAGCATGCTGGAAAGAAGAAACAACCATAGAAACCTTGCTGTCACCAACAGGTAGGCGATCAAATGCCTCAGATGCCAGATGGAAGGTGCAAAAG
Organism: Eublepharis macularius; assembly: GCF_028583425.1. Classification (NCBI taxonomy): domain Eukaryota; kingdom Metazoa; phylum Chordata; class Lepidosauria; order Squamata; family Eublepharidae; genus Eublepharis; species Eublepharis macularius. The sequence continues at coordinate 37,057,139 of NC_072804.1, read as the reverse complement.
CTGAAAGCAAAGTTAACAAAACTGGAAAAGAATTTTAGTTGGTGCACTAAGCCAAACAGCGGGCGTATTACCTAATGAGATGTCCCAGATTCTTTCTCCTGCAGTTGAAATGTCTCTGAAGCAAAACATGTCAATTTATGTAGTGAAGCACTGAATTTTCAATGAAGGCAAAATAAGTATCTGCGAATCTAAATTTAGTAATATAAATTTTGATCTAGAGGGGTTGCTGGACTTCCTATTTATTTATTTATTTATTTATTTATTTATTTATTTATTTATTTATTTATTTATTTATTTATTTATACCCCACCTTACTCCCTAAACAGGACTCAAAGCAGTTTACATCATTCTCATTCATTTTATCCTCACAACATGTCTCAAAGAGGTCTCAAAGAGAAGCATTAAGGAAAAGGATAGGGAGGGACTATAGACTTTACTCCTGTGTACAGACTGCTGCTGAAGTATGATTTTACTGGGTTCATTTCCATGTTGTTTAATATGTCAGGCTTAGAATTGCTTATGCTGTGCTTCTGCACTTCTTCAAGTCTGTATTGGATTTTTGCTAGTTTTAAATCTTTGCAAATATGCATTTCTATACCCGATTACATTGTTTATTGAAATGTCTTTGAAAGACACTGTACTGATTCACACTGTGTAAACTGCTTTGAGTCCCAGTGAGAAAGGCGGGCTATACATAATGTAAATAAATAAAAATAAATAAAAATATGACGGGCCTAAGGTCACCCAGGAAGCTTCCTTGGCAGAGTAGGGTCTCCTACCTGGGTCTCCCAGATCCTACTATAACCACTACACCACACTGGCTCTCATTTTACTGTCCTGTTGGGTCTGCCTTGCAGTGCTACTGCGAAGATTCTGTTCATCCTGTGGGACTGTGCCCAGCATAAAGACTGGGATGCATTGGAATGTCACATGGTTTCCCTGACCTCTCAACAATAGAATGTTCCAACAGAATGTGTAGAACCTTCTGTCCACTACTATTCTGCAACACAGGCTGTCATTGTTGTCCCACCATTGAAGACTAGGGAGTGGAAGTGATAGAATACTTGGCTTAACCGGACATGCTGACACATGGACGTGCATGAAGCTGCCTTATCCTGAATCAGACCATCGGTCCATCAAGATCAGTACTGTGTACTCAGACTGGCAGCGGCTCTCCAGCATCTCAGGCACAAGTCTTTCATATCACCTACTGTCTGGTTCCTTTAACTGGAGGTGCTGGGCACTGAACCTGCGACCTTCTGCATGCTAAGCAGATGCTCTACCACTGAGCCCCTCCCCAGCCACGTTCAAAGCTGAGAGCCTCATGATATAGCTCTTTCTTACCCAATTACCTAGTATCTTCAAAAAAGCATAGCCGGTTCCAGGCCTGCACAAAAGAAATGGGGGTTTAAACCCGTGCAGTTTTGACAAGTTTTAAGGAAGCTGCATTTCTCACCCCACCCCAGTTACTCTACAGTGATCACCCCATTCCATTATTTTAAAACATGGCATAGAGGGGAGAGGTTAGAACAAGAAAAAATTCAGAGGAGATAAATTGGTAGGAGAGATTTGCCCTCTTTCAACCTTTGCAGCTGAGACAGTAAGCAAAGTGACCTTTCTACTCGATACCAATATCAAAGGACTGAATAGGTTAAGGAAAGGCAATTGGTGTGGGGGGAAGGAGGGAGGGACAGCCCCTTATGTCATGCGATGGAGAATAGTCCTCTCTCTTTGCTTTGCTGTGCTGTCCTGTCAAAGGTGGTACCAAGGATAACAAAGGCTGAATTGTCCAGAACACCTGGATGGTGAAAGCGGGGAGGGAACTTTCTATGGGGTGACAGCTTGAATTCCCTTCAATAATGCCAAGCTTTTCAGAGCCACCTTGAACACTTTCCTGGTTGATGCAACAGCTATGGTCTTTGGTAAACCAAATCAATGCCAACATGGCCTCTGTCTGCACAGAAATCCTTCTCTGGGGTTGGTGACGATTATTAGCACTATTCACACTATTGCTATGACTATTATTAAAGGTCTCCACAAATGTCTCAATAATCTTTACAGCACCCCTGTATTATTTGTCGCTTGTTCAGAAGCAGGGGAAGTGGCCAATACGACAGAAGCCTGTACAAGGCCTCATGGGCAAGGACATAGCTAAATTAAGGTTTGAACTGGGATGTGCTGGTCCTTTTGATCTTCTGCAGTCACCCCAAATCCTTTCAAAGCAGGCTAAGCAAGGTACCTTTTGCTACCAGTAGAGTTGCCAACCTCCAGGTGGGGCCTGGAGATCGCCCAGCGTTACAACTGATTTCCAGATGACAGTTCTCTGGGGGTGGGGGATGGCTGCTTTGGAGGGTGGGCTCTATAGCATTATATCCTACTGACCTTCTTCCCCAAATCCCACATTCCCCAGGTTCTTCCCCCCCAATCTCCAGGAATATCCCTAGCTGAAGTTGGCAACCTTTGGGGCTCAAGAGGTCTTACTCACGGAAGCAGTCAAGGGTATCCTGCCAGTTCAGACCCTGTCCTTCTCTGGAGGATCTCCTGCCTGCTTGTCTGTGAAAGCAGCTATTTTGACTAGTCTGGGATTGTGTTTTTAAACGTTCTGCCTTCCAGGAAGCATCTCTATACCAGCTCCTCTCCCTAGGAAGCCCTCTATGCAGCCAAGAATCTCAGGCAGATCTCTTGGGGCTCACAGGTGTCCTCCCAGCCTCCTAGAACACATCCACTGCTCTCCTTCTGGGGACATCTTAACAGTGGGAAGGCTGGTTATCTTCATCCACCAAAGCGCCTCTGAGATGCTTCTGTTCGGACTCATGGGGACCCTATTTGGGTGGAAAGAAGCATAATTTTTTTTTAATGAATAGAAATTCTAAGGAGCTCCACATTTCCTGGGAACACAAGTTTGAAAGACTCTTGAAAAGGTGGATTACTGGGAAAGCATTCTACACACTCAATGTCAGGGAAGTGTGGTTCATTGGCGTATGTCAGCCACTGTAGGGTCTTTTGAACACACTCAGCATCATGCTCAAGCTAGCTCAATGTAGAAATGCACATGCAAAGCTGCCTTGTATGAAGTTAGACCCTCGAGCTCCGTCTCGTCTTCTCTGATGGCTCTCCAGAGACTTGCGCACTGGGCAGCTCTTCTCTACCCTTCCCTCTTGCGACCCATCAGTTGAAGACGCTGCCTGCCAGGGTGCTTCTGCAGACATTTTATACCCAACTTTTCTCCCCAGTGGAGACCCACTGGGTCTTATATCATCTCCTCCCCTCCATTTTATCTTTGCGACAAACCTGTGAGATAGGTGTGGTTGAAAGCGTGTAACTGGCCCAGCGAGATTTCCTGGCGGAGCAGGGATTCGAACCTGGTTCTCCCAGATCCTAGTCTAACACTTGAACCACTACACCACAGGCTCTGTCCCCTTCCCACCAAATTCTCTCTATTTTGCAATCAACAGATTCCCCCCACCCCAAAAAGGCAGCTGCAAAAGACACGATCCATTACCTGGGACTCTAGGGTAACATGTAACATTTCATGCATGTACAGGGGCTTCTTTGCCTCCCTTTCATAAAGCCCTCCTTCACACACCCTGCAAAAATTACTTACAACAGCTAGGAAACTCTACCAATGTCATGACATACTGCAAGGAGGAGGTTGGGGTTTTTTTGTAGGATCCCAACTAGGGTTGCCAACCTCCAGTTGAACTCTGGGCAGTGGGGGTGGGGCGGGTTTCCTCCTGGATTCACAACTGATCTCCAGACTACAGAGATCAATTCCCCTGGAGAAAGTGGCTGATTTGAAAAGTCGACTCTATGGCATTATACAACACTGAGGTCGCTTCCCTTCCTTCCCCAAACCCCTCCCATCCCAGGCTACACCCCAAAATCTCCAGGAATTTCCAACTCTGGAGCTGGAGGAAGGACTTGGGGTTTGTTTTTTTATTTTGGTTTTAATATGAAATATTTTAAAACTATTATTATTAGCTGCCATGAACCATGTAGAAAGGTGGGTTATAAATGTTTTAATAAATCAAATAAATAATGAATAAACCCTAATCCCAACTACTGTGACACAAATCTTGCCTGCGGTTCACCCTCGTACAGGAGGCATTTTCTTACGCAATGACGAGGGGGGGAAAGACTAGCAAGACTTTCTCTGGCACAAAAGGAAGAAGAAAGCCATCTGAAAAACGGAATGCGTGTTCCAGTCAATGTGACTTTCACTCTTTTGATTTACAGGCACTGAAAATGACAAAACTCCCCCATTTCTTTGCTGCTCAGCCAGACAGAAGAGAAGAGAAGCTTGTTGCCTGGAGGAGGCTGCCCCCCCCCACCATATCTTTCTGGCCCCTGCTGCTGCAAGGTTACACCTCGTAAAGGCCGTGCACTGCTGGCCCTGATTCGCCAGAGCTTTGCCAGTTGGGTCACAGGCTGGCAACAGGCTGGCTGCCAACACTTAGCCAGCGAGCAGCAAAGGGGGAGGATGGAGCTTCCATCTGGCCGCTGCGGGGATGGGAGGTCAGACGGTGAGGGCGGCGGAGACCTCTTGGCCTAGCTCCACTTGGCCTGGCTCCCCAAGGCCGCAGCCCTGTCAGCTTTTGGCAAGAGCTGCGCAGGACGGGCTTTCGGCCTCATTAAAAGGGAAGTTCATAATGAAAACAAAAGCGAGTTTCAGGCCAAATGGAGCTTTTCCCACTTGCTTTCCACCAAGGGCTTGGCAGGATTGTTGCAAGGGCCCTGGGCTGCTTCCGCATGGAGACAACTCTCAATGGAGACAATTCTCTCGTTGCCATTGTGAACACAGAGGCCTTCGCAGCGGCAGCAGAGTATCCACACAGCAGCTTCCCTTGTCCTTTCCTTGCCTTAGCCCCCTGTGGCTACCATTTCCCTCCATGCACTCTGGAGGGCTTTTAAAAATGTATCAGGAATCACTAAAATTGCTGTAACGCTATTTATTTACATTCTTTACAGTCCTTTTTTTCTCACTGAGGGTATCTTTAGACATTCACTAAATGTGAGTTTCACTGTGTTTGGGTGTGATGTGAAGCTTAAGTAGAGATGCCAGCTTTGGGTTGGGAAATTCCTGGAGGTTTTGGGAGTAGAATATGGGGAGGGTTTGGGGAGGGGAAGGAACTCAGCGAGGTATAATGCTGTAGAGTCCACCCTCCAAAGCAGCCTTTTTCTCCAGGGGAACTTGATCTCTGTTGGATGGAGATAAATTGAAATTCCAGATCTCTGGGTCCCACCTGGAGGTTGGCACCCAAAGCTTACTTTTAAAGCAGTAGGTGGTGCAAATAAGCTCCTGTGAGCATGTGGAGGCAGGAGGAACATCTCAAGGTTACCAACCTCCAGGTGGGGCCCAGAGATCTGGAATTACAACCAGTGTGAATTGTGAGTGTGTCCACTCCTAACATGTACCTGATGCGCCTCCACAGCTGAGCATCAATACAAAGGTCAAGCTATCTGGCAGGGAGCATTATGTGCCATTACTGGCCTTTTCTTTTAGGAATCTCTGTTAAATTCCAGAGGAACCCCAGGCCTCCATTGCCTGTAGTTAGAAAAGCCCAGGAACAGAGCTGAGTCTGGGCTCCTGCTTGCCTCCCCAATGCTGTGCTATCAGCTGCATGCCGGCATAGGAGGTTGAAGGCAGAACAAAAAGACCCAGAGTGCGCATGAATGCCTGCTTTCATAGTCGCCTAGTGTAGATGGCATGGCCACTTTCATTTAAGCTTGGGTCTCTGTCTTACCCAAAGAGTTTCCCATCCACCAGTGGGAAAAGATGTTTGGCCGAGGTTGCCACAGTCAGGAGAAAAAGTGCCCGATCCCTTTAAAAGAGGTTTAATGCGAGGTGATTTTCCAGGTGACGTTATTTTCCTCCATGCCACGAAAAGCTTCAACTGCCCATTTCCACATTTTAAACCCCTATTAAAGCAACAGAACATTTTTTTCCCTCCAGGTTATTGGCATCTGTTGCTGGGCCTCCTTGCCTTAATGGTATACTGGGCCTGGCTGTTTATCTTTCGTTGTGTGAAGGTCATCTGAGGTAGCCCAATAGCAAGGAGGCAAAACCAAGCCATATTTAGGGATAAGTGGCATAATTTAGTCCCTCACAATATGAGAAGCCTTTAAATAAGAAAAAAAAGACCTAGATTATAGGGGGAGGGTTGTGCTGTCACCTTTGTATGTATGCGAAAGCAAAGCTTTCATATTTATATTTCCAGTGTCCTATCTGTGAGAAGAATCATACAGCATTTCTTGTATTGTATTCAGCCTCTGAAACTGACAGGTGCAAGATTGGGATCCAGTAGCACCTTCAAGACCAATTAGATTTTCAGGGTATGAGCTTTTGAGAGGGAGCTTTGACTGTTGAAAGCTCATACCCTGGAAATCTAGTTGGTCTTGAACGTGTCACTGGATCTGAACCTTGCTCTTCTACTGCAGACCAACATGGCTAGCCACCTGAAACTCACACTGTTTAGGGCAGTGATTCTCACTCAGTGGTTTGAAGGTGCCTGTGGGTCTCTTGAGCACAGTGGCACCCACTCCATGTTCCAGGAATGTGGCCAATTTCTTTAGCAACTGGGATAATGTCATCATTACTATCAGGCAGGGCTTTTTTTCAGCAGGAACGCAGTGGAACGGAGTTCTGGAACCTCTTGAAAATGGTCACATGGCTGGTGGCCCCGCCCCCTGATCTCCAGACAGAGGGGAGTTTAGATTGCCCTCTGCGCCGCTCAGCAGTCTAAATTCCCCTCTGTCTGGAGATCAGGAGGTGGGGCCACCAGCCATGTGACCATTTTCAAGAGGTTCCGGAATTCTGTTCCACCACGTTCCAGCTGGAAAAAAGCCCTGAGGATCTAGGTTAAAATTGAGAGCTTTCTTTAAAATGTCAACAGATTATCCATGATGATGATCTCAAGGTTGTGGAGATGGGGGAGGGCAGTCCTGTGTATGAGTCTGGGTCAACCTAGGCAGCTGAATATATTGGTGGAAACAAACATTCTTGCAAATAGAAAAATTAGCATGGAGAGAGGTTCCTCTAACCTCTTTTTTTCTTGAAGAAGCAGAGTAAAACTTGAAGGGGACTTGGAACATAAGGAAGCATTTCTTTCATAATATCCAGCCTAAAAAAGAGTTCTGGAGAACCTGGAGGCTTGTGCACTGTTTTTGGCATAACAAGACTGATTTGCAAATCCTTTTCCCTCACTCCAGATTCGCAAGGGATGGTTAAGTGAGGAGAGACAAACCTACATGCTGAGAGGTACTCTAGTCATATCATAGCTATGTATTATTGTTATATATTATTGTTTAGGTGTGGTGAGTAGGACATACAGCTATGGTTGCCAACACCGGGCCAGGAAATACCTGGATATTTGGGGGGTGGAGGGTTTGATGAGGGGAGGGTAGAATGCCATAGAGTCCACCCTTCATAGCAGCCATTTTCTCAAGAAGAACTGATCTCTGTAGTCTGGAGATCAATTGTAATTCTGGGAGATCTCCAACTGGAGGTGGGCAACCTTACATACAATGGTCATGAACTCCATGGCTGAGCACCACAACTTTAGGGCTTCATCACGTCCTAATCTGGTTCTTAGGCAAAACTTTCTGTACATGCTCAGAGGCATGCCTTGGTCTTGTAAAAAAACGATTCCATGGGTTCTAGATCCGAGGCCTAGTATTCAGCAGAGAGTCTGAGCTCTGGACCAAGCAGAGCCCTAGGCCACTCCACCTTGCAAGTCCCATTCAGCTCAGCTCTCTCTCGCCTGGTGTCGCAGACCTTTCTCAGGATGAGGGGAGACAGTTCCCTGCATGAGTCTGGGGATGACTTGGTGGTGGTAGGATAGAAATTCTATGGTCCTTTCCTTCAGCAGGGCAGGCTGCTCCTCCCCCAGCCCCAAATGTGCTTCTGCATGTATGGGTCCCTTTCTGCTTCTGAGTCAATGTGTCTTTTTGTTGTGTTGCTGCTGGGGTTTGAAGCCCGCCAGGCGGGAGGGACAATACGTTGCATTGTTCCCTTTCAGCAATATCTGACGGCCCCAGAGGGAGAGAGCAAGAGAGAAAGAGAGAGAGCTGGTCTGAAGCAGAGAATGGAGGATGGGAAGAAGAGGAGCAGGAAGGCAGATGCAGTGACAGAGGCCTGCCCATCCAGTCTGCCAGCAAGGCAGAGAGGCAGACCTGCCAGGCAGGCACAGGCCAGAATTTGGGTACTCTGGAAGGCCAACAGATAAGCCTGGCCCATGGCAGGTCACAACCCCCTAACCGGTTCTCCAGTGCAAGCCATGCTGTGGCCCACCATAAGGAAAGCTTCTCCGGTTGCATTTTGGCCTGTCGGCCTGGCTGGCCCATGGCACAGCCTTCCCACTTTTTTATAACAACAGAGCAGCAATCCTCTGGCAACACTTTTGACTACATGGAGATGAATATTGGCCTTGATTTCAATGTGACACTGAGTGTGTACGGTGTTGCATATAACGGCGTCTCATTGAAACAAGGCCACCTCATCTGGGCACACTTGCTATGCCAGAGCTATGTAAAGGGTTGCCAACAGTCCTGAAGAAAAATGCCCTGTCCCTTTAATAGAGGTTTCTTGCAATGGAAATGGGCAGCTGAATCTTTTCAGCGCGGGGAGGTCAAACATAACCCCTTAAGCCTCTACTGTGTTGCATTGGCATCCTAACATTATTTGTGTCATATCTGATGGGTTCAGCTTAAACAAGATGCAGATGGAGTGGGATGTTATTCTTTATTCATAACATTTATATTCCTGCCTTTCTCACTACACTGTCAGGACCCAAGGCAGGGGGCAACAACAAATATAGTGCTAAAATAATAATCTATTAAATGAATTAAAACACTTAAAAGGAAATGGGTAATGAAAAAAGGATGGGAGGGAAAGTGGCATACTACAGCTCGATCTTGTCAGATTTCAGAAGCTAAGAGAGGTTGGTAATTGGATGGGACACCACCAAGAAAGATTCTGCAGAGAAAGGCAATGGTGAACCACCTCTGCTTTTCACTTGCCTTGAAAGTCCTTTGCTAGGGTTGCCATAAGTTGGTTGCATCTAGACAGCATGAATGCATGCATGCAATGTAAACAGGAAGTTAGAACAGACAGGAATAAGCAGTCGTTCTGGTGTCATGTGATGTTTCAATAATGAAACTGCTGCGGATGGCACAAAAACGGGCTGGTTGACAGCTGGCAAGCAATGCCGTTTCTGCCTCACATCCCAGCGTTGAGAATGGACTCCACTGCCAAGACAGGGCCAGTTCCCAACCAAAGAGGCTGCCTGGGGATGGCCCAAAGAGGGTGGATGTTGATGCTTTGGAAGGGCTCAGGGGGGCGTCACTACTGACAAAGCTGGGCTGGGAGATGGGTGTGAACCTAGCTTGGGTGACAAAGTGCACAGATGTCTTGCAACCTCCTCAGGGTGTCCCAACTGGTCAAGAATGTAAGTTCTAGGGTGTGCTTTGGTTCCGCTTTCTCTGGGAGAGAAATGGGTCCCCCTCTTTTTCCCATTCTGAGAACTCCAGGGAATAGTCCTTCTCAGAAGAGAAGCCCCAAGCCAACTTCCAAATAACTACAGAGATTATCAGACTACAGAGAATAGTTTCCCTGGAGGCAATAGCAGCTTCACATGTTAGGCTTTAAAATGGCAACACATCCCTGCAGAGCTCTTTCCCACCTCAAATTCTACTTTCTCCAGGCACCATCCCCAAATCTCCAGGGATATTCAAAGCCAAAGCTGGCAACCTGAGGCAGGCTGCAGCTGCTGCTTTCTTCTCCTGATCTCTAGCTAAAATGAGGGTTTTGTGGAACCTTAAAGGCTAGCAGTTTTATTCTAGCCTAAATTTTCATGGGCCCACAAAGATGCAAGAATGAAATCTTGTTAGTTTTTAAGGTATCACCAGACTACTGTTTCGTGTTGCTTCAGCCTCCTCTGGAAATATTCTGGCTAAAAGGAGTCCCAGATTCAATAATATACATCCAGCGGTAATGGGCTGTTAACTTTAAGACCTCATTAGCAGGTCTAGGGTGTCAATCCTGTTAACCTTTGCACGTTGCTGCTTCTTGGACCAGAAAATCCCAGCTCCCTGGGAAACCCATCCAGAAACGTGCGGCTGGTGCAGGTGTTTCAGCCACCAGAGTGGTGCTCTCGGACCCTTTTGCAGGGCAAAGCTTATCACTGGCATGTGTGAAGTTTGCTTGTTAAAGAAAGGGAAGAGAGTGTCCCTGAGTATATGCAGAGTGCATTCTCCTTGTGCCTAGGATTAAACTGAAGGAGGTAGGATTGCGGACTCTGGGTTGGCAAATTCTGGAGATTTGAGGACAGAGCCATGGACGGACCTCAGTGAGATATAATGCCATAGAGTCCATCCTACAAAGTAACACTTTTTTCCCAGAGTAATTGACCTCTGTTTTCTGGAGATCTGTTGTAATTGCAGGAGATTGCCAGGCCCTTCCAGGAGACTGGCAACCCTAAAGGAGGTGGAGTATAACTCTTCCATTCCTTGACCTCCTTTCATTTAAAAAAAAACATTTTGTGTTAAGATTATAGTCTTTCCAGGGTAAATGAGTTTAAATGAATCTCGTAAGAGATTCTCATAAAAGAGCTGGAGTGTAACTTTCCAGCAGAAATCCCCTTTCCAAAGTGAAACTGAAAGCACCACCAAGGGACACGGCAGCAGGCCAAAGGCCCCAAAGGCCGTCAGAGACCAAACTTTGGAAAAATAAGGTACTTTTCTGAAGCCTGGGGGCTGCTGTGAGTAGTGTTATGTGGAAGGAGATTTCTTAACATGGTGGTTTCACTTCCATGGTAAGAAAATAATTCATTTCTAAAAGGGGATGGAATCACCCACCTTCCAGGAGTCTCTTCCTCCCACATTATACTGCTCAGGCAAGAGTCCTGAGCAGTTATTTTGCAAGCCAACCTACATCAGCTCAGAGAGAATAATATCTCATTATTTATAGAGCAACAAATAACTGGCAGTCACTTGTTGTGACCTAAGACCGTAGGGGGTCTATTTAAGTTTATGTGGCGTGCCATACAATTTTTTTCCTGCACTGTTCCTCAAAAGCAAACAAAAATCCCAGTGGGAGGTGTATTTCCTTCAGGAGTTGTTGATGTCCACACAAAATGGCTTTGAGGTTCAGGGCAGGGTTTTGATGGGAGGTGGGAATCAAGGAACACAGAGGAAGAAATACTAGAGTAACACAAACCCCTTGGTTCCCAATTTGCTTTGGGAAATCCCTGCACTGCAGAGAGAGAGAGAGAGAGAGAGAGAGAGAGAGTGTACTGGCTGTGATTGATAGCAAACGATGTAAATATGGTTGTTCCAAGGTGCTGCTGCGCACCATTGATGCTTACTCCTTGTGCATGACAAGACCTCTGATCTGTTAAGGAAAGGGCTGCCAACTGGCTTAGATAAAAAATGCCTTTTCCTTTTAATGGAAGCTCAATGCCTGGAAATGGGCAGCTGAAGCTTTTCGTGGCATGGGAGTAAGTAACAAACCATTAATTAGGGTTTCCAACCTCCAGATGGGGCCTAGAGTGCTCCCAGAATTACAACTGATCTCCAGACTACAGAGATCAGTTCCCCGGGAGAAACTCAGGGCCAAGCTACACATGACGAATGACACTTGAACGGCAAGTGTATTTCTCCCTGTTCACTTGCCCTCCACTCAATCCACTTGCCATTCAAGTGTCATTCGTCATGTGTAGCTTGGCCCTCAGTTTTAGAGGGAAAATGCTACAGTATACTGTAGATTCGAGGCAAAATCCCTCTCCAACAGGCACCACTGCAAATCTCCAGGAATTTTCCAGGATGGAGCTGACAACCTTACCATTAAGCTTCTATTAAACATACATGGTATTTTCTGGAGGCCCCTGGCCAACCCTATTAAAGGGAGGGGGTCCTAATACATGTACCTTGTATACATTAACCAGATGGTTATATAACAATTGTTGTTAAGTTGTTGCTTGAACTTAGTATTGTAAAGTGTTACTTTGTTTTGTATTATTAATATTGTTCTTATTGAAAATTAATAAAAATTATATTAAAAAAAGGGGGGAGGGGGTCCAAACTGAATCTTTGCTATCAAAATAGGGATCCTCATTCTATAAGATGGATGGTATCTTTCTGTGAACAGGCCAGCTAAAGTTTTGTATTTTTGTACCTTGTTTTTTATTGATACTTTAAATTTTTTCATGAAAAATTTCCTAATAAACCGATGACTGCCAAGCTGCACACCATCCAAGCACACATGTCCACTCTGAGACACCTCTCTGAGCCCCCAGCAACACTCCCCCCCTCTCAGTGGTACAAAACAGCCTGTTGTTAAGGACAAATTGGTGACTCAAAAGCCCTCTCATTTTAAAACCAAGCTAGGGCTGGGTTGGCCATTGTGCAGGTCTCCATGGAAACGGGCCTTGCAAATCCAGTTGTAGCTGATACCGCAGGGGACCTGACTCCCCACCTCCTTGGTTGCATCCTCCTTGGGCTGAATCGAAGAAGCCCCCAGAGATCCCCCTGGGATATGTCAGGTGTAGAAGGTATCTCAAGGTTGCCTAGATCTACCACTTAGTCAATGAATAGTGAACCAAGAAGGCCCGGAATGGAATTGTGCCTCTGTCCACAGACTTAGGGCCAAGCTACAAGTGACGAATGACACAGGTTGGACACTTGTCAGCTTCCCTCAAGTTTTGATGGGAAATGTAGGCATCCTGGTCTTGCAGCTTGGCTCTCCGACTGCTGTCCAATGGACTTTAACTGTCACTGTCCAACATTCTGCCAAGCTGCCTACATTTCCCATCCAAACTTGAGGGAAGCTGACAAGTGTCCAACCTGTGTCATTCGTCACTTGTAGTTTGGCCCTCACTCAGTGACCTTAGGCAACCTCTGTTCTCAATTTCAGCCCCCAATGAGGGTTAATAACACTGGGTCGCCTTCCAGGGCTGTTGTAAGGGTCTACAGTCCTGATCTGAACCTTCTTTAACTTTTGTGTCTCCTGTGCCCTCCTGCCCAATTGTAGGAGTTACAAATTTTGCGAGGGAGCAGAAAATACCTTATTAGAGATACTTTCTTCAGTCATCTACAGACACTGTGGTTCTTAGGCTTGGAACAATGACCGATCAGTACATTTGGAAGTGGCTTGTATTTGTAGTGTACAAAATGGGTCTCAAGCTTTTTGAAGTGGGACTCGCTTCTAAACATATTGTGCTTTTGGGGACCCGCTGGCAAAGGAACACCACACTTCTCCTCCCCCCTCCTGCAACATAAAATGCAGCAAACTCAAATCAATTGTTTGTTTTATTTATAGCCCTGAACCAATTTACATTTTGTGTGTGTGTGTTCAATACAGTACCGAGCTACGGGCTGTTTTTCATGGCCATTTCACTACCTGAGGGAAGTCAAACCCAAATTTGCCATCCAGCTTCCCAGAGCTTTCTTCTCACTCACTCACTCTGTTCCTGAGCCAGCAAGTTGTACCCATTTTTGGGACCCCTACTGACCCACAGTTTGAGAACCACCCAGTGCATTCAAACCCTGAACTGGTTTCGACTGCTTGAGAAATGCTATATAAATGTGATTGTGATGCTGCTACTGTCTGCCAGGAGCGATGAAGTTGTTTTTTCAGGCTTATACAGGGTGTGTGTGTTAGAAATAAATCAGTGGAACTACCAGGCAAAGGACACACACAACCCTTCTCCCGTCTGCCAGACCCTCCCCATTCACACCTGAATTGCAGGGTGTGAAGAAGTCCTTTAAACAGGTTTAAGTTTTGCAAAGGAAACCGACCCCACTTGCATAGGCAACTGTGTGATGCAAATTTCGGCTCAGGATTAAACCAGTTCAATGTGGTCTGTGTTTAGGAATGTGAGTCAGTCAAGGTAGATCATTGCTGAACTGATTCATTTAAGAACATTCCCTGCCATTCCTAAACACATTATGAGGAGTTATCGGATTGATTTTGGTGGGACTCGCCTGCACTTCAGGTGATGTATTTAGGCCTGGGGAATGTAACACATTGTTTTCTACCAGTGAAGGTATGAGGTAAGATTTCATTCTAGAGATAATAAAGGTTCTTTTTTGCAACATAGTCCTTGCTCCTCTGTGGGTGCCTCCCACTCATTCATCTCCAAGATAGCGTTAATTCTGCTGTCTTTTGGGGGCAATGGAAATGTAAACATCATGTATTTCACTCGAGAAGGGCAAAGAGAAAAATAAAATCCCCTGTGCCCACAATATTTTGGAATAACGTGTAAGTAAATGGATGTTCCAAGTCTGTAGGGGGGGGGATTCATGAAATGCCATTAATTAAAGCTACCAGCAGTGACACAAAACTGCATGCAGACTTTTGAGTTCAACAAAGCTCTTCATCGGGCTAGATGTTTAAAAGTGGTGTGTTATGTGTTTGTATGTATGTGTGTATGAGAGAGAAGTGTCTTAATATGATTGATGAAGGCCTCAGATGGACATTTACAAGCTTTTTTGGACTAAAGCTGCATCTACACATTGTGCTCATTTCAGTCTGGTTTACATGTGCTTGTCACTGCGCAGTGTATTGACAGCTGAATGTGTGAAATGACTCCCTTGGATATCATGGGTTTGAGTAGCTATGAATGTTCTATCTGTTTCATAGCTATGACCCGTATAGGTCATCACCAAGTTATTACTGTTGATATTTTCATTTATATTCTGCCTTTCTCACTTGGATCCAAAGCAAAATACAAGTAACATAAGTAATATTCAGTCAATGTATGAACCAGATTTGGAAAATGCTGTACTTTGAGATCAGCATTTGAGTCTAACCTACTGTACTGCCAACAATAACACACACCAGAGAGTTCAATATCTCAGATTCCTAGAACAATAGGATGCCTTCTTCATGGCCTTCCTTTACGGAAGCCATGAGGCTGTCCTCACTTCACAGAGGCCTTGCATTCCTGCCATATTTCATAAGGCTATTCTGGCACAGCTTCTGCTGGGAAGACCCAAGGCCAAAGTCATCATAGAAAGCAGTAGATTCCTATTCTCTTTCATGAGCCCCCCCCCCCATTCCCAGAGTGTTGCGCAAACTTCAATGACGGAGGCATCTTTGCCAAGAAGACGGTGCTCGTCCGTAGCCATGGCAACTGTAGCTCATGCTCCAGGATGCCAAAAGGAGAAAGAGGAACATGGATCCAGGGGGTGGGGTGGGGAGTGGGGAGAAAAGAAGGAAAGAAAGCTGGAATAAATGGCATGGTGTGGTTGGTGTCTTTTGAGCTCTTCCTGGGAAATGGCTGGAACATCCCCTCCAGGCTCTCGGGCAAATTCATAGAAGAAAAGATCCATTAGCGGCTGCTAGCTATGGAGACTAAAGGGAACCTCCATATTCAGAGGCAGTATACCTCTGAATACCAGTGCCAGGAAGCAACCTCAGGGGAAGGCCTTGAACTCTGTGCCCCATTGTTGGCCTTTCATAGCCACATAACGTTGTGCGAGACGGGATGCTGGGACTAGATGGACTGCTGGTCTGATCCAGAAGGGCTTGTCTTATGTCCCTCCATCCCAACAACACCACCAGCTGTATATGGAATCCACTCGAAAAAGGTGCTGCAAAGTGGGCTGGGCTGGGGGGAGGGCTAGAGCTGAATCCCAAGCAAAAGACCGGCTGTTCTGACCCCCATGGAGTTTGATCCACTGGCCTGACGGGAAGCACAACATCTCTTCTTGCCTAAAGCCAGGTTTTGGAAAATACCGCCTCTTTTTCTCAAAGGGACATATTATTTAATGGAGTAGAGTGGGTTCTCCTGATTTCTTGTAGCAGCTTCGGGGTCTCCAAATGAGGCCACAGAAACTCCGAGTAATCGTCACACTTGCCCTGTGAGGTAGGCCAATGTGATTGTTGCAATATTGGAACTGGGAAGTTGACACAAAGCTAGCCACTTGCCTAAGGCTGCCCACGGCTAAGCTGCAAACTGAACAAGGGACTGCAGACAGCTTATTTACACAGGGACAAATTGGTCCTTTAACTCACTGGGAAAGTTCCCAGCCAGCTGCTGCCATGGAGAGCCACCAGCAGCCAGGAGCAAACTAATCATCATCAGTGCAGGATCTGCTCCACTTCAACCGGCCAGTGGCAGCAATATGGCCCGGCATAGGCTTGCTCATGGCCAGGCAAACCTACCCGTGGCATGGGTGCTGGCTCGACCCAAGCCAGCAAGAGTGGTTCGGCTCGGCTTGCTCTTGGGTCATTCTCATTGCTCCAACCACTCCTGTTGATGTGGGGGGTTCAGCTACTGACACATTTTGCAAAGGTACATCCACCCCCCACTTGTGTACTTGTAGAGCTGCAAAATGCACAGGGAGAGAGAGGGGGAGATTCAGAGATGCTTCTTTGCCGAGTGGCATAAGGAGGTACCCGGGTACTCCTGCTCCAAAAAGCAGAGGGAGGGATGGGGTCGGAGGAGGAGGAGAAAGGAAATGATCAAGGGCTCCGGGGCCACTCTGCTGCTTGCCAAGTGGGGCTGATTGTCCCTTTTATCAGCAGTTGAGCCAGGCCATAAAGGGCTAGCTTGTTTGCTCAAACGCCCCGGCGCAGGGTTTCAGCAAGACACTGTCGGCCAAGCTAACTTTTAACCTACGGCACTCTTTCATCTTTCGCCTCTCCTTCTCAGGCCTGCGCTGAGAAAAGTGTTCTGAGCCAATGGCACAAGGCCAGCAATGGGACAAGTTTGAGGCACGATCCCCCCACAACCATGTTGATATCACTGCAAATCCACTACAGTTGGGTGTCTTTGTACTGCTTCGAAAGCCTGCAAAACCTGTTATACCAGGATGGGGGGGGGACAAGTTTACTCACAGCAGTGCTGGCTGTGTCATCCTGTTTTGCAAACCTTCCGGGAACACTTTCCCACATCACTTTGTCTGCTGAGGAATCCCTGAACATTGTGGAGGGTTCTGGGGCATGCCTAGACATAGGATGGACAGGCATTTCTCATGGGCCAAGCCTGTTTGGCTTCACTGTCACCTGTGCGAACCAACACCCCTTCAGGTATGCCCGTCACTCTTCTGTGGCTGTGAAGAGGAGCAGTGGAGTCTGTTGGAAGGGCTTGCCTGCCAGAATTGCCTGATTTAAACTTCTGAGGAACTCTGAGGCTTCCTGAAACACAGGTTGAAAACTGCCCTTGAGTCTTTTGAACACACCTCTGTACAGATGAAATCCAGATGCTTGTTGTGGTCTCAGCATACCAGGGCCGTTTCCAGACGGCCCCCCGCCTCGCGAAACGTCACGCGTCGTTGCGCAGAAAACGCGAAATATCGCGTTTTCTCGCGCGAGTTTTGCGCGACGTCGCGCAAAACTCGCGCGAGAAAACGCGATATTTCGCGTTTTCTGCGCAACGACGCGCGACGATGCGCGACGTTTCGCGAGGCGGGGGGCCGTCTGGAAATGGCCCAATTCTGCACCTCTGACAGCTGGAGGTGGGGTTGGGGGGCGGGAATAGTGGCAATTAGGGTTGCCAGGTCTGGGATGGGAAATTTCTGGAGATTTGGGGTGTGGAGCCTGGAGAGAGTGGGGTATGGGGACAGGATGGGTCTCAGTGGGGTACAATGCCAGAGTCTACCCTCCAAAGCAGCCATTTTTCCAGGGGAACCGATATCTGTCACTTGGAGATCAGTTGGAATTCCGGGAGATCTCCAGCCACCACCTGGAGGCTGGCAACCCAAGTGATAATCCATTTATTGACCCTAGCTAGGTCAATATTGATGTCTGCAAAAATCTGTGCAGAGGGCCCAGAGGTAGAGTTGAAACAGAGGAGTAGCACAAAAAACTTCATATTAATTGGTGCATCCTTGGAAGTTGTAAAATGCTCCAGCCCATCTTCATCCTGAGCCATAGCGAATTCTGTGCATATGGAACTTGAGAGGGCTCATCCCTTGATCTGTTTCTTATCCCTTGATAGCCTTGGCTCTCCCATCCCCCATCTCTCTGATGCCTGTGGTCCTTTCCTCCCTTTCCTTCCTTGCCTTTAGTCAACATTTACATAGTCAGCTCCATTTTTTACTATGCAAAGTGCCATTTCACCAAGGGCACAATATAAATCCATCAGCATTTTGAATGTTGTCCCTCCCCCAACTTACCCTTCCAGTTTAGTGCAGAGGACTTTGGAGAAGGCGGACAAAATGATTGTGTGACCAGAAGCAAAGCCCAGACAAAGTGTGAGGCTTAATCGCTACCACCTCATTAACAAGTTGTGAACCACTAAGGTTGAGGGGGAGGGGGAATACCCCAGGGGCTGTGTTCACACTTAACCAAAGCTGCCTATGAGACTTGTGTAGAAGTGTGAAATGAATACAGCACAATTAACCTTGATTTGCTGTGTTCACACTTTAACAGAGGCCAAGGCCCTCTTTCCCACACAATCAGGGCTTTGTCTTTTGCAAGCCCCTGTTAGTTTAAAGAGCATAAGAGAAACCCCGCCAGCTCAGAGCAAAAATCTACCTACGCCATGATTGTGGGTTGGATTTCACCGCTTTGCTCTGCTAGTGGAGGTGCCTTCCACTGGTGGATCTGCAAGATTCAGCCATGTGTTCCCAGCAGAGGCGAGCCAGTTTCCTCTGGGACAGCCACCAATAAAGCATGAAGCCACTGGCCCTCCCTGTCCGTTCTCTCCCCACTCCCACATCTGGTACAGTGCCTCTGAACATAGAGGTCCTATTGAACATGTGTCATGCAGGGTCCTCGTGCCATCTCCGAAGGTGGCATAACTCAGAAGCACTTGAAACTCTTCCTGTTCAGCAGCCATACTGGGAAGGAAGGGGGTTGCCAACCTCCAGGTGGGGGCAAAAAAAAGAGAAAGAGTCACGGAAAGCAACAGCAAGCCACAAAATGTGCCATGAACTGCTTACTAAGGCAACAAGTTAAACCGTATTGTAATCACAATAAAGAATGAATACAACCAATTTAAAGGTGGTGTTTATAATGAATCATATCCAAAAACGCACATGAACATAATGCACTGGGAGCAATTGGTCTTGCTCCCAGCAATTTTGTAACACAACCTCCGCTTGAACTACTATGGGGCAGCCCTCAGAATGGGACTGACTTCTGCTGGCTACCCAGTAGTAGTTCACAAGTGGAGGAATCCAGAAGATATATCCCGTCTTTATATTGAATGGCACTTTTTGTATGAAAATGTATTGCTGCATTTGCACATTGTTTACCATTTCAACTCTGGGAAGCACAGTTACTTTATGCAGGCATTAGCACTTTAAATTGCTACTGTAACTAAATACAAACTTGTGATTGAGAAATTCAACCACTAGCACTTTGCATTTTAGGATTTCATGTTTGTACCCTTATTGCATTGTTGGTTTGGTTGTGTTACAAGATTTATAAATGTTCCTAGTACTTTTGCGTTGTCTGAATGACCAATTGCTCCCAGTTCATGTGCATTTTTGGATATGATTAATTATAAACAACATCTTTAAATTGGTTGTATTCATTCTTTATTGTGATTACATGGTTTAATTTATTGGCAACTTCCAGGTAGGACCTGGAGATCTCCCAGAATGACAATTACTCTCTAAACTACAGAGATCAGTTCCCCTGGAGGAAATGGCTGCTCTGGAAGGTGGGCTGTATGGCATTATGTCCCACTAAGGTCCCTCCCCAAATCCTGCCCTTCCCAGGCTCCACCTTGAAACCCCTAGGAATTTCCGAATGTGTGTTGGCAACCCTAGCCAGGTAAGGTGGAAAGGGGCCAAGGCAGCGCTCTCTTGTAGAAAAAAAACTACACCTTTACCTCCTGCTTTATATTTGAATGTGAACGCACAAATCAATATATTTGAATGTCCTTGTCTAGTTTAGCGCAAGGGAAAGTATGACCATTTGCTAGGTAGCACATTATGATTGCTGGGTACAGGACTGGCTCAAGAAATTTGGGTGCCTGAGGCAGAGGATCTGAGCACACTCCCCCACCTACACACTCATTAACATAATTAATGTGTATGCCAGCCATTTCTGTCTTTTGGGAGACGTAGGGATCACCGGATCACCAGAAGCAGGGGAATTGTGTGTGCCAACACACAGCTCACACAATGACGTTATTTGTTGCACAATGAACTCATTTTAGAAGTTATCGCACTATTACTCAGTAGCAACCACTCATTTTTTTAAATGCCTGAAAATAGTCTTTTGATGCCACAGTGGGGGGAAATGGTGGCTCTGACAGGCTTAGGGAAGGGGAAATGGTTCTAATGTGGGTGTTCCCTAGGATAATGCACTGCTTCCCTTCTAGACAGCCTGATAACGTGCTTTGACAATGTTCTTCCCAAAACAGATTGGAGAAAAGATGGTCTGGGAAAGAGCATGTCAAGGAGAGGGAAAGGACAATGTGGCATGGATGCTTAAAAACTGCTTTTGAGGCCAAGCCCCAACAGAAATTAAGGCTCAGCTTCAGGGAACTGCAAAGGTTTCATGTGTGTGTATGTGTGTGTGTTGGTTCTTATGCGCCAGCGATACCAGCCAAGGGCATTATTGTCATGCTGCCTCTATGGGTGATGCTAGCTCCCCTCATTCCTCTGTTCCTCCATCGCTGCATGCGTTTTGCTCCCTTGCCCACTGGTGGTGAAAGAGCCGTTAGCCCTGGGCCAGCGGCTTTGGCAGCAAAGCATCTCAGCTGGAGAAAAGCCTCCAGCACTGTAGTGACCCACTAACCTTGTTCTCTTGAAAAATGCATGAAATGCGGGGAGGGATCCCTCTGCAAAGGGCTCACAGCCACACTTGGGGGGGGGCGTTCCCTCTTAACCTTGCCTTGGCTTGCACACAGCCACTCGCTCACACCCACTCGCAAATTCCCTTCCATGCAAAAAAGACATCATGGACATGTGCACACTGACACATACATTCTCCTCTGTTGCACACAATCCTAGAATGGAGTGCTGTGCCTCTGTTGTCATCTCTCGGATATGTGCCTAAACACACACGCAGCCTTGTTCTCATGCACGCACACACATATTTCATAGAGTGCAACCAAACACAGAGATTCACATTCTCTCTCTTACCCCTCCCCCCCCATTGGCAGGCAGCATGACGCGCTGGATAGATTGATGGAGGTAGCCTGGGGAAATCTCTGTTCCATGCAGCCATGAAACTCAGGGCACTACAAAACAAGGCACAGGAAATATGGGCTCTGTTCTCCCAGATTCTTTACTTTAAAACTGACACTTGAGCAGGGTGGGGAGTGTGTGTTCGATCAGGGCAGCTCCGGATTTTTAACCCTTTCCTCCACACTGCATCCTCCATGGGCCTCCTCCAGTGCCTACTAAGGAAAAAAGGGGCACCCAAGAGGGTGCTTTCAGTCTGAGAAATGATCTCAGGGGAGTAGTGCCCCTACGCACACGCCATGGCTGCCCTTAAATAAAATTAAGGGTATGGGGAGACCAGTCACAGATCTACTGTATCTTGTATAACTACACCCTGGTCATGTGAGGTCCCATTCACCATTCTTGCAGGGCAAAATCAGATGTGCATTGGACATTCCAGGGCTTTGGGTTCCCTGTGTTATTCCAAATTTAATTTTCAAGTGGGCAGGGGTTGAATTCGGATCAGGACTGTGGAAAGAGGTTTTTTTTTTCCCCCAAACCCCTCCCACCACTGTTTGGCAAGAGAGGAGATCTTCCTGCTGGCCCAATCCAAATGGTGGGGCTCATGTCCAAAAATTAGTTTTATAAAATTGCTGAAAACTCTGAACAGAGCAAGGGGTCTGTCTCCCCTCTCTAATCGTGTTAATGAGGAGACAATAGGATAAGATTGCACATGTGATCCTTAGCTCCCTGGAGAAAAAGTGGGAGCAAAATGTGACCCAAGTCCACCGTCTGGAGTCCTCCTCTCCCATCCCCCTCTCCCATCCCTCTCTTGCTCATACAACATACCCAGACAGGCAGGCACAAGCCTACATTTGCAGCCTCTTTCAGGCAAAGCAATGGCCCCGTTCTGTCACATATACACAGTCTCGTGTGCACAAACTGCATGCTTCTGATGTGCACGCCAGCTCCCTCTAAGCTCAAACGGCACCCAGAGATCAGTGGAGCCCCTCCCTCTCACACCATCCAGAGGCAGGCGCATGAAACCTGGCTCTGTCCTGACCCTTTCTGGTTGTTGTGTATTTGGCAGACAGCATCTGCATTCTCCCACCTCCTTCCTATGATAGGCACAAATCATCCGCTGGGTTCATCTCTGTGCTAGCACTGACGCTGGGCTTTCTGCTCTCCTGCTGCCACAGCCTCATCCCTGATAATTCTGCTCCAGCCGAAGCAGCGGCAGGGTGTAGCGTGCCGCGGCGGCCCTTGCAGACAGCAAGCTGCTCTGGCCAAGCTTGTGAGATGAACTCATTTCTCTCCGGTGTTGTTGTTTTTTAATACACTGGATAGTCTACGATTCTGTCACTCCCTTGTGGAGCGCTGCCCCATAAAACGTAAAAAATGCCTTGCTGGATTGGACACAAAGTCCGACATGTCTGGCAAGGATTTGATGGTCATCCCCTTGTGTTTGTGAGCATCTGGTACTTGGGGGGGGGGGGTAGGAGGGACAAGCATGCTGCCTTTGAACATGGGTGTTCTGTTTTGCTTCTATGGCTCTGTGGCTGTCTAGGTCTTTTTTCCCCAATAGCTGTCTTAACTACAGTGCTATGATTTCGATGGGTATGTCCCCAGCTCTGGTCAACAGGCATCGTTGGGTGCCATGCTCAGGGCTTAATTCTCAGGCTTGATTCAGATCAGATCACAGTGCACAGGGAAAGGAGGTTTAAACCTTTACACCTGAGCCCTGAGACATTTTCAGGACCTGAAACAACTCAGGGTGGGGGGTTTGCTCTTTGTCTCAAAGGGGAAACTTAAGTGTTCTGATTGGCAACATGTTTACCAGTGGGCTACACGTTGGTTTCCGTGGTAGGGCATTTAGCAGCTTCTTAGGGCTTTTTGCCCTAACCTGGATGGTCCAGGCTAGCATGATCTCATCAGATATTAGAAGCTAAGCAGGGTGAGACCTGGTTAGTCCTTGGATGGGAGACCACCATGGAAGTCCAGGATCACTATGCAAAGGCAGGTAATGGCAAACCACCTCTGGACATCTCTTGCCTTGAAAAGCCTATGCAGTCACCATAAGTTGGCTGTGACATGTACACGTTACACACACACACAAGCAGAGGGCTTTTCCCAGTTGGAATACAGGTATGTGTATGTGTCTCCACATGTCGCAGTCCCAATCTGAATTGGGCCTGAGACTCAGAGTCTCTCTACATGAGATGCCTCAGTGCATGTTCATCAAGTGCAGGGAGAAGCAATGTTAGCTGGGAAGCGTAGTTTAAAAAGACAGAGCAGGCGGAGGTTGCTCCTCAAAGGGTTTGTTAATTTCATCTTCGCCTCCCCAAGGCTCAGTCAATTTCACCTCTCCAGTCTAAAACTGTGTGGGATTGCAACCAAAGGGCAGTGAGGAATGGAAAAGGGCTAGGGCTGCCTTCCAGAGCCGAGCTTGGACCTGGAGAGGTTATAAGGGGCTGAAGTTTCCCTTCTGGCATTTCACAGTCCCTCCACACAGCTCCAGTGTATAGCAAAGCCTTTGCACTGCCACCGACTCTGTCTTTTTAAACTTCCTTTCCCAGCTAACATTGCATCTTCTGACACGTGTTCTTCACGTGTCAGATGTCTCATGTAGAGAGACTCTCAGGAACTCGCAATTCATGTCTGGCCGACAAGACCTGGTCGGGGGCATGTGACTAGTGAACACAAGGACTTTGTAACATGTCAGCAACTAATTCAAGATATCCTGGTATGTTTCACACTTGAGCAGAAATCTGAACACAGCCCATGCCAGAGGATATCTCAAAAATCATGTCACCAAATTTGGAGGAATAAGGATGGCTTTTCAATATCGCCTTCTCCCCCCCGACCCCCCCCCCCGACACTCCAATGGTTAAAGTCACAAAACCGCAGGCTTTTCAGCATTCAACTGACAGGGTCATTTAGCTGTTGTTCCTTTTGATGTAACAATGTTATCTTGGTGTTTTCTTGAGCTAGCACATTGTTCTGCTGGTTAAATATTACAAAGGATGTGGGGATAAGAACACGTTCCCCCCTCCCTCAAAGAAACGAAGCCTTTTGTTATGATGTTAACAAAAGAAAGTACTTCTTCACCCACAGCATAATTAATTTATGGAATACACTGTAGCGATGGCTTATAGATTAGATGGCCGTTTCAATGGATTAGAAAATTATCGATGCGCTAGGTAAAGCTAAATGGAACCTCCATGGCTGGTGGCAGTGTGGCTCTGAATACTAGATGCTGGGAACAGCCAACGGGGAAAGGGCTGCTGCGTTCATGCCTTGCTGATGAACATCCCAGAAGCATCTGGCTGCCTGCTCTCAGACCCTCCTTTGAATCCAGCTTGGCTCTTTTTAAGGATGTTCTATTGTTGATAAGGCAGGAGAGCAGAATGGAAATGGGGAGGGACTTTTGCAGCTACAGTTCTTTCCTCCATTTGCCCACTGATCTTTCTGGAAGTCATAGCTGCACCTCCCCCCCCCCAAAAAAAGAAATACATCTTTTATGTATTGCTGACATAATGAAAAGAAGCAATTTCTCCCCAAGGCCTAGCTTTTCATACTGTTTTCATGAATGCAATGAATAGCCATCTTCAGTGACACGTCCAGTGACGCGTCATTTGGCTCAAATCCCCCACTCTTGATTTCACCAGGATTTCAGTTCAGCATCCACCCCTAACCAAAGCCGGGGCACTTGCTCACATTTTCCTCCTTTTTCTTCCCTCTTTGGTCTTTTTTGCATGGGTGATTTTTGCTGCCTTTGGCCTCGTACCTCTTCGTGTTCTCTTCCAAATTCCAGACGCTTAACTTCCCCTTCAGATTTCAATTGCGGTGTTTCAAGGGTTCAAAAGCCGCACTGAGATCTGAAGAGAGAGTTAAGCATCCAGGATTTGGAAGAAAACCCAAAGAGGTATGGGGCTAAATGTGGCAAAATCACCCATGCAAAAAAGGGTTTTGTATGATTTTATCCCCTTTCTTTCTTTTCCTTTCCTTTACCCCACAAGGAAGAAAGTTTCTTGGGGCAGGAACTTGTCTGTCAGGTTGCTTTATGAAGGGCAGATACACGAACAGTGTCATCATAACCGGGGTGACAGTAGCTTACCTCTCTAACTTGTCCTTTCTCTCTTGGGAGACTCTTTGCAGAAGGCGGGAGATACCAGATTGGCCACTTTCTTCCTTAGCAGCCCAGCTGGCTGACTTTCACCTTTCATCATAACAATAACAACACATTCCCTGCTATTCTCTAATTGCTAACTCCAAACATGTAATTGCTTTAAGCCGTCCCCCTCCAAAGCTCTTGAGAAAGGCTTAAAAAAGCCTCTGCTGGCATAACCAGTTTGGGCTTTTTTCCAGCAAAGATGGCTGCTCCATGTCTCAGCGCAACTGATGGGCCAGATTTACTTCTGCTGTCACTCTGTTAGAAATGAGGGAACTTGTGCAAAAGCAGAACTGTGCCTTTGTGCCCACCCTGTGGCTGTCCACAAGCGTTTGCAAAGGTGATATTTCCATTGCTGTTGTCTTGCGTGGTTGTGATTTTTTCCCCTAGAACCTCCCTTGTAAATGTAAGGCTGATGCAAGGCTGTTTTAGTTCAGGCAGGCACTGACTGATGCCATCTTTGCTCTCTTTCTCACATATGCTTTCTCCTCCTCCCTTTGCAATCTCATTCCCAGGGTCACAGCAGCACACGCCTATGCATTCACTATATTTATAACAATGGCTCACCCCACTGGAACAGAAGATACTCGATGGGGCTACCCTTGGCATGGATTCTGCAAGATGCAATGGGAACACTGACCCCTCTGGTGCATTAGTGCAGACTTTCTGCCCATTGGCTTCATCACAGTCCATTAATCACTTCTCAACACAGGCAAAAATCCTGACTCAGCTATGAAATATACTGGTTGCTTCCCTACTGCAAGGATTCATTGCCACTGTGAATATAGAGACATTGAAAAGAGATTGTCCATGCAGGAGTTTTTGGCACAGTTTCCTCCCTTAGCCATCATTTTCCCTGCACTTTCCTCCCTCGGCCATCACTTCCCCTGCACTTTACCACACCATCGGAAGGCTTTTTGAGGACTTAATGCTATTCCAGTTACCAATTTTTTTAAAAAATAAAAGCCTCCCAAAAGGTCTCCAGTAGTCCGGCGGGGAAAATGTATGTACTTATTTATTTATTTACTTCATTTATACTCTGCCTTTCTCCTCAATGAGGGCCCAAAGTGGTTTTACATGTGCATGTACTCTGTTTTATCCTCACAACAACCTTGTGAGGTAGGTTAGGCTGAAAATGTATGGATGGTCCAAGGTCACCCAGCATGCTTCCATAGTGGAATGGGGATTCAAACCTGGCACCTGTGTGGGGCTGACGGGAGGAAACTGCTGCCAATGTGGGCAGAATCTTACAACATACGCACCTTCCTTCCAAATGTCATGACAATACACCAGGAGTGTTTGCTTTCAGAAAAAAAATCATAGTAAATCACGTTTGAGAATGATTGTGCTAAGGATGGAGAAAACCTAGAAAATGGATGACTTGAGGGCAGCATCTTGTAGATGCTCCTGAAAACAGGGCTCCAGTTTGCAAGCAATGGTGGAGAAAAACTTCTCTATTGAAACAGCCACTGTATGGTTTTAGGCACACCTCTTTTTCCCTCTTAGAGTCTCCACTGTTTTTTCACCTAGCAAATTATGAACCATCCAGGCATTCAAGGATCTCCTAGGAGAGGCTGTTCTCTGACTTCAGGCTAGTGTGCTGCACAAGTGCTTCTGGGATAGCCATATTCAATTTTACCTGCCATTGGACTGTTGAATTATCCTACACGAAGGGGACTGTTCCTTTCTGTCAACATGGTATCAAAGCGGGCCAAGCACCGTGGTGTACAGATCAGTCTGCACCAAGAGAAGGGGCATCATTTCATTTGATGTCTTAAAAGAGGAGTGGTCAATATGTCCACTTTTCATTGTTCATGCAAAATGGACCACCCTTCCCTAAGATATTATTATGTTCAATTATGAGCAATTCCTCCGCTCCAACCCTAACTCATAATTTGCAAAGTTTCATCCTCCCCATTTCTCTGAGCCATGTGAAGTTTCAGGAGGTTCCTTTTAAAGGGGCACTCTGGGAAGAGTTCTGGAGAGTGCTTTATTTATAGATACACAAATTGGGCAAGAGGTATGAATGCATTTGGGGCAGAGGAGTGGGCAGGTATCCTCAGACACAGCCCATGCAGTCTGCAAAGCAGTTTCCTAAAACAGGTCGTACGCCCTTGAAGCCCGCCCCCCTTAACAGCCAGCCATGAAACATAGTTCTAATTCCTTTGCTGGCTACGTGTCATTGCCTGCCCATTCCCAAGTGACCAGCAGCTGGTAGTCACCAGCCAGGAATGCTTATTTGAGGAACCATTATTGAGCGATCATTGTTCAATGAAAGTAAATTGTTTTGTTACCAGCAAAACAAGAGCCCTTTTTTAAAAAAAAGGTGGTATCCCAGATCAAAAGAGAACAGTATATTTTGTAGATGGCGATCCCAAAATATCAATCCATGCCCATCAGGAAAAGGTGGCAACCTAGTGGCTCAAAAAGGCACTTCTCTTGTTCCTGGGGGTCAGGAGCTGCATCACTTTGGGGAGGAAGGCAAGGTCATTTTTGCCTCCCCTGGCCTGGCCGTTCCTGCCACTCACTGCCATCTGTCTTGAGCGCAGGCCAGCGGAGAAGTCTGAGTTGTTGGTCACCATCCAATTCCTCATGGGCAAAAGTCCACCTGACAGAATCCACCCTCCTAACTGGTGCTAATTGGTATTCCTTCTTGTGACAGACTTGGCTTGGGGGAACGAACGGAATGCAAGCAGGCACAACTTCTGTGCATGAACGCAGATGGAACCCAAAACTGAGCCAAGGGGTAATGCTGCTGAGACAGAGCTTGCTGTGTCCACGGCAAGAAGAATCACTTCTGCATCACTTAGAACCTCTGAAAATGGCAGGTATTTGTGACAACATAAGCGACAGGAAGAAACTGTTATGAAGGGTTTCAGGTGGGTAACCGTGTTGGTCTGCAGTAGAAGAGCAAGATCCAAGTCCAGTAGATTCAAGACCTCCGATCTGATGAAGGGAGCTTTCTGTGCGATCCTAAGAAGAGTTACTCCAGTCTTTAAGGTGCTACCGGACTCAGATCTTGTCATGAAGAAGAGACTCATTCTCTCAAACGAAAAAGTCATGGTAGTCCAGTAAAAATGGTAGGCTACCTTTTTTAAATTCTAGATTATTATCCTATGAAACTCATTGCCACAAGATACTGTGAAGAACACAGCCATGTATGTCTTTAAAGAAATCTATACAGCCACAGAAGTTGTCAGATTTCAGCAGGGTACTTGGATGGGATACCCCCAAGGGAGTTCAGGGTTGCTTCGCTGAGGCAGGCAATGGCAAACCACCTCTGAACATCTCTTGCCTTGAAAACCCTCTGGGGTCGCCCTAAGTCAGCTGCGACTTGATGGCATGTTCCAGCACTACATTTGTACCTGATGAGTGGTTGACATTTTTTGGTGTGCTTTTTAGAATGCCTTCACATATAATCATGAAAACACCACCGTAAAGTGGCTTGATATTATAATCCTCATGTTGCCCCACTTGGCAAACTCATGACTATGGTGACATTTGAACCAGGGGCTTCCCAGTCACTATGCTACCCCAGTGCTTTTTCTGTTGAAAGGTTACCTTTTGTGAAGACGTAACTGATATGAGGAGGACTCAGTGTCAGAACCTGACGGGCATAGATACAGAGGAGCTAGCCGTGTTAGTCTGCAGTTGCAAAATAGTCAAGAAGAGTCCAGTAGCACCTTTTAAGACTAACCAGCTTTATTTTTAGCATAAGCTTTCGAGAACCACAGCTCTCTTCGTCAGATGCATGGGCAGTTTCTTTCTGCATTTTGTGCAGGAAACAAAAGTGAAGGCAAAGGAAGAGCTGATTTCTCAGCTCTTTGCAACCAGCAGCTCTTCCTAATGGCCAGGCCTGTCCTACCATAAGCAACGCCTTTCTCCTCAACAGAAGTGCCCCTTCATTCTGCAGGTACCTTTGCTTGGTATTTCAAGGCCAATAAGAGAGAGGGGGAGAACTAAGCAACAAGACAGTTTTAATTCGTATTCAGGAGATTTAGGCATTTGCCTGGCTGCTGTAATAACCGATGCCTAGATCATGAGTTCTAGAAACTTGGTTCTTAAAAGAAATGAAAGCTAAGCTTTGGACTGCCTATTCGGGCAGCTGCTTCATTATAAGTAGTGGCTGGGCACTCTATGTTGTCGGCTCTGGCTGCTGGGTGACCACCAATCTTTGAGGGCTAACCTGACTAAGATCAAGACTGGATATCCTAGGTACATGTTTTTTGAAGGATAAAGCAGATAAGGGAGGGTTGGATCAGGTTTTTTAAAAAATAACAAAACACTCTTCCTTCCCAAACCCCTGCTTGTTTTCTTCTTTATCTAAATCACCTTCCTCATTGTGAGGGGGGGTCATACATGTGTCCTTAGCAGGGCTTTTTTCTGGGAAAAGAAGTGATGGAACTCAGTGGGTTGCCCTCGTTGAAAAGGGGCACATGGCTGGTGGCCCCGCCCCCTGATCTCCAGACAGAGGGGAGTTTAGATTGCCCTCCACGCTGCTCCAGCAGCGCAGAGGGCAATCTAAACTCCCCTCTGTCTGGAGATCAGGGGGCAGGGCCACCAGCCATGTGACCATTTTCAAGAGGTTCCGGAACTCCGTTCCACCACGTTCCAGCTGAAAAAAAGCCCTGGTCCTTAGACTACGCTCAGAAGCTCCAGGTATCTTTTATGTGTGGTCACCTTATATCTTGTCTTCTTTAAACCCAAGAGTGGAAGGAGGCATGGAGATGTTCCACTTTGTGGCTTTGCCCTATATGCTGGTCTCAGTTCTTCTGGTTGCCAGTATTTTGGAAGCTTGCTGGGTGACCTTGAGCTAGTCACTATCTCAGCTGAACCAGCCTCACAGGGTTATTGTGAGGGGAGAATGATGATGTAAGATGAGAAAAGAGGGATATAATATATAAATTATAAATAGATAGAGGCACATGAGCAGGTCTGGTCAGGGTGGTTTTTTTTTTTATCAAGGGGCTATCAGTGGTGTGGTGGCACTTTACTTACTGGGAAAGTTCTGGGTAAGCTGTGGCCCTGAAAACAGAGTTGCCAACTGTGGGCTGAGAAATCCTGGAGATTTGGAGGTGGGCCCTAAGGAAAGTGGGGTTTAAGGAGGGGAGGGGCCTCCGTGGGGTATAATAGCACAGAGTGCCCCCTCCCATGTAGCCATTTTCTCCAGGAGAACTGATCTCTGTCATTTGGTCGGTTTTAATTCTGGGAGATATCCCAAGCTCCCCCTAGAAACTGGCAGCCCTCTTGGGTCTGAGCCAAGTGAGGCAGACCCAGTTGTGCTGCCAGCACTGCAGGGGCCACTTCATTCCAATTTGCCCCAAGGTTGTTTTAGGGTCCCACTGTGCCCTTGGGAACAATCCTCGCCAAGGCCCCCATACTACCCTTCCTTCTCTGTCCCTAGAAGCATTGCCTGCCAAGCCTGTAGCACTGCAGTTTTTTCTTCGATGGGACCAAATTTCTGCTGGGCAAGCTTGTTTTGGAAGACAAGCTTGGGTTGGGGACAAACTTGTGGAACCATTTGCATAGCTGCTAGACAGAACTATGCCTCCATGTTTGTGCTGTGTGTTTTGACGAGCGCACACACATTTTGAGGCAACCCCCCCAGGATCCAGGAGGCCACACAAAGGCCCTTCCTCAGCTGTGCTTCAGTGCAGTTGCTATAGCAACCCAAGAGCCAACCGGCCTCTTCTCTACGGCCAGGCCTTGTCTGTGTTGGGAAGAGAATGAGCGAGAGGATATTTCATAGGGGAGATGCTGCTGGATATAGAACACCCTGCACCTGCCAGCCAATTCATACATGATATTCTTTTGAATTCTGCTACAAAAAGTATCCAAATGGTAAATGGCACCAAGGTTGCCAGCCTTTTCAAAGTCCCCTGAGCTTTTACGGGCAGCCTGATTTGCAGCTATCAGGAGACAAAAAAGCTTTGCTGGGCACTTTGGGAAGATCAAACATGTGTTAAAGGCCCAAGAGTTGTCTGGTTAGCCAGGAATCCATGCACCTATACGCTTCATCAAGACACAAAGTGATGAAGGCCTCATCCCTTTCTCCCAAAAGGGTATCACCAGATAGCAAGGGAAACTATGGCTTCACATATTTCCATTATTTTAATTAACAAAGATGGCAAACAGGTCAGTAATGCCTAATGAACATTATAGCCCCTTCAATTTCATTTTTCTAAATAGCAACCTAGGTGCATAATAGTCCTTTTGGGGCATTATATTTCTGGAGGTCCTATCTTGTGTATTAGGACAGCATGTTTTATGTGATCATCTCAGAATGCACAACTGCCATTTTGTCCGAAAGGACAATAAGCACAAGTTGCAATTTCAGAATGCACACACCCCAAAATCCAGTTTTCAGGTAGCATGCACTGAAGCTATAAAGTACACATGTTGTCCTTTTCAGACAAAATGGCAATTGTGTGTACGGAGATAATTGTGCTTCGTGTCCTCTCCCTGTACATGGGATAGGAGTGCTAGAAACATGATGCATGCAAAGAGCTAAGAACTTGGCAGAATCCTTATGGCATAATAACCCTCTGTTTTGTAGCAAAAGAGATGAGCAGAGAGTTTCTTATTCTGGGCCATTTTCACACTGCTTACCGGCCATGGAACATCGTGCCGAGCTCCCGGAACGACAGCGTCTTCCTGGCGCGTTCTCGCGAGAAATCACGCCAGGAAGACACTATTATTCCGGGAGCCCGAAGCAATGTTCTGTGGCTGGTAAGCAGTGTGAAAACGGCCCTGCTTTCAGCCTTTCACGATCTCTCCTCTGCTACAACATACCTGCAGCTATGATCAGTAACCTCCAGAGCTGTGGCTTTAATATATGTCAGAGTTAACTAATCCACATTAAAATATACTAGGGTGCAGCATGGGGCTGTTCTGGGCAAGGCTCTTGATTTATTTAACTGATGAAGTGCTGCAGCCTTACAGACATCTTTTAGATAAGCTACAATATTCTGTATCGAAAAATACATCTCATGGGGTGAGAGGGTGAAACGAAGAGTTGGAAGGAACTCCTTTAGCAACTCACAATGTTGCTGAGGCAAGTGCCCTCTTGCTTCCCCCAGCATGCTGTGTATCCTGCTCACCTTTGCCTGAGCTGGGCTTGGGATGCAAGGCTGAGATGTATGGAAGAGATGTCTCAGCACCAGCGCCAGTCAATCTGTGTGTCTTGCACCATGTGCTAATACTCGCACAATTGCAAATTGTGAATGTCGCTCTCGTAATTTGCCAGTTCACTGGCCATTGCTCAGTCACTGTCTGGGCTTGCTATCAGATCTGGCTACCTGCCAAAAGCCAAGCGTTTTTGAGGGGAGGGTGCTCAGGAATTGAGGGCCAGAAACGGGGAGGGCTCGAGAAGGCCACATCTACAGTGTCACAAGAGTAGTTGTGAAAGAGAATTCTGGCTTGAAAGTCCAATTCCTCTATCTCAGATACATAAGAAGAGCTGTGGTAGTGCCTTAAGGAGGATAACACCTTTCACATATGCTCACAGATCTTCTCGCCTGTTTTACTGCGTCACATTTCATTGGCCTGAGCCTTGCACCAAATCTAAAGGGATTTGTCAAAGATCCATGGACCAGTCCACACATGGTGTGGACCAGTACACTGC
The DNA here is from genome assembly GCF_028583425.1 of Eublepharis macularius. NCBI lineage: Eukaryota > Metazoa > Chordata > Lepidosauria > Squamata > Eublepharidae > Eublepharis > Eublepharis macularius. Next base: position 37,024,278 of record NC_072804.1, on the reverse strand, counting down.
CAGAAATCTAGAGTTCAGGAATCCAGCACATGCCTTATCACATGAAAACTGTTTCCTTCCCCCACACCACAGCCTGCACACCTCCAGTGTTTCCAAAGCTATTCACCGAGACACGTTTCACTTCCTGCATGGTATCAGGAAGGAAGTGACGAGCCACCTTGGCTTGCCGCAGAAAGCCGCAGATACAATCATAGGCAGCTCAGTGGGGTCCCTGGACAGGAAGCTCCCAGCGAAGATGAGGCCAGCCCTCTTGATCCATAGTGAAGGCATTCCTCGGTCACTGGAGGGCTGCGCTAGGCAGGGAAGGCCACTCTGATGGGTCCCGGCTCATCCCACACAAGCCTTTCGCATTTGCCGGCTGATAACAGATAACGTTTCTTTCCAGCATTCACCGATAACACGTCCACAAAATCACTCCCTTGTTCTCTGCACTAACTCATTTCAAAGAAAGCTCCCACTGCCTGGTTCTGTCTTCACAACCAGCAATGTGCAGCCTGCAAGTCAGCCCACAAAACTCACTGGCCCCCAAATCAGTTTTACTGGCTTGCCTAACGGGTTGCACGAGAGACGTTATCTTTTTGGCTGTACAGATATGTCCTCAAACTTGACTGCTTCGGAGGTCATTCCAGGCAACCTCTTTCCTTCTAATGAGGCATGTGCTGGAGAACTTCCTGTTGGATTGAGCGGCTTGTTCATTAGCCCAGGGCTAAACCATGCCAGGTGGACTTTCCATGCTGGACTTTCCCTGTCCTGGACACTGATATTTTTGCCAGTCTTTAACAGCCCTGATAGGTTGGAGCTGGTAGTCCCGGGCATCAAAAATAGAGGCCTCCAAGATGTCATCTGCTATACTCATGTCTAGCCTCTGGGAAAGGGCCAATTCTGCCTTCTTACTGGTACTCCTCATGCATGTAGGGCTACAGCCCACCATTCTTCCTGTACTTGCACCTGTAGATAGGGTTGATACCTGCTTATAGAAAAAAGGTGCTGTCCCTTTAACAGAGGCTTAATGGGCTATGATGGACCTCCATGCCATGACAAGCTTCAGCTGCTGGTTTCCATGCATGGAGCCTCTCTTAAAGGGTCAGGATGTTTTGCTCCAGGCCTATTTGGCAATCCTGTCTGTAGAAATAAGTGGATCTTTCCTTTCATGTGGTTCCAATGCTCTGCTCGCTAACCTTACAGGCTGCCTTCTGTTCCCCATCACTAAGGGAAGGTGGAGAAAAAGCAGCAAACAGGAAAAGTGCCAACCATTTTATTGGAGTGAGAGGACGAGGCAGAGTGGGCCACAGCCCAGAGAAAAGTTCCTCACAGGAGAAGCATCTTTCTTGGCTGAGGAGCCAGTCAAGCAGCAGAGAAGCTCCTCGGATTCTACTGGGGCAGCTGTAAGAGCAAAACATGAAAAGTCAGTTCCATTGGTTCCATCCGCCTGGCTTCTCTCCCTGTCTGTCCCCTGGAGCTTTCCCATGTGGGTTAATTGCCCCCTGGATCAATGTTGTTGGGAACCATTCCCCCTCCCCCCTTCCCCACAGGATGTGGTACATTCATTCACCTTCAGGGTTTCCCCTAGTTTCTCTCATATCGTTCCCAAACCTGCTTTGCTGTGATGTTTGGGAAAGATCACAACAAAGGGGGGGGGGCAGCTCTTAGAATGGGAAAGTCTGGATCTTCACGGTACCATCAACATGGCAACTGTCTCCCCTTAGCCGTTCCGATGGGGGCTGTTCTCCTTCCCTGTATGCAACTCAGGAGGGGAGCTATTTGAGTTTTGTTTTTAAATTGGTAATTGACAAATCAGCATACCAATAAAATGGTATATTGCTATGTCAATTACTGGGGGGGGGATTCTTGGAAAAAAAGGGGGGATGGCCACTGAAGGCACTGGGGTGGGGAAAATGTGGGAGAATTCACCATCTGGAGGCCCTGTTGCTGCTGTGCTGCTCCACTATGGCTACCACCTGCCTGGAGAAAAAAAAATGTCCTGCCCCTTTAATAGAGACTTAATAGGATGTTATTTCCCAAGTGATTTGGTTGCATGCCCTGAAAAATTTCAGCTACCCATTTCCACACATTAAGCCTCTATTAAAGGGACAGAACATTTTTTTCTCCAGGCCTGTTGACAGCCCTAAGCTGCAGCAGCACCAGGGCTTCCAAAGGAAAGCACTGCCATGTGGAAAAGTGCGTGTTTTGTCCAGCACCTTGAAAGCACAAAAACTATTTTGCAAATCATGTGATTTCCCCCCCCCCAAAAAAAGATTCATTATCTGGAGCTTTTATTAGCTTGTTAACACCTGAGCTTGCTACTTATATTTTTATTTTATGCAAATATATTTAAAGTGCATTCAAACCATGTCATAAGAAATATGAATTTCAAACCCATTTGACATGTTTTATCCAGGTTTTTTGGCAAGTTGAGCCACAACGCTCACCTCCTCTTTCCCAAAGCACTCACCAGAATTCTCAGTTCTGTGAGCCTGGGAAAATCCCCCTTTCAAGTGGGGGTTTCATTAGCTGTGCAACCATCTATCACATCCAGAATCCAAGCCTGGGAGAGCCAAATGCAGAGATGGTTCCCCAGGCAGAGGGAGCAGAGCTGTGATAGAAACGCCTCTGTGTCCCTTTAAGCCCCCCGTCCTCATCCTCTGTCTGGGGGGATCAGATGAATGGGGGATTGAGAGAGGCAGTGGCAGCTGTTCGCCTTGGGACGGCCTGAGCCATTTCCTTTGTGTTGTGAAAATGTGGCTGTGTGCTGAGCAGGAGGGGCCCAATGAGGAGTGCGGGGCTTGCAATAGCTCTTCTGTGGACATGCGCATGCCTTGATGTGCTCAGTTGTGTACATGTCCAGGAGGGATTTTAGCATCTCTGCAGATATCTGGGAACATGGATATTTGTGCTTATGTGGATGTACGGGAAAGTGGGGTGGGGGTGAGAGACAAGTATGCATCCACGTAAGTGTTTGGGTGTGCAAGAACATGTATTTTGATGGCTTAAAGGAGCAGGTGGCTGCCTGGAAATTAAAAAAAAATGTGTGCATGTGATCTGGTGCGTAAATACACAGTGCCTGATTTCTATTAAACGCAGCCTGGGGCTGAATCATTTGGATAGATAATGGAAAGCCTCACTATTCCCTCTGATGGATGGAGCCACTGTGCCATAAAGGTTAGTGTGTTGGACTCTGTGAGCAGAAAGACCTCAGTTCAAATCCCTCCTCTGCCCTTAAAAGCTCTGGACATCCTACCTCCAAGTGCCTAACTATTTAACAGGACTGTTATGAGGGTGAAATGGGTGAGGGGAAGCACATATACCCTGAGATCCTTGGAGAAAGGGTGGAATAAAAGTTTAAGGATGAACAATTCTTCTCATGGAGCACTTCTGATTTACAACATGCCTTAAAATCCATTTGCCATGAGTGAGAGGCACAGGGGCTCATGTCTCTGTTGTCCCCTAGCCTTGCTGTGAGCCCATTCTTTCTCTCTCCCATGCAGTAGCTATCCCTGTGAGGTTTCCTTAGGAGCATGGCATAGCCACTGCTAGCAACAGGCATGGGGCCAAGGTTTGGGGCACGTTTGGTCATCAGGCCTATGGGCACTCCAATCAAACAAACAAAAATTAATATTCTGCTCCCAGGTTGTATAAATTCTGTGGCATGAAGGAGCTGGATGTTCTTTTTTTAAAAAAAATCTTGATTAAATTATGCTAATTGCAGATCTGGTACAATGTTCATTTATGCGGAGACCGTGGAGCCATGCAGGTCACAAACCCAGTGAAGAGCCAGCGTGGTGTCGTGGTAACCTTGTCAGACTAGACTGTGAGCTGCCAGGTTCAAATCCCCACTCTGCCATCGAGGCTCGCTGGGGGACCTTGGGCCAATCATAAACTGTCAGGATAACTTACCTTGCAAGGTTGTTGTGAGAATAAAATAAAAGACATGAGAGTGAGGTAAGCCACTTTGGGTCCCATTGGGGAGAAATGTGGGGTGTAAATGAAGTAAGTAAGTAAGTAAATGTTGTTCGGCCATCACTTTGGATTCTGAGAGTCCAACCAGAGGATATTCAGGGAAATCTCCAGTATGTTTTTTTAATTGGTGAGTATCAACTATTGGGGCGGGGGAGGGCTTCAAATAGCCTCCCCCACAACAATATTTTTAAATGTACTAGAGATCTGCGAATAGATCTTCCAGCATCTCATTGGATATGGCCTTCAGAAATCATAAACCATTTTCTCAAAGTCTCCTGGAACTTATATTTGCCCTGTTGAGAAGAAACATCTAGGATGTTTGAATTTTACCTGTTTTTCATGCCAGCTCTGGGTAGTTATTTGAGATCCATAAAATAATGTGATGGTGGTAGGAAAAGGGTTAGCTCCCTTCCTCTGGCGTTATCCATCGCCTTAGTTCACAAAGCTGCTCCCTGCCGTTTGAAAAAAAGGCCTGGAGATCCATTCATGGAGCTTATGGCATTTCAAATGGTTTTTGATCCTGAGATTTCAGCAGGCCTCCTTTACTCTTAGAATTTCAACCAGGACCGTTTTCCACTGCCTTAGTGTAGTGCAAAACTCGCGCATACTATCGCTTTTCTTCCACTAAAACCCGTGCATACCTGTATAATCCCACAATCCTGGAGTTCCATTTATTCCAATGACGCTTTTTAAGCAGTTTGTGGGAACGACTGGAGATGATTAGGAACTATTGGGAACGCTTCACCAGTTGGGAAACGCCTCCCCACAGAGCCCATCCCCCTTCCCCCCCTTTTCTTTTCCAGTCTGTGCTGGCGGGCAGTCCAGACCAATTTTTTTTTAAAAGGAAGAGATTTGCACAATTGCGATGTTTCTATCTATTTACCTATTGAAACAGCGATATAGCGCAAAAGTTGGTGACCCCAAAAAAAGGCGGAGAAAGCAGGCAGTAAGGCCCTGACATCAACTGTGACGCGAGCAGTTACCGCCCACTGCCGCATGATTTCTGCAGAAGTTTGACCTGCTGGGAGCGCAAGGAAGCGCAACGAGGCACAACAAGTTGCAACGAGGCAGATGGCTGGTAAGCGATTCATTGCGCAAAATTTGCGCTATATTTGGCATTGTGAAAACGACCCAGATCTTAGCCCGCATAAAGACCTCCCATTAAAAAAAAGAAAAGAAAGAAAGCCAAATTGCTGAGGAAACAGGATTCTGCACCAAAGGCTATTTCAAAACTTTTTGAAAAATACATTCTTCTCCTTTGGCAGACTTGCCTCTTGCACTGCCTTTCTTCTGGGCTGAAGAGGGCAGGGAAATTACATTGGACCAGGAGCAAGCAAACCCCCCATGATTGTCAACTCTTGGTTGGGAAATTCTTGACAATTTGGGACCAGTACCTTGGGAGGGTGGAGTCTGAGGAAGGGAGGGAGCTCAGTGGCGATGTGATGCTCCAGAATCCACCCTCCAAAGCCACTTTTTCCTGCAGGGGAACTGATCTCTGTAGTATGGAGATCAGCTGGAATACCGGGGGAATCACCTGGAGGCTAACAAGAGAGACACAGGCAGGTACCACGAGCCAGACGTTCTGAAGGGGCCACTTAGCACAGACCCCTCTGCTTTTAAACTCAGGTTGTTGCAAACAGGTCTGCCTCGAAGAGCTGGTCTAGCCTCCCAGACTAGAAACACCCCAGCAGCAATCTTGGATTTCAGGCTGAGAGCCAACTGGATGGCCCTCGCCTTTTCCGCCAGGGTTCCTGATCCGGCATTTCTCATGGGGGAAGAGGAAGGATGTGGCGTCACTGGCAGCATACACATACTAGCATGGTGGCTTCTGGAATGCTGGGCCATTGCCCCCAGGATCTCGGCATTGATTCTGGCACTGAAGCCCCCCCTCTCAAGCCTGACCTCATCACCAGATCTGGACTGTTAATAATAACATCTGCACTTTTAATATGCAAAGCACAATGAAGGGCATTGCTTCTGACACGAGCGGTGCCTGGGCTCATGCTTGCCTGCTCCAAGGTCACATCCTCTCCAGCCCCTGGAATCCCATCTTCCTGCTCCCAAAAGCATGCGTGGTCATGGCAGGGAGAGCGGCAGGCTATGCAGAGGAAAAAGCGTTTAAATAGGAATTTCCTGATGGATTAAGCCATGCATAACAGGTACCGAACTGTCTTGTGTTGGTGTTGCCTGAAAACCTCCCTGCTTAAGAAAAGAGACAGCAAACCCCAAGGAGCTCTCATCTTAAAGAAATTTAACATGGCATGAACTTTTGAACCTGCTCTCATGGTTTTTTTTTAAGGTGCCAGGGGAGACAGTCCCCCTCCCAACAATTTTTGTCACGTGTCTTGCATTGTGTGGTTCTCTCCGCACCGTGTTGGCCTTCACTGAGATGGCATAAGAGTGTTTACTAATGGACCTTTTTCGCTTGATTGCTTGTTGAGTTACCTAGGATTTGAGCAAATATTGACTCCTTTGTAGGCGACAGGAGATGTGGCTCTCGGCTGCAGCTCTTACAATCTGCAGTTCTGATTTATACTGGAACCACTGTGCTGGGGGGGGGGGGTAGTTCTCCACCCCTGCACACAGTTTTCACAATCAAAATTGCCTGCACACACACCTGATTAGACTGGGGGGTGGGGAGACAGTCTATCATTTGCCTTTCTAGGGCTAATTGTGACGGGGGGGAGGTCGGAAGACTTGTTTTGATGGAAATTGTTAGTTTGAAAACATGACATACTGAGCCTCAAGCATGCTTGGAAGTCCTGCTTTTAATGCCAATCCTAGAACTCATGAAATAGCAATAAAAGAGAGTCTCTGAGCATGTGTAGAGAGTGCCTTTCCACTGAATAACCACCTCCTACATATTAGGAAGAGGGAGGGAGAGAGAAGTCTATTAGCCTGCAGACTGCTGTGGTCTTGGGATCGAGGGCCCCAACTCTTGCCTCTGCCACAGACTCATTAGGTAGGGCTCGACAAAGGTCCATGCCCTGGGTTGCCAACTCCAGGCTGGAAAATTCCTAGAGATTTGGGGTGGAACCTGCAGAGCTTTGGGGAGGGGAGGAATCTCAGTAGGGTATAATGCCCTATAGTCCTCCCTCCAATACAGCCATTTTCTCCAAAGGAATGGATCTCTATAGTCTGGAGATGGGTTGTAATTCTGGCAAATCTCCAGGCCCCACCTGGGAGTTGGCAACTCTACACATATGTAACAGGGGTAAAGGTGCAGGAGTGTGAAATGGTGGCTGCAGGTAGCAGAGTGGATTCAGAAGGGTGTGGCTGACACTGTTCCCATGCCACCAGGGGTGGATTTGCCATTTCATTTACAGGGAAATTACCTGGTGGGCTGCTGCCCTCGAGGGTAACTGGTGGCTAGGAGCAAGCATAACCAAGCTCTAGCAACACTGCCAGAGCTTCAGGGGCCACTCGGCGCAGACCCTTCATCAGCAATGGTAATTGGTGTCTGTTCACCAGTTGTATTTTCCCACACTGCTGCCAGTTTCCAGGAGGGAGCAGTGGGTGAGCTAGTATTGTTAGCACCGCTGAGCTGCATGTCCCTCACAGTGCAGGTGTGTAGCACCACAGGGGTTAGGGCTGCCAACTCTGGGTTGAGAAATTCCTGGAGATTTGGGGGCGGAGCCTGAGTGGGTGGAGTTGGGAGAGGGGAGGGCACACAGCAGGGCTGTGAAGCAATACAGTCTACCCTCCGAAGCTGCCATTTTCTTTAGGGGAACTAAGCTCTATAGTCTGGAGATCAGTTGAAATCCGGGGATATCTTCAGGTCCCAGCTGGAGACTGGCAACCCTAACAGGGGCCACTCAGTGTGGCTCATTGTGGGGACATTTTTACAGACTGCACACAACTTGCTGCTGTGGTGATGTGTTTTCGTGTCCCCCTCTGGAAGCAGTTGCCATATAAATGCTTCCTGGGACTGGTTTCTTCCAGGGCAAAACCCCCTGTATGCATGCACGGCTGAGCCCCAGCGCCCCCAGAGGCTTGGCTTGGGGGGGTGGGGCTGTCCCCATTGAGGTGAGTTGTGTTGAGTTTCCTTTTGTGCTTGTGAGGTCATAGCCACTATTGGGTGGAGGAAAGGGGCACAGGAAAGTTTTCCTTCCACAGTCACGGAGAAGGCCCTGGCTGGCAGCTTCTGGTATGGGTGACGAAACCAGAGGAAGGAAACAGAACTTCCTCGCTTTCTGCAGGACTTAGGCCTGGCTGACCCAGAAATGTGTTCACCGCTGGCTGCTCCAAAGATTGCAGCTGCATGACTCCCCTTCCGGATCGGAATCCGGGCGTAAACTGCTCATTTTGACTCTGCTTTGCATGGGCATGTCCACACGGGCCCAGTTTGCCTCTGCGTGCTTGTGGGGTGAGTCACCCTCCAGTAATGAACATATCTCACTCAGCTCTGGCTTCATGCACAGCCAGAAAATAAGCTCCGCACATTCCAAAGCGGCTGAACTGACTGGAAGGGTAGTGGAGAAACCTGGGAGCAGCATGGGATAGAGTGAGGGCACAGAATTAAAATTCTGCTCCCAGGCAAAGCACATTCCGTGACATGAAAAGCTCAGTTCTGCCGTTAGCTAAAAAAAAAGTTCCGGCAAATCAAGCCAATTTGCATTATTTTGCATATGTTTGCATTCTTGGCTGTTCTCCTTAAAATTGTTCCTGGCTGCTTCTCATGGGAAAGGCAAGAAAGGGTGGGCAATGAAGCTCCGCCCCAATCTTATCCAGCCCCTTCCCTCTAGCTTGTTGAGATTTCTGCAGGCATTTTTCCCACGCTGCTAAACTTCCCCTTGCAGCCATGAGGGCTAGAAACTTGCCAAGGTTCTCAGTAAGCCGCATTCTGCACCTCAGACCATATTCTGTGGTTTTTCTCTTGGCTCTCCTATGGCATTAAAGCTTACGTACAACCTGGTCTGCGAAAATTCTTGTCTAGACTGGCGCATCATGGAATCTCGGCTCATATGTAGGAATCACTGCTGTGGCTTTGAAAGTCATGACTTGCAAATGCAAATGGGATATCCTAGATCAAACCGCACACTGAAATATAGCTGGTGCTTTCAGTGGAGGCAGCCCATCCTCTTGTATGACTGTAAGTTTCAAGAGGCACAGAGTGCCTTGCCGGCAAGTGGCAGTCATCCCAGAAACTTCCTCTGGTCTGGCTGCTGCCTCTGACTACAAAATCCTCTCATCAGCTTCATCTTTTTCTCCCCTTTCTCTTCACCCATCTCCGCAAAGGTAAAGATAATACTGAGCCTTTGGAATAACAGAATGTTCAAAGTGCTTTGTCTACATTGTAATCCTTACTTATTCAATTCTTTTATTTTACTGTTTGCTGGTCTTGGACCATAACAATAAATCTATGATCACAACAATCCTGCAAGGTAGGTCAGCATTATTATCCTGTATTGTGGATGGAGGCTAAGGGAGAATGGTTTGTCTGAAGCACTAGGGTCAGCTCAGGGCAGGAATGAGATTCAAACTAGGGGATTCCTGAGTCATAGCTCAGCTTTTGAGTAATCAGCCAGATGATACTTTCGGGACTGGATCGCTCTTCTCTTTACACTTCCATTAACAGGAGTTGTGTGAGACGTCCCAACTGCAGGGCGGGAGGCTACCTCTTCTAGTCTAGTATTGTAGGAAAGGGATCCCAGATGTTTCGCTAATGAGTTAGAAACCATAGATTTCACCATTATGTTGCCTTTCATATTATCTGTTGCTTTAAACATGTACTCCTATATCCTACCTTTGCTTTATGTTGTTCAGTGCAAGTCCTAGAATTGATTATGTTCTGTTTCAGCAATTCCTCAACCCCATACTGGATCCTTGCTAATACTATATCTTTGTAAACTTATATTCTTTTACCCCATGACATTGTTTATGGAAATGTTCCTGAAACTGTATTCATTAACTGTTTATTAGTCGATGTTTGGTAAATTGTGATGTCCTATGGCTATAGACAATAAACTCTTTGGAACTTTGAACTACTGTATTCATTTACCCTATGACGTTGTTTATGGAAATGTTCTTGACACTGTATGGAAATGCCTGCCTTTGTCCTTGCCACTAATTGTACTAATCTCACACTATGTAATCCACCTTGAGTCTCAGTCAGAAAGGTGGGATAATATAATATAATATAATATAATATAATATAATATAATATAATATAATATAATATAATATAATATAATATAATATAATATAATATAATATAATATAATATAATATAATATAATATAATATAATATAATATAATATAAATGTTCAGGACATTGTGGCTACCTGGGGTCTATTGCTTTGGACCCAGCACTAGATTGGATCTTCTGTGCTGACCAGTGCCCACTGAGAGGCAATGTGGTGTATCAGCTAGAGTGACAGACTAGGAACTGGTGACCCAGCTTTGATGATTTGCTCTGTCATGAAAGCTCTCTGAGTTTGCTAAGGGGGCTGCACATACAGCTCATTCCACAGTCACACCATTTTCTGCTAAACGAATCACTCCTCCGTCCTGCAGGGGCAGTGGACCTGTTCCACCCCCAGGGATTCTAAAACATTCTAGGAACCCCATTGAAGTCCTTGCTAGGGCTCTCTAAACTACAGAGATCAGTTCCCCTGGAAGAAATGGCAGCTTCAGAGGGTAGATTTTATGGTGCCTCATTCTCTGCTCAGCCCTCTCCCCTCCACAAGCCCCACCCTCCCCAGTCGCCACCCATAAATCTCCAGGAATTTCCCATGCTGGAGTTGGCAACCTAAAAACAGTACAGAAAAATATGGCAAAGGCTAAAGAGGAGAGCTGACCATGGACAGGGAATGTGGAGGGCACTGTTTGTTGTGCCTGCTGCGTCCTCTCCAAACGTGGCCAAAGCAGCCTGCCCAGATTAACTCATCTGTCTGGTTCCAGGATGGGAGAGGACAGGGGCAGGCAGAGAGAAACTACCTGCCAAGAGCCTCAGTGTACAGTGATGCTAGGAAGGGGACAGGATGAAGGAAGTGGAGAATAAATCAAAGCGCTGAATTGGCACTGGACCCTTGCAGGCAGGAAATGGAGAAGGGAAGGAAGAGGGATGCGGGGACAGGCCAAGGTCAGGAAAGCAGCTTGAAACATTCCAGGGTCAGCAGGAAGTCCTGGGAATCGGAGCGGAGATGGGGGGAAAGGAAGTGGTGACGATGAGGAGCAGGCAAGGTGGCCAGCCGGCCCTTATCTCGTGGAGCCACAGGCAGGCTCCAGACGGAGGGATGAAGCAGAGAGCGCTGGCCCTGAATCAAGGCAGCTTCCGCCTCTAGCCCTTCAGCGAGGATGCCTGTGAGCACAAAAGTTTCAACCAATTCACAGAGGAGATGTCTGTCAAGGGAAACTAGCCATATGTGTATGTGTGTGCAGTCAAGTCACAACCAACGTACGGCGACTCCATCAAGGAGTTTTCAAGGCAAGTGAGGAGCAGAGGTGGTTTGCCATTGCCTGCCTTGGCAGAGTCTTCCTTGGTGGTCCCTCATCTAAGTACTGATCTTGCTTAGCTTCTGAGATCTGATGAAATCAGGTTATACCATATCCAAGTACCACCTAAACTTGCCATGGGGCTGCACAGAGCCTCCATGTTCAGAGGCAGTTTTTTGTTCCGCTCAACTGTCCAGTGAGGTCTGTTGATTATATTGTTTTATGATTTTAACTGTTATTTATTGTATTTTAAACTGTGGTTTTATGATGTTGTGACCCGCCCTGAGCCTGGTTGTGGGAAGGGTGGGATATAAATCCAAAAAATAAAAATAGTGTGCACGCTAAGAGCCAGCATAGTGTAGTGGCTAGAGTGACAGACTAGGGGTTCGATTCCCCGCTCTGCCATGAAAGCTCACTGAGCGACCTACGGCCCATCACACACTCAGCCGAACCTGCCTCACAGAGACGAAAAATGGAGGAGAAGAGAATGATGTAAGCTGCTCTGGGTCCCTACTGAGGAGAAAGGCGAGGTATAAATGAAATCAAATAAATGTAAAAAGTAAATACTGGCTGGGGACGCAGCATAGGAAGGCCCTTCCTGTCGCAGGCTTCCCAGAGGCAGCCAGAGGAAACAGGATGTGGGGCTAAACGGGCCTCGATGTGCTCTTGTGGGTCTGGACTCTCTCCTGTTCACTTCTGAGTGAATGCTGCAGAACGGATGACAGCTTGCCCACCCAAGCTGGCACTGGCTCGACCGTGGCTTTCAAGCCCTGGGCACTCCCTTCGTCAGGCCCGTCACATCTGGGCGAGGCCAGGAGGCAGCACCTGCTCTTTCCCTCCCGCTCCTCTTCCCTCCTCCCTCAAACGGCTCTCAGCAGGTGCAGCCGCTGCGGAGAAGTGATCAAACATAGCCATGGTGGCAGGAGTGTAAAATAACAGCGTGGCAAAAGTGGGGGGAGGGCAGCTTGAGTGGGCTGAGCATAATGCAGCCTTTCATGGGACTCCGGCAGCAAGCTGGCTCGCCCAAACAGCTGCTGCCACTTGGACCCCATCACTGGCAGAGAGATGGCCGGTGCGGGACACTCTGGATTGCTATGGGGCAGAGCGGAGGGAGAAGCAGGCCTGGATCACGCAAAGCAATTATGAAAGCGGGGGGAGTGCGCTTGTGAGCATGCACAGAGATTGTCTCATCCTCGAGGCAGGCTGTGGCTGCACAGAAATAGCTCTGTGCATACGCACATAGCCATCATCGTGTAAGAGTTGAGGTGCTGGACTGAGATCTGGGAGACCCAAGTTCGAATCCCTGCTCTGCTCTGGAAGCTGGGCTGGATGACCTTGTGCCAGTCAATCACTCTCAGCCTAATCTGCCTCACAGGGTTGTTGTTGTGAAGATAAAATGAAAGTAGAAGAAACAAACTTGTAAGCCGGTTTGGTTCCCACTGGGGAGGGGGGAAGCAGGGCATAAATATCTAAATAAATATATAGAAATTCTTCCCCATCATAGTTCAAAGCCTCTGGGTCTTCTCATATGTATGTATGTGCCTGCCATCAAGTCTGATTTAGGAGCAGAGGGGGTTTGCCATTGCCTGCCTCTGCAGAGTAACCCCTATCTTCCTCAGTGGCCTCCAACTCAAGAACTGACCAGAGCTGGCCCTGCTTATCTTCCAAGATCCAATGAGATCGGGCTATACCATGCTGCCTTCCTACCCAGGTCGTCTCCTACTTTGCATTTATTCCATTCTCTTTGGGCAATTTTAGGTTCAAAATCTGGGTGGGTGAGAAGAGACGGGTGATACTTGACATGTAAAGAAAGAGCTGCTGCTGGCAGGAGTGTCTTTGTGATTCTGAGGCCCTGGGCCAAAGTCTGGGATGGGGCCTGGAGTCATTCCCACCTAGGCATCTCAGGTTGCCCTACTCCCACACTCTGCCCCCCGCCACCACTCACCTGGCTGGTGGAAGGAAAGGCGGTGGAACAGACTTCACCGGAGTGTTCCCGTGCTTAGCAGTGGGCCGCTTTGGGCCCCAAATGGCCTGCTGCAAAGCACGGGAGTGCTCCCAGCCCCTGTGTGATGATGTCACTTCTGGGAAGTGATGTCATCGTGCCACCCTGGGAATGCACATGCGCATCCCAAAACCGAGTGCCAGGTCCTCCCTCCTGCCAGGAGGGTAAAGGGACCTGGCAACCCTATTTCCACCCTCACTGAACTCCTGCTGGATCCCCCTTGGTCAGGACCATCCAAGATGTGACCTTTGCCCTGTGCGAGGCAGTTGGGAGCCATCGCTAGAAGCTGGAAGCTGGAACCCCAGGTGCAGCAGGCACAGGCAGCCACTGCTGAGCCAGCTGCTCAAGTCCTGGACAGGGTGGGTATGAGTTTCTGTCTCTGTGAGTGGGTAGCCTGAGCCCCAGGTGATGCGAGTAGCAGCAGTGGGAGTATGCTCTTTTTCTTCTCCCACCCCTCCATTGGGGGGGGTACTCTGAGCAGTTGGGCTCCCTTCTGCACAGGGATCCAGGGCAGCGACGCCTGTTCCCTGCTGACTAAGACTGCCCCTGCCTGCTGGGCTAATGGGCTAGCTCCCAGGGCAGATCTGTCACGTTCTCATTTATTGCAGCAGCTTCCTGCTCCCCATGTGGGAAAATCCCCATGTGGAAGCAACCCTAATCTAAAAATAGAATCTGAATGAGCAGCTCTAAGTCTTGGACAAGATGACCATTGAACATACTTTAATTCATAATTATGCCACGGGCATACACTCTATGCCATCCCTTTCTCCCCTTTGTTCTGGCAGATGTGTCAACTTTAGAAATGCCAAGTGATGGAGCGGAGACCTGACTTCCTGTGGGTATCTGAGCAGTGTTTCCTGTTGCATCGGCCTTTTTCCATCACATCCTCAGAGGTTGGTGATGTCACCAAGACACCCGTGTGCCCGCTTCAGTGAAGTTGGGCAAGGAATTACGCAAATGGCACCCTTGGGCTTACGAAATATTTCGCCCAGGATGAAGCATGAGAACTTCTGTGATTTTCCATGGCGTGCATGGACATAGAGAGGCCACTCCCAGAAATACCAGTGATCACAGCCTCTGAGCACATACTAAATTTCCCTCTCTGCTGAGTAATCCCAGCCTGCCTTCTCAAATCATGAGAGTTTGAACTTCCACACCAGAGAGCACCTCTTAAACCCCAGCACCTCTCTTCTTTTTTCTTTTTAAAAGAATTAACCCTTGAAAGGTTTGAATCTTGTGGGCCAGGGTTAGGTGAGATAGGTAGCAGTGATAGCCAATCTTTGTTTTGTCCAGCGGGGTTCGCAGTGCAGCATCAAACATAGGTTTGATGGTGAGGGAAGAAGAAATGCTGTAGTCTTTTCGAGTACCAATAGAGGCGGACTGGCCTATCACCATATGGGGAAAGTTTTTGGTGGGCCCGTCCTTCTGGGTTACTGGTAGCCTGTTGGTTTGGAACGCAGCCACACTATCTGAGCCCCCTCATCACCTCCAGCATTGCTCTTGGGCCATTTTAACTTCTCTGTCTGCGCCTGAATACTGCCTTCTTTTCCAGGATTCTCTTGAGGTTCTGGGGTTGCCAGCTCCAGGTTATGAAATTTCTGGAGATTTTGAGGGTGGGGCCTGGGGATGGTGGGATTAGGAGGGGAGAGGCCTCAGCAGGCTATGCCATAATGCCCACCCTTCATAGGACCTATTTTCTCCAGGGAACTGATCTCCGTTGCAATTCCAGGAGAGTTCCAGCTGTCGCCTGGAGTTTGGCAACCATAGTTCTACTTCCCCTCCTTGAGGCTGTCTTGCACTTGTTATCAAGGATTCTTAGGGCTTTAGTTCTGAGGGATTTCCACGTCCATATCAAGGCCATTTTGATTGGTACAGCTCTGGGTTTCATGGCTGCCATGACAACCGAGCTATCTCAGAAAAGCAAGGTCCCCTTCCAAGCTGTGGATTTCTGGGATGGACGAGGAGGGGGGGGCATGATCTTGGAGTGTGTGGGTGTTTACAGTGTCCTCCTTGTCAGGAAAAGGGACCTGTGAATCTCTGCAGGAGTCTGGTTGATTTTTTTGGCCTCAGAGTCAGGTTGATTTGGATAGCTCTGGAGACTTTCTGGCTGACAGTGGGCAGATCTGGTTTATCTCTGGCATATGGAGATCGGCTTTGGCAGAGGGTAGATGACTGCCATGAACTACAGAAGGGGCTTCATTTGAAAAGTCTTCGCAAATGTCAACTCATTTTGCACATGGCAGCCAAGTGGATAACAGGGACTTGCTGTTACCTTTTCTTTAGTGTCCAAAGATCTGCACAATTCAGTGTGCTAGTATGGACCTTTTAAGAGCTAAGAGCCAAGCTACAAGTGACGCCTTACACAGGTTGGACACTTGTCAGCTTACCGCAAGTTTTGATGGGAAATGTAGGCGTCCTAGTTTTACAGCTTGGCTCTCCATTACAGCTGCAAGACCAGGATGCCTACATTTCCCATCAAAACTTGAGGGAAGCTGACAAGTGTCCAACCTATGTCAGGCATCACTTGTAGCTTAGCTCTAAGTGTCTGGGATCAGGAACCCAAAGGACCTCCTTCTCTGCCCTTCAGCTGAGAGGAGCGTTGGAGGCGCTTCACAGGTGCCTTTGTCTTTGGAAGATGAGCCCGTACCTGCTGTAAAGAGAACCTTTCCAGCAGTTGGATCCTGCTATGGAATTCTCTCCTGAGGGTTCTTAACCCAGCACCATCTTCATTATCTTTGTTACAGCAGGCCAAGCTGTGCCTTCTTCAGCCAGGCTTTTAGTGATCGGATTTGTTGGCATGCATCTGCTTCTTACACCCCTAGTTGCTTGGCTCTTTAGATTGCTTCAAGTATCTGCTGCTGAATTTAGTTCTAGCCATTTCTTTTCAGCAATTGTATTTTTGTTTTTGTTTTTTTTTTTAAATTATTGCCAGTGTTAGTGTTGATTTTTTTTTAAATTGAGATTGTAATTTTTTTTAAAAAAATGAATCTATGGGCAGAAAGACAGCATGGAAAAGCCACCTCAGACAACATCCCTGGAGAGGGGGTATAGAAATGTTCCCGTTAAAAAATAAATATAAAAAACATCAGTGAATTGACTGTTGTGGCTTGAAGAAACACTGCAGTGGAAACACTGCAGTATTGGGACAAAAAAGGAAGGCAAGACCATCCCTCTGGAGAAAAGAACGCACTAGAAATTATGGGACAGAGACCCAACGTTCTATGCAAGGTAGGAAAAAGCAGAGGAAAGACACCTCTAGTCACATGGGCAAGGAACTATTGGGAAAATCTGTACAGCACCTGTTGGTGTCCTTTCCCTGTCATTAAGAAGTGGGTTCCCCACAGTAACTCCACACTATGGATGACATTGTGGTATAGCCCCTGTTGGCAGCCAACAGTTCCCGTCAACACAAATGTGACAAAAAGCACATACTGGGTGGGTGGTATCGGGCATTACCTGTGGGCAGGATCATCCCTCGTCCTTTTAATCTGGTTTGAACCCAGCAAGCGCGAACACAGAGCAAAAGGCTTCTTCATCTTCCACAATCTGGGGCTGGTTCTCTGGCTGAGACACCCAAGGCACTGCTTCAGGTGGCACGTGCTGAGGCAAGGGAGTCAATGAGCATCTTCTCCTGGACCTGGACCGCTGTCAGCCAAGTCCAAACCAAAGCTCTTACGGTGGCATGGGCCCAGGAGGGGAGAAGGGGGCCTTGCTTGGCATGACAATTGTCTGGCAGTTGCCTGCTGCCCTTCCCCCCCCACGTAGGATGTTCCTGACCCCCCCCCCCTTTTACCCCTTCAAGAATCTGGAGGAGCACTCTCTTTGGCAAGCTGCTGGTTATAATCCCATCTCGCCAGGGCTGCCACTGCCCGCTATCTCCACCTTCCTTGGTGTCACACAGAGAATATAATCTCTGTTTATAACCACCCAAAGCTAGTTGTTTCAGGAGGGTAGCTATGTTGGTCTGCAGT
The DNA here is from genome assembly GCF_028583425.1 of Eublepharis macularius. Classification (NCBI taxonomy): domain Eukaryota; kingdom Metazoa; phylum Chordata; class Lepidosauria; order Squamata; family Eublepharidae; genus Eublepharis; species Eublepharis macularius. The sequence goes on along the minus strand of NC_072804.1, from coordinate 37,006,910 downwards.
AAAACACCAAAATTCGAGATCAGTGGCACTTTAAAGACCAACAAGATTTCCAGAGTATCTGAAGAAGGGAGTTTTGACTCTTGAAAGCTTATATCTTGGAAATTTGTTGTTCTTTAAGGTGCCGCTAGGCTAAAATCTTGCTATACAAAAGTTTGTAGTTGCCCCTTTTATCCCTTCCCCCCGCCCCCCACGGCTGCTGGGACAGAAGTCAGGATTGGAAGGAAGCAGGAGGGATGTGTATATTGGGGGGTTGGGATTCCAAGCTAGTCAAAGGCGACCACCCCAGTGCTTACAATTCATCTACAGGAGCTGGAGATCTGAGTTCAGATCTCTGGTCTCTAATTTCATGTTCATGGCAGTGCGAAGGGTGAGATTAGGATCTCGGGATCTTCCTTTCACTGGATAGGTGGAGGCACTTATGCAGGTGTGCCCAGCAACAAGCTCCAATCAATAAGGAAAAACACAAAGTGCTCAGTTTTTGGAACACTGAACGGGGGAGGGGGGAACACTGCCAGAAGTAGGTGTCGATATTATTTATTTTGATATTTGCGCCCTGCTCTTTTTCCCCAATGGGGACCCAAAACGACTTACAGTACCACTCTCCCCTCCTTCATTTTATCCTCCCAGAACAGTAATGCTAGGAACAAATAGGTTAGAGTGAGAGTGACAGGTCCAAGGTCACTCAGAGCCAAGCTACAAGTGATGAATGACACTTGCATGGCAAGTGAACAGACTCACATGTATTCCTCCCTGTTCACTTGATCAAGTGGAGCGCAAGGGAATGGCAAGTGAACAGGGAGGAATACATGTGAGGGCCAAGCTACACATGACGAATGACACTTGAACAGCAAGTGTATTTCTCCCTGTTCACTTGCCCTCCACTCAATCCACTTGCTGTTCAAGTGTCATTCGTCATGTGTAGCTTGGCCCTCACATGTATTCCTCCCTGTTCACTTGCCATTCACTTGCTCTCCGCTTGATCAAGTGGAGAGCAAGTGAATGGCAAGTGAACAGGGAGGAACGCACGTGAGTCTGTTCACTTGCCAGGCAAGTGTCATTCGTCACTTGTAGCTTGGCTTTCAGCAAGCGTCTATGGCAGAGCAGGGATTCAAACCTGAGTCTCCCGGATCTTATTACATGCCTCAAACCACCATGCCATGTTGGCTCTCTATTGCTAGGACGGAAGCTGGGGAGGGGGGCACGGAGACTAAGTTGATGAGGTCATTCGTGACCCTAACAATCCCCACTTCCAGGCTAGAGAGACAGTGACATCTGTTGAAGCGCATTGTTCCAACGACTTCACAGTACTTATGTCTCTGGAAGAAGGTGCAGTCATTCCTGTTGATTCCCTCCTCCCACCACAGACTCTCAGTTTGCCTGCTGTACTGATTCTGAGGGTCCATTGACACCCCCCCCCCGAAATAAACGGGTGGGGCTCAGAGAGAGAAAAGAAGTCCCCGTCAGTGAAGTCTGTGGAGAGGATGGATACAACCCAGTAACACCACTGAGGCCTCCACCAATTACAATGTGATGTTACTGTATTTGATATGAAATGAAACATGACAAATTATATCTGGAGGGAAAAAACACAAGGAAGGCTCAGGCAAGGAACAGACTGTGATAAATGCCATCTAATTGCAGGTAACAACCAGGGCCGATTCCAGATGACTAACCTTAAGTCGCTTCATGCCGCCCTCTTCCGGATCACGACGGGGAAAATGCGAAATATCGCGTTTCCTCGCGCGAGTTTTGCGCGTCGTCGCGCAAAACTCGCGCGAGGAAACGCGATATTTCGCATTTTCCCCGTCGCGATCCGGAAGAGGGCGGCATGAAGCGACTTAAGGTTAGTCATCTGGAATCGGCCCAAGTGAATTGAGCGTTATGATAGTTGGGACTGAGGATCAAAAGAGACGATTTTTTGAGAATTGGAGCTGGTGAACCTCTGCACATCACCCTGTCCTGTTTGGATAAGCCTTGTACAGTTTCTGCAAACTATACCAAGGTAGTCAAGGGTGGAAGTTAGTACGGTGGTGGTGGACTCCTGTGCTCATCCCATTTCCAATCTAAAAGGCTTTCCTAAGGCAAATGGAAGCAACCATGGAAGGCCCCCAGGCAGGGCTTTTTTTCTGGGAAAAGAGGTGGTGGAACTCAGTGGGTTGCCCTTGGCAAAAATGATCACATGGCTGGTGGCCCCGCCCCCTGATCTCCAGACAGAGGGCAATCTAAACTCCCCTCTGTCTAGAGATCAGGGGGCAGGGCCACCAGCCATGTGACCGTTTTCAAGAGGTTCCGGAACTCCGTTCCACCGCATTCCAGCTGAAAAAAAGCCCTGCTCCCAGGCATTTGCCAAGCAGGCAGAAAGCAGCCCACCGGTAGATGGGTTCAAATTTGTTTTGCTCCCCTTTAAATTTGGAGTCCTCTTGCAAGAGATTTCTCCAACTATATCTCTTCCCCAAAGGGTTATATAATTGAATACCAAGCCCATCTCCACTTACCAAAGGCTTTGAGTGCCTTGCCCTGGGGGCAGAGTTCAGCAGTTCACCTCCAGGAAGCAATCCCACGTGGTCTCTTGCCCAGGTAATGATAGTTGAGGTTCTGCCAGTGGTTCTTCCATCTGCAAAAGAAAGGCAGACCTATTTTAGAGCCTTGGTTTAAACACGTGGACAAGGAAACTGATGGCTACCACAGGCTCCTGTCTTCTGCGTTATTGGTTCTTACAGCAAGGCTGTTGCTTTGGGCTTGTCTGTGCCTGTTGTCTGTTTCGGACCCAAGGATGAGGTCATTTCATAGAAACTGGAGGACAGGAGGGGGATTGACTGTAGTTAAAAGCATGAATTTCTGATTTCGGACCATGAGTGGCTGACAGCCAAGCTACAAGTGATGCCTGACACAGGTTGGACACTTGTCAGCTTCTCTCAAGTTTTGATGGGAAATGTAGGCATCCTGGTCTTGCAGCTGTAATGGAGAGCCAAGCTGTAAAACCAGGACGCCTGCATTTCCCATCCAAACTTGAGGTAAGCTGACAAGTGTCCAACCTGTGTAAGGCGTCACTTGTAGCTTGGCTCCTAGATGAGATCTGAGTATCTCCTTACAATGCAAGTCATCAGTCATAGGAGTTCAATTGGTCTCTGGCAGAACGGATAAGCTTGGCTGGGCAACCAAGATCTGCGTACATTTGTCAACCCAAAGCTGTATGGCACATCTGAACCAAAAGCCGTACAATGTTATGTTCCAAGTCATCACGGAGAGAAGAGATGACAAAGGAAGGAGGGGACATTGCCCCAGCTTATTCTGTTTATAAACAAAGCTGAAGCCATCTATCTAACTTTATAGTGCATTTTTATTCCACTCTTCCTCCAGGGGCAGCGTGTATGATTTTCCTTCCTGTAGGGTATCCTCACAACAACCCTGTAAGATAGGTAAGGCAATAACTGGCCCGTGATCATTTAGTAAGCTTCAAGGAAGAGTGGAGGTTTGAACCTGCATCTCCCAGATCCTTGTCGGACATTCTAACCATACCACCACACTGGCTGTAAGTCTGAATTTTCATTTTTCTACCACAGCTATTGAGGGACAGATGCTTGTTTTCTACCTCCCCCTCCTTTTCTTTTGCAAACTGCTTTCATCTTTAATGTCAGTGGTGGGTCTGAGTAATTTCATTATTTCTCTCAAAATTGAGTAACTGTTTTTTCTGGGGAAATAACTCCCAATTTAGGTGACGGGGTTCAGAGCTCAGCCGCAAACAGAATGGATTACACAACAGCACAGGCACCAGACTGCTGTGATTAACACCGAGGCCCACAAATTGGACAAATGCTGCATTTTTTGGACCGGCTGCTGCTGCGTATCCAGAAATAGAAGCAACAGCAGCAAGACTCACTGACAGCGTCTTAATTTGGTTAGTGCTCCAATAGCAGCGCACAAGACGCATGCCGGGGCTTACTCTGGATCACAGCAACAGCCGCAATGGCCTCCGTGTAAACGGATGGTTCACGCCCGAGTTTCACCAAGCGCTTTTGGAGAAAGAATTTTAAGACTGGCTGCATGGGAGAGACGCCCCTCAGGTTCACCTGTCAAGTGGTGATTTGCATGTCTGAATGGGCTGGTCACAAATAGATCAGCTGTGGGGTTTTTTAAAAAACAATTTGATCTTGTATATTTAAACCTCGTTGAGAACTTTTGCTCTCTTACTCTTCTCTCTACTGAGTAGGAAATTAAGAGAAGGTGCCTTTAGAAAAAGAACAATTTGAGAGAACAAGTGCGTTTAGGGGTCAGGAGGAACAAGGATGCACATGAGAAAAATAAGAAAGCTTCATTGCGAGTTGTTTCTCCCCGCTTCCTTCCCTCCCCAGAGCCGGAGGCAGTTTAATGATTTTGGTTTCATAACAGGAGAAAGCCTGGAGGTTGTTAAGTATTTATAGGCAGCTTCGGGAGCAAGCTTAGCGAAGGCTCCTCTCTGTTTACGAGTCTCCCCCTCAAGTCCATCTGCTCTCCTTGGGCCACGCCCGGTCTTGTAATTCGGTAAAGAGCCATCTGCTCTCGCAGGCGCTCCTGCTTGCTTTTAGGCGGCTGCATGGTGGACGTGGCTGTTGCTGCTGCGCCTGCCCTCTTTCCAGGTTGGCATCCAGCTTAGGCCAATTTGCTGCATAACCTGATGCAGCATGGCGCATGATTGGATGAAGCAGATTCACAAAGGTGCAAGGTTATAAGAAAGACTGAGTGAAAACCTGCTGGCTCGTTTTGCTTTGGCTTAGTAAAATGCACTGCCAGGCAAGCAACTTCAGAATTTTAGTTTCCAAACATGTGCAGTGTTGCTTACAAATCGGGAAAGCACATTTTTTGCACCTTCAGATGCCTCAAATTTAGCATACTTCTAATGGAATTATTTCTTTTTTTCATATACTATGCTTCTCAAAAAGGATTTAAAAAATTCTTTAGATATTTATAACCCAATGGGGACCCAAAGCAGCTTACAACATTGTTTCCCCCTCCTCACAACTTACCCTGCCCCCCCAGGTAGGTTATGTGGAGACAGTGACTGGCCCAACAAGCTTCTGCGGCAGAGCAGTCTGACACTCTAACTGCAACGCCGTGCTGAGAAGACTCCACAAAGTGTGGTCCTGAGCAGTTTTAAACCCTACCGAGTCCAGAGGGAGGATTGCTCCACTGGAAATATAAAGCGTGAACATGAAGAATGAGTTTGTAGGAAACAAGTATATCGATCAGAGCGCTGCAGCTGGCTGGACTGCCCTGTGAATATGTATTTTGTAACCTGTGAAAAAGCTCCTAGTTTCAAGGTCATTGAAACAACACCTCTCTCTTTGTTTCGTGTGTGTGTGTGTACACACACACACATGCTGCTGCTCAGAGATAATTGCATGCAATCCAAGGCACAGTGTATCAGACAGAATATCAGAACCCTTATATGAGGCCAGTGGAGCAAACTGCAGCCCTGCTGGCAACAGGGCCATTTTATCCATTAGGAACTATAGGCCCGGTGCCTAGGACCTACCAGTTTTTCAAGGGCCTGTGAAAAATGTTTGAGACCTGGGGGGGGGGGGGGGGGAGAGATGGCTCCAAGATACAAAGAGAAAACTGCAAAACTGAAATTAATAAAACAAAGTTATTGTAATCCTTTCAATTTTTTTCCAGAAAAAGTATATATTTAATGTGGCATGTGGGTGCATTTTCACATTTTACTAGAGCCAGGGCCTTTTCGGTCCTGGCTCCCACCTGGCGGAACGCTCTGTCTGCTGCAATCAGGGCCTGGCAGGACCTACTATCTTTTCGCCGGGCCTGCAAGACAGAGTTGTATATGGCTGAGGCTGGGCCTCTGCCGGCCTGGAAAAAGGGGTGTATAAATCTTAACCCTCCCTGTGAAGGCTGTCCACCATCCTGTCTTAAATGTGTTGTTTTTAATGTACATGAATTTTTTAATTGTATTTTTAATATGCTGTTATCCAGGGGCGGCGCAAGGGTTTTTGGTGCTCGCGGCCAGCCCACTGGGCACCCCCCGTGCGTGCACAAGTGCGTGTGCGCTCTGACCTGCATGATGACGGCACGTGTGACGTCATCATGGGAGTGCATGCGCGCACCGCCGCCGGCCCAATCGCTGCGGCGGGCGGCTGTGACAGTGCATGGGTGGCCTCCAAGCTCTCCCGCTTGGTTGCGCCGCTGCAGATGCCTACCCGAGGCGGCTGTGCCCAGCCGGGGGCATGTGCTGGCGGCGGCGCAGGGCAGGTGGGCTAGGAGGCTGCAGCTCTGTGGCACGCGCTTCCACCCTCTGCGCCTCCTCCGGCGCTCCCACCCTCTGTGCCTCCTCCGGCGCTCCCTCCGGCACCCCGTGCCTGAGGCCACTGCCTACCTGGCCTCAATGGGCGTGCCGGCCCTGCTGTTATCCGCCCTGAGCCTGCTCGCGGGGAGGGCGGAATACAAATTTGAAATAATTTTTTTTTAAAGGCAAGCTATATTGGCAACAACTCACTTTTTATCCTCTCGCAGGCACATTGCTGACAACTCTGGCCTCAAGGCCACAGTAAAGTGCCCACTTGCCACTGGTAGGGGGACCGCTGAATTGACGACCTAAGCACTCCTCCACATGCCTCCCCTCAGTGCCCTCCCGCTCTGGCCTCCAGGCTGATGCAAAGCACCTGCTTGCTGCCAGGAGGAGCGGCAACAGTTTTCTAGAGCCTGTTGCATTTTTTCACTAGTATTTGATATAAGGTGGGACCTCCAAAAATAAGAGTGCCTCAGGACTACAAGGTCTTCAAATGGCTCTGACTGGCAGGTTTCGGGTCAGGAAACTGGCTTGGGGTTGAGGTGGTTCCAGTCCCAACCAGGACCTCCTGTACTGGCTATTTAAAAGAGAGGAGGCTCTCATATATGCAACTCCCAGCCTCTCATCTGGTTTGGAGGCACAGAGACAAGGCCAAAGTGGGCCCTGCTCAGAAGCAGGGGAAAGCAGGGAACCACCTGCAGGCACTTGGAAGGATGGGCGGGTGAGACAGTCAGCTCTGGCCCAAGGGGTACCTTCGACTTCACTCTCCCTGCATGCTCCTCTGTATTGATTTGACTGCTGACCATTGAGACCCTTGGAAAAAGAACCTGGGGAATGCTGAAGCGGTGGGCTCTGTGCTATTTGGTGCCCTCCCACCCTCCCTGCCGTTTCAAAGGGCAGATGGCTGCTCCCATCCCTGCTTTGATCTGCTCTCTTCTAACCTGGAGGGACCACCTGCCTCGCTCCTTCATAAAGCGGCTGTCAGTCTTCCTGCTAGCCCAGACTTGGGGGCCTCTCCCCTCCAGAAAGAGAAAATTCTCCAATTAATGTAATTTTGCCTGCCTCGGCAGCCTGACTCCATACAGCCCACCTGCATCTGTCTGATAGGCAATTTTGTGGACTAGGATAGATCTCCTGACGTTTGTTAGCCATGACAGAGAAATGGAGCCTCCGTGCGCAGAGGAAGTATAGTTGTGAGGATCAGGCACGAAGGATGGAGGAAGACCCTCAGGTCCTGCTGGTGCTCCAGGAGCCTTGGGCTGACCATGCTTGGAGGCAGGCAGCTGGGCTTGCTGGATGTGCTTGATATGGCGTGCCAGGGCTTTTGCATTGCCGCAAGCCATATTGCTGTCCTGCCCCTGCCTAATGTAGAAATTTCCAGTTAGAGCCTGTCCTCCACCAAGCACAATCCAGCCAGATGTTGGCTTGCACAAGCGCTTGTTAACAAAGCTGCCTCAACGTATTCTGCTGCCCCAAATGGGGGCTTGACCCGGACAGGCGCAGTGGTGCTGTGGGCCCCAGAAATGTTGTCACTGCTGGCCAGGACTGAACTGCAGTGCATCAGCATCCTCTTCCTTGTGTTGCTCCAAGCAGGGCCCTGGCCCTGATGCCAGTGAGCATAGAAGAAAAGCATGCCAGCGGATTGAGCCTACCCCTGTGCCACTTGGACTGGTGCCCCAAACCTGCCACCTGACATTACGGCAGGACCACTGCTGGCCACCTGGAGGTGCCGCTCTGGGACTGTAAGGCTCTCTGGCTCCGGCTGCCTCTCCCTTGTCTCCATCCCTGGCTCCTTTTAGACCTGGCAGCTTCTCAAGATGCCATGAAAAGAGGGACAGATGGAGAAAACAGAGCAGAGAGGCTCATCTGGGACCAAGCGCACGAAAGCAGCGGCAGGCAAGAGGCCGAGGAGGAGGCTCCTGTTACACAGCAGAGGAAGAAGCAGTGGAGAAGAGGAGAGAAAGTGAAAAGGGGGAAGGGGAGGGAGGATCAAAGGGTGGTGGGTAGAATGGGCCCAAGCTGACAGCAAGAGGAGCTGAAAGGCAACAGGGACACTTCTGTTTCCTTACTCCCTGCACCCCCACCCGATTTGCCCATCAGCCAAGGCGGCCACCTGTTTGCGGGCTTTATTCTGAGCTTATTTTCCTGTTGGTTGAGAGGGTCTAATTCTGGCAGGAGGCTCAGAAAACACACACACAGCCACCCCCCCCAGCTCCTGTAATGAATAACACCTTCGACTGGTGGGGGAGGGAAGAGGACCAAGGCACAGGGTAGAGTCAAAATCGCAATACTAGCTACACATATATTTGGGATGCCTTCCAACAAGGAGTGCCAACTGGTTAAATTTAAACCTTGTTTTTTGTTGATTCATCACCTATATCTATCCAGGTTTATTTTGCTTTTCTTCCAAGGCCCTTGGGGTAGTGTACCTGGTTCTCCCCTCCCCCTTTGTCCTCAGAACAACCCTGTGAGGTAGGCTGGGCTGAGGTCTAACTACCGCAGATGTTTTCTCTAGATCCAACCTGGATCTGTGCAACCAAACCTTATTGTGAGTTCCATGCTAGGAACTTAATCCTAGTTTGGATCAGAACCACAGCATGTGAGAAGGGCCTTTAGCCCACCCCCACCCCCTCGCCCCAGTTATTTTCCCAATGGCCAGTTTTCCTGAGAAGGGAGTGGCATCTCTGTGGGGGCTGGGGCCATTGCTGAAAAGGCCCTACTCCAGGTAACCACAAGCCTGCCTTTGAGAACAGGACTTCAGCCAATAATAATGGCGCAGGCACACTTGAGCATGCTTATGCAGCACTGGCAAGAAACGGGGCTGGACGAGGATTCAGGTAGCCAAAGGATGCATCAAAGAGGCTGGACCAGTCACGGCCCACAGGCCACCTGCTGAGGAATTGGGTGCTACAAGATTAATTCGTTGACTGTTTCTTGACCTGGAGAACTTGGCCAAGGAGACTGTACCTCTGGGTGGTTTTTCTTTTGAGCCTACGTTCTCATGCTGGGTCCTCTGGGGTGAGAGAAAGGAGGCAGATACCTGCAAGCAAGTCATACAATTCCAGAACCAGGCAGAGCCTTCTTCTGTCCATTCATGTATCCCCCCCTGCCAACTGGGTGGGCCGAATGTATTCCTATTCCTTGACTTTTGCAGCATGACCTTTCATTTTTTCTGGCTCGAGCACTGGTATTCCCGTTTTACAGAAAGGGAACCAAGGGAGAAAGGAAAGTAACAGTTTCATCGAGCTCATGTCTGTGATAGCATTTCACCTCCTGCTCCAAAACCAAACGTCTTGCCATTGAGCCACAAGCAAATGAGCAGAGGGAAGTAAGGCCTTTGATTGAATCAGGCGCTCATTTCACTTTTTGTTTCCTAGTTTATAATACAGTTAATTCCTTTCAACATTTGACACTCCTTTGAACGGTGATCTAGCAGAATGAAATTTTGTTCAGGGCACCAATGTGCACGTTAAGTTCAAACACAAGTCCAGACTCCTGCCTACCCCCTGCATTTTCAAAAAGGGGTGGGGGTGAAATGGAAATGCAACATGCACCACACCATGATGTGCCCTTGAACATTAAGGCATCAGAATGAAAACTGGTGTGCATGTTCAGGACATGACGTTGCTAGGGTTACCAAATGCCTAGAGGGGAGGGGGAATGTCCTGTCCCTTTAACAGAGGCCAAATAGGATGTTATTTCCCAGGTGATTGGCCTCCATGACACGAAAAGTTTCAGATGCCCATTTCCACACACTGCACCTCTATTAAAGGTTCAGGACGGTCCCCCCCCCCCACCTCCAGGCTTGTTGGCATCCCTAGAGCCTGCATTTTCAAGCCTGAATCTCAGTTCAGCTCCTGCAGCTATTTACAAAGGCGCCAGGAGTCCCCCTGTGAAATACAGTGCAAAGTGCTATCTCCCTAGGAGGCTGTTTGTGTGTGCTCTGCTCAGATTAGTATTGGTGAGTGAGCATGCATGCTTGGGATGCATGCGATGGGCTAGTGCATGGGGTGTCATGGGCAGCTGCCCTGGAGGACTGATGGCGGCTGGGACCAAACTGAGCAAAGTCTCAGCTGTGCTGGCAGCTCTGCAAGGACTGCTTGGCTCAGACCTTGCCAGTGGGAACGATGGTGCCAGGTGAGCTTCTGCTTGCTGCTGGTGTTGTCACAGAGCCCAGTGGTCCTTGCAGGGGCCGCTTAGCTCCGCTTGCCCTTCCAATCTGCCCCTGAGCATCTCCTCCAATCTGGAGGCAAACAAGAAGCAACAGCCTGCACGAAACTTCACCCAGGTAACCATCCTGGCTGAATATTAAACCGCAAGCTCTGCCCCAGCCAATGATACACAAGCTCGGAGCATGACATCACAACCATGGACACTCATTGGCTTAGGGCACAAGGAAGGCAGGATGCGGTAACCCAGCAACAGCTAACCGCTTATTAACACTTTAGTGAGCCACTGGCATATATCACAGGGACTTGGGCTGGTTTGTTTTATGCACGCTCATAACTGCTAGCAGCCTCCCCTGCACAGAAATGGTGTGAGTGTGTATTGCTATGCATACTTGGAACAGGCTTCCCTCTGTATCTCTTGTGTCTCCGTAAAATGCATCATAAATGTTAGGATTTTGCCATCCTTTTCTGGCCCACCACCACTGTGGCTCTCCCACCAGCTAAACTCCCCCACCCAGGGATGCTCTTTCTCATTTCAGACAGGGTCTGGATGGAACGACTGATGAATTTGCTTGCCCTCTCAGCCCTGGGAGTCATTGCAACACGTGGGCAAACCAAGAGTCACGTATCCATGGCTGCAGGAACACCGTGATAAGACCTGGGTAAAACAGTGGGCATAAATGGTTTGCAGAGATGCCCCTGGTGTTTTTACCCCACTACCTTCTTGCCCATCACCCAAATTCCCTCCCTCCATTGGTGGTCTTCAGTTCTTGAATCAGTAGTGGTGTACTGGTGACTGTGTGGTGTAGTGGTTAGAATGCTGGGAAGAAAAGCGGGGTATAAATTACAATAACTAAACAAAAGATTGTGACTCACATGAGATGGTGCCTGTATCGGCCTGAACTTGGCCAGTGGACGGACTCCACTTCTGACACCCCTGTGCTCCCAGGGAGGATCAAATGGCGTCTTGTCGCAGTTTGCCAAGCACTGCCCGCTGGGTAGAATCTCTGGGGGCTGACCCAGTAGTCCTGCAGGCCTCGACGACTGGAATAGATGGGGTTTAGGCTGACTTGGCTCCTGCAGCTGTAGTAAGGAATCTCCATTCGACAGGGAGAAGGGGACCGGGGACTCCTGGAGCAAAGGAGAAAGGAAACTGATCAAGGCTGTGGCCCGGCTGGGGGCGTCAGAAGTGGGTTCCTGCAGAGGGTGAGCTGAGCAGGGCACCAGCAACCCCCATGTTACATGTGCTTGACTTTGGAGTGACAGGGGAATCTGGGACCCATTTCTAGAAGGCAAAAAGAATCATGCCCATTAATGCAATGCAATTTTTGTTACTGTTAGTTTAAATAAAGGGACAGTAACCTCATTGCTAGTGCTAGTCTATGGGTAGCAGAGGACACCAGGAACTGCACGTCTTAGCAGGATTAGGGCCCAGAGCTGGATGGGGCACTGTCCTTAGGCAGGGGGGTGGCAGTCTGAAGTAGGACTGCCAACTTCGAGTTGGGAAATTCCTGGTCATTTGGAGGTGGAGCCTAGAGAAAGCAGGTTTGGGGAAGGGGAAGGACCTTAGTGGGGTATACAGTCCACCCTACAAAGATGACATTTTCTTCAGGGGAACTGATCTCTGTCACCTGGAGATCAGTTGTAATGCTGGGAGGCCTCCAGGTCCCACCTGGAAGTTGGCATTGCTAGGCTGAGGCAGTCAGTTGCAAGCCAGGGACTAAAAGAAAAGTCTCATTGAGTAGGGGCTGGCAGTCAGCAGGGCAAAGGCAAGAGGGAGCAGGGAGACAGGGGAGAAACTGGCTAGTGGGAAAGCAGGCCCCTGAAGCAAGGCTAGGGAGCAGGGTTGCCAACCTCCAGATGAGCTTGGTGTTCTCCCAGACTGACAACAGATCTCCAGATGATCTCCAGAGATCAGTTCCCCAACAGGAAATGGCAGCTCTATGGCATCCCATCCCTGAGAAACCTCCCCTCCCCAAATTCCTACCCCCGGCTCCACCCTCCCCAATCTCCAGGAATTTCCCAACCCAGTGCTGGCAACCATACTGGGGAGCCACACAACCCAGGCTTCCTGTAGCAGCGTATGTAGGATTTTGTATCCTGATCCATATTTCGTTGTGCTTGGTTAACCTCCAACTTGGCAAACCAGCCCAGTTATTTTCTTTCTTTAAAAATGCCTCCTGCCATTTCCAGAGAATGTGCTCGGGCATGAGCTTTTGAGGCGGGTTGTATTCTGGTTAGGGGATGGGAAGGGAGCAGGGAAGCCCCCAAGATTGCCGTCTCTGTTTGCAGTTGCTATTTCAGTGCCAGAACTCAGCTCTGGAACAAGCACAGCCAATTAAAGGCACCAGTGAGCAACCCACTCAAGATATCCAACACAACACTCTTCTGATGAGAGGCTATAACTTCCAGATAGCTCTGTCTTTTGAGAAGAGAAGATGGCTGAGGTGCCCTCATTTGGAGATGGAAAAAATAAAGTTACCAAGCTCCAGGCAGGGCCTGGAGTTCTCCCAGAATTATATCAGATCTCCAGACTACAAAAATCATTCCCCCTGGAGTAAACGGCCACTTTGGAAAGTGGACTCCGTGGTATCGTATCCCTGCTGAGCTCCCTCCCCAAATTTTGCCTTTCACAGGCATTGCTCCCAATTTTTCAGTAATTTCCCAAGCCAGAAATGGCAGCCTTAGGAAAAAGCCACCACAAGATCCCGCCATAGACTTGAAAAAGTTGAGAGCCCTGAGGGCTCATCTTAGGGGACGATGGTTACCCCCACCACCATCCTTGGCATTACCAAATATTGAAATTTCTGGTTGAGGGGCTGGAGGAGGAGTCCACAGCAGGTCTAGCAGTGGAGTAGGGAGCCAAACCTCAGCAATTTGGCAGGTCTTGGAGGGTGGCATATGCATTGTAAGAGCCAAGCTACAAGAGACGAATTACATGAGGAGGAGCACGTGAAGGGAGTCGCAATGTTAGCCGAGAAGCTGAGTTTTAAAGGAGATCGGAAGGCTTTGTCAATTTCCCCTCTCTCTACAGAGCCAGGGAGATGCTGCTCAGAGGGTTTATTTATTTCCTCTTGGCCTCTTAGAAGGAGAGGTGAAACTGACAGAGCCTTCTGGGGGCAAAGAAGAAATTAACAAACCCTCTGAGCAGCATCTCCCTGGCTCTGTAAAGAGAGGAAATTGACAAAGCCTTCCGATCTCTTTTAAAACTCTGCTTCCTGGCCTTCACATGCTCCTCCTCACGTAATTCATCTCTTGTAGCTTGGCTCTCAAATCCATCTACTCCTAAAAGATAAAGAGGTTTTTTTTAAAAAAAAATGTTAAGGGGGAAGAAATAAACTTGTCGATTGCTTTTCTGGCAGCTGGCCCCAAAACATTACAACAAAGGTTTTAAAACTGCAAACTTTCCCCACAGCTCCCCCCCTTGCCTCCATGATAGTAAGGGGAGGTGAGAATACATACCGACTGAGGATATAATTCACCGCAAACAGGGCTGTTTCAGGAAATATCATTTTCCTGCTTCTTTGCTGGGTAAGTTGCCAGTCCGTCAATGACTAAGAGGCTGGGCTGTAACCCTCTCTTTAAATGAACTGGGCACTTCAGGAATAGTTGCTGCCCCTGGGGTACGGCCTTGTGCTCTTTGAAAAGCGATATCCCTCCCAGCCAGCTCCTCAGCCATGAGAGGAATCTTGCCAAGTATCAGCTGAGCTTGGGGTACTGTGCGGCCTTGAGCAGTGGCCTAAGGACACCGCGCCCCCCCCCCTCGCTGCAAACATTGGCCTTTACAGAAAGATACTGGGAGGTAAAAGTGTGCCAGGTCTGGCTTGAGACAAGAGGTAGCCATACGGTCTGTGAGAGCTTTTTGGATGGATGTTTAATGCGCGAGCCTACCAGGCTGCAGTGCCTGAAGCAGGCCAAGGCACCCCAAAATTTGTGAAGCAGCTCAAAGGGCCATTAGGACGAGCAGAATGGACCAGAGGTGGGGTCCAACTCAGAGCCCTGAGACATGAGCAGAGATGTGGCACTCAGACCAAAGCTCCCCCTCCCTGTAGCCTTTGACGAAGTGTGCTCCCTGGTATTGAATTCCTGGAATTCATTTCAGAAGCTGCCAGTGGGCCTCCCTGGTAGCCGTGCCTCTTCTAGCATGAATTAGCCATGGGTATTCTTTTCCTGGTGACTTACTGGATGAAAGAGTGTCTCTGAGCTGAAACAGAATGCACTCCAGGGTTGCATTTACAAAACAACGATTCTATATTTTGCACTCATCATCATTGCAAATACAGAGTCATTTGCACTAGCAATAGAGCATCCACATGGGAGTTTTTGATGCACTTCCTTCCATCAGCTACCATTTTCCCTGCTGAGCCACTAGAGGGTTTTTGGAGTCTTAAAAAAATTTGGTAATTGCTATAGTACTATAGTAATGACTGATAATTAATTGCTTTAGAGCTATTACACTATAGCATTATACTGTTATCGTGCTATAGCACTACAGCAGTTATTGATTTTTTAAAACCTTCCAAAAGCCTTCTGGTGGTGCAGCCGGGAAAATGGCTGCAAGGGGCTGATCAAAGGAAAATCGTGGCAATGTGGATGGACCTTCAAAAATGTGAACTTCTGTGTCCACAGAGTGTGCTAACCTACTTGGAATGTGTTCTTTCTAAAAAAGATTGTTGTAAAAAATGTTTGAGAAAGAATGGAGAACACCTGGAAATTGGACACCTAGAGGACAAGGTTGTGTGGATGCTCTCTGTATTCCAGTTTGGACACAAAGACAGGAAAAAATGTCTACATGGAAGCAGTCTGTGAAACTGACTGTGCCCTTCCCACTGCTTGGAGGAGCAAGACTACACCAAGGTAACTTCCTACAGCCCCCCCCCCACCTTGCTCCACACCTGGTGCTGCCTCCATCCTGCCTGGATACGCAGACGCATGCTCCTCACCTCTTTGGGTCAGGAACAAGTGCAGGATTAGCAGTAATTGCCTGCCCTTTGAGATCTAAAACCTTCCCTCTGATTACCTGCCACAAGTCCACACCTGCCATTCAGCCACTAATCCCTGGGATTAGAGACACTGGAGGGACCCCGGCAGATGGCTCACAGCCAGAGATGCCCCCTTGAGTTTCCCATCACGGCTCTCTCTGCTGGATGGCTCTCTGCCTCTCTGTGAGAGGAAAGCCTCATCTTCAGCAACGCTCATCCTTTGCCTGGAGCCAATCATCAGCGTGGCTCGTCTCTTCTTGCTCCTGGGAATGTGTGTTCTCAGCAGCAGAAGTGTAGTATGCCATCTGCATGCACTTGTGAAGAAATTCTCATCCTGCAGTTTGTTCTTGGAACATTAGTTTACTTACTTTATTTGTACCCCACCTTTCTCCCTAAAGGGGACCTAAAGTGGCTTACATAATTCTACTCTTCTCCATTTTATCCTCACTATAACCCTTGTGACATAGGTTAGACTGAGAGTACATGAGTCATTCACATACTGGGGATTATTATTCTCTAAAATAAAGATTCCCTGGTGCCCTCTTTCCAAACTACACTTCCCAAGATTTTTTGAGGGAAGCCATTACATTTAAATTGGTACTAAGTTTGTAGTAGCAAGAAACCCCTGGTTATGTTCCTGCACATAATGTCATAGCTACTCCCTTACCTGCCCTGACCTGGATAACCCAGAAGAACCTGATCTTGTTGGATCTCAGAGTCTCTGTACACAAGACGCCTCGGCGCGTGTTTGTCAAGTGTAGGGAGACGCAATGTTAGCCAGGAAGCGTAGTTTTAAAAGACAGAGCTGGCAAGCTGTTAATTTCATCTTCGCCTCCCCAGTTTCACCTCTCCAATCTAAAGCTGTGTGGGATCACAAGCAGAGGGCAGTGAGGAATGGAAATGGGCTGGAGCTGCCTTCCAGAGCTGAGCTTGGACCTGGAGAGATTATAATGGGCTGAAGTTTCCCTTCTGGCATTTCACAGCCCCTTCATACAGCTCCAGTGTATAGCAAAGGCTTTGCCCTGCCACTGGCTCTGTCTTTTTCAACTACCCTTCCCGGCTAACATTGCATCTCCCGACACGTGTTCTTCATGTGTCAAATGTCTCATGTAGAGAGGCAGAAGTTAAGCAGGGTTAGCCTTGATTGGTAATTGAATGGGAGACTGATGAAGATCAGGATTGCAGAAGCAGGCAATGGTAAACCATGTCTATTAGTGTCTGGCCACGAAACCCCCACCAGGGGTCGCCATAAGTCAGCTATGACTTGAGGGCACTCTCCACTCCACTCTGTGCATTGAAAGCATTCCATCGTCTCTCTGTGTTGCTCCAGTTCGCAAGCCCCAGATTGGTGGTATGCCTGTTGCTGAGGCAGGCGAGGGCTTGGTGTGGTCAGCCACACAACTTTGGCAGCAGCATCCTTTTCAACAGCATCATCATGTCTGAAAGGCTTATTCCATGGAGGCGGACTTGGCCAATACTACATGTTGGGCTGCAGGGATGCTCTTGGCCCTGGAAGGCAGAGAGAGGAGAAACTCCCTAAATGTTTTAGAAAATGGGGTTTGTGTCCAGGGACAATCGTTGTCTTCTGCATTCATAATTTCAGGCTGCCTTCAAACATTTTGATGACTTGCCGAAATCTTAAATTGGAACAGGATTCCGAGCAGGTGCCATTGATAACAATGGACCTGCAATACCATTAACAGATTGGGGGGTCTGATCTGCTTGATGGTGCTGTATGGTGCTAAAAATAGGGTTGCCAACTCCAGTTTGGGGAAATTGCTAGATATTTGGGGGGTGGATCCTGGGAAGGGAGGGTTTGGGAAGTGGCAGCACTTAGCAGGGTACAATGTCATAGAGTTCACCTCCAAAGTAGCCGTTTTCTCCAGGGGAACTGATCTCTGTAGTCTGGGAACCAGTTATAATTCTGGGGGATTTCGAAGTCCCAACTGGAGGTTGGCAATCTTATTACTAAAAACTGTGCAGCCACATTTACTGCACTACAAAGAAAATAGGACATTTTCCCTAGCCCCCAAAGGAAATCTGGTGGCTGCCTTATAAACCAGAGTGAAAGTCAGACAGCTTCTGCCCAGTCCTGGGTCTCATGAGGACCCTGTTGGTCTCCTTTGCTCACACAGCTCCCTCTGGGTTTCTGCTGCTCCCAGTGGACTGATGCTAGCCAAGCTACAAGTGCCGCCTTACACAGGTTGGACACTTGTCAGCTTACTGCAAGTTTTGATGGGAAATGTAGGCGTCCTGGTTTTACAGCTAGGCTGTCCATTACAGTTGCAAGACCAGGATGCCTACATTTTCCATCAGAACTTGAGGGAAGCTGACAAATGTCCAACCTGTGTCAGGCGTCACTTGTAGCTTAGCTTGTGTACATCCACCAGGGCTTCATGATCTCTGGACCTCTTGCTGACCTTGGGGGCCTTGTGCCTATCCAGACAGCTGGCAGCCTTGATTTTCCATTGCCTTGTGCTTTCTCTGACCTCATGCCCCAACATGGTGGTCAGAAAAAGGAAGTTCTTCAGGAAAAGATCCACCCCAGGCAGCAATCTGAGCTGCAGAAAAAGGGCTGCTCTAGGCAGCTTGGTGGAGCGCCTGGCTCCTTCTGTCTTCCTTTCGTGGGCATTTTTACAATCCGCTGCCCGGACGAGAAAATGAAACTGGGGAAGATTCTCCAAAGGGGAGCTCCCAGGCAGCAGCAGCTGCAGCCTTTTTGCAGAAAACGGGTGATTTTCAGGAAAACAGCACAGCAGCCGGGAGACAGTGGTGGCGGTGGGGAGGGGAAAGCCCAGCAAAGGGAAGCTGGACACCTTCCAGCAGCAGAGAAAGTGGGGGAGAAGCTGTGGAAATCCAGTGAGTAAATTGCATTTCCTCTTCTGCCGTGTAATGAAATCCATGGCTCCAAGTAACCCCAAAGGGCAGGAGAATAATGACAGGGCCCTGGCTTGGTTTCCCATACCAGGCAGTGTTCAGTCCTAGAATGTACGCACGGGCAGGAAGCACAGTTGAAAAGCTCCTGAGCAGGTGTCGAGTGCAGATATGACTAAGTAAACACATAGAACTCCCTCTCCCCCCCCCACACACACCCCAGCGATTGATGGGAATGGCTTCCAGAGGAGAGAGGGATGATTTTAGACACAGAGACGGACCTGTGGATCTGTTCCTCTACTGGAGGCACTTTTCCTCCATCTGAAGGACCCTTCCCTTGATTGCAGAGGGGTCCATTCTTTTTGCAGAAATTAGGCACTGAACAATAGACTTTCAGGCTCCCTAAGTGTCGAAGAATCCAGACCTCTGCACCAATGTTGGTCTGCACTATGAGGATGGTCCAGATGTGGGCGTCCTGCTACCTGAGGACAGAACTGGATATTATGGGGAAAAACAAAAACAGGTTCCCCAATCCTAGCAATGCTTAGAGGGGAACAACTCAAATGCCACAAAGTAATTCACAAACTCTTAAGGTCTTTAGAACACTTAATCAGTCAGGATGTCCAGGTTTTTAAAGGAGGGGTGGGTGGAAAAAAAGGGGCAGGGTCTTCAACCTTTTTGAGCTTTTGGGTTGGGTACCTTTGGATTCTGACACAGAGTGGTGGGCTGGGCACAAGTACTAAATGGCTGCTGCAGAAGGCGGAGCCAACTACAAAATGTCTGGCAGTGAGGTCACACATAATCTAATGATAACTCTTTATTTCGGGCTGAAGCTCTGTTTAGCAGGATGCCTTTTAAAATGAACATATTGTTTAAAAATATTTTCTTACATACTCACAGCTTACTTTCAGTCTGGCAGTGAAGATCTGTGTGCTTTAGTGGGCAGCTGCTCTTGAAGCGACTTTTTACAACTATGCCAATCAGATCTCCAGTGGCCAGTCAGAAGCCCTGCTGGGCAAAAGCCCTCTGGCCTTGCCTGCTTTTTAAAAACTCTTGGTGGGCACCAGTAAAGGAGTTGGTGGGTGCCATGGCACCACATTGGGGATCCCTGGTTTAGGGAATGATGGACCACCCTTTAGAACAAGCACAGAGACTCAAAAGTAAGGGATAGTAAGAGGACATTTGTTCGGGCTGCCAGTGCTTCTGTTCATGGTGTTTGCTTTGGCGTCTCTAGGAGAAGGCGTCTGTTTCAGTCCAAGACACTCTGGGATTCCTGTGGATAGGATCCTTGAGGAATCTGTCCTCTAGAGCTGGCTGTATAGGGGATGTACCTTGCAACTGAATGCCCCAGAGGCCAGCCAGCCACATTCTGAAGCCCAGAAAGAAGCCAGAGCCTCAGAGGATGAGAATGCACAGTGTTTAAGACGAGAACTTGACTTTCAAAGAGCAGCTGCTCTGTCTCCATTTCCCCCTCCATCCCCTGGGAGCAGAGGAGGTTCAAGGGCTTGAGTAAGAAGCAGATCTTTGCATTGTGACGCTGACTTTATTTGGAGGGTGTGAGCTGAGGAGGCTGGCATGGGGACAGAAACCATCCAGATGTGAGCCTGACAGCTGAGTTAGGGAGGGAGGGTGATCCCGGCAGGAGTCAAGGAGAGAACTGCTACACATGAGTATGCAAATAAAGGGCTGGGCGGAGGGGGCTGCTTGAAGAAACAGATTTTAGCGTAGGGCAAAAGTGTGGGAAGGGGCTGTGGCCAAGGGAAGTGGCGCAAGTTTCACTAGCCAGGAAAGAAGGAACCCTGAAGGGCAGGGACCTAACTGTCAGCAGAATGTCCTGGTTTGATTTGTTTAAGAAGTGAGATGTTTATAGAAGGCAGCCACACAATCAGGAATCCAAGCAGAGACCTCAATCAGGCCCTCAGAATTCAGAAACACTTATAGGAACTGTGAACGGGGAAGAATTTCATGCACCTCCTCCCTTACCCTATTACCCCTGTAATAAGAAATACCTAAATCTCACATTCCACCATAAAGCTCCGGACTGTGAAGCATTTTAATGTTGCAATTAATTAAGCAGAGGACTTTAATGGAGAATTTTCTGGATTTTTTTTTTAAAAGCAGGTGTGAAAGAGGTGAGAGAGAAAAAGCACAGATGGGAAAGGAAGCTGTTTTGAAGCAGAGAGAGGAATGGGAGAGAGGAGGAAGAGAGTCTCCATGGCCGAGCAGAAGATTCCTGAGGCAGGAGGTTTAGATGGGAGTGTTAGATGGAGGAAGGAAGTTTAGGTGGAGGACAGACTGACAGCTAACTAAGGCCTTTCCCACATTCTTACAGCAACCATGGGGCTTCTAATTAGCATCTTTCCCCACATTTTCCCTACCCTGGTCTCCATTATATCAATTCAAACCCTCAAAAAGGCCCCTGGTGGCATTTGGGGTGGGGTGGGATCTGTCACAGGAACATGGGCAGGGAAAATGGCTGCTCTGTGAGGGCAGTGGTACTGGGAAATCATGCATCAGCCCACCTGGTTTTGTCATGACCTTTCCCAAAACATCACAGAAAAGCAGGTTTGGGAAAGATCACAGAAAAGTCTAGGAAAACCCAAGAGATGCACAGAAATACCACAATGCCTTGGGGAAGCAGGGGGAAAAAAACCCACTTCCCAAGCATCCAACCTGGGGAAAATCACCTGTGTAGAAATGCCCTAATACGTGTCTGAGCAGAGTGAAGCAATTCTAGTGCTTCTCAAAATGACTGTTCTGGGGCCAACCACCTTCTGAATAACTGTCAAAGCGCTCAACAGAGTCTCTCTACATGAGATCTCTTACACAAAAGGGTCGTTTCCACACGGCTTACCTTCCCTCGGAACGACCCGGAACATTGCGCAAAAAACGTGGAAGATCACGTTTTCTCGTGCGAGATTTGAGCGACCGCACAAATCCTGCGCGAAAAAACGCGATCTTCCGCGTTTTTTGCGCGATGTTCCAGGTCGTTCCGAGGGAAGGTAAGCCGTGTGGAAACGGCCAAGGATGCTTAACGGTAGGGAGATGCAATGTTAGCTGGGAAGCGTAGTTTTACCTCTCTACAGGAGGGTAATTTTAAAAGACAGTCAGCAGGTTTGTTAATTTCATAAAATTGACAGAGCCTTTGGAGAGGAGAAGATGAAATTAACAAACTCGCTGAGGAGCAATGTCTACCGGCTCTCTTTTCAAACTATGCTTCCCTGCTAACATTGCATCTTCCTACCGTTAAGTGTCCTTGTTTAATTCACAAAAAACCCCAGGAAGTCCACAAGTTGTGCTCAGAATGAACACCATGTTGCATGAACATTCTCATTTAATCTAGGGTCTTCCTACATTCCATTCAGGGGGAGGGAAATCTCTGTGTGGAAACAGCCTGGCACTGAAACTTACAGCCTTCTTTGGCCATCTTTCATTTAAACAGGGGGGGAAAGGAATGCTTAAGTTGCATGCATGTAAGTAGACATCACGTATCCTTCAGCTCATGGGTAGCGGGGATCAGAACGAACCCTCTTTGCCTATGGCATTGGAGAACAGCTGCTGGTTGAATTAGACAGTCCTGAGCTGAATGAACCCATTTTCTGACTCACAGCACAGGGGTTCATGGGCAGAAATTGCTGGACATTTCTATGTCTTCTATGTCGCAAATGGCTCAGAAAGGCATGTGCCACTGGAGAGAAAGAAATCTGTGAATGGGGATCTGGACCCACGTGCCTCCTCATGCGCAGACCCCGCCATATCCCTAGCTTCATATAACCATGGTTTCTGCAGCTAAAACTGTTCCTGCCTAGAATATCAACAAGGCTGGGAGTTGGGGGTGGGGAATATCTCCTCCAGCGGGCTCCTGCCTGCTCCAGTGCCCTCCCTTCCCTGTTTCAGACATTCCTCTCTCTGCTCTGCTGCACAGGAGGATGTGCCCAGCCTGACAATTGAGCCCCCCCCCCGCCTGAGCCGGAGAGCAAAGAGGAAGCAGACGGCAGCCAATGGGTTTGTGAGCATGACTCTGAGTTTGCTTGCAGGCTCATTGCAATTTCTCATGCACGGTGTGAGGCACATCAGAGAGACATCGCCAGGAACAATCAGGGAATGAACACAGGCGCCTCCGCTGCTCCCGCTGCTCCTGTTTGCAGCCAGCCACTGCCTTATGTCAATCTCGGCCCACAGATGCTCTTTCTTTCCTGGATAACAGCCCTGACTTGAGTATTGTCTGCTAGGCTTCTCATCCCTGTCTCTTGAGCTTGAGGGACAGGACAGGGATTGCCAAATGTTGCAGGAACCAGATCTCACCTGTTGTTTGCTTCTTTGTCCCGCCATCATGTCTAGTCCAACAGCTTTGGCCAGTTTCCTTTAGTGCCTTTGCAAGGTGCATGGAAACCGCCAAGCCATTGTCTCTGGTCTCCCCTTTTTATCTTGTTTTGGCGATTATACTGGATGATGGAACTGGGCTTAATTCCATGGTACCAGCTTACACGTCACCAAAATTCCACACATAAAAACAAGGTGCCCACCCATGATAAAGCCACGTGGACCAGCTGCAGCCAAGCGAGTTTCAGTTATGTCTGGATGCTATAAATTAGTGGTGTAAATGACCAAGCAAAATAACTCAGTTTTAAATCAAGTTTCCCATTTTTCAAGGTATCCGCTTCCGGAAGGAGCTGCTTGCTGGCAGGTGGCTGACACAATGAATCCAAGCTGGCTTGCAATGAAAACCTCCAGAAGTCTGCTCCAGAGCTGGTGGTTGTGCAGTCCAGGTGTCTTCTGCATTACAGGGTTATTTGTTTGGAGGCCAGAGGCAGCTATGAAATAAATTGATTTCTGTTTGCTGGTCTATTAGCAAGGACATGGAACCTTTCTTAGCACAGCAAACGAACACCAGGATCCAAAGAAATGGCATCCCATCAACGCCGTTAATGCAAAGTGCTTTATTTTCCTTAAAGAGCGCCCCCCCCCCCAGCCCTGCCACACGGCACCCTGGTTGTGAAAGTGAGGGGAATTTCAAAAAGCTATTTGTTCTAGGCCGTGGCGGCGGCAGCAACAGCGGTGACCTGACCTGTATGAGCAGGTGGGGTAGGGAGCTGTTCCAAAGAGTTTCCAAAAGCAAAGCCCGGCAGTTCATAGGCAGAAGAGTCTCCTTTGCTGTGTTGGTGGCCATAAATATTCACATATCAACACACTAAGTGGTCTGTTCTGTCATGCTTATAATGAAAGTCAAGTATCCTCCCAGTCCCACCCCAGTCTCTGCTTGTTCTGCTCCCAGTGCAGCAACTTAGGTTTCACCTCATTGTGCTTGATAGAAGAGGCACTGTTTTTTATGAAAGAAAAGTTTTTAAAGACATGCAGCATAGACTTGATGTATGAATGATATGTGCTGTGAAGTCACTTGCGACTTATGGCATCCCTATAAATTAATAACCTCCGGAACATCCTGTCATTGACAACCTTGCTCAGGTCTTGCAAACAGGAGGCCGCGGTTTCTTTCACCAAGTCAAACATCTCATATTTGTTTGCATTAGATTTGGGTTTCATTTTAAACCAGCTTATTTTTTAAAAGAGGGGCTTTGTCGATTCATTCCCCCCCCTCAAATTAAAAAATCCATTTTCAAGGGATTGTATCTATTTGTGGGCAACCAAGCTGACGGGGCTTCCAACATAACTCATGAGCGTTTCACACATAAAAATAGCTTCACTCTTTTACACTTGCTGTCTCCTTTTCCCCTATAGAAGCAGAAACCTTGCATGTGTGTACATGGGGATGCTAATCTGTCTCAATGCATATGCATCAGTAGAGGGTGGAGCTTGCCACCAAAATCCTCTCTTTTCTTACACAGATGGTGATGCGGCAGAAACAGACGGCTTGGCTTTCAGTTTCTGCCAGTTTGCCACAATCATTTGCTGTCCTTTGGAGCATGCTAGGGCAGGGCCCAACCCAATCTCTATATTTGGGTGTGCGTGTGGTTTCTTTTTACTTTCTTTTTTTACAATAACAGTGTTTTTTTCCCCCTTTAGTTATTCTGAATTTTACCTGGCTCTGGTAGATGGTCAAGTAAACGTTTAATAGTTTAGCACAGAAAGCACCCGTTTTTGCAGTACAGTGCTTATAATATCTCTCCGTTTCCATCACCTCCTATATTTCTTTACTGGCCTGCACTGATTTGAAAAAAAAGAGGGCATTATGTTTTGGTTAGACAATATGCTAGGAGAGGGGTGGGTAAATTATTCAACCCAAGAGCCACATCTGGGTCTCTGTTTTGAGGACTCCAAATTAGACATGGCCTGATGGTTTGGCCCCACATTTAGAGAGCTAGTTTATAACATCAGGGCAGAGCAAGGCCCTGCCATTTGAAGTATGGCATTTCTAGCAACTTACATGAGCAACAGTTTGAAAAGGTATCACCAAAATCTCCTCTAAAAACAACATAGGGACAGAAATTTCTAGGGACAAAGATCCCCAAATCTGGACTGTCACCTACAAAAAAAAGTGTTTCTAAATCCTGGAATTTGCATTTGGTGCATGGATTATGGTGCAGCCAGCAAGTGGTCTACTCATATGAGCAGCCTGATGCATTAGGTGGAACATTAAGGTAAGATAAAGATCATAGTTGCTACTTAGAGTTGCCAGGTCCAGTTTGGGAAATTCCTGGAGATTTGGGGGGGGGTGGAGCCTGCAGAGGGTGGGGTTTGGGGAGGGGAGGAGCCTCAGAATGGTATAATACCATACAGTCCACCCTCCAAAGCAGCCATTTTCTCCAGGGGGAACTGATCTCTGTCACCTGGAGATCAGTTGTAATTCCAGGAGATCTCCAGCCACCTCCTGGAGGCTGGCAACCCTACTGCTACTTCACAACTATTGTTTAAATGCCGCCTTTCCAGGGATCTGCTCAAGGCGGCTCAGAAGCTTTAAAAATTACAATAAAATCAAGAGAACAACAACATAAGAATTATCAATATGAAAATAAACCAAGGGCATAAAAACAGCAAAAACATTCGGCTGCCTAAAAACTTCCCACGAGGTGAGCAGCCATTTGGTCTACGAAACCAGCTGTAGCAATATCCATGCCAGCTCAAGTTCAGAAATATACTGAGCAGACGATTGATTGACATTTCAGGCAGTAAAAACAAACCAGAATAACAACTGGACATTTTTCTTCTCCCTGAACTGGAATAGAAACGGAACCATTCTCTGACAGTCTCTCTTGAGCCTGAAAAGAACTGTCAAAAACAAACAAGCAAACAAAATCCAGTTCCCATTTCAAAATAAAGATTCAGCTAAAAAAACAGCTAAGGTGTCAATACACGCTCTGGCCCTGGCCAGAATGAATCACGAGTATGCAACCCTAATATCTGGGAGCATTTGGGGTGGGTCTTGGTTGCTCTCCAAATTCCCTTAAAGGAATGGGCAGGGAGAGAAAAAAGAAAAAGGCCTGCAGCTTTATATGTTAAAGGGAACTTTATGATCATTAAACTGTATTTTTTTTTTAAAAAAATTACAAATTTACTAGCAAAAGTCCCAATTCTTTGGAGTTCATAGTACTTATGGATTGTGACTGATGCTTAATTGGATTAATTTCACCCATTACCTTGCAAATCAGCACATATTTCAGATTTCCCAGGTGAACTGAACTGGTTCCACAAATGCTGTCAACAGCTTCGTCACTGGCAAGTGCATTTTTTCAATCTAGAAAGAGCGCCACTGAGCACCTTAGCCAGGAGAACTGTGAGGAATCCCCCTGACCTCGTGCCAAGCCACCGAAAGAGGTCTCGCAACTTTTTTGAGCATTTCCAAAGTCAACATAACCTCAGAGAGAACACCCTTCCTCCCAATCCTGGAAAGTTTTGCTGCCTTCCAAATAGCCCCAAGGCTGCATCCACATAGGGATTTTCCCTACATGGAGTACAGGAAGGCCCCACATGAAATGCGAGTGTTCACATAACATCCCGAGCATCAATTATAGGCTTCCTGGGGGCTTTCACCTTTAAATTGAATCAAAGAAAAACCTTCTTGATTGGGTCCCAAGTGGGAACTGCAAGGAGGCTGGCTGCAGGTGGAGCATTCATGCTGAGTGGGTGGATGGATCTATATTCGACATCCCCCCCTTTGCCCCTTTAAAGGGATTTTTCCCTTTCCTAGCTACACCATGGTGTACCTATGTAGTGTGGTTCAGCTGGGAAAGAACGGTTCCAGGCCACAGGAACTCACTTTACTTTCACTATCTGTGTCTCCTTTGTGCTTTTCCACAGATGCAATGGAAGGGAAGGGGGGCAGCAGTTAACAGGTATGGACTGGTGTGTGGGCCCTCCTGATCCCGCTATGCTTGCTGCTGCTGCAGTGGCAGGAAGGCACCCCTTGCTGATGCAGCCTGCCTGTGATTCCACCCCACACAGCTTGGAGTTGGAGAAGAGGGCAATGGCTGCCCTTGTCATAGCCCATAGAAGGACCCTTTTGAGTCTGATGCCACAGGCAAGATGGACAAGCACAAAATGTGGCTGGCTACCAATGCCAGGAGAGTGGAACTGGCTCCAAAATCTTTGTTGTTCAGAACAACAGTCATGGCTGACGACAGCCAACCAAAAGCAAACTGAATGACTCCTTGGTCGTTGTCGTCGTCTTCTTCTTGTCATTTATAGTCCTTTCTCACTGAGACTCAAGGCGGATTACATAGTGTGAGATCAGTACAATCAGTAGCAAGGACATTTCCATACAGTATCAAGGTCATTTCCATAAACAATGTTGTGGGGGAAATAAATACAAGTTTACAAAGACATAGCATTAGTAAGGATCCAATATGGAGTTGAAGAATTGCTGGAACGGAACATAATTCTAGGACTGACATTAGACAACATGAAGCACAAGTAGTATATAGGAGTACACATTTAAAGCAACAGATAATATGTAAGGCAACATAGTGGTGAAGTCTGTGGTCCCTAACTCATTAGCGAAGCATCTGAGACCCCCTTCCCTACAGTACCACCCTCACAACTAAGTAAAAAGCCTTTTTGAACAATTCAGTTTTGCATCGTTTGCAGAAAGCCAGGAAAGTGGGGGCTCTCTTGACCTCCTCAGGCAGGCCGTTCCACAGGGTAGGGGCCACCACTCCGTTTACATTTCTCAAAACTGAGGGGATTCATCAAAAAATATTTGAAAGGGAGGGTAACGGACTAAATAAAAACTAACAAGCCACCGAGTCCAGATGACATATACCTGAGGGTTCTTAAGGAACTCCTATGTGAAATTGTTGATGTCCTAACAAAAATATGCCACTGTTTTGCTAAGATCAGTCTCACTTCCAGAAGAAATTATGGTAACACCTCTTTTTAAAAAGAGGTCCAGAGAAGATCCAAAAAATTATAGGCCCGTTAGCCTAACATTTGTTTGGAATAAACTGGTGGAAACTGTTGTTAAAGATAGACTTATTAAATATGCAGAGGAAGAAGAATACAGTAAGTTGTGCTAGAATGTGAATTTTTAAAATGTGATGGAAGAATAGGGAATGTGATGGAATGTGACGGAAGAACAGGGAAAGCTTCATGGTGTACCACAAGAGGATTCTGCTGCATTTTAGATGTGACTGTGCCATCTCCTGCAGCTATCTCATCATTTCTTATGGGACCATTTCATTGCTACAGTATGATTCTCTATAATGTGGCAGTCTTCAGGAATGCAGCTACCATGTTCTAGCAGAACTGGTTGTACTGAGAAAGAATCAGCATGGCTTTTAAAGGAAAGTCCTGTTTCACCAACCTTTGGGAGTTCTTTGAAATCACACAGTTGTGGTTGTAGATAGTTGGGTGCTAGCTCCAGCTTGGGCCATTCTTCTAGACGTGCAAGATTTGAGTCCAGTAGCACCAACTGGACTTGAATCTTGCTGTTCTACTGCAGACCAACGTGGTTACCCACTTGTAGATTTGGGGGTGGAAGCTGGGGAGAGTGGGGTTTGGAAAAGGGAGGGACCTCAGTGGAGTATAATATCATAGGCTCCACCTTCCAAAGCAGCCATTTTCTCCAGGGGAACTGATCTCTGTTGTAGTTCTGGGAGATCTTCAGACCACACAGAGGCTGACAACCCCACCGGATAGCTATCCTGACCTTGCAGGGCTTGTGAATGTTTTTGTTGGATTATAGGAGGAAAAGCGGCAATTTAATTGTGCAAATGGTTGCACAGTTAAACTGACTGCACGTCTGGTCACAACAATGATTATTCTGTCTAGAAACACTGTGCTTTTAAATGGGGAAACGACGTGCAATTAACACAGCAGCACACACAAAGCACAACAATAATACACTAGGTTTGGAGTGGGGTTTGCTGCTGATGGTACAATTTATCTTTGCTGGACCAAGTTCAAGTTTCATCTAGCACAACAAGGAACTTCTGGGGTTTGTAAAGAAGGCTCCGTCCTGAATATGCAGCACCAGTGTTCAGGGAGGTGTTGATATCTGCAAAAATTACTCAAAAGTTATTTGTGTAGGTGATCAAGCTCTGATGCAGCAATCCATTCCTCCGGGAGAATCATTCCAAAAAGCACTTCTTCTTCTTCGCAGGCACCAAACTGAGACGGCTGAGTTGATTTCTGGAGACTTGTGGTCACTGCCTGCAGCCCCAGATAGAGGAAGCTCCTCCAAGGCAACTGAAGCTCAGGGTTCCCCAAGGGAGTTGCTAGTGGCTGTGGCGACTCTGAAAGGCATCTGCTTTGCATAGGAAGTGGAAGGCACATGACAGGCCAGCACTGCAGTGTCAAGGCAGTGGGCCTAGAAGTCACTCTTGGTCAAGTGCTAAGATGACGTGGCCGAAAGTACATTGAGGGTTTTCCCAGACAAGGGGGAAATGGAGCAGAGGCCAAGGGCTGTTTTTGCACATGCGATGTTCCGAGAACAAGGGCAAGGCAACAGAGTTGACCCAGAGGCAAAGGACAGGGTACAGTGGGTGTTGAGGACAAGACACTGCTTGACAAAAGGCATTGCTAAATCCACCATTTTGGCTGGTTTCCTCCTCCTAAGCTCAATGAGCAATCCAAATAGAATCCAGGGAGGCAGCTATTCTCAGCCATCCCATGCTGCTGCCAGAGCGATGAAAATCTCCAGAGGGAAAGCATAAAAGTTCTTTTATGCTCTTAGAACCAGCTTTTTCAATACATATGGGGAGGACTTATTGTACCATACCTTGCTAGATGGGATACACTAACTGTGTAACCCGCCCAAGATCACCCAATGAGCTTCCATGGCAAAGTGGGGATGCCATGGAAGCTCACCGGGTGATCTTGGGCTGGTTACATCGTTAGTCTCGCAAGGCTGTTGTGAGGATGAAATGGATGAGAGGAGGAGTAGGTTGGCTGCTTTGGGTCCCCATTGGGAAGAAAGGTGGAGTGTAAAAGAAGTAAGTGAAACACCAGTTGTATAACTAGCGTTTATAACTAGGACAGTTTCCCCATGGAGTTTTCTCTCCCCCTTGCCTTGGCTTCCAAACTAGAGCACTTTTTCTGGAGTTTCCACATGACCTCACGCTGTAATTGATTTGTTTTCAGGTTTTCCATGTCCTCAGTATGCTTTTTCCCAAACGTGATTTACTCTAATCTTTTTGGAAGGAAGGCAGCACACCCTCTGGAAGGAATGGTGAGCCCTGCAAAGGTCCTAGTCACATGGGCACCATTGCCCCACCATCAGCCCCTTGCGGGTGCAGTTTTCCTAGTGTTTTTGTTTTCCTGCTAGGCTTTGAAAAAGTCAGCAATTGCTATAGCACTATACTGTTCTGAGAATTTGAGAGCATGCTGGGCTATCCTAGGCTGTTTCCACACATCCTTAAAGGGACGGCCCACTCACCGAACACTGGCAGCTTCCCCCCTTGATTCCAGACGTCTCCATTTTCAAAATGGTTGCAGGCTGTTTGGCTTCTGTTTTTTTGGTGGGAATGTGCAGTCCCAGAAAAGGCACTGAAAAAATGGAAGATAAACAGCCTGCAGCCGTTTTGAAAACAGAGACATCTGGAGTCAAGGGGGAAAGCTGCCAGCATTTAGTGAGTGGGCCGTGCCTTTAAGGATGTGTGGAAACAGCCCCAGTCAGCTGGACCTGGAAACAACTGACACCCTAAACCAGAGACTCGAAAGCTCAAAAAGAATTTATTAAACCAAAACCAGAACCAGTTTTACGTACACACATGGACTTAAGAAGGTTCAAAGGCCCCCGTATTGAGGCAGGTACAAAGCTTTTATAGGCACTTACATTACTTTATATGGCAAAATAGGACCAAGAACACTTGGCATAGTTTGATTGGCTATAAGTCGTTGTAGGGCAGAACATGTGCTCTGAGGAATGGTAGACCCGACTGTCTCACTTACAGTTATGTCTGCTAGGTGACTTAACAGCCCTGAACTAAAGTTTCCCATAACAACACCAATATAGCACTATAAAGATCTAGGGCCAGCTAATGATTTCAAATCTTGACACATTGTCTGTTTGGGTTGCAGCTACTTCCTGGGGGTTCTGTGCCTTTATCCCAAAGATGCCCTTACGTATTCCACGGGAGATGTGAGCTTTGAAGATCTTGGGCTCTAATCCCACAACAGCCAGTCCAATGTTATTGAATGTGACTCCTACATTTGCAGATTCAACAAGCTCCTTCTGTGGCTCATGCTGAAGCTTGCTTTCTCTGCAAGGCACCAATGGAATTTCAGCCTCTCTCTGATGACACTTAAGTAAATCTCAACAGGAGTCTTGCGGGACCTTAAAGATGAACGAGTGTTGATTCTAGCACAAGCTTTCATGGAATCGAGCCCTGCTTCGTCAGAACTTGGCGCCTAACCTGTAATCTCCTGAGCCAGGATCAGTAACATGGATTAAGCTCCTTGGGGGAACAGGGTTGTTGGAGCCACAGAGAACCAGAGAGACATTAGTCATTTTGGGAGGGGGAGGCCTGGTTTGATTCTCACACCACCATGAATGTCAGGAGATTACCTGCGGTTTGCATTTCACAGCAACAGCAGAAAAGGTGCTACTGTAGAGGCCAAGGAGGAAGTTCTAGAGGAGAAAAAGCAGGTAGAGCACTCTTGGAAATGAAATGGACACTGATCAGGGGTTAAATTGTCCTCCAAGAAAAAAAACAGAGACATTTTAGCAGCCCCCCCACCCCGCCTTATACTAAGGATTTGGGCTGAGCTCCCATCCACTCGCCAATTTCACACTGCTGAAAATTCTCCACTTGTTCCAATTAAAATAAGTAACTAAACTGGTCACTATATTTCTCCGCCATAACCCATGGGTGAAGTGTCAAAGTGCATAGAGGTGCCTTTGCACCACCAAGTATACAGTGTACCAACTAAGGGTCAGTCTGACCACCCATTACAATGGCCATGGGCAATGTTAACTATAGGGCAACCAAGGCCACCTTGGGGGTGGGACAGGGGGAACTGCCATGTAACTGCCCTGGCTGATGCTGTCCTGTCTGCTACTGTTGCACTGAAAAAGTGGCAATATTTTTCAATACAGCCACTGAAATAAGGTCCAGATGGTGAAATAACTCCATTAATCAAATTCTAATAATTTCTGTGTTCTGTTTTCATGATTGTATCTTAAAGGTTTGTTGCTGGTATAATAAACTTTATTATTATACTGAGAACCCTGTTTTTCTTTTGTTTTTCTAGAAAAGTATCTCCCCAAAGGCAAGGGCAGTGATTTAGCAGGGACTGGCCTCTAACCATTGGAACCACTGGCCTATATGGAGTGGGAAAGGGACTGGGAAAGGCTGGAAAATCCTTTGCTCTTCCTTCAATACCCCTGCAGAAGAGATTCAAAGGGCAATTCCAGCAGGAAACTGCTGAGTTGGAATTCATATGCAAATTGAATTCTATTTGTCCTGGACTCAACAGGGACTCAGAGCTGTTAGTTGAGGCAGAAAGTAATTTGTCTTTCCTTTCAGGTATATGTAAACTGTTCAGATGTTTCCTACTTTGCTACTTCATCACCAACTGAGAGTGGTCCACTCTTACTCTGATAAGATCCTTCACTCTGGCTTCGACTAGATCCTGTTTTCATCCTCTGTAAAGACCGGCAACACTGCTCTTATCTTGCAAAACTGGGCCTTCTGGTCTCACCTGGTAAGAAACACCCCCCACCTTCTCTGTGTACTCCTATCTCTTCCCACTGACTGTGACACTTCAAGGAAAATCCTTATGTTACCAAGCCCCACTCAACCCCTTGTGCCAATACCTTGTTCCTAAATTGGCCAAGGCAAAAATAGGAAGTGAGTCACCCTCCTGTACCACATACCTGGGGCCAGAATGTTGAGTCAGCGTGCATTTCATCCAGGTGAAAGTTGAAGGAAGGAGACTTTTACAAAGGGAAAGCCAGAAGGCCACCACCCTGAAGAGCCAAATTGCTCTGCCACATTCCCAGCTGAGGAGTTTTGAACGGGAGAATAATATACACTGGGTGGCCTGAGACGTTTTGGCAAAAAATTGATGTTCCCACCAGTTGATGTGGAGCACAGTCTGGCAAGTAAGTTCTCCCCCACAAACCCCACTGAAGATGTGCAATGCTAAGAAAGTCAGAACATAAGAATAGCACAGTTGGATCAGGGAGTGGCCCGTCTAAGCTGGTGTCTCACTTCCTGCAGAAGTCACCAAGGGTTGCCAGCTCTGGGTTGGGGAACTCCTGGATGTTTGGAACTAGAACCTGGGGAGAGTGAGGTTTGGAGAAGGGAGGCAGCAGAGCAGGGGAGTGATGGCATAGAGTCCACCCTTCAAAGCATCCCTTTTCTCTAGGAGAACTAATCTATGTAGTTTGGAGATCAGTTACAGGTCCAGAAGATCTCCAGGACCCAGGTGGATGTTGGCAACTTTACCGGCCACCACCAGCTGCTTCTGGGAAAGCTCAAGAGCAGAGTATGAAGGGCACAGTTGCCTGCACCTGCTATGTAGTGGTATACTGCCTTTGAACTTGTAGGTTCTATTCAGCCACCCTGGCCAATAGTTGCAGACAAACCTATCATCAGTATAATCCTATTTGTAAAGGCTTCTCTCAGTTCTGTGACCATTGACACACCTTAATATAGTGCATTCATTTATGTTTGTTCTAAAGTTGCCATTTAAGTTCATTTTCAGGGAGAGGGAGAAAAATACTTTATCTGCTTGCCCCTTGCCTTTCAGCTTCCCCTTCTTGTCTTTTTTTTTTTAGAACTAAAAATAGAACCTTCAAATATGCAGGGAAATCACTCAGACCCCTTGAACATTTTGGCTGGGGTGAATTGTAAATATTGGGTTTCAGGCTAGAGGCCTGCAAGGAATTGCAGGAAAAGTGAACAGACTAGAATTCCTACCCACCCCTTCAAGATCTCCCCCTTCAGGATTCTGTAATTTCTTAGGGGCTGGAGCAAGTTAATTTCTCTGATTTTTAAAAAAATTCTTAGCTCTCGACATTTTTTGCTCCTGGTGTATATCATGCAGTCCTCATCTGTCTGTCCCCCCACCCCTCTCCTTTTTGTTAATTTGCAAAGTCATTTTTCCTGGTATACTAAGGGAGCCCCTGAGTGTGTAGAGCCCCCTCCCCTGTCTGTGGGTGGCCTGGTTGGCTGTTTGGCCCAGCAGGGAGAGCCGCTCTGCTATTAGATCCTATCTGATAGTGATTTAGTCTTGTTCTAATGATTCTCCAAAACCAAGCCCTGGAAGAGAGCTGCCTGGTTCCCCCTCTCTTTTCCTATAGTTGGCACTGGCAGCATGTCTGTGTGGAGCGGAGGCTTTCCGAGAGATAATATTTCCTCAGGCTTTGCATCCGAGTGGCTTCATGTGCCTCACGCAGCTAATCCCCTTCTCCCCGAGTCCTGTTGCATTTAGACAAAAGAGAATTAACTGGGAGCGACAGAGACTGCTTGGATCAAGGGCTTTTCTGGGTCAGAGGACTGTAACAGCGAAGGGAGGCAAAAGAGAAACATTCTCTCTCTCTCTCTCTCTCTCTCTCTCTCTCTCTCTCTCTCTCTCTCTCTCTGTGGGTCTGACTAGCAGGGAAGAGGATGTGAAAAATCTTGGGGTGGGGGTGGGGGGTTCAAGCACCAGGATGAGAAGAGATCCAAATGCAAGCGAGACTTGTTGGTTTGACTGACACATGATTTATTCAGAGGGGATAAGAATACAGCAGAAGTCCTGAGGGCTGGGTTCAGGACAGCCCAAATGTGCAAAAGAGGAAGCCAGTCAAGAGCAGGGCAGAACATGGCCTTCCCCAAAAGGCTGGGTGGGGGAGACACAGCTAGGTTAAGTAGGGTTGACAACTCTGGGCTAGGAAATTCCTGGAGATTTGGGGGTGGAGTCTGGAAAAGGCACCTCAGCAGGGTATAATGTCACGGAGATTTTATAGTTGCCAAACTCCAGGTGGGGCCTGCATATCTTCTGGAATTACAACTGTTCCCGAGATAACAATTAGTTCCCCTGGAGAAAATGGCTGCTTTTGAGGGTGGGTTCTTTGGCATTATATCCCAGTAAGGTCCCTTCTCAGCCCAAGTCCAACCTTCCCCAGGAATCTCCCAATCTGGAGTTGGCAATTCTACATAAGACTCCACCCACAAAAGCAGCCATTTTCTCTAGAGGCATTAATTCTCACAGTTTGGAGATTCTGAGAGATCTCCACCCCCCCACCCCCCCCCCACACACACACGAGGAGGTTGGCAATCTTAAGTTTACATAAGGCAGATGACACTCCCTGATGTGAGGCCAAACTCTGCCCCTCATAAAAATCAAATCAGTGAACTTGCACAACAGAATGGATATGCCAAGTCTAAAACACAAATAATCCCTCTGCATTTTTGGTAACTGCTGTCCTGAAGGAGTGTGAATGGTCCGGGCACTACTTACATGTGAAAAAAGAAAAGAAAAGAGGGTGCTGAAGCATAAACCAAGAGATGTTTAAGAGTTCCTGTGTGTGAGTAAGGTTGCCAGCCAAAACTGGGTCGGTGGGCTTACCCAATCAGCACCCCATAATGCATGTGATCATTTCCAGCTGTGTAAGCAGAACTAACAGCACCATCATACTAGAATCCTCTAGGATTCACCTGAATCATCATGGTAGTCCATAGAGTTTTGGGTGAAACCTAGACTGCCCCACAACTCGGTGATGTCACTTCTGGTTACAGAGCTGGAAGTGACGGTGCAGTGTTGTGAAATGCCATTTCACCCCTCTCATTTTTCCCCAGAATCCCTATCGAGTGGCAGCAAGGGATGAAGATTGATGGCAGGACGATGCCCACCAAAACAGGTGGCCTGGTATGCCTACTTCTGATCAGTGAGCAAAAGCCACTCTGAACAAGCCCGGAGGCACTCTTTTTATAGTCATTCTCCCTGCATCAGGTCTGAGCTCTGAAACAGAAAGAATTTCTTTGATCAAACTACAGACCCGGTTCAGATTGTTTTGGGGCTGCCCCTCTCCCTCCCTCTCACACACATGTTCGCACGCATGCACACACACAGACAACTTCCACACAGGTTGTCTGCCCCGGATTCAATGCTGTTGGGAAGAGTTTCCATCCCTCTTTCTCTACAACATCACTGTGCATTCCTGCACCATTGGGAGTTTATCCAGCTTTTCTCCAACCTTTATCAAACCAGCTTTGCTCTGAAGTGTTGGGAAAGAGCACAGCGAAATCTGGTTGACGGCTATATGTATGGGAAAATTCAGATTTTCCCAGGTGCATGATAACCATTTTATACAGATATACCCTTGTAATAACAACAACAATAATAACTGTATTTATATACTGTTCTTCTAGATAGATTCTTGCCTCACTCAGAGCGGTGTTATCATTATGCCCACTTACCTAAGGCCACCAGCTGAGCGCATGGCAGTAGTGGGATTTGAACGAGCAGAGTGCTGATTCGCAACCCAATCACTTAATGATTATGTTGTTACAATACATAACAATATGTGTTAAAAAAACCCATCTCTCATTGCAGTGACATAAGGGGAAAGGCCAATGGAAGGGGCTCAAGTACTACCTTTAAAAAGATGAAAGCTGGGAATTTGGAGAACCTGTTACATATATTGTTATAACATCACATCAATCTTACCCTATAAAAGGCAAAATTGGCGACGACTCACCCTTTATCCCCATGCAGGCTAGGGTTGCCAGCTCCAAGTTGGGAAATTCCTGGAGATCTAGGGGGTGAAACCTGGAGAAAGAGGGGTTTGGGGAGGGAAAGGACCTTGGCATGGCATAATTCCATAGAGTCACGCCCCAAAGTAGCCGTTTTCCCCAGGTGAACTGATCTCTGTGGCCTGGAGACCAGTTGTAATTCTGGGAGATCTCCAGCTACTACCTGGAGGCTGGTAACCCTAATGCAGGCGCACTCATGCGCCTCTCCACGGGAATGAAAGGTGAGTCCTCGGCAATATGACTTGCTGAGGAAGCCCCAAAGAGGATACCCCACTACCACCGTCCACCCCTGCCCTGCTTATCTGGCTGAGGAGGGGGGGAAGGTGAGGGAATGTGCCTTCTGGTCACATGCCCTGGAGGTGCAGTGCACTCCTGCGCGCTGCAGTAGGCCAATTTCCAGATGAAACAGGCCCAATTCAGCCTGCTGTGGGGCCCAGGAGCACTCCAGGGCCCATTGTGCCCCCCGTTAGCACTCCTGGGTCTTGCTGCCATCCAAATCGGGTGGCTACGGGGCGCAAGAGCACTCCAGGGCCCTTTACGCTCTCCCCACAGTATGCCTGAGCCCCGCAGCCACCTGAATCAGGGCCAAATTGGG
This sequence comes from Eublepharis macularius, assembly GCF_028583425.1. Classification (NCBI taxonomy): domain Eukaryota; kingdom Metazoa; phylum Chordata; class Lepidosauria; order Squamata; family Eublepharidae; genus Eublepharis; species Eublepharis macularius. The sequence continues at coordinate 36,969,873 of NC_072804.1, read as the reverse complement.
CAGCTGTGGGGCACAAGAGCACTCCAGGGCCCTTTCTGTTCCTCCAGCAACGTGCCCAGGTGCCCGATTTGGCCCAAATCAGGGCTGAATTGGGCAGCTGTGGGGCACAGTAGCGCTCCAGGGTCATTTCCACCCCCACCCCCCGCCAGCACTCCTGGGCCCTGCAGTAGCCCAAATCGGGGCCGAATCGTGGCTGTGGGTCGCAGGAATGTTCCCAGGCCCTGCAGGCACCCAAATTGGGGCTAAATCATGTGGCTGTGGGGCACAGGAACACAACAGGATCCTTTCTGTCCCCTGGCAGGACTCTGCAGTTGCCCGAATCAGAGCCAAATCGGGTGGCTGAGGGGCGCAGGAGCACTCCGGGGCCCCACAGCCACCCAAATCAGTGCTGAATCTGGCAGTTGCAAGGTGTAGGAATGCTCTTGTGCCCCACAGCCACCCGATTTGGCCCTGATTCAGGTGGCTGTGGGGCCCAGGCACACTGTGGGGAGAGTGGAAAGGGCCCTGGAGTGCTCTTGTGCCCCGTAGTCGCCGGATTTGGCCCTGATTCAGGCAGCAGCAGGGCCCAGGAGCACTATCGGACCCTGCTGCCATGCTCCCAGACACCACAGCATCCTGATTCAGCCCAAATCAGGGCCTTATCAGACAGCTGTGGAGCACAGAAGCGCTACAGGGCCCTTTCTGCCCTCCCCCCACCAGTACTCCTGGGCTCTGTAGCCACCCAATTCTGCCTGAATCGGGCAGCTGTGGAGTGCAGGAGCACTCCAGGGCCCTTTCGGTCCTCCCAGCAGCGCTTCCAAGTCCCTCAGCCTCCTGATTCACCCCAAATCAGGGCTGTATCAAGCAGCTGCGGAGCACAGGAGCACTCCAGGGCCCTTTCTGCCCTCCCCCTAGCAGCACTCCTGGGCGCTGTAGCCACCCGATTCAGCCTGAATCGGGCCGCTGCAGAGCGCAGGAGCACTCCAGGGCCTGCCATGCCGCCCCAGCAATGCTCCTGCGCCCTACAGAAATCCAATTTGGCCTGGGGCATCATGTGGCTTGCACATTGCCAGCACATCCTGGCAGTGACGTCATCACGTAGCCTGGGAGCCCCAAAGGTGAGTGCCAGGTCTTCTTCCCAGAGGGTAAGAGAACCTGGCAACCTGGCCTGTGCCAGGCCTCTGAGGGGCCGCGCAGGTGGCAGGGAGTCCCGGCAGAGTGGCGCAGCCCTCCCAAGGCCCCACAGTGGCTATGGAGGTAGCAGAGAGGCCTGGCATGGCTGTGTGGCCCTCCCAAGGCCCTGCAGCGGGGGGCTGCCAAATCAGTGTTCTAGATCCCGTTGTATTTTTCCCCACAACAGGCTTTGTTACTAGTATAACAATATTCTAGTGCTGATTAAAAAAACAGAAATTGCAACAGCCGGGGGCAGGATATGCCAACCTTGTTGCAAACCATTACCATAGCTCGACTTTAGCGCAATATCCAAGGATGTGTGGGTGCCACTCTCCCTTTCAGGTTAGTATACCAGAAGGGATTTCAGGTGGTAAAACTTTTCTCACCCCCCTGCCCTTACCCTTCCTGCTCGACTTAGGATTCTCCTCGTCGCCTGGTGATTTCACACTGTAAAATTCATAGCTATCTCCGTCTCACACTGAGATGCATGGAGCTGGCCCTGGCCTACTTAGGGCAACAGGAAGGCAGTCTGCACGGGCTCAGAGGTCCCTTACTTGTTAATTCACCTGGCTGAGGGGGATGAAGGATGCCCCTTGGCTGCTGCACAAGGCTTCCCTGCCCTGCTCCTCAGCCCTCAATTGTTCCAACGCCCCTTTCTTCACCTCAAGAGGACTCTTTTCTCTGTCTCTTTCCAGCCATCAACTCCCCCCTCCTCTTTTGCATGATGAAGGAAGAGGGGTGGGAGTTGGTGGCCATGGTAGGGGGTGTCTGACGACAGTCGTTCCCATGACGACAGTGGTAACCTTTTCCTTGGGTTTCCACAGCAACCATTCAGGGTTTAGAAAGCTTCCTTGTCCCGAATCCCCCTCCCCTTCCCACCAAGCGGCATCAGCCCATTGACGCAGAAATGGCGGCTGCCTTGGGGAGGGGGCATTGTCTAGGGGCTGAACTGAGGTCTATTTGGAGGGGAAATCATGGCAGAGGGCGGTGGCTGGTGGGAAGGCCGAGACCTCCTTGGCCTACACCGAGACATTGGCAGTGTCGTTTTAAAAAATGGCCCCAGTTACGTCATTGCAGCTATTCACAGAAGTGAGGAATGTGCAAACGCCACTGCCCTGCCATTTGATTTTTACGGGATTGTGCCATTGCCAACATGCAACATATACGAATATGCTAAATAGTGTGTTCTATATTGCTAGTATTAAAATTAGGTCTGACCGGGTCAGTTAAGCATGCAAAAAAAGGAAGGGGGATTCAGTTTTTATAGGGCAGCACAAACCCCTTTTGTATTAATGATGTGTTTAAAGCTCCCTCGATGCAGTCATTATTTGTAGGGTTGCTGATACTGGAGTTTTGGGCGCAGCACCTGGGGAATATGGAGTTTAAGGGAGGGAGCTCAGCAGGGGTGTGATATCACTCCAGGACTTCTATTTCTCCTAGAAATTAACAAACCCTCTGAGGAGTGATCTCTGCAGGCTCTGTCTTTTTAAAACTATGCTTCCCTACTAACATTGCATCTCCCTACATTTGAAGAACACATGCCAAGTGTCTCGTGTGGACAGACTCTGAATGGATCGTTTCCTGTATCTGACGATATGAGCTTTAGCTCATGACAGCTTCTACCACAATACATTTGTTCATCTTAGATATGCCCCCAAACTCTTCTGTTATTTTGGCTGCAGCAGATGAACAGAGCTACTCTTTGTCACCATAATACTGATAGTCGTTTTTTTAATGGGGCTTTGTGTTGCGGTCCGATTGGCCAAGTTTTCTGAGGCAAGATGCATGCCCAGCTTGCTCTTTGCAGATAGGCTGTTAATTTTCTCTTTACAAGATGGCAGACGAGGCAGGGAATATGGCTTAGGGACCTGGGATAGAGATCCCTAGCTGCACTGAGCACCACAGATTGCAGAACCCACCCTGCCAGAGAAGCAAAGGAGACAACTGTCTGCTTGTCTGATTTGGGGGTAGCAGTGGCTCTGCAGATGCCCTGGAACAAGAACCACAGATGCACAGAGGCAACTAAACTGTTCATGGATTGGTTGACGTTGCCTGCATTCTGATCTTGAGTCCATAAACACAGAAATGAAGGGTGGAAAGGGGCTAGGGTTGCCAATACTGGCTTAGGAAAACCCTGGAGATCTGGGCACGGAGTCTTGCAGGGCAGAGTTTGGCAAAAGGAGGGACCTCAGCAGGGTATAGTGCCATAGAGTCTACCCTTTAAAGCAGCCGTTTTCTCCAGGGGATCTCTGTAGTCTGGAGATCAGTTGTAATTCCGGGAGAATTCCAGGCTCAATCTGGCCACCTTAGAAGGAGCAGACACTGTGTATATTCTACCTTTCTCCCATCATGATACTCTGGGCCACATGCATAAGGTTCCTGGGAAGTCTCTTACGGAGACACCAATCTGTTTAGCTTAAGCAAAGTTGCAGCGTTGTTTGCCTTCCAACTGTTCCTGGAAAATGAAAATAAGAAAATAGTATTATGCTCAGTTTAGTATATCTGAAAAAAAGGAAGAGGGGTCAGTTTGCTTAGGGTCACATAAAACCCTGACTCTTGTTGGCTGTCCTCCAAGGCTGTGTATTCAGCACTGCACACTCCAACCCCAGTAAACTGCTCAGTACACAAGCAAGGTGTCATTCGGCCCAGGCATTCAAATGCAGCAAAGCTACACACCAGTGAGTATGATTGCACTGCCCACTCCATGGCTGTCACACTGTGCCAAGCCTGACCTTTGCTGCTGGCCCCATTGGTTGGGGCTTGGTGTTCTCACTTTGAAAGGGGGGGGAGTGAAATTAACACCCTGCATGAACCTCTCTGTTAATTATTCTTGTGAGATATATTTAGCTCTTTGGCTGGGTGGAGGTCAAGGCCAGACAGGGGATGGGATGAGAGATGGAGCCAGCGAAGCTTGAAACAAAGCCCTGCACACATTTTAATTAATGTAAGATGTTTAACCTGCCTTTTTCTTGAAAAGAACAGGGTGGAGGGGCAAGCATCACCTTCCTTCCCTTGCCCCCTTTGTTTTCTTCTCGTTTCTTGTCCCCAGAGAAGGTGATCCCATCTGGAATCCTATCCAGTAAGAAGAACAAAAGCGGTGTCAGAAATGGGTTTGCCAGCACTGTAGCTGTGTCCTTAGCAGCGCATCGATCTGCAAACATTAGCAAGCGATAATGCCTGCCTCCGTGCTGTGGAGTACAGATTTACTTACTGATTTCTGCCGGTCAAGCTGCTGCTAGAGACCGAGGAGCAGGCCAGGCCAGACTGGTGCCAGCCTTTTGGCAACCATTCACTAGTCAATTAGGTTTTCCACTTTGTTGGTAAGGAATCTGTTTCCCAAGGCAGAGCATGAATTGTGCTGCGCAGAACTGGATGTAATAGAGGATCAGGCAAAGTCCGCTCCTGCCCTGTTCTTCAAGGACACTCTACAACATGTCGCTTGCAGGACAGGATGTTGACATATTGCTCTATAAAAAGAGGCTGGAAACTGCCTGCCACCTGTTGCCTGTGAGTCCAGTCCTAGCTATTGGTTGGCCTGCAGTGATGTCATGGAATGCTCACAAATACTTTTAACTGCTCTGTAGGAAATGGGCCACAGTAGTTTGTTGACAAAGAGTTCTGCTTCTATGAGATCAATGCAGGGGGAGGGCAGAATCACAGGGTATAGGAAAAGGAAGGGGTGTAGGCAGAAAGAGAATAAGGAAGACAGGCTGGGAACTAAGATGTCAGAGGAACCATTAAAGGCAAAAAGCGTGGCAGATTTGGAAGCCAAATCTCCTTTGGATTGTGGCTAGTTTGAGAGGAAACTGTCCTATGTGTGAACAGAAAGCCTCTCTCTCACCAAAGGCCCCCTCCCCAAGTGTTTGGGATGATGAGGGAGAACTTCCCAAACAGGGAACACTGATTCCAAAACGAGCCCCTGACATCTCTCATTAGAAACAAAACTCCATCAGCAGAGGGCAGGTTGCAAGCAACACAGAAGTGAATTTGGCATTGGAAAATTGCTTCCTTCTCTTTCCTGCAGGCACAGTTTTAAAAAACTATGTGCAGCACATAGCAATGTTGATTCTTTAGGAATGAATGAACGAATCAATCAATCAATCAGTCAGTCAGCATCTAGCACAAGCCTTGCTCATTCCAAGAGAGAATCAATGAAGACCCAGCGCAATGAGGATGCATAGAATGCACCCCTGCCAGTTCTCCGCAAACTTTTCTTTGCAGCATCTCATACCATGAGTTCAAAAATTGACTTCTTCCCTAGGAGGAAAGGAGAATAGCACTCCTGCCCCTTTAAATAGTTGTGTAGAAGATGGAGCCACATCGTGCTGGTTCCACCACCTGAGCCTTGTCTATTCAAAGGGATCTTGGATGTAGGATCAACCGATAAAGATTTCATACAGAGTGGAATAGTTGTAGGCCATTAGACAGAGGTGCTCTGAAGTTCACAAGTAATTTGGTTGGAATTACACTTCCCCCCTGCACCCCTCCCCTGCTGAATACATTCAAAGTTTTTCCCCTGTGGAGTTTCCCACAGTCTGGCTACAAATCCAAGCATGAGGACCAACGTTAGAGAAAAGATTCCAGATGTGACGAAGAGTTGAAGAACAAGTCTGCTCACTCGTGTTCAGAGGAGATGAACTACCCCCCCCCTTTTCCTACAATAGCTTGGCCCAGCACCAGGGACTCCAATGAAAACTTTAATTACAAATTCAGAAGCTCTTGTCTGGGGAGAAGAGCCGGGAGCAAGAGGGGAAGTCCTTGGGAGGAACTGGCAGTACCTCTGAGTGCCTGGGGTGTTTGCTGCTGCCGCCGCCGCCTCCGTGAGACTGACATGCTGATTCAAGTGAAGGAGGCCTGACAACTCAGTTTGAGAACAAAGAGCAGTCCTCCAAAAGGACCAGGGGGAGGCTGGCATTACCGATTTGCAGGAAGCACAGCGAAAGGTAGGCCTGTGGCCCTTCTATGCAAAAGCACTGAAGCCAGCCGGGTGTTGGTGTGGGTGGGGAGAAGGGCAGGCATGCATGTCCAGGCTTGGCTCTCAAAAGAGGGGCTAACTCATCTTTAGACTTCAGAGCAGGGTTACCAGCCTCCAGGTAGTAGCTGGAGATCCCCCAGAATTACAACTGGTCTCCAGGCCACAGAGATCAGTTCACCTGGAGAAAATGGCTACTTTGGGGGGTGGACTCTATGGAATTATGCCATGCCAAGGTCCTTTGCCTACCCTAACCCCTCTTTCTCCAGGTTTCTCCCACTAGATCTCCAGGAATTTCCCAACTTGGAGCTGGCAACCCTACTTCAGAGGCCTGCCCCTTAAACCCTGACACACAGGAAGAAGGCTAAGCTCACTGCGGGGGTGAAAAAAATACACTCTGTCCATACTCAGAGGCTCCCATTTTTTCATATATCCATGCGGAGAGCAAGGAGTTCAAAGCAGGTTGTGGGAGCTGGGCACAGAAAGAGCAATTGCTCCCCCTGGATAGCTTGAGGGAAAAGGAATGGTCCTTTTAAGAAAAAGGGCCATGGGAATTTCTCTTGCTGTGCTCACACATTGCACATGGGCTCCGTATTTGTTGGGGGGGGGCAGGGTGTCTCATTATGGATTGCATTACGCTGGTTTTTTTTCCAAAGCCAGAACTCCCTTCTCTCCACTGCCCCCCCCCCCCCGCCCCTCTGGGATTGAGGTGGTTTTAACAGAATGGCTCCTCCCTGGCTGTGATTTGGAGACCTCCCTGGTGGTGCTTTGGCGCCTGCTAGTGCCAGCGCCGAGGAGCAGCTTCTCTGGCAGGAATCGCCACCAGCTCCGGTCGCTGTGCGCAGAATCAGTTCCTTGATCTTTTGCCCTGTCTCACCTGCGCCGGATAACTTCACAGTGAATGGAACCCACTACTTTCAGGATCTGGGGCAAATGCCTCCACAGGCGGAAGTTTTCTACCACTGCAAACATCATTTTGTAACATCGTTTTCAGCCAGATGAAGGATTGGTGTGTGTGTGTGGGGAGACTAGGCAGTCACGCAGTTGTAGGCTGGCTTCACTCCAACTCATCTGGGCCACTCTCACTGGCTTTCCAGTTTTTCACACCTCCTCTCTCAGCTACATAAATGAGTGAAGGATTCATTTGACAAAGGACGGACTTAGGTGGGTATGTATTTAGTTATTTCAATATTTATACCTACCTTTCCTCTTGGCTTAAGGCAGCTTGCTCAAAAAGAAATATACAACACTCTTTCTGGTGGGGATGCAACAGCCATGATCCTAACTGCAAGGTGCATGGATGACCAGAGCATTAAGTGTAGACATGTTCTTGGGAGGGAGATAACGACTTGCCACAGTTACCACCCAGGACAGCAACCTGGAGCCTCTCCAGTCAAAAGCAGCATACTTGTGTGTACCAGATATGGCTTACACACCAGGGACGGCTGATGCTTTTGTGCCATTTGTGGGCTTCTCCTGCAGGCATTTGTCTCATAATTGCAGGAAAGGGGGTACTGGAATGGATGGAAGCAGAGGGCTCTTATGTGCTCAGTGAGTGTTGAGAACAATCAGAGAGTTGTGTGTAATGATTAGTGTGTTGGACTACACAAACGGAGATCAGGTTTCAAACCCCCACCTGGCCCAGTCATTCACCCTCCATCACATGTTCTCAGCCTAATCTACCTAACAGGGTTGTTGTTGTGAAAAAATAGACAGAAGGATGTTCTAAGGCGCTCTGAATCCTTTTTGGCAAGAAAAGGGGGGCAATAATAAATGGATATATGCCTTCTTTTCATACAAAATAAGTGTAAAATTAATAACTTGGATTAGAAGGGCATCCAGACGAAGCAAGCGATCACAAGGTTTCAACTCTAGACTCCTTTGAAGTAAAAATTAAGACAATTTCCCATCCTCTAGTGCTTAGAAAAAGCCATTTCAGGCTAATGTTAAGGGGGCCAAGCCAAATAAGAGCCCATCGTGTCCTATAAGGGCTTTGGAGTTGCCACAAGCGGCAAGGAATGCTTTGGAAGCTGAAGAACAATATTCAGGTCTAAGAGTGCCTTAAAGACTAACTAGATTTCCAAGGTATCAACTTTTGAGAGTCAAAGCTCCGTTCATGAGATCTGACAAAGGGAGCTTTGACTCTTGAAAGCTCCTATTTTGGAAATCTAGTTAGTCTTTAGGGTGCTATTGGACCCGGATCTTGGTCTTGGAATTCAGACCAACATGGTTACCCACTTGAAACTTTAATAACAGTTGTGGTTATAAGCTGCTCTTCTAGGCAGATTGAACAAAGTCGATATATTATCATCGAAGGAGAATGAGGGTTGTTGTGGATTTTCCGGGCTGTATAGCCGTGGTCTTGGCAAAGACCACGGCTATACAGCCCGGAAAATCCACAACAACCATCGTCATATTATTATCCCCACAATACAGCTGGCTTACCCAAGGCCACAGACTGAGCTCATGGCAGTAGTGGGGTTCAAACCAGCAGAATGCTGATTTGCAACTCAACTACTTAACCAGAATACTACAGAAGCTCTTTTTGGAAGCTTGAGAGATGAGTACAAACATCTTTTGTCATTTGCTGCACCTGGAAGAGACCCTCTTGTTTGGCAGATGAAGGCCTTGCTTACCTAGAAAACTATTAGAAAGTTCCAGGACTTGAGGTGAGTGGGTAAGTGGGGAAGATATGGCTTTCAAAGCCATGAAAGAGAGCGCCTCAGTTGACCAAGGTCATTTTAATTATCCTAGAAATAAACAGGCACTCAGTTATTGCTGTGGCAAGAGTTAACCCCTTGGCTCTGCCAACAGAGAACACGGAAAGTGACGACAAATGCTCCTAAGTACAGAACCCCCCAACCCCTTAGTAAGGCTGACTCTCGCCTTACATCTAGGAATAGGCGACATGGCTTCCAGATAGACTTGTATTTAAGACATCTCTCATCTTTGAACAGAAATTTTGCACAGGCCAGAACAAGGAAACTGGATGCTATGGAGAAGCAGCCCCAAGAAGGACCTGCACAGGGAACATTTTAGGGCCTTGAGCTGTCCCGCCATTCTGCAGCCAGGGTCTAACTCTATGCTGCCACATCAGGCCGGTTGACTGAAGAAATCATGGCAGCTTTGGGACTAGCAGGAGCTATACACAGGGAACCCAGTGGGCTCTCTTCTTGGAAGAACACTCTTCCCTGTGAAAGAAACATGTCTTATTAAATATTTAATCCCTGGGTAAGACTTCTTCTTTCATTTGCAATAATCTTGCTGGAGACAGATGGTGCCCCGGTGGCCTAGATAGCGAGAAGCCTCTGAGCTGTGGGATGAACACAGCACAAGGCCAGGAGCAGAGGCCTGGGAGGGGGCTTTGGAAACCTGGGGTAGTGCCACCACCACCACCACCCAGAAAAGGAGAGGGGTTTGCACGAGACTGACAGGGCCGTCCTTTCTTCCCCAGACATCTGACAAGGCAATTGCAATACCACTGAGCCACAGCCACAACCCGCTCCCTCAAATCGTCGCCCACAGAGCTATGCTGCCCCATTCAGCCACACACTTCTCTGCTTGCATTGGACTTGGGTGGTGGACGAGGGACACAGAATTTGAACAACTCCCTAAAGCTCAGCTGCAGAATCTTTCAGTAGCCAGGGATTCCCGTTCGTGAATTTATTACAAAATTACTATGAAGGAAGCCTGTTCCTCTGAGCATGTGCAGAGTACCTCTCTGTCACACCACCAACCCCAAACTGTTTCTATCCCATCTCGACTGTTTCAGTGGTGAGGAGTGTGGGTGATAGCCAGTCAGGAGCCCCGCCCAGCAAGTATCTTTAGAAGTTCAACTGCCACCAGTGGACCCAGAGGGTGGGGCTGTGGCAGACTGAAGAGGGACTTCATTGGCCTCTCTCACATTTCCAGTGAATATTCAGCAACAAAGCAAGTTGGTCCTCGGATGGCAGGTTAGCCACACTCTTTACCAGCAAATGAAATGCTGAGATATGCCGTCCGAGGCCTTGTTGAGTTCCTTGCACCTGATGCCTTCACCTTGGCTCCCTATCATGTGGGAGGCTGCTTAGCACAGGACCACAGGGGTCATCTCAAGCTCGGAAGCTGCAACCCCCAGGCCCCTGCTGTCAAACAGATCCCTCCTCCGGCTCTACTGGGTGCTTCCAATCCTAACTGCATCAGGGGACACGCCTAATGAGATTGGCACAGGAAGTTGCTTCCGTCTTCTGCTCTGCAGTCTGCACCCATCTTTATTTTACAAAACCTATGTTAGGTCTTCCCACTTAGGAATCTAAGCTACAAAGCCATTTCTTCCTAAAAAGAGCTACCCACATCCAAACCTCAATCATGTTGCCTTTTGTCAACCTTCTGCAGCCCTGTGAACCCTGGAAGCTCGACTGGTGGGGAACCTGGCTGCCCTTGCTGCTTACATTACACTATGGTGCACCACGGCCTCCTGAAGCAGGAATATTTCTGAAGTACTCAAACTGCTGCCTCTAGAACTGAACATCCAACAGGCAGTTACTATTCCCGGCTTGCGGATTTAGGGAGGGAGGGACAGACTGGAGAAAAGAACAGCTGAGCTAAGACCACCAGGTCAGACTGGAGCTTCCTTGGTCACACTCTTCAGATGCTCCCATGGAGAGATTTTGCTTCATGTTGAACACTTGAAGCTGCCTCTTACTGAATCAGACCAGAGGTCCATCAAGGTCAGGACTGTCAGACTGGCAGCGGACCTCCACGGTCTCAAGGCAGAGGACTTTCACGTATTACCAGATCCTTTTAACCGGAGACACCAGGGATTGAAACTGGGACCTTCTGCATGCAAAACAAGTGGTCTACCCTGAGTCACAGCCCTTCTCCCATGTTTCCCACCAAACTGCACTGGCACTTGTGGGGGGTGGGGGGAGGCATCCTCAAAACACCTTCTGGTTGTCCCCTGACTCTGCTGTGCAGTTTCTCAATCGGCTTTGGTAAGCTGCTTCCTGAAAAACTACTCAAACCGGGTTTGGTTGCAGTGTGGATGTGAAGGTCCAGATTTCCATACCTTGCCACAGCCGGCACCATCTCCTCTCCCTTCTCCCCAACCACCAGCAAGCGGTTTGCCATTTTTTAAAAAGGTAGTTGATATATTGCTATAGCATCGTAACAGTATAGTGACATACCTACTACCATATTTTTAAAGCTGACAAAAAGTGCTTGCTGTCGGTGAAGGGGCTGCAGGTCATGTGCAAAGGGAAAGCACAAAGGACACCTTTGGTGGCTCCGTCGCTGCCGAGAGCTCAATGGAGAATCATCACCTTAGTGACGTTAACTCTTGTATGCCCTTTAAGATAAGGCGAGCCTAGAAATCAAACCCAAACGTACCCTCCCCTGCCACAACAACCAGCAAGTAGCAGTCACCCAGAAAAGTGTGATACACAGGCCACAGTTTTCCCTTGCATGGTCTTGCCACTTAATAAGCCAGACTGACAGCACTTGGGAGTACAAAAATAAGGTTTTTCATAATTGTATCAGTTATCAAACAAACAAAAAAACAAGAGCAGTGGTAAAAAAGTTACAAAGCTCAGGACCGGCCCGACTACACACCATTTGAGAATGCGCCCCAGCATCCTTGCCCCTTTTTACAAGGCGTCAAGGGCTCCCGGGGCAGGCTTCTTAGGTCGGGCAGAACAGACCCTGCAGAATAGACAGTGGAGCCGTCACCGGCCACCCCCGATACAGTCAGGGTCCACCAGCTCTCTCCTCGATGCTTATACTCCAAATAAGTGCGATGCCTTCAGTTCAGCTTCTGATCACTCTCTCTGCTGGCAGAATAGGAGTAAGCCTTCCCCAGCACCAGCCGGTCCCGCAGAAGCTTGAAGAAGGCATAGTAGTTGCTGAAGAGGATCAAGGCCAGGGAGATGGTCTGGTGCCACTTCTCCGACGCGATCAGCGAGTACAGCTGGTAGAAGATGACTGCCCCTTCCAGGAGAATCAGGATATTCAAGATCCTCAGGGGTTTGCTGAAAAAGAACTGGAAAGGCCAAGAGACTGCTGGTCAGGGGTTCGCAGTGCCCAAGGAATTTCTCGACTTCAACTGACAACGACAGTTACAAACTTGTGCTTCTCACCAAATAAAATAAAGAAATTAAAATGGGGTTCCATGGAATGCACAAAGCTCTGTGTTTCTCCTCACCCACAAACTATACCACTGTCCACTCATCCACATTCTATGTCTTCCCCTGCCTTATGTGCCCCCCCCCTGCCTGTACAAGAGGGTTTGGTTGCTGTGCAGTCAGTAAGATGCAAAATTTTAGATCTCTCTGCCTGTGCCATTATCTCTTGGTATTCCTTTGCATTTGCCATTCCACAACTCCATGAACAGTGGTGGTGGTGGTGGTGGGAGGGGGGGCTTTCTCTTGGCTAGACAGTGATATATTTACTACTGATTAAAAGAAAGGTGGCAAAAGCCCTTTGGCAGTGTGGACACATTGGTGGGAATGAGGGGATATGAAAAGAAACATGGAGAATCCGTGTAAGCATGGATGCTCCACTGCTTTCATAAATGCCTCTCCAAACATGGCAGTGATAAGTGCACAGTGGGGAATCATCCCTGTGTGGGCACAGCCATGCAGGGGGTTCTTAGCAGTGACTCAGTGGGGAAAGGGTTCTGTAAAGGTAAGGCATTTGGAAAACACAGTTTGGCTTTCATGCGTTCACCCTCAGCTCAGCCAGGTAAGTTGCTACTACTGGGCAGGAATCTAGGTACTTGGGATCAAGAGTAGATCCCAGGTAAAGCAAGACTTAAAGCTGGATCTCTTACCTCCTAGTCTGGCTCCTGATTGGTGAGCTCTCACTGGCTCTCATTCAGCAAAGCAGACTCTCGGTTCATCAAGATCTCTACTGTCTACTCAGACTGGCAGCAGCTCTCCATGGTTTCAGGCAGAGCTCTTTCATATCACTTGATTCCTGACTCTTAACTGGAGATTCCAGGGACTGAACCTGGCATCTTTTGCATGCAAAGCAGCGGCTCTACCAATGACACATGGCCCCTCCCTAAACTCATCAAACGCATGGCAGGAACAAGTCAAAGACACAACTTAAAGGAAGCACCACTCCAGCACCCAGGGACAGTTCTGCTATGGAAGCTACCCCAGGCACATTTCAGTCTTACAGGAATTGGACTGCAAAATGCACTTCTGAAAGAGAGTCCCTGCATCACACCAGCAGTGTCAAGAGGAGGAGAACTGCAAAAGCTTACGTGAAAGCGGAAGTGGGAGACATCGGAAGGCACTGCCACATTGTAATGGCCCACTGCTTTGTAGACATTTTTACTGTGTTTTACCAGTACCCCCTGGGGCCACATGCACTCCTCGGTCCACCTGCAAAAGAGGGAAAGCATCAGCTGAGACAGAGTTCTGTCCCACCATGGTTTCCAGGATGGGAACAGAGGAATAGAAAATTAAATCAATGATTTTTTTTTTTGGCTCATTCAGGCGTTAACTATCTTTTAATGAGACTTTTTTTTTGTTGCAAATATCGGTTCAGACACAATGTCAAGTGTGAGTGAGCATATATGAGACAGACAGACAGAGAGCCTTGAGCCTGTTTCCCTGGTTGTTCAATGACAGCTGTTCTGAATGAGGCAATCCTTGCCAAGGTAAGGAACAGCACTGATTCAGCTACAACTGACAGCAGGCTGTTTCAAGGCCATCTAAGGAGGAACTTTTTCTGGGCCTGCTAGCTCTTTACTCCTCCTTCTGGGTATGGATTCAAGAGGCTTTAAAAAAGGACCAAACAAATTAATGAAGGCCAGATCTATCCACAAGCATTAACAACAACTACTCAATGCACCTCAGGTTCAGAGACTGCTACTGCACCTCTGTAAGCCAGCCTGATGGGGAAAGACCAGTGCGGGAGAGTCGCCATACCCCCATGTTATAGGCTTCACAGAAGCACCTGCCTAGACAAAAGTTCATACAAAAATGTGGAACTTCCAGAAATGTTGGAGCTTTGGAAAAAAATAGGAGAGGGGAGATGAACTCTATGCAGTGCCTGCTTATCATAACTAAATATATTTAACAACATGAATCATTTAGAACTCAGCACATGAAACTGCCCTATTTGGCATTTTTATGGAACGTAAAGATCCCAAAGCAAAGCAAAGCTGTGACTTTACACAACCCTAGAAAGAAAAAGAACCGCAAAGTGCTCCATATTATGGTACCTTAGCACATATATATATATGTTTTTGCTATCTAAGGAAAATAAAACACTGAAAGTAGAAAACAAATTCTGCATTGAACAAAAAAAGGGTATGATTTGGAGAGAAAGTCTCATAGTCTGTTTTGTTCTGACTTAGCTGCCTTCGTGTGGCAATGTTTTGGGGAGCATCCACACATTTTCCTCTATTCATCCTGCCTCTGCATTTCCCTCTACATTGCTGCAATCTTTTCCAAATCTGAATTCATACAATTTTTTTGGAATTATTTCAGACAAGGAACCTTTGGATCCCACGTGGATGGGAAGGTGTGCATTTCGGCATTTTCCTTGCCTTATCCCAGGTTGCCACACCTCACACTGAAGGACTGCCCATTTCCCCTTCTAACTACAATGACAAGGGCTAGAGACTTACTTTTAAAAAATTAAAGCTGAGAACTAGTAGATTATGGCACTAGGTCATTATAATGTTCTGCAATATTAATCTAGAAACTCCAATTTTTAAATTCTTTTTTAAAAAGCCTTTTGCTGAAGGGGAGGAAATTGTGGTCACAGGGATCTGATGCACAGAAAATGTGGGGGAAACTGCTGTGTGGATGCTCTGTGGCGACTGCAAATGCATTTGTAGTAGCAACAAGAACCCCAAGAGACAGTCACAACAGAACAAACATCATATCTGCATACTGAGAGCAACTTTAACACAATGAAAACACTCATCTCTTTAACAGCCTATAGAATTATGGCATTAGCTGTGGGCTAATGCCATAACATAACTTTGAAAGTACGTCCCATCCAAGTACTAACCAGGGCTGACCTTGCTTAGCTCCTGAGATCAGGCTAGCCTGGGTCACCCATGTCAGAGCATTACCTGTAAATATTGCTAACAAATAGTTTTAAAAACAAAAGTATGCTGTATATATCTACAACAGACATCAAGCATGATTCTATAATGTAAGTTCAACAGATTGTTTTACATAAACATCTGCATATGACACATTTAAATGAATAAAACTTTGCCGTACAAAAACATTCCACTCATTCCAAAAGAGAAAACTTTTCAAAGGATTTCTTTCCCAGTGCTCCACAACACTGTGGTAGGGAAGGAATTCTCAGAGGGGAAAAAAAATCTCTGAATTCCACTCCCCCCCCCCTATGGCCATGGCCATTTGCGGGTTCACAACACCTCCATTCATTTAACATGTGTCAGGGTGCTTTTAAAAGAGCAACATGACCATTTATCTCAGAATGAAAAAGGCGAGCTCTATATTGCCATCCAGGCTCCCCTACTTCAAACTGAGTTCAACTTTTGATTCACACCTTGAACAGGTACCCAAGCCACAGGGCAAAAGGACTGCTATCCTCAAATTTATTAAGATGGTGCAGACCAGTGAATTTCAAAAGGCATGTTCTTCAGAGGCTTATCAAGGGTTGCCACAATGACATCAGCTAGACTTCTCTGCTTGTCCACTGTCCCCCTGTGCAGTTTGCTGGGGAGGGTTGATTGTGTCCAATTGTGTTGTGTTGCACTGTGAGGCTCAGCTAGTGTAGTCAGAATCCCACACAAACAGTGTGTGCAACGTAGAATGCAGCACAGGAGGGTTCTAACTCAGCCAAACCAATGCACAGAGGCCCCTATAATCAAAAACCCTGGCAAAAAGTTTTAGGTGGGTAGCCGTGTTGTTCTGCATTGAACAGTAGGATTTGAGTCCAGTGGCACCTTAGAGACCAACAAGATTTTCAGAGTATGAGCTTTCCAGAACCAGAGCTTCCATCTTCAGAAGAAAGGAACTCTTGACTCTCAAAAAGCTTATCCCCTGAAAAACTTGCTGGTCTCTAAGGTGCCACTGGACTCACATCCTCCGCACCAAAAGGAAACTTTCCTGAGGAACACAGGGAAGGGCCCACTTATCCCATGAAAGAGCTTCACATCTGAAGCAAAGTTTCAGAAGAGATGAAGCCCGACGTGGGAGCTGCACCCCAGCGAGTGGCTTACTGGTGCTGCAGCACATTGGAGCAAAGTGCCGGATCAACCTTCTGCCAGCAGCCGAGATGCGCCGCGGCCTTGTGGAGGAGGTCACAATAGCGGGCCGGCAGTAGATGCTGCATGAGGATGACAGAAGTGCTGATGGAGACCAAGAGGAACAGCTCACAGGACCACCGCTTGTCGTAATACTGAGTGCTCTACAAAAGGGGGGCAAGAAGAGAGTGCAGGAGTCAGCTACAACAGCAGAGCTGGAACTGAAGGCAAGGGATAGCTGCACATATTGGGAGTAAGATGCTTCAGAACTGGCTTGCGCATTCCTAGGAACCACAGAGGGGCAGGGATGTACTGAAATCCAACAGAATTTAGTTCCAAAACCCAGTGCTGAAGGAATGCTTTACAACAACCTGGCAAAGAAAACCACAAGATTCACTTACCCACATAAGTGTTTACTAGTACATTTGACTAAATATATATTCATCTAAGCCAAGGGATTGACAAATCCCAGGCCACCTTGGCACCTAGAAATTTCAACGTGGGTTCCTATATTTTCAGCTCTGATTTTATTGCTGTTTTGGCCTCAATAGAAGAACAAAAACTTACTTATCATTAGAATGTTTTGTTGTATGAGATAATGCACATGCCTGAAGTTCATCTCATACTTGTTTATATGCTAACTTTACATAATTCATTGGTGACAGATTGATCAGTTGCTTTCTATGCAGGCTACAATATTCAGTTAAATGGATCTTTTTAAAACAATAATGAAACTATGAGAAACTGGGGAGGAACTAGGGGTAGACGTTAACTTGTTGAGTCAATGACAACCAGGATTACCACATATTTATTTATATACTGGAACACCTGTGGCATATCTTCAATAACATTACAAGAAATTGTGAAGTTTATAATTAAATTTTGTGGTAGCAATAATTAGAAAACATTGTAATTTAAAATACAAAGCACAAAGGCTGAAACAAGAGTCCGACACCTAAATTTTGGAGAAAGCTACTAGAGCCAAAGAAAATTCAACCGGTCCTGTCTTAGCCATTTGTGGTGTAAAAGAAAAAAGAAAAACTATCATAAAGATTCCCAGCCTGGTTGCCCGGAGGATTCACCACATGTGGAGAGACAAAAGACATTTACAGGTTGACTTGAAAGAATCACAGCAATTTAAGCTTAAGCCTTTGATAGAAAGGTTAAAGAAATAACACTAACACATCTCAAATATTTTAAAACCATGTAACACATTCAAGGTAAGGGCATGTAAATTTGAATTCTGGCAGGCCATTTCCTTCTAGGAAGTTCCCAACTTCCAGCTCACTTTAGCTGATGTATATCGTCAGATGTTAGATGGTCACAGACCCTCATGCAAGAACACAAGACTTCCTTTGCTGGATCACAGCACCTTTTCCAGCATCCTGGGACCAACAACAACCACTCAGCTCCCTCTGGAAGCTCAGAAACAATGGAGCGGGTGGCTGCGTTCTAGGGCATGCACTAGAATGCGAGACTCAACTATGCCGGCCGGCATCCCATATTAACGGATACCCTTGCTGGCGACTGTCCACCGGCTGAGATTCTAAGGGCGACTGGTTCTGAACACAAAGGATGCCATTTAGCGACCATGGCTAATGGCTACTGCTCAAGCTACCTGCTATGAATCTGTCTACCCTCCGCGTCACAATCTTCATTGAAGAGCCCATTACTAAACAGGGCTTTACACACATGGGGCTCACAGCAAAGGTCACTCCATGCCACAGGCACAACTCATCATGCACATACCTTGACAAACCAGACAGGAACAAATGCCACATAGTAGGCACTGAGCATGGAGCTCACCAGCACCTCCTTCATGCGCCAGTTGAAGTCCATCTTCAGGTACTCCACCTCGTTGCGTATCAAGTCTGGAGAGAGGCAGCAGGCATGGGTGGGCATGGCCTCTGTGCTATACATCTGTCGGGTGTGCTGCTTCCAGGTCTCCTTGAGAACAGAAAGGTAGTCCTTGCCCTTTGAGCTGGCATCCCCCGTATCCCGAGGGCCAATGTTGGCTACATGGGAGAAGAGACCCGTCTTACGGAAGTCACAGTTCAGCTGCAGGAAGGGGACGTACATGCCAAACCTGGAAGAGGAGGAAGAGCGAGGCTGAAATTGTATCCTATACAGCAACATCAGACAGTAATGAGTAGTAATGAGCAGAAGCAATTGCTCCCCACCCCATTCAAAGTAACTGAATGTTGACAGTAGGGAAAGGAAGGAGGAAAGGCTAAGGGGGGGGGCGGATTTCCATAAAACATATTCTGAGGGCCAGAGCCAAGGGCTCTCAGGAAGGGAGGAAAGGCACATCATTTCCTGACGCTGCTTAAGGCAGTTGCTCACCAGCCACTCTTTGCAAAGGCTTCCTCTCTAAACCACCAAGCTTAGTTTGGCTACAGAAGAGCATGCAGCTCAGTGGGAGACCAATGCTCAGCACAAAGGAGGTCTCTGTTTCCATGCTCAGCACTTCTGATGTAAAGCCAATATGGTAGGAAAGACCCTTGGAAAGATGGAGAATTTGGATAGCAGCTGCCAGTTCAATCAGATGGTACTGAACTAGATAAGACTGTAGGCCAGAAGACAGCTAATAATTTCTCAATATGCTATCCCCTTTGAAGCTGGCTTCAAAATCTTACTGCATCTGAGGAAGTGAACTCTCACTCACAAAAGCTTGTGGTGGAATAAATACTGTTAGTCTTTAAGGTGCTCGTGGACTTGTTTTGCTTAAAAAAAAGTGACATGCTCAGAGTGCAACATGTATGATACAATTTTGAGAGGGCAGAATGTGGCACAGGACACAAACAACATCCTGAAAAATTTGGCCTTAAAGAACAAGCTTCTCAGTCTTATGGCTGTGAAGATACGCCTTTTAATTGCAGTTTTTATCACAGTCTCGCTTCAAAGAGATCAAGGTGACATATGTGGGGTAGTATGACTTCAGGGAAAGGTATTGTGCAGAAGCTAAGGTTTCATTTTACTGAATTCAGTTTTTCTTGACACAGAAGCTGGATTGAGGAGGAAGAGAATTTTGACTTTTCTAGCACAGAGTAGAAAGAGCCTTAGTTACTTGTTTACTCTGCATCCTCAGAGAAAACATGTGATGATTTTGGAAATCTAAGTTTACCTCTACCACCACCGCCGCCCCGCCCACCCCCAAGCTAGAAAGGAACAGAAACAGGAGAAGAGCAGTCTGGACTTACGGATAACACAAGAACAAGAGGTTGAGCAGCGAATGGGTCCGGAAGAGATGGATTATGGATCGGCACAAACTCCAGCCTGTGCCAGTAAGGACAGCAAAGCGAGTGACCACAAGAAAAATGGAACGTGGCAGGGAGACTTTGCCAGCATGAGAAGCCTGGAAGAAGAAGAGCAAGAGCAAGATGCAAACGAGACTTTCCCTTTGGAGAAAGATCAGCAACGCCTCTGAACCCAAGGCGCTGGCGCTGGCCTTCAAAGTGAGATATGTCACTCCCCATCCCAATTAAGAACACTGATCAAGGCCCTGCTGAGGGTGTCAATGCCTCCTGATCCTAACTGATGAAAGTAGTAAGGTGTAGTGGATAGAATGCTGGACTGGGATCTGGGGGGGGGGGGCGGGGGGGGGCTGCAGTTTGAATCCCCACTCTGCCATGCAAGTTTGCTGGATGACCTCAGCCTAACCTACTTCACAGGGTTATTGGGAGGATATCATGGAAGAGGCCTCTTTAGATACCTAATGGGGAGAAAGGTGGGGTATAAAAGAAGTAAATAATAAATGTGTGCAAGGCTTCCACACTAGTGGCTCTGTTCTTCAGAACTTCTATGCAAGAGAAAATCCGTGGGACTACTTATTTATTTATATAGAAAAATTTGTATGCTGCCTCTTCAAAGAGCCACTTAAGGTAATAGCAATAACCATCTGATTTATATACCGCCCTTCAGGACAACTTAATGCCCACTCAGAGTGGTTTACAAAGTGTGTTATTATTATCATCCTTACAACAACCACCCTGTGAGGTGGGAGGGGCTGACAGAGTTCTTCTGAGAGAGCTGTGACTGACCACGGTCACCCAGCTGACTTCGAGCAGAGGAGTGAGGAATCAAACCCGGTTCTCCAGATCGCCACTCCTAACCATTGAACCAAAGGTGGTTCATAAAGCACAACAACAGACTCATAACGCCAACAGCATAAAAACAAGCCAGGGGCATAAAAACAGCATGAAACACTGAGCAGCTTAAAATTATATTCATAAAACAGGCTTGAAGCAGATTATAAAAAACAGCTAAAAAAGATGAATCCCCAGAGTTAAAAGACTAGGTTAAGATAAATGTTTGTCCTGGAAGTTAAAGGGAAGTCAGCTAAATGCTAGGTCAGCCTCAAGGGGAGGGCATTCCAAAGATGAGGGGCCACCACTGAGAAAGCCTTCTGTATGCAGGGGCACAGTGAACAGGGTTTGGGAAAAGAAGCATAACCGGCAGGCTGGACAGTGGTTATCCCTCCTTGCATATGGAAAGCAGACTACAGATGTAATCCTCTTGCACATTCCCCACTGGAAAAAAATAAGGACTGAACAAGGACACAACTGTTATATAATAAAGGCTCCAGGCCTCTACCTCCTTCACCTCCTTCACAATAGCGCCAATCAACCTTCGTGCCAGAACGATGGTAGTCACTGCTAGGACATTGAAGTCAATGAGATGAAAATTCTGCAGAAAGAAAAGTCATTCTGGTTGGTCTGTACACAGTGATCCTGCAAGAATGAAGAAAATCTTTCTGGCAAAGGAGCTGATTGACATGTTTATAGCGCTAAACTACAACTAGGGTGACATGGCTTCAAACCCTTACTCACCGAAGACATTCTCTGAATGATCACAGGTTATTTATTTACTTCATTTACAGTACAGATTTAGAAAACAATGCAATAAAGACCAATATAATACATACAAACAGGGCAGTAAAACCAATTACAAAACAGAAGAACAATGAATAAAACCTGTGTAATACATCCAAAACACAATACAAAGAAGAAAACTAATTTTTTCAGATCTGACTGAACATTTCCCTGTTTACTACCACCCTACTGCCTCTTAAATAGCTCTGTTCCACATATTTTGCAGAACAATAAAAACATGGGAGCTTTCCTAAAGCTACAATCCTATTCCTCTTATCCAGCCTAACCAACCTTCCAAGGCTAAGAGGATAAATGGAGGAAGGGAAAACTACATACAGCACCTGAGCTCCTTTGAGAGAGGGCAAGATTAGAAATGTGATCAACAGATGGCCAAGAAGAAGAGTGAAGCTTCCAGTGGCATCAGGAAACAAGTTATGCCAAAAGGTGGAAGTAGAGAGTTGGTCTGTATGCACAAGAGGACAAACTGTCTAGGGTTTTTTGGTTAGCTTCCCCCTCCTGTACTCATGGAGTGTGTCTGTAATAAAAATCCACATGGGTGAAAGTTTTCCTGCCACTGTCGAAAGGAGCTCACTGGGTCTCTCATACCTACTGGTTACCTGGAGGCAGGGGCTGCTGCACCATCTCCCTCTCACCTGACTTGAAGTGAACTTCTGCCCACTTCTGCAGTGCCATCCCAGAGTTGTAGTGGCTCTGATGAGAGGATCAGCCCCCAGGCCACTGGCCTGCTGGGATTTTCCCCAGGGGCCTTACTGGCCAATCTGCCCCTGGTCCCCTTCATCTGGAAGAGGCAGGGCACATAAACCAAGAACTCTCTTGTATGGCCTTTGGGTTTATGCAATGGCACAGCTGTTGCAGAAGCAAGGTCTAGGCTGAACTTGGGGTATCTATCACATGCTGGCAAAGGCCCAACCTCACCACACTTTACTACCCACAGATAATAAAACATGAGTAATTTGCTTTGTTTATGTTTCTTTCAAATGCAACAATAAACTCTAATTACAGGAAAATTCGTGACTGCTGGCTACAATCCCCATTGTAGCCATCTGCTTCGCTTGCTCTTCCCATGTTCCTCCTCCTCTGGTGTGTGGCTTGACTGAACCTAGCTCAATCAAGCTCCAGTTGGCCATGACATCCAAGCACAGGGGCCTTGGCCAACTGGAGTTTGTTCCCCCCAGTTTAGAATCTAGGCTTATGGGATGGGGACTCAAATTTTCCAATGTTCATGCATTTACACATAGAAGGAAAAATTGAGCTTGACCAAAACAGTGAGGAACACAGGGCGAGAGAAGGCAGTGCATGGACACCATGAGCAATGCCATGTTCATGACCCACAAAGACAAACCTTTCTTTAATTGGAATTTATTGTGATGTCTGAATGTAGCATTTGGTAATGTATTTCTTGAATCTACCCTGTTGTTAATGCTGTGTTCTGATGACAGGCACTGAAATGCAGTCCCTGTGTACTGTACATCTAGGATGTTGCAAAAGGCCTTGGATTTTTATAACTTTTAAATGTTATTTTGTGTAGCTCTTGTCATTTTACTTTGTAATTGTGGGCTGCAAGATACAAGATACTCACCAAAGAGGTATGGGAAGGAGGGTGAGATGGCGGGTACCACCATACTGTTTTGTAGATGTTGATGTAATGGACAAAGAGAGCGATTAGGTGGCAGAAAAAGAGCTGGAGTTCAAACAAGATGCTCCTCTCCACAGGGAGCTCAGGGATCTTGCAGTGCCGGAGAGGAATCACCGTTTGAGTTGCCAGCGGAGGACTGGAAAGGCCTGTTCCTGAACCGCTCCTACCAGGCAAGAAAAGTCAGCTGAGAACAACTAAAAAGAAGGATCACGTATTCCCCAAGCTGGACTTGCCACCCCCAGTTCCATAAGTATCCATCAATCTCCCTTGCCTCCTGCTCCATCCGTCCTACCCCACGGCCGTGACAATCACTTTTCCCAAGACAAGGAACAGAGATGTGAAACAAACAGCAGTGACCAGCATTACTAAGATCAAACACATTCAAATAAAACCAAAACCAATCTTCTTAGAACAGCCACTGAAGGCACTGCCTCATTTCAGAAGAACACTCTCTGAAAAGGGTGGGCTTTACAAGCCTTATGAAATACAGTAAGAGAACAATTGCTTCAGGTGGAGTGCAAGGTACAAATCTTTTAAATAAAGAAATAAGGTCTCTGTGGGGAGATCGTTTCACAGCCTGGGGCAATCACTGCAAAGGCCCAACTCCTTACTGCCAATATTCTCTCTCTATACAAAGAAGAGCAGCCTGAATAGTCCTAGTTAGCCTAATCTCATCAGATCCCAGAAGCTAAACAGAGTCAGCCCTGGTTAGTTCTTGGATGGGAGACCACCAAGGAAAGCTGGGGTTGCTCTACAGAGGAAAGCAACAACAAACCACCTCTGCGCACCTGTTGTCTTAAAAAACCCTTGAGGGGTTGCTGTAAGCCAGTTGCAACTTGACAGCGCCTAACTATTAATTATACAAAGGAGGAATGCTTTAATGATATCCTTAATTTCTTCTAAAGCACATCATGATCTGGGGCATTCATACCTGAAACCATGGGCCTGTTGCACCCTTTGTAGCCACCTCTGCTTTTCCCTTCTTAGCATCTGGGCATACTTCCGTAGCTCACTACTGAGCACTCTCCTCTACTGCCCTACCCCATGGAATGGTTTGCTGAAGCAGTACATATACTGCCCTCCCCCTTTCAGGAAAGCCTGTAAGGGAGTGCTCTTCCACAGAGTTTTCTGCTGTACCCTGTTTGTAGCCAATTCTGGACCCTTCAACTTTATAAGAAGGCAGGATACAAATATTTTGAGCTTCATGGAAAGGCGGGATATAAATATTTTACTCATTAAGTGAAATTAAAAAGACTCAGTGAATGGCCCAACTTGCAGAATGCAGGGATCTATATGGAGAAAGGCAGTCCCTGACAAAGCATTTCCTGCACTACAAGGGCAAAATGATAAAACTGACAGTAAGCTGTAGGAGAAATTAAGCTGGCATATTGTACCAGGTTAACTCAGATAACTGCTGGAGCAGAAAAATCTTTCAAAGTGGATGGAACCCTTCCTGAAGCAGGACCACCTGACAGGTGCTGAGGCACACACCCACCTGGTACGGGAGCGCACGCTGGTGACTGAAGAGCTGGTGGAATGGCCACCACTCCCTGCAGCTCCAGTTTCACAGAGAGGATTGCGGCAGTAAGATGTCCGGTTAGGCCCCCTCCTTCCCCCGGCCATCACCACCAACAATCCAGCAGCTGGGCACAGAAGGACAACGTCTCCTCTCAAAAGATCCCTGTGGCTCTTCAGACTGCAACAGAAAGCTTTATTAGGGACTGAGAGACCGAACAGGCCTACAAAGCAGGCCTATCAATGCCCACCGTCTCTTGCATGCTCCGTCACCGCGGCTGTAGTGATGTAAGGGATTATGCAGTACTTCAGCACATTCCAAGGGTAACAGTCCTAATGGGGGTGATGGTGTTCCTGCTGCAGACTAGAAGAGAAGAACTGAAAAGAAGAGACACCCCCAAGGGTACTTTACAAGGGAATCCTATCCTGCATCTCTCAAGTCTAAGCCTGCTGATTTCAACAGACTTAGACGGGAGTTATCTCTGCATAGGTCCACACTGTTAGTGAACTGGAGTGGCAAGGTCTGATCTGAAATCTTTCCAGTTCAAGGATTAGTTGCTTAACCACAAGATACACTAGCATCCTTCACAACACATTTTTTCCCAGCCAGATACAAACCACAGGAAGCCACAACTGGCCTTCTGGTGTACCCCACTGCTGCACTCGCCTCACAAATCTGCCTGGTAGGTTTGCTGTGGTTAGTACTGAGCCAGAATCTGGGATATTCAAGTTCAAATTCCCCCTCTGCCATGGAAGCATGCTGGGTCACCTCAGGCCAGTCACACACAGTCTGCTTGTGAGGAAAAAATGGAGGAGGAAGATGGGAGCCACTTTGGATCCCCACTGGGAAGGCAGGCAGGGTAGAAATGAAATAAAATTAAACAATCAAATTCAAGTACAGTAGCACCTTAGAGACTAACAAAATTACCCAGTATATAAGTTTTCATGACTCGAAGCTCATTTTATCAGACCCAAGAAAGAATAAAGATCCATCAAATCTTATATGCAGCTTGGGGCATGGTATTACCAAGAAAGGACAGATGGCGTCAGGAGGCAGAGAGGTGGCAACTGCAAAAAATCAGCATCCATAAACCACCGTGCTACAGGACTCAAAGTTTGTTCTGCTACCCACCTGATGCTAAAATCAATCAAACTAATATTAGTTAACCTTTTCACAGGTAAGTTCCAGCAAGAATAATACAATTCTAACTCTTTATCTGTAACATACGTAAAGCACATTTTTTCCCAGCCAGGTACAAACCACAGGAAGCCACAACTGGCCTTCTGGTGTGCCCCACTGCTGCACTTGCCTCACAAATCTGCCTGGTAGGTTTGCAACAAAAGGGCAACTTTAAAAAAAAAAAAAAGTGCACCACACCAAGCAGCTAGAAATTTATTTATGTATTTATTTTATACCACCTCTCCACCATTTTTACTGCTCGAGGCGGTTTTTGTCACACACTGCTGCCTGCCTGAGTTTGTCTTGGAGAAATTCAGTTTGGGCTCTTTGGGACCTAACTTCACCTGCCTTGGGTATCTGGGACCTGAAAAAGGAAAGCGATAGTCGCCAACAGATCTGGAGAGGAAAAGCCTGTCCCGCCCCTTTAATAGAGGCTGAATATATGGGAACTGGCAGCTGAAGCTTTTCATGGGAGAGAGATCAATCCCATCACCTGGGAAATAACATCCTATTTAGTGTTTGTTAGAGGGACGTTTCCACCCCCT
The DNA here is from genome assembly GCF_028583425.1 of Eublepharis macularius. Taxonomy (NCBI): domain Eukaryota; kingdom Metazoa; phylum Chordata; class Lepidosauria; order Squamata; family Eublepharidae; genus Eublepharis; species Eublepharis macularius. The sequence goes on along the minus strand of NC_072804.1, from coordinate 36,943,762 downwards.
CCAGGCCAGGTGGCAACCCCAAGGCTGCGAAGTTAAGCAAAAGGACGCGGTGCAAACCCACTCAGTGGCTTTGGGGACCAAGCCTACCAGCAGAGTTGATGTGAGGCTGAAGCAGGGGGCAGGGCAGCTCTGCCTTGGAAGCACAAACGAGACCCTGCGCAACCAGCCAGGCGCCCCCCAGAGCCTCCTTGTCCCCCCGTCCCCGGGCAGCCTCTTTCTCTTTCCACAGGACCTAATAGGATACGAGGGGGGCTCAACCCCGCCCCCTCCGCTCTCCGCCCCGCCTGGCTCCAAAACCTCCCAAGGGGGCTCTTCTGCGCGCTGAGCCGGTACAGCGCCTGGCACGCCGCCGCCGCCGCATTTCCTCACCCATCTCCGGCGAACAGCTCCGGGAGCCGCGGGGGGCAAGATGGCGGGCGTGGCTAGGCTGCCCGCCTTGCTTTACCTCGTCTCAGCGCGGCTTCCGAGGACGGCGGCCGGCAGAGGACAAAGCACAGAGGCGCGCGCGCGCGGGAAGGCGGCCGAGCCAGGCAACAAAGAACCTCCAAGCTAGGGGGAGGGCGGAGCTTCGGCCCTTTAAAGCCCCGCCGCCGAGCACGTGCTCCGCTCTCCCAGCGGCCAGAGGGACAAACGCATCAGCGGGCGAAGGGATTTCTCGGATCAGTTCAGAAAGGTTCTGGCCCGAAGTCGCCGTCCTATCACGGCCGTGGCTGGCTGGGAGTCGAGCAAGCCTCCCCCCACCCCTCCCGGTTGTACGTTCCCACAGGCAGAATAGTGCGGCTCAATCGAATGACATGACTATTAGGCTTTCTGCTAGTGGCTTACGCTCTTAAAAATCTAACCTTTTCTCCTTCCATTATTGGTATGGCTTGATTGACAAACCTCCATCCCCAACGTCAAACAAGATTTACCAGCCAATCATCTGCCTATTAGATGACCAACTACAAAGGAACATGTTATGGAACTCCAGCCACTAGGGAGAGCCACTTTAGGGAGTAGGTATAGACGACCCTCTGTTAGCCAAGGAAGAAAGGAACACAGGCCATGTGCACTTTTGCTTAACAGCTGAGCTAGGAATTAGTACTATGAGCTTCTAGGCATAGTGCACATCACGATCCATACCAACCTTTTATTTCCACACCATAGGGCAGTATGTACATCTGCATATCCTACCACCGTGTCAGCCAGCTTCAAAATAGGCTGGCCCCATTTGAAGGGTGCACCAGTTTGATCATCCTCAGATGCTTATTGCTACTGTGCAATTTCCATTGAGCACTGGATTCTGAGGTGTTGAGGAGCAAGTCTGATTGAAGTCTTCCTAACCACTAGAGATGAGGGAGGTGCTTAAAAGCACTCCATTACATGTTCCAGAGCTGACATTACTGCTGTTACACATGATTCAGGACTTGCCTCCAGCTAATCATAATCCCAGCCTACACTTTTCTTGCAGTTTGGTGCAATGGTTAAGAGCAGCGGGACCAGGTTTGACTCCCCACTCCTCCACTTGAAGCCAGCTGGGTGACCTTGGGCCAGTCACAGCTTCCCAAGCTCTCAGCCCCACCCACCTCACAGAGTGTTTGTTGTGGGGATAACAACATACTTTGTAAACTGCTCTGAGTGGGTGTTAAATTGCCCTGAAGGACAGTATACAAAGTGAATGCTGTTGTTATTTCAGAGATTTCTGCTTGCTCTTGTTTTGGACACGTTCCCAGGCCCTGTTGCTCAAAGTTGTCAGCAAAAGCAATCTAGACAAAAATTGATCCAACTTCTAGGACATGGACAACAATCAGGTCAAACAACTTTTTTTACACATTAAACTTTTCTTGCTCAATGTATCACAGCTTCTTGTGAAAAAAGAGCAAAGATTTTTAATGTACAACATACCTCCAATATACAGTATGTTTAAAAGTCAACCTGGTATTGTAAATTGACCTCTCCTGTTGAAAAAAGAGAATTTCCTTTTCTTCCTAGTCTTAATGGTTAGAATGCTGAACAACCAGGTCTTCAACAGGGGATTATGGCCCAGCACTTCTTTTTTTGGAATTACTGGGCTATTAGCCATCCTAGCAGTGAAGCATGCCACTGAGAAAAACGATCAAATCATTAACACGCAAGCAGATTTTTTAAAAAAAGAAATCTCTTTATTAAAATATACTTAACAGCATCCTAATACAAGAAAAGAACTTCTAAGAGCGCCAATCTGATGATGTTACTCAAGAGAAGCACACAGTGAATAAATTTATAGGGGAAATGCCTCAACCATCTTCAACACACTGTGTTGTGCTAAAGTTATGCTAGCATAACAGTACACTGTGTCCCAGACAGTTACTTGCTGACACATTCATCTTGAGGAGGCTGAACTGTGTCTGAAAATGACTCCGGACCCAAAACACAAATCTGGCGAAAAATCTTCGAAGCCTCTGCTGAGCTATGATTTACAGAAACTACTAGTAAGACTCAGAAGTTCACTTCTTGGTAAGAATACGCCCTGTTAACAGGCAGCTTCCAATTCATTTTTTCTGGGGACTGAAGACTTGCCTAGTGGAGAAAAAGAAAAACGTTACTGCAGGCAGCTATTACCACTGCAAAAATTATGTACCAGTGGTTCTTAAACTGTCATCCATGGACCACAGTTCAGATGGAACCCGCAACCATGATGAAATTAAGAGAGCAATGCTTAAAAAGCTGGAGGGGGGCCTGCTGGTGCGGGGAGGGCGGAATACAAATAGAATAAAATAAAATTTCCATCACAAGTGAAGGGGTCACCCACTTCTAAACTTCATTTTCAAAATGGAAAAGCAGCTTGCCTTTACAAGTATGCAAAGATCCTCCTGGTTGGCCATGCACTGGCCCATGCATGCAATATGAGGAGAAATTCAGACCTAAGCTAGTTCAGAAAACTTTTTAAGATAAGAAAATTTGCTGACCCATTAAAAGACAGTGGTCATAGCGGTAGTCTTTCGCATCACAAAGTTTAAGAACCACTGGCATAATCAACAACTGCACATTTCACATCAAGAACAACCAACACACCAAGCCCTTCCCATCCTCCTTAGCCCACTATGACAGACAGGTCCAGTTCTGCCTCTCCCAATTAACAGCCAATGGGAGCTGATGGAATGTTAGGAGAGACTGGCTGTTGAGAGCCATTAAATTCAGTCAGAGAGAGAGAGCTGAGAGCTGTAAATCTGAAGAGACTATTTTAGTTTGTGAAGCAGCAGCCTGTGAGAGGGCTGGCTTCTGTGAAATATGTAGCCATTCACAGCAGGAATGGGCTGGGATCAACAGTTCATTTAATAAATACAACGTATCTCAATGCTGAATTCACTCCAGTAATGTTCAAGTTGTAAATACTTTGCCCCCCCTCAGTTCAAAACCTGTTGAGCGGAGGTCAACTACATGTCAGAGAAAATGACACACAAACAAAAGCTATTCCTGTCACATCCAGTATATACAATGAATTACATGGTGGCAGAATAAAAGGGGCAGAACTATTGAGTTCTTCGCTTCATAGCCTTTGACATTAGCTGGGTGAAGAAGGGTAAAAACAGGGAACTGGCTCCATAAGAAACAAGTTTCTATAAAAGCAGAATTGGGGGGGGATTGCAATTGCACGACACAAAGTCTGGGGATACCCTAAACAGATCTAAATATACAAGCATTCTTTGTGCACCCACAACATTTATTCAAACAGCAAAATTCTGGTTTTCTTGGCACAGAAGTGGCTTTTTCTTCCTGTGATGGTGGCCCGGGTCTAAATGCATTGAGGCTAGAATTTCATATTTTAAAACTGGAATGTTTTCCAGACCAGCTCGGTCAGAAAAGTTCAAGGCAGGCCCACTGCCTTTTAAAGCCTACTGATATCTTCTACAACTAGTTGCCTTCAGGCTTGGACATGCAGACTCTCTTGGGCCTGAAGAATGCAAACAATTTCTAACCAACTCAGAGAAAAATCATTCTGGCAACCACCAGAGGGAGCTCCTCCATTAGTCCATGGTTAAATTGCTAACAAGGGACCACGTGTACCACCCATACAATAGCCTCTTTTCCAGCAAATCACCAGTAATTGTTGGTCATTTACACAACATTTTTAGTATGATGTGGTTTAACATCTTCAGCTTTCAGGGCACTAATGGTTCCACTTCTGAGAGGGAACACAACGGCTGAGATTGACATTCACAAGACCAATCGATCCTCATTAATTTCACCCAACCCTTAAGACAACCAGCCAGTTGGACAGAGCCATTTGCTCATATTATTTACACAAAGAATTCGGAAATGGTAGAACAGATTTCCCTCTAAAGCAGCATCTATATTAATCAGGGGGCTTTGTTTGCCCGAAAAACAAGTGGAATGCATTATAGAATATAAAATTCATTTTGAAAAGGTTTTGTTTTAAAAAAGGACTAGAATTTCTTTTTTATAAGAACTGCAAAGATGCTTGAAAGTATGCGGAGAAGCATGCTAATTACGATTCCCACAGGCTGGGGATTCAGTGCTGTTCATACGTCTAATACACACTCTGCCCAAGGCTAGCACAAACCATAACAATGCAAATTGATAACAAATTATGCAGAACATATATACAGTTATGCAAAACTCAACTTTTCCTTTGCAGAGAAACCAGAGTGAACAGAATGTATGGTGTAGCTGAGTTTCTTTATCTCCATTTCACTCACATATTCCTCCCTTTATTAAAAAGAATACTGAAATTGTGCACTAGGGTTTGTGGGCTCGCCATGCCAATTTAGCCATTGGGAGTTATAGAAGTCTTTGGTTCTGAAAACCAGAAACTGCTGAATAGCATACCCAACTTGTCCTCAGCACAAACTGCTTTCATCCCAATGAATGGCAGACCACCTCCTGTAAATAGGAGAAGAAAAACGTAAGCTTCCTCAAAATGACGCACATGATGAAACAATATTGATTGTGCTCTGGCATGCAATTTACACACTCCAGGAAAGAAAACATGCAACTTAAAACATCTAAGTAAGTGGATGCTTTAATATTGTGAACAGCAATATTGGGTAAATAAAAGGGCCAGTGTTTTACTTTTTACAACTGAACAGATTTGGTGGGCAAAAATAAAGTACTAGCTACATCCAGTTTTGATATTTAAGGCTCAATTCTTTTTGGCTTCTTTTTGCCCACGGTCCCTTGTATTGATAAAGGGCACAATTATTAAACATTATTACTAATTTATGCAGAAGCAAGTGGATGTATTTTAAATATCTATTTTTAAGCCATCTTTTTTTCTTTGCAAAATTTTACATTAAAATTAACATTTGAAGAATTTCTTCAGTAAAAGTAAAAGTTTATGCAAGTTGCCATCACAGTTTATGTAAAAGAAATGCGCTATTAAAATCAGACATTTAGGTTACCTTTTGAGTTTTTCGGTGCATGTTAGCTTTAAGACATCCTGAATTCTCCTGCGATAATTTTCCTTTAAAAGGGGGGTTTTGGGCGATCTTTTCATCAAGCAAGACATTAAGCCCTGAAAGCTGACTCCAAACCGTTGCGGAAAATTGTTATTTACATTTTTAAAATAACAATCTACAAATACAACTTTTTTTGGCTTTTAAAAGTAGTTTCCCTCAATCATGCACTGCTATGAGCAGCTTGACAATAACAGAGGATTCTTTTTCACCCCCAAGCAGTTATTTCCCAGTGAATATCTGATTTTAAATTTCGCCAAAAGGAAAACTACAAAGAAGGCATTCTTCCTACAAAGCAGTTTGTTCTGCTATTCTGCCAGGTACAACTACTCTGGTGACCTGTGGTGATCAAGAATTTCCTCCAGGCAAACAGGCAGGGAAGTTTTAGGAAGGCTTTCCCCCTCCCCTCCCTTTTGAACAATGAATCACTAACATAGATATCATGTGTGAGCAGGCAGGTGGGTGATTGGTAAAACTGGATTATGCACTTTTCCCTATGGGCTGTGAACAACATGCCTGCAGAATAAACCACCACGTGTGTTTTGTTAATGGTTTGGAATCCGCCCCCCACAGAATGCCACTCTGAGAACAGGCAGCCACCTGAGGAGAGGGAGAACTGGGGTTGAAAGAAAAACTGCCTTTCCCCCCAATATTAAAGGCTTTGGGAGCATTCCCAAGGATCACACTATATACTGCACTTCTGGCTCAGGTATTTTGGCCTCTGTACAGAAAGCATCGTCTGCTAGGAATGGGGGCAAAAGTGTTGCCGTCACTTTGTTCATTTCCATTCGTTTGGAAAGTGCTGGGGCAGAAGCGGCTCCCCACAGACTGTGTGTGCAGGACTCAGCAAGCTGAAGAAAGTGCCAGCAGTTTGCCACTGTTCAGTTCAAGGAAACAGGGATGCACCTCCTTGAAGCGCAGTTTCAGAGGCAGCGGCTCAACTTCTAGGGGGTGAAAAACAATTTTTTTTTTGAAAAAGAGAATGAAAGTTTCTAAACTTTGGTAAAGATTTTAAAAGCTTCGGAACACATTTTAAAAACATCTTTGGATTTTAAATGGTTTTTTTTAAACAGACCATGAAATTTATCATTAATTTAAATTTATTGAAAGAAGAAAAATTACTTTTTTTTTTAACTCTTGACCAAAATTAAAAGAAAATGACAATTCACATTTACTTTGATTTAAAAAAGGACTAAACTTTATTGACAAACTGCTGCAAACATCTTGACAAATTTTAGCTACCTATTTAGGCAGGCTTACACATGTAGTACGCAAATTAATTAAATTTCCAAGAACAAAATGGGAGGACAGCGTACAAATCCAGGTAGGACTTTGATCTATGTACAAAATGAAGTTCGTTCTCTCCTTGCTGGTCTTTCCCCCCCCAGCTGCAATGTCCCTTTTTAAACATAATGCTCGTGCTGAAATACACTTGAACATGCCATTGGAATGGCCACGTTGACAGTTTTGCCAATTTTAAGCATGAGCTCTATTATAACTACAAACATGGTCAAGCGTTTAGCTCTTCATTTAAAAAAAGAAAAGGAAAAAAAGACACAATGCACAGCTACTGTTCATTTAATACTTCCTAATATCAAAACACTGGGCAGTTATAGAGCAATATAAAATTACAGAGCAGCTTGATGTCCATTTTCTCTTATATGTTCTTCACACAGAATTAAACTAAGAACAACTTTTTTTTTACCAGAAAACCTCCTCCACTACCATCTCAGCTAGATTTCAAAACCCACAAGGGAAATGTCATCATTACAAACCTAATCTTTTTTTTTTTTTAGTTAAACTGATTGAAAGCAACAACAAAAATTACTGTTTAATTTGTTAAGAAGGCTCTTCTATATTAACATTTAAACTTAAGATTAATCAAGCAATCTGCTTTTAAGGGCAAAGTTTTGACGCGAGCTTGCTTTTAAACTGCGGCAGTCACTATTATTACATTATGTTTTTAATTCATAAAAACAACCCTGAATTTTGAAATGTAGCCTACTTTGGGGGTTCTGTAACTACAGCTTTTATGGGTTGCCTCAAAAATAAACAACAGCAAAATACTTAAAGATTAACAGACTTTAGTTTAATAACTGCTAAGCAAGCATGTCACTTTGGAAACTAACATTTTAACTCAACTTTTTAAAAGGTACAGTTGTGTGTATATATCTAAACAGAGAAAGAAAAGCAATCTACACACTTAAAAATTGAATTCGGTCTTCTATATCTAACTCATTTTAAAATACTACATACAGAAGCTAGAATGCAGGGCCAGTGGTAGGGGGGATGGAGGTGGGAGAAAAAGGGAGTCAGAGTAAAATCAGGGAGACAATTACTTGTCTGTTGTAGGTAAAGCAACAGGAATCCTGGGAGATACAAGAATCAGAAACAACTGTTTGCTCATATGTGATATTTCCCCCTCATGAATGCTTTAATAGCGGCCATATGGGTGCTCTCTGTATGCTCCCTTCACTGGCCTAGCCGGAGGGGCCTTGAGTGAAGGCCTAGTTCCATTCCAATCATCTTGACCTGCAGAAGGGAAAACAGTATCTTAATATGCTGGGCGCAGACAAAAAGGCAGCTTACACAATCCCGCGGTTAGTAGATCTCCCTGAAAAGGCTTGAGGCAGGACTTCCAGAGTACCACAAAACTGTGTATATTTGGGGTGTCAGATGCACCAATTCAGCACCAAGGGGCTGTGGCCAATTACCAAGAGTCCTGTCAACTACTGGAATAGCAGGCAGTCATGTGGCACAATCCTGACCTGTCCAGAGGTTGTTACATGCACAGTTCATAGTTCTTAATGCTGTTTCCTTTTGAAAGCGCTGCTTTTTCCTTTGAACAGCCAGAAGCTTCGACAGCAGGATTTCGCTGCCTGCTTTCATGCTCCATCGCCATTAACGTTTAGCTGCTCTGAGAAACTGCACATATTCAAAAGAGACGACGCAATCCTCAGAGGGGGAAGCAATTGTTCTTCACAAACATAATACCTGACATAACAAACAGATCTGAAGTAACAGTTTGGGGAAAACTGAGTATACATGAAGCTCCTTTCAAGACAAAAGGAAATTGGTTCTGTTGATTTCCATCCTCTTCTGACTAGCTAAAGCCTTGAAGAAATAGGCTTTCAATTCAGCCTGGTGGTTCCCTATAGGTAACCAATTTCAGCAAAATAAATGTGCCGAGCCCCCACAGGCACACTAGTTGTGCTATGAACCATACAATATTGTTCCCTGCAGCGTCCCATACAATTTATTTTTCTCATTTCGTCTGCAAGAAAGCAGACACCAAAGAAAATTGCTGTGACTGAACTAATTAACAGCAGTAATGTCATGCCTAGCGTACCAGGGTTTTGTTCAGTGCAACCTAGACAGCAAAACTAGAAGAGTCACAGTAATTCTGAAGGGGCATAAAAGCTGCACCCAGCGCTACCCAAAGGGAGTGGCGAGGGGTACTGTGATGAACAAACAAGATGTTTGGCACAGACTTCCATTTCTGCACCCTTCTGAGATGATCTGGGGCCCTCTGGATGTACAACTTTATCTATTAACATTTATCAGAGAATACTTATTCTATGCTGGTGTTACAGGTTTGTAAATTTCATAACTGCACTTTTTTGTGGCATCTAGTTGCAGCCAACTTATGGTGACCCTGTAGGGTTTTCAAGGCAAGAGACATTCAGAGGTGGTTTACCACCGTCTGTCTCTGTGTAGCAACGCTGGCCTTCCTTGGTGGTTGCCCATCCAAATACGGATCAAGGCTAACCCTATTAGCTTCTGAGATCTGACAATATTGGGCTACTTGCACTGTGCCAATGCAGAATTCAGCATTCTGAGAAACAGCTTACAAATGCAAAAGCACAAGTTTCTAGCACTTTAGATTCTGGGATGGGCTGCAACCCTCCTCAGAAGGGCCTCCCTAGAGCTTTAAGTTCCTTGTAACAGCTTCTTCCCCTCACCGTAATTAGTAGAATTATACAATTCTGCATAAATTATACACGTGTAACAAGCAGCTTTTCTTGGTGCAGAAATCAGTCAAATGATAATTTAAGACAAATGCCACTTATACTTTGAATTTCCAAAGCAATTCTAAAACCTGTATCAATGGCAGTCTTCTACAGTCAGAATATTCCTAATACTACCTCTGAAAGCGGCAGACAAGAGCAACAGAAAGTGAGATACTCCTATGTGCAGGCCGGTTCTCAATTGGAGAAACAGCAGCCCCCCAGCCATTCTCTAAAAGTTTAGATCATGGCATGCTGTCTTTTGAACTGGTGTTAGAAAATAACCAGATGTTAGTACAGACACAGAGCTGAACAATTTCCTGCCTCTGCCAGAGCCACAAAGTATGCAGACATACCATATGCTTCATAGGACTCTTGTGCCTCACCATGTCCATAGTCATAATATTCAGTTTCCCTACAAGAAAAAGATGGAACACCATTACTGCTTGAGGCAGTGATAGTGGTTTCTTTTCCAAACACTTGTGCCACTGCTATTTAGTGTGCCCACCCCCCGAGGGGCAGTTGTGTGCCCCAATATCCCAGCTAGGGATTTCCTAGTCCTGGACATCATGCTTCCTTCCTTGTGTATGTAATCGGTACATATGAGGGGTCCTTGGCCAACTTCTATAGCCCAAGAGTGGACAAAGAAGAAGCTTGTAACAATGGTACCGTAAGGAAGATAAAACAAAACTCCAGTGGCACTTTAGAGACTAACAACATTTATTCCAATGTGGATTTTTTGTGACTCACAACCCACTTCATCAAATAGGCATGTGAAGGGAAAATTACACATACTGGGAAAGGTTATGGGGAAAGTTGATGGTGGCTAGAGAAGTCAAGACTTGGTGTGGATTACACCATGAGTCTCTGAAGTGCAAATCTCAGTGCAAGGAGGAAAGGGAGGAGCTGATGTAGAAAGGCTAGGCATAAATCCCATCAGGAAGAGAGATACTAGCTCAGTGGAGCAGATGGAGCCCAGCGTCAGCCCAATGACAATGACATCTCTCTGCTAAGGCTTTCAAGTAGCTCTCCAAGCACCATTTGCTGCTGCCCTCTCTGGACCAGGGAAAAAAAGACACTGTTGCCATACCCACCATCAAGGCACACACAACCCTGCAGCAGAGGCAAGCAGAAGCCAAAATGCTCTGTGTGTCTCAAATATTTGCCCAATGGGGCACTTACTGTTGACCCTGGCTGTAGTAGCCTTCATACCCTTCGTAGCTTTGCTCCGCGTAAGCATCGTCATAGCCCTGAAATGGACAAAGAGGTGAGGAAGTCATTAGCCTGAAAAGGTAACAGCTAAGATGAATACAATCAAAAAGGACAAGCCATCTCAATTATATAATACAAGTCAAGAAACTGGCAGGAGCGGGGGGGGGGGGGGGATGTTGCCCCAATCTAACTTGCATGTAGATGACTGTCCCAGCAATAACTTTAATACTTCACACTTAAAAAAAAAACAATATAAGGCAACACCATGTATGAATGTAGTAAATGTGTATTGTACACTTCTCAGAAGCATGGTAGGGGGAAATGATTCCACTGGTGCCAGAAAATCAAAGACTTTCCTGCATCCATTAAATCTTTTTTTTGTACGTGTGTTATTATGGGATGTAGCCTTGTTTCTTCTGCTCTTCTCTCCCTTGCTTTAGTTTAGCGCTGCTGGCATTGCAACAGGTAAGCCCAAGAACCAGTTGTGGGTTATACTGCGTAAAGTGCAGTGTTTTTTATGGGATTTCTCAATCAAATGAAGTCCTGCCAAGTTGTCTGATGGTTTGTGTGTCACTCAGAGTGTTCGATCAAGTAAACTGTTCACAAGCTTGAGTTCTGAAAGTTTTAAAGTTGCTTACATAATCTTCGTACGCCTCTGGTGCAGGAGGGGGAGGAAGAGGTATTCTTTGAATGCCTGCTGCACGAGCTCTTGGGGTAGGGGCACCTCTCACTGCTGGAAGAGGAGGAACCCCACGAGCGACACCCGCTCCTCTTGCAATGGCTCCCCTCACTGGGGCTCCTCGTACCAGGGCTCCACGTGGAGGTGGTGGTGGAGGTCCCACGCCACGTCCCCTACAAGAGGAGGGGAGAGTCTTCAGGCACACAAATCTGCACACAACGATGCTATAACACTGGCTATGTTTGATCAGAAAGCTTCTGCCTAACTGAGAGGTTTAATCAACAGCAATCACTAGCACAATTCACACTGACCAAGCTTGCTCTATGAAGGACTGAAGCACAGTTAAAAAGGCTCAAACAGGAAACTCAGAATAAGCAGCAAAGATTAGGTACCAGCCAGGATCACTTCATATGGAAGTGGGCCAAAGTGGAACAGCAATGGATGCAGACTTCTCAGAACAGATATGGGTAAAATAATGAACTTTATTACTTTTGATTTTATTCCAGCTACGTATGGGAGAGTCAGGCCATTTCTGCCAAAGCAGTGTCATTCTGAGCCCAGCCCAAGGCCCAAATTCTATAATCAGAGCGAAGTCTGCTTCCACAATTCAAGTTTTTTAAAAAAAACTAAGCACTAAAAGAAGCAGAACAAGGGGGAAGGCATGAATGCAATGCTTGGAAGGTAGACAAGCTGCTTAGCACAGTGGTTAAATTGTTTGGCAGCGAATCAGTACTCTACTGGTTCAAATCCCACTACTGCCATGAGCTCAATAGGTGGCCTTGAGTAAGCCACTCCTCTCAGCCCCAGCTCCCCAGCTGTATTGTGGGGATAATAATAACACCAACTTGTTCACTGCTCTGGGTGAAGCACTAATCTGTCTAGAAGAGCGGTATATGAGTGCAGTTATTATTATGAGAGATTATGAACCCATTAGCACAGAGCACTTAAACCTCCACCCCTCTGGCCATTGGAAACCACGGGCTGGATCCAGATCAATGTTTCCAACTGTGGAATAGGGGGCCCAGAAGAACAGCATGAGGGGAGGATCTGAAGTGGGAAGGAGGAAATCAGTGCAAACTGCCGACTTAGTCTGGATCAAACCTTGTGCCTGACATCCTCTGGTTCTGAGAAGCTTGAAAACATGATGCAGATATTCAAGCTCCTCTCTAAAATAACGAGAACAAGTTTCTTAAATGAAAGGCAAAATTCCGAGGGCCAGATTCTGTACTTTCATATGATTATGAGAATGACTGAAGCTGACCTGTATTTAATGAGAGGCCAGGATGGACAGCAGCATCCTGATTTCCCCCACCACAGGTAGCCAGTTGCATTACAAGGGGGATGTGGCCCTTTAGAGCAAAAATAAATCAAGACTCAAAGCCCATCACCTACACAAGGGAATATAATGAAGTGTCTTTTCTATTACTTCATCATTTCATTAAGGCTGCTCAACTCCACATGCAAAATTTTAAGTCTGTACTCTTTCCTCACCTCTTCAAGATATCAGCAGCACACATGTAATGCTTAGTGCTGGCTTCTGCCCTCTTATTTCCAACAGGACTTGTATTTGTTTACCTTGGAACTGGGGGAGGTGGAGGCACAGCTCCCCTTCCTCGCACAGGAAGCCCTCGGCCACGTGTTGGTTCTGGTACTCCATTAAGATAGGACAGCTCCAAAAACTGTTCCTGGCAGATGTCATCCATCATATCCTACGAAACAAAGAGGGAATTCACTTCTAGGCAATGCGTACTCCTTGCTCTCATTTGAAGCAGTGCTTTGGTCTGCTAACTACAGATGCTGCTTGCCAATACCCAAGGGGATGGGGGTGGACCAAGAAGAGTGCTATATACAGGAGCTGCCCAAGACACAATAGCTACCACAGAACAATTTTTTAGCCTTTCAGAGCAAGCAAACTCCCCGCTAATCAAAGCTTCTGGCTCCCTTGAGAGTGCAAACTTACTTTTCCTACTCACTGAAGACAGGAGCTCACTTCAGTCCAAAGACAAACACCACCAGTCAACCCAAGTCGCCTGTCTGTCTCTGCTCCACACATTTTGCTCTCCCCAGGGGGTGCCGCAGCAGGCACAATGTTCCAGCAACAGAGGAGCAAGCATTCACTCCCTCCCCACACTGTGAGAGAATACAGCAGGGAGATTCTTCAGAGCTGAAATGGCAATGCTGCTGAGGCAGGAAAACTGTCAAGGGGCTTTAGCTGACCAAAAGGCACAGGTGGCTTTACAAGCAAGGGCCTCAAGTGAAGGGACTGCTTTTGCAAGCATTACTACATAACATTTTAATTAAAACATGTACCATTTTAAACTAAACACACACACACACACACACAAAGAAGTCCACTAAGGTTCAAAAGCTTTAAAAGCCTGTGCAAACACATTCTTCTGAGGGCCTCCATGCACCAGACAGGTGCAGGCATGGAGTTCCCATTCTTTCTGCCACATAGCAGTGGGTGCACCTTGGAGACAACTCCCCATACACATGCTCAGCAAGACTACAGTAATTAAAGTAACCTTCCTGCCAATATAGATTTCACATACATATGCATTAACATGCACATACAATTGGGAAATTTAGTCTGAATCCAACCCAATGGCAGAATGGACCACTCCTAGGGTATTGGGGACCCTGAGGAATGACATGGGGGGGGGTCTGTAGTGGAAACGGTGAATTGGTGGGAACTGCCCATTCAGTTTAAAGCCAACCCATTATCAGCATCACCAGAGTCCACCTCAAAACTGTCAGACCGTGGACCTAACAGCTCTCAAAACAGGGCAAAGCTTGGTTGCTCTCTTTTCCAAAAGGAAGACTGACTGTGCAAGTTCTCATTCAGCACATTCAGTAAACCCAGAAATCTTCAGTTAGAATAGGTATTCAGCAAGACTTGACTATTGAAATGCACTATACATAGGTCTCCTAAGTTAACTAGGAGACTCCAATTGGTGCAAAATACTGCAGCTCGACTGTTATTAGGAGTGAGCAGGATCATGTACATCACTCCTATTCTGCAATCACTTCATTGGCTACCTATCAGTTACCGTACTCAGTTCAAGGTATTGGTTATCACATACAAAGCTCTTCACGGCCTTGGTCCCGCCTACCTACGGGACAGCCTCCCTCCATGGCAGCTTTGCTCATCCAAACAGGGTCTCCTGCAGGTGTCACCCTGCACACGGGTGAAATCAACAGCAGCCCATACACGGGCTTTCTCTGTGGTGGCTCCTACCCTGTGGAATGGCCTGCCTGAGGAGGTCAGGAGAGCCCCCATTCTCCTGGCTCTGTTTGCACTCTCCTTGGCAAACGATGTAAAACTGAATTATTAAAAAAGGCTTTTTACTCAGATAGGGCTGTATTTTTTTTAAAAAAAATTCCAATAGAGCTGTATTATAGGGAGGGAATCTCAGACACTTCACTAATAAATTAGGGACCACAGACTTCACCACTACGTTGCCTTACGCTGCTCTAAATATGTGCTCCTATGAGCTACCTGTGCTTCATGTTGTCCAATGTCAGTCCTAGAATTGCTTACGTTCTGTTTTGGCATTTCTTCAATTTTGTATTGGATTCTTGCTAATGCTATGTCTTTGTAAACTTGTATTTATTTACCCTATGGCATTGTTATGGAAATGTCCTTGATATTGACTGTACTAATCTCACACGGTGTAATCCACCTAGAGTCTCGGTGAGAAAGGCAGATGATGAGTGACATAAATAAAATAAATAATCTGGGGAAGCCAGGTACTGAAACTGGTTCAGAATCTTTCAGGTAACCACTGTTAGGTAACTCTTCAAACAATGTGTATTTGCACTGTTTGTGTGTGTGCGCATGTGTGTAGTTATCATCAACTTGCAGCCAACTTACGGTGACTCCCACTGAACAGAGGTAGTTTGCCATTGTCTGCCTCTGCATAGGAACCCTAGTCTCCCTTGGTGGTCTTCCAACCAATTACTAACCTAGGCCAACCTTGCTTAACTTTCAAGATCTGATAACACTGAGCTAGCCTGGGCTATCCAGGAACAGCAAACCTGCACTAGCCAACTGTAATTCTGAAGGCTTCTTTCCAATCCTCATCAGTGGCGAATTTATTTATTTTTCTTTAACATTTATACATCAGCCACACTTTTACCAAAAGTATCCAAGACTGCCAACATGAATTCAAAAATTAAAAATATGTACGCTGAGACTGTGCTCAGACACAATAAAATCATGGCTTGCTTTAACCAGTTTATTGCAAACTCTGGTTAGTTTAGCAGGTGTCCGTAAACCAGTTTGTAAATGAACCACAGTTTGCTGCTTGCCTCCTTTCTCAAATCATACCAAACCCCCTATATTCTATTCCGTCCTCATAATGACTGGCTACTGACCGAGTGTTACTACGTATGCATAATGGGAAAGAGTCCAGTAGCACCTTTAAGACTAACCAACTTTACTGTAGCGTAAGCTTTCGAGAACCAGTTTTCGTCGTCGGATGTATGCATATAACTCACTATTGGCTCAAGATTTGGGGGGGATTCTTGGCAAAGCTGCCTACCAGCCACAGTCCAGCTTTGCTTGCTTTCAGTCTTCCCTCTTCTTGTCTAGCCATCTCACTGCATTCCCTAAACCTTTTCCTTGTTTGAAAAATAAGATCTCATGCTCCAGTAACGGTTAGGTTTTTGGCGCGCAAGATTACACAGGTTCTATGAGAACCCTTTATAGTTATGGCTACACGATTAGTACACAAACATACATTCCCAGAGTCTAGACAGAGCAGCTAGAGCTGACAGTTGGAAGCTCCCAGGTCGCTTCTAACTAGAAGATGCCTATTAGAGAGATAAGGGGAGAGGCCCTTTCCTGGGCCTGGACAGCAATAATTCCAAGAGGAGAAAACATGGTTAATATGGCTAGAGGGGAGAGTACAACAGGTTAGCATTAAGGCATTATAACATACTGTGGCATCATTGATACAACAAACAAACATGGCATGGCTATACACAGACATAACACTACCTGGGCATTAAAGTATAACGTGCTAGAGATGTGCACATACACAATTTGGTAAATCCAACTTTTTTTACCGAATCTGAGAAAAAATTCAGAATTCCTTGAATTCCAAAACTTATGCCAGAGAAAGCCCAACATAACCAAAGCACAGGAATGCAATCCCCCCAGAACCCAAGTGTAGGAAGGGGACCAGCACCACAACAGAGAATCACATCTATTCCACCCAAACCAGTATCCCTTGCTTCAGTTTGGGTTGGGTGGAATTGATGCGACTCTCTGATGTGGTGCTGGTCCCATTCCTTCATTTGGGTTTGGGGTGGAATTCCATTCCTGTGCTTCACTTTGGTTCTGTTGGGTTTTCTTTGGGATGAGCTCAGCTTGTTTTGGGGAGTGTGCCGTGGCCGTGGCAGCCTTGTCCCAGTGTTTTTCTACAACGGGAGTCAGCTTTGACTGTTCTGGAGGCACTTTGTTCAGGGGCTCATAGAACTGGCCTCCAGGGTCCAATCTTGGAGAGTCTTTACAGGACAGTCAGGAGTAAGTCCCCTGAAACTTTGGTGGAGTTTGCATGAAAAATGACACCCCCAGATATTTTCCTAATAGGGAATAATGGAGAATGGGTGGGAGCACCTTCTCTGGGGGCCCATAAAATTAGCGTCTGGGGTTTAATCTTCATAATACTTGGGTGGTCTTTAGGAGACAGTCAGGAGTAGGTTCCTACCAAATTTGGTGAAGTTTGGTTGATAAAATGACCACTCCAGCCCACCAGATAGCTCCCAGAGTGATTTTGTCATAGAAAATAGGCAAATTTTACCTTTTTTTTTTTTTTTGAAAAATTGGTAAAAGTTCAGGATACCTGATTTTTTATTTGGAATACCCAGATTTTACTGAATCAGTAAAATCAGAATTCATAACTGAACTGCACACTTCAATAAAGCACACCTGATCTTTGGGGAGAGCATTGGGATGGTGATAAAACAACTGAGGACAGGCTCGTCAAAATAAAACCAAGCCACCAGCAATATCCCCGTATTTTCTGGATTGTAGCCTAGTTTATTAGCCCTCACTCAAAACACTTCATCAGAACCTCTACTCCCACTTGAGAGATGAAAATGAGGGGAAACTGGATGCCATCAGTATACAGTTTCATGCACATACTGAATATGACTGGAAGCAGCATATGGCAAATGAATATTCTAAATAAGCCTCGTACCCTCATCTGGCTAATACTATTCCAGGGAACATACAATAGCATAGTCTCTTTTGCTTCACAGTCAGTATGCATGTGACTGAACTTGCTTGAAAGAAGCGCATCTTTTCAGATGGCTTGGAAAGAGGGTTACGTACCGGAACAAGGAACTTCTTGACCTCTTCCATGGCATGGGCCATTAAAGCATAGGCCTCACAAGGTGGCCCAAAAACTTCAATGAAGACATGCAGGTCCATATTTAAGTGAGCATACTTTGGATCACCTCCTTTGCGCAGTTCCTCCTCCTGAAACACATATATTATGGCAAGAGCTTTTTTTTAAAGGCACCACCTTGTTTCACATGATTGTTAGAGACTGTCAGATTAGAAATAGCAATTATCAGTCTTTCAGAATTTCTAACTGGTCAAGCAGGCACAGAAATACAAGACTTTGCACTAGTTAAAAGAACTGAACTTTAAAACATGACTTGGATTATGTTTCTCAAATGCAGAAACCCTTTATTTAGCTTTCTTTCCTTCTGTCTTGAAGGTTCAAAGAAAATTTTATTTTTACTGTGAAACAATTCCAATTTTCAGATGGATACAATGACTTGTCCAAGGACACCCAGAAGTCCACAGCTGCCCTACGATCTGAAGCTGTTGACTACTTAAAAGATGTAAAAAGTCCAGAACTTTTGAAGCCATGGGAGAAAAGGTTTTCTTCTCCTCAAAAAACAAGTGAAGCTTTTGGAAAAACTGAAATATGTAATATTTATTTACCTTTCAAACCTATCATCTTACTGATTCAATAACAAAAATGTTTTATTTATAACTTAGCACATAAACTAGTACCAGTTGGAATATTTATGTAATTTAAGAATATACATGTCTTAAATTTTCTATAATAAAAATTTCCAATTTTTAAATTTTTGCCATCTGAGAAACAGACAGCGAATTTTGAAGTAAACAAAACAAAATATATTGTTTGGACAGAAACTCTCATAGTAGTCTCATTACGTAGGGCTATCAGCATATTGAGGTAACAAGCTAAATTTATAGCATTAAAAACAAATCACAGAATCATAGGGTTGGAAGGGACCTCCAGTGTCATCTAGTCCAACCCCCTGCACAGTGCAGGAAATTCACAACTACGTCCCCTCCCACACCCCTAGTGACGCCTGTTCCATGCCCGGAAGATGATAAAACACCATCAGGATCCCTAGCCAAACTAGCCTGGGGAAAATTGCTTCCTGACCCCAAAGTGGCGATCGGCATTACCCTGGGCGTGTAAAAAAGGGCCACAAGAACTAAGCATTGATGTAACCCTTCCTGCCCTCCCTCTCATGATCTGCCTTGGTTCACAGAATCAGCATTGCTGTCAGATAGCCATCTAGTCTCTGCTTAAAAACCTCCAAAGAAAGCCCACCACCTCCCGAGGAAGCCTGTTTGATTGAGGGACTGCTCTAACTTTCAGGAAGTTCTTCCTAATGCTTAGCCGAAAACTCTTTTAATTTAATCTCAACCCGTTGGTTCTGGTCCAAGTTTCTGGGGCAATGGAAAACAATTCCATGCCACCCTCTATATGACAGCCCTTCAAATACTTAGATGGTTATCGTATCACCTCTCAGTCATCTCCTCATTAAACACATTATAGCATATTAAGGTGAAGCAGCAAGAATTCAACAGAGAGACAGCTCTGCAAAGTCTCTGATTCATGGGTGTTTCTCACAGTGGACAAACATCAGTCCTTGATGTTATGGACTGGAACCTACGATTCTGTTCTAACAGCAGAACCTTCCTGCAGTGCAACGCAGAACAGAGTAACAGGATCCAATCTTTGTTGAGATAATAAACAGGAGTTTTGCAAACTACTGTATGAAGCCTTTACTAGCTTTTTTTCTCTGAGAAGGAAAACAATGAATTTTTCACTATGCCATGGGACAATGTACTTGAAAAACCACGTGCCATCTGTAAAATGGGAGATAAAGGTGATTATAACCCTCAGTGCAGGTTCGTGTGTGTGTGTGTGTGCCCACAAAAGGAGTTACCAGTCAAGCCC
Organism: Eublepharis macularius; assembly: GCF_028583425.1. Lineage (NCBI taxonomy): Eukaryota > Metazoa > Chordata > Lepidosauria > Squamata > Eublepharidae > Eublepharis > Eublepharis macularius. The sequence goes on along the minus strand of NC_072804.1, from coordinate 36,924,189 downwards.
AGCAGCCTTACCTTTGCCTTGTCTCTCATGGACCCCTTTCCAAGAACAGAGATCTTTGCTCCAGTTTCTTCCTGCAGTCGCTTGATGGTGTTTCCTTGGGGTCCCAGTATCTTCCCAACGAAGTTAAACTAATGAAGGGTATACACAGAGGTTTATTTTTCTACTTTCAAGACTTGCAAATAGAATCAATGAGATAACTAATGGGCAATGACAACTTACAGCAATTATAACCTTAAACCAAGCTCATTTGAACCTTCTGGGAAAAAAAAACATGGCTGATCATTCAGGATTTGGGTAAAAATATGTGTGTGGCCTGGAAAAACTGAATGAAAATACTACCCATTTGTTTCATTATTACACTACAGAAAATCTTATCTCAGCCTTGACAGACAAACAAAGAACTAAAGAACTAAGTCTTTGCCAGAAATCAAAGTTCTCAAGCATGCAACACATTTTGCAAATCTATCCTGAGACATGCTACAAATGTAGAACGGAGATAGAGGAGAAATGCTCTGGAAAAATTTCTCAGCATCAATTGGCACAAGATGAAAGCTGACTCTCAGAACTTGACACAAGCATCCTTTTCAAAACCTCTTGAGAGCTTTACCTTGGGATACTGCTTGACTGGTATCAGAACTCGTTCCTTCAGCTTCATGTTCTTGTGGGAAAACAAGTCCAAATAGGTCTCTTCCTCATCCTTCTTTGGCTCATCTTTCTGAATTTTGTCAATTTCTGAACAAGACAAAATGTACATCGGTTGAGACACCATTTCAAATTATTCTTCCAAAGATAAGGCCTATGCACCATGTTTGCAAGTGAGAGTAGTATCTAGATGGTGCCAAGCAGCAGCCTGTTTAGGCTCCCCCAGCCACCATTTTTATTTATTTATTTATTTATTTATTTATTTATTTATTTATTTATTTATTTATTTATTTATTTATTTATTTATTTATTTACATTGCTTATACCCTGCCTTTCTCATCAAGACTCAAGGCGGATTACACAGTGTGAGTCAGTACTCTCAATTTCAAAAAATATTTCAATGTAACCAGGTATATAAATGCAAAGTCACCAAGATTTAAAACTAGCAAAAAACCAATAAAGAGTTGAAGAAATGCTCAAACAGAGCATAAGCATTCCTAAGAATGATATATTGAACATAGAAACTATTCAGTAGGATCACACTTACAGCAACAGACAGTACATAGTAGTAAAGTCTATAGCCCATCCATTTACCTATGCATTTCTTTGAGGTCACTTTCGTACTGTACAGCCCTCCAATCTGAGTAAAAAGCCCTCCTGAATAATTTGGTCTTGCATCATTTGCAGAAAGTCAGGAGAGTAGGAGCATGCCTGACCTTTTCAAGTAGGCTGTTCCATCAGGTGGTGGCCACTAGAGAAGGTCCATCCAAGCCTCATGAAAAATTACCCTCCACATAGCTTTTACAGCAATCATACAAAATAGGTCCACAAAAGTTAACACTACCTCCCCCCACACACCTTCCACTAACCCATGGTCATTTGTGGCCTAAAAGGGCAGAGAACCAATCTTTTGTTAAAATTTGGTTCCAATTCTCATTCATCACAGGCAAGCAAAAATTGTATACAAGGAATATGGATGCTAAAAAGGGTTGTAATGATTACTAATGAGGGAGACGGTTCTGGTGGATGTCCTTCACCTGAATGTAGACAATGGCTGTGCTTCTTTGTCCCCCGTCCCCCCCACCCCGGATTTATCTGCAGTCTTTGATACAGTAAAGCATGCCATCCTCTTGAGGTGTTTGGAGGCAGAAGTGGGTTTCGAGGATGTGCCTTGGACTGGATTACATCATTCCTTAATTAATGGTTTAAAGCATTCCTCTGGGAATGGACTCGAAGGGTTGCTGTGAGAGACCAGCTATCTTCAGGGTGGAAATTATCTTTCAGGGTTTCACAGGGCCCAATCTTTTCGCCCACATTATTCAACCTCTATATAAAATATTCAGGATAAATAATTTGTAACCATGGAATTGGATGTCACAAATATGCGAATGACATCCAGCTCTATATATTGCTATCTGAATCCCATGGTGATGTTGGAGAGCTTTTGAATCACTGCATGAAAGCTGTGGTCAAATGACGGAAGGCAAATAAATTGAAACTGAACCCAGACAGGATGGAAGCGATACTGGTTAGGAAGCCAGAGATTTTGAAGGATATTGTACTACTCCCTACTTTTGAAGGATTTCAGTTGACTCTTGCAGACTTGGTTAAGAGTATAGGAGTTATACTAGATCCAGCACTGCTGCTAGAGAAGCAAGTTAATGCAGCTGCAATAAAAAGCCTTCTTCTCACTCAGTCTAGCTGGGAAGATGGCCCATTATCTTGACAAGGATGATATGGTTACCTGAATCCACACCATGGTAACACTAAGACTCAACTACTGTAATGCACTCTACATAGTTCTCTCCTCATATTAACTCCAAGACTCAAGTTGGTGAAGAACACTGCAGCTCAGTTGTTATTAAGAGCTAGGCGGAGCATGCATATTACTTCTGTTCATTCCGTTGGTTTTCCATCAGTTACCGGGCTCAATTCAAAGTACTGGCCCATCATGACTTTGGTCTCTCATATCTGCAGGACCACCACTCTTCCAATGCTCAGTCATGGCAGCTTTGCTCATCTGAAAAGAGAATTCTACGGATGCCTCCCTGAAAACAGGAAAAATCAACTGCCCATATATGCACATCCTCTGTTACAGCCCTCTCTTTATGGAACAAACTGCCTAATAAACTTATGAGGGCTCCAGATTGTAAGTGGTTACACTTGCCCTCATGATATTAAGAAGGCTTATGAATATGGCAGTATCATAAGCCCCTCTCCTTGTGTTTAAAACACAGACAAGCTGCCTAGCTAGGCAGGAGATGGAAAAGTACTGGAATGAGAGAGGTGAATAAGTAGGGGTGTGCAACCCAAAAAGATTTGGTTCTCCCAAATTGGAAATCCAAAGCGCACACCCCTAGAAGTAAGACTAACTCAGCCCCACCCACCGGAATTGTGCATAACCATAGAACAATGGAGGTCTCCAGAAGTACTTGAATGAATCCATTCACACACCCTGCCAATCCTACCCTTACCCACTCTCCTAGTAGAGCCTCACCCATCCAGCCATTGTGGGTCATCAAATAATCTTTTTACACCTATAGTTTCTCTCATGAAAACCTAATTAAACCTTTCTCGTCCCAAACCTTCGCAATCCTTTGTCCCACCCTGGGAACAACCAATAAAGCATAGCTTTTAGGGCAGACTCTCAGTCCTGCTGCAGAGCATGTTTCACAGTATATCTGACTGTCCTGCCATGTGCTCAAGTTTGTGTGTGCTCTAGACCTTCCACACCCTCAGACAACATGTCTGAACCGCTCTCCCTCTTCTTGTCACTGAAGCTGCTCTCCCTTGGACACCCTCTATCTTCTGTACTTGGTAACTATAAACCCAACTCTGTAACTCTAACTTTCCTCCCTGTTTTTCTAGTTAGCTTTCTGTGTGTGTGCTGTGTGCTTTGTATGCAAGTGATCTGTAGTATTTGAAATAAAACCTCCCTTTTAATTGACCATCTACCTGCTTATTGAAAGAGTTCTCTAAAGGAAGGGATCCTCATATACACAGGTATAAATGATCCCAGTTATCCCCCTCTCGCTACCTTCTCCTTGCTGCGAATTCCTCCCAACTTGCAAGGAGACCTGCTCTTTGGGTAACACACTCTCCTGGCTTTCCGCAAACTGTGCAAAACTGAATTATTCAGGAGGGCTGTAATGTACGGAAATGGTTTAAAAAGATGCACTGGTAAAGCGAGAACTATAGATCATACTTCTGTATCTGTCTGTTGCTGCATGTTCCTACTGAGTAATTTCTGCACTCTTTAATATGTCATGTTTGATTATTTGTGCTTGTTCCAGCTCTATTAGATTTCTAATTGTTTTCAAATTTATGCAAATTTTGCATTTGCATACCCTATTGCATTGTTTATTTAATATCCCAGCTGTTGCGCATACTGACTTACACTGTGTAATCTGCCTTGGGTCTCCAAGATCCCCATCTCTGTACCCTCCCATCAATGTTAATGGCTATTTTAAAAAAGGAAATCTCTACTATGAGACCTTAAAATTCTGACCTGTATTGTTGCACCTTTTTTTTTCCAGCATGGCAATTTTATTACAGAATAACCCCTTTTGGCTGTGCATTAAACAACAGAAGTCATGTGCCTATATTAAAAGCAAACCTAAAGAAAGAATTGGCAAACTTGCAGTTTTTAATTGACATGGTTGGACTTACTGGATTCTCAAGGCTTTCCTCATAGAGGTCTGTACAAAATGCCAAAATGCAAGATACCAGCAAAGCAAACATATTGAGCTGCAGTGTGATGCTTTCGAGGGTACTCTCCTTCTTGCATGTAAGCTACAGAAGCTCTAACAGAGAGCTTTGGTGGTGGTGGAGAGTCCCCTCAAGTCATAGCTGACATGGTGACCCCTGCAGGGGCGGGGGTTCATGGCAAGTGACTAACAGAAGTGGTTTGCCATTGCCCACTTCTGCAACTTTGGTTTTGTTGGAAGCCTCCTAACCAATTACTATCCAAGGTCAACCCTGATTAGCTTCTGAGAGTTGACAAGATTGGGCTTGTCTGGGCTATCCAGGTCAGGGCAATAGAGCGCTTTACTCAGTAACTAAAGATCAAACAAAGGTGAGCATAAAAGTCCAAAGAAAAGATAAACAATGAGGACATTCCATTTGCAGGGAAGAGGACCAAAACTAAGTCAATACCTAACAATTATAATACAGAAGTTGATCTCTAGGTCCCTCTCTCTTTTAATCTATGTAGTACAAACTGAAGAGTGAACTTTCTTGATTTTTTTCTGCACGCAGTATAGAGATTTAAACAAGCTGTTAAACACTGTGAAGAGAATTAATCATGCATAAAAACCAATTTCTTAAGTTAAGTACTAAACATGGGGGGGCACTGCTGTCTCCAGGAGAAGCAGAGTTTTATGAACTGCCATACACTAAAATAAATTATATTTTAAGGGATGGCCTATTTCTCCATAGCACTTTGACTTTGGAACAGCTATAATGACTTATGGATGGATTAAGCTGCCTAATGTAGGGGGTTATACTTGATCTCATTAACAGCCTGTAAATGGGGCAGGCAGGCTACCACCACAATATATTACTCTCTCTCTCAGACATGCAGATGCACGTAGGGTCAACAGAAGCTCTTCCCCCCTCTTGGAAAGCATTCAGAACAGAAGCCTCCAAGAGCATAAGCATGGGTAATTCCTGTTCTCCTATTGCTTTCAGGGAACCAATAAAATGGGGTGACTGCAGTAAAGAAAGGGTTATACATATTGCTCAGCAACATCACACATGCATCCAATCACCTGCATATAGATGCACAAGTGCCAAATATTCCTGGCTAGCAACAAAGTCCATTGTAGCAAAAAATGCAATGGGCTCTAGAAAAGACCAGGAGGCCGGGCCAGCCATTGCCCCCCCCCAACGCCCTGATCTGGGGTGGAGGGGAGGGTGGCCCAGTTTGGCATTGCCCTCTCCCCAGTGCCCTGATCTGGGGTGTGGGGGAGGGCAGGGTTGCCTGGCTGGGCACTGCCCCGTCCCCCGCATCCTGATCTGGGTGGGGGGAGGAGGGCAGGGCAGCCCAACTGGGCATTGCCCCCGCCCCAGCGCCCCGTCTGCCCACCGCCACTCACCCTCTGACCCCTATGTTTGCGGCTTTGGATGGGGTAGGGCAGGTGAGCAAGGCTTGCTCGGCTTGCCTGTGCTGCTGGGGCTTCCCAGGCCTCTGGAAGCCCCAAAGCGGTGGGAAGGCAAACGATGTTGCCAGCCGACTACATACTTATCCCCACATACTGTACCTGCACGGGGATAAGCTGTGAGTCAGTGGGAACACAGTTTCCCTTTAATGTTTAAGGATAAAGAAAAATCTAGTATTATTATTAATTATGATAGCAAAGTATTAAGAGTTTGGTTTTTGATAGATTAGATTAAAACAAGAAAGGCAAAGTAACTGCCAATTCATTGTTTAGTTGGAAAAAAAATGGATTATTGAATATTTTATTTAAATTCCCATTCATTCACTTGGGTCTTCTTCTTGGCAGGGGCCGTAGCTCAGAGGCAGAGCATCTGTGTGGCATGCAGAAGGTCTCAGGTTCAATCCCTGGCATCTTATTAAAAAGATCAAGTGGCAGGTGATGTGGAAGATGTCTGTCAGAGACACTGATGAGCTGCTGCCAGATTGAGCAGGCAATACTGACTCTGATGGATAACTGGTCTGATTCAGTATAATGTAGCTTCATGTGTTCAGATGAGGACCAAGCACCATTTTCTGTACATGAATAAACAAGGTTATGCTTCACTTATATGGCTCCATCTACAGGACTCAAAAGACATTCCCTCAGCCACTGGAGAATGAAATTAAAAAAACAGAACAGATTCTATGAACCGGTAAATAAAAAATTATTTTGGGACTAGATTTGGCCCTAATCGACATTAACTTATGTTCATTTGCATATTATAACTCAATTATAAGATACTTTGAGGCCTCCATCACCAAATCTGTACCTGAAAGTATAAGGGACCCAGCAACAATTGTTGTTAACCATTGCATTGGACTTTTAATTAAGCTCCTCCTCATGTTACGATAAACTTTTAACTTAGGATGGCTGTGGTCATAACCAACATTCCTTTTATTTCCATTCCTACAGTTTCAAATGTTCTCTACTTTACCCAGGCTTATACCTTGAGAACACCTTATAATAATACATTATTATATACCGCCCTTCAGGACAACTTAACGCCCACTCCGAGTGGTTTACAAAGTATGTTATTATTATCCCCACAACAAAACACCCTGTGAGGTGAGTGGAGCTGAGAGAGCTCCTAGAAGCTGTGACTGGCCCAAGGTCACCCAGCTGGCTTCAACTGGAAGAGGGAGAATCAAAGTCAGTTCTCCAGATTAGAGTCCAACACTCTTAACCACTACACCAAACTGGCTCAAACCCTCCCTTTGGAGTTTGAACCCTGTCACTAACCCCACCTGTGGCATTTTGCCCCATTTGTGTGACCTATATATTGCTGCTTCTCAAAAGGCTTTCACTGCCACCAAAAGCTTTTGCTTTAGATCTCTTCTACTTAACTGGCATTATAGGAAGGATTGTTATAGACGTTAGCATGACAGAATAGTCAGCGCATAAGGAGTGGTTGTGAGGTTAAAAAGGGATGCTTTTTTGCTTAATCAGAAATATTTATAAGAACCTAAGTGTGATGGTTGCAAAGTTTTGATAAGTGTATTGTTTTCAGAAGAATGATTATACGCTTCGTGGTTTCAAAAATAGTTATATATATAAATGTGTATTATAGATTTATAATTATTCAAGAGGGCTTTTTATACAGATAGGAGGGCTGTACTGTAAGGAAGTGGTCTCAAAAGATCCATCGGTAAATGGATAGGGAGCCCATCAATGAAGGGATAAGGAGGAACCACAGACTTTATTAATATGTCAGTTACAGAATTGCTTATGCTGTTTCAACCAAAAAATCCAAAAAAAATCAGATTTTTAAAATAAAATGTTTTTGAGGAAAAATCTATCTAAAAGATAGTTTTCAATTTAAGATACGTTATAGTCCAAAGGTTATCATCATGAAATAAGGATTAGTTTTTAATTATCTAACATGAGGCTGTATATTCATGCAATGTTTAAATTTCTTGGTAAACGAATTCTATTAATCCATTCATAATGTCATGCTCTTCCAGAGGTTTCTGTAAGATTACTGAGCAATTTTTCTATCTAGAAGATATTATCACAGATGCTTGGTTTTACGGTTCTCAAAACTGTAAACTTGTGTCTGCAGAGATCACGTGTCTCTTCTTCACAGTAAAAAGGTTGCAAAATAAAGATACACAGTTGAGAAAAAGACCTTATTCCCATTGTTCCTTTGCAAATCTTTGTACACAGAAGCAACCCCTTACCTCTTAAGTGCTAAGTTTCAAAAAATCCAATGAATAGAAGATTGTTGGGAGTAGAATAGATCTGCACAAGAAGCTAAGTGTGAGGAGTCTTTATGTAGAAAAGAATGATTTAAATCTAGTCTGACTAGTGATTTAAATCGATTCGATTTATATGAAATCAACCCTGGTTTCAACATTTCTGCAGCTTGGTATTGGATTTCTGCTGGCTTGTCAATCTTAGCAAGTTTGCAATGTATATACTCATTATATGTTCATTAACACTGTTTTCCTGCTGCCCCCCCCCCAACAACAGGGAAGGGCAGATTAAGCCAGTCCTGATTCTCATGTTACATTCAACACATGAGAATTTCACATTGTTCCAAGCACTGGTCTCCAGTTTCATTTGTAAAGTGAACACATTAGCTCTTCCTTACAAAGAGATGGACACACACTCATGCAGGAGGTGCATGCTTTTATATTATAACAAGTGAACAGGGCTATTATCTTTATGGTATTATACTTCTGTAACACCATACATAAAATACCATAAAACCTCTGACACAATTTTGCCCTGTCAGGGAGGGATGCTAGGGGAAAGGGAGCCCAGATACTGTCTACTATCTGGTGTGTACTTCTTAAGAAGCTTCATAAAGGATGCCATTTAGTATTCTTGCACGCTATGGAGAAAGAAGTACTAGGAAGGCTGTTAAGGGATAGGCCGTGGCACTTGCAGAAGGCCCTGCTCAGATGACCAAAGTTGTCACAGCAAGACAGAAGGGTAGAGGCATTTTCTGCAGATATGAGAGCTATGTATGGGATGTCCAGTACCTGCAACTGATCTCGGAAACTGTTGAACAGCCAATGGAGAGACTGCAGAATGGGTGTAATATGCATGCTCCACCTAACTCCCAATAAAACCTGAGCTGTGGCATTCTGCACCAACGAAGAGTCTCCAAGTTGATTTCAACAGGAGACCTACATAGAGTGCATTACAGTAGTTTAGTCCCGACATTACTGTTTTATAGATCCAGGTGGCCAGATTAACAAGACTATATATTAGGGGGGGAAATGGCAGATTCAATAACTTGCTTCACCAGCAGTAACGCATCCAGTATGACCCAGAGTCAGCTGGACCCTACTGAAGCGGAAAGCAAGATATTGCTTAAGATCTCAGGTTTCCCAACCAGAATCGCATCCATCTTGCCTGGGTTCAGTTTCAATCTGTTCACTTTCAGCCATTTAACCACAGCATGCTGATTAAAAATGAACTGTGTATCTTTGGGTGAATTACTGCAGAACCTGCAACACTTTTCTGAAAGCTTGTGATTAACATAAGGAAACTGGGTGACAAAACAAAACAGAAGTCCACTGACACCTTAAAGACTAACAACATTTATATCAGCATGAACTTTTGTGATTCAGAGCTCACTCTCTCAGATACAATAGTTTCTGTAAAACTTGAGGGTTTATTTCTCGTACTGGATCTGAATAAGTGAGCTCTGTCTCACAAAGGCTCATACTGGAATAACTACCATTAGTGCTTATTGTGCCCCTAGACTTCTATTCCATTTTGCTACAACAAACTAACAATGCTATGTCATGGAAATTATTGCTGGTGATAGACTTTGTTTGTGGACGTTAGGAGTGCATTAAGATTTTCTGATAGGATCTGTGTAATTTTTACAATATAAAGTTTTTCAACTATATAAAAATAAAAAGTTGTACTTTTGCTTGACTGAGTTAGTTTATAGAATAAAACCTCACAGCTCTTAGTAATCACCTCTCATTCCCCTTTGTTCTAAATTCTAGTTATTTCCAGGCACTTGGGATCATTTGATACAGCAAGAGCCTGAAAACACAGCAGCTGCACTGTGGCGATATGGCTAGCAGGCGATTAGGCGCTGTCAAAATGAGGAAGGAGGTGCTAGAGAGACAAAGGCTGCCATTTCCACTCTCTTTAGTTCCAGTGGAAAAAGGGCTAATGCAGATACCCGGAACCATGAACGAAAGAGTGATGACAAAGCCACTCTCTATCTTTGCAAAAGGAGAAGAGGGTGGATATGTAGAAAGGACTAGTGTGAATATCAACCCACTTAACTCCTTTCTTAGAATTAAAAAGGAATTACCGTTGGAACAAATCTATGCTCAGTCTTTAAACTCTTCTCTGGACCAAATCACTGCCATGCTCGAGAAGCCAAAAATATTACTAAGACGCTTCACTGGGCCAGACACAGTAATACCGCTGCCCTCACAAACTTGGCTGGGGGCTTAAGAGAGATGACAGCCTGGACACCCAGCTCAGAAAAAAATGGGGGGGAGGGGAGAGGGGGGAATTTTGCTGACAATTTTTTTTTCCAATGGAAAATTTTTGTAAAGGGTGTCCATGTAAACACTCCACACAAATATTCTCTCTTTTGGTCAGAATATGTAATATGATGATGTGTATTTACAGCATTAGTCATGTGTATATTGAAGATACAACCTTTTGTATGCTACAAATTGTTTTCTTTTTTAATGTTTGTTTTTTCTTACCTCTTAGATGACAGAAACTAATAAACACACGCTAAGGCAGCAGATGACATAGTAGTTTATATCTCTCTACTACTGCTTTCCCAGTTTTTTTATAAGGCATTTATATTTACAAATAATATACCTCTCTCTCTCTATATATATATTATAGATTGAAATTCCTCCCTAATTTACATTTGTTTTCTTTAAAAAATCCAAGCCTTTTCATGGCTTCATCATTTCCAGAAAGCAGCTAGAAATGTGTCATCTTGCCAGTGAACGTCATAAGAAATACCCCTCAAAAAGAAAATGTACTGTGTTACAAGCCACAAAGACAAACCAGGAAAAGACCCCACAGCCTTGTCATGTCTAAACTCCCAAATGAATAAATTAAGATGGTAATTCCACCTGAAAGCAGCAAGGCCTCCTGACACTGAATTACTCAGGGACCCACAGCTCACTCTCTCACCCACTGCTTGCCCGTACCACTTCCAGATTCAAAGGGAGGATTTAGGAGAATACTGTACCCACTACCTAATCAATGGAAAAAAATGAAATATACTGAAATACATGCAATACTTTATCAAACCTGAACTCATTTTACAGCTTTATTTAACAGCATACAAATGCACAGTTAACAAAAAATAAGAGAAAAATAGAAAACCTTTGTAGCAAACAAAATTGTTTGGACAGAGGCAGTTTCACATAGTTACAACAGGTGTAGCAGCACATCTGTATATGGAGCTGGACATTACAACATCAAACTCTTCAACGTATCATCATAATACATATTATTGCATATTGTAGGCAAAGTTAGTAACATTTAAACAATGAGTGTATCTTTGAAAACATATACCTTCACAAAGCATACCCAAGAATTCCCATTAGTTAACACTACGGACTATGTTATATATAAAAAAATCTTCGTACTACATATTTTGAGTAACACTTTATCTTAAGCTCATTTTTAAAACACCTAAAAAATTGGGAGATTTTTTAAAGTCTTCAGGGGAATTTTTTCTTCAATGCTTTGTATTTTTCCAGATTTTCATGTCTAACCTAGATTATTTTTGTATTTTAGAAGGCAAATTCAAAGCCACGGTCCAACTGCCAAATCACCTTGGATGTTGGGGAAGTGCTGAAAAATCTCATTTAAGATTAATTCAGACGCAGGAGGAAGTCTCCCTACCTTCTAAGTCTATCTTCACCCATGCCATTTTGAGACAAGATAAATTTTAATTTACGTTGCAGTTTCCAATTACAAAAAAGAAAACTATCTTTAAGCTAAAACTGCTAAAGAGAGCAAGGCTAAAATGTACAATAAATGTAATCTTCTTTTCCTTGGTCTAAAGCTTAAACTCCATCCCCTGTGAATTAATTAAGAAAAATAATCTTAAAATTTTAGGCTGCTCTTTCCCACCAATTCCTGGTTCTCTTTCATTCAACTCTCTTACTAGAGTGTTCCCATTGCAAAGTCAAATCTTCCTAGTGTCAGTTCTCTTTGCTTATCTTTTGTTCTGATGGCTACTCCACATCAGCATATGAACTGGCATCTTGCTAGCCTAGTAGACTGAAGGCTGAAGAGAAAAAAAACTTGACCTCTAACCTTGCTTGCTTGTAAAAGGTAGTTTTAACCTACCACCTGAACATTAACAAAATACAAATGAATGTAAATGTTCATCGTCCAAGGGTCTGATATTAAATACAGATACCTGAAGTTATATTTATTTGGATCTTTCATAAATAAATAAGTATTTCAATAATATAGGTATAATGTGATGATGCGCTCAACTCACAACCATTTATGAACTCAGAATCATCATTTACCCATGACTTATGTTCTCAGTGGTGCAAAACTGCCAGGATTGTAAAAAGCCACTAGCCTCATCATCTGTAAACTGCCTCTGGTGACTGTTATATGCTGTTAAGTCACCTCTGACCTACGACCTTACAAATGAAAGACCTCCAAAATGTCCTATCCTTAACAGACTTGCTCAGATCTTGCAAACTGGAGGACGTGGCTTGGGCCCTTTTTTTATTGAGTCTGGTGACTAGGGAACACAGGTTCCACAAACTGAAAAGGAACCAATTAATTCACTCAGGAATTTTGCCCATGCAAATAGATTAACTGTACCTATGGTTTTATTTCAAATACTGTATGCACCCAGTATGTTTCCTACCATGAATTTCAGTCCTAAGTGATACCACTGTCCTGTTTAGTTAAAACTGGCTCACAAGAAAAAAAAGAGTACATTAAAACCCAATATTTAAGGGATGCTTAACTGCTTCCTGCTCTCCCTCAGATAAACACAGAAGAGGGCAGGGGCAGATAAATCGGCCTGTTAAGCTCTTCTGTTATAAAATCCTGATCCAACAGGCCTTAAAGACCAACTAGATTCTTACCATATGAATCTTCAAGAGTCAAAGCTTTCTTCTTTACAGATGACGCTAGTGTAAGCCTTGGGTTTTGCCAACAGGGGAATATAATCATGGGAAAAATGAATCTCAAAAGCTCATACTTCGGAAATCTAATTGATCTTTAATCTGTTATTCGATCCGAATCTTGCTCTTCGACTGCAAATCAACTGGGCTACCTCCCTGAAATTATCGTTTATAAAATACGAGTCTGTCCCCTGCATGGACTTCAGCTGACTACGCCGAGAAAAATGATCCACATGGAAATCCCTCTCCACGTGTTTTTAAGACACGTGGGAGTCGCGTTACAAAAAAGCGTGCTTAAAAACGTGTACGAACCACGGGAGGAGAGAACCTCGCGCCCGCAAACTGGCACGGCTGCCCGTTCAGACACCGCAGCACCCAAGTGCGAACAAAACCCAAAGGGCCGCTAGCGCGCGCGCACACACACACACACGCATCCCCCGAGAGGCACTGCGCTTGGCCTCAGGGGAACGCTCCTACCCAGGCACTAACTCAAATTGGAGTCGTACACGTACAGAAGAAAAATCCCTTTTCAGACAATACAGCCACGCGCACCCGGGGGCCCACCAACGGGAGCGCGCGCTGCCCCCTCCCATATAACTTTTCGTGGTTCGAGCAGAGTGCACGGGCCTGCTACTGGAAACTAAACGCAAGCGTGGAAAAGGAGCACATGGCCTCGTTCTCACGAGTACGCGCGACCCAGGTTGCAAGCGCCTGCGAACGAGGCCCGCGTCGGGCCGCTCCCTCCCGTCCCCGGCGGCGCAGTTACCTGCTTGCAGGAGCTGCATGGCGTGCGTGAAGGAGGGGTCCAGGCTGTCCTTCTCGGCCATCAGCTCGGGCAAGTACTTGTTCTCGGGCTCGGCCTTGACCGAGGCGGTGCCAGGCATAAGCGGAGTGGGTGCGGAGGTGGGGGCCGGCGGGGCCGAGCCGGTGGCGGAGGGCGGCAGGAGGGGCGGCGGCTGAGCCCCCCGAGCCCCTCCGCCCCGGCCCGGCCTGCGCGACGCGCCCGCGGCCTGGGCCGACTGGAGGCGGGGCGAGATGGCGGCGCCCGGGGCCCTGCCCAGGCGGGCGGCGGCGAGGTCCTCGCGGCGCTGCATCCGCGGCCGAAGGAGCGGCAAGGGCGCGCGAGGGAACAGGGTTGCCACGCCGACCGAACGCCGGGGCCGCCGAGAGAAGAAGCGATGCGGGGATGACCCGGAGCAGGAACGCCTCGCGCTTCTCCGGCTGCTTTTCTCTCAGGCGCCAACCCTTCGGCCGCCGCTAACCGTCGCTCGGCTCGAGTCTCCACTGCGCCTGCGTAAGCCTAGCGGAACTAGCCATTACGCACGCGCCAAGACCAATCCCACTGAACAACAGAAAAGGGTGGGGGGGAGATAAAAAGCACCGACGGGCCCACGAACTGTGCGCACGCGTAGTATCGCCTGACTGAAAGCATCGCCTTCCTTTCCTCCTCCGCGGCCTTCGTGCATGCGTAATAAGCAAGCCTGTTCAAGGGGAGGCATGCGCTGTCGCCGCCATTCTCGAGGAGGACAAAGCTTGCAGTCGAAGGGCTCTGGCTGCGCATGCGGAGACGCTGCCTTGCGAGGCAAGAACAAAGCGAAGCCTTGGAAACGTGCTCGCTGGAAGAACTACGCAGGCTCAGCCTACTCAAAAGCATGCACTGCTTTTAAAGTGTTTGAACAAATTGTAATTTTATATTCTACCTATGTCTTATTTTTATGCATTTTAAATGTACTCCGATCAGAGCCTGTCGTGGGGAGAGCGAACTATAAATCAAATATAAAAAAACTAGAGGCAGTTTTAGAGTAGGGCGGTGTGTCTGGTTAGCTGCGTGCGTTTTCTTGAGCAGTTTTAGTTTCAGATGCTGTGTCTGGTTTTAACATATCTAATCTTGTAGTTTTTCCCGAGGGGGCCTACTAAAACACGAGTATCCATTGAGAACAATGGGAGATGCCTGCCTGAAGACGTTTGGATAAAATGGGAGACAGAAATGCCGATTCGCTTGAATGCGCTCTGATGAAATACATCACTGCACAAAGAAAATGTCAAACAAATTAGAGTATCCCGCCTGGAATGGTATCACGGTCCCTAGGAATGGAATTAGTGCACCTGGCAGAGTGGAGTGAGGGTCCCTGGGACCAGCAACACTGTTTTGGGACTGAACTGACAGTCCACAGAATAGAATGACAATCTCCAGCGCCGGATAAACTACGTTTGGTCCCTAGAACTGGATAAACTGCTCTGCAAATGGAATGATAGCCCCTACAGTAGATTGACAACTCCTAGGACTAGAATCAGTGCTCTGGGAGTGCAATGAGAGCCCACGGGGTGGAATGATGGTCCCTGGGAGTGGGGTTGGAATGACCTAACTTTTCTTTATATTTCTTGTTGTTTTTTAGGTATGAAACGTGAAGAAGATTTTTGATTTGCAAAATTTTGGAAGGGGAAAACACTGTTCTCCAGTTCAGGGAAACTTAAAAGTGTTAGGGTCAAGTTTCATACGTAACTCAGTATCCATTGGGACAAATGGGGCAATGTAGCCAGCTTGCATTGGATCTAGCAACCGAATCACCAGTTAGCTTGGGGCAATTTTGTTTGGGCAAACAGCAGTGCAGGATATACTGTGATATAGATCAGGATGAGCCAGCTGATGATAACTTGCACAAGCAGAAATACAAGTCAGGATCAGTAACTGAAAAGTGCAAGCTGCCAGCACGGTCTTTGTAGTGACGCTGCTTGCACAAGGGTTCTAGCACATGTGGAAATCTGCTGGATCCAACTCATGGATCTGAATTAATAGTTGGGCTGTTCAGAAAGTTCATTAAGGAAGAGAAATTGTGCAAGGGGAGTAGGTTCACACCCTGGTCCTGTCCCATGTCCTTTCAGTAGAACTGTGGATCACATCAGTGGACCCTACATCTGTACCAAGTATAGGTGAATTGGTTCTGTCTATTCAATGAAGAACTCTGGAAGATGCAGAGGTCTGGATGTTGCAGACAGAGCCTATGTGCGTACACAATACATGAAAGTTATGCTGCCATGGCAGGCCATGGGCATAGGATTAAAGCCTTACTGTAAAAAGACAATAACAAGTAGTAAAATAAAAATTTAAAATACATCTTCCTAAGTTTACCGTAATTACAGAATCACATAATGATCTCAATCAAGATTCCATTTCTGATCACACGCAATATGTATTTTTAATGCTCAAACAAGAAAGTAGTTTAAATGGTGAACTTTCTCTGTTACCAAAATGTTTGGTATTAGTAAAGATTTATAGATTCTAAATTCACTACGGGAACAATAAAAATTCATGATGAAACTCTTTGTTTTTGCCTTTTATTAGTTGTTACAATTAAGAAGTTCAATACTACATATATGTTCAAAAAAAGCATGTTTAAACATAACTCACTGATTATAGTGGTTATGTTATTTACAGTCTGAATTTCTCTGCTCTTTGTTGTTGTGCTTATTAACCTATCGCTTATGCTTCTGTTTAATTGTCTATGTAATCTGTATGGAAAGAGAGTAAAAATGACATGAAAAAAATCTTCCCTGTTTTATTTCCTTGGTCTCAAGGCAGGTAAGTTGCTGTGGGGAGGGGGGAGCATAAAAGCCTTGCAGGGAGGAACACTCCCCTACCTCCCCCACCTTACACAAGCTGGCATCCCCTAACAGAAAGATCACGTTGGCAAGAGCCGTGACCAGCCTACAGCTGCAGAAAGAGCAGCCCTGAACGGGGAGTCCCTTATGTGAGGGCCAGGTGCCCATTCTCAGACTGCAGTAGAAGAGCCTGAGCAGGGGGAAGCCTGCCTGCCTGCCAGTTGGAATCTACAATGAACAGTTGAAAGATCAGTGGGGGAGAGGAAGTTGAGGGGCCAGGTGGGAAGGGCCATTAGCCCAGAGCCCCATCAGTAACCAGGCTGGAAACCCCGGCCTGTGGACATTGGAGGGGATCTGGGATGGTCTTGCCCTCAGGCAGCTGTTTATAAGACTGACCTGGAGGCAGTTTTTGGCTAGGCCACAGCCTAGTGGGCAGAGGGTGGTAGAGAGCCAGAGAGGTCCGAGGGTAGAGTTGCCAGGTCCATATGCTTTCCTAGCAGGAGGGGGGATTTGGCATCAGGAAGTGATGTCATGGTGCTGGCAGTAGGTGTGCTTTGTGCTAGGCCAATTCATCCCAACGGGGGCCAAAATTGGCACCTGCAAAGCATGGGAGCGTGCCCATCACTGGGTGCAATGATATCACTTGAAGTGACATCATTGCGCCTGTAAGGAGCAAATCTGCCATGTGCTGGCCCTGGAGGTTCCTCCCAGACCTGTTCACTGCACTTCCCCCACCCCACCAGCCAAGGGGCAGGGGACAGAGGCTGGAAGCAGGGGATCCCCCGCTTCCACTGAGGGAATGGGATGCCTAGGTGAAACATTCTCCAAGACAGTATATTGCAACGGATGAAACTAGGGTTGCCGGCTCTGGGTTGGGAAATTCCTGGAGATTTGGGGAGGGGGGGTAGAGCCTGGGGGAGGAGGAGTTTGGGGGAAGAGGGACCTCAGCTGCATGTAATGTCATACAGTCCACATTCAGAGGCAGCCATTTTCTCCTTGGGAATAATCTTTGTTACCTGGAGATCAGTTGTAATTTCGGGAGATCTCCAGCTACCACCTGGAGGCTGGGAACCCTAACTGAGGGTGTTGAGGACCCTCCTCCTTGGTATCTGGGGCTCAGGTGAAAGTAAGCTTGCCAACTCCAGGTTGAGAAATGCATGGTTTGGGGGTGTAGCCTGGAGAGGGGAGGTTTGGGGAGGGATTTCAATGAAGTTCAATAATAACCAGGGCTTTTTTATGGGAAAAGAGGTGGTGGAACTCAGTGGGTTGCCCTTGGAGAAAATTGTCACATGGCTGGTGGCCCCGCCCCCTGATCTCCAGACAGAGGGGAGTTTAGATTGCCCTCCACGCCATGGCAATCTAAACTCCTCTTTATCTGGAGATCAGGGGGCGGGGCCACCAGCCATGTGACCATTTTCAAGCGGTGCCAGAACTCCGTTCCATCACGTTCCCCCTGAAAAAAAGCTCTGATAACTGTACTTCTAGATGGGCTAGTGCCCACTCAATAGTGGACAAAATCAGTGTTATCTCAGCAGATCTGGGGCAGAGATAGGGTTGCCAGGTCCCTATAACCTCCTGGCGGAAGGGGGGGGGCGAGTACTCACCAGCAGGAGGTTATTTGCGGGTATGCAAAGCGCACATGCACTCTTGGCAAAGATGCAATGGTATCGCTTCCAGGAGTGATGCTATAGCACCAACTGCAGGAGTGCCCCAAGCAAACCTTGTTCCCAGGGTGCCTGCCAGTGGGCAAGCTGGTAGGCAAGTGAGTAAACTGCCAGGAGATTGCCTGCCTCTGGCTGAGACCTCTTGCCCAAGGCTACCTGCTGCACTCAGGACAGTAGTGGGGTTTGAACCAGCAGAGGGCTGGCTCACAGCCCAACCACTTAACCACTATGTTACAGTAACTAGATACCTAAAGTCTTATCTCCAAAGCTGCTACTTTCTCTAGGGTGGACTGATATGGAGATGAATTGTAATTCCAGGAGCTCTCTAGGCTCCACCTGGAGGTTGGCAAGCTTAGGTGAAAGGAAGTACGGCAGGCAGACTGGGTGACCCTGATCCCTCACAATATCTCAGCTTAATTTACCTCACAAAGTTGGTTGTTGTGAGGATATGGTGGAAGAAGGGAGACAGGTGTGAAAAGATGCTTTGGATCCTGATCAGAGAGAAAAGTGAAATGTAATTTTTAAAAAAAAACATAAATAAAAATAAGGTAACAGTCTGTGAGCAGGACATATGGAAGAGGCACTTTCGTCACCAGACTTATAGCCAGTCATGCAATCATGGTTGGACCCTGAGAGCACCATATTCAGCTTCTGATGCTGGGGAAGTAGGACATTAGTGATGTAACTGCCCTTCTGTTTTTATTTGTTTGCTGAGTTTCAGCCGCAACAGATCCCAAGTAGAGATGGATGTAGAATCGGGGATATGTTCTGCTTATGACAAATTATTGTACAACACACACACATGGTGTGGAAGGCCTGCCCTGGACAGTGTGAAGTGGAGCGCAATTACAGCCGGAACTTCTTTTTGAACCTTTTCTTAGTCGTGTGAGATAACCTTCCCCCCTTTCTTTAATGTCTGGGGTGGAGGGAGGCTGCAGTAGAGCATCTGCTTGGCATGCAGAGGGCCTCAGATTCAACCCCCTGGCATCTCTTAAAAGGCTCAAGTGATAGGTGATGTGGAAGAAATCTGTCTGAGACCCTGGAGAGCTGTTGCCAGTCAGACTCGAGTACTGACCCAGATGGACCAATGCTCTGATTAATCCACATAAGGCAACTTCATGTGTTCATGTGAATCCTCCATCAACAAAGCAATTTTAGCCTCAGGGCTGTAGATTCTTACAAACTGCGTTGTGGAGAATACAGCTGAATAATAATTGTAAAAACATGAAAAATGTACATCTACAATTTGGTGAGAAAGGTGGAGTACCTACCACTCGTACTGTCCTCTATTTAGTTCCTGATTTGTTTTTCCTTCAAAGCTGAATACTTTTTTATCTGCTGCTCTCTAGTGGCAAAACAGAAACATGGTGCAGGTGAAATGGAAAAGCATTTCCTGACATCCGAAAATGAAATTCACACAGTCCTTGCAGGGTTGCTTTGAAGATGGCCCCCGCTTTCCCACCTAGAACTCCTTGCTGGAAAGCTGGGGTACAGATACACACAATATCCCTCCGTTTCCACACTAAAATCTTTTCTCAAATACTGAAGCCTCACGTTAGTTACTCATTCCCTCCTCCACAGACTTCTGGTCATGTCACTTTTTCCAGCACAGATTCTAATGAATTCAAGTTGGCATTATAGATACTCAATGCATAATTGTATTTTCTCTACAGGTGTGATTAAACATTCAATACTGCTGGTGATAGTGGAAAGTGCCATCAAGTCATAGCTGACTGATAGCACCTTCTGCTGGGGTTTTCAGGGCAAGGGACTAAAAGAGGTGGTTTACTCTTACCTGTCTCTGCAGCCCTGGTCTTCTTTGGAGGTCTCTCATCCCTTTACTAACCAAGGCCAATCTTGCTTAGCTTCCGAGGGTTTGCCTGGACTACACTAGTAGCAACAGCAAAAAGAATGCTAAAACCCACTCATGTATTATTCCTGTAATATTCAATTATTTATTATTAAATTTAATTGGAAGATTTATATCCTGCCTCTCCAGAGACCTGCTGAAAAGGTTAAAAACATTACAATTCAATCATAAAATAAAAGCTCAAGAATTACCAATATTAAAGCATGCTATAAAAAAGTCAGGGGCATAAAAAAATGCCTAGCAGCCTAAAATAATATCTATAAAGCACCCCCTTGGGCTAGAAGAAGAGCACACAAACAGTTTTTAAGACAAAACTTCTCAGTTAATTGCCTTGGCAACTAGAAATGTTTCGCCTGGTATGTGCAAGAGAAGAAGGTAGGTGAGAGTTAGGATGCCAGCCTCCAGGTGATGGCTGGAGTTCTCCCAAAATTACAACCGAACTCTAAATCACAGAGATCAGTTCCCCGGTGTTGGAGAGAGGACCCCATCAATTCATGTTGTTGAGGCCCCTCCCATCCCCAAACCTCCCCTCTCCAGCTTCCACCTCCTAAATCTCCAGGAATTTCCCAACCCAGCTGGCAACCCAGTCAGGGTCAAGTGGGAGGGCATTTCAAAGGTATGATGCCACCACAAAAAAAAGCCTTGCCTCTGGTCGTTACTTTCCTTCCCTTAATGTGTGTTTATCTCCTTCAATTATTCCTCACCTTTCTCCCCAATGAGGACTTGAAGCAGTTTCCATCATTTTCCTTCCTCCATTTTATCCTCACAACAACCCATTAGGTAGCTTGGGCCAAGAATACGTGGCTGGCCTAAGGTCACCTGGCAAGCTTCCATGGCTCGTGAGAATCTGAGCGTGGGTCTTTCAGATCCTAGTCTGACACTAACCACTACACTACATTGGATCTGTAGGTGGGTGTAGCAGGGCTTGGGGGGAGGATCTGTACCGACTGGCTGGACTCTGCAAAAGGAGGGTGGACCTGTAAGTACCCCAGAGCAAGGCATTAAGATCTTAATGGTAAGAACTGGCGCTCTGGATTGTGCTTGGAAACAAAGAGGCAGCCAGTGCAGATCTTTCCACACAAGAGAGATACAATCCCTTGATAACAGCCTGGCTGCTGCTTCTTGGACCAACTGAAGTTTCTCAACGTTTTCAAAGGCATCCCCAGCTACTGCACATTACTGTAATCTATCCTGGACGTTATCAGAGAATGGATCAGCATAGCCAGATTACGCTTTTTAAAGAACAGCTGTAGCTAGTAATTGGTGCTACGTGCCACCAAGGAGACCTCACCCTACAACTGTTAAGACTGGATTTTCAGATCTGATGTAATATTTTCCATACACTAGTTTTTCATGGAAAGAATTCTAACAGTGAAATCCTAAACAGAGTTAACTCCAGTCTAAGCCCACTGAAATCAATGGACTCAGACTGGTTTGACTCTGCTTAGGATTTCACTGTAAGAGTAGAAAATGACTGAAAGCATTTCAGCAGAGCAGAGCTGGAGCGTAAAGCCCAGAGATAAATGCATTGAGAAAATGCTGATGAAAACTGGCAATATGTTTGGTTCCCTATTCTATGCAGTTTCTTTCCTACCAGCTGTGTGAGGGAAGGGGGTCATCTTTTTTTTTCTAATAGAGGGGGACAACCCTGCATTCTTCTTATTTACACAGGCAGGCCGCCAGTCATTTTCCATTGATGTCAGCTTTGAAGTTACCTGTCTCTGGATCATAAAGTCAAGATTTGCATCAGTAGGACAAAGAAGAAGGACACTGTGTTAGCAATCTATGTCATAGGGTGATTTTAAGTCATCCAATTATGGCATATGGAAAATGTGTTGGCTCAGGGTTAATTATTGGTGTGGCTTTCTGCCCATAATTGTCCTATTTCCTTGGCACTACCATTGTGGCTGAGCAAGCTTTCAGTATGCAGTAAAGGCCTACTTTGAGGCAGTTTCCACACAAAGGTCTCCTAGAGCCAGCCTGAAAACCACAGTGGATCAAAGTTCTTAAAAATGGATGCATTAAGGATCAGTATTATGGTCTTCTTTGTGGCAAACCACATTTTCTTTCTCTGCTCTGAAAGGTTCAGCAACTGAATTTCTCCTTTGTGGTTGCAATCTGTCAAAGCTGTATGCATATATACATGCAGGGAGGACAAACGTGTGCCGAGATGAGGATTTCTTTCTACTTTTCCTGCTGCTGCTTGCACTGCTAAGGGCAGTAAGCTGCCTTTCTTAAAGTTTCATTTCAACTGAATAGTGAGTTGGCTCTTTGGCATGTGCTGGAAAGTTTGAAAAAACATCTGGCTGTTCAGCATTTTCATTTCTCAACGTTAATGCAGTCTCTAAGGGACTACTCGAAATACACCTAAGGACCATTTAAAGTTTCCTGGGCCATCATTTAAAAACCACCTCACCTGGTCTCTTAAATTGTGGAACTGCATCACCTATGAATACCAGGTGCAAGCGGAGAAAAAGAGGAGAGGGCTGCTGTTCTTGTGCAGCTGCAGTATTGAAAAGAGGATGCTGGCTTAGATGGATCCTTGCTTTGATGTAAAGTAAGAAATTCAAGTAGTGTTAAAAGTTGCTAAATAAATTAGGAATACAAGAAATACATTCATAGTGATATTGACTAATAACAGCCCACCCATGTGATAGACATCATATCCTGATTTGAAGCATATTTATTCAGAAGTTACTCCCAAGTATGCCTGCATGCCTCCTTTCCCCCTCCCAGTTTAGCAACAAATAATGTATTTATAAACATACCAATGGCTGTCATCAGTGAAATCATTGATTAATCATGTGAATTTTAAATTGATTAACTTTCAAGTCAGTACTTCTGAAGAATGTAATTCTGCACATAATGCACTTGCCTCTTACAGGCACCATCTCAAAAACTGCATTCCTTCTAGTATTCATATGTGCGCGCATGAGAAAGAAAAGCAGGCAGACAGACAGAAGAGGGGCTGCCTCTTCTTCTTTATTTATATCCTGTTTTCTCCCCATAAGGACCCAAAGCAGCTCACAATACAAAACATTCAGTACAATAAAATAAATAAAATGAAAACACACAAACAGGAACTGGAAAAGGTATAGGAGAGGGCAATCAAGATGGCATAGGGGCTGGAACACCTCTCCTATGAGGAAAAGCTGGAGAGTTTGGGACTTTTTAATTTAGAAAAAAGAAGGCCAAGAGTCTCTCTACACGAGTTACCTAGGCATGTGTTCCTCAAGTGTAAGAAGACGCAACGTTAGCGGGAAAGTGTAATTTAAAAAGAGAGCCGGTGGAGATAGCTCCTCAGAGGGTTTGTTAATTTCATCTTTGCCTCTGCAAAGGCTCTGTCAATTTCACCTATCCTAAAACTGCACAGTTGAGGGCAGAGGAATGGAAATGGGCAAAGCCTTTGCCTTGCTGCTGCCTCTGTCTTTTTAAACTACCCTTCCCAGCTAACATTGCATCTCTTGACATGTGTTCTTCACATGTCAGATGTCTCCTGTAGGGAGACTCAGAGAGAACATGATAGGCGCCTTGTGTGTGTGTTACGTGCCATTAAGTTGCTTCTGATTTATGACAATCCTGTGAATTAATGCCCTCCAAAATGTCATCTGATTGACAGCCTTGCTCAGGTCTTGCAAAGTGGAGGATGTAGCTTCCTTATTGAGTCAATGCATCTCATTGTTAGGTATTCCCTTTTTCCTGCTGCCTTCAACTTTTCCTAGAATTATTGTTTTCCAGTGAGTCTTGTATTCTCATTACGTGACCAAGGTACAATAGCTTCAGTTTAGTCATTTTAGCTTCTGGGGAGAATTCCAGTCTGATTTGATCTAGAACCCATTTTTTTGTCTTTTTGGCGGTCCATGGTAAAACTCTCTTCTAGCACCACATTTCAAATGAATCAATTTTCTTTCTGTCAGCTTTCTTCACTGTCCAACTTTCACATCCATACATAGTAATAGGAAATTCCGTAGTATGAATTATCTTGATCTTTGTCTCCAGCGACACTTCTTCACACTTAAGAAATCTTCGTGTTAATTCATAGCCTCCTTCCAAGGATCTTCATGGTCCTTCATGGCTGCCTTTCTAGGTCTCAATCTCTTTTTGATTTCTTGGTTGCCGTTTTCCTTTTGGTTGTTGATCGAGCCAAGGAAGAGAAAATCTTTAACTATTTCAATTTCTTCATTCTCATCCTTAAAATTGTGTAATTCCTTAGTGGTGGAGACCGCCTTAAAGTCATAGGTGACTTACGTCGACCCCTGGCGGGGTTTTCATGGCAAGAGACTAACAGAGGTGGTTTGCCTCTGCAAATCTGCCTCTACAACCATGGTCTTTGTTGGAAGTCTCCTATCCAATTACTAATTAAGCCAACCCTGCTTAGCTTCTGAGAACTGATGAGAGCGGGCTCTATTCATTACTTTTGTTTTTTTTTAATATTCAGTCATAATTCTGCTTTGGCACTTACTCATTTAATCTTGACCAGTAGTCATTTCAAGTCTACTATTTTCTGCCAGTAATGTGGTGGTGTCTGCACATCTCAGATTGTTAAGGTTCCTTCCACTAATTTTCACTCCTTCATCTAAATCAAATTTAGCTTTCCATATGATATGTTCTACATATAGGTTGAACAGGGAGATAAAATACTTCCTTGTCTAACACCTTGGCCAATTGGAAACCATTCTTTCTCCCCATATTCTGTCCTAACCTTATATCCAGAGTACAGGTTCCAAACTATCAGATGCTGCAGCGCATCTAACAGTTGCAGCGCATTTCTAACAGTTGAAAGTTAGTCTGCTGCAGTCCAAATAACAGTCTTACAGCACCTTCAGTTAAAAATTAACAAACTTATTGTGGCCTACGCTTCCTGACTCAGACTATACTTCTACAGATGCAGGAAATGTTACATTCAATTGGCAGAGAGATTTCTATGCAGATATTACATTGCACAGCATGGATGGAAAGAGGATCCAGGCAATAGAGTCAACAATCTGCCCAGAATGGGTGTGGATCACTCCAACTGTTGATGAATTAGTAAGTTAGGATGAATCTGAATAGTATACATATGTAAGGAGAAACATTTTTAATGAACTAATCATCCTAAACTCCTATTGACTCCAAGTCAATCATTTAATATTTTATTGTATTTTTGTTTAAGAAGCTTTCCCAAAACATTTGAGTGACTTAAGGAGCTGAGCTCTCCTTGCTGCTCCAGAGCAGGCACTATGCTGTCAAGTTGCAGACGACTTACGACAATCCCATAGGGTCTTCAAGACGAGAGACGAACAGAGGTGGTTTGCCATTGCCTGCTTCTGTATAGCTGCCCTGGACTTCTTTGGGGTCTCCCATCCAAGTATTAACCAGGGCTGGCATATTTCTAGTTAAATGATAAAAGAGGAGACCAGTGGCTTTATAAAGACTAACAAAGTGTATTCCTGCACAGGCTTTTGTGAGTCAAAAGCAATCCAACACATCTGACAAAGGGAGCTCTTTAACTTGTGAAAGCTCATGCTGGCCCAAATTTGGATAGGCTTTAGGGTGCTACTAGATTTGTTTTGTTGCTTCACAGTAACAGTAACCTGGAATTATTTAAATACTTGTAAGTAACATGTAAACATGCATCTATGAAAGTATAATAGCATATGTAATTTTCTTGTTTGCCAGTATTGCCCAAGCAATCCTGATCCTGTCAGATTTTAGAAGCTAAGCAGGGTCGGCCTTGGTTAGTAATTGGATGGAAGATCTCCAACCAAGACTAGAGTTGCAAAAACAGGGAATGGCAAACCACCTCTGAGTCTCTTGCCTTAAAAACCCCAGGGATTGCTGTAAGCCAGCAATGACTTGATGGCACTTTCTACCACCACCATTGTCCCCCCCCCCCCATTGAGGCCTCTTGTCATCTGCTTTGGTTACTCATAGATGATTGACCACCCTCCTGCCAAATGAAGTAGCATTTCCTTCATGTTCTAAAGGTAGGGTTGCCCACTTCCAGGTGAGGCCTGGAGATTTCTCTGAATTGTAACTGATATCCAGATGACCAAGATCAATCCCCTTGGAGAAAACAGTTGCACAGTGAAATCCTAAGAAGAGTTACTCCAGTCTAAGCCCATTTAGACTGAAGTAACCCTGCTTAGGATTTCACTGTCAGTTAGGTAGACTGTTGATCTGCGGTAGAACAGCAGAATTTGAGTCCAGTAGCGCCTTAGAGACCAACAAGATTTCCAGGGTATGAGCTTTCGAGAGTTAAAGCTCCCTTCTTCAGATCTGAGATGTGCTTGGAGAAAATGGATGCTTTAGAGGTTGGACTCCACACTAAGGTCCCACCCCAAATCCCCAGGGATTTCTCACCCTGGAGTTGGTAACCCTCTAAAGAGGTCTCTGCGGGCCAACAAAGCGTATGGCACAACGAACATCCGTTAAGTCTTTCAGGTACTGAAAACTCGAAATTATTCAAGATTTTTCTTCTTCAATGGGCGGCGAGCTCAAAGGTTTCTCTACCATCTGGGCGTTCTGCAAGGCGGAGCAAAGAGCACCAGCACTTTCACTCCTGCCGCGGAACGCGCGCCTGCTTCCTCCTCGGGGGCGGGGCGTGTACCACTCCTTGGGGGCGGGGCCAAGTGGCCGGCTTAGACTGGAGGGAAGGGGTCGTACCACCGTCACCCGCTGTGGCGGGGAGTAGGGGAGGACGGGCCGGGCAGTACCATTGGGCGGCGCGAGGAGGGTGGGGCGGGCGACGTGCGCCTGCGCGAGGGAGGGCGCGGGCGGGGCCCTTTCCCGGCGGGCCTTGTGGTTGGTGGGTGGCGGCCTGTCCGTCTCTCTCGCCCTTTCGCGCGTGCGTCGCGTCGTCGGCCGGTCAGGTCCGGTTTGGGGGCTGCGCGGCTAAGTCGTCGCCGTTGCTGCCGGCGCGCCTTCTCCCGGCTCCTCCTCCGCGGCTCTGGCCCACTTCCGCGCCTTGACGCAGGCAGAGGGGCCCTCCCCGCCTTGGCCGTGTGGGAGGCGCCCGGCCCGCTCCGCGCCTGGACGTTCAATGCTCTCGGTGGGTGAGAGGCCGCCAGGCCCCGGTCGAGGAGGGTGAGGAAGGACTGAAGGGAGGCCACTTGTGGGGCCTTTTCTTGGGAGGGGGGGTTAAAGGTGGGATTTGAAGGGGGAGTTCTTCATCTTGGGGGAGGGGGAAGTTCTCACAGCTGGGGGGGGTCAAGAGGCTGAACTGACTTTAAATTGGGGGTGGGTAGGAAAGAAGCTCTTCAATTTCCACTTGTGCTTTTTGTGGGGGAGTGGGGTTTTAAGGGGAAGCTGACAAGGATTGGGGCTGGGGGCGTGTGTGGAAGTCTGGGGCCAGGATATAAGTCTGGAGGAAGCCAAGCTGAAGAAGGTACCTGGCTTTTGGAGTTCTCCCCCCCCCCTTTCCCCGCATGCTTGGCCAGGAGTCCAAGAGCACCTTAGAGATTAACAAAAGATTTTCTTCTATAAGATTTTGTGAGTCACCGTATCAAAAGCAGCAAGTAGGCTCTGACTCATGGAAAGGTTAAGCGGAATGCATTTTGGGAGGCTTTAAGGGGTTTTTAAGGTGTTCCTGAACCCCTGTTTGGCTATCCCAGACGAATATGGCTCCCTATCTGGACTTTTGTGGTCGCAGGGGGCTGGGAGGGGGGTCTCAAGTGTTGCATGATTAAGGGGAAGGTTAGCTCTAGAAGGTTGTGAAGGAGTGTTTGGGCGGATGGCAGTTCTTGGAGTGTAGGGGCGTAGAGATGAATGTGTGTATGTGTCCTTTCCATTGATCTTGGGAAGCTGTAATTAGCAAGCTCTTTGTTTTTCTTTTATGATATTTTGGGGTAGTGTTGAGGTGAGAGTTTCTAAACTTGGCTTAGGATGTTTAGGGGGCATCTTGAGAGCAACATCTGGGAGGGGAGTGGTAGTGGATGGTGTTAAACTGCTGATCTTAACTTAGAGGTGAGATTTGTTATTGGGGACATTCTACAATTAGCTTTAGTCATAGGGTTTGTTGCGGGGGAGCAAGTTTCAGAGGTGCTTTTAATGTGATTGGAAGGTTTGGGAGATTTGCTTAAATGCTCAGTTACTAAACCTTGGCCAGAAAGGCCCTGGTGGTGGGGAAATTTGTGACAACAATGGTGGTGGTGGAGGCCAAACCCAATGAGGGGAGGGAGTAGGATGGGAGGTAGTATAAGTGGTTCCAGGAAAGTATGAGGCAAAAAGAATGCTCTAAAAATAAGATATAAATTATGGAAATACTGTATAGAGGATAGATTTCCATTATTGATCTGTTCCTACAATAGTTCATCTATTTTTATGGGGCACTTTTATTTTTTTTTGTGGAGGCATGGTCTAGCAAAACTGACAGACCTGATAAAGGGAGGTTGGTTGTTGCATAGGAAAGCTGGGCAAAAAAATGTGATAGAAAGTATAAGGATTTAAGGAAGATTTGGTGGGCATGGGAGCTTATAGGGTGCACCCCATACTGAAGGAAACAAGGAAGTCAGGTGATAAAGGCTGCAGGACTAGCCTGCAGGAAACAGAGAGAACAGACTGAGAAAGTATGCTTGTAAAAGAACTGGAATGTCCCTCCTTCTGTCCATGTTATTGGGTTTATATTGTCAGGTGTGGGGAGTGACCAGTGATTGCAGCTAGGAAAACAAGAAGGGTAGTTTTGAGCTGAGAAGTATAGTCTTAAGAAACTTACAGGCTACTAGATAGGAGTTTGGGTGATGCAAATGAGAATTGAGAGCCATCGTGGATACTGGAAAGCCAGATCCACTCAGCCATGGGAGCTTGCTTGATGATCTTTGGCCAGTCACTCACACTCAGACTAAACTACTTTGCAGGGTTGTTGTGAGGGTGATGTAAGGTGCTTTGCATATCCAATGGGGAAGAAAGGCAAGGTATAAATGAAGTAAAAATAAAGATCCACCTTGAAGCAGAAACATTGTGAATAGAGAGAAACCTACAGCTTTGGGGAGTAGTTTAGTGATAGAAAGTGGAGTGAGACTTTGACTAAGGTCTGTATAGGAAATGCTGAAGTTGAGTATGGACTTTAATAGATTTTAATAGAGCCTGAGAGAATTAGGAGAGTAGATAGCAAGAAGTGTAAGACAGGATCAATCAGTCCCTGAGCATAAGAGGCTAAAAGTGCCTGGCACGCTGCAGGATAGGTCATTAAGAAGCTTAGGAAGTGAGGATCAGGCAGGTGGGGTGGCACTTGGAGAGAAATAGAGGAAGCCAGGCACAGAAATAAATTTAAAAATGAAGATGCGTTGAAGACACAAGCCTAGAGATGGGTGGGTGGATACCATAAGGAAGCATATGTATGATTCCTGGTAAGAGTGTGCGCATTCGGATTCATTTGCAGGAGTTTATGGCAGAGGAAGCATGGTTCAGTGGTTGAAACCCTGCTAGTAACTCTCATGTTTCCTTCCACTTGTTTAGTCACACACTGCTTCCTCTCCCCCATCCACCTGTGAGGGGCAGTTGTCAGTACAGTACAGGCTGGCACTTTAACAAGCTGTTGTGTGAATTGAAAATGAGGAGGCCATCCACTCCTTGTTGAATGAGCAGGACAGGTTGTGACTCACAACTGCAGTAGTAAGGAAAAAGAAGCTCCTCCCTCTCTGACTCAAAGTGCAGAAATGTTATCTTTGGTTAGCCCCTGATGAGAAGAGCTGGGGGGTGGGGTGCTGGAAGAGATGGGAGCACGATGCTAATGAATGGCTTTCTTTGTGGTAAAAATAAGCAGATGACCTGTGGCACCTTAAAGACGAACATTTCTTTCCAGCATATGCTTTTGTGGCTAGAGCCCTCTTCTTCAGGTGCTGCTTTCTATCGTGCTGTATGGTTTAAACAACAGTACTTCTACATACAGCTAAATTGACTTATAACACTTCATGAGTGATTATTAATTTAATGTCTCGATTCTGAACCAAAACTTTATCCTTGTTAAGATGGATTCTTAATATTATCTGCTATCCGTACTGCTGTACTTTGCCCTGCTGTGGTATGTTGCGCAGGTTAACTGTTGAGGGGCCTCAGAGGGAAAGAGAAAAGATATAGTCATATTGCTGCTTCTAATACAGAAAAATTGCAGGGTTTAAAATAAAATAATTCAGGTAAATGTCCTTTTCCTGTCTGTAATAGAGCCAGCAAGGTCCAAACTTCTTTTTAGATGTTCTGGTTTTCCTAAAGTGGTTTCTTCATTCAGCAAATAATCTCCCTTTGTAAAATACATTTTTTAAAAACATATGTCACTATGAACTATCAGTGTAATTGTATTTGGTCTAGACTCATAGTATATCTCAATTTTTTCTTTTATTTATGTCAATTATAGTCCGCCTTTCTCACTGAGACTCAAGGCGGCTTACACAATGTGAGATCAGTACAGTCAATATCAAGGACATTTCCATAAACAATGTCATAGGGTAAATAAATACAAGTTTACAAAGACATAGCATTAGCAAGAATCCAGTACAGAGTTGAAGAAATGCTGAAACAGAACGTAAGCAATTCTAGGACTGACATTGGACAACATGAAGCACAGGTAGCTCATAGGAGCACATATTTAAAGCAGTGTAAGGCAACATAGTAGTGAAGTCTATGATCCCTAACTCATTAGCAAAGCATTTGAGACCCCCTCCCTACAATACAGCCCTCCTATCTAAAAAGCCTTTTGGAATAATTCGGTTTTGCATCATTTGTGGAAAGCAAGGAGAGTGGAGGCTCTCCTGTCCTCAGGCAGTCAGCTCTGCAGGGTAGGAGCTACCACAGAGAAAGCCCGTGTGTCCATTTTGAGCACTAAAATGTCCTGTTAAACCTGCAGTCTGTGCATGCTTTATTGGGAGTATGTCCCACTGAACTATGTGAGACAACTTTCAAGTCAAATCTTGATAGAGAGAGATCGTTTATACATTTCCCCCCACATTTTTCATAGGCAATTTGCTAGGTTGCATTCTGGAAAAAAAAGCTGTTAGTTTCTAAATGTTGTTAGAAATAATGGCATTAATAATGTCCACATCTGGAATATCATGTACAGTTCTGGTTATTGCTATTGACTGAAGTTTGTGATGACTACTGGAAAAAATGCCTTTGACAGGTTGGTTATAATAGCCAGCAGTGCCCAAGAGAGGGAATCTTTTACAGACAGACGAACTATTAATAGATAGTTTGGCTGTGTCATGATATGTGGCTTGCCAACCAAGCAGAATGGACCATAGTCTTATTATATTTGCAATCTATGAGATTAATCTTGGCATAATCACATAGTGGGCTTGACCTTCATCTGTTTGAAATTCCTTGCAGTAAACTAGCTGTGTGAAAATAGATTGGGCTAACTTAATTATCTATACAACCTGGAGAGACATCAAATAATTAGTCATTTGGGTAAACAGAACTGTTGTTGACATAGGTCAGAGGAACGTGGGTGGATGGGTCGTTGGGGTTGGTATATGGTGACATCTGGCTTAGGGTGGTGAACAGAGGCAGTGGGGTCATTTACAAAAACAGCTCGGCATTCTCTCTCCCCTCCATTGGTGACTGTGATTAAAGACACAAAATCGAGTAACTTGAGCTGTTAAGTGTGAACCTTGCTGTACTTCCTTGTAGTGGCTTACATTCACTTGTGAGAATTCATTGCCTGCTACTTATGAGTTCTGCAGGGTATGTCCACACAGTTGACTATTACTTCTTTGCCACTGCCTTGTTCCTCATTCTCATTCATTAAATGCTTAGAATTTTTCATTGCTTATTAGCAACTGCCTCCTTTAAAAAAAGAAAATTTCAGCTCTCAGTAAAAATACTGGACTGTCGTTCTCACAACAGGTGGCTCCCAAAAGAGGCAGTCCTCTAGTTCTGCTCTGAGTTTGTCCTGGTCCTCTGCCTTTATCTGTAAGAATTCTTTGTAAATGTGCCTAGATAAAAATATAGCTAAAATTCTTCTCTTGTGACTGGAACAGTTCCCAAAAAAGTTTGAAAGCTTATGCTTATCTGTACTCAGTGTGTGAGTGAATTCAGAGAAGAGTAATTCTAAGAAACCTTAGAGTGCTTGTAAAGTTTTATTCAGGGATGTGGTGATCAGAGAATAACTTTATAAACCCTTAAACACAAGAAGCTTGCCTTCACCCAGGTCAACCCATTAGTCCGTCAAGGTCAGTGTTGAGCTGCCTTGAGTTCTTTTAACGTAGAAAGGCAGCTAATAAATGTTTTAATTAAATAAAATAAATATTGTCTCCTCAGATTGGCTGCAGCTCTCCAGGGCTGTCTTAAGCAGAGATCTTTCACAGCACCTATTACATGATCTTTGTAAGTGGAGATACTGGGGATTGAACTTGGGGACCTTATACATACAATCTTCTTCCTAGCCAGAGCCCTCCCTTTCATAAGTCTAGCCATTCAATCAAGATCATGTTTACATTGTTCATCATTTCATTTCTTCCACTGTGGAGTTTTGAGCATAAAGTATGTGAAGTGCTCATGGTATAGCATGAACATTGAAGGTGGGTGTTTAGCTGTTGATGATTATGGAAAGGAAGCATTACTAGGTAGGATTGCCACAAGACTGCAAAGTGGAAAAGTTGGAGAGAAGAGGGTACAGTGGCTGGCCAGAAAACAGATCTAATGTGACTCACTGAGTCTCTGGGAGAGAATGCTTAGTCATACTCGTATCCCATCCTTCCTCCACGGATAACAGGGCAGTATGTAGTCTGCTTCCTTCCCCACTTTATTTTCACAATATTTCTGTGGGGAGGCTAGGCTGAGAGATGAAGACTGTTTCTCAGTCACTGAATCAGTTGTATGGCAGCATTTAGGCTTGAACCCAGGTCTTGATGACCCAACCCAGCATGTTAGTCACTACTCCACCCTGGTTTTCCTAAATAATGCACACCCTTCTTACCAGTTTGTAAAGTTGTAATCTACTTTGTTGATGGTAATGGTACCAGTGAATAGTTAGTCTGAAGTAGCTGGCTGCCCCAAGTCAATCCCTGGTACCTGGTTGTCCTAGCTCCTAGAAACAATATCAGTGTGAAGGGATTCCAAGTAGGTGTGACTAGAGAATGAACAGGATCACCGAAGACAGTCATAATGCTGAATGGTAGCCTTTGTTAAATTGTACATAATTCCCAAAAGGGTCATATGTTGAGGTTTAACATACTTCTAAGGATGTATAGTTAGGAAGAAAATGATAAGGATCAGTCTCACCAAGTCCCAATATTTGGAATTCTGGAGGGGGAAATAGGCAACTTAACAGGCCACAACTGCCTGTTGAAGTAGCAGGCCTGCATGGTTTTGTGTATGAACAAAGAGTAGGTACTTTTATCGATGAAAACGGGTAGCATGAAACTGATGAGAAACTGGTGGCTGTTCAAAAATCATGCCCATTACTGAAGCATATTATTGTCTTGTTGAAATGAGATAGTATTTGATCATGGTTGAGGGCCATCTCATTGTGTGTTTGACCCCTGATTTCACCTTTCAAAACTAGTTATGCAAGCTTTGTTTTTCTTAAAATAAAAAACTTTTGGATATCTTCAGAGAAAGTTAAAAATCCTCGGCTTGAGCACACTGAAAAATTTCCGGTCACAACTTGACACGGAAATTCATTTATACCCTGTGAAAAATAGCTGAGTGTAAATGAGTTCAGATAAGCTAAACTGCAAGGTGTTGGTCGTACACACTAGGGCATGATCTTCTCTGACTGGCTGACAAATTAGCAGCTTTTGCTTTGTGCCCTGCTGTTCAGCTGTGTTATGTGGGAAGGTGATCCCGATAACCTTTTTCAAAGTATGTGTGTCTTGCAATCTTGGGAAGTTGCAGCTGCTGTAGTCTTTCTTACAGTCTTGAAACAGCTATGGTGATGGCAGCATTCTTAAATACAAGTTCCTTGGGAGGGGTCTTCAAAAGCAAAGGGGGTATCTTTCAGTCTGTTTCTTTGTAGGAAATTGAATAGAAAGCTGAATGAAGACGCTTTCCAGAATGGCTGAACTGGCCTGCTCTGTCAGCATCAACAACAAAAAACCTATGTATCTGCTAGATTGCCACTAGGATGATCCATACCTACACTACAGAGAATAAAATAACACTGAGCAGCTAGTAGCCCAGCGTCCAGTGTTTTGACTTTGATAATTTGCAGTCAGTAAAGTTCATGTGTGTTCCTCTGGCCACCATGTCATCAATTTCTGTGCTGCAGACCTCCTCTTCCAAGGCCATGTGGAATATATTTAGCCCTGCTTTCTCACTGGGCATCAGCTTATCAAGTATATGCTCCTTTGTTGAAGCCATACTTTCCCCCCTTATCAGAAGTGAAGAAGGGCTTCCATGCACATACTTGTTGCAGAGAAAATGAGGCCTTGCTCGTTGCTTCATTTTGCTAGGGCTCAACAGGGATACACTTTGGTATCTCTTTTTTTAGTGTAAGAGCAAGTATTGGAATATGTGTGGAAGTGCCATTGAGCATGTGGGAAGTACATTTTCCTGACAGGTGAATTGCAGCGCTTCTCTATAAATAAAGCACTGTCTCCCTGTTTTGTCAGCATAAGTTGGAACTGGAGAAGTTGCAACTTAGGGCGCAAACGCCAACTCTGATTTCTCTTATAGTAACTTCTTGTAAGCCCCCCCCCCCTGGGGTCCATTTCTGTGACAAGCTCTCTATTCTTAATCTACCTCTCCAAGCCAGGTCTGCATTCTGCAAAAATCTAGTTCAGCATTCAGTGCTAGGACTGAACCTTGGGAATCCCCATACAAAAGTTATCCTCTCCAAGTTTTCATCCCACTTACTTCCAGCTGCTTTGGAGGAATTTTCCCCAAATAGACCGTTAGACTAATAGAAGAAAGACAAGCCCTGCTTGGTAGGAACATTAGTAGTCTGAGAAAGTGAGGCCAGCAGTGGAGGGCACTTTATCTGTGCACTAAGAAGGAAGAGGCTCAGGTTAGATGGAGGGATTTTTAAAAATGACGTACTCCTGTCTCCTCTTAGCTACCCAATTAAGAAGAATAGTAATAATAATAATAACATTCGATTTATTATCCCGCTCTTCAGGACAACTTAATGTCCATTCAGAGTGGTTTACAAAGTATGTTGTTATCCCCACAACAAAACACCCTGTGAGGTGGGTGGGGCTGAGAGCTCCTAGAAGCTGTGACTGACAAGCTCACCCAGCAGCTCGCTTCAAGTGTAGGAGTGGGGAATCAAACCCAGTTCTCCAGATCAGAGTCCTGCGCTCTTAACCACTACACTAAACTGACTCTCAAGAGGATTGTAGATCCATCTTTCTCCCTGTTACACCCTGTTCATGGCAAGACTTCACTACCACAAACACAATATGTGTTCCATGTTTTCCCTGTCAATGTATGTTGCTCAGAGAATTTACGCAAAGTGGATCAAGCACTCAATTGTTGTATGCATGCTGTGGGTTGCATACTTTTCATCCGGTTGGCATCTATGTGCCTGGTAGGTTCTGCTGATACAAAAGGTATTTTGCAGAGGCAACTGCTGCTTGTATAGGTAGAGCATGTCTTGTGTTGGAGAAGCATGGCAGGCATGTGGGTGCTAGCAGAGGACAGTGTGTAGGATCCAGCCTGTTCTGAATCCTTGTGACAATTACACAGGGATTGAAACATGCCCCTGTGAGACCTATTGGTTTAATTGGTTGAGTATTCAGCTCTGGCAATTTTAATTGGCACTGTCAGTTAATGGCTTACTTTATTTTTTCCAGGCTTTTTTTGGTGCATTACTATATCAAGGGTGGTCCTGATCTCCAACAATGGGTTTTATCATATTTATTAAAGTTACCTTGCATATCAACAAAAAGTATGTTTATTAAAGCTTTCATCAAATGCGCTGGTTTTGTAGGCAGAATTAACCCATAAAACCTGTTTTAAGTGGCTGAGTCCTAAAGCATGATTAAACACTTTCCTTAAACACTTTCCTTCTTGCAGGTCTTCTGTGGGAGAGATGGGTCAGCATCCCATTTTCCAGTAGTGAATTGAAACTGATGATCATTGAGTTAAAAAGGATGAGAAGTTCTTGGTTCAGTCTCACCCGTGGTGATTCTTTTGGGCTTTCCTGAAAGACTTCAGAGGGAGTCTGTTTATGTGGGAACATGTCAAATACTGTTCTGTACAATTTCTGTGATGCTGGCAAGAGTGAGATTGAGAAGCTTCCTTCTGGCTGAATAGCTTTGAATTTGCTTGCTTTAAAAGCTAGCCTGATAAGCTGAGCATGTGAGAGTGGTAGTCAAGAACAAGTGGGACCTTCACCAGTTGGTGGTTTTCACAAAGCCTTTGTTGTGGAGTATTGGGGTTCCACGTGCTTCAGTCTTGCAAAGCTTCCTTAATCACTAGGCCTTGAATGTGAATTCCCATTTATTTTCAGGAACTTTGTTTAGGCTGCAAGGGTAAGAAAGCAGGAAAAGTAGCTTTCTGTTCATGTTACCCAACAGCTAGGAATGTAAAATTTCCAGGAATTTTGAACCCACGGAGAGAACCTTTCTCCAGTTTTCGGAAAAATGGAAATTTGGGGGAAAATTGAAATATGTGCAGTACTTACTGCCTTATCAAACCTAAATTAGTTTCACTGCTTTATCGACAAAAATGTATCATTTATAAATTACTTAGCTTACAAAATTGCAATATTTGACATATTTATGGAAGTTATAAATGCCTTAGTTTTCTACAAGCAAAATTGCAAGTATACCCAGTACTTGAAAGAAAACTATAAGGAAAAGGGTTGCAGACATTAATAATAAAACTAGAGCATATTTTGATATGTAGTTAAATTTCATAACATTAAAGCATTGAACTATGCAGTTATCAGCATACACATAGTAGGATTTTAATTATGTACAAAATTAGACACATTTAAAAATAGAAGCATAAGCATCTCAAGTCTATAATCAGAATCTGTTTCTGAAACGTCTGATTCTTTACCTTCATTTTTATCCTCATGCAGTTCTTTGGAAACCTTGAGGTTTGCAGAAATTAAAACTAGCTGCTCTGCTATTTCACATGTTCATTTCTTGTAGTAGACATTTTTCTAGACATGGACCAGTTTCTTTCTACGTGCTGAAGGAGATAGGAGTATCTGAAGTGGGTGTGAAGCAAGAGATCAGAGACAGTTTCGTGCACAGTCCATGCCATCATGTTGCAGAAGGAATATGTCTGGCACTCCTGGACCAAATTTCTGATTATGTCCTGTATTCTGCAGTGTAACAGAGAACCTTTTTGACATCAAGTCCCGGGAGGGTCACTTGTTTGCTAATCCAGTCAAGTGCAGGAGGAATGCTATCATTACTGACGTTACTACCTTTGAAAGTTCTGCAGCTGAGCCCAGAAGATATCTTCATCAAAAACAGTATTCTGTACACTCCTTGGTACTTTTAAGATCTTCAGTTATAACAGTTTCTTGAAGAACTTCTTTGTTTTTTAGTATGAGATTGTGACACCACCCCATCTAGTTTTATTACCAAGTTTGAGTATCACTATTCTATTCATACCATTCTTTTCTTCTTGCTGCTTTTGAAAGACTGCAGCTACACTATGAATAGACTTTACACTTCTATCATTAATTTTGCTTTTCAGTAAACTTTTCCCTCTTCTTAAAATCATGAGGAAGCAGGTTTAGGCCATGGGAAGCACGTCCAATTTCAGTAAAATGTGCAAATTTGCAAATATGCAAATTTGCAAATGTGCAAATATGCTGCTTTCATATTTCTTACAATGTCAGTCACCAAAGCAACTATTTCCATTCCCAACCTTTTCTACAACTTCTCAAATTGTATTACCAATGTAATCCTCAGCATACTTTTTCTCTGCTCTTTCAGGGCTGTAGTAAAACACCAGTTGAGGTGTTATCACAAAATTTATGATTTCTTCTTCTTGAACATTTGTCCACTCATCTGTTAATAAAAGATACAATGATTAATTGATTTTCCCCCTGCCCAGATTGCATTACATGTTTATGTTCAGTTTCTGGAAGAGGTTTGCTCTAAGAACATCTGCTAGGCAAATGATAGGATTATCTTAATCATTTAAATACTTCTGCCAGTATGTATTTTCGGGGATCAGTAATGGTATCCTAGAGGCATATATTGCTCTCACAACAGCCTGGTCAATTTTTTCTTGGTCTTCAGGTTCCATCTTCTCTATAAATGAAGATATTCTTGGAAGTTTTTTTGCAGTTGATGAAAATATCAGTTTATCATCACCGGGTGAAGCAGGCTGGACAACACTATGTGATATGGATGTCACAGAAGAAACAGGGTTTCTGGGTTGACACTGTTGGTGCTGTTTCTACTGTTATTCACCTCACTTATGCTCATGAAAGAATTTTTAATAGCTACAGGGCATTTTCTACATGTTAAGGATGTGTTTGGACAGCCCGGTTGCATTTGGAAATACAGATTTCAATTGGCAGCATTTGCACAATAGTTTTTCCTCCCAGAAGGATTTGAAGGGTGGAAATGCTTCCATGTAGTACAAGATGGTAGCACTATTTTGCTGAGAGAGGGAGAAAAAAAGATATTTACTGATGCCATACATACTATAGCTTTTGTAATAGGAGCCTTCTCAGTAAGACTGCCAGTGATCCTCTCTCTCAAACCTCACTGCTAAAGTCAAGGAGTAATTTGTTCTGAAAGTATTAGTTGTAGAAATAAATTAAGTTACAAATCCCATAAATCATATTAAATGACAGTGAATAGAAGTGGTTTGAGGAAGAGGCGAAAAGGTCAAATACAAGGGAAGATTCTGGTCAAAATGACGACAGAAGACATGCAACAATTAACAAGCTATGAAAGCCCTGCTTGCTCCCCTCATGAAGATCAGGTATCCTTCTGGGTGCAGTAATGCAGCTTGAATTTATGAGCTATATATGTCTGTAGCATGCCCACATTGTCTTTAAAAGCATTTCACTCATTTTAAGATAAAATATTTCATAGGAGCTATTTTCAGTACTCTTCCAAATTTCCAATATTTCTGTCTGATAAATTGAGGGGAAAAAAAGAGTTGGAAAAAACACACACCATTGCATTTTCCTGCGTCTTTTCCTCCCTCCAGGCCTTTACAACTCTACCAACAGCTTTTAGGCTTTTTTCTTCAGTAGCTTATCTTTTCACCCTAAATAATCCACAGGATATATACTGCAGTTTTGGCACATAGTGGACAAGGCAATGTTGCATTTACCTCCATGCTTTGTAGTCTACTGGGCAACTGATGGTTTCTGGTAAAATTCTCTCACTTTCACTACTGCGTGTTTCTGACATGGGACTCCATTCTGATCAAAGACTACAGGTATGTGTCATACGGCTGCTTTCAGTGCTGCAGTTTCTTACAAGCCACGTAAATGTCTTGTGAAACTTTACTTTTACTTTTACTTTTACTTTAATTGAATTTTTATACCGCCCATCTCCCGAAGGACTCAGGGCGGTGTACAGCAAAAATAAAACATACAAATATAAAACAATAAGAGAATAAAATATAAACATATTAAATAGTTTAACTCAGAAACAGAAATGGAGACATCAGAAACATCAGAAATGGAGATGTTCTACAAGCACTTTTATGTGCTCAGTCAGAGGGTGGTGTTTCATTAGTACCCTGACGTCCGTGGGCAAGAATTTGCAGTTGAATCTGGTTAATTTTTCTCCCAATTTACTTGCACATTTGAAGAGCAAGAAAACGTGCACATTTGAGATTCAGTTGCTCAGGCTAAGAGCTGTGCTACTGTTGTGTTAAGTGACTGAATTAATCCCAGTGTTTCCCCCCTCAGGCAGCTTAATTAAAATGTTGACTTACCCTGGGATACCAGCATCAAGGAAGTGGTGGTGATGAAGAAAAATAATGGCCACTGTTTAGATTTTAAAGTTACACTCTATTACATGCCTTGACAAACTTCTTTTGGCTGTAGGAACGTGCCAGGCTCATGATCATGCTTTTCAATTATTGCTGCCACGAAACCTATTGTTAATGGCTTCTTGTAATTTTATTCAAGCTATAATATGACAAAAGTGTTGTAGTATATGAATGTATATGGAGATAACCCTGGCTGTCGTCATAATAAAGATTCTGTGCCTGCTGTGGGAGCATAGAGTATTGCAGCGGTTTCTGTCTTCCCATGAAGATTTGTAGTTCAAAACATTTTCATGCTGTCCTGTAAATCTCAAAATCCAGCACAGAGGCTGGATTGCTCTTTTGAGGTTGCTGCTCAGCCTCTTGCCTGCGGGTTACGCATCTACATAAACCATTCAAAAATGACGTCAAGCAGGACACCATTTGGATGTTTAACTTGAACATTTGGTAGCTAGGCTACCAAAGCGCTAGTGTATTGTCTTGGCAGATGCACGTCATAACCTTGGTAAAGATCAACACAGAAGTGAGGCAGGTTAGAATTTCCTGGTATTTGTTTACTGTTGTGCGTCATGGAACACTTTGCCTTATGAAAATGTGAGTTGGGCTGCTCTACTTTTGCTTCATTCTGGCATGACGTGTGTCTGTGGCCAAGGCAAACATGACACTGAATGAAAACCAACTCTCATGAATTGAGATAGAGCCATCCCCAAGCATCTTATGAAAGGTAACTGATTTCCAGGGTTGGCATTTGCTAACAAGTGGAAAACTTACAACACTTAAGGCCCCTTGTGGTAAGTTTGGGCAGAAGCTATTTCTGAATCTGCATGCTATGGGGAATAATGCAGTGTATGAACTAGAAACCTGAAGATCTCAACTGCCAAAAAATCCACCTTTGAACTAATGGTAATATGAGAACTGGCCTCAGTGAGTCATAGTGAGAGTTTTTATCGCAGGAATGCTGTCCTGCTGCATTGACAGAAGCAGTTAACTATATCCCAAAACAGTTTCTGAAGCAGGTTTATTACTGTAATGTAATGCATTCTCTACATACATTCTTTGCATATATCCCCCCTAAAACATGAATTATTTTCCCCCCTTCAGGTTTTCCTTTGGAATCCACGTCACACATTTATGGCGATTCTGAGCATCAGGGCAGATTTCTGCCGGGCCCAGCACAGCACCCTGGCTGACAAGTGAACTTGAGGCCGGGTCCTACGTGCCATAATTCAACTTTGCCTTGAAGATTCCAAACACTGAGACATAAGCCTCAAATATACGGAGATACCTTCTGCACATTGGAAACCTCTTCCACTTAGTGTCTCTTAGAGAAGTGAAAGCTGGCCAAGCCGAAGGGGGAAAAAGACCTACATTTTTTGTGCCTCACCAGTGCCTCAATGTAGTAAAGGCTGCCTATTTTTTGCATGTAGTAGGAGACTGCAGAGTTTGAAGGAACGCCACCTGCGGTGTTTGAGGGTGAAGCTGAGTTCCAGCTGATGCTAAAGCAAACCTGTTTTTCTTGAAGTGAAGAATTCTCTTGAAGAACAAACCAAGTAAACAAGGAAAGCTCTGATCAATCTTGGACACTTTAGTGATTTTTTTAATGTTTTCTGCTGTGAAACGTTGCAAGTTTTGAACTTTTTTTTTTTGCCCCGACACCTTTCTTGCCACTATGAACCGTCCCGCTCCAGTGGAGATTACTTATGAGAGTATGCGCTTCCTTATTACTCACAACCCAACCAATGCGACCCTCAACAAATTCACAGAGGTAAGAAGATCTCAATAAGTAGCATGTTCTTGGGGCCTTGGATGGTAGTGTTTGGAAGACCCCAAAGCTTCAGTTCCTAGTTCAATTACAGTCAGATTCTGTTTTGGGGAGCTCTGCGATTCCTTTAAGGCAAAGTAAAGATCAAGAGCAAATGACACTTTGCACAACATTGCCAATCTTTCTCCATCTCTGCACATGGGTGTGTTGTAGAGCACATTTGTCAATTTGTGTAGTGCTATGAAGAGGCCCAGTAGACTTGGCTAGTGAACAGAGGGTATCCTAGAGCATGCTTTAGGAACCTGACTTAAATCCTGCAGTGCTTAAAACAGAATCCCCATGCAATTTCTAGGCATAGCAGTGGTTCTTTTTCTCCATTTCCTCAACCTCATGAGGTTTCCCATGCAGCAAACACACTCTTGAATGTTATCTATATTGCTTGGGTGGTGGGTGGGCAGTTGAGCTTTCTAGCAGACTGAAGTCTTCTGAAGATATTCCTACAATATGGATGTCTTAGGGTAATGATAATCCATTAGGCAGCTCAGAACCATGTACAAAATTACATGAACCAAAAGACCCACATGACTAGTGTATGCCTTAAGTGGCACCCACTGAATACATTCATGCAGTAATATAAGATACACTAGTTAAAATAAAATATGTAACTGTAACCGTTTAATTAACAACGCTGCTCTAGAATGTAGGGTTGTGTTTCTGCACCACTGCTGGACCTTTGCCAGCCTTTGTGAATCTGGACTGAGGGAAAGGGCCTCCTTCTTGGCCTTCTTGCTTTCTCTTCAACATGAGGCACAGTAGCTCAGGTGAGAAAGTGCTGAGAGGAGGGCAAGCTGGCAGTAGAGAAAATGGAATAAAATTGCTCACACCCCACTGTGTCCAGTTTGCTATTTTCCTTGAGAGGATGACCACATATTCCACCTTTCCAGCTTCTTTAAGGATGAACATATTTGGAATACTATTCTAAAGAGTAGTAGCCTTATTTTGGCATCGTATACATTTCAGAGATTTAAAAATGTGTTTGCTGATCAAGTGTGCCAGTTCAGACGAGAATTTTAACTTCTCTAAGTGGCACTGCCCATTTTTAGAAAAATTAGTACTTAACTGTTCCATCATGATAAAACAATTCAGTAATTTCCAACAC
Source organism: Eublepharis macularius (assembly GCF_028583425.1). Taxonomy (NCBI): domain Eukaryota; kingdom Metazoa; phylum Chordata; class Lepidosauria; order Squamata; family Eublepharidae; genus Eublepharis; species Eublepharis macularius. The sequence continues at coordinate 36,881,349 of NC_072804.1, read as the reverse complement.
TGAAATTAATGGAGCTGGCTGTTCAGTCTGTGTTAGTTCACTGCCAAAAGACGGTTAAACAAAACCCTGCCTACATTTCCCCCTCTCCTTTCATAGCTCTTATGACTTGTCCTCTGCTCCAGATACTGCTGTTTATAAGTTAAATTTCTTGTCATTGCAAGATTGTCTGTCTGGCTGCCAGTTCCAGACATGAATAATTTGGTCTGGATTTCCCATCCTGGAATTCTCCGGGATCATGCCATAACTGTGTGTAGAATATAGCTTTTGGGTGGGCAGAATGTATGTTCAAAGCAAATCAAGAGATCTTGAAATTAAGCTCATAATCTCACAGGAGGGGAAAATATAGAAATATTTCCCAAGTTCTGGAACTGATCTGAGGATAATGTTTGCTTACCCCAGTAGTAAACTACTTATAGTGTATTTCTGGGAAGCTAGAATACAAGGCTGTCCTTTAGACCAGAGACATCTTGGGCTGTTTCTGTCAGGCAGTTACGTGGTTCCTTTTAAAAGGAGGCCCAGGGGAGGTGGTGGTAACTTCGCTGTTCTGCATTGCCTGTCTGAGCTTTGTTCCATCCTTGGGGATGCTGAATACTTGGCCTTAAAAGGGAGGGGGGTTAAATTAATTCTTAACATGATTCCTTTGTGCTATTGAATGATCTGATGAGCCCATTTCCTTTTCCAGGAACATAACTTTGGAAGCAATATTGAGAAACAAGTAGTAAAATCAGTGTAACTGTGAGATCTTAAGACTAATATGGTGCCACAAAGATAGCTTTTCCTTTTTGTTGGTACTTATTTGAAGTAAGATCTTTTAGACAGTACAGCAGGCATGACCAGGAGAGATTATTCCAATGTACTTTGCCCTCGTCTTAGGGTGTGTGTGTGCTGCACAGTTAAACCTGTTGAATTGGTTTCTGCTGCATAATCGCAGATAGAGGGAAGAGAACGTGAGCCCTTCAGTGAACCTGGCAGTAGCCTGAGCATCTTTGGGATTTGTATGAGGGTTCTCGCCCATAGAAAAAACCCAAACCACAGAGGCTTCAAAACATTCTAAGCCCTCTGTTTCAGTTGCTGTTAACTGTTTATGTATCATGGCAAGATGGTGTTTGTTTAATGACACTTACTTGTTTTGGTGCAGGGAGAACTGAGACAGTTGTAATTCATGTGTACCATTTCACCACACTGGAAACATTTCCTCCATGATACTTCATCACTGTTCTGAGATGTTTCTCTGACCATGTATAGGTTTTATGAGGCAGGCAAAGTTCTTTCTGTTGTTCAACCCATTTAAAGTATTCTGAAGAGAAAATTTTTCTCTCTGGTTCTCTTTTCATCCACACCAATTGATTATTATTTCCACAGCTTGGGGCACAGTTTCTGGCTCTTTATCTTGTACTAGCCAGCAGTATGCAGGGAATAGCAGTCTGTAAAACTGCTGCAGTCTTATGAGATGGGAATCCTCTTTGTGGGTTTCAGTTCAAGCTCCCTCCCACCATTGCTTTAACAAACCATCCCATTTGCATGCTCTTTGAGCATAAATTTACTGAAGTTTCTTTCTCAAGCTGCTGAATTCTTTCCTGCTATGGTTTGATGTCAGTCCAAATGTCAGCTTTGCTTTCTCTTCAAATATATCATCATCTTTCACTTTGTCATCCCTCATTTCACTATGTGTTTTGCATATGTGGTGATGGAGAGTGCTCTCAAGTCATAGCTGACTTATGGCGGTCCCTGGTGGAGTTTTCAAGGCAAAAGACTAACAGAGGTGGTATGCCATTGCCTGCCTCTGCAACCCTGGTCTTTGTTGGAGGTCTCCCATCCAATTACTAACCAAGGCTGACCTTGCTTAGCTTCTGAGATGTGACAAATTTCACATGGATTCCTGCATAATTGTGATCTTAACCAGATTAATCTCTAGACATCAGGGATGTCAAAATCTAGGCAGGCACCCTCAAAATTAATAAATTATGTCTCCAGATTATCTCCTGACTGATACCTTGGAATTCTTTTCATATCTAAGGATGTTATATACTTGAACCCTAGGGGGTACATTACTTCCCTCCAGTTCCATTTCTCTCAGCCTTAGTTTCTACACTTACACATCTGCCTCTATTCTTGCCTTTTCTAGTTCATTTTCTGTTTCCTCCTTTTAAGCCACTAATTTGACTAACTCTGATTCTCATTCCTTTCCTCTTTTCTTTCACTTTCTATTTTGACTATTTCTATTTCTTGTTCCTTTTCTCTTTCATGTTCTTCCCCTGCTAGTTTGGCTAATCCTAATTCTTTTTATTTATTTTAGCCATTTCAATTCTTTCCTTGATTCTCCACCTTTTAAAGGTATCTGGTTCTCTCTCCACTGTTACTATTCATTGCACCAGCACCTCCATCTTTCTCTGTAGGCTTCATTTTCTTTTGGATTTTTGGCAACAACTCTTTATGCTTTACCTGTCTCTTTTCTCAGGCGTGTTAAACCTTTTAGCCACATCTGTCTTAATTATCTGGTGTTTTGTATTGCAGCTCCTCTTTACTCTTTACTTTCACTGTTTTCCTCAGGAGGGCAAATCCCGTTTTTTAATAGATCACTCCACTTTTTCTTTTTCCTTTCCTTAAACTCTCTGTGATTGTCTCAGAAAGCACCTTCTTACATTTACCTTGACTCCGCAACCCACTAATTTCCTTTTCCCATACACAAAAGCATCAACAAGTGCGCATGTACAGTTACAGGTGTTTTCTGCTTCGACTCAAGCTTGTCACTTCAAGAATGCCTATAAACTAAGGTTAGTATCCCACCTCTGAAGCACCACTCTTTGTGACCCCTTACATACTGCCTGTCATCATAAACCTCTCTCCACAGGTTCAGGGATGCCGGCAGATAAAGGCATCACAATTCAGCACCTGTCCCATCTCTGTTTAATAGGTAGAGATCCCTGACTCCTTACAAACATCAGTAGTCGGGGCAGCCTAGTTCCCTTCATTAGCCACCCCTTACCTAACGATTATACTGGGGTATTAGAGTTAGGGAAGTTGATACTACTTTGCCTTATACACTGCCATTGTTTAGTTAATTATATTTATATACTGGCTGTGGCAAACAACGGTTTGTATATGTAGGTTTGTATGTGTAGGACACTAGGTATGCAGTCAGCAGGGTTTAAACAGAGTAGAGTTAATCTTTATTTAGAATGTTAACAACATACAAGTGATTCAAACATAACGATACATTGTTCTCAAGATTTGACCTTTTGATTCCAGACTATCCTTATGGTATGCTCCTCAGCTAGATCTAATTCAGGTTGCTTTTCACATAAGCTAAAAAATCTGGCTTCTCCTGACTAACAGCTCTCTTTCTTCGGTTCATACTGGTCCCAACTGCCAGTTTCCCGACGTTCAGTTAACTCCCATTGGCTGTTCTTAGGGCGGGGTGGTGGTGGAGGTGGTGGTGGATCTGCTAGTTGCACTTCTGCACCAGCATGGTTTTCAGAAAGAGGCAGTGCCTTAATTTGCTGCTGGAGGAAAAGTGGAATACTTTAAATTCTCCTGCAGGCCACTGACCATTAATTATGGGTGAAGTCGAATTTGAAGGCTTACCTGCTCCCATAGGCAGCTGCCTATCTCTGAAATCATGTTTTGAGGCCCTGCAGTGAATGCTCCTGTATTCCAGGGTTTTGTGGACAGACCCTCTGTGTGGTGGCATTCCCAATTATGGGATAACTTCCCCAGAGGCATGTGTTTGGCTACAACTCTTCTTCTAGATGTTGTGCCAAAACATTTTTATTCTGACAGCATTGGCATGTTTTCAGTGCTCATTGCTTGTTTAATCAGCGCTCCTGTCCATATTTTAATACAGGGTGTATACTGTGCTTCCATTCAATGTTACGCTTACTTTATCTTTTCTTGTGAGCTGTGCTTTGAGGACCCTTTCTAAGTAGGAAGGCGGGATATAAATATAATTTTAATTTTTGCTGTTATTTGTTCTCAAAGGAGTTGAAGAAATATGGAGTGACAACCTTGGTGCGGGTCTGTGATGCTACGTATGATAAAGCACCTGTTGAAAAGGAAGGAATCCAAGTTCTAGTGAGTACTTTTTCAGGCTATGAGTGGAAAATACTATGAAGGACACAATGTGTTTGTCTTTTACTCTAATTGGTGTTCTTGTTTCATAATGAGATGGCACCTAGAGGGCTGATCTGAAGCTGTGGACTGATGAAGCACCTGTGCAGGATTGACTCTGCTTCTAATTTATTGAACAGCCTAAGCAAGTAGGATTTTGAAGTTAAGAGACTGTGGAATGAAAGTTGTAGCTGAATCCCTGGAGAGGCACAAGTCCCAAAGATGGTGCATTTTTTAAGATGGGATTTTGTCTGTGTTGAGGTCACTAGATGAGTTTTTCCCAACCATCATCCTCTCTGCTCACCCTGGCAGTAGCTCTTTAAGATAGTGTATTCCCATGGGGGTGTGTGTACATAGATGGCTGCCATAGACTTGCAGCTGTTTTTTTCTGGCTGGAAATAATAAATAAAGCCACCCCAATTGCTGGTCCCTCAGAGTGATAAGAGAGAGGAAATTTTGCTGGGGAACAGGTCAATGGTAGATAAGAAGGGTATGTGCTGGTTGCCACCAGGATGATTTCTTAACGTCAACTGCTGTTTAGCCAGGTGAGCAAATATATAGCGGAGCTGAGCTGTGTCATGGCTAGAACAGAAAACAAGTTTTCTGCTATATGAAACTAACCATTTATTTACAGGATCCAGACAAGAGGAGCAGTACAGTGGAGCACCTTAGTTTTTTCCTTCCCTTACGTGGTTAAATATTAGGGTGGGAAAAAATCTTTTGAGCTCTGGAAAACAAAAATATTCATCATAGTGTTAAAACATTTCGATAGATACAATATGACTTTACTAATAGAGGTGAGTGTGGGGTGGGGTAGAGGTGGCTGTCTGTCCTTCTGTCCCAACAGATGGTAAAACAGGGTAGCAGAATTGGATATTGCCTGTTTGAACTGGTAGTGTTGGTAAACAAACATGTGCAATAAAGAGATTAAAGGCTGGAGAAAGCCAAGGGGGTGGGGGTGGATAATACAGGCATCAGAGTTGACACCAGCTGTTGCATCTTTGCAGGTTCATGTGGCTGCTCTTAAAAATAGCTCTTTCGGAATAGCCTGCATTGCTTGAGGTAACATGCAGGACATAGAAGACTGAATTCTCTTCTTATGCCCAACAGCATCAACAGGAGCTTTGCATGTGCTTGGTTTAGGAGCCAGGATTGGTCCAAATTGTGTGTAAAGCATTGGCTAGTGCTGAGCAGTTGCAAGTTTACAAGCAGAGTTATAGCAACAATAGCAGCTTCTTGCCTTCTGGAATGGTGTAAAGGTGGTTCGTCTCAAGAGCTGGTCTTTTGGGCTGCCATAGTCCCAGCAGGCTTATGAAAAGAAATGGGGAGCACTTGGTGCCTTACTGAATGGCCAGGCGTGACCAAACTGTGCTGAATTTATGCTAGGGGGGACGTTTTAAATGGCAGTTGCTGAATGTGGGATTTTTCATACTTCTTTTTATCTGAGGTTTGGAGTTCCACATGGGGCTGGCATCTGTTCCAGTAAGCTGCAGCAGCAGACTTGTGTAGCTAGCAGCCTGTGAAAAAAGGCAGAGCTTCGTAGCGTGTACTGGTGGTCTTATTGTAGTGCTCAAGTTCTATTCTGGGAACTGTGATCAACGGATGACAGCCTCGTGCTGATAATGGGGCCTGCTGAATGGCTTGTGGAAGAGGTGTGTTGCTGCTGCCTTTTAGCTCCTAGAATTACAACTAATATCCAGGCAACAGGGATCAGTTCCCCTGGAGAAAATGGCTTCTTTGAAGAGTGGTCTTTCCTGCATGATAATCCTGTGAACTTCCCTCCCCATGCTCTACCGCCCAAATCTCCAGGAATCTCCCAACATGGAGTTTGCAACCCTACTTTTAGCCCATGATGGCTTCTGTTGGACAGCTCATGGGGAGATTCACTTCCCCTGTTTCCTATCATCCCCTTTTCTATGACCTTGGCTCCTCAAATTCTTTCACTGTGAACTAGCGCCTCCTTTTGTTTTAAAGAGTTCTTTTTCCTGAAACTTCTGCTCAAAATTCCTATGCTGTTGCTGTAGCTTTCTGTCTTGAAATCCTTCTTTTTCATACTTTCCTTGGTTGAACCTACCAAAATTAATCTTAAGCACACAATGTTTACTTATTTGTTTCTTGTTAAACACTCACCCTTTCCTCAGTCTCTCGCTATTGAACTTATAGACAGCAAGTTCCTTGGGGCAGGGACTTGCTTTTTCCATTTTGCTTACCTTTGTAGTACATTTTTATCCCACCCTTTCTCAAAGGGACTTAGGGCAGCATGCATGGCGCTTTGTATTATCCCCACAGAAACCCTGTGAGGTAGGTTAGGGTTGAAAGAGAATGACTGGCTTAAGTCATCCAGCATGTTTCACAATTGCATGGGAGTTTGAACCTGGGCCTCTCAGGTCCTAGTCCGACACACTAACCATTCTACCGCTCTGGCTTTCTTTGAGGTGGATTGATGTTGCACAGTGGGGGAAAGAGCCATATCGAAAGTTTGACTTGGATAGTACAATACAGCTGCCCTTCATTATCCAAATCCACAATTATTTATACCCTGCCTTTCTCATTAGTGAGGACCCAAAGAGCTTTATATCCTTCTCCTTTCCTCCATTTAATCCTCACAACAATCCTGTGAGGTAGGTTAGGCTGAGAGCGTGTGACTGGCCCAAGGTCACCCGTTAAGCTTCCATGGCAGAATGGGGATTCATATGTGGGTCTCCCAGGTCTTTGTTTGACACTGTAACTACTATACTACACTGAACTTCCTTTATAGTGAGGAGTTCTGTTACTTCCATAATTACTGCCTTTCTTGCAATGGGTCATGTCAGAGTAGCAGGAACTGAGTTGCTGAATTTTGTGTGCAAGGAACCAAATCATGTTGACAGGAAGACCTCCAACTATAGTCATGTGTAGGAAAGAGAACTGCTAACAAGGGAAGATTCACTGGCTTTGAGAACACTCTCCCCCCCCCCCCCAGGTTTTTGCTTAAAGCAAATTTCACTGACTTGATACATTTTGGCAATTTAAATTACAGTGGTACGAAGTAACAACATCAAAGTTTAACACACATCCCCCAGTAGCAGAATCAACCAACAAAAACGAAATCACCATCTGACTTGTCCATTGGGCAGCTGCTGTATCATAGTGGTTAAGTAGTTGGGTTGTGAATCAGCACTTTGCTGGTTCGACTCCCTCTACTGCCATGAGCTCTGCAGGTGGCCTTGCTTGATGCTCCTCTCAGCCCAGCTCCCCAGCTGTATTGTGGGGTTAATAACAGTACTGACTTTGTTCACTGCTCTGAGTGGGCCCTAATCGGATCAGAAGGTTGGTATACAAACTGGTATAAGCAGTTTGGTGAAGTGGTTAAGGGCGTGGGACTCTAATCTGGAGAACCGGGTTTGATTCCTCACTTCTCCACTTGAAGCCAGCTGGGTGACCTTGGGTCAGTCACAGCTTTTAGGAGCTCTCTCAACCCCACCCACCTCACAGGGTGATTGTTGTTGTGGGGATAATGATAACATACTTTGTAAACTGCTCTGAGTGGGTGTTAAGTCATCCTGAAGGGTTGTATAGAAATTGAATGTTGTTGTTGTTTTATGTTGTTGTTACTCTGTTTTTCTTGTCGTCCAACTGCCAATGTTAAGGAAGCTTTGCACACAGATTTTGCTGTTCCGATTTGCATAGCCCGTTGATCTTGTTCATTCCAGATCATAGTGAAGTTCTGAGGTGGGACTCATGAAGATGGAGTGCGATAATTTTGAGACAAACAATGGTAGCTCATGTTCACGGTGATTAATAATAACTGGCTGGAATCTGCCATTATCACACTTTTTCATGAGGCTCTGGTAGCTAGGGCATTGATGTAATTGGATTGCTAATCTGGCTAATTAAGGAGAGCTCTAAATGGATTAAAAAGATAAAAATAAAACACATAGATGATGTCACAGATTACAGTTTCCGTAAAATTAAAAAATTACTTACGAGATTTAAAATAGCTTCATTCTCTTTTTAAAGTTAAATAGCGTGGGGCCTTAAGAGCTGTACTAAAATCACTAGAAGCTTGTCTGAATAGCAGTGCTTTAAACAATTGCTGTCTAAAAAAATTTAACTTAAAATGTTGTTGGCCTTTATAAGGAGAAAACTGTTGTTCATTTGACTACTAGTTCCTGTGCAGTCTGCTCATCGGTGGTAGGCTAAGTGTAAGTCCTTTTAAAAAAATAATCAAATGCTGTCTGTTTCATGGTTCACCACGTTTATATATAATACCCATTCTAATCTTTTTGGCACCAGCTATCTTGAAAAATGTGTGCAGGGTTCCTTTCACGCATTCATCCTCATTTAAAATTTCACAGGTGTTGCAAATGTCAAGTTTAAGTTTTTTCTAAACTGATACAACAAGTTGTATCCTGTCTTATCCAGTGAGCTTGGAGTTACACACAGGGGTCACCTCATTTGAACTTCAGAATAAGGAAGTAAACTGGCCTCCTGGAATTTAAATCAGAGGGGTGCAGTAGCAATGTGTTGGTCTAGGATGTGAAAGACTTAGGACTGAATCCTCTCTTTCCCGTGAAACTCTGGAAAACTAGACAAGTCATTTTCTCTCGGTCTACTTTACTAAGAGGTCATTGGGTGGATAAATAGATTGAGTTGCAAGTCGCCACTTTCTTTGGAGTGCATGGTAATGCTTCGGTTTTGCTGCTGCCTGAAACATTTTACAAGTAATTTAAAGGTAATTGCACTTACAATCTACCAGTTGAGATGAGTTTGATTCTCCCTCCATTCTGCTTCATGAAGAGTTTTGAGTAGTTAAGAACATCATAGGAGCCCTGCTGGATCAGACCAGTGGTCCGTCTAGTCCACTGGCCAAGCAGTTGCTTTGGGGGGTCAACAACAGGGCATAGAGACTGAGGCCCTCCCCTGAAGTTGCCTCCTGGCAGTGGTATTCAGAGCCTCACTGCCTCTGAATGTGGTGGAGTCACCGCAGTCACCAAGGCTGGTAGCCGCTAATAAATTTATCCTCCATGCCTCTGTCTAATCCCCTTTTAAAGCTGTCTGTGCCTGTGGCCATCACTACATCCTCTGGCAGAGGATTCCACATCTTAGTTCAGATAGAACTATCTTGCCAGACATTGCTGATAAGATACAAATTAATTATTAAGATTGGTAATGGTATTTTATAGAAGTAGGTTTGGTTTTCCTCCTAGATCCATGTGTTTGGACTGAATGGCTTCCATAAATCAGAATAACAATGTTATACTTCCACCTTACTGGTTTAATTCACCTGCTCATGTTCCACTGAGTTTATTTGAAAATTTAACTGCCACCTGAGTGATAAATATAATTGTCGCCTAAGGCAGTTTAAAATAAAATGCATTAAAATCAACATTAAAACAATAGGTTGAAGCTGCAGGCTGTAAATATCTTATATTTCTTCAGACTTACTTCAGACTTAACATTTCTTCAGTAATTCTTCAGAATTACTGAAAAACAGAGATAATATTTTCCTATTTTTGTATCATTCTCCCCGTCCCAAATGTCTATGTAGTAATGGCATAAACTGATTTGCTGGTAGAATTTTTTTAGTGGGAATAACTCTTGCTCTGTCCTTCATAGGACTGGCCATTTGATGATGGAGCACCGCCCCCCAGCGAGATTGTGGATGACTGGCTCAACCTGTTGAAAACCAAATTTCGTGAGGAACCTGGCTGCTGTGTTGCTGTACATTGTGTTGCAGGGCTGGGAAGGTAAGTGCCCTGTTTTGGTTGAGGAGATAATTTCACGTTTTTCATCTGGTTTGTTTTCTCTAAATCTGCCAACCTGGCAGTGCCAGTTGTGTAATGACACTTGCCTGTCTACTAGAAAGTAGATCGACAGTTGTGTATATCAGCCCCAGAGCTGCTGCAAGACCTGTTAACTGGCCTGCTAACTGAAATCAGTTCAAAAATTGAGAACCAGTCATGAAAAGCCTGACGACTTTAATCAATTTGTACTGGATCTGGTATCAGTCCCCTGCTATATTTAGTAAGCTTTGCAATGTAGTTATGATCAACTGACTCAAACTTCAGGATGATGATGATGATGTATTAAATTTATAGTCCGCCCTCCCCGCAAATGGGTTTAAAACGGGATGAATGTTGAACATAGTACGTTATCCATTTAAGCAGTGGAGTTTTTGAACCTACAGGCCCCTTTAGGCTTCTGACGTGTGGTGGTGGGCACAACCACAAAACGGCTGCCTTGGGAGGTGGAACCGACCCTTCTGCAGATGTCATCCTGAAAATGGGCAAAATCACTTTAAGAAACAGCCTGTCAGGAAAGCTCGCAGAACTAAATTATTCAGGAAGGTTTTGTTACATAGGTATAGGGCTGTTTTGTAAGAAAATGGTTCAAAGTGGTGCTGCAATAAAGGGATAGGGACTGTTTCAACATTGTTTAAGGTCTATGTCAGATTTCTGCTTGTTTTTCAGTTTCTGCAGATCTGTACTATATTGTATTGTTGATTGTTTTGAATTACACTGTATAATCTGTCTTGAGTCTCAGTGAGAAAGGCAGATTGTAACATAAATAAAATAAACTACAAAATGTCAGGGAATGAGATTGCGCATAATTTTAATAACTCTCTAACATTTCAGACAGGATGCCCTTGCTTAACAGGATGCCCTTTAAATTGAAAATACTATTTTAAAATATTTTCTTGCAGTGTTTACCTTCATTCCCACAGTGCAGATCCTTTTGCTGTGGGGGCAGCAGCTGCTAAAGCAATGTTTTTTTTAAAAAATCCCTGCTGGACAAAAGCCCCACGTGGCTCCACCCACTTTCTAAAAACAATCAGCGGGTGCCATATCACCTATGGGTGACACATTGGGGAGCCCCACTTTTTCAGCACATACTGAAATGTGAACTGGGAATTCTAATCCACACTATTGCTGTGAGCGTGGAGCCTGTGGGGCAAATGGTGGTTCTGTGTTGATTTACATAGAATTAAAAAATGGTTGTGGAGTTGGGATAAGACAAAATCTTTAATGTGTCATTTAAGTGTGTCATTTAATGGTCATGACGTGGGCAGGATTAGATAAATTTTCCATTGTTTTTCTTTTATTGTGTTCTTATGTTTTGTATTCGCCTGTAATGGGATTGGGCAACTGTACGAGGAACAGGCCTGTCTGTGGTTTATAAGCATGACTAAATGGAACCTCCTGTTTAGGGATGGTGCACCATTGAATACTACTTGCTTGAGGTGAGGGGAGTAGCAGTGGGTTGGGGGCTATTTTGGCCTTGCCTTGCTTGTGGCTAATGTGTTCAGATTATAAGAAACCTAAATATTTACAAAGACTGCAGGTGGCATTTTAGCCCTTCCTCTCTCATGCAAGATGGGAGTAACATTGCTAAGATGATGCCTCCTAGCATAGGTGTACCATCTGAGTGTGGCTTTGTCTTCAAAAGTGGCATTAATCATGTGGAAATGTAAAACCATTACTCAGCTAAAATTTATGATTAAATCAGTGAAGGCTTAATTAATTGGGTGATGGCCCCACTTGCAATAGATGCGGGGGAAGAAGAGCCCAGAGGCTCGACAAGCTGGTTGGAGAGGATGAGCAGGCTAAAAGTAACTTACTGGCTAGCTGTTGAGGAGCTGGAGAGCAGAGGAGTGTGATTGTGAGTGTCTGCAGTAGTAAATGCACAAAGGCCGAGGTGTGCAACCTCCTGTATTGCACCAACATGGGAGGCTGAGCCTGGTTCTGCCTCCTTGTCCAGACATGCTTCCAGGTGGGGCTTCAGGAAGAGCTTGTATCTCACTTAAGTGGCTGACACAACTGCCGATGGGCTAACTTCTACTACACTTCTCAGTGAGATGCTAATGTGCAAAATACAGCATTGCTGCTCCATGCTGTGCACATGGAAAGCTATTGATCTGGCACCACACACGGCTAGCGGCAGTGGACGAAGCAAGCCAATGTTGTTCTCTAGACAAAAGAATCCAGGGCTGACATTTGCAAAGACTGGATCTGTGTTTTTGAGAGTTCACCGGACTTGATTTAAATTGGTGCTGGCTTTTCTTTCCAGAGCTCCTGTTCTGGTTGCCCTCGCTCTCATTGAATGTGGAATGAAGTACGAGGATGCTGTGCAGTTTATAAGGCAGTAAGTGAAGGGGATTGGTCCTTCTCCCAGCATGCTACCCTTCTCCTCTCTTTTTCTATAGACTTCTCTTAATTGAGTATCTCCCACTGTGATGAGTCTGGCTAGCTGCTTATGTTTCCTCATAACCTTGTTGGGCTGTCATGGATGCCTAGGATGATAGAGTAAGCCTGGCTTACGACTTGCTTGTGAGAGATAGAAGCCACCCCAAGCATGCTCTAGTCTAGAGAGAATGGAAGAACTTCCTTTTTTTTTTTTTTTTTGGCCTTATTGGGAATTTGCCACGTTCCTTCTGAATCAAAAGTACATGTGGCCTCTCTGTGGTAATTCATTCCTAATAATCTGTGTGGCTGCTCCACACTTGCTCAGCTGTGTTTTTAGCAGAAGATGCGGGCTACAACCTGCTTTTTATTTTTTAATCTCCTTGGATACTTTACTCCATCTCCTTCAGAGTGGTCACGTTTGCTTCCACGTATTGTTTACTTGTAAAATCCTGCCTGTCCTCAAAGAAGTGCAACTTTATGCATCCGCTCTCTAGAAGTAGGCCAGGCTGAGAGTGACTGTTCTCTCAGGTTACCCTGTGAGTTTCGATGCTGAGCAGGGATTTGATCTTTGAACTCCCAGCTCCATCTCTGTCTCTTGCAACGTGTTCTGCAGGCCGAGAGGAGAGTGGCCATCTATATACGTTTCTCTGCCTTGGATGATTAGAAGGTGGGAGTAAGGATGTAAAACGTTCAGAAACTTTAAAGTCCACGGGGAAAGGTTGCTCCTCTTTTTTGTGGGGAGAGAAAATAGAAATTTGTGATAGGGGAGGGAAATGAAACAATGCATAACTTACCAAGCCTGAATTTTATTTTACTACTTCAATAACACATAAAACATGTTTATAAATTAATATATACAATTAAACGATTTGAGGCACATTTCTGAACTTCTGCTTTAGTTTTCTACAAACAAAATTTCAAATAAACCCAGTTGGAAGGTTTAATCCTTACTACAGTAATAAGAGCAGAACAAAAATGGCTTTTACGAATGAACAAGGGTGCTTTTAGCTGGGTTCTGACCTCTCTTCTTCGGTGGTACAGAAGGTACCACAAAGTTTCTCCTTCCTATGGTGCAGCATGAACAAGGTCATAGGACCCAGTGCTGCAGCTCCTTCCACACCAGTGTGAACCCAATTTTCCTATGGCTGACCCTAGCAGGTGAAGGACCCTACAGTGTTGGCTCCTTTTATGTGGTCTAGGCCGATTCCTCTTACCCCAGTAGCACCAGAAGGAATAGGGCTGCCGTAACTGTCATGTTGCCAGTGTAACATAGTAGTGGTTTTACGGCTTGCAAGCCTCAGTTATAACCTGTAGGTCCCTTTGAGTGCCTTAATCTTGCTCAGTTTGAATTCTGCCTTCCCTCAGTGGTGGACAAGATAGGAAGCCTGGTGTTAGCTGTATAGCAGCTAGGACTAGCAGCAACCATACAAACATATATAAAAGTCACATTTGTAATCCCCCTTGAGTTCTAATGAGAAAGGTGAACTATAAATAGCGTAAATAAATTTTTGGAATGTTTTTATTAACTTCACGTATAGCTTGCTTTTCTCCCAAGTGGGGAGGACACAGAGTGCCTTATGTCATTCTTCATTTTATTCTCATAACTACCCTTTAAGGTAGATTAGGCTGATGTGACTGGTTACCCATTGAGCTTCCATGGCAGAGTGGTGATTTGAACCTGAGTCTTCCAGCTCCTAGTCAGACACTCTAGCCAATACACCACACTAGCTCTGAGGAATGTGCTCAGTATTTGCCCAGCCGCCTTGGTTCAGCAGAGGAACTCCCAAATGTAGACTGTAGCTAGAGATGGACAAGCTCCACCTAGCTTACTTTCATATCCTCATACTAATGCATGCTGGGAACTGAACTTCCTTTATCATTGACATGGATGATGGAAGGAGGTAGGGGCTAAAGCCAGTGAGTCCTAACTGCACCACCGGATCTAAAACCTTGGCTGGTCTTCTGTTTCAGGAAGAGGAGGGGAGCTTTCAATTCCAAACAGCTGCTTTATCTTGAGAAATACCGACCGAAGATGCGATTACGCTTCAGAGATGCCAACGGCCACTGCATTGTGCAGTAAGGGGGAGGCCCTCCATGAAGTCATCTTGATGCTATCATGGCTGTCTTTCTGGACTCGTGGAACCTGAAAATGTAATTCTCGAATTGAATGACATCCTCGCCATGGCAGTGGAGTTGGTGCTCCTCAGCTGTTGTCCTAATGATGATGATTGTGATAAAAAATAAAATTAAACAAAACATTTCAGTGAAGGATTGTCTTCTCATGTCGCAGTCTGATCATCTGCCAAGAGAGAAAGAGTTCCTTGAACCTTCTGTATTTTTAACTTTTTGGAGGAAAAAACCTAATAAAATTTTATGTCTCAAGAAAAATGAGAGTTTCAGGGTTGTGCAGAAATCATAATCTTGGAATGAAATGTCGTCCCTCAGTTAGGCCTTGGTGTGGGGATTTCTTTTTGTTTTTAAATGGGCGTTTTCCCTCATGCTGGCAGGCAGACTTGAATTGGTGTCTTTGTAGCTTTATGTGAACAGTCAGCAGCCTTAAGCTCAATTGGATGCTTTTAGAAGTAGTGCAGTTTGTATGTCCAGTTTGCAGCAGACAGGATGTTCGTGGTAGTTAGGTCCTTTATCTCAACTGGACGATACTTTAAAGCATTGCTCAGTTTACAGGCAAGCACCTGGACATTAGAGATGAGGGTAAGACAACTGTGACTCATTGATGCGCTTCCCAACATTCTGAGGGTCCATACACTTGTTTAAAACTTCTAGCCCCTATGATTGGTAGGCTTCCATATTATATGATGGCAGATTTTTGTGGCTGTCATGTTTCCTCAGTGCTGAAATGCTATAAATGCACTGCTCCAATGAACTTGGTCTGGAAGTTAACTTGCATCTTGGGCAGACAGGTATAGGAAGCTCTAGGCAGCTGTATTTTAAAGTGTCCAGGTAAGCAAGTTTCAAGTGGCTAGTCATGTTGGTCAGCAGTAGAACAGCAGGATTTGAGTGCAGTGGCATCTTGGAGATCGGCAAGATTTTCAGGGTATAAGCTTTAAAGAGTCAAAGGTCTCCAGAAGATCCCTTTCTGAAGAACAGAGCTTTTGAGTCCAAAGAGCTTATACCCTGAAAATCTTGTTGGTCTCTTAAGGTGCCACTACACTCAAATCCTGCAGATAAGCAAAAGTAGTTAAAATGGCTCCCCTGACCTACAAGCTGCTCTTGCTGTCTGGATGCCCTTTGCCTCTTTGAGTGGAATAAACTTGAATGAAGGCTATTTTGAATAGAGCTTTGGTTCTCACTTGGCATCTTTGGTCAATGCCTGTGGGTATTTTTCCCCAGACTGGCCTCATGTTCAATTCCTATTAGCCACTGATGGGCCTGGCCTCATCAGGTTCTTAAGAGAGATTTGCTAGTTATACACCACCAATGCCTCATGCTGTTCTTAGGGTATTTTTGTGTAGGAGGAAAGTCACAAGAATTCCATGTGGACCAACAAGATCAGCTTTTAGATTTTCAGCAGGTCTGCATTTGCGATTCCCACAAAAGCCCATTCCCTCTTTCAACTCTGAATGTTTGGAAATTAAGGATCAAGATTACTTTGCCCAGCAGACACATACAGATCGAAACATCAGTATAGGCATACCTTTCCATTATGGATTACTTATGTTTAAATTACAGCTAGTTGTGAAGGGTAGTGTGCCAATCAGTCCAGTTCTGGATGGTTTTTAACAGATTTAAGTGTAAAGTTGCAATTCCCTCTTGTCTAAAACATGGTATGTATTGGGGAAGTTGTGCTCTTGCTAAACACACAATTGGGGCAAGGACCACAGTTCTGAAAAAAAGGTGCTCATCTGGAAATGTGGTTCTAGATAGTCAATACTGAAGACACGAGATTGGTTCTTACCTCTCCTGCCCTTGCCTCATGTACAAATAAAGGCACAAATTGTTCTTGCAAGTAGATTCTCATTTCTACAAAATTTAGAATGTGTTGCTTTTGTTGCCAGAAGATACTTAACTATGGCTAAAACTTGCAGCTGAATGGAAACCTAGCCACAAACATTAAAAACTTTTTTTGAAAAATTACTTCTATGTATAAGTTTCTCTTCCCCTTCAGTTTTACTTTGTATCATAGTATTAGCTTGTGTTACAAACTTAACAGAACTGAGAAAGCAGGGCTGTTATAAATGCACAGGGGTGCACATTCTGTCATAGAGTAGAAATGTTAGAGCGTCACTGTTGGAGGGCTCACCAGGCACAATTTCTGGTTCAGCACTTGGAACACGGTGCAATAAAGTTCTTACCTGTATAAAATCTCCTTCCTGCTTCTCAATGAATTTGTTACAACCACAGTCAGTGTTGGTTTATATAAGGGCAGAAATATGAGAATTGCTTTAATGAATAGACCAGAAGCCCACCTGTCCTCCTTTTGCTGCTTTAGGAGGAAAAAGAACATATCAACAAATAGGTATGTGATTTGATTTCCATGTCTGGCCCAGTGAAGTAAGTGTTCTCATTGGATTTTGTGGCTATGGAGAAGAAAAAAGAAGGACTTGGGGGCAGCTGCAGGATCTGTTTCTCTGTCCCCTCTGGCCTCTTTTTAAAACTCCAGTCCCCCATAATTCTACCTAAAAAATGCAAAGAGCCATCCATGAATTCCCAATTCCCCTTCCTAATTGATCATGGCTCTTTTTCTGTGTTTTTAGAATACCAACAGCTAATCTATAAACGGGAAGCAATGCTACCTCTTGTATGGATTGGTAGTTGCCAGCCTGTTGTCAGCCCTTGGTTAGGGATGCATGCTCCTCGGGGTGAGGGCAACATTGTTTATCTGAATGAAGAATCAGATGCACCATTGTCCTCTTGTGCTTATTACAAGAAGCAGCTCCACATAGTTGTATCTACTCCCTCTCACCTGCCCAGCATATGGGTGCAACTTCAAGGCACAGTGGTATTTTGAGATCCAGCTCAGTTGTGAATTTGCAAAAAATGGATTGCAAAAGACCATCAGCTAAAGGATGGAGCAGTTTGGCTCTTATCCTGACTGCAAGTAGGCAGAGGTACAATATGTCAATTCATTAGGTTAGCAGCACTCTGATGTCCCCACTCCTAGTTCAGGGTTAAACTGCTGGTTCTCCTGCCTCAGATTAGTGCTGTCACTATGCTGGGACACAGAATACATCCATAATACTCTATAGCAGGTGACATGCAGTTACAAATTCCCTCTTCAGCTGCGATGGATTTTTTTTTGTGCCTTGTAAGTACTGTGTAGTGCAGTTATAGGTGTCCTTAACACATTCCCCACCCAGCAGTTTAAACTGTGTGGACTTTCCCCTTTTCAAAGGAATGCCACTCTTTCAACGGCAGCTTACCTCACCAAGCAATTCAAGTTTAGATGGAAGTGAAAGTTTTCCAGGTAGGGATAGGCTTGACTAAAGCTGCCTGTCTTTTCTGGAACTCAACAGGTGGAAAGCAAGATTGCCAAGGCATTGTGGACTTTCTGTGCTCTTTATTAAAACACCCTGCACTACAGCATTGGAAAGGCAAAAGCCCACTTCCCATATTTCACTGCATTGAGGACCTCACCATCTTTATCATATACAGACAATTGCATATAGACTTATTTTTAGATATTTGGAGACCCCTTATTGAACCTTTTTTCCTCCTTCCTCAAATATTTAATTTAAAAAATGGCTTTGTGGAGTTGTACCCATATGCTGGCACTAGAGCAGGCATGGGCAATTATTTTAGCCTGATGGTTGCATCCAGGTGCTGCATGCTTTTGAGGGTGCAGAGCTGGCAGCTCTTCCTGTTTCTATTAATAGCCATTCCAGTGGGAGAAAGGAGGCAAACCTGGAGCATTCATAACTCACACTTGAGTTCCTGTGCAGCCATTTTGGACCTGTTGACCAGATGCATGTCTGCATTCTTTGCATGCTCATGGGCATTTTTTTTTTACTTCACTTATACTCGCCTTTCTCCCCAGTTGGGATTCTAAGCAGCATACATCATTCCATTGTTTTCCTGTGAGGTAGGGCAGGCTGAGCAGGGTCACCCAGTGAGCTCCTATGGCAGAGCAGGGAATCGAACCTCGGTAGTCCAGATCCTAGTTCATCACTCTAGCCATTACACCACACTGGCTCTGTGAATTTTTTAAAAGTAGCATTTATAAACTACATTTATTTTTCAAGTATGAGTTTAATTGGGTGACTGTTGAGACAGCACCTGTTGTTTTAGAGCAATTCATTGGGAGTGGGATGAGGGTTCTTGTTTAAATGTTTGTTTTTTATGATGGTTGCCAACTCTGCCTTGGGAAATTCCTGGCGATTTGGGAACTGGAGTTTCAGGAGGGATGTGATGCCAGAGTCCTCTCTCCGCAGCTGCCATTTCCTTGTAATTCTGAGAAAGCTCCAGGCCCCACTTGGAGGTTGGTATCTTGAGGTGCAAACCCTAGTTTCCCATTTAACACTAGAAGCTTTTTCAGAGTGTTTTAAAAAAGCTTTTCAAAAATAGCTGTTAATGCACATTGTGTTTTGTTAGGGAGACCGGCAGAGACAACATATCAAATACTATAAATCTCTATTGACTAAGTGTGCGTAGGGGAGGATCTCAACAGGGCCAATTTTCCCTTATGTTTTAAAATGATAACTGTTTCCATTGTGGAGGGCGAACAAGCAAGCGCTTTACTCTCGCCGAGCACAGAATTTCTCCTCAGACAAGCCCCACCCGCAGCTCCTAATCCTCACGGTTAAAACCTAGGCCGAATCCACACTACCGTTGTTCTTGCGGCAGTTTTTCACTTCTGCAGCGCCATTCCTTCATCTGTTCACATGCATCGTCTCCAAAGCCGTCATTAATTCGCCATGGCGTCGCCACAGCCCATTGCACTTTCGCCGCGGGTTATCTTTTGATGAATAACTGCCCTCCGTTGAATTCCGAGCCTCTCTTGACCCGCCTCCCAATCAAGGAGTAATTCTCCGCCTTTGTCCCCACCCCTTTTTTTAAAAAATAAGAGTACCGTGTCGATATGGCGACATCTCATCATATTAATCTCATTTTTAAAAAGCGGGCAGACCTCAGATATCAGAGGAACAATTTCATATGTTAATTCAATTTATATATTGGGGGGGGGCATCCACATGATACTGAAATCATGGCTCATGTTACATCCCGACACGGACTGTGCCGACAAGTTAGGCACAGATTTCAATTTTCCAAAGACAAAATGAAGCTCTGCTGTGGGATGCTGCTGTAGGTGATCGTGACTGCTCACCCATTCCCGGATGATTTCAACCAGCATGCAGGCTGTGATGTTCCGAGCGCTCATCGTGTCTCGGGTGATTTTTTAAAATATATTATCTTAATGGTGTCGTTGTACCATTGAACCAGGATGCTTACTCGTCGATATAGCGTCAATTTGTCCTTTTTTAAAAAAAAAAAACCGCGGAGCCGTTCGGGTTTTTCCCGCCCCTTTACCCGTCTTTTTGAAAGGGGATGTGATCAACGGATTGCGCAGGAGAAGCGCTATTCAAAGGGTGATGTGGACAAACAAGCGAAGAATGCGCAATAACAGATGGAGCAATCATTGCGCAAGAAAAGCGGGAGCTAAGGTAGTGTGGAATCGGCCCTATTCTCTTTGTCACGAGCGCGCAATTGGTCGCTCCCTCTCTGCTTTCGGAGTCGCGTTCTCCTTCCACGCCGCTTCCATCACGCGGCATGCTAACCTTCTCCAAGGGCGGGGCTGGCCGTGGAACACGTGACCTTGAGCACGAGGACGGAAGGCAAGCACTGGCACGTGGCATAAACCGTTGGCCGAGAAGCCGTCGCGCTTTCTGCGCTCCTTCTCCCGTCCCCCGCCCCCCCCCCCCGGCCAGGTGGCCGAAATGAGGGGAAGAAATCTAGCCGTTTCGTCTAGCGGGAAACTAGGCGGGGCTTCGGGTGACCACGCCCCACGCTTCTGTTGCGTTGCCCCGATGCGTGTTTTCCCGAAGGGAGGCATATTCTAGGTTAAGCAGGCAAGGCCCAAAAAAGGCTTAAATATATTGTGAGGAATGACTCCCTCCCTCAACCACCTGGGATAGGGTATTAATACTCGAGAAGAGATAAATGTCATTTGTCCCGAGCCAAGAGATTAAGGCTACAGTTCCCATTTGTTGAGCTTGAGAAGCCAGAATGTACTTGTTTGAGGTTACCAACCTCCAGGTTGGACCTGGAGAGCTCCCGGAACGGAAGGATGAACTAAACCAGGGACTGTGAACCCCAAATGGCAGTGATCAGTTTCCCTGGAGACGATGAGAGCTTCAAAGGGTGAGCTTTATAGCATCACATCCCTGCTGAGTTCCTCCCCCAGGCTAATAGAGGAAAGAGAGGGTTTGCTTGGTAGGAACCTTGGTAGCCTGCCAGTGCAATCCTAAACGAAGTTTCTACTTCAGGGGACGTAGACTGGAGTAATTCTGTTTAGGATTGCACTGTAAGAGAGTGAGGCCAGTTTTATCTGTGTGCCAGTGGCTCAGTTCAGATGGAGAGATTTTTTAAAAAAACAGCCTACAGATGCCACACATGCACCCTGTTCTGTCTTTTCCACTTAACTTCACATGGTTGCATTTACTTATACACTTCATAGCTTATTGGACAAGCAGTGGTTTTGGTGAAGTTCTCTCTGCTTCATTGCTACATGCTTCTGTCATGGGGTTCTCTCTTCTGATCAAGGGCAACAGGTGTGTGTCAAATAACCTCTTGTCAAACAACTGAAATGGAGATATTCTGCAAACACTTAATATGTGTTAGGAATCAGACTAGAGGGTGCTTTTTTATTAACATCTTGACTTCTATAATAATAATATAATAACAATAACAATTTATTTGTATCCTGCTCTTCTGGACAGATTAGTGCCCACTCAGAACAGTGAATAAAGCTAGTGTTATTCCCACTATGCAGCTGGGGAACTGGAGCTGAGAGGAGTGGCTTACCTAAAACCACCTGGTAAGTTCTTGGCAGCGGCGAGATTTGAGGTAATGAAAGAGGTTGAAAAAAATAAGAAAAAATGCTAAGTATATTAATTCCCAGACTCTTTAATCAAATTTTAAATATTTAAAACCCAGTATTAAAAATTTATCAACTTTAGTTACATATATAAGTACCTTCCCCTATTATATATATATTTTAAATTACACCTGTACACATGGGGATGTCACCCATTTACAGGCAAGTTTCCTATGACCAATTAAAGTGATTTGTGACATAGAATACATGTACACCAGTGAGATTTGAACCAGTGAAGTGCTGCATCACAGCCCAAATTCTGTGGGGAAGAATTCACTATTAACTGTGGTTAATTAATTTCCCCCAGTTTATTCACACATTTGTGTTACAGTCAATCAAGCTAAGAGCTGGCTGATCCCACATGGAGAAAAGACCTGCCCGTATATTTTCTTTGCCTCATAAGTGCCTAAATATAGTAAAGGCTGTTTTTTTTGGGGGGGGGGTTGCATGTAGTAGGACCGTACTACTGGTACGGTCGAGGCTAGCCTGATCTTGGAAGCTAAATGTGGTGAGCCCTGGTCAGTATTTGGATGAGAGACCACCAAGGATGATCAGGGTCTCTTTGCAGAGGTAGGCAATGGTAAACCACCTCTGAACGTCTCTTGCCTTGAAAATCCCATGAGTGATCACTGTAAGTTGGCTGTGAGTTGATGGCACTTTCTACTCACCAGTAGAAAACTGCACAATCTGAAAGAATGCCATCTGCAGTGACTGAGGCTGAAGTTGAGGACTAGCTGATGCTAAAGAAAATCTGATTTCCTTGAAATGAAGAATTTTGTTGAAGAACAAACTAAGCAACCAAAGAATGCTCCGATCAGTTATGGTCACTAGTAATTTTTAAAATGTGTTATTTTGTGAATTTTTTTTGCCCCAGCTTACTTTTTTTCTTGCCAGTATGAACCATCCCGCTCCAGTTGAGATTATTTATGAGAGTATGTGCTTCCCTATTACTCACAACCCAACCAATGAAACCCTCAAGAAATTCATTGAGGTAAGAATAAGTAGCATGTTTTTGGGACCTTGGATGGTTGTGTCTGAAAGACCCCTAAGCTTCAACTCTCCCCACTTCAATTACTGTCAAATTATGTTATGGAGAGTCTTGGTGATTCCTTAAGGGCAAAGAAAAGATCATTAACAACAGAAAAGCAGAGACTTTCTCCATCTTTGCACATCGATTTGCAACCTTTCTCCATCTTTGCACATCGATGTGTTTTAGTATACATTGTCATTTTGAGCAGAGAAGGGTAGTGGTGGCAGCGTAGGTGGAGAGGATGTTCTTCCATGCCTAGCACAAGACCCACAATTCAGAGAGCCTTACTGCTTAACCTTCCTCCTGTCACTTCAGTGTTTCAAGGTGGAGGCTGCCTACCAGCCACAAGCCCTACTTGGCAGTGGCCTTGCCCATTTTCCTGGAATATAGGGCTAATGCCACATTGGGGAACAATGATCAAAACAGCCCAAAGTGACATGTCAAAGAGCCACATGTGGCTCCCAAACCCATGAGTATCATAGGGTTTTTCCTTGATAGGATGGCCACATATTTCACCTGCTCCAGCTTCCTTTAGGATGAGCATATTCTGAATACTAGTTGCTCTGTTTCTGTCATCATATACGCTTCAGAACTTTAAAAAATGTGTTTGCTGATCAAGTGTACCAATCTGGGCAAGAATTTTAGGTTCTCTAACTGGCACTGCTAGTCTTCAGAAAAACTAGGCTAGTTACTTAACAGTTCCATGCTGATAAAACAATTCAGTATTTTCTAACATTCTAAATGAATGGAGCTAGCTGTTAAACCGCTGTGTTGGTTTACTGCCAAAAGACTGTTGTTAAGCCCAAAAGCCCTGCTTATGTTTCCCCTGTTCTTTCATAGATCTTATGACTTGTTCTCTGTTCCAGATACTGCTGTTTATCAGTGAAACTTTTGGTCAGTGAAGCTGCCATTTCCAGACATGAATGGTTAATTTGGACTGTACCGCCCATCCTGGAATTCTCCAGGATCATTTCATAACTATGTAGAGTATACTTTTTGGGTGGGCAGAATGCATGTTAATAGTAAATCAAGAAATACTGACTTTAAGCTCATAATCTCAGAGGAGGGGAAAATAAAGAAAACTTTGCAAGTTCTGCCACCAGTCTTGGGCTAATGTTTACTTACCCCAGTAGTAAACTATTTATAGTGCATTACTAGGAAGCTAGAGAACAAGGCTGTCCTTTACAACAGAAATATCTCAGAGCTGTTTCTGCCAGGTCCAAGAGGACAAATTATGCTGGCATACTTTGTCCTTGTTTTTAAGGTATGTGTATGCTGTGCTGTTAAACCTATTGATCAAGGCATCTGCCGTGTAGTCGCAGATACAGTGAAGCCAACATAAGCCCTTCACTGGGCCTTGCAGGAGCTTGAGCATCACCCTCTTTTTGGGACCTGTGTGAGGATTCTCACCCTTAGGTACCTTCCCATTCTCTGAAATGTTCTGAGGTGCTGCACTGAATGACCAAGGTTTTGGGGACAGAACCTGTCTGTCGTGGCATTCCCAGTTGTAGAATAACCTCCCATGAGGTGTGTTTTTAGCGACTGTTGACTTTAGTGCTCATTGCTGGTTTAATCAGTGGTGTTTAACGTTATACCTGCTGAATCTTTTCTTGTGAACTGTGCTTTGAGGATCCTTTCTGAGTAGGAAGGCGGGGAACACACACACATGCATACAAAAATAGTTTTTGTTCATCTTCGTTCTTCTGTGCCTCCACACATGGGGGACTGCGCAGGCGCAGGCCAGCCGCCGGAGAATTTTCTAGAGCTTCCATGGCTCCGAAGGGGCCGTTTGTCGCGCGCCTCAGCGACCGTTTTCCCGCCCAAACGGTCACGTGATCCTCCAGCGACCAACGGCCCCTTCCCTCAGTTCTCTTCTTGCCGCCGCTTGGAGAGAACGTGAGCTTCGTTGCTCTGTGCTTTTTTGTGCTTCGTGCTTTATTCTGACTGATTGCTTGGCTTTTGACTTCGGACTTCGTGACCTCGACTATTCTTCGGATCTCGTTTTGGACTTTGTTGTGGACTCGGTAATTTGACTCAGACTGTTTTTGACCTTCCTTTCGTGTGCCCCTGAAGATGGCCTCAAAGGCTCTCTTCAAGCATTGCCTCCAATGCCACACGAAAATGGCCAAGACCGATGGCCATGAACTGTGCCTGTTTTGTTTGGGGGAGACCCATAATGTGTCGGCCTGTAAGATTTGCCAGGGCTTCACCAGCAAGGCCCGGCAGGAGCGCAAGGCCCGACTGAACTCCTCCCTGTGGCAGAAGGTCATGTCCGGAGGCGCTCCGTTGCCCTCCCCCAAGGCCGGCCCAAGCCCCTCTGCCGAACGGCATTCAAGAGCTGGCTCAGTGGCCTCCGCGAGGTCGGGGTCGAAACCGCGTCCCCCGAGTACCTCGGCGTCGAGAGCGGCCTCTCCAGCGCAGGGACCGGTGCGGCCGCCCCGTAGCGCATCATCTACCAGGTCGGATCCGAGACCAGCTTCGGAACCGAGGATCCTGGTACCGAGTCCCCGGTCGAAACCGACGACCGGTTCGATCCCGATCAAGGCAAAGAAGTCGAAGCCGAGGTCCCCTTCGAAGGCGAGGAGCGCGTCGGTTCCGAGGTCTTCTTCGGAACCAGCGAAGAAGAAGAAGAAGACCAAGCATCATCGGTCGCCGCGTCCCGCTCCTCAGGAGGAGGTCATCGTGCTTCCTCACACGCCTTCCCCTCACCTGGGCTCCCCTGAGCCAGAAGGCATCTCCGTGCCGGTGCCGGATCCGATGGCCTTCGAGACGGTGCCTGCAGAATTCTCGTCGGGGCCGGAGCCGAGCCCGCACCGTCGGAGCCGACCATCGCTTGCCCTTCGGTCGCCGAGGCTGGAACCGAGCCCGTCTCCTCGTCGGAGCCGTCCGTCGCCTGTCCGTCCGTCTCCACCTCCGGTCGGTCGTGAGCGGCATGGTTCCGGGGACAGTGTCCGATCAATCCAGTCTACTGCGTCCCGGCATCGACAGGCTTCCTACCTCCCCTCGCCATACCGTTGCCAATGGGAGGGGGCACCTGCGGGCTTCTCCGTGTCGGAACCGAGGCCTTCGACATCGAGGTCGGCGTGGGCTCCCCCTCCGCTCCAGGTTCCGGAATCCCAGCTCGGTTCCGATGAGGAGGATGTGGAGAGCTTTGGCGGCTACCAGTCGGAGTCCTGGTCCGAACCATCGCCAGCTGAGGAGCTAGTGCCATCTGCGAACTCGCCATTCGAGGACCTCCGCATCTACGCCGACCAGATGGCAAGGATGGCCAAGGCTCTCGAGATGGATATCTCTTCGGCAGTACCCCAGACCAAGGACAAGCTCCTCAAGCGTATCTATGGGGATAATCCGGCGTACGTTGGCTTCCCCATGCTCGAGGGTATTGAGGAGATTGTGGAGAAGGTGTGGCAGGTGCCCTGTGATCAACCTCCAACATCCAAGCGCATTGAGCAGCTTTACAAGATCAAGCAGGGCACCTGGCCGGCGTTGGTGAAGCACCCTCCACCTTCCTCCTTGGTCACAGAGGAGTTCAACCCCCGACGATCGGGTCACTCCTCGGTGCCTGCCGATAAAGAGGGCAAGAAGCTTGATGCCATGGGCAGGCGCCAGTACATTGTAGCTTCGCTGGGTCTGAGGATTGCCAACTACCAGACCATCATGGCAGGGTACCAACTGTACCTCTGGGAGAAGTTGGCATCCTATACCCGAGACCTCCCTCCTGAGCAGAAGGCTGTGGTGTCCCTGCTGCAAACAGAGGCTGTCCGGCTGTCTAAACAGCAAATGAACGCTGGGAGCCACGCTGCTGACACTGCTGCTAGAGGGATGGCGTCGGCGGTGGTCCTCAGGCGCCACTCTTGGTTGCGGTCGACGGCCCTGTCCCAAGAGGTGCGTTCCAGGGTGGAGAGCATGCCCTTTGAAGGGGACTCGCTGTTCTCCAAGTCCACCGACGAGACCCTGAAGAAGAAAAAGGAGGACAGGCAGACGGCGCGGTCTTTGGGTCTGGCTCCAGCGGACAAGCCCTCCTCCAGGTCACGGTACGCTCCCCGGTCTGGCCCTTACCATTACCAGGGCAGATACCAACAACAGCGGCCGGGCTACCAGCAGTATCCTGCCTACCAGCAGCGGCCTTACCCTCCCGCACAACAGCAGAGGAGGCGTCGGCCCTTCAAGCCTCGTCCGGCACAGCAACCGGCCCAGCAGAAAGATCAGCAGGGCGCCGGGAGGCAGTACTGACGGGTCGCGCCAGCCGTATCCCCGAACTTTTCGGACAGACTGAGTCCACTCCTCTCTGAGTGGGAGTCAATAACATCTGACTCATGGGTCTTAACTATTGTTGAACTGGGATACGGGCTGGAGTTTGTTGAGCTGCCTAGATGCAGTTCGCCCCTGACAGCTGTCAATAACACTATGGCCGAGCTGGATGCGGAGATCGTGTCGCTCTTGGCCAAGGGTGCTGTGGAAGAATTGCCCTATGAGGACTCTGTAAAGGGTTTCTTCTCTAGGTTCTTCCTGGTCCCTAAGAAGGATGGGGGCTTATGTCCCATTTTAGATCTGAGGGGCCTTAATGCCTTCCTCAAGGTGACCAAATTCAAGATGGTTACGTTGGCGGCTGTGATCGCCTTGCTGAAACAGGGAGATTGGTTTGCGGTTCTTGACTTAAAAGACGCATACTTTCACGTGGGCATACGGAAGGAGCACAGGAAATACCTGAGCTTTGTTTACCGGCAAAGGGTTTTCCGGTATAAGGTGCTCCCCTTTGGCCTGTCCACTGCCCCACGAGTGTTCACTAAATGTGTGGCCCCAGTGGTTTCCTTCCTACGGGAAGAAGGCTGTACCATCTTTCCGTACCTCGATGACTGGCTCATCGTGGCTGAATCAGAGTCTAGGCTGGTACAGGACATTGCCTTGGTACTTAGCACTTGCCAACGCCTGGGGCTCCTGGTGAACTTGGAGAAATCCAAGCTGGTGCCCAACTGCAAGGTGTCCTACATTGGTGCACTGTTAGACTCTGTGGAGGGTAAGGCCCTGCTCCCCTTGGAGAGGGCTCGGTCCCTAAGGGGTCTAGTGTCCATGTTTAAAAGGAACCGGTTCCAGTCTGTGCGCACTATCCAGTGCTTACTAGGGCATATGGCAGCGGCCACCTCTGTGGTGCCATTCGCTAGGCTGCGTATGCGCCCTCTCCAGAACTGGTTTGTGCGGAGGTACGATGCTCTGCTGCACCCTCCGTCCCTCAAATTCTCTATCCCGAGGGTCATCCTCTCCTCCTTGGACTGGTGGCTGTCTGATGACAACTTGTTTAGAGGGACCCCTTTTGGGTATCAACACCATGACATCACGGTTACCACTGATGCCTCTCTGTTGGGATGGGGGGCTTACTGTGGTGATGTGTCTGTGCAAGATGTCTGGTCTGACAGGGAAAAGACCCTCCATATCAATGTGCTTGAACTAAGGGCCATTCGTTTCGCACTTGTGTCTCTTACAGCACTGCTGAGAAATCGTCAGGTCTTGGTGCAGACGGACAACACGACTGCCATGTACTACGTGAATCAGCAGGGGGGCACAGTGTCCATGGCCCTGTGCCGGGAAGCCACACTCACTTGGCAGTGGGCTATCAAGAACGGCGTGTCGCTCCGTGCTATACACGTGGCTGGGTCAGACAATGCCCGGGCAGATGCCCTCAGCAGGGCCCCTTTACTAGACCACGAATGGGAACTGAACGGAGAGTGCGTTGGGCCGATCTTCCAGATGTGGGGTCATCCAGTGATAGACGTGTTCGCCACTGCGGCGACCACCAAGGCCCACACGTTCTGTTCCAGGGCAGGGAGCGACCCCCTCTCTATTGGGGATGCCTTCCAGTTTACGTGGACGCAGGGCTTGCACTACATGTTTCCTCCGTTCCCCTTGATTCCCAGGGTCCTGTGCAAGATAGAGGAGGACGGGACGGACTGCATCCTAGTGGCCCCCTTCTGGCCACGGCAGGTTTGGTTCCCGAAGCTCCTGCGGATGTCCCAACGGACATATGTGAGTCTGCCCCCTCGGCAAGACCTTCTCTTAAACGGGAGCCTAGTCCACCACGATCCCAGGAAGCTGCACTTAACGGCTTGGCGGATCGTTCCTCACCGATAGGCTTTACTGACGAGGTACAGAGGGTCCTCCTGAATGCTCGTCGGCCATCCACTAGGCGCGCTTATGCGGCCAAGTGGCGCAGGTTTGAGCTCTGGGCACTTGCCAGAGGAGTGGTGCCCGAAAGCAGTCCCTTGGGGGTTGTGTTCGAGTATTTGTGCCACTTGCGTGGCCTGGGCTTGAAGGTGTCCTCCCTCAAGGTACACTTGGCAGCGATATCAGCTGCTCACGCCCGAGTAGAGGGTGCTACGGTGTTTTCTCACCCACAATCCCGCCAGTTCCTTAAGGGCATGTACAATCTTTACCCACCTGTGTCGGCGCCAGTGCCTCAGTGGTCGCTGTCCTTGGTGCTCTCACGTCTCATGTTGCCTCCATTTGAACCTATGGCTACATGCCCCTTGGATATGCTATCCTACAAGGTAGCATTCTTGGTGGCCGTCACATCGGCCAGAAGGGTCAGTGAGCTGTCTGCACTGCGGTCTGACCCTCCCTTTCTTGTGTTTCATCCCAACAAGGTGGTCCTGCGTCCCTGCCTCGGGTTCCTGCCCAAGGTGGTGTCCGCCTTCCACCTCTCGCAGGAGATCTCACTGCCTGCATTCTTTCCTCAACCTTCCTCTAAAGAGGAAAAGGCCCTCCATTCCCTAGACTTGAAGAGGGCCCTAGCCTATTACCTGGATAGGACGAAAGGATTCCGCTCCTGTCCTCACCTGTTTGTATGTTTTGGGGCCAAGGACAAGGGTAACAGGGCTTCCTCGCAGACCCTGTCTAGGTGGATTGTGATGGCCATTAGCAAGGCCTATTCCCTGGCAGGGGTGGCTTGCCCGCTTCATGTCAGAGCCCACTCCACGCGGTCCCAAGCATCCTCTTCGGCACTCCTCAGGGGGGTGCCCCTGGTTAACATTTGTAAAGCAGCCACATGGTCCTCTGCGGACACCTTTGTCAGGCATTACGCCGTTGATGTCAATGCGGAGGAGGATGTATCTGTGGCCAAGGCTGTCTTACACTCCCTTTTTTCCTGAGGGAGTTTTGGAATGACTTTCTGGGCGTACCTGTTGGGTACCCTTGATTGAAAGTGTGTATATATGTACCTGGGGGTGTGTATATATGTAAATATTGAGTATTTATGTGTCCTTACACAGTATTTTTACATAGATGTATATATGCATATCTATTTATTGTTGATCTTGTTTGCTTAATAAAATTGTGTTGGACTTCACCCCCGCCTTCCTTATTGTGTGAAGCTTGGTACACTCCCATGTGTGGAGGCACAGAAGAACGAAGATGAAAACAGGGTTAACATACTGTAACTTATGTTCATCGAGTTCTTCTGTGCTGACACACAACCCTCCCTCCTACCCCGCTGTGAACTCCAATGCACGATATTGTGATGGCTGTAACGGAAATTGGTGTTTTTAAGGTGTTATGGCTGAAGTGTGTTGGTCAAGCGGCGGCAAGGGAGAACTGAGGGAAGGGGCCGTTGGTCGCTGGAGGATCACGTGACCGTTTGGGCTGGAAAACGGTCGCTGAGGCGCGCGACAAACGGCCCCTTCGGAGCCATGGAAGCTCTAGAAAATTCTCCGGCGGCTGGCCTGCGCCTGCGCAGTCCCCCATGTGTGTCAGCACAGAAGAACTCGATGAACATAAGTTACAGGTATGTTAACCCTGTTTTTTTATTTTTTCTCAAAGGAGTTGAAGAAATATAGAATGAAAACCTTGGTGTGAGTTTGTGATCCAATCTATGATAAAGCTCCTGTTGAAAAAGAAGGAATCCAAATTTTAGAGAGTACCTTTTCAGGCTATGAGTGGCTATGAAGGGCAGAATGTGTCTGTTCTGGTTGGTGTTTTTGCTTCATAATGATATGGTACCTTGGGGGATGATCTGAAGCTCTAGACTGATGAAGAACCTGTGCAGGATTGACTCTGCTTCTAGGTTATTGAACAGCCTGTAGTGAATAGGATTTTGAAGTTAAGAGAATGTGAAATGCAAGTGGTAGATGAAACCCTGGAGAGGCACAAGGCCCAAAGATGGTGCGTTTTTTAAGATGGGATTTTGTGTGTTGAGATCACTAGATGAGCCTTATACAACCATCATCATAGAATCATAGAATCATAGAGTTGGAAGGGGCCATACAGACCATCTAGTCCAACCCCCAGCCCAGTGCAGGATCAGCCTAAAGCATCTCTGACAAATATTCATCCAGCCTCTTCTTGAAAACTGTCAGTGAAGGGGAGCTCACCTCCTCCCTAGGCAGCTGATTCCACTTTTGAACTACTCTGACCATGAAAAAGTTCTTCTTAATATCCAGCTGGTACCTTTGTGCATGTAATTTAAGCCCATTGTTTTGGGTCCTACCCTATGCTGCCAACTGGAACAGCTCCCTGCCCTCCTCCAAACGACAGCCTTTCAAATATTTAAAGAGAGCAATCATGTCCCCCCCCCCTCAATCTCCTCCAAACTAAACATTCCCAAGGCCCTCAGCCTTTCCTCATAGGGCTCAGTCTCCAGACCGCTGATCATCCTCATCGCTCTCCTCTGCACCCTATCGATTTTGTCCACATCCTTTTTGAAGTGAGGCCTCCAGAACTGCACACAATACTCCAGGTGCGGCCTGACCAAGGCGGTATAGAGAGGGGCTATGACCTCCTGCGATTTCGACGCTATGGCCCCTTTGATACAACCCAGGATTGAATTGGCCTTTTTTGCCACCGCATCACACTGACTGCTCATATTTAGTTTACAGTCGACTCTTACCCCAAGATCTCTTTCACATATACTGCAGCCCAGAAGTGTATTCCCCATCCAGTATTTGTGCTTCCCATTTTTGTGGCCCAGATGTAATACTGTGCACTTGTCTTTGTTGAATTGCATCCTATTCATAGCTGCCCACTTCTTCAGAGTATTCAGGTCTTGTTGAATTTTAATTCTATCTTCTTGGGTGTTTGCTACTCCTCCCAGTTTGGTATCATCAGCAAATTTAATGAGCAGCCCTTCCACGCCTTCATCCAGATCACTGATAAAAATATTGAAAAGTACCGGGCCCAAAACCGAGCCCTGTGGCACCCCACTGGACAACTCCCTCCAATCTGATGAAACGCCGTTGACCGCCACTTTTTGGGTGTGGTCCTCTAATCAGTTCCCTATCCACTGAACTGTCCTATAGTCCAGTCCACAGTCTTCCAGTTTGCCCATCAGAATGTCATGGGACCTTATCAAAAGCTTTACTGAAATCCAGATAAATCATGCCATCATCCTCCCTGCTCACCCTGGCAGTAGCTCATTCGCATAGATGGCAGCCATTGAATTGCAGCTTTTTTTCCTGGCTGGAAAGAATGGGGCAAAGCCACCCCAAATGCCTGTCCCAGCTATGGCAGTGAGTGATAGTGAGAGGGGATTTTGCTGGGGGACAGGTCAGTCATAGGCAGGAGGGGCATCTGCAGGTTGCCACCAGGATTTCCCACTGTCAACTGCTGTTCACCCAGGCGAGTGGTATTTAGCAGAGCTGAGCTGTGTCATGGCTAGAACAGAAAACCAAATTATTTTAAAAGCTTGAGGTGGGATGCTTCTCTGGGTTGGGTCCTGCATATATGCTGCAGTGACAATTGGGTTTTCTGCTGCAGGCACCAAAATGTCTTGCATCAGTCCTGATGTTCAGCAGTGTGTGTTGGTAAATCTCAAGATTCTGCCTTGATTTGGCCTCTAGAGGAGGTAGTTCTTTGAATGGCTGTTTGGTAATATTCAGAGCAACTGGTTATGCTCTCTTTCAGAAGGCTGGAGTCAATACTTCTCGCTCCTCTCTCAGTGGGATCATTACTGGAATTTAAAAACATTAGGTATGTTAAACAACTTCTTGTGTGAATGTCCTTGGACAGCCATTGGGTCCAGCCTTGCTTTGCTTACATAATTAGATGGCTCAGTGGTTGGTTTGAATATTTCTGGGGCAAGCCTTCAGTGGACTCTGGAGAGGCTGCCATTGGCAGCTCTTAAAAATCAAGTTTTCCTTCCTTACCTACCATCCTCTTTAGTCCTTAGATGACTGGCAGGCCAGTTAACCAGAAGGAAATTCATTCAGAGAGTTTCATGGAACACTAACAACTTGATGAGCTGGCTATTTTGCCCCCCAACCCCGCTGGCTTTTCTCCAAAAAGAGTCCCTATCTTGCTTTTGCCATTCAGAACTTGGAATGAATGTCCATCTGACAAAATTGTACTTCCAGCTATATGAAAAAGCACTTGTTTACAGAATCCTGACAAGACAAGCAGTACAGTGGGGCACTCTCTGAACCTTAGTTTTTTCCTTCCCTTACGTGGTTAAATATTAGGGTGGGAAAAAATCTTCTGAGCTCTGGAAAACAAAAATATTCATCATAGTGTTAAAACATTTCGATAGATACAATATGACTTTACTAATAGAGGTGAGTGTGGGGTGGGGTAGAGGTGGCTGTCTGTCCTTCTGTCCCAACAGATGGTAAAACAGGGTAGCAGAATTGGATATTGCCTGTTTGAACTGGTAGTGTTGGTAAACAAACATGTGCAATAAAGAGATTAAAGGCTGGAGAAAGCCAAGGGGGTGGGGGGTGGATAATACAGGCATCAGAGTTGACACCAGCTGTTGCATCTTTGCAGGTTCATGTGGCTGCTCTTAAAAATAGCTCTTTCGGAATAGCCTGCATTGCTTGAGGTAACATGCAGGACATAGAAGACTGAATTCTCTTCTTATGCCCAACAGCATCAACAGGAGCTTTGCATGTGCTTGGTTTAGGAGCCAGGATTGGTCCAAATTGTGTGTAAAGCATTGGCTAGTGCTGAGCAGTTGCAAGTTTACAAGCAGAGTTATAGCAACAATAGCAGCTTCTTGCCTTCTGGAATGGTGTAAAGGTGGTTCGTCTCAAGAGCTGGTCTTTTGGGCTGCCATAGTCCCAGCAGGCTTATGAAAAGAAATGGGGAGCACTTGGTGCCTTACTGAATGGCCAGGCGTGACCAAACTGCGCTGAATTTATGCTAGGGGGGACGTTTTAAATGGCAGTTGCTGAATGTGGGATTTTTCATACTTCTTTTTATCTGAGGTTTGGAGTTCCACATGGGGCTGGCATCTGTTCCAGTAAGCTGCAGCAGCAGACTTGTGTAGCTAGCAGCCTGTGAAAAAAGGCAGAGCTTCGTAGCGTGTACTGGTGGTCTTATTGTAGTGCTCAAGTTCTATTCTGGGAACTGTGATCAACGGATGACAGCCTCGTGCTGATAATGGGGCCTGCTGAATGGCTTGTGGAAGAGGTGTGTTGCTGCTGCCTTTTAGCTCCTAGAATTACAACTAATATCCAGGCAACAGGGATCAGTTCCCCTGGAGAAAATGGCTTCTTTGAAGAGTGGTCTTTCCTGCATGATAATCCTGTGAACTTCCCTCCCCATGCTCTACCGCCCAAATCTCCAGGAATCTCCCAACATGGAGTTTGCAACCCTACTTTTAGCCCATGATGGCTTCTGTTGGACAGCTCATGGGGAGATTCACTTCCCCTGTTTCCTATCATCCCCTTTTCTATGACCTTGGCTCCTCAAATTCTTTCACTGTGAACTAGCGCCTCCTTTTGTTTTAAAGAGTTCTTTTTCCTGAAACTTCTGCTCAAAATTCCTATGCTGTTGCTGTAGCTTTCTGTCTTGAAATCCTTCTTTTTCATACTTTCCTTGGTTGAATCTACCAAAATTAATCTTAAGCACACAATGTTTACTTATTTGTTTCTTGTTAAACACTCACCCTTTCTTCAGTCTCTCGCTATTGAACTTATAGACAGCAAGTTCCTTGGGGCAGGGGCTTGCCTTCTCCATTTTGCTTACCTTTGTGCAGTACATTTTTATCTCACCCTTACTCAAAGCACTTCAGGCAGCATGCATGGCACTTTGTACTGTCCGCACAGCAACCCTGTGAGGTGTGTTATGCTGAAAGGGAGTAACTAGCTTAAGTCATCCAGCATGTTTCACGACTGCATGGGAATTTGAACCTGGGCCTCTCGGATCCTAGTCCAACACACTAACCACTATATAACTCTGGCTTTCTTTGAAATGCATTGATGTTGCACAGTGGGTGGGGGGGAGTTCATATCTAAAGCTTGAGAGAGATGGTTTACATGGATAATACAGTGCAGTTGCCCTTCATTATCCAAATCTACAAATGGAATGTTAAATTAGTAATAGTTGTTGCATCTAGTCTTACCACAAATACTCTCTTGTCCCACCCTCTACTTTTGTAACCTTGGAGGTGGCACATTTTAACTTTATTTAGTTATTTCATTTATGCCTTGCTTTTTTCCCCAGTGGTGATCAAAAGCAGCTTACATCCTTCTCCTCTTTCCATTTAATCTTCACAACAACCATGTGAGGTAGATTAGGCTGAGAGTATCAAGGTTTCCTGGACTGCTTCCATGGCAGACTGGGGATTCAAACTTGGGTCTCTCTGACCTTAGAAGGACACTGTTACCACTGTATCACACTGACAATGTAATCCTAAGAAGAATTACTCCAGTTTGAGCCCGTTGAAATCAGTGGGCTTAGACTGGAGTAACTCTGTTTAGGATTGCATGGTGAGTTTCTTTTATAGTGACAGGTACCCTCTTCCTTGTGTAACCCTTTTTAGCCTAAATATGGGCCGTTTCCACACAGCTTACCTGATTCTGCAAAATAGTGAAATATCGTGAGAAGACACTGTTATCGCATCTTCTCGCGCAATAACAGCGTCTTCTCGTGTGATAACAGCATCTTCTTGAGAGATTTCGTGCGAGATTGCGCTATTTTGCAGAATAAATTAAGCCGTGTGGAAACGGCCATGGCTAGGTTACTGGTCATAGAATTGAGGATGCTCCAGTCAAAACCTGAACAGCACTTAAATAGCTTTTATTTAAAGGTTGGGAAATAATAGCTTCTGAACTGGAATTTTTAACCAAACAACAACAACAATAAATTATATTGAGTAACCGCAAAATCAGGTTGAAAAGAGAAGGAAGTCTCTTTAGTCTCTAGGTTCTGACCCATAAACTGCAGACAGGTTTTGTTGTGCTCTTGGTGAGGCCTCTCTTTAGAAGCTCTGAAAAGCCACTTTCCCTCACAGGTACAATAGAAAAACAATCAGGATTGAATGCTCATGCCAGAAGATGGCCGCTGTTCTGTCAATTGCTTTTCTATGTCTCTACAGGCTTTCCACCTCTGTAACAGCTTCTTCAGAAATTCTGCAGTTCCTCAGGAGAAAAACGCCTCAGCTTCTTTTCTGCTTTCCCTCTTGGAATTCACCCCCCTCCTTCTCCTGTCCTGTTGAAATCCCCTCGCTCTAGAGGGCAGAATCCACTATGTAGGTGAAAACACGTCACTAACCTTTAGTAATAATAAATATTTTTAAAAGGCTTACACGTGCAGTGATTCCTGTCAGGGGAGGCAGGATGACCTCCAGTTGTAGTCATGTTTAGGAATGAGAACTGGCAGCAGCTTCCGTGCTATTGAAGGAGGATTCACTGGGTCTGAGAATAACTTTATTAGGATTCACTAGGGTTGCCAAGTATCCAATTTTCACCCAGTCTGGTATTTTTGTGAGGAAAAGTTCTCCAGATACCAGACAGCTGGCACTGCCTCTGCCCCCTCCTCCCCCCCTGCTTCCAGGTAGCTTGCTTGCCCAGTCCCAGCTGCCCAGCCTTCTGAGTGCCGTCACTGGCCAGGGGAAGTGGTGGGGGAAGTGGCCAGCTGGCCGGGGCACCCAGCCTCCTGCATGGCACCAGCAAGAATGGCCAGCCAGCCAGGGTGCCTGGCCTCTTGTTTGACGCCATTGGGAGTGGCCAGCCTTCCTGCATGGCCTGCGGCTGCATGGCACTACCCATGAGTGGCCAGTTTGCCTAGGCACATGGAAGTGGGGTTGGTGCGATGACATCATTTCCAATAGTGGTATCATTGTGCTGGGGCAGTAGCGCATGTGCACTCTACTTGTGCAAATAGAAAAAAAATTGTAAGTGTCCCCCTCTCCCCAGGGTCTGCTACTATTCCGGATCTCAGCT
Source organism: Eublepharis macularius (assembly GCF_028583425.1). Classification (NCBI taxonomy): domain Eukaryota; kingdom Metazoa; phylum Chordata; class Lepidosauria; order Squamata; family Eublepharidae; genus Eublepharis; species Eublepharis macularius. The sequence goes on along the minus strand of NC_072804.1, from coordinate 36,844,848 downwards.
GGCAACCCTAGGATTCACTGGGTCTGAGAATAGCTTTGATTTTCACTTCTCACTTTTGTTGTTGTTGCTTAAAGTATATTTTACTGACTTAACACTGTTTGATAAATCAAACTGTAGTGGTATGAAGTAACATCATCAAAATATAAATACACCCCAATGACAGAAATCAGCCAACAAAAACCTAAACCACAACCTAAATGTAGCCCATTAGAATATTATCCAGTTATGTCTGCTTTGCCTCCTAACTGCTGATGACAAGGAAGCTTTGCATGCAGATTTTGCTGTATGAATTGACAAAGCCAATCGTTATTGTTTCTACCTGATCATAGTGGAGTTCTAAAGTGGGATCATGAAGATGGGGTGTGATAATTTTGAGACACACAATCATAGCTCACATTCACAATGATTAATACTGACAGCCATGAAATGAAACGAGAGTTTGGATATTAGCATATTTTGGGTAGGAATCTAACTGCTGTTATCACACTTTTTCATGAGGCTCTGGTAGCTAGGGCATTGATATAATTGGATTACAAATCTGGCTAATTAAGGATAAATAGATTAAAACAATAAAAATAAAACACATTGATGCCAGAAATGACAGTTTCCATAAACATTAAGAAATATCAGTTTTAAAATAGCTTCATTCTCTTGTGAAAATGAAATAGTATGGGACCTAAAGGACTGTACTAAAAACACCAGATGCTGGACTGAGGAGAAGAGCTTTAAACTGCTGTCTAAAAAAATCTTAAACCTAAAACATTGACCTTTATAAGAAGAAAACTGCTTTTCATTTGACAACTAGTTTCTAAGTTGTCTAAGCAGTCTACTCCTCTTTGGTAGGCAGAGCAGTCTAAGCCTATCGAAATCAAGGCTTAGACTGGAGTAACTCTGTTTAGGATTTCATAGTCTTAATCTAAGCCCCTTTTTAAAAATAGTCAAATGCTGTGAGTTTCATGTTTCAAAAGCTTTATATATAATATCCAATTTTTGACACCAAGTATCTTGCATGCAGGGTTTCTTTTACATTCTCATCCCTATTTTAAACTTAGTAAGTGTTGCAATGTGTTGGTCTAGGATGTGAAAGATCTAGGGCTGAATCCTATGTTTGCCATGAAGCTCTCTCGAAAACTAGACAAGTAATTCTCCCTCAGCCTGGATGGATAAATAGATTAACAGTACAATCCTAAACAGAATTACTACAGTCTAAGCTAGGTTTCCAGGTGCCCACTGGTGGTGGGCAAACTCCTGGGATTTAGCCCCTTGTTCACTGATCAGCAGAAGGGGACACGCTTCTGGAGCTTGCCCGCCACTATATGAGAATAGCAATTTCACACTTCCCCTAATTAGTTTAATTCACCTGCTCACATTCCACTGATTTTATTTGAAAATTTAACAGCCAATTGAGTGATAAATATAAATGTGATTTAACACTGTTTAAAATAAAATACATAAAAATCAGCATTAAAACAGAATGTCAAAACTGCAGGTTGCAAAAACCTTGTATTTCTTCAGACGATCATGCATTCTACAGTCATTGAAAAACGGCATGTTTTTCTTAATTTTGGATCATCTCCCCACCCCCACAAGTATGTATGTGGTATGTTATAGACAGATTTGCAGATAAAAGTATTTAGTGGTGTAGCGTAGTGGCCATTTAACATAACAGACTCCATTTTGAAATAGAGGGGAAAAGGTCACTGGTTAAAGGAGATAAGTGTGCCAGCCCCCTTGCGTGGAGCAGGGAATCTCCTGCCCCCACCTGCTGCCCCTTGGCTCTGCTGTCCTGGCCAGCATGTGGGAAAGGAACCAGGGAGAGAAGCGTGTATGTGCGTGTACCTATGCTCCTCCATTGCATTTCAAAATGGATGATTTTTAATGAATCTGGGTTTAGGGTGATAATAGCTCTCCCCCGTTGCACTGGAAAAGGGCAGGTTTTTTTATGAATTGGGCTTCAGCATGACCAACAACTTCCCTGTTGTGCCAGGGAATGATGTAATTTTCTGGCGATGGACGAGTTGCAGGTCATGCCAAAGTTCATTAAAAAATGCACCTCAAAATGGGTGATTTTTATGAATCTGAATCTGACTTTAGTGTAACCAGCAACTCTCCTCCATAGCCCTGGAAAAAGGCATTTTTAAAATGAGTTGGGCTGCCAGTATGACCTGCAGCTTCCCATCGAGCCAGAAAATGACATCATTTTCCAGCGTGATGGGAAAGTTGCAGGTTGAGAGGAGGCCCAGTTAATTAGAAATCACCCATTTGGAGGTGATTTTTAATTAATCTGGCTTTGGTGTGAACTGCAGCTCCCCTGTTGCACTGGAAAATGATGCCATATATGGGAGGGGATAATTTTCTTATTTTTGTATCATTCGCCCCTTCCCAAGTGTGTATGTGGTAATGTTATAAACTGATTTAGTAGGAATAACACTTTCTCTGCCCTTCATAGGACTGGCCATTCGATGACGGAGCACCGCCCCCTAGTGACATTGTGGACGACTGGCTCAACCTGTTGAAAACCAAATTTTGTGACGAACCTGGCTGCTGTGTTGTTGTACACTGTGTTGCAGGGCTGGGAAGGTAAGCGTCCTGCCTGTTGTTATGGAGATAATTTCAGGTTTCTGGCTGGGTTTGTTTCCATTGAATCTGCTGATCCAACAGTGCCAGCTGTATAGTGGGTAGAGTAAAATTTCTGGAAATTTTGATGCCACTAGAGGGAAAAAACATTTTCCCCCAATTTTTTTTTGGAAAAAATGGAATTACATGAAATACTTACTTTCCGAACAAAGCTAAACTGATTATATTGCTTTAATAATATAAAATGCATCCTACCATATAACAAGCAAGTCATACTGGCGATGACTCACCCTTTATCCCTGCACAGGAGCACTTGATCCCTCCACAGGGATCAAAGGTGAGTCCTTGGCAACATGGCTTGCTGAGGAAGCCGCGCCGAGGATCCCACCCTCCATCCCCGCCCCTGCTTACCTGGCTGAGGGGGGTGGGAGGCACCAAAGTAGGCTGATTTTTGGCTGAAATGGGCCTTATTCAACCCCCTGCAGGACAGAGGAGCGCTTCAGGGCCTGTTGCACCACTCCCCAGCAGTGCTCCTGGGCCCCGCAGACACCAAAATAGGGGCTATATCAGGTGGCTGTTGGGCACAGGAGTACTCCAGGATCCTTTCTGCCCTCCCTGCCCGTGCTCCCAGGCCCTGCAGCTGCACAAATTGGGGCCAGATTGTGTGGCTGTGGGGCACAGGTATGCTCCAGGACCCTTTCTGCCCCCTCGCCTGTGCTCCTGGGCCACACAGTCGGGGCTGAATCAGGTGACTGTGGGGCCCAGGAGCGCTCCAGTGCCATTTCCTCCCCTCTCCAGCAGTGCTCCTGGGCTCTTCAGCTGCCTGATTTGACCTGAATCGGGCCTGTTTCGGGCTGATTAGGCCCACTGTGGAACGCAGGAGCCCTCCAGGGTCCATTGCTCCACCCCGGCAGCGCTCCCACACTCTGCAGCAGTCTGATTTGGCTCAGGGTATCACATGGCCTGCACATTGACATGTCCTGGAAATGACATGTCAGGCTTACCCTTCAGTGCCTGGAAGGTAAGGGGACCTGGTAACCCGGCCTTGCCAGGCCTGTGAGGGGCCAAGGAGATGGCAGGGAGGCCCTCCCAAGGCCCCGCAGTGCCCGCTTGCCACCGAGAGGAGTGCTCAAGCCATTGATTTGCTGGCCAGCCTTGTGGTGGCAAGTGGGCGCTTTGCAGCGCCCCCTAAGCCAGAGCGGGAGGGTGTTGAGGGGAAGAAGAGTAGAATACAAATTAATCTTTGCACAGGTACATTGCTGGGAGGAGGCCCACTGAATCGACAGCCTAAGCACTCCTTCCCCCACTCCCAGTGACTTTCGTTGCTGAGCAGGGATTTGAACATTGAAGTCTTGGCTCCATTTCTATCTCCTGCAACCCTTACTGCACACTGACAGGAGAGAGGCCTTATACATCTGCTTCTGTTTCTCTGCCTTGGATGATTAGCTGGTGGAAGTAAAGATGTAAATTTTTTAGAAATTTTGAAGCCCTAGTGAAAACTTGCTCAGCTTTTTTTTGCGGGGCGGGGGGATAGAAATTTGGGGGGGAAATGAAGTACTTACCAAGCCTACATTTTATTTTACTGCTTTAACAACAGTTAAAGTCAGGTCAGTTGCATGACTTGAGCACATTTCTGAATTTTGGTCTTAGTTTTCTACAAACAAAATTTCAAATAAAGCCAGTACAAAGAGAGTTGGAAGGTGCATTCTTTTCAGCTATAAAGAAAAGGGTGCTATTTTTTTGTGAAAGATTTTGTATAACCCATTAAGTGAGGGACTCTTACTATAACTAACCTGTCAGCCGATCAAACATATTTGTTTAGTCTTCTGTTTTTTAACTGACTACTTGATCAGTAAAACTTGCCCATGGCCTGAGCCTTTAATAAGGGTCCTCTTTCTCATTTGAAGTATGAGAGTGCTTTCTTTTTAACAGTCAAAATCTAGGATAAATTGTATGTTTCATCCTTACTACAGTGATAAGAGCAGAACAAAAATGGCCTCTGCAAATGAATAAGGGTGTTTTTAGCTGGGTTGTTACCTCTCTTCCTCAGTGATACATGCGGTGCCACAAAGTTTCTCCTTACTATGCTGCCAGGGCAGCATGAACACGGTGGTAGAACCTAATGCTGCAGCTCCTCCCACACCAGTGTGAACCCTGTTTTCCTAGGGCTGACTCTAGTAGAGGAGAGACCCTCCAATGTGAGCTCCTCTTGTGTAATCTGGGCCATCTTCTCTTATCCCAATGGCACCAGGAGGAACAAGTTTGCCATGGTTGCCATGTTGCCTGTAACATACTACTGATGTTAACAATTTTCAACCCTCAGTTATAACTTTTAGATCTGTTGAAGTGTTTGGTTTATAGTCTCTGTTCCTTCGGTGGTGGACAAGATAGAAAGCCTAGTGTTGGCTGTATGGTCCTGGAGCAGCCAGATGATTTTTTGAATGTATTTATTTATTGACTTCACTTATACCTTGCTTTTCTCCCCAATGGGGGACCCAAAATGGCTGATATTGTTCTTCATTTGATCCCCATAACCACACTGTGAGGTAGATAGGCTGAAAGAATGTGAATAAGCCAAGGTTGTCCAGTGAGTTTCCATGGCAGAACGTGGATTAAAACTTGGGTCTCCCAGCTCCTAGTCAGACTCTCTAACCACTACACCACACTAGGCCAGAGGAATATGCTCATTATTTGTTAAGTATCTTAGCTCAGCTGAGGAACCCCCAAATACCGTTTGCAGCTAGAGATGGGCAAGCTCCACCCAGCTTACTTTCATATCTGTTACCATAATGGTGCATTCTGGAAACTGAACTTCCTATGACATTGACATGGATGATGGAAGGGGGGATGGGCTACAACTATTAAGTGCAAACTGTACCACTGGATCTAAAACCTTGGCTGGTCTTCTGTTTCAGAAAGAGGAGGGGAGCTTTCAATTCCAATCAGCTGCTTTATCTTGAGAAATACCAACCGAAGATGCAATCAGAGAAACTGGCTGCAACTGCATCATGCAGTAATGGGAGGCCTTCCATGAAGTCCTTTTGATACTTGTGATGGACAGCTCTCATTCCAGAGGCAGCCAGTGGGAGCTGATGGACTATTGGGGCCACAGGCTGAGATCCGTTAGAACAGAGGGAAGGTAAAGATTTTGTGCAGATTAAGGAAGCAGACTGTGTTTGCTGACTTCTGTGAAGTGTTATATTGTAACCCTCCACTGTTACGAGAGTTTGAGATGAGTTCACATACCCCTGTTTTTTTTACTGATTCCGATATTGTTAAATGTGTGAATAAAAATTAACTCTTTTTCCTGAAGTCTCCAGACTATTTTTATTCCCACCTAATGCCATTTTCATAATCATTGCATCATTAAATGTTGTGGGAAAATTGGTTGTGTTATTGGGAGCCAGCTGAACCCTGCCTCCCAGCATTTGCAGATTTCGCCATTTGTGCTGATCCTAGGAACAGATCCCCTGTGAATGGTGAGTGTCTGCTGCAGGTTTTTTCATTTTAAAAAAAGAAGAGTTGCCAGTTCTCCTGATGTTCTCCCCTCTCAGCCCAAGTCCCATGTCCCCAAGAAATTCCAGTACTCCATAAAAAGGTGCTGGTACTCTGTACTGTTGTGTATTCTCTGAAAAAAAAAACCCCTGGTATACTGTATTGACCTTTGTAGAGTAGCATATGGAAGGCAGTTTTGGGGAACTTTATAGGTACTGAATATGCCTGTGAGAGTTATTCCTGATATATATTAACGTAGTGATGGGAGTGGAGATCAAGAGTGAGCAGTGAATGTACAAGGCATAAGAGCCATCCGTGGACTTCCAACTATTTGGTCTGTCTGTAGCGGTACCCTCTTCCTAACTGATCACGGCTCTTCTTCTATGTCCTTAGAATACCAACAGCTAATCTATAAGCAGGAAGCATGGAAGCAATTTGAGATGCTACTTCACATACAGATTGGTAGTTGCTGGCTTATTATTGGTACTTGGGTAGGGATGTATGCTCCTTTTGGATTGAGGGCAGCGTTGTTTATCTGGATGATGCTTCTCACGTGCACAGAAAATGGGTACAACGTCAGGGCACAGTAGCATCTTAAATTTGAGCTCCTACTGAAAGTACACGATTTATAGACTTGCACAAAATAGAATGGGTAGCAAAAGGTCAGAATATGAGTGGCAGCTAAAGGGTTAAGTGGTTTGGCTATTGATTGCAAGACAGCACAGGTCCAAGCATGTCAATCTGTTAGGTTAGCAGCACTCTGATATCCCCACCACTTCATAGTTAAGTATTAAATTGCCCCCTTCCTCAGATTAGTGCTGTTACTATGCTGAGGCAGAGGAGAACACATCCATAGTAACCTGTGGCAGGCGGCATGCATAGGATCCCCTGGAAGAATCCTGTCCAAGAAGTGGCTAGATCCAGACCTGCTTTGCTTCAGCTTGCTGGCTGTCTCCTGAGTCCCAGCTACAGTTCATACCTCTGTGTCCATGCACCTCCCAGGGACACAAAAACCTTTGTTTTAAATATTCAATTTATTAAGCGATTTCTGGTTTTAAAACTTGTTTGCACATTCTTCGAATTTGTATTCTGGTATAAATTATAGATCAGTTTGGGTCAGTTTGTTCCCAGGATTCATTGATAGAACCTGATGCTAAAGGAGAGAATTTCATTTCATCTTGATGAAGCACCAGTTGCATGGAAAGAGGAGAGACCTCTATCTGCGACTGAGTAGCAGTTCAGTGGCAGTTATCTTTGCAGTGGCAGATCAGTTGCAAGCTGGGATGGGAAGGATTAAAAAAAAAACTTTACAAGTACCTTGCAGTATTTATAGCTGCCCTTAACACACATCCCCACCCAGCAGTTTAAAGTGGGTGGACCTCCCCCACCCCAAAAGGTATGTCACCTTTTCAACAGCAGCTTACAGGCAAGTCAAGGTTAGATGGAAGGGAAGGTTTTCAAGGTTGGAATGGAAATAGAGGTTTGAGTAAAGCCACCTGTCTTTTCTGGAACCCAACAGGTGGAGCAAGGTTGCCAAGGCTTTGTGGAGTGGCTGCTAGTGAAGGGCTGGGCAATTATTTTGGCCTGATTGCCACATCCGGAGGGCTGCACCCTTTTAAGGATCCAGAGCTGGCAGCTATTCCTGTTGCAACTGACAACCATTCCAGAGGCAGAAACGAGGCATACTGTGTAGGGTAACCTACACTTAAAAAGTTCCCCAAGTGCATATTACAAAGTCCTCACAGCCCGTGTGGCCACCCTGGTCCTATTGACCAGATGTGCATGTCCGGTCTACACTCTGCATGCTCAGCATTCTGTAACCCATGTTGTTTTTTGAAAGTGAAACATTTATAAATTAAATACGTTTATTTTCCAAGTTGCTGAGCTGAGTTGGGTGACTGTGTGATGATGGCACCTGTTATTCTAGGGCAATTGATTTGCAGGAGTTGGGTGGGCCTTGTATAAATTCTTATTGATGGTTTTCAAGTCTAGCTAGGGAAAATCCTGGAGATTTGGGAGCTGTGGAGTTTTGGGAGGGAGCTAAGTTGAGATGCGATACCTCAGAGCCAGTTTGGTGTAGTGGTGTTAAGAGCACTGGACTCTAATCTGGAGAGCTGGGTTTGATTCCCCACTCCTCCACTTGAAGCCAGCTGGGTGACCCTGGGCTAGTCACAGTTCTCTGGAGCTCTCTCAGCCCCACCCACCTCACAGGGTGTTTTATTGTGAGGATAACATACTTTGTAAACCGCTCTGATAGGGTTGCCAGCTCCAAGTTGGGAAATTACTGGAGATCTAGGGGGTGAAGCATGGAGAAACATGGAGAAACCTGGAGAAAGGGGTATGGGGAGTCAAAAGACCTTGCCATGGCATAATTCCATAGAGTCCACCCCCCAAAGTAGCCATTTTCTCCAGGTGAACTGATCTCTGTGGCCTGGAGACCAGTTATAATTCCGGGGGAACTCCAGCTACTACCTGGAGGCTGGTAACCCTAAGCTCTGAGTGGGTGTTAAGTCATCCTGAAGGGCGGTATATAAATCTATCATCATCACATCATGTCAACCCTCCATTGCTGCCATTTTCTTATCAGGAGTCCAACTGTAATTCTGGAAGAACTCTAGGTCCTACCTGGAGATTCATAACCTTAGGTGCACACCCTGTTTTTTAAGATTAAGAGCTTTTCAGTGTGCTTTAAAACAACTTTTAAAAAACAGCTGTTGTTAACGCACATATTTGTGTTTTATTGCCATATAAAATAGAAAAAGTAATTGCTGTTGACTAGGTGTTTGTAAGAGACTCTGATCTGAACAGGGTCAAATTTTCTTTACGCTTCATACACACACCCAACGTAGAGGACAAGCAGGGGCTCTGCACATGCCCAGAAGCCCGAAGCTTGTCAATTGGAGAAATTCTCCTCAGACAGGCTCCGCCCACAAGTCTTAATTCCAACGGTTAAAAAAATGTCCACTAAGGCCCGCCCCCGTTCCTTCCATCTCTGCTTTCGGTTCCGCGCGGTTCTTGCACGCCGGCCATTTCCGAGGGCGGGGCTGGGCGTGGAGCCCAGTGCTTTGCGCACGCACGTGCAGAATCGGGTGCGAGGCACTTACAGAAACCGTCGGCGGGGAAGGGTGTGCGCGCGCTTTTTGCTCCTTTTACTCTGTCCCCTTCCCGCCCAGGAAAGGGCCGCCGAAGCGTGGTGGGGGGGGGGGAGCCGTTTCGTCAGGCGGGGCTCCAGATAATCACGTCCATCCTGGTTCCGTTTTCCCGATATGGGCTTTCCAGAGGGAAGGAATCGTCCAAAAAGGTTCCAGAGAAGGTTTTTGGGGTCCGTGAGGAACCCCTCCCTCTGCCCATTAGGGGATTAATACACTAGGAAATAAGTACCACTTGCACTGAGCCAGGAAATTTAAGACTGCAGTTAGTATTCTTTGACTTTTCGGAGCCAGAATGCGCTTTGGGGGGATTGCCAGGTAAGAGCTGGAGGGAGGAGAGCTGCCAAATTCCTGGAAATTTGGGGGTGGAGCTTGGGGAGGGAGCTCAGCAGGTGAAGTTCATCTTCAAGGCAGCCCCCCCCCCCCGGAACTCGTCTTTGACGTCTGGGAGATCTTCAGCTCCTCCTTGAAGGTTGGCAACCCTAAAACTGGTCTCCTGACTACATGGCTCTGTCCCCCTGGAGAAAATGGCAGCTTTGGAGGGTGTACCCGATTGCATCACATCCCTGCTGAGCTCCCTCCCCAGGCTCTGTCTCTCAAATCTCTTGGAGTTTCCCAGCCTGGAGTTGACAACCATCAGTTATATTAAGAGAGGAGGGGTCTCGGTGCTGAGGCACCAGTAGATTTCTGCACTCCTGTATTGGATCTGGTATGTGCAAGTGCAGAAGTGAGACCCTTGTGTGATTATAGACAGGCTAGGTGCCTATAATGCTTTTCAGAGGCTAGGGTTGCCAGCCTCCAGGTGGTGGCTGGAGATTCCCCAGAATTACAACTCGTCTCTGGACCATTAAGATCAGTTCCCTTGCAGAAAATGGCAGCTTTGGAGGGTGGACTCTGGCATTATACCCTGCTGAGTTCCCTCCCCTTCACCAACTCAGTCCTCTCCAGGTTCCATCTCCCAAATCTGCAGGAATTTCCTAACCTGGGGCTGCCAACCCTATTGGAGGCTGCCTGGCGCTCTCATTTTGGGATCCTCAACCCTTTTCTGAGATTTGGCTTTGGGAAGGACTTGTGGAAAATAGGATAAAAATGAGAAGAGAGATTTTGATGGAAATAAGAGGGAGTAAGTAGATAGAAATAACATTTAGAGAAAGGAAAACCCTCCCTGTGGTTGTGGATCACAGTTCGGTTTGCTGTGTGTTACGTTAGTTGCCATAATGTGTTCTCTCTCTTTAAAACCAGCCGTGTTTGTATGGGACCTCTACAGACCTCAATGAACAGGGATGCACTCCAAGTGGGAAAAGTGTGGTAGTTCAAGGGATAAGCCTAATGGTTAGATTTGCCAGGAAGAACTTCAGTGAACACTTGACACTACACCTGAATATTGAAAGTGTGAATGCATCTGAACTGAAATAATTCTTGCAAAAGTGGAATGCTCAAAGAAATAACATTGAGAAAGAGACAGTCATGATTGACGAGGCATCAGAAGTACTTAAAAATAGATATCAGGGAACCAGCAGTGTCTTGAGTGAAGAATTCCTTATGTTCCCTACATATCTTGAAGCCATTTTAGAGAACAGCTATATCAGAGAAGAAAATGACAATCAGATCCCAGGGGTCAAGACAGCGGGGGGAAATGAGAAATTTAATAGAGAAAACTGCTTCAAGGCTTAGGCTGCACATGTAGCAGTGGTGTTATGAGTAACAGGTCTGGATGTTGCCAATGCAATACTGGAGTTTAGCAGGTGCAAAACCCGAGTGAAAAGGACACTGTCTCTGGTCTTCTGATGCAGAAGGCAATCCAGATATACTTTGGTTATAATTCCATTTCTATTTATAACAATTATATGCCACCTTTCCACCCAAAATAGGATACCCAAGACAGTGAACAACAGATAACTAAAACGTTAAAATAATGTTTAAAATTCATATATTAATACAGTAAAAACATACAGACATCTAAACGAACACGCTGATAGCCAGGGAGGAGGGCCAAGCTGAGGAGTGGGGAATCAAACCCGGTTTTCCAGATTAGAGTCCCACACTCTTAAACTGCTACACCAAACTGGCTCCCAAGCTGAACACAGCCCACCATTTATGACAGCTCACCAAGGGTCCATAAATGTCTTGGTTTTATTACTTGCCTTAGTCTCTAGTAACTGGCAAGTTGTCAGATATCTGACAGGCCACAAGTGGCAGATTTCAGGATCATAATGTGCTTTACTAACCAATCTAATAAAATTTCAGTAGGGTTTTTAAAAAGACATTGTTGCTTAATAATCTCTTAATAATTATGTGAAGAGTGAAATCTTCATTATTTAGTATTTTAAAAATGCAGATTCCAACTAAGGAGTGGTATGTGTTGCAGTGTCATTGTTGGATTATGACTGGGAGATCTGGGTTTAAATCCCCACTTAGCTTTATATGTGGTTGGGGCGCACCCACGTTTAAAGATTTAGATTTGCTGCTGTCATTTGATCCTCAGTCATGTGATCAGAATCGACTAATAGGATGAGAGGGAACAATATGAAAGTGGTGGGTGGGAGGTACAGCTAATTTGGGCAACATCTTGTCTTTTATTGTTACTGATCCTGATGTGACCATGCAAAATGAAAACTCTCTTTCATACCACAGCATTCACAGTCTATCACAGAATGAGAAGACTGCAAACGAACAAATAAGGACATGCTAGATTTTGATGTGAAAACCACCCAGATGAAGGAGAAGCCCTCCTTTGGAAGGAAACCTTTGGTATCTGAAGAGGATTTCTCCCGCAGTTCTGTTGGTAGATAAGAGGAAATGGATGAAGGACATTGTGAGGAAAGTGTTAACAGTCCCTCTGAAGGGTCAGCAGAATCCTGTACAAGGAGAAACACTAAAACAATAAAACCTTGCTACGTGCTTTTGGAAAATACTGACACTGAATTAAAAAAGCACCATGAATATTGTTTAAAACCCCCAAATATAAAGAAATTGCCACAGAAAATAAGAAATGCAAGGAAGAAAGGTATTTTAAAAAAATTGCAAGTTAGCTTGTATGACGTTTTGGGTAGACACTGCATTGAAACACCAAGGGACCTAGAAAACAAAAAAGTGAGCAAGCTGGAAAGTGTCTTGGAATTGAAGGAAACAAATAGTTACCATGATGTTGAAAAATCAGAAAGAAATGCCAGTTTTCCAAACAGCTCCATGCTGTGTGATAACATTTTTGAAAAATTTTCTATAAAATCAAGCCTTGAAAATTCTATTGCAGATCTTTGTCATGTAGAAGAGAAAGAAAAAGGAGCAGACTCTGTACCAATTCCTGAGGTACAGAATGCTGTATCTGAAAAGTGTTTGGAGCATGGAAAAGTTTTGATTGAATCATCTCAAGGAAGAGAAACATTTGTGTCAAAATACTCAAAAGAGACTTCTACTGATAATACTAATCAGCCCAGCAGAATAAATATGATAGATAGATCTCCTGGAGAAATTTCGCAGACTTCCGAAGCCGACTTTGTTTGTTCGTCTGTGACTTTGTGTAATGAAACCAGGTTCTCCAAAGTGTGCCATAGAACTAAGGATACTTCTCCCCTTTGTGAGCTTGATCCTTACCTTGTTTCATTACTTCCAGGGTATGCTCTCAAGTTAGATTTGAAAGATGAGTTTCCTAGAAAAAACAAAATTAAGGAAGGAAATACGAATGAACATTTTGTACTGTCAGCTGCTGGAGTAGTAACCCCAGAACAAGAGACTGTGGGAGAAATGGATGCTCTAAACCAAACCATGACTAGGAGGGAAAACAATGAGAGCTGCTTGTTTAAGTTTGAAATGGATAAAGTCACGTATGTTGGAGGCCCTGCAGATGCCACGTATGAAGAAAACATGTCCAAAAAGATGCTGAATGGAGATCACAACCATAATGTTCCACCATCAGGATGTCAGTCATTTCTAGCTGATGTTACAACTATCAAACACAGTGAGGTCCAAAAAGAAACGGCACTGAAGAGTAGAGAAGTCAGCAGTGCAGAAGAATGTGGGAATTCTCAGCCAGCAAAAGAAAACAGCTCTGCGGGGGTATGGTTGCAGTTACTGTCTTTACAGATAGTACAGATAATAATAATTGGGCTTGGGATAATGCAGAATGAGCACAGTAGACTAGTGCAGATGTAACTGCAGTCAAGAAATTAGGAACAAACTCATCACAACTGTCCCCCCCCCCCCGCTAATAGCCCTCCCTTAGTATTTAACCCTTTCACCCTTCTAAGCCCACTGACATGAATGGATTTAGAAGGATGTAATTCTGCTTAGAGTTGCCATCTGTGTTACGGTGTTACCAAACTTAACTGGTTTAATACTGGTCAGCTGCCTGTTTAACCCGTGTTTGCTAATCACTTTTGAACCTGGTTTAAGAATTCTGCCCAAGTGAGAAACATGTACCAAGGAAATATAAAGGAAGCACGCCAAGAATTATTATATTGCCCTATGTACAATGATACACTCAAAATTACAACAATGGGTGCAATAACAATTGTTTACAATAATCGTAAGAGCAAGAAAAGTTCAATATTTACAATAATCATAGGAGCAAGAAAAGTTTCATCAAATCCTATTGAACATTCAACAGGTAAGTGGTAATCACGTTGCTGTTAATGCATAATGTCCCAAAGTCCGTGGAAGCTAATTGAAGGCATCCAGTAACGCTGAGTGGCAGGAACGCTGAGTGGCAACGAGCTTACCGGTCCCATTCGATTTGGCTCGTTTCAGGATAAAACCTTCATCAGGCCACCAACCTATAAATTATCATTAAAAGTCCATCATAGACCATGCCACAATAACAATCATAAATACAATATCCAAATGCACTAATTAATACTCACTATTTGGATTCCAACATAATCTTAACACGTGAAGTTAACCACCAGGTACAGAGTCAATGTAAAGTCCATTCAAAGGTAAGGGGGAGATCATTCTTAAGACCATAAATACTGTCATCATTAAAAAAATCAATTAAGTGCATTCACTGAACCATTTCATTAAACTCTGATCCTGAAAAGACCCACATCTATATATGGAGTCTACTTTTTTAAAAGGGAACAGGACCAAATTGGAATCCTGAAGAACAAATGTTCTCCATTGCGAGTGACCCCCCAGGCACACCAATATTTTATTCATGTTAAAATTATATTGTTAGAAAGGGTATTTATCCTTTATATCCTTAAGAGAATTTTCATCCCAAATACAGACCAGAGAACTCCACAGTCTGCCTAATTTTCCAAGTTATTTATACACCACAATGGGTGTTGAATCAAAAACATTCATTAAAAACGGAGAAAGAATTGGTCAAAGCAAGAGATAGTGACAGCTGTCAGGGGAGCCCGTCCCTATCCGGTTTAAGTTATCCCGGAAATCACAAGAAGACTGAATAGTCAATTTCAGTATTCAGACCCTGCGGTACCATGGTTTTTAATCTAAAAATCCATCTAATCTCTGCCTGCAAGAGGCGACGTTTATTCGCTCCCAATTTAGGTAACACCTCCAATACTGAAAATTTGAAGGTTTTGTCCCTACCATGCGTCTGCCACAAATGCTGGTGGAGTGTTGTTATCTCACTACAGTTTTTAACCCGTGAAACGTGTTCCTGGATCCGCTGACGGATCGGCCGGGTAGTGCAGCCTACATATAGGAGGGGACAGGCACATTGAAGGAGGTAAACTACATTATCAGTATTACAAGTGGAGAACCCTTTTGATTGGGCTGATTGACTAGATGACGGATAATTTATATCTCTAAGATCACAAGACAGGGCGCACACACTGCAATGTCCGCAGGGGAAATGCCCCTGCGGCAAGGATTTTTCTTCCAAAGGTGTTCTAAAATCGGAATGAACTAGTAAGTCCTTTAAGTTCCTAGTGCGGCGAAATCCTATTCTTGGTGGAGACCCACATCCCGGAATCTCAAGGAGGATGTGCCAATACTTTCTAATAATCTTAGTAATCGGGCCAGATAGAGGAGAATAGTCAATGGCCCAAGAGATGCCCGTGGTTGCAGGATCCTTTTGCCTATAAGTAAGTAATTGCGGTCGGGTCAATCCATCAGCTTTTTTCATAGCACGGGAGATCACCCAATCTGGGTATCCTCGTGCTTTAAAAGCCCTTCCCATCCTGTTTGCCTCCCTATAAAAGTCAAAGTGGAATGACGCATTCCTCTTAATGCGCATGAATTGTCCCACTGGGATGTTTTTCTTTAAGACAGGGCGATGATGGGAAGTATACTGTAAATAAGCCGCCCTATCAGTCGGCTTCCTAAAAGGTTTTACCCCCAAGGAAGTGGCAGATCGCTTAAAGACAACCACATCCAAAAAAGGCACACTCTCCAAACTGCCATGGGATGTGAACCGTATATTAGGGTCTAGGCTATTAAGCCAGTTTACAAACCCCTCAACCATCGAGGCATTCTTTATTATGCAAAAGACATCATCTATAAATCTCCTTACACAAACCAGTTGTTCGAAAAAAGGGTTATTCTCAACACTATAAACATATTTTTCCTCTAATGCGGCCATAAAGAGAATCGCAATACTCGGGGCCGCGGGGCAACCCATCGCGACTCCCTTAACCTGGAGGTAAAATTGGGATTCAAATCTAAAATAATTTTTCTCCATAATAAGATCCACAAGGTCTAGAAGAAAGCTAGTGGGGGGGAATTTCGAAGATCTCTTTTCCAAATAATACTCAATGATGGCTCTGGCCTCATTATGAGGAATCGAGGTGTACAGTGACTGAACGTCAAGGGTGAGCAAATAAGCCCCTACAGGAATCTCCATATCTTCCACTAGTCTAATGAAGTCCGTGGTGTCTTTGATGAATGATCTAACCTCCATCACAAAGGGCTGTAAAATACTATCCAAATAAATAGCCAGTGGTTCCAAAATGGAACTACATGCAGAGACGATTGGACGACCTTGAGGGGGTCGATCAGGCTTATGAATTTTTGGTAAACAGTAAAATACAGGAGTCCGAGGGTCCTGATTATACAAGGCATGATGCATAGGCAAATCAATCAGATTATCAGCGAGTGCATTATCTATAATAATCTTGATGATACGCTGAATTTCTGAGGTTGGATCGTGATCAATTGGAAGATAGTACTTACGATCCCCCAATTGTCTCAATACCTCCTGTCGATAATCCTCGCGATCCAGAAGTACAATCCCCCCTCCCTTATCCGCCGGTTTAATAACCACGGTGTCATCTTCCTGTAGTGACCGTAAAGCTATTTTCTCTAGCCTGGTCATATTTTGCCATTGGTTTCTAGGCTGGCCTTCCAAAAGTTCTACCTCTTTAAGTACTAGTTTCTCAAAGGTCTCTAATTGGACGTCTGAGACTGGTGGCGTAAAGGTGGATTTCCTTTTCAGACCAGGAATCACGGAAGTCACACTAGTATCTCCAAAAAATTTTTTTAATCTTAATTGACGAAATAGCTTGTACAAGTCAATACGTGTGTTAAGAATATTGTATTTGGGGGAGGGAACGAAGCCTAATCCTTTGTTCAGAACCTGTAATTCAATAGTTGAAAGCCGCCGGTGGGACAAATTGAAAACTAGGTCCGGTATCTCCCCCTGCGTGGGGGGCGGCCCCTTGCTAAAAAAGAGCGCTTCTGGGGTTGGTTAGGTATAATACGGCTCCTTAGGGTTCGCCCCCCTTCATCACCCGAATGGTCAGTGTCCGATGGATCTGTGGTGTCAAAATCATGACCATCCGTGGTGGATGGAGCCCAAGTTACTCGCTTCTTGGAGACCTGATCTTTCCAATTGTAAATGTTCCCACTCGAATAATCATGTCTGTCTCTGCTCAATTTTTTTAATTTCAATTCCTTAAGTTTAGTTTCACATTCCTTTATTAATCTATTTATTTCACCAGATCTAGTTTTAAATTCCTCCTCTGAATATTTGGATTGCAGTTCTTTTTGCACATTCTCTATCTCCAATCCCACTTCATCCTTCTCCTGAGCTATCCGTTCAATCAAAAGCAATATTAAGTCGAAAGAACACTTGTTCAAAATCTGTGCCCATTTCTTTTTAAAGAGCTCATCATTTTTATACATCCCTGGAGGTTTATTCATGCGTAAACCTCTTGGTATAATGTTCTCTTTACTATACTCTATAAGTGAGGCAGCATGCAAAGTCAATTTGGTATATTTCGTTAACTGCTCGGTCAAATATTCCCAATCTTGGGATGGTGTGCCTCCCTGTCCCTCCGAAAGGGAAGGAAGAATGGACAAAATTCTTTCTCGCTCATCAACAGAAAAAGCAAAAGTATCCCTATAATCAGTCATTTTGCCCAGCAAACAACAACGAACACCAAAAGGGAAAGGGCTTCCTCAAGAAGACTGTACCAAGGAAATATAAAGGAAGCACGCCAAGAATTATTATATTGCCCTATGTACAATGATACACTCAAAATTACAACAATGGGTGCAATAACAATTGTTTACAATAATCGTAAGAGCAAGAAAAGTTCAATATTTACAATAATCATAGGAGCAAGAAAAGTTTCATCAAATCCTATTGAACATTCAACAGGTAAGTGGTAATCACGTTGCTGTTAATGCATAATGTCCCAAAGTCCGTGGAAGCTAATTGAAGGCATCCAGTAACGCTGAGTGGCAGGAACGCTGAGTGGCAACGAGCTTACCGGTCCCATTCGATTTGGCTCGTTTCAGGATAAAACCTTCATCAGGCCACCAACCTATAAATTATCATTAAAAGTCCATCATAGACCATGCCACAATAACAATCATAAATACAATATCCAAATGCACTAATTAATACTCACTATTTGGATTCCAACATAATCTTAACACGTGAAGTTAACCACCAGGTACAGAGTCAATGTAAAGTCCATTCAAAGGTAAGGGGGAGATCATTCTTAAGACCATAAATACTGTCATCATTAAAAAAATCAATTAAGTGCATTCACTGAACCATTTCATTAAACTCTGATCCTGAAAAGACCCACATCTATATATGGAGTCTACTTTTTTAAAAGGGAACAGGACCAAATTGGAATCCTGAAGAACAAATGTTCTCCATTGCGAGTGACCCCCCAGGCACACCAATATTTTATTCATGTTAAAATTATATTGTTAGAAAGGGTATTTATCCTTTATATCCTTAAGAGAATTTTCATCCCAAATACAGACCAGAGAACTCCACAGTCTGCCTAATTTGTGAGAAACATGACATGAGTTAAATCTTTCGACTCTTTTAAAGATGTTGCATTTATTTTCTCTTATCACAACAGTCAGAGCTAGTCATAACATGTTAAAATATGAGTCACCATAGTAACACTATGTCCAGTTTCATCAGTTTAAAAATCTTATATCTTCTGACATTAACCTTGTTCAGTTAAAAATATCCAACAACCAATGACCAACATGAAGTCCCTTAGGATAAAACTTTAGTGTTTATTTAAAGGTGGGATTTTGCAGTTGAGGGGCAACCAATGAGACAATTCCAGTGGTGTAGCCACGTTAGTCTGTGTAGCAAAATAAAGCAAAAGTCCAGGGGCACCTTATAGACTAACAGCATTTATTCCCGTTTGAGCTTTTGTGAGTCACAGCTCAATCTGGGAATTTTATTGGGGAAGATTACAAGAGGTGGCGGAAGGAAGGAGGTATTAAGGAACAGAGCGAATTCCTTTGTGGAGGTGTATCCTGTAATCCTTCAGAATCTCATCTTGAGAGCTGTGTGGCTCATAAATGTTTTGTAATCTTTAAGGTGCCACTGGACTTAATTTTACTTAATCAGTGATGCAGAAATGGAACAGTTGAAAGGATGCTCTTGATTGAACTTCACCTGTCCTCAAGATAGAGAGGGAATCTGTAGGCTGTTTCTGTTGTTAGACTGGGACTAGTTTAAAGATATGGCTTATAATTGAGTGTGTTTTTTTTCTGTCAAAGGAGGAAGAACGGCTGCCGCTCCATCAGTCTCATGGTGTACAAATAGTCGTTTATGTATGTCCGCTTTTTTCTTTCTTTCCTTTGGAGCACTCAGTTTGAGAGAGTTTGATGAAGATAAAGGAAATTGTGCCTACATTCAAATACATAAGTTGATCTCCTCTGTATGTATTGCCATCTCTAGGCTGCGGAATAGTTATGAATTCAATGGACAGAGTTCCTTTATTAGAAGAGTTGCAAGAGACAGTATTTTGGACAAGGCACCATTTCCCACCCAGCTGTTTCATGGGGGAGAAGCTGCCTCTGATAAAATTCTGCTTAAACAAAATGCAGAAAAGAACTAGAGAGAGGACCTTTTATGTTGTGAAGTCTGTTAATCTTTATCTGTGCTTTTATTCATATACTGGCAACAAAGTCCATTGTGTTTGACATTACAATGGTGACTGCATGCACCGCCCCAACAGTGTTCCTATGCCCTGCACTGGGCTGATTCGGCCTCAGATGGGAGGAAATCAGGCTGGTGCAGAGTGCAGGAGCGCTCCAGGAGCCCGGTGCATGGCCCTGGCAGCCTTCCTGCATCGGGCAGAAATTGGACTGGTATGTATAGCAGGAGCACTTGAGGGCCTATCACGCTTCTCTGTGCTTTGGGGATAGAAGCACGCGAGCCGTGCTGCCCCCCCCACTCCACCCCAGATTGAGGCTGGGGGGGGGGGAAGCGCAGGCAAGCTACGCTGCTTCTCCGCTGCAGATCAAGGCTTGGAGGGCAAGCCTTGGGAGGTTGAAGTGCAAACCGGCCGCACTGCCCCTGTCCCAAATCGAAGCTTGCAGGGGGCAAGGCTTGGGAGGGTGAAGTGCAAGCCAGCCATGCTGTCCCCTGTCCCAAATCGAGGCTTGGAGGGGCAAGGCTTGGGAGGAGGAAGTGGAGGCAAGCCGCACTGCCCCCTCGTGGCCTCCCCCTGCCGAAAATTGAGGCTGGGGGGGCAAGGCTTGGGAGGGGGGAGTGGAAGCAAGCTGTGCCCCTTCCCCCCACAAATCGAGACTTGTGGGTAGGGGAGCGCAGGCCAGCTGGTCATGCTCCATGCTGGCCTGGCCCAGTTGGGGCTGGAGAGGGCAGACCTGCAGGCCCTTTTGAGGCTGCAGAGGCTTGCCTGACTGTGCCTGCGCCAGGATAAATGGTTGAGTCGTCTCGAACACACTTACCCTTTTATGTAGTAAGATGGGACAGAGCTTCATTTTATTTATTTATGTTTGTATTGCTGGATATATTTGTTTTCACTAGACGGGATTTGTTTAACATCTTAATTGCTGTGTGGCATGCCTTTATCCTACAAGTGGGAGAAAAATGCTCTCCATATTTTATTTATTTGTCTTTTACTTCATTTAAAGTCTGCCTTGCTCCCAAAGACTCAAGGCATATTCATCAAATACAAATATAACGTCAGTGGCTGATTCCATGTTAAATACTGCCCAGTGCAAACTAATGGGGTTATTAGCTTTTTGGATTGGGACGTATGTAGGAACCAGGGTGAAAGTGAACAGTTGTATCACCCAAGTCATCCCACGCCTGAAGCAGTAACAGGGGAAGGTTCTATGCCTGCACAATGCATTGATACGCTCCTTCTGTGGTGCATCTTTTTGGTTCTGACTTACTGTGTCTGGGGTGCAGTTGGGAGCTATGTAGATGGCTCTGGGGTGCAGTTGGGGATAAAAGCTCATGGAAGCCATTTAAATTTGATTGATTAGAGCAAGCTGTCTCTGTGACATGGCTCCCAAGTTAGAATGGGACAATACGCATACCCCCACAAGCACACTTCAGTGTGGGTTTATGATGGTGTGCAGAATATTTTGGGTCTTCACAAATTATGAATAGCTCTCCACCATCTGGGAGCTACTGTGTGCATAAGCAGTTGCCATAAATCCAGAGTTCATCTGCATGAACCCTGAAGGTTTGCTTGGAAAAAAATTACATTCCTTTGATTTCGTAATGAGTCTAAGAGCCAGTGTGTAGGTTTCAATACCTTCAACTATTTTATGGTCTGTTTGTGTGAGCAGCAATGCTGGGGAAACTCATAGGTGACTGAGTGACTAGGATTTCTGTGCTCCTGTTGCATGCTACTTTGTCTTCTATGAATAAGGTTCTCCACAGTTGCCCTGCATGCAGCTCACGTGTGAAGATATTCACACATTTCAGAGCCAGTTCATTATGTTGGTAATGCATGTTTAGATACCGAAGAGTCTTGCAGAATACTCTTCTGCAAGAAAACCCTTTTAATTTGGATTGAAATTTGTAACCGCACTGAATTCCCCTTCCATATATAGAAAAAAAACCCCTGTTCTCATACCTGGTTCAATTAGTGAAGAATTATGAGCCCTGTTTTCAAAGCAGTTGAGGAACTCCATTGACCTGTCCTTAA
Organism: Eublepharis macularius; assembly: GCF_028583425.1. NCBI lineage: Eukaryota > Metazoa > Chordata > Lepidosauria > Squamata > Eublepharidae > Eublepharis > Eublepharis macularius. The sequence goes on along the minus strand of NC_072804.1, from coordinate 36,823,274 downwards.
TGGTCCTTGAACGGATATGATGCCTTGAGCTTTGCATTTTGTGTAGGCAGGTACATATTTGACCCTGTTAAACTGCTACCATTTAGTTGATTGCAGATTTTGAAATAAGCATTAACTTGGGGGTTAACACGTTGATTATTGGCATGTGTACTGTGTCAGTCATAAAAAAGTAAATGTTTTCTGAGTTCTGCTCCTGTGCTGAGAAGGAGAGCAAGAGAACAGTGGAGGTGAATGCATTTTTGCTGTGCTTGGAGGCCACGTGCATAGACTGAGGAAGATGTGAGTGGAGTTGGAAAAAAAAGACAGCAACTTTCAAAGAATGACTAAGTGAAATGAATGACCCCCCCCCCCAACCCTGATCAGATTTATCATAATCAGTTATAAATATCTATCTCAGCAGGCTTGAGGATGGTTTCTGTGCTGTTCAGATTTCTCACCTCGTTTGCTTAATCTGACTTCTTTCTCCGATACAACATTTGCACTGTGATCTGTCTAACATTCTCCAGGGTCTTGGGAAGAGGGATTTCAGCCTTGCTGCAAGAGCTCATTCAGTTGGATTTTGCTGATGTGGCAAAATGCAAGTCGAAACAGTTGGGATAATTTGTGCCTCTTAAATCAGGAGTGGGTTGGTGCCGGACAGGGGGAGACCATCCAGTGTCAGTATAACTTCCTTCCACTCTTTGCAGTTCAAGGGATGTCCATTAGTTTGATGTTGTGCTATCATTTTCACTCTGGCAGCAATAGCTTTAGTAGAGTGAAATCTTTAGTTTGGTACTGTGTTACTTTGAAAGGACTGGGTGTTGCTTCATAAAGTAAGAAGGCTCTTGTGGCCAAATAGGGATATGCAGCAGCATTTTGCTGACTTGTATGCAGGTGTTTGACAGTGCAATCCTGAGTCCAGCTGTCCAGCCTCATGGCAGCGTAATGTGTAGATATGCTAGTATATCGAGAGAGGCCTGTGCAATGCCCTGCTGATGCTGTTCCAGTGTAAACCGGGTGCCGATGTGGCCGTGTCAGCATAGGGGCAAAAAATGGGCAGTGCTGAGGTGTGTGCGTGTGCACTGTTAGGGTCTCTGTTGATATTCTGAGCCCTTTCAGCCCTGCTCCTGCCTCTACCAAAAATGCTGGTGTAAATAAAAAGGCTGCCATTGATTTCCATGGGAAAAGTAAAGTGTGTCCCCTGCCACACCCATGCAGCTGCTGTGCAGCTTACAGTACCAACTAAGGCTGCAGCCAGTCACAGCTGTCCTAAGCACTATATAGACTGCAACCAATACATCCATATGTCAAAGATAAGGCATGTGGCATGGGGCTACGTCTCTCTGGCCTTATGTCACGTCCACGTAGAACACAGATTTGATAGGAACCCTGAAGAGAGGGTGGGAAAATGGAGCACTTTGCACGAACAGCCCAGGATGAGGACAAACAGCCATTGAGCCACAGCCCCAACTAAATAGCAGCAGGCACAGCAATGAATCTAATGAATTCTGTGGAGGGCTGGCCCTGTGGGAAGGTGGTAAACAAAATGATTGGAGTGTGGGGCAGCTATTCCCATGCATGCTGGCCATCCCTGGTGATGAAGACTGACAGTGCAAGATCTCAGCAGTGCCTGAGACTTTTTTCCAGGATTGTTTGGTGGTTAGTTCCATGCTGAGTTTGACCTCCTACGTGCAAGCCTGTGCTGTTCCAGCACCATGCTTTTGTCTGCCATATGCCCTGCTGTGGTTTTGACAACCACAGTCCACCATACTGTGTAGCAGCAACCCCCCAAATCTGATACTTTTCTTGGTGCCTGTTAGCCGCCTTGCTTTCTGACCCTTTCCACACTCCTGTCTTATCCCTTTTTCACACTTCCTTTTTCTCTTTGTCCTCCTTTGTTCTCCAACATACACCTTCCTTTTCTGTTCTTTTCTTTGTCACTTTTCGCATTCCTCCCTTTCTATTTCTCTGTCCCCCTTTCTCTCTTGAGCTTCTGTGTTCTTAGCCACTACCTCACACCACTGCTCCAGCTGGCTTCAAGATATGCTAAAGGTGATGGGAAGTGGAACAAGTTGTGGTGGCAGCAATAGGATTGATGGGGAGGTGGGGAGAGCCAAGCTCTGGCCACTTCCTGTGAAGCCTATATATGCCATTGTCAGTGTGTGCTGCTTGGCTGTTTATACGGCTGGCACAAGATAGGGAAGGTGTCAGCATTCTGCTTTGTGCTTGGTGAACGTTGGCAGTGTCACTGTGATCTCCAGTTCATTTGCAGTATTCTCAGCTCTTCAGAGTTGGATCTTCAGTGGCATTTGCTCTGGTGAGAGGATATCAGCTGGCACCATGCTGGCTTCTGCAAGACGCTAGAATCGGATTTAGGAAATTGAGCTGTGAAATTATACACAAAATGGTTCATTAAATGAAATAGGTAGCTGGTGCATTGCTATGTGAAGGATAAGATGTGCAAGAGAATGAAAGCCTTTGCTGTAGCTGTTTAGAAAATCTGCAAGCTTTAATTGATTTAACTGGCAATCAAATAAAGCTTTAGTGGATTAATTGGTGGAGGCCAATTTTAATTGGCAGGTCTGTGAGTGAAAAGCACAGTTGTCAGTTGGTAAAAAGGCATAAGATTAATTAACTGAAGGTTCTGACTGTCTTTAGACAGCCTAGCTATTTTGTATTGATGTATGTTTTTGTTTATAACACTAAACATACGTTGGACCTCTGTCTTAGTACTTGTGTGAACATTTAATTATTGGTAATGCATGGTAGCAAGTGGAAGAGATTTTAAATGGACTGTACATTCTGGCCAATGTAGATTTTACTTGTGTATTATAGTCAAAGGAAAAGCAAAATCCACCTTCAGAACATTTGCACCCATGACTTTTAGGTTATGTTGGAGCCTCTCTGCTTCTGTTTATGTCCAGAGAAAAAGGAGATGGAGGGCATTTGAGCATTCTGGGGAGGAAAAGTGTTAGTGCTACAGTCCCAGATGAAACAAGAAGTGCTTTAATGCTCACATGTGAAAAACTCCTGAACTTGCATGGCAAGCAATAACTCTGTGTGTCAAATAGGGAGTTCTTTGTAGGATTTTAGCCCATGAGATCCACGGAACTCCTATAAAGGTCATGAAGGATATCAGTCCAAAGTCTTACGTTTTCCAGCTTGTTTTATTCTAAAACTCTGATTTTCCTTCCTCCTTCAGGAATTGTCTGGATCAACAGTCAAACTCCTTGGAACTCCTAGAGAGAATTCTGAAATGCTCTGTTTGGATAGGCTTATAGAGCTGGACGAGTCTTCAGATTCTGATGTGCAGAGTAGCTCCCATTTGAAGCAGTCACTTGAGAGAAGACGAAGCAGGTTGCCACAGAAAGGCCTCGCTGATGCAGAACCAAAAATGCTGCCGCATGACCAGCTGAGGAACAGACCTCTGCCACCAGTAGGATGCTCAAGTAAATGGCCTTTTAATTGTTACTGTTGTTTATGATCTGCCTTTCTCAGCTGAGACTCAAGGTGAATTATTTTATTTATTTATTTATTTCAGATTTCTATTCCGCTCTCCCCACGAGTGGACTCAAGGCAGATAACAACATATTAAAATACAAAATACAATAAAAACAGCATATTAAAATACAATAAAATCCATACACATTTAAAACAGGATGGTGGACAGCCTTCACAGGGAGGATTAAGATTATATACATCCCTTTTTTCAGGCCGGCGGAGGCCCAGCCTCAGCCATATGCCTGGCGGAACAACTCTGTCATGCAGGCCTGGTGGAAGGATAGTAAGTCCTGCCGGGCCCTGATCTCAGCAGACAGAGCGTTCCACCAGGTGGGAGCCAGGACCAAAAAGGCCCTGGCTCTAGTCGAGGCTAGGCGGGCCTCCTTGGGACCAGGGACCACAAACAGCTGTTTGTCCCTTGATCGGAGTGTCCTCTGGGGAATATATGGGGAGAGACAGTCCCGTATGCAGTGGACATCAGCATGATAAATGGCTGGGACATCCAGATAGACAATGCAATAGTGTATAGATTGCAGAAAATGAAAATGAGCAGAAAGCCTGTTGCAGAGTTGATGCAATGCTGAAACCAAACATAAGCAATTTGACATAACATATTAATCAATATGAAAATGGCTCAGTAGGAACATACCTACAGCAACAGACAGTATACGATTTACAGTCTGTAGCCAATTATCAAATCATCCCTTTGAACTATTTCCTTTCAACACAGCCTTATTATCTGTGTAAAATAGCCCTCCTGAATAATTCAGTTTTCACAGTTTGTGGAAAGCTGGGAAAGTGGGAGCTTTCGTGACTTCTTCAGGCAAAGTCGTTCTAGAAGGTGGGGGCTACCACGTAGAATAAGAATGTATGGACATTAATAATTATAATGATGTTAGAACTCATAGTTCATCTTCGTTCTTCTGTGCCTCCACACATGGGGACTGCGCAGGCGCAGGCCAGCCGCCGGAGAATTTTCTAGAGCTTCCATGGCTCCGAAGGGGCCGTTTGTCGCGCGCCTCAGCGCCCGTTTTCCCGCCCAAACGGTCACGTGATCCTCCAGTGACCAACGGCCCCTTCCCTCAGTTCTCTTCTTGCCGCTGCTTGGAGAGAACGTTTGAGCTTCGCGCTCTGTGCTTGTGCTTCGTGCTTTTCTGACTGATTAATCTTGGCTTTTGGACTTCGGACTTCGGACCTCGACTATTCTATCGGATCTCCCTCTGGACTTTGACGAAATACTCGGTAATACGACTCGGACTGTTTGACCCTTCTCTCGCTTGCCCCTGAAGATGGCCTCAACGGCTCTCTTCAAGCATTGTCTCCAATGCCACACTAAGATGGCCAAAACCGATGGCCATGAGCTGTGCCTCTTTTGTTTGGGGGAGACCCACAACGTGTCGGCCTGTAGAATCTGCCAGGGCTTCACCAACAAGGCCCGGCAGGATCGGAGGGCCCGACTAAATTCGTCATTGTGGCAGTCGGTCATGGCCGAGGGGACCCCGTTACCTAAGGCCGGCCCTAGCCCCTCTGCCGAAAGGCGCTCAAGAGCTGGCTCTGTGGCCTCTGCGAGGTCGGGGTCGAAACCGCGTCCCCCGAGTGCCTCGGCGTCGAGAGCGGCCTCCCCAGCGCAGGGCCCGGCGCAGCCGCCCCGCAGCGCGTCATCCACCAGGTCGGATCCGAGACCAACATCGGAACCGAGGATCCTGGTGCCGAGTCCCCGGTCGGAACCGACGACCGGTTCAATCCCTATTAAATCTAAGAGGTCGAAACAGAGGTCCCCTTCGAAGGCGAGGAGCGCGTCGGTTCCGAGGTCTTCTTCGGAACCGGCAAAAAAGAGGAAGAAGACCAAACATCATCGGTCGCCGCATCCCGCTCCCCAGGAGGAAGTCATCGTGCTTCCTCACACGCCTTCCCCTCATTTGGGTTCCCCCGAACCAGAGGAACTCTCCGTGCCGGTGCCGGATCCGATGGCCTTCGAAACGGTGCCCGCAGAGTTTTCGTCGGGGCCGGAGCCGAGCCCGCGCCGTCGGAGTCGACCATCACCTGCCCTTCGGTCGCCGAGGTTAGAACCGAGCCCGTCTCCTCGTCGGAGCCGTCCATCTCCTGCCCGTCCATCTCCGCCTGCTGTCGGTCGTGAGCGACGTCGGTCCGGGGACAGCATTCGATCCGCCCGATCCACTGCGTCCCGGCATCGTCAAGCCTCCTACCTTCCCTCGCCATACCATTGCCAGTGGGAAGGGGCACCTGCTGGTTTCTCCAAGTCGGAACCAGGGCCATCGACGTCGAGGCGAACATGGTTTCCCCCTCCAGTCCAGGGTGAGGACTCCCAGCACAGTTCCGAGGAAGGAGAAGTGGAGAGCCTGGCCGAGTACCAGTCGGAATCCTGGTCCGAACCATCGCCGGCTGATGATCTGGTGCCATCTACGGGCTCCCCGTACGAGGACCTCCGCATCTACGCCGACTAGATGGCGAGGATGGCCCAGGCCCTCGAGATGGACATCTCCTCGGCGACCCCACAGACCAAAGACAAGCTGCTCAAGCGGATATACGGTGACAACCCGGCGTCCATTGGCTTCCCCATGCTCGAGGGTATTGAGGAGATCGTGGAGAAGGTGTGGAAGGTGCCCTGTGACCAGCCTCCAACATCTAAGAGGATCGAGCAGCTTTATAAGATCAAGCACGGCACCTGGCCGGCATTGGTGAAGCACCCTCCACCTTCCTCCTTGGTCACGGAGGAATTCAACCCCCGACGGTCGGGTCATTCCTCGGTGCCTGCCGATAAAGAGGGCAGAAAGCTTGATGCCATGGGCAGGCGCCAGTACATCGTCGCTTCGCTGGGTCTGAGGATTGCCAACTACCAGACCATCATGGCAGGGTACCAGCTGTACCTCTGGGAGAAGTTGGCATCCTATACCCGGGACCTCCCACCTGAGCAGAAGGCTGTGGTTTCCCTGCTGCAAACAGAGGCTGTCCGGCTGTCTAAACAGCAAATGAATGCTGGGAGCCACGCTGCTGACACTGCTGCTAGAGGGATGGCTTCGGCGGTGGTCCTCAGGCGCCATTCCTGGTTGCGGTCGACCGCCCTGTCTCAGGAGGTGCGTTCCAGGGTGGAGAGCATGCCCTTTGAAGGGGACTCGCTGTTCTCCAAGTCCACCGACGAGACCCTGAAAAAGAAGAAGGAGGACAGGCAGACGGCTAGGTCCTTGGGGCTGGCTCCTGCGGACAAGCCCTCTTCCAGGCCACGGTACGCTCCCCGGTCCGGCCCTTACCATTTCCAGGGCAGCTACCAGCAACAGCGGCCGGGTTTCCACCAGTATCCTGCCTACCAGCAGCGGCCTTACTCTCCCGCACAGCAGCAGGCGTAGGCCCTTCAAGCCTCGTCCGGCACAGCAACCGGCCCAGCAGAGGGATCAGCAGGGCGCCGGGAGGCAGTACTGACGTGTCGCGCTAGCCGTATCCCCGAACTTTTCGGACAGACTGAGTCCATTCCTCTCTGAGTGGGAGTCAATAACATCTGACTCATGGGTCTTAACGATTGTTGAACTGGGATACGGGCTGGAGTTCATGGAGCTGCCTAGATGCAGTTCACCCCTGACAGTTGTCAATAACACTATAGCCGAGCTGGATGCGGAGATCGTGTTGCTCTTGGCCAAGGGTGCTGTGGAAGAGTTGCCCTATGAGGACTCTGTAAAGGGTTTCTTCTCTAGGTTCTTCCTGGTCCCTAAGAAGGATGGGGGCTTACGTCCCATTTTAGATCTGAGGGGCCTTAATGCCTTCCTCAAGGTGACCAAATTCAAGATGGTTACGTTGGCGGCTGTGATCGCCTTGCTCAAACACGGGGATTGGTTTGCGGTCCTTGACTTGAAGGACGCATATTTTCACGTGGGGATCCGGGAGGAGCACAGGAAATACCTGAGCTTCGTTTACCGGCAAAGGGTTTTCCGGTATAAGGTGCTCCCCTTTGGCCTGTTCACTGCCCCACGACTGTTCACGAAATGTGTGGCCCCTGTGGTTTCCTTCCTGCGGGAAGAAGGCTGTACCATCTTTCCGTACCTCGATGACTGGCTCGTCGTGGCTGAATTGGAGTTTAGGCTGGTGCAGGACATTGGCTTGGTACTCAGCACTTGCCAACGCCTGGGGCTCCTGGTGAACTTGGAGAAATCCAAACTGGTGCCCAACTGCAAGGTGTCCTACATTGGTGCACTGTTAGACTCTGTGGAGGGTAAGGCTCTGCTCCCCTTGGAGAGGGCTCGGTCCCTAAGGGGTCTAGTGTCCATGTTTAAGAGGAACCGATTCCAGTCTGTGCGCACTATCCAGTGCTTACTAGGGCATATGGCAGCGGCCACCTCTGTGGTGCCCTTTTCTAGGCTGCGTATGCGCCCGCTCCAGAACTGGTTTGTGCGGAGGTATGATGCTCTGCTGCACCCTCCGTCCCTCAAATTCTCTATCCCGAGGGTCATCCTCTCCTCCTTGGACTGGTGGCTGTCTGATGACAACTTGTTTAAAGGGACCCCCTTTGGGTATCAGCACCATGACGTCACGGTTACCACTGATGCCTCTCTGTTGGGATGGGGGGCTTACTGTGGTGATGTGTCTGTGCAAGATGTCTGGTCTGAGAGGGAAAAGACCCTCCATATCAATGTGCTTGAACTAAGGGCCATTCGTTTCGCACTTGTGTCTCTTACAGCACTGCTGAGAAATCGTCAGGTCTTGGTGCAGACGGACAACATGACTGCCATGTACTACGTGAATCAGCAGGGGGGCACAGTGTCCATGGCCCTGTGCCGGGAAGCCACGCTCACTTGGCAGTGGGCTATCAGGAACGGCGTGTCGCTCCGTGCTATACACGTGGCTGGGTCAGACAATGCCCGAGCAGATGCCCTCAGCAGGGTCCCTTTGCTGGACCACGAGTGGGAACTGAACGTAGAGTGCGTTGGGCCGATCTTCCAGATGTGGGGTCATCCAGTGATAGACGTGTTCGCCACTGCGGCGACCACCAAGGCCCACACGTTCTGTTCCAGGGCAGGGAGCGACCCCCTCTCTATTGGGGATGCCTTCCAGTTTACGTGGACGCAGGGCTTGCACTACATGTTTCCTCCATTCCCCTTGATTCCCAGGGTCCTGTGCAAGATAGAGGAGGACAGGACGGACTGCATCCTGGTGGCCCCCTTTTGGCCACGGCAGGTTTGGTTCCCGAAGCTCCTGCGGATGTCCCAACGGACATATGTGAGTCTGCCCCCTCAGCAGGACCTTCTCCTGAACGGGAGCCTGGTCCACCACGATCCCAGGAAGCTGCACCTGACGGCTTGGCGGATCGTTCCTCCCCTGTAGGCTTTACTGACGAGGTACAGAGAGTCCTCCTGAATGCTCGTCGGCCATCCACTAGGCGCGCTTATGCGGCCAAGTGGCGCAGGTTTGAACTTTGGGCACTTGCTAAAGGAGTGGTGCCTGACAGCAGGTCCCTTGGGGGTTGTATTCGAGTATTTGTGCCACTTGCGTGGCCTGGGCTTGAAGGTTTCCTCCCTCAAGGTCCACCTGGCAGCGATATCAGCTGCTCACACCCGAGTTGAGGGTGCTACAGTGTTTTCTCACCCACAATCCCGCCAGTTCCTTAAGGGCATGTACAATCTTTACCCACCTGTGTCGGCGCCGGTGCCTCAGTGGTCGCTGTCCCTGGTACTCTCACGTCTCATGTTGCCTCCATTTGAACCTATGGCTACCTGCCCCTTGGATATGCAATCTTACAAGGTGGCATTCTTGGTGGCTGTGACATCGGCCAGAAGGGTCAGTGAGCTGTCTGCACTGCGGTCTGACCCTCCCTTTCTTGTGTTTCATCCCAACAAGGTGGTCCTGCGTCCCTGCCTCGGTTTTCTGCCAAAGGTGGTGTCCGCTTTCCACCTCTCACAGGATATTTCATTGCCTGCATTTTTTCCTCACCCTTCCTCTAAAGGGGAGAAGGCCCTCCATTCCTTAGACTTGAAGAGGGCCATAGCCTATTACCTGGATAGGACGAAGGGATTCTGCTCCAGTCCTCACCTGTTTGTATGTTTTGGGGCCAAGGACAAGGGTAACAGGGCTTCCTCACAGACCCTGTCTAGGTGGATTGTGACGGCCATTAGCAGGGCCTATTCCCTGGCAGGGGTAGCTTGCCCGCTTCATGTTAGAGCCCACTCCACGCGGTCCCAAGCATCCTCTTCGGCACTCCTCAGGGGGGTGCCCCTGGTTAACATTTGTAAAGCAGCCACATGGTCCTCTGCAGACACCTTTGTCAGGCATTACGCCATTGATGTCAATGCGGAGCAGGATGTATCTGTGGCCAAGGCTGTCCTACACTCCCTTTTTTCCTGAGGGAGTCTTGGAAAGACTTTCTTGGCGTACCTGCTAGGTACCCTTGAGTGAAAGAGTGTATATATGTATATTTGGGTGTATATATGTGTAAATATTGGGTACTGATGTATCTCTGCACAGTTTACATAGATGTATATATGCATATCTATTTGTTGTTGTTCTTGTTTGTTCAATAAAATTGTGTTGGACTTCACCCCACCTTCCTTATTGTATGAAGCTTGGTACACTCCCATGTGTGGAGGCACAGAAGAACGAAGATGAAAACAGGGTTAACATACCTGTAACTTATGTTCATCGAGTTCTTCTGTGCTGACACACAACCCTCCCTCCTACCCCGCTGTGAATTCCAATGCACAAAGATGTGGTGGCTGTAACGGAATCTGATGTATTTTAAGGTGTTACGGCTGAGTGTGTTGGTCAAGCGGCGGCAAAGGAGAACTGAGGGAAGGGGCCGTTGGTCGCTGGAGGATCACGTGACCGGTTTGGGCGGGAAAACGGGCGCTGAGGCGCGCGACAAACGGCCCCTTCGGAGCCATGGAAGCTCTAGAAAATTCTCCGGCGGCTGGCCTGCGCCTGCGCAGTCCCCATGTGTGTCAGCACAGAAGAACTCGATGAACATAAGTTACAGGTATGTTAACCCTGTTTATCTGGTGATGCATATTTCGGACTTCTGTCTGCTTCCTCCATCCTAAGTAGTCTTAAAAAATCCAGTTCCTTGTCCCATTGTTGAATGGGCATTTGGCTTTTTTGGTCTGAATGAGAATCCTGGCCTAGATGCCCAGCTGCCTCGCCAGCCAGCTGTTGTGAAGCCACTTTTTTGTGTCCTGCAGTCAGGAATAACAGAGCCAGCATTTTATCAGGGCAGAATTTGCATTTTTTAAAAAAAAAGGTGCAGATGAAACGTTGACTCACTTTGTCTGAGACAGTTGAGGCTCCTATACTTGAAATATTTTCAGCTGCAATGCTTTTCCAAGTGAAGAGGAGCTGCTAGCAACTAGATTCCCTGGGGAAAGAAGTGCGAGAGGGCAATATCTTTGTTTGAATGCTTTATCACCATACTGGTAGTAAGCTAAAGAAGCCCATCACAGTTACTAAACTGTTGAAAGTCATGCTATACCCAGAAGAACAACTGTCAAGATACGTTGCGGCTTCTGCTTCTCATTCAGTGGCTGTTTTTAGGACTTGCATTTAATTTCTGAAGGGACTGGAATTCTGAAGAGAGGGAAGGAAACCTAAATTCTGTGCTCCAGTGGAGCTGCTGGAATATTTTAACAAACTAACTAGTGAATTTGCATTTTGCTGCAGTAGCAAAGTTTTTTTTTTTAAATCTTGTAATGGATTCCATACTGTGGAATGAAAGCAGCCGTATTTTACAGTCCTGAGAGTAAAAGCCTGGTAGCCTTGCCCATGCCGATCACAAGACTTGTCAGGCCTTCCACTGGCAAACTCCTTTGCCTGTTGCCATTCTAAGCAGCAGTGGTAGGAAAAAAATACCAAGGCTCGGCCTGGCAACCCTACTGATCACCCTTTTGCTCCCCTCTTTTAAAATACTTGTATTAAAGCTTCTCAGTAATACATGACAGATCAGTTTGCTCATCCTGGATTAAATCTTGGAAAACAGATAACTTTTCTATTTAATTGACCTTTGCTTAGATACTCACTGAGATATTTGTTAGCCACTTTTACCTCTAAAGGCACTCAAAGTGGCTTGTGTGTGTGTGTTCTGTGCCATCAAGTCGCGTTTGACTTATGGCGACCCTGTGAATGAAAGACCTCTGAAATGTTCTATCGTTAACAGCCTTGCTCAGATCTTGCAAACTGGAGGATGTGGCTTCCTTTATTGAGTCATTTTGGGTCTTCCTCTTTTCCTACTGCCTTCCAGTTTTCCTAGTATTATTGACTTTTCCAGTGAGTCTTGTCTTCTCATGATGTGACCAAAGTAAGATAGTCTGTCTGAGAGTCTCTCTAAACGAGATGCATTACACGCAGGTGGTCAAGTGAAGGGAGACACAATGTAAGCTGGGAATTGTAGTGTCAAAAGGCAGATCAGAAGGCTCTGTAATTTTCACCTTTCTAGAATTGGCAGGGCAGGATCGCTGCTCAGAGGGTTTGTTTTATTTTCTTGCCGCCTCCCTGAAGGGGAGGGGAAGGCTATGTTAATTTCATCTCCTGGTTGGGGAGGCAAAGAAGAAATAAACTCTCCTAAGAGCAATTTCCTGGTTCTTTGTAGAGAGGTGAAAAAGTGATGAAGCCTTCTGCTCTGTCTCCTATGTTTTCCGGCTAACATTGCGTCTCTCTTCACTCGAGCATCCTCGTGTAAGATGTCTCATCTGTAGAGACTCTCAGTTTCATCATTTTCTCTTCTAGGGAGAATTCAGGCTTGGTTTAATTTAGAACCCACTTATTTGCCTTTTTGTCCACCTGTGGTATCCGCAAACTCTCTTCCAGCACCATATTTATTTCAAATGAATCAACTTTTTTCCTATCAGCTTTCTTCAGTCTTCAACTCTCACATGGGATGGGGAATACCATAGTGTGAATTACCTTGATCTTGGTCTCTAAAGAGACATCCTTATCCTTAGGATCTTTTCAAGTTCCTTCATGGCTGCTCTTCCAAGACTCAGTTTCCGTCAGCTTTCTTGGTTGCAGTCTCCCTTCTGGTTGATGATTGAGCCAAGGAATAGAAAATCGTTATAACAATTTCAATTTCTTCGTTGTCAGCCGTAACATTTTGTAATTCCTTAGTAGTCATTACTAGGGGTGTGCAAGCCAAAAATTTTCGGCTATAGCCGAAAGTAGAAAGCCGAAAGAAGATTCTCTATCGTTAAAGCCGAAACCCGAAACAAGAATCTCTTTCGGCTTTCGGGATTCTTTCGGCATTATTTCGGCATTCTTTCGGCTTTTTTCTATGGGAAAATGCCTCCGTCTTCCAGGACGCCTGGAGGAGGCATTTTCCCACCGAATAAGCCCAAAATTGGTGGGAACCTTCCTCTAACCCTTCTCTAACAACCACCCAAGTTTCAGACAGATTGAACTTTGGGGGGGCCATGTTATGGCCCCCCAAAGCAGGTCCCCCCATCCTCCCATAAGAAAGCGAAGGAGCAGCATATTGTTAGCATGCTGCTGCTCATCTTTCTTCATTATTTCCTATGGGGAAAAAATGAAGAGGCAGGCTTCCTTTGCCAGGGGTGGCATTTTGCATGCAAAATGCCCCCCAGCCCTCAGGGGCCTTTCTCCCACCCCTCCTCCCACCCCCCACCAAGGCTCAGCCTGCTCCCACTTGGAGGGGGCATTTCATGGCCTCCCCAAGTAGGTGCTCTTTTCTCTACCACTGAAAGCTGGGGAAGGCTTGTCTTGCCAGGGGTGGCATTTTGCATGCAAAATGCCCCCCAGCCCTCTGGGGCCCTTCTCCCACCCTTCCTCCCACCCCCCACCAAGGCTCAGCCTGCTCCCACTTGGGGGGGGCATTTCATGGCCTCCCCAAGTAGGTCCTCTCATCCCCTAAAGTCCACCCCTTACAGCCCCACACAAACCCAATTCCCCCCCAGCTGCCACACACAGACCCAAATCCCCACATTAGCCCCTCACAGACCCAAATCCACCCCCACCTGCCCCACACCCATAACCCCAGGAACAGGCTGGCAAAGGCCAGCCCTCTCCCTTTGTTCCCTATGCTGGGAACTTCTAAACTCTCTTTCCCTGGGCAATTCTGCACAGCCCAGGGGTGCCACAGTGGTGGGCACACTTCTGAGTGCCAGCTGGTCCCTGTGAAAGAGCACCTGAACCACAGACACCCTCCCTCAAATTCCCCCACCACCTACAGAGATGGCTGGCCAGCCAGCCCCATTGTTCCCTATGATGGGAACCAACTGCACAACAAAGAATAAAACAAGAACAACACAAAATAAAGTTTAAAAAAAATTATTTTCTCCCTTCCAAAGTACAAGTAGGCAAAGCATCATGACACATTACACCAGCAGTCCCCCACACAGAAATATTAAAAAACTCACTTAACATCAGAGAATCACAAAACACGATTCCTGTCAAAAACACTTTATTTCTTGAACAGCTTTAGGCTACACAGCAGGGGGGGAACACCAAAGGGCATGGAAGCAGTATCTTACACAAAAATAACACAACTCACTTCACATTAAAGAATCACCCCAAAAAATTGCTGTCAAAAGCACTTTATTTCTGTAACTGCTTTAGGTTACACAGTAGGAAGGCACCACAGAGCAGGAAAGCAGTGTACTACACAAAAATAACACAACTCACTTCACATCAGAGAATCACACAAACACAATTGCTGTCAAAAACGGTGAAGTGGGTTGTATTATTTTTTGTAGTACATTGCTATCATGCCCTGTTGTGCCCTCCTACTGTGTAACCTAAAGCTGTTCAAGAAATAAAGTGTTTTTGCCAGGAATTGTGTTTTTGTGATTCTCTGATGTTAAGTGAGTTGTGTTATTTTTGTGTAAGATAGTGCTGCCATGCCCTTTGGTGTTCCCCCCTGCTGTGTAACCTAAAGCTGTTCAAGAAATAAAGTGTTTTTGACAGGAATCATGCTTTGTGATTCTCTGATGTTAAGTGAGTTGTGTTATTTTTGTGTAAGATAGTGCTGCCATGCCCTTTGGTGTTCCCACCTGCTGTGTAACCTAAAGCTGTTCAAGAAATAAAGTGTTTTTGACAGGAATCATGCTTTGTGATTCTCTGATGTTAAGTGAGTTGTGTTATTTTTCTGTGTGGGGGACTGCTGGTGTAATGTGTCATAATGCTTTGCCTACTTGTACTTTGGAAGGGAGAAAAAAAATTAAAACTTTATTTTGTGTTGTTCTTGTTTTATTCTTTGTTGTGCAGTTGGTTCCCATCATAGGGAACAATGGGGCTGGCTGGCCAGCCATCTCTGTAGGTGGTGGGGGAATTTGAGGGAGGGTGTCTGTGGTTCAGGTGCTCTTTCACAGGGACCAGCTGGCACTCAGAAGTGTGCCCACCATTGTGGCACCCCTGGGCTGTGCAGAATTGCCCAGGGAAAGAGAGTTTAGAAGTTCCCAGCATAGGGAACAAAGGGAGAGGGCTGGCCTTTGCCAGCCTGTTCCTGGGGTTATGGGTGTGGGGCAGGTGGGGGTGGATTTGGGTCTGTGAGGGGCTAATGTGGGGATTTGGGTCTGTGTGTGGCAGCTGGGGGGGAATTGGGTTTGTGTGGGGCTGTAAGGGGTGGACTTTAGGGGCTGAGTGGACCTACTTGGGGAGGCCATGAAATGCCCCCCCCAAGTGGGAGCAGGCTGAGCCTTGGTGGGGGGTGGGAGGAAGGGTGGGAGAAGGGCCCCAGAGGGCTGGGGGGCATTTTGCATGCAAAATGCCACCCCTGGCAAGACAAGCCTTCTCCAGCTGTCAGTGGTAGAGAAAAGAGCACCTACTTGGGGAGGCCATGAAATGCCCCCCCCAAGTGGGAGCAGTCTGAGCCTGAGTGGGGGGTGGGGGGAAGGGTGGGAGAAGGGCCCCTGAGGGCTTGGGGGCATTTTGCATGCAAAATGCCACCCCTGGCAACACAAGCCTCCCCCAGCTGTCAGTGGTAGAGATTAGAGCACCTACTTGGGGAGGCCATGAAATGGCCCCCCAAGTGGGAGCAGGCTGAGCCTTGGTGGGGGGTGGGAGGAGGGGTGGGAGAAGGGCCCCTGAGGGTGAGGGGGCATTTTGCATGCAAAATGCCACCCCTGGCAAAGGAAGCCTGCCTCTTCATTTTTTTCCCCATAGGAAATAATGAAGAAGATGAGCAGCAGCATGCTAACAATATGCTGCTCCTTCGCTTTCTTATGGGAGGATGGGGGGACCTGCTTTGGGGGGCCATAACATGGCCCCCCAAAGTCCAATCTGTCTGAAACTTGGGTGGTTGTTAGAGAAGGGTTAGAGGAAGGTCCCCACCAATTTTGGGCTTATTCGGTGGGAAAATGCCTCCCCCAGACGTCCGGGAAGACGGAGGCATTTTCCCATTGAAAAGCCGAAAGAAAGCTGAAAGAATCCCGAAACGTTTCGGCTTTTTTCTTTCGGCTACCCGAAACGTTTCGGCATTCCCCGAAACGTTTCGGCATTCCCCGAAAGAAGCCGAAACACTTTTGTTTCGGCATTCTTTCGGCATTCTGAATGCCGAAACGCACATCCCTAGTCATTACCTTTGTCTTCTTCATGTTCAGCTGTAATCCTGCTTTGGCACTTTCTTCTTTAACCTTCGTCAGTAGTCATTTCAAGTCTGATGGACCTGAGTTTGGTCCTGTGGAAGACCACAAAGACTTTTGGGTAGAAGCAGTGTGCTGCCTGACCTAATGGCTGATCTGGGCTTGGTTTTTATATGGAATGGTATGTGAGAAAACAAGATCAAACGAGATAATAAATAAAGCACGGTGATTTGGTACAAGAGACTAGATGAAAAAGAATCTTAAGTTCCCATGAAATATGTTTTCTCCAAAGCAGTGAAGCTAGACTTTGTAGTTGCTGTATTAACTATTAGGTATGGGAATTGTTACCCTTTCTGTCGCATTCCAGTGAAACCTCAAAACATATAATCTCGGTGTGTGTAAGCTAGCTACCTTGGGAAAAACTTGCAAGGTTTTTATTGCATTAAATCTTTGCTTTTCCTTCCAGACTAGGTCCCTTGTGTTTTATTATTGGTTTGTACATATGAAGGTCCCATATTAGGCTAACAAGTCTTCACTGTTTTCGGCCAGTACAAAGTGGCTTAGAACAGTTAAAAAAAATAGACCAAAACCACTGTGTCTTGGGTTTTGTCTTTTTGTCTTTGAGGCTGGTTTTAGAGAGTTAAATATTCTAAAACACTGTAATTGAAATGGGAAGTCCACTGCGCAGAGCTGGGTGAGAGAACATGTTGCAAATTTTTTAAAAAGAATTTTCAGTTTTCAGTTAAGAGTCCTAAATTCTTAATAAATTGATGCTAGGTCATCATGAAAATTTCTCTTCAGTAAAGTTCCTTTCTCTTGTTCTAAGATGACAGCAGAGCTAAAGAGAGGAGGACTCAGAGACCCAACAAGAGACTAACACTGATTTGCAGCTCTCAACTTTCCCCAGAAGAGAGTCGCATTAAAGTTGTTGAATCCTTGACAGAGGTCCTACAGAGAAGGTAAACTATCTTCCTGCCTCTTTTGCCTTGAGTCCTGTGATGGAAGAAGGGTGAATTAAAAATGACACTTGAGGAAGTATGCTTGTGAATTCAAATGGCCGCCTAGTCATTACAACTAAACGGTAACCCTCTGGGATTAACTTCCCTTATTCTCACAGATACCTAGTGTTCAAGATGGCTGAGAACGATCAAAGAAAAACTACAAGTGTGTGGCTTTCCCCCCTCCAGTCCAGTTGCATCTAGGCTTTTGGAAAGCTAGAAATAACTAAGCAATGGATCTGGGATTAGGCTCTTCAGTCCTGTAGGGCCTGCTTACAGTGGTACTCTGTCTCAGTGCACCGTACTAAAAATTTCCTGCCAGCAGATTAACTCAGTGTTCTAGAGATTCCCAAGCACCGGAGAATTTTTACTCTGGCACGCTTTAACACCTTGCCATCAGCCTTCTTGGAAGACACATATCTTCATATTCCTCCTTCCTGATGGGTTTGCCCTTGTCAAATGGGAAAGGTAGAGAGAGTTCATCATCTGTTATTACAATGGCCTCACTATAATGACATACACTACCAGTATAGTACGCTGATTTTAATAAATTTCCCAAGAAGACTGGAGCAGTTCTATGCTTCCTTCCTTCACACTCCTGCAAAGAAAAAGCCTGTGTTGTAGCAGAATTTTGTGTAATGGCATGTACAGTACAAAAGCAGCTGCTCAATACCTGTAATAAATGTGTAAATCTCTTAACTAGCGAGGAGTACAGGAATTGGCTGTGTACAAGAGGTACCACGGTCCCTAGCCATTTAGGGCTTGAAATGTAAGTACCGGCGTTTTGAATTTGATTGTCGTAGATAAGCATCATCATCATAAATGACTCTGGCTGCTTCATTTGTGAGTTAATTGAAAAAGACCAAACATCTTGCAGACTGACCTATGTGTGAGGGTACTTTTCTGGGCAAAATCATGTTTCTCGCCAGGTTGGATGATTCTCCTGACCTCGTCGTGCAAGAAGATACTATACTGAGGATAGCAAAGAAGGTGGAGAAGGCACTCTTCAACCTGTCTTGCTGTGTTGACCAACATTACAAAAACAAGTATCGCAGCTTGCTCTTCAACCTGAAGTCTACAAAAAACCAGGTCAGATAGAGAATGCATAAATGAATAAACCAGTAAACCAATTTCCCGTTGTTTGCTTTATGACTTGTTTAATAATCCTCTTCGGTAAGCAAAGACAAAATTGTGATGAAGGGCTAGTAAGAAAAAGTTTTGGGCTATTCATTACTTTGTTGGAGTCATCGTTGGTTCCTTCTTTAAACTTTACAGCTATATTTACAGTGAAATCCTAAGCAGATGCAGAGAAGTTAGCCGTGTTAGTCTGTGGTAGCAAAATCAAAAAGAGTCCAGTAGCACCTTTAAGACTAACCAATGCTAAAATAAAATTGGTTAGTCTTAAAGGTGCTACTGGACTCTTTACAGCTATATTTACAGTGAAATCCTAAGCAGATGCAGAGAAGTTAGCCGTGTTAGTCTGTGGTAGCAAAATCAAAAAGAGTCCAGTAGCACCTTTAAGACTAACCAATGCTAAAATAAAATTGGTTAGTCTTAGCTACTGGACTCTTTTTGATCCTAAGCAGAGTTACTCCAGTCCAAGCCCATTGATTTGGACTTAGACTAGAGTAACTCCTTAGGATTTCATTGCAAGTCTCCTGCAGTGCAGTTCAAATGTACACCTTTCGAAGGGTGTAACTCTGCTTAGGACCGCACCATGAATTTCTTTATTAGCTGCATGAGCCGAGTTCTTTAGTAGCTGCACTAGTTGGTATCCTTGAGATAGCAAAGTGATCCTCAGTGTTTGTACAGTGTAATACTTGACATGTAGCAGTAAAGTTCTAATTGGATGTCTGTTTTCTACTCCAAGTTCCTAGAACGTGTGTCATAGCTTCACATGCTGGGATGGGGGTGGTAGAAAGGAATAATTAATGCAGTCTTTTGTTTGTCATAAGAGAACACTTCTAAGTTCTGAGATGGCTGGAGAGGGTTTCTGGCTGATAGGAGCAGCACAGGGATGTCAATCTGGCATTGATTAGGGTAAAGCTTTTTTTCTTAAAAAAAGAGGTGCTGATATTCACGTTGTTCGCTGCCTTGGGGGCCCAAGCCCACCAACCAAAAGAGGTGGCAGTACAGCGTACCAGCATGTACCTCCTGAAGAAAGTCCTGGATTTGGGGGTCATATGTACACTTGCTTTCTTCTGGTTAAATATACAATTTCTTGCATATCTTCCATACTGTCTCCTCATAAGGAAACAGACCAGTAGAAGGATGCTTTGGCTTACTTGTGTCGTTCTTACTTTACCTTTGTTTTAGCACCTTTTCTACAAGGTAATACTTGGGTTGATCTCTCCGGAGAGGTTAGTTCAGATGAACGCTCTAGAACTGGCGCCTGAGGAGCTGGCAGAGTGGCGAGCCAGAGAACGGAAACATGTAAGTCGCCCTTTTGTACCCAGGGGAAGACAGTATGGAATGACTCCTTGGCTTTTGAAATTGTCACCAGGATTGCTGCTCTCTCTGTGCTTGGAAAATTAGACCTCAGACCTCTGACTCAGTGAAGAGGAAGAATATTTTCCAGAATATGTTTGGAAGACATAAAATGCAACCGCTTTGGGTCTGGGTCTTGTCACTGCCTGGGTGGGGATGTGCCTTGGGTGTCATGATGTGGAGGGATATAAATAAAATAGACAGAAGCTTAGCACCTGAGGGATTTTTAGCTTCTGCAAAGTCCTTGAAGTGCCATTTTAAAAAACATCCTTATTTTAGAACTGTTTCACATGTTATGCATGTGTGTGCTGTCAAGTTGCAACCAACTTCTGACAACCCCAGCAAGGGTCTTTCGAGGCAAGTGAGGAGCGGAGGTGGTTTGCCATTGCCTTCCTCTGCAGAACAACCCCAGCCTTCCTCGGCAGTCTCCCACCCAAGAACCAACTCTGTTTAGCTTCCCAGATCTGATGAAACCAGTCTGGACCATGCTTCCTTCTCTCCATGTGTTTCATATGTTAAGAAGTACCAGATTCAGGTTTGCTGCTGAGGGTGTTACTGAGCTGCAGCTAATCCCTTTTCCCTTACAAAAATTCAGGGATCAAGCATGGTATAGAGGTTAGAGTGTCAGACTAAGATCTGGGAGACCTTGGTTCAAATCCCCACTCTACCATGGAATCTCACTGGGTGACCTTGGGTTGGTCATACACTCTTACCGTGAGCTACTTCACCAGGTTGTCGTGAGAATAATGTGGAGGAGAAGAGAAAGCTGCTTTGGGTTCCCATTGGGGAGACAGGCAGGATATAAATGAAGTAAATAAAAAATATCACCTTCGAATGGCATGTTTTTAGGTATGTATACTTAAAAACATAACATGCAAGACATTGACTTATAGCTACACTGATACATACAATGCTCCTTACAGGCTCTACAAGTTATAGAGAAAGAAGAAAGAGAAGCACCAAGGCATTGCTTCACGAAGTTTACCCATAAAGGAATTGTTGAGATTGACCGAGAAACATACGAGGACTTGACATTCCAAGAAGTATTTGTGAGTTGGTGCAATTGTTCAAGCAGGCATAGCCAACTGTATGCAAGTCTTTTCTTATTTAAGGCTGAAAGTATGTGGGCTCCTTAGATCAGGAGATTTACCGGGAGCTGTCAGTCCGATGCTGTCATGGTGAATTTCTGGTGCTTACAGGAGTTCTGCACAGCGAGCGGTTGAGGAGTGGAGGCAATGAAATAGCTGCCTTCCCCTATCTTGAGGCCATGCTCCTCTGCCCCACTCATCATGACATTTTCCTTCATCTTGCTAAAATGCAAAGAGAAAAATAAAGGTTGTGCCCATACTATAGATCCAGGGTGGAGGCATGAAAGCTGACAGTGTGTACCACAGTGCACTCTTTTGGAATTCCCTTTGATGATTTCATCACCACTGCTTTGGACACGGTCTACTGCTGGATTGGCTGTGAAGGCCACAGTACATTCTAGTAGATGTTGGCCATAACCTGGAAATGGAGTCTGTGCGATTTATTTTTTAAGAAAATATATCTGGTGCCTCTCCAGAGAACCTGCTTGAGGCAGTTTACAAATTAAACATGATGAAATTGTAAAGTAGCATAAAAATTGTTAAAAATTAACAACCATTAGAAACCGTCTATTAAAAGCCTGGGTAAAAAGAAATGATTTAACCTGATGCCTAAAAGGAGATAGAATAGGCACAAGAAGTAACGCTACTAGTTGCAAGCCTTAATTGGTTCCATCAGTAGCTTAATCAACTAAAGCAAGGGTTAATTGATTAGTGGGTCAATTTTAATCAGCGCAGCTGAATGTTAAGGGTACAGTTGCTTATTACCTTGCATTTTTTCCCCAAGGGATCACAGTTGCTAGAGGATGAAAACTCTCCTCTTGATGCTCCTGCGCCATCTATGAGATACTCTAGAGATAACCACAGAAGACACACGAGGAATTCTGGCTGCTTCAGTGACACTGGTAAGCTAGCTTGGACAAGGTGTTTGTTGATTTATCTTGGGAATATTCCTCCTTCCCTCCTTCTCAAAACCTCTCCATCATCTTGTGGAAAACGTTTGTATTTTCCAGCATGGATTTAGCAAAGGGTGTATGTGGGA
This sequence comes from Eublepharis macularius, assembly GCF_028583425.1. NCBI lineage: Eukaryota > Metazoa > Chordata > Lepidosauria > Squamata > Eublepharidae > Eublepharis > Eublepharis macularius. The sequence goes on along the minus strand of NC_072804.1, from coordinate 36,801,661 downwards.
ATGGGGAATACAGTAAGCAGCATTGTCATGACACATAGTTACGGTTAGAGTAGATCATCACTGCCAAAATAGTGTGGCTCCTGAGCTGGATAAAGAGAGAGAGGCTGCAGCTAGATGATGGAGCACATATTTTACCTGCGGAACGCTCAAGAGTCCATTCCTGGTATCTCCCATGAAAGGATCTGAGGTAGTGGACCTGAAACCTGGGGGAAGCTCTGCTGCTTGTAACAGACAAGACCGAACTAGATCAATGAATGGTCCGACTTGTCATAAGGCAGCTTCATACATTTGTAAGGAGATAATGTGAGTCTAAATAGGTTGATGGTTGGAAGGTGAAAGAGTAGAAGTAACGATGATTTATAGGCTCTGATTAGAGACCCAGATTATGTCGCTTCTCATCATCCCAGGGCCCAGTGAATTTTGTACCAAGAGGTTCTGAATAAGAGGCTTCAGGTTTTAGCAGGCACAGTGCGCTGGGATCTTTTCCATTGAACACCCACTGAAATGAAAGACCCTTGGGATTTGACCCAGCTCCCTGGTATTCATTTCAGCAGGGTCTACACAGGAGAAGATGCCAGAGGAGTTGTCTGTGTTCATCCAGACATGATGCCACTTTGTTTAGCAAGAGCTTTGGCTGAAGAAGCTGCACTGCTTTGAGTATCTTTTCTGGTAGGGGCAATAAGAGTATTTGAAGTTCTGGATGATGATTGACACTTAGCCAGAGAGGCTTTTATTTTTGGTATTTGATTGTGGAAAAATAATTTTTTAATCCCAAATGTGAGGATTTATGTTCAGATCCAAGAACTGTCACTTAGACTTGATCATTGACAACACGGTTTCTGTTTAGTTTATCTAGACTCCTTTAAAGTAGAAATGAAATATAAATAAGACCTGTTCCTTCTGGCTTTACAGGACAGATGGCTGCTGACAGTAAGGGAGGATATAAGCCACCTACACATGAGTATATTTTAAAACAGAAAGCAAATGTCTCCAAATGTTTGCAGTCAAACGCCGTGTACTCAATCAGAGGTGAAAGATGGTTGCAGGAAGACAGGTCTGTTGGGTTCATACTTCGCAACTCCCTGCATGGAAAATGCAATCTCTGAAAATAATAAAACTCTGTAAAAATGACCCTTTTAACAGACAAAAAAAACCCTTGGCCGTTTCCAGACGGCCCCCCGCCTCGCGAAACGTCGCGCGTCGTCGCGCAGAAAACGACGTCGCGCAAAACTCGCGCGAGAAAACGCGATATTTCGCGTTTTCTGCGCAACGACGCGCGACGCGCGACGTTTCGCGAGGCGGGGGGCCGTCTGGAAACGGCCCTAGTGGAAGATACCCAAAGATGTTTCACTGTTAGTTTGGGGGACACCACAGTGGCCTCTAATAGCTGTTCAACATAGCATCAGTTCTGATGTCCATTGTGATCTTTACTCAAAACAGTGTTAGGGGACGCTAGTACTGGGAAATCTTTTACTATATGCTTGCTTTAGGAGAAAATAAACAAATGAGGTATCCCATTAAGGCATAGAACATTTAGATTTACAGGAAAGTAGTAATTTTGCCATTTCCCTCCAAAATCAGATGAACTTGGGAAAAGAAAACAAAAGACAAAAACTCTCAAGTAAATGTAGTTTGCGATCTTTGAAACCTCCTTAGCTGATGACAGCAGGAACAGCTCTAGTATAGTGAAATGAGTTTTCCCTTTTATTTATTTTGAATATTTTTATCCTGCTTTTCTCCCGTACCAGTGACTCAAAGCAGCTAACATTAAAAATATAGTTAACAAAAATGTAAACAACAGGTGCCCAGTACAAATTTCAAGCAGGCAGTGAGCCCAAAAAAATATCCCAAACTGGTGACAGTTCTGTTGGTAGGGCACATAACAGGGCCACAGGTTGTTAATTATTGACTCAGCTTCTGAGGTGTTATGGAATGTCTGTGGACATTCTAGCTTTTCAGGAGTTTGGAAAAACTGTAATCTGTAGGGGCAGTTGGGGACATAATTACTCACATTATTTATAGTCCATTTTTCTTTATTGTCCACATTTCTTACTGAGACTCAAGGAGGATTACACAGTGTCAGTCAATATGACCAAACATTCAAAATCACTGTAAATAGGGTATTGATTACAGACATTTAAGTACAAGTAGACTGCAATACACTTCCTCCCTTGGACCTCCAGCCATGGGATTTAGCTCTATCTTCATTGCTCCTAGCAGATTTTGAGTAACAGGCAGTGTTGCTAGCTAAAGACAGCGTTGTCCCAGGCTCAGGATGCTGACACCAAAGTGAAAAGGAAACTGGTGCAGCGTGGCAAACTTACCTTTTTGGTGGTTTGTCTTCTTGTGAACTGCTAAGTGTCACAAGCAGTATGCTGAGGTCAGAGGTCCACTTCTGCTGCGCTCTGTGCCCACTTTACAACTCATAGTGAGGTCCAAGTTCTGAAATTTAAAAACTAGTTTCTAGAAAGCAGAAGTGTGATTGGTTCCATATCCCTAGTTTTGGGTGGGTAGCCATGTTGGTCTGAAGTAGAAGAGAAGATTCAAGTCCAGTAGCACCTTAAAGACCAACAAGATTTCCAGAATATAAGCTTTCGCCAGTCAAACCTCCCTTCATCAGATTGGGTCCCTGCCAAACATGGGGAGAACACAAAAGGTGCAGCTATGCAAGGAATAAAAGAAATAAAAATCTACAGGATCTACATCTGTACTCATCTCTGCTTTAGCCCTATCTCACCCAGCATTCCCAAGAAACCTCTGCAGGTTGAGAAAAAGTCTAAGACTTCAGTCATCTGGAAAGGACTTATTCAAATGTTCAGTCTGAAGCAGTTTGCGGCAGAAGCGTATCCTGTTTCCGGCTCGGGCAGTCATCTCTTTCAGGTATGAACAAAGTTGGTTTGGCTGCAGAGCAACATTTTCTGTCATCTCCTTCCCCCCAAACCGGTTTTCATTTGAGGGCTGTTGTTAGGTTAGCTGCGACTTGGCTGTTTCTTTAAACAGCGTGTTCTTTTCCGCTGAGCCGCATAAAACTGTTGAGGCAGTCATTAAACGATATACTTCAATCTGTGCTACTGAGTTAATTTTTGGTGTGCTTTGAATGGAACCTGTTAGATTGGGAGGGGTGGAGCAGGTGTCCGTAGTTCTTGGTGAGGGATAAGCAGCCGTTACAGAAGTCTTTTCTATGCCAAGAATTGGCCCACAGAGTCGCTGATAGTGGTTAAAAACGAATAAAAGCTAATAAATGGTAATAAATCAAAGTATAATTTTAGAAATGCCTCAGTCCAAGGGTGATGGAGGCAGTTCTGACTGCAACCTATCCTGTCTCTGGTCTTAGCAACAGCAATTGGTAGCTTACGGGAGGAGAGTTGTCAGCTGGAACCAGATCCAGCACAGTGGAGGGTGCCTGGCTGCTCGATGCCTCTGGTTTGATGGGGGTGGGAAGGCAGTTGGCAAAACAGAGGAGCAAACCTAAGATTCTTTTCTGCCATCCCCTGAAGCAGTTGCCAGCCAACACCTGCATGCTGTCCTCCCTAAACAGGAAAGCTAGAAACTTGGCTTTGTGTGGATGTTTTCCTTTTCAGAATAGGGAAGCTGAAGTCCCACTTATTCTGCTGTTGCTTTTGTATTCTAAAGCACTAGAGCAGTGTAGTTGCCAAGACTGTACACTGTGAGGTGAGAAATCCTCAGTTCTTGTGTCACCTCAACTGAGAAGTCACTGGAGATCTTAGTTTTCTCTCAGACCCAGTCCTGGGAGCCCCATGTGATAACTCTGTAAGCATTACTGTAATAATATATATATATATTAGTGTGATGTGTGACGTATATATACATATATGTGGCACTACACACGTGTGCAATTGCTGTGGTGTTATTGTAAGGGGTGGGGGGAAGCCCAATTTGATTACAGGGATGCAGGCTTCTCTGCTTTTTCCCCTTGTGATTCATCCAGGCTCTACCTGATCTACTTCAATCAAGGGGCTGTATTCTTCCAGAGGATGTCTGGGCCTATTTAGACAGCATATGGCCAGCAAATACCAAGGTACCCCTCTCTAAAAGGCTCTTATTTTCTTCACACTCTGCTGCTCTAACATGGTAAAGCCCTTTCATCCGGTAGGCTGAGGCTCCAGCCAACATCTGGTGGGGTGTGTGTGTTAATATCAAACACTTTTGTAAAGAGTAGAGTGTAGGTTGGAGCTGGAGGTTAAAGATCATTTGGTGATTCCTTCTAGAGATGTTTTTCCTTTGTACGGTGCAACATTTGAAGTTGTAGTTTGAAATGAAAGGCTAGTGTAGGGGAGGGAGGTGCTTTTTAACCCTTCTCCGTCATGTAGTTTTCCTACCTTCTACCTACCCTGCTGCTTTAACTTGTGCTGGTACCCGGATCTTTTCCTCAGGGTGAGAAAAAGTAGCTGTGAGGTGCTATAGAGAGAGGGAGACAGTTAGCAGTAGAAAAAATGTCGAGTTGTTGTGTGCTGGGCTGAATTCTGCTGAATTGCTGCTTATTTATTTATTTTAAAACAAAATTTATACCCTGCCTTTCTGCCCTCATAAAGGTCTCCAAGGCAGCTAACCAAATGAAAGCATACATAATAAATTACATTTTAAAACCATTAAAACCAACCAAAATAACAACATACCATTAAAACAATTACAGCCAGCACCAAAGCATATAAAGGCATAAAAACAATTAAACATTGGGCACGGAGGAGGGATCATTGAGAGAACACCAAATGAAACAAAAATGTTTTCACTCGCTGGTGGAAGATGGCGATGGAACAGATTAATCTGCTTAGGGAAACAGTTCCAGAGTTTTGGTGCCATGACTAAAAAGACCCTCTCCCAGGTTGCCACCTGCCTAGTCTTAGATGGTGGGGGCACCAGAAGCAGGGCCTCTGAAGATGACCACAGTGGTTGTGTAGGTTTATAAGAGCAGCCACATGGTCCAATATTGATTTCTTTATATTAGATATCCCCGTTTCTAAGTGTAATTAGATCAAGTGTAGTTAGATCAAGTGTCAGTCTGTAGCAGTAGAAAAGAGCAAGAGTCCAGTAGCACCTGTAAGACTGACAAAATTTGTGGTTGAGTATGAGCTTTCATAAGTTGCAACTCACTTCTTCAGATACAAATTTTGTTAGTCTTATAGGTGCTACTGGACTCTTGCTCTTTTCTAAGTGTAGTGATCCTTTTCCATGATTTCCTTCCGTTGCGTGTGGATTCACTTCTAGTGTTGCAGTTCTCCCCTTAGGAAAGCATTCAGCTTTGAAGGGTGCCACATCTGGGACTAGGTAAGTAGTACTTAATGGGCACTTCCTGAGGAAGAAGGGTCTCTCCCTAGATTTCTAGTCATCTTTCTGCCATAGCCAGAGAAAGCAGGGCTTTCACAGAGTTTCCTAAAGGAACTGAGAGCTGCAAAACACAAAAAAACCCAAACAAAAATAAAAGGAAGGAAAAGAAAACAGCAGAAAATGTAGAAGATCAGTGAGAGACCAGAAGGGCTTTACAAGTGTCACATCAGTTAGAAGCCTCTTGCTTTCTTGCCCCTGAGTCTCTTGACCTACTCCATCAAGGGGAGGGACAGGGAGGTCATAGATAGGACCGTCACTATTCAGGTGTTTCTCTTATGTTGAGCAAAACCTGAACCCTCCAACTTAATTGCTGCTGGCCAGGGCGACATAGCAGTTGACTTCCACCCTCAGTGAGAAAGCAGCAGGTAGCCTGGAAAGACACTCTGCCTAACCCCTATCTTCACTGCACAGAGAGTGAGAGCTTTCAAGCCCCAGATTCCAGAAGCAATTCTCCTACCTGATGAATAACCTTTCATCATGATCTGTGGCGTAAACAGCAGCAGTGAGTCAACTAAGGATTAACTTCCCTTCCCAAAGAGCTGTCTCCACTCATTCACTGCCTCCCTTCTTTTCTTCCCTTGCTGTTTTAGGAGATGGCCTTGATACGTTTTCACCCTAGTTTGACAAAAGGCAGCAATTCCTACAACATGCTGTATTCCTATCTGAACAAGAAACAGAGATACGGCATTGTGGGCAGCAACGAAATGGAGATGTTCATGGTGCCCTTGGCAGCTTACCAACCAGTACCTTCCAAACTCCACCCACTGGGTGGCCCAGGTAGGGAACCTGGATCAAATCTTTCTTCCGTTCTTGAGGTTTTTAATGCTAGGTTAGAAGAAGCCTTGAGATAACCATCAGGGATACCCATCTAAAATACACATGTCAGGGAACGATACACCAGAGCTGCATACACTGTATTCCTTTTGTTGCTATAGTAATGTTTCTTGTCTACTACTGTTCTATACCAGTTCCCCCTCTTCATGATGAAAGGCTTGAATACTCTGGGTAGATTGGGAGAAAGAAGATTGGGGAGGGGAGGGCATGCTGGAAATTTCTAAGATGATGAGTACCAGGGCTTGGAAGGGAGTAAACAAAAACTCACTGTCAGCATACTGGTAGTCATCTGATCACCCTTATAGGCAGAAGGCACAAGACAAAAGGGGAAACTTTTTCACTATGCTGGATGTGTTACTGGGAATGGGTCTCCTTGTGAATAAATGGGGCAATTAGTGGCAAGGAGGAAGGCTATGTGAGAAGGGTAACGATGGGATATCTCCACCAGTATTTATGGAGGCCCTTCCCCAAGGAGGCAAACAAGACCAGTGATCTTGAATGAAAGAGTATTTTTATTAAAAGGGGAAAACTCACTCACACACACACGAGATTGTTCATAAACGCTCAAGATGCCTAAGAAAAGCAGGGGTGAAGGTGGAATAGATTTGAGGGATTTCAGGGTGATAATTACCTATCCAGAGAGTAGGGAAGTCCACAGAGGAAGAGCTTCAAACGTCCTGCATTCTCAGCCAGGAGAGAGAGTCTTAGGGAAAGTGGCCCTAAAGGAGCAGCGCTTGGATCCAGGAAGCATGCACAGTTTGAATGGGACGAGAGCCCTAGTTCTTATAGGGCAAAATGTGTCCTGAGGCTGGGGAGCCCCCTCAGCTGTTGGAACAAAGACCCTAAAGGTAACTCCTGGGAGTTACAAAGGTTTGATTACTTGCTGCCAGGGTGTGTGAAAGGAAATGCAAAATCTCTCCTGCTGCCTCACAAAGGGGCAGTTTACTAATGAATCTCCCCGGAGCTGAGTGGATGAATTTAGATAGGAACAGCATCTTCCCAGGAACAAATTATAAACTTACCAGTGCTAATTGATTGCTCCTTGATCTTCGGGTGGGGATTTAGTCATGGAAGGAGGATATCGGAATGTGCTAAGAGGGGTGACTCAGTGAGACCCTGTCTTATCACAGCTCATGCCCACAGCTGGGAGGGCAGTAAATACAATCACAGCAGTCACTCTACATTTGTATGAATGTCCTATTCGTGCTTGGTCTCCCGGATGGAACTCAGCAACTCTGGCTGGAATTCTCATGGGTCTAGAAAACCGACCATATTTACCAATGGATTAATTTTGCATAATTTAACCTGGCAAAGATTATTAGCCCTGGGAAGAGGATATAGTGTTTACTGAACGGTCCCTGGGGTTTCTGGGTCCTCTTGACCCTGGTTTGGTATGCGTGCGTGTGCATGTGCAGACCTATGCACATGTGGCATAGGATTTGCATATAAAGCGAATGGGATTATTCCTGGTGGCATGGAGCTCATGTGCTCATGGTTGAAACCCCTTTGCCAGTATTGGAGGTCATGGGCTAGAGTGATTTCTCACATAGTTTCATCCTCTCCTGCAAACAGAAGGGCTAGGAGCTTTAAAAACAAACTTGATTTATGAATTTATTTATGGACATCTCTGACCTTTAGCAGAACCAAGGCAGAATTTATTCTGAGTTCTGGCAGTATTCATCATGCACTAACTTCTCCCACAGTTATGTTTACCTTTTACATTGGTGGTGGAAGGTCCAGAATGGCTAATCCCCGCCCCCCTCCACTTGCTCTGACAGGAATAATTCAAATTTCCTTGCATGATATCCTTTGCAGGAGGAAGAAGCCCCTCCCAATTCTTTTTTTCTACCTATTATTTATTTATTTACTTCATTTATAACTCACTTTTCTCACAGTGGGGATCCAGAGTAGCTTGCACAGTTCTTTTTGCCTCCATTTTATCCTCACAATAACCCAGTGAGTTACGCTGAGTGTATGTGCCTAGCCTATGGCCACCCAGTAAGCTTCCAAGGCACAGTGGGGATTCAAACCTGGGTCTCCTAACACTCTAATCACTACACCACACTCTCCTTCCATGCCTAGCACCAGCAGCATATGACACTAGGGCTCTGCCCCCCCTCAGTGGTTTTGCTGTAGTTACCTCAGATTCCCCCCCCCCCCCATCTGTCTTCCAATCTGTCGAAGGCTTTCACGGCCGGAAAGTTACCTCAGATTCCCCCCCCCCAACAACTGTCTTCCAATCTGCTTCCATTTTTCTTATTTGATCCCTGGTTTTCTTCCTTTCTTAGTCTTAACTTTTTTTTTTGGCTTTATTCCCCTTCTTTCCTTTCTACTCTTAGTGAGCCGCTAAGAAAGGAAAATGTTAGAATGGCATCCAAGCCATCTGCTGCTGCTAAGCCATCTGCCTCCATGCTGGGGGCTTCACTAGTGTCTTCATCAAGGAGAAAATGCACCAAGACAGGAAAGTGCCTGAGGGTTGCAGAGGCTTGGCAAGTCTCATCTCACTCGTGGGCCAGTGTGTCTGTTCGTTGCAGAAGCCCTGCCAGTTGCTGCCTCAAGAAACCCCTGTGGGGTCTGTCTGTGCTGCAACTTTGGGCCTGCTCTCAACAGTTCCCATGTCCCAGCATCAGGCAGGATGGATCCCTGGAAAGTGCACCAATCTTGCTGGATATTTTTAATTTTTTTTTACTTTGTTTATACTCTGCCTTTCTCTCCAAAGGGAACCAAGGTGGCTTACATTACATTATTAAAATAAAAACAGTTTTAAAATAATCTGACCCAAAATAAACATATGCAGAGTTTTTTTTTAAAAAATCCCATTCTGAAGGACACGTTCCAGCACCGTTGGAGAAAGGAACGTTTGACCTATCATGAATGGTCCTCATTGGTGGCTGGAAGGTGACCACATCTACTGGTATCGTGCAGCCCTGAAAGTTCCTCGTTTTCTAATTAACGCCAAGATAGGTTTTTCTACAGGTGCTCCCCTGTCTTCTCTTGGCACTTTTCTGTTCTTCACCTTGATTGTTGAGTTGTATCCAGGAAGTAGAGGGGCCTCCTCCCTCTGCAAGGAGTAATCCTGCAAGGTAATTTAAATTAGCCCTGTCTGTTCGGAGCAAGTGGGAGGATTAACCCTGTCTTGCCACCAATGAAAAAGACCACGTTCAAAGTAGGGAGGCCTCACATTCTTTTTTCATCATACGTTCTTTGAGGTGACCTTTTATGTGCCTGTTTGAGTGAGATAGAATTTGATCATCCTGCTGGAGCAGGATATTAAAATGTCTTTGGTCAACATTTGGAAGAAGGCCAGAAGATAATATGTCCAGTATCTATGGAGCATGCTATTTACGCAGGGCTGTTGTGGGAACAGGCAGACCAGGCGATGGAGAACAACAAATTGGTCTTTCATATAAATGGAGTTTCACGAGGAGGAGGATTGCGCTGCTTGTTTAACTGCTCTGTTTTTCAACTAAACAGGAGGGGAAAGCATTGAAAAGTAAGCCCAGTAAAGAGTTATATTTTCTAAAGTGGTGCCACTTACGCCCCCCCCCCCCAAGCAGAAAGTAGATAATAGTCTTTAAATGGAGTGGCAATCTTTGAAAATTCTGAGGTCTAAAAATCTGGAAAAGTTTGAGGTTTTTACAATTTACCATGAAAAAAAATGGGGTACATGCTGAAGTCACATGATTGCAGGTTTCTCTCTAGCCTAGGAGAATAACTTCTTGTCCTTTGTCCTTCCTAAGGGTTGGCTGCTACTGCCCTTCCCTATCCTGCTCTATGAAACAAAAGTCCAAGGGTTCCTGAAAGACTAGCAACATTTATTTCCATATAAGCATTTGTGAGTCATAGCTCACTTCTTCAAATACATGATAGCAAAGAGTCCAGTAGCACCTTTAAGACTAACCAACTTTATTGTAGCATAAGCTTTTGAGAGTCACAGCTCTCTTGGTCAGATGCATCTGACGAAGAGAGCTGTGGCTCTCAAAAGCTTAAAAGGTGCTACTGGACTCTGCTATTTTGCTACTGCAGACTAACACAGCTAACTCCTCTGGATCAAATACATGAAGATCAAATTGAGAATCCTTCTTATGGGCACCTTAGAGTTAGGGAGATGAGGCGGTCAAAACAACCCTCTCCTCTCACCCAGGACGTGTCCTGACTTGAACCTGGCATTCCTCAGCCGCTCCTCCCCATTTGTTGGCCGACAGGGCTTTGAATTGACCATCACGATTTCTAGTCTCTGGGAAAAGTCTTGTGAGGCCTCGTGATCCCATGGCTTTGGATGCAGCTTTACCTTTGCCAGGGCAATGGCACAGCTGTTACCTGTTGCCCTGACTGGTGAATGAGCAGCAGAGTGACTGAGGTGCCCTTGTCTGCAGTGGCCGTGGTGGTGCTTTCAAGCATCCTGTGCTGTGTTTGACTTCACTGCTCCCCCTCCTGTCTCAGGGTTGGAGGGGGGCCCCCACAAGGAGTCACGGCATGCATTTTAAAAATCTTCCGGGTTTTATCTGTGGGCTGTAAATAGACCTTTCCTTGGTCTCTTTTGTTTTGTTTCTATTAGGGCTGGATCTGTGCCACCCTTCTTTGTTGCTGGGATTAATTCTACCCAAGAGACCTCCCACAGGGCCTGACCCCTTACCAAAAGCCAGAAGAAAGACCGTCACTTTTAAGGACAACGTCGAAACCTGGTACTTTCCTCCTCCCTCGCAAGCAGACAATTGTCAGATGCAGCCACCACAACACCTGTCCCCAAGCGAGCCTCTCTGCTGTCATGATTACCCCATAGTGGTTCTTCCGAGACATGACCCGCTTATCAGTGAAGAGCTGGGCAGTGAGATGTTTCAGGAGGAGCGTTTACACTACAAAACGGCCGGAGGTGGAGCCAGCCATTCTCTTTTAGATGTTACTCTCCATTCACAATGTGATTCTCCTTGGCTCATGGGACAGTTGGGTAATTTGACACCAGAAACCTTGGGAGCACAATCCCAGGAGCCAGGGGATGAGGTACGGGTTTGCACTGATCATGAACCATTACACATCTGGAGCCCTCTTCTGCCCTCTGAGTCTGTCTGCCCAAATCATTGTAGAGTGGATGGAGATCAAGGGGTAAACGTCTTGGACCCCTCGCTGCTGCTGAATATGCTTTGTCCGGAAATGGTGCTGCCTGCCAAAGCATCTGAGGCTCCGTTGGCACCCCAGATTCCTAGCACCACACCTATTGCTGGAGATACCAACTCACTCGTGGAAGAGGCTGTCTCTCTGATCCAGCACTTGACACAGTTGCAGCCCCATATAACTCTGAATCAGGAAACTCAGCCAGTCCTTGAACTCAGCTTTCCTATAATGTCACAGGAAACTACTTCTGTATTGTCCCCAGCTGTGGCAGGGCTGGAGTTTCCAGCTGTTCATCAGAGTGAGGACGACATGTGTGCCCAGCTGCAGCTGCTCTTGTCTACTCTGGGGGGACAAACACAGCCCCCTTCCACTTGTTAATCTATCTGAGCTGTAAGCAGTACTCTAAACCTTGCGATAAGCAAAGTGTACTTTAGGAATGCATAATCAGGATTAAAAACATTGTCTGGACACGGCCCAAAATGCTCAAGAGCTGCAAAGAATGCAAAGCAGAGTGGCTTGAGGGGGGATTTGATCTGTCCACAGGAGTGGTCAGGATCATCTAGAACTTTAACTGGCACGTGGCTGAAAGCAGTAATCAAGAGAGAAAGCAAAGCAGGGCACATGTATGAAGATTCCGTGGAACAAAACATGACCTGGGTAGGTCTACCCAGAAATAACCCTTTTGGCATTACTGTACTGGGGGCCTGAGGGTTAGATGATAGTTTAAAAACCAAATGGAAAGGAGTTGGAAATGTGCCAGCTGTCTTTTAACATTGTTTAAATTTTATCTTAGGGAGATGAAAAAATAACGGGTCCAATATTGAATCTGTGCTTTTTATTAGTCTTGCCAACTTCTAAGAATACTTTTTTTTAAAAAAAAAGTTTTTTTTCTTTCTTTTAAATGTTAATTCAAGATTCACAGTCGGTTCACAAGAACCTTTTACTCTGGTGAGGCCGAGTTCAGAACGTTCTCATGGTGGCAGAGCACGGTGATGATTTTGCACACACTGCATCAAGTGTGCATTTAACTATTTGGTCAGCCAGCCAGCTGTATTGTCTGGCCGAGGCTGAAGAAGTGAGGAGGAGGATCCCCTGCTTCCCCACCTGGTCAGCAGTTCAGAGAAGCGCTTGATAGGGAAGCTGGTTGGCTGCAAATCAGCAAGCTACACCGCTTTGTTAAAAGGTCATGTCTACTTCTTCCTTAGGGCCAAATTAAATACTATGGTGGCAGAGCTGCAGTGCGATCCTTTGCAGAGTTATTCAATCTAAATCCATTTAAATGAGTGGGTTTAGACTGGAGTAACTCTGCATAGAATTGCACTGCTGTAGTTATAAAATTGGGATCTGCCACAGACACACAGAAAAGAGGACGTGTGTTTGTGTATGTTCCAGTTTGCAAGGAAAGAGGAGTGTTTTGGACTGGGATTGGGGGTGGGGAATGACCTTGGGAAACAAAGTGTTGCAGGGAGATAAGCTCATCCATTTAACATTCTTTAACTTGAAACTCATCCCTCCTACATGATAAAGGCAGATTTAGGCTTAAAAATAGGGCTTTGCTGCCCTCACATCTGATTAGGTCTGGTTAGTCAGCATCTGTGACTAACCACTCATCTGAACAGTTCACCACAAGCACTTTGCCAGCTTTGGTTGAAAACAATCGTTCTCCATGATGGCAATGAAAATGGTCACTTAGTAGTCTTGCATCTTCCTGAGCTTAAAAGCGTTCCTTTGGGAGAGGTGTGCACAGTAGAAATTTAGCTGTTTTTGTATCTTATAATGATGGAAGTTGAATTAAAGTGTTGGGCCAGAGAGAGAGAAAAACCCCAATAGGAAAGTGTGAATTGAGATGCTTGGTACTAGTTTGGTTGTCTGAATACAAGATGCCATTGCAGCAGATTTTCTGTTTTTATGTTATACAGTTCTAAAGAGTTAAAATGCAATAAAGTTTTTATTGTGTTTTTATGAGGATTTGTTATTCTCTAGACATATTGTGTATTAAAAGGCTGCAGGCAGACCTGGAGCTCTAGAGAAGTTTGGAAAAAGCTGTTCAGCAGCACATACCCTTTCTAGTTAGCCAATAGCATTATATTAGTTAAGCAGCATTGCATTAGCATGGGAGGGGGGGAGGGCGGCCTGTCTTGTCTAGTAGCAAACTCACTCGCATAATCATCCTACATAAACCAGACCTTGGCATGTCACAGAAAAAGAATGGATGTTCCAAAGAAAGATACCTACATAGCAAAGAACTGTGGATGCCTCGAACAAGAACTGCCCTGTTTGAAAATAGTTTACCAACCCTGAATACAACAGTTAGACCTCAAACATGAGAAGAACGAGTTCTCCCGAATGGACATTTCAAAAGAGAAGGAGGCATGCTACTAACTTCCCACCACCTACCCATTTGGGGCAGTCCTTAAGATTCCAGGAGGGTTGAAAAATTTGATAGGGGTTGGGGGACTGATGCCCATGCCTCAGAAAAAATGAAATCTGGCCCACAAGTCCTAGTTGACTTACGGCGACCCCTGGTGGGGTTTTCATGGCAAGAGACTAACAGAGGTGGTTTGCCCTGCCTCTGCAATCTTGGTCTTTGTTGGAGGTCTCCCGTCCAATTACTAACCAAGGCCAGCCCTGCTTAGCTTCTGAGATCTGACAAGATCAGGCTTTCCTAGGTTATTCAGGTCAGGGCAACCATGAACCATAAGGTGGCTGAAATTCATAAATGTGAGAAGGGGTGCCAGTCATAGGGGCTTGAGCCTGTGAATAAGAGAAGGAGGCCCAAGAAATAAAGGAAGTATACGGAGAGGCCAAAGGGTGGAGACAGGTAGGAAGTGTCCTGTCAGTTGTTTGCTAGCCTCCTTTGGCTCCTGAAACCACTAAATTGCTGTGAAGTCATAGAACGTTTATAAGAAAAAATGCCATAAGACAGGAAGAAGGCCAAAGGGAAAATCTCAACTTTTTATTGCTTTTGATAAACTAAAGTGAAGATGGAGGGACAAATTAAATGGTGAGGAGAACCACATCTTTCAGCTCTTGGATTCAATTTGCTGGAATTGTTTAAACATAACTTTAAAAAACAGTTCTGCAATTTTACAGCATGAATTTGTTCATTTGGTAACAAAAAAAAAGCAGACTTTTATAATCCTCTTTGGGCTTGATAGTTATCCGTAATTACAAAAGCAAGCTATTTAATAGGGTTATTTTTAACACAATGCTGGTGAAACAATACAATGGAAAGATGTTTTTAAAAAATGAGCTTATTACAAGAAATCCAAAATTTGATTTGTAATTAATGGGTTTTCAAGCTGAGCAGTACCCATTTTTCATTCCTGGCCAGTGTTAGTTGCACGAGAGTGCTGTATCCTGGAGGCACTAGGCATAGTTGTGTTGCTGAAGCAAAATGACCTTGCCAGTGACTGAAGCAGAGCTCCTTGGAGGGGAGGGAGCAGGATCAAGCTGGGCTTGGATGTTGCACATGGAGCTTCTATTAAAGGTTCTGCTGACTCCGATATCTTAGAAAAGACCCGGGGTCTTGGGTGTACAGTGCTGGTCCTCAGCTTGTCCAGAGTCCACCTCAAGGACCAGGCTGATTCCACAAGCAACCTGAGAATTGCTTGGAGCATCGATGTTTTCTGGGGCCCCTGTGATGTGCAATCTGAGAGGTGCAAACCAGGATTTCTGGCATTGTCACAGACTAATGGGGTACAGCCTTTGTATCTCATGTTGCTGCGCATGATCCAAGAATTGCCTCCTTTGTGTGCGTTATGGGCTGTCAAGTGGCTTCCGACTTACGGCAACCCTATGAATTAATGACCACCCAAACGTCCGATCGTTAGCAGCCTTCCTCAGGTCTTGCAAACTGAAGGCCGTAGCTTCCTTTATTGAGTCAATCCATTTTGCGTCTTCCTGTGTAGTGCCCTGAAATCCTCTGTTTTAGAGGTGTTCGTGAACCGCTTTGTATCATTGTCATGCTGCTCTTTCAGTGTCAGACTCAATCCAAGCAGGATGGAAGCATGCATATCCTTGACACGTTCATTCTTTCCAAGTTGGATGCCACAAGGAACATTTTTTTTAAAAAATGCTACCTTCATCCGGGATCTCAAACTTTAGCTAGCCTAGTCTCAGCAGACAATGAGCTGTGCTGGTGTCCTGGCCATCTCACCGCCTTAGAAGACTCCCTGTCCAAGGTAGATCTTGAAGGGGGTGTTGAAGCAGGAGACTGCTACTCTGTTAATGGAAGAATTAGTCTGGATCCAACCGAATAGCTGCAAGGTACTGTGTCTAGTCTTCCAGGGAGCATCAGACAATGGGTAGCTGCAGTGTTGGATGGCGGAAACCTCATCTTGGGTTCAACCAAACACAGGCAGGAGACTGTTTGCAAACCTATTACATGACAGTGCTGGTGGTGAAGAAATCTTAGTTCACTATTGTATCAGAAGCTAGATGTAACTCCAACTTTCATGAAGGGCAGCGCAACTTGCCTCCCAACTAGGTAACTGTTCCAGCCTTGGCAGGAATTCCACTGGCTGCTCTGCTAGGGGCCGGGGTAGGGGGGAAAGAGGGATAAATTCTGAAACCATTCCCTCTCCAGAGCTGAAATCTTAAATAAGAACAGGTAAGTGGCCTGCTATAGAAGGAATTGGTGGAAAGCGTGAATTTAGAATGTGACCTGTTGAATCCATGTCCTGCTGCCCAACTGATCTTTAAGGTAGGACTAAAGTCTAGTACAACCTGTTCCTAATGGTGATCAAACTGAATCTACGGTGTCTCTCTAAGATATGTTTGCTGAGCACTTTGTGGATGAAGTCACTAGCATCCATTCTAACATGGGTAACGTACTGAGTGTATATCAGGTGCAAGAAACTTCCAAGAGCTTTTCAGGAGACAGCCCTTTCTATTGGTCACAGTCACTTGAACGAATTCCAGTTGGTGTGTGAATGGAGAGAATTCTTGGAGGTGTTAAGCAGCCGTTTTGTTTGCCTGACCCTTGCCCGTTATGTCCAGTTGTAGCTGGCTGAGCTATAAACTGGCTTCAGTTAGTTTGCAATAGGACTTTCTGGTTAATTTGGGGAGTGAGCTAACGAAAATACATTACTTCTGTGGTTTCTGTGAAGGTATACCCTATGGGATTTGTACCTATGCAGAACACAGCTCACAATCTTCTAGAGCTCAGACTGTTGAGGTGTGGCTTTAAGCTCCCTGAGATTGACACCAGACTGCATATGTATAGGACAAACCAGTGCTTTCCCATCTAGGCTGCTTCCACACATTGGAGAATGCACTTTCAATGCTCTTTAATGATAATTTGGAACTGGGCTTTCATGTGTGAAACACAAAATGCACTTCCAAAGGATTGCTAAAGTGCATTGAAAGTGCGTTATTCAATGTGTGTGGAAACGGTTTCTTTGGACTGGCGCAGCAGTTGCATCTCTTGAAACTTTCTCCTTGGATCACTGAATATTCAGCTAAGCTTTCTCTGCTTTTCCTTTCTTACCTTGTGGGTGTCTTTCTTCAGGCTCCCCCGCTGGTCTGAATATTTGTGGGGCCAGGAGACTATCTTTAAAAAAACGTTTACAATGTGGCAGCAAACTGCTCTCTGCAGATGGCTGAGATAACTGCTTGTTCTGATGCGCGAGGAACATAATGTTGGATTCTGCTCTCATTGCCAGAGATTCACCATACAGGCACACTGTAACAGCTGTACCTTTCCGAGAACCACTTTTCTGTGTTTGATGTTGAGTTTGATGGCTCAGGCTGTCAGCGTTGACAGCAGTTGGACCTATCTGTCCAGTCTTGGTCCCCTTGATACGCTGCCACTATCATCAGACTTGCCTGATATTAAGGTCTTGGCTCTCTGCCAGCATCTCATATGGGAACTAAAAGCGTGGAATTTGAAGTACCAGATACATTCCCTACAATGTTTGAGTCTAATTCCCAGGACACCTTAAATAGATCAGGAAACATCTCCTGAGGTACAATTATACAATACGTAGCAGGATGTGTTAATAAGCCTTAGAGAACAGGAATCTTTGAGGGCCTGTTTGCCACACAATCTTCAATGCTAATCCCCATTATTACTCTAGCTACTCCGAGTCACCCAGTGCTAAGGAGTATCACTCCAAACAATACTGAGCTGCTTGGTGCTTAAACTGGGATTAATATCCCTGGGATTGTTGCTGCTCCTGTTCCTCTCACCGCTCTTACCAACAACGGGATAGGGACAGACGTCACAATTTGTACTCGGACAGCTACTCAGCCATCTCTGCCTGAGTTCACTCACCTCGTTCCAAGTATGTTCATCCTCCAAGTCAATGCCTTCATTGAGACCTGAGAGCTGGACCCACCCTTGTGAATGACAGCCACTGTTTCCAGATATTAATCCATTTAAACCGCTACGGGCAAACTACATCAGGATCAAGTTACCACCACCGAGGGAACAGCTTTCTTGATTCTGTCAATAACTTCAGCGCTTTGGTAATGCCTGTTTCAGGATCCCTGGGACCAACCCACCCACTCCAAACTCAGAGCTCAGTTCCCACCAACACAAGGTCAGCCTCCAATGCTGAACCCACTAACCTCAACCACAGCAGTTATCAAAGAGTTGCTTCTCTCTCACTTCCTTTGTCTAAAGGGAAGGAGGATTCTTTCTTGGAGGACTTGGAGAAAGCTTTGGATACCTCTCCAGGTCATTTGGAGACTGTGGTATACTTGAACTAGAATCTAAGAGTTTGTGAACATATGAAGCTATATCTGACTATTAGTTCCTTCAACGTCAGTATTGTCTACTTAGGCTAGCACTGATGAAGAGAACTGTGGTTCTCGAAAGCTTATGCTACAATAAAGTTGGTTAGTCTTAAAGGTGCTACTGGACTCTTTACTATTTTGCAACTACAGACTAACATGGCTCACTCCTCTGGATCTTAGACTGGCACTGGCTCTCCAGGGTCTCAGGCAAAGGCCTTTCATATCGCCTACTGCCAGAGATGATGGGGATTGAAACTAGGACCTTCGGCATGCCAAGCAGATGCTTTGTCACTGAGCCACAGCCCTTCTCTGTGGAGGGGTCAAGTTTCCACTTAGCCAAGAAGGGCATTGGGTGACTCTGGGCCAGTTTCAATCTCTTATCTTACAGACTTACTGTGAGGGTAAGATGTAGGAGAGGAGAACAACGCTCCTTGGATGAAGAGCAACATAATGCACAGAATAATCCCAAGTTTTTATGGCTGTCAAAGGGTGTGAAGTTCTATTTGGAGCAGTTAATCCATATGGCTCTCTCCTTGGATGCCTCCTGACCTGGACAGCCTAGGTGAACCTGATCTCATCAGATCTCAGAAGCTAAGCAGGATCGGCCTTGGTTAGTAATTGAATGGGAGACCTCCAAGGAAGGCCAGGGTTGCAGAGGCAGTAAATGGCAAACCACCTCTGTTAGTCTCTTGCCATGAAAACCCCACCAGGGGCAACGGGGTGTGCGTCCACACCTGCCAGCTGTTTGGAAACTGGGCAGCTGGCAGGTGCAGGGCGTGCGGGCACTGTGGGGAGAGGGGAGAAAGCAGCGGGTGTGTGTGGGGGAGTGGGGAGGGGAGAAAGCAGTGGGGCGCATGCCCCACACCTACCCACCACAAGCTACGGCCGTCCACCGCTTTGTGGGAAATTTGTAACTCCTTGGTTATTTTTGAAATATAGTGAGATCGAAGTCATGCCCCTGAAGAAGTCAGCAGATTAAACTCGTGGATTGTTAGCCAGCCCCCTGTAGGGCTCGGCGGCTTGTGACTTTCACATCTGGCTTGTCCATTTTTCCACCTGCAAAAGAAAAAAGGAAACGGTTATTAGAGATCAGAACTCATGTCACGATCTGTCTTACTATCTACTCCCCTTGAATTTGGTTCTCCCTGGAGCTTTGGTGCCCAGCACTCTTGAACTGACCAATAAGGGGGAAAAAGGACTGTTTTATTATGTGCTGGGCAGTATATATAGTGTTGTTGCGGCCCACATTGATTAAGTAGTGCATTAAGGATATATTTTGGATACATATTTATTGGCATATTTATTGTATATTTATTGTCTGATGTTTGGAATTGTCTGCTGTATATTTGCACTTACATTTATATATTTCTGCACTCAGTCACTTTAATATATTTTTTAAAAAAATTCATGTACCTTTGGAACTTTTAAATGTTGGTTCTAGAACTGCTTACACTAGAAATTTGATTCTGTTCACTCCCCTGGCTGCAGTCTATCTGCTCCTTTCTGCTAGGAAGCAGGAGCCCTCCAGGGCGCCTGGTGCCTCTGTAACGAGCTTTTGCCCGTGTCTGAAACTAAGCTTCTACTAGCCAAAAGAAAGATGTATCTTTCTCCTGGAAAGCTTTCAGCTATTAGTTCTCAGACCTGTCAAACAGATAAGTTCTTTGAACCACCTGTTTATCAGTACATTTATTTATATAGGGTTCAATCTTGCTTTGCAACACTTTATCAAACACACAGACACCTGTCTAGAGTTTATTTCACTTTATTGAAAATACACCCTAGTTTTTTAATGAAGCAAGTAATCAAAATATAAATGATTATTAATATAAATCCTATAAAAACAGAACACAGGAAGGCAATAAGAAATAAGTTTGCTAACATTTCTTAATAAATTCCAAGTTTCTATGAAATGCATAGGTAAAAATAAGTTCTCACCTAAAATTCTCTCAAGAGATTTCTTCCATCAGAGCTCTGCCATTCTATCTGAGTTTGCAATTTTATACATCATCATATGCAAATATTTAAGGTCTATTCACATGATAGCACAAACAATGATTGGTCTGATGCTTCATTGAATATTCATAGTTTCTATTGTACAACCTTCCAATTAGTAAAAAATTACGTTATACTCAAACTTACAAAGCAAAACTATAAATCTCTGAGAAGTGCCAGAAAAAGTTAAGTCGAGAGATCACCATTGGTTGAATCTCTGATAGAGGAACATTAATCTCGATAGAGTCCACTATTTTAATTAACTGTCAAAAAATTAAAGCACACCTGTTAGAATTACCTAACACAGAGAAAAAAACACACAGACGGTTCATGCAAAGTCTGAAAGTTCATCTAGAGAATACAAGAGCTTGGCCTAGTATTGCTCAGTATTGATTATTGTCATGTGCTTTTATCTATATTAGTGCAACACCTCCCTGCAGCATTCCTTGCTTGCAGTGGCCCGATCCAGCTCCAACAGGGCCGGAATGGGCTGCTGCTGGGCACAGGAGCCCACCAGGGCATCTCGCCCCCCCCAGCGGCTCTCCCAGCCTGGGGTGGCCTGATCCAGTGCCAACGGGGTCGGAATGGCCCACTGCTGGGCACAGGAGCCCTCCAGGGCACCTAGCACTGCCTCTCTGGTGATGCTCCCCACCTGTGGCAGCCCAATCCATCCCCAACAGGGTTGGAACAGGCCACTGCCAGAACCAGGCACCTGCCATAGCGCCTGCTCCCACATCATGGCACTGGGGAGGGGGCAATGCCAGGCCTGGCCACCTTGCCCTCCCTCCAACCAGATTGGGGCACAACAGAGGCAGCAATGCCTGTCCTGCCCTTTCTAGAGCCCGTTGTATTCCCACACACACAACAGGCTTTCTTACTAGTTGATTTATATATACCAATCATATCACAATATTTGTCATAACTTAGATCGAGGATCCCCAGCGGGTTGACTGTGGACACCATGGTGGTTGCCAACACCTTTCCTGGCTCCCAACCAGTGTTTTTAGCAAGTGGGTGGAGCTGGGTGGGGTTTTTGTCCTGTAAGGTAACAGTCCCAGGGGAAACTCTGTGTGTGTGTGGGGGGGGGGAGTGGCTGCCTTAGCTCTGTATTGAAAGGGAAAATGAGAGGAAAGGGTGAGGGATTCTAGACAGCACAATCACCGTTGTTCATCATCACGTCTTCTGTAAGAACCCACATGGGGAACTGTGCATGTGTAGGCTGGCTTGCGCATGCACAATTCCCATGTGTGTCTGCGCAGAAGAACACTTGATGAACAACAGTTACAAGTAGGTGCAATCCTGTTTTACCTTTTTTGTGAAAGCACAGTGGTGAAAAGCACAGGAATTATATGTATGTTTGTGTTGCTGCTGGGCCAAGGGTACACCGTTGTTTTCCAAAGCTGCGGTGGGGCAGGCCCACTCCTCTTTCAACCTGCCCTCCCCTCTCCATCATCAGCTTTGGTGTTGCCCTGACCTTACTGAGACTATGGAGAACATACAGTCTTTTTTGACTGCAGAGTACTCTAGCCTCTCAGCTGCGTTAATGGATTTCATGGACAGCAGCTTAAAGCAACGTTTGTTGCTGACTCGCTTTCTTAGGATAGAAAATAAGATGGATGTAGTGATGGGTAGAAGAGAGAGATGGTGCATCCCAGAGCTGCTGGGTCCTTCCAAATCTCTATTTAAACACCAGGGCAAAAAAAGAGAGATGGATTTAAAAGATGCTTCCTTCTTGTGGAAGATTTCCCCATTCCCCCCCAGGGACACATTCTGTCTTATTCCTGGTACAGTCCAGTGGGGCCTAGAGGCAGATGTTGCTTCATTGTAAACAAAACAAATTAATTAAAGGAAAATCAAAACATCGGCACATTCATAATTAGCTAATCTACCAGCCCCTAATATAATTAATTATGTTAATGCATCTGGCAGCTGCCATGGAGGGAACTGTATCTGTGATTAATGCCAATGGAAAGAGGGGTGGCTGGAGGCTGAAAGGCATCGTTCCCAGTTAAGGACGTCATCCGAGCAGTTTCTCTTGTTGCTTTCAATGGGGCTTGAGCAGGAGGAACCTCCCATTGGCCCCTGGCCCTTGCTGGATTTCCCTAGAACCGTCACAGATGCAGCACTTGGTGATTTGAAGAGAGGACAGGCAGATCTGATCCTGGGGGTGGGCTGGGGGCAGCAATCTACTGGGCTGTTCCCCCTGGGACTTAGTGGGAGCAAGTTTGTATTGTCGAAGGCTTTTACGGCCGGAGAACGATGGTTGTTGTGGGTTTTCCAGGCTGTATTGCCGTGGTCTTGGCATTGTAGTTCCTGACGTTTTGCCAGCAGCTGTGACTGGCATCTTCAGAGGTGTAGCACCAAAAGTCAGAGATCTCTCAGTGTCACAGGCAAGTTTATTTCTTCAAATTCCTTGATAAAATGAGCAACCATACTTGAGGTTACCAACCCAAATCACAGGCCATGGTGGTCGTAGCTAATCGCTCACTGTAGCATGCTTGTTTGTTAATGAACACAAATCCCAGCAGAGTGGCCGTTTTTTTTATTGCAGCACCCACAAAGGAGTCTTGTGGCACCTTAAAGGTTAACAGCGTTATTGAAGCAGCAGCTCTCATGATGAGCTCTATCTAGGTGTCTAGGATTTTTATTTTGAAATCCATGTGTCTTTCCTTCTTCACAACAGCAGGGGGCAGCACCGGTCCAGCAAAGGGCCTGGAACTGGTGGAAGAGCTTGCAAATCTAGAGCACTTTTTCTGTAGGTGGTGGGTGTAGGGCAAGAAAACAAACATTTTAAGGTGTACCAGGCAGGCCTTCCCTCCCCCACCCCGGCCACCTCCCGGTTCCAAAGCTCAAAATGTAAAGCAATCCCGGGGGAGATTTGTAGACAGTGAATTCTCCAGAATAAAGAGCTAACCTACCCGGAGTCCTTGAATCTTGTTTCCTTTAAAATCCAACTGCCTGGTGCCTTACGGGAAGATAACACTGCATTTGTGATTGTTGCAGATGGTGGGCCAAAAAAAAAAGCCTATTTGGGTCTCTTTGCACACAGCCTTTTGGAAAGGTTTATTTATGCTACTTAATTTGAGCACAGAGCTTAAGCCCTGGAAACCTTGGGGCTAAACTCCTGTAGCTAAGCAGGACTGAAAGAATGGAACATACAGG
Source organism: Eublepharis macularius (assembly GCF_028583425.1). Lineage (NCBI taxonomy): Eukaryota > Metazoa > Chordata > Lepidosauria > Squamata > Eublepharidae > Eublepharis > Eublepharis macularius. The sequence continues at coordinate 36,778,474 of NC_072804.1, read as the reverse complement.
AGGACAAGGGGCCAGCAGTGCCGGCAATTCACATGGAATTTATAGCGCCGACAGCCTGGCAGAGATAACTAAGTAGGCTTGATTCCTCAGCACAGGATATTTTAAGGGTATGTCGTTTTGCCATATTTTACCTAGTAGTATTTGCTCTGGCAAGGCCTGTGGTGTTGGTGCTGAATGGCAGCATTTCTTTTTCCTAGGCCTGTTTACTGAGGTCCTTTAAAGCCAGAGGCTGAACCTGAACAGAGTATGCGCAAAGCATGCGCTTTGTCTCTGAACGATGAAGCTCCCTGAAGGCCCTTGGGCAGCTGCCCCCTGCTGAGAGTTGGGTCTCTCAAACCTGCTACTGTCTACTCTGGCAGGTAGCAACTCCCATGTCCTTTCTTGTCCATGATCTTACAGCTGGAGATGCAGGAACTGGGCCTAGATCTCAGGTATAGAGGCACATGTGCAAGGGAAGGCATTTTAGAAAGCCATACCGTCTCTAGGAATAAAAAGAGGAACAGATGCCCAGGGCATTCCCCCCCCCCCCAGCATCGTGACCCAGGGTGTAACGAACTTTCCAGGTAAGAATGTGGCTCCCTGGCAAATCTGCTCTCAGCAATTAATTGCTAGGGGAAGAAAACCACAGTCAAAATAAAACCAAGCAAAACAAAATGATGCCGTTAAAATTTCCGCCCTGTCTACCAAATAGAAATGTTTTGCAGCTCTCCTAGTCGAGGCTCCAGGTTGGGTAAATCTTTGAGGGGAAGCAGATTCTGTAGGGTAATAATTCTTACCTAGATGCTTTTGGAAGTATCTGATCTTGGCAAAATGGTATGCACAAGGATCAACCACCGGTAGTCCCCAGGGACATATCTGCCCACAATTGATGTTGCTTGCCCTTTGATTGCCATCCCAGAGACAAGAAGGTGGGAGGAGCAGGTGGGGTGTTACAATAGGTCTGCTCACTCTGTGTAGCCTCCAGACAAAAACCTGCACAAAATCCATTCCTTTTCATGCTCTCTGATGCCCCCATTTATGCTGCACAGAGTCCAGGCCAATTCCAGACACTTAATTATGAGACAATTGAAGGTGTCTCTTTCTCTCTCCCTCTTTTGCCTCGTCTCTCTTCTTTCCTGCCATTTTTGTGCCGAGAAACTTGGGGAGAAATTCTGCCTGGATTTTGATGGAGAAGAGACTGGTCAATAAATCTTTTGGCCTGTGAAGACGTGATCAGAATAATCTCGCCGCCCAGACGAGAAACTGAAGCCAATCTAAACTTCACTGGAAACAATTCAGCCAACCCTGAAGACTGCCCATGAAATGACCGGAGCCTGTTTGGGCAAAAGTCATTCAAGGGTCTTTGCTTGAACCCTGCTGCTGGGAAGATGGGCGCTGGAGGAGATGCCGCTCCCCTGATGTGCCACTGATGACTGAGAGGGAGCTGATTCTACCAGGGTAGCCATGTTAGTCTGTCATAGCAAAACAAAACAAATCCAGTGGTGCCTTAAAAGATGAACTACATACAAAGCAGTACTTTTGTGAGTCAGAGCTCACTTTTTCAGATAACAGCGGGGAAAAAAGAAAATGGGTTTCCTCATTTTTTAAAGGGAAGGAGGAGGAGAAGTTGAGCAGAGGCCTAGTGTAACCTAGTGGTGCATTGGCCTCTCCTTCCTGTATTACCTCAGGTGCTTTGACCGAGGAACGGGCGTGTGTTCACTTGGAATCTTCCTGTCTCCCTTTGTATTTCATGTTCCCCACCTTTACATACTATATATGCCAGCTCAACTAATGGTAAAGAAACTCCCTTCACCTTGAAATGCTTCTCTGGGACTCTAGGTAAATTTGCATGTCAAACTATTGTGGTGTTGGCCATGTGCAAAAGGATTTGGGTTAGCCTGGGCCTTGCAGTCTTTTCTGGGTTTATTGTACAAGGACAGATTTAGAGCAGGTTATCTTCATTGTTTTTTTTACACTGGTCCTACTTTTGTGCCCGTAGGGAAGGTGGCATAGTGTAGCCTGATCTCATTGGATCTCAAAAGCTAAGCAGGGATGGCTCTAGTTAGTACTTGCGTGGGAGACCACCAAGGAGGTCTAGGGTTGCTATGCAGGGGCAAGCAATGGCAAGCCACCTCTGTTCATCTCTTGCTTTGAAAACCCAACCAGGGTTTGTTGTAAGTCAGCTGCAGCTTGACAACACACACACGCCTTTAACAGCAATCAGACACCTTGACACTAAACACATTTTTCTGGTAATAAATGGCTGGAAAAGAGAGGGCTTAATTTCTGCATGTATTTGGCTAGTATTAAAACCAATGTGTTGTAGCAGTGAGAGTGTCTGACTAGGATCTGGAAGACCCAAGTTTGAATCTCCACTCTTCCCTGGAAGTTAGTTGGGTGACCTTTGGCCAGTTGCACACTCTCAGCCTAAACCACTTCACAGGGTGGTGGTTAAGATAAAATGGAAGAGAGGAGAACAATGGAAGCTGCTTTGGGTCTCCAGTGGGGAAGAAGGTATACATGAAGTAAAGAAGGCATAGAAAGGGGGATATTAAAAGAGGGAGAAGGGCTATCACTGCTGTCTCTTTAAAGAGGGTGAATGAAAAGGATCCTGGGACTGTAGTCAATCACCAGTTGACTATGAGTCAGCAGTGTGATGCAGCTGCATAAACGGCTGATGTGATTTGAGGTTGTGTTAACAGAAACATTGTACCCAAGTCATGGGACACAATATTCTGTGCTAGTGAGACCACATCTAGAGTCCTGTGTCCTGTTCTGGACTCCACAGTTTAAGAGGCCAAGACTACTACTCTGCAGCTTCTGAGGATATGGCTGGATATTGCTGGACCATCACTGGACTATCACTGGTCTTGTCAGACCTTGGAAGCTAAGCCTGGTTGGCCCTGGTTAGTATGTAGATGGGATACCACCAAGTCCAAAGTTAGAGGCAGGAAATGGTAAAGCATTCTCTGAACTTCTCTTGCCTTGAAAACCACCTCCTTTCCTCTCCAGTCTTGAAAACCCTACTGGATCACCATAAGTCAGCTGTGACTTGATGGCCATTTTAAATGGTCTTAAGTGGAGCCTGTTCTAGTTTGAAGGATTTTACTTCGGGACCCACAGGTCAACTTCAGCTTGCGTTTGCAGCACAAGAGCCCTTTGAGCTGCAAACACCATTCCTGGACCTGAGCTCTTTGGCCCTTGTGCCTCCCCTCCCTCCAGCTCCGGAGCGGAGAGGTGGTGACCCTCTCAGAGCCCGATCTACCACCGGGAACAATTCGCAGCTTTCGGGTAGCCTTTAATCAGCACCTTGGACAGCGCCCAAGTGGCAGCCAGTTACAGTCATTGAACCGCACTTAATGGCTGGTGAAGAGTCTGGAAGAGTCATTATATGAGAATCAGAGCAGGTGAGTGGGATGTCAATAGGGTGCCTGCTAATTGTTTCTCTTGACTGGAGGTGAGTGCCAGGGGGTGGGAGGGGGCTCTTGCAGAGAGATTTGACCAGCCACTTCTTGTCACTCACTTCCCTGCTGGTGGATGGGGATCTCAAAGCAGATTCCCTCCAGCCATGCCCTCCACTTCTTGGATGGCAACACATGGCCAGCCCGCCACCTCTTAGGATGTACCTGGTGCTGAGTGGCCCTACTTAGGTGCAAGTCTGGTGATCTGTGTTGACTCTTTCAAAACTACAATGTGAGGGAGAAGGCTTGCCTAGCCCTTTGTTTAGATTTTTCTGTGTTCTTGGGCGCTGTGCAGTACATGGGCAGGCAACCTCCCGGGCATGCAGGCCAAATGGCATCCAGTTAGGAGCAGATAAATGGCATGGCTTGGTTTCTGAGGGTGCAACGTACAGGGAGGGAGGGGGCAAGAGACTGAAAGGTGTGTCAAATGAATAGGCTGCTACCAATCCTAGGGGTGAAGTGAGGTAAGGAAAGAGACCCTTTTTCTGACCAGGCAAACTGCATGGTTGCCTGCTCTGAGCAAGAGACAGAAAAGACCCACCCCTGCAAAAATGAGCTTCACAAAACAACCTTTCAGTTAAGGTGTGTGCAATGGCAAGAAAGGGTGCATGGGTAGGTTCTTTAGGTCACCTTTGTGTGATTAAAATCATCATGCCAAAAGAATCCTGCAGTGGCTAGTAAGGGGGAGGCACTGCCCTTCCCAGAGATGGCAGTCAGTAGCCTGAGAGATTTCTGGTGGTTGGTAGGCGAGGAGTGGATGTGTGGCTGTATCTATAATGGTGCCACCATCTTTGGATACTTATGGCGGTGAGGTTCTTGGATCTCTCTTCTGTTTTTCTTCACAACAATTCTGTGAGGTAGGTTAGGTTGAGAGGGAGAGTCATTCAGTGAATTTCATGACTAAGAGGAGATTTGATTCCAGGTCAAACATGCAACCTCCCCCCGCCCCGCCCTCAGTAGTACAGGTAGGCTTTATCACCTGATATTTTAAATATATAGACTAGAACCCAGGCTCAGGGAAATGGCTCTTGGAAGCATGAATTCTCACTAATTTGCTGTCTTATTATGTGAGAGGGGAAAAAAATATCAGCCACTTACTGGTAGGATTGCCAACTCTGGGTGGGGAAATTCCTGGAGATTTGGGAGGTGGAGCCTGGAGAGGGGGGCTTGTGGAGAGGAGGTACATTAGCAGGGATGTAATGCCCTAGAGTCCACTCTGCAAAGCAGCTATTTTCTCCAAGGCAGTTGATCTTGGTAGTCTGGAGATCAGTTCTAATTCTGGGGGATCTCCGGGCCCCACCTGGAAGTTGAGGTAGGTTTTGTACTTTCCCACCTGGAAATTGGCAACCCTTCTTATTGGGAAGGGGTTTCTTTGCATCAGGCAGCTTTGCTAGGGGGCGGATGGGAAAACTGGGGAGGCTAGATTGAGCCTCTGGGGTATTAGCTGCCTATCCTTTCTCTAAAAACCCCTTTCTCTTTTTGTGTTGCCCTTCTGGGTTGCCTGGTAAGGCCTTCTGCCATGTTCTGCCCCTGAAAGTAATCAGGTGGGCTTAAGACCTTTCTCATCTCCTGCTGGCAGTCTGTCACTTGGCCCTGGAATAAACTATCCTTCAACGAGGAAGGTGAAGGTGATCTCTGGTGAGCTAATCTGGAATGAACCTGTGTTAAAAATTTGTTTAGCCTAATGAAAACATCAGATCAAAATCCCCATGCCTTGTGTTGACTAAGGCCAAAGCACAGGTGACATTTGGGATCTCTGCTGAGAATTTGGTTGCAACAGCCAGGCGCTGCTGGGGTGTGGGGCATGGATTGGAGCCCTGCTATTTGGGAAAAGGGGGGCCAGTTCTTCACTTTTGCTCCATTTCCTTGATTGAAAATCTACACACATACCCTGCTGCCCTGGTTTACTTTTTAGCTTTGGTAGGGTGAAAAAGGCAGTTGTCTACATTGTACTGCTGGAAACAGATCTCTCTGCCAGTGGCTTAAAAACAGCCTGGGGATGGAATTAGTAATGGCAGAATTGTGCAATAGTGCAGGGGCTCTATTCTACTCCCCCCCCCTTCCTGGAGCTGCTTTTGCATGTTTAGAGAATGCCCAGCATCATAGAATCATAGAGTTGGAAGGTACCTCCAGGGTCATCTAGTCCAACCCCTGCACAATGTAGGAAATTCACTACCTCCCCTCCCACACCCCCATTGACCCCTACTGCATGTCCAGAAGATGGCAAAACACTGTCAGGATCCTTAGCCAAACTAGCCTGGGGAAAATTGCTTCCTGATCTGAAAGTGGTGATTGGCATTATCCTGGGCATGTAAGAAGGAGCCACGAGAACTAAGCACTGATGTAACCCTTCTTGCCTTCCCTCTTATGATCTGCCTGGGTTCACAGAATCAGCATTGCTGTCAGATGGCCATCTAGCCTCTGCTTAAAAACCTCCAAAGAAGAAGAGCTCACCACCTCCCGAGGAAGCCTATTGCACTGAGGGACTGCTCTGTCAGGAAGTTCTCCCTAACGTTTAGCTTTGTCCCATGGCTTCCATGGTCCAGGACTTGAGCTTCAGAGTCTGGAGCTGGAACCTGGCATAGTGAGTCCAGGCCTTAGGAACAGGGATGTGTGTATGTGTGTGCATGCATAACACTGACCCCTATGATTGGTAGAGGGGAGGAAGCCTCTGGATGGCAGGGGATGGTGGCATCTGACATCAGACTCCCTTCTGCCTCCAGGTTCACCAGCTCAAGTGCTTGGCTAAAGAAACTAAAAGGTGGAGACTGCACCCTCCAAGCTGAGCTATGAGTCCAACCATCCCATACTCCCCAGCCCTAAACCAGGGAAACTGGAATTTGGATGCCTCTTATCATTCACACTATGAATGCAAATCCACCAAGAACATTACTGGCTCACTTTGCAGGGTGTATGTTCCCCAAGACACTGCCAGGATACTCTGCCTATGCTCAGAAACTCGAGTGGTTCAGATACTTAGCCTGGGCCCTGGTATTCAAAAGTGGTGAAGTGCCTGAGCCGCTGCTCAGTCCAAGAGCCTAGCTAGACAGAATGTTGGCTGTTCTGTGTGCTGAAAATGGAACTGCCCCGATCATATGGAAAGAAGGAGCTGGTGTGTGTGTGTGTGTGTGTGTGTGTGTGCCTGATCTGAACACCAAAAAAGGCGACAGAATGAACAGTGCACCCCTCCACCCCTGGGAACGATCACTTTCTCCCCTGCCACTTCCTACTGAATCATTTTCGCCCCGCCGAGGTCACTGCCAATCTGGGAGCTTGACCACGAGAAAAGCATTCTGGGAAAAGAGATACTGCTGGGGCAGGGTGGACATCTGCCCCTTCTCTTCCTCCCTGATTGGGGCAGCTCCATGTGAAGCTGTGCTTTGCTGGGAGCAGAACGAGAGAGGAGAGCCCCCCCCTTTCCTCTGCATTCAGCAAATGGCAGTCCTGTCTCATCATGAAAATGTGAAACAAATCCTTCACGAGCAGAAGGCGGCCCCAGCTTCCCTTCCTCCCTTGAAAATGTAAATGTCAAAATCATTATCCCGCAGCAGAGGACATCCATAACTGCTTGAGAGGGAGGTGGCTGTGGGGAGGGAGACAGAGTGGCATATCCTGCTGAGAGGCTAACTTGAGAGAGGAGGAAGAGAGATGCTCTATCAGTGCTTTTCTGGGATCTTGCCTGGCCTGGAATATAGAGCTTGGCTCACTTGCTGGAGCTTTCTAACTGTATGAGAAAGCACGTTGTTGGAGCACACTCTCTTGCCTAGCATTCTTTTCCCAAATGGTGCTAGCCAAATATTCTTATGAGCTTCCTTGTGCTGAGTGAGGAGGGCTCAGGCTGAGCTGTGGCTCAGTGGTAGAACATCTGCTTGGCATGCAGGAGGTCCCAGTTTCAATTCCCAGTTTCTCCAGTTTAAGGACCAGGCAGTAGGTGATGGGAAAGACCTCCACCTGAGACCTTGGAGAGCTGCTGCCAGTCTGAGCAGATAATACTGATCTTGATGGACCAAGGGTCTGATTCAGTATAATGCAGCTCCATGTGCATTCATGTGCATGTGAGGATGTTTGCCCACCTACATCTGGCAGAAGACCTCCAGACAAAAGTCTTTTCTAGTTGGATAACCCTCAATCTTTTACAGTGGAAATTCCAGGGATCAAACCTGGGACCTTCTGTGTGCAAAGCACATACACTACCTGTGAGCTATCTCCTGGGAAGCTTCAAGGGCAGCATAACAATCATAACCATCTCTGTGGGTTTACCCCATGCATGCTTTGGGACAATGAAACAACTCTAGAGCAAGGTGAACCACCTCTGCAGGGGCTGCAGCAACAACAGCTATATGAGCACAAAGGCCACTTAGCTTCACCCTGGCTGTCAATGAACCTCCAGGGCAGCGACCCACCCTGTGAGTTAAAGGACCAGTCCTTCCCATTTAATCCTACCACTTGGTCATCAGAGGTATATTGCCTGTGAAATTGAAGGCGTGTGTAGTTCCTGTGGGCAACGATCGATCTCTCTTCCATGACTTTGTTCAATCTAGAGAATCTGTTCTGCCAGCGCCTTCGAGCTTCTTTACACAATCTTAAAATAACCCCATAACTCATGTCAGTATCTTTTTTGTGATGTAGTCAAGGGTGCTGGTGGTGGTGGTGGGGTCAGACAGGCAGGGAATCCACCTACCTCACTTCCCTCCATTTCCAGAGACTTTTGACGGACCCCCTGTTTCACCCAGGATTTGGTGATCATTCTAGTAAAGCAGGATCATTATCTTTGGTGGCTGTCGGGTCACCAGCCTCCAGGTGGGACCTGGAGATCCTCCAGAATTACAGCTGATCTCCAGATTACCAAGATCAGTATGCCATTATACCTGCTGAGGTCCCTTTGCCTCACTAAATCCTGTCCACCTCTGGATCCTTCCCCAAATCTCCAGATATTTCTCAACCTAGAGTTGGCAATTCTAGGGTGGCTGAGACTGACATGTTGATATGGAAAGTTGATTTGAGAATGACACATGGCCATCTAAAAGGGCCTGGCTGTTTGAAGAGAGTTATCTTGAGAACAGCCACCCAATTTAGTGTGAATAAGCCTGCTTTCCTGATATTGTGGCACACCAAGGGTAGATTGCACAGGCAATCAAGAGGGGGCGGAGGGTCCCTTTGAGGAGGCCCCCCCTGTATGTCTCCCTGTGACATACAATTTAGGACCAAGGGAGTGTCTGCCACACACATTTTGAAAAGCTTCGAACCTGCTGAAAAGAAGGGCACTCTTGGAAGTTGTGCCTAAGTCATGAAACTCTGGCACCCTGAATACTCATGTTGTTGAACATGTCTTGGAAACACTATAAGAGCTCCTTGATGAGGCTGTTCTTTGAGGCTCAAGGCCAGTATTGTGTAGTGGTTAGAGTGCTGGACTAGGATCTGAGAGAACCAGGTTTGAATCCTACTATGCCATGGAAGCTCAATGCGTGACTTTGGGCAAGTCACACGCTCTCAGCCTAACCTACCTCCCAGGGTTGTTGTCAGGATAAAATGTAGGAGAGGAGAATGATGTAAGCCACATTGGGTCTCCACTGGGGGAAAAGGTGGGGTATAAATAACAGGGCTTTTTTTCAGGGGGAACGTGAGGGAATGGAGTTCCGGAACCTCTTGAAAATGGTCACATGGCTGGTGGCCCCGCCCCCTGATCTCCAGACAGAGGGGAGTTTAGATTGCCCTCCGTGCCACTGGCTGGAGATCAGGGGGCGGGGCCACCAGCCATGTGACCATTTTCTCTGAGGGCAATCTCTGAGTTCTACCACCTCTTTTCCCAGAAAAAAAGCCCTGATAAATAAAGTAAATAAGGAACTTGGCTTCCTGTTACACTAATTGTACCTAAAGCAGAAGCCAGTTTCTGATTTTGATGCTCCCACTAGAGCTAGCAGACAAGCTTGAAGGGATCATAAGGAGAAGCCGCACCCACCTTTGTTGCGCTCTGCTTAGCTACTGAAAGGGAGACAAGCTAAGCAGAGGCAGAAAGGCAGGCAACCAAGGAATGAGAGTTTGCATACAACCCCCTGCAGCTATCTCTGCCTGTCTCCAGGGGCGCTTCGGGACTCCTCAACAGTCAGAGGCTGAAGGACACGGGACCTCTTTTCACGTGACGAAGGCAAACATGTCGCTAGCTCCTAAACAGGTGAAATTGATGGGGAGGAATCCTGAGGATAGTTTTTGTTTGAGTAAAGATTGTTATCTTTTTCTATTTTCTCCTGTTTTGCTACCAGCGGTGAGACTTTGCAATGGGGAGGCTATGAATAAATAGAAATGTCATGGATCCCCATTTAGGAACTTTGAAAACTAGTTCTTTGCTGGAGTTGGGGAAAAAGTTGCATTTTGTACTTTCACCGAACTGCAGTTCCAAGGATTCTTTGTGGGAAGCCATGACGGTTAAACTAGATTACGTTGGGCTTTCTTTTTTAGAGCAGAAGTGCCCTGAAATACTGAATGGAATCAAATTTTGAAAATCAAATGAGATTTCAAAAGAGTAAGCCTGTCATGCTGTCTGAAGTAGGGTGTGCTTGGCTACTGTGCTGTATATGTACAAAATTTAACCGGGCTGCTTATCTCTTGCAAAGTCTTTCTGGCAGATGAGCTCTTGTAATAACTGACTGGATGCAGCTCAGCTCTTGCAGTGCTCATCTTGCAAGCTTGAGCTGCTTTTCTGATTGTTTCAGAAATCCACAGTGAGGGGATAAGTGTTTCATAACAATTCAAATGAAATAACCATGAAACCAATAATAAGGCACCACTTATATTGGGGTGGTAGCAGAACATTGATAACAGTAATCTGATAACCCAAGAGGTCAAACTAGCCGGTCTGCCAAACACTGGCAGAGTATTATTGCATGCTTTGGGGATGCTGTCTTGAACCTGGAAGCTCACTGCCGCTTTCTTAGAAGTGTGGCATTTATGAAACAAGTTTCCTCCCTCTGCTCTTTTTAAATTAGTGGGAAGTAATTGAGAGCAAGCAAAATAAACCCTCCGGATGTTATAAATTAAGAACGCAAGTGCTTCCCATCTCCCAACATAATGTTAAATAAAAGCAAACCCTCCCTCAACCCCATACCAGCCTTCCGAACACGTTGCCAAGAGATTTCAGCAGGAGCAGCACTTTATAGTCCAAAACCCCATATAACGTACTCCAAATTACCTAGCGCTCATTTAAAACAATTACGCTTTTTATCTTTGGATATTAAAAAAAAAAAGATTGTTCGTTGTAGTTTTTTAAAAGTGCATAGGCTTAGAAAAACCCTCAATTTAATTTTTATAACTGGCAGGTGGGGGGAGTGCGAGTGTTGTTGCATGGCAGGGAATGTTGATGCCTTCCCATAAGTCCTGGCAAACTTCAGTAGTATGTGAGCTGGGCCAGGGAATTGGACCAAAAGGAGAACCGGGCAGAACTCATTCAATTGATCTATGATGTACATCGATTCGTAATTTTTTCAACAGCCATCTCACCAGTTTTAACTCCTCATCCCCACCATTGCAGCTGGGTTTTTTAAAAGGCAGAATGGTTCATCTATAGAGCTTAGGGCAGAGATAAGATTCAAACAGGGGAAGTTTTCTGGTTCCGAGCACATCTCCTGTTCTAGCCTGAAATCCCCCTCCCAATTCAACCCTCTGTGGTTAGCATTATGACCCCCCCTGATTGTGACAGGGGTGGGTTGTTGCTGAGAATGAGTGGCTCCTTTTTGCATGAATGGCAGAGAGAAGGTTCAAGCCTAGGATTTTCTGATCCAGATTGGGTTTTTTTAATGTATTTTTTAATTTTATATACATTACGAATACAAAGAAGCTATAAGATACAATATTGTGAATCATGTTATAATATTAACATCGACTAAGGGGAAAAATTATTTATAAATATGAATCTAAAGCTTACATTAACACTAGTATAATCTACAAGATAAGAGACGGTGCAACAAGATCGTAATGTCTAACAGCAGATGAAACAACGGTGATTACAGTGCAACAATTTCTTTTAGTTTAAAGATACATAAGAAAGGCGCTTGGGGGGATGAAGATCGAGTGTTAAATATTCAAAAAACGGATACCATTTAGGGAAAAAAACCCCAGTTTCTTTTGGGTAGTGTTGTGATTGATACAAGCTGTCATAGATTTTCTCTTGAACCTAGTGATCCCATACTTTCAGCATTCAGTTTTCAATTGTGGAGATTTTTGACGATTTCCATTTGGTAGCTATTAATGATTTAGCTGTCATCAAAAAACCTCGAATTAAGTCTTTCCTGATGCTGATCCATATTCTTAGCTATTAAACAGTTTACCCGTGCAAGCTTGCAACCCAGGTGGCCATTTCTGCATGCCGAGCAGTTGCTCTACCGCTGAGCCATGGCTCCGGCCCCTCCCGAAGGAAGTGCCTTGCTTAGGACAACAAAGCTTGGGGCCTTGAACCAGCCCTGGGTTCCAACTCTTACTTGCAGGGTGCTTGGCTTGGAGAATGCGCAGTCCAGGTCAGAGTTCTGGGAGGGCTCCCATTGGCCCTGGTGGATGGGCTTCTAGGTTCCAAGCCCTCCAAGCCAGAGAATTGCCCATCCTCAGCCAGCTCCTGTCCGACCGGTTGCCGTTTTTTTAATCTTGAGTAATTGGATTTACAGGGAGTGCTGTATCCAATTACGGAATCCTAATTAAAGGACCAAAGTTACAAGTGTGATGTGTCTTGCTTTCAGCAATTATGATTAATTTTGCCAGAATACACACGCAGACGTTGATTATGGGATCTGCGGGCAAACAGGAGCTGAATGCTGATAATTGAGCCATCAGCAGGGGGAAAGAAAACATTTCGGCACTCGAGGGATGCTGGCATTTCCTCTAGGTCTGAGTTTGCTGGGAAAATTTTGCAGCCCTTGCTTTTAAGATGGATGCGTGCAAGAGATGGCACGATGGCAGAGCCCAAGTTTCTGCCCGCTTGAAACATCACGTCTTCGTTTTTTGTGGCAATGACAAAAAGGCGCACAACGGTTTCCTGCACTCAGGAGGAGGGGAGAGAGGGAAGAGAAATTGAAACTCAATGCAGTGGGAATCTCAGGTTTCTAGGTTGCTAACCTCCAGTTGGAGCCTGGAGATCTCCTGGAATTCCAACTACATACAGTTCATACTCCAAAGCAGCCATTTTCTCCAGGGGAACCGATCTCTGTCACCTGGGGATCAGTTATAATTCCGGGAGAGCTCCAGGCCCTACCTGGAGGTTATCCGAACAATAGCACTTGCGGCTATAAATAACACACAATTATTGTAAGTCTATCAAAATTTTTAAAGTGCTCAGTGCCAAAGTGTGCCTTGCACAATAATGTACAAGAAATACAATGTTGAATAACAAAACATAATATCAACGTCAACAACGTCCCTTTGAGGTAGTCCCTGAGAGCTCTATAAGTCCTTCAATAGCGTGCATTCTTGCTTGAAGAGCTCAAGACTTTCCTTATCCAAAGCAGGTACAGATGAACAAGGGAACCCGATGTGCAATGAGGAGGTTCCCAAGTAGCAAACTGCAGGTACGTACGGCGTAGTAGCCAAAAGGAAACTGACTAATGATCTTCTGTTCTTCTCAATATAGGTGGAGGTCAAGAAGAAAAAAGGGGGGGGGAGACCCCAACGGGCTTCCCCTGGCCCTATAAGCTGCCGGCTTGATCGTTCAGCTTGTTTCACAACACGTCCACTTCATCAGGGGCCGCTCTTGTACCACCAAAACAGTCATAAAGTTCTAAAAACAGAATAATAATGCCAATTATAAATTACAAACATTATTATGAATAAGTTTGCTATCAAAGACTCCATCTTTATGCCATCTTAATCGCTTACCCATAATGGGACCAAATATATTCATGTGCAAGAATTCAACGCACTATGGAGATGGTCTTGGGGGATCCTCCCCCCAACCCCAATAAATACTAATGTGCAACTGCAAACAGAAATGCTTAAAGGTACATTGCTCCTCCGACCAACAGTTACAGCCAACATTTTGACACTGGAAACACAGTGAGGCATGCTAGCAGGGATAAATATTCTTAATTGCTATTGTTATAAGAACATAAGACCTCCGCTGCATCTGACTAGTGGCCCATCAGGTCCAACATCCTGGTTTGCCCAGCAGCCAACCAGTTGCCCTGGCGGCCCAATAATGGGACACAGCGGTCAAAGTCTTCTTCTCCCGGTGTTGCATTTTAGCAGTGGGAATGAGATTCAGAGGCTGGCTGCCTCTGAACATGGTCATTGTGGCTGGTTGTCACTGATGGATCTATCCTCCCCCCTTCCTTCTGTTCTGCCTTATAATACATTTCCAAAGCAATTCACAAAGAAGACAAAAATAAACCAGATAAGTCCATTCAATTAAAATCCAACCACTAATCAACTGACAGTAGAAAACCAGCAGTGGAGGATCAGATTTCCAATTTACTTCCCCAGGGCCAGGCCTCCAAAGTCCTGTTGGAACAAGCATGTTTTCATTTGCCTCCAGAAGGAGGCAAAGTCTCTTGGTTGTGAGTATGCCATTGCAACCCAGGGCAGCTACTGAGCAGCTACCTGGGGCAGGCACAGGTGCCAGAGGCTGGCAAGCACCAGCACTTGGGTAGAGCCTCATTGGCCAATCCAAGTCTGACGTCTGCTGCAAACTTCAAACTTGACCCTGGGGAAACAAAAGGTAAGTCTTAATGGAGCAATGTGACCCTGATTCCAAATTGCTCCCACCACTCTCAATGTTGCATGCCGCTGCATACTGTAGGAGAAAGCAAGCCAGCGAAACCTTCTTTGCCTGACATCTCCTTCTCTGTGTATGTGTGTGAGTACATTGTCAGTTCTCATCTAATACTATTTCTGTCCCCCTCCCCAAAGCTGGTGGGTAGGATCACAATATTTGAAACAATAATGTTTTCAAAAGAGCACCCTCCCTCTGCCGCCACCCCCCAACTGCATCTTGCCCAAGAATGAGATCTGAAGGCAGTGTGATCTCTGTAGAAGAACTGCAACTGAACTGGGTTACCCGGGGATTTCTGTGCAGGAGGAAGAAAGGACTGCGTGCGCACAAGCCGCCTCGATGAATTTGTTTAGAGGAGTGGAAGGGGATGGCACAGGAGATTGTTCGCCAACGTCTCAATAATGGATTTGAAAATATAAAGAGGGGAGGAGAAAGAATGCCCTGCATTTTTTCTTTTTTTCCCCTCCCCCCCCTTCCAAAGAGACAATTTGATGGAAACAAAGGAGCAGAGAGAGCTCTCGGAAGCAGGCAGGTAATTATAGGCCTTGCCGGGTCTGATTTGGGTAAGCGTGCCTTCATCAAAGAAAGGAAACATTAGGGGGAAGAAAAAGGCATCTTTTGTTCTTCGGAGAACGTCAAGATCTGGCAGAAGAGACTGCAGGGACCAAACAAAAAAAAAAAACAAAGTGAAATTGAAGTTTCCAAAAGGAGCACAAAATTAACAAAACAGAAAGCAAGAAATGAGAGCATGCATCAAGATGGGCCATGGGTAACCGAGACAGAACGTGTAAGTCCAGAGCACCAAACTCTGATGAAGAGGCTGTTGGAAGGCCTGTGATGGGGAAAGGGTGGAGATGGAGAAGACAGACATGCCCATCCTCAGAAGAGGGATGCTGTGTCTCAGTGGGGCAACTTTTTTGCAATGACACTTGGTTCTATTTCTCTACCCTTGTATATCTTTACCTTGCTCCTCCAGCTTGGCCACCAGGAGGTCTAAAAAATGGCCTCATCAATTCTCCCTTGCTGTCCTTTAGGCCTGCTCAGAACATGACACGGCATGCTTCCACCTCTCTATCCACCTTCAGACCCCAGCTCAAAACTCATTGTTTCTTAAAACAGAAATGGAGTCTTGCAGTACCTTCAAGACTAACAAAATTTATTCTGGCAGAATCTTTTGTGGGTCAAGGCTTGCTTCCTCAGGTGCACGGGAGTTTTCATCCATTAGGAAGAAGTATTTATATTTAGAACTGCAGAAAACAAAGGGAGCGGCAAGGGGGATGTTACAGAGAGAGGACAGTTTAAAATAATATCCAGTCAAAACTTGGGAGTCTCTCTACAGAAGATATCTTACACGAGGACGCTCAAGTGTAGAGAGATGCACTGTTAGCTGGGAAGCTTGGTTTAAAAAGGCAGAGGCGAAGGCTCTGTCAATTTCCCCTCTCTACAGAGCTGGCAAAGATAGCTGCTCAGAGGGTTTGTTAATTTCTTCTTTGCGGTGAAATTGACAGAGCCTTCTAGGGGATGAGGAAATTAACAAACCCTCTGAGCAACCATCTTTGCCAGCTCTGTAGAGAGGGGAAATTGA
Organism: Eublepharis macularius; assembly: GCF_028583425.1. NCBI lineage: Eukaryota > Metazoa > Chordata > Lepidosauria > Squamata > Eublepharidae > Eublepharis > Eublepharis macularius. The sequence goes on along the minus strand of NC_072804.1, from coordinate 36,762,702 downwards.
CAGGCCCTCTTTTTAAGCAAAAAAATTCTGCTGTTGATCCTGAAACCGAGCAAAGCCAAAGCCCTTATAACTGTTCTTATGGCCTTTGTATTCTGCTCATGGGTCAAGTCCTAGGCGTATGCTCTCTCGTCTGGGCTTCCTGTCAAGTTCACAGGCTCCTCTCTAGAGACAATTGTCTACTAGCTAAGCTGTGGGACTCACAAACACACCACCACCACCACCACCATAATGCTCGGGCAGCCTTCACTTGTACTGGCCAACCTTTCCAGAACCTGCTTCCCCAAGGGACTCTCTTTTCTTAGCCTGGGAAACACATGCTGTGTTGGATAACTGACATCTCTCCAGGAAGTCTGACACCATGGAGGAATGGCAGATGTTCTTTGACTCACATGAATTGAATCTTAAATAGGTACTCTCTTGATTCAAGAAACGGGCAGAAAGAATCGAAGGCTTCTCTATACACTTACACATTTATTTTATATATATTTCATTTATACTGTCTTTCTCCCCAGTGGGGGGACCTGAAGAGGCTTACGTTGTTCTCCTCTCCTCCATGTTATCCTCTGAACAACCCTGTGAGGCAGGCTAAGCTGTGAGTGTGTGACTGACCCGATATCACCTGGGAAGCATCCATGGGAGAGTGCAGATTTGAACCTGGATCTCTCAGATCCTATTGTGACACTCTAACCACTACACCACACTGACTGCAATAGCGAACCATGAGCTTTCTGTCTCAGTTTTCAAAATTTCCTAGAACAAGTGCTTCATGGAGAAGGGACTTGGATTTTTAGCCATCTTTTTATTGATTTCAGATGATGTATAATGTGGAAGCTCAAAAAGCAATTCATTCTTATTAAATCCAGGAAGTGGTTTGAGTATAAGGGTAGGTGTGGGGGAGAGCCATGAAGCACATTGGAAAATCTGGGACCAGTGGCTCTCAGCCTAACCCACCTCACAGGATTCTTGAGAGGATAAAATGGAGGAGATCCATGAATGCCACCCTGAGATCTTTGGAGAAATGGCAGGATAAAAAGGCAAGAGGTGGATTCTGTTTCAGTTCACTTTTGAGTTTTAGTTGGGAAATGAACATCCAAACAGATGTTGCAAAAAGGGGTAATTTTGCAGCAGCGGAAACAAATGCAATCCAGTTTTTCTGCAGTTCCAAGTGGTGGATGGGCATGCAGGTTGAGATAACTAAACTCCTTTCAGCTCTGAGCCAGGTGCATGCAGACCTTTTGGTGACATTGCAACCAGGCTCAGCAGATGGAATTATTTCCCAGCAAATCAGGAAATTGCTTTGCCTAAGCCTAAACTCAGAATTCTGACCCCACTAAGCTCCTAGGTGACACAATCAGAAACATGATGAGGTCTGAAAATGTCTAACCCCACTGAAACCCATATCCTGCCCCACTGCTTCTTCTCCCTAACTTGGCAGCAACAGTGGTGGTTGCCACAGGAAGCTCTTGAGGTAAACCTCTCTAAGAGGTCTCTGTTCCTCCCTCCCTCCCTCCTTGAATACTGCAATGTCCACATCGTAGATGCTGGGGACTTTGGGATCATGCAGCTTTAGGTACCCATTGCATGGATGATCTGGCATCTCCAGGAGATCATTTTGAGGAAACATGGCTGGATCCATCATGTAGCTGTACATTTCAAGCTGGATAAATTTATATGTTCTAACTTTGCATTTCCTGCCCTGGGCAAGGGGTTTCGCTAGATGGCTCATGAGACCCCTTCTAGCCCCAGGGCTCTATGGTTAGAGCCAGGTACAAACTCTTTGGTGATGTTGCAGCTTGTATATGTGTATGTTTGTGTTGTCAAATCGCAACCAACTTATGGTGACACCAGCAAGGAGCTTTCAAGGCAACTGAAAAGCAGAGGTGGTTTGCCACTGGCTCTTCTCTGCAGAGTCTTCCTTGGTGGTTAGTCCCCCATCTGAGTACCAACCATGCTTTGTTTCTGGGATCTAATGAGATGGGGCTATACCATGCTGCCTTCCCTTCACAGCTTGTATGTTGAGCTTAGAAAAGCAGATTTCAGAGATCCACACTTGCAGCCTCCGATTGGGACCCCTGACCAATTAGCAAGAGCCTCAGTTAGGAAGCAGAAGATCTTGAGCTTCTGTTAAGCTCCATTAAAAGGTGACAATTTGCTCAGTAAGAAGTCATTCACTTGGCCTCTGTGTTTTTGAACAGGAATATTTTCTAAAACTTAGGTTTCCCCCATCAATAACGAGCATAGTTCTGTGGGGCAACATGTAACTTTATGGACTGGTAGCTTCCATTGACTTACATGACGGTGTTATTGCCACATTTCTTCTGCCAAAGATCTTGCCTCTGGGTATTTCAAGCTGGACTTCTCCTTTTTCCAGAATTTAACTCTCCCTGGGGAGACTGGATGAAATATGCCTTGAAATAGAGTTGCCAGGTCTTTATAGCTGTCCTATTATGTATACCCTCCCGGAAATGACATCATCGTGCCTCCTGCAAAAATTCTCCTGTGCTTTGCATGGGCCGATTCTTGGAGAATCAGCCCCTTTGGGGCCAAAATCAGCCCTAAGCAAAATATGGGAGCACTCCCATGGTCAGCACAATGACATCACTTCAGGAAGTGACGTCGTCCCGTTTGCTAGGAGTGTGTGCGCTGTCCTTGTGCCTGGGGTGCCTGCTGGTGGTGGCAAAATAGTAAAGAGTCGAGTAGCACCTTTAAGACTAACCAACTTTATTGTAGCCTAAGCTTTTGAGAACCACAGCTCTCTTCATCAGATGCATGGAAGGTATGAAGAATAGGTGGTGAGAAGAGGGGGGGAGTAGATGCAAATCAGTTGCAAAAGTCATGAAAGAGGTGGAGTGCACAATATAGGCTGAGTGTGACCCCTCCCCTCCATAGCTGAATCTGAATGGAATACCTGAAAGGCAGTTACTTCTGATAATGAGATAACCATCCAGAGTCTTGATTCAATCCAAGTCTGATTGAGTCAAATTTACATATGAATTCCAATTCAGCAGCTTCCCATTAGATTCTGCTTTTGAAATGTTTCTGTTGAACTATGGTGACCTTTAAGTCCTTGATGGAGTATCCTGGTAGATTAAAGTGTTCTCCTGCTGGTTTCTGGATATTGCCATTTTTGATGTCAGATTTGTATCTTTTTATTCTTTTGTGCAGAGGTTTGCTGTTTTGTCCTATGTACAGAGTAGAGGGGCATTGTTGGCACATAAGGGCATATATCACATTGGAGGATGAGCAGCTATAAGAGCCAAAGATTGTGTAGTTGACGCCATTGGGTCCTGTAATTGTATTTTCTGGGTAGATATGTGGGCAGAGTTGGCATCTGGGTCTGTTGCAGGGTCTGGTCCCTGTGTGGGTGACTCTGTTAGCTGGTTCATGGTTGTTAGTGAGAAGTTGTTTAAGGTTGAGGGGCTGTCTGTACGTAGGCACGGAGAGGTCTTCCACCCAGGGCTTGTGAGAGAGAGGCATTGTTTTCCGGGATGGGCTGTACATCGCTGATGATACGTTGGATAGGTTTGAGCTGGAAACTATAGGTGACAGCTAGTGGTGTTCTCTTGTTGGTTCTTTTTGGTTTGTCCTGGAGCAGGCCATTTCTGGGTACTAGTCTGGCCCTGTCAATTTGTTTCCTCGCCTCATTTGGTGGGTACTTTAGCCTCCCAAATACTCATCACCTATATATCTCTGGCCAGTTTCTTCATACCTTCCATGCATCTGACGAAGAGAATTGTGGTTCTCGAAAGCTTATGCTACAATAAATCTGGTTAGTCTTAAAGGTGCTACTGGACTCTTTACTATTTTGCGACTACAGACTAATATGGCTAACTCCTCTGGATCTATTATGGTGGTGGGTATTTGCCAGGCGGCTTGAAACCTCCTGCACTAATTAACAAAGGAACCGCACCGTAACAGCCTAACTAATACAACTCAAGCCAATATCCAAAATAATTACAACAACCATACAGAGCCAACTTATGAACATGCTCACAATTCAATTTCATCAAGAAATGTTATTAATTCATAAGCATATAGAGTAATAAGTAACAATTTTGGTCTTGTAAATAAATAGTAGTACATACACTTGCAAATTCCAGGTAAAAATCAATAACCGCATACAGATTGCAGGAAAAAGTCCAAAAATACAATAAAGTGACTTCAGTGCTTGTTTTTTAAGGGAGAAAGAAAAGTTCCCATGGTTGGCTCCTTGTTGGACGAAGCTGTGGGAATTCTTCTTTCTCCCTTAAAAAATGAGAGACAAACAGCACTGAAGTCAGTCATGGATAGAGGCCCAACATAAATTCTTGAAAACCTGATATAAGAAGAGAACCATATGCGCTGCTTCCCCCAGAACATGCATGTTCAACTGGCCTTGTGTTGTCTCTGAGATGTAAGAGGGACTTTTCATATCTCTGTGCCTTTTAAAACCAGATCTTGAGGCCACAGCTGGCTCAAGGCAATTTGCTGCCAGAGGCAGAGACCAAAACGACCCCTCCTCCTCCTCCTCCTCCTCGATCCCTGTTCTAGTCTACACAGTATGCTTGTGGCCACAACAAAGGATCCACATTACAGGCATGTTGTATTTACTCCAGAGGCATCTCCATGTTAGTTTGCAGCTGCAAATATAAATAGGGCTCTTGTAAGTCCCAGGAGCTTCTAGCAGAAGCTTCCATGTGTTTGACAAAGCAGGCTGTAGCCCATGAACAAATAAAAATGTGTTAGTTTTTAAGGAGCCACAAGACTCCTGTTAAGTTTCATACCTATATATATAAAAAGGAAAGCGTGTTCAAGAAGACACACCTCAATTCCAGTGTGCAGGCGCGCTGTCACATGCCTCTAGCGGGGATAAGAGGTGAGTCGAGGCTGGCGGCTGCCTGGTTGCTGGGTGGCTGGCAGGCGCAGGCACGTGCCCTGCTGTCTTCTCCCCTCCCCACCCCCCATGGCACCCCTGTGCCCTGCGCCTGCCAGCCACCTGGGAACCCAGCGACTGGCAGGTGTGGGGCACGCACCCCGCTGCTTTTTCCCATCCCCCCCCGCCGCCTGCACCTGCACCCCATGTGTGCCCTGCTGCTTTCTCCTCTCCCCATCCCCACACCCTGTGTCCCCCGGCTCGCATGTGTCCTGCGACTTTCTCCCGTTCCCATCCTACCCCCTTCTGCACTCCGTGCCCAATGCATGCCCCACTGCTCTCTCCCTTCCACAACCTCCGCCATGTCCCTGTGCCCTGCTGCCTTGTCCCCTTCCCACCTCCTGGCACCCCTGTGCTTGCCAGCCACCCAGGAATCCAGTGGCTGGCAGGCGTGGGGTGTGTGCCCCATGGCTTTCTCCCCTCCCCATCCCCTGTGCCCTCTGCCCCATGCATGCCCCACTACTTTCTCCCCTCCCTACCCCCCCTGTGCTCCATGCCCCTCTGCCTTCTCCCCAGCACCCTGCTGCTTTCTCCCCTCACCACCCCTGCCAAGCCTCCATGCCCTGTGCCTGCCAGCCATCCGGTTTCTGCCCAGCAGTGCTCCCTGCCTGCAGCAGCCTGATCCGCTCCAATGGGGCCAGAACAGCCTCCTGCTGGGCGCAGGAGCCCTCCAAAGCGCCTGGTGCCACCTTCCCGGTGACACTCTGCCTGTGGCACCCTGATCCATCCCCAACGGGGTTGGGACGAGCTGCTGCCGGATGCATGCTCCCCACATCGAGGTGATGGGGAGGGGGCAATGCCAGACCCGGCTGCCTTGCCTTTCCCCCAACCAAATCGGGGTACAGCAGAGGCAGCAATGCCTGGCCCGCCTGCCCTGCCCTTTCCCCCCCATAATGGACTTTGTTACTAGTTTACTATAAACTGGTATCTCTGCAAGCGGATCTTTCCCCCTGCGTAATTTCTTAGATGCATGGCTTAGATGCATGGGAAAGTTGTAGGGCAGGAATTTGTTATATAGTCCCATAATGCAACTTATTAATTTTTTAACCCACCTTTCTCCAAAGATCTTAGGGCTTATTAATTTTTTTAATACAAACCCTTCCTCTAAAGAGTTCATGGTAGCTTACGCTGTCTGCCCCTCTGCCATCTTAGCCTCTCAACCATCTTGTGAAGTAGGCTAGGGTGATAGAGAATGACTGGCCCAGTCACCTACTGAGCTTTGTGGCTGAGGGAGGATTTGAACCTGGGTCTGTTGCATCATGGCATGGCCACTGCATTCCTCCTCCGTCCCCCCCCTCTCTCTGCCCCCCTTTCTTTCAAGATTCCATCTTTATTAATTCTCATGCACGATCCATACAACATCTACACAAATTTTGCTAATTCTATTTTCGCTTCCCCCCCTCCATCCTAACATGAACTTACCACCCAATGGTAGCTACTTCTATGAAGGCAGCAACTGTGAGCTGCAGAGTCCAGTGGAGTCCAGCAGCTTTAGTCCAGTCGTGGACTAGGTTCTGGGAGATCCAGGTCTGAAACCCATTTTACCACAGAAGTTTGCTGTGTGACCTTGGGCTGGTCATTCTCTCTCAGCTTAACCTGCCTCACAGGGTTGTTGTTGTCAGGGTAAAACAATGGAGGGAAGAATGATGTTGCAAACCATGGTGGGGAGAAAAGTGGGACATAAATATCTAAATAAATAAATTGTGTGATGGCTGTCAAGTGAACATTGCATCAGCAGTCGTTTGGAGAAGCTGTGTCTGGCAAGCAGCCAGAGGGAATACCTGAATTTCTCTAATTAAGGATGGCTCCTTCCTACTGGCATAAATATAACTTACCTCTCTGCAGCCTAAACCCTGGCATAGAAACAAGGGGTGTGTGTGTGTGTGTGTGTGTGTGTGTGTGTGTGTGTGTGAGAGAGAGAGAGAGAGAGAGAGAGAGAGAGAGAGAGAGTGTAGAGGCAACACTGCTGAATCTCGACGGCGGAAGGAATCCACGATTGATATTTGCTGTTCCACAAAAATTGCCCCTGGCCAAATGGCTGGCGTTGCCAACTACGGATTAGGAAATTCCTGGATATTTGTGGGTGGTGCCTGGGGAGGAGGGAGTTTTGGAGCTTGGCAGGGATCTAATGCCATAGAGTCTGCCTTCCAAAGCTGCCATTTCCTCCAGGAGGGCTTACCTCTGCCATCTGGAGATCAAATATGTGTAGGGATATATTTTCTTAAGACTTAAATTAGCAGAGTTTAGCAGAAATGCGCATTGGATATAATGAGAACACATGCTCCAATGTTTAGCTCTATAAAATAGCTCTGTAAAATAAAAGGATTATTACACATTGGAATAAAATAAGAAATGGCTAACTAGGCTACATCTTTGCTAGCAGAAGACTTAGACAGGCCTTAGACTGAACAAAGAGCAATAAAACTTCACTTTATCTTTCCACTTAATTGCCCCCCCACAATAAACTGCTTTCCCAATAGAGAATCCTAATTCTATTTCATTAAGAATAGAGACTTCCCTTTCTATGGCAGGAATCCTCACTTGAAGCCGAAGTGGTTACATGCAAATAAGTTTACTAACAAAATAACACAACCAGTTTAACTCTTTCATGACTGAACGTAAACACTTGCTAATTCCCAACAATATCATTATGGGAGAACTCCAGGTCCCACTTGGAGGTTGGTAACCTTACAAATGGCACAACCTGGCGGCCTGCTTGATGCCACGTCCTGGCCTTGCCCTGGAATTTTGAATGGGGCTTGCTGGCTGCTTCTGCCATCCTCTTCTTTGTCCCATACTCCTGTACTGTAAACAGGAGTGCAGTGCCCTTCACTGTTGGATTTACATGGCGTATCGGTGGCCCTCTGCATCAAACCAACCTCCCTTTCAAAACTGACAAGATCCCTTCCCCATACTTCTGGGGCAAAGAGCTGTCCTGAAAAGAAAGCTCTGGACCACGCTTTGGTTAAAAGGTCTGCCAAGCTTCCTCTCTTTTTTCAGAAGAAACTGCAGAGAGGCAGTTTTCAGGCTGATTGAAACAGTTCAATAGGGGCAATTTTGATGCTCTGCTCTTAGGCCGGCATGTGAAGAAACACTAGCTTTGACATTGGACAAACTCTTTGCAATTTATTTTTTCAATTGGCTTTCCTCCCCTCCCCCCAAATAAAATAATTGGCTCAGCTATCTTCAGAGAGAACGGTTTCAAGATCTTGCCAGCAACTGGATGCCCGAGTGTTCTACTCAGAGGAGCGGGAGAAAGAGGAAGGCTAAACAGGTCTGAGAGATGAGAGAAAATTAAGGGGGGAGGATGCCTGAAGTGGATGTTCTCCCTTTGAATAATAAGGGCAGATGCTAGAAGTAAGCAAGATCTCCCTTTTGACTTTGACCTTTAACTCTCGCTGGCTAATTAGTCTCCAAAATGACAAAGTCTGACAGGAAATGTTGCCTGCTTGGCCCTTCTCAAACACAGACCTTAGACAAATGCTGAGGCTGGCAGTGCCGATGAAGATGAAGGGAATGACCCTTCGAGGTGCCTTCCTCCCACCCCGCTTTTGACAGACATGGAAATGCATGAAATTCCCTCAGATTATTTTGGTTAATCTAAGGCAGCCATTCCTCTTCCATTTTATGTAAGGGAAGACTGAGAACCTTTGTGTCAGCTGAATGGGATCTGGGTTGGGCTCCTGCCCCTTTCTTGCCTCCCACTAGCCCTGTTCACAAATTACAATAAACACATGTCCAACTGGTATACTGTGTACCAGGGCTCATTTCGAGGGGGAACACACAGGGACGCAGTTCCGGCAGTTCCCCAAAGAGGTCACATGTCAGGTGGCCCCACCCACCTGACTCGCGAGTCGCGGGCATTTTGGGCCCATTTCAGCCTGGATCGTGGCCGAAACGGCCCAGATCGGGCCTCTGACGGGTGGTGGATCACTCTCCCACTTGGCAGCGGCCTGATCCTGACCTTTTTGGGCCCCTTTTCGGCCATTTTCAGCCCCTTTTTGCCATTTTGGGCCCAATTTTGGCCCTGAATGGCCAGGATTGGGTCCAAAACAGCCAGGATAGGTGATGTCAGGGGTGTGTGGCATATGCAAATCAGTTATGCTAATGACACACTTCCGGTGATGGCAAGGGGCATGGCATACGCTAATGAGTTATGCTAATGACTTATGCTAATGAGTTCCTCCAACTCTTTTTCTACGAAATGACCCCTGCTGTGTACACTTGACTTTTCTTAAAATGCGCACTGAGTAATTATCAGTTACAGTGAACGTATATATAGCGGAACATGTGATTGAAACCTCACATTTTCAGATACTGGTCCCTGGTTTCCTTTATAAAGTGAATGCGCTTTGGCTCCGTCATGTACTGTTGTTATGCAATAGGTGCCGTCTTACAAACAGATGTACACATATACAGCCAGGATGTAAGCACATACATTATAACATATGAACAGGGCTTCTGGGATGCATCTTGGATGGAAGTGGCCCCAGAAAGCAAAGGAGAGGCAGACGTTTGGTGGCAGAAAGTGCCATCTAGTTGAAGCCAACAAGGTGACCTCACAGGGCTTTCAAAGCAAGAGACGTACATTGCCACAGCCTAGCGACCCTGGACTTCCTTGCTGGTCCCATCCAGTTACTAATGGAAATCAACCCAGCTTAGCTTTCAAGATCTGATGAGATCAGGCTAGCCAGGGCCATCCAGGCCAGGGCAGATGTTGACCATACCTGATCTTTTTCAGAGACAAGGCTGTGTGGACCAAGTGCTTTAACTCCCCTCATGTTCCATGCAGATCCCATTCTGGCAGCCTCTCTTGCATCCTTATCTGTTGAGATTCCTTAGCTTAGGGACAGCCTAGATGGGGCATTTCCCCTCGGGTCTATTTTGGGGACACCGCTCTGTCTTTCACACATGACTTTGTGGGCATGTGATCATGTCTCTGCTCCCTCTGCCCCCATCACCCGTGACCAGTCCACTTCTGAGTCTTTCTGTCCATAGGTCCTGGCAGAGACTGCTGTCTACAATCTAGCGTCCAAAGTAGGTCAGAAGTAGCTTGGCCTGCCTGGGCTTTATCACAATACGATCGCTCTTTTCTCATTATGCTATTCCCAGGCCATTGAGAGCTCTCACTTTTGAGAATCACTCCAGTGCAAAGCATATATCCAAACATGGCAAAGAAGTGGGTGCATCTTTTTGCGTGCATGAAGAAATAGCTCTTTCATCTCTATTGACTGATGTGGGATAAAATAAGTCTTCAGACCACATCTTTATTTATAATGCCTGTCCTTGGGGTCCTTGATTTGCCCCTTAACTTCAATATACTTTTTTCTTTCCTTGCTTCCCCAAAGCAGTGCTATCTGCATGAAATTGGTCTCCAAATAAGCCGAGGAGGGAATTTGTCGCTATCAGGGTTCTTGGATGGGAGGCATGGCATCTGCCGGCGGAGGAATAAAAGGAAGCAGAAGCAATCATGCCTCTGTCAGCTCTGGCTCACGAAAATGATGTCTTTTTGCAGTATGTGATGGCTTGTTGGGATTGCTAGTGGAACTAGATGAGATTGGGTCAGAGTGAGTTTGCGGAGAGCTGTAATGGACCTGCGGAGGAGAGATGGGACACTAAAGCATGGCCGTTTGCGTTTGTGAGAAAGGCACACTCGTTCCGGAATGCCTGAATCGAAGGGCTGCATTTTGCCTGATGTTTTGAGAAAGGATATGTGAGGACAGGTATGGCTAAGAGGAGCCGTAAGGCTAAGATTCCACCTCAGTCTCTCTAGGTGGCCTTCAGGAGAGAGCTACTCCCTTCCTCAGGGCTGACTGGTTGATCACTGAAGACTGATGAATGAGTGAAAGAGATGCTGAAGCGGAGGCTTTCTCACATGGCCACTGATGGCTTTGCACATGGCTTTGCAGTGCTAGGATCTGAGAGAGCCAGATTTAAAGACCTGCTCAGACAGGGATGCTTGTTGGTTGACCTTGGCCCAGTCACATACTCTCAGCATAGGCTACTTCACAGGGTTGTCATGACGATAAAATGGAGGAGGGGAGAACAGCATAAGCTGCTTTAGGTCCTCATTGGGGACAAAGGCAGGGTATAAATAAAGTTAATTTTAAAAAGCAATAAAAGAAACGGTCAATTTTCCAGTAACCAGGCATGAGGAAATCAAGTGATATACAGGCCTAAGTGTTGCAACTGGTCTTCAGCCTCAGGTTGGCTGTAAGGGAGTAACAATACAGGGTCTGGAAGCAGCTAGGCTCTCCTGATTGGATTCAGCTCCAACTGAGAGCCCCCCCTCACTCCAGGGCCAGCTGGGCCCCTCAGAGGGAAGACTGGATGTTAAAGCTATCCCTCTCTCAGGCCTGAATCCAGTTCACCTGAGAATCTCAGCCCCAAAGAAAATATTGTATTTCATTTGCATTGTCTTTTGTCATTTTGATTCCTGTTAGCTGCTTGTTTTAGCTGGACAGCAGGAGAGAAATTGAACAACAAAAAATATTGTCCTACCTTTGTCAGAAAGATTATTGAGGCAAGAATACTCAGAATATTTTAAGTACTGGCTTGGAGCTCACAGTACATCTCTGCTGAAAGAAGGGATTTCTATCAGCACTATGGGCCTTCTTCCTTCTCTCTGGTGGCAACCCAAAATACCCCCTCAGTGCTTCTTATGGGGGCAGGAGATCAGGATGAGAGGGGAGCTGTAGGTAGGGTGGTCAGCCTCCAATGAGCCCTGGATTTCTTCTGATATTACAACTGATCTCCAGACTACAGAGATCAGTTCCCCCGGAGAAAATGGCAGTTAGAGGGTAGACTCTGTGGAATCACATCCCAAATTACAAGGACCACTGGCTAAAGAATCTTTAATCAATCAATAGTCAATCTTTTAACCAATTAAGTAAATGTAAATGAATGTGGCTCTCCCAACATTTCACAGATCAAAACAGGGACATTCCTGGGTGTGAATAGACAGGGCTATGGGATGTGTCTGGCAGCCCAGCGGTACATGGTCTGGTGGGCAGGAGCCCTTTCCACATGGCTTATTTGCTCTGAGTGGTGCAGCATCGTGGTGCATTTGTGCATATCCTGGGGTTTCCCTGTATTTTCTCCAATCCTTTCCAGACCTGGGGTTGCCAACCTCCAGTTGGGGCTTGTTCTGTAGCACAGGTACAGACCCTGAGAAATCCCAAGCTTAAGCAGAAGCTGTTTTCAATTACTTTAATGGAGGAAATACTAACAGTCTGTGGTTTGAGGACTGGTGCTACCTTCTGGGCCCATGTGGCTAAAGACAGTCCAGCAGAGCTGAGAGTCCCAGTTTGTGAAGAGTTTGTGCTTACACAGGTACTGGCCAGTCAGTACTCTGTAAATATGTCTGTTTCTGCTGGAAAACCAATTTCCCCCAAATTCCGTCCTGCAGAGGATTTGATGTGTGTGGCAGGAATGAAGTGAGTGCACTTCCAGACGTAGCAATTATTCTTTTTTAATGGATAGCTGCATCCATCCTAAAATATCTTCCATACCCAAAATATTTTGTAATATTATTAAGGCTTTTTATTAAGATTAATAAGATGAATAATTTGATAATATTCTAGCAACTCCTGCTGCAAAAGGACACTGTCTCTGCGTTGCTTAGCAACTATTACTATGGGGGGTGAGGAGAAGAAAGAGACGCAGTTCTACGGTCTCTCTGTGGCTACTGCCAACATTATTTATTTATTTATTTAGTCATTAATTTATTGTATTGTCGAAGGCTTTCACGGCCGGAGAACGATGGTTGATGGGGGTTTTCCGGGCTGTATTGCCGTGGTCTTGGCATTGTAGTTCCTGACGTTTCGCCAGCAGCTGTGGCTGGCATCTTCAGAGGTGTAGCACCAAAAGACAGAGATCTCTCAGTGTCACAGTGTGGAAAAGATGTAGGTCATTTGTATCTACTCAGGAGGGGTGGGGTTGAGCTGAGTCATTCTGTAAGAGTTTCCCAGGGTGTGGAATGCTAATGGCGGGAGGCTTCACTGTGTCCTGAGGAGGTTCTTTTGCATATGGATTGGTGCTTGATGTGCTAATCTTCTCTGCAGGGCTATTGTCGGGTGTGGAGTGTTTTGTTGGCCTGGTGTTTTTCAGAACTGGAGCCCATGCTCTGTTCATTCTTAAGGTTTCTTCTTTCCTGTTGAAGTTTTGCTTATGCTTGTGAATTTCAATGGCTTCCCTGTGCAGTCTGACAAAGTAGTTGGAAGTGTTGTCCAGTATTTTGGTGTCCTGGAATAAGATACTGTGCCCTGTTTGAGTTAGGCTATGTTCAGCCACTGCTGATTTTTCAGGCTGTCCAAGTCTGCAGTGTCTTTCCAGACAAGAATAAAAGACAGCATCCAGACAAGAATAAAAGAACATGAAAGACACTGCAGACTTGGACAGCCTGAAAAATCAGCAGTGGCTGAACATAGCCTAACTCAAACAGGGCACAGTATCTTATTCCAGGACACCAAAATACTGGACAACACTTCCAACTCCTTTGTCAGACTGCACAGGGAAGCCATTGAAATTCACAAGCATAAGCAAAACTTCAACAGGAAAGAAGAAACCTTAAGAATGAACAGAGCATGGGCTCCAGTTCTGAAAAACACCAGGCCAACAAAACACTCCACACCCGACAATAGCCCTGCAGAGAAGATTAGCACATCAAGCACCAATCCATATGCAAAAGAACCTCCTCAGGACACAGTGAAGCCTCCCGCCATTAGCATTCCACACCCTGGGAAACTCTTACAGAATGACTCAGCTCAACCCCACCCCTCCTGAGTAGATACAAATGATCTACATCTTTTCCACACTGTGACACTGAGAGATCTCTGTCTTTTGGTGCTACACCTTTGAAGATGCCAGCCACAGCTGCTGGCGAAACGTCAGGAACTACAATGCCAAGACCACGGCAATACAGCCCGGAAAACCCCCAACAACCATCATTAATTTATTCATTTATTTATTTATTTATTTTCTTTGCACCCCACTTTTCTCCCCAGTAGGAACCCAAAGTGACCCAGCACCATTTTACCCTCACAATCATGCTGTGAGGATGTTCAGACTGAGAGCGAATGACTGGGCCGGGTCATGCGCCAAGCTTCGAGGGCAGAGTGAGGACTGGGGCATGGCTCTTCCAGACCCCGGCCTAACATTCTAACCGCCACGTCCCAGTGCTCCAAACTCTTCACAGGAAGGCGCTGAAGTCCTTCATTCCATTTTGTTTCCACATCCATTCACATAATCTACGGGGAGGGGAAAACAAATTCTCAGTGGAGAAGAGTGGCTAACTAACCAGAAAAAAACAATCTGGCCTGCTCTTGTGTCTTTAAGAGTAGCTTCCTTTGCAGGAACGAGTCGTTTTAAAAAAAATTGTATGGGGGATAAGCACTATGTAAAAGTTGCCAACATTCATATGGGGCTTAGGGTTGCTGATCCTGTGGTGGGGTGGGGCTGCCCTGCTCCAAGCCTCCTGCCCCTGCCACCACTCACAAAGGTTGCCAGCCTCCAGGTGGTAGCTGGAGAGCTCCCAGAATGACAACTGATCTCCAGGCAACAGAGACCAGTTCCTCTGGAGAAAATGGCTGCTCTGAAGGGTGAACTCACTGGCATTATATCCCACTGAGGCCCCTCCCCTCCCCAAACCCCACCCTCTCCAGGCTCCACCTCCAAAATCTTCAGGAATTTCCCAACCTGGACTTGGCAACCTTACCACTCACCTGGGTGGCAGGGGAGGAAAAGGCAAGGGAACGGGCCTTCCAGGGTGCATTCCTGGCATTGCATGAGGCATCACTTCCAGGTGTGATGTCATCGTGCAGGCCCCGATGCTCCTGGGCTTCATGCTGGGCCGGCCCGGGAGCTCAGGAGTACTCACGGGGCCTGCATGATGATGTCTCTCCCAGGAGTGAGGTCTTCATGCTGCGCTGGGAGTAGGGTTGCCAGCTCCAGGTCGGGAAATTCCTGGAGATTTTGGGGGGTGGGGCCTGGAGAGGGTGGGGTTTAGGGAGGGGGAGGAGCTCAGCAGGGTATAATGCCATGCAGCCCACCCTCCAAAACAGCTATTTTCTCCAGGGGAACTGATATCAGTCAGCTGGAGATCAGTTGTAATTCCGGGAGATCTCCAGCTGCCACCTGGAGGCTGGCAATCCTAGCTGGGAGCATGCATGAGGACATCCAAGAAGTAAGTGCCGGGTCCTCCTTCCCACCCAGAGGGAGACCTGGTAACCCTATTGTTGCCTGGAGATCATCTCCAGGCAATCCTAGTATTAAACACCTACTAATGCCTGTATATCAAACTGCAATTAAAGGCAGAGGAGTGCAGGGGCCAGTTAAAAAGCTGGGCCAAGGCCTTCAGTTTGCAAGATCAGGGCATGGCTGCCAACGACAGGATGGTTTGGAGGTCCTTCATTTGTGGGGTTGCCATGAGTTGGAAGCACCTTGGTGGTACCTTAAATTGTGTACCTACTGATTGTACAGGTTTTTTGTTTTTGTTTTGTTTTGTTTTACCCTTTTAGAAGTGCTTGTTCTTATGTACAGGGGAGCTCTACACTCCCTCTTTTCTTGCACATGCTGAGCTGGTTGGTGCCAACCCTGCATCCTGGCGAGACTGCTAAAGGGATACTTTGCCTATGATCAAAACTTGTGCATGTTATCAAACAGCAGTTGCTTGATGCTCAAACACTCTTTTTATGGGCGCAGAGCAAAGCAAACTCTGCCTGAAGGTTGCATGCCTTGGCTCGGAAGCCTGGCTTCTAAACGGTGCTCTATGCTGGTGACATAGACAGCTGCTTATTACTGCGACCTCTCCCTTTCTGAAGGAGGGAGCTCCGACTCTCGAAAGCTTGCACCCTGAAAATCTTGTTGGTCTCTAAGGTGCCACTGAACTCAAATCCTTTCCTTGTATCCCTGAGTCCCCTCCTGCCCACACCCGGTTCTCTCCCCTTTCACCTAGCTCTGATCAGGGCTTTTTTTCAGCTGGAACGCGGTGGAACAGAGTTCTGGCACCTCTTGAAAATGGTCACATGGCCGGTGGCCCCGCCCCTTGATCTCCAGACAGAGGGGAGTTTAGATTGCCCTCCACGCCGCCAGGGGCGGTGCAAGGGTTTACCACGCTTGTGGCCGGCCGGCTGGGCACCCCCACGCGTGCACGAGCGCACGCGCGCGCGCACACTGGCCTGCGTGATGACGTCACGCGTGACATCATGGGAGCGCATGCGCTGCCGCTGGCCCGATAGCTGCGGCGGGCGGCCTCTGAGCTCTCCCGCTCGGTTGCCTGCGCCGCCGCAGATGCCTGCCCGTGGTGGCTGCGCCTGGCCGGGGGCTTGTGCTGGCGGCGGCAGCGGCGCGGGGTGGGAGGGATAGGAGGCTGGTGCTTTGTGGCGCGCGCTCCCGCCTGCCGCGCCTCCTCCAGCACTCCCTCCGGCACCCCACGCCTGCGGCCACCGCCTACCCGGCCTCAATAGGCCCGCCGGCCCTGCACGCCGCTCCGAGGGCAATCTAAACTCTCCTCTGTCTGGAGATCAGGGGGCGGGGCCACCGGCCATGTGACCATTTTCGCTAAGGACGATTTAAACTTTTAAAAACTCCCCCCTTGTTCCAGCTGACCCAAAGTGACGTCATTGTGCAGTCCTGAGTTCCACCACTGAGTTCCACCATCTCTTTTCCCAGAAAAAAAGCCCTGGCTCTGATCATGCTCCTGTGGGGCTTTGATCCCTTGCTGGTTCATTTGGGCTGCTCTTTGATTTTCCTTTGGCCTCCCCCTGCAGTGAAGCTTGGAGGACAAGCCTCCCTCCTCCCTGAGTCATGGCAGATCCTTTGGCTGTAGTTGGGAAAGGCTTGCAAAACTAGCCCCTGAGTTTGGGCGGTGGGTAGCTATTAAGAAGAAACTTGGCAAGGCTCAGAACAACATGCAAGGCTTGCTCTCTCTTGGGTTGCCAAACTCCAGGTGATGGCTGGAAATCTCCCACAATTCCACCAGATTTCAAGCCTATAGAGAACCACTAATCTAGAGAAAGTGGCTGTTCTGAAGGATGGGCTCTATGGCTTTACACCTTGCTGATGTCCCTCCTCTTCCCAAACTCCCCTTCTCCAGTGACCTCTCCCCAAACCTCTAGGAATTTCTCAACCCAGAGTTTGCAACTCTATCTCCAAACTGGCAAACCTGGGTCCTAATCTGGGATGTGTGCAGGTTGATAATAGTTACTCAACACTGAATGGATCGGAAAGAAATCTGTACATGTTCAGAAGCACTCTCATCTTCTAAGGCTGATACTGAGAATAAGTTCCAACCCTGGGTTCTAGCCCAAGAGAAGCCATGGAAATGGGCAAGGAATTGCCAACTCTGAGTTGGGAAATCCCTGGAGATTTGGGGGTGGAGTTTGTGGAGGGGAGGGTTTGTGGAGGGGAAGGATGTTGGCAGGGTATAATACCATAGAATCCTTGCACCCAAGCAGCCATTTTCTCCAGGGAAACTGATCTCTATAGTCTGGAGATCAGTTGTAATTCTGCGGGATCTCCAATCTCTACCTGGAGTTTGGCACCACCACTATACAGTCTACCATTGACAGCTACCATTTCCTGCAGGGCGACTGATCTTTGTAGTCTGGAGATGCTGTAATTCTGGGAGAACCCCAGGGCCCACCTGTACCATAGCAACCCTAATAGGGTTGCCAATTCTGACTTGGAAAATTCTTGAAGATTAGGGGATGGTGCCTGTTGGGACAACTTGGGTGTAGGGTTGCCAACCTCGAGGTGGGGCCTGGAGATCTCCCTGAATTACAATTGATTTCCAGACAACAGTTTTCCTGGAGAAAATGGCTGCGTAGGAGGGTGGACTCTATGGCCTTATACCTTGCTGAGGTCCTTGCCCTTCTCAAACCCCACTCTCCCCAGCTTCCACCTTCCACAGTCTCCAGGAATTTCCCTACCTGAAACTGGCAACCTCAGAAGGGCTGTGAACTTGTTAGAATCAGGAAAAGTACCTGACATGACAGACAGCTGTGCTAAAGCTGTTGAGAGTGGTGCTGATGATATTGGATTGATGGAGGGGGGGGGAGCAGGAGAGTTTTTCCTTTTGCCTATTCTAATTTTTGGATATCCTGATCGGGTTTTCCTCCTCCTCTCCAAATGGACTGTAGTCAAAGGATTTCCTCCTCTTGCTGTGAAGAAGGCAGCCATCCCTGAGTGTAGGAGAGTCAGCAGAGTGCCTAGGAAGTAGGTCAGGTTCCCATTAAACATGGATTTCTAAATGCACACTGGGAAACCCTCAAGGACACCTGTGTGAAGGGGACTCTCTCTCCAGCCTGCCTACCTTCCCTCCCTCAGCCAGAATACAGGAGGACCTCCGGCTAGGCATCTTTTTTTTATGATCCGGGTTCTTCCTGTGCAAGTTGCCATCTTTTTTTATGATCTAGGTTCTATTTTGTGCCAGTGAAAAAAAGCACAACCTGCAAAAATTCAAAAGCAGTGGTGTTCCTTGGCCTGCCACTGTTGAAGCCGTCAGGACAAGGTGGCCTGAGGGGCAGAGCAGGTGGGTCTGCCAAGCACTCACAGATCCATGGCAGGTTCTCAGTGCAGCCTGTTAGCAGTCAGCCCTCCTCTTTACACTGGAGGGGCAGCTTATTGACGGAATATCATAAACCCCTTCTTCATACGCTGTAAGTCCAAGGCACTGCCTGGCCTGACTCAGGATGAATGCTGACTGGGCAGGAGCATGGAAAATTAGCAGAACATGAGTCAGAGGTGACTCTGGGCGGCCCTCCAATGCATTGAAGAGACACAGAGATAATGAGGCTTCCTGAGAAAACCCCTGTCTAAGCTCATCAGCACCGTCCTATACCTCCCCTCACCCATTTACCCTAATCAAAGCTATTCAGCTTACCTAATAGCTCTTCCCGTCTGGTACTTACTAGGACATCGAGCAATATTCTCACGTATATATCCCAGGTAGGAACCATCAACCCTCTCCCCACTTATTGTACTACCTCTGGACAAACCATTAACCATTGTTTTTGGAGCAAGACGGCATCTTGCCCCAGGGAACGTTTTGCTCTATAATTGGACTTCCCAGCTATGTGCTGTGTGTGTGTATTTTGGGACCCATCCACACACCCTCAAATTCATCTGGGCCTTCTCTTCCCTCTTCTTCTCTCCATGAAATGTTGGTCATTTTGCTGCCTCCGTGGATCTCTGCCCTTCAAGTCTGGTAATTATCACCGTCCCAGAATGGCTTTCTCCCCCTTTCCTCACTAATTTCCTCTTAGTTAGCCTTGTATGTGTGCTGTGTGTATTTGTGTTATTGCTCTTTTTCTCTTTTAAGTAAAAAAACCTTTCCTGTTGAACAGTTGCCTGATTTATTTGAGAGTTCTCTAAGGAATAATCCCCTAGTTACCCCCTAGTTACTCCCTCTTGTTTGCCTCCTTAATGCTAATTTCCCCAACCAATTAAGAAGACCTCCTATTTGGGTAACAACCAAGCCACAGCAATCGCTCAGGCGGCACAATGAGGAGGGTGCCGACTTACTGCAAGGGTGTGGCTCACTCCAAGTAGCATGGCCGGTGATTGGCCCATGCATTGCAGCAGTATCCAAGCCAGTCCTGTGGCAATGGGCCTGACCAGGAGCAGTGTAGGTCCAGAAGGGGATGTAAGTATAGTCCTTTGGGCAGCATAGTACTTTGACCCTCCACAAGGAGCAAGGTTGCCAACTCTGGTTGGGGAATTCCTGGAGATTTGGGGGTGGAGCCTGTGGCATGGGATGGAGAGGCGAGGGGCTTCAGTGGAGTATAATACAATAAGACTCCACCAAAGTAGCCATTTTCTCCAGGGGAACTGATCTCTGTTGTATGGAGATAAGTTGTAATTCAGGGAGATTCTGGATCCCAGCTGGAGGTTGGCAACCCTAACAGGAGTGCAATACCAAAAGTAGTCTCCCTACTCCCAAGGTGTGTGGCAGATAGGCTCCTTCCTGTGACCTCATAGTCTCCACCCCTTGCCCTTGGGATCTCTGGTGGTTTTTTTTGCAAAAATAAGCTGATGTATATAGCCCTGTGGCTGTGAAGATGGAATTGCGTAGGCAGTACACACTGAGATTGCAAAAATGGTGTGGAGGTAAGGGTTAAGCTGGGTAAAGGGGCGCATTAGATTCTCTTTGTGGGTCCAGATAGAGTCAAGATTTCAGTGTCCTGCAAATTCTTTGCCCCTCTCCTCCCCCCACCCCTGGGACTGGCAGAATACAATATGGAAAGTAAAGAAATAGGCGCACATGTGTTCTGCAGGCTTTTTTCCTGTGCAGAGCTGGGGGTTACCCAGTACAGAAGACTGAATCCCTGCAATGAAAAAGACAGATGTTTTAAAAAAGGAGAAGGTGAAAATAAATGTTAAAAGGAAGATGAAAAGCAGGGAGTGGGGAGAGGAACACGGCTCTGGGGATGGGAACAACTTCTTAGAGCTTTCCATGCGAAGCGTCGGCTAAACTGTGAATAATTAATCGAGCCCCCTGCGGGCTCCGCTCTTCATGTATTAGCAGCTCAGTGTGGCCCTGTGGGGGCTGACCCCCCCCATGCTAATCTGATTAATCGTCGCCGCCATACCGCCAACCGCCTTTGTGCGGCCTCCATGAAAGCTGCCTGCATTCGGTGACTGGGCGCTGGATCTGCCCACTGCGCCAGACAAAAAGCAGCCCCCACACTGCCTTCAAAGCATGCTTGGGGTTCTTTCTTCTTGCCATGTTTGAGCTGCCAAAAACAATTGTTAATCAGCAAGTCTGAGCCTGGTGGGAGTCTGGAGGGGGACACAAAATGAGAGGTAATGCTGCACATCACAGCAAGAGGCCTGGCCATCTTCCCTGCTTTGGAGGCTGGGTATAGGCGGTGGCTTTGCCGTGCTTCGCAGGGAGGGATGGTTCTCTGGCTAAGCCACCTGGGCAGCTGCTTGAAGATGGCACGATGAAGAGGGCCCTGCACAGCTGGGTGAAAGCGAAGGCCCTGCTGCATCAGCTTGGTCCCAGCTATCCTAACAGCAAATGGCTCCACGAGACCAAATCTGACGGATAGCATTTGCTGATGCTGCAGGGGCAGCTGGGGTTGCCAACCTCCAGGTGGGGACTGAAGATCTCCTGGAATTTCAACTGATCTCCAGATGACAAAGGTAAGTTCCCTTGGAGAAAATGGCTGCTTTGGGGTGGTGGTCTAGGGGGGTCACCATAAGTCAGCTGTGACTTGACAGCACTCTCCACCACCCCGCTAGGTCATTACTCCTTGTTTAGCTCCTTGTCTTCCCCAAATCCTCGCCCTCTCCAGGCGCCACCTCCGAAATTGCCGGGGATTTCCTAATCCTAGTGGCAGCAGAGGCACTGGAGGGATAGGGATACCTTCCTTGGGGAGACAAAATACCTCCAACCAGCCTCGAGCCAGTTGGGTGTAGTGGTTAAAAGCAGCAGGACTCTAATCTGGAGAGCCAGGTTTGATTCCCCGCTCCTCCGCTTGAAGCCAGCTGGGTGACCTTGGGTCAGTCACAGCTTCTCGGAGCTCTCTGAGCCCCACCCACCTCGCAGGGTAATTGTTGTGAGGATAATAATAACACACTTTGTAAACCACTCTGAGTGGGCGTTAAGTTATCCTGAAGGGTGGTATATAAATTGAATGTTGTTATTATGTTATTATTAGGATAGAAACGCAGTTGTCTAAGCTCACATGGTCCTATTTTGTATCCCAGTGCAGTGCCTGATGCAACACAGATTTTGAAGTGTTTGGAAGCATGACTAATGTCTGCAAAGGTGTTTGACCAGATTCCAGATTGGAGCTGCCAAAATGAGTGTGCAAATATGGGGTTTTCTCATACCACTTTAATGCAGGGTTTGGAAACCTGTTTGTGTGACGCACAACTTTATCTGAGTGATAGTTTTTTTCATCACTTTGTAGAGAAACGGTTGTGCTGGTTTATGTTTGTAGCTCAAACCTCTCTTCTAGACACCAGCACAGGGGCTGGTTCAAATGTTGGGAGCCAGATGAGTCTGTTAAAGTGCCCTGCCAGTCCTATGGAGGAACCGAGCCAGGCTGGGATGTGAACTGATTCTTGCAAGAAGAAGAAAGAGGCCACAGAGCCTGTGGCTAGCAAACAGAAATCAAAATGAAAAGTTTCTGAACTGCTTGCTCTGGTTGAGAAAAGGGGAGGTGTGAAGAAAGACTGCTGCTAGGAGAGGCCAGATTCCAAGGTTCTCTGGGAAAATATTTGCCTAGATTATCAGAAGGAGGTGAATCCAGCTAATTATAGGTAATTAACAGTTGGAGGGTTGTGGTTTCCAGTTCACATTTGAAAGGCCACGCGGCGCACATCGAAGTGTGACTTGGCATGCCAGCTGCTCATTATCCCCATACGCTGTTTTGTGGAGCACCAATTTTGGGGCCACACGCTGTCAGGTTTGCTTGTGAGAGGCGTTGGCATCTTCGCGGTCATGCTTTCAACCTGCCATGCAGGGAGCAGCGGGGAATGGGGCTCTAGTCAGGCCGTAAGCGGAAGGAAACAGACGGTTGCTAGAGTGATGGCTTGTTACTCTTCTGCCGCCTACGCACACCTGTGAACATCTGGGATGAGACCACCTCTTTGCCAGAATGTAGGAATCTTGCTTTTGAGCTGCAAGAGTTGAAAATGTCAGGCAGTAATTTTCAAATGGTCATGAAGGCGTGGTTGTGGGTTGTATCTCTGCAGCCAAACGGCCTTTGCTCCTGCCTCTGTGTCAATAGGATTGGCCAAGCTGCATCTGTGCAATGGGTTGTGTGAGGATCGGGTTCCCAGGTGTCCTGGGAGGCTTCCTATTGATTCTCTGCATGAGTCATTGTGCTAGGCATACCTACTAATCAAGCACAAGCGAATCAGTGACTCATCCCAAAACACAAAGGGGGGGCACCTTTGCCGAGGGCAGGTAACTTCAACTTGAACAATCTCTAAAAATAATCCTTTTGGGGGTGTCAGAGGAAAGCTTTTCTCCCATTTTTAACTCAGAGAAGAGCTTGCACCAGCTGTTGGAATTTGGAGGTGACTTCCTGACAGCTTTTTAGGAGTTTCTAAAAGAGGAAAGTGAGACGCATTCCAGTCTAAAGGCACCAGCCTCCCCAGCCGTAAGAGATGCTTCAAACCCTGAACTGGCAACTCAGGATCTATTTTTTAAAAATCTTTTTAATAATCTTAGAAAATATCGCTTACTTAAGGATTTATACATTGCCTTTCCTAGAACTCAAGCCATCTCACAATAACATAGAAGATACATGCCAGTGCAAATACAACCCTTTATAACGAACATTCGACACAAACATTTATGTCATTCTCATCCCATATTTAAAGGTTGCTTTAAAAGAAAGGTCTTTATGAAGACTAAATAGCAAGTTGCCTGCCTAATTGAGCTAGGGAGCAGATTTCAAAGGCTCTGTTTAGTCCTGTTTTGACTTGGCAGGAGGAATGGACTGCCAATAAAGATTGCTGATTCCAATCCTGAGAATTGCACAGGCTCTTATGGAGAGAGGTGAACAGGTAC
The DNA here is from genome assembly GCF_028583425.1 of Eublepharis macularius. Lineage (NCBI taxonomy): Eukaryota > Metazoa > Chordata > Lepidosauria > Squamata > Eublepharidae > Eublepharis > Eublepharis macularius. Next base: position 36,739,261 of record NC_072804.1, on the reverse strand, counting down.
GCGAGTCCTGGGTCTGGGAAGGCATTAAAGATTAACACAAGTGCTTAGAATTGAAGTTGGAAGCCGTTGCTGCAGCTGCTATAATACAGGCTAAATATGGTCCTGGTGTCCTGCTCCAGATAGAAGGCAATTATCTGCATTCTGCACCAGTTTTCAAGGGAAGCTCCACACAGAGGGCATTGCAGTAGTCAAGTCTGAAGGTTACTGATGCCTCGATCAGCAATGCAAAGTTGGCTTTTTCTGGGCGGGGTAAACATCTCTCTGCAAGATGAAGATGAACAAAGCACATTTGGCTACCATGTCCACCTACTTTTGAAAAAAGAAAAGAAAACCCCTCTAAGACTACATCAACACACCATCTCCCCAGAATCATGAACGTTCCCAAACTGCAGCTGTTCTAGAATGGATAGAATCAGATCAGTAGTGAGATGATGCATGCTTTTAAACATCTCTCACCAGAACGTCAACAATTTCCACCTACCACCAACCTGAGCACAGGCTGCTCCATGCCACAGGTTCATTTTCCAGATAACACTGCAACTGTACAATGGAGACACAAACATTATATCAAAAATCCTGATTGACACATATACCTGCATGCTTCCAGTTACTACCTGAAGCTTATAAAACAATCCATAGTCTACAGCCAAGCACTACGTTACAGAATCCTGGCTCAGTGTAAGTCGAGGGCAAAGGTCCCTGGCACATCTGGGAATCTTGCCCACCTCCTGTTTTCTGCCTCCAACCCTCCAGGGAGCCTGCAGTGATTTAGGAACTGCTGGTGCTATGTGTTGATCAGGCAAGCTTGCCACAGACATCAGCGAGCGTGGGCGCTTGAAGAAGCCAGCCTTTCCCCTCCTTTACCCTGGGGGAAAACTGAGCTGGGAGGCTCAAAGGTCAGTGTCGTTGCAGTCAGAAAGACCTCCGCATTAAGGAGCCCAAATGCTATCTGTTTGACAGTTGCTTTTGTTCATCGCAAAATGCACACTGGCCTAAAAGGGGTGTGCAGGAGTTATGTGCGACTGAGTTACTGATGCTCACAAGATGTTCCTCGTCTTTCTCTCCCTTCTTTGAAGGCCCTGATTGCCGGGGGCCTCGTTGACCCCAAAAGGGAGATGTTAAAGGGAGAGAGACAAGGCCTGCTGAGGCTCAATGCAGCAGCCGAAGTTTGGAAAGAAACAGCTCTGGTTATTAGCTCGATTCTCCCACTGTGTGCTTATTGACTGCTCGGCTTGTGGGTTTCTAAGCTTTGGAGGCATTTAGGGCTGCGAAAACTTTGGACTGATTGCATGTAAAAGACATGCTGCTTGATTTGGTGGGTTTTTTTCCACTGGAAGTATATGGGGGGGGGGCTTCTTCTTCTAGTGCTGCTGCTTCTTATGCCAGTGCAATTGTTCTGATTTCTGTTGTGCAAAGGAACAAGCTGAGCTAGGGTTGCCAATCACCAGGTGGGGCCCTGAGATCTCCTGGAATTACAACTGATCTCCAAACTACAGATATCAGTTCCTCACGAGGAAATGGCAGCTTTGGAGGTTGGACTCTATAACATAACGTCCCTTCCTGCTGAGGTCCCTCCCCAAGCCCTGCCCTCCCCAGACTCCTTCCAAAATCTCCAGGAATTGCCCTAACCAGAGTTGACATCCTAAGCTGCTCACTCCCAGAAGTAGGTAGCTGAGGCCCAGAAGGACAGAAGAATAACTGAGCCTGTCCTGCTGTTTGTGCTGATGGGGAGGAGGGAGGGAAATCAGGAGCTCTTTGTTGGACTTCGTCGGGAGGGGGTGGAAGGTCCTTTGCCTGTAGATAGTAGGTGATGGAGTGTGTGTGTCCTTGGGATCTGGGGTGGGACGAGCCAGGCAACACAGAGGCTGAACTATTCCTCTGGGTTGCCAGGTGCCAAGTCCTACTCTTTCCTTCCCCTCTGGATTCTCACCTGACCAATATTTTGCTGCTGTTTTCCCAAGAATCAGCCGGGTGATACAGAGATGACACCTATTTTGGTTGGTTTTGGAGACAAAACTGTATGAAAGGTTTTTTTCACATTCTATGCATGTGCAGCTGCAAAAATTACAAATAACTCTCCCCTGGGACATTTTCGTTCAGAAAAAGGCCTGGGGAGGGAATCAGGAGGAGCCCTCCCCATATAGTTCTGAGTTGAATTGGGCTCCCACTGATTTTTAAAATTATATTCCTGCAGCTGCTGTTTGACTGCAGGGAAAGTGAGTCGGGTCTGGAGAGCTCGCACCCGACTCTTTAAAAAGCATCACTTTGGGTTTGGCTCATAGAGGACAGGGTAAGCGAGTTAATTCTCTTGGCTGCAAAGGATATTTACCTTTTGGCTAAGAAGTAGGAAGCAGGTCTTAGGAGGTAATCTCAGTCTCGTTGCTGAAGACCCACATTTTTGTTTCATCAGGAAAGTTCACCTCTAGCAGGCAGCAGTAGCTGGGGAGATGGTGATACTGAGGACTAAGCCTTCAGAGCTGACCTGACAGCGACATGCTCTTGGCCAAGTGTCCTTTGCTACAACAGGATGCTTAACTTTCCTTTTGTCCCTGTTCCCAAGAGACAACAGGCAGAATCCAAAACTAGAACAAAGGCTTTTGAATGGTCTTAAAGGGAAGCAAGATAGGGGAGGGAGAGAAAGGCACAGAGAATGTCTCAACCCAGAGGTTACCCTTGGGCTGAAGATATGGGTCAGTGAACAGTCAGGAACATATGGCTAAAGCCATCTTTAAGGGGCCTTTCCAGATGACACACAACTTAGAACCACTGTATTAGTGCTAGTGATCCTGTCCTTGTAAAATCAATAGGGACTAGTAGCCTTGCTGCAGAAGGTAACACCGGTCTTCAGGTTTGCTTTTTGAATAATGAGAATACACAGAGCACATGATTTCATTACATTTGCATTTCACCCTTCCTGCAAGGATCTTATGGCAGGTTATCCCATTTTATCCTTGCAACAACCCTGCAAGGTAGGCTACTCTGAGGTAGGCTGTCCTTTCTGCAATGATCTTCCAGGCCGACCACATGCTGAAACTCGGATGTCCCAGTCCACAACCAACACTTTATCCATTACATACCTGCATGCTGTTGGCATGCAGAAAATCTCAGGTCCAATCCCCGGCAGCTCCAACTAAAAGAATCAGGTAGGAGGTGATGTGAAAGATCTTAGCCTGAGACCCTGGAGAGCTGCTGCCAGTCAAAGCAGACGATACCAGCCTTGATGGACCAGTGGTCTGATTTGGTATAAAGCAGCTTTATATATTCAGACAGAGAATAATGAGCAATGGGCCTGTGGAAAAAAAGCAAGAAAGTCCTACCCCGAAAAAAGAGGCACTTGGAGTGAAGAGCATAGCAAAAGTGAGTTCACAGTGCATGACTCAGTCACTGGTTGAGCCCTCATTCATCCTAGCTTAACAACAACTGAATTACCAATGTGCATACAGTTGAATCGGATCCTTGTTCAGTTCTCACTTCATGCTTTATCTCTATATGCTTCAGGCAGCTTCCTTATTTTTGAAAGAGCTGCATGAATGTTCGTCCTTCATTGATTACATTACGCATTTTTTTTCCAAAAAAGAAAACAGCCAAAGTGCTGTGGGTTCAGGGGTTCCAAGTTTCATGATGACGTTGCAGATCTCAACCAATCGATACCCTGATGGATGAAGAGTGCCAGTTCTGGCTTGGAGCATTCCTGGAGATACAGGGGTGGTGCCTGTGCCTCGAGAGGGCAGAATTTAGGGAGGGGGCATGTGATGCCGTAGAGTCTGTCCTTCAAAGCTGCCATTCCCTCCAGGGGAACTGATTTCTATAATCTGGAGAGCACTTGCAATTATTCTGGGAGAAGCCTCCCCTTGAAGGCAGTAACCCTAAATGGATGGCTTCTGTGGCAAACTTGCAGACCCGGGTTTTTGTCTTCCAGAACTGGAGCACAAAAAAGTTTGTTGGCACAGAATCCAGGGGAAGGCCCTTTTGGATTAGCCACGACTTCTCGATACATGTCCTATCTCTCTTCTCCTTAAGACTAAAGAAATTTAATTGAAGCAATGTTGGCATTTAATTGAAGCAACCTGCATAACAAAATGTTTTTGCAACAGTTTAATGATCATGACTGGCCAGGATTCTTTGGAAATGGCTATTCAAAGTGCGAAGTGATGGAAGTGCGAAGTGATGGACAGGCTCTTTAAGACTCCTGACATTTGGAAGCTCGCAGCTCAAGCCATTTGCTTGTTAAAGGGGGGCCACAAAACTTTTTGTTATTTTTGCAGTTGCAAACTAACATGGCTACACTTCTGGAATTAAAGGAAGGAGGAAAGAATTTGATTTTTAAAAATTTATTTAGCCCAACTTTCTCCCCAGTCGGTGCCCAAGATAGGTTACATCATTCCCCATGCCTCCATTTTATACCCACAACAAACCTGTGAGGTAGGTTATGGTTGAAAGTGTGTGAGTGGCCCAGGGTCAGCTAGCAAACTTCCATGTGAGAATTTAAACCTGGTTCGTCCAGATCCTAGTACTGGACCAGGGAAAAGAATCCCAACGTTCAGGCTCAAACACATGAGATGCTGGACATTCTATTCAGTCTTTCTTTTCTCTAAAACTTGGGCCTGCAGGGGCTCAAAGAGAACCATGAGTTAAAAAAAATCTCCCCCACTAGGGTTGCCAATTCGAGTTTGGGAAACTCCTGATTTGGGGATACAGCCTAGAGAGGGCAGAGATTGGGAAGTGGAGAGAGTTCAGTAGGGACGTGATGCCACCATGCTCCGAATGCCAATGGCTCCAAAGCAGAGATCTGATCTCTGTCATCTGGAGATCAGCTGTAATTCTAAAATACTCCAGGCCCCATCTAGAGGTTGGCATTGCAACCCTATTGCACGCAGCTGTGTCCCTTAGGGATCCCATTCCCCTGGTGGGGGGCGGGGGATTGCCTGCTTTCACCCTCCATCCTCCGCCACCACTCATCTGGCCGGTGGGGGAGAAAGGTGCAAGTACGGGCCTCCGGGGCAGGCTTCCGGGGCGGAGCAACAATGTCATCGGAGTGATGTAATTCTGCCGCCCCGAGAGCACATGCGCTTTGCAGCGGGCCGATTTGGACCCCACATAAGCCAAATTCTTCAGATTCTGAGAAGCTGCTTTTTCTCCTGTCAGATACTATTCCACTCGTTTCTCATAGAGTCTCTCTTTTCACTTCAGCAGCCAAGAAAATTCGGGCTAGACTTGTCTCCAGTGATAGAGACAAGCTACAAGTGACGCCTGACACAGGTTGGACACTTGTCAGCTTCCCTCAAGTTTTGATGGGAAATGTAGGCGTCCTGGTTTTACAGCTTGGCTCTCCATTACAGCTGCAAGACCAGGATGCCTACATTTCCCATCAAAACTTGAGGGAAGCTGGCAAGTGTCCAACCTGTGTCAGGCGTCACTTGTAGCTTGGCTCATAGTAATGCTTTTATTTGATTGGTATTTCCTGCTTAGATCATTTTAATCTGTTGAGATCTGTACATATGTTTAATCGCTGATTTGTATATATGATTCTCTTATATATGTTAGAATGTTTTATGTATCTGGATTGTGACGCCCTTTGGCCATAGATAATAAACTCTACCTACCTACCATATTATTATTGCAGGGCTGTAATTCCCAAGCTGAAGACAGAAGCCTGGATTCCAGTTTGTTCCATAATCAAGCGGACTGTAGCAAAGGACTCCGACACGTGGTGGGACTCAAAAAATTGGACTCTGCTTACCCTGAAGTGGTTTCAAAAGGCAACCAGTTAGTCGTATTGTTCTGATTGTTGAACGATTTGGTGTAAAAAATTTTTCTTAACTTACATTTGTGTTGTAAGTTTGGTTCCTAAATTAGCCCCATAGAACCCAAACAATCAAACAAAAAAGAGGCTGAGGAATCATACTGATACAGATCCTTTAATTCCCTAGATCCTGTTGAAATAAAGGTGAAACCAAAGCGCCCAGTGAGTTTTAAAATTTATTTTGAAAATGTTTAGGTGGGCAAGGATTTAATTTAGATTAGGACCACAAGGAGGGGAATTTAGAAGTACGGAGGGGAGGCTTGAGTCTTCTCCTTGCTGTGCTGATTTGAATTGGACCCTCGTGCCACTGAAAGTTGTTTAAAAGAATCACCAGAAGTTCCAAACACAGAACTCCCCCTGCATCTCTGATTTGGCCCTCACAACCAAGGTACTAGAAGAGCGGGCAGTTCTTTCTTCCAGTGCATGCTTCGAGACCATGTGTACGGAACTCAGAAATACTAACCTTGGTTAACACGGAATGCAGGTGGGCGTTCTTGAGTAAATGGTGTAATTGATTTTGAATCCTCTGTTCCACAGGAGCTCCTGGTGCATTTGACTGAACTGTTGTGTGGCTACGGAATGTTCATGTGTTCTAACTTCTGAAGGGACAGTCATGGAATGCGAACAGAGGAGTGCAGCTGCTGTGAGGGAAGTGGAAGACTGGGCATGCGGTGGGAAATCCATACTGCTGGACCACCATCAATTCCAAGGTCACTTCACCCACATTTTTCCCTCTGCCCCCGCACCTATAAGGGTGAGTCAAGTGAGGCTTGGGCCCTTAATAAGACGTGATTCACTCCTTGAGCTTAATTAGCAATTCAGCGAACGGTTTGTGATTCAGGCACGACCCTGATTGCATCCAAATACTACTTCATTTCTTTGCGGCTGCTCGCATTCTGAGCACTAATTATGCCTCTCTGCCTGCTAATTGCTTTCTAGCCCTCCACTGCTGTCTCTTTCCAGTAACATTTATTTTGCATGCCTCTGTGTTTTTAAAGGTATCAAGCAGGAGGGGACCTCGGTGTGTGTGTGGGAGGGGAAGCAGTTTAGGAGGAACTGAGTGTCAGTCAAGTGGAAAGAAAAAACGGGCCGAGGCTTTTAGGCCTGGCTCCCCAACCCAGGCTTTCATTCCATGCTCTGCTTCTCCTCCAGACATTCTGGAGGAAGAGAATAAAACAAGGATATGTTTTCCTTGCCCTTCCCCTTTCAGCCTGCCAAGAAATTGTTTTCTTTAACTAATTGCGCTTGAGAAAATTCTCTCTCTGTGAGAGTTTGAAGAGTACAGTGTTATCGTGCTAGTAATCGGCTCTCAGGTATCTGGGAATTCTGAGAGAAGCTGTGGCCGTTCTGCCTTCTCTGACAGTGGAGAAGAGGAAGAGAGAGGAGGCATTGCTGCCCCTCCTGGGCCACACTCTTATGCACAGGCACCCTCCTTTAGCTTGCTGCCTGAAACAGCCACTACTTGGATGTCTTGGCCAGAGAGCCAGCCATGGATTTGGGCTAGGGTTGTCAGGTGCCACCCTCCTGGTGGGAGGGAAGGGACCTGGCACTTCCTTCTTCGTGTATGCTCCTGGCATGGTGATGTCACTCTCTGGAGCGTTGTCATCCTGCAGGGAAGTGTTCCCATGCTTTGCACCAAGCTGATTTGGGAGTGATGTCATCGTGCTGTGCTGGGAGCATGCCTGAGAAGTATGTTCACCCATCTTTCCTGCCCACTGGCCAAATGAGTGGCAGCAGAGGGGCAGAGGCTGGGAGCGGGGAATCCCCCACCCCCACCGGGGGACCTGGCAGCCCTAATTTTGGGCTGTGAGCTCTCTCTCTCTCTCTCTCTCTCTGTATGTGTGGGGGAAATGAACACTTTTGCCCTAACAGCTTTCCATCTGATATTTGCCCAAATGGGGGAAATGGAGGGCCAAACCACACCTCTGATGTGGAATGTCTGGGACTGAATTTCTCCAGACATCTCATTTCATAGCAAGACTCTACCCCCACCCCATATACTCATTCTGTTTCTCTATCAAAGCTTAAAACAGCCTAGAGGAGAGGGCATTTCCAATTGCTGAAATGGCACATGTGTGTGGAGGCAAGCTAACACCACTTCCCCAACTCTGTGGCTCCCCCATGGCAGTTTCTTACAGCTATCCAGAGCTCCAGCGTCAAATGCCATAGGGCTCTTACAGGCAAGTTCAACATGTCTGTCAGGGAAACTGCATAGGCAAGGAAGGGTTAACTACTCTTCCCGTGCCCTCCAGGCCCCAATCCAAGTAAATCCTCCATCTCCATCTCCTTCTTCGATGCTGTCATGGTCTACCAGATGTTTGGGCTGGAATTTTTTTGGTCCCTCACTGACTTGGATTTTATCTAAGAATCTAGGAGTCAATGAGGTATTGCCTTAGTGTGTGACATGTTGTTATTATTTATGTTATTGTATCACTCTAGAGATACACCTGCCCCCTCCTGTCTCATTTTTCCATAGCAGCTCATCTAATCTTGTGCAGAGTTAGGTTGGCCTAAATGAACTGAAGTGAATAGACTGGAGTAACTCTGTCTAAGACTGTGCTGTGAACAGTGGGTCAGGATTAGACATGGGCACAAACGACCCCCCCCCCAACAAGCTGTTCATTGTTCATTGCCATCCACGAACAACGAACAGTAACGAACATGACCCTGTTCACAAACATGTTCATGGTTCATTGTTCGTGGCTTAATAAAGATCCCCTTAAACTATCAGCTGGCAGGTGGCAGGGGGGATTTCCCCCCTGCTGCCTGACAGCTGATAGTTTAAAGGGTCATTTCTTGCCACGTGCAGGGGGAAGGGCCCTTTAAACACTCCACAAACTGACCTTCCCAATGTCCAATGCCCACCAAATTTGCAGGGGACACAGTCCTCACTGTCCTCCGAAGACCCCCCAGGTTTCAGAGAGATTGCACCCCAGGAAAGGCATAATCCATGGGTCCCCCCTTTACTGTCATTTTCTCTTCACAGTGGCAAAAATGGGACTGCCTGTTGGAAGACAGCTACTTTGAGGGGTTACAAACTGACCTTCCCAATGTCCAATACACACCAAATTTGCAGGGAGCATAGTCCTCACTGTCCTCCAAAGAACCCCCAGGTTTCAGAGAGATTGCACCCTGGAAAAGGCATGATGCATGGCTCTCCCCCTTTGTTGTCATTTTCTCTTCACAGTGGCAAAAACAGGTCTCTCTGCTGGAAGTACTTTGAAGGGTTAAAGCCAGAAGGAGTTCAGACAGAGTTCAGTCCCTGCCTCCGTTGCCAGGGGAATTGATTGAAAGGCGCCAGACTGTCTGGCTTGACGAGCAGCTGATGAAGGCAATGAACAAGGCTTGCAACGACCACTTGTTCATTTAGAATGGGGCTTCACGAACGGCTTGTTTGGGAACAGACGAACGGGCTGTTTGTGGTTTTTTTCCATTCGTAATGCTGTTTGTGCCCATGTCTAGTCAGGATTCCTGATGGCATGAACTCAGTAAGGAAGGCACAGACCCTTCGTATGGTTTGGGGTTAATAATATTAGCATGACTTACAGGCTTGTTGTAAGGGAATGCAGCAGAACCAAGTATGAGAAGCATTTTTAATACCCCAAAATGCTTCATTAAAGCAATATTGTTATTTTACAAGATTGAGACTTAGTGTGGCATAGTGGTTAAAGTAACACCAAGAATAACCACAAGTTATTCCTTGTGATTAATAATATTCATTCACACACTATTCAGGACTTTTTTTCTTTCTTCCTTTGCTTCCTCTGGTACTGAGTACCTTTTGCCCTTGATAGCGGTTAAAGTGTCGACTAGGATTTGGGAGACTCAGGTTCAAATCCCTACTCCATTACATAGAGTTGCCAGGTGACCTTGGGCCAGTTATTCTCTCTACCACATAGGGTTGTTGTTATATCACAATGGAGATAAAATGGAGGATGGGACAATGATGTTGTTAGTCACTTTGGGTCCCCAGTGGGGAGAAAATTAGGGTATAAATATTTAAATTGATCAATAAAAGAGGTTTCTGGTCTGAACTCTTCCCAGACAGGACTCAGAGAAAGCCGGATCCTGCACTTAGGAGCTGAGCCAGTCCTGTTCATCTGCTTTCCTTCCTGTTTATCATGAAGAAGTGGACATGGACAGATGGCAGAAAATGATTTCTTATTGCGTAGCAACAGATTGGAAAATATAATTATTATGTGTGGTAGGGACTGTAACAGCTGTGACCCCCCTCTCCCCCGTTGAAATTCCAGAGTGTGGATAGCAGGAGGCAACAGGAAACAAAGCACGGGATCCAGATTGAAATGCAAAAAGAATCAGAAACAGAAGCGGGAGGGAGGGATGCTTATTGATACTCCGTTGATGTGCAAAAGAAATGGAAGATGGGGATAGCGGTGGGGAGGGGGGAACCAAATCAGTGATAGAGATTATAATATAACAGCAGACTTGAGAATGGAAGAGCTATCTTCACCCAAAGGATGGGGTGGGGGGAATAAGGTAATGGAACAAAGAGGGGGGCACAGGCACTTGCAACACTGGGTTGCCAACAGCCTGGAGAAAAAAATGTCCTTAACAGAGGCTCAATGTGTGGAAATGGGAAGTTGAAGCTTTTCATGTCATAGAGGTAAATAACCTAACCCAGTAAAGAATATCCATTAAGCCTCTGTTAGAGGGTCAGGGCATTTCCCCCCAACTGTTGGCAAGGTGGAAATGATATTCTGCCTTTTCCAGGCCTGCCTTGCAAATATGTTTGCACAACCAAGCAGTCCCTAATATTTTCTATTACCCCATAATTTTCAATGTTAGTCACTTGGGCTGAAATTAAACAAACAAAAATGCTATTTTTATAATGACGTTTTTGTAGTTTTTTACTCCTGCAAAATTCAAGATGAAAGGTGGTTTAAGAAGTTAAAGGGAGGGCAAAGGGGCTACCATAAAAACCCAGCTGTCAATTTTAAGATTTTTGCACAAATCATACTGGGAGAAGGAGGGTGTGCATTCCTGGCTGGCTGTGAAGATGCTGCAGCCACAAGACAGCCCGAACACCATGCTGCAAACACTTTCCTTAATTCAATCTAGGTATAATAATCCAGCATTTGGTGATTTCTTTTGAAAATGTCCAGGCAGCCACCTCTTGGTTTTGATCCGTTTAGATTCATGTAGGCAGCTGTTAGTGGGAAACTCAATTGCTGGACTAACTGTGAAACTTGCCCTCTTCCATTTGATCTTGTGGAAGGTTAGGATTTTTAGAAAAAGAGGAGGAGGAGAAACAATCCAACAATCCCCCTCCCCACCAATTATAATGAAATGAAAACATGGGGTAGAAGACAGGAGCCATAGGAAGCCCCTATTGATCCTTTAAGCCTTGCTTCCGAAGAAGAGGGTTGTAATGGTTAGAGCAGAGAGTAAAGCGTGTTGGCGCTTCAAAACAGATATTACCATCAAAAACTCTCTTTGCTTTCGGCTTCAAAGATCTGCTTTTCAAGAAGTGCAAAGTGGCAACCTGTTATAAGGATATAAACCTCAAGAGAATTGCTGGTGAATCTGTTTTTTAAAAATTAACATTCCTTGAACAATTATATATTTTTTTTTTGAAAAGTTTTTTATTGGGTTAGAACATTATTATTTTTACATTACAATCAATTTTCCCCTAATTTTTCGTTTCTAACCCCCTTCCTTTCCCCCCCTTTTGTTGACTTCCAACAGCTTTCCCACCCTCTGTCCCTTTTCCCTTACTTCTATTAAATTCCTCTATCTAAAACAGATATACATTCTCCATTATATTAAGCAGTACATCTTTAACTCCTTTACTTATTATACACCCAAACTATACGTCTTTAGATAAACAATTTATCCCATTTTCCAGTTTTGAATATTTCTATATAAACCTATATATCATAAACCATAAAAATTTCCCACATTTAAATCAAACAATTTGATTTGTTCTCTATGTATTACTCATTTCATCTTTTTATGGTAATTCTATATAACTCCTCAGATACTCAATCAATTTAACTCTTCTGTACATTCAGTTTGGTGCATATAAATCTTGTCAAAGAAAGAAAATATTGTTAATTACTCAGTCCTCATGTTTAAACCTTATCATTAATTATTCTCTATCAGTTAACCTATACATATCTATATATATCTCAATCAATTAATCTAACTGCTTATAAATTCACATTTCTCTTCCTCCCCCGGTAAAGTCACCCCTCTCTTTTATACTTTTATTATACTTCAGTAGTTCTCAAACTGCCACAGTTTTCCTCCCACCTCCCATTTCTTCTCCAGATATTGTTTCAGCTTCTCCCAGTCTGTGTTAAACTGCCCTGAGTCCAGATCTCTCAGTTTTCTTGTCATCTTGTCCATTTCAGCCATATACAGCAATTTGTAGATCCAATCTTCAATAGTTGGCACTTCTTGTACTTTCCATTTCTGCGCATACAAAAGTCTAGCTGCTGCAGTCATATAAAAAATCAACGTCCTATGATGGGCTGGAATTCCCTCCATTCCCAAGTTTAGCAGCAGGAGTTCTGGGTTCTTATTTATTTGAAACTGTAAAATTTCACTCATTTCTCTTATTATTTCCCCCCAGAACTGCCTAGCTACCGCACACGACCACCACATATGATAGAGGGAGCCCTCATGTTTCTTACATTTCCAGCATTTATTAGAAGTATTCAAGTTCCCTAGCGCAATCTTCTTTGGTGTCATGTACCAACGCCTTGAACAATTATATTGAACAATTATATCTGATTCTACGTTTGCAGGTTTTTTGTTGTTGTTCTCCTTTGATATTTCTACACATGCTCAGAGGAACCCTTCCTTCCAAAGCCTGATATTGCAGATAGTTTCCAGGACTGACCCTTGGGTGAGGTCTACGTTCATAGGAAGTCCTGTTCAGCCAACTCCGTCCCACCCTAACCCTGTGCCCAGATGACTTAATTTGTGCCTGTAGGAAATTCTTGGAGATTTGGGGGCAGAGGCTGGAGAGGGCAGAGTTTGGGGAGGGGAGGAAGCTGGTGGGGGAGGGATGTGATGCTATACAGTCTGCCCTTTGAAGTTGCCATTTGCTTCCAGGGAACTGATCTCTGTGGTCATGGAAATCAATTGCAATTCTGGAAGATCTTAGGGCCCCACCTGGAGGTGGCCAACCCTACCCACTTTGCTTTTTCAGTTTTTTGTCTGTTCCCTGCCCATTAGCCATATGCGACATCTCAGCCATGCACAGCAGGGATCTGGGCCTAGGGTTGCCAACCTCCAGGTGGGGCCTCGAATTTTCCTGGAATTAACAATCTCCAAACTACAGACATTAGTTCCTCTGGAGGAGATGGCAGATCGTATTGCACCGCATCCTTGCTGGGCTCCCTTTGCTCCATATCTTCTACCTTCACCCTAATCCCCAATCTCTAGGATTTTCCCAAACGAGCTGGCAACCCTAAACAGCAAAAGCAAAAAAATTCAGTGGTGTTTTGTGTTTTTCACAAAACAGGCCAGGAGAAAAATGTCCTGTCCCTTGAACAGAGATTTCATGGGCAGCTGAAGCTTTTCACGGCATGGAGGTCAATCACCTTTTAATACCAGTAACAGCCAGTATTAAAGGGTCAGGACATTTTTTTACTCCAGGCAGTTGGCAACCCTAGAACACACTGCTGTCCTGTAATGAACACTTCAGAGCATCTGATGAAGTGAGCTCTGACTCAGCCTCGGTTTATCCACTCTGTAAAATGAGACCACTGCTGGCCTACTTCATAGGCTTGTTGCAGGTATGAACTATGACTGCGGGCTCCACTCCTATGACTGTACCAGCCCCACTCCTGTGGTGTTATTAGAAGACTAATATGCAAAGATGGGGAAAAGTTCTCTTATGGGTCAGGATGTAGTTAAAATCATAGGAGCTGGGCAAGAAGGGGATACAGCAGCTGATTGATGTACAGCACTGGTGTCAGAAGCAGAGGAAGAAACCAGGTCTGACAACCCTTTATAAAGTTGCCAACTGGACAGGAAAAAAGAAACACCCAGGCCTTTTAAAAGAGATTTAATGAGTGGAAATAAGCAGCTGAACTTTTTAATGGCGTGAAGTTAAATAGCATCACCTGCTCATTGCTTGCAGATGAAATTGATATTAAAGTGGCAGCTAGAGGAACCAGTTTCAAAAGCTGGCAATGCTACCCCTACATCTCTGGGGTGCCAACTGAACAAACAAAAGTCCCAGCCTGCTTCTGTGTCTTTAAAAACAGCAAAAAGGGGGAAAATGAGCGGAAGATTTTCACAGCTTGAAAATAAACTAGAAACATCTGCATGTGAAGCTGCTACTAAAACACCACAGCTACAGTGTCCTGTAAAACAGCTGGCAACCTGCTGGATAACAGGGAACAGAAAAAAATTATGCCCAGCTGGGCTTCTTCGACAAATATTAAATTTTCATAATTCATTCTGATCACAGACTATGTGGTTTTGTGGCCCCAATAATTTGGCTGGTTTGCGGAAAATCTCCCCCTACCCCCAATGTTACCAGAATACACTCACATACACACATTGATCATAATATCTGTGACTCTGCTGCCAAGTTCCCAGTTGTCACTGAAAAATCTGGTAACAACATTTTCCATATGCAAAGGGACGTGCATACCACAGAGTGTTTTCTGTACAGGGATTGCCTTGCGCACAGCTGCTGACTTCATCGCCCTGTTGAATTATTGGCCCAGATGATTCCTTCTCTAATTGATTTGCTCAGGTGTGTCAGGACTGCCACTGCAGCTGCCGCCACTCAAGCGGGTCTAATCAATTACCCACCCAATAAAAATCATGTCGGTTTCATTACCACTCCTCCCCATGGGTGCATTAGAAGGACTCGGCAGGTGTTCCCTTCAAATTAGTCCTTTTCCTTTAAGAAGAAGGACCACTGGCTCCAGAGAAGGACGAAATCCCTCTGGGAAGCTTTGAAGCCCCACCCACCTCACTATAACCATGCCCATTTAGCTTTGGCCCCTTCCGCTTCACCTTTAGCACTGCCTCAGAGCGGAACTACAAGTGACAACCCTACTGTTGGCAACCCTACTGTGACTCAAAGATTTAGCTACAGCCAATGTCTGAACAGGCTATTTTGGGCATTAGGGTAATGGGAGGAAAAAGAAGCTGGTTTTCCATTTATCCATCCCCATTCAGTTCTGTGCATGGGTCCCTGAATCAAGATACTGCCTTACTCCATCCCCACCCAGGCTTCCTTTGCAAACTTGGCAGGGTTTTCTGAATCCTAAAAAAACAACTTGTGTATGCTCACTAACACCACTTTAGAGGAGCACCCTGAGCAGTGCAGAGGGCAATCGAAACTCCCCTCTGTCTGGAGATCAGGGGGCGGGGCCACCAGCCACGTGACCATTTTCAAGAGGTTCCGAAACTCCGTTCCACCGTATTCCCACTGAAAAAAAGCCCTGAGTAAATCAATACAGCCCCATAATTTTCCCCAAGGGAAAAGGAGAACCCCGGAAAACAGGGATTGTCCCTGGTAAACTGTGTCAGTGGGGTCATATTAGACTTTTATTGTGTGCTGGCAGTTATCAGTCGTGGCACTGAAACTTCGGAACTCCTTTCTCAGGGAGATTCTTCTGTCTCGCTCTGTCATTATCTTCCGCCACTGGGTGAACTTTTTTGTTTTGTTTGGCATACCCCAAGCAAACTCTTATTGGCCCTTGTCCCCGGTTTTGGTGTTGTGTGTTTGTGCCTACACGTTTTCCTTGAATTATTTTGTGTGTTATTTTCCAAGTTGTTTTAATGTTCAAATGTTTTAATGTTCGTTGCCTTGGGGACCTTATTTGGATGGAAAGGTGCCATATAAATGTTTTAAATAAATAAATAAATTCTTACCCTGTGGTGTCATCCTTCAGGAATGCCTATCCTAAAGCAAAGGAGTCGTTGTCACATTGATGCCAGAGGGTGCTGACGTCTACCTGTATGTTTCCCCAGCGTGATAGTGGCTCCCCAGGGTCATTTTAGATCAGAAAAATGGTGTGAGGAGAAAGGTGTAACCCCCAGCACACTCCATCATACCCCATTCCGTCTGAATTAGGTCTTTACACAGCTGATGGTTGAAGTTAGAAGACTGTGGTGGGTCCGGTGATGGCACTCAAATGTCTCCTCTGATTTGTCCCTCTGATTTTACCCACATGAGGAGCAACGCACATGGCATGGAGTAAGGGCAGGAGGGCCTAGATGCAGCCTACCAAGAATTTCACCTGGCTTTCGTTCCGGAGCCTCTTCTGCAGTCCTAATGGATCGCTTTTAAAAACTCTTTGCATGTTACATATTTTTAAAAAATGAAATGCTTTTAATGCGGTAGCTTTCTGAATGTGCTGCGTGTGTGACTAGAACTTTAAATTTCTTTTTAAAAGGATTTTAACCTACAGAAACATGCTAAGTAGTTAGAAGTTTCTTCTGAAGAAGAGACCCCTGCCATTGCGCCTCTCAAGGGATTTCCCCTGTTCTCTTGGCTGGTTCGTTAAAGGGTCATTAGCCATTCTGCTGCCTTTTAAAGAAAATAGGTTCATACTTCTTATTTCTCTGAACAATAGGAACTTCCAAAGTAAAATTACACAGCCCTTCTCAGATGTCCATGCAACTCTTCAGCTGGGCAACTCTTCAGGTGCTACGTACAGGGCTTTTTTTCAGGGGGAATGCGGGGCAACGGAGTTCCGGAACCTCTTGAAAAAGGTCACATGGCTGGTGGCCCTGCCCCTGATCTCCAGACAGAGGGGAGTACGGATTGCCCTCCGCGCCACTGAGTGGCGCAGAGGGCAATCTAAACTCCCCTCTGTCTGGAGATCAGGGGGCGGGCCACCTGCCATGTGACCATTTTATCTGAGGGCAACCCACTGAGTTCCACCACCTCTTTTCCCAGAAAAAAAGCCCTGGCTACGTATAATGCTCCCAATATACATGGCTGCCATTTTGTGTGAATGAAGAATGTCCATATTTTCCAAGTAGCTTTGGTAGCATTGACCAGAACCATTTTTGAGGGAATGCCTTTATGTGTACTGAAGCTATACGTGCATGGAAAATATGTGTGTGGCCCCATTCACAGAAAATGGTGACTGTGTATATGGGGAAGATTGAGTGTTGCATGCAGTCCCATTATATGGAGTTGGAGCACCAAAATCAAAGGTCAGAGTCTTAGTTACATGTGAGGAAACAATGCTGGAGAGATGTGGCATTTTCATAGGGCTGTGAACTCCGGGTTGTGAAATTCCTCAAGATTTTTAGGATGGAGCTTGAACAGGGTTGGGGTATGAGGAGGGGAGGGACCTAAGTGGTATATAATGCCATAATGCCCACCCTCCAAAGCTGCCATTTTCTCCAGGGGAACTGATCTCTGTCACCTGGAGATCAGTGGTAATCCCCGGAGATCTCCAAGCCCCAACTTGAGGTTGGTAGCCCTACATTTCCCCCCTATATTTAGTCCCTTTTGGCAGCAAAACCAAAAGTCTTGAGTTCTGATAGAATTACAACTTGACCGTATGCCTTTGTACTTTAGAAATAAAGAGCTCATTTGTGTACAGGTAGAACAGGTGGGCAGTAAGCACGTAAGTACAAAAAAGGCTCATCCAATAACAGCAATCTCCCTCCCAAATCAGCAGCACAGCCTTGCAACCACCGAAGGTTGTTTTGCACCAGCAAATGCACAATTCAAGCTGCATTCTCTTCTCCTGGCCAAGGTCAGGTATCTTTCCCAGTCGTAACTTTGAACAAACTTTTTCTCTCGCAGCTTTGCAGTGAGAAGAAAGAGCTGGATATGCTTGAAGTTGCAAGAAGCTTCTGTTTGTTGAAAGGTTAAAAAAACTGCTGGGGCGCATGAGCTTTCAATTAGAAGCATTATCCTGAATGTAATGTGAGAATGCAGCAGAGGAAGATCACCATTTCTTTTGAGGCAACGGTCTTGATTTCTGGGATAAAGGTCAGGAGAAGAAGCAGGCAAATAGGGGGTTATTCCTAAGGCAATGACACTTTTTTTTTACTGCTCCCTTCCTGAGAATTATGTTGTAATTAACAGCAGTGGACTATGAAAAAGTATCCAGGGCAGTTGCAAACATGTTTGCAGGACTTTCCTGTGGGGGGTGTTGGTACGATACTGTTCACTTGCTGGCTAAACAAAGGCCTTCCCCTATTGCCAGCCTCCCAGTAAGGGCTCTTTCCCCAAGGTCTTGCTGCAACTGGTGCCCACAAGATGGAGATGTTTCTTTATGCTGATTCCACCCCCCACCCCCAAAATACAAAAGAATGGCTTCTTGATTAGGAAATTAACACAGTCCCAGACGCATTCCATGGAGATGGGATGGGGAGGGTGTCATCGAGTACACGGAAGTATTTGGGGGTGGGGGGGGAGAGAAACAGAACTGTGTGTTTTTTATTTAAAAGGTTTATCTTCCAAAGTTTTCTGAGGTGGCTGACTTGGGCTAAAACAATTAATTCAAGCAACACAGCTATAGAATCTACAACATACACCAGCAATGAGGGTTGCCAGCTCTGGGTTTGGAAATTCCTGGAGATTTTGGGGGTGGAACCTGGAGAGGGCAGGGTTTGAGAAGGGGAGAGACCTCAGTGGGGTATGATGCATACGGCCTGCCCTACAAGGCAACCATTTTCTCCAGGAGAACTGATGTCTGTAGCCTGGAGATCAATTATAATTCTGGTTGATCTCCAGCCACCACCTGGAGGCTGGCAGCCATAGGCAGCATCCACTCAGCAAGAATTGAAGAATTTACTTCTAGGCTTGGCTCACCTGGCCACACGAATCCATGCTACGGTCACTTACTGTACACAAGGCCTGGGAATACAGAAGTGGTTTAAGCTGGCCCCAGAAGTTCTGCAGCTGGATGCCAGGCAGAGACCTGAGAGGGAAACCAAGATTCAAGTCAAATAGCACCTTAAAAACCAACAAGATTTCCAAATATGACTAGAGGTAATATTCGGTATAATCTTTCGGTGCTCCTTTTTGCAATCTCCTTAGAATTACTAGCAATTTCAGTGAGGGAAGAACCAAAAATCCATGGTATTAAAATAGGAGCAACTCAATATAAAATTGGACTTTATGCAGATTATATTGTCATTTTTAACAGATATTGAACAATCCAGTAAAAAATGAGAAAATCTTATTACACAGTATGGGAATGTCTCCGGGTATAAAGTGAATCCAGATAAATCAGAGATTATTTGTCTTAATACAAATTTAAATGAATATAAAAAAGATAACTGGATTAAAGACCAACAGGATTTCCAGAGTATATGTTTTTGAGAGTCAACGCTCCCTTCAGCAGCTGAGAGGGAGACATCCACAAGAAATGCCCTTGCAGAGATGACCCTGTCTCTTGACACCAACCATCTTGCTCAAGCAGATGGCACAGATGGAAAGAGGAAATGTTTTATTAATTCATCTATATTGCATACCTGAAAAATGTTACATGGTTGTAGCATTCTAATAATCCTTGCAAAATAGTAAAGAGTCCAGATGCATCTGACGAAGAGAGCTGTGGTTCTCGAAAGCTTCTGCTACAATAAAGTTGGTTAGTCTTAAAGATGCTACTGGACTCTTTACTATTTTGCAACTATAGACTAACATGGCTAAATCCTCTGGAGCTATAATAATCCTTATAATGTGTATTTTCAATATTTTCTAAAATTAATTTTTTCTTGTCCCCCCCCCCTTTTTTCTGTATCTCTTCAATGCTAAGATGGTGCATACTGAGGAGGGCCTCTGGAAAATACTGAAGGTTCTGAACAGGGTTCCATAGAATTTGTCATTTCTCCATGCTTCACAAGGCTCCAGTGGGGTTATGCGAGCCCTATTTAGATGATATGGCGTGCCCAATGATGATGCATATGTGTGAGATGCTGCGCCGTGCTGCTTTCCTCTTGTGTATTCTGAACAAAGTGCATGTGTGCAATGTTATAATGAACGTGAGGAGGCTGGGGTGGAGCCGTGGCATGGGATTCTGCCCCCTGCCAATTCACTGTATGCACAACGTTGGTGGTCTTCAGTCTTTCCAAACCTGGAACCTTTAATCTCGCAGGTGACAGCATGGGATCCACTGAATTGCAAGTATGTGACAGGAAATAACATAATAGCAGGATCTGGGGGTCAGGGACCATAGAGTTTTTGGTGATTTCTAAAGAGGACTGATGTCACTTTGGGGTTTTCCCTGGAAGTGATGTCATACCATTGGTGAGATGGCCTTTTAAAAATTCTTCCAATTCTGCTCTGAGCAACAGTGGGAAACAAGAAGCTGGGCTAACAAGAGTAAAGTAGCATGATGTCATATTTACATAATAGGAAGAACTCCTGACATGAGGGTTTTTACCATAGAGATCTGGGAAATTCCTAGAGTTTCATGTGATGCTGTGCCTCCTCCCCCAGTTTTGTTCCTGCTGCTTCATCAAGCAGCAGCAGGAGGCTGGGGCTGGGAGACAGTGCTACCTGGCAATGCTACTTGGCTTGAGAAGCCTCCACCACCGAGGGACCTCAAGTTGCCCTTCTGATGTTCCTTTCAGACTGTGTGCAAAGAGACAGGAGAAGGTATGGTGCTCTTGCTCTTTATGGATGTGCATTAGCAGTCAATCCTTCCAGTAGCAGTGAGAATCCAGTCGGTGGCTCTTCAGGAGTTCACAGGCCATCAGATGGAGCTCCGAGGGTCCTCCAGACACTTGAGTTGAAGACCATTGCACTTTGGCTGTAGCCTCTGGTATGATATTGTACATTACAGTTCAAAAGGGATTTTACTAGTTGGGAAATGGCAGCCTGTACTGCATGGATAGTTCCAGGATGAACTTGCTGCAGAGAACAAGCATGGCTCTACTGAAACCCTGCAGTCAGAATGAATTCCCGGGAGCGCTGAATGCCAAAAGGAAACTGAAAGAAAGATAATAATAACTCTGCTTAATATACCAATCTTCTAGACAGACAAGTGCTGCATTCAGAGCAATGAACAAGATCAATGCTATTATTATAAGCCCCACAATGCAACCTGCTGGCTTACCCAAGGCTACCTAGTGACCTCATGGCAGTAGAGAGATTCAAACCAGCAGAGTACTGATTGGCAGCCCAACCACTTAACCGCTGTGCTACAGCAGGCACACTGAAGAATGGGGGCAGAAAGACTGGCTTTCTCTCTGGCCCAGTTCCAAGGCTGGCACAGCCTCTGAGTGAATTCCCCATTGCTGAGCTGCTGGACGACTGTAATGAAATGGGAAGGGCTTTCCTCCTTGGCTCAAGGGAGCCGGTAATAAGGGAGGAACCTGCAGGTGTATTGTTTCTCCAGACCAAATGACTCCTCCTGGATGTGGCTTTCCAAATATGTTTGTTTTTGCAGATAATTAAACTGCAATTACCTCACAAATAACGCTAACGAAGCAATTAGATAGAGCGAGGGGGAGAAGGAGATCAGGCAGGCAAGAGGCTTGCTCTTAGCTTTTCTAGCAAATGTTTTCTTTGGGCACATTCAGATGTTAGATATTTTTAAAAATGTCTTGGCAATGACAAAGCATTCTGTGTTTAGAGTCTTCCTCTATAATACCCTCTGTTGCATTTGTGGGACAGGGCTAACTCAACTAGATTTTCATCATAATTTAAGCGCTCCCCCCAATTTATCCTGCCAATTCAGCACTGTCAAATGTAAATGGGAAACTGAGAACCCCTCCCAGAAGGACTAAAGAATCAGTTCAGATAATTAAGGAAACTTTCTAGGGTTGCCATGTGCCTGCTGGTGGTAGGAAAACTCCCGGTGGTTTGCCTCTTTGTGGAGACAGGCCATTGGGCAATGGCCTCCCAGTGGCAGGCTAAAGGGTTGCCAGCTCACGGTTGGGAAATTCCTGGAGATTTGAGGCATGGAGCCTGGAGATGGCAGGGTTTGGAGTGGGGAAGGACTTCAGCATATTGCAATGCCATAAAGTCCACCCTCCAAAGCAGCCATTTTCTCCAGGAGAACTCACATCTGTGCCGTTGTAATTCTGGGAGATCTCCAGGCCTCACCTGGATGTTAGCAACCATAACAGACGGGGATATTTCTATGTAAAGCCAACATGACTGCCTGGTAAGTATAGTGACTGCTGCCATCATCAGTAATTGGTGAGAGCTAGGTTTGCCAGGTCGCCCTGGCAAACAGCAGGACAGTGGGAGAAGCATGTTACTTAATGGAACAATTGCTTCTTGTGAGCTCCTGGCCCTTTGTGCTTCTGGAAGTGACACAAGCCATTTTCACACTACTAACCTGCTTCCATAACATTGCGAAACGTCACACAAAAAACGCAGAAGATAGCGTCTTCTCACGAAAGTTTTGCGCAACATCGCGCAAAACTCTCGCGAGAAGATGCTATCTTCCGCGTTTTTTGTGCGACGTTTCGCAACATTACGGAAGCAGGTTAGTAGTGTGAAAACAGCCACAGCCTTTTCTTAAAGAATTGGACCTGGTGCAAAGCGCACACACTCTCCCACAGCCTGTGCAATGACATCACTTCTGGAAGTGATGACATCACGCATAGGGCCGGGAATGCTCACATGGCCATTCGCCCAGGCTGCCTGCATTTCCATGTTGTGTGTTTTAAAACCTCTCTGTTTCCGTTTTCTCCCTATCTAACCATCTTGTATGCCATCTCTAAGGAGATACAGTGGACAGAGATCCCCATGATGTTTTTAAAATTCATTGATCAGATAGATTGGGGTCCATTTCCGATGGCGATTGTCTCAGGAGAGGAAAATGGAAGTGAAAATTTCCCTTTGCACGGTTTTCCCAACCAAGGCCGTTTCCAGATGGCTTACCTGCCTGCATTTCCATGTTGTGCCTTTTAAAACCTCTCTGTTTCCGTTTTCTCCCTCTCTAACCATCTTGTATGCCATCTCAAAGGAGATACAGTGGACAGAGATCCCCACTGCGACGTTGCGCAAAACTCGCACGAGAAAACGCGATATTTCGCGTTTCCCCCGCAAGATGGCGCGATGTTCCGGAGGCAGGTAAGCCATCTGGAAACGGCCCAGGAGTGGTCTTGGGAGCTTCTGTTTCCCCCCCTTGTGGCAAACACACTTGCATTGATATGGGTACCTGCGTTTATGCACATGATGATTGATTTTTTTAAAAAAAGCCCATCGGGAGTGCTGTTCATGGAAGCGGTTTGACCCCTGATGGGTTTGCCAGCTGAAAATATGCCTCATGCATCTAGTCCATAACAGCTTATGTCACAATAAATTTGTTAGTCTTCAATGCCACAAAGCTCCTTTATCTGGCTGAGTGTACAACATGTCCTATTTCAGAGAATAACAGTGGGTAACAACATGTTATTAACTCGAACATAAACATGTGTTAGTAGCCAATCCTTTTTGTTTAACTTTGGCACCAAATGCATGTTTCAAAAGAAACATTTCTGCACAAATCTCTGTGTATGTTTGGAGATATCTCACGGAAGGAGAATGGCTCTGTGTCCTTGGTGTTTGTCTTTCGTGCTGTTGGTATAACTCTTGAAAACATTTGAAGTGCCCATAGAAATATCACAGTCTTTATCTCTTGCATTTCTCTCTTACGTTGCGAGGGGACTCTGGTTGTAGCAGCCCCACAGAGTGCTAGCGAAGGTTGTAATCTTCTGCGCTCATTTAGGGATACATCCATTGAACTCAGTGGGATTTCCTTAAGCGGTTAGGTTTGTTGTGCAATTGCAATGCCTTGAAGGAGGTGAAACCCCAGCCATGCAACTCCAGGAAGCCCTTTCAAAAAGAGCGGCACAGAATAGAAACCAGAGGAGTCTACCTGTTTTTCAGCTGGGGGAAACTGTCCTACCAGGGCCGGCTCCAGCGTCACTGGTGCCTGAGGCAGCTTAAGGCTGCCGCTGTGTGTGCTGGACTGTGTGATGATGTCACTGCATGTGATGTCATCACGCAGGGCTGGTAAGTGCACGGGGGGCCTTCAGCCCTCCCATTCAGTTGCTCTACTGGCCAGGCACAGCTGGCCACCCTGGCCGCCGGCTGTGCCTGGTCTGCAGAGCAACTGAATGGGCGGCTGCCCACTCAGCTGCCCTATGCTGCCACTGCCAGCACACGCTCCTGGCCGGGCCCAGCAGCTGCGGGCAAGGCGTGGCAGGCAGCTGGGGTGGTGCGTGGTGGCCTGCATCCTCCCAGCCCTCCGGCTCAGATGCTCTGCGCGCTGCCCTGGCCACATGCCGCACCTGGCCCGCAGCTGTGTGGCAGCAGCAGTGGCAGCAGCAGCACAGAGCAACTGGGCGGGAGGGCTGGGAGGCTGCCCGCTCAGTGGCCCCGTGTTGCCACCATCAGCACGTGCTCCTGGCTGGGTGCAGCAGCACGGGACAATTGAGCACCCGAGGTGGCTGCCGGCCTGGCCTCAATGGGCGGGCCGGCCCTGTGTCCTACAAACCCCCCAGTAAGAACATGAAATGATGCTGCCACCATTTTTTGTATGTGAAAAGTCCTCAGAGATGACAATGGAGTTCTTTTTGCACAACCCTCTAAAGTTTGCTACAGCAAATGCTACATATCTAGTTAAAAAGTATAGTGGCTAAGAGATTGCAAAGGGGGTAGATGTGTTAGTCTGTCTTTGTAAAATAAAAGTCCAGTGGCACATTGAAGACTTAACATTTTTTTCCACTATGATTTTTGTGAGTCACCATTCACTTCTTCCAATAGTTATGGGAAAGGAAAATCATGCTGGGAATTTGTACGGGGGAAACGTTGGGGTTGGGGAGGTAAAATAAAAGTCCAGTGGCACATTGAAGACTTAACATTTTTTTCCACTATGATTTTTGTGAGTCACCATTCACTTCTTCCAATAGTTATGGGAAAGGAAAATCATGCTGGGAATTTGTACGGGGGAAACGTTGGGGTTGGGGAGGAGCCAAGGCTTGGCGTGAATCTTTCATGTGTAAATTACCAATGTAAGGGGGAAAAGGAGGAGCTGATGTAGAAAGGTTAGGTGTCCATCCCGTTATAAATCAACAGAATTAGCAGTTACATACACCGAACGATGAGGCTGATCAGAGGTTGGAAGAGAGAAGTTTAAATGAAAATTAACTGACATTGGCACAAGGTTATAGTCTGATAAAGCATGTTAAGAACAGTCAATTAAAGTGCCTAAAAAGTGGGTCCCCAAGAGCAATCAGAGATTGTACTGACCTTTACTTCCCATCATGAAGGTTTTCAGTTGATGGGGCACTGTGGGTGGAACAAGGGCAACTGCTGGGCTCGGCATGCAGGGCTATCTGTAAGGTATCAGTTTTCCGCTACAGGATGAATCTCTCGTATCATTGCCCTAGTGTTTGCTTGGGGGAATCTCCAAATTGCCTGATCCTTTGTCTTGTGACTAATTAATGCACCAAATCAAATAAGAAGCAAGATTAATTGGATGGAAAATCACTGGGTTTATAGGGCTGACAAAATGAGATATAGACAGGGTGAAGGAACTCTTTGTGCAGAACAAGGAGGGGCATTTTCTATTATTTTTGTCAAGGAGGTAGTGGCTTGGCTTCTACTGACTGGTTTTCAGTGACGTTCAGTGACTCCTTCAATGACTACATTTGCTTTGGCGGCCGGCATTCCTGATTGATCCAGTCTAGCCTCCTGTCAGGTAGATGCGTGGTTTGCTTTGATCTTCTTCTTGAAAAGCACTTTGGCAGTCACTGTTTGAAGAGGCTGAAGAGTGAAGCAGATATTCAATAGAGGTCACTTTGGAAAGCCTTGCCTCATGGAAATACCAAGAGCAATTGTAAAGGCCATGTGAGGAAGTCCCATTCTGGCATATTTTAACCTGGCTACATGAAGATTGATACAGAAATATGGCAGGAAGATATGCACAGCCAAATTAGAGGCAGCAATCCATTTAGGGCTTACAATGGTTGTCATCTCTGGTTTGGCAAATTTTTGGAGATTTGGGAGCAGTGTCGCCTAGGGAAGATGGAGTCTGGGGAAGGGAGGGATATGATGCCATAGAATCCACCCTCCAAGGGTGCCATTTCCTCTAGGAGAATTGATCACTGTTGCCTAGAGATCAGTTGTAATTCTAGGAGAATCTTGGAGATCTTGTAAGCAGGAAGGCATGTCCCTACATATGTGGTGGGAATGCCACCTTGTTCAGGAATTTTGGAGGGTGGTTCACAAAGAGATATCCAACATGGTGGGTCTTTCCTGCCCAACCTGGGACTTTACTATGATGCAATCTGTCTGGTATGGTTGAAAGATTGGATGACGCTGAAAAATCGCAAATTGCTGGCCTTAGAGGGATACAAAAAACTGTTTGGATGGCATGCATATTTATGGTATGATAAAGTGAAAGCAGATTCTATGTTTTTGCACCACTATATTCGGAGAAGCCTCTTCACAGTTTGGAAGAAATATAAAGATTACCTACAGGAAGGAATTCCCTCCTGGGTGGTCCCATATGAAGTAATTGATCCAAGAACGGTCGATAATGAGCAACAGTGTTTAACGTATAAGGAGATAACTCAAATAGAATTTTCTAAAACTAGAATAAAGACACAACAAGAGTTGTCCCCAAACTATGATTGGTTTCAATACAGACAAATCAGAGATCTTTATTATTCGGATTGTGTGAAGGGAGGAATAAGAATGGAGAACTCAGAATTAGAGAAAGTAATTCTACAAGGAGACAAAAAGGAAATTTCAAAGGTTTATAAAGTGTTGTTAAAATGGTATACTGAAGATGAGGCAGTTAAAGTGCAAATGGTGAAGTGGGCTATAAACTTTAACAAAGAAATAACAATGGAGGCGTGGGAATACTTGTGGAAAAATACGTTGAAGACTACGACATGTACTAATATTAAAGAGAATGTTTATAAAATGATCTATCGTTGGTATCTGACACCAAAGAAAATTGCGCTAGGGAATTTGAATATGTCTAACAAATGTTGGAAGTGTAGAAAACATGAGGGATCTCTGTACCATATGTGGTGGACTTGTGAGGTAGCTAGGCAGTACTGGGGGGAAATAATAAAAGTAATGAGTGAGATTTTACAATTTCAAGTTAATAAGAACCCAGAACTCCTGCTACTGAACTTGGGAATGCAAGATATGCCAGCACAATACAGGACATTGTTATTCTATATGACAGCAGCAGCTAGACTTTTGTATGCGCAGAAGTGGAAAGTACAAGAGGTGCCAACCATTAAGGATTGGATCTACAAATTGCTGTACATGGCGGAGATGGATAAAATGACAAGAAAATTGAGAGACCTTGACCCAGGGCAGTTTAACAAGGACTGGGAGAAGCTGAAAAAATATCTGGTGAAAAAATGGGAGGTGGGTGGAGAACTGTGGCAGTTTGAAAATTACTGAAACACAATATAAGAAGAGGGAAGTGACTATACCGAGGGGTGGAGAGTTAACTGAAGAATTCTAAGCAAATATCATATTGGATTATTATATAGGGTATTAGTAGTGCTCTTATTATAAGAAATATAAGGATAGAAACTAAATCAAATATCTTTCTGATGGTAAATAATAATTGTACAAGGGTGAATGGATATATATTAGCATATGAAATGTGGATATAATAGACTGACTTATGTTAAATGAATATATGAATGGATCATTTCAGTTAGATAACTCTATAATGGAGAAATTAGATAATTAAAATGGACAAGACATGTAAAAGGAAGTAAGGAGCAATATATATAGAATATAAGTCAAGTTGATTGATTTATTATGAATGTATGTAATGTCTATAGAAGCACTAGAAAATATGTATAAGGTGGGGCAAATTGTTTGTCCCATATTGAAGAGAGTAGAAAGAGTAAGATAGTGTATAGGTTATTAAAATGAATATCATTAGCATTAGGGAAGAAGATAGGTTAAGAGAGTTCTATTCATTTGTAAGGGAAAGGAATCAGAATTAGCACAATTATGACAGATAAGCTTAGAAGAATTTGAAAGTATATTATAATAAATATAGTAAAGTTGATATGAGTAAAGGGAAAATAGATGAGGGGTTGGAAAACTGTTGGAAGTCAATAAAAGGGGGGGAATGGGAGGGGGTTAGAATTGGAAATTTAAGGGAATGTGAGTGTAAATGATATGATATGTTTCTAATCCAATAAATTTTTTTTTTTAAAAAAAAAACAACAACATGGTGGGTCTTTCATTGCCATACTCCCCGAAATTTCTGCATCACATTTTTTTTATTGGATGGGTCAGTACACACAAATCATAATATTCAATATCAATATCCATCACATTATATCACTCCCACCCATTCCCCCCCCTTTTCAGTTGACTTCCAACAGTTTTCCATTCCCTTCATCTACATTACATCACTATCTCCTATAATACTAATTTCTAATTAATTATAATATATAGTATAACATATCTATATCTACCATGTTTATAATAAGTGTCTAATATTACTTTCAAGATTATAATATAAAATATACTATATCATTCTTACTTATATACTATTCATATTTTCACCTCCCCGGAATTTCTTTTATTAGATTTCTGGGCCGATTCTCTGCTGGATAGAAATACTACATCTCTTGTTTCGATGTTGGTTGCCTCTGCTTGTTTGGTCATTGCTAGGAACTGGAAATCCCTCACGGTATCATTGCTAAAAAAAATGGTATCAGAAAATCTGGGAGCAATATTTGATGGGTAGCATTATGCATAATCCATTTTGAGGGGGACTTATGTATGGTAGTTCCTTTATTTGAGTATGATAAAACATGGAAACCGGTTCTGGGTTTTTTAAGTGCTAAAGATGTAATCCCCTCAATGCAACAAAGTTTAGATGCTTGTTTATTGTGATTCTTCAGTTTGTAACAATTTGCTAAGTGTTGTTTTGATTACTTCTTTTTATAGTTTAATTTTATGATTTTTCCCCTGTCTGTATTTACGGTTTTATGGTTTCTTCTAGTTTGTAAATAAAATTTGTATTTAAATATTTAAAAAAGGGGGGGGGGAGTAATTCCAGGAGAATTCCAGGCCCCGCCTGGAGGCTGGGAACTCTTCTGCAAGTCCCTATTTGCTTGCAAGGGTACAACTTGTCCTTACCAAGAAACCTTGTGTTCCCTTTCCCTCTTCCCTACACCTGGGGCTTTAGTGAAAATGCAGTGGGTTTGACTGAACATCATCAAAGTGCACTGAAGATCATGCCCTGGGTTTTTAATGGTCAGCATCCCAATTAGGGATCCTTAAGTTGATGCATGAAGTTGGGGGCTGAACACAGGAACACTTTCTCAGATATGCTGTTTAGTGTATCTGTCCCCCTGTGTACCACTCAAGTTTCCTTCCTGATAGCACACCAAGCATTATATACAAAGTTCCAAAGAGTTCTCCAGCAGTTGCACTGGTCAAATCAAGGTCAGGAAAAGTTTTTGCATAGCACAGTTTGTCAGTTTCTTTTCAAGAAAAACACTGACTTTCCAAAATGCATTCAAAATTCAGTTACGGATCCCTTTGTCTATGGGGTCTTGACCTGGGGTTTTAGGAGCTGCTGTAGGAGTGAGAGTTTCACTCTTTGAGACAGGATCTGGTTGGAGTTGATTAGAGGTGCATATTTCATGTGAGTGCTTTAAATCAATGACCTCCGATTGGACTGTCATGACCTTACCTAAGGTGGCTTCACAGGTATTTTTGAAGGCAGCAGCAGGTGCAGAGTGGGAGAAAATGGTGGGTCTATCTACACAAATGGAGAGAGCGCTGGCCCAAATATGTATGCAGGTAAAGAGAAAAGTCAGGGTTAAATATTTGGGTCTTATCCCTGTCAAGGCCAAATGCCACTGGATTACATTTGTTGTTTTCCACCAGAAGTCTTTAAGGGGGTGGCAAAGGAAGGGAATTAAAAGAACTTAAGCAGTCTAAACAGCCTTTTGCATCAAGACCTCACCTGGGGCATCAGCAGCTCAATATTGGATGGTGCTTTGACTCCTAATGAACCCATCACTGTGACCTTGATGTCGAGTAATACTAGGTCTATAAAGAGCATTGCTGTCCCACACAGTGTGTTTCTGTGAGACACGATTGACCTGGCATGCATAGATGAAACCTGGCTTGAGGACTCCAACATCATTCCATCACAAATAATAACAGCTCTGGGTATGTGGTCCTTCATCAGACCCAAACTGGAAAATGAGGAGGCAGCATTCATCATAATCTTCAGTTAATCTTCCTTGTTTTGCAGAAACCCAGTGCAGAGAATTGAAAGCTCTGATTGTGTAAGTACCTGGTGCGGGGTTCCAAGGATGGAGTGGGTGTACTGCTGGTGAACCATCTTCCTAACTCTCTAGGAAGTGCTCACTCAGGGCTTGTGGAGGTGGTCTGTAGCCAGGTGCTGCAATCCCCCTGAGATGGTGGGTTTCAGGGACTGCAATATCTGTGCAGAAGAGCCTGTGTTGTGGAATGTTCCTGGCCGCCGTAGCTGCCTGGGGTTGTGTTGTGTGGTGCCTGATACACAAACAGGGTCATACTCTAGAATTTATTATCTGCCTTGTGCCGTTTTTCTAATGGGATGGGAAGGGTATTTGTCCCATGCCTTGGTCAGACCGTTTTCTACTGAAGGAACCTCTGTAGGGGCAGTGGACCTGTTAGCCTGATCCATTCTCAAGACTGATGGCTCTAACTGGTTTCCAGAACGCTGTGGGGTATTTTGGGAGTTCAAGCAGTGGAGGCCTCCACTGGACATTGGGATACCATGCTTTAGGAGCCAATGGACAGGCTTATTCTCTCCCTCCCTCAACTTTTTGATAAAAAAGAATAGGAAAACAACTATAGAGATGATGGTGGACAACTCATACTGCCTCTGACAGCTCATGCTGCAGAGCCCATTGGAAGGCTTCTGTGGTGATAGTGGTGACTTTTCTGAGACTGAGCACTGATTGCTTCACATCCCGCACAATGGTTGTTAATACGGTTGTTAATGACTCCGACGGTGGAGTCCCAAACTGTTTGCAAATTGGGTATTAGCTGTGCATTTCTTTGCTGATAAAAACGGTCAGATCTGCTCCAACATAGAAGCCAGGTTGCCTGTACATCAGGTAGCAACCACGTCTGTTCGAAACACCATCGGGTCCATTTTTGATGGATATTTTCAGGTTGGTCTCCTTGATGGATATAGACCGGATCCTAGGTATTGTGAGGGGCACCACATGCAAGTTAGATCCTCGTCCCATCTGACTGATTAAATCCTCTGCTGAGGTGGTGAGGGGTCTACATTGTAAGGACCAGCAACGCTTCCTTAGCCAGTGGGGATTCTTGAAGGAGGTGGTCATTTATCTGTGGTTGAAGAAGCCCTTACTGGATAAAGGACTGTAGGCCATTTATAGGCAAGTGTCTAACCTGCTTTTTCTGGGGAAAATAAGCATGTGGTAGCAGAGCAACTCCAGGGCTTCCTTCCTGGATAACTCATCTACCTGTGGCCCATTTCAATCTGACTTCAGCGCTGAGTGTAGAACGGAGACAGCTTTAATAGCTCTAGGGGGTGATATCTGTTTCTGGTTTGATCTGGGAAATCTCAGTAGCAGCAACAACAAAAAGTGGCACAGCATGATAGATGGGGCTGACCTGTGATAGGTGAGGCATGCTGTAAATTTGGTAGTGCACTAGTGGCTTGCATTAATGATGCTGTGCCCAAGTGTAGCAGCCCAGGCAAACAACATCCACCTGGATTTTCTTGGGGTGGTGCTTTCAGGAAAATCTCCCACTTTGATCTACTGATTCAGTCTAGTGTACTGTAGTGCAGTGGCTAGAGAGATCTAAGTTCAAATCCCTGCTCAGCCATTAAGATGTTCAGGTGGCTTTCAGTTAATTGCTGTTTCTTGGGCTTCTTCACAGGGCTGTTGTGAAGGGCTGGCACAATGGTTGGAGGGAAGCATAGGGAATGCTGTTGTGTGCTTCTTAAATGAAAAGTAAGAAGCAGAGAGAGAGAGAAAGAGAGAGAGAGAGAGAGAGATCTGGCAGCTCAAATTATGCAGACAGATAAGAGTTGCCAGGTGTCTTGTTTTCTGCTGGACAGTCTGGTATTTTCTTGGACTGTTCAGGAAAACTTCAAAGAAAATACCAGGCATTTAAATGTCTGGTATTTTCAAACGGTGGGAAGGAGGAGCAGCCAAGGCAAGCGAGATGAGCAGCGGCACCAGCTGCTCCAGTACCTGGGAGTGCAAGAATTTTGATGGGCAGTCTGTGGCACCAGCCGGTTACTATGGAGCGGATACTCTGCATGGCTGGCTGATGTCTCAGAGTCTCTCTACATGAGCCCTTTTACATGAGGATGTTCAAGTGAAGGGAGATGCAATGTTAGCCAGGAAAGGTAGGAGTTTAAAAGACAGAGCCGAAGACTTTGTCATTTTCACCTCTCTACAAAGAGCCAAAGGTCAGATTGTGAAGGCTAGGGTAATTTCACCTGTGTTTCCCAGTTAACATTGTGTCTCCCTTCACTTGAGTGTTCTTGGGTAAGAGGTCTTGTGTAGAGAGACTCAGTGAGCCAAGCGACAAGTGACGAATGACACAGGTTGGACACTTGTCAGCTTCCCTCAAGTTTTGATGGGAAATGTAGGCATCCTGGTCTTGCAGCTTGGCTCTCTGACTGCTGTCCAATGGACTTTTCAACTGTCACTTGTCCAACATTCCGCCAAGCTGCCTACATTTCCCATCCAAACTTGAGGCAAGCTGACAAGTGTCCAACCTGTGTCAGACGTCACTTGTAGTTTGGCTCTCAGTGTCCAGTAGGAAAGGAGCCCATACAGGCTGTAGCCGAGGAGGGCAGGGCTCAGACCCAAGCTTAGGCTTTGCCTCCTCCCTCCCCTCCCCTGTGTTTCCCCCCTGCAGCCAATATGCTGCTGGAGGGCACAAAAGCGCAGGCCCTTGCTGAGGAGAACAGAGCAGAGCTCTCCACCTCCCTGGCTCCACCTCTCTCTGCTTCCAACCAGCAGCCAGTTAACTGCTCAGTCACCTCAACCAGCATCACATTCTCTGTCTCAAGGCAGCGCTGCACTTACTCAGATTTCCTGCGCAATCTCCTTCCCTCTCGCAATCGGCCTCCTTTTCAAGTTAATGGCCACAATTAGTGATGGAGCCTGCCTGAGCTGGATAATGGACAGTGGTAGGATGGGGAGGCATGTTGATGTCTTTCAACTCTCACTTTTCGCCTTATCCCAATGCAGGAAGATTCAAGCAGGCTTCCGGCCCTCCCTGCCAAATCACAATATGGGATAACCATTAACTGTTCAAAGCACACACACACCCTTTCCCAAAGGCAGTTTCAGGCTCCCTTGACAAAAAAGAGCACTTAAATTCTGTTGCCCTCTTCCAAGATGGTTGTGCTGTTTGCATTGCCAGCGTCCCCACATTATTCCTGGGCTTCTGGGATGTGGAGGAAGTGGAACAGAGGAGATTGGGAGAGCCCAAGAGCTGTCCTTGCTCCTCCACCCCCAAGCAGTGAATTGTGCAGCCAAGGAAAGTGAAAAATGGAGCCTCAGTAAGGTGGGGAAGGTACGTATTTAAACAGAGAGGTGTTATTTGCTGCATGACATCGGCATGAACGAATGGATGGAGAAAAGTCAGATGGGTAAGGGAGAAGAGTATGTATGAACTGGGAGTGGGGGAGAAGGGGGCACTCTGTACATGATCGAAGGCATGTTTCTTTGTCATTGTAGTATAACTATAATAGTCTGTGGCTGCAATCCTAAACTAGGCAGTAAGACCCACTGAACTCCAAGTAATTAACTTGTGAACATGCAGGTTAAGAGTTGTAGTCTGTGGGGTTGTGTGTGAAAATGTTACCTTTGGGGCCAATTTTGACCACGCTGAGACCCCTGCAGTTTACAGTTTTCAATGGAAGTGATGCCATTGGGGTCTCTGGAGCATGTGCGGATTGCATGCATGCAAGAGGAACATGGAATGTGTCTAGCACTGGGGTTGAAACCCTACTGACTGAGGTGGCCAAAGGTGAAGTCAGGTTTTCAAAGTAGGATGAGAACCCCCAGTCTTTAAAATCTGATGTCTTGGGTCAAATGAAACCAAAGCCCAGTGGCAAGTTAAAAGACTAACAATATTTATTTCAGTATGAGCTTTCCTGAGTCACAGTTCACCTTTGTCTGGCAAGTCCAGGAGCACCTTGACAGGCTGGGCCATTTGAGATGAGTCCAACATCTGGAGTGGCTCTCAGCAAATTGCCCTGCAGCAACTTCAGGTGGTGCTTGGAGATTTCCTGGAATTGCAACTGATCTCCGGACTACACAGATCACATCCCCTGGAGGAAAAGGGTGTTTTGGAAGGTGGACTCTATGACATTATACCCTTCTGAGGTCCCTCCCCTCTCCAAACCTTGCCTTCCCCAGGTTTTACCCTTAATCTCCCCAGGAATTTCCCCAGAGTAGGCAACCCATCTTGCAGCACACTGTAGAAATGGAGCTCTTCTCCTGACACGTGCCCTGTACTTTTTTTCCTCCCTGCAGAGAGAGGGATGCTGCAGCTGTCAAAACCAGGCAACGGGCGAATGGCAGCTGTAAACATCAGGGGGGTTGCTGTCACTCCATTGTATCATTCCCTCTGGAGCCCCCAGTGACTTAACTCCAGTGGAATGCTTCTCTTGATGGCTGATAATTCAGCCTGATTTCAATGTGATGCTGCTTGGGAGTCCAAAAACACGCTCCCCTGTTGGACTTTGGAAATGGGTTTGTTGCCCGTGCAAAGCAGAGCTGCTAACCTGTGTCACACAAGACAGAACCTCATGGGCGCGTCCTCATGGGTTCATCTCACCAGTTGTCAGGTTTAGATCAGGCCCTAGATTGTCTGTTAGGGAATCTCCAAGCGTAGGTGCATACTCCCTTTCCACTCCCTTTCCTTCCTGCTGCTGGAAAGTCCCTTCCCTCATTTACAATGTGGAATGAGGAACAGTCAGTCCACTCTGGGGGTGCCAGTTGCTTATCTTCAGCTGGGCTTGGAGCATGCAACAATACTGGTTGGACACAGACAGATACACCTGAAGCTGCCTTATACTGATTCAGACCAGCAGTCCATCAAGGTCAGCATTGTTTATTTGGGCTGACAGCGGCTCTCCAGTGTCTCAGGCAGAGGTCTTTCCCATCACCTACAAACTGATCCTTAACTGGAGATGCCTGAGATAGAATCTGGGACCTTCTGCCCTGAGCATTTGGTGGGTTGCATTTGCATCAAGTGCCTTCACTTCCTTTCCAGGGCATGTGGAAGTGTGTTAACCATTTGGAAGTAAACTTTTATGTTCTCTATTTTGAGAGAAACATGTACAAAAATGTTCAGTTTTCAGACTTCTCTTGCAATTGGGGTGCTTTGGACAGTGTGTGCACAAAATCTGTGATTTGGAGGTGGGTGTAGAAAACTTTTAACCATTTTGTAGCATTTACTTAATTACATTCCTATCCCAGCGTTTCTGCAAGGAGCTCAGGGTGGTATGCATGGTTCTCTTTTCCTCCACTTTATTCTCATAACAACCTGGTAAGGTAGGTTATGCTGATAGAGTGCGACTGGCCCACAGTCACCCAATACGTTCCATTCACAAAGTCAGAACAATGGACCCCTGCCCCCAGGGCTGGCATGTCCATTGAGGCGGTGGGTGTAGCCACCTCAAGTGCTGAAGGAGGCGCCATCCCTGCTTGCCGCCTCTCCACCCCTTCGCCACTGCTGCTCTCCTCGGGTCCTGGTGAGCCAGGCGCCCCAGCGGCACGGCAGCAAGCAGGGAGGTGAGTGGGGAAGTGGGCCGCCCCGTTTGCCTCTCTTCCCTTTTGCCGCTGCTGCTTGGCTCCTGGTGAGCCGGGTGCCCCAGCAGCGCAGCAGTGAGCAGGGAGGTGAGTGGGGAAATGGGCCACCCCACTTGCCTCTCTGCCCCTTCACTGCTGCTGTCCGCCTCAGGTGAGGGGGATGCTCCTGCGTGATGATATCATGTCATCGCACAGCACGTGCACACAGGGCAGGTATCTCGCCTCAGATGCCAGAAATGCTGGCACAGGCCCTGCCTGCCCCACCACTCAGGGATGAACAGGGGCACAGGATTGTTATCTCACCGCAGATGCTAATTTTCTGCCACCAAGCATTTCCCTCCTGCTCTGATCAAGATGATTGCATTTTACATTGTATTTTTGCATCATGACTTCCTTCTTTGCACCACTCCTCCCACCTTCTGATTGGGATACAACGGTTCAGGAATCTCTTTTCCTAACTGTATTTGATGAAGGGGATCTTTGACTCTTAAAAAAACTTCTGTCCTGGAAATCTTATGGGTCTTTAAGCTGCTACTGGACTCAACTCTTGCTGTTCCACTGCAGGCCAACAAGGCTACACACCTGAAACCCATACATTTCATAACCAGGGATACATTTAATAACCAGGGATTAGGCTCTTGCAGTCCTAATCCAGTACTCGAACCGCTACACCACAATGGTTTTCTCTTCATTTTGAGTATTTCCCACCCATCCTGCTTTGAAGGAAAGATGTGCAAATTTTGCTCCCCGCCAGGCTTTTCAATGAATCTTGGCTTGCATGTGTGCAAAATTTCTGTGTGAGAAGCACCTTACCTGTTTTGAGGAAAAAGATGCATACTCCATTTGATGAGTTTTTAAAAAAGGAATCAGGGTACCTTGAATTATGCGTGCAGTGCATAATTCATGAGGTCATGGAAAAGCCCCCTAACAATATTGAAATCCCCATGAATGAGCATGCTTCCATATAAATATAATACTTTGGTTTCAATGCTGAGCAAGTTTTCTTCTCAACTGTTCTCCAGGCTCCTCTGCAGCCTGCCGGTATCTCTATAGCAACGGCAGCCTTCGCGGTGGCCCATTCTTCCACACGGTGCGCAGAGAACTCAGTAGATAGAAAAATTCCTGCCTGTACTTAACACTCCTTGGGGAATAAAACTCTGATGCCTGCTGTCTCTGGTTCTGCCCATCTTAAAAATGATATAGCTGAGCTAGAAGAGTTCAGAGTAGGTCAGTGCGAAATGATCAGGGTTGGGCAGTGATTCCTGGAGGAAGACCAAATCGGGTGTGCTGGATTTGACAGAGAATTGAATGCAGGGGAGACGTGTAACTTTAAAGGGGTGCCCCTCTGGTATCACTAAATGGCCTTTGATAATGCCCTTTGCCATTCTTGGAGGAAAGCAAAGAGCTGAGTAATTGATGGGCTGGTTCTGGGCCAAACCAAATAGGAGGTGGGGGGAGCCGCATGCAGTGGAACTTCAGACATTTCTTCTTAGTTATATCATTTTACTGTCAATATGTAGGATTTCAGCATCACCTTAGGTCCCAAAAAGATTTGCATGATAAAAGCTTTGCAGAGTCGAAGCTCCCTTCCTCAGATAGAGGGAGGAGTGGAGGCCCCTGAGCTTTCATATCCCAGTCAAGGATCTACACTCCTCCCTGTTTCTGAGGAAGGGAGCTTGGACTCTGCAAAGCTTTTACCCTGCAAATCTTGTTGGTATCTAAGGTGACACTGAACTCAAATCCTGCTGCTCTACTGCAGACGTACCTGAAACAATCAATCTGTGTGATCCATATTTGGTTGAAAGTGTGACGGGGTGGAGAAGAGGTCATAACTGGGAGCGAGTGCAGTACAGTGGCTCGAATGCAGGATGTAGCCTGGGGAGATGCAGATTTGATTCCACGCTATGATATCAAGCTCACTAGTTCGGGCCAGTCACTCTCTCAGCTTAACCTACCTTATAGGGTTGTTGCGAGGATAACACGGAGAGAGGAGAACGATGTCTTTCACTGTGAGCTTTTCTGTGGAAAGGAGGAATAAAATGGAATAGATAACATTTCTAATGAGGCATTTCCCCCATCAAAATCCAACCCCAACCCCTGCCACAGGCTGCTTTTCTCTTTATGGGAGAAAGAGATAATTGGACCAGTAGTTGCAGCTTGTGGAAGGTGGGGCTGTTGTGACTGGGGAAACGATCTGCAAAAACAAAGAGTGAAACATTTTTTCTCTGCCCGACTCCCCAGCGGGATATTCTCATTCCACACTCAGGCAAATGGTGGAGACGGCAACAGAAGTTTTCCCTTTGCTCCCTACTCCCTACCCGGACACCCCCCCCCCCATTAAGCAGAATTTGGAGCTTCCTCTCTGGTAGGGCACCACTATCTCTCTCTTGTCTCTCTCTATCTCTCGCTTGTCTCTATCTCTCGCTTGTCTCTCTCTCTCTCTCGCTTGTCTCTATCTCTCGCTTGTCCTTGGTTGCTGCCAAGAGGTACAGTGACTGAGGGTTGTGTTTTTCATAGCATGCATGTGTGTGGCTAAGACTGTGGGTAGGAATCAAGGCAACGTGCCTTAACTAAAACCATTTTATTACTATAATACCCAACTCTAGAGTAAATGCAGTTCCAGATCTAGAATGCAGACTAAGAAAAGAAAAGAAACAGAGAAAAGCTGCTAAGCTATTTGAGACTTACAAATCCTGAGTGTCTGTTTGCCTCTTTAAGGATGACAATGAAGACACTGAAATTGTAAAGATTTTCTATTCTTTGGTATGATCCTCAACCAAAGGGGAGCCTGGAACTAAGAAATCTGTAGGTGACTGAGACGTGGAAGGACAGCCTTGAAAGAATTAGAAAAAAAATCCTTAATGATAAGGATGGGACACTGGGGACCAAGATCAAGATAATCCATACTATGGTATTCCACATTACTATCTACAGATGTATATAGTAATTCATACTGTGGTATTCCACATTACTATCTACAGATGAATATAGTAATTCATACTGTGGTATTCCACATTACTATCTACAGATGTATATAGTAATTCATACTGTGGTATTCCACATTACTATCTACAGATGTATAGTAATGAAACCACTCAAGGTAAGCAAATGCAACTTTTCAGGTCCCACGAAGTGTTAGAGTTACTATCTACAGATGTATATAGTAATGAAGAACATTGATGGGAAGAAAATTGATTCATTTGACATGTGGTGTTGGAAGAGAGTTTTATGGATACCGGGAACCATCACAAAGACAAATAAGCATGTTCTAGATCAAATCAACCCGTAATTCTCTCTAGAAGCTAAAATAAGTAAATTGAAGCTATTATAGTTTGGTCACATTGCGAGAAGACAAGATTCACTGGAAAAGACAATAATGCTAGGAAAAGCTGAAGGCAGTAGGAAAAGAGGAAGACTCAACATGACTCAACCTTCAGTTTGTAAGAAGCCACAGCCTTCAGTTTGTAAGATCTGAGCAAGGCTGTCAGGTATAGGACATGTTGGAGGTAATAAATGCATAGTTATCATAAGTTGGAAGTGACTTGATGGCACATAACACACAAAACTTTGTTTAGAATTGCACTGTCAGCTGCTCCTATAGAGTTCGATGGCAGCGTTTAACCTGAAGCCAGAGGTAGGATGTAGGCTGTGGGTATTTAGTTATCAACTAAGCCCCAGGTCACTCCCATCATATTGAATGATTTGGGACCTTACGTTACTCCTGTATTAACGGGTGTTATACTTGCATATCTCCAATTTATGTAGCTATAGCCTCTTTTGTATGGGTTCTGTGGGGGCTAATTATAAAGCAAACTTTCAACAGAAATGTAAGTTCAGAAAATTTCTTTACACCAACCCTTTCAACAATTAGAACAAGACAACTTTTTTCCCTTTTCTTTAACCAAACTCATAGGTGCAACAAAAAAGAAAATTGCCGCCAACGATGTCTTTGAAACCACTCAAGGTAAGCAAACGCAACTTTTCAGGTCATAGAATCATAGAATCATAGAGTTGGAAGGGGCCATACAGACCATCTAGTCCAACCCCCTGCCCAGTGCAGGATCAGCCTAAAGCATTTCTGACAAGTATTCATCCAGCCTCTTCTTGAAAACTGCCAGGTCCCACCAAGTGTTAGAGTCCTTTGCCACAATCCTCCCGATTATGAAGCAATTGGAACCCAGGCTTCTGTCCTCTTCTTGGGAATTACAGTCCTGCAAGAACAATAAGATTCCAATAATAATACCAACCAATTATAACACACACACACACCACCTTTAGTCACTATTGTTCACACAGAATGTGTTTTTGATTACCTTATTCAAGATGATAGGTAAAGGTAAAAGGTAAAGGTAGTCCCCCGTGCAAGCACCGAGTCTTTCCTGACCCATGGCGGGAGGTCGCATCATGACGTTTTCCTGGCAGACTTTTTGTTATGGGGTGGTTTGCTGTTGTAGGAATACAGCACTGTGGTCTCATTCGAATGTGCAGGGTTCTCGCAGAGTGAAGGGCTTGATGCTTTGTATAGTTTGTTTATCTGTAGCTCCTGAAGTAGCCCCTCCCTGCTGTGAGTGAAGATTCTGTCCTGTCTGTGTTCGTTGTGAGTGAGTGATGGCATATGCCCCATATTGAGGGTCACAGAGATACCCCCTGCCCTCACAGCCATTGCCTTCCCCTGTCATCTACACTTTACCCACAGGAAACTGGGTACTCATTTTACCGACCTCGGAAGGATGGAAGTCTTAGTCAACCTTGAGCCGGCTACCTGAACTCGGCTTCCGCCAGGATTGAACTCAGGTTGTGAGCAGAGCTTGGGCTGCAGCACTGCAGCTTACCACTCTGAACCACGGGGCTCTTATTCAAGATGATAAGAACATGTAAAATAATCATCGTATTCAAGATGATTATTTAAGAGCGTGTAAAATATTATCAAGCTCCCCAGCAACCCACCTCTTCCCCAGCTTCCTCAACTCCGGACACTAAACCTGCCCTACTGGGATAAACCAATTAGCTCATAGAGGTTACACAGGCATATCTCCGAATTACGCTGGTTTAGTTGCTATTTGAAGCTTTTTTGAGACTGGCTTTAGGATTGTGACTCTGGTCATATAACTAGAGTTGTTGGCCTCCAGGTGGGGAGTTCTTCTGGAATTGCAACTGATCTCTAGACTACGGAGATTTATTTATTTATTTATTCATGTTATTTATAGTCCAGTTTTCTCACTGAGACCCAACACAAATTGCACAGCCTAGGTTAATAGGATCAACAGGAGGGGGACTTCCAATTAACCATGCAAAAGGGTTAGAATGGCAGAGATTTGAAAATAAGCAGAAATCTGGAGCTGAGCTAAAACAAAGCATAAGCATTTAAACATGACATGGGCCGTTTCCACATGGCTTACCTGTGCTCGTAATGTCCCGGTAGATCGCGCAAAAAACGTGGAAGATCGCGTTTTCTCACGCGAGATTTGCGCGATGTCACGCGACGTCGCGCAAATCTCGTGCGAGGAAACGCAATCTTCCGCATTTTTTGCGCGATCTACTGGGACGTTATGAGCACAGGTAAGCCGTGTGGAAATGGCCATGCATAAGATCAGGCTGTGCTGTGCAGCAGTTATGTTTTCAGATTCAGACTAGAATCTAGAGGAACTAAGTTTCCATCAGCTCCCCTGGAGGAAATGTTGCCTTTAGAGGGTAGACTTTATGGCATCACATTCTTGGTGAACTCCCTCCCACCCCAAATTGTGGATCTCGAGGAATTTCTCATGCCAGAAATGGCAACCCTATTTAACCTGGCAATGGGCATGAACTTTAGCTGTGTGTGTTTGTTTCTCCCGCCACATCAAATGCTCAGTCCTTTAAGCTTTTTAGTAAATTGTATTGATTTCCTTTGAGCAGAGAGAAGGAAGCTGGTCTTTATTTAAGGGCAATTAGGCAGGAGGCAAGAGGGCTGGGCTTGGTGATAAACTTCAGTCAATTACTGCAGGAATGGTGGGGAATTGTAACCAATGGCACCCCCACCCTCCAAAAATCTCCCTGGAATGATCCAGAGAGGGAAGGGAGCTCATATTAAGATATATATACTGTCGGAAAATGGGAGAATACTTGAGTTTTCCTGACATTTTCCTTCCTTTTTCCTTATATTCTTTTTTCACCCTTCATTTCTGGTTTGAAAATTTATTTTTGTGAACATCACGCATTAATCAACAATGTGCGTAAATGGCGGTTGGTTACCCTAAGATAGGTGTAATGTGTATAAAGAGTTGTAGCTGATTTGGAAGCACTCCTGCACCCAGTCCAAAATGCATGTTTTCCTTTCCAGGGGTGTGCTTCTGAGGAAGAGAGCTCTGACTTCTGGTAGCTCATACTAGAATAAATTTTGTTACTCTTTAAGATGTCACTCAACTCCTGGTTTCCACCCCCATCCTACAGCTGCTGAAGACTAGCATGGCTACCCCTCTGGTATTCTCTCCAGAGCTGACCTCTGAGGAAAAAATAAGATGCTCTGAAGCAAAGTGGATCTGTACAGCACTTGTTAAGAAACAGACCACACCAGTCTTTTTCTTAGCCTATTTAAAACATTGGTTCAGGCTTCTCAGGCTAGTTAGAAGCAAAGAAGGCCTTTTCCTCTGGGGAAGTGCAGACAGGATGACACTACAAGTTCCCAGATCGATAAGGGTGAGATGGAACTAGCCATAGAGGCACATCACAGAGCCTCAAGAACATAGAAGGGAGTTTTCTCACCCACATTCCATCTCATGAACACCAAGAATTCTGGGAATGGAGTGATTTGCTGTTAATTGGCTGGATGTTCCAGAGGCAGAGGCATGTCAAAAGGTGAGCAAGTCACTGATTGGTCAACCTGGTTATGCTCCTGATGGTGTAGCTCTCAGCTTCACTGACACATTCAGACCCCCGCAGTACGTTAAAGTGTGTATCCAAGAGGTGGGTGTCTCCTCTAGCTTGGCCCTAAAATAAATCCCCCACTACTCAACTGGCACACAGGGCTGGGCATTCTCCATCTTGAGACCGTGGTAGAAATACAACCGAGCCAAATTCAGTCCAGTAGATTTGAACGGGGCACGGCAGTGTATGTTTGAATCTCTCCTATTGAATCTCTCCTATTGCCTAATGGAACTGCATTTGCCCAATAAGGACGAATATTTAACACTGTTCTTTTCATGTACGTTAAGTACATTAACCCAGTAATCCTTACAACCACCCTGCAAGGTAGGCCATGGTTCTAGCATTTCCTTTATTTGCAAATTGGAGACGATGGGTAGTGGCGGATCCACCATCCAATATCAGATCCCAAGAGAGAGACAGAGGGAGACAGAGAGAGAGATCTTGCATTCCCCAGATGCTTCAACCATATTATAGACTGGGAGGGGAAGTTCGAAGCGCACAGTCAGGTACAATGAGATCTTGTTTGGCCTTCAGATTTGAATTGACGGCTTCCCAGCTTTTGACTCTTCTTTACAGTAAAATAACACATCTGGGTGGTTAGGTAACAGCTGAAAATCCTGGTGTGAGTATTCAGTTGTGTTACTGCTATCAGGGCTGTTTCCACACTACTCACCTTTGTCTGGAACGCTGCAGAACGTCGCAAAAAAACCTGCCGAAGATGGCATCTTCTCACACGAGTTTTGCGCAACATTGCACAAAACTTGCATGAGAAGACACTGTCTTCTGCGTTTTTTTCGTGATATTCTGCAGCGTTCAGGATGAAGGTGAGTAGTGTGGAAATGGCCCAGGTCTCTCCTCTGAGCTTGGCTTAAAGTACGCCTCCAGGGAGCCAGAGCTTTTGACAAAAAGAATGGGAATGTAGCTTTTCAACTGTGGCTATTTCCTTGACTGGGCCTTAATTGTTAGGAAATGGCTCTGTCTGAGCTCAGAGGTGGTGACTCCCTTCCCAGCTGAAGGGAGGGGGCAGATAGGTGTGTGTGAAGCAAGAGAGCAATTTTTCATTCTGGAAGAGTCAGTGAGAGAAGTGGTCCGTCTTCTGTGAACTGGCTGAAGCACCTGGGACATGCAAGATCTCTCTCTCTCTCTCTCTCTCTCTCTCTCTCTCTCAGAATTCGTTATTGGGTGGTGGATCTGCCTCCATTGATCCTCTCCTATTTGCAAATAAAGGAAACATTAGAAACAGCTTGCTTCCCCAGTGCTCCAACTCTACAGCTGTTTAGCATTCACCAAGTTTTTAAAAGCCCTCCTGGAAAAAATTCCAGGAAACTTGTGCCTGATGGGTGGGGGGAGAAATGTGTAGAAAAATCCCATGTGGATTCTCTGTTGCCAATGCAAATGCCCCTGGATGTGCAGTTGGTGGCAATGAATGTGAAGTGAAGCATCCTCCTTGTGCAGAAGTGGCCCATGCTAGCCCAAGGGTCTGACTCATGTGTAACTGTGGGCCAGGTCTGAGCTGATTATTGTTGCCAATGCTGTGGGGCCCACTTAGCTCATCTTGTTCTTGGCATTGGTGGCCTTCTGAGGCAGCCACCCATGAGTTTAAATAGCCAGTCTTCCCCTGTGGGGTATTTTTAGAGGCTCACGATGAGACAGGACATATTGTGTGACTGCGCCAGGAATTCCTCTCTCTCTGATTCTTGATCTGTCAGGCATTCGGGTGGGTGTTAAGGAAAGCTAGTTGCTGCCTAAAGAAGACCTTTAAAGGGCCAGAAAGGCAAAAAGAGGAGCAGAGCAGTGTGTGCGTATCAGAGAGGAAAAGGCATGCATGGAAGTGGCTCAGATGGACAGCGGATGTCTTGGACTGCCCTTGCCTGGAACGTCGTCTACTTTGCCTCTGCAGGGGGCAGGTTCAGATCAGTGCAAGAATGAGATCAAGTTCCAGAAAGTGATGCTAAGTCCTCTCAAGACCTTGAGAGGGGCAATAGGAGAAGGCAGGG
This sequence comes from Eublepharis macularius, assembly GCF_028583425.1. Lineage (NCBI taxonomy): Eukaryota > Metazoa > Chordata > Lepidosauria > Squamata > Eublepharidae > Eublepharis > Eublepharis macularius. The sequence continues at coordinate 36,694,834 of NC_072804.1, read as the reverse complement.
GAGAGAGAGAGCAGCTGCCTCTCTGGACAGTGGATTGGCAGAGAGGCTGGTGGACACTTGAACTGCATCTGTCAGCACTAAACTGTGGAGTGCAGCATATTATAGACTTCCTTTTTATGTCGCTTTAAAAGCCAATGTTCTCTGTTAGGAGGGTTGGGCTTCAATTGACTCACAGTCTTTCAGGGACATTTTTTTGCCATGACTGGGGGAGGGGGGGGTGGAAAGTGATCCTCTAAAGTGTTTTGTGTGGAAATTTTATTCTACTGCTCACTGAAATCACAGTTTTTGGCCTGGAAATTGCAGCGGGACAAGTTTCCTTTCAACCCTAGCTATATGGTTGTTTATAGTCTACCCCAACTTTAAATGAGGGATATAGCCCACTTTCCAGCCAATATTTGTTCCCAAAGAGGCTCACAGGAATTGCAATGCAGTACAAATGAACATTAGATCCCATAGGGAGAGGATTCTCACTTGGGGCTCGGCATGCTGGAAGGCTGTTCCATGGCTGCTTCCTCTTCCCTTTGGTTCCTCCACACATGGCAGCAGGAACCTGCAGGGGATCTCAGCTAGAGCTTGGACCAGGCACAATGAGGAGTTACCTGGCTGCTCCCTGGATACTCCCTGGCTGGCTGGATACTCCCTTGATAACTCCGCCAATGGCAGTAGGAATCTGAAGGGGAGGGATCTCAGCTGGAGGGAGGCTAGGCACCATGGAGAGGTATCTGGCTGCTTCCTAGCTGCTCCCTGGTCACTTCCTGGCTGTTCCCTGCCTTTCCTTTGATTGCTCCATCAATGACAGCTAGAACCTAGAGGGGCGGGGCTCTCAGCTGGACCTAGGGTGGGGCCAGGATAGCAGCCATTGCAGGCTGCAGGGAGGGAGACCCATGCGTCTTTGGACCACCCCAGCTGTCCAGAACTTCCTAGGAGAAGCTCATACTCTGCCTCTCGAGAGGCCCTAGCCACTAAGGGCAGCCCCCTTAATGAAATAGAGAGGGCCTTCTCGGATTGGCATGCTCCATCCTCTTCCTTCATTCCTGACTTGTTTCCCTGGAGAGAAGCCAGCCACAAAGTAGCAGGACTACAGTTATTTGTACTGATGCAAAATGTGCTTATTTTGCATGAATTTGCTCAACGTGTGCTGCTTTTTACTGAATTCTGTGTGGGGATTTCTGTAGTGTTAACGAGAGGACACCCTCTCCTTGCTGGTCTTAATTGTTGTGGGGGGGAATGTGGGTCTCTCCTGATTGGTGAAACATAGGGGTGCACTGGCTCTTTAACTGACAGGAAAGGTTCCTGATGGGCAGCTGCCCTGGCTGGAAGACTTCAGCTGGCTAGGAGCAAGCAGTGTCCAGTGGCCCTTATGGTGCTGATTGTGCAACAGGGGCTGCCTGGGTGGTAGTGACGATGCCTCCACCCCTTGTTATCGTTGCTGTAGTCCTGGTGTGAGCTAAGTGCCACCCCCCAAGGTGCAGCCAGCACTGCAGGGCTATCTCAGGTTGCTTCAGATCTCTTGAAACATTCTGATCTGTCCCTGATGAAAAATCACAGGGGACTGTGGCGATGGAGTTAAATCCCCTCTCCTCTTGCACTACCTCGTCAGTCCAAACCTGGGAGCCAAGTGACTGCTGTTTTCCTTTAAAGAGTGCTGGATAACTTGGCCCAAAGTCCTTAATAGAGCATCCATGTTCAGAGCCACTGTACCATTGTGCTGGGGATGAACATGGCATTCACAGCCTGCTTCAAAGCTTCCCAGAAGCACCTGACAATAGCATGTTGCTCTGGGTCTGAGCCAGCAGTGCTCTTCTCTATGGTTGCCAAATGTGGGTTGGGAAATTCCTGGTGATTTGGGGAATGGAGATAGGGATCAGCAAGGTTCAGGGAGGGACCTCAGTAAGGTATAATTTCATAGAGTCCACCCTCCAAAGAAGCCTCGTGCACAGAGTGGTAAACTGCAGTACCGCAGCCCAAGCTCTGCTCACAACCTGAGTTCGGTCCTGACAGAAGCTGGGTTCAGGTAGCCGGCTCAAGGTTGACTCAGCCTTCCATCCTTCCAAGGTCGGTAAAATGAGTACCCAGTTTCCTGGGGATAAAGTGTAGATGACTGGGGAAGGCAATGGCAAACCACCCCGTAACAAAAAGTCTGCCAAGAAAACATTGTGATGCGACGTCCTCCCATGGGTCAGTAATGACTTGGTGCTTGCACAGGGGACTGTACCTTTACCCTCCAAAGCAGCCATTTTCTCCAGGGGAATTGATCTTTGTAGCCTGGAGATCAGTTGTAATTCTGGGAGATCTCCAGGCTCTGCCTGGAGGCTGGCCACCCTTCTGGTTTTTTAAGATAAGGGCTGGGAGGAGATTTGTGAGGGTAGGCTGGGCCTATCTGCACTCTGTTTTCATTATGCAAATGCTACTCTTGTCTGGAAGTTTGCGGAGATCTCTGCAATAACAGTCCAATTTAGATCCCTTCCGCCATCCCTGTGGTATGTCTTTGAGCACACTTTTTCTAAAGGATTCTGGGATTTCGTGACCAAGGGGCGGGGGCTGGGAGTAGGGACCGCAGCTGACAGCTTCCTTTTATCGCTCCCGTTAAACGACCATTTTGCTAACTGATGTTTAATTATCTCACCGAGGCTTGTTAATGGAATCTCGGCGGCCTCGAGTTGCATGCGATTCAAAGGGTTCCAAATGTGCGTGGCATCACATCATTAGTGCACTTGGAGAAATGTCTAAAAAGCAGCTGCCGTGCTTTGCTGCTGCCATCGCCAAAACGGCTGCTTGGATTGGCCTGCTTAGGAATTAACAATTACTGAAGTTGAACGCGGGGTGGGGGGAGAGGGGGAACAGTTCACAGGAGTGATATCCTCAACACAGAAGGTCTGTAAAGGGAAGGAGCGCAGTTTGAACTGAAGAACAGCAGTCCTGAGTTTAGCTTCCACTAAAGCCAAATCCTCTGACTGACTGCTCTCTTAAGGAGTTGTTACTAATAATCAGGGCTTTTTTTCAGTAGGAATGCGGTGGAACGGAGTTCCGGAACCTCTTGAAAATGGTCACATGGCTGGTGGCCCCGCCCCCTGATCTCCAGACAGAGGGGAGTTGAGATTGCCTTCCGCACTGCTCCAGCAGCACGGAGGGCAATCTAAACTCCCTTCTGTCTGGAGATCAGGGGGTGGGGCCACCAGCCATGTGACCATTTTCTCCAAGGGCAACCCACTGAGTTCCACCACCTCTTTTCCCAGAAAAAAGCCCTGCTAATAATACATAAACAGGGTGGCCAAGGCTGGCTTGGAAAATTCTTGGAGATTTGGGGGCAGTGTGTGGGGAAGGCAGAGTTTGGGGAGAGGAGACAGTTCAGCAGAGATGTGATATTACTTTACCTTTCTATCTGTCCGTCCGTCCGTCCATGTCATTTATAGTCTTTTCTCACTGAGACTTATGGCAGATTATACAATGTGAGTTAGTACAGTCAATTGCAAGGGCATTTCAATAAACAATAATTCCTTTTCTCCTCCTAGACTCTATGGTAGTCTGTCCTTTGAAGGAATTGATCTCTGTAGTCCAGACAGCAGTTGTAATTCTGGGAGAACTGTGGGCTCCACCTGGAGGTTGGCAACCCAAACAGTGCCATGAACCACAGTGCTTCACAGAATAAAACAAACAAAGTCAAAGCAGGGTGCTTGAACTGTGGAATTTACTATCTAAAGTTTGCTGGGGATGGGCGGTATGAGGAGGAAAGGAGGCCCTGATCCGTGCCATGCAGACTGAAGGCAAGACTGCTGTATATTGGTGCATATAGAGGCTACAGGGTCACCACCTACTGTACTGAGAGGCCCCTAGTTGTAAAATTCGAGGGCTCTTGCAAAATTTGATTCTGGCTCGATGAAGGTGTGAAAGGAGCATGAAACAGAAGCAAATATGCTATATGGGGGGGGCACCTTGGTATTGGAGGGAATTGCCACCTGTGCCTGCAGAGGGTATCATCTTGCACTAGGGGGCAGTGTTGTGCAAATGGAGCTATAGCCTGGTTTTGTCAATGACTCTTTGAATACTGAATACTTTGAATATTAGAGACCAGCAGTTGGCCTTCTTCACCCGCCCCCATTGCCACTTCTCCGAAGTCACCTTTTGCAAACTGAAGGACTGTCAAAACTGCTGTCTTTTTGAGCTGGATTCTTTCCCAGGGGACCCTTTTTGAAGAGGCCTCTGCTGATTTAACAGTAATTCTTTGTTTGCATTTTTTTTTTTACTGAACTGCTCAGCCAAAGCTATCCAAACATATTTTTCAACATTAATTAAGCCTCACGATACCAAGATTTGTGTAGTCAGGTAAGGCTTATTGGCACCCACTCAAAATTATGTGAGGCATGGGGGTTGGTGACCCAGCTCGAAAGGAAAACACCTTCCAGCCCCCCCCCCAGCCCCCCACTCCCACTCCCAACCTGAGCACTGGGGGATATTTACCCTGATAATTATCTTTGTACCATCCACAGATCCTGACACTCAGATGTGCTCTGCAAGTTTCATTTTAACTTTAATTAAGTGCTGTGAAGTCACAACAAGTGGCTTATGGAAACTGGACACGGGGTTTTCAAGGCAAGACATGAGCACGTGGCCGTTGCCTTCCTTTGCATGGCAGCACTGATCTTCCTTTGTGGTTTCCCACCCAAGTTCTAACCAGGGCTGATCCTGCTTAGCTTTCAAGTTCTGACTAGCTCAGACTAGTCTGGGTTATTCAGGCTGCAGCCTGTTTTTGTCAGATCTCAGGAGCTAAGCAGGGTCGGCTTGCGTTAGTAATTGGATGGAGGACCTCCAAAGCAGACCACGGTTGCCGATGCAGAGACAGGCAATGGTAAACCAACTCTGTTAGTATCTTGCCTTGAAAACCCCAGCAGGGGTTGCCATAAGTCAACTAGGACTTGGTGGCACTTTCTACCACTGCCACAAGTTCCATACTCTGAACTTAGATCCCAGGTGTGTGCAGACCTGACTTGGATTGGGATTACTGAACACAGGGAGAGGAGGTACAAGCTTCTCCACTAATTTCCTAACCTGAAACAGCTTTGGGGAGCCACTGTTTGTCCCGTTGGGAAAACATATGTTTACTGATCAGCTACATGTGTACAGAGGAACTGTTTGTATACTTTCCTAGTGGGGCAAATAGTGCCCTCCAGACATTTCATGGTGCAGGAGGGAGGCAGAAGCCCCTCCTCCCTGCATGCCATGGTATGGATCTTAATTGGTCCCTACACACCTGGAAACTGAGCTTCAAGCAGGGAACTCTCAGTGCCTATCTGATCACCAGGACCTGGGGAGAATGTGAGGCAAAATCACAGAGCGAGGCCCTCTGCCAGCCTAGCCCAGAAGGGCGAGTCTCTTCGGCTGTTCAAAGGTTCTTCTTGGCCCAAAGCTGGGAGAATGGATCAGTTCATTTCCTAACAGTTTACCCTTTGAAGTTGGCCAGTGGACTAAGATTTTGAAGCAGCTGCATTGAGTCTGTTTTCTGTGGTTGAGAGAGAGCTGGGGGGTGGGGCGGGGCTGCGGATGCCTCCATTGAGCTGGGTCTTGGGTATGAATCTTATCCTTTCCATGAGCTAACTTGGAGATCTCAGGCAAATAGGGTTGCCAGCATCCAGGTGGTGGCTGGAGATCTCCCGGAATTACAACTGATCTCCAGGTGACAGAGGTCAATTCACCTGGAGAAAAGGGCTGCTTTGGAGGGTGGACTCTATGGCATTATACCACTCTGAGGCCTTCCCCCAAACCCAGCCCTCTTCAGGCTCCACCCCCCAAATCTCCAGGAATTTTCCAGCCTGGACCAGGCAACCCTACAGGCAACCCTTTCTCTCCCTTCTCTTCCCTTCGCTGTTCCTTCAGAGACTTAGCTTGGAATGGGGCAGCAGTGGTGCGGGGTCAGAAGGTGATGCCAGTCTCCTCTCGTGACTCTAATCCAATGTTTTTCAAACTTTTTTTCCATGCAGAAATCCCTCAATTAAGTTTTCAAATCCCAAGGAATCTCCTACCTATGACAACTATAGGCCAGAAAAAGTTGATGGCAGAGAATGCAATTCAATTATTGCTAAAATATTCATTCTCTCTCTCTTTCCGTCTCTCTCTCTGTCAGTTTATATAACCATAATAACGGCAACGTTTTGAGTGGTATTTGGAATTTTCGTGGTATTTCAACATTTTTATTTATTCCGCGATTTTCTGCAGAACCCCTAACATGTCCTGTGGAACCCTGGTTGGGAAACACTGCTATAATCGCTGGGAGTGAGTCCAAGCCGGCGTGCTGCGTTGTGCGGCCCCAAGCACCCCAAGCTTGGGTGGCTTGGCTAGAGAACTGGTCCTGATCAGCTCCTAGAGTTGCCAACCTTCAGGTGGAGCCTGGAGATCTCCTGAAATGACGACTGATCCCCAGATGACAGCGATCAGTGCCTCTGGAGAAAGTATCTTTTTTGGAGGGCGGTATGTCCTTATACCTTGCTGACCTCTCTCCCCTCTCCAAATCCCCAGGATCTGCCCCCAAATCTCCAGGAATTTCCTGACCCAGAGCTGACAACCCAGTAAGCTCCCATTACTCCATTCAGCTAGAAAAAAGCAACCCTGAATCTGAATGCCAGCTCTGCTGTAGATTCTCTGTTTGGCCTTGAGTAACTGACTGTCTGTCTTGGTTGGATAATACTATAATAACATAAGAAGGGAAGGGTAACAAAAGAGGAAGAGGCGGAGCAAGTTTTGGAAGGGGTCAAACTAATTAGTCAAGCCCATAGATATAGACAAAATCAACAGAGCCAGTTTGGTGTAGTGGTTAAGAGCGTGGGACTCTAGTCTGGAGAACTGGGTTTGATTCCCCACTCTTCCGCTTGAAGCCAGCTGGGTGACCTAGGGTCAGTCACAGCTCTCTCAGAGCTCTCTCAGCCCCACCCACCTCACAGGGTGATTGATGTGGGGATAATAATAACATACTTTGTAAACTGCACTGAGTGGGTGTTAAGTTGTCCTGAAGGGCAGTGTATATATCGAATGTTATTACTATATTATAGTGTTTTTCTACCTTCATCCCTGTGCGAAGGAAACAACATGGCAAAATATTTTTCATGCCACCGTCACCCCTGCTTCCTCAATAGATCATGCAGCTTTACACCGAAGTCATCAAAAGTGGAATCTTTACGGGGGTATTTATATGACTTCTGTGGACTTTACGGTTCCTGGCAATCATACCATCTGCCTTGCAATGTGTACTTCTGATTCTAGATGGGCATGCCTGTGGCCAACTCTGTGGTGCCAGAAAGGCACTTTGTGCTCCGGGATACTCTTGTATATTTCCCAAGGTTAAAATCTAGTAAGGCTAAAATCTGGTAAACTCTGCCACCTTTCTCTTTGTCCCTTGTTAGCCATATTCTTGTTTCTAGACAACAAGGAAAAATGCCTTGGTGGGAGAGGGAGTGGAGGAAGGTGGCTTTGTGTCGGCGTAAAACGCGCCTGCCAGACTGCTCACTGCCGGGCCATAATTGTCTGAGAAATGCTTGAAATCGCTACTTAATAAACCAGCGATCTGCCAATGTAATTAGTATTTACACATTAGCCTGGTGTATTCCATGAATAGTTAATGGGCCGGGTGCCCGTCAAGAGACCCCCGCTGAGCCTCCTTGGTGCTGATACAAACATATGAATATGTATGGGGAGGGAGGCAGAGCGCCTAGGAAGAGAAGACTGGCAGCTGTCAGTCTCTTTCCACTGATGCAAAGAGCCTGGCAAGCGCCATCCTGCACTGGGGTCGGCGATGAGCAGCACCGTCAGTAAAACCCCAAATCCATCTTGCGACTCTGCAGGTGGAGGACTGGAAGAAATCGGAGGGGTGTGTGTGTGTGTGTGTGCAATGTGTGGGGCTCAATGTGTGGTGGCTTTGGCTGCATCTTAGCTCCAGCACCCCTTCCAGTGCAAAGCTTGAGCCCCTGCTATTGGGGGGCTTTTACCGAGAAGAAGCCATTCGTGCAGACTGAGAATCCTCTCTTGCTGTTTCAGAGCACACAGGGAAGCTGGGAGGGCAAGCTCTTGGCTGGTCTTAGGGCCCTTGCTGCAAACATGCCCGACTCCGCTGCCCTTTCTGACTGGCCCTCTCTGAACGCAAAGGACTGCCGTGCATGCAGCCAGAAAAGGCCACCTGCTGGTTTAGTCAACCTCTATGGAGGGGCCTCAAGATCTTCTGGAATTGCAACTGCTCTCTAGACTATAGTGATCAGTGAGAAAATGGCTGCTTTGGAGGTTGGATTCCAGGGCATTATACCCTACTGAGCTCCCTCCCCTCCCCAATCTCTGCCCTCCCCAGGCTCCACCCCCAACCCCCCAGGAATTTCCGAACCTGGATTTGACAACCCTACCGTCTGCCCTGGATCTTCAAAAACACCCACCTGGAGGCCTGTGGGGAGCTGACCCCCGAGCTTGACCTCTGAGAGCCGTGCCTCTGCATGCTTTCCTGCTCTTTCTTTTGCCTCCCTTCCGGGTGACTATTTGAAGGCTGACAACATCTAGGAAATAAATGGGAAATTACAGGCCTATCGACTGCTCGGGAGACGTAGGAGACAGCTCCTTTATTAAACCAAAGCTGGCTGATGGATTCCTCTGCCTGGTGCTGGGGGCATGCCACTGCCCTCATGTACCTGATGATCGCTCGCCGGGACGTGCTTGATATCAAACACCCTCCCTCCCCCCCTCAGGAGTGGGAATTGCTGTCCATTGATTTCCTGGCTCTGTTTTTATCAGGCATTGATGCTGCCGGCCACTTGCTATTGGGCTGTTTACTGGTGTGAGGAGCTGTTCTCGCTTCTTTTCCTCACCCCTGTTGTAACTGGCTTTTCCAAGGCAGGTAGAGAGGTGTCAAGGGCTTGGGTCCAGGGATTTCTCCTTTAGAGGGGATGGAGCAAATCTGGGCTCTCCAATGAGGCTGTCTGGGGACATGGACTGCAGCAGAACTGGGGACTTCATAGTGAGCAGTGGAGGAGTATTGCACCTGATTTCTAGCTCCAGGAAGATGCTCGGTTTGAGTGTGCACCACCTTGAACTGCCTGCAGTTCCTTTCTCTGGTCAGGAGCCAGTTTGGTGTAGTGGTTAAGAGCTCAGGATTCTAATCTGGAGAGCCGGGTTTGATTCCCCGCTCCGCCACTTGAAGCCAGCTGGGTGACCTTAGGTCAGTCACAGCTTCTAGGAGCTCTCTCAGCCCCACCCACCTCACAGGGTCTTTGTTGTGGGGATAATAACAACATTGTAAACTGCTCTGAGTGGGTGTTAAGTCATCCTGAAGGGTGGTATATAAATCGAATGTTGTTGTTGTTGTTACTGCAAGGGTAGTGAACTACTGCCTGACCACAGGGATCTTGGACAGAAAGCCACAGCAGTCTGACACTAGAGGGCAGGTAGAAAGAATAGGGCATTTCCCAGGATGAGGAGATGCTGGAGCTGGTGTGGGTCAAATAATTCAAATCTCGCCTCAGCAACAAACTCAGTAGGCGACCTGAGGAAAGCTCAGCCCTGAAATTCAAATGTTTCCAGAGCAAAATATTGGAATAGTGAAATCCAAAGCCTCTTTGGCCTCTTCACAGTTGTGAAATTTTAATTTCCCCTCCTAATAACAGCTTGATGGCATCTTTTCAAACCTTCCCGTACCTCCATGAAGACTAGAAACGTGCTGTTGTGCAATTGCCATTTATCTTAATGCAGCGTTAAGAAAAGAAGTCCCCCCTGGGTGGGGCCAGCTTAGCCTAGCAGAAGGCTTGAAATGGGTGCCTCGTCCTTTGGAGTAGCCGGGTGGCGGCGGTCCAGGATGCATCACGTTCTTGTGATTGCCTTACTCACTACACACCTTTCCTAGGCCAGGATGACTTATCTGAGCTGGATCAATGTTGTTGTGAGGAACAAGAGGTGTATCGATCCCCAAGAATCATTTTTCCCCTTAGAATGCAGCCAATTAGGTCTGTCTAATTAAAACAAACGGCCTAGTATGTTTCACTCTGTACAGCTCCCCGGAGAAGAGCAGCAATACCAGGAAAATGACTGTGGGCTGTTTTGGAAATTGGGGAGGGTGGGACGGATCTTAGTGTGTGTAGGAGTGGAGTGGAGTGGAACAGTGTGTGCTAGAAGAACTGCATGGCTGTTTTCCTGTTTTCTTTGGAACCAAGGGGGCTAAATATGTGATGGGGTTCACCAAAGGTAAGCCTCAAAGCTAGCTCACACAACTTGATCTCTAGAGCTTCAGAACCAGTGCTCTGGGGTGGGAAAATGAGCACTTTGGGCATGGAAAAGGGCTTCCAGTGGCTCAGAAATATTCAATAATCCTTCTCCCCCCAAACAAACCTTTTCAAGTGCTTGTCTATCTGTGTTCTCTCCTGGCAATCGCTTCAGCACTATCTTCAAAACAAGCTTATCCCTTCTGGATAGGTGATCTCAGCCAAGGAGGGATCCTTGGGATGCCAACTCCAGGTTGGGGGATTTGGGGAGGGTGTGGATGGCTGTGACCTCAGCAGGGTTTAATGCCATACAGTTCGAACTAGTCTGGAGATCTGTTGTAATTCTGGGAGATCTCCAGGCCCCACTTGGAGGTTGGCAACCCTAGAGATCACGTACTCAAATTTTGATATCGGAACACCAGACATGAAACCTTCACATGGCTCTTATTCTGAACAGAGGTGGGAGGGAGACCCAATCCAAGATTCCACAGTCCAACAAATGATATGTGTGTTAGGATTACTTACCGGATCAGGAAATGTGGGCATAAACTAGATGTGTGCCTAACAACTCAGCTAAGAGTGGATGATGACTTCTAGAGATCCAGGGAAGGAAGGTAAAATCATGCATGTGCACATCCCAACACATTTTTTTAGAAAAAGTCATAGCTGCCATATCTTCCCAAAAGAAAACTGGGGCTGGCGCCAACAAACAGGGACCGTCTGTAGTAGATACAGACAGGGCTTTTTTTCAGGGGGAACGCGGGGGAACGGAGTTCCGGAACCTCTTGAAAATGGTCACATGGCTGGTGGCCCCGCCCCCTGATCTCCAGACAGAGGGGAGTTGAGATTGCCTTCCGCGCCGCTCAGCGGCATGGAGGGCAATCTAAACTCCCTTCTGTCTGGAGATCAGGGGGCGGGGCCACCAGCCATGTGACCATTTCCTCTGAGGGCAACCCACTGAGTTCCACCACCTCTTTTCCCAGAAAAAAAGCCCTGGATACAGACACACGGAGCACAATTCCCTGCTTCTGTTCCTTACCTATTGCATTTGGATAAGGCTTTCATAGGTAAGATTCCACTGTTACAGCCATAAAGATAGTAAGTGTGTTGTGTGTAATGCTCCTGAACCACTGCAGGATGCACTGTCATTAGCAGATGGTGATGTTTACCGATGTCGTGGAAAGCTTCACCTCTGGATTTCTCCTGCAGATGGAACTGATACTAAAAGAACACATGCAGGCAAGGCTGTGGTTTTTTTCCTGGTGAGTTGCCAATTCTGCTCAATGCAGAAGAATCGGCTACATGCTTTGATGCTGTCCCCTTGCTACTCCACAGCAAGACTGCAGAAAGCTTGTGTGAAATATCCAGTTTTTAACACTCTGTCACGCTCAAGATTCTGCAGCACCGACTATTTTGCCGGTGCTTTGCACTTAGAAAAAGCCAGATGAGACTGTAGGCCTTTTCCAGCTTTGTACCACGTCAGTCTGCAGGTGGGAGCTCCTAGAATGGCACACTTACCCACACAAAAAAAGATCCCTGCGCAGAGAAATACAAGAGAAAGCTATGCTAGAACCCGCCACTAGTTTTCTGTGTGTCGTTTGTTGTTGCTTTTCTGTGGAGTCACGTGAGACCTGCAGTCTGATGTAGCATGACTCCACATCTCCCCTGTGGGAACTGGGCCAAAGGAAAAGAATCAAGGTTGGGATATGCAGGTGAGGATTGGCTCGGTTCTGAATGAATGTTTCTGTAAGACAAAATGAAACAGGCTGGGATAGAATTGAGGTGGGTGGGGTGAGCGTCTCCCCTTTCCACATGGGTCAGCATCTGGAGTGGTTTTATCCAGTGGGCAATAGGGACAGCTTCCCTGGGAGGTGCCCTGACCAGCATTGGTCCTGCCTTCTCAAAGAATGGAGGAAAAGAAGAGCAGGATTTTGTCCTGCTGGAACAGTAAAGGGACTTGGCAACCCTAGCTGTGGTGGAGGAGAGGGGCTACTGCCCCCAAACATCTGCCCTGTTTGAGTCTGTCTACACGAAACGTCTTGGCACGTGTTTGTAAAATGTAGGGAGCTGCAATGTTAGCTGGGAAGCGTAGTTTAAAAAGACAGAGCTGGCAGAGATCACTCCTCAGAGGGTTTGTTAATTTCATCTTCACCTCCCAAAGGTTCTGGCAATTTCACTTCTCCAGTCTAAAACTGTAGGATCGCAACCAGAGGGCAGCGAGGAATGGAAATGGGCTGGTGCTGCCTTCCAGAGCTGGGCTTGGACCTGGAGTGGTTATAATGGGCTGAAGTTTCCCTTCTGGCATTTTATAGCCCCTTCACACAGCTCCAGTGTATAGCAAAGCCATTGCCCTGCAGCTACCCTTCCTGGCTAACATTGCATCTCCCAACATGCGTTCTTCGCATGTCAGATGTCTTGTGTGGAGAGACTCTCTGGGATTCACAGCTGGCTTCCTCCCTCTCACCTCAAACATGGCTTGGCCAGGGTGCAGGGGACAGAGAGATGGTAATGGTAGTGACTCTAAGGCTCCATCTTGGACTTTTGTCCAGGGCTCCAGAATCACTGACTCTCTCTGGTCACCAGGAGCAGATCCGAGAGGTTTCATCCTTTTCTGTCTCCCATACAAGTGAGGGGCTTAGAGTCAACTTTGCATAGGGAAAAACGCACCCCCCCTCTTAACAGAGAACCAAATTCAAGTGATGGCTGCGGCACAGGCAGTATATCTTTGTGGCAAGCAGCTTCCAATTCCGTGTACAAAGCCTCCTTCCATACTTCATCCCCCCCACTGTAAAAATGGGCAATTTGCAGCCTCAGAAGAAAAACTTGTGGAGGCTCTTGATGTTTATTTAAAAGATTTGGCAAGTGTCAGCAGACACACATTCAAACATCCTATTTGCATCTGATTCCTCCTGGATGGCCCCTCCACTCTAGCGATGGCTCACCAATTAAATCTCCATCAACAGCCAGGAAAACAAACGGAGGAGTCGAAATGCACCACATTAAAAAGTTAATAATACCACTCAGCACCTGCGGCAAGCAGCGCGAATTAAGAGCAACGTAATCCAGCAAACAGAAGAGTTGTGTAATTAACAATCATAAAACAACTGAGTAGCGGTTATTTTGTGTGTGAGTGGGGGACGGAGGGGGTGGAGAGGAGGGTGAAGGCGTTCTATGGCTACACAAGCACACGCAGACTTCCAAATCCTGAACTCAGAAGCAGCTGTGTGGGGGTTTAATAACATCACCGCTGCATTGAGGGGGTGGCAGATCACACTCTCTTCCATCTTACAGAAGGATTTCAAAGTACTCGGCAAAACAAATAAGGAAGGGACATTTTGGATTTGTTGTTTATTTGACTCGGTAGGTGCCGATCAGCCTTCTTGCGGAATGTTCACAGGGCGGTGTTCAAGCCTGGATTTTGACAAGTAGTAGCATGCCTGTAGGGAGAGGGAGGCACAGTGCAGGGCAGAATAAAAGCCAAGGGCATCCTTGGGATCTTATCTTTGTGCCACCATTGGACCTTGGAACATGTGTGTTCCTCTGAGCATGTAAAGAATGCATTTCCCTCTGGATCTAGAATGAGGGTTCCCAGGTTGAAACTTGTGAAATACGGACCTGGGTTCTGACAAGAGATCGTGAACAGAGGCCTGGTCTCTTTCCCCCTCCTTCCTCTTGGACAAATTTGCATGTAGGTTTTAAAAAGAAGCTCACCTTCACATAATTCACATGAAGCTGCTTTTAATGGAAGCTGCTTCCCTGGGGGGGGGGCAATTCTCCACGTAGCCTTCATTGCCACTGCAGATGGCAATGAAATGGCAGGGGTGTGTGCAGAACCAACATGGCCATTTCCCCTGGATTTTCCTTACCTCTGACCCCTGTGACATCCAATTCCCCCACAACACCAGAGGCTTTTAAAAAAATGTCAGTCGACATATTGCTATAGTATTATTATAATGAGCTACCTATTGGTTCTCTGAATTTTCAGCTTTCTTTTTATTTAAAGAAAAAAAGTCTCTAGCTCTTTTATTGTGGAGATATAAGGGGCAAGGTATAACTCCCTGATGTACAGTGCAGAGACTTAGTTTTTTTAAATAAATGAAAGATGGGAGTTCGGAGGTCCTAGGAGACAGATCATTATAATGTTGTAACAGATCCACACAGATGCTGAGCCCACAATCCCCTATAGTCCCTCTTTTGAGCTGCATCAAAGGAGGTTTTTTTTTTATTTAGCTCAAATGGATGAAAGCCCTGGAGTCCCACATGTTGTGCTTGAAAGGAAGGTTTGATTCCCGACTCCTCCACTTGAAGCCAGGCGGGTGACCTTGGGTCAGTCACAGCTCTTCCAGAGCTCGCTCTCAGCTGGTTCAGTTGTGATAAATGTTTTGTGAACATTTAGCACAACGCTGGGATGCACCAAGGGCGTGTGGATTTGCCCTGAGTCTGAGAGGGAAACTACACGAGATGCAAGATACAGAGAGAGAATTCCCCCCACCGCTCTTCCCCTGGTGGATAATTGCATGGAGCTTCTGTTCTTTGAAAGACTACACTACCCAGGGAACCTTGCAGGACCCAACACCTGAAGAACAAGTGTCAGGCGTCTCATGTAGTTTGGCTCTGAATTATGACCCAAGTTCTGTAACTGGAATGCGAGAGCTTTTTATTAAGTGAAGATGGGACCATCTTTTGTGTACCCCATGGGTGGCCAACGGGTAATTTGCAGGTCACAGCTAGTCCCCAGGGCAATTTTGTAAAATCCCTGATGGCTGTTTTGAATTTTGATGAAGCAATAGTAAATAGCTTCACTAGTAAAGAGTGGCTTCAATTTGCAAGGAGACTAGAGACGGTGTCCCTGAACTCTCCTTCCAACTCCAAGGGAAAAGAGTCCTGTAGGGTGCCTGTATCCGCCCTACCTGCTGATGGTTGAGCCTGCAGTGGTGAGCAAGGGGCAGATCACATATGCCGAGAGGTTGGGGAAGTTACAACTCTACTGAGAGATCCTGAAACTGAGCGAGGGAGCAAGCATTGCTTGGCGTTCAGAAGGCTAGGAAAGGTGACCAGGGAGGGGAGCTGTTTCCCATTTTGTTCCAACGAAAGAACCAAATGCTGGGGTGGGAGGGTGAAGATTAACAAGGGGAGTCTTCTTTGAGTCCGAGTGCTGGGAAGGTGTTCGGAACAGCCAAGGGGAGGCAGTCCTCCTGACTCCCTCAGTGTCCCTTACTCAGATCCATTGCCCAGTTGTAATATTCTCTCTCTTTAATATGGAACGATTCCTGATATTGGCAAGAAATAATCTACTGGAGGGCATGTGCTTCATAACCAGGAAGCCCTTGCTTGCTGCTAGATAGCTCTGATTTTCTTATGTCCATTTGTCTGGTGGCACGTATGTCCCCGAACCACAGTATGTAGAACGGAGGGGCCTCTGAGGATGCAGAATTTGTCTTCATCATGTGCGCTGGTGGTCAGCTGGCATTGCTAAGATAAGTGCATGAATAGCTAGAAGTTGTTTCTTCAGTGGCCATTAGGTGGTTGGCTGGCAGACCACACAGACGTCAGAGGGGACAGTTGCAGTGCGGCTGGCAAAGGAAGCAGATGACTGGCAAGGAGCTGCCCATGGGGATGGGGGACTTTTTGAGAACTGATGCTGCTTCAACTGCCTGACTGCTTTGCTGCCAAGAAATAAATATCACTCGATGCTGTAAGTCTCTGGTGCTCTTCACAAGGAAACACGGAGCTATATAATTGTGAAATGAACACAAACATCAACACATGAAAGTCATGTGGCAACTTGGAACTCTGAGAAGTCTTTTAGTTTTTTCCTTCACATCTCTGGTCCAGCTGCAAGAAATTGTAGGTTGTTTGCATAGAAATTCCTGCCCTCCTGGTCTGCTTGCACTTTGTGGACACAGGGCTCCTCCATTTCAATTTTCTCTCTTTCTCTGTACCCGTGGGAGGGAAGGTGGCATGCTGTAGCCCGATCTTGTCAGGTCTCAGAAGCTAAGCAGGGTCCGTAATTGGATGGGAGACCACCAAGGAATATTCTGCAGGCCATGGCAAATCACCTCGGCGTCTCACTTCGTTGAAAGCCCCCTGGCTGGGGTTGCCATAAGTCAGTTGGTGGCATGTTCATAGGTGTATACCTGCATATATACCAAGTGGGCTCTGCCCACAGAAAGTTTCCGAGGTACCCAAAAGCGCCTTTTTGTTTTTCACCCAACTTGGCCACCTCTCCCGAATTTGTCATATACGAATGTTGTCAGTTCAAATCCAGGGTTGCATTTAGAAACTCAAAAAGCTTCCCAGGTGAGGCTACAGCTTTGCCAGTGCTGCCTTGGGAACGGAGTCACCAAAGATGCTGCCTCTCATCTGAATCAAAAAGAGTCCAGTAGCACCTTTAAGACTAACCAATTTTATTGTAGCATAAGCTTTCGAGAATCACAGTTCTCTTCGTCAGATGCATGGAGGGCCAAAAGAAACTGGTCAGATATAGAGGAGGAGAGGGGAGGGCAGAGTAGATGCAAACAACTCCTTCTGATATGGAGATGCAAACAGCTCCTTCTGATATGGAGATCAGTTTGCTTCTGTAAAGGTTCAGAGGAGTTAGCCGTGTTAGTCTGTAGTAGCAAAATCAAAAAGAGTCCAGTAGCACCTCCAAGACCAACCAATGTGCGTAACTTCCTTCAGCATCATCGTGGACTCTTTTTGATTTTGCTACTACAGACTAACACGGCTAACTCCTCTGGATCTCATCTGAATGTCCCTGTCCTGGGGCCTGTCTCATGTCTCCCTGGCCTGCCCTCTTTTCCTACCTTATATTGATTTGATATATTAAGCCTTTCAATTATTTTGCTGTTTGGAGCCGGAGTCAATAAACGCTCAAGCCATCCAACGGAATGACCTTTTCTAGGGGCCCTGCCTTCAGCAGAGGAAAACTGCATTTCTATTGACCAGCCAAGCCTTCAAATACCAGCCCCTGACCCATCTGCCTAGCTTGTAAAATATTTATCCGGCAGGGGATGGAAAGGAAGGGAAAGGACTGTTTGTTCCTGCTCTCCTTTCAAGTCTATTGTTCATTCGGGCAGGGCCCCTCTGCTTTAGGCAAGACTCACTCATCCCTCGCCTTGCACTTGCTTTGCGCACTTTGGAAAAACACTGTGTAAACAGCATGACAGCTGTCTGTAAGGCAGAAATTCAACAGGTGTGAACTGCCAGATATAGTGATGGGAAATTTCACCTCCATAATTAACAGCAGTGTACCTCTGTGCGCTGGATATGGGGTGGGGGAGGGGCTAGCAATGGGGTCTGGGGATCATGAGAGCTGCCTTTGAGTTTCCCAGGAGTCTCTTGGCTGGCAACTACCTTGAAGTCAATTCTCACTTTTGTACATTCTCTTTTCCTACTAAATGCCACTGCTTCCTCAGCTATTAAATAATATGAAATACCACATACTGAAATCCAGTACAGAAGTGAACTATAACTGGATATCAAGTACAATCAATAAGATTCTGCAAATATTTGAATATTCAGAAGCTGTCTGCTGAATATTTGACATGCATGTTCACAGAGAAGGCCGTTTGGGAACAATTCATTCTCGGGCCCATCCAGAAGTTCCACCAGCACCCAAAGTCAAGGTGCGTAACTTCCTTCAGCATCATCATGGATTGGCCTTCTTGCTTTTCCTCCGAACCTAGAAGAATTAAGGATGTGTTGAGTCCAAAGGGGGAGATGGGAGGAGAAAGAAAAAGAAAGAGAATAATTGTTAAGCCACCATCAGACTCTTGTAGATGCCCACATGCTCCCATGTGTTGCTATCGATCGCCTTGTGTCCTGGAGTTTGTTCCAGTGGAATCTCAGCCCAGCGCCACTAATTGGGGGAGACAGGCCTGTTTTTTCATTGCCAGTTCTGTTTATCGGTGCTATCAGTTGTGGAAGGCGGCAGACGGAAAACGGCAGGAGAAGAGCACAGCACAGTCCTTTTGCATCCTGTCCTTGCCAAGAGGATGGCATTTTGCTTGTCTATGCCGAGAGAGAGAGAGAGAGAAGTGCTGTCAGGTTATGGCTGACTAATGGCGACCCCTGCTGGGGCTTCCAAGGGAAGAGACTAACAGACATGCTTTGCCATTGCCTGCCTAGAGGGTGTGTGATGAATTCCTTCAGCGCCCCTCAGAAGACAGAGGAACCAATTGCAACGCTTGAGTGGCCCAAAATAACTTCTGGTCCAGTCCAGTTGATCCTTCTGTTCCCTTCCCTTCTCCCGATAAAACAGAAGCTGGAACTGTGTGTCCCAAGGAGATCCAGGTTTCCCAGTCAGAATTTCCTTTAATAGCAAATGCAGGGGAGCATGGCCAGCTGGACTTGAATAAGTACCCCAAGCATGTGCAGAGTGCCTTTGAGAAGAAAAGGCTCCCCCCTTTGTTGCTGCTGCACCTAGCACTCACCTCTTGTTGGGTTGGCTGGACTTCTTCAAGGTATTTTATTGGCCCTGAGCAAACTGCACCTGAGTTGCTGCGGAGGCTTGGCTGGGACCTGGCTAGAGGTGATGCAGGCCCAGGAGGAGATCCTGGTCCCCTCTCCTGCCCCTGATGGCTGGGAACAATCCCCTCTCCTGCCCCTGAGAGCTGCCTGGCAATGATCCAAGCCGTCAGGGCTGTGCATTCCTACTGGAATAAGGACGGGAGCCAAGCTGAATATCATTTAGCAATTCAAAACAGAGCTTGAAGCACATGTCTGAAATCTACCCCCCCTCCAATTCAAACGTTGCCATTTATCCTTGTAATGTGAAATTAAAATGTGATCTTTCTGAAATTCAACCTCAGGTTTTGAAATCTGAGCTCCTGTTGGCGTCTTTAGATTGTTTTGCGGCAAGCATCCAATGTGAAATCTGTCAATTGTCAATGATGAAAAGCTATTGCATGTCAGCTGACAAATACCGGCTGTCAAATATTGAAATCAAATATTATTGGATGTTCAAGTACCGACAGCAATGCTTTGGTGAATATGAGGTGAAAATCCCATGAGAGTTTGGCATCAACATTCATAAAGCAGAATTTTTCTGGAAGCAAATTTATTTCTGCTCCCGTTCCAATCAGCTCTAGATGTTTAGTAGCAGCTCAGAATACTGCCAGCTGATAACCCTATCCCCTCCGCCTTTACCTTTTCTGTTTGTTTGGATGGAACTGCCAACTTTGCAAACTGCCCAGAGCTACAATCACAGACACAGTGGGGAAGGTGCATGCGTGCGAGATTTAGCCCGAGGGAATCATTTGCGGCATCACTCCCCAGTATCACACCTGGGTGTCTCTTTCTCTGCTCTGCTGCCAAGCCTTCGATGTGACATGCGCTTCAATTGGGTCACTGGTGGCGGTTTGTTAGAAGCCTTATCCGCTCTGGCAAAAGGAGTTTTTGTCTGTCTATGCGTTTGAAAGCCAAAGATGGGGAAGGATACATTTTTTGTCTCACTGCATTAACTTAACAAAAGGAGAGCGAAGTTGATCTGGCCTTTAAACTCCCTGGGTCAAATTGATTCCACACGTAGCTCCATTGCGCCCAGACCTAGGGAGTTCTTTTCCCCCCTCTTTTCTCTGATGGGCAAGAGACTGAAAGAGCTTCCTTCCCTTTAATTTTCAAAGGACCAATATTTTCAAAAGAGCAGGAGGGTCAGAATTTCAAAGGCACAGCTCTTAAGAATGCAGGTAGATAAAAAAAAGATTCTGGGCAGCCTAAAAATAATCTGCATCCGAAAAGTTGACAAAGACTCTTGCATCAGGTACTTTTGCATTAAGCGCTGTTGGACGTAAAGGGGTACTCTGTTCCCCTAAAGTGGCAGTTGCAAGGCAGCACACAGCCTCCTCTATTGGTGGTTGCTAAGCAGCCAAGAGGCTGTGGTATGTTGTCCCACTCTAGTGGTAGCTATTAGGTAATACATCCCCTTTGGATGCAAAATGGGATTGATTGCGCTTTTTAGTTTAAAGGGCCAAATTACATGTGATACAATCAATGGTTAGATCTCTTGTCATATCATTTAGTGCGGGCGGGGGGAGTAATATGGATCAGGGCTATAATGCTGAGAAAGGTGAATTTTAAGCCCCCCCCTCCCCAAGTGACTAAGTCACATGTACTTCTTCCTCCTCTGACAACTGCATGCTTTGTTGTTCACATCTTGCTTCTCCCCCACAACTTCTACTTCAGTGCTTTACTTTGGAGAGGGATTCAGGTGGGTAGCTGTGTTGTAGAGAGCAAGATTAGGGTCTCGTAGCATCTTAAAAGACCAACTAGATTTCCAGGGTATGAGCTTTTGGGAATCTAAGTGGGATTGAATATTGTCTGTAAAATACCAAGATTCGGGTCCATTAACACCTTAAGACCAACTAGATTTCCAGGGTCAAACCCTAATCTGTCTTAATGGTGCTACTGGATCTGAATCTTGCTCTTCTACCACAGACCAATACGGTTACCCACCTGAAAGTGTCTGTACTATAGTGGATAAGTGTTTGGGCTGAGAATCAACACTCAGTGAGTGTGAGAATCACACTCAGTGGGTGACACTGAGAGATCCCTGTCTTTTGGTGCTACACCTCTGAAGATGCCAGCCACAGCTGCTGGCGAAACGTCAGGAACTACAATGCCAAGACCACGGCAATACAGCCTGGAAAACCCACAACAACCATTAATCAACATTCTGCTGATTCAAATTGCAGTACTGCCCTGGGCTCAGAAGGTGGCCTTGGGTCAGCCCCTCCTTTCACCCCCAGCCCCCTGGCTGTATTGTGGGGATAATGATAACACTGGCTTTGTTCACCACTCTGAGGGCCAAGCTACACATGACGAATGACACTTGAACGGCAAGTGTATTTCTCCCTGTTCACTTGCCCTCCACTCAATCCACTTGCCGTTCAAGTGTCATTCGTCATGTGTAGCTTGGCCCTGAGTGGAGCACTACTGTGTCTAGAAGAGCGGTATATAAGCACAGTTGTTGTGGTTATTACATAAAGCTTCCTTTTACTGAGGGCCAAACTACAAGTGACGAATGACACAGGTTGGACACTTGTCAGCTTCCCTCAAGTTCTGATGGGAAATGTAGGCAGCTTGGCGGAATGTTGGACAAGTGACAGTTGAAAAGTCCATTGGACAGCAGTCGGAGAGCCAAGCTGCAAGACCAGGATGCCCACATTTCCCATCAAAACTTGAGGGAAGCTGACAAGTGTCCAACCTGTGTCATTCATCACTTGTCGCTTGGCCCTGAGTTAGGCCTTTGGTCTATCAAGATCAGGATTATGTCCTCTGACTAGCAACAGTTCTCTGGAATTTTAAGTGGAGATCTCTCACTTCACCTGTTACCTGATCCTTTTGCCTGGAGATGCTGGGAGATTGAACAGGGATCACCTTCGGCAGTCCGAAAGAGGGAGCACGTTTTTTAAAAAGCGATTTCTGCATGTGTGAGCGGACCATCTGCCAAAGAACTGTTTCTCGTCCACTGCTATTTCCTTTCCCAGACCCTTCTAATTCTTTTTCTGTAATAATATCTGACAGTTGTAGGCAGCTGAGCATGTGAGAAGTTGAAGTGTGAGCTCCAGCAGAATCAGGACGTGCTGACACACTAGTTTTTCGGTGTGTAGGGATTTTATTTCATGGGGAAGCACTGAAACATCAGCCCCCACCCTTTACTGCCAGCATGGATTTATTCCTGGAATGGCCTCCCCTCTTGATTCTGCTGATTGCATGACCTGTCCTTGAGGCAGAGGTTTATTTGAACGGCTGGGGAATCATCTGGGAAGCTGCTTTCAGTGTCTGGCTTGGACTTAGAGGATGCAGGGTAAGAAGAGTGCCTCTGAGCATCTGCAGAGTTTCTTTCCCACTTTTCCACAGAGCATCCCTAATGTGCGTCCTTTCATTTGGATTCAGAGGGAGGAGCTTCCAGATCAGAAACGTGGAAACGGTATCTGTTAGGTGGGGCGTGGCACTACACTCATATATACTCAGTGTGTATGCTACATTTACATGAACACATGACACTACCTGCTACGGAGGCAGCCCACTATTGTTTGCTCTGGCTGGCTGAAGCGGAGGTCCTTCCCAACCCTGATGCCTTCACTACAGAGCGTTGGGCTAGGCTCACAGAGAACTAGACATTCATTCTCAGCCTAACATTCCACAGGGTGGTTGTGAAATTAAAACGGTGAAGGGACATGTTGCCCTGGAGGAAGGCAGGACGGGCTGGTCAGGCTATCCCAATCACATCAGATCTCAGAAGCGAAGCAGGGTCGGCAATGGATAGTACTTGGATGGGAGACCACTAAAGGAGCCCAGGGTCATTTGCTACACAGAAGGCAGGCAACAGCAAAACACCTCTGCTTGTCTCTTTTCTGGAAAACCCTATGTGGTTTTCATATAGGGTTGCCAGCCTCCAGGTAGTGGCTGGAGATCTCCCGGAATTACAACTGGTCTCCAGGCCACAGAGATCAGTTCACCTGGAGAAAATGGCTACTTTTGCGGGTGGACTCTATGGAATTATGCCATGCCAAGGTCCTTTCCCTCCCCAAACCCCACTTTCTCCAGGTTTCACTCTCCAGATCTCCAGGAATTTCCCAACTTGATGGTACTTTACACGCACAGATACATGCTGTAATGGAAGTTGTCAGGTATTTAATATAGGGATCTTTCACATGCAAAGCATATGCCCTGCACCCTTCTCTCTACAGTGTGTTTAGCGCGTTTCAACTTTATGGCGTAATTTTTTGATACTGCAGGAAAGCATTCCATGGCTCTGTCTGTGCCACAAACCAATGTGGTCTGGTTATTAAATCTGACGAACTGCATCGTGAGTCAGCGGATTCACTCCACATCATGGCAAGTTGTCTTTGCTTGAGGACTGGAAGGTAGCTAATGTTGTCCCCATCTTTAAAAAAGGTTCCAGGGGAGATCCGGGAAATTACAGGCCAGTCAGCCTGACGTCAATACCGGGTAAGTTGGTGGAAACTATTATCAAAAATAAAATTAGTGGGCACATTGATGACCAAAAGCTGATGAGGAAAACTCAGCATGGGTTCTGTAAGGGAAGATCTTGTCTCACCAATCTGTTAGAGTTCTTTGAGGGAGTGAACAAACAAGTGGACAAGGGAGACCCGATAGATATTGTTTATCTTGACTTCCAGAAAGCTTTTGACAAAGTTCCTCATCAAAGGCTCCTAAGTAAGCTCAGTAGCTATGGGATAAAGGGCCAAGTCCTCTTGTGGATCGAAAACTGGCTAATTAATAGGAAACAGAGAGTGAGTATAAACGGGCACTTCTCACAGTGGAGGGTGGTGAGCAGTGGGGTGCCACAGGGGTCGGTATTGGGTCCAATGCTTTTTAACTTGTTTATTAATGATTTGGAATTGGGATTAAGCAGTGAAGTGGCTAAATTTGCAGATGACACGAAATTGTTCAGGGTGGTGAAAGCCAGAGAGGATTGTGAGGCACTCCAAAGGGATCTGTCGAGGCTAGAAGAGTGGGCATCCATGTGGCAAATGAGGTTCAATGTAGCCAAGTGCAAAGTAATGCACATTGGAACCAAAAATCCAAAATATAAATACAAGTTGATGGGGTCTGAACTGGCGGAGACTGACCAAGAGAGAGATCTTGGAGTCATGATAGATAACTCACTAAAAACGTCAGCACAGTGTGCGACTGCCATAAAAAAAGCTAATGCTATGCTAGGGGTTATTAGGAAAGGGATTGAAAACAAATCAGCCGGTATCATAATGCCTCTGTATAAATCGATGGTGAGGCCTCATTTGGAGTACTGTGTACAGTTCTGGTCGCCACACCTTAAAAAAGATATCATAGCACTGGAAAAAGTACAGAGAAGGGCAACTAAAATGATTAAAGGGTTGGAACACTTTCCCTATGAGGAAAGATTGAGGCGCTTGGGGCTCTTTAGCCTGGAGAAAAGACGACTGAGGGGAGACATGATAGAGGTTTACAAGATAATGCACGGGTTAGAGAAGGTAGAGAAAGATGTGTTTTTCTCCCTTTCTCACAATACAAGAACTCGTGGGCACTCTATGAAATTATTGAGCAGTCGGGTTAGAACAGATAGAAGAAAATACTACTTTACACAAAGGGTGATAAACACATGGAATTCGTTGCCACAGGAGGTGGTGGCAGCTACAAGCCAGCTTCAAGAGGGGACTGGACAAATATATGGAGCAGAGGTCCATCAGTGGCTATTAGCCACAGGAGATAGATGGTATTCTCTTTGTGGGGAGGTGGTGCTCTGTTGTCTTGGTGCTGGAAGGAAGGCAGTGGGAGGGCATCTGGTGTCCTGGCCTCACTGACAGTCCTTTAGATGGCACTGGATTTCTAGCCACTGTGTGTGACAGAATGTTGGACTGGATGGGCCACTGGCCTGATCCAACATGGCTTTGCTTATGTTCTTATGTTCTTATGCTTCCAATTCCCAGGATTTATTCCAAGGAAAGAGGGGGGCCGGCAGAAAAGATAAATTAGAATTATTTTTAATAAAAATGGAGATCATTTTTAATCATGTTTAAGGTATTTTTCTTTAGCCAGCTTGCATGGTATAGATGTCCCTGAAAAATGGGGGACTTTCATCTCTCGCAACACTGAAATTAATTCCGACCTGTCAGCCGTGGTGTTTAATGTAGATAATAACTATTAGTTCTATTCCAGACAGTCTACTCTGTTCTAGCAGCAGCTCTCCACCACCACTAGATTAAACTAAATCCTCCGTCAGGCACTAAAGTTCTTCAGAGGTGAAGGAAAATGGGGGTGGAATGGGGTGAAGAATGATAACAAGGGGAAAGTAAATTAATATATGAGTGAAGCAGATTACAATTCCTTTTCTAATCCTAGAAGGCCATCAACTTGCTGACATTTCTGAAAGGTGACTGAGAGGCATTCTGCACATGCTTAGTTAAGCTCTGCTTTCCAGCTGGGTAAAGGTACAGGGTACACCCATTCTTGGATGAGTTCAAAGTTAACTGGCAAAAGAGTATATTTCAAGAAGATCTTCTGTGATTCTTGTTCAGACTGTCAAGATAATACTATCAGTTTACATACCTTCTGGGGGGCAAAAGAGTACTTAAAGATACTTGTGCCTTTGACTGCACAAATGCACAATACAAAGAGATAAAAATAAAATGCATAGCTAGCACGCAGAGCCATTTAACTTGTTTCTACCGAGGATTTCCGTGTTGCAAGCTGGAGAATGTTCCTATGCCTCTAAATCCTCCATTCTAGTTGCAGACATGGCTGAAGTAGCTTTTCTCATGCAATCCTTTCTTATCCACCTTCTTCCCCCACCTGCTGCAGAGAGCAAGATGCTAAGATTCCTCAGAGGGCCAAGCTACAAGTGACGAATGACACTTGAACGGCAAATGAACAGACTCACATGTATTCTTCCCTGTTCACTTGCGCTCCACTCGCGCTCCACTCGATCAGTGATCACGCACAAGTGGAGTGCAAGAGAACAGGGAGGAATACATGTGAGTCTGTTCACTTGCCGTTCAAGTGTCATTCGTCATTTGTAGCTTGGCCCAGAATAGACAGAGAAGGAGGGCAGAGATCGAGGAGAGAAGGGTGGGATGCACTCCAACTGATGCCTGCAGCACCATTGGAGGATTTCAAGGTAAAACGATCATTCTCTGGGTTGCAACCTGGCAACTCTTGTGTGACAATTGTGTGCAGAACCAACAAACTGTACAGAGACACAGGTGCTCCACAGGAATAATTTATACTTTGTAAGTTATCTGGGTGGGAGCTGGAAGGATTGCCATCCGCTGGGGAGGGGGAGGGGGGAGTTGTCCCACAATTACAGCTGATCTCCAGACTGTAGAGATCTGATCCCCTAGAGAAAATGGTAGCTTCAGAGGGTAGACTCCTATGGAAGGACATCCCTGCTGAGTCCCCTCCCCAAACTCCACTCTCCCTAGGCTCCACCCCCCAATCACCAGGAATTTTCCAGTCTGGAGTTGGCAACCCTAGTAAGGTTGCTGAGACCTATCAGAGGCTCACAGACAAAGGTTCCCTCTTGCTCCCCCTAGGGTTGCCAGGTTGGGAAATTCATGGAGATTTTATGGGTGGAGCCTGGAGAGGGTGGTGTTTGTGGAGGGGAGGGGCCTTAGCAAAGTATATTGCCATAGAATCCATCCTCCAAGGCAGCCATTTTTTCCAAGGGAACTCATCTCTGTGGCCTGGAGATCAGTTGTAATTCCAGGAGATCTCCAGCCACCACCTGGAGCTTGGTAACTCTACCCCCCAATGCTCAGAGTCGACCCATACTTCATGGGAAAACCACAATCCCATGACTTGCCTGGTTCTATAGATCTTTGGGTTGATCACGGTCTCCTTAATTTTGTCCCTGTAGTCCCCCCACCCCCAAGCAGCTCTGGGGAGATGGAGTTTCCTGCCAGGTGTGCCACTATGGTGAAAGCTGATCTGTCTGTCTATATCAGGCCTGTTTAAGGGACCAGATGAGTGGCTGACATATTCTGGCCCAGAGTCTTGTTCCCCCTTGGCTTTCCTCATTCCCTCCTACAGCAGCTGCACATACCTGGCACAGAATTGTAATGGAGTCATTACAGAGCTGGTAGAATTACTAAGTGTGGACAGCCCGGGGTGGAAAGAGTGGGAGTGTGAAACGCAGCCCCCCTCACCTCGCCTGCGTGTTCTTGTCAGCAACAAAGCGGGTGACTTTTTGGACGGGGATGTGTTTTGTGGCATAACAATACAAGCATATCCTTTCTCTTGGGTTGATATGGATGTAGGAAGACGAGAGTTATTTTTGAGCTGCAACGCTCAAACCAAGACTGACGATTGGAAGCTGGTTTCCCGCTCAGCTGACACTGCTAGGTGGAGGAAGGAACTGCAGCCAGTTGCACCCGGGGCTTGCAACAACATCCCAAACCTTACTGGACTGTGAGCAAGGTGACCACTGATAGCCACTTTAGTGTCACTCCCTGACAAAATTGCTCCCAGATCTGCTGCTGTTCCTCTCAGGGCAACACCACTGAAGGAGGTACCCCCCACCTTCCCTCCATATTGGCAGAATTCTGATCTTCCGTCTGCTTTGGTCCTGCTCGCTTGCCACCAGTCTGGCTTTCAGGGTATAGAACTGAGTAGTGTGGACAGGGGTTCGTTCCCCATGCTCGATCTGACAGAGACCTAGGAAGTCCATCATTCACCTTGCATAAAAGTTGTTTGCATCATCTCTAGGTCAAGTCTGAAGCTTTATGTGCAGTCTAAGGCCTGCATTGCTTTCACAAAGGGTCGGCTGAGACTTCGTTGTGCTCCATGTTTGAAGCTCTGCCAACCCACCCCTTCCCACCCTTTGTGCTTTTTCTGGGCTGACCAGTTCCAGGATCAGGGAGTCAAAGCTTTCTGGAGGGCTGGTGGCTCAGTCACTGCAAGTGAGAGTTACCAAAGAGAAGGCAGTTAGGACTTCCAAGGCTGCAGAACCAGATAGAAAGGCTTTCCATTTCCCAGGCTCAGCAAACAAACGAGGGAGAAGCTTTTATGGAACTGGGAGCAAGACGTTGTACCCATAGCCCTTTGGAAGCAATTTGCAGGCCGCTGCTTTCTTTTGGCTAAATTTGTGCTTCTTGGGAATTGTACAAGCAGTTCTGCGTTTGCTGTGTCAGCGCCACTCAGATGGTTCCTTCACATGTTGAAGGAAAGTTTTTTTGGGGTGTGGGGTGTGTGTGTCTGTCTGTCAGTGATGGAGATACCTTGGTGAGTTGTCAGACTGAAATTCTGCCTTGACTTTGATAGGCAGGGATTTAGGCAGCTGGTGTCTGTGTTGCCAAGTACCCCCAAAGCAGCACCAGTAACATCTGTGCGTGGACTCTTTGGTGGACTCTGTGGCATTATACCCTGCTGAGGTCTCTCCCCTCTCCTGCCCTCCCCTCCCCGAGCCCTGCCTTCCCCAGGATCTACTTCAAAATCTCCAGGAATTTTATAACCTGGAGCTGGCAACCCTGCACGCTGACTTGAATTATTCTTGTTGCCTTGTAGCTGTGGGATTAATGGCAAGGCATTTACTCAGCCTTTCCCAGATTCCCCCCCCCCTTTTAAACCATAAACACAGGAGTTGTTTATTGTGCATTGGTAGGGAGTGAAAAACTACTTTTCTGGCAAAGGGCAACCTTGAAGCAACCCCAAGGACTCTCAAAGCTGCCGGGAAGTCCTGCATATTCTCTCAACAGTCATCACAGTTACTATTGGATTTCAGGCCTCAGTTCCTGGAAGAACTTGCTGGATCATCAGTGGTGGCCCTAGGGCAAATATTTTTTAAGGACGAGATGGTGTTCTGAGGGGGCATGGGCAAACAACACTATACATGCACAAACGGGTAAGTTTCAAACGGCTAGTTGAAAACCTGCTTGTGGCAAAGGGCAGGTCTGCTCAGGCCCGGCGCGCCCATTGAGGCCAGGTAGGCGATGGCCTCAGGCGTGAGGGCACTGGAGAGGCGCCGGAGGGGGTGTCGGGGGCAGACGCACGCGCAGCAGAGCTGGCGTGACTGGGCTGCAGCTGCTGCTGCAGCCAGCCCCGTGCCACCGCTGCCACACGCCCCAGCTGGGTGCAGAAGCTGCGAGCTGCTGCTGGGGCGGCGTGTGGAGCAGCCAGCCATGCCAGCTCCGCTGTGCGCTCCTCCGTCCCTACACACCCCAGCTGGGCGCAGAAGCCGCAAGCTGCTGCTGGGGCAGAGCACGGAGCAGCTTCCACGCACCGCCCCAGCCATCCTGCGCTGCGTGATGATGTCATCGCATGATGACATCATCATGCAGTCCGTGGCGTGCGTGCGTACTACGCACAAGTGCGTGCGCGCACAAGTGGCCGCAGGTGCCAGAAACTCTGGCGCCGGCCCTGGGTCTGCTCATCACATTCTGCTGGCAAGGGAACAAATGGGGACAAATATTTGAAACTCCCCCCCCCTTTGTGTAAAATACTTTCAACCAGCTATGGTTTTCCTGTATGGGAGTTGCTGGCTGATCCTTTTACGTCCCAGCATACTAATTTGACATGTTAATTCATTACTTGCCAGTTTGGTGTAGTGGTTAAGAGTGACGGGACTCTAATCTGGAGAGCTGGGTTTGATTCCCCACTCCTCCGCTTGAAGCCAGCTGGGTGACCTTGGGTCAGTCACAGCTCTCTCAGAGCTCTCTCAGCCCCACCCACCTCACAGGGTGATTGTTGTGGGGATAATAATGACATACTTTGTAAACGGATATCAGTGGGTGTTAAGTTGTCCTGAAGGGCGGTATATAAATCAAATGTTATTATTTATTTATTTACATCATTTATAGCCTACCTTTCTCACTGAGATGCAAGGCAGGTGACACAGCGTGAGTCACTAAGTCAATATAAAAGACATTTCTATAAATATATAATGCTTATATATATGTAAATTTGCAAAGATTTTAAAACTACCAGAAATCCAATATAGAGCTGAAGAAATGTTGAAACAGAGCATAAGCAATTCCAATAAGCAATAATAATGTTCCCCTGCACTGTATATTGGATGACCCTGACTTGGATGGCCCAGGCTGGTCCAATCTCTTCCGATTTGGGAAGCTAAGCAGTGTAAGCCAGCCCTGGTTAGTACTTAGATGAAGGACCTCCAAGGAAGTCCAGGGCCGCTACATGGTGGCAGACAATGGCAAACAGGGGCAGGACATTCCCCCCCGCCCCCTGGCCCATTAGCAACACTGCCTATGGCCGTGGAAGATAGCCGGAAAACTTGTAGGTGGTTAGCTAAAATAAAAAGAGCATTCCTGTCTCTCTCTCTCATTTTCTGCAGCTAAGCTGAGGAAGGCTCATATTTATTAATGGGCAGTGAGAGCAGATCATTTCCATCCCATTTACGGTGGCTTCAGCTCTCCCCAGGCATGGCCTGCTGAACATCTCAGACAGATGGTTTTTCACACAGGTCTGTGAAGAAGTGCCAGGTTGGCTCCAAGGCCTTTGGAGACTCTGTGGGCAGCTCTGGGGGGAAGAAAAACCCTTCATCAGTGGGTAATATGACAGACTGACAGAAGGCTCAGCCTGACCCGAATTGCGAAAGAGAGAAAAGGCCATAAATATGAAGTTAACGGAGCCTGAAGATCTCAGCCATTCCCTCGACGAATTTCTTTGACGGGAGACTGAAGGGCCAGATATTAGTGAAATTGGCTCAGAATTTGGGAGTTGGCGGTGAGAGGAGAGGGGAAAGAAGCTTGACCCCCCCCCCCGCATGCTGAAGAAGGATGGGAACTAGTTGAATGCCCTTTGACAAATGTGTGTATGCATGTATTCTTGGGACTAGGAATGTCTCTGTCTCAGAGGTGGGCAAAGGATGGCCCGGGGATCTCATCTGGCCTACTAGAGTTTTTTCAGCTGGCCCTTAAACTGTTTAACCGGTTGTTGGGAGCACTGGCCTGCTGGACAGCGCCAGTTTCCTTGAAAAACTTTAAACCACTTGAGGATAGCAGAATGGGAGAGAGGGCCACATCTGGATCTTTGACCAATTTTGAGAGTTCTGAGCTGGATGCTAGTTCTTCTTATTTCCAAAACAACGCTTGTGCTTGCTTTATTACATCCATGTGTAAATGATTGCCAGCAGATTTAAGACAGAGCAAATGAAATTCTTCATCCTATTAACTTGTGGGGTTTGTGGCCAGAAATGTAATTTTAAAATAGAAAGATGAACTATGGAAGATCGTCTCCTAATGGAACTTATAAATGGAACCTCCATGTTCAGAGGAAGTTTACCCTGGAATGCTGCAGCCTCAGGTCTGTTCCTGTTTGAAACAGAATGACAGACTTGTGGTGCTTAGCTTGTTGGACTAGAATCTGTGAGACCCACATTTGAATCCCTGCTCTGCCATGGAAGCTTGCTGGGTGTCCTTGGGTCAGTCCCAATTGCTCAGTCTAATGTACCTCACAGAGTTGTTATGAGGATAAAATGAGTGTGAGGAGAATGGTGTAAGCAGCTTGGGGGGAAAGTTGGAGTATAAATTAACTAAGTAAATAAATAAATGTAGATAGACCTTGAATTTTGTCAAGGAAGGCTGATTTTGTGTAGTCTGTAATCTGCCTTCAGTTTCAATGAGAAAGGTGGACGATAAATAACATGACCGAACAAGTGAATGAACGAATGAACCTTCCATGGGGTCACCACTGGTTAGATGTGGACATTTTTGCCCCAGGGCAGATTTCTGCAATAACGTTCCTCATTTTGTGTCTTGTACTCGGCAGCTTTTATTACTTTGCCAATCACCTTTGCAAAGGTGTTGTGCAGAAGACCAAAGTCCAGCTTCTCCCCACTGTTGGACGTCAGATTCAAACTGAATTTCAGCAGCCTTATACTTCCTAGCTGCTAACATATCTGGGTGGACATAAGAACCTTGCTTTTCTTTTTTTCAAATGGAAGATAAGTTTCTCAACAAGCTGAATTTTGGGCTCAGGATTAAAAAAAACCCGCCCAGGGGATTTTGCAGGTTTTGTGTCCTCTTGTGAAAACGACCTGCTGGTCTGGACAAAACATGAGTGATTCTGGCTAATGGGTTCTGAATCTCAGTTCCACAGAGCCCAGTAGTATGGATGGATGTGCATGGATGCTTCAGAAGTCATTCCCAGTCCCCTACAGGCACAGGGATCAGTTTACAGCTTGGTCTCATGGGTAGGGAACTCTGCTGGCTTCTCTGCATTTCTTTGCTGAGCCATGAGGATCCGGAATCCTTCGCTCCAATGATCCCGAAAATGGAAGGAGTTACAGAGGCAAGCATGGTTTCCATGCCAACAGGACTAGGCCACATGGCACAGGCTGTTTTCACTAGCAACATTCAAATCAAGTTTTGCAGTTGTGTGCAAATGGAATGGAAATTCAAGGCTGGCCCAACCATGACACAGAGGTAGGGTTGCCAGCTCCAACTTGGGAAATTCCTGGAGATCTGGAGGGTGAAACCTGGAGAAACCTGGAGAAAGTGGGGTTTGGGGAGCCAAAGGACCTTGGCATGGCATAATTCCATAGAGTTCACCCCCCAAAGTAGCCATTTTCTCCAGGTGAACTGATCTCTGTGGCCTGGAGACCAGTTGTAATTCTGGGGGATCTCCAGCCACTACCTGGAGGCTGGCAACCCTACACAGAGGGGGGCCAGAGCAGTGTTCTTGGGTGGCAGGTTTGGAGGCCCATCAAATTGTCAGTTATTAGATGTTATTTTTATACCCTCTATAGAACCAGTTTCATTTTGCTGTGGCCTTACCCTGGGAAAAGTTACTCTGATTATAATGTATGTTAAATTTAAAAATGGCTCCCTCTATGAATATATCAAGGAAGCCATTTTAAAATCTAA
Organism: Eublepharis macularius; assembly: GCF_028583425.1. Taxonomy (NCBI): domain Eukaryota; kingdom Metazoa; phylum Chordata; class Lepidosauria; order Squamata; family Eublepharidae; genus Eublepharis; species Eublepharis macularius. The sequence continues at coordinate 36,662,286 of NC_072804.1, read as the reverse complement.
CATTCAGTAGAACACTACCACCCTTCCTGAAGTAAAAGTTTCTTCGCATGTTACAGAAAGAGCCAACTCACGTTCACTGGGGACCAGTTAGGGTTGCCAGATGTCCAGTTTTCCCCTGGGCGGTCTGGTTTTTTATTGCAGAGAAGTTAGCCGTGTTAGTCTGTGGTAGCAAAATCAAAAAGAGTCCAGTAGCACCTTTAAGACTAACCAATTTTATTTTAGCATAAGCTTTCGAGAATCAAGTTCTCTTCGTCAGATGCCTGATACAGAGACTGGACAAACACAGAAGAGCAGAGGGAAGAGGCAATTAGGGGGGGAGGGGGGGAGCAATAAAAACATTCCTTTGCTAGTATATGTAAACATCTCCTTTTGGTGTGTGTATCAGTTGGCTTCAAAGGAGTTTGCCCTGTTAGTTTGTAGAAGCCAAACAGCTAGACCATCCAATTCCAATGCAGTATGGGCCTTCGATAACCACAGCTCTCCCTGCCAGATGCATCTGACAAAGAGATCTGTGGTTCCCGAAAGCCCACGCCAGGTACCACTGAGCTCCCCCAGACCCCACCTGAGCTCCACTGGTGTTCTGAGTTCCAAAAGGAGATGTTTACATATACTAGCAAAGGAATGTTTTTATTGCTCCCCCCTCCCCCCCTAATTGCCTCTTCCCTCTGCTCTTCTGTGTTTGTCCAGTCTCTGTATCAGGCATCTGACGAAGAGAACTTGATTCTCGAAAGCTTATGCTAAAATAAAATTGGTTAGTCTTAAAGGTGCTACTGGACTCTTTTTGGTTTTTTATTGGATTGTCTGTGGGAAAAGTAGTTAAAATACTGGACATATAAATGTCCTGTATTTTTGTGTGTGGGGGAGGAGCAGATGGCTGCTAGCCTGCAGGAGATAGCGGCAGCACCAGCAGGCCTCCCTGAACTGCCTCCACCCCTTCCCCCTTGCTCTCCTGGGGGAGTGGCCAGTGGGCCCACCTAGCCTCCTGCACAGCCTGTGCCACCTCCCCTGAGAGCCAAACTAGATGAGACGAATTACATGAGTCTGTTTGAGTGGCCAGATTCGTTATTTTTCCTTGCCTTCCCATGTCTCTTTCACCCCCGGTGAACTCCTGTCCATGGCTCTGCTCTGTGCAAGTGTCGGCAAAAATGCAATTTACATTGGTGTGTGTCCGCACACCATATCATTGAGTCGCCGTTGCAGAGTGGCGATTCTGTTTTGCTTCCGCTTCCCTCTTCCTGCACAGAGAAGGAATAGGGGACAGGGGACGGTTACAGGGGACTGTTTAAGCATTTGCAAACTGGTGGTGCATGATGAGATACCCTTCCCGCATTTTGGAGGACTGCAGAAGAAACCCATGCCAGCACGAACACGGGATCAAGTACAGTCTGACCGTGCTGGTGAGTGTACAGGAAAGCAACAGGGAGACGCATGTAAGTCCGTTCGTGTGTCGTTCACGTGTAATTTACCTTGTGTAGTTTGGCTCTCAGTTTCCATCCTGCTTGCCTGCCCAAGTGCCAGAGGAGCAGCCAGCTGGCTCTGCCTCCTCCTGTATGCCTGGGAAGTAGCAGGCCCTGCCTACAAAATTCCTGAGGCCTCTGGCCAGGTAGGATTGCCAGGTGCCCGCCGGTGGTGGGCAAACTCCTGGGGATTTGCCCTCTTGTCTGCCAATCACCCAGTGATCAGTAGGAGGGAGCAAGCTTGTGGAGGTTGCCCGCCACTGGCAGGCATCTCAGGAGTATATGCTGCATGCGTGCTCCCAACTAGTGCAGTGACATCAGTTCCAGAAATGATGTCATTGCGCTGCCCATGGGAGCATTCCCGAACTTTGTTTGGGGCCGATCTGCATTTCCCTGGTATTTAAAAATCCAGCAAATGTTAGGCTTCCTTGCTCTATGTTTTTAGATGACTGCCTAAGGAAACGTATCACCCTTAGTTATTATTTATTTTATTTAAATCATTTCCATTCCATCCTCCCATCAATAATGTTCAAAGCCACTTGCAATATTTAAAACGGCCACCCACAGATAAGGCGGAGGTTTTCTGCCTTCTCAGGGGACTTCTCAAAGATGCAGAAAAACATTCGTTTGGGAATCATAAAAGAAGAAGAATCCAGTGTAAGGCGCTCATTGCCCCTAGGAGTCCCAGAACTTCAGTTAGTTGAGCATCAGTCAAATAGAAATAGATGGGGCAAGGGAAACTGACCCATTAAATCCCCTGCCGGTTCAGAAGATCTGTGGGAGGGGTGAAGTCCTAACCCCGACCAGTCCAGGAGGCTGATGAGATGGAAGTTTCCATCTTTAAATTGAGCTTGGGGGCACTTTGGGAATGTTAAGAACATTGAGTGGGTGCTACCGCAAAGTGAGAGAGTACGAGAGTTTAAGTGTAGGGAGCCTACCCGTCTGGCGCCCCCTGGCATTACGGTGTCACTTCCAGTTTGTGCCAATGTCAGTACTTCAGGGGGGAATGCTGTAGGATGTGCCAGGATGCCAGGGATGCTGTTGGGTCTGACGATTCATCATCGGCGGATGGACACCATGGTGGTACGGTTACCCAAAGAGCAGGTCTCCTTGTGAGTAGCGGGAATTAGCAACAAGGCAAAGCTTGTGAGAGGGGCGGTAACTGGGATCTTTTGCGCCAATGTATACAAGGATCCCTTCCTCTAGAGAACCCTTTCAATGAGCAGGCAGATATTCAATCAAAAAGGGTTTTTTATTTAAAATACTACCAATCAACTGCACACAAAACACACAGAGCTAACTAGAAAAAACAGGGAGGGAAGTTGGAGAGAGTTGCAGATTTGGGTTTATAGTTACCAGGTCCAGAAGATTGAGGGTGTCTGAGGGAGAGCAGCTTCAGTGACCAGTACTTCATGGCAAGAGGGAGAAGGACTCAGACATGCCATCTGAGGGCGTGTGGAAGGTCCAGAACACACACACACACTGAGCACATGGCAGGGCAGTCAGATATACTGTGAAACATGCCCTGAGGCAGGTTTGAGAGTCTCTGCCCTAAAACGATGCCTTAATGGTTCTTCCCAGGGTGGGACAAAGGATTATCTGGGGTGAGACAATAAGGCTGGCAAACTGTCTCCAAGGTGGGACAATGAACTAGGAAGGTTTGATTTGGTCTTCCTGAGAGGAGCTATAGGTGTAAAATGATTATTTGATGACCCACGATGGCTGGATGGGTGAGGCTCTACTAGGAGAGTGGGTAAGGGTAGGATTGGCAGGGCGTGTGAATGGATTCATTCAAGTACTTCTGGAGACCTCCCTTGTTCTATGGTTGTGCACAAACTCCAGGGTGTGGGGCTAAGTTAGTCTTACTTCTCTTCTCACATTCCAGTACTTTTTCATCGTCTGCCTAGCCAAGCAGCTTGACTGTGTTTTAAACACATGAGCAGAGGGGCTTATGATATTGCTATATTCATAAGCCTTAATATCGTGAGGGCAAGTGCGACCACTTACAGTACAAAACTATGACAAACACTGAGGTTCCTGAATAGAAAAGAGTCCAGTAGCACCTTTAAGACTAACCAACTTTACTGTAGCATAAGCATTCAAGAATCACAGTTCTCTTCGTCAGATGTACTGAGGTTCCTGGACCCTCATATCCCCAAGGGCTGTCAAATAATTTGTGGCCAGTGGTGGCTACTGGACTGGAAACCCAGGAAGCTCAAGAGCAGGAGCCAGCACCAGAACCTGGGATTGGTGAAGGATCCAGGAAGGAGAGTGGCTGATTGCCAAGGGCCCCGCAGTCCCTCCCAGGATCCCAAGAGCAAAGAAGTTAGAAAGCCCAGGCAGAAGCGCAGCTCAGGTGGCGGAGTGCATGGCTAGCTGCCCCAGGCTTCTGCACAGACCAGGAGGCATCTGGAGACCTAGACCTGCCATAAGGCTTTTCAAGATGCTGGAGAAGGTCTGTCTGTGAGTGCCTGAAGACTCCAGGCCACTGCTTCAGCTGCAGGCACTCATACTTATAAATAACCTCAGTTCAGCTGTAGGTGGGGGAAATTAATGGTTCTGGCAGTGTTGATTATAGCTACCTGGGGATAAAGAGGACAGTTTGGCAAGGGAACGTTAACCGCCTTCCTCTGCCTGCTGTCCTAGCAAGTGGCTGTAGGGGGTGGGGGACTGGGCTGCAGTTGTGTGGGAGACCTGGCCAGTTTACTACCATGGAGTCTGGAGCCAGCCACAGGATACTGGAAGTTCCAACCTGAGTATTGTCCTGTGTGGGAGATGACCATTTCTGGATAGGTGTTTCCTGCAGGCACAACTTCTCTGAAGCACCTCCTGCTTAAATGAGATGGAAGAAAGGGAGGATTGGCTCTTTGCCTTGGGCAGGAAGGAAGTGGATGCTGGGAAACAAATCAGCAGGCGTCTTGGTGCTCCTCTGGGTTACACCAGGTTATGGATCACTGTTCGAGGGCTGTGATGGAGGGATTATTTGGGATCAGAGGAATCACTTCAACCAAAATTGCATACTTACAACCTTACTTTAAATAGTCTCTCTCTCTCTGTCTCTTCTGGGTGTGTGTGTATGCCTATGCATGCTCACACACAGATATACTGTGACTAGAACAATACCCCCTCCCCAATCCAATAACAATTCTGATAATAATAACAACAGTAGATGTTTTCCTTCTCGGTTTAGATTGGTCTTGTAACATCATGGGTTCAAGGACTCAGTACAGATGCAGACAAGGGTTTTCTTAGTAGACTACTGCAATTTGTTATTGGGCTTCGGCAGGGCTTTTTTCTGGGAAAAGAGGTGGTGGAACTCAGTGGGTTGCCCTCGGAGAAAATGGTCACATGGCTGGTGGCCCCCGCCCCTAATCTCCAGACAGAGGGGAGTTTAGATTGCCCTCTGTGCCGGTCTGGAGATCAGGGGGTGGGGCCACCAGCCATGTGACCATTTTCAAGAGGTTCCGAAACTCCATTCCACTGCGTTCCCACTGAAAAAAAGCCCTGGGCTTTGGGGTCATGAATATACCTCCAAATATGATTTGCATGAGTTCCTTCCCAGATTTGCCATGCAGCTAAATTAGATGCGCCCTGCTTTAGAGAACCCCAGGAGGAGCAGAGAGAGATGGGGAAAGTTGGCTCATTTCTTCTTCAAGAAGAGGGACTCAATGTATTCAGAACTGCAGAAGTGCCTGTAGCTTCAGAAACTGTTGCCAGGGGTTGTAGAGGGCCAGCCTCAAGATTGGCAACTGGAAATGCCTGATATTTGTCTGGTTTTGTCCTCTTGCCAGGCAAGAGGTAGTAAGGAAATGTTAATGGTTATGAATCCTTTTGAGAGGGTGCCAATGGTACGAAAGGCAAGAAGAAATCCACTGGGCATGGAAGCCAGCACGCATTCGGCAGCAGCAGGGCTGGGAGAACCCACCATAGATTACCCATCTCAATCCCTTTGCTATTACCTGTGGCAGGAAGCAGAACTTGATCTCTGCAGTTTTGGCCAAAGTGGGCAAATCAACCCTGGGCTTTTCTCCTCAGGCAAAATATCCATGAAGTTCTGAAAGGTGTTTTCAGTTGCTTGTCTTTCTCTTGGTGTGTTCACGACACATCCCTAGTGTTTCATCAGATTTTTGCCAGCAGCAAAAATTCAAACCCAGGACAGAAGTTTTTTCTTGGGTGAAAAATTCTAGGGGCCTGTAAAAAAAGCAAATGGTTCAGCAAGCAGATCTAGCTGGACTACACACAGCATGGGTTGAACAAGGGGAAGATGCTGCTAATTTGAAGGGACACTTGGGATCTGATTGTCCCCTGATCCCTGCTGGGCTGGTAACTGCAATATTTCCTTTGGCCATTTGCAGTGGCAACAATGCAACACAGTAGAGACTGAACCGGTAGCTCTTTCGACTTGCAAGATGCCAGAGGAATGCAAGAGATCAGACACCCAGGCTTGCTTTCAGAGTCCCTCTGAGATCTCTGGTCTCTTATAGGAGAGTTTTAAGCTGTAGCAAAATGTCCTGTGCATGTGTTCTATGCATGCTTAGTATTAACCTGTTGTGTCTGCCCTGCAATTTATCTGATGACATTTTGTGCTCACAAAAGTCCACCTTCCTCTCTTGGTGGAGATGGAGGTGCTAATTTCCACAGGTCCTTTCAATCGAGATTATCTGCCCCCATCAATCTCAGCCCCTGGGAAAAAGAAGTGGCTGTTTAAAAGCAATTCAGAGAAGCCCAAAGTAATTTATGGGAAATTAGGGTTGTGTCGCCTTTGGAGCGTGGCAGGTTCCTCCCCTCGCTGTCTCCTTTTTTTTTGCTGAGACTGGAGCTGTAATAGCCAGCTCACTCCTGGCTCCGAAGGTGTCTTGCAAGGTGATATTTTAAACAAATCTCTCATAGAGTCCGATAAGCAGAATCATTAATCCCTGATGAACAGGCCTGCTATTAGAGAGAGGAGGAAAGAGGAGAGGAACAGAGTGCGGGGTGCGCTTGTTCCTCTTGTTCAAACTCAGTGGAGCTAGAAAACATATTTTAATGAAAATTTTTAATAGATACCATCCGCCTGTTTGGCTCCCTAGTTTGATGGGGGGGGCAGTCGGTATTGAGTTTGACTAGGGGAACGCGTGTGTATGTGTAGGGAGGTCAACTTTTTCTCAGTTGCTGTGCATCTTTACCAAAATCAAAAAGAGTCCAGTAGCACCTTTAAGACTAACCAATTTTATTTTATTGTAGCATAAGCTTTCGAGAATCAAGTTCTCTTCATCAGATGCCTGATCCGAACCGGATCAGGCATCTGATGAAGAGAACTTGATTCTCGAAAGCTTATGCTACAATAAAATAAAATTGGTTAGTCTTAAAGGTGCTACTGGACTCTTTTTGATTTTGCTACTACAGACTAACACGGCTAACTCCTGTGCATCTTTACAGTATGGTTATCAACCTCCAGGTGGAACCTGGAGATCTCCTGGAATTTCAACTGTTCTCCAGGATACAGAGATCAGTTCCTTTAGAGAAAAAGGGTGCTTTGGAAGATGGACTCCATAGCATTGTACCCTGCTGAGGTCACATCCCTTCCCAAACTTCGCCTTCCCCAGCTCTACCCCCCCCCCCCAAATCTTCAAGAATTCCCTTACGCATAGTTGACAACCCTCCTTGAGATGGAATGTTCTCTAGTATGCTTTGTTAGGGTACTCCCCTCAAATTTGGCCAGAACAACATATAATAATCCACATCTTTCTATGCTCTCTTTGCAGCCTCTCTCCTTAGAAGTGAACACTATAAGCTTTTAAGTATACAAGAACTATTCTGACACTATAGGCTATAAAACAAGACAGTACATAGTATTTTTTTTTAACAACAAGGACCAGAAACTTGATCCGTTTAAAATGCAAATGTTGAGATTTTAAGGTTGGGCAATGGAACATTAAAACCGCTGATCACAATCTGGTGGGAGGGGGGAATCTTCTGTGCACACCTCATTGAACTGAATGGGGCTTGCCCAGGGGCAGGAAAAGGAATGCAATTTTCATCAAATTTGTAAAGCAAGAAATCCTCAGTTCATGTGTTTTCTGAAACTAATTGAGACGAGTCTGCCCTCTTTTCGCTGCATCTTTTAAAAACGATTTTATGGTTTCAAACATAGCATATTATTAATACTTGCAGTGTTAAGTGATACACATAGCTCCTTAGCCAGCAACTAATTTTTTAGCAGGAACTTAGAATTGCCAACCTACAAGTCAGTCCTGGAGTTCTTCTGGAATTACAACTGATCTCCGCACTGCACAGATCAGTTTCCCTGAAGGAAACAGCAGCCTCAAAGCACAAACTCTATGGCAGGGCTTTCCAACCTTTTTGAGCCTGCAGGCATCTTTGGAATTTTGACAGGATCAGGAGCACCAGGCCATGCCTCTTTTTAAATCTTTGATAATTTCCAATCGTTGGACATGACGTAGCTGCTGAGGCCCTTGTTGGACCTCTCATCAGAACCCTTGCCCAGTTGGACCAGAAGTTTGCAAGTGTTCTGCACACATCCTGTTCCTTGGTTGCTATTTGACAATCCTCTTCTGGTTCTTTTTTTCTTGTCCCGTATGTACAACCCCCACCTCCCGTTTCTGCCTCCCAGTTTCACTGATATTCTCTTAAAGATATTTTGCCCAAGAAACAACTTTCTAAATTCACCTTGAATTTTCTATTCAGCAAAAATTGGCAGCAATCAGAGATGTGTGAAGATCTCATGCTAAATTCCATGATGGTTGTCAAAATCCTTTTTTTTTTTTTTGCTTTCCTTGAAATTCCTCTTGCCATCCCACCTGCAGAGTATTCTTTTGATTTCTTTCAAAAAAATTTTGTAAGTGAATTTCAAAGTCCAAACTGAGAGCTGAAAGACCGAGGAAGTCTGACAGTCAGAGGAATCCTGACTGTGTCAGCTTTACATCAGAATATCTGTTGTTTCCTCTGTCCCGCCTTTGCCTAATTTCTTTTGCTTCCTTGAGCTAGCAAAGGCCCTTCAGAGACCTGCTGATCCAACCCTGACCCACTGCTGGGTGTTCTGCATGCAAAGGGAGATGCCCTGGTTGTGCAGCTGTTGATTCGGGCTTTGTGCAAGATTCCTGCAGCCTCCTGAGCGGTGCCATAGGCCCTGTTTAATCTCTGGCTTTTCACAAAGGGAATGGGGGAGAGGAGACGATTAGTGAGACAAGAGCTTCTTTTTGAAAATCAGAAGCACTGAGTCTTGGCGAGAGAATTAATGAAGCCGTTGAATTATGAATGGACTCTGAGAAAGTAAACACATCCAAAGAGGGCTTGGGATTGGCAACGCGGCACAGTTTGGTTCTCCATTGTCTTGGCCCCTCTCTCTCCCCGGCCTCCATCTTCTTCCCTGGTAAGCTCCTTGGAGCTTAGCAATGCAGCTCAGAATATCAGGAAGGGCATATTGTGCTCAGGAATTAGGGAAAGGGGAATCTGTATCAAAAAGTGGAGGGCACACGTGCATTCTCACTTTCTTCAGCCAGCCTACATCGGAAGACCTCAGAGAGAGAAATATGCTACTTATTCATTATGGAAATGCCACATCTATTTAAGAACCATCCTGAAATCACCAAGTATTTCCCAAGTTTGGCAACCCTTAACCTCTGTCGTCAGAGGCCTCAGATGTAAGAGCTAACCTACAAGAGATGAATTACAGAGGACGCGCACCTGAAGGGAGTCGCAATGTTAGCCAGGAAGCTGAGTTGTAAAAGAGATTGGAAGGCTTTGTCCGTTTCCCCTCTCTACACGGCCAGCAAAGATCACTTCTCAGAGGGTTTGCTAATTTTCTCTTTGCCTCTTGAAGGCTCTGTCAGTCTCAGATAGAAAGTTAGCAGTCAGCTTCACAGGGTCAGTGAGGGCAGCAGGCCTAGCAACCTGGCATCACTGTAGTACCTCACTCGGTCCTTTTTCTGCAGCTTAACTCAACAAAACACATTCAGTCTCTGAGGAGAAGGCATGTGACAGAGGACGGCTGCAACCAGGAGGGCTTTTGTGCAGCAGCTGCAAGAAAGTATGGCTGATGTTTGTAGTGAGAACTTGGAATTTCTATAGTGGTATCTTTCAAGGTCCGAAACCCATCCCTCACTGTCCTTGGTTCTGACTTTCCAGAAAGGGGAGGGCAGGAATGGGGGAGAATTACAAGCCTGCCTAGTGAAGGAATTAATGCTAGTTTAGGTCCTCCATGGAAAGTCCTTGGTCTCATCTTAGATATTATCCGCATCTCAGAAATGGCTGCCACTTGGTCCCTTGCTGCCAGTAATTCTGATAAAACTTTGTCAGGTTATCTTAGCACTTCAGCCCTTATGAATCTCAACTGGGTGGGTGATGTTAATGCCATCATTTTAGATGCGTCGCCTGACTACCTCGCAAGCTTGTTTTGAAGAGACGTGCCATTACCACAAGCTATTTGCGCACTGAGAAGTGTGATAGAATTACTTAATGGTTCCCCTCCTGACCCCACGGTGCTGCTGCCGATGTGCTGGTTTAAAACTGATGGGACAATATATTCTTGCTTCGATGTATCCAACTCGGTTTTCAGGTTGGTATCTATTTTCATTGTTGTGTCTGGGACGCGGGCAGGCAAAAGTGGGTGCGTTTCTTTTCTAGCCACGAGGCTTGTCATTTGTTATTGACAGCAGTTGGTGACTTAGGTGAGTCACAATGCTGGAGCCTGTGTTTATGTCTGGGGAATAAATGGGGCAGGAGAACCTAAAGGAGAAAATAACAAGGCAGTGGGAACTCTGTTCTAGCTGCATACTGCCCATCCTTGATAGAATTCTTCCAGGGATGTCTAAATGTGATGGAAGGATTTCACCAAGGGACCTTAAGGTTTGGGTGGCAGGAAGATAGATGGAGTTGAGGTGGAATTGATGGACCTCATGTATTCTGGGGCAATGACCCTCAATCACCTTTCCAAGCTTCAGAAGCTCTTTGTTAGATATTAACCTCTGGACTCATGGAAGGGAGAGGAAAAGCTGGTCAACTTTTGACCCTGTTCTAAGCTTTTGATGGTTGCTTGATGCACTTTGGTCTTTCCCTCCTGCCTTGGGGAGAAGTGACTCAAGAGTGGAGTCCCCCCCTGCAGCAAAAGGCAAGTCCAATTCCATTTTAATTAAAGTCCCAAATTATGACTGAGGGTTTTCAAGATAGAGCTGTCAGCCCCTAAACAACATTACGCCTGTGCTTATACAGGAAGTAACGGCTGCTTCCCTTGATCCTAGAACGGGATAGAATCACTGGTGATGTCAGCTGCAGACAGACCCAAGGAAAGCTGGCTCTGCTAGGGCGCTTACCACCTCATGCCACTGTATGTGCTTGCCATGTGACACCGACTATTATGTTATGTGCCGTCAAGTTTCTTCTGATTTATAGATTATACTACAAGAAAGTAAAAAGAAAATATCTAAAATTTATACAATACTTTTGAAGCGGTATACAGAGGATGAGATGGTCAAAGTACAGATGGTGAAGTGGGCAATTAATTGTCACAAAGAAATAACAATGGAGTCATGGGAATATCTATGGAAAACTACATTGAAGATTTCAACTTGTACCAGTATCAAAGAGAATGTCTATAAGATGATTTATAGATGGTATTTAACGCCTAAGAAAATTGCGCTTGGAAATGCAAACATGTCAGATAAATGCAGGAAATGTAAAAAGCATGAAGGATCATTGTATCATATGTGGTGGACGTGTGAAGTAGATAGACAGTACTGGGGAGATATTATAGAAGTAATAAATGAGATTTTGCAGACCCAAATAAAGAAGAACCCAGAGCTATTGCTACTGAATTTAAGTATGGAAGATGTTCCTATGCAATACAGAACATTACTATTCTACATGACGACGGCAGCAAGACTTTTATATGCGCAGAAGTGGAAGGTGCAAGAAATACCAACTATTGAAGATTGGATGTATAAATTGCTGTACATGGCAGAAATGGACAAAATGACAAGAAAGCTGAGAGATCAGAACTTAGCAGAATTTTTTACTGATTGGGGAAGATTGAAGACATATTTAGAAAAGAAGTGGGACGTGAAAGGGGAATTATGGCAATTTGAAAATTATTAGAATGGGGTTTTTTTTATTGGAAGAGACAGAATCTTTACCATATGAAGTGAAGTATTAGCTAATTGTTAGCCTAAATTTAAGTGGATTTGGAGTTAATAGATATTGGTAAAATTAATAAAGTAGATATATTATTTAATTGTTAGCTTAAATTTAAATATATTTGAAGTTAACAGATAGTAATAGATAATAGATTTTAAGTTAATAATAATAGATTTGAAGTTAACAGATAGGGCTTAGTTTAACAAAGCAGAATGTAAACATGATATAATGAGTTACAGAAAAAGGGGATAGATTAGGAATAGATTAAGATATAGGTTTGGAAAGCTGTTGGAAGTCCTGAAAAAGGGGGGGAGGGAAAGGGTGGGGGAAAATGATATTGAGATGTTATTTGAAAGTTGTATGTATTAATATTCTCACCTAATAAAATTTTTAAAAAAAGTTTCTTCTGATTTATGATGACCCTATGAATGAAAGACCTCCAAAACATCCTGTCATTAACAGACTTCCTCAGATCTTGTAAATTGGAGGATGTGCCTTCCTTTATCGAGTCAGTCCATGTCATTTTGGGTCTTCCTCTTTTCCTGCTGCCTTAAAATTTTCCTAGCATGATCAGCTTTTAAAAATTTAAAAGACAAGTGAGGACCAAGATTTAACAGACAAGTGAGGCCCAAGGAATAAAACAGATGGCATCCTTTTCCTCACCTGGGAGGGGCAGAGGCACTATTGATACAGGGACCACCTGTAACATTTTCCCAAAGACATCACACCTATAAGCATTCTTGGTTTTTCTGTTCCATGGGTAGCTGGGTTTCTTATGTCCTGCATGGTACACCTCCCACTTACATACCGGCCATTTTCACACATTGCTAACTTCATGCAACATTGTGCACTACCCATGGAACACTAGAGTCTTTATGGCGCAATTCCTGATGTCATCGCACCATGAAAATGGAATCATGATGGGGTGATGTGAGAAACTCTGCCATGAAGATGCCACCATTCCATGAATGTTGCACAATATTGCGCGACGTTAACGACATGTGAAAACGTTCTCCATTGCGGGATAAACATTTTTTTTTCCTGTGGGGTGTGTGTGAACCACTTATATGGGCAGTCAAAATTTGCTGCAAATCAAGATTTCATACCTGGGGGAGCATATGACTCCCTCATCTGGGTGAATGAAATCACAGAAGATAATCTACAGGCTTATTCTCTGTCTGCATATGAAATTGTCCTCCATTTCAGGGATCGTTCAAAGCCACGGTGTAAAGTGCAAATATGGCATTCTTATTGGTAGTGAGAAATAGCTACATGTCATGCCTTGGAGGAGAATGCAATGTGGCCATATGAAAAAAAGATACTTTTTCCATGAAATCCTTGCATGCAAACTTTCTGTTTTCAGAGGGCACAAAATGGCTACCTGTCCGGATCTTTTACTTGGAACAGCATTGGCTTCTCCAGTTTCGTATCAGCCGCTTGAGTCCAGGGGTAATAAAATATGATAGCCAAACATTCAAAGGGTTAGGATCCCCTCTGTGCATTTCATCTCATTCTCCACAAACAAGCCCCAGACTTGCATGCAAAATCAGTCAACTCGCCTAGCCTCACAGCAGGGCGGCCTCTGGGCGCAGGTCTAGAATATGCAAAGAAAATGTGTTTGAACAAGCTTTGAGTGCTGCTTGCTTCCTTCTGAATCCTCATGTCCTTCCACAAATTCAGGATGAAGGATACCAGCCAAAGGGAGCTCTTCTAATTCTGCTTTTCTGGAAACAGCCAGAAATAGACACAAGTCCAAATTTCACACTTGGAATTATGTTGGTTTCTCTGAGCCGAGCAAAAGATGACAACTGGTCTTGCTCGACCCTACAACTTTGCTCCCCCCACCCCATCTGTATGTTATTCTTTCAGGGACAGAAAAGTAATACAGTTATGCTCTTCTCAGGAGTGTCCAAACTGGCGCATATCTGGCTTTTCACATTGGGAGGTTCAGGAAAAGGCATGGAGAGGCCTCCTTCTGGGCCACATGAAATGACTGTGGTGAAGAAGCAGGATGTGTGCTAGTTGCAGCGAGCTGGCGGTGGATGGGAAATGGAGTTGGTGAGGACGTTTTAGAGATGCTAGCAAATGAGATGGCCCTGTGCCCACCAGTGGATTATATTGCTTTCTTTAGCAATGTGATTTTGCTGTGTGTAATTTGCATTTTTGTAACTTCTTGTGGATCAAAAGTATTTCTTACACACACAACACTTTAAACATTCATTGAAAACTGCCTGATCTCCGTGTCAGCTCAAAACATGCAGAGCTAGAGATGGAACTTGGAAACCCCCAGAACGGATTTCATGGGCGCTTGCTGCGCAGACCTCACTTTGCCTGCCCTCCTGCCCTTGGGTCTTTGCTCTCTGAGCATCTCCACTCGAAGCATCTGGCTGTTCTCTTCCAGTTGGCCTTGCTGTTCCTTGCCAAGGGCTTCCGCGCTGAAGCGATTCTTTCAGGCAAAATGCACCAGTGTTCTTATAGCTGTCAAGTGAGGAGGGAAGACAATTCCTCTAGTAGTTTCTTTGGGCTAATAGCTAGACATGCTTCTTCAGCAGGCTGCTCAACAGGTCAAAGTTGCTTGCTTAAATTAGCCTGGTTAGCTTTGGATAGCTGGGAGCTACCAGCTGTCGTACAAACCCTGACTACTTGGGTCAATTTGGGCAGTTTGGGATGTAGCTAATGAAAGAAGTAGAAATTTGGGTGTTGAAACTGGCTGGTAAAAAGGAGTTTGGGAGTTCCAAGTGCATGCGGAATTATCTATTAGATTTCTATCTCCTGGGTTCCAAGCGGTTTCCAGCAGTTTTATTTTACTTATTTATTTATTTGTGTCATTTCTCACTGAGACTTAAGGTGGATTACACAGTGTGAGATTAGTACAGTCAATGTCAAGGACATTTCCATAAACAATGCCGTAGGGTAAATAAACAAAAGTCTACAAAGACATAGCATTAGCAAGGATCCAGTTCTGGGCTGACATTGGACAACATGAAGCAGAGGTAGCTCATAGGAGCACATATTTAAAACAACAGAGAGTACATAAGGCAACATAGTGGTGAAGTCTATGGTCCTTAACTCATTAGCTACAATACAAAAGCATTTTTGATTAATTCAGTTTTGCATCATTTGCAGAAAGCTAGGAGAGTGGGGGCTCTCCTGACCTTCTCAGGCAGACCGTTCCACAGGGCCACAGCCACCACAGAAAAAGCCCGTGTATGGGCTGCTGTTGATTTTGCCCATGTGCAGGGTGGCACCTGCAAGAGACCCTGTTCAGATGAACAAAGTTGCTGTGTAGGAACATAGGCAGGGGGGCGGTCCTGTAGGTATTAGGGTTGCCAGGCCCCCTCAACCTCCAGGCGGGAGATAGGGGCCTGGCACTTAACACAAAACTCCTGCACTGTGGAGCGCAGGAGCGCTCAAAATGGGCCCGATCCGCAGCAGAACAACCCCGTTTTTGGGCGCTGCGGAGCACAGGAGCGCTCCTGCATTCCACAGCACCTCAAAATGGGGCCAATTTGCATTGAAAGGGGCCTGGTTTGGGGCTCTGCAGAGCGCAGGAGCTCTCTTGTGCTCTGCAGTGCTGAAAACAAGCCCATTTTGCCGCAGATCGGGCCTGTTTTCAGGCGCTGCGGAGCACAGGAGCGCTGCCATGCTCCACAGTGGCCCCGATCCAGGCCAAAACAGGCCCGATCCTGGTGGCTGTTGCGCATGGGAGTGTGCAGCGCTGTGGGGGAGCACGCAAGGAAGGTGTGCCCCCCCGCCTGTTAGGTAAGTGGGGGCGGGTTGGGGGAGTGGGAGCAGGGATATCCCCCGCCCCCATCAGGGGTCTGGGATCCCTAGTAGGTATGCTGGACCAAGGCCATGAAAAACTTTGTAAGTGTTAACTAGGGGTGTGCAATTCAGGTATATGATACTCCCCAAACCCCCAAAACAACCTGTTTCGGGTTGTTTCGGGTTTTCCCAAAACGTATCAGAAAACCCGAAACATTTCGGGTAATCCGAAACAGCGATTTCCGAAACGTTTTGGTATTTCAGCTTGTTTTAGTAATGTTAACCAATACCTTGAACTGAGCACAGTAACTGATAGGTAGCCAATGGAGTGACTGCAGAATGGGGGGTGATGCTCATGAGCCTGCGTTTTCCAACTGCATTTTTGTCCCCAAATAGCTCACTGGTGAGAGGTGGGGGTTGATTCTGATTGCAAATTAGCACTCTCCTTTGGAGGATCTACATGTGTCCTCCTGCTCCAAGTGTATATTAGTAAATAAAGATTACACAAAAATCACAAGCTTTGAACATGGATTCCGACTGTTAGAAACCACATCAAAGGCAAATATGGACTCTGTGGGTTAAGGATCGCTTTTTTTTTTTAGAAAAATCCCTTTCTCTTACATTTGCATCTCAATTGATTTCTTAAAATTGAAGCTTTTTGCCTGTTGTACATATCTATATGATTAAACATTCTGTCATATTAGATGCTGCTGGCAAACAAAGAGAAACTGAGTTGCCACCCAATGCCTGGATGACAAGAAGAAGGAAATTATAAAGGATCATTTGGAGTAACTGGCAAGCAATTACTACCTGTTTGGTGATTTTTAATTTTTCTTTAAAGAGGAAAACATTTGAGGGTGCAAAGCCGGGAGGCTGATTATAAATCCTTAATTGTTTCTATGCTGTCTACCAAGGCTCAGAGATACTCTCTTTTTAATTACAGTTTCATGTTCTGATGCTCACATTTAGCCTGATAATTAATAGGGACTGATGGTGACCCTACGATCAAAACGCCTTATTTTTTGCCACGTGGGATGCTGTTGAGATGCTTTTCAACATTTTTTTTTAATATTAGCAACTAACAAAATTACCAGTGTGCAAGCAGAGAGGGGGTATTGCAGCTCTGCGCAGAAATAGATGATCTGGAGAGAATCACATGGAAGAAAACGAAGGAGATAAACACTCTAGGATGCCTCCGGAAACCTGATCCTGCTCGTGCCCCCTCTATCAGGAGGGAGAGGGAGGTTTTGCCTCCCCAAATGTACCCCAGATCCCAAATGTCTTCTTCTGCTGCATGGATTGTAAGCTGAGCTTGTCCACATTTCACAGCTCTTCCCCTTGATTAGTAAAGTGTGATGGAAGCTTAGCAACTAGCTTTCATATTGACATTATTGGTTTTCATAAGTATGCTCAGAAAAATATCCCCCCTTCTTTCCCCACTATGTTCTATTTTTATTCTCAGATGCAGGGTTACCAGCCTCTTGGTGGGGCCTGGAGATCACTTGGAATTACATCTGGGCCGTTTCCACACAGCTTACCTTCTTCCGGAAAACAGTGAAATCTTGCACGAAACTGAGCGAGAAGACGCTGTTACCGCGTGAGAAGACGTGATAACAGCATCTTCTCGTGAGATTTCTGGCGAGATTTCGCTGTTTTCCAGAACAAGGTAAGCCATGTGGAAACGGCCCTGGTCTCCGAACAATAGAGATCAGCTCCCCTGGAGAAAATGGCTGCTTTGGAGGATGGACTAAATGACATTATACCCAGCTGAGTTCCCTCCCCCCCAAACCCTGCCCTCCCCAGGCTCCGCTCCCAGATTGCCAGGATTTTCCCAGCCTGGAACTGGAAATCCCACTTGGATGCCATTTGCAATTTTATTGGTACCTGGCTCAGCTACTAGAGAGGGATAGAAATCCATGTCTTATGAGCAAGGGACTGTGTTTATTCATGTTTATTTGGGGAACTTGATGATCAGGACCGTATTAACCCATGGCTGGGCCCCAGGCCCCCTCTGGCACTTCAATCTTTCACTCCATTACAGCTGACAGCCTGACCCTAGTACAGTAGGTACTAGACCGCAGTACTTAGCCCTATATCCATTTTGAGGGTCTCCTGAAGAATTCTATTTATATATACTTATGAGAGCATATATATGGATACACACATACACACACACACACACGTATTGCTATGGTGCACAGTGCAAAGTGCCTTTAACCATTGAAGTCCTAGGGTGCAGGTAACAGAGCCTCAGCAAAAAAAATTGATGGGCCCCTCATCCCTGCAGGGCCCCTAGGCTTCAGCCTAGTCGGCCTTAGGAATAATACGACCCTGCTGATGAGGACAGAAAAGAAGAACTTTACGTGTTAACAGAAATGGGGCCCATAAGGAGGCATATCATCCAGTGCCAGAATGCAGGCAGAAGGTCCCAGATTCGGTCCCTGACATCTTCTGCTGAACAATCGCAGGAAAGGTGCTAGGAAAGACCTTTCTCTGCCTAAGAATCTGGGGGATTGTTGCCAGTTGCAGGAGAAAGTCCCAAGCACGAATCTTCGGTGGCTTTGCTCTTCGGGGTCAGCATCCTTTCACTCCTCAGTTTGTGCCTGACATTTCATACACAGCACGACAGATTGCAAGACCCCCTCCCCAAAAAGATAATTGCATCTGATTATAGGATGCAACGATGCTCATGGACACACAATTGCCTTTGGCATTTCCATTTCAAATTGTCAGCCTGGATGTTAACATGCCATTAGTATTATTATTGCTTTGGGTGCTGATATTTTATCAAAAGACCCTCCTGCATTATTTACATGTTTCCAAATGGGCTGCAGATGCACTTACTGTAATTGCTGCTTCTCACGCATCCCAGTGTGTGGAGTACAAACAACAACACCTTAATTCTTTTGGTAAAGAAAGTCGTTCCCTGCAATCACAGCAGTGATGAGCTGTGGGGTTTGATCTCAACAGGGGTCATTTCGTAGAAAAAGAGCTGGAGGAACTCATTAGCATAACTCATTAGCATAACTGATTTGCATGTGCCATACCCCCTGACATCACCTATCCTGGCTGTTTTGGACCCAATCCTGGCCATTCAGAGCTGAAATTGGGCCCAAAATGGCAAAAAGGAGCTGAAAATGGCCAAAAAGGGGCCCAAAATAGACAGGATTGGGCCGCTGCTGAGTGGGAGAGTGATCTACCACCTGTCAGAGGCCTGATCCAGGCCGTTTTGGCCCCTATCCAGGCTGAAACGGGCCCCAAATGGCCAAGGGTCAGGTGGGTGAGGCCACCTGACATGTGACCTCTTTGGGGAACTGCCGGAACTGCGTTCCTGTGCGTTCCCCCTTGAAATGAGCCCTGGATCTCAAGAGGGAGTTCAGAACTTAGGATGTGATGGCTTTTCCTCTGCCTTCCTGGAAATCATGCCATGCCATGATCCATAAGGTTACAGCAAGACTCTTGAAGGGTCACACAGTACCTTGCAATCCACAGTCAGTCAAAATGAGTCCATCAAGATGCCTTAAAAGTAGGGTTCTCTCCCAATCACCTTGGTGATTGGCTTGGACTGCCACTTTCTTTGGAATATAATTTCTTCTTTATCTCTGTGTACATCAAAGCTAGGGTTGCACCACTCAGGTGGGGCCTGGAACACTCCTGGAGTTACAGCTGATCTCCAGACTACCAAGATCAATTCCCCTGTAGGTCGAGATGTCAGGTGCCTACCAATGGTGAGCTATCTTCTGGCAATTCCTGCTTCTGCCTGCCGATCACCAGCTGATCAGTGGGAGGAGGCAAGCCCAGAAAATGGGAGGGCACGCACTCTGTGGTGCCCCATGAGGATGTCGCTTTTGCTGTGGCCCAGAAGCTACAGCGTCAGATGGGGGGGGGCAATTCTTTAGAAATCAGCCCCAAACGTAGCAAAAACGCCATCGCATCAGAAATGATGTCATCGCAGGGTGTCTCAAAACCCTCCTAACCATTTTGAGAGGAGGTGACAATGCAATAACAATGGTGAAGCTTCTGAAGTTCAGAATGTGTGTGTGCGTGTGTGTGTGTCAGAAACTCACACTTCAGAACTTCTCAGCCCAACCCAGTATGAGCCCAGGCTTTCATAAGAGACTCCCTGCCTGCTTCCATCTTTTTGCCTTTCCCAGTCAAGCTAACCAGGAAGGAGATTATTGTAGTAATTCTATGTTGACTGACCATGATTTTCTTCCTTGTCCTAGGTCAGTGTGTCTAGTTACATAGTTATTAGCTTTCTCTCCCCCTACCCCTATGCTCCACGGAGCGTAGGACAGCATTCGTCCTTACAAGCACACCCGTGAGGTAGGTTAGGTAGAGAAAGAGTAGCTCGTCAAGGGTATCCCAGACAGCTCCATGACTTGGGTAGGATTTTAACCCAGGTCTTCTTAGTTTTTGCTGAGCATTATGACCATTAACCACACTGCCTCAGAGTTTCAGACCAGTGTAGCTTGAGGTACTGAAAAACACAAACAGAGACCTGGACTGCATCCAAAAATAATTGGATATTGCACTTGTCATTTATTTACGTCATTTATAGACTGTCTTTCTCATTGAGACACAAGGTAGGTCATACAGCATTAGACAAATCAACAGGAACGGGGCATCCAACAAGCAATGAAGCAGGGTTTGGATTGCAGAAATCTGAAAACGAGCAGAAATCTGAAGGTGTTGGGCTATAGCAACCATTAGAATGAGGTTGGGTTCTTTACACAGGAAAACCCGTTTGAGTGCTAAAGCATGGTGTCTGCACAACGTCCAGTCCTGTTTGTATGCAGCCCCGGTTCCTGCTGGATCTACAATCCAGTCAAGTTCTTATTCTTATACCTCCAGGATTTTTAAAAGTGGGCATGTTCAGTTGCCCATGTATATTTCTTGCTGTCTCCAGGCTGTGAGCATACCTGCTTGCCTTTGCATTTTGGCAGTCACAGATCTACCTCACAAGAAGCCAGTGACAAGTCCATCTGTCAACCACATCCCCAAAGCCAGCCACCAACATGGGTCTCATCCATCAAATGGCTTCCGTGCTGATGTGACCGAGGCTGCAAGGCCACAACCACCTGTCAGCAGAGAGACAGGCACCAAATGTGACGGTGTTAATGCTGTCTCATCCTGACAGATCAAGGTCTTGTGCTGATCTTCTCAAGAACAGCTGTAGGTGACACTGCTTCCTGAAGGGTGACTTTCATACCCTCTGATGCCTGTTGTACCAGGAATGGGTAATGCAAACTGCCCAATTGTAAGATTTCCAAACAAGTGGGCAAATTTACAGTGAAAGCACCGGTCACAGTTGCAAGAAATCAGGTAACCCATATTTCCAAGGGTGACTTCCAGTTAGTAGATTTGTGTCTAGGCTTGCCAACTTCCAGGTGGGGCCTGGAGATCTCCTGGAATTACAACTGGTTTCCAGACACCAGAGATCAGTTCCCCTAAAGGAAAAGCCTGGCTTGGAGACTGGAATTTTTGGCATTAAACCCAGCTGAGGCCCCTCCCTTCCCCAAACTGCACCCTCTCCAGGCTCCACCCCAAAAAACTCCAGGAATTTCCCAACCCAGAGTTGGCAACCCTCTTTGTATTATAGGGGTATTTGGCGGGTATGTGTATGTTACCTCTCTCCTTTTAAAATTGTGGATGTTGCCAGTACATGATTAAATATCCATGTCTTTGGAGGACAAAACATCTGACTTTAAAGAGTTTAGGAGAATTTTTTAAAGCGTTGAAGTAAAAATAGTCCATAAAACCAAGTATTGTATTATAAAGCTCTCTTTCAAAATGAACCCTGTCAAATAACAGAAGGGCATCTCAGAGTCTCTGATCACATCGAGATTAAGTTTGGTCTTCATACTAACCTTTTCTGATAATCCATTTTAACACACTACAATTTGAGTCATTCAAGTAACAAGTTCATAAAACAAGCTCTCAGTGAAATGCTAAAGTTCAGCTCGGGGAGACCTCAAGATTGGTTGCATTTGGGAAATTATCATCCTGTTTTTCAAATCTAGAAACAAGATGTTCACATTTGGAGCTGCACTTTACCATCTTCCAAAGTAAAGTTCTTTTCAAACACAAACTGAATAAGCAAGTAGTGGTCCCTTGTCTATTTGCTCAGAGTGTGATTGACGAGTTGGCACTGAATTTCTCCTAACATTGAAATCTGAAACAAATTTGCAGATTCTGGCTTGGGGAAAACATCCAAGGGATTTTAGTCAGCTTCAAGCAATTCCATTGAAATTCATGTCAAGGATTGAGTGCATCTGAACAAAAGTAGTGCTTTGCTGGGTCTGGCCAAAGGGCAATCTGAATCAAGGACTTGTTGCTAAGTAGGTTGAGCCTGGAAACTGGTAGGAAGGTTGGGGTTGGGGTTGGGGAAATTGGGGGTGAGTGAGGTTGGTTACACTGCAAAGTCACTTCTGGATAAAACCCAGATGGTAGCTCTAGGAAACAACAGAAACTCTATGATTTTACCCAGAAGTTATGGTGTGATGTAGACAATGTCAGTATTTTTTTTAAAAAAATCTTCCCATCAGTCCTATTGATGGCAGGCAAATGAGTCCACTGGTAGCCCTATTGCCAACAGTGGGCAGTAAGTGGTTCTAGGCGTATGCCTCGAACTCTTGGAAAACGTGGTCAGGGGCAGGGCAAGGGAAAAAAGGTGTTGATGTCACTTCCAGCTAAAACCTGGAAGTGATGTCATAGATGCTCTAGGATTTCACCTAACTTTATACAAAATTCCAGAATGTTGATGATGTCACCTACAGTTTTTAGCTGGAAGTGATGTCAACTTGTTGGTGCTGTCTTCTGCCCCACTGCTTATTCAAGCAGCACCGGGACCCCAGAGACAGCAATGGGAGATAGCCTGTCATAATTGATAAGTTGGCAACTATATTAGTCAAGCAGATGCATTTAGACATGCGTACCAGGAAGGCAATAGACTTGATTAACTTCTATATGGTTAATCAAAGAGCATAAGAAACACCCTACTGGATTAGACAAGTGGTCCATCTACTCCACCGTACTGTTTCACTATACTGTTTCATACAATGGCCAACAAACAGGTCATAGAGGCCGAGGCTTCCCCGCAAACCACTGGATCCCAACAAGTTTTGCCTAAAGAGAAACATGGGGAAAATTTGGAGTGAAGATATATGCAGTAAATATAAAACATTTTCATTTTCAGCAAGTCTTTTAATTCCTATCAGTTTTTAATATTGTTTGGGTTTTTTAAACATCTGCTCCATCATTCTTTTAAATTGTTTTTTTAATTGTCATCCATTTGTTGCTTAAGTACTATTTTAATAGAAAAACAATTTAGAAATGCTGTAAATGAAACTGATAAACATCAAGTATAATTGCATGAGAATAGGGCCGATTCCAGACGACTAACCTGAAGGCGCTGCATGCCACCATGTTCCGGATTGCGATGGGGAAAACGCGAAATATCGCGTTTTCTCGCATGAGTTTGGCGTGATGTCGTGCCAAACTCACGTGAGAAAACGTGATATTTCGCGTTTTCCCCGTCGCGATCCGGAACATGGCGGCATGCAGCGCCTTCAGGTTAGTCGTCTGGAATCAGCCTAGGTCTTCAATTCCTACCAGATAGGGTTGCTAGGCAAGGTAAAGCCTGGCAAATGGTGAGAGACGGGGAGGCGGGGACTTAATTGTTGGGGAGGAGGCAATCGACATTCCTGGCACAATGATGTCACTGCCAGCATGACCCAGAAGTGATGTCATCTCGCTGTGAGCAATGCTCTAGCATTCACTCAAATTCAGGCAAATGCTAGCCCATCACCCGTTGTGATGACATCACTTCCAGGTTGCACTGGAAACAATATCATCATGTTGATTGCCCTCCATTTCTCTGGGGAATTTCCTCCCACTGCCCAGATGAGCTGTGGTGAACAATGGCAGCGAGGGGAGGGGGACATATCCAGCTACACTAGGAGACTTAAAACAGAACAGCAAGCCATGAAAACTGAGACATCAATCAAAATAATCCAAATGAAATACTTAGAAAACCAGAGGCAATAGTGTTTGAAAAGTATATATAATTAATCCTCAAAGGAATTTTTATGGCTAACAAGATTCTATAATGCTCAATTTTTTTTTCAATGGAATACCAAGGCCAGGCTGAGTAAACTCTAAAGAAATTCAAAGTGCTACATAAGTCTCAATGAGTACTAGTCACTACATATCCAAAATTCCTATGTCCAACAGGAGTATCTCAGACCAATAAAATGCTAGTGCAGTTTGGCCATTCACAGATAATACAGTCTACTATATCAGTATATACAGGCCCAGATTGTGAAAAATATCAATTAATACAAAATCCATACAATAGAAATAGCCTTAAAAAAGGCAGTAGAATATAAAGTGCATTCAAAAGAAATTCAAGAACAGGCAGTTGCATTCAAAAGAGTCCAAATTGGTCCTTGACTCCTTTTTAGAAAACACATTTCCGAATGTGGGGGTGGGGCTTGGGGAAAGTGTCATTGATACTTTGATGTCACTTTGGGGTGAAGACCTTGAAGTAATGTCACTGCTATCCCATGATGCTCTTGGAATCCCCCAAACTCAATGGTAAATACTGTGGAGATTGGGTCAATTCCTAGAGCATACAGGGAGGGCAATGACATCAGTTCCCAGTTTTCTTCTGAAAGTGTTGTCAAAATGACTGCAGCATTGCTCCCCATTTTCCTCCCGCTACTCACAAGAATGAGGAGAGGCAATGGAGGGTGGGGGTGGGAGTTCCTCGCCCTCAGTGGATACCTAGTGTTTGTAGTCATATTGAATGTCAGAGTCTAGCATCAGATTTCTTGATCAGATATCGTATTTGATCAATATTGGTGAATGCTGAACATAGAAGAGAATTCATTTGAAGTCACATCCCAGGCCCTGATAATCCACTACATTTCTTTTGGGAACTGCCATTGAGGGAACACTGGTTTAAATGGACCTTTTCTGTGTGCTCGAGAACCTTCTCCAGCAATTAGTCTGACTAAAATGTCAAATTTGGGAGTGACGAAGAAGGAGACAAGGAATGTCTGAGAGAGTCCCTTAAGGAGCCTGAATGCGGCGCTGTGAGGCTAGTACCACATTTTATGAGGGTGGCTCCTCATAAATTTTTATCCTGTCACTAAAGTCTCCTATTTTTAATGGTATTTAGATTTTATATCCCACATTTTATCAGTAATAAAAAGCGCAATTGCTTTGGGGACTATTTTAGTGCCGCTGATAATGAGGGGAGATATGGGACAGCAGCCAAAAAATGGCCGTCCCTCTTCCTCAACCCATTCACCCCACATCAGCCAGGTGAAGAACAACTTTTTGAACATCTCAATAGCAGGCAGGATGGAGAATGGGGTCATGGGTAAAGATAGGCACAGCAGTGAAAAAGATGGTGGCCAAAAGGAAACCATGTGCTTGGGCGGCTGGATTGTTTCCCCTCCTCCCTTTCTACAAGTTGCATTACTGAACAGATGTTGTTTTCTTCACAGAGACTCTAATTTACTGTCATACTCTGAGGAAAAAAAGATAGAAAGTGAGAAAAGTGTTTTCACAAAGGAGTTGGTGCCGTTTGCTCAGCCAACTGTTGCTTCCGCTGCCCTGTTTTGGTGTTCTATTTGTGGAAATCAAGATAACATCCTCTGGGTTAAGTGGCTTACAGTGCAATCCTGAGCAGAATTACACCCTTGAAGTTAACAGCCTTAGAAAGGTGTAACTCTGCATAGAACTGCGATGTTAAGGGAGACATGGCTGGAGAATACAGCCATGCACATGATTTTTAAGGACACCTCTAAACAGTCTGAAGAATTGGGCAGGGTGGAGTGTGGGGAGGATGTGATGTCACTGCTGGGTGGCGCACTCATAATTTCCTCTAATCTCTATAGTAAAGAAATACCTAGAGAGTCACTATAGAAGCCATTTTCTGACCATTTTTACTCTTACTCCTCAGTTTTCTCTAGCTTGTGGGGTGGGGTGGGGTGGGGATTTACCTGCCATGAGCAGGCAAATGGCAAGTCTAATACCCATATTGTTACCCATATTCCCACGTTATTCCTGCTATACATATTTAGCACTTAATTAGTCCAAAACCAAGCCTCATTATAATTAAACAACCAATCTCCTGAACAATATGGAGCAAGCAAAAAGAAAAGAAAAGAAAGCAAGATCCCCTTCCTTGACAGTTTGAAGGAAACACATCAATATCCTATTCATAGATTTGCCATCCTTCTGCGAGTAGTGGGAAAACTCCTGCTACAGGCTCTTGGCCCTGCCATGCCTCTTTGCTCTAATGGGAGCAAGGAGGAAGGGGTGGGGAGTGACATTGCATTATTCGTGACATTGTGAAATCACTTCCAGTTTGCATTCAGAGATGGCATCATGACTCTCTAGGAATAGCACATCTCTTTGGTAACCTGCCCACCCCCCACCCCTCGAGATGAGCAAATTCCTAGAGCATCATGATGTGACTTCCAAGGATAAACATCGGGGCCACGTCTCTCCTCACCCACCAAAGGTTTCCATGGCTGCCATTGGCAACTCTACCTACTCAGCCCCTAAAAACAGCTAGCTAAATAGATAGGCTGTATTATGAGATAGGGTGCAGCAGAAGTTTACCATGGGGAGCAGGAATCAGCATAACTGGGTGTTCCTAACTCTCTTTCCCGTTGTCTAGACCGCTTGGCCAAGGGTGAGGTGGACATCAGCTTGAAGGCCAATCAGTACTTCATGTCTCTTTTAAGGTAGGGGCTTGCATGAAGATATACTCCACCATTGGAAAGCTGGAAACTAGCTTCTCAGGGGCCTTTGTTCTGAATAAGCGCCAACGCTTTTTGGGATGATCATTTATTTTGTGAGTGAGCTGAGATCAGCAGTTAATCAAGTAAAGGCAACGTGCAGGTAAACTTAAAGACACAACAATGCAGTCTGAGAAGAACGTGCAATACCCAGCAAACCCAGAGCAGAACTTGAAACCTCTGTTAAGAACCTGGCATTGGCATCCACAGAGAACCCCTGATGGGCATAAACAAAAAGGCTTTTAATTGGTGAAAGCATTTCATCTTCCATTATCGACTATTGGGTTGGATGCCCGAGATGCATTCTGCTCGTGGAGGTGCTTTCCTCTGGTGAAAGGCCAAACCAGCCATGCTGCCACTAGTCTCTCCCTGCAAAGAGGTCAGAAGGACAGTCTAGACAAACTGGAAAGTGTCGTAGGCTTGGTTACGGCTTTGGATTCTCTCAGAGCCCCCGTTTAAGCAGCTGCCCCCCACAAAGAAGCCAGCTGTGAATGACATGGGAAAGTATAGGGCGATGCAATATGGAAAGACATCAAATGTGTTGTTTTGCTTGTATCATTAAAGCTTTCAGAGGGAAACCATACTGTGCTAACAGGGGTGGAATTTCCCATTAGTCAAACTAGCAGCCCTGAACATTAATAAGGCGCATGTTTAACAAAGTCTCTCTTTCCATCCTTCTCTCCCCTCCCCTCATCCTCCTTAGGAACAGGTTACAATTACATTTTCGTGAGTGGAGGGGGAAAAATTGGTATAAAATATGAAAAGCCCTGGCTCTTCCCTAATATTCCTCTGTAATGAGATAAACTTAATTGAACATTTTACAATGTCATCCTCATTTCCCTTTTTAATTAGGTCCTTCTTCCAGAACAACACGAAACCATATGATTGTGAGCTGTTCATTACGGAAAGCACCGCAAACTGAAATTAGCAAGGGGTTAAGAAGGCACCGAAGGGATGCACTGTTAGGGCTTTTAGAATCCCATTAAACGCCAAGGGCTGCCCAGAAGTGGAGGAAGCTTGGCCAGGTGCAGGCACCGTGTTTTCTTCAGTCAAGCCTTTCCACGGCAGGGTCTCTTTACAATCAGCACCAGATTGGGTGAGAAGGATCTTAATAAAAATTGAAATGAGGAGAATGGGAGGGCTACATCAAGGGATACCGAGGAATACCTGCCGAGTTTTGCCTGGCAAAGTAAAACTTGCTTGTTTGCCGTTGCAGATTTTAAAGGGCAACAGGTTTCTGTTGGGGAAAAAAGCGGCGGTTTAATCGTGCAAGCTGTTCTACAATTAAGCCAACTGCACGTGTGATGCCCAACAGGGAGCTCGATCAGTACTGATGTCTGTGCTTGCGGATGGGGAGCCTATTGTACGCTTAAGCCAACGGCACATATGATATGCATCAGTAATTCAGCTCTCAATGGCTGTCTGTACTTTGGTACGCAGATCGCAGTGTGCAGTTGAGATACACGGTACATGCAAATGTATGTAACAGCAGTTTGAAAGCTAACAGGAAATGTCTCTTTGGGGGGTGATTCAACCTTTCCTGTGCTTGCTTCTCTGCTTGAGATCACTCCTCCGGCAGTTTTTCTCCTCTGCTGGCAGGAAGGCTCACCAGGGGGTGCTTTGGATTAAGGAAGGGGCAGGCGTGGAAGGGACTAAGCACCTCTCCTGCTGCTTCTTTGTTCCCAGTAGCTCCCTCCTAATACAGCGTCACCTGTTCATAAACCACCACTCGACTTTTGCTTCTGTTTGGCCCTAGGTCAATTGCCCTTTTGATGTGCAAAAGCAATTCAGCTCTGAACAGCTAAATGCTTGGAACATGGAGTCAGAATCCAGGCAGATGAATTTGTACTTAAACCTCCCCCCACCCCACCCTGTACCACATGCATATTCACACTGCTTACCTTGACTCGCAACAACGCGGAACATCATGCTAAAAATGCGGAACATTGCGTTTCTCGTGTGAGATTTGCGGAACATTGCACAAATGTGATCTTCCGCGTTTTTAGCGCGATGTTCCGCGTTGTTGCGAGTCAAGGTAAGCAGTGTGAAAAGGGCCCAGATCTAAATGGTTTTGAAGGTTTTCAAAGGATGAGAAGGGTCTGTAGTAGAAAGAGGAATTATGGGAGAAGAGGAGTCTGGGAATTAGACTCACCAAGGATCATGAGCAGGCCACCTGCCTGGATAATTGCCTTATCCTAAATCCCGCTTCCCTCATCTCCCTTGCTTTCTGTGTTCCTCAGCTGGAGGAACATGGAAGGGATGTATGGATCCAGTTTCACACCAACTTCCAAGCTATTGACGTGGGAACTAGACAGCCTTGCCTTAATTCAAAGGGAAACAAACTGCCTCTTTGTTGAAAATCCTATGGGAGGAGGATCTTCCTAGGTAATTTTTCATAAAGATAAGTGGTTTGGGTGGCTGTGATGGCAGCTGTGTAAATGGAGGGGTAGCCAAAGATAACCTTGTTTTGTGTTAATTTTCAGCTCAGAACTCAACCCAGAGTTTAGATAAGGGGGAGAGGAGACGTCTTTCTTTGGATATTAATCAGACAAACACTTCTCAGGAAGAGAATTCATTAATTAGAGCATGTACAGCTGGACTTTCTCAAGAAGACACAATTCGGTCTATTTTCATTCAGCCTAAGCTTTGTGGCTAGAGTCCTGGCTACCTATTGGCTGCTTGCTAGCTCCTCCTTCCGATGGCCTTCCCTTCCAAGGCCAACACCAGAGATGCCTTTGGGGTGGAGAGAAAACTGCCCACCCTCTGCATATTGGAGCTGGCTGCATGGAAGAATATTGTCTGTGTTCCCTTCAAAGAGAGATGAGGCCAGCAGCCTGGTCTTCTGGAACTCATCAGACACTTTGTGCCCTGTTTGAAGAGAATGCTCGGCCTTGTCTCAACCTGGCTGGGTTTTGGACCTTGCTGTACTCCCCAATATTGCCACTTTGAGCAGCAAAGTCCCTTGCACCACAATGATCTTGCAGGGTTCAGAAAATATGGTTTGATTTTTGAGAGGTTGAATGGATTAAAAGAACAGAAACAACACTGCCTGTAACCGGAAGCAAATGTTCCCTGACATTTTAATTTGTTCTTTTTTTTTAGCAGTCAGTATATGCATGTCCCTAAAATTCATGAGTTCAGGAATGCATGCCATGTGAGGGTGCTTGACTTCCAAATGAGAGGTGTTGGAACTGAACATTGTCTGGAAATTGTGCGCCTTCTCTCTTGAATGGACGTCATCAATGTCTCCCGTCAAAACCATCCTCCGCCATTTAGGGCTGCCAGCTCTAAGTTCAGAAATTTCTTGAGATTGGGGGGGGGGGGGTAGATCCTAGAGAGGGTGGGGTTTGGGGACGGGAGGGACTTCAGTGGCGTATAATGCCATACAGTCCATGCTCCAAAGCAGCTTTTTTCTCCAGGGCAATTGATCTCTGTGGCCGGCAGATCCGTTGTAATTCCTGTGGATCTCCAGCTGGACTACAGTGTAAACGTTGAAGAATATAGCAAAAGCACAGAGTAATGGTAACAATTTTCTCGTTACATATCCACCTGTTCATGTATATTGATGTAATAGATATTCAAGTGCTGGTATAAATAGGCCCGCCCCTTCGGGAGGGGGCCGCCACTTCGGGAGGCAATGGCGTCTGGCTGCTCCCATGTCTGTGGGAGAGACACACAGCTGCTTTTTGTGGCTGGAGCGTCTTTCTTCAGCCGTTTATCTTTCTTGATAAGAGAATGATCGGAAGATACCCATTTGTACCTCATTTGGTGAGTTCAACGGGAAGATTTACTGTCCAGACTATGTTGGGGCAGTGTCCGATGTTGAAGTGCCAAGGACCCGGGAATGCAACATCATTAGAAGCTGCGCTGGAGTGAATGGACGACCCGTCCCAATCTTACCCGCTAATTTTCTCGTTACATATCCGCCTGTCAATGTATATTGATGTAATAGATATTCAAGTGTTTGTCTAAATAAACCGAGTGTTTTCACTTTAAATATCCATTACATGGTGTTTTTGCTGACCACCTGGAGGTTGGCAGCTCTAATGGATATGTAGAAAATAGCTGATGATTCTCTGTGCCTTCTGTACATGTTTTAAGATGTCTTTTCTCTATAAGGACTTACAATTCTAGTGTGGGGAATGGATGGGTTTCAAAAATTGCAGTCCCACCAACTCAAAAAGTCATCGGCTGCTACCTGGTAAGTATTCTTGCTAACATGCCCCAAATACCCTCCCCTTCTCTGACATTCCTAGAATAATACTGACTTAAAAGACCAGAGGTTTACTTCAACAGTCTGTATGGAGAGTTGCCCCTTTTGACACAAAAGGGAACTCAAGTTCATAATTCTTTCACAGAGACCCCAGAGGGGAAAAGTGGAATTTGAGGGAATTTTCTTGGGGTGGGGTAGTTTGATTAATTAACGAATAATCCCTTCTGTCATGTAAACTGAGATCCGCTGTGGAAAACAACAGAGGGAGGGTGTAGCTTGTTCTTAGCTCCCAAATGTGTTCCCACAGCTAATTCTTTGTAGTTCCTTCGAAGTTTGATGGATGACTTTAGCTTCTGGCAGAGTTTGCTGTACATTTAATTTTACGCTCTTTGGCATTAGTCTTAATAAACAGACAGTCATTACAGTGGTGAGTAGAGTTGCCAACTCTGGCTTGTGAAATACATCAATATCTGGGGGTGGAGCCTGGGGAGGAAAGGGAGCTCAGCAGGGACAAAATGCCACAAAACCCAGCTTCCAAAGCAGCCGTTCTTTCCCTGGGAACTGATCCCTGTTGTCCGGAGCTTGGCAATCCTACCAAGGGTTAGGGTTGTCATCAGGGCTTTTTTTCTGGGAAAAGAGGTGGTGGAACTCAGTGGGTTGCCCTTGGAGAAAATGGTCACATGGCTGGTGGCCCCGCCCCCTGATCTCCAGACAGAGGGGAGTTTAGATGCAGCGCGGAGGGCAATCTAAACTCCCCTCTGTCTGGAGATCAGGGGGTGGGGCCACCAGCCATGTGACCATTTTCGAGAGGATCTGGAATGCTGTTCCACCGCGTTCTAGCTGAAAAAAAGCCCTGGTTGTCATTAGTGCACGCAGGGGAGAGCCATCCACTTAAGACCCTTTTGAGCTCAACCTCTTGCAAGATTAACAGAATCTTGAGGCTCCAAGTCCCTGGGGGATTCTTTCTGCATCTTCCTGGAACCCTGATCAGCAAAATTATCTAGTTAAATCCATCCCACTTCAATACCTCCCCCCCTCCGTCAGTGACTGATGGCCGTTCCCATCCTCCATAGCCTTGGAATCAAGAATTAATCTCGTTTAGTAACGTAAACAACCTAATAAAACTTTAAAAAAAGGAAGAAAGATGAGCTAACACTTTGATTTAACGACCTTGTCATTAGGGATTCATTAGATATTCATAGTGATAGTCTAAATGGAGCTGGAACACTTTGGTATGCAGGCAGGCAAGCACTTGGGGGTTCATTGTCATGCAGAGTGCCCAAACCCCTAGATTCTGGACAGAGGGGGTGGGCAATAGGCCTCCTGCCATCCCCTGGCTTTTGAGTATTACCCATACTGTACTGAATCAATAGCCCAGGCAAGCTTGATCACATCAGATCTCAACAGCTAAGGAGGGTCAACCTTGGTTAGTAATTGGATGGGAAATCTCCAACAAAGACCAGGCAAGCAATGGCAAACCACTTCTGTCAGAGCCAAGCTACAAGTGAGGAATGACACTTGCCTGGCAAGTGAACAGACTCACGTGTATTCCTCCCTGTTCAGTTGCCATTGAGCAAGTGAATGGCAAGTGAACACGGAGGAATACACGTGAGTCTGTTCACTTGCCATTCAAGTGTCATTCCTCACTTGTAGCTTGGCTCTTAGTCTCTTGCCTTGAAAACCCCACTAGGGGGTCACCATAGGTCAGCTATGACTTGATGGCACTCTCTACCACCACCACTGAATCAATAAGATCTTTTAGATTGGCTTGATGAACATTAGCTGCAAATGAGGCAGTAAAAGTTCTTGGACTGCAGGTGTGTGGGGGGACAATTCATGCACCAAAAAAATTATCTTTGCAGGGAGAAGACTAACCAGTACTCCTTCCTTGGTAATCTAGTTTTCTATGTTTAGGGAAGGTTATTCTTATTCTGTGGTGTATCTGATCATGCAATCCCCACCTGAATGGTACAGGCCAGGAAGGATTTTGCCATCTTGCCTGCTGTGTGTGAACCAACTCCAAATTTCTGGGAGTGGTCCATACTATGTGAGTTCCAGCTGGCTTGCACAGCTGAATGGGAACACAGTGAGGCCGTGAAGATTTGTGACTTCCCGCAGTGGGACTGGGAAGCATCTTGGGGAGAAAGTAGATGTGTATCTCTGGGACATTTTCAGGATTCCGAGTTAGATGCTGCAGCCCGAAATACAGAGAGGAGGCACAGGTTACTGTCATCTGGACACACTGAGAGAACTTGTTCTTGAATTGCGAAGGCAAGTTAGGCAAGTCGGCTTTTGTGCTCATCCCTTGGCTCAACCAAGTTAAAATCAAGCCCTTTTAAGTTCCACTGACTTCATCAGGACAGAGGAGTAGTGGAGCAGGATTGCAGATTCTTTGGTAGGATCTAACTGAGAGCCAAGCTACAAGTGAGGAATAACACTTGAATGGCAAGTGAACAGACTCGCGTGTATTCCTCCCTGTTCACTTGCCCCTTTTGACACAATCACATGATCGAGTGGAGGGCAAGTGGAGGGACACGAGTCTGTTCACTTGCCATTCAAGTGTCATTCATCACTTGTAGCTTGGCTCTGAGATGAGCACCCAAAAATTTCAATGGGAGACACATAGTGCAATCCTAAACAGAGTTACACTAGTCTAAGCCCATTGAAATCAGATTTAGGATTGCACTGATAAAGATGTGCTTATGCTTCCCCCCCACCCGATATCCTGGGGTTGTAAAAGGTCTTAAACTGGGATCGATTGTAACTTCAAAGTATCTCTTTTTGGAAAGCTGTTGCCATCTGACACTAACCAAAAGAATAGATCACGATGCCAATTAAAAGATGCAGATGAAAAAAAAATACTAGAAAGAACACTTATTACTTGACAAACGTTTCCTAGGTTACAAAGGCACAAAGGGGCCAATCAGTCTAAGAAAAGGAATACATTGTAATAAGAACAAGTGAAATGAAGTAGGTGAGCAAACAGTTTGTCATCATTTGATTTAAATGTTCTGATCCCAGACTTCTGAGTTGGTCTTCCACATATATCTGTAGTGTGTTGGAGTCACAAAGGGCTTAGAGAGACCCCGCTTTTCCTCCCCTCCAGCTGCCAAGCCCCACTTTCAACTCTGGGGAGGGGGACGGGGGGGGAATGGATGGGTGGGCTCACCAGTTTGCAAACAGCCTAGTGAATTCTTTTTGCTTTGAATTCTCCCACTGCTTTGGCAGAAAGCACTACCTGTATCCCACCCAGTTTGTCACTCCCCCTCCTCACTTCGTTAGGGGGCAAAATTACAAGCCTGTTTGGTAAACCAAAAAGTAGAGAGGGGACGAAATACTTTGCAAAAAAATGGATGGCGTGGCAACATTTCCAGCTGCAAGAAGAAGAAGAAACCTCTGTGTTGCAGCCTGGCAAAGCTATGGCAGGATGGGACATTTCTCCCAGGTGCTCAGCCTGTAGGGCATCAACAAGCGGTGAATGCCCAGCTCCTATGGGGCGACTTTAATACAGCTGCTGGGCTTGATATTTGAATGTGGTCCCTGAACATTCAGGCCCTGCCTTGTCCTGACTCCCTCTCCCTCCCAGTAACCTGTTTTGCTTCTTCTTCCTCGGCTTTCCTGACACTAGCGCACCCTTCAGAGGCATGAACTTAGGGGGAAGGGAGGCTTGGCTGCTGGAGTGGAATGGAAGGAGGCACACTGCCTGGGCAGGGAAGAGGTGCAGTGGCCTAGGTAGTATTGCCATGGTGACATCTTGCAGCGGCCATAGAGGCCTGTGCGGTTCAGGGTGAGGTGGGGTTGGAACAAAGGCAGAGGGGTGCTCCAACCCCCAACATCAGGCCTGGTGATAAGAATGAATAGAATAGGCATCCCTCCTCTACCTTGGGGACCCACACAGCTTCCCCACAGGGCAACTAATGACACCCTGACGTACGCTTCTTGGTTTCCCTGACTGGTCTTGCAAAGCTACTGAACCCCAGAGACCTCCTGGATGTTCTATCCTAACTTTGGCCATGATGGAGACTTTTTGAAGGAAAAAGTATTGGGGTGGGTGAAGACAGGAACCTGCCTTCAGAGCACCAATGGATGCATTGCGTTGTATGCTCTTCCTTCTCCTGCCCAGGGCCCTGTTTCCAACCCTCCCTCATTTCACTAGTCAAAATGATGTACGCTGGCTAACATTTATAGAGATTATGTGACTCTGTGGCACAAATCCCTGCCAAATGAGTTTGTAGGGTTTCCTTGCATGTTCTGCTTTTGTAGGTAAAGGTAAAGGTGTGCAAGCACCGAGTCATTACTGACCCATGGGGAATTTTGCATCACGACGTTTTCTTGGCAGACTTTTTTTATGGGGTGGTTTGCCATTGCCTTCCCCAGTCATCTACCCTTTACCTCCAGGAAACTGGGTACTCATTTTACCGACCTCAGAAGGATGGAAGGCTGAGAGCCAAGCTACAAGTGACAAATTACACTTGCCTGGCAAGTGGACAGACTCACGTGTATTCCTCCCTGTTCACTTGCCATTCACTTGGGCTCCACAAGTGTAATTTGTCACTTGTAGCTTGGCTCTGAGTCAACCTTGAGCTGGCTACCTGAACCTGGCTTCCACCAGGATCGAACTCAAGTAGTGAGTAGAACTTGGGCTGCAGTACTGCAGCTTACCATTCTGCACCACGGGGCTCTTCTCTCCTTTTGTAGACTGCTGAAAAGCTCTGTGATTGCTGCATTCTCTCCAGCACATGATTTTTGTCTTTGTATTGTCCAAGCTTCACTGCTGGGGTGTGAAAGTAGGGTTACCAGCACCAGGCTGGAAAATTCCTGGAGATTTTGTGGGTAGAGCTTGGAGTGGGTGGGGTTTGGAAGAGGCCTCCACAGGGTATAATGCCATACAGTCTATCCTCCAAAGCAGCCCTTTTCTCCAGGGGAACTGATCTGTGTTAGCTGGAGATCAGTTGTAATTCCAGGAGATCTCCAGCCACTACCTGGAAGCTGGCAATCCTAGCGAAGTGTGATGACAATATTTGCTGGCATCAGTTCCTGAAGGTGCAGCAGGCACAGAGGAGAAACCACGATGCTTGCCAGCATGGTTCATATTTAAGAAATAAAAACATTCTTCTTTTTTAATGGAAAGTTTTTACACCAAACAATAAAGCAGAGAAAGGTGCTAGATTTTAATCACAAACTTAAAGTTGTTGTTTTTTTTAAAAAAAGAATCTTGTACATTTTGTCCTGTCAAGACTAAATTTGTAAACAAGTTCTCAATCTGGGAATAAATCTTTGAGAACTTCTGAAAGGTGGCCAAGAGTTTTCAGTGATAGTGCCCAGAAATATTCAGGAAACCTTTTTTTTTTTTTTTGCATATTAGAAAAAGAGGAACAAAATTGCAGCAAGGCATCGTTGACTCATAACAGCACCTTGTGTGTGGTTAGGGTTGCCAACCCTGGGTTTGGAAATTCCTGGAGATTTGGGGGTGGAGCCTGGGGGTGGAGTTCGGAGATGAGAGGGAGCTCAGTGGGGGATAATGGACAGCGTCCACTCTGCAAGGCAGACATTGCTGCCATCTGTAATTCTGGGAGATCTCCAGCCCCTCTGGAGGTTGGCAACCCTATATAGGGCAGTGCTTAATGCTGTCCCTCTTGGCTCCTGTGTATCTGAGGTTTAGGCAGAGAAGGCTGATGGGGAGCAAGAGGATGGCTTTTGCAGCCAGCGAGTTGTGGGTCTCCTGGTTGCACAAAGTAGAAAAGCTGCCAAGAAGCAGGAAAAGTTCAGTCAGTCCTCCTGCGGCTACACCAGCACCACCCCATTCCTTCCCCAGCTCTGACTCCTTTATGTTTTCAAGGCTCAGTTCAAGAGGTTGGTGACCTCCTGCGTGACCATCTCCCAAGAAGACTGACCCTCTCGCAATTTTCTAATAACTGGCCATCTTAAGCAGGAGGAGGAGGAGGCAGGCGCTAATGCCTCCTGTTTTTAGAAATTAAGCACCAAGTTAGTACCCTGCAAGGAAGAATTTCCTTGCTGTCAAAATAGCAAAGGAGCAAACGAGCGGAAGTTCCCTTTTATTCTGCAATGACCTCACTGGGTCAGAGAGCCCTCCTCTTCTTTTCCACACTGAATGACATCTGTCACCCCCCAATCGATCCCTGAGATAATGGGAAGCGGGCACTGACGTTTTTAGTAAGACTGCCTGGGGGCGGGGGGACGGCACCCTTTTTATAACATGAGATTCTGTTAAGATCTTCTCCCAAGTAGATAAAAAACTCTAAGACCCCCCACCCACTGAAAATCAGCATGCCTGGGAGAAAGCTATTCCAAGAGGGGAAAAAACCCTCTTCCTAACAAGAAATGTATATAACCTGTGACATCTATGTTGGAGTGCAGATTTCATCACAGAAAACTGAAGCTGAAACATGTCAGTTCAGAGATCAGGTGGGCATCCACATGCACCTCCCCCCTCTCTAACCAGGTAATATCTAGTAATGTCATTACATTTGAGTTTCCCTGGCCCTGCAGTTTATTGTGTTATGCTGGAATCACCACCATTTCTTATACCTAGAAACACCAGGGTTGCCAACTCTGGCTTGGGAAATTCCTGGAAATTTGGAAACAGTATTTGGGCAGGGGAAGGAGCTCAGTGGGCGTGTGATATCTTTCCTCCAGGGAAATTGCTTCTTGTTTCTGGAGATCAGTTGTAATTCTGGAAGAACTCCTGGGTCCTCCTGGAGGGTGGCAACCCTAGGAAGTGCCTAAATATCTCGTTAATAAAGAAAAAGTCTAGGTCTGTCTGTGCGTGTCAGAATGTCAAAACATGAGAGAAAAGGAGAGGGAAGAGAGGGAAGGAAGGAAGGGAGGAAGGAAAGAAGGAGAAAACCTTTCCATTTGGGAGCCAAGGAGTCTGGGGCTTAATCCACAGACAGCAGCAAGGGACCCTAATATATTAATGTTGTGATAGACCCTGATAACCCTGATAAATGAATATTAATTTCAGGGCTCCATGCATTGGCAGAGGCCTTTGCAGTGGTCCTTGGGAGGGTGTAGCCTCTGCCCTTCATCACCAAGGTAATGGACGGCCCGAATCATCCCAATCTCATGAGACCTTGATTGCTAAGCAGGGTCAACCCTGGTTCGTACTTGGATGGGAGACCACCAAGGAAGACCAGGGTTGCTATGCAGAAGCAAGAGATGGCAAACCACTGCTGTTCATCTCTGACCTTGAAAACTTTATGGGGGTCTCCTTAAATTGGATGCAACTTGATGGCGCTTGACACACACAATGGAGGGAAAGGCCAAAAAAAGGAAGTGTCCCAAAGGAATTAGCTAACCTGGGAAGAGGAAGGGAATGACAAAATGAACGGGGGAGGCACACCTGGCTGGGCAAGTTTCCTTCTCTTGCTCTCTCTGGTTCTGTCAGGCTTTGTCGCAGGAGCCAGCGCACTGTGTCCTTCTGACTCTGAGGAGTGGCTATGTACTACCTTCCTTTGGATGAGTCGGCTGCTTCAGTTTTCCCTGCAGCGAGAGCTGGGGAAGAAGTTTCCTTGGCAATCTGGCTTTTCCTTCTCGGGAGAGGAAAAGAAGCTGGTTCTTACCAACTGGCCCTCCTGAGTCCCTCTACCTTTCCTAGCTCGCTCCACCCTCCTGTGTGTTTTCTAAAAAGGGCTAGGATTAGTGTAGAGCCAAGCATAAAGTGGGTTTTAGTTCCTTTTGATGCTGAGAAAGTGTGGTTTCTTTATTCAAAACATTTCTATGTCTCTTTTCCATAAGCTCAAAGCAGTTGACCAGTGAAAAAACCATCAATATCAATATTGCTAGGTAATATCATCCCATTTGGCTCTCATTGACTCTTCTTGACTCAGAACCTTTCCAGCTTTGATCCTATAAAGTCTACCATGTTTTGCATCTTACAAGGGGCTTGTGCCTTTCAGTTGGTGCCTTTGGCTTGTGTTAATGGCTTGTCCCTTTGGCCAAGTCCAGGCTTTAATTTACTTGAGAGAAAGGGAGGGGGAAATGCTCAGCTAGGGTTGCCAGACCCCTGCTTGGGGCAAGAGATCCCCTGCCCCCACCTGCCACCTCCACCCCAGCTCATTTGACTGGCAGAGGGGGGAAAGTGTTGGGAGGCTGGCAGGAGCCCCTGGAGCCCATGAAAAAATGGCCTCTGGAGGCCTTTCGCTGCCAATGCTTCTGGTTTGAAACAGAAGCAAAAGGGGCTAAGCACAGCAGGGACGGATCAGCCCCAAACATAGCAATTGTGCTTCACACATGCAACAGCACAACCTACCTGGTTGCCCCTGTTCCCTCTTTGAAGGTAAGGTGTGTGGTGTGTATGTGGTGTGTGGCAACCATATGCTCATCCCAGACCCCATTCAGCTGGTTTTGGATACCCCCCCCCCCCGTTTCCTTCCCTGCTTCCACCACTGGACACCTGAAAAAAAAATTAAAGCAGCAGAGTAAATACAAATAAAAGAACCATGGAAGAACCCTGGGATACAAAACATCCCAGCCAGAAGCGTAATCACTCAATACTTGCCGACAAAGGAAAGTTTTAGATCCTTTCTGGTAACTGAGATGTCACTTTTTGAACATTTTCCAGAAGAACATTCCACAGTTTAGGCACCACTCCAGTAATTGTTTTGCTTCAATGCAACTGCTGCCTTCACCTTGAACAACGGTGATGCTGGATGCGAGGCCAGCTGTTGCTATGGTCTGAATTGGCATAGGGGGGCGGGAGGCATTCCTTCAGCCTTGCAAGGCAGAGCAATGGGGGCAGAGCATGGCTTCAGTGGCACGGCCCACCCCACCACCTCATGCTGGGTGAGACTGAAAAGAAGAAGAAGAAGAAAAAAGACACTGTCAGACCTACACAATAACAAGAACAACATCAAGAGAGAAGGGAGCCGAAGTGAGTTTTTAGCAGTTTCTTAAGGGAGGAGAAGGACGATGCTGAACAATTAAAGGGAGAGAATTCCTTGCATCAGGGACCACAAGACAGAAAGCAGGAAGAGACCAGGGAGAGGAGGATGACTTGGAAGATCAGTGCTTGAGGAAAGGAGGAACCAATGAAGAGAACAGAGAGGAAGCAGGGAGCAGAGAGAAGAAGGGACAAGCCAAAAAAGAGATGTAAAACTATGAAGCTTCTGAACTTAGTATGGTACATTAGAGAAGCTAATGGAGATACAACATAACTGAAGCACAAAGAGAGAAAAACCAAGCCGGAAATTTAAGAATGGAGACACAATGTTAAAGCTAGGAGACAGGAAGGCTGATAAGGAAAACATGTCAATAATTAACACCAGTTTGAACGAGAATCAGAATAAAAGTTTTTGTAAAATTGGCAGATAAGAAAGGATATATTTTAGAATTATTCTAGAGATTCTAACTAGACCATTAATGTGCGCCAATCAGGTGGAAGATCAAAGATATTGCTCAAGCATTTAACTTAACAAGGAGACACAAGAATGATGTTGGCAACTAAGAAGGGCCGAAAAAGAGAAAGGTTAGGGGAAATACAATACATTTTGTCTTCTGCAGATTGAGTTTGAGACAATAATCTAGCATCCACTAAAATAGCTGGAAATATAAACCAAGAGAGAGAGAGAGAGAGTGAGCAGGAAGGAGCAGAAAGGTAAGAACAGGATATTGTCAACGTAAGAATGATATTACAGAAGGAAAGAAGAAATCAGATTAGCAAGTGGAAGAATACATAAGTGCTGGGAGGGGTTTGACAACTGTGCCTGGAGGAGGGGGCACTAATAGAGAAAGATAATTGAAAAAAGTGGTTCAAGAAATTTAGAAAAGAGAAAGAGAAATCAATTAACAGTAACATCTGCATCTGACGAAGAGAACTGTGATTCTCGAAAGCTTATGCTACAGTAAAGTTGGTTAGTCTTGAAGGTGCTACTGGACTCTTCAATTTCAGTAACACTGTAACACTGACTCATGAGATAGGACTGAAACTAATAAAGGACAGTTTCAGTAAAGCCCCCCAAAGCAGAGGTTGTCCAGCGAGTTAAACCCTGAAGACAGCAGGGAGAATGTGTACAGAAGACATCCCATGTGAGTTCATTCAAGATTTCACACCAAAGTAATTGCAGTACAATGTAGTGGGAAAGTAGACCATGGAAGGTTGAAATGGCTGTTGGAAAGAAGAACAATTGAGGCTTTGGGAACAGACAAGTGATTCAAGTAGTCTGGAGAAGAAAGAAAGCAGAGAAATAGTGTGATAGTTGGGGAGGAGCTAGTGATCCAAGGGAGAATTTTTCAGAACTGTGAGAACAAATTTGCTCATTCAGTTGTCTTGGTTTCCATTTCCATTCATCTCTTTCCTGGATTACAAGCAAGCTTTGGCTAGCTGTAGAACAAATTGTGCAGCTATTTGGCGGTTCTTTTTTCCCTTTGGCGAGCGTCACATTCCCTCTGCCTTACCAGTGTTTAAAGCAAAAGCTGTAGCTCAGCTACTATATGGATGCAAGTTATCAACCAGCTTCGTGGCTTTTTGGGGAGCACTGAGATGCATAGCCTCATTGGTCTTGCAACTTAAGGCGGATATGAAGCAAATTTTCGTCATATCCTGGATCACAGCAATTAAGTGTAGGTTGCCTCTTATTCTATCCGACTCCTTTCCAGTTACGATGAGCTGGCTGCAATCCGTCTCTTACTTCAGCTTATGGAGCCAGAGGAGAGACAAGAAAATTGCCAAAATGGGTCTTTCTGATGAAAGCATCTGACGAAAGAACCATGGTTCTCAAAAAGCTTATGCTACAATAAAGTTGGTTAGACTTAAAGGTGCTACCGGACTCTTTACTATTTTGCAACTACAGACTAACAGGGCTATTTTGCAACTACAGACTAACATAGATCCTCTGGATCTATGACCATGGAAAGCGTTGCTTAATCTTTAGCCTTACAGTTCTTGCTAATTGCAGGTTGTTCTCCTTAGCTTATTTTAATGTGTTCCCCTTAGTACAGCTAACGGGAAAATTCAAGGGACTGCCCCCCCCCAGCCCCAGTGAGCAAAAGCTGTGTCAATTTGGCACTCAGGCTGTGAATTACATATATTTTGCTATCCTGTAAATTGTATGCCGAACAGAGAGTGAATATGCTATTTCCGCTTATGGCTGCTCCCATTCCAGCCTGCTCAGTGGGCTACCATCTGTTAAATCTGCTGTCAGAGTCTGACAAGAGGACAACAGAAACTGCAGCTAAATATATCTCATGGGCCCTAAAACATCATGATCAAGTCCCGAAACCTTCTTGATCAATCAGATTTTGCAGACTTCAATTGCTTATAGTAGGCATAATTGATATCTCAGCTTTTGCAAAATTTAGCAGTTCTAACTTCTAACTTGAGTTGTGTTTATATGCACATGTTTGTGTTCGCCCCAGCCTTGGTAAGTCCAACAAGCTGTTCTGTTTTATGGACTATTTTACTGTGAATAAACTTGGGAACAAAAGGAGCAGAGAATGAAAAAGCATGAAGTCCGCACAAGGTAAGAGAAGTAAGCCTGTGCAGAAGGAAGTAAAGCAGATGAAGAAGATCAGTGCATGAATGCAAATAAATTCCGCCTGATGCCTTTTATTTTACTCATTGTTATAGGGGAGGAGATGGGGACTTTGGGGTTGCTGACAATCAACCTCTGTAACCTTCTGGTTCAGTTTCAGACAGTCTGTTCCTCAAGCACATGCACGAGTACGACCAGTGGCACAAATGGCTTTGCAAACTGTCTAGATCAATTTGTGGAAGATGTATCTCTTAATGGGCTTTCCCTATTATACCTAGGAACAGAACCTCCATGTATAAGGACAGTATACCTCCCATGTTCAGATGTGTTGGGCATAGATAATGGGACAGCCATTGCTTTCATATTCTGCCTGAGCTGTTGGTGAAGCCATGCTGGACAAGATGGTCCTTGGTTTAATTAACAATAACAATACCACCCCATCCAGCATCTTAGGAGAATACAAGTTCCAATTTTTGCAAGTAATTTTCAGCCACAATTTCTTTGAGAGAACTAAAGTGTCGGCTCTGCTATGAGGCTTCTGAAGATGACAGCTCCATGTTCCTGCAGCTAACTGCTGCAGATGGATTTATTGACTGATTATGTTCACAGCCAACTCTTCTTCAGAGTAGCTGACGTGTGGTTTGTTCCCAGGCAGCCTCTCATCCAGGCATCATAGGCCAGACTTTGCAATCCCCTTCAAACGTATCTGATCAGTTTTAAAAACTGCTCCTGCTAGAGGCCATCGGCTGTCTGACAAGTGCGAGGAGGCAGGCAGGAGAAATGGAACGGACTCAGGGTAGGGTGCTGGCTAGCTTCAGGACTGGCGTGGGGAGTGGGGAGGACAGCCAGCAGTTCAGAGAGCAGGTGCAGGAGTCGTGCAGCATGCAATCAGGAGGAGGACTTGAGAAATGCAGTGGCAGACGTTTCAGGGCTGAGAAAGAGAGTCCAGCAGTATGCAAGAAAGACTTGATGGAACTTCAGGGGCTTGAACAAGATCTACAGAGCCATTCAGACAAGGTCAAGCTGCTGCCCAAGAAAGGTTGCAAACCTGGAGCCTTCACAGCCAACGGGCTGTCTGAACGGGTGAAGCTGTGCCCAAATCGGGGAAGATAATCCAGCTATTCCCACCATACAGGGAGCATGGAATAAACACATCACGTCCCCCGCAAATAAACTGAAATGGAGAGGCCCTAAGTGTACTGCTTCATATGTACAAGATGGGAAGACATATTTTGCATGTTGCTCTGCATGGCAGGCCAAAGGTTTGTACATGCATATGTGTGTATTATGTGCACAAAGATAAATCAGTGGGTCACCATGCCTTCTTGTGTTTAGAGGGCAGGGATGAGAAGCTGTCCTTCCAAAAGGAAAGAAAGGTGAAGGCCATCATATAGAGGACAGGAAGCAGGCAGGCACCGATCCATCGTACCTGGATCCAACCACAACTCCAAGCTACTATCCAAGAGCCTATGAGTAGGGCAGGATGTAGCCAGATGGTCTAGGTATGCTGGGGAGGCACTCTGATGCAGTAGGTGGTATCATCAGATTTGGCAGTGGGGTTGGCAAAGTAGCCATCAAACTCTGTCTCTCACCTTTCTCCATCCCTGCCTGTCTGCCTGTCTGCCTCTTTCTGGAGACAGCCTAGATGTCGCTCAGATGAGAATCAATAAGAAATATTTTTACTGGATTTATGTCCTAGTTTAAATGTCACTAATGCTCTGAAATGCTCTGTCCAAAGAGAAGCATCTTTCTCTTCTTGCTGCCATCTCCTGCCCAGTGGGTGAAGACTTCTTTGGTTTCATTTGACACCCCCTCAGTGATTCTTTCTTCCTGCCAGGTGTTTTTGTTGGTTTTAAGGGTTTTATTATGTATGTTTTTAATTTGTCAGCTGCCTTAGTGACCATGACGAGAGCAGAAAGCTGGGGTATAGATTTTTATCAAAATAAATAAATAAATATAAAAGTCACTCATGAACCAGTTTGGGACCCAGTTTTGGCCAGAAAATAGGGGGAAAAAACAAAAGGAAGGAAGAAAGGAAGGAAGGTTTGGAAGACCAACAGCCTTGTGGAGAACAGCAGCCTCGTCTAAGTACATGGGAAACCCACACTACCAGCAGTGACATATTTGTTCAGGCTCACGGAAGTCCCATTCCTCCTCTTTTGCATCAGTGGAAGCGGAGATGGTAAATCTCGCATGCATATGGCCATTCATACCTAAACAACATTTAAGCTGAGGTTCATGGACCACAGAAGCATCCCACTCTGCAAATACAGATGTGCTAGTCGTGCTAACATGTGCAGGAAGATTTTTAACCCCACTCTACAAGTAAGATTCACCTTTATAACTGATATCCATTTTCTCTGCAGTCTCTCTATCTCTTTTCTTTCTTTTTTTCATACTGACTCTTTCCTCCAAGCTTTTCCTTCCAAAAAAAACTCGGAAAGAGTACTGCTGAGAACTACCTACGTGACCTACTTTAAATCACAGGGTACACTGCACAACCCATTTGGAAGTCATAACCCTACCAGATGAAGATCATTAGGTAATGCCTCTAATAAGCGCAGCTGTAGATGCAGTTTTGGCTAATGATCAGATCTTTCAATCTGTGTTTCAGAATTAGACCCTCAAAACAAAGCAAAGCATATTGAACATGGGGCATTCATTACCATAAGAGAAGGTGATGTCCTCTTGCTTAGATGGCTTTAAAAAAAAATTAGATATCTCATGGAGGAGAATAGGTCTATTTACAGCCAGCAGCTGATTGAACCTACATGTTCAAAGGCAGTATATTGCTGAGTTAACCGCTTCCTTACTTTTTTAC
Source organism: Eublepharis macularius (assembly GCF_028583425.1). NCBI lineage: Eukaryota > Metazoa > Chordata > Lepidosauria > Squamata > Eublepharidae > Eublepharis > Eublepharis macularius. The sequence goes on along the minus strand of NC_072804.1, from coordinate 36,617,590 downwards.
ACATTGGTAGCCCTCTTGGTCTGCAGTAGAACAGCAAAATTTGAGTCCAGTAGCACCTTAAAGACGAACAAGGTTTCCAGGGCATGAGCTTTTGAGAGTCAGGCTCCCTTCATCCGATCTGACAAAGGGAATCTGATTCTTGAAAGCTTATGCCCTAGAAATCTTGTTGATCTTTAAGATGGTACTGGACCTGAAACTTGTTCTTTAGCTTTTTCACAGTAGTTGGATTGAGGTGTCTCTGGACATATAAAGCATAGTGACACTTACTCTACATAAAAACAAAAACTGTTATTGACTGCAAAAGGGGAAAGATTGGGTGATAGTAACCTGGATTTAATACAAATCTAACACAAGTCAAGAGAGACCCAGGCAGAAGCCATGAAATCAAAAGACAGAAACTAAATCACAAAACACACCAGTTAGCTAGATATAGTTCCTACAGTGTGACTGTAAACTGAGTTACCCCCTTCTGCGCTATTGACTTCAGTGGTCTTAGAAGAGTATAACTGCTTATGATGGCATGGCTCATCATCTAAGATATCTTACTGGCAGGGTGCTAAGCCCCCAAACCCAGTTGTTCTCACTCCCATGGTGATGGTCAGGAGCTGAACAAAGGACAAGACTTTGCAATCTTTTATAGATTAGGGTACCCAGGGACACCATGGCTCAATTTCCAGTGGGGAAACTGAGGCTCATCCCCACATCTTGACAAGTGGAGGTTCAGTAACCAATCTAAATAGGTGGAGAAAACCATTCCTAAGGTACTGTGTTAGTTGGCTAGGCTTTGGGAACTGTAAGACTCAGGGGAGGGGTGGTGGATCTGAGGCTGTTTCACATGCGCACACAACCTCACGGTGTAACCTCATGCTAGCATCTTCCTAGTATAATTTCCCAGCACGATTCCCTTTAATGCTGTGATGTCATCAGATAACATGCCATTAAACGGGATTGTGCCGGGAAATCGCACTAGGATGATGTTTCATACTGTGAGTTTTGCATGATTTTCCAGAGGATTAGTGCGTGTGAAAACGGCCTGAGTCCATCTTTCCAGGAGGTGATACTTGTCTCCCTGTGGAATCTTCCTGAAAGTGGCAATGCCCAGAGTTTCTGGACATACAGACTAGCTGTTTCATTCTAGATGCAGAGGAGAAGGGGGATCCAGGAGGAGTGACTGGTCTGTCACCATGCCTTGGGACTTTCTGTCACCTGCCTCTCTAGCTAGGCTCAAGCAAGCACATGTGATTCAACTCAGAGAAAATGAAAATACAGGTTTGGGGCAGGGAATATGACCAACCCCTCATTCTTTGTCCTCCTCTTTCCCAAATTTTCAGTAACAAGTTTCAACTTCAAGCATTTCAACTTGAAACTTGTGCCCTGAATCCCCAGTGCTGGCCAGCTTTATTAAATGAAATGCTGAGAAAATGAATGTTTTCACTCAACACAGAGGGCTGGTGTAGGGGCGATCAATAAATAAAATCTAAAGAACTTTAATTACCCAGAATGGTGGCCCACTTTTAATTGCTTCACTTGGACCTCGCAATTGATTTTTAAACCTTCACCTCAGGTTTTTAGATAAAAAGAAGGCTGCTTGATGGTGCCAAGACTGCAGAGGAAGCCATCAAAAGAGGTTCCTGCCCCAATTTATTCCAAGTTGCTTGGCTTCATAGAATTGGGGGCCTCAGAGCTGACCGGAAGTTAGGGACAAAAAAAAAAGAAAGGCTATCAACCTTCACGCTCCATTTGTGATTTCCCTTTTTATCAAGTGTGTCCAGAATTTTTGGGGCAACCCTCAGGCAACCCTATTGTTTGGAAAGACTAAATGGACTCCTGTCCTAATCCAGGAAGCCATTCTTAGCAACTTATTGAAAGCTTTGTATAGTCAAAAAGTGTCACTAATGACGAATAAATGAAAAAGGTCATCATGGGGCAAGTTTTCTCTTTCACCCGCTGATCAGATAAAGTTACCAAAATCTATTGGGACTGGATGCAGTTAAAGCTATTCATTGGTCGCTTCTACACACTCCATTTTTTTGGGTTTTCCCTGTCCCAAAGCTGCCTCTTCCCGATTTGCTTCAAGAACTCACCTTCCACATGCATCATCCTCATGCACGTTTTGTGGGTGTTTGTCGCAGAAAAAAGGGTCCTGAAACAGAATCTGCACCTCGTCACAAATGACATTGGTGCATTCCCACCCAACTTTCCTTTTTTTTTTTTGAGCGCATGCAGGATTGCTCTATACCGTTGTTCTTTCAGCTTCTGTAGAAACTGGGCGTATGTAGTACTCCTTCTCTACCACTGAATTCCCATTGCAAAAGTGTTTAATAAATATGCGAACAGTAGAGTAGCACAATTGTGTGTTCCTACTATATAAAAGGCAAAACGTGTTCCCCACCACTCACTCCTTATTCCTGTGGAGGCACAGTATGCAGGGATTAGAAGCGAGTCGTGGTGGTGAGACCCTCACAAGGTCCCACAGCAGCTGGGGCAGTGCTCCCTGCCACCTCCATGGGGCCTTGGGAGGGCTGCACCCAGGCCAAGCAGTGGCCAAGGGGTCAGAGAAGGAGGGAGCCCCTCTGCTCTCTCTCCCGGTTCCCCCCTTGACTAATGCTGCAGGGAGAGGTGGGAGGGAACCACTGCTAGGGCCATTGTATTTTCCCAAACAATGGGCCTTATAGATCATTTGAAATAAAATCAGAAATGGCATTCCATTCTCAATTTTGGTCTTAGACTGATACTCTGACTGCAGAGTGATCCAGTGTAGCAAGCACTTCAGTAATAATGCAAAGACCATTTAAAAAGTTAAAAGGGTGGGGGGAATTATAGCACATGCGAGCCAGACACATGTGTGGGAGCGCTAATGGAGAGAGGAGGGGTTGGAGATTTGTGGGAGGGTACTTCAAAAGAGCAAAAAAGCCTCCACATGCATTGATACGGCAATAATCGCGCAGAAAAAGCGGCATTAAAAATGAAAACGGAATTTAAAAGTTCTCACCAAAAATGCTTAAAAACCAGGTTCCTCATGACCTGCTCGCACATGGGAAACGATGATGTGTGCAATGAGTGAGATAACCCGCCAAAGTTCCATTGGCAAGCTGTATCATTAAGGACACGTGGAAGCAACCATTGTCCTACCCTAAGATCTCTAACCTCCAGGCTGGGTTTGGAGAACTCCTGGAATTATAACTGATCTTCAGACTACAGAGATCAGTTCTCCTGGATGAAATGGTTGCTTTAGAGGGTGCACTCGATGGTATTATACTCTGTTGAGGTCCCCTCCCCAAATCCCACCCTGCCCAGGCTCCGCTCACAAATTTCCAGGAATTTCCCAACCTAGAGCTGGCAACCCTCTTGTTCCAGCACCAAAACAAAAACAGAACTAATATAAATAAAACAATAACATGATCTCAAAAAGCATTACAATTTTTAAAGCATCTCATTGTTTCCAAAAAATCAGTCAAATGAGTTCCCTGAGTAAGCCTGTTCCTCAACTGTGACACCACAGGGAAAGAATTCCCACCTCTTGGGGCATTCAGCCCAGCCCAGTGTTTTTTCCATGGAGGAACTTGTGAATTAATTTTTCAAATCCCGAGGAACCCCTACCATGGAAACATTTACAGGCCAGAAAAAGTTGATGGTGGGGAACACAATTCAATTACTGCTAAATAATTGACAAGAAAATTTATTTGTAAAGAGCTGCACGATATCTCTATATCTATATCATATACTAATAGCCAACTGCCCCCTTTGTGGATACTTAAATCTGTGGATCAGGATAATTTGGCTAGAAACTGGAGGCTTCTGCAACCTTCTGAATCCCTCCCCAGGTTGCAGAAAAATCTGGAACATAAAAAAACGGAGGGTTAAATCCCCTCAAAACTACTGACCTGACTGCGATGCATGTGCAGTGGTGTTCCTCGGCTAGAGAAGTGGGAACTGTCCCACACGCTGGCCTTCACCCAGTCCTGGGTAAGGTGGCTACAAGCTGTCCCAAGCCTGGTGGATGAAACAGTGAGCTGCCCCAGGCCTGGGTGAAGTGTCAGTGAGTCACCACTGTTAGTGTCACACCTACCCAGTGCCGGGTTGTGGGAAGCGCTGGTGCGCATGGCCAGTACTGTAGATAGAATAGTGAGACCCTGCAAACCCAGAGAGGGCCAGCTCTGAACGCAGCAACCCCTGATAAGTAGGAAAAGGGGGAATAGGAGAGGTTTCGGAGGAGCAAAGGAGGGAAAGGCAAAGGGTGTTAGAAGGGGGAGCAGGAAAATGATAAACGTTATATAGTGGGGAATTGTGTGAATTCAGTGATGTTCCTACTTAAGGAAAAAGTCTTCCTTTTAATTTTCACTTGTTAAGTTGGTTGCTGGATGTGGCTGGTTATAGCCTGTCAGGAGGACCCAGACCAGGCCTTGCCTATGTTCAATAAAGTTCTGAACTGCTTAGGTACTGGACACTGTAATTATTACACTGGCAATGAGGATGTGAAGATTTGGGGGGGACTAGAAAGGCACTGGAAACAGAGTTGCAAAACTGGATGCCTATCCAGTGAGGATTTATTTACATCCTTAGCAAGAGGGACTGGCACCATAAGAAGACGCCGCATGTGAAGAGCCGAGCGGCGCGGAGGGCAATCTAAACTCCCCTCTGTCTGGAGATCAGGGGGCGGGGCCACTGGCCATGTGACCATTTTCACCGAGGCCAATTTAAAATTTACAAAACTCCCCCCTTGTTCCAGCTGACCCAAAGTGATGTCAGCTGGAACAAGGGGGGAATTTTGTAAATTTTAAATTGGCCTCGGTGAAAATGTGCAGTCTTGAGTTCCACTGAGTTCCACCACCTCTTTCCCAGAAAAAAGCTCTGTCTATATCCATGTCAATTCAACCTTAATAACCATGATATTTCTAGGGATATTTGGAGTTTTTCATGGTATTTTAAAAAAATTATTCATTCCACAATTTCTCACAAAGTCCCTGCAGATGTCCTGAGGAACTCCAGCATTCCACAGAACCCCAGTTGGGAAATACTAGCCTAGTGGACAACGCCCCTAGATTTTCAAGCGCATGGAGGTTTGGAGCAAAGGTTCCCTGAGCATTTGTCTGCTACCCATACCAGAAGTTGTGGTTGTTGGTGGAGGGACAGCCCCTTTGTACGTGCAAAGCCTTTCCTGCCGAGGCTCGACTTTGAATCTTGGTGTCTCTGGCCAATCAGTTACTTTTAGTCCCCTACAGAGGCTCAGGAAGAACAAGTCCTGAGGAGGGAGAAAGTGAACTCATTCCCTTTGCGATGGCTGCTTTCTGCGGCAGTCTGTTGTGGCTATAATTAATCATTCACCAGCCCTGGGAATCTTGGCATTGTTTAGAAGCAGTAATTATATCCCGCTCTCTTCTGGTGTGGCGCTCTCCTTCCTCTCCACCCCCCCACACCTCCCCCATGCAAAAGGTCTCTCAAAGAGAGCCCTTGACAAATTGATCAATGGAGCCTGCAGCAGAGTTGGCTGGGGGGGAAGTGAGCTCAGCTTAAGTGGAAAGGGAGGTAATTAGAGCCAAAAAAGGGGTTGCAGATATGGACATGGTGGTGAAATGGAATGACAAGGCCTGGCCGCTTGAGTCAGGTGGTCGCTTGTTGCTGGGCACTGGAGAGGGAAAGAAAAGGCCCTTCGACCGACAGGTTTGCAACTACTGTTTCCGGGTGTGCAAAAGTATCCCAAATTCAGAGATTTTTTTACAAAGATACTTTAAAAAAGGGATACTTTCCCATCGTTCCATATTACATCTGATCTCAGGCAACAAAGGCCAGTTCCCCTGGAGAAAATGGCTGCTTTGGAGGGTGGACTCTATGGCATTATATGCCGGTGAATTCCCACCCCTCCCCAAAACCTGGTCTCCTCAGGCTTCACCTATAAATCTCCAGGAATTTCCCAACCCAGAGTGGGTAACCCTAGTCTTCCACCATTTCATATAGGAAAATAGGGATACTGGAGTAGTAAAAAAAAAGGTAAAGGTAGTCCCCTGTGCAAGCACCGAGTCATTACTGACCCATGGGGGGATGTCACATCACGACGTTTTCTTGGCAGACTTTTTATGGGGTGGGTTGCCTTTGCCTTCCCCAGTCATCTACATTTTACCCCCAGGAAACTGGGTCCTCGTTTTACCGACCTCAGAAGGATGGAAAGCTGAGTCAACCTTGAGCCAGCTACCTGAACCTGGCTTCCGCCAGGATCGAACTCAAGTCATGATGAGCAGAGCTTGGGCTGCAGTACTGCCGCTTACCACTCTGCACCACGTAGCTGCATGCATATTCTCATGCTGAGGTTAAGGCTTGGGTGTGCATATTCCTCCTTCCACACTGCTGAAGACCCCCTCCTATTTCTTGCATCCGTTTACTCATCTCTTAGAATAGGTTGAAGGGGGCTGTGCTTTGTGTTGAAGATACAGCAGAAAAATAAAATTTTGATAATATCTTACTAACTATTACAAAGAAAAGTCACTAGTTGCAGCACGAGGAGTAACAACCTGCTCATGACTATCTTGTTATCTGTGTACCTGTGCATATTACAGATGCTTTATCCTTACAAGACAGAAGTGCTACTGGTGAGTGGAAAGACTGACCCAGGATTTATGGTGTCTCTTATTCTATCTAGATGGGGCTTTACTCCTCCTGAAGGAACAGGTCTGTAGCTTGGGAATGCTCATGGACCTGAGCCTATCATTGCATAAGCAGGTGGCAATCATGGCCATGAGGGCCTTTTATCAGCTTCCGCTGGTTAGCCAGCTGTGGCTGTTCCTAGACAGAAAAGATCAGACCACTGTGGTGTGTGCCTTGGTATCATCTAGATTACATTACAGCAATGTGATCTACACGGGACTGGCTTTGGAAAGTGTTCGGAAGCTTCAGTTACTACAGAATGCTGCAGCCAGGATGTTTCTTGAAGTGGGTTGTCGGGACCACATTAACCCAGTCTTGGCTCATCTACATGGGCTAGGGTTGCCAGTCTTCAGGTGCTGGCTAGAGATCTCCTGGAATTACAACTGGTCTCCAGATTACAAAAATCAGTTCCCCTGGAGAAAGTGGCTGACTTGGAAGGTGGATTATATGGCATTATGCCCAGCTGAGGTCCCTCCCCTCCTCAAAACCTGCCGTCTCCAAGCTCTACCCCCAAATCTCCAGGGATTTCCCAGCATGGACCTGGCAACTCAATCATAGAATCATAGAATTGTAGAGTTGGAAGGGGCCATACAGACCATCTAGTCCAACCCTCTGCCCAGTGCAGGATCAGCCTAAAGCATCTCTGACAAGTATTCATCCAGCCTCTTCTTGAAAACTGCCAGTGAGGGGGAGCTCACCACCTCCCTAGGCAGCTGGTTCCACTTTTGAACTACTCTGACCGTGAAAAAGTTTTTCCTAATACCCAGCTGGTACCTTTCTGCATGTAATTTAAGCCCATTGCTTCCGGTCCTACCCTCTGCTGCCAACTGGAACAGCTCCCTGCCCTCCTCCAAATGACAGCCTTTCAAATATTTAAAGAGAGCAATCATGCCCCCCCTCAATCTCCTCCAAACTAAACCTTCCCAAGGCCCTCAGCCTTTCCTCGTAGGGCTCAGACTCCCTGATCATCCTCGTCGCTCTCCTCTGCACCCTCTTGATTTTGTCCACATCCTTTTTGAAGTGAACTCAAACATCGGCCCAATTCAAGGTGCTGGCGTTAGCCTTTAAAACCTTGTACGATTTAGGACCAGCATACCTGAAGGACCGCCTACTTCCATACAAACCTACCAGTTCACTATAGCCATCTTCTGAGGCTCTGCTTCAGATGCCTCCATCTTATGCGTTAGAAGAGTGACAACCCAATAAAAGGCCTTCATGAGCATTGTTGACTAGGGCTACTCAGAAAAATGTCAAGTGCAACCCAATGAGTCAGGGCTGGTGATGGACACAATATCTAAATGCTCATTTCTAATGCTCATATCTAATTGCTGTTCTCCTTTTGACGGGTGATTGCCTGCCCTTCCATCAGAAACCATGATGAGGGACCATGAGGAGGGGCCATGGCTCAGTGTTAGTGCATCTACTTGGCATACTGAAGGTCCCAGGTTCAATCCCTGGCACCTCCAGTTGAAAAAATTAGCCAGTAAATAATGGAAAAGATGTCTGTCTGAGATCCTGGAGAGCCACTGCCATTCTGAGTAGACACTACTGAACTAATGGACCAATGGTCTGATTCAGGATAAAGCAGCTCCTTGTGTGTTCTCATGTGTGAGGTTGCAGGATTATTTAGTTGCCATGGGGCCAATCAGGAATTTGGAGGTTCATTCTATGACTGGCTAAGCAAAACTGGTCTTGTTTTCATCTGTTCACACTGCACTGCCTCTGCTTCCTCTGCCATGTGGGAATCCCTCTGGGGTTAAAAATGTCTCCTGTCATCATAATTATCACAAAGCTTTCTAGAAACTACAGTGTCCCATTTTCTTTAGACTCGCAAGCCTTTATTTTAATTGCCTGAAACACTGGGATCGTTTCTCGTATCTGTCTGAAGTTTGCTAGGGAAGGGTTCTTACGGGTAAAGGCACAATCCTTGCAAATTTCATCCAAATTGGATGGAAAACAAAGAAGTTACAGCCAGCAGCTGGCTTCCTATTAAAACAAAAATATAACAACAAAATTGAGCAAGTGTAATGAGTATAATGAAATGGAACAAAGCTTTTGAAGGGAGAATAAACATAAAAATGGAAACACCTCCCCCCTGCATATTCTAGAGAAAGGGCATGGTGGGGGAGAGATATTTCTGAGTAAGAGAACAAGTTACTGGACTCCAGACTTGAGACTCTAGACTTGAACTCAGATCTCTGGAGTGAAAAGTCTACCCCAGCCTATCCAACAGCCAAGGGTGTCCTCTTCTATGGGGCACCTACAGGAATAGAGAGAAGATATAATGTATTGCTGCAAACCAGAGCACAGCTATTTTTCATTCTGTTGCTTTCACTTTCAAGGACTGGGCTCCAGAAGCCATCAGGCTTTGCTTGGAGATATGCTACAATAAAATTGGTTAGTCTTAAAGGTGCTACTGGACTCTTTTTGATTTTGCTACTACAGACTAACACGGCTAACTCCTCTGGATCTTGGAGATAGAAGATCTCAGTCGAGGATTGACCTTTTTTCATATCAACCTCTGCTTTCCCTAGGAGCTCTCCGAGGTCCTGCACAGCCCATCCCTGCTATCTAGAACATGTTAACAGGAGTCTTCCATTTGCTGATTCCTGTTCAGGCTCAGTCGTTTGAACACCTTCTTCCACTACTTCCCTGGGCACACAGCTTGGTAACAATACAACTGATTCAGAGAGAAAGCTGCCTGCTTCACAGCCCTAGAACATGCAAGAGATAAAACTCTCAAATTCAGCGCAGGGACACCACCTCCAAGACAGTATTTTTTTGTAGGAAGAGGGCTGAGTGGATCACAGCTTCGCTTGAGTAGATGAACATTCTGTGGGTGTGCAGCTGAGAAACAAACGCCTCCCTTGAGTGGAGCGTTAGTGGATAATTAGAGGCAGGAAGTCAAAGACATAGTGGAGCGTTCCCCTCAGTTCCTCTCTTTGCCTCCACACAAGTCTCAAAGGGATGTGGAGAATGCTTCGCCTTCCCCTCTGATGCCACTCCACTGCCTCAAATACTGCTGAAGAGTCCCATGAAAGGACTGTCACAGCACATCCCTATCAGTCTCCACAGCCCAGTTCTCCCACTTCCCCTCACCCCGCCTTTACTCCTCAGTCTTTCAGGCATGGTCCTTTGATGCTGTCAGCTACCTGACAGCTCCTATTTTCAAGCCTTCTCTTCTGCCTATAAATATGTGTATTCTCTGCTCCAGTACCTGGAAACTGAAAGTTTTGACTGGTTCCTCTCTGCTTGAATTACAGTATATCAAAGGCGAGCAAAACTCTTTCCGAATACAGAAATACAGCTGGAGACGCCGGAGGGGCTGTTCCTCCCTCCAGATTCTCTGTACGGCTATGGAAGGGTCCCAAGAGCATGATGGGAGCAGAGATCAAAGGCTTGGGGGAGGAGAAGGGGCCCTGGCAGGTCCAAGCTGCTAGCTTGTGGGATTTAGACCAGTTAGATGGGTGAACAGTTTGCCCCAAGCTTCAAGAGCCAAAGGCAATGGGGGTGAGGGAAGTCCCACAAAATTAGGACGGATGCCTGGATTTTGGGAATGTAATATTATTTGGGAGGAGAGATTAATTTCGTTCTTCTTTACATACATTTGTAAGAAGAATGACCTGCAGACAGTGGCAGATTGGCTTCTCGTTTCATATTTCTATTGGAAGGGAGGGGGGAAGGTTTCGGAGCAAAATTTAATGTTCTTAGATAAGTTCGAAAAAAGCAGTGCATTTTATGCATTCATTATGATTATGAGCGGCATCAAGTCACAACCATCTTATGGTGACCCCATCAAGGGGCTTTCAAAGCAATTGAGAAGTGGAGGTGGTTTGCCATTGCTGACCTCTGCATAGCAATCTCAGCTTTCCTTGGTGGCCTCCCATTCAAACAATAACCAGGGCTGACCCTGCTTAGCTTCTGAGATCTGACAAGATCAATGGCTTAGAGGCCCCCTTAGCTGTGAGCCAACTATGGTCCTTGGGTTACCACTTGTTAGCTGTTCCACCACTCAGGGTGGCCTTCCTTGTACTGACCAGAATTTGGGCCTTTTCCATCGTGGCTCCCACTCTGTTGTAGAATAAGCTCCCTGAAGAGCTGATGGGAGCCTCCTTGCAGGAGACCATTAGGAAGTCTGGCAACGCTTGCTAGTTTGATGAGAATTTTGATGGAGTAGGAACAGTGGACCTCTTGTATGAGGGGAAGGAGGTATTTGAGGTTTTATTTGCTTTCAGTCTAATGTTTCAACCTTGATTTGGAAGCAGATGAGGCAGGAGGAAAAGCAGGGTATAAATATTTTAATAGATAAAATTAATTTAATACATATTTTAATAAATACAATTGTTTTTAAAAAGCTCTCATGACAAAATAATGCAGGGAACAGATGTTACCGTGCCTTTTCTGCCCACAGCAATTTGACTCCCAAGCATGCAAAATATTTCTGGAACCTGATGGAAGGCTCATAGCTGATGCTCTCCTGTTCACTGCGATGCCCCCACCTAGTCCATCTCCTCGCTGCCCCCCAATTGCTGTACTGGAAAGCACCTATTTGTCCCAGAGACCTTGCCGATTGAATGTTCTCCACTGTCAGAGGCAATCAGGGAGAATGATGGGTAATCGCATGCAAATTGCCATTTGCCCTAAGGAACAGAGTGCTTTAGCTGGCACGGTTGCATCAGCCTGAAAGCTCCTGAACAACACTTGAGTTTCTTCTTTAAATTTTTTGTGTTAATTTCCTTGTCACCCAGCGAGCCTTGCACCACGCATTTTGCATATAGAGTTTTGCATTGTTACAAAAAAGGGTGTCCTTGGTCCCAAATCCCTAAGCCATAACAATTTCCAAGACTGCACTTTTTTTCCTTCACCTGTTTCTTTGTCATGAGAGAAAACACTGTTGTCTTGGAAATATGTACAAATTCATAAGCAATGCATAGATGAAGCAAGCCAATTCCTGAGGCAATACAGCCACAAATCCTGCTTTGGATTCCCAAGGAGTAACATTAGAGATCGCCTGCAACCCCCGAGTTTGTTTGTAATCCAGTTACATTTGCAGTTTTGCCTATCTTCAAGTATCCCCAAATTGACACCTTCCCACTAGTTGAAGATTGTTGTGATACTCTGAAGGCTGGAGAGAGATTTCCAGACATAGAGGCACATTAGGTCCTTTTCTTAAAATTCTGGGTCATGAGTTCTTAGGCCACAGAAGTAACTCATTTGTTCTGTTGGCTACTGGCAACATACAAAAAAGCCAGTTTGGTGTAGCGGTTAAGAGCACAGGACTCCAATCTGGAGAACTGGGTTTGATTCCCCATTTCTTCACTTGAAGCCAGCTGGGTGACCTTGGGTCAGTCACAGCTTCTAGGAGCTCTCTCAGCCTCATTCACCTCACAGGGTGTTTTGTTGTTGGGATAATAATGACATACTTTGTAGACCACTCTGAGTGGGTGTTAAGTTGTCGTGAAGGGTGGTATATAAATTGAATGTTGTTGTTGTTATTGTTATTCATACCCAGAGTTATTCATACCCAGAGAGAATGAAGGCTAGCTAGAAAAAAACCTGGCAATCTTTCATTGCCCTGAGAAAGTGATCTTAATTTAACCATTAAGTGTTAACAGTATGCAATTTAAATATTTGCCATCCAATGTGGTAAATTTTACACATATACCTTTGGACAAAGTGTCCTTTCATAAGAGGGTGGTACGGAAGAACTGAGAAGAGAGGCTTGCTTCCTGGAAAATTCCCAGTGGTGTCATTTGGAGGTCAATAGGACTGAAATCCAAGAAAAAACAAGAGTTGTTTCCCATTTTGGAGGAAGAGAAATTAATTTGTTTAAACTGAACCCATTCTGAACTGAGATAAGGGGCATGAAGGGAGACACTGTCACCCATCTCTAGCAATAACATCAGCTGATTTTCACATACATAAAAGATGCTTATTAAAAATAAAGCTCCCTTACCACTAGGCAAATGTGGGTGATTGTTTAGAAAGCCATATTTTCACAAAGCTGAAGTTGGTTCCCAGTTCCTTATTCGCAGTTCCTAGTTCCTTATTTGCAGAGCAAAACACAAATATTGGGGGAATCTGGAAAGCTTTGTACCCCAACGTAAAGACCGTAGGAGCACATATACACTTCCATATCCATTGGACTCTGCCCTCTAAGTGGACGTATACTGGGTCTTCCTACAAAGCCCAGTTCTTAACAGCTTCAAAGTAGGGTGCCCCCAGAACAAATCAATAAGCAGAAAGGCCGGGGGGGGGGGGGGTAGCTGCACCTGAAAAAAAAAGATCACCCTAAATCATACAACTCAGCAGTCCAGAGAATGTCTCCTACCCCCAAATAAAATTCCCCCAATATCTGTGTTTTGCTTTATGAATAAAGAAATAGGACTGCAAATAAGGAACTGGAAACTAGGAACTAACTTGAGCTTCGTCAGATTTTCAGGGGTTCCTAAAAGGCGAGAGGAGCTTCCTCTACAGGCTTGGAGAGAAGCTTGGCATTAATTGACATCTCGAATCTCCACTTCTGTGGACTCTGGTCTTCTATAGCTGCCATGATGGACTATGGAGGGCTTTGGAAGAGTTGATGTATTTTTGTTTTTTGCCTTGTTCATTTTGAATGCACCAGTAAGTAAAATGTTCATTCTAGACTTCTCACTTTTCTCTCTGTTGGATGGGGGTGGGGGATGCTAAAGTCACATTTTGCCTCCGGCACCAGCCCTGCTTAAAAAATGGCCTTCCTCTGCTTACCCCTATTTAAACCCTATATCTGGGGTAGTTTGTTTTTGCTAACACAGATAAACTGAAACTAGTTAGCTATCCTTTCTTGCCTTTTCCAGCACAATCAAGGCAAGGACTCTGGTTTGAGAGGAAAACGCAAATAAAAGGGTAATTGAAAATACGGAGGTAATTCTGTCCAAACAATGGTGTTCCCCTTTTTGTTGCAGCTCTACAAGAATACAAACAATATACACTTTAAACATCTCTCCACTCAACTGTCTGTCACCTAGTTCTACCATTTCATTACAATTATTATACTCGATGCATACATTATAAATTTCAGTTTTAGTGATAAGTTACTTGCTTTTAAATGTGAGAGGTAGTATCTTTGGAAATAAGGTGTTGGGGAGAAAAGTCAGGAAAATGCATATTGATGAAATGGGTGCCACTCTAAAAAAAAAGCAATTGTGTGCAAAATCTTAGGGAATCTATAAATGACTTCCTGCTAAAACGTTTTGTGGCTTGTCATGTTCAAAACAACAAGCGTTAGAAATGAAGGGAATGGCGGGGGGGGGGGGGCAGAAAGGGAATTTGATTGACACTCTTACTGTGCTTTCTATGGTAATTCAGAAAGTAGTCTTGGAAAGAAGTATTGGGTGAGAAGGGCCTGCAGGCTGGCATCTCATGTCTACTTTCTATGCAAGGCGGGGCGGGGGGGGGGCAGGGCGGCGGCGGCGGCTCTTTCTTCAGGTCAAGAGGATTATCTTGAACACACAAGAAGCTGTCTTGGCTTATAATGAGCCGGACTATTGATCTACCAAGGTCAGTATTTTTTGGCTTGCCACCTGTCGAGCCTCAGATCATGGGGGTGCCTGGTCACATCACCTTTCCCCTCACAACTTGGCCCAGTTCTGCAATCCTTCTGTTCTCTCAGATTCTTTTCCTTATCTTTTGGCCTACTTTTCATTTGACTTTCAGACAAGATGGTGCAATTGTTTTCAGTGTTTTCACTTCAAAAGCTTCATTTTTTTTCCCAGGGCTTTTTTTCTGGGAAAAGAGGTGGTGGAACTCAGTGGGTTGCCAGCACAGGGGGCAACTCTTGGCAGGAGGTGGTGCCTCTGGTACCACATGTGCGCGAGCAAAGTGCATGCATGTTCCCAGGGCCAATGATGTCACTTTGGGTAAGCTGGAACAAGGGGGAGTTTTTAAAAATTTAAATCACCCTCGGTGAAAATGGTCACATGGCTGGTGGCCCCCGCTCCAGCGGTGTGGAGGGCAATCTAAGCTCCCCTCTGTCTGGAGATCAGGGGGCGGGGCCACTGGCCATGTGACCATTTCCAAGAGGTTCCAGAACTCTGTTCCACCACATTCCAGCTGAAAAAATGCCCTGGGTTTCCCCATTGTTATTGTTATTTTCCTTCCCTTGTTATTGTTTCCTTGGCATCAATGGGAAAAACGTTTCTGTTTGTAAATTCTTTCTTTCCTACCTGAACAAATAAAACTGTCTTTGCTTGTATCCCTCTCCCATGAGGTCATGCCTGTTGAGTTTCGGTGACAGAAGAAAAGGCCCAGTTTTGCCAGCAATTAAAATAAAGACTTGCGAGTCTTAAACAAATAATAATCAGAAGCTGTAGCATCTAGAAAGCTGCTTGTCTAAAAGGTAGGGGAAGATTTGTACCCTGAAGGGAACTCTAAACCAGACTGCCAATTGCCAGGGAAATGAATAAAAACAAATGAAGAGAGATTCATTGATATTCCCATCCACATTTATGTTACTTAATTTAACATGTGGCAGATGTCTGAAAAATATACTTAATTTGTATTTGGGATGGATTTACTAACCTAGGCCCCAGTGCCAAATTCCAAGCAAATCCATGTTTGTGGCCACAGATCCAGTGCTTCAGCCATACTTTGAGCTCAAGATGTTAGAAAACAAACATAAACGGTGAAAGAGAATGTCTATCATTATTAACTCTCTGGGGTGGATTGTCCATTCAGTCCACTGGGAAAAGCCCTGGGATACCAATGGCTTCAGGGCCTACTCCTCTACCAGGCCAACCCTATAAATGGCAGATGGGAGCTCTTGCAAACCACAGACTCCAGCCACGGGGTGTAGGGTTGCCAGCTTCAGATTGGGAAATTCCTGGAGATTGGGGGGTGGTGGAGCATGGAGAGGGTGGGGTTTAGGAAGGGGAGGGACCTCAGCAGGATATAATGCCATAGAGTCCACCCTCCAAAGCAGCCATTTTCTCCAGGGGAACTGATGTTTGTTGGCTGGAGATCAGTTGTAATTCTAGGAGCTCTCCAGCCACCACCTGGAGGCTGGCAACCCTAATGGGTTGTGTTGGGGAGAGGAGGGTAGGAGGCATGTGGCTGAAACCTATGCTGGGCTGGCTTGCTGGCTGGGCAGGTTTTTTCTTCCTCCTTTCCCTCATATTTTTAGGGTAGGTGGGGTCCCTTTTCAGGTCCCCCTCTCCCAGTTTGTCTCTGTTAATTACTAATATGGGGGGGGGTATTGTTCTACCTCTAGCAATGTTTGTAAGGTAAGCATTCTCCAGAGAAGGCCATTTTTGGCCCCCATCCAACATACACTTCAATTTTTCCCCTGGATCAGTTTTTTCTTTGAAAAACTCAGGTGGTATCTTTTTATCCCACTATAATACATTGGCCGCTTCAAGGGCTATTTGGTTAGGTAGAAGCGGTTAAGTGGTTGAACTTCGGGAACATTGTTTTCTAATAGGGTGTATATGAGAGACCGCCATGTCCTGAGGTTGAAGAGCTATTTCTTTGTGGAGCCTGAAAAAAAAGGTGCAGCCAGGGAGGGAGCTGATTCTTAAATGGTTTTAAATGAACAGGCCTCTTTTTTAAAATTAGTTTGGAAATGATTGCATATTCTTACTTCCAAGATCTCAGCCTCTCTGTCGGAGTTGTATCAGGAGATCCAGAAATATGAATGCAGGCACATATCAACCAGCCCTTGGGAGGGTTTTTAATATATACTTGATGTGGGATCACTTCTAGCCCCATATCCAAGATGGTTTGAAACTATCCTTTATTGGACAGCTTTACCCTCTTCCATCAGAGATGCTTTGCCTTGGATTCCTCCACTCAGAGGAAGGCTGAATTTTACGATTCTCTTCCAAATGTATGACTCGAGGGATCCTGCCATCTCCTCCCCTCCTCCTCCTCCTGACATTAACCTTAATCTGGCCTTATCTCTGATGGATTCAACAGCAGGGTGTCCATCTAGAATTTTATTCTCCAAGGAGTCATACATCACCCTTCCTTTTTGGGAGTCCAACAGATGCTTTGTTAATAGGAGACGATGCCGTTTTGCCTTTTGATGCTTCATTCATGCATTTGCTAGTGATTAGAGCATGAATTATTGCTGCAATTAGCTGGCAGATCTGGCAACTACTGGCAGCCAGCGCAGACGTAGCGGTTGTAGAGAATCCAAGATTGCCATCCGCTGGAAGACTAGACAGATCTCCACTCTGGCACATTCCTCCTCCTCCTCCTGTCTTTATTGCTCGCTCTCCCTTTCCAAATGCCCTTAGATGCCCGTTCTTTCCCCCTTGTTCTCCTATCAAGGAAAAATGATCACTCTATTTGTTCTGCCTAAAATTACTGTCACTGTGAAGGATGGAGGCAGTAACTGGGGCTTTGATCGCAAGCTGTTCCTTTTCTATCTCCTCACTGCCTTCCCCGACGCTCTTCCATTGATCCCGAGGTCTTGGACTCATCAAACAGTTGGAAAGAGTGACATTTCTAACACGGGCTCAGAGCTTCAAAGGATGTGCAGCTAACAATTAAAGAGTTTCTGGATAAACTCAAAGCTGGGTCTTCATGGTAGAGAAGGGCAAAACACAGGGAGCTGCAGTGCCCAGAATGGAACCAAAGAGAGACTTTTGACCTGCTGATAGAGGCAGTTCCGTTTCTCAAATGAGGGTTCAATGCGCTTGTGCTTAAATCCGTCTGTATTTTATTTTATTTATGTTTTTTACAGTCTACCCTTTCCACTGAGACTCAAGGCGGATGACACAGTGAAAGTCAGTACAATCGACAGGATGTGACCTCCAGGAAACAATAGCAATAGGATTTGGTTTGCAGAAATCTGAAACCAAGCAGAAAACAGCTGAAGCAAAGCCTAAGCATTACTACGACACATCAAACGGCTCAGAAATCACACCGTAAGATCATACTTATAGCAATAGACAGTACGTTCTGTACACATCAGTATAGTCCACAGTCCCTGTCCCTTTACCAAAACATCGTTCTCAAACATTTTGTTACAGATCAGTCTCATTAACTTTGTTAAAAATGCCCTCCTGAATAATTCAGTTTTATATACTTTGTGGAAAGCCAAGAGGGTAGGAGCCTTCCTGACCCCCTCAGGCAGGGCATTCCAAAAGGTGGGGAGCCACAACAGAGAATGCACACATATGTGTAGTTGTTGATTTTGTCCATTTGCAGGGTGGCACCTGCAGAGGCCATGAAGGGCTGTGTATGTGATAGCTAATACCTTGAATTGAGCTGGGTCATTGATGGGTAGCTCACGGAGTGACTGCAGAATGGAAGTGATATACGTGCTGTACATAGCTCCTGATAATCACCGAGCTGCAGTGTTCTGCATCAGCTGGAGTCTCCAAATTGACATTGAGGGGAGATCTATGTAGAGTGCATTACAGTAGTCTAGTCTTGATGTTACTGTGGCATGGATCCAGATGGCCAGATTGGCCATGCCAAGGCGGAGGGATAATGCAAATGCAGAAGTTACATTTACTGGTAGGAAGCATGTATGATTTCCCTTGTGCCTCTTTAGGCTTCCAAATTGTCTGGACCTGGTGGGCAATTCCCTGACCGCAGCCCTAATCTGCTGCCCTCAAGAAATTAGAGTGGAAGAAAAATGACTTCCCCATAGTCTTTACCATGGAGATATGGGGAAATTCCTAAAGCACCACTCAGCAGTGACATTTCATCCTCTCCAAACTCTGCCCTCTCCAGACACTCCCTCCCCCTCAATCTCCTGCTATTTGCCTAGGTAGCTAGGCAGTGTTGGGAACCGTATGCCTCCTGTTGCACAGGAACTTTATGGCCAACAGATACTGAATGCCTCTTTATTAGGGCATAATTCAAATACTGTAATTTCCACAGGGCAGAAGGATCACGTGAAGTTATTACAGAATTCTTGAAGCGGATGGAGGTGGCAAGCTAACAATACACCAAATGCATTGAGGTAACCTTTCTAACTGAGCAAATATATCACATGAAAATATGGTGACTGTATCATGGGTCCTTTTCTCACTGGGACTTTAAAGCGTTTCAGTACCTTTTCTGCTTCCTATGTTTGTGGGACATTCACACTTGCAAGGTAGTTGTGGGATGTTTGTCCACAGCATCCCCGATTCGTCCCCACCCCACCCCCGCGGACATACCATGAGTTTATTTTGAAGCCGCTGCCGAGTCGTAGCTGGTGTGATTAATGTCAGTGCGAACTCTATACTCCCCTTCTGCTTCTCTTCTCCCACATCTCCTTTTCCCTGGGAGCTGATTGGCCTGTGCGGAATTAACCACTCCCACCCTCCTCAGCTCTCTGAACTCCTTGTCTGCCATTTTTTTTAGTAAAGCGAGTTAAGGATCATAAGTCTGCATCTCTGTTGGCTTCCTTCCTGCTGGGTATGCGCACACTCTCTTATTTTTTTTTCCAAAGCCAGGAATGATTCCTAAGCTTGCTTCTAATTCCCTGCTGGCTTTAAAAGCCAGGAAAGGGTTCAATGCCTGTTTTCCCCTTCTTCTGTCTCGGGTATGCACACTCTATTTTTAAAGTCAGGAATGATTTGTAACTTTGCAAGGTTACTGCTTATTCTCTCGTGGCTTTCAAAGCCAGGAAAGGGTTAAATGGCTGCCTCGTGGCACAGAGTGGTAAGCTGCAGTACTGCAGTCCAAGCTCTGCTCACAACTTGAGTTCAATCCCGGCGGAAGCTGGGTTCAGGTAGCTGGCTCAAGGTTGACTCAGCCTTCCATCCTTCTGAGGTCGGTAAAATGAGTACCCAGTAAAGCGTAGATGACTGGGGAAGGCAATGGCAAACCACCCCGTAAAAAGTCTGCCAAGGAAAGTTGTGATGTGATGTCCCCCCATGGGTCAGTAATGACTCGGTGCTTATCTTTACCTCCCCTTCCTCCCTCAGTGATATGAGCACACTCTTTCCCCCCCCAAAGCAAAACCTACCAATAAGTGAGGTAATTTGAGACTCTCTGAGCATGTGCAAAAAATCCTTCTCTCACTATCGAGCTCTGAAAGGTCTGTGGACCATAAAATAGACTTTGTTGTTTCACTGCATAGTAAGTACAGCCCCAACCACCCTGAGTGGTAATTAAGAAGCAGGATTTCTAGTTTAGAGTGCTTTGGTTTGCATCCACCCATCTTTTCCACTGGTGGATGTTGCTGAAGAGGACAGCTTTGCATGCTGTTCTCTTCACCAGCTAGGCTATGCTGGGTGTCAGGGGGCCTACATTGACAAAAACCACGTGAGACAGGGGATGTAGTAAGAAGTGGGAACTGGACAAATCTGAACGAGACAGCGTACTGTTCCACTGGTTCCAGGCAAATTTGAGACTCGCCACTTTTTAAAAGAAATTAGCCATTTCTTCTGCCTTATTCCAGGTAAGCTGAATGCCTGCAGCATGTTTGGTAAGGGAAGCCAACCTGGACTATGCAATTAGCAATTAGCATAATTAGCAACAGGTTGCAGCGGTAGCAGCAGCAGGAAACAGGAAGTTGATAATAGAACTGGTCCTCAGCACCTGGGAGAGCTCCCAGGATCAGCAAGAGTAGCTCCACCAAAATCTAAAGCTCTAGTGAGTCCTTATATCTCCAAGCAAGATTTGTTGACTGCTGGAGCCGTGCCCCTCAGTAAAGCTGCAGCGGTTTTAAAAGGCCTGCAATCTGGTTTGTGGAAGGAAAAATTGGAGCCTCAGATAAAAGAAATATCATTTTCTTTGGAAACAACCAAGTCTGAATTGAAGACCTGAAACCTACATTGATTTCCCTAAAGGGCCCTTTTCCCCATTGGTGAAAAGCTGTGCAAGTAAAAAGAACATTACTGTTATCTCTATATTTTACAGCCTTGTAAATCTGCAAAGTGTAACCACCTTTTGTTTTCCTAGACTCCTTTGTTCAATTTACCCTCTCTTTATCTTTTGCCAGGTTCAAAAGGTGTCGGGTTGTTATCCTCTCTTTATGAAAATCAAATCTCTTTATCAGCATAATCTCCCCCTGCCCCTCTCCCATACCATAAAAATGTACACTAAGAAGGATGCTTTGTTGCTCTTTCCCAGAGGCTCCAGCACAGCCTGTGAATGTGTGACACATAAGAATCATAGGCGGGCTTATGTGTTATAAACTTACTTTGGCCCCATGCCAAATAAACTTGTCTGACTTGTCACTGGAATTAGGTCTTTATTCCCACATTCAATAACTCACTATAGTAAAGAGACAGCACCTCTCCACTCCTTACAGTTCAGTTCTGTTGCACCACTGAATGGTCTCAAACGATGACTTCTCTCTTGGGATTCTTTAGGGGGGCAAACAGCCACATGCAACTGGATTCAGGTGTGGCTCGTATATTCAGACTGCCGATCGGAAGAGTTCCATTTTTAAAACTGCACAGAAAAATGGGAGCACTTCAGAGGAAGAGAGAGCCTATTGCCCGTTTCTCTGCCTGCTATCCTAGGTTTCCAATTACAAGGCATCCTTAAAGTAGGGCAGCTCTGAAAAATGTATGCCTTTACCTGCAGTCTGAAGTGGTAAAATTGACCACCAATTTCTACTGCAACGTGTAGATGCCTCTGAGCTGAAACTGGAGTCTGGGAATTTCTCCTCCTCGCTGCTGAGTTCTCCAAAGGTCTGACAGATGCTCAGGATCACCTATCATATCCAATACCTCCCTGCAGCTGAAGCTGATGTTGTTGTGGGTGATTCTGTTATTCGAACCCAGGGTGGGAAACTGGGAATGGGAGGTGTTTGTTCCTGTTGTAATCTCTTCCGAGCCTGGGAGCTTGCTTGACCTTGAGCAGTCCATGAATCACACAGCCAGTTTCCCTGTCTGTAGAGTTAGAGGACTGTTAGGAGAAAGGGGGCGGGGAATTCAGAGTAGCCTTGGGGAATCTATATCTGCTTGATACTTGTCTGTAGCTGCCAGTCCTAGCAAGGGTAGCGTAAGTGTATGATACTGGCATCTTATCAATAAAGAACATTTACTCATGAAGTGAAGTCTCTTGAGAGTCGCCTGGCATCCTTACAAGGTCTCACTCAGTATCAATGTCCAGTGGGTTTGGTGTGGCCCCTAGACAGATTATCATGGTTTAAGGTCATTATCAAAGGAGCCACTTTTGAGAGGGTGTGTGTGTGTAACAGAAAGGCTCATAATGGGAAAAAAAAGGGAGAGGGAGGGGGAGATTGACAGCATGGTCTACATCTGAAACTTTTTCTTTTAGTGGTAGTGAGGAATTCTCAAGCCAAGACTCCAAGGTCGTTTTCACATGTCTTTGCCCTCACGCAAAATCACACAAAACTCATGAAACAAGGGTGTTTTCATGGCGTGATTTCTGATGATATCGCACAACAAAACGAAATCATGATACGGTGACATCAGAAATCGCACCATGAAGATGCCCTCGTTCTGTGAGTTTTGTACAATTTTGTGCAAGGGTAAAGATGTGAAAAAGACCCAAGTCTGAGTTTGTTTGCAAAAAAACTAATCGTGTGTATGTATATTTGTGTAGCTCCATTGCTTTTATCATTTTTTGTTATAGGTGTTGTTTAACATGGGGTGGGGAGGGGTGGGGTTGTTAAGTCTGTGAAACTATTATTATTGTCTTAAAAGTAATTGACAAGCCTTAAGATTTAGCTCATTAGCATATCTCTGCAAAGCTACATTTCTGTTCTGTTGGTCTAACTGAAGTTCTATTGATAGAATGACATTTCCATTAGTGGGAACAGGAGGGTAATTGATGCAGATTTCACTGTCCAACAGCAGACTCATACTTTGTCCTCCCCCCTTACTGTTTTGGCACATCCACTAACTTGCACGATATTATGTGGCAAAGAAGGCTTGCAAGAAGTGGGGCAAGTTACACGCTTTGAGTGCATTGCTGCTTGTGCTGTCTGGAATCCAAGCCCCAAATTTAAAAGCAAAAAATGGGAAGCACTTGATGCAAAATTCTCCAGCATTTTCATTTTTGCTCTGGCAACCAGCTAAGGAGTTTGGCAAAAGACACACACACAAAACAAGGAAATGAAGATCATGGTGCCAATGCAAAGCCTTTTCCATGATGTTGGGAAGCTAAAGATGCTGTTATTTAAATTGCCATGAAACATAGTTGGCCTTGCAGAGACAAATTAAGGATACAGTCTCTGTCTAATAATAAACTGTTACCAAAAGGAAGCGGAGGACATCCCTTTGGTATATCTTGGAGATGAGGTGAGCCCAAGAGGAGTTAATTTAACCCTGTCACGGGGAGACTGCCACTCTAATTAGGGCTTGTAAGGGGATTTTGTAGTAGCATTGTGAAGCTGCAGCAACTGAACATAATTATGAGGTCTGGATTTCAGCAGTGTGTCAAGTGAGGCTCCCAGGGCCCATGTCTCAGCTCCAGGCTATAATTTGAGGATGTGGCATGGAAGGGGAATGCTGGCATGCCACCCTTGAAAACAGAAACTTCCAACCCCCAGGACTAAGCACGCAGACTCAGAAGAGTGGTGGAACTGAAATCCAGGGGAGATGTTGACCATGGAAGAAAGGGTTGGATGTTTTCTTTCCAAGCCAAATGAGAGAAGTTTACTTGCTGGCTGCACTTGCTTGTTGTGAGTTGCCTTGAGCAGAAAAGAGACAAATGAGCAAACACATCTATTGTCTATCCTCAATATTCTGTGTGTTTGACTTCAATTCTGTCATGCTTGTTACCCCATGAGAAAGATGGAACAGGATTGGTTTGGGTTTCAATAACTCACCTTGAATTATGTAAAGCTGCAATCTGGGACATAGTAGAAAGGGGCAAATCCCACCCATCCCTTTTTGTTTCCAGATAAAAGAGGCTATGGGATATTTGATGTCCCTGGATGGTTTTGCTGGGCAGAATAGAGTTTTGGTCCCAGTTGATCTCTCTTGTACATTTTTAGTATCTTGAAAAAGGGGAGCTGTTCTGAAACTCCTTGGAACTTGAAGTTGTTTAAAAATGCTATTCCCATTGGGAAGGGATATTTTTAAAAAAATGAAAGAAAGCCCAGACGTTAATGACAGCTTGATTGGTATACTCTGATTTCTTAAAGCATTGAGAGATGATGAAAAAGGAAAAAAGAAGAGGGACACTTCAAAGAGATATCCGGAGGAGTGGAAGGGAAGAGCAGGAAACTCAGCATCAGCAGAGAAAGCACCATAAACAATATTTCCCCCTTTTCAAGGTATACAGAGGATCTTTTTTTTAAATATTCTTGTAAGTGGACAAAGGAACTCCTCCTAAATGAAAATGATAGTTGTCTTGGCAGATGGTGATAAATGGGTGTAGAGAATGTATTCCTTCCAACCAATACACTGGGGATGGCCAGTTAGCATCCAGAGAATTGTATCCAGGGCTTTTTTTCAACTGGAACACTGTGGAACGGAGTTCTGGAACCTCTTGAAAATGGTCACATGGCTGGTGGCCCCACCCCCTGATCTCCAGACAGAGGGGATTGCTCTTCGCGCCGCTGGCAACCCACTGAGTCCCACCACCTCTTTTCCCAGAAAAAAGCCCCAGTTGTATCCTTTTCCCAAAGCACTTTAATCTGCTTCCTGCAGCAAACCCTATACGTTTCAGTAAGGAATGAGGGGATGGGGGGACCAAGTAGAGACCGAGATTGTCCATACTGTCATGTGACACAGGACTCCATTTTGTTTTTTGCTGCTGTCCCACTGGAACTGGGAAGATATAGGTAATTGTTCATCTTCATATGTTAATCTATGCAGAAACACACACTCCATAAGACTGCATGTTCCTACTACTAGAAGGGGCCAGCTTTGTTGTAGAAAGTAGCCATTCATGGGGCGGCGCTAATTTCTGAGGCAGAGCACATGAGGTGTCTGAAGAACGGAGTGCCCCCTTAAGGCCATTCATGAAATCAGCCTTCCTCTCATGTGCTGTATTGTCTAACCAAGGCCAGCACTATCAGGGGCACCCAAAGAACAGGCATTGGTCACAACCAATTCCTCCCAGGCCAGTTCACACACTATCATTTTTAGGTGTGCCCTCAAGCTCCTTTGAAACTGTACATTTAAAAACACAACACATGAATACAATGAGCATATTTGGAAATGTGTATATCACATATAATGTGCATCAATGCATACTCATCACAAAACAGCAAAACATCTGAGACCTCCTCCCTACAATACAGCCCTCCTATCTGAGTAAAAAGCCTTTTTGAATAATTCAGTTTTGCATCATATGCAGAAAGCACAATAATAGTATAGAAACTATTGCTACTGTCTACTAATTCCTTTGAACTCTCAGCTTTTGCTTTATTTTTTTTAAAAAAACCCTAAGTATATAGTCTTTTTAATTGTGGAGATATAAGGGGGAAGGTCCAGATTAGACTTGGGCACAAACCCCAAAAAATTAACATGGTTCAGTGCCGCTGACGAACCTGAACATACAAACTGTAACGAATATTTCCCGTTACCGAACTGGTTCGTGGTTCATGGGCGTCAGAACAGCCCCCATTGCACTTAGAGAGGCCATATTCACAGGGAGTGTTTAGCAGGCTCTCCTCCAGCCAGCACCCAAGTTTGGTCAAGATTGCAATAGGGATCTTGGAGTTATACCCTCTCCAATTCGAGGCCCCCAGGAAACTCCCACTGGATACAATTAGAGCCACCAGTTGACGTTGGCCCAGTGTACAAGGGGTTGGCCGTCAGAACTGCCTATCAGGGTTTGCAAGGATGAGATTGGAGTGCCCATGGCTACAGAACACCCCCTTCCCCCTCCCTCCCCCCTAGGTGCCTTCTCCCATGTAACCAATTGTAACCAATTTGCAGCTCCATGGTTGGAAGGAAGACCTGCCAATCAAGGTAAGCTGGGCTTCGATTCGAGTATCCAGGGTGACAGAAGGAGTGCAGACAGAGTTCAGGCATTCCCGCAGCTCTGTTTCCAAAGGAATTGATTGATGGTGCCTGACTGTCTGGCTTCACGAACCGCGGGTGAACACAAGGAACTGGGCTTCCAACGAACGCTGGTTCATTGGCCATGGACCCTCATGAACCACTGGATTGCAAACAGATGATCAGGCGGTTCGTGGGTTTTTTTTGGTTCGTAATGCGGTTCGTGCCCATGTCTAGTCCAGATTGCCTGGAAAGGAATGGGGAGGAGAAGCTGCCAGACGGCAGGAGTAGGAATTCTCTGCTCAACTGATGATGTGGCTGCTCTGCTGCATTTGCAGCAGGGAAGACAGCAACATGGAGAATTGTCAACCATGTGGATGCAGCCCTAGCCAGCTCCTCTGCCAGGGCAGAGGAATGAAACTCATGGGACTTAGTCTACTTTAAGGTTGGCTCCCCAGCTCAGTAAGATGGAAAAGGGGAACAACAACTAAGTTCCTGTGCCAGGTATATCCCCTGTCCCTTGGAAATGTTCTATTGGAGTGAGTGCCCAGGAGGACCATCATGGCTTTCTTGCACTGCACATGCTAGACCACATCCCACCTTGCCAAAGATCCACCTTCAGCTGCTAAGGCACCACAATTGGCCTGTCTATCTTCCACATCTCCTACATAATATATTTATTTTTGGGGATGAGCTTCCTGATGCCTACAGACTTCACAGACTGCAGTCACTGCTTAGCAAGCCCAAACAAATGCTTTGCTGTCCAACTGATCATCCTTTTCATCGGACCACTGTGATTTTCTTGTGGACTTTCCCCGGTGTCCCTCTCCTGAAATACCAGATGCAGATTCCTACTCCAGCCACCTGGCAGCTTCCCTTCCCCATTTCTTTCCAGGCAATCTGGACCTTCCCCCTTATATCTCCACAATTAAAAAGACTGTGTACTTAGGGTTTTTTTTTTAAATAAAGCAAATACTCTGATGCAGATAGCCAACCAAAATCCCTGGGTTCAGGAAACAAATCTGGAGCAAACAAGTGGTCGAGAAGACTACAGATGCCGCTGTGAATTGCAAATGGCCAAACTGAACTATCAAAAAGAGGAAACTGAACTATGTGTCACTCCTCCCAGCCCGCACTGCTCTGCCCCCCCAGGTCCCTAGAATCCCTTCTGCGTTGAAAGTTGTGGTTCATATTTCAGTTGCTGACAGACCCTTAACTACAACAAAACCTGGCAGGCAGTGGAATAATGGGAAATCAGCGACAGAGGCAAGACCACTGAAGGAATAAATTAACTCCTGGTACTTCACGTCAGGCCACGATCCCTTCTTGACAAGGCAGGGGGAATGAGGGAAGGGGGAATTGAACTGATGCCGGGCACTAAGTGAGTAATGGCTGGCACTTCATAACAGGCTTCTAGGAAGTCCAGAGAGATGTGTAGACATATATATTTGAAGTTTTGCTGTGGCACCACACAGAACTAACATTGCCAGTGTTTTCCGGGGAAGCCACAACAAAGAAACCTCTTTCGAATGAGCTTAAATTTATAATGTAGCTGCACCTAGTTCTCCAGTACCATTTTCAGCTCAAGGTGCTAAATTTCCTCTCAACCACTTTGTTTTATATTTGCCGATGTATTATTTTCGAAGCTGCGTTATGTATGCATAAATGCTTGCTGCCAGGTAAAATCAGGCCCCCTGCTGATAGACATTGTATAGTCTCTCCTAGGCTGATACTCAACTTACTCTAATCTGGGATATTTGCTTTTATTATGGGTTTGCTGTGAACATCACCCCCTATTGCTTATTGCACAGCTGCGGCAGAGTCCCCCTGTTTTCAAGTCGAGAAAGACAGATATCAACCAGTGGAATGAATGACCTTACTCCAATCATTTCCCAACAGGAAGCTGAAGTGTCTCAAAGGAAAAAATGATTTAAATAAGGAAAGTAGACACCCACAGCGACAGAGGAGTCTGACTAGTGCCTCTCTGCACGGTTCACTGCTCTGGCCTGACCGTTTCTTTTCTGCATCTGAAGGAAGGTGGGGAGGTATTGTCTGTCATAGTCTGTGCTGTAAGCCCCTGCTTTACCCTTTCTCTGTGTCTTTGACCTCTTCCCTCCCCTTCTCGAGTGGAATACATTGCATGGTGTGTGCGGGTGATTGGCCCATTTGGTTCTTATCTTGGGCATTCTAGTGTTGGGTATTATCACTGTTATTATTTTGACAGCTTGAGTGTGCCCGTTCTCCAGCCCAGCCACTTGTATTCTTATTCCCCTCAATAAACTTTGTTTTTGACCGCAATCCATCTGGATTTGCAGTACTCATTTGAAAGCTGCAGAGGAGCTTTCTCATAGCCCGTTTTGTCCGTTTCTGTTCAGAGTGCTGCATTCCTTAATTCTAAGGTAGAACTTGAGCCAGCATGGGAAGAAGTGCTTTCCATGGTCATAGATCCAGAGGAGTTAGCTGTGTTAGTCTGTAGTCGCAAAATAGTAAAGAGTCCAGTAGCACCTTTAAGACTAACCAACTTTATTGTAGAATAAACTTTCGAGAACCACATGCATATGATGAAGAGAACGGTGGTTCTTGAAAGCTTATGCTACAATAAAGTTGGTTAGTCTTAAAGGTGCTACTGGACTACTATCATGGAAAGAAGGCTTTACACTATCCTAGTGTGAAGTTGGACTTGGATCACCAACTGGGCCATGTTTACACTGACACATATATAAATGCATGTGCCCCCCACATGGCAACAGAGTGTATCTGTATGATTCTACTTCCTCTCTGAGGGAAGGCAGCATGGTATAGCCTGATTTTATAAAATCTCAGAAACTAAGCAGAGTCAGTGCTTGGGCCACCAAGGAAGATTCTGCAGAGGAAGGCAATTGCAAACCACTCTTCCTTTCCTTTGCCTTGAAAGCTCTTGCTGGGGTCACCATAAGCCTGTTGAGAGTGAGGGCCAAGCTACAAGTGACGAATGACACTTGAACAGCAAGTGTATTTCTCCCTGTTCACTTGCCCTCCACTCAATCCACTTGCTGTTCAAGTGTCATTCGTCATGTGTAGCTTGGCCCTGAGACTCAATGTCACATACATACATACATATATTTTCTCTCTGCATTGAATACAATGGGGCCATACAGTCCCTCTCCTGATATGGAGGCACAGCAGAATTGCTTGTCCTTGTCTTTGTACAACATCAGTCTTTGCTCTGGGTTTGCTTCCTTCTCATGAGGAAACATGCCAGATTGGTGACTCTTGGGAAGAGGCATTCTGTTGAGAGCAGATAATTACTTCTATGCACACTGAAAAATAGCTCTTTTTACATAGAAGAGTGCCATTTGCCTCCAATGTTAATTCAGAAAAAAAGTTCATTTTGGAATTTTTGATGCAGAAAAGGGGGCCAGGATCTCAGAAATGTGAGAGCGGCTACTTTAGATGTTTTGGGCTGAAAGCAAGGCAGATACTCTGCGTGGCTCTCTTATTCCAAGTGCTTAATTTCTTCCCTCCAGATGATTTATTTCCTTTGTAGGTAACTGGAAGTGGGGGTGTGTAATTTTGTCGGCTTGTATCAGACTTTGATAAAGTGGATTACTCAGAAGCCTCATCAAATACTCCTTTAAGTTTAATGACTTGTCCGTTACAGAGATCTTTTTAAAGACAGCAATCTTCTACCTTACATGGAAGATAAAGTCTAATTGTTGATTTCAGATGATGAGAATCTCTCGCTAAGATTACTCAGGTTTTACGGTCTCTCTCTTCCAGATCCATTTGGGAGCAAGCCAATGCAGCAAAATCCTGCAGGCAATGAAGAGGGTCTTGAACAGCCAGACTCCATCATCATATTTCCATTGTCATTGTGGCTGGTTGCCAAAAGAGGGAATCTCTGCTGCCTTCTGCATTTCTGTACTGCTCTTCAGCATCACTGGCCAGAAGGAGGTACTGCTGCTCTATCAGATACAGCTCAGGGTGGCTCAAAGAGCCAACTGGAATTTCATCTTCTTCTGCACATAACCAGAATCTGGACTGGTACTTCAGTCTGAGCAACATATAAAGAGAGTAAGGACTTGGTTGCTGCCTGGATATATTTTCCTGCCCCATTCTGTATTGCCTTGCCCGATGAGCTGTCTGTTTGATCATGGACCACTACCTGCCTTTTGGGTGATGCTTTGACTGTATCCAGGAGAGGTTAGTCTGAGCCTGTAATGGATACCCCCCACCTCTTCTGCTGAGCCTTGCAGAAAGGCTAAAGTTTAGCAGCAGTCATTGAAACTCTTCCTAAGTTCCAAGCAGTTTCCATAGGGGCATCTTCTCCATTCAAACTGCCTTTATCCAGCCCTGGTCCTTGGTTTGTCATCTAAGTCAGCTGACATTAAGATCGGGTCTGCATAGGCTATTCAAGACCAAACAATGCTTTAGCTGAGTCACATGAGGATCCTGTCCAGCAGCTGTCCACATGGCTGCCCCTGAGCTATCTTTTCCTGGGAAATGTGAAGCAGCATGATATTGGTGCCCAGTAGATCCCTACTACTTGCTTTCTCACAGTGCTGGGAAAAATGGTATGGCCTTTGCCGACATACATCTCTTTCCTCCATTTTGGTTTTGCTCATTCTTTTTTTGTTTCCCCTCTCAGAACAATGCAGGGGCCAAAGGGCAAAAACATTCCATCAGCGAAATCAGTGGCTGTGCAAAACAAAACAACAAGAAATGAGACTCTGGTTTATTTTCCTGCAGGCTCAGTGGATGCTCATCAAAGGCTCTTTGTCAGCTCTGGAGTGTTTGGGATTGCCCTCTTGAAGAATCAGTTGCCAGCTGGCTGGTCAAACATGCCTCAGTGGTGGCAGAATCCTGATGCTAATTGGGGTGTCAAATCAGGGATTCCCATGTTGATGGGCCAGGTTCTCTGTCTCTGTCTCCGTCTCCGTCTCCGTCTCCCGTCTCCGTCTCCGTCTCCATCTCCGTCTCCGTCTGTCTGTCTATCTCTCCTCTTTTTTTCTGTGGTCCAGCATCTGAAAGCCCTTTATCTAATTCTTCTATTCTGGGCTAGAGTGCCTGTCACCAGCAGTCGCATCCCGATCCCTGTTCAATAGGATCTTTTGTTCTTCTACACAAGACCCAGCAAATTCTGTTTAATGCTTTTAGCATAAAAATGTAAAGAAAGAAATCAAGCATTCACCTTCCCCTCACACACTCTGGTTTTGCAGATATCACGAGCAATGGATACCAGTGTGGTGTAGTGGTTAGACTGCTGGACTAGGATCTGGAAGACTCAGGTTCAAATTCCACTCTGTTATGGAAATTCACTGGGTAAGTTTGGGCTGGTCACATGCTCTGAGCCTAACCTAGCTCTCAGGGTTGTTGTGAGGATAAAATGGAGAAGTGGGGAATGATGTAAGTGGCTCTGGGACCCCTTTGAGGAGAAAGGTGAAAGGAGGTATAAATTAAGTGATTAAATAAGTAGGTGAGTAAGTAAGTAAATAGGTGGTAGGAATGCTTCTGAAAATCTCATCTGAATTTCTCTTTTGATATTAGATTTTCTATTCTTTCTCTTCAAGTGGAAACATGGATGTGATTAGCAGGGCTCATTTTGATGGGGAACGTGCAGGAACGCAGTTCCAGCAGTTCCCCAAAGAGGTCACATGACAGGTGGCCCCACTCACCTGACTCTCAGCCATTTTGGGCTTGTTTTGGCCTGGATTGGGGCCAAAATGGCCCGGATAGGGCCTCTGACGGGTGGTGGATCACTCTCCCACTCACCAGTGGCCCAATCCTGACCATTTTGGGCCTCTTTGTGGCCATTTTCAGCCCCTTTTTGCCATTTTGGGCCCATTTTCGGCCCTGAATGGCCAGGATTGGGTCCAAAACAGCCAGGATAGGTGATGCCAGGGGGTGTGGCATATGCAAATCAGTTATGCTAATGACACACTTCCGAAGATGGCAAGGGGCATGGCATATGCTAATGAGTTATGCTAATGAGTCATGCTAATGAGTTCCTCCAGCTCTTTTTCTGCGAAATGACCCCTGGTGATTGGTATGCATAAACTGTATCAGGTTTTTTCTGTGGGTGTGGTGTTTCAAAAATGCAAGGGAGCAGATATGCACCTCAGTGAAACACCACAAAAAAAGAATCTCATATGATTTACATTAAGGTTTCTCTTTTGTGGTGTCGTATTAATTGGCATGTTAGTAACAGGTAAGATGAAGGTACCACTGGTGGGTGCTAGTGATGTTTATGTAACTTGGAAACTGCCTGACTTTTGTGGGGTTGTACTTCCCTTGAAGAAGCAGGTTTGCAGCTTGGCGGCCCTGTTAGTTCCAGGTCTACAGTTGGATGCTTGGATCTTATTGGAAGTATGTAGCACCTTTAAGCAACCTTGGCTGATGTGCTCATTGTGGCTAGAGGTTTGGGCTAGGATCTGGGAGAGCCAGGTTCAAATCTCCATTCTGTCATGAAAGCTTGCTGGGTGACCTTGGGTGAGTCACGTTCTTTTAGCATAGCCTATGTTCCAGAGATGATGTAAGGATAAAATGGGGAGTAAAGAACTATGTATGCTGCACTGAGCTCCTTGGGGAACTGGTGGGATAAAAATTTGATAGATAAATAAATGACACAGCAGGGGAGAAGATGAGAATGATCAGAAAGGGCTGAATGTGGTGGAGACTGTGTATGATCCAGTTTTGGAGTAATTTAAAAATTCTCATGAAGTTAAAATGGTGCTAAGGATGAGAATTCAGTCCAGAGAAATGTCACAATAAATGAATGGAACAAGGGAAATCTGCTCATCCGTATAAGATGTCTCCAGTTTAAAAACGGGGCATGAAGGATGGCAGGAAAACAACAATATCCAGTACTGCGGGAAATGCTTCAATTGTGCCATATACTCAAAAATAAACTAAATTATTTAGCTAGAACAGTAACACAAATCAGGAGCCAAAAGATAAATCAAAGGGAAAAGGAAGAGAAAAATGTGTACAGATCATTCTGTTGACAACTAATATATCCCCCAAAGAACTCTGAATATTTTATCTCATGCTCCCCTTGCACTTCATTGGTAAGAAGTTCCAGGGCAGTTTTGCAGCATCAGTTTCCTTTGCTGATTCACAATATACTGGTTGAGCAGGCAGCAAGCAAGCAGGCAAACAGATAGGGAGTACCAGCTGCTGGGTAAATTAGGCTGTATCCACATGGATGTTTTGCTCCGCCTTGGCTTCCTTACAGCTGTGCTATTTTTGGGAGCATCACATGACATCATCCTCTGTTTGTCCTGTTTCTGTGCGTTCCCCTGTTTTACATAGGTATTTTGCAAATGTGCATTCGTATGATCTTTTTAGAAAGATTGCAGTCAAAGCACCTTTGGATATTGTGGGCATTGGAAGCTGAGCATTTTTGTAGGTTATGCCCATATTGACATCACTTTCCTTGCCTCATTGCCCATGGCTGCCATTTCCCACAACACACCAGAGGATGTGGACTTAAAAAAACCAGCAATTGCCAGATTTCTATAGCACTATAACATTATAGCTGTCTATTTCCATGATCTACTAATTTCCAGCTTTTTTTTTAAAGGAAGCTTCTAGCCATTTTTGGTGCAGAGTTATAAGAGAAAAAGTGCAGCATGTACTGAATGAAAAGGATTTACGAGAAGGCCAGCACAAGAGGATGCCACTCCACATTGAGGTGAGAAGCTGCCCTGATTGATTATTGGAGTATGGATTTGAGCAACAAAAAGAGCACAGAGGTATGAAAGAATAGCCCATGAGAAATGTCACAACTATTTCCTTCTCTTGAAATTTCTTGAATGTTTTGCCTATGTAGGAATTTTGAAAATGTGCTTCTAAATCTCACAGGTTTTGGGAAACTCCATGCGACTTAGCAACACTTTACACACATCATTTAGGAAAATGTGGCCAACGTAGATGGGTGGCATATGATTCTGTGACCTGTACCTATGTGAAACATAGTCTACTAAAGCTATACTTCATTAAAATTCAACTAGGGATGGCTTTACCATGTTCAAGACTTAGTTGTAAGAGCTGATTGTTAAGCTCTGACCTCAAAAGGGGGGGAAACCATTGAGGTGTAACTAAAGGTCTTCAATCCAGGTTCAATCAATATTCCATTAAAATAAAACTTGATAGATTCTGAGATAACAATAACTCTTCCTGAAGAGATATTTGAAAATATTTCTTCTTTTGCCATGCTTCTATTTGCTCTGAATCACACACATATATATTTAAAAAAAATTTAAATGGAATATCAGTTGTGAGAAAGATCTGGATATTTATGAGACTTGATGGTTGGCATGGATTTTTAGATTGATCATTTTTTGTGAGAGATTTTCAAATGATACTGCGGACAAATGATGCAACGGCAAGCAATTCCTCATGCAAAGCTCAGATGGGATTCCCGTTCTATTGCAATGTTGACCACACCTTGTTTTCATGTGGTTCATTCCCCCCTGCAAGAGTTGGTTTCAAAAAGTTTGTAATTTAAAAAACTTGAATCAGATTCTGTGCTATTGGAAAGAAAGCCGGTCAGATAAGGAAATCAGTCTGACGGTCGGTTCTCTTTGATTTCAACGGCAAACATGTTTCTGAGGTATAACATTCTCCTATACCAAACAATTGGGATGAAAGTCAGAGGATGCATCCCTCAATTCAAGCGAGCCTTGCTCTCAGATTCCAGGCTCAAAGGGAAAGTGTCCCCTTTAGACAGCTAATTAAATGCCCGATAGCAGAGCATGTGTAGGCAGTAGGCAAGAACCCTGTCAAATTATCTATCTGTTACACCCTTCATCCAGTGTGCTTTCAGCATGTGTCCCTCCCTTCTTAATTTTATCATCACAACAACCTGCATTGATGCTTGTGCTGAGAGAAAGTGTGTGAGCAAGATTCCCCTTCCTTCTCAGGATCCTCAAGTGTTGCATGGGATTTTGACAAGCATGGAGTGCACAGGAAAAGGGTGCTAGGCCTGGCTTCTCCTGTGTAGCATTTTCTTCCCAGTCCAGATAACTTTATGCATGGTCAGAGGAAGCACCGGAAGAAGAACTCCCCTGATCTACTCCTCCCTGCTTTGCTTAAACATAGACTTTTGCTTCTGGTTCCTTTAACTGTGTGTGTGCGTGAGTGAGTGAGTGAGTGAGAGAGAGAGAGAGAGAGAGAGAGAGAGAGAGGAGGGGATTGCCTTTCCTACCCAGAATACTGTCATTGGGGAGCAGGTTTGTATTTGGGACTGGGCTAGTTCCTTGACATGGAATGCTGGGAGCCCAGAGATTCTGAATCAGCAGTTCTCCCATCGAGAAATCCTCTTG
Source organism: Eublepharis macularius (assembly GCF_028583425.1). Classification (NCBI taxonomy): domain Eukaryota; kingdom Metazoa; phylum Chordata; class Lepidosauria; order Squamata; family Eublepharidae; genus Eublepharis; species Eublepharis macularius. The sequence goes on along the minus strand of NC_072804.1, from coordinate 36,582,792 downwards.
TCCTTCAGTTTGCCCACAGCCTGAAGAAAAAATGCCCTGCCTCTTTACTAGAGGCTTAATTAGGGGTTGCCAGTCCCCCACCCCCAGTGGGGTATCCCCCGCTCCCACTCTCCACCACCTCTCTGATTCAGCCCCCTGAGGAGCGCCTGAGGCCTGTGCGATGATGTCACTTCCCGGAAGTGGTGTCATCGTGCAGGCCAGGAGCGCATGAGTGCTGCATGTGTGCGTGAGAAACAAAAAGGTAAGGTATGAAATAGTAAATCAAATAATAAATAAAACCTCCTGCCCTGGGGGAGGGGGGACCTGGCAACCCTAGACTTAATGTGTGGAAACTGCCAGTTGAAGCTTTTCATGGAGCCTGGTAAACAACATGCCATTAGGCCTCTATTAAAGGGGCAGCATCTTTTTTCTCCAGGCTGCTGGCAGCCCTCTAAGTCATTCTTCATAAACTCCAGTCTGGTTTGGTGTGTATGTATTTTCTGTTTCTGGTAGACAAAAGCTGAATTTCTGCATTTGTCCCCCATAGTCTATCTCCAGTGCCTGTGGAGTGCCAGGGGTATCTGCATTTTTATTTCCCTTTCTGCCACCGGGCCTGTTTGTCCCATAGCATGAGGCAAGCTTTGCTTCCTGTCCCTAACAGGACCTGCGGGCTGGCTGGTGAGGTCTATCTATTTTGAATTAGCTTCTGTGTCTCTACCCCCTACCTTGCCTGTCTGCCAGAGGATGCAAGCAAGATCTGTCTCCCTTCCTGCCTAGCGCATATATAACTCCAGATAATGAACTAATGAACCTTATGCTATGCTAGACCACAGGTCTACCTTGGTCAACATTGTCTGCTTTGACTGCTATAGCAGTTCTTTAGAATTTCAGGTGGAGATATTTCCCATTACCTCCTCCCTGATCACTTGAACTGAAGCTGCTGGTCAATGGACCTGGGACTTTCTGCATGCCAAGTTGATGCTCTACCACTGAGCCACAGCCCCACCCCACTAATAATGGAGTTCTTCAGGCAACCAGGACCTGTGGTTGTATAGAATCAAAAATCCCTCCCAGAGCCAGGAAGATAGTGCCATGGTTGGCAGAAAGTGAGCACACAAAAAAATAGCCAGCTGGGAGAGTTCTATTTGGCAGGAATACTTCCAATTGGATGGTGTCTCTGTCACTCACATATCTATGATTCTGTGTCTCTCTCCTTCATTTGCCCTAGCCCTTCTCACCTCTAACTTGGGAAATGAAACATAGAAACATAGAGCCGGAAGGGACACAAAGGGACATCTAGTTTAACCCCTTTCACAATACAGGAAATTCACAGTTTTCTCCCCTCCTCACCTCTCCCAGTGACCCCTGCTCTATGCTCAAAGGAAGTAAAAAAATCTCCAGGATACCCAGCCAATCTGACCTTAAGAAAAATCAATTCCTGGCCCCAAATGGGAGATCAGCATTTCCCTGGGCATGTAAGAAAGGGACATGAGAGCCTAGCACCCGCGCATCCCTTCATGCCCTCCCTCTCCTAGTCTGCGTACATTCACATTGAGTCATAAAATCATTGTTGCTGTCAGGTCGCCATCTAGCCTCTTCTTAAATACCTCCATAGAAGGAGAGCCCGTCTCCCCACAAGGAAGCCTGTTCCAGTAAGGAACCGCTCTGTCAGGAAAACAAGACAGGAAGGCACCAAAGTTGTTATCAGATTGGAAAGCTTCTGCCTAATCCCAAACATTGGAAATAAATTTTGTTCTGATGTGGAGCCTTGAAAATATTTTCAAAAGAAGTATGATTAGGCCCATTGCCAAAAAGCTTATGGGGAGCAGACATGAGAAAATACTGGGCAGGGGAGTATAGCTAGGTCTCCAGTACTCAAAACCCCTGAGATACCCAGAAACCATGGGGGTAATGCTTGATGATGTTGTGGAGTGGGACTTGGTGATGCCACACTGAATAGCAGTATTAGTGGTACTCAGGGGTCATTTCATAGAAAAAGAGCTGGAGGAACTCATTAGCATAACTCATTAGCATATGCCACACCCCTTGACATCACCAGAAATGTGTCATTAGCATAGCTTACTTGCATATGCCACACCCCCTGACATCACCTATCCTGACTGTTTTGGACCCAATCCTGGCCATTCAGGGCTGAAATTGGGCCCAAAATGGCAAAAAAGGGCTGAAAATGGCTGAAAAGGGGCCCAAAATGGTCAGGATTGGGCCACTGCTGAGCAGGAGAGTGATCTGCCACCTGTCAGAGGCCTGATCCAGGCCATTTCGGCCCCAATCCAGGCCGAAACGGGCCCAAAATGGCCAAGTCAGGTGGGCAGGGCTACATGACATGTGACCTCTTTGGGGAACTACCGGAACTGCATTCCTGCGCATTCCCCCTCGAAATGAACCCTGGTGGTATTACTTCCACATACAACTTAGCATTGTACCTCATGGTATCAGGGAACGTGTATGGACACCATCACATGTCTTTGAAGAGATGGGCTATTACACACACTATAAAAAAAAATACTCCCCTCAGAATTGCACTGCATCTGTGGTAACTTTAAAATGTAGTTGCTCCGTTAGTGCCAGATGATTGTCTTCCATGTTCAATTGACATGCACAGCAATGATCACAAATAAGCAATGCTGGAACCGAGCACCTTGCCTCTCTGAGACCTTGAAAATGAGCCCCCCCCCCCCCCCCCAAATCTGAATCTCAGTGCTAAAGCCCGGCCAACTCTGGTGATGAAGGGGAAGCTTGAAACAGCAAAGACCTAAGCAAAGTCCAATGTGCCGAAAGCTTACTTCATTCATTAATTTGCATTGAACTGGATTGGAAGTCCCCGGTGCCCGAATGTTCATGTACGGTGACCACTGGCTGACACTGTGTTCACAATGCTGCTCAATGTACTCTTTTCTAACTAATTTTTGCACTTTGCAAACATAAAGCCGCAACCTCATTAGTAATAATGTTCCATCCAGAGACACGAGAGGTCTCTAAACAGTAGGAGGAATGCCAATAATGAAGAAATAGAAATGTGCAGTCCCAAATTCTTTCATTGAAGAAGAGCTGGGGTTTCAATAAAAGGGGGTTCGGGGTGGGAAAGAGGGAAGATGGCAGGACCAGAGGTCAATTCTGGATCTGAGAATACCATCCAGTTTATAGCTTATTCTCCGTAAAAGACTGCATGGTTTCTTTGGATGTTTTATCTCATGTTTTACTAATGAATCCTCATTTTTTGTGAAGTCTTCAAGAAGGTTTGCATTTGTATAGTAGTACAGGGCTATGAAATCGCAGAGGGTATACACTTAAAACACCTAAAAATGTAAAAATGTGCATTAGCGGTTTGTAAAGCTAATATGTCTGTAGCATTGGATCCCATTGGCTGACCAGGGAAAAGTAATTTGCATATAATCATACTGTTATATTGGATAATTTAGCTTGTACTCTCATATTTTTCTCTCGAGATGTTGAAAAATGGCAGATTGTGGAGAATCCGGATGGGGTGGGAAGATGGTTACTAGTCAGCGGTAGGCTGCTCAGTCCAACACCCTGGATCCCAGCACTTCACTGGCATACCCCATCCTCTTTCAGCAGCAGAAGAAAAAGGAAATGACCCCAAATACCTAACTCCAAAGGGCATAGCAACGGCACTGGGGTCCATAGCATCAATCACGAAGTGGTGTGCTGACAATGCCCCTTTTCCAGCCATATATGGAAACAGCCAATCAATGTATGGCAATGCTGGCACATCCTGCTCTCACCATCCCACAAAACAGAACAAGGCAATGCATAAATGCAATACAGTGCCATCTGCTGGAGGGATGTCTGTGGAGTGCCCTATTCCCAGGAAAGTTCTGAAATGGGTTCAGACAGGGTTGCTATGCTGAACCTGGAAACCAGTGGCAGGGTTGGGGTGGGGACATGGTGTGTGTGTGGAAGGGCAGCGTTGTGAGCATGATGACATTGCTTCCTCAGAAAACCCAGAAGCGATGGTGTTAGTTCTAGGAATCACTGGAAACTCTATAGTAAAACCATAGAGTTTCTGGTGATTCCTACAGCTACCACCATCATTTCTTGGTTTTACCCAAAAGTGGTGACATTGCTTTCATGATGCTGGTGAGTCCCTCTCCACTGCTGCTTCAAGCAGTGACAGGCAATGGAAGCTTGGAGTGGGGAATCCCCCCACCCCAACCAGGGGCTTGGTAGCCCTAGGTTCTGATTTCCTCCATGTAGACATTCAGGGAGGGAAGCATTGCCATTCCAACCATTCCATCGTCAGAATAACCTCGGGGCCTCTCCCAGGCCAAAGGATAAAGTTCTGGGAGATGTAGGGGGAATAAAGACCCAAGGAGCAGCTTTTTGAAGGCAAAGGGGAGACTGACACTAAGATAACCATAAAAGACATTTTTATCCCACCATTCTCTTCAAGGAGTTCAGTGGCCTACCTGGCCCTCCTCTTCTCCATTATATCCTCACAACAACCCTGAGAGCTAGGTTAGGGTGAGAGAGAGTGGTTGGCTTAAGATCATCCAGCAACTTTTATTTCAGAGTGGAGATATGAACCTGGGTGTCCCAGATTCTGATGTAACACTCCAACCATTAGACCACACTGACTCACTACAGCTGCACATTCACAGAAGGCATTGCAACCATCTTCTTAATAGCTTACTGGGTGGGGGGAATCACACATGCTAGAAACAGGTGAATTCTACCAAGGAAGAAGCTGGGGAAAAACAAAAGGTCACCTTTTGGACAGCAAAAAGCTGATCAGCAGCAAAATAAAAGGAAGAGGCAAGTCTAGAACCTGTACCCCACCCCCCGCCAAACCACATCCCAGTCCTCTCGCTTCACAGACAACTGGGAACACAGAGAAAACAACACATTTAGAATTCCCATTGACCTTAGTGTCAAAACCAGCCTTTTATATCAGGGCAGGAAAGATATTGTGCTCCTAGCATAAAGTCCTTGGTTCAAGGTCTTGCATGTGGCTGGCTACAAGACAGCCCTGAAAGGGGGTCTCAGGCACAGTTAAAGCTTTGTATCATCAGACTCAATCCTTGGAGAAGGGCCATTCATGCTGATTGGCTGCCCGAGGGGAAGGGAAGCTGCAAGATGATGCTGGAGTTGAATCATTCCTTGCTAATCAAATTAATTCTGCTGTGTTCCATAACTGATTCTCCCTGGGCCTTTTGCTCCAAGTGGGAAACTGCTTGCACATTTCTCCTTATATCCACATAAGGAAAATGTCTGGAGAGTTACTTTTTTTTAAAAGAGGAAGTTGGGTATTATGGAGTATTTCAAAGGGGGGGGGAGGGAAGGTTCTCACTTGTTCCTGTGGTTACAGGCTTGGATACAATTCAGATCAGAGCATAACAACTAATGATCAGACTCTGCACCCCAAATTCTAAAAACCTTCCCATCTGCTAATGTCTTACAGCCCTTCCCAGCATTGCTTAGCAATGACTTTTGATAGGAACACAGTTATACATGGGCACTTCACCTCCCGTCTTTATCTCTTATACCAATAATTTATACTTCAAAAAGCCATGACGGAATTCACACCAAACTTCTTTGCCTCGGCTCCTCCTCCACCCAGCTCTTATAATCTTCTTCATAAGAAGAATTCGCAGTATGAATACCCTTTCACATATCTGAAGTGAGCCATGACTCATGAAAGCTCATCTTGAAATAAATGCTGTTTGTCTTTAATGGGCTTACTGGACTTTGGTTTTATTTAGCCACTAAGCCAGCATTTGGGATGGAAGAACCAAGAGGGGTTGAGCAGAGCACGTGGAATTGTTCGGTGGTTGGTGGCTCTTGACCTGGGACTTCGAATGGCCAGAGTGATGCTTTGCTCCCTATCCAACTGGCTTTCTGAGAGCCAAGCTACAAGTGACGCCTTACACAGATTGGACACTTGTCAGCTTCCCTCAAGTTTTGATGGGAAATGTAGGCGTCCTGGTTTTACAGCTTGGCTCTCTATTACAGCTGCAAGACCAGGATGCCTACATTTCCCATCAAAACTTGAGGGAAGCTGACAAGTGTCCAACCTGTGTCAGGCGTCACTTGTAGCTTGGCTCTGAGTATGCCACCAGGCTTGCAGGATCAGGTCACTGCTCGAAGAGCTGCTGCCTGGAATCCAGGACCGTTCTGCCATGAAAAGGGAGCATGCAGTTAGCTGGCTGACCTCAAGAACTAATTGCTATCCACCAGAACCTATAAAGATCCAGTTCAGACATTGCTCTTCAGTGTTTCTATGAACACTTAGCTTGGCAAAGCTCCTGGGTCTTCTGTTACCACTTCCAAAACTTGCTTTGCTTGCCTGGGACTGTGTTCCTTGGCGCGAGTGTAGCTGAAGTGGGAAGTTGAATGCTTCTGTCAGAGGTAGGTTGCTTGCTTGAATACAACAACACTAAAATATGGGTGGATTTGAAATAGTTGTTTTAGGAGGTAGATCCCCCAATGACTGCAGTGCCAAACAGGAAGGGGAAATACCTTAAAAAAGGGCAATTGCTATTAATGTTTTAAGGGGGCTAAGGACTAAAAGAGGAGGAAAGGAGGCATGGTATAGCCCGACTTCATCAGATCTCGGAAGCTAAGCAGGAGTGGTACTTAGATGGAAGACTCTGCAGAGGACTGCAACGGCAAAGCACGTCAGCTTCCCACTTGCTTTGAAAGCCCCGTGCTGGGATTGCCAGGAGGCGGTTGTGACTTGATGGCACGCATGCATACATGCACACGTGCATGCACACACAAACATAGACTAAAAGAGAGTGGGTTTCTAGGACAGCAGCCCACCAGGAGCCTTCCCAGTTAGTTAAAAGGCCAGTCTGCCCTTAGAGAAAAGGGAAAGAAACTGAAGAGAAGTGCGCTGTTTCACAAACCTTGAAAAGAGGGGCAGGAATCCGGTAGCATCATTTTCAGTTCTGCAGCTGTTCCTCCTGCTGTGATGCTGCAGGTCCACAGACCTCACAGACATTGCAGGTAACAGTCTGCATACTTCCTGCTAACCTCCTCCCTTTCCTCTGGAAGCCCTCTTAGAAGACGGCTACCCCTCTTTTCTTCAGTGAAGAAGACACTTAGAGAACAAGTGGGGAGAGGGAAGATGCCTCACTCCTTCCTTCTGACCTGAATGCCCACAGATGAAAGGAATTTTGAAAGACATAGTCAGACTGACAATCCTGTGGACAGAGCTTAAGATGACTGCTATTAAACAAACTCTGAGGTGAAAGTGTCTGGCCTAAAAAAAAAAGAAAAAGAAAAACAAAACAACCCCTGCTGCACATCAAAATGTGCCGCGCTTCCTCCTGAGAAGCAAGATGAAACGAAAACTTCTAAGTGTGCTTGCTTTCATCCTCCAGAAGCCCCAGGGATTGAGACTGGCCTAGCAAACGACCATGGGTGCTCTCTGCTTGGGTCTTCAGACTTTAGTAGGGGTGGGCAAGGATCAGCTATTTAATTTGGCATGCAGTGTGAACTCTCTGGGTTGGCTGCACTTGGCATAAAGATGAAGCGGCTGCTTTTGTCCTGCCAATAGAGATGGATGTTTTACCTGCTGTACACCAGGTTCTGGCCAGCGTTGTGTAGTGGTTAGAGTGTTGGGCTAGGATCTGGGAGAATCGGAGTCTCTTTACGCAAGACATCTGACATGTGAAAAACACATGTTGGGAGAGGCAATGGTAGCTGGAAAGGGTAGTTCAAAAAGAGCCGGTCGCAAGGCAAAGCCTTTGCTATACACTGGAGCTGTGTGAAGCGGCTGTGAAATGCCAGAAGGGAAAGTTCAGCCCATTATAACCTCTCCAGGTCCAAGCCCAGCTCTGGCAGGCAGCACCAGCCCATTTCCATTCCTCGCTGCCCTCAGGTTGCATTTAGTCTGGAGAAGTAAAATTGACAGAGCCTTTGGGGAGGTGAAGATGAAATTAACAAACCCTCTGCGGAGCGATCTCTGCTGGCTCTTTTTAAACTATGCTTCCCAGCTAACATTGTGTCTCTCTCCACTTGACCAACATGTGCTGAGGTATCTTGTGTAGTGAGACACTCAGGCTCAAATCCCCATACCCCCAGGAAAGCTTGCTTGGCCAGTCACCCGGTCTCAGCTAACCAACCTCACAGGACTGATGTGAAAATAAAATGGAGGAAAGGAGAATGATGCAAGCTGTTTCAGGCCCCCACTGGGGAGAAAGGCAGAGTATAAATGAATACAATAAATAAATGAAATTCCTGGTCTTGGCCAGCCCCAGCATCTGACCTGAGACACGAGGGAATCCCAGGTCCCCCGGTGGGGGCAGAGGATTCCCTGCTCCCATCCCCCACCCCATGTTATCATTCACCTGGCCGACAGGGAGGGAGGTGGGGGAATAGGCCTCCCAGGTGTGTGACATCATCACGCCTCCTGGAGACTGTCCCATGCTTCACAACAAATTGGCCAGCTGCAAAGTGTGGGAGTGCTCCCGGTCCCCTGCACAATGATGTCACTTCCTGGAAGCGACCTCATCATCCTGGGAGTGTGCACGTGCTTTGCATGCACATGAAGACATCCAAAAAGCTGAGTGCCAGGTCCCCCTTCCTGCCAGAAGGGTAAGGAGGCCAGCCAACCTTATGCAACACACACCTGCCACAGGCCAAAGACCAATCACGACGTTTATGTAGGAAGCTGCCTTGACATGAGTTAGAGTCTTGGTCCATCTACTGGAAGAAAGTGTCTCCTCTGACTGGGAGCACCTCCCTAGGACAATAAGGTCTTGTGATATTTTAAAGTGGATATACCAGTGACTAAACACGGGAACATGCAAACATGCAAAGCATGTGCTCTACCAGTAAGCCCTTTGTATTTACCTTGATGTCCCCCCCCCCATGCAAAATGGGGGAGTGGTGATCCTAAGGCATTGTTCGTGCACAGATGAAGCATCTAGTTGTGCAACTCATTTCTGGACTTGTTCCCACCTTCCCTTTCCCTTATTTTTGACGCTCTGCTTCACTCTGTGTGCCAAATTTTATTATCCAGCAGGATTCTTTCTCCCTTGCCCTCTTCCTGCCTGTACGGTTTCCCTCACCGGTCGTGCTGGGCTGCGATAAGAGATGCTTGCATCTCCTCCGTCACCTCCAGTGATTGATCGGCTGTCGGCCTGCAATCCCAAACTGTCAGTCAAGCCTTAATCCCCAGCTCTGCTGCATTCTCTTCAGTGACAAGAAACTGACACAGTTTCCATTGCACTTAATCAGCTCTTTACGCTTAATATCTCACCCAAAGACACCTGCTTTTTTTTTTTTTGCAGGGCATAACTTGCCAAAAATAGATGCTGTGTCCCACCAAGACAGGAACTGGAACTGGAAAATTCTGAACAAATGTATCTCCTTAACAATGGGGAAGCCATCTCTATCTAGATATGCTACGGATTTCATGGTGAATGTGTTCAACACAGATGAAGATACCCTGTTTGACTGTGGTGACCACTTGTGAGCTGATCAGTGGGTTTGTTTGGTTTTTTGCAAAACTCTGCATGTGCAAAGACACTGCCAATCCATTAACATTGCTAAGGACCACTTCGTAGCATGATGAACAGTAAGACTGTTTTGAGTGCAATATTTATTCATGACTGATTTACGTTATTTGTGAGTGATTTTACTGTCTGTTTAAACAATTCCCTGCCGAGTGGAGCACAGCAGCAGTGCAGCAAGGGACAGGAGGAATGCCATCAGGTTGTATGAGAACAGGCGGGCGTGAAAAGCCTGTTGTGATGTGCTCTATAATGTTAAGAAGCAATAAATGGAAATGACCTGTGGAACAACCATTGCTGGGTAGTCAATGAATGACTAACAGTCTATCAAAAAATGTCTGACTGTCACAACTGTCAAACACAGCATGAGCCAAATCAGCAGATGTTTAAGTGCCCCTAGTCATTAGCTTTGGACACCTTGTGATTTATTTATTCCAACAGTGGCCTTTTGGTTAAGGTCAGTAGCCATCTGCTGCCAAAGGAAGATGGTCAGTGATGGGAGAAATCCAGTGGCTTCAGAGTGAGTCAGTTGGTTATATTCCAAGAGACTTTTTTTAGCAAGATGATGGACAGAGTACCCACCTCTTCCAAGTGAAATTGCCACGCTCTTCAAGGGGTGGTGCACGGGTTCTGATAAGCTCAAATATTAGGCCCCAATCACATTCTATTTCATACAGCAGACTGGAGAATTTGGCTCTTGGGGCTTAATAGTGCGATGTGAAAAGTGGGTGAAGTCTTTTTTGTTTGGTTTGGTGTCCCCTCTTACTCTCCCTCCTCCCTGGTTTTGTGTGTGTGTTTATCCTACTATATAAAACGCAAGCCGTATTGGCGACGACTCACTTTTTATCCCTGCGCAGGCGCACTCTGGCCTGTGTGAGGATAAAGAGTCGACGCCAATGCGGCTTGCTTAGGAGGGAGCAGGGAGGCCTGGCGCACTGGCCCACCTCTCCCAAGGTTCTGTAGCGGCTGCAGGAAGGCCCGGCATGGCCTGGTGCTACCACCCAGCGCACCAACAGGGAGGGCCGTGCTCCTGTGCTGCATTCTCCATCATTGCAGCAGCTTCCTTGGGGCCTTTGGAGGGTTGTGCTGCCTTGGCCGCCGAGGCAGCTGAAAGGCCTGCTGTGCTGGCCTGGCCCTCAGCCTGCCCTGAGCAGACCAGGGTGTCGCAATAGGCTGTGGAGTTCTCCTGCGCTCTGCACTGGCCTGGTTTCTGCCCATTTGAGGCTGAATCAGAACAGTGTGGGGTACAGGAACACTGCCAGGGCAGTGCGATAGGCTCTGGAGTGCTCCTGCACAACGCAGCGGCTGGATTTTAGCTCATTTGAGGCTGAAATTGGCCCGTTGTGGAGCGCAGGAATGCTGCTGGGGTGGTGCATGCCCTCACAAGGCCCCGCTAGAACCCATGGTATTGTTAAACACAACAGGCTTTGTTGCTAGTCTGTCTGTATATTTATTGCTTAAATGTTATTTTAATGTTTTAATATCTGTTGTTTGCTGTCTTGGGTACAGTCTTTGGGTGGAAAAGCAACATACAAAAGTTTTAAATAAATAAATAAACACACACACACACTTTCCCCCTCTAACTCTCTGGAATTCAGGCGCAACCAGACATTAGGATTTCTCCAAGTTTAAAACCTTCTGGAATGTCTTTGTGAAAACCAAGTCCCAGGAAACAGAAAGAAACACAAAAGAGAGTGCTTCAGAGCACCTGCAACATCCAGTTCCGCCACTGAGGAATAGCACATTTGAATCCAAAGGATCCGATTTCTAAATCAGGGGACGGATACCAGGGCTCAGTCCAGGGCTGCAAGGGAGTACTGGCAAGTCAGAGGGTGAAAAGCTGGAAGTGGCCTGACCTTTGAATGAGGTTCTGACAGCCAGGCCCAGTCTCAGGCAGACTAGCCAGGTTCAGTGTCCAGGGAGGAAACAGGGGAATCAGGAATGCTGATGCTTGGTCTTGGCTAGATCTGCCCATAGTTTGATAAGCTGTCCAGAATGAAGATCCAGAAATATCCTGATTGGTCCTGGGCTTTGTGGTCTGATACCTGAAGCCTGAGTAGAGTTTACAGTCCAAATGGTGCTGTTGGCCGGCCCAAATCCTTTCTGCCACTCCCACTGCATCTGGCCCATTTTGCAAAGTATAATGACCTGGCAGGGCCGGATCTAGGTTGCCCAGTGCCCGGGACAACCCAAGTCCGGGCGCCCTCTCTCTCGAACGTGCTCCCGGTGCTGCGTGATGACATCATGGAGGGGAGGCCGCCCGTGCCACTCGCCTGCCCCGCTGAGGGGGCGGCTGGCTTGCCACGCTCCCTGTCCTGTGGGGCAGGCGAATGGCACGGGCGGCCTCCCAGCCACCCCCTCAGCGGGGCAGGCGAGTGGCACGGGAGGCCTCCCCTCCATGACGTCATCACGCAGCACCGGGAGCGCGTTCGAGAGAGAGGGCGCCCGGACTTGGGTTGTACCACTCCGTACCACTCGCCTGCCCCGCTGAGGGGGCGGCTGGCTTGCCACGCTCCCTGTCCTGTGGGGCAGGCGAATGGCAGGGGTGGCCTCCCAGCCACCCCCTCAGCGGGGCAGGCGAGTGGTACGGAGGGCTGAGCAGCTGCCTGTGCCATTTGCCTGCCCAGCAGGACAGGGAGGTTGTGGCAAGCTGGCCACCCCTTCAGCCAGGCAGGCAAGTGGTGTGGGTGGCCTCCCAGCCTTCTGTGCCACTCGTCTGCCCCACGGAGGGGGTGGCCGGCAAGCCGCGCTCCCTGTCCTGCGGGGCAGGCAAATGGCATGGGTGGCCTCCCAGCCCTCCATGCCAATCGCTTGCCCCGCAGGACAGGGAGAGCGTGGCAAGCCGACCGCCCCCTCAGCGGGGCAGGCGAGTGCCACGGAGGGCTGAGCAGCCTCCCGCGCCATTTGCCTGCCCAGGAGGACAGTGAGTGTGTGGCAAGATGGCCGCCCCCTCAGCTGGGCAGGCGAGTGGCATGGGTGGCCTCCTAGCCCTCCGTGCCACTCGCTTGCCCGGCTGAGGGGGGTGAACGGCTTGCCGCGCATTCCCTGTCCTGCTGGGCAGGCAAATGGTGCAGGCGTGCTCCCAGGGGCTGGCACCTGTGCCCAGCGCTCCCTCTTTGAAGGCGCTGGGAGCAGACTACCCCCCCTGCCTGCCCTCAATCCGGCCCTGTGCTCTGGGCACGCTGGTAGATGGCCCACTTCAAGACACACCTGGGCACCTTACCATGGGGCTGTTAGGACTAGGCACGGGCCTCCTCCAGGCTGGGAGAGTCTGTTTCCACTAATGGTCTCTAAGTGCAGATGCTGGAGATGGCAGCCGGTGGCGTGAGCCAAAGAGCAGGAGGTTCTTTTCTGTTGACTTGAGCGAAGGCTTCCATTATTGATAGCAAACTAGGAAAATCTAGAGGCTCCATACAAGCAATCAGAAGAGTTGATGTTTCACACCCCTATTTCCATGTGCTTGAAGAAGAATTGCAGGCCTGAGTAACCATCCCAGGCAGTGCACCAGGCTATGTATGTCAACCCTGCGTCATGAGCATCACGGTTCAAGATCTAGAGTCCAGGTAGATGTGATATATGGGAAGAATGCCTTGACCTGATCTTTCCCCAGCCTTAAAGGTTCTGCCCTAAAGAGTGATAGAACTGGGCCTGAAAGGACCAATTCAGCCAGAGAACCTGTTGGAAGCGGCCGTCTCTGGAACAAAAACAAATAGTCCAAATTGCTTATGCTGGCATATTTCTTTAAAACTTCTTGGTACAAATAAATGTAAAATGATTGTGCACCCTTCTGGGACCATCCGGCATTGCCACTTTCATTTGCGTTAATTAATTTAATAGCTTTATGATTGTAAAGAGATTAGCTGGGAGATGCATTGATCTATATATAGAACCTAACGATGGGGCTGTATAGATAGAAGATGAATATGAAGCCCCCTCCCTTCACTCCCTTAGTGCTTTAAAAATAAAAGAGAATTCTGCTTTTGTCTCACTCGCCTCATCATTTTTTTAAAGAAAGGAGTGGAGGGGGTTAAGGGAGAGCTACTGGTGGTGGTTCATTTGATTCATTACCATTCATGAGATAGATTTGCAATAATTTACATTGCCATGGAGGGAGAAGAATAGAAGATGCTATAATGCAAGAAAATCAATTGGGTTTTTAAATAGATGTAACTTGAACAAGATGAAATAGGGGACCATTGAGTACGCTCTTCCATCCAAATTGAAATGACAAGCTCTGGGAACTGTCTGGCTGTTTTCTCCCACATGGCGGTGGTGGGAGGGGAATACTTGCCCAGAAATTTCACCCCCCCATCTCATGTACCCCCTCAATGACTCACTCGACCTCCTTTTGGTATGGGAAATGAGAGAGGGAGGTTCCCACCAATTTCCCCAAACCCCACAGCCTCCTAGTCAAGAGGTTAACAGAATTTTGTTCTTTAGCTGCCAGGGAGAATAGCTTTTCGCCCCCTGCAGTGAATAAAAGATTGGAAAGACAGAGAGGCAACAGAGTGAGAAGTTGATAGAATGGAAATGCGGCTGGTGTTGTCCCCTAGATCCATAGATACGGCAAGGTTTCAACACAAACAGAGATTTTCCATACCTTCCTTTCTTCCCGTTCTTTCCTGCTGGCATTGCAACTATCTTTTTCGGTGGATGGTCAGGGCTTTGGCAATGTATACTGGCCACTGGAGGGGGTAGGTGTGCAAGTATCTGTAACTAAGAGAACAGGGAGGAGTGAAGATTATGGATGACCTATACCATGGGCAGAGCAGAGAGAAATCTGACCTCCAAGCTATGGCAATTGTACGTATTTTTTCAGTAAGCAGCCAAGTAAGGACTGAAAGACTGGGTCAGATCCTGCACTTGCATTCTGGAAGTGGTAGCATTTTACCCCAATACAAGATGCCTTTCTCCTGATGCAAAAGGCTTTCCTCTTGGATTGGGGAAGGGTCCTTGTACTGGAGGGAAAACGTTTCCATTTGCCAAACAAATTTGCAGCATCCAACCCACCGGCTGCATTCAGATGTCATGACAAAGTTAGGTTTAACAGGGTGGATGGTGACAGGCATGAACACAGCTTGTTTGCTACACTTGTGCACTTCCCCTTGATCTTTCCACCTCCCTCTGAATTTAGAGAGTGACCCTAGTCCCCTTTGCCATGTCATCTGAATGCAAGCACTTTGGGCAGAGTGGAGTGGATGTACCCCTTACATGCCAAGACTGTAAACTTCAATTTTTAGAATTCCAGTTTATGGGGTGCAAACCAATCCAGTTTGCATTTGAACAACATGGCTCTCTCTGTCTCTGTATGTGATTCAACCAGGAAGGTTTGAATCAAAGTCCATTGGTGAAAGGAGGTGGGAGGAACAAGAAGTGTTCATGAGCACAGCAAGCGAGCCACACTCATCATTATTTTATTTCATTTGTGACTCCTGAATGGAGATGCTCGGGAAGTCTGGACTTCTAGGGAAGAGTTGCTGATATTTGAGGACATCAGAAGCTGGTAACAAATCCTTGGGGGGGGGGGTGTCTCTTGTGTATCATTAGTGGAGCTGTCTACTGAGGAGATGTCCCCAGTGGCTGCTTTTTGGCACAATATAAGGAGAGGATCTCTGCAAAGCTGAAGGATCTCAGTGAATGAAAGGGTTCCTTCCTGAACTGGAGTCATCGGCCATAACAAGTCCAGGTGCAGCTTCATTAGCTCTAGCGGATCATTTAAATTTAAACATCAAAGCTGAGGTTAATCCCTCTGTCTAGAGTACCTCTTACAGCCAAGATGGGGCGGGGTGGAGAAGGTAGGGAAAAAAGTTCATGGAATGCATGCGTTGCTGTTTTGGCAATCTTTGTGGGAGGGGACACACTTTTTTTTTAACAGTCTTCTTTGTCGCCTATATTTCATTTTATGAGTGACAGTTTCCTGCCCTGGAAATATCTCAGAGGAGATTTATGATTGATTTCTCTGGTGGTTAGGAAACTACACTATAAAAAACACTGGCAAACAAGCGGTGTGAGGTCCAGCGGTTTTGTACAATCGAAATGAATTACTCTAGAAAGAGGGGATCCTGCTGAGCAAAACATTCGCCAATGCACAACTCTCTGAGAGCCATTAGTTTCAAGACTGTTTCCGCTGCCCACTTCCCTAGCCCATGCTGAGCTCTCCCCATGAAGGGCTTTGGCAGCCACTTGCTGTGGGGCTCTCTAAGACTGGTGGCCAGAGGCATGTTCTTTTATGGCACGCGCATGAGGCAGAAAATCCAGCTTCACCTCTCTCTCACTTTGAGGTAAATGGATGCATCACAGTGTTGGTGCTGCTGTACATTTTGGATAAATAAGTTTTAGAACAGCAGGGCTGCATCTGCACCTCATTGGCTAACATGCTTCAGCAATAGTTTGCAACTGGATTAGCCAGTGTAGACAAATCAATCCAGTGGTGAATTATTGCTATAGCACAATGAAGGTGCAATATCCAAGGATGCGTGGGTGCTACTGGCTTTAAGTTTTCTGTATCTAATTTTAATGTATATCTAGTTTTAATTCCAAGAAAGATGGGCAGCGAATTGGAGATAGGCGAATATACAGGGGCAGATATATCTCTCTCCACACTTGCGTGCACACACACACCCATATATATAAAGAGGGAGAGAGAGAGAGAGAGAGCATCATTGTTGTACATGTGCTTCACAGAGTGTGCAAACAATAGGTCTCTGCCTATTGGAGAGCTTACAATTTCAATGCAAATGAGAAGGGAGAGAGACATAGATGGGAGAAATGAAGAAGGGAAGCTGGGCTAACAAGTGTGTGATGCCACGACCATCCTGAGGGCATTTTGTACATATGGAGAGATTATCCAAACAAGAGTTGGGAAAAACCACATTGGATGCTCCGGGACAGTATCTGGTCCACAGCCATCCACATAATCAACTTTCTCCCCCTCTTTTGTTAGGGATAGATTATTGCTGGATCAGACTGTATAATGAAAGAGGTTGCAATTTGGCTTTTATTCACACTCATCCTCCTTCCAAGCTACCGGTCCAGGTGCCACTTCCACTGTGTGTATTGCACAGTTGTGGGCTTCAGCACCAAAAGCCTTTGGCCAGGGGCCTGGGAGATGGCCAGTTAAAGAGTCCCTGCTTATTATGAGATGTACACAGGGATGTGTTGCTTGTATGTATCCCATTTTGCAGCTCACATTCTACTTTTTACAGAACCAGCTTTGGCTTCTGTCTCCCCCTTTTTTCTAACACCACCCTAGACTCATCCAAACAGCATGTCTGAACTGCATCAGGATGATTCATTCCCAGTGAAGACTGCATGAGCTGTGCACGAATGGGCTGGTTGCTTTGCTTCCCCCCCAAGTTGCATATGCTTTTCCGCCTCTGCACTGCGGAACACACAGCTTGTACTTGGCATGAAGTGCCACCAAGTTGCCATGTTCTTGTGGGAATTCCTTCTGCCTTCTTTGCAATGCCCTCTGCCAGCCTTGGAGATTAGCTTTTCCATGGTTGAGATCAGGAAGAAGATCATGAGGCAGGGGGTAGGATTAACCTTCTTTAGGATGCTACACCAGCCCACAACTATCATACAGTGATGAGTTTTCTCTCCTCTCCTGCAAACTGAATGGGATTGGGTGTGTAGAGCTGCTTAGTATACAAGGAATCCAGTATTGATTGAACGGGGATACTGTAGGAAAATATAGCAGAGTTTGTGCAAAGATTGCGCATTGGAAGTAATGAGAATAGATTCACACACACACACTCCAGTGTAGCTCTGTAAGAATACTTTACTAAAAGATAAAAATTAGGGTTACATTTGGAGAAAATAATAAATTGCTAAGCTGACTACATCTTGCTAGATAAGTGACTTAGAGTAGAGATGAAGAGGAGTAGAAAGTAAGTGAGTAAGTAAGTGAACAAAGAGCAATAAAACTTCAGTACATAGCATCAATTAATTGCCCCCAATAAACTAACTGCCCAATAGAAAATCCTAGTCTTACTTCATTATGCTTAGTGACTCCCCTTTCTATGGCAGGAATCTTATTCGAAGCTCTAATGGTTACATTCAAAGTATGTTTACTAATTAAGTAGGTAACACAAACAGTTTAACTCTTTCATGACTGAAATGAGAACACTTGCTAAATTCCCACAGATACGCAGTCAGATGATAGCAGACCAAACTCAAAGATGCCCCATTCTTTAATATTGTTACTGCAAGTAATCCTCTGAGGCTTCCGAAGTGTCAAGAAGCCAGTTCCTTGGGGGGGGGGGGGAGTCTACCATCTTCCCGAAGAACCAGAGGAAGGGCCTCCCTGACTGCAGGCAACTGAGAGCCATTTCAACAAAAGCCGTTCTGTAAAAGGAGTTGCATTGTTCCATTTTTGCAAGTCACCTTGAAATCTTTTCCTTTTGTGGAGAACCTTTCCCCCACACCTCGTCAACTAATAAATGTGTGAAAAAGGGAGAGGTGGGCTATACATTTTAAATGAACGAAATAAATAAAGAATTAGAATTGGAAATTGAAGGGCGTTTGGAAAGAATGAGGGAAGGTCATTGCTCCTCAATGTTCTGGAGCCTTGAGGATGATGCTGTTTTAGCTCAATGAGGGAGGTAAAATGAGTAGGAGGAAGGAAGCGATGAAGTGACAGAGAGGCAAGATAGAGCAGCCCGTAGAGGCATTATTGATCTTGGACACCAAGAACAAAAACGAAGGGGGGAAGCCCATGGGACAGAACAGATCGCTGAAGAAGGCTTTATAGGCCAAAACATGTATGGTCAGTTGATTTCAGAGTTTGTCCTGGTTATTTGTATGTGATTCTTATATTCACCATTATCCTGTTTTCAACATAAGGCAAAGATGCTATATTGAGGTGCCATGAAGATATAGCTATTATATGAAATCCTTGATTTCATTGTTCTCTTTTCCATTAAAAATGATATATTGATTTTTTAAAATTTCAGTATCTGTCTTTCTACTTGCTCATTCTGGCTTGTTTTTTCTCAGCCTCTTGGTTACCTAATGTACTACTGATCGAACTACCCATAGAGGGCAAATGAAGTAAGTATTTACTTACTTACTTACTTAATTTACACTCTGCCTTTCTCTCCATTTGGGACCCAAAGTGGCTTACATCATTCTCCTCTCCTCCACTTTATCCTCACAATAACCCTATGAGGTAGGTTAGGCTGAAAGAGTGTGACTGGCCCAAAATCATCCAGTCAACTTTCATGGCAGAGCAGGGATTTGAACCTGGGTTTCCCAGATAGTAGTCTGGCATTCCCACTATACCACACTGGCAGCAGGAGAAGCATAGGCCGTGGCTTTCCTCCCATTCTTCACATAAGCAGGCTATCTTTTTTGGAGAATGGGGTGGGGGCTAGAGGAAGCAGCTTAGATGGAAACTTTGAGGCTACAGCTTGACTCCTCCCACAACAGGCAGCCAGTGCACCTGCCTTCCAGGGGCACAAAGGTTTTGCTTGCACACACTGGTAGGCAGGCATAGCTTCAAAGATCTGGGGAAATGGAAACAGAGGATGCCTCCCATCAATAGGTAGCACGTCTGTTATGCAATTAGCCAGCGGGTGGGTGGGAAGAGATGAATGCTTAAAGCTTCCACCCTCCAACAGTAGAGAGAGCACACCCCTCCCTAGGGAAAGTGCGTGAGAGAATGTCTTTTCTCTTGCTGAGGGTCTGTTCAACTCAGCTGCATTTTTCAGAGAGGGTAAAATGGAGGCAAGCAGTTGTCAAAAATCCAACTTTGGTGATCATGGAATCCAGCCAGAACTCCAAAGACATAGTGGGTCAGGGGGCAACACAGAGGCATCACAGAGGCTTAGCAATGTTGGCCATCGCTCTGGAGTGTTTGTTGGGGAATGGGCTGCTTAGAGTGAAAACTGGCGTAACACTTATAAAGCCCTACAACTCTTCTGAAAAAGCCCCCGTCATGTTCTGAGCAAACATACCTTTATCATCTCCAGGAGAAAGAAAAAAGAATTTGCAAGTTGACATGAGATGCCAGTGAATAGCACTGATGAGCTGGTGCCTCTAACTTCGCCAAGAAATCTGACTTGCAAATCCCTGAAGTAATTCTTTTCTTTAAAAAAAAAAGTGGTTCCGTTTTTTTTTAATTAATAAGGTGACAGAATGATGTAACAGTGAATAAGCATTTATGTAGCACTTAATTCTTTTCAGAAAAGTCAGGAAACTTTCTTGAATCATGATGAGAGAGCTGTCCCTTGCTGAAATCTCAAAAGCCAGATGGGTGGCAGAATATGGTTTCCTGTTGTTTGTGTTTGCATGTATATAGTGAGTCAGTACCTTGCAGAGCTCTTTGTGAACTGGATTGTTCATCTGCTTTTCATATTGTGAAAAGGGTGTGTGTGTGTGGGGGGGGGGGGTTGACTAGCTGAGGGATCCATTGTGAGTTTGCTTTTTCAGATCAATTGATGAAGGATGTCTATGTAGCAAAAAAACGAGAGGTTCTTTAGCTCTGCGTACTTTGTAGATCAGTTTATTTTTTATTGTAGATCGCTCTTCCTCCAAAATGCCTGGGGAGAAACAGTTTACACAAGGGTGTTGTTACCACTTGCTCTGCCCCAATACCCCTGTAGACCCTGTGGACTAATCTACTGATGGCAGAAAAAATTGTTTGTTAAGTAAACTGGGTTAAAAGTATTTGTGGTATTTGATGGTTTATGTTTTTGCTTTCAACACTGAAAGCGGCTTTGGGTCTGTGTTGAGTTGAGAAAACCACTATAAAATTATGTATTTATTTACTTTATTTACACTCCACCTTTCTCCTCAATGGGGGCCCAAAATGGCTTACACCATTATCCTGTCCTCCATTTGTCCTCACAACAACCCTGGGCTGAGAGTTTGTGACAGCCCCAAGGTCACCCAACATGCTTCCATGGCAGAGTGGGGATTTGAACTTGGACCCCAGAGCCTAGTCAGACTCTCTAACCACTAGACAACACTGGTCAAATAAATAAAAAACAAAGAGGAAGTTCTTTTAAGGCCAGTGGCCCCAAATGACAAGCTTTATGTTCAGACCAAAAGACAAACATTATGGGCTGCGCAATTGAAAGTGCGATGGAGAAAGCCTCGATCCTGATAGGCACTTCCTTGGGTGCATTGGTCCCAAACTCAAAACAATCAGTCAGGCAGACCAATTGTATACAAAAATGGCAGCTTTTAAATTGTTTTCAGAAGTGGTTGAATGTCCAGCACTTTGCAGCGGTGCATTGAGACAAGGAGAAAAACAGCGTGCCACCTGTTCAAGGAACGCAAATGCACTTTTGAATGAAACTGCCCAAATGGAGAGGTGAAAGGGTAATGGCTTCTAAAGGGGCCTTGCAGAGCACAGGGCAAATCCTGAGAGCACAAATGTCTTTCCTGCAACCAGAAGAGCCAAATTAGGCAACATTATTATGCTGAAAGAGGGAAGGGGGGGGGTCGCTTCTGGCCCACCCCAACCTTGCTATTGTCCCTCAGCTTCTCACAACACTTTTCCTTCTGCCCCCAAACAGCTATTTCATAAAGCTCGTTCTGTTACCGGATAGGCTGTGCCTCAGCGATCAACGCAGCAGGTTCCGTGAAGCTCATTTGTTCTGCAAAAAGCATTCTCTTCTCTTTCCCCCTTTGTACTTTATTCCCCTCCCCACACCATTTCCTTTTGTGTGGAGAACAATGCCATTTCCTGAATGTTGTTTTCCGCCCAGAAAAACAGAAGCGTATCGCAAGCCAGAGCTGCAGCTGTTGGTGAAGAAAATGTCCTCTAAGAGACCTGTTCTCACATCCCTGCCCCCGCCCCCATTTCCCCTAAAAAATGAGAGAAGGCAACTGCATGGGTGGAAAAATTTGGGGTGGGTGGGTTGGTTGGGAGACATATACAGCTGCTTTTTACTGAGTCAGACCTTCAAGTTTTGGCATTGTGTATTCTTAACAACAGCAAAGACCTAGAGGTCTTTCGGAACAACAGACACCTTTCATGAAAATGCCAGAGACTAAACCTGAGACCTCTTGCCTGCAAAGCCTCAGACCTCAGGCTCCACCCATTAGAGGGTGGAGTACCTGTGTAATAAAACAAAAAATTGCAAGCTTTAATGGTTGTTTTTGAAAGTTTGGTATTGTAATAACAATAACAATAACAATAACAACATTCGATTTATATACCGCCCTTCAGGACAACTTAATGCCCACTCAGAGCGGTTTACAAAGTGTTATTATTATTGTAGGATGAACAACAGGGAGTGTGATGAAGGGTTCAAGGAAGAGACGGGTTCCTGCTCCACACTAAAGGACTCTCCACGCTTGTGGTAGCTTCTGCCAGTCACGTGGAGTAGAGAAAGACCATTGGGCGAATGACCAAAGCAGTCCAAGGCAAAGTAGAAGCATGAGGCCAAAGAGGCGGGAGTACCATGCTTACAAGTTGTGGTGTCAGAAATGTACAACCCTGAAGTGGCAGCTTTGTGTGGTCAAGCGGCATCTGATTGGGCTCTTCAGTTGCCTGCTCACAGCATTTCTTAATTGGATCCCTCCAGGCAGAATGCTCTTCCTCTGCTCCTGGCCACCTTGAGGAAGGCTTCTTTGTGCAATGAACATGGGACCAATGGCTCTCCTTGTAGGTAGGTGGCGCAGCTAGCATACAGAGAAAGCCTTGCCTTCACATGGGTGGCTCCATGTTCAGGCTGCCATTGTGTTGGATGCCATCATCTGCCCAACCACAGCTTCTCTGCACTGTTTCAGGATAAGACAGCTGTTCTCAGTTGCTTAGTTAACAACGCATATAGCAGGGGCCATCAGCCCTCCCATGACACCCAGCCTCAAAGCTATGGAAGACCCGGCAGAGCAGCTTCATGCTCTTGTTAAATTTCACTAGTGAGAGTTAAGCATGCTGCAAACTGTGACACAAGCATGAATGCCTGGCAAACCAATCTTGTTGGACTCCCTCTGTTATAGTGGCCGACCAGATTACCTCAAGGGTCACCGTAGATGTTCATCTCAAGAACCTTTTCACCAGTGCAGTAGCTGTTTTTTCTACAGGGCCAGGTTGTTGCTGCTTGTGGCTGCTCCTTTTGTCTAGTACAAGATCAAAATTTTCTCAGTGGGTGACTTAAACTGATGATGGTCAGGTCATTAAAGTAACATACTGGCATCGTAATGCAGGGAATTTTTTGCAGTCCCCCGACCCCACCTGGTATAGTCAGACACACCCTTTATATGATCAGCATCATATGTTTGCTTTTTATGTATGTACAATTGGGAGCATCTACTCAAGAAGTGACCACAAGAAAAGGCTGCAAGATTAGCTGGGTTTGTGGGAAGATGCACAGAAACTCTAGTAGTAAGTTTCAAATCAAAAATCTAAAACGGATTCCTTCTCTTTAATTATGTGCCTTTTAAAATTGGAGGTGGTGGCAGATTAGAAGTGGGGAGGTGCAGTGGTTGTGAAAAAAACTCTGTAATGGTTACAGAGTTTTTTCAGTGCTTTACACTATAAAGCAGTGTAACCATGCAAATGAACACATCTAATGTCATTCAAGCTCTGGACAGCTGCAAATTGTCTCCTGGATTGCAACTGACTAGCAGGATGCGAGCCAAACCAGCAGGTGCTCAAGAATACTTATCCCTGTAATACCTGATAAACTAGATCCCAGTTCAAAAAGTATATAGCAAAACAGGGTAATGAACTGAAAAGGGCAAACAAATTACTAAGTGGACTTGGGGGCATGATAGAGAGCTGATGTGGAGAAAGTGGATAGATTGATGTCATTCACTCTAATCATAACATGACAGCCTAGAGTCACTCCAGGAAATTAATGGGCGGTTGCCTCAAGGGACACCAAAGAAAGTGCATGATATAATATGCCACCAACTTATGGAACTCACTTCCACAAGATGTGCTGATACCTTCAAGATCATATTGCTTTAAAGGGGCATTAGCCATTTGTGGAAGAGCTCGATACTGAAAGAGAACGTCTATATTCAGAGGCAATAAACCTTAGAATAATGGGGGGGGGGGTTGGCACAAACAATGGATTGGGAAGGGCTCTTGCTTTTTGTCCCTTGCTTGTGAACTTTCTGGATGGCATCTGTCTGGGAACAGAATGTTGCAACAAGGAAGTCCTTTTGGCTTGATCTAGAAGGACATTTCTTATGTTCACATGTTCCCTGCAAAAGGGAAAACTGCAGCTGGTAGCGGGAGGATGCCTTGAAGTGTAGGAGGTGGACGAAGCTGTCTGCCACACTCTCTAGGGCAAAGAAGGCTGAAATCCTCCTGCCCTGTTCACATTTTGAGAAGCTGAGCATCCCTCTAAGGCAGGAGTCCAGCCAGGAGCCCTTCAAATCTGGAAGGAATGTGGGGCTCAGCATTTTCTGATCTATGCACTCACATACAAAGCTATTCTGTAAAGGTGAACAAACAGATCTGGTGACCTGAAAAAGCTTTCCTTTTAAAAATCTTTCTCAGAATTTCCCATTGTGTTGTGGTGGAATACTTTCTATGGAGAACAGTGGCATGGATCTTTAGTCTGAGGCACACCCTACCCTTTGAGAGCTTCTCTAACAGGGGACGCTTTGCAGTGCCAAGAATAGGTATAGTGCGGTGGCCACGAGGGTGTGTCAAAAGTCTCCAGATGAACTTTCCCTTCTGCTAAGAGTGGACTAAATGGCTCTATTGTCTCCCCCTTGGGCCCCAAAACTGCTACATGAGGAGGTGGTAATATCAGCCTCTGCAGGGCTGTTGTATACACCACTGAGACAATTTCTGAGACATGAACACCCAAGAATAGAAATGAGACTGACCCGAGGTTCTTGCATCAAGACTCCTTCTGCTGGAGGAAAATGCTCCTGCTTGCACAATGGATTTGTGGCATCCAAGCTAGTGTGCATAAAATGTCATTTAAATTGTATAAAAAGGGCACAAAGAGGAAGTAAAGAAACAAAAGACGCCTCATTGATTCCAACAAGGTGAACCCAAATGGGTGTCAAGGGCAACGTATGGAATCAACAAGGAACAAAAAATACTGCATCAGCCCAGCATGGTAGGAATGCTCCCCTCCCCCCCATTTTTATGACCCCCCCTGAATTCTGGCTGCTTTCTAACCAGCTGTGATTATGCAGGAAAGGGCTTGCTCTCCCTGAAGAATCTGATTGCTCCAAGTTTCCCCATGGCACTGCCAAGCTACAGTAATTTGTCTGCCCCAATCAATGGACTTCGTGGATATCTACGCTGGAGTAATTGAGAAAGCAGAGTCTGGGACTCTCTCGTTTCCTCTTTAACTATCCAGTGAGTCTAGACCTAATTAAGGCCCCGTTGTGGTCTGCTCCCACAGGGCAGGCATCATAATATGTTATAATTACGGTGCTTAACCCTTGACTCCTTTGCTGTTCTGAGCTGCTTGGCTGTGGACCGCACACACAGACACCCATCCCCAGCTCAGTGCTATCTTGTTCTCCGAGTCCGTGAGTGCATGTGTGTGTCTGTTTGGGAGAGAAGACTCCAGTTCTGCACCTTAACCCAGAAGAACAACCAGTAGCTTAAAAGTACTTTACTATTGAATCCTGTCCATAATTAATGCACTATCGTATTCATGCTGTGTCCATCTTCTCAATGATCCTGAGAATTAGGTCACAATAATCATGGTATTGATGGGAAACTGAGTTTGCCTCTACAGTACAAATTTAATCTGGTTTAATTTGTGTTGTCCTTTTAAAAGCTCTGGTTGTGGAAACGTGATGAGAATGCTCTATTAGAAACTGGGGTATACATAGGCAGGCCATGTCTTCCACTATAGCGGGAGACTTCCTGCCATTTACTTTGCTTCTCCACTGGTGCTTCCAAGGCCAGTGGGAGAAAAATGAAGGAAAATGGGTGGTGGCCACTGTGTGACATCACTTCTGGCAAAAACCATTCAGGGCGATGCTCTAGGATTAGTTCAAAACTCTATGGTTAAGTAAATCCTAAACTGTCGTACCTGATATCATGACACCTCTTCATTTTTTGTCAGAAGTGGTGTCACATGCTGGTGTGATGCCCGCATGCCTGTCCCTGCCTCCTAAATCCTAGGCCCACCTCGGAGACTTTGGAGGCTGTGGGGATCTCTGAAGGGAAGCTGTGATCTTCATACCAGTTTAAGTTTGCAAAGTAGATCTGCCTGAAACGTGGGCTTAATTTTTATTTGCCAAGGTGATATGTCTGTATCTCGGCTGTACCACTTTAGACTACAGGTGGAGAGCTCAGCAGATTAAATTCTGTCCAATAAGAAATCCCCCTACCTAGAAAACTAATATATCAGGGAGAAAACTATGCTAGAGCCCTTCTCCTTGGTATATTAATTCACCATAGGCTTGATTATTTTTAATATGGATGGGTATTCAATTATATGAACTCCCACCTGCAGTCTGAAGTTGTCCAGCCCAGACACTGGTTGCTACTCACGTGAGAAATGGACTTGAAAAGGCTATTGAGTGAATTTATAATAGAGCTACAAAGTGTGTGAAAAATCTGTTTATGTTTTCCTGAAAATAACTGAGTTCAACAGAGCCTCCCCTATTGGTTTAAGCCACTCTGTGTGTGGGGGGGGGAGGGGTGTTGGCAAGGTGAGAAAATGCATGCGTTAGCAGGGGAATCTAATATAACCAGGATCAAAGCTGCTCACCATGACGGCCAGATCCAAGAACATTTGTCAGCGGGAAGCTCAGGGCGCTAACCCACAGCCAAATGGGAGCCCGAGGCCCACTTTAAACACAAGGCAGGCCGTGCAAAGCATCTCCCTGGTGACTTTGCATGGGCTCAGCATCTCACTTCAGCTGTGCTGCAACCTGTGCAAAGCAGCTGTCCTCATACGATTAGACTGCTATGACGACGACGACTCTCTGGCATGCCGTCTAAGCACACAGAGCTGCCTTGCAAGGGTTGCACCCAAGCTTAAGGGAGCTGCTGAGCCTGTGCCAAGTTGTTTGATGTGACATCATCACACATGCCAGGAGTGCATGCACGAGGAGATACTCAGAAGACTTCAGAGGGTAAGTGCCAGGCTCCCAATCCCCCGCCGGGGGGACTCAAGGGGCCTGGCAACCCTATTCCTAAGATATACCAGAGCCTACAACGTGAAGGTGTGTGGAAACCCTGAGCTATCTTGAATTAAGAGACCAGCAAAATGGAAGGGAGTTCTAGGGTTGCCAACCTGCAGGTGGGGTCTGGATATCTCCCGGAATTACAAGTGATTCCCAGGCGATGGAGATCTGTTCCCCTGGAGAAAATGGCTACTTTGGAGGAATTATACCCTGCTGAGGTCCCTCCCTTCCTCAAAACTCCACTCTTAGGAGGCTGCACTCCCCAAATCTCCAGGTATTTCCCAAGCCAGAATTGGCAACCCAGGTTCTATGCCAACCCATCCTTCTCACAAATCAGGTGTCAGCAGTGGTGATTTATAAAAAAAAGCAGAGAAGATGTTCTTTAGTGTGTGGAGGGGGGCGTGATTCATCCTCCTGTAGATGACATGTTAGCCAATAGACATACAGGCAAAAGCTGTGACGCTGAAGATGAGATACATATGAGAATGTGGAATGTGGACTCCCCCACCTGGGGTACAGGAGCCTGTGGAGATGGTAATAAAACAGCTCTCTCTGTCCACCAACCCAGATCCCCCAAACTCTTAACCACTACACCAGTTTGGTGCAGTGGTTAAGAGCGTGGAATAATCTGGAGAACCGGGTTTGATTCCCCACTCCTCCACTTGAAGCCAGCTAGGTGACCTTGGGTCAGTCACAGCTTCTAGGAGCTCTCTCAGCCCCACCCACCTCACAGGGTGATTGTTGTGGGGATAATAATAACATAGTTTGTAAACTGCACTGAGTGGGTGTTAAGTTGTCCTGAAGGGCAGTATATAAATTGAATGTTGTTGTTGTTGTTATAAAAAATCTCCTGAACCTGCAGGGGCAGCATGAATGCTTTTCAAGGTTCATTACTAGGTTTCTGACAGACTCACTGTGGGGCTGGTGGATGCTTGGTTTGCCTGTTTATTTGTTGTTTTTCTGGCTGATAGAGAAGCAGGTGGGTCTGTTTATTGCTTTCACAGCGGGCCTTACGAATTCTGCGGTAGAATTAGGCCGAAGCAGCCATCAGCGCCCGAAGCCACATGTCGAGTGGGTGGGGAGGGGAGGGGAGAGCATTACTCAACTTCTTTTCTTAAAAAGCCAAGTAATTATACTTTTTGATTTCCCTCATTTCTCTTTTCTGCCATCGTGATTTCACCGGGAGATTTTTTTTTCTCCCCGGGGGCCTGGCGGCACATCACAGAGCGGCCGCCTGAGTGGCAAAGCCATTTGTCACTTCTGCAAAAATAATTTTTTAATTAGGGAAGAGAGGTAAAAAAGTTTCCACGAAAGCGTTCGCTGGCTTATTAGTCTGAATGGGTTTTTTTTAATTGAAATTATTAATGGATCATCTGGTGGAGGAGCGTGGCCAAGATGGCTCAGCTGAAGCAGACTGAATTCGTGTGCACTCTTAGAGAAGGGGAGTTGGCTTTGTGAGAATCAAGAACCAGAAGAGGGAGAGGAGACTGGAATGCAGAGGCAATGGACCAGCTATCTACTCCTGGCCCTGACCTTGACCCATCAGACCACACTGGGCCACCCACTGTTACAGTGCATTCCACAAGGGCTTCTCCAGGCCCCAGAAGACACTAGCAAGGGAGCCCAGCTACGTCCTGCAGGGAAAAACCAGCCAACCATAATACACAAACCCAGAAGTGATCTTCCCACTCCTAAATCCAGTGAGCAAAGGCTAGAGATGATGCTGTATTTCTCATCCCTCTTCTTTCCACCCCCCCACCCAACCCATCCTCATTTTGATTTACCACCTTCCCAGCTCACAATCCCAGCTCACAATACTTTCATTTTGAGCATCATTGTGAGTAAATGAAGGCAGGAGCAAGAACAGGAAATGGAAGTGAACAGATGAACGTTTTTGTAAGTCATGCAACTCCCTCCCATAAAAAATCTTCCCCCAATGGAGGGTTTTTAAAAAAAATCCTGCTGCGTTTGTGAAAATATGTTTTTTAAAAAAATTATTAGAAAAGTAGAAAGAGGAAGAATGTGTCATCAAGTAGCAACCAATTCATGGCTACCCCACCTATGGGCCATTCCAGGAAAGTAGGAAAGACATACCTAAATGACAAATGAGTATCTCTGCACAGGGCTTTTTTTCAGCAGGAACTCGGTGGAACGGAGTTCCGGAACCTCTTGAACATGGTCACATGGCCAGTGGCCCCGCCCCCTGATCTCCAGTCAGAGAGGAGTTTAGATTGACCTCCACACCGCTTGGGCAATCTAAACTCCCCTCTGTCTGGAGATCAGGGGGCGGGGCCACCAGCCATGTGACCATTTTCTCCGCTGGCAATCCACTGAGTTCTACCACCTCTTTTCCGAGAAAAAAATCCCTGTCTCTGCATATATTACTTTATTCTCCGCTGGCAATCCACTGAGTTCTACCACCTCTTTTCCGAGAAAAAAATCCCTGTCTCTGCATATATTACTTTATTCTAATACACCCATACCCATTGCTCAAATCCAAACCAATACTACTTCCTTTTTTACCAATTCCTGTGGAGAATCCTTGTCCCAAAAAGTGACAAAGGGCAACCAATGTCATACGAAATTATTCTGTACTTGTAATTTTTTAAAAAGATCCTTTAACATAGAGAGAGAACATATTGACAAGGTTTGATGGCTCAGTCTTAAAAAATACTCATCATTGTCTGGAAAAGCAGCTCAGATGGTCTACCCCCTGCCAACACCCAACACTAAGCCTTCTTTATCCTCTCAGTATCTTCTTCCAAGCCCCTTAAACACTAAATGTGTGTGTGTGTGTGTATGGGTTTTAGTGTTAATATTTCTTTTTCACTGGATTACAATTAGGCCGTCATAGGCTGCTTCTGCAGTGGGTTGAAGGAGATTAATGCAGATGATGAGGCAGAGTCAGTAAGACTTGGATGTTGCAGCAGGCTTCTCTAGATATGTGCTTGGCTTTCCAAAGCAGCAGCACTCTTAAAATGTCCTCAGGCTACTTTGGGGTGGGTCGTGTTCCCCCTTCAATTCTCACGACTCCCCACGGCTCACCATGTCAAACTAGGCCTATGTCATTGTCCCTTCTTCTACGAATGGGGCCGGTGCATACACCCAGTGCCAGAGAGTGGTTTTACTCCGCAAACAGAGTTTGAAAAGAGACCAGAGTTTGTGGTCACCCTTCTGCACACCTGAGCAACATTTTGGTGCAGATTTTCTGTAGACAGATGAAAAAGAGTCTGAGGAAAATTCCTAGCAAATAGGTTGGCTGTGTGTGTAGAACCCGCCCCCCTGCCATTTTTATGTTTGCATGAAAGTGGGTTTGTCATCTGAGGAACATTCCTGCTGGAATCCACTGCCTGAAGTCAAAAGTAGTGCAGACCCCCTCAGGTCTTTGCTTTCTCATTGTGACCTGACATTGCTCTCCTGCACATGTGAACCATCATTGTCCCTGGGATCAAGTGTCGTTGGGGGAGAGGGTCTCCCTGCCCATAACTGCTCCTGCAGTAGACATCCAATCAGGCCATGACGGAGCCATTTTCTAAATGATTCTCAGAGTTGATGTGTGAGTTTGCTTGTTTTCCTCATCCTTCCTCATCCATCTCCCATGTGAACCCACCCATCCATCCAGGTCATCTTTGGAGGCATTGCTTTGGATGCCCTGCCATATCAGGCTAGATGGGTGGCACTGGTAACGTAAGAAAGGGCTTTCTTGGTCATGACACCAAAACTTTGGAACTCCCTCCCTATGTCATGGTCTTCCATCAGTGGGTGAAGACTTTTAGGGATTGTTTGGTGTACAACCAGTAAATTCTTATTGACCCTCCTCCCTTGTCATGTTTGCATGTCTATATATGTTTTTATT
Source organism: Eublepharis macularius (assembly GCF_028583425.1). Lineage (NCBI taxonomy): Eukaryota > Metazoa > Chordata > Lepidosauria > Squamata > Eublepharidae > Eublepharis > Eublepharis macularius. The sequence goes on along the minus strand of NC_072804.1, from coordinate 36,552,384 downwards.
GTATTGCTAATTTTTATCTATACATTTTAAATATTTTTTAAGGTTTTAAATATTTAATGCCTGATGTTTGCTCCTTGAGAACCAATTTGGATGGAAAGCCTATAAATGCTACCTACTAACCAACCAACCAACCAACCAGCCAACCAACCAACCAACCAACCAACCAACCAACCAACCAACCAACCAACCAACCAACCAACCAACCAACCAACCAACCAACCAACCAACCAACCAACCAACCAACCAACCAACCAACCAATCCTTCTCCCCCTTTCCTTGAGTGTATTCCATTGTAGGAAGTTCTTTTGAGTTGTAAACTGCTTTGGTTGTGATGGCAGAAAGGCGGCATATAAAGGTATCAGACTAATGAATACAAACACAAAAAATAATTTTAAGAGAGCTTGCAGGGAAGGGGAAGAACCACTTCCCCCCTTCTACGTAGAACAAAAGACCAGGCTGTGAAGTCAATCCAGAGCTCAGCTGCATTGCACAGCACACTGCGGGCATTGCATTGATGTTCCCCCTGAACCCTCTTAAGCCCCATGCATGTGGTCAGAAGACCAAAGGATGTTGCCCAACCATCAACGGTGCTTGTAGTTGTTGATTGGTGTGCTCTGTGTGTGTGACACTAGACCTGGCCAGGGGTGACCCCAAGTAAAATCTGGCAAAACAGGGAAGGGGCCAAGATAGACCAAGAAGACTCAGGAGTATGCTTAGGATGGAACTTGGCAAGTCCCACTTAGAATTTGGTTTCCTTTCTAGGGTTGCCAGGTCCCCATAAGGGGTGGGGGACTTGATACTCTCCGGCAGGGAGCTCCTGGAGCCAATGCGATGACGTCACTTTTGGGAGTGATATCATCACTTTTGTACAGAAATGCTCCTGTGCTTTGCACAGGGCCAGTTCTTTTAGAACTGGGCTATTTGGGGCCAAAATCGGACCCCGCAAAACTCAGGAGCAGTCTCATACAGGAAGTTGCTTGCTGGTGGAGAGCGATGGCCAGGCAGCTTGCAACCTCCCACCGATTGCCAGTGGTTGGCAGGCAATGGGGCAAACCGCCGGGAGATCACTCACCACTGGTGGGAACCTGGGAACTCTATTCTTTTTGCAAGCAAACCATCTGCTATGAACAATGCCATTGCCCATACATTCTGCCAGGGGCAGGTAAGGATGTCAAAATGGCCCAGGAGCCTGCGGAGTTGAGCAACTTTGTGGTGTTGGCAGCCAGGCTTGGCTCAGAATAGGGCCTTGGCAATTTTGACTACGGGTCACCCATTGTCCCCTCCCACATCACCTCTGGCTGTATCCAAGTGGAGGGGGTGGGAGAACCTACACCCACTGCTGCTAGTTGGGTCTGAGCCCTTGAGGCACATCCCACACCAGTGAGATTCCCCTCAGCTTGTTCCTAGATGCAAACACCCTGCTGGAAAATTCCGTGGTAAATTAAAGACCCAGTCCTGCCATATGTTGTTTCTTCCTTTGTTTCAGGTAGAAGAAGAACGAGCCTTGGAGACCACCCAACCTAATCCACTGTGTCTGCCTCTTTCTCTCCCTCTGGCCTCCGTGAGGTTGCTCTGGTATCCAAAGGCTGGCCTTCTACATTGATACCATCTGTCCTCCTCCATCCATTCTATGTTCTTCAGCCTTTCACCAGATGGGAAGACATCCACAGGGACGCTCCCTGCTTTGGAAAGAGGTTCTGGGTGATGAGACCCTTCCTCTAGACCCAGGGCAGGCAGTTTCTTGCTACCAGAGTCCCGCAGCCCAATGCAGCCGCTCCAAGCTGCCTGTGAAGGATTCATTTTGATTTCTCCCGTTTCTCCCCACACTGCTTTCCATCTGCTATATTATTTCCTCATTTAATTATTTACCATGGTCTGTGTGGGCGGCGGTGCAGAGGCAATTACTGCTCAATTGAGCCACTTGACTCAAGAACTGCCACAATTAAAAAAAGGGGGGAGGGAGGGAAGGAAAGATCCCTTCAGCCAGCGTCTGCCTTGTGAGCTGTGAGGCTTTGGCCCAGTTCACACATGCAGGGAAACGTGGACTGCACCGCCTCAGACTCTAGGGGGGAGATCCCACTTTTGAAGGTTCCTTTTGCATTTAAAAAACTCCCCACCGATAGAAAACTAGCACAACAGGGACAGAGTTGCTCACTTCTCTTTGCATTTCACACAAGCAGGGAAGTGTGGTAGTGGGGCAAACTGTACCACTTCAGACTCTATATGGGGTTTCCATTTCTGAATGCTCCTTTTGCATTAAAAAAATTCCCCATAAACTGAAAGCTAGCACTGCAGGGAGAGAGGAGTGTGCTTCTTCCCTTTACTGTTTTCATATTAGTTAGGGAGTTCTTTTTTTTAAACACAGGGGAGTAATTCCGAAACATGATCTCTTGTGCAGTCTGAAATAGTGCAGCCCATCCTAAAGTCTCTGCCACCTCATTCTATCACATGTGTGAACCAGTCTTCGAAGTGCAAGAGAAAGCTGAATAGGGAGTTCATCCTACGGTTGAAGACCTCTAGGTAGGGCCTGGAGACCTCCTGGAATTACACTGAACTGGAGAAAATAGCAGCTTTGGATGGTGGACTGTGTGGCATCATACCCCACTGAGGTCCCTCCCCTCCGCCAAACCCCACCCTCCCTAAGATCCATGCTCAAATCTCCAGGAATTTCCCAACCCAGAGTTGGCAACCCTCCTGCATCCTTCATAGCTCCCTCATTTGAGGGCAGAAACTGAAAATATTGCTGCTCTCCCTCTCAGCTTCAGCCCCTCCCTGTAGCAAGGGGGTAACAATACTGAACAACCTTAAAATAAGGTTGCCAATTCCAGGTTGATAAATTCCTGGAGATCTGAAGCTGGATCCTGGAGATGGTGGGGTTTGGGGAGGGGAGAGTCATGTTTGACCTTCTGATTCTTGCAGGAAGGGTGGGACAAAAATGTAATAATAGTACTGTTATCAGTGGGTTTTTTTGGTTTTTAAAAAGTGCCAGTACTCATATAAGAGTCTGCATTGATTTCGACCAATTCCTCCCTTAGGACTTGGGAGACTGGCAGAAAAATGTACTGGTACTCAATACCAGCGAGTACCATCACAATAAAAGCCCTCTTTATTATTATCTAGCTTTCACTGAAATGTCACAAAAATTCAAACTGGATTTGGGGATCCCCCTCAGGCAAAACATCTCAGGAATTTCATGGCAAATAGATGTGTTATAATATTTGCTGCTGCAAACATCATAAAATTATGCCTTACTGATGGAATTTTACTGTATAGTTCTTCCAGAAGTGGAAAGGGGAACAAAGTGGCCTCAGTGACGTATAATGCCAAAGAATTCACCCACCAGAGCAGCTGTTGCCTCCAGGAGAACTGATCTTGGTCGTCTGGAGATCAATTCACTCTAGGAAATATCCAGGCCTCACCTGGAGGTTGGCAAACCCAGTCCTACAGCTGAGCAAATTACAGAAATGTAGACGGCAGATCCCCCCCCCCCCCGGAAAATCTTGACTTGCTTAAATCAAAAGCTTGACCTTTAGAGATAGGAAGGTACCATAAAAGTCCTGAACTAGAATAAGATTTTTGGCCCTTCCAATTACATTTCCCTGCCTGCCCCTCTATTCAGGACAAAAAGTAATTTCTGCCTTTGAGTCCAACAGGGCTCATTTTGAAGGGGAACGTGCAGGAATGCAGTTCCAGTAGTTCTCCAAAGAGGTTACATGTCAGGTGGCCCTGCCCACCTGATTTTTGGCCATTTTGGGCCCATTTTGGCCTGGATTGGGCCCAAAATGGCCAGGATTGGGCCTCTTATGGATGGTGGATCACTCTCCCGCTCAGCAGAGGCCCGCTCCTGACCATTCTGGACCCCTTTTCTTCCATTTTCAGCCCCTTTTTGCTTTTTTGGGCCCAATTTCGGCCCTGAATGGCCAGGATTGGGGCCAAAACATCCAGGATAAGTGAGGTCAGGGGGTGTGGCATATGCAAATCAGTTATGCCAATGACACACTTCCGGTGATGGCAAAGGGCGTGGCATATGCTGATGAGTTATGCTAATGAGTCCCTGCAGCTCTTTTTCTACAAAATGACCCCTGGAGTCCAATATTTAATAACGTTAACAACAATCACATTAGAGAGTTCCCTTCCCAGATGGAAGTGTGTTTTACACAAAACCACCATCTTAAACAAACCACTTAAAATCTCTATTCTAAAAACATTTTGAAACATTGAAACCAGAGAATGTGTTAGATGTGTTATAATATTTGCTGCTGCAAACATCATAAAATTATGCCTTACTGATGGAATTTTACTGTATAGTTCTTCCAGAAGTGGAAAGGGGAACAAAGTGGCCTCAGTGACGTATAATGCCAAAGAATTCACCCACTAGAGCAGCTGTTGCCTCCAGGAGAACTGATCTTGGTCGTCTGGAGATCAATTCACTCTAGGAAATATCCAGGCCTCACCTGGAGGTTGGCAAAACAACCGGCGCAGCTCCAAGAACACTTTCCTGGGGGCAAGCTCTACTGAATAGACTTGATTTTGGGTAGACCTGCTTAGGACGTTGAGTACACCTGCTTAGGATTGTTCTAAAGTGGTACTTTAAAAGGAACTAGCAATGGGACCTCCAGAGGCTTTCGGAGTATAAAAATAAGCCTGGAGATTTATTTTTTTAAAGATGAGAAAGGAAGAATGCAGAGAGGAGAAAGGATAAAATCCACAGATCATTTTGTAAATCGTTCTCCTTAACTAATATTTTACCCTGTGCCATCTTGTCTAGCTAGCAGTCAGTCTGTTTAAAAATCAAGGGAAGCATTCTGAAGGATATGGCATGAAATTGGCACCGATTTAGCATTACTTCTTCTGAGACTCGCCCGAGCGGACAAAGTGGGTGAAGGAAGAGGCTGCATGAATCTCGGGACCCAATAATGGACGTGACACTTCTAGGTCATCAGCTCAAGTGACTCTCAGCTAGGGACGAACTTAAGCGGATCTGATAAATATGTGCGAGCCCGTTAGGCCCTCCCCAAGCTGAAATGAAAATGTGGCTGTCTTGCAGATTTTCACCCCAATCTTCCTATGTGTGTCAGCAGCATCCGAAGGCCCACCTGGTGTGCTAGATGAGGGATTGTGCATGCATCTGAGTGCCGCATGCATCTCCTCTGACAGTACAAAGACAAGCCAGCAGCCACACCACTGCTCGTGTTCACCCCAGGCTGACAGCACCAATAAGCTTTTTGGTGGAAAGAGAGAAGTGAATTAATGTCTTTCTCTCTCTGTGTGTGTGTATGCGTGTGAGAGAGATGCAGTGGTGGATTAAATTTAGGTTTAGCAACCTCCAGGTGTGGCCTGGAGTTCGCCCAGAGATCAATTCCTTGGGAACAAGTCTTTTTTGGAGGGTGGACTCTATGGCATTACATCCCTGCCTAACTCCCTCCCCTCCCTGAACTTTGCCCTTCCCAGGCACTGCCCACAAATCTCCAGGGGGCAGCAGAAGCAGAATGCACAAGGATCCTCACACCAGCTCTGCCCTTACTGGGTTTCAGCCCGGGGCTGCTCTCATGCCACAGGTCACAGCAGGGCAGTCTGGGGTGAAGACTTCTTTTCCCTGCCCACCCCAACAGTTGCTTAGAGCGGGTGATCCCAAGAGGCCAGCCTCGGAGCTGTCATGCCTCAGTCACCTCTCCTTTTTGTGCTTTAACCCATTTGTCATAAGGAAACGTCAGCCCTTCTCTTGGATCGTTGAAGTGCAGGGCTAGGAAGGAACTTGCCAGAAGAACTGAGGATAGGTTGAAGCAGTTCCACGTCCATTTGCCTTCCTTTCAGTGATCCTTGAAGAGGGAGTGTTACGACCCTCTTTATTTTTCAGTTAGATTTTGTCTTTAACCCTCTTCTTACACCCTCTGGGTAGATTGCTGCCACCAGGAATTATATTCCAAAATAGTTCATTTAAAGTTCCCTTTTAATAACGTGCCCAACAGGGAGATTATTGGATAGCATATGGGGAACAGCCAGGACCAAGGGTGGAAGGGTCTTGTGACTTATCTGGGATGTTCCCGCCGGGCTGTTGCCCTGGAAGGGTCATTGGGGGTGAAGAGGAAGCTGAGGCCATTTCCACACTACTCACCTTCATCTGGAACCGGGCTCAATGTCGTGAAAAAACCGCAGAAGATAGCGTCTTCTTGCGCAAGTTTGGTGCGACGTTGCGCAAAACTCGCACGAGAAGACACTATCTTCGGGGGTTTTTCCGCGACATTGCACCCCATTCCGGATGAAGGTGAGTAGTGTGGAAACGGCCTGTCAAGTGGTGTCTTGGGTCCCAGCAGGGCTGCAGGGTCCACTCGGTGTGATAGCAGGTGTGAGTTCACCAGGTGCTGCAGGGGCCCTCTGGGATCAGTTGGTTCCAGCACTGTCTGAAGAGCAAAACTTGCACCTGCTCAGGAAATGATGGGCCAAATGATTGGCAAGGGAGGGTCTCCTTTCCCCCCAAGAATGGGTATTTGGGGAGTATCTCCTTAACAAGCTTTGGGGCAAAGGTTACCCACCTGATCCTGATCTGATGTCTGCCCGAGAGTTCCACTTTCACATCCCTTCTGCCATTAAGCTCACTGGATGCCCTTGGGCCAGTCACCACCTCTCAGCCAAGCCTACCTCACAGGGTTGTTGTGAGGATACAGTGGGGGGAGAGCCAGGTCTATAAATGCTGCCTCAAGCAGCTTTGAAGCTGGGGTTGGATAAAGATCTAATCAACTTATAAATCCTGTATCTGGGGAAGAGAAGAGAAGCTATGTTCCCAGGAGACGGGGAAGGGGATGAGTGTCTGAGACAAACCTCTCTGAAACCACTTTTAATTCCCCTCAAAATGACTGTCTCTATCCAACCTCAATTTAAGCATGGATCTTCTTCCTATCTTTCCTGCAGAAAGGACAGGGAGACGCCTCCAGAAGCCAATATGCTGTCATTTGCCTTTCCATCTCCTTCACGTTGACTCCAACTGTCATTTTTGGAAAGGCTTGATTTATGGGCCTATTAAAGCTGCCCGGACAGCGTGCGCCCTCAGGTAACGACTCCTGGTGGATAAAGGATGGCAGCCGTAAATAAACTCCACAACCCTTGGCTGTCCTGGAAAGTGATGACACGGGGACCTTTATCTTTATTCCTCGCATTGCTCACTTGACCCGCCGAGACTGTCTTGCTTCTTCTAACTGCATGCCCAAGTCCTACTCTTAGGGTTGCCAGCGCCAAGTTGGGAAATTCCTGGAGATCTAGGGGGTGAAACCTGGAGAAACCTGGAGAAAGAGGGGTTTTGGGGGGGGGAAGGGAGGAGGGAAAGGCATAATTCCATAGAGTCCACCGCCCAAAGTAGCCATTTTCTCCAGATGAACTGATCTCTGTGACCTGGCGACCAGTTGTAATTCCGGGGGGTCTCCAGCCACTACCTGGAGGCTGGCAACCCTACCTACTCTACAGCCTCCTTGTCATGTGTGGATCCCACTCCATGCCTGTGAGAGGAACCACTTTGTTGTACTGGCCACTCTCCAACATAGCACACAACATGCCTCTTTACCTTTAATGTGTGGCTGCCGTCCTGTGTCATAGGGGCCCCACATGCGATGCAGACAGGAGGAGATGGCACGTCTGGGGGTCTGATTGTGGCAGGAAGGGAGGCCTGCGCTTTGGCTCTCCTTTGCAGTGCGATGTTACAAGAGCTCAGAAAATGAAATTGACAGCAAAATCAAGGCCAAGGCAGAGAGACCCTGCAGGAAAGGTTGCCAACTCTGGGTTGGGAAATTCCTGGAGATTTGGAGGTGGAAATTGGCGTCAGTGGAACTGGGGGAGAATGACCTCAGTGGCATATAATGTCATACAGTCCAGCCTCTAAAGCTGCCATTTTCTCAGAGAGTATAGCAACAACACAATACAAGAGTGTTAATATTCAGATAAGAATTTGTTCATATATAGAAGTGCAAAGTGCTCAAAGTGCTGATATCTTATAATAAATATTAAACTTACAAATAAATACAATACAAATTACATCCAAAGTCCTTCCAAACAGTAAATATCTATCACCTTTGCACATTAAATAATTGTAGACACAATGTCCAATTAACCAACTGGTGAGGAAATATCCAACAGGTAAGTACTACAGTCATATATTAATTCCTCACTGTATTTTTCTTTCTTCCTGGACTGATTCCCTCTTGGAAGTGTGGATTCTCCAAAGTGCTGTTAGTGCATTCGGAAGATCATGTCGTTATCCCTGGGTTGCTGGAAGGAGCCCAACAGGCATTGCCAGCATAATAGTTCCCATTTCGTATTCAACTTTTTCAAAGGCTCATAATCAACATGAAATTCACTTTTTCACAAAAACAGTCTCAGCCACTAGCTGCCAGTGCATCCGCCCTGCTTCGAGCTGAGTGGTGAATATGGAGAATTGTTGCCGTTCCTCCACAGAATGTGGCTGAGAGGCTGTGATTAGTGGTTAGTAGGTTGCTTCCCGAAGGTAGCCTTCTATATATTGTTTTATTTTCTCAGGGAGAACTGATCTCTGTAGCCTGGAAATCAGTTGTTATTCTGGGAGATCTCCAGGCCCCAGGTGGTGGTTGGCAACTCTAAGTCTGCAGGTGCCTTTCAAGGGACACATGTGTGGCAGCCAAATCTCAGATGCTGGACTTGACCTGTGGGGTTCTTCCTAAAATGGCTGGCCACCATTGCCCTAGTACAATCTTTTAACAAACTTATTGCACTGGCTACACTGGCTCAAGGCTAAATTCCTTGCTGAGTTAGTTGAAATTCCCTCCTCTCCTGCATGGAGACTTGTTTACATTTGTTTCTGCTGTGTGTCGGGAAGCTTGTAGGGATGCGTGAACCCCCACCATGTACCAATGTGTTGTCAAGTTGCAACCAACTTATGGCAACCCCAGCAAGGGGCTTTCAAGGCAAGTGAGAAGGAGAGGTGGTTTTCCATTGCCTTCCTCTGCAGAATCTTCCTCAGTGGTCTCTCATCCACGTACGGACCCTGCTTAGCTTCCAGGATCTGACAAGACCAGGCAGCATCATACCATTCTAGATCCCGGAACACCTAAGCATTCTTCTCATTTTCTGCATGTCAGTTATGAGCAGGTAGCTGATATTTGTGTTGAGTAGTTTGGCAATTGGCAAGCAGCTGCTTTCTGTTTGTCAGGTTACTTTCCAGATATCCAAACAGAATATAATGCAACCAAATAAAATAAAAAATAAAGTCTTACCATTTGATATTCATCTTGATCCACGTTTCTTGGTATTATTTCATGCATGCAAGTTTTCACATGGTCGAGTCCTAGTTACTCCAAGTGCATCATTTCATTAGCTGGCCAGGCCATCCATGATGCAGAGGGATTCAGTTTTGTAGTGATGCAAAGCTGCCCATAAGGAAGAATGAAATGGATCTCCACTGCTACAGTTACGGCATGGCCACAGTGCTGATAAGGCAGCTGTTCAAGATGGATGGTGGTCAGGAGAGGAAATCTGAGTCTTGACTCATAAGCGATTGTAACTTTTGAACATGGGACATTGACCTGGCTGCTGAACATGTTTGCTGCGAAGTCCACAGCTTCCCTAGATGCTTGCACTTTGGTGACATGTCCAAGTGAGCTTTGTTTGTGTATCATTTAGCTGGCTGGACCCCAGAATTGCCGGGCCCTTCTTTTGGGGTGTGCACATGTCTCGTGGTGTTGGTGACAAACTCCTCTCAGACATTCCTCCATTTCTCATGTTCAGCCGCAGAGAAATGAAGAATCCAAGATTTTCCCACAGTAGAAAAATGAAGAAGGTGTCTGTGCAGGCAGGCAGGCAGGCAGGCAGGCAGGCAGGCAGGCAGGCAGGCAGGCAGGCAGGCAGGCAGGCAGAAAGAAAGAAAGAAAGAAAGAAAGAAAGAAAGAAAGAAAGAAAGAAAGACTTTTTGTTCTGAGATGGCTTTTTGGCTTCTGAAATGTCCTCTCTGGACTGCACTTGTTGCTAGAAACTCAGATCTGATGACCAAGAGGTCTCAAATTTACTGCCAAAATAAGCCTCAAGTTCCATAACTGGAAAAATCTGCATTGTGTGAAAAGAAATGATAAGGGCTTTTTCTTGTTCCCTTCTGACTGCTCACATCTGCAAGCAAGCAATCCTTCCGATAGCAAGTCTCACAGCAAACTGCCAACCGATTTTTGTTTTTGAATTACTGGAAGAGTTTTTGATACAACAATATTAGTCAATAGCACCCAAGCTACCTCCCTCATTGTTCTCTATTATGAGTCTAAAGAAGCTTGGGTGCCAAAGATACAGCATTTAATTACAAAAAGGCACCAGAAATCCAGTCCCTGAAAAGATTCCCTTTTTTCCTGCTCAGTGAGACAGATGTACCTCTAACTCTGTTCTAATTGCACCATATGTTGCCAAGGTCCAAGGTGGGACGTGGAATCCTGTTTGGTTCCTTTCCATCAGAATTCCCACTGCCAGGTGCACTCATGTGTGGAGGAACAAAGCTTGCTAGTTTTATCTTCACTGGCTTGCAACATTTCTGAGCCCTCAGCTGGTAATGAGTAATTAACTTGGAAAACATCTGTGAGGAGCATTTCCTTGCTTACGTATTTTCTCGAGACCTCAGAAGTGGTGCTGAGTTAAAGATTCTTCCTATTTGATTTATGCCTCAAAAGCAGTGATTATGGATAGTCTCACCCTCCTCCCACAATGGCAGTTCATTGTCTGCAACTTCGCATTGCTGCTTCTTGACAACTGTCCATCTCCATTTCATACCTCCTTGATTGATCCTAGCCAATCGGGGATCATATACTGTATCTCTCATGATGTCAAAATATTACTCAGCAAATCAACTATGTACTGACCTTGTTATGGGCAAATGAATCAAGTTAGAGTGGCAACATTTTCTTTACTAGTCGCATGGGCAATACTAGCCAATCAGGGATTATACACCGGCTCATAACCAGTGTCCCAGCACTTTCGCATAATCTGAAAAAATGGCTGAAATAGGGTTCCTTTTGATTCTGAGGTAAATTTTTTTTTTAAACTTCCCTCCTCTGTTTTAGCTCAACAGTATCCTGGGTGATGAATCCTAAAATTTGTGGCCATAGATCTGCAAGACAATACATGCACATGCCTCTGCTCAGCAGTGGGAAAACCACGTCTTATCTGCCTGTGGAACATCGCGTGAAAGACCCAGAAGTCAGCGTCTTCTTGCGCGAAATCGCACCAGGAAGACGCTGTTATCTGGGAGTTTTGCACGATTTCGTGCAAAACTCCTGGATAACAGCGTCCTCCTGGCGTGGGCTTTCGGGGACCACAGTTCTCTTTGTCAGATGCATCTGACGGGGAGAGCTGTGGTTATCGAAGGCTTATACTACATAGGAATTGGATGGTCTAGCTGTTTTACTGCTGCAAACTAACACGGCAAACTCCTTTGAAGCTTCACCCAAGCCAACTGCCCCCCACACCAAAAGGAGATGTTTACATTTACTAGCAAAGGAATGTTTTGGTTGCATCCTCCCTCTCCCCCCCTAACTGCATCTTCTCTCTCCTCCTCTCCTCCCCCCTCCTCTTCTATATTTGACCAGTTTCTGTATCATGCATCTGACGAAGAGAACTTGATTCTTGAAAGCTTATGCTACAATAAAATTGGTTAGTCTTAAAGGTGCTACTGGACTCTTTTTGATTTTGCTACTACAGACTAACACGGCTAACTCCTCTGGATCTATAACAGAGTGGGGATTTGAATTTAGGTCTCCCAGTGCCTAGTTCAGCACTCTAACCACTAAACCACTCTGTTGCTCCATTTTTGTTCTTTTTGGTTTCATATATTATTATTGTTATTGGTTTCATTTTGCCTCATTTTAATTGTTGTAGTTTATCATACTTTATACCATTCTTTATACCATTTTTGTGCTATTTTAGCATTTTTTGTGCTATTTTAATGTCCTTTATATGTCATTATATGGAAAACTGTGTTGATTTTAATGGGAGACATTTGACACGAGGAAAAAGGAACTGATGTGAAAATTGCGACTTGCTCATTCGTTTCTGAAAAAACACATTTGAAATTTGAAATGAAATTGAAATTGGAAGGTTGAAATCAGTTCAGACAGCATTCAGTCTTCAGTCTCATTTTCCTAGCTCACGTTACAACCACTGCAGGGATGCTTTTGAAAACAGTCACTCCAGCCCTATATCTAGAGGTGCGCTGTGATCTCTGCGGTAAACAGTTTCTGCAGATAAACATGCCATGTTGGAAAGCCACAACAACTCAAGACCTGAGCCTCACATCTCCTTTCCTCATCTGCGGCTCGCTCACTTTGTTTGAGGCAAAATTTCAATGACAATCCTCTCTAGATGGTAATCCCTTGCCACAGAAAGGCAGTTTTGGAGACAACTCCAGCAACATTTGGTCCACTGTGCTGCTCGAGGTGGGAGTAAGGAGAAGGTCAGCTAAATGAGGAAACTTCAGAGAAAGAGGACAGCATGGGCCCTACTTTCTCAGCCTTGGATTGGCTGGAAGGTATCACATGTCAGCGTTCCATTATAACTGCTTTGTGGGGGTACATGAAGTAGAAAAATGTCTGGTGTGAATCTTCTATTTCTCATGATGAACAGAGTTAGTGGTTTAGTGGTCCCTTTAATATCAGCTGGATCTGCAACAAATCCTTGGTATTGTAATTGTAATTCATGCCGGCAAAAGCTTCATTTCCACTTGTTAAATCTCTATTAAAGGGGTAGGACTTTCCCTCTTAGCTCCACGTCTTCAGTGCTTAGATGATAACTGACCTACCTTATAAGACTGTTTGTTTGTTTGTTTGTTTGTTTGTTTGTTTGTTTATTTATTTATACTTATTTTGCCTTGCTCCCCAATGGGGACCCAAAGTAGCTTACAACATTCTCCTCCATTTTGTTCTCACCACAGTCTTGTGAGGTATTTGAGGCTGAGATCATGTGACTGACCCAAGGTCATCCAAGAAGCAGAATAGTGACTCGACCTTGAGTCTCTTGGATCGTAGTCCAACACGCTAAACGCTACACCACACTGGCTCGAGCTGTTGTATGGGTTCCTGACATGATGCAGATGAAGTATTATTAAATGCCACTCTCTGATGATCAGGCCCTCAAAGCAGAGGACAACAATATTGTAAAAAAAAAATGCAGTATCAACTTTTTCTTCCCCCCTCATGCATTCCCCATAGAGTGGACTGGGAGTGTCAGTTGCTTAGACATTGTATACTTCAGCCCTTTTCTCCCAGGATTAGAGATGATAAATTGGAACATCCGGAAGCCCAGTAGGGAGGAACCAGGAGCTGCTTTGCCTCTGACATCAGTGATTCCAGTTGTGGCTTGCCGTGAGGGTGGCCATCTTGTTTCCTTCCTTGCACCTCTGCCCTGTGTGTAAACGTAGCCATCTGTGATGTTTTCTCCATCAATGGATGTCCAAGGTCAGGAAACATCTCCTCCACTAAAAACTTCACCCACATGTTAGGCTGTTGCTAAAGGCACAGGAAAAGTTGGTCATTGTGTAAGGAAGAAGAAACCTGAGGGGCAGGAAGGAAGTTGTGTAGAGGAAAGGCCCAGCAACAGGCAGAGCAGCCCCTCCCTGGCAGTCGCTTCTCGCTCTCCTTCTCATACCTTGCTCGTTCCATTATGGACAGGCCTGTGAAATACACTTGGAAATGAAGTTTGTCATTCAATTTGGCGTTTCAGAGGCTCCTGCCGTCAGCGTGAGACGTCTTGTTCATGTTACTGGAGCGGCTGGAGAAATAATATAATTTATTGATGTCTTTTATTTCCCCGCTGGTGTGGCATAAAAATAAATCTACATGTGTCTCCTTCTCTTTCTTTCTCTCTGCTCCCTTTCCATCCCGCTTTCTCCACATTCCCTCCCCACTGCACATCTGAAACACCCTCAGATAAATATGCTTTTATATCCACCTGTCTTTCCAGGCAGAGGTAACTGGAGCAATTGGGGATGAAGCCTCATCTTTATGGTGACATCTAAGTGGAGGGGGAGAAATTATAATGTTCATTAGAAGTGTTAAACTGGCTGCAGCTGAAGGCTGGAGTGGAATGTCACTTGCATAAGATCACAGCCTAGATGAATTGATCTGAAGTAATGACAATTCATGGCATTTTTGGTGAGGCTCAAGGCTTCCAGGGAGCCCAGATATGTGTGAGAGGACTGGGATTACTCAGCGCTGAGTGAAATGGGTTCTGTGTGTATTCAGAGGCACACTGGCCCCTTCTAATAATCCTTATCTTTCATAGCCCAGGGTTGCCCCCCCATGCAGATTAAAAAATCTGCATAATGGGCCCAGTCATGGCTACACTTTAGAGATCTACTGTTGCCAAGTAGGCCCCCTCTCCTGCTTTAAGGCCTGCCATGGACTGTGTTAAAGTTTCCTGCGTTGCTGTTTTACTGCTACACAAAGATTGCCCTGCACGTGTGTGTTCTGGTACACGTGTCAGTTTCCTGTCTGCTGTTAATTACCTTGCTGCTGCAATAGACTGTGTAGTTCCCTGACTCCATGTTTGGTTAATTGCACAAAGGACTCTTTTCCTGGGCAAGACCTGCCCTGACCTGTATCTGGACTTCCCAGTGTGTGTTTGGACTGTGTTACAAGTGTGCCCCGTGCCTGCATTGCCATCTGCCACGGACCGTGCCTGTTCCCTGCTTTGGACTGTGTTTTATGTGCTGTTCCCCCTGCCTCCATGGAAGCCTGCCTCATATGGGCCCAAGCCGCTGCTGGCAGCCGGGCGCCTGCCAGGGAAACCTCCAGCGAGCCTGGCTAGGCGCTCCCTGGTCAGTTCCCGCCTGGAGCCTCCCGTGGGTCGGTCCCCGAGCTTGCCCTCGCTACCGGGCAGCCTGCAAACCAGCCCCAGCTATGCCCAGCCGGCATCCATGTTCTTAGGCAGCCAGAAGACCCAGAGGAAAAGACTGCTTTGGGAAGCCATTTCGGCAAAGCGGGCACACCACGTCCGCAGCGAGAGTACCTCGCCCCGCTCTGCATATCTTAGGAGCCGCCCAGGAGAAGGAACTAAGTGCCGACCATCCCAAGCACTTAGAGAATGCATCTCAAAGAAACCTCCGCATTCCAGAGCTGATGACATCAGGACAAGCCCTGTCCGCTGGAACATCCTTTCAGCCCACTTGGATTTCCCCCTCCCTCTTTTGTCCCCTCTTCCTGAGGTGTCACTTATCACAATCTGATTACCAAAGTGGCCCATCCAAGCCATTCAGTAACCCATTAGAACCTTTGTTTTAATCTGTGAGAACCACCAAGTACAGCACCAGCCCCAGGGTACGTTTTGGGGTATTTAAGCTGGTCTCTCAGACCACACGGTGCTTAGGCCATTCCTATCCAGACTCCCTTGCTGTCCGTCTGTGGTCCCATTGCTGGCATTGGGCCACCTCGCTGTTGTGTCTCTGCTTCGCTTCAGGATAAGTGAGTATTCCCCACCATCGTTGGGAACCAGCTAATGCGAAAGTCTCTGTATTTCCTACTCTGTATTTCTTAGATCTTGTATGTTCTCTTGTATGCTTGTGCAAGTTTAGGCTTACGCCACACTAAATACACGTGTTTGGAACTTATTTGTAGTCTGCCTCTTTTTCACTAGAGTGTCTGGAATCGGGACCTCCGTAGACATAGGTTAAGATCCGCGCTAATTTAAGTTACAGACTGCTAAAGCTAATTTCCCCTTATAATAAAAAGCAGTTCTGGTAACACTACAGTCTGTGGCTGCCATTCCTGCAACTGGTGGGAAAAACCCAGACGTGACATGGAATAGCTCCAGCTCTATGGTAAAACCATAGAGTTGCTTGCAATTTCTAGAGCTACTGTATCACTTCTTGGTTCCCTAAAATTAATCCAAATTGGCTCCCAACATTGTGGCAGAGGGTAGAAACACCAGGAGGAAGACAGGAGGGAGGACAGTAATGGAGCTGGAGCCAGAGGAGGGAGAAGCACACTCTGAAGGGGGAAAGGCATTTCTCGGCCCTCCATGACTCCTCAGGGATTGTGCTTTGTGTTTTCTAGGACTGCTTCTTCATAATGAAACCACAGGTTTGTGGATCCTGGCTTAAATGAAGCTTGATAACCAGCCCCTGACAATGTATTCACATAAATACACGTTTCAAAGTCGGGGGGGGGGAAACCAGTTACTCTGCCAATGTTTTGACTGTCTTTATTGTAACTACACTGGAGAGATTAGTGACTTGTTAGTTTATGGTCATAGAGTTAACAGAACAGCAGCAAGGTGCATAAAAGGGCATGGAGATGTTACTGCCCTCATTGTTCCCAGGCAGTGCGACTGCTACAATGGTGGAAGCGTGATTTGGGGAAAGCAAATGCAATCCTGCTGGGGGATTCAAAATAGAGATGGAAATTGAGCCACGGGGCTAGGTACACTCCGCTGTTAATCTGAAGCTCCATTTGGCTTTCTTTCCCTGCCTGCCTGCCTTTGTACACACTGGAGAGAGGCACCATTAACAGCGCATACGTTCCAAGTCCACCTTCTCTTTGCCAGCTCCAAGGACAGAGATCAAAAGGAGTCTCTTCTTGTTCCCTGTTCCGATTGTCTTGTGTGCACCGTTCTTTATCAAAGCCCCACCGGCTCTCCCTCGAGGACAGAGCTGAGGGAAAGGAAGGGCCTTCCTTGTCTGAGAGTAATGCATATTTATAGCCAGGAAGGCAATATTAAAACAAAAGGCGAGCAGAAATCCGACAGAGAGGAGAGGGCATGGGCTTATTAGCTTCTACTGGCACGTCCTCGGCATCTCAGGTACTCAGCTGGGAATTCAAACTCACTCATTATGTGGACCCTTTGGATGGGTGAAAAGTAAACAGCACTCAGCATATCCCACAAGCGCATCTGTGCTCACAGTCAAACATGGAACTGAACTCAGGGTCGTTTAGCTTACTGGGAAATTTCCCAGTCGGCTACTGCCTGGGCAGCAGGGGGGATGACACTGAGGGCTGGAAGCAAGAAAGATGAACCCCAGCCGTACCGATTGTTCCTCTGAGGCCATTTGGCTTCCTCCTGGTTCATTTTAACTTGCCAAGCCATCCTTGGCTGGTCTCGAAAGTTAAGCAGAGCCAAATTTGCTCCCTGAAGACAAAGCCAGCAGGAAAGAGATGGTCCAGGTGAGCCTGATCTTGTCAAATCTCAGAAGCTAAGCAGGGTTGGCCTTGGTCAGTAATTGGATGGGAGATCTCCAAAGAAGACTAGGATTGTGGAGGCAGGCAAAGGCAACCCACCTCAGTTAGTCTTTTGCCATGAAAACCCCATCAGGGGTCACCATGTCTGTTATGACTTGAGGGGACTCTCCCCACACGCATACTGAGCAAATATAAACCAGTTTGCCTCAGCACTTTGGTACCTCATTGGCCTCAGCGTTAGAGTTCAGCAGACACCAAGGAAGTTTGCTTTTAACCCAACAAGAAAAATCCCCCAAAAGAAACTGTACCAAAGTTTCATATTAATAATGTACCTGAACGTACTCTGCCTGGACGGTTATATTACTACACTTGCGTAAAGGGTTCCTGCTGAAGAAAATGTAAAGTTCACAAAAGGCCAAAGCAGAGGTGATCGGTATGATCTACTCATTAATGGGATTTCTTGGGGACAGAGAGGCAGTGCTGTTGCTACGATGCCAGAAGTGTGCTGCTGTCCTGTTAATTCAGGATAGCAATGCCTGAAGAGCCATGACTTTGGCATTTTTAAATCAAATTATTTATGTAGAAATATTCATAGCACCTCTACGGAGGAAAAGCTGCATGGTATAGCCCGATCTTATCAGAATCTCAGAAGGTAAGAAGGGTCAGTACTTGGACGGGGGAACGCCAAGGAAGACTTTGCAGAGGAAGTCAATGGCAAACCACCTCTGTTTCTCACTTGCCTTGAAAGCCTCTTGCCGAGGTCCCCGTAAGTCAGTTGCGACTTTCCTTTGATCTGTTTATGGTGCCTCTCGACAGCATCTGCCCAAGCCAGTTTACAAAATAAAACATAATAAAAACATAAAACTTTGAAAGTTATTAATTAAAATCCAGCATTAAAAAACTTATCCAGAATGTTAAAAACCAATAAATGATCAGCTTAAAATAACAATTCTCCGATTAAAAGCAAACTAAAATAGTGGTAAAAGCATTACCACTTAATTTAAAGTTTGGGCCAACAGAAATGTTTGAGCCTGGTGCTTAAAAGAGAGCAACATGAATGCCTGGTGAGCTACATTTCATATTTAAGCAAAGTGTAGGCTTATCAGTTGCTGAATGGAGCAATGAGAGGGGGGGGGGAATGGGGAGGAGAATGACATCATAGCAGAATCAATGTGGTAGGAACTTTCCCAAATCTCTATGGTCTTTACCACAAAGTTCAGGGGAATTCTGAGAGCGTTGTTGACACCATGATGTCAGTCTGGGGTGCTCAACCAAAAATTGCGTCACAGCTTTAGTGATGCTCCCCTTTTCTAAGTTCTGCCCCAAAATGCTCCAGGGGGAAGCCAGCGCAGGGCTGGCAAACCTAGCAAGGTGCCAGTACTGAAAAAGCCTTGTCACTTTTGATTACAGTTGCCAGCTACGCACAAGCAACCAGCAGGAGGCTGCCTGGGGGTGGGGGATGCAAATTCATGGTGCTCCAATAGTTCAACATCTCTTTCGGCACAAACCCGGAAGTGACACCATTGCATCGGGGGACAATTGCCAACCTCCAGGTGAAGCCTGGTGTTCTCCAAGAATCACAATTGATCTCCAGTCTGCAGAGATCAGTTCCCCTGGAGGAAATGGCAACTTCAGAAGGTGGTTTCTATGGCATGAGACCCTTCTGAGGTCCTTCTTCTCCCCTAACTCCATCCTCCTCAATATATGTCCTCAAATCTCCCCCAGACCAGAGCTGGCAACCAGAGTTGGGACTTGAGTGTAGTTTGGAACTTAATTGTGCAGGAAGCCATGCGGGGTGGGAGGTGGGTGTTGCTGCCAAAGCCACGGGTGGTTCAAGTTACTTATTTTGCTGCCTAAGTAAAGATTAATTTTACCAGCTCCACTCCTGTCTTACTGTATGGGAGAGAAAATGGTTATGTGGAGAGGTTTTCCTCTGCCACACAACTGGATGGGCTGAATTTGCAGGCACATACCCGCTCTTCACTTCAGGCCTTTAAATCAGCAGCATCTGTGATGGGGAGGCAGAAGAGTGTGCCCCCCTCAAAAATTTTCTTTATTGCAACTTCTATCTCCTTCAGTAAGGCAGGACCCCCCGCCACACTAAGCCAGAGGTGCCTACTTTATCAGACTGTGGGGATTCTTCTCATATCTGGAACAATCATAGGCCTGCATCACTGCTCCTATTTCTTTCCCTCTCACAAGCTCTTATAATTTTGCCTCCTGTTGGGGTGAGAGGGGCGGATTTGTTTAGCCACCCAACGCAGCGAAGACGGATGAGATCAAAATGAACTCTCGGAGATCTAGGCTGAAGGCTGTTTAATATCCACTGGTTCAGGGCAGGCAATCTCCTTGTTTTATCTTGAGGGAAATAAACGGAACTGCCGCAAGGTTCATAAGCGAGGATTGATGGTGTCTCCACTTATTGTCTGGGATAAAGTGAAAGCCAAGTTAAGATTTACTAGCAGACTAAACCAGAGTAAAATACTTACTGTGTGGCTACAAGGAGTCACCTGCTTCCAGTTCAGAAGAAGAGAGAACAGGATGAACCCCCAAATTGCTCAGGTAGCCCCTAGATGTGAAAGTCAGGGTAAGCCAACTACCTAGTTTTTTTAAAGGTGGGCGCATTCTACCTAGTTAGAATTAACTTGGAGTCTCATTTAACCTTTTTTTAGGTTAACAGAAAACCACAGAACTATTTAGAAAATTACATTCCTATTTTTTTATCAAAATATTATATCAAAATCTAGTCACACACACAACGTTAAACAGCCTGCAGAGTTGTGGCCTCTGTGCACATTTGTAGTTCTTATTTTCGTAGTGTTGCCTACTCCTGGCTGAGAAGTTCCTGGAGATCTGGGGATGGAGCATATGGTGGGTGGGGTTTGGGCCCGAGGAGGGACCTCAGAGGGGTACAATGCTGTAGAGCCCTCCCTCAAAAGCTGCCATTTCCTCCAGGAGAACTGGTCTCTGTCTTCTGGAGATCAGTTGTAATTCCAGGAGAACTCTAGGCCCCACCTGGACGTTGTCAGCCCTACACTTGTAGCATGTTGAACTCATTTAGATTACAGTTGATTGACAGTAAGGACCTCACATCATCAATTGGGGTCTTCTTTCTTCTTGGTTTAGAATGTTATCCTTGAAGTGCCTGTTTGTGCCAGACTCACCCATTGTCAAATAATCTGAGACTGTGGGGAGGGCTGCTCTGTTTTCCCCAACCCATTGATACTCAGGAGGACACATTTCAGGGGGAGTAAAACTAGGGAAATAAGTCACTCTGCCCTCCAAAATAGAGATGCATAGTTTCTTGATCAGCTCCCAGAATAGTGGGCAGGCCTTCTCCTTGCAACACTGGCATCAGATTGCCCAATTCTATGGCTGTCCTCTGGCATCCCTTGCATGGGTAAAGTGTAAAGTGCCATCAAATCACAGCTGTCTCCCAGCAACCTTGAGCTTTAAGATGTTATAGTAGGTGGACCTTAAAATAGTAGTAGGTGTAAGGACCTTAAAATGACTGAAAAGAAAAGGAAGCCTCAGCAGAAAGCCCCAAAGGCTGCCGTCGGAAGTAGTGTCTGGTCTGGTGTGATACCAGATGCTACTTCCGACTGCAGCCTTTGCTCTGTCTGGAACACCAGCACAGTCTGGCCTGGACATCAGTGTGAGCTCACTGATGCAAAAATATCCAACCCCCCATGGACTGCACCATTGAGTTATCCTCTCCATTACCGATCTAACACCACAGGCAGTAGCCTCACAATCCCCACAAAGGAAGCAGTGGGCGTGCTTTGCTATGAGTTATCCATGAGACATCCAGTCATGTGATTTTTGAGTCATTTATGTATCATTGGGTAAGTCACCCACAAATCAAGACAGCCTGCGTGACACACTTCCTGCAGATAATTTGAGGTGGTTAGCTGTGTTAGTCTGCAGTAGAAGAGCAAGGTTCAAGTCCAGTAGCATCTTAAAGACCAAAAGAGTTTCCAGGGTATAAGCTTTTGAGAGTCAGGCTGCCCTTCTGCAAGCCTGCTCAGAGGCAGTTCTGGCCTGGAAACACAAGTTACTGCCCCAGGACAAGGCCCGTCAAATCCAGGATCATGTTATTTAGCCGAGTAAGAGCTTGGTTCTTCACTGGTATTCTTCAATGGAAGATAACTCCAGGAGTGGCTTGATGACTTTTATAAGGGAAAGGAGGGAGAGCAAAGCTCCCTGATTAGCTTGTCTGGGACCAGCTGCCACTGAATTCCTCCTTCTTAAAAAAAAAAAATGATGTTGGCTATGTCATCATAATGTCAGTTTTGGGGAAAACCTGGAATCGATGTAAGGTACCTCTAGGAATCACCAGAGACTCTATGGTTTTACATGGGGTTGCCAGGCAGTGCCTGATAACTGGCTGGTGAGTTTGGGGGAAGCAGCATCCCAGGAGAAAAATTAAAAAGAGTTCTGGCAATTCCTAGAGCTACCCCAAAACTATTTATTTATTCATTCAATTTTTATACAGATTCTCGTCAGTTAAGATCTCAAAGCGTTTCACAACAATTACAACGGTGAAAATCAGTACAAAAATATAATATTCAATAAAATCACAATAAAACAGCTTAATGCAAATAATTAAAAAACACGCTCGTCCCAACCCCAGCCTCTAAAACCTTGCAAATAACATAAAAATTGCAGGTAGCTAAAATGCACAGCAATTTGCTCTGCCTCACAAAAGAATATTAGATAGCAGAGGCATGTGACTGGAATGGATCAAGAGCTAATGTATCATTCAAACCCCCCTGAAGCTGGTCAGCCACCGCCCTCTCAATGACCTTATCCAGTGAGTTGAGCTTGCCCGAGCTGGTAGTCCAACGTCTGAACACTCACATAAAAGCCAAGGAGGAGTCCAAGATTCAAAAGCCAAGTACAGTTCATAGTCAGAGCACAAGGTAAACACCAGGAGTGAGTCCAGAATCCAAAACCCAGGTCAAGTCCAGTCCGAGGTCAGTTACCGATAGTGTCAGGTCTAGAAGCAGGCACAAGCAAGATACACCGCACATGGAGTGGTTTCAGGTAGTTTAACACTTTGCTTCCGTGCCTGGTGATTCCTCCAGGCTGGCTTTTATAGCCAGGTATGGTTTGCAGCCAGCAGCTGGGGCACCATCCTGATGCTACTCATCATCACTCTCCAACAGCTGGCGTTGGCTCAGAAGGCAAGCACTGCGCCGTCTTTCCTGCAGCTCCAGCCTTTGCCTTTGTTTGTGGTGCTCTTTAGGCGTGGGCAAACCTGGCGGGGTGGGGTGGAAGCCCCCGGCTGGGCTTCCCCTGTGGTGTTGGGGCTGGAGAGTACTGGTGGCTCTGTCTCAGCTGCTGGCTGTAGTCTCTAATTAGCCAGCAGCTGTGGCTCCTGATCACCGGCTTCTGCTGAGTCAGGGCTGGCTACACGGAGCTCCTCTTCTCCTGAGGAGTCCCCACTTTCACTGAGCCCAGACCAGTCCATGACAGGCAAATTAGAAACTGGGCAGTAATGTACTAGCTCCCCTTTATCTAAGGAAGGCTTTTTCAATAGGGGTCTCACTACCGCCTCCTTGAGGGAGCGAGGAAATTGGCCCGACATGAGAGAAAACTTAATAATTGCACACAAGGGACTTCCCGCAAGATTTAATTCGCCAAGAGGGGCAGGGGTCCTAGACTTTACAACCATCAGGGTTCTGTCAACGTCTGCAGGGGTAAGTGGACTGAAGGAGTCTCAGAATGGACCCAGCAATGCAGATAGAGCCGCTACTATGCTCCTCGCAACAAACTTGGCAGCAAAGCACAGAGGCTTTATCCGTAAAACAAGTAGCGATGTTGCAGCTAAAGTCACAGCTAAAAATCGAATCATCTACCACTTTAGACTCTGTAGCAGGAGCAGTTAACTGCCGAATCAATCTAAACAATTGAGCTGGATGCGAACTCGTGGCCGTGATGGAGGAGGAAAACTAATTCCTCCTTGTCGCCTTCACCACCAATTCATAGGCCTTCAACTGAGCTCCAGAAGATGTTCTCATAGTCTCGTCATAAGCCTGGTGCCATTACACTCTCGCTGTCTTTACAACTTCTTAGCATCTCTTAGTTCCTCATTATACCATGGAGGGCTGAGGGCAAAGAGGGTGTTGGGAAGCAACTCTATTGGTGGCGTCTTGAAGACCCTTATTCCACAGCAAGCCCATTCAGCGAGCCGCCAGCAGGCCCAGAGAAATCCCACAAAGCATTCCAGAATCCATTAGGATCCATAAGTCTCTGTGGGCGAGCATAAATCAGCTCCTTACCCAAGGGGAAGAGGGCAGCTCACTTCAATCCCACCTGAACGAGGAAATGATCTGACCATGGTACTGGTTCACAGACAACCATGGGCTTCGGATAAAACCCTGTACAAAAGATCAAATTTAGTGTGTGGCCAGCTTCATGCATGGGCGCTGACACAACCTGGGAGAGACCCAGTGTCGCCATGGCAGCCATAAAGTCTGAGTCTGCCTCTGACAAGACAACCGTTGCATAGATGTTGAAGTCCCCCAGGACCACTGACCCCAAACACAGCACACCAAACAAAAACCACAGCACCCAAACAACGACAGTCTCTGACAGCCTTAGCAGGGAGTCAGCTGGCGAGCTGGGCAGCTGGTACATCAGCAGAACACCTATTCTCTCTCCAGCTTCCCACGTCAGGCCTACTCATTCAGTGCCAGAAATCTTTGGTGCAGGGACCCTCTGGAAGGGAAAAAATATCTTGGAGAAGTACTGCTGCCTCACCCCCCCCCAATCTTCTTTTGAGGCTGATGAAGGACCAAGAAACCCTGTGATGGTAATTGCATGAGAGGAACCATGTCTTCAAACCAGGTCACAATTGTTGCTCCTAATAAGCTCTTGGAGGGTATCGATTTTGTTTTTCACTGACCTGGTATTACACAACATCAAACTGGAAGAGAAGGAAACATACTGGGCCTGACCACCATCATTTTGAGGGATGGGATAGAGGTTAGAAGAGAGCCAAGCATATCCATATCTCGGCCCACTTCTTTGAATTCCATACCTCCTCTGTACCAGTATGTCTCTCCTGGGTACAATCCGGAAATAACAATGGGTAGCTCTAGAAATTGCTGGTGATTCCTAGAGCTACCCATTGCCACTACTAGGTTGTACCCGGAAGTGATGTAGGGATGTCCCTGCTGTCGGTGGCATCACACGCCTCCCTTCCACGTAGTTTATGAGGCTCAGACTGGCAACTCTGCTTTGCATTCTTTGCTCCGTGGCATCCTGATTGCTCTGTCACTTTTATTTGACAGCTTTCTTTGACAGCCCTCCCACGTGCACCCATTCTGCTCGTCACAGGGGTGGGCATTTTCCTAATAAGTTTCCCAAAATCCTCCAGGGACCTTGGATCCGGAGGAGTTAGCCATGTTAGTATGTAGTCTCAAAATAGTCAAGAGTCCAGCAGCACCTTTAAGACTAACCAACTTTATTGTAGCGTAAGCTTTCGAGAACCACAGCTCTCTTCGTCAGATGTATGGGGAGGGTATGAAGAAACTGGCCAGAGATATATTGTGCACTCCACCTCTTTCATGACTTTTGCAACTGATTTGCATCTACTCCCCCTCTCCCCTCACCACTTATTTATCTCTGGCCAGTTTCTTCATATCCTTCATGCATCTGATGAAGAGAGCTGTGGTTATCGAAAGCTTATGCTACAATAAAGTTGGTTAGTCTTAAAGGTGCTACTGGACTCTTTGCTATCCAGGGATCTTGGGAATTTGAACCGTGGTCTTCCCCATGCAGCCACAAGATGCAGTGCCGAAGAGGCTCTCTTTTCCTTTGTCTACTTGTCTTTTGTTTTTGAGCAAATCTTTGAATACAGCTGCACCAACAAAACCCCAGCCAACCCTCCCCATTCATCTTCTTGGTTGATAGGGGGAGCCGAGGGATAGCTGTCGAGATGCCGGCATGTGTTGCTGGAAAGCCACAACATTTTGTGTGCTGAGAAATAAATTAATTAGACCTATCAAATAAAAGTGGCACAACAACCCTCGCGGGATCTCAGCTAATGTATGCGCCAGTTGTGTTTAGGTATTAATACCCTGACAGGAGGGTTTTAATTATGAGCCCATCACGCTGGCTTTCCTCCTCTGCTTGGCCTAAGAGGCAAACAGTTGAGGCAAGCTTATCTCCTTCAGGGAACCAGTTGTCAGTCTACGTTTGTTCCCGGATGCCACTCTCCGCTGTCATCTCCACTCTCCATCCCATCATTCTCCTTCTTTCCGTGCCTGAGAGGCTCATTCTCTCTGGGTGGGTCGGGAGAAAGCAGGGATCAAACCAGATTAGCACAACACTTTTGCCAAGAGACTGAGCTTCCAAGGGCAGCGGCCGCCTGTCTGAGCCAACTGAACTCTATGAACTCAGCCATGTGGCTGTCAGAGAGCCTGGAGTGATTGAACCCCCGACGGATGAAGAATCCCAGAAACAGGGGTGGGGGGGGTGGGGATGGAGACTGGGCCTGAGAAACTGTTGCTCATCTCAGCTCCCTCGAGGAGGGCTGCATCACAATAACTAATCACACACATTGAACAAGTCTATATTATTTTCTTCAAGGAACCTGGCAGCACCCTGCCAGAATGGTGAGGCTAACGACTCTGACATGCTCTCAGCAGCTGCTGACAGCCAGGTTAATGCAAACATCAAGAGCGAGTGCCACTCCAGTAGCCTTCATGGCCTCTTTGGTGTGCCAGGAGAATAGAGGGGTGGGAATGTGCCCTCTGTTGCTGATTCACCAGTCTGCTTAGCGGCATTCCACACTGGAGCAGTGCCACAGGGTGAGATGTTGTGTAGGAGGGAGAAATAAACGTGATGAAATCACAGCAGTGGGTTTCGTTGTTCTGAATTTGTGAATAAACTCCATTTCAGCAATCTCACATTGAAATGTACCACTGAAGTTTCTCTGTCTGAAGACAGCCACTTTGAGGTCAGCAAAGGAATGTCTGGAAAGAGTAAAATGTTCTCCCATTGGTTTTCGAGTGTTGTGATTTCAAAACAATGGACCCCCCTGGTGTTGAATAGAGGATTCTCACTACACATGCTAATTTTGCTCTAATCAAGCTGTATTGGATCTTTACATCTGGATGCCCTCCCTTGTAACACCCCCCTCACCTTTGGCTGGGATATAAAGGCTCAGGGCTTTCCACTCCTACTTGTGTCTGAAGAAGGGAGCTTTGACTCTCGAGAGCTTACATCTTGAAAATCTTGTTGGTCTCTAAGGTGCCACTGAACTCAAATCCTCCTGTGTGGTAGATTAGGTTGAGAGTGAGCAACAAGCTCGAATGGGGTGGGAACTCATGGAATGCAGTGGCACTGTAGGTTGCTGCCATGCCCATCAATGGCAAGAAATTGTAACAGGAGACTGCATATTTATTTACTTACTTACAAAGCCCATTGTGGAGAAAAATACAACAGGCTCAAGAAAACTGATTTGGCAGGCTCTTGCTGCAGGGCCTGGGGAGGGCTACGTCAGGCCTCCCTTCCACCTCTGTGGCCCCCCCAGAGGTCTGACACAGGCTGGGTTGCCAGGTCTTCTTACCTTCTAGGTGGAAGACCTGGCACTCACCTTCGGGTCATCCTCGCTACATCCTGAAAATCTTGTGGGCTACACAATTACATCACTATGGGGACGTGACATCAGTGTGCAGGGTATGTGATGCCCTGGGCCAAATTGGGCTGCTGGGGAGCATGGGTGCGCTGCTGGGATGGCATGACAGGCCCTGGAGTGTTTCTGCATTCTGCAGTGGGCCAAATCAGCCCATAACAGGCCTGATTTGGGCCAGATCGGGTGGCTGAGGAGTCCAGGAGCACTGCTGGGGGAGTGGGGGTGGAAAGGACCCTGGAGTGCTCCTGCGCCCTGCAGCTGCCCAGTTTGGTCCTGATTTGGCCCCAATTCAGGTGGCTGCAGGGCCCAGAGTGGTGCCAGGGAGGGCAGTGCAACGGGCCCTGGAGCACTCCTGTGCCCCGCAGCGGGCAGAATTGGACCTGTTTCGGCTGGAAATTGGCCTACTGTGGTGAGCAGGAGCACGACAAACCACCAGGGAGCACACACGGGAAGTGCGTTCCCCCACCTTCCCCCCCATCAGCTAGATAAGCAGGGGTGGGGGTGGAAGCGAGGGATCCTCCTCGGGATGTCCTCAGCAAGCTGTGCTGCTTAGGACTCACCTTTCGTCTCTGCAGAAGAGCGCGCGAGTGCGCCTGTGCAGGAATAAAGAGTGTGTTATCGCCAATACAGCTTGCTTTTTATATGGTAGGATTTATTTGTGTTACTTTATAGTTTGCCTTTCTCATTGAGACTCAAGGCAATGCTGTGTGATGCACAGGAATGGCATGATGTCGTGCAGAACAATGGAGTACTGCATGACCAAAGATTGCACAGGAAGGCTGCATGGTATAGCCTGATCTTATCACATCTTGGAAGCTAAGCAGGTTCGGTACTTGAATGGGGGACCACCAAGGAAGACTGCAGAGGAAGACAATGGCAAACCACCTCTGCTTCTCACTTGCTCTGAAAGCCCCTTTCTGGGGTCACTATAAGTTGCTTGCAACTTCTTATGGCACATGCACATGTATGTAAAGATTGCATAATGTAGTTCTGTTGCAGAATAACAGAGGTGTGTGTCACTGAAATCAATGGGCTTAGTCTGGAGTAACTCTGCTTAGGATTTCACTGCGTATGTGTGTGTGTGTGGTGCAATGCAGAATAATGGAATCCGACAATATAATACGCTGTAATGCAGTGTAAGCCAGAATGATGGAGTATGGTATAGATGCAGTGCGGAAGAGTGGGGATTCAGTGTGACATGAGTCTGAGCAAGGCAGAATGACAGGAAGGAGTGCAGCGCTGTGTGATTCATCCATCCCTTTCATTTTGTATCCATTAGTAACAGAACAAATTCAGAAAGTGCACAAAGGAATGATTAAACTGATATGGAAAAAAAATCAAAGGGTGATCTATTGCAGCAGGCGACGGAAGGTCAGGAGGGAAAAGAATGGCTGATGAAAATAGACCTTGCCCCCTCCCTCAGCTCTGGCAACTGATGCTCTTGAGCAGATGTGGTGGGCTTTGGCATATCAGGGGGTTCTAGAGAGCAATCCAGTGTAACTCAGTATACGGTAAAATTAGGGGTGTGGAGTGCAGTGCACTGAATTGCAGCACACTAGAATACAGAGTTTTGGGAGGCTGTCTTGTATAAAAACACTTTGCATATTTTTTAAAAAATTAGCATGTCACGGTGTGTATGAGCAGCAAATACAGATGTCATTTAAAATCATCTCTCTGCTGACAGAAAGTTAGCACATCAAAAAGAAGGATTCTAGCCTAGCTTTCTATGTGCAGGGAGTGTTTTTATTTTTTTTTAAATGGGGCCACACAGTATGAGTTTGCTTCTGGCAATTGTTATTTATAAAGCTGGGCTAGCATTGTCGCAAGGACTACATCAGTCTGAGATTCCTTGGACGGATTTTTTTATGATTTACCTCAGTTTTGGGGTTGGCAAAGTTCCTTCTCAAAAAAGAACAGAAAAGTAGGCACGTGTTGGCCACCCTCCTAGGTATGAGTGAGCACCAACAGCTCCGTAGAATGATTGTCTCATGACGAAAGCTGCCATCGTGGTAAACCCCAAATGTTTCATATTTATGAAAAGGTGATTTAAATACAGAGCAACATATCCCAGCTCAAGAGCAAAATATTTCATTCTGTAATGATGACAACACATTGTTAAGGAAGAATGACACATCTGAGGAGCCGGTGGATTTATAAGGAAGATAATTGCTCCCCATGTCTCTTCCAAAGCATAAAACAGATGCCCATGTCTGCCATGGGAAGGGAGGCATGAAACCTCTATCACATTGGCTTGTCTAATGTAGCCATCAACCTGATCCTCGATTCTATCCGCACCAGAAGAAACACTCTTCATTCATTGCCTTGTTCACCAGCTTCTGGAGATCAAGACTACTTATTTATTATATTTTAAAACGCTTTCCTCCCTCCAAGGATCTTGGTGTCTCTCCCACCCATTTTAGCCTCACAAGAAGCCTGTGAAGAAAGCAAGGTAGTGAGAGATGAATAGGGTTACCAGGTGCCCACCTGTGGTGGGCAAACTCCCGGGGATTTCCCCCCTTATCCATCGATCTCTGAGCGATTGGCGGGAGGGTGCAAACTGCTGGAGTGTGCCTGCCATGTGTGCCCTCCCACCCCTTGTGCTGGCCACGGGATCATCCCTGAGCTCTGATTTGGCCCCAAACAGAGCGCAGAAGCACTCCCGTGGTCAGCGTGACAACGCCACTTACAGAAGTGATGTTGCCACGCACTTGCCACGCACGTCACTTCTGGAAGTGACGTCATCATGCCGCCGCTGGAGGGTAAGTTCCAGGCCCCGATCCTCTCGCTGAGAGGACAGAGGGACCTGGCAAGCCTAGAGATGAACCAGCTCCCTAAGTTACCCAGTGAACCTGATGGCTGAGTGGCAATTCAAAACCAGGTCTTCCCAGTCTAAAGCCAACACTCTAACTGTATTGACTTGCAGACTGACAAATGGGAAGAGTTTCAGGTGGGGAGCCATGCTGGTCTGTAGTAGCAGAGCAAGATTCGAGTCCAGTAGTATCTTAAAGATTTCTAGGGTGTAAGCTTTTGAGAGTCAGAGATCTGGTATCTGCAAAAGGGAGTTTTGACTCTCCAAGGATTATATCCTGAAAATCTTGTGGGTCTTTAAGGTGCCACTGTACTCAGAGCTCACTCTTGTAATTGGAAGAGATCAGTCTTGCAGAGGATACTTCACTTTCCCCTGTAACCCCTTCCCCACACTATTTCCTCTTTGCCTCTGCCTAGCAGCCTCCATATGTTCACCTTTCCCCAAGTCTTTCTTTCCTTCAAACCCATTAAACAACTTACATTTATCTGCTTCCTTATCTTCACCTATATTTCTTAATTTACTTCATTTATATACTGCCTTTCTCCACCGTGAGGACCCTAGCAGCTTACATCATTCTTCTTGCCAACATATTATCCTCCCAACAACCCTGAGAGGTAGGTTAGGCTGACATTGTATGACTGGATCAAAGTCACCCAGGGTGCTTCCACAGCAGAGTGGAGATTCAAGCCTGAGTCTCTTAAATCCCACTTTGAAACTCTAACCACTGCACTACACTGGCTTTAGGGAGAGGGCTGCTGTTGAACAGTAGCAAGGAGCCAGGCTGGCTGAGTCATGCAAATCATGTGCTATCAAGTCACTCAGTGATTGCTTCTGGGCCTGGCCCCAATGAGTCCTGCCTCAAAAACCAAAACAGCCTTGGAAAGGGCCCATCCCCCTCTCCCTGCATCTTACTGACAGAAACCAAGCCTGGAATACTGGCCAAACCATTAGTGTTGCCTAGCAACAGCCACTGAGAGCAAAACTACAGGCTCCTTTTACCAATTTGGGTTTTTTTTTAACCCCCTCAATATATTTTTATTTAGATTTCAGATTTTTCTGCAAACCTGGGGCATTTTTCAGGTGTGTAGGAAGGTCTGCCTTATCCATTCATGGCTTCAATCTCTGGATTTAAGAATCCTCAGATCAGGGCCACTTGGCTATTAGTATATAAAATGCTAGTTTTGATTATATTTCAAACCATTATTTTCATAATTCTTAGCACTGCTTGTTCTTGTTTTTAAAAGCTTTTATTTTTTTATTTTTTAAAAAAAATCAGCTTGAGCAGATTTCTAGAGAGGTGGCTTCTACGTGAATACATTGGGTTGGTTCCTGCTCACTTTTCATCAGGAATACTAAGCAGGAGGGACTCATTGTATCACCAAAAATCTGTATCAAAGATCACGTGATGTCTGTGAACAAAAATCATGCTGGATGGGTCCTGTATTATGAAAGAGCATTTGGTGAGATTTTGCTAAAAAGCTGCTTGTGTCCAACCCACCACTCCCCTGCTCCAATAGGGAAAGTATAAATGCAGCAAATTTCTCTGCTCTTTTGTCAGAATCTGGGCCCTGGCATCTGGGATGCAGTCCATCTGTGTACACATGTGTCCTACTAGTGGAGAAAGAGTGTTCGTCTAATTTCAGTTTGCCATTTCCAAAATAGGCCAGTTTTTTGGGAAGCCCAAAAGCAGGGCAGGAAGTTGTCTCCCAAGGCATGCAGCATCTGGTATACTGCCTCTGAAAGTGGAGGTTCCATTCAGCTGTCATGTCTAATTGACCTAACTGCAGTGAATCTGTCTAATCCCTTCTTTCAGTCCTGTCGAGATGGGTGGCTGTCTGTGTCCTTTGCAGCAATGAATTCCCAGGGTAAATGAACTATTGTGTGAAGAGGCACTTTTGACTTTCCTTGACATGTTTTTCATGCAGGAAAGATTTTCTTTTGCACCCTGTTGTTTATATCTAGGAAAAGTGGCAACCTTAATTACTGGGCTAAGGTACCCCGACAATAGATATTGTGTATACACACTTGCTTGTTTCATTCCTGCCAAAGGGGATATACTGTTGCTTGGGATGGGATCTGATCAAAGGACATGCACAATTGAACTGGTTATTACCAGCTTAATAATACAATCATTAGGAGTTAAGGAATTAGAAGTGGGTGAAAAAGAAGATCGCTTTGTACTTAGTATGAGTAATGAGCGAGAAATGGAGACAAAATAGGAGGCAGGAGAAAGGAGGTTTAATCTTGTTCTCCTTTGGCACCAGCAAATTCTGACTGGGAGAGAGGAAGTGGGTAAAGGAAATGGTCTGATGCTGACCTATGTCTACTGGGACAATTAAAGTGAGCCAGAAGACCCCAGTTCACACATGCATGCTCATCAAGTGGTAACCTGCACATGTGAATGGGTATTCACAGTTGCATCACTGCAGTGCAGACTGGACTTTCAGGTAACCCCCTTCACGCGAAATGCTTCTCAACCAAAGTTGTTCACGTATTCACTTGTCAGTTATCCTATAGCAGGTTTACATAAGCCTGCACACCACTTTCTCTACACTCTGTTTCTGTACAATTGAAGGCAGGTTGCTGAATGTGCAAGCCACTGACAAGCTTCGAGTATTTAGGTGGTTCTTAACTGCAGCAGCCCATTCAATCACCACTTGTGCTTCCTTCATCAAGTCTTGTGTATGCATGCATAAAGCAGGACAGATGTACATTAGCTAAATGTTGAGAAATAGAGTGATGGGTGGGCATGTGCAAACCAGGTGAATGTTTGGAGAACAGCAGGGCACACAGGAACCAAACCAAATGCCCATCTTCAAAAGTACATTCCCCCCCCCTTCACTGGAAGATGGTGTTCACAATGAAAAGTCCTCCACAGCCCTGAAGGATTTTCCCTGATGACTTTTCATGCTGCTTGTTTTGCAACAGAATCTTGAACGCGTCTCATGAGAGCAGAGCTGAGGCCCCTGTTGGATGCCTTTGGGAAAGCCACAAGCAGGGCATGAAGACAACCTCACCCCCCTCCCCGAGCAACAGCTGCTCAGAATCCTTTTTTCCCTCCCACTGCGGAGCACCATGGTGGCTGGTGTCCTGGTTGCAATATGGGAACAAGCCTGCACCCGTTTGCGGTGCTTTCAACTTTCATTCTCTTCAAGACAAGTTAAA
Source organism: Eublepharis macularius (assembly GCF_028583425.1). Lineage (NCBI taxonomy): Eukaryota > Metazoa > Chordata > Lepidosauria > Squamata > Eublepharidae > Eublepharis > Eublepharis macularius. Next base: position 36,519,602 of record NC_072804.1, on the reverse strand, counting down.
TGAATTAATTGAGTCCCACAAATGAAGGCAAATTACTCAACAGACAGCAAATTTTATCATCTCAAAGTGAGCAAAGATGAATCGAATTAAGAAAAATTGGATTATGAACAAGAAGTAGGAATGTTATTTACTTAGATTCCTGTTTGGAAAAAAAATCCACTCTGTTTCTTGGGTTCCACTCAAGTAATGACACATTGAGATAAACACGAGATGAACACATGGAATTCAATGACATAACTTGTGTTGATGGCCAGTTGCTTCGAAGGTTTAAAAACAAAGGGGTAGAGAAAATTCATGGAGGAGAAATGTATGAATTGTTTTGAAACATGATAGCTAAGTTTTTGATCTTCTCTGGCCTGAATTCTTCATTTCTTCCTCATATTCCCAGTCATGTTTGATAAATACTACTTAAGATGTATAGGTCAGAGGATTCGAGAGAGAGAGAGAGAGAGAGAGAGAGAGAGAGAGAGAGAGAGAGAGAGAGAGAGAGAGAGCAAGCTAGCTAGCTAGCTAGCTAGCTAGCTAGCTAAGTGGAACTTCCATGGTTAGAAGCAGTCTCTCTGAATACGAGGTGCTTGATGGGAATGAGAAATAGCATCTCTCTCTCTCTCTCTCTCATCACAAACACATACTCCTCTCCCTGACATCCTCTGAGTTATTGTCTCTTCCTTTTGCCATCACACCTGCTCTTTGGAAATGTAGCTCATTGATATGGTTTGAAGCTCTTTTTGAAAAAATGAATATTGAACACTAGATGTTCCATCATGCTGAATAGGACCCATTCTTTCCTCTCTGTTTCCAACAAAAAGCCAAACAAGCAAACACTCCTTCCCTATCCCCACCCTTGGGAGCCCCTTAGCCCTTTTTTCATTCAGAAAAGGAAAAAAAAGCCATTTGAATGATGAATATGTGCAGATGGGAAGAGCGGCCAAGAGCAGAGAACAGATATTGCCTGCACAGGAAGCAGCCAATATATGCCAGCCATTTGCACAGCTGCTGGGCTGATTAAGGTGCCCTCTAGGGAGGTGGGGCCGCCCTCCAGCTCAGTCTACCAGGTGTTTAGCCAGAATTGTCCTAGTTTGAATAACTGGTGAGGCCTTTCCCGGAGAAGCCAGACTGTTAGGACCTTTTCTGTAGCGGGTAGAGCAGGCTTCTGCATGCCAAAGCAGCAGAAGCGGGTTCAGCACCAAGGACAGCGGGGGAAGCAGGTGACCAAAGAGGACGCTTGGAAGGGAGACAATTGATTTTCAGCTGAGAGTTTTTGCCCACCACGACAATTGACCTGGCAAATATTACAGCCCTCTGTGACTGGTGGTGTTGAGGCAGAAGAGCCCAAAGAAAAGCTTTCATCACAGCCATCACTTTCATTCAGGTTTTGACTTTGGAGCAAGGGGAAGCTTTGAAGATGGGGGCCTGCAGTTGAGCTGGCAAGAACAGATCATTGGAAATTCATGAGCACAACTTCTGGCTTCATTGTCTTCAAGCAAATGAGTGCCCAGTTGCAAACCCAGCAGCCTCCCCCAAGTTTCATTGCTTTCATTTGTTTCCTGATGCTCAAAACATTTGTTTTCAAAATGCTTTTGAGCTGTATTTGTATTGGATTCAATGGTATTGAACTGTGCTGAGGAATTCTGTGCATTTTTGTAGTATGCTTTGTAATGCAATTCAAGGGCACTGCTAAAAAGAGGAATGTCAATCAATCACTTGAAATTTCCTTTCCTTAGCCAGCATAAAATCTGCTAGATGAGCTGTGTGGGAGCTTGGATCTAGCCAAGGTGGTAGGCAGTTTAATGTGACTCTAGGCCTTGAGACAGAGACTGGGACAAGCTAGTTGGGGAAACAGCTGGAAACAACTGGATGTTGGAACATGAAACGTACCTAGCAGCTGTGATGAGACACAGGACAAAGACTCCTGGCATTTCTACCAGATCTGACCAATCTAGAGGCTTTATACTACCAGTCATACAGGCCAGTGATGCAAAATCCTATTCCCTTCTTAGGACTCTGGACTCATGCAAGGAGATTGCTAGGCTAGACCTAACTTCAGATTCAGAAGTTCCAGGTTCCAACCTCAGATTCCTGGGCTTTGAACCTTCCTGGATGTGATGACCTATGGGCCCTAAAACCTGCTCCTTCCTTCTAAATACACGGAAGATGATTCTATCAAAGCCGTTCTGAGCAAGAGCACTCTGGACATTGCTCAGAGGCACCCTCATTTATTTATTCATATGCCACCCCTCCAATACCCAACTTTTCTCTCCCATAGGAACCCAAAGAGACTTCTTATTCTTTTCTCCTCGAGTTTATCCTGACAACAATCCTGCGAGGAAGATTAGGCTGAGCGTGTGTGACTAGCCCAATGTCACCTAGCAAGCTTCCCTTACAGAGTGAGGATTTGAACCTGCTTTTCCCAGATCCTAGTCCACTATCACTACACCATTCTGGGTCTTTTCATCTAGCTAGCTGGGGGAAAAAATCAGCCACAGGAGATATGAGCCGAGAGTCAGACTGAGCCCCGTATGTAGCATCCACTGGCTTACAATTCACTCACATCTGAATGGATTTGTTCACATAGTTACTTTTGATTTATGCTTTGACGTATTCAGTATTTCAATATTATGATGCTGGATTCTTCCTTGTTAAAAATGTTTTTATGCTCATCCCCCCCATCCAAATTAAAGGGAGTTTTTTTTTAAAAAAAAGAAAATTGAGTAAGAGGATACGAACACCCTATTTTTCATATTCTACATGTTGTTTAGTTTCCCCAGAATTTGTATCCAAATTACATGTTTGCAATTATCGCTGAAGTGCCTTGTTTACCAAAACCAGTGTGGATTTTTTTTAAAAAAAATGGATTGAAAATGCAGTTCAACATTTCATATGCAGAGACACCCTGGGGTTCCCTGTTAAATACCTCCCAAAGAAGACGGAGTACTTGTGAGACAAGCTGGAAATGACACACTACCAAGTGCCATTTTTCTCTTTCGGAGTGATAAAAGATGTTTGTTTGTTGCACCTAAATTAAGTGCCAATTTGCCCATGTAATTGCCTTTTAATTGTAATGGGGCTGCACTAGTTGTAATTCAATTAGTGGCACACCTTCTTGGAACAAGGGTGGGAGAGCCTGGGAGGGGCTTCAGCCTCTGCCATCCGTGCTCAGGCAGGGACACGCTCCTGCTATCGGAGCCTCACATCAAATAACGAGTCAGGAGAGATTGGGATGTTGTTCCATGCACCAAAAAGCCAGCAGGCCAACGTCTGATGCTGGCTGGAGCTCCGACACTGATGTTGTAGGGATGAAATAGCCCTCTGTTGCTGACAAAGGATGAATAAGTACACACGGTTGCTTTCACACACATTGGATAAGGCACTTTTGATGCCCTTTACCAGTGGTTTGCAACTGGGTTTTCCTGTTTCACACAGGAAAACTTTCCCACAGCCGTTCAGAGTCTTAGTGCAAAGACCACCTCTCTGGCCAAGCTCCAGATCAGCCTCCCTTCACTAGAGAGAGGAAACTCTAGTTCCAGGCAGAATCCTTCTCCTTGGGTTAAACTGGTTGCCTTGGGAGGATTTTGAAAAAGATCTGTTCTTCTCTTTACACTGCTCTCTGTATTTTATCCATTTAGGGCAGTCATTCCCAAAGAGCGTGCTTTCTCAGATCAATGCACAGTATGTAAAGTACTCCTCCTGAGCTGTATCCACATATCATTGTATTTTGCCCTGGCCTGGATGGCCTGATCTCATCAGTCCTTGGAAGCTAAGCAGGGTTGGTCCTAATTAGTACTTGGATGGGAGACCACCAAGGAAGACCGGGGTCACTACGCCGAGGCAGGTAATGGCAAACCATTTCTGTTAGTCTCTTGCCTTGAAAACAACAGCAGGAATTGCCATAAGTTGGTTGCAACTTGATGGCATTTCATACACACAGTTCTTCACAGCTGGATGGCCTTGTCCTCACAAAGAAACCCAGTTGGGAATGATTGCTATAGCATTGGCTTCCCATCAGTTACCGGGCTCACTTCATGACTATCACATTAAAAGCTGTTAATGGCTTTGGCCCCTCATATCTGTGTGACTGCCTCTCTCCCTATGTTCTACCATGGCAGCTTTGCTCATCTGGCCTTCTGCAGATACTGCCCTGCAGTTGGGCAAAATCAACAACTGCCCATACATATGCTTTCTTTGAGGTGACCCCCCACCTTATGGAATGGCCTGCTGGAGGAGGTCAGGAAAGCGCCTACTCTCCTGGCCTTCTGTAACCTATGCAAACTGAATTATTCAGGATGGCTTTCTACTCAGCTTATAGGGCTGTGTTGTAAGAAGTAGCTCAGAGAGATGCATTGGGACTACATGCTACAGGGACTATACACTATTCTGTTAGGTACTGTCTGCTGATATAGATATGCGCCTACTAGGGCGTCTCCACATTGCTAAACATGCCATCTAAATTAGTTATGCTTTGTTTCAGAAAGACTTCATCTCTGAGCTCGGCTTTAGGCTTGTTTTTCAAATTTTGTGCTACTATACCCTATCGTATCTCTTTCACTGAACGTTCAACTGTTGTTCATTATTGTACTTTGCTCAGTGAATGTCCTAGCTGTTGATTATATTGTATGGTGTAATCCACCTTGGCTTTCAGTGAGAAAGGGGGACTATAAATAATGACCATAGTTTGGGTGCATCCCTTGTCTCCTCAGGCCAAACATATGAACACATCCTTTAAAAGAAACAGATCACTACTATTTCCATTTCACAGATGAAAAACTGAGGCCATGACTTGCCAAAGACCACATAATAAGTTTGTGGCAGAGATAGGGCTTAACCTACCCTTAATTTCACCCTTCTTTAACCTCTGGTCTGCTCTCATCATTGGGGCAGAAGCAAAGTGAGGACCTTGTTTGCTCAGCGCTCGTTGATTCATCGCATTCTAATTTTGAAGTTTGTGCTGTTTCCGTGACTGTCCCTTGTGCTGTCTGTTTCCATCCTTCATTCTTGAGAGCGACACTGAGCAATGCCATCCGGAAATTGCACTGAGTCCATCAGCATGAGTGGAGGGCTGTGACCGGGCAAGCTTGTCATAATAGCATGATTTCCATCTCCAATAATTCTGACAAACCAAACAATGTCTTGTGTGTGTAAACAGCATGGAGAATGCTGGTAAACAGATTCTTCCTTCTTATTGCAGCTGTAGACAAGATAATTCCACTCCCCTACCCCCAGAAACTGGAAACGTCATGATTAAATGGCCTTGTATGAGGTCAGTGCAAAGGGCTATCTATCAGTAAAGGGGGTAACTTGGTGGAATTTGTCACCAATTTTGCAAGGTTAAAATGCAAAAAGGAAAAAAAATATTGCATCTCTTTGCAGCTGCAAGGTAGAGGGGGGGGGGGAATATAGGAAGAGAGGATCAAATAGCAGCAAGAACTATTATTCCTGATTTCAGAAAAATAATATTTGAAAAATTCAGCTGAACTGATCTTGTATTTGGAATCTTGCCCAAAGTAGCTCATTACCACTCTTGTAAAATGTAAATCCTGCTCTTGTAGAGAAGAGTGAAATGCCTCAGAGAAATTGCAAGAATCTTAACCTTTTGTCTCCCTCTGAATTTCTTGCAGACATATTAGCAGCGCAGAACCTCCAAGAGTTCACAGGACAAAATTTGGAGGTTGCTTGTTGTTGGCTGGCTACTGGTGGGCATGCACAGAAAAGTTCAGTCCGTGGAAAATGAGTCCAAGATCCAGCCAATGGCAGCTGCCATGTTGGGCTGGGGAAAATCCTACTGGCTACTTGTGTCACCTGATCTCTGCTGAATTTGTAGCTGCAAAACTGACCATTTAAATTAGAATGAAGTACTGCTTCTTCATCTGATAAGTTACTATGGTGGCGGAGAGAGAGGAAGACATCTTGGCTGTGTCACTGGAATCCCTGGTTTGTGTTCCCTGGTGATTTACACAAGCTTAAGGGTCAGGTCACACATTCACCCAGCCAGGGCCTCTGCACCTGTTGAAAGAGCAGATACTTGCCTTCCTGTATGTATTATAGTACACACAGGACTATTTCAGGGCCCCCCAACATTACTGAACTTGAGGGAACCTTGGAATTCTTACACAAGATGGCTGTCTTAGGAGAGAAGGCCAGCCACAGAATGTCAGTCAGTGAGTTTATGCAGTGTTGATAATAACTCTTCAACATTTCAGGTGGAACCTTTGTTTAACAAATCAATCAGATCTCCAGTGGTCAAACAGAAGCCCTGCTGAGCAAAGGCCTCATCTGGCCCCACCCACTTTCTCAACACACTGGGTGAGCATCAGGACAAATATTGGGTGGTGCCACATTGTGGACCCCTGACCCACTTCATATTTCTTTTCCAAGGGAAAAGGTTTAGTCAAAGTGGGCCAAGCGAGTTTGTGAACCGGTATTTATAGATGCAGGAAACTCCTCCCAGTTGTGAGATTTTAATTATTTTTTTGGTTTTCCTTGAAAACCAGGGCAGATTTTTCTAAATTCACTCTGGATTTCATGTTAGGTAAAATTCAGTGGGAACTCTACTCAGCACAGATCTCTGGATACAACAAAAACAAATTTCATTCCTCCCAGCCAAAGAAGGGGCACACAGGGGAGCTGTTAAGCCACCTATAAATTATACCGGGGTGACCAAGTAAATACCGAATCAAACAGCAAATTCTGTATGATGCCGTGACAGATTTCCCTTCCATATTTAGGGCCCATTTTCCTGCCCTATTTTATTCTCATATTAATCCGATATCTCTCTCCAGCCGATGTGGCTATAAAAATAAAAAATGAGGTGTTTGCTGTAAAAGTTTATTGACGGGACTTGTGTGTGTGTGTGGGGGGGGAGGATGGATGCTGACTTCACACATGCTTATGTTTCTGGGTAGATTTTCTGTTTTGATAGGAGAGGAAGCCATTCATTCCTAGAGGCTGCATGTTCATTTATAAATGTTCCTTTTGACATTTCCAATCATGCAAACACAGAAGCAATCTCTGGAGATGGCCAAGAGTTTTGAATATTACAAGATTTCAGATGGAAGGTGCTATTTATAACAAGAGGGGAGAATACAAATTGTGTTTCCCCCTCCAGAGAAGTGTAGCAGGAGCCCTTTGCTCCACAGAGGCGGCAGGGCTGCTGAAGGCGAACTTTCTACAGAGGGCTGCAAGAGGCAAGTATGTTAAGATTTATGAACAGTTGAATTTATAGGCATAAAGAGCCCACCTTCCCAAGCAGACCTGGACCAGAGATTCATCATAAAGTTTCACCCGAAACGGCATGCAGAAAATGCACAAGGAATAAAAGATAAAAAGGAGAAGATATTATGCCTCGGCTCTTTTCAGTTTTAAAATGCCATCTTCACAACTGATCAGAGCAGAGCAATTTGAGATGAGATAGCGTAGAGGCAAAGTTCAAACTGCTCAGTGATAGATTTGATGCAACTCGACTCTCTCTTTGGAAATGGGATTGCAATGGAATCCCCAAGGAACAAGCTGATCTTTAAGGACTGGAATGCCCAGGGAGTTTGGAGCAGGGAGCGAGAGCCTCAAGCAATGGTATTTGTTTGGGCAATGGCACTGGATGTGGGGGAGGGGGTATATTAGCACATCTAAAACTCTACCTGGCTGCTCTTGACCCATCATATCAGTTGGACGGTGGGATGTGCTCTCCTCTGGTTCCAGTGCTGTACCACTACAGAAAAAGCAAAATGCCATTTTCACTTGCAAGGGCTGAGCCAAGCACAGGTGAGAGCAGTACGGATAGGATGGAACTAGGGTTGCCAGCTCCAAGTTGGGAAATTCCTGGAGAAATCTGGAGAAAGTGGGGTTTGGGGAGGGAAAAGACCTTGGCATGGTATAATTCCATAGAGTCCATCCCCCAAAGTAGCCATTTTCTCCAGGTGAACTGATCTCTGTGGCCTGGAGACCAGTTGTAATTCCGGGAGATCTCCAGTCACTACCTGGAAGCTGGCAATCCTAGATGGAACAGTATACCCACTTTGGGTCACTACTGTGGGTGAATAAAGTGACTGCTTTTTGGTACAGATGACCATTACTGGCAACTTGCCATGAGGTAACCACTTGGTTATCCATTTGTTTGTTCATGCAAAGGAGCGAACACTTCCCCATAGTTCGGATTGAGGACAGATCTCTGACCACTCATGAAACGGGCTGGATTCTTCTGGCCCCCACACTGGTGTCTGTCGAATTGGATTCCCCTGCCCCGCCCCTGCACAAACATTGGCCTTACAGGCTTATCTCATGGAAATACTTTGAATGAGAAAGCCCCTTAGATATACAAAGCATATTCCAAATAAAGCCTAGACCCAATTATTAACTGTTTGCTTTGAGAGTCATATAGTCAAAGTATTATTTCATTGTATTGGTTGGGGCATGTCATATTTTTTTCCCTCCCATTACATCAGAGGTGGAGGTATGACATCATCGACAAAATCAAAGGAATGGCCTCAGCCAATGAAATTTAGCAGCAATGTGGGAAAACGAAACTCAAAAAGTGCTCTGAGAAGAACAGAAAGAAAATGACGCAAATGCCTTCACAACATATTGAAAATTACAGGAAATAGAAAGATGGTTCTTTTGGCTGTTCTGAAACTGATCACAAAGTCAGGATAGGAGAATTTGGCAGAGCTGGACTTCTGGGTCCTCCTTAGCCCTCTCCCCCAATGCACTCAACATATTTGAAATCTCTCCAGTTGGAAGGAAACTTTTCATAGCATGTCTTTAACTTTTCCACCCATGCAGTCTTTCTTTAGGCCTGTGTCTTTGGAGTGGGAAGAGGCAGGAGGAGGGAATGACTGGCAAGATTTACCTCTTAATTTTTAAAGTGACATCCAAAAGAAACCCAGGAGAACTGGAAACACAGCCTTTGCAGTTCTCCAGTAATTCCAAGACCTCGGAGAACAAAAGGCCGGTGCCGCATATGAATTTCAAATCTTAAAAGAGAATTAAGGAGACGAGAGGTCCCGGGCTGCCTGCTGGTGCTGATTTAGCTGCCTTAATTGTGCAGAGCGTTATGGCAGCACATCAGAGAGAGAAGAAAGGACACGGAAAGAGAACAAAAGAAATGCAAACAACACAAGGTGATACATAAAGAAATAATGAAGTCAATAATGAGGCAAAGGAATGGGACAAGCTGATCATCAACATTCCTGCCCACACAGACCATTGGAGAGATGGAGGGATAAATTTGCCCCATGGCTGGAATGCAGGGTACCAAGAAAAGGCCAGTCAGCTCTGAAATTCTCAAAGCTGTACATGTTTTCAAGAAATTCTGAAAATACTCATGATGCATCTGGCCATTTCAAATCCATTATATATAGACTGAAGAACTGGTACAGTGCATTATAAATACAATGTAGGATTAGGTTTAGGCAGATCTGTGTTCGAATTCTCACTCAGTGAGAAAGCTTGCTTGATGATATTGGGCAACTTGCTGTCTCCGGCCAAACTACAAGTGACGAATGAAACAGGTTGGACACTTGTCAGCTTCCCTCAAGTTTTGATGGGAAATGTAGGCAGCTTGGTGGAATGTTGGACAAGTGACAGTTGAAAAGTCCATTGGACAGCCGTCGAAGAGCCAAGCTGCAAGACCAGGATGCCTACATTTCCCATCAAAACTTGAGGGAAGCTGACAAGTGTCCAACCTGTGTCACGCATCACTTGTAGCTCGGCCCTCAGTCTAAGCTCTCTACATTTTATTCTGAGGGTAAAATGGGGGTGGGAGAGGAACTCAATTTTATCCTCCAAAGAATTTGGGGCTTATGGACAGTTCCTAAACTGTTTCCCACCCAAAGTATGCACTGGCCTACACCAGCTGAAGTGTACTCTGTGCCATCAGACCAATCTTTTTGTGACATTTTTTGAACTTTGAGGGGAAAGGATGCTGTGGAACTGGATAAAAATCTCAGCAGTAAGTAAGAATGCTCACACTGTGTCTCACCTGCTCTCTTTTTAAAAGCTGTCTGAAGAAAGTACTCGGTGGACATAGATGAAGGAGGTCTGCTTCCAAAGGCCTGCAAAGCCACGGGGCGGCATTGGCAGACCGAGTACAAAGGTCCATTTAATAAGGAGGATCTGTGTGCAGGAGGCATGTGGAGTTTTCCCACATTCCCCTGAGTCATCACAGTTCCCTCTGAGGGCCAAGCTACACATGACGAATGACACTTGAACGGCAAGTGGATCGAGTGGAGGGCAAGTGAACAGGGAGAAATACACTTGCCGTTCAAGTGTCATTCGTCATGTGTAGCTTGGCCCTGAGTCCCAGAAAGATCACTCCCAGAGTTGCAGGATCCATGAAGATCAGCTGTGAAGACTGGTGGGGTGGAGTGGAAGGGGATGAAATTGCTGCCTCTCCTCCAGGGAGCTGCTCTTGTGGAAAAGGAAGGAGCGACAATGTCAAATTCTTGTCTTCTCACTCCGGCCCTTCCAATTAGGAATGCTGCAAATTTCTCCATTAATGTGTTTGACATCAAACTTGCTACGTTCAGAGGTGTCAGTTAGACACATGAGCCAATCCTCCAGCCTGTTTGGTCCATGCCAAATAGCCACAAATCCTTGCCAGACAGATTTACATTTCGGTATCTGCAAAGCTGCACGTCTGCAAAGACAAACGAATATCCCAAGGTACTACTTAGGCAGAAAGGTAGGACTTTATTAAAATAGAGCATTTTATTATGTCTAATTTATATGATTTGTGACAGATTTGTTTGTCTGTTTAAACAAGCAAGGATGGGGGAGGGGGCTGTTGCTCAGTGGCAGAACCTCTGCAAGCAGAAGGTCCCAGGTTCGATCCCTGGCACCTCCAATTCAATAGATCAGGCAGTAGGTGATGTGAAAAACCTCTGCCGGAAACCCAGGTGATATGCTGCCAGTCAGAGTAGACAATACTGGCCTTGATGGACCAAGGGTCTGATTCAGTATAAGGCAGCTTCATGAGTTCATGTATTCGTGGGTACTAGAACTTGGTTGGGCTGTGTAAGAATCGCATGCTGAGAAAGCCAATTGTGCTGTACTGCATGGTTAGGAAGGAATACAGTGATGCTACATGCTGAATAGCCACAAACTGGTTAGTGAACAATTAAACTGACCATCAAAAAACAGCTCCCTGTTTTCAATCAGCAAACCAGATGTGAGCCAAAGTGACAGGTGTACCAGTATCCTTGCTCCCAACCCACATGGCTGTTCATCCACATGGATTGATCTATCAAGGGGTCAGAAGGACTGCAGCTATGCAGAAGAATATGGGAAACTGGCACTTTTGCACATAGAATATAGCAATGAATATAAAACTAAGCAGTGTGTGGGCCAGAGATATAGGAGCTTTGGAGGAATAGTTACACGTGGTCAGAAGCATTATGGGGGAACTGTAGGAAATTAACAGTTAGTTAGCAGAGTTTAAGGCAGTGTGCATTGGAATTAATGAAAACAGACACACACTCCAGTATAGCTCTGGAAGAATACTTTACTACATAAAGGATAAAAACAGGGTTACATTGGAAGGAAATAAGAAATTGCTAGAATGACTAAATCTTGCTAGTAAAAGGTAGTAAGACTTAGAGCAACTCTTGAACTGATGGAGACAAAGAGCAATAAAACTTCAGTATATAGCTTCACTTAATTGCCCCCCTCCAATAAATAGGTTACCCAACAGAAAATCCTAATTCTACTTCATTATGCTTAGAGACTCCCCTTTCCATGGCAGGAATCCTTACTCAAGGCTTAAGTGGTTTCATGTAAAGAGGTTTACTAGTAACACAGTTTAACTTGCTAAATCCCAAACAGGAACCCCAGTATCCCCTTCTTGGTTCCTGGCTCCTACATCTGTTTCATTATGTCTTTCAGAATTCTATTCTATCACATCCCCAGTAGTTAAAAAAATACCTTGAGATGCTGTGAAACTGCTAGCATCTTCGCTCACTCCACCAATCTAGGGCTCCTGCAGCCCTTCTGTCCCCCAACTGAAGTTAATAGAAGCACCGCTTATATCGACTCCCAGGGGAAGAGGAAGCACACCGTTATGAGGCAACACAGACTCTCTTTTTCTCTCTCACCTGATTCTATCTCATCCCCTTTTGTCAGAGACACTGACAGGTAGCAACACTCCAGGGAAATAAAATCTGATTTTAAAAGGCATTTAGTGACAACTCTTATTTGGTTCTTCTATGATTTTCTAAGCTGTAGCCTGTTTAACTTTACTGGGGTGTAGGGAGATGAAAAGGGAAAACGAAGGTTGTTGTGATCCCCAAAGAGTGCTGCCAAAGTGGTACAGCCCCTCTCAGGCAGGTTGGGTGTGTCACATCTAAGACAGCGGCAACTGCACTCTCGTGCCTGGTACGTTGCAGCAAGAGGCAGATGTGTGGATCAAAAGGCATGGTGCCAGTGGATGACAGACATCAGGCCTCATTCGTGGGCAAGAACTGCTCTGGAGCTCAGTTGCTCTCAGTCCAGAGATGTGTTTTTTAGGTTAACAGTGTAGACATACCTCTGTTGCAACTGGAGACATCATAATCATATAATTATTCTAATATTTAACAGCTTTCAAAGGTTCCATCTGATTCCTAGTAACCCTGCGAGGTAGGCCAGTATTATTATCTGAGACAGATAGGATGCTATCCAGAGGTTTGCCTGCAGCTCCCTGAATCATTCATGATTACATTATTATGCATCTTTATCCCACTTTCTGAGGTGTTCAAGTTTTCTATCCGTATGTCAGCTCTGTAAAGTAGGTTGGTATAAGAGTGTGAATGACTGGTTTAACTTCATCTTGCAAGGCAGACTGGTGATTTAAACCTCATTCTCTCTGGTCCTTATCCCAAATTCTAATCATTATAATCCCCATCTGTTTCTCTCCAATAGCAACTACCTTTCAGATATACCTCTCTGAGCCTGGAGTTTCTATTTAACTTCAACAGCCAATATCTATTGATGAACTGGTCCTTCTCCATGAATTGGTTGGATCCCCTTTTATCTTAGCCAGTGGCTATCAGTACATTTTGTGGCAACAGATTGTTAGATGTGTGAAGATATATTTTGTTGGCCCTGAACCAGGAATCAGGTTCTGTGAATCGATGGCCTTGGGTGTCTGCCAAATTCCAGAATTACGAGGAAGCAAAATGTCTCTTTTGCCCCTTTCCCTGCACCATCCATAATTGCTCCAGTGATCTCTTCATCATCTGCAGCGGTGTGTGCCTTGGGTAAGGCTGAAGGCAGGCTGGAGTGCTTTGGCGTCCTGTTAAGGCCCTGGTGGGAATGGCATGCTTAAGTCATTTCTTGTTAACATGGTTCTCTGGTGCTTCATGGAGCCAACACTTCACTGCTCTGGGAAGTGCCCTTTCTTGACTGTAACAGGGATGTACAAAAGGCCTGTGGTGAGTGTCCTGCAGCTTAGAAGCTTCAGCTGAATCCCTGTTACCATGGAGATAGGAAGCTTTATCTTGGTAGGCCAAGAGTACTACCTCTGCCATTTCCCTTTCTCTACCCTCCCCAGAATGGATATGGTTTTGCTAAGGAGAGACAGTAGAACTGGATGGGGGAGTTGCCAGCTCTGGCCTGTGGAATTCCTGGAATTTTGGGGATGGTACATGTGGAGGTGGGAATTTAGGGAGGGGATAAACCTAGAATGCCATAGAGTTAGGTGGGTAGCTGTGCTGGTCTGCAATAGAACAGCAGGATTTTAATCCAGTGGCACCTGTAAACTTTTGAGAGTCAGAGCTCCCTTCTTCAGACAGGTATCTAGAGAAGGGAGCTCTGACTCGCAAAAGCTTACACTCTGAAAATTAGGGTTGCCAGGTCCCCTGACCCCCTGGGCGAGAGGTCTGAGGCCTGGCACCTATCTTTTAACTTTCCCCTCATGTGTGTGCAGAATGCACATGTGCTCTTGGCCCACGTGATGACATCACTTCCAGGAAGTGATGTCATCATGTAGGTCATGTGCTGCCCTGGGATCGCTCCCATGCTGTGGGTGAATTTGGCTCAGTTTGGCCTGATTTGGGTCCAGGCTGCTGTGGAGTGCGGGAGCACTCCTGTGCTCAGCAGCAGCCCAATTAAGGCTGAACTGGGCCCAAATCCAGCGAAATCCAGCCCAAATTGGGCCACTGCGGCACACGGGAGCACATTGCACTGCCCACGCCATAGTGTTCTCTATAGCCTGTAGATCAGTAGTAATTTCAGGAGACCTCTAGGCCCCATCTGGAAGTTAACAAGCCTAACTGTGGGGTTAGAACCCCTGCTGGGAAGGGTAGGAATGGAGGGACACAATGCCTGTTACCATGGTTCCACCTGGAGGTTGGTAACCCTACCAGTACCATATGACACCCCAGGCAAGTAGGACTCTCTTCTGCACTCCCTTCCCTTCTTTCAGCTTTGGAATGCCTTTTTATTGCACTTATCAGCCCATTTCACATCTTTGATGCATTTGCAGGCATGATTTATCTGGCATGATTTATCCACCCTGTCCTATTAGATGATACACCGAGATGCCAGCATCTGTAAATCTACATTTATTCACGCCATATCTGAACAAACAAAAGCAAATTCTGTTCCTCTAAATGTACAGAAGCTTTCTTTCCATTTTAAGAATAAACAAAAAAAGGAGTAGCATTAAGAAATTGCACCATGTACCATGGTGTTGGGTTCCCGCAGGAGCTGCCAGATTTACAGGCAGAAATGAACTTTCTTTCCGCTATTGAATGGATAGTTGAGGAGATGGCATGTGGCCTATGCCCCAAGCTTGGCACTTACCCCTAAATCCAGCCCTGGCAGGCATTATTTTTCTCTAAGGGCTCACAGACAGAGTCTGCAAAATTATCTTTGTATGGTCCATTCAGCTACTAAATACACACACTAGGCTCCTGAGCCCAGGTATCTCTTCTTCACAAGCAGCTGCAAGCATTCGCTTCATTTCACAGTCCTTGAAGAGGGCCCTGGCAATTCATTTTAGCAAAAAGGAGACAGGTTTCAACTCTCGCCAGCCAAATTCCACAATAAGGCCACTTCAGAGCCCCTGATTTGCCTCCTGCCCATATGGGAAGTTGACTTGGGCTTGCCTGCTTGGTCAGTGAAACATCTGGAAGCGGGAACTGTGCTGTATGGCTGTGGGTGGACCGTGATGTTCATTAGATGTCAGGGAAAATCAATAGCAAATGGCCCATTGAATGTGACAAGCACAATTTGTCAATGGAGTCCATGAGCTGGCTTTTTCCTCACGGCCTGTTTACACAAAAGGAGAATCCTGCACAGTGGAGCCTCACAGTCCATTAATCAAACCTTCGGCAATAAGAATGGCAGAAGGGGAGCGAGGAAACCCTGTTCAATGATACCACTTTATTGTCAAGCCCAGATATGCATCTCACCATCTCTTCCCACCCTCCCCAGATATGCATCTCACGATCTCTTCCCACCCTCCCCAGATATGCATCTCACCAACTCTTCCCACCCTCCCCAGATATGCATCTCACCATCTCTTCTCACCATCTCTTCCCACCCTCCCCACCCACCCTCCCCAGATATGCATCTCACCACCCTCCCCAGATATGCATCTCACCACCCTCCCCAGATATGCATCTCACCAACTCTTCCCACCCTCCCCAGATATGCATCTCACCAACTCTTCCCACCCTCCCCAGATATGCATCTCACCATCTCTTCCCACCCTCCCCAGTTCATCACAAACTGGGCCAGTTCGTGGTTCGCAAACCTGCGGTTCAGTGGAAGCTCATTTTTCATGGACCGTGACCAATTTTAGCCCGGTTCATTTGGTTTGTATTTCAGTTCATCACTGTAGACAGCCTGGCAACCAATCAGTGTCCTAGGCAACAGGGGATGAGCTCTTTGTAGACCTTCTGCTGACCCGGAAGTGACGTTTCCATGAACTGAACAAACTGGTTCATGAACCAGGCAATTTCGTGAAAGTTTGTGGTTCGTGAAACACAACGAACCATGAATGGCACGGTTTGGAATTTTCCCAGTTCATGCCCATCTCTAGTTGTAATTACAGCAGATCTTCTGGTCCTGCCTAGAGGTTGGCAACCCTACTGCAGGCCAAGATGTTGTCAGCAGCAGAGGCTCAGAAATCAGTTGGCAACCTTTGGCTCAGCAGCTTGAGGTGGGGGGGGGGGAAGAATTGAGAGCTTAATGTTGTCCAGATTTCACTAAGGTTCAGCTCCAGCAAGGCTGCCCTGAAACTGAACTGTCTTGTGTAACTGAAAAGATGTTTCGAGTCTCTCACCTTGCAAGAGAATATGACTGTGGTTGTTTATACCTCCTTTTTGCAGGAAGGTGGGCGAATGTGTCTCTCTGCTTGTCCGGGGTCTGAGTCCACTCCCCCGGACTTGCTGAGAGCCAAGGCCAGGAGGGGGCCTCCACCATCCCTACCACCCATGCCTGCCCCACCTGCACTGACACCTCGGAAGCTGACGTCCCTGCACCCTGCGCCGACACCTCAGAAGCCCACCGAGAGGCTGGACGGAGGGCAGCTGCCACAACCACACCCGGGGAGGTCCAAGAGGCAGAGGGCGGAGGCAATGTTTTGGCCTGAGCTGGGCAGAGGAGCATGGTCACTGACACCTCCAGAGAAGGCGGAGGCGAGGTAAAGGAGGACAGTGACATAACCTGTAGGACGGCAGCTGGGACCAGCCGACAGCTGGACCAGGATGCAAGAGCAGGCTCCGGCCCAGGTGCCCCACCCAAGCCACAGTGAGTCAGGTGGCACAGATGGATGCCGGCCAGCCCTGCCTTCCAATGGTATGAAAGGAGTCCAGGCGGGGTGAGAGAAGGCAGCCAACCACAGGAGGGAACCCGAGAGCTGTGGCAGTTGCCTGTCAAGCCTGAGGAGGTGAGCTTGCGAGGCAATAGGGCAAGACCAGGAGGCTAAGGTGCTTGCCCTGAAAGATTGTGCCCAAACATTAGGGATGTGTAGGACTCTTCCCTGTCAGGTCACATGTTACAAGGTTCTTGCATTTGTTCAGCAACAGTACGAAGACTTTAATCCAGACTTCTGTGGAGTTTTGTGTCTCCCAGACTCACATGTGCCCTTTGCTTCTCATCGCAAGGGTGTATGGGCAGAAGAAGCAGCTGCCTTCCCCTTGGGACTGTTTTCTCTGTAAACTGCCCTGTGGAGAGGCTTTTGGTTCCATTGCAAACCGTGAAACAGTAACATGATTTTGCAAAGGGTTCCAGCCCAGAGGGGAAGGCAGCTGCAGTTTCTGTCTACAGTGTGAGTCTGGGAGGCAGAAAACTCCCATTTAAAGTCCAGTTTACAGTCCTTGTTTTGCCCACCAACAAAGAGGACAACTTTGTAATGTGTAAACTGCCCCCCAATTCATAACAGTCCTATTAGATATTTTGGGGGGGGGACTTCTCTTGAAATTCCTTTTTTTGTGGGGGGGGGGGGGCCTGGGCACCAACCTTGACTGTGTGGTGCCACAGAGATGTGTGGACTTCTCTCCTCCCAAGAAATTATGCTTACAAACACTTTTTGCTTCACTTGGTGGGCTTATCCATGTAGGAGCCTCAATATCTGTTCCAAAGAAAAGTGGGGCCTGGACTCTCCCAGAATTATAACTCGTCTCCCAACTACAGAGATCCATTCCCCAAGAGGAAATGGAAGCTTTGGAGCTTTATAGCATCACATCCTTGAGTAACTTCCCCTATCGAAAGCCCACCCTCCCAAGGCTCTGCCCCCAAATCTCCAAGTATTTCCCAACCTGGAGGTGGCAGGCAGATCACATCTGATGAAATTCAGTGGCCACTCTGCTGCAGATACCACCACCACAATCGTTTGAAAACTGAGCCAAACCTATTCCCAATGCCTATTTTATCTCCAGTCAAGTAACTCCAAACACTCGCACTGGCGATTTGTTTATAATTTAAAACAAACAGGATTTTGAGTGTGTTTGTTGTTGGCATTCTTCATCACAAATAACCTAGCCAGTAGCCACTGCTGGTCCATGCTTGGAACTTTCTGAATTACTGGATCTGATGGAAAATGTAGCTTTCTCAGTGCCAAGCTACAAGTGATGCCTTACACAGGTTGGACACTTGTCAGCTTACTGCAAGTTTTGATGGGAAATGTAGGCGTCCTAGTTTTACAGCTTGGCTCTCCATTACAGCTGCCAAGACCAGGATGCCTACATTTCCTATCAAAACTTGAGGGAAGCTGACAAGTGTCCAACCTGTGTCAGGCATCACTTGTAGCCTAGCTCTCAGCCTTCCAAATCAATTCAGGAGGCTGCAAAAGCTACAATTTCCATCAGCTCTGACAGGCGCTCAAGCTGGGGGAGACTGGGAAGACTAATTGACAGGAAAAAAGAGGACTTGGCCAGATCTTACCCTATTTAATGAACTGTTTATTCCCCTTCTCTGGAAAAGTGAGATTTATGGCTTGTTGCAGAGAGCAAGTGGACACTGAGATGTGCAACTGAATACATGTGTATGCATACATTTTTCCAGCATTGCATCAAACACTCACATATGCCTAGTGAACCTTTCTGAGTGCATAATAGGGGTAGACCCAATCAGTGCGTGACAGACTCAGGTCTAATAGTGGGTTGTTCAACCATTACTAACGCATCCCCTCTTTCAGAGCTGGAAAAACTAGACCATGTAGTGGAGAGAGGGGAGAAATATATCATTTCAGCTCAATTAGAATACGGTGGTGAAAGGGGTGCCAAATTAGAAAGAGGCAAGTGATATTTCTCTGGAATCCTTTTTAAATGGTCATTTGCATCCCATATATGATCATGGCTCCCGATCAGTTATAATGCAATTTGTTTGATAGAAGCTGCTCTTGTCTCCCACTGCCTCCTTAAAAATTGAATTTCTTCTTTCTTTAAGAGAGAGAGACACTGAAAGAACAATTTTTGCAAGTTGGCTTCAGAATCAAAGATGACAGACAAATGGCAGATAAAAGCACGACTTAGTAAAAAATGTAATACCTTCTCTTCAGTCACCCACAATGCACTTTAGGGAAAGAGAGGAATATCCAGGGAGACCGAACAAAGGAGTCGGTGGGGTTGGAGAGGAAAGACAAGGGAAGAGGGGCTTGAGAGAAGGCAAAACAGAGAGGGAATGAAGCAGAAGGGAGGCTTCTGGCTTGTCTTGATGGGTAGGGGGTTCTGACAAGCAGGTGTGGAGGAAGAAAGAAATAATTAAACCATTTTTATTTATTTAAGGCATTTTTAAGAAGAAAAGAAACCGATTTCTCATAAATATATAACACAATCTTGTATTTTCATACTGAAAATGTGTCCAATGGGGCTTACTTCTAGGTGAGCGCAAACAGGACCGCAGCTATCTAGTCTGATCCTATATATTTACCTAGAAGTGCCCCATTTCTAAGTAAAGATATATAGTGTTCTGTGACATTTGCCCCCAGTCTTGATAGGACATTGACTTGAGAGTAAGCCCCATTGAACTCAGTGGAACTTACTGCTATGTAAACACACATAGGATTGTGCTGTTGTTCTACAATGTAACAAGATAGACCCAAGTGCACAGCTGACAAGCTGAGTTTGCCTGGCAACTGTTCCTGGCAGTGAGCATAAGGTGGGAGCCAGAGGAGAGGTGCATTATTCCTGGGTTCAGATTAGACCCCAGAGAAAACATCGAATCCCTGTCCCCAACCCCAAAGTGTACTTCATCTGCTGTGATTGTCCTGGAATGTGTAGTCTTATAAGCAATGGCATTCCTTCATTATGCCCAAGTTGCTGAGAGATCTTACGTAATTGGGCTTAATGGCAGTCTAACTTTCTAGAGGCAGTCTGATGAAAGCCAGTGAAGCTGGCTCCAGCAGGGTCATCATGGGCAAAGACAAGGAGTGCTCTTCCAGCAGACAAGTCAGCCCCAGAAGGGAGGGGCTGTGGCTCAGTGGCAGAGCATCTGCTTGGCATGCAGAAGGTCGTTGGTTCAATTCCTAGCATCTCCATCTCAATGGTTTGTGTGGCTGGTGATGTGAAAAATCTTGACCTGGAGAGCTTCTGCCAAGGGTCTTGCTCACTAGAAGGTGGCTTGATTGGAGAAGAATGCTATGAAAAGCACCTAGGTGTCCATATGCACCAGAAATGGGAAAATCCTTGTTCAAAGCAGCCTGGAGAATGTGGTGATTGGTTAATAAATATAGGTAGCTCATTCATCTACCCAGAGGCGTGGCTGCCACTGGCTGTCCACTAGGGATGCATCTGAGATTTCCCTCGATCAGGGTGGGCCCAACTGGCACATAAGCCTACACAATATACTAGGGCACCAGATTTTGAGGGCCTCAAAAAGGCAAGAGGAGCTTCCTGTACTGGCTTGAAGAGAAGCTTGACATTAACTGGCTCCATATCTGTTGACTCTAGTTTTCTACAGCTTCCCTGATGGAACATGGAGGGCTTTTGAAGCACTCAAATATTTATATGTTTACATTGCTCATTGAATGCCCAGTAAGTAAAATGTTGCTTCCAGTCTTCTCGCTTTTCTCTCCGTTGAATAGTGATGGTGGGAGGAAGTCAAAGGAAAAAATTACCTGGGACTCCAAAAAATCATCTTGGACTCCTTGGGCTGGACCCATCCTGGATTTTGGTTCCAAATTACTTGGTTTTGTTTCTGAAGAACTGATACAGTAGGAATTCTCCTTGTTTTGGTGCTTATTTACGAAAGTCACACAGAGCACTGGACATGTGCAGGTGCAGAACACGTTCTCACTCCTTTAGTTCATTTGTGGATTTTTCCTACCAGTGTTGCAGCCCAAGCTCTGCTCACGACCTGAGTTTGATCCTGGCGGAAGCCGGGTTCAAGTAGCTGGCTCAAGCCTTCCATCCTTCCGAGGTCGGTAAAATGAGTACCCAGGTTCCTGGGGGTAAAGTGTAGATGACTGGGGAAGGCAATGGCAAACCACCGCATAAAAAGTCTGCCAAGAAAACGTTGTGATGCAACATCCCCCATGGGTCAGTAATGACTCGGTGCTTGCACAGGGGACTACCTTTACCTTTTATCTACCTGTTTGTCACCAATGTGTGCATGTGCATTGATAAAACACTAGAAGCATAGGATTGTACATAGGGCTAGACCAAAATTACTTTGATATGGTATTTTATGAATATGCATGTGCACTTGTGAGCATTGATAGAACACCATGCAGAAAGAATTTCAGTGCAATCATACATACAATTTACCCAGATTGCTTTTTTGTAGTGTTTTATCCATCCATGCTCATGCATGGTTAACACAGGAAGGGGAAGAAGCTAATTATAATTGCACTGATCTAACACTTCATTTTTCAAAGCATTCATTAATCTGTTGTTGAGGCTAGGAGAGAGTGGCTTGCCTGAGGCTGTTGAATGACTTCAGAGGCAAGATCTGAAGTGGAGATGATGTGAATCATTCATTTCCTTAGCCACATGCTACATCAGATTACTCAAATTAACTGAAATGGCATAAAATACCATATAGTTTAATTACAGGATTGATACCAAAAAATTGCCCTATCACCTCCATGACAGGCATACCATTTCCCCATTTGGGGAATTACTTTCCAGCCCCAGTTTCCCACCCACCAGGAATTAAGGGCTAGAGAAAAAACGGCCCACACATAGTGACACTCTAGGGTAAAGACCATAGAGACTAGGGGTGGTATTTACATTTCTGTGTAAAATCATCTGAAGACAGTGGCTGTGAACCTTTTTTATTACCCAGCAAGGTGGAACTAGAGCGTCCCAGGGGTGGAGTGGGAAACAGAAATTGTGCCAAGACACCCATCTCTCATATGTTCAAGAGTCCCATAAGCCACGTATGGTACATACATTCTCACTATGTGACCTAGTATAACATTTGTTTACCTGCATCTTTGGGAATTTATGTTTGTGGCAGTAATAAACCACCCATGAGGGTAGGCACATGAATCAAAACAAACTATGTAATGTAATGAGGACCCCCAAGATACAATGCAAAAGGTCACACAGAGGATCAGCTTTTGAAAATCAATCCTCCATTTGGAGTGGAGTACATCATATGAGAGGCAATTATGTAAGTAATAACAATTTCAATACAGATGTCGTCAGTCCACAATGGATGGGACTTGGTCCGCCCATGAAGTCAACAACAAATGTAATGATGTGATTATTGCAACATTGTAAAAATCCATGATGGAAAGTCCAGCAGCTCTACAAATTCTAATTGGGCTCGGGAACAAATCTTGTACTGGCACAATGAGAATGCTGGGCTGTTTCAAGGCCAAATGAGATGTAACAGGGCAGATCCATGACTAAGACATAAGCAGGGATTTTTTTCAGCTGGAACGCAGTGGAACGGAGTTCCAGAACCTCTTGAAAATGGTCACATGGCTGGTGGCCCCGCCCCCTGGTCTCCAGACCGGCGCGGAGGGCATTCTAAACTCCCCTCTGTCTGGAGATCAGGGGGCGGGGCCACCAGCCATGTGACCATTTTCTCCGAGGGCAACCCACTGAATTCCACCACCTCTTTTCCCAGAAAAAAAGCCCTGTAAGAAAAACCTCCCTGGATCAGACAAACTGGTCATTTAGCCCAGCATCTTGTTTTTCAGAGTGGCCAACCAGATGCCAAGGAAGGCCCAAACTCATGGGCACAGAAACCAAAGCCTCTTCTATTTGTTGCCTCCCAGCAATTCAGAGGTATACTACCTCAGAATATGGAGGTTTCTTGTCTGTTGATAGACCTCATTTATTTATTTATTTATTTATTTATTTATAGTCCGCCTTTTTCATGGAGACTCAAGGCAGATTACACAGTGTGAGATTAGTACAATCAATATCAAGAACATTTCCATAACACAGTACCATAGGGTCAATAGATACAGGTTCACAAAGACATAGCATTAGCAGGAATCCAAAACAACATAGTGGTAAAGTCTATGGTTCCTAACTCATTAGTGGATCATCTGAGATCCCCTCCCTACAATACAGCCCTCCTATCTGAGTAAAAAAGGCTTTTTGAATAATTTGGTTTTGACATGTTGGCAGAAAGCCAGGAGCATGGGGGCTTTCCTGACCTTCTCAGGCAGGCCATTCCACAGGGTGGGGGCCACCACAGAGAAAGCCCATGTATGGGCTGCTGTTGATTTCACCAATGTGCAGGGTGGCACCTACAGGAGACCCTGTTTGGATGAGGGAAGCTGTGGTGGAGGAGCATGGGGGGGAGGCAGTCCCATACATGTGCCAGACCAAGGCCATGAAGAGCTTTGTAAATGATAACCAACCTTGAACTGAGCCTGGTAACTAATGGGTAGCCAATGGAGTGACTGCTTGCTCATCTTGGCTGTTGATATACCTATCCATCAGGGATCTAACCATCATGAGGGGAACTAACGTCCATGAATCTGTCTAGTCCTCTTTCAAAGCCTTCTTGGCTAGTGGCTGTCACTGCATCCCGTGTCAGTGAGTTCCACAAGTCAATCAGGCGTTTCCTGGAAGTTCTTCCTTTCATCTGTCCTGAACCCACTCTGTCAACTTAATTGGGTGACCCTGAGTTCTATTATTTGGGGAGGAGGGAAAACTCTATCCGTTATCTACACCAGGACCTCTTACAGGCCTTTTGGAAACTTCAAGACAGCTACATGGGGTTGGTGGGTTGGGGAGGTGGCACCTGCAAATAGCTGATTATCCCCTGAAGCGCCTTTATCTGTAGGGGAGGGGCTGTAGCACAGTGGAAGAGCCCCTGCTTTGCCTGCAAAAGGTCCACAGTTCAATCCCCAGCATCTCCAGTTGAAAGAACCAGGCAGTGAGTGAAGAACCAGGCAGTGCCTGAGATCCTGGAAAGCCGCTGCTAATCTGAGCAGACAATATTGATCTGGATGGACAGACGGTCGGGTTCAGTGTAAGACTCTCTCTTCCCTCTTGCAAAGCTAGTAGTAGCTTCTGGAGCAGGGGATGGGTTTAAATGCCCTCTCCCCAGCAGCATCTCCTACACAGCAGCTTCAAAATTAACAAAAGCAGGGCTGCTTGAATCACCCATCTCTTGCGTCCTATCAACCTTGACCCTCACCTGAGCATACTGTTCCCTTTCTGCTTTGACATTTGGAAGGTGAACCCAATGAGATGGGAAGCGGTTTATTTTGTCTTCTCCTTCTTGTCCTCTTCTGCTGTCATCTTCACAGCGGAAGCCCTCGGGAAGCAACTCTGAAGAATATATTTCCTGTAGCATTGTATGATATTTTGATCAGGGTAAAGAGAACCCTTTAATATTCCCCAGGCATCCCAGTCCGTCCTACAGGGGTCTGCTTGTCATTTAATATCAGTTAATGAGCCCTTACTGTGTTATGCAAATTTGCTCTTTGCTCCCATTCAGATGAAACAAATATGATCAGGTGCTTTTATTTTTTGATATTTTTTTTAATAAAGAACCTTCAGTTCAGATTATCTCTTTCTTGGCTCCCTTTCACTCCCCACCAAAACAGCAGTGGTAGCAACTGACAACTCACAGCAAGAGCCTGGAATTGCTAATGATACAGAGGAGCTCCCCCCACCATCTCTCTGACTATTTATTCACCTGCCTACCTCTTTACATTAGAGCTGAAATTTATTGATTCAATTAAACAAAGTTTGGTAAATTAAAAAGGTGCCTCTGAATTAATCAGGCATAAGACTTTCTAAACTGTTAATTATTTTTAATGCAAAAACTTACAGAACGGTGGTGCCAGGAGCTAGTTTAGAAGAGGCATTCTCTGCTATAGGAGAGAGATGGGGGGTTCCTCATCTAGGATGCCAGATGTATCTTACTCATTTATCATCTAAAATTAAAAGAAGTCTTTTTCCTCAGAATGCCGGTTTTACTAACATGCAAACTTTTGTCCCAAACTTATGGCAGCTAAAGTCTAATCTTCAGATGCTGGTACATTGCCAATGTCCAGAACTGGCCCAGCAAACACCCCAGTCAGGGCTTTTTTTCTGGGAAAAGAGGTGGTGGAACTCAGTGGGTTGCCAGCACAGGGGGCAACTCCTGGCAGGAGGTGGTGCCCCTGGTACCGCATGTGCACGTGCAAAGTGCACGCACGGTCCCAGGCCCACACAATGACATCACTTTGGGTCAGCTGGAACAAGGGGGGAGTTTTTTAAAGTTTAAATTGCCATTGGTGAAAATGGTCACATGGCCGGTGGCCCCGCCCCTGATCTCCAGACAGAGGGGAGTTTAGATTGTCCTCCGTGCCACTGGAGATCAGGGGGTGCAGCCACTGGCCATGTGACCATTTTCAAGAGATGCTGGAACTCCATTCCACTGCATTCCAGCTGAAAAAAAAGCCCTGATTCCAGCAACCCCACTCTCCCAGTAGGTCACCAGGAAAAGCACTCTTATAAAAAGCTGCAGTAAAGGAGGTCCATGAAAAGGGAAGTGTGACAAAGGCAAAACTCATCTTTTAGCTAGCACCAAGCCAATCAGCAGCAGAAGAGGAGGAAGAGGAAGCAGAATTAGAACCCAGGCCTCACACACTGCAGACCATTTCTGTGGTCACATACTGAACTACATACACATGGAACGAGAATGATCACGGCCAGGAAGCCTAGGAAAGGTGACCTGGAGGAATAAGGTTATTGTTGGGATTTTAGCAAGTGTTTCCATTTCTGTCATGAAAGAGTTAAATTATTTGTGTTACTAAGTTAGTAAACTTATTGGCATGTAACCACTTAGGCCTCGAATGTGGATTTCTGCCATAGAAAGGGGAGTCTCTAAGTGTAATGAAGTAGAATTAGGATTTTCTATTGGGCAACCTGTTTATTTGGGGGGGGCGGAATTAAGTGATGCTATATACTGAAGTTTTATTGCTCTTTGTCTCACTTGCTTTCTCTCTGTCACTTACTTTTCTAGTAAGATGTAGTCAATTTATTATTTTTCTCCAATGTAACCCTATTTTTATCCTTTAGTAAAGTATTCTTACAGAGCTACACTGGAGCGTGTGTCTGTTCTCATGAATTCCACTGCACAATCTTTGCATTAACTCTGCTAATTTCCAACAAGTATCAAGTCAGCCTTCCTTGATAATGGCTTGCAGAGGGCAGATTCAATGCATGAAGTGCTTTTGGTGGAGACAGCTTCCAGACCAAACCATTTTACATGTGTGCTCTGTTTAGGAAACACTGCCTCAGTATTCTGATAGCAACTGTTTGTCCTGAACTGAACTTGGATCTCTATGACCTCCTCCAAAGTTTCACTTTCAAGTGCAAAACCAACCACAATTGTCTCCTTGCTGGAAGGAGGGAAGCACAGTAAGGTTGCCCCAGAATTACCAGCAGTTTCCTCAGAATTACAATTCATCTCCGACTTCAGATATCAACTCCTCTGGAGGAAATGGCATACTCTATGGCTTCACATCTCTGCCAACTCCCAGCCTTCCCCAAACGCTACCCTCCCCATGTACCACCCCCAAATATCCAGGTATTTTCCAAGCTGGACAGGGCTTTTTTTCAGCGGGAATGCGGTGGAACAGAGTTCCAGCACCTCTTGAAAATGGTCACATGGCTGGTGGCCCTGCCCCCTGATCTCCAGACAGAGGGGAGTTTAGATTGCCCTCCGCGCCACTGAGTGATGTCATTGTGTGATGTCATTGTGCAGTCCGAGTTCCACCACTGAGTTCCACCACCTCTTTTCCCTGAAAAAAAGCCCTGAAGCTAGAGTTGGCAGCCTTGAAGTCCAGAACAGGGATTTAACCACTGTGGACAGCAAGGAAGCCTGCTACATGTTTGAATCAGAACGTCTGAATGATCCAACCACATCTAACCCAGAAAGGCAGCAAAATTCATACCCTCCCCGCCCCCCAGACGATTGGAGGAGAGTGGCATGGTCAGAGAGGTCAATATTACAGGCAAGTCTCCAGCTGTGCAATCTGATATGGAGTTAGACCCTTCAGTGGACTTAGGAAGGTATAACTTTGCTCAGGATTGCACTGTAGGTTGTGAATTATCTCAGTGAATAATCACTTGCAACATGCGAGGTTGGGAGCGATTGCTCTCCTTCTGCACCAGCAGCACGATCGAAATTGCTCTGTGTTCCCAACCATGATGCAGGCAGGCCTTGAGGGAGGGAGGGAGCGAAGGGAAGAGGGTGCAGTGAGTCATTGTGAATCTCTGGAGACATGGAACAATAGGAAGTACAAAGAGAAGAAAGGCTGCTCAGCAACATTGATCCAAGGATCCCAAAGCATATTGTGAGGGTAACTGAGTAATATTGCAACCCTCGCCCCCCAAAAGACAAGGCTAAGGGGCTGGAAGATCGGCTCAGCTAGAAACTCAGTCAGTTTCACTGGCACAGTTGCTAACACTATAGAACTTTTAAAAAATAATAATGAATTAATACAGAGTCACATGTCCAATGTCCCATCATGGTCCACCAAGAAACAGAACCTGGAGAGAATGAGCAGATGAAGAGCAGGATAGGGAATACTGCAGTGTGAAAATGGAGGTTGACTCATTACTGTTTAATTTCTCATGCAGATTAAAAAATCCACCCAGAGCTAGAGTAAGGGGTTTCAGTAAACCCTGGGAGACTTCCAGGTTTGCAGAAAAATCCTGATTTTAAAAAGGATGGAGCCAACTCCCCCCGCCCCCCCCCAATAGTATCTGCAGTGACTGTGGGTGAGTAAACATGGCAAAAAAGAAACAGAGAGTTCCTTGCTGCCTGAGATTTTGTGAGAACACCTCTTGAGATCTCCTTTGCCGTTTTGAGTTGCTGAAGCAACCCCTCACAATGTCGAGGCCTCCATTTTGTTTTTGGATCCAAAGAAGGATGGAGCGCCCTCTCTCAAGCGTCAGCCAGCCCACCTGGCACCCAATACTTGGGAGTAAGCACTAAAACTTATGACTGATCCCCTGAAGGACAGTGCGAGACATTAGCCATTTCCACACAGCTCCCCACTCCTCGTAACAACCTGGGAGATCGTGCAAAAAACACGGAAGATCATGTTTTCTTGCACGAGATTTGCACGATGTCACGCGTTTTTTGTGCGATCTTCCGGGTTTTTACAAGCAGCGGGGAGCCGCCGTGTGGAAACGGCCATTGTCCTTGTCATTGTGAGAAGTTGCCTCAGCAACCCAGAAAGATGGAAGAGAGAGTGAGTAGGTAGAGATGTAACTGAGAGGGATGTTTTTCAATTAGCAGTTACTGATCAGTCTTGCTATGCTGAAGAAAATTGCAGTGGTATGCTTGTCTTTTCACAGCAGTATTTACACCAGTTACATTACTGTCTTACTGTTTGGGCAACTGTCTCTGTGTTGTGTGGGGGGACAGCCTTTCTTTGTTTCCGTAAAAACAGTAGTGGCTCCTGTTTTCATGCTATTGCATTCTTTCTAGTGCTGTACTTGCAAGCCAAAAGGAGGTAAATATTTTGCTTGCATGTGCTGGAATACAGGCAGGCAGTGCTGCAGATGAGGGCTTGCTGTCCCCCACAGGTGAGAAGCATCAGCTTCCGTATCTTAAAAATGAGTTCTGCAGAGAGGGACAGTCTTGGGGCCATAGCTCACAACAGATGAGAAAGAGCAGAGGTTAAACAGAACCTGAGATTCTTATCAATAATTTCTTATAGAAGTCACTTTGAAGGGAGGCAGATTGGGTGACTGCAATTCTGGGGCAGGATTTTTCATAGCCATCCCAACACAAATGTATTAATTTATCCAACTATTTAGATCCCACTTTACCTCCCAATGGGGGCAGATAAAGTGGCTTGCAACTCCATTTTCCCCTCAAAAGGATCCCCCTCCTTATTTATTCTAAATGACATGTGTCCACTCCTTGTTTTCCAAACACCACCTGTTGTGGGCTGGTCCAGTAGCAAGGTCAGGTGGTCCAAAGATCAGTTAACAGCAAGTCCCAAGGGCTAGGCAAAGGCAGAGTCAAGGCACGCTCCAAAGGTCACAATAGTAAGGCAAGGCCCGGTTCATTGCCATCGTTGCAGCAGGAACAGGATTCTGACGTGTTGTTTCCACACCTCCTGGTCTTCTGTGGGTGGGTTTTATAGACAGGTTGGGCTGGCAGCCAGCTGCTTAGGAGCTATCCTGTGCTTACTTCCTCATCACTCTGGCATCTGGCCAGGAGGCGTGCACTTTGCCACCTCTCCTGCAGCTCCACTCATTGCTTTTGTCTACAGCACTCTCTGGGTAAAGCTGGAAGTTTGGGCGTCCTTGACAGTGCTTCACCAGTGGTGTTGGAACTGGAGGGCAGTGGTGCTGCTGGCTCAGCTGATGACTGAGAGCTTTGGGTAGCTGCTGGCTGGGCTTCACCAGTGGTGTTGGGGCTGAAGGGTGTTGGGGCTTCTGGCTCAGCTGCTGCCCATGGACTCTGATCTGCCAGCAGCTGTTCCTCCTGATTGCCGGTTTCTGCTGTATTGGACTGGCTTGGCTGGTTACACAAGGCTCCTCTTCTCCCGAGGAGTCCTCACCTTCACTGAGACCCATGACACCCCCCCCCCCCCCGGCCTGCTCTGCAAGTAGAGATTATAATTTCCAGTTCACAGGAATGATTTCTCCTGGCTGAGATTTGGCAGGGAGGATCCTATGGGTGAAGGCATAGGCACTGGGAACTAAAGACACAGCCAGAAATGCAGTTCCTATTGAAACCCATGGAAACGAATAATGAAGATAATAGAAAGAAAATGAACATCTAGAATAACTGAAATAAAGCAAAGGGATAAAGTGCTTTAATGAACTAAAAAAGGAAACACTTTGGTACAGGTTCCTATAAAACACTGCAAAAAGTATCTTCAGTGTGACTGAGCGTGTGAGTATATCCAGATTCTTTTTTGTGCATTGTTTTATTAATGTCCACATGTGTTTCTGCACACACAAAAATAATGAACTGTATCTATCATTACGACAGGATTGCTTTTTTTGCAGTGTTTTACCAATATGATAATATTGGGGGAGGGAATGTATTACAGGGACTTAAAGCTTGTGAAAAATTGGACATGAGTGGTGTTGTCTATGACATTTGGTGGGGTGAGGAGAACAGCGTATCAGTTCCATTCTGGAAACAAGACCAGATCACTCAGAATTCCAAAGCCTGGGTGGGGGGGGGGACGTAGATGAAAACTGAAGAAACACCTTTACCCTCTGGGGTTCCTTGGAGACTTTCAGGGATACTTCAAGAAAAAGATTAGTAACACCAGACAACCTTAGGTGTTTATTTACTACCACTGATCTTTCCCAAGAAATGTTCAAGCTGTTGGAGAATCTTGGGGGTGTATTGTGTGTGTGTGAATTAATTCATACAATTCAAGAGGCCTGTACAGTGTCCTGACTGAACAGCAAGAGTCCTAGAACACGAACCAATTGTGTAGCAGATGCTCAGGGTCAACTGGTCATGTCACCAGAAGGGAGAAGGTCTGAAAAACCCTGATGGAGAAAGATTCCAGGCCAGACCACATTTCAAAGTGCTGGATTTCAGAACTATAAATGCCTGGAGCTCAAAACAGATGCTGAAAGAAAAGAGTAGCCACTGGAAAGATTTCCAAAGAGGGAAGTCACATCAGGGATGAATGGATAAACATGCAATTTGCACAGACAGCGGTGCTTGTGTGTATTCAGTTTGGATTTCTTCTTACAGCTGTGTGAACTGGAGACAGTGGAGTAGACTGAGTAGATTGGAGGAACAGTGTGATACAGTGGTTAGAGACGAGTATCATTCTAAACCCAGAAAGAATCATGTTCAATTCGCCTCTTAGCCATGAAGCATAGCGAGTGACATTGGATTAATTGATTTTTCCCAGCTTACTCTACCTTGCAGAAGGGTTGTGAGGAGGAGGAGAGAACCATGTGGGGAGGATAGGCAGGTATGCTGCAGGAGCAAGATTCAAATCTGGGTCTTTGAGGAAGAGGCTAAGATCTAGACTTGGTCCTGAATTTCACCCAAATTGAATTGGGAGATTTCTACTGGGCAAATTATCTGAGGGCAACTGGAATGGTTTAAGGAGGCCAGTAAAATCCTTTGGGGCATTTTGTGCATTTCTTGATAGGATATTGAGACTACAGATATCAATTAAAAGGGTCCATTCATGGACTTTGGTGCTGATTTTTGTATCAGCAGAAAAGTCCTGCTGGATCGGTGAGAAGATCCATTTAGTGTGCATCTATTTTCCAACAGTGTTCAGCCAGGCATCTCAAGGAAAACTCCCACTCATGCAGGAAGGCAATAGGAAAAATTGTACAGCCAGCCATATTGGTTCATACAACACTAAAAACCAAGAATGTGTTCCATGCAACACTCAACCAAGTTGACAAGAACCCCAACCAAATTGACAAGAAGAATTGTGCAAGCTTCCAAGATCACCAGAACTCTTTGCTGGGCTGATTGGGATAAACTTTGAAAAGAGAAGGGTAGAAGGCAGATTTTTCATGTTTTGGTCTGATCTTGCACTTATCTTCTGTGAGATCCAAGCAGGCGATGCACTTAACTTTATTGCTAAATTACAACCGTGGTCTCTGGGAAGGCAGTAATCCTGCCCGGTTGCAATATGATACTCAGGCACGCTGCTTCTATTCAGCTATCAAAAGTAATAGTTTTCAATAATCTTCTATGGATTTGTCTAATCCTTTTAAAAAGGCATCATTGCCTAGTGGCTATCATTACCACATTATGTGGCAGTGAATCGCCCATTTTTTAGAAATATATGGGGTAAGAATTATGTGTAGGGTCTAGTGGATAAGGAATATGTATCTTCTTGAAACTAAATTAAATCTTTACCTGGTGCTGTTTGTGATCCATCCAATTTCCGGATCAACGTTCTTTTTCCTTTGCATTATAATTGTGCACTTGAATACAGAATAATCCCCTTGATTCTTCCATTCTCTTGCCCCTCCCCTGCCATCAAATGAAAATTGGCTAATGGGTCTCTCTATGGAAAAAAGATATATATAATTGCTGCTGATTTCTCCAAATTGCTGAAAAATGTATTAATGACATTTTTTTCAAGACAGAAATAACACTATTTGCATTTAAATGTGCTTCATCCTTGCAAACTCCACTCACTATTTTCCCCCCACAAAGACACAAAATACATAGAATCAGCAAACCATTAAATATTGTAATTCTGAGTGATCTCAATAAGGGAGGAAGGAGGGGTTCAGCCACCTGAAGAACACATTCAAGGCCAGCTTCAATTGCCCTTGTTAAAGAACTGGGTAGTTAACAATCCAGGAGTACTCACTGCGTTCTATAAAGGGCAGTTCAGGCTTATGGCTTTTCATAGGAGAGCTTGTAACTAACTCAGAATGTAAATGTCTTACTTTGGTCACCTGACGAAACGTGCATCTAACGAAGAGAACTGTGATTCTCGAAAGCTTATGCTACAATAAAGTTGGTTAGTCTTAAAAGTGCTACTGGACTCTTTTTGATTTTGGTCACCTGAAGTTTAAAAAGCAGAGGTTAATTTCAGACAGGGCTTACTAAAGTTTAGCCCTAGGGCCTGTTTTCAGGGGAGTCAGCCTGGCAAAATATATAAAAAAAGAGTGCCTCTGAGCATATGCAGAGAGCTTTTTCCTAACACTGTACAATCACTGGTCTGGAATTAGCAAGGAGAAGCAGAGGAGGTTATATCCAAAACGTGTAAAGCCCTGGAAAGTTTCATTGTCAAACTGCTAGGGGAAAGGATGCACCCTCGCTCAGGAAGGTCTGCATCAGTGCAGAATTGCCAATTGAAATTAATGGTTCCTCTCCAGTGTGAGCCAGCATAGTGTAGTGTCAGACTAGGATCTGGGAGACCCAGGTTCGAATCCCCACTGTGCCATGGAAGCTTTCTGAGTGACTTTGGGCTAATCATACACTCTCAGCCTAACCTACCTCATAGGGTTGTTGTGGCAATAAAAAGGAGGCGAGCTATGCACGCCATTTTTGATCCCCATTGGAGAGAGAGGCAGGGTATAAATGAAACAAACAGAATGTTTGCATTGCCCAGTTTTTAGTCTCCAGAAAAAAGTGCGCTGAGAAAGGAAAACACAACAGCTGTCTTGAATGCTGCTAAGCCTATTTAACAACCACGCACAGCATTCTCACAGTTGTTTCTCACACATAGCCAAGGCAGAGAACAGAAGCATTCAAGATGCTGACAGTGGTTGTTGGCCGTAAGCAAAATGTTGTGCCAGTATGGGCTGCTGAGCTCTGATTCAAAAGGGTTGCTGCTGTGCTGTCCAGCTTGTCTGGCCAGCTCAGGGAGTGATGCATATAAAATGAAACAAAGTAATGCAAATCTGCACCATTTATTCCAATTAAAAACTTTGCGTTTTCTTTCCACTTGAGTATTTTTTGACCTTGGGAACTTCTTTTCATGGTTGACTTCAAGTCCTTTCTCTGCATTGGCAGTAGAAAGACACTTTAATTCCTGGAGACTTCTCTCATAAAGAGCAATTTGGGGAACAGTTTGAGTGGCCATTATATCTCTCTGATTAACTACCCCAAACTTCACCAAAGGGCTGTTTGCAAAGGAGTCCATTTTTGTGCTCTTGGGTCGAGAGGGCTCTAACTGGCTCTAATTAGCACTCTTTAAAGACTTAACGTTCTTTGTCTTGCAGCCAAGTGCTCTACAGAGAGGTACAAAAACACTTCTTTCTCCCTTGGAAGACCTCAGAGGAGTCACTATGGGGCTGCTCAGGGGCCACAAAGATTTACAGCAGAAAGAGAGGCTGAAGGTGTCTGTGAGGGTTGACCTATCTGAGATGGACAGCTGCCAGTCAAATAGAAGGTGCTGGTCCATTTCAAAGCTTTGGGTTCCCCCTTTCTATGACTTTTCCTATTCTCCCAACCTGCAAGCTTTCCTGCGTTGGATTCCAGCATGGGCCCCCTGTCAGAAAACCTAGTGCTTTTGACTAACACCATCATATTTTGTGCTTTTCTATCAAAAGATGCTTGGGGCAGTATGGGTTGCCAACCTCCAGGTGGTGGCTGGACAGCTCCCAAAATTACAACTGATCTTCAGGCAACAGAAATCAGTTTGCTGGGAAAAAATGGCTGCTTTGGAGGGTAGACTCCATGACATTACACCTTGCTGAAGTCCCTCCCCCAAACCCACCTTCTCCAGGCTCAACCCCCAGATCTCCAGAGATTTCCCACTCTGAAGTTGGCAAATCTATCTTACAACAACCTTGTGATGTAGACCAGGCTCAAAGAGAATAACTGGCCTGATATTACTCAGTAAGTTTCATGGCAATTAGGGATCAGAAACTGGGTTTCACAGAGTCCGATTCAACATACTAGGGTTTCCAGCTCCTAGGTGGGGCCTGAAGATCTCCCAGAATTTCAACTGGTCTTGAGAAAATAGATAGGGTTGCCAACTGATCATGAGAAAAAATATTCTGTCGTTTTTAAAAAAGGACTAATATGTGGAAATGGGCAGTTGAAACTTCTGATGGCATGGAGGTAAATAACATCACCTGGCATTTGTTGCAGATCCATTTAATATTAAAGGGATAGTTAGAAGGGCTGATTTAAAAGTTGGCAACCATAATATGAGTTGCCCTGAAGAAAATGGCTGCTTTGGAGGGTGGAGTCTATGGCATTATACCCTGTTGAATCTCTCCCCTTCACAAACCCTTCCCAGGCTCCACCCCCAAATCTCCAGAAATTTCTCAACCCAGATTTGGCAACCCTGCTCCTTGAACCCCAAGGAGACCTGACCCCCAATAGCCCCATTTTAGATATTAAGCACTGCTAGTCTACTCATCATTGTTTAATCAATTTTTTGCCACGTGTATTATTGTAATCAAGTTTAGCTTAGTTTAGTTTATCGCTCAGCCAGAAGGCCATAACAATCCATTTCTATATTTTAATCCGCTAAATGTAGCAAAACAAAAGACTGGAATTTCAACATAATACAGCAGTGCTTCTCATCTGGGAAGCATACATAAATTAAGCATAAAATAAGGCTGCAAATGGCCATTGGAACATTATATTTAATGGAATTAACTCTAATTTCATACTGTAATCACACAGATGAGGAGACGGCAGGCATCAGTGATGCGGCTGATGTTTGGGATGGGAGTGGGATTCGTGATAGCGCAGACCACTTCGAGCCAAGCGCACAACTCCACAGAAGTCCAGGCTCAGCTCATAACGGGCTCACCAACAGCTTTCCCCTTTCCCAAGCAAACTGCCTGTTGCAAAGTGGGTATAATGGAAGTGGAAAGATGGCAGGCAATGGTGGAGACCTCATCTGTAAGGCCTGAATACTTCCAAACGTGCTTTGGAGTGTTCAGTGTTGCCGATATTGATGAGAATTGTTCCCACTGCCTTTCTGTTTGATGAATTGGGCTAGGAGGTGTTGGAAGGGAGGCAGCTGAGAACATCTCAATAATACCTGGGCTGAGTACAGCATTGCCATTTCTGGTTTGGGAAATTCCTGAAGATTTTGAGGGGTGGTGGCTAGGAAGGGTGGGATTTGGTGTGAACGATGCAAAACTGAATTATTCAAAAAGGCTTTTGTATTGTAGGGAGGGGCTCTCAGATGCTTCACTACTGAGTTAAGGCCATAGACTTCACCACTATGTTGTCTTATCTGCTACATGTTGTCTTAAATACGTGCTCCTATGAGCTACTTGTGCTTCATGCTGTCTAATGTCAGTCCTAGAATTGCTTATGTTCTGTTTCAGCATTTCTTCAACTCTGTATTGGATTCTTGCTAATGCTAGGTCTTTGTAAAATTGTGTTTATTTACCCTATGGGATTGTTTATGGAAATATCCTTGATACTAACTGTACTAATCTCACACTGTGTAATCCGCCTTGAGTCTCAGTGAGAAAGGTGGACTATAAATGACATAAATAAAATGAAATAAATAATGCCATAGAGTCCATCCTACAAAGCAGCCATTTTTGTCAGGGGAACTTCTTGCCCAATGGGAAGGTCTCCTTGAGAGTTGGGGGAATTAGCGTGCAAGGAGAGGCAGTGAGAGGGAGTCACTTCAAGATATCCACCTATGTATATGAGGATTGTCCCGACTAGAGAACTCTTTCAATGAACAGGCAGATGTTTCAATCAAAAAGGGGTTGTTATTGAAAATAACAAAGATCAACAGCACGCAAAACCACATCTAACACACACTCAGAGCTAACTAAAAAGCAGTGGTAAAAATTGGATAGAGTTTAATGGATTGGGTGGTATCCAGTAGAGGGTGTCCAGGAGAGAGAGCATTGAGCGACCAGTGTGTCAAGGTGGGAAAGCTTGAATGTAGGTTCGAGGGTGGATGCTGGAGCATGAACACGACTATGGCCAAGGAGCAGTCCAATTATATTGTGGAGCATACCCAGGGGCAAGATCGCATCCTCTGCTCCAAAACAAAGACTTAATGGTTGTTCCCGGGGTGGGGTAAAGGGCCACATCTTCTTGGATAACACATCTGGCCTTCAGTCCTTTCAGTTGGGTTTCAAGCCAGGCTATGGGATGAAGACAGTGTTGATGGTTTTTGCCGACGATGTCTGTTTGAATGTAGAAAAGTGCTCTGCTTCTTGTGGTTGTTATTGGATTTGTCAGCAGCCTTTGAGGCAGTGGACCATGCTATCCTGTTGAGATGTTTGGCGATAGAAGTTGGTGTCAAGGAATATACATTGGAACGGTTTGAGATGTTCCTTATGGACCAGACTCTGCAGGTTACTATAGGAGATCAGATGTCATCAGGGTGGGGCTTATCCTGTGGGATTCAGTTTTTTCTCCCAGGCAGTTTAATCTTTATGTACAGCCCTTGGGAGAAATCATTCCTAGTTCTGGAGCTGGGTGTCATGAACACGCTGATAACAGCAAGTTCCATATTTCTTTCATAGATCTCCTGATACGGCTGTAGCTGTCCTGAGCCACTGCCTAGCCACTGTGGTCAAGTGGCTAAGAGTGAGCAAACTGAGACAGAATCCGGGCAAGAAGGAAGTGGTGCTGGCCAGGAAGGATGAGGCCTTGGAGCACATTGTGCTTCCCATATTTGATGGGGTTCTGCAGATGCAGAACTGTTAACAGTCTAGGGTTGAGACTTGAGCCGCTATTATTTCTAGAAGAACAAGTAATTCAGCAGCTGAAAATACTTTCTTCCGTTTCCGTTTGGCATGACGCATCACTCCCTATCTTGACCCAAGGGATCTAGCTATGTGGATCCCTGCCACAGTAACCTCAAGGATGTACGTATGTGTGTGCCATCAAGTCAAAACCAACTGATGGCAACCCCAGCAAGGGGCTTTCAAGGCAAGGGAGGTGCAGAGGTGGTTTGCCATGGCCTTCCTCTGCAGAGCAACCCCAGTCTTCCCTAGTGGTCTCCCATCCAAGTTCCGACCAGAGCTGACCCTGCTTAGCTTCTGAGATCTGATGAGATCGAACTATACCACACAGCCTTCCCATCATATAACCTCAACAATGGACTGTTGTAACGTGTTCTTCATGGGTCTGCCTTTGAAGACTGCTCACAAACTTCACCTGCAGTTTGATTATTATCAAGAAGAATCATGTTACACTGATTCTTGCCATTGCTCCATTGATTATCCGTTTGTTTCCAGGTTCAGTTCAAGGTGTGGGTCAATGCTTCTAAAGTCCTTCATGGCCTGGGACCCACATATCTGCCTGATGGCTGAGATGCTCAACTGGGTCAGCTTCATTTGTCTGAGCAAGGTCTTTTGAAGATGCCGCTCTGCAAAAAGGTCAGTCAAATAGCTGCCTCTACCTGAGCTTTCTCCTTTATGGCTCCAGTCAGACTCTCACCTGTAGCTACTCCGCTGCTTACTCTCCACATTGTCTGGGGGGGGGGGGGTCCCACAGGAAAGGGTCATATGTAAAGGGGCTCTGGTGAAGTCACATGCCACAGCTGGTCAGGAATGACTCCCTCTTTACTATCGTTCTGTGAAATGTGAAAAACAGATTTGTTCAGGTTTTTTTTTAAATAAAGGGAATGTTGTTGTTTTTGTGTCTATGGGCATTTTCTAGATAGTTTTTATTGTATTTATTGTTAGTTGTTTGATTGTACTATTGGTTTTTAATTTTCGTAATCCACCTGGAGTCTCTGTGAGAGAGGTGGAGTACAAATGAAGTAAGTAAATAAGAAAGGCCTGGGCTTCATCTCCCCCCGCCCCATTTGCAGATAAAGTCTGGGCTTGGCCAAAAGGCTGTTGGCTGCTAGCCCTTGGCTTGTGGGGGTCTTGTTTGACCCCTTAGTGGAACCAGTACCAACCTAAGACATCCTCATGTTTCTTCACCTTCGTTAAGTTTGACTTTAAGTTGACTGGGGTGGGGGGCAGGATGTTGGGCAATTTTGGAGGGGTTTAAATTTGTATATACATTTTGCTCTGAATCCCCAGGATGGGAGAAAAAATAATTTAAAAAGGTGTTCCTGTGTGGGTTCACACCTGCCCTGTTGCTAGCCCATGCTCCTCACTGCTGGCCAGGCCACCAGGGCATTTCCTCAGATGCGCCGATGTTCTGGGTTTTCTTGGGGAACTCTTGGCCAGCCATCCTGAGTTTTTCTGAGGGCTGTCTGAGAAAGCTCTGAAAAAGCCCGAGATCATGATGAGATGAGATGGGAGAGTACTGGCCACAGTTGACAGGAGCTGGAAATAGGATAATGAAATATCTCAATCTCCTTTTGGGAATCCATGTTGGCTTTTGGACCCAGTATTTGAATCAAAGCCCATTTGGGTCTTATGGCCACATGCAAAGACTAACCTAAGACTATATATCTGTCTGCCTGCATCCAATAGTGCCCTAATCCGTTGTCTTAAATGTATGTAAAACGTTTCACGACAATTCCTTCTGATGGCAATGGAGTGGAAGAGGCTTCTAATCCCCATACAGTGAGCATGTTTTAACTTCCTTGCGTATAATATTTTTCCAAGTGGCTGCACTTAAGAGTGGTAAAAGTGGAAGGTTTTATGCACCTTGTACATTTTTATTCCAACCGGTTTTTATCAGTAGACAGTTCTCTCATTAGCTATGTAGATGTCTAATCCTTTTATTGCTGGGTGCAAGGCTAAGATGATCCTCGGGCTGTGATGATATTTTGAGTCCAAAAGCTGAATGCTGTGCACAGCCAGGGTCTTGCAAGATGAACTCGCAAATGTTATTTCTGTTCAACGATTACTTATTTCTTTCCCCTAACATTTGATACATGGCTGGCTAACCCAAAGAGGTTTCTGCATTTCTAGCTGACTTTGGACTTCACTGCCTTTACTAGGATGGGAGGGGGGTGTTGGCAGAGGAATTTTGCAACAGACAGGACACTGAACGGATTGAGAATAATGAAAGCTTTTAAAATGGAACTAATAAAGTGGATAGGAAAAAAGAAGAGAGAAACTAACTGCCTTGATAGTTGAGAGAGAGTGTGTGCATGCAGAGGGCTAGAAGAAAAAGCCTAAGTATTCTGCAAACAAACAAGGAAAGCCCCTTTAGAAAGAAGGTACTCCTCCCTCAGTCTTGTCTAGCTAGAGCTTGCTACCCCCTGCAGAACCTTCTTCTCTTCTTCAAGACATTACTATATTCCAACAGGGGAGCAGGTAACTCTGCAGCATCTCTGCATCAAACGTGAAGCATTCTCTCCCAATGTACAATTGCACTGAATTGCTGGCCCTCAGATGAGGTTGCCTGTTGCAGATCTGCAAGCATCATTGCTCTGATCTTGCCTCCTTTCGTTCAGAAGATGCACCAAGATCAATAAAAGGCACAGGGCTCAACTATTATTTGAACAGACAGTTCTTATACATTATGAAAGTGAATAGAAGAATGGGGCATGATATTACAGAAAATATTATAGCTGAAAAGAGAGAGAGATTCCTATTTGTTTCCTATTGGTTTCCTGTGTCGTTTAAAACATTGGATTCTGGGCCTTTTAATGCCTAAGTAAAGTGAGTCATATTAGGAAATCAATCCAACAATCACTTTCATTAGTTTAAACGGGAAACAAATTTCTGAGCATAATTCCCTCCTGCACACAACTGGAATGATGACTTTCTCAGGGGATGCAACTCGCTCACCCAAAGAAGCTTGTCTCCCAACTTTCAGGCAGAGAAGAGTAAACCTTATTCTAGAAGCAATTAAAGGTCTTCTGTGTAAGGTGGGCATAGTGGGGTCTATAGGAGTGGGTGGATAAGCTCTTCTCTCCTTTTATCTGGAACTTCAAGCAGGAGCTGGGGAGGGGGCTTGTTTTTTTTTTAGTAGAATAGATTTGGGCAAGGAAAGTTAAACCCAACCCTCCCATGCTTCACAGTATATTTCAGCAATCTTTGCCACAGGCCAGCTAGATCACACTCTTGCTGGAAGAATATGTACATTAAATAGAAGAACAGCAGAGCACTGTATGCGTGTGTGTGAGAGAAAGAGCACACAGTTAGCTACCATTGTGAAGATGCTCTAGAGGTGTTTGAAAATATTCAGCTCACATTACATATATGAATGGGCAGATTCGTGCATATAGACTATCCCACAGCTTCAGCATTTTAAAATATGATTAAAATATCCAAGTGATCTGAGATCGTAAATAAATGGTTCTCTTTCTCTTGGGGCTGTGGTCCTTCAATACCACCGATCTTTCACACATTTTATCCTCGCAACAACAACCCTGTAAGGTAGGTTCAGCTGAGAAAGAATGAATGGCTCAAGTTCACCAAGCAAGCTTCCATTGCCAGAGTAGGGATTTGAACCTGGCTCTCCCAGGTCCTAGTCTGACACTCTAACTGCAACACATCTTTTTCCTGACTTTAAACATCCCCAGAGAACTGCTGTTTGCCCCATCACAGAAAATTCTTGATGAGGGACCTGTAATTTCCCCAATTGGCAAATATTGGCCCCACAAGGGCTGCTTCTAGTTGGAAAAATGGCAGGTGAAGGCTTAAACCCATTCTCACTGTATGCCACGGTGCCAACCTGAACCAGACCTTTGCACATCTGGGAATTATTCAACACTCAACTCTCAGAGAACATCCGGCCAACAGGACATGGGGCAGACCCACAAAGAGTGCAATGAGTATTTTGACCCTGAGAGAGAACTCTATTGAACACTGGATGATGTAGACATCTCTCTTCATAGACAGTTGGACAGAGCTTTGCCCTGGGACCAGTTTTTGCAACTTTTCTCCAAATTTGGGGTCTTTGGCACATTTGCTAGTAGACCCTAAAGTTGTAGTAAGCAGTGATTAGTTACTTCCCCGTGGTCAGTTTTTGGGCACCTGATTATATCAGTCTTCATTTTCATAACTTGTTCACTTCACAACTTGTTTTTCTGCATTTTACCCACTTATCAGATTCCACACATCCGTCTTTCCTCGTTTTCCCACAACTTCAACATCATTTTAAACATACTGATTACCTTGATTACATAAAGGTGCAATTGCACACATTTTAACATGGAACAACATAGTTTGGCATGTTCTTGACATAGGCATGAACAGGTATTGTTTAGAGAAGACTCTTACATTTAAAGAGATTTGGGGGAACTTCCACCTATCAGGACTTTGGGATTTACTTGCCAGTTTGTTCTTTGTTCTATTTTTTTGATTAATATGCTTCACACTGTTGAATTCATCTTTCCCTAAGACCTCAATTAGCTTGTCCTTCCAACCTGTATGGGTTCAAATATTGCATGCAGTGCTGGTTGGACAACATCCCTAATGCTGTCTAACATCAGCTTATACAAGGCAATGTGCATGCCAGGGGGTGGGGGTGCTGTCCACACTCAGAACTGAGCATGTTAGTTTCACCCTCCCTCCCATACACTGCACAGTATTCCTGATTTGAGGGATGGAGTCTAGAGTTTGTGTGTGGGTT
The DNA here is from genome assembly GCF_028583425.1 of Eublepharis macularius. NCBI lineage: Eukaryota > Metazoa > Chordata > Lepidosauria > Squamata > Eublepharidae > Eublepharis > Eublepharis macularius. The sequence goes on along the minus strand of NC_072804.1, from coordinate 36,477,869 downwards.
CTGTGTCCACATTATGGTATGTGTAGGCTGGCAAGGGGTACTGTCTTTGATCCTCCCCAACTACTGGAAGTTTCCACAACATGTTAGGAGGTTCCAAGCCAGGCATTCTCCTAGGATGGATACAGCTGTTCCAAATGGGTTCTCCCTGCAGTGATAGCTTTTGGCCTCTTCTGAAGCTAGGGTTGTCAACCTCCAGGTGGGACCTGGAGATCTCCCAGGATTACAACCTCAGTCTACAGAGATCAGTCCCCCTGGAGATAAGTGCTGCTCTGGAGGGTGCACTCTATGGCATTGTACCTCACTGAGAGCAATCCCCTCTCTAAACCCCACCCTACCCCAAATCTCCAGAAAAACCAGAACTGGGTCTTTGCTTTGAGAAAGTGGGAGCTGAGAAATACACTGCCGGGGACGTGGGAGATCACTGTGTTGCAGCTATTCTTCACCATCCCTTAGGGCTGCCAACTCCAGGTTGGGAAATTCCTGGAGATTATGGAGGTGAAGTCTGTAGAAGGCAGGGTTTGGGGAGAGTAGGGACCTCAGCAAGCTATAATGCCATAGAGTCCACCTTTCCAAGCAGCCATTTTCTCTAGGGAAACTGTTCTCAGTCCACTGGAAATCAGTTGCAATTCCTGGAGATCTCCAGCCACTACTTGAAATCTGGCAACCGTAACCTCCACTTGTCCTGGATTGTTGAAGATTATCTCTTCTCCACTCATCTTGTTCAGGGCCACTTGAAACATCCGGAAATACAACTGGAATATTCCTCTCTGCAGTATCTCCTAGGGTTTGAGTGAGAAATTTGTTCCAGGGTGAACAGAGGAGAGCAGGCGAGCCACTGCGATGCTGATTGAAGGATAAATTGACAGAGGCCGCTGCTGTATTTGTTCTGCACTCATTTCGCTTTAATAAAGCGACTTCAGTTCAAGTGTTAACTTCCCTGCTCTTGTCATTCACACAGCTGCTCCATCGGTTGCTTGGAATCCATTTTGTGAACTGTCCGCCACCAGAGACCCTGAGCCCTGCTTGCCAAGGACTTTTCTAGCCAATGCAGGTCTCGTCTTCCTCCACGCCTCCACCACAGCCCCAGCTGAATTTTTTCCCTCCTCTCCTTCCTGTCAGGAGAATAAAACAAAATTTATACCAAGAGAGGCAAGATGTATTTCAACGGTAGAAAAATAACACTATTTATTTCACTAAGCATGTGATGGCATAAATATTTATGCGCTGTATTACTAGACAGCCATTCAGCGGCAATTGGGGAGATGGTGCGCGTATCTCACTACTTCCAGGGGGCTTATTTGCTGGGGGTTTATGGTTCCACTGTTTTTTAAAAAAAGAATGAAAAAAGACATAGCCCAAGTATCAGTTAAGAGGATTTTCTTTCACACTGTATTCTCCAGTGGCAGTTTCTGATCTTCAAGGAATATTTGGCTGGGAGGGAAAGAAATCTTTTAGTCCTTTCAACATGAATATTTATTCTGATTGCTTTTTAATTACAATCGTTATTGTGGATCTCCCCCTTCCCTGCTCCAAGGCTACGCCCTTTGACTTGGAGGGGGGGGCGCATTTTAAAGGTACTGAGATATGAATCACTGTTCCGGCGTGTTTCCTGGAATGGGAGCGTTCTTGCATCCTCAATCCCACCTAGGGCTGGCAAATCCAGGTTGGGAAATTCCTGGAGATTTGGGGTGGAGTCCGTGGATGGTGAGGTTTGGGGACAGGCAGGACCTCAGTGGGGTATAATGCCATAGAGTCCATCATCCAAAGCAGCCATTTTCTAAAGGGAAACTGCTCTCTGTATTCTTAAGATCAGTTTTAATTCCAGGAGATCTCCAGGCCCTATCATAGAGTTGGCCACCCTACCTGGGGCTCTGTATCCTCTGTTCCAGCCCTGCTTCCAGGCCCAATGAAAGGCTGATGGTGTTTCCCCCCTTGCTTTCCCTTTTCTTCTCCAGAGGAATGGGGATATTCTGTTCTTGCCTTCAGGATGAAGCTTGGGGGTTTCCCTGCCAAGCCACAGAGGAATAAATGGCAGCGCAAGCTCTGGGATGCAGCTACCCCACGTATTTTTTCTATTCCCATTAAGAATCCCAAGGAGAGTTTCCTCCAGACACGAAATCTGGTTTTGCATTCTGATGTGTCTCCAGCAAAAACAGCCAGGACTCTCCTTAGAATTAAAAACTTGAGATAATTCTGCATTGCATAGGCAGAGGGCAAGTCAAATTGCCACTGAATCTCAAATCAATCTTCTGGGCAAATTTGGCTGTTTCTTTTCTTTTGACCAGTCTCTGTATCATGCATCTGACGAAGAGAACTTGATTCTTGAAAGCTTATGCTACAATAAAATTGGTTAGTCTTAAAGGTGCTACTGGACTCTTTTTGATTTAGCACAAGGGAAGGTAATGCAAGAGGTGTCACACGTGTCTTGGGTCAATACCATTGGCTGGAAGAGGGCATGCATTTTGTCACACCTCTGAGACACCTCTGGACCTCTGCCTGGCAAAAGTGCAAGAGTGATGTCCAGAGATCTTGTCATTCACAGCAAAAACAGAACTGAGTCTAGACTGGACAGAGACCAAGGGACTGGACTCCAGCAGTGGAAATCTTTTTTTCAGACCTTTGCTCTGAGTGCAGCTCAGTTAGAAAGACAAACAAGATATTCATTCAGGTGCATCTAGAATGCAGTTGGGGAGGGGGGGAACCTCTCATGAGGAATACATTTCAACCCCACAGTGAGAATTGTTGGTTGCCTGCTTGAAAATAAGCAGAAATTTGAATACAGAGCTGAAACAATCTTGAAACAGAATATAAGCAATTTGACACGACATGTTAAATGATATGGAAACTACTTAGGAGGGGCATACTTACAGCAACCAACAGTACGTAGTAGTATAGCCTATAGTCCCTGTCCCTTTACCAAAGCTTCTACCTGAACCATTTCTTAGAGTACAGTCCTATTACCTGGGTAAAAAGGCCTTTTGAATAATTCAGTTTTGCAAAGACTGCAGAAAGCCAGGAGAACTGGAGCTTTCCTGGTCTCTTCAGGAAGGCCATTCCACAAGATGTGGGCCATCACAGAGAATGCCTGTGTAAGGGCAGCTATTGATTTTGCCTAGTCTCAGGGTGATACCTCCAGAAGGCCCTGTTCAAATGAGTGTAACTAAATATTGCCTTTTGCATTTACAGAATGAACAGTATGTCTGGAACACAGATGGCTCATCAGTTCAGGTTGCCAACTTGCAGGTGTAGTCTGGAGGTCTCCCAGAATTACAACTGATTTCCATCCAGACTACAGCAATCAGTTCTGCTTTGGAAGGTGACCTCTCCAAGTTGCCAGCTCCAAGCTGGGAAATGCCTGGAGATTTGGGGGGGGGTGGAGCCTGGAGTGGCAGGGTTTGGGGAGAGGGGAGACTTTAGTAGGGTATAATGCTGTGGAGTCCACTCCCCAAAGCAGCCTTTTTTTCCCAGGAGGACTGATCTCGGTGGCCTGGAGATCAGGCGTAATTCTGGGAGATCTCCAGCCACCACCTGGAGGCTGGCAACCCTACCTCTTTGGCATTATACCCTGCTGAGGTCCTGCCCATCACCAAACCACATTCCCTCCCAAATCTCCAGGAATTTTCCAACTTAGAGTTGGCAACCCTAGGTTTATGCAGGGCACCGTTCTTGGATCCAGGCCTTTCACAGGGCATTAGTATTGTAAGGGTTACTTCCAGCAGATGTGAAACACTTTCAAAAAGCTCTTCATAATTGCTGAGTGTTATAATTACAACTTTGCCCATTTAGCGAAGGATTGTCTTCTTTTAAAAAAGAAAAATAATCTCACTGTCTCCCGCTCCCTCCCAGCTTTCATATGCAGTCTTGCCTTTGACTTCCAGGTGACCTCGAGCACATTTGCGCACAGGCCGAGCAAAGAGACTGAAGAGCTCCTTGCTTGGAGCACCCGTCCACTTAATCAACCCGAATGGCTCCCCTTCCCCGGAAGCCCACTCCTGCCTGCCGCTCTCTCGTTACTGCACAGTGGGGAGCTCTTCTCGCCCAGGATGCGAAAGAAATGTGCTCATTTTCGTTTGATAGATGCTAGAGAGGAAGCTGAGGGGCTGACTCTACATTACAGGCAGTCGGACGCAAGGCACATTGGCCCACCCCACCCCACCCCACCCCACCCCACTTTTATCGTTTTTAGTTTGAAGGAAAGCAGCTTGAGGAGGGGTCAGTCTGGGGCAGAGAAGTGGCAGGAAAGAAGAATCTTTCCCACTTCCTTCTCTATTTGAAATTGTTTTCCAGCTGCCCCCCACACCTAAACATGAATTTTCCTAGCATAAATGTTCCCTTATCCAGAAGGGTGAATTGACCCCTCAACATACCAGGAAAGTTCCCAGAGGGCCATTGCCTAGTGGATTGCTGGTGGCCAGGCGCAAGCTAAGGCAGCAGTCCATGCTGTGTTGGTGGCGCTACAGATTGCATTTGGCTCAGACCTGGGCTGAGGCACAAAGGACAGTGGGAGATGGCCCACGGACAGGCAGATCTACACTTGTTCTCACTAGGGTTGCCAACTCCAAGTTGAGAAATTTCTAGAGATGTAGGGGGTGAAACCTGGAGAAACCTAGAGAAAGAGGGGTTTGGGGAGGGAAAGGACCTTGGCTTGGCATAATTCCGTAGAGTACACCCCCCCCCACCACAAAGTAGCCATTTTCTCCAGGTGAACTGATCTCTGTGGCCTGGAGACCAGTTGTAATTCCGGGGGATCTCCAGCTACTACCTGGAGGCTGGCAACCCTAGTTCTCACAGCCACCATGCAGGGTTGACAACTGGCCTGGAGAAAAATGTCCTGTCCCTTTAAGAGTGGTTTAATGGGCTATGACTTCCCAGGTGAGGTGGTTTCCCTCCATGCCATGGAAAGCTTCACCTGCCCATCTCCATGCATTAGGCCTCTGATACAGGCAAAGGACATTTTCCTCCAAGCCTATTGGCAACCCTACCATGATGGCTTAGGGCCAAGCCATGCAGACCCTGTGGCATGACCTGCAGGCTTGCCCGCCTCTAAGTGGCACGTTGAGTTCTCCAAGAATTGCAGCAACTGATCTCCCGGCTATAGAGATCTGTTCTCCTGGAGGAAATGGTGGCCTCAGAGGGCTGACTCTATGGCAGCAAGTCCCTGCTAGTCTCCCACCCCAAGAAAATTTCCCAACCTGAGCTGGCAACGCTGGCCACCAGCACCTCAGAGCCCACTTGATTCCACTTGCTCCAGGACTGTGAAGGTCCCAGTTCACTTCTGCTTCTCCATTTATGATTCACGTGTTTATACTGGCATCCCACCTTTCTATTGACCGTATATTCAAGGAACCCTAACAATCAACATTGCATCAACACAAAATAGAAAATTGTCATTTATTGCCGGTGATTGATGCTGTCAAGAGGATGTCGCAATGACTGGGCACTCCTACTGCTGTGGCTGTTGGTTTCTCGCTCTCCCTGCCAGCAGCAGAGATGGCAAATTGCTCACCAGAGATTTTCTCCACTCTCCCCCCCACCTTCCCCAGCCCACCTTGCCATGCTATCTGGTTGCTAGCCTAGCCATTAGCCAGCAAAACCTTTCAAGGCACAGGGATGCAACAGGGGTCCTTTCGGCAATTGCCTAGTGTTAAGAATCTATACGCTCTGCATTGAGAGGATGATGCCACTTGCCTTGGCATCCTTGAGTGGAAACTTTCACAGGGCTAGAGCATCATTCACAGCCATGTAGTCTTGGTTCCAAAGTAGGGGACCACACATGGCAGCCTCTGAAGAAGGCAAGGTGGGCACTTTGGAATCAGAGAGAAAAACTTCCTTGCTGCAAGTGGACTGGTGAACCGCAGGAGCCTGTGAAAGTCGAAATGATGTCTTGTGAATCAGCCCATTCTCGCCCAGGACTGTCACCTCTGATTGGCAGCAGCTCTCCGAGTCCTCGGACAGAAACCTTGCCTATCTTGGTTGCCCACATGCTGGGAACTGGACCTGGGACGTTCTGTTGGCAATGCATGTCTATAGGACATATCACATATCACAGCCCGTGGAGGGCTTAAGACAGGTGGCTGCCCCTTAAGCAGCTGTGCTGTAAGAAAGGTGTGATCCAAGGCTGACGTGAGTCCCTTCTGGTGTTTCAGAAGATGCTGAATAATAGCATGCAGTATCCAACAGACAACATCAGGGAATTAGGTTTTGTAGAAAAATGGCAACCGTTTATAAATTATCTCTCAACTAAAGAACCACAAGGCACACTAACGACGTATCAAAAATTGTTGAAATTAGAATTTTGACGTACTGAATAACCAAACCAAAGAAACATACAGGCTTAGTTTGGCTTCGACCATTCTTGACTTACAATATACATAAAAAATGACTTAATATTGTATAACATAAAGTAATAGCTGATTATATTGTTACTAACTGATTATATTGTTATTTGGATTGTATTTTATAATTGTTTTTGTTTTGTTTTGTGTTGTAATGATTTATAATTTGTTTCTTCATGTTGATATGATAGTTATTATAATTCTTGTTACAATTTACCATTTACAATAAAATGTTAATATTAAAAAAAAGAAAAGAAGATGCTGAATGTCAGCTTGAACTCTTCTATGCCATCTTGCAAGGGATAACATTCACAACTATCCCGTAAGGAAGATCCTCTCGTTATTATTCCTCTCTCATTTATTATTCCTTTGTTGCAAAGGAGCCCAAAAAGCATGCTTAAATTCTTGGTGTTGAAAAAAGAAATCCAGTGGCACCTTTAAGGCCAACCAACTTTATTCCAGCATAAGCTTTCTACAGCCAGACCTCTTCAGATGCAGGCGGCATTTCATTCATGGTTCAACCAGGTTCTTGGTGAGGCAGCCTCCTTGCCCATGCTCAGGATTCCAAAGAGTGGCACACAGCTCAAGAAGAGCAAGATGTCTCATTTGGTATGGGAAAGTCATGTGCTGTGAGGGGGGACAGGACATCCGAGGTATTTGGGAAATTGACATGTTTTAGGGAAGGTATCTTTATTTCAAAAGCTTTGGCCCCTAAATGGGCCACTTCATTAATTTCTGGACCATGAATGTTGTTAAAGCAGAAAACCTTTTTGAGGTGACTGTTTCATTCCTTTCAAAAGGGTTTTACAGCAAGGATTCCCATTGGGCCTGTATAAGCTACTGCGGTTCTAGGGGCAAAACTTCTATGCCCACACTACTCTCCGTAGGTGCAGGTTGAGGTTACGAAGGGACCATGTGCCCAAAGAACCACGGCATCTCGCAGCACAGACCTTGCCTTCTGCATGAGCTCTCCAATCTGGGCTTTTGATGTGTGCCTCATTTTTTGTAGTTTTGCAAGATTTGCTGGAGGAGGAGAACTCTCTCAGGCTGTGTGAGCTGGCACATTCTCCACCTCCACGGACCCTTCAGCTGGGTATCCCAGCTGGAGGCAGTAAAGCGTAGGGGAAGGAGTGTTTCCCATGTCAAAACATTAGCTTTTCCGCATTGGGGTTCATGGATTCTGCATCCCTCCCCCATGGAATTCTCCTCTGCTTCCGTGCTTGTAATGAGAAGCAAGATCTGGTCATTTCACAGGTTACAGTTCTTCGACCAGGAGCCGCTGCCTGGCATGATCCGAACACTTAATTAGCTCAGCCCTGGGGGGAAAAAATTGCTGACCCTTGATGTCTTATTGAGTGGGAGTTCTTTAAGCCCCATTGGCAGCGAGGAGGGGAAGGGGGGGGGGAGAAGCGTTTGAAGCCATACATGGAGAAGCAGAGATTTCCAAGCCACGATGTCCATCAAGGAGGGGAAAATTCATGATCAGAATGATCAAGTAAGGCCTACAGAGGCATGCTGGGTAATATCAGCGAGACACGTCCCTTTGCAAGGGCAGGAGAAGCACTGAGAATGGGGTGTATTGGGGGGGGGTAGAAACAGACAGGAAAGCTGCAGGAAGAGGGAGCCACAGAAGGATTTATTAAGGTGGAGCAAAAGAATAGTTGGGGGCCTTTTACATTCCTAGGCAGGGAGAGGCAGAGGGGAGAGTGGGTGAAATTTCACATAATGTGCCGTTTGTGGGCCATTGGGAGCATGCTTGAGTGTCCCCTGGTTCAGCTCATGTCCTGTTTGCCAGTCACAAACAGGGAGGCAATTTTCCACTGGATTGTTTATTGGTCATCAACCCATAACATTCCTCCCTCACAGTACAGCGCAATTGACTTATTGGGCATGTGTGTACATGCACAGACTGGTTGAGTTCTGTACCCCTTCCCCTTGCTGTGCCACTGCTCTGCTCTTAGGGTTGTCAGTATCCCAGAGGTGTCTTCAGATAGGGTTGCCAGCCTCAGGGTGGTAGCTGGAGATCTCCCAGAATTACAACTGATCTCCAGGCAACAGAGATCAGTTCCCTGGGAGAAAATGGCTGCTATGAAGGGTGAACTCCATGGCATTAAATCCCACTGAGGACTCTCCCCTCCCCAAGCCCCATACACCCCAGGCTCCACCCCCCAAATCTCCAAGAATTTCCCAACTCAGACCTAGCAACTAGGTTTGCCAGGGACTTGGAGTCCCTCGACGGGAGATCCCCTGGTCCCTGGGCTCTCCCGGCAGGGGATTGGGAGCCGGCACTTCTTTCTTCATGCACATGTGCAGCACACAAGTCGTCCCGGCTCGTGTGACAGCACTTCCTGGAGTGATGTCATCATGCGGGGGGTGTCAAAGGGCGCCCCTGGGTGAAATAGGTCTTTGTCCTCACTGGCAAGGGCTGTTCTTGCTACCGCGGCTGCAGCCTGCTCTCCTTTGGTGCAAAGGGGCCGTGGCAGCAGTGGCGAGAGAGCAGGCAGTGGCAAGAGCAGACAGTGGTGGTGGCGGTGGCAAGAGCAGGCCACAACGGCAGCGCCGAGAGCGGGCCACTCTCGCTGCTGCCACCACTGCCCACTCTGGGGGTGCGCCACACCGCCCGGGAAGGGGCACCCCAGGGAGTGTGCCCCCACCGGCCAAGTAAGTGGGTGCAGGGGGAAAGGGTGGGATCGGGGAATCCCCCGCCCCGGGTGGGGGAATGAGAACCCTACTAGCAGCCCTACTTTCAGACTACAGAAATCAGTTCCCCTGGAGAAAATGGCTACTATAGAGGGTGGACTCTGCGGTATTATTTGCTGCTGAGGTCTCTCCCCTCCCAAGCCCTTCCTTTCTTAGGCTCCTCCCTTAGAATCTCTAGGAATTTCAGAACCCAGAGTAGGCAAACCTCTCTGCTCAGCAGGCAATTATTTAAATAGTCAAACCCTTCCCAAATCATATAAATCAGTCACAAAAACTTTTTAAAAACCCGCCAGTCTGTACATAGGCCTTACAACATTAAGGGTGGCCTATCCGCTTCTATCAACGGCACTTTTGCACATGCAGTTTTAAAAAACCCTAACAAATTTGTTTGAAAGGCATCCAGGGCTGAACTGAACACACAAAGGCGGCTCACATGTGATCTTCACAGTCAAAGAAGGTAAGATTAATTTTGGAATATGTTTGACTTGAAATCCTTAATTCCTCTATAAGTGAGACGTGCAAGGAAGTGAAAAGGAAGCCAGAATGTCTGAAATGGTATAATGCAGGACCTTTCAACCTGCTCCTTGTTCCTGAGATGAGAATATTGTCTTGCTTCCTAAAACAGTGCAGGTATGGTTGCTAGTGCTCCTGACATCTCATCTAAAGAAAAAACTCCCTCCCAGGCTAAACTTCAGTGGGATTTTGAGGGGAAATCTGAAGGTGTTTTACAGAGAAGTTTCCTTACACTACACTTTGGTGCTACACCTCTGAAGATGCCAGCCACAGCTGCTGGTGAAACGTCAGGAACTACAATGCCAAGACCACGGCAATACAGCCCGGAAAACCCACAACAGCCATCGTTCTCCGGCCGTGAAAGCCTTCGACAAAACATTTTCCTTACACTGATGATTCTGTACAGTCTGAATTCTTCCCCCTTTGATACTTTAATAAGAAAGGTTGGTGGCTTACATCTAGAATTCCACCAAGTTTCTTTTAAAGCAAAATCCAAACTGAATATGGGGGCTTCCGCTTAGGGGGGAAAAAATCTGTTGGAAGAAGAAGCAAAAACAGTTTCAGTTTCAAAGAAGCAAAAACAGTGTCAGAAAGTCTACTGATATTCCTGGTGGTGGTGGTGGTGGTGGTAGGTTGACCGACCTCAAGTCACTTCTTTTCCATTCATGGAGTGACCATTCATGACTTGCGGCTCCAGAAATAAGACTAGGGTCCAGTGCAAATGAACCACTTTTCTTTGTGGAGAAAATGGAAGGCAGAGTCCATTGGCGCAGCAGATCTCCCGTTCAGGCTTCAGCATTCCCTCCTGGATCCGAGCTTCAAGACTGGAGGAGGCAAGAAAGGTTGCCCAAAAGTTCAGCCCTGGCTGCATTCCCCTTGACACTGTTTTCCCCTTCTGTTGATTCAGAAAACAGCTTGCCTTTGAAATTCAAATGTTCCCAATCCTTTTCCCCCCCAGCTTGCTCCCGAAATATCTCTTTTTATGCAACAGTAATTAACAAATGAACCTAACGTCTGGGAGAGAAAATTAAAATTCGCAGCCAGGGATGACCTTTGAAGCTCTTGCCTGCGTGCATCGGGCGTGTTCATGATTTTTTGATTTCTTCTTCCAAACTCTTTTTAGGGAAATCTTCTTTATGGCCCCTGCTTCCAATCTGGATTGTCAAAACTGCTGAACAGCCTACCTCTCATTCTTCAGTCTGGGGGGGGGGGGGGAAAGATGCTTTGACTCATTGGTTAGCAGGTGGAGTTCCTTTCCTGAGAAGAAAGATCAAGGCGTTTGTAGTTGCAGGGGTGTCAGGCGAATGGAAGGGTTCTCCCTCCCAGAGCTCTTTGCAAATTGGACCCTGCTTTTAGGGCTGCCAACCTCCAGTTAGGGCCTGGAGATCTCCCAGAAATACAACTTATCTCCTGATGATGGAGATCAGTTCCCCTGGAAAGAATGGGTGCTTTGGTGGGTAGACTTTATGGCATTATACTCCGCTGAGGTCCCACCCATCCCCAAACCTCATCTTCCCCAGGCTCCCCCCATTCCAATCTCCAGGAAGTTTGCAGACCCAGAGATGTCATCCTAACCTTGCTCTTTGTTTGGGCCCAATATGAAAGGCAACCAGTTCAACATGATCAACCCTTTGGACTGTGTTCAATGGTGGAGCACATGTTTTGCACGTGGAACATCCCAGGTTTGTACCCTGACACCAGCAGTTAAAAGACCTGGGGCAGCACGTGCTGGGGAAGACTCTTCTTTGCTTGGTACCCTGAAGTGCTGCTGTCAGAGCAGAGCAGACAGTACAGAGCTAAATGGACCAATGGCCTGACTTGATATAATGCAGTTTCGTATGTTCGTGTGCCCGCCCATCCCTGGATCAAACTTACCCTATTGGTGCAAGGGCTGGAAGGGAGTTAGGCCAAGTGGTCCTACAACAAGCATGCAAGGCAATGGCCATTGGCCATCAAAATCATGGGAAATGTAGGTTCAAACGATGCCCAGTTTAGTTCATTGATTGGAGACCTGCAGTGCCAGATCAGGTGATGTGGGAATGCGTCAAATTGGATGTGCATCCACACACAGACAAATCTTGCAGTTAGGGTTGTCAACCTCTGAGTAAGGCCTGGAGATCTCCTGGAATTGCAACTGATCTCCAGACTACCGCGATCAGTTCCCCTGGAGAAAACAGCTGCTTTGGAGGGAGGCATCATACTCTGCTAAGGCCCCTCCCCTCCCCAAACCCCACCGTCCCCAGGCTCCACCCCCAGATCTCCAACAATTTCCCAATCCAGAGCTGGCAACCCTACTTCTCTCAAGGACTGACCTGGATGACTTCTCATAGGAGTGAGGTCAACAGTTGAGGATGCCTTCCTTGTTTACTTCCAGAGGCACCTGGCAGGATGCTGGATTAGGAGGCCTTCTGGCCTGATTTAGCAAGAGATTGTTTAATATTTCATCTGAACTATGCACATGTGCCGGTGTCAATCCCAGGCATCCTTCCAGAATCCACCTTCTGTCTTTCTTTCCTCCTGGTCCAGCTTTGAGAGCTGCTTTGGGGAAGCTCATGAAGCAGCAGGCAGAGGTGACAACATGAAACATCAGTCCAAATGTTGTCAGTGGCAGTCTCTGGTACCTTTTGAAGTAGCATATGGCATGGGACATGTGAGATGAAGGCCGAGGCTATGGTGGTCTTGCAGCCTTAGGCAATGTTTGAATTGTGGAAAGAACTGAAGGACTGGGTGGGACCCAAAGACTGTCTGCTAGGCAAACTGTAATCAGGACTCACATTTAGCCACATTAGGTTTTCATCCAGACCACAAGTTATATCACTGCTTGCAGGGAGCTTCATTGGACTGCAACAGCTGCTAGTAGCAGAGCTGGGCAATTCTTGGAGATTTGGAGGTGGAGCCAAGAGAGGACAGGGTTTGGCGAGGGGATGGACCGCAGGGTATAATGCCAGAGAGCCCACCTTCCCAAGCAGCCCTTTTCTCCAGGGGAACTGATCTCTGTGGTGTGGTGGTCAGTTCAGTTGTAATTCTGGGAGCTCTCCAGGCCCCACCTAGAGCCTGGGAACCCTAGCTATTGGGTGGGTGCTGCTGAAAAATTGTTTGAGGGTCAAGTGCCATTAAGAGCCATTGTGAGTGGGAAAGAGTGAGAGCTCTATCTGGATTGCCACCAGCTCTGCAGGGCTCCAAACTGGATGCCACTGGACCTTCCTGTTTCCGGCTCTCAGGCCAAAAACTCTGCACCCTCCTAGGCTAGTTCTGTTCCTTACCTGAACAGTAAGAGTGCATCAACCCCTCCTCCTGCTCCTCTTGCCCAGTCAACTGATGCCACAAGCAAAAAACGTGTTTGGTGTGAAAAAGGTGTTGCCAAAGCCAGCAGGGCAGTTAATTTCGAGAAGAGAGCTGAAAGCACTTTAGGGCAGCCACAGACAACATGCAGGCTTGATCTGACTCCCCCCAAAGTGAATGCGCTGTTTGAAATAGCCCCTCTAGAGACAGAATGCACACAAGACCACAATTGTTATTCAGAAAACCCACATGGACCTTTTGCTTCTTTGTGTCCTCAGTGGACATGAGGACATAAAAATGTAAGAAGTGAAGGATGTTAAGGTGTCCGTTAGCCTCAGGTTATAGAGGGTGACACAAGAGAGACAGAAGGTCAGGGCTCGTGCATTGCTCCTTCATACTCTCTTGATGCTGTCCCTTTGAAATGGAGATTGGGATTCTCAGGACTTCCTTCTGCCTTGCACTTTCCTCGCCTCATCTCTTTTCTCCATCTTGCAGCCATGACTGGATGGCATCCATCCTGCATCTCTCAGCACCCTGGACCAGATAGTTAACAACAACAACATTTGATTTATATACCACTCTTCAGGACAATTTAACGTCCACTCAGAGCAGTTTACAAAGTATGTCATTATTATCACCACTACAACAATCACCCTGTGCGGTGGATGGGGCTGAGAGAGCTCCTAGAAGCTGTGACTGACCCAAGGTCACCCAGCCGGCTTCAAGTGGAGGAGTGGGGAATTGAACCTGGTTGTCCAGATTAGAGTCCTGTGCTCTTTCTTAACTACTACACCAAACTGGCTTTGGATTAGCATGCTCAGCCCCAGTGCCAGGGTTACTGGCACCTGAGGCAATCCCCTGGGCTGCACGATGACGTCATCATGTGATGACATCATTGCGCAGTGACACCGGGGCCATTCGCTGGCGGGTGGATGGGGCAGCACGAGGAGGCCACCCACGCTCCACCCGCTGCCCCTGCTGCCTGCCGTCCCTGGCCCGCGGCTGCTGTGCCCACCCGGGGGCATGTGGCAGCTGCAGTGCAGGGCTGGCTGGCGGCGGCGCTGCATGTGCCTCCACCCCCAGCCCCCCCTCCGGTGCCCCCTCCGGCCCCGCAGGCCCCGCAGGCCCTGCCTCATGGCCTCAACAGTGGCGCTGGCCCTGAGCATGCTATCCCTGCTCTGTTCCCATCTTCAGTGGAGTTCCTTAATTAAAGACTCATATTTGTTTCCTAAAGCTTAAGCCACTTTCTGTGCAGAAGTTTGTTCCTCTGCATGCATTCTGCACTGATGAACTTATGCTCTGCTGGACCCGTTATGCTCCTCCATAATAAAGAACATAAGAAGAATTGCACTGGTTCAAATCAAAGGCCCATCCAGTCCAGCATTCTGCTTGCACAGTGGCTCAACAGCTGCCTCTAGGAAGCCCACAAGCAGAATGACTGCAACAGCCTCCTCCCACCCATGCTCTCCTGTAGCTGATACAAGGAGGTCTCTGGTATAGGAAGGAGTAGATATCCATCATGACTAGAGATGGGCATGAACAGCAATATGAACTAAAAAACCCCACAAACAGCCCAATCTGCTGTTCGCGAACAAGCTGTTCGTGAGGCCCCATTCTAAACGAACAGGTGGTCATTGCAAACCTCCTTCGTTGCTGTTCGTTGCTGTTCCTCAAGCCAGACAGTCTGGCACCTGCAATCAATTCCCATGGCAACTCAGGCAGGGATTGTCTGAACTCTGTCTGAACTCCTGCTGTTGCCCTGGAAACCCCAATCTAAGCCCAATTTAGCTTGATAGGCAGGTCTTCCTTCCAAGTGTGGACTGGAGCTCCAAATTTGTTACAAAAGAAAAAGACCAGGGGGGAGGGGAGCTCCCAGCTCTGGCTTTCAGGGAGAGACAGCTGCTGTTAGAGAGACAGGGTGAGTGCATTGGAGCTTGAATTTTCTTTGTGTGTGGTGGGATAGGGATCTACCCCTTCAGGCTCCAGGGCTGCTGCCAGGCTCTGGGCCAAGCTATTATTTATTATTGGTACCTTTCCTGCTGTCTGCTCAGGTAGGGTTTCTGGGAGTGGTGCAGCAGGGATCTTAATGGCTGGAGGAGAGCCTGCTGGCCCCCACGAACAACGAACATGTTCATGAACAGGATCATGTTTGTCAATATTCATTGTTTGTGGATAGCAACGAACACCATGTTTGTTTGTTTTCTGTTTGTGCCCATGTCTAATCTTGACCAGTAGCCATTGATAGACTTGTCCTCTATGACTGTGTCCATTCCACTTTTAAAGCCTTCTATGTTGGTGCCATCACTATGACCATGAAATGTGGACAATTTTTTAAAAAAGATTAAAATTCGGTAGGGCTTAGGGGTGGGGGTGGGGATGAAATAAAGCTGCCTTGAGGGCTTGGTTTGGCCACCCCCAAAGTCAATATGCACAGACTATGAACACCATGTATATTCACCAGCTATTATCTACAAATTTGTCATAAATATCCAGAGAATATTTGGTGAATGTGTAGCATCGACATTCTGGAGAACAGAATGTGCACATCTCCTTTTCAGCTAGGGGCTGCCACAAGCTCAAAGCCAGGCAGATTGCCTCTGCCGCTGTTCCTGCGGTGTCGCAGCTCTGCCTCCCTTAGCTGAACTTTGTTTAACCTCTTTTAGTAACACCTAAGTGGCTTGTAATGGACAGAGAGCAGCCTGTTAATGAGTTACAGATTAATGAAGTGCAAGCAAACAAACTGTGGAACTAATGGATTACAAAGGCAAGCCCCCCCCCCGCCCCCCCAGTTCCGTAATGCAAACCAAATGTCTCGTGAATGAGCTCTCAGGGGAGGGGTTCTGTAGAGTATTTGTTAATAAAAGATCATTGTCACCTCCTGGAATGCTGCAGGACTCAAATGGAGGCCCTTGGAGATTGCTGGTAGGCTACAGTGACCCTATAGAGACGGGAAACACAATGAATATCTATCTTGTATTCATTGCTGCCATTATCCTGGCGGGGTTGCCCTGGATTTGATAAGGTACTGGTGGGTCTCAGAAAGGGATGCTCAAACACAGGCTGCCAACTGGTGGGAGACTCACTGAAGCAGTAACATTGCCAGTAGCACACTGAAATAGCTTCCCATACAATTGAAGTGACATTCGTGCATCGCTGGGAACACTCTAGCATTTGGAAGTGACACCAAGTGACTCTCTTCATTACCCCTCCCCCATTTTCTTCTTTATGTTTCTCCCACCATCCAGCTGAGCAGCAGCAGGAAGTGGCTGCTAGGGGTGTGGGATGCCCTGTCCTCAGCAAGAGCTAGGGAAGCCCACTCAGACATGTGTCACTCACATCCTGTTATGCAGTGCAAAAACGGAGCCAATTTGAAAACCGAGTGTCCATCGATCTGCTTGTGGCGGTCCATTAGTTCACTTTGCTATATTCCTTCCTAACAGTGCAATTCAGAGCAACCGGCGTTGGCACATGCATGTTCTCACACATCCCAATACAGTTTGACTCCCCACACTCTTTCCTGTGCCGTTGTTCCAGTTGTTAGGAAACTGCAGAAATAGACAGTTAAATCAGTCACAGATTAGATGAATTGGTTGTAAGTAAAAGCATCTACCACTCAGGGGTCATGAAAACAGTCCTTAATGACCTATTTGGAATGGCAATGTTTTCAGACATGTGTAGCAAACTTGTCTGGCAGGCATTCTAGTCATTTGGTACTGAACTGAACAAGCCAGTTGATTTGCTCACATCTGACACAGTCAGTGCAACTGTTGAGCATGGCAAAATGTGCGGTGTCCCTGGTCTCAGACCCTGGCAGCTGGACCCAAGCATCCTACTCTCTGCTACCAGAAGAGGGTGCCCCGGCCTACTCTCTGCTGCTCTTGTGGCAACCAAGGCAACTATTCAACAGGAAGCACTGCAGTGACTTACTCAGCAGTTGTCAGGTGACACAGAGGGCCAATGGCATGCTACCTGGCCCTATAAACACCTTCAGTTCTGGCCTGCTTCCTCAGTCTGATCAGTCTGTTCTTGAGTAAAGGCCAAACTGTTTTCACGTGGCCTCTGCCTATCTGATGACAACTTACTAGACATGGGAGTGGGATTTCAGGGTGAATTGGGGGAAATTGGCTAGCCCAGGCCAGTGTAACTTATGCCATGGATGTTTGCCCACTGGGCTGGAGGCTAGTAACTTTTTGGCTTTGGTGCCTGGGCACAAACTGAAATACGAACCGAAGTTTATCATAAACTGGACTGGTTCATCGTTCATGAACCAGCATGTCATGGGTGCTCGTTTCTCATGAACTGTGATGAATTTTAGCCCAGTTCGTTTGGTTCGTATTTCAGTTTGTTACTGCAGAGTCAGACAGCCTGGTGTTGATCAATTGGTTTCCTAGGCAATGGGGGGAATGGCTGTCTGCAGACCTTCTGCTGACCTGGAAGTGACATTTTCACAAACCGAACAAACCGGTTCACGGCAAGTTTGTGAAAGTTCATGGTTTGTGGTTTGTGAAATGTGATGAACCACAAGCTACACGGTTCGGAATTTTTCAGGTTCGTGCCTGCATGAGTCTATAAAAATAAGAGTGTGTGTGTGCATTGAGCGGCATCTAAGAGGCCATAGTACATTTGACCACTAACTACCTGAATTCCTCATCTTCCTTCCTTCCTTCCTTCCTTCCTTCCTTCCTTCCTTCCTTCCTTCAGTACTTGTCACTGTCTACACTATTACAATACACTGTGGCCAAGTCTTGGTACGTGAGAGTGTATACTTTACTGGGATGCCCAGCAGGAAAAAGCCCCAACTGCAAAGGCTCACATCTACATCACTTTGAAAATATTTTTTTTTCCCTTTTCACAAGATTGCCTGTATAGGATGGAACCGTGGGATTGAAGGGCAGGGTCACATTACAAATTTATCCCTGGCCCTCAGAAATAATGCTTGGGTCCTGTCTGTTCTCAACACTTTACAGCATTTTCCTAAGCAACCAAGACAGGACTAAGCACCGGCAATCTAAATTTTGGCAGTGATGAGGAGAACAGAGGAGGTTGGATGGAGAAAGAGGGCTAACAAAGGATGAATGGAAGCAAACATTTAGCTTAGGTGGGACTAAAGAAGATGGGGTACCCTTGGTGCTTATCACAAAGAGGTTTTTCACTGACCCTAGATTGAGAAGGAATAACGACCCCATGTTGCCAGAAGGTCTTTGGAGATTTTGAGCAAGAAAAGAATGATTGAACATCAGGAATTGCTTCTGAGATACTGGTGAACAATCAATTGAAGAGTGAACCTTTGGACACTGTTGGATGAGAAACAAATTTCTTTCACCTGCTGCTTGGGTCGGAGGAGAGAGACAGACGAACTCAGATGGTAAACACTTAATTACCTGTTGGCTTTAGCAAGATACACTACATTGCTTCAGATTGCCTTGCCAGATCAATACGGATATTAAATTATCCACCAAGAGTAACAAGCCCAGTTATGTCTGCTGCTCAGAGCCTACCTCCACACTAGTATAGGAAGGGAAGGGATGGGGGGGGGGAGAAAGGACGTAGCGTCTTCAGAAAGTTAATTGCACAAAATCATTAACAGTTAGCTCCTCGGCAGGTTTCCTGAGGTCTTCTCTCCATCCAGGGGCTTCCGAGCCTTCTCTCTATTTGTAACCCACCCTCCCCGTGGTGGGTGAAAGCAACTCGCTCCAAAATCAGATTTAATTTGAAAAGTTAATTGTGTTCCTGCAGGGTTAACCCTTATGCTTTAATTTTTAACTGATCCTTCAAGAAGCTGTTTTTCAAAAGCTGCGCTCCTGTTTCCTACAACAAACAGAGAAAAAAAACCCCTTGTGTATTGTTGAAGGAAGCATCCATGAAGGTTTAAAAGGACCGGGCCCTCCTTCCATATTCCATTATCCCGTTAAAACCTAAGGAGACATTTCTGGGCTGGACTGGGTCATTTCTTGAGAGAGGATAGGAAACTTTCCTGCAGGAAAGAGAAATAGTTACTGATGATGGGATCAAAGTATGTCAGATAAGAATGACAGGATTTCCTCAGTTCTGCTCCCGCCCTGGCTGTAACCCCTTCTTCAAGCAATTGGGGAGTGGGGGGGGGGTTGCTTCTGCCACTGCTTCAGCCGCCCCTTCACTGGAGTCATACTGAGCCCTGGCATGCTAGTGTTTTATATATGCAGAGGTTAGTTTTCATGGGGAACAATTTTAGGTCTGCTAGCTGCCTGGAGAAAAAGTGTCCTGTATTTTTAATAGAGGCTTAATGGGATGTTATTTTCCAGGTTGAATTAAAGTTGCCAGCACTGCCTTGGCAAATGCCGGGAGATTTTGAAGGTAGTGACTTGTGCAAGTGGAGTTGGTGCAGATGTGATGTCACTTCCAGGTGTAAAAAGTAAAGGTAGACCCCTGTGCAAGCACTGAGTCATTACTGACCCATGGGGGGATGTCACATCACAACGTTTTCTTGGCAGACTTTTTACAGGGTGGTTTGCCATTGCCTTCTCCAGTCATCTACACTTTACCCCTAGGAAACTGGGTACTCATTTTACCGACCTCGGAAGGATGGAAGGCTGAGTCAACCTTGAGCTGGCTACCTGAACCCAGCTTCCGCCGGGATTGAACTCAGGTCGTGAGCAGAGCTTGGGCTGCAGTACTGCAGCTTACCACTCTGCGCCACGGGGCTCTTATACTTCCAGGTGATGCTCTAGAATTTTCCCCTAATCCCTATGCTAAAGACCATAGAGACCTGGGGAAATACCTAGAACATCACAACAGATGCCTTTTTTTCTCCCACTCCTCAATTTCTTGAAGTCTGGAGATGGAAGCCAAAGCGTGGGGGTTTATCCATAGTGGGAGAACAAATGGCAAGCTCTGTCTGTCTGTCTGTCTGTCTGTCTGTCTGTCTGTCTGTCTGTCTGTCTATCTATCTATCTATCTATCTATCTATCTATCTATCTATCAATCTATCTATCATCTAGCTAGCTAGCTAGCTAGCATCTGAAGAAGTGAGCTGTGACTCATGAAAGTTCGTCTTTAAACAAATGTTGTCCATCATAAGGTCTATTACTTTAATCCTACTTTATAAAAAGCAAGCGGTATTCGTGATGACTCAACTTTTTTTCCTATGCAGGCACACTTGTGTGCCCCTCCGAAGGGATGAAAGGTGAGTTCTAGGCAACATGGCTTGCCAAGGAGGCTCCAGCAGGCTGTTGTGGGTGGCGGGAAGGCCCAGCTCAATGGAGCGGCCAAGGCCCACACCGGTCCTCCCTGCTGCCTCAGGTGGGGTCACCAATCCCTGCTCCCACCCTCCACCCCTGCCCCTGCTTACTGGCTGATGGGAAAGGCAGGAAAAGGCCTCCTGGGTGCGCTTCCTGGTGGTGTGGTATGCTCCTGTGTGCTGCAGTAGTCCAATTTCAGCCCTTTCCATCCCCTGGGCTTTCCAGGCTCTCAGCCATCTGATCCAGTCCAAATTGGGGTTGGATCGGGGGGGGGGGGGCTGCAGAGTGCAGGAGCACTCCATTGCCCTTTCCGCCCTCCTCCTGCAGCCCTCTTGGGCTCCCCAGTGGCCTGATTTGGCCCAAATCAGGCCCATTTGGAGCCAATTCAGCCTGCTACAGAGTGCAGCCAAATCAATTTTCTAGAGCCCGTTGTATTTTTCCCCACAACAAGTTTTGTTGCTAGTAGGGCTGCCAGGTCCCTTTACTCCCCCGGTGGGAGATTAGGAGCCTGGCATTTGGCCAGTAGACTCCACAGTGAGGATGGCAGTGTGACAAGGAACTGGCAAGGAGGCTTAGGTGCATTTTGGATCACGTTGCCTGTGTCAGGTGGAGGCAGGAATCCCATCCTCCTGCCCCTCCCAAGAGCAAACATGGTGCGTGTGGGGAGGCGGGTAGCAGTACACCTCAAGGAGCATATGCCTGCTAAACAGGGCGGAACGTGTTGTACAGGGTGGGGGGAGAGCCTTCTGTAGCGCATTCATTCAGCCTTCCACCCCAATCTCGAATCATATTTTGTGTGTTTATTTCCTCAGGGAAACTGTCATTCTTATATTAGGAAATAAATTAAACAGCTGTTCCCTCTTAACATTTCCCCCAAACGAGCCATGATGTTATAAACCTTGCTCCTTTCGTTCCTGATCTCCTCACCCCGCTCCCCTCCCCCGCCCCAGCCAGTAAGTTCCTTTTGGAATGGAAGAGTCCTGATCTTTTTAGTCTTCAGCAAGGAAACTGTTCGATAGCAATAGTCCTAATAGTTTGGCTTTACTTTTGAAAGATTTTTGAGGGGAGAATTGCTTTAAATTCTTGATATTAGCATTTCCAGTATCAAGCATTTACCAGGGCTGAAGAAAGCACCTTTAAGCATGTGCAAAGGACCCATTCCTGGCCCGTCAGCTCCTAAATACTTCAGTTTACATAGGTAAATTGCCCATTCAAAGATCTTTTACAGTGTAATCCCAAGGTGAATTACACCACGGTGGATGGCCCAGGCGAGTCCACTTTCTTCAGTTCTTGACTGCTAAGCAGAAAGGGCCCTGGTTAGTACTCAGGGCCAAGCTACAAGTGACGAATGACACTTGAACGGCAAGTGTATTTCTCCCTTTCACTTGCGCTCCACTCAATCCATTTGCCGTTCAAGTGTCATTCGTCACTTGTAGCTTGGCCCTCAGACCTTGTACTTGTACTTCCTTCCACCGAGGAAGTTCAGGGTCACTACACAGAGGCAAGCAATGGCAAACCACTGTCTCTTGCCTTGAAAACCCTATAGGGTCCTCAAAAGCTGACTCTGACGTGATGACACTTTTCACCCACACCACCCTCTCTACACTCTTGAGCAAGGCAGTTAATGATTGTACATTTTAGAGGTCATTAATTCATAGGTTACTATAAGTTGGAAGCAACAGCCACATCACAAACACTCATTGGCTGAGATGTAATAGTCGTCCTTTCAAAGCTGCCATTTTCTCCAGGGGAACTGATTTTTGTGGTTGGGGATCAGTTGTAATTTCCAGGAGACCACCAGTCCCCACCGAGAGGTTGACAACCATAAACCATCTCAAGAAGGAACTTGCAAGCGCTACAAAAAGCAAAAATGTTTGTAACCCACACATGAGCCTGTTTCTCTTGACATCATAGCACTGGGCTTCTGTGAAAATAACATCTGGATGTGTACAGTAAAAGGGAATGCCAAATAAACCCAGAATCCAATTTTTGATAATAAAAAAAGCAATTTCAGTGGAATAGAAATATTGGCCCTAAACCATGTTGATTATTGTGTTGACAGAGTGGGAGTTTGTGAGAGGCAGTGTGTTGCAGTGGTGGAGTCTTTAACCTGGTTGATCATGTGAGCCCTTTGGGAATTTTGAGAAAAGTCAATGAGTACCACCACAAAATGGCTGCTATGTGGGGTGCAGCCAACCACAAAATGGCTGCCATGGGAGGTTGGACCAATCACAAAATGTTGGAAGGTTCCAAGCCCAGTGTTGTCCTATGATGATGGCAACAGTTTGTGAATGGGTGCTCTCCTGGATGCCTCCTGGACTTACCAGAAGCAATTCCTGGTATAATAAAGCGTAGGAAAGTCTTGACTAGATTTTTGCTCTGAGGAAAAGGAGGTGTGGGGAAGATGGAACTAGGCACCAGAAAACACATTGGCAGGCACTATGTCACCCAGGGGCACCATGTTGGACTTCACTGGCTTGGAGCGTGACACTTGGCCTGCCAAGAGCTGGGTAAATTGGTAAATCTCAGTAGGTGACCTGAAGTCAGTCACTGTCTCTCAGCTTAACCTACCTTGCAGAATTGTTGTGAGGATAAAACAGAGGAGGGCAGAACTATGTATTCCCTCATAGGGTTGCCAACCTCCCAATGGGGCCTGGAGCTCTCCCAGAATTATAACTCATCTCCAGAGACCAGTCCCCTTGGAGAAAAAGGAAGCTTCAGAAGGCAGGCTGTATGGTATATCAGAGAAGAGGACTTCACCAAGAATGGAGCAAAGAACAAAAAACGATGGTGTGGTGGAAAAAATGTTTTATTTGAATATACTGCCCCTATGCAGTTTACTGACACTTTTTCAGGGGGATTTGTATAATAGCATCATGCAATTCCCACAGCAACAGTTTTTCAGAGGGGCCCAAGAGAGGGCAATTGAAATGAGGAAAGTGACATTTTTGAAGGCATGTTGAAAAATAATCCCCAAAACAAAAGGAGTCAGATTTCTGGCCCTGCCAAAAAATGTTTGCATAAAACGGTGAGTAGTTTTGGCAAAGTCCAATCTTTTAAGCATGGGCTTAACTCTCCAGTTGAAATGGATAGGAATTTAAAGTGCTTAATTGCCTAATGTGAATATCTACCTTGCCTAATAAGAATAAGAATAACGGGGAATAATTAATACCGGCTGCTTCCTCAGTTTCTTAGTTGAATCATCAAAGCGAGTGCAAAGAAAAAGAGAGAATTGCCAAGCCTGCGAACATCAAAAAATGAGTGCGAGTCAGACAATTTCCATTGTTTCAGAGATAATAGCTTTTGGTATTTGATCGGGCGCTGTGATTTGTGGTTTGTGTACCGGTTTCTTCAAGGCATCTTTTACAATTCTTTGACACTAATCCATTTACGGAAAGCACTACTGGGATAATTTCAACTTCAGATAATTTATATGTAGATATTTTAATTTCCTTTGCCAATCCCACATAGTTTTATAAAATCTCCTGCTTTTTGGCTTTCATACGCTTACTCAGCAGCTGTTCCCATGACACCTATTGAGAGTTCTTGTTCTGTGCTTCGTGCTTAAGGGCCAGATCCTGACCCCGAGTTCAAAATGAGTGAGGGCCATGTGGAAACACAGGTCTTCATGACTTGCCTTCAGCACCAAAGGTCAACCCTAGAGCAAGTATTCTGTTGAGGGATGCTGAGAATGGACAGAGTTACTTTCCCTTGCTAGTGGAGAACCCTAATTTTCTCCCTCTCAGATTATGTTGCAGACAGACTCCCTGGTGGGTATGAATCCTGAAAATGTTCACTCAGAGACAGATATAGGCTTGGATCCAATTCTGCTTGTGCAAGATGTTGTGCAAGATCTTGGGCAAGCAGAAGAGCAAGTGGGGGATACAAGCAGTCTGACTTAGCACAAGTAGCTACCACTCTTCCTGGGAGTAGAAAAAGGGGAAGAAGTCAGCAGAAGCCAAATGAGGGGAGAGCTGGAGTGTCCACCCAGAGTTTCTTGAGAGACGTACAAAGGTATTGGTGCTGGAGGGTTTGTATGTATTTATGTTATCTCATATCTCGGGGCAGGGTTCCCAACATTGCCTCAGAAAATGCTGGAAGATTTGGGGTACGGTGCCTAGGAAGGGCAGAGTTTGGGAAGGATGTGGTGTCACTTATGAGTGACACTCTAGGCAGCCTTTCCTAGTCTCTATGATCTTTACCATAGAAACTAGGGGAAATTCTTGGAACTTCATTCTGTAGGGGCTATTTTTCTCCTGCTTCTCAATTCCTCGGGGTGGAAAACTGGGGTGGGGGTGGGTAATTCCCCACCCAGGGCAGGTAAATGGAAAGCCAAATGTGGTGTCAACACAGTGCAATGCGGATCTGGAACCTCGTCTGTTGAAACCATCTCTCTCTCTCCTTTTGATGTTCCCCCTAATCTATGAGAAATACAGCAATTGATAGGATTAACAGCTGGCAATGTGAATACACATAAAAATTTCTTGAACGTGTCCTAAGAGGTTCTGCCTGTATTATAAATCCAGAAGTAAGCATTGACTTTTTGGCAAGAGGCTTTGGCTATACGCAGATGATGGGATCCCCCACTAGCATGTAATATTCATTGGCCTCAGGGGGCCATTCAGGTGAAACCTGTTAGTTGTAATTTTTTAAGAGGCTCAGTAATTTCACCACTGATGAGATAACAAAGACAGAATAGCTGCAATGAAGAATTATACGTGTTCCCTTTCACACGAGAGTCAAAATTGATTTGCTTCCCCAAATTCTCCTTTAGGAATCTGGCGAATAATAGATATTCAACATCAATATTCAACACATGATGGCCCTTGACTTGATGTTTGGCAGCATTTGATAGCTGCTGTACTGGGGGGTGGGGGAAGGTCTGTAACAGCTACTGGGCCCTTTTGCAACTGATGAGGTGCACCGGTACAGAAGGGTCGCAGGCAGCATTGGTCCAATGCAAAAACCCAAAACAAAATATGTATAATACCTTTGATTAAGACCAATCAAAACAACACAACACAATATGTCACCTTCTGAATCTCTGCCTTAAATGCTTCTACTCAACAGCCTGCAGATCCCTCATCTATCCAAGTGTCCTGGTGGCGCAAGCAAGTTAGGAGGTGGCGTCTCCTTAGGCTACGTTGCCTGGCAGCAGCAGTGCACTGGCCGAGTAGGAACAGTGTTTCTTTTGGAAGTGCTGCAAGACTACTCTGTTTGTAATGGCTTTGGCATCATAGTTTTTAATTGCATATTCATTTAATTGTGTATGTATGTATGTATGTATGTATGTATGTATGTATGTATGTATGTATTATTCCGTCGATTTTTATTTGCATTTTCTATGCATGTTTTTGTGTTGCAGCCCATGCAGAGAGCCTCAGGATAATGTGGGACAGAAAACCAGACAAAATGAATAAAAGCATAAATTCAAGCACTCATCATAAACACAAAGTATGTGTTCTGCACCCAGAAATTTCAAATTGTGTCACATATTTCAGATTACTCTCCAGCACAATTCAAACTGTATATGCCAAGATCATTTGACTACCACAGCCTATACTTTTTTTATCCAAGATGCCTAGCCATGAAGAATGTGGTTTAATTCAACAATTTAAATGTAGAACATTCCTAAAATGTCAATCACTGGTGGTGATTTTGTTGTTGTGCCATGCAATTAGGAGTGAGCTCTGATATTAATGTGAGCCCTGTGACAGAATTCAGCAGAAGTTCACACCCATGCCTTTGAAGGCCTTGCTAAGGCTCCATTTGAGGAAGACAAGGGAGAATGATATTTGATTGATCCTCAATGAGAGTGAAGCAATAGGAGCTAAGAGCTTAATCGAGCAGTGGCTATAAGGGAGGAGCTTGGCTAAACTGCGCCCCTTATTCATAATGACCTAGTTCTCCTAAGTAATTCAGCGCTGTTGCTGTTGAAGCCAGTTAGTGCGGGAGAACAGGACTTCTCCTGGCTTACTTTCCTGCAGATGTCAGCATCAGCTTGCTGCTGACCCGTTTCTTTCCAGCCTGAGCATCCATTCATTTAGGGATGTTGTAAATTTTGCAGAAAACACCTTCAACACTGAAACTTGCTGTGTTTGGCTGCGATGATCAGACATGAGCCAATCACTGAATCACTGAAGTTTGCTTCAGTTTTTCCCCCAAAACTATCTATGCATAAAAAAGCTGCCAATCCAAACGGACTGGCAGCCATTAACGCTGCTAAAGACAACTTAGACTTAATGATGGAATTAAAAAACAACAACAACACAGCATTTATTTATGACAAGATGATATGATTTGTGTCTATTTAAACAGATGCCTGAGTGAAACTGCGGCATAACTAGTATGGGAGAAATGGGATGACTGAGCTGTGTAAGAATGCACCTGTGCAAAAAAATATTATTTTGTTGCGCTGTATTCTACTAACAGGGAGGAATATTATGCAGCAACTTGCTGAACAGCCACAAATGGGTCAAGGAACAGACAAACAGTCTGTTGAAAAATCAGCTCCTTGCTTTCTACTGGCAAACAGGACATGAGCTGAACAATGATACTGCTCTCTCACAGACGCTGGGAAGCAAATCTTCTTACCCACAGACAACCCCCTCCCAAACCGTAAACAATTCCTCAATCACAACGATGCACTTCCAATCCCAACATGGACACAAACTCTGGGACCAGGGTCTGCTATAAATCAAGATGCCAACCCTGCCCCCCTATTCATTCCAACAACACAATCATCGGATATAACAGCATCAGCTATACCATCTCAGGTCCATTCACTTGTTCATCTTCCAACATTATGTCTGCCATTGTGTGTGAGCAATGCTCTTTGACTCTCTATATTGGACAAGGAGGTAAGTCCTTTTTCAAAAGAATGAATAGACATAAACCTGATATAAAAAAATCACTACATTCAAAAACCCGTGGGAGAACATTTTAATCATTCAGAACATTTCACCGCTGACCCAAGCAGAGAAATTTCAAAGGAAAATTACAATGTGAGATTGCTGAAATTAAGTTTATTTGCAAATCTGGAGCAATGGTTGAATTGGGACATTGGATTTTTATCACATTACAGATGCTAATTTTCTGCACTTCACACCCAGACTCTATCAGACTAATTGCAACGTGTATTATAGCTAGCTTCCCGATCCTCTAATTTGCAATACCCCTCCCACTTTCTGCCTGGATTAGAAAGACTCCTTCCTTTTTCTACTCCTTGTATCTGACGAAGGAAGCTCTGACTCTCAAAAGCTCATACTCTGGAAATCTGATTAGGCTTTAAGGTGCTACTGGACCTGGATCTTGCTCTTCTACTGCTGACCAACATGGCTACCCACCTGTAACTAGGACATGAGCCAGTGTTGCAGAGCAGCTGAACCACAATCCTCTTCTCCAGCATTTGGGGGATCCCAATGGTGCTTCATTTGGGGAAATTGACATTTCCTGCCTGTTAGCTGCTAACATTTGTAATAAAATTAAATTTTGCACTCATTGAAACATATTCTGCAAACTTTTGAAATATGTATGAGCTTTGACACTTGAAAGTTCACTCCCTGTAAATCTAGTTGGTCTTTAAGGCGCTACTGGACTCAAATCTTGCTCCTCTTTTGAAATGTTCACATTTTGGCTTCAGTATCCAGCTTAGAGGCAATGTTAAAATATATATATATATATATATATATATATATATATATATATATATATATATATATATATAAAAATAAAAACAAAAACATAAATGGATAAAATGCAATAATATACAGCAACTTTCTAAACACAGTATTTTATGTTGTATTCCTCTCCCTGTGGCTCAAGTTTCCAGGGTCGACAGATTGAGAACGCTGTGCAAAATTTTCATTAGGCTTTCATGCATTCAAATTTTTGCAAGGAAATTTAAGTTAGCTGAATGGTTTTATTTATTTATACGAAAAGCAGTTCACAACATTATTCTCCCTCCTCAATTTTATTCTCACAATAACAACCCTGTGATTTAGTTGGGGGTGCGAGTGTGTGACTGGCCCAAGGTCACCCAGCGAGCTTCCGTGGCAGAGGGGGGATTTGAACCTGGGTGTCCCACGGCCTCATCTGACACCTGAACCACTAAACCGCACTGACTCTCATTCTGCTTCCTCCTCATATCTATCCTCTTAGTGCTCATTTTCATGCGCGTGACGAGAAGGCGCTGGTGCAATCCCATTATGGGAGGAGAGAGAGTTCCTAAATCTTGGCTCCCTGTGGATCCAATTTATTACTGCATCTCTCACAAGACCCTTCTCCAGAATTTCCTCCCAACTGGAAATCTCCAGTGGAGGGGAGAGAAACGCTTAGAATGCTGAAGCTCCATCTCCATAATTGGACTACGTCGCCTGTGGTTACCATGGTACCTAAGAGAAAGCGAACAAAGCTATGGATCACAGAAGCACTTGGTGGTATAAACCCCTTGGTCTGAAGGAGCATTGACTCTAAAAGCACCGCATCCCAGACAAGAGATCTCTTCAGGTTATGAACAGGGGTGAATCAGATTCTGAAATAAGAGCAGGACAAGCCAAAGATTCTCTCCATTCTGAACCCCCAAATTCCTCTTCTCCTGCCCTTCCTTCAAGAAGTGTACAGAGATCTCCCAGACGTTCTGTTCTCACAACAACACTGTGAGGGAGGCTCTGTTGAGGCCAGGTCAACCAGTGAGCAGCCATGGCAGATCTGAGATTTCAAAGCGGGTTTCCTCAGTCCTCACATCCTGTTGTAGCCCATTATACCATATTGGCTGTCCCCTGACACTTAAGATTAAGATAACATCTAAATTCATATTCCCTTATGGACCCTGGCTGAATCCACACACCCACGGAGCGTCCCGGCATTGCGCTAAATGTTCGCTAAACACCCGGAAGTGTAGCATCTTTCTAGCGCGATTCAAAAATCGCGCTAGAAAGATGCTACACTTCCGGTTGTTTAGCGAACATTTAGCGCAACGCCGGGATGCTCCGTGGGTGTGTGGATTCAGCCACTTTCTGCCTCAGAGAATCTAGAGGTGCCTCCCCTTTCTTTTCCAGTGCCAGTTTTTGCAACCTTTGGTCCAAATTCGTGAATCATAACCCATAACTGTGGACTGAACTAATCATGATTTACAAGAAACACAACAGGCATCTCCTCGTGGTCTAAGGGTTTGATTAGAACATGAACGGTTATGAATTTTATCCGATCGTTGGCATTGGGGAGGGGGAATGGGTGAAGATGTATTGTGTTTTGGACTGGGTTTTTTAAAAATCAAAATCACATTCTACCAATCCAGCTCCAAAATCTACCTTTTATGAAAACCAAAAAAACAATACAATATGCTCCAGAACACACTCAAATACTGCAGGACACATTTGAATTCTCCAGGGAGAGAAAATACATACGTACATATGAAACGGCTGCCTTGTACGGAATCAGACCATCGGTCCATCAAGATCAGTATCATCTAGGGATTCTATTTTCCCAGTGGGGGCAGGGGATCTGTTGGGGTTTAATTAGCAGAGGTTAATTAATGCACAGTAGAATATAAGAAAAACAGACTACAGTGTTTAGATCTATAAAATTCTTTACTACATATTAGGATAAAAGGTACAGTTGGTGAGAAAATAAAGAACAGCTATCTCTCTACATCTTGGTGGTCGGACTGGAATTTTAAACAATCCATACTAAGACAGAATAGAGACTGAACTGAGGACTGACTGAGTACTGACCTGAACTGAACAAATAGCAATAAACCTTTAGTATAAGTTGCTAGTTATTGCCCCCCCCACCGCCCAGAAGTGAATCCTAGATGTCTTCATTAAGCATAAAGTCTCCCCTTTCTATGGCAGGAACCTTAACTCCACAGCTAAGTGGTTCTATGCAAACTAGTTGACTAAATAAACAGAACAACAATTTAACTCTTTCATGACTGAACGTAGAGCACTTGCTAGAATCCCAACAGGATCCCTTGCTTCCACCCTCTGCCCCCTGCCACCACTCACCTGGTCAGCAGGGGGGAAAGGCGTGGGAACAGGGCTCCTGGGTGCACTCCTGAGGCCATCACTCCAGGGATGTCACTCCAGGAGGTGACACCATCATGCCTCCCTGAGAGTGCTCCCGCATTTTGCAGCAGGCCAGTTTGGGTCCCCTCTGGAAAGTGCATAGGCACCCCTGCTCCTGCACAATGACATCATTTCCTGGAAGTGACATCATTGCACAGGTGCAGGGGGTGCACGAGCAAAGAGCATGATGGGAGTGAAGAAAAGGAAAGCACCTTAGCCCTCCCTCCTGCTGGCAACCCTACTATCATCTACTCAGACTGGCAGTGGCTTCCCAGGATTTCTAGCGGGGTCTTTCATATCACCTACTGTCTGGTCCTTTTTAACTGGAGGTGCCAGGGATTTAACCTGGGGTCTTCCGCATGCAAAGCAGAAGCTCTTTTACTGGGCCACAGCCTGACGCCTTAAAAAAAACCCTTTCAGGCTATGGCATAGGGCTCTTTTTGCATCCTATAGCAGGGCTTTTTTTCAGGGGGAACACGGGGGAACGGAGTTCCAGAACCTCTTGAAAATGGTCACATGGCTGGTGGCCCCGCCCCCTGATCTCCAGACAGAGGGGAGTTGAGATTGCTCTCCGCGCCACTGGGCCACCAGCCATGTGACCATTTTCTCTGAGGTCAACCCACTGAGTTCCACCACCTCTTTTCCCAGAAAAAAAGCCCTGCTATAGGATGATGGCAAAATGCTTAGCTGACTTCCACGGCACAGAGCGTGGCTGGCTACTTTCCTTGCCAGGGGAAAGATTCATGGACCCACAGGAAGGAAAGCAGCCTGGGAGAGAGTTTTGACTGGGAAAATTGCACCTGAGGCAAGGGCACCCTCTTCTCCCACACCACTGCTCTGTTCAGATCTCCAACAGCCACATTAAAGCATTAAACAAAGAAAAGAGATTTCTGGTGGCTCTTCGGTCACTTCTAGATGGGCCTAAAGCACTCTCCTCCTCCTCCTCCTGACCCACCCAATCTTTGCTCCCTGTGGATTCAGTTTCTTACTGAAGAGTTGATGAGGCTCTTCTCCTGAATTTCTTCCCAACTGGAAATCTCCAGTAGGAGAAATGCTTAGTCAGGCCACCTTTGGCTGGGATTGATTTACCCACTTTAGATGGGGTCAACACTATTTGTTAGATTCATTTAAGAGTCTGGGTACGCTCTTGGGCCCAACTTCATTGATGGAAAAACAGGCTAGTATTGTTGCTAGGACCACATCCCTATCAGTCTTCGTCTTCACATGCACCAATGGCACACGTCAAAGGACCTCCTTCTCACTGGGTACCCGCTATTCAATCTATTCATGCAGTGTTGGCCCAGACAAGATCTTTCTTGGTTGTAGGGCCAGCGGCTTTGTGGAACGGCCTGCCCAAAGAAGTGCAGAGGACATCTTCCCCCTTCTACTTTTTCTAGCCTTGCAAATCCATTCTTGTCCAAAAAGCCTTTTTGGCATATAGTGAACTCTCAGTTGCAAAGGGCCGTGAATGTTTTATGTGCTTGAGACGGTTTGAGCGTGTTGTTTGTGGTCATTTATTCAATGGTTATTTTATCTTTACTGCAAATGGGTGTTGCGCAAGTGGCTATGGAGAAAGGCAGGCTTGTTAAATAAATAAGCAGATCCTGGCAACACAGCCATGGGTGTGTGTAAAGTGCTGTCAAGTAGCAGCTGACTTATGGCGACCCCTTCTGGGGTTTTCAAGGCAAGAGACGAACAGAGGTGGTTTGCCATTGCCTGCAACCCAGATCTTTCTTGCTGGATCTCCCATCTAAATACTAACCAGCACCAACCCTACTTGGCTTCCAAGCTCTGACAAGATCAGGCTAACCTGGGCTGTTCAGGTCAGGGGAACATACCGATACATGTGTTTTAAGGGGCGGTTAATGAAAGGAAAGACAACGAAAGTGGGTGGGGAAAGGACAATGTCTTTGAAGGGAAGAGTAGAGATATCACTTCTGCCCTAATAGTCTTGCTACATGTAGCCTGTTTGACCTGTTTGCATTGTCCCATAGAGTGGTGAACTGAGAATCAAGCCTCCTCCACTGCTTAGCCTTGCCCCTTCATGATCCGCACAGCCTAACTAGGTACAACTTCTTGGCCATGAAGCAGAAGCAAAATCATGGCAACTTCCAGTTTGTGCATCAAGGATGAGGTTAGCATCCCACCCCTTGGAAACTTTAGGACTCCAGCAAGCCAGAGATCACTAACAAACACCATGTTTCCAGTCCTTCTGCTTTAACTATTAGAAATATGGTCTGTGTTAGTTCAGATGCACCCTCCCTCCTTCACCACTGCCTCCTCTCCGCTTGGTGCCATGCCCACTTTCACCTGCTTCTCATCCCTCCATCCCCTCCGCACCTGGGACACATACCCCTTGCTGCAAAAGACAGTCTCCTCACCTCCTTCTGGTTGTACTTCAAAACCCCACTTCTTCTGCAAACTCTTTCTGGAGCCATCCCAGCTACAGTGTGCAATTTTATGACTTCGGAAGCTGTTTTCTATGTGTGCAGCAAAGTGTACAGGAGAATTAATTAGTCACTAACAGGCCACCTGCCTGCCTATTAGCAATAGGCAGTTCTGGTGCTTAAATGGAGCCAGGTAATGAATAATGATTATTCCTATTATGGGGGAAACGCGAGGCCCGGAGGACCACAAGCGAGTGGCTTCTGCAGAGATAGACGATAACAGAGGCTGGAGCCCGGCTTGCAGAGTGGGCTGTTTGCAAAGATTGTTTTCTGCCTGTATGACTGTCCCAAGGCCCCCATGAACTTTAATGAGGCAATCTGTCCTGAGCTTGTCGGCCAAGGACAAGCAGGGCCACTGTACTGTCCTAGTGCAGAAGGGTGGAAAGCGAATGCTTGAGGATCCTGCAGAGCAAACCTGCATCCAGTCCCTGGCATGGAGCCACAACTCTTGCAAAGCACGAAGTTGACAAAACACTACAGAATGATGCAACTAAACACGCCCCCCCCCTCCCCAGGTGCAGAAGCCAAGAAAGCAGTGCTGGGGAACTGGGGGAGTGATTAGCCAACAAAAGTTGTTGGACTAGGATCTGGGAGACCCGTTGTGGATCCCTGCTCTGCCATGGAAGCTCACTAGTTGACCTTAGACCAGCCTCTGTCAGCCTAATCTACCTCACAGGGCTGTTGTTATGAGGGTACAATGGAGGAGGGAGACCAATGTATGCTGCCCTGTGCTCCTTGGAACATAGGTGAGATACAGTCACACCTGATGGTTTTTTTCAACTACATTGGTACGGAGGAGGGCACTGTTGGATGGTGCCCTTGTTTGTCCCTGAAGGGGAAATTTGAGCCTTAGAACTGAAGACAAAGCCTCAGATCCCTAGGGTTGCCAACGTCCAGTGGAGCTAGGGGATCTCCAGACTGCAAAGATCAGTTCCTCTGGAGAAAATGGCTGCTTTGGAGGGTGGATTCTATGACATTATGCCCCACTGAGGCCCCTCCTCAAGCCCCGGCCTCCCCAGGCTCTACCCATTCAAATCTCCAGGAATTTCATAAACTAGAGTTGGCAAGCCTATACCCTTTCCAGCCAGCAAATCTACTGGGTGGCCTTGGGCTTGCTGCGATGCCTGAATCGAAGCAACTTCACAAGGTTGTTGTGATGATAAAATAAGCGGAGCAGAGATCATGCATGCTATCCTGAGATCTTAGGAAGAACTGCAGGATGCAAATATGGTCAATAAATAATAAATATGGAACGCTACACATTAAGCAGAAGAGCTGCATAATATCTGCATAAAACCACCTAGTTTGCATATTATTTTCCCTGCAACTTTTTTGGATCATAATTTATTCTGATTTTTCTATTCATGGAGAAGCAGACAAGGAAGTCAACCTGTCGAGATTTTACTCCGCCAATTCTTCGGCTTCGGAGACTTTGGCAGGCATGCATGTTTCCAAACATATCATCACAGCTATAGGGGCTAGAAACTTGAGGGTTTTTTTTTTTTAAAGAGATTATCAGGAAGACGAATCTGTGGTCAATACTTGCCCCCTTTTCTGAGCTCCTTCCAAATTGCAGCATGCCTGCGGCCCTTGCTGTTGAGCCATGGTTCACTAAGGCCGGTCTAAGGTCAACTAGTGACCTTAGGTCAACCGTGCTCTGCTGATATCATATTTGGGAAGCAAAAAGCTCCAGGTGACTTGAATAAGGTAGTTTGGCAAATCTGGGTGGGTTGCTGAGCAAAATTCACACCAAGCCTCTCTGCCTCACCCCCTCCCAATCTTCTCCTTATAAAGAATTCATGGTAGGCTTGCTAGGTTTCCTTACCCTCACAGTGGGAGGGGGGGGGGGACTCGGAACTTACCCTTTTGCTACTCCCATTGTATTTTTTGTACTAAGCATGTGCTCCCTTTGCACTTGCACAATGACGTCACTTCCGGAAAGTGATGTCATTGCACAGGTGTGGGGGTGCGTGCACACTTTTTAAATTGGCCTGCTGCAAAGCACAGGAGCACTCTCAGGGCGGCGCAACGATGTCACTCCTGGGAAGTGATGTTGTCATGCTGCCCCAGGATCACACACGGGAGGTCTGTTCCTGCACCTCCCCCTCCCCACTGGCCAGGAAAGTGGTGGCAGGGGATGGAGGGTGAAATGGCGATCCCTTGCCCTTACCGTGGGAATGGGATCCCTCATTCCCAGTATGATTTTCTTTTCATTTATCTGAAGAAATCAGCTATCACTCAGGAAAGCTCATATTGAAATAAATGTTGCAAATGGGCAAAATCAGCAGCTGCCCGATCAATATGTAGGGAATGTACACTATACTACTGGGAACTATCTGTTGGTGCAGATATGCTCCTATTGGGAGCTTCTGTGCTTTCTAATATGTTGTGTCAAATTGTATGCTTTGTTTCTGCAGTGTTTCATTTATTTACTCAGATCTATGCTTATTTTCAACAAGGTTGTGCTGTAAGAAAATGGTTCAAAGAAATGCTTTGGTAAAGGGACTGGGACTGTAGACTCTACTACTAGGCACTGCCAATGGATGTAGATAGGAACCTACTGGGTAGTGTCCACATCATTTAACAGATCACAAGAAATTAGAAGTTTTGTTTCAGCAATGTTTCATTTCTGCATTTGAATTTTATGCTTCTTTTCACATTTCTGCTATGCATACTCTATTGTATTGTTTAGTGAATATCCCAGCTGTTCGCACTGACTGACACTATGCAATCTGCTGGGTCTCAGTGAGAAAGGTGGACTACAAGTAATGTAAACAGAATAAGGTACTACTGGGCTTCTGTTTGATTTTGCTGGGCAAAATATCTGGAGCTGTCCCATCCTTGCAAGAATGCACGGCTTGTGTGCCCTCCATGTCATGTTCTCTCCATGTTCCCACCTTTCTAGCAAGAAAGCACGGCTTGTATTCCCTCCATGCCATGCCCTCTGCTTCACAGCCTCCAGGGGTGGGAGGAACATCAATGGCCTCTGATGGAAAAAGTTTGTTAGGAAAAGCTGAGAGTTGGCAATTTGGTCCTTTGCCTGCATCTTTGGGGGAACAGCTTTGTCCTACAAGGCTTGGCGGTTCTGGTGCATGTGCGCAACCTCCTGGGTGTTGTCTGTACACAAGAATGCATCAGTAGCAAAACATCCTGGCTGCTGGGTAACGAGCTGTTAATTAGCAAACACAGATGCAGCAGGAGAGCCGAGAGAGAGAGAGAAAGACTCAATGTGATGGAAACAAAAACAAACCAACCAACAAACAGAAAAGCCCTCTTCCTGTTATGGACAGCTAGGATTCTTGGTGCTCATGCCAATGAGTCGTGTGTAGACCTGACTACTCTTGTGTAAACTCCCTGGTTAGGATCTTGTAAAGGGCACTTCGGTTTTCAGTTCAGATGGACTGCCCATGGTGGACTGAATGCCTGTTGCCGGTAAGCATGCCACCGACTCATCAACTGGATATTGCTTGTAGTTCTAGGCTCCCTTACTTGGGCATAAAAACTTACTGAGCTCCACGGGAGTTATGTCTGCACACTGGTGCATTGGACTAGGCATTTTCTTCAGGGGAAGTGATCTCTGCAGTCTGGAGATCTCTTGTAATTCCAGGAGAACTCCAGGAACTACAGCAGCCCTACAGCTGAAACAGAGCATAAGCAATTCTAGGACTGACATTAGAGAACATGTAACTGCCCAGTAGGGTCATACTTGAAGCACAGGTAGCACATTAAAGCACATACTTACGTGAAGAACACATGTCAGAAGATGCATTGGTAGCCAGGAAGGTTAGTTTAAAAAGGCAGAGCCAGCAGCAGGGCAAAGGCTTTGCTATATACTGGAGCTGAGGGAAGGGGCTGTGAAATGTAAAGATGAGCGTTCAGGGATGGACAAAGGTGTCTCCTTCAACCTCTCCCTGGATGTTTCCATCTCAGCAATGGGCAGTAGGATTGTGGTCCTACTCTGTAGCTTTCTAAGCAAAACACTTAAGCTACCTAACTCACCAGTGTAGCAACTGCATCCATCATTGTGCCTAGTGCTTTGAGTTAGCAGGATGTGACCCTAAAACTTCCCCAGTTGCAAGGATACACAATATTCCCCATGCTTTCCCCCTAGTGCCACGTAAACCGGTAGTGCCAGATGAGGGGTGATCCTGCTAGAAAACGACCCCCTCGACAAGTTAAGGGAAGGAAAGGGGCTCTGAAGAAGATGACAAAGCCAAGCATTGCTTATGATGGGGCCAATTTAGCCCTTTCCTGAGGGTGATGGAAGCCTTCCCGGAGAGCTCTTGTTGAACTTCAGCCAAGGCCTCCATTCAGCTACTTCCACAGAGGTCAGCCATGCGCTCCTTTGTAGCTCAACTAAAAGCAATTATTATTAATAATACTAAATTAAGTTATTAATTAATAATAGCTGCTGTGGACTGTTTCCATGCTTTCCGAGCGTGCCCGGAATCTATTGATTTTTTTCTTCAGTGATACATTGCCAACTTTCTTGGGTCTACAGAACTGATTTTCTTCCTATTTCAAACATTTCAAACTCCCACAGCACCCTCCCACCAAGGCCTCCCCCGCAGTGACCTGGCATTGGAAAAAGGGGTTGCTGTGAGTTGTGCACAGTTGTGCAAGGGATTAACATCAAAGGAAGTGATTGAAAGCAAGGGAAGAGCAGATGTCTATTGGTGTGTGTGTGGGGGGTCAACTTTCTCCATCTGTTAGACAGCAACTCAGATAAATCCATTGTGTGGGATGCCTTTCACACCCAGTTTAATCTCATTAGCAGTGGTTCAAATTACAGTCACTTGGGGAGGCTTTTAAATCAGCCAGCCAAAAACATTGCTTAGCCAGCAGCATTTCTTTCTTTCTTTCTTTCTTTCTTTCTTTCTTTCTTTCTTTCTTTCTTTCTTTCTTTCTTTCTTTCTTTCTTTCTTTCTTTCTTTCTTTCTTTCTTTTTCTTTCTTTCTTTCTTTCTTTCTTTCTTTCTTTCTTTCTTTCTTTTTCTTTTCCTTCCTTCCTTCCTTCCTTCCTTCCTTCCTTCCTTCGATATTGCAGTTTCCTCCTGCCTGCTAAAAGCTGAGTCACAATGGTCCTGAAAAACACAACATTCTGCAACCAGAATCCCATCCCCATTCTGCAACCAGAATCGACCACACAGAGAAAGTTTTGTTGCTCTGGTAGTTATGTGAATAACAGTATCTCTGGTTATAAGTGGATATGTTGGTGCTGGGGAGGTTTACCAACCTACAAGTGGGGCCTGGAGATCTGGAATTGCAGCTTTGGAGGGTGGCCTCTGTGGTATCACAATCCCCACTGAGCTTCCTTCCCTTGTCAAATCTTGTCCTCCCCAGAAACCGCCCCCCAAATCCCCAGAAATGTCCCAAGCCAAAGCTGGCAAGCCCAGTGCTGCTGAGCCATAGTCAGCAAAGCAAGTGTGCAGCTGAAACGGGAGTTCTGATCAGACTGGGACCAGAGATGATTGCAGCAGATCCACAGGAGAGGCTGCTGGAGACAGAGCAGATGACGGAGGAGAATCTGAGCTGAGGACTTTGCGTGAAGGAGGCCTGAGAGGAGGATGCAGGAAGGCAGGTAGCCGGTGGGAAGCTGATTGGGTGGGAAGTGATTGGGTAGGCAGGGAGAGAGAGGAGGAACTGGCAGGTGGAGAGACAGACACATGGAGCAAGACTGTGGAGCCAAGGACAGAGTCCAGATGTTGTTCAGACAAGGGCCTGAAGTATATATTCAGGAGGAACATCTGGGCTCCATGGTGGGTGGAGCCAGGCTGGGACCTACTATAGCTTTGTCTTCCTCCTATCTGCAAACCAAGTACTCACTGCAAGGAGTCCCCACCCAGTGCTGAGACCAATCCCGATGCTGTCACTCCTACACCTCACTATCGGTGTTACTGACATTTGAATTTCCCATGTGATCTGCTGTTCACTTGAAACTGTTCTGTTCCCCACGATGTGCACAAATCACAGAGTTGCCAGCTCTGAGTTGGAAAATTCCTGGAGATTTGGGGGTGGAGGCTGGGGAGGGCAGGGTTTAGGGAGGGAGGACCTCCGTGGGGTATAATCCCATAGAGTGCACCTTCCAAAACAGTCATTTTCTCTGAATGAATGGAGTCTGCAGATTAGTTGTAATTCTGGGTGATTGCCAAGCTCCACCTGGATGTTGGTAACCCTACCTAACCAACCTGGTATCAGATTAGGGAAGGAGCAATCATGGCAGCCCAACCGTATCTGAATCTGCCAATACTTCAAGCACAGTTGGGCCTTTCTACAACTGTCCCAAGGTATCCATGAATGGATTTGCTTCTTCTGAGCCTGCATCCTGGGAGTGGAGTGGGAAGTGAAAATGGGTACAGAGCAAGCCAAGCTGAGTGGCTCCTGTTGCAGGAGGAAACAGTTTGTGAGCTGACACCAACTGCCATTGCCAAGGAAGGGTCTGAGGCAAGTGTCCCTTATGGCAATGGTGGACTCAGATCTGCCTGCTCAGTCAGGACCACTGGTGGCCTTCTAGCTCAGTGGCCCACTGGGAAATTTCCCTGTCAGTTCAGTGGCCAGCCCACCCTTGCTGTATCCTAAACTTTGACACTTGCTGACTAGACAGCAAGTGGGAGGGGCCAAGTGTAGCAAGAACAGAGGCTCAGAATCTTAAGAGGGCTGGTGACTTCTCCAGCAACATTGCCTGTTTTCAGTAGCAGCTCAAGCATCAGGGCAGAAACGGAAACCAAGAATGTGACAGAGGCAGAGTGCCACAGCAGGGAAACTGGTAGTCAGTACTGTCCAACTGAGCTCCGAAAGCGGGGTGGGGGTGGGGGGAGGAAGCACCACTTTATACGCTGTAGAAATGAATAGGCTTTGAGGTTGCGGGGAAGGCACAAGGGGAGCCCTCCATGTGGTTCATTGTGATAAGGGTTGCTAACCTCCAGCTGGGGGCTGGATATTTCCTGGGATTAAAGATGATCTCCAGATTGCCGCTATCAGTTCCCCCTGGAGAAAATGGCTGCTTTGGAAGGTAGACCCTAGGGCATCCCATCCCTGCTGAGATTCCTCCTCTTTCCAAAGCCCAGCCTCCCAAAGCTCTACCCTCAAATCTCCTGGAATTTCCCAGTCTAAATTTGGCATCCCTGATAGTGATGGATTCACATTAGAGATGGGCACGAACCAAAATACGAATCAAAGTTTGGCACGAACCGGACCAGTTCATGATTTGCAAAACGTCACTTTGTCTGAACCCATTTCTGACGAAAACCACGAACTTTAGGGCAGTTCGCTTGGTTCATTTTTCAGTTAATCACTGCAGACAGCCTGGCGCCGATCAATCAGTTTCCTAAGCAACGGTGGATGGGTTTTCTGCAGACCTTCTGCTGACCCAGAAGTGGTGATTTGCTGGCCCGGAAATGACATTTCCAGAACTGAATGAACCAGTTTGCGAACCAGGGCAGGTTCATGAAAGTTAATGGTTCGTGGTTTGTGAAATGTGACGAACCACAAACTGCATGGTTTGTTTTTTCTGGTTTGTGCCCATCTCTAATCCACATATTAAAATTTATTTATTTATTTATTTATTTAAACAACCCCAATTTTTTTAAAAAAACAAAACAAAACCAATGCTGGCTACAAAAACACTATTGGCAAATTTATATATCTTTCTCATCTAAAGTTGGCAAGCCTAATTGTGATGAATTCCTATCTTTCAGGGTCTGGGGAGCAAGGGGCAGGGAAACTTCTGCTCCTCCATCCTTCCATCTTTCTCCATCCCACTGGCAGGATTCCAGCTTCTCATCTTTCTTAGATACTCACACACTTTCTTGTGCAGCCTGTCATTTGTACCCTTGTGCAGCCTGGTGCTTGTTTCAGACCAATCACATTGCTTGGTCTGCTGTCATTAGAGCCACATCCATTCTCACCTCTTTTCCTGACCTCCATATAAGATGCTGTAGCAAACTTCAAGCTGCCCAAGAGTTAATTAATGTGCAGCCAGGTGCTCAGTGATTTTACTCAAAAGTAAGCCATCCTGAGTACAATGAGATTGTCTGAAAAGTTCACCAGGCTGCTGCTCCAAGCCACCACTTTGTCTCTTCTGCCCCCCCCCCCCCGGTTGCATCCAGTCATCTAAACCGTGTGGCATATTGTTGTTGTGTTGTGAGTTTCCCTGCCACTGCAAGCAGGAGCTGTCAGGGCTGGCAGCATGGAAGCCCTGACAGCAGGTTGCTAGGTAGGGAGATGGGAGTGGGTGGAAGACCTGGCAGCTCATCAGTGTTCTATGTGAGCAACTTAGCCTGCAGAGAACAACCAGTTATTCCAGCTGAGGAGCCAGGTCGGAGTCAGGCTCTCTTGGGTCACCTGATCTCAGCTGGGCTGAATCTGCAGTACATCCTCTGGACTGCTGCATTGGGGGCAGTGTTGTGCAACAGAGTTCAGGCCCAGCAGCTCCACTGTTTTTTCTAGTGAGGCAAGGAATAAGGTGCCTGGCTTCCCTACTCCAGGTTAAACTCCCAGTATGTTGCAGCAGTGAAAGGAGAGTGGGAAGAGGGCACAGAATGGCACACATTATAGTTTACTAGAAGTTGCCAAGGAGACAGAGAACTTTGTGAACACAGTTGCCAGGCAAGCTTACCTGGACCGCTGTCCCTTGCTTGCAAGCAAAACAAGCAGATTGCATCAACCTGACATTATCTGTTGGAATTCATCCTGGACACCATGCAGCATGGCTTTGTGCCTGTAATTTAGCCCATTGTGCACTTTGGTCATAAATAACAAACAAAAAGTGCAGCTTGCAGCCACTTTTTCACTGGCACAATCTACAAACTACATATGGAGAATAGGCAGATATCCCCTAGGGTAATGGTTGGGTCATTTTAAAGACATACATGTCACACACGGAATTGCTTGCAATTCATCTCCTCTTTGTGTTTGCACAGTCAGAAGCATTCTTTAAATTATTGACACTGGATAGAATGCTTTGCCAGTGGCATCTATTGTGAAGGGATCTCAAGAACAGGATGCAAAATTAGTTAGATTCATGGACAGACATTGAAGGCACACAGAGTCACCTAAATAGCAAGTTTCAACTTTAAAAAATCAGAAGCTTGTTTTCTTTTAAATTGTGCCTTTTTAACCATTGGAACTGGGGAAGTGGCAGCTTGAGAAAGTTGGAATCATGCAAATAGACACACCCAAATTAATTTAGACACATCTAAACATCTCAGCAAATGATCATGATGAGGGAACTGGCTGCTAGTCAAGCATCTTTGGATGCTGCAATATAAGAGAGGATGTATGGCAGCAGCTTTTAACAAGTGCCCTATGATCTCTGTAACATCTCAATTCTGACTAAATGCACATAAGGCTGCAACCTTAGATCAGTATTCTTTCCTTTCCAAAGGGACTGTAGTATGTTGCACTGTTGCACAGTTCAAACTACTCATTTGCCTCAAAATCTTAATTATACAACATGCTCTATTCTTCCCTGTCTCTTAAAAGATACCATACCAGAGAGTCTCATTTCTTCCTTTTGATCTCCCCTTCCTTTTGCATATTTCAAAGCTCTGTCAGGACTCTAGGCCTGAGGTTGGATCCAGACTAATGAATGGAGTGGGTAATTTCCACCAGTCCCCTTTTCTCCATGCAGAGCCCTGGTTTGCTACCCATGCCATGCCTGAGGGTCCTCTGTCCCTCAAGAGTAGAGATGGGCACGAACAGGAAAAAAAATGAACACAATGTTCATTGTTCGTTGCCATCCACGAACAGGGATTCACGAACATGTTCGTAGTTGGAGGTTCATGGGACTCAGAATGCCCCCCTTGGGACTTAGCTGAATTTGAGCTGGGAAAAGTATGATCCATGGGTCTCCCCCTTTAATGTCATTTTCTCTTCACAGTGGCAAAAACTGGACTGTCTGCTGAAAGCTACTTTGAGGGGCTACAAGCCAGAAGGAAAGCCAGAAGGAGTTCAGTCAGAGTTCAGTCAGTCCATGCCTATGTTGCCAGGGGAATTGACTGAAAGGTGCAGATTGTCTGGCTTTACGAACGGCTGACAAATGCCATGAAGAGAGCTCGGAACAAACACATGTTCGCCGGGAACGGGGCCTCACAAACAGCTTGCTTGTGAGCAGCGGATTGGGCTGTTTGTGGCTTTTTTTTGTTTGTATTGCAGTTCATGCCCACCTCTACTCAAGAGAAGCATTTTGGGGCTATTGTGGAGATAAAATGGGGAAAGGTTTTGTACACCACCACCCTGAACTCTTCGGAAGAAGGGCAGGATA
Source organism: Eublepharis macularius (assembly GCF_028583425.1). Lineage (NCBI taxonomy): Eukaryota > Metazoa > Chordata > Lepidosauria > Squamata > Eublepharidae > Eublepharis > Eublepharis macularius. Next base: position 36,435,045 of record NC_072804.1, on the reverse strand, counting down.
AAACTAGAATTCATTGTGAAAGTGTGAATATGGAGTGGGGGGGGGGGGGAGATATTTTGCAAGAGAAATGTGGTGTCACTTTGAACAATTTGGCCATTGCTGAGATCCAGACCTGCTGGGAGCACTTCCAGTGGAAAACAGCTGTACCATTTGGGTACAGCCAGAGCAGAGAAACCACCTGAGTTTGTGCCCCAGAGTCCCTCAGAGAAACTCTCAATTCATGATTTCTTTCTCCCTTCCCTCACCACCATGTCCGCAGCTGCAGCTGAAGTGGTTCTCTTGACCCACTACAGGCTGTAGTGCTCTGTGTGTGAGAGAGGGGGGGGAGAGGGAGGGAGAGAGGGCATACTGCCTCTTCCAGAGCACTGGTAATACATGTGACTGATCCATAGATTGGTGCACAGCCAGATGGTTCTTACGGAAAATCATCACACACACACACATACACTCTCTGCTGCTTTTACCTGCCCTGGGGGGGGGAGGGGAATTGTATTTTTTCACCAAAGCAGACAAAAGCCACATTGGAGGGGTGTGATTATGGCACATATGGGAAGAGTTAACAAGCCCCTCCCTTGTTCTCGTCTCCTGTTGAAATCACAGGCCCCAAGGCTGCCTTCTTTAAAAAAAACCTGTTGGGCGAAAAAAATCATTGCAAATTTACATGTGACGTGACGATGTGTAGAACCAGCTTGAGAAAGATTGTTTTTTTAAAAAACAACAACAGCATTTTAATTTGTGACATGGCAGTTTATATTTAAAGAATGGAAGCTTGTTTTTAGAATAGAACATTTTCTGCTAAAAAAGTTCCACTTTGGCTCAGAGTGCAGCAGGATCCTTAGCAAGGGATGCTAACTTAAAACAGGGACGGTCGACATCTTCCTCCTGGGGACTGCGTCATGCCTGGCCAAAACCACAACTGGTTTTCTCCTACTGCAGATGGGCTGGAGAAGGGCCTGGATACACCTGGAGCTATTTCTGTCCACTGCTCTCGCACACATTGGATAATGCGCTGTCAATGCACTTTAACAATCATTTGCAAGTGTTTCACATAGGAAAACCCAGTTGCAAACAATTACTAAAATGCACTAAAAGGGCATGATCCAAACTAAGTGAAAGCGGCTTGTTTCTTTTTGATTCTGTGGGTTGTTTTCGTCATTGAGTTTGGACAGGAGCGGATTGGCTCTTTAACTTACCAGGAAAGTTTATGGTGGGACACTACCATGGACAGCTACTGGTAGCCAACGCCAAGAGGCATCTGTAGAGCTCACAGCCCCATAGAGGAGGCTGTACTCAGACCCAGGCTATAGCAAGTGAGACAATATGTATAGGTTAACCACCTCCCAGGAACAGGCCAAATCACCTCTGTGGTTCTGCTAGCATTACAGGGCTGACTGGGCTCAAGTTTGCTCCCGGTCTAACATTCCAGTCTTAATGATTCTTTTGTTACTTTTATGCAGGGCTTTTTTTCAGCTGGAATGCAGTGGAATGGAGTTCCGGAACCTCTTGAAAATGGCCACATGGCTGGTGGCCCCACCCCCTGATCTCCAGACAGAGGGGAGTTTAGATTGCCCTCTGCACCGCCTGGTGGCGTGGAGGGCAATCTAAACTCCCCTCTGTCTGGAGATCTGGGGGTGGGGCCACCAGCCATGTGACCATTTTCTCCGAGGCCAACCCACTGAGTTCCACCACCTCTTTTCCCAGAAAAAAAGCCCTGCCTTTATGGCATTTTTGCATGGTTGATAGGCCATTCTTATAAAATGCATGAAAAAAATGCATGCTTTTATGAGGAAAAGTTGGTAGGGGGGAGAATTGAAAATAAAAATGAAGATCCCTAGGCTTGTTTCTCCCACAGGAAAAGAGAAATCAAAATGGGGGTATTCAGGTATAACTGGCATGCGGCAAATTTCACTCATCTCCCCATACCTGTCCTGGGCAGACCGTAGCGCAAAGCAAATAAAATAGGATTGGCCATGTTATAAATACAGCAACAACTCACCTCCGTTTTTTCGCCCTGGGTTCGACTGCCTATATAAGTAATAAGCCTGGTGACCCTCCACTTTATTACGATGTCTCTTTTTATAGAGTTCCTCCTTTCCATATTGTAAATCATATTACGAAGAAGATAACACAGAGTGGTCCATCCAGTATACTCTCTAAATGAATTAATACTGTGCTGAGGGGAGAAAAATTAAACTTACCATGTGTGGGGACTTTGCTCTGCCCACTGCTAATTCTTTTGTTCTCTGTCATAAGCTACGCTCTTACTGTGAGGAACCTGGCCAACAGGTAGGAAGCAATCCAGGTAGGGCCACGTGACCCTTGTCACTGAGAACAAAATGGCCGTGTAGTGCAGGCTTATGAGACCAAACAGGCTCACCGCAGGACACAAGGCCTGCCAAGAAGAGCAGACGATGCCAGTAGGATGCGTAGTGAGCTGTTCAATCTGAACCTCTTGCTTTAGTCTGACAGCAAATGGTGGGGTTCTGTCCTCTTCCCACTGGGGGATCCAGAAAATGGCTGACAGTTGCATCACCTCATCACCCAGCTCCCTTGCAGCTCGAATGTCAGTTGTCAGCGGGCAATCTTTGAAAATCTTTCCTGCGTCTCATCTGCAGCATTTATGTTGTAAATGCTGTGCCAACAAGAGGAGCTACCAATTCAGCCAGTGAAACACATGGACGAACAGGAAGCTGCCTTGGCTACAAAAGCTTCAAGAGTGTCCCCTCCCCTTACAGCTCTGTCTCAGGAAAGATATTTCAATTTCAGAAAGGCAAGAGCGTAGATCTCTGCCAACAAAGAGGAGAATAAGAGATATGGGAGCTGGGCAGAGGGTTGATTTATTAGCCCCAATCTGGGCTGCCTGGTTGGGACAGCCATGATTTGCGGGTTCCCAGAAAGAGGCTACTAATCTTGGTTTGCAGAGGGGTCCCTCGAATTCCCAATAAAGAGTCCTTTTTTTCTTTCACCGACTCAAATTTGAGGGGAGCATCATGCATTGTGTCTTGCGGTTCTGAAGTGAATTGGACAAGGACTAAGGGATGTTGGAGGCGGGAGACTGGAAGGTGAATTTTCAGCACCTGTTACAGTCCTCGCAGGACAAGGCCTGCAAAGGATGAACGCAAGCCGATCAAGTCGGTTCCACCTACATAAGGTTAAACCAGGGCCACCCATTATGCAGCAGCATTTTTCTTATTGTAAAAACACTCCTTTCAGGAGAGAGTTGCTGGATAATGGAATCGGAGTATATAGCAACCCCTTTTGTTACAAGGTAGTCTATAATCACCGAAAAAAGTTGCTACTCGTTCATTTCACTCTCATAATGATCATCATTATAAGCAGGAGGGAGGAAAGGAATTTATAGCCTCAACTTCCCTGTCGGAGAGATGTCTTTTTGTGATCAGTGGCAAAGGCTTCCTGGAGCAAAAGGGGGGAATGTTTGGGGGGCACAACAAGCAGAGCCCAACTGTTTTTCCACCGATGCATCTGGAGTTCATGCTCCGACATGATGCTGAAAAGGCTTCATTATTCCTCACCTCGCCACCCGCCTCCGCCCCCAACCGTCACTCTCGATATCCTTGGCATTCCAGAAAGCCTGCTGATATCATCTTCACAGCTAATATATAAACCAACATATTGCCCTCCCACTTAGAAAATTAATTCTCGCCTAACATTTGCTTTAAATATCTACACTTAAATGCAGATTTCTTTCGCTCACTGGGGTGGCAGCCTGCCAGGACGAAGCCCAGCAAGGGGAGGGAATCTGGAAAACAGGATGGTGGGTGGAGAACACAGAGGATTTTAGAGCTTGTGGAACATCAGAGCTGTGGGTAGATGTTCCACAGAAATGCTGCCTAAACTGAACTTCGGAGGAAATGCAGGGGTTCCCGGTTCAGGCAAAACATCGGAAGTATTTTGAGGAAAGCCAAAAGCATTGGATAAGATTAACAAAATTGGTGGTTGGCGTGAGATAGCTGGAGTTTTGCCAAAGGCAAAATTCAAAATGGGTCCGTTTGAGAACATAAGAGATGGATGTCCTAGTGGACGGGACCAGTGGTAGACTCATAGAATCATAGGGTTGGAAGGTACCTCCAGGGTCATCTAGTCCAACCCCTGCACAATGCAGGAAATTAACAGCTCCCCCACACACCCTCAGTGACCCCTGCTCCATGCCCAGAAGGTGGCAATATGCCGTTGGATCCCCAGCCAAACTGGCCTGGGGAAAATTGCTTTCTGAACCCAAGGTGGTGGTTAGCATTACCCTGGCATGTAAGAAAGGACCACGAGAACTGAGCACGGATGTGACCCTTCCTGCCCTCCCTCTCATGATCTGCCTAGGTTCACAGAATCAGCATTGCTGTCAGATGGCCATCTAGCCTCCGTTTAAAAACATCCAAAGAAGGAGAGCCCACCACCTCCTGAGGAAGCCTATTCCACTGAGGGACTGCTCTAACTGTCAGGAAGTTCTTCCTCATGTTTAGTTGAAAACTCTTTTGATTTAATTTCAGCCTGTTGGTTCTAGTCCGACCTGTGAGGGCAATAGAAAACAACTCCATGCATCCTGTTCCACGCAGCAGCTAACTAGGTACCCTGGTGGGCCAACCAAGAGGGAACAGAAGCCAAAGCCACCTCCTGATATTGCCTCCTAGTTCTGGGATTCAGACCTTGCTGCCTCTGAATATGGAAGCTCCCATTAGTCACCGTGGCTAGTAGCCATAGGTGGAACTTTCCTCCACGAATCAGTCTAATCCCCTTTCAAAACCATCTATGTTCATGGTCATCTCTACCTCACATGTCAGGGTATTTCAGAATTTAATTATTTGCTGAGTAAAGATGTACTTCGAAGGGAAGGCAACATGGTATAGCCCCATCGCATCTTGGAAGCTAAGCAAGCTCAGTAGCTGGATGGCACCAAGGGAGACTCTGCAGAGGGGAGGAAATGGCAAACTACCTCTGTTTCTCACTTGCCCTGAAAGCCCCTTGCTGGGGTCCCCATAAGTTGGATACAGCTTAATGGCATGCACTTACATAAAGAAGCACTTCTGTTTGTCCATCTTGAATTTATTGCCTATCAACTTCATCAGTTGAGTTCTAGTGCTATGGGAAAGGAGGGGAAAAGTTTTTCTGTATACTTTATCCTATGCATAATTTTATAAACCTCGTGACCCCCTCCCAGTTGCCTTTCCCCCTAAACTCGTTAGCCTTTCCTCATAGGAAAGGCACTCCAATCCACTGGATACTTTAGACACCCACTTCTGCAGTTTTCCAGCTCTGCGATATCTTTCTTTCTTTTTTGAGATACGGAGGCCAGAATTGTAAATTGTAAGAAAAGCAAAAAAGACATTTGTCCTGCAAAATTTCCCCAGTGATAGAAAGGTAGAAGGTTGTGCATCCCTATATATGACTGGTCTGGCCCTTGTCCAGAGATTTGAGAAGTTCAAACCCTGATCCCCTGCAACATTCAAAGTGCTCCTGCAATCACACTTCCCCTCTTGTTCTGTGCCGCAATTTGGAATGGGAAAATGCCTTCCGTTTGCTAAGTCAAAATGCCAGAAGGATACAGTTCTCATCCTTAAGCGTTACACTGCAATCCTATGGATGTTTTCCCAGAAGAAAGCCCCGCTGAATGACATGGGACTTACTTCTGAGTAGATCTGCTTAGGCGTGCTGTCTGAGACCATGTTGGTTGCGTCTGCCCCATGACATCCGGTTCCGCCCTCCGGAATCCTTTCCAGGGAAGCCTTCCCCTTTGAGCCCTAGGTCTCAAGCCGGGGAGGCTGACATCCATCTTGTGATGCTAACCGGAACAAACAACAGCCCTGAAGTGACACCTTTCATGCTGGCCTCTCAATACCTCAAAGGCCACTTTCCATGTTTTAATTAACCTTTGTTATCTGATGGTGGCAGCATGTCAGTTGGCAGATGAAGGAATGGGAATCTACTCAGTGGCTGTGTGGGAGAGTGTATGCTGGCAAGAGGGAAGTCTGTGCTAGGGGAAAAGGGGAAAAGAAGTCAAGGTCCAAGATTGCTTGGGGCGTCCGTCTCAGAACTACATGAGGGTGATTTTCTAATAGCTAAACATAAGACAAAGCTAATCCAGCTAACCAATTTTCACGTGGGTGGGGGGTAACCCTAGTAGCTACTAATTCTTCCATTCCTTTCTTGGCACCATCAATGTAGGATTGCCTGAATATCCACAAACAATGAAAATAGATGATACGGGGCTGTTCAGATTTCTCTTATTGCCCTACAAGATGGCTTTCCAGTCTGCTACGTCTCTCTCCTCTGTATTCTGTGAACAGTAGTATGCTCTCCGCATTTACAGTTAACTAGATCAATTTGGACAGCAGCTAGAGTGTGTACAAGGGATCAGGGATGCACAAACCTATAAAGGGTTGGTTCTTTAATATTTGAGGACGCCTGCTTCATCTTCCCTTAAAATCTTTTCCCCCAAATCCTAATTTATGTGATTGTTTTATGCTAGTGTATTCCCTAACCATGTTTTGCTGTTAGCTTTAAAACATCTATTTTTAATAAACTAAAACATTTCTTTATGTGAAATGCTATCACTGCACAGTGAATAATATGGACCTGGTATTTGTGACCAAGACCTGGGTGAGGGAAGGCAAGACAGCCACCTCGAAAGAACTGCCCCACCTCCCAGCTTCTTTGTCCTTCACCAGTCCCAGACAAATGGCCGGAGGGCGGGGGGGTGATATTCCTGCGAGAGTCTTTCTCCTTCAGGCTGCCCTGCGCCCCAAAGATTTTTGTGAAATGCTAAAATCAGTATTCTTTTTTGCCCCTTCCCAAATGTGTGAATGGTCTCCTACATTATTGTGTAGGTTTCCTCAATAGGGCAAACTAGACTTTCTCTTCCTGTTGTGTAGTTCTGTCCACTCCTGAGTCTCTCTTCCATACCCACAATGAATGTTTCCATGCCATGTCCCTCTTTTTCTTTCTAATGGATTTCTGTTTAGTAATCCACCCAATCAGCTTAATTTACAACTACTTTCAGTACTTCTGTGTGTGATCATTATTTCCCAGGCAGACACCAAAGGCTTGTAACTGATCAATATGACTCAATTCATCTGGTTTTAAGCAGCAGTTCCAGATGTTGCAAATTGCCTTTGACTTGCAAAATTTCTCCACGTGGTAAAGCTGCTGCCTATGTCATGAAACAATCTAGATATTATAGTCTGAGATAGTTTACAACAAATTTACAACTTGACTCTTTCACAACACCTCCCCCCTCCTTTCAGTGGATGGGATCACTGCCTCTAATCTCTTATGAATATTAACAGAAATAACAGAGAGCTAAATCTGAAAATTAGTACCCATTCTGAAAAGTTCGGCCAATCATTCAGAACCATTAATCTAACATTGGCGTGATCAGCCAACATTCACAGCATTGTTATTATCAATCACAGTGGTATACTTGGTGTGAGCCCCAGCAGGGGACGATATTGAAGGAAGGAAGGATGGACGGACGGACGGACTGTTATATCAGGGAAAAAGTTAAAAACAGATATCATTTATAAGCAACAAAAAATGAGAGAAGTGATGTGACATCATTTTGATGTCTGTTTTCTACTCGAACTTCATTTGAGATTCTGATATGCTATGTGATTCAGGATCAGAGGACCCATTCTGTGCTTTTAGAACCCCTTTCAAACAGCATGGCTTAAATCAAACAGACCCAGCATGACATTACAGTGCTTTAAGGGATACAGTTGAAGATGCTTCCTAACTTCACGTCTGCAAGTAAATGATCTCTATGTGATTATATGTACTATTAAACAAAGATTCTTTTTCTGTGGTGTTTTATCAATGCACAGTAATGTGTGTGTGTGCACATCAGAAAAAAATGTGGGTTGCTTTTTTGCAGTGCTTGATTAATGCACACATAATGCAGAGAAGAAGGAATATGCAAGTAGGCTAAAGGAAATGAAAGCTGCAAAGAACTGTACTAGTTTAAATTTCAAGATTAATGATAGAAATTCTGTGACTTAAACCTGAATTTAGGAGGCATGAGACTCAGCAAAGAAACAACTACAAAAAGGAAGGATATCCTCTTATTCCTAAGTACAGATGTCTCCAGACTCTTTGGAAGTCCCCAGTAACTGGAGCTATTTACATATGACGTCAGGGTTGTCCAAGAAAAGAATGATCGCCTTTATAATCTTGCTGCCATAAACAGATATATTACCAGGGCTTTTTTTGAGCCGGAACACCCCGGAACAGTGTTCCGGCACCTCTTAAAAATACCCACGTAACTGGTGGGTATTTTAAGAGGTATTTTTAAAATGGCCTGTTTCGGCCATTTTGGGCCCAGATCAGGGCCGAAATGGCCAGGATCAGGCCACTGCCAGGCAGAGGAGGGTTCCCCTGCCCAGCAATGGCCTGTTTCAGCCTTGTTTTGGCCCAATTTGGGCCCTAAATGGCCAGGATCAGGCTGCTCCTTGGTGGGGGAGTGCTCTCCCATGTGGCCCAACTGGGCCCAAAACAGCTCAGATCCGGCCGCTGCTGGGCAGGGGAGTGCTTCCCTGTGCTGCAGCGGCCCATTCCGGGCCAATTTAGGCCCGATCCGGGCCAAATCAGGTCCCCCTTGGAGCATCGGAATGCTTCCGGGGCAGCCACAGGCTGTGTGATGATGTCACTTCCCAGAAGTGACATCATCATGCACATGTGGTGAGAGTTGTGTCACCTTCTCCCAGGAGTTGCGCCGCGTGAGAGTTCCCCCTTCTTTCCCCAGAAAAAAAGCCCTGCTGATATTACCGACATGTTCACCAGCCCAAATTTCCTAACAGGAAAATTTGGAACAAGTTCCAAGGGAAAGGGGAGAAAAGCTTTCAGCCTTACACAGCAGGAGCACAGGATAACATTGTGTAAAAGGATTTGACAATGAAGAAGTTTAATGTTCAGTACCTGCCATCTTGAGTGGACTCCATGGAAGGCAGAAAAAGGGCAAGGAACTTGGCTGGCTCCAGAAGGCAGTCATGTGGAGCCAACTCCAAAGGAGCCCTCTGTTTGTGACTTGTTTCTGTCTCTCTGATCCTGCTGGGCTAATGTGTTAAATTTTAAAAGAACATGTTTTTTGTTTGTTTGGCTGTTTAAAAACATTTGTACCCTGTCTTTTAAAAATCAATTTTATGTAAGCCACTGTGAGAGACAGTACTCAAAGAGACTTACACAAAATTGATATAAGAAACCCTCAAAGAATGAAAACTGAAATGTAAGGCCCCTTAGAAGGCTGAGCCACTGGCGACAATAATCCAAACCCGCGGCATAGCAGAAAAGCATGTTATGCTCTGTGATCAGCACAATCGCCACTGACAGATCAGCAAGAGGGACTGTAACTCAGAAAATCAGCCAAAAGATTTTTGCAATACAATGATCTAGCACAGCAGCCAGAGAAGGTGCAGTTTGCATCTGATCTTTTCACCTGTGTGTGGAGGCTGTTCCCAAGGGAGAAGGGGCCACCACAGAAAAGGCCCTTGATGTAATAGAGGGCATATACCCCTCATGGAGAGGAAGTACCTTCAAAAGTAGACAATGAGCCACCCAAAGGTGATTCAGAACATTTCTGGTGATTTGCAATTTTCTGTATTTTATCTGCTTTTTAAATGCTGCTGATTTGTTTTTTTCAAGCCATCTTGTAGAGTTAAACAGATTTTTAAATAAATTAAGCTGTGGAGGCCTGACAAAATTAAAAAAAAACCCTTTCCAACACAGGCATTCTTGGTGTTTATGTGAACACTGTTTAAGGAAAGATCACCATGACCCACAGCTATGAGGAATGCCGCAGCTGATCTCTTTTAGTTATGCCTCTGTCCATTGGCAGGTGACGATTTTCAGCAATGCATGGGGCATGTGGCTTGGCTCACCTGCTGGAGTCGTAAGGCAGAGGACTTTGGCTGCTGCTGCTCTCTCTTTGCCTGCCTGTCCCTCTCTGCCCCTCGATGATTAAGGGGGACCACTGACAGCAAGGAGAATGGAGGGGAGGAATGAGCCAGTAGCGGTGCAAGTTTGCCCATATGAAGTGTATCCAGTATCTAAGCAACAGGCGTTGGTGCAGAAGCGAATGTCATTGTTTGCAGAGTTTACTCCTGCAAAGTGCAGGCATGTGTACCTACGCATGAGTGTCTCTGCCTGTGTAAGTAGACAATGTAACCTGCTGACACAACACGGTTCAGCAATTATTTTTAGATCATTAGCACCTTCTTACCACAAGGGAATCAGCCCAAAAGACTCCAGGTGTCACACTGGCCAGGCCTATACGCAACTGCTGTCCTTCTGACGCAGAAAAGAGATGCATGGTTGGCAAAGGGCAGGTCGCATGGATGCCAGCGCCTCCCCCACAGCTGGTATAGTCTTCCAGAGATGCCAGCCCTGGAAAGACCATGAGTGGGCACTCATGACAGGGAGAGAGAGAGAGAGAGAGAGAGAGAGAGGAGGGAGGGAGGAATAGATAAACACCTGGTTAAAAATTACAAGGCTTGTCAGTGAAAGAACGACAGTGATCACGCTTTTAATATTTGATGGGGAGAGAAAAAAATGACAGATATGAGAAAGGGCTCCCGGAGGACCCCTTCCAGCTTTCCAAAGCACTTAATTCTCTCTCTGTCTTTCTTTTTCCATCTTTGGATCAGGGAGTGTGACAGCATTTTTTTCTTTTTTGAAATACCTTCTTTCTCTTGGAAGGAAGGGAGTGTGGAGTTGTAATTCTTGGGCTGCTGTTGTTTTTTAATCTAAATTTAATGGATCTCAACTGTGACCTGCCTCGTTGGAATTGATGTTCTCCAGAATGTAACTATCCAGGTTGTTTTCTTTGCTTTAAAGTAAAGCTCATGTGTGTGAGAGAGAGAGGGTGAGAGAGCCGTTGTATATCACAAAAACAAGGAGGTGGTTTCGTTATATAGACATTTGGGCCTTCCCCACTGACTAATGGGGGCATTGAAATTGCTAGGGTGTTTCTACTTGAACAAGAGTCCTGAAACTAGGTATACACAGGGAGTAAGGCTAGAAAAAGATCTGAGAAGGGGATACTCAGACTTCACCCCCACAAAAATTGGAGGACCACAATCCAGCAGTACCACAATCCAGCCAAAGATGAGAACAGAAATTTGGTATACACACAGTCTGAGATGCCCTAACTCTTACAGATAAAGTCTGGAAGAGACTTCCACTAGAAAGTGCATGCAGTGCTTATATCCTCAAAGTGACTCAACAAGATTCCATGTGACTTATTGGCTTTGGAGGCCTGAGTTCCAATCCTTGCTTAGGCCATTTAGCTTTCCTATTGATGTTCGGTCCATTGCTCTCTCCCAGCTGAATCTAAAGTTTGCTGTGAGGGAAACAAAAAAACCAATCACTCCATCCATGCATTCCTCCTCAATCCCGCGGGAAGAATGGGGTACTAAAGGTAAAGAATGAATATGACACCTAGAAAGCTTACATTTAGCAAAGGTATTCCTGTTAGGGAGATATTACATCTTTCAGCCCCCTGCCAGGGGTGGAGGTAGCTGTGTGCCCCACTGCTGTTCAGCTTGCTAGCAAGGGAAGAAATGATGGGGCTTACCCCTCCCAGTAGGCACTTCTGGGTGATATAGTGATATCCAGGGCTTTTTTTCTGGGAAAAGAGGTGGTGGAACTCAGTGGGTTGCCCTCGGAGAAAATGGTCACATGGCTGGTGGTCCATTCCACCACGTTCCAGCTGAAAAAAACCTCTGGTGATATCACTGGTGATGTGACATCACTTCCTGGTGTGGGCAGAGTCTGGGGAGAGGAGGAAGCTCAGCAAGATATAATGCCACATTGTCTGCCCTCTGGAGCGGTCCTTTTCTCCAGGAGACCTGATCTCTGTCATCTGGCTATCAGTTGTAATTCCAGGAGCTCTCCAGGCCCCACCTGGAGGTTGTCAACACAAGTGACTACATACTTGAGAGCTGAAAGCAGTTTCATCCCACCCAACAGAAAAGAACTTTAATAACTAAGCATAAATCCTACATAAACTGAAATACAGCTATATGGGAATTAATCAGAACAGCTAGAGATAGTGAAGATTACTTGAACACCCCCCCCCCAAGTGAATAACTAGCTAATCCTAAACTGACCAGTATGTTACCTTGACATTTCTTTCCTAGAAATGAGTACAGGGCTACCTCTCTGGAATTACCCCAGATCCACCTAACTAATTCGTAATGTGTGAATCAGCCTCTTATGGTGTAGCCACCAGCCATCAAAGGACATGAAGGAAGCTCCTTCCATGACTGAGCTAGAATGTAAAGGACGTTTTGTATATCCCCAAGCAGGCTTCTCCTTGAAAAGGTCTTTTTTCTGCTTGATACCCTGGAAAGGCTGGATAAGCAATGGGTTTGACTCAGTTTTCTATCTTTATACATCTTTGAATGTCTTGAAAGCATCCTAAGTAGAGTAAGCAGAGCTGCACTACAAGAAGACAACTTCCTGACTCTCTTCTCACTGCAGCCTTCCTTGCCCTCCCAAATGGTGTGGCATTGTGTGTGGTGTAGGTTTGCCAACCTCCAGGTGGTGGCTGGAGAGCTAAAATTACAATTGATCTCCAGTCCACAGAGATCAGTTGCCCTGGAGGAAATGGCTGCTTTGGAGATTGGACTCTATGGCATTATATTCCACTGAGGTCCCTCCCCTCCCTGAACACCACCCTCTCCAGGCTCCACCCCCCTCCCAAATGTCCAGGAATTGTCCAACATGGAGCTGGCAACCCTGGCTCTAGTCGGAATGCAAAGTGGAAGTCTGGCAGGAGGGAGGAATCGGCAAAAATCGCCCTCCATTTCTCTGCAGGAAGAAAAAATGTTCCAACCGAAGAGTTGCTGCACCAGAGGATCCAACTTGCTGACTCTGGCTTTCTTGGATTAAAGTCTCTGGGTATGGAGGGGGAAATGGAGCGCATGGAGGAGAGATCTGTCTAAGGGCTTCTTCACACATTACAATATAGATGTATCCTAAGAAGTTTGTAACCTAAATGCACCAAGCACGAGTTTTAACAACAGCCCATCATACGCTTGCCTGAACTGACAGCAGCTGCATCTCGAGAGTATTCTTGGTTGGCAACAGCCTGGCCTGCTGCTGTGTGAAAAGGTGGGAGTGGGAGTTCCTGGAGGGGCGAGGGGTGTGAATTGAGTCGGGGGCACTTGCTGAGACTGAGAGTCTCCAGGTACACCGGCGAACACCGGGGCAATGGGTGAGAGGGAAGAGAATCTGCCAACTGGGTTTCTGTCAAAGCCTTTATTGCTCTCTTACAAAAGTGAGGTGTGTAATCAGTTGTGAGCTAAAGGGGGATTTACTGTTTCTTTGGGGATTCGCAGAGCTTTCTGGCAGCGAAATGGAAAGACTTTATCATCCGTCTCTGAGCTTTAGAGACGGCGAGAAGGGAATGCTGATGAATGGTTGGGGGGCTTGCCAAGCTCCACTCAAGTGCAATTAACAAGGCCCGCCAAAGGCTCCCGTGATTTACGCCCGAGTCTTCTGTCTCCCCCACCAATCCACGTTACAGATAACAGGATCATTGTGACACAGGCATATCAGTGGCTGTTTGCTCTGGCTTACTTGGGTAGTTCCAATTACAGATTCTCCACACAGAAATACTGACACTACTCATTTTACTTTAATTCAGTGTCAGCTTGGCGCTAGGTGCTTTACAGGCGCTAAAGCATCTGCACCTTTTCTGAGAAGCCTTTCAAGCATCTATCTAGCCTTTGGTCTGTCCTTCTATCTGAGTGGAGTCGTAACTACTCACTCGTTTTCATGAATGTTTTTGGGCAGTGCAAATAATGCTTCTCTTTTAGAGCTTTTTTAAAAATCACCCATTTGGATATGGTTGGCTTATGCGCTGAGATTGCCCTCACTTGCCCTCACTTTCCCTTGCTCTCAATTGCTGCAATTCCTGTCCTCATTGCACAGTGAAGTTCATTTGGTTTTGTAGCATGTCGTACTATTCACTATGTGATCCCTGATTGGATATGATCACCCATGCAACTAAGCCACTTGAAAGGATAAAGATCAGCAGCCAGGCTGGAAAATGGAAGTTAGGAAGCTACAGCCTGAAGAAGCAGTGAAGACACTGGAGAGCTAGTGCTGTACCGTGGTCTGAACAGAACCTGGGAGACCAGGTTCAAATCCCCATCGAGCCATAAACCTTACTGAATAACTTTCGTGAGTTATTGTCTATGGCTGCAATTCTAAGTAGGTTGACTCAGAAGTAAATCACTAGGATTATAACCTAACTTAACTCACAGGATTGTTGTAAGGATAAAATGAGGGAAAGAAACTAACGGGAATCCTAAGAAGAGTTACTTCAGTCTAAGCCCATTGATTTCAAAGCGCTTAGACTGGAGTAACTCTACTTAGGGTTTCTCCGTAAGGAGCTCTATTGCTGCCAGCAAGATCTTGGCAAACCCCATAAGATTTTAAGCACACTGTCTGGGGAGGGTGGAGTTTGAGGATGATATGACATAACTTCCAGGCAACAGTCTAGGAATTTCCGCCAATCTCCATGGCAAATGCTACAGAGGTTTGGGGCAATTCCTAGAAAGTCACTATGGAGACCAGTTCCAACCATTTTTTCACACTCCTCAATTTTTTGAGGGTGGGGGATTGGGGGTGAGGATGGGGGTTTACCTGCCATAGGTGGGCAAATAGCAGGTCTGGTGAGATTCTTGGAAGACAGGTAGGATTTAAAAATATATTAGATAGGTAAAATCTGGAACCTGCTCTTGTCAGTGGACCGACCCATCCTGCCACAACAGCTGAGGTTTTATGCTTTGTGTTTGAGTTCAGTATTTGAAAATTCTATTTTTCATCCTGTTTTCTTCCTCTCTCTCCCTCCCTTATCCTCTCCTCACACGTCCACTTGTTTTATGGTTTTAATTTTTAAATTGTAAGGTTTACAGTGGAATGGTGGTGGTTTATGTGCACTCTGAGCCACTTTGAGGGACTACAGTCCAAAAGTGAGATACAAATCTAAAAATGAATAAATAACAACATAAATTAATGAACTATGTGAACCTGACTAGAAGACTGATTTTTTTTTCAAGGACCAACCATTTTTCAGATGTTTCCACCACACCAAAATGCCTAGGTTTGGTTTGACAATGGAATATTTCCAGGAGAATATTCAGCACAATTTTGTCTGTCTGACTGCAAAAAGGGTAGCCATGTTAGTCTGTCGTAGCAAAATGAAACAAAAGTCCAGTGGCACCTTAAAAGGCTAACATATATTTCAATATGAGCTTTCATGAGCCCATTTCTTCATTTATCTCCATTCTTTCTTCTATGGAGCTCAATCCCACCTAGGATTGCCAACCTCCAGGTGGTGCCTGGACATCTCCTGGGATTGCAATTGATCTTCAGATGAGAGAGATCAGCTCCTTTGAAGAAAATGGCTGCTTTGGAGGCTGAACTCTATGGCATTATGTCATGCTGAGGTCCCTCCCCAAACCCCACCCTTCTCAGGCTCCACCCCCAAATCTCCAGGAATTTCTCAAGCTGGAATTGGCAACCCTACCACTGCACCCACATTTTCTCTGTTTTCCGTCCTCCCTGAATTGGATGTGGTTTGGGTTGGATTTTGATTTATTATTGTACAAATTAATGTCCCTAAAAAATTCACCAGTCAAGAACTGATTTCAAGAAGCTCTGTCATTAACTTCCTTTTGTTGCCTAATTAATTAATGTTTATAAGACTCTGAGATCCTCTTCTGCAATGCATCAACAGAAGTGCCAAGTATTTGTAGTTTTTATTATTATAATAACTGCTGCTCATTTGCATAAGCTTCTTTTTCAGTGGCTTCTCTCTGCAGATGTTCTCACTCATCCTGGAAACAGCTGCCCCAGACAAGACAGATCAGCCGCCCTTTGCACTAGAGATGGCCCAACACCTCTCCTAAAACAAAATATCAAAGCAGATGGGCAAAGGAGGTCCTTCTCAGGTGAAACATCAAAAGGATCTTGGGCGTTTGTTACATGCCATCAAGTAGCTTCTGAGGGCAGAGGAAAAAAGAGTTTGAAGATTCCGGCCTGTGATTGGCAGGCAGTATGAAGCCTTTGGATTGGCTGGGCTTCTTATAAATATGAGGGGCTGTGCCTGGTTAACCAAGTGGTACTGTCAGCTTATTCTGCATCAGGCTTTGCTAGGGTGCTTGAGTTGAACAAACCCCTTCCAGGGACTTGTGTTAGGTATAGGGTTACTAACATAGGTTTTGAAAATTCCTGGAAATATGGGGAAAGGTGGGTTTGGGGAGGGGAGGACCTCAGCAGAGATATGATACCATAGCATCCAGAGCAGCCATTTTCTCTAGGGGAAGTGTTCTCTGTTTTCTGGAGATCAGTTGTAGTTTCGGAAGAAGACCCCACCTCAAGGTTGGCAACCCTAATTGTGTATGTCCTTAGCCTTTCCCTGGCGCTCCCAAAGGTTGACTCTCAAGGCTTTTTGCTCCCAAATTTTGATGGCACATGGCACAGCTTTCTACTCCGACCCTGCCTCTTAAGGCAGTTTGGGTGAGGTCATAGGCTAGAATTTTATTAGGCAAAATATGCAAGATATTCCAATCGGGAAAAATCCAGGGTTTTGCTAAGCCCAAAGAACTTTCACAAAGAAGAATCACACATTCTTGAGATTGTCCTTTCAAGGATGTTTTCTGTCTTCCCCTTCCTTCTGGACATCAAGTAAAGCCCACTGAATTCTCTTACTGGCAGAGGTTAAAACACTCTCAATAGAGCCTTCACACTTGTGTCTTCCATCCTCTAGAATTCCCTCCCCTGAGAGGTTTGCCTGCCTGCCTGTGAATGTTTCAATCGTGCTGGATTCTACTTTTCTAAATGAAATAGTTCTCCATTGTTTGTTTCTTCTTTCCAGAATACAAGTGCTATAATCTGACTCCTCCAGAAATCAAACTTTGATCCTGCCAGCATCTAATACCAAATGGCAATACAGAGTCTTAAAATCTCAGCCAGGGAAGCCTGTTTTTTCTTCCTTCATTTTAAAATGTTTGTAACCACTATCCTGATGAAGAGTTCTAATCCGCTTGAATTAGGGTTACCCTCCACTCTCACCACCAGCAGCCTATGACTCCTGCTACCAATCCGTAGGCTAGTGGAAGCTGGGGGGCAGAAGAGAATAATGGAAACATTGCTGTTGCATCGACAGCATGACATCATTTTCAGGTTGAACTCATATGTGACATCATACCAGTCTAGGATTCGGCAGAAACTCTATGGTAAAACCATAAACCTGGAAATGACGTCTCACCGTTAATGCAACTGCACCCCCCCATATCCCCCCCCTCTCTCACCAGGGGTCAGCCACTGCCTGGCAACTCTAACTCAAACTCTTGCATAATATTTTGCATCAATTTGGTTGGATCTCATAGAAAGCCTTGTCCTGGCCTGAATGGCCCAGGCTAGCCTGACTGTGTTGGATCTCAGAAGCTAAGCAGGGTTAGCCCTGTTGGATGGGAGATCGCTAAAGAATTCCAGGGTAGCTGTGCAGAGACAGGCAATTGCAAACCACCTCTGAACACCTCTTGTCTTGAAAATCCTTCAGGGTTGTCATAAGTCATCTACAACTTGATGGCAATTTCCACAAAAAAAAAGATGGAAGATGTATTATATGGATCTTGTCTTTTGCCTAGTTAGTACCCTGTGTTTGCCAATTGCTAAACATCATCTTGTGCATTTGTTGAATAAGGACTTTTAGATAGGATGCTGCTAATTAGACTGAATTGGTTTAATCAGGGCTTTTTAAAATGTACAGCCCAACATAAATGGTGCCATTCGGTGGGGGAGGGGGGGATATGCCTTTCCAAAAGAACATTTGTGCTGTTTAAACATTCATATCTCCTGCAAGACTGCTGAGAAATCTCCAGTTCTATGGATTTTCTCCCACTACTTGTAAGTTGTTAATGGTATGATCCTATGCATGTTTACTCAGAAGACCCATGTTATTCAATGCGGTAAGTGTTCTTAGGATTGCAGCCTAAATGGCAGCCCTAAACAGGTTGCCTCAGAATGCTACTCAGGTCTGTTCATGTATGCAGAGGAGTTAGCCGTGTTAGTCTGTAGTAGCAAAATCAAAAAGAGTCCAGTAGCACCTTTAAGACTAACCAACTTTATTGTAGCATAAGCTTTCGAGAATCACAGTTCTCTTCGTCAGATGCATGGAGGGCAAGAAGAAATATCTCTACCTATATATCTGACCAGTTTCTTCTTGCTCTCCATGCATCTGACGAAGAGAACTGTGATTCTCAAAAGCTTATGCTACAATAAAGTTGGTTAGTCTTAAAGGTGCTACTGGACTCTTTTTGATTCAGGTCTGTTCAGTGGAGCTTATTCCCAGGGAGTTATTCTTAGGTTTGCACTGTAAATGTCCTAGAATTTGACCCTAAGCAACAAAGCATACGCACATGCACAAGAAAAAGGAATATTGAAGGGAGGCACACCACGCAAATTGTAAATGTATATCATGGTACCGCTCCAAATTTTCTAAGGTTTGCTTGCATGGAATTTCTGAGGTTTACTTTCCAAGCCAAACTGTTTCCTTTGTTTTCACTTCACTCTGACCAGTTGAACAAATAGGAAAAAAACAACTCTCTTTTGTATATGGAAAAATATCTGTGCTCCATCTGTGCTGGCTTCTTTCTCTCAGGTAACTTTCAGGTAACTTTAAATGCATATACACAGCTGGGCCTGGCTGGTTCTCTTCTTTGTTCATCTATTTGCAGAATCTTTTTTCATGACTTTAGAGGCCAAGCACCAAACTGGTTGGTCTGTTGCTTGTTTTCTCACCCAGGCAGGGTTTGAGGGGAGTAAAAGTACATTTGACTCCTGTCTTTACTTTCCTGTCTGCATAGCACCTTTTCTTGTTCTTCTTTAAAGATGACAGCTCTCTGTCAGGATGAATACAGGCCCCTTGTGGTGGGAGAATATCGACAAGGCCCCAAGATTGCGGAGTACAGGAGCAAGGACCAATTTGTCGGGAGAGATTAGCGCTCTGTCGCAAATAACCTTTAGCCCCTAAGCGCCTGGCTGGTGCTGGGGTGATGACATGAAAGAGGATTAATTTCCACACCGATTTACGGAGTTTGTCTGAAATCTTTCGCCTGAGACAGGAGGGCTTGGGGAGCAGTGAGGGTTAATTTTTTGAGTTGGAACTGATTGTGTCAGTTCTAGGAATGGCAGTCCATGACAGATAGATCCCCAAACCTCTCACAGCAAGTACTCCCGGGTCTTGGTTGAAAAGGTTTTATTATAGAGATCCATTAAGTTCACAGGTCCTTCAAAGAGGCACAGGAATTGGCAGGAATGAGAATACACATAATTGCACTTTGATATAAAGAGTAGGATTCCCCCCTCCCCTGGGACAGTTAGCAAAAAGGCGCTAGTCCCGATTCTCATGAGAAACACAATAGCTTTGTCCGGCCAGAGGAAGCTAGCAGATTACTAGGAATTCAACTCCCTCTGTCTCTTGCGGGGAGTTACATTTTAGTACAAGGTCAGTAGCAGGCTGCAGAGATAACAGTCTCAACATTAGCACTTTCGTTTTTAGGCAAGTCTAAGAGCAAGATGGCATGTATATAATGGTCACAGTACATGAGCATAATAAGAGAGCAATATAGACTTCACAGTATGATCGAATCAGTACAGGGAACAGAGGACATATGAATGGCATGGATAAATGGCATGCCGACACGACAGATTACAGAGTCTGAGAGAGACCCGTTGGGAAGAAAACAGGCTGCCTGGCTCTTGAAAAGCTGCAGGCCAAGGCACTTTGCTCATTTACATGGCTCCACATGATAGAAGAAGACCTTTAGTAGCAATGCCATAGAGCAGGCTGTGAATTAGGGTTGCCAGCTCTGGATTGGGAAATGGCTGGAAATTTGGGGGTGGAGCCTGGAGAGGGCAGGATTTAAAGGAGGGAGGAACCTCGGTGGGGGTATAATGCCGCACAGCTCACTCTCCAAAGGAGCCATTTTACTCCAGGTGAACGGATATCTGTAGTCTGGACATCAACTGTAATTCCAGACCCCAGCTGGAGACTGGAAACCCCAGCTGGAGACTGGTGGTGCAGCTCTTGGCCTGCAGCAAGGCATCACGTCGTTGTGCTTTCTGCCTGAATCTCACATTGCTTCAGTGGTGGTGCTGCTGATGGAAAATGCTTTGAAGTGTGCAACAACCCTATAAGGTGGGCCTTAGATGGAGGGGGACCTGAGAGTGAAAGAGTGTGACTTGCTACCTGTTGTCACATTTCTATCCCACCTTTCCTTCCAGCACTTCATGAAAGCCAGTTTGGTGTAGTGGTTAAGAGCATGGGACTCTAATCTGGAGAGCTGGGTTTGATTCCCCACTCCGCCACTTGAAGCCAGCTGGGTGACCTTGGGTCAGTCACAGGAGCTCTCTCAGCCTCACCCACCTCACAGGGTGATTGTTGTTGTGGGGATAATAATGGCATACTTTGTAGACTGCTCTAAGTTGTCCTGAAGGGCGGTATATAAATCAAATGTTGTTGTTGTTATTCCCTTTATGCTCACAGCCCAGCAAGTAGTGGTTCTGACCTACAGAAATCCCCCTGAATCATAACTCATCGCCAGACACAGAGATCAGTTCACTGGAAGAACTGGCTGCTTTGGAGGTTAGACTCTATAGCATCATACCCTACTAGGTCCCTCCCCTCCTTAGATTCTGAAGGCCCTTTCCAGGCTCTACCCCCAAATCTCCAGCAACTTCCCAACCCAGTTGAAAACCCTTCCTATTGTTGGAAATAGCAACGTCTGGTGTACAGCAGCAGCAGGAAGGAAGAAGAGCCTTTCCATGCAGGGGGCAGCAAGGATCACTTAGTTAGGACAGTGAGAGCAGCACCTCTCTTGTTTCCTGGGGGTCATTTCCTTGTCTTGTCTCCTATTGGGCTAAACAGGGCAATATCCTGCTTCTTCTCTCTCCTGCCACACTTCTTCTCTCTCTCTGCAAGATGTAGTCAGATAGCAAGGAATCTCTCTCTCCTCTTTACTCTCAAGTATGTAATTTCCTCAAATAAAACTTTTTGCCTCTTTAATCAGCACAGCGTAATTCCGCTGCATTATTTGCACTCATCCATCACCTATGAGGCAGGATTGGTAGAGAAAAGGGACTAGCCCAAATTGCCCAGTGAGCTTCATGATGAGTGAGCTTCGGGATGCACCTCGGTGTCTCCAGTCCTAGCTGAAAACCATAATAACTACACAACATTTCCCTCTTAGTAAATTGAAAGAATATTGAGCTGCTGTAGCACAAGGGTTAAGTGGTTGGGTTGTGAATTAGAGATGGGCACAAACAGGAAAAAAACCACAACACGATGTTCGTTCTTCGTTGCCATCCACGAACAGGGATTCACAAACATTGACAGACATGACATGTTCACGAACATGTTCGTAGTTGGAGGTTTGTGGGAGCCAGAATGGCCCCCTTGGGACTTAACTGAACTTGAGCCAGAGAAAGGAGAGTTCATGGGTCTCCCCCTTTTATGTCATTTTCCCTTCACAGTTGCAAAAACTGGACTGTCTGCTGGAAGCTAATTGAAGAGTTATAAACTGACCTTCCCAATGTCCAATACCCACCAAATTTGCAGGGAAAATAGTCCTCACTGTCCTCTGAAGACCCCCCCCCCCCCGCCAAGTTTCAGAGAGATTGCATCCCTGGAAAGGTATGATCCATGGGTCTCCCCCTTTCATGTCATTTTCTCTTCACAGTGGCAAAAACTGGACTGTCTGCTGGAAGCTACTTTGAGGGGTTACAAACTGACCTTCCCAATGTCCAATACCCACCAAATTTGCAGGGGACATAGTCCTCACTGTCCTCTGAAGATCCCCCAAGTTTCAGAGAGATTTGACCTTGGTAAAGCCATGATCCCTGGGTCCCTCCCTTTCCTGTCATTTTCTTTTCATAGTGGAAAAAACTGGACTGTCTGCTGGAAGCTACTTTGAGGGGTTACAAGCCAGAAGGAAAGCCAGAAGTAGTTCAGACAGAGTTCAGACAGTCCATGCCTATGTTGCCAGGGGAATTGATTGAAAGGCGCCAGACTGTCTGGCTTTACGAACAGCTGACGAACACCACAAAGAGGCCTTGGAACGAACACATGTTCGCCGGGAATGGGACCTCACGAACAGCTTGCTTGCGAACAGCGGATTGGTCTGTTCGTGGCTTTTTTCTGTTTGTGCCCATCTCTATTGTGAATCAGCACTCTGCTGGTTCGAATCCCACTACTGCCATGAACTCTGCAAGTAGCCTTTGGTAAGCTACTCCTCTCAGCCCCAGCTCCCCAGCTATATTGTGGGGATAATAATAACACTGGCCTTGTTCACTGCTCTGAGTGGGGCACTAATCTGTTTAGAAGAGTGATATATAAGCACAGTTGTTGTTGTTGTTGTTGTTGTTATATTTGACTTGGGAATTTCCTTTTTATTGCTTTGCTATGCCAGCCCTCAGAGAAATTGTCCCACTAGGTTTTCTTGAGGGCTGCTTCATGTATTATAACCCATTGCATAGGCATTTGACACACAGGCCACTGCATTTGGTGCCTCCTGTAACTGGAACTACACTGTGCTCTGAAAATCTTGTCGGTCTCTCTACAGTGCCACTGGACTAAAACCCTGCTAAGCTACTTTTGACCATCTAGTGTTTCTTTGAGACCGTGATCCATTAATACTGATACGTGTTTCAGTTTTCTGATATTCATTTTTTAAAAACTCTCTGCTGATGGGTATCATTGTGGGAATCTGTTTAATCCGTATTCCTTTAGAAAAGTAGAATCTTTATTCCTTTTGTGGAAGGAAAAGACTTCCTTTGTATCAGTGGCTAATTAAAAGGAGTATTTCAAGCTGCTCTCCTGTACATTTTATTGTCGTCTTACGGTTGAGAGTCTGTCTCGGTGCCAGCTCCCGATTAGGAATATAAACACTTATCTTGTTCGCTGCTATCTCCTTTCCTTCTCTTTCTCCCTCCAGCTCTCCCCAAGCTTTCTGGGTCCCAGGCTCCCAATACTGCAGTGATAATTCTGCCTATCATCATCTGCATTGACAAAATGCTTTTGAGCCTTGAAATCTCAGTTACTGCTCAGTGATTCACTGACTAATTGCCTGCCCTCCCTCTTCTAAAATTCACTGGGCCCTTTGCAATTGAGAAGGAAGGTAGAGCATGGGAAGCGGGAGGGAAATAGAGGCTACCACCAACCAAAGCAGATCTTCTGGCTGCTGGTTGCTCAAACAAGTGAAAAAGCACGATCCAGAAGTCAGGTTGCCAGCTCTGGGTTGGGAAATTTCTGGAGATGTTGAGGGCAAAACCTGGAGAGGGCAGGGTTGGGCATCTAGGGGTCTCAGCAAGATCTGAGTCCACTCTCCAGGGGAACTGATCTCTGATGGCTGGAGATCTGCTGTAATTCTGGGAGATCTCCATTCACCACCTGGAGGCTGGCAACCCTACCCGGAAGCCCTTGTAGAGGTCACCTGACTCCTTCTGACCTATTGTTGTAAAGGGACTTCCTTGGCTGCTGTAACTGGGCTTCATGTGTTTCCTTGCTTTGGTCAAAATGAGAGGTGGAGCTAGACTGAACCTCCATCTGACAGTCTCCAGGTCATCAGTTCAAGGCTGTATCTGGTCATTGCAGTAACTGGCTCCCAGTTCTGTTTTCCTGACTATTGTTGGACCTAGACCTGAGTTAGGAAAAGTTGTGTCTCTGACACATACACAACGGAAATGCAAAGTTCCTATTGCTCAGACCGACTGATGTTTCTCAGCAGCTGGTTTGCAAAACACCGACAGACGGTTGCTGGCTGATATTACTTGACTCATCTTTTTCCTCCTCCTTCCAGAAACACTGTTACATGGTACCCACTCCCCTGAGTGGTGCAGGGCTGTGCTTCTTATTTTGGGTCTAAGGTTGCCAATTGGCCAGGAAAAAAAATGCTGTCCCTTTAGGCCTTTAATAGAAGTTTAATAAATGGGAATGAGCAGTTGATGCTTTTCATGGCATAGCGCTAAACAACATCATCTGATAGTTGCAGTAGCTTAGATTGATATTAAAGGGACAGCTGGAAGGACCAGTTGAAAAGTTGGGAGAAAGACCCTATTAGGCTCCCGAGAAAGAACATACATACTTTGCATTTATTGTAATATTTTCTTTATTACTGGAAGCCGCTTTGGGCAAAGAGAAAGGTGGGGTAAAAATATTTCAATAAATAAAATAAAACTTACATTATTGACAGATGTGAAAGCCCAGCACAGGTGGAGGCTAAGAGGAGTGCACTGCTGCAGAACAGCAGATTCTCCCACACCACTCAGGTTCCCAGAGACAGAGAAATCCTCTACAGTCCAGATGACATAATGTGCACTCCAGTGGACATATCTAGAGGGGAAGTAAGCATCAGTTCAGTGGCCCCACACTTTGCTTATGTGTATTTGCTGGCTCCTGGGCCCAGAGTCTATACATGTTCAAAGTATGCGTGCATGCTCCCTCTCTGAGACCAAGAGTGCTGCTGCTTCCAATGTTCCTGATCGTCTATGTCACACCCTTCCTATGTGTGGGGAATCCATGGAGATTGTGCTTCAGTGAGAGGTTGTGGCAGCACATTTTTGCCTGCTCTCTCTCTACACATCTCAATTTCAACACACACAATATCATCTGTAAAGGTTCCAAAGCTCAGACAGCGATTTCTTCCCCTCCGTCCACCCCTCCGCTAGGAGGGGTCACCTCTCCATGACCTCTAACAAGTACTTCAACAGAGTACAGAATGGTTTCCTAATCGTTATCTCCTCCCTCATTGAGAAAATATTGCCATACACATTCTGCTGTAGTAGGTCCTGGGTCCGTACCCTATAGGCCAAATCTCTTCACATAGAGCAGAAACTAAGACTATTTCAGGCAGGGTCAGCTTCAAAGGGTTTTCCCCCAAGTTGTGATTCATACAGCACAGCCATTTTGCCAAGGATTAGCCTTCCCAACCTCCAGATGAGGCCTGCAGTTCTCCTGGAATTACAATTGATGTCCAGACTACAGAGATCAGTTCCTCTGGAGAAAACAGCTGCTTTGAAGACTCTGTGGTATGATACCATGCTGAGGTCCCTCCCCTCCCCAACTCTGCTTTCCCCCTAATCTCCTGGAATTTCTCAACTTGGAGTTGGCAGCCCAGTCCCCAACACTTGGGATTGCCAGCTGCAGGTTGGGAACTTCCAGGAGATTTGGGAAGGAAATTTGTGGAGGTGAGGGGCCTCAGCAGGATATAATACCCTAGAGTCTACTCTCCAAAGCCAGCCCTTTCTCCAGAGGAACACTGTACAGCTGTTGATTTGGGAGATCTCCAGATCCTACCTGGAAGTTGGCAACCCTAAGAGTCCTTGGCAAAATAGCTCTGGTGCATGAATCACAACTTGGAGGGGAAAAACCTTGAAAAACATGGTTGAATCACAAAGAAGCTACTTTGTACATGGAAACAGACAGGAACAGTATCAGTTTAATGGGTCCAAATTCTCTGCCAACGGTCACCGTAGCTTGACCAACTGTTGCCTTAGCTGAACCACAAGGCAAAACTGTGGGGAAGGAGGTATGGAAGGGTCACAAATTCCCTTCCAAGGTGTCTAGATAGGAACTGAGATCATGAAACAGTCTGGACCGTTCACCCCTCTTGTTCTTAGATTGCTAGGCTGTGTCTAGCTGTGTCACTTCCTCGCTCGGCCACCTCCCTCTGAGGTGACACTTGGTAGTAAATAAGAAGTGATAGATGTTCCAGAGGAGGCTTTCTGGGGCTTGTCTTGCTCAGTAATAAGGTTATATTATTTTTACGGTAAAGCCAATACAAAGTCAATTAAAACTGAAGGGCTGGATGAGAACAAAGGCCCACAGGGATATAAGCAGCCAGTCGAAAAGGGCTTTGAGAAAGCCGAGGCCTGTATTTCCTGGGATGGCAATGGGCGAATGCCCCCAACCCTTCTGCAAACTGCAGATAGGGATGTAGAAAGAGATAAGCCTCCTGGCGCATATTGATGGGGCCTCTACTCTAAGCCACTCTTCCATCTGAGTCAACAGAG
The DNA here is from genome assembly GCF_028583425.1 of Eublepharis macularius. NCBI lineage: Eukaryota > Metazoa > Chordata > Lepidosauria > Squamata > Eublepharidae > Eublepharis > Eublepharis macularius. The sequence continues at coordinate 36,408,957 of NC_072804.1, read as the reverse complement.
CAATGCTGGGTTGAGGATGAAGCCAGCGAATTTTGAAAGGTAAAAGGACCTCATCCATATTTTTGTTTTAGATCACTTGACCCTGAATTGGGTAGCTTCTCACTACCTGGAACAAGAAGCTTTCCCCCTTGGCTTTAAAATCTTTTATGAGCTTGGTGTGTGTGTGTGTGTGTGTGAAGATTTGACAAAAGTACAAGGTTTTTATCACTTCACAGAGCTGTCATAATCACCCAAAGAGGCAAAGTCTATTTACTGCCTGCTTCAATGTCTGCTTTATCAGACATCCTCCCCAGCGTCTGGGAATTGAGACACCATCTTAGAAGAAACCTGTCTCAGGGTCAATATATTATTTTTGTGAGGGAAACTCTCTGTCCCTCTTTCTCCCTCAACGCCTCTCTTAAACATTGCACCGAAGAGTCAAAGTGCTCTGTGCTATTGTCGGAGCCCTCTCTTCTGCCCAGAGAGTGATAAGAGGGAAGAGAAAATTGAAGGGTTTCTACACAGCAGCCATCCCAGGTTCACTGTTGTCTAGGTGTTTATATCTACCAAATGGGAGCAACAACCAGATTCATGGGAGGGAAGAAAAGAGTGTCTAAAACATATCATGGACAAGACGGGAGCTTATAGACGCTGCTTATAGAATTGATCTTCTTTGTGAGGGCGCCTCTCCGTTGTTATATTGTAACATCCAGGTAGGGGCCTGGAGATATCCTGGTATGACAACTGATCTGCAGACTGCAGAGACTGGTTCCCCTGGAGGAAACGGCAGCGGTGGAGGGTGAATTCTTTGGCAATGCATCCCTGTCAAGCTCCCTCCCTTCCCTAAACTCCTCCCTCCCAAGGATCCACCCAAACACTCCAGGAAATATTCAGTCCACAGTTGGCAACCCTCCCCCCCAACATATTCTGTATCTGGGATAAATTCTGCATCTTTGTACAATTGTCTTTTCTTCAGTGCTGCATCTGCTCATCATAGGAAGAGGTCAGGACACTACAGCCCCAGCTTCTGAGATTTCAACAGGCATTGCCTACAAACTTTCAAATACCTTCACTACAATATGGACCAGAAACTTGGGGGTTTATTTAAATTTAGAAACTGGATTCAGTTTCAATCAAGCGATATTTTGCAGAATGTGGATTCTGCAGCCTGTATATAACTGAGAGAAAGAATTCCGTTTTGGTTTCAGGAAATAATTTGCAGTCTGGCTTCTCCTCTCATTAAAGCAGTTAGACATTATGTGTGATTAAAGTTTTTCCCCGACAGCTGCCAGAGATGCTGGTGAATTGAGTCCTTGGCTTTCCGTCCTCGATGGTCTAGCCATCCTGTAGCCAAGAAGAGACATATTCATGTCCACCATAAAGATAACAGCTTTTAAAAGGGGTTTTAAATGTGCCAGGAACATGAGAGGCGCACTGGGGGTGTAAAGAGCTTGTTTGCTTGTTTGTTTAAATGTCCATTTTTCTCCCACAATGGGGGCTCAAAGCAGCTTGCAAATAAAATGCACACACGCACACCCACCCACACACACACACAATGCAATGTAAGCTAAGAGATGCAAACTGACAGGTACTTATTACACCCTTTAAGCAGGTGATGAGTTATGAAGCTGTCTCAGCCAGGGGCTGGTTCTGCTGGCACAGCTCTTACAGGGCCACAGAATTAGACTGATATCCTTCGGTTGATACCTCAGGCCATGCTCACTTTTAGAATACCTGCAAGAAGAGGAGGGGCAGATGCTCAGCTGCAGGTCTCATTCACCTGGCTGTTCCCACTTCCCTTCCCCAGGGAAGGACTGAGAAGTTAAAATGTCCCAGGATCTAGTGAAGCTGAGAGCTAAACTACCTGAGACACCCGACACGTGTCAAGTTCCTGTAAGTTTACCTGGGAACTGTAGTCGGGCCCTACCCAGATCTCCCGGAGGAAAACCTCTTGCAAAAATCTGCTCCACTCAGGTTTTCCTTCAGAAACTCGGGGGGGGGGGATGTCAGAGCAGCAGTAGGGCCAGAAGGATGAGAGGGAAAGAGTCAGCGAGGGGAGCCCGAAGAGAGCTGAGCCCAAAGCTGACAGGCAGCTAGCAGCGGCAGAAGGAGACACTCGTGCAAAAATCCACTTTGCTTTGATTTTCCTCCAGGAGCTCAGAGGCAGGTCCCAACTACACTTTTCAGGTAAATTTGCGGGAACCCAACATGCATCAGGCATCTCCTGTAGTTTAGCTCTGAGTGGCCTTCAGTTGTAGTGTAGTGGCCCCTGAAGCGCTGGCTTGTACCAGTGCTTCAGAGGCCAGTCTGCTCAGACCTAGCCAGTGGTGCCAATGAAGACTGCCAACCAACAGTGAAGGCAATGGGTGAGCAGACACTGGCCAGGTCGGTGTGGAGCGCCCCCTTTGGTACTGGCAGAGCTACTGAGGACAATGGCTCCGCTTGCTCCTGGCTGCCAGTGGCCCACGTGGAACTCTCCCTGTATGTTAAATGGCCAGTCCATTCCTGCCCTTCCTTCCCACTGGTCTGTTTGCATGTCTGCCGCAAACAGTGAGTGACCAGATTAAACAACAGAATCTGGATGTGAAATTCACCTGGTGCACACATTCGCATGCACATGTGCATGCATATGGTTTTTCCTTGTGACATTTGTGGTACCTTCCTTTATTCAGAAGTATGGTGTCCAGATCACGTGAAATAATAGTATCACTCTACTCTGTTCTGGTTAGATCTCACCTAGAGTATTGTGTTCAGTTTTGGGCACCACAAATAAAGAAGGATATAGACAAGCTGGAGCACGTCCAGAAGAGGGCAATGAATATGGTGAGAGGTTTGGAGACCAAGTCCTATGAAGAAAGGTTAAAGGAGTGTGATATGTTTAGCCTGGAGAGGAGACAACTGAGAAGCGATATGATAACCATCTTCAAGACTTGAAGGGCTGTCATAGAGGATGGCAGGGAGTTGTTTTCCATTGCCCCAGAAGGTCAGTTCAGATTCAACAGGTTGAATTTAATTCAAAAGAGTTTTTGGTTAAACATTAGGAAGAACTTCCAGACAGTTAGAGCAGTCCCTCAGTGGGACAGGCTTCCGTGGGAGGTGGTGGGCTCTCCTTCTTTGGAGGTTTTTAAGCAGAGGCTAGATGGCCATCTGACAGCAATGCTGATTCTGTGAACCTAGGCAGATCATGAGAGGGAGGGCAGGAAGGGTTACATCAGTGCTTAGTTCTTGTGGCCCCTTCTTACATACCCAGGGTAATGCCAATTGCCACCTTGGGGTCAGGTAGCAATTTCCCCCAGGCCAGTTTGGTTAGGGATCCAGACAATGTTTTGCCATCTTCTGGGCATGGAGAAAGTGTCACTGTGTGGGTGGGGGGTGGGGAATGGAGGTAGTTGTGAATTTCTTGGATTGTGCGGGAGGTTGGTCTAGATGACCCTGGAGGTACCTTCCAACCCTATGATTCTCTGGAAATATCCTTCCATTGCATTCTGGAAAACACCACCTTCTTTCTCAGCTCCCCAAGTTTATTAAGCTGCTTGCCACTTGCCTCCTCTTGTCATGACCTCTAGGAATGATAATGACTTTGCAGGGGGATGTGCAAACACGTCTTTTGACTCTGTTGTCTGATTGATAAAGAGATGCAAGCTTCCTCCATCCTAGTGCACCACTCTGTAATGAGAAACTCTCCTCACTGGATTGACAGGTTTGTTCTCCTTTTCAAATTCTGGTTTTAAAGTCTTCCACAAACAGGTGAGAAGGTGACTGCCTGGCATCAACACTGCTCTGTTTAGGATTGCACTGCAAGAGTGCTTGATTTGACAGGGACCCCAACCCACCTCGCCCATCTCCCTGCCACGGAGCAGAATCTTCTGCCACATATTCTCAATTTACTCAATGGTTATTCTGCAAACAATCCCAGAATCAGGATTCAGTGGCTTATCTGCAGCACTTTGATTGGGTGTACATCTACAAAGTTGGGGGGTTCAGATAATGTTCAGAGGGCTTGCTGGTACTCAAAATTTGAAAATAAGCACCATTGCTTGGTGGTATAGGGCATGCTGGAATGTAGTTCCTGGGCTGTTGTGTATGTGCAAATCGGGGCCTTTCCTCCCACTGGTAGACCCCGCTCTGCCTACCCCTCCCTTTTCACCTCTGGCCAGGCACCTGAAGGGGCTGTCTCCTGTCTCTCTGGGTAGTTGCTGTCACCACTGTCCCTGTAGTGGGTCCTGATTAGGTGGGACAGCCTCCTAACCTCCCTCCTCTGCTAGTGGGCCCAAGCGGTTGGGGGACTATGTGGAACAGAAGATCTTTCTTCCTTCATAAATTCCAAAAATCATTTATTTAACTTCTAAGTATACACAGGCAAATATACAGTGAACGGAAGAAATAATACAACATAAAAGGAAACCCCTACTCTCTCTCCCTCTGCTTCTCTATACTCATGCCCTAATTAGATGTTGTGTAGGGCAGGCACGATCCTTTGATACCTGGGGTTACATTAGGTCTTCATCTCCCCTCAGAGCCATCTCTCCCTCCACTCCAGCCACCAACTGTCACCTTCCAACTCCCCTCCACCAACTGACTCGCTCTCCCTCCAATCACATTCTACTCCAGAACTGGCCCCTCCCCTCTGCAGCCCATAGAAAGTTAACTCCACAAACAGAATGGTGTTTCTCCACAGTGTAATAAGTTAGGGAAATGCCCCTGCCTCAGTCCTTGGAGGCAGTAGCAGAGTGAATACATGACAGAGTAAAAGTGTTATTATTCAACTCAAAGCAGCTTTTGGGTCAAGCTGTGATGCATTATGCTTTGGAGACTGTAGGCTGGGGTGGGTTTGGATACTCTCCCATATGTAAAGCACAGAATAGTAGAATGTCAGGGAGAGCTCTAGGATGAATCCGCCTGCCTAGTAAGCTAAGATTTCTAAGGGGAGGGACCTTTATTCATGGCAGAAGGGCTCCAACATACAATGCATGTCCTCTCACAATCCAGGGAATTACTAACTGTTTTTTTTTTTTTAAGTAACAAAAAGATCTTACGTTTTGTATCCTAACATTTTCATAACCCAGAGCCCACTTGGTCAGATGCAGAAAGAGCTACATTCTGTTGGCAGAGAGATTCTTATCTGGACATTAGATTGCACAGCATGAGTGAGAAAAGATCCATTCAAAAGAATAAAGCTTCAGCCCGATCATTGACAAACTGGCAACTGAATGAACTTGAATAATGTACAAATGGAGGAACGATTACGTTTTCTAATGAGCTAACCATCCCAACTCCCTGTTGAATCCAAGACGATTGTCCAGTTTGGTCAATGTAAAAGGTATTATGGCATTGCTAGCCCAGTACAAACACACACACACATCACATTAGGATGTGCAAGTGAGTGAACCCTTGAGGATATGGCTTAATATTATTGGGAATCGGTTTTTGGATGATTTTTCAGCACTGCACTGAAAAAATCTTTTTTTGTCTAAACTGGCCTCATTCCCATAAAGGGGGAAATGGGGGGAGGGACAAGCAGCATCCTGATGCACCCTCCATGTGCCCAGAAGTGACATCAGCATGTTGCCAGTAACATCATTGCCTCACTGGTGAGCCCTGCTCTCCCCTGGTCAGTCTTCCACTGCTTGCTAGCCTTATAGTGCCAACCCTACATTAGTATCAGGTAACAAGAAGATGGGACACTGGTGTGTGGTGTCCCATCTTGACACATTACTCTTGTCTAGAGTTGTCAAACTTATGGCTGCTGATTCTGGGAGCTTTGTGGGGGCAAGACTGGGGAGAGTGTTGTTGATGCTGTGATATCACTTCCATGCAATCACCCAGAAGGGATGTCAGAACCCCCACAATTAGAGATGGGCACGAACAGAAAAAAAACCTGAACATGATGTTCGTTGTTCGTTGCCATCCATGAACAGGGACTCACAAACAACCATGGACATGGCCCTGTTCACGAATATGTTCGTGGTTGGCTGTTCGTGGGGGCCAGCAGGCTGTCCTCCAGCCATCATCCAAGTCAAGATCCCTACTGCTCAGGTCAGAAACCTGACCTGAGCAGGCACCAGGAAAGGTACCAATAATAAATAATAGCTTGGCCTAGAGCCTGGCAGCAGCCCTGGAACTTGAACGGATAGATCCCTATCCCACCACACACAAAGAAAAGTGCTCCAATGCACTCTCTCTATCAAAATGCCAACAGCAACTGTCTCTCCACTGTCTGCAAAGTCAGAGCTGGGAGCCCCCCTCCTCCCTGGTCTTTGCTCCCTTGTTGTAGCTAATTTGGAGCTCCACACTTGAAAGGAAGACCTGACGATCAAGCTAAATTGGGCTTAGATTGGGGTTTCCAGGGCAACAGCAGGAGTTCAGACAGAGTTCAGGCAATCCCTGCCTAAGTTGCCAAGGGAATTGATTGTAGGTGCCAGACTGTCTGGCTTGATGAACAGCAACGAACAGCAACGAACAAGGCTTGCAATGACCACCTGTTCGTTTAGAATGGCCTCACGAACAACTTGTTCGTGAACAGCAGATTGGGCTGTTCATGGCTTTTTTGTGTGTTTGTATTGCCGTTCGTGCCCATCTCTACCCACAATACTCCAGGAATTTCCCCAATCTCTATGGTAAAGGCCATAGAGATTAGGAGAAATTCCTAGAGTGTTTCAGATGCTGTGGTGTCATTCCTCCCCTTCTCCCCCTACTCTACTGATCAAGCATGGGTTGTTGAGGGTAGGGATAGGGGCAAGCAAATGGTAAGCCTACTAGTGTCAAGGCTAGGACTGTGGGCAACAGACCAAGAGAACCAAAGACAGGAAATTTAAACGAAACACCACTAAGGATACTGGAGTGAGGAACAAGCCAAAAGTCAGCACTGTAGAGGAATCCTCTTCACCTCCAAGTGACCTTACCTGTTTCTGACAGCATGCATGCAAAGAGAGGCAGGAGGCATGGAAACCTTGCTCTTTATCTGTGTGCATGGGCAGCTGGTCCTTTCAAAGGCACTGTAGGGGGCTTGCAACCCACTGGGTAGGATTCTGCTACCCATCTGAGGGTCCCTGACCCATGGCTTGCACCACTGCAGTTAGGGCGAAGAGAAGTGACTTGACAAAGATCATGCAATGAGTGGGTGCTAGAGCTGACAGCAGAGACCGGCGTCCTCTTCCCAAAGGGCATGCTTTTGCAATTCTGCATTAATACATCAACCTTTTTAAAATGTCAGCTGTTGTTTAGCCCTCCGTCTGTGGTTAGAGCAGGGCGTCTCCTGATTGGAGCAGGTAGATGATTTATTGGCTTGTCTCTGTTTGCATTATTAGAAAATGACAGCGCTACTCAGGTGTAACGTACTTGGTTAGACTTCATTAATAGAGCTGTATGAAAGATTTTGGATCCAGCATCCTTACCAATACGCGCCTGTCTCTCTCCCCGCAGCTTCTCCTAAAAAAAGCAAAGCGTGTACTCAATAGGAAATGAGCTTATTACTGGGGGCGGGGGGTGGGGAGGGGAGAGAGATGTCTTACACCTCTGCTGATAACCTACATTCTATTCCTGGAAACCCAAAATGAGGGAGCCAATCTTTTAATTGCATTGATAGCTCACTGTATTGCAAGGATTCAACCGAAGCAGGCCAAGCACTTGTCAGTAAGGTAATCAAAGCAAACGAGGAAATGTATCTTTATTGCAAACACACTGTTAGTGACTCGGTAGCGTTTCAGCGAATGCAGCTTTTCACATCATAGCAGCAGCAAGTAGAGAAAAGCTGCACCTGCCAAACTTCACCCTCCTTCTTTCTCATGCAACTGTTACAAGGGGCAGCCCAGGTTTTTTGCATCCATATGCATTTTCTGTCCCCCTGCAGTACCTCTGCGTATGAGCATATTTCTGAGCCCAGCCCCTCACATTTGGGATCAACGAGCAAAGGGCGTGAGTTCTTACTTGACCTAAACTTTTGCTATTTGCCAGTTCGTAACCGAACATGCTCAGCTGCCTTCTTCTGGCCCAGACCTTTGGTCTCTCAAGGTCAGTATTGTCTACTGACTGGCAGCAGCACTCCAGGTCTCAGGTGGTGGCTTTTCACATCACCTGCTACTCAATTGGACCTGAGACCTTCTGCATGCTCTGCCACTGAGCGACAGCCCCTTCTCTGGAGAAATTTAACAGATGATGGGAGCAGCATGAAAGGAGACAGAAGGGAGTGAATATGAGAAAGAGATGGGAAAGGGACGAAAGCAAATGAACTTGTGCAAAAGGGGCCTTACTCTGAATTGTCTTGCAGAATGATGCATGTGGCTCTGAGCTGGTGTCCTAATGGGACCTTCTATGCATGCCTCTGAATGCTGGCACCTGAAGGGCTTTTGCCTTCGTGCCCTATTGTGAGCCTCCTGCAAGAACTCTGGTCTATATGGAATCAGGAGACCATCTCTTCTTGATGCTTCATACAATTTTCAGGAAGACTCTGGACACGGTTCAAGAGTTATGATTGGCCACTGATAAGAGAACCTCTTTGGAGAGGGACAACGACTCATTGGCAGAGCAGCTGCTTTGCACACCAAAAATTCCATGTTTGATCCCCAGCCGTCTCCAAGGACCAGGTAGGAGGTGACGTGAAAAACCCGCCTGAGACCCTGGAGAGCTCCTGCCAGCCAGAGTGGACAACACTGACCTTAACAGGCCAAGGGCCGGCTTGGTAGAAGATGCATTTCTGCTCCTTCCCTTATTCATCTTGTGCTTGCTTTACTGCCAGTGTGTGCTGGGCATTCTGGACTATTTTTAGGAGATACTCTTCACGCTGTGGCTTAATCCCCTTTATTGATTTCTTCCTGTATGTCTGGACTTGCATTTCAAAGGTAGCGAGGAAAAGCAGGGATCACAGGAATTTCTCGATTAAGTTGTTAGTGCTGCTTCAGAATTACCTATAAGAGCGTAAACTCTGTTGTTTTCCCAGGGATGGCTACCTTTTAGAACCTTTCCCTTGTGAAGTGTTATCCCGGTGGAGAGATTTTGGTGAGCTCTGAAGGGTTGTGTACATCACAATCAAAGGTATTTAAGTATTTTGCTTTTATTTTAAGCAAATTTCTAATGTCTCCTATCAAAGTGTCCAGGTACCAGTTCACCCCATTGCTACCTGTCCAAATAGTAAATGCTAATTGAATATGTTGGAGCTGCAGCTATTTTATAATGTGGGGCCAGGTTTATTAAACATTCTTTACTTTTAAAAATTTAAATCCCTACAAGTTTTTTTAAAAAGAGAGTATGAATGTAAAACTTTATATTTATTTAAATATTTATATCTTGCCTTTTCCTCCGTACAAGAAGGCTCAAAGCTGCTCACAGCCATCACACACTAGAAAGAGGCACAGCATAGAAAAATCACTTAAAGCAGAAAATAAACCACCACCCAACAGCCTGTGCTCTGAACCCCAACAGAATGTGCAGCGGATACATCAGTCTCCTTCAAAGCCCCCCTTTGAATTATTTTGCTTTGGGGTGTTTCCTAAAAAGTACCATGGTAGGGGCCCTTCCGACATCTTCCTTGAGCTTGTTCCATAGGAAGTTGGGGTGCCACCACTGAGAAAGACCCTGATCAGGTACTGGCTGATCTAACAATCTCTTCAGAATTACATTTCCCAGAACACGTGGCACCCAACAAGCCTGATTGACAGGTCAGTAAGATCTCACTGTAATATAAATATCTTAAAAGCTTGGAGCCACACTTTTGTTATGGGTTCGAGACTTGTCCGGGAAACTGTTCTTCCAAAGTTAAAGCTTAGTTATGAAGTAAAAACAAGAGAAAGTGTTTCCAGTTGAAAGGAACTTTCTTGCCTTACTGTAAGACCGAGCTGACCTACGGTGTAATCTCTAAAGAGAAAGAGAAAGAATCTGCCTACCGAGGCAAATTTGCCTCTTGTGTAGGTGTCTTGAGAGAATAAATGCTCACATATGGGACTTTTGAGGAGGGGTCCCTAAAAATCCCTTAACACTTTCACACCTTGGCAATATCTCCTGTAGACTGGCTCAGGGGCTGTGTGGTGGGAGAGGAGCTTGTATGTGCTAGTTTGGTATGGAAAATAGATGAAATTTACTGATGGGTGGAAAATTGAAATGAAAGTGTTTCTCATAAAAGGATCAAAGGAGTAGTTTGAACATTAGTAGCTGTTTAGCATCATGTCTGAGGGTTGGTTCTTCCCTTCCTATTCTAGAAACTTTATGAAGTCTGGGCATAGCCAAAGGTGTAAGCTCTTAGCGTAAGCCAAAAGGCTCTTGGCTAGGATTGCCAACTCTCATCTGGGAAATTCCTGGAGATTTGGGGGTGGGGCCTGTGGAGAGGGGTATTGGAGGAGGAATTTCACCTAGAATCTATGGTATGCCGTACAGTCTGTCCTCTGAAGCTACAATTTTGTCCAGGGGAACTGATCTCTATAGACTGGAGATCACTTGTAATTCCAGGAGAACTCCAGGCCTCACTGGGAGGTTGGCAACTCTGCTCTGCTCTTGGCACTTTTGCCTCTTCTTTCTTCTGATGAGACTAGGCCTCCTAATTTCCCAGTTGGGGTGAGAGATCCCTGCCTTGACTTCCTGGAAAAATTAAATAACAGCAGTATTGTGGGTATGATGATGTCACTTCCAGGGAAAACCCAGAAGTGATGATTGGTAGCTCTAGGAACTACTGGTTTTCCCAGGAAGTGATGAAGTCACACCTGAAAGGCTCCCCCTCTGTCCCCACCCCCAATCCTCCTACCAGTTGCCAGGCTTCGATTAGCATTCCTAGACAGGAGAGCCAAGGAGGCCAGGATCTGCCCAAGAGGTTCTTGTAATTTGTTTGTCTAGTGTCCGTTGGTTTATTCATGTAATGTGCTTTTCTTTTGTCAGGTTGTAAACTCTCAAATGAGGAAACAAAGAAATTTAAGAAAGAAAACTGTTTGGATTCTTCTCCAAATATAAGGCAACTCCAGTTCTGCCTTTGGTGAGAGGCTCTACTGTGTCTGCTTAGCACCCATAAATGTGCTCCCCTGCATTGTGGGGTAGTAGGTATCACATGCTGCCTTTGCCCTGAAATCACAGGGGTTTCACTCAAGGGGTTTTTGTTGTTGTTGTTGGAGTGGGCAGAGATGGTTGTTTTGTCTGAGGTATTAAGGTTTGACATTTCCCTGGCCACCTGGCGTTTTCTGCTGTGGCAGGCAAAATCCAAGCCTCAAATCTATAGTTTTTTTCTGCTAAAGAGGTCTTTCCTGATGATAAGCGAGTGAAACGCAGCATTCCAAATTAATTTTGCCTCTGTCAAGAGATTCTCCCTTACAATTAAATCCTAAGCAGACTTACTCCAGTCTAAGCCAATTGAAATCAGTGGGCTTAGACTGGGGTAACTCTGCTTAGGATCTCTGCTTAGGATACAGTCTCTGTATCATGCATCTGACGAAGAGAACTTGATTCTCGAAAGCTTATGCTACAATAAAATTGGTTAGTCTTAAAGGTGCTACTGGACTCTTTTTGATTCTGCTTAGGATTGCACTGTTATTATGAGGGCCCTGCTCTGCCAAGGTCTGCCAGCTCTTGGGCAGAGACTTGGAAGTTATGCCCTAACTGAACACGGGCACCAGCAAGAGGCTTCAGGCCAGAAGGAGTTTGCCAAAGGAGACATGACTGGGCCAGGTAACAGCAAGAGGTTACAGCTGCTCCTGGGTTGGCTCTAAATGGATCTGGTCATGGGAGGTTCATCTAGAGAAGCAAGCCTTGAATGTAAAGATATCACTGCAGGTATTTATTTATTATTTTTTATTTATTTATAGTCTGCCTTCCTCTCTGAGACTCAAGGCGGATTACATACTGTGAGATTAGTACAATCAGTATCAAGGACATTTCCATACAGTGCCAAGGACATTTCCATAGACAATGCCATAGTCCAAATAAATACAGTTTACAAAGCCATAGCATTAGCAAGCATCCAATACAGAGTTGAAGTAATGCTGAAACAGAACATAATCAATTCTAGGATGACATTAAACAACATGACGCACAGGTGGTATATAGGAGTACAAATTTAAAGCAACAGATAATATGTAAGGCAATATAGTGGCGAAGTCTACGGTTCCTAGCTCATTAGTGGAGCATCTGAGACCCCCTCCCTACAATACCGCCCTCCTAGCTGAGTCAAAAGCCTTTTTGAATAATTCCATTTTGCATCATTTGCAGAAAGCCAGGAGAGTAGGGGCTCTCCTGACCTCCTCAGGCAGGCCGTTCCACAGGGTAGGGGCCACCACAGAGAAACAGTGGTGGTTTCTGTTTATGTATGGCTTGTGGGCTATAATAAATATAGACTGACTGATTACCCTTCAGCAACATGAGACACAAGATTTTACAGAAGCAAGAATGAAGCCGTGAGAAACCTGAGACCCCAGTGTTCTGGAATGCCAAAGATTGTTACCGAAAGATGCTTGTAGCTCGGCAATGTGGGAGCCTGCCAGTTCTAGAAATCACAAAGTCATCAAGCTTCATAGAAAGTGTCTGCCATTAAATCCCAGAAAGTATTAACCTATCACTTAGCACTGTCCAGGCTATATAATTTGTCCATTCTTCTGCAGAGAGAAGAATCTTTATGGCTACTTGACCCCTGGGTAACACGTAAGAGTAGAGCCCTCTGGGTCAAGAGCACAGCCCTGTGCATGCCCAGGGGTGGAAGTATGGGGTGGAGGGCACAGCATTTTAGTGAGTCCAGGATAACACTAAACCAGTTTATTCACTGATGTTGGACAGCTTGAAAAAGAGGAGAGAGGACGGTTGCCCTTTGGTTTTCTGGCAATTTGCCTGAAAACAAAACAAAAAAAGCAAACCAGCCAGGCTGCTATTTTTTCCCCTTGCCAGCCCAACTCCCACATTGCACGTGTCTGTGAATTCTATGCCTTGTATAAAATAAACCATTTGCATAATGAACTTTTATTTTGCATAATTTGTTCTACTTTTTCGCACTTAAAAAAAACCCAGTCTGCTCATTCCGAGGAGACACTCAGTCATCAGTCACTGCCTCCCCCAACTCAAGTTCTCTGTTCAAGGCAAAAAGAATATTGAAGTGTATCTTTAAGAGAAGAAAAATTGCAGAGGGAAGATTTCCCAGGGTGGTGGTGGGGGGCTACCTGTTTAATCACAGGTTAATTGCCATGAGCCAAGTGTCTGGGACAGACTCTTCCAGGCTGGCTACACAAGAGAACGGATAAATAAATAATGTATTGTCTTTCAAAGTCACTGTGTGCAAGTTACACGGAGATGGTAATTACGTTTTTTAGAGATGCAATTACTGGGCAATGTGGTGGAACGTGTAATTTCAGAGTATTGACACAGCCCTTCCCCAAGAACCGGCTTCCTGCATAGGGAAGAGGGTCAGATGCTAACATCTTACTGAAAAGAGGTCAAAAATCAAGAGCTCCTGCCGATTTTGAACAAGCTGCAGGTAGGCAGCTCTTCCATACTGTATTGTCATCATCACACATAAAGTGAAATGACTTGTCCCCTGGTAAATTTCATAATTAAACTTACAGAAATGACTGCCAGAGGATACAATGACAGCCAGTTAATTAGGGGGCTTTAAGAGGGAATTAGACACATTCACCGAGGATAGGACTGTTAGTCATAATAGCTAAACAGAACCTCCATGTTCAGAGACAGTCTATCTTTGATTACCAGATTCTGGTTGACAAAACAGAGGGAGTCTTCTGTAAGCTTCTTAGAAGCCACTGTTTGAAATAGGGATGCTGACTGAGATGGACTTCGGGCATGATCCAGCAAAGCTCTTCTTATGTTTAATGTGGAGCATCTCTATTTATTTATTTACAAGCTTATTAGTTGCTTTTCTAATAAAAAGTACAATGCAGAAATGAAAAATTGCACAAAATCCCTAACCCTAGACAAAATTATGTAATCATCAAGTGTTCAGACTCCAGACGGCTTATGGGATAGCCCGCGAGTAAAGATTTGCTAGCACATCTTCTCTCCTTAGGTTCAAATTAACAAGTAATTTAAACAAGTAGTGTAGGTTACCTGATAAACCAAGAGCGGACTAGCAGCTGCAGGGGCCCAATTCAGATTGGGAGACAGGGGAAAGGAGTCTCAGTCTCCTCTCCCCTCTACCACTGCCTTACCCAAAATTGCGCTGGGGGGCACTATTTGCCCCATTTTAGAGCTGCATATATAGCTCCCAAACGGGTCAAATAATGCCCCTCCCAGCTGTTTAGTGTTGTGAAAACAATGTGGGGTGAGGGTTGAGGTCTCTTCCCCCCATGACATGGTCTCGTCTGAATTGGGGCCCTGTGATGCGTTATAAATTAATTCCCTGCAGCTACTGGCTGGCTGTGGGGAAAGTGAGTGAAGTCCAGGAATCCACACCCGACTCATTAAAAAAAGCAATGTCTAGTTTGCTTCTTACTTGTGTGGGAGTTATATTGAATGTGTGTGTTTGTTATGTGCTGTCAAGTCACCTCCGACCTATGGTGACCCTAAGAATGAAAGACCTCCCAAATGTCCTATCATTAACAGACTTGCTCAGATCCTGCAAACTGGAGGACGTGGCTTCTTTTATTGAGTCCAGCCATCTCCTTTTAGGTCTTCCTCTTTTCCTACTGCCTTCCACTTTTGCTAGCATTATTGACTTTTCCAGAGAATCTTGTGTTTTCATGATGTAACCAAAGTACGACGGTCTTAGTCCTGTCATTTTAACTTCTAGGGAGAATTCAGGCTTGGTATGATCTAGCACCCACTTATTTGTCTTTTTGGCTGTCTGTAGTATCCGCAGAACTCTCCTCCAGCACCACATTTCAAATGAATCAATTTTCTTCCTGTCAGCTTTCTTCACTCTCCAACTTTCATATCCATACATGGCAATGAGGAATACCATAGTCTGGATTATCGTGATCTTGGTTCCCAGAGAGGTGTCTTTATCTTTAAGGATCTTATCTAGCTCCCTCACAGCTGCTCTTCCAAGTCTCAATCTTCTTCTGATTTCTTTCTGCCCTTTACCTTGTCACAGCTTCAGGATGAAGAGGGCACAGGAAGTAGATTGAACTCCCAGAATCCTTTGCTCCAAGCCTACTGAGCTCTTCTTTCAATTTCCAGTGGTCCCCAGCCTTAGACATGATCTCTCTTGTGAATGTTGCATCAAACACATATGACAATGAAGCTTACTGTGTCTAACTATGATGTTCATCGAGTGAGCCAGTCACTGGGTCTATTTCTTTTGGCATAGAATAACTTGAACGCTTTTCAAACGGGTTTGCATAGTTTTTTCCCCTGGAAACTGTGCACACACAAATACACTACAATCCAAATAGATTGGCTGCCTCTAACATCTCTAAGGACTACTTAGATTAACACCTAACCGAATGATTTTTTTTTTAAAAAACCCCACAATGTTTATTTGTAACTGTTTTATAAGATTTGTGACTGATTTCATGGTCTATTTAAACAGTTGCCTATCAAGCAGAGCAGTGGCACAACAAGGATGGAGGGAGTGGAAGCCAACTGGGTTGTGTGACAATGCACATATGTGGCAAGCCGATTACACTGTACTGAGCTGTTAAGAAGGGTAATCCAACCTGAGAAACCACCATGAACAGTTCAATGCAGATGACTAGTCTGCTGAAAAATGGGCTCCCTGTTTGCAACTGGTGGACAGGACATGAGCCAAACTGGCAGGACTTCAAGCAGCCCTACTGTTTCTGCCTGGGTGCTGTTTTCACTCAGGTGCTACTCTTCATGTGGTCACGGGAACCAGTTGGCCTCAGATATTACAATCCGAGTCCTAGGCTCAAAGTCTGCTATAGATTCAAGATGACTGGAGTGCAGTGCAGAAGAACATAGTCCAAGAAATGGCCCATTTCTCCAAGTCTCCAAGTCCCCAAGCAAGCTGCTGAGTCAGTTCCCAAATGAGCTTGATTCCGAGGCAACCCATGCATTTCCTCAGCCAGAGGACCCTTCAGGGAATTCTGCGGATGCTTGGCTTGTCGGAGCCTGGGAGCAGCACTGCTGGCAAGCTTCAGACTTGAAAGCTGCTGAAGCTAGAAGCTGGTCAAGCTGGCAGTGAGGATGCCATCCACTCCAGTTGCAGAGCCACCCTCTACTTCTCCCCAGATTGCTTGAAGCGTTGTCATCTGTTCCCCTTGAGGCCTTTGGGCCACATGCAATGGACTGCCATCATGACACCTCCCTCCAGTGTCATGCCACGCCCAGCTTTGATGTGTAAACATCTGGTGGGGCTGCTTGGGATGCAGAAGTGCTCGGCAGCTATCTGCAGACACGGGGCTCCTGACTACATGCAAAGAGGAACGTGCCAATAAAGTTACTGGGATGGGTGCAAAAGGAGGGGCAATGTAATGGTTGCCTACTCAAATCTAGGCTTTAAAGTCCAACCCTGAGTCACTCCAGTGAAATTGCCTGTGACCCCACCCTGTTTCTAGATATTTTTTTTTGCAACTGAAATGGCGAGAAAGCACACACACAAACATGTACTCCGGTTTGTCATGGTAAAATTGCCCTGCCAAAGTGAGAGTTTTGTCAAGAGGAAGGGGCGCTGGTGAGGGCATGATCCACTCCATGGCTTGGCATTTCAGTTGCATGACCGATGTGTTGGAAAGCAGAGCTGTTGACCCAATCAGGCTTGATCACCCTGGGCCATTCATCTTATTGACTGGCAAAGTACTTGCCTGCTCTAGCAAGGGAGGACGCGGCATATTACGAGCCAAAATGCACTCAGAGCCTGAAGCTGGAAGAAACACAGTGCATGAATCAGTCCTCCTTTTCTCAGGGGGAAAGAACCAAGCGAGCCAATTAATGCAACATGTTTGTACTTCCACAAATGTTTTGTTACTAATAATATTTCCGTGGGACTCATCCATCATGCAAACGTCCACGGAATCCCAAACGTCATTTGTGAATGATTCAGATTTACTCATATGTGATCAGGGCCTGGAATTAATGAAGGCAGATGGGAGGTTCACGTAAACAGGATTATTTTGAGTGTGTGCAGGAAACTGCTTGGTGACCTTGGTAGGTGAGGAAGGGGATTTTGCAATGCATAGAGATGCCATGGAGCTCCCAGCAGATGGACACACTGTTTTTGACAGGGGTGATCAGTTGTGAGCCTAGCCTCGGATCTCCTTGCCTAACTACAGTCTGACTCACGTATCTGCCAAATAGCTTTCTAGATGTGCAGCAACTGTGGTGGTGCCTTGCTGATGCTTTTGTTGGATCAGGTTGTGGAAGGGAACTCTGACATCTGCAAGGCTGTGAGAAAACTCGCAGGCACAAAATAATGTTGATGACAGTTATAGAAGAATTACTAACAGACTTTTAAAAAAAACAGTCACTGTGTGATCAACTGGTTTGCTCACCATTTAAACAATTCTCTGCCAAACAGCATGCAATGGTGACAGATGGAACAAGGGTAAACTAGGACAGCTATCAGGCTGTGTGAGAATGCTCATGTGTGAAATTCTGCCAATTGCACAGCATGATACTGTTTGAATATGAAGAAAATAACTCAGTGAATGGGCTCAAGCTGGTCACAAACAGCCAAACTGATGGACAAAAAACCCTATTCCCCTGCTCAAAACTGGCAATCAGAATGTGAACCGAACCATCAGCAGTTCAAGCATCCCTAGCTGTGAATACTTTGTCGTGAGTGCAAATAGGAGCCAGAATACACCAGCTCACTGTATACTAGCTATGTGTTTGGAGAGGAGAGCAGGATTGCACCTTCTAGCTCACCCCCACTTATGCATAGACAACCTAATGTTGTCACTGATGTCTACAATCCTCAGACACATACACATGAAGCTGCCTCATAATGAATCAGACCATCGGTCACTCTAGATCAGTATTGTCTACTCAGACTAGCAAGAGCCCTCCAGGATTTCCAGGAGAGATCTTTCATATCACCAGCTACCTGATTATTTCAGTTGGAGCCACCAGGAATTGAACATGGGTCCTTCTGACCCATGGCCCCTCCCCATACCCAGTGTCCACACAACTGGGAATGCCACTTTTCAAGGGGGTCCTGATTTCAGGCAGTTTGTCAGGTTCTGTGTCAATAGTTCAAGCTGAATACACAGGTGGATACAGGGGTGTCTTCTTGTGTGTACAGCATTTGTGACCTTGGGAAGCAGGTAGGGGCAGTTCCCTCTGGATTTCAAAGTGAAATTTAATTTCAATTCCAGTTGAAATTTAAAGTGAATTGGGAACACTGAGCAAGCATTTGAAGTTGTGACAAGGCTTGAGGATTTTTGCATAGCCCTTTTTAAAAAGACAAAGTGTCTCTTTGCAAATCCAAGCACGAGACTGGACCTGGGAAGGGAGAGGTGGATTTGCTAAACATGGGGTGCAATAAAACATGGGGCAGATTCCACAGATAATGCTCTGCCTCACCCAATCCAGACTACGGCACAGTACAGAACAGACAAAACAGATGATCAGAGAAATTGAAATGAGAAGTTATAACACGTGCAGAATCTCTCTCTCTCTCTCTCTCTCTCTCTCTCTCTCTCTCTCTCTCTCTCTCAACACACACACACATCACGCACACACACACACATATGCACACACCAGTAAAATTAAAGAAACAGACAATCCCCCCCCCAAAACACACACACACACTGATACGCATACTCAAGAAAGAGACTCAGAACTGCCTACCTTTCTTGCACAAATGTAATCACACATGACACCTCAAAGACAAATAGCATATAACAGAAATGTTCCGGTCCTCAGCAGCAAGGCTTAGAAATGTGCTGCAGAGCAGGGCAACAGCAAATGTCTGGAAATATGATAACCAAAACCTTTTCGTTCCATCTTTTCTAAAATATGCTTTAATTGTTCCAGAGCAGTAGCTGCATTAGTCAATTGCAGCAACATAAATCAGAGGTCCAGTGACACCTTTTGTTAGTTTTGTTAGTTTTTTTAACAAAAGGGACTACCAAAAAGCTTATGTTGGAATAAACTTTGTTAGTCTGTAAGGTGCCAATGGACTTCTGCTTTATAAGGAAAATTATTCATTCTGATCACTTTGTGAGTGGTGCAAGCATCAGACCCCGATCTGGGAGACCCTGGTTTGAATCCCCACTCTGTCATGGAAGTTTGCTGGGTGACCTTGGGCAAATTTCTCTCAGCCTAACCTAAGCTTGTTCTTGTAAGGATAAATTTGACAGGGAGGAGAACAATATTGTAAATTGTTTTGCATCCCCATTGGAGAGAAAAGCAGAGTATAAATACATAGAATGATAAATAAAATTCTACTAATTCTGTTGAATCCGGTGGCAACTTTCAAAAGGATCCTATAGTACCCTCAATTGCTATCTCAGTATTCAGTAGCAGCATCCGGATGCCTGTAAGTGATGCTTTGAAGCCTCTAGTTTGGTGTAAATCCAGAGCTGCTGCAGACAGATCTTTGGTTCATTGCAACCAGCTTTTCTCAAGTTCTCAGCCAAAGCTAGTGGGCTCGTCTAAGCAGGTATGCAGGGCCAACTCAACCATTAAGCAAACCTAGGGAATCGCCAAGGGCCCCAGAGTCGGAGGGCACCAAAAAGCCTGTGTTAACTGAATCAGGCTATTGGCCTAACTAGTCTGTGTGTAAAGTGCTGTCAAGTTGCAACTGACTTACGATGACCCCCTCATGGGTTTTAAGGCAAGAGACATTTTCATTGCAATCCTAAAAAGAATTACACCAGTCTAAGCCCATTGAAATCAATTGGTTTAGACTGGCATAACTCTGCTTAGGATTGTGCTGTTAGAGTTGGTTTGCTGTTGCCTCCTTTGCATAGCAACTCTTGGTGGTCTCCCATCCAAGCACTAACAAGGGCTGGCCCTGTTTAGCTTCTGAGATCTGATGGGCCTGGGCCATACTATCAAGCCTAGGGTTGCCAAAACCTGGGGGAAAATATCTTCTGACTCTTTTAACAGGAGTTTAATGGGATGATGTCTCACTTGTCTCTCTATTGAATGGAGTGGGGGAGCAAAGCAATAGCTTGTTGGGGGTAGCAAAAACCCTTGGGCCAGCCCTGTATGTTTACTGCACTGTGGAATCTAGTTCTGGATCTTGTGGTATGCTAGCCATTGATTCTCTACACAATAATGCAGTAGATACATACCTTCATTTTTTCCCCCTCTCCCAAGAGGCGCTTTTGCTCTTAGCGTGTCCATTTATACTACTTGTTAGCCTCATTGGCCAATCGGATTTGTCACTTCTTTGTTTCTCTGCAACTCCCTTCAGTTCAGTCACTGCTCCTGGTCTCATTTATTCTGCAAGGATGCTTCTCTAATATAAACACAAAAATGTGTTTTTGTCAAGATGCTAACTACAGCACGATTGATCCAAATTTAGTTTGGAAGTCATTCATTCAGAAATCTGTGCTGTCCTTACATTGGAAACAATCCCAACAGCCCCACAGCACAGGAGCTATGCCAAATTATACAGGAATTAAGTATAGAATTACTTGCTGTTCCGTTTATCCCAAAGGGTTAAGGCAGGCTGTAGATTAAATGGGGTTCATGCATCAAAAAGGACTCCTAGCTGAATTACTGAAAATACACAACTTATGAATGTTTGGGGGATAACTCATTCATTGTAATATACTGTATTTGTTTTAATATACTATAGCTTTGCCATTTTTATTCTAAGCTGACTCAGAAGGACTGGAATCATGCTACTTAGCATTTACTTAACAGTCGCTGGACACAAAGTCCTTCTCTTTCCCCTACCTGCGTTGATGCTGTTGGGCTTCAGGAAGGGCTGACCTGTGCTTAGGGCAAGGGCTGAAGTGGACAGGAAGGAGCCACAAGGCCAGGATAACTATTTAACTCTTTAGCTGCTGCTATGTGCAGCCTGAGCCACCCTGCTGTGACTCCATTGACTGCTGTTGAGTCCTCGAACTGCTCCTCCCCTCTTCCACCACTGCAGGTGCCAGACTGCAGAACAACACCTGTCAATGCCAGACTGCCAGATGCCCAATACTTCCTTGCTGAAATGAGCATTATCTCAGCAAATACATGTTCCCGGTCTTGCAGGTCACTGGCAACAAGTTAGGGTCAGGTTGGCCGTTCCAGGACAGAATTAATGCCTTGGCCCCAGCTCATCTACTTTCCCTAGAAAAAGCCACCCATCCTATCAGCTATTTTTTTTTTACAGCCAGCTTACTTCCCTCTTGAAAACCCTCTTGGTGCAGGGAGGGGGGAGGGGATCAGTTCAAATGGGGATGTGCTAAGGAGTTCTGAAAAAAACAGCCAGGCCACTCTGACAAAAGTAGCAGAATATTTGGGGGTCTCCATTAGGGCTGCCTACTCTGGGTTGAGGGATTCCTGGAGATCTGGAGGTGGGGCTTGGAGAGGGCAGGGTTTGGGGAAGTGAGGGACCTCAGAGAAGTATAATAGCCTAGAGACCACCCTTCAAAGCAGCTATTTCCTCCAGGAGACCCGATCACTGTCCTCTGGAGATCAGTTATAATTTTGGGAATTCTCCAGGCTCCATGTGGAAGATGGCAACTCTAATTTTCAGGCACACCCTGATGCAGTCTTACTGCCTGAGTGATCCTACGGGAACAAAAAAAAATCACTCACCGTTTACCTTCCAGTTTTTTTGTGTGGAAGGGGAACGAAATAGAGCTGAAGAATGCATGAGAGATGTATAAGGAGGGTTGCCAACTTTGTGAAGATCTGGAAACCTTTCATGGACTTTCTGTATGTAAAAGAGAAGTCAGAGCTAATGATTTGCGGATTTGAAAATTAGACTTGTAAGGCAGGCAATAAATAATAGGCTGAAATATGGAAAAAATGTAGATATCTTCACAGTAAAGTTGAAGTTATATATTTAGAAAAGGTACGGGTATTACGGAAGAGTTATTGATTAAGTAATGAGTTTAAAGACATTCTGTAAAATGTACAAAATGGTATATCTCCCTCTATGTTCTCTTTTCATTCGTTTTTCTTTTCTTTTTTTTTTGGTGTGTTTATGTTCCTGTTCCTTCATGTGAATCTTTGCTTGTTATCTCTTGTAATAAAATAATAATAATAATAATTTTTAAAAATACATGATAGAGAGATGTATAAGGAGCGGGGGGCACTGACAAGCACCAAGCAAATCCTGCAGCAGGGATGGAGCACTTGTGGAGAAACAAGCCCGTTTTATTTGCATCCTATCCCAGAAACTGTGCAAGAAACACCAGTGACAAGGAAAACCCTTTCAATAGGAGTGAGTCACACCAACAGTAGGAGAATGACTAACAAATGATGTGGTTTTGCTTTACAGTCTCCTTACAAAAGGGCTTGCACGTCGGCTGGGTGTATGTGTGTTTTTACATGAGCAATTCTATATATTGTAAAAGCAGACCCTGAAAAGGGAGAGTCAATCACACCATGTTCATGATATTTCCTTCACTGTCATGTCGAATGCAATGCACACTTGGCTGAAAACATGCTGCTGGGAGACAATTGTCCCAAGAAAAGCTAATTCCAGATTTTGGGTGTCATGGGCACCCAGTGCCCAGATGCCCCCTTCCCACCTGCTTTTCAGTGTGGATCCCTTCTCCACCTGCTCATGAGCCCTCTCTCTTCCTGTGCTGAGACCTGCCCATTCTGCCCGCCTATCTTTTCCTCTCTAGTGTGGGGTAGTACATGCAGCTGGGAGTGCTGCCTATGTGAACTGCCTATCGTCCTTTCTCTGGTGGAGATGGTCGAAATCAAGGTCATGCGCAATGAAAGAAAACACTGTGCTTGAGCTCCATGCGTTTTCTTCACCTTACCTATCTCACAGGACTATTGGGAGGGTGGAAGGGGGAAGTGTATGCTGTACTGAGCTCCCTGGTTGAAGGACAGGATTAAAATATATTCTCTACGAAGAGAGATAGACAAAACTGAGACCTCTCCACCAAGAAGACCCTGCCTTAGTAGAATCCAAAAAGCCACAAATACATTCCATGTAGGATCTTTATTAGGACCCACCCAATGACATTTGCAAGCATTCTGAAGTTCCCCATAATTCTTCATCAGGATAGATTTACAAAATTTAAAAAAGGAAAGAAGTAGATTTTAAACAAATTCCCATGTTGTGGTGTTAGATATTGTGTTCTTGGGTTTTTGGATGTGACTTTTGGACCAACATGGCTATGGACAACCTACCTGTAAGGGTATGAGGTTCAGAGAGTCTGGCACAGATCATAAATGTTGGGCAGACTTGTGAGGAGCTGGCAGATGTAGAGTCTATATTCAAAACAGCCATTTTCTCCAAGAAAATGAGTCATTGTCACCTGGAGATCAGTTTAATTCCCAGACCTCCAGGCCCCACCTGGAGGCTGGCAACCCTACTCTTAAATTCTCCCAGCAGTCATGTTGGTGCCAAGTCTCTCTGCTTTTGAGCTGTGGCCCAGACGTTTCCTGGGAAATATATGGGCTATTTCTGTTTACTGTCCCTGCCGTTCCAAACACATTACCTCTTGGTCATCTGTTTTTGGTGAACAGTGTTTTCTTTTTCCTGCCAATGGCCATTAGGCTTCCATTTAGATTTAATTTATTAGATTTGCATGGCATCAACGAACACTGAATGCAAAAGGGGAAGAAAGGGCCTAACCGACCTCTGCTGCATAACAATCTCCTTCCTGCAAAAAAGAAAGGCATTACTTTGAAATGTAGGAATGCTCGGATGTGTTTGTTAGTGAGCAAATGTTTCTTCTTTCTCATAATTCCCATGATAAGGGGGGGGGGGGTCAGCATTATTCCCCTGGTGGGGGCAGGGGATCATCTACCCTCTGCTCCCATTGCCTGCCACTGATCAGAGCATTGGTGGGGGGGGGGAACATTTTAAAAACCTGCACCATCATGTGTGGCGTCACATCACTTCTAGTAAAAAACTGGAAATGACATAAAGTTGCTCTAGGAATTGCTGGAAACTCAATGATTTCACCATAGAGCTTCTGGTGATTCCTAGAGCTACCTATGTCACTTCCTTTTTTTCAAACAGAAGTGTTGGGATGCTGCAGCCAACATCACGCCTCACTCCCCCATATCCCTCCCACAGCCCTCCCACAGGTTGCTAGGCACTGCCTAGCACAGCTAAGTAGCTGTGTTTAAAGGGTTATGTTGCAAAAGGCTTTAAGCTGCAAAATACCTTCCTACCCACAAACACAGGAGCATAAGCAATGTTCTTTGAGTATTGCAAATAACACTCTGTTCATCTGTGCTCATCATAAAACTGACTGAATGTCCTGCAATTTCAGATGAATTGGGATCTTTAATTTTTTTTCTTTTAATAGCTTTATTAAAAAGAAGAAATAAGCATTTATGAGGGTGAGATCACTGAAAGCCTTGCTGTATAACGTACAAACATTCAAAACTCAGTTCTTCTTAAATTCATCCAATTGGCATAAATAAAATCAGGAACTAAGTTGGCAATATGTTTTGAGTTATATGAAGAATGTGCACAAAATTCATTTCCAGTTCATTTTTGTTTTAAAATAGTTATTTTTCTTTATTTCTATCTCTTATAAATGTTCATCTTGCTATATGTGATTTTTGTTGACATGGGTTTCAGTGGAAAATACATTTCCAGCTGCGGCTTTTTTTCTCTGTCCAATTGGGATGAAATGATCAGAGGCAGCACCAAAAGACCCTCCATTCCAGACTTCCAGCAGATAACAGAAAGCATTCCCTTTCTTGAAGGGCAGGTGCAAGGAGACAAGAATTGATGTCTTTCCCCTCCTTTCTGGGATACATAAATGGTGGATAGGCCTGATTCTTAAATAAAAATGCACTGTGCAGGCATGGAAAGTGAAACTGTGCTCCTTCCATGTCTTAACCCTCTGTGCACTGTTGCCTGTTTTTCTCCTAGACCGTACAACTCTGTTGGTTGGTAAACTTCCCTGTCAGTTATATTATCTGCCAAATCACTCTATCCTCATTGTTCCATTGCCCTCTGACCTTCTTGAAATTTAAGACAGACTGATTGAATTCTATCTGATCTGAAGGTTCCCCAGTATTACAAACTGTTGTTATTTTTTCAATTAAGATTAGTTATAATTAGTTATAATCAGATTAGTTATTCAAAAAAACCCAAACCATCTGAATGTCTGCAGCCCAGTTTCTGTGAAGGAAGGAAAGTTATCAGCTTGGTAGGGGTTGCAAGCATTCATAAGGCCAGGCAAAGAACTGGGAATAGGTTCCGAGATGCAGGGAAGCTAAGCAACAGTGAACCCAGAGGTAAATATCTGACACTGAGGGAAGGGTGCTGAGTAGTTAATAAACTGAGAAAGAAGAGACTGAAGGAGATACTGAAAGAGGCTGGAAGAACAGAAGACAGAATTGAGAGTCTCTCTACACGAGACATCTTACAAGAGACGCTGACGTGCAGGGAGACACAACGTTAGCCGGGAAGCATAATTAAAAATTTCACCTGTCTACACCAGCCCGCAGAGATCGCTTCTCAGAAGTTTGTTAATTTCATCTTCACCTCCAGAAAGGGGAGGTGACAATGACAGAGCCTTCAGGGCTGATCATAAAGGCATCTCTGAGAAACTTCAGAGCACCTGGGGATTCAGAGATGTAGGCTGGGGCAAAAACAAAGTTTTGGGGCCTTTCTCCTGCACTCCCCTAAAATGTGGTCTTATGAATTGGGAGCCTAGATGCATGAGAAATGGGTTCCCAGCAGTGTGCCATGTTGCTGATGGCCTCGAAGTCCATTCAGGGAACCCAGATCCAACCCCTGAAAAATTATCTCTTCTAGTTTGGTGCAAAGGTCGATACACAGTGTGGCTGCAGTGGCAGGACGGTGTTAGGATTTGGATCCTAACGTCCTCCTTTTCACCTGTGAGGGGGGGGGGGATGATTCTTTTCCTCCCACCTCAGACCCCCATATTTTGCACCCCCTGGTGTTCATCTCCCTCCCACCCAGAAACAGGTGAGGGGAAGGCAGGAAGTGTCCTTCTGTGTTGTAGATACATAACTTGGGATCTAAGATGGGTTTGAATCCTGCAGGAGCCCGGAAGTTCACTGTCAGAGCAATCTTATACAGAGTTACTCCAATCTAAGCCTGGTGGTCAATTCTGCATAGGACTGCCCTGTAACTGACCTTCGGCCAGCCAGCCATTCTCTCTCAGTGAAACCTACCTCACAAGGTTGTTGTGAGAATAAATTGGTGGTAGTGGGGAATCATATATGCTGCTATGAGCTCCCTGGAGGATGGATAAGGGGTGGGGGAGTAACGATAAGAAAGAAATACGGTGGTCGCCAATAAGTTTCATTTTGAGGTGTTGGTGATTATCTTCAAAGGACCATTTCCCCTCTTATTTCCCTGTACATCAAATAAGATCCCCCAGTGATTGCCTATTTGGGTTCTTCCCCTTCATAAGGCTGCCTACTTGGCATCTGCTTAGATTTGCCAACCTCCAGGTGGTGACTGGAGACCTCCCAGAATTCTAACTGATCTCCAGATAACAGCAGGCCAAGCTACAAGTGACGAATGACACAGGTTGGACACTTGTCAGTTTCCCTCAAGTTTTGATGGGAAATGTAGGCATCCTGGTCTTGCAGCTTGGCTCTCCAACTGCTGTCCAATGGACTTTTCAACTGTCACTTGTCCAACATTCTGCCAAGCTGCCTACATTTCCCATCAAAACTTGAGGGAAGCTGACAAGTGTCTGACCTGCGTCATTCGTCACTTATAGTTTGGCCCAGAGATGACAAATCCACTGGAGAAAACGGCTCATCTGAAGGGTGGATGTTTAGACAGACAGACAGAGATTTGCCTGTATATGTATATGTATATGTATATGTATATGTATATGTATATGTATATGTATATGTATATGTATATGTATATGTATATGTATATGTATATGTATATGCAGGGCTTTTTTTCAGCAGGAATGTGGTGGAATGGAGTTCCAGAACCTCTTGAAAATGGTCAAATGGCTGGTGGCCCTGTCCCCCTGATCTCCAGACAGAGGGGAGTTTAGATTGACCTCCGTGCCGCTGAGCGGTGTGGAGGGCAATCTAAACTCCCCTCTGTCTGGAGATCAGGGGGCGGGGCCACCAGCCATGTGACCATTTTCTCCGCGGGCAAACCACTGAGTTCCACCACCTGTTTTCCCAGAAAAAGCCCTGTGTATATGTATATGTATATGCCTAGAGCCTAGTCCTTTGCAAGTGTAGCTCCCATTTTGTGGAATGAGCTCCCAGAAAAGGGGAGGGGCACCATTTTTAGAAAATTTCAGGAGGCTCTGTAATGCCATTTTATTTGCTAGGGCTTTTAACAAGGTTTGGGTGGCAGGCGTTTCCTTGGAGAGGGAGAGTTAACAGGGTTCTCCTGTATTGTATAAAGTTTTAATTTGGCATTCCCTTGGACTGCAAGGGAAAGGTGGCATATAAATGTTTTCATAAATAAAACACCTCCTCGGCCTGTCTCACCACATAGATAATTTGGTGTTCTGGATTTGATTAGAAAGGGATGCATCTGTTTACTGGAGGTAAAGCTGGACAGGGACATTCAGGGCCATCTGACGCAGAGTTAGATTGACTCATTATTGTCAATGGGCTTATAAGAGTATAACTCTGTTTAGGATTGCACTATGTATGCATCTGAACAATTATGAGTTTCAGACACCTACAGGTTGCACAATGGTGTTTGAGTGTGTGAGAAAGAGGGAGCTCTATTGTAATTCATTTTCCAGCAAATCTAATTCCAGGGAGTTGGGTGGAAGAAAAAAAATAACATTATCCAAGCGAATTTTGCTGCCTGCTGGAGTCTACATTGAATCTCTGTACCAGCCTCCCACGTTCCAGATGGAACCTTTGAAAGCGACGTAGCAAGGTGGAGCGTAAATGCATCGAGACCCAGAGACAGAGAGAGCTAGACAGGAAATGTGTGTGCTAAGAAATTGAATTTTTATCTGTTTCTATGTAGATTGCGTTTATTCATGTGCTGGCTATTCATCTCCTCCTGCATCACCCGATTTCTCTTTACAAAATTACTTTCCTCCTTTGCCCTAATTTTGTTTGTACAGATAGCAGCTGCTTTCTTCCCTTTCAGTATTTAGAAAGAAAAAAAACACCCGTCTTAAATGATGCGCTAAGTATCCCCGTCAGAAGTTCTAGCAGTTCCCCGACATGCATTAACTTAACTTCTGGCTCCTGCCTGGCTGATTTTCCATCAAAAAGAATGAAATGTTTTATGCTTGCCCTTGTGGAAAAGGTTCCTTCTTCTTTGGCCACAGATAGCAAACTTGGGGTTGCGTGTGCATGCTTTATGGTGGCAGCAAAAGATTAGCATCCTCAAGAATTTCTGTCTCTTTTTCCTCCAGGCCCTCATTCCTGGTTCTAAAAGGCAACCAGGAGGGTACTCCAGCATGAAGCATAGAGTAGCCCTGCTGCACCGAAGAGTCCTTAGCTGCTACAAGAAGAGAAGAATACCTACATATCTACACATCTTCTGAATCTCCAGCTTTCAACGCCTGGGCCATCAGACACTACCTACACACACCCTTTCATTGAGCCACACTAGCTCGCTAGCCCTGTCCTGGCCTGGATAGCCCAGGTGAGCCTGATCTCATCAGATCTCAGAAGCTAAGCAGGGTTGGCCTTGGTTAGTAATTGGATGGCAGACCTCCTACAAAGACCGGGGTTGCAGACGCAGGCAATGGCAAACCACTTCAGTTAGTCTCTTGCCATGTAAACCCCACCAGGGGTTGCCATAAGTCAGCTATGACTTGAGGACACTCTCCGCTAGCCCCAGCTTTTGAAAGATGGGAGGCTTCAAGGCAAGCCCCATGCTGCCCCATGGAGGGTGCTATGTGGTTCCCTCTACTCCGAGGAGTGACACACTCTCAGCCTAACCTACCTCACTAGGGCGGTGGTGAAGATTAAATGGAGAAAGGGTGAATTCTGCAAGCCACTTTGGTTCCCTCCTGGTCCTGTGCATGGTCAGATGGTCTCCTCAGGAGTAGGTTACCTAGCCTGCTGGTCTGAAAGGGAGCTTGGCGCTACTGGTCAGAAGGGGTCCTGACACCACTGGGGAGAAAAATGGGCTATGGAGGAAGTAAATAACATGTTACAAAGAACTTCCTGACAGTTAGAGCAGTCCCTCAGTGGAACAGGCTTCCTCGGGAGGTGGTGGGCTCTCCTTCTTTGGAGGTTTTTAAGCAGAGGCTAGACGGCCTCTGGCAGCAATGCTGATTCTGTGGACCTGGGCAGATCATGAGAGAGAGGGTAGGAAGGGTTACATCGGTGCTTAGTTCTCATGGCCCCCTCTAACATGCCCAGGGTAAGGCCGATCACCACCCTGGTGTCCCCAGGCCAGTTTGGCTAGGGATCCTGATGGGGTTTTGCCATCTTCTGGGCATGGAGTAAGGGTGTATATGGGGGGAGGGGGAGGTATTTGTGAATTTCCTGCACTGTGCAAGAGGTTGGACTAGATAACCTTTGAGGTCCCTTCCAACCCTAGGATT
Organism: Eublepharis macularius; assembly: GCF_028583425.1. Taxonomy (NCBI): domain Eukaryota; kingdom Metazoa; phylum Chordata; class Lepidosauria; order Squamata; family Eublepharidae; genus Eublepharis; species Eublepharis macularius. The sequence continues at coordinate 36,379,528 of NC_072804.1, read as the reverse complement.
CTATTATTCTAATTGAATTTAAAGCAATGGCTCTCCCATTTTGGGAGGTGTGGCCTTAGAATTTGATTCAACACTCCCCCTGCACTGCTGCTCATCCTCCAGTCCTATAGGGTGACCTAAGGCCTCTCATACTTCTCAGCTTCACCTACCTTACAGGGTTGTTGTGAGAATAAGGGGAAGCATTTGGAGGGGAAGGCAGGGATACGGGGGGAAAAGATATATATGGGAAGGGTTATTTTTAAATGGTGTTATTAAGGGAAACAGCTAGAAAATGTAGACTGTACATTTCTCAAGGGCGTTTTCTCCCCCACCTCCACCCTTCCTGAGGGCCATTCATATTGAACACGTATGTCTGTAAGTGCCATCAAGTTGTAATTGACTTATGGAGACATCGGCAAGGGGCTTTCAAGGCAAGTGAGAAGCAGAGGCAGGTTGCCATTGCCTCCCTCTAGCCGAGTCTTCCTCAGCGGCTCCCCCATCCACTTACTGACCTTACTTAGCTCCCGAGATCTGATGAGATCCAGCTATACCATGCCGCCTTCCCTCTCCCACTCTGAATAACCATCGTGGGGAAAAAGTAAAGACAAAGCTAGGCCTCACACCTGCATATTGTGAATTGTTAGGATGCTATGTATGTTTAAAGCAATGCTTTAAGGATGCACAGGATGGTGACAGGAGTTTTCTTCCCAAACCACTCTCAGCAGAACAAGGTTTAAAAGGACACTGAACATACAGGAAGCTGCCTTCTGCAGAGTCCGCCCTTGGGCAGCATTAGCTGGGGAGACTCTGCTGGGTGTCAGGCAAAAGTCCTTCCCATCACCTGTGACCTGGTCCTTTTGACTGTAGATGACAGGGATAGAGCCTGGGACCTTCGACATGGCAAACAGATGCTCTGCCATTGAGCCATGGCCCCTTCCTGCCAGAAAGTCTCACGTGAAGCTGCCTAATACTGAACCAGCCCTTTTCAGTCGATCAAGATCAGTCTGGTCTCCTCTAACTGGTAGTGGCTCTTCCAGGTCCTTAGCATCACGTCCTACCCATTCCTTTTAGCTGCTGGCCATTTATCACAGCTTGCTCCTGGGCTGTTGCAATGTCCCAGCCCATTCCTGTTTGGGATGGCACCTTCAAACAGGGAAACTGCATTATACTGAATTAGACCTTTGGACCATCAAGGTCAGTATTGTCTACTCAGACTGACAGGGGCTGTCCAGGACCTTGGAAAGAATTCTTTCACATCACCTACTATTGGATCATTTTAACTGGAGCTGCTGGGGACTGAACCTGGTGTTACCTGAATTGGTCTCCTTGTGAGTATAGAATTGTGGGGGGAATTAGCAGCAAGGAAGACAGCTATGCGAGAGGGCTAACGATGGGATTTTTTCACCAATTTTTACGGAGTTCCTTCCCCAAGATAGCAGACGAGGCTGGTGCTTTCAAATTCAAAGATCAATATTTTATTAAAGAGGAAAACCACATGCACATACAGGAGTAATAATAAAAATGGTTACACACACACAGAGTCCTAGGAAGCTAGCCAGAAGTTGGAATAGAGTGAAGGAGGGGGAAGTATATCTGCCTGTCCTGGAAAGTAGTCCAATCCACAGAGGAAGAGAGTAGCTTCAAACATCCAGTGTTCTTGGTCAAGAGAGCAAGAGGCTTACAGTAACCTCAAGGGAGAAGCACTTCAGATCCAATAAGTGTGCACAGTTTGAATGGGGCAGGGGTCCCTATTCTTATAGGACAAAACATGCCCTGAGGTGGGAGAGCCCTCCCAGCCATTGGAACAAACATCCCAACGGTAAGTTCCTGAGAATAACAAAGATTTGATTGCTTGTTGCCAGGGTGTGTAAAAGAAAATACAAAGTCTGTCCTGGAACTGCACAAAAGGGGCAGTCTGTTAATGGAGTCCACCAGAGTTAAGTTGATGAATTTTGTTAGGGAATATACCTTTCCCAGGAATGAATTATAAACACTTATGGGTGCTAAATTTCTCCTCAATCTTGGTCTGGGGATATCATCAAGGAAGGAGGGAAAGGAATGTGCTAAGTGGGATGACACCAAGATCTTTCTTGCTCTGGTTCCACCTGGAGCTGAGAGGACTGTAAACTAATCACTGCTGGTCACTTTGCATTTACATTTGGCATTCCATTCATGCCTGGATCTCCCTGGCAGGACTCAGCAACTGCTAGCTGGAATTCCCCTGTTTGCAAATCAAACTGCATTTAATCCAGGGGCCTTGTGATTTTTATACCATAGGTAGCTATTAAATAGCTATCAAACATGGCGGAGGCCGGACCGACTGCTTACACTGGGACCTTCTGCATGCCAATCAGAAGCTCTTCCACTGAGCCATGGCCCCTCCCCTTCAATCTGTCAATTGTCAATAGTGAGGACTCCGCTTGCTCACCCCTGTGATTTGTCCCACTTTGTGGACAGTGTGAAAGTGATGCTTTTGACCCATGGTGTTAAGTTAGCTGAAGCCAGATCCAGATTCAAACTGTACCCACCAAATGCTTTGGGTAGCCCAAGTATTCGGGTTTTCATCCAACCTGCTCAGCTTTGCAGTTCAGTCCAGCGACAGTACTTACCCACGCTGGCCACAATTAGAGGATGCCTCCAGGCAGAGCATTTCCCTACCTCTGAGTAATGCACTCAGAATCCAAAGACGGAAGCTATGGGCTGAAGAGCTCATGGGGCCTTTGGTAATCTAAAGCCCCTTCTTGGCATGAACCAATTATGTACTCCAGTGCAAAAAATCTTCTAGCCTGATAAACCACTTCCTCAGTTACAAAAGAATTTGAGGTCACTTGTTTCTCCTGTTTTCAGCAACAACCAGACTTGCCAAGGAAATACAGAGTATGAAACAGAGTGTGGATATGGCTTCAAGTTGGTAGCTACATTGTCTTGCAGTGGAAGAGCAAGATTTGACTCCAGTAGTACCTTAAAGACCAACAAGATGTCCAGCATATAAGCTTTCAAGAGTCAAAGCTCCCTATTGTCAGATACAAGTAGGAATGGAGATCTTTGAGGCCTTATACCCCAGTCAGAAGGTGGAAGGGGTGTTACAGAACAGGGAGTCAGGATGCACAGGTATAATGCAAAATGTAACCAGCTTGATTAGAACAGAAGGGAAATGCTTGGTGGCAGAAAATTAGCATCTGTAGTGAGATATATCCCTGTTCGGCCCTGGCAGAGTCCATTGTTCTCAACAGTGGGAATGGGGGCTAGACTCCAGGTCAAAGTGCTAGCCATTTAGGAGAACAGCTCCTCAGAGGGGTGAGGCTTCGGACAATCTTCCGCCTCTGCACTGCTCAGTGGGGCCTGCCTCTGCCCTGGATCTCTGGAGAACAAAGTATCTGCTATGGAGCTATCCATGGTCCTGAAATTCCTCCTCATCTTGCCCTTGACTTGTTCGATGGACCTCTACCGGCTCTCACTCTCATTTTTGGTTTCCAGCCCCCACCATCTGTGCTGTTTAGATGCCCCCTCTGTCTCTCCATACTTGCCAGATTCTGTTCTACAATTCCAAGGTAAGGAATTGGGCAAGGAAAAGTTTCTATCTCACAAGCTCAATATTTCAATCCTTGTCTCAGGCAAATTCAGGGAAGATCCCTGAAATGGAAACAATGAGAAAATCAGGATGTCTTGTTCAAACTGAAATCACTCATTTGTGGCTAAGTGAACTTGCAGTTTGCCATTGTGTCTGTGGGGGGAGGGGCTGCTAGCTTTTGTGCTCTCAGTCACTTTGGATACCTGTGCATCAAACAAGACAGGCACCGGAGAATATGCCACAGGGCCCCAGGAGGTGGACGCATGTCTGGCAGAGATGGAGAGGGTGGCTTTATTGAGGTTGTTGCAACTGGTGCCTCTATCTGTCCCCAGGCAGTTGCCATTTCCTTATGGGCAACCTGTTGTCTTAGAAGTTATCCTTTGGGAGGAAGGGAGGACAAAAAGAAGAAGAAAAGAATATAGACAAGAGGTGTAATGATGGATGAGAAATGGCAAGAGCAAAAATCTGCTGGCTCCAAAGGGACTTGTGTTTGCAGAGGAGCTGCTAGGACTGGCTACAGCACGGGATGTGTGCAACTAGAGGAAGCGGGCACTGAGATTCCTGTCTGCACAGGTGGAATGTAAGGCCTTTTTTAGACTCAGCATGGCAGTCACAATATCAACACCTCCCCCTTCCAGGCCTTGCAGCACAGAGCCAACCAAACTCCACACTGTGCCCCAGAATGACAAACTTGATGAGTGATGTTGCCCAATGTGTTGCTTGTCTATTTTTTATTTCACAAATACTGCCCTCCCTCCCTTAGTGGGGAGAGAGATTGTAGGGCTTGAGCTGTAAGCAGACTGGAGCCAGCAGGTGTGTGTTGCTTGTTTGTTTCACTGATACCCTGCTTTTCTCTCCAATGGCGAGCCAAATTGGCTTACACCATTCTCCTCTCCTCCATTTTATCCTCATAGCAACAACCCTGTGAGGCAGGTTAGGCTGAGAGGATGTGACTTGCCCAAAGTCACCCAACAAGCTCCATGGCAGAGCGGGGATTCAAACCTGGGTCTCCTGGAGCCTGGTCCAACATTCTAACCGCTATAGCATACTAGATCTCACCACACTGGTGTCCTGTATGCAATGACAGGATAGGTAGGCACCTATCCAGCCTGGAGGAGGGTGGACAGAGGAAGGGGAGATCCCTAGTATTAGGGCAGGGCTGAAACAAGCATGCAAGCTGCAGGTTATCCATCCTTTATTTAAATGAATGGAAATTATTTTTCAGGCAAAAAGATGAAGAGTGTACATCAGAGGCGGTGCAGCTACAGCAGCGTGGTGGATGAGGGTGCAGATTTCCTCCTGCTGTGTGTGTGTGTCTGTAAAACCACCCCTTTCTTCCCTCTCCGGCACTGATGTTAGCCACCAGCTTTTCATTCTAGGGAGCCAGCAGTTCATATAAGTGCTTTGTATTTCTTGCAAAGTACAAATATAATTACAGCCGGGAGAAAAACACACAGCACAATTCCTGTCACTGGGATCCTGCCGGCTTTTATCTGCCATGTTAATTTTTTTTTAAAGAAGCGGAACATTAATTCCACCCTGGCATATTATTATTATTATTCCTGTAGAACAGCCGGAGGGGCTCGAAGGCAGAGCTTCTGGTCTCTGTGGGGTTGCAGAGGACTCGGTCAGTGAGATTTTACTTGCAAATGCCTTCCCAGAAAAGAAAGCCAAATGAGGGGGGGGGGACTTCTCAAAACCAAGCAAAGGATGGGGCTGCACCACTGAGAGTCTCATTCGCATCGCTGCAAATTTTGCTGCTTGACATTCAACAGAAAATGAAGGACCCCCCCCCCACCTCTCGGGACTGTGGCTTCCCTACAAAGCTGGCTTCCTTTTCCTTACCCAGGCAGTAAAAGGCAGGTGTAAAAGAATTCCCCATTCCTTGGCCCGGTGTGTCCCAATTTCCTGAATCTGGATGGGTCTGGAATCTGGATGAGTGTGATTTTGGGATCCAGGTCACACCACCGTTTTCTCTTAGAGCAATCTTCATTGGACACGGAGGCGAATTCCCTAAAAGGCACCACAGGATAATTGGCTTCCTGAGGGTCAAGTATTTGGCTGTTGCATGCCCGAATGATCACTGGGGCTCCAGGCCCTCAGCTGAGAAATTTCACTGGACTTAAACTCTTTGAAGACTTCTCTTGAACCTTCTGTGATGCTTGCAGATTCACTCTGAATTTCTTTTGAGTTGAGCTTTGGGTAGCAAATCTGGCTTCTACTTCACTTACCATTGGTGGAATGAGAAGCATGTGAGACCTCTGGAACCCGTGCCCTACTGCTATGGGGTCTGTGCTTTAGAAGGATGCATTAAGAATGTAACTAATCAAAATCTTGCCTGAGCACCCTGCCGCACCCCTGTTGTTCAACCACTGGATTACAAATTCACATGAAATTTCTTCCATCTTTAGGACACGAATCAATTAAGCCAAACATGGCTGTTTTTCTAGCTGTACCACAACAGTCTGCAACTATGTTCTGCTTTCAGTTTCCATGTACTGAAGCTAACTTTAAGGTACTGCTCTTGCAGAATGGCAAAGGATAGCAGAGGGGTCACAAGGGGAGAGATTGAGTTAACAAATAAGTGCCTGAAAGTGTCCTGGCCAACCAGAACACTTAGCCCATATCCATACCATACAGCTTTGCTCTTAATTGGCATATCTGTGCCCATGCTTCCTCCAATCACATTCCTACTTCACTGGCTTGGGAAGGGATAATGATGCAAGTGTCTGTCCATTCATGAGTAAAGCCAAGGTGGGGCGAGGGGTATTTTCTTGTAGCAAAATGAAGCATGTGCGTGCAAAGGGAAGAAAGGCCCCTTCTCTTGTACACCTTACCTCACTGTGCTTCACTGTTTAAAACTCTTAATTTTCCATGAGCGAGTCCTCCAGCTTCTCTATGGATATCTGCCAGCAAAATTAGGGCAGGAAGGCCATGTTGAAAGGAATGAACCTTGCACATGATCCACATGCATGTGTACAGGATTTTGGTCCCCTTGCAGTTTCCAAATAGCCCCCCACCCTGTATCAGGATCCCAACAGTGGGGATGGGTGGTGCAAGGGATCCCATTGGGACAAGACTCAGCATGCTGGACACTGGGGTATGTGAATGTGTGCTGTTTCCCCCATCACATTACAAGCAGATTGTGTGTTTGTGTGACACCTCTCTGTCTGTTAGAAGCTTCTATCTTACTCCTCCTCTTTCTATGTCTTTGTTCTCTCTCTCCTCCTGGTCTTGCAATAAGCAAGATGCTTGGGCAGAGCTATCCTATGAAAGTTTGCAAGAGGCACACCCATAGTCCTACTCACATGCAGCTCTATTCGCTGGACACTTATAATAGGAAAAGGTGTTATTTAGATGTATTTTCCTTTGGTACTGCAAGAATGCAAGTGACTGTGACTCAGCTTCAGTAAAAGTAAATTTTATCTGTTGCAATATACTGGCTTGAAGAGTATTTCGCCGCATGTGATTCCACACCCCCTGACTGTGCCCCTTTGCTACAACAACTAAAAAATACCCCCATCTCCTCTCTGTTTGCAGTTTGGGAGGAAGAATCCAACGGGTGAGGCAGTCCCTGAAAAAATGTCATTCCAGTTGGATGGTTGAGGGGAGGAGGAAAGTTACAAGTGGTAACTGGTATCCCTTGGACATCAGCGCCATCAGTGGTTGAACTGTAGGGTGGGGTTGGATCCATGCATCTGTTCTGCTTTGATGTCAAGTTTTGGTCCAAGAAGGAGCCAAAACAATAAAGCCAATAAAGAATCAGAATAAAACAAGCCAAACCTGAATAAGGTTTCTGAGCACTCTGTTCTATTGGGAAAATCAGGACTGCGTATGGGTAAGAAATCCGACTCTCTTCTCAGGTGAGGCAAGCAAACCCAAGTTTTGGACAGAGAATGACACCATGCCTTGGCCTTGAGTGCTGGAGCTATTGCTGGAGCTATGGTTCAGCTGATAAGTGGAGATTGTGTCTCCATCCTCTGCTTAAGTGCCAGTGATGTGACTTTTAAGAAATGAGCATCTTTGCAGTGTTGCTCATCTGTTCTGGGTACAAACCTATAAAGCCTGTGGTTGTGAGGGTCTCTTTCCCAAGGTCACTAAGCAAGCCTGGATTCAAAATAGCTTTCCAGGGGGGTAAATGACTAAACCTTTGTTGCTGGGAACAGGTACATTTCCCCCCCATCTGCCCCGATCATGTGAGTTAAACCTTAATGTCTGCACCTCTCTTGTTTCATTTTTCAAACACCATCCCAGCGTTCTCAGTGGCATAAGCGTTTGTGTTGTTTTCGAAGCCTTTTTTTTAAAAAAATGGTCCCATGTTGTTAAAATCCAAAATAATTTCGCTCTTAAAATAAAACCCAGCATGTTTCTCACCTGTTCTATTTTAGATGGTTTTTGATTAATGGCCCATATGGTGCTGGGCAAAATTAGATTGTTCCAAATCACGTTTGTTCTTGGTCATTGGCTGATTCCAAGGCTTTAGCCCTTCCTAATGCCAGGGGTGCAGGGACCTCATAGCCAGAGGCTGAGACAGCTCTCTGGGCTACCTGAAGTTTTTTTTTTTTTATATAATTTTTTATTTTCAATATCTAACATACAACTACTACATACATACATACCCTACAAAACAGTAACTACAAAAGACTACAATAACACAAGGGATAGGAAAGAGGAAAGAAAAAAGAGAGAGGGAGGGAGGGGTGGAAAAAAGGGGAAGGTACCCTACAAACACTAAACACTAAACACTACATTTCTGTTTTCCCTTCATACTGCCATTATTCAAAAGTTAAAGCTTTATATTATATTGATGGAGTGGTTGACCTTACTAAATGCAAATTACAATTTAATTTCAAGTTAAATTTTTCTTCCCCTCCTGGGTCCCGGACGGAGTTCTCTCTGCGCAACTGCAGCCGCATTGCTCGTTTCCTCCCCCTCCCCCTCAGACTTCTCCTTTTCGTCTTGCTTGGTGCACTGGAATTCTGGGTTCCTGTCCTCAAAATCCCTTAGTTGATCTTCTGATAATATCTTAAAGGCTTGATCTTTATGGGTGAACCAGATTCCTTCCGGAAATAACCATTTGTACTTTATTCCACGTTCTCTCAGAAGAGCTGCGAACTTTTTATACTTAAAACGTCTTTTCCGGACTAGAAATGGGACATCTTTCAATATCTTAATTTTGTTGCCCAAGAAGTCCAAATCCGCATTGTATGAATTGTATAGGATAGTGTCCCGGATCCTCTTAGATGAAAAATCGATGATGATCTCGCGCGGCAACTGACGCTTCATTGCATACTTTGAAGTAGCCCGACGGGCTTCCAAAATGGCGCTTTTAACTTCTTCTTTAGTTGCCCTCGCGGGTGTCGCCAATAGTTCCGAGACAAGACCCCGTAAGTCCTCGTTTTCCTCCTCTTTCACATTCTGGAGGCGCAAAATTGTCTGTGTTCGTTCCACTTGTAGCCCGATCAACTGATTCTCCACCAGTTTAAGCTCTTTATTCGTAGCCTTCACGAGTGACGCACTTTCCCGAGCAGACTTCTCTGCCCACCCCCGCTGCTTCCTTGATGGTTTTCACTTCGCTCTCAATTAAGCCGACCCTTTGATCTGTTTCATTCAGCTTGTCAACAAAGGGTTTTATAGCTTCACCAACCGCCCTCCGTACAATTTCCTCCAACGATTCTCCCTTTAAGGCAGCCGAAACTGACTTGCCAAGGGCAGGACTTTGTTTCTTTGTTGCCATTTTGGGGGGGGGGCGCCAACCAAATTTTGAGACTCAGCAAAGGGGAAGAGTGAGCCCTCTTGGCTTCAGATCTCACCTCTCCTTCACGTACGCTTGTAATAACAGAAGGAATTCGCTTACTTGTAGGCTCTCGCCTAATTCTGCTCTTTGCCGTTTCTCATGGCCCGGCAGCACTCGAGGCGCCGCGCACGTCCGCCGGCCTCCGTAGGGACAAACGGGCAATTAACCCCCCGCATTGATTCCAGGGGGCTCTTCCCGCAGCGTCCCGGACCCAGCCTCCCTCACTGGGAGTTTTGGGGGCTAATCTTCACAGATCAGCCGCCCGGACAGGGTGCTCGGCCGCTTCCTCTCGAGCCAGCGAAGAGGAGCGTCCGACATGGCGGAGAAAACGAAACCGAATCCCTGGGCTACCTGAAGTTAATGTGCTCATACCTCAGAGCCATCTTCGGGTAATGGGGGGGGGGGGGGAATGGCTCAACGGCAGAGCATTTGCTTTGTAAGCAGAAGGTCTCTGGTTCAATCCCCAGCATCTCCAGTTCAAAAACTTAGATCGTGGGTCATGTGAAAAGGCCCTGGAGAGTAGAGAAGATTGACCTTGATGGACCTGCAGTGCAATCCTATGCAGGACTACTCTTGTCAGATTCCATTGATTCCAATAGGCTTTGACAGGAGTAACTGCACAGGGTCATACTGCAAGGGCTGGAATCAGTATAAAGCAGTTCCAGGAGTGCATTCATGCAGGTATGAGTATGCAATATTTATCACAGGCAGGGCTGCTGAGAACCAGGTGGGACGCCTCCAAGCAAGATCCCCTCTGTACCTCCTTCACACCAGGGAGACCCAAACCAAACATCTGAAAGCCAGTCACAGAACTTGTCTGTCTTGGGGCCCCAGGGTGATCATAGCCTTGGACGTTTGCCCTACTGCTTCCTCCAGCAGCCCTGTTGGCACGCAGAATGAATACAAATACCACAAGCCTGGTGTGCTTGTTTTGAGAGCCAGTTGGTGTAGTGGTTAAGAGTGGCAGGACTCTAATCTGGAGAGCCAGGTTTGATTCCCCACTCCTCTACTTGAAGCCAGCTGGGTGGCCTTGGGTCAGTCACAGCTCTCTCTGAGTTGTCTCAGCCCCACCCACCTCACAGGATGAGGATAATAATAACATACTTTGTAAACCACTCTGAGTGGGCGTTAAGTTGTCCTGAAGGGCAGTATATAAATCAATGTTGTTGTTGTTGTTGCCTGGTCAACAGAACAGAACTTTTTGGCCACTGAGGTCTAGGCCCCAGCTCACAATACCTCCTCCTCTTCAAAGGAGTTCAGAGTCAGTCCGGAGGTCCCTCTACCTCTCTCCACCTGCTAACAGTTTTTCAGGATTTCAAACTGGGTCGTTTTTCTCTGAAAATGCCAAGAACTGAGCCTGGGCTCTTCAGCATGCCTGGAGTGCTGTGCCACTGAGCTGTGGCCCCTTCCTCACTGTTCTTGTCAACAGTGCCAGTTCAAGCTACCCACTGAAGAAATAGATAGCAAAATCCCTGGTCTGGAGAGAAAAAATCCCTGTTGAGTCAAGCACGGATATGAACAGCTGCATCCTGGCTCTGGATAGGGTTGCCAACTCTGTGCTGGAAAATTTCTGGAGATTTTGTGGTGGAGCCTAGAGAGGGGAAGGGTTTGAGGGAGGACCTCAGCAGGGATCTGATACCATAAACTCCACCCTCCAAAGCAGCCATTTTTCCTGGCTTGGGGAATCTCCAGTCCTTGCATCTGAAGAAGGGAGCTTTGACTCTTGAAAGCTTACACCCTCAAAATCTTATTGGTCTCTAAGATGCCACTGAACTCTAATCCTGCTGTTCCATTTTTTTCCAGGAGAACTGATCTCAGTCACCTGGAGATCAGTTGTAATTGGAAGGTATTAAGGTCCCACCTAGAGGTTGGTAGCCCCACTTCAGAAGAAGATGCCTGCTCTGGCTTGTGGATGCCTAACAAAGCTGAAAGTTTTAAAGCATTCTCCTGGCAGTCTTGTGAATTTCCAGTGGGTTTCGCCTGGATGAAATTTCATCTTCTGCCAATTGTAAAGGTTTTGTGCTTCTTCTCTCTCTACAATCTAGCTCCTGGCTCCATTTTCTCTGCAGCTGAATTTATACCACCACACCCCGCCAATCCATCTGCCTTTTCACCCTTCCTCTCCCTCCACCCCCACTGAATTAGGATTCGTTTACTCTGCTGTTCAAAAACTCCAAGAGTCGATAATTCTCCCGCAAGCAATTAAGGGAAGCCATTTCTCCTCCATCGGCCCCATTTGAATATGGAAATGATTTTTAATTACTCGGAGTCAATATCATTTTATCACCCAAATGTGTTTGAATTAGGTTTGCCTGTATTTGGAGGGTGTTGTAATAAGCTGCAAGCAAATTTTCAGTCCAATCCATGCGTGTGCATTCTTCAAAATGTTATCATTAGCCGAGAAAGGCATTGTCCGCTGGAGTTGCAGAACTTCTAATGTATTGATTTCTTAACTGAGCCTGAAGGGAGACTCTTGTGGGAAGCATTTCCCATCTTCCAAGGAGCTAGTGGAGGGTGGAGGTTTGGCGTGGTATACCCTGATCTTATCAGGTCTCTGATGCTAAGCTGAGTTGGTACTTGGAACCAGATGGGTGACTTGGATGGAAAAGCACCGAGGAAGACTGGGATTGTTCTGCAGAGGAAGGCAATGGCAAACCACCTCTGCTCCTCACATGCCTTGAAAATCCCTTGATGAGGTCATCGTAAGTCCCTTGCCACTTGAAAGCACACACATACACACACAAAGGGCTGGTGGAAATATTGGCAACTTTCATAGTAGAATCTCCTCGGCTAAAATTTTGCATTTGCCCTCTGCAATGTGCTTTCCTTTACCTCTCCAAACCTCCTTAAAATCAGAACCAAACTCTAGTTCTGAGACTTCAGTTGGTTGCAAACTGGAATAGGTTGCTGGGAACATGTCTTGCCAGTCTGGAAAAACCTCTGCTGGCCTCCAGTTCCTTTCTAGGCACAAGCATGGGGTCTTGCCTTGAAAACCTTAAATAATTGGTGGGGGGGGGGGGAGGCAGTTATCTAAGGCAGTCAGCTCCTTTAAGATCCTCCTTTTCGGTGCAGGCCCATTTATGAGCACCCCCACCAAGATTGTCTTTGTCAAGACGCCTCTTCCGGGAGTCCCCTGCTTGCGCCTCTTCACCTGGGACCTCCTTGGGTGTGTTTCAGACTCCAGGTGAAACTGCTTGTTTTCCCTTGACACAGGAGTTGCTACAATTGCTTTAAAATGGGAACTAGACAAATTTGCAGTGAAGAAGTAGTAAAATTCTGAATGCAAGTTGCTGGGGGAAGCTTTGTGCCTCATACTGTGGCCCTTCCGGAGCATCTGGTTTGACACTGTGGGAAATCGGATGCTTGAACAGATGGGCACTTGGCCTGATCTGGTAGACGTCTTCTTATTCTGCAGGCTTAATTTCCATCACCTGCTTAACTGTTTTATTGCTGTTTGGATCATGTAATGTTGCTCTTTTTGTTGATTTTGATGGTGCTGTTTCAACCGATTGTATTACAAATATTTTTCTATGATTTTGTTGCATGTTGCCTCACATTTTTTGTTGAGAGGCAGCACCAAAATACCCAAAATAAATGAATTACACCTAGGCTCAATAAATAAATTAAACTGGAAGATTGGTGTGCTGGCACACGTGACATAATCCTGTGCCTTTGTGTTGCTACTAAAAATTGTCCTCCGCAGATGCTTTTTGTCCTGCAACGGAAAATTGATGGGTACATGTATCTTCATCTTTTCAAGCAAATGTTAGTTGAAAAATGGCACGCAGGCAAAAAAGGCTGAGAAGCCCTTCTTCCTGCTCTGATCTTCTGTTCCATTTCACAGCCACCTCATCTGTATGTATATATTGGGGATGAAGCACACATGACAGAGCATCAGCTATATAGTCTGGCCCTTGATGGCTTGGGAACTCGCATTCTGCGATCGGAATAAATAGTGCAAATTGTGTAATTTGCTTATAATTTGCATATTAAATTCTAATCTGGTGATTCAAGCTGAGAATAAGCACAAGGGTGTTTGGTGTGCATGGAAGGAAGGATTTAGATGGCTAAAAGTGGAGGAGACAGGCATGTGATGCTTTCCAGCTCTCATTCATAACATGAGATCTGGGAACTTAGTTTTTGTTTTATGAAGAGAGGGAGAGAACGAGAGAGATGATACACATAGACTTTAAAGATGCCTGATTTCACTATGAGCTTCTGCACTTCTTTTGCTATTCGGGAGCTGCATGGGTGGACTTGAGATGGAGCCTCAGTGAGATATAATGCCATAGAGTCCACCCTCTAAAGCAGCCACTTTCTTCAGGGGAACTGATCTCAGTAGTATGGAGATCAGTTGTAATTACAGGAGGTCTCCAGGCCCCACCTGGAAGGTGGCAACCTGAACTGATGAACCATCAGTGTTCCAGACACATTATTCATTCTGTAAATGCAAAAGGCAACCGGTGTGTGACCCAGGAACAGAACTGTGGTGCGTGGCAGAGAGAAGCAGATTTAATATTTAACGGTCAGCCTGCCCACCCCAAATCCAGCAACTGGCATTCAGAGGAAGCGACTTCCAAGGATCCCATCTTGAGGGAGAGCACTTGGTAACTTGGTTCATTGTCCTTGAACTGCCTTTAGCTCTTTGGGAAGGTCCAGATGGGAGGACTGCTACAGGCGAGCGATGGCTTAGCAAAGGGAATCCCTGGGTTCTTCTAACATGACTCGGAATAGTTCAAATCCCTTCGGTCTCACATTGTAGGTTATGAGTGTCCCACCTGCCTGAGGGCCCTCAAATGCTTTTTGCAAAAAGCTTGTCATTGTGTCAGAGCACTTGAGAGGCCCTCCGAGGTGCTAAAACAACAGGCAGACCTGGCTGAAATTCATCCCTGCCTGTCCCCCGAGAGTTGCCAGAATGTTAACAGGCTCTGTTCAGAATTCAGACGATGCTGTGTAAGCACTTAGTGAAGTTCAAGCAGCCCTCAGCTATGATTCTGACAGGGTGTAAAAGCCCTTTTTTCATTTTCCGACAGTTGCTCTTGTGTTTTGCTGACAGGAGCAGCTAATCTGGGCTCATGCTTCTGTTGTTTTTCAGAATGGGAATCCCCCACCATAAGCAACATGGGGGGGGGGGTTTGCATTCTCAATTGTTGACAATTAAACATAATCAAGAGTGGAATTGGGTGTTACTTTAATGATACTGCTCATTTGGCCAACAGGCCTTGAGCAACGCCACACCAACCCATACTACAAAAATAAAAATGTAAAATAAAAATAAACTGTTTTAAAATGTCCTGACATTACCACACTTAGAATCCTTTGAATTTAAAAACATAAGCAAAACAATTGGCTACAGCCTGTATCACTCCTAAGTCCACACCTTCCAGAAGTATTTTGACCTCGTCTCATATGGCTAACCAGGGGTCATTTTGTAGAAAAATATCTGGAGGAACTCATTAGCATAACTTATTAGCATAACTCATTAGCATATGCCATGCCCCTTGACAGCACCAGAAGTGTGTCATTAGCATAACTGATTTGCATATGCCACACCCCCTGGCATCACATATCCTGGCAGTTTTGGACCCAATCCTCGCCATTCAGGGCCAAAATTGGGCCCAAAGGGGCTGAAAATGGCCGAAAGGGGGCCCAAAATGGTCAGGATCGGGCTGCTGCTGAGCGGGAGAGTGATCCACCACCTGTCAGAGGCCCAATCTGGGCCATTTCAGCCCCAATCCAGGCTGAAACAGGCCCAAATGGCTGAGAGTCAGGTGGGTGGGGCCACCTGACATGTGACCTCTTTGGGGAACTGCCGGAACTGCGTTCCTGTGCGCTCCCCCTCAAAATGAGCCCTGTGGCTAACCCTTCATTGTCACAGAAAATAGGAGTAATGCACACATCCATTATATCACAAAAAATATTTCATTCCAATAAACAATGCTCCAAAGTCTCTATCTGTCCAGTAGCACAGCCACAAAGCCTATCAGAATATGGAATCCGTTGTATTCGACCCTGCATAACTTGAAAAGGAATAGAATTTAGTCTTGCAAGCATAAATGCTGTCCTGTTATCATGGAACAGTTTAAAAAATCTAAGTATGGTAAAAGCAGGAATTGGGTATTGGGGTTCACAGGTAGCATCCTGATAAATTCAGAATTAATTTTTTAAAAAACATAGTTTCTAGTCCTAACCAATGGAAAGATGAAAGAGAAATGTGTGGGTAGAAAGCCCTGGCTTGAGAGCCACTTCATTGATCTCCTTGTTTATGGGAATCATTTCGATCCTGCTCTCTAAAAAAGATGCTCCCGGGTAGCTTGTAATTAAAACCCTGCCAAAAGTAAGTATAAAATAAACAATCACTTATTAAAAGGGCAGTGGTGAAACAAACATCACGTCACCCCAACACAAAGCCTCAATTTGTCTGGAGGGAGAGATTGACTCAGCACTTGGCGTGTGGCACCACATGAGTCCCGAATCCGATCCATGCAGGGCAATTTAAGCTCAACTTGTCAGACTCATGAATGTAACCTGTTCCTCCTTTCTCCTTTTGTCTTTCTTACATGGGGCCCAGTGAAGAACTCTTACCTTCCCAGTGACACCAGTGCTGATGTATGGCTTGGCATTAATCCCCCCTCCCTCAGAAGCTGGGATTCTAAGAAGAATTTAATCCCAAATTTAGGGTCCCAGATTGGGGGTGGGTGGGGGCTGCTGCTTTCATACACACTAGATAATGTGCTTTCCATGCACTTCAGCAATCGTTTGCAACTGAATTTTCCTAAGTGCAACAGGAATGATTGTTAAAGTGGTTTGAAAGTGCATTATCCAACATGTGTGGAAGGAGCCTGGCTCCAGTTAAGTTGCACATCTGCCTGTAGGGTAGCCAGAGTTAGTTTCTAACCAAGATTCCTGCATCATACACTGAGGGGGCGGGATTGAGATGCACATGTGAAGGTTCCTACTTGTTCAGGTTTACTGTCTGTCATCATGACATATGTATGCAATCTAAGATAGCAACAATAATGTAAATGTTGAGCCACCTTATAACAACAGCAGCATTAAAAAAAAAAACAGCAGAAGCATCATGACAAACTCTCCTGAAACTCCAATGAAACTCCAAATGAGCAAGAAGCAACAAGGTTGAGCGGCCAAGAAAATAAAAGATATAAAAGGAATACAATTATTTATTGCACAGAGCATAAACGATTAAAAACCATGGAACAAAGATAAAAAACTTGAGACCTAGAAAAATCAGTTACATAGAATCACAAAAATGTTGGCACATATACAAGAACCAAGTCACAAAATTGATTGCACATATAAAGAGACCAAAGACGTTTCGGCCCTCTGGGGCTTCCTCGGTGGTCTAATTTGTTATTACACACACATAAATTATGGTTCATAAATATAAAATGTTACTGGTTTAAACCAGGTAGTTTAAATATGGAACATTTATAGCCCGAGCCAAAGTTGCATTCTAACTGTGTGTTCCTATGCTAATCAGTGTGCAAAGTCTTTGCACAGTGTGCAAATTCTTTGCACACTGTGCAAAGGTGTGCAAAGTCTTTGTACACTGACTAACATAGGAACACACACTTGGAATGCAACTCTGGCTCGGGACAGAATGTTAGTTGAGATATTAACAACCAGTGACTTATACTGAGGGCTATAAATTCCACATTTAAACGACTTGGCCTGAACCAGCAACATTTTATATTTATGAGTCATAATTTATCCAAAAGCAGGGATTTTGGGAACTGGAGTTTCTACAAGAGGAGTAGACTGGAAGACAAAAATGGCCCCAGAAAAGTGTCCTAACCCTGTCTCCAAGATAGAAGGGGGAGAGAAGGAGAAAGAGTAAACCACCTGCTTTGTGCAAGGTGAGGGCTGCCAGCTCACACGTGCCCACCTTGCATGAGTCCTACCCTACCTAAGTTGAGTCTCACCTCTTTCAGGGCTGAGGTAAGCCTGGAAGAATGTTTTCTGGTGGCCGTAATGGCCAATCTGCTCCCCGTTCTACACAAGATGGGATTCTGCACAAACTAAGGTTTGAGAGGTGAGCTGATGTGGAGCAAACCATCTCCAGTTCACCGAGGTATCCTCATTCAGGTGTCACGACAAATTGGAGCTTGTTCAGACAAGGAAAGTTCTCCATGGATGAAAGGAAGTGGGAAGCCGAGGCCAAGCCAAGCAAAAAAAAGTGTTCATGCTCGGTTGGTGTTTTGTTGGAGGTTCAGTGGAGCTTGTCATAACATCTGAATGCACCCATGGGCACCTGCTAGCTTCTTAGGGCTTTGGGATCTTTACCTGTTGCCTTCTTGTAGCATAGCTTAGTGGGTAGGGTTGCAAACCTCCAAGTGGGGCCTGGAGACTCCTGGAATTACAACTGATCTCCAGAGGACAGAGATCAGTTCCCCCGGAGAAAATGGCTGCTTTGGGAAGTGGATACTACAATATTATACCTTGCTGAGGTCCCCCATCCTCAAACCCTGCCCCCTCAAGGTCCTCCCCAAATCTCCAGGAATTTCCCAATCTGGATTTGGCAGTCCTGATGATTGGTCTTTTCATAGAGAATTAGGGACTGGGAAGGTTTATGTTCCTATGCTCTCCATTTACTAGAGATTCTCCCAACTTTCTAGTTGGGGTCCCTCATAAAAAACTGGCCTTTTTGCAGATTTTAGGGCTGACTTTCTCAAATGCCTTTAACATGAGACATACCATTCTTACTCCCCTGCAACTCTGTGTGGAATACAGGGGTATAACCCAGATATTGCCGTAGACAATATCCTTAAACATAAAAGGGAAACCGTGTTCCCGACAACTCATAGCTTATCCCCGTGCAGGTGCAGTACATGGGGATAAGTAAGTAGTTGGCCAGCATCATGGTTTGCCTTCTCGCTGCTTCAGGACTTCCAGAGGCCTGGGAAGCCCCAGTAGCGCAGGCAAGCTGAGCAAGCCTTGCTTGCCTGCCCTGCCCTCCCTCAAGCTGCAATTGTGGGGGGGCGGG
Source organism: Eublepharis macularius (assembly GCF_028583425.1). Classification (NCBI taxonomy): domain Eukaryota; kingdom Metazoa; phylum Chordata; class Lepidosauria; order Squamata; family Eublepharidae; genus Eublepharis; species Eublepharis macularius. The sequence goes on along the minus strand of NC_072804.1, from coordinate 36,361,177 downwards.
AGCGGAGGGTGAGTGGCCGCAGGCAAGCCTTGCTCAACTGCCCTACCCCTTGCAAGCCATGATGGGGGGGTGAGGGCGAGCAGCAGCGGACAAGCCACACTTGCCTGCCCTGCCCTCCCAAAGCCATGATCATGGCGGGCACATAGGCAGGCATCCCGCCCTGCCCTTCTCCCCCCACACCAGATAGGAGTGCTGGGGAGAGGGCAATGCCCAGCCCCACCCTGCCCTCCTCCCCCTGCCTCAGATCAGGGCATTGGGGAGGGAGCAATGCCCAGCACCGCCGCCTTCCTCCCTCTGCCCCAGATAGCAGCTCTGGGGAAGGGGAAATGCCCAGCCCCACTGCCCTCCTCCCCCACTCCAGATCAGAGTGCTAGGGAGGGGTCAATGCCCAGCTGGGCCATCCTGTCCTCCCCCCCCACACATAGGGAGTCTGGGAAGGAGCAATGCCCAGCTGTGCCGCTCTTCCCTCCTCCACCCTTCCCCCAGATAGGGGCTCTGGGGAGGGGGCATTGCCTAGACAGGCCACCCCGCCTTCCTCCCCTCACCCCAGATCAGGGCTCTGGGGAGGGAGCAATACCCAGCTGGGCTGCCCTGCCTTCAACCCCCACCCAAGATCAGGGCGCTGGGGAGGGGGCAATGGCCGGCCCGCCCCCCTGTCCTTTCTACAGCCCGTTGTATTTTTTGCTACAACAGACTTTGTTGCTAGTTAATACAATAAAGCAACCGGGGAACTGGGTTCAGTTTCTTACCTTCAGTAGCTTGAGTAACTCTTCAGAAAGCAGTTATAGATATATCGCTTACATCAAATATATATCGTTTCAATTAAACATAGTGCAAAAGCTATTGCGTTAAGTACTTTTAAATGTAATACAAGTCAACTTAGACCCACAAATACATATATAGAGACAGTAAAACAAATGTTTAAAAAGTCTAAGTAAAGGGACTTCAGGAGAAATTTCTCAGTAAATCACAAATGCTTGCTTTAGATCTTGAGAGAAATAAAAGGAATGAACTATAAAGGAGGAAGAAATTTCCTGCAGTTACTGTAATCCAGCCCCCAATTTATTATAATCCACTGATAGAACAATGTATTGTGTTCCAGTCTCTTCCTAGAAAAGCAACACCATTTTCTTCAAGGAAAGACGTGGCTAAATCTCTGTGGAAGTCTCTTGATCATCTTTTTTGCCCTAAGCAGAAGCAACTTCTCCACAGCCACTATGAGCCAGCTTGCAACACTTGTACATTCAAAATGCTAAGCCCCTCCTACCTAAAAAGGGAACCCTCGCCCCCAAACTCAAACATCAAAGCCTGCAATGTCTTTCAGATAGATCTTGGCTATAATTCACCGATATAAACATGTGCTCATACAGACGAAGGCACCATTTATTTATATTATTTATTTGCTTCATATAGGGTTCTCCCCAATGGGGATCCATTACAGCTTACATCCTCCTCCTCTCCTCCATGTTATCCTCACAACAACCCTGTGAGGTAGGTTAAGCTGAGAGTGAGTGATTGGCCCAAGGTAACCCAGTGAGCTTCCATGGAAGAGGAAGGATTCGAACCTGCCTGTCCCAGATTCTAGTCCAAGACTCTAAGCAGTACAACACCATACTGGCTCTTACACCAAACTAGCCAATTATTCCAAAGGCCTGGAGCAGGCTGGGAAACTGAATGGTTCAGATTATAGAAGAAGCAATGAGTTGTGGGGGAACAGAAATCCCATTTGCCGCCGCCTCCCCCTAGGACTTCCTCTTCCCCACCCCCATCTTGCCTCTACTGCTGGCTCCAGCTTGCTTTCCCTTCCTGCCCATTTCCCTCTATCCTGTTGCAGCAGAGCAAGGGACAGAGATGGGGGTTGGGGTGGGGAGAAGCAAAAGGCTGTAGGGAGGCAGCCAGAGCTAGTCCCAGCCTCCCCGCCTCCCTGGTTCCAGGTCTCTGGCAATGCCACATTTTTGCTCATCCTGTTGGGCTGCTACAGCAACTGCCATCAAACTAGGTTGGCTTTTTTTTAGCACTTCTCGTTAATTTTCAGGGAGAGGGCTGTATCTCTAAATTTGGGATGTTAAAGTAACTTTTTTTTTTTGGTAAAACAGTGGCTGGTCCTATTCTGCAGATTTACCTAGCTACTAGGGTTGCCAGATCTAGGTTCAGGAATTCATGGAGATTTAGGGTAGAGCTTGGAGAGGGCAGGGGGTTGGGGAGCGGAAGGAGTACAGGGTAGGGTTACCAGCCTCCAGGTAGTGGCTGGAGATCTCCCGGAATTACAGCTGGTCTCCAGGCCACAGAGATCAGTTCACCTGGAGAAAATGGCTATGTTTGGCGGTGGATTCTATGGAATTATGCCATGTCAAGGTCCTTTCCATTCCCAAACCCCTCTTTCTCCAGGTTTCTCCGGGTTTCACTCCTGAGATCTCCAGGAATTTCCCAACTTGGAGCTGGCAACCCTACTACAGGGTGATATATTGCCATAGACTCCACCCTCTGAAACTGCCATTTTCTCCAGGGAACTGATCTCTGTCCTGCGGAGATCAGTTATAATCCCAGGAGATCTCCAGACCCCACCTGGAGACTGGCAACCATAGGGCCAGTCTTCCTCTATTAGATGATGGGTCTCTTGTCCCTAGTACATGTCTGCATCCAACCCCCCCCTTCCCTTTAAAACAGGCTGCTGTAGAATGAATGAATGAATGATTGTGGCTGACAGCAGGCCGAGGAGGCCTCCAGCAATGATGGCGGAGGGGGCAGGCTCCGTCCATGATCCTTGGTGCAAGCACAAAAGAACCTCCTTATTTCCATCTGTGAAATGTCTGTGATGTCTGTTCAGAGCCATTAACTCCTCAGCTTCTTTTCTGCTGATTAATCTGTTCATTACACACCCCTTTCTGGCTCCCTTTTTATTGACACTTGAAGAAAAGCTCCAGAGGCCTCGTCCCCCCCAGTCCCGCATGACAGACAAGCTCCAACGCTCAGCCTCTGCCTTCCCTCTCTCTCCTCTCCTCTTTCAATGAGCCATGGCTCATTGTTTAAAGAGCCACAGGCAGGAGCCTCGCTGTGTGTTGACTTACACCCCTGCCTGGCACGCCCCGCTGGTTCCTGCCTTCTTCGGAGTCAAAATGAACCTGCCGCTTACATGTTCGCCGACAGCTCCGCAGTTGGAGGGCTGGCTAGTTACAGACAGGCTGACAATGGAAATCAACTGTACCTGCTGCTGGCGGGCTGGCCGAGGCTTGCCCAAAAGGCAGGGAGAGAGCAAGCCCGAAGGACTAAACATTGCGATGCTGGTTTGACATGGTGCGCAGCGAAAGTGGGGTGGGGGACGCCTCAAGGCTTAGCTCTGGCACAGGGAAAGTGGTAAGGAAGAAGACAATACCTCTGAGCATGTGCAGACAAGAGTGCTTGTTACCAGTGTGTAACCACAAGCAGCCTGAAGGAGGGATAGGTCTCTAGGACTGGCCTACAGTTGGTGCAGCAACTGGTTTCCCTTCCGTGTCCCTTCAGATCTTGTCTTCTCTGCCTGGTATCCTTTTTGTTTCTGGCATGGCTGCAGGGCCCCAAGCCCCCAGTTTGGTGGCCTTTTTGGCTAGGCCATGTGAGGTTTCAGGGGTCCAACTGGTGGCCTCCCTTCTAACCACATTGCAGTTAATGTTGTCAACCTCCAGGTGGTGGCTGTAGATTTCCCAGAAGTGCAACTGCTCTTCAGATGCCAGAGATCAATTCCCCTGGAGAAAATGGCGGCTTTGGAGGGTGGACTCTGTGGAATTATACCCCACTGAGGTCCCTCCCTTCCCTAAACCCCACCCTCCACAGACTCCACCCCCAAATCTCCAGGAATTTCCCAACCTGGAGCTGGCAAGCGTAATTGCAGTTCATTTGAGGGATCACTTTGCGTGAAGGTTGAGCAGATGTCCCCCATTCCATTTCTTTTCATATTCAGTTGGTTGATTGATTGGTTGGTTGGTTGGTTGGTTGGTTGGGGGTATTTTTAAACAACTTTTCTACAAAAAGCACTCAAGGCCATTTTCGCTGTTATTGAAAACCATTATAAAACAGACATGAAACTCCATTTCTATCTATTGTGCCACAAAACACAAACATACAACACTCAACCATAATCACAAAGGCTAGACCATATCAGACAACCTGCAGTTTTTTTTCTCCACAACAATTTTGGGTCTCTGTTTCTTGTATTTGGTTTTCTAGATTTGCTAGTTTTTGTGTATGTAGGCTGTGCAGTTTTTATACACAATGGATGTGGCGTTCCTATGTGCCATGTACGTTATTTACACATATCCTATAATGCTGATTCATCAATGCACAAATAACATCAAAACATGCTTATGTCTTATGTGGGAAACTGAGTGAGAAGGACGAGAAAATAGCACAAAAACAAAGCATCATAGGTTCAGTTTGTACAAGGATGAAATAAAATGAGGAATAGCAAGGATAAGAAATTTGAAACCCCGCTTGCTCTGGATAGCCTCCTAGATGCACCCCCCACCTCCTGGGGGCTCCAGGCAGTGGCCTGAAATAGAGAATATCCCCTCCCCCATTTGCCCTCCATTTTGCTCAAGTTGGACCCAGGGCAGGCGTCAGCACATGGCAAGGTTGGGCAGCTGCCAGGGGCCACGGATTCTGGTGGTGCCCACTGCTGCTGAGTTCCTACTCACACATCCCCTCTGATGCCGGCATTCCCCCCTTTCCACTGCCTGCTTATGAACACTTTGCCAACTCTGCTCCCACCTCCATGTGCTGCCTAGCGGCATAGGAGAAGGGCATGTCGGTGGTGCACAAAGCATCAGCATTCCTGGTGGCCATAGCAGCGGCCCTCCTAGCTGCACCTGCCACCCAGCACCACCAGGGAAAGGACATGCAGGCAAGATGGGCAGCTGTGACTGCAGGTGATGGGAGAGCTTAGGAGCGGCCAAAGGCAGGATGCACAGGCAGGTGGGTGGGAGGGCAAGAGGAGGAACCTGTAGTGGGCATAAGGAGACCCTGAACACTCTCTACCCAGTCCCGCAAAATCTGGAACTGGCCTTGGATGGACCCTATGGGTGGTCTCAGGAAACCAGCAGTGGATAGTGGGCAATCTGCCCCTGCTCTCTCCCACCCCACACTGAGGAATATGCCGTTGGTCAAGGGCCTAAATGTGGGCCCAACATGACTTTCAGAAATAAGATCTCTGGGTCTAGTGGGGCACATCCCACCTTCCTTTTCTTCATGGGCTTATGAACCATGTGAGGGCTTGTCCCCACCTAAGTGTAGCCTTGATGGCTTCTTGACTCGCTCTGATTGCAGACCCACTTCTGGGTTGTTATGCAGAGGCTGGCAATGGCAAACCAGCTCCGTTAGTCTTTTGCCTTGAAAACCCCAGCAGGGGTTGCCATAAGTTGGCTACGACTTGACAGTACTTTCCACCACCACCACCACCACCACCACTACTGTGCACAAGGGATTGTTGACAGTGTGAGACAGCACCACAGAGTTTATTTGTAGGGGGAGGTCTAACAGTGGAAAACCATCAAGAGGTTGCAGATTGGACTGGCTATCCCACAGGCAATGATTTGAACCCTCTGAAGTGCTTTATCAATGTCAGGCAGTTGAACTCTGTCATTTCCTTCCCCACTACTTGTTATGAATCCCAACCTGGAGTCTTGTGGGATTCACAGTGCAATCCTAGGTAGAGCTGCTCCAGTCTAATTTTATTAATTTGTAGGGTGAGTAGTGTTCGGAGGGAAGACAGCATGATCTCGTAAGATCTTGGAAGCTAAGCAAGGTTGGCCCTGGTCAGAACTTGGATGGGAGACCACCAGGGAAGACTGGGGTTGCTCTGCAGAGGGCAGCAATGGCAAACCTCCTGTGCACCTCACTTGCCTTGAAAGCCCTTTACTGGGCTCACCATAAGTCAGCTGTAGCCTGGAAGCATATATGTATGTACATAGGGTGAGTAGTAGATGTTTCATAAAGGGGAAATCTCTTGGACAGTTCCAGGGGTTTCTCTTCCACTGCCATGTCATTAAGAGGCTCCTTCTAAGATCTAGCGGCATCACCCCGACTCCCTCACATTCTGTTTTGAAGCCCAAACTCTCTCTCAGTTTCGGCCTTCTCCATTGCATCTTCACATCAGCCCTGCGAGGTGAATGAAGCTGTGTAGTGATTGCCTCCAAGTCAGACGCTCTAGCCACTGCGCTATGGAGGACATATGCCGATGGCTTCCAATTGCTGCCGCTATGACTCATCCACTCCGATTGCCGTTAATGAGTCAGAAGTGCGCTCAGCTTTGATCCCTCCCGGGAGGGAACCATTAAAACCCTCTTGACTTAGGGAGTTAAGTCAGGCGCTTCCAAGAGCCTGCTTATCTTTCCCTTTGAGATTCAAGTCCTCCTTCTTTTTGAGATTCAAGGTCCTTCTACTTCTATCACCCATCCTTACTGGAATCAATTAGTACCCAACAAAAGGGAAAATGTAAACAAGCTTTCCTTCTCTATCTTTTATGGTAAATAAATAATCTATCCAGGCCTAAATGGCTAAGCTGTGTTTTCAGCTCCTGCGGAATCTTTTCTGCACCGGCAATGGTTGGACAAGCTGTGGATTCCCTGAACAGGACACCTTGTGATGTCCAGAGCTTGGGAAATAAACTGATATGAGTGGAAATCCTTATGGGGCCTTTGTGTCTGTGTTCCTGCATCTCATTCACTCCTGTTGTATCCCAGCAGGGCGTCCTTGGAGATCAGACGCAGGATGGGGGTTAAGTCCAAGGGTAAAAGTCCAAGTCAACTGCTGGGCAGACATCCTATAAACCTTCTACATCTTCACACAGGAGTTTGACTCAGTGCCTCCAGAAGTGCCAAGGAGTATGCTCGCTCCTTACAAGAACTGCTCCCTCCTTACAAGAAGGAAAGCTGATACCAGGGTCCCTTAGAGGACCTCCCCCACCCCACCCCCCAAGGAGACATCTGTCTTCTTCTGTGCCTTGGCCAAAGCTAGAATGGAAACATCAGGATTATTTGTAACCTCCAATATGTCAATACATTTCTCTGCATTAATTAGTCACAAGGGTAATATCATCCATCTGTGCAGGGCTATTCTGTCCTTCCTGCAGATACGGATCAACCTCTTTCAGACCTCGGGCTGCAGATCACAGGGCTTGCTTCTGTCTAAACAGCCCTCCTTGTAGCGGATCTCATAGACATAACTCATCACTGTGGAGTAAGGCAATAGTTACTATCTAGAAAAAGAGATGCTGGAAGGACTCGAGACCATCTGGACAGGCCATCTTCTCCTTAGGGATGGGGGCTCTTGTCTCTACTCCTAGATCAGTTAAGGGACTTTCTGTTGTTACTGAGTAGGGATGGAACTGCTCAAAGAAACCTTCATCTGTTCCTACTTCTAGGTTTTAAGCTGCGGGTCTGGATCCTGCAAATGCATTCCACTAACTCCTTCTTGCATCAAGGGAAACCTGCTGCTGCTGCCACCTCTGCTAGTGGCATCTGGGATCTAGAACTGAGAGCGGGACCACAAGTGACGCCTGACACAGGTTGGACACTTGTCAGCTTCCCTCAAGTTTTGATGGGAAATGTAGGCATCCTGGTCTTACAGCTTGGCTCTCTGACTGCTGTCCAATGGACTTTTCAACTGTCACTTGTCCAACATTCTGCCAAGCTGCCTACATTTCCCATCAAAACTTGAGGGAAGCTGGCAAGTGTCCAACCTGTGTCAGGCATCACTTGTGGTCCCGCTCTGAGAATGAGATTAGATCCCAGATGGAGTCTTGGCATGAATTAAGCCTATAATTGATGCCTGCCTGTCCTACCCTGGGGCAGATCCTCATCCTCTCTTACTGTGGCACCACCCCAGAACACCACCTTGTTCTCCACTGTAGGTGCTGCATCCTTCCTAGCAGGCAGTCTGGACAGGACCTCCTCTAGGGGACTCGTAACAGAGAAAGAAGCATCAACAGTCATTATCAATGGAGCTACACATGAACACACATGAAGCTGCCATGCTGAATCAGACCCTTGGTCCATCAAGGTCAGAATCGTCTACTTCGACTGGCAGTGGCTCTCCCAGGTCTCAGGTAGGGGTCTTTCATATCACAGACTGCATGGTCCTTTTAACTGGAGATGCCGGGGACTGAGCCTGGGACCATCTGCATGCAAAGGAGAGGCTCTATCACTGAGCCACAGTCCTTCCCCTCTGACTTCCACTGTCTGTTGGGAAGTGAGCTGATGGTCTCCCCACTGTTGGAGCAATGAGCCCTTTTGCAAATGGAAGCATTGGCACAAGAGGAAGTGTGCTCCATGGCAGAGACTATCTAGCACACATGGAACTTCTTCATAGGATCCAAGCTCAGGTATGGATTGGCCATTACCACCAGGAAAAGCCCCAATGGGCGGATGTCCTGCCCTACCCACTGGGGCCACTCTGGCCCCAAGCTAGGGGCAGGGCCAGTGCTCCAAGCCCTGTGCTGGGTGGGGAAAGATGTGTGCTGCCTAGATGAGACCTGTGCCAGGTGGGGAAAGAGGCACGTGGCTGAGCCCTGTGCAGTGATTGAGGCACACAGCTGGCAGGGCAGACTCTCCGTCTCTCCCTTCTTTGGGGTTGTGTGGACACAAGTACTAGGGAAGATGGAAGGCAGGGCCTTCTTCCCAAGCTGCCTTTTTTCCCCCAGTCCACTCCTGAATCCAAGTCAAGATGTTTTATCAGGGCTGCACCCTCCTCTCCCACTTCATCTCAGCCCTCACCCTCAATTCCCCCAAGCAGTCACCTTTTTGGAACCTCTTTTCCAATCCCCTCTGCCTTTTAAGAACATTTCCTAATGGCCAAGATCTTCAGTCAACAGGGCTAAGAGCTGCCCGCTCTGTCCTCTGACCCTTCCTTGTACATTTTTCATGAGGACAGGACTGTGCTTTGCGTCAGCTGCTCCTTCCTCTCTATGCTTAATAAATGTTCTAACAGTGAGCAGGAATGAATCCTGCTCAAAGTCTAAATAATAATAACATTTGATTTATATGCCGCCCTTTAGGACAACTTAACGCCCACTCAAAGCAGTTTACAAAGTGGTGTAGTGGTTATTATTAAGTGGGTGGGGCTGAGAGAGCTCTGAAAGAGCTGTGACTGACCCAAAGTCGCCCATCTGGCTTCAAGCAGAGGAGTGGGGAATCAAACCCGGCTCTCCAGATTAGAGTCCTGCCGCTCTTAACCACTACACCGAACTGGCCCTTAATGCTTAATGGTGCGGGGCTGTGCTTAAGGGGTAGATCTGTGGCTCAGTGGCAGATGAATTGCTTTGAATGGAGAAGGTTCCAAGTGCAATTCCTGATTTTTCCACTTATCAAAGGACCAGGCAGCAAGTGATGGGAAAGACCTCTGCCAGGAGATTTTGCAGAGCTGACACCCATCACAGTAGACAATACTGACCTCGATAGACCAAAAGTTTGATTCAGTCTAAAGCAACCATGTGTTCAATAGCAAAATGTTTGGAGAAGATTATCTCCATAGAATAAGGCCCTTCTTTTGCACCTTTTATAAATTGTGGGGTGAATAGAAATAGCAGGAAGGCATTTCAAATTCCCAGGTTCCATCTTGGGCTTTTGCAGTAAAACGTGTCAAGGTGATGTGAAAGATCTCTGCTTGAGACCCCGCAGAGTTGCTGCCGGTCAGAGCAGCCAATGCTGCCCGTGATAGATCTAGGCCTGACTCAGCCTATGGCAGCTTCATGGGTATTCACAAGATAGCGGAGAAATATTTCTTGTGCTTCAACTGAAAACACTTTCCACATAAAGGTTGTTTGAAGGATTAAGGCAACTCGGTCCTTCCTTGGGTATGTGGAACTCCCCCCCCCCCCGCCCCAGACTTGGGTGTAATCCCCACTGAAATCAGTGGAACTTAACTTCTGAGAATATATACCTCATGTGGGCCTGGCCATAGGGTTGCCGGGTCTTCCTGGCAACCGGTGGGAGTTGCCTGGCAACCTGCATCATCCTCACACATGTGCAAAGTGTGTATGTGCTCCTGATCCCATGCATGATGATGTCACTTCTGGAAGTGACATCATCACTCCAGGTGCTGGAGCGCATGTGAGCTTCAAACGAGGGCTGGTTCTTTAAGAATTGTGTGATGTAACCTCATTGCTTTCAGGGCTGGGCCTGTGCATGCCTGGGCCATCTGCCAGTGGCGCGTGGTCACCAGAGGGCCTGCCTCTTTCCACCGATTGCCAGTGATTAGCAGGCAGAGGAGCAAACCTCCAGGAGTTTGCCGGCTGGCAACGCTACCTGTCAGGCTACATGTAAAAGGTGGGTTTGAGGTGGAGTCTGCAGGAAATCAAGAGACATATAGCTGCCCTGTGAGGGATGAGCTGGATTGGTCTGAGTCTTTTCAAGTAACAGGAGACTTGGGGGGCAGATGATAACAGGAAGCCTGAGGGACATTCTCCTCACAGTCCGTCTTCTTCTGAAAGCAGGTATTCAGTTATAGCCAGAGCAGCTCAGGATAGAACAAGAGCTTTTGTGTCCCTGAGAAACATCTATGGAGGGTCCTTTCGGGGGGAAAAGAAAAAGCCTTTCATTCCTCAGTGTTTCCAGGTGCTCCCGTCGCTAGGCGTGTAAATGGGGCCACGCAGTTAAACGGTCCTCCACAGTGGGAGATTGGGAGGCCTATTTTCCCAGACATTTGAAGACGCGGCAGCTTTTTGGTTTGTTGCTTTGAAAAACTGTCTGGTGTATTTTCCTCCCTATAAAATGTTTCGCTTGGGGAAGGGTGGGGGGAGCAGAAAAGATAAACCTCCCACGGAAAGCTTCGGCAGCGCGCCTTCGTGGCTCTCATGTATATTAATCACCATGAATATTTATGGCAACTTTCCTGCTCGGGAGCACTTTCTGCCATTGTAGAAGCTTTTAATTCCCAATGTTAGCACAGAGTGCAAAAAAAGAAAAGAAAAGAAGGAAGGAAGTGTGTGACTGTGTGTTTAGGAGTGTGGCATCAGGCGGCCCAGCGAGCCCCCTCCTTCCTGGACCTCCTCCCATTTTCCTTTCCCTGGCCTGGCCAACTGTGAGCCACCCACATGGATAACAAATGGGCTGTCCACTTTAGTGACGCTCGAAGTAGAAACCAAAGTGAATTGGGAAGAGGGGACGTTCAGGTGACATGCCCGAAGGGTTCTTTAGGGTGCCAGAAGAGTTTTGATATGACTTTTACATGTTCCCTCATTGACGGACTCCATCTTGGCCTCAGCTTGTAGGGAGAAACTATGATTTGGAGAAGGCTTCACGGCAGACTGCGGCACAGGAAGAATACTCAGCAGCTGAAGTCAAGGTTGAGGGAAATTCTACCTTGGATGCAGCAGGTTTAAGAACAGAGGAACAGCCCTGTTGAAACAGACTAGTGGTTCATCTAGACCGGCGTCCTGTTCCACACAGCGGCCAACAGGGCCAACAAATGGGCCACACAGGCCAAAGCCTTTCCCTGATGCTGCCTCTCAGAACTGGCATTCAGAAGTTTGTTGCCCCTGAGGATGGAGGTTCCCTACAGTTACCATGGCAAGGAGTCACCAATCCATCTTTCATGAACGGGCTTGCAGAATCTCCTGCTATGGTGAAGGCCTCTTGCTGACAGCTGCATTGCCCACCACTGCTCTAAGCAACAGGGGGAGAAAAAAAACAGTGACATCACTTACATCGCTATCTAACAGTCAAGTAAAACCCTACAGTGAGAAAGGGTAGCTTTAGGAATCATGGGAAACTCTATGGTTTTACCATTCTTAGAGCTACAGTAGAGGTACCATTCCTACAGCTACTGATTCCTAGAGCTGCCCTTTGTTACTTCCAGGTTTGACCCAGAAGTGATGTAATGAATGACCTCCTTGACATTGCCAACATCACACACCCGTCCCCATGTCCCCACTCCCATGTCCCACTAGTGACAGGAAAATTTCCAGTGGTTTGCCTCTCTGTCTACCAATCCCCATCGATTGACAGGAGATGGCAAGCCACCTGGCAATCACGCACCACTGACAGGCAACCCGGGTAAACAGGCAGTGTGTGCACTCCAGCCAGCATGAAACTGTTACTCCCAGAAGTGATGTCATCGCGCTGGCCATGGGAATGCTCCCCTGCATCAGACAGGACCAGTTTCAACCCCAAACAGGCACAAAGCATGGGTGTAATCCTGCTGCCAGTGCGATTGAAGTCACTTCTGGAAGTGACATCATTGCACCCCAGGCAGGAATGCATGAGTACGAAGAGTGAAGCCCAGTGAGTACCTTCCCACCCACCCCCCCTGCTGGTTGCCAGGGAGATCTGGCAACCCTTTCCACGAATCTGTCTAATCTCCTTTTAAAGCCATCTCTGCATGTGGCTCTCACCACATCCCCCGGCAGTGAATTCCACATTGTAATCGCTGGACCAGCGATGCCCTCTAGAACAGAACAGTCTTGCGTAATAAAGACTTCTCTCAAAATTGTTCTTCTCTGTTGGACTGCAGCCAAAGTTGGAGGTTTCGGGCAGAAGGCCATTTAGCAAATGTTTGTGTAGTTCCCCTACTTCATACACTGTCTGTCAGTATCATCCCATGAAGTCCTGAGTATCACATGTCAGCATCCAGTCTAGAGTTTCTCTAGGAGCATAGAATATATGCCTCCTTTTCATGTCTGTAGGTTGCTGTTTCGAGCCTTTTCCCACTCTCCCCAATTTACTTTTTTTCTTTTACACCATTTGTATTAGGGATACCCAAGTACGCATCCATTTGGCTCATGCTTTGCCTATCATTCACATAACCTTGGAGGGATTTGCAGTGTAATCACTAAGCGGTCCCACACCCTTCTAAGGCAATGAGCTTAGAAGAGCACACCACTGTACACCATTCCTCTAATGCACAAGTGCAAATCTGGCTGTAAGGCAGAAGGAAATGAAGTTTCACCACTACAGTTACTGCACAGATGCCAAGTTGTTCAGCGTGCTTTTCAAGTTTGACAGGGACACAGTGAGAAGATCAGAGCTTTGGCTCATGAGTGATTACGGCTGGTGAAATCTGCTGAACGTGTTTGTCACAAAGTTTTTGTTATCCCCGATTTATATGACATTTCTATTCATTTGATATAAAAAAGGCATAATTTGAAACATCAGATTTCATAAGCAGAGTTGCGGGGGGAATAACTACCACTGTATCCCAAGAGGGGGAAAACCATGTAAGAAACTGAGATTTTCAAATTGAAATGGTATGATGTGAAAACTCGGTCACATCCCTAAAATTCGCCTCTACATTGTGTGCCTACATTGGGCCAGTCCGCATGAGTTGTTCTTTGCATGGAACTGGTTAATCACATGCTCCCAAAGCCCAGGTTCGTTTCCCACCATATGCAATGTCTGAACTGGCCCAAAGAAGAATCATATCCTCCAGATCTGTGGAATCCAGTGGATAGTTTCCACTTGGTTGTTTGTGCTTCCCCCCCGTGTAATAGAAACTGGCTGTTGCTCATCACAGAATTGAGGTTGCAGTATGCCACTTGTTGCAAATGGACTTTGGTATCTGTGAACAATCTCACACTTGCTGCTCATTATCATGTACCTGTTTCCACATGCCCTGTCTTGTTAGTCAAAGGTTGTGTAGAAGGGTTCAGTTGCTACAGTAACCAGGGCTTGATGAGAATGACAAATCCACCCATGATAAGTTAATAGGAGGGACGCGGCAGTACCTTCGCCGGTCAAAGGGCTGCACAAATTCAGAAGCAACATGGGGGGAGCTGCATGCCTCAGGGAGGCTTGTGTCCAAGCATTCAAGCTGAGTCACAGCCTCTCATTTATACACACGTGAACATACCCCTAGTGTGCCCATTAGACACAACTACTGTTTCTCCTGCATTTCATTTATTCCTCCACGGATAGCCTCTGTAATCACTGTAGTGGCTTTTTTCTGAAGCTGTCTTTCAGTATGTTGGAATTTTCCTAGCGCAGGACTCTGGTGCTTGGGAAAACAAGATTCTCTTACGGCCATGTAAAATGGCCCTCACCAATGAACCTGTTTCAGTAAACAAGATGTGCTGGATTCTGAAATTCTCCAAGGAGAAGAGGCAGGGTCAACATTTCCTAATCCCAGGTGCATGGAGGTTGATTCTGAAGGCAAGGCACTCTGCAGATGCTCAGAGACATTGCACTTGTTCTGGAGCTAGGGTCCCCAACTTTATTTCCTTCTCCTGCTGAAGTGCTTTCTAACAGCAGCAGAGATAACAAAGAAAGTTAGTGGGTGGAGCTTTTCTTATCACTTGATTTCCCGTGATAGGAAGAACTTTATCTACTGAATTTCTGCATATCAAGTTGTTTCTATGTGCACAGGAATGGGCCAGGAAAAAGTTTTCATCCCTTTTGGGGCTGACCTTGAGTTCTTATTAAGCTGTAACCAGGCTGTTTTTCCTAATTATTCCCAAGCCAAGCTCATAACAAAACAGAATATTTCCCCATCAAATTCACTAAAGCACTTTCCCCTTTTGATGGCTCCATACGCAGCCCCATTAAGTCATATCAGAACATCCCAATGTGATAAGAACTATTGTGGTGTAGTGGCTAAACTGTCAGGCTAGGATTTGGGAGAGCCGGCTTTGAATCCCAACAGTGCCATGGAGGCTTGATGGGCGACTCTCTCAGCCTAACCCATCTTGCAGGGTTTTTTTGTGAGGATAAAATTCAGGAGAGGAGGACAGAGTATGCCACTTTGGGTCCCCCGTGGATGTAAATGAAGTAAGCAAACAAACAGGGCATAGGCACTGCTTTTGAACATTTCCTGTGGAAGGAATCCCACAATCGAATGATGCTTAATTTTGCTTCCTGGGGAAGGAATTCCTTAATTTAAAGATGGCAGATCCCAGACCAGATACCTTTCTGTTTCTGAGCTAAGTTTTCATGCTGCCTCAAAATCCTTTGCAGACTTAAGTTGGCTAGTTCACACACTTTTTCCTCTCCAACTGTGCTGCTGCCGGCCAGGTGAAAAGCTGTGGTGTTCAGAAAGGGGGGGCGGGGAGAGAAGGGAAATCGCCTCTCTTTGAAGGAGGAAAATGAAAACAACCTGAATAGTAATGGCTGCTTTGCTATTGTCTAATTCATAGCAATGCCTCCATTGTCTAGGTGTTTTTACAGTTGTCAATATTTGGTTAATGTTCAGGATGTTTCATCTTCAAGAAAAATGGGAAAGGAGCAAGCAAACTGAGAAAGTACCAAAATTTAGAGTTGTGTTCTACTTGATCTCCTTTCTGAAGTGAAACTGATGCACAAGGAACTTGCCATTGTACCATTTCTTGTTTCCGAATATTGTACCAAATGCTATTCATGTACAGTTTACAGTAATTTGTGTTCCTTTGTATTCCCCCCTCCCATTATTAATGAGCAGATATGCATTGATGAAACACTGCAAAAAAGCAAGCTTGTTTTGGTTGCACACGTGGTCACATCATGATTCTTTCTGGGTTTCAAGATGCATGTTGGCACGTATGCAAGTTGGCATAATGCTGCAACAATGGGATTGTGCATACGGTTGTAGCAGTATCATTTTATGGAGAGTCTGGGTTGTATTTAGCACTGCCTTCAGTCTTTGGAGAAAGGTGCGATTAAAAACAGTTCAGTAAATGAATTGCCAATGTGCAGGAATGCAGGTGTACATGAGTATAGAAAGAACCTTGCTGCATATACATAGATGTGCATTGCTTTTTGTGTGATGTGCACATACTCAGAAGTAACGTAGATGGGAGAAGAGAGGCACATGACAGGAATGAAAGCTCTGGTAAATTATGCATGCTTTAATGTTAGGATTAATACTAGAAATTCAGGCATTTAGAATCCAGATGGGGCATGCCAGGAAGAACCAGCTCAGAGCCTAATGGAATAGAATGGGGGAGCCTCTCTCATTCTTACTCTGGAGTCCTCTAAGATGACTCATGTGAGCAAGCCAAACCACCTGCCAATATTTTTTAAATGTCACATTCCAACCATCCCAGGTGGAACCTAAGAATGACTTCAGCATGGCCTTTGCAACCAGTGCTGCCAAGGAACAGCGTCATACCCTTCCTCTAAATCTTCTGGACCATACTCATATTATCATTCCTGCAGTGTGTGCGCGCCATCAAGATTCAAATTGCAACCAATTTACGGTGATCCCATCAAGGGGTTTTCAAGACAAGAGACAAATAGTGGTGGTTTGCCGTTGCCCGACTCTGCGTAGTGTCCCTGCACTTCTTTGGTGGTTTCCCATACAATACGGACTGAGGCCAACCCTGCTTAGCTTCCAAGATCTACCGTGCCATCTTCCCTCCCCCATACCTGCAGTATTCCGCAATAATCCCAAATCACTCCTTGGATCCAGATGTGCAAGAACCAATGGAAAGTAGACTCATTTTTTTTAAAGCCCCAAAGACCTGCAACATTTTGTTTTGCTAACTGAGAATACAACCAGAGACAAAGCAGTGTTCTGTTTGCAAGGAATTCTGGCTGAAGTTCCTTTACAGTTTCAAAGCCCTAGCAGCCACTCCATCTTTGCCACCCTCTGAAGGTAGCCATGTGTTCAGCAACACAAACACTGGAATCCTAGGCAGAGTTATACCCTTAAAAGCATAGTAGTTTCAATGTCCTTAGAAGGGCATAACTGTGTTAAGGATTGCACTGAAAACATGCCCCCCTCTCCTCTCCCTTTCCTGTTTTGGATGTTCCTGCAAAAATGTTCGTATCATTTCTTAACCATGCTAAGATCTCTGGTACATAAGCAGCAGTTTCTGTGTAAATTAGTGGACTTTTTTTTAAAAAGTCATTGCTAATCAGCCTCAAGCTGAGCTAACTTCCTGGCCTGACACATTGAACCGCCCGGTAAGAGTCTGGATAAATCTGTGTCCTTGTCAATATTTTTATTCAAGCTGAACAAGTTGTCCAAGCTGAACTTATAATTGCAGATGGATGCTGCACTCCAGGCTGGTTTTAAAAATGGAATCTTTGCATTGATGCCCACTCTGTGGTGGTGAGTACACAGCCAGGTGCAGGCTTACATGCATACATGCAAAGAGAAAAACAGATACTGGGTTCAGCATGGAACGCCTCCCACACCTCACCATCCACCTCACTGAACAATAGTTAATGCTGTCTATATATCTATTTACAAAGTCGAATTCCACTGGATCACTTTTTAAGGCTTTATTGTGGTTGCGGAGACTGTGGCATATCAGATTAAAGCACAGAACACATAGATGTGCAGGAAAAAATGGTGGGTTCGCCAAATTGTCTCACAAACTCAGTAAAAGTGGGAGAGGAATCAGAGGAAAAGGAACGCAGCAGACTTTGAAGCTCTTGTAATCATTGGCAGTGAGAATTCTGGCTTTAGTTGAAATGAGTCTTCTTAAGCCTTGGCTCAGTTGTTGAGGTATTAAGGGATGTTTGCAAACAGTCCAACTTCTCAGAAGTTTAACAGTACCAGCATATAAGACCCAGGTTCTGTTTTATTGATGGGAAGAAGTGTCAGCACTGTTGTGCTTGCATGCGAGAGTGATATGTGAACAGGGTGTGCTTGAATGTGACTCTTGGGCGTGAGTCATGGTGTGAAAAGGCACGCACACAAGAGAGAGCGGAAGGGGAACGGATACAAAGGAGGTGTTGCACATTCACACAATAATCAGATTTACGAATGTACGCAGCCCTGATCTTCACTTCTTCACACCTATTTGATTGGTGTAGCCTTGACTAAGGAAGGAATTTGTCTAGTTCAGGGACACAATCCATGTATTGCTTTTTATTGCGGCCAGCTCAATGGCACATAACAGTGTGCAAACTTTCGAGTTCTCCAGAACTTTTTGTCAGGCCAGATGCTGAAAAATAAAACAGAGCAGGAAAGTAGGTTTTTCAGGTCATGGTTTTAAGGTTTTGTCATGGCTAAGTCTCATGGTGCTTGCCTTCACTCCTCCCCTTTAACAGAGGAGCTGTTCTTGGTTCTGAAACATCAATCCTAGACGTTTTAACTCTGGGACTTCCTCCTCCCTCCCCAATTGATTTGCATTTCCTGCTTCCACCCCATTGGTAATCGAGAAGGAAGGCAGCACCTAAATTCAGTGGGCCTTACCAAAGCCCCCCATCTACATCAATCAAAATATTGCTGCTTGCACAGTTCACATAAGCACAAAATGGGCTTTACATCCTTTCTCTTTGTCTAATCAAAAAGAGTCCAGTAGCACCTTTAAGACTAACCAATTTTATTGTAGCATAAGCTTTCGAGAAACAAGTTCTCTTCGTCAGATGCATGATACAGAAACTGGTCAAATATAGGAGGGAGGAGAAGGGGAGGAGAGAGAAGAGGCAATTGGGGGGGGGGAGAGGGGGAAGGTGCAACCAAAACATTCCTTTGCTAGTATATGTAAACATCTCCTTTTGGTGTGTGGATCAGTTGGCTTCAAAGGAGTTTGCCCTGTTAGTCTGTAGCAGCCAAACAGCTAGACCATCCAATTCCAATGCAGCATGAGCCTTTGATAACCACAGCTCTCCCTGCCAGATGCATCTGACAAAGAGATCTGTGGTCCCCGAAAGCTAAGATCCTTCCTTATGACCCACCGTTTCCGTGGCTCTTTTGCCTTCACCTACAAAGAATCGGATGTTTAAGTTGAAAGAAGTGCATTTT
This sequence comes from Eublepharis macularius, assembly GCF_028583425.1. Lineage (NCBI taxonomy): Eukaryota > Metazoa > Chordata > Lepidosauria > Squamata > Eublepharidae > Eublepharis > Eublepharis macularius. The sequence goes on along the minus strand of NC_072804.1, from coordinate 36,342,544 downwards.
CCCCATATACCTCTCTCCCTGTGTTGTCATTGACTCTGGTGAGTTTCAGCTTGTAAGTTGGTGGTGGGGGGGGGACCCATCCTTTTAGGAATTTCTGAAATCTGTTTTCCGTTGAACTGTGGAGCATGCTTTAGCTGAGATGCCCAGGAATTAGAGGGACCAAGAACCATAAATATCCTTTAAGCGACTTGTGGAGCTGTTTTTGTTGAGTGCTTATTACTTTTCCCATTAAAAGAGATGATCTTGAAAAAACAATTTTCTTCTTTTATGGCTCCATTTGGGCTTCCCCCTTTCCTTTCTTCACAAAGTTTTATGACGGGACTAGGCAAAAAGAAAAACTGGCCTACTTACTAGGGTCGGGCATTCTTTGCTAAAATTGGAATAAAGTTTGTGGGGATTGAAAGAGAAGAGCAGAATTTGGTAATTTCCTGATTCCCAGTTCCTGCCTAGTATTTCCAGAATCCAGAGCCTGCTGAACTTTGGCTGAAGCCTTAACCACACAAGCCTCATGGGATTTTAGTTTTATTAAGGATGGTTTCAAAATCTTTGGCATAAGTCCTAAACTTCTAGGAACTATTTCTGCATAGACTTCTCTGCCCAGAGACCACGGCACAATTGCTGGGGGAACATGGTGTATTTCAGAAGATGGTGAATCATGTATGCCCACTTATTTTAGGCAGGGTGCTGGCCCAGTGTATTGCACCTCTCTGTTACCCCACATCAACGGACAGTGCACTCAAGAACATACCCAAGACGTCTGTGCCACAGGAAGGCCTAGTGCCAGGCCAGCTAGCTGCCTTTTGGAGAAGCTCATCTGGCATAGCTGATCTCAATGAGGAAGCCCTAATAAGCTTCTGAGGAATCCTGGGGTTCTTAAGAAGATGGTTTGAAAGCCTCAGCTCCCTTGGCAATCTCATTGCATTAGATCCACCAGCTTCTGACAATCTCCAAGACTTCTTTGCAAGACAAGCTTTAGATGCCAGGTTATCAAAGACGCATGCAAATACTCTGTCGCTAGCTGTGATTTCCATAAAGGACAGGCCTAATTTCCCCCTCCTTCCCATAATGCCCTGGTCTCATAACCTTCCCAATCGTGGCTGCCATTCTAATTATAACCTTTTTGTGTGGCCACAGTTAAATTTGATCCGCGACAGTGTGGAAATTTGCATTAATTGGTTCGTAATGCACTACTGGGGACTTTTTAATTTCTTTATGGGCGGCAGAAAGCCTCGCTTGAGAGAAGACATGGGAGAGGTTAGGACTCGGTCGCTTGGGTGAATCCAATCTAACATTAGAGATAATGACTGCTTCGGGAAGATTCAATTTTCTAAAGGTGAAGGATATTTCACTAATGGCCACTAGGGGGCAGGTCCTCAACTGCAACCCCCTCATACCAATAATGCTAATCCTAAATAGGTCTACTTCAAAGAAAGTCCCACTAGTCTCTGGGGAACGTAGCTTTCGAGGTTGACCACTCAGGATTACCATATTAGTTCTGAGATCTGTAAAACAAAGTTAATATCATCAGCATCAAGAGTTTATGTGAAATTTGGCCATCCCGGCATCAGGGAAAATCTGCTTTTCCCCGCACCTAAGGCAGATCAAATGCAGAGAGGGACAGAGTTCTGGTGCATTTGACAGATGTATAGAAGAAGGAATTGGGCAAGGATACTTAATTCATCAAGGAAGAGAAACTGGATTTAGCAAAAATCATTCTGCATAATTGTTAAAGGGAAGAGAAACTGGATTTGGCAAAAGTCATTCTGCATAATTGTTAAAGGGACAGCAGTCTTGGAAAAAAGTATCTACCCCCTCATTGCCTTCAAGGAGAGCTGGGGCTGCTGCTCTTCTTAGCAAGGCTCAGATCACTTTATGGGTTGGCTTTGCATAACTTCTGTGCAACCCCAAGCAGATCTAAACCTTCAGAGCCTGTTGACTTCAGAATGTAACTCTTCTTAGGATTGCACTGTTAAATAACTGTTGCTCCCAATATGGGGTGGCTCTCTATAAACAGCAGATCTCTTATGTGTTGAAATAATGCAAGTGGAGAGGGGCTGTGGCTCAGTGGCAGGTTCAGTGGCAGGGGCTGTGGCATGCAGTGGCATGCCAAAGGTCCCAGGTTCAATCCCCGGCATCTCCAAATAAAAGGCAGTAGGTGATGTGGAAGATCTCTGCCTGAGACCTTGGAAAGCAGCTGCCAATCAGAGTAGACAATATTGATCTTGATGGACCCAGGGTCTGATTCAGGATAAGGCAGCTTCATGAGTAACCAACTGAGCATCACTGCTTCATAAGAGGGAGGAGAGGGGAAAGAAATTTGCACCAAGGCATCATTATCTGTTATGGGGCAGGGAGACAGACATATGGATGGGACGTAGTTTGGTCTTTGGGTAGTTTCCAATCCTCCTGCCCATTGAGGGTCTGGACAGAAAAAATCAAGTTATTTTGCAAAACAGACTCTTTCAACCACTGGGAGAATAAATTCTTTCATCCAGAGGGAGAATAAATGCTGGTCCTACTCTTGCTTCCACTCTTATGTTTAAATACCTTGTCAGATGATAAGAAATGCAAATACCTTAATTGTGACCGTCACCAGACACAGTGTCCACTTATCTGTGTAGAATTATTATGGGACATTTTCTGCCTAATGCAGCTGCAATGTATATGCATTTGCATATATTAATCCCCGGGTAGTCCCCGTATTGTACACTTATTAATTGCATTTATGAGGATATGGCTGTATTATTGTGCGCTAGTCTTTCTCTGGTAATTGCTTTTAATTACAGTCTCCTTCTCCCTGTTTATTACCAGATAGACACTAATTTGCCATTATTGGTAGCATACACTTAACCAGGGGATGGCAGCTCTACTAATGATGATTTTTTTCTCATCAATAAAGAGGAAAAGTATTTCGTCTTCCCTTTTTAATTAATTGATTCTTGAAAGCTTCAAAACAGAACAAGGCCGGTGGCATGTTAGGAAGTGGTTCTAAAATAATCCAGTAGAGGGCAGCAATGCACATAAGAAAAGCCCTATGGAATTGGACCAATGTCCCTCTTGTCCCGCATTCTGATTTCAAGTTAGCCACTGCCATATAGCCCTCCAGGAGCATCTATGGCGCTTATAGCAGGGGGCATGAAGGACACTGAACATCCTCCCAGAAACCCAGTATCTGATATCCGGGGATTGACTGCCTCTGAACATGGAGGTTTAGTTTAGCTGTCAAAGTTAATAACAACAACAACAACAACAACAACAACATCCGATTTATATACTGCCCTTCAGGACAACTTAATGCCCACTCAGAGCGTTTTACAAAGTATGCTATTATTATCCCCACAACAAAATACCCTGTGAGGTGGGTGGGGCTGAGAGAGCTCCTGAGAGCTGTGACTGACCCAAGATCACCCAGCTGGCTTCAAGAGAAGTGGGGAATCAAACCCAGTTCTCCAGACTGGAGTCCTGTGCTCTTAACCACTACACCAAACTCTTGGCTGAGAATGGACTTGCCCAGCTCTCTGAACCACGAGATAAGTACTTCCCATAATTTTGCTGGTTACTCCAAATCAGTATGTGACTTTCACCCCTGCCCCTCTAGCTCCATGGTGCCACCCGTGATTCCCCAGCTGTACTGCTGTAAGGTTCTGCCAAGCAACTCTCAAAAGACTTCACTGCAGGCAGACTTTACTTTATTGAAAAGCTGCTAGTATCGTGAGCCTACTCCATCTTTGCCCGGAATGACGTTCACATGCAAACATTCAACATATATAGGCTTCCAAAGCGCAGGCAAATTCTAAACCCCCACCCCCCACCCCACACACACACAGTCTAACAGTCAGCTGAGCACAGTGGGAAAGCATCTAAGTAGGAAAACAGCAGAACTGATGTATGGGGATTTTCAAGGTCGTGTTGTCTGTGCAGGCGCCTCTTCCCAGATTAAGGAGAGAGGGCCTAGTGCAGTTCAGAGGAGAATACAGATAACAGCAGGAACCAATGCCTCCCTTGCATAATTTCACACTGCAGGTCCAGAAGACGAGGCGAGTAGCAACTGCAGTCCAGTCAAAGAATAGCCTCAGCATTTAACAATAGCCATAACATAAAGCATTAGACTACAATCATAACAACAGGGTGTTGCTGAGTATGACAGGTGCTAAGCACTTGACAACTGCCTGTTGGCTCCCGTTATCAGCTCCTAGCCCCCTCCAGCCCCTAGGAACAGTTTTTCCTCAATCCCAACTAACCTTTGGTTCCTTAAATGTATTTATTTATTTCATTTATAGCCAACCCTTCTCTCCAATGTGGTCCCAAAGCAGCTTACTGCCTTGGAAGGTAGGTTCGGCTGAGAGTATGTGACTGGCCCAAGGTCACCCTGCCACCATACATGGCAGAGTGGGGACTCGAACCTGGGTCTCTCAGATCCTAGTCCCACACTCCAACCGGCACACCATACTGGTGAAAAGCAGATGCCTCGTACTTCTCCACCATTGCAAAGTCTGTGGACATCCCGTGGGACTGCATCAGCTCATCCAGTTGTGCATGGGCCTTGCGGGTGAAAGGCCTCTGATAATCTTCTAGATGATATCAACGTTGTTTTATTAATTCCATTTGAATCCTGCATTTATCCACTGCGGAATTCAAAGTGGAGCATGTGGGGGTGTCTCAGAGACTTCCTCATCCAGCGATGGACTAGATCTAGACCTGCCGAGCATCCGGGGCTGCTTCGTACGCTTTCCAATGGCACATCAAAATTTTCTACCAGAAGCATCACATTTTTAACTTCTGCCACAAAGAATTTATCCACCTCCTTTTCCTTCTGCAGGCATCTGACTGACTTTCAAAATTCATCTGGCAAAACTGTTTGCTCTTGTATAGTTTGCACGGAAGGCGCCCACCCACACCAAAAATGCCAATCTCTAATAAGCCTTCCAAACCTCTGCTGATCTGAGTTAGTCCTGCCCCTCACAGGAGCGGTTTATCCAGCACTGCCAACTCTGGGTTTGGAAAGTCCTGGAGATTTGGGGACAGTGTTGAGGGAAGGTGGAGTCTGAGGAAGGGAGGGAGCTCAGTGGGATTGATGCCATGAAATCTGTCCTCAGAAGTTGCGGTTTCCTCCTGGAGGAAAAGCTGCTAGTATCATGAGCCTACTCCATCTTTGCCTGGAATGATGTTCACATGCAAACATTCAACATATATAGGCTTCCAAAGCACCGGCAAATTCTAAAATCCTCCCCCCCCCAGTCTCTGTACTGGTCTCTGTAGACCAATAGTGTTGTAGGATTGTAGGAAAACACCAGGCCCCACCTGGAGTTTGGTTGGCAACCCTAGATTTATCCCGTGAAGAAGTCCCTAAAGGGTAATGGTAGGGGCTTATCTGGACAGCGCCACACAGAGTGGCGGTGAAATTGACCCTTGATTGGCTTTCAGTACAAAAGAGCCCAAAGCCCTTTAATATGTGTTAAAATACAACAGACCGCAGGAGGCCTGAGTGAGGATCCTTCCCTTTCGAGTTCCTGGCCAGGCCCTCCTGCGATGCTTTTTGGAAAGTGTTTGCGGCTCATTTTTCCTGCCAGCTTTCAGCGGTTTATACACCCTGTTCAAACGCCTTCAGGATCTCTGCGGAGAAGCGCCCCATCCCATCCGCCTTCCTTCACAAACGTCCCAATTCACACAGTGGCACTTGCGCCCGATCCTTTTGCACGCCGACCAATTGGAGTTTTAGATCTGAGCGTACGCTTCGAGCGGCAACTTCCAAGCGATTGCATGTTATTTTCGGCTTCCTGAAGGTGACGTTCAAAGTTACGTGTGAATGCTACAAACACAGGTGTTTGCAAACACGCGCGTCAAGCAGGTGCGCGCGTCCGGAAGCAAGCAAACGGCTGCGGTCCCAGAGAGGACGCTTGGTGGCAAGCCGGGAATCCGCCTCGGCGTGGCCCTGAGTTCCAAGCACAAGCGTGTCGGACCCTGTCACGTCGGAACGCCCCGTCTGCCGCACCAAGCGCCCGCGCCTCCCGCCTGGATCTGTCCAGGGCTTCCTTAAAGGCCGGGCAGCCCCCTCTCCCTCCCCTCCCCTCCCCTCCCCTCGCGGTCCGCTCCGCGCAAACTCTTCGCCATGCTCGCTGCTGCCGCCGCCGCCGCCGCTCTCGGCGTCACACACACTCCGGCGCGAGCCCTGCAGGAGCCGGAGCCGCGGCAGCCCAGCCCAGCCCAGCCCTGCGCCGCCGGGAGGGGAGGCGGAGGAGGCGGGCAGAAGCAGCCCCGGGCCCCGGAGCGCGCGCCTGCCAAGCCTGCCCGGAGGATGCCAGCCGGCTGCCGCGCTTGCCCCGCCAGGCTCCGCCGCCCGCCGCCGCCGCAGCAGCCCCGGCCGCTCTGGACCCGCCAGGCGCTCGGGCAATAGTGCGAGGCTCGCAGCCCGGCGTTCGGCGGGGAGACTCGGGCAAGGCGGCCGGCGCTTCCCCTCGCGCCTTCCCAACCGAGGAGCTTCGCCGGCAACTTGAAGGGGAGCTTTGGCGAAAGGGAGAGGCGCACTCCGGCCCGCCGCTTCTACCTGCGCCCCCCCCCTTGAACCCCCCACCCCCCCTCCAAGGGATGGCAAACTTCGGCTCTCTGGCGGCCTCGTCTTGGAAAATCTTAAAGTCCTGCTGAACAAAGATCAGGTAAGGCGCACAAAAGACCCCCCCCCCCACACACACACACCGACCACCTGCCCGACTTGGGGGGGGAGGTGGGCGGCCAAGAGTTAGCCCCGGATCGGAATGCCTGCCAGCTCCCCCCCCCCCCCTCCATCACTCCCCTCCGTGTTTTTCTGGGAAGCAAAGGATCGGCCACCATGTCGCCTCTTAAGGAAAGTTGCCGCGCGGAGAGGAGACGGGGCCGTTCCAGGCAGGCTGGATTTCAGCATCCTTTTTTCCTGTCCACCCACCCTCCCCCCCCGTCCCTTCGCCGCTCTGCAAATGAATGAACAGACGTCGCCTGAGAGGGGGGGGGATGCCGAAACAGCCCCGGAGGAGCCGTGCCGGAGCTCTGTCCGTGCGCTTGCCCACGCCAACAGCACAGTGCAAAAATATAAGAGCGTTTCTACAGCCATCGAGGTCGATTCTGCTTGACTGGAGGGGGGACTTCCATATTTAACTCCCCCCCGAAATTCCTTCCTGATGCATTTTGCAAAAAGGGGAGGGAGAGAGCCTCGAATCGAGCGGACTGGGAAGTTTGGCGGTGGCGTTTCTAGCGGCCGTTTGCGCGGGGAGAGGAGGGGGACCCGCGGAGAAGAAGCCACCCCTTGTCTGTGCCGCTTTCCCCTCCGAGGGTCCGGCGCTTCTTCCCTCGCCTGCCCGCCTCTCTCTTCCCTCTGCTGCATTTCGGATCGCGGGCGTAAGCCTGAAGCCTGCCCGCCCCCCCCCCCGCCCCACCGGGTGCCTGCCCCCCTCGCCTCTTCCCCTAGCTCCTGGCGTTGGAACTGGCTGCGAAAGAAGAGGAATAAATCGGCGAGGTTTAACGAGCGGCTTTTAGGAGGCTTTCTGCGTGTGTGGATTTATTGATGCAAAAAACAGGGGCGGGGGGAGTGGAGGAGAGAGCGAGAGAGAGAGAGAGGTTTTCCCCCGGTCTGCTTTCTCGCTCTTCGGCCATGCAACTTCCCCCTTCGCTTTGCACCCGTCGACTGGTGCGCGATTGGAATAGCTGGACTCTTTGGGAAAGGTGGCCTTCCTGGGGTGCGTGTGGCTTAATGGGGTGGAGGGGGAAGCTTAGTGGCTGGGGATTGCATTGCCTGCAGCCGGAAAATGCAGATTCTCTCCGCAGAAGGCAGCCTCCGCGGGCGAAGTTGCAGGGGGAGGAAGACAGTTTGTGGAGTTTTAATTGCTGTCGCTTTGCTAGCCGCAGGATTTCTGTTTGGGGGGTGGGGACATGCTGGGTGAAGGACTCTCCCTTCCCCCCCTCCCTACCAACGAGCAGATATAGACCCGAAGACGAAGGTGGTTAATAGAGGGTGATGGAGATTGGAAAGAAAACTCTGTATTGTTGGAAGCTTCACTTCAACCGCTAGTTTTTTTTTTTTTAGGTCTCTTTTTCACAATGTGGCTTATTCTGTGCAGAGGTGTTCTCTGGCTCCCGCTGCAGGCGAAGGGAGAAACGACACTTTGTGGTCTCAAGCGCCGCGGAGTCCCGGGTTGGGGTTTTGGCGCTGTGCTCGTTCACACGTGCAAGAGGGCGTTGCTTTTCCCGACGCGCCGCCGAACGGCCCATTTGCAAAGTGTGGCGATTTGAGGTAGTGCAGCTGGTAGTGGGCGCTTCTTGCTGTCCCGCTTTGCAAGTTCAGACCGTGAGTTTTGTCTTTAAAAAATAGCTTCAGGGGTGCTGGAAACCCCTCCGGTGTTATTTCCAGGCAGGTTTTTGCTCCTCGGAGTTACCGTGCTGAGGGAGAGGCTTGTAGGAGGTGCATTTAGCTGCTGCCATCTCTTACAGTGCAATCCTATGGAGAGTTACTCCAGTCTAAGGCCATTGACTTCAGTGGGCTTAGACTGGAGTAACTCTCCATAGGATTGCACTGTTAGTTAGCACAACGCCCAAGAGGAAAAATTCACTCCTCTTTGAAATGTAGAACTCGTGTCCTCTTGACCTCTGTTCTCATGATTTATTCAGTGGCACAGATCGCACTTGGGGCTGTCAAAGCAAAGGATATTCCCCCCTTCCCCCCTTCTCTCTTTTAGAGGCATACAAAACAAACCTATTCTGTCAAAATATACAAATGTAAGAAAGTGACGGCGTTAATGTTTTCCGCCTGCAGCTCAGGAAACTTGAGCTTTCTGAGTCAGACCGCTAGGCCAAGCTGTTGCTGCTCTGAAGCTCCACTGCACCCCCAGTGGTTGGCAAGAGTCACTGCAGGGCACGTTTATTACCAGGCTGCTGCTCCTGTCGGGGAAGGGCTTGTGCTGATAAACAGGGTAAAGCAGCAGCCAAGAAGGAAGGCCTGAGGAAGGCCCATCTCACTTGCGCAAGCTCCCAGGAGCCCTGGACTGGGGGTGTGTGTGTGTCATCCTGCCTCGTGCCGCTGGATGGATGCTGTCCATGTGGCCTGCGTCTTAAAGGCACACAGTGGGGCAGGAGTATCTGGGCAGCTGCTTTGCAACCCCTGGCCTTCCTTCCCATGGAGATCCATCAAAGTCAGAACCTGAGCGTCCGCTCCGAAACCTTCTGAAGGTCCTTTCGGTTTATACAAGCTCCTAGTCGCTGAGGAAGAGAGAGAACCTTTCTATGGGCAAGAGTGTGTGTTTAATTATTTTAATTAGGCTTTAATGAAAAGCGCCCCAAACCCTCTGCTTTGGAAGATTAATCGTGTGTGCATTCAGCCAGGATTTCCTGATGGCCAGCAGGACCCCTTGGGAGCCGCCTAATCTAATCCTGTTTGGAAAGATGGGGGAGCCGAGAGGGAGGGAGCCGTTGTCTCTGTGTGTACGTAGAAGAGAGTGAAAATGTGCATTTAGATGCTGGTGGGGAGATGCAGCGATGAGTCACTTGTATGCATATCGTCCCCGTTCCCCCCCCTCCAAATTTGCCCTGTTGGTTAGCATTCTGCTGGGGTCTCCTCCTACATAGTTGCCTTCCTGCATACGGATATTGCTGGCGACAGAAAAGGGTGGTTTTAACTCAGGTGTTTTAGAGATGCTTTGGAGCCTTCCTTTTTTTATTTCCCAAGCAGCACTGTATTTCTAGAACAATTTCAGTGACTGTAATAATTTGGTTATTATGGTGTGTGGAACTGAATGGCCAAGTCCCTCTCCCTGCTGCCCATCAGTATAAATCTCACCGTCGCAGGGATCTTACTGAGAGGCCTCAGGAAAGTCACTGCCATATGAGGATAATGGCGTCCTACCTTACAGGGATGTTGTAAGGGTTGCCGAAGTTTATATGAAGCAATTTTCATATGCAAAAGGCCCAAGAGTCGTTAGGGCCCCAAATCTGAATTTTTGATTATTTTACAACCTGAGTCTGCATGTTTCCTTGGAAGTAAGTCCTCTTGGTGCCTGTGGGATTTATTTCCTTGTAAGTGTACGTAGGATTGCAGCTTCAGCATGGTGTTTTAGGAGCGAGGCGTGCAAATTGATAATATTGAAATGTGATATATAATTGCACTTACTACTAATATTAAACATTGCTGGCTATGGCATGCCCCAAGACCTTGGGGAGACGGTACGTTTTTCTTTCTGTCGTCTTCACTGAGGCTTGTAAAATGAGCCATTTGTCTGTAGCAAACAATAATTGCTTATTCATTTTTATTTATATGCCACTTTTCTCACTGATTGGGGGACCCAAAGCGGCTATTCACATTGTTCCCTCCTCCTCCACTCAGTCCTCACTACAACAGCCTTGTGAAGGTAGGTCAGGCAGAGGTTGTGATGAGCCCAAGGTCACCTGGTGGGCTTCCATGGCTGAACGGGGGATTCTAACCCTGTCGTCCCAAGTCCTATTCTGACATGCTTAACCACTGTGCCTAAAAAGCCTCCTGGGCCCGTAGGAAGCATTTGAGGTTTTCTCGGATGCCCTTCTGAAGCACAAGTGGGCACCAAGGGACTGCAGATTGCCCTTCCTGCATCTGTTTGCATCCATTTGCTTGGCACCAGATGCCCTTAACTAGGATTTTGATAACTTGTTGATTGTGATTCTGCCACCTGTTGTTTTAAAGTGGGTTTTTTGGGTGATGCATTGCCACTCCACTTAAGCTTTGAAGTGTTCTGTTGATGTCTTTCTTTATTGACTGTTCGATGCTACTGGTTTAGTTCTTTTAATGGTCTTGCCGGTTTTAATTTTGCCCCGAGCTGCCTCAGGAACCAAATCAATTTAATAATAATAATAGTAATAATGCTGTTGCATAAAATGTATTTACTATTGGAATATAAACACACACACACCATCAGATTGGCTAGTGACTCTGAGGTTGTTATTTTAACCTTCTGGGGGTTGCATGAACTTTGACTCATTTGCCCAATTCTCCTGGCATCAGGACTTGAGCCCTAGAACTTGTTCAGCATGCCTAAGTTCATCGGCCTTGAAATAATAAGGGTCCTCTGAGCATGTTCAGGATGTCTGTTGCTAACAAACCCCCATTAAGCCTGGATTCAGAAAGTGGCATTTCCAGGTGAGGGCATGCAGCTTTCAAGCAGCCTTAAGCCCTCACAGGTCTCTCTCTCTCCTGCTTTTTTTCTGGAAGTGGTGCACAGTTCGGGAACTGTCTGCTCCGTAGGGTGCAATCTGTTCCCGCGGTTTGCTAGAGCTGCATTCTAATCTGGATTGTGCAGGTTAAGAGAGGACGAGGAGGGATTAATGTGTGAGTGCAGGGGGAGTCTGGGCTAGAAAATCCTTGAGTCTCCCTTGCTGTACAGTTCTGTGGGGAGCTTTGCAATGAAGAAGGATGGCTACGAACTGGAGATGGAGTCGAATAGAAAAGGAGTCCACTTGGAGATGTTGATGGATTTTATTGGACCCCGGTCTCACCTGGGAATGATCTCAGCTTGCCGGGGAAGGATCCTGACAGTAGCCCCCCAGAAATGTGTCGCTTGAATAACCTACGAAGTCAGAGGGAGTCATTACTTAACGCTTTCCTCGCTGCATTATCCCGGCAGCATCTCTTGTGAGGGACAAGAAAGAGAAATTGGGCGGCCACAGAAAGAACACTGCAGGGCATGTCTGTGGAATGGGCCCCTGTGCTGTCCCGAGATATTGCCAGGCAGGCCGGTTGCCGTTCCGACAGTCCTATCATCAGGTTTGTGGCTGACAGGCGTTTCATTTCTGCCTAGAAGGGAGAAACGGAGCTAACAACACTCTTCGAATCACATTCTGGGGTAGTGTCTGGGGGACAGGCACGCGTGCACGCACGCAGTTAGAGGAAGGCAACGTGCCAAACCTGGAGAGTGTTGAAATAAGCAGGTTTTTAAAATTCCTGCACTTTTGTGAGAGGAGTTTTATTTTGCGGGTTGTGATGTTGCATCACAGTTTGGGAGGCTGAGAGAAACCTACCCTGGACTGCTTGAAAGGATTTGCATGGGAGCTATTGAAATCTCTGACAATAACAGTGGCGCAGCATTTCCTGAGGGTTTTGCAAGGTAAAGGGTCTGTGGCTCCTGTTGGCTGAGCTGCTCTGCTCCTGGAGTGGAGGAACCAAAGAAATAAAGATCTGGAGACAGGGCTGGGGGGAGACGGAGGGCTGCAACAGGGAACGGTCCAGAGGAATAGAGGGGAAGAGAGGGACTGCTGAGCAAGAGCATCGGCAGGGAAGAGCAGTTCACAGGATGTTTTGGAAATCAGGAATCAGCTGAATTGAGGACTGCACATGACTAGTTTTCAGTGACATCCTTCCATTGTAGGAATGCACAATGCTACTTGATGCTGAGTCAGACCAAAGGTCTGTCAAGGCCAGTATTTCTGGACCCTGACTGGCAGCAGCTGTCCAGGATCTTAGGCAGAGGTCTTTCCATATCACTGAATCCTTTTGCCTGGAGATGCTGGGGATTGAACTTCAGACCTTCTGCATGCCAAATAGATGCTCTACCCCTGAGCCCCAGCCACTCCTCTTAGTGGTGATGTTCCTAGATCCAGAGCTGGAACATTGGGCTGTCCAGGTCAATGCTATCTGCTGTGACCAACTGTCCAGGGCCTCTTCTAGAGATCTTTCACCTAATATACTACCTGACCCTGAACTTGCAACCATCTGTATGCAAAGCAAGGATTCTGCCTCCGAACTGCCACCCCTTCCATGGCTCAAGGCTGTTTGCAGCGGCTGATTCACTGGTGGACGTCTGTCCCAGCCCTCCTTGTGACTCTTGTAATAAGATGTTCTCTTTTGGATTGGAGGCCTTCTGTTTCCCATGCTACTGCTCTCCACTGAGCGAGCGGGCAGGTCTCTCTCCCGCTTTTCTGCATTGTGGCGCAGACTGAGTTGCATCCAGAGATCTGCTCAGGACAGCAGACTGTCTTGTCCAGCCTCCTGCTGTGAATTAGGGTCTCCCCCCCACCCCCCACTGGATACATAGACCAATTCAGGAAATCCAGTTGTCATGTGGAGAGGGTGCTTAGCTTGTTTCATCTCGAGTTTGTAATTCCTCCCAATGTGACAGCTGTCACGGAGGCAAGTAACGAGGGGGGCGGGTGTGTCGTGTTGGATAAGGACACTCTAGCCAGTGAATTTCTCCCTGGGAGGGGAGGGAGCATTCTTCTGAACAGTTTTTTGCCCTGATCTTTTTCTTGCCCCCCCCCCCCATGACTTGCCCTGCATACGTTGTGTGATCGGATAGCTCCCGCTCTCGTGGCTTTCTGCAAACTGCTTGTTTTGTCTCAGCATGGTTTGCAGCTCTGTATTGTTTTCAGATTTCTGCAATCCTTACCCTGTTATATTGTGTATTGCGTGCCACTGCTGTTGATCATATTGACCTACACTGTGTAATCCTCAGAGCCAAGCTACAAGTGATACCTTACACAGGTTGGACACTTGTCAGCTTCCCTTAAGTTTCGATGGGAAATGTAGGCATCCTGGTCTTGCAGCTGTAATGGAGAGCCAAGCTGTAAAACCAGGACGCCTACATTTCCCATCAAAACTTGAGGGAAGCTGACAAGTGTCCAACCTGTGTAAGGCATCACTTGTAGCTTGGCTCTCAGCAAGAAAGGTGGACTATAAACAATATAAATAAGTAACTAAACAAATTGTAGGGTGTTGTTGGTGAAGCCACATCCACGTGGCTTGACACCCCCCTCTCGAATTTTCAAACTCAGGAGTTTCATCTCCTCCCTTAAAGGCATGAGAGATCCTTTTGCAAAAAGCTCTACGGGATATGTGACCTTTTGTAAGCGAGCCCTGGGTTGCTGCAAGCAAATGACTGATGACAGACCAACTGGTGGACACATTAGAGCGCTGGTCCCTAGGACTCATTAATACTCCTTTGACTGACAGCAGCTCTTCAGAAACACAGGCAGGGGAAGATCATTCCCAAAATTTGCTATCCAAGATCCATTAACTGGAAATGCCCAGGATTAAAACTTGAACTTTCTGAATGCAAAGCCGGTGCTAAGCACCTTTCCTATTAGATTTATAAACCTCTAAATGTACATTTGAAGCTGCCTTGCATGGAGTCAGACCTTTGGTCCATTTTTCTCAGTAATGTCTGCTGTGGTAGGGACGCTCTGGGATCTCGGGCACAGGAAGATATTTCCCAGCACCTGGTATTTGAGATTCTTTGTGGAGATGCCAGGATCGAACCTGGAACCTTCTGCATGCAAATGGGTGCTGAACCCCTGAGTCTTGGCTTCTCCCTAGAGGTCCCCTCCACTTACGCACTGGCATGGGTTTGACCTCTGCCTCCCAAAGAGAGAATCAAGTTCCTAGTCCAGCAAGTCCTGCGATGTGCCTCCAACGACCTCAAAATTGACTGCAAAATTCTCAAAAGGTGATTAATTGTAATCCGCTTTAATTACAAAAACCAAATATGTGTCACAAAGCGCTCTCTTCTTTTTCCTGGGCCATTTCCAGAGTCGTAAATGCTTAGATCTGGAGGGTCCTTCCATTTATGCAAATGGCCATCAGTACCCATGCTGAAGTCTGTGGGGCCCAGCAGTCTCCTGTGGGAAGGGGAACTCAATAAATTCCATTCTGTGCTTAAGCTGGAACATGCAGTTTCAAGTTCCATGCTACCTGAATGCCCCTGTTGGATTGTTATTTTTAAAAGATTTTATTTTATACTACAAACAGTTTCTAATGTATTCTACTTAGGAGGAAGGGGGTGCTGCTAAATCAAATGACAGGGGAATGCAGCTCCATGGAAGTTGGGGATTTCGGCCCTCGTCTAGCAGGCCTTGTGATTGGAGGCAGGTTAGGTGGGGGTGGCAGAAGAAAGTGTGGGAGGGAGAAGGACAGTTCAAAAGGACTGTGCAGCTGCTGTGCAGAACTGGTCTTAGTTAATGATCTGCCCTTCCAAGGAGAAGCTGCATTGCCACTGTGAAACAGGACCTCGTTATTGTTATCCTTATATTTTATTGAGCATATATTTCATTGAGCTTATATTTCATTCACCCCAGATCTAGTGCAGCAGCAAGTCATTTTTGGGCTCCTTTTCTTCCATCTGCCCCAAAGGATAATTTTCCTTTCTCTATAACAAAGAAATGTTAGAGTATAAAAGTTGCCCCTCAACTTGGACTTTTAGAGAATGATTGGTAAAACTTGGGTTGAGCTAAGAACAGTTAGGTAAATTTCTTGTGTTGAAATTCAAAATCCGCATAGCTCAGAAAGACTGCTCTTTGTTCTCGGGGTTTCATAGGGTCAAGCTACAAATGACAAATGACACTTGAACCGCAAGTGAACAGACTCACGTGTATTCCTCCCTGTTCACTTGCCCTCCACTTGCGCTCCGTGCACTACATGATCAGGAGCGCAAGTAGAGTGCAAGTGAACAGGGATGAATACACGTGAGTCTGTTCACTTGTCGTTCAAGTGTCATTTGTCATTTGTAGCTTGGCCCATAGTGAATCATTGAAGAAGCTGTGTCATGGGAGACTTGGTGTGGTGTAGTGCTTGGACTGGAATCTGGGAGATCCAGGTTTGAATCCTCCCCACTTTTTGGTTTGTTGAATCCTCATTCTGCCTTGGAAGCGCTCTAGGTGACCTTGGGACAGCCACCCTCTCTTAGTTTGATCTACCTGATGGGGTTGTTGTTGTTGGGATAAAATGCAGGCCGAGAGAATGCAGTCGTGAGCTGCTGTGGGCCCTCACTGGAGGGAAAGATGGGATTATAGATATCTAAATCAATCAATGGGGGTGCAAAACGGTGCGGGCTGAGTCTGTCCAAGTAGGCGTTGGCTCAGCTTCCATCTAATGTGCTTTACTGTGTTCAGCTGCAAATGTGGCACCAGAGGCAATATGCAAAAGAGGCGCCTTTCGTCATCTGCAGCACTCACCGAGTCTCTTGTTTTATGTATTTATTTATTCATCCTTTCAAGTAAGCAAACAGGTGCTTGTCCCGCCCTGCCCCTGCCATCATCTACCTTAGATGTCTAATCCAGCTTGATAAGAAGATCACACAATTTAAAATCATTTTAATAACTCTGACCTTTGAGCAACCTTGCACATAATTGTACCATAGGTTACCTTAGTCCATAAACATTTTTGATTGCCCGCCTACTTATACATACTCATTATTTTGTTACCTAAAAGAAAAATTACTTTAATATAAAGTTGCCTTGAAAGTCTTTTTCCTCAACACAGGTGACAGAAAACTTCTTCACAGTATAGAGTTGCAAACCACCGGGTGGTAGCTGGAGATTTCCCAGTATTACAACTCATGGGCAGGCAACAAAGATCAGTTCCCCTGGAGAAAATGGCTGCTTTGGAGGGTAGACTCTATGGCATTATACCCTGCTGAGGAACCTCCCTTCTCCATACCTCACCCTCTCCAGGCTGCACCCCCCAGTCTCCAAGAATTTTCCAAACCGGAGTTGGCAATCCTGTCACAGGCCTTGATCTCTGTGTCCTCCACCTTATGAAGTTAAGCGGATGGCTGTGTCTGTAGAGGACTTATTTGTGGTGGTCCCCTGATTCTGGAGCTTCTTCTTTTGGGAAATTCCGTTGGCACCGTCTTCACCTTTCACACAGGCTACTCCCCTGCCCTCCTCCAGTATTTATTGACTAGCAACAAAGCCTGTTGTGGGGAACAAATACAACCGGCTCTAAAAAGTACACTCTAAAAAGTGCAGGGAAGGCGGGCCGGGCATTGCTGCCTCCACTGCACTCCAATCTGGGCAGGGGTTGGGCAGGGTGGCTGGGCCTGGCATTGCCCCTTCCTAGTGCCCTGATCTGGGTGGGAGGAGAGCAAGGCAGCCAGGCCTGGCATTGGGGTTGGAGGCTTGGCAGGTGGGCAGGCCCTTCCCTCTGCTGTTGGGATCTGTGATAGCGAAAAGAAGGGAGGTGCATCCGCCCATCAGGCCATCTGGCCGCCCTGATTTGGGGCTGGCAGCATGACAGGTGGGTGGGCCCTTCCCGGCAGCATGACGGTGGGCCCTTCCCTCTGCCCGATCCACCCTTCCCTCTGCCTGATCCCAATTGGTGCTGAATAGGGTATCTGCAGAGGCAAGGAAAGCTGTGGTAATGGAGATAGAGATAGATCTGGCGTTTGCAGGTCTGGAGGCCAGGTCTGCCGGACTACCAAAACTATGGGCAGTAGACCTGGCCCCTGGGATTGCAGAGGCCAGGTCTACCTGGCTGGCAGAGCCATTGTAAGTAGCTCTGGCCTTCACAGGTCCAGAGGCCAGGTCTACTGGCCCAGTCAAGGAAGGGGAGGTAGACCTGGTTTCTGAGGGAATGGAGGTCAGGTCTGCTGGCCAGAAAAGGGACTTGAGGGAGATCTGGCATCAGTTGGCTCAGGGCGGATCTGGGCCCCGCAGCTTGACAGGCGGGTGGGCCTTTCCCTTCGCCAGCCCAGTGGTGAGGGGAAGGGAGCCACGATGTGTTTGCTGCCGCATTTGCAGTGACTCCATACTGAGGAATCGCCCCTGTGTAGAAATAGATTTTACTATACTGGGATTTACTGTACTTTTTCACCTTCATAATTTGATTGGGCTTACTTGCATTATAATCTTCCTAAAAGCACTTCCACTCTTTTTAGAAAGAAGAAAGAAGTTACATAAGCATGGCTTAAATAAATAAATAGAAGCTGCTGACCAGCCTCATAACAGGTTGTCAGGCTTTGACTCCTCAGGCTCAGGTCTGGGGCTGCCACGCCCTCCAGTCTCCTTTTGAGTTGGGCCACAGGAGGCACCTCAGTCACTGGGGGGAGGAGCAGGTTTCAGGTCACCTAGGCCGGTCTTTCCTTTGCTTACTCAACTTCCCTGGCAGTTCAATGAAATATACACTCACCAAAATATAAGGATACAATAATCAGGCCCTGTTCCCCCATGGCAAAGTGGCTTCTCCTTGGAAGGACAGGCCATCAACTAAGGCAAGTTCCTCATAGCAGCTGCACAGCCCTGTTGAACTGTCTCTCTCCCTCCCACACTTTCTTCTGCCACCCTACCCAGCCTGCCTCCAATCACTAGGCATGCTGGTCTAGGGCAGAAATCCCCAACCTCCACGGAGTTGCAATCCCCTGTCATTTTATTTAGCAACATTTCCTTCTTCCTAAATAGAATACACCAGGACCTCATCTGAACTTGCCTCCAAGAACCAAGTGATGTCTCTGGGGGACTGTTTAAGCTCAGGAAAATGGCAGGGGGGTGAGGCTTAATGCCCTCACTGTCTTCTTTACCCCCTCCCCCCTTTAGCCATGGTCTGTCTACAAATTGAATGCTTGTGAACTTGGTCATGGAACTCTTGGCCTCAGGTGTCATTTGGGCCCCCAGGAATCCAACTCCTGATCTCTGTCTTATTGATTTCCTGCAATATTTTTGTTCTCTTCTCAGAGCCAAGCTACAAGAGACAAATTACACGGGGAGGAGCACGTGAAGGGAGTCACAATGTTAACCAGGAAGTTGAGTTTTAAAAGAGATCGGAAGGTTTTGTTAATTTCCCCTCTCTATAGAGCCAGGGAGATGCTGCTCAGAGGGTTTGTTAATTTCTTCTTTGCCTCCAGAAGGCTCTGTCAGTTTCACCTCCCCTTCTAAGAGGTGAAGAGGAAATAAACAAACCTTCTCAGCAGCTTCTCCCTGGCTCTGTAGAGAGGGGAAATTGACAAAGCCTTCCAATCTCTTTTAAAACTCAGCTTCCCAGCTAACATTGCGACTCCCTTCACGTGCTCCTCCTCGTGTAATTCATGTCTTGTAGCTCAGCTCTCAGTTTCTCTCTGAGGAGTGGATGTTGCAGAGCAAAGTAGTTGATTTCCTTGAGGTCTCTTAGTATCTTGGAAATAAAAGTCCAGATTGAGACGATAGAAACAGAGAGGCAGTGAGAGATAAGAGATTGGAGAAAGCACAAAAAGGAATGTAAAGAAGAGAACATTCATGAAAGGGTCACATAAAATGATCCAGCAAGTGTCATTTGCCTTGCAGGATCCAGGCAAGGATCTATCTAGTTCAGCATTGTCAGGGGTCATTTCGTAGAAAAAGAGCTGGAGGAACTTATTAGCATAACTCATTGGCATATGCCACACCCCTTGACATCACCAGAAGGGTGTCATTAGCATAACTGATTTGCATATGCCATGCCCCCTGACATCACCTATTCTAGCTGTTTTGGACCCAATCCTGGCCATTCAGGGCCGAAATTGGGTGCAATATGGCAAAAGGGGGCTGAAAATGGCCGAAAAGGGGCCCAAAATGGTCATGATCGGGCCGCTGCTGAGTGGGGGAGTGATCCACCGCCCGTCAGAGGCCTGATCCAGGCCGTTTCGTCTCCAATCCAGGCTGAAACGGGCCCCAAATGGCTGAAGGTCAGGTGGGCGGGGCCACCTGACATGTGACTTCTTTGGGGAACTGCCAGAACTGCATTCCTACACATTCCCCCTCAAAATGAGCCCTGAGCATTGTATTGCCAGTGGTGGCTGGTCTGCTGTCTCTGAAATTGGGCAAGCAGGACATGAATGTTATAACCCTGCACTGGCTTCTCTCCTCAGCACCTGCTCTTCAGTGGTATGCTGCTGCAGAACATGAAGGCTCTATTTTGCTGCCATAACTGATGACCGTCCTCTCTTCTGTGGATTTGCCCAGTCTTTTCCTTTTTTTCTTAAACCCTAAGAGTCTTCCGTATGGGAAAGTCTTGCCCCATTGAGCCTTTTAGAACAAGGCCAAAAAAGAGGGCCAGAGGGAGGGATGTGAAAAAAAGTTGTAAAATCATGTATAGTGCTAAGTGGAGGGGCAGAGAAATTCAGACCGTTCAGTGAAATTTCTTGGTAGACAAAAAAAAAGAAAAGAAAATTTGGTTTGATTTTCGTTTTTGTTTTGGGGGGTTTTTTTTTGGTGCAAGCATATCAAGAGCCAGCGGAATTAATTGACTTGGGATCTCGGGGTGGCTGTTGCCACAAAGGTCTTTTAAAATACATTAGACAAAAGCATGTCGAATGGAGCTTTTAATGGCTACCAGCCCTGATAGCTGCTTGTGCGTCCTCCCCGTTCAGAGACATCGTCTCTCTGGCTGTCGGGGACTTGCGGAACTGAATGAAATTTTTACAAAGGTCAGCTAATACCTACACATCAGCACGCTTGACTCCGTGAAATATCTGACAAGACTTAAACTAGAATCTGTTAATAGGCAGCCAACAGACTGGTCCATGGTCAATATTCGACCACTGTGCCAATTCTAAATGGTGACAGCCTCCAAACAGGAAACACAGTGAGGAAATGCCAGTGTGGATAGACCCTAATGGAAAGAACTGCTACCGGGGAAACAGCAAAGTCAATGTTTCTTGGATTATGATAGCCAAGTTTTGCTTCTTCCAAGATCAGATTAAATGACCCCTTCACTGTTGGAGATGAAAAAGGATTACTTTGAGACTTTATAAGGATATTAATTTCCTCCCATTGGAGGCATCCAGTCCCAGGGTGTCTGCTTGCTGCTGTCTGAAGCCTGTGTCTGTCGCAAAGAAACATTCCCTGAGCATGCAGAGACACAGCAGGCAGCCTCCTTGGAATATGCAGTTCGGCTGTGTAACTGCATTGTGAGTGATTGAATGATTCAATCTTACCTAATGCGGAGATTGCCCTTCCCCGGTAGCAAGGCTGGAGCAGTGAGTCACACAGAGATACGGCACACAGCTGTCTCTGTGGGACTCTCAGGGAGCCTTTAATGGTTTAAACAAATTTACTTCTTGAAGCACATGAGTAGTTCTCTTGTGGCTTTCTACTTGCACATTTTTGACCTGGGGAGCTGCAGTTTGGGGAGAGGCAGGTACCTGGAAGCTGCTCCTTTTCTCCTAAAGTGGGGTATGGGAAGACAATAGTAGTGGGGGGGAGGCGATCTAGAGGGTCTCTTTGCTTGTTCTGGTTGCTGATAAGAAGTCCTGTGCACTCAAAAATAAGCAACAGAGACCTCAGATATATCATACATATGTCATTAAATTCACAGCTTTGAATGTGTAAATTGCATTCTGTCAATGTTCAGAAGTTAGCATAAAACTTCCTCTCTGGGTTGGACACAGGGCTGTAAAAACAGAAATCTTAGTAGCACCTTTTGAAGGTTAACGTTTTTTTAGTCCCTAAGTTGCTATTGGACTCCTGTTAAATTTTGCGGCAACGTGGGTACCTCCTCTAGAATTAGCATGATAATAGTAAATTAGCATTCCCAGGTTAGATTTCAGCGAGAATCCCAGCTTCTCTGGCAAAAATTGTTTTTGTGTGTGTGAATGGCTGGCCTAGGTGTGATCTAAAAACATCTTGAGAGCCCTAGCAAGTCTTTCATTCACAGTAGGACACAATAGAAACGAGTCGAATTTCCTAGGCAATTCTGCCTGGTAGAGAGAGGGTAGGTTTTTCAAAGAGGGCAATCTTTTTGCTGGGAGAGACACTGCAGCTCAGAGCCACGAGCAAAAAGGGAGTCGTTTCTAGATCTTTTTAAAGTAAAATGATACTTTACCCTTCTATCCGTTGTGGCAGTTTTCAACAAACCAAGATCATAAAAATTTGAAATACAATAAAAACAAAGCCGTCGGCCCTTAAATAGCTCCAGTTCTCCTGCTGACTCATCAGTTAAAATCAGCAGTATTAAAAAATAAAAATAAAACCAAACCAACCATTAAACAGCAGCATAATAATCAAAATGCTGTGTTAAAAAGGAACTTCTTGACTGCCTGGTAAGATGCCAGAAACGACTGGGGCCAGGAGAGCTTCCCTCGGGAGGGAGCTTGGAAACTACAACACCTTTTCAGAGTTCAATGTTTTTCTCTCTCTTTTCTCTCTTAAGCTCATACCCTGGAAATTGGTCTTTAAGGTACTACTGGACCCAAATCTTGCTCTCTCTCTTCTGTTTCTCCCACTTTGATGAGTTCATTTAGAGCAGGAGAAGAGGAAGTGATTATTCCATACTTCTATTTTTTTCTTTTGCTCAGTTGTAGACATCTATTGGCACAACATTTTCCCTGAGTTGTAATCAGTCACTTTCCTATGCTAAATCAAAGATAACTCTCATTTTATTCAGTTGCTGTGGTTTTGTGGTCTTTTCTGCAACCAGCGACCCTGAGGAAGGTAAAGGACCCTTTTCTAGCATGACTCAACCAGCACATTTTCTACTTGTTCCTAGTAGCAGTGGCTGCAAAAGTAGCTGGGAAGAGGTAGAAATGAGTGTTAGGAATCACACTAGAATAGGAAATCAT
Source organism: Eublepharis macularius (assembly GCF_028583425.1). Lineage (NCBI taxonomy): Eukaryota > Metazoa > Chordata > Lepidosauria > Squamata > Eublepharidae > Eublepharis > Eublepharis macularius. Next base: position 36,320,279 of record NC_072804.1, on the reverse strand, counting down.
ATCTAGGAAATCTCATTGAGATATAGTAACTTGGGGCCTCTGACCTGAAGGGTCCAAGCTAGCCTGATCTTGGAAGCTAAGCAGGGTCTGCTCTGGGTTAGTACTTGGATGAGAGACCATCAAGGAAGTCCATGGTTGCTGCACAAAGGCCTGCAATGGCAAGCCAGCTCTGAACATCTCTTGCCTGGAAAACCCCACAGGGTCGTCGTAAGTCGGCTGAGACTTGAGGCTACTTTATACAAAAACTTGAGGCCTGAATCAGTCTGGAACTGAAGTGGCCTGGGTTGAAATGGGAGTCTTGGAGCTCATTTTACTGCAGAGAGGATGGCATCAGGAATCATCTTTCAGTCTTTGTTACGGCCGTCCTCGGTAAAAAACCACCACCCTGCTGGGGTAGCAAAGCGGCTGAGCTAGGAATTGGATAGTCCTGAGTTCGAATCTTGCCTCGGCCATGAACTCGTTAGGTAGGCTTGAGCATGCCCCTTTCTCTTGGTCTTAGTTCACGGTGTATGGGGTCATAAGACCGACCAGTATTGCAAAGATTGCATCAAGATAGACATCATCGCCGTAACGTTTTCATTGCTTATTTTGCCTGTATCATCTTCTACATTAACAGGTAAGATTGCTTTTCCTCCCCAGTCTTTTGGCCTGTCTGCTGCCACTCCAACCCCAGCTCTGGGACTCCCGTAAATCACTCTGGGCCAGAAGTGGGGACAATGTGTTCTCTGGCAGGGAGTAATCCTTAATCTTGGAGCAGATTTCAAGAGCAGCCTCCCATTTGGAAAGCCATTTATTCCTGTGTGGTTTTTTTTACCGACAGTTAAGTTAAAATAAATTAAAAAGGGGGGGGGGGGCGTGTGGCTGCCAGTGATAGCAACTGATCCAGTCGCTGGCAGCGGCAGAGCTGATAACTACAGCAGCTTGGCAGAGCTGCCAGAGAGGCAGTCGGACTCCTTCGATGCAAAGTGGCCGCGTGCCCAGGAAAGGAGAGAAGGAGCTCTGGCTTGGCTGGCGGCCCAATGGGGCGTGCTGTAGTTTCTCCTGGGCCACCCCCTGCTTTCCCCATGCTTGCTGGTGGCCAGTTGTGTGCGCGTATTCTCTTGATGTGAATTTGCTAGCATCTGCTCCTTTGTGCAAGGATTCCACATCCCATGAATCTGAGCAGAATGATGGGATACTCCAATATCAAATTACAATTTCTTTTATATCTTTTGCCCCCTTCTCTGAAAACAGGTGTGGTGTCTGGTGCTGAAAGCACCTAGTGAAAACCAAACTGAATGCGAAAGCATCTAGGGAAAACCAAAGACCTTGTGTTACTCAACCAAAACATTTCATGAGCTGGCAACAGTATGGCTGCTAGGCAGCCTTATTTAAAAAAAATTAAAAATTAATTGTAATGATAACTAATTAAAAATTTTAAAAGGTGACATCAGCTATGCCATGACATCACTTCCAGGTAAAACCCAGAAGTGATGTAAGGAAGTTCTCGGAATCAATGGAAATTCTATGGATTGGCAATTCCTAGAGCTACCTGGAAGTGACATCATGAAACAGCTAACATAGGTGTTTTAAAAAATTAATCACTGGAAATTGTATGGTGTATCATAGAGTTTTGGGAATTCCTAGAGCTACCCCACATCCCGTCTGGGTTTTACCTGGAAATGAAATTGTGACATAGCCAACATTGCTCACACACACATGGTTTCCTCACTCCCAACCTTCCTGTTGATTGCCAGGCTCAGTCTTGCAATCCTTGCTGCCAGGGTCCCCAGTGGCCATCTTGCCAATTGGAAAAGGAGGATCCTCTGATGACAAAACCAGAAGTAAGCTGACTGGAATCCCTCCCCAGCTATTGGCTATGCTGCTGTGATGTCACAGAAGCCTGAAGGATATGTGGACTTTCTAAGAGTGTACCAGAGTCATACCAGCAGAAGTAAGAGAGGGGTGTATGTAGCTGGGGAGCAGAAACTAGGAATGGCACCAGCCAGAGATTGCTGAAAATAAGAATTGTGAGCACAGAGGTTTGAAAATGAGGAGGAGTTTCCAGTTTCAGGCTTTGAAAAGGGGGAGACATATACCAGCTGATTGCTTCAAAGCTTGGGTGCTTTTATGGTGCTTTAAATTTGACAAGCCATACTTGGAGGAATGTTGAAGGAAGTGTCCCTCCAGCATTAATAGCAGAGAGGAAGAGGGGAAGTGCTGTTATGCCACTCGTAGGAATGAAGAACATGAGAATGTTTTTATTTATTTAAAACATTTATTGGCCACCTTTCTACCTTGCAGGAACTCGACACAGCTTACAGTATAAATAAAACAATCATAAAATGAATAAAAACAAAATTTAAAATTCAAAAGCACAGTTTAAGACTGCCAATAATCATAGAAACAAAGTTAATTAAAAGTAAAAAAAAAACTTTAAAAAACAACTTTGGCTGCCTCCTGAAGATCGGCAGTGAGGAGGCCAGGCACCCTTCCCTGTAGGACTGCCGCCGAAAAGGCCTTCCCCCATGTACCTGCCAACCGAGGCCCTTTGGTTGATGCGACGGTCAGGAGGGCTTCTCCCTCTAATCTTAATTCCTGGGCAGGAACGTACGGGAGAAGACCGCCTTTCCGATACCCCAGTCCCAAGCCATGTAGGGCTTTAAAGGCAGAAACCAACACCTTGAGTTGTGTTTGGGAGCGGATCACCCCTATAATTTCCCCCACCATCACCACAGCGCCACCTCACCATCGGCAGCCCCTGCTGTTTGTTTATTAGCCAGCCTACTCACACAGTTCTCTACATTTCTTGTGGCACGATAGCCTGAAAGTAAATAATGCCATAATATTTGTTTGTACATTTCCCCTACTTGATCTCCTACAGACAGTTCTTACTATAGGCAAGCTGCTGTTCAAAAGATACAGCTGGATTTCCCAGTGTATTTTTTAATCTTAAAAGCAGCTGTGGGCTGGAGGAAAGGTTAAAATTGGGGCTTTGAGATGCATATGAGTTTAATCCTTCCCCTAGCACTATTTTCCTGATTAAAATAGGAAACACCCCCTACCCAGCTGTTGGTGGGAAAGAAAGACAGGTAGAGTAAACTATGTCATTTCGTTTGTTTGTTGGTTCAACTTCTAGCCCGCCCTCCCCACAAGCAGTCTCAGGGTGGGTTACAAACAGTTTCAGTAGACTTTAAAATTACAATAAAACACAATAAAACAGCAGCAACATCCGTTTTCATAAAACATAGTTCCAACAGCATTTAGTGCAGCCCACCACTGCTAACAGTGCCCAGGGGTGGGGGAGCCATCACTATAGTTTGTGTGAGGGGCCAAATAGCTGTACCACCTCTGAAGTACAGGACTGGTAGAGAGGCTCCAAATGGATACAGGACCAGCCTCAACCATATGCCTGGCATTCATTGGAGCTAATAGCAGCTCAGGGGAGCCACTTTCTTCTGTGAAAACTGTGTGTGTGTGTGTGAGGGGGGGAGTTAACAGCTCTCCCCTCTGCTGCAGCCGTGACCCTGTGGCTGCTTAAGAGATCCAGCCACAAATCTTTCCCTTAACTTGTAGTTCAGCTGTCAGATAAACCATTCTGCTAAGTAGGACTCATGTTTTACCTTGTCAGGTGTGTGTGTGTGGGGGGGGGGGCTTCTCCCCACTGCTAAAGCTGACCCCACTCCAAAGAGAGCTTCCCCAGCCCAGCGCGGTGGGTTGCTTCCAGCTGTGGGGGAACTGGAGGTCATTGTGGCCTCTTGTTGCCCTCAATGAATATTCTGTGAAGGGTCTCTGAACGATAATAAGGTCTGCAAAGAATCTTCCTGTTGGTACTCGAATGTTATCTGGAAAACATCTCTCTCTTTTGAAAGAAAACTATATTCCTGCGAAAGAAGATCTGTTCTCTAGTGCTGTGCAATTCAAATTTGGTTTAGATTGGGGGGGTGGGAATATCCCTTTGCACATTGATGAACTTGGGATCTCTCCTTTCCTCCTCTGTAAAACAGACTGTTCCTGGAACATCAGAAGAAGGGGAGTCTCACAAAACCTCTCTAGCAGTACATAATTGTAATTATTTTAGGGTTTGGATGTTCTTTTCGAAACCCCCTCTCCTGCCCTTAAAAATAAAATGAAAGTGGGTGAATCTTTCTGAAGCTTCTTTTGAAACTCTTCAGCTTTTTTGCCCAAGCAGGAATCTCCAAATTAAAATTTAGCCTGAGGTGAAATTCAGATGTTTCACAGCCCAGGGCAAAAAGCTGAGTTGTGCTGGCTTTTTCCGTAGGCCTCTTCATCCTTCACACACACAATCAACCAGGTCAGCCACATGCTGCTGTATTGGGGGAGGGGGCCATACGTGTGTGTGTGTGATGTGCTTTCAAGATGTACCCCATCAGCCCTCCCTTGCCATTTGCTGCCCTTGTTATGTGTCCCAAATTTCCTGCTTGAGGCAGGGATCTCAGCATCCCCCCTCTCCCCCTTTGTGGTTGAGCTTGCCTTCACAGAAGAAAAGAACTTCAAGGGTTGTAAAGACTGAAAAGGGCAGAAGATTTCCAGGTCATACGTAAGAGCTGAACACCAGTGAGGTTTATAAGGTGCTGGAGTCTTGGACGGGCTGAGGAGCTGGTTCAGGATGTTCTGTTGTCCCAAACAAGGGACCCCCGCTCCTTCCCCTCTTGGGCATGTGCTGCCAACAGCTGGGTCCAAGCCGCTCCTTGACTTGGGGCAGGCTGGCAGTGCTGCAAGCTGCAGAGAGGCTTCCCCATCATCTCCCCTGCTGTTAGTGGCTGCAGTGTCTTGGCACCCTCCCCTTACACCATCTCAAGCTTGGCTGGGGAACTGGCCCTGGGGGAATACACCCGAGGCGGGGTTAGATCACATAGAAGAACTATAGATGGAAGTGAGGCAGTTTTTTCTAATCCCCTCTCCTGTGGCAGACCTCTGATTCCCCCCTCGTGCCCTGACCCAAGGACTGGCATTTGGGGAGGGGGGTGGGGAGTGGGAGAGGGAAAGCCAGGACGTCTTGCTCCACAGCTGGAAACCCCCTTAATGCCTTGTTTTTAACAATGCTAATGTAAGTTCTTGCTGTTAGGCTTTTAAGGTATTTTTACTTGTGTGCTGCAGGTCTCTGTGCGAAATGTGGCATATCAATTCTCTAACTAAATAATAAATTTTCTGTGAGATTCAACCCGAGATTTGTTACCATTAGGGCATACCTGAAAGCTCTCACTCCATTTTCTGTTTGAAGGTTTACTTGGGCCAAAAGCCGCTTCCATTTCCTCCAGAGCAGCCTCCGTGACCCTCAACTGTGTGGCACTGCCCGGTCCATTTGGATTGGCAAGGGAGGCTCTTTCGGACTTGCTAACGAAGACGGCTCAACTCTCTTCTCCTTTTAAGGCCTGCCTTAGGGTCTCTTCCTTTCTTTTAGGGCTTGTTTGAGAGACTGCAGAGCAGAGCCTGGAAAGTGGTTGAATGAAACAGCCTCAGATAAGAGCAATTTTAAAAAAGTAATACCACAGCAGATTTACAGGACTGGGCCAAGCTCAATCTAGTCTAGACTGTCCAAAGCAGTCATCCAGATACCCGTGGAAACTCACACACAGCGCATGAAAGATGTGGCCTTCCCTCTTGTTTGCCCCTAGAATCTATTGTTCTAAGATATACTGCGTCTGTACATGGGGGTTCCATTTAGTTAATATCTTGCCCTTCCTCAATTTACTATTTTTTTCTTAAAGCCATCTGAACTAACGTCTTCTAGACAACTTTCTTTTTTCATAGTTTGCTTCTTGATTCATTTTCCCTCTCAGAGGACTTCAAAGCAATTCTGTCTCTTCCACTTGATCTGGAGGGTTATGCCAGATTGGCTTCAGGATATCGTATTATAAGGAAAGGAAATGGCCTTCGTCCCTCCCTCTGTCCCTTCCCTTTTCACACTTGCTTCTGAGTGAGAGAACAAGAATGGTACACAAAGCTAATTGTCTCTAAGAGCCAAACTACAAGTGACGTCTTACACAGGTTGGACACTAGTCGGCTTCCCTCAAGTTTTGATGGGAAATGTAGGCATCCTGGTCTTGCAGCTGTAATGGAGAGCCAAGCTGTAAAACCAAGACGCCTGCATTTCCCATCAAAACTTGAGGGAAGCTGACAAGTGTCCAACCTGTGTAAGGCGTCACTTGTAGTTTGGTTCTTAGCTGCAGGAAGATCTAGCACAGTTCCTTCTTTCCCTTGTAAATGGCTGGAATGGGGCCACCTAACGGAAAGGGAAGGATTTCAGGGTTGACTTCCTGCCTGTATCTGGCCTGTTGCTCGCCATCTAGGGCACCGTGGAAGCGCCTTTTGACATGCCTGCTTCATAAGCAGGGGGCTTAAATGAGGTCTCTACTGTTGGCCAAAGAGCAGCATTTGCATGAATTCTGGAATCATTCCAATTTTGACTTCACGGGGCTTTTACTTGTTGGTACCGCATTTCCCCTAGTATTACTGCAGGTTTTCCAGCTGTACTCCTCAAAAGTTTGAGACCTGGGCCATTTTAATACTAATACTAATAATAGTAATTTTATTATTAACAGCTGCACTACATAGAACGTGCCCCATAAGGCAATACCTCACTGACTCCTAGATTCTTGGATAAAACTTGAGTTGGTGAAGAACCAAAAAATTCCAGCCCAAACATCTGGTGGACTGTGATAACATCACATTATATGTCATTCATGCCCCACCTTTCTCCTCAGCGGAGACCGGAAGTAGATTATATCATTCTCCCTTCCTCCATGTTTTCTCCACAACAACCCTGCGAGGTAGGTCAGGCTGAGTATGCAACTGACCCAAGGGCAGCCAGGGAGCTTCCATAGCAGAGTGGTGATTTGAACCTGGGTCTCCTAGATCCAGTTAAACACTCTAACCACAACACCATTCTAGTGGCTATTGTTATTGTTGTTGTTGTCTCTTGTCTGCCAAGGTGGTATTCATTCCTTTAAGAAGCTTTATATCCTTTTGGGTGGTGGTGGGGGAATGGTTGAGGCAACAGACCATTCTTTCCCAGCAACAAACCAACCCTTCTCACAAACCTTGGAAAGGGGGAATTTCTCAAGCGGACAGTTGTAATAATTTCTCGTTACAGTTCCTGGCACCTTCTTGTAAAAATAAGACACAGTAAAAAGCGTAGCTTGTACTGTCTATTTATTAGCTTGTACCTGGCTTGTTTCTTGGCTGTCCTCCATCAGACAGAAGCTCTTTTTGAAGCTGATGGGCCGTGGAGGAGGAGGTAGGACCATCTTGGAGAGAGCCTCCGTTCTCCTTCCCTCTCCAGCCGGCCCTGTGCTGGGCACAAGGAGGGCATAGAAACCCTTCGGAAGCTGAGTCAGCCATCTCTAGCAGCCGAACGCTTTCAAGCTCCGTTCTTTTGCCCTGGCTACTGTGGCCAGTGCCTTGACCTGGTTGGCCCAGGCTAGCTTGATCTTGTCAGATCTTGCAAACTGAACAGTGTTGACCTGGTTAGTACTTGATGGGAGACCACCAAGGAAGTCCAGGTTGCTATGCAGAGCGATGGAAAACTACCTTCATTCATTTCTAGCCTTCAGAACCCTACCGGGCTACCATAAATCAGCTGCAACTTGTACAGCACTTTCTTCTGCCACGCTTTTGCCAGTGCAATGGGGAACAAATGCTCCTGAGCCCTTTAGGGCACCGACTGCCCCCTAATTTAGTTGCTAAGGTTCCATAGCAATTGCACAGATGAGGCACCAGGGGGTGCTGTGCTGCAGACCTTGATGAAGCTGCAGGGATTAATCAACCTTTTTTTTTTTTTATATATTTTTTTTATTTTTCATAACTACAAAACACTACACCAGACTATCACAAGGAAAGGGAAGAGGGAAGGGACAAAGGGGAGTGGAAAAAGAAAAAGGGGGGGAATGAACTACAAACACTAAACACTACACTTCAATGTTTCCCTTCATACTGTCATAATACAAAAATAGCTCCATAGAATAATGATGGAGTGGTTAATCATACAGAGAATAAACATTTCAAATTCTGATTAAACTTTCCTCCCCCTTCTGGGTCCCGGACGCAATTCTCTCTGTGCAACTGCTGTTGCAATGCTCTCCTCTCCCCCCCCCCCCTCCGGCTCCTCCTTTTCTTCGTTCTTGGTGCAGCAGAATTCTGGGTTTTTATTCTCAAAATCCTTTAGTTGATCTAAAGGATTTTAGTTGATCAAAATCCTTTAGTTGATTCTGGGGATTAATCAACCTTTTTGTGTGGCATTCTGAAACTTTAAAAAAAACTGCATAGGACCACTGCGGCATTGGAAGGGGTTAACTTTCCAAATGGCTTTTATTCCTTCAGTTTTTATTTGACCAATCTGGTAGGGTGCACATACAATTGATAAATCTTGCCTTGCCTTCCCCTATGCGGTTACAAAAAGCCTCTCTAGAGTTGGCAGATGTTTCCTGAAATCTCCCTAGCCATAATAGCTCTACTATCGTATTCTGGAGCAGCTGAATTCCAGAGCTATACCTATAAAAGGGAAATCATGTTTCTGACGACTCACTGCTTATCGGAGAGTGCAGGCACGGTAGTGTGCCCCTAGCAGTGATAAGCAGAGAGTCGGCAGCGCTGCCTCCTGTAGTGGCCTGATCCGGCCCCAATGGCCAGGCGCATGAGCCTGGCCCCGCCCCACCCCACCTTATTCCTCACCTGCAGTGGCCTGATCCAGCTGCTGCTGGGCGCAGGAGCCTGGCACCGCACCTCCTGCGTTCCTCACTGGCAGCGAGCCGTTCCCGAGTGCAGGAGCCTGCCAGGGTGCCTGATGAGGCCTCCCGGTGGCGCTCCCTGCCTATAGTGGCCTGCCAGGGCACCTGGCACGCCCCCTGGTTGCGTTCTGCTCCTGAGGTGGCCTGATCCGGCTTCAACAGGGCCATAACAAGCCTCTACTGGGTGCAGGAGCCCACCAGGGCACCTGGCGTAGCCCTCCTCGATGGCGCTCCCCAGCACTCCCTGAGGCAGGCAATGGAGCGTTGTGGAGCCCACTGCTCAGCTGGGCAGAGGAAAGGCGAGCAAACTGCTGCTTTTCCTCTGCCCAGCTAACCAGTGGGCAAGGGGAGGGGGACAGAGCCCACTGCTCAGCCGACAGGCACCCCCTGCTAGAGCCCACTGTATTAAGACACAATGGGCTCTGGTGCTAGTCTAGTTACGTTCTTGTATTTTCTGCATGCTGCTGCCTCTTATTTGGAGAAATGTCATGGTGAAAACTGCAGAGGTCTGGCTGTATCTGTGGTGGTTTCAAACACGTCTTTGATGTGTCAAATTGATTATTGTACATCTGGGTGCCTGGATGCCTGAGCTGACTCCAGTGGAAAACATTGAGATGAGGCGAGAAGGAAAGTTCAGACTATGGCATTTTAATCTGTGACAGCTCATTCACACATGCAAGACACCATTTTGTGCCTTGGGATGATTAAGTTGCGCGTGTGAACTGTTTCCCTGTGACTAGCAACTGAATGTGTGAGATGACAGTGGGAAAGAATTGTGCTGTCAGGGCCTAGGTCACATATGAATGCACGCCACTTGATTCCTCTTTGCTTGGCAGCTTGCGGCTGAATGTGTGAACAAACTTGCGGCAAAGCATCGAGAGGCCCATGATAGAAAAGTGCTGTGTGTTCTCTGGCTATTCACACATGCAAGTCCTCAGTGCAGGAATGTGTGTGTGTATACAAATAACTCCTGCTTCCCCCCCCCCCCCCCCCAGAGCTAGCTTTGTTCCAGGCAGAGAGGCATCTGAAGGGTCGGCGTTTTAGCGAGGAAGTTATTACAATCCTGGCATGGAGTCTGGAGCTTGGAGGGGTCTTTTGAAGCACTGCTTGGTTCTGACCTCGCCTGACCAGCTCCTCTGTCGGTCTGTCCCTTGCTACACTGTGCCGCACGCAGCTGTCAGGAGGAGCAGGGCGGGGGGCCGAGGAAAGCTTCCCAGGGAGGTGACTGGGTCTTTAATGGCTTCTTTAAAAATATCAACAGGAAATGAGTCTTGCGTGCTGCTTTCTTTTTGTCCTAGGAGCCAGTTCTCTATTATCGCAACAAAACAGTTGCTTGTGGAACGTGGCGTTGGGCTGGGCTGGGCTTTCTCACAGCAGCTGTTTGCTTTGAGGGATGGCGGTGGATTAATGGGGGATGCTGTGGGAATAAGGCTGAGGGGTTGTTTGTGCTAAGCCCTTGACGGGTTCCAACAGAAATGACGTACGTGCGCATCTCGGAGTGAGCGTACCTGAAACCTACACTCTGTGCCAGGAAAGCGACAATTTTATGACCTGTGTCGATGAAGCCAGTTTGCTTGATGTTTCTGGATTGTTCTTTTGGCATAATTTGGCTGCTGCTACTCAGAGGGAGGAACAAGAGACTCTAGAGTGCTCCGACCGTAGCTGCGCCATCTGACTGTCAGAGATCTTATTCCACCACAGTGCTGGTGTGTGGGATTTTGCAGAACAGCTCGCCCTCACCTCTGACATTGTAGCCCATCTTCTCAACCACAAGGACTAGAAACACGCTTTTTAAAAGAGAGCAGAGATTTGTAGGAAGGTGTCCTTCTACATGTGGAACTGCAGCGTAAAAGTTAGCTGTGATTATATTGTCGGGATGCTGGTGTTCTCTGTGAGAGCCAGCATACAGCAGCAGTGTCAGACTGAGATCAGGGAAATCCAGGTTCAAATCCCCACTCTGCCATGGAAGCTTCCCGGGTGACCCTGGGCTAGTCACTCTCTCTCTCTCTCTCTCTCTCAGCCTAACCTATAGAAGGTTGTTGTGAGGATAAAGTGGAAGAGGGAGAATTATGTATGTTGTCTTGGAAGATGGGGACTGGGAGCAGAATTCCTTCATCAAGTGGAAGGAAAGATGATCTTTTCCAAAAACTCATTGTGGGATGAAGCCCTGGGTCAGGCAAAGAGTGGAGAGCTTGCCTGTGAGGAGAGGAAAGTAAGTAGAAAGTGGTGGGAAAATTAGGAAATAAGGAGCAGGTCAGAACGGGAGAGAAGACCCCAAAGTGGCAGACAATGGCTGATTCCACACACGTTGGATAATGCACTTACAATGCACTTTAGCAATCGTTTGGAAGTGGGTTTTTTGTTTTACACATGAAAAACTCAGTTCCAAATGATCTCTAAAGAGGATTGGAAGTGCATTATCCAACGTGTGTGGAATCAGCCAATATTTCTGGATTGTCCAGTGATGGTTGAGAGTGCCATTAAGTCATAGCTGACTTATTGCAACCCCTGGTGGGATTTTCATGGCAAGAAACTAACAGGTGGTTTGCCATTGCCTGCTTCTGCAAGCCTGGTCTCCCATCCAATTACTAACCAAAAGGCTGACCCTGCTTAGCTTCCAAGATCTGACAAGATCAGAGTTGCCTGGGCTATCCCGGTCAAGGCAGATTGTGCAATACACTCAGTTTCTGGAAGGAGAGGTGTTGGGACTAAGACCTCTTAGGGTCACATTGTGTGCCCTTCAGGTGTAGATCCTTGATTCTAAGTAAGTGAAGGAAGGCAGATATGTTGTACTTGTTTAGCTGTGCAATAAATGCACTCTGAACATGCTCCGTGGTGTTTTTCTTCATGTATCACATGGCTCGGCCCTGGCAGTGAGGATTTCTTGGACTGTGCCCTGGTGTGTCTCCATGCAAATGAAGCCCTTAGAAGAGCGCTGTTTACATAGTTTATGTATCTGCAAAATTTTTGTCTCTAAGAAATGTTCCTGTGAGCATGCAGAAAGGTAGTGTTGGTGATCCACGTACATTTTCTGGGCAGGAATCCTTGAGCATGGCCCAGTGGGAATGTGGGAGCATGTTTGACTAGGAACTTCCTCACTCTGGGCTTGGCAAGAATGCAGAATGGAAGACGTAGGGAACAATACCTGTAGAGAGAGGAGCATTTTTTAATGTGTCTAAGGATGGAGACTAGGTTTTCCAGCAGCTGCTTCATAGATAGGTATACGATCCTAGAAAAGATGTGCAGGGATGCTGGGTGGCTTTGAGGAACAAGGTGCCACTCAGATTCTTATGAAGAAAACACCCCCATTGGCCATACGTGCTTTTATGTCAGTGATCGGCTGCTGGCAGCCCACTGGCGAAATCTGACCTTAGAAAATCAGCAATTTGTCCTCTGCTCACTTTGTCCCTTCTGATGAGCCGTTTTCCTCCATCTAACTTTCACAGGGGGTATTAGTAGGGACAAGACCCCGCCCTGTAAAACATACTAGGTTGAGTATTCTGAGACATTTCCCTGAGACAAGTAGGACTTTTTTGATGGCTGTTAGCCAGAACAGCTGAAGTGACCATTCGTGTTCCAAGGCAGTCTGTCTCTGAATGCCCAGGGATTCTGGGAACGAGCAACAGGGATTCCTGTCCTCCTTGAGAGCTTCAGGAAGCACCTGGCCAGCTGTTGTTTGAAAACTAACCTGGGCCTGCTTTGGGGCTGGTGCAGCGGGGCTGTTCTTAGGATGCCAAGGGAACCTCTCTGCAGGCTGAAGAGCAAGAGCACCTTAAAGACCAGCACAAGTTCCAGGGTATGGGCATTCAGGAATCAAGCTCCCTTTGTCAGATACTTTGTCTCTCGAAACCATACAGCCTGGAAATCACGTGGCTCCTTAAGGTGCTACTGGACTCAAACCTTGCTCTTCTACGGCAGACCAACATGACTCTGCACCTGAAACTGTCCCGCGAGTTTTAATTCCTTAGACACATGCTAATGATAGTAAAGACGTACGGGCAAGGGGAAGGGGAGGAGCTGGGCTTTCCCTTGATTGGTCCCCCTGTTCCAGTTCGCTGGCTCATCTCTGGGGGCATGGCAAGGCATCACTTAATGCCAGTAATTTTTTCACATGCAAGTGCTGGTGGAATCACATCAAAGAATCTCCCTGCAAAGACCGAGCACTCACGTCCCTTCGAGCGTCCCCTGGTTAATGGCTTGCAGCTCCTTTCTTGGCACAGTCTTGCTATCTGACATCAGCTGTGTTTTTGCACAGGGGTCGAGGGCTCTCTGCAGTGCTAATGGGCCTGTCGCTCAGGTGAGGGCTGCTGGGAGGGATCCAGGCGTCCTTGCGGCAGGCCAGGCCACTGGGATGGGAGCGTGAAGCAGCGGCTTGGGCCCAGGGCGAGTCCCCCTTTCTCTCTCGTCCTCTGCTGCAGACCTTCCTTCTTCTTGTTTGGCAAGAAACTCAGGAATTCTGCAGAGGGGGTGAGAGATCGGGACGGCACCCAAACCGTGTTCTGCAGCCAGAGTTCTGGGGTAGCGATAAAGAGCGAATATGCCAGAATGATTCGTGCCATTTTCCTCTTGTTATGATGATCTCGAGGGAGGGAGGCTGCAGCATTTGGAAAAATTTGTATTCAGGTTATTTGTGAGTGTGTACCCATGTGGAGGGGTGGAGGACTAAAAGAGAAAATTTGATGGGGGAGAAGATGCCTGCTGGGTCAAGGAGCTGTGGGGAGGGGCTGTAGCTCAGTGGTGGAGCATGTGTTCGGCATGTAGAAGGTCCCAGATTCAATCGCTGGCATCTCCACTTAAAAAAGAATCAGGCAGTAGGTGAAGTGAAGGACCTCTGCCCAAAACCCTGGAGAGCCACCGCCAGTCCGAGTAGAGATGAGTGATCTTGGTGGACCAGTGATCTGATCCAGTATAAGGGAAATTCATGTGCATGTGGCGGGAGGCGCTACAAGGATCGCAGCCCTGTGGGACACTCCTCCAGAATGTCTCTTCTTCATCCCATTGGCAAAGGGATACCAATATATTTTCTGTCTCTTTGTTGTGGCAGTGAAGACTAGAAACTTGGGAAATACCAAGTCAGGGTCTTTTGCTATTCTGCTCAAGCCCGTTGGCTTCTGCCTTGGGACTCTTGTTATGCAGGGTGCAATGGAGCAACGTGATTTTCAGAAGCTGTGTTTGTTGGCTGGCTCATGCCTTCCATTTCTTTCCCTTCCCCTTTGGCAAAGGTCCTAGCAGGATGATAATTAATGCAAGGCATTGACAGCTCTCTTCTCAGGAGGCTAGTTAGATGTTTGTTCAAGAAAGGTGGAAACAGACTCCTGTAAACTAACTTGAAAAGGAGGACATTCGTCTTTGGCCTTTTCCCAGACCTGCTAGTTTTGAATGTGCAGTCTGAAATGGTATAGCCCCATTCCGTGGGGATCACTGTTTGAAATGATACAACTATGTCCCGTGGGGCTTGCAATCTCAAATGGTACAGCCTGGCCTGTGGAGCTCTGGAGAAATCTCAAGTGGTACAGCTCTATCCCACGGGACTTGCAGACTCAAATGGTACAGCCCCTTCCCATGGAGCTTGGAAGTTCAAATGGTACAGCCCCATTGAGTGAGGCTTGCAGACTCAAATGGTACAGCCCCATCCCATGGAGCTTGGAAGTTCAAATGGTACAGCCCCATTGCGCGGGGCTTGCAGACTCAAATGGTACAGCCCCATCCCGTGGTGGACGGAGAGATGGAGCCCAGATAAAATGTCATGGATTGAGATTGGGCCAGGGCAGAATCAGGAACTCGCTGCCTATTTGGCTCCTGGTCCCACTTGCCTGCACAGCTGCCCCTTCCGTGACCTTGCTTCCCTTTAATGGTAGCTCCGGAATCTGCCACCAAAGGCAGATTTGTTTCTTAATAGATTTTTTATGTTTCAAAATAGTTTATTAAATTTTAACCATGAGTAGAGCAAGGGGACAGGGGAAATGACACTTGGTTTGTGCTCCAGGCACCCTTCCCCAAAAAGTCTGGGGTCGTTTCTGTTGGCCTCTGAGATTTATGGGCCAGACCAGTACCCAATTGCCTGGTTGCTGACTCTCCTGCTTGGCTTGTGGAAGGTTTCTTTGTGTTTTGTGCGTGCGTGTGTGTGTGTGTTCTAGTGCAGCTGATCCTCGACTGCCCTTTGCAGCCATCTGGAATTTGGGGCAAGCTGCAGCTTTCTCCTTGCCCTCTTTCCTCGGCCTTCCCCCTGCCTGTGCCCTGGGGCTCCTCTCGAGGTGGGATTGCAGCAGGCAGCAACAATCCTGAGCCGTCAGGAAGGGGGACCGTCAAGCACTTGCTCTGTTGGAACTAATTAAAACGAAGAGAGAAAAACCAGGGAGGAAAGTGCCCCAGAGGATCATGTTCTCCTCCATGCACCCGACTGACAGGCTGGGATGTGGTTGTGGTTCTATTATGGGAACAGATTTCTGGGAGAGAAGTCTCCCTGGCTATGTGTCAGGGGTCAGCTCGGGATGAATGAAATGTATCCAAGATCCATTTCAGATAGGTAGCCATGTTGATCAGCAGTTAAAGAGCAAGATCGGGGTCTTTTGGATCTTTCACATCCATGATCTGGTAAAAGCCGGCAGAAGGTCTGGCTCTCTAGAAGAAGAGCAGAAGGCAGGTCTCTTGTATTTGGATCTGAACTCGCCAATGCAGAAGCTTTATACTGACAGGCCATCATAAGGGCTGATGTTGCGCACTCCCATTCCTTTCTGTGCTTCATGGAGTCTTGGATACTTGAGCCTACTAGAAATCTCTGATAGGTCTGTTGGGAAAGTCTGAGCCTCGGCCGAGGAGGTTCCTGGTAGTGAGTCCCGCACTGCTGGCCAGGCTGGGCCCTGTGGTAGTGCTGAAGAATCTTCCTGGCTTTGGATGATGCAGGATATTTACTCGTGATCCAATAACAAGCTGTCCAATGCAGTATCTGCAGTTATGATGCATATCTAGCATACTGTGGAAGTTAAGAGTGTTGGACTAGGATCTGGGAGGCCAGGGTTCGAATTCTACTCTGCCATGAAAGCTTGCTGGGGAACCGTGTGGGCCATTCAGACCTTGAGTGATTCCGCACATGTTGGATAATGCACTTCCAATCCTCTTTATAGATCATTTGGAACGGATTTTTTCTTGTGCGGAACAAAAAATCCACCTCAAACGATGGATAAAGTGCATTGAAAGTGCATTATCCAACGTGTGCGGAATCACTCCTTTTCAGCCTAATCTACTATGCTGGGTTGTTAGAGGGTAAAATGGAGGAGAGGAGAATGATGAAAGCTGCTTTGAGTCCCTATTGGGGAGAAGAGAGGGTGTAAATGAAGCAAATAAATAATGTTTGATCAACAAATAGATCAGCATACCATCCCTAACCGAACTGGGGTTGAATGATGGCCGGTTCCAAACACAGTGGGGTCTTGGACAGTTTGTTTTCTATCACTGCAGTCCTAAGCATAGTTACTCCAGCCTAAGTCCATTCATTTTTTCGGGCTTAGACTAGAGTAACTTTGCTTAGGGTTGCACTGTAAGAGGCTGTGCCTTGCTGTTTGAAGGCACCGTAAGTTTCTCTATTTGCAGGATTGTAAAAATGGGGGGGGGGGCTTTATATCTGTTCCACCTTTGGCTGAAGGTGGGGGAAAATTCTTCCATGCCAACCAAGGTGCCTGGGTATGTTGCAGGGAATTCTTGGGACTGCTCTAGGGGGTGTCCTCTGTTCATTCTTGGGCTTTGCTATCATCTTGCATAAACTGGAGGGTCTCCCTAGACTGTTCCTAGACCTCTTCAGCAGCTACACTTTGTGAGGAAGATAACACCCAGAGATCTGTGCCATTGTTATCTTACCTATCCTACAAGGAGTTCAGGGTGGTATACACAGCCACTTCCTCCTATTTTATTCTCTCATCCACCCTGTGGGGTAGGCTCAACTGAAAGAGAGTGACTAGTTCCAGTTCACTCATGCTTCTGCTTTGTAGCCGAGGGAGGATTTGAATCCAGGTCTCCTTAGTCCTAAAAAATGCACCACACTGGTGGTCAATATGTCTTTCAAGGTAGCCTGCTCTTTTCATTGAATACCTCTGATAGGAACTCCAGGGTTCGAAAGGCAGAGTTGTGTAGTGGTTATAGTATCGGACTAGGATATCTGAGACCCCGGTTTAGATCCCCAGCCTGCTATGGAGGCTTGCTGAGTGATCTTGGGCCAGTCACATGCTCTCAGTCTAACCTACCTCACGAGCATGTGGTTGGGATAAAATGGAGGAGAGGAAAATTATGGGTCCCCATTCGGGAGAAAGGTGTGGTATAGAAGAAGTAATTTTAAAAATCCTTGACTCCAAATGTATATAATCCCGATCCACTCCTTATAACAACAACAACAACATAATAACATTTGAGTTCTATACCACCTTTCAGGACAACTTAACGCCTTCTCAGAGTGGTTTACAAAGTATGTTGTTATTATCCTCATAACAATCACCCTGTGAGGTGGGTGGGGCTGAGAGAGCTTGGAGAGAGCGGTGACTGATCCAAGGTTCACCCAGCTGGCTTCAAGTGGAGGAGTGGGGAATCAAACCAGATTATAGTCCCGCTGCCCTTAACCACTACACCAAACTGGATTTTGATCATTTATACAGTGCTGTTCAATATTTCCCCCCCACACACACACACTGTGTTTGTCTTCATGTCTGCCCTCATTTTGAGAGTCATAGAACTTGGGCAGGGCATCACTTATTCCAGGACGGATGCCTGAGCCTGGCCCAGTGGTGGCCCTGACAACGTGCCCACTGTCAGGAATGCCAAACCATTTCCATTTTAAAATCATCATAATAATAAGCCTCTAAGAAAAGAGTGTCCAGGATTATCAGTGTGCATGCACACACATGCACGCGCACATCTCTCCCTCTCTCTCTCCCTTTCTCCACTTCTGCAATCCAGCCTGAATGGGGGAAAAAAACACTATTGATTTTTCTCACCTTTCAGAGCTCTGCTCCAGCGGCAAATCTGCTTTTCCACCACCACAATAAGGGCGAGCTGCTCCCGCTCAACTTGGCTTATAGTGGCCTAATTGTTCCTCCGTTGGCCCAGTTTTTTGGAATTTCATGTGCAGGAAGCAGAAATTCAAATCAGATTATTGAACGTCTAGCTCCACAGTGACACTGATGGACCCCATTGGAGGCCCTCCTTTTTTCTTTTTCAACCTAGCCCTACCTCTCTGGCTGACTGTGAGAATCAAAAGCTCTATCCCCCTCCCTGCCCCCAACCAGTGCTCTGCCTTTTTCTTCTGCGGAGAAAGAGCAAGTTCCTAATTTTTTTTCCTTTTCCAAAATTTATTAAAAGGAACGGCTTTCTATCGGGATTTATTTGGCATATCAAGAGCTTTTTTCTGTACCACGGGGAGGACTATAGTACTTTGCAGTAGTCCTCTTATGTTTAAAAGTTCCTCGTAATGGAAAAGCAGCACAGCAAACAAAGACTAAAGGGAACCTCCGTGTCCAGAGGCAGTCAGTCTCTGAATAGCAGTGCCAAAAAGCAACAACATGGGAAGGCTTCGGATTCCGGGCCGTTTGTTATCCCTGTGAGACAGGATGTGGGATTCAACAGACCACCGGCTTGATCCAGAAGGGCTCTTCTATTGTTCATAAAGGACATAGAAACTTCCTACTTGCTGTGCTACTTCTCTGCTCACATGGAGTTTTCTATGCAAAGGAACATTCAAAGCTGGGCTCCATCACCTGTGGCCTGGAATGGTGTTCAGTCTATTCTCCGGCAAGTCTAAACCAAGCCTTTGTTACAGGATACATTGGGCTTCTCTTTCTCTCCCATTACAGTTTCTGCATTGGGAGATAGCATTCCATAATGGAGAGGATGTTGGATTTAGACCAGGAAGACCTGGGCCCAAATCCCCTTCCAGCCACAAGGCCCGGGATCAGATGGGACGTTATGTATGACGTGTCATCAGGGAATTAACTTCCGAAGAGTTCCAGTGCCTGATACAGCTTGGGTGGGAAAGCTGTCCTCCTCCTTCCCATGTGCTGAGATCCTGAGCCTAAATTGGGCCCTGGAATGCTTGGGAATATTCGTTTCCTGATGTCAGGTCTGTTGGTAAAACAGGTTGGGGAATCCCAGCACCACGCGTGGCAGAGTTAATTGGGTGGTGCTGGGCCAATTAAAATCTCTCAGCATCACCTACCTATGGTGGTTGTGAGGATAAAAGATGTGAAACTTAATATGCGCCACTCTCAGCTCCTTGAAGGAAAAACTGATACACTTGTGGACAGACAGATCCTACTGTATAAAAGACAGGCTGTATTGGCGATGATTCACTTTTTATCCGTGTGCAGGCGCATTGCTGACAACCCTGGCCTTGAGGCCGCTGCGAAGCGTCCGCTTGCTGCTGGGAGAGGGCCGACCGAATCAACTGCCTAAGCACTCCTCCCGTGCCTCCCCTCAGTGCCATCTCGCTCTGCCATCCAGGCCACTGCAAAGTGCCCACTTGCCGCTGGGAGGGGGCCCACCAAATCAGTTTGCTAGAGCCCGTTGTATTTTTTGGAACAAAGGGGTTTGTTGCTAGTTTAGTATAATATCCTTCAGCCAGTAGCATTATAGATACAACCTCCTTGCCGTACGTGTATTTGCAAGCTGCTTCCTTGAACAGGGGGGAATCTCCAAATAATTACAGAATCACCCCAGTGATCCCTTGTACTATATAGGATCACCAGTCCCAAATCTCTACTGGGGGCAAGGGCCAAACTGGCGTGAATAGAAGCAGCTGAACATTTTTCTCTCTTGGGTTCTACCTCCAGCTCCTTCTCTTGAACACCTCGCAGACCTTCTCATGCCTCTACTTCACCTTCTCTGCATCCCTTTGCCGCCGGATGGCTCCAAGGTGGCCAGAAATCCATTATGTATTCAGAGTTCTGACTTAATAAGGCAACCCTGGCCTCGTTATTTTATTAATGAGATATTA
Source organism: Eublepharis macularius (assembly GCF_028583425.1). Taxonomy (NCBI): domain Eukaryota; kingdom Metazoa; phylum Chordata; class Lepidosauria; order Squamata; family Eublepharidae; genus Eublepharis; species Eublepharis macularius. Next base: position 36,300,575 of record NC_072804.1, on the reverse strand, counting down.
AAAAGCCGTTTGAAGGCGATGAGGCTCTTCATGTCGGATTATTTTTCCAGAAATCAGTGCTCGGTTACTCTGTTTTGTATTTTTTCCCCCTTGGCTTCTGTTAAAACAAGAGTCTGAAGCAATTCTCCATTAAATAGGTGCATTTGCAGTGGAAGAACTCATGAAAGCTTTGTGAAAGCTTTGTGAAAGCTTTGTGAAATTTGTGAAACAAATTTCATTAGTCTTTGAAATTCCACTGGACTCCTGTTCAGTTTTGCAGCAACAGACTAACATGGTTACCCCTTGGAATCCTTTTGTAGGTTTGTAGGTTGCCTTCTTTGTTTCATCGCTCGCTTCTGGGGTCCAGCCCAGCCCCTAGGCATTGTGGTGGTAGCACACGCCCAAGTTACAGCATGCACCAATCATAGCAGGTCCTATCCATTGCATTGGGTCACATTTATTTTTGCTTGTGGGAGCAGGGCCAGCCACTCCCAGCAGGCAGATTAGAAAGAACTTGGTGGATTGCCCAAATCAAATAATTGCTGCTTTAGGATTTCTCTCTCTGTGCCTGTTCCCGCACTCTGTACCCAAACTCTGCTCCCATCCTCAAAGCTGTTTCATTAAAGATAGCCAGAGATACGGACACCGGGATCTACACAATTAATTTTGGTTTTGTTTGCCTTTGAGCCATGCAGCACAACCAACTAAAGCAGCCCTTCTACACTGACTGCCTTTCTCTAGTTCTTCAGGCCCTGCTTTGCCCCTGCCTTCTGAGATTAGGTGGGTGGCCACCGGGAGAAGCACCGAAACGTCTGGGACTCTCTCCCAGGAGAGATTCACCTTTCCCTCTTTGTTGCTGTCTTCTGACAGTGGTTGAAGACTATTTTTTGTTTAGCTTGGCATTCCGTCGGTGATCCCTCCACCCTCTCCAGTGTTTTAACTGTTGTTGTTATCTGCTGTATTTATTTTAAGTTCTGGTTTCAAGTTGTTTTCATGACGTCTTTATGTGCTGGTTTTACTGGCTTTTAAGGTGAGGCTTTAATTTGTACGTTTGAATTTGTTAGCTGCCTCGGTAGCCCTGTGAGAGCAGAAAGGTGAGGTAAAAATCTTGTTAATTAAGGAGACTTCCTCCCGCCTTAGGGGAGGAGATCATAGCTTAGTGGAAGAGCCTCTGCTTTGCATCCGGAAAGTGCCAGTTTCAGTCACTGGCAACTTCAGTTAAAACAACCAGGCAGTGGGTGATGAGAAAGACCATCGACCCAGAATGGAAAGCCTCTGAGAAGACAACATTGACCTTGATGGACTGATGGTCTGATTTAGTTTAAGGCAGCTTCGTGTATGTGTGTGCATGCGTGTGTGTGTATGTGTAAAGATTCCCAACTCTGTGACTGTTTCTTTTAAGTTACATGACAGGTGAGAGAGGAACCCTTATCCCCCCTTCCTCCTAGGGCTAATGACTTTTTTGTTCTGATTTTCTCTTCAAAGAACCCGTAGGTTGAAGCCGGTTCATGTTCGAGCTAAAATTTGCTCCCAGAAACTCCCTCCTGAATGTTGATATTGAATATTCATTGGATGCTTTCTGAATATTCACATATTTGCTTGGTATCCAGCAAATATTCAATATCCATATTTTATTTCAGTATTTGATACTTGACGGTACTGGATGGATGACAGGCGGTGGTATTTTGTATTCGGGGAATAGCATGCAAGCAGTATTTAGCACTTGACATTTGGCCGCTTACGAGATTTCATATTTGACACCTGCCAGAATCAAGACAAGCCAGAGATGCCATCAAGTCTAAAGCACTCAGATATTACATTTGGTGATAACATTTGGCAGTGGGGGTTCCGATTTGAAGCTTCGCATGCAGAATGTAAGTGGAAAAATTGGAAAGCGTTGAATCTTGAGTATTTGCAAAAAGTTTGTTGAAGTTTAATTCTGGGGTTGCTGCTTGCAACCAGCTGCCTAATGCGAACTCCCTAATGCAAACTGCCTGCCACTTTGACAGGCTGAATGTGTATGCATGCATGTGCATGGAGGGAGGGCTTGCATTTTGCAGCATCTCCAGGTTGTGTGCACATGCACACGTACTTTGCTTATGTACACAAAGAAATCTTGAGTCTCCCCCCTACCCATCTCTGCCTACGGAGGCAGACTCGCTGTCAGGGCTGGTCAGAGAGCAAGACAGACTGCAGAGTTTGCCCTTCCTGTAACACTGTCCCCAAGAGTAAATGTTTCCTTTTCCACATAACCGTGTAGACATTCTGGTATGGGGAAGAAGGTGGACTGGGAAATAGCACTGAGGTGGAAACTAAACTTCCTCTCACCTCTTGAAGTTCAGCTTGTGCATCGCCCCATAGCCTTTCCATCCCGAGGGCCTCTTTCTAGGTTTTGAGTGTTGGTCACGCTGCAGTGTGGTGAAATCTCGAAAGCCGGCTTAATTTATCTGCACACCTGCATACACTTAATTTAGGGGCAGAGGGAACTGCTCAAGCTGCTCTGTGTTTTATTTCAGCAACAGCAGCGGCATGCCAGGAGGGGAGGGCAGGAGACCATTTGCAGGACAGTTAGATTGAATTTTTAAATCCAGTTTTAAGTATTCAGTCCCAACAGGCTTGTATGCTTTGTAACAGCATGTCCAAAAAGCACAGATCTGAACTGCAGTAAAGTTCCCTGCATCATTCCTTTGGGAAAGAGTCTACTGTATTTCATAGGATATAAACTTCATTGCATAACAGCGACAGGTAAATCGCTTTGAGCTGTAAAGGGAAGGTGGGGATGCAAACACCTCCAAGAAATCAAGGCTCTTGGCATGTGGCAGAGCTTGTTCTGGGGAGCACAAGAAACTTATTGATCAGTAGCAGACAAGCTTCCTTAAAAGACAGCATTATCTTCCCCCTGCGGTATGCAGCTGCAGAAGTGACAGCCTATTGTGGAATGGAATAGGCTGTGTCACTTTAGGCCAAGGGCTTTGAACATCCCTTCTCATTAACTGAGTGTCCCTGCAAGTAGAAATCTAGCACAGCTGCTTTGGCTTGCTGTGCTAGTTTTTGATCTGCAGGAAGTTCTTAACATAAGGGGAGCCACTGCAAAAAGGGAACCTCTACCTGCAGTGGCACAGTCTACCACTTCACTCCCCTGTGAACAAAGCCCAAGTTTGTATGAGTTCATGGCAGGTTCAGCTTCTAGTTACAAGGGCCAGGTAGATTATTATTATTGTATTATTATTTATTTTACTTTTAACCAGCCCTCCCTGCAAGCGGGCTCAGGGCGAGGTACAACATTGATTAAAATACAGCTTAAAATCAATTATAAAAACAGATACAATACAGATAAAAACAGATAAAATACTGTGCCCCTTTCGGGGCAACCAGAGGGCATGGACTCTCCATAGCCCTTGTAGAGGGAGACTGGTGGAAGGCTCAGCAATGATGGGCTAAAACTAGCCTCCACCATATGCCTGGCGGAACATCTCCGTCTTACAGGCCTGCCTAAATGATACAAGATCCTGGCGGGCCCGAGTGTCCTCAGACAGAGAGTTCCACCAGGTTGGGGCCAGGACCGAAAATGATGTGGAAAACCTCTGCCTGGAGCACTGCTGTCGGAGTAGACAAACTCAACCAGTGGTCTGATTCAGTGCAAAGCTATTTCATAAATTCATTGTTATAAGGGTTATGTTTTGGTGATTTGAGTCTCGTAGCACCTTAAAGACCAACAAGATTTCCAGGGTATAAGCTTTCAGTACCTTCTGACTAAGAGAGCTTGACTTTCAAAAGCTCCTGTCCTGGAAATCTTGTTGATCTTTAAGGTGCTACTGGATTCAGATACCGTTCTTCTGCCACAGACCAACATAGCTACCCACCTGAAACTATTTTAGGGAAGAGCACCATGGCTCAGTGGTACACCTCAGTCCCTGGCGTCTCCAGTTTTAAAAAGGATCAGGTACGAGATGAAGTGAAAGACTTTTTCCTGAGAGCTTCTATGAAAGACAGCCAGAAAAAGCTGTGCTTGTAGCCACGGCAGAGCATCAGCTTTGCAAGCCGAACATCCCAGGTTCAGTCCCTAGCATCTATAGGTAGAATGATTAGGTCACATGAAAGACCTCTGCCTGAGACCCCGGAAAGCCACAGCCAGTCTGAGTAGACATTGCTGACCTTGACGGACCAACTCTGGCTCAGTGTAATGCAGCTTCATGTATTCCTGTAACCCTATTCCACTTCTGCCAAACCCTCTGCAACATATTGCAGTGTTCAAATGGTTGGTCTCGATTCTGAGTGGGACATATTAACGTGGCTTCATATTTCCCCACTGTTGCTGCATCTAATTGTTCCAAAATGAGCTCAGCATAACAAGTCTGCCAACCCCCCACCCCCAAGTGCTGGAGTCCAAATCTTAATTAAAATGCTTCCTTCTCTCTCCCCCCCCCCATCCCAAGATTCATTAAACTATCTGACCAGTGGAGGTGAAGGCGTTATTGTGTTTCTGTCCTTGAATTACCATGCGCTGTCGTCTGTACAGACAGGAAGGAGTGTGCTGGCTTGTGGCTCCAGGAAAAACGTGGGAATTCTCATTTTTGGCATAGTGGGAAGAAAAAGTGTAAGCAGAGAAATCCCCTCCATGTTTACAAGGCCGTGGTGTAAAGCAGTTAAAAGAGAAGATGAGATGTTAAAATGATAATAGACAAGGTCCAGTGAAAGGGGGCCAGCCGGTAGGTGATGTGAAAGACGGCAAGGCGTGACCTTGGAGAGCAGCTGCCAGTCTGAGTAAGCGATACGGACCTTGATGGACTGATGCTCTGATTCAGGTATGATGTGGCAGGAAACCAGACAAATTTACAGTGGATTCAGGCTTTCTTGCATGGTGTAAGATAGACCGCCTCTGTGTAAACAGTTTGACTATTGAACGTTTGTTCAAGTGCCAGGAGCAAAGTTAGTTTTCTGCAGGACACCAAAGATCCCCTCTCAGGGGCTTGGTTGAGTAGGCAGCAACTGGCAGCTCTTGAGATAAATCTGTCCCCTTCTAGAACCCCTTTCTAGAACCCAGAAGGCAAAATGTGAAAACATTTTGAGAGGTGAAGGATTTGGTTACCGTTCCTCCCTCTTTTTCAAACAACTTGACTGTGGTCCCTCAGGCTCTCTGCAGAAGGTGAGAGGCGCTCTCAGTTCAACCAGTTCTGGGGCTCATACCGTGCCCTGGTGATGGAATCACAGCAGTGGTTTAAGAACATATGAAGAACCCTGCTCGATAACAATAAAGAGCCACCCAAACCAACATCCTGGTTCCAATTTTCCAGCAGTGGCTAGCTAGATGCCCCAAGAAAAAGCCTGTGTAAGGCAAGGAAGCGTTAGCCCTCCCTGCTACTTTCTTTCAGCATCCGGCCCTCGGAGACATACTGTCTCAGAAAAAGGTGGTTCCATTTTGCTATGATATCTAATAGCCACCCGTCGGTCCTCGGGGAATATCTAATCCAGGGGTCTGCAATTTGTGGCTGTAGAGCCCAACGTGGCTCACTGCAGAACCAAATATAGCTCTTTGAAGAAGAAAATAAAATATAAGACATATTGGAGAAGTTGGTGGAATGCCAAACTACCCAGTATATGAACAGGATGTCAGGCAGATTATTAAAGGAAAGGACTTCTTAGAGATGCTTTGCAGAAAGTTACATGATAGAGCTGAACATTTGCCAGAAATCCAAGCGCAATCCATGCCCAGGTTTAAGCCAGTGTGGTAAAAGAATGGTGCAGGGTGATCCTGTGATATTTATAAACTCTTCTGAGGTCTTGTGTGTGCCCCTTCCTAATAAGAGACTCACAACAACCAGTGTTTGGGCTATCAAAGCTATACAAATTATTAAACAACACGCCAGTTCTCGGTATTGTTGAAGTCGTATAGTTCCATTTATGCAGATAGGCTTTCTTTTTGTTGATCTCTTGCTCTGAATTTTAACAGAGTTTAGCTCTTTAATTATAAAAGGTTGCTGATCCCTAATCTAATCGTTTCTTTTCGAAGTGATAGAAGCTTGGCAGGGAACGCGGCTGTAGTGTGGAAGATGCAGAGCTTTCTGTATTCTGCTCCTTTTCCTCCTTGGTTGTATTCCATATCTCCCCATGCGTTGTTCAGCAGCTCGTTTGTCTTAAGTGTCAGGGACTGCCTAGTGGGCTCTAAATTTAGAAAAAAGTGGTGCATTTATTTATTTATTTATTTTGGTGCATAAATTCATGCACATGGTGGATGCACACTCTTCCATGCTCGTCTGCCATTTTAAGCATTGTTACTGCCTAGGTGTCCCTTAAGAGCTGCTGGTTGTGTTTGATAGCTTGTCCAGGAGCCGAGTATCCACAGAGGCTGTTGGCGGCCACAAAGCTTCCTGTTTGGACCCAGCAAAGGTTCACAAAAATTCTGGTGGCTTGCTTTTTTATTTACTTCATTTTTAGTGTTTTTATTTACTTCAGTGATGCCCCACCTTTCTCCCCAATGGAGACCCAAAGCAGCTTACATCATTATCCTCTCTTCGATTTTATCCTCACAACAACCCTGTGAGGTAGGTTAGGCTGTGAGTATGTGACTTGCCCAAGTCACCCAACAAACCTCCATGGCAGATCAGGGATTCAAACCTGGGGCCTCCCAAATCCTAGTCTGACACTCTAATCACTACACTGGCATTGAGTGAGGAAGGAAAGAACTAAAAGGCTGGTATCATTCTGGTATTTTCCCCCCATGTGGAGGAAAACGATACCAAGATAGGGGAAGGGGAGGCCATACACAGGTTAGATTTGAAAGGACCTGCGAGTCTGATTCTGGTACCTGTCCAAACATCAACCATGAGTGGTACCCCAAGAGAAAGACAATAGCACATTGGTAGAGCACATGCACGCAATCCTGACCAGTACAAAAAGGACCTCTAATAGCATGGAGGGTACGGATTAGTTTGAGACCTTGGAGTGTGACTAGACAAAGTGGACCAGGAGTTTGATGTGGTTTAAGGCAACTGCCTGTGTTCATCAGGCCTCCTCATTCTGCTGAAGGGGGTTGTTGAACACCTGGCAAACCACAATGAAGGACTGAGAGCGGTTGCTAGAGCCAGTTAGTAGGTAACATTTGCTAGCAGTGTAATAGGTTGTCATTTCAGTGGCATGATCTGCAGGACCAAGGACAGCTCCAAAGAGGTAGAAGCGGTTGCTCTGACAAGGGCTTGTTAAAGGTACTGTAGGATTGATGACAGATAAAGTTTTAAAGGAGTAGCACTTCAGATTTGCACTTCAGATTTGCACATGTGCTGAGGCATTCTACTCATGATGGACTTCTCTGTGCCTCTAATAGGAGATCTACAGAGGTCAGGCCATCTGGAGAAGCTGGAGCAGAGATGATATTGTACCCACTGTCTGATTGGCCCAAGGCCTTACCTGTCCTCAAAGGAGGCTGGATACTGTAGCACAGGGCCTGACAAATTTCCTTTGACTCGAGGAGCCAGGCCAAAAATTTAGAAGCCAGACTCATTTTTCAGCCTCCAGGGTTTTGTATTTTAACAACCATATTTTTAAAGATTGCTACCACAAAACCTCATCCCTAATTCTTCATGGTTTCTCAGAATGTTATTAAAGCTATCACAAAAGGTCCATTGTTTATAAATAAATGTGAGATAACTCTGACTGTCATCACCACTACAAAAAGCTAACCCTTTGCCCCAGCCTCTCCCCAATTTCTCATAGCTTCATTATTGCTTTAAAAAGTTTCATTTAATTGATGATTGGAGCCAATATAGGAAGCAACTGTATAAGAAATGAATTCATCCACTGTTACCCAAATAAGCAGTCTCCTAATTAGTTGGGGGAAATTAGCTTAAAGGAGACAAAGCGAGAGGGGGTAACTGGAATTCTCTACCAATGTTTACGGGGATTGTTCTCTTAAGAGAACTTTCTGAATAAACCAGCCAGGTGTTCAACCAGAAAGGTTTTATTGAAAGAGAAATAAAAGGGCAAACATATAAACACACACAGAACACATACTAGACTAACTGAGAGGAAATCAGTGAGGGGAAGGGAAAAAAGCAATTTTGGGGAAGGTTATAATTACTAGTCTTGAAAATGGAGGTCCACAGAGGCAACAGCTAAAGACCAGCGGTTCATGGAGAGAAGAGAAGGCCCACACAGATGTGTTATGTACGAGTTCCAGAACACACACACACACTGGTGGCTAGGGACTCCCTGGGGCAAGCTGACGTTTGTGCCTCCAAAACAATAACAGGCAGTGCAATCCAAAGCCCTGAGTCAGTGCCCCCACCCGTGTGTCGATGTAAAGGCAGTGCTGCTCCGCTATCCTTACGGACTTTTGTAGGAGAGCCACGGTGGTGTGAGAGCTCAGCAAGGTGAGGTGCAGGTGCCACCAAGAGTACCCACCCGCCGTTCCCCTAACAACCCCACCCACACCAGCCAATGGGCACACTGCTCCCCTGATAGGCAGGCGAGGGGTGCAGCCAATGGGCAGGGCACAATCCCTGCTGCCCACCAACACCCCCCCCCCCCGGTTAGGCAGCATGCATCCAGTCCAGAGAGGGGGGCAGAGGTAACACTGAATGTGTGGATCGGGCACTCACACTTTCGACCGTACAACCCCCATTTTCGATGAGGGCCAGGCCGTTGGCTGAAGCTCTGCATGCCTGCAAATCCCCCTGCTTCTGCTGCCACCACAAGAAACAGGTTCCCCCTCCCTGAAAAGTGGTACTAGAAAGGTGGCAGGACCCAGTGAGGGTCACCTTCGCAACCTGCAGCATTTGGGATCAGCCCTCAGGTTTCAGAGAGGCAGGTGGGGGGGGGCTTCAACGAGTGACTGGAATGCCCATTGGAAACTACGTGAGAGGCCAGAAGGCCCATTGGAGGTGATGGGAGTGAAAAACATCCACGGACTTGCAGCGACGCCATTTGAACACATCACTACATCACAAAGACGCAAGAACATGGGTTGGACCATGAGAGCCATACTCAGGTCCTGGGGTGACCCCCCCACCCCCCGAGTGGACTGAGCCACCCCTTCCCCACGCCAGATTTCCCAAGCCCATCCCTGCCTCTGCAAACAGCAAAAAGGAGGTTGGCCCATCATCCTGGAGGAGCCCCAGAGATCCCAAGATGTCACTCCACATCCCCGACCTCCCGGCAGCAACCTCCCTCTTCCCCCGCATGCAGTGGTCATCTTCCTGGCTTATCAGATGCCAGCAGCTCTGTCTGTCAAAGAATGAAAGTCCTCAGTGGTGCCTCCCCCTGCCAGACATTCACGGGCCACCCTTCAATTCCCACCCCACTGGCTGATGTTACATTGGGGGGGAGGGGGCAGGGAAGCTGGACGGGATCCCAAGCCACCACTTGATGCCTGCTTCTTCTGCCAGCAGAGGCCACCCCATCCATCCCAGCCCCGAGCGAGGAAACATTTGCAGGGATGTGTGAAAAGACATCCTGATGGGGAGTTGTGGGGATGGAGCTACTGTCATCGTCAGGAAGCAAGGAAACAGACAGGCAGTTTGTTGTTTTTCAACACATTTTATTAAACCGGAAAAAGTGAAGAGGTTCTCTGGACGTGTTTCCTGCCAATGTCACTCGGCTGGAAAGGGAGCAAAGGCCGTTTGCGCAGCATTCAGAGCTGCAAAATCCATCCCTTGTCCTGTCCTCGCAGGGGCAAGGGTGAGATACTGAAAGGCATTCGAGGAGGATCACCGGGGGCTGGAACAGCCATGCTCCTTGGTCTCCCAGATTAGTTTTGACCTGTCTGCAAGGGAAAGAGACTCGTGTGGCAAGAGACCCAGCCCTGTCCAAGTCCCAGCCCAGTCAGCCATGTTCTGGGAGGGTGTCCAGGGGCAAGAGCGTCTGCAGCAACTGCAGTATCACAGGTCCAGCCCGCAACCAGATGATGCATGACCCTCTGGTGAGAAAGTGCCGTGCATCAGGAATGGTCTTATCCTGTGAGAGAGCAAGTCAAGGGGCTGAGCACCCTTCATCAACAGGGAGTTACGAACACCCAGTCAACCCAACCTGTGGCCTCACTTCCTCCTCTGCCAGGAGGGGCCTTAGCTGAGGGAGTCTGAACAGCCCCCCCCCATGGCACCCTCCCAATGGCTGCGTTCAAGAGCAGTTTTCTGGGAACCTGTCTCTGTGGCAGGCACCCGCCGCCGCCGAGCCCCCACCGGCGAGCCTCACCTGAAGAGGCTGGCATTTGGGAGGATCAGGTGAGGAGGGCAGCTGACACAAATCAGCAAGCTGGGGTAGCAACCACCCCACCTTCTTCTTACCTGTCAGTGCTCCCTCACCCCTTCCATAGCAGGGACTCCAGAATCAGATAACTTGCAAGGGGATTTGGGTGGTTGTTGTTAGTCAGACATTCTGGACTTTGGTCTTCTTCCCTTGAGCGAGTGCAAAGTGCTCCCAATTTACTGCTAAGTCCCCCCAGTGCACTTGTGACCCGCTACTGTGTGTACCCACTCTCCTGCCTTGTGCACAAAGTCCCCGCAGCAGGAGGCTGCCGGGCAGAGCCTCCAGCCGGCGCCCACTTGCCTGAGTTCATGAGCGGCGCAGCTGGAGGTTATGTAGGATGCATGGGCAGCCAATTGGACACTAGGAGGGGGGCTTGCCCACCCCAGAAGCGCACATGGATTGGTTCCCATGGTAGTTGCCATTCTATGCCCCATTCGGGCCGCATGGGCAGGGCCAGGCGCCTGGAAGATGGCCCGAGTTTCCCCGTTCTTAGATGCCTATGGGCTACTCCTTTTTTTTGCAGCGCAACTTTGTGCCGCTGCAGGGGGCATTCCCGGGCCCAGAGCAGCTTTGGAAGCTGACTAACTTGGAGCCTGCCCCCGCCCCGTCCCCTCCACTGTAGGTGCAGGACCATGCACTGCACTTATGCCTCCACCCAGTTGCCAAACATGGCTGCTGATGGCAACCCATCTGTGGTAGTGTGGCTCGGGTGGCCACTGGTGAAGGGGGGGTTACGCCCACGTAAGTGCCATTTACACCCGTGCAAGCCTTAGTTCTCTCCCTGTGCACTTTCCACACCTTCCCTTAGGATTGCACATTCAATGAGTTTCCCAGAGGGGGATAATGAATTGAGAGAGGCTTGGTGACCCTGTGAGTACCGGTTGGGAAAAGCTACCAGGTTTGATGAATAGCATTAGGTGTTGCTTCATTAGGGTAAGTGGGTGAGAGGAAGTGAAGCTGAATATGGATGAGATTAGTCAAGAGGTTCTTGGGAGGCCCATAGTCCTACATTATGTATCTCTCTGGGGCATGGAGAGTCATTAGTCAGACAGCCACTCTGACTCTTCCATTTTGTTTCATTTCAGCCCAGGCAGTGTCTTGCGCTTGGGATATTTGTGGAAGGGTGTTTATGGTATGATATCTATAAACTGCCCCTCAGCAAGAGGAGAGGTCTGACAGATAACACCACTGCAGCTTAATGGTGTAAAGTTGACATATAAACAAGCAGTAACAAAAAACTTCATGCGCATGCATTTTTATGATAGATGACAAAAATATTCTCATCTGAAATGATAAATAAGCTTTGTAGTTCCACCATGAATTATGGAGATACACGACAAAATTACTGTTGAAAATAGTAGCTGCCATAATGAAATTTCTGGGTGCCATGGCGCCCAGGTGCCTGGGAACGCTGTGCCAGGCTTTTTTTCAGCAGGAATGCGATAGAACGGAGTTCTGGAACCTCTTGAAAATGGTCACATGGCTGGTGGCCCCGCCCCCTGATCTCCAGACAGAGGGGAATTGAGATTGCCCTCCACGCCGCTCAGCGGTGGATAGGGCAATCTAAACTCCCCTCTGTCTGGAGATCAGGGGGCGGGGCCACCAGCCATGTGACCATTTTCTCCAAGGGCAACCCACTGAGTTCCACCATCTCTTTTCCCAGAAAAAAATCCCTGCGCTGTGCTATAACATAAAACTAGGCAACTGGCACCCTGACCTGGATAAGCCCAGGCAAGCCCAGATGCGTCAAATCTCAGAAGCAAAGCATGGCCAGCCTTGGATAGTAATTGGATGGGAGATCTCCAAGGAAGGCCAAGATTGCAGAGGCAGGCAATGGCAAACCACCTAGTCTCTTGCCTTGAAAACCCCAGCAGGAGTTGTCATAAGCACTGCCGGCACCAGGGTTTCTGGCGCCTGTGGAAACCTTCCTGCGCGTGCGCGCATTGTGTGCACGCCACGGACTGCGTGATGACATCATCATGTGATGACATCATTGCGCAGCGTAAGCCGGGGGCATTCGCCGGCGGATGGCTGGCGTGGCGGGCGGAGGCTGCTCCACGCTCCACATGCCACCCCGGCAGTGGCTCGTGGCTGCTGCGCCCGGCTGGGGGCATGTGGCGGCGGCGGTGGCGGCACAGGGCTGGCTGGCTGCAGCAGCTGCGGGCCAGCCACACCAGCTCCGCGGCGCGCGCCTCCACCCACGACACCCCCTCCGGCGCCTCTCCAGTGCTCTCACGCCTGAGGCCACCGCCTACCTGGCCTCTATGGGCACGCCGGCCCTGGCCATAAGTCAGCTATAACTTGATGGCAATTTCTACCACCATAGGCAACTGGCATTCTGGAGACTCAGTGCAGCCCAACCCACCGCACAGTCTCAGATTTTTATATTTGGCATTTTAGCTGCTTTCTCCCACATGAGCCCCAGACACATGCAGATTCTCTCCTGCATACTGAGGACAATTACAGAGGCATTGCCCCCCCCTTTAATCGTGCACCTCAGCTGCTTTCTCTAAGATACAGATAAAGGGTTCCCAGAGGCACACACGTGTACGCGTGCATGAACTGCAGTGAAGGCTTGATCTTTCCTTATGCATTTCAGCATCTGGCCCTGGGAAGGAAGAGGTTAGTGGCCTTTGTGTGCCTCTTGGCACAGGGGGAAGAGACTCAGTGGCCTTTTCAGCCCTGCGTTATTCAAAATACAGCCCCCTCTTAAAACTTAGTTGCCAGCCAGGGCTCTAGGGAGAAAATGGCTGTCTTTATTGGATCGATTAAGAGCAATAATTCACTCAGTGTAAAAGGGTGTGTGTGTAAATGCTGAGCTGAGCTTTTCGGTAGGGCCAACTGTTTAGTTTGCAAATGAATCTTTCCTGTTGGGTCTGCCTGCTCCAAGAATTCGATAGGCCTGGTTCCCACATGCTGTATCCCCTCCTTGCCCACCTGCCCTATTTGTGCCTTAAGTGAGAACAAGCCACCACAATACGAAGATGAACCAGGGGATCTTGCGCTGTGCCAGAATGCCCTTGAGAAATGTCACTCGTCTTATTGAAAGCCATTTTTTTTCCAGGCTCAAAATTCATAACTGATTTCTTGACTGAACAAGAAGCTCTGGATCTTACACTGAGTTATGCTTTAGATGAAGCTAGGAGCAATTCAAATCTTAAGCCACTCTTGGGTTTGCATTTGTATATTAGGGGAGAGATAGTAATGTGGGCAGATATCACTGGACTATGTGGGCGAAGTCCTGGAGTATGCACACTGTCTGAGGTTACCTGGTCACTGAAATCAGAAAAGCAAATGATCCACCTGGCTGAAAAAAGCTGAGAAAGCCGCAAGTTCTGGGGTACCTAGACAATTGCCAAGGGCACCTATGGATTTACTGCTCTTTCAGATCAATGCACAGCAGAAATTTCATTAGAACTTTGCTTGGCAGGTGGTCTGTTGTTTGGCATTATTTAGCAAGATCTTGGAGGTGAAAGTGGGCACCTGGACAGAATACATCCTCGCATATGTTGCATACATAAGCCACAGCATTGCAATATTTCCTACTTGTCCAGCCCAAAAGCTGTTTCCTCTAGCCAGTTGCAAAGTTCCTGCTTTTTTCTTGTTTGCTGTCTATTACCTCCATCTCCAAACCATTTTTTCTTTATCCCATAGGACGCTGGTGTCAGCCCCAGCTCTGGTGGGCATCTTAATAGCTAGTAACCACCAGCCATCAAAAGTCATTCCCCAAATATCTTCTCTTCATTAGTGCCTACTGAAGAAGCTAGCTATTAAACTAAATAAATATGTAAATAGGCCTAGCTAAAGAGTACAATCACATAGCATTGATTCAGCCTCATTTAGGGTGGTTAATGAAAAAAAATCTAGATGATTCCTCCTTAAAAACATTTTGTCAGCCCTTGCTCTGGCAGGGATTTCTTTTTCTTTGTCAGGCTGGGAAATCTCCCTGCTCCCTAACTTTGTGCCTGGCAGGGTTGTAAAAGGCCGGGGCCTGGCTTTTTACAACCCCATAAAGAGCACTTTCCTGTGGCCAGCTTGTTCATACTTAAGGGCTTTATAGATTAGAACAAAAATACAGCAGGGGAAAGAGAATTCTGGATCTTGAATGAATCGGAAGTTCCTGCCTGCTCACTCACTGTCTCAAGGAAGCCCTTGCAGTAGGCATGTGGTTTGATGCAGGGCTGAGTCTTACGAACTCTGTGGTTAATATACGACACAGGGCAAATGATGAACCAGCCAACGTGCAGGCTTTCAAGTGACACAGTGTTCTTCCCAACACATGTGTTTGAAGGGGAGTTGCAAGGATGGCAACCTGCTCAGGCTCATATTCTTCCAGTGAAGTTGAATTTTCTTTCAACAAAGAAAAAGAAGATATAAACAGAAAATCAGATGGATTAAGGGCTGATGCTTAATATTTGGGAAGACCGCCTGGCATTGCCTGCAGGGCTTGTACCACATCAGGATGTAGGTAGACGAGGGTTGCCAGGTCTCCTTACCCTCCTGGCAGTGGTGGTAGTGTGTGTGTGCGCTAGGGGGAGAACCCAAAACTCACCTTTCTCTTTCTTTCACATGGTACCCGGAACTCTTTCTTTCATGCAGAACCCAGCATTCCCCTTTCTCTTTCTTTTGCAGGGCCTGGGAGTGCTCCCGTGATTCGTAGTGGTTCAGTTTGGGCCCCAAATGGTATTCAACCCATTTGGGGCCCAAAGTGACCCACTGCAAAGTGCAGGAGTGCTCCCGGGGGAGGCACGATGACATCACTCCCAAGAAGTGATGTCATCAAATGCCTGGGAGGCCTGTTTCCCTGCCTCTCCCCCCCCCCCCCCGCTGTCCAGGTAAGTGATGGTGGGGGTGGAGTGTGGGGTCACCAAGGGACCTGGCAGCCCTAAGGTAGGCAAAACTGTAAGCTTGGGGTGAACAAACTTTGTCTGAATTTCTTTCATTACATGCAAGGTGAGCTCTTGGCAAGGGCTGTCTTGATGTGGATACAGTGCTGTGTTGATCAGCTTTGTGCCGGCACAGTAATGGTTTGGACATTACAGCTTGCCTCAGCATGTGCCCTGTCTAGGAACTATGTCATCTTGTTTACTAATGAAGAAGCAGTGCCTCTCCCCTGCTCCACCCAGGTCATGGTTGTTTGGGTTGTTAAATTGTCTGGTTTGTATAAAGCACAGAATCACTTTCTGTTTCTCATCTTTTTGTACCTGCGTGGTCAGGTAACATATTTTAAATTACTGACATCAGAGTGATTGCATTGCCTGCTTGCTTCCTATGCCTGCGGAGTTAGCAGCAACTATTAGAGAAGTGTTTGCAAGAACTAACTGCAAGATTCGCTGGATTCATAGGCATACACCAAAGGCACTGAGACCCAAGTAGGAAGTCTCAACTCAAAAATCTGTTTTACCACAACGCCCACCCACCCCTTATTGTATGCCTTTTAAAATTGGAGGTAGTGGTGGCAGGGGGCAGTGACTGCAAGAAAGCCATCTAATTGAGTCAGAAAACCATCTAATTGTGCAAATCAGATATATCCGAATGATTAACTGCTTTCTCATAACTGTTATGTGTGCAAGCGTAACTAGACTGAGATGGAGCATTGCATATGTGAATACTCCCCGGTCAAATGCTTCCTGTCTGTGGAAAACTAGCATCTCAAGGAGAAAGTTATAGTCTAATGTTCTCTCTGATGCTGATTTTCTTTAAAAGGCAGAGTGTGCAGTTGCACAACTACATCAGTTCCTTTCTGAAACACTATACGTTTATTTGTTTACTTTGCAAGTGAGCCTTGGTTCATGTGAACAGGAGAGCAAGCACTCCAGTTAGCCATGTCAGGTGTCAAAGGGCAGATGTTGGTCGAGTTTTGTGATGAGAAACATGGGTACGTTAGCACTCTTTGACTTCCTTGTAGTCAGCCCTCATCAGGGCTGGGGAAATCATGATCATGATACTGCACAAGAATGGCTGGTGCGCTGCTGATATAGATGCCTTTTCCGTGGGTGGCTTGGTTGCTGTTACTCCGTATTAAGGCAGATACTCTCTGCATGTGCTCACAGGTGCGCCCATCATCTTCTTTACTAGAGATGCACTTTGCACATGCTCTCAGGTGTTCTCATCATTGTCATGATTTTTATTAGCACCAGCCAGTTTGTGTTTTGCAAAACACTGAGCCAGCCCAGTTTTCTAGGAGTCAATTTGTAGGTAGAGACAGAAAAGATCATCTCTTGGTTTCTCTCTCCACCCCTGGCAGGACTTAATTCAGAAGTGGTGGGGCTCAAGAGCTCTTCACATGGGAGGTGGGAGCCCTTCCTCCCATTCAAGAATGCTGGTCAGACTGACGCTGGTGACAGAAAGGCATGCATGTTCTCTTCTTACGACCACTAGTCCATATCTTCTAGCACTGAAAGTGTCTGGGGCTCTTTAGCAATTCAATGTGGTGTAGTGGTTAGAGTGTTGGACTTGGATCTGGGAGGCTCAGGTTCTAATACCTCCATTGGGGAGGAAGGTGGGATTTAAATGAAACATTAACTAATAGTGCAATCCTTTGCAGAGTTACTCCAGTCTAAGCCAAGGGATTTCAGCAGGTTTAGAATGGAGTAACTTTGGTTAGGATTGCACCCGTAAATCTGGGTCAGTCACCCAGCCTCATGATTAAGCTGCCCTAGGCAAACGTGTTCCCTGGAGTTGCCTCTTCCCCCTCTACTGAAAACTAGATTCTACAGTAAGTTGAAAGGGAGAAGTTATGGCTCAGTGGCAGAGCATCTGCTTGGCATGCAGAAGGTCCCAGATTCGATCCCCGGCATCTCCTGTTAAAGGAATCAGGGAATAGGTGATGTGAAAGACCTCTGCATGAGTCCCTGGGGAGCTGCTGCCAGCTTGGGTTGACAATAGTGACCCTGCTGGACCGAAGGTCTGGTTCAGTATCAGGCAGCTTCACCTGTGTTCCTCCTCAGATCCGACCCATAACTGCTTGTCTGTGCTTGGTCTCTTTCCCAGGGCAAATGTCATAGGATGAACCCTGCTGGACCACTCTTACTGTCTGTGATATCGTGTCTCCTGTGGCTCTCCCGGGGCTTTGACCCAGCTCCCAGTGCCTGCTCCGCCTTGGCCTCCGGGGTTCTCTACGGCTCTTTTTCACTAAAGGACCTCTTCCCCACTGTCTCCACTGGCTGCTCGTGGACCCTGGAGAACCCGGACCCGACCAAATACTCCTTGTACCTCAAGTTCAACCGGGAAGAGCAAGTCTGCACCCACTACTCGCCCATGGTGCTGCCACTGGACCATTACCTCTCCAATGATACCTGCAGCCAGCCAGAAGTGACCGCCGTGCCTCGAGAGGAGGAGCAGGAGGAAGGGGATGTCCGGTTGGAGCTTTGCCAAGGGGAAGGCCCTTTTGCCTTTTTCCATTTCGACAAGAACTTTGTCCAGCTGTGCCTGGCTGAAGAACCCGAAGCAGCCACCCGCCTGCTGCCCCCCGACGCTGTAGAGTTCCGCTTTGTGGAAGTCCTCCTGATCAACAACAACAACTCCAGCCAGTTCACTTGCAGCGTCCTGTGCCGTTGGCTGGAGGAGTGCCTCCGGCTTGGCACCGGCCAGCCCTGTGGCCTCTCACAAACAGGCTGCCTTTGCCAGCCTCCCCAAACCCTACCGGCCCCTCCTCAGCTCGACCAGACGGTCTCCAACGCTCTGACGCCTCCGGCTCCCAGCAGCAGCAACAGCCAGTGCTGCGTGACAGAATTGCATTCTGGGAATGCGAATGATGTATACTCTCCAGAGATTAAGTACGGTAAGTGCTCGTGGACATGGGGCAGGCGGGTGGCAGCATGGGGGTCTTCCTAGAGAGGTTGCTTGTGCAAGAGCTGTGTTGCCTCACAGGGGTCCCTCTGGGATAATTTAATTTAGAACTCTTCCTTGTGGTCACTAACATTGTTTTGAATCCCTTCTTCACACAGGAAAACTACCCTTTTATTAGACCCATCCCCAACTGACAATTTAATTTGCAAGGTTTTGAGTTCAACAGGACTCTTCTTCATTTTGGATTTTTTAAAGAAAAAGCTAGAGAAAATATATTCAGTAGGGGGCAGGCTAGAGGTCAGATCTGCAGTTTGTCATAGTGTGAAGGTGGTGAAGAAGTGCTTTAGGGCAGGGATCCCAACTTTTTTGAGCTTGTGGGGGCGTCTTTGGAATTCTGTCACTGTGTGCTGGGTGCAATCACAGATTGGCTGTCTGTAGAAGGTGGAACCAGCTCTAAAATGGCTGCTGCAGGAAACAGAGCCACACACACAAAGGAAGCTGAAGTATGTGGAGAAGAGGGGTAATTAAAAAAAAATACACCGGGAAAGAGAGGTGAGTGAGAATAAAGTAAGCACTGTGGTGGCGGCTGCCATTGAAACAATGTTATTTTAATTTGTATAGTCGAACAGATCTTCAGGGGCCCCACAGGGCCTCACCCACTTTCTTAAAACACTTGGTTGGCATCAAGAAAGGTGTTGAAAGGCATTATGGTGCCCATGGGCACCATGCTGGAAACCCCTGCTTTAGGAGCGCATTAGGTGAGATTACATCCAGTGCATGAGATCTGGGGTTGCACAGAAGGAGCACACGCATGGTTTCTGATTTCTGCTGGACACAGAGACCGTGGTTAGAAGATATGTGGGAGGTCCTTAACCCTGATCTTCCCCTTTTAAATGTTAAAGTTAAATGCAGCTGCAGGCTCCCTAAAATTGAGTTGGGACTCTAGTGCTGTAGACCCCTTGCTTTTCCTCAATGTAAATCCATCCCCATAAAGCAGAAAAGTGATGGAATCTGCATCACTTTTATCACTATTATGGCATCTGCGTGTTTTTCTCCATGGGAAAAATAGTCACTTCAGAGGCGTCATTTAGATTAGGAGAACAATACCCTCCCCAACACCATTCTTTGATCTGTTTTGCCCCTCCCCATAGCTGCTTTTAACTTATAAACAAAAAAACGTGGAGAATCCTGCCCATGGGTCTTGCATGTTATTTGAGGCTTAACAAGCAGCCAGTGAATTAATACAACAGTTCTTAGGTTACAATAGTTCTGGTAGCAGTGGAGGCTTGCACAGCTGAAAGAATATGCCAAAATTCCCTGCCTATGGAAAGGCAGGGAGAAGTCTAGCCTTTTTCCTGACAGATGAACTTTCTGTGTGCAGGGGATTTTTTGGTTGTGGAGAGCGTTCATCACCCACTTGCAGTCTGCAATCCAAAAACAGGTTAACTTCCAAAACTGGGACTTACTCAGACAACCCACTGTGCTACCCCCCCCCCACCTATTTTCAGATTTCCTGAAAGAACTACCCTTTGATTCACTTCAGACCTTGAAATAGATTCTATACTGAGTTGTGATGATAGCTTTAAAAGAGTGTTGGCAGTCCCTGGCATAGTCAGAGAGTTTGTCCTGGCTCTTTTCCAACTCTACATGGGTGCTTCTGTGAACTACTGTAGCGGGTGGGCATCTTTGGGGTGTAGATTTCATCACTCCAGAGAGAAATCCACTAGAGGGGGTTGCGGAAACACCCTGAAATTCTCTGTCCATTGTGAATTGAGATCTCCAGTATTGATACACCTGTGATACATCTTTACTACGTAAATAAATTCAAGATCTGTGATTATGACGTGGATATTGTAGTTCTGCTCCACCAGCAGAGGTGCTTTCCTACAGCATGAGCCATTCCCTGACGCAAAGTATCTCTTTTTGATGGAGGAAAGTGCCTCCACGAGTGGAACAAATCTGCAGCATCCAACTGATTGTTGTCACTATGCTCTCAGTGTGAATGGTCCTTTGCTGAGGAAGTTTGGGAAAAAGGACAGGCCCTGCCCCCAGGAGCTTACAATTTAAATGGCGAAAGGTGGGGAAATGGTCAAAAGAAAGGAAAAAGATCAGCAAGCCACAAACATGAAACCAACACCATTCCTTATGCTGCAGTGTAGTGTGGTGAAGTGATTTGAGTGTCTGACTAAAATCTGGGAGACCCAGGTTCAGATTTCCTTACTGCAGTGGAAGTTCACTGGGTGACCTCGGGCCAGTCACATTCTCTCAGCCTAACCTACCTCATAGGGCTGTTGTGAGGATACGGTGGAGGAGAAGGGAACAGTGTAAGCTTGGGTCTCCTTTGGGGAGAAAGGCAGGGTATAAATGAAGTAAATAAATAAATTTAAATTAAGGTGCTGTTTTATCTATCACATTTTGATCCTGCCCTTCCTCTAAGGTGCTCAGGGCAGAGTTCTCCCCCTCTTCCTGTTTTGTCCTTATAACAGCCCTATGAGGTAGGTGAGGCAGAGACTGTGAGTGATTGGCCCCGGATGAGTTTCATGGCTGAGCGGGGATTTGAACCCAACTCTCCCTGGTACTGGGCTACACCACACCCACTGGACTGAAGATGCAGTGTCTTGCATACAGAGGAGTACAGATACTGAAAGTCCTGTTGAGAACTTTTGGTTATGCAAAGGAGTGTCATATGTGAGAGGCAGAAGCAGCCAGTTGGTTAAGGCAGCAGAGTTTCTTTGACTGTCTTGGTATATGGAAGTTTTAGAGCTTTTAATTGGCTGTTACGCGACTGCTGGGGGAGAATCTGTAGACCTACCCAGATCTGCTCTTCCCACTGTTATTATTCGTTCTTAATGAGCAGTTTCAGGGGCTCTTCGTTCACCCTCCTTGGTCCATCTCTTATACGTTATTTGTAAATCAGTTCCTCTACCCCACTGCCATCCATCACCGTAGGCCTTGTGCATTTTTCGAAGTGAATGGAATGTTCATGAATCTTCCATGACGTCACTGCAAATCAGTAAACAGCCCAGTTGAGTTGGAGGACTTGCTGTGGGTGAAAGCTGGTTTTTATTCTGTTCTACAAACAGCCTCACAACCATTCATTGTTGATGAAGATGAGAGATGGCATCTTGTGTTAAACCATTTGTGACGCAACAGAGACTTGAACCTGATTTTCTTGCATTCATATTCCAAAGCCTGCTGAATTCCATGTTGGTAAAAGACTAATCTTGTTGAATCCCAAATTTATCTCTTATCTTCAGAACCTTAAGGACAACCCTGCCAGTTCAGGTTGAAGTCCTGCCTGGTCTAGTATCATGTTCCTGACTTTGACTTGACAAGTATTGCCAAGATGCTGACAAATAGGGTCACTGATGAATCTGATCCTCTGAAGTATGTGATTTGTGATGACTCATATCTGTTGATGCAACTTTTCTCCGTGGTGCTGTCTAATTTTTTTTTGTCCAAGCTAGTGACCATCACCTCACCTTGTGGCAGTGAGTTCCACAAGGTTGTTATGCCTTTTATGAAGTACTTCCTAGGTTTGGCCTGAATAGTCTGCCAGTCAGTTGCCATTGAGTGATGCTGTGTTCTGGTTTTGTTGGGGGAAGGGGGAATTGTGCATAGGCACGACTAGAACTCATCCGAGTGCTGTATGACATACTCAGCTGTTTTAAGCGAGAGGTCTTTTTTCCAGCAGAGGAGCTGGTGCCTCTTAAACTGGTGTTGTGCCACAACTGAGCTGCTCCGGCATCTCCCCTGCCCACCTTCCCTGCTCTTCGCTTGTGAGGATCAGGTGAATGCAGGGCTCCTGTCGCTCTCCATTGGTGGAGACGTAAAAAACAATTTACGGGGAAAATGACCCCTTTTCCCGTGGCAAATTACCCTTGACTGTGACAGCCCAGGTGCCTGTTATTCCAAGCCAGAATATAAAGACGCTGCAATTCAGCCCAACCAGACTATTAACCAGGCGGAATGAGGCCATTTGCTTGTTAGAGGGTAGCATGAGCCGAAAGTGGAATTAAGCCTTTCTCACTGGGCCAGCAAGCTCATCTTGAAAGCCTGCCTTGACGTCCCTGCTGCTGCAGCAAGAGCCTCTTTGGAGAGGTTGTTGAATGCTGGTGCTGGTGAATATAGTTCCAGGGAATTACGTACCAAGCAGAAAACTCCCACCTCTGATCAACAGGACTGGGATGGACGTGCGGGGCACCTTACAACTTTGCAAGGTGAATGTCACAAGAGGCTATGCTAAACCGGTTTGTGAGTTCCTACCTAGTGCGGGCTTCCGGCAGAGGTCTTGTGCTGTTGGCTCTTATATTTCAGCAACAGAAAGAAAAAAGTGTATTGCATGCAGCCAAAGGCCATCACAATTGAACAAGTAAAACACACAAGTAAAGCATGAACAAAGAGCAACAAGTGACAAAGCTGTAATGCTAAAAGCACATAAAATTACATTGAAAGACATAGCACCATTACACACAGGTGAAGGCGTCTCAGCCATTAAGTACAGCTTGGGCCCAAATTTTCTTAATTGCCAAGGCGAACTGTGCTAATGTATAAAAGATGTGCAGATCCAGATCGGTAAGAAGGAAGGTTAATTTCTTGATTTGGAAACTTATGCACACTTTTGGTGTGTCCAGATTGCACCTTTGCAGCTGTGTCCAAGGACGACCCTGTGGACATTTTGTCGGGAGGAGCAAATTTCGCATGAGGGGAATCTTAAATGCACGTGAACGTAATAGGAGACTAGCCTGGAAGGAACCCTGCAGTCATAATGGTGTGTGAGAGAGAACGGGAGGGGGTGGAGGAAGGCACGTCTCTTTGATGCAGCCCAGTGCCACTCTCTGCCCCCTTCCCTCTTTGCTCTACCTACTTCTTGGCACTGCTTGTTGGCCTTTCTCTCACCCCCTCCTCTGCTGAGCCAGGGAGCTCCAGGCTAGGGGCACCTGCTTTGCATTTTGCTGTGGCAAGCATGTGGGATAATTTGCAGTTGCCAGCCCATGATTGCTTTCGAAGGGCAGTGGCTTGAACTCTGTGTTACCTTCCTCAAATTATGTTTGACATTCAATTAAAACCTGGAGGCACCTGGATGTGTAGCAGGGAAGTTGCAGCGGCCGGGAGCAGGAGTGAGTGTGTGTTTTATTTGCAGACTCATCACCTGCTTGGTCCTTGGGAACTACACTCATCTCTAGGAGTTCAGGGGGCGGAGGTGGCTGAAGATGAGCTGGGCTGAGGCTGGACGTTAAATGTCCCACCTCTTGAATTTTGAATAAGACCCACCTTTTCCTACAGAAATTATGTCCAGCCAGCGGAGTCTTTAGAGGGCATCTCTTCAGAGTTAAACGGAGAACAGGGGTTTGTGGGTCAGATTCACACAAGATGAAGAATGCAGATTGGGTTCGGGATCTCCACTAGGGTTTCCAACACTAAGTGGGAAATTCCTTGACATTTGGGGGGGGAAGCCTTGGGAAGGGCAGCCATTTTCTCCAGGGGAATTGATCTCTGTAGTCTGGAGATCAGTTGTAATTTCGAGAGATCTCCAGGCCCCATCAGGAGGTTTGCAACCCTAGTTTCCACCCCGTGTTTTGTGTAACATTCAAAGGAAAGAGAAAGAGGTCCTCCTGCTCCATTCTCCACCAGTTTCTTCTTACTGGGCTGGGCACCTGCTCTTTGACGGCGGTAGGACAACTCTCCGCTGGCTTTAAAAGAAGACCAAAGGTCCCAAGTGTGGGCAAGAGGCTGGGTTGTGACTGGTGCTCATATCTTGCCTTAGCTGACAATTCACCTAAGCAAAGCCTCTGTCCTTCAGTCTTTCTATCTTCAACATGGGAAACAAGGTCCCTGACTTTCCCAGCAGCCTTGTTGAAAAGATTATTAAGATTAGAGATGGGCACGAACCGGGGAAAAAATGAACCATGTGGTTCGTTGTTCGTCAAATTTCACGAACCACAAACTTTCACAAACCTCCCTCACCGGTTTGCGAACTGATTCGTTTGATTTGTGAAAACGTCACATCCAGGTCAGAAAATGGTCACTTCCGGGTCAGCAGAAGGTCACTTCAGGGCCAGCAGAAGGTCACTTTCGGGTCAGCAGAAGGTCTGCAGGAAGTCCATCCCCTGTGGCCTTGGAAACTGATTGATCAGCACCAGTCTGTCTGCAGTGACGAACCAAAAAATGAACCAAACGAACCAGCCTAAAGTTTGTGGCGGTTCGTCAGAAATGGGATCAGCTGATCCGCTGGTTCGCAAACCACAAACCTGCCTGGTTTGTCATGAATTTTGGTTCATATTTTGGTTCGTGCCCATCTCTAATTAAGTAACTGATTCTCAAGAACACTTTGACTGCTGTGTGCATATTTAATTTATTTATTTACAACACGTATACCCTACCTTTCTGCCCAGTCAGGGCCACCATTGTTAAAACAGCATAATAAAAATCCATGGATAAAACCATTTAAAAACCAGAGCTGAAAAGACATAAACAAAATGCAGCAAATTAAAACATAAGACCAGAAGGAGGGTTCATTGAGAGAATGCCGGAGCAAAGAAGTCTTCACCAGGTGATGGAAGACTGTAACAGAAGGGAACAGACAAATAATGCTGGGGAGGGAATTCCATAATCTTGGTGCCAGGTACAAGACGGCTCTTTCTTTGGTTGTTTCCCCACATGACCTCAGAACACAGAGGCACCTGAAGGAGGGCTTCAGAAAGTGACTGTAGCAATAAGGTAGGTTTTGTATGAGAGTAGGCAGTCCTTAAAGTATTCTGGTCCCAAGCCTTATAGGGCTTTAAAGGTGAACCCCCAGCATGAATTGGGCCCAGGAACAAATTGGGAGCCCGTCTGAAAAACAAAACGGCATCGAGTGAGACATGGAAAACTTCTTGACCCTTAATTTCTCCACGGAGGATATTGTACTTTGCTCCTTGGAGCCGCAAAGGTGTTGAACATAGAAAACTATCTTATGCTGGATCCGTCCATTGATCCATGCAACCCAGTGTTGTCTCTTCTGACTGACCATGGCTCTTGGACAGAGAGAAGTCGTCCCTAACAACAGCCCCCTGAACTCCTTTAACTGAAGAGGCTGGATACAGAACCTGGCCCTTTGTGCATGTCCGGCACAAGCCCTGCCACGGAACCACAGACCCTCCCGTTTGCTCTGGTGACTATTTCAAGAGTTCTGTTCCCAGACAGAGCACTTCTGCAGCTCAGGCAAAGGAAGGGAGGCCCCTGCCCCCCCCCCAAAGCTCACAGTCTAAAGTTTACCAGAAGGGGAGAGAGCAGAGAGATGGCAGGGACCAGCAAACACATGAAGGTCATTTGTAAAAGGTCATTGCTAGAAAATCTGGCTACACTTTCACAGACACTGAGTAATGCCCTTTGCAAACGGATTTAACTGTGTGAAAAGGCAAAATCCACTTGCAAACAATCTCTGAAGCTCATTGAAAGTGGGTTGAAAGCGCCTTATTCAGTGTGTGTGAAAGCACTCACAGGCCTCTTCTACACCATCCCCAGGAAATGTTGCCTTTCATTCGCTTTGCACACTCAAGTGTCTGGGTCCTTCTGTGCGATCCCAAGTGGAGCAGGTGATACAACCAATAGAACCAGGTTCTATTGGTTGTATCACCTCTCCTGGATTGGACTGCTTCAATCTGCAGGGAAAAAAATGAGGGTGGGGAGTTGAATGTTTGGGGGGGGGATTGCTCATAGGAGAATAGCCCTTGAGGCTAGGTTGTACGTTTGCAATTGATACACTATTTTTCTGTATGCTCTGGAGTGAAAGGGTCGCCCCCCCCCAGGGAGCATTCGAACTCAGAGCACTCCTCCTCTGCAGCCTGGCATAGCAGAGCCAAGGGATGGCTTGGCCTGTTGACGCTTAGTCTCTTGCCCTGCAGGTGTTCTTTGACCTCACAGGACCAGTAAGTACCAGGACGAGGTCTGCAACCTTGCAAAAGCAGAGTGGCTCCGGTTCCTTGTTTGGTTGCTCCCCAGATAAGAACCCTCCCCATGTGCCTCCTTGAATTCCAGGATGGATCAAAGATGGGATAGAAGTTAAACTATAAGCGTTGCATGGGCGCTTGGGTGAAGGCTATGCTTTGAGAACGTGCTCCAAGGGGCTATTGTTTTTCAGAAAGTTGGAGGTGATTGATAGCTAGCTACTCAATCACCCGGCTCAGGCTGCTGGCAGAGGGGTGATTCGGGACATGCTGGACCAGTGAGGCGACTGAGGCTGGCATCTCTGGCATTCTTGATTTTGTAGTTCTGTGCTTCGATGGATCCCAGCTGCCTTTTCTCTGGGCTGTGTATATATCTCTGGCATCTCTTCCGGTCCGTTTGTCACTGTGGCTCACAGATGTCATGTAGTTTTTCCACTGCCCGGGTGCAGCTTTTTGGCACACAAAGTCTTTTCTCGTGCGACGCAGGAAAATCTTCCCAGAACCTCTGCAGGGCAAATGTACCGGCTGCGGCACTAAAGCGTGAAACTTGTGCAGGTGCTCTTTGTGCCACGGATTGGCAGGGCTTTTGGAAACACAAATGCAAAGCCCCCCTCAACTCTTTTCGCTCCCCCCACTCATGCCAAGGTGTGCCACCTGCCTGGGAGATGGCAACAGCGCTGCAGAGGTTAAAACGGAGGTAGTTGAAAGCAAACGGGTAGCCATGGCAACGGCCATGCTGGAGAGAATTGGCTTATATAGAGATTATTAAGGAGAGGAAAATATATGTATGATTTTCAGCTTGGATTTCAGGGGCTCAGGCTGAGCTTATGGAGAACAGCTCAGTGGTGGTGGGGAGGGGATGCTGGCAAGGACCAGTTCCTCAGTAGGACTTGTTTGGTAGTGGATCCTTTCTTTCTTGGAAGGCAGGCTTGCCACAGAGGTGCTGCTTTGAAGAGCTGGGTTCAAGTCTCTGCTCTAGACAGACTTGCTCAATCAGAAGAGGCCTCTTGACATCACACGGTGGGCAGAATCTGCTGAAGAGAATCTGAACATAGGGGTGCTTGGGCTCAGCAGCCGTGGGCCAGCTCCCACTGAGCAAGAGCAAGGGCCGAGGTGGTAAGTGGCTGGAAGGTCTCTGTGCAGGACCTGGCATATTCTTGAACGGAGTCTACATCCATTCAGAGGAGTTCGTCTGTAGTTGCAAAACAGTAAAGAGTCCAGGAGCACCTTTAAGACTAACCAGCTTTATTGTAGCTTAAGCTTTCGAGAACCACAGCTCTCTTTGTCTGATGCATAACCAACAATAAAGGTTATTCTTAAAGGTGCCACAGGGCTCTTTACTATTTTACATACATATATAGGACTGCATGGTTTGCAGTGCTGTCTGCAGTGGTTACCTGATGGCCTGCTGGTTCATTGTAGGGCTGAGTCGGAAGTTGGGCCAATTCTCTCTCTCTCTCTCTCTCTCTCTCTCTCTCTCTCTCTCTCTCTCTCTCTCTCTCTCTCTCTCTCAAAATAGGGCTCTAAGGGAATGAGAGGCAGTTTCCTGAAAACTTCCCTTCTCTACTTTTGTGTGTGTGTGTTTATTTTTCACTGGGAGTGGTGATTGTGCATTTCCCAGCTTCCAGGCGCCATTTTTCATCTCTCTTCTGTAACACTTGCAAGAGGTTGGGCAGGAAGCATTGCCCTCAGTCTGTTTTGGCTTCAGACAGGGCTTTTTTTCATGGGGAACGTGGTGGAACAGAGTTCTGGAACCTCTTGAAAACGGTCACATGGCTGGTGGCCCCGCCCCCTGATCTCCAGACTGAGGGGAGTTTAGATTGCCCTCCGTGCCACTGAGCGCCACCCGGTGGCGTGGAGGGCAATCTAAACTCCCCTGTGTCTGGAGATCAGGGGGCGGGGCCACCAGCCATGTGACAATTTTCTCTGAGGCCAACCCACTGAGTTCCACCACCTCTTTTCCCAGAAAAAAAGCCCTGGCCTCAGATATCATGTGGCCAAATCCTATTGGCTAGGTGGCAGCCCTGTGAAGCCCTCTGCCATTTGGGGGGAGGGTAGTGGGGGAACAGGAACTTCTTGCAGCAGCAGAAAGCACAATTGCCAGCACCAATAACTGGGAAGAATATTTGCCCTGTTGTGCAGCTCTCCCAAAAAGAACCACAAAAGGAGAAAGTCCACCAATGGGTTGCAAAATAAGGCGGCAGTGGGGCATTTCATCTGAGCCCCAGTTCGAACCTTTTGTCAAATGACAGCTGGTCACAAAAGGTGAAGAAAACCTCATCACTGCTAAATGGGTGTTGGGCTGACCATTGAATCTACTGATAACTGGGACTGAGCCCAGACCTGAGTTTGAAACCGGGGGCATCTTGTATTGACCTCAGAGGGAAGTGAATGTGTATTCCAACCTGACATGCACCAGATGGTTGGTTAATGGCATTATCATGTTGGGCTATAGCTGCAAAGCATGCTGGGAGCTGAAGGGGAACTTTGCCAGGATTGGGAACAGAGTTGGATGAAACGCTGGAGCAAACCCACAAGAGAGGCAGTCTGGGCAGAGTCCCTGGCATGGCATTTGGGGAAGTTGTTCCAAAAGGGAATGGAATGAGTTTGCAGGTGAAAGGGCAAGAGAACTGAGAAGGGAAGCTGGAAGATTAGGAGGATTCCTGGAAGACAATAGAGAGCCCCACAGGCCGGCCTATAGTTTGGCCATTGCCCCCAGGGCAATCCAGGTCTAATCTAGAAATCCTTACAAGGAGCGCCCATGAACCCTTTGGGGATAGAGCCCTTCTGGGCCCTGGCAGGAACTGGCCGGTCCTCCTTCCATCAACCCACGGCCTCATGTGGCAGTAGAGCAGAGAGCAAGAAATGTGACAAAAATTTGAGTCCTCAGTGAGCCCAGCATTTTCCCTGATGCTGTTGAGCCCTGATCCCATTGCATGGTCCTCTGTACAGGCCTGGCTGCTTCCTCCTTGGGCAGCATCACCTGAGTCCTCCGGGCTTGTCTTCCTCCCACAACCCAATGTGGAAGCTTGTTGGCTGAAGCTGGCAAAGTCTGGTTGCAGGGAGACATTTGGGGAGATGGGGAATCCACATCTCTGCAAGACCAAAATCCTACAGAAGAACAGTAACGGGAACGAGGGAATCTATTCTATCTTGTAAGATGGAATAGATTCCGTCTCCTGGAGCTGGCAGGGGACTCTATTTCCTGCAGTTGGCAGAAAGATGTTTTTAATGGCACACGTATGCAGCTGAATGAATGCTTTCAGCGACAGAGGCGGTAGGGCACGGATTATAGAGTTAGCGGTGAAAGTTAGTAAATTTGGACCCATTTTATGGAGCCCATAAGTGTCAAGACAATCCGTGCAGCTGAGGGTAGCGATGGAGACTGAAGGAAATGCACATAGCACTGGTGAGACTCTGTAGCTCAGGGCAGGGTGTTGGCTTTTCCTTGGGGAGGGGAAACATGAATGGGCGATGTCGGTTCATTAGATGCAGTGGCTAGCAGTGATGCCAGCTACATTTGCTGGGAGGGCATCACATTGCAGCTCTCACTGCAGCTCTCTTTGTCAGATGCATCTGACAAAGAGAGCGGTGGCTCTCGAAAGCTTATGCTATAATAAAGGTGGTTAGTCTTAAAGGTGCTACTGGACTCTTTACTATTTTGCTACTACAGACTGACATGGCTAACTCCTCTAGATGTACAAATCCCTGGGGTGCTGGATCCCATGAGTCAGGAGCTCTGAGCTGTTAGTGTGCAAGATTCCAGGGAGCACAGCATAGGACATTATACTGACTCACGCCCCTCCCCATGTCCACATCTGGTGCTGTTTCTCTGCCTTCCTGTGTCTTCTGCCCAGGGACTCTTTGATAGCGGCAGCATTCCGCCCAGTGAGCCTGTTTGCTTTTTATGTTGCTGTTTGTTTTTCCTGGGCACAATGCATCTGCCGGGCTGGTTGCGACCTGTTTGCGGGTGGGAAGCCTGCCACCTGCCCGGACATGCATGCGGGCTGGCATGCCCCAGATGGCAACTCTTGCCCACCAGGGCCAGATGGGGAGCTTGGAATCACAAGTGCCAAACAGCCCTGCTTTGTGTACTTGACAGATTGTTATCAGCAATACTTGACGCGTCTAATAATAATAATAATAATAAAAGCCTGGAACAGCCTCTGATGGCTAAGCAGGGGATACTTGTGAAAGCCTGCTGATGGACCCGAAGGGTGAGGGAAGTTAATTAAAGGCAGTGTGGCTGCCTGCTGGGACAGCATGTTTGTGTGCCTGGCTTCTAAGAAACTCATTGTTTCCTTCTTTACCTGGCAATGGAAGATGCCTCTTGACTTTTCAGGCAGGGCAGAAGGACCAGGTGTTGCATTCAGTGGGCTTTTTCTGTTCCCTGTGGCATGGAATTCACATCAAAAATCAATCTTGTGTAGGGCTGTGTGGGAGATTCCCAGATATTCTCAAGCAGATTTCTGCTGTCCCAAAATGTCCTGTCCCTACTGATGACAGAACCAGGTTGCTGGAGGTCCCTTTCTTATTGGTAAGACAGATCCAGAAAGGGCAAGGTGTACCTGAGGGAGCAGGGACCTTCCCAGAGCAGTTCTGGGGAAGTGAAGCCGCCCGAGAGGCCAGGCAGCCCCGGAATGGCTTTTCTCCTGGCCCTGCATGCAGCTCCCCATTTTCTTGTGCATTTAGTGGAAGTGATTCTGGCGTTGCTGCAGTCCAATGTCCTTCCTCGGGAGTAGAACTATTGGAAGGAGAAGCCTTGTGTTAGCAGGGGAGGGATCCACCTGCTTGGGCTCACCGCTTTCAATGCCCTTGAGGTGTCAAAGGTGCATACACGGAGGGTATAGGGGGTCCTGGGCTAGCCAGGTGGTGAGCCGTGGTGCACAGTAAGAATAGTGACTGGGTCCCAGGGTGGCTCAGTGACCTGGTCAGGAGGTTGACTCCTGTTAATTCTTGATATGGGAACATGCAAGGGATTGCTTGCTGGGCTGGAGGGAGTCTGGTGGTCCTTCCAAGAACATGAGGGTGCACAGGTGCCCATAAGAGTGCCCAAGGGTCCCCAGCCTATGTAATGGTCACATACGGCTTGCCAGTTATTCACTATCTGCACTCTGCCCAGTTGGGATATTGCCTAGATAGTGACTCTCTGTTGGATACTTAGGGGCTTTGGGGAGGGGGCATAATGACATGTGGGGGCACTTTGATCTTTGCAATGCTACCTTTCATAGAAGAAGCATACCATTCTTGCTTGCAATCACTTTTGGTTGCTGAATATTTGAGGTTTGCTCCCCTAGCACATTTGGTTGCTGAATATGGCATCTCTGAGAAGCAATGCTTGCGTTTTAGAGAGGTCTCCTAGGCTATGGGGAAAACCTTGCACACGGCTTCATTTTTATTCCTGCAGCCTCTCCCAAGCCAGCTCTGTTGGGTCCAATTTTAAACTAGCCCTCTGGTCTGGCATCTCTTCTCAAAGGGGCCTCTTTCTACCCTGTCTAATAGATTCTTCACTCCTCCTGATAACCCTCCTCTGTTCTATTCCTGGCTTGGTGCCGCCCATTTTCCCTTCTGTCCTTCCCAGACGGCACAATCTGGCCCCCATTACGGCAAGAGATGACCATCTCTGTTCCCCTTCCTGTATTCATCATTACGAGCAACCCTGAGACACCAGGGCCATGTCGTTCTGTTCTGTTGTGTCTTGTGCAGAAAGAGAAATGGAGCTCAGAGTGCACCATTAGGACTGCTTACTGTAAGGGTACTTTTTAAAAATTGCCCATTTAGTAATCTGGCCGAGGTTTGTGATTGGGGATTTTTTATATATATATTTGGAGTGGGGTGTATATGTCAATTTTTTTCCCTATAGGGGAATGACCCCCCCTTTCAAAAACGAGGACAGAACTTGCACAAAATTTGCAATGCTAATTTCTGTTTTATGGGTAAGAACATCAGAAGAGCCCTGCTGGATCAGATCTGACCAGCGGTCCATCTAGTCCAGCATCCTGTTTTACACAGTGACCAACCAGTTGTCCTGGAGAACTGACAAAGGGTAGAGAGGCTAAGTTTGCTGCCTCTGCATACTCGCCATGGCTAGTAGCCACTGATGGACTTCTTTGTCAATTTCACCTCCTAGCTTGGGGGGAGGTGAAATTGATGAAGGTCAGTCAATTTAACTTGCACAGGCTCTCTGCAAAAAGAATAAAAAGGTAACTTCCCCTTGGTGCTTTCATACCAGCTATTCATCGATCCTGCGATGGACTTAACATTAAAAAAGAAAAAAGAGGGGAGGGGAGAAGGAACGGCTGGATAGACAATCACAATGAAGTGAGAATTGCAGTGGGAGGGATTTTCGCTCTCTCGTAAAAAACCTTTGCTTTTTTCCTTCTTCCTGTTACGTTCCCCCCCCCGCCCCCGCCCCCAGCTCCCGGACGAAAACCTGAGCTGAATGGCTTTTTGAAAGAGAGAGAGATTCCCCGGCAGAAAATCTCATTGAGCGGCTGTTCTTGTAAGATTACCCCTCCTAGGGAACCTTGCGGGAGCTGATATGTGAAGAACACGTGTTGGACATCTCGTGTAGTTTGGCTCTGAGAAGCTTACCATCAAAACAGATTTAGTCATTTGACCAGTCCAATATTAAGTATTTTAAAAGTAATCTTAACATCAACTTGAACAGGTTTGAAATATATGCATCTTTCACAACTAAATTTGTTAATTATTCTTATGAAACAAATGAACCTTAGGAAAAAAATAATGTAACAAATTGATACAACTCTTAATGATGTTGAATCCCACTACTGCCATGAGCTCAGTAGGTTGCCTTGGGTAAACCACTCTTCTCAGCCCCAGATGTATTGTGGGGACGATAATCACACTAACTTGTTTACCGCTCCGGGTGAGGCACTGATCTGTCTAGAAGAGTGGTATATAAGCACTGTTGTTGTTGTTGTTGTTGTTATGTTAGCTAATGGGAACAGTTCAACAGATAGGCCTTCTCTTCCCTTTTTGATTGTGAAACACCAAGCCGGACTAAAGTTTCAAACTTAAAACACAATTAAAATAGAAGTAAAGCAAAGTAAAAACAAATCTTAAAAAAAAAGATCTGGTGCAATCACCCAAGTCTTCTAGAAATGCCTGACTGAACAGGAGTCGCAGGCCAATTGGAGGAATATTTCTCTTCTTCTGGGTCAGTCTTTGGCCACTGCGAGGCGATCCTCCCTTCTGGCCTTGTGGACAATTTACATCATTACAGCATAAAGAAGCAAAGCTACCACCTACTCAGTGACGGCTTCCAGGAATATTTGAGAATATTTGACTATAGTCAAAGACTAGGCGGTTAATGAGCAGTATGTGACTAGTTGACTGACCGGAGTACCAACCCTACTTCAGAGGAGAGGAATCTGAGAGGGGGGCAGAGAGAAGAGGAGTGCTTGATCAGGAGCTGTGGAAGCAAAGGAGGCTAAAGTTGGCATATTGATTGGGAATCGGCAGCTTGGTCTTTGGCTGCCAGCCTCTGGTATTAATTTGTTTAGCTCCTGTGGAGAAAGGTGGGTCTCCTGAGGAGGGGCAGTCCTCGAGTTACTGCTTGCAGCTATCCTGCTAATTAACTGGGTCCCTTTTCCATCTGCCTGGTCGGCTGACGGCTCTTGTTAGTCACACACAATGTTTGTGACCCAAGCCCAGGGCCTTCAGACAGGTGCAGGCCGTGGTTCAGTTGGCTGCTTCAGAATCGCTCCCAGGCACAGAGAAGCCAGAGAAATTCTGGCAGTGCCTGGCTTTTTCTGTCCTCTGTGTGGGAGTTGATGGGGTCATTAAAGAGGCAGCTGGTCTTGGTTACAACTCGCAATCCCGCTCCACTTACCCTGGGGGAGAGATTCTGCAGCAGGCAGTTTGCACAGTGATGCTGTCAGGGATGCTGTCACAGGCCCTGCAGAATCCTTGAAGTTTGCCCCCTTGGAAATGGCACTTACTGGCATGCCCCAAGGAAACAGAGCCTAGCCTGACTCCAAGATGAGAGCTGCAGTAGCTGGCACAGCGGTTAAGTGGCTGGGCTGTGAATCAGCACTCTGGTGGTTGGGCTCCTGCTTCTGCCAGGCGGCCTTGGATAAGTCACTCCTCTCAGCCCCAGCTCCCCACCTGTGTTGTGGGGATAATAACAACCAGGGCTTTTTTTCAGCTGGAACGCGGGGGAACGGAGTTCCGGAACCTCTTGAAAATGGTCACATGGCTGGTGGCCCTGCCCCCTGATCTCCAGACAGAGGGGAGTTTAGATTGCCCTCTGCGCTGCCA
Source organism: Eublepharis macularius (assembly GCF_028583425.1). Taxonomy (NCBI): domain Eukaryota; kingdom Metazoa; phylum Chordata; class Lepidosauria; order Squamata; family Eublepharidae; genus Eublepharis; species Eublepharis macularius. Next base: position 36,266,355 of record NC_072804.1, on the reverse strand, counting down.
AGCAGCATGGAGGGCAATCTAAACTCCCCTCTGTCTGGAGATCAGGGGGCGGGGCCACCAGCCATGTGACCATTTTCTCCAAGAACAACCCACTGAGTTCCACCACCTCTTTTCCCAGAAAAAAAGCACTGATAACAACATTGACTTTGTTCACCGCTCTGAGCATGGCACTAATCTGTCCAGAAGGCAATATAATAAGCACACTGTTATTATTATCATCATCAATTCTGCGCATTTCCCTTTTCTCCAGTGATAGAAGTCCAGGCTTGCTTTTATTTCTGTATACATAAATTGATGAGTGGCTTTCCCTGCTACTTACACTGGAGGAGCTAAAAACCACCAAATCATAAGATCAAGGTCCATAAAAAAAATAAAAAAATGTAAAAACTAAACACTAAGGGAACAAGGGGAACTTTTGGAAACAACGAAAAGCATGTCCATTTCCCCATTTCTACAGGGAGGGTTTGTGGCTTACTAGTAGACCATCTGTTTGGCATGCAGAAGGTCCCAGGTTTAATTCATGGCATCTCCAGTCCGTGAATTCAGTTCCTAGAACTGGAGAGACTAAAGCCTGAAATGTAAACTTCTGCTCTGTTAACTAGACACGACAGGAGAGGACCATACTCCTTCTATTTATACCAGGCCTAGCCAATCTAGATCCTTCATGTTGCCAGCAAGTCCCGTTGTCTGACATTGTATCTTCCCATTCCTTTCTGCACCCAAAGAGAATTCCAAGAAGACTCAACACACTCACAGTCCCAGGTGGCTCACCTGGCGGACAGCTGGGTCAGGCTCTGTGATTTGCCTGCAGGGAAAAGCTTACCAAGACTTAAGACCTTGGCCCAGGTATCTTACAAGCTCAGTCTCCTGCAACAGTTCCAGCCATGACTCAGTGGAAGAGCATCTGCTTGGCATACAAAAGGTCCCAGGTTCAATCCCCAGCATCTCCAGTTAAAAGGACCAGGCAGTAGGTGAGGTGAAAGATCTCTGTCTGAGACCCTGGAGAGCTGCCAATCAGAGTAGGCAATACTGACCTCGATGGACCAATGGTCTGATCCAGTATAAGGTGGCTTCATGTTTTTAAAAGGACCCTGCGCTGGAAAAATTCCCATCTCATGTCTGGATTCAGGATTTATTTATTACACTTCATTTCTATCCTGCCTTTCTCCCTAGTGGGCACCCAAAGCGGCTTACATCATTTTCTTCTTCATTTTATCCTTACCATATCCCTGTGAGGTAGGTTAGGCTGGGAATGTATAGCTGGCCCAAAGTCACCTGGCAAGCTTCTGTGGCTGAGTGGGGATTCGAACCTGGGTCATCCAAATCCTAGCTTGACACTCTCAGCGCTACTCTACACTACACTGTATTGGCACCCACAGTCATAACTTGAGAGTGCACCCCAAAAATATTCACGTTTCCCGCTTTGAATTTCCCTGAAGTAGGAAAGCAATTCGGAATAACCCGAATCCCGATGCGGTAAGTGTTGCTTTCAAACTTCACCCCGACGCTTTTTTTGCCTGATGGGAGGTGGAGGAGGGCGTTCCCTCCTCCCCTTCCCATTGGGTGAAAAAAGTGTCGGGGCTGGAAATTTGAAACTTTTCTTGCTGTTTGCAAATGCAAACAACTAGAAAAGTGCTGTGGCTGCTGCCACTTCCCCCAAAGCAATACAAATCACTTCAGAAAGCTTTGCTTCGGGATTCTCAAATTGACTCAGCAATGCTGGGGCCGATTCAGGAATCCCAAATCTTTCCAAATTGGGCCCGATTTGGGTTAAAAACCCGAATCGGAAACCCGAAGCACATATCCCTAGTCATAACGCTCGCACCTGCAGGACAAAACACTTTTTGAGAGCTAGTGTGGTATAGTAGTTCAAGTGTCGGACTAGGATCTATAAGACTCAGGTTCGGACCCCAACTCTGCCATGGAAGCTTGCTGGATGACTTTGAACCAGGCCCACATGTGCTGCCTTACCTACCCCACAGAGTTTTGGTGGGAAGAAAATGGAGGGCAGGAGAATAGGATACACCACTTTGGGTTTCCATTGGGGAGAAAAGCAGAATATAAATGAAATAAATAAATAAAAGCAATTCTCACCTCCACAGACACAGTCCCCCGGGGACCTGAGAATAGGAAGGCACTTTCTCACACAGTTCCCTTCTTGAGTCTCTGACTTTTTATAAATGTAGAGGGGGGATTGGGTAGGGATACATAAAAAAATGCCCCTCCCCTTTTCCTCTCCCCACCCCTATGGTCCCGCTGATGATGCATCTTTGTCAGGCGCTTACAAGTTCATGTTAATTTCACGCAAAGTGCCCTTGATGGATCTCTTGTTATTTTTGGTGAGCCGAGCCATAAATTTGTGACACATCTGCGGCAGCAATCTGTTAAGTGCACGTTGGGGGAGGGGGAGGGCGGAGAAGGGAAATTGTGTGTATGTGAGAGAGAGAGAGAGAGAGAGAGAGAGAGAGAGAGAGAGAGAGGACACCGCTGGACCATGGAGGTTCCAGTAAAAATGGCGCAGAATTCCCCGACTTGAATTCCAGATCTCTATCCTCTGCCAATTCCCTTTTGAGGTTAGGCCAAGAGAGAGAGAAAAGCACAAGCCGAGCAAGTTTGAAGCCATTTTACACATTCTTTTCTGCTGGCAGAATGATCCCAGATTAATTGGGAGTTAGGGCAAGGAGCCTGGGCCAGTTTTCCAAAGGACAGCTTTCTTTAGATGCTCCTTTCGATGTGCGATTGTCATGTCTTAGGCAGAATTCCCAATAGCTCATTGTTTCAAACCAAGATAACTCAAATCCAGTTGTGAACATTGCCTTTCTGCTTTAGCTTTCAGCTCTGGGTGTCTCTGATCACTCTGCCTCCTTGCCATTTGCAGACATGACAGTGGCACTGCGATGGTGTTTTATTCACAACTTGCGGGAGCCTCCCAATTGGGCAGAGAAGTTGTGGAGAAGCACCTTGCTGCACTGGCCCCTGGGCCAGATGAGGTGCACCCAAGAGTGCTTAAAGAACATTCAAAAGTTCTTGCAGATCCTTTATCGATCATGTTCCAGGCCTCTTGGAGGACAGGTGATATGCTGGAAGACTGGAGAAGGGAAATGCCAATCTTCAAGAAAGGAAAAAGGATGATCCTGGGAACTATAGGCCAGTCAATCTGACCTCTGTCCAGGGAAGATTAAAGGGGCCAGTCTGCAAGCATCTGACGGACATGATGATACGGGGAAGCCAGCGTGGATTTGTCCCCAACAGGCCCTGCCAGACCAACCGCATCTCCTTCTGTGATCGAGTGACAGGCTTACTGAATCGTGAGAATGCTGTTGATATAGTTTATCTGGATTTCAGTAAAGCTTTTGACAAAGTTCCTCATGATGTTTTGATGGGTAAACTGATGGACTGTGGATTGGACTTTAGGATGGTTGGATGAGGGTATGGATTTCTATTAAATATACAGATGTCACCAAACTGGGAGGAGCAACAAACACTCTTGAAGACAGGGATAGAATTCAATTAGATCTAAATACACTGGAAAAGCGGGCAGATTTGAGTAAAATGCGGTTTCACATGGATAAGTGCCAGGTTCTCCATCTTGGTAACAAAAATGCAAAGCATGCATACTGGATGAGCGACACATTTTTGGGTAGTAGTGTGTCTGAACAAGATCTTGGGATACGGGTAGATAGAAAGCTAAATATGAGCATTCCGTGTGATGCAGCAGCAAAAAAAGCGAACATGATCTTGGGGTGTATTAACAAAGGCATAGGATCCAAATCACAGGATGTCAGTATCCTACTATATACCACATTGGTCAGGCCCCATTTGGAGTATTGTGTGCAGTTCTGGAGGTCTCACTTCAAAAAGGATGTGGACAAATTAGAACGGGTGCAGAGGAGAGCAACCAGGATGATCAGGGCATGGAGACCAAGCCCTGTGAGGAAAGACTGAGGGACCTGGTAATGTTCAGTTTGGAGAAGAAGAGGTTGAGGGGAGACATGATTACTCTCTTTACGTATTTAAAAGGCTGTCACTTAGAGGAAGGAAGGGAGCTGTTTCAGTTGGCAACAGAGGATAGGACTCGAAACAATGGGTTTAAACTACAGGAGGGAAGGTACTGGCTGGATGTCAGGAAAAACTTCTTCATGTTAGGAGTAGTTCAGCAGTGCAATTAGCTGCCTGGAGATATGGTGGGTTCCGCATCATTGGCAGTCTTCAAGGAGCGAGCGACTGAACGGATACTTGTTGGGGATGCTTTAGGCTGTTCCTGAATTGGGCAGGGGGTTGGTTGGACTAGATGGTCCGTCAGGTCCCTTCCAACTCTATGCTTCTATGAACTGTCATGAATGGATACATTTCCCAGTTCACATGCTGTGGGATCAAACACAAAGTTGATAGACTTCTGCAATACGTGGACAGAATGCCCCCATAATGCCTGCAGAAGGCGGCACCCTCTCTGTCTTTTAGACCGGCCTTCTTTGTCCTCTGGCCTTCCCCTCTTCCCCTGGTTTTGTTGAGATGTTCTGCCTTCTAACCCTATCTCAGAGGTTCCCTTGCTGCCTTCTCCTGCCCATCTCCTAGTTCTGGCTGCTTTTCTGTCCCTTCCATCATCCCACCCTGCATCAGAATAGCTTGTCCAAAGGCAGGCAGAGAACCTCCTTCCTGCCCTTTCAGTTAGCTAAGCTGATTATTGCCAAGAATCTTCAGTTCCGCCAGCAGCAGCACAAAACCCCTTCAGGAATAAAATTTGCAACCGGACCAGTTTTGTCAAAAAGAAAATACAGCCGTATGTCAGAGTTCACAGAAACCTTCAGCCATCCAAGCTGAAAAAGTACTGAATCCTCTCAGGATCTGTCTTCGTAATTAAGATTCTATAGTGGGCTGTTGGCTTTTGGGGACTATCTTGCCAGTCTCTTATGGTGAAGGGCTCTGTGGGATCAGAATGCCTGCAGCCTCAACTGGTCACTAGGCATGACTTTTTAAAAATGATAGCATTATCCAGAAATAGCAGAAAGGGGCATTCCTCTCCTCTGGCGATTAGGTATTACAAAAACGTAGCCAGCAATCACAGTGTCACCTCTAGCAGCTCACTGAGTCCTTTATTGATATGCACCAGGTAATATTCCCTGGCCGAGAGCGTCCACGTTTTTCCTCTCCGTGGTGCTGCCCTGTACATAAATTAGCTCTTGCCTCCAGAGGGAGACTTACAAATAAGAGAGGCTGATTCTTGCATGAGGAGTCCCCCTCCCCAGAACGGAATGCAGGAATTCCACGATTTAAATGGGAGGATCCACCCAACATCACGCCGCTTGGAATCACTTGTGGGCTTTCCCTGTAAACTGGATCAAAGAATTGAGGATTGAGGCTCAGCAGTGATGGAGCATCCATGTGGATGCTCTGCACACAGCCACTATGATGAGAGGGGCGAAGCTAAGCTGTGTATTGTCCTCCCCTTTGGGCCATTTAAAGGGATGTTTTTCTTTTCCCAGGAGCCTTGCTGTAGCATTACCGCATAGCTCAGCTGGGAAAGGAGAGGGTTCTGTGGGAGCTGGCATAGGGTAATGGTTAAAAAGTTGGACTAGGATCCGAGAGACCCAGGTTCGAATCCTCACTCTGCCATGGAAGGTAACTGGGTGACCTTCGGCCAGTCACACACTCCCAGCCTGACCTATGTCCCAGGGTTGTTGTGAGGACAAAATGGAGAAAGGGAAAAATGTTTGGATGTGACTTTGGATCCCCAGAAAAATGGAGTGTAAATAAATACAATCCATGCTTTTGAAAAAGGGGGGAGGGGGCAGCATGTGGACGGCATTTCTGCCTACTCCTGAGCCATTTGCTACTGGGGTGGAGGCGAGTTTTTGCTCCCCCACGCCGAACCAGAAGGTAGATCAAGATGGGTAGCCGTGTTATTCTGTCTGTAGCAGTAGAAAGAGCAAGAGTCCAGTAGCACCTATAAGACTAACAAAATTTGTGGTTGCAGAACTAGTCAGATAGTGCCTGAAGTCCACAATAGATGGATGTAAAAACGTAAGCCCTGTGCAAAAGGAAATAATTGTCTCGGGCCCATTCAGCATGTCAGGAGAGAATCTGCTTCTTTCGGGCGGTGGTTTTGCAACGATGTCTGTGAGGCTTGGGAATCATGGCTTCTCAAAGATTTCTCAATGAGATGACTGGTATTTGTGGGCAGGCTGCCACTTTGGGTCTTTCTCCACAGCAGCTGGTTTCTAGGGCACAATGTCCATTCACACAAGGTGACGTAGCCAGCATGCAAGAACTCAGTGCATGTTCTAGAGTCTACCCCATAATCCACACAGGGGGGCTTGGCTCAGGGGTTGCTTGGCCCCTTGCTTCCAGCCCACTTGCAAGCCTCGTCTCTTTTACCTCAGGGCTTTGCGCATTCTGAACTTTAAGAAACAAAATTTGGTGATTGGCAATGCCAGGAGATACTCAATTTTGTGGGTTGGATCTTGCATCTCTGTTCTGATAATGGTGACTTCCCCTCTGCCCCCACTGCCCTGACGCAAGGATCCTCCCTGGGCACAACAATCTCTTCTGAGTTACAGGATCCAACCTGACTTGAATAAATTGTATATACGGGGTGAAATGACACAATATATCTCAATTTAATGTAAGTTATCCTGCAATTCCAGCTATTTAATAGCATTTGTCTTGAAAGAGGGCTCTGCTAGGAGGTCTACGTACTTACGAATGTGCCCTCAAGTTGCAAGCGACTTATGGTGACCCCCAGCAAGGGGCATTCAAGGCAAGTGAGAAGCAAAGAAGGTTTGCTGTTGCCTTTGTGTTCCCCCAGCCAAATGCTGATCCTGCTTAGCTTCTGAGATCTGACAAGACCAGGCTATACCATGCTGCCTTCCTGACTGCCAGGAGGTATACTGCCCCTGAAAAGGGTGGTTTGGTGTGGGGCAGCTGCCGCTAGTAGCTGTTACCAGACCGTGCTTCCCTGAATTTCTCATCCCTCTTCTTTAAACCCACAGGGCTTCCATGAGGCCGATCTGCATGTTGCATGAAAAAGTAGTTCATTTGGTTTGATGCTTTGAATTTTTTTTAAAAAAATGCACCCCTCTGGGTGCCATTTGTTTTTGGCTGAGAACGCAGCTTATAACCATTCAAATAAATAAAACGTTGCCTCTCCTAATCCTAGTGCCAGTAAGCTTTATTGGATGGCTCCGTGCTCAAGAGTGAAGAATGTGTCTCTGTTTGCCTCTGTTACCGCCCTCCCTCTTCCTTTATTCCCCCTAAGATGCGTGGGGCCTGACTGTTGATGCTCATATTTTCTAGGCTATAATGCCGGCTCTCTTTTCCTTTCTGCAGCCTAACTTCTTCTACAAAGCCTCTGGCTTAATTTTTGCCTAACAGGGTAAGACACTGGGAGATTCATGACTAGATTTTCCCTGCAGAAAGAGCTGGTGTGCAGGGGAACTCCTTTGGACAGGCCCTGTGGTGGGGCGAGAGGGGTGGTGGTGGTTTGGATTGATGGAACTACAGGGAGGTGTAGAAGAGCTAACACACACACACACACACCGCTCATAAACCAGATCAGATTTTGGCCCCATGCAGCTGCCTTCTAATATATATTTAATATAAAATATATTTTTATACATTTTTATTTTATTTTTTAAAAGCCTAGAAACATCAGTTGTGGGGGATTTCCCAGAATGTAACAAGACAAGACACTGGGATTTTCATTCCTGATTGAAACTAAGCTTAAGAATGTGTAACCCAGTAATATTCATTCAGTGGCCCAGTAATATTCATTCAGTGGCTCCTTGACATGTCCGCTGGGCTCTTCTGAGTACCGTTCTCCAGCGTGACACTCGTCGTCATGTTTCAGGAAATGGGCAAGGCCCCTGCCTGGTGGGGCTTATGGTTGGCAGGTGGTTCCTACCTTGGGACCGCTGGTGCCAAAAGAAAAGACAAGCTGGGAACCTCCCTGAGGTGTTGGCTGCAAGTCAGGGGTGGAAGTAAATGTGGGTTTTTTGGTCAATGGGACTTGAGAATGTGGCTCTCCGTGAGCCACAGAGCTGTTATAGCACAGTGGTTAAACGGCTGGGCTTGCGAATCAGCACTCTACTGGTTCGAATCCCACTCCTGCCATGAGCTCAAGTAGGTGGCCTTGGGTAAGCCACCCCTCTCAGCCCCAGCTCCCCAGCTGTATTGTGGGGATAACAATAATATTGACTTGGTGTACTGCTCTGAATGAAGGACTACTCTGTCTAGAAGAGTGGTATATAAATGCAATTGTTGTTGTGACTATTATTACTGGTGTAAGTGAACAGAGTACGTTCTTCCCCAGTTTAGCCTCCCTTCTCTCATTCCTCTCACCCTCCTTTGTGTTGAATCTTAGCTTGTGCATTCCTCAAGGCGGGGGACTGTCTTCTTTTCAGTTCTGCGTGAAGCTCCGTGCACAGGGACGACATGATCTCAGCAGTCAATCATCTTCAGAATGTGAAGAGAAGAGGTTTCCGCCCCAGTAGTGTGCTCAGCACACCCCTTACCACCACCCTACCCCTCTAATTGTGGCCTGCATCTTTCAGGTGGTGCCGTACACGAGGATCAGAAGGTGAAGACTCAGTGGCCACGGTCGGCAGATGAACCAGGAGTGTACATGGCACAAACAGGTAACTGGGGGGGGGGGGATCAGAAATTGTCCAAGCACACTTGAGATCTTTCCCTGCAGCTTTTATTGGTGCGTTTTAAAAAATCGAAATAGAAAAACAGTAATATTACAAAGGGAGAAAAGAGAGGTCTGATTATGTATTTAGAAATGCTGCTTATTCCTTTTTAATCTCCATTAAGGGCCATGATTCTGATTTGATTTGATTGATTTAGTTCATTTATGGCCCACTTTTCTTCCCTGTGGAGACCCAAAGTGGCTTACAACATTCTCTTCTCCTGTTTATCCTCACAACAACCCATTGAGGTGGGTTAGGCTGAAAGGGTGTGGTTGACCCAGGCTCCTCTAGCGAGCTTCCAGGGGAATTCAACCTGGGTCTCCCAGATCCTAGACTGACACGCTTGCTCTCACGCCATACTAACTCTCACTGGTAATGGAGTTCCCGCCATGACTTCCTTCTGTGTTACCATGGAGGCCAACTGGTGGGATGGCACAGTATCTAGATTTTCAAATAACTATATACAATAAAATTTCACCCAAAGTGAAATTCGAAGCAAATTTGGTGAATCCTCTCTGGATGTGTGCAAGGAATTTTGATAAAATTTGCAGCATTTCTTAGAGGGCTTCTGCTAGGGGGATTGGGAAGCTGCCCGTGCCATTTGCCTGCCCCGTAGGACAGGGGGTGGCCGGCCCCCCACGCTGCCTTTTGCCTGCCCCGCAGGATGGGGGGGGGCACCACAGATTTTGCCTCAAATGAAACAAATGGAAAGATTCCTTCTCCGATGGAAAAAACTTCCATTTTGAAAGGACTCAAAAGAGCTTTGATTAGGTTATCTAAAAGTGTCACAGAGGTTTGTTTCTTGACAGCATTTTAGTTAATTCCATTAGTGAGTTATGAGGGAGTAGAAAAAGGGCATTCCTCCCAGTGACACACAACAGCTCCTGCAGCCTGGGCTGGGCTACCCAGTATCTGGAAAGGTGACTGGTTTGGGTGGGAGGCACATCCCATAATCCCCAAACATGTCACTTATTTTTCTTCATAATAGTCAACGGCAAACATTTATGTACATGGGAGAAAATAAAGGAATGCTCCTTGGGATCCCATCGAGCTAAATTAGCCCCTGGTAACCCTGTCTGGTCAGGGGTGTGGAATTAGTCCTAATCAAGTCTCAAATTTCAGCCTGTTTTACTTTTGGTTGTTGTGGGTTTTCCGGGCTGTATTGCCGTGGTCTTGGCATTGTAGTTCCTGACGTTTCGCCAGCAGCTGTGGCTGGCATCTTCAGAGGTGTAGCACCAAAAGACTTTTGTCTTGTAAAACTCAGCAGGAGCCATTGAGAAGTGAGCTGTCTGCGTAGACCCATTCCATTTACATGGCTGCACCCCTCAGCTTCTTTCTCCCTAGTTATTTATTTAGGGCACTCTCAGATATGATAGAGTCCAGGAAGGAACTTATTTATAGACATAGCCTTTTTTTTTAGCTTGAGGATTTCAGGTTTTGTCGATATTTGCAAAAATGTCGCGCTCCTCAAAGAACAACCTCGTGGAGTGGAAGCGCCTGCCAGATGTTCTGCCTGGTATCGGGGCCTAAGCGTGGGACATGCTATCCATCAGCTTCTCCACTAGCCCCAATAATCACATGCATTTTAATTAAGATGCAGCCTCCGATGACTGCGGAAGCGGCATCTCGTCTTCCATCCCCGCCAGTCCCCTGAGCGCCATCATTTTTGTAGTGGCAGCGAATGGCAATGATGCACAGCCATTCCCCCCCTTCTCCTTGTGTCTCCCCTCTTCCCTGGTGCAACTGAGTTTAATTTGCTCCATTTATGAGTTCTCTTTGCACTTTCCTTGGAGACCCATAAAGAAAACAAATCTATTAATTGTTTAGTTCCTATGTATTTATTTAGCAAATTTATCTGGCTAATGTGAACGCCAGTCACTTTCCCTCTCCCCCACCCTTCTCCTTGCTTTGATTTGTGGTCTTTGGTCCATGCCACACACACAGGAAAGACGAACACAGAAAGGATCTGGGAAAGTTTAAAAGGATCCACTGTGGCACATGTGCAAATACGGGTTTTGGCAAGCCTTGGTTTTTGTCATCTGACCTCGTGTGGGGCAGTAGCTGGAGTATTTTGCTTGGGGGTACAAGATCCCAGCCCCATCGTCAGATCTCTGCTTAGCCACAAAATTTTCAGTGCTTCCTTGGGCAAAAATGATCTCATAGTGTCTGTTCCCCCTCTCCTACCTGCTAAATGCATGTGAAGATTTTCAAACAACAGCAAGGGCTAGCCCGAACATGCCAATGAAAGTTTTCAGAGCTTTAAGATAGGATGAAAAAATAATTTTGAACATTATTATTCTGAACAATTCTGAATATATGCCTGGTTTGGCTTGGAGACGTCCCAAGCAACCGTACTTCCTCACAGCACAGGACTTTTACTGACTGTTAGGAGGAGGGGCCAGTGTGGCGTTAGATGTTTCTCTGTAGCCTTGAGGGCTAGAAACTTGTGTAATAAAAAGAAAACTGCCCCTTTCAGGATCCTGCTGAAGCCATTAATTTCTAGATGGCACGATTCGAGTCCAGTAGCACCTTAAAGACCAACAAGATTTCCAGGGTATAAGCTTCCAAGAGTCAGATTCCTCCCAGGGAGCCTTTAAGGTGCTACCGGGCTCAAAACTTGCTGTTCTACTGCAGATTAATGTGGCTACCCACCTGAAACTAGTTTCTAGTTGGAGACCATTATTCATGATCAGTACTACCCAGATCCCCAGTTCTGTGCTCTTGATCTCCTTAGAAGTGTGATGCATCCCCCACACTCAGCTGTGGCTTGAGCATGTTATTCCCAAATAGTATCACTCGTATGTTAGCTTTAGCTTGCTACAGGCACATCTAAGAGTCACGATTTCCTGCCTTAATATTCATTTTATCCTCATATTTGAAGGACATTTTTCTCCAGCACCTGCTTCTCACAGTGATGCCCCTTTCGGCTAATATTTGCTTTCTATCTCTTGCTGTCCAGAAAATGTAACCCCCTCCTCTTTCTTCCTTCCATCTGTTCCACCATAATTTAAATGAATGCCCTCTACTTCAGACCCCTCCAATGACTTCAAATAGATCATCAAGTCTAATAAAGAACCAGATTGTTGTAAATGTCAGGCACCCGCTCAGGGCAGCGGAAAGGGAAAAGGTGGGTTATGTTCCTCCACCACTGACAGGGGCCAAACTAGATGATATGGCCTCCCAGGGACTGCTGCCATTTTACCACTGGAATTCTATCACTTTGCAAACACAAGATGGGTTAGTGTTAGTCTGTCTGCAGTGGAAAAGAGAACTGTATCTGAAGAAGTGAGCTGTGGCTCACGAAAGCTCATACCCTACCACTAATTTTATTAGTCTTATAGGTGCTACTGGACTCTTGCTCTTTTCCACTTTTACAAACACAGTAAACTGTGGAGTGGGGTGATGATGAGTGTCTGCCTGATATGCTAGCTCCAGTTGGAAGCCACGAGAAAAAATTTAGGATGGCTTCACACTGCAGTAAAAGATGCAGCCCTGATTTCCAGTGTAGGCCAGCCACATCTCTCCTGAAGGGTATTTGTGTTTCTGGAAAAGTGCCCTAAAGGTATAAAAACACAGCCATCGGAAAGGCTCAAAAGAAAAGCACAGAGACTGTTCTTTTTGAAACTCTTGACTTGGCGCCAAGGCTCTTTGAATGTTTTGCAGGAAGAGAACCCCCCAAGTTTGCTTCTGCTTTTGTTTGAGGAGAAATCCACAGGCAGCCTCAGAATTCGCAAGACATTTCTGTAGCTGTTCAAAAATTCATCTTCTCCCTCTCTTCTTCTTTTGGCTTCCTTTAAATTCCTCATATATTAAAGAGGAGACATGCGTGTGTGTAAAGTGCCGTCAAGTTGCAGCCGACTCATGATGACTGTTGGGTTTTCAAGGCAAGAGAAGGTGGTTTGTCATTGCCTGCGTCTGCATAGCGACCCTGGTGGTCTCCCATCTGAGTACTAATCAGGGCTGACCCAGCTTAGCTGCCAAGATCTGACAAGATGGGGCTAGCCTGGGCTTATCCAGGTCAGTTCAACAGAGTACCCACGTGTAGAAGATGGTGTGGTGGGGACGCATTCTGGGCTATACCATATAGAGCAAGTCTTGAGAAGCTGTTGTTCTAATCTCCAACAAAGGAGCTGTTCTGTAGAGCGGTGCTGAATCCCAGCTGGCTTACAGAATGGCTGTCATGTTCCTGAATATATTAAGCTCCTGAGTATCAAATCTGTGCCTCCCAATTTACCTTAGTGTCACCCACAAAACAGAGGGAAGTCCAATCCAAAATGCCTTAGAGCAATGGGCTGGATCTGATTACCTTTTCTGCTAGTAAAAAAGTGGGGGTCCTTTTATATACGTATGAGCTGTCAAGTCACAACTGACTTCTGGTGACTCCCGCAAGGAAATTTCAAGGCAAGCCAAAAGCAGAGGTGGTTTGCTATTGCCTTCCTCTTCAGCCTTCTTTGGTGGTCTCCCATCTAAGTACTGACTCGGCTTGGCTTCTGAGATTCTAGAATTCTGATTCCTAGAATTGATTATGTTCTGTTTCAGCATCTCTTCAACTCTGTATCGGACCCTTGCTAATGCTATGTCTTTGTAAACTTGTATTTATTTACCCTATGGCATTGTTTATGGAAATGTCCTTGACATTGTATGGAAATGTCCTTGATACTGTATAGAAATGTCCTTAATACTGATTGTACTAATCTCACACGATGTAATCCACCTTGAGTCTCAGTGAGAAAGGCGGATTATAACTGACATAAATAAATAAATAAAATAAAATAAAATCTGATGAGATTGGGCTATGCCATGCCACCTTCCCTCCAGAGTTCCGTTTAAGTATCAAAAAAGGTTGTTCTGGGGTCATTGGACCTGCATGAGAAGAACACTATACAGTAAGGAAGGGAGTTAGGGGAGCCCAAGTGAAAAAGCTGGTAGGATCCAACCCAGTGTGTGGTATGGGTGTATCACTTGACATAGAAGAAGCTAACAGAAGAGAGCACAGTTATAGCATGGAAAAATGTGGGACTTTATAGTGCCCATACCATCAGTGATTGGGGCAGAAATGTTTTCTGCTTCAGGACTGATGAAATGAACTTTGGGGAGAAATGGGTTGGATGAGATGCAGTTGAGTGTTGTGGGATGTAAAGCTTGCGCTCTTCAAAGCAACCCCTTCTTCATTCCTGCCCAGCCTGTGTATTTCTAATTAAGCTGTTTATCCCCAAAGACATTGCAAGTCATGGACATACTCTCCTTCAACGCAAACGGCTTCTGCTAAACCTGCCCCTGATTTTCCCACTGCCCAGAGATGGTGGCATACAAAACATTTTCTTTTGCCAAACGAAAGCCCTAAGCAAGGAAGGCAGACTTTAAAAGTGCCTTTCGAGTCTTTGACCTTTGGGATTACCAATGCCAGTTCGAATGAGACATGCATTTATTCAGCACTTGAGTCAGGACTAGAGATCCAATGAACGCCTTTTGCAGTATGAAATGGTGCAGTTTTGCAGTGTATTACTTCAGACTGTAAACACATTAAGAATGGCCTCCCATTTTTTAAAAATCTTGCCTGTCAGCCTATCAGGGAGAAAGGTTAATGAAGCCTTTTCTCTGACATTCTTCCTCATAACACGCAGAGGGTTTCTGTGTGGGGCTGCATTTCTAAATATGATCTCATGCCTGTAGTTTGGAGTGGCACTATAACTCTGTCTCCTTCAGTGTAAAGTACATAGAAAATCGATAACATTGAGGAGAGACTGTGTAGCAAAGCCATGAAACCTACAAGTACTATACTTGAGGTGTACGCTTCCCTGTTTCCCCTGCCTGCTTTTTTAAAACTTTTATTTTGATCCTTCATACCTGGAAATTATTGATTTGTACACAGTTTAAGGCAGGATATATTTTGAGTGCAGATGCTGTTTTTGCATCTGTACTATCAGCAGTATTCCTTGCACTAGGCAGGGAGCTGTTGCTGCCCTGAGTTCAGAACACGCTTGTTTCCTTTACCCTTTACAGCTTTCAGGAACGGTCGGTGTGATTCCCGAATCATTATTTCTCAAGTGGACTTGAGCTTCTGGTAAACAAGAATATAATTTGTAGAACAAGAGGATTCAGATCTGCTGCCACTGCCGCCTCCTCTATCTCTCCCGTGAGGGGGGATCCGTGCTACTGATAAATTGCCGTATTGGCACATGCAAGCAGCCAATTGGAAGTTGTGGTGCACAACATAACAGAGTGTTGGATGATTGATGAGGCAGAAAAATGTGGCTTCCTTCACACAGGACCCACAATCCCAGGGAGAGCCAGTGTGGTGCAGCGGTTAGAGTGTTGGGCTAGGATCTGGGAGAATCTGGGTTCAGATCTCCACTCGGCCATGGAAACTCACTGAGTGACCTTGGGCCAGTCACTCTTTAGCCTAACTTACATTGGGGAGAAAAAGGGAAGGTATAAATATCTAAATAAATAAATAAATAAAATCTCAAAGCAACATTGTAAGAACATCCTTGCACAAAGTATCTGGAATCCAATTTAGAACCCTGGATTTTTTTTAAAGTTTTTTTTCGGAAGTGTTTGAGAATGTTGCTCATAATTGGCAATTCAGGCACGATTCCAATAGAGAGTCATTCGCTTGTCCCTATAAGATTATAAAAGTTCTGCCTGTGATGGCTGGTTCAAACATGCATGTTGGTCACTGATTGCTTGCAGTTGTAATATCCAGTGATTACCCAAATGTGTGAACGAGCCACTGTAGAATGGCTGAAAAGATTCCTATTTCTAGTCTAGTGCTTTTCCTCTTGACTGGGCCTTGTTGGAACATTCAGCCTCCCCTTCCCTCTGTATCAACATACGAATTCAAGACCACAAACGTCAAGAGCATACGCTCAGCAGAGCGCCTCTCATTGGCTGTCTTGCTTATTTATTCATCAAAATGTTTCAATCCTGGAATTCCTATTGAGCCGTTCAAGGGGGGCTCCGATTTATAATTCAGATGATGAGATAAGTCACACATACACACACAAACACAACTGTCTCATCATACTGAATCAGACCATCAATCCCTCAAGGTCAGTATTGCCTACTCAGACTGGCAGCTGCTCTCCAGGGTCTCAGGTAGACATCTTTCACATCACCTACAGCCTGGTCCTTTTTAAAAAATGGAGATGCAGGGGATTGAACCTGGGACCTCCTGCATGCAAAGCAGAGGCTTTTCCACTGAGCCACAATTCCTCCCCAGTATTCATGGCTGAGCCAACCTTCTCTATTGTGTGTTTCTCTCTGTTTCTCCAGGAGACCCTGCTGCAGAAGAGTGGTCTCCGTGGAGCGTCTGCTCGCTGACCTGTGGGCAAGGCACCCAGGTGCGGACCCGTTCCTGTGTCTCTTCGCCTTATGGAACATTGTGCAGCGGGTTGTTGCGGGAGACACGGCTATGTAATAATACTGCCACCTGCCCAGGTAGGTGAGGAGAACAGAGAGGGTTGATGCCATTCCTCCTTCCTCTTCCTTCACCCCCCTTTCCCTCATTGTCTTGAGTTGCTTGCATTAGACATGCCAGTCTTTATTTTTAGTTTCTTAGTGTTCCCAGGATCTGCTCGGTTGGGTCACGCTGACCTGCTTAGGGACATTCAAATGCTCTTAGAAACAGAGAATCTGCCCCACTGAATATAGCCTGCCATTCCATTTTGTGTTTGGCTGTGGCTGAATTTGTTCCTGTTCAAGATGGGAGAGATTCATTAACCTCTTCAGCCCGCCTCCAGCGCTGATTCCGTTCTGATTCACAAGACGGGGCAAGTTAATAGTTCTAATTTGTTACAGATTAAGTGTCAGCCAAGTACTGTGGAAGGCTTGTCTATTTCTAGAAATAACTAGAATTTACAAATTTATTATTAACATGTTTTTAATGGATGCTATGTGATTAAAGTAAATTGCAGCCTTCATTCTTAAACCGTCTGGCCTTGGTTCTGCCCTCTGCCTCCCAGTCTTTTAAGGGGCCAAAGAGCAGAAAGGGAAATGGGTAAAAATCAGGTTACACTTTCATAATCTCTTCTGTCTGGGGCCAGTGAGTGAGCAGAAGCTGTCTTTCAAACTGGCAGCCTGGATTAATTTCTGAGTCACATTCCAGCTCGGATTCACCAGAGATTTTTAAGTACTGCTCAGTTTCTGTTTCTGTTCTAAGTTTGGATCAGGGGCATGGATCAGCCCCTATGAGTTTCCCAGTCTGATATAACCCTAGGAAGTCGCAGTTTGCCTTACATGTACTCAGTGGTGTACCGTGGGTTTGGAGTGCCTGGGGCAATTCCCAGGCTCCACACACACTGCATGATGATGTAACTGGAAGTGATGTCATCGTGCAGGGCACGGGAGCGCTCCCGCGATTCGGGCCACTCACCTCCCCACCCCCATCAGGCAGCCCTCCACAGCAGCCACCTGCGCCGCTGCCGCCTGCTCGGCGTGCTCCTCAGCTGGATGGCCAGCTCAGCACCCAGTGAGCCAGCCACCCCATCAGTGCGGCAGGCAGCCAGGGCACTGGGTGGCCTCATGAAGAGCATAGGCTGTCCTCGACACAGCGTCCCCCCCCCCAAATTATGCACCCAGGGTGACTGCCCCTCGTGCCCCCCCACGCTATGCCACTGCGTGTACTGATGGTTATATGTTGGTTTCTGGAGTGAGGCAAACAGCAATTCCCTGGGGTCATTTCCGATTGCGAAAATGACAGAAGAAGGGAGCCTCAAGTCCCTTTTATCAGAACACTGCGGTGCTGATCCAAATTGGGCCCAAGCA
The DNA here is from genome assembly GCF_028583425.1 of Eublepharis macularius. Taxonomy (NCBI): domain Eukaryota; kingdom Metazoa; phylum Chordata; class Lepidosauria; order Squamata; family Eublepharidae; genus Eublepharis; species Eublepharis macularius. The sequence continues at coordinate 36,248,902 of NC_072804.1, read as the reverse complement.
TCCCTGGGAATTGATTTTGGAGCACAGAATTTGCAAGACATGCCTGATTTTAAGTCCTCATGGCAGACCTAGGGAGGATGCCAGGAAAATGTAACAAATGTATGCCCAAAGGTCTTTCCCAATACTCGTTATCTGAGATCTGCTAACTGGAGATGTTGCCAGGGGTTGAAACTGAGCCCATCTACATGCAAACCATGTTCTGTGTACTACTGAGCCACTGTTCCTCCCACAAGGTTATTGACAACTGATAACACATAGCATGCCTTTTAAGATGTAGTCAGAAGAACCAGATAGCAGGCCTCCATCCGAAGATTCTTCAGGGGCAGCCCTGGGGAAATATCCTTTTTGCGTTACACGCCACGTTCATACGGTACAGAACTGCCTTTGCCATTTTTTCATAAAAACAAAAAGATCTTCCTCGTAAGACCGTGTTTTAGTGTCGCTTCTGGGAAGCGTCCTCGATCTCTCTTCTTTTGGTAAGGTCCTAGAGTAGCTTTTGCAACCCGTGGGGAAACTGATGGAACTTTTTCCAGGCACTGCTTTGAGTATCTCTAATTTTAAAGGAAGTTGAAGAGTTTGTGCCTTAATTAGTATTCAGGGCCTGGGATAGCTAATCGATGGAAGATCACCATCAGCTTGAAAAATCTCATTCCTGTCTGAAAACACAGTGCAGAGTTGAAAGAGGCGCTGCTTGTGAGGTCATTAAAAATTGGTTGTCTCCCCCACTGCTCTCCCCCTCCCCATTTAATTTGTATCAATAAATTAAATTCCCTGTATTTTTCATTGGACTTTGTAGGTGAGAAAGGCTTTCCCTGAGGTTCCCATCCCCTTCTGAAGTTCTCTCCCACGTTTTGTTCCAGGAATCTTTTCAAGTACACAGTTTGCTAGGGATTATAACTCCAACTATAAAGAAAAGCCAACAACAACAAAAAAAGGTCATACAATTGGCATATAATCAACTGGAACAATCATGAGCATATTTTGCTTTCAGCAACTCAAATATGAACAGTAGCATAATGTCTTTATTGGGACCAAATGCAAATCACAGAGCTGTGGGCTAGCTTTCAGGTTTCACAGATCTCTTCCTCAGGCTGGATATTAAACCAAAAAGGGTAGGAAAAGGGAAAGTAAAATACAATGCTGGTTTAGATCCTCTTGATGATAGAAGATCTGTCCACGACGTGTGTCAGTCTTAACATCAGCATTCAGAAAGCTTCTTGAACACATGAAACTGCTTCATACTGAATCAGGCCATTAGTCCTTTCAGGACAGGAGGGGTCTTTCACATCACCTACTGTCAGGTCCTTCTAACTGGAGATGCTGGGGATTGAACCTGGGACCTTCTGCATGCCAGCAGATACTGTACCACTGAGCCTTGGCCCCCTCCATCTTGCAGATGTCCTTGGTTACATCACACCATGCTGCGGCAAAGCCTCCATGGCTGTACTCCCTTTGAGAATGTAGGAACCAGTAGGTCTTCAAAGCTGTCTCTAGAACTAAACAGGACTCACAACAAGTCCCTCATAAGGCAATTTTAGCTGGTACACTAGACTTAAAAGAAAGCTCTCTCTGCTTTCTACAAAGAAACACTTCATTGCATCTGTGATTTCAACCATTGAAGATTCCATTCAAGAGACTGCGGTGAAGGAATTCAGATTTATAGCAAGGCAAAGTTAAGGGCTGGCGAGGAAGCTGCTCGGTTGTTCTGCCAAGGGAGTGGGGTAGGTCCAACCTTCCTCTGAGGAACCTTCCTCCGACCTTTGGAGCCTTCTCAAAGTCAAGCGATTCTTCCTTCAGTGGAAGAGCTGCTTACTTTGCAAAAAGCTGCTTAGATGGGAGGAAGGTTTCATCTTTACTAAGTGGAGCAGTAAGATAGGTGTAGGATCTGTCATGGTTATATGTCATCCTTACCAGTGGGTGATGCTCTTGCACATTGGAGTGTTTCGGTTGGTTCTGTATTCATTCCAGATCCACCCCACCATCTTGGTAGAAAACCCAAGAGCTCATCCCATAGTTGTTGGAATTGAAAATTGCAAGGTTCAAGATGGAAGAATTGCTCCACGAAAACCAACCTTGTGGTTTGCCCTCTGTCTGTGCTGTGCTCTTCGTATGCTCCTTTGCAGGTGTTGCATCTACCATGTAGTGATAGATAGTCCTTGATAAACTTGCTAGTCCCTTATTTCCCTCAAGTGAACCTCAGGGTTGCAGAGAACAAATCCTTTAGAAAGAGTCATGGGGCGAATACCAAGAAGCTGTTCCTCTCCGCTTCTTGATTATAACTTGGAATATTGTTAAATAATATACAAGAGGGGGACCTGTGAGGGCTTATGGGTAGGCAAACCTGCATTTCCCCACCTCCTCGCCACTGCTGTGTGTAATCTCCAGCTTCTCTCCCCCTTCCTATCTGCTGGCTAGAGCTGGCCTCCCTATACAGTCTCCTGTCGGGCTTGCCCCCCTCCCCCATTTCTGTTAGCACCTTGGTCTCCTCCTCTGGAACAGGGAGAGGGAGGCAAGCGGAAAATAGCTTCAGCTTCCCCTCTTCGCATGCTCTGGATGGCTGCCAGATTTGTGTGTGCTGCCTTCAGTTGGTACAGCAAACCCAAATGCCATCAGACTCTTGGGGGCGGGGGGAGTGTGCATATAGGAGTTAACTTTGGGGGAGTTTTGTACTTCCCAGTTAATTTTTTAACTAAGATCTGCAAATCTGGGAGTTTCTGCTTGAGTTTACAGCTCCCTGTCCCATAGCCATGGACAGCCCTGTTGTGTGGATTTTCCTGACCTCACAGGGGCCAGCCTTTGACAATTAGATAAAAGGATATTTTACATAAGCCATTGGCTGCAAAACATATGACTTTTGCTGAAGCACTTGATTTTATATATATATATATATATATATATATATATATATATATATATATAATTAAAACATTTATATGCTACTCTCCCACCCAAACAGGATCCCCAAGACAGCGAGCATCAGATTTTAAAACATTAAAATAACATTTAAAATGTAGAGCCAGTTTGGTGTAGTGGTTAAGAGTGGCGGGACTCTAATCTGGAGAGCCGGATTTGATTCCCCACTCCTCCACTTGAAGCCAGCTGGGTGACCTTGGGTGAGTCATAGGTTCTAGGAGCTCTCTCAGCCCCACCCACCTCACAGGGCGATTATTGTTGTGGGGATAATAATAACACACTTTGTAAACCGCTCTGAGTGGGTGTCAAGTTGTCCTGAAGGGCAATATATAAATCAAATATTATTATTATATATGAATACAAGAAGAACATAGATGTACATACACAACCAGGGAGGAGAGCCCATAAGAGTTTACTGGGGGCACATCAAGCAAAACAAAAAAAAAACTTTACAAAAGACAATGGCAGAAGGAGACAGGAGATTAGCACATCTTTGGCAATGTGTCTGAGCAAAACCTGAATTTTAGTAGGTTGAGATTTCTACCTTCCTGCACTTTTGCATCACATGTTTGGGACAGGTCCAAATAACAGCTGCCCATTGTGTGTGTCCTACCTGCAACAGTGTGTCCTGCGCCTTGTCCAAAAATACAGGCAGCAGAATAGATCTGAATCCTTGTTGTACTTTCCATGCACAGTTGGCTTAATTGCACAACAATCTAGCTTGCTATAGAAGTAGGAAAAGATTTATTTTCTGGCACATTTCATTCCTTACTCTGCTATTCTCACACAAGGTTTAATTTTGCTGTCTGGGAAAAAAAACCCATTATTTTTGAGTATCCATTCTTATTAAGTAGACTATGGCCCAAAGTAGGCATTACCTGAACATGCTCACCAGAGGGACTTGCAGTCAGACGGCAGCTACGAGTTCCCTGTGAGAACTCATTGCAATAATAAGAAGCCTGTTTTCCTATATCAGCTTCCTCCAAGTCCAGCATCAACTGGAAAGATCTTGTGGATCCCCCCCCCCCAATACAGGACCCTGCCTATGATTATAGTGTTTAATAACTGTACCTATTTTATAGGCATACTGTATTTCTAACTTTCTGGACCACCTCATTGGTAGATCTGCTGAAAGGTGGGATTGGGGTTTTTTGTTTGTTTGTTTGGGGGTACTTTTAACCCACTTTTCTCTTCCCAGTGGGGACCCAGTTCGAATAATAAATAGAGAATGAGTCATGCGCCAAATGGCCCAGCCTTCAGAGGTGATACTGGCTTCCACTGTTTTAGCATTTTATTTATTTCCTCTGGCTTAGGGTTTTTAATACAAGATGTTGAAGGCCTTTGTCCTCTCTTCTGTTTTTAGACTCAGTCTGACTTATGAAACATTTTGATTTTTAAATTTGTGACTTTAGGGTGGGTGTATGATTAAACTGCAGGTTTGTGACTTTCTTCGCAGCTATGGGGGTCCTATGGACCAGGCAGTGTGATGCTAAAAATGATACTCTTTAGGAACACATGGCAAATTTTGTATTTTTTACTTCCAGTGTAGATCAGTGCAGTGTTGTGACTAGCATTAGATTTGAGTCTGGGTTCTCAACGAGTGACTTTTTAGCATCTTTCTCTGGTTTTAATGGATTTGTGGTGGTTTGGAATGAAAATGGGAAAACATCTTTAAAAAGTTGATAGCTGCAGGATTAGGTTTGAAATTTCTTGAACTTTCTTAAGAAGGCAATTTGTGATTCCACACATATCTATAATCTACAGGGCAGCATTACATGCATGGCTACCACATCTCTTTGTACGTCTCCAAATCACATGATGTGATATCAGAAAGAAAATGGGAGAGTGTCTAAAAAGTTGATACATGCAGGATTAAGTTCAGAGTTTCTTGAATTTTCATGAGAAGCAGGGCTTTTTTTCAGCTGGAACGCAATGGAATGGAGTTCCGGCACCTCTTGAAAATGGTCACATGGCCGGTGGCCCCGCCCCCTGATCTCCAGACAGAGGGTCGCTTAGATTGCCCTCTGCACCACTGGCGCAGAGGGCAAACTCCCCTCTGTCTGGAGATCAGGGGGTGGGGCCACTGGCCATGTGACCATTTTCACCGAGGCTGATGGAGACTTAAAAAAACTCTTCCCTTGTTCCAGCTGACCCAAAGTGACGTCATTGTGAGGTCCTGAGTTCCACCACTGAGTTCCACCACCTCTTTTCCCAGAAAAAAAGCCCTGATGTGAAGGCAGTATAAGATTCCATAAACATCTGTATGCTACCGAACATCACCAGAAATGCATGGTGATATGATGTGATATTGACCCATTCGGCACTCCCATGACCCCACACGCCATTTCATTGGCTGCCATGTACTGGCAATGCTGAAGGTGGTTACTTCTAGTAGCACATCTGAATCAAAAAGATATTACCAAGGAAATAGCCGGATGTTTTAGAGAATGGGTTGGATCCAGTGCAAGAGATTTCCATTAGAAGAATGAGATTTTCTTGCCTCCCTCATCACACTGCAGCACAAAGGGCCTCCTAAAATGCTGCTCTGGGGAACAGGGGACCTTGCTCCCTGCCCCTTTCCCCACCCCCAGAACAGCACGAGGAGTGAATTTGCCATGGAAGGGGGAATTCAGCAAAAATCTTATTGGTGGAAATCCACTGCTGCATTCAAGTCAATGTCTAGGAGCATTGTTTAGAACCAATGTCTAGGAGCAGTGCTTAGGATTCTCCTCAAGCAGGGCTCTGGAGAGATGGCATAGAATTAATATTAATAAATGAATGCATTGCCTACAAAGAACCTGCTGGATGCAAGTCCCGCATTCTGTTTCCAACAATGGCCAAGTGGATGCCTCTGAGAAACCCACAAATAGGGCTTGAAGTTGTCTTGGCTCACAGAAATCAATGGAAGAGCAAGATTCAAGTCCAATAGCACCTTAATGACCAACAAGATTTCCAAGGTACAATCTTTCAAGAATCAAGCTCCCTTCATCAGATACATTCTGTAATTGACAAAGGGAGCTTGACTCTCAAAAGCTTATGCCCAGGAAAACGAGTTGGTCTTTAAGGCGCTACTGGACTAAAATCTGGCTCTTCTACTGCAGACCAAAATGGCTAGCCACCTGAAGACATCAGTGGGTCTGATACGTGTCAAGCCAGCTAAACTCCTGGTCATCTGGTAGTACTGAATTCTGTGAGTTCTGTGTTGTGATGGTACTGTACTTCCTTTGGTCTGCTTTGAACCTATTGGTGATCCATTTCATTGGGTGGTTAATAGTTCTGGCATATCCATCCTGTGCATATCTTTACAAAATTCTGTTCTGGTGCATTTCTTCTCTTCTCCTTCCTCCTGGTCATCTTTTTTTCTTGACTAAAAACGTTCCAGATGCTGTAGATTTCAAGAGTATGCCGCCCCATAAAAACTTTAGTTCCCAATTTCTGCACCTTTTTCAGTACTTTAATATCCTTTTTTAAAGATGAGGCCACTGCGACCTGAACACAAAGTTCCAAATGTGGCTGCATCGTCTTTTTTTAAATAAAGGTCTTTTTCTTGACAGTCTTTTCCTGGATTATCTTTTGAGTAGCATTTTACTTTTTCACCACCACCGCAGACTGAATTGGCGTTTTCATAGTCAACTGTTCTCCACAGCCCCAAGATTTCTTTCTTTAGGAGTCACAGCCAATTCAGGTGGTTAAGTTTGGGAAAAGGCATTGTGTGCCTCACTTAGCGCATATATTGTATCTCATTTGACATTTTGTGCTCTGTCGCCAGCTTTGGAGAAATTCCTTCTGGAGCTCTTTGAAGTCTGCTGCACGTTCCACTACCCAGAATAATTCTGTGTCCTCTCCTGACTCCATATCACGTATGGATGTTGAATAGCCCCGTACTTAATGCGGATCTTTGGGAGACTCCGCTCTACTGCTTGTTTGCTTCTACATAATGCCTATTATCCCTTTTATTCACCAGTCGTGAAATAAGCTGTTCTTCTGAGTGTTTATTTACAAGTCATCTTGATGGAAAAGGTGTGTAAAAAAGCCTCCAAATATTTATTGATTACAAGATTGTCCCTATGTATGCACTTTTTGACTCTCTCAAAACACTTCTAAAAGGTCAGTGAAATGAGATTGACTTTTTGCAAAAGAATCCTTCCTGATTCTCCCTCTTTTCTTTCTTAAGTTTAATAATTCTAACCTTAATGGTGCTTTTCAACCGCTTATCTGGGACAGAAATTAAGCCGGCAGGTCTGTCATTCTCAGCTTCTGCTTTTAAAATGGGTCTTGCGTTGGCAGCTTTCTGATTCTTAGATAAAGAGGCTGATTTGGATAGGCTTGGGGGTTCTTGCTAAAAGGGCAGATGTATGCCCTCCTGCCCTAGTAACCTGTTAATTTGCAATTTGTCAGCGGGCTGTAAAATGTCATTTTTCAGCAAGTGTAGTCCTTAAAACAAATTAAGCTAATTTCCAGCCCTTGGGGCAGCAGAGAAATCTCAGAACATGCACAGGCCTCCTAAACATATATAGGCCAGGATTCTGGTGGCTGAGGCTTCAGCAGGAAGAGTTGTTTCATACCTCTGCCTGAGCCAATGGTCTTTGCAGCTCCTGCCGCACAAGTCCCTAGTGCCTGCTCCGTTGCCAAAGCATTCTGACACCCGGCAATTGCAACATGCAAATTGTATTTAATTGAATTACATTTGATGATACAAATATATTACATTATAGATAATTTGATTATATCTGACAGGTGATACGTATGCTACAGGTAATGTCCAAAATGCCTCACTGGCAACAGTCCAGATTATCAGATACCCCTCGGGAATATTGGCAATCCTGCAGAAACCTGGCACACGTTCAGAATAAGAACTCAACTAGTGAATATGAGCAATTGTCTAATGGCCGTTGTCAGCTTTCAGTCATGTTTTTGGACATTCACCAGATAGATCCAAGGTCGATACCACATAGTGGTTATCTCTACATTCTTTAGATTGGCTCCTGGAGCAGAGGGGAGCGAGCCAGACTCTCTGTTATAGGGAGCAAAGCCAAGCAGGAGTCTCTTTTCTTGCTCAGACCAACCAGCGTGTTTGACCTGGAACCTTTTTATAGGCATTTGCAAATTACCTACTTTGGCCAGCAGTTGTTAAGAGACTTCGTTGTTAGGGCGGCAGGTCTCACGGCGGGTGCCTCCTTTGGGCAGTGTTAGGTGGTGACTGTGCAGAAACCCTCGCTTGACTTCCTTCAGATCACCAGGGCCGTTTCCACACTACTCACCTTCAATCGGAACCCCGCGGATTGTTGCAAACAAAGCCCAGAAGATAGCGTTTTCTGGTGTGGGTTTTGCGTGATGTCGCACAAAACTCGCACAAGAAAACACTATCTTCCGCGGTTTTTTCGCAACATTCCACGGCGTTCCGATTGAAGGCAAGTAGTGTGGAAACAGCCCAGTCAGAAATAGTTGTGGGTTAGGACTAGTCCCTAGCCTTGTTAAATATGTGGAGACTTTTGAAATTTTGAAAATAGGTAACAGGCATTGGGAGGGAAGACAGCATGGTATGGCCCGATCTGCTATGGCTAAGCAGAGTCGGTGTTTGGTTGGGCGAACCCCCAAGGAAAACACTATAGAAAAAGGCAATGGCAAACCACCTCTGCTTCTCACTTGTTTTGAAAGCCCCTTACTGGTTTCCCCTTGACATAAATTGGTTGTGACTTGACTGCAATACTTATGTATGTAATGGGCAGTGCCAAAAATGGCTGCTATGGGGTGTGTGGCATGACCAGCTACAAAATAGGGCCAGTCTCAAGATGGTGGAAGTTTCTAAACCGATTTTCCATCATAGGCAGTTGTTTCTGAATGTGTTCTATCGTCATGTAAAAGAGGGGGCCTCCTGGGTTCTTGTGAAGTACTCTACACCCCAGTGAAGTGGAGGGAAGCCGTGAGTGGCCCTTTGCCCTGGAGAAGAGATTCTTTGGAGAAGAAAAAAGTGGGCACCAAGAAACCTATTGGAGGGCACTATGACACCCATGGGTACCACGCTGGGGATCACTGACCTAGAGCCTTAACAGTATTTTGAACGTTTACTGTTAATAAATAAATAGGAAACAAAATAAATAAGGCACTATTTCAGTCAGCTCTTTCATCAACCCTGCCCCGACACAGAAAGTTCTTCATCCTTTATCCTAAACCTCCTCCCTACCAAGTTGTCATGAAACCACTTGCTCATTGTTCTGTCAGACGACAGAACAAACTGTTTCTTCTCTTCGTCTCTGTATCACTCTCCTCCTCCCCCTTGTGAATCTTCCCCGGACACCCCCTCCAGGCCTTCCTGCGTTTCTTCTGCACTCCCCCGCCCGACCCCACCAGCTGAACAAGAGGTCAGAGCATGATGCTGTGTGCTGTGTTGCAGTTCATGGCCTCTGGGAGGAATGGTCACCTTGGAGTCTGTGCTCGAGGACTTGCGGGCGAGGGTCCCGGATCAGAATGCGGCAATGCGTTGCTCCCTGGCACAGCAGGAAGGCCTGCGAGGGTCCCAAGGTGCAGACTAAATCCTGCAATATCGCTCTCTGCCCTGGTCAGTATCCAGCTGCTTGGATTTCCCTCTCCTTCCTTTCTCCTCCCTTCCCACAGTCCCCCCCCCATTCTCCTAAAGATAATTGAGCATCCCCCCCACCCACCCACCCCTGCCCAATCCAATACAGAGTTTGTAAGGTCATCCTAGTGTGGTAAGACAGTCTGGGGAAGGGTCTCACATAGGAGATGATTCCAAGGGTTCTGAGGGTATTTTTGATGGCATGGTTTATTTATAAGGTTCTTTTTAAAAATACAGGGAGGAAGGAGTGACTTGGCAAGACTATTTTATTACTTTAATGGTGAGGTGGGAAGTCACTTGGGGGACCATCTTTCACTTCATCAGTCGTGTTTGTGCAACTTCAAGTGGTTAAGCCCTATTTGGATGGGACCACTTAAGGTTGTGGGTTATGAGAATTGCATGCTTGAAAATTTCACACACGCGCTCCTGAACACTTTGTTTACATTAAGAAATAGTGTGAAGCTGGCTCCCTGACACCTTAGGTTTCTGTGTGTGGGTAGGGGGGAGGTGTTTGTTTAGGTGAGGGAGAGCTCAAGCGTTTCTTATCCCCACCTGCAGCCTGAAGTGCGCTCAAAGGAAGAAAAAGCCTTCAGTGCTGGGTTCTGCTGATTTGTACAAACTGGGGGGAATCTAGCCTGAGGGGTGGGGTGGCAAAGAGCAATTGCAGAAGGTCCCTGCCTTTGAGCGGCAGAGATGCTTCCCAAGCTAACAGACAGATAAGTACGAGGGAAGGAAACGTGCCTTGTTCCGAATTGATCTTTGCAGCATCCAGCGGGAGCCGGGGCAGATGATGATCTCGTTTAATGGGGGGAAATCAGATTACATGAGCCACATACACACACACCCCTTCCTGTGGAATCTTAGGAGGTTATTTTCCATCCTCAGAGCTCTCTCAACCCGGTGCTCTTTACTCCCTTCTTTGTCTTTGAATCTAGCCCATCTTCCTACTCCCCCCCCTCCGTTCCCATGACAACGGTGTCGGGCTCCCTGTCAGACTGGGGCCGGGAGAGCAGTGCTTGTGAGGTTGTTAGTTTGCAAGATGGCTGTTTTGTATAACGGCATGTTGCCAAATGAACTCATCTGGAGTCTAACCGAAGAAAGGGGCTGGAAAAGGAGGGGAGAGGGGAGAAGGAGGCAAACATGGGCACAGAAACGTTGCCCCCTGAGGGCCAGTTCTTTGAGGGGAGCTGCTTCTAAATGGCAGCATCCCACATTGCTCCAGTGGCATCTAAAATGGGAAAACCAGAGAGGCTGATGACCAGAGCCCCTGCTTGCACGGGCAAGAAGATGCTGGTGTCTCTTTCTCTGCAGCCGATTTCCCATCAAAGAGCTCAAGGGAACATACGTGCCCCATCCATTTCTCTGTGAGGGAAGTTAGACCGAGAGTGTGACTGGCCCAAAGTGCTTCATGGCTGAGGGATGACTGGAACCTGGGTCTTGTTGCCATTTATACCGCACTGGCGTGTGACGTACCCTGAGGTTTCAACATTTCTGGTGCCACCAGAGTAGTTTGGGGGGCATAAATGGAACTGTAGATCCAGTCAAGGATTGTGTATTCTTCAGCCTACATTCTTTCAAATCATATCCTGGATCCCAAGACAGGCATGAAATGTGAAATCAGACAGGATGCCTCAAGTCTTATTTTTAATAGACATATTAAAGTGTTGATCGTGAAAAAGTCATATATGTACATCAAGCCTGGCCCATCCAGAGGCTTCATACTGTTGACCAATCGCAGGGTCTGACATTGCTCATTCCTATTGGCTCCTGTGGCAGAAGAGAGCTCCGTCAGCATGCCGTCCGTCCCAGCCCAGGATGCCTTCTAGGCTCTGTCCTCCATCCTTGGGCCTTGCAGCTCCTCCGTTTGTCCCATCCGATGTTGCCCTGTTTGCAGCACGTGGATTGTTTGGGAGCCTCGTGTGACGTTTACTCCCCCGAGGTTTGAACGTGGGGCACAACGACATACAGTTGGCCTCCATGCTTCTCAAATGCTGTAAGAACCTGCCTCAGGTGTTCCACGCACAGCAGCAAAACTAAGCATTGGCACGGAGTGGCCTATTTGCGGTTTCCCAAGGGAGGCTGCGTCTCTAGGTTGCTGCCATTTTTCTACCTAGAAACCATCACAGCCTCTTCCTGACTTTATGCATCGATCCTGTCCTTTAGGTACCGTTCTCTTCATAGAGCAAGATTGTAGGCTAGGCTTTTTCCTGCATAATAACAACAATAACGTTCAATTTATATATTGCCCTTCTGGACACTTAATGCCCATTCAGAGTGGTTTACACAGTGTGTTATTATTATCCTCACAACAGTCTCCCTGTGAGGTGGGTGGGGCTGAGAGAACTCCAAGCTGTGACTGACCCAAGGTCACCCAACTGGCTTCAAGTGGAGGAGTGGGGAATCGAACCTGGTTCTCCAGATTAGAGTCCTGCTGCTCTTAACCACTATGCCATACAGCCCCTTGGGTTACACCCAGCTCACCAGCCGTTTATTGTGGGCTGCACCCAGATGTCTGGGAGCCTAAAAACAGGAAGAATAGGGGGGATGGGATCCAGTTGGAAGCTCAACCTTCATTCTGGATCCATCCTTGGGGCAAAGAGGTCTTCTGAATGATTGATTTTGTGTTTCCACGTCATGTGAGAATTCTTGCAAAGGGCCTGGTGTCAGAAGCGGATCTCTAGCCAATGTCAGGAACAATGAAGAAGAGTTTTTGGCAAGATGGGTACAGGGAGAGGCAAGTGCAGAGTCTGAATTCAGGCAAGGAATCCAAAACTAGGAAGGTGGTGTGCATGGTACAAGGGAAGGTGAGGCACGGGGGACAGGCAGGGAGCAGTTTTGGCCAAGGCCAAGGCACGTGCTTGAGAATTAAGTGGGAGTTCTGAACATGGAGCTGAGGGCACTCATCTGATGTGGCAGGACTCCAGATGGACCCAGATGCAGTATATGTAGCCAGGCCCATAGTGTGTTGGTCTATTCTTGTTTTAGATTAAAAGGGACGAGCAGAATCTCTTATTTATTTGTTTGTTTGTTTACTTGTACCTTTTCTTTCTCCCCAATGGGAAATCAAAGTGATTCACACTGTTCCCTCTCTTCCATTTTATTGTCACAGCAACCCTGTGAGGTAGGCTAGGCTGGGAGGTTGTGACTGATGCATAATCACCTAGCGAGCTTCTGTGGTAGAGTGGGGATTTGAACATGGGCCTCCCAGATCCTAGTCTGAAACTTTAACTGGCTCTCCTTTGAAAATACCTGCTCGTTTTCAAAACTTTGTCTTCAATCATGTGGCCTAGAAACTTACTCCTTCTCTATCCTTTATTCAGCCTAGCATTTCACTTTAGCAGCTGTGTGGTCACCATGCAGAATTTGCACTGGTTTTGGAGTACCACTTCTGCCCAAAATGTCTATGGACTGGTTTTGCTTCATGCCTAGGCTGGAACTCCCTAGTGCAAACACCAGCCCTGCAGTGAAAGCAGCCACCCTCTCTCTCTCTGTGGACTGTGGCCACAGACTAGATCTCCTGGAAAGGCCATCTTGATAGTGAAGTCAGATGTGAGAGGCCAAGAGCTCAGGTCCCTCTCAACATGGTCTGCTGGTGGATCTTGTTGGTTATCTGTGGCCCCTTGGCTGATAAATAGGGGACAGATTTGGCCCAGGACCCAGCACTTGTTGAACCTACTGATACCCTTTCCTAATGTGGTAGTGTCCCGTGGACCCATCCCACATCTTTGGTTCCATTTGTGGTGTATGGAGAAATGCACAACAGTTCTTCATCCAGAACATCAGGGACTGTACGAGAAGTGATGGAAAGGAGATCTAGGTAGGGGCTTGCCACCTGTGACAGCCGTGGCTGTTCACTTGGGCACTGGACATCCTTTTTTTTTCTTTCCTCCACCTCCCTTTTCTCAGATCAGCTTGCTTGTAGCAGCCGTCTTTCCAGCGTAGCTATCCTGACGCTCTTCTGGGGTGGATAGCACAGGAGAACAACCAGGGTTAACTTGTAGTGCACAGAAGAAGTGTTTGTTAGCATTCGGAGACTCCCGCCTTAGAACAGAAAACTGAATGAAATGATAGTCGAGGATCAGTTGGGTGAAAGGAGCAGGGCATCCTTTTATACCTTCACCCTACATTGATGGGGCTTTTCCTGTGTTTCTTCTAACAGTGGAAGGCCAGTGGCTGGACTGGGGATCCTGGAGCCGCTGCTCTGTGTCGTGTTCCAACGGGACTCAGCAGCGTACCCGCAAATGCAGCGTCTCATCTCATGGCTGGGCAGAGTGCAAAGGGGCTCACGCCGATGCCAGGGAGTGTTACAACCCTGAGTGTCCAGGTAAGGATTGTACCAGGCTCCATTGCAAGGGGAGGGGGAGTCCATTCAGGGCCCTGGAACACTTGCTGGCAACATTGCTTGTCAGCTTTCCCCGGGACTGGCCTAACTAGCTGGCACAGCCAGGATCGCAGTGCGGAGTCCTGCTACTGGTGCAGAGTCGGTGGGTAGCCACAGGGCAAGGCAAAGGGGCAGACACAATACGGGCCCAGTGGAGCCTTAAAAATATTTAGCATGCTGGTTTAGCCATGGTTCTTTGCAACCAGTTCATGGCAGGGAGAGCACTAGATCAGGAGAATCTTAAGGCTGTTGAGCAGCTGCAGGGAGCTTTTCCTAAGTATTGCCAGAAGTCTTGCTTTTCTTCTCCCATTCCCCCGAGCTCAGAATTAAGAGCTGTCAGGGTCTTGGCCCAAGACTCTTGTGCCTTCATGTGCTCACAGCTTAAAGCCTTCTTCAGCAGCAGTCTGCTGGAAGAAGGAAGTGGTTTCTAGATGCCAACAGGTAACAGTGGTTGCTACGACTAATTCCATCCCCAAGGCCTCCACTCTAACCTCAGGCTTCAAAGACCCTGATCTGGAGGATACCTGCTAGGTCTTACTTTGAGAGGGGCTGATTCCAACCCCAGCCTGGTTTTGACAGCCAGTTTGGTGTACTGGTTAAGAGCAGCAGGACTCTAATCTGGAGAAGTGGGATTGATTCCCCACTCCTCCACTTGAAGCCAGCTGGGTGACCTTGGGTCAGTCAAAGCTCTCTCAGCCCCACCCATCTCACAGGGTGTTTTGTTGTGGGGATAATAATAAATTTATTATTATCATTATCATTATCATTATCATTATCATTATCATTATCATTATCATTATCATTATTACAGAAATGAAATACTGTAATGATGGGAGGGTGGGATTGGAAGGAAACCATTTATGGACTAGAAAAGAAGGGTTTGCAGCCATTGTCCAAGGTGCTTAGTGCTCCAGCCCAGACTGGCTCACGCCTTGAGGAGAGGAGTCCTCTGGTTTGATGTTCCCCCAATACGGCACTGCAGGTTCTTGGATTGCTCCTTCCCAGAACCCTGGCCCACATCCAGGAGCTTTGGGCTTGGCGAGACGTGCCTGAACGTCAGCACAAGGCTCTGCCAATCTGTCTGGAGTGACAGCTGCTCTCCATAAAGCCGCAGCGCCTAATACGGCAGGTTCAGAGACGCCAGTCATCCGGCGGCAGAGACAGATGGCCCTCGGCTGCCTTCTCTCCCCCAGCGTCGATTTTCATTTGCCGTTTTTTTATTGAGGAGTGACAGCTGGGCCTGGAAACCAAAGGTGGGAACCAAGGAACTGAATGGGACCAGAACTGGTTGTCAGGGCAGCCCTTGGTGCTCCCCCTCCCCCAGGTGCCTGGGGCGAACATGGCTCTGTGCTTTGTGGCTTGTGATTTGTGAAAATGCTCAGCAGCCATTGCTGAGTTCCTTCTTATGTTGGCCCTTTTGCACCAAGTTTAATTTTGGCCTGCAGCCACCTGCTGACGCTGTAAGTTAATCAGAACTTGAACGCAGAGTTCCCAGGTCCGACTCTGGCAGGCTGCTGGTTAGTTTTGTCCTGTGGCAGTGAAACCCCGCTCCATGTTTTCAGAATCCTAGTAGCTTGAAAGCTGTGGCCAAGAACTGAGCAGGTTGGTTCAAATCAGCGTGAGACAGTCCGTGCCTGCTTGCCTCACCATCCTCTGTACATAGCAGTCTCATATCCCGGGGGTGCCTAGCCTGTAGTCTCCAGCCCTTCAGAATTCTCTTGCATGCCCATTGCTACCTTGCTATAAGTAGCCTCTGCTGTCTTCAGAAGCTAAGTGAGGATTATTTACTTATCTATTAATTTATACCCTGCCTTTCTCCCCAATGTGTGACTTACGTCATTCTCCTCTCCCATGTTTTATCCTCACAACAACCATGTGAGGTAGGTTAGACTGAGTGTGTGACTTAACCAGAAAGCTTCCATGGCAGAGTAGAGATTTGAACCTGGATCTAGCACTAGTCCAACACTAGTCCACTACTTTACCCTGGTTCTTGCCATTCCTGCTTCCTCTTTGGCTCCTTCTTCACTGCCCTGTCTCCAACACCCATTTTTAGACTTACTTTATCCAATTTCCTTTTGCCAGCCTCCCTGACAACACCTCTCTTTCCTCCCCTGCCCAGCACTGCAGGGTTTCTTCAGAGCCTTCTCTTCTTCAGACCATTTGTTTCTCTTCTTCCTCTTCAGCTTTTTTCAGCACCCACCCCTCCTCTTTCTCAGTCCACTGGCTAAAAGTCAACCCTTCCTTCACTTTCCTTACCTCTTAAGAGTCTCTGTCTTTTGGGACCTCTTCCCACCCTTCAGCATGACTGGCGGACTTGTGTGAGGTTTTAATCCCAGCTAAAATGCCAACTTTCCCTTTCCTCAAGGGATCCAGATTTCTGGCAATTCTGCAAGCAGTTTGTTTCCCGAGTGTTTGGAATGATTGTGAACATTCTGTGCCATCACCCCAACCAGCTAGTTAGTATCAAAAACATTATCCTCACAATATTAATATAAACTATTGACAGGGACTGTTGACAGGTATTTCTGCCTTTTGTCTCAGGTTGGCGAACTCCTAGGCCTCGAAAACGAGTCTGTCTCCATCTTTTCCAGCCTTTCAGCATCAGATTAAAGCTTGCCTTTTCCAGAGGACCTTTGAACTTAGATTTATTTATGTATTTAAAATATTTATATCCCATACTCTTAGTATAAAATTCATGAGGCAGCTTGTGCTAGCCAATAAAATCAGCAAGTACAGTAAAACAAATCAAAACAATTGCAAAACACTGGTATAAAAATAACAGCGGATAAAAATCAATAAAGCATCAAGGCAGCATTCCAATTAAAATCTTAAAACCAGCCTAGCGGATCTAAAACAATTAACATGAAAAGTAGAAAAATGCAGAAGCATAAAACATTTTAAAAGAGTAGTACGGAGGATTAAAATATCAAAACAGGACCAATGAAATTAAAACCACCCTCAGAAGAGGAGTAGTTTAACCTAAAGCCCAGGAGAGGACCTAAAAGATACAATAAGGTTCAAGTGCAATAGCACCTTAAAGGCCAACAAGATTTTCTGGATATAAGCTTTCGAGAGGCAGAGCTCCCTTCATTAGATATGAACCTGTCTTATCTTACAAAGGGAGCTTTTACTCCTGAAAACTTATATGCCTGAAAATCTTTTTGGGCTTTAGGTGATTCTGGACTTGAATCTTGATGTTCTATTGCACACCAACATGGCTACTCACCTGAAACTACCTAAAAGATAACTACTCTTGCTGCCAGGTGAACCTCAGCAGGGACTGACTTTCCACAGTCTAGGTGCTACCATGAAAAAGACCTCCAAAAGGTTAGCGTGAAAGTCCAGCCTCATCTGTAGCTCTTAGCTGGTGGGCAGAATCAGTAAGGTATAAGGTGCTTCTCTGAGATTTCCCAAGGCCATGTAGGGCTTCCTAAATGAGTTCTTCTAAGCAGTCTTCAAAGGCTGCCCCATGTAGACTGCATTGCAGTAGTCTAACCTGGATACATGAATAGCTGTGGCCAAACCATGCCTCTCAAGGAAGGATATAAGGCAGATGGGGAGCTGGCCAAAGTGAGTTAAAAAAACCCTCCGTGCCACAGAGGAGACCTGGGCCACCATCTGCAGCCCCTGACTAAATAGCAACCCACACTGCAAACTGGATCCTTATAGGAAAGAGCCAACCTATTCAGAGCTGAGCCCCTGCGCTAATGCTAATTGCCCTTTATTATTAACTTGCAGTACCTTTCTCTTGTCTGGATTCATATGTGGCATTTCACTTGTACTGGGGGGTCTTTCAGACTGCAGTTGGGGCGTTCTAGGTTTCTCTTACGCTATGCTATAATATTTCTGCTGCTTTCAAATGGGATATTTAATGGACCACTTTTGAGTGCTAGTGTTGAGTTTTTATTGCCTTTCAGCGCATTTCTGCCTCCTTTAATATTGATTTGTGTTAGTATTATTACTGATTTTAGTAGAAATGTATTGGGCGTTTAAGTGTTATTTGTGTTGTAAGGCACCTTGGATACTCAGAAAGGTGGGTTATAAATTACCTAAAGAAATAAATATAAAGTGTAATTATACAGTAGACAGGTGGGTCTCCGTAGGATAGCCCAGCCAGACAGTCTGAACCCCCTGCTGTACTGGCTTTGGTTTTTGCCAAACTGTTCCAACTGCTACTCTTTCCAGCAGAAAATGTTTTGCTGAAGGTTAAACCTCTTGAACTTTAAGCACTGGTTATCAGCACTGTAGATGGGGGGGGGGCGCATGGGAAGTGACATACTGTGGTGGTTTCCTGCAGTACTCTTTGGAAGAGATGGGGGGTTTAATGTGCAGCTTTGGGCTCTCAGTGTTGTTTCTCACGAGATTTTGCAATAATGTGTCTGTGGCACTGTGCGGGTAGGCAGAAAGCCAGCCGAGACTTGTGGTTTGGTTAGGCCGGGGTCCCCAACACAGTGCCTTTGGTGCTCGCCAACACCTTTCCTGGCACCCACTAAGTATTTTAGAAAATTGGTGAGGCCAGGTGCGGCTTTTACCCCGCAAGGTTTCTGATTGGCTGCTGGAGATTTGATTGACTGTACAGAGTTTAAAACTCACTTGGCAGCAATTGCCATTACAAGCACAATGATCTTCACTGACTGGACAAAGGTAAGCTGCAGCAGCCATTGTGTGACTAGCTCCACCTCCTGTGGCAGCTGTTTTGCGGCAGCCATCACATTGTACCAGAGCCTGCAGACTCAAAAAGGTTGAGGAGGACCCTTGGTTAGGCAATATGGGGAATAAGGGGGGCATTGTCAGGATTTGTGTGCAGTCAGCAGAATTAAGTGCTAAAGGACTTTGGCTGTAGATGTGTATGTATGGGGGTGGTGGTGGGGAAGCTGCATGTTCAAATGGTAAAACAAATTCAGTGCATATTAAAAAAAAGTCTAGTTTTCGCCCTGGCAATTTGTTTTTTCTATATTTGGGAGGACAGGTTTTTTAGGGGGAATTTTGATGGAGAAGCTGTATATATCATACAGTTTTCCATATGCTGCCTGAAACTGTTCAGTCTACAAAAAACTTGACTGCTTGATTTAGCTAGATGGATATGCCAATCCTCAGCCATACATAGCTCAAAGGGTCAAGGAGAGAGCTGGAAGCCAGAGTGGTCAGAAGTCTGGGGGGAACTGGAGAGGCCATCGCTCGAGGCTCTGAACTGTGAGCCAGAGCTCACTAGGGTGCTCTGGGTAACAAATTATCACCTCCAAATTATCACCCCCCTAGAGAAGGCTACCTGTTGTGTCTCCACCTGATTCCCTGTTCTGGTCTTGCTTCCTTCTTATTAGCCTCTGCTGCAGGCAAATAGCTCTGGAATAGTCAGTCCCTTTCTAAAATAAGAGAGACAGAAGAATTCTTTGCCCTCACTGAGATCTCCGACTCATGCAGGAACACATGAATCCAGTAATTCTCACACATTTTGAGGTGCTAACTATTGGGATGCCACCATTTTTAATTTGGAAAAAAAAAGTTTGGAAAATATCAATCTAGAGAGTTGGTTTTCCCTGTAGCCACCTGGGTACAAACCCCTGCCTAAGAAACACCAGCTAGGTTGATCATTGGTCTTGGTAGTGGTCTAGATATTGTCTGACACTGCATTTGATAATACAGGAAAATTAAACCCTATTACTCAAGCCAGATGAGATCTGCAGAGTTCAGAAGCCTTGAAGGAGACTCACCTCCTGAGGAATTAAAATGAATTCCATTTGTTAAGGGCACCCTCATGGTCACGGCCTGGTGGGAAAAGGAAGAGGGGACAGTTCGGATAAAATGAGATCTGAATTATTGATAAATGGGTTTAATCATCTGTGGAATATTTGATTAAAGTAATTATCAGCTGGGCTGGTATAGTTGCACCCCAGTGATAAAGGAAGAATTCTTCCATCTCCTTGCCATTCTGGCTGCTCTTTTCGCTAATATGAATCTAAATTTGGAAATACGTGTGTCCAGGGGTGTGGGGGAGGAGGGATAGTTTGGAAGGTTCTTTTGATTGTTCCTTTCTGCTCCCCTGAACCAAAGCTGACAGCACGTGGGGCCCATGGAACCATTGGAGTTTGTGCTCCAAGACGTGCGACACGGGCTGGCAGAGACGCTTCCGCATGTGCCAAGGAACAGGTGTGCAAGGCTACCCATGCGAAGGCAGCGGGGAGGAAGTCAAGACGTGCAACGAGAAGAAATGTCCAGGTATCTTTGATGGGGTGCGACCCTCCAGCTGCTGCCTACTCTCCCACTTCAACCTGGGAGGTGACCTGAGAACCTTTCCCTTCCTCCAGCAAAGGCTAGAATACCCACCAAAGGGTATTCCTGTGTGGTATGGAAACCTGACCAACCCATGTACCCCTGTTCCTTGGCTCTCTTTGGCCATTAACCGGGCAGTGGCCTGTCTACACATTGGTGCCTTGGTGTATCATCTGCCAAGATATTTCTCATTGCCCATCTGTCCATCTTTCTCTTCCCCCTCCCCAGACCCAATGAATTTCTCCTCCACCAGCACTGTCTGGAGCTTTGAACATAAACTGAGACGGCCTTACTTGGGTCCTCTCCCTCGTGAGCTGCCAGGGACTGCAGGAGCTCAGAGGAATAGAAAGAAGGAAGGTGTACTTCATTCACACCAGCATTTGGCAAGCAGGATGAAGCAGCTACCTATAGATCGTTTTGAATTTTAGGGGCCTGACCTCCTGTCCTGATCTGGTTAGCCAAGTAGCTCCTGGAAGTCCACCCACCATCCCTGTTCCTGATTGGTACTTCTTGTAATTGCCCCCCTTCAACCCTCTCCCTCTCCCATACTCTCTGCTGATCCATAAACATACACCCATTAGTTCTTCCAAAAATTCATATGTTCCACCTAGACACACAGCCCGCTATGTCAATAATCAACGCATTCATCCCCAGACTTTTGGGCTTCGTTGTGTGGCTATCCGCTTTAGGATTCCTGCACTTCTTTTGCTGAGACCATCATCTTTTGCCCTTTTTTCCTCCTGCAGCATACCATGAGATGTGCAAAGATGATTATGTCACGCTGATGACCTGGAAGAAAGCCGCCGCTGGGGAAATAGTCTACAACAAATGCCCAGCCAATGCCACAGGTAGGCAGCTTCATCAGAAGCATCTCCATATGGGGAGCCTAGATGATATCAGAGGAAAGGAGAGCAGGGGAGAAGGCCTTATGAGTAACAAATGGCAAAGGTGAAGACATGTATGCCATGCAGACATGAGCACGAACAGAAAAAAAAACCCCGAACGTGGTGTTCGTTGTTCGTTGCCATCAATGAACAACGAACATGACCTGATCATGAACATCTTCGTTGTTCGTGGGGGCCAGCAGGCTCTCCTCCAGCCATTAAGATCTCTACCACACCACTCCCAGAAACCCTACCTGAGCAGGCAGCAGGAAAGGTACCAGTAATAAATAATCGCTTGGCCCAGAGCCTGGCAGCAGCCCTGGAACTTGAAGCGGTAGATCCCTATCCCACCACACACAAAGAAAATTCAAGCTCCAATGCACTCTCCCTGTCTGTCTCTCAAAATGCCAACAGCAACTGTCTCTCCCTCACTGTCTGCAAAACCAGAGCTGGGAGCCCCCCTCCCCCCTGCTCTTTGCTTCCTTGTAACAAATTTGGAGCTCCAGACTTGAAAGGAAGACCTGCCTATCAACCTAAATTGGGCTTAGATTGGGGTTTCCTGGGCAACAGCAGGAGTTCAAAAAGAGTTCAGGCAGTCCCTGCCTCTGGTTGCCAAGAGAATTGATTGCAGGTGCCAGATTGTCTGGCTTGCACCGACCACCTGTTTGTTTAGAATGGGGCCTCATGAACAGCTTGTTCATGAACAGCTGATTGGGCTGTTCGTGGCTTTTTAAAGCTTGTATTGCTGTTCGTGCCCATCTCTAATGCCATGAGTTCTGCTTGCCTACATGGAAATTGAAAGCCCATTTCTGTACATTTACGTGGTATGTCTATACCAGCCCAAAAGTTTCTAATAAACTTCACAGCTGTCTCCAATTTCTATTGTTTTTCAATGTGCAAAGTGTTTCTTCCACATTATATTCTCACAGTTCCTTATCTCCAGTACATTGCCCCGCCCTCATGTTACTAGAACTTTGTATCTTACACATTCCACTTACACAATTACTCGTTCATGTAAATGGACTCTTTCCAATTTCGTATAATTTTAAAAACCACATATGGCAATGCATTTTGCAAGTCTCCTGCTAAGGCACCTTTTCAAACATTCCTCACCGCCCCCCCCCCCCCGCCTTTGAAGGTTTTTCATACTGTTAGTCCTGTTGGCTAAAGCACATATTTGGTTGTGTGAAATTTTGGCACTATGTTTTTTCAAGAGACTAAATCTACACCCCACGTTGAAATAATTTCTCAGTATTATGAGTGGGAAAATCTCTTATTTACTGTTAATATAATGCAGCATCCCAGGTTCATGCAGAACCTTTGAAAGCTGAATAAAATGTGAAGATTGTAATCGGGGTTCTCTGGTGCATCTATGATGTGTCTGTGTTCTGTTTCTGTAACTTCTTCCAAACTCTGCTCATTTTAATTTTGCCCTGCTGTAAGCCCCTTAATAAGTTTTTTTTTTTAAAAAGATGAAGTTGGAAAGAGGTTGTCCAGCATATGGGCAAAGGTGTTTAAAAAAAGATAAACATTCTGGGGGGAAGAGGTTCAACTTTTGAAACCTGACAAGGAGGTTAGTACTTACAACATGGAGGTACTAGCACAATTCCTATTTTAATAAGGCATGTACAGAGGTATTTAACCCAGGCAAATTGCTTTATAGCGAATTGCTTCTAAATAAAGGGCTTCTGCAACCTTCAAGGAATGTCTCCCACCTGCTGTCTTCTGCAGTATAGAGCTGATGTCCTTTCACAGCCGTCCCATCCCTCGGATCCCTCAACTTCCTGGTAGCAGGTGTGGGGAGGACCATGCATGGTGAACGTTCACAGCTATGAGTGCTCTTTGTTTGTCTAATCCTTTTTATCCCCTTAGGGTCTGCCAGTCGCCGGTGCCTGCTGAACTCGCAGGGTGTGGCTTATTGGGGTTCACCCAGCTTTGCACGCTGCGTTTCCCACGAATACCGATACTTACATCTCTCAGTAGGTAGCAGACTTTGACAGGCAAATGAGCCTTTCTTTTTCTCCCCCTCCCTTCTTTCCCTTCTACGCTATGGGCTCCTTCCCCCCACCCTTGTAAAAAAGGAGGAGGATTTTATGGAAGGAGGAAAGGTGTAGTGGAGCTCGCCAAAGAGAGGTGGTTCCACCAGCAGCAAGAAGAATGTAACAGGCAAAGCAATAGCAGTGTCAGAATTCCTTGTTGTGTTTCATTGACTGGAGAAGCTGGTATGACTGGGGGCCTTTTTACATGTTACATGAACTCCCCAACCCACTTCACATTTAACACATAACATGAAGCTTACGGTGGTGGGGTGGGGGGTCACTAATCATCTCCCATGGGCACATGGAGGCAGGTTCCTCTGGCAACCTAATTCATGGAACTTTTGTTCTTTCCCGTGTCTTCACAACACCCCTTTAAGTTCTTATTATCCCCATTTTCCCACCCTGTGTGCTTTAACTAGCAGAGAAAGGCCATATGGGGAGGGCTTTTTGACTTACTTCCTGGTTCCATGCATCTGCCCAGACAATCGGGGAAGATCCTTGGCATACACAAGGAACCGTCAGTAATGCAAATAGCCGTCCCTCTCCTGCCCTTCTCTGCAAGTTAAAGTAAGTTTCCAGTCACATGAAACACAAGATGGGCAGGTTCTTCCCCAGACCTTATGCAGCGTGTTCTTCATATGCCAGTCTAAGTAATACATGTTGGAAAGATGCATTCTGTTCTTAGTGCATCTGATTGCCTATGGCTGAACACACAGAAGTCTTCCAGAGCAGGGTATATTTGGGGGAGGGTTGCAATGAGTAGAAGGAAACAGAGGGAGGGTTGCATACTTTGTAATGGAAGGGTTTCCAACAGATAGGTCACAGGCATGCTGACCTAGAAGACCCAGGAAAAGATCCTGAAAGAAAGCAAATTTTCCCTCTGTACTGCAGGACTGACAGCTCAATTTCAGATGTTCTGTCTAGTACACAGACTGTTTCTCAGACAGAACAAACCTTGGTAACATGGGGGCCAGGGTCGACTCAGATATTTTCCATTATTTGGAGGTATCTCTTGTTAAAGAAAATGTTGCCCACCCCTATTGTAATGGCTTTGGATTGGGTTAGGGCAATTCAGAGGAAGCGTCCCTGCAGACTTCAGAAGGTCCAATGTTCCTTGAACAACTAAGCACTTTTTAAAAGCACGAAGGCCATTTTAAAGTCAGAGGTCCTTTCACTGACAGTTGAACCCAAGACCTTGTGCATGCCAAATATGCTATCGACCGCTGAGCTTGGGCCTTTCCCCATTCTACCCCAGATTTCAAAAAACCTTTTACTCTGTCCCACATTCAGCTCCGAGAACATCTGGCAAAGGGGCAGCGCATGCTGGCAGGAGAAGGCATGTCTCAGGTGGTGCGTGGCCTGTTGGAGCTTGTGGCGCGCAAGACGTACTACAGCGGGGACCTTCTCTTCTCAGTGGAGATCCTGCGCAACGTCACAGACACTTACAAAAGAGCGACTTACATCCCCTCTGCAGATGACGTGCAGGTATTGACGTACGATTTCGGAGATAGAACAAGTTCTTGAAATGCGCATGGAATACCCGGGCGCTGGAGCATTCTTAAGGAAGATGCTTCTTTGTACGGCAGCATGACAGAGAGTTCCTCAGTATCATTATGTCTAAGTGTTGTAGCAAGTGAGGGCAGAGCTTTTTTACTGTGTTCTTAAAAAACTGAAAAATTCATATTCTGGCCACAAAAACACCAAATAACGACCTGCATAAATTATGTAGTTTATGCAGAAAAACGTTGTGACCTGCATACATTATGCAATTCATGCAGTGTGCATAGCTCTTTTTATTTCATGCCAGATCGTTTTTTGTTGTTGTTTTCTCAGTGATCCCTTCTCTATGCTCAATGTTGTAACTGTTTTAAGTATTGTCATTTTTGTATTTATATCTTTGTTATATTCTCAGCTCTGGTTTTAACTGTTTAAGGATGAGTTGCTGTTGTCGTCGTTGTTTCGGTGGGTTTTGATGGTTTTAAAATGTGATTTTATTATGTATGTTTTAAATTTGTTAGCCTCTTTGATGACTCTTATGAGGGCAGAAAGGCAGGGTATAATTTTGCTAAAAAAATTAAAATAAGTACTTCTCGCAAGATATTCTGCTATCCTTGGAGAGGGTCACTGAGGTGTGCATGATCCAGGCAAATAGCCAAATCCTGTCTCTATTTGGTTAAATTCCATAGTAAAAAAAATAGCCATACATAGTCGGTCCTGCTCTTTTTACGATTCTAACTATTTTAATGTCAGTGTTTTAATATTAGAATTACTGCAGTTCCCAGAGAACTATATACATTTTAAGATAAGATTTTAAATACTAAATGTATTTTTCTATGTCCTTTACATTTTTACGCTGGATTTAATTATTCTATTGATTACTAAGGATGTATTGCCATTGTTATGGTCTCTGACCACAAATAAATTCATTCAGATCCAAAAATGGAAGTCAAAAGCCTGCTTAGTTGAAATTCAGCACCTTCCTACTACTGGTTGGTAGCTGAGCCATCCCGAGGCATTTCCTATGCAGTCTCAAGCTCTTTTCGCCATGCTGACACCATGCTGCTATTTTAAACAAAATGCCCAAAGCAGAAAAATGGAGAGTTCTGAACTATGGGCAGAGTTGCCACCATAACATTTTTAAGTTTGTTTAGAAGTTCCTGCTGAGCCAGAAGCAAAGAAGTTCTGATATGACTGGTGAGATTGCTCGGGAGGGTTCCTCCAGTCCATCTT
Source organism: Eublepharis macularius (assembly GCF_028583425.1). Lineage (NCBI taxonomy): Eukaryota > Metazoa > Chordata > Lepidosauria > Squamata > Eublepharidae > Eublepharis > Eublepharis macularius. The sequence continues at coordinate 36,223,108 of NC_072804.1, read as the reverse complement.
TTTGAGGCTGATCCAAAGTCAAATGCATGCAGGGCTGTTAATGGCTGGAACCTTCACGGCCAGCTGTACCTCACCCTCTCCTCTCCCTGGCAGCGATTTTTCCAGGTCGTCAGCTACATGGTGGATGCAGAAAACAGGGACAAGTGGGAAGATGCTCAGCAGGTGAGCTGATGCAAGATGGGCCATGGAGCCAGGTGTGTTGGGGAGGGGGGGGGATTACTGCTTATCCTGGCACACACACACCCATCCTTCACTCTGCTTTCCAGATCTTGCCTGGCTCTGTCCTCCTCATGAAGGTGGTTGAGGACTTCATCCACCTGGTGGGAGATGCACTCAAGGCCTTCCAGAGTTCTCTCATTGTCACAGATAACTTGGGTGAGTGGCCGGAAGAATCATAGAATCTTAGAGTTGGAAGGGACCTCTAGAGTCATCTAGTCCAACTTCCTGCACAATGCAGGAAATTCACAAGTATCTCCCCCCCCATACACACACAGTGACCCTTATGTCATGCCCAGAAGATGGCATGGAGGGAGGGAAGTGGCTTCGGTGGTGCTAGGAGGGAAAGTATCAGAGTGGCTTCCTTGGGAACCAGGCCTGGATGGTGTGTGCAGTTCGTGGAGCTGGAACCTTAGCTCATCCTGCAAGTAGACGCTGGAATTCATTTATTTACTTACTGAGACTCGAGGTAGATTACAGAATTGGGAAGCAGTGCAATGAAAACCAAGGTGCACGACAAGGTGCACAGCAAATCTGCATTACAGAATTAGAGAATGCTGAAATAGAACCAGAAGAACATCTCTGTTAAGCAAATTCACCTGCAGTACAGCAGGCGAGAGGCCTTGCTCTGTTGCCAAAGATTCCTAGGATCTGGGTCAGGCTGGGTCCACCCTGAGTCTTCAAATGGACTGCCAGTCTCTGGAACCAACATTGCACACTTCCGTTCTGTGCTTGGAGTGGACTCTGAGGTTGGAGCATTCAGAGTCCCACGGAGTGCACTAGACTACATTCCTCCCCACCCCCCTCCATAGACCACTTCCTGGCTCAAGCCTGAATGCTTGAAATGTTTGAAAAAAGGTGGCTCATTCATAAAACTCTGGTAGTGATGCCCTCCCCTTCCCTTGTGCTCTTCCCTTTTTTTTATTCTCTCCCACCCTTGGCAGTGATCAGCATACAGAGAGAGCCGGTTTCAGCGGTCTCCAGTGATATCAATTTCCCCATGAAAGGTCGCCGGGGCATGAAGGACTGGGCACGGCACTCGGAGGACAAGATCTTCATCCCCAAGGAAGTGCTGAGCCTCTCGTCCTCAGGTGAGTGGTGTTGGAGGAGCTGGTCACATTTGTGGGTGTTGTGAGTGGGCTGTGCATGTCCCTTTCATTTACCTCTCTCTGGAATTACAACGAGGGGCAGTGTGAATTGTCTGGGAGCACCTGATTGCTGAAGGTAAACAAGCATACACATGATGATCAGAACTGAGGGATACAGAAATGCACTTTTCCCAGTTCAAAACTCCCCTTGACCAGTATGAGCTGAGCCCAAACTCCTCCAGGAGTTTGTAATGGGTTCAGCCTGCTGCCCTCAGTACTGCTTCTGTGACCAAGAAGCCTTGCTGTGGGGCCAAAACAGTGGCCCAGGCTAAAGGACCTCTTGGAGATGTTGCTTGGTTCCTATGATCGAGGCATAGGGTTGCCACTTAACGTGGTTTCAGTGACCATTCTGCTTTTTCTGTGGTCCCCCTGCTGCTTTCCTCTGAGCAGTGGAAGGAAATGAGTGGGAATTACATCTTGTGAAAACCAGGAAGCAACATCACAGCCACACCATAACACTAGGAATTTCCCAAATCTCTATGGTCTTTTACCATAAAGATTTGAGGAACTTTAGACTGTCACGGTGTGACCATGACATTATTTCTGGGTTTATTGGCATTGCCATCGCAATGCTTTTTTTCAAGAGTTTAGCTCCCTAGAAGCTTTTGCTCTTTACAGGAGCTGGGCTCTAACCAGGGCTTTTTTTCTGGGAAAAGAGGTGGCGGAACTCAGTGGGTTGCCCTTGGAGAAAATGGTCACATGTCTGGTGGCCCCGCCCCCTGATCTCCAGACAGAGGGGAGTTTAGATTGCCCTCTGTGCTGCTGAGTGGTGCGGAGGGCAATCTAAACTCCCCCCTGTCTAGAGATCAGGGGGCGGGGCCATCGGTCATGTGACCATTTTCAAGAGGTTCCGGAACTCTGTTCCACCGCGTTCCAGCTGAAAAAAAGCCCTGGCTGTAACCCTATCCCAGCATCTAGGTTTTCATCAGGAGCCATGTGATCTATATCTCTCTTAGGAACCTGGGAATCTAACAAAAGGCAAAGACTTGCCACCACTGCAAGCAGTTCCATTTTGGGGGGAAGGAAGGGTGCTTGCAGTGGTGAGGGACACCTCTGGATCTCACTGCATTCCAAATAACATAAATTTATTTGTGGCTTTTCTTAGCCTGCCATTCTGCTAAGAAGCTCAGGGCAGTGTTCACTCATTCTCTCGCTCGTTTGCTTGCTCACTTTTTGTAACAGCTCTGTGAGGTTGATTAGGCTGAATATATTGACAGGGCCAAGACTGCTCAAGGAACTTTAGAAGGAATATTCAAAAGTCAATTTTTCTTGTTCATAATCCAGCGCTTGAACTGCTACCCCATACTGGCTCTTTGAAACCCCAGCTGAGCTTAGCTTGGGACGAGCCCAGTTTCACCCTGAGTTGAATCAGATCCCAAATTGTCTCCTCTAAGATGAGTCCATTCTGAATCCTGTGAGAATTTACATCTGTCGTAGAAGGGGCTGGTCTCGGTCCCCCCACCCCAAATATTGCTTTTTTGTTCACCTCTCTCCTTTGCACAGAAACAGAGGACTCGACCTATTTTGTCATTGGTGCCATCTTGTATCGTACGCTGGGACTGATCCTGCCTCCTCCTCGGTGAGTAGCTCACATAGAAATTGTGTGTGAGACAGAACACTCCAGTGTGTTAACCAGGGCTTTTTTTCTGAGAGAAGAGGTGGTGGAACTCAGTGGGTTGCCCGCAGAGAAAATAGTCACATGGCTGGTGGCCCCACCCCCTGATCTCCAGACAGAGGGGAGTTGAGATTGCCCTCCACGCTGCTCAGCAGCACGGAGGGCAATCTCAACTCCCCTCTGTCTGGAGATCAGGGGGCGGGGCCACCAGCCATGTGACCGTTTTCAAGAGGTGCCGGAACTCCGTTCCCCCGCGTTCCAGCTGAAAAAAAGCCCTGGTGTTAACATATGTCTCTGAAGAAATGTCAAGGGTGTGTGCGCATGCGCTGTTCATGCAAATATCAACACACCAGAGATGTGGGGCTGAACGTTTTCCAGTCTCTATTTTTCCCTGTAGAATTTTTCACTTCTAAAGATTCATTGTTCGATTCAAGTTAATAACTACTCATGCAAGCCTTTATTGGCATATATAAAAATATAAGATTTTAAATACAGAAATGAGTCCATACAGAATGAGATTAAAATTACAGATGGGAACAGGGCAGCATAAAGTTAATAACAATAAATGGATGCCGTTTCGAATAGAATATGTATTTGTTTACTTCATTTGTAACTCATTTTTCTCCCTAAAGTGTCTGGCAGTGTTCTCTCTTTACCTATTCTCCAAAACAACACAATGGGGCAGACTAGGCTGAGGCTATTATTACTCACTTATTACTCTTAATAGTACATATTATGGAAGTGTGGCAATTTCAGAGATGTAATTAATATTTTTTTTAAGGTGATTACACCTAGGAACTGTGTGGGAGAGTACATGTATTTTTACTGATTTGTAAACTGGGAAGTTTTCCAATTTTAATTGTTCTGGAAACCCCATATCACTGCCTCACACTGCATTCATTTTAAGTGAAACCCAACACATTTGTCACTACATAGTCCGTGGGTTAGCATGCTATGTGCACAGACACACAGTCAAATATATCAGAGATTGGGGAGCTTGAACTAGAGAGCTTAGCAACTGCAGCTACAGTCTGTCCTAGTATAGCTCTGTGAATTGGCCCACTATAGACCCTCACAGCCTTGCCAGTTCCCGTTGGTGGCAAGAGATCCCCTGATGCCAGCAGGTACTTCCTGCTGACACTCAGCTGGACGGTGGGAGAAAATAAGTGTAGAAGGGGTGGGGGAGGGTGACAAGCAGCATCCTAACATGCTGACATCACTCCTCATGCTCCTGGGAGTGACATCAGTGCATCATAGGGAATTTGGGCAAAACTGTATGGAACTATAGAGTTTTGTGCAAATGCTAGAGTGGCCCCGGCAATATGCTGATGTCACTTCCAGGCTCACGGGGAATGCTGTCAGCATATCATCTTGGAGCCTGCCTTTCTGAAATTACATAGTCAACAATCCAGCATCTTCCACTTGCTGATTTCTCTTGAGGCCTGGCTGTTGGTTTCCATTCCATCTTCAGAAATCCTGATCTCCGGGTCCCTGAAATTTCAATTCAGCCTATGGCTCTAGCCTGGCCTAAGAAGACAAATATAATACATTTGCATGTTTTTGTAGAGAAAAGATGTCCCCTGGCACTGAATAACTCATCTGCAATTTTTCCCAATGATTCCATATTGGACACTATACTGTTATGGAAATGAAAGCTGGATCCCCTGTGGACAGTTGTAGGTGGGGAAAGAGTTTGGAAATTCTCTGCCTCCAGGAAACTATAAGCTCTCAGGGGCTTGAGCAGGGTGGTTTTTCCTCACCCCTTTCCCCCTTTTAACTGGCACTTGCTCTCACTGTTTCTTCTATTCGGAGCAAATGTAGTCTTCATCGGGTTGGTTCTTAAAGATTTCCCCCCCTATTTGGTTAATGTACAGCATCATATTTTTCTGCATACAGGAGAGTTGCTCGAGTATGTAGACCCTTCCATACCTTTCTGTGGGTGGCCTCATTTTGCAGTGGCCAGTTTACTTTTAGTTATTCTGTTCTAAATAAACAACAAAAAGTTTACCTAACAGAAAAAAGCCCAGCTTAAAAGTTCAACTAATATGACAACAAACCTATGATGATCTCAACTAGTTCCAGTTTTATATCCCAGCTATTAACAGATCTGTGATGGCTTCCAGGAGATGCTTTGGCTCTGACTTGGAAGACTTTCAGAAGGACAAGAATCCCAAGATTCCAAGTCTACTTTTGTGCATGCCTTTATTATACAGTCTTAGGATACAGTGGGGTGCTCAGGTTCTTGATCCCATGTAGATATTATGAGTTAAAAATGTGGGTGGGAGACACACAACATAGTAGCTTACCTATATTGCATTCTTTCTCCTAGCCTTGCAAGGACCAGGTTGTTGGTAATGGACTGAAGGCAAATGTCAGGTTGTGCTTTTCCTTCTACACACATTGGGTCTTTTTTTAGCCACAAGATTATCCAGAATTTGGCTTCAGGATTTCTCTTGAATGAATATGACAAACTTTTGCCCTTCCATCTGTAGAAGTCCCTTGGCTGTCATGTCCAGAGTTCTTACAGTGACCGTGAGGCCACCAACCAAGGCTGTGGAACCCTTGATTGCTGTGGAATTGTCCCACATCTTCAATGTAAGTACACAAAGGTCTACCGTCCCACCCCTCACAAATTAGAGAGGCAGTTTGGTGTAGTGGTTAAGAGTGTGGGACTCTAATCTGGAGAACCGGGTTTGATTCCCCACTCCTCCACTTGAAGCCAGCTGGGTGACCTTGGGTCAGTCACAGCTTCTAGCTCAGCCCCACCCACCTCACAGGGTGTTTTGTTGTGGGGATAATATTAACATACTTTGTAAACCACTCTGAGTGGGTGTTAAGTCATCCTGAAGGGCGGTATATAAATCGAATGTTGTTGTTATTATTATTGTTATGTAAACCATATAGGCAGGGAGGCAGGTAGCATCCATTCCACCCCAAAGGTTTTGTCTTTTTACAGATACACTAGCTTGATACTTGTGCTTTGCTACAATATTTAACTACTTTAAATCCAGTTATAATACTTATGGGTATGTAATATTCTCTCTCTTTTTGAGCTGGCAACCATAGTGAAGACTGGGAGGAGCATTTTAGCTCAGGACACATTCAATGACTCCTAATAGAAATGGCATACTGTTTAGAATGTGAGGGATGAGGACCAATCAGGCCGCATATGCAGATGACCTCTGTGTTCCAACTGTCTTGGGGGGAGGAGTTAGTTGTGGAATGTTGTGAGCCCCAATCAGCCCACATATGCAAATGACTTGAAAGACTGGCCCAATCAGGGAAGAGTGGCAGAGCTGATGGTGGGGGCGCAAGCAGGCAACAGTCTGCCAGCCTGCCAGCAGTCTGTGTCCCTTTGGGAAAACACATTTGATTCCCTTTTACCCCCTTAGGGGGCGAATTTCTTAAAATCCCTTCTTAATGGGTGTTTACATCATGAAAGGAATGTTCTCCCCAAATTTCATGTTGTATCTATATATCTATATATATCTAGATGGATGGATGGATTGATTGATTTTGCTGGATTTTCTCCCCATCCAGTTTTCGGTGATATGTCCCACATACAAGAAAATAACAAGTCAGAGATTACAGTTTCTATAGAGGGAGCGTGATAGAGTCGAATCCTGATGAAGTGCATAGGGTGATCTTACGTTCCCCTTGCTCTCCCCTCCCCCCATGACTTTTGTATCTGTGGCATACATATCCCTGAAGGAGAGTCCGTATCCATAGCCCCTGATTTTGAAGCAGCAGTTAAGTCTTGGCTTCTAGCAAAGGAAGAAATGCATTAGATAGGTTTGGGCTTGTTGTTTTTGTTGCTTGGGGGGACAACACAACACCTTGTTAACTTGGAAGTGGAACAAGAAGAAATCAACACTCTTGATTATTGGACTGCAATGAAACATCCACTTCAGCTTTCACTGCACCCAGCTTACTTTTCTCACTTCTTGTCTACCCCTTCAGGGCACCTCACATCCGCAGTGTGTGACCTGGGAGTACAAAAAAGCGTGAGTACATTTCAGCCTGCTGTTGTGAAGTGTGTGTGTAACCATGCCTGGGAGATGGTGGACCCACACAGACATGGGTGAGGTGCATAGGCAGGTGGTGCCACATCTGGCCCTCTGATAGTCCCACAAGTAGGACCTTGTATGTTCCCTGGGAGAGTCATGTTAATAATAATAATAACAACAGCAACATTTGATTTATATACTACCCTTCAGGATGACTTAACACCCACTCAGAGCAGTTTGCAAAGTATGTTATTATTACCCCCACAACAACAATCACCCTGTGTGGTGGGTGGGGCTGAGAGAACTCCTAGGAGCTGTGACTGACCCAAGGTCACCCAGCTGGCTTCAAGTGGAGGAGTGGGGGATCAAACCCGGTTCTCCAGATTAGAGTTCCAGCACTCTTAACCACTACACCAAACTGGCTCTCCCAGTTTGAGAACAGTTGTCCAAATGTATTTTCTCGACAGATCTAGGCTCAGGGATGACTTGTTAGGAGTTATATCGGTATCATCTCTATCATGATTCAAAGAGATTATTTGGGCCTTATAGGAGAAATAGATAAGCTTCCTGAGATTGTGGCAGTCAGCTAGGGCATGTATGTATTCAGGGGGAATAGTGTTCTGAACAAGATAAGCAATTCCTTTTGTCTCTTTCTTGCTCTTTTTGGTATCAAGTTACGCAACAGTTCAGGGCTGTGGCAGTTTGTTCATTTATTTATTTATTTATTTATTTATTTATTTATTTTATTCGGCTTCATCCACCCTTCCCACAAGTGAATTCAAGTTCGCAAGTTACCCAGCTGTCCAGGACTGTGGCAATCTCAGGACACTGTTGGTTTTGTACATTGTCGAGTTCTCTGTAAATACAGCCTGTTTCCCAGGATAAGCCCATTGAGTATTGCTAAGATCTGCTTGTTCCTGCCATCCATATCTGTGTGGATTTTGCATATCCAATGTAACATATTTTATGTACCTGGCAGGAAGGTATTATACCTGTTCCAAAACTGTTACACTGACTGCTTGTTTCTTTGCAAGCTCATGTTTAGAAGCTGCTTCTTGGCTGGTTCTTTATGACCTGGGGCCCACATACTTGAAGAGCATATGAACCTGGGTACTGGTTCTGGTCTTTGGGCTAGTTATCATCCTTCCACCTCAGGTTGGCTACACAAGCTTGAGCAGACCCTGCACTCGTTGCTTGTGGAATGGGCTATCAGAAGACGTGAGAAGGGCTCTGTCATTTGGAAAAAAACATGCCAACCTATTTTCAGTAGCGATTTTCACAGAGTTTGAGTTGCGATGAACGGTCACTGGACGAACCGTTGTTCAGTTTTAGCTTGTGGTATTTCTTATTGTTGCATTATTGAATTGCACGTAAGTGGCATGGAGACTGAATATGCAGGAAAGTGGGATAGAAATCATTTAAGATACATCAATGAACCACCATTGCTCTAGGATAACATGCATGACTATCTGCAACAAACTTCTGTACCAAGAACGTTGGCTCTCCAGGGTTGCCCAGTGTCTTTTGTACCTAGAGTAGGCCTTTTGCCTGGGGAGATTCTGCCCTCTGAATGAGCTTTTCCACCTGCTGATGCCAGTTGCTGATGCCTTTTAAAGGAGTTGCAACGTCACTGTGGCGTGGAGCAGCATGTCCAGCTGGGCTGAGTCCATGAAAGGAGCTGATTTAAATGCCAAATGAAGTTTTTTTAAAAAGCACTTATTGCTACAGCATATATCTGTTTCTGTTGTAAAGAGCAGCCTTCAACAGGAATCCAAGTCACTTAACTGATAAGGATAAATTAACCCCATCAAAGCAGGACAAAGTAGTGCCCTCAAGGATTTTGCCGTTGCCAGCCAGCATGTACTGTGTCTTGATGCGAGTCAATTTCAGTTTGTTCCCCTCAGCCACTAGACTATGGTGAACAGATATTGGCCCAGAACTGAGTAAATGTTTGTCTAAATGAATTAACAGGGTAGCTTCATTAACGGTTAACAAGGGTTTCATAGGGCACAGAAAACTCACCTGCTTATCTGTCTACACATCTCGGGTTCTTTCTACCCCCCCGCCCCTCGTATCATTATGTGACGTCCCTCAAATAATTTGCATGGAAAGGAAGATGTTCTTTTTACCTTGCTCATTTGGTGCTTTTCGGAAGCAGGATGTGAGACATCTGTTCCAGGTTCTTTTGTCTACTAATTCAAGGGATGGAAGTTGACCTTCTTTTATTTCTATTTATTTTTAGGGCATTTCTATGCTGCTGTTCTCCCCAAAGAGACTTAGAGAAAGTTCCAAAATGCAAAATAACCCAGTTTAAATAAACAAAACACACAAAGGAAACAAGAGACCTGTTGAGCGGGCCTTAATTCACTAAACTGATTAATACAAGTCCCAGACTGCAAGTCATGGACTAAACAAAAAGAGCTCTTGCCTCTGGTCACACCCAAGCTTAAGCCAGGGAGAACACAAATTCAGGATTTTCCCCACTGTTAGAAATATGGATTCTGCAACATCTCTCCAAGTGTAGAAGCAAATCATGGAAATTGTGAACATTCCCAAACGCTCAGGGTGACCTGAAACTGAGGATGGGAGGTGGAGGAGCTGTCCGTGCCCATGGTGCTGAAAATTCCCTTGCTGTCTGCTTTGTATCAAAGGTGCACATTCTGTATCAGGAAGGAGTCCCAGCAAGGCTGTCTCTCAAATCCCCATCTATACAAAAAATGAGAGATACCCTTAACTAGGCCAACCACCTCTTGCCACTGTGGGTTAACTTCATTAATAACAGCTATTGATTAACAGGCGCATAGAGATTGAAACCTCCTGCCTGCAGCACATCATTTATTATCAGCTGGCCACAAGGGAGGGCAGTGGCACAGTGGCAGACACCGGACAGATTTCCCTATTACCACAAATGAGAAGTCGCAGCAGGGTTCATCTGTTGGTGTGCACGCAAGCCCCTAAGGGGATTTAAAAACTACATAGAAAGACTCTGTCAGCACATCGCAGCGGTGTTGATTTTCTTCCGGGAGGGCTTTCGGAGGCTCACAGTTACATTCTGAGTCAACTGGAGGGCAACATTATAGAATGGTTGGAATGTCAGACTAGGATCAGAGAGACCCAAGTTTAAGTCCCAACTCGGCCATGAAACTCACTAGGTGACCTTGGGCCTCATCTTGCCTTACAGGGCTGTAAGGATCAAATAGGAGAACAGCATATGATGCCCCATTGGTGATATAAAAAGAATACTACATACATAAATAGAAATGGCAGTTGCATAAGACTTACTGGGCTTTCTTACAGCATCAGTGACCAAGGGTCTGTCTTCTATAAGGTGGCATAGAGTGGCCTCAAGTCATAGCTAACTTATGGTGACTCCTGGTGGGGTTTTCATAGCAAGAGACTAACAGAGGTGGTTTGCCATTGCCTGCCTCTGCATAACAACCCTGGTCTTAGTTGGAGGTCTCCCATCCAGTTACTAGCCAAGGCTGACCCTGCTTAGCTTCTGAGATCTGACATGCTCAGGCTCACCTGGGCTATCCAGGTCAGGGCGTCTTCTATGTAGGCATAGAAAAAAAACCTGGTGCAACGCCATGCTTGATGTTCAGTCCTACATCTTGAAAATTTAAGCCCATCTGCTCTGTGCCCCCTTTGCTTCCTCTCACCAATATCAGTGGCAGCCTTGTTTTAACTGAAGCACTTCCCATCCTCTCTATTACGGCCAAGGTTCTCCACTCCTGGAGGAACATCTTATATATGATGCAGTCTGATGTGTCAGTGGTGAAAGCTGTACAGTGGAACCAGGTGAGAGGGATGGAGAACGTGGATAGCTTCCATGCTGGCATCATGGAAGCCCCACCAGAGAGGGTTGGGAAGCAACCACTATTACAGGCTTGACTGTTCCTAGTCCCCAAAGCGATTTTTGTTGTGTGATAGTTGAAACTTGGAGTTGCATCACAAACAAAGGGACTTTCCTTAATTTCATACTTTCTTTGGCAGCACATACACTAAAACCAGAACTTTCCTTTATTTCTTATTTATTTATGTCATTTGTAGTCCGCCTTTCTCACCGAGACTCAGGGTGGATTACACAGTATGAAATTAGTACAATCCGTATCAAGGACATTTCCATACAGTGTCAAGAACATTTCCATAAATAATGCCATAGGGAAAATAGATACTAGTTTTAAAAGACATAGCATTAGCAAGAATCCAGTACAAAGCAGAAGAAAATACTGAAACAGAATATAATCACTTCTAGGATTGACATTAGACAACTTAAAGCACAGGTAGTACATAGGAGTACATATTTAAAGCAACAGATAATATGTAAGGCAACATAATGGTGAAGTTTATGGTTCTGAACTCATTAACGAAGCATCTGAGACCCCAATACAGCCCTCCCATTTGAGTAAAAAGCCTTTTTGAATAATTCAGTTTTGCATCATTTGCGGAACTGTGAAGTCTTTTATTTGGGGATACTTCCAAAATTCTCCCAGATTTCTCTATGGATTTTTCAGTTCCATTTTACCTGGTGTAGGATGCTGGGTACTCATTGTAATGCCAGCACGTTCCCCCTGTGCAAAGTGCCTTTCCCTCCTAGCAGAAAGCCTTTTGCACTGGGGAAAGGCACAGCCATTATCAGGATCCAACCCTGGTCTTATTTCCAGAGGAGAACCAGTGCATGAGATGCCAACTGTTGTTTTGTTTTTTCTTCTGAATGGCATGTTTATTTGTTATATTTAGATCCTGCTTTTCTGACAATTGTTCCCCAAAGCAACTCACATTAATAGAGAGAGACGCGGGTTTGCAACTAGAAAGCTGAGAGAGACAAAGGAAGGAGAGCGGCGGGGAAAGGGAAATCAGTTTGACAGCTAGAATGTATATCCAACTGGAGCCAAGTTGATTTTCGTGCTTGGGGGATGGTGGTATAACTCCCCTGCAGCCTTGAGGCCTGCGGTCAGTTAGAAAGGCCCGAGCGCCCTTCCCTTCAGTTCTGCACTTGCGACAAGTGGCAGAAGGAGAGAGTGGGAAGAAGTCAGCTGTCTCTGGCTACTTATATATTCTATCTGGTGGCCGGGGCCTTATTTGCGGAAAGGAGGAGTTTCTATGCACTGTGGCCCTTGTTCATTTTATTTATATATTTCACTTTCCTGTGCAATACAAAGTAGCATATCCTCTTTGGTAAAACTGCATGCAGTTGTGCATAAGGCATTGTCAGGATCTTTTTGCTATCGTGTTGCGCTCACAACCATGGGCTTTGGTCGGGTTACACACTGTACAGAAAGAATCGCAGTATGGACAATCGCAACCAGACCACTTTTTTTTTTTGCCAATATTGCAGTCTGTGCTGGCATAGCTTGACAGATTTTACAGCCAGCTCGTTTGCTGTTAACACAGAGGGGGGGAAAGAGGCAAGTGAACCTCAGGAGCGGAGAGCGGCACCAGATTGTGCACGCTCCAATTCCGGAATTGATTTTTTTTTCTTTAAAGTGCTCCTGGTTAAACTGGCATGCATCCTAACATTCTGCTCCAGCCCAAGGAGCCTGTCTCCTCCTTGAGGGGCTCTTCTGCAGTTGGGGGAAGGCTTCTAGGGATGGAGAAAGGGTTCACATTTTTCAGAGCAGTGTGGTAGGATACAGGCCACAAGAAGAACTGGAGGTCGGCGTAGAGCAAAATTCCTGGAACAATAAAGGAAAGAACGGGAAATCAGCTTGCCCCTTAGTCCTTAGCCTCCCTCACTTTTACGTCTTTGTAATGGGGGAAAAGGCTATTTTCCTTTTATTGTTTCTCTTCATGTTTGTGCCATGCTCTCTTTTAATGATAGAGGTGTGCGTGGCAGAGTGGGATATCTGGTCGTCTCCCACCCAGGCACTGAGCCAGGCTCCCCCCTGTTCACTTCCGCATTTCCCCGGCGTTGGGGGTGCCCTCAGACCATTTGCTGAAAGAATTCCTATCTTGGCGTAGTTAGATTACAACCCGCCGGCTTTCTGTAATCCAAGGCCTGTCAGTGAGGATGTGTGTTTCAAAGAAATCAGTTAGACATCCTTCGTGATAATGAAGTTAACTTCCATAACCGATGGATTTGTTCCTGCAGCAGGTCCTTCTTAAAGCACCCTTTGATCTCCACCTGTATTACTTGCAATGCAAAGTGACTGGGGGACGTTTGCTTCCTTTGAAGTAAGGTCTCTCTTCACTTCAAAAGAACTTAGGTGACAAGGGATTTCCAAGCCTTGATGACAACATTTTTTCCTGACCGGCGAATGGATGCTCAACCTGGACTCCCAACAGAATTCTTAAAGGGGGGGGGGGAGATTCTTTATCTTACAGAGCATGTGGTTATATGGCTTCGTTTGCATTCTTTAATATGTCTTTAAACTACAAGGAAGTTGGGTTTGATCTCTTGGGAGAATGGTAGACATCATAGCTTCAGGTATCTGGCAAAGGGATTTTTGACTCTCAAAAGCTTGTATCTTGGAAATCTTGTTCTTTAAGATGCTACTGGAATCTGGCAGATATCAGCATGTCTGTCTCTCTAAGAAATTAAGGCGTGTTTTTTCCCATAGCCAGCCTGTGGGAACCACCTGGTCAGAAGTGATCTTCTTGTGCACTTTTGCATATTCATCTGCGAAAAGAAATGACGGTCTTTCCCTTTGACTGACGCATAGAGCCAGAACTGTACGATTAACACCTAAGAAAGAAGTTGGCTTTTGCTCTTCATGTTGCTGAGTTGGAAGCAGTCTGCTAATCTTGCAGTAATAGTATAATGAGTTTCCTGATAACCGTTTTTCAGCGCTTATAATACTGTTAGCTTAGGGCAGTATGACTGAGTTTTTATCCTTTATAATTATTTTCTTATTTTGCCAACAGTGTGTCAGTGTTTTCCATTTCTTAATAAAAAGCTTGTGGGGAATTACTTCTGGTTTTGCTTGGGAATTCAGGGTTCTGGCCCTGTCTTTGAAGTCTTGGCTATTTGGTGGTGGTGCTTAGCTGCAGAACGATGGAGGATTTTGAAATTCTTTGTTTTAAGTTAAGCTTCAGGCTTGCATACCTACCTGGATTTGTTGAAGGATAAGTGACAAATGTTGCCCAGTTTCATTGCATTTCCAGATTTCTGTTTTCAAGTAACCCTGTTTACATTGTCTTGCCTGCCAAGGAACAACTGACAATCTTGACTCAAAAACCCTGTACATTGCAAAGGATTCTGGGGCACCATCTTAATTTATGTGGGGCACTGGTAAAGCCTTTGGGGACCTCCTTGGCACTCGGCAGTGTAACAGTGCTAAAACATCTGCTGCTCTCCTTCGCTGCCCATTTCAAGAGATGACCAATTGTCATGGGCAAGCTGTCTTCCAATGAAGCCTGCCCAGCATCACTAATCTTCCACAGTTGATAAGCTTCCTGAGAAGCATGCGGTCCCATGGAACATAGTTTGGAAACTACTTCTCAGTTTCTGCCCTGCATTTCTCCACCTGCCTTCACTTCCACTCAAAGTGGGCCACCTTACCATTGCTTCTGTGCTTCGCTCCCTTCTCCTGCCCTACTTTCTCAACTCCCAGCTAATCCCAGGTACTTACTTATTTATTTTACTTACTTCATTTATACCCCATTTTTCTCCTGGGTACCCAAAGTGGCTTACAACTCTCTTCCCTTCTCCATCTATGGCCTGCTCTTTGAGGAACTCTGCTTGGCTTCATAGAATTTATTTTCCTTGCAGACATGATAAGTAGAAACTCGCTTTTTAAATGAAACCATCGATCTATACAGACCCACTCACTGAGATTTGCCAGTGATGCTCCGAATTGTCTTCCATCACAGATAGATGGCAGATCGGACTCATCATTTTGGTTGAGCAAAGGATGTATTGCAAGTTGAAACCGTCCTTTCCTGTACTTCTTCATAAGCCTGATTTAGAAAAGATATAGGCCTTTGGAAGGGCATGGCCAGAATTGCTGCCTAAATTCTTGGTTGGGTTGAAGCAGGAATGGAATCAGCGGGGATGCTGCTATCTAGGAGAAAGAGAAGGCTTTCCTCTGAAAGAAGCAAGACATTGGAGATCCAGGCTGCCTCTCCTCTTTTATCTACGGAGGATGTGGCTATGGCTGTGAAAGCTAGGACTGCTTGTAGAAATCTCCATGGGATTTCCCATCAGAGGAGGAGGTAAATAAAGCATTGGAAGGGCAGGAGGCAGAAGGAGAGGAAAGCGCTGAGTCTCTCTGGTTGAACCAAGTTGGCTTCTTGCTTCAGAGAAGGTGTGGTGTTAGAAATAGCTTTGCATCTTGCATTTCCCCATAAATAAATGTCACAGAGGAAGAGGAATCTGTGCAGTAAAGTCTGATTTGGTGTTTCTGTGACTGCCATGGAGAAAGGGATGGATCCAATTATGTGTCGGCTTCTTTTGAGGAAATCCTTTTAGGCATATGGAAGCACTGAGAGCTTTGGAGAGGTTTGAAACAGAGAAGCGTTCTTTGGCACCTGTGAGATGCATTCCAATGTGGCGGGGCTCAGCTCAGAGGCTTCAGTTCCCAGATTTCTTTCCTGTAGCAAAGAGTTCTGAGCTGGCAAGCTCAGTCTCTCTCCTTCAGTCCATCTGCATCACACTGTTCCGAGCAGCCTTAATTAGAGACACACGCACAGCTAAGCCTTGCTTGTCTGCTCACTCTAGTGGCAGGGTCTGAATCTGTGGCGAAAATTTGGCCAGGAAACGGGCAGTTGCCCATCCATTTCAGGCCATCCATGCTAGAGGCGTCATCCAAATCTTTTCCAAGGGATTTTTTTGCAGCTAAGTGCTGCTCCTGAGCATAAAAGATGAATTTCTGGGGTTGTGGCCTCTTGTTCTAAGTAGAAACCCACATACCCAACACCAATGAGAGCAATCTCTCTCTCTTTCTCACATGCTCAGGAACAACACAGCACCGTGCACTGAGGTGTTTGCTGTTAGCTTGCAGCTCTTCCAACAGGAGTTTGCAACAAGACAATTGACAGTTCCCCACTTGGTGTGTGGAACAACTTTATATACATTTGAACACACAGCTATAGATAAGGACCTTACTTTCCCAAACAAGTCAATGTCCCCACTCTCCACTTTACTCTCCCTTAGGGCCCCAGTCCAGTTTGGCTTATGGAGTTCTATCCAGCCAACATTTCTGCACAATTGCACCCAAATCTCCTTATTACAGCCCCTGTCCCACACAGCTTTTGTTCTTGCAGACTTCCTTAATTCCCAGCATAGCCTTTTTGGTTGTCAAAGAGGATCCTTTCCTCCCTTTCCCACATGCAGAAAAGCTGGTTGGATCCAACCCATGATATTGGAAGACATGCCAAGTTAGTGGCCCCAGATGAGTGTGACAGTCATGGTGGGTGCATGCCTCAAAGGGCACAACTCCGTCACATGGCCACATGGAATCGTGATTGCGCAAGCAGATCTAGCTTGATGGACTACAGCATTTAACCCCCTCCCCTAATCCACAATAAATCAAAGATTGCTTTATTTAGCAAACAGTTGCATCGCTTCCGGCTCTCGTGTGCTTTCGCACTTTCAAACAGAATTGCCTACCTGGTGTCATCTTTGTTGCTGCCCTCCACACTTGAAAGGTGTGCTGCCAGGCCCTCTGGGGCATAAATGGGAGCCGGGAATCAGAGACGTCCATGTGATTGGCTGCTGACTGTGTGCAGGCATTCTGTGCCTATTTTCAGCTCTGCCACAGTGCTTTTTAAAACTCCAAGGAAAGGGCCTGCTATCCACCTCTGGCTGTTCATAGAGGAGGCTGGAAAATTCATGGGCTTTGAGCCCTGCCTGACCCTCTCGGCATTCCTCTTATGCCTTTCCTTCTTGCAAACTGCTCTTGGCATCACCCTTCAAATTAAATCAAATGATTACTGCAATAGCAGCTCCCCCTGCCCCCAGCCTGGAGCACCAGGGTGGGGTGGGGCAATGCCAGGAGGAGACAGGAGGTTGGGCTAAGTGCTCTGCTGGGGGATGGCTAGGCAGGGAGGGGAGAGACTTTTCACCCCAGCAAAGCAAACAGTTCAGACAGAACCCTGGCTCCTTCTGTGCATGCGGGCCACCTGCCTGGCCAGAGCAGAGCCATCTCTTAGCAGGACAGTGTCCAGCACAGGGTTAAAACCGGCATTGAGAGCTTGAGGGGTGTGGGCTGTGTGAGTGTAGGCGTGTGTGTCTGAAGTGTCTGAACATTTTGAAATCTCTTCTCTCTCTCTCTCTCTCTCTCTCTCTCTCTCTCTCTCTCTCTCTCTCTCTCTCTCTCTCTTTCTCTCCTCTGCCTCGCATTCCATCAATCAGGGAGGTTGGCTCCGGGAACTGGGACACCGAAAGCTGCCAGACGGTGGAAACTCTTGCGGCTCACACCAAATGCCAGTGCAGCCAGCTCTCCACCTTTGCCGTGGTTGCTCAGCTGCCCAAAGACCTGGTAAGTGCTATGCAAGGGACAGGGCTGGCTGCTTGCCATCTGCCTGCACCCCCCCCCACCCCCCATCATAGGCAGCCAGAATGTGAGGGTCATGAAAGGTGCCAGAGTGGGAGAGGAGGGAGCCTTTCTGAAATGAATGGGTACTGCACAAGAAAGAGCATGGAACTGCAGTGAGGTTTGTGAAGGAGAGTGCTCTCCCAGATTGTGTCCTACACTAATGCAGGGAGAGGGGGGTTGGATTTTGGATTTTTTTACTCCAGACATCCAAGTGTGTTTTGGGATGGGGGCATTATTTGGTCTATTTCTGTTAATGGTTCAGAAGTCCCCAACCAAACAGTTCTCGGTCTAGTCCAGGGAGAA
The DNA here is from genome assembly GCF_028583425.1 of Eublepharis macularius. Classification (NCBI taxonomy): domain Eukaryota; kingdom Metazoa; phylum Chordata; class Lepidosauria; order Squamata; family Eublepharidae; genus Eublepharis; species Eublepharis macularius. The sequence continues at coordinate 36,205,341 of NC_072804.1, read as the reverse complement.
ATTTGCTGGATTGCACCCCTGCGTCTGGGTTACTTGGGTTTAGTAACCCAGTTGCAGAAATGGGACTTGGCAACCTCCTTCTGAGCCCAGATTGAGAATCGAATTTTGGGGGATTTCTCAAACAACCAAGCATGGATCCACTCTGGGAATGGAGCAGTCCCCACAGACTTCACCTCGCTGTAAACTTAAGTCTCTGCCACTCAGACAGCCGCCCCCACCCCAACCAAATGCATTTGTTTTAAGGATTACTGAGCACTTGTGCGTATTCCAGAGCACCAAACAAATGCAAAACATTAGCAATTTCTTTCTCCCCATAGTAGCAGAGCCACCTATTTCTCCCTAGGCCTCTTTTCGCAAGGGCTTGTACAGGTGCACACAAAGGTTCTTTCATGCTTGGCCAGAACTGTCACTTCTGGGTAGTTGTGTTTTTTTTTTTCTAACGTAACTTTTAAAATGTAATATTTTTGGTTGGTTTTGCTGCTGAAAATCACCCCCCCACACACACACACACACACTGCTGTTCTTGGTCTGAAGGGGAGAGGGATTTTCAGAGGAAATAGCATGCGGGGGCAACTAAACAGCCCCTCGCTGCTGCCTCCCCCCTTAAAATTACAATGCCAGGAGCAGCACTCTGTTAAAAATAAAAATACACGGGTGGCTAAAAGGATCACAGGACAACAAGTAATGTGTTTGGTTTGAAATTCTTGTCTTTGGGCATCTCTGCTTCCTGCGTATGAGGACGTGTGCATTTGAGCTCAGAAAACACCCACATTTTTTAAAGAACCATTTTAGGGCAGATTCAGAATGCAGCTAAAATATGAGACCTCCAAAGGCCAATAGAACCGGCAGCCTTCTCTCACCAGTCCTGTTCTCACCCTCTCTCTGGGTGGTCCCTAAGGAGATGTTTATACAGAGGGTACTGTTTAGACCAGTTCTGGGTCTACTATGATATTTAAAAAAAAGTCACCTTGTCTAGGTGTAAACTTGCATAAGCTCCTCAAACGCTGCTGGGCCCCGTGCCAATGACAGGTTTCAGTAGGATAGACTTGCCGGAAGAATGCACAGAATTCCAGCCGATCTCCAGGCTGCAGCGATCAGTTTCCTAGGAGGAAGTGGCAGCTTTGGAGGGTGAACTCTGCAAAATTGCATCTCTGCTGAGCTCCCTCTCCTCCCCAAGCTCCCTCTTCTGCGTGCCCTGCCCCTCAGTCTCCAGGCATTTCTCAAGACGGAGTAGCAACCCTACAGTACAGGGAGATGGACAGTGAACGTCAAGGGGAGCATAACTGGAGAAACAGCATCCTTGTAAGAAGTTTTACTGATCAGGCATCACTAGCATTTGGGTCTTACCTATCACAGGTCCCCCCCTCCTGCTTACACATGGAACTCAACCAGAACGAGTCATTTGGCGCTTCAAAGTCCTGCGTCTCCCATAGAAGCTTGCTGCCGCCGCTGCTGCTGCTGCTAAATACACCCTTCCCCAACTCAACCCAGAATCTATGCTTGTTGTTCTAGGGTGGTGTGAAATAATTGCTCAAAAGAGAGCACTTCTGGGCATGTGCAGATTACCATTCCCCTTGTTGCTGCTTCAGCACAGCCAGCCTCCCTGACTCGTTTGGGATTTCAAGGCCTGCATCGGATGTTTCCAAGCACGTCTCACCTTAGAGAACAGCTGACTGCCCCCCTGCCTCTCCCGAACCTCTGCTCCCCATGACTGCCTCCCCCACCCCTCTCTTTCCCCAGATCTTCCCTTTGCTTCCTTCCTCCTACTTTCTCTTTCTGAACTCTTTCTTCCACCCCCAAATGCCTTTAAGTGCCGCAGTCGATAATGTAGATCTGTTCTCTGCAGCTTCTCTGTCTCACACCCCCACCCCCACGCTCACTGCTGGGGTTGTTGAAATTTATAAGGGTTATTAGCAGCCTCCAAGGTATTGATGCGGGTAGCAGTGGGGAAGGGGGGGGTGCCAGGAGCAAATGGGCAACCATCTTGGAGGTGCGTTTGGGATTCCTGCTCTGCCGCCGCCGCTGATAGTGGCCGACCGTGAAAAGCAGCATCTGTGCTCGCAGCCGCTTGCTCTCTTTCATGCTTCCCTAGTCGGTCTGGGTCATTGGTATTCCAGAAGCATGGCCTGTTGGCGAGGAGATGGAGAACCACCCCCAAGGAATGCAGAGAAGCTGCACTTGCTCCACTCCCCCCCCCCACGTGTCACAGGAAGCAAAACAGAAGCAGATCAGCTGCAAATAGGGTTGTTCCGGGGTGACGATCTCTTTTTGCTTGGCAGGGAAGGGGCTTTGCTTTGGTGAAGGAATGGCGATCTGCCCACAGGTGTGTGAGCAGAAGGCTTAAAAGAGCAAAATCATGACAGTGAGACTAAGGTTGTGGGGCATCTCTACACCGTAGCCTAATATGGGTTCAGAGTCATTCTTTCTCCTCCTCCCCCCTCCTAAAGGAATCCTGAAACTATCATTCATCCATTCATCCATCCATCCATTCATTCATTCATTCATTCATTCATTCATTTTTCGCCTTTCTGCCCAAGGGGGAACCCAAAGTCGATCTCTCCCCATTCTGTCATCCTCATCACAACCATGTGAGGTAGGTTAGGCGGAGAACATTTTGTAGGCCCAAAAGAAGCTTCCATAGCAGAGTGGGGATTCAAACCCGGGTCTCCCAGATCTAGTCTAACCACTGAACCACACTCTGGTTCTCAGATTCTGTTTGTACAAGTGGGGGAGAGACTGGTGATCTCTCACAGATAGCTCTCTGCACCTTCTCACCAAACAATTCCTGGGATGCTTTCATGGGGTGGGGGGTCATGGCAGACATGCTGTTGTGAACCTGATATTGCAGTTAACATGCCCATCAAGAGAACCTTGGAAGCAGGCCACTAGCAACTTGAATCAACCCTACTGCAGCCTTTGATTTGGCAGGTCTTTGCTTGGCCACTTGCTTTCTACCAGCAAGGAGGTTTTATTGCTTGGTCCAGCTTTCTATTCTAGCTAAAGGTTCCTCACTTGGATTTCCCCCATTGTCAAGAGCAGGTCCTTCCCAAGAATGTCGCAAGTTCATGGCGGGATTACAATCTCCCCCCTGGGCTTCTTTCTCCCTTTCCAGGCTATGGACTCCAGCAGTTCCCCCTCGGTCCCACTCATGATTGGTTGCGCTGTTTCCTGTATGGCCTTGCTGACCCTGCTGGTGATCTACGCTGCCTTTTGGAGGTAGGTTGGGGCTGTGCAGACTGTGATCTGAGCTAAACATGGCTTGGTGGACTGCCCCTAATGCACCGTGGAGAGTTCCGAGAAAGGCAAAGTGGTAGAAGGTAGGAGCCCACGGAATGTTCCTAATTTTGAGCAGAATTGCATCTGCGCTAGATCACAGCAGCACTGAGGTTTGTGGTGGGGTGGGCAAAAGCTTTCTCAGCCTGAACTAAAACCCACATTTTTATGCACACATTTGAATTTTTACTCCACAATTCTGATGTTGGTCACTGCCTGAGTTTGATTTAATTAAAAACAGCATCTTTTGTTGGTAAATTTGGAGGCCACGAGACAGAGCACTAACATGTCAAAAGTATGACTTGTTTTTCAAAACCTTTAACTTCAGTATAACATACGTTACCGTTTTTTTTTTTAAACCCTCTAATTGCTAGAACGTGAATTTGAATGTTGGCAAACCAATTTGAGTTTAGAGGACTTGCTTGAAAATTAAATTAATTTTTAGAGTCAGAAAAAGGTGTATTTCTTCCCACTCGTTCAGCGCACACCTGTGCATGGATGGTGAATGTACTCTGCATTAATTCTAGAGGGGTCGCTGTGTTAATCTGTTGCAGCAGAAATAAATAGGAGCCTTGTAGCACCTTACAAACTTTTTTAAAAACTGCCACAGATTAAAGGGGTACCAATTTCAGGTGGGTAGCTGTGTTGGTCTGTATCAGAAGAGCCAGATGCAGGCCCAGTTGCACCTTAAAGACCAACTAGATTTCCAGATTTTTGGAAGTTACCCAATAGATGGAGAAACCCCAATATAGGTACTTATTAAAGATTACCCTTGTGCCACAGAAAGCATTTTTCTGTAATTGCGTTCACACTTAAAAGCCCAAACTGCATGGGCCAGGGAAAATTCCAAGGTCTTTCTCCTAGAATTAGTCCACCCACTGGTAGGGTGTGTAAGTGTGTGTACACACGCTGATTCCATGGAGAAGAGGTTGTGGCTCTTGTTGCAATAGTGCTGTGAGACCAACCTCCCGAAAAGGATCTCCCAGAGTCATATTTCAAGGTCCAGATATCTCTCATTGCAGCTCATCTATCTGCCTTCTATACTTGGCAGATTTATCAAATCGGAACGTTCCATCATCCTCCTGAATTTCTGTGTCTCCATTTTGGCTTCCAACGTGTTGATCCTGGTGGGGCAGTCCCAGATGCTCAGTAAGGTGAGAAGACTTGCTTCCTTTTGTGTCATGTCTGCTGATCGTGTTGCTTTGCTTCTCCCTTGGAGCATATCGGTTCATGAAGATTTCCTGTGCATTTGTGCCTGATCCTGTAGCCATTTTTGTGCTCTTAAGCTCTGTTCACATGTTACAGTGAATGCACATACATCCTGCCTGTAAATGTGTTCAACTGTTTGTAAGAAAGAGCCAACATGTGTTCGCTGTACAAATGAAACTGGGGGCCAGTGCCTGGGTAATGTAGGTTTTCAATCACACAGTGAGCTGTACATGCCTTGGAACATGAGAATTACCCCACACATGTATAAAGAACAATCAAGTATACACTGTACACAGATTGTATGTGCGTTCACTGTAACTTGTGAACATGGCTTTAGAGCCAGAGTGGTGTAGGGGTTAAGTTACCGGACTAAAGATCTGAGAGATCTGGGTTCAAATCCCCACTCAGCCCTAAGCTCATTGGGAGACTTTTGGACCAGTCACTTGCTCTCAGCCTCACCTACCTCACAGGGTGGTTGTGAAGACACAGTGATGGATAGGGGACTGATGAGCTCCTTGGAGAAAGGGTGGGATGAACTGTAATAAATAATTGCATCTTCTCTGCCAAAATGAAAGCAGTTGGGCGCATTTTCAAAAATGTGCACAGAGTTTTCAAAATTTGTATCAAAATGATTACCTTAATGAAATTTTCAAGATTTGATTTTAGGCTCTTCTTAAATTCAGAATTAAAGGTACAGTCCTGCTAAATAGAAATATGCTGTCCTCCGTGTCCCCTCCCACAAATCCTTAAAAGAATATCTGTGGAGAATGTGGGTATTTTTAAAATAAAACATTATTCAGTAAAAGAAAAGTTGGATATAAAACTTTACAGATTCATCTTCAGTTCTAGAAACTAATATACATGTTATTAAGTTCCCCATCCTAGTCATTCCATTTATCAACCGTATTTAATTTTTTTACCGTGCAACATACAGATTAGTTTGCTCAACTGTACACATTCATTTCTCCAACCACTCCTCTTTATTTGGAGTTATATTTACCAGTATCTAGCAAATACTAATTTTGCAGAGGTTATAGCATTTCAAACAAATTCTTGAGTATCTTTGGGAAGGAAGTCTACATAATTCAACATTTAAGGAAGAAAGGTAACTTTTTACCTATTCCTTGGGAAATAGCTCTAGAATCATTTTCCAAAATGCTTTGGCTCTACTACATATGTGTTAGAGAGTTTAGCATTGAAACTAAAATCATTGGTTATATCGGCTTTACAAAGATGTCCAATTCCAGTTCTGCATCCACACAACCGAGCTGCATTCAGTTCCTCTGCTCTGTCCAAACTCTCCATCCTCATCTTCCTTTATCACCTGTCTTATTTCAGTGGCTAAGCACACAGTGGCAGAGCACCCCAGACCTGGATTGGGTCGGGTATAACTCATCTACGGGGGTTCAGATTGAAATCTGGCATTTCCGCTCACACGTTGGTAGAAATGGACAGGATAAAATGCACGTCTCTTTACAGTGGTGCCTGTTTGGACTGCTTCCTGGGTGTTGTAATTCCTGAAAATGCAGATTCAGCCCATTTCAGCTTTATCATTTTGGCCCTTAGCCGTGTGTTTAAGTTCCCCTCGAAATTTTGCTGGTGGCAAAATTCTCTGCAGCTCCAGTTCTCTGCCTGCCTTCCAGGCAATCTGAAGTTCAAGCCAAGGCTTGGTCTGGCTCGTGCTGCCCCTGTCAAGATTCATCATGGCCCCTTGAAGCATTTGGAGGCAGGCTGATTCGATCATGGGTAGCTTTAAAGGAACCTTGTTTCTTTTTTTTCTTTTAGAAAGGATGGATTTATCGAGAGGGTTTTATATGCTAGATTTATTTTCCAGATGGCCATTCGGAATTGCTAGTGAGTTTTCCGTTGTAGGGGAGTGGGGTGGATTTTCCTTTCCAAGGAACACTGTGGCACACCAGCACACTGAACAAATTATTGTAATGATTCATTTCTCGAGTGAAAGAGCAAGGTTCGAGCCCAGTGGCACCTTAAGGATCAACAAGATTTCCAGGGTATAAGCTTTTGAAAGTCAAGCTCCGTTTGCCAGATACAAACATTTCTCAAGTGCTGTCCATTTGCATGTCATTAACAGCATGACAGGTCCCTGTCCCAGAAAACTGATAATGAGTCTCTCTTCACAAGACATCTTACAAGGGGGCGCTCAAGAGTAGGGAGATGCAATGTTATCCAGGAAGTGTAGTTTAAAAAGACAGCGCCAAAAGCTCTGTCAGTTTCATCTCTCTGCACAAGGGTAGTTTTAAAAGACAGAGCAGGCGCTACTCAGAGGGTTTGTTAATTTCATCTTCTCTGCCAGAAGGCTCTGTCAATTTCACCTCCCCTTTGGGGAGCAATCTCCATGGATCTGTCTTTTTAAACTACGCTTCCTGGCTAACATTGCATCTCCCTACACTTGAGCATGCTTCTGTAAGATGTCTTGTGTAAAGAGACTCAATTTTAAGAGTTGCCTGGGCAGGGGAGGGAGAAAGAGTCAGAGTGGGTGGGGTGGGCCTGTACTGTGCAGGTTAAAGGCTCTTGGCTAACATTCTACTTCATCAGGAGTCAAGCAGCCTGACGTAGGAGTGGAACCAGGCCCTGGGATCTGGTGTTCCAAAACATGAAGCCTTGTGCATAGAAGGGAGGGGCCACGGTAGGGGAGGGGCCATGATCCGGTAGTGGGTGATGCAAAAGACCTCTGCTGCCAGTCTTAGACAATACTGACCTTGATAGACCTGTAGTCTGATTCAGTACAAGGCAGCTTCATGTATTCAAGCAAGGGCAGCATCCTGGCTTTGTAAGAAGCCCCTATGGCAAGATCTGGCAGTGTTCTTCTTGCATCTATTCCATCTCTGCAGAATGTAAGGAGTGTTCCCAGCAACCGGCTGCTCTCTGGCTTCGTCCCTGAGGGTGACAGAGCCAGGCAGCAGCTGTTGGCGGATGAGTCACGCTTAGCGAGAGAGCCTGTCCTTGGATGTTTGTCTGCATGGAGGAAATTGAAATATTTGCTTATCTGCAGCCTGTGCAACCAAGAAGGGAGCAGGGAGTGGGGCTCAGGAGAAGAGCAAAGGAAGAAACAGCTTCTCCTGAAACCTGCCCTTCTTCATCTGAGAGAGAGAAAGGAGGACAGAGATGATTGTATGCATTTAGAGGAATTTGGCATGGGATGCAGAATCCGGTATCTTAGCATCCCAGCTTTTCACATATTTAAGAAAAGCTAGTTCCTAGTCCTCATGGTTTGAAGTCTTGCTGGGTGGGAGGAGCTGAATGCCGGGGAAAAGAAGGGGCAGACATGGCTTCCAGTGTTCAGTGTTCTGCAGTACACTCCCCACACACACTCCATCCCAGACTAGTCATGGCAGAGTAAGCTAGATAACATGAGCAAGATCACTCAGTTGATTCAATTTGTGTTTTTCCCCACCCACCCCCCTTTTTTGGGTGGGTGCAGAATCCAAAGATGCTCATTTTAAGCCCAGTGAAATCCCAGCAGCTTGAACCTGGGATTTCCTGTATTGTTCATGACTGTTACTTAACTTTCCTATACCCATTTTAATTTGCAAAAGTGGCTTCCCCAAGGTCACACGCCGAGTCCATGACCAAAGTCTCTCTGCTCCATATCAGACTTCCATTGCTTTTACAGATCAGGGGAGTTGTGTGACTGTGTTACGCAAGTGGGTTGAATCAAGTTCTGGCTCAACCAAACTGCCTTCCTCTGAACCTACAATTCCAAACTCAGGGTGTATACAGGTGTTGGGATTTCTGACATGGAGCCAGGGGCTATTATGGTTCATTCCTGAAATGAATGGTGAGGGGGGTGGCTTTGGTGACTGGCCTCTCACCTTATCGGAGTCCATGGGGGCTGTGCCAGATCTAGCCATGCCAGATGTTTTGCATGTGGCTGGAATGGTCTGTACCGTTCCCAAATCTACTCTACAGTTTTGGGTTCTGCTTATTGCTGCTTCATCTCTTGAGTTACAAGAAAATGTTGCATCTGTATACTGTCACAGTTGCCTGGCAGAAGCCAAGACATTTCTTGTTTTCTTCTATTTATCCCCTACTAGGTATAAACCACAAGGGATTAGTCCCTCCTGGCATTGGGAAAGCCCCGTGTTACATTTTTCTCTCAGTTCAATTCCTTGCAGGGTTAGAACAGGCTTGAGAAAAGCATTCTGGGCACGTGTTCTGTTGGTCAATCCAACTATTGTCTTAGGCTAAAGAGGTCTGGCAGGTTTTGAAGCAGTACAAAAACCTGCAATGCCTGTCTGAGCAGAGATGAGCACAGGGCAGGAATGCCATCATCAGATCTAGCTGGGTGAGGTAGTATTTCAGGCCTTCGTTCTATTTGCTGCAATAGAATCTGGGGGCAAGCATTTCCTCCTGCATTTGCACTTAACACTTCAACGTGATGCATTCCCCCCCCCCCCCGCCCCCATCCTTGATACTTGAATTTGGTTACAGGAAGATGGAAGTCTGTTCCAGCCCCTCAGGCAGCCCGGGCATCGCTGCCCCCCTTATTGGCAAGGGGCCTTGTGCATAATAGATCACCACCCTGCGGCATTTTCTCTTCATGTACCAAAGACATCAGGAGCTTAGAAAGCATGTTATGGACTTGGGGAGAACAAGAAGGGGGAGCATGTGTGCACCAGAGGAGCCACTGGTGTATCTGTGTGATGCAGGGTGTGTTTTGCCAGATGAGATTTTTGTCAGCCTAAGTGACCGGGTGTGTGTGCGCAGGTGTATTTGTGTGCATTTATGTCTTTTGCTTTGGGCACCTACCTGAAGACGGGCGATATTTTTTTATTTCCCAGAGGCAGTGGCACAGGAGAGCCGCCATGAGCAATGGGGTGTGCACTTAATCCTCTTTCGTCACAGATTTAGCAGACAGCAATCTTAAGCAGATCCTCAGAACACTTCTCAAGTCTATTCAGTGGGGCTTACTTGGAGGAAGGTGTTCTTAGGACGATACTGGGGAGTCTTATCAAAAACCCACAAAGCCTGTTGGAACCACAGAGGAATACAAAACTCAAGCCAGCAAGAATCAATTCAGTGTAGTGGTTTGAGTGTCGGAGAAAGATCTGGGATGCTCACGTTCAAATTCCCACTCTCCACTAGTCACTCTCTCTTTCTTGGCCCAAACTGCCTCCAAATGGTGGAGAGGAGGGGCTGTGGCTCAATGGACAAACCTCTGCTTTGCATGAAGAAGGTCCCAGGTTCAATCCTCAACATCTCCAGTTATAAAGGGCCAGGCAATATGGGAAAGACCTCTGCCCCACATCCTAGAAGGCTGCTGCCAGTCCAAGTCCACGATACTGACCTTGATGGCCTGATGGACTGATTCAGTCAAGGGCAGCTTCATGCTTATGTGGAGAACTTCGTATGCCATTCTGAGCTCCTTGAGGGAAGGGAGGGATAAAAAATGTGACAGCTAGATTGTGTTCCTCAAGTGGCAGTAGCCTTTTGTAGCTTTCCCTCTCCTCTACAATATTGATGTACACCTATGCGTTGATGAAACACCTCCCCAAAGCTATCTGAAGGTGATTTATTTACAATTGCATCCAGATCCTTTTTGTGCGATGTTCTACAAATGTAAGTGCGCATCCAGTAAATCATGGCTTGAGAAGAATTGTGATGTAATCGTATGAATGATCATCATAACACTGCCTTTTGCAGGGTTTTATCGCCGTATACACATGCATATCAATAGTGCAGAGGAGGGGGGAAGGTACAAACGAATGGAAGGAACTGGAAGTTCCCGATGCTTTGATTCCAGAATTGGTTTCAGAAATTTGCTTCATTAACCTAGACTGTAGGAAGAAGTGCTCTCCGCCCCAATCTTCTGAAACAGTAAAGGAACCAAAGCCAAGGAGTTTGGGGGGTGTTCCTTCAGCAAGCTTATAATGGCTTGAGAAATGTCTACTATTTCTGCTGAGATGGCTTTGCAAAGAGAGATTGCAAAAAGCCCCCATGACATGGCAGAGGCTACAGATGACTTGGATGGGGCACCTGTTGAGGTGGCTGTTGGGGAAACATCAGGCTAAACTGCACAAAGGCTGCTTCCACACACGTTGGATAATCCACTTTCAATACTCTTTAGTGAACATTTGAAACTGATTTTCCATGTGTGGAACAAAAAATCCACTTCAAAAGGATTGCGAAAGTGCATTGAAAGTACATTATTCAACGTGTGTGGAGATGGCCATAATGTCTTTTAATGAGTTGAGTCCGGGGTTGTCCCTCTTTGGAGCTCCGTGTGCAGGATTCCGTGCATGTGCATCAGCGAAAAGAGCAAAATAACTCAACTTGGGAAAACAGCATGGAAAGGGGAAGCAGGAGTCCCTCCTTCCCCCGTGCTGCAGCCCTGAGCTGACATCGGGCCTCCACAGAGTTTTAAATGCATATTTCCACAGCTGTCGTGTGGCTGTGGAGAAAGCTAGTCCTGTTCAGGGAACTGCAACCCGACGTACTACAAATCATCTTGTGTGATGGGATATTTTTTTGAGAGGGGCAAGAGAACTCTGGTGGGGACAGCCTGTGTTTCGCAGTGCAATGGTTTTAGAACTCCGTGCACACATTAGGGAATGACAGAAAATGAAGTGTGTGGTAGTTGTATGGCTTGCTTGGGCTTCAAACACCAATGCTACAGTGGAATGGGAGTGGGCTTCCAGTGTGTTTTGCATTCAAAACTGTTTTTAACTTGAACAGGTTACTCTGGGCAGACAAGGTGGGTGACTTGGGCCCAGTGGTGGTTGTCATGTTTCAGGGGTTCTGTGTACACATGCACACATTCATGTGTCGGCTGTCTGAAGAGTTTATAAAATGTGCATTGTAGTGACGGCAAAGCCAGTGTCATGTCTGTACCCCTGCATCCATGCCATTGTTCTATGTGGTGAACCATTGCTAATGCTGTACCTTAATGTCATTTTGCAAATGCCTTAACCATCACTTTCATTTCACAAGTATCCTGAGAACACAGCTGTCTTATCTCCTTCCTTTGAAGCTCCCAGGAGCGACCTTGCACTGTTTGAAATGTTACAGTCTAATGTTATGCCTTTTGTCCTGTCTAGGCTGATGTATAAACCTTGGAAGAAATTCCCAGAACATTTCCCGTGCAAACCTGTGGTTTAGGTGGGAGGGGGAAATGATTAGGTATTTAGAGATGTACTTTCTTCAAGTTTCTATTCCTGTCAAAGGAACATGTACTGCTTAGATGCTTTCTTGCTTCTGAGTAATTCTATGGACATATATATGGAAAAGATTGGATTTCTGAATAAAACCATTTAACCAAGAGCTTGGACTTCTTGTTGCAATGGTACAGAGATCTGTCTACCATATCCTGTCACCCATAGCCTGACAGCCAGAATGATTTTCTTTATCAGAATCATGTTTATTGCATGTGGCCAAAGGCCATCACAATTGAGCAAATAAAACATATAAATAAAACATGAACAATAAACGATAAAACTGTATTGGTAAAAATACATAAAAGTACATTAAAACACATTCGCATCTTTGTTATGCACAAGTGAAGGATTCTCAATCATTAAGCCCAGCTCGAGCCCTGATTTTCTTAGCCGCCAGGGCGAAGTGTGCTTCTCTATAAGAGACATATGGATTCTGATTGAAAAGAAGGAGGGGTAGTTTTCCACCACAGGAGAGGAATCAATGCCTTTTAAGATTTCCCCAAGACATTTACTTCTGGGTTCTGTATCCAAAAGGCAGAACAAAAGATAATGTGGAAGGTCCTCAGGGACTGAAGCTCCACAAATACAAAAATGGGCAGCAATTGGTATTTGTGTGTAATGACGGTCTAGAATGTCTGAGAGCATGGTTTGAAACCTCAGAGAAGTTAAAGCCCTTATAAGACTAGAAAAGGTGATTTTGGTCAAATAAGAGGCTCTGCCATGGTCTCTCTTGAACAACTTGAACCAGGGAGAAAATTTGGAGTAGAGAGTTGTATTTCTGTCCAACACAGCATCTGTCTTAAAGATCCAGTCTTGTATATTGACACCTGGCAAGGAGACACCCTGAAAGTCATCCATCAGGGAATAACAATGGAGGATGTTGTTAAAGCCAGCTGTCTTTATCAAAAAATCACCTCCCCTTTCCTGTACTGGTCACAGGTGCATTTGGCTCCCTTAACTGCTGTTCTTCTCTATCCCATTTTGCTTTTTGCCTTTGGGGTCAAACTCATTCGAACACTCAGACCTTGAACCTTCTTGCCTGTGATAACCTTGTTATTGATTTTCCCAATGACATCCCAGCCTTATGTTGGACCCAGGAGTACCATGAATACTTGCAAGCAATGCTGTGCAGTTACCTCGAGGCTAAGATTGAGACTGGCTGCAATTCTTATTTCAGCCGGGAACTCAGCAGGGGGCCTTAAATGAGCCACTAATCTTGTATCCCCCATCCCAAGATAATAATAAGACTGGCCTTCACTGACAGGATTAATATAAGACTGACAGAATTAAGGGGTGTGAAATGCTTTGAATGCTGAAAGAGGCATGCTCAAATTTGGCCCTTGGCCTCCCATCAAAACCGTATCTTCTCAGAGGGTCTAGCCAGTCCTTTGCTCTTAAACCCCCTGAAGCCAACGATGGTTGGATCCCAGTCCACATGACTCTGGCTTTCTCCTTCTCCCTCCAGGGCGTCTGCACTATGACAGCTGCTTTCCTTCACTTCTTCTTCCTCTCTTCCTTCTGCTGGGTGCTGACAGAGGCCTGGCAATCTTACTTGGCTGTGATTGGCAGGATCCGGACGCGCCTTGTCCGTAAACGCTTTCTCTGCCTTGGGTGGGGTAAGATGCTGCTGCCTTTCTCGTCCCGTGTCAAAATGGCTTGTCCTTTGGCCTGGAAGGTCAGGGAGGTGTTGTGAAGAGGGAGGGAGAGCCACGTAGGGGCACGTTTCTGGCGTGTGAATGCACATCATCTCCCTCTGGTGCAAGTGACTCATCACCCATCTGGCAATACAGACTGTTTCCATGTGGCCCACACCGTTCTTTATCAGGGGAGACTGCCGTCAGAGTGCAGCAGAGGCAACTGGTAGGCATGCTAGTGAGAGCAAGTCTGATTCCTGGCAAAGATTAAAAGCAGGAGCCCCCTCCCAGCTCTCGCTTTGGAGGCAGGAGGCGTTTCATACAGGGGGACAGGAAGTCAAGGGAAGATATTTCCTCCAAGGACCACCCATACAACGTTGACGCAGATTTAGGCTGACCCCAAGTCAGTGACTGGCAACTTTCCCCGATCCACACCATGTTCAAAAGGGTTGCATGACTCAGACCTGGGCTGGCAACGAGGGCTTCCCAGAGGTGGCTTCGCCGTCTGATCCATGCCCTCCTCCGTCTCTTTTCTCCCCAGGGTTGCCGGCCTTGGTGGTGGCCGTCTCTGTTGGCTTTACTCGGACCAAAGGATATGGAACATCCAGCTAGTAGGTTGCGGGGGGAGGGGGCAGGTTGCTGTCTTTGTTCTGTTGAAACAGGAGCATGTCGGGGTGGGGGTGGGGAGAGGCTCCAGCAGGGACCCCCTGCAATCCTGGTGTGCACCCAGCCGCATGGTCTCCAGAAGGAAGAACGGTGGGGGCATTTGGACCGTAGCACCTTGGTTACCCACAGGCCATGCCCTTCACAATTGCCTATGGCAAAGATCGCTGGGATTTCTGTGTAGCCCATCCAAAGCACCTTGGAGACAGGGGTAAGGGGGGACTAGTAAGTTGGGGGCTGGCAGCAGAAACACAGTTGCTACCCTGAGAGTCTTGGGTTAAGAAGGAATCTACCAGCTGCTTGGTGAGGTTCTCATATCGCTGCAGACTGCTCAGAGACGGGGTACCAGTGGAAGCAGGGGGTTTGGCTCCCTACAGAAAGGCAGGGGTTGGGCTGGGGGATTTTTTTTGTCTGGGAACCCCCCAGTATGTTTCTAGACCCATCTGCAAGAGTCGTGTCCCAGCTTGGATGTCCCAACACCTTATCAGTAACAAGGTCTTTCTTTTCCCAGCTGCTGGCTGTCCCTTGAGGGTGGGCTGCTGTATGCCTTTGTTGGCCCGGCCGCTGTGATCGTTCTGGTAGGTACTCAGTGGCTGTCCTGTGGTGGAGATAATGTTGCTCAGTGGCTTATTGGCCTTTTCCATTTCTTTGCCCCTTCTGTGGGTGATCAGGAAGCCTGTTGGAGCCCATCCATCAGGGACTCCTCTCTGCTGACATGCCACTGGCCCGGTTGGCACACTGGCCCAAATAGGGGTCTGCATTAACAGGGCTGTAGGTCTTTCAGACTCTGGAATCTGGCTTTAAGCGTGAAGGTTTGCGAGTGTTAGTGTGCTTGGGAAATTCCCAGTTCCAAACTGGCTTCAGTCAGGTAACCGTAAGCAAGCCACTCTGAGCGTGGTAACCCTATTCTGTCTGGCAGGGCCATTGTAGGGATTGCCTAGATAAAGTCTGAAGCACTAAGAAAGTTTGAAAACTTGGTATATTTGTGCTAAGGAATATTATTACTAGAAGTAGTGAAAAAAGAAAGAGATGCCTCTGAATGGGTTCAGGGCACAGTTTTCCAGCACTTGAGCAATCCGGGATTGTTAGCCAGAGCTCCCAGGTAAGAGGCAATTGGGAGCCCCAACACCTCCCTTTTTAGACATGAGATGTGGGCCAGCTGCATGTTATGTCAGGTGGTGCACTTGCTCCCCTCTGCCCCCTTTTCGGTTTTGCCAGTTTGGTTGTGGGAATAGCTCTGTGGTTTCCGCTTTGCAAATTTCTCTCTCTCTGCTTTGCCAGGTCAACATGCTGATAGGAATCATCGTATTCAACAAGCTCATGTCCCGAGATGGCATCTCAGATAAGTCCAAGAAGCAACGGGCAGGGTGAGTCCCCATCTCCTCCTCCTCCTCTCCCATCACAGGCAGCCTTCAGTCCCCACCCTTGGCCCTGCACCCATTCTAGGGTCATCAGGAGAAAGAACCATGCTTGTTAAGAAAGAAGGAGGCATCTGTCTCAAGCTGGCATGCGAGGGAGGAATGCCATCCACTTATTGAGGCAGATGTGCAGCATGGCACTCTCCCACTGCTCTTAATCTTATAGCATTTGCTGGAAATTGGCACGGGCATTTTATCCGAGCAGCTTCACCTGGCATTTTGCTTCAGGTGCAATCTGGCGCAGCTCAAAAGATGGGTGAAAAACATGCCCTACCCACATCCTCTCACTCAGAATTTAGCCAGTGGTATCTAACATCCTTTAAACCTGCCTCAAAATGCTTCCATATGTTTTTCTCCTAAGAACCAGATTCACATCTGACTCTTGGCACATGCTAGGCTTCCCAGCCAAACTTGCCTGATTCCTACCTAACTGTTCAGACGTGACAAAGGTGTAGGTCTTGAAGATAATAAATTAGGGGGAAGGTGTATTGTGTTCTGAAAGCCCCAAGGCACACACGTGTTTGTTAACACAGTTTCACATGGCAAGAAGTTCCCAGTGACTGTAGCAGCTGGCTAGTCTAACAGCTACTACTGCCATCTGCCAAGAACGCTACTTTGAAAAGAAACCAGGCATGGCTGGTAGTGCTGGGCAAGCAGGCAGGCAGTGCTGAGAAGAGGTAGGGGGCTCTCTGCTAGTGACTAGCAGCTGTCAACCGTTAACCAGCACAGATGGGAACTGGGGGGCTGGGCTGAGAAGGGGAGTCTTGAAAAGATGCAATGCTAAGGCCACCTATGGTGACTCTGTACTTGGTTAGTTTAAAAAAAATTAAAGTGTTTCCTGCTTTTGCCCCCACCCCATTTAGAAGCTCAGCTCTGACCTGAATGGCCCAGCCTAGTCCAATCTCATCAGATTAGATCTCAGAAGCAGAGTTGGCCCTGGTTAGTTTATGAATGGGAGACCGTCAGGGAAGGCCAAGGCCTCTATGCAGAGGCAGGCCATGGCAACCCCCCTCTGAAATGATCTTGCCTTGAAACCCCTACGGGGTTGCCATAAGTTGGCTGAGATTTGGTGGCTCTTTAAGCACACACATTTAGAAGCTCAGCAAGATACTAAACTAAAAGAAGGTATCCGCACTCCGATAATAACATAGATGCAGAGGAGTTAGCCGTGTTAGTCTGTGGTAGCAAAATCAAAAAGAGTCCAGTAGCACCTTTAAGACTAACCAATTTTATTGTAGCATAAGCTTTCGAGAATCAAGTTCTCTTCGTCAGATGCATGGTACAGAGACTGGTCAAATACAGAAGAGCAGGAGAGAGAAGAGGCAATTAGGGGGAGGGTTAGGTTGGCAAGCGCTGCTCTGCCTCCTTTAGCAGAAAATGTCACCCAAGTCTTCTTCAGCAGTCCCTGCCTGCTCCATATAGGGTGCGTTTACCATGCTGTTCCAGGCTGTAGCTCTGGAGACTCCTTGTAGCACCCCACAAGGAGCTGTGATGGCTCATGTCAAAGTTGTGCAACAAAAAACTTGGACCTGAGTAGAAAGCCAGAGAGCAAAAGTGGGATGCGGAGCCCAAGCAGAAACTGGTGTAGCGGGAACTAGCCTTCCTTGGTGGGAATAGCTGGGAAAGAAGATTGGGTGGAGGGAATTGTCACAAGCTGTGCCCCTGCTGGCACCCAGTCTGAGAAGCGAGGTCCAGTGCTAGTGGTGCCCCATCCCTGCCCTCCCATGCCTGGAAAGGAGGGTGGAAGAGGCTGCCCTCAAACTTGCTCCTGCCTTGCTTCATGCTAGCCACTCACAGCTGTGCCTCCTGCAACTAACCCATCTCTCTCTCTCTCTCTCTCTCTCTCTCTTTCTCTCTCTCTTGTTTATTCTTGTTTACTTTCTTCCTATGTACCCCCCCCCCCCTTCCCGTCCTCCAATCTGTCTTTCTGCCTTGTGGTTCCTTTGCTTCTCACCAACTTTTTTTCTTACTGTTGCGTCTTTCCTTTTCTCACCCCCGGTGGGGGAATGACGGCATGGTGCTTGTTGGGGGAACGGGACCTCCCCTCAGCTTCAGGGACCCCCCATGCAGCAGCATGTTGTTGAAATGCACCAAATGTGGCATGGTGTCAAGCACGGCCCTCCCCTCGGCTGTTGCCAGAAGTGCCATGTTAGTCTCCGTCAGCGTTCCCGGCTTGCTCTTTTTTCTTCCCTTCCAATTCTCTCTGTCTCTGTCTCTTGCTCTTTCTCTGCCTGATGCTGCATGTTGAGGAACAGGGTTCTCCAGTGAGCCACAGCCCAAGTTTTTTGCACTGAGTTTTTGTCCTTTCTCCCATGAATTGCAAGTGTTTATTTTAATGAGCGGGGGCTACCCAGACTGCAATATACGAGTTATCTTTTATGAAGATAGGAAGCCGATTCTAAGCACTGGCCTTTTAAATGTTGTCGGCTCTGAGTAGCAGCGATTGTCCAACATCTCATGCAAAAGTCCCTTTCAACCTTGTTCCCTGAGATCCATTAACTGGAGCTGCCAGCAGCAGATCCCAAGACCTTCTCCATACAAAGGACAATCTTGGCCATTCAACCATAGGCCTCTTTCTTCATTTAGCCAAACGAGAGCCAGACCAAGTAGTCCTAATTATCAGATTCAAACTAGCAAATTTAGTTTCTCCTCTCCCTTCATGGTATCCATTTTGGTGCCATTTCCCACCCCGGTGGTTGCTGCTTTCTCCTTCTTAGAAGAGTTGCTTGGACTGTCTCCAGCAGGGCTCATTTTGAGGGGGAACGCGCAAGAACACAGTTCCGGCAGTTCCCCAAAGAGGTCATGTCGGGTGGCCCCGCCCATCTGACTCCGGGCCATTTTGGGCCCGTTTCAGCCTGGATTGGGGCCGAAACGGCCCGGATCAGGCCTCTGACGGGTGGTAGATCACTCTCCCACTCAGCAGCGGCCCAATCCTGACCATTTTGGGGGGCTTTTTCAGCCATTTTCAGCCCCTTTTTGCCATTTTGGGCCCAATTTCAGCCCTGAATAGCCAGGATTCGGTCCAAAACAGCCAGGATAGGTGATGTCAGGGGGTGTGGTTTATGCAAATCAGTTATGCTAATAACACACTTCCGGCGATGGCAAGGGGCGTGGCATATGCTAATGACTTATGCTAATGAGTTCCTCTAGCTCTTTTTCTACGAAATGACCCCTGGTCCCCAGCAACTAGACATCTTCTAGCAAATGGGAAGACATTGTGCCGCTTCATAGCCAATCAGGTTTTGCTATGTGGTGATGTCAACAGAGGGCAATTGAGACAGAGGGCCTTTTTTTACATGGCATACGAGACAAGCCCAACCTTATCAGATTCTGGAAGCTAAGCAGTGTTGGCCTTCTTTAGTCATTGGACGGCAGACCTACAAGAAGACCAGGGTCGCCATGCAAAGGCAGGCAGTGGCACCTCTGAACGTCTCTTGCCTTGAAAACCCCAGCAGGGGTCACCATAACTTGGCTATGACTTGACAACAGTTTCTACTACCATACCGAAACGCCATCCAAACGAGAAGATTGTTTCCTGGCCCTGCTGGGCCTTCACCAGAATTCAGGTTGCATTCTAAAAGGATGCTGTGCCCCTGAATTTGGGGGAGTGGAGGCAGTTTTCACCTTTGCAGCTGCCCCCCAAGGACCTCTCAAAGTAGTTGCGCAGGTTTCAACAGCATTTCAGCAAAGAAAGGTAACGAATGACTGAATTGTCCCCATTTTGTTTTTGCCGCAAAATCTGCCACCTGGCTTTGCTCTCTGTGAGGGCCGCCCCCGGCTCTTCATTAGAAAGGCGCTGTGGGATCCACAGCCACTCTGGTTCCCTCCTTACGACCAGGAGACAGTGCTTCTTGCTCCACCCCACAGGACACAGTCGGTATTTGCCAGGCCCTCGGGCTGCCCTTCTCTTGTTATCCGTTAGCATTTGGCTCCCGGCAGTGTTGCCGGTGGTATCCAGGGAGGCTACAGAGAGACAGGCAGGGTTGCAAGGTGACTGTGGCTTGGAGGGGAGTGCTAATATTTAAAGACTTCTTTGCTGGAAAAGCTCTTAAGAAAAGAGCAGCAGCAGCCATGCTGTGTTGGTACCTTGAGACGGAAATTAACGGGGCAGCAGACAGAAAACGTGCCTGTTTCCCCAGCTGGCCCTGGGGCCATGGGAGCTCTTCCTTTTTCCTCTTCAAACAGAGTATTGTTATCGGCTTTTAAAATTAGCCCTGGTTCACACCCACAGAGCCTGCCATCTGTACAGATAATTCGAGCATCTCCATGCACTTGCTCATTTGAATAGTGGTGATCGCGCTTTCCCACAGGGCTGGAATTGAGACCATCGACAGATTGCCACAAGCGTCCTCAGCTTTGCGTATGAGCAAACTGGTTAAATGGAGCAAACCTTTGGACTGTGCTTGGCAAATCGGCAACCACCTCTTTTGCTTCCTTCCCTTTTCCTGCCACTGTTATCTTTTCCTGCTTAAAATCCAGGGTACATTCTCTTGGTTTCCTCGCCTTTGCTTTAATGAGCCTCTGACAGCCAAGCGTAGCGCAAGAGGAGGCATTAGAATTAAAAGATAGTTAGATCTAATTAATCGCACGCATGAGCTGCGGCTTGTGTCTCGCTTTCTCTCACTCTCTGCATGAGAAGGACAGACACAGACGAAGAGAATCCATCATGTCCGGAAAAGTTTTCATTTTGATCTATTTACCTGGAAAGGCAAAGATTGGCGACGCCCATTCTGTTAAGCAGTGGAGCTGAAGTGGAGTTTTCTGACTCTTCTCCCACCACATCTCCCAACAGATGACAGCATTTGTGAGAGAGGAAGGGCAAAGGTCTTCTCTGGAGCCGCTTTGACAATTGTGGATTGAAACAGAAACTCGGACACATTTTTCTTCTCAGAAAAAACACCTCCACTTTCATTTTCTCGCCTGTTTGAAGGACAACTGCGGCTTGATAGTTCGGACCCAGTTGAAGTGATGCAGCCCTCCTGCTAGGGCTACCACTTCAGGATATACTTTGTTAATGTTTCCCTATCCAAAGTTCCCTGCACAGACCAATGAACATTGGAGGGAGAAAGCTTAGACAGCACCCTTCTTCCTGGCACTCTAGTTCTCTACAGTCAGGGATCTGGGGGGTGAATTTATTTATTTAAACATTTATACCCTGCCTTTCCTCTTCACTCGAAGTAGGTGAGAGACAGCTCCCTCATTGGTTGTCTTTGTAAGTATTTATCCTTCATCTTTAAGAAAGCAATGAGAAGACCAGATTGCTGCTTCATTTGTATGTGGAGACGTGAGCCGTCTCGCCTTTCATCCACAGGCTTGCCAGTGGCAAGGAAAACTAACAGGGAAAAGGGTAAACGCATTGTAAGGCAGCCCTGCAAAAAATCCCCCTCTCCTCCAAATGAATAGCCTCAAGAAACATTGACTGGTTCACCTACCTATATTAGCTAGGGGGGGGGGCTCCTGCCAATGGTTGGTACAAGATCAGAGAACCAATTCCTTTTTGATTTCCCACAACTTCCCTCGGTGATCTGGAAGCAATTCTTCAGCACCACAGACAGGTGGCTCTTAGGAGCCCTGCCCTAAGGGTGTCAAGGTTAGTGTGTCAGACTAGGATCTGGGAGACAGGTTTGAATCCCTACTCTGCTCTGGAAGCTCGCTGGGTGACCTTGGGCCAGGCACACTGTCTCAGCCTAACCCACCTCACAGGGTGGTTGCGAGGATAAAATGGAGGAGAGGAGAACGATATAAGCTGGGCAGAAAAGCAGGGTATAAATCAAGTTAATTAATTAATTAATGACAACGATGGCGACAGCACAGTAGCAAGGAACTCCCGTTGCGGTAAGCAGGGGAAGCTCAGGTCTTTTTGCCTAGACCTAAAGTCTCACATAAATGCACAGCCCAGTTCTTCAGCCTCCTTGGGTGCCATCAGCCTCCCTCACCTCGTGGCATCGAACAATCATGCAATGCAACATGCTGTGCACAACTCAGAAAGGATACAGGCCTGTGCTGAGACGGCGTCCGATGCATTAGGGTGGCTCATTCTTCTCCGTGCTTCCTGCATCAAATATTGTATTCTGTACCCCTCTGAAGACAATCGCCTCCAAGTTACTGTGAATTTTGATCATTTGGATGTGATGGGGATGCATAATTTAGATGCGCTTTACACATTTTGTAAAGTGCAGTCTGAGCAGAGCTGCACTGGTCATTGACTTCAAGTGGACTTTGAAGGATGTTTGGCATTGAACTGGTAGATATGCACTTTTTTTTTCTTCAAAAGGTGTATCCCTCTCCTCTCTCTCATGAGGACCCAAAGCCGTTTATCGCTTGGTTCTCCCTTCCTCCACTCTACCATCATAACAACCTGTGATTTGGAGAGGCTGAGAGATCATGAGAAGCTCAAGTTTGCATAATGATCTTCCATGGGAGAGCAAAGATTCAAACCCAGTCATCCTAGGTTGAGATCCGACACTCTGACCACTATACCACACCACCTCCTTACTCCTGTAAAGATTTATGAATTTACTTCACTTATATAACCCACCTTTCTTGCTGAAACCCAAGGCATAGTACAAAAAATAATTTGATCAAACACTCTAAGACATCAAGTAAACAAAGTATTAAGACTAAGATTACAGAATTAGGGAGAGAAAATGTCTAAGAAATAACATGCCGTATGTATCCCAAAGCATATCTGTTGCATATTGTCCAGTCCTGTCCCTCCAGGGGACAAAAATAATACAGTTCCATTCTAACTGTGACTGCCTTGGCTCAATACAGCTTATTTGGGGTGGGGTGGGGGGATTCCTGTCAGGGAGGAATTCAGAATCATCCCTGAATTTGAGGATGGGAATGAAAGAGTCTGCTACAGGAAATGTACTACTGGGAAAGGAAGGAGTGAAAGGGAGAGGAGCAGAAGGAAGTGGAAGGGGCTTGATGAGAAGGTTGGAAGCTGGGACTTTCCTTGACTCGCTTTATTCAAAGCCACCAGAACCTACTGGTCTAGAAGTAGGACTTCGACCTCGGACCTTTACTATGAAAGCGTGAAGGTAGTGCCTCTGTGCAGGTACAGAGTAGATTTCCTTTTTCACCACCATAGCAGGCCCCCACAGAACCCCATACCAAGAGATGTGGAGCTTGCAGATCTCTGTAGCAATTTGGGGATGTCTGTTCTTGCCCTGTTTGCTTTTGAACTTTACTCATTTGCCAGCACTGAACCATTGCCTGCCATCAGTTGCCAGCTATCATTTGCCAGCCCTTCTGCAGCAGCAAGGGTGGAACGGCCTTTGCGCTCTCTAGCTCCCCTCCAGCCCCTTTGTGATTGGCTTCTGCGCCTCTCTCTCTCTCACCTTCTCCCCTCCCGCCCCCTCCTAGGGCATCGCTGTGGAGCTCCTGCGTGGTCCTACCCCTACTGGCGCTCACCTGGATGTCGGCTGTGCTCGCCATGACCGATCGACGCTCCATCCTGTTCCAGGTCCTCTTTGCTGTCTTCAACTCGGTCCAGGGCTTCGTCATCATCACTGTCCACTGTTTTCTGCGCAGAGAGGTGGGCATCTGTGTGCTACCAGCTGGCTAGTTTAGGTGTGGGGCGGGGGGCTACACCAGCATTTCCAGCTCCCTTTTCTCCCCAATAGGGACCCAAAATGACTTGCAATGTTTTCCTGTTCTCCACTGTATCCTCACAACAACCCTGTGAGGTAGTCCCAGGTGGGTAGCCACATTCGTCTACAGTAGAAGAGTAAGTTTTGAGTCCAGTAGCTCCTTAAAGATCAACGAGATTTGCCAGGGCATCAGCTTTTGAGAGTCAAAACTCCCTGACGTATCTGAGGAAGGGAGTTTGACTCTTAAAAGTTTAGGACTACAAGCTCTACTGCAGCTTATGCCCTTCTTAAGTTAGACGGCACCCTCCCCAATTACTTACCCAAAGGGCTTAGAGGAAAGAGAGGCACAGAGGTTCCCATCCAGGTCAGGAGAAGCACAGCCCGGAAGCTCCCATGTTCCTGTGGTACCTCCAAGACACTGTTTTAAACATAGACAGCTGGCCTGAAAACATTGGGAGCATTTTAAAAACCCAGATGAATTAAAAGGAAACAAAGCCAACAGGACAAAGCGTCTCCCACTGAGCCAATGTAGCCATTCCCAACTTCTGTGTCTCAGGATGTAAATTAGTTAAATAATGGAATGCCCACCCACAGGGGAGGCTTCCTGTTGTGCCTCTACATGCTCTCCTCCTCCAGCCTTGCCTCTGCTGGGGGGGGGGGGCTCTGCCTATGTCTGCATCAGGAATGATTGAATCATTCAGTCACTTCGATGCAGAAGGGTGGCCTATAAGGAGGAGGCCCACTGAGTCTCTGCTTGAGTCATTCCTTTGCTTGTCCTCCTTCCACTCAAGAGGCACCCCAAGATCAGTGACTTACACTGAAAAACGGAGGATGAAGTCCTCTCAGGTGGAATAATTCCTATTTGAAGGACCTGCCTCCCCACCCCCCACCCTGCCCACTCTTTTTTGCTGGAACTATGAAGTGGGTCTGCAGTTTTAATTCTCTGCATGTCTCTGCTACCCAGAATTTGGGAAACTCTGAATTTTGGGGATGAGGGGGCATCCCCAGATTAAATATCTATTATGTAGTTTTCTACTTTGCTAACCTTAGAAATGGAAGGGGCTTCTTTCTGTCCCTACCCCTCTAAAATGGCATTCACAGTCTTGAGCTACCAGCTACCCATCCAAAATCAATCAGTCCCGTTAATGCCAGTCTGGAACATGGGTGGAGACTTGGCTCCCTTTCCCTCCATCTACCTGGAAACAACCTTCTCCTTCCGATTCCATCCGTCTCTGCTCTGAATTCCCGAGCCCCCCTCCAATGCCCCCATTTATCTTGGCATGATGGGCGTCCAACGACTGTTCCATAAACATAAAACACAAGCCACCGCAGAAGTGGCGGGTGCAGTGCCTGCTGCTGCCAGCTGCGCCCCCACATCCCCATCCCTCACTCTCCTGTCAGAAAGAGGGTGCTTATAGCATCTGTGTCCTTGCAGCGAAATGGGCAGATTAGCGACATGATTCCTGACGTCCAGGTGCTAAGAAGGTCATCCAGAACCGCAGGCTCGTGTTTGGGGCAGGCAAGCGGAGACAGTCAGAATTTATACAGGCTAATAAACAAAAGTCTTGGGGGTGGGGGGAGACGCTAGGCATAATGCCTGCTCATAAATACTCTCAAGGTAATGGCAGAGACGGCGGTGGGGAATTTGTTATTGCAAGAGGGGAGGTAGGAAGTGAAGCAAATCACTGGGAGCCTCTCCCCCCCACTTCCAATCTGTGCTTCTGCGCCTGCCCAGCCCACCCCAAGGAATTCTCTTTCTCATTCACCTTTCACAAAAATCTAATTGAGGGTGGTGAGCAAGGATCTCCTCCCACCGCCACAGAAAACTGAAAGCTAGATGGACAGCACTGCACTGTGTTGACAGCCAGAAAGCCTCCGGGGTTCAGATTGGGCCATGGGACCCACTGCTGCCATTGCCCTGCTCTACAGAGAGCCAGCACGTCCCTTGATTGCCCCCTAAAGCCCCAGACGTCCCTTCCCATCCAATGCTCTGCCTGTGGATGCACTTGAGTCAGCAGCACTCGCAAGTCACCCCCTGGCAAAGATCTCTCCGGCATACAGGGATGGATCTCAAGGTTGGGAGTGAGGTGGTGGAGGAAATCGTTCGGCAAGGGTAAGAGCTGGAACGTTGCAGTCTGCAACCCGGTGGCTGGAAGATTACCTCTCCTCTCTCAGGTGCAGGACGTGGTAAAGTGCCAGATTGGAGTGTGCAAGAGTGACGAGAATGAAAACTCTCCTGACTCCTGCAAGAACGGGCAAGTCCAGATCATGGTGAGTGAGTGCGGGGCCCATGCCAAGGCGTGGGTGGTGGGTGGTTGGGACCGGCACCATGTGCCGGAAGAAAACTTGCCTGGGGCAAATGTGGAGCTTGATTCTCCCAGTGCAGGTCACTTGATGTGGTCAATGAGATATTTGAGTGACCATCTGGTCCGCAGCCATTGCTGTCTTGAACATTACTGAGCGTGAATGTAACAAGCTCTCCCTACACACTCGTGTGCCTTATCTTAATGATCATTACTGGAGAAAGAAGGCTGGGATGGAGATGGTGGCTTGCCCTAAGGCTCTGCCTGGCAAGTTCAGGGCTGCTGAGACTTTCCAGCTCATCCTCTTAGCCTCCACTCCAGTAAATGTGCTTGACAGCTTTCACTGTGTGTAAGATGGGGGCTCTGTCCATGTCAAGATGGTGGCCCTTCCATTTTGGAAGTGGGTGCAACCACCTTGCATGTGTCAGGGCATGCATCATGCCTTGCCTATGCCCGTTTTCAAGGCTGCTAATGCCACCCTGGTTTGGAAGATCAAGCCCGTTATGCATGCCCTGTTTCTGCCTGTCTTTGGTATCCAAGGTAGTGCCATGGTTTAAAAAGCACTTTCCTCCAACACTGTGCTTCTCTCCATGCAAGGTCTGAAGACAGCTGGAGCAACATAGTTGAACCTCTTTGTGCTACCCGCGATGCATTCATTTCTCCACTCCCCCTTTCTCTCTGTCTCTTCTTCTCTTTCTCTTTCTCTCTCTCTCTCTTCCTTTCTCCCCCTCTTTCTGTGTTTTTATAGACAGATTTTGAAAAGGATGTTGACCTGGCATGTCAGACAGGTGAGGCCCTCTCCCTCTGTTCCTGACGCTCACTTGGGGTGGCCGAGGAGGGTTCAAGGACCATGGCCTTTCAAAACACGAAGCGGATCAGGCGTAGAGTCCAACAGGGAGAAGCATTTACATTTTGCTGGGATGAAGCAGAACTTGCAACTTGGAGATGGGGCAGTGATAGAACATCTGCTTGGTGTGCTGAAGGTCCCAGGTTCAGTCCTGAGCATCTCCCTTTAAAAGATTCTGTAAAAGTATCTGAGACCCTGGAGAGCTACTGCCCGTCGAGACCCCCCTGGATAGACCAAAGGTCTACCTTATAAGACAGCTTTTTGTTTCCCATTTGGGTTTGGGGAGATCAGAAGCTGGGCATTAGGAATTTAAGAGAGAAAGCGAATTGAGCAATCGATTCTTCACCCACCTTATATTCATGTCTAGCTGCTAGAAAGTCAGTTTGCCCTGGAGCTTGTACATCTGCAGACAAAGCTGCCTTGTGCAGAGTCAGGCCATTGGTCCGTCTCGACCAGGATTGTCTCCCGTGATGGACAGCAGCTCCATAGGGTCTCAGGCTGAGGAGGATCTTTCCCATCACCTGCTGCTTGAGATCAAAGAAAGAGCCCTGCTGCCTGGGGCCAGCCAGCCATCTAGTGCAACATCCTGTTTCGCACGGAACGAAACCGTGGCCCTGGAGGGCAAACAAACAGAACTGAAGTCAAGGTCCTCCTCAGATGTTGCCTTTGTGCAGAGTTTTAAAGCCTCTGGATGTGGAGGTTCCCTTTACTCACCATGGTTCCTGGTGATGGACCAGACCTTCGTGTATCTAATTTCCCTGTAAATCCATCTGTGCCCATGGTATCGAAAGACATCCACTGGCAACGAATCCCACACTTTAATTATCCTTTGGACATGCCACAGATTGAACCTGGGGCCTTTTGCATTCAAGGGTGGTGTTCTGCCCTTGAGTTATGCTCCCTCTCCCTTGGCACCCATCTTTCGGTTTCAGTACCCTGAAAATCACAAGGGGCATCCAGCTTTGCAGGTACAGAGTATCCAAACGGCTCCCAGGTAGATCACTCCCACCCTTCACTCCTCTGTGGGTCATCAGGTTCACAACCAAGCTAGCTTTGTTTTCTCTGTATATAGGTGGGACCCCCATCATAAGTCTGAAAGACTAGCATAGATCCCTACTTAAGAGACTCTTCCTCCTTTCCTGCCCCCCCCCCAGTTCCTGCAGGGTGGGAGACTTCCTTTAGATCACAGATACCCCTTAGTTAGTTTGAGAAGTGTTAAGACATGTTCTATTTGACTGCCCTTTTCCCTCCCAAGTCCTCTTCAAAGAGGTTAACACGTGCAACCCGGCCACCATCACGAGCACCTTGTCACGTATCTCCCTGGACGGGGACGAGGATCCTAAGCTCAACTCCAGCTCCGAGGGTGGCTTGGGCTTCTCCACTCTCCCTGGGAATATCCCGCCCACCTCGATCCTGGTCCAGGTGCCCAAAATGACGCACAACGTGGTCAAGGGTCTCAACGAGCTTAATGACCCGCCCAGCAAGAAGGACGTCAACTTGGATGCCACACGGGGGCCTGTCTACATGTGCGGCGATAGCAACCTGCGGCAACTGGACTATGGGTGGCTACGGCCTCAAGAGGCAGCCGTGGAGAGCAACTACATGGTGCTGCCACGACGGACAGTGAGCCTTAAGCCCTTCACCAGGGAGGAGGGCAAACTCAACATCAAACTGGACGAAGCGCCAGGCCTGACCAAGGTCCGTCATATGATGGAGGCTGAGGCCTACCCTTCCTTTGCCTCAGTAGACCACATCAACGTGAACTTGAACCAACCCTATGGGACGATCAAGCACCCGTACGGCCTCCAGTTCAAGCAGCAACCTACAGTGAGGCAAATCTTGGCCTCGGAGGTGTCGGAACGCAGCCGCACTATGCCACGCACCGTGCCAGGTTCCACCATGAAAGTGGGCTCCCTGGAGGTAAGAGCCATAGTACACAGGCACAGGGTGTCAACCCATCTGATGGTGTATATGGGAGTTTATCTTTGGCATAAGTACCCCTGAGCTCCAGGTTCCCATGTTTGGTTATGTAAGCAAGCATGCACACAAAGGTGGCCTGAAGAGCCTGCAGATATAAAAGAGTTACATCTGAAACAGCTTTTAGTCTACAAAATGGCTCTATATGTACATACGAGAAGATGTATCAGTATTACCTACCTACCCGCCAAAACATTGGCTGGTAACCATTCCATATAAAGAAAGGATAGAGTTACAACCTGATCCTTAGCATGTTTATTTGGAAGACGATCCCACTGGAGTTAGTGAGCTTTACTCCTGTGTCACTGTGCATAGGGATCATGACCTTAACACTTGCTAGGATGGCTCTGGAAAGAACAAGAAGCCACCCCTGTACCCTCCACCCTATCAGTTCCTCCCCATTTGCTGTTCATTCATGGCAGTAACCACCTTGAGAGCAGCTGCCACCAGAGCCAAGACAGATGCAAGAGCTAAGAAGAACCAGATGGTACAGGGAGGTGGGCAGCGGACTGGCTGTTTCTCTTCCTTTTTTCTCTCCCAAGTCTACAAGGGGGTGGATGAAAGTCAGAGCATTGTTCACAGTTATATGGAAGAAAGCCCCGTTGAAGTCAGTGATATGCCTAAAGACAGGCTGCAGCTGTGTGCGCTTCTTTTGAGCACATCACCCACTTCTGGTTCCTTCCTCCCAAGCTGATGCATATGTAGTTAGGGCAAGGCATTCACTGCTACGAGCACAAGTCTGTCTGTGAAAGAGCCAAGCTGTAGAGTTGTGCATTTCAGTTCTTTGCAGATTGCGATACTTCAGACTGCAAGAGGAGGGGGCCATTATATTTGCATAATTTCATTTGAATAATTTTCCATTTAAAAATTCTTTTCTAGCACCATGCAGAGTCAATTCTCCCTGATCTACTGGTTTTTTGTGTGCAACCTCCGTTTACACCGAGGAATCGAAGGAAGTTTCAATTTGTGATTTAGCTGATGGTGTAGTTTGGCTTTTTGCCTATAAATGCACATTTTTTCAGTAGTGGATCACAACCCTCTGTGTACATTTCACATGCACTGGGTGGGGAAAGGGTGCAAAATTCTGGGTCTGTATAGGTAAAGCCATAAAAGAGTATGCCAATGTGCAGGTATTAAAAATCAGGTTGCTGTTTCAAGTATGAATTAGGGATGCTGTGAATGTTACTGCAATGTCAATGCCAGCGCTGTGAATGTCACTGCAAATCTGTTGGACAGTGGAATTTACCCTGCTCAACATACTCAATTGGACTGCAGGCCAATCAAATATATGTTCTGCTTGCATCAAGCAACTTGAACAGGTTTTCAGAATTGCTTATTGGAAATCAGCTGGGAGTCAGGGTTTGATCTCCAAGCAGTTCCCTGTGTCCTAGCCTTGTTGTGGTGTAGGAGAGATTCAGGGAAAATCAGAGACTGACTCACAGCTGATAGGAAATCACCTGGGAGTCGGGTTCTGATCCACCCTGCTCCCAGGAAAAAATACTGCACAAAGAAGTTGGAGATCAGAATTGATCAGCTCTCTTTGCAAAGGGGATCGTTTCTCTCCCCCACCTTTCCAAGCTGGGGGGAGGGAGCAACAGAATCCTTGCTGCTAAGCTCCTCAGTGCAAAATGGAGAGAGAAAGTGCTTGTTTTCTCTTCTGTTCAGCCCAAAACAACAGCTTTAGGTAGGGAGAAGGGAAGGAAAATCAGCTTGTGTTGCTGATCACTCCTCACCTATGCTAAATTTGCTGGATGTCAGCAAGTCTCGAAGGCAGCTAAGTTTCCAGGGTGGGAGAAGACCCCAACCACCAACTGATCAGCTAGGAAGTGGCTTTGATTCCTCCTCCCTTTAAAAACCTTGTTGGCTACAGAACAAAATTTCCCCAGCAGGAGATCAGAAGTTGACTCCCAGCTGATCCCTCCAGTGAACAGGTTGCAAACAGCTGAATAGCCTGTTGATTAACTGGCTGCTTGATCACCACTGGTGAACAGGATGTGAGCTGAATCAGCAGATGTTCAAGCGTCCCTAGTATGAATATGGATTTCATGAAAATCATGGAGAGCATGAGTTCCTAGAACAGGTAGTGGGTCTATCAAAAACTGGGTTTAGCTGTGCTACTTGTTTACCAGTATAATATTATCATAACAGTCATGGATTGTCTCCAACTAATCCTTTGAATGGTCATTTGAAGAAGGTGCTATGGATGCTCTGTTAGAGATCCCTAGCGCCTGTGTGTAGAACTACAGTTCCCAGAATTCCCAGGGCTGAGTGATTGTTAAACCCATTTTAAGTCTGTAGTGTAGCTGCACCTGTAGAAGAAAGAGGTGCATGCAAGCAGGGTTGGAATTGGTTAGAGGGTGGGGAGACAGTGTAGTTAGCTGCACTGGCCCAAAGCAAATCCACAAACAAAAACTATATTGTAGTAGTTTTAATTAAAATTAGGCAGACCAGCACAACGCAGTGTGCTTTAGAATTCTTTATCAGGCCAGATGTTAAAAAATAAAGAGGGGAGGATGGGATCTCTCAGGCAACATGGGCTCCATGTGGGCAAAAGATGGCTGGCTGATATCAAGTAGCACCCTCAGAATGCTAGGAACAAGCAAAAAAAATTACCACTTTCCCCGTTCTATAGCAGGACTGTTTTCTACTTTCCAAAAAGCGAATCAATCCCCTGCCTGAGCCCAAAGCAAGAATTTGAGGGGGGGGGGTATGCTGCTCAGCTGCATGTGGCATTGGGCCAGCCTTATCTTTCCTGCCCCTCCCCTTTGCTGAATGATATCCCTACTTGGCACTGTGTCCGGAGGGACAAAGACTTGATTCCCACCCTAAATACTAGATTTTCAAAGAGAAAAAAGTTGCTTGGACAAAGCCCTGCTGTGGGAACAACCTCCAGTTAGTCCACTGCTTGGTTTTAGCACACAGGAGATGGCAAGGGGGTACACGTGGCATTGAGCTGAAGCCTCAAGAGAAGTTGCACTCGATTGCTCATGTGGGGGGGGGAGTGTTAAAAATAGGGGATGAGCATGCAAGAGAGCAGAGGGATGCATACTGATGAGAGGCCAAGAGTGAGGGGGAAGGGGGGTCATGCATCCTAGATCATGTTCTGATCCCTGCACCACCGAAATCAATCCTGGGCCTCTGGGTTTCCCTTAAGTGCGGATGGAGGACCTGAAAAAGCTCCCCTGCTAAGAGCCTCTTCAGGTTGAATGCCAGCTCCCCTAAACCTGATCCTGATCCTCTCCAGCCATATCCATAATGGCTTCCTGTCTCCCATGTGGCCCTCACTTGCTGGTTATGCCTGAAAGACACCATCTGATTGGCAGGGCCAGGTCAGAGACGGGGCAAGCCCTATTCGCTTGGCACAGGGTGCCCATTATCACTGGACATATCAGTCACACTGCACTGGGGCTGGAACCTGCTGCCCCCTGACTGTGCCAAGAGTGCCCTTCTTTTCACTGGCAGGAATCCCATTATGCCTTTTCCATCCACACTTCTTGGGTTTCCTTGTCCCTGGTGCACAGCCTCCAAACTCTTTCTCTCTTTCGCTTTTAATTGCTGGACATACTAGTAAAGGACTTTTTTTTTTTTGCTTCTTTGTGTGTATGTTTTTGTGGTATGTCTAACTTGTGCCCCCTCTCCTCCAGAGGAAAAGGCTACGGTATTCCGACCTGGATTTTGAGGTAGGTCCCCCC
Source organism: Eublepharis macularius (assembly GCF_028583425.1). NCBI lineage: Eukaryota > Metazoa > Chordata > Lepidosauria > Squamata > Eublepharidae > Eublepharis > Eublepharis macularius. Next base: position 36,173,555 of record NC_072804.1, on the reverse strand, counting down.
TACCTTCCTCTGTGGTCTCCCTCCCCAGGCCTCCTCGTGGTAAAGCAGTGACCTCCCTCTGTGACCATTTTGCTGCCCCTTGCTGTCTTCTCAGGTGCCTGCCAGCAAGAGATTGATTTGCCTTGACATAAATTGGGTTTAATAGCCATTCTGTTCAGGAGGCTCTGGGAACTGTAGTTCTAGGGATTTCTAACCACAGCCTCAGCAAACTACAATCCCCAGGATTCTTTGGGACAAGCCAGTGAAACTGATATGAATTCAATATATGTTTGCCATGTGGATACGTCCCCAAAGCAGCCAAACACAGAGGTCTCTTGTAAATCACTGTCTCTCTGCAACCACTTGGGGATACCAGTTAACTCTGTCACCCGGTCATGTGGTGGGATAAGTTATACACATACATGCTGATATATGCCCACGTGGCTTTTCCTCAGGTCCAGATAGCTCTGGTAAAAGTCACCTCACAGCCAGGGACAATTGAAAAGGAGCCCCTGGTGGCTGCAGGCACGCCAGGTGTGCCACAGGGCTGTCTCTCCACTGAGGCGGCATTAGGCTAAGCACAATGTGACCAATTCTAGAGCCTTGGGAGGCTGCGAAGAGATGATGGAGAACGTTTCTATACCTGTCTCTCTGTCAGAAACCTGGCTGGCATCTCAGCTCTGGGGAGACATGCCAGCGTGGGAGAGGGAGCTTTCTCCCTTGCTTCTGAACTAATGTTCATTTTTTTAGTTTATTTCCTCTCCCAAGCCACTTTCCTGGCTCTGATTTAAGCATAATCTGATGAAACAGGCTCCCAAGTTTTATAACGGACAATAAAGAGTGTTAGCAGTTGATTAAAATGCTGGAGCCGGAGATGGGAGTATTTTAGCTGGGTTTATAGAGGGGAAGAGATAATATCCTCGCAGTTATCAGGAGAGATTTGATAGGGGGTGTAGTTCCAGCAGGCCGCGGAGGCTCATTGTCTGCTGGTATCAGCCCATAAATGTTGATCTGACGAAATCTCCTGTCATTCGGAGACTCTGCTGAGGAAAGGAGGGAGATGCAGGCCTTGTCCACCATCCAGTAAATGACAGGAAAAGCCATTCATTTTTCAAGCGTAGTGATGGTTGGTACAGTAAAGGAATCAGTGCCCTGGTGTGCACCCACATCCCACTGTTGATCCCTGCTGACAGGTTTGGCCCACTTTTTGGCATGCTTCAGAACCTGCAAAATCCTGTGTGATCTAGAGGTATGATGGGCTGGAAGGCTGCAAGAAATAAGGCTGCTATTAGGACCGCGGTCAACACTCTCGAAAGTTGAGCTATCCCTCCTCACAAGTCTTGCCCAAGGCCCCAGTCCCAGGCATTTTGCACCTTAATTAAATTTTTCTTCCAAAGACTTTATAGCGGGGTTTTGCGTCACGCTCTCCATCTTAACTGCTTTTCGCTTGTGGCAACCGGTGATTAGGATAAAAAAAAAGTAATTAGTATTTGTGTAATTATTTTTCTGGAATGAGTCATCTTCACAACAGTTCTGTAAGACTGGTTGTCGTCGTTACCCATACTAATCATATGGGGAAACTGAGGCGCTTTCTTAGGGTCACTTAGGGAACTCCATGGTTGGGCGACATTTGAACTGGGTGGGATGTGTGTGTGTGGGGCGGGGGGGAGGTCCTGGCTCTTAGTTTGTATTTTCACCACTGATTTTTAAACGAGTACAGTTGCATAGGTAGGTTTTTGGGGGGAGTTGTTTGAGACAAGGTGGCTGTGTCTAAGTAAGGTAAACTGACCGGTCTTGTCTCCCCACCACTGCTGCTTCTACAGAAGGTTATGCACACAAGAAAACGCCACTCTGAACTTTACCATGAGTTGAACCAGAAGTTTCACACATTGGACCGGTATCGGGCACCAGCAACCAACGCCTCAAAGGTAAGGATGGCAAAAAAATAGAAAACATCAAAATCCCCATTCAATAAACACATAACCACAGTGATGATTTGAGCCAGCATTTGACCCATGCTCCTGTTTGGAGTAGGAATGCTTACGGATTTCTCATCAAATGTATGGGTTCCAAATAGTCTGACTTTTTTTTTTTTAAGTGGAACTGTTGCATGGGGCATCGCTAGCATTTTGGGTTTTTTCCTTCCAAAAAGTACATGTGCTATTTGCCATAGCTTTCAACCCATTACTCACCCCCACCTCCTTCTCTTCCCATTTCCAAAGCACAAGCAGTTATGATGTAATAATAATAACATTTGATTTATATACTGCCCTTCAGGATGACTTAACACCCACTCGGAGCAGTTTACAAAGTATGTTGTTATTCCCACAACAACAAACACCCTGTGAAGTGGATGGGGCTGAGACAGCTGTGACTGACCCAAGGTCACCCAGCTGGCTTCAAGCGGAGGAATGGGGAATCAAACCCAGTTCTCCAGATTAGAGTCCTGCACTCTTAACCACTGCACCAAACTGGCTCTCATATAATCATACACCATTTTTGCATCAAATTTCTTTTGCAGTGGTGTCAGTCCGATGGGCATGTTCACTTATGTACATGGATAAAACATGGATAAATAAGGAAAGCTTGATCTGATAATGCCTACGGTTGTATTAAAGCTCTTTTTTTCTGGTGTCTTACCAATGCACTGATATGGAGTATATCCATATCAGTAAAACACTGCACCAAAAAGAATCTTGATGGCGTTGTATGATCACATCAACTGTGTCTGTTTTGTGCAGTCCACAACTTTGAAAATTGTTATTGAACAACAATATAACTAAACAAGAAAACAAAGTAAATAAAGTTTTTTTTCTTCTCAGTTTCATCAGTGCTAATAGGCACATCAGTAATGTAGACTGGTAAAATGGAAATTGCAGGGAAGTGGTAATGCAGACGCCATGGTTGCCTTGTTAACATTCATACTAGACAACTGTAATGTGTTGTATGTGGGGCTGCTCTTAAAGATGTTATGGAAGCTTCAACAATTACGAAGAACATGACCATTTTCAGCAGTCTGTGGTACGCTGAAATCATATCCGGGTCAGGCGGAGTTCTCTTTGCCGTTTGGACTAGGGGTTCAGATTCTGCACCAAAAAATGTTCTGTTCAAGTTGGGCTGGATGGTGGGGGTGTTGCATCGCTAGGGGACTAATTGCTCCTTTTGTCACACAGAGAGAGAAGCGGTGGAGCATCTCTTCGGGGAGCGGGGAAAAGAATGTGGCCAGTGTAAGTAGCCATTCAGAGTCAGAGAAGAGATGCAGCTTGGGAGGGAGGTTTGCCATTCATCTACTTAGTGAGCAACTGATACAATAAGGAAGGAAGGTGCCAAGAATGTTGAAAAAATGTCCAGTCTAAAACTAGCCTCCACGTATATGACCTCGGGAAAGCCTTGGCAAAGGGTTCCATTGCAGAATGTGTGTCTCGCTCACAGATTAAGGACTGCCCATCAGCCTTGCTACGGTTGCCATAGTCATTCCAGACATGCAGATTGCTGGGCAAACTCCCCAGTTTTTGGTGCAGTTGGTCTTTTTTCAGATTTCCTAGGACAAATCCCACAGTTAATTGCATCCTTTGTCATTTCTAAACAATACAGTGTCATTTCTAAACTGCAGTGTCAGTTCCAGGTTTTAGAGGTCCCTGGACAGAGAGTTCCCCGGGCCCCCTCTCCTCTTCTGCCTACCACAACACCCCCTGCTGATACCTTTCTTCCCTCCCACCCACCCACCTGCTTGCCTTCCAGCTGCCTGTGTGTCCCTCCCCTGGGCTCACGAGCCCACCCACCACCTGTATTCACAGCTGACTGTAGCTGTTGTCCTGGTGCAGTGGGCAGCACATGCATCTGGAACCATGGGGAGTGGAGCACTAGCAACTGGGAGGGGGTCAGCACGTCAGTGGGCTTACCAGAGGCTCTCAGCCCTAGCAGCTGCCCCACCTCAGAGTATGTTGGTGCCAGCCCTGTGTGACCTGTGCATCATTTCCTTCATTATGCATCAAATAATTTCCATCACCACACATGCCCTGAGAAGGGGGAGCAGAATTACCACAGGGTGCAGAGCAAGACTTGAATCTCACTCACAGGTCGGGAGAAACCAAGGGGGCGTTATTTCTCTTAAGTGGAAAATTGCAGATTAGAAAGGAGGTGTGGTTGCCACTGAAATGGAAGCCCTGTGTCAAGTTGCCCCCATGACCTGTGCATCATTTCCTTCATTATGCATCGAATAATTTCCATCACCACACATGCCCTGAGAAGGGGGAGCAGAATTACCACAGGGTGCAGAGCAAGACTTGAATCTCACTCACAGATCGGGAGAAACGAAGGGGCGTTATCTCTCTTAAGTGGGAAATTGCAGATTGGAAAGGAGGTGTGGCTGCCACTGAAATGGAAGCCCTGTGTCAAGTTGCCCCCATGTGTAGTTCAACTTAACCTCCTGTCCCACCATCATAATTAGCAGCCGCCAGTGCTGGTAGGGAATGACAAGGCATTAGGCAGGCAGAGAGGAGAACGCCAGATGGGAGGAGGGGGACTCTGTTTCTTGCCATTTTGTTTTCTTTCTAACTCAAATCAGTAACCTCATCTCTTGTTCCCCAGCAGGAGGCAGCCAGCCCAGACAGCCGGCAGCAGAAGCAAAAGTCTTGGAGCACCTTCAAGGCCATGACGCTGAGCTCCTTGCCCTCCAAGCACCGAGAGAAACTGGAGCTCCATTCTGCTGCTGACTGGGAAAAACATTGTATGAGCCTGGATCTATCCGAGGGAGACTTCCAGACAGAAGTGTGAGCCTCGTGGGCTCTGGGATTTAGCCACCTATAAATATATATATATTATAAATATAAATATATATATATTTTCACACCTTGGAAAAGGAGGAGACCAAATCAGCAAGGACAGTTCCTTCCCCTTCCGGTGGTTTTATCGGGCATTTTTGGACACCCCTTTAGCCGCTCCTTGGGGGAGGGGAGCAGGGAGAGACAGCAGAAGATGTGCCCCCCCCCCAACTGTCACACAGATGCGGCCACTCACACCTCACATGCACCTGTCCCATCCCCGGAAGTGATAAGAGGTGCTGGCTTTCCCCCCCTTCCCCCTTCTGCTGTCCTGTTCCTTTCAGTGACTCACCACCAGGACACAAAAGCGCGCACACAATCACACGCTGACGGCTCTCCAGTCTCCCACCCACAGGATTTAGCCGGAGCAGGGGCTTTCCCCTCTCTGGGGGGTTGGGGTGGGAAGAGCCGATCTGAACTCTTTTCTATCTGGGTCTTTCTTCACGCCATGCACTGTGTGCATGGCCAGCAGTCTGGGATCGAAGTCGCCGCCCCACGTCTCCCTTTCAAGACATTTCCCATAACACCGTTCTTCCTCCACCTCCAGATCTTCCAGCCGGGACAGTAGGGGAGAAGACCCCCGCACCTTTTCTGCCCCATTCCACATGAGGCTGGATCTGTTTCCTTGAAACACACCCCTCCCATGTCTTCCTCCCTACACCCCTTCCCAGGCTGGGCGGGCGCTGTGTTTGTTGGAAATAAAAATTCACTCTGTGAATCTTTGCTGCTGCTCGGTTCTCAGTTTTACTGACCTTTGGACGAAGTCACATCATCATCATTGGCCTCCTTGGTGGAAAAGGAGATGGGAGATTTCATATCGAGCACCAGTGTCTGAGTCTAAAGCAGAATTGGAGGCAAATATGGGGGGGCGGGGTTCTTTCGGCTGAAATATATGTAACGTTTTTTAAAAACCTGAATGGAATTTGATAAGATTTCTGGTTGGGTTTACACATCAGTCCTCTGGTTCAGCTGAAATAACTATAGGAGTGTAGAGGGAAGTTAAGAGAGCGTTGATTCCTATTAACAAATTTCTCAAAAGGGCAGCTGACAAGGATAGCCCAGGAATAGCCTGACCTTGTCAGATTTCAGCAGGGTCCGCCCTGCTGAAATCTGGAAGGGGAATGTTCTTTGGAAGGGAGACCACCAAAGAAGACCAGAGTTGCTACACAGAAACATGCAAAGGCAAGCCACCTCCCAACATCACTTGTCTTGAAAACCCTATGGAGGTGCCCTAAGTCATCTGCAACTTGACAGCACTTTCCACCACCAAGGAGGGCAGACTGACATTTCTCTCAAGTGTGTTAGGTCAGTTTCTAGAATGACGCACAGCCCCGATGCTGCCTCCGTGCCTTACAGCTAGAGAATCAGAACAGGTTGGTATTCCCAGAGAGCAAAGCAAAGGACAGATTTTGACAGATGTGCTAATCAACTTTACAGGCACCTAAATCCAATTGCATCCTCATGCTTGACATTGCTACTGAGCCACGTTCGCAAAAAAATTATTTCAGACATACCTGGGTGGGAAACCTTGAAGGACAACATCTGCCAGGGCATGGCCTGACATTAGATATTCCAAGTCTTGCAAATTGCAGTCCTCTGAATGCCTGTGAAACCTTGCTGGGAAATGTCAAGCCTTACCAAAAGATTACCCTCAAAATTGTCTTTGCTTGAAGAAAAACCTCCAAACAAACATTTTTTTTAATTTTAGATGAAACATTTAGTGACAACCTAGGGCAACCATGGGGGTCTGCAAAGTTGTTGCAGGGGATCTACCAGTCCCTTATGAAAACAAATGGTAAGTCCCTCTCGTGTGGAAATTGAACCCTGTTTTCTAGAAACGGCAGAGACTTTCTATTGGGGGAAGGGGATGGAATCTGTCTCCTCCTGCTTCGAAGGGCAGGAATTTATTGTTCCGCCACCATCAGGTCACCTCCAAGCACTAGCCACAAATACGTTGATCAGTTGCTGGGATCCAACAGCTCGACCCAAGCAAATCAAATTGGTTGCCAGGTGCCAAGGAAATACGCTCATTATGTGGTCATGATAGTTGCTTTGGGTATAAAAGTGAACTGTCTCAGTCTTTTTTCCAATGCCAAAGATTTCGGCAGAAGCGGGCCATACTGCATCCACGGCTATAATGCGACTGAATAACAGATGTTCTGGTGATCTTTTTCCATTTCTGTAAACAGGTCGTAACGTTTTCCCAGGCCCCTTCTCACTGCTGTTCAGCCAGCTTCTATCTAGAAATTATTAACCACTAAGGATATTTTTTGATGTCTTGATTGCAAAGTCCTTCCAATCAAGGGGTGAGATTAATTAGAATTAGGATCAGAGCCTTTTGAATTGGCCTTATAGAATCAACTGTGACTGCCCTAGTAAGCCACATACAGACAATACAAACTTTTTTTCTTAACTTTGCTCTTAAAGTATAATTGATACGGTTGTTGGTGTGTTGTTCTGAGGATGGTGAGAGAAGGGAAGCCTCCATCGGGGCTTATATAACTTGCTGCACACACTTTGAAAAGGGGCAGTTTGACACACAGTATGCTCCATTGAAGGCTTGGAATCCTGTGGGGAAAAAATAATAATGGGGGACTGGGTCACAGAACTGTTGGTCTAGAGGGGTGTGGAAGCTCACATTGCCCTAGTTTTTATCAAATTTGTTTGGCTTTCCATGAAACCACACCAGTCTCTCTCGTGAAGAGGACCCCAGATGTTTGCTTTGGACTGGAATCTGGATGCTTCTTGCCCCCACGCTCCAAATCCAGTGTGAACTAGAAGCAAGAGAAGATGTCTCATGGGCAGGATGTGTGACTTCAGTGCTCCACAGGGCCCTTACTGCACAACTGGTGACACTCGTAGCCCAGGCTCAGCCTCGCTGCCATTCACAGAAGCCTGCCAGGGCCCTGGTAGCCCGTCCTGGTTTTGCAGTCCTAGGCAGGCAGCAAACAGGTGGCTTGTGACCCTGCTGTGTTGTTTCCTACAATCACAGCTTTGCAGACCTGAGCTCCACTATCAACAGGACAGGACATGCTCAACTTGTGACTTGCCAAGTGAAATGCCCCGTTTGGCAATCTTCCAATTGCTTCAGCTTCTCACCTATTTTGTAGGGTCCAGATAATCAGCAGATGGGGACTTGTGCTATCACATTTTTAATCCCCCTTTCTTCCAAGGAGCTCAGGGGCTGCCTACCTAATTCTCCCCACCTTCATTTTATCCTTTCAACAACTTTGTGGTTAGCATTGTGCACATAACTGGCCCAAGGTTGCCTAGTGAGTTGTGGGGCCAAGTGAGGATCTGAACCCAGAATTTCCCAGATCCTAATCTGATACTCAAACCACTACACCACCCTGGCTCCCTCGAGGTCTGATGGGCTGCCTTGTACCGCCAGTTTGTGCAGGAAGAGTATCCACAGGTATTCATTATGTGATACATGTGCCACGTTGTCGAAGATGCACACAAACCTGAGTATTGCACATAAGCTGTGCTGCAGGGTTGACACTGCAGTGCTGTGTGCGCATCCTCCCAGAGGCAGAAGGGAAGGGAGGAGGCCTTTGACAATAAAGACAAGGGAGGGGCCGGGATGTGGAGAACCTGAGTCAACCGTTTGTTCAAACAGATGGAAAGCAGCCCTGTCAATAAGGCTCTGTGGCAGGCCGAGGGCGTCCTTCGGCTGGCAGCTGTTTCAACGTGCTGAGGAAGGAAGAGATAAACAGGGACAACAACACATCCTGCTCTCCACCCAGAGTGGGTGAGGGAGGGGGACTTTTTCAGAGTCTCGGGCGGCTGTTGGAATTTAAACCAGATTTTGAGGAGGGGATGGGTCAGGTAGGCTGGTTCCAGGTTTTGGGGGGCCCTTGACAAAGAGTTCCCAGGGCCCCCCTCCTCTCCTCTGTTCACACCAGGCCCTCGCCCTCCTTTCCTACCCATCCAGATGTCTTCCTCTTCCTGGGTGTCTTTCCCCTGCCCACTTGAGAAACATCCCACCACCAATCCTCACAGCCACCTGCTGCAGCCCTTCCCTCAGTGGCAGTAGCAATACAATAATCTGGAAGCAGGGATGGCAGAGTTCTAGCAAGTGAGTGGCCGTGTGTGTGTGTGTGAGAGAGAGAGAGAGAGAGAGAGAGAGAGAGAGAGAGAGCGTAGTGGGCCCTCCCAGAATCCTCGGGCCCTGGCAGGTGCATTACCTCAGGGTGTGCTGACACCAGCCTTTTGGCCTGATGGTGTCGTGACAGGATACCTTCATCCGGCCCTGGTGTGAGAGAAAAGCGGGAGCCCAAAAGCTTTGTTTAGTGATGGGCTGTGTTTATTTTCCAGTGAGTTCATTTTCTAGAAAACAAATGAAGGACAAGAAGTAACAACAACAACAACTGTGCTTATATAATGCTCTTCGAGACAAATTAGTGCCTCACTCAGACCAGTGAATAAAGTCAGTGTTATTATTATCCCCACAATACAGCTGGGGCTGAGAGGCGTGGCTTACCCAAGGCCACCTGCAGAGCTTATGGCAATAGTGGAATTCGAACTAGCAGAGTGCTGATTTGGAGCCCGGCTACTTAACCATTACGCTACAACGTGTGTTGTGAGTTCTGTAGAGTCAGTTCTAGATGGGAAGTTGCTAGGGATCCCAGGTGCCCGCCAGAGGCAGGCAACCTCCCAGAGCTTTGCCTGCTTGCCTACCTGTTGCCAGTGACCATTGGGAGGTTCCAGACCCCCCTGGAGATCACCCACCACTGACAGGAACCCAGAGCACAAGCACATCTCTGGCAGAAGCGACGTCATTGCACTGGCTGCAGGAGTGCTCCTGCACTTTGCTTGGGGCAGTTTGGCCCCCAAAGGGCCGATTCTCAACGAATTGTCCCCACATGAAGTGTGGGAACACTCCTGAAGCCAGCATAATAATGTCCTTCCGGAAGTGATATAATCACATTGGCACCGGGATAGACATCCTGGTGAGTACCAGGTTGTTCCCACTCCTGCCAGGAGGGTATACAGATCTGGCAACTCTAGCGGTTGCCTCTCGTTCTCAGGGAGAAACAAAGAATACCCTGTTATGGCTTCCAAGCAGTTGTTTTAGAAAGCCACAGTTTGTATCTGCACTAGAAACATGCATTGGTTATGTGCACAATCTGAGGGGGTAGCCTGGTGAAGGTGCAGTGAAAGTTCAGAACTCCTGAACTAGGGTTGCTAACTCCAGCTTGGGAAAATCCTGGAGATTTGGGGACAGTGCCTGGATAGAGCACCCAGTGCTGATGCAGTTCTATAGAGTCCACTCTTGGAAGCTGCCATTTCCTCCAGGGGAACTGATCTGGAGATCAGTTGTAATTCCAGGAGAACTCCAGGCTCTACCTAGAGGATAGCAACCCTATTCTGAATGCTTTCTCATCCTCCCCTTTTCTTTCTCTGAGGAGTGGTAATCTCTATTAATCCTTTTTAAGTCTATGGTATAGACCAGTGATCCTAACAGGGTCCCCAAATGTGCCATAATACCTGCTGATGTATTTCCTCATGCCCACTTCCTCCTTCCCCAAAGCAAAAAGCAGCCCTGGCTTTCTTCAGTGCTTCGGAAGACTACAGGAAGCATCACATTTGGGTCTGCAGTAAACAGTCAGAAATAGCTCCCCCATCATAGCAGTATGCTTGTGTTGGAAGCGCCAAACGTTTTGTGATATAACAGCTATTTTGTGGTGGTGCCCACTACCTTTTCTCAAAATTTTGGACATGACCACAGGCTCAGCAGGGTTGGGGACCTCTTTATAGATACCCCTACTGAGCTACCCAAGTCCCTATTATGAACAGTCAAACTGCATGCAGATCAGTTTCTAACCACCTCTCCCCAGAGCCAAGCAGCTTGTGAATCAAAAGGTCAGGGAGGCTCTCTGAATTGGACAATAATGTAGCCCCTGCCCCCAACATTACCTTGCGAATGGGAAATTGATTTTATTTATTTATTTATTTGATTTCTAGCTAGGGTTACCATCCCACCGCTGGGGGTGGGGGTAGGGATACCCACAAAACAAGCACGTTTTGGCGCAAATTGGGCCCATTTTGGGTTGCTGTGGAGGGCAGGAGTGCTCCTGCCCTCCACAGCAGCTCAAAACGGGCCCGATCCGCACCAAAACAGGCCTGAAACAAGCCTGTTTTGGCATGGATCGGGCCCATTTTGGGCCGCTGCGGAGGGCAAGAGTGCTCCTACCCACTGCAGCGGCCCTTATCCAAGCCCCTGCAGAGCGTGAGCGTGCTCCGGGGGGGGCGCCATGTGATGATGTCACTTCCCGGAAGTGACATCATCGCACTTGTGGGAGCGCGCACACACCCCGGAAGGTGAGTGCCAGGCCCCAGCCCCTCTGCTGGGAGGTTGAAGGGGCCTGGCAACCCTAGGTGGGGGGATCCCCTGCTCCAAGCCTTCCACCCCCCACGCCCACTTACTTGGCTGGTGCAGGGGCTGCACTCCCCTGGGGTGCACCCCCCACTGCCACGCCATGCACCCTAAGCTGTGTCGTGTGCTCCTGCCCCCACAGTGGGCCTGTTTGGGGAAGAATCGTGCCCTGCAGGACCTGATCCGGCCCTTGGTGAGTGCAGGAGAGCTCCCAGCCAGCCTTTGACACCCGCGTGATGACATCACTTCCGGAAGAGATGTCATCGCACAAGCTGGGAGTGCAGAAAACCCTTGAGTGGCAAGATAAGTGCCAGGCTCCCAATCTCCTGCCGGAGGACTAAAGGGACATGACAAACCCCCAATTTGGGCTCCAGGGGACCTGGCAACCCTATTTCTAGCCCATCCTCCCCACAAGCGGGCTCAGGGCAGGTTACAACAGGATATAAAATACATTTTAAACCAGAATAAAACCACATCATCATCAAAATCATACAATAAAATACAGTTCTTGAGATAGTGGCCCATACCATCCACCCCTGCCAATGATGCACAGGGGGAAATAGAAGAGGAAGGAACAGCCATCTTGATCACACTATAACTCGGGGGAGGGAGAGGACTGTACAGCCCCCTCCTCCCCCCATTCACTGACAGGAGACAGGTAGGGAGGCTCACTAGATGGATACAAGACTGACTTCAACCACATGCCTGCCAGAACTTCTCTGTCTTACAGGCCTGCCGAAAGGATAAAAGATCTTGGTGGGCCCAAGTATCTACAGACAGAGAGTTCCACCAGGTTGGAACCAGAACCAAAAAAGCCCTGGCTCTAGTCAAGGCCAGTCAAGCCTCCCTGGGGCCAGGGACTACCAGTAGGTGTTTATCAACTGATCTAAGCACTCTCTGGGGTACATATGGAGAGAGGCTGTCCCACAGGTATGCTGGTCCCAGTCCGCTAAGGGCTTTATAGGTCAAAACTCAAAACTTTGAATCTGATCCAGAACTTTGCTGGAAGCCAGTGTAACTGCTGTAAAATTAACTAAAAGCAGGAGTCCACATTCAGAGGCAGTGTACCTATGAGGCAATATCAGGGGAAGGCCTTGGCCTCTGTACTGTTGGTTGGCCCCCCACGCCAGCTAGTTGGTCTCTGTGCTAAACAGGTGGCTGGACTAAATGGGCCACTGATCAGATCTGGCAGCGCTTTTCTTATGTTCTCAGTCACTCTCTCTAGCCTAGCTGACCTCACAAACTTGCTGGGCGGATAAAATGGGTGGCGGGGGGGGGGTGTCCATGTGAGCCACTCTGAACTCCCTGTTAGGGTAAGGGAGGTAAAAATCAGAAAATAACCAAGCAGCATGCTTGCATGCGAAAACCAACCTTCATCAGCCAACTTCCACATAGCGTGTGAACTTCTTAGTGCCCCTTTCTTTTCCCAGGTCCATCTCAGAGATTCTCCCCTTGATGCCTGCCTTTCTCTTCTCAGTGCTGAGCAGCTGATCTAGCATGGCAGAAAGGTGGCATGGTTGTTATTCCATCCCGCTTGGCAGGGAGCAAGGTACCCACCTCTGTAGAGTCAGATGAATGCATTTTACTTTTACTTGTAGCAACTGGAAACAGAGGGCTGTTACCTCAGGGAAGAACTGACCCCTTTTCCAAGCGGGGAGAGGAGGGTGTGCAACTTCCCATCTATCTCTCAGCCGTAATGGATGGGTTGGCTTGAGGGCTGAGGGTGCAGTCCGGGCTTTTAGCCTAAAAAAAAAAGTACACGCACACCCACAAATAAGTGTGTTCTGTGCCCTGAGTTACAATTTAATTGTTTAATATTTCAAATGGTTCAGGAATGGAAAGGAACAAATCACTCTACACGGAAGGCCGCAGCTGTAGCGTTTCATTTCCTTTGAATCAAGCAATTGCCCTTGAATGTGAATTTAGAAGCCACACTAGGGTTATTTGTTCCTCTTGTTTCCTACCTTCTGTCTGTAGGTGTGGTTTTGTAATGTTTATGGAAGGTGACTGAAATCATTGGGATCCCACATGTTCAGCCACAAGGCCAGTTGTAGGTATTTTGTTGATCTGAGTAAGCTACACTCATCCCCTCACTGGCATGCACCTCCAGGAATAAACCAAGCCCCTGATGCAGGATGAGGAAGAGATGGCAGACTTCTGAAGACATCGACAATGCAGTGACATTACTTCTCACTGGAACCCAGAAGTGACATCAGCAATGCTCTAGGAATCTTCTTGATATCTCTTGGTTTTACCACAGAGATTGGGTGAAACCCTAGAGCATCAGTGACATCACTTCCAGGTTGCAGCCGGAAGTGATGTTGATGCATCACCAATGGCCTTTTCCCCATGCCCTGCTCTCAAAGTTTCCTGGGGGTTCTAGGCTGGCAATCTTAGTTGCTTATAGCTGGGAAGAAGTCACTGAGGTTCATCTGCCAATTTCGACAAGGGCCGATTCCAGACGGCCCTCCCCATCCCGAAACGTTGCACGTCGTTGCGCAGAAAACGCAATATTTTGCGTTTTCTGCACAACGGCGTGCGATGTTTCGGGATGGGGAGGGCCGTCTGGAATCGACCCAGGAGATTTTTGCTATGGGATTCTCAATAGGAACACCAGAACTGTGGTAGCACCCCAGAAACAAAGAACCAGGGGGAATGTAGCTCCCTCGTATCCGGACATCCTAACAGAGTCATCAGAGCCACATTTCCCACAGATCTTAGTCCATGAGATACCATTGGATAGCCACCTGCTTACATTTGAAAAGGTAAGAAAAAGGGGGTAGCTATACCAGGAAGCCTGACACACTCACCAGAGTCCTTTACAAGCCAAGTCTAAAATATGGAGGAAGAACGGATGAAAAGAGAACGATGGGTGGAAAGTTTGTTTCTGAAGGCAACCCCCCCATGCTGTATTTTGGCGCATCCCTTAACGATGAGCACTTCCCATTGGCTCTAACCATCTAGGGCTTGAATCCAGATCTCTATGCTATCCGAGCGTTATCTGTTTATCTCCTGGATCATGCAGGCGTGCGCGCCCGCTGCACAATATCCCAGGTGTCTGCGTTGCGCTGTCTCAGTCCTTCTGCTCTTTCTTCTTGGTGAACAGCAGGGTGTCTCCCTTCCTCCTCTTGCCTTCCCCCCTCATTATTGAGGCTCCCTCCTTTCGCTTTCTCCCCTGGTCCCCACCGTCTCTCCTTCCCCATCTATTATTCTCTTCTAGCGCCAGTTTATGCATTTCAGCCCCATTAGGGATCTGAAAAGCAAAAATGGGAAACAGCACCTGACTGCAAATGGACTCATTCTTCTAAAGGCGAGATGCTGGTCTAATTGCTTTCGGATATAGAAGGAGATGGGCTTGGAATGCAGGAGGAGTCGAGAGCTCCATTGCTAGATCGAGTCTCATTTGGGAGCAATTGCCAAGAAGGAACTTTTCGTCCTCCTCCCACTGATGTACAAGAGGCTGAGAGAAGCATTTTCAATCTTCTAATCTAGAGAAATATATCACAAATTTTTTATTCTTTTTATGTAGCACGTTTTTGTCCTGCCTTTCATTCAAGGATCTCAGGGTAGTATGCAAGTTTCTCCTATCCTCCTTCGTATCTTCACAACAACCCTATCAGGTAGGTCAGGCTGAGAAAGAATGTCTGGCCTGAGATCACCTGAAAAGTTTCATGATGAGCATGGATTTGAACCTGGGACCCTTCATGCCCAGTCCACCACTAGAACCCCCTACACTGTACTCCATTGAGAAAGCTTGTTAAACTTATCCTAAATTCCTCCAAACTACTGGACATTTTTTGACTCTCTCATTCCACTTGAAATTTAGCTTTAAGGGGATTTTTTTAGCAGTATAGAAATGTGTGACACACATACACGCATACAAATGCTGCTAACCTTAGCAAAATTCACCAATTCCAGGAGATTTTCCACCAGGCCCCAAACCTTTCACTACCCTTAACACAAAGCTTCTGGAAACCCAAGTTGGGGCTCATCATAGACTACACCTTGGCCTTGCACTACCAACATAGATAAGAGTCCTGTGGTACCTAAAACCTGGCCAATTTACTGTCTCATCAATTTTCCCAAACTTGAGCCCATTTGTCAGATACAATGAAGGAGCAGCAGCCAGATTAACAGTGCAAGCCTAAGAAGAGCCGTTGCAGTCTAAACCCATTGATTTCAATGGGATTGGACTGGAGGAACTCTGTTTAGGATTACATTGTTAGCCAAGGAGTGGTGGTATCATGTGAAACTGATAGCACCATCTGTTGATGATTAAGGGAGAATTGCCAAGCAATGCACTTCAATAAACGTCAGGATTTTCCAATTAAGTATAATGCACTTTCAATGAATTCACAAGGGGAGATAGCTAGATGATGTGTCAATGGCTGTCAAGAAGCCTTAATGAGGCTTCTACAGAAATTTTAATTTTGGGGAGAGCAAGAGTAATTTTCACCAGAGTGAACTTTAATCAACTCTGTGCTGTCTGATCAAGTGAAAGGCTTTGTTTCTCCAGATAACAAAGAAGGAAGGGAAATAAATACAAAGATGCCTTCAAGGGCGCTCGGTGGAGACTGGCTTCCAATATTTGCTTATAATCTCTTTGGAAACACTATCTAAAAATACTTCTGGCAGATCTGTTGCCTTTAGATCTTTCATTCAACTAGATGAGCCAGGATGCCCTCTGTGGCCTCTGCCATTTCGAACTGACGTGCAGCAGCCATACTCTGTATGTGCAACGAAGTCCAAGATGGTGGGCACCGAGCATCTGGCAGAGAGACTCCCCAGCCTAACTTAGTTGCGACTTTTGCTTTGGTGTTGAGAACACAATGCGTCCATCATGAATCCTACACATCAAAGGATTTTAAACCCTCAGATGGAGGATTTAAAGATACAGAGGGCTAGGATCAGGATAAGGAACCGCGTCTCAGAGGTGGCTAATGCATTCATGACTCCCTTGAAAGAACAGGGAGGAATCCCAAACGACAGGGAAACTTCCAACCCCTGGGATCGATCTGACAAGTTTTCCATGGCCAGAAGGGGGGCCCATTGCCATCAATTACACCTGACTACAGACCACTGATTTTTCCCTTACGCTGTTCTTGGGGGTCCCCTTATCACTGCAGCAGCATTTTTGTGGTATTTGGGGGGGCTATAGTAGGGTTGCCATGCCCCCTCAATCTCCCAGCGGAAGACTAGGGCCTGGCTCTTACCTTGGAGCAGCTTGTGTGCGCATGCGAAGCGCGCTCTCTCCTGCAAGCGTGATGATGTCACTCCTGGGAGTGACGTCATCACGCAGCCCCCATTTTGACGTGGATTGGGCCCATTTTGGACCCCTGTGGAGCATGGGAGCGTTCCTGCGCTCTGCAGAGGCCCACAACGGGCCCAATCCGCACCAAAATGGACCCAATCCATGCCAAAACGGGTGCAGATTGGGCCCGTTTTGGCGCGGATTGGGCCCATTGTGGGCCCCTGCGGAGCGCAGGAACGCTCCTGCGCTCCACAGGGGCCTCGATCCAGGCCAAAACAGGCCTGATCCTGGGGCTGCTGTGCATGGGGGTGCGCAGCATGGCAGGGGCGCGCGCATGGAAGGTGCGTGCCCCCCCCACTGGCCAGGTAAGTGGGGGCAGGGGATCCCCCGCCCCCACCGGGGGTCTGGCAGCCCTAGGCTATAGTGAGAAGGGGGAGACCAGGAAGTCTCGCTCTATGCATGGAAACCCCTTTAGTTTCTTGGAAATATCTAGTAGATTTGAGCCACTGCTCATGAGGGGGCAGTGCTTCCCTTATCCTGTGAATCCAATAACATCTGGAAACCATTAGCAGCTCCAGAGCTGTATTATTCATAAGGCTGACTAGGCCGAAGCCTAGGGGCCCTGCAGGGACTAGGTGCCCATCCATTTTTTTTACTGAGGCACACCCCCACATAAATTACACTTAATTGATTCTCTTTTACAACATCTGTTAATATGATAATAATCCATAAATTATATATTTTAATAAATAAACATTTTATTCACTTCAAAATATTACAGTATTGAACAATTATACCCCCAAAATGTGCTGTCCTGAAGAGTTCTACTCGTGCAATAAAAATATTAAAAAATTGAGAATAGAATTCTTCAGGAGACCCTCAAAATGGATACAGGGCTATGTACTGCACTCTAGTGTCTACTGTCTACCGTTCCAGGGTCAGGCTGTCAGCTGTACTAGGGTGAAAGATTGAAGTGCTGGAGGGGGCCTGAAACACACGAAGGCCTAGGGGCCTGGCCATGGGTTAATACAGTCCTGAGCAGCTCCAAAAGCCCTCCACCACCACACACATTCAGACGCTTCCCTCCATTTCCTGGCATTCACTCGGAGCTTATTCACTTCCTCGGCCGGTTACTTTTTCAGGGCTATTTCTTCTGAAGGATGTGATAGTACAGCCAATCAGGTAGGGCTATGTGCAGCCGTAGAACTGAGCTTCCTGCCTTGGCAGTTTTGTCTATTGTTATTGCATGCTTACTGTTTTTTTTAATTGCCATCTTTATTATACGTGATTTTGAATAATCGTTTTAGAAACGTGATGCATACATTTACTAATGCCTTCTGGGGCTTGAATCAGCAGCTTCTGGGGCCAAGTCCCAGGAAGGCCAGCCAGCAATTGCAAGCACAAGGGGCTTGGGGTGTGTTGGAATTGTGGTGGGTGGGAGGTAGGTGGATCGCAGCAATACTAATGCCCTCTGTTGCCTTTGCATTGCGGCTAGAGGACCCCCTTCATCTTCCACAGGTTCATTACCTTCCCATTACAGCTCCTATCATCCCTCATTGGGCTAGGAAGCCGACACTCTGGGGGAAGCCAATCCTTCTAAATTATCTCTCCTGCTGCTGCAAGCGTGTTCACCTATTTCATCCAGCTGACTCAGGGAAGAAGGAGGGGTGGGCAGTAAGACCATCTGGCCTTGCAGAGGTTGTAAGATGCTGGGGTTCTCTTGAACCAGCAGCATCCCGCCTGCATTGGATGTCTAAAGTACAGTCTGCTTGCCTGGGGCCAGTTCCAGATTTTGGGGGGGAGGAAGCTGTAGGCAGAGAGTTCCTTGAGGGTTTCTCTCCTTCTGCCCACAACCAGGTCCCTTGCTCATGTCTCCCTTCCTGCCTACCCACTAGGGTTGCCAACCTGCAGCTAGGACCTGGGGATTGCCTAGAATCACAACTGATGTCCAGACTACAGTGATCAGTTCCATGGAGGTGACAGCTGCTTTGGAGTGTCAACCAAATTATTCAAAAAGGATTTTTACTCAGATAGGAGGGCTGTATTGTAGGGAGGGGATCTCAGATGATCCGCTAATGAGTTAGGAACCATAGACCTCACCACTATTTTGTATTGGATTCCTGTTAATGCTATGTCTTTGTGAACTTGTATCTATTTACCCTATGGCATTATTTATGGAAATGTTCCTGATATTGACTGTACTAATCTCACACTGTGTAATCCACCTTGAGTCTCAGAGCAGAACCACAAGTGACAAAAGGCACAGATTGGACACTTGTCTGCTTCCCTCAAGTTTTGATGGGAAATGTAGGCAGCTTGGTGGAATGTTGGACAAGTGACAGTTGAAAAGTCCATTGGACAGCAGTCAGAGAGCGAAGCTGCGAGACCAGGATGCCTTTTGATGCATTTCCCATCAAAACTTGGGGGAAGCAGACAAGTGTCCAATCTGTGCCTTTTGTCACTTGTGGTTCTGCTCTCAGTTAGAAAGGTGGACTATAAACAAGCAAGCAAGCAAGCTGTATGGCATTATACCCCACTCCCCTCTCCAAATCCCATCTTCCCTAAGCTCCACCCCCCAAATATCCAGGGATTTCCCAACCTGGAGTTGGCAACCTCACCACCAACTGCCCAACTCACAGCTGCCTGCACTGCCTGCAGTGCATAAACCTGGAAGTACCGAGTGTGAAGCGCTCGCAAGTAAGAAAGCAGGGAGAGGGCATGGGGGGCTGACAGCAGTGGGCCATGCCAAAAGCCCCGGCAACTGCCCTCCTGAGGGTATGGTGATACTGGCCCTGCCACTTGCACAGGTCAAAGTGGAGTCAAACAGAATTGGCTTGGCTGGAGGAAGCCTGGGTAGAAGGTAGAACAGGGCGTGTCAGAGGGAGAGGCGGGCACATGACTATGGATTTATTTGATAATATGTATTTATTAAACATACCCAAAGGCATTGTACAATATAATGAAATATAATCAGTGCAAAGAAATAAAACCAAAAGGGATATCTCATCACACAGTGGTTAAAGTGGGGGAGAAGCCACACAGCTAACCATCCTTAGAGCTGGAAGCAAAGTTTGATTTATAGAGGGGACTGAATTTTGCTGTCTGTCTGGTTCAGTCTGAATATCTCCAGGCTGATTATCTGACCCCGCCGGCCAAAATGACTGCTTGTGGTGACACAGTGGGGAGGGCTCTGATGTATCACAAAGGCTTGGCTCACCCCCCCCCCCGCCCCCCATTCCCAGCCATCAGCAGTGTGGGAGGTGACTGGCAACCATACCTGGGCCCACACTGCCCTCAGCTGGATCCCAGCCAACCACGTGTCTTTAAAATTTTAAAAAACTGTACCTAGAATTAGACCGGGAAGCTGATGTCAGTGCCGGTTGATGTGCTCCTTGCTTTTACGAAAGGAATTCTGCACTCGCTGCAACTCTGAAACCATTATTTCCCTAGAGCTCGTGTGGAACCGGGCATGTTAGGGATACAGCCAACCCGCATCTAGAGTTGACTGGCTTTTGGGACTCCAGTCCTGGTTATCTAAAAAAACCTGATCCCAGTTTGTACTAGTGGGACTAGCAGAAAACCACCGTCACCTTGGGCTGTGCTGCAGTTCACCAGATTCTGTGCAGCATCCGCTTGTGTGCTCCAGCTGCTGCTCTGACCCCGAAGAGCAGACGTTCATCTCCCCGTTGCCCGATTGTGGTATCTGGGGCTTTGCCAGAGAGCAGTTCGAGGCTTTCGATGTCTTGGTGACCCCTCTCAATGTGGAAAGGTTTATGGATCTTGTCTCCAGTGGAGGCTGCTGCCAGATCTGGGGATGCTGTAGTCAATTACCCTCCTTGGCTCAAAGCCAGGCTGCAGCATCCGCTGCCTTTTAGCATTTATGAATGTTGCCGTGGCTTCTTTTAATGACCGCCCAGAGGTCAGGGCCTTGGTGCTGACTGTCTCTGGAGAGGTGGCTCTGAAGCAGGTACATCATTACTGTTCAAAGCACAGCAGAGCGGATCACGCGGAGGGGAACGACACAAAATTGGCAAAGAAATGCCAGCCCCCCTTTAAAGATTTATCCCTCAAATAAACTCGCAAGAAACAAACAGTAATGGATCAGAGGCCAGAGAGCCGCAAAATGCTAACTCCACAAAGCAAAGGGATTGATGGGAAATGATATTGTAGCAACATCCTGCTAAATCATGTCTCTGCATACAGTGACAGGGGGACAGTGTGGTTCAGTGGTCTGAGCAGCATTAATTAAATTGTTGGGCAAGCTGAGCTTGCTGATCTGTCATCCTGAGGCCATTGCTGTGTAGCACCACTGCGGTTCCTTCCTCAGCTTCACTTGTATTGGCTGCTGTATCTATATTGTGCTAAGGAGTTTGATCTATGTGGGGATAGGACAGCGGCAAAGCCTGTGAAGGTGATTGGCTGAGCTGCTTTGATGTCACAGAGTGGTAAAGCAGGCAGGAAGGCCTGTGACTGCCATTGGGAGAACTGATCTGATGTTTTTTGTGAGGAACAGGACACACTGTGGATGAGGGGTAGGAAAAATGGATATAGGAAAGGAGCAGGTAAGAGTCTGAAAATGAAATGAGCTAAGGAGGGCGAGGAGGGTGGCAGAGTGGCCAGAGAAATAAGAGAAGGGGAGTGGACTAGAAGGGAAACCAGTGTGGTGGTGATGTGATTATAATATCAGATTAAGGATCTGGTAGACCCAGGTTCGAATCCCCACTCTGCAATAGAAACTCACTGGTTGAGCTTGGGCCAGTCTCTCTCTCTCTCTCTCTCTCTCACACGCACACACACACACACAGCTTAACCTTCCTTACATGGTTGTGAGGATAAAATGGAGGAGGGGAGAATAGGTGCTGCATGCCACTTTTGATGCCTTTTAAGGAGAAAAATGGTGTTTAAATATAAATATATTCCGCTAAATATAGAGCGGAACTACAAGTGACAAAAGGCACAGGTTGGACACTTGTCAGCTTCCCTCAAGTTTTGATGGGAAATGTAGGCATCCTGGTCTTGCAGCTTGGCTCTCCGACTGCTGTCCAATGGACTTTTCAACTGTCACTTGTCCAACATTCCGCCAAGCTGCCTACATTTCCCATCAAAACTTGAGGGAAGTTGACAAGTGTCCTATCTGTGCCTTTTGTCACTTGTAGTTCCGCTCATAGAGGAAGGAGCCTGAGAGAAGACAGAAAAGGGGTAAAGGGTGGAGAAGGTTTCATAGACAAGAGGTGCAGGGGTGAGGGAGGTCCCAAATGCATGTGAACCCTGCACTATAAGGAAATGTAGGAGAAGGTAGAGGCAGGAAAGCCAACTTTGGGGTTCTACATTCCCTTCTCTTTTCCCCTGCAAGAGCCAGTATAGAATCTGTCCAATCAGTGGGTGGAGCTAAGTCAGAATCTGGCAAGTGATAGGCTGTGCCAAGGTGAAATCTGTCGGAT
Source organism: Eublepharis macularius (assembly GCF_028583425.1). Lineage (NCBI taxonomy): Eukaryota > Metazoa > Chordata > Lepidosauria > Squamata > Eublepharidae > Eublepharis > Eublepharis macularius. Next base: position 36,151,682 of record NC_072804.1, on the reverse strand, counting down.
CATAGGCAGAGTTTTAAAGAAGCTGGGACCTGTTGGCTTTCTTGTCTCCAACAAGAACACTGGTGGGAGCAGAAACAACCCTAACCAGTCATGGGGGCTGGAGCAGTTCGCTGCCTGATTTTGCCCTGCGGGAACCACTCCATTCTCCTTGCCACAGCTTGACTGCTCTCTTTCTCGGCATACCTTGTTAGAAATATGGATGCTTGTTGCAACAGTCACCAACTTAGGGGGCAGCGAAGAGACATCTCCAAACCTCAAAGGAGGCCAAGAAGAACAACGAATGGAAAACTTGAATAGCAAAATGGGAATAAAAATACATATACTGGTCCAAGCTCTTCTCTGTGGGATAAGTGTGTATGTATTGTGTGTGTGTGTGGGAGGGGAGAGCTTACAAGGAAAAAACTCTTTATTTCCCAGATCACGCCTTCACTTTACAGGCCCAAGTAATTAGAATGTAACTGGTTAAATAATTTATTGCCATCTGGTGGGAATTTTCCTACCTGTGAATATGTAAGTCAGGCTCTTTTTGTCAGTGGGAGAAAGCTTCCAGGCGCACAGCCTTTGCCTCCACAGGGGCGTGTTTTGGAAAAGCAAGTACAGTTTTTTTTTGTACGCTTTGCAAAAGATTGTGCAGTTCTATTTCACGATAATAAAACTTAGTAATAACAGCAATTCATAGTTATGCCATCATCATTTTAAATAGAGTTGCCAGGTGTCCGGCTTTCACCTGGGCAGTCTGGTATTTTTGTGGAATGTCTGGGGGAAATGTTCTTTAAATACCATGCACCTCTCCCTCGCCCCCCCCCCCCAGCTTCCAGGTAGCCCAGGCCACCCAGCCTCCTGGGCTGTCCCAGTGGCAGTGACCAGCCCAGGTGTCTGGCTTTCTGAAGCTGTGTGGCGCCTCCTGAGAGTGGCCAGTTAGCCCAGGCACTGGGGTTCCCAGGTGCCTGCTGGTGGCAGGCAAACTCCAAGAGATCCTTTCTCCCCAGGAGCAAACATCAAGATCCCTTAGAGAACACGCAAAATCCCTGGAGCATAACAGGGATTCACATGAGAAAATTCATAATTCACATGAGAAAATTTTAACTAGATATTCCCCAAAGGCCAAAACAGGGACAGAAGAGGGTAATTGAGAGCTGAACTTAACATTATGCGTGACACGAATCTGCACATGCCACAGGAGGCATTAGGGTAGAATATTAGCCACTCACTTGGATTAGTGTTAGGGTAGAATATGTGGATCACTCGCTGCTCAATTGTGGCAGAGGTCTACCTCCTTTGATTCTTTCCAAAAGTCCTTTAGGAGCCTTTGTGTATACGTACATACTGCTTAACCTTCAATCCCTTAATACAAAAGTTCGTAGTATTTTCCAAATCACTGAATAATGCTTGGAGACCAAAAGAAAAAAAATCTTGATACAAATCCGCAAACGTAATGCAAATTACTCGTTGGTTTGATCTATAAATCAAGATAGCCTTACCGCCCCATTTCGACACATTTCAGGGCCACCGTGAACCAGCAGGGAAGCTGGGTTGTGGATAGGTATGACTGATGAGCACCTTAAGAGCACTGCACATCGCTGAGGGGAGCTTTATAATTACAAGAGGACCCTGCAGGGGTGCAGCTGATCCGAAAAGCCTTCTTGTCACACCTCAGTGCACCTGGCATGCTGTCCACCTCTGGCATAATCTCCAGAGAGGGACTGGAACGCAGCCTGGCCTAGGAAATGCCTGTGAGCAGCAAGCACATTCTTCTCTGACAACGACTGCTTGCTTCTTCTTTGCCAGCACTTTCTTTTGTAGCTCTCGTGCATCCATCTTTGTGTTCATGGGGTGAGTTCCTCTCACACTCAAACATAAACAAAGAGAGTATTCTGTGTCCATTCTCTGTCAAGAGCCTGCTCTGTGGTTCGTCACCATCTGAGTTTAGGTTGCTGGCTATATAGAGCAGGGCCTTTTCAGGGTGTCCTTCATTCCCTCAGGAGGACTTTCAGTCCCAAACACGGTCGTCAGTTTGCCAGAAACAGACATTTCAAGGCAAACTTGAAAGTGTATCCACCTGGGCAAAGTGTCTGAAATTGTCTGAAGAATGTTAAGGCAAGGAAAAAAATAATTTCCATAGGAAAACTGAAATTTCTCAAGGATGTTTGGCACGTCTCTATTTTTGCCCTGTATTCTGCTGAATGAGAGTATTGGTACTTGATCAGTTTATTCATTTATTTATTAACTTTTTTTATCCTGCCTTTCTCCCAGTGGGTCACAGAGTGGCTTACGTCCTCCTCCTCTCCTCCTTTTTTATCCTTACAACAACCCACTGGTGTAGTTTAGGCTGAGAGCGTGCGCTGAGAATATGTGACTGGCCCGAGACCTCCCAGCAAGCTTCCATGGCTGAGTGGGGATTTGAACCTGGGTCTCCCACATCCTAGTCCAACATTCTAACCACTACACCATGCTGGGTCTCTTGTACTTTCCTAGGACTTTCCCTCACTCAGTTTGTTGGTTGCTCTGTAAGTTTGTTCCGTGCTGCTCATTCACACTCCTCTTAATTTCTAGTTCAACAAGGAGTTTTTAAATCTATTCCAGAATTGGTTCATGCACAGTTCACTGCAGAGTTCAGTCCCTTCCATTCATTTGCATCTCCCCCCTTCCACAATAATAATGCTTGTAGTTTGATAAAACATTGCAAAAAAGCAATTTTGGTATGATCTGTAAGATTGCATCAGGATTGTTTCTGTGTGGTGTTCTATCAGTGCATACAAGTGTACATGCATAACTGCGGAACACTCTTCCAAAACAATCTTGATCTAATGGTCAAGCATAGTGTTTTGCCAGCATGCTCATGATCATCAGTAAAGCAGTAGGTGGTAAAGATACAAAATGAAAATATAGACACACATATACAACACTCAGTATGGCGCTAAGAAACAATAAGAAAAACAAAGACGATCCCTAATGCATCGATCCTCTTTGGAATACCAGCTAATTTGGAACCCAAGAACCTGGGGACCAATTTGGAGAAGATTTTTCAAAAGCATCCCTTATTCTCTTCCTGCCGGGATCTCTCTGTTTTGTAGTTGTACTTTTCTGTGTGTTTTTGTTCAGCGCTTGTAAGAATTTTAATGAGAGTTGCTATCCAAATGTTGACTGAAGTGAAATTCAGAGTGAATGTGAGGAGGAGGGTTTCACCACAGTCAAAACAACTGCAGAATTTCAAGGGAAGACAAAAAAAGTTTCCCACAAGATCAGAAAAGTTTTGGAGGAAAGATTGCACATTTTATTTACTTACGCACTTATTTATTCGATTTGTATCCCGCCCTCCCCACAAGCGGGCTTAGGGCAGATCACAGTATCATAAATATCAATAAATATAACAAACCGAAGGGCAGTGAAACAACAGCTACCCGCAATAACCAATCAGCAATACAAACAATCGGGAGTAGAGCTGTACTCAGGCAATAATCACAATCAACCCACAAAGGTAGCAACTAGAACTAATAGGGACAGTTCACAAAAATAGCATAGGGGCAGCAAGAGCTATAAACAGAACCACACATACAGCTCACAATTCACAACAGTCTAAAAATCCACAAAAGCACATTCACTGACACCCACGTCTCTCTCTCTCTCTCTCTCTCTCTCTCTCCCCCCAACCCCTCTCTGGCAATTTCAAGATTGCTTGCTGCTGGATTTTGTCTAAAGAATAAAATTTCCACCTGGATGGGGAGGAGCCAGTTTGGTGTAGAGGTGAAGAGCGTGAGACTCTAATCTGGAGAGCCGGGTTTGATTCCCCACTCATCCACTTGAAGCCATCTTGGTGACCTTGGGCTAGTCACTGCTCTCTGGAGCTCTCTCAGCCCCACCCACCTCACAGGGTGTTTGTTGTGGGGATAATAATAACATACTTTATAAAACCACTCTGAATGGGCATTAAGTTGTCCTGAAGGGCAGTATATAAATCAAATGTTTATTGTTGTTGTTGTTGTTATTTTATTTTTATTATTATTATTCCTTCATGAAAACATCTGTAGAATTTCAAGAGATGCCAACAGAGCCGCGGTTATGAAAGGAGGAGTTTCCCACTGCATTCTTTTATGGCTTACTGGATCACTATGTCCTGAGTTCTACTCCTCCAAAATTTCCTGAGAGTAAGGAGAGTTTCTAAAATTAATTCTAGAACCGCACCTTGTTACAACATTCAGTTCCATCTGTGCATTTGCTTTTCCGCACACTGCATTACAGGCAGACACTCACACACACACACATGCGCGCGCGCGCACACACACACACAAAATCCTTGGATTAAAGATGTAAAATAAGTTAGATTCCACGCCTGTTGTTTTAAATGGGTTCTTTTAAGCCCCAGAATGGATCCTGGGCCATCAGACATGTTCAACTCCCATTAAAAATTCAGGAGGAAAACAGATGTCTGTTTCTATCTTTTTGGATGTTTAAAATGAATAGTTTATTCTGTCGTATTCCAGCCATCTGCTTGCTTTTTTGGAATGTTCCTCTACTGTCTTTATGTCTTTCATGACCTGGGTGGCGGTCCCTTGTTTTTTTCTTCATGGTAATGGGCAATTATCTAACAAGGATGTGTCCTTGTTGATTGCCTTTCTTAATTTCACTGTAAACATTTAATTTTGTTTGCTTTCCGCCATGGGCTCGGATCAAATCCCCCTACATGATCCGTTATAGCAAACTATTCTATTCTATTTTAGGTTTAGGTATCTTGGATCAGTGCGTAATGTAAACAACATTTTCAGAAAGCGTTTATTGTTCTTAATGAAGTGTACTGTGACATCAAGGTATGTAATTTTAGAAATGAGATTATGCTTTCTCTCTTACATTTGATATTTCAGTGGCAATGGCATTTCTTTACAGACGCCTCGAGCTGCTTAGTATTTTAATCCTCCCTCCTTCCAGTATAAGAAAAAAACTCTTTTGAAACACAAAGACACCTGCTTGTTTCCTGAGCAGTCCGTCTGCCATGCAAATTCTTTGATGAAGGAGAAACACCCCTTTTTGCTTATCACCCACAAGGCACAGGTTCCAGTGCAGGTCAAAGGCAATTTACAACAGTTGTAACTGCTGATTAAAAGTTAACCAGGCCTTGTTGATCAATTAAAAACCTGTGATGCCAGCCTGAGAAATAAAAAGTCATCAGTATGGTGCCAACAAGGAACCCCCAAAAGCAGTTGCAAGTTGCGCTAAGCCGACTCTTTAAAAAAAGAAGAAGAATTGCATGGAAACATTTGTTCTGGATGAGGAAGGGAAGAATCAGCTTGAATGCAGAAGTAACTTCTACAGCACTGAGAATAGCAGATACAAACTGCACAACAGGAAGAGATGTTCTAATTTGCCTCCAGTAGAGAGATCTAGAGGACAATACTAACCCAATGACACCTTTGGGAAGGGGAACGGAAAGGGAAGGGGATTCAGGGAGGGGAAAAGCAGGTCTCTTACGATGTTAAAGAACTTCAAATGAACAGAAAATGTACAAGTTTGGGGCATCCCTAATGCTGATGTGATTAAAACATGATTCTTTCATGTTGCATTTTACTGATGGATGAGCACATTCCTGTACACTATGCAGAAAGGATTTTTATACAGTTGTACATACAACTGCCTGTCTGCAGCATTTAACATTTTTGAACAATTTGCATATTGGTAATGTGGATGGAGGGAAAGACAGAAGCAAACAGAAAGATCTAACAGCTACGGCACTCTGATCCGTACAATATTTGGAAACGGGAGAATTCCTAATACATCAGTTCTGGTTTAAAAAGAGAACTGGATCATTCCAATCTCTAAAGTTTGGTGAGAAAGTGAGAGGAGGAGAATTCTGGAAGCAACCTCATTTGACTAGCAAAATTTCTCGGGAGAGGTTTGCATCTGTACTGTGGCCAGAGGTCAATAGCATTCCATCGCCAATTTGCTCCGAAGTAGATGCGAAAAGCAACAGGTCACTGGTTGAGAAGCTTAAAATAAGGAGAGGATTATTCAAGGGAGAAGAGAAGCAGATGAATTTAGCAGAGGAGCCTCGGAAAAACTCATTGACACGGAAGGATGCTGAAGGGTGAAGCGTGTTCCCGCCACTTGCTTTCCAGACTTTATTCTCCCTGTGGGAAAAAGGAACTTTAAGGAAGATGAAAAGTCCTGCTCTCCTTCTCTCCCTCTTATATTTCTTTCCAGGTTCCAAATACAGTCAAGGTGCCTAAATATGCTTAATAACTGAGCACTTAGCACTTAATGGAAAATTTCTTTTTCTCTTGTGATTAGTTCTGGGTCAGTAAAATACCATTTACAGCTAGCAAGGCCTGATTGCTCTTGACGTGGTGAGTTTCGTTCTTTTTCCTTGTTGAAGTTTGATTTACAACTAAGAGGCAAAAGTACAGGAAGAAGACCCCTGAGGGGGCAGGAAGCCACAGAGTGAAAAGCCTCCCCCCTGCCCATTGCTAATGGAACAGAAAAGCTCACTGAGTCCGTGGGATGGTATGCTGAGGACTGCTGGCAACTGACCATGGGAAAAGCCAGAAACTTCAGCCACAATCTCTACCCTCACCCCCTTCCTCCAATATTCTAGGCAGCTTCGCCCTCAGTGAGGACTGTGCAGAACTTCCAAGCAGGTTTCACTCAATGTTCCAATGTTCTTATCTTTCCAGTTTTAACCTGAAATTCCAGTTTCACTTCTCCCTTGTGTAAATCAAACCTGAGATTCTGTTTTTTTGTGTCCATTTTCTGTTTCGTCACATTGCCTTTCCCCTGTAAAATATAAGTCTTTTCTAGTTTTATTTGCGTGTCAGTAAATCAGTATTACACATAAGAGTAGCCTTGCTCCATCAGACTAGTGGTCTATGTAGACCAAAAGCCTGCTTCACACAGTAGCCACAACAGTTGCCCCGAAAGTAAGGTTGCCAGGTCCCCCTCACCCTCCAGGCAGGAGGTGGGAGACCAGGCACTTACCTTGGTTGCTGTCTTTGTGCATGCGTACACACTCCTGGGCTGCATGATGACATCACTTCTGGGAAGTGACATCATCATGCAGGGCCTTGTGCCACCCCTGGGAGCACTTCTGCACTCCTCAGCGGCTCAATTTGGGCCTGCTTGGGGCCAAATCAGGCCCATTTAAGGCCTAAATTGGCCCACCATGAAGTGCAGGTGCTCTCCAGGGTCCTCCTGGCAGTGATCCCGAACTCTGCAGTGGACTGAATCAGGCCCCTTTGGAGCTGAAATTGGTCCGCTGTGAAGCATGGGAGTGTTGCCAGGAGGGCCCTGTGTGCTTCACAGTGGGCCACTTTAGGCCCCAAACAGTTCTGATTCGGCCTGTTTGGGGCCCAAATTGGCTCACTGCGGAGCGCGGGAGCACACCCCGAGAGGTGCGTTCCCCTACCTTTTCCTACGCCAACCAAGTAAGTGGGACTGGGGGTGAAGAGTGGGAGCAGGGGATCCCCCACCCCCAGCAGGGGACTGGTAACCCTATCCAAAGGGCTGGCAAACAGGGTATAGAGGCCAAGGCTTTTTTCCAGATGTTGACTGCTAGCACCGGGATTCTGAGGTTTGTGCATGGAAGTTCCTTTTACGCGCCATGGCTGGAAGCCTTTGATGGGCCTTTCTTCCATGGATCTTTCTATCCCCCTCTTAAGGCCAGAAGTGCTTTTCCTTAAATGCTTATTTGTTTAAATATTTATACCCAACTTTACTGTGGCAAACAACAGTAAAGAATGTAATTTATATCAACCAACCAATGAAACACCAGTCTAAATCTTGAGTTGATAATGTATTCCATTGCTGCCAAATCCAAAGGCATAGGCAGTGAACCACAGGCAGAGAAGCAAAGGGACAGAGCCCTTTGGTTCTTGCCCTTTAGCTCTTGTCTAAGGGCTCACACTATGGCCATGCCAAAACTTTATCCCTGCAACAGGGAAGGGATAGCAAATGCTCAGTAAGTTACAGCTGGCAAAAATGTTTCCCCCCAACTTTCCCTCCCTGCTGTATGTTTATTACATGTACAAATCAGATAGACTGTAAACATAAATACCATAAAAACTGCATGCTCAAAATGTACAACAATACAAACAAATCTACAAAAGCAACAATGAAGGGACTGCTCCCCTCCAGTTCCAAATGCAGTGGGTTGCTGCAAACTCGTTCTAAAGTAGAGATTTTTAGCTGAGATGAGTAAAAGACAAGGATTGGGATGGAGGTTTTTGCTTACGCCTCAAATTCTGGGTCCCACACTGACACTCACCAGACCTGCAACGCAGTGAAGGAATGATGATGGAAACTGCTGACAGAAGGGACCAGGGGCAGGTGCTGCAAATACCCTGAATCGGCAGGGGACGTCTCGGATCTCTCCCTGTTTTTTAAATCTTTATTATGCTTTTGTGAGGACTGAGAATATGAGAAGGAAATCGTAGAATGAGTTTTAAAAGAAAGGCCTTCATGTAGGGTGTGTGTATGTGTGTAAGTGGTTATGGAGGCAGCAGACTTGTTGGGCGAACTGAACGACAGCTTTAATTGATGTAGTCAGTCAACTGAACTTTAGTTGATTAATTGTTTGCTTTGATTGCTGAGGGCGTGTTTCACTTGGTGAGTGTGCAGTTGAAGGACGCCATTAATTTCAGCAAATCTACCTTGCTTTCTGTGTCTTTAGTAGCACAACACCCTTAGACATGGCAGGATGCTTATCTCAGCACCCCTAGGGGTTCATCGACATGGGGGTGACAGCCACAGATCTTTGCTGACCACAGCCGTTACCCTGGGTTTGTTAGTAACTCAGAGGCCCTCAACCCATTTGATTCTGCAGGGACCTTTGGAATTCTGATCCTGACACAGCATGGTGGTCACAGCCACAAAATGGCTGCTGCAGGAAGCACAGCCAGCCACAAAATGGCTGCCACAGTTTACCTTCAGTCATGCAGTTAGGGTTGCCAGGTGCCTCTCCTCTCCTGGTGGGAGTGGGAGGACCTGGCACTTACCTCGTGCCGCTCACATCTCCCTTTTCACATATATGTGAAATGCTCGTGCTCCCAGTGCATGCACAATGACATCACTTCCAGGAGTGACATCATCGCACCAACCACACAAATGCTCCCACTTTTTGCACGGGGCTGATTTGACCTGTTTGGGACCAAAATTGGCCCCAAACAAAGCGTGGGAGTGCTCACATGGCTGGCACAACAATGTCACTTCCAGAAATGATGTTTTTATGCCCCCTGAGAGCCCGCGCACCACGCATGTTTCCAGGGAGCCTGCCAGTGGCAAGTGACCTCCAGAGGGCTTGCCACCACCCACCAATCACTGGCGGATCATCAGACAGAGAGGCAAACTGCCAGGGGTTTGCCCACCGTTGGCGGGCACCTGTAAATCCCTACACACAGTGAAGACTTTTGTGCTGTGGTGGAAGCTGCTGCCAAAGCAATGTTTTTAAAAATCTTCACAGCCTGTCAAATCTCCAATGACCAATCAGGATTCTTGTAGAACAAAAGCCCTAGTGGCCCCGCTCACTTTCTAAAAACACCGGGAATGGTGTTGGTGAATGCCGTGGCATCCGTGGGCACCATGTTGGAGAACCCCGGTTTAACTCCTGCCTGACTACAGCAGCGGCAGCGTGGTAGTAGATGTGCATCCCTGCCTTTCAGTGACTCTTACTCACCATAGGCCGTGCTGTGGATGTAGCCCTGGCTGTTTTGGAGCAGCAGCAGCGATGCATGGTGGGCTGTTTCAGACACTTCCTGCCATCATACTCGCCCCTAGCCATGGTCCGGCTGCAAAGCACTAGCCTGGCCCGAAGGAGGGACACAGTAGCCTGCCAAAAGTGGAAAGCTTGTCAGCTATGAAAGTTACTGTAAAAGCACTGGGTCTCATTAGCATCTTTTTAAATGTGTATAACGAAAAAATGAGCCAAAAATACTCACACAACTCACTTGTTCGGCTCGTTAAAGTGGCTTCTGGAAGACTGAACCAAATCTGGGAAATGAGGCTGTAATGACTTCCACACACCTCCCCCCTCCCCAATAAATATGTGTGTTCCGTTTTGGTACTTACTGCAGAGAGGCCATATAGGCAGGCCTGGCAGTCGGGGGCTTTTGGGCAGGATCTTGTTTTCCTTAACAGTAAGTCGGTCTGCACATGCAACCAATTGGCTCCAAAGGGGAGAGCTTGAGCTCTTAACGTTAATTCCATTGGCGGGAAGGGGATGTGCATGGTGCACATGAATACATTTTTCCCCAGCACTTCCTGGGCAATGGTGTTGGCACTGAGTTGCTCGTAGGGATAAAAGGTTTGCTTTGCACCTGGGAGGGGATCAGCAGACGGCATGGTGCCATTGTGCCCGTGTTGCCCTTGACATCCCTTTCTGTGCTGTTTTACACACAGTGCAAGGAAAAACTGGCCCAGCAACATCCACACAGTCATGCATACTTGAGTTTGAGGAGGGAGGGGTCTCCTGCAGCCTCTGAGCCCCCCGGCTGCCACAAAGGCTCATGTTATGCAGATTAGGGTGAAAATTGGAAGGAAAAAGCAATTATTATAGGAGAGACAGTTCTCAGGCATGTAGAGCTGAATCATGCCCATCCAGTGGCTTTCTGCTGCTGCTGTCCTCCACGTAGGTGCCATGGTGCCAGGGCTCCTCACTGTGATTTAAGACATCCTCCAAAGAGTTTTGTCTTGCCCAGAAAGCTTTTGGGCTTTTCTGTTTAAAACTGTTAACTAGCATTAAATGACAGAGAGGAAGCAGATGTGTACCATTCAAACGTGCATGTATCCTCAAGACTTTTCAGATCAGTATTCCACGTATAAAGACTGATCTGGGCCGATTCCAGACGGCCCTCCCCATCCCGAAAGTCGCGCGTCGTCATGCAGAGAACGCAAAATATCGCGTTTTCTCGCGCAAAACTCGTGCGAGAAAACGCGATATTTCGCGTTCTCCGCGCGACAACACGCGATGTTTCAGGATGGGGAGGGCCGTCTGGAATCAGCCCTGGTCTCATTTTTTTATTTTGGGGCATAACAATGGGAGACTCTCATTCAGTTTCTTCTGTGGTCTCATTTTCTCAGTTTTCTGTTTCATTCAACTCTGGGTTAATGGTTTTATCCAGAAAAGGAGACCGGCAGCCAGCCCCTGTCCAGTCTCCCACTTTTACTAATAAAAAGTAGCAGGGGAAAGACGGCCATCCAAGGACAGGCCGGCAGTCAGGAGTCCCAGCTCAGGCTCCTGCAGCAGCTCAGAGAGGAGAGTTCACTCAAATGGTCCTGCATCATGGAAACAAAAACAGAAGGCATAAAGAAACGTGGCATAATACAAGGACTCAAAGGTCAAATGTATTGGATTTGTCAGTAATACAGAAATGTTTTGGGTTTTGTTTCCCTCTATTGGGTGTGTCCAGCCACCGTCAAAACTTGCTTTCTTTGGGTCTATTAGTTGTCATGTACTTGAGAAAAAACTCATTGGATCAACGGGGTTTGGGATGATGCACAAAGAACAGAATATGTGCATGCATGCGTACATGTGCGTGTGTGCATGCAGCTACCCAATACTTGCCTCAGCACGCACCTTCCCCAAGCATTCCTCAGGGTCCATAAGGACAAAACCCCGCTGTTGTGTGCTCTCAAACACAGTGGGGCGATGGTTTAGAAGGAGGACTGTTTTCAGTGCAATTTGGGTGCAGAAGCATACACAAACGGCTGCCCTAGAGGCTTGCCCCCTTGAAAAGAAGAGTGTGCTGGACTCCTATGAGTGTGGATAAACTATAAATGTTTTGCTGGGTGCTGGAGTGAAACCAATTTCACTCCAATGCCTCCAATTTTGAATAAAAAATAGTTTCTTTAAGTGGGCCTTGATATCAGAAATTTGGGAAATACTGATCTAAAAGCTCACCTCTCAGTTTAAAGTCCTGCAAATGGTCTGGTTCTCTGGATGAAATTGCTGCTGCAATAATGCATAGTCCATTTTTGGAGGGGCTGAGGATCAGTGACAGAGCATCTGCTTGGCATACAGAAGGTCAGGAGTTTGACACCTCAATTTAAAAGGTTCAGGTAGTAGGCAATGTGAAAGACCTCTGCCTGAGACCCTGGAGAGCAGCTGCCAGTCAGAGTAGACAATACTGACCTTGATGGCTTGATTCAGTATAAAGCAGCTTCATGAATTTTTCCTTCCCTGAAAGATTTCACAGGCAAGACTGGCTGTTTTCTCGGAGGGGGAGATCTGCGTTTAAGAGTAGGTACACCCTTCATACTGCCCCCTTCGGTGAAACCCATTCTCTTGCCTCTCCCTCCTCTGCACTTTACCACCTTCCTTATTCCCATATGGCCAGAGCCATAAGTATGCTTGTTTTGTGTTTCATGACCCACATTCCGGGTTACTGGGCCTTACCCGCATTGTGAAAAATCATAGCTACTTAGCAGAGAAACCTTCTAATGTGGCTTCTTGACCTTCCACTTCTTGTTCTCTTTTTCTCTCCTTCCCTGAGGAATCCTGAAGTCTGTACACACCATGCAACCGGGACGAAGTCTTCCATTCTGCTTTTAAGAAAGTTCTTTAACACATCCGAGGTTACCAACAGTTCAGCTTTGTTCTACCATTAAAGATCGGGCTGTCTGTTGGTGGGCGACTACCAACCCCCTGAAGACTTTGATAGTTACTTGAAGATTCCAACCCTTTTGTGAGCTCCTCACAGCACAGTTAAAGGCACACTGAACATGGGCTGTCTTATCTCACTAATATGGGGGATTCCAGCACACTTTATCATACCATCTCTATCATATTTTCAAACCCCTCCACTTCTTCTATTTTTCTGTAATTCTTTGACACTGCCGTTCCCATTCTGAAAGTGGAATAAAACTGGAAAAGTAGGCTGCCATGCACAACCAGGGCTTTTTAAAAAGGAAAATATGGAACTACACACAGGCAAGTGTTCCAGATTTGTGTCTGGAGTGTGCACTTCTTCAACACACCTGTGCATTTTCTTTCTGCACATGCAATGCTTTGTGGCCCCAGAGTCGCATTGCATGACATTTAAAAGACTACATAGGCCGAATCCACACGTCTCAAGTTTTCTGCTTCCCCCCCGCCCATTATTCGCTTCTCAGAGGGCTGTTCACATACTCTTACCTCAATCCTGCCATTCTCTCGCATCTTTCGCGTTGCGCCTGAGACAAATTTGTCGTGCGTTCAAACGCTTCTCTTGCACAGTTCTCACCATGGGTGTGGACAAATAGAAGCGTTTCACAAGGAGACCGCCCCCTTCAAACCACCCCACTTCCGTGTTTGCAGCCTTTCCAGAACACCATCCCTCTTTGCCGTGCAATTATCAAGCTTTTCCACTCCCTCCACAGGATGCCTGCCTGCCCACCCTTTCCCTTTTTTTGTTTTAAAAGGGGACTTTCCCAGCATTGTTGCACAATCCCGGCCATAAAACTTAATCGGGGTGCTCCAAAATCCCCGTGGAGACATCAAGGGGTGGCGTCATTTCCATTTCCGTGTCATTTTTAGGATGCCGAACAGTCGGAACTATCGGTGGCTGTTAAAATTATTTTTTTTAACTGTTGAAATTACTGTTATAGCGGAAATCCGTCATTCTAACATTACATTCAAGCATCAAATAATTAGTCTGCCCGTTTGGAGAGTTTGGATCACCCCCACCTTAAATATCAGTTCAAATTAGCCCGCCAGAATAATGGTCTAATGGCTTTCAAAGAAGAAGGCATAGAATAACATTAACCAATCACAGGCATCATAGGGGTGTGGCCTCACTATAGCAATTTAGGAAAAAAAATGCTATAGCGGAAATCTGATTAAAAAATGGGGAAAAAATGAACGTGATGTCGTCATTGGCGACGTCGGATCTAAACCCGACCCGTATTGCGCGATTCTAGCAGGGATGTGGACGAAGTATAGTGTGAGGCAGCGGCAGTAAGGGAAGGGATGTGAACACAGACTTGGACGTTGCGGGATAGAATCCAGCGCGATTAATGCACATGAAAAGCGGAAGGTAGGGAAGTGTGGATTCGGCCATAGAGTGGGAGAAGACAGAACTTGGGGCTACAACAGCATTAGTCCAGAATGTTTAGCTTTCTGAATTACACAAACATTCATTTGGATCTGCATTTTTTTCCTTCTGGAACATTTTGGGTCTGGGTACATATTTTTTAAAAACATTGCTCAACATTGTTTTCATTAGGTTGTGGTGGGGTTTGTGTGTTTCATTGTAATATGGAACTATTTTTTTTAACTGGGGAGGTAAGAGGGGTGGTTGTGTCTCAGTGGAAGAATCTCTGCTATCTCCAGTTAAAATGACTGGCAGTAGGTGATGTGAAAGACCTCTACCAGAGGCCCTGGAAAGCTAGTACCAGTCTGAGGAGACCATAATTACCTGGATGGATCAAGGGTGCGATTTGGTATAAGACAGATTCGTGTGTGTGTTCATGTGAGTGAAGCTTCAGGAAATTGTGAGGCTCCTCCCTCACTGGCGCCTCCACCTGATGGCCTGCCATCCTACCAGCTCTCCAGGCAGGTGTCCTCCGGCCTCAATTGGGCAGGGAAAGAGGTTGCACCACCTTGTTCTTTCTCCTGGCCTGGGAGTAACAGCACACTCTGGCTGCCTCTCCCTGCAAAATCCTGGGCTGTCATAGGAACCTGAATTTAAAGGCCTCCCCTGGCCCCACCTCCCTGGCTCTGCCCCCCAATCTCCACAAAGTCTCCCTGGCTGGCCCTGCTCCTGGCTTATCTGATAGGAGGACTGGATAGACTCTGCAGTCTCCTGGTCCCACCTACTCCATCCCAGCCTAGGGCAGGGCATTTGGTCCGCTCTCTGCCTGGCTCACCCCTGCTCCTTCTGAACCCTCCCCAGTGGCTCCCTTGGCAGCTTGGGGCCTGGGCCTGCCTGGCTTGTGCTGATGGCAGCCTCCTGGGGGCCTGGATGAGGTGGAGCCATCTGGGCAACTGCAGGAGAAGGGTGAGTCTGCTGAGTGGCTGCAGGCTGCTCCCCAGAGTTGTGCCTGGGCGTCGGCTGCAACTGGCTTAAGGATGAGGGAGACCTGGGGGCCTGTAGAAGCTCCTGCAGCTGAGGTACTGCCAAATGGTGTCTGCTGCTGCCGGGGGTGGGGGGTGACAGAAGGACAATGTCGCCAGACAGAAACTCAAGGGGGTGTGTGGATTTCAAACCTTATATAGGGGTCAACCCTGCCCGCCTAACCTGTTCTGTTCAGTTTGGTGCAGTGATTAAGAGCGCGGGACTCTAATCTGGAGGACCAGGTTTGATTCCCCACTTCTCCACTTGAAGCCAACTGGGTGACCTTCGGTCAGTCACAGCTTCTAGTTCTCTCAGCCCCACCCACCTCACAGGGTGATTGTTGCGGGCATAATAATAACATACTTTGTAAACCGCTCTGAGTGAGTGTTACATTGTCCTGAAGGGCGTTATATAAATTGAATGTTACTATTAAATCGAATATTATTAGCTCTACAAAGGAATGATTTGCTGCCTTGCCAGGTTCCTCTGTAGTGCCCTCCTCTCACCAGAACTTGATAAAGTACAATTGCCATCCTCTAGGTGGGGCCTGGTAGTCTCCTGGAATTACTTCTTGTTCTCCAGACTATGGAGACCAGTTCTCCTGCAGAAAATGGCTACTTTGGAGGGTGGATTGTATGGCATTATACCCCACTGAGGTTACTCCCCAGACCCCACCCTCACACACTATGCACAAATCTCCTGGCATTTCCCAACCTGAAATTGGTGACCCTAGGTGTACCCAAGACAACATGGACTTAGTGTCCCATTTGGGTCATGTAAACCAGCCCAAGGATAACATTTCCAATCCGAGTAGCAAGGTAGGGAGAGGGTGGGAAGGGAGAGAGAAGGGGGGAAGGTGCTCAGTAGGTGCTCGGTCTGAAAAGGGCACAAACTTAGATTTAACTGCCAGAACCAGCTGTTGAGTTCAAAGGTGTGCCATCAAGTCTTGGCGCTCATTCAGTTTGTGCAAATGACTCGCTTGTAACGAGTTCCATTGCCACAAAGGAAAGAGAAGGCAATTTTAAGTTTGTGGGCCATTTATATCTGAGAAACCAGGTGGTGTAGGTCCCCCGTCTTCATTACTTGAGTTTTCTTGATGGGTTATTTAAATAAATACATGTTAATGAAGACAGATGCGGTGAAGGCTGCGCTGTGCCGAGGAAGCAATTCTGCAAGGAGCTTGGGAGCGGGAGCAAAGCAAATGCAGTCAAACGGAACAGGCTTCCACACTGCGCAGGGGGAAGGAGGAGGTAGTGGAGGGCAAGGGACGCCTCCGCTCACGGCTGAGATGCATCTCTCTGCAAGACGAAGAGCGCTGACTTAATTAAAGGCAGCTTCCGTATTTCAGCTGCTGCCGCAGCAGTGCCCCATCAGCCGCAAGCCAAAGTGGTTTTTGTTAACTTCATTGTCTGGAAAGGTTCTCCAGGTTTGGCCTTTGAATCCCCAGGTGCCTGGCTGGATGCTGATGGATTGTGATTACTTAGAGGCGGTGATGTTTTAAGCCTGCAATAGGGCTAGGGAAATGGTTGCCAATCTCCAGGTGCTGGCTGGAGATTCCCCAGCATTACAACAGATTTCCAGACTATAGAGATCAGCTCCTTAGGAGAAAGTGGCTGCTTTGTAGGGTGGACTGTTTGGCGTTATACTCCACTGAGGTCCCTCCCATCCTCAAACCCGATCTTTTCCAGGCTCCACCCCCCCAAATCTCCAGGAATTTCCGAACCTGAAGCTGGCATCTCTGGCTAAGGAACCTGGGGTTCAGAGTTTAATGCAGGCTACAGAAACAGGGATGCTGGAGCAGGCCCATGTGGTTGTGAGAATGGGGATGTGGCTGGAGAATTCAGCAGAATTGCCTGCCCCAGCTATATAACTGATCAACAAACCTATGCCTGGATTGGAAAAATTTGCAAAGAATATATTTGAAGCTGTAGTGAGATATTGGTGAGGCTTTGTTTCCCTGAACCCCTGCTGTGAGCCATAAGAGGTTTACAGTAGACAAGGTTTGGCAGAACAGCTAAAACTCAAAGGAATTACTTTTTGTGTGAAAGCAAAGTTCCAGCAGGACAAGTTTCTCTATACATGAAACTTTTTACGTGAGGACGCTCAAGTGAAGGGAGCCGCAATGTTAGCCGTGAAGCTGAGTTTTCAAAGACAGATCGGAAGGCTTTGTCAATTTCCTTCTCAACAAAGAAGATCACTGCTGGGAGGGTTTATTTCCTCTTAGTCTCCCTGAAGGCTCCGTCAGTTTCACCTCCCCTTCTGGGAGGCAGAGAGGAACTAAACAAACCCTCTGAGCAGCGATCTTCTTTGCGGGCTCTGTTGAGGCTCCTACTCAGTGAAAAATCAGCAGCAAGGTATTTTGGAAGCCAAAAAGGGTTTTGATAAGGTTAGCCAGATTTTCCTAGGGGGTATGTGTGTGTGTAGTGTATTCTTGGAGTAGTTTCCATTGGGTTTCATACATATCACAATGCAAGTGTGGTGCGGAGGAATTTGTCTTGCGTGAAGGAGCTTATTTTGATCCATTTTGTGAAATTCCTTAGAAGGGTGTGAGTTGCTTAAAGCAGAGGTCCCCAGCAGTGTGCCTGCCATCACCTTTCTGGGCACCCACCATGTGTTTTTAGAAAGTGCGTGCAGCCAGGTAGGACCTTTGCCCAGCAGGGCTTCCAATTGCCTGTATAGATTAAAAGGTATCCTGTAAAACAGTTTCCAGGGCTGCCATTCCCCTGGTACTGGTGGGGCATCCCCTACTGCCAGCTACCACTTCCTACTGCTGCTCAGCTGGCCTCTGGGGGTGGGGTGGGAAACTGAGGGTGTGACAGGCAGCATCCAGACACACTGATGTCATTTCCTGTATGCCTGAAAGTGATGTCAGCATGTCATCAGGGGATGTTGGGGATGTTCTAGTATTTGGACAGAATTCTATGATTTGTCCAAATACTAGAGCATCCCTGCTGGTGAGCTGACATCACTTCCAGGTGCACAAAGAGCAATGTCAGTGCTTTGCCAATGACATAATGATGTTGCTGGTGAGCCTCTCTCCACAACCCAGTATGTCCCACTGCCCCCTCCCCCCACACTGGTTGTCAAGGAGGACCTGGTAACCCTAATAGCTTCTGTCTTTAATGTTGAGGAGTTAATATGAGACTTATATGTCACCTCTCTCCCTTACATTTTGGTTTGGCATTTTGTTGTAGTACCCACCACTTTGTTAGATTTCTGAAGGTGCCTGCAGGCTGAAAAGGGCTGGGGACCCCTGGGTTGGACTATTGGACTAGGTCATGGGAGACCTGAGTTCAAATCCTGGTTCAGATACAAAACACACTGGCTGACCTGACCTATCTCAAAAGGTGGTGCTTGTGAGGCTAGAATGAGGAACCAGGAGTAAGGGTAAAATAGAGGAGGAGAGAAGTATTTAAGTCAAACATACACACTGGAGGAAGGACAGGATGAACGTTTAACCGTTCCACAACACTGACGTTAGAACAGACTTCTCAGCATGCAGCACCCCTGTTTTTTTGGCGCATGAATGAATGAATGTGCAAGTACCTCAGCTCTTCTCCTCATCCAAAAGGTTTCTTGATCCGAGAGTGTTATGAGCACTCTTGTCCGTCTCCTCCTCGTTTCAGGCTGTCAGGCCATTGAACTATCACCGAACTGAGTCAGAACGATTCAGGCGGGACTTGAGCTTACTGTCTGATGCCTTCGCCTGAAGGATTTCAGGCTGTTGCAAAATTCATGATGACTCGGTTGTCATGACGTAATTCCAAAAGCTAAAAGTGATGCTCGGGTCCCTGTATCTTGGTACAGGGGAACAGCCATAGGCCAAATGCTTGGCTGAGGTAAAGGTGGCCCACGCTTCCCCCTACTGTGGCCTCTCCCTTCCAACCCCTTTCAATATTCATTAGGCTCTGAACCTGCTAGGGTTGCCACCTCAGACCTGGGAAATTCCTGGAGATTTGGGGGTAGTGCTTGTAGAGGGGAGAATTTCAGGAGAGGTTTCCCCTAGAATCTATGGTATACCATAGAACCTGCCCTCCAAAGCTGCTGTTTTCTACAGGATAACTGATTTCTGTAGTGCAGAGAGCAATTATAATTCTTAGAGAACTCCAGGCTGTGCCTGGAGGTTAGCATACCTAGCACCTGCCTCCCATCAAGCCATGCTGAGTAGCTTACTGGCTACATGTATGTCCCTTGCTGACTACTCCTTTTGCTTCTGGATAACCATAGAGATTTTTCTCACCTGAGCAATCACTGCCTGCCCTGGGGTTCCTTCCACCAGTTGGGTGGGAACGTGCATGTCTTCTATCTAACTATTTTAAGATCCGGGTTTATTTATTTCTTTATGCCATTTATAGTCCGCCTTTCTCACTGAGACTCAAGGCGTATTACACAGTGTGAGATTAGTACAGTCAGTTTCAAGGACATTTCCATAAACAATTCCATAGGGTAATAAATACGTAGCATTTGTAAGAATCCAATACAGAGTTGAAGAAATGCTGAAACAGAACATGAACAATTTAGGGCTGACATAGACCACATGAAGCACAAGTAGCTCATCATAGGAGCACGTATTTAAGACAACAGGTAGTAGGTAAGGCAACATAGTGGTGAAGTCTATGGTCCTTAACTCAGACCGTCGTCACACGGCCATTTATTCCGTCAGTTTTGCACCAAATAGCGTCTTCGTTGCTATCTGCATCAGAACGGATTCACCCATCACATCACATATGCTTGTGCTTCCAGTTGTTCAGGCAGAAGCGCTCTCTGACGTCAAATTGAAGTGTCGCCGGACATGGGGAAAAAATAAAGTCCCCCCCCTTTTAAAAACAAATTCCGTATATTTTTGCTATATCGCAATTTCACAATATCAACATAGTGCTAGTCCAACCCAAACTCGAGCGTGATAGGCAGCCGATCTATAAATGTAAGAACACAAGAAACAAGAGGGGGCAATGCAGGTCATACAATAAGAGAATATACGTTTACTTTGCATTTTGAATTAGGATGGGGAAAGTGCCTTACAGAAAATCGCAATAGCGCAATAAGGCTTATTTTTAAAAAAAATTAATTAGGTGCATGATTGCCGATCACAAAAGGGCTTCTGGGAGTGAGGGGCGGGAAAATCAATTGAAAACGTAGGAAGGATGAGCAGGGAAGTGAGCGCTTTGGCATTGAGAAGCGTTCAGAGACGATCCTGGCATTCACATGGAAGCGGATGATATCGAGAAAATGAATAGCAACCCGTTTGGGAAGGAGAATGACGATCTTGCAACTGGAATAGAATAAGGTGGGCATTCGGCGGGAGATGTTGCTAGTTTGGCGCAAAATTTATGGCCATGTGATGACGGCCTCAGTAGCGAAGCATCTGAGAGCCCCTCCCTACAATACAAAAGCCTTTTTGAATAATTCCATTTTGCATCATTTGTGGAAAGCTAGGAGAATGCTCTCCTGACCTCTTCAGGCAGGCAGTTTCACAGGGTATGGGCCATTCCAGAGAAAGCCCATGTATGGGCTGCTGCTGATTTCACCCATGTGCAGGGTGGCAAAAGACCCTGTTCAGATGAGCATGGATGGACAGGGGGAGGGAGGCAGTCCTGTAGGTATGCTGGGCCAAGGCCATGAAGGGCTTTATATGTGATAACCAATACCTTGAACTGAGCACGACAGCTGATAGGTAGCCAATGGTGTGACTGGTTCTTCCTCCTCTTTCTCCTTCATGTGGCCATGGGAGAGTTTCTGTGGCTCCCAAAGCTGTGTGCTGGAGTGCTGAGGTGGCAGCATCAGACACAACTTTCCCTTGTTTCTGGCAGCCATCTTCACCTCCAGCTGCTTTGGCCACACTGCCGAAGAGCCACAAGGGGAACGCAGAAAAACTTTTACAACCTGGTAAACGATATTGTCTGTAAAGGAGAGAAGAAACTGATGTAGTTAAGAAGCTGAGCTGCAAAAAAACCTGGTGTGGAAAAGCTCCCTGTGAGGCGGGTTAGACTGAAAAAAAGTGATGGGCCCAAGGTCACCCAGCAAGCTTCACCTGCACTGTAGAGATTTGACCCTGGTTCACCCCAGACATGGCATGACGCCCCTTCCCACTGCTTTAGACTGATTCTGTAAGGAGGAACTGAGTTTGACAGGATGCACCATTTGGGCTGACTTGTAACTGGGCTTCTGGAATGGATCCTCTTCATCTTCCTCCTCCATTTCAAGAGACTGCTAAAGGACTTTAAGCCTCCTGCTTCCCCTGGGGGCCAAACTACAAGTGATGAATGACGCAGGTCAGACACTTGCCAGCTTCCCTCAAGTTCTGATGGGAAATGTAGGCAGCTTGGCGGAATGTTGGACAAGTGACAGTTGAAAAGTCCATTGGACAGCAGTCGGAGAGCCAAGCTGCAAGACCAGCATGCCTACATTTCCCATCAAAACTTGAGGGAAGCTGACAAGTGTCCAACCTGTGTCATTCGTCACTTGTAGCTTGGCCCTGTGTTGGGACGGAGAAAAAATGACATCCATTTGTAGTACATGGGTGGGAGGTCAATCGGTGGAGTATGTAGGAATGAGGGGAGAAGTGGGAAGAGGAGCCGGATGTTGGGGCAATTCTCTGTACCAGCCCGAGGCCGTGGCCACATTGACAAGGAAAAAGTGACTCTGCATTTATGGGTAAGCATGCCCAAGATTATCCATTGCAACAGGCTGGCTCAGTTTTAAATGTGTTACAAGCAGAGCAAATCTAATGCTTGGACTATTTCATTGGTTTTTCTTTGCAGCTTTGAAAGAGGGAGAAGGAGGAAGACGCTCTCATTTCACTGTGGCTGTGTAACAGCCTATGGATCACCCTTTAAGGAGTTAAAGGCCTGTCATGTATATTCACTCAAAATTTTTTTACATCAACCCTGTAAGTTAGGCCATTTTATTATTCCTACATTATCTCTGCTTTTTATTATAATCTTTTTACATTGTCCCTTGATATAAATACAAATCAAAGAAATCTGTCACAGAAATTCCCAGAAGAGGGGCAGAGAAAAATAACCAAAGGAAATAAGCTTGAAGTAAGAATGTGAAGATTATATAGTGAAATAATTATTCATGTAGAAAAGATGGGTTTTATATTTAGAGAGAGAGACAGAGATGATCTGGCAGATGAGAATTTTCTCTGTCACACACAGAGAGACATTCTCCCTTCTCTCTTCATCCCAGCAAACAAATGGCTGCCTCTTTCCCCCACCTACTGGCTTCTGGAAGACTGCCGAGCCTGGCTGGGAACGCTTTATGTGGGGGATGAGGCTTCATTCTGGAAAGATCTATCTACCAGTCAGACTGGTGACGTTTCCACCCTTTCACTTCTGCACTCAAAAAGCTTACACAATCATCATGTTTCTCTGAATATGGATTGAAAAGAATACCCTTGTAGAACAGGAAACAGGGGTCAAACATGTGTGAACTATTTTGTAAAACTGTTTTGTTTATTTTCAAATACGTACATTGGAAATAGTAAAAAGTCCCGTAGCACCTTTAAGACTAACCAACCTTATTGAGTCATAAGCTTTTGAGAACCACAGCTGTCTTCATCAGATGCATCTGATGAAGAGCGTTGTGGTTCTCGAAAGCTTATGCCTCAATAAAGTGGGTTAGTCTTAAAGGTGCCACTGGACTTCTTACTATTTGGCAACTATAGACTAACATGGCTAACTCCTCTGTAAGTTAGAGATTATTACTTTACTTTTAAAAAAAAAGTTTTAATATAAATAAAGAAGATGGGCAGGAAAACTTGGCAAGAACCTTCAGGCATTGGTTAATGAAGGGTGTTAGGGATCCCAGTGGTGGTTTACCTTCCTGCCCACTGGTTGCTGGCGACTGACAGGAGATTTTGGGCTGCCTGTGGAGTTCGCCTACCACTGGCCAGCACCCCAGGAACCCACATAGCATGTGCTGCAGGGGGGTACGACTATGTCACTTCCTGAAGTGATGTCATGCTGGCTGCGGGCATGCTTCTGCACTTTTTTGGGGCCAGTTTTGCCCCCAAACAGGTTAGAATTAGCCCTGCACAAAGCATTGGAGCATGCCTGTGGCCAACATGTTGACGTCACTTCCTGGAAGTGATGTCATCATGCAAGAACGGGAGTGGAAGCACCTTTTGTGCTTGCATAAAGAGAAGCATGCTCAGGACACGAGGCACGTTTCAGGTCCCCCCTCCCTGTGGGGAGGGTATAGAGACCTGGCAACCCTAGATGTTTATCGTTTCTGCAGCTGTGGGATGTGGGGAGAGCACTCCCTTGGAGCATTCAGCTGAACCCTAGCTACTGTCTGGTGTGTGTTGTGACTGTTAGTAGGGCTGAGCACTTCTTGGCACAGCTCTAAAGGAAATAAATAAAGCACCCCTCCTCCCCGCAATGTTCTTCTTGCCACTTTCATATGTTAAAAAGAGAGAGGAAGAGAATTTTACTTTTCTGAAGAAATAAGGGAACAGGGTATTATTAATGTAAAGTAGTCATATATTATTATACTAGCAACTGAGCCCGTTGTGTGGAAAATTGATCCCTGTAGTCTGGATCCGTTTGTGTGTGTGAGAGAGAGAGACAGAGCAGGAGCACTCCCAAGACCCCTTTTGCACCCCGGCATTGCTCCCAGGCTCCGCAGTGGCTCGAATTGGACCAAATTGGCCTACTGCGGAGTGCAGGAATGCTCCAGGGGCCCCAGCCGTGCTCTTTTGAAACCTTGTAAACTGAGTAATACACAAGAGATTTTCACCGCACTAATGAAGAGCAGGTCACCGCAGTGTCCTTAAAGAGGGGGGTTTTTTGTGCACACTCTAAAACAGCCCCTCCCCCCTGTATAATATGGGCAGGGAGAAAAACAATTGCCAAAAGTCTGACCTTGTATTTCATAGCAATGCTTGTTATATGGGATAACTTGCCCATTCTTCATTCTACTCTTTTTCCCTCCTGAAATTTGCCAAAATTATACCCCTTGCCAAATATAACAGCCATAATTCATGTTGTTATGATAAATCAACTTGATTTTATAATGATCAGAATGATAGGACACTGGGAAAAGCCAGCTGCCTTAATTACAGAGTTCCTTGCAGTTGTATGATTATAAGACAGGCTTGTAATGTTGAATTTGATACTGAACACTGCACAAAGGCAGGGTAGCAACATTTTTCCCCTATAAAAAGGAGTGAGTTTCTAGCCCTCATGAGCATGCGAAGAATTGGGAACACATGTCCGACACTGGATGTAAACTCACAAACACCTTTGTTGTGGTTTCAAGCTAACAAGAAGTCAGCTTGTCAGTGGCTGTACGCAGGCTCAGAGAGCGCAAGGAAATTTGCATGCCCACCCAAACACAATTTCCAACCTAGGCACAGCGTGTGTGATGTTTACTGCAATCAATTTAGTTAATTGATCCAAGGAATCCTTTCGGCTTCCATTCTGACATTCCCCTGCACGCACCAAGCGGTGCTCCAGGTAGCGATTCTTTTGTGCACCGTGGCTCTTGCTGTGCTTCCTCTTTCCTTGTACCAGATTTCATGGTCTAATGTGTAAAATGAAATGGAATGGTATTTAACAGAATGATTGCCTTTGGAGGCACAAAAAGATGTGTTTGACGAGAAGCTGGGAGCTAGATAAGGCTTCCCCGAGGATCCGTAGCACAGCAAATTCGGAGCGTTTCATGTCGCTTATTTCTCTGCAGTAACCAAGTCACTGTTTGCATCTTACTTAACTCAGCCGCCTTGGTGGCATTTGTCTGAGATGGAGCCCACGGGGGGGATCCAGACAGAAGGCTGTCTGAAGCTGTAGAGAAATGTGGTGGCAACGATGTGATGAGGGAAGAGGGCATCACACCCCCGTGCTGGCATTCATTTGTTTAGTCTTGCCACGGGCTCTAGTCAGACTGATTTTAGAGGCTTTCTGCACACTTTACACTGTGCCTGGGAAAACCCACTTCCTTCTCCTACAAGGCCGGGGAGTGACAGATATTAGGCAGGTACATGTGCAGTCTTTGTATGGGTCTACTGACCAGTGCCCGTGTCATCACTGCAGCATAGTAAGACCTTCCCCCACCCCATTCTTCTTGTTTCGGCCTTTGCAAATGGCATGAAAGGGTTCTTCTCTAGAATGTGGTTTCAGGAGGTGGGGGCCTACTGTTGTTAGCTATACCCGAGTTATGTATAATGGAACGTGCATGAGAGAGAGAAGGCTTATCACATCCCTGGTCATTCTCAGTGTTTCATGATTCTGTGTGCTTTGAAGGGCTTGTGCATTCCGCATCTGCCCAGGCTTTCCTTGCACTTCCTCACTCACAGCTGAGGAGTCTTGGTCTCCTTCCTCCGTACATATGTGCTGTCAAGCTGCAACCAACGTATGGTGACTTTCATGAAAGCAAGAGGCTTTCAGGGCAGGAGATGTTCCTCTGCAGAGCAACCCCAGACTTCCCAGCTGGTCTCCCATCCAAGTACTGACCAGGGCTGACCCTTCTTAGCTTCTGAGATCTGATGAAATCAGGATATATCACGTGACCTTCCCTCCAGGCTCCTTTCTGGGACCCAAAGAGGCTGGAGTGTGAGCTGCAGGGTCTGTTCTTCAGCCAAGGCACAAGACTTGGCAGCGGTTTGGCTGAGTCCTGGCCCTTGGCAGTGCAAGAAGGGGCAGACATTGCTTCCTGGGCTTGCAGCATAGCGGGCCAGAACTTGGCTGGCTGTGGTGCAGGAAGCAGAGGCTGTAGATATTCCTTGTTTGGGGCAACAAACGAGCCCGAACTGGTCCTCATCAGCTGGGCTGCCTCCTGCCCTGCTTCTGTGGTTGGCAACTCCAGGTCAAGAAATTCCTGAAGATTTGGGGGTGGAGCTTGGGGAGGGTGGCGATTGTGGACCTCAGTGGTGTTCAATGCTATAGAGTTCATCCTCCAAAGCAGCCATTTTCTCCAGGGGAACCGATCTCTTAAGTCTGGAGATCAGTTATAAATTCCAAGAGGGCTCCAAGCCCCACCTGGAGATCATTTGTCATTCTGGGAGGTCTCCAGCTTCCACCTGCAGTTCACCTTCCCACTCCCCTTCTCTTTGTATGCTGGAAAGGCTAACACTCCGTGGCTTTCATCCCAGCTCTGATGTCCTGTCAGAAACAGCCTCCTGTCAAATTTTGCCTTGTGGTTACTGTACACAGGCATATTAAGTAGCATTTAGATGCAAAATCTGACAGGGAGCTTTTTTGGATGCCGCTCCAGCCCCACCTTGTTTGCATTCAGCATGACTGGCAGGCTCCAGGTAGTACCTCTCCTTACAGTCTCATTTTGAGAAAACGTTCTTTAGCAAAGTGAAAACTCAGCATCACCTGCGTGTCTTGCTTGCCGTTTACTTGCTGGCTTTTAAAGGAGGGGGGGGGAAGCTCGCCATCACAGTGTCAGATGTGGGTCTGGTGGCTAAGATGGCCTTTCTTTTTCTGCCGATGCAAAAATGCAATATCCCTTTGCACACCACGAAGCAGATTAGTCCTCTTTCCCCATTCCTCTAGTGTGTGATATTGTGCAGCCGGTCATTGACCCGTTTCCTTGGTAATGGCAATCCCTGTGTAGAACCCATTGTTTTGAACAGCGGGGGACCCAATCCCTCCCCTCTGCCTCGACAGAAGAGCGATGGCTAATCTCATTCACAGCCCTTCCATTTGGGCTTATCTTAATGGAGGTCTTCAAGTGTCCCCCCCTCCAGTATACGTTTATGCAAACACTTAGCCATCCCCCCCCCCTTTAATGCCTCCTTGGAGGTCCTCCGAAGCTTCATGTTTACATTTTCAAAGATGCAAAGAAGCCCTCTGTTCTATGGATTCCGCTTAGCTAGTTTCTCTCCAGAGCCCAAAGGGTCATTATTAGATACATATTTAACAATTGGGGGGAAGCAAGCAGATTATCTCTTTGGGTCTTGTAAGTCAATTACCGTGTGTTTAAATAAATGTTATAGCAGTGGCCTCTTGCATTAACATTCCAGTGGCGTTTCACACCACTGTCACCTATATCCAATTAACGTGGAATTAAGAGCGCTGCAGCAACTGAAGAGTCTATAGAAAAAGCCATC
The DNA here is from genome assembly GCF_028583425.1 of Eublepharis macularius. NCBI lineage: Eukaryota > Metazoa > Chordata > Lepidosauria > Squamata > Eublepharidae > Eublepharis > Eublepharis macularius. The sequence goes on along the minus strand of NC_072804.1, from coordinate 36,124,610 downwards.
CATGAGATTCTGCTTATTATTTTGGACAGCACCTTTTTCCCCGTCAAAGGAGGGCTCCCGCTGTTAAATCCGGTGTTTTTGACTCTTGTTGAAGCATCTCCCCCCACCCCCAGTTTCAGAAGCCGGTTGCGACTGCATAGCACACAACAGAAATATATATTCCCTGCTAATATGGAAATTTAGCTTGCAGAGAAAATGAGGGGGAGATATTACTTTTAAAAAGTATTTATAAATATATTTCTCCCCAAGGTTTAAGAATATAAGGAGCCTTGCAGGATCAGGCCAGCATTTTGTCTCTGGCGCCACTGAAATGCCTCTTCTTTAATCCTTTTCAAAAAGCTACCTAAACTAGCGGCCACAACCTCTCCTGCAACCAATGCCAGGGAGGATGGCAGCTGATATTATTGAAAGGGGAATTGCCTGCAACAGTATTCATGGTAGGGGCAAGAGACTAACAAAGGTGGTTTGCCATTGTCTGGCTCCGCAACCCTGATCTTCGTTGGAGGTCTCCCATCCAATTTCTAATCAATGCCGACTCTGCATAGCTATCTGATGAGATCAGGCTCACCTGGGCTATAAGGTCAGGGTATTTCATGGATAGATAGGACAATATGCTGCCCCCCTAAAACCACCCAGGTTTTAGGGCAAGGCATTCGGCACTCCCATCCCTCCTCCTCCTCTTGTTTTAAAAATACCATTTTCCTGTAACCACATGATGAAGCCCTGCTTTTGTCCAGTTGCAAAGAGCTCAGGGGGCAGGGCAGAGGGGAGATGTTTGTGTGAGGTCTTGAGAGCAGCACCATGCAAAACAGCATGCTGGGCCAGATGGATGGATAGTAACAGCACAAGGGCTGCGGCTCCCTGCGGGACCCGGTACGTGAAGAACACGTGTCTGGCATCTTGTGTAGTTTGGCTTTGAGTGGAGCACTAATCGGTCCAGAAGGGCAGCATATATGCACAGTTATTGTTGTTGATGTTATTAAAAGTCCCAGGCCTAATTAAAGGTTACATTTTTCCTGGGGAATGTCCCTGGGTTGGGCTGAGCGGTATGTTCTGAAGTTCGATGCTTCCCAGGTATGCAGAGGTCAGATTTGGGTTGTGACCAGGGCTTTTTTTCAGCTGGAACACAGTGGAACGGCGTTCCGGAACCTCTTGAAAATGGTCACATGGCTGGTGGCCCCGCCCCCTGATCTCCAGACAGAGGGGAGTTTAGATTGCCCTCTGCGCTGCTGGAGCGGCGCGGAGGGCAATCTAAACTCCCCTCTGTCTGGAGATCAGGGGGCGGGGCCACCAGCCATGTGACCATTTTCTCTGAGGGCAACCCCCTGAGTTCCACCACCTCTTTTCCCAGAAAAAAAAGCCCTGATTGTAACCACAGCACACAGAGAGAAGGGCTGAGAGTCTCCGCTGCCATTTTCTTGACCTGAAATGGTCCCCTGTGTGTGTGTGTCCTGTTATGGAAACATAAGGCGTAGCTCAACAGTAGTGAATGTATTTAACATACTTTTATCCAGCTTTGAGTTCTGGTCAATGGGACTCAAAGCAACTTACAACATTAAAACCAGTGAGAGAGCCAGTCTGGCTTGATGGTTAGATGTCAGACTAGGATCTGGGAGATGCAGGTTCAAATTCCCACTCTGCCATGAAAGCTCACTGGGTGACCTTGGACAAGTCACATACTCTCAGCCTTGCCTACCTCTCAGGGTTGTTGAGAGGATAGAACAGAGAAGGGGAGAACAATATAAGCTGCTTTGGGTCTCCCACTGGGGACAAAAGCAGGGTATTAAACAAAGCAAATATATATAAAATTCTGAGCAGGATGGGCTCTTGCAGTGGGCCGAAGTGTCTCCACTTTGATCAATACATTACATGCCTCCTGGGATGCAACATGGCTGTGCAGCGCCCCAGTCAAACCATGTGATGCGCCTATAATTCAAGCCTTCCTGTAATGCATATTGGCAACAGCCAGAAAAACAAAGAGTGGCAGGTTAAATTTACTCCGGGTGTTGGCAGAAGAAGCAGAGCACTAAAATAAAAAATGGCAGCCATGACTCACGGGCCTGCTTGCGCACCCGGCTCTGATGGCAGTTCTCTTGGCGCCCTCTGATAAACTAACCTTGGTCTGCTAGTGAGGCCTGCCTGCCTGCCTGCCCTTCCTCAGTGTAAAGGCTTCTTCTGCTGGGCTTGGCTGGTGAAGCAAAGTGGCCCACAGATTGTAGGATGAGACACAGATAAATGCATAAATGAAAATGGGCATCTTGATAACTGCATTTGTTTATATTTAGTCCTGGTCATTTCAAGGGGGGATTTCTCAAGATGGTCAGAGGTTGAATCAACCTCCCCCCCCATGACCTTCTTCATGAGAGAGAGATCAAGATGGGTAGCTGTGTTAGTCTGTCTGTAGCAGTAGAAAAGACCAAGAGTCCAGTAGCACCTATAAGACTAACAAAATGTGTGGTAGCGTCAGGGCTCATTTTGAGGGGGAACGAGCCGGAACGCAGTTCCGACAGTTCCCCAAAGAAGTCACATGTCAGGTGGCCCAGCCCTCCTGACTCGCGGCCATTTGGAGCCTGTTTCGGCCTGGATTGGGGCCTAAACGGCTTGGATCAGGCCTCTGACGTGTGGTGGATCACTCTCCTGCTCAGCAGTGGCCCAGTCCTGACCATTTTGGGCCCCTTTTCGGCCATTTTCAGCCCCTTTTTGCCATTTTGGGCCCAATTTCGGCCCTGAATGGTCAGGATTGGGCCCAAAACAGCAAGGATAGGTGATGTCAGGGGGTGTGGCATATGCAAATCAGTTATGCTGACACACTTCTGGTGATGTCAAGGGGTGTGGCATATGCTAATGAGATATGCTAATAAGTTATGCTAATGAGTTCCTCCGGCTCTTTTTCTACGAAATAACCTCTGGGTAGCGTATGAGCTTTCATGAGTCACTACCCTGTGACTCACAAAAGCTCATACATTCATATATTATTTTTGTATAAATGTTTTTGTCCTGTAAGAGTTATTCCTGCTGCATCAGACCAGTAACCCGTTTAATCCAGCATTCTGTTTCCAGTGGTAGCCAGCATGAATCCACAAGCCGGGCCCAATGGCTCTGAGGAGAAAAAGGCCCGACAATGAAATTCTCCACACATTTGTGTTGATTTCTTTTATCATTCCAGTGACCAAGGTATCTGTCGAACTTTCTGGGCTTGCTTGCATTCTCAACGATGCCAGCCGGCTAGGCCCTTTGAAGAAATGGGGAAAATAATGACAAGGTTTTATTTTTAAAACCCACAGCACTCTGGCTTGAAAGATGTATTTTGGTTGTCATTTGCATCATGATCAGCGGTTTATCAAATGCAGGTACATTTTTTTTCATTACTGTAAGCGTCTGTAAATAAATCTTTGGTAACTGATAACTCCCAGAATTTAATTTGACTAATGCTGCTAACAGGATTTTAACGGCTCGCTTAATATACATGGAAACAACATCTGCGATGGCGAACAGGGTGCAGAAGCTGGTAATAATATAAGCAAAGCAACTTTCATTATGTCTAAAATAGCAGACTGAAAAATGGCGGGCTACTGTCTGTCATTTGTTTCCCTATGAACCCCCTTCACCATTGGCTGAATTGATGTGATACTGGTAGAATGTTCATAAACATTTAAATTGTTGTAGGGTGAGGGTCAGACATGGGAATGTTGTTAAATCAGTGCTACCTGTGAGAGGTGGCAAACATTCATTTGACTGGGAGAAAAGGAAAACAAAGTCTCTAAGGAAGGGGAAGTTTAGGGCGACAGAATTAGGAGCCAGAATGGTCGATTTATTTTATTGGGAAATAACTCCCCAGTGAGGATGCAAAATTGCTTATTCATTGTTCTCCCCTTCTTCCATTTTATCTTCACGACAAGTTAAGTTAGGCTAACACAGAATAATCAGCTCAGGATCACCCAGCAAGCTTCCATGGCATAGGGGCCGCTTTCACCCGGCTCCAGTACGTCATGTACAGTTCCCGCAAAGACAGCATCTTCCTGGTACGATTTCCCAGTTCTCACACAAAACCACACTAGGAAGACGCCGTCCTTGCTGGAGCTTTGCGCGACGTACTGGAGCCGGTAAGACGTGTGAAAACGGCCAGGGCCAAACTAAACGTGATGGTGAACTCATGGCCCACATCAGTTTACTGTCACTATTTAAAGTGTTTTTAAAATGCCATGCTGGCCTAATTGGGCCAGGAGGCAGAGCTCTTTCCCTCCACCCCATGCTTTTTAAAGTGCCAAACTAGCTGCAGGGTGTGTGCGCCTCCCCCCCCCATAGCTGTTTTGGCACTTTAAAAGGCATGGGGGGGGCTCTGCACCATAGGCCCAATCATGATCAAACTTGCATAGCATTTTAAAAACACTTTAAAATGGCAATGGTGAACTCATGCATACTTTGAGTTTGCAATCGTTTTGTTGGGCTCATCGTTTGAAACCCGGGTCTCCCAGATCTTAATCCAGCACTCTAACCACTGCGTCACACTTGCTGTGTTCTGCTGAGCACTGATGCCAGCCCTTCCTACCACAGGTCTCTCACATCTACCAGTTTCCTTAACTCCTTTTCCTTTTGGGAAGAGAGCATGGGTCTGATTCTGGTCAGGAATGGCTCCACATTGGGCAAGCCCCCTTCTTACCTGACTCCTTGAACTACAGCCCAACACCTCCTGAATCTACCAGGTCTTTCAGTGGCCAGTGCTGCTGGGTGGAGAGATATGGGAGGGTAGAGTGTTCTGGGTAGGATTGCCAACCTTCAGGCGGAGCCTGGAGATCTCCCCGAATTACAACTGATCTGCAGACGACACAGATCAGTTCCCCTGGAGGAAATGGCTGCTTTGGAGGGTGGACTCCTCTCCTTCCCAGACTTTGCCCTCCACATCTTCCACCCCCAAATATCTATGAATTTTGCAACCCAAGTTCTAGGCTGGCTTTTCAAAAGGGAAATATGTTATTCCTGTCCTCACGTCTACACATGACCATATCCTTCTTTTTCAGTGAGAACACACAGTCTCATTCTGCATATAGCATATGAAATGTATCAGCTGCCTATCTGCAAGCCTAGCTACCTCACGCTGGTATTTCCAGAAATATTACTGGAAAATGTCAGTGTCGGTTGTAAATGTAAGCTGCTGACACCGGGACATCAGAGAAAAAGGCTGGATCTCGGCTTCCGGCAATGGCTTTCTTTGCCTTATTAGACAAAAAACCAGACGAACGAATGGGAGTTTAGGTAAAGACTGATATTATTGGAACTGAAATGCAAAGAGGTGCAGCCATGTGGAAGAAGAGGCAGGTGATCCTATCAGGCACAAAAGCTCTGCCCCCTCCAAGAACACTGGAGATTTGTTTGTTGCTCTACATTATCCACTTTTTCCCAGCACGAGGGCTAGATGCTTGTATTCCACCAAAAACATGAACATTGTGACTTAGTTCCAGCTACTAGATTTTGCATGGCATCTCTTCTAGAAGGCAGCTCTGGATATGACCTTAGTTGCACCTTTTGGATCCCTCTCTGCCCTTCTGGCCACCTTGGGGCTTCAGGGCTGACAGCGAAGCAGAAGCTATTGTTTGTTTTAGCTGCGCAGCACAGCACTGCAGTCCTTTGCTAATGGCCTGACGAGGAAACAATTTTGCTAGCTGCTCCAACTGGCCATGGGACTTTGGGAATCATCCATTTGAGATCTCTCCCTGCCTGTCTCCGCATATATGTCTCTATTGCACCAAGAATCTGGCCACAGGCTATTGCGAGAGTTGTCAAGGACACCTGCCTGTTCTCTGGCTCCTCCGTCCGATTTATGATCCTTCCCTGTCATCCCTCAATGGAAACCTTGCAGAGCAGTTCGGGCTGCTTTCCAAGTTGAAAATTAGCACACCTGCCACTTTAAGTTTCCTCACCTCATTTATTCAGGCCTGCCTCTGTTGTAACACCTGCTGATACAGACATGTTCAAGTGATGTACCACTCTGTCTGGGCCATGCTGTTTTAAGCTGTACACCTGCATTTTGTGATTTTAGCTATCAAGGACGCTAACCATACCTAAGGTTGCCAACCTTCAGGTGGGACCTAGTGATCTTGTGGAAGTTCAGCTGATCTCCAGACTACAGAGATCATATCTCTTGGAGAAAATGGTTGTATTGGAGGGTGGGCTGTACCCATCTGACGTCTGTCCTCTCCTCAAACCCTGCCATTCTCAAGCTCCACCTCCCCAAATCCAGAAATTTCCCAACCTGAAATTGGAAGGGAAAGCGGAGAGGAGCATAGAAGCTTCCCATTCTCCTTGCATATGAATCAGGGCTGGGCATAGGGTGGGGAATGCTTGAATGGGCAGTTGTACTTGTGGAAAGAATCTCAGGATTGCACTCATTTTCGAGTAGAACATGAGTTCACAGTGGGCTAATGGCTGCCAACAAGGTGATTTGATGCCAAAAGATAAGGCTGTTCCCGATTACAGTCACTAAATAAAGGTGGTCAAAAGACCATCGGGAAGGAAAATTCTACAATACTATAGTGCAACAGTTTATAAACCTTTTCAAATGATTTTAACAATAATACATAATTACATCATATTACATATCATATCATTTTTCAACATTTTTCAGCAATCTTATTCATAATACATAGAAACAAGAGTCCTCTGCAAGAGGACCTGAGGGTGTGACAGCAATGCAGCAGGAAAAGTCTTTAAAGACTCAAAATAACGTGTCTTCTTTAGCTTTTTTCTTTTTTCAAATTTTTCAAATACCAAGATGGAAAAGTACGTGGCTGGTCCAAAGATCAAAGTTGGAAAGCCCATGGGTGCCCGGAACTAAGACCGGCAGATTTTCCTATAGTTCTTCGTCCATAAGGACTTCCTCAGGGGCATCCAGCTATTTCTATATTTCAAAAAATAAATGCCATACAATATAAGCCACTCCTGGCTTTACGTGTATTTCTTTGCAATGATAATAGCAAACGTAATACATGAACATCCAGCTTACCCGTACACAGTTGCATCATATACGCGCTGAGAGAACACCCTAGAACGTGCCCTAAATTATATGTGGGTAGCACTACGCGTCCATTACGGGTACGGATCCTGGAACACATATCAAGAATTAAAAATGGAGTATTAGAAGCGCCACTCGCACAACATTTTTTGGACAAGAAGCATAACACAGAAGACATTAGAGTGGCAGGTCTCTATACTACCATTAGAGGATCTGACTTGCAATTACATCTCCTCCAGAAAGAGGCAAGATAGATTCATTCTTTAAATACCATGCACCCACGGGGCTTGAACAATGAACTGTCTTTGAAATGTTTTTTGGTATAGACGGATATTTGCCATTTGGGGATAATATGCTGTAAGTTTTCTCAGGATCAGGATGGTTCTAATGTACAAAAGCTAGAATGCCCAAACTCATAGTACGTAGGATTATCTCCACGTCCATGGGTGTTCTCTCGGTGCGTATATGATGCAACTGTATGATGTAAGAGGAATCAATGGCTATATCTGAAAAACTGGATTTCAGGAAAATAAATTCCTTAACCAATAAAAGCCATGACCTGGGTAGCCCAGGTGCACCTGTCCTCACCAGATCTTAGAAGCTAAGCAGGGTTGGCCTTGGTTAGTAATTGGATGGGTGACCTTCAACGAAGACCAGGGCTGTAGAGGCATGCAATGGCAAACCACCTCTGTTAGTCTCTTGCCTTGAAAACCCCACCAGGGTCCCCATAAGTCAGCTATGACTTGACGGCACTCTCCACCCCCCACCCCCATAAAAACTCTATTTGAAGGTCCTTCCTACTGAAGCCAGAAAAGACTTATTCTCTGCTGTTCCAGAGGGCAAGACTAGATCTAAAAAGCTTGAGGTACTGGAAGGTAGATTTTGGTTGGACATTAGGAGAAACTTTCGAAAGGGAAGAACTATTTGACAATGGAATCCATTAGTTACAGGCGGAACTCATTAGCTACAGGCAGGATCAGGCATGGGTCCTTTCTCTCCAGTCATCGACTTCTGCTTTGTTAATCTTTTCAGCTGTGCTACTTAGAAGTGCAAGTGCCAGATTAGGATATGATAGACCCTGGTTCGAATCCCTGCTCTGCCATTGAAGCTCTCTAGGGTCTCCCTCTCAGACTAATCTATCTCATAGGGCTATTATTAGGATGAAGTGGAGGGGGAGAATAATGCTGTAAGCCATTTGGGGGAGAAAGGCAGGGCAAAAATATCTAAACCAATTAAATTGGATCAGTCCACATCAAGAAGACTATACGCAATCAGGGCTCATTTCGAGGGAGAACGCACAGGAACGCAGTTCCGGCAGTTCACATGTCAGGTGGCTCCACCCACCTGACTCTTGGCTCTTTTGGGCCCATTTCAACCTGGATTGGGGCCGAAATGGCCCGGATTGGGCCTCTGACGGGTGGTAGATCACTCTCCCACTCAGCAACGGCCCGATCCTGACAATTTTGGGCCCCTTTTTGGCCACTTTCAGCCCTTTTTTGCCATTTTGGGCCCAGTTTCGGCCCTGAATGGCCAGGATTGGGTCTAAAACAGCCAGGATAGGTGATGTCAGGGTGTGTGGCATATGCAAATCAGTTACGCTAATGACACTTCTGGTGATGACAAGGGGTGTGGCATATGCTAATGAGTTGTGCTAATGAGTTATACTAATGAGTCCCTCCAGCTCTTTTTCTATGAAATGACCCCTGTACGCAATAATATGTACTAACAACATTTGATTGAATAATGGAACAGGGGGCCTCCATATTCAGAGGCAATAACCCTCTGCATGCCTGTGCTGGGAGAGGGGCAGCAACAGCGAACGACAGGGCCTCTGTGCCCTGACCTTCTGGGGAACGTCCAGTTGGCCACTGTGGGATGCAGAGTACTTGGGACATTTGGTCTGAGATCCACGTTCAAATCCCTACTCTTCCATGGAAGCTCACTGGGGGACCTTGGGCCATCTCACACACACTCGGCCTAACCTACCTCGCAGGGTTGTTGTGAAGATAAAATGGAAGAGAACAGAATGATGTAAGCCATTTTGGGCCCTCATGGGGAAGAAAGGAGGGGTATAAATGAACTAAATAAATTCATAATGATCTGTGTTTTATTTATTTATTTTTCAAACATATTGACCACATCACTGAACAAAAGGCTGGATGCTCCCCTTTGCAACAAAGTCTTCTAGGCAAAACTAGCAACCAATGACCCAGCGTGGCTCTCGCTGTCTTATTTTTTTGCGCATATGTTGCCCATCTCTCGAGCTCCAAAGCCTCCCGATGACCCAGCCAGCTGCCGTCTTCCCTGCCTCACTATTAATTAGTCTAACTTGGCACCGTGACTCACTGGCACAGCCTGGGGACATCTATAAATGATTACAAGAATAGACATTTTTAACAAAAAAGTGATAAGAACAGTCTTTATGAACTGAGAACCCACTGGGATTGAGAAGACAGAACAGCAATACCAGGGGGGAAATAATTTGTGGCCCAGGTGCTGCCCAGCACCCGCCAGGCAAACGTTCCTCCCATCCATATAGGTTTGGAGCCCTGTGGGTTCTAAATCTTTGTACATTCTACTGTGCAACATGAACATTTTTGCACAATTCCTGCGGAAAGCACCTTGGCTTGCAGAACTACAGTTTCACGGAAATCAAAAAGACAAAGACCACAGCCCGCCTTCCTCCTTGGAAGGAAGGGCAGCTCAATTTTTCGTAGCTAGAGCTTCAAAGGAAAAAAGTACAACCAGTGAAAACAAACAGAAACTCCCTCACCCTGTCACCAAGCCCAAACATGTGCCCTAATAAGATCTTATGTTCTCAAGTTTTGATCTACTTGTAATGAAGACCTTCATTTTAAGGAATACGTTCCTTAAATTCCTCCCCCTCTCCTCAAGCACCCTGCCAAGCTCAGGGTAACGAAAGGCAGATTTCGCCCCCTGCCCCCAAATGATGTAAACACGGCAGCAACTAGAGTTGGCCCTTACATCTCCTCGGGTTCCATTTGCTCTTCCCCATCTCCTTCTAGCCTGACTGGCTCAATCTCATGACTGCCAGCCTCTTTGTCTTTTCTCTGCCTGCGCCTGAGCTGGGACTGTATCAGGGATTCTGAACCAAGAACCTCAGCTGGAGAGAATTGTAGGCAAAGACACAGAAGCAGGGAACCCCCGGCTGCCCTTCTGTCCTTTCTATTCTACCTTCTTTAGTGTCTAATTATCCCTGCTCCTCTTGCTTAGCTAGAAAATGAGAACAGTGCTCAGGGCTCCTGTTTCTATACCAGTTTGTCTGCAATCTCCTTCAGCTTTCTCGGCCTGTCTCTGGCAGAACCTTTAGAGTCCTCTGCAAGAAACATTGCTGATGGCTTACGGGGGGCTACTTTTGATGCCTTTAGAACCTGTTGCCAGGCTCCGAGGCTGGGATGACCTAGCCGGGGTACCATCTGGTAAGTCAAGGCTGGAGATCTCCCAGACTTAAAATGGATACCCAGACTACAGAGATCAGTTCTCCTGGAGAAAATGGCTGCTTTGAAGGGTGGAGAGACTCTGGCATTATACCCTATTAAGGTCCCTTCCCTCTCCAAACCCCACCCTTTCCAGGCTCCACTCCCAAATCTCCAGGAATATCCCAACTCAGAGTTGACAATCCTAGACTTAGCCTAGAATGCTTGCTGGGCCTGCATGTGGTCAGGAAAGGGTCTTTTGCAAGCCTGTTGGGTTGGAGGGAGGAACCCTGAGTGGATCCGAGGGTAATGCTCGAGGATATAACCTGGCAGTTTTTGGTGGGTCTGAGGGGCCACTGATCTTCCTCAGCTACATTCGTAAGCTGAGGTAAATAGAGGTCTTTTGCACTAAGCCGTTTAGTGCAAAAGGTGTCTTATTTACCTCAGCTTACGAATTTACCTCAGCTTTCCTCAGCAACTGTTTTCCCCCCTGATAAGTTGGCCTCAGAGCCTTCTTCAGACATAAATGGGTGGGTAGCATCAGCCCCTGTGCCTGGGAGTATGCAGCCTCTTCTGAGATGACCGGGGCTGGCTTAAATGCGTTTGACCTTCTGTCCTGGTTCGATCCCCGCCCCCAACAATGTCTTTACCTATCACACCTCATATTCCAGGGGCACCAGGGACTCTGGGCTAGAAAATGCCTACCGTGGGTCTACGTGCTTCAATTCTGATTGAGTCCCAGAGTCCCACCTGGCCCTTACAGTCTGTTCTCCGGGTCTTTTTTTTCCTGTTACATCAGCTGTGACCCAGCCACTGTCCTCTGAGCGCTAATTTTTTGAGATTCCACTTCCAATCCCTCCCCCTCCCCAGGAAACACTCCCAAACTGAGCTTGTAAGGAGTGCAATGACTGAGTCAGTCCAGGAGCCTGTAAACATCTGCCTAGTCCAACTGCTAGCAGATGTTCTGAGGAGATTCTGGCATGTCTGGTCTCACCTGACCCAGCTGTCTGCATGAAAGGTGAGGCAAGGGGTCCCATGCGAAGCATATGTAAGGCCTCCTTCTGACCTGATGAATGGGCCAGTAGAGGGATGAAGCAGTGAGCTCAGCTATCCCTCCAGATGCTCAGCTGTCCTGTGTTTTTTGCAGCCCCCCCAAACCAAAAATTCCAAACACACACACACACAAATCATCAAACGAACAAGATCCCTCTGGCTAGTTGTAACACTTTGAGGCTGCCTATTTTGCATCCACAGCAAGAAAAGGGATACCTTTTCATGGTTACTTGATTGACCCTGGGAGGTTACAGGGCTGGAAAACCCACAAGGTTCCCTGATCTCCGACCTCATGCAACTGACCTGGCTTTTGCTTGGCAAGGAAGACTATGAGTCTCTCTCTCAACATGAGACATCTTATACGAGAACACTCGGAGATTACAGCTGGTTCAAAATTCAGCGGCTCGTGTTATTACGAGAGTGCCAAATAAGGTGCATGTAACACCGTTCTTACACGAGCTGCATTGGTTGCCAGTGGAGTACCGGATCAGATTCAAGGTTCTGGTATTGACCTGTAAGGCCCTGTGCGGACTGGGACCAGCATATCCACGGTACCGTCTCTCCCCATATATTCCCCAGAGGACACTCCGATCAGGGGACAAACAGCTGTTGGTGGTCCCTGGCCCCAAGGAGGCCCGCCTAGCCTCGACTAGAGCCAGGGCCTTTTTGGTCCTGGCTCCCACCTGGTGGAACACTCTGTGTGCTGAAATCAGGGCCTGGCAGGACCTACTATCTTTTCGCCGGGCCTGCAAGACAGAGTTGTTCCGCCAGGCATATGGCTGAGGCTGGGCCTCCACCGGCCTGGAAAAAAGGGGTGTATAAATCTTAACCCTCCCTGTGAAGGCTGTCCACCGTCCTTTTTTAAACGTGTTGTTTTTAATGTACATGAATTTTTAAATTGTATTTTTAATATGTTGTTATCTGCCCTGAGCCTTCTCGCGGGGAGGGCGGAATACAAATCTGAAATAAATAAATAAAATAAGTGTAGGGAGATGCAGTGTTAGCCAGGAAGTGTATCAATTTCACCTCTCTACACAGAGCTGCAAAAGATAGCTCCTCAGAAGGTTTGTTAATTTCATCTTTGCCTCCCCAAGAGGAGGCAAAATTGACAGAGCCTTGTCAAATTGTCCCAGAAGCATTGGCAAGAGCCCTGCTCATGGGGAGAACTCTAGAACTTGTTCTCAGGTCAAAAATGCAGAGGACTCTCAGAAAGCAGCTCAGTTTGCATGCTCCTCTCGAGCTTTTGTCCCTCCACCCACAGGGCATCTTCTAGCCCCCCCCCCCCAAATCTTTGCAGTGTTTAATATGCCAGTATTGGGTTTTGACTGAGTAACGCTGAGTCTTCTCCATTGGCAAGTGTTGTCTTCTAAAACTCTGTTCGTCTACATAACTCTTTGTGGCCTCTGTGTCCTTTGTCAAACTTGGGAAGAATTTTTACCCATAAATTGGTATTAAAATCCTAGGCTCAGGCATTACCTTGAGAAATGCATCCACTTCTGTACAGAAGAACTGTATTTGGGAGTCCAAAAATAAACAAAAAACCCTGCATAACATCATTGAGAGCAATCAATTAAAGTAACTAATAAAAGATATTACATGGCTTTTGTTTTTGACCAGCATGGCTACTTGCAAGCTGTTTCAGGTTTTAGGAATAATTTCTACTGGGATCAGTGGAATTCAGGGATGTTTCCCATACAGCAATTACTCTAAAGATATTTTTTGCATAGGGAAGCTCTGTCCACAGTAATCAGGGATAAAACAGTTTTGTCTACACACCATTCTCCAAGTCAAAATCAAACCTGGGTAGGAAAGTCCTCTAATGTATAGCTACCTTGAATCTGCTAGTTCAAATGGCATTTACCTACAAAATAACAACAACAACAACATTCAATTTATATACTGCCCTTCAGGACAATTTAACACCCACTCAGAGTGGTTTACAAAGTATGTTGTTATTATCCCCACACCCTGTGAGGTGGGTGGGGCTGAGAGAGCTCTGGAAGAGCTGTGACTAGCTCAAGGTCACCCAGCTGGCTTCAAGTGGAGGAGTGGGGAATCAAACCCGGTTCTCCAGATTAGAGTCCCATGCTCTCAACTACTACACCAAACTGGCTACACCACTACACCAGAATTGTAGAATTTGAGTCCAGTATTACCTTATTGACCAACAAGGTTTTCACTGTATAAGCTTTTGAGAATCAAAACTCTCTTGACTCTTGAAAACTTACACCCTGAGCATCTTATCGGTTTTTAAGGTGTTTGAATCTTGCTGTTCTACTGCAGACCAACACAGCTACTGACATGAAATAAAGTAATTTTGAGTCTCTTGCAAAAAAGTATGATAACTGTGGAGAAGATCCTTTATCCTGCTCCCTTTGTGAGCCTTAGTTAACTTTCAGCTCAGCTCTTGCAAAGCTTATCTTAGTTGCATAGTTCTTTTACTTGTAAGGATGTCAACCTGTTTGGGTGCCCATCAGAGAACAGAATGGAGGGAAGTTTTAAAATAAGCCAGGCACACAAACTGATCCACTACAATCTATCCTGGGCCCCCTCAAAGTGATGCTGACTCTCCACCCCAAAGGTCTGAATGTTGAAAGGCACCTCCCCTAATTTGGGGGCGGGGTGCACTGTAATCCCAAACTAACATCACTAGGAAGGTTTAGGGATGTACATGAAAAAGTTCAAACCCAAAGAACGTCAATATTTAATTTCTGCCAGTATATGAAATATCATTGATTTCTGCTAGAGGTGGCATTGGGGAGTGGGGTGGGGGAGTCTTTTCTGGCAGAGAAGTGTGGCAGAGGCGGTGTGGGAAATGGAGACAGATTCAAACTGCAGTTGCCTGGGGGACCAGGTGGGGGTTGTGTAGTTGGCATGCACTCAGGGTCACTAAAAAGCAGGTGAATATAATCTACATTTCTTACTCTGATTGAATGGTACAAAGTGTTCGAACAAACAAGAGCTAAATGGTTTTGAATGCCACAGGAAAACATGAGCAAATTCTGCAATGGAAATCCATTGCTCAAATCAACGTATTTGCATGCACAAGCTTAATTTACGAAGCTTGCAGCCTTTCTTAAAAAAATATGAGTTGTTTCTGTGTGATTATTTTTAACTGCTGGGTTACACTGAGGCAGGAGCAATCGGAGGGGCAGGGAGCAGCTGGGCCTGACTCCATCGGGCCTGGATCCCGCAGAGAGCCCCCTTGTCTCCCCATTGACGGGGCCCTCAAAGACAGGTGAATTGATCCTGAGCTCCCATCCATAACGACTTGAGAATCGCCTACCAAATTAACATTGGTACTGGGATTTAGTTTAATGTCTCTTGCGCCACATTTTTAAAAAATTCCTGTGAACTAATTGGAGTGGAATAACAGGATAGAAATAGAACGAATGAACGAATGAGGAATTGTTATTATGCCTGCAATTCCTTCCATGCACACCTGACAGAAATGTCGTAGCTTGGTGTTACTCCCAATAAGTACTGAGGATTCTGGGCTGCCATCCATCCATCATCTATCTATCTATCCATCCATCCATCCATCTATCCATCCATCCATCCATCCATCCATCCATCCATCCATCCATCCATCCATCCATCCATCCATCCATCCATCTATCTATCTATCTATCTATCTATCTATCTATCTATCTATCTATCTATCTATCTATCTATCTATCTATCTATCTATCTATCTATCTATCTATCTATCTATCTATCTATCTATCTATCTATCTATCTATCTATCTATCTATCTATCTATCTATCTATCGCAGCCATCTAGTGGCAGAAAGTAGCATAGCAAGCAGGGTGCAAAATAGCAGTGTTAACAGTCCTCTAATTTGCATACTCAAGAGGAGTTAAATTATTTGCTTTCTGTCAATGTCTGTGTAACTGAAAAAGCTAAAATGGTTGTGCCTGAACAACTGTAATGCTGTGGTGACATGTATGGTCTACGGCCACTGTAACCTTGAGAGGCGGAAGGTATAAAGGGCTTTGTCATCCTGAAATAAGCATTTTTTTTTTGTTAGCTGGTTTTTGGAGTTGCCATCGTTGAATGATGTCCTTATCGCATTGACAGTTTTTACTCTGGTATTGGCTTGTATTATTTTTTGGGGAAGAGGATTCCCCCCACCCCAACATTTCCAAGGAGAGCTTTTAGGAGCGACACTTTCCCATCCAATCTCATTTCAACCTTTCCATTCACCCCCCTGCATTTCTACATATTGCAATTTCTTGACTTTGGGATGCAGTCTGAATATTGTAAACTTGGAAGGGGAGGGAGACTCTTACCATCTGGTCCTTTTCATGTCGTATTATTTTAATTCACAGTGTTTGTTTATTGCTACCAAAGCCGTGTGAATGAGAAGCAACACTCTTCACTTAAATAAGGCCCCAGATTTCCTGGACGTGGGTGTCAGTTTGAACATAAGAGTTACCCTGTAAATCAGCAAAGGTGGCATCTTGCTGCTCCTTCTTCCTTAGGAGCTTTATGTTAACAAATTTAGGGCATCCCATTTTATCCTCACCTGTAATATAGGTAAGATGAAGGAGAGAGAGCACATTGCTGTGGACACTCCAGAGACCTCCATGCTATCAATCCGGTCCTAAATCCAGATTAAAACATGGCTAAGCAAGGATTTTGAAGCTTAGTAGAGTCTGCCATTCCAATATGTTTCTCTGCTTATACCCACTGGCATGAGCTGTTGCTCCCCTCAGAGGTTTCTTTCTTCTCTGCGATAGAGATAATCGCAGAGCCCAACCAGAAATGATGACAGCCAGCCATCTCCAGCTCAGACATATTCCATGGGTGGGGGACACAGAGGCGCTTACACCTGCTTTTCTGGTGGCAAGAATTTTTTTTAACATGAGGCCCTGTGTATGGGGAAGCAGAGAGGTTTACACCTCTAGTATAATGCTATGCTGTTTTTCTAGTGGCAGGAAATTTTTAACATGCTCTGCTGCTGCAGACTGAAGAGGTGCAGCTCATCCTGCTACCTCAGGATATTACCACCTCCTTGTCCTGTAGGTATAAACTAGGCCTAAGCCCTAAAAGAGAAAACTATAGAGCTGGGAAAGTTGCCCAGCCCCAGTGGGTTACTGTGGATTGTGTGCAGCCCAGCCTCTGCGCTCTCATCAGTCACAAAAATATCTGTGATTGGTGGGCAGTACGAAGCCTCTGGATTGGTCAGGGCAGAAAGAGTTTGGCCTTCTACCCTTGTTAAGTCAACACTTGCTGCCTGCTCCAGATTAAACCAGCTCCGATGTGTTTCTCATATTTTTATTCCACCCTTCCTTGTACATTTTTCTCCTTTTCTCCATTGCATTCTCAAGACAAGTCCCTGAAGTAGGTCACCCAGTGAGCTTTATAACTGAGGGAGGATTTGAACCCAGGTCTCCTCAGACTAAGATCAATACACTACTGTATCATACTGGCTGGCTCTTGTTGATCCATCTCTGGGGCTGGAAAAGACACACTGTTGACCATCCTTTCCCAGTTCTTGTCACTCTGGACATCCAATCCAAAACAGAGGAAGTAAGGGGCTTGAAGGAATGTCTCTGGTGCAGCGTCTGGGTTTGCTGGAGGCGTTAGTGAGAGAACAGGTCCGCTGCCAACATGGCAGCCTAATGAAGTCATTTTTTTTCCTGCTCTGACAAATGCATTGGGGAAGATCCTGTCAGCAGGCAAATGAGGATTTATCAGATCTGACGCGTCACCTTTCCTTAAGCACGTCAAACTGGGACAGCAGAACGTGCGGGCCTCGTACTACCACTGGCGGGAGCATAATTAAGGAAAGCGGCGGATGTCTTCCCGATCCCCAATGGAAGCGGGCAGTGCCCACCTGGTCCCAGTCATCCTAACTAGGCAGGACGACTCATCTCTTGCCAGTCAGGGCTGCTGCTTGTTTAGCTGATGAGGGGAGAGAAAAGAAATCCTGCAGCCAAGCTTCTGTGTGGCAGAATGGAAGCTCTTTTCCACTCACAAGCAGATAAGAGTTTCACCGGGTGGGGAGATGAATGGATCGCTCCCCCTTCCCTGATATTCCTCCTGCAACATCGCCTCTCTGCCTTCTTTGCCCTATCTCTGACAAGAGGGGCAGGATAAAGCTCAGGATACTTCTCCCAGCAGGGAGAAGAGCAGGATCCAGAGCACAGGTGTTGGACAGGGATCTGTCCAGGACTGTTGTTCGGAGAAATTCTCTTAATTTCGCTTTATCCAAAAGGTAAAGGTGAAAGCACCGAGTCATTACTGACTCATGGGGGGATGTTGCATCATGACGTTTTCTTGGCAGACTTTTTACAGGGTGGTTTGCCATTGCCTTCCCCAGTCATCTACACTTTACTCCCAGGAAACTGGGTACTCATTTTACCAATCTCGGAAGGATGGAAGGCCGAGTCAACCTTGAGCCAGCTACCTGAACCTGGCTTCCGCCGGGATGGAACTCAGGTCATGAGCAGAGCTTGGACTGCAGTACTGCAGCTTACCACTCTGTGCCACGGGGCTCCTTCTTTATCTAGTATCTCACTGAAATCCAACTATATGTTTCTTTCACTTTTTAAAGGAATCTGGATTCTGTTTCTAATCAGTTCCATTTTGATCGAAGAGAAGTTCAAAGAGAGGAGGGGCAGGAAGGAAGGTTCTGCAAAAAGTCCTAATTTCACTGTTCCGATGCTCAGAGGCATCTTCTCATATTTATATACCATCTTGAAAGGCAGTATATAAATCAAATGTTGTTGTTGTTGTTATAGAACTATCTTTCTAAGTCAGGTGTTTTGTAGGTGTTTTGGATGGGTTTTTAGTAGTCCCTGGAATGCCAATTCTTCCTCGAATCCCAGAGGGGCAGCTTAAAAGATGGAGCAGCTGTCATGCCTCTGTTACCTAGGATTCAGTGGAGTCATTTAGCCTGCTTTCTCTAGTGGGCAGGGCTTTTTTTCTGGGAAAAGAGGTGGTGGAACTCAGTGGTGGAACTCAAGACCGCACAATGACATCACTTTGGGTCAGCTGGAACAAGGGGGGAGTTTTTTAAAGTTTAAATTGCCCTCAGCAAAAATGGTCACATGGCCGGTGGCCCCGCCCCCTGATCTCCAGACTGAGGGGAGTTTAGATTGCCCTCTGTGCTGCTGAGCAGCGCGGAGGGCAATCTAAACTCCCCTCTGTCTGGAGATCGGGGGGGGCGTGGCCACCGGCCATGTGACCATTTTTAAGAGATGCTGGAACTCCATTCCACTGCGTTCCTGCTGAAAAAAAGCCCTGCTAGTGGGTCTCGCCAAGTTCTCCTCCAGGTAGTTGATTCCATTTGGCCCTAACAATTACTGGGGCCTGCATAGAAGTTCTTGCTGGTATGCAAAAGTAATGTTGATTCTCTCTCCTCCTCAGAGAACAGCCTTCTACTAATTCTAATCTAATTCTAATACTAATCACAAGGATCTCATTCCCTCTTTTTTTGCAATCCAGATGTGGTGTTGGGCACGTTGTTTATGGTTGCAACCCACAGTCCTCCAAGAAACCCCTGAAGTAAGGAAAATAAGTGAAGAATCCCACCTACTCAATGATAGTCCTTGGCCTCATCCTGTCATAGCTACTGAATGTAAATTTTAACTCCCCTTGGGCAGAAATGGTGTCACCTCTGTGTATTGTACAGCTTCTAGCACTCTGTAAGCACAGGGTCAAGTGAGGTCACAAGCAACCCATTTGAACAAGTTGCAGTTTAGGGCTGCTCGTGAAGTTAGGAGACATCAAAGAGTTGTGATCCCTGGCAAGGGATCCTGGACGTGTTTCTTCTGTCTGATGTTACACCCACAAAAGATTGTGGGTCCATCCCAATGCATGTGAAGGAAATGTTATCAACAGAGATGGAAAAAGGAGAAAAGGGAGTCGTCCAGAACACGCAGCACCAGCCATTTGCATGGGATTAACCACCTTTTCATACTGGCTTCTCTCTATTTTTCCCATAGTTCTTGGGGCATCTATAAAAAATCTTCTCTGTCCTGTCACTTCAATCATATCTTTCCTTGCTTTCAGTCTCTGCCCTGGCTTTCTGTATCTCCTTCCAGCTATCACTCTGTACTTCTAAGAAAGTCTTTCATTTTATGAAATCCTCCACGAGTTGACTTCTTTCTCCTTCCCCCCAATAGACAGAGGCCTTTTGAACTGGTCTTGAAAACAGTCCCAAAAATGTTTCTAGATTATCATGATTTGCTTCAACAAAGTTTGTGGAAACACGGGTCACTGCATGCTACGCTTGTCACCATACATAGAACATAGAACCGGATAGGCATACACAAATCAGTTGCGAAATGCCACCAATGTTGTCATTGCACAACTCAGTCATAGGGCTCTTCTCTGTCTTGTTCTAGTGGGGCAGAGAGCCCTTTGGATGCTGGGCCAGGTTTCTGATGGGGAATGTCTTGGAAGAGAGTGTAAGCACAGGATGTGGTAGGATTGGGGTAACAATGTAACTGAAAGCCTTTTGAAATCAGACTTCAGGAGGGGAGCTGAATTTCATGTCATAGCAAATGTGTTCAACTGTGCATGGGGCTTGTTACTCAACCACACCTTCTTTGACTGTGCAACAGCTGCCAAATGAGTTTGTGTTGCATTTGTGCAAAACCGTGCATGCATGAAAAAACTGCTGATTCAAACGGTTAAGACACGAAGGACTCTTTAGATGAATGGTAAGATTTTTTTTAAAAAAAGATAGTATTTCTTTATGACTGATTTATGTGATTTGTGACTGACTTTTATGGTCTATTTAAGCAACTGCCTGTCAAGTGGAGTAATGGTGTAGTGAGGACAGGGGGAAGTATTTATTTGTTTGTTTGTTTGTTTGTTTGCTTGCTTGCTTGCTTGCTTGCTTGCTTGTTTGTTTGTTTGTTTGTTTGTTTGTTTGTTTGTAGTCCGCCCTTCTCACTGAGACTCAAGGCGGATTACACCGTGTGAGATTAGTACAGTCAATATCAAGGACATTTCCATAAACAATGCCATAGGGTAAATGAACACAATTTTACAAAGATATAACACTAGCAAGAATCCAATACAGAGTGAAGAAATGCTAAAACAGAACATAAGCAATTCTAGGGCTGACATTAAATAACATGGAGCACAGGTAGCTCATAGGAGCACATTTAAAGCAACAGATAGTACATAAGGCAACATAGTGGTGAAGTCTATGGTCCCTAACTTATTAGCGAAGCATCTGAGACGGCTGACCTACAATACAGTTGAACTCCATGGGGCTGTGAGAGTAGGTACATGAGCAAAAAGCCAACTGTCCAGGCCTGTATTGTGAGGAAGGAATAGAGGAAGCAACCTGCCAAACAGCTAAAAATGGGTTGATGTACATAACATGAGCTGAACTGGCAGGTATTTGAGCATCATGACCCTGGAGAGCTCCCAGAAGACTGCTGGAGTTGCTCAAAGAAAGTCCAAAGCTCAGTGAAGTTCTTATATTTCCAAAAAGGTTGTGGTGATCTCCAGACTCGAATGACCAAATGATGTTAGAAGGAATTTAAAGAGGCAGCGCTCTAACTTCAAGCTACGTACTGGGATGCTATTGAACAGCACTGGATCATGCCCTTTGCATGTACTGGAATGCAGGTGCGCGGGTCAGTTTCAACTGCAAGGGTTGTGTGGGTCAGGCCCAGTGAAAAACACTCTTGGTGGCAGTGCTACAGTTTTTAGCCTTGCCACCTTATTAATGCTTTATTAATATTTCAGAAATGGGCTGGGAGACCCAGCCACTTTCTCTAATAACTTTTTATAATACATAATATAAAATGCATTGGCCATAAATCATCGGGCGATCATTCCTTGGCAGGCTGCTGTGGCGTGTCTAATCAGCTATTGACAAGGTTTTAACAATTTATGGTGAGGGTGTGTGGGCTTAATAAGGGATTGCAAGATATTAGAAGCACTGCTGTTCAGTGAATAATATCGTTCACCCAGTCAGATCTGGCACGGCGCTGGGGGGCTTTGGTGTCAACACTGGACCAAGCACCCAGGGAGAAAACAGAAAGAAAAGCTCATATTTATTTCCATCTTGTCTGTAACAAAACATTATGTGATATGTTCCATTCTTTCAACTGCTTTTAAAGCTATATCTCATTTATTTATTTTATTTAATTTATACCCCACTTTCTCCCCAACAGAGACCCAGTATGGCTCACATCACTCTCCACTCCTCCATTTTAACCTCACAACAACCTGGTGAGGTAGGTTAGGCTGAGACTATTTGACTGGCCCAAGATCATCCAGCAAGCTTCCATGGCAGAGTGGGGATTTGAACCTGGGCCTCCCAGACCCTAGTCGAACACTCAAACAACTACACCACGTTAGCTCTCCCAAGGTCGCATTTAGGTTGTGGTTTTTGCAATCAAAGGTAATTTCTGGTCTAATTCACATTAATAACAAATAAAGGGGGTGGGGGGGTGAACTGTCCTGGACTGTACCCCTTCAGGGGTGTTAGATGGCTAAATTTTTGCTAATATGTGCACGAGGTGTGGAGCCTCCTTGCATATAAAAAATTAGCAAATCTGGAAGAATCTTCTCTTCCATGAGACCTAGTCTTCTATCTGCAGAGATTTTAATAATATGGAGCACTAAATCTTGTTATTTCTCCCTCCTTTTCCTCAACATACAATCAGAAGTGGTACAATCCAGGAACAGTTTTACCATCTCACTTATCCCACCACAAATTTAGTTCATACCCTACCACCAATTTTGTTAGTCTTATAGGTGCTACTGGACTCTTGCTCTTTTCTACATCTCACCTATTTTGGTTTCAAACTGACCACTGTCAGAGTTGGTGTCATTTGGGGGTTAACATTGTGGCCCTATGCAGATAACCCCCATTCTAAACCCATTGATTTTAGTGGCGTAACTGCGCATAGGATTGCAGTATTCAGAGGGTGAGCAGTTTTGAGGTATTGTGGCCATAACTCGGTGGTAGAGCACCTGCTTTGGATACAGAAAGTCCTAAGTTCAGTTCCAGGCATCTCCAGTTAAAAAAATCAGGTAGGGGGTGATGTGAAAAACCTCTGCTTGAGACCAAGAGTAGATAGTGGTGCCCTTGATAGTCCTGTGGTCTAACTTAGTGGAAGGCAGCTTCATGCGTACATGAGGTCCCACGAGTGATTGGTGGACACAGCTTAGAAACGCTCACATTTTTGCAAGCACCCCTACTGAACAGTCCATAGTGCTTGCCAGACATCTGTGTGCATTTGGTGGAGAGTTCACAAAATGTGCATGTACGCATTCATACGCAATGGGTACCTGCCTCCTCCCCACCCGGTTCGCCTTTCCCCAAGCCTTCTCTTTCCAATGATGGAGATATAGAACCAGCTTGAGAGCGGGTGGGGGGGGGGGGACTCAACAGGATCCAATTGGGGCTGCTCTTTCCTGTAAATCACTCTTCAGCTGTGTGACTTCTTGCCAGAGTTGATGTGCACAGTAGTTTCTGTGGCCTTCCGAACTGAAGTGGAAAGCCAAGAAAACTATCATTTCCGTCCACTCCAGCAAATCCAGTCAGCTCTGAGCATGCACCAGCAGTAGCAGCTGGCCAGCTGCCTGTGTGATTATGGAAGCCGCCAGTTCTGCTGATGCAAATAACGCTTGAAAATACTGATCATTTAAAATCTGTAATTTGAGGGTATGGGTGGGAACAGGGGCTGCTTTTAAGAGGGAACAGATATTGCGAGCAGGATAAATTAGATTTCTTGAGCACGTCATTTTCCAGGACTGCAACATTACTGCTTCCTGCTGCTGTGAACTTAAATGGTGGCAGCTGTTCTCAGAGCCTTCTGTCCCATTTGGGGACCCGCTTACCTTGCCATCTTGTTGCAAAGATAGCTGAGATAATGCAAGGGAAGCAAGAAGGCTCAAAAATATACTATAGAATTACGATGTCTTGAAATGCTCCTGTGCTGTTCATAGATTCCATCACCTCTTCTCCTATCTTGGTCTCTCTCTGACACAAAACGCACAAACTTATGGAGCTGCCTTATACTGAATCAGACCATCAGTCCTTGAGTTCAGTATTATCTACTCAAACTGGCAGCATCTCTCCACCATCTCTGGTTGAGGTCTCTCATCACCTGCTTCCTGATCCTTTTATGGGGAGATGCTGGGGACTGAACCGGGGACTTTCTGCATGCCAAGTGGATGTTCTACCACTGAGGCATAGCCTCTCCCTGCGAGTTATCTGTTACATTTTTGCCTGTCAAGCTGTTGTTAAAGTGCAGACAAAATATGATAAGATTTGATGCTGAGAGCTGCTGTAGCACAGTGGTTAAGCAGCTGGGCTGTGAATCAGCACTCTGCTGGTTCAAATCCCACTACTGCCATGAGCTCAGCAGGTGACCTTGAGTATGCCACTTTTCTCAGCCCCAGCCCCCTAGCTGTCTTGTGGGAGGAATAATAGCACTGACCTTGTTCACCACTCTGAGTGGGGCATTAATCTGTCTAGAAGAGTGGTAAATAAGCACAGTTGTTGTTGTTAGCATTATCATTATTATTCTTATTATCTTTGCCCCTGCTTGAATCCTGTTGGGAAGTGTTTCTTTTCCCTGCTTCCTCAAAGCACCATAGTTGATTCTTGCATCTCCCAGGTTTTCCCTGGCTTTTTCCCGATTTCCCCCAAACCTGTTTTGCTGCAAACACTAGGGAAAGATCACAAGAAAGCCTGGGGGCTGTCACATGGGAGGGGAACTCCATGTTCTCTCAGCCCCGCCTACAGGGCAGCAATTTCCCGACAGTGACCATGGTAGGGCACCTGTTCAGTAATGGTCATATAATGGCACACGACTATGTCAATTACCAGTTTTTAAAAACCTTGGGAAAGTCCCCTGATAGTTTGGGCGGGGGGAAGAATGGCTACTGTGGGGACTTGAGCAGGGGAAGTGCAGGGGGATCTGCCGTTTGGAAGTCCTGCTACTGTTGCGCTGCATTGGAAGCAGCCTCAGCAGGAATGGTGCTTCCAGAAGGAAAGAGTCACCATGTACAAAGTCCTTGGAGTCAGTTGTTCCACTAAAGACCCCACTTTGGGAAACGCCTCCATGTAAACACTGCCCAGGAGCCTGAATAGCCCTGAGTAGCCTGGTCAAGTCAAGTCAAGTTAGCCTTTCTTGGCATATAGCAGCAATTCAAGTTATCCACTTACAAAAAAGAAAGAACAAAGTTAAAAGAATGCTGTATTACAAATACAAAAATACATCTAGAGCTTAACTCCGTGATATCCTTTGACGCAACTTCAAGGCAGAATGGAGAAACTCAGCCACCTTCTCGGTTACATCATGAAGGGAATCGTTCAACAGTCTATAGACTTTGAGCGAGTCAGAACAATCCATCATACTAGTTAAGACAGCTTTTAAGTATGTTTGACGTATACCAGCGTACAAATGACAGTGCAAAAGGGCATGAGTAACTGACTCGACACATTTTTATCCACATAAACAGCATCTAGCTGAACAGTCTATCCTGTTAAATCTGCCATGTAGAATGGCCGAAGGCATAGCATTGCACCTGGCCAAAGAAAAAGCTCTACGAAGTTGGGGCACCTGCAGGGAGGATAAATATGGAGCCATCCTCCCTACAGTGAGGGGGACTTCAAAGCTCAGGGGAGAGCAAGTTTTAGTAGCCAGGCTATATAACTTCTGGTGCTCGATATCTAGCCTGGTGTCATCGGAGCTCGGGGAGGTTGGACAGGAAACCACTAAGGAAGGCTGGGGTTACTATGGAGAGGAAGGCAAGGGCAACCCGCCTTGGCCCATTTCTTGCTTTGAAAATTCCATGCTTCTGGGGTCACCATGAGTCAGCTGCAACTTGACACCACACCGTTGTTGTTGTTTTGTTGTTGTTATTAAATACTGTCCAGATATTATCTTGCTATAGAGTAGGTCAGTATAATGATCCATATACTGCAGATGAGACAAAATAACTTGGCAATGGTCACCGAGTTAGTTCCTGTCTGTGCTGAGATTCCCTCCAGGCTCTACCCAATTCTTGGGTCCATCTCCTTACCCCTCCTGCAACCCAGGAGATTCACAGATGCTTATGCAAAAACAAAAACTGCAAAAAAAAAATCCACCAAGCACCATTTCCTCTCCTGTATCAGAACATGAAACAAACTGGAAAGGAATCCGAGGAGCAATTTGACAGCACGTTGGTTCTGCAAATGGGGAGCAAGCTGAAAACTCAATCAGGTTTTTGTCATTTGAACATATTGTCTCCCTATTTGCTTCATTTCCATGCTGAGGGGGCCTGGTTTGGAGTTGATTAGAAATAATACATCCCCCTGGGCTACATGTGTCACCCAGAAATTGCGGCAGAAAGACACAAGTCGGAGTGTGGTCTGTGAGCATCTCTGCAAACACAGGCAGGGAGGGAGGGGGAGAGGGGGATGTGTAATGCAAAGAGAAGATCCGGGGAGGCAAGCAGCTGGACCCAATCCACGTTTCCTCAGAAGTAAATAGGCCTATGGCTCCAGCTGTTGTTACTTAGTAAGGTCTTCTTGGTTTGGTGGACTTACTTCCAAGTAAGAATGCACAGGCTGTCCGCCCTAAAGTATGATGTGTAAATGCAGCAAATGCTTGTTTATGGTGCTCTCCTTAAGGGACTGGGACAATTTGCAGTTTCCTGACGCATTCCCTGACAAACCCAGATTCGTTGCCATGTTAATGTGTGAATGTGGCCCCTGGCTTTCATAGAGAACTCCCATGGACATTTCCTGTTGTGCAGCGCCTGTGGGAAATGCGCAAATGCCATGCACATAAAGTTGCCTTTGCCACTTTAAAATGTTTTACTGACCCTGACTCTTGAACAGGAATTTGAAATATAATAATTTAATATGTAATGAAATATAATAATTTCAGCCAATGAAGAGTTGCTGTTTATTCTCATAGCTAGAAAAGCACTGCCTGCTGCATCGAGCCAGTTTGGTGTAGTGGTTAAGAGTGGCAGGAGAATCTAGAGAACCAGGTTTGATTCCCCACTCCTCCACCTGAAGCCAGCTGGGTGGCGTTGGGCTAGTCATAGCTCTCTCAGAGCTCTCTCAGCCCCACCCATTTCACAAGGTGATTGTCGTAAGGATAATAATAACACACTTTGTAAACCACTCTGAGTGGGCCGTAAGTTGTCCTGAAGGGTGGTATATAAATCAAATATTATTATTATTGCTACAGGGTTGCTTTGAGTAGAAAATAACCTGTCTCTTGGAAAAGGATATCAGGGGCCACCAAGATAGAAACCAGGCACATCCTAATGTTCTGTGGCCTGTAGCCATGTGGTAGGGAGAATGGAGGATGAGCCAGCAGGTCCCAGCAGGGCTCTAACCACGACAACGACAACGACAACGACAACATTTGATTTATACACTGCCCTTCAGGACAACTTAATGCCCACTCAGAGCAGTTTACAAAGTATGTCATTATTATCCCCACAACAAAACACCCTGTGAGGTGGGTGGGGCTGAGAGAACTCCGAGAAGCTGTGACTGACCCAAGCTGGTCACCCAGCTGGCTTAAAGTGGAGGAGCGGGGAATCAAACCTGGCTTTCCAGATTAGAGTCCCGCGCTCTTAACCACTACACCAAACTGGCTCTTTATCCCCCAAGCCACCTATTAACGCCTTCTGAGCTGGTTCAGATGGAAACGCCTTTGGGTCAGGCCTGGATCTTCACCTGAACAACAGCTTGTTGGTGGCTTTGCAGATTTGGATTTGGTTCAGTTGCATTTGTTCACTTGCATAGGTTCACCTTCTTGTTTGTTTTCTTTACTATAGTTATACTCCAGCATGGTGTAGCAAATAAAGTGTCAGACTACGTCCCTGGGAATCCCCTCTTCTAGCATGGAAGCTTGCTGGGTGACCTTTGGCTCATCCCAAACTCCAGGCCTGGCCTCTTTCACTCAGTGGTTGTTCTAAGTCACTTTGAATCCCAAATGGGGAGAAAGTGAGATAAAAATAAATAAATGTAAACAAATTAACCCGCATAGGGGCTCGTTATTCTGTATTTCTTTTCATTGGCTTCAGCGGGATGTCCACCCGTAAATTTGTTTTGTTTTCTCCCAAATTGGGACAAAGACTGAGAGACCACACCCCTTCCTGCCAGGTTTCAGACAGAGAAGAGAAAGCCCTCTTCATTTCAGGGGCACAGAGAAGGATGAATGGGAACGTCAGTTTACTCTCCTCTCCCAGGACTGTCAAAGGGGATGGAAGTCTATTATGAAACAAAAATAAATTGATCCTATTGGTGAAGGGAGCAAAGCCCTTCCTTACCTGGGCTGCGCTTTGTTGATTTCTGTATTTCCTCCCAGTCCAGGCAATGTCCAGAATTAGAACCTGAATGGGAGAAAAAAAATGGGGCAGCCAAGGGAGATGTGCCATCCCCCACTCGAGTCTCAATTTTGTTTAACAATAGTCAAGTCTTTTTGCTTTCTTTTGCTCATGACAAGGGGCGGTTGCCTGGCTTTCTCCTCCCTCCCAGGATTAATAGCAATTTGTTGTGGGAGGTAAGAATTTGTATTGGGGAAAGGTGCAGCTGCTTTGACATACGATTAAGACACTGAGAGATCACTGATCTGCTTGTTCTTCACTGATGGTCTTTTGTTTTTTACTCGATCTATTTTTATCCTGCTCTTCTTCCAGAAGCATAGGGTGGTGTATGAAAGTCTTTAATTGTCGGGGTGATTGATACAGGAGACAGGTGGTTCTTTAAGGACTGCATCCCAGATGAACTGAGGCTTTAAAGATTGTGCCCAGTGCTGTGAACTGTGCCCAGAAGGTAGCAGGCAACAGTTACCTTTTTTAGACACGAGAGATAGATTCGAGACCGCTAGCCACCCCTCAGCAAGCCTGCGGAAGTTTCTGAACAGTCTCCAAAGGCAGCCCTCTCAAATAGGATATTGCAGTAGTCCAGGCTATAGGTGATCAGAGTGTGGATAACTGTGGCCAAATCACAGGCAAAAGGAAGGCTGCAGCTGGCACAATCCGCAAAGGCACCACATGCAACAGAGAAGACTAGGCATGGGTCTAATAGAACCTTGAATGACACATTTTCTCTTTTAGGAGAAGTGCAACCTAATTCAGAACAGGCTGACTACAAACTCACTACATGTAAGGAATGACCTTGTTTCATCCTGGCTTGTGGCATCTCTTGGGGTGTCACCATTGTTCACTCACAATATGCAGTTTGGTGGCATAGCCGATGGGTAGCTAACCCTGGGTTGGGAAGTTCCCTGTGATTTGGGGTGTGTGGGTGGGTGTTTGAGCCTGGAGAGAGTGCAGTTTGGAATAGGAGAGGGCTCTCTGTGGAGTAGAATGCCATAGACTCCACCTTCCAAAGCAGTCGTTTCCTCCAGGAGAACTGGTCTCTATAGTCTGGAAATGAACTGTAATTCTAGGAGATCTTCACCTGGAGGATGGCAACTCAGCACAGCACCACTGTTTCTTGGTTATGGAAGCGGCGCTCTCTCTCTCTTCTGGAAATGCCCTGCCGGTTTTTCCAAGGTCCTTCCATCCAAATCACACCCTCCTCAGCCTCTTTTTTAACAGTCCCCTTCTGACCCTCCCATTAAAATCATTAAGCTACTGCTGCCCCCTAGTGGTGCTTGATAGGAAATACAGTTGAAATACTGTTCCTCGCAAAGGCAGAAAAAGCCATGGATTCAAATTCATTATTAATTCTAGTCCTTATTAGTCTTTGTGGGATTTCCCACCCCCACCCCTCTACGGGAGCATTGGCAGAGGAAAGGCGGGTGGAGAGTATCTGCTCAATCCTCATTCCTTTGATTTTTTGGCTTAGAAAATTTACCCTTCCTAAGCTACGTTTCTTACCTGCAATGGATGGGGGGGGGGGGAGTTTTCGGGATCAGTTTTTTTTTTCTATACAAAAACACACAGCTGAGGGAGGTGGTGATTTTCAGAGGTGTACTAGCCAACTTTCCTTGTTCGGGGAACTGGTCACATCCCCCAATTTCCTCGTAATGATACTTCTATAAGCCTTTTGACTAACCCACCATTGGTCCAGCAACTATTCTTTGAATCTGAAATGTAAACTCCAGTCCAAATACAAGTGTTTTTTTTTAAAGTTCAGAAGCTTTAACCCACTTATTACAAGCGCCTTCCTCAAATAAATGAAGCTGGTCTTTGCTGACTCGCTTTCAGCAAGCCTACTATCTCAAAGGAGATTTTTAAAAAATTGTATTATTGAACTGCAATAAGAGGGACAGAGATGCTGAAACTTTATGCTGAACCCAAGAGGAGTCTGGGCCAGCGACACTACTGACATTTTAGGGGAGACAGGAGACACCAGCCTTAGCACAGACTCGTTCAACCAGAAATGTTCCTATTCTAAAAACAGGTTCTTATTCTTTAAATAGAAGCTGTCATGTCACAGTTCTTTAAAAATGTGGATTTTTTTCTGCAAGGCTTTTTAGGTGAGCCAAATCGATGCTCCATGTGTACCCTGGGACACACACACACACTCCACTTATTGTTCTGATAAGTCTGAGCTAGAAAAGGACCAGGAAGGGGGTTAAACAGATTATCTTGGCGCGCCCTTCTGCCATTCATATTGTGCCCAGGCTACTTGCTGGGGAGGGGTGTGTGTTTAAAAATATGATGAAAGGGTCTTGGGACTTCCTGAAACCTCTGGAGTGCCAGTTCCACAGAACTCTGTAGAATTTTTAAGCTAGTTAGGCATCCTGTTGCCACTATATACCCCGATTTTTGCAATCTTATCACACAAATGCAGAGATTGACAGTGGCACTGAACGCAGTTTCTTGAAAATATTAACCTCCTGTTGTTTTTTTTCCCTTGAGCAAACTTCTAGCCCTTACCACTGTCAAAATCTTCATGGAAATGTATTTCTTTATGTATTTACTTCATTTATACCCTGTCTTTCTCCCCAGTGGAGACCCAATACAGCTTACATCATGCAGCTTCTCTTCTCTATTTTATCCTCTCAACAACCTTGTGAGGCGGGTTAGGCTGAAAGAGTGTGACTGGCCCAAGGTCACCCAGTGAGGTTTCACGGCAGAGGGGGGATTTGAACTCATGTCTCGCAGATCCTCGTCTGACACTAACCACTACATCTCTCTCTCTCTCTCTCTCTCTCTCTCTCTGCCTATGCTTGTTGAAGCCTCAGAAGCGAAGAGGCTGCCAAATAAGATTTTGAGCGTTCATGGGCAAGGGGGGTGGTGGATAGGGCTTCTTGCCCCCTCGGTGACTAATAGAAGCCAAATGAATTATTTTTAAAGCTGTTACATGTAAATATGCTTACTTTACATAATAAACACAGGTCTTGGAAAGTGACTTTTCTTGGTTTGGCCGGGTGTATGTAACTTTAATCTACTACAGTTGCTATTTTGGGTGTATTCTTTGTGTCGTGGAGAGCTAGCTTAATATATCTCCTCTGCCTCTTTGACAGTTTCCTATAAACCACCTTGTGTTTTTAGATAAAGCAAGATAGGGAGTTCTTAAAAAAATAAAAATAGCTGGAAAGAAGGATTGGAGATATAAACAAACAGTTTCCACAGCCAGGATGGTAACAAGTGAGCACAGAAGTGGCCACATAGAAAGCTAAAGATCCGGGCTAGGTCAATGCGTTCTGTTGTCCCAAGCAAGGTGTCAGCACCGGCTAGGGTTGCCAACTCCAGACTGGAAAAATCCTGGAGATTTGGGGGTGGATCCTGGGGAGGGCAAGTTTTGTGGAGAGGAGGGACCTCTGCAGGGTATAAAGAACTAGAATCCATTTTCTCCAGAGGAACTGATGGCTGTTGGCTGGAGATCAGTTGTCATTCCAGGAGGTCTCCAGGCTTCACATGGAGGTTGGTGATGAGCTACAGTATTATTGGGAATTATATAGCTAAGGGAATTATATAGTAGGATTCTTTTTTAAAAAATGTAATATTAGTAGTTAAGTCTTGTAAGCTTGGAGACTGAGTGATTCTTTCCTCCGGAGTTCTTTGTGGATTTAGGTTGCTTTTTCCAGAGCAGCCCTTTTGGATTGGTATTGTAACTTACATGGAGATTGGCAAGCCTAGCCACCCGCCAAGGAGGGGATGCGCAGCTGCCAGCTTTTTCTCTCGGCCCAGCGAACTCTGACTAGACATGGGCACGAACAGAAAAAAACCCAAACACGGTGTTCGTTATTTGTTGCCATCCACGAACAAGGAACACTGACCAACATGATCCTGTCATGAACATGTTTGTTGTTCATTGTTTGTGGGGGCCAGCAGGCTCTCCTCCAGCCATCAAGATCCCTACTGCACCACTCCCAGAAACCCTACCTGAGCAGGCAGCAGGAAATGTACCAATAATAAATAATAGCTTGGCCCCAGAGCCTGGCAGCAGCCCTGGAACTTGAATGGGTAGTTCCCTACTGCACCACTCCCAGAAACCCTACCTGAGCAGGCAGCAGGAAAGGTACTAATAATAAATAATAGCTTGGCCCCAGAGCCTGGCAGCAGCCCTGGAACCTGAAGGGGTAGATCCCTATCCCACCACACACAAAGAAAATTCAAGCTCCAATGCACTCACCCTGTCTAACAGCAGCTGTCTCTCCCTGAAAGCCAGAGCTGGGAGCCCCCCTCCCCCCTGGTCTTTTCCTCTTGTAACAAATGTGGAGCTCCAATCCATACTTGGAACGAAGACCTGCCTATCAAGCTAAATTGGGCTTAGATTGGGGTTTCCAGGGCAACAGCAGGAGTTCAGACAGAGGTCAGACAATCCCTGCTTGAGTTGCCAAGGGAATTGATTGCAGGTGTCAGACTGTCTGGCTTGACTAACAGCAATGAATTGCAATGACCACCTGTTCGTTTAGAATGGGGCCTCACAAACAGCTTGTTCACAAACAGCAAATTGAGCTGTTCATGGGTTTTTTTTCGTTCATATTGCTGTTCGTGCCCATCTCTACCTCTGACTCAAAGATGTCACTCTTTTCCTCCTCTCTCATCTGTCTCTATCTCATGCATTTGAATAAATCATCTCTAGGTAGTGGAAAAGAGCAAGAGTCCAGTAGCACCTATAAGATTAACAAAATTTGTGGTAGGGTATGAACTTTCATGAGTCACAGGTCACTTCTTCAGATACCAATACTTCTGTTATTTTGCAGAATGTTCCACAAGGGACTGGGTAGGTCAGCTTGGCTGGAATATTCTTTGATATGATCAGTTTTTAAAAACTGTAGCATGCTGGTCAGAAGAACCCATATTTTTTAACTTGCTGTTAAGTGGTACATTTTCTATGGCTATTGAATTTTGGAAACCTTCCCGATAGCCAATATTAATAAGATCCAGAGGAGTTAGCCGTGTTAGTCTGTAGTAGCAAAATAGAAAAGAGTCCAGTAGCACCTTTAAGACTAACCAACTTTACTGTAGCATAAGCTTTCGAGAGCCACAGCTCTCTTCGTCAGATGCATCTGAAGAAGAGAACTGTGATTCTCGAAAGCTTATGCTACAGTAACGTTGGTTAGTCTTAAAGGTAATATTAATAAGGACACCGTAGATTCACCATAGGATTTTTGTGCATTCAGCGGTGATGGTTTGCCACTAAATGACATTCCCCCTGCAGGGGACTAAGACAAGAAAGGCATGTGGATTTGGGGTCTTGGCTTGGGGAAAGTGAATACTCACTAGCAGAATATCACTATATATGTTGTTTAACTGCACTGGAATGAAGAGACATACTCTACAAATGGAGATGGAGGATGCAGCCGGAAAGCCTATGAAGGCCAAGATTATTGGTTTGGTTCTTACTTCTTTTACAACCTCCTTCTACCACAAGAAAGTGGTTCTTCTGCCAATGAAGTTTTTCATATTATGTAAATGTTCATGCTCCAGTTAGTTGTCTTTGTCCAAAGCTTGCACTGTATTTGATTGTTGCTTTCAGCCTTGGGGTTTAAATGCTGCCAAAATGACCGAGGCAGAGCACCCCAGCCTCCTTCCACGTTGTCACTCGTTTGCTCTTCTAATTAAGGAGATTTCTCTTGTCCCTTCTTGGCCACCTCTCTCCTTAAGTGGTGCCCCTTTCCATGAATCAGCATTTACTCATAACTGGAGCATGAGCACTTTGAAGGTCAGAGGTTGCCAAGTGGGAGTTGCTCTGAAGCAGGGATTGGTGTCCTCGGTTTGGATCGGCAGATTCGCTCGGCCATTCTGCCATGCCAAAAGTGGGCAGAAAAGTCAACCCCGTGGTGCCTTTTCTATAAACAGATGGACGTGCCTTGACAGCACAGGATACAGTAGACTAAAGAAGTGCCTTCAATCCCAGAGAGCCAGTGGCAGGAGAGTGAACATAAGCTAAGCAGGAGAGTTTGGGTTGGGGAGGGGGGCAACTTGGAGCACCATGTAGTTTGTGCTTGGCCTCGGATGGAAAGTTTCACTTTGTCCAAATGTCACAATTGAAACCCATGAAAACGTATTTCAGGCCTGCTTTGAACAGAGGATACAGTGGAATTAGGTTTTTTTGTTGCTCTAGAGGGAGTTGGACTAGAT
This sequence comes from Eublepharis macularius, assembly GCF_028583425.1. Classification (NCBI taxonomy): domain Eukaryota; kingdom Metazoa; phylum Chordata; class Lepidosauria; order Squamata; family Eublepharidae; genus Eublepharis; species Eublepharis macularius. Next base: position 36,090,622 of record NC_072804.1, on the reverse strand, counting down.
GACCCTTGAGGTACCTTCCAGCTCTATGTTTCTATGATTCTATAACGTGCCTGACTTTGGCTAGAGGGTGCCTGACCTGTGTGGGCTGGATCTTGCCAGATTGTAGTAGTAGTAGTAGTAGTAGTAGTAGTAGTAGTAGTAGTAGTAGTATTTGACTTATATACCGTCCTTCAGGACAACTTAATGCCCACTCAGAGCGGTTTACAAAGTATGCCATTATTATCCCCACAACAAAACACCCTGTGAGGTGGGTGGGGCTGAAAGAGCTCCTGAGAAGGTCACCCAGCTGGCTTCAAGTGAAGAAATGGGGAATCAAACCCAGTTCTCCAGCTTAGAGTCCCGCACTCTTAACCGCTACACCAAACTGGTTCTGCTTAGGATTTCACTGAAAGAGAAGTTTGGTTTGTACTAGAGCTACTATAAGCTCAAGGAGCTAGGAGTGAAGCTGTTTGTTAAAATCTAGAAGCAAAAGGCTGTTTGATACAGTTGCTCCAGTCCAGATGGAATCTGTTATATGATTTGACGCAAGCGGGTCATTATTGGGGTGTTTGTGTGTGTTGCTGAAATATGCCCGGTGCTGTGATAAGTGGGGCAAGCAGAACTGAGCAAAGGGTCTACAGTCAAGTTGACTTGGCACAAGAGCTCCTTGCGATGCCTTTTTTGCCTTTCCATCTTCCCAAGAGCTCTTGCTCAGGCAAGAACGTTCAATGGGGTCCCCCCGGAGGTCCCCAGGCCCCAACCCATCTGCAAACCTTCTGCACTTTTTGGATCAGGGCTGAATTGTTTAGTGACAATTCCATCTGCTAAGGGCGTGGGGGCCATCTGGAAATGCAGTGATAGCTTGATGAAGAATAGTTCAAAACAGCCCTGATTTTTTTTCAGAGCCTTTGGTTCCATGGTGTCAGACTGTCCCCAAACACACACCACTGTCGGGTTGTAAAAGAAGAATTTATACCTCTGCCACTTTCCCTGCTCTCTGCTGCATTAGTGCTGGGACTTTGAACAGTATCTGTGCAGCCCCAGCGGGGAACGCTAGCTTTTAATCTTTGCGTCTTAGTAGTTATACGGCTCCTGCCAGGAATGTTCCCTCTTAGCCGCCTCTTGTGTACGGGAATTGGTCTTTGAAACCTTGGCAACCCAGAAGGGTCTTGCTTGAGAACAGGGTGTTTGTGTGGGCAAGGTGGGGCATGCGAGCAGTGCGAGATGGGGAGGGTGTGGAATGAAGAAGCCCTGTTGGCAAGCTCCATAGAGGGGCCATTCAGGTGTGTCATCTTGAGTACCAGCATTGTCACGCTGGAGAAGAGTGTGCACGGGATGCGCTTGCCAAGTTGGCAACGGAAACCACCAGGAGCAAAGCACTGGCAACACTGGGCCCTGGCTCCTTCCTGGCTTCAGACACATGGTGTCTTTCTTTCTCATGGCAAGTTGTAGATCTTGGCTACCGGTGGGCATTCTCCCAGGTCTGAGTTTTCTGTCCTCCAAATCTCCAGCAGAAGAGCTGGGGTGAGCCCAGCTTGAAGCCAATCTTCTCAGCAAAGCAGCACAAGCGGTAGTTTATCTGGGCTATTTTGGGCCCATTACTGACTTCTAATAATAGCCCTGGCGTTTCTCGCTCCAGTTCCCTCTTTGTAACCCCTGCTCGGGTGTCTCGTGCAGAAGAGCCCTGTCTGTCCATTTGTCACACTTCCTGTCTCCTCCTGTTCCATTGCTTCGTTCTCTGTGTTTTCCCTCAAGCTCTTTGGCTGCCTGGAGTCCACTATGGCTGGCTGCAACTTTGCAGGGGGAAATGACTGCATGTAGAACAAATAACTTTAGTTGTCAACATAAAACGAGTGTCTGTCTCTCTTTTTTTTAATACAAGCATTTGGAGGAATTTACAGTGTGTACATGTGTGCCAGGGGAGCGCCAAGTTAGACTTCCTGATCTTCCAGGTTTTCTTCCCTTCCTGTGACCAAGTCTGGTGGCTGGTTCAAGATCTGTTACCGGTTGCATCTTCAAGTGGTGTGTGAACGGTCTGTCGCAGATGTAGAAGCACAGACAGAACTGCCATATCGCTAGAATCACCAACCTGGAATTGCAGCTGACCCCCAGACTAGAAATCAACTTCCCTGGAGAAAATGGCAGCTTTGGAGGGTTGATTTTATGGCATTAAACCAGCTGAGGACCCACCCATCCCCAAACCCTGCCCTTCCCAGGCTCCACCCTCAAATCTCCAGGAATTTCTTATCCTGGAGTTGGCAAACCCACATATAGCCTCTAATCCAATATTTTTCAATAGTGCCAGCCACCCATTCAGATCCTGGTTAGCAATTCCCCCCCCCAAAAAAAAAACCAGGGGGGGGCATCATAGCTGTGAACTAAACCGAAGTATAAGTCTACATTTATTCAACCTTCCTTACCGCTTCTCCAGTTCAGTTTCCTTTGCACGAAACTCTTCGAGGCAGGGACCTGTTTCTTTTGCATGCCAGTATATAGCAGCCACACTTTTCTTTATGTATTCCAGTCAGATTGCTTTATATAGAATGCCGGCTGCATAGATAGGTAAGGCCTAGCAATGGTTTTTTATATGAATGAAAGGCACTCTGCACATGTTCAGAAGTGCTCTGTTGTGATTGGTGACTGAGCCTCTGGTACAACAACTTTTTTTTTCCTTCAGTGCCATCTGTTCTGTTATGAAACAAGAGACTTCTCCAATAATGTGCTGAAGCTAAATAATGGGTGCAAGAATCCCCAGTGCAAAAGAATCCTATGGGGTTCTGAGAATTCCCCCCTGCCCCGTACCTCCATCTGACCCCGGTTTCCTCCAAAGCCCCATTCACAGGCAGAATGGGAAAGCATGAGAGGCTAAGAAAAGCTATGAAAGAGAGAGACAGAGAAGACAGAAAGAAGTAACCCTGAGATTTTCATCAGGCATCTGTTAGTAATTAGCATTTTTAATACTTGACAGAGACACCATATGGGAAGGAGAAGGCTCCAGTAACTTGCAGCAACTTCCTCCCCCTATTTTGGACCGGAAAATGTGGAACAATGAGCGTCACCCCGAGGGATTGGGGGGGGGGTCCCCATGGTTTTTCCCAACAAAGCTTCCTGTCCTCTTTTCCTTCCCCTCGGTGGCCCTGGCCTCCATTGCAAAATGGAGTGGTTTATGGAAGAAGAGCCCTTGCATACTTGAGCCTACCCCCATGAAGTCATGGGCTCCAACTTTCGATCTTCAAGGTGCTGCATGCTCAACCAACCTCTCCACTTATATTGGGGTCTTCCCTCAGTGAGTACCAAAGAGGCGCAGGGAGGAGTTGAAAAACTTAAAGAGACGCAAACGTGCCTCATTTCTGTACTTGTCAGTTTCCAGCTTTGAGGCTTCCCAGCAAGATGCTCTCCAGGACCCCTTGCGGATACATCCATGACACAGATGAATAAAGTAGGCTCCTAACAGCCATTGCTTCTCTCCCACCTGCCCGAGTGAGAACTTTCATACCTGGGCATAGTGATGGCCAGTCAATCACTAACTAGCCTGCGTTTTCCTTCCAGTTAGAGGCAACTGCTGCTCTTTTCAGCCATCCCTGGATTAAGTGCACAGGGGCAGTGGTATGCCACAGCCATTGCCAGGACGAGGGAAGGAAGAGGAATATCCATTGCTTACAACTGTGGTGGTGCCACATGTGCCAAGGGAGGAAGGAGGGGTGGGCAGGCCCAACCCTTCTGTAGAAGTCAGAACGTCCCTGCTGCCACCTCTCGTACAGAGAGGGCAGGCTGGGATCTCCATTGCTGCTGCACAGTAATGGACCCTCCCAAGACTGGGCCTCAACAACTGCCCCCCAGGATCTGTTCCTGATGCTGGCCCTGCTGCTCAGGGCACCGGTGGAAATGAATGGGAGTTGAGCTGGCAACTTCAGGCAAAGATGGATGTACACAGAGAGAATCATGGAAACGTCAGGAGAGGGGCTGATGTTTTCCTATCAAGTCACTGCAGAATATGTGATGATTATTGCCCAGACAAAGACCTGGGCTGTTTCCACACGGCTTACCTTATTCTGCAAAATCTACAAAATAGCGAAATCTCACACAAAATCTCGTGAGAAGACGCTATCGTGCGAGAAGACACAGTAACAGCGTCTTCTCGCGAGATTTTGCGCGAGATTTCGCTATTTTGCAGAATAAGATAAGCCGTGTGGAAACGGCCCTGATCTGGATGCATATATTGGGCTTCCATCCCCCCACTTTTTTCTTCACTTAACCATTTCAGGGATGCTGAACGAGGGTGGCTATTATGTCAGCAGCATGGGGATGGCTTCCTCGTGGCTTCTATCCATGCTGCCCTGAAGACAGGTCAAGGTTCATGTGGGAAGGAACCATAACATGGGTCCACTCACCTGCACCGTCTCTTCATCCATACACTGTGAGGGCTTAACTACGTGATACATTTGGAGTGTCATGAATGGAGCACCAAGCAGTCGATTAAGCTCACCAGGGATGGGGGAGCAGCTCAGAATGGCACAAGAGAAGAAGAGGCTTCACAGCACATCCACGACTCGAGATCAGAGATGAAAGTGGGCAAGAACTTGTTAGGCCCAATCAGGACTGTTGAGCAAGGCGCCTCCTAGCCTGTGTGCTGACTGGGTCTCTGTGGTAAGCCTGAGAGCTAAACTACAAGTGATGAATTACACGAGGATGTTCACGTGAAGGGGGTCGCAATGTTAGCTGGGAAGCTGAGTTTTAAAAGAGATTGGAAGGCTCTTTCAATTTCCCCTCTCTACAGAACCTGCAAAGATGGCTCCTCAGAAGGTTTGATAATTTCCTCTTTGCCTCCTAGAAGAGGAGATGAAACTGGCAGAACCCTGGGGAGGCAAAGAGGAAATTAGCAAACCCTCTGAGAAGATCTTTGCTGGCTCAGGGCCAATTCCACACGGCTTACCTGAAGCCGGAACATTGCAGATCATGCCGGAAAAAACACAGAAGATCGTGTTTTCTCGCACAAAACTCGTGCGAGAAAACGCAATCTTCCGTGTTTTTTCCAGCATGATCCGCAGTGTTCCACAACATCCCGGCTTCAGGTAAGCCATGTGGAATCGTCCCTGGAGAGGGGAAATTGACAAAGCTTTCCAATCTCTTTTAAAACTCAGCTTCCCGGCTAACATTGCGACTCCCTTCATATGAGTGTCCTCATATAATTTGTGTCTTGTAGCTTAGCTCTCAGAAGCCTGCTGAGTGGAGGGTATAAAGAACACATGAAGCTGCCTTACGCTGGGTCAGACCATTGGTCCCTCAAAGTCAGTATTGTCTCTAGAGCAGCTTCCACTTGCTTCTCCAGACTGCCACCTTGGCCTCAACTTGGCCAGTGAATGACTGGGCCTTTTGGTAACACCCCTGAATCGAACAGCAGCTGAAGCTGCCTGGGTGTTTTGCAATGTCACCTTCTGATCTTGCAAGCCCTGGCTTAACCGTGACCTCACAGCAACACTAGGGATTACTGGCAAAAACTTCACGCTGTTACGGAAAAATGTTTCATAGTCATTGAGCACAGAGATCCAGTAAAACTTGACTGGGTCTCCTTTTGCATCCTAATGCAGATCTTGTGAAATCACTGAAGTCTCCTAGAAACTGGAAGCACTTTTGCATTGTCATTTCTGGGCTAGTAGGGTTGAGGGTGCCATGCCCCAGGTGCCTGGCATGCCATCTTCATTCAGTGACCCATCCAAGGGGCTCTTTCCTGCTCTAGCCCTCCAAGCAAGTCCTTCGAGCAGTCAGTTCAAGGCGAGAGGCATTTGCAGTGGCCTGTGACTGTAGAGCAGTGTCTGCTTCAGCCAAGAAAGGAGCTTTGGGTGCCTCAAGGGGCTCTGGCAAGTGCCCAGGCAGGCAGCCGAGCGAGCAAATGAGAGCGTGAGAGGAGGGTTAGACGCTCCCGGCAGCCAATGGCACCTTGTGTCGGTAAAACATCCCAGCCCCCTCACACCACATGGGGGGGAAGGAAGGCACGTCTACGAGAACAGGAACTTGGCTTTTGACTCGGGACATATTGCAGAGGGTGGCTGGGAGAGAGAGTGAGTGAGTGTGAGAATGGGGGGGGGATGTTTGGTAGCAGTTGTGTGGATTCTTGGAATAGCTCTGCGGTGAGGAACTGCTGCTGCTTGAATGCACACTGGCTCATGATTTGTACATTCAGGAGGCAATTATGGAAAGTGTGTGTGTGCGGGGGAGGATTTTGTGGTACAAAGAAAGGGGTTGTCTGTTCCTTATCTTTCTAGGTTCTCTGATGGTCGGGAACAAAGGTGCCCAACTATGAATCATGACTGGTTCTTTAAAAGCCATGAAATCATCCATCAATCAGTATCAAGAGATCAGTTATGGAACAGAGAGCAGGATACTGTGAGGCCATCATACTCACAGAAACGTAGTCAGAAGCATGACTGGGCTGTGAGAGACTCTGGATCTTCTTGGCATCATCTTTGCCACAGCCTTCATGTGGACGCAGGCGACTGAAAAGAAACAGCGCTTGCCCCTCATCTTGTGGGTGGGATCGCTCTGGATCCATCCTGTGCCTACACAATACATAGTCCTCGGATTGGGTCCAGGCCCACCCCAGATAGGCCCTTGTAGAATGCAGTAGGTTCAGGACACACAAGCAAATACTTCTTTACACTATGAGTGATTAAGATGTGGAATTCACTGCCAGAGCATGTCATGAGGACCACATACACAGACAGCTTTAAAAGGCGATTAGACAGCTTCGTGGATGAGACGTCTATCAGTGGCTACCAGCTATGGTGACTCTTCAGATGCAGTAAACGTCTGAATCCCAGTGCCAAGAGGCAACATCAGAGAAAAGATTCCGCATCTATGCCCTGTTTTTAGCACTCTGGATGTGAGACAGGATGCTGGACTAGACAGTCTCATCCAGCAGGGCTCTTCTTACGAGCTTCCCAATGGGAGCTCAATTGCCCGGCATGCAGGGCCAGATTTGGATCCAGTCCATGGAGCGTAGGGAGAGGGTGTCTATGCTGCATCCCGTCAGTAGGCTTTTTATGGAACAGCTTCGCCAGTCACATTAGAAGCGATTCTTTGCTGGTGGCCTTTCAGAGAGGCTGCGTTTAGATCTTCGTAGAAGGCTTTTTGGCGAGGGGCTGCAACTAGGACTAGCAGCTAGGGTCACCAGGCCCCCTGGTGGTGGGGAGGGACCCGGCACTCCCCTTGTTTCTCTCTTCATGAGTGTGCGATGCAACGTGATGTCATTGTGCAGGCTCCCATGTTTTGCACTGGGCTGATTTGGGTCTCAAACAGCCCTATTTGAATCAGCCCCGTTGGCCTAGTGAGAACCGTGGGAGCGCACCCGGGGTCTGCACCATGGTGTGCATGTGTGGAAGGCATGTTCCCCTGCCTTTTCGTTCACTGGCCAGGTACGTGGCGGCAGGGGGCAGAGGCTGGGAATGGGAGATCCCCTGCCCCCACTGGGGGACCTGGCCATTCTACTAGTGGCAAACACTGATTTTAATGGGTCTATTGCATTAGTGTGCTGACTTCGTTGGAAGTTTTTATTATTTTAGTGTGTTTAATTGTGTTTTAACCCACCATGTTTCTCAGATTTCTGGGATAAAGGTGGTCTTATAAATATTTTGATTGAATTTATTAAATTCTTCGTTTTATGGAGATGGAATTTTACTGTATTTTAATGGGTTTGATCTGCCCGGGGCCCACTTGTGGGGAGGGTGGAATAGAAATGTGAAATAAATAAATAAATAAATAAATAAATAAATAAATAGGGGTGCCAGTAAAAATTTATACTAAGAGGTGAACCCTGTGGCCCTTTGTAATCTGGCAGAGGATTTGGGGTCACTCACAACTGCTTGCAGCCGCGTCTCTCAGCATGCCTCTCATGTTGTGTGGTTTGTGGCTTCAAAATGTCTTCGGCAAGCTCTGGGAGGGAAAGATGTTGCTCAAGGAGGGTTGCCAAACCTGGGTTGGGGAAGTTCTTGGAGATTTGTGGGGGGGGGGAGCCTGGAGAGGGTGAGGTTTGGGGGGACAGAATTCAGCAGGGTATAATGCCATAGAGTCCGCCCTCCAAAGCAGCCGTTTTCTCCAGGGCATCTATTCTGGAGATCTGTTGTGATTCCGGGAGATTTCCAGGCACTACCTGGAGGTTGTCAACCCTATGCTCAAGGGCAGTAAACTCCTTTCTTTTGGATGTTTCACTTGCTAGGCTTTAAGCATACATTTCAAAAGCATAATGTGGGGACGAGACAAATCCTTGAATCATACAGGAAAAGTCATCTGTAATGGCTGCTGCTACATGTCGCATGCACACTTGAGCAAAACCTGGTTCCACAGTCACGTGACAGCTGGCCTGTCTTTTGTCTGGTTCTCTCCGTTCCAGTCTTTCTCCCCTTCAGCTACCCTTCCCGTTTTCCTTGTGACTTCACCCCATCAGATACAAATTATTCGTAACTGAAGCAGTTCCATTGGGATCCTTTCCAGTGGGCACCAGATGGAACATTAACCCCTAAACCAGAACTGGCGAGAACAAATCTGCTTTTAGCGGGAGGGACAGAAAAGGGAGAACCACTGAAATAAATCAGCCACCATAAATGGCTTTGCAGTGACACTCAGATTCCGAGATGTCGTTTCACAAGGCTAGAAACAATGCAATGTCAGGGGTCTATTTTAAGTTTGTATTCTTGAGCTGTGCAAGGGTTTGAGTTTGTGGGTTTTTTGGAAGTGGTCTCAACTGCCAAGTGTGACGGAGAGTGCTTTGCAGTGGTGGAGGAATCCTCCCCCCCCCCTTTGTCTAGCATCTTCCTGGTATCAAAAGTTAGAGGGTCTTTTTTTGTCTTGGCTCATGTAAAGCAGGGAATGAAAGCTTTGAAATGGATGTTTTCAGTTTGGCATTCAAATAGAGCTCAGTGTTTTTGAAAAAGAATGTGTAACCAAATTAGGCTAGCAGCCAAAGAGTATATTCCCATTTCTCATGAAAGAAGCCCAAGTTACACGCGTGCAGACAATTTCTGAATAGCAAGAGAGGCAGTTTCGGCCATCAAATCCCTGAAACTAATCCCAATTCTGAATCTAGCTGTAGGAAATACATTTAAAGTTAACATTCCATGTTTTTGACACCCATACGAATTAGAAATGAGCTTTAACTTGGAGTGAGTGTTCTTGTATCATTTTTATAAGGAAATACATAAATAAGCTGGTATTGGACCTTTGGTCCATTCATCTTTCCTTAGTTTTCTTCTTAGTTTTTGTTCAAATACTACCAGGTGTTATGTAGACCAATATATAACCGCAAAGCTGAAATTCTCCCTTCTTGCCTGTGAAGCCTCCCTATATTGCACATGAGCACACACACAAAATACACTTTACAAAATATATACATGCAATTACATTCTTCACCGCACATGGGGTGCCATACACAAAATGGAACTACAAACCTTCCCCTTTTGGCAAGCAGGCACGTCCTGACGGTGGACCACGCCAGCTTATGGTAGCCACGGTCTTGGCTCGGGTGCTATGAATTTCACAGTGAATGTGTTTAGCTGTCAAACCAACCACGTTGGTCCAACCACGTCACTCATATGTGAGCTGATTGCCTTGAAAATGCTGCCAATTCAAACAGATCACCAATCATTAATGTTGCTAAGAACTCCTTAAACAAATGGTAGCTGTTTAAAAAAAAAACAGCATTTATTTATGACTGAGTTATATCATTTGTGACTGAATTCACTGTCTGCTTGTACAATTGCCGAGCAAAGCAGCAGCGCAACACTGGGGGGAAGGAGCATAACTCCATCAGGCTGTGAGGGAATGCACCAGTATGAAAAACTGTTTGCACTGGAATGGCCTATTAGGAAGGAACAGTTGAAGCAAGCCGCTGGACAGCCTTGAAGGGGTTAATGAACAGTGTCAAAATATCAGCTTCCTGTTCACGATTGATGAACCAGACGTGAGTCGAGTCAACAGGTGTTTGAGCTTCCCTAATCCTGGATAGGGCCAGGAGTTGCCTGAATTAACCCTCTACCCATGCCTGGTGGTGGAGAGTGCCCTCAAGTCATAGCTGACCTATGGCAACCCCTGGTGGAGTTTTCATGACAAGAGACTAACAGAGGCAGCTTGCCATTGCCTGCTTCTGCAACCCTGGTCTTAGTTGGGGGTCTCCCATCCACTTATTAACCAAGGCTGACCCTGCTTAGCTGCTGAGATGTGATGAGATCAGGCTCACCTGGACTATTCGGGCCAGGGCCTACCCATGCCTGTCTGCTGTTATGCAGAGGAAGCCAGGGCTTGGCCCACAGCACCCCCAGTGGTGGGCAAGAGTCACTGCAGGGCGCAGAGATACTACCTTGCCGCTGCTGCTCCAGGCAAACAGAGGGTCATATTAATCAATCTAGCCTGACAGCCTGTGGCAGTCACACAATAGGAATAGCACCTCCCCCCCACCCGCCACCAAGTCCTGGTCTGGACAGCCATTCTTAGGATTGCCAACTCCAGGATGGGACATTCCTGGAGATTTTGGGGGTGGAGCCTGGAGAGGGCAGTGTTTGGGGAAGGGAGGGGAGGAGGTTCAGTAGAATATAATGCCAGAGAGCCCTTATTCAGGGATACTGATCTCAGTGGCCTAGTAATCAGCTGTAATTTCGAGAGAGCTCCAGCTACCACCTGGAGGCTGGCAACCCTAGAACACTACCTTCTCTGATAGGCAGGGAAATCACTCAACAAGTTAGGAAATTGCCATAATAGATGTGCTGCTGTGTTTAAACAGATAGTTACGTAAGCCATTGAACTTTATTTATTTAAAACATTTGTTAGCCAACTTTCTACCATAAAGCACTCAAGGCAGCTTACAACAGACATAAAAAATAATTTAAATAATGAAATAAATAAATAACAATAAACTACATAAAACCTCAATTTAAAATTGTTATCTAAAACTGTCAATAAATAGTAAAACTAATCAAATGGAGTTCTGAATGAATGATTCCACGGCATGTAGTTAGTATCTCTCTTCTGCAGCTTCTAAAAACTGAATGGAAAAGATCAACTAAATATGGAAACGCGATGATTTTCTCACCTTCTGATGACATTTTCCTGGTCAAAACAGTTCTTTAAATTCATCCTTGGATAGGACTGTCTACGGAAACAGAGGCTGTCTTTGTGGGTTTTCTGCTTATATACATTCATCCTAAGCAAGTTGTAAAAGACCCACCAGCCTCCGATCTCCTGTTCTTACTAAGGAATAAGAAGCCCCATAAAACAGTTGAATTGGAATGTGCTAAAGATGCGGTGAGAGAGGGCTCAGAAGTGGGAACATGGATTCTTGCCTTGGGTTCTCTACAGGGCGCCTGCTCCTCCTTTGTGGGTTTAAAATATAATTGGCACCACATTTTAATATGAATTTGAAATGCGCCTTTGACTGCCCAAACCACATTAATTCAGGAACTAACGTAGCTGTCCTTAAGAGTGACTCTCTTTTTTGGTGGAACAAAAAATGCCGATTAAATGCTTGCCAGTTTGTAGCTCATTTTCCATTTCAGCAGTTCTGGAGATGGAAGAGTTGGTATCAAAAGAGAGTCTGTTTCTGGGATATGGAGGAAGAGTTTTGAAAACTGTATCACATCAAACGCAATAATGTCTTTACAGGCAATAACGTCACTTTCCCCTCTGGACTGATGAGTTTTCTTCCTTCAGAAATGCGAAGCCAGTATACAACCAATAGGGCAAACCTCAAGGGAACAGCACTTTGGATTCAGTAAGCGTGTACAATTTGAATGGGGCCAGGGTCCCTTCTTTATAGGGTAAAACGTGCCCTGAGGTGGGATGGTCTACCTAGCCATTGGAACAAAGACTCCAGTGGTCAGTTCTTGGGAGTAAAAAAAAGGTTTGATTACCTTGATTGGTAGCTGCTGGGGTGTGTGAAAGAGAATGAAAAATTTGTTCTGGCATTGCACAAAAGGGCAGTTTGTTAATGAAGTCCACTGGAGCTAAGCTGATAAATTTAGTTGGGGAACATACCTTCCCAGGAACGAATTATAAATACTTATGAATGCTAGTTGATTTTCTCCTCAATCATGAACAAGAGATCTCATCACAGAAGGCGGGAAAGGAATGTGTAAAGTGGGATGACTCTGCAAGAACTTTGTTGTGCTGGATTCCTTTAGGGGCTGGGGAGACTGCAAAACTAATCACTGCTGGACTCTCCACATTTACATGCGGCATTTCATTCATGCCTCCCAGGCAGGACTCAGCAACTATTAGCTGGACTTCCCCTGCAATCCAAACTGCCATATTAATCCAGGGGCCTGGTGACATTTAATATCACAGGCAGCCATATTAAATGGCCATTAAAGATGGCGGAGGCCAGGCCAACTGCTTACACCACCAGTGGTCTCCATAAGTCAGCTATAACTTGACTGCACTCTCCACCACCACTACCGTTAATTAATGACCTCCAGAATGTCCTATCATTAACAGCCTTATTCAGTTCTTGCAGACTGGAGGCTCTGGCTTTCTTTATAAAGACAAATCAACTCATGTTGGGATTTCCCCTTTTCCTACTGCCTTCAGCTTTTCCTATCAGTATTGTCTTTTCCAGTGCGTCTTGTCTTCTCATGATCTGAACAAAGTACTGTAGCCTCAGTTTAAGTCATTTTATCTTCTAGGGAAAATTCAGGTTTGATTTGGTCTACAAACTACTTATTTGTCTTTTTGGCAGTCCATGGTATCTGTAAAACCTTCCAACACCATATTTCAAATAAATTACTTTTCTTCCTGTCAGCTTCTGTCATTATCTAGTTTTCACATCCACACATGGTAATGGGAAATATGAATTATCTTCTGCTCCTCAATAAACCAGGAAACTGGTTGAATTGATGTGGATAAAGAGATATCTAGAGAGGCAGTAGAAGAAAATTCATGCTAAAACCAACACTAGAGTTTATTTGGCAATGATGGTGGTGAAGAATTTGAATGAATTGCATTCAGTGGAGCTATTACACCTTGAGTGGCTCCCAGAAATGAGGATTTGATTCAAGTCTACTTTGATGCTTCTGCAAGATTTTTTCCTCCCAGATAAAATCTCTCTGATACTTTCCAGTTTTGATGTAGATTAAGAGGCTGGCAATGTCTAAGGCATCCTTTTGACAACATTTTTTCTTTCACTTCAGTCCTATTTCCACTGGTTTGGACAAGATCCTAAGGAATAGTGAAGGCAAACTTGACTCTTGCTTGCCCTGAATAGTTAAATTAACTAGAGAACATATATGGTTTCAATGAGTAGGATTATAAATATGTCTTTGGTTCAGGGCCAGATCATTGCTAAAGAAGCCCAACTTTGATAAAGATAACCTGGCAAACTGCAGACCAGTGTTGAATTACCATTCTTAGGTAAAGTGGTTCATGTCAGAACAACTCCAGTCTGGCATGGCCAGATATGGGACAGAGACTGCTTTAGTAGCACTGGTGGATGATCTGTGCTTTCAAATAAAGAAAATGCTTCCCAAGTGGTCCCTGGTGCTAGATCCTCCACATGCAATCTCATTTTTGAAGACATAGTTTTGTTGTGACTGTATCGTTCCCTGTTGGCTTCAGCCTTTCCTGGCAAAGAGTTTCATCTCAAACTGTTGAATGAGATAACCCTTTACTTTGGAGGTGGTTGTCATCAACATGCAGCTGGCATCTACTTATACATCTCTTAGTCTAATTCTTCAGTTGCAGCGGTTTTTATCCTAATCAAGTTGAAGAGGGTAAATAGACTGAAGTTGAATCCAGGTGGTGTTGGTTGGGAAGGCAGCAGGTTTTGTATGTGTGTGGGGTGGGGGGTGGGAATGGCTTTGCTCAGGTGGGATAGAACTGTTTTGTCTTAGCAAGAGAAGAGTCTGAGGGCCAAATCAGATGCCATGGGATCCACAGGCCATGCTCTTTCAGCTCTTGAAAAGGCTCAGGGGAAGGGAAACAAAGTTGCCTAGTCCCACCAGGATCAGGATCAGGCCTTGTGGCATTTTTAAATGGCTAGCTCTAAAATGACGTCAGCGTCCATGGGTCAGAGCTGTAAATGTTGTAAGGTCTAGTTTGGCCCTGAAAGTGCTCCTCCACATGGCCTTTCTTTTTGAGAAACAGGAAAGCTGTGGAAAGTAGTGTTCTCAATCATATCTGATCCCAAAATTCTCCTCTTTCCTTCACATGACCCACCTTGCCACTTCCAGATTAGACTACTGTAACAAGTTCTACGTGGGGCTGCCCTTGAAGGTGACCCAGAAACTTCAGGTGATCTGGATACCATAGATTGTCTCCTGCTTGGAGAGAGTTGCTGTGTGCACCTACAACACCACTGGAAAAGCAGTTGCACTAGCTTCCAGTGTGTTGCCAGGTGCAAATTCAAGGCATTGGTTTTAACCAAAAGAATGTTTGTGATTCGGGACCACATACGTGAAGGACCGCATATGTTGAAGTCAGCCCAGCATCATCTTTTAGTGAGTCTTTCTTTTTGAGAAGTATGTTGCTTCTCCATTAGAGTCTCCACAGTCACCTGGATTTTGTGGACCAGCTTACTGGGGGAGATGTGGAGAGCGCCTTCTGTGGCAAGCTTCAACAGGCTGCACAAAGAGGTATTGTTCCTGTGTGGACCTTTGAAAACAGAGATCAGTTGCCAGTTGCCTGTACTGGAGGTTTGTGGCTGCTTTTATTGAACTCTTGAAGTGCAGACTATTGTCTTTGAGGAGGTTGAATACAAGTTCCATTGAGGCTAAATTTTGCTAATGTATTTTGTTTGGGGGTTTGTATTTGTTGGCAGAGTGCATATGCTGCAGTCAGGACACTGAACTGATTAAAAGTAAGAAAACCTTTATTAATAGAACTAACAAACTGGATAGGAAAGAGAAGAGATAAATTGAGCTGCCTTGCTGGTTGAGAGAAAGTTCTAGAGAGTTCTAGTCTAGAAAGTTCTAGAGAGTTCTAAAAAGAAGGAGCCCTAAGAATAGCATTTGATAGCCAGATAAGGAAAAACTTCTTATTAGAAAGAAGGTACCCCACCTAAAGTTATGTCTAACTAGAGCTTGCTGCCACCTGCAGGATCTTCTTCTCTTCTTCTATGTATACAAGACATTGCTATTCTCCAATAATATTGTGATATGGGTATCATCTTGGTTTTATGGTTTGTATTTGTGTGCGTGTAGTTTTTTGTATCTGCTTTTGGTTGTATATGTTTCTCTTGATGACTTCATTTCAGTCACAGCTTCTTGGAGCTCTCTCTGCCCCACCCACCTCACAGGGTGATTGTCATGAGGCTGATGATGATGATGATGATGATGATGATGACTGCACTTATATACTGCTCTTCTAGACAGATTAGTGCCCCACCCAGAGCAGCAAGCAAGTTAGTGTTATTATTATCACACTTTGTAAAACACTCTGAGTCGGTGTTAAGTTGTCTTGAAGGGCGGTATATAAATCGAATGTTGTTGTTGTTGTTGTTGTTATGCTGCAAAGAAGGACAAAAATCTTTAGACAAGTTAATATGAACATTCAGGACATTTGTACTGGAAATGCACACGAAATGGCAGGGGCTAAGAGGAGAGAAGGTGTTGCTCTCACTGTGCCACAGGCAACCACACTTGCGTGACATTCATTTAACCACATTCCATGTGGCAACTTGATGGTCAGGCAGAAGGAAAAATTTCTACATCAAATGTCTATTCCCTGAGCAGATATGTGCATGCAGAACTTTGCCTAAGTATGCAGCATAATCTTTGAATCAGATAGTGTGTGGGTCAGACCTTTCAACTCCGTTGTTCTTCGGCCCTGACTTTGTCCCTGTAATAATGCTAGGAGAAAAATAATTGCCCAATAAAAAAGAATTATAAAAGTTGAGTGATATCTCATAGCCAGCGGCTCTAATTACCCCCCCCCCCTAATTACCACTGTGTAACTAGCAGCAGAATAAATTCCTTGTCGCAGAGTCTTTGGGGGCTGCCAGGGAAACAAATGACCCAGGCTTGAGCTGAGAGCTAGGAGGGCAGTTCATTCTGACTATCCGAGATGTCTCCTTTGCCACTTGCAGAGCAAAAAACAGGTGTTAATTAGGAGCCTGTTTATTGAGATTCATGCATATATAATACACGTTTGTTAAAAAAACTCTGGGTAAATAGATTTGTCACCATTAAGGAATGGGTCTATGTAGAAAAGAAGCAGCTCCGAACTTTGGTGATCCCGCATAACGTTTTTTAAAAATGCTGAGACGACAGCCTGTTTGCTGGGTGGGCTCCAGGATCTTTTCAGGGCCTTGGGCAATGAGTATGAACTCCCCTGATATTTCATGCAGGCTCAGACATTTAGATTCTCTGCTGGCTTGGATGATGTGCGTTTATTCCATGAGAAGCCTCCCCTCCATAAAAATAACAAAACAGGGATGTTGTCAGGGCTTTTTTTCTAGGAAAAGAGGTGGTGGAACTCCGTGGGTTGCCCTAGGAGAAAAATGGTCACATGGCTGGTGGCCCCGCCCCCTGATCTCCAGACAGAGGGGAGTTCACGGAGGGCAATCTAAACTCCCCTCTGTCTGGAGATCAAGGGGCGGGGCCACCAGCCATGTGACCATTTTCAAGAGGTGCCGGAACTCTGTTCCACCACGTTCCAGCTGAAAAAAAGCCCTGGGTGTTGTTAATATAAAGGAAGCAAATCATGAATGACTAGACTGGTCTTGCTGCAAATCCGGGATGCTTGAAAAGTATGGAAGAGTTTGATTCAGGAGAAACTTTGAGCTTCAAACCTTCTCTGAAGGTTCAGAATAGGAACAGTCCGTGCTAACTGATTTCCCAGACAGAAGAGCCGGGGGTTGAAGTCTCGTTTCTTCCCTGGGGCTGCTGCTGGAAAATCACTTTCTGCTCTCGATGAATCTGTAAATGCCAGGGAACTTCTGAGGTTTTCCATTTTCCCTGAGTCAGCTCGGCTCTACAGAGTAGGGGTGAGACGCCTGGGAGATGTGCGGTTCTGCAAAATGTCTCTGTAGGTTTGCCCTTGACTCAGTGCTGGAGACGTCTCCCAGCCTCACATTCTACTTTTCCATCCCTCTTGGGGAAAACCCTTTGTGGAAACACTTGAGAGGTTTCTCTTTGACACTGCAGGGGAGGCCAAGCTGGGAGTACTTTGTGAATCAAGCCAAGAGATGCGAGAAGGTTTGGAGGAGGGAAGTTTGTGAGCATTTTAAAAATGAAATTGCAACATCCATCTCCCTTTCCCCAGTTTCCTCCCCTACTCTCTTAAACATGAAGCAAGAGGCTGAGAATTTATAATTTGAGATGGGGTTGCAACTCAGTGGTAGAACAAATGCTTTGGGCAGAGGAGTTCTAGTTCAATCTCTGGTATCTCAGGCAGCAGGACAGGGGGGGCATCTGTTTTAGAGCCTGCCAATCAGAATAGAGACAGCAATGGCAAATCCATGGAGCCACAAATGATAAAAAACAAGACTGCTCACAGGGCTAGGCCAACCACGAGGAAACCTTGGTGTTAATTAGCTTCTAGAATATATATCATCTCTGGTCTTCTGTTGCTGCCATGGGGAACCATAAAGCCTTGAGTCCAGTAGCACCTTTAAAGACCAGCAGGATTTCCTTTGAGAGTCAAGCTCCCTTTAAAGGTGCTACCGGACTCAAATCTTGCGGTACTACTTCAGACCAACATGGCTACCCACCAGAAACTATTTATGATGGACCATGGACGGTTTTTGAATTTACTTATTTTCATTTTGAATGCCCCGGAAGTAAAAAGTTAATTCTAGACTTGGAGTCTTGACTCTCAAAAGCCTATACCTTGGAAATCTTGTTGGTCTTTAAGGCGCTACTGGACTCGAATCTTGCTGTTCTGGGAACCAAGTGGTGTGTGTTACTGTAGTATTCTCCTATGTTTGTTCCCACACTCACACTCAACATCCACCCAGATGGATGTTGGACTCTAGCACTTCTTCTCACTGATGGACTCTAGCACTTCTTCTCAAAGAACTGAACATTAGGGGCATGTGCTGAGAAAATGTTCATTACAGTTTCAAATCCAGGGCTTCTGAATGAACATTGTTCTGTTATGGGTTAGTTTCGGGTGGGCCATTGCTAGCTCAGCTCAAATCCATATGGGTTTTTTTGTTACCATGTGCTTCAGCCTCACTGTGCATGCAAGGAGAGTACTAAAAGAACATGTGAAGATGCATGTTGTTCTTTTCAAGGGGAGGGGTTGAGGAAACAAGGCTCTGGGGCAGCTGTTTTTGCACTTAACAGCACCAAAATTGCACAGAACACCATCCTCCCTCTAAACCATCAGCCCACCAAGTTTGAGAGCACACAGCAATGGGGTTCAGTACTTATGGAACCTGAAGAGTGCTCTCGGAAGGCATGTATCAACGTGAGTGTTGGCTGCGCACGTGCAGACACCCACTGTTGTTTTCAAGGGAGGTTTGGGGAAACAAGGCTCTGGGGCAGCTGTTTTTACACTTAAGAGCCCCAATTGCACAGAACACCGTCCTCCCTCTAAACCATCAGCCCACCAAGTTTGAGAGAACACAGCAATGGGGACCAGTATTTATGGAACCTGAAGAGTGCTCTCAGAAGACATGTATCAAGGTGAGTGTTGGCTGTGCATGTGCAGACACCCACTGTTCTTTTCAAGGGGGGGTTGGGGAAACAAGGCTCTGGGGCAGCTGTTTTGGCACTTTACAGCACCAAAATTGCACAGAACACAGTCCTCCCTCTAAACCATCAGCCCACTGAGTTTTTCCTCAAACACACTACCCCCCCCCCACAAGAACTCTGCTCAAAGAAGGTGAGTGCACATTGTGTTGGGAAACTTTTTGGCAAAGCAGTGGCATCTTTGCTTCAGCAGCAAGGCAGCACCCAAGCAGGAGAGTGCTCCAATCAGCACAGCACAGTAATGACATTAAGTAAAAATCCTGCTTTCACATTCCCTGTTTTCCTTTTCCAAGTGATGATAGCACCGATACATTTTTCTTACCTTTGCATCCAGTTGCATGTTGCTATCATGTTTCCTTGTACTTTGCAGTTTTATTCTCACAATGAGGGGCAGCCGGCAATGAATTCTTTTCTTAGTGCTTAGTCAGCTTTCGATTGCATAACGGGGTATTCTCGCCTTGATCACTGCCAATCTCCTCCTTTGCCCAAATGCAGGCAGGCAAGTGGCATGATCCCACCCCACTGCCCAAACAGACCTCTGTTGAATGAATGAATGAATGAATGAATGAATGAATGAATGAATTTATTTGCGATCAGAGACCATAACAATGGCAATACATCCTTAGCAATCAATAGAATAATTAAATCCAGTGTAAAAATGTAAAGGACATAGAAAAATACATTTAGCATTTAAAATCTTATCTTAAAATGTATATAGTTCTCTGGGAACCGCAGTAATTCTAATATTAAAACATTGACATTAAAATAGTAAAAATCGTAAAAAGAGCAGGACAGACTATGTATGGCTATTCTTTTTATTATGGAATTTAACCAAATAGAGACAGAATTTGGCTATTTGCCTAGAGATAGTTGGATTTTCATCAATTAGGAGTTTCTCCAGGCAGGCCTTATTTGCCTCTGCAATTGGTCTGTCTAAGAGTGGGGAAATAAATTTGGCCTTATAGACTTGATGGCGAAAGAACATATGAATAAGTGATTCCACTTCACCAATGGAGCAACGGCAGCGTCGTCCTCGTATGGGATCTTTCATTGAAGGGATAACATCACATCGGGCCGGGTTGAAAGCTCTCCTGTAAGATGGGACATCCAAATGAGTGAGATATCTGGCCGTACCCATAACATATCTAGATTCCCTAGGGCCCATAAAATGAGGAGAATGAGCTAAATCTCGTTGGCGCTCACTGTCTCTCACCCTTTGTTTAACAATACTTTTTGCCTGGTCACTGCCCAGAGTCAATAGGTCATCAGGCGAGAGTCCCAACCTTTCTAGGTTGCTCTTAACCATCCGCATGTTTTTCCGTGAGTTTTTGTTTTGCTATGTAGGTAGGTGCCAAAAAGGTGTACACCTTCCCCTCTCCCGTCCAACAGAGCTAAACTGAAGGAACGTTTTCAAAGTAGATGGATGGGGTATGGGGTTGATGCGCTTCCCCTTTCAGCAACCATTTGGCAGGGAGACAGTGCCATCGCCCAGGAAGCACTGAACAAAAAATGCACTCGTGTACAATTTACACATTCCCCTTTCAGTCAACAGAGTTAATTGGTATAACACTAAGGGTACAGTCTCCTCCCTTGGGATCCAATTAGTTGGTAGACTTGCTGTTAAGGAAAACAAGATGCTGCTGGCACACTGCCTGCCTGGCTGTGCTGCCACTGAGCATGTAAGAACCAAAATGAAACACAAACTTTTCAGTGGGTGGGGTGGGGGGATTTATAGCTCCGTTACCTGGATTTGGTTCACTGTTCCAGAAGCTGCTTTAAGAAAATGAAAGAGCTAATTCTGGCTAATTCTGGGAGTATTTCCAGCTCATTTGTTTTGTTTTACAAGCTTGCATTTACTATTAGTGTTCTTAGTGTGGGACACCTCTGCCAATTTTAGGCCAGTTAATTCCAGCATAAAAATTGTCTGGCAGAGATCTAGTCTCATCTTCCTTGAAAGGTTCACAAAATCAGGTAAATTGAGCAAATATTTTTTACATGCAAATGCCTGATGTAATTCGCACAGTTGGCTGGTAAACAGGTACTTGAGGTACACCTCTCGTTCCCTCAGACAATACAGGCTTAATAATTACCTGTACATCTGAATTCTTGAAACTAGTGACTTTCAGCTACGATTGCAAAATGTGCATATTATTTACTATTGTTAAGCTTGTTAGGAAGTTATCTTGCAGTTATTATTTTGGGATTTGCAATTCTTATTGGAATTTAAAGCCTGCCTCTTCCTATATTTATTTATTTACTTCATTTAATCCCTGCCTTTCTCCTCAATGGGAGCCCAAAGTAGCTTACATTGTTCTCCTCTCCTCCAATTTACCCTGATAACAACTAGAGGTGTGAGATTCGGATCTGGGAACCAGTTAAAAAAGCTGGAATTTTTCCGATCTGGCCAAATCCAGGTTTCCCAGATCGAATTAGAGAATCTCAGATCCTATCCTGGCCCCAGATCAACTCCCCCTCCCCCCGGATAAATCTGGGAAAATCTGGGAAATGTGGCTTCAGCCTCTTGGTTGGCTGTTTTCCTGTCTTCTCCCATGTTTTTTCCAATAGGGGAAGGGAAAGAGGGAGGGGAGTGAGGCAAAGGCAGAAAGGAGGAGGGAATGAGTGGCCAATCTGTGCAGGAGCTCTCATTGTCTGCCTGGCTTCTGAGAGTGACACTGGTTCAGTTGGGCTAAGAGCCAAGCTACAAGTGACGCCTGACACAGGTTGGACACTTGTCAGCTTCCCTCAAGTTTTGATGGGAAATGTAGGCATCCTGGTCTTGCAGCTTGGCTCTCCGACTGCTGTCCAATGGACTTTTCAACTGTCACTTGTCCAACATTCCGCCATGCTGCCTACATTTCCCATCCAAACTTGAGGGAAGCTGACAAGTGTCCAACCTGTGTCAGGTGTCACTTGTAGCTTGGCTCTAAGTTGCAACTGTGGGCCAAGCTACACATGAGGAATGACACTTGAACGGCAAGTGGATTGAGTGGAGGGCAAGTGAACAGGGAGAAATACACTTGCCATTCAAGTGTCATTCGTCATGTGTAGCTTGGCCCTGTGTCTCTTGCTTCTGTTTGGTTTGAGTGGAATTACCTGTTTTAACATGATTCTCTGGTTTGATGTTGGTCCCCGTGCTTCACTTTGCTTCAGTTTATTTCAGTTGGGCCTTTTCTGGGTTGAGCTCGCACACCCCTAACAACAACCCTGAGAGGTAAGTTAGGCTGAGAATGTTTGACTGGCCCAAGTTCATCCAGTGAACTTCCATGGCAAAGTGGGGATGTGAATCTGTGTCTCCCAGATGCTAGTCTGACATGCTGTACCAAACTGGCTATGGTATATGCTGAACTTGTGAACTAGTGATGGTCACTGTCCTTTGGAACCATGTGCCATAAGGCACCAGCTCATCATGGTTTACAGAATTATGTGAAGCCCTCCTCTTCCTTTAGGCTTCGGGAGCTAACTCTCTGCTTGCCAAGGATTTTTTTTTTACAATAGCCAAATAGTGTCATTGTGCAGTTTCTCCACTGGGAGTATGTATGAATATGACTGATGGATTGGTTTAAAGGGCTTTTACTATACATTAGATGACGCTATTTGGGGGGTCAAGGACAAAGCTATTCATTATAGTTTGAATACTTTATTAATTATTGTTTTATTCTCCGTCAGCTGTTTTGGGCTTTGATGAGGGAGGATATCATTTTTTAAAATGATGAACAAATAACAGGAGGATGGCAACAGAGTGCAGAATCCTGTTGCTCTTTTAAGCATGTCGTGCTTACAATGCACAACACCAATTTGCCATCTGCATTAGCCACTCAGACTGGTTCTGTGTTCTTGAATGGGAACTTTATGGACCATTTAGTCAATTGCAAGGGAAGAAGGGAAGCCCTTGGGGCACTCCAACAAAATTTCAGCGACTTCATCTTCCCTGCTCAGCATCAACCTGAGTCCAGACCAGTCCAGTTAGCAGGTCTACCTTCTGGACACCCCAGTACAACTATGGAATGGACATAGAATCAGATACCATCCAGAGCACATCACACAACCTGGCGTCTACAGCCGAGCTCTTGGTTCCAGTTCACCAGGTAAGGATTCTCACCTCAAGATGTATTTAAGGCGTTCTTAACATTGCAATAGCCACTCATGAAGTGAAGTAACAGGTTGCGAAAGTACCTGAAAATAGACAATTAGTGGGCAGGCCCAGAAGAGAACTTGACAGTAGATTCCCAATTAAAATTACTCTCTCTCTTCCTTGCTCGCAACAACCAAATTACTTAGCAGCAATAATGAACTACCTCAAAGACTTTCTGCCAGAGATCTGTTTCTATGTCAAGCCTATAATTAGCTGTTTGTACCCTGGATTTTATCCTACTGGGGACCCAAAGAGCCTTAGGACATTTTTCTCATCTCTTTTTTATTCTCTCAACAACCACCCTGCAAGGTAGGTTAAACCAGTGTTTCCCAATGGTTTCTAGTCTGGCAATGCTGCCACAACTGATTTACCTGTTCAACCTGCAAAGCAGTCAATGCCCTGACCTGCCAGCATGTCCTTCTACTGTCCCCATAGGACAGCCAGACTTTGCAGGACGACAAATGGAATCTGAAGAAGTGAGCTGTGACTCACAAAAGCTCATACCCTACCACAAATTTTGTTAGTCTTATAGGCCCTACTGGACTCTTGCTCTTTTCCACTGCTACAGACAAACACGGCTACCCATCTTGAACAAATGGAAAGAAACTGGTATTAAAATTGCCAGCTTTCAGAAGGCAGTGGAAGAGCCCTTCAGTCTCCCAGGATGCTCTGCTGATGACCTTAAAGTCACAACACTTCAGTAAAAGGACTACAAAGGGAAGTGCTGGTGTGAAATTGTTAAACTAGACTTTATCAGCAATTTTGATACTGTTCCATTCACATTTATCCAGGACCAAGGGCATCTTTCACATTTCCAGTATTCAATTAGCATACTGTAGCTACAAAAATAGTATTATCACCAATTACTGCTGAATTACTGAACATGTTGTTGTATAATTTTAGACTTTGCAGACCTCCTGCTGCCTTTTACATTTCAGGCCTACTGTGCACATTTTTCCTCTGTACCCATGTGGGATAAGCAGGGGACTTGCGAGGACTCACAGTAAGGAGGACTCTTCTTGCCTCCTTCCTATCTGTTTCACCCCCCGCCCCCCATCTGGTGCTTTCTCTCTCATCCTTCTTCCCTCTCCCTTACAGCCTCAACAGCTGCTCCCCTTTCCATACTCCTTCCTCACCTACTTTTTCTGTTTCACTCCCCAGCCAGCTGCCTCTTCCCCTCCCTCCTTGCACTTCTCCTGTTTTTACCCCACTCCCCTCCCCTATGCCTAGCTCACTTACCTCCTAGGTGGGGAATTAGAGTATTGGGCACTCTTTGGGGTTGTTATGGCAATCTGAAATGCCACTCACATGTTAGGTATTTCCCACATTTAGCATTTACAGACAACACTTTGGGGGTGGGTTTTAAATCCCTCCCAATTATTTCATTTTTCAGATTTTTCCGCAAATCTTGGTATTACCAAGATTGATATTGATCTCTTCCTTATACCTACAGGGCCCCATTGTGTGAATTTTTTGGCCACACGGTGGAGCCCAGTTTGGAATTACATATAGATATTCTTGTGCTTCCAGGCGAGGACAGCTAATGAAAAGGGTTCTAGTTTATGCCAAAACAAGTCTTTCCAGGTGTGGAAACGATTGGTCGGATAAGCCAGTGTCTTTCAGATCTGTATTACACTCTTTGACTAAGCCAACTTACAAGGCGCAACAACTATTCTGATCTGTGTTGTGAAAATCACATTGTTGCCCATGTAGATAAACATCCCAGACATGCATTCCCAGTCTTAAAAAGGTAAAATATTAATGGAAGTAGACAAATTCCACACGTCCCTTGTGGCAAACTTTGAAGAACATCACATAACTTCGAGCAGAGCTTGCTTTAAAACATTCAACTCTTTAGAAATCGGGCATTTGTTTAAAAAAAACCTGCTTTTTGAATTCAGCTCTTTGGAAATTGGGCTTTTAAAAAAAGTCCTTTTGAATCCAAGGCTCTGGGGCTGAAAGCTGTCTCTTAACTGAGGCACACATCTCTGCCTGAATATTGACAGCAGCAATTCTGTTTTGTTTCTGGCTTGTACTTCTAGTCCTGTGCATCACTTAACACATACTGTGATGTGTGAGCCAGAGTTACGCTCAGCTCCCTTCTCCATAACCATGTTGGCTGGGCAGACCGATGAGGAAAAAGAAGCATTAACGGCAGCTATTTTAGTCCCCAAAAGCAGGCTGTAGCTGGCTGCACTGAACGTTTCATTTTATATATTTTCCCCCTCTCTATTTATTCACTTTACTAGTCTGCCTTCTCTTTTCTGCTTCAGGCAGGTAGCTGCTATTTTAAAACAGAGAAGCTGAAAACAGGAGCATTCTAGTCTGATGAGGGTACCATTGTGCTTGGATGTGGGAAAGACATGGGTGTAGCGCATGGGACCCATCAACACTTTTCGTGGTAGCCACCAAGCATTTTTAGAAAGTGGGTCACGCCATGAGGGGGTTCTTGGTTAGCAGGGCTTCTGATGGGCCACTGGAGATCTGATTGGCTGTGCAGATTAAAACGATGTCTTTTCAGCGGCAGTTGTCACCACCTTCTTGGATTTATTGTCTCTCTCTTCTCTATCTCAGTGTGTTTTTTCGATTACCCCTTTCCCCCTGCACTTGCGCTTCCTCTGTGTGTAGGGCTCCGCTTTCTGCAGCAGCCATTTTGTGTTTGTACCCACCACCTTGTGTCAGAACAAGCTCAAAAAGTTTGGGGGATCACTGTTGTGGTTCTGATGCTGGATGGGAGAGACAGGATCCAAGCTCCCCTTCGGCCGTGACCCTGGACCAGTCATTTTCTCTCAGCCTAACTTACCTCACAGGATGGTTGTGAGGATAAAACAAGGGAGAGTAAACCATACGTGCTACTCTGAGATGCTTGGACAAGAGGGGAAATAAAAATATTATAGATGAAGTTTAGAACCTCAGGGTGGCCATTCCAATGAACCTTGGGGCTGTTGTCATGAGGTCGACAGCCTTGCCCTGACTACTTAGAAAGAGAGCAGGGCCTACCTAAAGGTGACTCCTTCTTGCCAAATCCCAGGAATGGTCAGGATATAGCTTCCAGCACCACCTGAAATGAGGGGAAATGGCTACACTTCTCATGAGCGTCACTGGGTGTTGGAACATCAGGAGAAAGGCAAGACAAAATTCTTTCAAGTAAGTAAGTAAACGTTTTCAGTTTGGGATGTCTTTGAACTGGCCAACCAACTAAGGGAACCCAATCTTCCTCCCTCCCACTCCGTCCCAAAGCCTTGTCCCCCTACTTCAGATTTTTCCATGAGGAGCAACTGTGGGCTAATTTCCTTTGGCTCTCCAAACGAGCGCTGCTTTGTAAATGTGGCTAAGAAAGCAAACCGCAGGCGCTCTGGATGGCTAACTGTACAGCGAGGCACTCTGGCTTGGCAAAGAGAGCCCCCATTCAGAGAGCAGGCCGCGCTTTCCCAGTGTTTGTGGTGGAGGAGAGATGCAAAGAAACCAGGGAACCAGGCCCAGTGAATACGTTGCAGCTTCCACAGGGCAGCTGTGCAAAGACTCTTTACATTCTGCCAATGATTTTCTCTGTCCCACCACAAAAGCTGCTTCCAACCCCCGCAGAAAAAAACATCTACAGTAGTGTGGAGAAAGTTTAGAGATGGGGGCGGGGAGGGCTACTGCAGCCATTGGTCTTTCCATCCGCCCTGGTGATTGCTGAGCAAGGAGTGTATTGTCCTGTTTGCCTCCGTGGCAAATAAGTCTAACAAAAACAATACCGTGAAGCCTAACTAAGACAGAATTTGTAATATCAAGATCTATAATACAGTATTTTTAATGCAAGTTTGTGTATAGTCATTCAACAGGGGTATCACTGCAGCTGGTTAATCCATAAAGTGCATATACCTACAGAGAGCCTTGAGCTCAGGTATACCAATCCTTTAACATACTAAAGTGCTAATCTTTGTATTCTGTTACTGGGCTAGTGCAATATTGATGCATTTGACTGTTAACAGAACTTTCTATTATACACTACAAGTACAGGATATAGGAATAAGTTATGTAATATTAAATGGCATTAGCACTTTAGTATGTGCTAAGGATTGGTGCATGTGAGCTCAAGGCTCTCTGTAAGTATATGCACTTTATGGATTAACCAGCTGCAATGATATTCCTGTTGAATGACTGTACACAGACTTGCATTAAAAATACTTTATTGCAGATCTAGATCATACAAATTCTATCTTAGTTAGGCTTCACGATATTGCTTTTGTTAGAGTTTCTTATCCAACCGTGATACTCTCATATCCCTGTGTCCGTGGCAAATAAGCCACCCTTGCAAGACCAGCCCCCCCCCCCCCCCGGCTCTTCATAGAGCGCCGTGAGCCCACCCCAGAGGATTAGTGTGAAATTGCAATGAGTGCCTCTGAGCATGTGCAAAGAGTTTGCCTTTCTTTTTCCAGGGCGTAACCCATCTTGGATGGAGAAGGACACTTTGCCAAATCTATTTTTTGAGACACATGAACCGGACCCCTTGGCTTCACAATGTATGATGCATTGCTTCCTGTTCTTGGGTCTAGATTCGCCTCTTCAGTTTCTTTACTCATTTCCTGGATGTAATGGGCTGCTCTTTGCACTAGTGCTTTAAAGAAAAAAAAACACATCACAAACAGCTGTGCCCTACATACCAGCAGTAACTGTGCACTGGGGTTCTCAGAAAAGGACCTTTGAGAGCTCTGTGGGATTATGCAAATCCGCAGAAAATGGAGGGCAGCATTTAAGAATACAGCCTGCGTTCAAATTCCATTGCAGTCAGGGATGCTGAAAATGTCAGTATAATTGCCAGCTGAACTTACCTTGACCAAACTCTTAGGTTACAAGCGAGTCAAGGTGCCTGGCTTGATCTCCTCCCTGTTGTTCAATGTTTGTCTTGACTGCTGTGCCAAATGGGGCTGTTTCCATATGGATGTCTTTCTCTGCCTTGACTTTCTTACAGTAGCACTGTTTAGGAAAGCATCCTTATAACATTGCCTTCTGTTCATCCTGGTTCTGGGTCTTACCCTGCTTTGCTGTGATCTTTCCCAAAACTGGTGTCGTGCAATTTTTAGGGAAAGAGCACATGCAAGGTACCTTGGGGCACCGAATGGAATATACACATTTTTGCCGGTCCTGCCCACATCAGTCCCATTTGCCTTGTCTCAGCCCTGAAACAACCATCTCCATTCCCACTGGAAGGCTTTTCCTGGTGTTTTTTAATATAGTAGTTGACAGATTTAATATAGTAGCTGACAGGTTGACAGTGGTGTTCTAATGATCTTCTGCAACAATGGCCATTTTCACATGCCCGTAGCCTCTGGAAAATCGCGCAAAACTCATGGATGGCACGAAGTGTCTTCCTAGCACAATTTCCCATCATGATCCTGTTTAATGGTGCGATTTCTGAGGTCATCGTGCCATTAAACAGGAAATCACGCTAGGAAGACGCTTTGTGCCATGAGTTTTGCACGATTTTCCAGAGGGTTGTGGGGGCATTTGAAAATGGTCAAGGTAGCTTTCTTGCTTTTCTTTTTTAAAAACAGTAATTCCTTAGCCCTTTTGATTTTGGAGTTATAACAGGAAACGTACCTTATAACTGCAAGAAAAAGGGCTAGAGACTTAGTTTTTTAAAAAATGGAAGCTGGGAACTGGGGCATAGTTGCTGTAGATCATTAGACTAATTCTATAACGTTATGTCATCTGCCATTTTTTAAAAAGCCCAATGGTGAACGGGTAGGGAAATGGTGCTTGTGGGCATTGAGGTAAGCAAAGTGCTGGGGAAACTTCCATGTGGATGCTCCGTTGCTGCTGTAAACACTTCTGTATTTGCAGCAGCATTGACAGCTACACAAATAATAATCTCTAGGTGGAAGCAAACTGGCTTTGCTTCTGTCCAGTAACCATTTGTGCTCCGGAGTCAAGGACTTCTTGTTCCTTTTTAAATAAACTATCTTTGTACTACATCTGTTGCAGCTGAATTTGCACCTGTGCAGTTAATGAACTAATTTTTTTCGGCCCCTGGAGAAAAAATCTCATGTTCCCTGGCTCATGGGTAATTGTGTGCACTTTGCCCCCCTCCTTTGTACCTACACAATAGGATGTATCCAGGGCTTTTTTTCAGCTGGAAAACAGTGGAGCGGAGTTCCAGCACCTCTTGAAAATGGTCACATGGCTGGTGGCCCCGCCCCCTGATCTCCAGACAGAGGGGAGTTTAGATTGGCGCAGAGGCCACCAGCCATGTGACTATTTTCACCAAGAGCAATTTAAACTTTAAAAAACTCCCCCCTTGTTCCAGCTGACCCAAAGTGACGTCACTGTGCAGTCCTGAGTTCCACCACTGAGTTCCACCACCTCTTTTCCCAGAAAAAAAGCTCTGGATGTATCATTTCAATGACCAACATTAGATACGTTGCCTGCTTTTGGCACTTGTACAGTCGGTGCCATCTATTGCAAGTGGAAGAACTGATTGCAGGATTTATTACCTAGGCTTATGGATGGGTCACTACCTGAGCAACCAACCAAATAATTCAAAAGAAGACAAACCAGTCACTTTTTAAATCCCTGCATCCCACCCAGTTTGGCTGCCTTTCTTTTCAGTCGTCAGTGAAGGGGCCAAATGCCAGCACAGGAATACTGCATTACAAGTCATATAAAAGTTTTAAAAATAAGTTGGTAGAGAAGATTGTTTTCAGATTTGTTTTTTTAGCAGACTTGGTAAGGGGACTACAATTCCTGTAAAGCCATGCAAGTATGCACATAGAGTTGATCCAGATCTGGTCAGCTCAACAGGCAATGATGTACACCAGGCAATGTCATGAAAAGGCACACAGAGACTTCAAAGTAGTAAGTCTCAACTCAAAAATGTTAAACATTTTTTCCTTTGACAATATGCCAAAGTTGGAGGTAGTGGTGATGGCAGAAATGGGGGGGGGGGATGCAGGAGGGCAGCAGCGACTGCAAAACATTACCTAATTGTGCATACACAGTCATTTTTCATCCCTGAACTGACATGCTTGAGCTGTTCATATGCCAGCGAACCATGTGTTGAACATTCAGATCTCATGACTGCCATACCAGCAAGAAGGAAGCCAGCCAAAGCAGAAGGTGATCTAGCATCTTTGACCTTAGCTGTTACGGTAGAGAGGAAATCATTAGCCCAGACCCACCGTGCCCATGCACAGCAACCCTCTCAGGGTGCACACTGCACATGCAACATCAGCTGCCAATAGTGCCAATCAGCTATTCAGCAAGAAGGGGCAAAGGACAAAGTCCAGTCTTCCATTCCTTGCCAATGACTGGATTAGGACTGCTCACACAGTTCTGACTCTAGGATCGATCTCAGGGTTCAGTATCCATCTGTGTGCGCAATTCCCTTTCCAGCTCAGGAGGATACATGTCTGAGGGACAGGAAGAGGGACTAGCCAGATTTCATCCTCATCTTTTTGGCTGAACAAGATTTGAGTCCTTAAAGCACCTTAAATACCAACAAAATTTGGTATTAGCTTTCAAGAGTCAAAACTCCCTTCGTAAGATTCCTGAGCCTTTACATCCCAGTCAAAAGGTGTGAGGGGCACTGACTGAGATATAAGGGTTCAGGGATCTCCATTCCTACTTGTACCTGACGAAGGGAGCTCTGACTCTTGAAAGTTTATATCCTGAAAATCGTGTTGGTCTTTAAGGTGTCACAGAACTTTAATCTTGCTGTCCTACTGCAGACCAACACAGCTACCTACCTGAAACTATCTTCAGGGCTGAGCAAGGATTTGGAGGGATTTTGTACGTCTGGTACTCTAGGCATTAATATTGTGCTGGTTTTCAGGGGACAGAAACACAGAAGTGACCAGAGCTCTGCTGAAACCCTCTCGGTCTGGGCACGACAGGGCCTTTCCCCTCTTTCCAGTCTGGAAGATGCCACTTGTCAGTCACTCCCACACAACATTGCTCTCTGTGGCCAAACTGTGCTACTGAGAAGCAAGGCAACGTGGCTGCCAGTGAATTTCAAACGCATACTGAACTTGGATCTCATCTGTAGTTAACTGCTTGGCCCCAAAATCTCATTAAGATGTGTCAGACATTAGGAAGAAGAGATGTGTGTGTGTGTGTTTTTAAAATATTACAGGCCTTGAACGATAGAGAGGAGCATGATGCGTCTCTCCTTGCCTGGAGGCCTTTGTTCGTGTCCCAGCTGGGCCTGATTAAGCTCTTTTGGCATTCCGGCACGTTTAGAAGTGCTTCACTTCCAGCCCAGGGGCCTGGCGGAGCAACAACTTTTCGTCACAGAGTCAGCCGTGGGCTCAGAGGGGGAAAAATGTTTCTTCATTTTTCCACCTCAGGAGGGAAAGGCAGCGAGAGAAGCGCCTAAAGGAGAAGCGTTCTTGGCTTCTAAGATGTCAAGATCTCCATAAGAACCTCTGTCAAGCGTACTCCGCAACCAAGGTTAGAAATGCCCCCTCCATACCCCATACTCTGCTCTCTCTGCCTTGCACACAGACACACTGGCTGGGGGTGGGTGGGGGGTAAACTTTCAAACAACAGAAAAGTTGGAGCAGATGCTTGCCAGATCTCGGCAGTGACGTGGGCTGCAGACTGGCTTCCTCGCCTGCTGATGTGGGGGGCATTTCCAGCCTCTTTCCCCCCTGTTAGAAACATGGCCAGCTGTGCTTAGCACCTCCGGCAGGTAAGGAAACGACGCTCCCCCCTCCCCACAGCCCCCATCTCACGGAGAGTGAACTCTAACATCTGTCCGCACTGTAGAAAGGGCTTCTGATTTGCTTCTGCCTCCCGGGGCTTGCCTGCTCCAAGGAGAAGGATGCTATTTTAGGCAAGGCAGAAGGGGGTCTGCTGGAAGGCGTCTGCCGAGGCAAGCACTTCAGGCCAACTGAACAGAGGGAAGCGATTAGCTGTGTCTTGCTACAAGCCCTCCACGCCGCTGCCACCACTCTTGGTCTTCTGTGCCTTCTCTGCTTTGGTGACTCCGTGAAGAAATCCTCTCAGGATTTCTCTCCCCAACCCCCGCTTCCAGCCTGGATAGCAATGCTTCAGTGTGACTTTGTTTAGTCTTTGGGGACACATTCTGTGCGAGGGGAAAGGTGTGTGTGAAGACATTGCAGGGAGCTCTGGGGAAAGTGGAGGGGCAAAGGGGGAGGCATTGCAAGGCAGGGAGCGCCTTTCCATAAATCCAGATGCATCCTACAGACAGTTAATCTCCTTTGAAGAGGCTGACGGAGCATGCATAGGAAAAGCTGGTTTTTGTTTTTAAAAATCTTTAATGCCAAGTTGTCTCTTTCTGGATACAGAGAGACCTTTTTAAAGGGGTCATTTTAAGTCAAGGGGTAGTTCTGGAACTGGAGGTGCAGCACAAAGCTTTGGAAATGCTTGCATATGCTGTATGGGGCCTGTTCCTGTTTATCTAAGGCCTGTGGATCAGAGACCAAAAACACATCAATTGGCTTTTGGATCCGACAAGGATCATAAATTTATTTTACCAGACGTTGTGCTGCAGCTTTCCCCCAGAAATATCATTTAATCGCCGTATTCTAGGCTCAGGGTCAAACTTTGCCACTTTAGTTAGTAATGCTAGATCTTTAACAAGGGGGTATTTCTCAGTGACACCCTGCTTGGCTCCCTTGCTGAAGTCATTCAGAGCGATCTGCTTGGCAGATGGTGAACTTTATGGTCTGGTGAGCACTTTCCAGTCTTATCCTCTGTCTGTCTGTATCCCCAAGAAGCTCAGGGTGGCTTCTTCACAGCAACCTTCTTCACAGGGTTCTTCACAGCAACCCTGTAAGGTAGGTTCAGCTGGGACTGATGGCTGAGTGAGTGAGATTCAGGAGTGAGTGAAGACTTCCGAGTCTTAACCTACTGCTCTCTCCACTGCACCACACTAGCTCTCTCGAGTGCTTGAGCAATGCACCTGGGCAATATTCAGCACTGCAGGTTTGGGTACCGAGTCGGAGATCACTCCAACTGCCTATGGTTTCTCTGAATAAGGAAATTAAACTTAGTTGATTTAATGTCCTGAGTGAGGAGCTTGTAGATGGTAAGAGACCTGCATGATTTTCCTTCTTATGTTAACCCAACACAGGAATAAACCTGTATTCCTGATTCCTGTCTTGAACGCAATGGCCTCGTGCAGATGCAATGCTGTCAAATTCCCACCCTCCCTTGTGGATTTATTTTTATTAGAATGACCTACCTTGAGGTGTTTCTTAGTGCTTGCCCAAGTTTGCAATCCTCCCTTTAGCCAGGGTTGCAATCTGAGGTTTGCTACTATGGTTAATGTTGAGATTGGTGCATATAATGCTGGGCAGAGCTATCTGTAGACTTGAATAGGAGGAGAGAATGTCTATACAAGAGAGAAGAAGTGGGTGTGTGAGGTTGCATACCTCATCTGGTTGCCTGTGTGTGGTTAGGAGCCTGGGCACTGATAAATGAGAAACCGGGGGGAGGCATGTTAGGGAAATATCATAGGTCTCATCAAAACTGACCGTATCTCTAGATTTCCAAGAGATATTTCCCCAGAGCAGGCCCTCTGCAATCTCATCTCCAATTTTGCTTCTGGCGAAACTTAAGAGTTATGTGTGTTTGGGGGGTGATGAAGGAACACAGAGGGACTGGAAAATCCTACCGGTTAAGGATGTGCAAATGCATCACAGAATATATCAGGAGCTCCTTAAAGTTGCATATATGTCCAAAACCCTTTAGAAAGATAATGTGCAGTTGTCCTCAGACTAAGCC
This sequence comes from Eublepharis macularius, assembly GCF_028583425.1. Classification (NCBI taxonomy): domain Eukaryota; kingdom Metazoa; phylum Chordata; class Lepidosauria; order Squamata; family Eublepharidae; genus Eublepharis; species Eublepharis macularius. The sequence continues at coordinate 36,057,106 of NC_072804.1, read as the reverse complement.
TTTCCTAGAGGCAATGTCCCCAAAGCTGTTTGCCATTGTCCCTGGAGGTGGGATGCAGGGCCAAGTAGAATTGCCACTGGGCTTTGCCTAAAGCAAATGTCAAAGTAAATATGGAGGTTCGTCCCCAAGGAAAACCGAGGAGATGTTTTGAGGAAAGTGAAAACAGTTTCCATTGAAAGCAAAAATTGGAATCAAATTCAGAGATTCCTCTTCAAGGGGGGGGGAAAGGAGCTCAGGGGGGGGCTCCCTTTGATTACCTTTAATCATCAAAATTTTGAGAGAGGGGGGGAGAAAAGTCTGTACATGCGTAGTCAGATCATATGAGATGGGGAAGGAGTCACACTGGGCACAGAACAGTGGATGCAGGTATCGGTGGTGTTGGAGTAAGTAGGAGGAGGACAATGAATTGGTTTCACGAAGGTTTTGACAGGTTGCCAACTTTTTTTCTGCCAGGGCTCCTTGTCAAGCGAAAATTCACTTGGTTGAAGGCTTTTGCTCCCGTTGTTGCATCTTTATATTGGGGAAAGGTTCTCCTCTTGGATTTCTGTTTGCTTTACATCTTAAAAAGGCACATGAGCCCTGCCAGATAAATAAATTGGCATCTTAAGTCTTGGGGAGGGCAGAAGTGTGATTCATAAATAGAAAGGAAGAGAAGCTCTTCCAAGCCCAAAGAAGATGGAAGTGGCAGGAAGACAGAAAACGAAGCTTGGACTTGTGGGAATTGCCTTCTGTTGGTAACTTTGCAAATCTTATCAGAACTCTAATAACACTCAGTTTTGCCTGAAATTTCAGCAACACAGAGAGTTGGTTATACCTGAGAGATAGATAGAGGCTGTGCCTCTTCGGACTGCGGGTCTATTTTATTATTCTCTAAGTTGGACGATCAGAGATCCATTCCACTAGAAGAAGCATATTTTTTCAACAGAAAGAGTGATACACATCACTTGTTTCTGCTGCAGGAAAGCACCTTTATTAGCAGAACGCATCTATGGGATCTCACCCCTTATGTGAAAAACTTCATCCTCGCAAATAGAAAATCAGAACCTCAGGGAGTGGATCTAATCCAGCTCTCTCTCTCTCTGGTGTGTTAGTTTCTATATGCAGGGCATTGTTGTTGTTTTACATAGAGCAGAATCAAAACAGTAATCTGCCCATAATCTGAAATGATAGTCCATTAGACCACTTGAGCTTTATGTGTAGATCCAGTTAGAGGCCACAGTAAATGTACATTTTGGAAATTGTCCGTTTATATTCTGCATTTTGATATATATATTTGGGAAATGATCCAACATGTCAAAATGTCATGGATCTCAGTCACGCTGAAACTCTTCCCCTGAAACTGGAGGAGATTAGAAGTGATTTGTTTTGGCTGAATCATGCTTATAATGTGTAAACGTCATGATATAAAATGAGAAAAGTCATTAACTCCTGTGTCTCTTTTTAAAAATGTAGGAGATCAGAATAACAAGCTGTCTCTTGAGTCAGCCAAAAATGACCCAAAGAGTTCAGTAGCAGCCTTTCGTCTTGGAATACAAGATGTTTCCCATCCATTGTTGCCTTTGCTGAAAATGTCTCTTTGGAACGGCTGAACCACACAGTAATAATCTTCCTCCCCACACATCAGTTCCTTATTAAGTGTGAAATTTCATCAGAGCTGCAGGCTGGTAGCAAAAGGTAGAACAGGAAAGGAGAGGACTGGTGTTTGTGACTTCTTGCTGATGGGGCTATCATGTTATAATTTAGCTTCCAGATGTTTTATCATTCCAGTGATAGTTGTAACTGGGATCCACCAAGAGAAAATAAAGAAAGCAACAAGAGGAGAGAGTAATTTTAACTACAGCAGTTAAAGAAAATATTCTTTTTAGTTCAGCCCAACAAGAAAAGGTCCCAGGATAGCTTTGCATCCAAAAACATTGCTAAACCTTCCATTTCCACCCCCTCTTGAAAGCACAGCTCCCCAGCAGATGCAGCAGCTAAGCCAGCCTCTGTTCAGATATCCTTCCCTGCCATTGCAGCAAAAGCTGTCCATAAATTTCATTAAAGGGAAACAAGGAGGTGCACTTCAGAAGTCTCTGCTCAGACAAAACTTGGGAAAGATTCCTCAGGAAGCATAAACTGTTTTGAAAAGGTTAGCAGAAATTTCTCAATAGGGGTTTGGCCAACAGCCTTAACTGACATCTTTCCATTGGGGGGGGGGAATCAAAGCCTTCAGAGCTGAATAAAATATGCAATGTGTTATGATTGTGCAAACTAAGGACATTTCCCTAAATATACATTTTCCTGACTTAGAGCAAGATCCAGGCTACATGACATACACTAGTCATGCAAAAAGGTAGCCACATGTTTGGTTACACATTCAACAAGCCTTGGGTCTGTCTTCTCTTTTGTAAGGTTGCGACTGTACCTGGGCCTGCACCTGGCTTGCTGTTTTTAAGATCTGAATAATGAGTGATCAGATGTAACCAGCTCCTGTTCGTCTGCAATGGAATGTTAAAATGTGAAGGGATTTCTGCCAGTCCGTTACAGCAAAATAAAACTAAACTCCATTGGTGTCCTAGGTGGAAGAAGCTCAGCTCCTGTGCCATATGAAGATCCACCATGTCTGTCAGCATCTTCATCGTGTGCCTTGCTAGCATCGTCTTTGGTACCTGTAGAGGAGGGAAACTGCTTGCACCTGAAGAAGGTAAGAGGACCACGACGGCAAGAAACGGCTGACACAGACTTCTGATATCTGTAATAGGATCTCTATGATTGTGCCACATTATTTTCTTTTGGAGAATCCCCCTGAAAACAAAACAGCTCCTGAAAGAGCTGGAACACACATTAGATTTCCAGTATAGAACAGGATAGTGTCTGCATCCTATATGAAAACAATTTTGGTTTGAATGTGTATACTTTTTTTGCATCTTAGGCAAAGTCATAATTCTGCTTGAATGAATGTTTGTTTCTTAATGAACTCGAGCTGTGCTCTGTCATTAATTAAGCTGCCAGCTAAGCAACCAGAATGACATCCAAATGAAATGGTTGCTGAAGTTCTCCACGTTTGTGGATTCAAACATCAGCTCTGTACTCAGACATGAATATTTCCACCCACAAAGTAAGATGGGAGATGTGGAAACATTGGCAATGAACAGAATTGGGATCCAAACCCAACTGCTAGACCTGCTATGAGCTGGTAGACAGGATCATTTAGGAGATCAAAGGATCCATTTTCTTTCCCTTAGTTTTCCAAACATGTAACAATCTTGTTAAGGACTCTTGAGGAAAAATTGCAAGCTTCTGCATACTGACTCTATAAAAACATCAGGTCTTAGGGCTCATCGGGTTGATAGGCTTTAGAAAAGACATATCCTTCCTATTACACTCCAAAGAGTCCCACATTGATTGTGGAAAGCCGGTCCCACCAGGGGTATTTTCCTCTAGGATTGCTCCTGAAAGCTTCCTTCTTCCCAATGTCAGTTGCTTTGGTGCATTCATGTCTCTACATTACCAATGCAGATGTGCAAGTCGATAAAACACAGCAGGAAAAGCAATATCGGCATGCATCAGTGCGGTGTTTTATCAAATTATCATAGAGAGAACAATGAATTGGATGGGCAAAAGAAAGCTTTTCTAATTGCCCTGTAGAAGTCACTGCTTGTGTACATATTGATGACCGTAAGTGCCATCAAGTCATAGCTGACTTTCACTTAATGTGAAATCTGGGGAGTCTTCATGGCAAGAGACTAACAGAGGTGGTTTGCCATTGGCTGCCCCTGCAAGCCTGATCTTCGCTGGAGGTCTCCCATTCAATTACTAACCAAGGCTGACTCTGCTTAGCTTCCAAGATCTAATAATATTGGGCTTGCATGGTCCAGGTCAAGTAGATGGCTTTAAAGGGGAGTTAGAGGAGTGGTCTATTGGTGGCTAGTTTTCATAATGCTTAAAGGGAACCTCCAAGTCCAGAGGCAATAAATTCCTGAATCCCAATGCCAGGAGGCAGCATCAGAGAAGGCCATGGGCTCTATGACCTGTCTGCTGATCCACCAGGGCTACTGTGTAAGACAGGAGGTTTGACTAGATGGACCACTCGTCTCCTCTAGTGGGGCTCATATATGCTTTCTGGTGTGCAACAGAATGTGCATATATTTGGTAAAACATAGTACAGAGAGCATCTTGATGCAATCATGCATACAATCACATTAAAATTTCTCTTATAAATCCTTACAAATGGACAGAAAACTATAGCAAGCAACAAGAGCTCCAGTTCCTGAAGTAATTGTTAGAAATTCTCCTAGTTGAACTGGAATTACAGAGTAAGTGAAATGCAGCACACAGAAAATGTACGGAACAATCGATGCATAGAACTGGAGAAATACACTGATCATTATTTTCAAAACTGGGCTGCATTGCTCTAAGGCATGTCCCTGAGCATGTGCAGAGTGCATTTTGTTACCACTCATGTCAACCAGAGAGAATAGTAATAAGTTGCCCAGTTGCTGCATGTGCGTATAACTAACCAAAATGGAAACTCATGTCAGACCATCTCAGAAGGGTGGGGAGAGGCCAGAATCACTGAGATTAGCCAGTTGGTCTCAAACCCACCTTTGTGTAAAGCCTGGTCTGTCTCTGCAACAGCAAGAGAGGGTAGAATGGGCTGAATCACTTGAGAAGCTTTACATTTGTAATGCTCTTCCGTGTAAAAACTCATTGCAAATAAATGAACTAGCACATTGGTAGGGTTGCCAGGTCCCCACACCCTCATGGCAGGAAGGAGAGGGGACCCGGTACTGACTGGCTCAGAGCTCTTTGTGCTCGAACCAACGCAATGACATCACTTCCACGCGGGGCCAAAATTGGCCCCCACGAAGCATGGGAGCACTCTCATGTGAAGCTTGATGACTTCAATTCAGGAAGTGACATCATCGTGCCCTGCCAGGAGCATGCCTACCATGCTCTTGCCCAGGTTGCCTGCCAGTGGCAAGCAATCACCAGGCAGCTTGCAATCTCCCACCAATCACCAGCAATTGGAGGGCATTGGGAGAAACCACCGGGAGATTGCCCTCTCCCGGCAGGCAACTGGGAACCCTACACATTGGGCCGAAAGATATCTAGTGAACTCTTTGCATGTTATGCTAATTTGCCACTTAAGGGGAATAATTAATGCAGGGGTATTGTCGAAGGCTTTCACGGCCGGAGAACGATGGTTGTTGTGGGTTTTCCGGGCTGTATTGCCGTGGTCTTGGCATTGTAGTTCCTGACGTTTCGCCAGCAGCTGTGGCTGGCATCTTCAGAGGTGTAGCACCAAAAGACAGAGATGCAGGGGTACTTTGAAAAATGTAGAAAAACCCCCAACTCGGTCTGAAGTGATAGAGTCCATTCTGCCACCTCATTCTCCTGTATGTCTAGACCACAAAGGGTGGCCAGCTGGGCTCTTCACTCCAGCGGGAGCAAAAATTGGGAGCAAAGCAGTGTCACTTCCGGTTGCGCCCAGAAGTGATTTTGTGATGCTTTAGGAATTTCTAGAGTGCTGTGACATCCCTTGTGGATACAGCCAGGAGGAGATGTCACAGTGTTGCTCCCCACCCATATTTTTGCTCCCCCTGGAGTGAAGAGTGAAAGTGAGAGCCTGGAGCCAGTGGTGGGAGATTGCCACGACCAAGGCCGTTTTCATACTGCTTACCGGCCACAGAACATCACGTCAATCTCCTGGAACGACAGCTTGGTGCAACTTTTCGTGGCCGGTAAGCAGTGTGAAAACGGCCCAGGCTTCTGACAAACATTAGAGCAGGGAAGAGTCTGTCCTGGAAAAGGGAGTTGAAAGCCTCAGGAGAACTGTCAGGTCAATTCCAGGACTCTGGAGGGGAAAATTCGGCTTTGAAAGGCATGAGACACTCAGGCCTATTGCTGGATTAATGTGCTGCCATCTCTGACTGGCAGGCAGAAGAGCTACAAGGTGCATGTTCAGCAACACTTTGCCGTGACTGATAGCTGCCCTCATCACTGCTGGCGTTTCGCTACAGGCAGTCCCTAGAGAGATCCACGAGCTGTCCATGCTGCAACAGAAAGGCAAGCTCCCTCTCCCTTTCTGGGTGATAAAATTATCTGTCAGTTCACCTTAGAGACCCACTTCACTCTCCATTTCCGGAGTCCAGTTCGGCAGATTTCTATATCCTTCAGGAACTTCTGTCCAGTGGTTTGAAGACCAAATGTTCATAACTAACCTTTTCATGAATACGATAGCTCTGTACACATGCTATAGTGAATGCACGCGCAAACAGGGTACAATGTACATTTTCCTTTCTACATAGCCCTTTGCTATGTACATTCTCATGAACTGGGAGACCACAGCAGGGGTGTGAGTACATGCATGGGAAATCCATACATTGCCCTGTTCACATGACGTGATGATCGTGTGGGATCAGGTGCATCGTGCGGACCTCACATTCCTAATATGCACAGTTGCCAGTCAATCTGTGTTTGGTGTACACATGGATTTTCTTTGTGTGCTCTTCAGCCCTCAGTAGAATTTATGTTGCAATTCCATTCATGAGTAGTGGGAGCCCACCAGCCATGCATTTTGGGAGTGCAATTCACGTGACTGCCGTATTGTGTGAAAAGGGCAACATGTGGGTTTTCCATGTGGATTCAACTTCTCCTGCTCCGCATGAATGGAACACCAGTGTCATCTGACAGTGTGTTGTAGTGGTTACAATTTAGGGCTAGGATCTGGGAGACCCAGGTTCGAATTCCTGCTTTGCCATGGATGCTTGCTGGATGACCTTGGGCCAGTAACATACTCTCAGCCTAACGTACCTCGTAGGGTTATTTTGAGGATAACATGGAAGCAATGAGAATGGTGTTAGCTGCTTTCTGTCCCCATTGAGGAGGAAGGCAGGATATAAATGAAGTACATAATAAATAATTTCTGAAGAGGGCTTCTGTGTAATTCATATGTTAATTCAGTGTGTGTACAGCTGAACACACAATTTAAACCCTGTATTTATCGAGGAAATGACCTCTGGTTTTATTTTTAAAGCAAATGTGCCTTGGTTATTTCTTGCAAACAGATGTATGCACACCCATAAAGGACGTATGCATGTTTTCTGTAATGTGTGTGGGGCTTACATATTACACAGAAAATCCAAAGACAGGTACAATATTATAAGTGTGGACTGTCATCCTCACAGCTGATCCTCCTAGTGAAAAATAAAGTAGCAGATAAGTTTTTTACCCCACTGTGGCTACCATTTGGAAGGACCATTGGGGGCAGAAACAAATGGCTATGGGGGCCTAATCTGGCCTAGAGAATTCCAGCTCCCCCACCCCAATCTGGTTGGAAGTTCTTTCAAATGAATGTTTGCTTTAATTTGCAAAGGATGTTCAGCTTTGACCCAGCAGGGACAGGGGCATCCCTAGGTAGGTATGGTGTGGAGTCATCCAAATGCCTTCTGCCTTCCCAATAGCAAGTTCCTTTGTGGCAGGAATGAGAACTGTCAAAGCGCAGGATTTGGCAGGCATGGGGGCAGATTGGGGAAAACCTACCCTAGGGTCATGGCAGTTAAGGGAACAGTAGCATACCTGTGGAGGGAATCACCTTTCCAGTATGCAAAATGGGCAAACGTCCTGCAATATATTGACAGTAACAAAATCACATTACGTTATGCAATATTTTATTTTCAGTATGGAATAATAAAGCCTCCTTGTAAGATAATACATGAAAAGCCAGGTATCTCTGTGTTCAGAAGCTTAGCGAAGGCAGTGTGCCAGGCAGAACGGTACAACTGTAGCATTGCATCGGACTTCTGTTGGCAGGTGAATATAATAATATATTTGGAACCACTTCCTATTTTTAAGCTATTTGCTGCAATTCCTTCTGACCCCTCCCTCTCAATCTATACTTGGCTTTCTTTGCGTCTCTCTTTTTGTTTCCCGCTTGTGTCAGTGTGAGATCTGAATAGCAGGAACTATTTCAAGCAGGCACATTTTAACCTCTTGTGCCTCTGAGCAGTGTCACAAGGATGTATTACAAGACTAGCCCATCTCACGGGGGTGTTGTCTCGTGCCTCCTGTTCAGCTCATGTGATTCGTGCTGGTATATGAATCCCTGGATGGAAGCCCTAAGCTCCTAGGTGGTAGAGGTTACTGATCGAACTGTTGTTTGATGCCCAGCATCTACATCGTAAAAGGAAATCCTCTCCAGGCATGTAATGCATAATTCATTGAGGCGGGCTCTTCTTCCTTTTCTTTCCCAGTTGAGTCTGTGAGCTATATTTTGACTATTGCTAGGATATTGGAAAGAAACAGTCTCTAAGCAGGAAAAGGCAGAAACGTTATCATCAGCTTCTTGTCTCCATCAGATAGTTTACAATGCATTGCTCTGGATTTCAGACAGACTCGGGGATTCTGTGGAGGCTGCAGTAGCCGCTGGCATTCATTGGCTGAGCTGCTCTGATGTCATAAAGGGATGGGGCAGTCTGCTAGAAGAAAGGTCTCTGGCTGCCTTTGACTCAGCTGCTCAGAGGGACAGGCAGAAGGGTGGAGGAGAGGCTATAAGATGCAGAAGAGAAGGGGGCTTGGGAAGTTAGAAGGCCATGGGCCTTCCTTATAGCCCATCCTCCTTCCTGGTGTGTATGGTGTGCAGGGAAAGGGGAATGGCACCCCATCTGGGATACTGAAATGTAGGTTGATATGTTGAGATGTGATTTTATTGTTCTACTGTTTTATCTGTTGTAATTTATCTATTGCTGTGACCTGCCCTGAGCCCGCTTGCAGGGAAGGCGGGCTATAAATGTAATCAATCAATCGGGGGAGGGGGTGACATGGACTAGAAAAGGACAGCTGGAAGATGGAGTAGTTCAGGGCAGGGACAGGCTGGGATGCTAAAAGAGCAAGCTGAGCTGAGCTGCCCTGCAGTGCAGATGACCCTGTAGGGGCCACTTGGTTAGGTTTGGTCCTGGCCACCAGTGGCCGAGCAGGGCAATGGCAGTTTAAATGGCCAGTCCACCTCTGGCACAGACAAATGTGAGGAAGGGGAGCCAAGGGGAAGATGGAGGGAAGGGAGAGAGAGGAGAAGGGCAGATGACCAGGAGCTGCAGAGGGCAGGACAGGCTCTACACATATTGTTTGGAAACTCCAGCCAAACCCTTGACAGCAAGCCTGTAATGTTAATTTTAGTTATAATGCTTGGGAGTAGGTGAGGAAGATGTCTGTCGGAGTTAACAGTGTAATCCATGATCTGTTACACGAGACCGGTTCAGCAGCCAGTGCAAAAGTGTTCCTGGGTTGCATTTTTCAGCTGCAGAGGTGATGTGCAGGCTGCAGACCGGTCTCCTTCACCCTCCCTCTCCATTTTAAAACTAGCCTGATGACTAGTTGACTACCTTTGCCTCCCCACCCACCCACCCACCCATGTTCACTAGTTCTGTTTGCTGTGCTTTAAACAGCATAAGCATTTGATGTGTAAGCTTCTACTTCACTGCCTCAGCAAAGCAGACTGTTCTCTGACCCCAAGGAGCTTACAGTCTGAAGTATCTGTGTGAAATCTTTGGCTACCATTGCACAATGGAGACTAGTGTCATCTACAGCAAGTTGGTTTTCAGTTAGCCCTCCTGCAAAGAAAAATAGATTCACACCACCAAAGGGATCAACTAGGGTGAGAGAAGAGGATTGCAGCACTAGAAATTACCAAGCCCCTTGGCACCCTCCAACGCAGAGCCTGTGGTGAAAGGGAAGTAATCTGTCACAGTTCCTCAGCCACAGACTTCTGTCTTTGCTCAGTGGCAGCTTCCAAGCACATCCATAAGCTTCCCACTAGCTTTGTTTCAAATCTTCAGATTTTCTGAGAAGAGGCGGTGGAAAGTTTAACATATTCTGCTGCGGCTGCTAGCTTTATTGCCAACTCTTTCCATCTCCCTCCAGATCTTCTTCTCCCCTTCTCTGCAGCTGCATTGCACCATTAGTCCGCCTTGTCCAATATTGTCTGTTCCTGTTGTGGCAAGTTGCAACAGCCCACCGAGGTCCCTCATCTTCCCCAGCATTTGCTACCAGATATCTGTTCACTGGAGATTCTAGGGGTTGGAAAGAGGCCTTCTGTGTGCACGACACAGTCTCTGCCGCTGGCCATGTTCTTATTTATTCTCCCTCCTGCCCCAGATTGCTTCTCATACTAAAGGTTACTGGGCTATTTGTACCCCGTTCAAAGATTCGCCCACTTTGGAAAGGGGTACGTTTTGCTGATGCACAACCTATGGCGCCATTTCCAGGCACAGATTCAGGAAGTGTTTGTATAAAGATGTTCAACTAAATGGGATCAGAGGGGATAACTTGTGTCATAAATAGGACAGGGCCTGGACATTGCCAGTTGCTTCAGCACCAGCTAGAACATTCCCTGCATTTTCCTCTTTTGTCTTGTAAATTGTATCGTGGAGTTAGAACATGGTTCACAAAACTGAAACTAAAATGACCAGGTGGAACCTCAAACTCGAATATAACCTTTGCAATACTGGGCCCAACCAGTATCTGAAGAAGTGAGCTGTGTCTCACGAAAAATCATATACCCTACCACAAATTTTTAGTCTTATAGGTGCCACTGGACTCTTGCTCTTTTCTACTGGGCCCACCAGAATGCATTAAAAAAATACACAGGTAGCCATCACTGTATCTTGTGGCAAGAAATTCCATAGTCTAATTATGCAGTACTTCCAGTCCCTGTCAGTGGGCGCTCCTCTTGCCTTGGAAAGCAGCATTTCTCTCGTTCTCCCTCTACCTGCTTGCATTACTCTTTGTTTTGTCCTCTAGAGGATGTCCGAAGTGGTTCCGTGCTTCCGCCAGTCCTTCACTTGCTCCTCTTTCATTCCACCACAAAGAATAAAATCAAAGGACATTCCATCTTCCTGACTTATGGGCTTGTTTTCCCAGAAGTTGGCTAAGCTGGCTGTAAACAGCAGAAGCCTCTTGCTCGCTGCCCTGTTTGTTCTTCCTGCTTTCCCTCTCTTGTCCTCCCCCTCGGTGCCGTGGCAGCTGCCACCTTTGGCAGAAGAATTTGATTAAAAAACACTCAGATAGGTCACAAGCATGTGTGGGTGATATGGGAGAGCAATTCTAGTGAGCTGAGGAGAAAAAGAAGCCAATCCCAAATCGAAGCGATGCTTTTGTAAAAAGTGGCTGCTTTAGGGAAGAAGAATGATCTAGCACGTAGGAGCAAATTAGGAAATGTGGCTTCATTTTCCAGTTGTGCTACAGCTTCCCATTGTGACCTTGAGCAAGTTGCTTCAAAAACACAGAAGGCTGATTGTTATCCATATTGTATAGATTGCATTGCTGTGCTCTATCGTGGGTGGAGAGAAATCAAAAGCAGTCTTTGCAAAGTCGTTTTCTTTTGAAGAGGAACATCAATAAGGACTAGATGCCTGCAACCAAATCTGGGTAGTTATTTCATATCCACCTACAAGTTTCAGCCTCCTTCTCCTGTCCAACTCCTGGCTATGCGCAGTTGCCCTTCCTGCCTGTTTCTCTTTGTCCTCTTCCTTCTTGAGGTTTTTTTTTCATTCAGACTCTTTCTGCTTCTCCTGGAATCCGTCAGATGTTGAGTCTCAAAAGGAGCCCCTAAATCCTCTTTGAATGGCAATACAGGCAAAATCCGGAGGTAACTGATGATTACTAGGACATTCCCCCACCCCACGCACACACACTTTTAAGAAATACTGCTAATCAAGTTCTTTTCATGACCCTTGAAGTTTCTCAGATGTTCTGCCTGAAGAGGAACCTGCACATTCACCCTGAAGTTTGCTTTAGGCGAAATTTCGGTGGCAACAACTTGTACATTCTGTATTCCCTTTTCGCTGCTTAGAAAGAGACTCAGCTGACCGGCCCAAGGGCATCCTACAGCCCACGCGAACCCATTGGCTTCCTTTTCGAGTCTTTTTTTTTTATTGGGCCTGGCAGCAAGACAAGAAGCAGATGTTGCAGCCCAGACATCTCAGAAGATCCCTCGGGAACAATTTTTCAGGAGCCGTACTGTCCCTTTATAAAAACTCCAGGCAGCGGACCATAGCTGCAGCTGCTTTTGAGCCTATGGTTATGGGAGTGGATACTCCAGGGGTGCTGCAATTCCCACTTCCGAGAGCGATCACCCAGGAAAGGTCAGTTTCGACTTCGCGGCTTGTGGCTCTGCTTTGACACTCAAGAATATAAGAAGAGACTGGCAGGGTCAGACTGAAGGTTTGAGAGAGCTTTTTCTCCATCTCCAATAATACTAGCACTAGTTGGGAGTCATCCACTGAAGCTGCTGAGCAATAGAGTCAGGAATAAGGTTGCCAGCTCCCAGTTGGGATATTCTTGGAAATTGTGGGGTGGTGGAGCCTGGTGGGGAGGACAGGGCTTGGAGAAGGGAGGGACACCAGTGTGGTATAATACCGTAGCAACCATCCTCCAAGGCAGCCACTTTCTCTGCAACTGTAATTCGAGGAAATCTCCAGGCCCCACCTGGAGGTTGGCATTCCTAAACAGGAAAAACAAATGAAAATAGTTCTTTGCTCAGCTTTGCTAGTGGATCCAGTGAGGGCCACAAACATGGGTGGCTTTAAAAAGGGGTTACACAGATTCAGAGGCCAGTCAAGAGCCGCTAGCCATGGTGGCTAAAGGGAAGCTCTATATTCAGGGGCAGCAAGCCTAACACCAGTGCAACGTCAGAGGAAAGCCTTGGCCTCTATGCCCCGTATTTTTGGTCCTCCGGGGCAACTATTTGGCCACTGCGTGAAGCAGGATGCTGGACTAGATGGCTGACTGCTCTGATCTAGCAGGGCTCTTCTGATGTTCTAATGACCATCAAGTCCAGCTTCCCCCCCACCCCAGAGGATCCTGGGAAGTGTTTTTATGGGGAAACCACAAGCACCAACAGCCCATCATCCCTGGCTGCTTCCCCAAGGAGCTTTTGCTTTCACTGGGCACGCAGATGGGAGGAGGTTTTCTTCTGGGTATCCACACAAGAGCATTTCTGCTACCTGAATTTTCCCCTGCTTTCCCCAACCTTATCTGATGTAATCATTTGAAAACGATTGCAGTTAGAGCCTGTTTGAATGCTCCGTGGATGGGAAGGTATGCATTTTTGCAAGTCCTGCCCACATCCCATCATTTTTATTTTATTTATTCGATTTATATTCTGCCCTCCCCACACCAGCAGGCTCAGGGTAGATCCATATACAATTAAAACACATTCAATAATTAATACCAGTTAAAACCATAAAACAGTCAAATGTACACAGTTAAAAGTACATATATATACATAATCCTAACGGCACAGCAACCAACCAACACATCTTCACCCATCTCTAGAGCATCATAGTGGGGACTGTTTGCTAGATGGAGATATTGCTAGTAGGGTGGCATATTCTATAATCTACCGGCCAGGGGGCTCCACCTAGCACCGCCCATACGCCTGGCGGAACAGCTCCGTCTTGCAGGCCTGGCGAAAGGATAACAAATCCTGCCGGGCCCTGGCCTCGTTAGACAGAGCGTTCCACCAGGCTGAGGCCAGGACCAAGAAGGCCCTGGCCCTGGTCAATGCCAGGCAGGCCTCCCTGGGGCCAGGGACCCTTAGCAGATGTTTATCACTAGGTCCCCTGACTCAGCCACCCTTTTCCTTCCCTGCACTGCTGGAGAACTTTTTTAAAAAAATCAGCAATTGTTATATTACTAAACCTGATCTGGATGGGCCAGGTTAGCCCAATCTCGTCAGATCTCAGAAGCTAAGCAGGCCTTGGTTGGTACTTGGATGGGTGACCTCCAATGAAGACCAGGTCCTTACAGAGAGGCAGGCAATGGCAAACCACCCCTACTCATCTCTTGCCTTGAAAACCCCTGAGGGCTGCAACTTCATGGCACTTTAAATACATACACATTGTTAAAGTGTTGACACATTGTTAAAGTGTCATAGAAATTTTGCAATTATCAATTTTTTAAGCCTGACAAAGCCCTCCAGTGGTGCAGGGAGAGGTGAGTCAAGGAAAAGGCAGGGAAAACTGATGTGTGGATGCTCCACAGAGATTATTCGTATGTGGAAGCGATCTCTGTTGGTTACAGCAAGAATCTGGTCACAATGTGTATGAATCACTTTGAACCCTGAAAGCTAAGTATAAAAGCTAAATATTGTTTATTTTTATTCAAAGGTACACTGCCTCTAAACTTGGAGGCTCTGTTTTACCATCAATAAGCCTGTCCTGTCTGAATTTATCTCATCGGTTTAAAAGCTGTCTTAGCCAGTGCCTCTGACCACATCTTATGGCAGTGCATCCCATCCACAAATTACACATGGATTGGGGGAAGAAGGAGTTTCTTTGGTCTGTCTTCACTCTACTGTTTTGAGGAGAACACTTCTCTCTGCCCAGACATGGAGGCAAGAGGGGGCATTGCTGATGAATGAGGCAACTTTTCCATTTCCAAAGCAGAGATAATTGATAATGGGATAATATTATTCCATTTTTCCTTTCTCTCTCTCTCTCTCTCTCTCTCTCTCTCTCTCTCTCTCTCTCTCTCTCTCTCTCTCTCTCTCTCTCCCCTTCACATCCATGCATAGTAATGGGGAAGAAAATAGAGTCGTTTGAAATGTGGTGCTGGAGGAAAGTTTTGCAGATACCATGGAAGACCAAAAAGACAAATAATTGGGTGCTAGATCAAACCAAGCCTGGATTCTTCCTAGAAGCTAAAATGAAAAAACTGAGGCTATTGTACTTTGGTCACATCATGAGAAGACAAGATTCTCTGGAAAAGTCAATAATGCTGGGGAAAGTGGCAGGCAGTAGGAAAAGAAGAACTAAAATGAGATGGCTTGACTCAATAAAAGAAGCCACATCCTCCAGTTTGCAGGATCTGAGCAAGTCTGTTAATGATTGGACATTTTGGAGGTCTTTCGTTCATAGGGTTGTCATAGGTCAGAAGTGACTTGATGGCACACACACACACACACACACACACACACACACACACACATTAACTTTCAGTAATTTGTTGGCAGTGATGCCCCCTTGAAATCAAACAAGACACTTCTGGCTTCAGTCTTTTCCAAGACTCTGAATAAAACAATGCACATACTTTCACCCTGCTGTAATATTTGGTTTGGAATGAGGGCTGGGGGGGGGGGGGGGAGTTGGTAGAGTGATTCGACTAATTGGTGAATTGTTTATTTAGTAAATCTTGTCAGCCACCTTTCCACCACCATAACTACTCCACAAAGTGATACATACATACACACTACACACACACACATTACACTATGGCAATAAGAGAAGCTACTATTTAGTCAGCAGTGCCAACAAATAAAGCCCTGTAACAGCCAAAGCCCTCTAGAACAGGCAGTGGCTTTAACCCTGTCCAGATAGGGGACTCCCCCACCCCTATCTTGGATCACAAGCACCAGAAATGTTTCTGCCAAACGCAAGGGAATGGAAAGTGATGTAAAACTACTGCATAGATGTGAAGTTGCGACCTCTGGGGGCAAAGGCCAAATTAATGACCTGACAGGCATCAGGGAAGGGCTCAGTGGAGAACAGGTGGGAATAAATCCTCTAATTCAGGGGTCTGGCTCTGATGGTTCCAGCTTCGGGCAGAACCAAATAGAGCTCTTTTAAAAAGAATATGAAGTTCTAAAGTTAAGACAGGCCTTGACAAATTTTCTTTGGCTCAAGGAGCCCGTCCAAAATACTTAGGAGCCAGGCTCATTTTTCAGCCTTCAGTCTTTCAAATTTTACTTTCCTTATTTTCTAATGATTGCTACCACAAAAAACTAATCTTATCCTCTTCATGGTTTCCCATACTTTTATCAAAAGTGTTGTTATATTCTTTCTTGGTCTCTTGCTCTGAATTTTGACTTCGCCTGGCTCATTAATTATGAAAGGTTGCAATGCTGACCCCTGTGCTAAATGGGAGCCACGCAGCAATGATTAAAATAGTGAAGTCTGCTCTACCTAGATCAGGAGTTTGTATAACAGCCTAGACCCCTATGGTTTGCTTGTGTTTCTGTTAAACTGGTTTTATAATCATTCCTTTCTGCAAGGAATGATCATTAAAAGTTCTACAACTCTCAGAATCATATTGGGGCCAGGGCTCAAAATCTGTAGCAGAGAATTCTCAGCATTCTCATCAGACGATATAGTTTCCAGGATTCTTTGGGGAGAAGCCCAGCTGATTAAACAGGTATAAAACTAATATCAGTTTGTAATGAAGATATATCCTTTATTTTATGCTCTCTGTCTTTCCTGTACTCCTCCTCCTCCTCCTCCTTTTTCCTGCCCTCCATCTCCCTCTCTCTGTCTTTAAACCAAAAACTGAGAATAGGTTGGAGGTTGTGGCAGGATAGAGCTATAGTATGTTAGGTACTCCCCCCCCCGACATATACACACACCAGATGGTGGCATGGATTTGACTGTGGAGCCTTGGGTTCATGTGCCTGTTGAGCTACATTCAGCTATGAAGCTTTGGCAAGCAACTGATTCTCTGTGTATCCTACCTCACAAGGTTGTTGTGAATGCAAAGTGGCCTGTGCCATCCTGAACTCCTTGGATAGAGCCTGGGCAGGGCTACCAATGTGAGAAAGACATCCTCATCCACTGAGGACAGGTTTGAAGGTTCAGAGAGAATTTGCTCACCTTTCACTATCTTTTGAGGAATATCCCCTGGGGAGATGTCTCAGGGCCAAGCTACAAGTGACGAATGACACTTGAACGGCAAGTGTATTTCTCCCTGTTGACTTGCCCTCCACTCGATCCACTTGCCATTCAAGTGTCATTCGGCACTTGTAGCTTGGCCCTCAGCTAATGTGGAAAGTGGAGAATCAACCCTCCTTTTGCCAGAATGGAGTTATTTCTGTAGCATTCTGTACTAGGCTCTTTCCCTTAGCAGCCCTGTAGTCCATTGAAAAAATCTGACTGAAACTCACAGCACCCTGTTGTGTCATACAAGCACTGACTTAATCAGGAACTCAGCCAGCTTTACAACACTAGAAGAAAACATTGAGAGGCAGAGATGGATTAGCCATTAAGGCCACTAGGGAAAGTCTTGGGCGGAGGGGAGTGGCCTGTGAGGCCTGTCTTATTATAATGATATATTCAGTGGATATCTTATATTGTCTGAATGCATCATTTTATATTTTGTAAGCTGCCTTGAATCTCGGTGAGAAAGGCAGGCTGTAAATCAGCCAGTCAGTTAACTGTGTTGCATCTGACCCGGGCCAGCCGAACCCAGACCCACCCTGTGCTCTCTGTAATGGGCAAAGAGGCTGGTCTACAATCTTTCATTCCCCTGAACGTTTCATTTAATTGGAACATAGCTGGGGAGGGGCCTGAGGAAAAGCAAACACTCATCCTCCCCAAAGGTAAGTCCAAATGTATGTAAATGGTAGATTCCCCTGCTCAGACTAGCCCTCACAGAAAAATGTATATAGAAGTGCTATCTGGCAATTATTTTGCTGTGGCACTGGCAACTGCTAACTTTTCTTAAAACTCCCCACGTGCCTTTGGGCTCAGCAAGCACGTGGTCTCCTACAGGTTATGCCAACATACCCTGAGGCCCTTAACATACTCAGGAGGGAGCCCCAAGCATCCTTTCAATAAATAAGGATAACTAATGATGAATGTTGCGTTACGGGCTTGGATTCTCATTACTGCAGATCAGTCTATCCTGTCAGCATTATGGAATTAGAAAACAATGCAAACAAAAACAGTATAAGACAGGGATCCCCAACGTGGTGCTGTGGGCACCATGGCACCTGCCAACACCTTCCCTGGTGCCTGCCACCAAGTGTTTTTAGAAAGTGGGTGGGGTCAAGTGGGGCTCTAGCACAGTAGGGCTTCTGATTGACGATTGGAGATTTGATTGATCGTGGAAATTAAAATAACCTTTTTTTGGCAGCAGCTGCCACCACAGTAGTGATTATATTCTCTTTCACTCCTGTTTGTCAGTGTATTTTTTAAATTACCTGTTATGACCCTTTCTTTTTCAGTTGGCTTTTTCCTTTAACCCTCTTCTTACACCCTCTGGCTAGATTGCTGCCACCAGGAATTATATTCCAAAATAATTAACTTAAATTCCCCTTTTAATAACGTGCCCAAGGGTCAGGCTCCTTGATGGGTCTATGTGGCCCTGAGGATAGGAATGGGATACAGGAATAACAGATACTCTGAGATTTAAAAAAAAACCAAAATAAACTTTTATTTTTACAAGAAGCGTATCAGTTTCATACTGTTAATTAAGCTTGATGGTTTCAAACATAGTTATCAGTTGGTTGTTGTGGGTTTTCCGGGCTGTATTGCCGTGTTCTTGGCCAAGACCACGGCAATACAGCCCAGAAAACCCACAACAACCATCGTTCTCCGGCCGTGAAAGCCTTCGACAATACATAGTGATCAGTTCTTAAAGTTTCTGTTCATAGGCTCAGTCTCACAGATAAACTTTCTGTCGCAGGCGCACACACAGCTTGCCTGCTTCAAACAGAACGAATATTTACTCTCACAGACATACACAGTTCAGGTTTCCACAAAGGTTGTCTAACTGAACTAGGATGCAAATCCACACAGGTTGCCTGCTTTGCCCAGACTGAATGTTCTCTCTCCACTCAGTAACTAAAAACTGCAGTCCACTCTATCAACCAGTCATCTCACTCACTCATCCCTCTCCTTCACCCCCACTTTTCATCTGTACCACACCAAGCATTTAAAGACACACACACACTTAAAATCATTACATTACCCCTCCTCTCTCTGCACTTGGGCTTCCTCTTTGTGGTTGGCTCCACCTCCTGCCACAGCTATTTTGTTGTTGCACCCACCACCCTGTGTCAGAATTCCAGAGCTGCCCATAAGTTCAAATGGTTGGGGACCCTTGATATAAGATACTAGCTTGATACTCATGCTTCACTACAGTATTTAACTACTTTATTTAACTACTTATTTACTTATTTAACTACTTTAAATCAGAGAGCGAGGGTGTGCAAGCTGGCAGGAGCCTGCCAACCACACAGGAAAGCCAGGTCCCGCAGGGAGATTGGCAACCCTAGTGAACTTTTAGGGGAAGACTGGGAGGTGCATTTTACCTCAGGAGACATTCAATGACTCCCAATAGCAACAGTATACTGTTTAGAATGCGGCGGGTGAAGACCAATCAGGCCGCATACGCAAATGACCTCTGTGTTCCAACCGTCCCGGGGTGGGGTGGGGGAGGTGGGCGGTGAGGTGTGGAATGTTGTGAGCCCCAATCAGCCTGCATATGCAAATGACCTTGAAAGGTTGGCCTAATCAAGGAAGAGTGGCCGAGTTGGCAGTGGATGGGGGTACAAGTAGGCAGCAGCCTGCCAGCCACACAGGGAAGCTATATCCCTTTGGGAAAACAATTTGACCCCTTTTTACTGCCTTAGAGGATGATTTTTTAAAAAATCCCTTCTTAGTGAGTGTTTACATCATGAAAGGAACGTTCTCCCCAAATTTCATGTTTCTAGGTCTAGGGGTTTGGGCTGGGCGTTGATGAGTCAGTCAGGACACTTATATATAGATTGTGACATACCATAAACACAACAGAAAATGGAATTATAAAAGCAGAAAATGCAATAAAAATACGCTAAACAGTGGAATAAAGAGACTATAATCCTATTCCCTTTATAAAAGGACTCTCTCGAGCCAGTCCTTCATACTACAGCCCCATTTTGGTTATAAAAATGCCTTATTGAACACATCTGATTTATACATTCTGTGGACTGATAGAAATACCGGGGGCTTCCTGACCTCTTCAGTCAGGCCATCATATGAAGTGGGTGCCACAATACAGAATGCACGTTGGCAGGCAGTTGTTGATATTGCCCCTTTGCAGGGCGGCACCTTCAGAAGGCTTCGTTTAGATAAGCGAAGCTGACCCAGTAGAGCATAGCAGGAAAAACGGTCCTGCAGGTATGTGGATCCAGGGTCATGAAGGGCTTTGTGATAATGACTTGTATCTTGAACTGAACCGGATAATTGATTGCCAACCCATAGAGTGACTGTAGAATGGCTATAATAATGTATATTCCACTTAGTTTCTGACACTGGGCTGCAGTGTTCTGTATCAACTGGAGTTTCCAAGCTGACGTCAAGAGCAGACCCATGTAACGTGCATTTCTGTAGTATAGTCTTGTTGTTACTGTGGCGTGGATCCAGGAGGCCAGATTGGCTATGTCAAGGTGAGAGGCCATCTTCGGGGATAAATGAAGATGGAAGAAAGCATTTCTTGCAGTTGCATTTACTTGCTTCTCTACCTAGGCTCTTAACTGAGTCAGCAGACTTCAAGTGGAGCCCATTAAAAGTGGGATGCACAACGTGTTCAAGACCTTGGGCTTCCCAGTCAGCATTATCTCCACCTTGTCAGGATTCAGTTTTAATGGATTCACCCTTACCCATGTAAAGACAGCAGCTCTTTATGTTTTTCTAGCGTATTAATAATATCTTGACATTCAGAACACTAACAAGCATTCTGTGGTGTGTCTTGTAGGGGAGAAATGTCCAGAAATGCAACACGAAGGTCTCCGGTTAGACCCGAGCAGTGACAGCCATGTAAATATAACTGGTGAGTGTGTGTGGTCTTTCCTGGGGCATTCTTTTCATCACCAGAAACTGCTCTTTCTGTCTCTTCTCATCCCAGTAATTTAGTAAGGGGCACACACTGACAAATCTGCAATGCTCCGTTATTGCCCAAGTTGGTCCCAAGAAGCTGAGATCTGCAGATGGGGTGAATGAGTGGGTGGGTGGGTGGGGGAACTGCTGCTGCTCAGCTCTTCTTCCTTCTAGAGGTGACAGGTACAGACTATCAAGTTGGAACTGATTTATGGCAATCCCAGCAATCAGCATTCAAGGAAAGTGAGAAGCAGAGGTAATTTGCCCATTGCCTTCCTTTGTTGGACTCCCATCCAAGTACTAACCAGAGCTGAACCTGCTTTAGCTTCCAAGAACTGATGAGATTGGACTATATACCTTGCTGTCCTCCCACCCTTCCAATGGGAGTAGATGTTAATTCCAATGGGACAATGATTTGACTAGTTATAAGGCAGTTTTGTCTATAGCTGGGGGTGGGGAATCTCATAAACTCGAGCATTTTGTAAAATAGGTGAAATTAAACCTCAGTATTAGATACCCATTCAGCCTGCACCAGTAATCTTTACACATAACCAGACTCTAGGAATTGTGCCTAATTTGTAAGCATATGAGCTTTTGCAAGCCCAGCTTGACCCCTTTCTTCTGTGTCTGCTTTACAGGATTTAATCTCATTAAAAGGTTTGCACTTCTGAAGACCTCAGCCATCAAGAAAATCCGCAATCCCAAAGGCCCCATGATCCTGCGACTGGGTAGCACCCCTCTGGTCCGAACTACAGAGTGAGTGTGCCAATCCTTGGCTTTGAAAACTGGCAAACGCCTGCATTTGTACATCTCCACATATTAAGTAAATGCACCCAATTTGTAGTGTTTGTTCTAACCGCGATATTCGGGATTATTATCTATTGCAGAGATAACAATGGAGTTTGCATGTAAGATCAACTCTCAGGGGTGTATCTGTGCTCCAGATGAAAAGTGGTTTGATAAGCATTAACTCTCCCTAGGGTATCCTGGGAACTGTAGTCCTGAGAGGGAGACAGTTACAGATATCCAGCAGAGAATTATCAACACCATCACTGCGACAATGATAAAAACAAATATGAATACACAGGTTTAGATAATAATTCAGCATCATTGGGGAAATCAGAGTGCCTTATCTTTTGGGTTTTCTTGGCGTAAATAGAGCTTTGCTGTTGAACAGCAACCCTGCAAGGTAGGTCACTAACAGGGGCCATCATAAGCAGAATTACACCCTTTTAAGTTTCAGTCAATGAGCTCAGAAGGTTGTCACTCTGTTTTGACCGGCACAGTCTCCTATTACTGAAAGAAAATTGGTTGCCTGAGACCATTCATTAAGTCCACAGCTGGAACCTTCCAATCATGTCCAGTTTGCCTCCAGCTGGAGCTTAGTCTAGGAGGGTTGGTAGAGGGGGCATGGGAGAGCAGTGTTGCAAGAGTGATGATGTCTCTTCTGGGGAAAATCTAGAAATGACAGCGGGTACCTCTTGGAATTTTCCAAAACCATAGAGTTTTGGCTGATTCCTAGGGCTACGCATCATCACTTCTGGGTTTTCCCCTCCTGCAGCTTGGAGCAACAGTGAGCAGCAAGAGCTCAGGGTGTGAGAACCCTTGCAGGGGCCTGGTAATCCTAGATGCAGACCATCTTGGACTGGGGCAGCCCAAGTTTAAATGCTCACTCAGTCATGATGCTCACTGATTATTGTTGATCCAGGCCATTTTCTCATCTGTGATCTGTCCCGGGTTTGATGCTGTTGGTAAGTGAATTTTTTCTCACTTTCCTACAGCAATGCAGTTAGGGTTGTCAGGCACATGCCTGGAACCTCCAGGAGACATTAAGTGACCTTTCATTCTGTGAATTCTACGGTCAACTGTCATGTTTCATTGACTTTGTACTACCGCATGGTTGGAGTATCGGGCATCTTGAAGATTGAATGGCATTACAAGGACTGGTGTTTGTATGGTGCCAATGAGCATTTGCACTTTATTCATATGTGCAATTGGAATGATAAGAAGCACCGTGAGCACACAGCACTTTATTGTTATTAATGTAGAGAAGATATCAGACGCCTGAACAAATGTAATTTCTGACTTGTTGAATTCTTACATGTGGTTTCTTTCCTATGATATTCATTAACTGATTCATATACCTGTGTAAAAGTAGGAATAAATTTGTAGACATAAGTTACATCGTGGGTAATTATTCCTTTGTATAGCTGGTACTCTTTACCACGTTGCTCTCTGTGAATTGTAAGTAGGCAACCGGCAAGCCTAATTGTGATGGATTTGGACATGTCTTGGGGTTTCCCGGCTTTTCTCCAATCTTTCTCAACCTGCTTTGCTGTGAACTTTTGGGAAAGATACCAGTAAATCCTACATGGCTCCTGTGTTGGTGGGAAAGTTTGGATTCCCCCCACCCCCCTGCTGCAGCCATTTCCTCCCCCAACCACTGGGGGGGGTGCTTTTAAAATCTGCAGTTGATTATATGTTGGTATAATGTTATCACAAACGGTACGAGGCTCTCTGAATTCCCAGCTTTTATTTTTTTAAAAAAGGTATGCTGTTTATCCAAATGCAAGACTAGGTTTTTTTCACAGGTATGCAATAAAAAAAGGGGGGGGGGATCACATATAAGTTACATCCAATAATATGAATGTTTTATTGTAACAGTTTTAAGCGGGGCATCTTATGTTCCAGGTCATCTTCCATTTGAAGAAATGTGTTTGCATCTGTCTCCTTTCATTGCAGAGATGTAAGGGGAAAGGCACAGCTTCCCAAGAAAAGGGGCTAGAGAATTATTTTTCAAAAAAAATGAAAAGTGGAGATTCAGAGAACCTGATACATACATGGTTATAAAAGTTATATCAATATAACAAATACTCAATTTCTGATTTTTTTTTCACTGCAAAAGCTCCAGTGGCCAGGAGGAGGGCGAATGGCCGCTGGTGGTGGATGGGTGGGGAAATCCACCATGTGGAAGTCACATTCCTGCTACCCTGTAGCGGCAGCCACATCAGTGACAGGGAGATCACACAAGCCTGTTCTTGTGTGGAAACAGAGTTGCCAGGTCCCCTTAACTTCCCGTGGCGGGAGGGACTTGGCACTTTCCTGGATGATCAGGGCCGGCGCCAGAGGTTTTGGCGCCTGCGGAGGGGTGCGCGAGCCCTGCACGTGCGCGGACCACAGAGTGTGTGATGACGTCATCACAGACATCATCATGCGCCGCAGCGGGACTGGACGGTGCGCGGAGGACCGCCGAGCGCAGAAGCTGCGAGCTGCTGCTGGAGCGGCACGCGGAGGCTGCGCCCGGCTGGGGTGTGTGGCGGCGGCAGCATGCCGGCCTTGTGCAGAAGCCGCGAGCCGCTGCTCGAGCGGTGCACAGAGGCTGCGCCGGCTGGGGGGTGTGGCGGCGGCAGCGGCGGCAGCAAGGGGCTGGCTGGCTGGCTGCAGCAGTAGCTGCAGCCCAGTCATGCCAGCTTCGCTGTGCGCGCCTCCACCCCCAACACCCCCTCCAGCACCCCTCCAATGCCCGTGTGCCTGAGGCCACCGCCTACCTGGCCTCCATGGGCGCGCCGGCCCTGTGGATGATTGTGTGATTGCAGGCACTTACAAAAGTGGCATCATTGTGCTCATGGGGAGCGCACCTGCAGTGCACTGACCAGAGAGGTTTTTTGCCTCCTAGACCTGTTCCCTACAGCATTTCCCCCCTACCAGTCAGGCAAGTGGCAGCAGGGTGGGGGCAGAGGCTGGCAGTGGGGGATTCCCCGCTCCCACCAGGGAACTGGCAGCCCTACGTGGAAACCATTCTGCTCAGTCTTTTTCTCTCAGCCTAAGCTACCTTGCAGGGTGGTTGCAGGGCCGGCGCCAGAGTTTATGGCTCCCACGGCCACGCACATGCGCGCTCCACGCGCGCACACCTCTGACTGCGTGATGACGTCACATCATCATGCAGCACAAGATGGATGGGGCGGCGCACGGAAGCTTCTCCGTGCTCCGCACACTGCCCCAGCAGCTGCTCGCAGCTTCTGCACCTGGCTGGGGCGTGTGGGGGTGGAGGAGCGCGCAGCAGAGCTGGCGTGGCTGGCTGCAGCATAGCTGCAGCCAGCCAGCCCCATGCCACCGCCGCTGCCATGCATCCCAGCTGGGCGCAGAAGCCCCGAGCAGCTGCTGGGGCGGTGCACGGAGGCTGCTCCGCGCGCCGCCCCAGCAGTTCGCGGCTTCTGCGACTGGCTGGGGCATGTGGGGGCGGAGGAGTGCACAGCTGGGCACAGAAGCCACGAGCCGCTGCTGGGGCGGTGCACAGAGGGTGTGCCCAGCTGGGGCGTGTGGCGACGGCGGCGGCAGCACGGGTCTGGCTGGCTGGCGGCAGCAGTAGCTGCAGCCCAGTCATGTCAGCTTTGCTGCGCGTGCCTCCGCCCCCGACACCCCCTCCGGCGCCCCTCCAGTGCCCTCGCGCCCAAGGCCACCGCCTACCTGGCCTCCATGGGCGCGCCGGCCCTGGGTGGTTGGGTGATATAATGGCAGAGGGATGAGATGACAATGTCTTCCTCTCTTACTGCCTTGGGTGAAGGGAAAGCTGCACTGCAAAATAAATAAATTAGGCCTCTGAACTTAGACACCATCACGAGATACGTCTCAGTTGGGGTATCCCGTCAGTGTACAAGCAAGTCCGGCACTGTTAACTTCACAAAGAAGCTGGAGCTTCCCTGGGGCAGGGTTTTCATGGGTGAGTCACAGCCTGAGGGCTGGATGGAGGTCTTATTAATCCTAGAAAGTAAATCAAGAGTAGAAAACCGACAGAGTCTGGGCGTTTTCCAGGGCTTTGCGCAATCCTCTGCTCCGTCTGTGTTTTTCTTCCTCTGCTGAAGCTTGGCACATGACTTCACGGTCTAGACTGGCGGACTGAAGCAGCTTAAGCTGTTTACTAGCTGGGTCGTTCCTTTCATCGGGGCCCAGCGGCAATGCAGAAAGGGTGGCTTACAAACTGACACCCCCCACCCCGCCCGCTCTCCAGCTTCTGTCTGTGGGGCAATCTTTAATGTTTAAAAGGAGAGGAGCTAGGCTCCTTCATGTCCTTCAATGGGCCCTGCAGAGTTTCCCAAAATGTGGTTCTTGTGGAGTAGCTCAGAAATTGCACAGCTCCTGGCTCACCAGTTGGTTGAATGGATTGGTGGGCTTCATTAGCAGCTTTTAAAAGTACCCCAAGATGGGTTGCAGAATAAAGCATTGCTTTAACCACTTCGACGTTTTAATTAGAGATGGGCCCGATCTGAATTACGATTTCAAACCCCCCCCCCCCCGATTTTGGCATTTGTGCCATCGTGACTCAGCTAATCGGTTCCGTCCACGGCATCCAATCCAGCAGTTGGGAGTTTGCTTGTTCGGGACTTGATCAGATGGGTCAGTTTCTGTTCGGAATTGCAGACACTCTGGCACCAGTAATTTATTTCCGGGGCAACGGAGTCAGGGGAATGAGCTGTGTTTGCCCTCCTTCTGTCGCCCTCAAAACATGAATGGAAGCCCAGCTTTCCTTGATTAGCAGGCTTCCTTCCAACCACGGAGCAGCAACCCAGGGGAGGGAGGGGGAAGGGGGTGTTCTGAAGCCATGGGCACAAAGGAAAGGCAAAAGGCAGCGCGGGAGGCTTGCGGGAAAAGCAAAAGGCAGCGCAGGTGGCTGGGAGGCCGCCAGCGCCATTCGTCTTTCCCCAGGACAAGGGGTGCGCGGGCAAGCCAGCCGCCCCTTGTACTGCGGAAAGGCAAAAGGCAGTGCGGGTGGCTGGGAGGCCACCTGCACCGTTCATCTTTCCCCAGGACAAGGGGTGCGTGGGCAAGCCGGCCCCCTCTTGTCCTGGGGAAAGGCAAAGGGCAGTGCGGGTGGCTGGGAGGCCGCCCGCGCCATTCGTCTTTCCCCAGGACAAGGGGCGGCCGGCTTGCGGGAAAAGCAAAAGGCAGCACAGGTGGCTGGGAGGCCGCCCGCGTCATTCATCTTTCCCCAGGACAAGGGGCGCGTGGGCAAGCCAGCCGCCCCTTGTCCTGGGGAAAGGCAAAAGGCCGTGCGGGTTGCTGGGAGGCCACCCGCGCTGTTCATCTTTCCCCAGGACAAGGGGCGCATGGGCAAGCCGGCCGCCCCTTGTTTTGCGGGGCAGGTGAATGGCACAGGCAGCCTCCAAGCCACTCGCACTGCCACCAGCTCCGCAGCGCATTGGGACAGCTGGCTTGCTGCATGGGCAGGGGCGGGGGGCAGGAGCACGCGCACGCAAGAGCCTAACTACGGTTGCCCTGGGCACTGGCAACCGTAGATCTGGCCCTGGGAATGTCCCCTCCCTGAGGGAAGGCGGCTCGTTGCCGGGTTAAAAATTCCCCCCCTCTACATTAAGTGTGTGTAAGTGTGTGTGTGTGTGTGTGTGTGTGTGAATGTCCCCTCCCTCCCTGAGGGGAGGCAGCTCATCGCCGCCTCCCCCTGCCCTCCGGGCCTGGCGGCCGCTGCCACCAACCGCCATTCCTATATCGCTGGTAACAGAGGGGTGCCCTCCCACTTTGGCCTCCCCGATTCCTGATTCCCGATTCCGGACCGGAAACAAGACTTGATCGGTTAGAATTGGCTACCTGCATTCGGCGGCAGTCCAGATCCACAAACGGCTAGATTGGAATTTTCTTTTGGATCGTGCCCATGTCTAGTTATAATACAATGAAATTACAATTCTGCAGAAACCTTGTAGAAAACAACCCACAATCACAGCCTAAATTCACAATCCAGAGGAGTTAGCCGTGTTAGTCTGTAGTAGCAAAATCAAAAAGAGTCCAGTAGCACCTTTAAGACTAACCAATTTTATTGTAGCATAAGCTTTGATTCTCGAAAGCTTATGCTACAATAAAATTGGTTAGTCTTAAAGGTGCTACTGGACTCTTTTTGATTTAAATGCACAATATAAAGCTAATTGCAGCAGTATATCTTCTGATGCAGCACCCCATTTCAAACACTTGATACATCTGTCAAAACACCAGGAAATCATCCTGACAGAGGAAGGTCTTCATCCCCCTGGTGAAAACTGGTAAAGGGGGATGAGCAGGACAGTCTGCCACGAGAATGAGTCTCATAAAGTCGATGACGTAATAGAGGAGCCATGAGAACTTTGCTCATGTCTTGCTGATGGGGGAGAGGGGTCCTCAGGGTACATGCAGAGTGTGCCCTTCTTGTTTTCATTTATTTATTTAATTCCCCTTGGGAAGGAAGGTGGCATGGTATAGCCCCCGGGCTCATTTCGAGGGGGAACTCACAGGAATGCAGTTCCGGCAGTTCCCCAAAGAGGTCACATGTCAGGTGGCCCCGCCCACCTGATTCTCGGCCATTTTTGGCCCTTTTCAGCCTGGATTGGGGCCGAAACAGCCTGGATTAGGACTCTGACAGGTGCTGGATCACTCGCCCACTCAGCAGCAGCCCGATCCTGACCATTTTGGGCCCCTTTCAGTCATTTTCAGCCCCTTTTTGCCATTTTGGGCCCAATTTTGGCCCTGAATGGCCAGGATTGGGTCCAAAACAGCCAGGTGTGGCATATATAAATCAGTTATGCCAATGACACACTTCCGATGATGGTAAGGGGCGTGGCATATGCTAATGAGTTGTGCTAATGAGTTCCTCCAGCTCTTTTTCTATGAAATGACCCCTGTATAGCCCGATCTCCTTATTAGGTCTTGGAAGCCAAGCAAGGTTGATATTTGGAAGGGAGACCAATAAGAAAGACTCTGAAGAGGAAGGCAATTGCAAACCGTCTCTGTTCCTCTCTTGCCTTGAAAGCCCTTTGATGGGGTTGCCATAATAATTATTGTTGTTGTTTGTTTATAGTCCAGCTTTCTCACTGAGAGCCAAGGCAGATGACATAGCGCAAGTGAATACAATATAATCAATAGCTAGGACAGTTGCAGCTTGCTGGCATCTATGTAAACATGTATTTAAGTCCCCTCAGCTCTTAGCTTCCAATATGGCTCCCATAAAAACAGTCAACAACTATAACACACAGCTGCAAGACCAGTATTCACAATGTTCTAAAACTAGGGATTGTAACAACAGTTCAGTGACTGGCCAGGGATGGGGGGATGCAGAGCAAGAAAATCAACCGCTGGAGTCATTAGGACGGTTTTCACCTGGGAGCTAAAACTGGAGAGACTGAATGCCCGGGGACCAACCGTGGGGAGGAAGTTCCATTCCAAACTTGAGCCGCACCACTTGAGTTGCATTGAGTAAGCATATCCAGCACCACTTAGACCTGGGCTTCAATGGGGATCAAGCACCCTCATTTTATTAATTTATTTAGACATTGATATTATGTTTTTCTACACGATGGGGACCCAAAGCACTCACTGTTCTCCCATATCCCATTTCATCCTCATAACGACAACAACTCCGTGAAATAGGTTAGGCTGAGACTGTATAACCCAAGGTCACCCATCAAGCTTCCATCACAGAGTGGGGATGCAAACCTGGGTTTCCCAGATTCTAGTCTGACACTGTAACCACTACACCATGCTTACGCTAGTCTACGTGTTTATAAATCCCACACTCACAAGCATAAAGGAGGAACTCATATAAGCCAGGCAGGTGAGCACTGTAGTTTACTTACATACAGGATTGCCAGCTGGGAAGATATTGGAGGAGGGAGTATTTGGAGACAGAAAGTGGAAAAAAAATCATGCGACACTCTAGAAATTCCACAAAATTCTATGATAAACAACCATAGAGATGTAGGAAGTTCTTAGAGCACTGTATGATGCTTTGATGTCACTTCTGCTTCCATTACCCCATTGAGGGTCAGGGCAGCAGGAGTAGAAAGTTGTCTGCTGCAGTGGGCAGCCTAGACTGGCAAGACCACATGCATGCAGCATTATTAAGGAATTCCTAGATAGGAAACGCTCAGCCTGAGAGTGTCCAGTTGAAAGTGACTCCATTGCAGAAACTCAGAGACTCATGCAGAATCTCAAGAAAGTGTGCTCTACTGAAAAACTGGCCCATTCGCAGCTTTATGTTACAGGCTGTGGTTGATTTTTCCATCTTCTACCATCTTCAGCCTATGAAGGCCTTGATAATTGGGTCCCAATATTTGGAAGAAAGGTAAAGGTATAAATATTTAAACTAAAATAAGTGCTCCTGGAGAACTTGGCAAGCACCTTGAGGCATCTATTGGTGATAGGAGGTCACCTAAGCCAGCCGCTCATTGGGTGTACAGCTAGGGGGGAATGAGAAGGGCCCTTGGTCTCTTGGTGCTGGGCAGCATTTGACTGTACTTGAGCAGATGGACAGCACAAGGGGGTTGTTGCTGAGGCTCGGCACCTTGCAGCATAATTCTGTGCAGGTGCCCCCAATATCTCCCTGCCACTCTCATGTACTAAAAATAATTCCAAAATGCTTCTAATTATTGTATTTATTTATATCTGTCCTTCTCCCAAGCAACTCAGGACCCTGAGCTTCCTGCACATTAGGACCTTCCAGGAACAGCCTCTTATAAGCCCTGTACAGGCAGACCCATCCACATGTCGGCTGAACATACAGGAAAGGAAAACACGTATGAATGTGCTGGCTTTACCCCACACCTCATGGGGTCCCCAAGTCATCTGCATGATGCAGCCACACAGAGGAAGTGTCCACACATGCTCTTCCACCTCATGGTCAGCATCGTTCAGAAAGCAGCAGCATTTATCACAGTGACAGTGCGCATACACGTGGGCACTTCCTCCATGGGCAGCATGTAAATGACTTGGTAATATTCTGGAGATGGAGTGGGGTGAATCCAATGCATTTATGCTCACTCTCCTTCCCCTATGTGGTCAGTCAGTGAACAAATGGGTGGTCTGTGCAGGGCTACAGTGTAGGGAGAGAGAACAGAATTTTTTTCTGCCGCCCTCCAACAAGTGAGATAGTGTTTGGAACTCAACAGCCATCAAAAATCATCTAAGTATCCCTTTGACCAGCATCCCGAAATGGTGGTCAGCATCCATTGAGGAAACATCTTTCGCTTTTACCTATGCAAAGGCTGAGAAGAAAAGGCCTTCCACTAGGGCCAAAAGGATACCTACATAATGCATTTTAAGTGCCTTGGAACCTGTAACACAGGCTGTTTTCTGACTACCCTTTGAGAGGTTTTTTTTTTCAAAGGATTAAAGCCTCTTCCAGTTAGGAAGCGAAGTTGCTCATCAGAACGGAGGCCAAGTTGCTGTTTAGACACTGCTGGTGTCACCAGCTTCCAGTGCAAATATTTCAAAATGTTTAATGAGACCGGGCTTTGACACTCGTTCAAGCACTTGGCAAGTAGCCCAAGAGAGAATAGGTTCATCTGCAGATGAAACCGGATTAGAAATGACTGGTGCACGATAGAGAGGTTGCACTGCCTCTTCTTGATAAGCTCTCATCCTCTTTCCTGGTAATCTCTGCTGTTGTTTTGTTCTGAAAAGAAAAGTCGGCAGCTGTCCATGAAAGACTCATATCGGGCTCATCTGACAACGACTGACCCAAGGTCACCCAGCTGGCTTCAAGTGGAGGAGTAGGGAATCAAACCCAGCTCTCCAGATTAGAGTCCTGTCTCTCTTAACCACTAGACCAAACTGTCCTATATCCTTCCTGACCTAGATGGCTCAGGCTAGCCCAATCTCATCAGATCTTGGAAACTAAGCAGAGTTGGCCCTTGCTACATTAGGACTTGGGTGTGAGACCACCAAGGAAGTCCAGAGTTGCTATGCGATGGCAGGCAATGGCAAACCACCTCTGAATCTCTCTTGCCTTGAAAACCCTACAGGGTCTTTTCCCTGACCTAAATGGCCCAGATTTCGCCAAATTTTGAAAACTAAGCAGGGTTAGCCCTGGTTAGTACTTGGATGGAAGACTACCAAAGAAGTACAGGGTTGCTATGAAGAGACAGGCAATGGCAAACCACCTCTGTCTCTTGCCTTGAAAACCATCTGAAGCGTCTCCATAACTTGGCTGTGACTTGACAGCACCGTACACCCATCCAGCTCTGCTTCCATATCTCCTGTTTCTGGAGCCCAAGATGTAGAAAAAGTCCTGGGGCAGGGCTTCCGGAATCAGACATCAGTTTAGCACTGGAGTAGCCAAATCTGAAAAGTGGTAAAATCAGTCATTTTGTTTCTCTACACTCTTTGCATGTGCATGTGTGTGCATGTTATGTGCTGTCAAGTTGTTTCTGACTTATGTTGATCCTATGAATGAAAGACCTCTAAAATGTCCTATCATTAACTGACTGCTTGCATGTGCCCATGTCAAAACATCTCCTTTGAATCCCTCAGGGATTCCCCTTACCCTTTTCCACAGAGGGTTTTAAGCAGTTTATATAATGTGTGGATGAGTGCCATGGCTGATGGGAATAGGTGTGTTTGATTAAACACTTGGCTAGCCGGGGGAAGCCTGCTATGATCCTTCTGTTGGTTCTTGTTTTTCTGGGGTGATTCATGAATCAGGCATGTGCCCGGAAAACAGCAATGAAAGACGGATGACCCGGAGCAGGTCTCCAAGAAGACGGCACCCGAGATCACTTTACATCCGGTGCTTGGGGATGCCAGAAGAAGCTGCAGCCAGAAAGTATTAGCTCAGGTCTCATTCCTTATCCGGGAAGTGAAAGCTGCAAAGGAGGGAGAGAGAAACTCTCTCCACCCACGTATGGAGAGTGATGAGCAAACCATCTGAGCAGAGATAACTTCTGCAAAGCTTTTATCACCCGTTGTCAACCGGAGCTGCTCTTTGTGGCAGCCTGGTAGAGGCTTGCGAGAAGAGGCCGCCGCAGCAACAACAGAAAGAGCACCTTGCTGTTTGCCTAGTTAGTTGAGGGACGCAGTAATGAGGGTTGGCATAATTGGCAATTTTAAGACAGAGATTTCTAGACTTTCCCAGGTAGGTTGCAAAAAGGGTGAATCCTAGCCAGGCCACCATCAAAGGCTAATTAGCTGCCTTCACCTTAACTTTCACCCGTTGAACGAGTCCATGCTCCATTAAGAGGGGAAAGAGGGAACAGAGGATATAATTAAGGGCAGGCCAAGGCAGATGGAGCCTGCTGGTTTTGCACTGTGGCCTGCTAGCTTCTAGACTGTACACTAGGGTTGCCAACCATCCAGGTGGATCACAAAGACCTCCTAGAATTACAACTAATCTCCAAAACATAGAGATCAGTTCCCCTCAAGACAGTGGCTGCTTTGGAGGATAGACTCTATGATATTATACTCCACCTCTGAGGTCCCTCCCCTCCCCAAACCTGATCTTCCCCAGAGTCTACCACCAAATCTCCAGGAATTTCTCAACCTGGAGTTGACAACCCTACTGTACATGCACACAGACACTGTTCTGCAGTCTCAGGTGAAGAATAGAAACCAGGAGATTTAGCAAGCCCTTGGGACACCACAGCCCGTGGCTGCTCTGCAATATTTGGCTCAGCAGGTCACAAGTTTTATAAGCTCCTTTTTAGTGAGGACAGTCTCTATTTTTTACACCCTGTCCCTTGTGGATCTCTGTTCCTGTTTTGCCTCTCTTTCTGCCTTTTGAGGATGTCTTGTTAAAAGGTAGTTTATGTGCATAGCTAGGAAGGTTCCCTCCCTAGAGTCTCTAGGAGTTCAATCTCTTTGGGTGAGTGGATGCATCCTGTCCATACTTCAGGCTTTGAAATCAGAGTGGGAAAAGCTGTTGCAGAATAAATGAATGCTGCAGGCAGGAAAGCACCGTATGCACCATGCAATATATAGGGGACCTCAGGCGTTGATCCTAGATATGATAAGGTAAAAAAAAACCCCTTCCTTTCAACTGTGGAATGTTGGAGGTTAAGGTTTTGCCAATGTGTTTGGGTTTGTTTTTGCTGTTTTTATTGTGCTTTGCTTTTAAAGAGAAAACTTTAGAAGTGACTTTAAATAATAGTAAAATCAAGTTCAAATACAGCATGCAAAGAAATTATAAAGCAAAAACTGTCCCCCTTCAAAGCAGCAACCAGAAGATACAGAAGTAAATAAGGTTTCTTTGCATGATGAGGATTCTCTGTTTTCGTGCCACCACTACAGCAAATGCTGAAGCATATAGGCCAGCAACAACTTTCCTTGAAAGCCTACCATTTCTCTTGTATTCCCCCCTTTCACTGCACCATCAGAAGACTTTAAAATAAATGCCGGTTGTTATAATACAACACTATAACAAGCTAGTGCCACAATCTATTAGTTCCTCTGAATTCTACGCTTTCATTTTTTAAAAAAAAGATAGCCCTTTTCATTACAGAGATATAAGGGGAAACCAGTGGTATGAATATTGGCAGCCACAAGGGCCTAACAAAAAAAATTGCCATAGATATGAGTGGGTGGCACCCTGGAAAATACACTTGTCCTGTCCAGATGGCTTGCTAATGCACTTGGGCTATATTCTTTCTGAGAAGATTGTTTGAAAACAACTGGTTTGAGAAAGAATGTACCTAGAAGAGGGAAAGCTTGGAAACTGGATGATTAGAAGAGGATGCTGTGTGGATGCTCCAAGAAAACTTGCTGCCATGTAAAAACCAAGGCTGAGAAAACCTACTGTTTCAGTGGAATCTAAATGACCAGCAGAACTATATAAGGGAGGATTCTGCTGTCATTTTAATAGCATAATCGTAATCAGCAACTACTAACTCGAACCCAAAACCTCACTGAAACACCACTTTTTAAACCATTCTTTGCAAAATCTGAAAGGAACAGGTTGTCCTAAAGCTTGGCAGACCTGATTCTTATCTCCACCTGCCATACACAGGGCCTTGTGCATAAATGAAGTGCATGAGGAAGTCTGTAATGGACAAATAT
Organism: Eublepharis macularius; assembly: GCF_028583425.1. Classification (NCBI taxonomy): domain Eukaryota; kingdom Metazoa; phylum Chordata; class Lepidosauria; order Squamata; family Eublepharidae; genus Eublepharis; species Eublepharis macularius. The sequence goes on along the minus strand of NC_072804.1, from coordinate 36,022,694 downwards.
CTGGTGGTGATGAAGCCCTGGATTCATTCTCTGATGGGCACAATTCCTGCAATAGTCAGAAAAGAATTCCACAGAAACCAATCCTGGCTGAACCTGTTTCCAACTCTCCTGATCCTCTCTGGTCTGGAGTTTTATTTTGTAAAATGCCTGGAGAAATGAACGCAGATGTTAGCGGCTGTTGTTGTCGGTAGGGAAAAAATGTTGGATGGACTTTGAGATCTTGGGCCTGCTGTGACCTCATGATACTATTTCTATAAAACGTTAATGTGTTTTGGAAAAAAAGACGTTTCTGGGTGATTTTTAGGGTTGCCGCCTTTTCTTCCCGGCAAAGGCTCTCTGTGTCTTCAAGCATACACAGAAAGTGCGGCTAGGGTATCTGAGCATGTTGATGCAGTGATGGAAGAAGGTTCACCTGCCCGATTCCTCCTGTAGTACAGCTATTAGAGGCACTGAGATGCCATCAGGCAGGGAAAGATTGCCAGGGCCAGTTCAAGGTATTTTGTCACCCCAAGCAACATACAGCCATTGACTCCTGGGCCTGTAGTGCCACCAGCTGGGTCTCAACCAGGCAGACCCAGAATGGGATGCCAGTGCCCTTCCCTGCTGCTATAGGCTGGGGAAATCTAAGAACCTGCATGGTGCGTCGGTTCCCTCTCCATGTTGCTCCCCAAGCAGTCGCTCAAATGGCTTGGTGGGAGACACCAAAGACGGCCAACCTAGCCTAACGCTCTATTTGTGCATTTTCCCCAAGCCAGTCTGAATTCAACTGGTCATAGCAGTCCTAATAGCCCAGACTAGTTTGATCTTGTCAGAGCTTGGAAGCATGGTCAGTATTTGGATGGGAAACCACCAAGGAAGACAGAAGGAAGGCAGTGGCAACCCACCTCTGCACATCTCTTGCCTCGAAAAACCTGTGAGGCAGAACTTCCTGGGGACACCATGAGTTGGTTGTGCCTGGATAGTACACTTTACTTACTTAAGAGGTGGCCAAGCTGCTCCATATAGTGACAAGACATCAGAACAAAATAGGCAAGAGAGAGAACTCACAAGGGGGGGGGGCATTCAGGGAGGGAGTATTTAGAGGGTCAATTAAACAGAAGCTGCAGAAGTCAAATCTAAGCCTTCCCCGATATCTTTTTAGGAGATCTCCTAAGGTGTTTGAAAGGGATACTTGAAAACATAAAGCGGCAATATCATGTTTTTGCAAATGTACGCCTCATACACGTGTGCTTCTTAGCACATGTGTATGATGCGTACACGTGTATGACGGGGCTGGTGGCACTTCCTGTTGAGTGTTCTTTCACATGAGAGTTTGCTACTGCGTAATGTGTGAAAAAGACCGTTTCAGACTCTGACTGAAAGAGATGAAACACAACAGAACCCCTCCTGTGCTGGCAGTAAGAGATGATTTAATGGACCGGTAGAATTAGAAAGGATTTATTACAAGCCTGTCAACCAATTAAAGAGTATTTAATCATCTGCCTTTTAATGTATTAATCAACGTAATTTAAGTCATCTGACATATTGCCCTTAGGTGCCTTTTCTGAGATGGAAGATAATGTAAGATAATTTACACTTTAATAAAGAACAGCTCGTTAGAGGAAAAAACATTTTTAATGTTCCATATTACAGTTACCGCTCTAGACTAGAGTCTCCAAAAATAAACAAGGGGTGTCCATAGTTTACAACTTTCCCAGTTAGAATTATAATCTCCCCCTTCGATCCATGAACACTTTCATTAGTTAACTTACCAATTAAAGCTTACAAGCATGTCGAAAGGCAGTATATAAATGTTTTAATTAATTAATGCAACTTTTTTTTTAAAGTCCATCTAACAAATGTGTGTATGGGTATTTGCATGTGTCTATATGTAGATGTCACAACATCGTTTGCATTTGTGTGATTAATTTCCTTGAAAATAGCACATTTGGTGTAGTGATTAAGAGTGCGGGACTCTACGCTGGAGAACTGGGTTTGATTCCCCACTCCTCCGCTTGAAGGAAGCTGGGTGACCTTGGGTCAGTCCCAGCTCTCTCAGAGCTCTCAGCCCCACCCACCTCACAGGGTGATTGTTGTTGTGGGGATAATAATAACATACTTTGTGAACCGCTCTGAGTGGGCGTTAGGTCGTCCTGAAGGGTGGTATATAAATCGAATGTAGTTGTTGTTGTTTCAGGAGGTTTATTTCAGAAGCTGTGCAGGTATGATGTAGATGCTTGCCTTTACTAGAGGCTGCACTAGACATTCCTGCCAGTTGTGTGTTATGTTCACCCATAGGTTTCTTTCTTTTTTAAAATCCAAAGCAGCCTTGGTCAACTGTGAATGGAGGAAAGGCTTGGGGGGTGGGGTTGGAGCCATTTTTTCCTTTAGCTATGTTTGTACACAAAATCCATTCTTCCCTGCAAAAAGCTGGTTTGGCGCCCCTAGGTTAAGGGATTCTGCAATTGATCCCACGGATTTGATCCGCTAGCAAGACACTTGTGCTGGAGCAGTTTTCTTCTGCTGCAGGGAAAGCATCCCCATTAATGGGACTGGTCCGTGAGATCCAGAATACTGGGACCCAAATGCCAATTTGCTGGCTGAAGAAGGCTTTTAAAAAATTTCCTTTCCAAAATTCGTGAATGCAAACAGGAGCTCCATCCGTGAAACAGAAGGGCTTATCAGAAATCCAACAAGGTGAAGACCGCACACATTGCCTTGTGGCCCTTCCTTCTGGAATGGTTTTGGCAGGGGAGGCAGCTATTTCAGACAAGGGTGTGGGAATGAGATGGGAAACCAGATGGGGAGGCCGGGTATGGCATACTTATTCCATACTTTTCTCCAGTTCCCATCTCTGGTCAAATAGGCTTTGAGGGTGATCAGCTTGCGCAATTAGCCACAGAGGCTCTTATAATCAGAATGGATCCAAACATCATTTATCTGGGCCCAGAGCAAGCAACACATTTCCCCTTCCCCAGTCCTATTCCATTGATCTGAACCATCTCATAAATCTGGGGGGTGGGGGTGGGGGTGTAAGGTTAATTCTGAAATGATATAAATGAAGCCTAGTGCAGTCTGGATTGGGGCTCCCAGAACCCTGGTCAACTGCATCCATCACCATTCCATACACGCACTTGGGCTCCATTTATCCTGTTTATATGGCTTTGAACTTTCTGACAAAACCATTATCCTTCTCTAGCCGGGAAATCTTGAAAAGAACTAAGAGGAAAATACACAAGATGCTGGAACAGGTGCAGCAAAGTCCAAAAAGCTGGCTCTTTACAAATCATCTCCAGGATGGTGTGATTTGTATTTGGGAGGGCACAAAAACAGGGGGGGGGAATTAACCCTTTCCATGCTGATCAATTTTCACCTGAACTATCCATCTTTTAATTCTTCCTTTTTAGTGTGTATGCTCACTGCCAAGGGGTGAACTGATGGCCACAAACTTAGATGACTGTAAAAGGGGGTGGGGTTCAGGGGTACACTGCCTTTGAATATGGAGGCTTCATTGAGGTCCATCAATGACTGACTCATGCTCTTGTCCATGAACGCACATGCTTAAATGTACTTCTGGGATTTTGCTCACATCCTGAAATGTGATGTTGGGTACAAACTGTGTTTGTGGGTGTGAATGCATAAGGTGTGTGCAGGTGCTTAAGAATTTCACACATGTGGCTATCCATACTTAACAATAGAATTGTCCAGGAGATTATTTTTATGAAAGTTATAGGACTATAGGGAAATGGAATGGTTTGGGAGGACGCTGTAGTTTATGGCCCTGTTTATTGAATGCATAATCTTGTTCTGTCTGCATTGTTTCCTAATTTCTGTAATCCAGTTTTTGCATTTCCTGTGATATGGCTTATCCTTTTTAATTGCATGTTTTCTGATTTTGTAATCTGATTTTATTACATTGTTTATTGTACATCTTATACACTTCCTGTTGCATTGTTAAATTTTGCAATCTGCCTTGAGTCTCAGCGAGAAAGGCAGACTGTAAATAAAACAAATAAATACAGCTGCAACTATAAGGGGGGTTTGTTTTCATATGCACCTTGTCACCAATACCTCGGCAAAGCTTTCCTGGAGACAAACTGAGGGTGTGGCCTAAGAGAGCCCACATAGGATTCCTATGAGCTAATCAAGGATGAGTTCTTCTCTTTGCTTATTACTGATGTCTCTCTCCCGTTGTGTTCCCAGACAGCTGTTCCCCCAGGGCCTGCCTGATGAATTCACCCTGGTGATCACTTTACTCTTGAAGAAGCAGACGACCAAAGAGAACTGGTATCTTTTCCAAGTCACCGATCGTCAGGGATACCCCCAGGTACTCCCGGCTATCCCCATCCCATTCTTTGCATGGCCTCAAGATCCCTTCTGTTCTGTTGTGGCCCTGTTCTTTCCAAAGAAGGCAGCTGCCACCAAGCTTCTGCCCGCTTCCTCCCTTGCCCACCTCTGGGCTTAACTGGTTAGAAATTCACACTGCACCAGTATGTCTTCTGTACCTTTCTGGCTAATAGCGTCCAGGTGCAAACTTAGGCTTGCCAGGTACACACTTATGGAAGGCAAACTCCCTGCAATTAGAGCCGCTGCCTACCTATCCTCTGCTGGCTGATGAAATGGGGGGGAGGGGTGATCCTCAGCTGGCCAGAAGAATGGGAGGAGGCAGGCTGTCAGAATGGGAGTGGTGCAGTCCTCATCTCCGCACGATGACATCACTTCCAGCACGACCCAGGACCAATGATGCCACACCAGGGCTGATTCTTTAGCACTCAGCCAAAATGGAGGCATGACAGTGTTGCTTCCAACTTGTGCCAGAAGTGACATCTTCACATGGAGATGAGGATCGTATATCCCCCCCACCATCAAGTAAGTTCCCACCATCACTTCCTACCAGCTGCTGGAGGGACCTGACAACTTTATGCAATATAGACCTGGGGCATCATGCCCAGGCTGAAAGCCATTACTTACCGTAGAGCTTTGTCAGCTCTTCAATAGAGTAGAGCCTTGGAATGCCTAGATGGGCTTGCTTTGAATCCCAATGTCTCCTGGCCACGCTCAATGCCACCCCCTTCCAAGAGGAAATCAGCAAAGTTGCCGCATGCCATTGTTGGGCTCTGCTCCTGTGCCATTGGCAGCCAGACATGCAGCGATCAAGGCAGCAAAGGCTAAAGCATTGCTTATTTCATTTTGTTGTGTCAGGAGCGAGGAAGGCCGAACAAAGGTGGCCGCCCTAGGCACACTTGTTTTACCTTAAAAGGGCAATGTTTGCTAGCGTGGCAAAGAAGCCCCTGGCCATGGTGGGACCTAGCCATACAGCTGTGGCACTGAAAGGGATCTTGGCCATTTCCCCTCCTTCTAAAACTAGTGTGATACTCATGGAACGCTGGTGGCTTCTTCGCTCTATTTCTGATGTCACCCCGATGCAGGCAGTGATGTTTCCGTTCTCGTAGTGTTTTCGTGGCCAGCATTCTGTGAGTGTTGTGCTATTTTTAGAATGTGGGGAAATGGCCCTCATGGGCCAGCTAGTCCAGAAGTTTTCAACCTTTCCAGACCCTGAATGCACCTTAATTCCCAAACAGCTGTATGGGACCCACAAGAACATGACATCTCAGTCACACAGCACCAGAATTACACAACCGGAAGAACCAGAGCCAGAAATGTGGCTTTTATGAAAAAGGAATCCCTTCCACCAATGAGTGACCATGCCTTGCACCTCCTCTCAGCATGCATGTAAAGAGAGGCAGGCAATGGGGCCCCCTTCTTCCTGGTATATCCACTCCAGCAGTATATCTTTCCAAAAAGTGGCAAAAATGGTGGCTCTGTAGGCGGCTCTTGATCTACATACAGGTGGAGCTCTGCGTCTCAGCTGAAGGCACTGATCCTTGGGTTGAACGCCACTGATCTACCCTAAACTCCTGCACAATGCAGGGAATTCAAATAGAAATAATAATAATAACAACAACAAAAATAACGTTTGATTTATATACCTCCCTTCAGGACAACTTAATACTCACTCAGAGTGGTTTACAAAGTATGTTATTATTATCCCCACAACAGTCAAACTGTGAGGTGAGTCAGGCTGAGAGAGCTTGGAGAGAGCTGTGACTGACTCAAGGTTTACCCAGCTGGCTTCAAGTGGTGGAGTGAGGAATCAACCTCGGTTCTCCAGATTAGAGTCCCACTGCTCTTAACCTCTGTACCAAACTGGTACATGTCCAGGCTGCGCTTCAGAACCTCCAATGAGAGGAAGCCCATCCACACCAAGGCAATGGGTTCCATTGTCAAGACACTTCTCAGTATCAGAAAGTTTCTCCTAATGTTCAGCTAAAACCTGTCCTCCTCCTGTACGTTTGGTCTTGCTCTCTGGAGCACTAGAGAACGTTGTCCTCCCGAGAAAGTCTTCTGCTCCATTTTCATGGGGGTTAGGTGGACCAATCCAGAGTTTACCTCAGCCAGGCTCAAGAGTGCAACTTGTAACTTACCTGCTTCCACAGTCGTGTTCTCTTTCTCTGTTTATTTGGTTCTCTGTCTTCGTCCTTCTGCCTCTCTGCTTCGCCTCATGCCTTTCCTCTCTGCCTCTCTCTTTCTAGAAAATTTCTCTTAGCGCCATCTCCTTTCACCCCCTCAGCTCTCCCTGGGCATCAACAGCAAAGAGCGAAGCCTGGAGTTCCAAGCCAAAGGCCAGGATGAGGAATTCGTCAAGGCGGTCTTCACCGGCAAAGGAGTCTCTTCCCTTTTTGACTTGAAGTGGCACAAGATGGCCCTCAGTGTCCAAAGCCAGGTGGTCTCAGTCCACGTGGACTGCAGTTACATCTTATCCAAACCACTGTTACCCCGTCGGCGGTTGGTCAGCGAAGGCAACGCTTTTGTTGGCCTGGATGCCATCCAAGGTTCTCCCGTCTCAGTGAGTCATGGTGGGATTGTGGAAATGAGATATGGCAGGCCCACATTTCTCCAACTGGTGGCCCTTCAGATTTTTCTCAAAGAAGGGGCTAAATTAATGAAAACTTATGGGTTATGTTGCTTCCTCTACTACAATTTGGCCACCCCCTCTCTGCCCAGACAGTCATGATTACTTGCCGATAGGAATGTGTGAATGCCCTCAGTCCCCCTGAGGAATTTCACTGGCATTTTCTGCTTCCCTTGGCATTTCCTAAGTATTTGGAAAGCCTCCACATTTGAATTGGAAGTTGGCTGTAATTATGGCATCTGGGGACAACATAGGGTTGTGTAGCACATAAAACATACAGGGGAGGGGCTATGGCTCAGTGGAAGAATCTCTGCTTGCACCCCAAAAGTCCCAGATTCAGTCTCCAGCATCTCCGGTTAAAAGGACCAGGCAATAAGTGATGAGAAAGACCTCTACCTAAGGGCCAAGCTAGAAGAGACAAATTGCACTTGAATGGCAAGTGAACAGACTCACATGTATTGCTCCCTGTTCACTTGCGCTCCACTTGCACTCCACTCAATTACACAAGTGGAGTGATCGAGTGGATTGCAAGTGGAGCACAAGTGAACAGGGAGGAATACATGTGAATCTGTTCACTTGCCATTCAAGTGTCATTCGTCACTTCTAGCTTGGCCCTGAGACTTTGGAGAGCTGCTGCCAGTCTGAGTAGACGCTACTGACCTTGATAGACAAATGATCTGATTCGGTATAAGGCAGTTTCATGCTTAACACCACTCTTGAGGATTTCAGTAGGTTTATCCAATCACTCCTTTAGCAGCATCTGCTGAAAATTCGCTGGCATCTTGCCCAAAGAGGAACCTCCCAATTGGATCTGAAATGTTCCACTCAAGATGCAGTTCAGTGGTAATCCGTCTTGTGGTCACGGTCAGAAAAGAAATGTTTATATCTGAGGTCACCAAAGCAGCACCTTTCAGGCCAAAAGTCAGTTTTGAGACACAGTTAGGTTAATGTCAGGCTTGTAAAGCAGGCAGGCAAGCAGGCAGACGTGTGCGTGTGTGAGTGTATGTGTGTGTGTGTAAACACCAAGAATCCTAGTAGTTCTACTGCTGTAGTTTACATGTAGAAAGCAAGAGTGGATGCCAAAGGACTTTGTAACAATTAAGGCATGGTGATTTCTGTGCAAAGTGATGTTGAGTTTGTACTCTTACTTAGGAAGCTGCTAAGTGCTTTTCTGGAGGTCCAAATTTCAACATTCTTTGTTGGGTTGCCAACTCCAGGTTGAGAAATTCTGGACATTTGAGGGTGGATCCTGAGGAGGGCACAGTTTGGGGTGGGGAGGGACATCAGCAGGGTATCATATCAGTGCACCCTCCAGAGCAGCCATTTTCTCCAGGGGAACTGATTGCTGTAGTCTGGAGATCAGTTATAATTCTGGGAGATCTCCAGGCCCCACCTTGAAGTTGGCAACTGTAATTCTTTGTAAGAATCCCCACAACCAGTGATCCACCTATGGTCTGTGACCACCACCACCCCTTCTGACCATTTCCACCACATTTAATTGACTCTATGGCATTACATTCCCCATCCCGCCCCTCACCTGCCAATAATGGAGGTAATATATCCTGGGGATAGATTCTGCCTACTTAAGAATTACCATATAGAACTGAATATAGCCTGGATGTGGAATCCAACTGAGGGCATTTCTCGCATTTCATTTAGCCTTGTGTTGGGCCTAGATTAGCATCCGTGTTTTGCCTCGTGGAAATTCAAGATGAACATGGAAGTTTCCCCTCAGGCAAAATATCTATCGGGAAAATAAAAGAATTTAGATTGAAAAATCCTGAGAAGAGACCTGTAGATTGCCGCTAAATTCTGTCCAAAGCAGAATCTGAGGCAAATTTGGGTTTTTTACAGCCAAGCACCACACTAGAACCCTTAGTTGGACCGCTTTAGGGTAGCTGTATCTTTTAAAAAAATGTTGTTTACATTTTTAAAAAATTGGGGAAGGAGTGCAGGCTAACCGGGCATGCCCGCCACCTCATGCCCCTGCCCCTCCCACCCACCCCTGACCCACGTTCTGAAGGGGAGTGCAGGCCAGCCGCTCACCCCCCAAGCCCCTCCTGCTCTGATCCAGGTCTTGGGGGGAGTGAAGGCCAGCTGTGTGTGTCCTTCACCCCTCCCACTCCTGATCTAGGTTTTGGGGGGTGCGCAGGCTAGTCGTGCCCCCCCTGCCTCCCGATCCAGGCTTTGGGGGGAGCACAGGCCATCTGTGCATGCCCTCCTCCAGCCCTGGGGAGGGTGGAGCAGACCTGGGGAGGGTGGAGCAGACCTGCTGCAGGCCCTTCTGTGTCTGCAGAGGCTTGCCAAGACTGCGCCTGGACTAGTTTAAGAGGTGAGTCGTTGGGAACATGGCTAACTTTTCATATAGTAAGCTGGTAATTTAATTTAAAATGAGTTCCTTGCATCCCAATGAAGCTTCTAAGGTGGTTCTCTGTGTGTGTTTTATATACATCAGATACTATCAGGACTCTGCTGTCTCATTCCACTGCATGGATGAACCAGGCTAGCTCCAACGTAACATTCCAAAGAATTTTGAGAGAAGCTAAAATTATTTCAGCCAGACTAATACATTTCCTAATGGGGCTTTCACATATCTTAACTAAATGGGTGTAATAGAACAGCAAGAAGCCTATCCAAGATTGAAAAACAGTTTGGAGAGAGACTCAAGAGAATATGCATAGTTATTAGGCACAAAATATATCCCATTACTCTGCTCAGCAGCATTTGAAGCCTTTTATAGCCTAAGGAGCCCACTGAAGAGCCAAACAAAATGGACGAAATCTCCTAGCCTGGAGAAAGGCCTCTGTCTTTGCTGAGGAGAGTGGTAGGATGCGTGCCAGTGTTTCCAGTAAGTAATTTTGGAACCATTTGGGCTGATCAGCAAATGCATAATTAACTACAAACAGAGCTATTTTCGTATGAGTGCATTTTGTAATAAATCAAACATCTTTCAATGAGTCTGCTTTACCCCCAAAGCTTGGGAGTTTTGCTTAGACTCCAGTCCAAATACCAAAATTATGTCTTTGTGGGAGCTATACCTCCTTCAGGTTTCAACTCTTGAACTTGCCTGAGTCTCCCTCTCGTCTTAAAAAACACATTGAAAGCTAAATCATTGGTTGGTGAGCCTCAGATCATGGGCTTCGATACCTCTCTTTCCCTCTTATCAGGGTTGGCAGTGTGTAGGAATTAAGATTTCCATAGGGAAACACAGTGTTGTAAGAACAAGCCAGCCCAAATAGTCTGCAAAATGTGGCTGTTGCACCTTGCAATTATTTATCATCATAGACATGGGGGTTATTATTCAACAAGAATGACTCTGAACATTCCCTTTCATCCTTGGCATCTGTTGTTTAGGAGCCTAAGCCACCCACATTAGCTCAGGGCAATGTATCTAGACTTACACCCCACAACCCCAACACAGCCCCCCCCCCAACCTGGCAGGACACCCTACATCTCTTGATGGCCTGAGTTTAGCTCTGTGGATCACAACTGGTGTAGGTCAGGTCCAGGTTTCAGGTGTGATACAATTACTCCACAACAGCTGTGGTACAGAGTTGCCAGCTGCTGGTTTGAAAATTCCTGGAAATTTGGGAGGGGAGTAGCCTGGGGAGGGCAGGGTTTGGGGAGGAGAGGGACCACAGCAGGAGTCCACCTTCCAAAGAGGCCATTTTCTTCAGGGGAACTGACTTCTGTAATCTGGAGATCAGTTTTAGTACTAGGGAGATCTCCAGGGCTTACCTGGAAGTTGGCAACCATAACTGTATCGGCAACGAAATGCTAGCCAAGGGTGAGAGATGGGCAGACAGCAGTAAGAGATTGGCAAAGGAGGCTCAAGAATGATCTTATTGGATAGCAATGTGATAGTTGTAATTTGTTCAAAAGTAGGGAGACGTTAATTTGGGAGGGGTCTGAGAACTATTAGAAGAAACAAGAAAAAAACAGAGAAAAGGTTGACTGGATTACTTCCCAGGATTTCAGTGCTGTCTGAATGGCTGAAGCCTCTGCCCCGGGACAGACCTTTAGATTCTGGTCCCAAAAGGGTGGATAGTTAACTTCTGCCCCTTTAACTCGGATTCTTTGTTCCAGTTTGACATTCAGCAGCTGCACATTTACTGTGATCCAGCCATGGTGATGCAGGAGGGATGTTGCGAGATCTCCGATAACGGGGTGAGTAATATTAGGGATATGCGGAGCCTCTCCCTCTTTGTCTACGTCTGCCTTTTCTCATGTTGTAAATACAAAGTTAGGACGTGAATCCTCAAGAGCCAGGATGTCTTTTTCACAGAGCGGATGCAAGAAATTTCAGTTCGTGTTAAACATTTACTATTATCCACAGTTGTGTTTGTATTCCCCAGTCAAAAGGGAAGACAGCCGTACAGATGTGAATAGTTTTTATACAATGCACACTTTTCCAGATGACACTGGCTAGGCCTGGTTTGGATATAGGCATGCACTTAAGAAGATTTAGGCATCTAGTTAGCTTTCCTATATCGTATCTTTAATCTTCAGGCAAGAGGAATGCCTCAACAACATGTCTGATTCATTTTGGGTATAGTAAACAAGTAAAATTATTACTAGAACACCTTGCTTCCATTTTATCTTTTTTATTAAAAGATGATTATTTACACTTTTAACATGAACTAAAGGGAATACGAAAGCACCATGGATTTTGTATTGATGATCAAAGGAGAGCAATTTCTTGACCAAATTGATTATGTCTTACCAAAAGTAAGCAGGTTCAACACAAATTGAACCTAGTTATCCAGACACATATTATCCCTTGTTGTCAGTTAGACTGTTTCTTATCAACTAAAGGTCATATCATGTTTTTACTGCTTTGCTTCTTCTCCCTTTGTAAGGCTATTCTGTTCTGGGTCTCTGAACTCCCTATTTGGCATGTTTAGCTAAGAGACCAGGCAAACCCTGTTTGGCCTTGCATCTTCCTCGTTTTTTAGTTGGACCAGCAGCTGTTCTCCTGTATTCCTGATCATATCAGCAGAGCCTTTTTTCTGGGAAAAGAGGTGGTGGAACTCAATGGGTTGCCCTCGGAGAAAATGGTCACATGGCCGGTGGCCCCGCCCCCTGATCTCCAGACAGAGGGGAGTTTAGATTGCCCTCCACACCGCTGTGACCATTTTCAAGAGGTTCCGGAACTCCGTTCCACCACGTTCCAGCTGAAAAAAAGCCCTGCATATCAGTAATGACTTGCAATTGGATTAATTGTGCATTGAGATTTGCATTCAAAAGCACAGGCAACAGCATAATTGATTGCAGATCAGAATTGTTGCCATGCGTTTGTATGTGCAGTTAATTATGCTAACCCACGTGCTTTTCTATGGATCCGATGATATAACCACAAGCCTGCAGCCAGGTTGGGAGTGGGACAGTTATTAGCGATTGTGTGACTATGCAGTTTTTGCTTCAGAAACAGAAAATCATGGAGGTCTATGGCAACCCTAATATATATGTGTATGTTTGTGTCCACACACTCACTTCTGTCCCCCACCCTCATAGTAGTAGAATTTACAATTTAGAGACATGCCCTTATATTTGATAGTGTTAAAGAATTGCTAACTTGGGGACTTGCCCAAAGATTGCATGGCCTTAGTTATTTTTAGAACACAGCTTAGAGACTCCTGCACAAGATGTTTTAGTTGTTGTTCACATTAAAGTCGTTTAAGTCATTCTTCATTCTGGTCGTCTTTTGTCTGTGGACTCAGAAATACAACACAACCTCCTTTTTATCAACAACCCTCTGATTTTGCTGGTTTCCAAGCAGCATGAGCCTCCCCAGAATTTTTTCAGTGCTGTTCTCCCCATCCATAGTGCTTTCCCGAAGGCTCCAAAAGTCGGCGGGATGTAGAAGTCATCCAGAGCAATGACCTGATAGAGGTTAACCTTCAGACCGAAGGCAAGGTTCCTAAGCGTTGCTTCTGCTTGGAGGAAAATCAAGGCATGCAGGTAAGAAAGGTCCTCACCCTGGAGAGCTGTTGGACGTCTGTCCCTGCTTTAAATCTTTGCCTTTGCCACAGAGATGCTGGCTCCAGCCCTAAACAGACTGGGGCCAGCATACCTGAGGGACCGCCCCTCCCCATATATACCCCGGAGGGTGCTGAGATCTGCAGGTAAACACCTCCTGGTGGTCCATGGCCCCAGGGAGGCTTGACTGGCCTCGACTAGGGCCAGGGCATTTTAGGTCCTGGCCCTGACCTGGTGGAACGCTCTGTCGGAAGACACTCAGGCCTGCCAAGATCTTCCATCCTTTTGGCAGGCCTGCAAAACAGAGATGTTCCACCAGGCATTTGGTTGAGGCCAACATTAAATCCATCAAATGAGTCTCCCTGCCAGTCTTCCACCTGTGTGGGGGCCATATGATCACCTCCCTCTGCGTATGAGCAGCCGCAGGATACCAATCCACACCTTCACCCATTTTATACATGATGAGCAAGTGAATTGCTGAAGTGCTGCATTGTAAGTTTTGTGATTTTATTGTTATGCCTGTATTTCTTATTTTTGTTGTAACCAGCCCTGAGCCCGCTTGTGGGGAGGGCGGGCTATAAATTAAATAACGACAACAATAACGACAATAATAATATAGTTTAAGCAAGACCCTCGCTCTCTGCCTCAGTTGCCCATCTGCAATAATGGCATAATAACACTGACCTACGTTATAGAGTGTTTGAAGGGACTGCAACAAGATAACGTCCGTTTTCACGCACGCCCCGGGAGATCACGCAAACTCACGGCATGAAGCGTCGTCCTAGCACGATCTCCTGGAACGATCCCCTTTAATGACCCGATGACATCAGAAAAGGCGCCATTACACAGGATCGTGCCAAGAAATCATGCTAGGAAGACACTTTTATGCCGTGAGTTTCGCGTGATCTTCTGGGCGTGTGGCTGTGTGAAAACGGCCAATATCTGTGAAGCTCTTTGGACAGAAGTTCTTTGCAAATGTTGCTTCTTAGTTATAAATCTCTGAAGAAATCTGATCCCTAGATTTGTCAGTGCGAGATGAGGAAAAACGGAATTGTTGTGCAGTGGCTTTGTTATGCATGCACATGGTCAAGGAGATATTTTGTACAGCGGAGAGAAAGCCAGGTGTGCAAATAACATACAGGGAACATTGTGGTAATTCTTGAATAACTGGAGCTGTGGAAACCATTCCAAAATGTCCAACGCCTGTGCATGCCCTGCTCAATGAAAACATTGCCGGTTTTGGTAAAGGCCGACAGACTTATCCGATGTCTTCAGAGAGCCAAGCTACAAGTGACGCCTTACACAGGTTGGACACTTGTCAGCTTCCCTCAAGTTTTGATGGGAAATGTAGGCGTCCTAGTTTTACAGCTTGTCTCTCCATTACAGCTGCAAGACCAGGACGCCTACATTTCCCATCAAAACTTGAGGGAAGCTGACAAGTGTCCAACCTGTGTCAGGCGTCACTTGTAGCTTGGCTCTTAGTCTCCCAAAGGTGAAGTCCAGCTGTGGATAGAACAGTGGGGTGTAATTCACACAGTACATTCACCATGCAGCATTGTCAAGAGAGTTTCCATTGCTGCCCTCTTTCCTACGAACCCTCTTTCTCACGCCTTTTGGCGGGAGGGCCAGAAAAACAGCCTCATGATTTCTCTTCCCCTCCTTCCATCCAAGCACCCACCTCCCACAGCAACATTACAGCGTCCTCTACTGAGCTGAATCGACTCATGATCCCAGCACTGCAAATTCTGTTACAAAAAAATGGAAATATTTCTCGTTTAATTTGCCCTCAGGTTCCCCCTGTTGGTTTCTTTATGTATTTATTTTATCGACGTGAGATCCTGCCCCCTCAGGGCACAGAGTGGGTGTCAGTATGATAATTATAAGCTGGGGGTCACATTATGCCTACCCTACCCTATCTCCAGCTACCAAAGTCAGTATTTCAATAAATAAAAGCAGATTTTTTATTGGTTGCCAAAAGTGCCCAGGCTCGGGTGTTGGTGAGCCTCCAGGCGGAGGAAATTCCAGAGGTGAGGAATGTTGCCAGATCAGATTTGTGACATCTTTTCCATTTACTGTGTGATTCCTGATTGGATGGGATTGTCCATGTTCAGGAAAGAGAAGAGACCGTAACTGAGGGAAAGAACAGCACCAAACACTGTTGAGAAAAGATGAATATCTGTGCAATATCAACTTTTCCCAAGAGTACTCCACCAAAATTGCTAGTTTCTGCCCTCAAACCTGATAGATATTCAGGTAACTCACAGATAGATATTCAGTGGTAATGCACCATTGGTGGATTGGCCCAGATTTCACTGATGGATATTGAATTCACTGTTTCCACTACCAAAGAGGGTGAGCGCAGAAGGCTGGAATATAGAACACCAGTCATCTGTTTACTGTTGTCGCTGGGAATACATTTGCTACCAATTTAGGGTCGTTTCTTCACTGTCAAGACCCTGCTGAGAAAGAACATATATCAAAAAGGGAGGGTGGGCAGCATAAAGCTTCAGTCCAAGCTATGTTGGAGAGCCACCAACCTTAGAAGTGAGGTCTTGAAAGGAAACCACAAGGGAAATGAGGAAGAACCCCAGTGTGTGTGTGATGTGATGGATGGGAAGGAGACACCCCCCAAGACAATATGGAAAATGTGAACACACACTCTTGCTTCTTAATGAATCTCAAATGGGCAGCATTCCTTGAAAAAAAAACCACCACCCCTTCTAGTGATTGAGTGCCCCCATTGATCCAGACAATATTCAAGCCAAGACTATCCAGAAGGGGCTTCCGAAAGGGTTCTAATACAGGCTCTTGTGCAGGGATGTGTGGGAACCCCCCACTCCCATGTCCCATCCCTCAAGAAATTTCTCTGGCCATAACCAAGTCCTCCACTGTATTTTAAGGGAGGTTCAGCTCTTCAGAAATAGCCATGGTGGCTCAAAAATTGCACTTTGGATGAAACTCACCAAAAATGTAACGGTGAGTGGATGGGACCCACTCCGTTAACCAAGAGATTCGTGGTTATTTCTGAAGAGCTGAACTGTGGCCATTTCTGAAGAGCTGAGTCTCCCTTCACGTACGGTGGAGGCTCGGTTTGAGCATTACAGTGGTGGGGCAAAAGATTCCACCTAAGAGGCTTTGCCCTTCTACAGTGTCTCATTCGGACTGGGCCACTTCCCATGGAATGCGTAACCTCCTTGTTTCAAGGAGCTGCTGTGTGGGAACAGAGTCCTACCAGAGAGTGCTTTTTCCACCACCTTTAAATCAAGCCCTTGATACACTCATTGAGGAGAACACAACCGCATTCATGAACCCTCCGGGAAACAGGAAAAAAGCTGCCTCGCTTTTTCCACAAGCCTAGAAGATGAATGGGGGAGAAGCCAGGCCAAAAAAGTGAAAGAAAATGTAGCTTATCAAGGTAGGAATCTTGGCGGGGAGGAGCAGCAACCGAAAGCAGGAGGCAAAGGAGGGGAAAAGGTGACCCTCCAGGCACAAATGCAGGATATGAACTCGCTACTCCAAGAGAACGTGGATATGAAGTGATCCCTTTATGCCCTCCATCCCAGGATGGATAGACTGACCACTACTGAGACAGAGCCAAAAACAGAAGGGGCACAGTGGACAGCTGACAAGCAAATAGGTGGGGTGGGGGTGGTTTCAGGTTTTGTGTGGAGAATTGGGTTGCCAGCTCCAGGTTGGGAAATTCCTGGAGATTTGGGGATGGGGCATGGGGAGGGCAGGGTTTGGGGAGGGAAAGGACCTCAGTGGGGTATAATGGTATAGAGTTTACCCTTCAAAGCAATCATTTTCTTCAGGCTTATGGCTTAATTAAAGCCATTAAAAGAAGCTGTCTTTATATATGGCTGTACCTATGAGGGAACAAGAGGGTGCGGAGGAGAGGAATTTTGTGGTCTTCCAGCCAGTAATGTTGCTCTTTCTCTTTTATTTTTCCCAGGAAGAGGTGAGGGTTTCTGGGAAGACTGATGACCAAGGAGAGAAGGTGAGTCAAATGAGGGAACATTTAGGTAAAGGTAGTCCCCCTGTGCAAGCACCGAGTCATTACTGACCCATGGGGGGACGTCGCATCACAATGTTTTCTTGGAAGATTTTTTGTTACGGGGTGGTTTACCATTGCCTTCTCTAGTCATCTACGCTTTACCCCCAGGAAACTGGGTACTCATTTTACCGACCTCGGAAGGATGGAAGGCTGAGTCAACCTTGAGCCGGCTACGTGAACTCGGCTTCCGCCAGGATCGAACGCAGGACATGAGCAGAGCTTGGACTGCAGTACTGCAGCTTACCACTCTGCGCCACAGGGCTCAGTACGAGGGAACATTTATGGACTTTGATATATTAGCATTGCCTAGTTAGGAGAGCATAAGAAAAACCATGCAGTGTCAGATCATCTAGTCCAGCAGTGCGTGTCTCACCATAGAGACCCACATAGATGCCTCCAGGATTCCCCAAAGCAGGGCACTCCTGTTAAACAGCTTGACTACTGCCCCCTAGCAATTGGAGGGCCTAACTACATGATATTATTCCATGGTCCATCTCTGGGTTCTGACAAGCAGACGTGAACTGGTGGTGCTCAGGTGAGATGTGATTCTCAGGTCTGTGGGGTCTGATTCAGATCAGCTCTGGCATGCAGGGAGAGGGGCTTCCCTCTGCACCATTTTCTCGAACTGAAACAATGTTTGGCTATGTTGGTAGCCACACGTGTGTTGATGGGCTAACCTAAGTTTCCCTATTGGGGCAAACAGCAGGTTGAGAAAATGGTGTGGGGTGGAAAGCTTAAGTTCCATTTCTCCACTTGCCTCAGTCTAGATCCAAATCCAGCCTCTACTTCCCATATGTAATATGGGATAACAGTACTGGCGTACTTTGCAGGGTTATTTCAGCATCTGTGAAATTCTATGGACACTCAAAAATTCTAAGTAATATTGGGGGATGTAGGAGGATATAACCGAATCTGCAAATTATGCTACAGCTTGGTAAGAGCATTTCTAAACTAAACTCAAAATTCAATATATTTTGAAAATCTGGATCCACAACATTGGAGAAGTTCAGACAGGATTTTGAGAAGCGTCCGTTGCCTACAGCGGCAATTGCTGAGGCGGTATGTGTATGTTTTCAACTCCTGTTACTATAGCATCCATAATGGTGAATGTGTTTGCTTGTTTTGATAAAGGAAGTGGCTGCAGATAAGGATTCAAAATGTTGCAAGCATGACATTTGCATTGGGAGAAATTTCTCCCTCCCTCAGTGTGTTTCAAGCACCAGACGAGACCTTGCAGGGATGCTGAATCAAACCCTGCTTGTCCCTGCCTAGAATGTAGTACTTAAAGCTTCATTTCCACTAATCCCTTCCCAGAGAGTTCCCCATAAACAGTTCTTCTGAAGGCTTCTTTGTGTGATCCAGACTTAAAGGGCTTAACAGCAAGAGAACCTGTCTGTGCCCCAGGGCTCAAATGCACAGTCAAGAATTATACATTTGCTAAAACACCATCCTTGTTTTAAATCTCCATTCAGGCCATGTCAGAGAAGAAGCAATGGAGATGTTGCTACGAACTGGCAGGCTGGGTCTCTAGGGTGGACACTGTTGTTCCCGTGGAACAGACAGTAATCTCAAAACCACCTTCAGTTCAATTCTATTTAGCACTTATTGTGACTTTCTCATTTCTCCTGTTTCAGCCTGAAAAAAAACCCGCTTTGATTTCACTTCTCCCTTATGTGAATTGAACCTAGGATTTCTTCCCAAGGAAATCTTTCCTCTTAGAAAAATACAAAGATCAAAATAACACCTCTGGCATTACTTTGATTAAAAAGAAGGCTAGAAATGACCTGTAGAAGCATGCCTAGAACATTTAACACAGTTTTGATCATCAAAATTTCCCCCCCCCCCAAAAATAGAATAGGCCCGTGATTCTTTGTTTTTATGCTTCCTTCCCCCAATGCTTCCCGTAAAGAGGTGCACATTTTAATGGACTCTCTTTTTAACATCTCGTGCATCTGAGCTCTGAATCACAAGCACTTACGCTGGAATAAATTTTGTTGGGCATTAAGGTGCTGCTGCACTCCTGTTTTGTTTTGCTGCTACAGACTAATAGGATTACTCCTCTGGAATTTTTCAGTGGTACTTATGCATCAGTAAATTAGCTTTCCATATATATATGGTGTGTTGAAATGACATACATTGCGGGCATAAATACCATATTTGACATGCATACGGAATAGAATCAAGTCTGCAAAAATGAAATGTGGAGAGCTGAAATTGTTGACCAAAATACGAACGAATATATCAAGAAAATGAGCAAAAAAATTGCTGTTCTCTAATTCCGTCTGATTTTCTTTATATGGAGTCGGGGTGGGTGGAGTGGAAGCATTAGATCCACAAAGTGGCTGGGGGATGAACATGAATGTGCAGCATCTGAATGGTATGTACATCCAGAAGGACAGCATCCACATGTGCTTGCACACACGATGGATAGTATCTCCCTCTTGCCTTACATACACACGTACTTTTTATCCTTCCTTTTCTCCAAGATGATCAGGGCAGTACAGAGTTCTTCTCCCCTCCATTTATATTTGAATGCACATACAGAGGAAAACATCCACATTTGAACGCACAATTGGTTCCTTTTCCAAATGCACATCTGGTTTATGCTTTTGGTTCCTACAAGCAAAGCAATCTGAGACTGCTTTCTCTGGAATCTGTCGATGGGCGCTTGACTCTGAAAAAGCTTATACCCTGGAAATCTTGTTGGTCTTTAAGGTGCCCCCGGACTCAGATCTTGCTCTTCTACTGCAGATCAGCATCTGAGAATCCTTTATGAATTTCCTGTAGATATCTGAGACTGGGGGGGGGGCAGAATTGAATGGAAGGAGGAGCTTTTGTGTACCCCTGTATTGCCTCTTGGTAAAGAATGTACCCAGGAAAGGATCTCTCCGGTTTCCACCAACCCAGAGTTCCTGCCAACAGCATGTAAAGGAGCATCCAAGTCCTTCTGACAGCTGCCCTTGGCTGAACGAGTCTGCCAGGCAGCCCTCAGAAGCCTTGTTCTGCCAGGGGCTTGGCTTCTCTTGAGCTGCCAGCCCATCCCATGGGAAACATCTCACACTTAACTGGTTTGGCTGGAGGAAGCAGTGGTTAAGCCACAAACCCTCACATATAATACAAGACTCTGGCTTTGGTCAAGATTTGGCCAGAGAGAGAAGACGGCCCATTCAGCTCCTTGCAGGAGTTCACTTCTCCTCCGTTGCTGAACTGAAGAGAAAGCGATCTTTCTTGGCAAGGGAATCTGAGAAGGTGTTTGCTCAACATCCTCAGTCTTCATGTCTTTCCTGTAAAACTTTCAGTTAACCAACATTTTTAATAGTAATTGCTTCAGTGAGTTCATCATGCAGAATGTCACAAACTATTAAAAACACAGAAATACCTCTAATACATAAAAGAGACGTAGGTGGTAGCACCATCTGAGAAGATGCATTTTCCCTTCTGGGAGGGAATGCCTCTTCCCCATCTTGTTTAAGAGGAGAGGGTATGCCTTTTTTCAAATCATGCAACCACCTGCTATTTGGGGTGAGTATTTTGTATTCAAAGTATTTTTTTTAAAAAAAAATCTGTCTGAAGGTGACCCATTAGTTTACCTTTTCGATGAATCAAAAGATTTTCTCAGTTCATCTAACCATCTGACTACATCTCATGGCCTTAACTTGAAGAAATGCCCCTTTGTGGTTTTCTAATTATTTCCTTCTCTTGCAGTGCCCTCCGTGTCCGCAGAGGTTGTCACATGCAAATGTAAGTCCAGGTGCTGAATTTAATTATTTCCGTAATGGGCTTTGGACAAGGTGGGCTGATGCATCTCTTTCAACGCTAGCTCAAGAGGGCAACTGCTGTAGCTTACAGCTTCAGTAAGCTGTCTGGGTCCCCCTTGATTCCCTCGCCTTCCATCTCCCTCTCTGACTTCCAGTAACTCACACACAGAGATATTCCTTTACTGGGCTTAGGCATGTGCTATCAGAAGGGGGATCTGTCACCAATTCATTTGTGGTTTAATAAAAATCTCTGTAAGGCATACAGACAGGAAGTATCATCCCAAGTTACCTCTGTGGATTGGACCAGGGAGAATAATAACTAAAGCTAAAAAAGCAGATCAGGCTGAGTAGTCCTGGTTTGGGTTCTGTGGGTGCTGACAGAACAGGGTCCACTTTGACAGCAGGCAAGAAACTGAGAAACTGGCTTCAATACAAGGACAGAGACAAGACGCATGGGAAGGAGTGATAGAGTTTAGAGTGCCTTTGCGCATGTGCAGAGCGCCTTTCCCACATCAGGGAGTAATCACAGCAATCCCCCATGCTTTCAGAGAGCTGAAGAACTTCCTGGTTCACCAGCTTTTTTGTTTGTTTTGGGGCAGGGCTCCTGTGCTTTTAACAACCTGACATGCAGAAATAACACAGGTGAAGTTATGCCCATCATTTCATCACCCTGGCAGGGAAAGCTACACCTATTGAATTTTTTTTTTCTGTTGTAGTCAGTAACCTGATTGGGTATCCATTTGAAGCAAGATGAACTTCTGTTTTTTGGAAGACAAAATAGTGTTGATGTCAGGGTTGGAAACATCATCTCTCACCTTCCACCTCTGGCACACCACCACAACCATTTTCCAATTGGGGCTTCCTCCGTTCCCATTACAGTCAATGTTCAGTGCTCCAAATTAGAGCTTGACTGTATCAAGCTCCCAGCCATGACTGATGTCCAGATCACCTGACCAACTCCTCCATCCCCACCCCCACTCAGGGCCTCTAATGGTATAGGGCTGTCCTTAGATCTTTGGCAGCTCGACTCTGCTGACTCAAAAGATTTTGCAGCAGCTGTGGAATGGTAACTCATTCATTCATTCATTCATTCATCGCAGCTCTGGGTCCCTCCCCTGGAATCTACATTACTTCGTTCCTCCCCACTGCAGGTCATTTTACCTGCAACAGCTGGCTAGATTTCTATCCATGTTTCTTCCCTTTTGCTTTCTGTAAGGAACCTCCCCTTTCCCCCCTTCCAATCCCCCAGTTTCGCCTGTCACTTCTGGCATGCTTCCAGTGGAACATCTGGCTCACTGAAGAAATATTTGATGGCTTCCA
This sequence comes from Eublepharis macularius, assembly GCF_028583425.1. NCBI lineage: Eukaryota > Metazoa > Chordata > Lepidosauria > Squamata > Eublepharidae > Eublepharis > Eublepharis macularius. The sequence goes on along the minus strand of NC_072804.1, from coordinate 36,000,631 downwards.
GATGTCAGCAAAGGTTCCTATAGCAACTGCTTTGGCACGTGGATGAAAGGAGGAGGTGGGAGTGCAGGGAGTAGCGGTGGGAGGGGGAAGGAGGAAGAGGCCTGCACCGTCGCTGCTTCTCTGTACTATTTTCCCTCTTCTTGTTTATCCACTGGCTGCTCGGCAGGACTGGACGCCAGAGTTGCCAAGCAGTTGCATGGGAGTCTATGGAGGAACTGGCACTTGAGAGGAAAGTCACAGATCGTTATCCACAGGGCTCAGCCAGGCCCTCTTTTAGCCTGCACCAAGGGGCTCTGCTTCTCCTTGAACCCTCCACTTGTACAGGGGGCAGGGGCAGCTGGTGCAAAACATCTAGGAGAATTTGTTCTCAAATGTGTTGCAAGGAGGAGGCTGTTGCACAGGACTGCTTTTAGATAGTTCAGTGTCTTGCATTCCATTAAGAGTAGAGTCTGGGGTTTTTTGTTCCTTTTAAAAATAAGACTCATATAACAGTAGCTGGCTCCCTCAGGGCTTGAAGTACAATCCCTGTATCTTCATATGGACAGCTAGCAAAGTCCAGGATCTTGCCCAGCCAATCACTCTTTGAGTCAAACGCAGCCCACTAGTCTTCTCTTACACCCCCAACAAGGGCTTGACATTCCTCCTGTTTTTGCCAGTTCCAAGTCAGAAGCTAAACTGGAGGTTTCTCAAGGCCCCGGAGAATTGCCATACATGGCTAGCAGGAGGAGAAAGCACAATGCACCGTGACCAGCTAACTAAATGAAGCGATTACTATCTAAAATATCAATGAAAGACGTCTCGTATAGTTAATCAGTATCTTCAGTTTCATATATTAATTTTACATACATGACTGCCAAAATAACAATACAGAACTCAGAGGCAGCCTAAAGAGTATGCCTGATACATGCCGGGGATGCTCCTTCTTATAAATTGTAAATTTTCATTCTGATAACGGCCTGGAAAAAGGATCTCAGAAACGGGATGTGAATGTTAGCACACCTGTTACAGTTAAACATGTGGGGATTCGTGGGACAGCCCTGCAGTGGCGGAACTCCTTCCTTCGCAATCAGGGACAGAGGGTGGCACTCGGGGAAAACATGTCCGCTCGCCATTCTTTGGTATGCGGTGTCCCTCGGGGGGTGATTCCCCAATTCTATTTAACATGTATATGTGCCCCCTCGCCCAGTTAGCTCGCAGCTTTGGGCTGGGTTGTCACCAGTATGCGGATGACACCCAGCTCTATCTGCAGATGGATGGCCAGTCTGATCTTGCTCCGGATTCCTTGGCCAAGGGTCTTGAGGCTGTGACAGCATGGTTACATCAGAGTCACCTGAAATTGAATCCCCTGAAGACGGAGGTTCTGTGTCTGGGTCGTGGGGTGATTGAGCTGGGGACCTGGCTCCCAAACCTCGACGGGATACAACTGAAACCTTTGTTGATGGTGAGGAGCCTGGGTGTGACCTTGGACGCCACGCTTTCAGTAGAGGTTGCAACTGTTGCCAGGTCTGCCTTTTTTCATCTTCGACAGGCCAGGCAACTGGCACCCTGTCTTTTGCCTCAGGACCTGGCTACAGTAATCCATGCAACAGTGACCTCCAGGCTAGACTACTGCAACTCACTCTACGCTGGGCTGTCCTTGGGCCTGACCTGGAAGTTACAGCTGGTCCAAAATGCAGTGACACACATCCTTACTGGGCCACCAATCCGAGCACACATTCATCCTGTGCTGTGCCAGCTGCACTGGCTCCCAGTGGAGTTCCGGATCCAGTTCAAGGTGTTAACCTTGGTATTTAAAGCCCTTCACGGACTGGGACTTGCATATCTGCGGGACCTCCCCTTCCATTGCGTCCCCTGCAGGGCATTGCACTCGTCAGACAAGCAACTCCTGGTGGTCCCCAGCCCGAAGGACGTCCATTTGGCTTTGGCCAGGGCTTTTTCTGCCCTGGCCCTGGCCTGGTGGAACACTCTCCCACTGGAGATCTGAGCCCTGTGGGACCTGTTACAGTTCTGCAGGGCCTGTAAAACGAAGACGTTCTTCCAGGCCTTTGGCTGAGTGCCAGCAGGTGTCCCCCTTCTTCCACCTAAGAGCACCATTTTTTCTGGGACAGCCCTTGGCCATGTGCTATACCCATATGTATGCCCATATACGGACTCCCAACTATTTATTTAAATAGCCTGAGCCTGGACTATTTTAATTGATTGTCTTAAGATTATTATTTATTTTATAGTTTTATGGTTGATTCACTGTATTTTATTAATGTTGTTAGCTGCCTTGAGCTCATTTGTGGGGAGGGCGGGATGTAAATCAAATAAATAAATAAATATCTGGAATAATATCCCCTCTCTTGGATTGAATAAACATTTTCTGATGAATTTTGTAAATATGGCATAACAAGATTATTTAACTGCTTTGTAACTCAAGTGACTGTCACTTTACATCTATAAGCACTGGTCACTTTCTTACTGTTATTTATTGTTATTTATTGTATACAAGCATCTAGCACTTTATTGCAGTATTCAACTTTGTATTCAATATAGTATTTAATAGTATCTATAGTACTCAGTATAGATCTTGTGACCTATATTGCCATGGTTTATTGATTGATTGAATGTGACGTCCTCTGAGTGCTGTATTGTTATTTTGGCAGTCATTGTGTATGTAAAATGAATATATGAAATTGAAGATACGTCTTTCATTGATAGTTATTAGCTAGTAATTGCTTCATTTAGTTAGTTGGTCATGGCGCATTGTGCGTTCTCCTCCTGATTATTCTGTGACTCTTTCTTTTCTGCTTGGATACATGGCTAGTAGCAAGTCGCATTCAGCATCATGGACCACGCGGTGCAAATCTAGCTTAGCAAATGCAGAAGGCAGCCAGCATCCCAGACTCTGATTTGCTGCAGCTCAGAGATATTACACTTTGGTTAATCTTTCGCTGAAGCTCCTAGTCCTGCATGACTTTTAATAATGCTTTTTGCTTGGGTTGAGCACAGAGCTAGGTTCTGAACAGGAGGAGTGACTGTTGGGGTTTCGTTCTGGCTAGGGTTGCCAACGACAGCTTGGGAAATTCTTGGAGAATTGGGGGTGGTGTGTGGGGAGGAACTTGGGGAAGGTGGAGTTCAGTGAAGGGTGTGATGCCACGTCCTGATATAACACTTCCAAGTCAAAGTTCAAGTACTCCAACGCCTTCCACTCTTGTGAGGTCCCTTCCTCTGACCATTATGGAGGGCAATGCCAGGGGTCGACCAGGCTGTTGCACAATGCCAATAAGCCAGAATGGGCCACGTGGCACTCACTGCATGACTTCATAAAAGCTTCCAGATCACTCCTGCTCAGTTGTGGTGCTTGTCCATGACAGCACTTCTCAATCCTAGATTTGCTCAACGTTTCCACAGAATTTTCTTGAAAGTCTCTGGAGAAGGAAACTCCTTCTAAGACTCTGCTGTTAATAACTACCCTTTGTGAGAAGGGCTCCTAACCTTGCCTCAGCAAATTGTTGTTGTTATGCCTTTCTAACTGAGCTCTAAGGCAGATTACACAATGCAAGTGAAAATACAATCTGCTGAGGCAGTGCCTGAGGAGAACAAAGCTTGGGGAAGAGAGGGACCTCAATGAGGATGTGATGTCATGACGTGTGATGGCATATCCAGGTCAAAAGTCAGCTCTTCCATCTTCTCCTCTACTTGTGATGTCACCTGCCATTTAAATTAAAATTCCCCACCTCATTATAATTCCTTCTTACATCACTAGTAGGCATCTGTATTCATGTGTTCGGCATATCATACTTACCCTTTGGTCCTAATATTTGAGCTGGTATAACTGGCTGCTATCCATGTATATTCCACTCAACCTTAAAACAAAACAAAAAGCCTCTCAATATCCTTTTCAGGTTTTTCTCAATGTAAAGAAGAGACTTCCAGTGTGAAGGCTCATTGGAGGATGCCAACCAACAGTAGTCCCATCCCTCTCAATCCCCAGCCAGCCTATGGCTTTTACTGACTTTATAGGCAACAATCAGTTTCTCCTAACCTTGATGTTAGACCATTGGAGAAACAAATCCTAGAGCCTCAAATGTCTGTAACCACTCTAGAATTTCTCTGCCCTCCATAGCTGCCATTTCCTCAAGAAGAATTGATCCCTGTAGTCTAGCAATCAGTCTAGCAGTCTAGCAAGCTGTAATTAAGAACATAAGAAGAGCCCTGCTGGATCAGACCAGTAGTTCATCTAGTCCAGTATACTATCTCAATATAGTGGCCAACCAGTTGCTATGGAGGGCCAGGAACTAGTGTGGCCATTCCCCTGGTGGGGGGCGGGGGATACCTGCTCCCAGCCACCTCCCCCCCCCACTCACCTAGCCAGTGAGGGAAAAGGCATGGAAACGGGCCTCCTGGGGTGCGCTCCCACCATGAAGTGATGACGTCACTCCCAGGAGTGATGTCATAGCACAGCCCCTAGGAATGCTCCTGGGCTTTGCACTAGCCAATTTGGCCCATTTGAGTGATGTCATTGTGCCATGCTGGGAGCACACATGCACAAAGACATCAAAAAGGTCATTGTTGGGTCCCCCCACCCCCCCGCTTCCCACTGGGAGGGTAAGGGGACCTGGCAACCCTACCAGCAACAGGGCATAAAGGCTGAGGCCTTCCCCTAAAATTGCCTCCTGGCACTAGGGTTGCCAGCCTCTAGGTGGTGGCTGGAGATCCCCCAAAATTACAATTGATCTCCAGGTGACTGAAAAAAATTAATGTTCAGGAATGTTAGTGCTGCCCTTTGAATTTTTTTAAAGAATAATTCAAATAGACAGGGAAGAAAGCATCCTGCCATATAAAAGATGTGCCATATTGTCAACAACTCGCCTTTTATTCCTACGCAGGCGCACTCATGCGCCCGTCTGCGAGGATGAAAGGTGAGTCCTCAGCAACACGGCTTGCCGAGAAGGCCCCAGCAGGCCGCTGCGGGCAGTGGGGAAGCACAGTGCAGCATCCACAGCCCGCACTGGGCCTCTGTGCCACTTCAGGTAGCATTGCCAGTCCCTGTTCCCACCCTCCATCCCTGCCCTCACTTACTTGCCCAATGGGGAAAGGCGAGGGAACACGTCTCATGGGCATGCTCCCTGGTGTCGCAGTGTGCTCCTGTGTGCCACAGTAGGGCCGTTTCCACACGCGTTGAATAATGCACTTTCAATGCACTTTAGTTATCCTTTAGAAGTGGATTTTTTGTTCCACACATGGAAAATCCGTTATAAATGTGCACTAAAGCGTATTGAAAGTGGATTATCCAACGTGTGTGGAAACGGCCTAGGCCAATTTTGGCCCTTTCTGCCCCCCCTCCACCTGTGCTCCCCAGCCCTCAGCCACCTGATCCAGCTCAAATCAGGGCCGGATTGGGCAGCTGCAAAGCGCAGGAGTGCTCCAGTGCTGGTTGCGCCCCTCCCCAACAGCACTCCCAGGCTCTTCAGCAACCCGATTTGACCTGAATCACACCCATTTTGGGCCAATTGACCCTGCTGTGGAGCTCAGCCAAATCAGTTTTCTATAGCCCATTGTATTTTTTCCCACAATGGTCTGTTGCTAGCCAAGCTATGTTCTATTAAATCCATTATAACTATGAGTAAAAACAGGAGCACTTTTGATGTAAAAGATTTTTTTTCAAGCGTTTGCAACTGGTGCTCTGTCTAAGATGAGGGAAGATCACCCATCACTAAGAATTAACCCCCTGTGTGGACCCAACTGCCACCTCAGACCCACAAGAGTTGTTGGGTTCCTTCCATCTGATACTTTGGCAGGCTATTCCACTGCCCTACAACGTCCCTTACAGTTCCAGTCAGACATTTTCTTTCCTTGATAGCACTCCTAAATTTTCTTTCTGGCAACTTAACTCCCCTTTCCTTTTATCCTTCCCTGAGGGAAAGGGGAAAGAGTTCCTCTCCATCATCTTTATGGCAGCCTCTTAGGTTTGAGGGCTGTTATGTCGCCTTTTAATCTTCTTTTCCCTAGGCTAAAGTTTCACAGTCCCTTATAGTGTAAACATTTCATCAGCCTGAATACTCTGTTCTCAGTCTTCTTCAGTTCCTGATTTTAGAAGTGCTCAAGGACTTGATCAAATGCACTTTTTAATCTTTGTTTCCTCAGGCCACGCTGGGTTCTCCTGGCTTAAAGGTAGGTCTGACCTCTGTACTGAACAAGATACTCTCTGACTTCAACTGCTTGCTGGCCACTCCCTCAATTTCCCCATTCCTGATTTTGTGTTGTAACACCCCACAAAATTACCTGTCTAGCGGGCAGTCACTTTCTGAGCAAAACATGGCTGCTTCCGTTTTGTATTTCTTTTAACACTTTCTTCATATTAGAGTTTTGAGGGGGGAAAGCTAGTTATGATATAACAGACACTTTAATTACATTATCCAGAATGTCCTCCAGATATAACATGTTGGTGTATTGATTCCAAACATCAGCAATGCTGTGGGTGCCCTGGTCTGACTTCTATAATTTCTCACTTAGTGAAATCTGTGTCAGTATGTGATAATTTTAAGATGGGGGTGGTTGGTGCGTACCATTGTACAGGCCTGTAAGGAAGGCCAACTTCTTTTGTTAGAACAGCTGCTTAAACCTGCTATTAGTGTTTAGACTCGAGATCTGCGGCCAAGATTTTGGCTGATAAATAACCAGACACTGAACTTCTCTGCTCCAGTTTTTCTGCCTTACTTTCTGCATCGCCCCTCCTCCTGCATATAGATAGCCCCAGCCCATGCTCCCCAATCACAAGTCCCATGTCTTACTAGGATGTAGGCAATGGGGAGGAAGGGCAAGGATGATATTCATATTTAAAGAATTTCTGTAGAAGCTTTGTATGTTAATATGTTTGGACATGCCATGCAGAGCTTTTTTTCTGGGAAAAGAGGTGGTGGAACTCAGTGGGTTGCCCTCAGAGAAAATGGTCACATGGCTGGTGGCCCCACCCCCTGATCTCCAGACAGAGTACCGGTCTGGAGATCAGGGGGCGGGGCCACCAGCCATGTGACCATTTTCAAGAGGTTCTGGAACTTCGTTCCACCGCATTCCAGCTGAAAAAAAGCCCTGCATGCATGTAATATCAGCAGAACAGTTTGTGTTTGGATCTACCACATGTGTTTGATTTGGTGAAGTATTTTTCTGCATTCCCCTGCTGTTTTTTACTGGCATGAAGACAGATTATCTCTCTCACCCAGGGTGGGAAAGGCGAACGTGGACCTCCTGGGGCATATGGATCTAAAGGAGAGAAAGGTGACCGTGTGAGTAGTTTTCTTATCCACTTCCTGGGATTGCCAGGCTTCTACCTGCAACCTCTGGGAGATTTCTAGGGTGATGCCTGGGGAGGGTCACATCTGACCTGGAAGTGATGTCACTTCCAGACGATGCTTTTGGAATCTCCCCAAATCTCTGTTGCTAGAACCATAGACAGTGGGTGGGTTTCTAAAATGTGACCAGAAAATGATTTCACTTCTGGGTCAGATGTGACCTTCCTCTGCTTTTTCTCCTGGTGGGAGTGTGGAAATGTGAACATGGCAGTGGGGCATCACCTGTTGGAAGTGGGCATTTCGTATGCCTACCAGTACCATATCCTTATGTGGACTTTGCTCCTCCTTTGTAGTTCCTTTGTTCTGCTACTAAGAGCGACTCAGTTCCTGTGTGGCAGGAATAGCACTTGCAAGCCCTATCCCATATCCTTTGCCAGTGTGTCTTGAAACTTGCTCTTCTCTTCCTGCAGGGTGCAGACTGTGTCCGGATCTCACCTGAAGCGCCACTACAGGTGAGCTGCTTCCCCTCTCCGTAAGGAGGCTGTGCTTGCTTGGCCTTCCTCTGCCTTTCCTTGCAGGCCTAACCCACCTGTTTGTTCATTCTCTTTCCTGAAGTGTGCCGAAGGGCCGAGGGGAGAAAAAGGAGAACATGGAGAAAAGGTAAGCCTGGGTCTACAAACATGAAGCACTGTTGTGTTTACGTTCTTTTGGCTTTCCCAGCCCTGTCCCTTCTCCTCTCACCTTGGAAACAAGCCCATAATGCTCAGAAAATCTCAGACCCACATGTGCACACACAGCCTAGTTTGTTTTCCTGAAGAGCTCAGGAAGGGCTCATTAAATGTGGTCTGGCCTCATGCTGTACTTTCGGTAAACAAAGGGTTGGAAGCCACAATTTCATCTTCGGCTGGTGAATGGCATGAAAACAATGCTGGAGCTCAGAGTGAAGGACTGTGTAGGAGGGGGACTCTGGACAAATGTGAGAAAAAAAATCTGGTCATCATATTCAGAAAGCTGTGCTGAAAATTTTTCAACAATACTCAAGAGTCTATTGTTTGAATGATACTCTAGCTACCTGGTATGGAATGCTATCAGCTTACCTACCTACAGAAACATCCTTTTTTTATTTGATCCTTTATCTTTTATTGTCCTGGCCACTGTTAGATCTCCCCTTCTCCCTCCCCTGTTTCTCTTCCCCCGTCCTTCAATGCTAACTAACCTAGGTGCTGCAGAGGGAAGGTATTATTTCCCTATAATAGAAAAAAATAAGAAATATAATAAACAGTTAATTTTTAAAAAATGTTTGCAGGGGAGGATGCCTCCAGTCCCACAATGATCACATTTCAGACCCAGTGTGCAACCTATTTTGTCAATTGGCGGGAGGTGCAGAGATTAAAGGATATCTCCCTTACCTTTTCTGTATCTCCAAGCATCTCTTTTCAGAAGCCTAGATGGAAAAAATCAGCCCCTGCCTGTCTCCCTGTACCATACCTTTCAACATTTCACTGGGGACAATAGGAATCCTGGTAAAACATGTTTTCTCTCTGCTGAGTCCTTCCCTGCTCCACCTATACACGCATTTATTTACTCTGAGTCTGCATTGATTGCAGAAGCAAGACATGTTAGTAAATTGATAGTTTCATTACGTTTTTTAAGCAAAGCATGTTAAATAGACCTTTTAGATCTGAATGGCTTATTATGGAACAACTCCAACTCAAATATAATGAGCAGCATTTACTATTTGGACAGGTGGTTATTGCAGCAGGGGAGATGGAAGGGATGCTGTTCCCTGGCATTTATGTACACGGTGACATGCGTGTGCCCGAGAACCAAGATTCATTCACCACCAACCCCTCAGACACTTAATATCTTGATAATAAATTGAGAAGGATAGCCATGTTAATCCATTGCAGCACAAATAAACAGGAGTGCAGTGACATTTTAAAAGTAACAAGATTTCATGCCAATAGAAGCTTTCAGAGACTACAGCCCACTTTGTCAGTTGCCTGTAGTGGTTCTCATGCTGATTGAGGACCCACTACAGGCATCTGATGAAGTAGGCTCTAGTTCACAAAAGCTTCTATAGGAATGAAATCTTGTTAGCGTTTAAGGGGCCATTGCCCCCCTATTTGTTTTTAACTTCTATAGGCTCAGGAGAGGAGGCTGAAACCTGAAGCGCAAAAAAAAAAGGCTACCAAAATTTTAAAAGACACCAGAAGCATCTCGCCCCTCTGAAGATGAAAAAATAGAGACAGTGCCCCTTTTTACATGTTACAGTGAACACATGTATATCTGGCCTGTACATGCGTACATGCATGTCTAGTTTAACCCTCATTCACTTTATTGATGAAACCGGGAGTGTTTCCTGAATAAATGTGCAGGATAAATAGGGTCCCTAGGTCCCTATATCCTCTTGGAGGGAGGTGGAGGTCCTGGAATTTACAGGTTGGTGCCTCCTCATGAGTGCTTTGCATGCATGCACTTCTGGAGAGGTGTGATGACATCACTTCTAGGAAGTGACATCATCCTGCCAGCCATAGGCATGCTCCTATGCTTTGTACAAGGCTAATTCTGGCCCATTTGGGGCCAAAATTGGCCCCAACAAAGCAGAGGAACGTGCCCGCAGCTACCACAATAAAGTCACTTCAGGAAGTGATGTTGTCATACCGTGCTGGGAGCATGCCCAGTGTGCACTTTCCTAGGTTGCCTGCCAGTGGCAGGCGATCACCAGGGGGATTTGCCAACTGGACAAAGCCTTGGGAGATTGCCCACAACTAGTGGGCAACTAGTAAGCCTAGGTATAAAGCACACATTCAGCTGTACAGGCACTGAATGTCATGTAAGAATCATTTGATGCATACGTAAAGAAAAGTCAAGTGTTCAGAGTACACAGATGGTATGTACATGCAGTGTAGCATGTGAATAGGGGACTAGTGAGCTACTAGGAGCATGTACTAAAACACTGAGACTGCCTCTGGCAAACTGGAACCATGGAGTGTCTACAGCACATTTCTTTGCCCTGAACTCGGGCAGCTATCAGCAGAAGCAACCAGGACTGGCGAGGGACCTCCCTTGCCCCAGCAGCCCTCCTATTGTCTCTGCTGTCTGACTGCTTCACGCTTCAGCCTCTCCCCATTTGCTGCTTAAGGGCATTTTTGTAGAATTGTGGCCCTCTTTCCCCCTCCACGGAATGCAGCTTATTTGAATGAAGGCCAAGGAGACCAGAGTTTTTGCTGAGAATGATAAATATTTAGTTACAGCATCCTGTAGTCAGGCCTCCTAATGGCACTGAGTCCGTGTCTGCTCAGCCGCTTCCTGTGCTGTTTGCTCAGCTCTTTGACGTGAAACCAGAAAGGCAGGGAGGTTTTCCTGGAGCTGCAGACTCGAGCTATTTATTCCAAGCAATATAAGAACTTCACCCTTCGTCGCCACAGGAGATCATGGTCAGAAGTCATTTTCCCTTCTTGTATTCTCTGTCCCAGTTTCCCACTTCTGATTATTTAGTAGAAATAGCTGTATTTAGAAGGTTTTTATCCCGTTCTTCCAAAAAGCACAGAGCAGCATATATTACCCAGAGGAGTTCGCCGTGTTAGTCTGTAGTCACAAAATTGGAAAGAGTCCAGTAGCACCTTTAAGACTAACCAACTTTACTGTAGCATAAGCTTTCGAGAACCACAGCTCTCTTCGTCAGCATCTGGACTCTTTTCTATTTTGCATATATTACTGTGGTTGTTGTTATTTACTTCGTTTATACCTCGCCTTTCTTCTCAACAGGGACCCAAGTGGCTTACGCCATTCTCCTCTCCTCCATTCTATCCTCACAACAACCTGTGCAGTAGGATAGGCTGAAAGTGTGTGACTGGCCCAAGGTCACCTAGTCTGGCACTCTAACCACTACTACAACACTATGGTGCATGTGCTCTCTCTCTCTCTCTCTCGCTCTCTCTGCCTCCATTCCTCCATTTTATCCTCACAACAATCTTGTGAGGTAAGTTTTGTACGGAGAGAGAGAGTAAGAAGCCCAGGAAGCATCTTGGAAGAAAGGGAACTTGAACCTAGGTGGCCCAGAAAGAGACTTAGAGCCAAGCTACAAGTGACGCTTGACACAGGTTGGACTTGTCAGCTTCCCTCAAGTTTTGATGGGAAATGTAGGCATCCTGGTCTTGCAGCTGTAATGGAGAGCCAAGCTGTAAAACCAGGACGCCTACATTTCCCATCAAAATTTGGGGTAAGCTGACAAGTGTCCAACCTGTGTAAGGCATCACTTGTAGCTTGGCTCTGACACTCTAACCAATACACCACACTCTCAAGCTCTTTCCTCTTGCCATTCCCCCCCTTCCTCTCGAGCTCTTCATTGTACAAGGCAACTTCCCCTTTCCCTGCTGCCTTCTGGGGCGCCTGCCAGCTCATTTCCTCTGCCCCTGTTTTTCCCTTGCATTTTTTTGTAGGATCTTCTGCCTGAATTCCTCCCTCCCTTACCATAGGACCAGAGCATAAGCATAGCATCAACCATGCACAGCAGTATCATTGGATTACTAAATTTGCAGTATTCACCATCAGTCACAGCTGTCCCCACCAACTATACGATGCCACCAGTTTGCTCCTGGGAGCAGGCATATCAGCCAGGGATTTGCCAAATCAAAGTGGAAAGCAAGAGCTGCTCATAAGGAGCATGCACATCACGAATTTTCATTTTCATTTTGTTTCAAGGAGATATTTTCATTAGCCCAAAATTTCAGGACTCCTCATACCATTTCAGAAACTGTTTGGGAGATGTCTTTCACGTTTAAGAAAATTGGCACTCGAAAATCATGGCCATTTTAAAAAATGAAATTTAAATGTAATGTTTAGTGTACAGCCATGCTCCCCCCCACTCCAGAGGCAGCATAAGCAGTATAACAGAAAGGCAAGATAGAAAGAACATGGCCTAGCTAGGCTTTAATACCGATGATACCACAGCCCCTTTAAAGTTCATAGTCAATAATCTTGGCCTTATGCGAGGTCATGGAAACATAGAGCTGGAAGGAACCCCAGGGGTCATCTAGTTTAGTCCCCTGCACAACACAGGAAATTCACAGCGATCCCCCCCACCTCCCTCAGTGAACCCTGCTCTATGCCCAGAGGGAGGCAAAAAATCCAGGATTCCTGGCCAATCTGTCCTGAAGGAAAATTCCTTCCTGAACCCAAAGTGGCAATTGCCATTACCCTGGGCATGTAAGAAAGGTCCACAGGAACCAAGCACCAGCTCATCCCTTCATGCACTCCCTCTCTTGATTTGTGTACATTCATATTAAGTCAGAGAATCATCATAGCTGTCGGATGACCATCTAGCCTCTTAAATACCTCCAAGGAGAGAGAGCCCACCAAATCCTGAGGAAACCTGTTCCAGTGAGGAACCACTCTGTCAGGAAGTTCTCCCTAATGTTTGGCCAAAAACTCTTTTGCTTTAGTTTTAACCCATTGTTTTTGGTCCAACCTCTGGGGCAATAGAAAACAACTCTGTCCCATCCTCTATGTGACAGCTCTTCAAATATTTGGAGAGGACTATCATATCACCTCTCAATTGCCTCCTCTCTAGGCTAAACATACCCAGCTCCTTCAACCTTTCCTCATAAGACTTGGTCTCTAGACCCTTCACCTCCTTGGGACACATTCCAGCTTGTCAACATTCTTCTTAAACTATTGTGTCCAAAACCGTACACAGTACTACAAATGAGGTCTAACTAGACTAGACTAGATTAAAGTGATACCATCACCTCATGTGATCTGGGCACTATACTTCTGTTGATACAGCCTAAATTCACATTTGTCTTATTAGCTAAAACATCACATTGTTGTCTCATGATCAGCATATGATCTACTAAGACCCCAAGACCCTTTTCACATGTACTACTACCAAGACAGGTCTCCCCCATCCTATAAGTGTGCCTTTGATTTTTCCTACCTCAATCAGAACTTTACATTTATCTCTGATGGTATTCATTTTGTTAGTTTTAGCCCAGTTTTCCAGCTTGTCAAGATCACCTTGAATCTTGCTTCGATCTTCTACTCTGTTTGCAACCCCTCCCAGTTTAGTATCATCTGCAAATTTAATGAACCTCCTCTCTGTTCCTTCATCTAAGTCATTTATAAAGATGTTGAACAACACAGGGCCCAGGACAGATCCCTGGGGCACTCGGCTTGTCACTCCTCTTCAAGAAGATGAGGAACCATTTACAAGCACTCTTTGGGTACCAGTCACAAATCCATCTAACAGTAATATGGTCTAAACCACATGTTACCAACTTGTCAACCTGAATATCCTGTGGAATCTTATCAAAAGCCTTACTGAAATCAAGATAAACTATGTCCACAGCATTCCCTGATCCACCAAAGTACTAGTTCTCTCAAAAAAGCGAATAAGGTTAGTCTGATGTGACTTGTTCTTGAGGAACCCATGTTGGCTCTTAGTAATCACAGCTGTCTTTTCTAAATGCTCAAGGACTGACTGTTTGATGATTTGTTCCAGGACCTTTCCAGGTATGGATGTCAAGCTGACGGATCAATAATTACTTGGCTCCTCCTTTTTCCCCTTCTTGAAAATGGGGACAACATTTGCCCACCTCCAAACTTCTTCTTCCCAGGAACTTTATAGTTTTAAGAGTCGTGGCAGCATTGGCACCCTGGCTCAGCTGGGATGTGCTGGCTCCCTCCTCCCATGTTGCTCTGCCTCTTGCTCCTCCTGAAACACTCCCAAAATTTTTGATGGGGGTGGGATTCATTTCCCCCCAAATTTCAGACATGCTTTGATTTGTTTCAGGCATTCCCAACCTGAAATAAAACAGGCTGGTTTGGGCATCGTTTCAGTTTGGTAATATCCAAATGCACACTCTTATTGATTGGCACTCTAGAATTTCCATCTGTGTGCTTGATCCGACACCCTGCATTCAACCACTGCTCAGAATCTCAAAGCTTTCTCTGACTGGTGGTAGCTAAGCCAGCAGGTAAGGACACTGGGATCTCCTCCAAAGGAATGGCATGCCCCATTTGTATTTCTTGTTGTTTTCGAGCTCCAGTGCGGCAGAAAACTTTCTGGAGTACCAACAGCCAAAGCAATCACCCGACACCTATGTGTCAGAGCCACTCAACCAGTGGGAATCAGATCTCTGACAGCCTCCCTCTCTTCAGCAGTATCAAGCAGGCAGAGGAGTGAATTGCCCGCCTCAGCTTTCAATGTCACTACCATCCCAAAATTTCTTAGTGCAATATTTATGTTTTTGGAAGTCATGAAGTCGCTTCAGAACCTTGCTCTAATCGAGATCCATCTTGTCTATTATGACAAGCAGTGCCTCTCAGGTGAAGGTCGTTCACATCACTCACTGCCTGATCCTTGCAAGTGGAGATCTTAAGGATTGAACCAGGGACCTTTTGTGTGCAAGGCTGAGGCTGTTCCTCTAAGCCATGGCCCACACGTTCTTTTCTTCCTATCCAATTGAATAAACTCTACCTCTCTTCTTTAAGATCTTGTTGTGTTTGATGCTGGTTATTACCTTCATATATTGGGCCTCACATATTAGAGGGACCGCCCCAGGTGTAGGTAGGCCTGGGTGTATACTGTGGTGAGTTTACCAATCCCTGCTGACTGTCCTGGGCTTGGGGGTCAACCCTTCTGGTTTCAGTCAAGAACGGGGCTTTTTCTGTTGCTGTCCCCCTGCTCTGGAACAACCACTCTCTCACAGTCTGTCTGCCAAACACTTATCCTGTTGGCTTTTAGGGAAGAGTGGTGGCTTATTGTGGAGACAGAAATTGAAGGAAATGTTTCCCTTTATAAACTTTTATTGTTGTGGTTATGGGGAATATTTTCTCCCCCTATTTTTTTTTCATTGTAAAAGGTCACCATTTCAACTGTTTTTGAGAGCCTCCCAGTGGTTTTTGGAAGGGATAGGATACAAATATGTTAGAGAAATGAATGAATTTGCTGAAACCACTACCTTGAGTATAAGTTGGGTTATAAAAGTTTGTATAACTAATTGATGAAAATTTCTGTTGCGAAACAGGGACCACCCGGATTGACAGGAATCGGTGGACCGAAGGTACGTTGCCAGCTTTGGAGCTCAGCAGTGCAATCTTGAGCAGAGTTAAGCCCTTCTAAGCCCATTGACTTCAAAAGTGCAACTCTGCTAAGCATGGCACTGGAAGCAAAGATCCAAAGGAACATGACCCGTGTGGATTTGTTTTCCCGGCATCTTCTGATGGATGGTTTTGGTGCAAGAAGTTCCTTCCTGGAAAATGAATTGGGGGGATCTCCAGAAACTATAACAAAGTAGCAGGCGGATTTGAGGGTCTCTTGAAGATTATCAGGATTGGACCCCTCCCTCCCCTCCGCCAGCCTGCCCTCCAAGGCTTCCCAAGTCCTTTACCCTTTACTTTTTACGCATCAGGACAAAACATTTCTTTTAACTGAGAGTATTCCATTTTTTGTTCGTTGTTTTTATGGTCTGCTTCTAGCTCAAAGACTGTTTTATGAATATGATTGGAGACTACTGAATGTTGTTTTGCTGTTTTTATACCCCTGGCTTGTTTTATTATGAAGAATTTTTATGTTGTTGGTATTTTTTAATGATTCTATTATACCATTTTTACTTTTGTGACCTGCCCAGATCAGCTGTATGACAAGAGTGTGTGTAAATTTTCTAAATAAAATAACAGTAGCTTAGGATGCACTTCAGGTTGTGATCGTATCACCAATCCTAGAATGCCAGTACAGGGGGCTTGCCAGTCCCAGGTGAGGACAGTATAATCCGGACTAGTTCAAGGCATTTCTTACTCCAAGTAAAGTGTGCCTATCCCCTCCTATGCAGCTGACAACTGGCAGGGAACCAAGCCCTGTAGAAAGTCAACCCTTTCCTCACTGCGCTATCTTAAGGGTTTGGTCAGAAAACCGTATAATGTATAATGACTGACACAGTTCTTTTAACATCCATCTTTCCCTAAAGGGTCAGAAAGGTGAGAAGGGAGACTTTGGATTTCAAGGCAAACCTGGAAGCCCAGGGCGTGACGTAAGTTGCATTAATGATGTTCTCTTTCTTTCATACATTTTGTGTGTGTATGTGTGTGTGTGTGTATGGCTCCCCTTTTTCCTAGCCGATACAAATTTCAGTGAGTCGGAGAATTCTTTGCATGACTTCTAGTTCACTTTCAAGAAGGCATTTTTCTTCTTTCCATGTTTCTCTACCTTGCTTCAGCTTTCCTCCAAGAACCCTAGTGGATTGGTTCACATATGCAGTGTCAGTCTATGGAAATCAGGATACTCTGAGTTCGTCTCCCACCCCTTGCAGCAAGAAATTCAAGGTCTCTTGAGTAGAGATGGGCACGATCCGCATTACGAATGAAAAAAACCCACGATAATGGCGATCGCGCTATCGTGACCCGGCAGATCGTGATCGGCCACGGCCAATGATCCAGCGGTCGGGAGAGGCCTGGATCGGGGCGTTCGGGCTTGGTTCGGGGATCCAGACACTCAGGCGCCAGCAATCTATTCCCCTGGCAACGGAGCTAGGGGAATGCCTGAGCTCTGTTTGCCCTCCTTCTGTCGCCCTGGAAACCCGAATGGAAGCCCAGCTTTCCTTGATCAGCAGGGCTTCCTTCCAACCACGGAGCAGCAAAGCAGTCACAAGTTGGGAGAAGACACCCAGGGGAGGGAGGGGGAAGGGGGTGTTCTGTAGCCATGGGCACTCCAATCTCATCCCTGCAAACCCTGATAGGCAGCTCTGATGGCCAAACACAGACCTCCTGTGTTGCTGAATGAGACCAATGCTTATAAATAGCCATGGTCTCCCAGGCTGGGTTTCACTTTCTGCTAGCAGTGGAGTGGGACAGAGCTCTTGCTTGCCACTTGCTAGCCTTTGGGGAGAGAGACTGAGAGTACAATTGAGCTTGGCATCAGCCACCATTCCTGTATCGCTGGGAACAGTGGGGCACCCCTCCGCTGTGGCCTCCACGATCCACGATCCACGATCTGGTTCGGGAACGGGAGATGGTCGTTGCGGATCGTTTATTCGGGATCGTGGTCTGCACCGAACCACGGTCCTCTGGAATGGTAAATTTTTTTGGTTCGTGCCCATGTCTACTCTTGAGTCAAAGGTTCTTTATTGAGAGCTTACAGATTCAGAAAATACAAGTGTCCATAGATTATCCAAAGGCTAAGGCAAGCTTCTGGCTGTACATAGATCTCTTGTTGAGAATGACATATTAGGGGCTTGCTACAGTATATCAAACCCTCTAAACCATCCCCCACCCTCGGTGTCTACCCAGCTGGTACAGAAGATGGGAAAGTGAAAGGAGCTGTCTTGACATGCAGATCATTTGTTTACCCTGGACTGAAGACTAGAAACAGGCCAATGTTCTTATGCTCCAAGCAGAAAGGATATGACAAATTATGAGCCAAAGTGAAGAACTCTTAGAGGGGATCCATTTTTCCCCCTGGTCAGTCTAACTTTGTTTATGGGTCCTCCGGGTGCATTTCAGATGTCATGTTCGGGCCTACATTTTCCTGGTCCACTTTGGCATCTTGGAAACTGCTTGAAACAGGTTCGGATACATTCAGGAAGGAGAAGAAGAGAAGACAGGGTGAAAAATAAGCTCTCTATCCTTTCTCCTAGCTTCCACAATGTAAATGGGGCTGGAAAGTGGAGAGCCTCTCTGACCCAAATGTACAATCTGAGCCAGAGAAGACCTATGAGCCATAATGCTCCCCTTCATGTTAAGCACAGCAAGCTTCCAAAGCTTATATTCCAAACCCGGGAGGTTGGGAGGTGGGGATACCAATGTTGCTGACATCTCATTCTCTACTGTCCACTCTGGGTGACTCTACAAAAAAGCATTGTGTGACGAGTGACCTGAAGTTCTGGTTTTGGCATTCTGTCTGTGATGGCTCATTTCCGCACAGAAGGCATTTCTTGATGTTACCTGTCTGCAGTTGATGACTGTGAAGACATGCCTTAGTCGTCTTTCAGTTGTAGTGAACTTTAGGCTAGGAAACTGTCCCAGTGTGAATCTGCTATGGTGGAGGTGCACAAGACGGTGACCTCTTTTAGGGAGAAAGTTTGTCTTCTATCCAGGTAAATATGGCAGCATTCGTGTGCACTTTCTGGGACTTAAACATGCTTGGGTCCCAGACTCACTCCACAATTCTTCTAGCTGTAGCTTAGAAGTCCTTAACAAGGGGTTTGATGCCATAAAGTATGAAGAAGCCCCGTGTGTTAATAAATCTCACTTTCTGTTTCAATCTAGGGACGGCCTGGGGAGATTTGCGTGGTGGGACCCAAAGGCCAGAAGGTACTGTGTTGTTCAAACTTAGGGTTGGAAAGTGAGTCCAAGGAAAAGCTACTCTTCCAATGGACTTCTTACTAACATCCATGTGTGTATTTTAGGGTGACCCAGGGTTTGTTGGACCTGAAGGGCTCGCTGGGGAGCCAGGGCCCCCAGGCCGGCCAGGGACCCCTGGAATTGGCCTTCCAGGAAAACCGGTAAGGATTTATCTCATGGCCTGCCTCTGGTCTCCTCATTCTGACAGCACCTTGTAACATTCGTAACGAGAGTTACGTTTGTAATGAGAGAATTCTGATTCACTGTGGTGAGATTCTGACTGCCTCATTGACAGATTTCATTAGAAATGTTTTGCGATCCATTGTGATGGAAAGGTGTGAGTCTGGGAGGGAGAAGATGGAGTGAAGGAAACCTAACCAGTAACAGTAGCTTCCATAGTGGGTGGATATTTTTGGTAAATAGAGACTGTGTAGTGTTCAGATATTTAATCAGAACTGTTTTGTAACTGGAAAAACCAGTGGCTTCAGAATTTCTCTCCCCCCCCCCCCCGCCCCACTTCCTGTACTTACATTTTTAAAAAAGAAAGCCTAACGCTAGCCATATGCTTATAGGAATAAGCTAAAAAACAATATGTTCTGAAATTCTGGGCTCCAAGAGGGATTGAACAGTACTTTTGAGTGATCTGTGGAATTCCATTATTGTCCCCTCCATTCCTCCTTGCAATTAACAGAAGTAGTTTTTTATTATTATTAGTTATGATGCTGAAATTCATAATTAATGACTCGGTATAGACATTTGTTCCAGTTTGTCCATACATACAATGCCATTGTATGTATCCTCAAGTGCCATTTCTCCAGAAGCTGTTTTCTGAGTTGGAAAGATTCTAAGCATATGAGTTCAGCAGACCAACAGTCTGCAGTATATGCTTTTTAATGGTATCCCCTTCCACTCAATAACATTCTTAACAATTGCTGTAAAACTAATGAATGGGTGCTACACAGAAGCCAAGGATCCATCACGTAAAGGCTATATCACAGGGCAAAGCAGTATTGCACATGCACAGGTTACCACAAAAGCCATTGTTACATGCCAGGAGAGAACTTCCAGATCATTTGCTAAGCTCCTAACTACCAAACTGGTTTTGAGAGTCTCTCCACACGAGACCTCTTACATGAGAACGCTCAAGTGAAGGAAGATGCAATGTTAGCCAGGAAGCCGAGTTTTAAAAGACAGATCAGAAGGCTTTGTCAATTTCCCCTCTCTACAGAGCCAGCCCAGATGGCTGCTCAGAGGGTTTGTTTATTTCCTCTTCCCCTCCCCAAAGGCTCTGTCAGTTTCATCTCCCCTTCTGGGAGATGGAAATAAACAAACCCTTTGAGCAGCGATCTTTGCCAAGATGGGAAATTGTCAAAGCCTTCCGATCTGTCTTTTAAAACTCGGCTTCCAGGCTAACATTGCATCTCCCTTCACTTGAGCATCCTCGTGTAAGAGGTCTCATGTAGAAAGACTCTCAGTTGAGCTGAGCAAAACTTCACCCATCTCTAATTATTGTGGATTATTTATGAGGCACATGAATAAATGAATAAATGGACACAAATGAATAAATGACTAAATGGACACAAATCTGACATTAAAAATGGCAACATCCAGAAACCAGTGGGAGAACACTTCAATCTACCAGGACATTCCATCAAGGACTTCAAGGTCACCATAGTTCAACAGAAACCTTTCAAAAACAAAATCCAACGGGAAGCTGCTGAATTGTAAATTGTCATATGTAAATTTGACTCAGTCAGACTTGGGTTGAATAGAGACTATGAATGGTTATCTCATTATCAGAAGTAACTGATTTCATTATCAGAAGCAAACTGATCCCATTATCAGAAGCTACTGATTGCATCTACTCCCCGCTCCCCTCACCACCTATATATATCTGACTAGTTTCTTCATACCCTCCATGCATCTGACAAAGAGAGCAGTGGTTCTCGAAAGCTTATGCTACATTAAAGTTGCTTAGTCTCAAAGGTGCTACTGGACTCTTTTCTATGAAGCACATAGACAGACACAAGGCATGCAAAGTTTCATAAACTAAAAGGATAGGCCCTGCTACCAGTATCTAATCTAAAATTTGCAAAAAGGAAGAGATTGCAAAGAAAAAGGAGAGTGGCAGAGGCTGAGTGATAAAGGATGAAAACGCAGGTTCACTTACTGAGACCACATTCTGTTATGAAAATACACATACGCAGATCATTAATTTGCACAATTACATGCTTTATTTCATTTTTTTAAAGTGTGCACAGCATGCATTAAATATACTCAAGTGTAAAGTGCGAAGATAACTCAAATCCTTTCCCTTCCTTTTTAACACCTTACAGTTTCTAATTAACTGTTGGCAAAATCCCAATTTAGTAAAATGTAAAAAAAAAAAAATGGAGAAGAAGAAATTTTACAATTTTGGTTCTGTGCCAATATGGTGGCTTGCAGCCAAAAGTGATGTAGAGTAAAGGTGGGTGGTGCTTGACAGATTTATGAGATGTGTAGTTAAAGAACCTGGGGGGAAAGAAAAATGTTACGCCCCAGGAGACACCTGGATGCATAACCCATCTCTTTTCCCACCTCAGAGGGCAGTCAGCCCCACCAAAAACCTGGTCCTCAGAAGTCCCACTTTCTTCTGCCTCAGGTGGCAAAGACCACCAGAGTTCCTGTCTGCTATGCTACAGCCTCCTGACTTGCTATCCAAGAGATGGGGGGAGGAGGCTTGTAGCAGGCAGCTGCTCCCTTATCTTTCCACACCAGCTGAACTGTGTGGCAAACTGTGGGGAGGAGAAGCTTTAAGGGGGGGGGGGATGTTCTTGGTCCAAGGATCGGGAGCGCTTTATGGTTGCCATGCAAAGCAAAAGGCTTTCCACAGCTACCTTTAAGATGCAAGTACCGAGTTGAGAATTGCCAAAACTGCCAAGTATGGCTTCCACAAAGAATTGGAGTGGCTTTGGGGAGGAAGAGGTACGCTTGGATTTCCTGAACAAATCTGTCTTTCGTTTAGTGTTTCTTAAAAGATCTTTATTGCAGCAGAAGCTTTTGCGCCCTCGAGTCCAAACATTTTGTCAGATGCTAGTAGAAGTCTTTGTTAGTCTTCAAAGGGCCACTTGACTTGATGCTGTAGAATAACATGGTGTGACCCCTCTGGAGTTAACCAAGATACTCTAACGTTTATGGAGGGAACCATATTGTAATTTTAGGCATGTCAGAAGAAAGATATTAAAATTCTGCTTATCTAAAGAATTTTTACTGACCTAGACTATTTGAGCTAGACCATTCTGCCCTCCCAGCTTATCAGCAGTTGTGGCAGGTTTGCCCATGAGCTGCCCTGGAAGGTCTGATTTGGATGTAACTTGGAAATTTTTGCAGGTGGGTGGACCTCTTGTGGGGGAAATAGATTGCTGAAGGTTGCCTGGTCCTCAACCATGGGAAGGAATACTACATGTTAAGCACCTTGCTAACAGAATTAGCCAGTGTTCCCTGCAAATCTAGATGTTTTTGACAGAAAAGCCCAAATCCAGTTCACATTAAATGTAGAGTGTTATGGCCAATAGGAACTGGTGGCAGAAGAATCTGAAAGCGTAGGTTTCCTCCACCTTTCTCATCCAATGTATGTTTCGTAGAATAAAGAAAGAATCTTATAGGGGTCCATGCCTTCATTACAATTAGACTGTACTATTGCAATGTGCTGTGCTTAGAGCTACCCTTAGTTTTCAGAAGCTGCCACTAATGCAGAATGCTGTGGCTTGACTGTGGTTGGGGCCAGCTATCAGGAGCATGTGACTCCGGTATTATAGGAGTTACACTTGATACCCAGGGCTTTTTTTCAGCTGGAATGCGGTGGAACGGAGTTCCGGAACCTCTTGAAAATGGACACATGGCTGGTGGCCCCGCCCCCTGATCTCCAGACAGAGGGGAGTTTAGATTGCCCTCTGTGCTGCTGGGTGACGCAGAGGACAATCTAAACTCCCCTCTGTCTGGAGATCAGGGGGGCAGGGCCACCAGCCATGTGACCATTTTCACCTAGGGTGATTTAAACTTTTTAAAACTCCCTCCTTGTTCCAGCTGACCCAAAGTGACGTCATTGGTCCAAGGAGCGTGTGCGCATTTTGCACGACACATGTGGTACCAGGGGCACCACCTCCCACCAAGAGTTGCCCCCTGTGTTGGCAACCCACTGAGTTCCACCACCTCTTTACCCAGAAAAAAAGCCCTCTTGATACCTATCTGCTCCGGAGCACAATTCAAAGCCTTTAAAGCCCTATATGGCTTGGGACAGGGGTGTCTGAAGGGCTGTCTTCTCCCATATGTTCCTACCCAAGAGATAAGATCTCAGGGAGAGCCCCTCCTGACTGCCCCATCAGCTAAAGGAGCTCACTTGGTGGGTACAGGAGAAAGGGCCTTTTTGATGGCAGCCCCATGATTATGGAACAGCATCTTCTGGGAGGTGTACCTGACCCCCTCAGTGCTGATCTTCTTCAGTTGGCAGCTGAAGATGATTTTATTTTCAGTCAAGTTTGTTTCTATGTTTATTGGCAGTCCTAAACTGTGTTTTTAAACCTTGTTTTTACTCATTTTATTTACATTATTTTATTTCTATTGTAAGCCACCTTGAATTCCTGCAAGGTAGAAAAGTGGCTAGTAAATGTTTTAAATCAATAAAACAGGGATGGCAGAACTGGGCCCTGTTTGGAGAAACAATGATCTTAGGGCCATCCTAAGCAGAGAGACCCCCTTCTAAAGCGATTGACTTCAACAGACTTGGAAGGGCATCACTCTGGCCATTTCTGCACGTCGTAAGAGAAGCCGTTCACCCTCAGAACTGCGATGGCTTATTCCCAGCATTGCACATGTCATCTTTTGCCGGCCGTGTGTGCATTTTGCACTTTCTCGCGCATCTTCCGAAATTGCACTTGCTCTAAGGTTATTTTTTTGCTGCTGGTTTCCAGCATGTTTTTCAGCAGCGTTGCCATGCATAGGAACAGTAGGAAGTGCTTCAGAAGACACCACCCAAGAAACTCCGCCCACTTTTTCCCTGTGGCTCTTGCCCCTCCTTCTTTACAGTACTGCTCATTTCCTGAAGCTTGCATGCAACTGTTGCCACATGCATAGCCCTTCCCCCCCCCCATTAATTCCAGAGTCATAGAGTAATTACGTTAAAAAAAATTATGTGTACACATTATCCCTTTGTTGTGCTGGCTAATGGTGACTCCATGGCAAAACCCTTTCATTGGTAGCGAGAACCTTCAGTATTGCACTCATGGCTTGCCCCATCCTCTTTTTTATCATTTCACTAGAAAATTGCGTTATAACGCTAATCTTTTATTATGAGCACACAGCCATGGCCACAGTGGTCTAAGCAGGCAAATTATAATATGCATTTGTGAGTGGCAACGTAACGGTCCAGTATCTGCAAGGGTGGCGGCGTAGTTGCAGTCACAAAGTCTTTGACATTAATTTGGTGCATACATGCACAACCAATCGCTGCCTTTTTATGAGAGGGGAAATGTAATTCAAGGTACCATGAACTTTTGACCAGTGTTCTAGCACAATAGCGCACGCACAAAAGAGGAGGGAAAAGGGGGAAAGGCGCTTTTCATCAATGGTGACAAAAGCGCAGGAAATCCTCTTTTTAAAAAGTGCTTTTTTTTAGTGTTTGGACATTTTGGTGTGAACAAAAAAGCGCATCTCAGTGCTGCATGCAGAAGATGAGTCGTCATTGCGACTCAGCAAAACACAGCTTGAAAGCAGAGAAAAGGCAGTAACAACAGGCAGTGAGGAAACAGCCTCTGCTTAGGATACCATTGTTCATTTCTGGGCAAAGTCAACAGTTGTACTTTCATTTCAGGGTGATCCAGGTGGTCCCCCCGGTCCGAGAGGAGAAAAGGTAAGGCGAAAGCAGAGAGATATAATTTCAGGTCATCTTGCAATCCTGTCCCTAAATTCCAGCTGTTCTCATTTTCCTTACCCGTAGCATTCTCAAGAGTACCCTCTGCAGAGACACGCACAAGCATCTTATTTTGTGATATCTATTTCTTAGGGAAGTGGAGGACCACCAGGGCCCGGCGGCTCAACCGGAAAGCCAGTAAGTTCCTCCTCTAGTGAGCAAACCACAGTAAAGATCCCAGGATCTATGGCATTGAAGAAGAGGGGCTGGTGCAAACTCCTCATGTGCTTTTAAGCTCTTGATCAGCCTTCGTGTGATCTCCGAGAGCTTGTTGAGCAACCTGAACAAGGCCTTGCTCATTCTTCCAGGGAGTCATTGGGGTTTATTATTGCTGAAGTCTTTAAACAACTACATAACAAAGAGAATCAAGTGTGTTTATAAATGCAGCTGCAAGAGTGAAGTCATGCCTCGCCCCACACCCAAGCCTTGTTCCCCAAGGGCTGGATGAGCTCAGATCATTAAAAAAAACTACATTGCTAAGAGATTTGTCGGATGACTGGAGGTTTCTGTGTGTGGAGGGAGGGTCTAATTCAAAGCTGCCAAGCCAGAGAGATTGGAAGACTTTAAGACTGACAAGGAAGCTGTGGGCTGAGATAGCAAAAGAGAAGGGAAAAAGTGAACTCTATAAATGTGGGGTTGGGAGCCGTCCAGATGCTTAGAATTCAAATAGCAGGTGGAGATTGGACTGTAGTGGTCAAAGAAAACAGGTATCCTGTAATTGCTGCTGCGATAGTCCTACATTTTAGGACATCATGATATTCCAAAGCAGGTCACGCTCTGTGGGTCCAGAAACACAGACCCCTCACTACTCTTAGCCTAGCACAGTAAAAAAACAAGACCTACAGGGGCAGAGGAAGGAAGGGGAAGGCCCACTTAGGTGGGCAACCATTTGTTTGCATATGAGTGGAAGTATTGTCAAAGATTTATTGGGGTGGCATGACCCCAGTGACAGAGAATCATGCTTGTCCTTACGTTTTTATCTGCACCTAATCCCTCCTCCCTGGGATATGCCTGTTGGGAGAATGGAATGAAATATTTGTAACTGGAGGTGTTGTAGGGTTGCCAGCCAAATAGCAGGCAGGAGATAGATGGGAATATAGAAATACATGGTGGTCCTCTGAGTTTTAGAGGAGTCCTAGAGTGTCACGCTGACATAATGATATCACTTCCAGGATCACAATGGATGTGACATGGGGTATTTTTTTTATTTAGAAATTTTATTTAAAAGAAAAGATATGAAAATAGAAAGCACATAATAAAAGATTGTACAAAGACTACATTTGAAATTGAATTGAGAATTTATATAAACTTATATAAACAGTACATTTGGAATTGATTTTTAAGACTTATACAAGCACTGCTTTAAAATTACATTGAACTGATATAAAAATACACTCAAAATTTGCCATGACTAAAAATAAATGTAAAATGGCTCCCCTGCTTCCTCCTTGGTTATTTATACTTGTACACGCTATAGTATCAACTTTTTGATTGATCATTTCCCTATTTATCTTCTTAGCTTTATACTAAGTTACTTTAATTAATATTAATTTCTGCCTAGGCAGTCAAAGAAATCCTTCCATTTTCCCCAAAATTCGGCGATTGGTCTATTGTGTAAATAAGTAGTTAATTTGACCATTGATGCGAATTCATAAATCTCGTCTATCCTCTCTGACACATCAGGACATATATCTGTTTTCCATTTTGCTGCGTATAATACTCTTGCTGCTGTCACCATATAACGGAAAAGATCTCCCTGTTCTTTTCTAACATTAATTGGCAGGATATTTAGGAGCATATTGTTTGGATTTAGCTCAGATCTGAGTTTGAGAATCTTCTGCATCTCTTCATATATCTTTATCCAGTATTTTCGCATTCTCTTACAGGCCCACCACATATGGTAAAATGTTGCATCCATGCTTTGACACTTCCAACAATGTCCACTATAATCCTTACTAAATCTCGCAATGTCTTTAGGGGTAGTGTTCCATCTAAGGAACATTTTATGCCAGACATTGAGGCATTGGAACCCTGATTACCCCCCTCCCCACACCCCATAGCAAGAGACCTGGCAGCGCCACGAGATTGTGTGTGTGTTTCCTTTTTCTTTAATAAAGCTGCAATTGGCCCATTGATTGCTGGCATGACTGGGGAGATGAATTAAATGGGTGTTTGTTTTAGCGGAGGTGGTTATAGGCTTTGCGTGCCACCTGGATAACCCAGATCCCATCAGCGACATCCAATTTCCCTTTCCCCGTATGTTTAAGGCATATTTTCTCAGGAGCAGGTTCCATTGAACTCCCTGGGATTTATTTGCAAGTAGGACAAGCCTTCATATCTCCTTACATTCTACAAGCGTTTGATCTCCCTCATTTTTCTCCTCTTTCTCTGTAGGGGAAACCAGGAGGTCCTGGCCTGAAGGGAGAAAAGGTGAGCATCTGGATCAAAGCAGAACCTTGGGTGGTCTCCAGGTTCAGAGAGGACAAGCCCAGAAGATGCATGGAAGGAGATTCTTGGAGACACATTTGTTGACACTATTTAATCTTTTTATCTATGGAAATTGAGAGTTTTGTTTTGTGCAACCGTTCGCGTTGTTTTGGTTTAGTCTCATTTCATTGTCCTGAAACCGTCTTGAATTTCTTTCCACAGGGGGATCCATGTGAAGTTTGCCCAACCATCCCAGAAGATTTAACCAACATTGTTAGCCTCCCTGGGAAACCAGGACCCAAAGGGGAACCAGGGCCACCAGGGAAGCCAGGCAAATCGGTGGGTGCTTCTGGGTGACCGCTTCCTCTTTCAGAATGAGGGAGACCATCGGTTGATTGCAAGAAAGACCCGGGACTCCTATGTGGTCCTGTTCACTTGATTTTAGTTCTCTCTCTCTCTCGCTCTAGGATCAACCTGGCCCTCCAGGACTCAAAGGCAACAGGGTAGGTATCTGACCCAGCCTCTGTGTAGCTGAGGACCAGGTAGGGGGAAGAACAAGGTAATAGGAACAGGTCTTCTAGTTGCTCAGAGCCCAGCGATCAGCATTGACCCAGAAGCTTTTGTGCATGTCAAGTATCCATACACTCCCCATCCTATTGTTATATACTTTAGTGCCTCCTTTCAGTTTCCTCCTGAGGTCAAGGTAGGTAGTGGCACACAGGTCACCAGGTGTGCTGCTAGTGGATTACATCCAAGTGTGTCTCACCCCCTTCCTCTTACCAAAGAGCATGCAGGAAGCAATGCCTAGAGCAGCAGTCCCCAGTGTTGTCATGGTGCCTGCTTGCTTCTTCTACCAATCATCGGCAGATATCTAGCATCTTTGCAACTAAAGCTTGCATCATGAGATACACGTGCAGCAGTGATGGCTGTCCAGATGCCGAATTCCATATGGCTCCACCCAGCCCATGAGCTCAAACACCTGGACATACTTTGAGTTTGAACTGAAATAGTTTATCATTATGTCCACCACAGATGCTTCTTCAGCGAGTGCTTTCATCTCCTGCCTCCGTTGCCAGGGGGATTAACTCGGTCAATGCTTTCTGTAAGACTCTTTATTCTCTGTTTTTTGTTTTTATTCTCCAGGGAGACCCTGGAATCAATGGAATCAAAGGGGCAAAGGTAGGTGAACTTTTCTCTTGATATGCCCATCTGAATCTCCCCTTATAACCTATTTTATGGTCCTGTCTGTTGCCTTGCTAACTCAAGACGCTATTCCAGGTACGGTGGTCTTTCCCCACCACCCTGTTTTCCAGCAGAATAAAGTGGCGAAGAAGAGTTCTATTACTTGGGGCTGCACTTGGCTGGTTGCATATATGAATGCACACATACAAGGAAGTGACAATATGGAAAATATGCAAGTTAATGAAATATTGATAACAATTAGAGATGGTAATCAAAGAAGAAGCATGCTAGTCAAAACGGCCAAGTGTGTTAATTTTATAAGTTAATTTATCTTTTGAAAAATAGACTGTGGCTGTTTCCACATGGCTTACCTTCTTCCGAAAACTTCCGAAAAACAGTGTCTATGCGTGCAAAATCGCACCAGGAAGACGCTGTTATCATGCAAAATCGCGCGAGAAGATGCTGTTATCGTGGAAGACAGTGTCTTCTCACGTGATTTCACATGATAACAGCATGCAAAGATGCTGTTTTTCAGAAGAAGGTAAGCTGTGTGGAAACGGCCCGTGTATGCATTTCTCCATTCACTACTTTTTGGAACCCGCCTTCCTCCCCAGGAAGTCAAAGTGCTGTATGTGGGTTTTCCGCACCCACTGATCATCACAACAAACCTGTAAAGTATATTAGATTGAGATATAGAGCTAAACTACAAGAGACGAATTACACGAGGATGTTCATGTGAAGAGAGTCGCAATGTTAGCCGGGAAGCCGAGTTTTAAAAGACAGATTGGTAGGCTCTGTTAATTTCCCCTCTGTACAGAGCCACAAAGATAGCTCCTCAGAGGGTTTGTTTATCGCCTGTTCACCTCCTAGAAGGGGAAGTGAAATTGACAGAGCCTTCAGGAGGCGAAGAGGAAATTAGCAAACCCTCTGATGTGCAATCTTCACTGACTCTGTAGAGAAGGGAAATTGACAGAGCCTTTCACGTGCGCGTCCTCATATAATTCATCTCTTGTAGTTTAGCTCTCAGTCGGAGCTAAAGCCCCTACACCCAGCAAGATTACGGCTGAGCACAATTTGAAATGTGAAACTATCTGATGTCTTAAACAAAGAACTTTGCTCAGGAAGAGCTTGAAAGGCAGTGCCCAAATCATGCGGCAGTTTGTGAAAAGTGATGCAAGAGCGTGAACACCAGCAGCCACTTCAGTGGGAAGCTGCTAGCTTGGTCACTGGCTTAGGCAGTCAGATCCCTCTTCAGTACTCCTGCATGTTAAGATATGGCAGCGGGGATTTTCCTCCTGAAGCTATCATAAGAGCACCAACTTTGAGAGGGTACTGGAGACCCTTCTCTGATTTATGCAGCTCAGAATTCACGTTCTAATACTTGGACTGAAGTAGGGTTTGGACAATCACAGCTTTGGTTGCTTGGTAGCAGTAAAGTGCTATCTCCAGGTAACCAGACAGGGAAGCATTGTAAATGCTGGCCCTCTTTCCTTTTCCACGGGCAATGCATGGTTGGCAAGCTAGTAAATATTTTTGTGGGAGGGAAACATTGCTGGACTTGCTTATACAACTTCTGTGCAGGAAGGCTATGCTGAGGAACTTGGGACTGTACAAAACCTTTCTCTGACTTCCCCTCTCCCTCCGGTAAAAACCCTTCGCCTTTACGTGTCCCCCATCGCCATTTTGCTCTCTTTTCCTGATTTCTCTACCTGTGACTTTTGATCCTCCAGCTGTACCACTCTGAGCTACCTGCAGGACCACCTGCTTGCTTTAAGACCCTGCCTGTTCTTCCTTTCTAGCCCTCCCTGGAGCTAGCTCAAAGTCTTTTGCTGCACCAAACTTTGTACAGCTATCCCCCTCCCAAGGCCTGCACCCTCTAAACTAGGTGGCTTGGTGTAGACCTGGCTGGCAGCGGTGTGGGCTCAGGAATGCTGTCCCAGGATAGTTTGGCAGGAGAACTGGCCCTGGTTCCTAGAACCTGGAGCCTCCCCCCAGAACTCCAGCGTGGCGCCACCTTCCCCCTTTCACTTTCCCGCTAGTTGAAAACCATCCCTTTGCTTTGGTTTGACCCTTCACTCTTTATTTCCAAATGAAATGTGACTATTTGCTTTTCCTTTCCGCCTCTCTTGTGTGCCCCGTACAGCAAGCTCCTTAGGGCAGGGACCCTGTCTTTTGCTTATGCTACTCTGAAAAGTGCTGTATACATCAACAGCCCTACATAAATGCTAATGTGTGATGATAACTGGTAAACTGCAGGTGACTTTCTACTCTTGGGCACATTCTCCTTGGGATGCTCTTGCACTGCTTCTCTGTACTATTCAGTCCTGTCTCCCCAGCTCCCACACACTCAAGAGCTGTTTACATTAACACAAGGCTGTCTTCTTTTTCCTGTAAGGGTGAGCCATGTCTTTCCTGCAGCCCCATGGCATCCACGTTGCAGCCTTCGGGAAAAGAAGGGTCCAAAGAAGACCAAGGAATGCCAGTAAGTGTGGGGTCATCATCTTTCTTCTTTCAAGGCAGAAGTTAAAGTGTTCTACAAAATCCCCTTTTCAGATGTTCAGTTTAGGAGCTCCATGAGAAGATGTCTCCTGGTTCAGACCAGTGGTCCATCTAGTCTAGCATCCCCCTGCTGTTGCCTTCTAGAGCTGGCATTCAGGGCTTTGCTACCTCTAAATACGGAGGCTCCTGTTAGTCACCATGGCTAGTAGCCATAGATGGACCTCTCCTCTGTGTATCTGTCTAACCCCCCTTTAAAGCCATCTGTGTTCATGGCCATCACTTCATCCACTGGTGGGTAGTGGAAGTGAGCATTATGTACAATCCTCCTGATATGTGCAATCACCATTTTGTATGTGTGGTGCCATGAGCATGTTTTCCATGTGCGTACAGCTTCAGTATACAAGAACAGAACCTCAGATTTTTGAGGGGACGTGCTTGTGCATACCAAACTGTACGCACATAGAAAACTGTGAGTTGCCGCA
The DNA here is from genome assembly GCF_028583425.1 of Eublepharis macularius. NCBI lineage: Eukaryota > Metazoa > Chordata > Lepidosauria > Squamata > Eublepharidae > Eublepharis > Eublepharis macularius. Next base: position 35,969,474 of record NC_072804.1, on the reverse strand, counting down.
TTCACACCAAATGGCAATCACACTTATTGGAAACATTGCACATAGCACATGCTCCTGTTATTTGTGGTTGGGGTGTTGCAACTGAATGTCTGGGAAGGGCTAAGGGCTAGGAGCAATAAGGGGGAGATAAAAAGCAGCGCAGGAGCAAGAATGTGTGCAAGCCCCGCCATTTCTAGTCCTCATTGCCATAAGGAAAATGTCTCAAAATCTCTGAGCAATTTCTATCTACTGGGTTAATTATAAATTCATATTAATATATGACAATTCAGTTCAGTCCCACGGCTGTGGAAGAATCCAACCAACTCTGCAAAACTGCATTTCCCAGTTTTGATGGGGAAAACCATGACAGTCAGTTTTGCTTGAAACTGTTTTAAATTTTGAGCAGCTGGTGGGCACGTTGATTTCGAAGGACCAGGAGCAGCATCCAGCATCTCCCCCACCCCCTCCCTGGCCCTTCCACTGACACCTTAATTCATTAAGATGGTTTTTGATTCTTTCACAGGGCATATCCGGCCCTCCGGGGCCAGCTGGAGAAAAAGGAGAAAAGGTAAGAGGGACTTTTCGGGTTACCATGGAGGGTTCCAGAAGCTTCATTTACAACTGCAAGCCTAAACCAATCTGAGATTGCAGTAAACTCAGATGTACCCAGATGACCCCCTCGATCATGTAAACAGATTAGCCGTAGACTTCATTTCTTAGGATGGCAGACCATTTAAGCATTACTGCAGTTTCTTATGTTCCTTAAATAACCCACAAGTTCTTCTCTGTTCTCTAGGGAGGTACAGGACCTGTAGGACCTACAGGAAAAACTGTGAGTATTGGGAACATGGGGAGAGGGGTGGGTACAGAGGCCAATCTCTCTCTGAGGTCACACCTGGAACTAGATTTTATGGTCAGAATAGCAAAGGAAATGGCTGTGAAATTAGCACATTGGGGAGGGGCCATGGCTCAGTGGGAGAGCATCTGCTTGGCATGCACAAGGTCGCAGGTTCAATCCCCGGCATCTCCAGTTAAGAGGACCAGGCAGTAAGTGACGTGGAAGACCCCTGCCTGAAACCTTGGAAAGTCGCTACCAGTACTGACTATGATAGACGAAGGGTCTGATTCAGTATAAAGCAGCTTCATGCACTCATTTAACATTAGCAATAACAGAGTGCGAAGCTGATGAGGGAGTTGAAAAGTTAATGATTTTTTGAGATCAGCTGATAGATATACAGTACAATCCTAAGCAGAGTTACACTAGGCTAAGCCCATTGGTTTCAGTGGGCTTAGACTGGAGTAAATCTGTTTAGGATTGCACTAATACTTCAAGTTGTTCATTCCTATGGTATTAAATAAAAATAAATACTGAAAGTTCAGATTCTTCAGTTTGAAATATTGGCTTGGTTTAGGCATAATACAAAATCAGGGTTTAATTAAACTGTCTATAATGAGTGGAACTAACCGAATACAGGCCACTCTGCTCATTTTTGTAACTGGGGGTCTGTCAGGCCAGCATCTGAAACCAGGGTTTGAAGCTGGTTGATTAAATATGGTTAGCCTTAACCATGGCTTATGTGATGTATGAATGGCTGACGTCCCAGCTTCACCCCGGCTTGTTCCCTTGTGTCACCTTCACTCACTCCCCAGCTACCAAGACTGGAGGTGTGGTGATGACACCAGCGTTTGTTGAGACAAACCAGGATCCCTGTGATCATCTTCGATGAGCCATCAATGGCTTCTCAAACTAGTCAGTTAAAATAAACCAGTTTCATGCTGACTGAATAAGCTTGTGTGTCGATTTTGTTTGCCTTAGATGATTTATTCATTTTGTTTGAATGTCTGGTGGATTTGTGCCATGGCATGTTACTAGACCTCAGGGTTATTTTTAATCTTTAGGGTTATTTCAGCCTTGGAGAAATTACCACTCATTGCTTTTCAGTTCAGTTCAGTGTGTCTGTCTCCTTCCTGTCCGAATCAGCCCAGCCCTTCCAGTTACTGCTTTTAAATAAAGGTGGGAGATCTCAGAAAGTTGATCCACATCACCAGTCTCTCATATAGGGTGGAGTAGCACCTTTAAGACTAACCAACTTTATTGTAACATAAGCTTTCAAGAACCAAAGTTCTCTTCGTCAGCATCTGACAGCTACAGTAAAGTTGGTTAGTCTTAAAAGGTGCTACTGGACCCTTTACTATTTTGCGACTACAGACTAACACGGCTAACTCCTCTGGATCATATAGGATGGTTTCAAATCTTTCTCAGTTATAGATCTCTTATATTCCATTTGGTTTGTTACTGCCTTTGACAGGTGGGCAGGTGATTATTTTCGTATATCCCCCCTGCCCTGGGCCCTCCTGGCTTCAAAAAGTTACAAGCAACATACTTGCCTCTCTCTCCCTGTAAACATGCCATCTGTTATGAGAGCTGGATGGGATATAATCTATTTTATTATTTATATATTTTATTTGAAATGTTTATCAGCTGCCTTTCTAACTTGCAGGAAATCAAGGCAGCTTACACTATGAATGAACAATCATAAAATGGATAAAAACAATGTTTAAAAGCATAGTTTAAGACTGCCAATAAACATAAAAACAAAGTTAATTAAAAGCAGTCCTAAATAAATATCTACCTCCTTCCTGCCGAAATCGACCCTTCCAGTTGTTACTTTTTAAAAAGTCTCTGCCTTCATTACCTCGCACCCCAGTCTGCAGTGTCTACCATCACGGAATACAAGCAAAATGCTTGCCCTGGCAGATAGGCAGGTACTGGTGAACAGAATCAAGAAAAGTGTCCCCAAGCCAGTGGGGACTTGCAATTACCAGCAGAAAGAATACAGGCCATGCACAGAAGCACATATTTGGAACATCAACTTTCCTGGGAACATCTGCTAACTTTTCTGGTTAGAACACTCCCATGTCACTTCTCTGCTGAGCATATCTCTTCTCTTGCTGCTCTGCCATTTGCTTCATGCGAGTGTGAAAAGGACACAATAAGCCAGGAGAAATTATTGTGAACATTTCCAAGGCTTCCAGAGGTTATGATTACATCACAGCTGGTGGTATAGTAACATCCTAGAGAAAAAGGATTTTGGTTGACATTTTTCTTGATTAATGTTGGAATGAACATCTCTTAATATTTATTTTACACAAACAAGCAATCAGATAAATAAATAGTGCAGAAAAGACCAAAGAGAAACCCAAATAAGTGTTCTGTGATGCATCTCCATACTGCAACAAGGATCATCCTAACCTTGGTTAGGTCCTCCCCCAAAATTTTTCCTCTCCCCACCCTCTTGCATTTATATTCCAAGCTGTGCTGGAATTAACTCCTCCTTTACTTCTAGGGTGGCCGTGGGAGCAAAGGGGACACTGGAGATACAGGAGTCAAAGGCGAAAAGGTGAGCCAGTTCAGCATCAGAGGATGAAAAGGGCTGGTGTGAGCTCTTCCAGAAAAGAACCAGTGTGGTGTTTTGTGTTTGCTAACTGATGGGAGAGACTTGAGTTCAAATTCTTGCTTCCCTAAGAATCTCCCTGGGTGACCTTGGGTCAGGTTAATCTACTTCACAGGCTTCTTGCGAGGATAAAATGGAGGCAAAAGTCATGGACGGTGCTACATGCTCCCTGGAATGTGCCTATTCTAAAGGCAGGATAGCTGATCAGTACTGAAGCCAACTGAAGGTTCATCGGCAGCAGCTACCTTATGGCAGAGGGGAACCAGATTGCCTAGAGCAAAAAGTGGCTACCCTCTCTCTCTCTTTTTAATCTCTGGAAGGCCTTCTCCTGCTGGCCTTCCTTGGAAACCGACCAGTCAGATGCCATCTGTTGGAGGGCGTTTGCGGTTCAGTAGTATCATGGGGGTATGGAACTTTTGTCTGGATAGACAAAATTTACTGCAGCGTTTGACAGTCTGCATTTGAAGACAGACATAACAGATGGTTTTAAAGCACTTTTGTTGATCTGGGAGGGAAAAAAAACACACATTTTAATGTCCTGAAGCGAGTTTTGCAAAAATCGATTCCGTACATTTCTAGCATATCAGGAGCCTCATACACACACCACACACATTGGCAAGTCAACAAACATAGAGGAGGAATAAAAGCAAGCTTTCTGGAGCTTCCCCACAGCAAAGCTCTCCCTGCCTACCTACATTTAGTTGAACGTGGGCAAAGTAACTATGTGTATATAAACCACACCAACAAAGTACAGGATCTATCCTGGCTTTTACGGTAAACCCGATACAGACAACCCCTGCCTTGTGTTGACCCACCACTCAGGGAGGGAGAGCAGACACAAGTGCGCTCTAGATGTCTGCCTAGATGTCTGCAGAGTGCTACTGTGCAGAGGAAGCGGCACACACCTCCTTCCCATGATCAGCAATGTTTCGAATCAGCATCGCTGATCACAACCCTACTCTGCACAATTGCATTCTGCAGTCGACCAGCCAATTGCACAGGGGCAGAAGTCAGAACTAGCACACTTAGGACTGCTCTCCCTCCCCATGCCATGAGTCAAATGTGTGGGAAAGGGTCATCTGTACCAGGCTTGTGTTGGGTTCTGATTGGCTAGCATCCATATAATCATCAATACGCCACTGAACACCAGAGCAGTTTTTGTACCCGTTCTTTTTTTTAAAAAAATGTATCTGCTGCTTTAAATGTTTTTAAAGGTAAACAATATGCCTGAAGCATATGGGAGGGGCAAAGCCTGAGACCAGCATTTGGCTGGTGTAGAGATCTGCTCGTAACACAAATTGCAAAGCTGGGTTCATGCTTCAGGCTGAGAACCTGCTGCAACCACTTGTTAAGAAGGTTTGATCCCAGCTCCCTTTTGCACTCAGCTCATGAAAAATAAGCCATGTTTAATCCAGGCAATGAGGCTGAGGATTCAGGAGGTGCTCCTAGGCAGGCGTAGCAAACTGCTAAGAATCATAATGTTGCTGGCCTCCTTTCCACGTTATTTATTTCTGCGGTTCTTATCTCTCTTTAGTAGCTCACATTTCCCAGCTATTCCCAACACGACTAAGCAGTAAAAGGGAGATAAGATAAACAGAGATAAATGACAGGTGGTCAGAGAGACCCATTTCCCTGTTTCCTTTCCTATTCTCCCCTCCAGCTTTCTCTAGCCACCCTTGGGGAAGCCTCAGGGTTCTCAACAAGCAGCCCTTAGCAAACAAAGGGTTACTTTTGACCTGATGATTGTAGCCTATAATCAGACTCTGACATCTGTCTGCACCCTAATGTTTGGTTTTCGGCATCAGATATTCCCAGGATGACATTTGGAACTTGCTAGCTGATGTTCTGCATGTGATGCTTGACATCCTGTTATTATCTGATAATCCAGTGAAAGAGCTGTTCCAGGAAGGTGTTGGCAGTGTCCTAAAGAAGGAAGCTTTCCATCTATCTTAGAGATTCATCTCAGGCTGTGGTTCTCAATCTGCAGGTCAGGACCCCAGAATGGGTCATAAGTCATGACTCATTCTCATGTGGGTCAGAAAGGGAAGAGGAAGGAGAACAGGGAAAGCGAGCCCTGGGAGAGACAGGTCATTTTAAAAAATTAACTTAATTTATACTTGTCATGCCTCAGGTGGGGTGAGCCACCTTACGCTGCTACCACCCTGGGATTTAGGGTCCCTTGGGAAGGCCCAGAGTACCCTCCCAACCCTTCTGACCTCCGTAGCTTGGCCAATAAACAGGCAAGAGGACCCAGCAGAGTAACCACAAACAAAATAATTAATTTACAAGGAGGTCAGTTAATATTAAACAAACAAGCAAGCAAGCAAGGTGCATTAGCAACAATAGATGGGTGAAAGCAAAATAAACAAAAGGCCCTAACGTGACTGAACTCACTGTCCTTCTGTCTGCCAGGCCTGTCTTCTCACCCTACCTGGATGAGGGCCCCTCTCCCTAGCAGAAACCTCCTCTGGCCTGCTCCCTGGGAGAAAAGAATGCAGACTTTTCCCCTCCCAGTCTTAGGCTAATTCCACACACATTGGATAATGCCTTCCAATCCTCTTTAGAGATCATTTGGAACTGAATTTTTCGAGTGTGAAACAAAAAATCCACTTCCAAACGATAGCTAAAGTGCATTGAAAGTGCATTATCAGCCTTATATAGCACTAGCCCCCTGTGTTCTGATTGGCCCAGAAAGGGCACCAAAACGGCCCAGGGGCCCCTAGGAATTGTAGGCAGGCCTACCCCCACTGCTAACAGGCTTTTGAGGCCTTGCTAGGCCTTCCTGGCACAGCCTGATCATGACAATACTGCACTTTTGTCCCCAACGGGGGCCCAAAAGAGTTTACAGCGTTCACCTCTCCTCCATTTTATCCTCACAAGAACTTTGTGAGGTAGATTAGGCTGAGTGTGTGTGATTGGCCGAAGGTCACCCAGTGACCTTCCATGACAGAGAAGGGATTCAGACCCAGGTCTCCCAGATCCTACTCTGGTACTCTACACCACATTGGCATGGCGTCTGCATGATATGGAAAATGTCCATGGAATACAGCCCGTTGCTTAATAATGCTGTATAGTTATAAATATTAACCATGAAAAATAAAATATAAACTCTCATTCACTCTGTGTGTGTGAGGAGGGGGTGCCATCAAGTCATAGCCAACTTATGGGTTATCCCTGTTGGGGTTTTCCAGGCAAGGAACAAACAGAGGTGGTTTGCCATTGCCTGCTTCTATGCAGTGGCCCTGGACTTCCTCAGTCATCTCCCATCCAAGTTTTAACCAGGGCCAACCATGCTTAGCTTTCAAGATCTGGTGAGACTGAGTTAGCCTAGGGCATCCAGGTATTTACCATTTACTGATGTGAGATTCTTGCATTTTATCTTGAGAAGCTGGACAGTAACATTGAAAAATCAATGAAGTTTAGAAGCAGGGCCAATTCCAGACGGCCCTCCGCATCCCGAAACGTCGCACGTCATCGCGCGGAAAATGCGAAACATCGCATTTTCTCGCGCGAGTTTTGCACGACCTCGCGCAAAACTCGCACTAGAAAACGCGATATTTCGCGTTTTCCGCGTGACGACGCCCGACGTTTCGGGATGCAGAGGGCCGTCTGGAATCGGCCCAGGTCCCGCTTCAAACAACTGGAGGAACCACTGCCTTGAGGGAATTCTTTTTAATGCTGCTCCATGTCTTATGCCCAGTCCACAGCATTTCTCGAACTTCTCCCCTGCTGTTCTTCTTTCAAACGGCAGCCCATTTTTCAACCTCTTGCAGGGAGAGCCTTGCGATCAGTGTTTGTCTTCTCCCGAAGGAGAAATTACAGTGGTTGCCAAGCCAGGACCTCCAGGAAAGAAGGGAGAGCCGGGGCTTCCAGGCATTGGGCTTCCAGGGAAATCGGTAAGTGAATCTTTGTGCTGTACCTCAGTTCATTATTTAATTACACCCTTTACAGTCCACCTTTCTCGTTAAGACTCAAGATGGATTACACAATGAAAAAGAGTCATTTAATACACACAACAGACAGCTCAGTGAAGCTGGGTCACAAAATTAGAGAACAATGAAACCAGTAATAGTACCTATGTGTGTGGGAGAATGATGTGTTCATTGGAAACAGGGAGGAGCTGGGGTACAACTGGGCCGGTGGGGGTTCGGGAAGATGGGTTCCAGTGTGCAAAGCAAGGAGATTTTGACTCTCGTGAGACACAGTGGTGTAGATGTTCAGCCTTGAAGATGAGTGGCATTAGATCATGGGATGGGAATGAGAGCTGACCTGATTATCTTCTTAGGCAGCTTGGAAGAACTGGTCTGTAAATGGGGATGCCTCTGCAATGGGAGCAGGGAAGCCAGAGCAGTTGACAGGTTTGGTCTGAGCAACTTTTGTTCCATGTTGTTTGTTTTGCTTTTTTCTAGGGGAAACTTGGAGAACCTGGAATGAAAGGGCAGAAGGTAAGAAAAATGGGTTGGGGAAGCCCATGATATTACCCACGCCAAGGGATGTAGTCAGAGCATGGCATGGGGCCCAAGGACTGCCCCACCATGCTTACTAAGAAAAGTCATAAGAAAAAGTCATAAAGAAGAAGAAAAGGCATAAGAATTCTGAGTTTGCAAACCTTGCCTCTTCATGGTTAAGTGGGACCCATTGAAAGTGCTCTGTTCATGGCTCCCTCCAGAATCATGAAACCAGCACTAGATGTAGCAGGTCTGTTTCTCAGGATAGGTGTCTTCTTCCTGCTGAGCAAAACGTGTTATCAGCAAATCAGACGGTTCCGATTTTCTCTTGTGCCGGTATATCCCACGCTCTTTGCCCATGTTCTGAGGTGAAATTCCTTCTCAGCTGCACACATGTACACACACTCGTAAGTTTTGCAGAATTGTAACTCTACAGTGCTTTCCTTTTAGGTCACGGTCACCTGCACATTAGTAAATAGTATCCCCAAAGTACGGTCACTTAGTGCTTGCAGGTTTTTTCCTGCAAAATAAAATCCCTGGGGTATAAAACATCCCACATAAATCAACTGTTTTTTGCAATTAAAGTCGTTTTGTTGTTGTTGTCACAAACAATGCAGCATATTACGGACATAAGAAGAGCCCTGCTGGATCAGACCAGTGGGCCATCTAGTTCAGCATCCTGTTTCACACATCGGCCAACCAGTTGTCTTGGAGGGCCAACAAACGGGGCCTAGAGGCCGAGGCCATTCTCTGCCATTGCTGCCGCCAATGAGTTTCAGAGGTTTATTGCCTCTCTATGGAGGAACATTGTGGAATAGCGTGAAAACTGGGATAAACAAGTACCCCATGAGTTTCTACTGAACATGGTTAAGTGCTCTGGAGAGATACATCCCCTTCCTCATTCCACAGAAAGAAGATCTAATAACATTCCACAAAACCGGTGTGAATTATTAAATAGATTTTTTTCAGAAGTGAGAATTGGTGGACCTAAACACACACACACCCCACACACACATTTAATATGGAAGTGCATATCAAGGCTTGGGATGTTTAAAACAGGTTCTGAGAATTGTGAAACACAAGCATCAGCCACCCAAACTTGATTTTTTGTTGTTGTGGGGCGTTTTTTTAGTCCAAGACACATTGGAATTTGGCTTGGGGTAATGAATGCATATTCCAAATACAACTTATGTAAGTTTTTTCACACCATTGTCATGGGGTGACACACTCTGCAGGCCCTTTGGGAGGTATATTAAAAAGAGAATTTGCACCAGGGACAGCTGAATCTCTTAACAGTGCAATCCTAAACAGAGGTCAAAGAAATGAGCTTAGAAGGCTATAACTCTGCTTAAGATTACACTGTAAGTTCACGTCTCTGCCACTTCAGCGAACTCCTGAGTCTTGCTCACAATCACCAGCATCTCTGTAAGGGCTGATTCTCAGAGTCTGATTATCTCCCGCGCCCTCCGTGTTTTTAGAGACATTTTTTTCTTTTGCAATCGCAGCTGCTGAGCTTGCATTTTCAAGGAGGAAAGTAGTGTGGAAAGATAGGGGAACTCTCATTAAACAATTTCTCCCTTGCCATTTTCTCACTGCAAAGAATTACTATCCCCCTCCCTCCGCACACCGATCACCTGCATTTCAGAATAAAACAAGCATTGTTTAAGATGAACAATGGAAGGGGTGGGTCTTGATCCTTTCATTATTCCCTTCAGGCAGGCTAAACAAAAGTAGTAAGAGGCAATGGTGTGTTCGTAGTGGTCTTGTAGTGACCAAAAGAAGATGGCAACAGAATTCAGGGATTTGCAACTGGATATTGAAGCCAGCTGGGTGACCTTGGGCTAGTCACAGTTCTCTGGAGCTCTCTCAGCCCCACCCACCTCACAGGGTGTTTTGTTGTGGGGATAATAATGACATACTTTGTAAATCACTCTGAGTGGGCATTAAGTTGTCCTGAAGGGTGGTATATAAATTGAATGTTATTATTGAATGTTATTATTATAAAAATTACACCCAAAATTTGCTGTTTTGTTTTGGCTCGGAAATATCCATAACGACCAAGGGCATTCCTGAAATTTCAGGATTTTTCCAGGTTTTTTCATCTTGGGTAGACTTGGCTTCTGAGTCTAGAGGTCAGATATACCACCACTATTTTCAGTGAGTGGCGGGCCTGCTGTCCAAACTCTGGAGGTCGGACAAACACTTTTTCAGTAGGCAGTAAGACATGGCAGCCAAAGTACGGACACCACCACATCTATCACCTCTGTTTTCAGTGCGGGGGTAGACCTAGTTTCCAGACTCCGGAAACAATAGCAGCAGACATGGTCTGACCCCCAGAATCTAGAAAACATTGAAATCAGTGGTGGTTTACTTGGCTTCCGAGTGAAGGCCAGGTATGTCAAAACATGATATTCCTGAACTCAAAATAATTACCCAAAATTGATTCCCAAAATGATATCAATACCCACCCCCAAATTTTGCAGATTGCTAATCATATCCTTTCTGAAGTACCCAAAAAACCCTAAAATGAACATATTTGAAGTGCATGCACGTAACAGAATGTCACATTGCTATTACTCTTGAACCAGTGTCAGACTGCATGGTTTCAATCCACCAAAAATGGGAAACGGATGCAGGAACCTACTTCTTCAATGAAAACACAGACTACAATCTCCCACAATGGAGGGAAGGGGATGGCAAAAGAGGACAGAGCCATTGTACTGATAAGAACAATGTAGAAGAAGGACATTCAGGGGAAGAGCTTGTCACATAGGGCCCAGAAAAACAGCATCTGCAGAAATTCAAGGTACAGGAGCCCTGCTTCTGCCCAACCTGGACCACAGCAAGCACCACTACTGGCAAAAAGAGCACCACAGCCTCTGTGTTGCCTAGTAACTTCCCTTAGAGTGAAACACACACCTGTTTTCCTAACAACCATATCTAGATGGGCTGTTATCTCTCAGCCACTGAGTTGGTTTTATAACCTTGCATTTCTTTGGATTTATTAAAACTTTCATATCTCAGCTGTAGCAGAGTTAATACATTGCAGAAAGAAATAAAATATTCTGCCCCAGGAGGGCAACCACCAATTTTGCTGTTGTCTGGCGAATACCAGTAGACAGCCTTCCTGGTTTCCTAGCAACCACCACCAGATAGACACAGTGCCCTCTATGCTGGAGTTCTTTTCCTACTAGGAAGTGGAAAAGTTGGCTAAACACAACAGCAGAACAGTGTCACAAATGCAAAGGTACACATGCACACACACAGCACCACAGTCTTGGGGCCATTGCTGCATTGTGCATTTCCTTCTGCATAAAGCTTCTGCCTGACTTTGGGAGGTCTGGCAAAGAGGCTGGGGAACTTCCCCTTTTCCCCTTTGCACCAAATGCACAGCTTAGATAAGCCTATGAAACCGCCTGCTTGGGCAGCGCATAGTTACTAGAAGGGCACTGGGTTCTGCATCCTTGGTTTTCATCACGTGGCATCAGCCATTAGGAGTGCTGGCTTCCCAGGGAGAGTACTTAGAGGGGTGAGGAGGCTATTCTCAGGAGGAATCTCTGTATCTCATCATCATGTAGGACACACATTACACCTATCTTGCAGCAGCTTCACTAGCTCCCAGTAGAATTCCGGATCCAGTTCAAGGTGTTGGTTCTGACCTATAAAGCCCTAAACGGACTGGGACCAGCATACCTAAGGGACCGTCTCTTCCCGTATGTGCCCCAAAGAGCGCTTTGTTCAACTGGAAAATATCTACTGGTGGTCCCTGGCCCTAGGGAGGCTTGGCTGGTCTCTACCAGGGCCAGGGCCTTTTCGGTCCTGGCCCCAACCTGGTGGAACTCTCTGTCTGAGGACACTCGAGCCTGTCATAATCTTGTATTATTTAGGCGGCCGCCAGGCATGTGGTAGAGGCTAATTTTAGACCATCAGTGCTGAGCCTTCCACCAGTCTCCTTCTATGAGGGGTTATGGAGGGTCCACTGCTGGCTGCCCCAAAAATGGGCACAGTAATCTATCTGTCCGCTACTACCTCCCCTTTTTGTATGCTGATGAGTGCAGGACTGCCTGTCTTGGAATGGCTTTATTGATTGCTGTTTTTATGCTGTGTTTATTGTTTTATGTTGTATTTTCATCAATGTTGTACCTCGCCCTGAGCCGGCTTGCGGGGAGGGCAGGTTAAAAATATAATAAATAAATCATATCTGTCTGTTGTCCTTTCTAGGGTGCCACAGGAAACTCGGGCGATCCTGGTACACCAGGCAAGCCAGGCTTGCCTGGCCTTGCAGGTGAGCCAGGAGTCAGAGGGCCAGCGGGGACCAAAGGTGAAAAAGTGAGTGGCTTTCTATCTTGCAGTGCAAGGAGGCAACCTACCAACTCAGCGCAATGAATAACTTTATTTCAGGGCTTTTTAAAAGATGTGCAACCAGACACAAAATGTGTGGTTCCAAAAGAACATTTGTGCCATTCAAAAATTCAAGTTTGGGGGTTTTTCTCCCACCCTGTGTAGGCTTCAAAACATCTTAGAATAAAGAAGCAATGCTAAGCAGGTCTACAAGAACCCATCTATCCAATGGGACTTACTCCCAGGAAAGTATTCTTAGAATTCTACTGCGTGCTACAAAGCAAGGACAGATACGTTGTAGAGGAGCGAGCTATAGATGTGAATTGCAATCACATGGCAACGTGTGCTGGTCCAAACTTTCCTTTTTCTGGTTTCCTTTAACTGTTCCCCCATCTTGGCCGTTCTGGCTGACTTCAGTCAGGAGCTGGTCTTCCGTAGCATCTCTCTCCTTTTTTCTTAAAAAGCGATTTCCGCACCTGATTCACATATTATGTAGAGTTACTGGCATGCCCGAGCAGCACTACAGCAGGGTCCATGACCCAACCCCTCCTCCTGGGACTTGGCAATATGGTCTAGTCATACAGGCTGTTTAGATGACCCATCAAGTGAGCCTATCGATAACAGCTTGGGAAAGCAGAGAGTGATGACAGACGGAAGCTGAACACCAAAACCACAATCCACAGAACTGGAATGAACGTAGTTTTTGGAGGCTTAAGGATAGATGTCATGGCTCAGTGGCAGAGCATCTGCTTGGCATCTCCAGTTAAAAAGATCAGGTATTAGAGTGAGGTGAGCTGCTGCCAGTCTGAGCAGACAATACCTCGATGGACCAATGGGATGATACTGTGTAAGGCAGTGTCATATGTGTTTGTGCCGTCACTGGATTTCATCTTCGCAGAGCTGAAGGTGTAAGCTCTTGGAGGCATACTCCCTGCTTCGAGGATGATCCAAGGCCTGGCTTGATGTGCTCCTAGAGGATATAGCACGAAAGCTGCTGCAAGGATACCCAATATCATCTGCCTTTAAATTGTCAGGGATGCCTTTTTTGGTTTTAATTTTAGATTCTGTTATCATTTCTATTACATTTTTATATAGGTTACCCACTTTTAGGGTCCAGAAGATCGATGGAATAAGTTTATAAAAAATATAATTTTTAGTGGTACAGATGACGATGTTTTTGTGTATTATTTTGAACAACCAAAGAGGTCTGACCAGGTGTCTCATGTGCACAAATCCGGGAGTTTTTTGTCTCACACACGTACGCTCTGCTCCTCATCAATGGTACCCAGTAGCCGTCCACTATAAATAATTTGTGATTCTCTCACTCTTCACCCATTGCTCACTTTGGCTGCCAATTTCCTTCTGACTTTTCTTCCTTTGAAAAATTAACTGATCTTGACAAAGTGCCACATTTTTTTCTTGGATGGAGAGCCAGTGGATGGAGGAGAAACTCTGATCTCATCTGTCCTGATTCCAGTTCAGCTTTGGTCTTAACTGCTAGGTTTCAGACAAGTCATTATCTTCTAGCCTTCATTCTTATAGATAAAAATGGAAAGGACCGCAAGGTTGAACATAATTAGAATAATTAACCATATTGTGAATTAGAAGTGTTATAAGATGTTGGTGCTCCTATCATTTGAACACAGATCTCGTGCATATATTTTGGAATTGCCCAATGGCAAGATTTTGCCCAAAAAAATGAAAGTGATTCAGGGTACAATAGGATATGACCTTTTTATGGATCCTAGGATATCCAAAGGACAGAGTGGAGAAAAAAGATTTATTGAATTTAATGACAGCTTCCTGAATATTAATTTTTTTTTCTTAATGAAAGAAAATTATTTCATCTTCTATAACTGAATAACTTAAAAGAAGATGGGACATTATTATTGCAATTAACAAATTACAGGAGAATGGATATTATTTCTCAATCTAATACATTTATTGAGAATTGGGTTCTTTTTGTTATTTCAAGCTAGAGTACAGCCTTTTATATTTTCAAGGCTCCCAGGTACTTTGATAATGTCATTTTAAGGTTTTTAATTCATTTTATTTTAATAATAATAATAATAATAACAATAACAACAACAACAGCAAAAAGATCATGTATGACAGCAAATGTAGATTATGTAACAAAGGGGATGAAAAAGTTGGTTATCTGATCAGCAGCTACAGTAAGATTGCACAAACTATCCGTAAAAACCGGCATACTAAAGTAGCTGCAATGCTGCATTGGAATTTATGCAAAAAGTATGAGCTACAGTCTGCAAAACATTGGTGAGAACATAAGCCCCAGGAAGTTGTTGAAAATGAGAAAGTTTAGATCTTGTGGGATTTCAAAATCCAAAAAGATAAGTTAGAACAGATATTACTGAGGTTGAAAATAAGAAGCTCAAACTGATAGATGTGGCAATCCCAGGTGACCGTTGAATTGGAGAAAAAGAGATTGAAAATATAAAATAACAAGTTCTAAGATCTGAAGTTTAGTGTCTCTGGGAGAAACATACAATAGTTATTCCAGTACTGATTGGAGCCCTAGATGTGATTCCAATAGGACTAACTAAATATCTAGGTGATATTGGCATAGATAGAATAACAACAAAACAGTTGCAAACAGCCACACTACTTAGCGCATGCCACATTCTAAGATGATAACTTCACTGACTTCTGGATTCTTGGATAAAATCTGAGTAGTGAAGGACCAAAAAATTCCAGCTCAAACATCTGGTGGACTGTGATAACATCACATAGGCCATTTTCACACTACTAACCTGCTTCCGTAATGTTGTGAAACGTTGCACAAAAACCGCTATCTTCTGTATTTTTTGTGCGACGTTTCACAAAGTTACGGAAGCAGGTTAGTAGTGTGAAAACGGCCATAGTAGTATGAGAATGCGTCTTCCTCTTTTCCTTTCTGAATGATTGGCTCATACTGGTTTAGATATTAATTAATGCTAAATGGATCCCTGTAGAGATTGATCTGGAATATGCAAATGCATATGTGGTGAAGAAGGGGCACCCAAATGCATGTAAGCTCCTTCATTTTGCATGAAATGCATAGCTCCCCATCTTGAAAGCAGAAAGGCAGGACCAGTTAGTGAAATCCCCAGTTTCCATCTCCAAGCATTCATTAGTACGCTCACTGTCAGTAAATCTTACATTGCTTCGGGCCAGGGCTTTTTTTCTAGGAAAAGAGGTGGTGGAACTCAAGACCGTACAATGACATCACTTTGGGTCAGCTGGAACAAGGGGGGAGTTTTTTAAAGTTTAAATTGCCCTCAGTGAAAATGGTCACTGGCCCCGCCCCCTGACTCCCCTCTGTCTGGAGATCAGGGGGCGGGGCCACTGGCCATGTGACCATTTTTAAGAGGTGCTGGAACTCCATTCCACTGCATTCCCACTGAAAAAAAAGCCCTGCTTCGAGACATCTTCAATGAGGGGAGAGAAAGCTGAATATAACCAGTGTAATTAATTAATTAAACAGTTGTTTAATTTTAAAAAATGATTGTGAGGAATAAAGAGGTTGTACATCTAACTTCATTGACTCCTTTGCTAAAGTATCATTCCATGCCTTAATGCTTGCCTCTGCCTTTGCCTACAGGGTGAAGCTTGTGAATCCTGCCCCATCTTCACTGGAGACCTGTCAGGTGTCTCTGGGATCCCTGGAAAACCTGGTCCAAAAGGGGACCGTGGACTTCCAGGTGCAGGACAACCAGGCAAACCTGTAAGTAGCTTTTCATCTGATTAAGAGGGTGATCAGAAACACACTCTATCAGTCTGAATTTGGGCTGAGATACACTGATGAAGACCGGTCTAGCACCTACCCTTCTTTTCACTTGTTTTTTGTGTGCTCAAAACTAAAAATTCCAGATTGCATCATGTTTTCTTTCATGTGTCCTATATCTGCTGCCACTCAGTTTTCTTTGTGTTAACTGCTTGGCTTTCATTTCTTTAATTTAAATGATTCCATATATGTACTGCAACACCTCTGTAATGGTGCTTTTTGGAATAAAAGTGACTGTGAGTACAGACCTGTGCAGGATTCTTCCAGTCAATGTCCAATGAATCAGACTGGAGTCACTTCTGCACAGGATTTCACCATTAATCTGTTAGCAATGGCAAATAATAATTCTAAAAGCTCCTTGGTTACAAACATGGAAAAAACCACCCTGCATTATGTGCATTAAAACTGCACCGCAAGCCATGCTCTAGTTCAGTTAGGTTTGTGAGGGTGACTGGTTTGTGAGATAAGTAGAGATGACAGTTCTATTCCCACAATCTCCCAGTTGTCTTCAGCCATTATTTGCAACACACCATCTGGCTGCTACTGGCAGAGATGTGTATAACCACTTCCTTTCATATTCTGCAATTCCACACAAGAGGGGGAAGAAGATATAGAACTCGATAATGGGTGCAAAACTTAGTTTCCTCAAAAATCTCAACTTCCATTTTTTTTTTATAGAAAAGGAAGAAGGGAGTGATTGGGCAATGCCTGGTGAGAAAACCCAGAAGTTAGATGAAAGCTGGCTGCATTTTTCAGAGTTCAGAGAGGTGGGGGTTTGGGAGCTTGGCCCCTTCCGGCAATGAGAAGCATAAATGATGCAATTTCAGGAAATGTATGCAAGGTTCCATGATTTATTCACATCACAGATTATTATTTTTTTTGCAAAGAATTAAAGTTGCCTTCATGCAGAATTTTGATACATCTTGGTTATTCATGAGTGTGGAAATATTTTGTTTGTTCATTAGATTCCAAAACAGCAGTTCTGTTTTGAGGGTTTTTTGCTCAAGCAAATTCCTATTGGGAATACAGTTTTTTTAAATCTAGAATTGTCTTTTCCACAAAGCTAGGAACTTCCTGATTAACCAGCATGCTCTGTGAAATCTGCAATTAACCAAGTAATCACACCTATTAAACATCAATCAGAGCCTCTGCCCCTAGTTCGAAATCTAAACTGTTGTAGGAAGACTGACATTTTTTCATCTCTCCCAAAGTGACTGGATCTTAAAAATATCTGCAAGATATCTGCTTTGTCCTTTTTTGATAGAGGAAAAAAATCTTGGAAGGGAACAATTGATTGGGAAGGTAGCAACATATTCATCACAAGATCCGTGATCGACCTTTTTTAAAAAGAACTTGTTTTTAAACCCACACTTTCCAGGGTAAACCAGGACTTCCGGGAATTCAGGGACCTCCTGGTTTGAAGGGGCTGCAGGTGAGTAAGGGTCAGAGCTGGGCAATTTTGTTGAGCGCTGTTTCATCCAATTGGGTGGAAAGGCAGCTTAAGGATGTTTTAAACAAAATACATAAATAATATGAGGGGGAGACAGTGGTAAATAGATGACTTAATTGGAAAAATTTAGGGCACGGTATATAAGGGGGTACAAGCCTGAAGGGTGATGGGGCATAAATCCCCAGGAAAGAAAGTGGGAGGGAGCGTGGGTGGGCTTAATTCCTAGTGTGGTTTTGGGTCAAATGCTTTTAAAATCACCTGCCTCTCTCACACCTTTCTAGGGGGAGCCAGGTCCCCCCGGGACTGGAATCCAAGGCCCAGAGGTGAGTGGCCCTACTGGCTTCCCTTTGGTGCTGGTTGCTTGTCCTGCACATTGCA
Source organism: Eublepharis macularius (assembly GCF_028583425.1). Lineage (NCBI taxonomy): Eukaryota > Metazoa > Chordata > Lepidosauria > Squamata > Eublepharidae > Eublepharis > Eublepharis macularius. The sequence goes on along the minus strand of NC_072804.1, from coordinate 35,951,639 downwards.
CTGAGAACAAGGCTCAACCACCTTTCTTTTGTTTCTCAGGGGGAACCCGGAGAGAGAGGCTTGCCAGGAAGTCCTGTAAGTACTGTCCAGCTCCACCTGATTGGGTCCCCAGCAAAATGGATCGGTCTCAGTAGATCTCTGCCAGGGCTTCACCGAGTCAGTCAGATATCAACTGGGAGGGGGAGCTGAGAGCAGACCCACTCTCCAGCACAGCTAACCTGGAAGGGACAGCCTTGGGGTACCAGTGGACTAGTTAGGTAAGGAGCAGGAGGCCACTCCATGAGACACAAACCCAAGGAATAGGTAGCCAGAGTCCTAGAATCCCAGAACTTTGGGTTTGGGAACCATTTTCTTCTGGAAACCAATTGTAATTTTGGAAGATCTCCAGCTGGCAAGCCTCCTCCTAACCCAGTTTAGGTGTTACAACGAGGGGGGGGGGCAGTTACTGCTGTTTTCTGAGGCTGGGATCTTGCTTCTAGAGATCCTGCAGACCACAGGACATTTCTGTAATCTTACTAAATCCCCCTTTGCTTCCCTTGAAATGCCTCTGGTGCAGGCGCACCCATATTTGCCTTGCTGTTTTGCTTAAAGCTAGATTCTGTGGGAGCTTGTCCCAGGTCTGAGCACTTTTGCCCCCACACTGTATGGGAGTTGCTTCCACGGTCAGGCCCAGACTACATGCTACAATTAGCATGTGATCCCAACAGAGGGTGGCTGCATAGGAACATAAGAAGAGCCCAGCTGGATCAGACCAGTGGGCCATCTAGTCCAGCATCCTGTCCCATACAGTGGCTAAACAAAGAGTGTATAGAGGCTAAGAGTCTCTCTACATGTTACTAAGTACCTAGGGACACTCAGGCGAACCTCATTTCCCCCCTCCAACTTTCCAAGCACTCGATCCCACAGTCACGCTTTAAATGTCACTTTGATATCAGTTCCTCCTCAACTACTAAAGGTATCCCAGTTTTCCCCACCTCCCACATCCATTCATTGAAATGCAGATCTTGAAACTTTTTCACACCTTAAAGAAATACAAATTGGCCATTCAAAGGAGCCTACAGAACTTTTTCTCAGGGCAAAACCAGAGTGGAGTTGGTGCTTTGCCCTCCAGAACCAGTTGCAGATGCAGTCACACAAAGAGAGCTCCTGTGAAATCTGCATTCACGTGCATTAAGGAAGAACAGCCTGCGCTCAAATTGAGGACTAGACATGCAGTCTTGCAGTTGAGCGTCCCTAGGTACTTAGTAACATGTAGAGAAACTCTTAACTTCCTTCCTTTGATGTTGCTTCCTTGCACTGGTACTCAGAAATTTACTGCCTCTGACTATGGAGGTTCCTTTTACACACCACAGCTAGTTGCTGGACCCATCCTCCACAAATCGAATTCCCTCTTCAAGCCATCTATGTCTGTGATCATCACTGCATCCTCTGGCAGTGACTTCCACAATTTAACTACTTACTGAGTGAAGAAGCATTTCCATTCTTCTAATCTGAACCTATTGCCTATGAACTTCATCGAGCACCCCCGAGTCCTAGTATTATGAGAGTCTGGGGAATGTTTCTCTGTCCGCTTTCTTCACCCTAGGCATAGTTTCATATCCCTTCTTAGCCATCTTTTATCTAAACAGAATCAGGGCTTTTTTTCAGCAGGAACACGGTGGAACGGAGTTCCGGAACCTCTTGAAAATGGTCACATGGCTGGTGGCCCCGCCCCCTGATCTCCAGACAGAGGGGAGTTTAGATTGCCCTCCGCGCCGCTCAGTGGCGTGGAGGGCAATCTCAACTCCCCTTTGTCTGGAGATCAGGGGGCGGGGCCACCAGCCATGTGACCATTTTCTCTGAGGGCAACCCACTGAGTTCCACCACCTCTTTCCCCAGAAAAAAAGCCCTGAACAGAATAATCCCACCTGTGAGTTCCCCATGGAAACTCAATTTTAAAGTGCTTCAAGGGCCAGATTCAGACCAGAATCATGGTGCAGGGAGAGGAGGGGCTGTAACCTTCCCTTCACACCATTATCTTGACCCAAAACAGGCTGGCGGGGGGTGGGGCGAGTTTTGTACATGTGTGAATCCTTGCCCTCACCCTGATGTACAAGTAGAGCATCCAGAGCTGGTGAGAAGCAGAAGATAACACTCACCACAGAACTTGACAACCTGCATTCATTTGTTGTGGGTCCCAGGTTAGGGATGTGTGGACTCCCGCCCCCCACCCCCCAGCCAAAACCAATGGCAATGAAATTCAGAGTTTAGAGGCATCTCTCTCTACATACGTGTCTCTACATATGTGTGTGTGTGCATGCATGAACGCATGTGTATATACACATGTATATCTATGTATATCCCCACAACTGGAGCTGATGGAATCAGGGCAAGGGCCTGCCAAGTTTTGCTTGTTTCCCCAGAAGCTGTGGAGGTTTTCTTCTCTTTTGCACGTACTGTAATTCTCCTTTCCTGTTCCACAGGGACCTCCAGGGCCACAGGGACCACTGGGAAATGTTGGAGAAAAGGGTGCAAAGGTAAGAACTGGGCCCGTTTTCTTCTTTTGCATGTGGAATGTATAATTTGCTATGCCGTGCATGTGTTGCAGCAAGGAGGTCATCTGGATATGATTTGTTCAATGTCCCATTACGTTTTCATTGACTGTGAGCAAAACGGTATGATAACTGCTAATTTTGCTTCACCATCACTGTGTTTACAGTGGCAGTTTGCTTCCAGGCTAGCTTCTTAAATAAATGCCTTCATTTCTGTACCATTCACATGTGGCCATGTTGGTGAGGCTGAAACCACTGCTGTTGCCTCTCTGTTTTCACCCTTTGTCAGTGATCTCCTTTACCTGTACTATTTCCTTTATAGTTTGCCTTTCTTGCTAAGGCTTGAGGCAGATTACAACTGAACACAGTGTAGTAAGAATAATACAATATAGAGAACCAAGAAAAAGGCAGAGTGGGGATTTGAACCTGAGTTTCCTTGGATCCTCAGTCTGACACTCTGGGTCAAATGACAAGTGACAGCAGCCTCAGGTCCATCCTGTGGTTGCAGATGCCGTTTTAAAAACAGTTGTAGTTGTTTAAAAATTGCCACAGGGCCCTGATTTGGATTGCATATGCACCATGGCAGCTCCAGGAGTTCCTGTCCCTCCCCCTCTACCGTTTCGGGTGCTAAAACTGCACTGAGGGGGACTGTTTTAGCACCTGAAAAGGTGCAGAGGGGAAACAAGAGCTACTGGGGCTGCCATGCTGCATGTCCGATCTGGATCAGGGACCCAGGGCAATTTTCAAAGAACTACAACTGCTTTTAAACCGTGTTGGTGGCTGCCCTGAGCTTGTTCACGGGGAGAGCGGGATATAAATTGGATAAAATAAAATAAAATAAAATAAATGGATGGATGGATGGAACCACGGCTGCTGTTACTTGTAGTTTGGCTCTCTAACCAATAGCTTGAATTGTATCTAGAACCTGATCCAATGGAGTGACTGAAGAAAGGGAGTAATATGCATACTCTTAGCTCCCAGTAGTAATCGAGCTGCAGCATTCTGTATCCACTGGAGTTTCTGAGCAGTCTTTAAAGACTATCTTTGTAAGGGTCAGTTTGTAACTCATGGCTCCTGCCCTGGAGAACAGTCAGTAGAAACTCCATTCCAAGCCGCACTGACTGCATCTTGTTGTCTGCCCTGGGATGCTTGGAACTTCCACTACAGCATCAAATTTCGCCTTTCTAGCCATAGATTGTTAGGGTTGCTTTGCATAGCCATGGTTATCTGGATGTCACACTTCTCTTCCTCCTTTAGGGCTCTTCAGGTCCAAAAGGTGCCACAGGCCCCCCTGGTCCTCCAGGAGCCAGCATCACTGGCCCACCAGTGAGTACCCAGTCCCTTCCTTGCTGTGGGAGCATTAAGGCCACTACAGTATCTGTTTTCTGACTCACGTACTGTCTCTCTCTTTTCTCCCAGGGGCGAGATGGTCAGCGGGGCATCCCGGGAGTTCCGGGCTCCAGTGGTTTAATGGTAGGTAAGCTGTCACCCTGTTTGCTTGGAAGAAAGTGTGTTTTGGAACGGACAAGATGCTGTCCAATCATCTGGAATTTCCCAACATGGACAAATCCCACTGCTGGCAAAAACCAGTTCTGGAAACTCTGGGGCAGAAGGGATTTCACAGGCTCATCAAATAACTCCTTGCCTATTCTAGAGGGAAACCATCTCTGGGAGAAATTCCTCCCTCCTCTTTTAAAAACCTCCAAATTCCAGAGGAGGACCTTTAGTGTACATCGGACATTACTAACAATTCTGGAATTTTGCACAAAGAATCCTTACTGGGCTCTGAGTTCAAAGTAGGGCTGCCAACTCTGGCTTCAGAAAGCCAGATTTGATGGTGGCACCAGGAAAGGGTGGAGTTTGGGGAGAGAGCTCAGCAGGGATGTGATGTTACTCTAGGACATCCATTTCTCCTAGATTCTTTGATATACCATCAAATCTGATCTCCAAAGCTGCCATTTTCCCCAGGGGAACTGATCTCTGTATTCTGGAGATCAGTTGCATTTCCACCAGAACTCCATGAGTCTGGTAACCCTGGCTGCAAATGTTGAGGCCTTCAAACCAAGGAGCCTCTCTTGCTGCCTCTGCCCTTCTTGCAAGCTCTATGTATAGAGGGAGAATGGGGTATTTTGCCCTGCGCTCACTGTGTTGCTTGACCCATGAGCAAGCCATGAAATGGAGGTTTTGGAAACCTGAATTATAAAGCTCCAGATTCATATGCTTCGACATCATTAACATGTAGTTGTTTAGAATGAACATCATTGATGGAGTGTCAGAGGGGAAGCCCTGTGGAACAAAACACACTTTCTCATTTGCAAAACAAAGGCCGTCATTCATTCTGTGACGGTGCGGTACTTGTTCATAAGGGGCTTTGTGCAAAGCTCTGTGCTGTTCCAGTGACAAGCAGAGTCTCAGAAGGCCAAAGTGTAATGCTGAAAAACAAATTGGATTTTGGACACATCCTCTTTAATAAGCTCAGATATGATTAGCGAGAAAGATAAAAAGGTTATTAAATACGTGCTCCCTCTCTGGAGGGGGAAAATGTTTGCTATTAAAATCCAGGAGCCTTTTTGTGAAGCCCTCTGAGAATTGACTTGTGGCCCAGGGTGTTTTTTCAAGACATTCCATTTGATTGTCGCATCTAGCTCAGCAATATTGTCACTGTGTCAGGTGGGCCGTGTCCCAGAAAAAGCTCTCTGAAGTCACGGTAGATAGACTTAATGCCAGCACTGTAGCCTGCCAGTGGTGGTGTTTCAGCCACAATTAGCTTGCAAACCAGCCTTGATGTGTGTTGCCCTCTCAGTACCAAGATGGCCACAGTTTCCACAGACAGAAGGAGAAAGAAGGAAGAGAGATTTGCAGGAAGAGTGAAAGTAGAAAAATATATAAGGCAAACAAGCTGTATATGACTTTTATGCAGAGTGTCCCAGATTTCATTCCCTGCTTCTCCAATAGAAAGGATTTCTGCTAGCAGGGCTGGAGAAAGGAATTTGCCCAACAATGCTAGGCGGAGTATTTTATTTATTTGATTTATTTATGTAATTTGTAATCCACCTTTCTCACTAAAGCAGATTACATAATGTGAGATTAATACAATCAATACCAAGGACATTTCCATAAACAATGCCATAGGGTAAATAAATACAAGTTTACCAAGAGATAGCAGGAGGAAGCATCCAATACAGAGTTGAAGAAATGCTAAAAGAGAGCAATACTGGGCCAGGTGGATCATGAAAGCTGCCTTATATTCTTAGAGTCCTGCTCACAAATTACAGTCAGCATGCAATAGAATCTGTACAGTGTACACCTGATTTTTTCTTTATACATATGTTGAGTAATTTTCACATTACATACAAAAGCAAGTACAGCTGTGTATGTTATTTAAATAAAGCCCACATTTATCCAGATACTGGTCCCAGCTTTCAGTTGCAATATGAGAACACGTTGGCTCTTCCTTACAAACAGATGTATGCATGTAAAGGCAAGACCTACTTGCATTCACTATAACGCGTGAACAGGACTTCCGAGTCAGGCCCTTGGACTGCTTCCACACAGTAAGGTTTCTTTGCATTGCTCTCATTGCTGCTGCAGACAGTCAGCCACAATGTTCCCCATGTGGAAGGAAGTTTTCTGAGCACTTTCTGTATCTTTTTTGCTGATTTTCCCCTTCCATGTTGGGTCTTAGGGTGATCACAGGTCATCACAGCTGCTGTGGCCAATGTACACCCTATTTCTGTTCTTTTTTCATGTATGCGCTATAGCACTATAACTGCTCTATTAAGATTTGGAATAGATATGCAGTGGTAGATTGTTATGATGCTATAGCTCTATAGCAATTACTGTTTTTTTTAAAAAAAAGCCCTCTAGTGGCAGGGCAGGGGAAAAAATTTAGGAGAATAGATTTACAGCAGGATAATGGCACCAATGTGGCAAGACCTTTGCAGGGCAGGAAAATGTACATTATTCCTTCCAACTGAAAAGCTAATGAGCTTCAACTTCCCAAAAATTTTGAAGTAAAGCAGGTTTCAGAAAAAGCGTATCAAGAATGGAAAAATCTGGGAAGAGGACAATTAGACCATGCCATCTTCACAAAAACAAGAATTCTTGTCCCATTGCAGATGCTAATTTTTGTACATCCAACCACCATGCATATCTTCTTGCTCTAATCAAACTGAATATGTTTTGCATTGTACCTCTTCATCCTGACAACAACTGGCCTTTCTTGTTAACACCCCTCCCACCTTCTCACAAGGAGTAATGGATCTTTGTTCTCATGTGATTCTGATGAAGTGAGCTTTGACTCATGAAAGCTTCTACCCTGCAAAATTAATTTGGGCCCTGAGGTATTACCAGACCCAAATTTTGTTCTGCTACTACAGTCTAATGTGGCTATTCATCTAAACAAAAAAAGTGTTTCAGTTTGGAAGCTAAGGAGGAGAGAAAACTGACACAGCCTTGGTCTGTTGGTCTCATCGTCTCTGACTGGCTCTCCAAGATCTCAGGTGGAGGACTTCCACATCACTTCTCACCTTATCCTTTTAACTAGAGGTGCCAGGGATTGAAATCCAGACCTTCTGCATGCAAAGCATGCCATTGAGCCACGTGTGACATGGAGTAATGCTCTGACTTGCTGTGAGCCGCCTTTGTATATTCCATGAGGAATTAAGAAGGGGCATAGTGGAATGGACAAGTGGGAGAAGATTTCTTTACACGTTGGAATCCCTTTTATGAATGGATAAATAATAAATGTACAGAACAGAATCCAACATGATGGCAACAATGTATGAAATATCAGAACTTACAGTTGTAAATCTTATTGAGATTAATTAGAAGCCTTGGAGAATTATAATGTGGAGTTAAGCAAGCCTACTGAAACTGTACTGAACTGTACTGAAAACTTTATTGCTCCGTTTTATCTGTTTCTCTTTCTTTCTTATCTGGAAAAAATAATTAAAAATATATAATTATATAAAAAAAAGAAGGGGCATAAGGGAGGAGCGAACACGCTCAGTTTAGAAAGGAAGATGAAGGCGTAGCACAGAGGCTGTGGAGAGAGATGGGGTTTTTCTTTTCCAGTCGGTACCTCTTTGGTTACATTTCTGCATTGCTTCCACATTAACCCAAATAATGTTCTAAGTAATCATCCTACATATGTTTAGCACATTCTTCTTCCTGTAGTTGATGCTGCATTTTTTTTTGTTCCTCTTTAGGGTGAAAAGGGAACCAGAGGTGAGAAGGTGGGTTACCTTCCTTTTCTAGCTAGGGCAGGGGGGGGGTCACTTGCTCTTTTGTGGCCTCCATATCTTGCTTCGTGGCTTCATAAATGTTTTCTCCTTTGCGGCATGCCATCTTCACAGCGGTTACCTTTCAGGGGTTGAGTGTACAGTTTGCAGAGGTGAGGAGGAGAGAACGTTTCTGTCAATGATCCAAGACAGGCACTACGATGGAATTGGGTGGAACAGCCTGGGTTTCCCTGTCCAGAAGGGCAGGGGTAACAACCCCTCCCTCTTGGTTAAGGACACAAGCCAGGAATTCAGCAGCAAAGGATGCTCTGGACTCTTCACTGTCACATAGACCTCCCCACCTGTGCCTCACCAGCTCCTGCTCCTCCCTCTGGCTCTGATCTCTGCCACTGTCGTTTCAGGGTGACCCTGGGGAATGTACCTGCCAGCCCAGCTCCCGTGTGGATCCAAGCCACCTCGGTCTACCGGTAAGCGTAGCTTCGCACTCCCCCTTCCCCCAAGGCCTTGGGGCTTCGCTACCAGGCTGGGTGATGGTTCAAGGCCGCCCCCCATCCTCTGCTCAAGCGCTCAACGCCTTTGCTGCTCTGGAGGCTGGAAGGTCCGTGTCCTGCTTGGCCTTTGCTAAACGCTCTCCCCGTTTGGACCCACAGGGAGCCCCAGGATTGTGGATCGGGACTTCCTGGCAGCCTCAGCCAGGCCCTCAGGTGTGTGTGTGTGTATGTGCATGCTTGCTCCTCTGCGCGTGGCAACTTTGGCTCCGCTGTTCCTGTGACTTGGCCAGGCATTCCCTTAACAGATGTCCCCTTTCTTTCTTTGCGCGTGGTGCAGGGACCGCCTGGCGCCCCGGGACCACCCGGCCCACCAGGAGCTCCTGGGAGACAGGTAAGTGGTAAGAGACCCATCTCACCCAATACCTGGTAGGACACAACAGGTAGGCCTTCTCAGTGCCAGCTCCAGGGCTTGAGGATGTTTTCATGGGAAATGAGTCCTCTTCAAATGGAAGAGGTGGGCCATAGAAACCAGGTATTCTCTTTTTTTATCTCTAATCAACTTGTGTGTTCTACGAACGGCAGTGTAGACTGACCCCAATTGGTCCCTTGGCTGACCTTGGAGCTCCAGAAAATGCCTGAAAGTTTCCACCTTTTGGAGCCAGCCCTGCAAGTAAGGTTGCCAGTTTCTCTTAGAACTACAACTGATCTCTAGACTGCAAGAAATCAGTTCCCCTGGAGGAAATGGCAGCTTCTAATGGCAGACTCCATAGCATCACATGCCCACTGAGCTCCCTTCCCCAAACTCCACCCTCCCCAAGCACCACCTGCAAATCTCAAAGATTTTCCTTAGCTGGCATTGACAGCGCTAGTTCTCTTGGCATTACAACTGATCTCCAGACTACATGGACCATTTCCCCTGGAGGAAATGGCAGCTTGAAGGGGAGATACTGGTGGCATAATATCCCTGCGAAGCATCATACCCCTCTCCTCCCCAAATCTCTAGCAATTTCCCAAGCCAGAGCTGGCAACCCAGCCTGGAAGTTGTGCTAAGTGAATAAATTGCCCTGTGGCTGTGTGCTAATATTTTATCCTCTGAAACTCTGGAAATATTTATATTCCTATGCCTCGTGGAAACCACAAGTTATTTCTCTCAGACAATTAATTTTTTATTTCTCCCACCCCCAACATGCAGCAGAGCCTAAACAAACACAAACAACGGTGGGTACCAGAATGGGAACAAATGGCATGGAGGGGTGGGCTAGTAATGGCATGGCCTATACATCCCGCCCATGAGAGGTACGCTGCAGAACACAAGACGTGCATCCCGGTTCCTGCCTCTCACAGGAGAATCGGCATCCCCCAAATGGCTTCTCACAAAACAAGTGACATCTTAACTGAGCAGTTCCTTCTAGGTGGGCCCAGAAAAACTGGAAGCATCCCCGGAGGGGTTGTAGAGAGAGTGAGCTGCAGTGCCCAGACCTGTGAGGGAGAAACCAGTATGAGTTCTTACCATGACTTAACAGGATTCCATGATTCTTGGCCTCTCATAGCTAGTCCCACAATTCTTTTGAGGACTTTACTGTTTTTATCAAATGTGATCGCTGAAGTTGTGATTTGAAGGGAGAGGCTGGCCTGAAGGAAGCAAGGAAGGATTATGTTCCTCATCCCTTTTCCTCTCTCAAAATGACCACTTCCAGGTTCTTTTACCTCAGCGGGGAAAATGTACCGTGGAAATCAACTTGGGATGGCAGTTTTCATGGCAATCCATGTAAAATTAACTTGGAACAGCAGTTTTCATTGGCAAAACACTAGGAGAGAAAAGAATTAAGAAGCCTCTTTCCCCCCTCACAAATATGCGTCTGTCCTTCTAAACTAGATCATTGGTGGGGGGGAGGGGGCTGCATTTTGTAAAAGAAACGAATGTTTATTTAGTACATTTTCACCCTGCCTTTTCTCCAATGAGCTCAGGGCGGCATAACTGGCTCTCTCCTTCCCTCTATTTTATCTTCACAACAACCTTGTTAAATAGGTTAGGCTGAGAGACAGTCTTGCCCAAGGTCACCTGATAAGTTTCATGGCAAGTGAAGGTATCCTAGTCCAACAACTATGTGATACTGGTTCTAAAAAGGAGTCACAGAACCACACACAATATGCCATTCCTCTCAAGCATCAGTTTTTGTTATAAGTTTCATTTTAATAGCCCAGTTCAAGGGAAATTTCTCAGTCTCCACCAAACTCGACCAGGCCCAGTGATCCCTATCAGAAAGCCAACCATATCAAAGGAAAATCATCCACCATGCTGATTTTCCCCTTGTTTGCTGTAATCTTTCCCAAACCTGCAGTGATATATTTCTGGAAAGAAGTACTTAAAGCCGGTTTGTCCACCATATGGAAGGGAAGGTACAAGATTACACAGGCACCATTTCTCCTCAGAATCTTCTCATTCCCACCCCATGTCACCAGCAGGATTTTTGCTAACTTTTTTTTAAAGGCAGTTATATTGCTTATAGCATCATAAAACTATAGATACTACCCATGATATTGCTAGCTGTTATCTTGCTATAGCGTCACATCACATTTGCTATAGCTCTATAGCTACTACTGATGTTTTTAAAAGCTGGCCAAAAACTCTTTAGCAAGAATGGTGGGCACGGGGGGTAGCAAGGAAAGCGCAAAGAAAAATTCTGTGTGGGCGCTCCATTGCCACTATAAATGCGTCCGCATTTGCTGTAGCAATAAGCACAGAATGAATAATCATTGCTGTGTGGATGCAGCTAGGAGAAAAAGCAAAAAAGGGGGACTGGAAGCTCAAGATCACAGCTGACCAGATCTGGGCAGAGAGGGGCAAGGAGATCCTGAGTTGATGGCCACAGATCATCAGTAGTTTTCTTGGTCCTGGTGTTTTTTTCCCCAGAGGCAGGAACTTTTCAAGAGGTCAGGCTGGGAACTAACCAGGGCCTTAGAAGCAGATGAAAGAGATGAACAAAGGATATGTGTATTGGGGCAGGGATGTCCAACAACTTCCTAGTTGGAGGGGATGGAGAAGAAGCCTCCAGTTCTAGTCCCTTCTGGGTTTCCCCGCAGCTGAGAGCAAGACCCCTTTCCAGACAAGAAGGTTCAATTCAGAAGAAGGCTGTTGAGAAGGACTCCAATATTCAAAGTTTCTCCTTGCCTTTAGGGCATCCCAGGACACAATGGCTTGCCAGGACTGCCTGGGCCGGCAGGAAACTCGGTAGGTACAGGACCTGCAGTGTCTGCCTCCCCCCGCGCTCGCTCAGGCCTGTGCTTAGTGCTCCCCCCTTTTGCTCAGCTGCTTCCCAAGCCACCTCCATCACACCCCTCACCCCCCAATGAGAAACACACAATAGCTCCACACTGGGAAAAATGTGTTGTTTGCGGGATGCAGCCAGGCTGCTTGAGGGACCCTGTCAGGAGTTTACACTGCCCTTTGCAGGTCTCTCTGAAAAGCTTGTGGCTCTCTGCTGTGCATCCACCAAGGAAATGGATCGCTTTTGTCCATTTGTTTTTATTTCCCTTCTCCATCCTTCCTTTGCAGGGACCACTGGCTGCTGAGAGCATTAATGTGCTCAAGGTGAGTCAGAAGGATTCTCTTTCAACTTTTGCTGTAATGCAGTGTATAGAATATATATATAGGAGATGCAGCTCAGTGATAGAGCATCTGATTGGCATGCAGAAGGTCCCAGGTTCAATACCCGGCTTCTCCAGGTAAAAGGTAGTACCATCTAAAAGGTAGGAAGTTTTGTGAAAGACTTTTGCCTGAGCCCCTGGAGAGCCACTGCCAATCTCAGTAGACATTACTGGCTATTATGGACCAAGAATCTGATCCAGTATAGAGCAGATCCATGTGTTCCCCATGACCCTGGAGTGGAGAGCTGATAAGGTGATTCCCTTTCAAGAAGAGGTTTGGTAAGCCATTTCTTTGAGATGGTCTATTAGGATGGAAACCTGGTCTAGAGCAGTGACTGAAATGTTGTCCAGGGTGCATTTTTTTAGGTGGTTCAGAAACTGTGATAAAAATAACAGAGGAATGTGCCAAAAGAAATCCTGCTCTTTCTACACTTCATTGCAGATGCATTGAATGAAGTGCAGAGACATCGTCAGGCATGAATCTCCATCTCCAATCCAGAAATACTCTGGACCTAGTAGATTGGCTCCTGAGTAGAGCTGTTTGGATTCATTCACCCCTAGTTACTTGAGCATCATGTGGCAAACGGTCAAGTCTGGAAATGCAACCTTTGTGATTCTTCAGATGTGGTGGTCAAACCATGACTGATCCTGGAAGGAGCTTTGGGCTCAGCACCCTTTTATTAATTCCTTCTAATAAAATATTTAATACTCTGCCTTTCCTTGTGGCTTAGGACAGCTTCCAATTCCAAGTTTACAAACATACCAAGTACAATAAAACTTCTCTGATTCTTTCTTCCCGAGAAGAGGCCTATGGCTGAAACCCCTATCCAAGTCCTTTGCAAATTAAATGACTTTACAGCGCCTCCTAAAGGTGGTGCTTCTCTGGGAGCCCATTCCACAAGTTGGGAGCCTCTATGGAGTCACAATCGTCCATCTTCTCACTCACCACAAGCTAATTGTTACTTCCTAGGTTTCAGTAAACCATAGTTTACTGTTTTGAGCCCTGCAAGCCAGATTTGCAAACTGTGAATTAACCATAATTTTGGAGCAGAAGCAGGAGCCAGAGTTTGCTATTTCAGACAGAATGGCAAACTATGGTTTGCCACAAACAGGTGAATGAAAGAATTCTGACATGGCATGTGAAGAAGCATTGTATGAACCCAGCCAAAGTTCCTTCTGGGTCCTTTTTTGTATCAAATCATTATCTCCTCAAGCTGTTAATGGACTGTTTTATTCCCTCTCTCTCGCCAGAACATTTGTGGGGAATGTGCTTACATGCAGTCCTTCCAGACCCCTGATGTAGTCAAAGGAGAGAAGGGAGACCAAGGGATGCCTGGAGCTCCGGGTATAGATAACTGTGCACGGGTGAGTAGCCAATCAGTTTTTCCTTCTCTTAAGCTTCCTGGAGAAGCCTGGAATAGACTGCAAGTCAAACTGGCATCCTTACAGTTGTGTGGTTCTGTAATGCACAGAGACAGCAGTTATGCTGCGACCGATCTGTGCGTCTTGATTTATGGTACATGTTCGAAAAAACTCAGCGAACCAGCAATTACTGGCAGCTCTTATTATTTTGGGGAGGTCAGTGAGAGAGCATTCTGGTATTTAGTATGGTAAGCCTCAAAAACCACCTCTTTTTTCAATGTAATCAAATTTCCTCCTCGTGCCCATGGCTTTTTAATAAGTGTTTGACTTCCAGCAAGAGCAAGGCAGGGTGGGAGAGATCCAAAATAAGTAAGTAGCATTTTCTTGCCAAATTGAGGGGCCACCAACTGCCTATGGACCGTGAACTAGCCATATGCAGTCTTTGACCCTGATGGGGAATCAGGCTCATACGGGGGTGTTCACCATGCCCCTGGACCCAGCCAATGCTTTGGATGTAATCTTTGCAAAGAGGCCTGTGTGGATTGAGCCCAGCCCATGTAGGTCCCTGGTGGGTAACCTGAATGTTCTAATCCTAGAACATTTGTCCATTTCAGGTTGAAAGCATTTGAGGTGCTGTCCGTGTAGTTCATAGTGCTAATATATCCATCATATGACTGCCTGTCAAGCCTAAGGGCAGGGGTAGTAAGAAGGCAGGGTCATTTGCTATGATCTCACTGACTATGTATCTATTACACTTATTCCGCCGCCCCGCCCCCCCACCCCATGTTCCCCTAAATGGTTATCCCCCATTTTATCCTCACAACAGCCCTATGAGCTAGGCTGTGCTAAGAGAAAGTGTCTGGTCCAAAGTCACTCTGTGATAACAGTTGCCAAGCTGAGCCTGGCAACTAGCAGGAGGGTTGAGGGGCAGGAATGTGAGAGGAGTGACATCAGTGATGTTGCCAACGTCACCACATAATTTCCTTGTACTACTTGGAAGTGACAGTGAGTGGCTCTGGGAATCACTACAACTCTATCGTAGAACACTATGCATTGTCATTTCCAGGTTGTACCCAGGAGTAGAGATGGGCATGAACCACAAGATGAACTAACGTTTGTCACGAACTGGGCCGGTTTGTGCTTCGTGAACCAGTGGTTCGCGGAAGCCCGTTTTCCATGAACTTGGACGAACTTGTCTGTCAGTTTGTTTGGTTTGTGTTAAACCCCAATACCCCTTTCCATGCTGCTGCAAAGCGGCAGGGGAAGGGGCATTTAAACCCTTGGATCAGCTGCTTGTGGGGGATCTCCCGACAAGCAGTTGTTCCAAGCCTGCGAGGGTGAAATGCTCCTTTCCCTGCCGCTTCACAGGAGGAGGGAAAGCGTCATTTCAACCTCCAGATCAGCTGCTTGTGGGGGATCTCCCAGACAAGCAGCTGCTCCAAGCCTGCAGGGGGTGAAATGCCCCCTTCCCTGCCACTTTGCAGCAGCACAGAAAGGGGTATTTAAACCCCACAAACTACAAACCGTGAACTGGTTCACAAACTGGGGCAAGTTCGTGAAAGTTTGTGGTTCGTGAAAGGGGATGAACCACGAACCGCATGGTTTGTTTTTCCCCCGTTCGTGCCCACCTCTACCCAGGAGTGACATACTGGTGCCTGTGCCTTTTATTCCTCTTTGTTTTTCTCCCACCACTATTCAGAGAGGTGACAAGTAACCAAGTATCACTGAGAGATTGCAGTCCATGCGAGGGGAAAAGGGAAGCGTACCTTGTTAGCTTCTTAGCAAGGTGGGACATTGAACCCAGATCTCATGTCATAGTCTGACACTCTATGCCACATCACAGAGCAATCGTATTTTGTTCTTCCATTCCCTGATGAGTTTCAGCAGCTCTGCAGGCCTAGCCCAAAACATTTTCTGGTTCAGGATATCCCCAGGACCCCTTGACATCACAGGGGATGCTGGGACATAGCTTTCAGCACAGACAACCATACATCTTCCCAAATCTGTGCTATAACATCCACTGCCAGATTGCACACTGCTTCCTTGGCACCTCTAAAGACATTTTGGTTCCGAGTTCCCATGTGGTGGTTTCTGCAGATCGACCTGCCTCGCATTTACCTGCCACTTTCGGCAAATGCTGAGCTTCATTAGTAAATCTTGCAGCAAGCTTTGGTTTCGGAACTGAAGAATTCTCCACATCTCTTTTATTTCCAGTGCTTTGCTGAGTTCCCCAGAGCAGAAGAAGCTCGGGTGAGTAAAATTCTTGATTGTATCCACGGGGAGGCTGGACGTAGTGCTTCATTTCTCTGTGTCAACATTTCCCCAGCAGGGATGGAGCCCCATATATTTGAGACACTTCACAAACACGGCATTGTTTACCTTCATTCTTCTTTGAATTCAGCATGAACTTGGTGGATTTTGCAGAGAGAGAGAGAGAGAGAGAGATTTAATCATTCTTTTTGAGTTAGGAGGGTATCTTGACACTATGACGATGATGTCATCCAGACTGGGTTCCAAGTGGGTGGAATTGTTGCCAGTGGGTAGTAATGGTTTCCGGACAATGTCTTGCGCTCTTGTTGCTCCTTTGCAGGCTGACTTGTCACGTTGCAGCTGAGTAATGGCAACCCCATATTGTTTTCAAGGCAAGAGACAAACAGAGGTGGTTGCCTTTGCTTGCCTCTGCAACAGGAATGAGTGAGTCAAGAAAAATCAGCCTCCCATCTTCTGCAGATGGATAAGGGGTTGTGGGGGGAGGTTGGAGAAGCTGGTGCTGTACCGATGGAATGGGGCAATAGGATCCAAACCATAAAACGTCAGTCTAGTTCCAACAGGAGGCTGGCCCAATAAACTTGTTTTGGCTCGTCCTAAGTTATAGAATGACTTTGTCTAGGGATGTCCAGCATATGATTTTGTTGCAGTCATTAGTTCTCAGTTTACTGGGATTTCTCCCTGTCTGGATCACACCATTGACTTGAAAGAGGTCCCCATAGACATCTATGGGCGTGGAGTTGTATGAAGATCCAAGAGCGTTGGGCAAAAGTAGTTAGAATTAGGAGACGTCTGCTTGTCCTCACTGCTGATGGTTCCAATGATTTTTTTTTTAAGTGTTAGAGGTCCGGCATCAGGAAATGTTTGCTTGTTTATTCAAAGCTGAAATGATGGAATTAGCTGGCAGATGGAAAGCTGTCGAAGCCCAGTAGACAGTATCCTGTCCAGCATCCCTTAACCCACCTGGAAGGGATGGGGTTAGTTCTATGAATTTGGTCTTCTCTTCCAGGGAGATAGCGAGAATGACCAAGATTGTGCTGGAGCACCTGGCATTCCCGGGATCCCCGGCCTACGTGGAGAAAGAGGGGAGCAGGTAAAAGCTACCTGAGGATGTCGGACAGCAATGATGTTCCTGCCTATCTTGAGTTAGGGATAATCTCCTTTTCTCTTGCTTTCCCCTTCTGCACAGGGCCCGCCTGGCTTGAGAGGCCCTCCTGGACTACCTGTGAGTATATTTGGCTTCTGTTTCTGTGTTTGTCTTCAGGCCTTTATCCCCGGCAGCATCCTTTTGTGAAACCACAACTTGAAATCCTGTCTAAGCAAGGAAGAGAAGAGCCACTGAGAGCCAGCATTCCCCCTTGTGCCTCCCTCTCATGCTTGCCAGTAAAAGCTCTGATCGTTCTAGTACCCTAATTAATGTGCCTTAAAACCAAAAGATAGACACCTGATTCCATCAGGGAGACAGAAGAGATGGGCCAGGCTCTGTTTTTCAGACTGCCGTATTCTTGGAAAACATGATGGTGGATCATTTGAAAGGTGATTCAGTCTAATCCGAGAAGAAAAAGAAGTCCTGGCCGAGGAGTGGGGGAATGATGCCCCTTGTGAGCTTCATCTCGTCTTCACCCACCTTCCCTAAACTAGTCAATGTGATTGCCAAGGTATGACTTCACTGTTTCTTCCCTTAGGGCCCCCCAGGTTTTCCTGGAACGCCTGGCGCACCTGGATTACCTGTAAGAACCCAGTACGGCACGTGCTCTGCGCAGTCCTTTGTCGCTGCCGCTTGTTTGGCTTCTCATCCTGCCTCTTGCCTCCTTCTCCAGGCTCTCTGTCTAATAGCACAGCCAGTCCACCATTCCAGACACAACTGGCAGCCCGCTCAAAAATCCTCCTTGGCCCCACCATACTGACATAGGATGAGTGTCCTAGAACCTCCAATGCTGACAGAAGATCTGTCTCCTATAGAGAGAGATCATTTTAAGTTGGAACTCTCCCCACCCCCAACGTGGGGAGGGCCAGTTTGATGTAGTGATTAAGAGCGCTGGGCTTTAATCTGGAGAACTGGGTTTGATTTCCCCACTCCTCCACCTTGGGCCAGTCCCAGCTCTGGGTTTGATTCCCCACTTCCCCATCTTGGGTCAGTCCCAGCTCTCTCACAGCTCTCTTAGCCCCACCCACCTCACAAGGTGATTGTTGTGAGAATAATAACACACTTTGTAAACCGCTCTGAGTTTGGCATTAAGTTGTCCTAAAGGACGGTATATAAATTGAATGTTGTTGTTGTTATTATTATTATTATGGGAATCATTTGGTGATGATAGTCTCCAGAGGGACACACAACTTAATCTGGAACATTGAATGCCCCTTCACTTATATATACATACTCTAAACAATAACTCCCCCCCACCAGTGATCTCTTGCAGTTTTCAAGGTACCCTCCCTTCCAAGTGCTGAGACATTCTAAGAGTCTAGCCAATCGATGATTCCGCCCACTGTGTTCATTCCACCAACCAAATTTTCCCAGTGTGCAGCTGGTCTGAGCAACCATTGGCCATGGAGGCTGTCGTGAGTGGAAATCCTTCCAAGGAATTGTTTCAGTCTGGTCATCAGTACATGGAGAACATCCATTGGCCAGCAGTTGAATTACAGCCCCCCTTTGCCATGTCTGTGAAGTATGCTTCTCTTTCATGATGTAATCCATCCGTCCTCCTTCAGCCACCACTGCCGCAATTAATTTCTTAATCTTATTCCCTTGGCGCCTTATACCCACTAATGACACTATAACTTCCACAGTCTGTGTGATTAATCGCTGTGCGATGGCCCTATACCAGCATCAACGGTGTGACCAATAAAAGCCATCACTGCCCACCACCATGTAACCCAAACTAACCTTACATTTCCAAGAGAGTCTCTTCCTCATCACATGGATCTTGTGAAAATTAATGGAGGGGATTGTTCTCCCATGATGGCTACTTCTACACAAAACCCAGCTGAGGGTTGGCCATGACATGGGTGGACTTTCTGCGTATTCAGCCCAAGAGGATCAGATCTGCTTTATTCATTGATCTTTGGACCCGTACTGCTTTGATTCCTTAATTCTACGCTTTGAGGGAGTCAAACTGAAGTGGTATCTGTTTTTTATTTCTGCATTAGAAAAATGCCCCATTTCTGCTGTGGGCTTTGAGGACACCTCAGTTTTGTTAGCTGGTCGGCTGAGAACATGGCAATTTCCTCAGCTGATTGGCTGAGGAAACTTAAAGGGGGTGTGTGTAGTCTTTTTTAAAAATGGCACCAATGTCACAACGTTGCTATTTTAAAAAATAAATAAATAAATAACACCAACAAGGAATGGACTAAAAAGTACAGGAAGCCCAGGTGAAAACTTTAAAATATCAAGTGGGTTTCAGGGCTCTTTGCAGAGTTTTTGTGTGTTGCAAAGTTTTCCCTTGGCAGTTACAAGCCCCCCCCCCTTTAAGGCACCAATATTGCAGCGTTGCTATTTAATTTAAAAAAAAAAATCAGGAAAAAAATGGATTAGTTGCTGTTCACCCAGTCAGGATGCAGGGGAATATAGGGGAGGGCGAAAGGCAGGGCCAGGCCTCACAGCAAACAAAGCATTCTGCACGTCGAAAAAAACCCAGTTTGAATTTGCTGGAACAAAAAATTAGGGTATATGCACAGGGATAAAAGCAGCAGAAAAAGCTGGGGAAAGATCAGTTCTGCAGCAGATGCAGACTTTCTCTCTGTGGAATGCAAAAAAGTCTGGGAAGCAGTTTGGAGATTGAATTGGGGTATTCTGACCATGCATGAAGAACTCTGGAGAAATTAATGTGGTATCGGGCCAAAACTGGTGACAAAGTCCCATGCAGAAAAGACCTTGGTACAAAATAACTTCTGGAGTGACTCCCATTGACTGGATACATGCAGAAATGACTTCTCAGTGCAGCCTCCAACATACATATGAACAGCAAGCCGTATTTCATTCCATGGGCTGATTGATCTGGAATTAAACTTCTTCCTAGTAGCAATGGCAAAATGGCCAGGATCTGAGTTAGGGAGAGAATTTGTATGTGCCTTGAAATCCACTTTAGAGAGTGAAACCCATGTTGCCTCAGGTGAGTCTCTCTTGAGACCATTAAGGGAAAAGGATGGAGTCTGGCCAGAGTTTATCCTTCACTCAGCAGTGAACTATAAGTTTGGACTCGGAGAGAAAAGCAGCCCGGAAAAAGGGCTCCACTTTCTGGCCCCCAAAGGAAAGCAGGAGAAGCTGCCTGTCCACTCTGCTCCTGGCCCTGCTCCACCCACCCAATGGAGGGAAGGAGAGAGAGGCAACGTACTGGCTGTGCATGGGTCTATCCTCACACACACATCTGAGCCCAGCCAGACCAATAGCAGAAGGGCAATGTGTGGCCTCCTTGTTGCCGCATGAGGCTCGGAAGGGTTGCAAACTGCCCTTCTGCCACAGGGCTGGTTCAGCCCTGACACTGGGGTGGGGTCCTATTGGCCCAGCAGGAAAAGTCCCAGTGGCCTCAGGGGACTAGCAGGGAAATAGCAACCTCTCTGTCTAGTTTTGCAGGCAGGAAGAGCCCACAACCTAAGAGGAGATCTGCATTCTACCTTCTGGATTGGCTGCTAGGATATGGAAAGAAGATGAGTACCTGGAGGCAGAGTTTGTTGTTGCCAGTACGATGCAGAAAACAGATTTCTCCCTAATTTGGGGTGGAGAATATAGCCCATCCATCAAAGGCATCTGCCAGGTGGAAAATGAAAAATCTACTGCCAAGAGAACAACAAAGATTATCTGTATTCTAATGGTGTCATTTAAAAATGAAACCCCATTATACACTGTGAGCATGGCTAGAAATACAAAGTGGCACAGGGAAGCAGAAAAGTCTTGTCTGAAGTCTCAACAAAGCAGGAGTTGGGGATGCAAAAGCGATCAGACCCCCAAAGTCCCACTCTGCAGTAATCTCATATCTTCTGGACCTGTTTGCAAAGTGCCTCAGTATGTCCAGACATGAAAATCATTCTGGGAACAGACACGAGTATCTGGGGAAACAAATCCGTACAGGAAAAAGTGGGGGGAAATCACTTACTTGAATGACTACCCTTAGTAGAATTCACGTTCCTTGAAAATTGAGTTAATTCACTGACAATACCTATTTCATGGAAAATTCTTCTAAACACATCAGGGTTTGGGGTATTTTTTAAAAACCAGTTTAGCCCTGCAAAATTGAAAAAGAAATTCTTCTTTATCTTGTGGATGAGCTACTGGCAACACCTTTCAGTGGTGGTTACATAATGGCCGTTTCTACACGGCTTACCTTTGCTCGTAATGACCTGGAACATCGCGCAAAAACAGCGGAAGATCGCTTTTTCTCGTGCGAGATTTGCGTGACGTCACATGACGTCGCGCAAATCTTGCACGAGAAAACGCGATCTTCCACGGTTTTTGTGCTATGTTCCAGGTCGTTACGAGCAAAGGTAAGCCGTGTAGAAATGGCCAATGTTAGGTGGAGGGGTGCTCTAAAAACAAAGGAGCCCATTTTCTTGTTCTCACATTCCGGTTCTTGGTTGCTTGGAGTTTGTGCCTCGTCATTTGAGTTTCATGCTTTATGTGCAGTGATGCTTGCCTACAATTCATGGTGGATGAAACAGGGTATGGAAGCGAAAAAGAAAGAGGCTTTGATTATATAGTGCCGGGCGGATGGGGCATGGCGGAGATCATTATCCGAGTAACGTAGATACTTCAGGTTATTTACAATATATAGAATATGAATGCTACTAAAATGTGAGATGTCCTATAGATTACTACTTTCAAGGATTACAATGGGACTTGTATGAGGAAAGAAGGACAGATTTTTCTTACCTTTTATTGATATCCCACTGTTTTCGGCACAGTGCAATGACAAGTAAGAGTGCAATCCAAGGAAGAGTTACTCCAGCCATTGAAATCAGACTGGAGGAATTCTGGATGGGATTGCACTGTTAGTCAGATTCAAATAAATGAGACTGAAGTCTGTCGCGACTCGCGAATGATAGTCTGATTGTATCAAGAAAAACTCTGAATTTAGTGGGATACATTCCTGGATAAATATGCGTGAAATCACAGCCTAGCGTCCCATTCCATTGTATTTCAACTGGATTTAGTTGCATCTAATCTGGATTGGATTTGTATTCTCCTCCTGAAGCCATAGGCTGATACCATTGGATGCTTCCACGGTTGGAAACTGATCTTGGTTGAACCATGGTTCTGGTTTGGTTTAGGTTCTTGAATGACTGGTACAAAACCCAAGCACAAGTGGATAAGCCCATTCTATGAGCTTCTCTAGAACCTCCAAACTGGTGATGTTGAAGAAGTGACCAGTCAGCGTCTCCTTCTCATTCATTGAGAAGTGGATTTGTATGGGCCCATATCACACCAAAGATGCTTATAGTCGTATTACTTCGCATGACAGACAAGAGTTCTCCAAGATGCCTTTTTTCCAAAGTGTAGGGGGAAAAGCTAATCAGGAATGGCTCAGTACCATAATAAATAAATTTGAATAAATGTTCAAGGTTGGACTTGGGGTATCTGTGAACTTACTTGGACTAGTGGTATGTGTGTGAGAGAGAAAATTTCACCATATGTACACCATGCAACTTGTGATGCCAGGCTCTTTTTAACTGAGCTTCCTCTTCCGGTGTGGAAAGAAATAATGGTATAAACACAGTCTTCCTAAAAGCAGAATTCTATCTCCTGGCTAAAGGGGTGTCCAATCAGTAAAATCTTGGGTGGGTAATACTAGTCTTAAAGTTTGCAAGTGCTTAAAAGGAAAGACAGGATTTTTTTTTACTGGAGTCAGTAGCCTATCAAGCAGGTAATGTCTTGAAGCCATTGAGCTCTTGAGCTGTGTCCCACCCTCTATCCATCCCCCATTCTGTTACACAGCTACAGTCTCCTAGTCCTTATCCATCCAGGTAAAATCAAATAAAAAGCAGTGGAAAATGTGAACACCCCCTTTATGTTTCTCTTTCCAAAGGGTATCCAGGGTGAGCGTGGACCAGCTGGGTCTCCTGGCTCTAAAGGAGAACTGGTAAGTGGTGGACAGAACTGCTGTGCTCCAGAGCGATCACAACATGTTTGTGGGGTTTGGTGATTTAGGTGATGTTTAAACCAGAAGAAGCAAAAGGACGTGTGAAGGGATTTTGACATCTGGTCCTCTTAGAATGATTGTGACTGAGCCTCAGAAGCCGATAATTCTGAATCATTCGGGCAGGCAGCAAGGCTGCGTAGGAGCGCTGTGGTACTTGAAGCAGGACATCCCCGTTCCAAACTAGATGTCACATTTTTTTAATGTGTTGGGTCTGGACTCCCCTGACCTGACTTGCTTATGTCTTAGAGCCAAGCTACAAGTGACGAATCACACTTGCCTGGCAAGTGAACAGACTCGTGTGTATTCCTCCCTGTTCACTTGCGCTCCACTTGATCAAGTGGAGCGTAAGTGAATGGCAAGTGAATAGGGAGGGATACAGGTGAGTCTGTTCACTTGCCAGGCAAGTGTGATTCATCACTTGTAGCTTGGTTCCCAGTCATATGGCAGCTGTGAGGAACCCATTCAGGTCAGGACCACAGTGTAGGAGGACAAGGGGAATCAGCCTCCCCCATGCTGCTTTTCTGACCTGAAGCCACCCTATGGGGAAAAAAATTCAATGTCTAGGTTGAGCTGGCACCTTCCTTGCAATAAGTTATAATTGTTTTTAACCAAACCTGATCACTCAGTCCCTGAAGCAAGTGCCCCAGACATTTAGATTGTCTATTTCTGCAAGGATCTTCTCTTTCTCACAACTTACACCAGGTCACACACCCTTCCATTGTGCTGTCATCATTTCCCCAGTTTCAGACTTACGATTGCTGAAGCCGATTAGAATCCTTACTTCCCCTGTTCTGCCCATCTGATTGCAGGTATGACTGGTTGGTCAAAGATCATTTGAGAGTCACTCATCTGTGGTCAACAAATGAGTTTATACCTGTAGTCTGCACCACCCAACTGCATGCTATGCAATGAGTATGGGACACTTGAGTTGCAATTTTAGAACATCCATTTAAACTCATTGGAGTGGAGCTTAGCAAGGAGGCGGAGTTCAGTGGATGGAGAGGCCATTGAAAATGGATGGAAGCAATCAGCCTGGTTCAGTTACACTTGTGTGAAGCCAAGAGCCATGCACTGATCACCAGTGTCTTCTTCTGCAGGGTCCTCCAGGACAGCCCGGATACCCCGGTGCAATGGGTCCCCCTGGGCTACCCGTGAGTATGGCATGTGTAGCAAATGAAGCAGGTGCGGCCCTGGTGGTAAAGGTGGAAGGGATGGGTGAGGATTTCCCTGCTTGGTTGCAGAGGCAGGACATGTGTAGTCTCAAGAAAAAAAGTTTGCTGATCTAAAGAAAAAGACAGAAGCATAGTGTCCAGATCCCGCGAAGTGATGGTATCGCTCTGCTGTGCTCTGGTTAGACCTCACCTAGAGTATTGTGTTCAGTTTTGGGCTCCACAATTTCAGAAGGATATAGACAAGCTGGAATGTGACCAGAGGAGGGCAACAAAGATGATGAGTGGAAGATAGCGTCTTCTCGTACGAGTTTTGTGCAACGTCGCACAAAACACGAGAAGATGCTATCTTCCGCGTTTTTTTCGTGACGCGCCCCATTCCAGAAGAAGGTGAGTAGTGTGGAAATGGCCCTTCTTTGGAGGTTTTTAAGCAGAGGCTAGATGGCTATCTGACAGTAATGCTTATTCTGTGAACCTCGGCAGATTATGAGAGGGAGGGCAGGAAAGGTTACGTCAGTGCTTAGTTCTCACAGCCACTTTGGGGGTCAGGCCAGTTTGGCTAGGGATCCTGATGGTGTTTTGCCATCTTCTGGGCGTGCAGTAAGGGTCACTGGGTATGTGTGTGTTGGGGGCTGGGGGAGGTAACTGTGAATTTTCTGCATTGTGCAGGGGGTTGGACTAGATGACTAGAGGTCCCTTCCAACCCTATGATTCTATGACACCTTGCAATGGGGATTTGCAGATTAGGAGTCTATTAATAGGTCTGATATGAACAAATATATGCAAAGCTTTTCAGGATTGGGCCACAGGTCCCTTACTGTGAAAGTTAACCCCCCCCGCCCCCACCCAAATGCATTCAACCATTGACTGCCCTACCCAGCCAATTTAGTATAACTGGATTACAAATTGTTTTCTTTCTACCTGCTTATTAACCAGGGTGCTAAAGGGGAAAGAGGATACATTGGGCCACCTGGAGAAAAAGGAGAATCAGTAAGTGGCAAAACTCATATTTAGGGAAAAGAAGAATCATTGAGATTGGAGGGCACGGGGGCACCGGAGAATGAAAAGTGGTATAATTTTCTTTCAGTGTTACAAATGAGATTTTCCAACCTCATTCTCAGGCTCACTTAAAATTCTTACAATATTTTAAAATGCATAAAGACGGAGCATTCTGCGAATCTCTCCACCACCACCGCTGCTTATCTTTAGCCATAGTATGAGGCTCTCATTTCTTTTCCTTTCTTTTTTCTAGGGTCCTCCTGGTTTGGATGGTCCCATAGGTCCAGTTGGGCCAGCAGTAAGTTTGCAGATGAGTTGTACAATGTTTAAGTAGCCAACCAAATCTCTAGCTGCCGCTGTCATCCACACTTGGCTTGGTCTTTTGTAGACAAATTGTCTTGTTAGAAGCTGTTTGAGGAAAAAAACCCCATTCTGTCCATATTTGTGTGTGTGACTTGTCATTTCATGCTCTGTCTATGGCCTGGTTCTCCTTGAGGAAGTAAAGCTATGTCTGAGCATCCAGCACAATCCAGTTTAGGTTGTTTCCACGTGGACTTAGATCCAGAGGAGTTAGCCGTGTTAGTCTGCAGTAGCAAAATGGCAAAGAGTCCAGTAGCACCTTTAAGACTAACCAACTTTATTGTAGCATAAGCTTATTGTAGCATAAGCTTTTGAGAGCCACAGCTCTCTTCGTCAGATCCTTGCTTCTGGCTCTCAAAAGCTTATGCAACGATAAAGTTGGTTAGTCTTAAAGGTGCTACAGGACTCTTTGCTATTTTTCCACATGGACTGATTTCTCCACAGTGGTTTCTAAACCAGAGTGCTGGCTTTGGGGAACATCCACACAACAGCCCTGTTCACAAGTTATCGTGAACTGATTTACAATCTATCAACAGTTGGTTATTCTTCACCTGTGTGTTGATAAATTCTCATGTTCTGTTCCATATACAGCTGAACGTTTGATTAATTCCTGTGCTACATTCAATGAAGATACAGCTGAATGTTTTATTGGAACCCCACATTTATCCAGAAACTGTTCCCCTGTTTCATTTACAAAGTGAACATGCAATTGTTGCCAAGTAGGCCCCCTCCCCTGCTTTAAAGCCTGCCATGAACTGTGTTAAAGTTTCCTGCGTTGCCGTTTTACTGCTGCACAAAGACTGCTTTGCACGTGTGTGTTCTAATACACGTGTCAGTTTCCTGCCTGCGTGTCAATTACCTTGCTGCTACAATAGACTGTGTAGTTTACTGACTCCATGTTTGGATAACTGCACAAAGGACTCTCTTTCTGGGCAACCCTGCCCTGACCTGTATCTGGATTTCCCAGTGTGTTGTATTGTCGAAGGCTTTCACGGCCGGAGAACGATGGTTGTTGGGGGTTTTCCGGGCTGTATTGCCGTGGTCTTGGCATTGTAGTTCCTGACGTTTCGCCAGCAGCTGTGGCTGGCATCTTCAGAGGTGTAGCACCAAAAGACAGAGATCTCTCAGTGTCACAGTGTGGAAAAGATGTAGGTCATTTGTATCTACTCAGGAGGGGTGGGGTTGAGCTGAGTCATCCTGTAAGAGTTTCCCAGGGTGTGGAATGCTAATGGCGGGAGGCTTCACTGAATCCTGAGGAGGTTCTTTTGCATATGGATTGGTGCTTGATGTGCTAATCTTCTCTGCAGGGCTATTGTCGGGTGTGGAGTGTTTTGTTGGCCTGGTGTTTTTCAGAACTGGAGCCCATGCTCTGTTCATTCTTAAGGTTTCTTCTTTCCTGTTGAAGTTTTGCTTATGCTTGTGAATTTCAATGGCTTCCCTGTGCAGTCTGACAAAGTAGTTGGAAGTGTTGTCCAGTATTTTGGTGTCCTGGAATAAGATACTGTGCCCTGTTTGAGTTAGGCTATGTTCAGCCACTGCTGATTTTTCAGGCTGTCCAAGTCTGCAGTGTCTTTCATGTTCTTTTATTCTTGTCTGGATGCTACGCTTTGTGGTCCCGATGTAAACTTGTCCACAGCTGCAGGGTATACGGTATACTCCTGCAGAGGTGAGGGGGTCTCTGCTGTCTTTTGCTGATCGTAGCATCTGTTGTATTTTTCGGGTGGGTCTGAATACTGCTTGAAGGTTATGCTTTTCCATAAGCTTTCCCATCTGATCAGTAATTCCTTTGATATATGGCAAAAACACTTTTCCTGTAGGTGACTGTTTTTCCTTGGTTGTTTGATTCATCCTGGGTTTGATTGCTCTTCGGATTTCATTTCTGGAGTAGCCATTTGCCTGAAGTGCGTGGTTTAGATGATTAATTTCCTCATTGAGAAAGCGCGGCTCACATATCCGTCTTGCACGATCCACTAATGTTTTCATTATGCCTCTTTTCTGTCGGGGGTGGTGATTGGAGTTTTTGTGTAAGTACCGATCAGTGTGAGTTGGTTTCCTGTAGACCTTGTGACCTAACTGAAAGTTTGCTTTGCGGATGACCAAGGTATCCAGGAATGAGAGTTTTCCCTCACTTTCTTTCTCCATTGTGAATTGTATGTTCAGGTGGATGTTGTTGAGATGATTCAAAAACTCCCTCAATTCTTCCTCCCCATGGCTCCAAATGATGAATGTATCATCCACAAACCGGAACCATACACTGGGTTTGTGGGGTGCTGATTCTAGAGCTGTTTTTTCAAAATGTTCCATGTAGAAGTTTGCTATAACTGGGCTGAGTGGGCTCCCCATGGCCACCCCATCCATCTGTTCATAGAATTCGTTGTCCCATTGGAAGTAACTGGTTGTCAGACAATGATGGAATAAGGCTGTTACATCCTCTGGGAAAATCTGATTAATCAGTGCAATAGTGTCTTTTACTGGAACCTTGGTAAACAGGGATACAACATCAAAACTGACAAGTATGTCTTGTGGATTGAGTTTCAGAGAACTGATTTTGTTGATGAAATCTGCTGAATCTTTGATGTAAGACGAGGTTTTCCCGATGTGGTCCTGCAGGAGATCTGCCAGATGTCTAGCTAATTCATATGTCGGTGAACCAATGGCACTCACAATGGGTCGGAGTGGGACTGAATCTTTATGTATTTTGGGGAGTCCATATAGTCTAGGTGGCTGTGCTTCAGTCTTGCATAGTTTTCTGTGCGTGTCGGGATGTAGTGAGGAATTCTTGATCAGCGCATTTGTTAGCCTGGTGATTTTGCAAGTGGGATCTCGTTTTAGTTTTTTGTAGGTGGAAACGAAACGTCAGGAACTACAATGCCAAGACCACGGCAATACAGCCCGGAAAACCCCCAACAACCATCTTCCCAGTGTGTGTTTGGACTTTCTTACAAGTGTGCCCCGTGCCTGCATTGCCATCTGCCACGGACCGTGCCTGTTCCCTGCTTTGGACTGTGTTTTAAAGTGTTGTTCCCCCTGCCTCCATGGAAGCCTGCCTCATATGGGCCCAAGCCGCTGCTAGCAGCCGGGCGCCTGCCGGGGAAACCTCCAGCGAGCCTGGCTAGGCGCTCCCTGGTCAGTTCCCGCCTGGAGCCTCCCGCGGGCCGGTCCCCGAGCTTGCCCTCGCTACCGGGCAGCCTGCTATCCAGCCCCAGCTATGCCCAGCCGGCATCCATGTTCTCAGGCAGCAAGAAGACCCTGGGAAGAAGACTGCTTTGAGAAGCCATTTCGGCGAAGCGGGCACACCACGTCCGCAGCGAGAGCCCCTCGCCCCGCTCTGCATATCTTAGGAGCCGCCCCGGAGAAGAACTAAGTGCTGACCATCCCAAGCACTTAGAGAATGCATCTCAAAGAAACCTCCGCATTCCAGAAGCTGATGACATCAGGACAAGCCCTGTCCGTTGGAACATCCTTTCAGCCCACTTGGATTTCCCCCTCCCTCTTTTGTCCCCTCTTCCTGAGGTGTCACTTATCACAATCTGATTACCAAAGTGGCCCATCTAAGCCATTCAGTAGCCCATTAGACCCTTTGTTTTAATCTGTGAGAACCACCAAGTACAGCACCAGCCCCAGGGTACGTTTTGGGGTATTTAAGCTGGTCTCCCAGACCACTCGGTGCTTAGGCCATTCCTATCCAGACTTCCTTGCTGTCCGTCTGTGGTCCCAGTGCTGGCATTGGACCACCCTCGCTGCTGTGTCTCTGCTTCGCTCCAGGATAAGTGAGTATTCCCCCTATCATCGTTGGGAACCAGCTAATGCGAATGTCTCTATATTTCATACTCTGTATTTCCTAGATCTTGTGTGTTTCTTGTATGCTTGTGCAAGTGTAGGCTTACGCCACATTGTTAGCAAATACACGTGATTGAAACTATTTGTAGTCTGCCTCTTTTTCACTTGAGTGTCTGGAATCAGGACCTCCGTAAACATAGGTTATGATCCGCGCTTAATATTTAGTTACAGACTGCTATAGCTAATTCCCCATTATAATAAAGAGCAGTTCTGGTAACAGTTTACTGGTGGAGAATATGCGGGCATAACCCAGTTCGTGTGAATACACGTGAGTCGACACGCGTGTCTTCGACGAACTGACTTAGAGGAAAATTTTCCAGACCTCAGTGTAAAGAGCGCAATTTAGCTCAGGGAATTAAAAGTGTGAGTGTGTGTGGCTCTAGTGAGCATTTCTATCTTGTGGGTTGGCTTTTCCCCCATTTCCTCCTTCAGCCAGCTTTGGACTACTTGCCTTTTGTGGTGCACCGCGAGGCCCTCCAGCCGTTATAACCGGTGTACTGTGGGTGAGGACCTCTGAACTGGTGAAGTTCCTGGCCACCTTCCGGGCCGCCTAAACGCGTCTATGTGGGTGGGATCCCAGAAGTAGGCTCTCTCTATAGATATATATATCCTGAAGCAGCACATATAAAACTCTTCTCCGCCCTCCCCCGTCTCTCCTAAGTCCGTCCAAACCCCGTTCCTGCCAGCACTTAGGCTTCAATCCCCGCTCCAGAGGAAACGTGAAGGGATCGATAGTCCGTTCGTTCAGTTTAGCTTTGGGAATCTAAAGCCAGGTTCCTGAAGCCCCGCGGCAGCCGGCCGCACCGTGCTTAAGAGTTTTAAGGTAGACTCTTGAGCGCTTTTCCGCTTGCGAGTTTTAAGTCAGACTCGTGGGCGCACCTCGCTTGGGAGTCAGTGGGACTCTTGGGCACACTTTTGCTTGGGAGTTGTTAGAACTCTTGAGCGCTCTTCCGCTTGGGAGTACCGTAGTTTTACTCCTGGGCACTTTTGCTTGGGGACTTGCAGAGGCAGTCCTTGAGCGTCTTAGTCTTTTGGTCTTGGCTTGGAAACAGTTTAACCGTTTGTCTCTGAGCACGAGGCCTGGGGACACTTTGAGTTTAGTTCTTGGGCAGAGAGCTTGAGAGCATTGTAGCTTCTGAGCAGAGGCTTGGGAGCATTTCTGGTTGCCTGAGCAGAGGCTTGGGAGACCCCCTTAGTAGCACTTCCTGAGCAGAGGCTTGGGGACACTTTTTGGTTTCCGAGTATAGGCTTGGGAGACCCCTGAGCTTTGGCTTCTAGGCAGAGGCTTGGAAGCACTGAGCGTTTTTTTTCTTGGGCTTAGAGAGCTTAAGAGAACCTTCTGAGCCAGTAAACTTTTCCTGGTCCCGTGGCTTGTAGGCAAGCTTGAAACGGGAATAGGAATTTTTCCTTCTCCCCCGGTGGAGAAGAACCGAGTGTAGAACCCTTAAAAATACCCTTGTGAACCTAAAAGTAGGACCTTAAAACCCCCTGGTAAAAACCCTTGAGGACCTGAGGGAAGGATAAACCTCCCAAAAGGAACATAGAGAGGAGAAAGTTGTTAAAAACCCCTAAGAATCCAGTGTAAGAATCCCCGAGGACCCGAAGGGAAATAACCTCTGAACGGCCCCTAGACGGGAAAACTTATAGGGAGCTTCAATCGCCCCACCCCTGGTGTCGCTGATCCACTCTTTTAACCGCCCCGAGATCAGCCTTAAACGAAGTAAAATGTACCGGGCAGCCCCCACCGTGCCCCGCCTGGAGAAGTGGCTAGTTAAGAAGGGAGATTGCCCTTGGGAAGCCGGTTCCTTCAAGGGACCCGACCCACTCCAGATAGTTAGAAGTGCCTTCCAGGATTTCTGTGAGAAGGAGAAACCTAGGTCCAGTAAGAAAGATAGATACGGAGCTTGGGCACTTTTCACCGCCCTACAGGACAGCGTGTCCCTAATTAATAAGCTACAGGTAGCTCAGGAAGAACAGGAACAGGAGATAGAAAAGCTAAGGAAAGAAAAGAAGGAACATGAGGAGAAAGCAGCCGAGTGGCGTTCAGAACGCGTTAATTTCATGCTGGAGAAGCAGGGACTAACCACTGCCCTCCAAGACGCCCAGCACAAGGCTGAAGTAGCCACCGCTCGTGCCGATATGGCTGAGCACGCAGTAATTGAAGGACAGGAGAAAATTGCCAAATTAACCCATGCTGCCCAGTTCATGGCAGAGCAGAAAGTTGCAAAGATAGCCGCAGCAGACCACTCCGCTTGTAAGAGGGAGCTAGAGGCCCTAAAGCAGCACCTGGGAATGCAGCAGGCCGTAATTTCCGCCGTGCATCCCGCAGCCCTCTTGGCCCTCCCAGAAGATAGTAAAGATGGCTGGGCATCTCAGTCGCCCCAGCCCGAGGAAGCCCCACAGCCCCTCCATCCGATAGCTACTAAAGAAATTGTATCCATGGACGAGGACGGCAAGAAGACAGACCGGGTCATTAAGGAAACCCGCAATTGGAGGCCCGATGAGCTCCAAGCCATAGCAGATCGCATGGGGCCCCTAAACCGAGACACGGCCATCCAGTGGTTCACCCACGTAACCACCTCCCAGCCCTCTGCTAGTGGTTCCGATGTGGCCCAACTGGCCCGCCAATGTGCCGCCCCCGAAATAGTCACAGCCCTTAATGCTTACGTGTCCAACCGAAGGCTAGCCACCCGCAGCCAGTATGGAGCCATTAAAGAACTGTGTGCATTCCTATGGCCCACCAAGAGCTTAAAGGCCCTGTACATTGCGGAGTCCCAAAGGCCCGGAGAGGACCCAGAGGCATACTTAGCCAGGAAGCAGCTTCTCGCTGAGCTAGCAGATGAAGTAGATTTAGACGCAAGCGATGTACCCGACTTCGATGAGCTAGAATTCAGGAGGGCAGTCCTAGACGGTCTCAATAGTACTACCCGCCTAGCCCTGGCAGGAGTAGAACCTGGGAGCATCTCATGGGGAGACCTGGAAGCTCGCATCAGGAGCATTGCTGGCCTGTTGCAGGAAACCGGCGCCATCCACCATGTGAAATCCCCGGCCTCCCATAGGAAAGAGAGTGAGCCCATCAACACAGTCACGTATGCCAACCATGGTCCCCACTCCCAATATCGCCCCCAAGGGCATAGCTCATACTCGGAGCCTAGAGGTGGCATCTTGCATGGGAGAAGCGGTAGCTTCACTCGGGGCCGCAGCCAGAGGGACTCGCGTCCAGGAGTAACCTTTGCGCCCACCCCCAGTCACTACCCTTCCTCCCCACAGGGACCCTCTGAGCCCTGGAGACCTGTGCTGCCCTCGGCACCCCCGCCCCCTCGGGCACCTCACCCCTACAATCACCAGGTCTGCCCTCCCCCAAGTCAGGCTGACTCCTGGAGACCGCAGCCAAAGGACCATGAGGAGCCCTCTGACATAGGAGAACCGCCACCAGCTGGGAACCCCTTTTTCCAATAGGGATGCCCGGGGGTCACACATTATTCTCCCCACTTAACTGCCCGTGGGAGAAAACCAAAGGTTGAGGCTAGCCTTCGACCTCCGGGAACTAAAAATAGCTGGAAACTTAAAAGAGAGAAGGAAAGATTCCAAAGGGTGATTCGCACCCAGAACCCAGCACCAACTTTGCCAGACACCTCTAAAGGAAATCTGGCAGAGCTGCAAAATAAAATCCACGAACTCATAAGTGTAAATAGGGAACAGAATTTAAAAATAAATGATCTTAATAAAGAGAATGAGGAATTAAAAGAAAAATTAAATGCTTGCACAATAGAGAAAGAGCAGCTCCACAATAAATTCCTTAGCATGCAGACTTTGCTGGAGAACCAGAATAATGAAACTGCCACTTTAAAAACCCTGATGCAAAATCTCCTGGAATCCCAGAGACTCACTGAGGCCAGATTAAAGACTTTAGAGGAACAATCAGTGATTGAATCAGCTCCAGCCCCCACCCAAGGCAGTGAAATGAGTAGTCAGTCACCTTTGCCTCCAATTTCTGCCTCAGCCCCCACGTCCAAGAAGTCAGAATTCACTTTAGCCTCTGAGCATGTGCAGAGTTTAAAAGTCATTCCCCAAGAAATTGTCTTGGCTCCCATAGACTGCCCCCAGCCAAGCTGTACACAGCCCACCGTGACTGTGCCCTCTTGCAATGATCCCAAGAACCAGATAAACAGGAGTAAAAATGCAGTTCCTTTAAAAGATTTAAAATGCCTTGAGAATCCAGTGCTTGCAACTACACACCAAATAGCTTTCTCTCAGCCTTCCCAGACTAACACCCCTGAAGAAAACCTTATGTTGTGCCTGTGTGGTTTAGTAGTGCTTGAGCTAATTCAAAGACATTTGTGTATCTGTTTCCACGTTTTAAAATGCTCAAGCCCAAAACTTAATGAAAAGGTAGAGCCTCCAGCAGTAAGTGCAGTCAGGAATGTAATAAGGCAAGTGAGCAAATTCCAGAAAGACTCCCAGTTGCTAGCAGCATCTAAAACAGACTGTTCCCACTCAGCGTTGCACCCCCACCCCTCATTGAAATGGAAAAGCTGGCCAGACCAGGATTCTGACCTCCTCCCCATTCTTCCTTTTGTCCTCTCCCAGGCTGAAGTAAGCCCAAATAAATGTAATCACTGGTTCCCTGTCAGAATTTGGAAGGGATTGGAACCAGGAGTGGAAAAGCCACCTTAAAGAGACTTGAGTTCAAGTCCCCGCAGCCCCCGTCCCTTTTCATTGTGCAGTCTTAACTTTATGTGTGTGTGAACCTGAAGCCCAATTCCCTTTTGAATTTAGATGTAAAAAGCCAACTTAGCTTCCTATAATCATTTAGTGTTTTTGTTATTTCTTGTCAGTTCTATTCTTTAACTTCATTAGGCGGGCCCCACAGTTGGGACCCTTGGGAAGACACGGCAACCAAAGCCAAATAGGACCACCACCGAGAGTGATTCTTGATTGGATTGTAAGCCGCATGTTCGGAAAAAAATTGCACAGGCAAAAGAGATTTGCTGTGTGTGAAAGTGTTTGGAGAGGCTTTAGCCCAAAAGTGAATGTAGTCTTCCAACGTTGAAACCACCAAAAAAGGTGATTTCTTTGTTTGAAAACATTTCACCCGCCGTGCTGGTGAAGATCCCGCATCTACGTAGATTCGGGGTCTCACCTGCCAGACCCACGCTTTCGCATGATGGTCGGCTTTGGCTTTGAGGGCCGTGCCTCCCCTGGAAAAGGACCCCCAGATAGCCCAACATCCCTCTTTTACTAATGTTCATATTCATCATGGTGAGTTGCTATACGGCGCCACCATCTAGTACGCTTTAGTGCAAAGGTAAAAGACCCGCCAGTATTTTATAAATATGTGCCCTCTGGAATATGTTATTGGGGTGCGTTCGCCACGCACAAGGGGCAGCGTGCCTCATTTACATAGCCAGGATCCCCCGCGCCAAGATGACCCCCGAACAACCCAGACCCAGTGGCACCGGCAGATCTCGGCCGCTTCCGCCGCTTTTCGATAAACGCCGCCGAGCGCCCTCGGCTCCACTTCGGCCCTTTCCGCCAGCAGCCGCCCGCCCCACGTAATCTTTTCCCTTGCCCGTACCGCACAAGGGAAAAGAAGGGGGGGAGACATATCGAAGTTATAGTGAAGCCCTGCCAGGCCTTCCAAGGGAGGGCAACCCGAAAGTACCCCACACCCGTATGCTTCTTGCTCCGTGTGTTTTTCTTTTTTGCTCAGTGCATTTTTCTTTTGCTCAGGGTATTTTTCTTTTTGCCCGGTGTACCTTTTTTTAAACCAGAAAACGGGGCCTCCCGAGGGAGTCCCTCCAAAAATTGGTTGTCCTGCAAACATATGACGAAAGCCCATTTTTGAAAATTAAAGCGAGGGCCCCCGTCTGCAGCAACCCTTATAGTTAATGGAAGCCGCTCTTTAGTTTTTTTCCTTTCAAAGCGGCAAGGCCAGGCCGAGCTGAACCGATAGCTCTCAGCCCGCAAGATAGAAGCAGCCCGCCGCCAAGCAAGGGGCACCTGAAGGCCACATAGTCCAGGCACCCAGGGACCCCTGGGGCGAGTTTGCATAATCCCGCCTAACGCACAGCCGACCCTCGCTCGACATTCCCCCTGAAATATACATGCTTGAGAAAGAAACCTTCGCACAGGAGTTCCCCAGAGCAACAAGCTGGAAGGCTCGCTTAGTGCCCCTGGGACTTCTCGTTCGAACCCCGCTTAATAGACAGTGCAGGCAGAAAAACACCTTCCCTTTTTCCCTCGCTCTACTTCATTTATTTTGCTGCAACAAACTCAGGGAACCTGTACTTATATCCGCAGGTCTCCCCAGGATATTTTCGTTACAGAAAGGAAAAGAAGGCCAGGAGATGAGGCACCTGGCTACCCTGTGTTTGCTCGTGCTGGCAGGCACCCTAATAGAGGGACGCCCATCCAAATTAATGCCCTACCCCCACTGGAGATGTATCAATACACTAGCAGGGAATGAGATGATGGTCTGCAAGGTTGTGCAGCAGATTAATATGACCACCCCCATGGATCGCACTAACTTCCGCAGTTGCGAAGAGCAGTGGATCCGACCCCCAGAGCTTGTTATTTTATGTGTGGGAGTGAAAACTCTGTCTCAAGAATTAGTCTGCTACTCGCCCACGGATACAGTTTCACCACTTGCTCCGATTCCATGTATGTTTCTTCCCCGCATCAGGCCAGCCCCCACCGCAGTCCCGGTGGTAGACAAATATACCACCCCTGCCAATTTCGAAACCTCGCCATTTGTCACTGAGGCTTTCGGACCATACTGTGAAGTTATTCTAGTGTCGGCCGCAGTATGGAAGGCAGGAGACCCCTTTAGAATGACCATCCTACTAGGCACTACTACCACTGAGTCTGCATCGGTCACTATCACGCCCCCTTCAGGCGCAGTTCTCTCCTTTGCTATAGAGCGCTGGGAGAACCTGACCTGGATTGTAAAAGAGGAAGACCTAGCCAAACATGGCCCACCCGATTGGATACTGGTTCAACAGACGCCCGAATGCCAAACCAAGCCCCTAGTAGAGAAATTTCACCGGCTTGGGCTGCTCTTTGTAAATTTGACTCACGAACCAGGCAATTATTCCCTGCTGATCCGGACCCAGGAGACCCACACCATCCAAATTGACCCTTTGATTGCCAGCAATGAACAATTAAGCCAAGGCGGCACGCATATAGTGGGCTCCCATGTTTTGAAGACTGACATTCGAGAGAGAGTTCTAGTCCGCCCGCAAATGTCTTTAAAAGAGATCCGCATAGACTTAGCTGAACTAAATGTAACCCAGAGGCTGCCGCAGTGCGCTCCCTATCTGGAGGCCGGTAGCAAGGGTTGGAATGCATGGCTACAACTGTGGATCAATCCCCCTCCCTCTCTCTCGCGTGCCAGACGAAGCATTGCCGACTGGACTGCTCCTGCAGCCGGAGGCTTAGCAATCATGGATTCGGTCAACATTGAGACTCTCGCTAATAAGTTTGCCCATGTTACGACTAGCATCTCTGACTTAGGTAAACCGATGGTGCAGTCCCTAAATTCCATTTCAAATGGGCAACACGAGATCAGCTCCATTTTAGTTAACTGGGAGAGTCAAATTGAAAGAGATTTTTCTCTGCTGCTCAAAGGAACACAGTCTTTGGAACGCAACATGTCAATAGCCATGGCATGTATGCAAGCCCAACAATTAAATCAGGCTGTGGCCATGGGGCTAATTCGGCAAGCCACGGACGGGCATTTGCCCCTGGAAATTAAAAGATTGATTATGCCCAAATTGTCACCCATTGAACTGGAGCTTGAATCCTGGTGGTCTCTCGTAAATTCCTCATTCTCACCGACCACCCAGGAGCTTAAATTATTTTTATTAACGGCCAGTGCGCACGAGTCATTCCATGTGTATCCAGTCATGCCTCTGGGACTCCAAGTCAGCGACACCGAGGTCCTCTACGCCCGCCACCCCGACCACTGGGCCCGATTCACCCCGACCGGATGGCAGCTCGTCAGCCTCCAAGGGTGCCAGCATCGAGACCAGACCGGCTTCATTTGCCAAGACCGAGCCTTTGCACCTCATCACCCCTGTGTAGCCCCGCAAGTCGACGCCCTCAACGAGTGCTCTTTTGAGGTCGTCCGGGAGAACAGCTCCGCTGTGGTCTACCTTGGGAAAGGATGTGCCTGCGTGCGAACGGCCTGCGACTTTGTGGTCCTGAATTTGTTCCAGCTCAAGCCCGTGATCCCGGGAGTCAACCGCTGCTTCTGCAACCTGTCTTCGGTGGCAGCCTGCGACTTCACCTACACGGTACCGGTCTGGACCCAAGAAGAGATCCTGGTGGCACCCTCCATCTATCGACATGTGAAGCCCATCTCCCTCGGCATCGGTCTGGAGCTAATCCACGAGCTCCTGGCCCACCCGCAGCTCCACCGCACCCTCCAGAGCATCCAGAGGGACGGGGACACTACTGCTTTGGTTGTGTCCCACAACGGAAAGGAGATTTTGGATCTTGCCCAACGGATCAAGACCACCGGTGAGCACTCGTGGTGGGAGACCCTCTTTGGCTGGAGCCCCACTGCCACTGGAAGTTACAATTTGGCTTTGCACCCGATCGTTGTTATTTTGGCCTTCCAAGTTTTGTTGTGTGCCTCACTGCTTTATTTGGGCTGTTGGAGCCGCCGACAGCTCCAGCAACTCCAGCTGTCTTACCGCCTGGATCACTACAATCCAGATCTCCTCTTGCCTTAAGGGTTGTTCTTGGCGCCCTCCTTTAACCCTTGTTTATTTGCTTATGTTGTTATGAACTATGATTATGTTTTATTATGTGTACGGATCCTGAACCAGCCCCATGGACGCTTTGCTGCCGGACACCGCTCCGAGGCCCTCTTGTGGACTAGGGGGGGACATATTACTCCACCTCCCAGCCCACGGCCCATCTCCAAATGACCGCCAGCGACGCCACCTCCATGAGGACTAGAACTGTGTGCCTGAAGCCCTTCTCGCCGCCTGCCGACCCTGCCCTGCGGATTGACGCAGACAGCAAGGGGGGGTGGAAGTGTGTTCTGGAACACATGGACTAAGCCTGCTTGTT
Organism: Eublepharis macularius; assembly: GCF_028583425.1. NCBI lineage: Eukaryota > Metazoa > Chordata > Lepidosauria > Squamata > Eublepharidae > Eublepharis > Eublepharis macularius. Next base: position 35,913,514 of record NC_072804.1, on the reverse strand, counting down.
CCTGTATATATGCAACCCAGTCTAGCAGCTGTACTGCGGACTGAGCCGCCTGTGATCTTTGTTGCTCTATTGTTTTATGAATTTCTTTCCATTGCTTTTATGAATTTCACTCCCATGAATTTAGCCCCGAACTAGCCCCTCCCTCTATCTACTGCAAGTGCGCCCATGATCCTCCCATGAACTGGGATCCTTTTTATCACCCCCTATTAACTTTACCCCTATGAGTTTGATTTTAACCTTACGAATTGCCTTTTTAACCTGACTCCCTCCGCCGAGGTAATTCTAGCATATCTATTATTTTATGAATTTGGTTTTAACCGGGACCATTCCTGAACGGTCTCTTTTAACGGTTATCTTATTCCTGGTTTTAGACTCTATGAATTTGGTTTTAATCTGACTATATGAGTTAGTCTTTTAATTGCGAAGTTTATTTTTCTGTCCCCCATGAGCCCTTCCGTCGCTCCCCCCCCCTCATGAATTGTTCCCCCGCACTTGCTTTTACTGTTGCTGCTATCATCCATGAAATTGGTTTTAATTTCCTGAATTATTGTTTTAATCCTATATATATATATATTTGTATTTATGATTTTAACCCTCTATGAATTGTCCTACCCTTGATGAATTGGTCTATGCCTTGCTTGCACACTTCACTTTTATCCTCTATGAATTGCTTTTACTCTTACATTCATGAATTGTATCCATGAATTGTCTTTGCCTTGAATCCTATGCTTATGAATTATGAATTGCCCCTGGTTTTAGTGTATCAATCCACCATGAATTACGGACCTCCAGTTATGAATTGATCTATGTACGCAAAATATGAATTATTTCTGCTTGTATACATGAATTGCTATTACCTATGAATTTTTGCTATTTATTTTGACGATTGCACTTAGCACACCCCCTGGTGTGAACCCAGAGACCTGCAGCCCATTGGCTGATCTAAATTGCACTTATTCGGTTAGGTGGTTCTCCAAACTAAATTTTTGAGTGACGCCTCCTCCCCCTTCCCTTCCCACTCCTTCCTCGCTCGAAGCTCGACCACCGGACATTGCCGACCACCTCGCCTTTGAAGTCAAGTTCGGAGACCCGCGCGCCTGACGCCACGGGGTCTCCGAGGGGGGGAATTGTTGCCAAGTAGGCCCCCTCCCCTGCTTTAAAGCCTGCCATGAACTGTGTTAAAGTTTCCTGCGTTGCCGTTTTACTGCTGCACAAAGACTGCTTTGCACGTGTGTGTTCTAATACACGTGTCAGTTTCCTGCCTGCGTGTCAATTACCTTGCTGCTACAATAGACTGTGTAGTTTACTGACTCCATGTTTGGATAACTGCACAAAGGACTCTCTTTCTGGGCAACCCTGCCCTGACCTGTATCTGGATTTCCCAGTGTGTGTTTGGACTTTCTTACAAGTGTGCCCCGTGCCTGCATTGCCATCTGCCACGGACCGTGCCTGTTCCCTGCTTTGGACTGTGTTTTAAAGTGTTGTTCCCCCTGCCTCCATGGAAGCCTGCCTCATATGGGCCCAAGCCGCTGCTAGCAGCCGGGCGCCTGCCGGGGAAACCTCCAGCGAGCCTGGCTAGGCGCTCCCTGGTCAGTTCCCGCCTGGAGCCTCCCGCGGGCCGGTCCCCGAGCTTGCCCTCGCTACCGGGCAGCCTGCTATCCAGCCCCAGCTATGCCCAGCCGGCATCCATGTTCTCAGGCAGCAAGAAGACCCTGGGAAGAAGACTGCTTTGAGAAGCCATTTCGGCGAAGCGGGCACACCACGTCCGCAGCGAGAGCCCCTCGCCCCGCTCTGCATATCTTAGGAGCCGCCCCGGAGAAGAACTAAGTGCTGACCATCCCAAGCACTTAGAGAATGCATCTCAAAGAAACCTCCGCATTCCAGAAGCTGATGACATCAGGACAAGCCCTGTCCGTTGGAACATCCTTTCAGCCCACTTGGATTTCCCCCTCCCTCTTTTGTCCCCTCTTCCTGAGGTGTCACTTATCACAATCTGATTACCAAAGTGGCCCATCTAAGCCATTCAGTAGCCCATTAGACCCTTTGTTTTAATCTGTGAGAACCACCAAGTACAGCACCAGCCCCAGGGTACGTTTTGGGGTATTTAAGCTGGTCTCCCAGACCACTCGGTGCTTAGGCCATTCCTATCCAGACTTCCTTGCTGTCCGTCTGTGGTCCCAGTGCTGGCATTGGACCACCCTCGCTGCTGTGTCTCTGCTTCGCTCCAGGATAAGTGAGTATTCCCCCTATCATCGTTGGGAACCAGCTAATGCGAATGTCTCTATATTTCATACTCTGTATTTCCTAGATCTTGTGTGTTTCTTGTATGCTTGTGCAAGTGTAGGCTTACGCCACATTGTTAGCAAATACACGTGATTGAAACTATTTGTAGTCTGCCTCTTTTTCACTTGAGTGTCTGGAATCAGGACCTCCGTAAACATAGGTTATGATCCGCGCTTAATATTTAGTTACAGACTGCTATAGCTAATTCCCCATTATAATAAAGAGCAGTTCTGGTAACACATTGGTTGTTTCTTACAAAGAGATGTATGCATGGACATGCAGGATGTATGGGCATTCATTTAACAGGTGAACCATGCAAACGTCTTCCTCTCATTGTCCATTTCCAGGTTTTCTCCATCCTTGACATGTTTTTTTCTTGAGCTTGATTTACTATGATTGTTTGCAAAAGAATGCAGTCCAAGGGTGTTCACATGCCATCTGGATGGGAAAGTGCACATACATTGATGCCATTTCCCCCGCTGAGTCACTGGAGGACTTTTTGAGGACTTTAAAAAAATCTGTAATTGCAATAAATGCTGCAACCATTGCTGATTTTTTTTAAAAATCCTTCTAAGAGCCCTCTGGTGGTATGGTGGGGAAAATGCAAGGAAAATGGCAGCTGATGTGGGGATGTGTGCAGAAAACTCCTGAGAGACGTTTTGCATTGGAGAAGCATCCAAGCATTGTCACACGCTTCTAAGTTCATTAAAATCAATGGGCTTAGAAGAGCGTAGCTGTACTTAGGATGGTACAAGGTTGCCACACCATGTCTGGCAACTGGCAGGATGGCTGTTTGTAGCGATATGGGGGAGGCCTCAATGTCATATGCAGCATCACATCACTTCCAGTAAAAAAACCAAAACAGTAGTACAGGTAGCTCTAGCAGTTGCGGGAAACTCTATGGTAAAACAATAGCGTTTCTGGCAATTACTAGATATACCCTATGTTTTTTTTTAAAAAAAATTCACCCACTGCTGCTCTGAGCAAGGAGGAGGGAATTCCACAATCCCACCAGGGGATGGGACCCCTCACAGTACTTCAAGTCTATAATACATCCTGTCTTGTTCAGTCTAGGCTGTTTTTTGTGTTTTCTCTGTGCAGAGATACTTTTTTTAAAAAATAGAAGAGCCTTCAATCCATGAGAGCCCCTACTGCATGTGGTACAGCCCTGGCACAGGTTGTGACTGCTTCCATGAGAATGCGGCCTGAAATCAGTTAGCTACAGCTACCGGTTTTTCCCCTTCACCTTTATTCTTTCCTGACATTAGGGTCCAAGAGGAGAGAGAGGCCTGCCGGGCAGCGCGGGAGAGAAAGGCGATCAGGTGAGATGCTCTTTACAAGGGCTTGCCTGGCATTTCAAACACAAGTGCCACAAGCCCACAGCCCAAGCCCAGCATCTGGCAGAGGCCCATACCTGACCCCTGGGGTGGGTTTTCCTTCTGGTATGCTGAGCTGAGAAAACACAAGAGCAATTGTGGAGAACGGGCAGTGCAAGAATCCCTTGGGCAACTCTTGTTCCTGTCCACATGAGCTGCAGATGTTGTGGCACTTCTGCTGTAAAATCAGCTACCAATATTCCTCTCCCACCACCATGTGCCTTGAGAAACCAAAGGATCCATCCTCAGAGGAGGATGCACGCTGTCTCTCTGTGTGATTTGCTGTGCCGACTTTGTCCTCTTCCAATTAGCCTTGGGTGGGGACAGGTAATTCTGCCACAGATTTGCCAGAGGTCCAGCAGAATTGCTTTCAGAAGTCTAGGAAAGTATGCTATGAGCCTTAAAAGTTCCAAAAATTTAAAATACTCGTACTGTGCTCTCAAGGGAGAAGGGAGCAATGTTTTTTTCTCTAAACAACTCCTGAGAGTGTTTGAGGACAAGCTGGAGTTGTTAAGCATTCAGAGGTATTTTTATTATAAAGTATGGAAGGGCAGGGTCAGAGGCAGGACGGGGTAGTGTTTACTGAATGGATTAAAAAGGGGGAAGTCACCTGTATGAGATTTTTCCAACTTCACATTCTCGTGGTCAAGCTTCCATACAAAGTTGCCCTTCGCTTAAACTCTGTCCCCCTTTGGGGGTCTAGATTTGCCCTGACTCAAGCTTTTCTTTTGTGATGAATCTTGAAATTGGTTCCCTCCCTGGAGGTAATGAATTATCTGTCCGTGTGTTACTTCTTACCAGCCAACCTCCTGCCGGTAGAGACAACAGCCTGCAGTTTGTCCTTCAGGCCTGTTATCCTTACCTGGGAATAGTAATTTAAAGCAAGTGCCTTGTTAGAACAGGCTACTTCATCCCTAGGTGACCGGTACATGCAAGATTCCTGCCCCTCCTCGGGAAGCTGTGATTTTAAAAACAAAGCCAATCACAGTAATGTAACTTGTATGCAGCACTTCCACCCACCGAACAAGCATTATCGCATCAGCAGGTCAACCCCCAACTTTGGGCCAAACTAAATGAAGCCCTGGGATATCTCTGATCTGCAGAGATCGCTATTTAATTTCATGGGGAAAAGCTATTTCTCCCCTTTCCCCAAATGCTGTATTTTTCTGATCTGGGTGCCCCATGGGGGATGGATAAAGTTGTCAACAGCGTGGAGAAAAACAATGTCCTGTCCTTTGAATAGCATCTTAATGCATGGAAATGGACAGCTGATACTTTTCATAGCATGGAGATTCATCATTTCACCTAGAAAATAACATCCGATGAAGCTTCTATTACAGGGACATATCTCAGAAGCGAAGCAGGCCTTGGTTAGTAATTGGTCTTTGTTAGTCATTGGATGGTCTTCCGAAGATGACCAGGGTTGCTACACCAAGGCAGGCAATGGAAGACCACCTCTGTTAGTCTCTTGCCTGAAAACCTCAGCAGAGGCAGCCATAAGTCAGCTACAACTTAATAGCACTTTCAACCGCCACAGAGACAGGACTTTCCACCCCTTCCAGGCTGTTGACAACCCTAAGGGGAGGAAACCTATAGGCATCCAACAAGTATCTGTATGTTCTCCCTCCTGGGGCAAAGAGCAGCAGTCATGGAGAGGGATGTTTCCCCCATACGCACACAGATACACTGCATATTCGTGCTGCTTTTTGCCGCATGAAGGAGAATGTATAGCTGAGTACCAGCCCCTATGGTAGCTTTAAGAGAAGGCGGGAGGGAGTATGCAGAGGGGAAGCATACCACATCTCCTCCTCAATATCGCTACCTCAACCCTCACCCACCCATAGTTAGTTTTTTGGGGCGAGAGCAGGCAATCGCATCCTGGGACATCACCTTGTCTAGCTTAGGCCGAATGTACAAATTTAGTTCTTTTTTTCTTTGTATCTTCCAAGGAGCTCAGGGCAATATCTGCTACAGCCTCATAGTAGGCCAGCTGAGAGAGAGAGAGAGAGAGAGAGAGAGAGAGAGAGAGCAAGATTAAGCACGTTTTGTGAGTGAATCCAGGTTTCCCCAACCCCTGCCCAGCACCATGTTCTTTTCTCCCTGCTGGCTCCCCGTTCTTTGCAAAGCTAGCAAAGAAGAAGCAACTCTGCATCTTAAGTTCATCCTATTGGTGAGAGAGAGAGACCCCAACCCAGCTTCACTTCAAAAGTGCAACTCTGTTTGGGGAGATGGATCCGAGCTTCCTCCACAAAGCCTTCTTCCAGCTGAAGGAGGCCTTCTGCCAAGTCACGTAGCTCTTTCTCCAGTGGAAGAACCACTTGACTTGAAGAAAAAGACTTCAAACTTTGCGCAGCGGAGTGGGACAACAGAGGAAGGATCCAGCCCAGTGTCTTAGGTTTTTCTCTGGCCTGCAACTTGGGTTCTGATGCCATTGTCCCAGTATCCTGAAGCCTGCATCCCAATCCTACCCAAATGAGCCTGTACTAGGACAACGTGCCTTAGTCCATTCCGAAACTGATCTGTGTTTCCTTTATTTCCAGGGATTTCAAGGCCAGCCTGGTTTCCCGGGATCACCTGTGAGTATTGTACATCCTAAAGAAGTTTCAGACGCATGATGGAGCCATAAGAGTGCAATCTCAGGGCACAAAGACAAGAGAGACACAGATCTGTCCCCAGAGCAGGGGGCGAATTTTTGAGCTGGTGCTGAGACATCAAGAGCTGTGAGATTAGATTAGGAGGGAAGGTTTATTAAACTCTCTTTTTCAAAAGAACATTGAAGTATAAGAAAAATAAACAATCCAACCACTTGTTTGATTTATTATAGAGGGATTTTACTGTGCTGAGAGGTTTTAAGGACGAGATAAGATGCTTAGGGAAGGAAGTCGTGGAGAAAAGATGATTAAAGTTTGGAACAGTGTGCCAAAAATGAAAGCAGTGTTTGTTTCTTCACCTCTCCTCGTACTAAAGGAATTGAAAAGATATATCTGGCAACAAACCTGTAGTAGAGTTCTCAGCAAAGCCGGACTATCTGCTCTTTTCAGGAGCTTTGGAGCTGAAGGCAGAGTTCTGTGTGGCGTGTGCCGGAAAAGCTCCACATGTGCTACTGGGGTTCAGTTTAGCAAGAATCTCAGTTTTCAGATTAGAAAGGAAGAAAAATGCATTTTTGGCCCTGATAATTGCAAAAGTGTTCTTGGATATGCAGAGACATCCTGGTTGAGACTGCAAAAAACAGATTTTGAATGTGGGAGAGGGTGCATCAGTGCCCTACAAAGCCCTTTGCCCTTCCCCCTGGTTTGCAGAGGCTGAATAAATTATGCAGATTTGCTCGATGTGCATGATTTATACAGGTTACAGAGCTCAGTTTTTCTTGGTGCAGAACTTTGATGTACTTTATTTTTAGTGTAGGGCACACCCAATCCAGGCTAGAGGAAAGCAGGACTTTTGCTCACAAATAGAGTTCATGCATGATAGAAAAACCTTCCCAAGGAGATGTGCCTACCTTCCCCTCTTCGATCGTTTATATTATTGCATTGCATTGCATTGCATTGCATTGCATTGCATTGCAAAATAATATTATACAATTCATGCTTACCAGCAAATGTAATAACAGCTAGCTATCTCTGAATACCCATTTTGAACGGTTGCATTCCTTTATTCATGTATCCAATACTATATAAAGCTTATATTATTGTATTACAACTGATTTTATTGATGTTTTATTCCCTTCTGTGGTACCTTCTATTGGTGTCTTTGTTAATTGCTGGTCATTGACTGTGAAAAATAAACTACTACTACTACAATACTATATACAATGTGAAGGAGTTTATACATCCTGAAGCCAAAGTGGCTCAGTCTTAACCACAGATAATGACCTACTTTTTCTTCTGTGTGTGTGTTTTAGGGACCTCCAGGGTTCCCAGGAAAAGTCGGATCACCTGGACCTCCTGGCCCCCCTGCAGAAAAGGTGAGTTGAGCTCTAGAGACTCTGCAGAAAATGGGAAGCTGTAAACTTCTAGACCTCAAGAGCATCAGACTTCTTGGCCTTTTCGTTAATGAGGTGACTCAGTGAATCAGGGAGTGCCGTTCTTTGCTCCGCCACAGACTTCCCACGAGGCCTTGGGCAAGTCACGTAATCCTCCCTAACCAGATTTTACTCCACTCTGTAGCGGTTTTTATTGAGAAAACAAATGAGTTGATGGTATTTACGGTACGTCTGACTCTGAGGACACCAAAAAGAAAGTCGTTGGGAGTTATAGTGTGGAAGTGATTGGTGGGGGGGCCAGAAGGGGAGGGGAAGGTGCAAATCTCTGCCAGTTCCAGGATTCTGCTGACACCTGCTGCTTGCTTCTGGGAGTGCACTGTAAAGATTTTAATATATAGGGTGAGATAGATTTTTTTCACCTTTGAAATGTGCAGCTTGGGTTCAGAACATCTGAGGCCCAAATAGCCAGAATGAAGGTCTGTAACCTCTTCTACAGGCTTAAAAAATGCTTCTTGCATGTGAGTTCAAGCAGGTGTCAGATTCTGGAACCAACTGGCACACATCTGTGGCAAGATCTGTTGAACATTTGTAGCAGTATAAGCCTCCAGTGCCCACCTGGTGCCCCTACCTTGAATGCGCCTGGTGCACAGCTGCACCAACTTTCATAAGCCCCAAATGATCTCCCGCTGCCATGTGAGTCTTTCCATTCCAAATCATTTCCCCAAATGAATTTCCTGGGGGAAAGCTTAGGAGGAGGAGGAGGAGGAGGAGGAGGAGGAAGAGGGGATTGCCAGGCCATACACACACACATCCTCAGTTTTTCCTGCCTCCTGCTCTTGTTCCTTTTTATAGTGGTAGAATACTCCCTGGAAGTCAATTTGCAGTTTTAATCATTTAACATACGTATGTGTCTTTACAGGGCAGCGAGGGGATGCGTGGTGCTCCTGGGATGGCTGGCCCTCCAGGGCCTCCAGGACCCCCAGGGATACAAGTAAGTATGCACTGGAGATCTCGGAGCACCATAGTTTACAGAAGTTCAGTATGAAGAGGAGAGGCCAGATCTGTATTAACCACAGTGCTAAGTGCTTTAGGGAGAAGTCCTTTGTGTAATTGGCTTGGATTCAGCCATCTGCGGGCACAACAATCATAATCTTTCCTGCATCTCCTGCCAGCAGTCATTTCTGACCCTGGGAAAGAGACCTGCATGGACAAACACCCAAATGGAACAAGGGGCAGAAGGGAGTGAAATGACTGTCTCCTCCCCTTTATATCCCCCTTTCTTTCTCTTCTATGGCAGAAGAGCCTCCTAAATTTGAGGAAGGCTGGAGGAATGTTTCACACTTTGCTGGGCCAAGTGGTAGGGTACAAGTCCAGATCTGGGAAATGCTTTGGCTGTTTTGGTAAACTATAAGAATTCTAAGTGTGGCTATTACCTTCTGCCGAGAACACCATGTGGATCCTTCACAATTGTAGCATGAGGAATGAACTCAGTCTAAACCTGTGTCCTTGTCTCATTTCCCTGGCAATGTTTTAGGGCCCCACTGGCTTGGATGGACTGGACGGGAAGGATGGGAAGCCGGGATTACGGGTAAGCGTGTGCATTTACCAAGCCCCTGGGCCCCTTCACCTATGCCTTTTTGCAGCTCTGTAGAAAAGCTAGCTTCTAATAATTGTGTTGCACCATCATTGGTGGTCTCACTTTTGTGTGAACCCATGAGGATGAATCAGGTCCGGCTCAACTTGGGATCTGGACTTTGAGGAGGAGATAAGCATGGCTCAGGTCTTGCATCTGGTCTGGCTTCAAGCTTGAGAGTCAGTGTGTTTGGAATGTCAGAATAGGTATGGTGGCCAGGCCAGGCCTAGCAACCAGGATAAGCTTGTGGAGTGACAACATGGTAAGGATGTCACAGTGTTCTGTGTGCTACGAGGTCACTTCTGGGGAAACCTGGTAGTGACATTGAGTAGCTCTAGGAATCAATAGAAACTCTATGATTTTCCCAGGAAGTGACATCACAGTGCACACAGGGCAACTTTTAAAAAAAGTTTCTCCTGCCACCACTCTGAGCAAAAAAAATGTTCTCCTACCACCATAGTGGGAGGCCTAGACTAGGGCTTCAGTTCAATCCCCTACATTGTCATAAAGTTTACTGAAGTTCCCTGGGGCTGTCACTCTCTCTCAGCCTCACCTACCTGACGAGGTTGTTAAGATAAAATAGAGGAAAAGAGAAAGAAGTACAACACCCTGAGTTCCCAAAGGTAGGTATGGATAAAAATGTGACAGGCAGGCATTAGGAAAGGTGTTCTGGCTGTCCAGAGAGTTTAAAAGGATGTTAAGCTATTCATGAAATGTGAAAGAAGCTGTACATCTCTAATAAATTAACCCCCACAGCCAAATCTTGGATTTCCATAGGCATCTATCCATCAGGGACACTAATTCTTTGCTTTCTATAGGGTGACCCTGGGACCCCAGGACCTCCAGGAATGATGGGACCGCCGGTAAGTTGTGGGTCACCACACAGCTGAGGAAGGGAGAGGTTAATCCACCTTTGCACTTTTTTGGACCCTCCCATTCTTATTGAAGGGGATTCAGCTTTTCGACCATCCCTTAGAGTTGTGACTAGAGATGGGCACAAACCAGGAAAATTCCAAAACATGCTGTTCGTGGTTCGTCACGTTTCACAAACCACGAACTTTCATGAACTTGCCCCGGTTTGTGAACTGATTCGTTTGGTTCATGAAAACATCACTCCTGGGTCAGCAGAAGGTCTGCTGAGAGCCAATCCCCCCTCCCCCCGTTGCCTAGGAAACTGATTGATCGGTGCCAGGCTGTCTGCAGTGACGAACTGAAATACAAACCAAAGAAACAGGGCTCAAATTCAGTGCGGTTCGTGAGAAATGAGTTCCCATGCACCGATGGTTCACGAACCACGGTTTGTGAAAAACTTTGGTTCATAATTCGATTCGTTCCCATCTCTAATTGTGACTTTAAAAGCTGCTTTAGCTGCAGACATTTGCAAGCCAAAGTGGGTTTTTATTTTCTGGAAATGAAAAGAACAGCCTTATGCTTCATTGGTCAGAAACAGCCAGAGTTCCTCCAGGATGTTAAATTTTTCTGTCTTGTTTTTCCTCCCTTTAGGGTTTCAAAGGGAAGACAGGCCACCCAGGGCTCCCTGGGCAAAAGGTGAGAGTTTTTGGTTGCAAGGTCATGGATCCAGAGGACCTTGCCAGGAGGAGAAAAATAAAAGAAACAACAACCCCCTTTGAAATTCACCAGATTGCTTCAGGCTCTGGTCATCCACTGATTCTGTCGATGCTTGTATCAGCATCTCGACAAGATGTTTCCCACTTGAATCGAAAGAGAGGAAAGGGAAAAGTCAAAGCAGATGGAGGCTAAAAGCTATCACTCTTATTTACATCACTCATTGATTCTTTCATTGGAATGAAAAACACAGCTGCGGAGATCTAAGAACCACTTAAGAGCCTTCACAAATCACAGGTCTATATCAAGGAGAGTGGAAAGATTCAAAAGCAGTTCCCAAGGCCAGGTTCACACATTGCAGTTCCAGCTCTTGATTTTTACTGTTCCCCGGGGGCTGCTTCATATGAGCTAGTTTCAGTGTCTTGGTGGCTGTGGCATTGAGGGATGGCTTGTGCGTGTGAATCAGCTGTCACCTACATAGCCAGGGCTGGCCCAAGGATTTTTGACTCCTTATGTACCAAAGCTGCTGCCTCCACCCTGCCCACTCAGGGAAGGCAGGAGATGAGGCTGCCCCCATTTGTCCTTGCCCCCATCTTCAAGGAGGTAGAAGACTATCACTCACTCTCTCACACACATACCCCTGGAGTGCCTTGGAGAGGTGGGAGGTGACTCTGTTGCCCACCTTTCTCTCCTCCACTATTAAGGGAGAAGGAAGAAGGCCTGTCCCCCCCCCCCCGCCCCAACACACATGGAGGGAGGAAAGGTGCAGTTTGTCTGCTGCAAGTAGGCAGGTATGGTGGCAACAGGGCTGGTTGGTGCCCCGTCACCTCTGGCACCCTAGGTAATCACGTGGACATGCCTAGCAGAGGGCTGGTCCTGAATACAGCAGCATGGATGGAACTGTTGTATCACATGCTTTTCAGCAGAGTCAATTCACACGTTCATCTGTCAGTCATCCAGTGTACAGTAATCATGTTGGGAAATCATATAAGGAGCTAATATAATGAACTGGCCCTTGGTGACAGGTACTTGAATGTGTGAAAGGATACTGATGAAAATGACTGCATTTCAGGTGAAAAGGTATGGAAGTCCTTTCGGTAGAGCCACCTCTGTGATGCATGCATGTGATATATGCATGCTTATTATCCCTTGATGCTGAATCTGTATATGTGGACCCAAGAAACTGCCCCACAAAGTATTTGTCAGGCCTGTGTCCAAATCAAGAAGACAACAAACTCAGAAATCTGGTGTGTTCCAGTTGCAATGGATCATGGTTGAGATATACAGATTCAATGAGTTGTCTTATGCTCCAGAGGAGTTAGCCATGTTAGTCTGTAGCAGCAAAATAGTAGAGTCCAGTAGCACCTTTAAGACTAACCAACTTTATTGTAGTATAAGCTTTCGAGAGCCACAGCTCTCTTTATCAGATGCATTTTTTTGGTCTTTTGTGCCATGCTCTGGAAACATTATGAACTGTGCATGTATGCCTTTCTAGGGTGATTGTGGCCAACCCGGACCACCAGGGAATCCTGGCCGAATTGGGGCTGAGGTGAGTTACCAGGGTTGCACTGAAAGAGATTCTCCTTACAGGATGATACTTGGAATGCACTCTCCCTTGAGGCTCACATGGTGCCACGTGGTGTTAATCGTACTTTTTTTTAGATGCCAGATCAAATCATTTCTTTGGATGCAGGCTTTTAACTGGAGGGTTTTTCCCATCCTTTTTAAAGTTCTTTGTGTGGTCTGCTTCTACACTGAGGACTGTTTTATGGATATCATTTTAGGTTGTTCTGTGTTTGTTTGATACCCATTTTTAAGCCTCTGGCTTGTTTTTAATGGCTTGTTTTACGATTAACAATTTTTATGTTGTTGTTTTTTATGTTTCTGTTTTATTTTGTGTGCTTCCAAAAGCAGGTTTCTAAATAAATATATTCACAAGTTCACGTTATCTTATTCCACATTCACAGAAGCATAGACATAGCCATCAAATAAGTCCCACTGCTCAAAAGCGGGGGTGGGGAGGGGTTTAGTTGCCATACTGGTTTGATGGCAATGGGGTAGTGCAGCAGGAGCCCTGTGTGTATTTAAAAATCAGTTCTTAGGCTGGGTCTCTTTCAGAGCAATCCTAAGCAGGTCTTCTCGGAAGTAATTTCTATTTTATTCAATGGGGCTTACTTCCAGGAAAGTATTCTTAAGATAGCAGCTTAAGTCAGCATGGCCAAGAAATGGGAATCAAGGTGGAGCAGTGGTGGCAATGGGGAGGAGCCATGCAGATGAAGGGGGTGTGGCTATGCAGAGAGGAGTGGTCTCTGCATAGCTTTATGTTCCATGGGGCTGGGACTGGCCACGCTGCTGTGGGAGGAGCTAAACAAAGGGAGGAATTTAATCGGTATCCCTACAGTGTCCCTGAGCACTTATCTGTTCTTTTCTCAAATGCAAGTGAAAGGAATGCATTCACTCCAGGGGAGAGGAAGGCATTTGTGGATGCTGTTGCTATGGGGATTTTCTTTGGCTAACTTCTTCTGTATCAGCCTGTTCCATTTATACAGAGTGCAGAATCCTCTGCATAAGCATGGCTTGCAGTGCAAAAAGCAGGTAAGCCAAGCTGCACATCCCAAGGGAAGAACATAAGAATCACTAGTCAATCTGACTTGTGTGTGTGTCCAAAATCAGTGCATGAAAATATGGCTAATAAGCAATATCCAGGGACAAGCCTTCACCACCAGCCTGCAATAAAAAAGGATTCATTGAACAGATGAATTCCAAATGGTTCAGGCTGTAAATCTCCTGCAGCATCTTAAAGAGGAACAGTTGTATTGTGACAGAAGCTTTGTGGGTTGGAGCCTGCTTCATCAGATGCATGAAGTGTTATCTCCATAAGTAGCACTAAATTATATATGTATGCACATGCATACATCGGTGTGAACAGCAGAAGCAAATGAGAATGCTCAGCAACCCAAGCGTTCGGTGAGCTTCATTACTTTGCAGAGCAGATTTGGAATCAAGATCCAACCAAATCCTTCCATCAGAGCAGATGCAAACAGCTCCCAGCTGTCATATTAAAAGACAATTCCTTTTCTGCAGTGAGTGAACCACTCCTGGTCTTTATTGAACCCAAGTTTAAGGATCAAATATGTATACACATTCCAGCTCAGTTGTTTCATGCTTTCTCCTTTTAAAACTTTTTTTTTGCGCTAAAGCACAGTAACTCTTAACTCTGTTACTGAATTTCCAGGGAGGGTGTAAAGCTCCCTTACTGGTTGACTGTTTCCATTATGAGCGTCTCATTGTCCTTCCGTTTAGAAACAACCCAGTTTGGCCAAAATAAACAGTAGGAAGGTATGGTTGGCACCCAAGAGCCACTGAACAAAGAACTCTCTGTGCTCTGACTTTCCATCTCATTCTTAATCTTTCTTTTCTTTCTTTTTTTTCCCCCTTCCAGGGAGAGCCAGGTCCAGTAGGACCTCAGGGTAGACCAGGTCCTCCTGGTCATGTTGTAAGTAGAAATACTCATCCTTGGTTTTAAACGGGGCAGACTTCTAGTTGTGTTGTTATGGCTGCCACAGAATGATAGCTCAGACAGGATCTGGATTCCTGCTTGAGGCAACATGGGTGGTGTGTGGATTCTTGAAACTGAAAGTCATTGTACAAAAAGCCCATGTAGTTAGTTGGCTTCTCTATTCTGGTGTCTTCTCACTTGCTCTGCCTCCAGTTATATATATTTCTTTAATTCATGCAGGGGTCATTTTGTAGAAAAAAAGCTGGAGGAACTCATTAGCATAACTCATTAGCATTACTCATTAGCATATGCATTGCCCCTTGCCATCGCCAGAAGTGTGTCATTAGCATAACTGATTTGCATATGCCACACCCCCTGACATCACCTATACTGGCTGTTTTGGACCCAATCCTGGCCATTCAGGGACGAAATGGGGCCCAAAGTGGCAAAAGGGGGCTGAAAATGGCTGAAAAGGGGCCCAAAATGGTCAGGATCGGGCTGCTGCTGAGCGGGAGAGTGATCCACCACACGTCAGAGGCCCGATCCGGGCCATTTCAGCCCCAATCCAGGCCGAAACAGGCCCAAAATGGCTGAGAGTCAGGTGGGCGGGACCACCTGTCATGTGACCTCTTTGGCGAACTGCCGGAACTGCATTCCTGTGCGTTCCCCCTCGAAATGAGCCCTGAATTTATGCAGCTTTGAAACTGGTGGCAGAGTATTCCCTGGGACTTAGCTCATTTTCAAAATAAAGTGCTGCTTGGCAAATAACAACTGTATCTAGGGAATGTTCACAAAATGAGTAATGTATTTCACTTGTAGACGATGGCCTTGATTCCCGCCCCTGCCCCCAAGTCAGCCCCCCTTAGATTTGTCAGAAGCAGCGGCACTTCTCTTGGTTATGTGGGTTGTAATAGGACTTGGCCGTGATTAATTTCAGCCAGACTGGGGACACTATCATTCAAGTTTGGATTTGAGAGGTAGAGGTGGCTTTTCGAGGGCCGATTATGTACATTCCCCTTTTTGCCCTGGGTTTCTGGCATCTGTGAAGCACCAGCATCAAGGACCAAACTTGCAAAGCTGTTGTGAAGATAAACATTGTGATCATGTAGAGCACTTTGTTAATTAGAAGAGCTCTCTCAGTGAGAGTTCGCAGCTTTTAGCACAGAAACACTCTCAGGCACGTGAAATCTTCCCTGTTTGCTTAAAAAGATAGGGCTGGAAAGGTGTATTAACTCCAACCCTGATGTGTCAATAAGGGTCCAGAATCCTCCCGTTTCCTCCGCAAATCCGGGCACAAGAATCATGATGCCCAACATGCAACCCTGGCCTGGCACAGTCTCTACCTTCTGTTCTATTTCTATTTATTCCATTTCTAGCCCGCCCTCCCCACGAACAGGCTCAGGATGGGTTACATCCAAATATAAATACAATTAAAACCACAATAAAAACATATCATAAATACAATTTAAAATTTACAGTCTACAATTTCCAAGACGGCAGCCCCTATCCATATATGTGGTCACAAACAGAAAAGAGCATCAGGGAGACACAAAACTGCCACTGCGCATGTGATACAAAGTCCACATGTTCCCCAGCTAACATGAGGACTTTGTAATGTGTAGATAGACCCTGATTTGGCACTTTTTATCTCCAGCCATGCTCACTTCCGGCATCAGAGCAGAGCTTGGAGAAAGTGCCCAAAACACAATGGAGGGAAGGAAGGAGACAAGGAGGGGAGGCAAAGGAGTTAACTGGATTTTTGTGTTGTTTTTAAGCTCTGGGTTTTTATTGGCTGAGTTTTTAATAGTGGTTTATTTTAATGATTTTTTTAATGTTCTGGGGGGTGGATCCAACCATCCTCCAAGAAGCCAGCCTCCTGCCTTGTGGCTCTATCTCCAAGAGCTGCTTAGTCTAGAGGAGGGCTTCAAACTTTGCTCAATGAAGTAGGAGAATAGAGATAGGATGCCCCCTTATCTTGTTTTATTTTCTGAGCTGACTCTAGCAGGTTTCTGAAGAGGTGGCATATAAATATAAATAAAGCTCTTCTTTCCTGTTTATCCTGTTCATTTATTTATTTTGACATTACTCCCCCGGCCTCTTTTTAGGGGCAGATGGTACAGATGAGGGAACCACAGACTGGGCTGTATCTGTCACATAAGGGAGGATTGGGAAGTTTTGAAATGGCCCAGGAATTATCCAGACCACCGGTGTAAGGATGGCTGTGTGGCAGGGGCTGCTGGGCTCAGACCTGGCCAGTGGCAACAACGGTGGTCAGTTGCAGAGCCACCCGCTTCCTTGGGGCAGGAGGAGGTGACAGGCCACCTGTACCCAGGTAAGGGCTCAGGGTATGCCTGCCGTCACATCTTCTCTGGACTTTATTCAGCACATGATCTGATAGGGCTAATGGTCTGGGCTCTGTTCAGTTTCACAGTTTGTTTTGAATAATTTTTTAATTTTGGCTTTTTAGAATTTTGTGAGCTATCTAATGGGGCCTGCTGTAAGCCAAAAGTTGGAGGGAAAATTCATAGGTACATAAACCAGGCTCCTTGCTTGTATGTTCACCAGTCATTCTGTGCCTGGGTAAATTCCTCATATTGGTCCTTATTAAACTTCCTCTTCTTTGACCTTTTTAGGGTCCCCCTGGAAGCCCTGGGCAGCCAGGCCCGGCTGGACTTGCTGGAGTTGTGAGTATCTTACCTGTCAGTGCTAGTCCCTCATTGGCTGTTGCTAGGCAAATGCCCAGCCTCCAGAAATTGACCTACTTCATCCAAAGAGGAAAGAACACTTTTTCTTGAATCTTCTCTGGACCAAACTACCCAATAAAGTTTTTGGTGAGTCAACTCAAGGTTATCTAGAGCAGCAGTGGGGAATGTCATTTTTAAAAAATCATTGGGATTTTAGATTTAGATCAAAACTGCATAATTGCATAATTTGGCTCGGAACTGCAATGTCAGGGGAGAAAGGACTCCTGCCTCCCCACGTACCCCCTGTGCCATTTTCCTGAGCTGAAAACCGGAGTGGAGAGTTATTTGCATAAGCTCCAAAAGTTATGCAATTAACTTCCTGCCAGGAATCTTTCAGCTAAGGAAAATAGCATGGGTGAGGCAGGAGCCCTTCTTCACCTGACACTGCAGTTCCAAGCCAAATTGGGTTCCCACCAAGCTTTCCAGTTGCCTGCTAGTGGCGGGCAATCTCCCAGGGTGGTTGTCCCATTGCCCGCCATCATCATTGGTGATCAGCAGGAGATGGCAATACACACAGAGAGAGAGAGATTGCCTGCCACTGGCAGGCAACCCAGGAAAGCACGCACCAGGCGTGCTCCTGGTGCGGCATGCCGACATCACTTCCTGAAGGAATGTCGTCATGCTGGCTGCAGGCATGCTCTCGTGCTTCACTGGGGCCAATTTTGGCCAGAATTAGCCCTGAGCAAAGCACGGGAGCATGCCCATGGCTGGCATGATGACATCACTTCCCGTAAGTACCATTATTGGGCCTCTCTGGGAGCGCATGCAGAAACTGTGTGCACAAGGAGTTCAGAGCAGGTAAGTCCCAATCTCTCCCCCCCTTCCCACGTGGAGGGTATAGGGACCTGGGAACCTTAGCTCCCACCTATTTTTAAAACAGTATTCCCTACAGCTGCTGTATAACTGCAGAGAAAGGAAGTTGAACTTGACTCACCAAAAAGTGTATATGATGTAGTCTGGCCCTCTGTTGGCCTCCTCAAAAACTCAATGAAGGAAATCATGCCGCTTTGGAAAAAAATGTGACAGGAACTTTCATCGGGCAATCCAGAGTATTGTAATCTGCAGTAAATACAAAATGTGTGATGTGAAAATGATTTGGCAGCCAGCTCCCACAACTTTTTTTTAAACCTTGATTCCAACCCAGTTGATGATTTCAGGGAATTTGCATGAGCTTAACTGGCCATATGAATGAGTGCATCTGGATCATGATGACTTGCACCATTCTAAAACTATTTGGTGCTTGGTTGCAGTTTTTATGCAGAGTTTGCTGAGCTGTCGCCTTGATATATTACCATTATTATTCTACTTTGTTCCTTGTCTTTCTTTTCCATTGGAAAACTGGCAATAAAGAATACCAAAAGCAATAAAATAATTTAGAAGGATATGGTAATGCAGGGCTCCTCAACCTTGCTAAGCCAGTGGGCACTTTTGGAAATCTGAAAGAGGGTAGTAGGCACCAATACAAAATGGCTGCAGGGAGAGGGCGGATCACAGAATGTTGACAGGTTCCCTGTCCAATGAGAGTCAAGTCGATTTGCTCTGACCACACCTAATGCTTCTATGAACTACAGCTATGCCCCAAAACTTCCCATGGCAATCTATGAGACCTACACTGGGCCGCACTACACATACCACAACCAATCCTAGGATGGCAGAGTTTGGGCAGAGCAGATAGGAGCTTGAGTGGGTGAAGCCTGGAAGTTCACCATTTGGAATGTCTAGTCTAGGGAGTAGTTTGGGAGAGCTCCAGCTTTTTTCCAGCCACTCCTAACAGAGGAAGTAAATTTGACAACTAAATCTTCTCTTCCCAGGGTCTGAAGGGTGACAGGGGAACACCTGGAGAAAGAGGCCTCGGCGGGATTCCAGGTCAGCCAGGGCCGCCAGGCCACCCAGGACCACCGGTGAGTGTGTCGTCTGGCAACAAAGACACCTCCAGATCAACGTCTTGAACAGCGGGACAAAGCTATACATTTTTTAAAGAGACAGTTTGGAGAAGTGAGGAGTCTTATGGGTTCAGACTAGGTGACAGGTTCAGATTCATGCCCTGCTATGTAACTTGTCGGGCGGCTTCTCTTTCTGCCTCGTTGAGGACCAAAATACACATTTGGGTTTTAAATGAGTTTTTGTTGCTCCACGTGGAGTAGTCTGTGCACACGGAGCCGCAAAACAGGGAAATAACTCCCCTTGGTGCTTTTTCTGTGTGGGAAAATGGCAAGGGGGGGGAGCTTTTCCTCCCCTGCTCCCTCCCCCCAGCAGCAGTGCAAGCCTTTTGGGGCTCCCTTTATTTTTTAAAAAACATTCCCCAAAGCTGCTGTGTGGCTGTGGGGAATCCAAGTTGGGAACCTGAGTTGGGGAACCCAGCATGTAGCTTGGCCATGAAACAGTGTTGTTACAAGGAAAACCTTATGTGTTTACATTTACGGGCATCAGAAATAAAAATCACAACTCCTTTGTTTCTTGATTCCCAGGGTGAGCCAGGCTCAGATGGACAAACAGGCAAAGAGGTAAGATGATTGGTACCCATCTGGTCTTCTCCAGGAACAAATCCCATTTTGACCCAGCAGTGCAGAAAGGAGCTGTGTGCATGATGCTCAGCTTCCTTGTCTCCGCGGGGCTAGTGAGGGAAGTGCAGCTCTTCTGAAAGAAACAGAAGGGAACTCTGTTCCCAACATTCGCCTCAACACCTGCATGCAGGAGGCATCTAGTAAAAAGACTTGTTCATGGAGGCCTTGTCATGAACTGCTGTCCCTTGGAAGCAAACGGTATGCAGCTGCCGCTGGAAAAGAGCCCATATTTGAAGTTCCCCCCTGCTGTGCCATTATGAGGCAAGTGAAATGCTGATGGGGGGAATTTGGCAGGCGTGTATTTAAAATAGCATGGTTCTGCTCTTCATCTAGAATGTTGCATCTATGTCCCCAAGTTAAAGGGCATTCCAGTCCCTTCTACACCATTTTGCCCACCTGATAATATCGAATTAACAGTCTATCACCCTTTGACTGGCCTACAATTTCCCTTACCACTCAAGAATTAGAAGAATTTCCTTCTGTTATCACACAGGAACCCATTAACAGTCCAGGAGCTGCAGGAGTCAAGCTGGTGGCCCTTGCTCCAGACTGGGCCAAGTGTTGGGCTGGGCCCTGATAAGAACTTAATTGGATAACCTGCTAAGAATTTGATTGGATAGCTACGGTGCTGGCAATGCCGATGATCTTGAATTAAAGTTCCTGCAAACTGCAAGGCATTGTGGGGATTCACAGACTCAATTTCTCTTTGTTTCTTACCAGGGTCCACCTGGAAAGACAGGCATCACCGGACCAGCTGGACAGAAGGTAAAGACAGAGGTGGCCAAGATCCTCCCATTTGCCTCTTGCCAAGTGTTGAGGCCTCGTTGTTGACTCTCTTTTTGTTTCAGGGCGAACCTGGAAGCTCAGGGGAAAGAGGATACCCTGGAGAGAAAGGCAGGGCTGGGATGCCTGGAGGGCCTGGGAAAAGTGGCCCCATGGGCCCCATTGGACCACGTGGCCTCTCCGGGGAGAGAGGACAGCCTGGCCCACCTGGTCCTTCAGGAAACCCTGGTACACCTGGATTGCCTGGGACGATGGTAAGGGATGCAGTGGATGTTTAAGGGGTGCGGTGGGAAACAAAGGGCCCATTCCAAAGAAATGGCAAGGATTGGGTATAGCCCACAGTTTGGTAATGTGGCCATTGAGATTCTCATGTTCCAGCATCTTGGATGTGCGCTTGGATCCAGCTCTGGCTGAGAGCTACCATTTCCTTCTCCACCTCCCGACTGCCATCCCTGAGGTAGGGCAGGAAATCATCAGTTAAGCTGACATCACGTCCAGATCCACCTCCACTGAGAATCTGCCCCCGGGGGGACATTTATGTTCCATTTTAATTGCCATTCAATTTTCCTCATTTTTGTGAGCCACTTTAGGAATCAGTACTGGCTGAAAAGCAGGAGAAAATAAAGAAATGCAATCAAATTTGAAGGGGAAAAAAAGGTTGAGCTCCACTAATGCTCTTTCGTCCGCATCACTCTAAACATCACTGGAGACCCAGAAGTGAGGGGAATGTCGAGTCTGGTCATGGAAGACCTAGGTTCAAATCCCAACGTAGCCATGGATCTCACAAGGTGCTTGCAGGCCCTAATTCAGTTTAGCCACCTCAAGCAGATCTCCAGAGAGGCGCCCTATGCATTTTCCAAATAATGAAATAAGTAGCCTACTTCATAGGATTGTTGTGAAGGTAGAACACTGCCCTGAGCTTCCTGGATAAAAATGCCATAAAACAAAAAAGGCAGCATAGAAATCCACCCAAATACATGGGCAGTGAAAGGAGGTTAAGGAAAGGGGCTCCGTCCTTGACCCAGATGCTCTGACGCTGCTTAGCACTAGGCCTAGGCCAAAGTCCTTCTCCCAGAACAGAGAGGAGCTGACTTTTGCTCTTTCCTTTCTTTAGGGAGATGCTGTGAATTATGATGAAATCCGGCGGCTCATCAGGCAGGAGCTGAACAAAATGTTTGATGGTTGGTAACAGGATTTCTTCATTTGTTTGCAAAGAGGGCTTAGGTGGCAGGTTTGTAGCTTGGTTGGACAGTTGACGGGCACTGCTGAATCAGTAGATGGATGGTTAGGAAGCGAAGGGCATCCAGTTGCTTATTTGAGGAGAGAACTGTGCCCAGGCAAGCAAGTAGGATTTCTTCAAAGCTGCCTGAGTCATTTTGCAGCTTCAGTGTATCAAAAGGATGTCTGGAAATCCATCTGTGGATCTCTTTTCTTGCTTGCTTGTTAGCAGGCAGGTAAGGGAAAGCTTTGGAAACAGTAAGGTAGAGGCTGGCTTGGGTGGCTGGTTTGGGGTGCTATTAAAAATGGCGGGATGAGAGAGAACAAAGGGCACAGAATTGTATAGGCCTCCTTGAACCGGCGGTAGCTGTACAAGAAACTGGACGCGAGGGGAGAGGCAAGTCTTGCTAGGTTGACTTGCGAGGTCGGGGAATTTCTGCCTTGGTCATGAAAGCTGAAACTTTGCTCAAGCAGACCTACCCTTTTTTAAGAAGATAACAATGCCCAATGTTTTAAAATATATTCTGCTTTTTTTTACTTCATCGGTCCAAAAAGCAGCTTACAACAATGATCAAATCTAACACTCACAATGAACAGCTTTGAAATAGCAAACAAAACATCATTAAACATAGTTTAGTGAATGAACATCAAAACTTAATCACAGCCATGAATATTTTAACCGGTTCCATAACCTTGCTGACAGAAAACAGTTATCTACCTCTTAGAAGAGAAGTGTGGCAGCCCACCAACCCTCCTTCAGAAGGGTATTCCATAGCTTTGGTGCCAACACTGAAAAAGGCCCTGTTTCATGCTGCCAATCTCCTGTACTTCCAATGATGAGAACATCTGGAATGCTCCAGCAGAAAACAACCTAGCTGTTCATAGAGGTTTGGGATGGGAGGAGACGGTAAAGTCCTTTAACCCTCATAATAATTAGAAATCAACACAGTCGTACTATATGACAAGCAATTTGTCCACATTAACAGCTGGGCAGGCACATTCTGACTCCACAATGTAGAGCAGAACCACAAGTGACAAAAGGCACAGATTGGACACTTGTCAGCTTCCCTCAAGTTTTGATGGGAAATGTAGGCAGCTTGGCGGAATGTTGGACAAGTGACAGTTGACAGAGAGCGAAGCTGCGAGACCAAGATGCCTACATTTCCCATCAAAACTTGAGGGAAGCTGACAAGTGTCCAATCTGTGCCTTTTGTCACTTGTGGTTCTGCTCGTAGTTTGCAAAACAAAGTCAGATTCAAGCAAAGCAATAATCTAATGGAGAGACTATTGAGCCATTTGTAACTGTTTATCCTGGCTTCTGCCCAAGAAATCTGGGGGATTTTAGTTTGTGAATCTAAGATCTCGGTCAGAAGTGCAGCAGGTGAATTATACAGGACAGGGCTTTCTTGGTGGTGGTGCTGGTGGTGGTGCCAACCAAGGCTGATGAATTTTCTGCCTTCAGAGTACTGCTCTCCCCATTTGTCTTGTTCTTTTGCTGCCCAATATTTGTTGCAAAGGGCATTTGGGATAAACTTCTGATTTGCTATGTTGGTCCCACTCTGTTGTTCTGATTTTGTTGGCTTGGTCCTTGTTTGATACTCTTTGAACTGTCGTTGATTTAAATTGACGTTTTTATGCTCATCTTGTTAGTCGCTTGGTGAATTTGTTATCACAAAAGGAAGAAATAATATAGTTAGATATTATATGTCCCAGTGCTTATTCTAGAACAAACCCCACCATTCCCCTTTCATGCTTCTTTGACAAAAGGCTGAGCGACAGTGACCAGCCCAACAGGTGACGTTCATAGCAGAGTAGGGGTTTGAACAGGATGTTGTGTCCACACAGTGATTTATCTCCGCCTTTGCTTCTGAACTGTTGTGGGTTCTTGGGGACTTTCCACACAATGTTGTGCTATATTCACCCTCTTTAAAGGTTTTCCGATCCACAATATATGCTCTTTTCCAAGCATGATTTACACCTATCTTTTTGGAAAGAATGCTATCCAAGTATGTTAACATGCTATCTGAACGTAATGATACATGTTTTCCTGCCCTTCAAAGGTCCCACCCATATCAGCACCATTTCCCCAGCTGACACCATTTCCCACTGACACCATTTTCTCATCATTTTTTTCCTTACTATGCCAGCACAAGGCTTTCTGCAGGCTTTAAAAAAACTTGCTATAGAAAAGTAATGTTATAACATTCTATCACTACTTATCTATTTCCATTTCAAATTGTAGTTCATCTGAAATCCCTGATTTCAATTTTTTTTTAAAAAGGCTGTCTCTAGCCCTTTTTATTGAGTAGATATAAGGGGAAATGTGCAGGCAGTTTTTATGTAGATTGCCAGGAAAGGAACTGGGAAGGGAAGTTGTGAGCCAGATGGAGTGGGGCAAAAATTCCTTGCTCAACCAAACATTCAAACTCCACTACTCAGTGATTTTTCCATGTATCATATAAAGAAAAATGAAAAGAGTAGGACAGGACTACAGGCAGAAGGATACTGTTTTTAGTTGATATTGTGCACGTGTGTGATAAAAAAAGGAGTTGGCAAGTCACTATGGCAGCCATGATGACTACGTCCTAAGAGGCAGTGCAAGGTCACTACAGAGCACATATGCAATGGAAAGAAAAATCAAAGGAAAAAGATGGATGAAAATGCCCAGCAAACTCCCATGTGGATGCTCCACAGTCCATGTGCATGTTTTTGCATTCACCATAACCATGAAAGCACAGTTTACAGTCCTCAGCATGCGGAAGCAGCTTGAGTCCCCCTGTCTTGTTCTGACGTTTTAACCATGATGTCGCACTTGGTGGGAAGCCCTCCCTCCCACCACCTCCCATGGCCACAACTGCTGCCCCCTTTTGTCTCCCCCTTCAGAACGGATGGCGTATTATTCCTCCCGATTACAGTTCCCAGTGGAATTGGCTGCCCAGCCAGGAAGGCCAGGGCCACCTGGTAAGGATGGAATCACTGGGCGGCCGGGACCTCCTGGTGCCCCAGGAATGCCTGGACAGATTGGGAGAGAGGGGCGGCAAGGAGTGCCAGGAATGAGAGGTAAGCTTTTCAGTTTATACCCCTTACAGAAGTGGGCTCAGGGGGTGTCCAATCCTTGGGTGCCAGAGCACCCTAGTCTGGGCAGTGTCAGCAGCAGCCTAAGAATTTGGATTGTGGAGCATCTCCTTTGCTCCTAGCTCTAGATATTGCAATGAGGGTTTCTCTTGTTAAACCCTTCCCTCTCTTTCCTTGCTCCATCTCCTCAAGTTAGGTCTTTCTCTGGCATAGGATCCTGCATCCAACCATTCTGAAAATATATAGGCATGGATCTTAGACATGAAACTCAACAACTGTGTTGAGAAGGACAATGGTGGAGAAGATGCATTTCCCCTTTGTAGCTTCTCTGCACTGTTCTCTTTCTCTCGCTGCAGGTGAACCTGGTACCAAAGGAGAGAAAGGAGACAAAGGGATTGGAATCATGGGAGAGACTGGGGCCCCCGGGCCTCCAGGTAACAACCCCTGCACTCTATGCCAAAAGATCTCTTTAAACTGGCTTTTCATGGTTTGACTATGCACTTTGGGGGACAGTTAGCTCATCTTTATAAGATGCTAAGAGATTTGTAATTGGCTACAGATCCACATAACAAGTTCCTTTGGCTTTATATTTAAGCAGAATTTCAGCCACTTCTTCATTCTCTTATAAGCTTACCTGGTTGGTACACAGGAGAGGGCCTTTTTGGTGGTGGGTGCACAATTATGGAACGGCATCCCCAGGAATGTGCACCTGGCTCCCTCACTGCCGATCTTCAGGAGGCAGCTGGAGACATTTTTATTGAGGACTGCTTTTAATAAACTTTGTTTCCATGAAATTGGCAGTCCTAATATGTTTTTAAACACTGGTTTTTTATTTCTTTTACAATGGTTATTTTATTTCTATTTTAAGCCGCCTTAAGTTTCTGCAAGGTAAAAAGGTGGCTAATGAATGTTTTAAATAAGTAACTAAATAAATAAATTGCATCACTGTTTAAGTCCACCATGTTATATTCACGGTGATTTAAAAGGTGGATATTCCTAGGCTTTTTCATTTGTACTGCATGGTGACAAGAAGATTTCCAGTCGGTGTTTATAATTCCAGAGGGGTGGCTGTGTTAGTCTGCTGCAGCAAAAATAAACCAGCAGCCCAGTGGCACCTTAAAGACTAGCACAATTTATTCCAGCTTGAGCTTTTGTCATACCTCATTTCATTAGGTGCATGAAATGTGCATCTGTTAGGTGCTTATTTGCACTCTTCTCTGCCTAATGGACGTACATTTCATGCATGTGATGAAGGGAGCTCTGACTCAAGAAATTATGCTGGAAGAAATGTTTCAGTTCCTTCAGGTGCCGCTGAACTGCTGTTTTATTCCCTGTTTGTGACTGCAAGTATGAAATAAGAGGGTGGCCATGGCAGGCCGTTCCTCACAGATGAATTAATGCAAAGTGTGAGGGTGCATTTGTGTTTGTGTGCTGTCACAGCTAAATGCAGCTGTTCATCTTGGAACAAGCAACTTTATTGTAGCATAAGCTTTCGAGAACCACAGTTCTCTTGCATGGAGGATACTTCCATGCATCTGATGAAGAGAGCTGTGGTTCTCGAAAGCTTATGCTACAATAAAGTTGGTTAGTCTTAAAGGTGCTACTGAACTCTTTACTATTTTGCAACTGCAGAATAACACAGCTAACTCCTCTGCATCTTGGAACAGCTACTTGAAAGGGCAAAACTCAGTGGATTTTCTATGACTATGCCCATTTCTCCAGATGCTCCTTTAGCTTAATTGTGCAAAAAAGATGCTTTGTTAATGAGCATAGGTGGCCAGTTCATGTTTCTGGAGCCAGGAATGCAAGTCACATCAGTAAGTGCGTTTGCATGTGAAACTATCAGAGTTTGCTTACAGCTAACAAAAGAGAGAGGCAGGTTGAGTTTTGGCATGGATGGAAAAGAATGAAATGCGTGAAGGAAAAATGCTTGCAGGTATGTAAGGAGGGATGGCTATTTTGAAGGCTATCTTTGCCTGGGCGCTTGCCACGTTCAGGTTGCATATTTGTACATAAACAGATACTACAATATCCTGTGAGTGCCCACTACCCCCTCCTGCCAAGGGAACAAGGTTTCCCCAGAACTGCCTAGCCTTTTAGGAAGTGAGGAGCCCTACACAGTATGCACAGTCTCTAATGAGTTTTATGAATGTACCTCTTCTCCTTGTCCTCTCTCCCTAGGGATCCAAGGACCACCAGGATACGGCAAGATTGGTCTTCCAGGGCCGATGGGCCAACAGGGCATTCCAGGCATCCCTGGCCCTCCAGGGATAACTGGGCCTCCTGGAAAAACTGGCCACTGCAACCCTTCAGATTGCTTCGGCATGATGCCTCTGGAGCAGCCGATGTATCAGCCCAAAAACATGAAGGGTCCTTTAGGCTGAAGAGCTACATAGATAGGTTTTCGCCCCCCACAAAAGACTCCACTGGGAATAGCCAAAGGTCTGGTCCTTGGGACTGGTTGGAAATTACCATGTTTTCATTGCTGTTCATATTTTGTCTCCCTCCCCCCAGCCCACCTCCAGTGGGTTTTATTTTCTTATGATGGCATTTTAAAAAGAAGTGTGTGTGTTTGTGTATGTCTTGTATTCTAAAGATATTGTCAGCAAAAGTGCATTTTCAAAATGGGGTTTGGCCTTCCCCGTTTCGGCAGGCAGATTTAGTATACTTCCATGCCTCTTGTGTCTGTTAGCAAGGAATGATTCTTCTTTCAAAAGATTAATAA
This sequence comes from Eublepharis macularius, assembly GCF_028583425.1. Classification (NCBI taxonomy): domain Eukaryota; kingdom Metazoa; phylum Chordata; class Lepidosauria; order Squamata; family Eublepharidae; genus Eublepharis; species Eublepharis macularius. Next base: position 35,886,066 of record NC_072804.1, on the reverse strand, counting down.
TGAACTCCAAACAGATAAAAGAGGCTTGCACTTGGCACTATACTAGACTCGGCGATCAAAAGTTCCAGGAGTTGTGCAACGGTGTGATTGGTTTCTTGCATTCCTCCTATTAGTTTCACAAGAGACTGGAAGACTCGTGCTGGAAAACTTCCTGATAAATCGTGCCCTCTGGCATCAGTACCAGTGGAAACTGGAGAATCTTGAGAAATAAGAATTGGAGGGGAAAGTTCTAAAACGAAATTAACGGTCATTTTTTAAAAGTGTAGACCTTCAAAGTTTCCCTTTAGCAACAACAATGATCTTGACTATTTTTAATTGTTGAGACTAATGGGGTATGGTTTTGAAGTATTTTTTTTTAAATGTACCTTAAACATACTGTCTCCCACTGGTAAAACAGTAAGGATCTCCTTGAATCTAAAGAGTAGTATCAAAATTAGCTTCAAGCAAAGTGGGGGTTTGTTTTTTTGAGGGGAGGTCTCCTGTATCGTGATGCATTTACATTTTTTTCCAAATGGGAAAACTTAATATCTGTTGTGTGAAACGTGATGTATGAAGAGTGGGTGGCTGTGGAGAATGAACCTTTTTATTTTATTGGAATCAGTGACTTTTCTTCAATAATACTGTAGCAACACTCCGTCATTTCCATCAAATGTATTTTTCATCCAAACACACACACACCCCAAATCTCATCCCCTATTCAACCCTAATTTGGATTGTGAGCAGTAGAGATGGCAGAAGGAAGCAGATGAACAAAAACAGTACGGGGAGGAGGTGCCTCTTTTAAAGGGCCTACAATACACACACACACCTCTGGATCTTCTGAAGGGAATAAATAAACTGCACACAAAAACTCTCTCCCTTGGTAAAGAACTCCCACCCTCCTGTTTCTAGAAGGATGTTACTTAAGACCTCAAACTAGCTGTCGTCCAAGCTTTTTAATGCTGTACCTGATTGCCAGGTATTCTCCAGACAAAAACTAGCTCCCCTTCCCCACCACATGACACAAGGCTAGCTAAAGTAAACGTGTGGCTTGAATCCTTTATCCAGGAGGGTAAGTAGCAGAGATTCATCATTGCTCCATCTAGGCCATCTTCCCTAATGGTTAGCCATCCTAATTATTTAAATAAATGATGCCTTGTTTCCTAATTGGTATCTGGCCTGCGTTCATTTCAACCCCCTTGGCTCGTACGCCATGTTTTCATCTGCAGGGTTACAAAACGTTTCTATGCGTTTCTGTGGGCGCAGTTGGCTTGACAAACAGAGGCAGCCACAACAAACCTATATGGCTTTGAAAAAGCCTGTCTTTGTTCGACGCCCAGCATTTCTCCTTTCTTTTTGAAAACAAGGCCGGTGATTAGAAATAATGGCCCCAATTACCGAATCCTGGCTGCCGGCTTGACAGCGCGGGAGTCTGCTGTGTGACTCCGCCATCTCTTTATCATGCAAGGAAGAGGCCTCAATTTCACAGTGAGCAAATTAAACACTTCTTGTCTAAACTTTGGTCTTCTAACTCTTTAATTAAAAAGGGGGGGGGAGCTAGTTTTGCCAACTGTCATTTAACAAGAAATCATATGCTATAAATGAAGGATAAATGAAGTCACAGGCAGCTTCACTGTAAATGCAACTTTTCTCATTTGATATTAACCTTGAGGCTGAGTTTCAGGAGACCGTTGCTGTCACTGTGTGGAGCTGCCTTTCTGATTCTCTGTCAAGCAGCAGGACCACCTTTGGCTCAGGTCTTTTGATTTTCTGCTCAGGCTGCCAACCCCCAGGGGGGGCCTGGAGCTGTCCCAGAATTACAACTGTGCTCCAGAGGACAGAAATCAGTTCCCCTGGTGAAAATGGCTGCTGCAGAGGGTGGATTCTATGGCATTATTATACCCTAATTTTTTTAAGTGTTTCCCATTCACAACCCCGCCATTTCCAGGCTCTGCTGCCAAATTTCCTGGACTTTTCCAACCCAGAGTTGGAAACTATACTGGACAAAGTTCAGGGGGGTGTTTTGACCTATAAAGCCCCAAACAGCTTTATTGCAGCACTCCTGCAACAAAGACTGAAGTTTTTCCATTTAGTTCCACAAAGAACTAAAGCCTGCATACATTGGAGAGAGGATGGGGAAACACTTCCGATCATGCCTGTCCCCCAAGACCTGTTTTGATTCAGCAAGGTTGCCTTCCAATCATATCGTAGCATCAAATTCCCCATTGCAGGGAACACTCTTCTGAATTATCAGAGCAAAAGCATCTACTTGCGTTTAAACCTTGATGCTGCCTACGGACACAGTTGGAGGTGAAGGGCAATCGCATTTGTGCTCCTGAGGGTCTGAGCAGAAGAACCACAGAGGCAAGAGATCAGACTTAAACAGTGTAAAATTACTGTTAAAATTGAAATCAAGTCATCTTAAATGTCACGGAATGATAAAATTCACATCATGACACACTTTATTAAAACAATATTTAAATAGTCATCATTGGGGTAATAGGAAGTAAGCCACATAACGTATAGTACCCTGGATAGGTTCCGAAGAGCCCAATGGAACACCGAGGCTTTGTGTAATCTTGTAAAACTGAGCAGATGGTGACATGGGTCAGATCCCACAAAGGATTTCTACAGGCAGAAGGAGGGCCACTTTTTGCAAATTCTCCACACATGCAAACACACCTCAGCTTGGGACCCCCTTTTCCCCAGAAGCAGCATTTGGGCAGGGGGGGGGGTGGGAATTGCATTTTGGTATGTAAAGGCACAGTGCTAAGCAGCCCTTCTTTGCAACACTCCTCCACCTTCTGGCTGGGATAAAAGGGGCAGATGGAACAATGCAAAAGTTCTATTGATGCCCAGCTGGGTCCTCCCAAGGGGGCCAGGAGGGAGCTCTCTTAAGGGACAAAAATTCATTACCAGATATATATTTCCCTAAAACCTTACTGGGGCAGGGTAGTGGATTGCTTGGTCTCAGTTGCCATGATGGAAAGTGTGCTGGGGGATCTCGGGAACAGCGTGAGATTTGGGCCAACAAGGTGCCACCAGCAGGAGGCCTTTGGGGGTGCTCCCACCACCTCCAAAGGCCAGGAAGTCAGAGGGCGGAGTTGGAATCTGCAGCTGCCTTCAGCTTGAATGGAATCCTGAGCAACAGCTGTCGCTTTTTGGGTCAGTACACGCACTTGGTCTTGGGATCTGTTTATTTATATTAAGGATTTCTGCTCTACCTCTTGTTTTCCAAATTGGCTTCCAGTACCTTTGTCTTTCTAAAAGGAGCACGGGATGATATTTGTAGTTCTCCCTTCTGAATTTTATCCACACAACCAACCTGTAAAATAGGTTAAGCTGACAGAAAAAGTGACTGGCCCAAAGTCCCCCAATTAGCTCCATAACAAAGGGCAAATCCACACTCACTCATCTTCCGCTTATCTTGCGCTGTCATGGCAATTGCCTTTATTCCGCTACCAGGCTATGCATCCTCACATCCACCCTTCCGGTGCGTCTTCATGGTGCAATCAGTTCTCCACATGCCACCAAGTAAAGCGTTACCGTGGGCGGTTCCATCCTCTGCTGTCAGAATTGACAGCGCACGTCACTTCCCTTTTTTTAAAAAAAAAGGGGTCAATTATCCGGTATACCGATATCTTGAAGAAGTGGCAATGTTTCCCGCACCTGCCATTCACTGGAGATGACCATTGTGGGAAATACAGGATTGCTCAGCTTAGCACCTTGCACTCTTGAAAATTGGGGAACTCAATAGGGAAACGGTCCCCGTGTGACATGCGCATGCTCTGGTGACCGTTTCTTTTCCCGCACAAACTGCTGCTCACTACGGTTGGTTTACCAGTATACCGACCATTATGCACTGTTTAAAAAAAAGGGAAGAAAACGGATTTCTGCAAATATCACGTGGTTTGGAGGGAAGGCGCAATAGTGGCGCGGTGATGGCGGGGAACACGCGGAATGGGAAAGAGTGTGAGTATCTGCATGAATAGCGTGCCAATTGTGAAAAAGCCGCAGAAACAAATAGGTAGTGTGGATTCGGCCAAAGTGTGTGTATGGGGCGGGGGGTTGAACCCTGGTATCTCAAATGTCATGATCTGGATGGCCAAGGACGGCTAGTCCAGTCTCATCAGATCTTGGAAGCTAAGCAGGGTCAGCCCTAGTTAGTACTTGAATGAGAGACCACCAAGCAAGTCCAGGGTTGCTCTGCAGAGGCAGTCAATGGCAAACCACCTCTGCTTATATCTTGCCTGGAAGACCCTATAGGATCATCATAAGTTGGCTGCAACTTGACGGCACTTTCCAACACCACCTCTCAGATCCAACAAAACCAATATGCCATATTGGCTCTCCTTAAACAATAATCGGATTTTGAGGGAGAATATATGTATACATGATCTCCTGGAGCAACCTGGTATGAAGCACAAGCAGAGAAGGTTGCCAACTGTTTTAGGGGCCCTGCTCCTGTGCTACTATCTGTTAACTGTTACATTTATTTCCCTCACAGACTTGCACATCTGAGCAAGGGATAGTCCTTGCGATTAAGAAATAAATTCCAGTTGGAAAAGAACCAGATGCAACCCAAAAAATTTGTAATTATTCAGCTACTTCCCTGGAGTACACAAGCACAATCATACATTTTATGCCATTCATAAAGGCAGCAAAGTTTATCCGAGTACTGTATCTAGCTCTCCGATCCAGAAGAGGATAAATTTACAATGTCAATAAATCTTACCACCATGCTAACTCTTCATAATACAAGGTTAACATTGCAAAATCTCACCCATTTCCAAAAGCAGAATGAGTTGACTGGTCTTCTTGGATTAGGCAGGCTTCAGGGTTTACTGCAACTAGTGCAATCGACTCAGAAGAGAAGGTAAGTGTAAAGATAGTGACAGATAGAAAGAGAAAGAGATAAGTAAACCTATGCTTTTCTTGGTATGATCCATCCTTTTAATAACCTTTTATAGGTATTCTCCCCTTCACAACATTGGCCCCCTGAACATTTTCCCCTTAGTTAGGAGTGGACAGATTACTAGGACAGACAAGTCACTGGGGTAAACGACTGGCACTTAGCCAGATCAGAATGCTACCGGGACAGGCGGTCATTAGGATGAACAACCTATTAGGGCAAACCAATGGAGCAAATCATTACTTGTATAGCAATCATTGGGATAAACAACCATTGCTTTTGAAATTGCTACATAAGCATTTTCCCCAAGCTGGACCCGGCCCAATGTTTGGATTGCCCATGTCTTCCATTCATTTGGCTCCGCCGAAACCCATCTCATGCCTCATTTCACAACATAAATGCATGATCAATGTAATCATCAAGACCCGATATATGATCGACAACCCGACTACTAGCAGAAATCTCCCTGCCATACACAGTCCAAAACCTGCTTCCTCTTTACATCAAAATAAATTAACTCATCTGGCCTTTACTGCCAGTGAAAACTCCTAATATCCAATCTAAAAGACCTTTATTTCATTATTAGGAGACAGTCCAACTTATTCTTGATAAATTCTCCCTACTCTTGAAAGATTCTACACTCCTCTATGCAACCCTACTTGGCAAGCTCCCATTACTTCTTCTCCGTCCATTGATGTCCCTCCCAAGCAGTTTTCCTCAGATACCATTGAGACTAAGCTTGAAATACAATTCTTGGGTCAGTCTTCAGCAATGGCATCAGCTGCCAAGTCACATAAAGGCCTATCATACATGATACCTTGAAAATATAAAACAGCAGTCCAATGGACTTGTTTTATTCTGTTACAGACTATCATAGCTACCCATCTGGAATCACCTCAAACATACATGTTAAAACAGGGGGTCTCATAGAATATAACACTAACAGCAGTACGGTATGTGGAAATTAAGCAAGTAAAAGTGTCTCCATCAGGGACGGCTTCACCTGCTGAATTTCTACTTGTCACACTGTTAAAGGAAGAGAAGCCACCAATGTAAAAGTTGGCAAACTTAAAACAAGCAAAGAATCAAAGTGAAACCAATGACTGAGAGCCAGTCTCAGTGTATTGTCATATCTTTTATCCAAACAGTTAGACAGCCCCAAAACATTTACGTAACATAAGCACATGCCGTCAAGTCACAATTGATGGTGACCCCAGTAAGGGGCTTTTAAGTAGGGTTGCCAGGTCCAGGTTGGGAAATTCCTGGAGATTTGGGGGGTGGAGTCTGAAGACGGTGGGGTTTGAGGGGATGGGCCTCAGTGGGGTATAATTCCAGAGTCCATTCTTCAAAGCAGCTGTTTTCTCTAGGGGAATTGATCTCTGTTGCCTGGAGATCAGTTGTAATTCCAGGAGATCTCCAGCTATCACCTGGAGGCTGGTAAGCCTACTTTCAAGGCAAGTGAGGATCAGAGGTGGCTTGCCATTGCCTTCCTCTGCTGAGTCTTCCTTGATGGTTCCTCATCCAAGTATCAATCTTACTGAACATCTGAGATCTCACAAGATCAGGAGATAACAAGTCAGCCAAAAAGTTTGGGTACCCAGAAATGTGAAGAAATAAGGGGAGAGCATCCACATTGATTTGACAGGGGTAGGAGGAACCATAAGAATCTCTCGGTGACTAGAGGGAAGTAGATCTGGGAACACCAGAAAATAAATGAAACTCAGGACACCAGCCATTATGAGATCAGTTGCAGATATGCTTGGTTCAGTGTTATTCAGTATCAACTTATAAAGTTTTCAGTAACAAATATCACAGAAAAGGAAGTACTCGGTGGCTGGCAGGCACCCAGCACAAAGTCTGGGCAACGTGTGTGTGTATGTGTGAAATGTGTTTGCGCACTCAGCTATGTTTGGTTGCCCAAAGTGCTTTTTTAAGCTAGGCCTCGAAGTCTCTGGGGAAAAAAGGGCTGCTTTCAAGGGTGGACTCTACAGCATTGTACTTTGCTGAGGTCCCCCCTACACAAATCCCACCATCTACCCTCAAATTTCCAGAAATTTCCCAACCCAGAGTTGGCATTCCTAACCATTGGGGTAGCTGCAATGTCTCCACTCCTCTTTCAGCATCAACGTATAGAACTTTAAAAAGGCAATGCCCCAAATGGCAGGTAGATCTGTCATAAAGCTTCCTGAATCAGCAGGTAAGGAAAGATTTTTTGCTTTTTCTGGTCCTCCAAAAGATATCAGCACACAGCTGCAAGCAGTGCCCTCCCCTTGTTCTAGCAGCAGCTGCAATGAACCAAACAGCCTTATAGATTTTTGGCAGATACTCAAGTTTGTTAAATGGCTGTTATTTGTCTCCATTTGGGCAACATGCTACTTTTTATTAATATTTTGATAATAGAATTTTGGATTTGCAATACACACAAAGAGCCCCGTCAAGCCAAAAGCTTGACACATAAAAGAGCACAACTGAGCAGGTTGCAGGGGAGAAGAAGAAGCCCCCAAGGCTTTTTATTTGGGTTGGGATATCAGTCACTGCAATAAAGCAGCCACAAATCTTTTCGAGTGTCTCAACTATTTAAAGCGCATGTTACCAAGCGTTACTTTGAATGCCTTGAGATGGCTGAATTAATCTCTGCTTTAACAGACTGGAAATAAATAACACAGTGACATAAAAGCATTCTTTCACCCAGTGAATGCAAGTCAGATGTATCAATCAAGGCAAACAAGCCAATTCACACACAAGAAAAAGGCTGGTGGAGGGGGGGAACCCCACCAAAATCAATTCGATTCAGAGAAATATTCTTCCTAACAAAGAAGGTGATACGTTAAACCTTAAGAATGAGTAAAAACGACCCAGTGAAGAATGGGAGGGAAGAAGTTTATTGGGGCCTACTAACATCCAACCTCTTTTTAACCTAGTATATGTTTTTCCCAGCATGCAGAAGTTGACTGGTTAAATTAACTGTGTTGAATTTCTTCCTCCCAAGAAAAGCCAAGTATAACAGGGAGTCTTCTAGCACTTTAAATACCAACAATTTTTTTTATTGTAACAACAGTACAAATCCCTTTGTACGATGTATGTCTTGACTAGGCAAGCAAAGATTGCCCATACCAGATTAGAAACAGGTCTTGGGGGAGGGTGGCTGGCTCACTGAGGGTGGGAATGGCAGGAGAATTTAGATCATTTTGGGGGTGAGGAAAGATGAAGTTTGCAAAGGAGCAAATGAAAATGCATTCTTCTGTGGAATGGGAGCCCCCTTTGAATCTGAGCACCTTAAAAATAAGTTTGCAGCCACCATTTACTGGTAGACAGGTGACACACAATTAGGGTGGCCAACCTCCAGGTGGGGCCTGGAGTCATTCCAGAATTATAGCTGATCTCCAGACTACCTAGAGAAAAAGGCAGCTTTGCAAGCGGGATTATGGTTATACCCCACTGAGGTCCCTCCCCAAACTCCACCCTCCCAGGCTCCACCCCCAAATCTCCAGGTATGTTGGCAACCGTTCTCGCAATGTTCTTGGCTGGGACATAAGCACGTTTATTCAGAAGTAAAACAAACATGGGTCTGGTGGCCAGAAAATGATACACATGAATAAATAGGGTTGCCAACTTCAGGGTTGCATGAATAAATAGGGTTGCCAACATTTTGGAGCTTGAGCCTGGTTAGGGCGAGGTTTGGGGATGGGATGAGAGAAGCCTCAAGGGGTATAATGCCATACAGACCAGCCTCCAAAACAGCCGTTTTCTCCAGGGGAACAGATCTCTGTCGCCTGGAGATGGAATTACACTGGGGGGGGGGGGGTCCTCCAGGCCCTACCTGGAGATTGGCAACCCCAAATTGTAACATTAACTGTAATAACAATGTCACATTATTATCAAATGGAAATTCATGATTTCATAACGGTTTTTTCGTCATTATTGTCTCACTTCTCAACGTTCATCTTTTAGTCGTACAGACTATTGAGCAGTGTTTCTTCACTACAGCAATAATAAAAAAATACGCATTTTATAATGTGAGGTGTTATCATTGTTAACTGTATTAATGATAAGGAAGGAGAAAGCGCATCTTATATCACTTTTTTATTATCAGGTTCCAAATTGATTGATTCAACAGCGCTGAGGTAAAAGCGGCGAAAAGAGAAATCCTAACAACAGCCAATTGCGCTAGAGGGGCGGGACAAAGGGAAGTGAATGGGCGTGTCCTTCGCTCGGCCGAACCCACCAGCCGCTCCTTTCCCTGCCAGGAAATGTGCAGGAGGGAAGAACTGTATCAGACGCACGCCCCGCCTACGCAGAGCAGCTGATTGACAGACATCCGGCCTCGGTCCGTGCGAGGCTCGGCGAGTTTCGGCCAATCGGATGGCGACGCTGAGGACAGTAGGCGTGCCCGTATTTGTGTCAGCAGGAGAGGAGGAGGAGTGGGTAGTTCTCGGCTGGCTGTGAAAGCATCAATGGCGGCCAGTTACCCGTATGGACAGGTAAGCAAGAGAGGTGAGAAGGGAGCATCGAATCATCACTCCTTCTTCCACCTACGCCGCGGTGGCCGATGGGAGGGCGGAGGCGTCCCGGGGGAGGGGGAAAGGCTAGGCTCTCACGTTGCCTAGGCGACGTCGTCCGTTTCCAAGGCAACAGGGAGGGTAGCGTCAAAGAGGGGTATAGAAGATAGAAAGGGACGCCAAAAGGACGGATAGATGTCATTTTGGACTCCCTTATGGGGCAGGACCTGGGGGTTGTTCTTGGGGGAGGGGGCTAAACGGGGTCTGATCATCGAACCTCCAAGCCCTGGGTTCGAATGATGCCTCCTCAGGCGTGTTTCATGGAAGTTGCCATGTTGATTTTCAGTAGAACAGCAGTACTTTAGAGACTAACAAGATTTGCAAGGTGTAATCTTTCGAGAGTCAAAGTTCCCTTCTTCAGACACCTCTCTTTTTTTGTCCCCTTAGGTATAATATCTATTCTGCATTTGGTGTCTGAAGAAGGGAGCTCTGACTCTCAAAAGCTTACACCCTGTAAATCTGTTGGTCTCTAAGGTGCCACTGGACTCAAATCATGCTGTTCCTCGGGCATGCTATTTGTCTATGTAAATAATTACCTAGGGTTTTTCCAGTAGATCACAATGCAGTTCAGTGTTCAGAAGGAGACCAAGCCTTCCCCCACCCCTTCCTATCCAGTTAGTAAACTGGGTTATAATACTCTCATAATACAGATTTATTAGAGGAATGAATAAGGAATTCATAGGGTTTGGCCTGTGCCGTGCACTCATTGGATATTCTTATGAAAGCTGCTCACTCAGCCTCTGCTCTGCTTTGGCAATATGCAGATGATAACAGCAGCCTACCTTCCCAGGCTGTTGTGAAAGTATTGTATATGAAATGCTTTGAATACAGAGGAGCTTTTAAAACATGGTTATTGCTAACTAGGGCCGCCCGGTACACAGAATGCTAAAACTCGGCTGTTCTTTTTAAAGCTACTCAAAATGACCTGCTGCATACCGTAAGGTCTTACACCCAGATAAGAGCATGTACTAGAAATCCAGCTGTCATTGTTGCACTAAAAAAGGGATGTTCTAGCAGATGCAGCTTGTCAAGCAGGGGTGAGCGGAGCAGCACAGAGCCAAATTCCCTCTGCTATATAACTGTTAACTACACAAGCGGCCTGCATCCCTCCTCTGCATTTGATAATGTTGGGCTACTGATCCAGCTTGCCCAGTACCATTAGGACAGAAGTTGTGCATCACTCCTCCTTGGCCCAAAGCAAGGCAACATACATATAACCTCAATTTGTTCCTATTCCTTTTGCTTCTCTCCCCTCTCTGTTTAGTTTGCTCTGGACTGGATGTTCCTTGCCGCTCTCTAGAGCAGACTGGGGAATGTCATGGCTTGGCCGTTTCTTGTTCTGCAAGTTCAGCAAGTAAGCAGAGAGTGAGCCATCCCTGGGCCTTTAGGGCCAGTGGCCGCTGCAGAGGTTGCTTTTTTAAAAGTTGTGATTCCTGTTTGCATCCAAATATTATGTCAACAGAAAGTAAGTTCCACACCAGGAACAAAACATGAGGCATCTTTGTGTACAGTTTCTAAACTCTGTAGGTGTCTTCTAGGGAGCGAAAAGGGTGTATGGAGAACAGACTGAGAAGCAGAGAGCTCCATAGGGAGTAGATTCCAGAACACCAGGAACCATTCCCAGTTCCCTTCTGATTTCAGTGAGTCTCAGATCAATACTGCTCGATCTTACTGCAGAATAATCCATCCAGAATAATTGCCAAGCCTTGGCTCCATACTCATTATTATCACTGCTGAGTAAGAGAGGAAGCAATTCAGAAAGAGCTGATCTGGGTGCAGCTTATCTTGAATATATATCCTGAGTGCTTGCTAGACCTCTTGCTGACCCCCACATTCCAAATTTCTGCCTGTCTAGGAAATCTAGAAATTCAGGACTCATGCTGGGTTTTTTTCTGTTTCCAACAAACTGCTTGGTTGCTCATGACTGTTTCTTTCTTCTACAGGGTTACCCTGGAACTGCTGGACAACCACCTGGAGCTCCCCAGGGGGGATATCCCGGCGGCCAATATGGTGGGCTGCCTACTGGGGCTCCCTACAGCGGACCAGCACCTGGTGGTCCATATGGGCCACCGTCTAATGGAGGAGCATATGGCCACCCATCCTCTGGGCCCCCTGGGAGCATGTATGGAGGAGGCCCAGCACCTGGAGGGCCTTATGGGCAGCCATCTACTAATCCATATGGTGCCCCTCAGTCTGGACCCTATGGGGCAGGAGGTCCTGGGGGTGAGTGCTAAAGTACCTGTACCTGTTACAGTGATCAGTTGGATTGGTGCCATCATATGACGTGATCATGGTGAAGACCCATAGTTTTCTATGTTGACAGATACTGGAATTCGATTGTGAACGCCCAGCATTTCTCCAAACTAATATTAAGGTTGCTACTTCTTGCCAGACTCCCATGTTTCTGAGATGTTGAAGGCACATGGAGCATTTCACCTTCACAGTGGCACTAAATACAGACCTTCCAATCCAAATCCACAACAGCTTTTGGACATGTACCCTATAATAAAACAATGGCCAGCTACCCCCATGAGTTGTCTCAATGACATCACCTTTCTACTTGGAATTGCTTATCCAAATATTCTTTTTTCATCTTAATACTCTTGGAGATTTGTTCCCCCCCTCAAAACCCCCTTTGAATGCCAAGTTCTTAATGGAGGTAGAGGAAGACAAAGAATTGGAGTTCAATTTTCAGTCTCCTGCTTCATGTATTTCAATGAAAACCTAAATTCCTTCCTCCTTACCTCATCTGGATTTCAAAATCCACTTGGTTTGGAATTTAAATTTTAAATCTGAATTTTGAGAACCTGATTCTAATTTGGCTATTTCAAGTTCAGTGTTCACACAGAGGACTAGAAACAAGAAGTGCTACAAATGTTGCAAATCCGTGCCCTATGTTTACATGGGTTGTCTTAAGCAAAACTAAAAACTGACGTGTTGAATTGTCATCAGAAACACTTCCTGCAACGACGAGGTTATGATTGTAAATAGCCTCATGCCCAGGGCTTTTTTTTTCTGGGAAAAGAGGTGGTGGAACTCAGTGGCCCTCGGAGAAAAATGGTCACATGGCTGGTGGCCCCACCCCCTGATCTCCAGACAGAGGGGAGTTTAGATTGCCCTCCACGCCGTGGCGCCGTGGCATGGAGATCAGGGGGCGGGGCCACCAGCCATGTGACCATTTTCAAGAGGTTCCAGAACTCTGTTCCACTGCGTTCCAGCTGAAAAAAAGCCCTGCTCATGCCTGTCACATGTGAGGAGTAAAAAGTTGTTACAGGTGATGAACTTGGGAGCTTTGGTAAATTAGAATTATTCCTGCACCCCCATCCCCTATTTAGGCCCTCCCTGCAATGCAAAAGCCTAATACAAATACATGTAGGCTAGTAATACGTAGGTTTTGTGGGCTAGCAGGATTCAGCTGGATATTGCAAAATAGTTGTGTTTTCTGGATGTTGTGTGTATTTACTAGGTTACTCTTTTTATCCTGACCATATGTCAAGATCCACTGGACAGCATCCATGCTTTTTTCTGCTCTTTTTGGGTTTACAACCCAGCAAACTACGTTAGGCTAAGAGACTGGAATTGACCCCAGATAACCCAGTAGGGATTTGTATCCAGATCTCCCTGCTCTGGCCTTCTAACTATTTTACCATGTTTCAAAATGAACACAGTCACTGGAACCATTAGGGCTTGCCACAGAGTATCTGAGATTTCCCCTCTGTTGCTTGTAAAAAGTACTGTAAGGAAGACAACCATCTATCTTTGGCATCTATCACTTAGGGGACTCTTGGAGTGCATCTAGAGCACTTGATGCATGCTTTGCGCTGCAGAATTGAAGCGGCAGTCGCTAATTGAATTATTCATCTCCATTTAGACTGGCGGTTTGGAAATATGTCCCCGTTGCATTATTTAAGGCTCCAAGGTGGGAGCAGAAAAGCACCGAAGCCGCCACCCCAAGCGGCGAATATAAAACTTTATGGCTGTGCATCTGTCTCCCGTAACCGGGCAGCATTTACATCCTGCTGAAACGACACAACTTCCGCATGTTTGCACTCAACTTTACAAAGTATCTGAAGAGATCTCATTTATTTTCCTTGTGTTTTTACAAGGCTCTGGGTCCTGGCTGTGGCTGAGTTTCCTTTCGGGGGATTAATAACTAGGCCATTAAAAAAAAAAGCTTTTTCCAAAAAGAAGTGCTGACTCAGCAGGAGAGTGGCACCATCCAATACCTTCTGCTCCAGCTGCTTGAAATCTGCAACACTGCTGAGCTCAGATGTTGACGGCCACATCGGCAGGTATCTTCTGTGCCTTAGTTGTAAACAGTGCTGCCCTCCTCCTAGTGTATGTTTTGCCCTGTTCCCAGCAGGTGCCGTCCCCCATGGCGTGGATCCTGAAGCCTTCTCCTGGTTCCAGAGTGTGGATTGCGACCACAGTGGCTACATCTCTATCAAAGAGCTCCGGCAGGCCCTTGTCAACTCCAACTGGTCTGCCTTCAATGACGAAACTTGCTTGATGATGATGAGTGAGTTGAGCTGTGGGCTGGGGCCGGAAGCTGACCAGTTATTCCTTGGAGGCTGTGTCCAGACATCACAGCAAGCTGACGTGATGCCGGATTGTGTATGAACCTGACTTACGACCAAGTTTGCACATGTGCCTTTCTCATTTTCTCTCCATCCTTCTTTCATGGATCACTCCAGTGAGAAACCAGAGGCAGATTGGCCATTAAGGCCACATGAGAAGATGTGGTTGGGTTGATGGCCTGAGAGGCTGCCCCTCCCCCTGCCAGGACCACCCAGCCCAAAGAGAGGGATGGGTGTAAGACAGAGATGCAGGGAAGGAGGACTCACCACAGTGAGTGATGTGCCTGCCTAGCACCTCTTCACCTGGGCCCCTCTTACTTGGGGGCTGACCAGGCAGGCTCTGCCTCCCTCCTTTGGATAGGCCCCACCCCCAGTTAGAAACTATGTCTGGTTATCCCTAATGTAGGGATACAGGCAAGCAAATTAACCTGAGATGGTTTCCTCCCACAAACCAAGATTCTATCTGTTAATTCACACCTGCATTTGTATGTCACAAGATTTTCCACAGAAGGAGGGATATATAAATGGCTCCCGTAACAAACTCCCTTTGCGCATATCCTGGCTTTGTGTGGCTTATTCTGATGTCTGAGTGCTGCTAATGTGCCTTAGGCTATCCAGTACTCATGTATGCTTACCAAAATACAAAAAAATGTATGTACTGTTACAATAATAACAACAACATTCGATTTATATACCGCCCTTCAGGACAACTTAATGCCCACTCAGAGCGGTTTACAAAGTATGCCATTATTATCCCCACAACAAAACACCCTGTGAGGTGGGTGGGGCTGAGAGAGCTCCAGAGAGCCGTGACTAGCCCAAGGTCACCCAGCTGGCTTCAAGTGGAGAAGTGGGGAATCAAACCCGGCTCCCCAGATTAGAGTCCCACGCTCTTAACCACTACACCAAACCATGCAGAGAGATGCAATATGTTCTTCAAGTGTACCGATTTGAAGGGACACTTATCTCAGTATTTGGGGAGGGATATTTTTCTGCTTACATAAGACTGTAAAGAAAAGTGTAGAGTTTAGAATATTACAGTAAATGTCTGGATATTTGAACGTGTCTGTCCATGCCAGAGCACAGCCATCTTTCTCAAGAAATAGCTTATAGCATCTGGAGAAATCAGGTTTAATAGATGTTTTTTTCATCCCACTCCTGATGTGTGTGCTCACAGCTGGTGAATTTTGCTGAACTGGCAAAGAGAATGAGTGCGATAAACTTGCCCAGGCCAGTGACAGCTGCTGGACAGGTCCATGGGGCCAAGTTTGAGAGCTCTTCCCGTGTAGTTGCTGAGAGCGTGAGCCAGGAACTCCCTGGTTCCGGTCTTGCCTTGATCATGAAATCTCAGAGGAATATGGGCCAAGTTGCTCTTTTCTTGGCCAAATCCCCCTCATCTACCACGTGAGGATCGTAATACAGGCCTACCTCACAGAGCTGTTGCAAGAATTTATTTATTTACTTATTTATTGGCTGTGTTTTTCATCTTCTTTTCTCATTAAGACTCAAGGCAGATTACAGCATTATAAGAAAAATCCAGTCTAATACATACAATGAACACTACAATAAAACTGGATTACACAACTAAAAAATGATGGAATAGAAACAGGATAAATACATACAACAATCTGGAATAACAGTGGATAACTGAGATAATATATCCAAGTGCTTTAAAAATTTGAACACCAAGTTTAGTTAAATAATATTTATGTTCTGGCAGTCAGCCTCTACAGAAATGAAACTACATTTAATTTCCCTCTCTTCTTAAAAAATGGGGGGACCTGTTCCCCCCCCCTTGCTCCTCCTTTGGTGATAACTGGAGACATAAAACAAAGCGGACGTGAGTGAGATTTTCTTTTCCCCCTCTAAACTCTATTTTAACTCCCCACCCACTCACTTTTGATACCAAAGTCCAAAAGCTGCCCAGGCATTACTTGTGGCAAACTTCATTACAGAACCACATGAAGAGAATCTCTCTCTCTCTCTCTCTTTCTCTACCTTCCCTTTCTGTCTGATACTGTCACAAAGGTGGTGCACATAAGACAAGAGACAGGTGTGACAAATCCTTGACTACCTTGTGAGTGCACATGTGTCTTTGGTCCCAGTATGCTCTCTGGTCAAGCAGGTTTTTGAAACTCTGGAAATATGCAAAACCTGTTTCATTCTAACCTATGGTATCTTTGGAAGTTGTCCCTCTTATCTTACCTTCTACTGTCTGAAAAAAAGAATCTCATAGAAGCCTGGCTCTTCTTTCATACTGCTATTCAGAAATTTACCTCCCCCTTCTTTATCTCTGCAGACATGTTTGATAAATCCAGGTCTGGGCGAATCGATCTCTATGGGTTCTCAGCCTTGTGGTGCTTCATCCAGCAGTGGCGGAACCTCTTCCAGCAGTATGACCGTGACCAGTCAGGAAGCATTAATTATAATGAGCTGCACCAAGGTGAGATGCTGGTCTTTGGCACCTCCAAAGGGTGGCTGTGACCTTTGACTCTCCCCTGGCATGGCTGTTGCTCATTGGGAGATCTGTGTAGAGGAGTAGCTTTCAGACAAGGTTGTCAATTCTGACTCAGTTGCCTTTCCTTAGGTTGGCAAACTCCCTGATGGAGCTGGTAGAGACCAGAATTCTGCCTCTCTGTTGCTAAGCTCCCATTGATCAACTGACACAATCTGCCTCCTCAGTCTTCGTTGTGCTGTGGAACCTTTCCCCTGGTGCCTTATGACAGGAATGTGCTAACGCCTGCTAAATTGGTGGCCTGGGGACTAAGTGTAGCTGACTTTGTCTAGCCAGGCTTCTTGGCTCTTTGGCTGAATTGTCTGCACAGCAGACAAGCAAATGCCAGGCAGCTCCTTCAGGCCAGCAGCACCTCCCAAGAAGCAGGTGGCTTCTGACTGCTCTGCTCCATTTTGATTCAAAGTATGGGGGCAGTGTGGGGTTCTGTGGGGTTTGCCATTAGCCTCTACCTCCCCAAACCCTAACATGTGATAGGAGGCAGCAATGGCAGTGGAGGCTGAATGTTTGGAGGAGAAGGTAGGAATGCCACAGCAGATGGGACCGTGCAAAGATTTAGCACATCTGCCACTCCTCTGAGTGTCTGGAGAAGCCGTGGCTCTGGATAACTGTTGCCTTGGAGGAGCTCTCCTAAAAAGATATCCGATTCAGATTGCCCCTTAGCATTTGAACATGTGGCCGCTGTAGGCTTACAACCCAGAAGTGACAAATGGCAACTCTAAAAGTTACCATAGAGTTTTACCAGTGATTCCTAGAGCTATTACTGTCATTTCTGAATTGTGCTCGGAAGTAACATAGTGACACGGGAAATGTCTCAAGGCCCCCTCCCCCCCCCCCAATCCTCCCGCTTGGTCTGGCAACCCTGGGCCTCTGTGATTTCTGCTCATGGCTATGCGAAGTGAGCATTCTCCAGACTTTCTCTCTTCCCTTTCTCCTAGCACTCTCACAAATGGGATACAACCTGAGCCCCCAGTTTTCCCAGCTGCTGCTGTCACGGTACTCCCAGAAAGCCACCAATCCCGGCATCCAGTTGGACCGCTTCATCCAGATCTGTACCTTGCTTCAGACCATGACCGAAGCCTTCCGGGAGAAGGATACCAGCATGACGGGCAATGCCCGGATCAACTATGAAGATTTCCTTATGATGTCAGCCACTCGCATGCTGTGATGCTGTTTGAGATCAGGGGATGTTGGAGGTTTTGCAGTGCCTGTATAAGAGAACCCCTTGGTATTTCCCACAGAGACCCAGAAGCAAGAGCCGCTGCTGAAGAGCAGTTGGACACTTCGGCTGGAGGACATTGGACGTCAGAGCCAAATGAAACCACCTTTTCCTTTGATTAGCGTGACGCCAAGTGCTTAAGCATTATTGGATGGATTCTTTGAAAGTGTCGTGTGATTGGTTTGAACTGATTGTAATAGTCTGCCACAAAGAAGTTCCTCTAGGGGATGAGCGACAGCCCAAAGCCAAAATATAATAATAATAATATGTTTATTGCTTTTCTGGCCGAAGCCATAAGCCATACAAACACCAACAAAATATGAACTGTACACTTGAACATACCCAATTCACATAGACATAACTCGTCATTATCACTTTAAACTATCTAAAAAGCCAAAATATGCAGTTGCACAGTGGCCACCACAGCCTGCAGAAGTTCCAGTTCTTTCACCTTTTCCTTCTCTCCCCTCCCCTATAAGAAATATCTTCCACCTTTGATCTTGGTTTGTACTGCAGCTTCAGAAACAGCTCCTGACTCCCCCATCTGGAGTTTGTGCGCTGTAACGTAGCAAGAATCTGCCTTGGGCAACCTTGACTCACCAAAGCAGAAAAACTACACCATGGGGAGAACATGGATGTGTGTCTGTGAGATATATTTGTCCCTGACAGTAGTAGAGATGCTTGTATTGCTTGACACACATTCCACGTGTAATTCCCCTTTTTGCCATTAAGTAGTATTAAGACCATTGGCCAAGATGTCTGATTCCTCCAGAGGGCCCTTCCCGCCTGAAGCTTTAGCAGTCCTTCTATCAGTACATCACCCCAGATTTTTCCTTTCTAGAGTACAAGCTCTTTTTGCCAACAACCAGTTCAGCTCCTTCTGGGATATTTTGTTTGTGTTCTTCCCCAGTAGCCAACTTTTTGCTCTTGATTTTATCTTTTATAGTAGAGGCCAAAATTATGTATAATGGACACGTCAGAGATTTAAACAAAAGTGAAATTCTCCAATAAAGAATCTTAAGCACTGAACAGTGCTTCTCTTTCATTAACCCTCCCCCCTTTCTCATGATAGTGTTACAGAATCTAAACCCAAATGTTGTGAGGATAAAATGGGATGTATAACTATGGGATTCTTTGAAGGAAGGTGATAATTAAAATGCAATTGGAAGTGTGTGTTGGCACTATTCCAGTGCCTTCCCCTTTGGCGGGAAATTGAAGCTGCCAGTTCAGCGTTCAAGTATGGAATGTGGGGAGGAGCTCAGTTTGGGGAAGAGAACTGTCTGTTGACCCTGAGTTAGGAGAGGGAAATTTAGAAAGGTGCAGAGAGATCGTCTGATGACATCTGTGAACTCAGAGCCTTGGGTCATGGTGCCCTGCTCAGTCCTTGCTTTGGGCCAGTCCTTCAGGCATCTGCTCCTTGCTGTTTCCCCAGTTCCATGCTTTGCCTCCTTTCTGGAGTTTCGCTGCTAAATGAGAGAGCGGGAACTCTAAGCTCCTACACACCAGATCTAGATGTTTGCTTGAAATTATTTGTTTTAAGCCTGCTGGAAGCCACACCTTATCTGGATGTGTTGCTCCTTAATTCCAAAATTCAAGTCTACCTTAAAGGCCAACAAGATTTCCAAGGTATGAGCTTTTAAAAGTCAAAATAGAAGTAGAGAAGTTTGACTCCTGAAAGCCTGACCCTGAAAATCTTCTCTAAGGTGCTTCTGGACTCCAGTCTTGCTCTTCCTTAATTCCAAGTATGTGGAGTTTGGCAGGTCCCCTTTCCTTAAGTGAGAGCCCAGTGTGGTGCAGTGGTTAGAGTGTCAAACTAGGATCTGGGAGACTCAGAATGCAATCTCTGCTTTGCCATGGAAACTTGATGGGTGGCCTTGAACTGGCCTTAGGCTAAAAGTGGTCACCCACTCTCAGCCATCACAGAGTGGTTGTTGTGAGGATAAAACGAAGGACAGGAGAACGATGTTGTAAGCCACTTTGGGTCTCCTCTGGGAAGAAATGTGGGATGTAGTTTTTAAAAGAGTTATTAATTTATCTAGGTTAATCCCCATGTTTCAGATCTGAGGCCCAGTGTTCCAACTGAGCTCCTGGGCCAGTCTTACCAAGCCATCCAAAAAACACTGTGAGTGGCTAGAAAGGTTCTTTAAATTGTATAAAAGGCAGACCTCGTGCAAGGACTGTGATTGAGAGGAAACAGTTGGGGAGAGGGTGAGAAGAATTTAAAAATTCTCTCAGCAGAACACATTCTTCCCATGTGCAGAAAGGGAATGGGTTTTTTTTCTAAATATGAGGCAGGCACCAGAAGGGGAAACTCTTAGATGTGATGCCTTTACCTGGTGTTTCTTCTGTCTGTCTCTTGCAGGGCACCCGCAAACATGGTGCCAGGCAGAGCTTTATTTGTTTCCAGAAAACCCTAGCCTTTTGGCAAAGGTGAATGTAAAGAACAAAAAACTGCCCACAGGATCAGCCCAAAAGTCCAATTCCACCCAGTCCAGCATTCTGCTTCCAGCCTCAGTAGAGAGCCAGATGGCTGCAATGCCCGCAGGCAGAGGGCATGGAATGGCCTCTCCTTGTTTCTCATCCCAGCATCTGGCATTCCGAGACAGTAGGCATTGAACACAGGTTCTCTTTTGCTAGCGGGGCCAGCCTTGGCAATAGAATATAGTGCCATGTAAAGGCAAACACACTGGATTCAATCTGAACAGTTCAGTTTATTTCGAGGGCAGAATCTTTTAGGATTTGGTTGGTGCACAGCCCCAGGTAGAGAGGGCTTTTTTCCCCTATCTGCAGTGGGGTAGGGAAAATTCTCCAAAATGTGACAGGATCCATATAAAGCACAATTTCCCCCTTTTTCTCAGGCCCCTACTTGTGCCAAGATAATTAAGGGGGTTCACCCACCCTATCTTGGGATGTTTCCTTAGCCAGTTCAAGGACCTCTTGTCGGGTTGGTCAGATGGATGAAGAATTTTGTAGCCGTGGAAACAGCGGGAAGAAGGAGATTTAAACGGTTGCTGTAATTTCTCTTGCAAAAACAAAACCAGGGGAGAGGAGAGGGGGGAAATCCACCATGCAAATGATGAGATTAACTTTTAGCTTTGGAAGAAAATTGGACTGCTAATTACCCTTTTTGCTCTTAACGAGCGGCTTCCTCATTAGGCACGGTGTGCAGTTCCAGCTCCAGTGCCAGCCGGTTGGCTTTCCTTCTACACGAAGAGTGTGCTTTTAGCATGAAATCGCTGCTTTTGCAGCAGAGCAAATTGCTCCCGCTAGCGTATTTCCAAGAACTCGTGACCGTTTATGCATTGGCTTGCCAGCTGTGGGTTGTTTATCTTTGCTTCCCTGCAGACGTGTGCCAAAAGAATTCTTGTTTGCTGGGGTTCCTTTTGCTCTCTTGTGTTGATGGAACTTTTATTTGAAGTAGCAAGTGCCAGTAAGGGGTAACCCATTGAAGTAAACTGGAGAAACTGCTGTGGGTCTGTTTTAGGGTAGCTTCAGAGCAGATTGTAGCTGTGGGGGAAAGGGTTCTTGGGAACATCTCTCAGACTCTTCAGCTTTTGTACAGATGCAGCTCTGGGCCAATGTTTCCCAGGTAGCTGTGGCATGTTTTGGTTCTGAATTAAAATGCGGTGGCCTTTCATCCAAATAGGGTCACGTTTGGAACATCTGCTTAGAAGTCAAAGTTGTTTCTGCATGTTGCTGACCTGGGTCTACTTCCTGAATGGAAGGAGGTACATACAAAGTACTGACTCACGCAGAGCTTCAATAGGCCATCCTCTTGAAGGCAAATACATCTGCTCCATCTGGGATGTCTAAAGATCCAGCCACACCTGGTGCAGCCCTCTACCTGCCATTATAGGGGCAAGGAAGGTTAGAACAGTACATCATATAGGGGTGCTGTGGGCAATGTACTTTGCAACTGGGTCCTTAGCCACACAAGAGGTCCTGCAATTTATTTATTTATTTATCTCAGCACGATAGTGTGCTATGGCAAACAGTCTGGGAATTTATCATCTCGACTCTTATAGATAAAAATGTGCATCCGCAAGGCCTATGAGCTTCAAGGTCTCGGGGCCCCCATCGGAGTCACAGCTCGCTTCTCTAGGGCAGCTGCGACTTCTGCTGCCTTCTCTACCAGGGTGCCTGTTGAGGAGATTTGTAGGGTGGCAACTTGGTTGTTTTCTACCACTTTTGTTAAACATTATAGGATAGATCAGAAAAATTCTATAGAAGCTGTCTTTGGGAAAGGCATCTTGCATCTGACGAAGAGAACATTGGACTTGCCTGAAAGTTTCTTCAGTGGGGCAAAGGCATCCAATTCACCCACCACTGTCTATTGAAGAAGTTCCCATGTTTGACTAATATATTGAATTATCCACTCGTTGCCATTTCCACATGTCCTTAAAGGGGCGGCCCACTCACCAAATGCTGGCGGCTTTTCTCCTTCACACGTCTCCAATTTCAAAACGGTAGCAGGCTGTTTGGCTTCCGAGTTTTTTTTTGGGGGGGGGGGTCACCTTTTCAGGGATGTGGGAAAGTGCATTCTCAGAAAAGGTGCCGAAAACATGGAAGCCAAACATAACCAGTTTGTATGCCTTGGCCCCACTGAAGAGAAGAAACTTTCAAGTAAGTCAAATGTTTAATTTTCACATGTTTATTCTGATTTATTTTTAGCCAACACATTTTAAATGAACATGTTAATTTTATGTCCCAATAGCAACAAATACTTGAACTGAAGTATTTGAACAAGGGGAAGACCATTTAAACCAAACTTGACTTGTTTTTATCTTCAAACAAATTCAGAGCTTTACATGGAGAAAAAGAATTGGAACGCTGCTTCTAAAATTCTAAGGATGATAGAGCATATATTTCTCTTACATCGTTTAAATTTAAGGAAAATTCCTCCAAAGCCACTGAAACCTATTGACACTCAAATTTTAACACCCCCAAGGAATGGTGTACAATATGCTGTGGACGTTGTCTGCTCAGCTGACTGTCTGATCAATAGAATTTAACTCTCCTCCACGGAAGTCACTGGGACATCATTTGCATTTCAATTTTTCTTTTTTTTTAAGGTTAACTCAGTTTTATTCAGCTTAGTTAAACAGATGACAAATATTAACACAACAATGCAACAGAACTATACAATCAACCAGCAGATAATTTGCATTTCTTGTTCGTTCCATATCTGGTTGGTGATTACAGTTTCCATTCCACATTGTGAGAAAAACATAAGAATGTTAGCTTTAGTTTTGATTTGACTTGCACAGCCCATTGGGTGAATTCCTCTGTTGATTTTTAGACGGATTAATATATTATTTGTGATTTTATCCCCCACCCGCCTAGTCTATAAGACAGTAAAACATACATGTACTTTCTCACATCATTCCTAGAGTTAATCGCCTGAAGAACATTAATTACAACCCTCAGAGTCCCAAGCTTGCCTAAGATTGTATGAACAATCGCATCCATTCATTGTTATTAATTTTATTAAACAAGTAATCTTTGAAATGAAAGCTTTTTGCAGCAAAATAAAGCACCAGAAAAATTTCAGTCCCTCATCTCAGCTGGTAGCTCATTTTCTTAACTGCTTACTTGCAAGCAAATCCTTCAGTGTGTCAAGGAGATACTTAAATTCAAAATACGGCTAGTGAAAATAGACGAATGTTTATCAGTGATGGGATCTCATGATGGGGACGTTTTATCTTTTGAAAAGAACTATCTGGGTGAGGCCTCACTCTGGTTTGGCAACACAGCCACACCCACCAATTAAATATGATGTTGAGTAGACCTCACAGGTATTAGCTGCAGCAATTTGCCAGGTCCGATAGATGCAAAGGTTGTCGCTGGACTTTGAATCCAAGATTTTGAGCAGAATCTAATGGCTTTTTCTGGGCTGCAGATATTCCTGAATAGCAAGGTGTTTCTGTGTGCGTAGGTGTGCGTTTGTGTTTGTGTGCATGCTTTCCAACAAAAAGTCTGTCTCCATGTAGAAAGGCACGATCTGAGGAATAAGGCAAGGCTGAACAGTCACTCCTGAGCTGCTAGAGTTCTAAGAGCAAGGAGGGGGGGCCCTCCAAGAAAATATTCAATCATGCATACCCAAAATTTCCATCTTACAATCCAGGGCAAGCTGCGCCACTTGATTCTGCACCATATATAAAGCAGTCCTGCATCTACATACATTTGACAGCCAAGCTCAAGATGTGCTCATTTAAGGGGGGTGGGTGGGAAATACACAAAATCTCTCCCGTGAATAAATTATTTCCTGGTCGCAGTGGGCTATAATGCAAGCAGACGGTTCATCCTGCAGTGTCTCTCCTATCTTGCTGGTTTTGTTTTTCTTTATAACATTCCAAACTGGAGGCATTTCCCCCCCACAATTTCTGAGACTGTTTTCTGAGTTTAAATCAGTGGTCTCTTTTACTCTTATATCTCCAAAGTTTTAGCAGTAAAGAGTAAACATCCCATTCCTCATATTCTGGAAGGAAGCAGGCCAAAACAGGTACTAAGGCAGAGATTCAGTAGGAGTTCTTCTAAGACAGTATCTTGAGTTCAGAGATGGATTTTGGATCCAATCACACCCAATGTAGACATCCAACTGAAGCAGGTGAGTTAAACAGTGATATTATGCCCTAGACAGTGGTTAGAATTCTTTGGTGATAGGTAGTTTATGAAAGTGCTGATTTTTTAAAAAAAAATTAATGTATTTCTTCCAGCACACAGTTTGGGGATTACCGGTCTGAAGGAAATGACGAATGGTAGCAAATCTGAACTAGTTTCTAAAGATTTCTGCGTGTGATAAATGCTCAACTGGAAAGATGAGCAGGTCTGCACAAAGCACTCATCTCTGTGCTTTGGAGATTGCAGATTTTCTTTCGGACTGCTCCACAGGAAAAGGTGGCCAGCTTCCAAATATTTATGTTCCATGAAGACTTTGCCTAAATGTCCCCCAGAGATGTCGCTGGCTGCCCCCTGACATTTTTGGCAGGCTCCCAGATTTGCTGCAGCCAAAGAAAAAGGCTTTTGCGTCCCACTAGTTTTAATACCTCTGTCCAGAGTGCTGAATAGGTTTGGATAACAATGTGCTGGAAATACTGGGCCAAGCCAGTTGCCTATGAAATGAAAGCACCAACCAAAGCACGTTTGCGTACAAAGCCAGAGAAGCAGAGGGGAGAAAAGAGTGTTGGCTGTTGCTCTGGGAGCTTGGGAACGGAATATCTCAGCTAAGAAGTTGATGCAGGAGCCAGAGTGCTGTAGTGGTTAGAGTGATAGGCTATGATTTGGAAGAGACAGGTTCAAATCCACTCTGTGTCATTTATTTATTTATTTGCTTTACGTTGTCACTGAGACTGAAGGTGTATTTAAATGATGTGAAATAGTGTAAGCAAATAGCACGAGTGATCTAATAAGCAATTTAATAGGACTAGGATTATGAAAGTTAGACAGTGTAGAAAAGTATAAAACAGGACATGTCAAACGATGCCATAAAAGGAATTACAAAAGTAGAAAATGATGCAGTAAGAACTGGGTTATACACCCAACAAATAGATAACATATAACATACACAGTGGTATAGGTTACAATCCTGTTCTCTTTATAAAAGCGCTTTCTTGAACCATTCCATTACACTCTTGCCCTATTTCATAAAAATACCCTCATGAACAGCTGTTTTACATACTTTGTGCAATGACAGAAACGTGGGAGCCTTCCTGACCTTGTCGGTCACAAAGCTCACTTTATGCCAATCACACTCACTCTGCCTAGTCTACTGTACATGGTTATTGCAAAGACAAAATGGGGGAAGAGAATGATGTATGTTACCTTGAGCACCTTGGGGGAAAGGCTGGATAAAATTTACTAGAAAAATGCCTTCTTTGCTTAAGTGTTCCTCATGCAAGGATTAGTTAAAGGAAGTGGATAAGGACCCTCCCTGGCTTGGTGGGGTGGGGAAAAGTCTAAAGTAGGCTTTGAGTAGACTGAGGTTTCCCATATTCCAGGCTGCATATGGCTGCTCTGTATACTATAGTTCCATGAACTATTCTTCGTTGTCATGAATCTATTATATTCATTTATTTACAATATTTGTACAACATCTCTCTGATCAGACAGTTCCCCCCATTCTTATTTTTAAAAAAAATCCACAGGCTTCACAAGTACAGTTGCCAACAGGCCTGGAGAAAAAAAAATAAAGGTTCTGCCCTTTGAATAGAGGATGTTCTTTATCAAGTGATGAGATGGATCTCCATGCCAGGAAAAGATTGGGGGGCCACTTCCACGTACGATGTTCCTGTTAAAATGGAAAGGCCCTTTTTCTCCAAGCCAGTTGGCAATCCTATTGACAGTGAGAAGCCGGGGGGGGGGGGGGACATGGATTGCTTAGTTCTTCTCCTGCTGTCCACTATTTCTGGGTACAAAGCCCCCTTCACTCCTTCAGAAAAGAAAGACATAGGAACCACCAAGCAGCTCGGGGTGGGGGGTGGGAGGTAAAATGCAGGAAGCATCCAGAAGGGAAAGGGTTAATCAAGTCTTCCACTGAGTCTGCAGCCCCCCCTCCTTCCATTGGGGAAAAACTCACCCCCAGGAAAAACAATCAGAGAAGAACATTCAGTGCGTCTTCTGGCTTATCCTTTTCTTCCTGCATTAAAGTTGCAAGAGTTCCTCACTCTCCCACCAGGAAAGATTTGCCTGCTGGTGTTTCAGTTGTTTCATTTTAATTGCGCTTTGCAGTGTTTTTGCTTCCAATTGCATTAAAGAGTGGCAATCTTCCTTGGAGGCCCTTCTGCGTACAGAAAGGCAGCCTAGGAATTTGAAAATAAAATCAATATAAGGAGGACCAGCAGCAGGTTGGGAAGGAAAGAAGCAACAAGATGTCAGGAGAGTGAAACACTGTCCGGCAGGATGCCATTTCGCCAGCAGCTGTGGCTGGCATCTTCAGAGGTGTAGCACCAAAAGACAGAGATCTTTTGAGAGATCTCACTGAGAGATCTCTGTCTCTTGGTGCTACACCTCTGAAGATGCCAGCCACAGCTGCTGGCGAAACATCAGGAACTACAATGCCAAGACCACGGCTATACAGCCCGGAAAATCCACAACAACCATCGCTCTCCGGCCGTGAAAGCCTTCGACAATATATTGAATATGTCTATATTTCAAAAAACAGATCGGGGCATTCCATTTATCCACAAACTGTACACTCATCCTATGTATTTTTATCCCAACATTTTGTCATGGAGCTCAGGGAAACATAAGTGGTTCTCCTATCCCCATTTTCTCCTCACAATTAGCCTGTGAGAGAAGTTAGGCTATCAACTGAGAACCAGTGTGGTTAGAGTACCAGACTAGGATTCGAGAGAGCAGTATTCATAGCCCTGTCGGCCGGGCAGTCGTTCTCAACCTAAATTACCTCACAGAAATGTTATGAGGGTAAAATGAAGGAAGGAAGCATACTATCCCAAGTTATTTGGAGGCAGGTGGTATAAAAATGTACTTAATAGGAAATAATAAGTGGAGTAAACAGGCTAAGGGAGCATACTGGCCCAAGAATACTCAAAGAGCTTTGTGGCACAGATGAGATCTGAGCCCAGGTCTGTCAAATCCTAGTCTGACTCGAATCGCAATTCCAAAGCAACAATTCTTTATTATTGGATACAATTCCTTTTTCTGTACTTCACCAGATAAATTGTCCCTTTCAGTTCGATCCCAACACCTTAAGGAGTTATTCCTATGCCAAGAGAAGGTAGTCCAGGGATCCCCAATGCCAACGGAGAACCTTCAGAATTCTGATACAAGGTGGCGGGCACAACAAGAAAATAATGATAATAACTGCACTTATATACCACTCTTCTAGACAGATTAGTGCCTCATCCAAAGTGGTGAACAAGTTAGTGTCATTATTATCCCCACAATGCAGCTGGGGAGCTGGGGCTGAGAGGAGTGGCTTACCCAAGGCCACCTACTGAGCTCATGGCAGTAGTGGGATATGAACCAGTAGAGTGCTGATTCGCAGCCGAACCACTTAACCAGTGTGCTACAGCAGCTCTATAGCAGCCACAGGAGATGGAGCCAACCACAAAATATTAGGGAGTGAGACTACACATAAATCTAGTAGTAACTCTTCAACATTCCAGACAGAATGTTTAACCGGATGCCTTTTAATCTGCATAGCCAATCAGATCTCCAGTGGCCAATCAGAACCCCCTCCTGGCCAAAAGCCTCACTTGGCCCTGCCCATTTTCTAAAAGCACTTTGCATGTGCCAGGAAAAGTGTTGGCAGGTGCCATGGCACCCATGGGCGCCATGTTGGGGATCCCTGATCTATCCAATCAATAAATGAAACATTGTAACCCTACCAAGGAGAGCATAAGAAGCACTTTCAGAATGTTCAAAGTATTTCACACATATAGTATATCAGTCCTTACAACCACCCTGTAAGGTAGATCAGAGATATCATCATCTTTGTACTGCAGATGTGGGGCAAGGGGTGAGGTTGAGAACCAATTCATGCATGCAAGGGAATAAGTGAGCCAGGAGGTGGCAGAAACTGAAGGGGATAGCCTCAGCTGTTCCACTTCAGATCAGAGGGTCCCATTTTGGATTGCTTGCCTATGTATAAAACTCCCTGTGCATAGAGAAACCAGCATGCTAAGCAAAGAGAAGGCTGTAGGAGCTTTCTCCCTGCAGTGTTAATATTCTGTTCACAGGAACTTTCTAATGTAAAAAGGACATTCAAAGCTGGGATTTTCCTCCTGAAGCTTGAAGTGATAGGGCCTGTTCTACCAGCTCTTGGCTCTGCTGTCTCAGGCCCATCTTATTCTCCTGGCTGAGTGAGCCAGGCCTTATAAGAAACTTAGCTAAGGTTGCCTAGCTAGTGTCTTGGCAGAGGTGAGATTGAAGTCTCATTGTATGCGTAAAGTGCTGTCAAGTCACAGCTGACTTATGGTGACCCTTCGAGGGATTTTCAAGGCAAGAGATGTTCAAAAGTGGTTTGCCATTGCCTGCCTCTGCATAGTAAGTAGAGGCTAGAGGGCCATCGGACAGCAATGCTGATTCTGTGAACGTGGGCAAATCATGAGAGGGAGGGCAGGAAGGGTTACATCAGTGCTTAGTTCTCACGGTCATAGATCCAGAGGAGTTAGCCATGCTAGTCTGTAGTAGCAAAATCAAAAAGAGTCCAGTAGCACCTTTAAGACTAACCAATTTTATTGTAGCATAAGCTTTCGAGAACCACAGTTCTCTTCATCAGATGCATGGAGGGCAGAAAGAAACTGGTCAAATATAGAGGAGTTTCTTTCTGCATCTGATGAAGAGAACTGTGGTTCTTGAAAGCTTATGCTACAATAAAATTGGTTAGTCTTAAAGGTGCTACTGGACCCTTTTTGATTTTAGTTCTCATGGCTCCTTCTTACATGCCCAGGATAATGTCGATCACCACTTTGATTCTATGACCCTGGAGTTCCTTGGTGGTCTCCCATCCATGTGCTAACCAGGGCTGACCCTGCTTAGCAGCCAAGAGCTGATGAGACTGGCCTGCCTGCACTATCCAGGTGATCCAGGATAAAGTCTCTTTATAGGAAAGCAAAACTGGGGCCGGGGTGTGTGTCAGGCAACACTCTCTCTGTCTCACTTTCAGTGCTCCTTGTTCCACGGCCCAGTTCTGATTGTGAGCAAGTGCCGTTCATTTCCACAGGGCTTGCCCACGAGGCTTGTCCGCACTGTCACACAGCTTCTGGTACTGTACTTTCTTCCAGCCTGCGCCAGCTCACAAGCGCCAGAGGCACACAGCTTTGACTATAAAAACGTCTCTGCTGCGTCAGCTGTGCTCCATGACCTGCGGGGGGTCTTCTGGCTTGCTGCATCCATCACACCAGCCCAGCATGCTGTAAAATTATGCTGAATGCTGCAGAAACTGGGGTGAGGTGGCACGGAGCCTAACTCCATCTGTTGTGGTGACTTGCAGGCAGAGAGCATTTGAACCCCATGAAAACAGCATGCTGTCTCAATCCTCCCCTTCAGCAGCAGGGGCCAGAAATTGAGCTCTTGTGGGAGGTGGAAAAAGAGAACGAGCCGATTCCGGGTACGAGGCTTTTGAGGAAGGCTCTCGAATATTTCCTTGTGATGATGAGGATTTTTTTTTCTCCACCTCGGTAGCATCAAAATGTGTAGAAGCATGTCTGCAATTTGTCCCCCGCCTTTCCATAGAAGCATTTAGGGAAATCCTCTCTCTCCAGCCAAAAAAGGGAGAGAGTGAAGATTTTTTTTTTAAATCTAAACTTGGCTAACATCATCCGGTTTGAGAATTTGCATGCTGTTTGTTTCAGGTGAGAGGGTATCTGGGACATAGCCAATCCTTATTCATTCATTTACTTGATTTATACCCCACCTTTCTCCCTAATGGGGACCCCAAATGGCTTACATCGTTCTTTCCTCCACTTTATGCATACAACAATCTTGTGAGGTACGCTAGGCTGAGAATGTGGGACTGGCCCAACGTTACCCTGCAAGCTTCTGCAGCAGAGTGGGGATTTGAACATGGGTCTCTCAGATCCTAATCCAGCACTCTAACCACTACGCCACGCTGCTTCTCCTTAATCTGGAAAGTTTGCATTTCTCCATAGGACCCAAGCAGGGTTGGGAGAGGGGAAAGCCTGCTCCCAGACAACCTCTCTGAGGCCACCCGCTGCCCTGCCAGACTATCACACCCTTCTTGCTTGGGAGGCTCAGGTCTGCTCAAACAGAAGCTCCCCTTGCTTGGATGCAGGCAAAGTAGCAGTGCTGGTCAACTTCACTTTGCCTCTACATGAATGTTTTGCTCTGCCTTGGCTTCCTTACTGCACTGCTGTTTTCATCAACATCCACAGGTCTTACTTTGCTGAGATCATTCCCCAAACCAGCTCGGTATGATCTTTCTGGGAAGACTGCAATCAAAGTAGCTTTGGATGTCAGTTTTGCAGGTCTCGCTCACACTGGTGCCATTTCCTTTGCCTCAGTCCCCATGTTTGTCATTCCGTCCTTTTCCAGGTTCTTTTCAAGGTCAGGTATTGACAGATTATTATAACGCTCTTGTGCTGTAGCAATCTATTGCAACAATATACTAATCCCAGCTTTTTTTTAAAAAGTGAGTCTCTAGCCCTTTGTCTTGTGGAATTATAAGGGGAAATGTGCAAGATGCACATTTCCCTTTATAACTTTGCTGTTATGAAGATGTTGCGGGCCTGTCTTTCCCTGCATTTCCTGCAGGGTCTTAGCTTGCTCCAGGTCAGTGATGCTGCTGGGTGGAGCTTGGTCAAGGTGACAAAATACCTTGAACCAGTCCTGCCTCTTCTCTGACTTGTATAGGGCTGGCAGCCTCCAGACGGGACAAAAGACAAAAAGGCACAGCCTCTCGGAGGGAAAAAACAGAAGTATTAAAGCTATCCTGTCCTATTTCCTATTTTATTACTATTTCCTATTTTATTACTATGATACTACCGTCGAAGGTTGCACCATTCGGTTAATTAGCTGCAATTCTGCTTGTTAAATTGTCAGGGTTATAATGAGCCTCTGAAAAAGTGTCATACACGAAACAGGATCATGTTGATGGCACACACCCGTCAGCTCTACCCAACTATTGGATAAGAAATTATAACATTGGTTTGTGAATTAAAGCTTTATTGACTTTGTGTACATCTTGGCAAGAAGGAAGAAACTGCTGGTCCTCTTGCAAACTCCCGACAATAGAAGCACCTTCTAAACAACCAAAAAGGAAAAGAAAAAAATATTTTTGGTTGCAATACTGTGGATATTTATACCTAGGACTGTATTTGTTCGTACATTGTGTATGATTGATTCTATGACCTCTTCTATTTATTGCTTGTAATATTTATAACAACTACTGAATTAGTACATTTTTTTAACTACTGAGCACTTTTTGCACTTTCTGCACTTTATAGTAATAAAATAGGAAATAGTAATAAAATAGGAAATAGGACAAGATAGCTTTAATACTTTCTTTTCCCTCCGAGAGGCTGTGCCTTTTTGTCTTTTGTTCCAGTTCGGAGGAGCCCTTGTTGTTTGGCTTAGCCTCCAGATGGGGCCTGGCATTTGCCTATAATTGCATCAGCTCTCCAGATGACAAAGATCTGTTCTCCTGAAGAAAATACCTGCTCTGGAGGGTGTATTTTATGACATCACATCCCCACTGAACACCATCCCTTCCCCTGACTTTACCATCCCCAGATACTGCCCCCAAATCTCCAGGAATTTCCCAAGCTGGAGTTGGCAACCATACCTTTGGCTTCTCCTATCCTCTCGCCCATGCAAATGGCTGCGGGCAATTGGATTGGCAACTGGAAGGCACCCCTTGGAGTCCTGGCACAATAAGCAGGGTCGAACTGAGACCAATGTGGATGATCAGGGGTCTGGTGACTGAGCCCTACAAGGAAAGGCTGAGGGTGTTTACTTTGGAGAAGAGGAGATTGCGGGGGTGGGGGGCATGATTGCTCTCTTTAAATATTTGAAAGGCTTTCATTTGGAGGAGGGCAAGGAGCTGTTCCAGTTGGCAGCAGAGGATAGGACT
The DNA here is from genome assembly GCF_028583425.1 of Eublepharis macularius. NCBI lineage: Eukaryota > Metazoa > Chordata > Lepidosauria > Squamata > Eublepharidae > Eublepharis > Eublepharis macularius. The sequence goes on along the minus strand of NC_072804.1, from coordinate 35,853,754 downwards.
TGAAGCAATGGGCTTAAATTACATGCACAAAGGTACCGGCTGGATATTAGGAAAAACTTTTTCACGGTCAGAGTAGTTCAAAAGTGGAACCAGCTGCCTAGGGAGGTGGTGAGCTCCCCCTCACTGGCAGTTTTCAAGAAGAGGCTGGATGAATCTTTGTCAGAGATGCTTTAGGCTGATCCTGCACTGGGCAGGGGGTTGGACTAGAAGGTCTGTATGGCCCCTTCCAACTCTGTGATTCTGTGACTCTCATGAAGTCTGCTGCTCCAAGGGTGGTGGCCTCCATTGTGTATGAAATGAACCTTAACATGGAGGCCTGGCAGCACAGATTCAGCCTTCCAGTAGAGCATTTGTCTCTTGAGAGCAGGGGACCTTTGTCCCCAGGTGAGGCAATCAGAAGCCGCTCTAAATACCAAGAGCACCTGGTGCCCTGCAGCTCGCCTGACATTTTCCCTGGTCTTCAGAGGAGTGGAGGAGGGAGGCCCCTGACATTTCCCTGGAAGCGACAAATCATCACCATCCAGTGTGGCACAATTATAACATGGTCCGAAACAGAGTTGCACCCTTGAAGCCAGTGGGCTTTGAAGGATTTTAATCCTGCTGAGAAGTGTGCCGGTTGTTGTCTAGCGGGAAAGGAAGGCCTGCATCATGAAAGTCTATCGCTGTTTCTCTTTGGGCTGTTCTGTTTTAAATTTTTATTTTATTAATAAGATAAAAAGCCCAATAAAAAGGACAGAGAAACAGAATAAAAAAGTAAAGAAAAAAGAATACAAAGAGAGAAAAAGATCAAAGATTGAAAACAACAAAGAAAAATAATACCTTTCCATTTTCCATTTTTCTCTACAACACCTATCATATTTTAACAAACATATGTTTAGTTTTAATATCTCCCAAAATGTACCTTTTCAATACTGCCCACCATCTATTTATTTTTCCCAAATTTATCTTCTTAAAAATCAAAACCACAGACCATCAGTTCATTTTTCCTCGTCTCATGCAGAAAGTCAATAAGGGGTTTCCAGTTAACCATAAAAGGGGACAATGTTTTATCTCTGATCAGAGCTGTAAGTTTAGCCATCTCTGCTAATGCCGTCATTTTCACTATCCAGTCCTCGATTGAAGGCGATACTTTCCATTTTTGCGCCTATAAAAGCCTAACCGCCGTGGTCATGTATAGAAATAAGATACCGTGTTTATTTTCCAACTGTTTATCCATTAGTCCCAACAACGGACTTTGGGCTGTTATGAATGCATTGTAATACTAGATAGGCTGGGGGCGGGTGGAGTCGTGCTGTATCATGTCATGTCATGTCTAGTCTTGTCTGTCTGCCTGTCTGTCTTTCTCTATTGCTAACAGCTCCAGCCAAATCCCAACATGAAGAATGGCCTGCTTTGTTGACCAGGTAGGGCAAGAGGGTCCAGATGTTTATACCAGGCTGGGCCAGTCCGAAGGCTCTGCTTTGCCTACCAATCCTCACAACTGATGTTGTACCGCTCTCATTCTCTTCTATGCCTGAAAAGAACCGGGTTTTCTTATTTAGCTCAGTAGAGTGTCCAAGCTTCAGGCCAAGGGGTTTTTGGTTCCAGCTCCACACTTGGAAACTCGCCTTGCACAGTTCCAGGCAAAGAAATGTGAGGGCAAGCCAGCTGTTCATGTAGGGTTGCCAGCTCCAAACTGGGAAATTCCTGGAGATCTGGGGGTGAAACCTGGAGAAACCTGGAGAAAGTGGGGTTTGGGGAGGGAAAGGACCTTGGCATGGCATAATTCCATAGAGCCCACCCCCAAAAGTAGCCATTTTCTTCAGGTGAACTGATCTCTGTGGCCTGGAGACCAGCTGTAATTCCAGGAGATCTCCAGCCACTACCTGGAAGCTGGCAACCCTATGTTCATACCGGCCGCTTCCAGCTGTTCGTGCTGTGCTTATTTGTAACTTCATTTGCATAGCTTAGCAAGCAGATCATTACAGCAGGATGAGAGTGTGCAGAGAGCCAGTCCAGCCTAAAGGGGAATAAACATCAGGAAGAGGGAATGCGCTGGCTAATGAATGGGAAGGGGGCAGGCCTTTGTTTGAAATGCCCTGCTTCTAATGCTATTTGGGGTTGGTTATAATTAGAGTTGCTAACAGGCCTGGAGAAAAACTGCCCTCCCCCTTGAATAGAGGCTTGATGGGATGTTATTTCCCAGGTGATGTGATTGACCTCCATGCCATGAAAAACTTCAGCTATTTATTTCCACACATTGAGCCTCTTATAAAGGGGCAGGGCATTTTTTCCAGGCCAGTTGGCAACCCTAGCTAGGCCTGAAATCATGGGAAGCTTGGAGTACAATTCCTGCGCAAGGCCTGTTTGCAGTGAAGTGTCCATGTATATTTCAATGGGACTCAGGAAGAGAAATGTGGATCGGACCCTTGGACGTTAGGATTGCTTGAAACTAGTGGATACTGGTGGCCATGGACATGGGGGTGGGGGGGGCGCTTGTAAAAAGGCTGCAAAACTGTGCACTTGTGAGTAAACATCACCGAGCGGAACTTGAATACGAGTAAATGTGCATGTGTGCATCCCAAGCTTTAGATATGGATTCCCTCGCCTTTTCAAACTCCCATCCCTTCCTCCGCTTCCCAGAGAGATGCTCTGTGATCATTTTTGACTGCAGATGCTAAAAATTGCAGGCAGGTTCAATCGCAAGTTAAAAGCTTTAAGAGTCTTTGATTTCAAAGGCAGAACATGCTTCTCCATCGTGTTAAAATCAACTGGACTTCAAAGTGCTCACCTTTGCCTGAATAGTGACCTGTGAGAAATTTTGCATTAGTAAAATGGGAAGTCGTGCGGACATTTATATCGTGGAGCAGAGCTCTGACCCTCTGAGGGTTAGTCTGGTGTCTCTCTGCTTGCTGAGTCAAAGTCTGAGCAGCAAAGCATTCAGAGACAGAACGGGCAGCCTCCTCTAGGACTGTACTTACAGGACATTTATAGAAACTTACTAAGAGCTAATGTGGTCTAGTGGTTACAGTGCTAGGCTAGGCTCTGAGAGGCCTGGGATCAAATCTCAGTTCTCCCTTAGAAATTAGCTGGGTGACTTTGGGCCAGACACACACAGCCTCACATAGTTGTTGTTGTTGTTGTTGTGAGGATAAAATGGAGGAGAGGAGAATGATTTAAGCTGCTTTGGGTCCCTATTGGGGAGACGGCAGTGTATAAATGAAGTAAATAAATACATTTAATTACTGAATTCTGATTCCTCCCAGTTCTGTTTTTGGACGCTTTTGCAGGGAAACATTCTGCTGGTGGATCAGGCCCATTGTACTGAACAGAAGGCCATAAATCTAACCTTGCCGTATGGCGCTCCCGTACAGACGCATGCGTTATTATTTATTCGTTTGTTTTGTGCCAGTTTCATTTTCTTCATATTCAGTGGACCCAGAATGAAAATAAAAACAATGTCATCATAACTAAAGAAAATTAATAATCCATAAAAGGGCATAAAATAAGCACATCAAATTACTTTTCACACTGCTCTGGGAATGAAAATGTTTTTAACTATCCTTCAGAAGTTTCTAATTGGGCATTACTCAGAAATAAATGCTAAAAACAGAGCTCCAGAGAGGGTTGTCAACTGACCAGAAATGAACAGGCCTGCTCTTGTGCATTGAAGAGCTTTTTGGTCTGCTGGAATTAGAGGTGAAGGGTCCAGTAGCACCTTTAAGACTAACCAGCTTTATTGTAGCATAAGCTTTCGAGAGCCACAGCTCTCTTTGTCAGATGAGAGCTGTGGCTCTCGAAAGCTTGTGCTACCATAAAGTTGGTTAGTCTTAAAGGTGCTACCGGACTCATTGCTATTTTGGTACTGCAGACTAACACGGCTAACTCCTCTGGATCAGGTGAAGGCTGCAATCCTAAAAACGCTTTCCTGGGAAGTCCCATTCAATAAAGTGAGGCTTATTGCTGAGCAAAGTTGCTCCTGAAGCTTCCCATAGTGTGGAAGGAAACAGGATTTATGACCTGTGTATGTGTAAAAGGGGTAAATTGGGGGTAAGTGACTAATGGTTGTCTGGGGTGCCAGTCGATGGTGTTTCTTTAAAAAATAGAAACAGAAAAAAACTATATTTTGAGGATCTTGAAGGTGTGCCCTATTACCTGCAAACATTGTATACTTCAGGTAAATGAAATCAAGGCCAGAGAGTGAGCTACATAAGATTCTAGACAAACAGACTTAATCAAAGGGCACTGATTGGCAACTGGAATATCATTACATTTCAAATAAAGGTAAGTAAAAGCAACTGCAGCAATCCTGTGGCTCCAAATCATGCTGATTCACATTGCCAAAATCAAGATTATTGTGACTGCAGAATACGAGGACTCTTCAAGACTTCAGATGCTGGAAGTAGTTGTGTAAAGGGCAAAAGAAATACTGCACATACAGACACACACACACACACACACACACACACCACACATTTGAGACCAACAAAAGGGACACTGAATAGTTTTTACTATTTTGGCAATAATAGTATTTAGGCAACTCAGATGCCCAGTCTGGCAGGCAGGCACCAAGCAAGCAAAGCTTACAAGAGACACATGCAATGCAGACCCGAGCAGTTACACCTTTCTGTGTTCACTTAAGTCTATTGGGTTAGAGAGGTTAACCTTGCTGCTTAGGACTGTACTGTTTTACGTTCAACCAAAAGAATCAGGGCTTTTTTTCAGCTGGAACGTGGTGGAACAGAGTTCCGGAACCTCTTGAAAATGGTCACATGGCTGGTGGCCCCGCCCCCTGATCTCCAGACAGAGGGGAGTTTAGATGGTGGCGTGGAGGGCAATCTAAACTCCCCTCTGTCTGGAGATCAGGGGGCGGGGCCACCAGCCATGTGACCATTTTCTCCAAGGGCAACCCACTGAGTTCCACCACCTCTTTTCCCAGAAAAAAAGCCCTGAAAAGAATGATATATTTCTGAAAGACCTGAATGAGAACCCTGTTCCCTTTAGCTTGGATATAGGGTTGCTAACCTCCAGGTAGCGCCTGGACATCTCCCAGAATTGCAACTGGTCTCCAGGCAACAGAGATCAGTTCCCTTGGAGAAAATGGCGACTTTAGAGGGTGGACTCCATGGCATTATGCCCTGATGAGGTCCCTGCCATCCCCAAATCCTGTCCTCCTTAGGCTCCGCCCCAAAGTCTCCAAGAATTTCCCAACCCAGAACTGGCAACCCTACAGTCTGCTCCCCCCCAAATGGGGGAAACCCCCCTCTCCTGGGTCTCTTTCAGGTCAGAGAATGACATGGAGGAAGGCCCTTCTTCCCCTGAGCTGTGGCCCTAATCCAAATCAGAGCCTCCACACACTGGGGAAATGAATTCCCTTGTGCCTGATGTCTGACTGAATGTCTGGTCAGGGGAACCCCAAGACATGGCATGAAAAACTGTAAAACGTATTTTGATTCTTGCCAGGCCAAAGGGGCAATTGGGCAGAAGTTAGTGAAGCCACTTAGCAAAGAGGTTCTACCTGTAATGGTGGACTTGTGGAATGGGACAAAAGGGGAATTTCCGGTTTCTTGTGCTGTACATTTGAAGAGGGCAGGCAGCTTTCACAGGGGGCTTTGCTTCTTGAATGAGTCTGCTTCCACGCACACACGCACATTTCCTCCACCTTATGCCTCAAATTGTAGCACTGTTTTCCTGATCTTCCATACAACTTTGTTGTGCAATTCTCCTCCTACTGGGTTCCCCCCCCCCGCCTTTAGTATGCTCCCTCCAGAAAGGTCATAGTTAGAGCAAGTTTGGTTGCTGTGCAAATAGGAAAGTGTGGATTTTTGGGCCGCACTGGTGCCATATTCCCTCAGTATCCTCTAGCACCTCCTCTCCCCCAGCCACCGCAACAGTTGGGGGTTTTCCACTTTTAAAAATGCATAGTTACCATGCCACTATAGTGTTAGAACACTATAGCAATAGAGTTACTTCCATTCTTTCGAAATGCTAGCAAAGACTTACAGTGGTGTGTGCAAGGGGAGGACACCAACGGACACAAGAGGCTATCAAGAAAGATGGAAAATTCTCCCCACCCTTGAGGGTGCCCCATTGAAGCAATGAGTGCCCAGTGGAGATTCCCCCATGTGGAAGCAGCCTTGCTCTGGCTTTTGCCCCCAGCCCCTGCCCAGATATCAGCCTTTTGAATGCCAAGGCGCCCCCCCCCCCCCGCTACAACACAGCCAAAAAAGTTCACCCTGCTCCTCCCCCATTCCTGCTTTGTTCCTATTCCAGAGCTCATTTCTCAAGTTAATAGAACGGATCTCCTTATTGTCCGTTCCTCTTAACTGTGCTTAGATTGGAGTTTTGAACAAAATTAATGTTTGCCGCTCCACGGTCTTCTGCACTCTCATATTTACAAAGGGCGCAGGAAAGCAAGAGATACATTTTCTAGGCTATCGATTTCTCCCCCCAGCCCAAGTGCCAAGAGTTGCTGATTTCAGACTTCTTTGCTTAATGGGATAATCATTTTGGGCGGCTTGGGGCCACGGCCTGCATTTGCAACCGACATAAAGCAGGACAATTTCACAGGGTCGCTTAAGAGGATTTGAGCATCGTCAGGGAATTTGTTGGACGTCCAAGAAGGACAAATTGTTTTCTTTGGGGAGAAGAAGGGGAGGGAAGACGGCTTTAGAAAGCTGCTTGGGGCTTAATTTGTCCAGTGCCAAGCTGCAGAACCTGTTATGGAATACCAGGCAAGTTGATGACTCTGAACATGTGCAGAGTGTATTTTCCTTATCATTGGCAAGTTACAGCATCCTGGGATAAGAGGACAGCGTATCCTTGAAAGGCTTGGCTAACACTTACAAGCAAATACTTAAGGTTTCCACTGTGTTGTTGTGGAGGAAAGTCTCAGGGGTGTTCTACACTGATAGATGCTGGCTCACATGTTACCCTAATGGGGGGGGGGCTCTCCTTGTGATTTGGAATGAGCATTAAAGGAGACAGCAAGAGGGGTAACTGGAAAATCTTCACCTATGTATCCTGGGATTGTTCCCTTAGAGAATGCTCAAATAAACAGGCAGATGTTCTACAGGAAAGGTTTCTTTATTAACAGAGCAAGAAAAAGGCAAAAACATAGAAAAAACACATGGCATACACACAGAGCTAACTAAGAAAACAGTGAGGAAATGAGAAAGCAGTTCACAGTGGGGTGATATTTACCAGTTGGAGAGGAGGAGGAGGTCCATGGAGGAGCAGCAGAACAACTAGTGTTTCACAGAGAGAAGCAGGCTCAAGTGAACTTGAGGGCATGTGGATGGGTACCAAGGTACACACACACTGAACACATGGCTAGATAGCCCAGTTATAGGGCAAAATGTGCCTTGGAGCAAAGCTAACATCTTTGCTCCCAGGACAATGGCTTAATGGCTTGTCCGGTGTGGAACAATAAATTGGGGAAAATATGATATGACTATCTAGGGGTCAACTATAGGTAAAAATATTGCTGGTAAGTATCGGACAGGAAGGCTATCAGATGTGCAGAATAGCCGGATTAGATAGGTGGTGGAGGAAGGCGTTGATGAGATTGGGTGGGGAGGGGTCTCTCAGGAAGCCTCTTTATCTCTGCTGCTCTCTGGGGCATGGGGGCTGTTCAGTCAGGCATTCCCCTATGACTCATGGCTTGGTAACTTTCCAGTCTCCAAGCCAGCTGGCATCCACTCTACCTGGCATCAGGCAGTGCCTGGGACTGCTGGCAAGGGGTTTATGATATTTCATATCCATAAACTGCCCTTTTAACATGAGGGAGCAGTCTGACAGCTAACACAGAGGATCAATAATTCAATATTAGCTTCACCATTTATTCAATGGATGGCTTTAAATTCATGGAGGCTAGATCTATCGGGCTACTAGCTATGGTGACTAAATGGAACCTCCACATTCAGAGGCAGTCAACCTCTGAATATTGTTGCCAGGAGGCAACATCAGGGAAGGTCTCAGCCTCTATGCCCTGTCATTGGCCCTCCCTACTAACTCATTGGCCGTGGTGTGAGATGCTGGACTACATGGACCACTGGTCTGATCCACTGGGGCTCTGATGTTCTAAGGATGCAAAATAAAGCACATTTGTAAAGTTGCTGGCTCAAGGTAGGGAAACACCAGGAGATTTGGGAGGTGGAGTCTGGAGAGGGCAGGGTTTGGGGAGGGTCTAGAGCTCAGCCGTTTATAATATCATGGAGTCCACCCTCCAAGGCAGTTATTTTTTCCAGGGGAACTGATCTCTGTTGTCTGCAGATCAATTGCAATTCTGGGAGATCTCCAGGCCCCACCTGGAAGTTGGCAACCCTACACATTTGACCCATTGCTTTTAATACAAGAGTTTGGTAATGAGTTTTAAAATTGGTCTTTATGAAATCAGGACAAAGATGGGAGGGGGGCAAAAAGGGGAGCAAACTATATCTGGCCCACTGAGTACTTTGAAGGAAGGACAAGATCAACATTTATAGCTAGAAAGAGAGCTCCGTGGGGGCACGGAAAAGCTTGACTTCATGCCCGTCTTGCCCCTGAAGTTTTTATGGCAAAATAACTTGATCGATCCTTGACTTGACCAACTTGACCTTTTTCTGAAGCAGTGCAGACACTTATAAAAATGTCAGTTGGGGTGGGAAATTCTGTATTTAAGGCTGTGGTATTCTTTAAAGGTATAAACCAGCAATTAACTTTTTGCCACAGAGCCTCCAAGTAAGTTCTTGCAAATATTTTGGGGGTGCAAATTTGAATTCTGTTTGGTTGCATCTTTATTACAAGCAGTCAATAAAAATTAATTTGGAGCCCAAAGCTACTACTCATGCATACACCCGCACACTCACACATACACACACCTCTGCTTTTTAGCACACCCACATTGCTGTTTTAAGGTATCACTGTACTCCTGTTTTGTTTTGTTTTTGTGTGAATTTTAAACATGAAATTCTTAACGTTTTGAAATATATATAGAAAAGAAGTGGGACGTGAAAGGAGAATTATGGCAATTTGAAAATTATTAGAATGTTTTTTTTTTAATTGGAAGAGACAGAGTCTTTACCATATGAAGTGAAGTATTAGCTAATTGTGAGCCTAAATTTAAGTGGACTTGGAGTTAATAGATATTGGTAAAATTAATAAAGTAGATATTTTATTTAATTGTTAGCTTAAATTTAAATATATTTGAAGTTAACAGATAGTAATAGATAATAGATTTTAAGTTAATAATAATAGATCCGAAGCTAACAGATAGGGCTTAGTTTAACAAAGTAGAATGTAAATATGATATAATGAGTTACAGAAAAAGGGGATAGATTAGGAATAGATTAAGATATAGGGTTGGAAAGCTGTTGGAAGTCCTGAAAAAGGGGGGGGAGGGAAAGGGTGGGGGAAAATGATATCGAGATGATATTTGAAAGTTGTATGTATTAATATTCTCAACTAATAATTTTTTTTTTAATTCTTAACGTTTTGGCTGCAACTCACAAGTGGCTTTCCACGTGTCTTTTGCATCACCTTGAGGACAGATCTATAACTGCATAGCTTCAGCCAGGTTGGAAGGATTTCCATGAAACCAGCAAAATAATCAACCCAAAGATGACATATCACACCACCCTGTAAATCCACGTTTGGCAACTTAGGTAACGGGGGAATTTTCCATTCTGTCCTTATGGTGGACCAAACACTACTTGGTGAAACATCTGGAACCTCTGTAAGAGCAGAAAACTTAGTAGGATGCTCTGCTCTAAGAACTAAGCTAGATGTGACATTTAACTTGTGGCCTCCATGGGGTTTTGCAGTGGGATAACAGATGCAAATTCCCCACGGGAACACATTTCCACAACACTGCAGGGGCTTCATTCAGAATGGGACTGCAATGCGTTCCCCCATGCCATTCATTCTCTCGATTCAAAGCAGCCCTGGCAGACATGTACTCCATGCGGTGATGGAGGTCTGCATGCTCACAGTAAGTCTCCATGACAGCTATGAGTTAAATGTACTGTCTAGATTGGCTCTAAGAGGCTGATAAATCTAGAAGGTTTCCTGATGTCTTTGGGGGATTTTCTGGTGGGCAAAGCTGGCATTCCTGCTCAAACCACTATGGTGAGTAGAGATGATGCAGATGGGAGATATGATTGCTTCTGAACCCCCTCTTCTCTCGTAGAGCCTCCAACACTTCTTAGTTTATGGAAGACTTGGAAGACAGCAAGAAGGACCCATGGAGGAAGAGCTTTGGAGGAAGGTTCGAAGCTGAAACATGAGCAAGAGGAAATGAGAGAGAGGGGGCCATTATTGTGCCTGCTTTCTGGTGGTGGTGGTGATAGTGAAAGAGGCTCAGTTCTCTGCCACCACTGTGTCCATAAAATGTCATCTGGTTGAACTTTTCTGGACAATAAAAAGAGATCATACCTCAGCTCTTTGAAGAGGACGATCTGAAAAATCAACAGGCTTCTTGTGACTCCTTTACAAAGCATTTTGCAGGTGAAATCACATGCATCTGCCATGACTTGGATTTTTACTTCAGATGTGCCTGCTTTGCAGGCAGAAGCTCCCAGGTTCAATTCCCAGCATTTCCAGTTAAAAAGGATCGGGCAGTGTGTGAAGTGAAACACTTCCTCTTGAAAGGCAGTGCCTATCAGAATAGGCAAGACTGACCTTGATAGACCAATGGTCTGATTCATTGTAAGGCACTTTTGTGCTTTCATAGTGAATTCAGTTCAGTCTTGGGTTGTTAGTCCAGTCCAAATTGCATAGATGAGTTTCAGCAGGTGAGAGCAAATGAACTGGACATGCTGCTTAAAAGTGTGCAGCCTACCATATCTAGGTTTCCTAGCACTGCCTCAGCAAATACTGAGAGATTTTGAGGCCAGTGCCTGGGAAGAGTGGAGTTTGGGGAGGATGTGACATGGGGAAATTCCTAGAGCATCACGAGGGAGGACATTTTCCATCCATTCCCCCGCCCCTCCTGCTCTTTGATTTCTCAAGAGTGGGAGATTTGGGCTGAGGGCAGGAGTCTACCTGCTACAGACACACAAATGACAAGCATATCAGGAGATAATAAATGTTCCCTTGAGAGAGCAAGCACTCTATCACCTTCACGTTGCCCCTAGATACAAATGACCTAATCACTACTGCCCGGTGGCCAATATTCCATTCTCAGGCGAGCCCCATCAACCGTAGGTGGCCTTGCTTCAGCCTGATTAAACTAGACCCATTTCAATGTAGATTCTGGCCTGGGTTTGGGAGTGAAATGACATTAGTTGCCCTGATAAACAAGGTTCACCCAGGGAGTTACAAGAGACTGTGGCATAACTTCTTGATGACACACTAGGAATTTCCTCTAATGGTCATTGCCCTGGTAGTTTCACTCCTACTTGGCTGGTCAACTTCAGAAGATGGTGCTGGAGGACAGCTGCTCAACCCCAAGGCATTTATGCTATAAGGCCCCATAGGCAGGGCTTTTTTTCTGGGAAAAGAGGTGATGGAACTCAGTGGGTTGCCCTTGGAGAAAATGGTCACATGGCTGGTGGCCTTGCCCCCTGATCTCCAGACAGAAGGGAGCTTAGATTGCCCTCCATGCTGCTCGGTGACGCAGAGGGCAATCTAAACTCCCCTCTGTCTGGAGATCAGGGGGCGGGGCCACCAGCCATGTGACCATTTTCAAGAGGTTCCGGAACTCCATTCCACCATGTTCCAGCTGAAAAAAAGCCCAGCCCATAGGGATATACCCTGTCCACTATGCTGTTCAACATGTGCTTGAAACAGCTGGGAGAAATTGTCCAGGATGTTGTACCCTGTATAGAGAGATCTCCACCAGCTGCCTGTAAGTTTTCAGGCATGACACAAAGCGCAGGTGCTTACCTTTAAAACCCTAAAATGGCTTGGGAATGGGGTACCTGCAGAACTGCCTTTTCCCAAACTGTCCAGGCTTTTAGTTGAGGTGCTCCTTCCAAGCCCGGTTCTCTGTGCCCCTGCCGTTGGAGGTGAGGTGCGCAGAAACTGCAGTCAGGGCTTTCTCTGTGGTGGTCCCTATCACTGAAACCCCCTCTGCCTTGAGGCTCACTCTTAAACACCAGGTGAAAACTGTCCTGTTTATCAGACATTGATGTTTTTCTCTCAACTGCTTTAGCATTTTATAGCCTCATGCCTGCCCAACCAGATGCTTTTATTATCTGCTGTTAGGATTATTTTTACTGCTGTGGCATTTGAAGGTTTTACGATGGCTAAATCTTATTGCAGGGGATGTCAGTTTTATTGTCCTGTTTTTATGGATTGTTGTTGGATTTCTAATTTTTTTAATTGCTAGCTGCTTGGAGTGTTGAATAAATCAATCGTAAATATATAGGAGCAAAGCTGCAGCATAATGGTTCAGTTCAGGAGATGACTTTTATGAGGAATGAGGAGCAAGATTTGGGTCCAGTAGCACCTTAGAGACCAACTTGTTTTCAGTGTGAGCTTTCATGAGTCAAAGCTTCATTCTTACCCCGACTCTCTTATTTCCTTAAACAGAGAGGTTTGCATCTGTTGCTCTTCCTCCCCCACCACATCCCCTAGTCTACAATCTCAGCACAATTGCATTCTTTTGTCTTACGAGGAATCTTTGCTGCGAGGTTCAAATGTTATCATTTTCTTACAGCTTGCCTGATGCTATTACATTTTGTAATCCACGTATTGATTGGAAAGGTCTTTTTAAAATCCTATTTGTAATCTGCCTCGAGTCCCAGAGAGAAAGACGGCCTACAAATGAAAACAATAAATAAATAAATAAATAGGATCCTTGGCCTGCAATTCTGGTGAGGCCAAGTGCCCAAGTGGCAAAATGTCCAGTTGCTGACTGCCTTCTCTGTCTATTACACTTGCCAGCAGACCAGGATAAAACAAGGCAGACTAACAACAAGCCTGTGAGGCAGGTTACCCAGCAAGCTTCCATGGCAGAGTGGGGATTCAGATTTCAGTCTACCCAGATTCTAGACCAGCAGTCTCACCACCAGGGCTTTTTTTCTGGAAAAAGAGGTGGTGAAACTCAGTAGGTTGCCCTCAGAGAAAATGGTCACATGGCTGGTGGCCCCGCCCCCTGATCTCCAGACAGAGGGGAGTTTAGATTGACCTCCGTGCCACCAAGCTATCTAAACTCCCCTCTGTCTGGAGATCAGGGGGCGGGGCCACCAGCCATGTGACCATTTTCAAGAGGTTCCGGAACTCCATTCCCCCGCGTTCCCCCTGAAAAAAAGCCCTGCTCACCACTATGTCACACTGCCTCCCGGCTGGAATAAGGAAAAGACTAGCTTTAAAGGCTTTCCCCTCTCCTTTGTGCTTTAAAAATTCTGACTCACCCCGCGCCCATTTTTTTCGATTTTGTTTTATTTCTCTTGCTTGTCTTTGGTGGGAGCGCCTAAAGTTTTAAAGCAAGCTGAAAGAGGAAAGATGCAAAAAAAAAACAACCAGAGGATGTCCTGCTTGGACCAAGATAGTAGACATCAGTCTTAACAAGTAAGGTTATGAGATGCAACTGTAGCGCAGGCCAAGGGGCTGTGTGTTTTCATAAGAGTGCAAACTGTTGCCCTTAGGTGCTAAATTTTGCTTCCTGGAAATAAAAAAATACAGTTTAAAAGAGTTCTAGTCCCTGTGAGGGCAAAGATATGCTTGAATGCATGCCGGCAAGCCTACTGAAATCTCCAAAGCCACACAGAGAGGCCGAGTGTCCCATGGTTTGCACTTCAGTGTACTGCAAGGCCCAGTGATGAGAAAAACCAGAAAATGAGAATAAAATCTCACCCAAATGAAGGCATTTCTCACTCTTGCAGATATAAGATGACACCACAAGGTGGCACTCCTTCCTTATTCCGCTTGCAATGTAGGTTTTTGAACTGGAAAAAGCCCTTTTGTGGCCTTTCCTTGCTATGTAGTTCCACTACATCTATAGGAGGGACTTCAAAGACATGAATAGAAAATCAGTGATCTCCTCATTACTCGTTAGGAGAAATTTCTAGATCCCTGGCATCAAATCCCAGGGTCTGTGTATTTCTTTTGTTTGTATAGTATCAGATCAAAGAATCATAGAATCATAGGGCTGGAAGGTACCTCTAGGGTCATCTAGTCCAACCCGCTTCACAATGCAGGAAATTCACAGTTAACTCCCCCCCCCCCCCCACACACACACACATAGTTAACCTTACTGCAAGCCCAGAAGATTGGCAAAACTCTGTCAGGATCCCTAGCCAAACTGGACTGGGGGAAATTGCTACCTAACCCCAAGGTTGCTAATGGCCTTACCCTAGGTATGTAAGAAGGGGCCACAAGAACTAAGCGCTGATGTAACCCTTCCTGCCCTCTCACTCATGATCTGCCGAGGTTCACAGAATAAGCATTGCTGTCAGATGGCCATCTAGCCTCTGCTTAAAAACCTCCAAAGAAGGAGAGCCCACCACCTCCCGAGGAAGCCTGTTCCACTTAGGGAATGCTCTGTCAGGAAGTTCTTCCTAATATTTAGCTGTAAACTCTTTTGATTTAACTTCAACCTATTGGTTCTGGTCTGACCTTCTGGGACAATGGGAAACAACTCTGTATCATCCTCTATATGACAGCCCTTCAAGTATCATATCACCTCTCAGTCATTTCCTCTCCAGGCTAAACATACCGAGCTCCTTCAACCTTTCCTCATAGGACTTGGTCTCCAAACCTCTCACCATCTTTGTTGCCCTCCTCTGGACACGTTCCAGCTTGTCTATATCCTTCTGAAATTGTGGTGCCCAAAACTGAACACAGTACTCTAGGTGAGGTCTAACCAGAGAAGAGGAGAGCGACACCATCACTTCGCGTGATCTGGACACTATGCTCCTGTCGATACTGCCCAAAGAGACATTGAACAAGAACTTAACTTTGCCTATTTATAATGAACACCATCCTTTAAATAAGCCCAATCTGGTCCTTAAGTGACTCCCATTATGTCCATAAGCACCCTGCTTGCTCTTCCAGCAAAGTATAGTGGTGAGCATCTGACTATGAGCTGGAAGATCCACGTTCAAATCACAGTTCTGCCATGGAAGCTTGCTGGGTGTCCTGGGGTCAGTTACACTCTCTCAGCCTAACCTACCTCAAAGGGTTGTAGTGAGGGTTGAATGGAGGGGGGCATCCCTGCAGCCCTGAGCTCCTTGAAGAAAGAGAGGGAAGAAAAATCTAGAATTTCTTTCCATTTTACTGTTAAAATATTTACCACCACACACACCTTAGTTTCTCAGACTCAAGGTGGCAAAAAAACAGCCATAATATCTTGTGAGGGAGGCGACATTAGTTTTCAGGAACATTTAATAATAATAATAAAGGAGATAGTGAAATAAGGTTCCCAACTCCTGATAGGGAAAATCCTGGAGATTTTGGGGGCAGAGTCTGGGAAGGGAGCTCAATAGGGCATAACTATAGAGTCCCACACAAACACATACATAGCAGCCATTTTCTCCAGGGGAACTGATTTCTGTAAGCTGGAGTTGTAATTCTGGGAGGACTCCAGCCCCGGCCTGAAGGTTGGCAGCTGTCAGGAGAACTTGGAATGCTCCATCCTGAGCCAGGGCCAGTCTTGAGTGGCCAAAACTGAGCAGACCAGGTGAACAAGTCAAGCAGCCATTTGAAGTACTGCCACAAATTGGAGTAAGGCAAATCATTGCTCTAGTTCGGGCAACCCCCTGCCCCCAGCTAAGGCCCTCATACATAGGAGAAATAAGGGCCAGTGATTCCTCTTTTGGGGTCATCATGTGTTCTTAAGGTATAGTTCCATCACACGAGCTCACTACAATTTTAAAAAAAATGTGACAGAGCTATTCTCAAAAACAGCTACATGTACACCAAACACAAATCTTGAGGCAAATTGGAGACACCTGCTCTGTAGAAATTCCAAAGGATGCTAAAAGACATATTACAAGATTAACAACATGTCCTCGGAGACCCTAAAGCTCCATGTAGGCCTAGTTCTCACTGAGGTAGTAAACCCAGGTCAGAACTGTACTCCAGGTTAGAGTTGCAAACTCCCAGTTAGGGCCTGGAGACCTTCCAGAATTACATCTGCTCTCTGGACAAAAAATATCACTCCCCTTAGAAAAAAAATGTCTACTCTGGAGGGCAGACTTTATGGCTTTATACTCTGCTGAGGTCCCTCCTTTCCCCAAATCGCTGGGAATTTCTCAACCTAGAATCGGCAACAGTGTCACGTATATCTTTTGATATAAATACAACATGCCCACATATTGAAAACTGGATCTCAGGGTTCAAGCCTAGCCTGATATGCAAGTTTTCTAGGTGAAAGGAGGGTTCTTTCTTTCTTTCTTTCTTTCTTTCTTTCTTTCTTTCTTTCTTTCTTTCTTTCTTTCTTTCTTTCTTTCTTTCTTTCTTTCTTTCTTTCTTTCTTTCTTTCTTTCTTTCTTTCTTTCAAACAACAGAGCATACAGTATTGCATGCCACCTTCCATGTGCCAACTGATACAGGCCCAGGTTTGCCTCTTCTGCGACAGCTCAGCTGTGGCAGGTAGGCAGGAGCTCCTTCGCTCTTCCCTAGGTGTGTGCAATCTCTATTTCTGTTGGTTTTTGTGGGTTCCACCCAAGATGTTAATCAGTGGAGAAAAGTTAAAATGCAACCCTCAGAAAACACAGAAGGTCTTCCCTGCCCGTTACTCGAAGAAGAGGGCCCCTGCAGACAGCTTGCTGCTCCAGCTTTGTGTCCCTGGCTGTTTTTTCTTGGCAAGGACACCGGTGAAGAGGCTTTTCCAAGAAAACAGGAAGCAAGACAATAGCTGGCCCCTTATCTTGGTGGGACAGACTTTGCAGAGCTGACCTCTTCCCTTATTGGGGCTGAGGAGAGCAAGGAAGACCCCCACCCCACCCCAAGGCCATTACTGAAGTGGGAGGGAATAGCATGAGGTGACTTTCATACCACCACCACCCCCTTCCCAGGGTAGGGTTGCCAACCTCTGGGTGGTGACTGGAGATCTCCTGGAATTTCAACTAATCTCCAGGTGACAAAGATCAGATCTCCTGAAGAAAATGGCTACCTTGGAAGGGGGACTCTATGAAACTATATCCCACTGAGGCATCTTCCTTCACCAAGCCCCACCCTCTCCAGGCTCCATCTCCAAATTCTCCAGGAATTTCCCTACCCAGAGCTGGCAACCCTATCCCAGGGTGATTTGCAATGTTGTATGCTAAGCTAAGGGTGCATTTAAAAAAAAGAGAGAGGTTGTAAGGTATGGGGTGTAGAAATTATGCCAGTATCAAGAAGCAGCTTGATATAGTGAATAGAGTTGGGAGCCCTGAGTTCACGTCCCTGCTCTGCCTGGGTGAATTTAGGCCAATTCCTCTTAGCTTAGCCTCTACGGTTGCTAACTCCATGTTGGGAAATTCCTGGAGATTTGGGCATGTCACCTAGAAAGGCTGAGGTTTGGGGAGGGACCTCAGCAGGCTTCAATGCTACCCTATAAAGCATCCATTTTCTCCAGAGGAACTGATCGCTGTAGTCTGGAGATTAATTGTAATTCCCCACACCCACCTAGAGGGTGGCAACCATATCCTAGGGTTGCCAAGTCCCCTTACTCTCCTGGTGGGAGAGGGACCTGGTGCTCACCTTCCTTTTGCTCTTTGCACATGCTTTGCACACACGTGCTTCATACCAGGCCAATTGGGGCCTCAAACAGGCCTGATTTGACTCGTTTGGGCCCAAATTGGACCGTTACAAAGTGTGGGAGTGCTCCCGGGGTGGTGCGATGACATCACTACCGAAAGTGACATCAGGAGCGTACAATGGAGGCCTGTTCCCCAACCTTCCCAAACCACGAGGTGAGAGATGGTGGGGGGTAGAGGGTTGGAGTGGGGGATTCCCCACCCGTATCGGTGGACATGGGATCCCTACAGATCACCCTGTCTTACAAGGTTGTTGTGCAGATGAGATAGAAGCTGGGGAACCCGGTAAACTGTCCTCAGCTCCTTGGAGAAAAGGGAAGTATAAAAAAAAGGCAGAAGGCAACAAAACACAGAGAACATGTCAGCTGTGCTATGAAATATAATTCACTCCTTCTAGCTTTTAATTAATATATTGCAAACCAGGGTTTTTAAAATGTCCTCTCCTTTTTTTTACATTTCCCATTCCCAAGCTATTTCTAACACCCTATACAAGCTAGTGCAACTCTCAGGTTAAAATGCTTTAATGGAAACTTCTGTGTTTTTCAGACACTAATAAAGAACTTTTCCCACCTCCCAAAATGTTTCAACTGGCCAATTGAAGGAGCATGTCTATTTTTAAAACACCAATAAGATCATCACAGGAGGTGGGGCTGCTAAAATTTAACACAAGGCCAGAGACACGGGGGGGGGGGTAAAGAAACCAGCCACTGATGCTTCTTGCCGATCTTTGATGCATTTTATTTACAAATAATAAAAAGCAAAATAAATATAAAAGACTCCTCAGAATAAAAATTAAAAACCTTCTGTGCAGATAAGGTGAAGATAGATAGCTCTTGTCTTTGGATGCTAACTTGGCGTGTGCCTTGATTGGCACAGCTTCTTTGGAATGTAAATAATACGAGGAGGGGGAATGTCTGTTCACATCAAGTGTTTTTAGTTACACAACTGATTCTTATTGGTACAGAGGAGTGAGATTTTTCATAGGCAGAAACCGCACAGGCAACCTGATGTGGCTAAGAGGAAGGGGCGGGCTCTGAGCAGGAAGAGGGCAGGGCAATACTTCTGCCAACAGATGCGCATGGATTGTGTAGCTCAGGCAGCTGCAGTGCAGACAGGGTGCAAAACCATGGTAGGATGGGACTGTGGATGCTACTAGCCTACAAAGCTTTGCTGCGCCCCCAGTGCATATCTGTTTCTACCGCCGCTGCCTCCCCTTCAAAGCTGACAGGGCGATTTGACACAGCTCAGTTGTCCCTTTGCACGAAGGCCTAAGGCCAAATTTAAACATGATATTGGTGCATAGCTGATTTTGCACACCCAGTTCAAATGAAATGCTGTGTGAGGGCCAAGTCCTACAAGAAAGCTCTTTTGCCTGTTTCACATTTAACTCACACACACACTGTCTTTTCACCTGAGGCAGTAAACCTGGGTCCACGTTGCCCCACTCTGGAATTCAGGATGGGTCTCAAACAGTTGGATGTTCCTCCACACAGCTAGCTTCCCTGCTCTTTGAAAGCTAACATGGCAGGCAGAAGGGTTTAGCCGTCTCCTTGCCCAGCTAGTTTTCCACGTCATGGATTTGGGTGTGTGTGTGTGTGTATGTGGTATGGACATGCATGCCAACATGGGCAACTGCACCTGCAGTCTGAAGCAACACAGCCCAGACATCGGTTCATTGGTTCAGCAAGTCCAAAAACTTTGCCTCATAAAATGCTCTCCCACCCATCCACTCCCTCCGCTCTATTTGATCTTGGTGCAGGGGTGTGTGTGCGCGAACACACGCTTCGATGACTGCACGTTCTAGTTCCCCACTCTTGCGAAATGCTGGCACAGGCACGTAAGTCTAAGGCCCCAGCCATCTAGGCCATGCATGAATGCGCTCTGCGTTAACGCACACTTTCCCTCTCCGCTTCTTTAACATGAATAGGGGCGGCTCAGTGTTTACACGGATGCTCGGAAGCTGGCAAAGCTGACAGGACCTGTTGCGACGGCTGGCCAAAGCCAGCCCTTTCAAAAAGCAGCAGACTTTCAACAATGGGTCTATTTAATCGGGGCAGGGGATTAAGCACCCAAAGACCCCACATCCTGTCCAAAAGGCTGCAGGACAGGAGTTAAGACCTGAAAGAAAGGGGCGGGTAATCAGCGGGGCGGGGGGCAGGGGTGCTGCTTTCAACCCAGATCATCTACAGGCTGGTGCACAGAGCTGTCTGCGTCAGCAGAACTTCATAGACACCCTTTGCAACGGGTCTCTTAAAAGGAAATAGAAGTTAGCATGCATTCAAACTTGCAAAGGCCAGGGAAAAACAAGGATTTTCTGTTTTCCTGCTGGGAAGGGGGAGACTGGCACCAGAAAAGCACTGAATTCATTGCAGCTTGTTCCAGCTCAACATCACTGCAGGCTACGTGATAAAATCAGCGTTGGCTGCAGGTTCTCCACCAACTCACGTTGGTTCTGGAATGGAGTTACACGATCCAAGGGACACTGGAGTCCTGTGTCATGTACACACACACACACACACCCTGCTGCGGTCTCTGTACAATTTCAGCCACCTCATTCTTGAATACTGCTGCACTGTTTTATTAAATGTTATTAGAGGTGGGCATGAACCAAAATATGAACTGAAGTTCGTCATGAATGCTGGTTCGTGGTTCGTGAACTGGCGGTTCGTGGGAGCTCATTTCTCAGGAACCGTGACGAATTTTAGCCCGATTTGTTTTGTTCGTATTTCGGTTTGTCACTGCAGACAGCCTGGTGCTGATCAATCAGTTTCCTAGGCTACGGGGGGATAGGGTCTCTGCAGACCTTCTGCTGTCCCAGAAATGATGTTTTCACGAACCAAATGATTAATCCACACAGAAGTACTATGAGTTAGGGTTGGGCTGAGAGAGTGTAACTGATCCATGGTCACCCAACAAGCTTCTATGGTAGAGTGGGGATTTGAACCTGGATCTCCTGGTCCTAGTCCGACACTTCTAGCCACTAGCACCATGCTGGCTGTTCCCTCCTCTGCCTTCACATTTGTTGGTGGCTCCAGGAAGGAGCTTTGAAGCATTCAGCATAAGATCAAGACAATGTGGCTGAGGGTTATAGTCATACTAAGACAGGAGATAGTAGCTTATACACTGAAATTGTGTTGGTCTTTAAGGCACTGGAATCTTGCAGGATTAAGACTGAAGAGTGGTTCGAGTCCCCACTCTGCCACAGAAACTTGCTGGGAAGTGACCAAGGGCCAGTCACACCCATTCAACCTAATCTACCTCACAGGGTTGTTGGTATGAGGATAGAAGAGAGGGGAACACAGTATGCCCCCTCAAGCACTGTGGAGGAAGGACAAGGTAAAAATATAGCCGGCAAAGATAAGCATAAAGTTACAGGCACATCATTGCTGGGCTACAGTTTCTAGAGGCGAGCCTTGTGCTTCACACCATGCACAATTTTTGTAGCCTTCTCATTTCAAAAAAACCGATCTGCAATGACCAAAATGAGTGCACATACCACAAACAGCAAGGCATCCAACACGCAACGGACAGCAGCCCAGAAACTGTTCTCCTCCAGGTAAGACAGTGCAAGGTTATGCCTCCAGTTCAGTTTCCTTTCATAAATCACAGCAGGGGCAGGTGGGGGCCGAGGGCCAGGGCTAGGAGTTAATCCTGTCCCCTCCACTCTTTGGGGCAGCTATTTGAACTGTCACCTGTAGGGTACAGGTATGTTTTCCCCCAACAGGGGAAATATCAGCTCTGAAGGGGAGGAAGGTATGTGAGGTTTGGAAATGGTGTAGGAGGGAAGAACTGCCTCCTGTAGGGTTGCCAACCTCAAGATGGAGCCTGAAGACCTGGAATTACAACTGATCTCCAATCAACAGAGATCAGTTCCCCTGGAGAAAATGGCTGCTTTGGAAGGTGGACTCTATGGGATTAAATCCCACCCTCCTCCTCAGGTTCCACCCCCCCAAATCTCCAGGGATTTCCCAACCCAGAGCTGGCAACCCTCCGCTCCCTGGCCTCCATGTTACAGTTTTGTTACAAAAATGGCCGAGCAGAAGGGGAAAATGTCCTGGGGATCTTCTGCTATCTTTTCTGCATTGATCCACAGTGACCATCACAGCCATGGATACGCAACTACTGTCCTGGCACCTCTGTGAGTTAAAATTTTTTAACTGAGTTAAAAATACATCCCCAAATGTGATGAACTCCAGTCTTGTCTGAGGAAGAGCTCATACTGTTCTGCACGCCACTTTTCTCAGAATCCAGACATCATTTCCATTTCTGGACTGGTCCAATGCAGACGGCGTGCATGTGCTAGAAACACCTGGCCACGGCTGAAATTGGTCAACTCACACTTTTCTCTTCTGGCTTTGCTGGGATGATTCCTCTGTTTGCTGGGCATACACAGGCATGTCCAAAAGTTGGAATTCCTCCTCCATGTAGGTTGGGAAAGAAACAGAAGTACAGACAGAACGGCAAGGAAAGAGGCACCTGCCTGGGAATGAAAACTTAGAGGAGGCCGTGAGGCCTGCTTGTTCTCCTGTGGTCTCCATAGGGACTGGCTTGTATACGTGTGTGAGGTAGGGCAGCAGGTAGGAAAGCCTGAGGTTTGTGGGAAAAGCTGCCAACTCTGGTTTCACACTGCCATGGAATGGTCTCCATAAAAGAGGCAGCCATGCAAAAAGGCCAGGCTTGAGGAAGCAATAGATTCAAAATGTCTCCTGCAAGGAACTGATGAGGTATGGAAGAAATTTCTGGAAACCCCAGGAAAGAGAGGCTGACTTGCCCTTCCTTGTACTATGGGGCTTGGCTTGTTTGCTTGAGGCATCCAGCAGTCACCCAGTCTTCACGCCATTTTGACGCAGTGTTCTTGGCTTGCTTCTGATCTGCTAGTTCCTGCTTTGGGGTACGGGGGTCAGATATGGTGACCTTTCATGGTCTTCCTAGTACTTCCGGGTTTACCTCCTTAGTCAAAATTTTGTGTGTGCTCAAGTAGCGTGCAAGCTAAAATCCATGACAAGTTCAAGGCCTCAAGGACAGTCCTAGGCCTCACCAAGCCCTGATTGTGCCTGTTTCCTTTGGAGACAGACGTGAGGGTGAGAATCAGCTGTGTGGCAGATCTCAGACTTTTGAGAAGGTGGTGGCAGAGGTACAGAAGGAAAGAAGTTTGTGCTGGGGGAGCCAACATGAGGCGGTTCCTCCTCACTTTTTGTGGTGCATGTCCTCCATTCCGACACGGCCCCAGACGCCCACCACAAAAGCCTCTATCTCACACTCATTAGTGCCACGGGCAATGCGGAAGTAGCCATGTTCACCCCAGTGCTTGCCCCAGGAATTGGCAGCAATCTGAAGGCAGGGAAAGAAAATTGTAACGTTCTGGATAACTACAAAGGCCCCTCAAAACAACATACAGTATTATATACCGCAACATATAAATTACAAGAATCCAGTAGCCCCTTAAAGATCGACTAGATTTTCAGAATATAAGTTTTCAAGAGTCAAAGCTCCCTTCATCAGATATATAAATTACCAATTTTAAACTATAGCAATATGTCTGTTACCAACTATATCGGGCATATTGTTGTTGTTTATTTTTTTTAAAGCCAAAAAAGCCTTCGGGGGGGGGAGGCTCAAAAAGAGCTCCGGCTCCCTTCCTCCATGTCACTATTTTCCAATTTCAAACAGCCCTTCGGACTGGCATCATTTGGGATGCAACTGTCCTTAGGACTGCACTGTCAGCGTACAGCGTACACTCTACTTACGTGCCTACATGTGAGTTTCTTCAAAAGGGCAAATGGTGGCTGCCTGGGGCAGTTTTGGGTTGGCAAAACGGCCTGGGGAAAGAAGACCTAAACCCCTGCTCCCCACATGCTACTGCCGTAATGTGAATTGGGTCCTCACACCCTTGGGAATTAAGTTGTCACTGGGAAGCCCTCAGGGTACAGCAGACCCACTTTGTGGTAATTTTGATTGGTTGTTCTTAACATGTTTGACCAGATTATAACCTTGGACCACTATCGGTTAATATTCACTTAACATATCACTTGTTTGTCTGTTTGAACTGCCAATCTCTCTCTCCATCCATGGCCGTTTCCACACTACTCACCGTCATCCGGAACGCTGCGGAACATTGTGAAAAAAACGGGGAAGATGGCGTCTTCTCGTGCGAGTTTTGCGCGACATTGTGCAAAAGTCGAATGAGAAGACACTATCGTCCGTGGTTTTTTTGTGACGTTCCGCAGCGTTCTGGATGAAGGTGAGTGGTGTGGAAACATTTGCAACTGCTAATTCTGTTTCAGCTACAAAGGAAGTTTTATGACAGGATTCACACCTAACCTTTCTACCTCTTTTTCCTACACAAAATGTACCTTTGAAAGATTCATGGAGAAATTCACTATCTGATATAGCAATTTCCTGCCCCATAATCTGACATAGCAACTCCCTGCCCCATAATCTTCCCCATAAGAAGGATTCCCAGTATGATTTCCACACATATCTGAAGAAGAAAGCTCTCACTCACAAAAGCTCATACTGACATAATATTGTTAGTTTTCAAAGAGCCGCTGGACTTTTAAAAAAATTCACATCTGATGGAAACATGTCTTGCAGCCACAAGGATTTTGTAATATACGAATCAAAAACAAGTGTCCTGCAACCTAAACATGGTTTTCTGGTAAAACCTAGATCAGAAGTGGCTGTACTCACCCAGTACTTCCGGTTTTGCCCATAAGGTGTTTGCTCTTCTCCCCACCTGTAGCACAGAATTGAATGAAAACGTGAACAGGTCCACTCATCAAAAGAGAAACCAAGTCTGAAAAGCTGACTGTTGCTCACTGGCAAAAGAACTGCTTACTCTCATCTGAACTTTCCCAAACACTCCAGTCATCTTTGGAGGCCTGTTCCAGGTGCCTCCACCACCTGAGGCATCTGAGACAGCTTCCTGAATGATATGTTGCTGCACCTTTACAATTTGTAACACCTGTTGGATGCCTTCCTATTAAGGATTTTTTTCATTACTTTGTTCATTGTAATTGTAACTTTTTGATTTGTAGGAGTGATTTGCTCTGTTACAGCTATTATACATTGATTTGACTTTCTACATGTATTTCTGCCTATTCGCATTTTTCCTACTCGGGTGTTTTCACCCCTGCATTGTTTGCTTCGAGTGGGGTCCTCTCTTGCTTGCAGTGGTCCATCTAATCCAGCATCCTGTTTCATGCAACGGCAAGCCAGTTGCCCTGGAGGTCCAAACAAACAGGGAATAGAGGCCAAGGACTTCCCCCAGTGCTGCCTCCTACTATGAATATTCAGAGGTTTACTGCCTCTGTATACGGAGATTCTTTCTAGTCATCTCCTCCACAAATCTGTCTAACCCCCGTTGAAAGTTGCCTATACTTGTGGCCATCGTTGCAAGTAAATTCCACTATATATCACTCATTGAGTAAAGACGTGATTCCTTTTGTTTGTTAACTGTGGTGGTTATCTTGGAGAATTCCCAATTCATTCCCCACCGATAAGCTCAGGCCCTGGTCTGTCCCCTCCTCCAAGGAGATAACAACCCTTGTGGAAAATACAGCATCAACCAGCTGGCAGAAAGCCCTCCACTGAGTTCTCCCCGGCTTGCCCTGCAGTTCAGTTTTTTCCTTCATTCCAAGTGGGGGCCTTTGCCCGTCTCAGAGTGTGTTGGAATGAGTCACCGTGGCAACGCTGTTGACTTTCAGTTCACGAGTCGGGAGTAACGAGCTCCGAGCTCCGAGGGTTCTGGCGTGCCAAGGCTTTGTTTAGATTTGCCGTGCAGTTTTCCTGGCTCCTTCTGACACCAAGTGAATTCTTCACCCTTGAGGTTTCAAGTCCCACCCAAATGGCTGGTATTTCAAGCCCACCTGTTCGTGACAGGTGCATTGCTCTGCAGAGATGGTGAGGCAGCTTAGCAAAGAGAAGACTGGACCAAGATCTCTGCTGCTTCACCTTCTGGTACTCCCAGTAGCCAAGGTTCTGCTGTGATGCTCCATATGCTGAACATGCCCCACATCCAGTGGAAGAGCCATGGTGGCAGGGATGGCCAGATGTAGGGATGCCAGGCCCCCCAGGGACCAAACTGGAGTGGGGGTTGGGGGCAGGGGGTACTTATCCCTCATGTGCACACTCCCATACCCACCCGTCAGATGTCATGTTCCTGCATGACAACAAGCACATGTGTGCTTTGCATTCATGCCTCCCCCAAGTGCCTCCTCCCACCACTGACCAGGTGAGTCGAGGGTGGGAGGGCAGGGGCCGGGTATCCACCACTGCAGAGGAGGAAAGGCCACCCTAGCCAGCTGGCAGCAGTGTGACGAGAACCTTGGGGTGGTGCAGTGCTTACAGGGTCTGACTAGGATCTGGAAAATCCAGAATCAAATCCCCATTTTGCCTTAAAGCTCAACGAGAGACTTGGAGCGAGTTGCATTCTCTCACCCTAACCTACCTCACACTGTACGTGAACTGAACAAGTGCAAAATTGGGGCCAAGGTGCCACCCTCCAGTTCAGGGACTTTAGAAATTCTCCCTGTAAAATCAGAATTCTGGGGTACCACAATGCAGGGCAGAGCAAAACTTAGGCCAATGAAGGGGAAAACGGTGGGGATTTGCTCACCCTCGGCTTTAAATGGAAGATTAATCTCCTAATTCAGTATCTTTGATTGGTGGGTTGGATGCAAGGAAGAAAGATTTGTTTCAGCTCAAACTTCTGCTAGAGCACTGAGACCTAAAAGAAGTTTTCAGTACAGAGAGCTGGTGGGGTGTCAGGAGAAGAGCACCAGGCACTATGAATCTCAGAGACCCAGGTTCAAATCCCCACTCAGCCATAAAACAGGCTGGATGATGTTTCACCAGGCATTCAATCTCTCTCTCAGCCTAACCCACCTCACAGGGTTGTTGTGAGGATAAAATACAGCAAGACATCCGTGTATGCCACCCTGAGCTCCTAGAGAAATGGCAGGATTAAAACCTACTACATGAACTGGAATGCCATGTAGCGTTTGAAGAAGAACAGTGAATCTGAGCATGTACAGAGTGCCTTCCAGAGGCAACTCTGCTTGCAGTTACAACAGGTGCCTGCTATCGACTTCGCTGCAGCTCAGGTCTGAGCCACGTCATCCCTGCAGCAGTGCAACTCCACAAGGCTCTTGGTTCTGTTCATTCCTAGCCATCAGTGGTCATCTAAGCAGTGGCCATTTGAGAACTTTCCTGGTAAGTTTAGGGTCAGGCCAAAGCCATTAAAGCTTTCAGGCCCATGGGGGTGCACCTTTGGAGAGACTTCACAGGAAAGCATGTACAGGTTGTATTTCTTGCTGAAGAACCGCAGCCCACCCAGGGACACATGCAGCATCTAAGAAGGCCTGCAGGCCAAAGGCCTGATCTCTGACCCACCGAAATGAAGTGCTGAGAACGGAAGTTTAGAGCTCTCCAAACTCCACTCGCTCTGGCACTCCTGGAGGTCTTCTCTTTCACCACCCTTTGACCACTTGAAGGCTCCTGGGCCAGCTCAACCCCAAGCTGATGCCGTCTCCTGCACCTTGGAAGCTGTTCCCAGTCTTGGGGAAGGGGACTCCGCAGTGTGCTCCAGATGCCAGCCTCTCCCACTGAGGAGCCAGCAAGTTTTCTGACGTCAGAGGATTTCACCTTTCCTGGAGAGGCGCCCCTTATCTGGCAGCGGCTTGCTCAGAGCCTCCGCTTTCCCTCGCAGGGCCCCACACAAGTGTTTTTGTTCCTCATTCCACAAACAGTAGTAAGCTAGCAGGCATGACACACCACTCTCTCAACTACCCAGCCAGTGCCCACAGAGGGAGGGGTGGAGAGACGAGACAGATCATCTCCGTGGGGCACCACAGAGATGGAGAGGCATGTGGCTGACCAGAAAGGTTTCAGTCTGATCCAGACAAGCCGCTCTTGCCTTCTGACACTTTAACCAGAGAACTCCCGTACTCGGGAAGACTCTCTGGCACAATGCCCCTTAAAACATCACCCCGCAAGGCCTCTCAACCCACTTTCCCACCCCTTCCTCTCCATCAAAAGCTTCCCTTTGTTTTCTCACCCTGTGATTTTGACGGAATGGGTGCCATGCCGTCGGTACTGCTCTGGTTTTCCAGCTGCGACAGGTGTATGCTGATAAATGCCACTCCTGTACATGAAAAAGTCTTCGTGGACCTCCATGATGGCTGTAAAGAAAAAGCCAAACAATAGGAAAAAGCTGGGCAAGGACTAGCAGAGACCGCACCTCTGGCGTGAACTTTGAGTCTCTTTACAGGAGACATCTGTCATGTGAAGAACACGTGTCAGGAGATGCAATGTTAGCCGGGGAGGGTAGTTTAAAAAGACAGAGCCGGTGGAAGGGCAAAGGCTTTGATATACGCTGGAGCTCTGTGAAGGGGCTGTGAAGTGCCAGAATGGAAACTTCAGCCCATTATAACTTCTTCAGGTACAAGCCGGGCTCTGGAAGGCACCTCCAGCCCATTTCCATTCCTCCTTGCAATCCCGCACAGCCTGGAGAGGTGAAATTGACAGAGCCTTTTGGGAGGCAAAGGTGAAATGAACAAACCCTCTGAGGAGCAATCTCGGACAGCTCCATCTTTTTAAATTGTGCTTCCCAGCTAACATTGTGTCTCCCTACACTTGACAAATACATGCTGCGGTGTCTCATTACAAACTTTTTGAATATTGTTGCAGCTTGCTCCCTAGGGTCCCTTGGAATTGTAATTTGGAAAGAGTGCTGAGATTCTTGCTATCCCTCCCCTCTCAAATCTACAGTTCCCTGGGAAGAGAAAATTATTATTTCATGGCTATGTAGTATTGTTTGGGGGGGGGGGAGAAACAATCTTCCAAATTCCTCTGCTCATGCTCCCCTGCTTGTTTTCCCTTCTCCTGACTAACATCTACCCATTTTCTCCCAGGAAATGAGCTTTGCTGATCAAATGCTTTCAGCAGTGACAGCTTCCCTCTGGGCTGCTCATACAGAATTGCTGATATAGATGTTGTGTCTGAACTACAACACGGAGACAGGAATCATGTATTCAGTAATGCCAGAGACTAATGATTTAGGTATTGAGCCTCCCATACTAGAAGACTCGAACAACGGGCTGTAAGGAGTCATTTATATTCCTAAGGTTATGGCCAGAAACTGGTTTGGGCGCAAGCTAAGAACAGCTGTGAACCTTTAAGGTGCTCACTACTCAGATAGACTGCTTCTGCTCAAAGCTGATGTACAAAACCCCTACTAGCTTCCTGCTGTCATCTTGTTATTCAGCAGCTGAATTTGCTTTACTGTGTTAAGCGGTAAAGCCAATGAGACCTCTTCAGGGCCCCACTCTATTCAGCCTCATACCCTGAGAGCAAGTGGTGAGGGAGTGATGTCTGAAATCCTGAAAAATTATTAACTGTTCCATACAGGGTTGCCAACCAGAGGCTAGCACCTTGTAGGAGACTAAGCAGGATGGAGACATGGACGGTGTTGTTGTGTTGAGGGCATGATGTCATTTCCGAGGAAACCCCAGAAGCAAAGCTGTGTCACTCTAGGATTCAGCAGAAACGTTATGATTTCACTATAGAGTTTCTGCTGAATCCTAGAGCGGTGTGACACCAATTCTGGGTTTGCCCTGGAAATGACATTATTCTGCTGATGTGATGGCAATATTTGCTTTATTCCCTGCTTCCCTCACTGGCCTACTGTGGTGGCTGCCAGCAGAAGATCTCTCACTAGAGTTCCCGCTATAAAATTCTAGTTCCATATCACGTGGCATAACTTAACAGGATTTTAATATTAATAAACTTTGCTATCTATTTGGCATCCAGGGAAGCCCCCCATGCTGCCACATAATTCTAATAACAAACCCAGAAGTGGCATAATGACAGCAGGAGTTCCCCTGCCTTCCATTGGGCCTTGTTTCTCCCTTCTACAGCACGAGTTTCGGCCTGCTGCAAATTCCAGAAAGTCTCAGGGCTGGGGGGAGACCTCCGGCTCACCTTGCACGGGTCCATTTTCCATTAACTCTTTCATGATGTCCTTCTCCTGCAAGCAAAGGGAGAGTTAAAGACCAGGAGGGCTTCTTCCTTGGGCTGCTCTCTAGGCCAGCAAAGGACATCTTCTTCAGGCTTGGAGCCTGAAGTTTTGACTTTCAATCTGTGACACAAGGCCAAGCTACAAGTGACGAATTACACTTGCATGGCAAGTGAACAGACTCACGTGTATTCCTCTCTGTTCACTTGCGCTCCACTTGCACTCCACTCCACTCAATCACGCAAGTGGAGTGCAAGTGAACAGGGAGGAATACACGCAAGTCTGTTCACTTGCCAGGCAAGTGTAATTCGTCACTTGTAGCTTGGCCCAAATTTAGCATTCTCTGGCCCAAGGCTGTTTACACATCCAGGGAGCACACACAAGGTCCTCAAATGGGCCTGATTTCATATTATGCTTTCCCCATGTACTCCTGAGTCGTGGCAATTAGAGGTGTACTTTTGACTCTGAGCTGGGGAGGGGCTGATTTTGATCAGAAATGCAGCGTGTGAGAAAAGGGGGCTGAAGCATCCCCCGCTGCTGCTTTTCTGACCTGAAATTTATTTATATATTCATTAATTTACTTCTGCCCTTCTCCCCAATGGTGACCCCAAGCGGCTTATGTTGTTCTCCCATTTTATCCTCACAACAACCCTACGAAGCAGGTGAGGATGAAAGAGCGGGACTGGCCCAAGGCCACCCAAGCAAGCTTCCACGGCAGAGTGGAGATTCGAACCTGGGTCTCTCAGATCCTAGTCTGACACTCAAGTCACTACAACACACAGCAACAGCTCCCGGGGGGTGCTGTCTGTTGTATTGGGAGTTCCATGTGTACTGATTGGCTGCCTGCAAGTTTTCCTAATATGGGCCAATTCAGATCAGAAAACTGGCACAGGAGGAGGCTTAATGCCCCTTTCCCTCATGTACTGTGGTCCCAATCCAAGGCAGCCTCCTTGTTCCAAGCACAGAACTTGCATCACACATCTGGTCAGCAGGACCCGGGGAGACACAATGGAAATGTATTGTGTGGTCAGGACTGGGCTTGCTCCCTGAAACCACCCTTCAGTTTCAAGAGCTGGAGAGGCTGTGGTTCTTTCCTCAATGCACCCAGAATCTGCTCCGTGGTTTTCTTTTGCTTTGGGTTACCAGCATGCCCTAATGCTAATTAGCAGACTGCTGTTAAACTACCCTGATCTAGGAAAAGGGTTTGCTACTATGGTCCTAAACGGACCTCAAGCCACTCCAGACTCTTAAACTGTTTCAGGTATGGTTTTGCCAACCTCCAGGTGAGGCCTGGAGATCTCCCAAAATTCCAACTCTTTTCCAGACTACAGAGCTCAGTTCCCCTGGAGAAAATGGCTGCTTCAGAGGGTGGACTCTACGGCATTATATCCCAGTGAGGTCCCTCCTCTTCCCAAGCCCTGTCCTCCCCAGGCTCCACCCACAAATCTCCAGGAATTTCCCAACCAAGAGATGGCAAACCTCCCCCAACATGATCCCTGAACTGCATCTAGAACTTACATTCGAGGAAAGTCGGTACGCAGGGGTGGACTGGTAGATGTCATTCGAGTCCACCCACGGGTTTGGGCAGCGCGCTGTGGCTTGCCTCTTCCCTCGGCCTGTGGATCTGCTGTGCATCATGCAAGGAGGAGGTACCGGAGAGCTGTCTTTGTCCTGGTTGTTGAAAGGATAGCAGTCATCTGTCACCACCCTGGAAGACCAAATCGGAACACGGGGAAAGATGGTGACTCGTGACATAAACAGCTAGGTCTCAGTTCCTTGCAGGTTCTTCCAAGGGTGCCTAAGTCTTGACCCACATATCCCTCAAGCCCCATAGATTCCACCTTCAGCCCTTACTCCACATCGATTCCATTGTGCCAGCCCTCACTCTCCCACTGGCCCTGTTGATGCCTCTCATTTCTGCCCCGTAGCTTTCTTGATCTTCTAGAATTCCCCCAAACTAAGGCCAGTGGCACAGAAGTATTTTTAACTTGTACACTGTCTAACACTGAGTCCAGTAGCACCTTTAAGACTAACCAACTTTACTGTAGCATAAGCTTTTGAGAACCACAGTTCTCTTCATCAGATGGTTAGTCTTAAAGGTGCTACTGGACTCTTTTCTATTTTGCTACTATAGACTAACACGGCTAACTCCTCTGGATCTACTAACATTGTTGATGAACTTGTTATGTGTTTTTGTTGTGTCCTTGTAACTTTTATTGCATTATTAGTTGCAAACCTCCTAGATGGAATATAAATATTTTGAATAAATAAAGCAGGTCCGAAAGGCCTCGTGTAGGGTTGCCAACTTCCAGATGGAGCCTGGCAATCTAGAATTACCACTGATCTCCAGACAACAAAGATTAGTCCCCCTGAAGATCACAGCTGCTTTGGCGGGTGGAGGGTAGACACCCTGCAGAGGATCCTCCCTCCCCAAACCTTGCCCTCCCAAGGCTCCACCCCCAAATCTCCAGGACATTCCCAATCCAGAGTTGGCAACCATAGTCACATGGCCTGCAGACACATATGCTTATATATTGTGCTATTGTCCCACTATAGCAGTCATTCACAACTGAATTTTCCTCAGTGGAGGAGATCATCCAATTGCAATTGCTTGCTTTAGTAGAACAACACTATTCAATAATGTGTGGATTAGGGTTTCCAACTCCAGCCTGGAAATTCTTGAAGATTTGAGGTTGGTGCCTGTGGAGGGGGAAGTCTGGGGAGGGATTTCACCTGGAATCTATGGTATACCATAGAGTTTGGCCTCTGAAGCTGCCATTTCCTCCAGGGGAACTGTTCTCTGTAGTTTTGAAGACTTATAATTCCAAGGGACAAATGTAGGCCCCACATAGCAACCCTAGTGTGGATACAGCTGAGGACTTATACTGCAACAGCTTTCAGACTATATTCCAAGGAAATTCAAGACTTCACTTGAAGTCATAGCAAATGACAAACACAACCACAGCACAGAAACTAATCTCCCTTTCCTGTACAGTGCTGGATGCATTCTGAGGCACATTCTTAATTCATGCGAGAGCGATGGGGAAACACACAGGGTCTGGCCCATACCCCAAATGAACTGACTGTCCTCTGTAAGAAACTCCCCCTAGAATCCTCTACAATGCGCAGAGATCCTGTGGCAGACATAGAGTCTCTCTATAAAATACATCTAATATGAGGATGCTTCAAGTGTAGGGAAACACAGTGTTAGCCAGGAAGCATAGATTTAAAAAAACAGAACGGAAGGCTGTCGATTTCACCTCCCCTTTGAGAGCTGAAGATGAAATTAACAAACCTTCTGAGAAATGGGCCGTTTCCACACTACTCGCCTTCAATCAGAACGCCATGAAACACTGCGGAAAAAATGCAGAAGATAGCATTTTCTTGCACGAGTTTTGTGTGACATTGCGCAAAACTAGCATGAGAAAATGCTATCTTCCGGGTTTTGTTCACAACGTTCCGCCAGGCAGCCTAAAACCTCCTGTCAGTTGCCAGTGACCAGTGGACAAGCAGGAAAATTGCTGGGAGATTACCCGCCATCAGCAGGCACATGGGATCTTTCAGTTAAATCAAAATTGGGCATTTGATTTCTTGATACAACACATTTCTGGACAAAGCAGTACAGGGGGGCATTCAAATCTGGCAGAGGTTCTGGGAATACCACACTAGGAGTCACCTGAGGACCACAGAGATGCT
This sequence comes from Eublepharis macularius, assembly GCF_028583425.1. Classification (NCBI taxonomy): domain Eukaryota; kingdom Metazoa; phylum Chordata; class Lepidosauria; order Squamata; family Eublepharidae; genus Eublepharis; species Eublepharis macularius. The sequence goes on along the minus strand of NC_072804.1, from coordinate 35,820,397 downwards.
GAAGAGAACAGCAGGTATGTAATAAATATTTTAAATAAATATGGAGAGCCCTTGAAGTTCAGACAGTTTAATGACGTGACAGACTTTAATACGGAGCAAGAATCCTCAGCCCGCGCTCTGTATAGGGTTTGTTTCAGAATGTGAAGGGCTGAACCTCTCTGCATCCACTCACCCTCTCCTGCGCAGGAACCACCAGGCCCCATCAATCCGGCCCCCATTGCAACCTTGCTGGTGGCGAGTATTGCAGGAAATCAGGTTCTGGGGGGATAAGGCGGGCGTCATGTGCCCCATGGAGTGGATGGAGATCCGATCCGAGGCCACCGCTAGGGAGGAAAAAAGTAGTTAAACACCAGTGTTGACAATCCTGTATCCTTCCCATCAGCCTCTCTGCTCACAGAAAGACACCACGTCTGCGGTACTTTAGGGCATAACTATACTCTTTATTTATTTACTTCATTTATACCCCACCTTTGTCTCCAATGGGTACCCAAAGTGGCTTATGTCATTTTGGTCTCCTCCCTTTTATTCTCACAACAACCCTGTAAGGCAGGTTAGGCTGAGAGTGTGTGACTGGCCCAAAGTCACTCAGCAAGTTTGCATGGCAGAGCGAGGAATCAAACTGGGGTTGCCCAGATCCTAGCGCAACACTCTAACCACTATGCACACTGGCTGTCTATGATAAGTGGCACTCTATCGCCCCAACAACTGATGTGTGGCAGAACCTTAGAATCTCAGACAGAGTATTCTCACCAAACTACAGCTCCCAAGATTTTGGGGGGGAGTGGGGGAGGGAGTCCATAAACAGTTTAAACTGGAATGAAACAAGCACAGCTTTATAATGTTAAGCAGTTTAATGTGGCCTGAGCTTTCACAGGCAATAGCCCCCTTCCTCTGATGCAGGAACTGAGGACAAGGCAGGCAGGCAGGCATCTGCTTTCAATAGTGGAGGCTTGAACATAGAGTTGCCAACCTCCAGGAGTGCCCTGGAGTTCACCCAGAATCACAACTGCTTTCCAGACTACAGAGATCAGTTCTTTTGGACAAAATTGTTTTGTAAGGTAGCTTTTATGGCATCACATCACTGCTGAGCTTCTTTCAATCCCCAAATGTAACCCCTCCTGGGTTGCACACCCAAGTAGCCACAACTTCCCCCAACCCAGAGTTGGCAAACCTGCTTGGATGACAGGCCAGTAAGAACTAACTCATGTGCCAAACCCTTTACAGAGATGTGCTTTGCTTTGCTTGCATTAGCAGGAAAAGCAGCGCTGAATGGATCTAAGATCCACATGTCATGTACAATGAAGTGGCAATAGAGTTGCCAACATTCTGAAAGAAAAAGAAAATGTTCTGTCTCTTTAATAGCAGCTGCTGTTTGCTAGCTGATGTGGTTGACCTCCATGCCATGAAAGGCTTCACTTGCTTATTTCTACGTATTAGGCCTCTATTCGGGGCACGAGATATTTTTTCTCCAGGCTTGGGAGCAAGTTTAAATGGTAGACCCAGTGACAGAATGAGGAAGGTTCTATATCTTGGAAAGCTACCTGGGGTGCTAGTTTGGTACATGCAGGGATTCCTCCTTGCTTCACCCCACTCTACGCCCCCTACCCCCACAGATTGCTGCATATACAACGGCTTTTCCCACTTACACTCTGAAATGTGTACACTCCAGAATTCAACCATGTGCACATAGTGGGCATTGTTTGAAAATGAGGGGTGACTATTCCAAAAATGTGACACGCACCCTTTCCTCATTCACCAGCAGACTGACTCTGGAATTCTGGGAGGATACATATATCTGCCTGGGAATGAAACTGGCATTATCACATGTTGGAGGGTTTTTCATGTATGGAAAGAAAAAAAGCATCATCAACTCCCACATCTAGGAATAACATCTGTGTTGGAAGCTAAAAATACTTCAACTGGAGACCAGACTTGGCTTTTAGAAGAGGGTGAATCTTAGGGAGTAATTGTTGTGGTTTACATGTTTCTAATAGAGCAAAATGGGTAGCCGTGTTTGTCTGTCTGTAGCTGTAGAAAAGTGCAAGAGTCCAGTGCCACCTATAAGACTAACAAAATTTGTGGTAGCGTATGAGCTTTCATTAGCCACAGCTTCAAGAAGTGAGCTGTGGCTCACAAAAGCTCATACCCTACCACAAATATTGCAGCTCAATATTTGTGCCACAAATTTTGTTAGTCTTATAGGTGGCACTGGACTCTTGCATGTTTCTAATAGGTGATCTACAAATGGGTGCCAGCATTCTAGCTAATAGGAGCCTTCCCCTATAACCTGAGAAACCACGCTTCTTGCTATCAGAAGAAAAACAAAAAAGCCTGGAATTAAGCATGAAGGAACAGAAGAAGAAAGTGAGCAAGAGAGGCATTCCTCTCCCTTTGCCACCATTCCCCTGTTGCATTCCTTCCATTTGGAAGTCTTGCCACTCTACCTGCAGTGGAAAAAGCCCACGAGCCAGCACAGTTGCCCTGATCGAGGGGCTCGTGGATCATTCCAGACCATTTCTCAGCAGCGTTGAAATGGGGGGGAAGCACCTCATTAGCATCCATGTTTATCTAAAAAAAGAAAAAGCACAGGAAACAGGAAAACCAGTCAGTCAAAGAGCGGAAAACCATTCCAGGGATTTCCAGCAGAAACAGGCATATCCTGGTTCTCGGGATATTCATTCCACAGCTTTCCAAAAATGGATATGCTCCCCTTGCTTGGTGACTTCACTGTGTATTTATTCACTTTTTATTTATACCCCACTTGTCTCCTCAATGGGGATCCAAAATGGCTTATTTCATTCTCCTCCGTTTCATCCTCATAACAGCCGTGTCACCCAGCAAGCTTCTCTGGCAGAGCTGGGATTTGAACCGTGGTCTCCCAGATCCTGGGCCGATTCCAGACGGCCCTCTGCATCCCGAAACGTCGTGCGTCGTCGCGCAGAAAACGCGATATTTCGCGTTTTCCGCGTGACGTTTCGGGATGCGGAGGGCCGTCTGGAATCGGCCCTGGTCTGATACTCTCACTATATCACCAGCAATATTTTCCCAGCTTATCTTAAAGAAGGCCATCACAGAACTGCTCAAAACTATTCAGACAGTATCATTTTTCTGAATTCTAAATGACAGTTTAATACCAGTTTAGAATCCTGGTTTGTGAGCAAAAACCAGACCCCAATTAGTTACAGAACCTGAATTTGAACCTCAGGAAAAACTATGGTAAGGCCAAAGACTTCCAGAACAACAATGTCATTGATTCTGGCTCTGAGTGTCAGGACTGGGGTGGGGGGACCGGACAGGGGAACGGACCCAAGATTAAACCCCACTCTTCCTCATCATAAGCCACCTCCAAATTGTTCAGGATATCAACACTCTATCACTGTGCAAGCCCTAAAAGAAAGCTCCATCAAACAATGGGTAAGGGGCAACAGAGGGAAAAACAGGTCATCCAATATGGTTCTTCAGACATTTGTGTTCAATAAACGTGGATCTTATGTCCTGCCATGATATCCCTTCTGAACAATTAATTGAACATTCATACTGTTCACTATATGAGCCCCGTGGTGCAGAGTGGTAAGCTGCAGTACTGCAGTCCAAGCTCTGCTCATGACCCGAGTTCGATCCTGGTGGAAGCTGGGTTCAGGTAGCTGGCTCAAGGTTGACTCAGAACTTCCATCCGTTCCGAGGTTGGTAAAATGAGTGCCCAGTTTCCTGGGGGTAAAGTGTAGATGACTGGGGAAGGCAATGGCAAACCACCCCATAAAAAGGTTGCCAAGAAAACATCATGATGCAACGTCCCCCCATGAGTCAGTAATGACTCAGTGCTTGCACAGGGGACTACCTTTACCTTTACTGTTCACTGTAGGTGAAGGTTTTTCCATCTACTTTGAGAATAATTCCAGGTGATTAGCTATGTTGGTCTGCAGTGGAAGAACAAGATTAAAATCCAGTAGCACCTTGAAGTCCAACATGATTTCCAGGGTATAAACTTGCGAGAGTCAAAGGTGGTATCTAAGGAAGAGACCTTTGACTCTGGGAAATTTATATCCTGGAAATCTTGTTGGACTTTAAGATGCTACTGGACTCAGACCTTGTCCATCTACCTTGGTCCTGTCAGTGAGGAGAAAACACCCCCATGCCCCAAACTGCAAGTCCAAGGAATATCCCGCCTCCTTTACCCTTCTTTCTCTCTATGTAGAACATTTCACCTGCCCTGCTGGACTATGAAGCAGCAGCCGGGGGGGGGGGGCGGTCACACACACACACCAAGAAACTGCTTAGAGCACCCAAATTCACTGAGGGGGTCAAAGGCTGCCAGCTCTGGGTTGGGAAATTGCTGGAGATCTGGGGGTGGAGCCTGGGAAGGGCAGAGTTTGGGGAGAGAAGGGACCTCAGCCAGATATAAAAATCCATCCTCCAAAGCAGCCATTTTCTCCAGGGGAATGAATCTCTGGAGATAAGTTGTAATTCTGGGAGATCTCCAATCTCCCACCTGGAGGTTGGCAACCCTATAAACAGACCAATGGAGCTCGCCTATCCACCAGCTAGTAGCCTTGTGGAAGGAGGTAATGGGTGTTGCTTGCCCAGATGCAAAATACAGTATTGATCAGATGCAAAATACCGCTTGTACCACTAGGGCTCCATTTGGACTCCATGACAGGCAGCAGGCAGCCCCTGATGGGGAACCCCAAACACTTTGATCTATTCATGAACAGCAAAGAATAGCACGGAGAGTTGAAACAACATCCGCTGGTTGACAGCTTGTGCTCCTGGCTGACTGGCGAGGCCTCAAGATTCCCTCGCTGGGGAAAAGGAGCATCTTTGGAGCCCCACCCCACTTCCTTGTTCCAAAAAGGGATCCAGTCTGTTCCTTCCTTTGACATTTCCCTGGTCGGCTGCCTTCGGCCCTGGTGTTTGCTTTAGAGGGGGCCCTTTATGTCGAGGGGAATGCGCCACGTTAAGAGTGGCGCCCCAGTTCTGCTGACTCAGCAGCATTTGTTCACGTCCCGAGGGCTTGCAAGCCTTCCCAGAGAGCCCTGCAATCTGCTTTCCAGTGGGAAAAAACAACACTGGCCAAGAGAAAGAACGCCCCCCCACCCCCACCCCCCAGGGGTGGAAAGGGCTGAAGGCAGCTGCCGAGTCAGGGTTTTTTTGCAAATGTCTCTTCTACCCACCCTGCACCAATCTTCTCTTAGCAATGCTGCACCGAAAGAAAAAAACCAGCTTCCTCCTCCCCAAAACTACGAAGTGACTTCCCCCTTCTCATTTAGTCCTCCAAACTGGGAATGGGACTCCCCCTGGATTGACTTCCACAAAGCCAATAACAAGCGCAGAAAGTAGTGCTGGGTGCGGATGGCAGCTTACTAAAAGCCACAACCGTTCCTTCAAAAAAAGAAGACGCAGATTCTAATAATTAGGTAGCATTTCCTAAATTCCAGATTGATGAAACTGTTAAAATTCATGGGATCGGAATAACCCAGTTATTTCTTAAGCCACTCATCACGTGAGTCTCTTTTCATTACAAAGAGACATAATCAGAATACTGACTCATGCAGAGATACAACATGCAGTCTCCTCAGAGGGCAGGTAATCCTGCTACTTGACTGCAGCAGGAGTGGTTGAACCAACTTGAATGCGACAGATCTCCCCCCCCCCACCGCCCTGGATGTGAAAGGAGGAGTGCAGGGCTTTTTTTCTGGGAAAAGAGGTGGTGGAACTCAGTGGTGGAACTCAGGACCACACAATGACGTCACTTTGGGTCAGCTGGAACAAGGGGGTGAGTTTTTAAAAGTTTAAATCACCCTCGGCGAAAATGGTCACATGGCCAGTGGCCCTGCCCCCTAATCTCCAGACAGAGGGGAGTTTAGATTGCCCTCCACATCACTTGGCAATCTAAACTCCCCTCTGTCTGGAGATCAGGGGGCGGGGCCACTGGCCATGTGATAGTTTTTAAGAGGTGCCGGAACTCCGTTCCACCGCATTCCAGCTGAAAAAAAGCCCTGGATGAGTGTATGTCTCCACTGGGCTCACAGGAGACTTTCATGAAGTCTCATGACATGTTTAGAAAATGTAACAAAACTAATACAGAGATTTTAGATAGCACTTTTGAGTGTTCAGAAATATATTACCTTGTGATCCTTATAACAATTCTGTTAGTTAGGACTGTGCTATCATCATCCTACTATATAAAAGGCTAAGCGTATTCAAGACAACTCACTTCCTACCCTGATGCACCACTAGAGGGTGCTGATGTGGAGGAAAACCCAGATGAGACAGCCAGACCACCAGAGAGTGCACGATGGCGAGAAGCCCATGCTGGGATCAGGCACAGAGCAGGCGACAATGCCTGCCTCCCGCCTTCACCCAGCTGGGATCAGGAGCTGAGCAGGTGGCAATGCCCGCCCCTCACCTTCACCCAGCTGGGATCAGGAGCGGAACAAGTGGAAATGCCCACCTGCCCTTCACCCAGCTGGGATCAGGAGCAAAGCAGGTGGCAATGCCTGCCTTCCCATTCACCAGGCTGGGATCAGGCACAGAGCAGGTAGCAATGCCCGCCCACCCCCTATTCGGCCGGGATAAGGTGCAGAGGAGTTGGCCATGTCTGTCTCCCCCCCTCCACCGCCTTCATCCGGCTAGGATCAGTGACAGAGGAGGAGGGAATGCCTGCCTGCCTGCCCTCCCCTTTCTAGAGCCTGTTGTATTTTTTCCCACAACGGGCTTTATTGCTAGTTCCTAATATTGCAGATAGGAGCAGTGGATGAGAGACAGAGAAAACAGCTTGCCCAGGGCTATCTAGCGAGTCTTTGTCCAGTGCTGCCAGGAGTTATCACCGGCATTCAGACAAAGATTCCTCTGCTTCTCCCCCGACATATTTTGGGCCCCCTCACATTCTGAAGATGTTTGATCAGACTAAGTAGACCACTACTATTTATAAACTTTCTCAGCTTCACAGACCCTAGAATTTTGTGTCCCTTATTCCCACCACCTTAGCAGCACTGGGGTGGGAAAGAATTAGACCTGGAATATCCTGATTTATGGCTCAGCTATGTCAGCCTCATTGTTGCCATTTGGCCATGCATCCTTTGATGCTAACGACAGGCGGAGGCCAGCCTGTTGAACACGGGGAGACTTACATGGAGCTCGTTCATATTCATGACAGCCGTGGGAGGCTTGGTGGTGCCTAGCCGGTACCGGATCCCCTCTTCCAGAGTCATGCCCCAGAGCTGGCTGTAGTTGGAAGCTCTCCAGCTACAGAGAAGGATGGAAAAGAAGATATTTGTATGTTTGGCATGGCTCCCTTGCTCAGTATGCCCCCCCCTCCACCCCAACTCCGTTCTTTTCCTGGCCATCTTGCCTTCTTGTGGCGTCACAACGGCTTCAGCCACCTGCCCCATAACCAGTGCTGTGAAACAGCAGGCCTCTAGGTCTTTTCTTTCCCATGGGGAATGAATGTGACCACACCCTCCTGCGCCATCTTCCTAGCAGCACTCTCTCCATAGCGCACAACAGTGCCGTTCCACTACTGAGTCAACAGTGGGTACCACCAATTGTGACTTGCCTCCCCAGCCATATGGTGCCACTTACGTTTCTGCTGCTGAGGACAAGGTGAGTCCCACCCAATAGGCAGATCAGGCTAAGATTGATGATGGATTTCCCACAACAAACTGGGAATTACGGGTTGTTGTCACATGGGGTTCCCAATGTGGTGCCCACGGGCACCATGGCACCACCAATGCCTTTCCTGGTGCCTGCCAAGTGTTTTTCGAAAGTGGGTGGGGACAGGCGGGACTTCTGCCAAGCAGGGCTTCTGATTGGCCATTGGGGATCTGATGGGCTGTACAGATTTTCAAAAAGTTGCTTCAGCAGCAGCTGTCAGCACAGCACAAGGATCTTCACTGCGTGCCTGAAGGTAATATGGGCGTAGCCTTCCCATGCCCCTGCCCAGGGTAGGGGATCCTCTGCCCCCACCTGCCGTCCCCCGGCCCTGCTCACCTGGTCGGGGGGGGGAGAGCATGAGGGGGGAGAAGCACATGCACATGTTCCCCCTCCATGGAGGAATCCCAGTGCAAGCTGACTGAAAACCACCCCTTTGGAGGCAGCTTTCACTTTGAGTGCACATGCACGCACCACGGCTCCGTCCTTCATCCTGTTGGAAAATGAGCAGGACAGGACGAAGGAAGAAGCTGTGGTGGATACACGGGCCCTCAAAGTGAAAGCTGCCTATCAGGGGTCACCTTTCAGTCAGTGCACACTGGGATTCCTCTGTGGAGGGGGAGTGTGGGAGCGTGCACGTGCACAGCGCACGTCCAGGAGGTAAGAGCCCCGCTGCCCCCACCCCCCAGCAGGCCCACTTGAGCCCCTGCCAACCCTGGCGACTCTAGCTGTGTATACGCAAGAAAATATTTTAAAGCCATATGCTCATTTTAAAAGGCATCCTGTTAATCAGAGCTTCTGCCAGAAATGATAAAGAGTTACTATGATAAAGAGTTATTACTGCACATGACCTCACTCCCTGACATCTGGGGGTTGGCTCCACCACCTGGCACCAACATTCCAAAAGTGCCCGCGGGCTCAAAAAAAGTTGGGGACCCCGCTCTAAAAATTTCAATCTCTGTGCTAGTTCCCGCACTGCACATCCAGATCCCGCCGTAAATCCCAAAGCCATCGCCCATTAGTTGCAGACACTTGTACTACATTGCAGACCCTAGAGCTCTGTCCTCCTGAGGAACTACACGCCTCAGGGTTTGTTTGGGTTTTTTGAGCCACAATGCAGGAGGAAACTTTCTGGTGCAGCACCAGGGCCAGCAGAATTCCTTGAGGCTTCCAGCACAAAGTTTATACCCGTAATTCCCTCTGTTGACGGCATCGATCAATTCTCCATCGAGGAGGCAGGCGTGGCTTTCGCAGTCCCACTGCCCATTTCCACTGCAAGTACTGAGGACAGAAGAAACAGCAAGAATCAGGAAAGAAGCCACAAAAGGAGAAGGAGCCCAAAGCAAGAAAGAATTCCTAATATTTCCGGGAGTCTAGTTTTATAGACAATGACACCAAAAGCCCGCAACACTGAGATCATTTAGGCTGACTTTATCAACCAGTTACCATTTACATGTTACAGTGTTCAAAACAGTGTCCGCCTACATGACCGCCACTGTGCTTACATGAGCCCTGCAAGGTAGGACAGTCTTATTATCTCTATATTGCAGAAGAGTGGCCGTGAGTGTGTGACTCTCATTTGCCTAAGGCAACCTAATGAGTCGCCCGTGTGTAAAACGGGACTATTGGTGACTAGCCTCAGTGGCTTGTTGTGGAGGAAAGCACAATGAAGACCTTGCAGACTGAAATACCAGCCCAATAGCAATCCACGATTAAACAGAATTTTTCTCTCTCTCATAGCAACCTGAATAGCCTGGACTAGCCCCAAGCACGTCAGAGCTTGGCTGCTAAGCAGGGTTGACCCTGGTCAGTTTTTGGATGGGAGACCACCATGGAAGGCTGGGATTACTCTGCAGAGGCAGGCAATGGCAAACCCCCACTCTGCTCCTCTCTTGCCTTGAAAACCCCATGAGGGGTCACTGTAAGTCAGTTGCAACTTGACAACACTATTATTATTTCGTAACAACCCAAATGAGCTCAGAGATGCTTGCATTCTGGGGTCTTGACATCTTGACTGTGCTTTTGGGCAAGCCAGGATAGCCTGTGCTGGCTGGGGTCCTCCTCAGATTCCTTTTCAACCTGCACATTTGTTAAGAAGCCCATTTTGATAAAGACACCAGGAATTTCAACTCCAAAGGAAACAGGCCCTGCCAAGGCGAGCCCTGGACTTTGCATTACTTGGTGAACAGGGTGTGAACAGAGTAAATATGGCAGGTCCCACCGGTGGCTCATTCAGCTTAGCACAGATGCCCGGTAAAAATGTATTGTTATATACTTCCCACTTCCATGAGTGGCAAGAAATTTAGAGGACAGCATTTTGTTTCCTTGGGAAAGGCAGCAGTGGAGATGGACTTTGTCTTTTTGTTTTAAAAAAAAATGCTTTAATTGCAAGTATGTTCGCAGGCTAGCACATGGCCTCAGCAGGCAGCCTGACCTTTAATCAGGCATCAGTTTCCCAAACGTGCAGGTCTCCAAGAGCTGCAGCCCCATTTGTAGCTCATGCTTTCAACTTTCAAGCACAATGCACAATGAAGATTCTCTGTTCTGCATGTACGGCTACTTAAAATGTAAAGGCATTCTCATTGGCAACCAAGTGTTCACAAAGGAGTTTTCTGCACTTTTCCAATCCGCCCCAATTTCCCCCTGCATTTTTCTTTGCCGGATCACCGGAGGGTTTAAATTTTTTTAAAAAATATAATTTTTATAGTATTGTAACGTTATAGCACTATAGCAATTATTGTTGTTTAAAGCCTCTGAAAAGCCCTTCCATGACACAATAGGGAAAACGATGGCACCTTAGAACATGAGCGCTTTCCTGTCCAGGCAGCACGCTAATGCTTGTGGAATGTGTTCTTCCATAAAGATTGCAATAAATCGGGTTTGAGAAAGAGCAAACTGAGGACAGGAAACCTCAGGCTAGTGGATGAAAAGAGGACAGTGTTGTTGTGGATGCTCCAAAAAAAACCCCGGTGCACCAGTTTCGAAGCGAAGTCAGAGAAAAACCATCCATGCGGAAGTGGCCTCTGTCCCAATGCGCCTGCCACTGCCTCTTGCTATCTCTCTTGCCTTTTTCAAATATTGTGACATTCCAAGGCTTGGGGGAGAGATCCCATGACCCATCAAGCTCCTTATCAGGAAACAAGTGAGATGAAATCGTAGCAATGAAACTGATAACCAAAACAGCCAGCCTTTTAACAGTACAATTAGGGCTGCTTTCACACAGGTTGGATAATGCACTTCCAAAGCACTTTAGCGATTGTTTGCAACTGGATTTTCATGAATGAAACAGAAAAATCCACTTGCAGGTGATTGCTAAAATGCATTGGGAGTGCATTATCTAACCTGTGTGAAAGCAGCCTTAACAATCCCTCAGAACGGTAGAAGAGGAAGGAGTGGAGAAGTGGGTGCATACCCCATTCCCTGCCAGCAGTTTCTGCCTCCAGAATTCCTGTTTCCTCCATAAGCTGCCTATCTCCACATGCGGGGGAAAAACCTAGATGTATGTATACAGTTCTATAAATTATGCAAATTGTGCAGGCTTGCATACTTTATGCTGCATTTTTCATTGTTTTACATAATTTATACCATATCTGCTAGTTACAGGGTCCCCCCACCCGAAGAGTCAGTGTTCCCTTCTCCTAGGTTTGCCAACTCCTGGTTGGGAAATTCCTAGAGATTTGGGGGTGGATTCTGGGATGGGTGAGGTTTGGGAAAGGGAGGGAGCTTGGTGCGGTGTAATGCCACCAAAGCAACCATTTTTTCTCCAGAGGAACTAACCTTTATGGTCCTGAGATCTATTGTAGTTCTGGGAGATCTCCAGACCCCAGCTGGAGGTTGGCAGCCCTGCCTCCTCCATGTTGTGGTCCTGATTTGCCTTTTAAGGTCATGGAACTCCCGTGTCAGATGTAGTTTGACCCTCTGAAGAATAGTTGTGCAATCATATGGGCTAGAAACTTGGGAAGGTAGTTTTAAAGCATAGATTGGTATGGAGCTCTTCCTTGAGTGTTTTCCCCCTTCCTTCGCTTGTGAAACTGCACAGCAAAGGGTTGCCTTTGCCCTGCTTTAAAGTCCTTGCTAGAAAAGTACCACAAACCCTTTCATGGAACTTCAGGAATCTTCTGGTTGCATGACATGATGCCAGGTCCAATATTAGCTACACGTCCTGCAATGTTTGGCTTTTCTCTCAGCTGAAAGCTGCTTTTTATAAAAACAAAAATGCCCCCTCCCCTTCCCTTCCCATCAGCAGAAACTAGATGGCTTCTCCTTTTACGGATCTGCTGAACTGCCTTAGTCGAGTTAGGCAGTGCTCTGCTGGGCCCTGCTGAGCAGCAAGGAGTAGACAAGAGGGGAGCTCAGTTTTAACTCTTCTTCTCCTGGGGAGGATGTGGCACAAAGGAATGAAGACACAGCAGCTAGACACAGATTTTTCCTCCTTCTCTCCTCCTTTGCTACTTTTGGGGAGGGGGTGGACATGTCCCACTCCATTCATTCAGCTACATTCAAACACTGTGGCAAACCGAGGTTTGTCCACACAAATGGAGCCAGATCTTCGGCTCCAAGTCACCAAAGTGACTGCCTGGGGTAGCACTGGATATAGTGGGACGTACTTCTGAGTAGGAAGGCAGAATGCTGGTTTGGCTCCCCCTCTGTCCTGCAACTTGGACCCCTGGAGTTGCCTGGTACTCCAGGCAATTGCCTAGGTTTGCATAGTGGACAAGCACCATGGTGGGTTGCGGGCCTCTCCCTTATGGTGGGCCCTGCTCTGCCACTGGCTGGGTCCAAGCCATGCTCTGGGGGCACTGCTGCAGAGGCTTGGTTTAGATCTGGCTGATGTGGGCACATTCCTCCCTATTTGCTCAGAGAGCACATCTGAAACTGGCCCGGTTTGGAATAGTCTCAGTCAAACAAACCCCAATTAGGGTTGCCAGGTGTCTAGTTTTCACCCAGACAATCCAGTATTTTGGGGGACTGTCTGGGGAAAACGTTCACCCCAAACCAGACACCTGGCCCCTCTGGGAGTGGCAGGCTGCCCACCCAGCCTCCTCTGTAGCGGCACCAGGGAGTGACTGGCCAGCTGCCCAGCCTCCTCTGCAGTGCCACCTGGGAGTTGCTGGCCAGGCTGCCCACCCAGAAGTGCAGCAGCATGATGACATTATGCAGGAAGTGATGTCATCTTGTCGGGAAGTGGGAGTGCAAACTTAAGTTTGCTTCCTCCTCACAAACTGGGATGCTAAACCATGATTAGCCCTAGGTTTGCAGTGGGGATGGGAGATCCAAATCGGGCTTATTTGGGGCCCAAATTGGCCTGGGAGTGTAGATACACAAGAAAAAACAAAAAGATCATGGCAGGGTCTCCCCCTCCCGCCAGGAGGCTAAGGGGACCTGGCAACCTTAGTCAGCCCCCAGTTTAGAATTCCATTACATGGGGAAGAAACAAACTTCACGTTTCTCCAAGGGCCTACTTTCAGACATCACATTGATATAGGCTTGCCAGCTCCCTGGTTTGGGGTGGGGGGATCCCTTCCCCCTAGGTTGCCTTCTACCACTCCAAGCAGTAGTGGGAGAAAATTTTTAAAAGGTATTATTGTGTGTGCCGTTTCACCACTTCTAGGGAAAACCTGGAAGCCATGGATGGTGCTCTATGAATCACCAATAACAATATGGTAAATGAAAGATTTCTTGGTGATTCCTAGAGCTACCCTCTGTTGTTTTGGGGTTTTCCTTAGAAATAGCATAAAGGCACATGTCTCTGCCTGAAACTTCCTGCTGGTTGGCAGTAAGGTTGGCAGTCCCCTGCTCTGCTGGTTGGCAGTAAGGTTGCCAGTCCCCTAGCCACTCCCACCACAGCTCACCTGGCCAGTGGCAGGGGGGGGGGCCAGGGGCGGAAGAAGCATGACTGCATGCCAAAGTGGGTGCCACCAGAAAATACCATCATTTCCAGTGCACCATGGAAGTGATGGGTCCTGCTGGAGGCCAAAACTCTAAAAATCACTGCAAACACAGTTATCTCAAGTTTTTGCTGAATCTCACAGCAGTGTGACAGCACTTCTGGGTTTGCCACAGAAATGGTATCATTCCCTCCCTTATCCTTACCCCCCCCGCCCTTTCTCTTGCTAGGTAGAAACACTGGTTGGCAAGCCTACACCCTACCTTTCCACTCCACCATCCTGGCTCACAAGTTCCCCTCTTCTGATGCCTGGCTGTTCTGACATAAGGAGGTGTATTCTTTCCCTGAATCTTCCCCCCCCCCACAGCTGTAGGGTCCCTCCTCCCACGCTCCAGACCAGGCAGGAGCTATGAGGCAGTGGGAAAAGGCAGAGGTCAAATTCCTCTGCATCCCAGATTCTTTTTCAAAAGGCCTCCCTCTGCCCTGGAGCCATAAACACACACACCATTACAAGGGGTTGGCAGAACACCCCAGTCGCTAAATCCTTCCGGGCAGGAATTCAGCCCTGCCTCAACGTCTTTGGCAGAATTTCAAAGTTCAATGTGCTCTGTGTGTGTGCATGTGGGAGGGTGGGAGAGAATCAATGGTGGGATGGGCAGAATGGTGGGATAAGGAGAGAGAAAAGGGGCAAGGACAGAGTCTCACTGGAAATTACTTCCTTTTGCAAGTGCTTAGCCCCTGCAAATCAAGTTTGCATACTTGCACAGTGTGTGTGTGTGTGCGCGCACCTTATGTCAATTTTAGCAAAAAAGCCCATTTATGAAGCTCGTGAACCTGTCAAGGTTTCTTGTAAAGTTGCGCTCCTGCTGCACACCCAGAAATAGCCTGAGCTTGGGCTCTTGCCTGGAAGAAGTTCGTGAAAGTTGGTTATTCTTAGAAGTGCTACTGGACTCTTTACTATTCTCCTTAACGCACACATTGTGCCTGGAATCCTCCAGGGGCTGTAGAAAGGGGCTTCAGGGTGGGTCTGACCTGCAGACAGCCTTTAGTTTTCTGTCCTTTACCTGCTCCTCAATCTGGCCTTCATTATCATTTTTTTGAAAAGACATCACGGGACGGCGGTGAACAGGATACGTAGCTGGGAGACTACGGTGCTTTCCACACCATTTGTTTGGCTTAGACACTGTTGGGAAGCGGGTTTTTTTTCCTGCTTCCCCTTAGCATCTTGGTGCTTCCCAGCCCCTCCTAGCCAAGGACATTACATCTTGAATTTACCCAGACACTGCAAAGCGACTGAGCAGAGGCAGCTCAACAGCTATTTATAACATTTAGTTAAGGCTTTTGTTTATTTATTGGATGCTTTCCCCCCTAATACATTGGTATTTATTCTGTGTCTCACAAAGAGCCATATTCACAATATCCTCCATCAAAACAGCCACATTTACTTCCATTCCTGGCATGAGGCCTGCACCTCACAGCATACCTGTCCCTCTAGTGGCAGCAATTTTGTGGTACGAACTACTTGCGAACCGCAAGTCCCACTGGGCAAGGGCCTTGCCCACTGTCCTGAAACATGAGGCAGGTGTCATACTGGGAAACCGTGCTCCAAAGAGCCACCTATGGCTCCCGACTCACTGCACAACTATCACGGCCCTAATGAAGGGAGTTTGACTCTCGAAAGATTATACCCTGGACACTCTTGCTGGTCTTTAAGTTGCTACTGAACTCAAACATTGTCCCAACAAAACCAAAAGCAGTTTACGACAAATAAAAAACACAGTCAGCTACAATAAAAGAAATACAATTTAAATAAACACCTAAACTGGTAATTGATATTTATTTATTTGATTTGATTTATATTCTGCTCACCCCACAAGCACGCTCATATTGATACACTTTCAGTGAAATCCTAAGCAGAGTTACTCCAATCTGTTTAGGATTTCTGTTTAGGATATTCCAATGTAAATCTGATTTGTCAACTCTGAATTTAACGTGTCAGTATATCATTCGGTTTTTCACATGAATGGACTTTCCTGCTCTTTATCTTTGTCATTATGGCTAATGGCACCAAGTCGGGAACTCAAAAGAAGGTTCCCTGCACCAAAATCATAGAGATGTAACCAAAAGGAAACCCTAGACTGCCCAATTTCCCATGGATGTCCAGTCAAAATTTGTTGTACAGAGAGGGGCATTTTCTAGGTGCACAGTTGCTGGCTGACCAGAAAAATGGTCGCAGAGCAGAACAGTAAAATAATGTATCAAGTAATTAGGCCAAGTTTATAAACTGCATTAACCTAAGAGTTATTCCAAGAAATAAGTTTTTTGTATCTCCCTTTCTCTTATTCAATGAGACTTTGACCAAAAATTGCTTTGATATGAATAACACGCTTACCAGAGGTTGCAGTTATCTCTGTAGGTCGCACCTGTTGGGAATCTCTGACTGTTGCGGACACAACCTAGAAAAAAGGGAAACAAGGTAGAAGCTGCAGTGAGAATCTGGGAACATACGGATGAACAAAGGTCCAGATTTCGGGATGTCCATCCACCCAGCATTGCAGCTGAGTAGTCTCGTTTCCTGTTTATTGTTAAGGATGCTGGAAGACCATCCCATAAGAGCTGATCGTTTGCTCAATCACATTTCATCAGTCAAAAGTAATGGTAGGAGATGTGCTTTTGATAGCTAGGGACCCGTCTTCTGCTTTTGGAATGCACTTTGTACCAGAATTTGAGAAAGGACACCTGCCAGTGGGATTGTTTATGGAAATGATCCTGATACTGACTGTACTAATCTCACACTGTGTAATCCACCTTGAGTCTCAGTAAGAAAAGCAGACTATAAATGACATAAACGAATAAAATAAAAATAAATAAAATGGTTTGGCATCCGTTCTGCAATTAGGCTTTATAGAGAATGAGAGAGAGAGAGAGAGAGAGAGAGAAAGAGAGAGAGAGAGAAAGAGAGAGAGAGACCTTTGAGTTAGAAACTGGAGAAATACAGAGGGTGATCTCTGGTAACGTGATGTGGTGAATACTTTGAGGAGCAGTATACTATAGCCCAATCTTATCAGATCTCAGAAGTTAAGTAGGGTCAGCCCTGGTCAGTACTTGGATGGGAGACCACCATGGAAGGCTTTGCAGAGGAAGGCAATGGCCACCTCTGCTCCTCAAGCCCCTTGCTGGAGTTGCCATAAGTCAGTTGTGACTTGTCGGCACACACATGCTTAACTCCCTTCAGTATTGTTCCGATTGTGCCTTTGAAAATAAAAGCAAAATGTTGCAAAGATGTAAGTGTGCGAGGCTCCCCAAGGACAGGATTTTAGTCCAGTGGCACCTTAGACGCCAACAAGATTTTCAGAGTGGAAGCTTTCAAGAGTCTGAGCTCCCTTACACTCTGAAAATCTTGTTGGTCTCTAAGGTGCCACTGGACTAAAATCCTGCTGTTCTACTGCAGACCAACACAGCAAACCCACCTAAATATCCCCAAGGAAAAGGGAAGTCATTAGCACTGACTTTGGGAAATTCTCACTAATCGAGGCGAGAAGTCTTAAATATTAGAACTCCACACCCACATCCTTTGACTGTCTCTTGCCAGAACTCCTTGGGACTTTGTGACAATCACTTGTACAGTCAGAATTCCTCTTAAACAAGCACAAAATGTATTGAGGGGAAGAGGAAATCCACCCTTTGAACCCTCCTGAGTACACAGTGGGAGCTGCAGGAGGGACTGAAGCATGTAAGGAATGAAGTGTTCAAAATGTCGTTTCATTCGGGGGGGGGGTGTCACTGTTCTGATCTGCAGGTTTCGGTCAGGAGGGGCAGGGGCAGATTTAATTTTAGCCAAAGTGTTGGCTTGGAAAATTCAAAAAGTAAAGACGGGTGACAGTGTCTCTGTGCATGCTGAAAGTACATGTTTCCCACCACTGAAGAATAACGACCTGGGCTTCGGGGACATATTCGGCACGGTCCATTTTAAAAATTAACCACTGGAGAAGAGGGGGCTTCAGAACAGAATTTAGCCCCTAAATGAGACTTCCTCGTTCTTCTGTGGATGTGGTTTCCTGGGGCTAATATTCTGAGCTCAGAGGGAAACCAGCCGCTGAGAATGACTGAAGGCATCCTTCTCACCCTCCACAGGACAGTCCCAGCAGAAAGACATCTATTGTTTGTGAGCAAGAAAACCACATTATTCTTAAAGGAGGTCAGTGTGTGAGGGGTGTGTGTGTGTGTGATAGCTGCCACAGAAGGGGCATTTTCCAGGCTGAGGCATTCAGGACTGTGGCTGGTTAAATGGCCCGTCTGCATAATGAGGCCACAGGAAGGTTCAGGGACCCAGCAGTGGCCTCCAATATGCAAAAACCCAAAGACAATTTCACTCACTTCACCAGGGCTTTTTTTCTGGGAAAAGAGGTGGTGGAACTCAGTGGTGGAACTCAGGACCGCACAATGACATTACTTTGGGTCAGCTGGAACAAGGGGGGAGTTTTTTAAAGTTTAAATCGCCCTCAGTGAAAATGGTCACATGGCCGGTGGCTCCGCTCCCTGATCTCCAGACAGAGGGGAGTTTAGACTCCCCTCTGTCTGGAGATCAGGGGGCGGGGCCACCGGCCATGTGACCATTTTCAGGAGGTGCCGGAACTCCATTCCGCCGCGTTCCAGCTGAAAAAAAGCCCTGCACTCCACTTGCTAATACATCCGTACATTCATCCTGGAAAACCCAAACACCTCTCCCATAACCCGTCAGAACTCTTTTGCTAGATTGGACCACAAAAACCCTGTCAAGCTTTGCAGCAGCAACTTCTCTAGTTTCTCTGACTTGAAGGCCATTGCCATTTGTCCCCCAAATAATCAAGTACTCAGAGCTATACTGCCTTTAAACATGGAGGATCATAGCTAACAGCCACTGACAGACCTATCCTTCTCCACAAACATCTCTCATTAAAGGAATCCAGATTCATAGTCATTCCCCACGTCTTGAGGCAATGAGTTCCGCAAGCTTGTTATGGAATAATGATCTAATTTGGTATATTTTTTCTATAGAGTACAACAATAAATGAGGAGCATTGTGTGAATTCAGTCCTGGGTCTACTGCAATAATTGTATTTTATCACACAATACTGGAGGTAAATTTTGATTTAGTATTTTACCTAAAATCATTCTAGCACTTAATAATAGAGTATATTATATTAAGACATTTTCTCCTCCCCCCTTCTTCTTTTGTTACAGCTCTAGATAAAACACCGGGAGCATTTCATGATTGGTTTCTATATGTGTGGGTGTGTTTGATTATAAATTGTTTACAACTGACCACTGAGGAAGGCCTTAGGGCCGAAACGCATCTGGTTTTTTACTGTACCTTGGTCTATTTGTGTTGGTCACTGCACTGTACCATCATCTGTACCTTGAGATGTTTTAGAAAGTTTTAGCATATGCATGTATCCTGCCATTCAGGCCTTACGTTTTAAACTTGTTTTTAATCTGCATTTGTGCACATTCATAATAAATATTTTCAAATATATTTTTAGGTTGTTACTTAACCCCTCTATTTTGTTCCCCTGCTTGTTTGGGTTGAGTTTGTGGGGACTTTCCCCTACACCCCCTTTTCCTTCTTCTTTGTTGTCACTTAGACACACATATCTTAATGTCAACTGCATGCACAGCAACCAGCCATGCTCTCCTACCTACTACCACACAAACACCAGTCAATATTGCCTCCAGAGGCATAAACACCCATTGATACACTTCATGAACATCCGCATACAGCCCCCTATCATCCATCGCTTTCCACCAATACCTTACCCTTGTGCACGACAAATGGGGGGTCAATGCCCAAGCAATACTGCCAAAAATCAGGACAACAGTCCGAGACGGTGCGGTTGCAGAACAGGTCACAATAGCAAATGGTATCAAGGTAAGGCACTGTGCAAGCGTCGTCCCTCCCAAGGCAGCAGGCATCCTGGCGTTCACAGTAAGAGCCCCCTGCGTCTCGAATCCCCCGTTCATGCAACCCTGGGGCCAGCTCTCTCCGTGTTCGAGACACACGAGCAGCGAGTGCCTCGTCCGCCAGCAGCGAGATCACAAGGCAAGTCCAGAAGGGTTTCATTCTGTCGTTTGATCTGAAATCACCAGATTCTGCAGAAGAAAGAGAAGATACAGAATCAATCACACGGCGGCAGCTCTTGCAGCCTGTTCTCCAAGGCACCCGAGCACAATGTTTGCTTGAACAGTACAATATTTCTATGGGTGTGCAAACCCTCCATGAGAAATTTGGCTAATCTTATTGAAATTCTTTTTGATTACCCTTAAAAATCTTCCTGTCTAGATGGTTTGATCCCACCCTATCCCAGAAAGACTTACACGCTTCCCCTGTTTTGTCCTTACAACACCCCCATCAGGTAAGTTAGGCTGAGAAAGGACAATTGGACAAAGTCCTGTGGTGATCTTCATGGCAGAGGGAGGATCTGAGGGCAATCAGAGGGCAATCTAAACTCCCCTCTGTCTGGAGATCAGGGGGCGGGGCCACCGGCCATGTGACCATTTTCAAGAGGTTCCGGAACTCTGTTCCACTGCGTTCCTGCTGAAAAAAAGCCCTGTGCAAGATGAATTCCAATCCTCATTTGCGGCGTCTGTCTCACCAGATCACATATGATCACAAACGACAATTTTTGTAAATGAAATTGATGAAATGTATGTGTCCTGGAACTTGTGAATTACAGACCATTGTATATTGTTTAGGGACTGTTGAATACATGACATGTACTATTTATTTTGGCATTTGGCACAGTTGAATCTTAAATACAGATCTATGAAGATTGATTGGTAATGTTATAACTTAACATAGGGGGTTGAGTCTACTTTCTAGTTTACGGATACCCCCTTACTTTTGGCCTTTTTCTCTCTCGTTAGAAGGAGGATTTGAACCTGGGTCTCTGAGGTCCTAGTTTGATAGTCCGATCACTATATTGCATGTTCTGCAGATGTTTCACCCAAGCAAAAACCTGCAGATTTCCAGTGAATTCTATTGTACGATAACAACCTAGTCACATGCTGGACCCATAAGAAATTCCTCCGGCCTGACCATGCAGAGGTGGCATTCCCTGGAGAAGGAATATGTTTGGGTTTGAGCCCCATATATGAACAGACATTCGATGGACAACTGACCTATGGATCTACAATAGTGCCTGCCCAGCAAAAGCTCTTGTTCCTCTTTCAACTTCTAACAACATGTTCCCTGCAATCCAGACTTCCCTAGTTAGCACACAGTGTCCAGGAATGTAATTCAGCATTTTCCTGTTTACCCGGACATCATGATGGAAATGGAGTGACCGGCAGCCTTGAACTCATAGAATGAGTGACTGTGGGCTGTTAAATGGGGAGGAGAGAGGCGTAGTCCATTGCACACCCAAACATTCTGTTCTGTTAAGCCCGGGTGTTTGATATGCTGTTATTTTTAGCATTTAGATCCCACCCTCTTTTTCAACAAGCGTAGAGCAAAATCTTTAGCTTCATTTCAACCCTGCATGGTAGTTTAGGCAATAGAGCAAACCGAGAGATGAACATTGGATGGTCTGCCCCCTCAAGTGGCTGCCCGTTGCATCTCTTTATGAGTCACTGTTCTGGGCTCACCTCATTCCAGTGAGGAGGCATACTCACAACCATGACTCAGGCAGAGACATAGGTGGTGAGAGGAGTAAGGATTTCCTCTAAAGTTCTCTCAAAAAACCTTGCTTGAATATAAGAGTTAAGAGAGTCACGGATATTTAGATGTTCACATCTTTCTTTCAGATCCTCTTGATGCTACCTGGAGTCACCCGTGATGTCAGGCTTCTGCAGTGCAATAAGTTCTCATTTCTGAGCACTGGCAATCTCAGGAGGAGGTGTGGAAGGTCAAGAGGCAAGGAAGGAATTTGGGCTCCATCTGGGCACACTTTGTCTTTTGCTCTCCCAGATGCCAAAAGGTAGTAAGACTCCGTTTTGATGAACTGTAACCCTGAGGCCTTGCAAGGCAACAGGCACAGAAATGTTGCGGGTCATAAATCCAAGGAGCATTAAATGCGACTTGTGAAATCCCTAGAATGGGGTGTTGCGCAAAGTGTGTGCTTGACTTCACTCCTTTTGAAATGTAACGTTTGCTCTGTACAGCTACTGGGTTTCGTGTGTGTACCAACCCAGAGGGGGCTGCACTTCAGTTCAACACCTGGGGAAAAAAGATCTCCCAAATCTCAATGTGTGACTGTAGAACTCCCTGTCCCTTGATAGGACTGCTGGAATTCAAGTTTTAAACAGACACGCACAATCCGCAGAACTGCATTAGGGCTAGCTACAGAAGGTAAGAGGGACAGGGGATCCCTTTTGCTTTCATTGCTACCTTGTACACAAATAATAGTAGCAAACTGGGAAGTTAGCTCACAGTTATTAAAGGGAAAACCTTTCCTTTATTTAAACAAACAGCAGATAAGGGGTCCAGGACCCATCGAAGTGTGGGAACCTTTCCAAAAGACAAAAGACTCCCCCCCCCTTTAAAATACATCCTCACTAGCTAAGCACAAAACTTCCTGACAGGAGAGAAAAACATCAAGTACTTTCTGCAGTGAGATTAATTAAACCAGAATATGCATTCCAACCTCTTTTTTTTTTGTGGCCTCATAAAATCTCGGTACAACAGATTCTAGCACATTCCAGATTTTTAAACTGGGTGTAGGTGTACGGTAAAAATTCCAGCCCCACATCCAGACCCCAATCCTCTGGGGCAAGCTCAGTCCCTGAGACAGCTAAGTCGTGTGCATCATTCTGATATTTGGGTGGCTTTAGAGGACTTTTCTACGATTCAGAGACGGACATGCACCTTGGGTGAGGAGAAAGTATAAGAAGGATCAAAATGAGAAAATAAAGCGGCAAAATGTAACCACTTTTTCATCCCCCTGGCCCCATATTTCTGGGTTGGAGGCAAATGACTGGTAGGCCAAACGTTCCTTGCAGCACAAGAGTGATGGGACGGTGGTTAGTCATACATAGGTCATAAATTTGGGGGCACGATGGAGGTGTTTGCCTCTCTCCTCATTAGGGATGATATGGCTGCCCACTTATCTGATTATTATGACATATACACTGGGTGGTTAAGTTACCCCTAATACATTTGCTTCATTTATACCTCATCTTTCTCCTCAGTGGAGACCCAAAGCAGCTTCTCTCCTCCAATTTATCCTCACAATAACCCTGAGAGGTAGGTTAGGCTCAGAGTGCATGACCGGCCCAAGGTCACCCATGGCAGAATGGGGATTCGAACCTGGGTCTCCCAGTCAAACACTCTTAAGCACTGCACCACAGACTGGCCCTTTTGAGTGGTCATGAGCGCTTCCAATGGGCCACTGGCTTGTAAGGTGGCCAAGGGGCTGGGCTAAGTGGTACTTAGGGACTGGCAGTGCCGCAGGGATCACACTGCTAAGACCTGTCGTCATTTACAAGCCAAGCTGCTCTTGTACAGCTGCCAGCCCCATAGCGGGGATGCTTGATGACATTTCTTCCAAGGCTGTTTTAACATCGCTGTCTGCTCCTCTGCATCTAACAGAGGCGGCTTTGGCTAGCCATAGCTCTTGCCACAATACATGTTTTACTGGTTTCTGGTGCCACAGATGGCTTGGCTTAGGGGTCTGCATCATTTTCCACCCCACCCCTTCGCCATCCTGCCAGAAAGCAATCGAAGCCTTCACCCCGTCTTTCACAGCCTCCAGCCCCATCCATGCACACCCACCACCTTCCACAGTTAACAACAGGACCAAAAGCCTGAAGGGAAGTCCCAGATGGAAGAAGCAGAATCAGTTTGCATCTGGGTCCTATGGCAGCGCAAAAGCGCTTCAAAGCTCATGTTTCCTTCTTACCACCAAGAGAGTTCAGCGGAGACAGGAACAGCCAAAGGGGACGGCAACATACCAGACAGGCTGATCCCTTCAAAAGCTGGCCATGTGGCGAGGAAGAAAAGAAAAAGAAGGCTTGTACCTGAAGCTCCTTTGCAAGAAAGCACCGAGGGTGAGCTACAGCTGTCCTCTCCCCTTTAGTGCCAGCCCTCAGCAGCTGCAGGTTCTCCCTGAGAAAAGTCAAGTTCTGCCCGGCAGGCACTCCCTCTCAGCGTGTGAGCACCTCGCACATTGCTGCGCCAGGGCTCATGCGCTTCTTATGTACTGCTCCACTGAGCTGGCTGCACTTCTGCCTCCCACCAATTCCCTGGATCTAGTCACACCAAACAAGCCCAGCCTCTGCCCTCCTTTCCCTTCCCACTTTACAGGTCAAAAGGGAGGTGGTCAGGATTTGATGGGGGCGGCTGTCAACAGGGGACGAGCCTCCGGCAGCAGGGGGAGCATGCAGGAGAAGCCCAGACAGGGATGGGAAAGCAGATGTGGAGGAATCTTTCCTCTTATCTACTGCTCATGTTTCTAGCTTGCCCTGTGGAAGGGCTTAGAGAGAATGCGGCACTCCAGCAAAACCCACAAGTGCCAAACAAATTCAAATAGCCACACACAGGGTTTGGCATAGACTAGGAGCTACAAGTGGGAGACCCAGATTCAAATCTCACTTCTCCTACAGCCTCACTGGGTAACCTTAGGCAAGTCACTCACTCTGAGCTTCAGCCGCTTCCTTCTGCAATGAGCCGGGGGGGGGGGGGTTGATAGCACTGGCCTACCTTTCAGGGATGTAAGCTTTACAGCAAGACAATGCACTATATAGATGCTATGGGTTATGATTTAAAGCCCAGCTCATACATTACTGCATTCACATGACATCCATTTGAGAATCTGCTTCCACAAGGGTTGCCAACTCTGGGCTGGGGAATTTCAGGAGATTTGAGGGTGGCGCCTAGGTAAGGGTAGGGTTTGGGGATGGGAGGGAAGGATAGGAACTTCACTGGGGTATAATGCTACAGACTCCACACTCCAAGGCTGCCATTTTCTCTGGGGTAACTGATCTCTGTAGTCTAGCAATCAATTGTAATTCTGGGAGATCTCCAGGCCCCACCTGGAGGTTGGCAAAACACTTCCCATGCAACCCAGCAGTGCATGAAGCTGCGTGGCCCCTGAGGTGCTGGCAGAGCTGCAGGAGCCAGTGGGATCCAATTCAGGTGATATCTACAATGACACCGGGTAAGCCTGTACCGTTATCATTGTAGCCGTGTCCAAGCCGAGCAGTTCCGCCAGCATATTGGAGGCCACTTGGTTCCACTTGTTTCAGGATTGTTTTAGTGTCCCAATCCACCCCTAAAGTTGGTGGCCTCTGCACAAAGCAGCGGGGGAGGGGGTGATAGGGATTGGGGCCAGGGTGCTGGAGGAGGGCATAAATCTCCCCCTTCTCAGGTTTCCTAATCAGAAATGCCCACTTGTATGCCGTTATAAGCTCCGGGAGGGGGAAAAGAATAGTTAAACTGAATTACTCTTGCTGTTAGTCTATCATAGCAAAATGAAACAGAGGCACCTGACAGCTTTTGTGAGCCAGCCTTTTGTTAGTCTTTAAGTCCTCCCTGGACTTTTGGTTGAAATCAAATTGTCTTTCCCCTCTTTCCTAGGTTTAAAACAGGTTGGGTGGGGGGTACTGTCCATCAGGAAATGGCATGGTGTGCAAGAGGAGGCTTCAGCACGCCCCCCTGCCATTTTCCTAGCCTAAAAGTCCTGGGGTGATGCTATTGGCCACATTGGGGGCTCCACGTGTACTGATGGGGTGCACAAAGGTTTCCTAGTGGGGCAAGCAGCACACACACACACACACACACACACTCGGTCTGTTTAGGGTTAGGAAAGTGGCATAAACAACCTCCCCCTTCCCCATGCTACAATCCCAACCTGCATCAGGTCCATGAGCCTGGGAACTGAATTGCACAAGCTGCATACATCAGTGTGGTGTAGTGGTTAGCAAGTCGGACTAGGATCTGGGAGACCCAGGTTCCAATCCCCACTCTGCCATGGAAGTTTTCTGGATGATCTTGGGCCAGTCACATAGTCTCAGCCTAGCCTACCTCACACGGTTCTTCTGAAGATAAAATGGAGGAGAGGGTAATGATATAAGCTGCTGTAGGTCCCCATAAGGGAGAAAGACAGGGTATAAATAATGACTGACTAGCCCAAGGTCACCCAACAAGTTTCCTTGGGAATTCGAATCCGAGTCTGCCAGATCTCAGTCCAACACTCTAACCATTACACCACACTGGCTGTTATGAAATTCCCATCATGCAATCCAGCTTTTCTCAAAGCAGAATTTAGACTATCTTTGTAAATATTATTAGCACAAAATATATACCCTTCCAGCACTTCACAAACAAGGACACAGGCAGCCTTCTTTCCTTACTTCGAATAACTTGATTCTCACTCCTAGGACCACCGGCTTACCCATGCACACACCCCCTCCATTACCACACGTCAGGGGCAACGCTGTCCTGCTGGCAGCCTGCTGGATTCATTTATTCTGCATTCGCTTGACCTGCTGTAACTATCTCCGTCTGTAACTATATCCATAATCTAAAATGGATCAGATCATACTTGTTATATAACAGCTGCGCTCCTGTTGAAAAAACCTTCGAGCAGGGGAATTTGGTCTCTGTCCCAAGTGTGTAGTCCAAGCTTATGCACATTCAAAGTATATGTGCACAGGATTTATGCTAGATGAATGCCTGGAATGTGGAATCAGGTTGGCCAACAGGCAACCCAATTCCATCTCCTAGGCATTTATCTGGAATTAATTCTATGCAGGCACACTTTGAATGTATGTAGGCTGTAGAATTCACACTTGGGAATAGAGACAAGCAGGGGAAGAGGGAGCAGGAACAG
This sequence comes from Eublepharis macularius, assembly GCF_028583425.1. Taxonomy (NCBI): domain Eukaryota; kingdom Metazoa; phylum Chordata; class Lepidosauria; order Squamata; family Eublepharidae; genus Eublepharis; species Eublepharis macularius. The sequence goes on along the minus strand of NC_072804.1, from coordinate 35,794,054 downwards.
GTGCAGTTTACAATTCCCTGGAGGCCTAAGAGGGACAGGCCTGAGTTGCACGCCCGGCCGTTACCATGAAATGACCCGTGAGACTGTGAGCCAAGCTACAAGTGACGCCTTACACAGGTTGGACACTTGTCAGCTTCCCTCAAGTTTTGATGGGAAATGTAGGCGTCCTGGTTTACAGCTTGGCTCTCCATTACAGCTGCAAGACCAGGATGCCTACATTTCCCATCAGAACTTGAGGGAAACTGATAAGTGTTCAACCTGTGTAAGGCGTCACTTGTAGCTTGGCTGTGTTACAGGATGGGAGTTCACACAAGACAGAAGAAATGATGCTGGAGTCTAAAGCTAGGCTACTACTGTCCTAAACATATCCAAGCCATTCCAGACTCTTAAACTGTCCCAGATATAGTGTTGCCAACCTCCAGGTGAGGCCTGGAGATCTCCCAAAATTCCAATTCTTTTCCAGACTACAGAGTTCAGTTCTCCTGGGAAAAAATGGCTGCTTTGGAGGGCGGATCTCTGCCATTATACCCTGCTGAGATGCCTCCTATCTTCCAACTCTGCCCTCTCCATGCTCCACCTGCAAATCTCCAGGAATTTTCCAACCCAGAGTTGGCAATCTGATCTTCCAATCGTCTACAGATATGGGGATGTGAACAGCACAAATATATGCAGCACCATTGGTAACTATAGTATGTTAGTAAAACTGAAGCTAGCTCCCTTGTGCACATACAGTAACACGACCCAATTTCAAAGGCATTGCCACCAATATCTCCTCCATTGACAGTAGATTAACAGCAGCTATAGGCAGCAGAAAACAGACTCTCTCCCAGTAAAAGAGAGGCGATTGGACTATATGGGTATTCAAACATCCATGCACAGTTGGATTTATGTACAAGCTAAGGATGCTATGGCTCAGATTATGAGCCTGTAACACATACACACATGTACCTGTTCGTTATTAAAAATTACTGATGCTAAGGGGCCTCTTAAACTTGACATAGCATCTCTGCACGTCTGGATCAGGTTTTGTAACTACTGATTCATGGGGAAATCTTCCAGTTTTGACCTGAAACTCTCAGGATACCTTTAACCTCTTTCTCCCATCCACTGCAAGGAAGGATCTAGAATTTCCTGTTGCCACAGATCAAGGCCGAGCTTAGGGTTGCCAGCCTCCAGGTAGTGGCTGGAGATCTCCCTGAATTACAACTGGTCTCCAGGCCACAGAGATCAGTTCCCCTGGAGAAAATAGCTACTTTGGGGGGGGGTACTCTATGGAATTATGCCATGCCAAGGTCCATTCCCTCCTCAAACCCCACTTTCTCCAGGTTTCACCCCCCAGATCTCCAGGAATTTCCCAACTTGGAGCTGGCAACCCTAGCCGAGCTCCATGCCACAGAGGAGTCTTCTGCAGTATCCCTGCAATGTGTTTATGCCCTTGCCAACTGCAGATGCCTCAGTTCAGATGGTTTCCCCCCCCCCCTTGCTTTTCCTGGCAACACTCGGTGCCAAACCAAAGCCTCAAGAGGCCCGTCAATTAATGTGTGACATTCGGGTGTGGTTGCCCCAAGTCACAGCTCGCCACAATAAATATTAACCACAGGGGAGGGCAGCCTGCCATCTGTAACCTCAAGAAGCCAGAGATAAAGGGAACTGACTACTTACTGTCTGTAGCTGTTTGTGATAGAAAGAACAGGGGTGGCGGAGATGGATTTAGGCTGGCTTCCTGTCTACCAAGATTATTTGAACAGTCCCCCAAAGTGCAAAAAGTAAGACTTTTTTTTTGTCACTCTTACACATGGGGAATGTTTTTACGAGTGTGAAAGAGAAAGAACCGCCTGCCCTCAGAGAAACTGACTTCACCAGCTCTTTGCATGTGTCACTGTAGTAAGCATATCTTTTTATCACAAGGTTTCCCAGACTCATCCAGAGATACAAAGGGCAGCCTCCATTACCACTATCGCATCTCTAAGGTTGCTTCCATAGGGAGGATTCATTCCACTTTGGCCTCCACTTGTCATCTTCCCCAGTTGCTTACTTTCTGGACTTTCCCATTTTGATGTGATTTTTACCAAGCCTCTTTTTATATGAGCTTTTTGGAAATATCACAAGCCCCTTCTGTACCAGGGACATAACTCTTCATTTTCCCTGAAGCCAAAAGGCATGGAATCAGCTTGTATGTGGCCGTTTGCACCTCTCTAAAACTTGATATTAAAATCTTTATTTTTGATACCCAGATATTTAGTCCCCTATACAATATTCGCACCTGTGCCAAAGCAAAAAGAATAAAAAGGGAACTTCCCCCCTATACTTTCAAACCAGCAATTCATCAATCCGACACTAGACTAGAAGAAGAAGAAGAAGAAGAAGAAGAAGAAAGAGGGGAGCAGGGAAGAATGTAAAGGAGGGGAGGGGTAGCGGCTGGCGAGATGAGAGTAGCCAATCACAATGCAGTGGGCTGGCAGGAGGCAGGAGAGGGGGGAAGAAGGTGGAACCAAATAAAAACCGAATAAAGGGTATACACCAGGAAACAGCCTACCGCAAAGCAAGGAGGCAGACCCAAACACAATATCTCCTTCCTCACTTTGCAAAAGTTATCACAGAATGGGGATAAGAAGAAATGAAGAAAAACCTAGGGAGAGGAAGTGAGAAAGAGAAGGGGGAATAAAAGAAGGAAAGGCTGAAGGGAGAATAGAACAAACTAAAGAAAATCCAGGTTATTATCAGTCTTCTTGATCCTGCAGTGGTGACTACTGAAGCCATGGAAACCCCTTTCATTTGAATGAGAGCAGCCAATAACAAGCTGTGCCTTACAATGGCCTCAGCCTCTTTCTGAAAAGCTTGGCAGGCAGCAGGCAAAGTACTGGAGGGCACCATGTTGGGGACCCTGCTCTACCTCTTATCATTGTACAGATATAAGACCAATGTTGTGTAGTGTTAGAGTGTCAGACTAGGATCCGGGAGACCCAGGTTCAAATTGCCGCTCCGCCATGGAAATGTGTTGGGTCACCCTAGATCGGTCACACGCTCTCAGACTAACCAACCTCACAGAGTTGTTGATGTGAGGATAAAATGGCCAAGATGCAAATGGTCACTGCAAATGCACCTCGTTCACAGCAGAAAGGATAGCCGCACGGAGAATTGTCCCAGGGGGGAAGCAGCCTGAATCAGTAGTGATAGTGAATGCTCCAGCCTCCAGACTTGAACAATGAACCTGTGGCTCTCTCAGGTCCTTGGTATGTGGCCAGCCATGCTCACCTCTGACGCTGACCTAGAGACAGAAACGGTCATACTGCTGTTTGCTTCCTATGGACTTCTTGCTTGGAAGGATCACCGTTTACTGTCCCTCCGCACTTTTCACCCTCTCCCTGCCCAAAGAGTTGGCCTTTCCTTCAGCATGGTTCACACTGGGGGTGATTTGCTAATGTCCCTGTTACGCAATGGCCCAGGGCTGAGCCCCAGCACAAAAGGGTTCCTGTTATATGAGGATGCGTCATTAACCCTTTGCAGGGCCCTTGCATGAGAGGGGAGAAAAGCAGAACTGAAAATGAACCTTTGTAAAAGGGCCAAGGGGTAAGTTTGGGGCCCCCAAACAACAAACCAAGCAGAAAAGTCTGTGAATCATCTGCGTGCCAACATCCCTTTCAGGGATGAGACCTTTGGAAATAAGGAACCAGAGACACTGAGTCACACCAGGGTGGCCGCTCCATCAGGTGGGGAGAAGCACACTGGGGCACACACACACACCCATTTTAATGACATCAGCCAGGAAAAAAATGCACACAGTCATCTCAGTGAGTCAGGTGCCCCTGAAGTGCTACGGCCCCAGAAGCCAGTGAGGTTGGGTGGGTGGGTGGATGTCTATTTTTCGAATCTTTGCATTAAATCATTCGGCTTCCCAGATCTGGAGGCGTTTTCCTAGCGGGCCATGAAAGAAAGACTTTGGCAGAATGGCGTTCTGTCATGATGACGCTCCCACACGTGCTGAAGGCCAGCTGCAGAGATTCGTGACCTCTCTCAGTATGAGGGTTGTCAACCTCCAGGCAGAGTCTGAAGTTCTCCCAGAATGACAACTGATTTCCACACGCCAGAGATCAGCTCCCCTGGAGGAAATGGTAGCTTGGGAGAGTGGACACTGTGAAATCTCATCCCCACTGAGTTCCCTCTTCTCCCCAAACTCTGCCTTCCCCAGGCACCACCCCCAAATTTCCACATATTTCCCAAACAGTAGTTGGCACACCTACTCAGCATCATAATCCCATACCTGGATGTGAGGGCGATCTGGCTGCGACATCTGTCACCCCATTGATCGCCAGGGTTGATTTGGCTGATCTGGCTGGCTAGGCGGGTGTCCCCTTCCTCCCTCACTGCTCCAGGTGTGTCCCTCCCGAAGCTGTGCGCTCGGTGGAAGAGGACGACCATCCCAGATAGAAGGAGTGTACCATTCTTCAGTCAAGGGTATATGATAGCTGCACTCCCCTGCTAGAACCTCCAAACAAGCTCAAGGTCCATTTATAATTCCATACCCTGAAGCCAATACAAATGATGCCACCTAATGACAACCCTCAGTAAAAATGACCAAATATGAAGCAATCTACGACCACCTCATGGCAGACCGATAGCCTGATAGTCACTGAAGATTTGATTGGGTGTGCAGATTTTTAAAAAAACATTGCCATGGTAGCAGCTGCCTCCACAGTACAGGGGTCTTCATTGCATGAAAGAAGGTAAACCGGAGCACACGATTTCTGGCTGGCTCCACCTCCTGCAGCAGCCATTTTGTGACAGAGCCCACCATGCTGTGTCAGAATTCCAAAGACGCCTGCAGGCTCAAAAAGGTTGGGGACCCCTGGATTAGGGAGTATTGTGCTAAACATAGGGTTGCCTGAATAAAAATGTCCTGTCCCTTTCAGACAGGCTGAATGGGAAGTTATTTACCAAGTGCTTCCAAGTTTCACCTGCCCATTTCCACATTCTATTAAAGGGGCTGGATGTTTTTCTCCAGGCAGCTGGTCTCCCTAAGTAGACCTGAGGTCAACTTCCTATGAATATGAACTCATATTGCAAGTAACTGTACTGGTCTATGGGGGTGGGGTGGGGGGGGCGGAATCCAAAAGCAACGTAACTTTTTAAAGATAAGATTACACCTCGCAAAACAGATTTCAGGTTGAACCTAGGGCAGCAGACAACCAGCTGTAATTGGTGTACCTCTAAAATCACGGATAGCAGCAGCAGTGAGGATCTACCTCTGACCTTCTGAGCAATATGCAGCCTCCCCCCACCAGCACATTCTCATCCATAAATCACCACCACTAGGCAAGATTGCCAAGGTGGGGCCTGGGGATCTCCCAGAACTGCAATTGACCTTTAGATGACAGAGATCAGTTGCCCTGGAGAAAAAGGCTGCTTTGGAGGGTGGACTCTATGGCATTTTACCCCACTGAGCTCCTCCAAACTCCACTCCACCCTCCCTAGATCTGCCCCCAAATCTCCAGGAATTGCCCGCCTCAAAGATGGCAACCTACCACTATTTGACCTTACATCAAAGGCACTAATTCAAACTAATCTCCATTTTTGCTAATTAAAGACTACCACTGTACCATTTTTCTGCTAACCTTCAGGAGGGGCATGGAGATTTCCCCTCCTGAATTAAAACTGGTCTTCAGACAACAAGGATCAGTTCTCATCGACAAAATGGCTGCTTCGGAGTGTGGACTCTTATGGCATTATAATCTGCGGAGGTCCCTCTTCTCTCCCCAAACCCCACCCTCCCCAGGCTCCACCCCAAATCTCCAGGAATTCCCCAGCCTAGAGTTGGTAACTCTGTGTGTGATCTAATTAACATTAGAGGTGAGTCCAAGTTTACTCTGGGCTTGTGTGTTTTTGAAGGAAGAACAACAGTCGCTCCAGGCATATTTTGGTGCAACGTTAAAGCCTTTATTTTTGCCCCCAATTCAGACCAATCTAATCCAAACTGTAATTTTGTGTGCATTTACCTGGGACTAAACCCTGCTTAGCATAGCAAGGCTTATTTCTGAGAAAACATGTACAGGCATGCTCTGCCTGGGTAACACCTCCTTCATTCCAAGCCACAGGCTGGGACTTTTCCATCAGGACCTGCAATATTCTATCCCCCCGCCCCTTTATTTTCTTGCATAGCATTCAGCCTGAGGAAGAATTCTGGTGAATTCAAAAGCTTGCTTATTACTTTGTTTTCTCTCCACTGATTCTCATATGACTTCACTCTCTCTCCGTTGATCCTGATATGGCTGTTCCTTATCTTCTTTAGCTGTGCAAGCTTGCAAAATGTATTAAACATCTTGTTCAAGAGCCTCTTACCATTTCGGCTTGTGCTGCTGCACTAGATACAGCTGAAATGTGCAGGTGCCACCTGGATTTCCTTTCCCTCCCTTCCTCCTTGCAGACATGAAGCCCACTCAAGTAGAACCATCTGCTTTTCATACAGAAGATCCTAGGTTCGGTCCCCAGCATTTCTAGTAAAACGATCAGGTAGAACATGATGTGAAAGTCTCTGAGACACTGGAGAAGTGGAGATACCACCAGTCAGGGCAGACGAGACCAATGGTTTGACTCAGTACAGGGCAGCTTCATGTGTTCATTGCAGAGTAGCAACTAACTGGGTCTAGCTAGACAAGGCCTTATTATAGATCAATGATCTTCAACCCACAGGATCAAGCTCCTAGTGAGCTGCCATTTTTTTGCTATGATCTGCTGTTAATGCACATGCACAGAGAGAACAAGAGTGGCGCTCCTATTTCTTTTTACATACAGGTTGAGAGGAGCAGCCGGATGAAGTGATGTAGAGGATTCCTTATTAGCACAGGCTTTGTCAAGGGCTCTGTCTCACCACTTCTTCCTGTCACATGATCACTGGATGCCATGTGACATTTTGCCACGTGCAAGAGGAAAATTGATTTTTCTTTTGCTTGAAAAGTTGCATTGATGCTTCCAAAGAAGGGTGGAGCCGTGACCTGCAGCTAAGGTTGCCAACTATGGGTTTGGAAATTCTGGGGGATTTGGGGGGCGGGGGTGGGCTGAGCCTGGAAACAACAGTTTGGGGGAGGAGAGGGAGTTCACATAGGATTGCCAACCTCCCAGTGATGGCTGGGTATCTCCCCTGAATTACATCTGACCTCCAGCTAGGGTTGCTGGTTTCCCGGGGCTCAAACTGGGTACGGTGGTGTCATGGGGAGGTACAATGGGAGTATGTACCTTGTGCACGTGCACTCTGGAATGTTTCCAAGTTGCTCTGGGAATAACATCAATCCTAGCATGTCACAGAAGCGACTGGTTTTGCCAGGGGCTGATTTGGTAAAATCTAGCATTGGGGGCCATTTTTTTTACTAAATTGGCCACTGGCATGACCTCGTGCTTTGGTGTCTTGCTGAAAATGATGTCATTCCTGGTGTGATGTGAAAGTGTTCTGAGGGGGTTCCTGAGCCATTCCTGCACCCCCCCCCCCAGCCAGATGAAAGGTGGGGAGGCAGAGAATAGGAGCAGGGAATTCTCCAGAGCAGGAATGGGATCCCTAACTCCAGGCAACAAAGATCAGTTTCCTTGGAGAAAATGGCTGCTTTGAATGGTGGACTCTGGCATTATACATTGCTGAGGTCCCTCCCCAAACTTCTCTGTCCCCAGGCTTCACCCCCTCCTCAAATCTCTAGGAATTTTCCTAACAGAAGATGGTAACCCTAGTCCAGTTCTATGGGCCACCCCACACTCAACCAGGACCCAGTACTTTTGTCCCCATCAAGGCTACCTTGTCAGACACCCTGCTAAACAAACCTAAATCCTCGGGGGTGCCAACCTTGCATCCGCAAAAAAAGGACCAAATTCTCAAAACTTTGGGATTCCAAAGAGAGACAGTGCTTCCTCAGACACTCATTTAGGGCTTCAAAAGTCAAAAGCAGCACTTTGAATCAGAACCTGAAATGTAATCAGAGCTGGTAGAGGAGTCCTAAATGTTCCTGGTGGCTTATACTGATCCAAAGCAGCATTGTGAATTAAGTACAATTGCTAGGCAGTCTTCACGGGCAGCACCACACAAAGTCCATAGCGATAGTCCAGTCTGGAAGATAACTAGGGACACCCCTGCAGAATACAGCTTGGCTAATTATCACTGGTAATATTTTATGGGCCCCAGGAAGGGATATGCACAGCACACACACACAATTCTGCTCAGATTAACATTTTGTTGCTTCTCTTGAAATTCCTCAGGCCTTCCTCCCATGCAAGAACCTCCACATTTACCTCAAAAATTTGAAAATTGCCAACGCTCATTCCTTGTCCTAAGAGGTAAAGTCTATAGATGTGCATGTATAAAGCACGGCTATATTAGGCATGCCCAGGCCAGCAGCTTCTTGTAGGAAAGGACAATACACCTCAAAGGAAGGGCTTTGCTAATCAATATTTAATTATTCTCCTGCGTCCCACAGCAAAGTTTCCCTTCCTCTGCAAAGCAGCTGAGCCTGTTGGAATGAACTAGCAAAATCTAGAGTGACGCCAGCAGAGAGGAAGTTGGCCAAGACTGAGCAATCTGAGCACACTTCAGGGCACTGACGGGTCACCAGTCAGGTCAGGAGGAAATTTCCTACCCCTGGGATGTTGTTGCTCCATCGACATTCCTGGGGCCTCCTGAAACACCTGGCATCTGATTCTGCTGATAACTTTGGACTGCTCTAGTGCGGTTCAACCTTTTTCATTCAGGGGATGTCCCTTCAACAGCCTGGTAGGATGCCAGAGGTAGGTGGGAGAGGAATTGTAGAACTTCAGGGTTGGAAGGTATCCAGGAGGTCATCCAAACCACCCCCTTGAGACAAGAACTTTCCACACATCTCACACTTCTCAACTCACACCAATACCAGCTTCAGCTTTCTGTGAGCACCCAGGCAAGAAAATTCCAATCTTGGCCACAGATTTGCACCTCTCAGTGCATTTTTTTTTAGTTTCTTGCAAGTATTTAGGGGGAAGGAAAGATTGCCAACTCCAGTTTGGGAAATTCCTGGAGATTTGGGGGCGGATCCTAGAGAAGGAGGGTTTGGGGATGGAAGGGACCTAGCAAGGTATAATGCCCTAGAGTCTACCCTCCAAAGCAGCCATTTTCTCTAGAGGAACTGACCTCCATACTCTCAAGCTCAGTTGTAATTCTGGGAGACATGGAAGTTAGAAACCCTACGGCATATACTGGTTCAGTGAGCCGCTGAATGTTCCATAGGCCCCAAGAAGCTGCCTAATTTTGCCAGATGACAGCAGCCAAGATTCACACGATCGAGGCTACTACAGGCTATAAGTGGAGAAAAGAGCCAGGCAGATGGATAAAGAGCTGATGCCACCAGGTGGCAAGTTGAGTTACCATGCACAGTCTCCCCAAATAACAGAAAAATAACTGGCTACAAAGCACTTTCACCCAGTGTTAGGGGTTGAGGCAGTTAGCATAGTGAAACCCACTCGTCACATACCCACAGCCCCCTTTTAATGCCACCCTGCAATCCATGGCCCACCTTTGCATGTTTATCATTTTATGCATCAGTGTTTTCCAAATAGCCAAGGCCCCCTGGTTTTCTGAGTTAAAACTGGGCACATGCCGCATCTGCAAAACAACCTTGGACGAGGTGCTCTTGAGAGGACTTCAAATGAGAATTTGTCCGATCCCTGTTCTAAGAAAGGATGGAGGCCCTTAAGAAAAACAGTTATGAAATCTGGACAGAGTTCTAATCCACCACAGGACCTTTTCCTGTGCAATCTGGCTTCCTGCAGGGAAAAGCCACAACTTTCAAGGAAGGGGCTGGGTGTTGGCTTGGGCATCAGGAAGACCCAACAGGACGCCTGGAGCCCTGGCTTCGCCATTATGCATTCTTGAGCGGTGACAAGGGGCAGATGGGGAGCCCCTAGGGTGTCTAGCAAGACTTTCCTGCGGCTGCAAGAACATCCCAAGACTTGGCAATCGTCTTGACCATTGTCATGGTAGCAACTTCCCTTCTCTCTAAGGTTGTGCTTAAATGCCTTTTAGCATTGAGAGTTGACAACTGCAGACCTGCGGATATTTAGTTCACCAAAGCAAAATCCGAGCTGAAGTTGCACTTTCCCGCAATGCTATTAGTTTCTTGATGGGGCAAACAGAAGTCTTCCAGAGAGCACTGCAGTTAATATTATAAGAAGGATAAACTGAAGTCTGACTGGCAACAGCGGATTGGGAATAGGGTAGGCTTACCTGGTCTCCCTCTGCGCCTGCCAGCACAAGAAATGGCAGTGGAAGTAACTGGGGGAGGTGTAGGCTCTGGTATATCTTAGGAATGATCTTGAGTCTGATTAAGGAGTGAATGAAGGGAGTTGAAGAGAAACAGAGTAGATACCTACTACCTCAATAAAAAAGGGAGGAGGAACTTCCAGGAAGAAACAGGAAGCAGGAAGTAGCCTAAGAATACCAATCTGGAGACGTGCAGGCAGGAGGAAAGAAGGATCCCACTCTGCCATCTATCTAACTGTCAGACCTGCTGCCCCTTGCAAGTATTCTGTGACTTCTGCCTTCTCTTTACACAAGACATTGTGTTTCCAACAGGAGGAAATGAGGGATGTTTTACCAGAGAGTTGTTAACAGTGATGTCACTTCCAGGTATCACCAGAAGTGACATCAGCTGGCATGCCAGACATCGACCCACAGCTTCAGAAGGTGAAAACTACAGCATCACATTCCCGCTGAGCTCCCTCCCCTCCTCCCTACACTCTGTCCTCTCCTGGCAACACCCCCAAATCTCCAAGAATTTCCTAAGATGGAGTTGGCAATGGTAGATGGAGGAGGAAGGGGTGTGATAGGAGGAGAGGAAAGGGCAGCAGAGCAGCTGCAAACTTTCTCCTTGTTTTAGAAGTTTTCGATGATCTCCATATGAACCGCTGGTAGGCTCATCCATTAGAGTTGCCAACTCCAGCTGGGGAAATTGCTGGAGCTATGGGGTGTAGCCTGGGGAAGGTGAGGTTTGGAGTGAGGAGGGAGATTGATGGGGATATGAGTCCACCCTCCAAAGCTGCCATTTCTTCTGGGGAAATGATCTCTTTACTCTGAAGATCAATCGTAGTTCCAGAAGATTTCCAGCCCCCACGTGAAATTTAGCAAGCATACCAGCCCCCCAAATATCAACCTGCCTCAATTATTCTTAAACTGTACTTTTTTGCAGATTCTGTCTGATCTGCTTGATATTTTCTCATGGGAAACTCCTTCCTTTGGCACTCCATGGCAGCTGTCCTGTATGCGTCAACAAGAAGAAAGAATGTGTAAGTAGCTAACCTGTCTGTAGTCCTGAGATTTTAGTCAATTTCTCAGATTTTGCAAAATGCCAAAATCTGATGTATTCTCAATATCTGGGTCCTCAAAATCTGTTGTCCTCAAAGTTTGGCATTCCTATTCCAGGACTGACCTTTGATTGTTTGAATTGGTTGAATGAATGGATGGGTGATGTTAATACAGGATTTTCTCAGTTGCAAATAGCAAGCCATTTTTCAAAGGCCACCAAATACTAACTACAGCTGCATGTCACCTATCAAATACTGTGAGTGGTGCTAATGGGGAACCTCAGATTCCAAATACTAAGGATTAAAATCACAATATTAAGAATAGTCCAGTGTCAACATTCATTTTGAAAAGAATTTTGAAAAACAATTTATGACTTTATGACTGACTTCTTTGTTCCTAAATTTGTCCTTCCTTTAGAAGAATTGTAGACTCCGAAGAGTTAAAAGCCTTGCGGGGCAGTGTGTGTGTTGGTTAATTATTCATACGGAGAATATTTGGCACTGAGATCATGGCTGGAGGAAGCCACTGCCTTTTCCATGTATTTCTTAGCTGTGACTCCTTTCCCCTGCCCATTCCAGACAGCGATGCACTTAGTGATAAGAGCACTTAATTGACCCTCAACACATGGCCACTGATGATTCACGCTTCCTCTCACAGCGTTCTTCACATTGCAAACTCCAGCCAACTGGTATCCGAGTCCCCAGAACCTTCACTCCGTAATCTATATCAGAAGCTCTAGAATACATAGCAAGACGAAACTTTCATCAGAGTGGTCCATTCATGGAATGCACAGCCTCCATTTGTCTTCCGGTGGTTCAGGGAAGATAGAAAGAGTTTGACCCTTTAGCCTTCTCTGAGTTTTGCTCTTTGAAACTGGCTCCCCTATTCTGCTGTTAACATTTGAAAGGAGGAGGGGATGTTTTGTTATTTATTTATTTACTAGCAACAAAGCCCGTCGTAGAAAAAAATACAAAGGGTTCTGGAAAACTGATTTGGCAGGCCCCACTGCAGGGCCTTGGGAGGACAGTGTCATCATGCCGGGCCTCTCCGCTGCCTCCGTGGCTGCTGCAGGGCCTTGGGAGGGCCGCACTGCCATATTGGGCCTCCCTGCCACCTCCACAGCCCCTCAGAGGCCTTGGTTCCAGGGTTGGAGATTTGACCTGAAACCTGGTCTGACCACTGTCTGCTCAAGGCAGAAGCAAACGCAGTCCTGACACTCCGCTGAAAAACGTGCTTAATTAAAATGGTCCACCCACAGAGGCTCATAGATCCTACTGGATTCCAGAATGCTTTGGGGGATTTTAGGATTCGAAATACGTACTTTGTTGAGGCTGTGGTGGAAGTGTGGAACATGCAGCTCCTGAAGCTATTGACAAGTTTGCCCCTCATTGACCTGGGTGACCTGAGAAAGGCTGGAAGGCATCTAGAATGACATTGGCGGAGAAGTCGTACTGAATCAGATAGATTGTGCTAGAGAGCCCACTGGGAGACCTGAGAGTGGCAAAGAAATGTTACTTCTCCGCTATAATTCCATCAACTCGTTCATGACCACCATAGCTGTTCCAGTCCTGAATCTTCATTGTGTCGGGAAGAGACAATTAAGTGTGATATTTTTGCAAACTTTTTTGCTGAGAAACTATCAAGAATATTTTCTGGTTTGGAGGTTGGTTGTTACTAGAGTTGCCAACCTTCAGATGATGCTTGGAGACCTCTGGGAATTATACCTGTTTCCCATATGACAGAGATCAGTTCCCCTGGAGAAAACGGTTGCTTTGGAGAGTGGACTCTATAGCATTATACCCCACCCTCCCCAGGCTCTGTCCCAAACATCTCCAGAAATTTACCACTCAGAGATGGGAACCCTAGTTGTGACACAGATGGTCACAGGATGCCAGCCAAGGGTGCCACAGAAAGTTTTGAACTGCCAAGTTTATTGGCATTGAGCCTCTGTTAAAGGGACAGGACATTTTCCTCCCAGCTAATTGGCAGCCCTAATACTGAGCGGGAAGAAAAGTTGGTATACATATCTAAATATATTTTTTTAAAATATATAAAATAAAAAAACCTTTACGAAATTTTATATCCAACTTATTTTATTTCTGGCTAAGATACGCTCCTCTTTTTTTCTTTTTTAAATCTTTTTTTCCCATTCATTTTACCCCCTTCCCCTTTCCTCTGTTCGGGGTAAGAAAGAGGCTGAGTTTATGGGAGTGTCAAGGGCTGTTTGATAGTAAGTATTGCACATTATATATTTTTAAAACAACAACCGCTATTTTTTTTTTAAATAGGCCATGCCAGCAAAATGCATGGTGTGATTTCTATCTCAATGGTCGAGGAAACAATAAAAAGAATGGAGGGCGATGAGATGTGGATTTTTTGACAAAGCAGTAATAAAAGAAGGGGTGGAGAGTTTGCAGAAAAAGATCTGCAAACCTTTGGCATCTCTGTCTTGCCCAACTCGCATAAGTGAAAGACCACATGTATGGGGTGCATCAAAGACTGGGTGCTTTCAATGCGGGCAGTTGGCAGGCTCCCATTTTACATTGCTGTAACATCTGCAGGGGGCTTATATGTGACATACATCTGATAATTTTGCAGACATTTTTGCCAATAATATTTTGTACCATTCAAGTAACTGTATGAGTGGCGTCTGAATTGAGCTGGGCGGGGTGAGGGGTGGGGCTGCACTTCTGCAGCAACAATAACAACAGCCTCCATTGCCAGGAACATTTGGAATGGCCTGGGGTATAGCAATCTCTCTCATGGGGAGGGGTCCTGGCTCCTGCGTCTGCATTGCATGCAGAAAGTCCCAGCTTCAATCTCAAGCATCTCCAGGTCACAAGTCAGCCTGAGATCTTGGAGAGCAATGGTTGCCAACGCTGGATTGAAAAATACCTGGAGATTTGGAGGTGGATCTTGGTAAGAGCAGAGTTTGGGAGGGGAAGGATATCAACACACATAATGCAACAGAGTCCACTGTCCAAAGCAGCCATCCCCTCCAGGGCAACTGATCTCTGTAGTCTATAATTCCAGAAGATCTCCAGGCCCCCACTGGAGGTTGGTAACTATGAAAATCTGCTGCCCGTCAGAGCACACAATACAGACCTCTATAGATCAAGGGTCTGATTTAGTAGAAAGCAGCATCATGTGTTCTCACACTCCCTTTTCATATCTATCTGTATGAAGAGCATTATAGTGGCTAACGTTGCAGGGCTGTTGTGAGGATGAAGATTATAAAAATGTAAATGGGGAGAACTAGGAGACCTTGAGCAAGCCTCTCCATCGCCTGCAAAAAAATCTGGGGATAGTAATACTCTGTTGCTGATACAATGTTTGGGAAATGCTTGGAACACTGAAAGGGGTGTTTGTCACATGTGGAAGAATTAGCAGCCAGAGCGTTGCACTGTAGGTCCAAATGAAAACACCTTCCAAGTTAGCATCAGTACCTTTGCTAGCAGATGGATTTTTTGTGGCCTGCAGCATCACCTCCTGGCAGTGGAATTCCATTGCATCTCCAAATCCCTCAATGTATAAGTTTGCTAGGTACCTACTACTCCTCTCCTCGCCCCCCCCCCATCAATAACTGGCAATTAGCAGGAGGAGGCAGGTCACTTGGAGATGGCTGCAACTGACAGGCACCCCAGGCAAGTGTCCCATGCGCACACTCCTGCCACACGTGCAACAATGTCACTTCCAGTCTAACCAGAAGTGATGTCATCAGAAGTGACATCATCGCACCCCGCCATGTGGGAAGAAAAAGAGGACCTGTAAGTGCTTAGTCCCCCTGAACTTCCATTGTCCCCCCCCAATTGCTAGATAGAGATGGAAACCCTATCCAGTAACCGAACTTTAAGAACCAGAGATTCAGTTCACACATAGTACAAAAACTTAGTTGATTTTAGTGACCATACTGTGGCATGGCACCTTTTCACCTTTTTGAAAAAGCATCTCTTTCCAGAAGCAAGAGGCCAATCCTTGCTTTCCTCCACTTCATTTACATTTGCCAGGTTGACCCCAGTAACTGGGGATGGGGGGTAAATAAAAATAAGACTTTGGGCCCGTCTCTGGCAGTCACTTCAAGGGTACAATCCGGAAATGACAAGGGGTAGCTTTAGGAACAGCAGGGTGGTGTAGAGTGCCTTCAAGTGATAGCTGGCTTATAGTGACCCCTGTAGGAGTTTTTAACTCAAGAGACTAATAGAGGTGGCTTGCCATGCCCACCCTCTGCATAGTGATCCTGGTCTTCTTTGGAGGTCTCCCATCCAATTATTAACCAAGGCCAACCCTTCTTAGCTTCCCCAGCTTGATGAGATCAGGCTTGCCTGCGCTATCCAGATTACGGCTGTACAATAAAACTCTGTTAAGACATGCTGATGACTAGGCCAGAGCATCATCTTACTACATGAAAGCCTAAGCATATTTTAGACGACTCATCGGTTTATCCCTGCACATGCGCACTGGCAGGAATAAAAAGGGAGTCGGCCAACATGCCCCTTGAGGCTTCATGCTGCTGCAGGCGGACGCAGCAGGAAGACATCTAGAAGGAGCCTTTGGAGCTAGCCCTGCCCCGCACAGCTCACTACCCCTCCTGCTGAAGGCTGCACCAATCCTTAGGAAATAACCTTCAATGTCCCAACAGCATTTAGGATCTCACCTTCTGAAGGGATGGAGAGAAGATCAATCTCCTTCTCAGAGCAGGTAATGACATCTTTAGAACTGCAGTTGGTTTCATCAATCATGCTGGAGTTGAAGCTGTGGAAGAAAAGGTCTTCTTTTTCTGTGAGCCAGTGGTGATGACTGAGGATTTTTCATCTTTTTTCCTTTCTGGCAGGTGTTCAAAATGACTCCACGATGGTACCAAAGATGATGCTGAGGAAGGAGCGTTTGCTTGGAGCCGCCATTGTGCACGGAGGTAGCCAGTGGAATAGAGGAAGCCCACTCTGGGCACTGTGGTTCCTTGCCGGAGGCAGCTTGTTCCGATGGCATGGAACCTCCCAAAGTACCACTTTTACCCATGATGCCCTTTCATGGTGTGCTTTCGGCATGACTTGTTTGCACATGGAGTGCCTCAAGGTGTTGTGTGATTAACCCAAGGAAAGAAGGCCTTTGTCATGGCTGTCCGACTGAGCTATCTTGGTTCTGCAGCGAAGACATTACTTGAAGAGAGCCTTCAGTGTCATGGAGCCAAAGGCTGGCAGTCTCATGTAGAGAATGGATCCGAGGAGGAGCTCTAGAGACATCCTTCTTCAGCGATGGTAGAAGAAGAACTGAGGCAGAGCGCTGCTCACACATACTTTTATAGCAGCATCTAATGGGAAAGAGCCAAGCGAGCATCCAGAGCCTTTTTGAGCTGCAGAACATCCGGACCGAGCTGCGCATGCACAGAACCCACGTGGGACTGCGCAGAAGCACCCTAATGAACTTCAGTCCTTAGACTTGTAATATGCCCGTGAAAGGCTAGTGTTCGACGCCACTCTCCCTTCGCATACCACATCTCTGCATCCTTTGCCATCTTCTCCCTGGTGAGGGCTGGAGCCACAATTTGCATCCTATGGCCATTTTGCAGACAGGAGATAACTGACAGACAAAAGTCATGGACAGCATAGCAAATCTGACCATTTCTTCAAACGGCCAGTCGAGCACCAGATATCCTGGGTCAAGCACAGCCAATCACAGCTGCCAGTGCAGAGACAGCCTCCCGATGCCAAGGAGCTCCTGTTGACATGTGGAGCAGCAGAATGCAGGCAGGACTGGAGGAGGAAGAGTCCATCCATGAAGCAGTTGGACTGGAGAGAGAGGGCCCTTGGAGCGCTCTGCAAGACACCTCTCTTTCTGGAGCCAAATTGTTGCCAGGCAAGGAGAATGCAAAGCCTGGGACAGCCACAAGGGAACATCCAACTGCACCTTTACCCAAGAGCTCACGAAGGAAAGGCAGCCCTCTGGCAAATGGGAGGGACAGTTCCAATTCCCAGTGGGAGCGTATTGGCCGAAAGGCAACACTTGGCTTGTGCCTGGAGTACAGGTCATTCAGCCCCCTTGGATAAGCTAGATATTTGAGGCTGTAAGGTTTATACTGTGTCTGCCTTAACTTTTTGTATAAGCAGCTATGAAGCCATGATGGCAAAATACCAGTTGTTCCTTTGCGAAAAAGAGGTGCTTACCCTGACCTCGTCCCTGAAGAAAAGGCTTTCCAGGGGTCCTCCAGGGGAAGCCGTGTGGCTCTGCAAACTGTAAATTCATCCAGCAAGGCATATTGCTGGTTGCACCGCCAGAGCTGCTGCGATTGTCAACAGAAGACTTCCTTGGCTTAGGAGGACCAAAGCCGCCCTAGCTGCACATCACACAATGAGAACAGAAGAGCCTCCATTTGAAGGCTCAGACTTTTTTACTTCCAGCACGGATGAGGCCCTAAAGAAAGATCAAGGATCATAGAGTCACTGCCAGGTCCTTGAGCAGAACCCCTCTTTATCCTAATCCAGTGAAAAGCAGACCTCCTTCTTGGCCTTGTGCTCCTTAGAATAGGTACCCTAGATACAGTTCTCATGAACCACACCGCTCTTCTAGAAGTGCTCATTTTTCCTCCTTTTGCTTTCAGTCTCACAGGAAGTATTTCAAGAGCAAGCGAAAGGATGTCTCTCGCTCCCGTAAGAACCAGGCAGGACCTTCCAGACAGGATTTTTGACCATTCATCTTCCCTGACGCTCAGATAGCCTGTTGTCAAATATCTGGGCATGGGAGCAAATCTCTCAAGAACCATGGACCCTTTTGATCAGAAGGCAGGGATACTGTCTGGAGTTCAAGTCAGTTCCCTCAGACGTTCCACCCCTCGCTGACCCACCTTCTTCCCCCTCTTCTGCCTGTTGCAGAAGTTCAGTCCTTGTTGTCAAAAGATGCCATAGAGGAGATTCCTCTGACTTCTGACAGCATTTTCTCCCGTTACTTTCTGGTAACAAAGAAGTCAGAGGGTTCTCTTGGACCATTGAGCACTAAACCAGTTGATAGTTCCAAAAAAGTTTTGTATGTTGTCTCTCAGGGATGTTCTTCCATTAATCAATGTTCATGTTAGGTTTGTTACTGTCAGTTTACGAGACGCTTATTTTCATATTTCAATAAATACAGAATTCATAAAGTATCTCCATTTCCAGTGTGGATCAAAAAGATGACAGTACCAGGTTGTCCCCTTCAGTCTCGGTTCTGACCCCCGAGTATTCACAAATCTTATGGCAGCCACGTCAGAGAGAAAGGCTGACCTGATGTTCCTGTACGTCAATGACTGGCTTCTAGTATCTCAGCCCAGGGAGGAGTTTCTCTACTACATGTCTCTAGTCCTCTCACTCCTCCACCTGCTGGGTCTCCAGGTAAATCTAGAGAAATCTTCCCTTACACCTCAGCAAAAAGTGACCTTTGTCAAGGCAGTTCTGGGCTGCCCAGGTGGTCTAGCTTATCCCACTCGAGAGGTTATCGAGATTCCTTCCTTACCTTCCCAAGGTCCTGGGGCTTTAGTTCTCAACAAACGAAGCACATACAAAGACTGTCAGGTTTTATGGCATCCCTGCCTCTGATAGCCCCTTATACCAGACTAAGACTTCGCCCACTTCAAAACGGGTTTTATTAAGGACCTTCCGTCCTCATATTCACAGCCCTTACTAGCGGCTTTCCATCCCCAGATCCATTCTCCAGTCTCTACGCTGGTGGACCAAGAAGGAAAATCTCACAATGGGCACCAGCTTTGGCTCCACCCTCCATACAAGTGTCAGATGCTTTTCTAAGAGGGGGGAGCTTGCATGGATGAAGTCCATGTTCAAGGGAACTGGATGCCAGAGGAAGCCTTTCTCCACATCAGCATCCTTAAATGAAGGGCAATCAGGTATGCCTTACAGGCATGTCTCCCATAGTCTGCAGCAAGATTGTTCAAATCTGCCTGGACAATACAACAGCCATGCAGTTTCAGCAGATAAGGGGCATGGTATGTCTGTCCCTTTGCCAAGAGTCTCCTTATTTGGAAGTGGACAATTCAACTCTGGGTAACCCTTCAAGGTATCCACATAGCAGGTTGGGAAAATTTTCAGCAGACAGCCTCAGCTTCACCCAGAGTTGCAATTACGAATGGTCCATCCAGCCCAAATTTCTCCAGCCCATGTCGGCCTCCCACCTTTGGGGTGGGGGAGGGTTCTCCCCACCACTGCACTTTGTTCATTTGTTTTATTGTTTGTATATTGATTTTAGTTCTTGTATTTATCGATTTTAACTGTTCACCACCCAGAGCCCCTGGGGATGGGCGGTATATAAATTGAAATATAAATGAATAAAAAAATAAATTTGCAAAGTGGGGCATATCTTCTGTGGATCTTTTCGCTTACCTTACCATTACCAAATGTGTCCATTGCTTCCTTAAGGCAAGGATAGGGAATTCTTCTCTGGGGCATGCATTCCACAAATTTCCAGGATTTTCCCTCACTAGAGTTTGCAACTCCACAAGAGGAGCCTGTGTGCTGCAGAGGGGCTTGTGAGACTTAGGGGGCTTAGGGGGTGAGGAAAGGAGTCATGGTAAAAAATACTTGCACAGAGCCAAGGGAACATGAAGGAAGTGTTCTGTGATATGGCTAGATACTGGGAGGGGGGCAGTTAGCCAAGAGGACAGGGTTGGAGGAGGAGGAAGGCCTGTGGGAAGAAGGAGATACCTAACAAGGATGAAGGGTTAAAAAGAAGCTGCGTGGTACACATTCATGGCAAATAAATAGCCAGTCCTTGCAGGACTCTAGTAAGCCTCAGTTAAGAGGCATGCACTGGGACATGCCTCTGCATACCTTATTTTCCATGACCCCGTTCATGAAGGATGTCCTTGGAATGTGCCTAAGTGGCCCAAGGCCTCCTTCTGCAAAGGAAATCTTGGCGAAAGGAGAGCAAAGTTCACTGGCTTCCGGGCAGTCTGAGGGTCTCTCTAGACATGCAGGTTTTTAAGGTGTTGGGTCTGGGTTGTCCAAACCCAACTCAGGTTTCAGCAGCCATACAGCAGTCAAAAACTAAAAGGCTGTTAAAAAATAAAGGAGAGCCCAGACTGCCTCAGAATGCCTCTGGGGGGGGGCACTTCCCTCCCCCCTCAAGCCATTCTCCTGAGTTACTATAGCCTGAGGGAGTCCCCCATCTTGCTTTACTGCTCCACATGGACAGAATATTCCACATGGAGCAGAAAAAACGTGGGGAACCCCTATGTTTACATGGGAAAACAGCTTCAGTGGGAGGGAGGAGCCCCTCCCCTCCACGGAGCCATTCTGGGGTTGTTTGGGCTCTCCTTTATTTTTAATAGCTATTCCCCAAAGCTGCTGTGTAGCTGCAGGGAACTTAAAAACCTGCACCTCTAGCTTGGCCCTGAGATAGGGATCAGAAAAGACAGAGCAAGAAGCCAGCATTGCATAGACTTGCTCCAGCTACGTTTGGCCTGGGCCTGCCTGGCTGCCTTGCACCAATCCTGCTTGGGACGGGCAAAGGATCCCTCCGCTGGGATCTGCAGCGGCCGCTCAAGGATTGCAACTGCAAAGGCTTTGAACAGAAGGTGTTGCTCCATCAGGACTGGATGGAGTTGTCATGCCATGGGGCCTTCCCACGTGTGGGGGCTTGGAAGCTTCCACCGTCAAAGAAGCTTATTCCCTCCAACAGGAAGGAAGGACCATGTTGAAGCACCCCCAATTCTCATGCCAAGGATGCTGCAGCCCGCCCCCCCCAGACTTGTGAAGTTTTTTGTGTATGGCAACTCAATGTGATTCAACCTTCTGCAAGCTGTATTCATTTATTCTGCATCTGCTTAACCACTTGTTTCAAAGCCAGAAGGATATCATTATTTGAGTCGATCATTATTAATGATCGACTTAAAACATCATCGGCCAACGATTTTATCAACTGCTTCAAATGTATTTCCACAGACATAGCACGTGCAACGTCAAGCTGTGTTCTGTGCAAGGGGCCTTGGCGTTGGTGTGCATGCCTTGACGTTAGAGGTGAAGCTGCTATTCCGATATTGAAAGTCTTGGGACCTTGGGGAGGGAGCAGAGCCTTAAGGAACAACAACTGTAGAAATGCACAGCAAAAGCAAAAAAAAGGGGGGGGGGCAAAGTGAAGACAGTGATTGAACAGGGTCGGGTAATAACAAACGGGGACTCTTAAAGCCCACTGAAGTCTGTTCACTCCCTGTTTCAGGAATAATCCTGCCACAACCAGATCCCCCAAATTGGGACCACGTTCAGGTTGCAGAAGATTTTAATGCCATCCCTCTTCCTTTATGGCATGCCTATGGCTAGAGGTTAAAAAAAAAGGTAAAGGTAGTCCCCTGTGCAAGCACCGAGTCATTACTGACCCAAGGGGGGGACGTCACATCCTGACGTTTTCTTGGCAACCTTTTTATGGGGTGGTTTGCCGTTGCCTTCCCCAGTCATCTACACTTTCCCCCCAGGAAACTGGGTACTCATTTTACCGACCTCAGAAGGATGGAAGGCTGAGTCAACCTTAAGCCGGCTACCTGAACCTGGCTTCCGCTGGGATTGAACTCAGGTCATGAGCAGAGCTTCGATTGCAGTACTGCAGCTTACCACTCTGCACCACGGGGCTGTGGCTAGAGGAGGAATAGGCAAATGCTCTCGACATTCTTAACGATTTGTCAAGAGTATCAGCCTCTTGGGCTTTAGGACTGGCTAGCTGTAATTCTCCCCAAAAAACAAGCCTTTAAGAACAGTAGAGTGGGGTAGAGAGGGCCACATCTGATTCTCTGCCCACATTTGAGGGCTCCATGTAGGATGCTGGCCAACATCCAGCACAAAGCCCTCAAATACAGACCCAGTTGTAGCTGTCTCCCCCCCCCCTTCTCCAATGCCCATCTTTGTGCTAGACAGAACAAATATATGCGCTTCGTGGCTCTTTTCTATCAACCACTGTAGCAGAACAGTGCCAGGTCGTCTCCCAAGGCAACTTGGACATTCATATTCCCAAATGCCTCATGAACTGGGGGGCGGAGCTCTCAAGACAGATGTTCTGAGTGCTGGCAAACAACAGCCTTGTTCTGATCCTGGATACCAGCAAGAGTTCAAGTTTCCATAGATTATCCGGACAAACCCCACCATTGTCCAGGCACGATGTACGTTTTGTTAGGATGTTTCCGAGGGCAGATGGTGGGTGGGCGGATGGTGGGTGTCGAAGGTTTCAGCAGGCAAAGAACGAATAGTCTTGGAAAGAACATGTCATGGCACAGGAATGTTGTACCTGCTGTTTTATTTCTTTGGCCCCCTCTGTTTATGTCCAGTAAAATTTTGTTTCAAAAAAGTGGAAATGGGCAGTGGGGGGAGTAGGAGGTGAGTTGCAGGTGGTTTTCTTTGTCCCAGAGTTAATCGTGCATTCTTTGGATCTGTCTTTCATTCTTTCATACTTTGCTTTTCTTCTCAATGGGGACCCAAAGCATATTACATCATTCTCTTCTCTTCCATTTTATCCGCACAACAATCCTAAGAGAGACTGACTGATGCAAAGTCACCCAGCAAGCTTCCATGGCAGTGGAGGGATTTGAACCTGGTGTCCCAGACCTCCATCATAGGCCTTTTTGTAAGTTATTGTTTGCAAGGAGTAAATACAAAGGGGGGTAGGACAGGACAGGACCCACTCCTACCCATGTTGGTCGAACGTGTGAACACGAGCTGATCAGGTTGGTTTTGTCCATGCAGCTGGGGAACCCTGGAAATACGGGAAATACAGAGTGCGAAAGGCAGGTCACCAACCCACAACACGTGTTCTGAACTGTGGCCCTTCAGAACCTTTTCCTTGGCACACACAGCCAGTTCTCCACCCAAACAACCACAAGGCGGCAGCACTGCTAGAGCCAGTGGTGTGTAGAAGGCAATGAGGGTGTGTGGCTTATGCCTGTCATGACCTCCCAGCCCTATAGTCACCAACCTGGTCCAAGGTGAGCCCTTGAGGTACAGCAGCACCACTGAGTCTCAGCTTTCAGCCAGTGTGTGTCTGCCCAAGTACAACCAACATCTCATCCTTCTCCCTTTTGGTTCCTGGCACACCAACCAGTAGAGTGTAGTGGTTAAAGTGCTGGAGTATGATCTGGGAGACCCAGGTTCGAATCCCTGCTCTGCTATGGAAGCTCACTGGGTGATCTTTGGCTAGACTTTCTCTCTTAGCCTAACCTACTTCACAAGGTGGTTTTGAGGACAAGAATGGAGCAGAGCAGAGCAGAACTGAGCAAGATGCCCTGAGCTTCCTTAGAAGGGCATGATAAAAATGAATTAATTTTTTTAAGTTCTTCACAGACAGATGTATCTTTCCCCCAGCACTTGTCCCCAAAAGATTGCCCCTCCTAGACCAATGCAATTCTCTCAATCACGTTTTCATTCCACAATTCCTCTGAGGGCTCATGTTTCTCTTCTAATGCACATCATCCTCACAACAACCCTGTGAGGTAGGTTAGGCTGAGAACCAGCTGCATGTTAAAGGTAAGAATCTGGTCCAGGCCCCCACAGTGCAACATAACCACTACACCATCCCACTCACTTTCTCTCTCTGCTTCTTTTGATCTTCAACTCTCAGCTCTTCACAACTGCACACGAAGCAACATTTTGCACAGTGTAATCTGAGACACCCGGTGTGTAGTGGTTAGAGTGTTGGACTAGGATCTGGGAGGCCCAGGTTTGAATCCCTACTCTGCCACGGAATCTGCTGGGTGACCTTGGGCCAGTCACAATCTCTCAGCCTAACCGACCTCTCAGGGTTGTTGTGAGGATAAAATGGAAAAATTACATGAGCTGCTTTGGGGCCCCATTGGGGGAAAAGTCACTGTATAAATGAAGTAAATAAATAAAACAAACAAATAATCCTCTGTAATATTGCAAAGAATACTGGGATGCATCTCTCAGATGATTAAAAAAACCATGACAATAGGGATTTGCTTATTCCAAGGACAGCAGAAAGTGGATTCAAAGCCAAACAAAACTGAAATCCTTTATAAACCTGCCGATCATTTGTCTTACTGGAGCAGACAAATATTTATTCATTTATATTCATTTGGCTGTTTGGCTGAAAAATAAAGCGGCTTGCGCCAACTTTTCACCACCTCGATTTTATCCTCACAATCACCTGTGCAGCAGGTGGAGCAGAGAGCGTGTGATTGGCCCAGGGTCGCCCAATCAGCTGCCAGGGCAGAGTGAGGACTGGAACCTGGGCCTCTCAGACCCTAGTCTGGCATTTCAACCACAGCTCGATACTGCTAAAAGCTCACAAACAGGAACTGAAGTCTGTCCCGAGTTATTCCTGACATCTGGCATTTGGAGGTATACTTCTTCTGTACATGGAGGTTCCACGTAGCTGTAGTGGCTTATAGCTGTGCACAGGTGACCCCTCCTCCCTAAATCTAATCCCTTATTAAAGCCATCTAAACTGTTGCAGCACCACATCTTGTGGCAGTGAGTTCAGCAAGACTGAGTTTGTCTACCACCACACCCTTCTTCCTACAGTCCCAAATGCTTTTTGCCCTTTTTGCACAGGGAAGAGGCTTCAGTCTCCTGACCATTTTGGTTGCCCTTACAGCATCTCTTTTGGGGATGGGCAGATCAGAATGGTATTTACAATAATCTTCTAAAACATAGCTATACCATAAGGACCCTGGAGAAATGCATTCAGTATCTCTAGCAAAAATCCACCCCATATTCCCTTGGACATAACCACCAAGATAATACAGCAGGCTGTTTGCCTGCAGGTGCAAAAACACTTAACAGGGTGTTCTGAATAGCTGTGAAATGCAGTTTCCCCAGGAAACTGCATTCAGATACAAGACAGCCCAGATGTTTTTATACAAGGATGAAAATGGCAGCAGGAATCCGAATGACTCGATTTCAAACCACGCCGCAACCCTTCTCTTCCTTCCCCGCTGTGTTCATCCTGCCAGACCCAAGCCAGATGCACATCCTATCCCTCTTACATCCTTGGAATGTGAACAGGCAGGTAAACAGCATACCTGAGCCCCTGGCTTGGCCTCCCAAAACTAGACAGGAATGTTAAGAGCTTTCCAGCTGATTGGTTTGCAGAGAAATATATTCCATCACAAGGACTGGCCTCATGACCGCAGTGTGGGGGAATACCTGGGGGGAAGCTAGGGGACACTGCAGGGTGCTGCAGAGGGCACCTGGCAACTGCCCTTTTTATGGGGTAGCCTGCAGAACCTGGGTAATCTCTTGGGAGAAACGGAGGGAGGTGTACACATTTTGCACTGCGCTCTACAGATCCCCTCCCAGGGGCAATCCGCACAAGTGAAGAGCAGTTTGGATGGCTGGGAGAAGCATGCTTCTAGCTGTCCCCCGCCTCAAATGCCCAGGAAGACAGGAACCTCCCCATTCAGAGGCAGTATACCTCTGAAATCCAGTGCTAAGAAACACACTATTTTTCTGAGATTATTCATGAAAAGTAGGAAATCAGGGTTGCCAACAGCCCTGAAGAAAAAGCATCCTGTCCTTTTAAACAGAGGTTGAATGTGTGGAAATGGGTCCTTGAAGCTTTTCAGGGCATAGAGGTAAATTGCATCCCCTGATAAATAATATCTCATTAAACCTCTGTGAAAGGGACAGGCCGTTTTTATCCAGCCCTGTTGGCAAAGCCTAGTTCAAGCCAATAAGGAATGGAATGGTTTTCAGCCCAAGAAAACCAGCGTCGCTTAATGGATTCAAATCCTTGCTCAGCTATGAGTTACTGAGTGACCTGCTGTCAGTCACTCAGCCTAACTTACCTTTCACATCACCTACTGCCTGGTCCCTTTAACTGGAGATGCCAGGGATTGAGCCAGTGGCCTTCTGCATGCTCCATGGATGTTCTGCCATTGAGCCACAACCCTTCCCCAGGGAGACCTTAAAGGGTTGTTGTGAAGATAAACTTGGAGGGTGTTTACACCATGCTGAGATCTTCAGTGGAAGACCAGGATACAAGATTTAGTAGAGTAAGATTTCTCTAGCCTTGATTTTTTTTAGAGTAAGATTTCTCTAGCCTTGATTTTTTTTAAGGGGGGGGGTCTGCTTCCAAAAGTTAGGGGACACTGATTTAAAGTAAGATCTCCCGCTGTCTCTCCAGTGTGAGTCAGGATCTTCCCTCCCCAAT
Organism: Eublepharis macularius; assembly: GCF_028583425.1. Taxonomy (NCBI): domain Eukaryota; kingdom Metazoa; phylum Chordata; class Lepidosauria; order Squamata; family Eublepharidae; genus Eublepharis; species Eublepharis macularius. The sequence goes on along the minus strand of NC_072804.1, from coordinate 35,767,620 downwards.
TCATATTGCTGATACCGGAAAGAACGTCTCTCAAGCATGCAAGTTCATAGGATGTCACCAAACATTCAAAGCTCAGGCTTAAACCATTTGGGGATTGTCTTGTACGCTGCAGGTTTTGCTTTAAACCCCCAACCAGCCTTGGGGGACACAGCAAGGGGTAAAAGAGCCACTTGAGGGAATGGCAACTTTGAGCTGAGAAAGGACAGGAGGGCAAAGGATTAACCATTAGACTGCCCTGCCCCAAGCAGTTTTGTGTTAATAAAGAGGAAATAATGACAGAACTCCTGTAACTAGTCTCAGGTGGGTAGCTACTTTAGTCTGTAGAAGAAGAGCAAAATTCTGGTCCAGTAGCATCTTAGAGACCAACTATATTTCCAGGGTATGTGCTTTAGAGAGTAACTTTGACTCTCGAAAGCTTGTATTCTGGAAATCTGTTTGGTAAAGCACTAGTGCACTCGAATCTTGCTCTATAACTAGTCTAAGACTCAGGCAAAAGTGTATAGCACCACTTACTGGAGAACAAGAGAAACACGAAGGAAAGGCACCCAAATCCATTTCCTGCCTTGACAACTCCAAAATAGGGCACATAATGCCACCCCAAGGAGTTCAGCGCAAGAAAACAGTGCCAGGGGAGTGGTAGGAGTCTCTCTGTTGAGGTCCCAAGCCAAATCAGGGTTTTAAAGCAGTGGTAGTTTCCAGGAAAGCAAGTCCGGTGTGAATCCCCCAGCCTCCACTTGCTAAAAAAGAAATAGTTTGGGTCACAGAGGATGAATGCACAAGTGCTGCTCAACATACTTTTCTGCCCTTTTCCCAACTCTTAGGTGAAAAATAGAAAGATTGGTCTCAGGGAACGTGTGCCGGGTTTCTTCATTGGTTTGAGAGCAATGCAAGGCAGGTTGATTATAAATACACTGCAGCCATCTTGCAACAAAGCACATGTGATTTGGGCCAAAGAGAATTGCTTCTGGGCTTCTGTTGTGTCTAAACCAATCACGTATCTTTGATGTTCTCTGTGATCCCATGTGCTGTATGTACCGTGCCTCTGCCCCACAGCACTCCTTACAGCAGAAAAGCAATTACTCCACTTAAGGACAGTAAACCAATAAACTCCAGTATGATCCTTTGTTAGATTCAAATGAAATCAAATGAAGTCTCAGAAAACTGTCGCCTGCAGGAACACAAATGCTTCATCAAGTGTTCTTTTTCCCTTTGTGCTTTTCCTTTTCCCTGTATTATTCCATCAAAAGCAGAGTAGTTAACACTTGCTCTGTCCTGCCCAATCCTGTTGATTGTTGGTAGTTTTGTTATTAGGTATGTTATTTTCTGTGAATTTGCTGGTTCTTGGTTGCTGCATGCATGGAGACTTTGTGTTTTGACTTCATAAGCTGCTTTGAGTTCACACTGAGCAGAGAAAAGTGGATTAAAAATGTGCAAATAAATACTTCTGCTTTTTCCATTTTGCAAAATGTAGCTGACTTTATTAAGGTGGAAAGGAACATGGGGAGAGAAGGGAGTTGTTTCTCCAATGTTTTTACACTGGAAAAAGACATCACTGAGGGCATAACTACACGATATGCCCGACACGTGTTGGGTCACGGGTATGCACAGTCAATCACATATCAGGGAAACTCACTTTAAGCACTCATTCACTCACTCTCTCTCCACACCAGGTCCTGATCCAAATCCAGGACTTGCACACTGAGGGAATGAGTTCTCTTGTACCTGGCATCTGATTGTCTCCATCAAAGTAATGTGTAGTTACTAAGCCTATACTGGTAGTTTAAAGGCAGGGAGTTCTAAATCTTCTTTGTACTTGCTTTCCTTGGCCCTTTATCTCCCCTGCCCTCCCAATTCCCAGCTGCTGGATTCAGCATCCTTGGAAACCTGCTCCCATAAGGGGGTGCCCATAGCTGCCAGTTTCCACTCTGGTGTCTGCCAAGCTCCACCCGGCCCCAAGACCAATCTGTTAACAGCTCAGCTGGTTCAAGAAATTTCGATACCCTGAGCAAGGTACACCGAATCTCCTTGGCCATATGAAGCTGCCTTATAGTGAATGAGACCACTGGCCTGAAGGTCTACAAGTCGCCAATGGAGGCCTCTCCCATCACCTCCTACCTGATGCTTGTAACTGAAGGTGCAATGCTGATGTTCTACTATTGAGCTATGACTTCAGCAGAACTGGCTCTGCCACCAGCCAGACCCAAGCTAAGCCCAGAGACCGGGACCCAGAGTAACAGCCATTCTCTTCAGGCCCCACTGATGGAACTAAGCAAATCTCCTGTGGGGCCCAGCGACCCTCGAAGGAGTCACCTCAGTGGGGTGGCCAAGGATCTAGCTTTGGCTAGGACACGCATCTTTGCCCCACAGCAGGTCCAGTCCATTTCCCCAGCAAATAGAGAAGTAACGAGGCAGACAGGCAGCTGTCTACTGAAAACTTTAATGAAACAAATAAGTTAATAAGTTAAATCAAGTGAGGTAACATTCATCGTCTCAGAACAAGGTTTATTTGGAAATCCACCAGAGTCCACCTCATCTTGCTCGGTTGGTCAAGCCATTCCCTGCTCCTTCCCTCCCCCAAACTTCTCCCCCACCCCTTTGGAGACGTGTCTTGGATGGAAGACGGGATGCGCTCTCCAAAGACGCCGTGTTCAGTGCATTGGGGGAGGGGGAGAGTTGTGTGTTCAGGGAAAGTTCAGGAACTGCTGTAGCCGTTTTCCTCAAGACTCATGCACGTGCATGCACAGGCAGGGGTGCGTGTTGGGACAAGAGCGGCTGGTGGCATGCACCCTACGGAACTGTAGAATGGAAGCAGGGCCTTTCCCCCAAACCTGACTCCGGGGGCCTGTCTTTTAGGACAGCCTGACAACCTCGGCGCAGACAGAGATGGCTGCAGGAAGCAAGAAAGGGAAGCCCTCCCCTATTTCCCCCCTGAGTAGCGGTGGGAATAGATGATGGGGGGAACACAATGGGGGGGGGGGAAGAGGCTCACTTGTTTAAATAGAAATGGCTATCCAATTAAGAGTGCAGGAGAAAGAATATGGGCATTAGACAGCCAAGTGGAGTCTGGCAAGAAGTACGGGGGCGGGCAGAGTAGAAGAAGTCTTTTGAGCGTGTAACTAACAAAAAGCACATAAAGGAAATCAAAAGCTGGCACAAATGCATAACCCCGAAGCAGGGGCTGATTTGGTAAGTTGTGGGGAGTTTTCCGACTCCTGTCATTGGGGGCTGCTGAAGAGAGAAGGGACTGTGGCTCCCTTACTGGGGAGGGGCAGCAGGAGGCAGCAAGGGAGGCGCCAGGGCTGCAGCTGGCACACAGCTACTGGAATGGACGGCAGAACTCCACAGGGCCACGTGTCACAGCATGCCTTGGCAGCCCCAGATTCTGCTATCCATTCAGTGGCTGTGCTCCTGGAAGGTGCAGCACCCGTGATCCAGAGCCTCTGTCGGCACCTCAACTCCCTACGGTAAAGGCACCGGTGTTTCTTTCAGTGCTGCTCGGTGGCAGGAAAAGAAAATCCATCCCAGCGCCCCCACCCTCTGGCTCAAAAAAACATTGCAGATGTGACACTGGAGCAAAGCCCGATCATGCGCTCAGCAAGGAGCTGGTTCACTGGTGAGCACAATGCCCCCGTTTCCAACCCAGTCATGTCCCTTGCACACAACTGTTGGATGTGCACTTAAAATACAAAAAACTCCGATGTCGGTCTAATGTGTGAATCCCACAAGACTTTCCCAGTCAAGGGCTCCAGCTGAAGTGTGCCGCCAGGGCTGCTCTAACAGAGAATAACAAACAGCAAAATATTATTGATTTAGGATGAAAGCCAGCTCTCAGGATAGGAGCAAGGGGGTAATGAAACAAGTTTTCCAAGAAGACGGGCGGTAGAAGGGTAGCAGAAAAGGAGCAGGAGGTCCTCCGAGGGGGGGAAAGGGTGAGATCTAACGAGACCTCCTCTGCCAACAAAGATGGTGGATTGCATACGTGGTTTGAGAAGAGGGAGAATCTAAAGCCAAGCTACAGAGCACCCTACAATGTCTCAATCAAGGCACCCACAACAGAGCCAGACTCCACCCTACCCCAGTGTGGTCGGGGTTAAGGCAGACACCCTTGCTTGGCTGGGACAAGGCTAAGCCTGGCTCCCACCCTAAAAGTAAGACATGGCATCCCATTTGGATCACTAGCCATTTTTCTACTCCCAGCCGACAGGAAAGGGCTCCCTCAAGCAAGATGAGAGCAACAAGGAGACCACCCCCCCCCCCCCCAAGGCCAGACCGGGCTCCTTTGCCAGATCTTTTGTTTCAGGTTGCATATTCAAGTTTGTTGCATATAAATGTTCCCTCCACCCTCCACCCTGGGAAGCACATCCACGTCGTAGAAGGCTCCGCTGTGCTTAAAATATATGGGCCACAGAGCCATGCCCTCTACCTGGGAAGAGATTAAACAGGAGTTGCGAAGGTGCTTAAAGGCTGCAGGGAGCAGGGTCAGGCATTGCCAGTTATTTTCTTCTAGACACAAAGGACAAGAGGCCACATTCAGTCCAAGTTGCAATGTCCCTGGAGAAGAAAGGATTATCTAGCTTTTGCATAGCTGTTAATAAGAGTCTCCAACCTGGTTTCCTAGAAGGTAGAAATCCAAAGTCAGTCGCTGTCGTGCGGTTAAGCAGGTAAGACCACCTGTATCATTTGCTTGGAGAGAGGGTCATTGCTCCGACTCTGAGGCCAAGACACCCCAATAAGATCTGGGAGCTTTTTGCTGAACGAAACTTCAGACCCATACGAAGTTTGATGCTCCCATCCTACTTGGAGACGCTTGCCGAGAACATGAACCAACCTTTATGGAAGGCCAAGGGGAACAAATGGACTCCCTCTGCAATTTGTTTCAGGCTAGCGTGGCTTTTTCTCCATAGAAAAGGCTGCCTTCAACGTCAGCCTAAGGTTAGCACAGCCTCCCCAAAGAGTTTCTTGGCTACAACTGGCAAGTGCCACCTTGAAGGATTTGATTTAAAAGTCATGGCAATGCCATGACAACTCCGCTGGAGGCAACACCCAAGCTGTTCTTTGGGATGTCTGTTGCTAGCGGCTTTGCCCGCAGCTGGAAGACTTCAAGTAAAGTTGAGGCAACCATTGAGGTGTCGGATGAAGGGTCTCCACTCAAGTCTCACCAACAAAGTGAAGTTGAAGAAGGGCTGAGTGTGCCAGAGGACACTATCTGTTATGAAGGGCTGTTAAGAAGTCTGCCTCCCCTTCCTTAATGTCCTGAAGGCAGAAAGATACCCTTCCCTCTGCCTCCTCTCTTTGCTACGGTGGGTGTGCGGCTACTAAATGGCTGGACCAGGTGCAGCGCCTTAGTCCATGTTGGCACTAGCTGACCGGGAGATGTTCAAGGTCTGAGCAGAGACAGAGATGTCCTCGTGGTCCGCGGGGCTGTGGTAGTCGGATGTGATGTCAGGATCACCAGCAAGGATTGTCATAGAGGCCAGGCTGAAAGAGTTCACGGATCCCTTCCGCAAGCACTGAGAGTAAACCCCCAGTAGCAAATCCAGTTTATGCTCAATGGATTGCACCTGCAGAAGAAAGAGCCCAGAGATAATCATCTGTCCCCTTCTGTGATCTGTCATCCACCAACGGGTGAAGACGATTTTTGTTTTGTCTTACATTCCCTTAATGATCTGTCTTTGCTTACCTTAAGTTTCGATAACTGTTTTATGTGCTTTCAGTATCTATTTCAATATTAAATGTTTTTATTTCATTTACTTTTTAAAATACCTTGCCTCTCCTCTCCAATGGGGACCCAAAGTGGGGCCGTTTCCACACAGCTTACCTTGTTCCAGAAAATAGCTAAATCTCACGCGAAATCTTGCGAGAAGACGCTGTTATCACGTCTTCTCGCGAGATTTCGCTGTTTTCCGAAACAAGGTAAGCCGTGTGGAAACGGTCTGGCTTACATAATTCTTCTCCTCTCCATTTCATCTTCACAACAACCCTGTGAGGTAAGTTAAGCTGACAGAAGATGACTGGCTCAGAGTCACCCAGCAGGCTTCCATAGCAGAGGGGGGATTAGAACTTGGGGCCCCCAGAGCCTAGTCTCACTCTAACCACTACACTATGCTGCTACCACCCAACCCACAGCCCAGAGCACAGTGTTTTTAGGGTTTTTTTGGATAATGTTTTAACTGTAATTTTCATTTAATTTAATATATTTATCTAACAAATTTACATTCGACCTTTCTGCTTTCCTAAGGGCCACCAAGGCAGCTAACAAATTAAACTTTATACGTTATAAAACTATTAAAATCAACCCAAACACAGCATTTAAACAGTTAAAACCATGGCTTGAAAAACATACAAAGACACAAAAACAACAATTAAAATATTTAAAACAAAACTTTGGGCACAAAGGAGAGATCGCTAAGGGTACGCCAAACGAAACAGAAAAGTCTTCGTCCGCTGGCAGAAGATGGCAACAGAAGGGGACGGACTGGTGGTGGCCCCGATTGGGCAGAAAAGTGGTGATACAAATTTTGTAAGGAAGCAAGTAAATGAGCGGGTGCCTTGGGGCCAAACAGGAGCAGCCATCGAGGAGCGCCTCAGCTTTCTGATCCAACTTAAGAGGAGTCCTGGGAGTCCTCTCCACTCGAGGAGTCCGGAAGATCACTCACAAGAGGAATGTGCTCTACTCCTGTTGCGCAGGCTATGGAGAAGGCCTGGGGTTGTGTTTTCACAGTTCCAGTAAGGGGTGACTTTGGTATCCCTTAAATGCTACTGATCCAGGCAAAGCTGGGCAACAGAATGAGATGACAGAAAGTGTTGCACCATGTCAGACTATGGGCGGAAGGAGTCAACAGTTTTAACGCTTCTCTAGGTAAACATTCCCTATATTTTTTTTTTAAATCATGTCTTGGAAAGACATTCCAGCCTGGCTCTTGACTTGCTGTCCAGTTTTCCCTTTACGGAAAACTAACAACTGGGCAATTCCTCTCCCGCAGTGTGAGGTGGTGCAGCCCATTCCAGCACTGCTGCATTCCACTACATGTCTCCTACCCTAGGCCTAAGGTTGTCTACTGGACTGAAGGAGGAAAAATCCTTGTGGACAGACAATTCTCACAGATCCCCACTTAGTGTGGCCAACAGGCCTGGAGAAAAAATGCCCCGTCCCTTTAATAAAGGGGTAATAGGATGTTATTTATCAGGTGATTCTTTTGGCCTCCATGCCACAAAAAGCTTCGGCTGCCCATTTCCACACAGGGAACCTCTCTTGAGAGAGAGGACATTTTGAGAGCCAGTTTGGTGCAGTGGTTAAGAGCGGCAGGACTCTAATCTGGAGAACTGGGTTTGATTCCCCATTCCTCCCCTTGAAGCCAGCTGGGTGACTTTGGGTCAGTCACAGCTCTCTCAGCCCCACCCACCTCACAGGGTGATTGTTGTGGGGATAATAATAGCATACTTTGTAAACCACTCTGAGTGGGCGTTAAGTTGTCCTAAAGGGCGGTATGTAAATCACATATTATTAGTATTCTCCATGTCTGTTGGCCCAACCCCTATTCCCCCCCCCCTTTGTAAGCACTGAAGCATGGGGGTGGGGGAGAGTGAATCCAGCTGCCACTTGTGACTACAGCAGGTTGTACAAAATGGCATGGCTGCACACCCTTCCTGCCTCCCTCAATCAGCGTACCTGTTTCTCCACCTTGACGACCCGACCCATCATACTGAGCTCATCCACCAGTTCGACCTCCAGCGACGCCTTCTCCCCTTTCTCGCGTGTCTTCTTGTCAACAGCAATGGTTCCCCGTCCCACAATCTGATCCACGCTACCAGGCCGTTGGGGGGGGGAGAGGAGACAGACAGAAGAAAATGGAATCATACAGGGGACTGAGCACCGGGATAGTATAGGAAATAGAAGAGTTAGTTGGGCAGCCCAGCTGGAGCACCAAGAGCTTTCAGACAGCAAGGGAGAGGTTTTATAACAGGCCCAGCCGTCCCACCCTCACTACAGAATCAGTTGGAGGCTTTGATCCTGGGGGTGCTTCGGTTAGGATCCAGGAAGTGGCAACCCTCGATATCCACAGGGTTTGCAGATGCCAATGGCCATAGGAATGTACAAAGGTGCTTTATTGTGACTGTCCACCAGGCCCAATTCCATCTACTCATGACAGCAGTCGCTTTCCTGCTCTTCCAACACAGAGAGGCTGTTCCTAACCCAGTTATTTTGACAGGAGGTCGCAAAGACTGAACGTGGGACTTTCCGCACACCAAGTGCGCACTCTAACATTGTGCAATACAACACGAGGAAGACACCAATGGCAATACTGAAGGACCTATAGCAGGGGTCCCCAACCATTTTGAGCCCGCTGGCACTTTTGGAATGCTGACACAGTGGTGGGAGCAACCACAAAATGGCTCACAAAATGTCAGGGAACGAAGTTATGTACAACTCACAGTAGCTCTTCACTATTTCAGGCAGAAACCCTGTTAAAAAAGCTTTTAAAAAATGAACACATTGTTTAAAAATGGTTTCTTGGATAAGCCAGCTAAAAAACATTCATCCGGCAGTATCTGGCAGATTTCCAATGGCCAATCAGCTCTGCTGGGCGAAAGCCCTGCATGACCCCACCTACTTTCTAAAGACACTTGGCAGGCACCTTGTTGGGGACCCATGCCCTAAAGAATTACCAGAGGGGGAGAGACAGTGACTTGCCCGAGACTGCACCAAAAATCCATGGAAGAAGGGGAACAGAGCGAGTCTACGAGTGGAAATACACGTTACTAAGTACCTGGGGATGCTCAAGTGCAACATTTTAAGTGTGGTCCTCTATTCTTGTGCGGGCTCTGTCTTGCTCAGCACATGTGCATGCCACATTCACGGGAGCTCCCTTTGTGTGATTGCATCTGCAAGTGAGTTGGGAGGGCGCAGTGCCAATTCAGCTCTGTTTTTGCTGCAAGAACAAATACTGTAGGCTCCTTTGACTTGACGATTTGCATTTATTTAAGGTGTGAGACAGAGTCAAGGTCGGCATTTCAATGAATGAATGTAGGAGGTGCGGGAAATTGAGATTTGGGTAGTTCTAAACAGAGAATTTCCTTGTATTGTCGAAGGCTTTCACGGCCGGAGAACGATGGCTGTTGTGGGTTTTCCGGGCTGTATTGCCGTGGTCTTGGCATTGTAGTTCCTGACGTTTCGCCAGCAGCTGTGGCTGGCATCTTCAGAGGTGTAGCACCAAAAGACAGTGACACTGAGAGATCTCTGTCTTTTGGTGCTACACCTCTGAAGATGCCAGCCACAGCTGCTGGCGAAACGTCAGGAACTACAATGCCAAGACCACGGCAATACAGCCCGGAAAACCCACAACAGCCAGAGAATTTCCTTGTCAAAGATAACCTACAGGAGTAGCAAAGAAAGGCAGAGCTATTTCTTTATAAAAATGTAATGCAACAATTTGCATCAATTTCGAACCACATCAGAAGGGAAAAGTGGAAAATACTGGCACCTCACAATAAATGGGATACTTTTAGCAGTCAAGGAGGCACTGGTACAAATGCGAGAATGTATTCATGCAGAGCAAATGGACTGTGCAAGCAGATGTATGGAAAGTTGGAAGGGGAGAGCACGTGAAATGAGGTTAACATTAGCATCCCAAGTAACGTGTTCCCTCCCTATATCTCCTAGGTTCTGAGTCAAATTCATGCATTGCTGGTCTGCTGTGGTCATCGTCTCCAATGCTGCTCTCTCATCCGTAGCTTGGGACAGTTCCCATTTTCAGGGACATAACTGAATCTCCTAAGGAGTCAAAGGAGAAGCGCCAGCACTGCAGGCACCAGCAGCTTGGCTCACCGGGTCTGGAGACTCTTGATCCTGCCAAGCATGTCGATATGGCCAGCTGAATATTGCTCGATAACATCCTTGACATCGTATGGCCGCAGTGTCTCCTTGAACTTCCTTTTGGCAACCAAGAACTTGAGGATCCTGCAAAAAAAGAAATGCCAGATGAAGCTTCAGCGGCCAGAAGGCCTGAAGGAAACAGTTGGAAAAGTGAAGCTGCTACCAAGCGTGCTGTCTGCTTCATCTGGGAGTGGTTCTCCAACAGCCCAGGTCAGGGGACTTTTCTAGTCTTGACATTTGAGATCCTTTAACTGGAGACTGAATTCAAGGTTTCCTTCTGCCTGCTCCCCCCACTCAGCCACCACTCCCAGGGCTTATTTCTGGGTGGTGGAACTCAGTGAGTTGGCAGCAGACAGGGCAACTCCTGGCAGGAGGTGGTGCCCCTGGCACCATATGCACGTGTCATCATGCAGGGCACAGCCACCCCTAGAAGCGCTCCCACAATGGGGGGGGGGTAGTTTAAATTGCCCTCTGTGCTGCCGATTTAAACTCCCCCCTTGCTCCAGCTGACTGGCGCCAGTCAGCTGGAGCAAGGGGGGATTTTAAAGTTTAAATCACCTTCAGTGCTGCTTGCAAGTGGCGGGGAGGGTGATCTAAACTTCCCCCTCCAGTCATCCGGAGCAAGGGAGGGGGATTTTAAAGTGTAATGGTCACCATTTTCTAGAGATGCTGGAATGGTGTTCTGGCTGAAAAAAAAGCCCTGCTCCTACCACCTTTATAGGCTGAAGCTCAAATGGTCTCCTCAAAATCCACTTACAATCAGCTCTTAAAGGCTGAGGAGCAAAGGCACACTGGCGAGGCCACACGACGGGGCAAAGTCTTCTGAGTCAGAATGCTGCAGCTCGGCTATTATCAGGAACTAGACAACGCATGCGCATCACTCCCATTCTGCAGTCAATCAGTTCCTGAGCACAATTTAAAGTACTGGCTATTATATACAAGTCCCCTCATGCCCTTGGTCTGTCACATCTGTGGGACCGTCTCTCCCCACTATGCTCCCCCATGACAGCTTTGCTTATCTGAGCAGGGCCTTCTGCCAGGTGCCAACCTTCAAATGGGCAACGTCAACAACTGCCCACACTCCCGCATTCTGTATCGTGGCTCCCACCTGGTGGAACGGCCTGCCTGATGAGGTTAGGAGGGCTCCACTCTTCTGGCTTTCTGCAAACTGTGGGTGTAAAGTGCCATCAAATCTCAGGCAACGTATGGCAATCCCACCGGGTTTTCAAAGTGAGAGGTGTTCAGAGGTGGTTTGCCATTGCCTGCCTCAGTGCAGCAACCCTGGACTTGCTTGGTGGTTTCCTATCCCGATACTAACCAGGGCCAACCCTGCTTGGCTTCTACGATCAGGGCTCCTCCACAAACCACACAAAACTGAATTATTCTGGATCGTTCAGGAGACTGTCTCTACACAGGTAATAGGACTGTACTGTACAGGATGGTTTAGTTGCTTGGGCAAAGGTTGACGGACTGTGGTCTGGACGACTGTGTATAGCTCATGCTGCCTGTTGCTTTAAGTAGGCTCCTACTACATAACCTTTGCCTTGTTTACCATGTCATGTCAATACTTATGCTTCGCTTCAGTTCTGTTTTCATATTTCTGGTTGGTTCCAGATTCCTACAATACAAATCCTATTGCACTGTTTACTGGATGTCCCGTCCTGTTGATTGCATTGCTTTACACTGTATAATCCAACTTGAGTCCCAGTGAGAAAGGCGGGCTGTAAATAATGTAAATAAATAAATAAAAGTGGGGCCAAACCTGAGCAGCATTGGTTCCCTGGCCCCCAGCAGCCCCAGACTCACCTGACAGCCCTGATCAGGGTCTTCACTGCAGGCATGATGTCCTCAAAGGTCAAGTCACACTGATAGCCTTTCTCCTCACTGCTGTCCTCTACAGGGCCATCAACTGTTGACAGAAACAGGACTTTGTGAAAGGAAAGTAAGTTTATAAAACACCTCTCTGGAGTTCCAAGCACACCTCTCTGCCCCGTCTGTGAGGATCTGCCAAGTCACCTTCAAAACACTCCACTGTTTGTTAGTAAGAGCCTTATTGACAGGTTGCTAGCATCATGCGTTCTGCGTTCATTGTCAGGAATGAAGCAAAAACAAGTATCAAGAACATGTGTCATTCACAGGCTAGCATTCCCCCCTCCCCTTTTCCTAGAGGCTGGCTAATTTCGCTGGGAAATATCTACACATGGGAGGACACACAATTCCAGGAACAACCAGATTCACATTCCGTGCGAGTGAAGAAACACAGCTGTAACAGAGAACCCTAAAATCCAGCCCCAATCTTCAGATATGGGTATGGCAGATATAGCCCAGCATCCTATGCCAATGATTTCTCTCCTCCTATTCATTTTCTCCCAAGGACTCCGGAATGTCTTCCTTCTGCCATGCTTAGTCCTGGCTTTCTCATTTTTCCTGTTCAATGCAGCCTAAGGAATGCTGGGTCCTTCAGATGTGTCCTGTTATTGGTGCTTGGCAGAAAGGAAACCAGGAAAGGGGGGTTGGTTGGTTGGTTCTGAGCACCACATTTGGAAAAGAGAGTTCCAGATGGGTTGGCAGAGCACACTTAAGCCAGTCCTAGAAGGAATTTCCCCATCCAAGGCTTGTACCTTTGTACCAGATCTCTGCCCTTTCTATCTCTTGGGGTTTCCTAGAACAGGGTGTAGAGAGGGTGCAAACATGTCAAAGCATGCACTGATCTGCATAGGCTACTAACAACACGTGTTCATTTTCCTTGTATATTTGGACACCCTCTCCCAGCATAACTGCATTTTCTTTGCATGTTACATTTTGACTCCCCACTCCAGTAAATGATCACATCAGTTCCCAGTTCACCAAGCTGTATTAACATTCTCTGTTGACTTCTTGGGCAGGGAACTGCCTCTGAACATACATGCACAGCACATTTCCCTCTATGCTAACATGTAACCTCAGCGCAGCACTTCAAGGGCGAAGCCAACAGGACCCCTGTGCCCCAAGCTGATTCGAGGGATTGTTGACTGCTGAATAAAGGATCTGTTTTCTACATATTGTCTTTTATTATTTGAAGACTGATTCAGAATGGAAAATACTTGCCATGTACATTCCATGCCCAATTGAGAATGGCACATTACGAACACTTCCCTGCTGCCTTGTTGACCCCCCACCCCGCACTGAAAACTTTCAAGCTCCATCTCCAGTTGACTCTGAGTTACCCTCCACTGGAGTCCGGGGCTTCAGCCTCAATGAGGCCCGGAATCTTGTCCTGTCGTTGAAGCTCCAGCTCTTCTGCACCTTGGTGGGACTAATGGTCTCATGGACATTCTCGGTGCTGGGAGAGCGGCGGAGAGGTGGGGCCAGATGCTGCTTCCCCCGGCTGCCTTGCCTCTGGGAGTTGTTCAGGCGGATACGGTCCTTGATGCCCATTTTATTGCTGCAAAAGGTGTGGGATAGCAAGGGGAAATGATGCAAGTTAACAAGGCAGCAGGAAGCTCTTATGCCGGGGAGGATGCGAGCGGCCGCCCAAAGGGGGCACTAGAAAGTCTGCCTCATATTTATAGGAGTCTGATCCAGTACCAGTTCCAATGCAAGACTGAGAGTCTCTCTACAAAAGACCTCTTACATGAGGACGCTCAAGTGTAGGGGGGATGCAATGTTAGCCAGGAAGCGTAGTTTAAAAAGACGGAGCCAAAGGCTCTGTCAATTTCACCCCTCTACAGGAAGGGAATTTAAAGAGCCAGAGTTGGCAGAGATCGCTCCTCAGAAAGTTTATTTCATCTTCGCTTCTCAGAAGGGGATGTAAAATGGACAAGAGCCTTAGGGGAGGTGAAGATGAAATTAACAAACCCTCTGAGGAGCAATCTCTGCCAACTGGTGTAGAGAGATGAAATTGACAGAATCTTTGGCTCTTTTTAAACTACGCTTCCCGGCTGCGTCTCCATACACTTGAGTGTCCTCATGTAAGAGGTCTTGTATAGAGACTCTGAAACTAGTTTGGTTATCACTGGCCCCAGCTGATCTTGAGTCTTACAGCAACTCCAAATGTCCAGATGGGTTAATGAGAAAACCCTAGTGTCCCCCCATCCCACCATGGCATAATCACAGCATGTCCATGAAAAGTGATCTCATAGGTTTTTCAAAGCAAGAGACGAAAAGAGGTGGTTTGCCATTGTCTGCCTCTGCATAACAACTTTGGACTTTCTTGGTGATCTCCGCCAACCGTGATTAGCTACTGAGAACTGACAAGTATGGGCTAGTCCAGGTCATCCACATCAGGGCAATCACACCATGCTAAAATATTATATTTTGCAAGGTTCTGAAATCTGTATGAGTCAAGTTACAAGAGACAAATTACACAAGGAGAAGCATGTGAAGGGAGTTGCAATGTTAGCCAGGAAGCTGAGTTTTAGAAGAGATCAGAAGGCTTTGTCAATTTCCCCTCTCTACAGATCCAGGGAAATGCTGCACTGCTCAGAGGGTTTGTTAATTTCCTCTGCCTCCAGAAGGCTCTGTCAGTTTCATCTTCCCTTCTAAGAGGCAAAGAGGAAATAAACAAACCCTCTGAGCAGGGATCTCCCTGGCTCCGTAGAGAGGGGAAACTGACAAAGCCTTCTGATCTCTTTTAAAACTCAGCTTCCCGGCTAACATTGTGTCTCCCTTCACGTGCTCCTCCTTGTGTAATTTATCTCTTGTAGCTTAGTTCTATGTGAAGATGGGGCAGCTGAATCAACCAAGATTCAGCAAGCAACTTGTGACATCTACCAAGAAATAAGAAATGCCATAGCTGAGACCACATATGAGAAAGAAAATAGTTTGATCCAGGGGCTGGGGCCAAACTCTGAGAAAGTAAACCAGACTGCAGGTGGGGCTCACATCATCGAATACGTATTTGTGTAAAAATAAAAGCCACCCCTGGCACTTAGTTTCAGGTGGGTAGACATGTTAGTCTGTAGTAGTAGAACAAAATTCAAGTCCATCTTAAAAAAGCAATTTTTTTTCCAGAGTATAAGTTTTCATGAGTCAAGGCAGACTCAAATTTTGTTCCACATACCTAGAAATGTAGCATGCCAAGGAGAAGCTAGGCTAAAACCCTCCTCGCTGACATTAGTTTCCTGGTAGAAAGCCAGCCTGCCAGTTAAGATCAACGTCATGTGCCTTGTCCAACGTGTCACCACCTTCAGAAGTCAGGTCACCAAAGACAGGGTCTCTTCTGTGTGATGGCACTTTTATTGTGTCCTGCCTATCCCATCCTGTCTGTTACTTTTGGGCACAATGTAAAAAAAAAATCCCCACTTGTTCAGGCATTTTGCTTGGCTTCTTTCCTTTTTTGCATATGGTCTCATTCTACAGTGGCTGCTGCTTTTATAACTTTTTTTGTACTGGGTTTCTTTAAAAGACCTTTTTAATAAGATTTTAGAATTGTTTTTTAGTTGGTGATATTGTGAACTGTCTTGAGAATTTTTAGAGAAAGGACAGCCAACAATAGCAGCTTTTGTCTAATAATCATAATCGTAGTAGCAGCAGCAAGGATGTAGTCCCTACAGTGGCTATGATGTTTGGCGGTCAGTGGCTAAAGCAGAATCCAGTCTCAGAAAGTAAAGGCTGGTGCTTCAGTGCCCTTAGAATTAACCTCCCCCGTGACAAGCTGAAACACAAGAAATTATGCAAAACAGATCACATGCATATTTGCATAACGTATATATGTTACAGAATCCAGTTGTTGCTGAGTTTGAGCAATCTAAGCACAGAATTTTGATACATACATACAACACACTCAACGCCCTGATCGTAATGAACTTGGTTAATGTTTTCTGACAATAAATGATTGAGATACAAGAGAGGAGGGGAAAGGGACAAAATTAACTCATGCCACAAACTCAGGCCACTGAGAACTCCTGAGATACTTACGGTAAAGCCTGCAAACAGAGAGATACCAAAACATTAGACCAATCAACCAACAGACAAAGACACTGAAAAACAAGACACCGTTGGACCAAGGATGCCTGGAAAGGAGATGTTTGGATGCTATGGAAGTTTTGAGTGAGTCTGTGCACAGGAGCCAACTAAAATAAGAGCGTCTTACTTAGTTGTTCAATGTGGTGGCTTTGGGACAAGGAACATCTTCCATGGAAGGACACAGACTTCCAACCCAAGCATAGTGTGGAAGAGAATGAGAGCCTTCATACTACAGCAAGCAACCCTTCTAGACATTTTGCACATCTCCTGAAGCCTCTTTGTGAAAGCGGTAAACAGAAAAGGTGGCATATTCTGCTAGGGATGGAATTGTCCACTACTTAGAACTGTGAGGATGGCTTGGGCGATATCTCTTGGGGAGTGGCGAGCAGCCAAAACCTTAACTGTATAGTAGACTCTTGCCATTTGCGGCCTCTTAACTCATGATTCCATTTATTCAGTCTGCGCTTTGATTGCTTGAGATGGCCTCCAGCCTGTTTTTAGCCCCACCGCAGAAGAATGAAAAAGAGGAAAAAGCAGAAAGACTCGCAGAGTCCCCTGAAGAAGCTTTATAGTGAAAGATGTAGGGAATTTCTACTTGGTTTTCTTCACTTGCACCGTTGGCTTTTGCCTATTTCTTTCTTCTGTGATTGGTGCAGCCCTCCTGTTTTTCTTTTTTCTTTTAAGCCCCACTGCAACATCATCATCATGATTAGATCATTACATTTGCAGGAGGTTTGTTTCCTTTGCTCCCGGAAGGCAGCAGATCCCCTGCGTTCCAGTATTCGCAGACTTCACCACTCACGTCCCCTGCAAATGGCGAGGGTCTGCTCTAATTGTTCATAAAATACTTGGAGAACCGACGGCCTAGGATGTCTCATTAATAAAAGGGCCCAGACATGTGACACATTTCCTGGGCAATGGATTACTCAGTAAAGCTGACTGCTGGGTCCAGAATCAAATAAAAGAGCAACATTACCCGCTCACAAAAAATTCAGCCATTGCCAGGAAGCCTGCCCACGCTGTGTCATCTACCAAGGAATCCCAGCACGTGGCAGTGGATTCCCAGGGGTGGTGAGATGCTTAAGGGTACAGTGGACCTGTTGAGGCTCATATGAATTGAGAGTGTGCCCTTTGCCATCTCCTGCAGGGCAGACTTCGCTTCTCGGTGCTTCCTGATCTTCTCACTGAAAGCCTCACTGCACGTTGTGTTTTGGCGAGTTGGGTCAAGGTTCCCCTGACCCATCTCATGTTCTCTGAAGTCACATGGCAGATGCAGGTAAAGTTATTTTAAAGATCAGAGGGAGCCCTTTTCAGCTTGGAACTGCCATTTTCAGAATACTCTACATGCTGCTCCAAAGATCTGTAGCTATCTCCCAGCCACAGCATGGAGAGGACACCGTTTGTGACTATTTGATCTGATGGTGCTATTATTTATTAACTGCTTGATTTTTGTATGGGGGAAGTAATCTTTGCCCCTGAAGAGGTTGTTCCTATGAAACATTGGGTTCAAGCTGGCGCTGAATGTCTTACAGTACTTCCCTTTGTACTCTAATGTGGAAGCTTACCTGTGGGATGTCTTCCTAAATGGAATTTTGCTGCACCTACCTAATTGCTTACTTACCTGTTGGATGCCTTGCTGTTAGGAATCATTCTTATTATATTGTGATGTTCACTGAATTATTTGATTTGTAGGAGTGCTGTGATCTATTGTAAAACAATGGATTGTGACACTGAGAGATCTCTGTCTTTTGGTGCTACACCTCTGAAGATGCCAGTCACAGCTGCTGGCGAAACGTCAGGAACTACAATGCCAA
Organism: Eublepharis macularius; assembly: GCF_028583425.1. Classification (NCBI taxonomy): domain Eukaryota; kingdom Metazoa; phylum Chordata; class Lepidosauria; order Squamata; family Eublepharidae; genus Eublepharis; species Eublepharis macularius. The sequence continues at coordinate 35,749,986 of NC_072804.1, read as the reverse complement.
GACCACGGCAATACAGCCCGGAAAATCCACAACAACCATCGTTCTCCGGCCGTGAAAGCCTTCAACAATACATATTGTAAAACATTTTGACTTCCAATACTTATAACATTTTTATTATTTTTGATTACTTGTGTTTTGCCTGCTCATGTGTATACACCCTTTATTTGTGCCTATTGCGTGGGTTCCTCTTTATTTTTGGTACAGCATGGAGAGGGGCAGGAACCCCTTCTCTCCCCACATTGCAATTCCAAATGGAAAAGGGCTTCCTCTGATCTTTAAAATGACATTCCCTGTAGCTTCTAAGTTGGGTTGGGAGAACCCAGCCCAGCACATCAAAAATGTAATGTGTAGTTTGGCCCTGAGGTTCCACAAACCATAGGCTGAAGACCAGCAATTCATTGCAATTTTTGTAAGGATCCAGGTTTAAAGGTATCACATGCTGTGAGCCATCCAGAACTGGAAAACTGATGAATCAGAACCAATCAAAGGCCCTGTTTCAAGATATTTAGAAGCCAGCCTACACCAGAGGAGCACCACATCTATGCCCTTTACCTGCCCAACAGGCCCACGTTCCCTAGGCAGCCATTTGGCACATAACCTACACCTGAACAAGTGTAAGAGTGTAGAATTTGGCTCCTGGAGAAGGTCAACTTTCACTGTTCTTTGCAAACAAGGCAAGTTTCTAGCCCTCAATTGGTGGATCTCTCTGGGTAAAGGTTTTGAAGCTTCTGTACACCACCAAAACCATCAGTAATAACAAATTAAAGAGATACTATTAAGACCAAGTTTATCAAATGGAAAGGAATCTGCTGCCAGAAGCTCCAAGATTCAAGAGTCTGGTGTAAGATCTCATGGGCAAACCAGGGTGGTGGGGATGAGACCTTTTAGACTTACAATCTACCATAATCTAACAGGCTAGGTCTAGAGGCTTTAAGGCAGCACAGGTGGCTATGCCATGCATGCCCTATAACGATGTTTCTACATCTTGGTGCCAGAGCATAAGTACTGCTTTTGGGGTCCAGAGATGCCTCCAGCCCTCAGAATATGTCAGATCTTGTTTGTCCACCCACTGTTCCACAAACATCAAAGAGATTTCAGGATCTTGAACAGAAGGGAAAAATCTTTCACACAAGAAATCCAGGTGTGTCTCAAACCTTTTGCATGCAGGCACCTACGTGCGCCAGCTGCACCCCAGGAGTGGGCTCCCCCTTGCAAATCCGGTGATTTTTACCATGCACGTACGTGATGGCAGAGTTAAAATGGTGGCGTGACAAAGATCACCAGAATCACAGGGCGATTCACTGTCCCAGTGGGCTTCCACACAGAGCAGCCTGCATGCCATTGTTTAAAGAAGTGGAGAGCGGGGTTTGCAGATCTGCCATCTCTCTACATGGGTCAAGCAGCAGCAAGGTTCGGCCTCAGCTGCCAATACACTGCTCAGTGCAAATCAGTACAGCACATGGTTTGCAAACACCAAGTGTAGCTTCCTCCTCCCCAGCAAATAGTTATACTTTATTTTTTTAAATGAGGAAAGTGAGTCAGAGAGAGGGAAGCACGGATCCCTTGCAGATCACCTTGCCAAGGGACTGCCAATAACCTTTGATGTCCTCGGCACAGTGTTTGCATACCATGACCGTACGGCAGCTTCAGGGCAAAAGGGTTTGTAGGCCTGTTTCTTGGGTTGTCCTGATGGAGTGACAACTCCATCAAGCTCCTTGCCCGCCCCCTGCTCCTCCACCCTACCCCATGCATCTCAGCTGCTGCAAATAACTTCAGGGCCAGTCTTTTGGTAATATTTCCTACGTGCCAGAGTCCTTCTTGCATGCACAAACTGGATTTGTCTGAGCATCGGAAACTTTTAATTCCACAGATGCACCACTAGAGAAATCCAGGACTGGGAGTGTGAAATTTCCCTTGCACGGGGTTCTTCTGAGGTCTTCCATGTGAGAAGGGTCTTACAGGGCAGCAGAGACCCCCTTGGAGGCCTGCTTTGTTATCATGCAGGGGTGGATGTGGAAAGCGTATCAGAAAAATCCCAGCCATGGCAACGGGGACTCAGCTGGAATTTACAGACCCCTGGAAAGCAGGCACATCTCCGTGCTGATGTGAGCACTTTCCTAGGGGAATCACAAAATTACTACTGGCCCTAAGAGTTATTTCAGAACTAGGTTGTCATTTAATGCCTACAGACAGGGAGATCTCCAGCACAGCTTTATGGGAGTCAGTATGCATTGACACTTCAAAAAATCCAGTCATGCTCCTGTTAAATTTAAGTGGCTCCAATTTAGAGATCTTTAAAAAATATTAAAGGAAAACCCCAAGCAGGTAACCAAAATAGCTCGCATTCTGAATTTATTTACTATCCTGCACTGTTCCCACTGATTGCAATGGGGCTTGCGTGCATGGGACGGGGGACGGAGCAGACTTCCTGATGCGCTGCACCCTTCCTCCCTCTTATAGAGATGCTAATAAAAGCCTCAGCTTTTAATGCACTGAGACAGGTGCCTCTTGAGGAAGTACCAGACATCGCCAGAGCTGACTCCTGCCTATGGGGTGTGCGGAATGACATTCCGTGGAGGGAGAAGATCCTGAAACCCTTCCCCCATCAAAGCCGCCACCTTCTCGACAATTTGGAGAGGAGTCAATAATTCGAGGTTGGATTGGGGTGTGCTTGTGTTCAGAAAGTAAAGTAGTGGCAGAAAGAAGGGGCAGAGACATTTTTAAAAAGTTTGAGAAACACTGCTTAAAGTCCTCCGTACCTGTGGTTCCAATACAGGTCACCACCTTGCCAGCCACATGAACTTAATAATGCTCCCCCATCAAGCTGTACTGGAGACAAACCATCTGATTACAGGAGAACAAATGTATCCCTCCACCAAGGAAGGATTACTACAGGATTTCCATGCATGTTTCCACTGCGGATTTGGGCAGCATGCCTCCCGGGATTTCCAAGGGGAAAAAAAAAGAAGTAGGACAAAAATGCAGCTCGAATTAAACTGATTCAGCCCCAAAACATCTCCTAGGTAGTAGATCCAAAGCCTTCGGTACCTCTGTTTCCAGCCGGTGTGAATCCGAAAGAAATTCCGCTTACTACTAAAGATTTGGCTATAGAGATAGGAAGAAACAAACAAACAAAAACAGAAGGGGGAGGTAGGAAGAAAAAAGAAGGTAAAAGTTAGTAAGGGGAGGAGGAGGTGGAAACAAAAAGTTAAAGGGATGGTGTGAGTAGAAGAAAGCCGTGCCGAGGCTGGCCAGGATGGACACATGTGCAGACAACCACCACCTCCAGAAGAACAGGGGGTACACTGGAAGCATAACCAAATCCTGTACCTCACATCAGGGCTTTTTTTCAGCAGGAACGTGGTGGAACGGAGTTCTGGAACCTCTTGAAAATGGTCACATGGGCGGTGGCCCTGCCCCCTGATCTCCAGACAGAGGGGAGTTCAGATTGCCCTCCGCGCCGCTCAGCAGCACGGAGGGCAATCTAAACTCCCCTCTGTCTGGAGATCAGGGGGCGGGGCCACCACCCATGTGACCATTTTTTCCGAGGGCAACCACCACCTCTTTTCCCAGAAAAAAAGCCCTGCTTCACATCAACCCTGCTTCCAAGGAGCACAAACTAACAGGGGCCAATTTATTCACCCCACTTTGAAATCAAGAGCAAGCTGGAAACAACTTGTTTTTTAAAAGGCCAAGCATGTTTCTGAGGTGGACCCTGCATCATGAATGGTACCACCGAACAAACAGCTGGCCTAGCTTCTCTCTCTGTATGGTAAAAAGGCAGTTTCAGATGCTTCCCCTGAATCTTTCCAAAGAATCAGCCGTGTAAAGGTCCTCCCAGAATAACTGAGTGGCCTGTCCCCATGCCCTGCTAAACACCACAAGGCCCTGTATTTAGCTCAACACCTAAAGACTCAATAAGGAAATCCAGAAAGATCTGCAGTGCTGCCAATAAAACATTATGGCAATGGACAGCAACTAGGGGAAAGGAGGGTAGGCCAAACCCCTTCACCACCACTCCTGAACAGATCTGCTAACAATGCTGCTTGTGTGGCAGTGTTGTATAGTGGTTAGAGTGACAAACTAAGCTCTGGGAGACCTAGGTTTGAATTCCCACTTAGACATGGAAACTCGCTGGGTGACCTCAGGCCATCACACACTCCTCCTCACAGAGTTGTTGTGAGGATAAAGTGGAGGAGAGGGGAACGATGTAAGCCACTCTTGGTCTCCATTGGGGAGAAAGGAAAGGTATAAATGAATAAATAAAATGGTGCTTATTGCTTGTTTTGCCTCTCGGTGTGGGTGGCTTCCATTCTAGGCCTGGATGTAACCCAGGGGCCACCAACTGCCCACTATTTACATCTGGGTTGACCAGCGAAAACACTTCACTCAAAGCCATTGTGGAAATGTTGCAACATTATAAATAACTAAAAAATCTCTGACAAGGCGTTTCAAACCATCCTGTGACATTCTGCATTCTTCTCACCTAACATTAGGAAGCTTACCTGGCTTATTTTAAACATTGAAAGCACTTTTTTTTCCTGCAAAATGGAGAGCGCAGGATAAAAACAAAATCTTCTCAAAATAAATCTTTCACTCTGTTGACAGAACTTTTAACACCCAAGTCTGCTGGTCTGATCCTAGCTGGTACAAATGTTCCAACATGAGGAACATGCAGAAAGCTACTCCAGTAGCGGCACCAAGATCCAACCCTTTGCTGCATTTAGCCAAAATGAGCCCCTCCCATAGACGTTTTTTACCCTTTTGCAAGAGGACCACAAACTGCTGCTTCTTATGAGAGTCCTTTCACATTCCATAATCCACACTCAACAATAATGGAAAGTAAATCCCCAAAACGAAACCAAAAAAAAATGTTTAGAACGACTGTGACATGTTTCTGGTATTGGGGCAACTGTAGTTTAAAAAATCCCATCTTGCCAGCAAATCAGAGCTTTTTCTGTCTAAGAAACTAATAATTAAAAGACCTTGACTAACATGGACTCCAAAAAGGGGGAGAAAAGCTTGGAAAAGTTAAATTTGTAGGGCCCCACTTATAATTTTAACCCTTCCTATTTTCTCCCTGCTATCTCATTTTCTCTATCATTAAACCTCTTTAGAAAAAATAAACAACAAAGAAGGGAAGAGTGTAATTGATACTATCCATTCTGGGGTCATGGAACTCATCCAAGTTTTGAAACATCTTTTCAAACCTTAAGCAACATTCCCCACAAACGAAACCAGTTTTTAATATTTTTAACACTGGTCCTTTTGAGCGCACAAAGCAGTTTTTTTTAACTATTACTGTACGCCGCTTCGAACCATGCGGAAGGGTGGAGTAGAAATGTTTTTATAAATAAACAAATAAATTTAGCAGGCACTTTGGTGGGGCCATCGCCTTTCCTGATGTCCCCCTTCCTACCTCCCACCCCCAAATACAAAGTTTCGTGCCTTTAAACACTTCTCCCACAGCCTTGGTTGTACCTTTGAAAGAAAACCTACCGTGCTTTGGGGAGGGGGAGTCTCTCTCTCATTTGGGGGGTTGAGGGTGATAATAGCAGACACTGCCGCTTTAAGAGAAAGGTTACCTTAGGCGTAAACACTTGTGGGGTGGAGCTTCCTCTTCTTTCCAGCTTCCAGGAATGAATAGGAAATGGTGATGGAAAGTGGAGACAGGAGAAGGAATTGGGGGTGGGCAAAGAGGAGGAAAAAGAAAACAGATGATGAAATGAGTGGTGGCGCCTGTAAAGGAGATGTAGTGGGGGAACTTGATAGATGCAGCAATGCAGGCCCTCTTGCCAGAAAGGTAGTCCTGTCGGTCTATCCCACCAAGACCGGCAGATTTTTCAAAGCGGATCTGACTCTTGTCTGTTAAGATGGGATTTCATCACACAACTGATTTGCATCACATTAAAGCTCAAGCACTCCACCTCAGCAGCCCAGCCTGTCAAATATTGCCTCTTTGCCAGGGGTTTCAAGGACCACGTGTCCCTTTCCACTCAGGCCACTAAAGCACTTGCCTCCGATCTCCTTGCCTAGATTGTAAAGACTACTCCCTTTGATTCAGAATTGTCCTAGGCAGGGCTTTTTTTCAGCTGGAACGTGGGGGAACGGAGTTCCAGAACCTCTTGAAAATGATCACATGGCTGGTGGCCCCGCCCCCTGATCTCCAGACAGAGGGGAGTTTAGATTGCCCTCTGCGCCGCGGCGCAGAGGGCAATCTAAACTCCCCTCTGTCTGGAGATCAGGGGGCGGGGCCACCAGCCATGTGACCATTTTCTCTGAGGGCAACCCACTGAGTTCCGACACCTCTTTTCCCAGAAAAAAAGCCCTGGTCCTAGGCAATATGTGACGGTGGGGTAGAGAGAATGAGAAAGTGGAAGCAACTTGTGCTTTGCAGCGACAGAAAAGCAGAGCGAAGAAGCCTTTACGCAAGGCTTCCTGCTGACACTCCGACATCAAATCGTCCATGAGCTACTGCCATGAGAACGAGAAACTTGCCCTGGGGAATGAGAAGATGGTGGCTAGACCTTGTACTAGAAAGCCAGTTTCCACTCTCAGTGCCTAAGAAGTACATGCTACATTGATGGGCGGAACTTTTCACAGAGAGACCCGATCTGAAAGGCACTCGTTCAAGCGGTCAACGACAACCACTAGAGGGGAGTAGAGGGCCGTGCAATTCTGTAGAAGCCTGAAAGAAAACCACACCACACTTAAAAGAACAGCAGCACACACGAGAGCGACACAGAGCGCCAACACACCAAAGAGAGGGGAAGCACACATCAAGGACACGACATCTGTAAGAGGCAGCTTCGACCCTACCTTTCCCCTGGGCAAAAAGGAAGACTGGCAGATTTCGGGCCAGTGGTGAAGGAGTGATACGGCGGTGGAGCTCCATCGGGGATTTTCCTCACCTCAGAGTTCCTGAGCCCTCCGTTGCGAGCTCGGTGCAAGTGCTCAAACATAAGAACCAGTTCTCTAGGGGTGGGTTCAAATAAAAACATGGAGAAATTAAACCTTTCAAAACGGGGAGCGTGGGGAACGAAAGCAGAAACCCAAAACAATGTAACAAGCGAAAAGGGGTGGAAACAATATTTTGATATTCTTTGGGTCAGTTGACCAGTCTCTCTGAGCCATGCACTGGCCAGTGGGATGTTGTGAAATGAGACTGCTCGGATATGGTGTTGCAACTTTTGGACAATAGGTTAAGTCATAAGCTTTGTGGTGTGACCTCAGAGTTACCATCTACTTACTCTGAGTGCAGATGACGCTTCTAGGGGACCATTTATTTCAACGAAGGGTCTACCCAGGAAACTACCAACAGCCAGAGAGCTAACTGCTCCAAAATCTATTAGCCATGGAGACAGTAGAAGTGAAATTTCAAACCCCTTGCTCCTCCCAAGAACAAGGAAGCAAAATGTCATCTTGAAGCAACGTGACCAACTATGCCAGGCTCCCTCTAGAACAGACAGGCATGTGTGGAGTGGGTGTGGTATGCAGCCAATGTCGTGGTTAGAGTGCTGGACTAGAATCAAGAAGGCCTGGGTTCGAACCCCCACTCTGCCATGGAAGCTTGCTCCTCAAAAGGTTGAGGAGAAAATGGAGGAGAGGAGAAACATGTATACTGCTTTGGGTCACCATTGGAGAGAAAGGAAGGAAACAAATGAAGTAAATAAATAAATAAATAAATAAATAAATAAATAAATAAATAAATACTGTAAGACCAGACAGTTTACATAAGTGCAAAATGCACTGGTGAAGGTGGACACATTGGCAACTCCATAATGCCCAGGGAAGCCGCATCTTCTTGGTATTAACTGTACGCCTTTGTCAGGTGCAAACCAGGTCTAACTCCAGGATTTAGGGGTCCACCCCAAAGGATGAAGGGCAGTGACTGGTCTTGAGCATATAGGGGGCTGAAAAGGAATTCACTCCACGCTCAACAGACTAGGAACCAGCCTCCTGTTCTGAAAGCAGGTCCCCCAGCCCTCTCACGGCAGACCCCCGTTCTCTGGAACGCCCCTGCCAGCGATCCAGGCTTGAGGTGTCTTGGAGGCAAAGTGCCTGTTCAGCATCCTGTCAAATAGCCTCTAAGAGGTAACTATACATTATGTTGGCTTTATCTTTTCTGTCTCTGCCTTAGTCCATCACCCAGATGGGCACTGAGAATCTTTGCCTGGAACTTAATTAACGGGTGCAGGAGGACCTGGTTTGGGTTAGGATCATAGCATGTGGAGAAGAGTGGCTTAAGTATACCCAACTCCTCTGCCCATATCATTCTCTAACCTGAAATGGCTCCACAGAGCTGCTATTTGCCCCTCTGGGGAAGCTTACATCTAGCTCGCCAGTAGAGATGGGCACGAACAGCAATGCGAACTAAAAAAACCCATGAACCGCCCAATCTGCTGTACGCGAACAAGCTGTTCATGAGGCCCCATTCTAAACGAACAGGTAGTTGTTGCAAGCCTCATTCATTGCTGTTCGGTGCTGTCTGTCAAGCCAGACAGTCTGGCACCTGCAATCAATTCCCAAGGCAATTCAGGCAGGGATTGTCTGAACACTGTCTGAACTCCTGCTGTTGCCCTGGAAACCCCAATCTAAGCCCAATTTAGCTTGATAGGCAGGTCTTCCTTCCAAGTGTGGACTGGAGCTCCAAATTTGTTACAAAAGAAAAAGACCAGGGGGGAGGGGAGCTCCCAGCTCTGGCTTTCAGGGAGAGACAGCTGCTGTTAGAGAGATAGGGAGAGTGCATTACAGCTTGAATTGTCTTTGTGTGTGGTGGGATAGGGATCTACCACTTCAGGTTCCAGGGCTGCTGCCAGGCTCTGGGGCCAAGCTATTATTTATTATTGGTACATTTCCTGCTGCCTGCTCAGGTAGGGTTTCTGGGAGTGGTGCAATAGGGATCTTGATGGCTGGAGAACAGCCTGCTGGCCCCAATGAACAACGAACAATGAACATGTTCGTGACAGGATCATGTTCATCAGTGTTCGTTGTTCGTGGATGGCAGAGAACAATGAACACCATGTTCGGTTTTTTTCTGTTCGTGCTCATGTCAACTCACCAGTAGACATTAAGTTTCCCCAATGGGAAAAATAGCAGCTACTGGGGCCATCTTGGGTGTGGAAAATGGTGAGTGGAGTGGGAAGCTTTAGCCCCTTCTACCTCCTCATGGTCCCAATCCATATTGGGACCCTGTGCACCTGGGAATTATGTATCGAGAGTGGAATTCCTTATAAGTATCTGTATGATTAGGCTGGACAGCAGGAGTATAACTAGGCCCTAAGAAAACTGACTTTCTTGGCAGTGCCTGCAGATCTTCTGGAATTAAAATCTTTTTCAACCACTATCATGACAGGTTGGGAAAGGGGGAAAACTAACTTCTTCCCCTTCAGAGCATCATATGGTTCAGCCCTAGAGCCCGTGCTTTGCATACTGAAGTGCTGGATACAACATTGGACATTTTCACAATTGGCCTGAGAGCTTGGACAGTCCCAACGACTCAGGAAGGGCAATGCACAGACCAAAGGCAGCTTTGCACGTTCATATCCCACAACAAACCTTGCTGGCATGAGAAGGCTTCGAATCACTCCCCCCTCCAGGCTCCAGCTGCAGCTTCCAACCAACTGCTCGGGCTGACGTTTGCAAGTTTGATTGGGATGGGGTGGGAGGAGGTGCAATGGGTAGCATGGATGGAATGGCAATGTGTTGTGATGGCATGGAAAACTGAGGAATTGGCACACAAAGGCAGCCAATCTCTTTGATGGGACTGGAGGAAACCGCAGGACAGAAAAACCTCCTCGAATCTGCCTAGCCTGAAGGGTCAGCCTGCTGCGGCAGAGGCAGACACAACACTTCGTGCTTGAGAGGCCCCGCCTCACCAGCACACTCCGTCCCCAAGGGGACACTTTTCCTTTCCTTCCAGGCACAGGGAAGGCTGCAGTTCATTTTCTCTAGTCGGAAATTAAACAGTTCTCTGGGAGGTCAATTCTGTGACTGGGGTGGGGAAGTAGAAAAACTTTGCTCCTGTAGAACCTCTTTGATATTATCAGGTGGGGAAGCAGAGGAAACAGGCAGGGCCTATTTATTTGCTAAATTAAATCACTAAATTAAAAACAAACACAGGGCGGGGAATCCTCTTCCACATAATGGTCTGCATTTGACTTGAATGCAGCCACTAAAAGAAAAATGACAATGAATTATCCCCGTGTGGTGACATTTCCCCGTAACAAATTTAAAATACAGACTCAGCTTAAATTAATATGAACTTTTCCCACTTCTAACCTACTGAAAAATATCCTACTGTCTCCTAGATGTCAAATGCTGACTGTCACAAAAAGACAGCTTCGAGGGCCGGCCCCACAATCCAAACTGCTGTATTCATCCTAGCCCTGTTCACAAGTTATAGCGAATGCACAAACCGTCAGTAAAGAGAGTACACTTGATTGTTCTTTGTTATGTGCACTGAACAATTTTTATATTACGGTGACCACCTGTACAGCTCTGATACAAACCCATTTATCCAGGTACTGGTCCCCAGGGTGCGTAGGCTTTCTTACAAAGAGATGTATGCACATACAGACAGGATATGAGTTCACTGTAACATGTGAACAGGGCTCTTATTCTCCAGGAATGGTATTAAGAGAGGATTTACTCCCCAGCTGGTTCATCTATGGGGGAGAATGCATGAAATAGCAGAGTCTAACATAAAGGAACCAGGCTCCTAAAAAAAAATTAGTCTCACCACTACCATAAGCTTCGGTTCATCCGAGCCAAAAAAAAAAGGGGGGGGTGTCCTCTTTGTGCACTGTAGTGGTTACAGTGTTGGACTGAGATCAGGGGGACCCCAGCTGTGCGCAAAGCGGGTGACCTTGGGCCAGCCATATTTCTCATCTTAATCACCCTCACAGAGTTGTTGTGGGGATAATAATAGAGAGAGAAGAATGAAGCGTGCCTTCTTGGAGAAAGGGCAGGGGGAAAGCATAATCATCATTAAACCCTCGGGAGCTGCCCTTCCCACAAAGAGCAGTTCTTCATCTAGAGCCCTCCACTGCTCTGCTGCCAGAAATCCAGGATTTCACAGGAACTGTGCTAGTCACAGACTCTCTCCCAGTCCCGACATGCAACTTCACCCCTACCTGAACGATGGGAGGATGCTGTCATAGTAGCACCAAGTGGCAGTCAGGTAGGCCCGGCTGACATCGGTCGAGTAGAGGCGCCATGCAGCCTGCAACAATCATAGTGGGGGGAGGGGGGAGAGTAAGAAAAAGGGAGGGAGATTCTTTATCCTTCTTCCTCTGAGCCCTCTCCTATGTCCCAAAGATCTAGGTCTGAACTTATTTCGCACAGGCGAGGTAGGGAAACTCATTCTCCATTTCAGTCCGTGAATGTCAGGGAATGTATGGTTGAACATTTCCCATGAGTAAAATTCCTGGCACGTACAGATGGATCCCATCAGGAAGAAGGGAAGTCTCAAACTCTTCTTCCTTATGCCCTAAGTGCAGGCAGGAGTGCGCCCTGACCATTAGGCACCTTTGATCATTAAACAGCCAAAGCGCGTCAAAATTCAGAGCAAGAGATCAACAAGGAGGCAGTATCAGAAAGCCCATTTGCAAAATATTAACATTATTGATAACTGACATGTTGATCAATCATCCTGAAACATTTCTGCAGCCCAAACACTGGTTGTTGCGAGTCTCTTATTAGGAAGTGGCGCACGCAAGACGTCGCAATAAGAACTATACACAGAGGCATCCTGCATGATTCTTTTAGTGTATTACATACATTTGTGCATCATTGCGCAACTGTTCCCTGCATCATTTCCCTTTTGGTAAAGCCTCACTAAAAAGCTGTTTAGGCCCATAAAAATCTTTGCCTGCTATTCCTTCCACATTCTCTAAAATTCTAACTACCCTTCCACTATACTATAATTTGAAGATTTGGTTTTCTTTGTTCAAGAGCCATACTTGGTTCTGTGCTGAGCTGGATCCATAGGCTCTAGACCCCCAAGTTACAAGGAACCTTTGATTTGATCTAGGGAAGCAGCTTGGAATTATAAATTAACTTTTTAATGTAGGAAAATGCAAATTATTAAACAAGTCATAGGTACAGAATTCACAGTCAAGGAGTTGTGCTACAGGCTATGGGTTGAGTTGTAGCAGCGTAGTGTAGTGGTTAGAGTCTCAGACCAGGATCTGGGAGACTGGAACTCAAATCTCCACTCTGCCAATAAAAGTTACTGGGTGACTTTGGGCTAATCATTCTCTCTCAGTTTAATCTACCTCACACAGCGGTTGTTATGAGGTTAAAACATAAAAGGGAAGAACCATGAACCACTTTGGGTCCCCACTGGAAATAAGAGTGAGATATAAATATCTAAAGAAATACAGACAGACGGACAGACAGAGGAGCTGCCATTCTGTTCTGCAGGAACTAGCACAGGTCTAGCCAGATTCTTCCAAATACTCTTATGCCAACTTGCCCAGAAACACAAGGCATCTTACAAAAATACCTGATCCTCAGGCAATAAACAGTGAAAACCAGAAGCAGACCATAAACAAGGTTACAGACTAGCTGCCTAAACACGCTTGCCTGGAAGTGATGGCTGGACCTTTTTTGTATAAAGCAGATAGCCTCAGATGCCACCGCACAAGCAGAGGCCAGTGTTGCTGACGATCGGTAGGCTTGTGGGGGAGCTCAACCAGAAAGCAGCCCTGAAATGATCTAAGGTGGTTGTAAAGACCTGTGCCTTCTCCACTCCCTCCGCTCTCCATTTATGGAATATGTACACAGAATAACCGTGGTTCCCTTCATAAACCAGACTGTAACCATGGCTGGAAGAGGGTTAGCAAAACCACAGTTATGGGCATATGTGATTTCTGTTCAGCGAGGTTTGCCTCAATAGGCATTTAACACACCACCATCTTCAATGCCAGGGAGGGAAGGGGAGTTGGAGATTGTCAGGGGAGGAGACAGTCAGGATGGTGACTCTTAAACTGTAATGCACCATCTGCAGGAATGCAGGGCTGTTTATGCAAAGAACGTAGAATTCTTCAGTTATGCCTAGATCAGTCCAAAGTGAACAGAGACATCCGCTTCACCTCGAATTCCATGCCTGACACATGCCCAGTATCTTGTGTTGCTCTTTGGAACTGCCATCAGTTTGGTGGCATCCGGTGGCTAAGAGATCGGCTTTCTCTCACACCCCACGTTGGTACCAATCACGTCTAAGTAAACAACTCCCCCTCCACCCGCAATCACTATTCATCTAAGAAAATTAGTGCAGGAGATTTGGGAACCCCCTCCAAAGATTCAGACCCAGCTTCCGCAGATCAATTAAAAAAAAAAACTGGTTTCTTTGCCTCTGTTCCTTACCTAACAGTTCTCAACCTTCTAACCCTGCCATTTTGGAGCTGATTCTTCCAATTCTATTCTTGTTTGAGCAAAGAAAACCACGGGCAAAACAATTATCAGAGGGAGCATGAAGAGGCCAGCCGTATCCCCACCTCTCGTCTGCCTCCTAGAACAAGACCTGATGAATTTGGCCGGCGTTATCAGATGGGGAGGGCCAGAACAGTCTTGCTGGGGCCAAAGCTGAGTCCCCACGATTGCTTTGTGCGCTGAAACAAGGGCACAAGCCCCTTTTGTTTCCTCCGCTGTCCATTTCCAGCCACTTCACAACAGGCTTTCTACTGAGGAGATGAAAGGCAACGTGGAGCGGCTTTCAGGCATGGGAAAGCAGGCGGCCTTGCAGGACAAGATAGCGAGGGAAGCAGGGGGGCTGGAGGGGTTCCTTTTGTCACAGAAGTCCTCTGGACCAGAGAGATAATGAGGGTTCACCTTTCTGACTACAATAGGAGAGAACGAAATCGAGACACAAGGCCGATACGCCAGGGTCTCCCTTCCTAGGCAGCAAACTTTTCCCAGTCAGCACCTGTCCCAATGCCAGCAGGCTCTGTCGCAAAACAAGACAGGCAAAAGAACAGCTGGAAAAGTTGGGTGTGTGCATAGGTTTGCTTGGAGGGAAAAGGGCCGGAAAAGGAGACCACAAGTCTTGGTCTTGATAACAAACTGGGGAGGGAGGAGTTGATTCCCTCCCCAAACACGATGCTGTAAAATTGCTGCCTATTTCAGCACTCCACCCCAAACTGTGTACACTGCCAACCACCACCACCTTGCAGGAAGGGAGAGGAAAGCATACCACCCCAGTGGCAAGGGAAAAACACGCCCACTGCATTCCAAACAGCTCCAGAGCCCTAAAACGGGAGGAGCCAGCGAGGCGTAGTGGTTAGGATCTAGGAGAGCCAAGTTCAAATCCCTGCTCTGCCATGGAAGTTTGCTGGGTGACCTTGGGCCAGCTACACACTCTCAGCGTAACCTACCTCGCAGGGTTATTGTGAGGATAAAATGAAGAAGAATTATGGAAGCCACCTTATGTAAGCCAGTAGGGAGAAAGGTGGGATATTAATAAAGCAAACAAATGAACCTGGTAAGTCTCAGAGGAGCGGACAAGTCGGTACTCTGCACCTTCGAGCTAGCCGCAGGAAAGCACCAGCTCAGCAAAGAAACAGGGGAAAGACGGTGTGAGTACCAGTCTAAAAAATGGCTGCAATTCTGTACTCAGTTGTGCGACCTATATAAATGATGCACTTTTGCATATGGTAAATAAAGAGGTTGAAAGAAAATGAAAAACCTTAAATGTGAAAATATCAAGGTCAATATCAAAAAAGCTAAAATACATATTAAACTTTTAATCAAATTCCAAGTATTAAACTGTGCATTAAAAATCTATTAACTTTGGTTACATATATGATTCCCTTTCCCTAGTGGAAAAAAAAGGAAAAATTTCACTTATACACATGGGGACATCACACATTTACAGGCCCCTTTCTAATGACCAGGGACCATTATTTAAAATAAAAGTATTTAGGTTATAAATGCATTTCAGCCTTCCTCACTGGTTCAAATTTGTGTGTGTGCACAAGTGAGCGTATGTAACCCTATTGAATAACTGCTTTGCGATCTTAATAGAAGCGGTATAAAACTGAATAAATAAAAAAATTAATAAATAAGATTGTTAATGCACAGTTTTTAATATTTGGAGTTTGATTAAAGATTTTTGTAAATTATTCTATTTTTAGCTTTTTTGATATTTTCATACACAAGGCTTTACCTGGTTTTTCTGTACTGAAGCCTCCCCCCACCCACCCACAACTGCTTTTTTTGTCTTTGCTTTTTTGCATAATACAGTCCAGCCTTGGTAATCTTGGGGAGGGTCAAAGTGCTATGCAGGGCACTGGATTCCCCACCCAAATCCTGTTTCCTGTCTACCTTCAGAAATTTCAGCATAAACTTACAGGCAGGTTTCTCTTCTCAATCCTAAAGGCCAGAAGCTCGGCTTCCTAACAAACGAAACCCAGCAGCACCAGCCAGGTCTGTGTAGCCCACTGGCTCTCCTGCCCAACCTACCTGGATCAAGTTGGCCGCTGGCGTCCGTCTCTTCTCAAAATGCTTCTGCCGATGCTGCTCTTGGACTTTAAGAGCAAACCCTGAGCCCAGAATCCCCTGTGAGGAAAAGAGAAATGGACCAGACCCCTCAGCGATGGCAGGAAAAGAGAACAGCCTTTTACACCTAATCCAAAGAGGCAGCAGGCTTCCTGAACCTTTTGGGATGGCTGGTTTTAAAAAGCCTTTCAGCCAGCCCCAGATGCAGGCCCTAATACCACAGCTTCTGCTGCAACCTGCTCAGTCCTGAAAGAGGGGCAGCTTGGCAGGAAGCAGAGGCCTTGCCTGGCTGCTACTTTTCCTTCTCACCATCTTGTGACTGAAAGAGCAACTGAAAGCATTCTTAATTATAGCTTCTGGGTTGGATCCCCGATCTCTTCCACTAAACATAGAGCTTTCCCCCATGCAAGAGGCTCAAACAGGCAACCTGCATTAGAGGAAACACCACTGCCAGTGGAACAGATCTTTGAGGATCCAACCCTTCCCTTCTGTGTCCTCATTCTTCTGAACAACTGGATGGAGCAAAGAGGTCTGCAAATGAATGGAGATGCATGTCGGGACAAACAGATGCACAGGTTCCTGAGACCACAAGGGTTTTCCCTAACCACAGTCCCATTTTGCTGCTCTGTGCAAGTGAACGGATATTTTCGGTCCGTTCATGTAAACAGAGAGCAAGCTGCCATCAGAAAACCAGGGGTTGGGGCACAACAACACACACACATCAGACTTGGATGTGGGAGGAACAATTGTGTTACAATTTGTGGGATTTCTCTTGATTGCCCAGCATCCCTGAATCTGGCTCCCCCATTTCCATGTGCTACTTACAGCAGGCAGCGCAAAGAAGGAGATGCCCAGAAGCGCGAAGCAGGCTGCCAGCACCCGGCCCAGCCACGTATGGGGGGTCTTGTCTCCATAGCCAATGGTCGTGAGCGTAATCTGTAAGTGCAGAGAGAGAGGCTGTCAGCCTTCCATACTTTCCTGTTCTGTCAGCACAAATGGCTGCCTTAGGAAACCAACCAACCCTTGGATTTATAGCAATTTCCAGTTTGGTCGGGAGCCCAATACAACCTTAAAGGCCAATGAAATGTTATTTCAGCGTATGTCAGAACTCACGTTCTTCAGATGCATAGAAAAGCACATCCCGTAGGGGTGTTGTGGGTTAAATATTTCAATTTGTGGTGACACCAAAAGCCATCAATGTGCAAAACAAAGTGAAAGACAAGGAAGAGATGGATCCTTAGTCCCAAACAGCTGACAGCCCGACCAGGTCATTGCTGCACGCAGGGCTGTATTATTCATAAGGCTGACTAGGCCGAAGCCTAGGGGCCCCACAGGGACTAGGGGCCTGTCATTTTTTTTTTTGCTGAGGCACACTCCCACATAAATTACAATTAATTGATTCTCTTATATAACCTCTATTAATAAGAAAATTAACTGCTTCCTTATTGAAGTGAAACAAATTGGCTCTTATATTAAATCAATTATCCATAAATTATATATACTTTTAATAGATAATAAAAAAATTATTCACTTCAAAGTATTACAGTATTGAACAAGTATACCCCCAAAAGTGCTTTCTTGAAGAGTTCTACTCACACAATAAAAATATTTTAAAAATTGTGAATAGAATTCTTCAGGAGACCCTCAAAATGGATACAGGGCTATGTACTGCGGCCTAGTACCCACCGTATCAGGGTCAGGCTGTCAGCTGTAGTGCGGTGAAAGGTTGAAGTGCCAGAGGGGGCCCGAAATACCTGAAAGCCTAGGGGCCCAGCCATGGGTTAATACGGCCCTGTCTGCACCCTAATTCTGCTGCCTTCCACTGCCTTGGTTTCCAACCTGGTCACCCATTTCAGCCTTTCTGATCACTCATGGCCTCTGCAGCTAGTGCCCTTTGCCTGAACTTAACACTTGATCCTGACAACTGACCCTGACCTTCACCTGACAAGTGAACCATTTCACTTCCATCATCATCACAGCCGTCTATTTCCATTCTTTTTTCCTGCCCCTATAAAGCGCCAGACCTCCAAAATAAACCAGGCCAGAACCAAAGGATCAAACTTACCGTACCCCACCACAGAGAGTCTGCATAGGTGGCAAACTCGGTGTTAGCATCTTTCTCCGCCAGGTAAACAAGAAAGGAAGCAAAGATCAGGACCAGGAACCCGATATACCAGGCCGTGATCAGCTCCTGCCAGTATCAGAGAGATGAGAAAACTTCAGTGTGTAAAGCCAAGGACAGGCTGGACTGACACAATTGTTTCCAAGCTAAATGCTTACTACAACAGCTGCTTGGCAAAAACACAATGGAGAGTCTCGTGTGAATGGAATGTGGGACAGGCTTTCACATCATCAGCTACACTAAGCATTTCCATTCAGTAAGATTCAAGATGCCAGGGAAACCTACCCCTGCCCCGAAACGTGTCTCCTAAGATGAGAGCTGGTACAGTGCAGTGGTCAGAATGTTGGATTAAGTTGGATTAAGACAGCGTCTTCCTGGCACAATTTCGTGTGAGAACAGTCGTTCTCGTGCGAAATCGTGCCACGAAGACGTTGTCGTTCCGGGAGCTTGGCACGATGTTCCGTGGCCGGTAAGCAGTGTGAAAACGGCCATGCTCTGTTTCAGTACTTTGTCATTGGGTTTCTACTTGTTTTACAATCTCTCCAGATTTGCATTCATATACCCTCTTGTGCTGTTTATTGAATGTCCCTGCTGTTGATTGTATTGATTTACATTGTGGAATCCGCTTTGAGTCTCAGTGAGAAACGAGACTATAAAGAATATAAAGAATTAATGTAAATAAATAAGTGAAGAAAATAACTCAATGAAATGAAATTTCTGGCATAAGAAATTGGGTAGTCTTTAAGGTGCCACAGGGCTGTTGGTTGTTTTAGCCACAGCAGACTAACTGGTGGTGGCGAAGAGTGCTGTCAAGACACAGCTGACTTATGGAACCCCTGGTGGGGTTTTCATGGCAAGAGACGAACAGAGGTGGTTTGCCATTGCCTGCCTCTGCATAACAACCCTGGTCTTCTTTGGAGGTCTTCCATCCAATTACTAACCAAGGCCGACCCTGCTTAGTCTCCAAGATCTGGTAAGACTGGGCTTGCCTAGGCTATCCAGGTCAATGGGGCAGACTAACTACATCTTTCTTAAAAAAGCATCAAAAGCCAAGGAGGGTGAGAAGAAAAGCTTGCTCCGCATTCAAGACTTAAATGTCATTGTATCAGGGTATCTAGCTTGCAAACACCAAACCTGGTCTGCATGGGCAAAGAATTCCTGAACTAAAACAGCCCAGGTGATTCCCTGATCGTTCCCTGGGATCTGGACCTCAGCCTTCCTGCTCAGCTAATGCAGTTCTCCTCTTTACTGGTCTCCTTGGGACACTCTGCGGTTCACCTACTCCTCACCTTGCTGTGAGCATAGACCACTGAGCCCAGAAGCTTCCATGTGCCACCGCGGCGGTCCATGCGGACCATGCGCAAGATCTGCAGGAAGCGCATGCTGCGCAGTGCCGAGGTAGCAAAGATGTTTCCCTGGGTGCCGGCAGCAATGACAGCCAGCGAGGCAATGAAGACAATGAAATCTGAAACAGAGGAAGAAATGGTCACTCAGGACTGAGAGCTCCAGACGTGTTGCTTCATTCTGCACTCGGGGCAGGGGCCAATCACTTCAAGGAGAGCTACGGATTCTGGGCTGAAGTTACAGACAAAGGAATGGTCCTCTGCAATGTTTGAGGGGAGGAGCAAACGTCAGTCATTTGAGAAGGAAAATGAAAAAAAAAGTAAACAGCAGGGCACAAAGCTTTTTCCTGGCCTGAAAAATCTACCTCCTACCCTCCTATGTTTTTAAATTTTGTAACATCCAACCTGATGAAGAATTCTGTTGGGCTCAAAAACTTGCACAATTTGTGTCAATCTGATTGGTCCTAATAAAAACATGGATTTTATTCTTTGCATGGACCAATATGGCTGTTTGCAACTCTGAGTCAAAGTCAGGTTGGGGAATCCAGACCCCACAAGGGCCAAAGGAGGTGCCCTCCCCAGCTATAGCTCTTGAAAGAGGAGGATAAAGGCATTGCTTCAGCCAAGGAACATGCTACTGGCACAATTCGCATACCTGTGCTACAGCAGAGGGATGGAGATGCATCCAAATGATAAAATGGCACCCAAATCCATCCTTCACAGAGCCTCCCGAAGGCGCTGTCAGTTTCACCTCCCTTCTAAGAGGCAAAGAGGAAATTAACAAACCCTCTGAGCAGCATCTCCCTGGCTCTGTAGAGAGAGGGGAAATTGACAAAGCCTTCCGATCTCCTTTAAAACTCAGCTTCCGGGCTAACATTGTGACTTCCCTTCACATGCTCCTCCTCGTGTAATTCATCTCTTGTAGCTCAGCTCTGAAAGGAATCCAACCTGCAGATTTGTCAACTAAACTTCTTGGAGCTTCAAGAAGATTCCCTAACGGTTTCTGGCTTTTTGTTTTGTTTGGCCTTTCTCAAGCTGTTTGGAGTTGCCAGGCCTTTGCCCAAAGGTAGCTCCTGTCCCTCTAAAGAGGGAGCCAAAGAGGGTGCATTTCCCATCTACTTTAGGGTAAAACAAACTTTTTTGTCATACCTATGACACAGAAAGGTTTCCGGGCAAAGCGAAAACGTCCCTGCCATCCTCGGTAGCGGCAACAGCAACCAGCCGACCAGACCCGGATGATGTATTCCATTCCGAAAACCACAATCATGACAAATTCCTGCAAGGTGGAGAGAGGGAGAAAGGCGTCAGGCACAGGATTTTGAACCTAAACCTCATTTAGTCATCGAATGGGCGGGAAGGAAGCCCTCTCTTGTGTTTCTGGGGCGGGAGGGGATCGCTCAGTGCAGCAGGTTCAGAACAGATGGGCACAATAAAGTTAGGGTAGTGGATTCAAATCTGGGTCAAATCCCCACTTTGTCCCGGGAACTTGCTGCATGACCTAGGGCCAGTCACATACTCTCAACCTAATTTACCTGACAGAGTTGTCATTGTGAGAATGAAATGAAGGAGAGAAGAGTGACAGAAGCTGCTTTGGATTCTCAGCAGGGAGAAGGACAGGGTATAAATGAAGTAAGTAAATAAATAAAATTCACATGGAACTTAAAACACATATACAAAATTTACTGCCACAAGATGTGGCAGGTGGCTGTTAATCAGGACAACTTTAATAAAGGGATGGCTGAAACTTGAGGAGGAGGCAAATATCCTTAACAGCTTCTTCCAATCTCCACAGCAGTATAATGACTGGGCCACCTAGACAAGCCCCTGTGGACCCCACAGGCAGAGCTCAGAAAGGGCAGGGGTGGCACCGGGAGCTGCTTTCTAAATATAAGTGTCCTCATTGTAAAACATTGATCTCTTTCCAGCCAAAGGCCAGACCTCGGAGAGCAAAGAGATCTCTTTGGCGGAGGAGGCTGGTTTTCACTGCTCCTTTGAATTGACTTTTTAATTTACGTTTTGTGGGTTCATCACAAAACTGGAGAGAGAGCTTAAGAGTGTCTTGAAGGGGCCCACTGATCACAAGGCTTGGGCATGGGCTCCACAGCACTGGCCATTTCAGACACCTTTTCAAGTTTTGCCGTAAGTATGGCTGTTGCTCGTTTGCTCTCAGCCACTGGGTTGTACGGCAGGCCCAGAAGCACCGACTGCTCAGGGCAACTGCGTACGCAATAGACTGTTGACACAACATCTGTATAGTTGGGAGAAAATCGTCACTGCATCTGTGTAGATGAGGGGCATAAAAATGAGGATAGAGACTGAGAGTTGCAGGCTGGTGGCCTGAACGAGAAGAGGGCCTATAAAAGACCAGAGTCCAAGTGGCTGAAGGAAGGCCGTGGAGGGGATGGAAAAAGAGTGGGGATTAAGGCAAAATAGGAGGAACATAATAATACAGATACTCATGAAACCAGTTTCCTTAAACTAAGGTGATGGTGACTGAATGCAGGCCATTTCACGACCCATGGTTCGTTAGCATATGTCAAACCAGAATCTGAAAGCATAGTTTGAAGCTGGCTTATTAACCATGGATAGTCTTGATTATGGTTTTATGTGCTGTATGAATCCCTTAATCTTGGCACTCCTCTGGTTTAGACAACACTACTAGCATTTGTGAAAGCAAACCAGGACTTGAGCAATATCCTGTGAGCTGAAACCTAGTTTCCCAACTAACCAGAGTTAAAACAAGTCAGGGTTTTGGGGTACGTCTGATCTAAGCCAGTAATTTGAGAAAAGGAGACAACGGGTTGGATCCAGCAGAAAATTCCCACGGGTGGTGGGGGGTAATTTTTGGTCAATTCCCCTCACCCATCACACATCTATAATTCCTCTTACATGCTGTTCCTGGGATGGGGGTCCTCTATCTCCCAGGCATTTTGTGGTGGTATTTTCAGCTGCAACAGAAAAGGGAGTTAAGAGCAATCTTGCCCTGCTGACGGAAATTCCTTCCATCAGTGAAGATGCTGCCTGGCACCCAACCCAAAGATCAGAGAGGAAGCAGCTAAAAGCCTCACTTAGGGGCCAGGTGTAGGGACGCCATGCCTCCTGCTGTAAGCAGGAGACCTCCCAGCATGCCGGTGTTTGGGGTGTGTGAAAACGGAGCATGTGCCAGTGTGCTGATGTCACTTCCAGTAAAAACCAGAAGTGACATAGTAGACACTCTAGGATTTACCAAAAAAAACCTCTGTGGTGAAACTCTATTGTCAATTCTGGAGCCTCTAATGATGCCACTTCCACATCAGGCGTCACCCAATCTTCTCCCAGGGGTTGGTGGCTGCAGCCTGGCAACCCTCGCCAAGAATGAACTGACAAGGACAGAGTCAGAGGACCAAAAGGATGGAAGGCCGAAAGATACTACCCATGAACCTGATAAATTTCACGTATCAACCTAAAATAACTAAGGACATCCCCAGTGTGTGCTGGTCACACATCAAAAGTAGGCCTTATCAGATGAACAGAAAACAGATCTGAAGCTCACACACACACCCAATCTGTTCCCTGGCAGTTGTGGGATAACTCTGTGATTTTATTTCTTTCTATAAAACTTTTCTATTCCACCTTATTGCCCCAGGCTCAAGGCAGGACGTCCTTGGTTTTCAGTGTCTCCGTTTCGGGCTGTTTCAGTACCTTAGTTTGGAACTCCTGATGGGTGTGGGTGGGACTGGGTGTAATGCTTGGGGCATGATGTCCTCTGCCAAAGTTTGACAGGAAAGTCAACGGAAGCGCCAGCAGCCCCGTCCTGCGACTCCATCCGAAACAGCCCCCTTGGGTCCCTTCCTGAGGGTGTATTTTCCCGCAGCGTCAGCTTTGTCCTGCCTTGTCACCTCCCCCCCTCCTTTTTTTTTTTGCACAAACAAGCCCCTATTTTGCTTACTCGAGGGAAAGTCACACGGCCCTTCTTAATTTAGTCTCCATCTCAGTCGGAAGAAATCCAGCGTCAGCCGTTTTTGACAGTTTGGGGGAAAGTTGCCTTTCTGAAGTTTTTTCCTCCTGGTTTTGGCCTCTCCCTCACCACCTTTCTGTCACTGTCATTCACAATTTTTACACAGACCAGGTAATAACCAAGGAGGAGGAACGCCAGATAATAGGTTAAGAGGCTATAAAACAGAAGTCTTGCTGGATCAGGCCAAAAGCTCAGCAATTGGTGTCTGACCAGGGCCAACCCGCTGCCTATAGGGAGATCCCAACCACAGTAGCTCTGTTCACACATTACAGTGAATACAGGTTATGTCTTGCATGTATGTGCATAACTCTGAGTGTAAGAAAAAGCCTACAACAACCATTCACTTTACAAATGAAACTGGGGACTAGTACCTGGATAAAAAGTGGGCTTTAAACCACACATTCAGCTGTACATGCACTGAACGTAACATGAGAATTACTCAATGCACATATAAAGAAAAACCAGGTGTACACTGTACAGGAATGGTTCCTGCATTTACTGTAACTTGGGAATAGGGCAGTGGTGGCTGGTCTCCTGTTGCCTGTTCCCCCCATTCGGTATTCTGGAATATGCTCTCCCTCTCCACATGGCAAGTCTGCTTCAGGGCTATTATTTCTTTGCTTGCTGGTTTTAAAAGTTTGCACCCTGCCCTGAGATCAAATAATTCCTCTAAGTGACTTAAACAACAGATCTTAATGAGTCAAATGGGCAAACTGCAGCCCAGGGGGAAGTCCCTATCATGAAAATAGAAAAAGAAATCAGCAAACTTTGAGCTGCTATTATAAAAACATGTTTAAGGAAATTTTTTAAAGTTTGGTTCTTTAGTGTGGGTCAGGTAGGTGACTTTTTCACCTCATTCCATTGGTGGGGCCATGACGGCTCAGGGGTAGAAATTATAGCTTTGGTTGCACAAGGTCCAAAGGCCAGCATCCGTATTGGCTGATGGGGGGGAGGTGTCAATGCCTGACCACAGCTGGGGGGGAAAAAAATCTTTCCTCAAAACTTGCCAACTTCACACCACAGTAAAGGGGACTTCCAACTTTTATTACTTTATGGTGATGGATTATTTGAGCAAGCAAAGTATCTGCTAAGCTCTCTCCAAGGCAGCGGGGGACAATTTGCCCACTCAAATCACATACATTCCTCCTCCCCTTCTCTTTTTAAATAGCAAATCAGTGGACAGCATAGAATTTTTTTTAAAAAAATTGCACCTCACAGAATGCAATGAAATCCTGCCCTGAAGTCATAGCTGATTTATGGCGGCCCCTGGAGGGGTTTTCATGGCAAGAGACTAACAGAGGTGGTTTGCCATTGCCTGCCTCTGCAACCCTGGTCTTCATTGGAGGTCTCCCATCCAATTACTAACCAAGGCCCAACAGGAAAATGTCTTGCAAGCATTGTGTTGGATAGGCTGACAGAGTCAAAATTTTTTTTGTTTTGAATGATTTCTCTTTACCAGGGTAAGCAAACTGAAATGGAAAGGGAAGGGGTTAAAGAAGGAGGGGCCAAAGGGAAGGGGTGTGGTTTAAGGAGAAAGGGGCTGTACCATAGAGAAAAAGGAGCCCGTTTATACTTCGTTGTCCAGGGCCCACAAAAACCTGGAACTGGCCCTGATCTGAGCATCTCCACCAGAGACCATGGAGAATGGCTTCCAGCCAGAGGACACAAGACCAGCCTTGCTAGACCAATGTCTGTTGAAGGCAGCTTCATGATTTGATGTCCCAAAATATCTGACTGTCTCAGAAGGCAAGTGAAAGCGTCATCTGAGCAGGCGCCCATCAGCAGCTTCGGAGGCCCTGCCATGCCAGAAAGGTCCACTGCTGACCTCCAACTTGCTGCCAGATATTCTCTCCCTCACTACTGAGAGAAGGCAGGTTGCAGGAGCAATTCACTTCAATGGCAGACCATCAAGAGGAGGGTCTACCATCACCTGCCCCGTCAGAGTCTCTCTACATGAGACATCTAGACATCTTACACAGGGACGCTCAAGTATAAGGATGTTAGCTGGGAAGCATAATTTTAAAAGACAGAGCCAAAGGCTTTGTTAATTTCACCTGTCTATATGAGGGTAGTTTAAAAAGACAGAGCCAATGGAGATTGCTCCTCAGAGGGTTTGTTAATTTCATCTTCACCTTCCCAAAGGCTCTGTCAATTTCACCTCCCCTTCCTCAGGCTCTGTCTTTTAAAACTACCCTTAGGTAGAGTGCTGAAATTGACAGTGCCTTTGGCTCTGTCTTTTAAAACTATGCTTCCCAGCTATCGCGTCTCCCTAAACGAACGTCCTCATGTAAGAGGTCTCATGTAGAGAGGCTCTGAGAGAAGGTAGGTTGAGGGAGCAACTCACCTCAATGGCAGACCCTCACAAGGAGGGTCTGCCATCACTTGCCCCCTCAGTCACTGAGAAGAAGAGGGAGTTCCTAGGAGGCAAAATGGCTTCTCCTCTGTTTCCCCCCCCCCCCCCAAAAAAATCCTTTGCTCCTAGAGAAAAGTTTGCTCATTCACTGGAGAGGACAGGAAGGACACTGGAGGGGAGGGGCTGGGGAGACTTACAGGGAAAAGAACAGACCAAGATGGCAGACAGCAGAGCAAGATGGATGAGAAGGGAGCTGAGGAGGCCCCCCCTTACCAGGATGAAGAGACATTGGTTGGCGAATTTTTGATGTTCTGGGATGGTTGAAAACACAGACAGGACCAGACAACCGAAGACCAGTAGAAATCTGGAACAACAAAGGGAAGGGAACATTGGGTTAGCGCATGCCGGCACCCTCGACAGCTGCTCTCAAACTGGAACGGCCGGAACAGAGTCCTTCCTCCAAACTGCACCCTGCTCACTGCTTCCATCGAAGTCAGCAGGGGGCTTTCGAGGCAAGCGAGAGGCAGAGGTGGCTTTGCCACTGCCTTCCTCCACAGAGTCTTATGGGTGTGCCATAAGTTGGCTGCTACTTGATGGCACACACAACCACACGTATGTTTTTAACTTGGTTTTCAGCTTGGTTAACTTGATGTCTTTTTGTTTCATCTTTGTGACTGTTAAGAAGTTTCTATTATGTATGTTTTTAATTGGTCAGCCATCTTACTGGCCCTGATGAGGGCAGAGTGGCAGGGTATAAATTCTGCAAACAAATAAATAAAGCAGGGTTGCACTGGGCTGTTCGGCTTCTGAATGTCTGTTATTAAATTAAATTATATCCTGCCTCAAAGAAAGCAGATTGCAGGAGCTCCTTGACTGGAAAACACCACCAGGAGGGAACGGATGCTTTCTGCATTTGCCTGGCGATCAAAACACAGAGAGGATGGGTGGGCTGAGACAGACCCACTGGATGGATTGCGCTAGATCCTGCTTGCTTCAGTATCCAATCTAAAATGGATCTCCTCAGGAAAGGTTTTATGCGAGTGTGAACTCAAATCCGACAGTTTTCCAACTTTTAACAAAAATGAAGAGGAATGTCAGAAAGACGTCTTCGTGGACTGCACTCTCTCTCAATCAGCGTGGGTGTCAGGAGGGTGATTTTCTGCCCGAGGCAGCAAAATATTTCGGCTGGCCCTGCCAATGAGCATATAAAATCTGCACTTTGATGGGAGTCACGTCGTACACCTGGCTTAACTGCAGGGGGCTTATTGTGGCTGTAGATGGCAGCAGTGAGCAAGCCATGAAGCCAGAAAAACCTCCCAAGGTCATCGCTGAAGACGCAAAGAAGTTTTTGCGAAACTTTGATGCCGTTATCTCTCCAGCCCCTATGATGTCAATCCACTCCTGAATTCTTGAAACAAGCTCATCAGGGAGGGAAAGCTTCAGCACATAAGCAGAATATACCTTCCCCCACAGGTTGTGAAGCACCACTTCTGAAAGCTCCCCCAGGTCAAAAACTCTACAACTTAATGCACATCTAGCTCTGTTTGCTTCCTTCTGTGCTAGCCTTCTCCTTGCAGGGAGCTTTTTACTTGGGGAAAATCCATGTCAATACCTACTTAAAATATATATATTTTTTAATATATCCAGCAAGATGGGGGGAAAGCCACGACCCTGGATTGAAGTACTGCAATTTATGCTGATTAGATAAACCAAGTCAGAACACTTGTTTTCTTCCACGGAACACAGATCTCTAACTCTGTGAAGCCCTATGTAACTCTGCAGTGAATACCTTCACCAGATGAAAGTATTGTTTTTGATGGTTATGATCACCCATGAGTAGAAACTCAAATCTCTTTATCCCACCTCTGGGCAATGGGGTGAACAGCTTTGCAGAGGCAAAGTAAGCAGCAACCTCAGAGTTTCATTTCCTTCTGCCTTGCAGCTGCTTCTTCTACACATGCACAGTAAGTGAAATGAATTCTCCCTCCAGGTCATGGATGACTGTGTCAAATAACTAAATGACACCTGTGGTGGAGGGATTACTCCCATAAGGCTGTGCAAAAATGCGCATATGTAAAAAGCTGCCACTCTTAAGAGATCAAACAGTAATATTGATAATATGGACTTAAGCTGCTTTCACACCTGGTAGATAATGCATTTAGCAATGGTTTGCAACTGGGTTTTCCTGTTTTGCACAGGAGATTAGGATGGAGAGTGCCCTCAAGTCAGAGTTGACTTATGGTGACCCCTGGTGCAGTTTTCATGGCAAGAGACTAATAGAGGTGGTTTGCCATTGCCTGCCTCTGCAACTCTGGTCTGCATTGGAGGTCTCCCATCCAATTACTAACCAAGGCTGACCCTGCTTAGCTTCTGAGATCTGACAAGATCAGGCTCACCTGGGCTATCTAGGTCAGGACTTGCACAGGAGAATCCAGTTGCAAATGATTGCTAAAATGCATTGGAAGCACATTATCCAAAATGTATGAATGCAGCCACAGATTAACACCATCAGTGAGACCACTTTTTTAAAAAAGTGTTTGTTTATAAATAATGGACTGATTTACTCTCTCTTTATTTAAGCAATTGGCTGCAGAGTAGCATGTGGCAATGTCAGGTCTCTGCAGAGGGGAAACTAAGACTCTTGTCCAGCTATGTGAAAATGTCCATGCAGGAAATGTGCTGACCTCACCCTCTACACAGTTTGCAAATACAGACAGTAGTAATGAGACAACTGGACAAACAGGCTCTAGTTGCTCACAAAGAGCTGAACTGCCTGACAAAAAGCTGTCTCTCTCAATTAGCAGCTAGGATTTCCAGGTGCCCACCAGCTGTGGGCAAACTCCCAGAGGTTTGCCCCCTTGCCCATCAATCCACCAGCAATCAGTAGGCGATAGCAAGCCCCTGGAGGTTGCCTGCCACTGGTAGGCACCCCAGGAACACGCGTAGCTTGCACACTCCCAGGAACCACGATCGTTGTGACAAACAGGCCGAATCAGCCCCGCATGGAGCATGGGAGCACTCCCATGGCCGGCGACATGACATCACTTCTGGGAATAACATCGTTACACAGGCGCCGGAGTGCGCACGCGAGAAAGAGCATGCCGCTGGCATGTGGTAACTGCCAGTCACCCCCCCTCCTGCCGAGAGGGTATAGGGACCTGGCAATCCTAGCAGCAACAGATGCTTGACCAACATTATAGAGAACCAGCTTCTATGACATCCCACTGAAGATAGAAAGACAGGCCTTTATCTGGCCCTAAGACCTATACTGTCTATAATAATGGCTTAATTTCCTTTTTAAAAACAAACAATTGCAATGTGCAGTGACAGAATTCTGTATCTAGTAAAGTATTATGTGCTTGAAAACAGTTTTTTTTTAAAAAAAATCTGAAATTTCTATTTCTCATGGCTTTAGAGGTAGGAGTGGAAACATGTGACCCAAGCAAGGGAGGAAGGATTGAACAGCAGTTCGACTGGGGGGCATTTTGGAACTTAGCGAGTCTCCTAAAAGCAGAACAAATTATGCAAATAGAGGCTGCTTTGCTTAATGTGACTTGTGCACTGAGATCACATGATACAACTTTCCTTAGCACAGAAAAAGACAGGCTTAGTATCTGCAGCCCCAACTTATATCCATGTGAAGCGCCAAAATCAAGAGCCTTGTAAGAGGTCAGTACAGGGGTGCAGACGCTTCTCCATCATATGTGGGCAAAATAAAATAAACTAAAAATGCCATCTAATTTGACTTTGACAGAAGAAGTCAACTTCCTGAAAAATCATAATTTTCATGCCTCACTGTCTAAGTTACTAGCCCTTATGGGTACAGATCCAGGCTTGCAAAGCCGACATATATCTCACAACATAGAAGGCAGCTAAAGGGGATGGGCTTCAAGCAGGGCTTTTTTTCAGCAGGAATGCGGAGGAAGGGAGTTCCGGCACCTTTTGAAAATGGTCACATGGCCGGTGGCCCCGCCCCCTGATCTCCAGACAGGTTTAGATTGCCCTCCGTGCAACAGCGCATAGGGCAAGCTAAACTCCCCTCTGTCTGGAGATCAAAGGGCGGGGCCACCGGCCATGTGACCATTTTCGCCGAGGGCGATTTAAACTTTAAAAAACTCCCCCCTTGTTCCAGCTAACCCAAAGTGATGTCATTGTGCAGTCCTGAGATCCACCACTGAGTTCCACCACCTCTTTTCCCAGAAAAAAAGCCCTGGCTTCAAGTGTGCACGGAGCTGCTTTCCCCTTACCAGGCATAGTAGCAGCAGGGAAAAAAACCCCATCATAATGCAAGCTAAGGAAATACAAGTATATTCACGTAATTAAACTCTCGTTTATTAAGCTGTCTCTAAGATTTGCTTTTCCCGTCCTTCCCCACAAGGACTCACTGCTCATGGCAGGGCGGGGGAGCAAAAACCGCACCAATAGATCTGGAGAAAAGCAGAGGTCAAGCTCAAATCGGGACAACCAAATTGTATTAGACCCAGTTGTGCATGTCCTCCCCTCTTCTCTCATAACACTGGAGTTTGGGGGCCATTCAGTGAAACTGACTAGTGGCCAATTCAGGACAGATAAAACGGACTGCAGCTGGATCCAAATTGCATGTTCATGGACGGGGCTTTCCTGCCTTCCCCCAAGCACTGCAGCTCATGGAACCCTTTCCCAATTCTGCTTCTGGGAGTACCTGGAGGGGGACAAAGAAGAGGGGGAAATCAGCAAAAATCATGCCCCCTCCGTCAGCAAAGGTGGTAGTCTGCCAGCATATTGGCACTTACGGATCCAGCCCTCTTTCTTTCCACCACGAGTAATTCATGGCCACAAGACATGACATGGTGCAGACACTTAGCCAACTTGATTTTCGAAAGGTGATGTAAGACTTGTGGTCCCTCAGTGCCTATTTACCACAGCAAAATGGAACCTCCCTATTCAGAGGCAGTTTACCTCTAGATATTAGATGCTCCTCCTAACACATATCAGGGAAGGCTGTTCCTTGCTTGTTCGTGTCCTGGAGACTGCTGCTGGACAGCAGGCTAGACAAGGGGGAGCTCTAGTCCAATCCAACTGGGTTTTCCTAACACTCTCTGAGCTTTGCTCCGGAGGGGAAATGTTAAACTTGAGTTTAGCATGCAGTCGCTAGGATAAAATTCTTCCTGGCGAATCTGGCAGGAATCTGCACCCAATGGCTCTCTCCCTGCCTTCCTCTGGAGCTTTGCATGTCTGGGAAACTCAAAGCGCCCCCTCCCCAGGTGACCGAAATGCCAACCCTAGCCATGGCTAGCTTCAACACTTTCCCCCTCTCTTCCAAAGAGCAGCGAGGGAAAACGCTGATCGCAAACAAACAAAAAGGGAGCGAGACGACAATATTCCGAGGGCCTTGCAGAACCATCGGAGTTGAGCCAGAATTTTAAATATTTAATCACGAGAGAGAGAGGCTCGGTGGCTCCTCTCCAGAGAATGGCGCAAGAGAGCACTCACACAGCGGGCAAGGTGTTCCGTGTTCCATTATTGCCCTAATGACAGAGATAGCCCGGGACCCAGCCAGCGGAGAAGGAGTGGGAGGCAGTCCTTACAGTGAAAGGCTAGGCTATGAGCTGGCTCTCCGGCCAAGCCACCTGAGTGGCTTCTTGAGGCCACACAGCAAGGAAGGCGCTGATGGTCCACAGGAAAGGAGGAGCACAGAGGACAACCAGGATCCCCTATTGAGGGTGCATTTCTGTCCAGCCTACCTCACAGGGTCATTGTGAGGGGGAAAATGGAGGAGGGGAGAACGATTTAAGGCATTTGGGGTTCTCACTGGAGGAAAAGGCAGGGTATAAACAAAGGAAATAAATAAACAAACATTATGGCTGATGGTGGATGTGCCAGGACTCTACTTCTGCACTTACATGATATCAAAAGAAGAAAGCCCAATGAACTGCACAGGGCAAGGGGAAACTAATCCATGTGTTGCGTAATAAATGTGTGGAACTCACTGCCATAGGATTTGGCAGCAGCAACTAGTATAGACATTGCTCTCAGAGGGGGGCACTAATTTTAAAAGGGGACTAGATAAAGTCACAGAGGAGGATACATTGGTAGTTATCCTGGGAATGATAACCAAAGAGAAGCCTCATTGGCTGTATGTGCCAAAAAGTGGCAGTTCCCAGAGCCAACACTGGGGTGCTTTATTGAGTTTCTGTACACGAGACATCTTACAAGAGGACACTGAAGTGTAGGGAGACGCAATGTTACCTGTCAATTTCCCCTACCCTTTGGGGAGGTGAAGATGAAATTAACAAACCCTCTCAGGAGTGATCTCTGCTGGTTCTGTGTAGAGACATGAAATTGACAGAGCCTTTGGCTCTGTCTTTTTAAACTAGGCTTCCCAGCTAACATTGCGTCTCCCTACACCTGAGCGTGCTCGTGTAAGAGGTCTCCTGTAGAGAGACTCGTTGTCTTCATGCAGTGACTGTGGCTTCCTAAAAGGCATTTCTCTGAATCCTGCTGGAAACAAGATGCTAGATCAGACCGACTTGTGACCTGATCCTGCAAGGGCTCTCCTTGAGTTCTCACAATCTCCCCTCTAGTGCATGATTTGGGGGGGGGGAGAGATTTCCCTTTTCAGGTTCTGCCCCTCTCCTCCAGTTTTGCCCACTGCCAGCCTCCAGCAGCTGGCCTTTGGAGATCTTTCCTCTCCAATCTATCACCCTTCTTGAGAGCTTTTTATGTCCCAACATCAAGCTTCCAGTCCACATGGCAGGCCTGTACAACTATGCACCATAGCCTTAAGGTCCATTGTCACACACAAACACATGTCTGTCAGGGCATCACGTGAGGCTGACAAGTAGTGCCTGGCTGAATGGGTCCCAAGTTGTAAAATATTTGGTACTATGGGAATGCAAAAGCTTGCTATGCTGTGGCATCATTTCAAGGCCAGGAACCCAGTTCCAACGGCAAGACTCGTTCCTAAATCGACCAGGTTAGGAAGTAGCAGCATCAGTCCATATGGGCAAGGAAAAAACCCAAACCCGACGGCTGTGTTAATGCCTATTGATTAGGATCAACCATATTGTCACAAAACAGTCAGCAAGCATTCAAGCTCTCGGTACTGTGATACAATCATCAGGCTAAATGTACAAAGCAAAAGAAAAGGCAGGGTGTGTGTGTGTGTCTCAGGCCACGAGGAAAACTCCCACGTCTGCAGTTTGTAGCAGTTTAAAAATGAGAGTCCAGAAGATACTGCAGAATTAATTAGATCGTACAGTACCACCCAGGTTTCCAGAGGCTATAGGGACTCTATAGGCAAAGTGGGGGGGAGTATCAGCCCAGGACATCTGTCTCCCTCCAAGGAGTGCAGGGGAGCACACACAGTTCTCCCTTCCCTATTTTACCCGCAGACCAGCCCTGTGAGGCATCTTAGGCAATGAGAGACTGACTGGCCCAAGAGCACCTAACGAGCTTCTGTGGCTGACGAGGGGATGTGCACTAGATCTCCTAGTCTGACATGCTGAGTACTGTCATTATTTGTAATGCTGATGTTTATCTGTAGGGTTATATAGTCTAGGGCTGAGAGTAATGTGGTTTTATGTATTTTGTATTATGTTGTATGTTCTGGATTTTTTTTATTATGTTTTGTTGATTTTAACGAATGTAGTTGTTTATTGATAGGAACGGCTTTGAGCTCTTAACCAAGAAGAAGCCGTATAAAATCAAATCAAATAAATATAAATAAATAACCACAACACTCCAGCGGCAATCACTAAATCATTATTCTCCCTTTAGACATCGAAAAAATACAGGTGTATTCTCTCAAGTACAACTCAGACCATAAGGATCTTTTAAAAAGTGCAGAGCAGGGGGGGAATACTTGACGGCCTCTTGTTATCCCAACAGAGAGCCATTGTTTCAGTGCCAGGGTAGGCAAAGAAAAAAAGAGGGAGATGCGCACTTCAGGCTGCAGGGGGAACTGACGGATTCATCTTTGCCCACAAGCAGAAAGTCCCTGGAAATTAAAAATCAGCCTGCCAGGGATCTCAGTTGAGCAAACTTTCTCATGTTCATTTGTTATGAGGAAGAAGTTGTGTTTGTGGGAAAAGATTGGCGGGGCAATCCCAAACCGAGTTGCTCACTTCTAAGTGCACGGGAGTCACTGGGCAAAGCGTGTAATTCTGTTTAGAACGGCACTGTTAAATACGCACCACTACCTCCCACCCACCCTCATTGCCTTATTTATGCTGAAACAAGGCAGCCCTGTCCAAAAAGCTTTCGCATCAGATTCTGCAAACAGACTAAACCGACTCTCCGTTCTTTTCATTAGCAACAGGAATGCTTTTTAAAAGAACAAGCAAGGCAAACTCTTTTTGACTTTTGGGGAACGTGGAACGTGAAAGGATTTGAAACCGCATCGCTCTGAGGTCCAGAAGAGGGTGTGAGAAACGCGAAACCTGCCGGATCCCAATACCGCTGATGGAGGTGGTTTCTAAAATGGAATGAATGAAAAGAGAGAAGGGGGAGATAAGCCCCAGATCTGAGCTGCAGAACAAGGCCTCGTGATCTGTTCCAAAGGAAAGATCCACGGCCAATCCTGGGCACTTGTCTACCCTCAGCCTTCTGAAGAGGCAAGAACTCTGTGTCTGAAAGAGATAGCAGAGGTTCCTTGTCAAGAGATACACCCTGCAGTGCTAAGCACAGTTGCATCCCTCTAAACCCTTCTGAGAGCCAGGGTGGTATAGCAGTTGGAGTGCTGGATCAGAACCTGGGAGACCCGGGTTCGAATCCCCACTCTGCAATGGAAGCTCAGTGGAGACCTTGAGCCAGTCATATACACTGAGTCTAACCTATCTTTCAGGGTTGTTGTGAGGATAAAATGGGGGAGAAGAAAACATTATAAGCGGCTTTGGGTCCCCACTGGGGAGATAGGCAGGGTATAAATGGTATACACTGACACCAATAGACTTATGAAGGGTGTTACTCCACTTAGGATTGCACCCTGAGTGGAGATTCACAGGACCAAAGATAGTTCCGATCAATCTCAGTGTTCATCCCCCTCCCCTTAGCTTCCTGACTCCCGTGCGGACGATCCCCGAAGTGCCATAAGCATGCCAAGAAAATCCCTCTCCCAGCACTTGTCTCTGATTGAGAATGCAAACACTAGCCCTTCATTGACAGGCAATATGAAGCCTTCAGATTGGCGAGGTCTTATAGAAATGACAGAATTCAAACTTTGCCTGGTCCATGGAACAAGGGCTACAGACAGGAGCACCACCTACATCCAGGAGAAACCAAACTCCAGGCCTGGGTTCAGGAACGGCTGACCACAGCCCTAGTTTGTGGCCTTCATCAGTATCACTCACACAACAAATCACCACCATTTTCTATGGTGTTAGGTGGTGGTAGGAAATCACATTCTGCTCTTACAGCGAAACTCAGCCAGGTTCGCACACTGCAAATGTGATTAGGATAACACTGGTAATTAGAGGTGCAGAATGACAAAGAGAATTCTGGGGAGAAGGACTCTATTTTCTCCAGATGTACAGCCAATTCTCTCACCAGTTCGGAAGGAAAGAGATTTCTTCCTACTGAAACAGCTATAACCTCTAAAATGAGCTTATTAAAAGAAAGCGAGAGAAAGTTAAACTAAGGCATTGCAAATCATTTTCTTTCTTTTTGTACCCAGGCGTCCTTAAAACAGAGCCGGGGGGAGGGGGAGGGAAGGCTTTGGCACAATTAGCGAAGAAAAGAATAAAAAGGGGGGTGAAACAAAGATT
This sequence comes from Eublepharis macularius, assembly GCF_028583425.1. NCBI lineage: Eukaryota > Metazoa > Chordata > Lepidosauria > Squamata > Eublepharidae > Eublepharis > Eublepharis macularius. The sequence goes on along the minus strand of NC_072804.1, from coordinate 35,714,927 downwards.
TCTGAAGACAAAGAAAACAGGGATGTGTGCAAAAAATATTTTTCCCCCTGATCCAGCAATTCTAAATATGGAACATGGAAAGGCCGGACCACGAGCTTGCATAACGGCGTACAAAAAGACCATCCATCTCCCAGGGCAGCTTGCTGGCCCCAAGGCCCACGGCGAGGGTACATGCGTGTACGTGACAATTCAGTAACACTCGATTCCTCGAGGAAGAGAAGGGAGTGGGGGAAGAGTCTTTTGCCTCACGCGGGTCAATAAAATTGGTTACCATCTACAGCATCGCACAGGTCAGTGCAGAGAAGAGACAAACCACTGGAGGGAGGCTCTTCCAGAGAGCATCCGATTGTTCTTTACTGCTTCAGAAGTTTTCAGGGACAGTAACTAAAGACAACATTTTTATTTATTTATTCCTGAAGGTCTCCGGCAGGGATCTTTCTCAGCCATGCTACCCCAGATGTTGAAACTGGACCTGGCATCTTCTGCAGGCGATAGAATGCACTTTGCCACCAAACGACTGGGCCTCTCCTTAAAAGGACATTAACCCAAGTCCATTGGGAAATTCGATCTGCTCTCATCCTGTAACAGGACTTGAACCTGGGGTGTGGAGGGTGTCAAGGAGGAATTCAGCCTGCGCGCCACAATGCCATTCTAATGTATATTCTGATTTGCCATTGGAATAAACACACAACTAATGTCCCAACGCACACCTAAACAGCAGAGTCCAGTAGCACCTTTAAGACTAACCAACTTTATTGTAGAGTAAGCTTTCGAGAGCCACAGCTCTCTTTGCTAGATTAGTCTTAAGTAGATTAGTCTTAAAAGTGCTACTGGACTCTTTGCCATTTTGCTACTGAAGACTAACACGGCTCCCTCCTCTGGATCTAAAGCACACCTAGTTCCTCTTTCCTTTGAGTAATGACTGGCAGAAATTAGACTGCATAAGGATGTTACAAATCAAGTGCAAATAGGTAGTATAGAGGGAGGAGATGAGGCAAAGCTGCCATTCTCAGTGGCAGGTGTGCGGTCACCTACACATCTCATTTAATCCTTAATGTCTGGCCCTTCACCCACCATTCTCAACCCAATGCAGAATCCAATGGCTGCCCTCAAGGTGGTCTCAGGAAGGGCAGCATATTCATTTTTGAAATAAATAATAAACAAATCTATCCCTTCCTTTTGTGAAGGAGCTCAGAGCAGTGTGCACAGTTCTCTGCTTTTGCCTCACAACAACCCTGTGAGGAGGCTTAGGCTGCAGGTGGGGGATTGGTCGAAGGTCACCCAGTGAACTTCAAGGTTGACTGGAGATTTGAGCCCCAATCTCTCATGTGCTAAACTAATAACACTCATTACTGCACCCCAATTTATTGAAATGACATTACAGCTATTTATTGACAGAGCTAAGCAAAGGACAGAACCTGCCCCAAGGGGCTTACAATCAGGGCTTAGAGAGAGCACCAGGGAAGGAGATCACAGAGATGGGAAGCAGGAAAGAGTTAGCGTTGAACAAGCATAGTTTCACAGCCTGCTGGAGGGGCATGGTTTGAGCTGCAGTTTGAAGAGAAGGAGAGGGTGTTTGGACATGGTGCACCAGGCATAGAGGGCACTAAAGGAAGGTGGGTAGAATCATTCAAGAGAAAGCCTGTAACAAAACATTTCATTTTTAAGGAATCTCCAAACTCACCAGGACATGCATGAATTTCTTTTAAAATGTCAGAATTTCTGTTTGAAACTCTTTTCATTGCTTTCAACTCTTGCCATGGGGGTAGCTGGGCCACAGACAGCTGACCTTTGGCAAGATGGTCAAGATAGACTGGAGCTCCTGCAAAGAGCTTTGCTCCAATCTAGATTTTTGTTAAGGGACCTTTCACAGTGTTTGGAGCACTAGAAAGGGGATGCCACAGAGGGCCACCTCCACCTCTGTCTTTGCTGCATACCTGGGCTGAAGCCCCAGTCCAAGAAGGCAATCCACCACCACTGCCCGGGGCACAAACCCTTTCCCAATCTGCCAGAGAGAGATGGAGCTCCAAAACAGCTTCGGCAACAAAACAGACCCGCCAAGATGAATCAATCAGCTTGCTAAAGATAGAGGAACGAGCAGGAGAGAGCTGGAGTTGCAGCCCCCCCCTGCACAGAGCACCCCGCCCCCCCCCCCAGGACTGTCATTGAGTTTCTCGTCTTTTGTTGCTGACTTGAATGATTACAGTTGAATCAGCTGTAACAAGAGTCTTTGGGGCCTGAAACTAATCCCCAGAAACCGAGTTTGAGAGTGAAAACCTCCGGGTGGCGGCTGCTACGCTTCCCTCAGCTCATCACTTCCCTCAGCTCATCTGCATCGCCTCTCAAGCCACCGGTGTTAAGCACTCCATCAGTTACTGGGCTCAATCCAAGGTACTGACTATCATATACAAAGCCGTTCACGGCCTCGGCCCTCAGATCTGTAAAACCACCTTTCTCCCTAAGCTGCACCACGGCAGCTTTGCCCATCTGACTGGAGCCGGTCGTCCACAGATGCCACTCTACAAATGGACAAAATCAACAACTGTTCACACACATGCTTTCTCTGTTGTGGCCCCCACCTTGTGCAATGGCCTGCCTGACAAGATCAGGAAGGTTCCCTTTCTCCTGGCTTTTCACAAGCTGAATTATTCAAGAGGACATTTTTACATTTTACCAAAACACGAACCAAAGTTCGTCACAAACTGGGCCATTTTTTGGTTCGCGAACCAGCAGTTTGTCAGAGGGCATTTCTGCTATAATTTTTAGCAGAAACATTCACTTCTGGCTATGTAACAAGAAACAATGTTGCTGCATCGCCATACACTCTAGGATTCACCCAGAGCTCTATCATAAACTGTAGCCAGAAATGATATCACAATGTCAGAAGATGGTTGTTTCACCCCCATCTCCCCCCACATCTCAGTGAGTGTTGGTTGGGGACAGGGAGTGCCAACTGGGGTTCTTCCACCAGGAGTGGGCAAATGGCAACCTTACCGTCATCTGCCCCAAAAGTGCTTGTTCGGAAGCCAGCATACCTGAGGGACGTCTCTCCCCGTATGTGCCCCAGAGAGCACTTTGTTCAGCGGGTAAGAACTTACTGGTTATCCCTAGCCCTAGAGAGGCTCGTTTGGCCTCGACCAGGACCAGGGCCTTTTCGGTCCTGGCCCCAACCTGGCGGAACTCTCTGTCTGAGGACACTCGGGTCCGCCAGGATCTTGTATCATTTTGGCGGGCCTGCAAGACGGAGATGATCCACCAGGCTTACGGTTGAGGCCAGCGTCAGGACCAACATTGAGCCTCCCACCGGTCTCCAGTATTGGAGTACAGCTCGTGTGTCTGTCTACCTCCTCTTTGTATGCTGTGGACAGAAACGTGTAGCCAACTATATCAGGTTTTTGTATATATATAATTTTAATTGCTGAAGTTTATTGTAGAATCTGCTATGTAATTGTATTTTATGACTGTGGTACCCCATCCTGAGCCCACTTGGGGAGGGTGGGTAAAGACCGAATAAATTAAACTAAACTAAACTAAGTGGAGAGAAACCTCCACGTCAAAGCAACTTCCGTCTTCACCAGCTGTCAACAGAATGTGGTGTTCCTGGGTAACAGCCAGGTGTGTGCGATTCGCAAAATGAGGGAGAATAGCCATGGGAGGGGGCAAAAAGAACACATGCCAAGGAAACAAACCCAGAAGCAAGGCCTGCCAACAACAGAAACACTTGTTCAGCTGAGCATGACTAGGAAGAATTCCCTGAAGAACTCACCATTGCAAGAAACACAGGACTTCTGCCAAAAATGGCAGCCCCATGCTGACGGACCCCTCCCCCTCCAGAACTGTCCAACTTCCCACATGTGAAGATATGGGTGTGCTCTAGACACCACTCCATCACAGCCTGTCTGGCACGGTTTTAAAACAACATCTGCTTTCAGGCTAAAAATATGTTAGAAAAACATATTTGTCCTACAGTCTGTTATTAAACACGCACAATGGGAACCACAGGTTAAACAAACGGGCAATGAATTTAAAGCGGACAAAAGGGGCTGCACACTTTGGGCTGTTAACGGGGATCGTGTCGTGGTTGCGCTGAAAGATCTGCACTGGTTACCCATCTGTTTCCGGGCACAATTCCAAGTGTTGGTTCTTACCGTTGAGGCCCTAAATGGCTTGGGGCCGTGGTGCCTGAAGGACCGTCTCCTCCCATACTATCGAGCCCACCAATTATGAGCCCTCAAGCCCTGATCTCTGCACCTCCAACTTCAGAGGGAAGGTGAGTGGTGGCTAGAGACAGGGCATTTTCTGTGGTGGCACCATGTCTTTGGAACACCTTCCCCTTTGGAGGTTCACCCACTGCCTACTTTACTAACTTCTCCGCACCAAGCTAAAACCTATCTTTTTAACCCAGGCTTTTAATTAGGGGGTTTTATCTTAGCAGTTTTTTAATGGTCTGCTTCTGTTTTTATGCTGCTTATATCCAATCACTTGTTTTTAATGGCTTTTTTACACACAGAGCGTTTCTTAATTGTAAGCTGCCTTGAGCAGGACTCTGAAGAGACAGCATAGAAATATTCTAAACAAACAAATAAACAAATGAGTGGCTGACTTGTGGAACTCCCCGACACTAGATATGCTGGTGGTCGCTGGCTTAAAAAGGGTTGGTCAGATTGGTGGTGGACGGGACTATCATTGGCTATGAACTAGAACATTTGATTCAGAGGCAGGGTGCCTCTGATTGCCAGGTGCTGGTAGGAGGGCTTCCCTGGGGCACCTGTCCACTGTCAGAAACAGGATGCCAGAACAGGTGAATTAATCTAGCAGGGCTGTTCCTACATTCAGAGTATGAAAAATTCAGGCTGGTGAGCCTGTACTCACCAGTACATGCACCTGCATATGCACTGTTCCACATCCACCCAGTTTGAGATTTAACTTCAGGAAACTCCAGGAAGGGAACTGAACCTTTGGACAGGCTAGCATCTCACACTAATAATACTGTAGCAAGCTGTCCTCCGTAGGCAAAAATGGGGCCATTATTATCAGGGGTAGGAAACAACAAATGGGAATGGTTTCTTGTCTTTAGAGACTGTTCGGGAGCATGCAACGTGCTCCACGTCCTCAAGCCTTGCATTCCCCCATTAATATTGACCAGGAACTAGGGGGGGGGGCACACCGAGTGACATTGCAACATCCAGTCAACTGTACCCTGTGCAATCCCTTTCCATAACAGAAGAGGGATCTCGACAAGAGGGTGGGCTGGCTTTGTCATGCTTAGCTCTGCCTCCAGTCGACCGGAATGGGAGAGAAGATGAAGAGGCGTTTCTCTGGGATCCAGGCTGTGGCAATGCTGACAATGGCCAGTCCATATTCGATGTTGTCCCCTACAGTCCAGATCAGAGTCAAGCGGCTGCTGCTGACACCCCAAGGTCACTTGGCTCAGGTTGCCCTGGGGAACCAGGGAAGTTCCACTGACTTAAGGGCCCAAGGAGACCAATTCCTGGAGGAATGGCTGCTGGTCAAGACAGCTAAATGGAACCTCCTCCTTCAGGGGCAGCCTACCTTTGAATGCTAAATGCTGTAGAGTAAAGAGGTACTGGGTCAGATACTACACGTACCTGGCAGGTTGCTCTTGCAAACAGGGCACCCGATCACGTACAGCTTTCCTCTGATCTTGCACAATGTTTCTTGCACACGGGTCTACAACCTCGCATGGTGGCTCAGTTGAAACCAGGAGCTGTCCCCTCAACAACACTAATTGTATGGACTTAGCTAGCTGGAGAAAGAGGCGTTCACTTCCTGCAAGGAACGGACCAGGTGGCCTGCATTTTTAACCCTCTGAAGATGGACACAGGGACACTGGAAAAAGACAAGCCTGCCAGTGAAGACAAATTCATTATTTTCAAAGGAGGATCACTGGTTGCAGTGTGGACACTCAATACCCCCCGCAATTGCCTCAGTTTTCAAAATACCCACAAAACACTAGAGTTTTCAACAATCTTCAACACAACTGCCTAATAAGACCATTCACAAAACACCTTAACTCCAGGAGAAGGGGGGAGTATTTGTAATTGCCCCACCTCATTGCTTCAAGATGCTTGGCTTAAGCTCCCAGAGAGAAATGCAGAAGAACCAGAGACTGTCTCTCCCCTCCTGAATTATTAAGCAGTCCCTTTCCTTCTTTCCCATTCAGCATTTCTGCTGTTAACTCATTCCAAGCCCAGAGGCAGGAAGGAAGAATGAGATAGGAGGGGGATGCCACAGGGAGACTGACCCATGGGAGAGTATGCGGGCGGGCGGGGGGGGGTAGCCAAAGGAGGATTGACAGTGGGGAGTGCAAGAATTCCAGAACCCAAAGTATGAATGTGGCGGGTCTGTACATCTGTGTGCATGCACACACACCACTTTGACATTTGCACATGGCAAGAGGATGCCAAAATATACTTCATTTAACAAGTTTTCAAACAGAAACAAGCCAGATTTGAGCTCAGCTTGTGATACAAGCTTTCTGGGAATTTAAAAAACTGGAAACCCTGGGGGGGAAGCATAAAAAACTATAGTGTGGAACTAGATGGTACAATGCACACACAGATGCTGCCAAAAATGGTAGCCGTGAGTCTCATTTACTCTCTGCCACTGTCATTTACCATGACCTGCTGTGTTTTCCTACATCCTGCCAGCAAATAATGGTGAGTGACAGAGAAGAAATGCAGAAGGCTGGGCAAGTCTGGTACTAGATCATATGGAGGGAGAACAGAACTGGACAGAGAGCTCATGATTTTCACTGGCCGCTATGCAGCTATCACAATGTTCAGGTCGATTGTTTATTTATTTGTGTTATTTATAGTCCTCCTTTCTCACTGAGACTCAAGGCAGATTACATAATGCAAATCAATTAATTCAGGAGAATGAAACATCTAAGAAATAATATAATAAATAGGGCTAGTGGCTGCAGAAATTTGAAGTACAGCTGCCACGTGAACAAAATGCAGAACAATGAAACACGGGATGGAAAAGCTATCCCTTATCATCATGCTAGAGGGGTACAATGGACACACCAGTGGTACGGAGCAGCCGTAGACTACCAGTAAGCTCTTCTAGCTACCATCAAATGTCTGGCTTTTTCTATTTAAGAAAGCATGTGTGATGGCGAATATGAACATGGGACGCTGCGTGCTGCCGAACAAATCTCTTGGCCATCAAGGTCAGTCTTGCCAACACTGGCTGGCAGGAGCTGACGACGGTTTTTCCATTTATCTGCTCTACTATCCTTTTAACCAGAGATCAGTGGGATTGAACTGGGGTCTTCCTACATGCCAAGCAGATTCTTTGCCCCCAAGCCATGCCCCACTTCTAGTATTGAACTCTGTCCACATCAGCTTGATTCTCTTTTGAACACACACATGGTTCAACAAAACGACGGATCCATTTACCACATGATACATTTCATGGCCCCGAAGGTATGATGGCCACATTGGGTATTGCCAAGTTGAGTAAAACACCTATGGTTTCCAAATTGTTCAGGATCTTTTTCTTCCCTAAATACACACGGGTTGCCCCTTCCCCCTGCCACAGACTTATCAGTTATCACCTCGGAGCAGTGGAAAGGCCGAGGTGGCTTGAAAAGCACCCAACAGGAAGACAGTAGCCAGCAGGGTAGTAGCAGTCTACTCTGGAAGCCCAGCGGACCAGCCTCGGGGGCAACTTGCCCAGACTCCAGGAGCACAACGGGTCCGGTAAACAAGACAGCAGAAAGAAGGAGGAGATTAGCTTGCCCTCGACAACAACCAAGGTCCAGGAGTTTTCTACTCTATTAAGTCACATCCTAACCTTCTTCCAACTTAGAAGCCGAGCCCATGTACATAGGGGCATTTCCCAGGATATCTTCCATCCAGGCACTTAACCAAAATCTGCTTAGTTTCAGCACAATGGCAGCTGTTCAGGCACACACACACCCTCTCTCACACACACACACAAAAGCCTCTTCTCTGTAGGCATTTTGCTCCTAGCTTGAACTTTCCTCCAACCAGCAGTGGTCAGAGGGAACAAGGAGCTGGAAGGAGACCTATAAGGCGCCTGCCCTGAACCCCAGACACCCGGATGCCACTCATGCTTTAACACTCTGCCATATCCTGGGGGAGAAGGCAAGTTTTAAGAAGCTTTCTCCCTTCAGAAAGTGAAGGAAAAGCTTGACCCAGAAATGAGGCCTTGCTAAAGTCAAGGAAATGCCCTCAGAAACATGAGCGAGACAGCTCTGGACTCCTTTTCCTGAACAGTATGGAGGGAACAGACTGGTAAATTCTTTTTATCCCTCATTCCAGAATTTGATGGCCATTGCCCTCGAAAGCTGATTAGCCTTCAGACAAACCAAAACGAGTCCTCCTTCATACAACACATTACTGACTTAAAGAATTCATAGCCAAAAGAGGGGGTTGACAGCCACTTGCTCTGAGACAACTTTTTGAAAAGAATCCCCAATTCATAGGCTATGAGCAATGGTAGGGTAACTAAATGGAACCTCCATGTACAAAGGTAGTATAGCTCTGAAAGAAGATAAACAAGAGAGGGCTATTGCCCTTGTGCCCTGTTTGTGCCATTCAGGCTGGCCACTATTGGAAATAAAATGCTGAACTCTGGCTGATTCCACATGGCAATCTGCAGTTTCTATGTATTTCACTGCCAAATGGCCAGAATAACCTGTACGAGTCAGAGATTGGGAATAGGGTTTCCTGGAAGCACCAATACCTTGTGAGCATGGGTGTTAAAAATTAGAGCAAACCCATAATTCGCATTTAGAGGTGTACTGCCTCTGAACATAGAGGTTCCATTTAGCCACCCTGATTAAGAGTTGTTGACTGATAGCCATGCTTTGTTTAATCCCCTTTTAAAGCCATCCCCATGGTTACATCTTGTGGCAGCGATCGGGACAAAAGATTCCCCCCCCCCCAAAATGCAAATGAAAGTAAAGTCAGAGCCAACTTTACCATTTATAGTCAAATCTAAATGGGAAAAAAAGATTTAATCTGTGATTGGAACTTTAATCAGATGAGTTCAATGTTTCTCACTGTCAGCATGAAGCGGACCAAAAAAAAAGAAAACCCCAACCAGACTTCAGAGGAAATTAGGAAGAGTGAATGAAGCAGAGAAGAACATGGCCATCGCTCACCAGCAAGAATCCAGGGGGCTCCGTGGGGGTCTGCAAGCACAAAAGTGGCCCCGCTATATCAGACAGAGGATCGGTCTAACGCAACATCCTCTTTCCCACAGTGGCTACCTACTGTCTCCAGAAAGCCCACAAGCCTTCCACTGCTATGCCTCCCCAGTAACTGACACTCAGAGGTAACCTGTCTCTATACATGGAGGTTCCATTTAAGCATCATGGCTAACCACCAGTGATAGTTGTTATCTTCTATGAACTGGGCCAGTCTCCTTTCAAAGCCATTCACTACATGCAGTGGAAGAGGATTCTATAAGTAAATTATGTAGCGTGTGAAGGACTTTCTTGTGCCAGTCTAGAATATACTGCCTATATGCTTCACTGGGTGCCTGAAAGCGCTAGTTTTACGCGAGAAAAAGTGTGCTCTATCCAGCATCTCCACCCTGCATATAATTTTATAAACCTCTTTCCTGTCTCTCCTCTAGCCATCTTTTTTCTATACTGAAATGCCCTGTCAAAAAAGCCCTAAACTGCTCAAACTGGGCGGTGGGGGAGGGAGGAGACTAACAAAGCAATACTTCATAAAGAAGTTGTTCCAGCCCCTGGCCCGTTTTCTGCCCCCTTTCCAACCTGCATCTGACAAAGAGAGCTGTGGCTCTCGAAAGCTTATGCCTCAATAAAGTTGGTTAGTCTTAAAGGTGCTACTGGACTCTTTACTATTTTGCTACTACAGACTAACATGGCTAACTCCTCTGGATCTTTCCTTTTTTTTTTTGAAAAATTTTTATTGGGTTAGAATCCATTATTTCCACATTTACATTCAATTTTCCCCAATTTTTTCATCTCTAACCCCCTCCCTTTCCCCCCCCCTTTTTGTTGACTTCCAACAGCTTTCCAACCCTTTGTCCCCTTTCCCTTACTTTTATTAGCTTCCTCTATCTAAAACAAATATATATTCTCCATTATTCTAAGCAGTACATCCTTAACTATTTTTAACATTATATGCCCAAACTGTAAGCCTTTGTTTCCATCTTAGATAAACAATTTATCCCAATTTTTCAATTTCAGGTATTTCTATATATCATAAACCATATAGATCATACATTCGTTTATATCAAACAATTTGACTTATTCTCTATATATATTACTCATTCTATCTTTTTATAATAGTTCTATATATCTCTCCTCACGTAGTCAATCAATTTGACCCATCTATATCTTCAGACATTCAGTTTGGTACAAAACTTGTCAGAAAAAAAAGAAAATATTGTTAGTTAATCGCTCCTTATAATTAGTCCTTATAATTAATTATTTTCTCTATGTTCTGTTTGTTAACCTATATATATCTATATATATGTCAATCTATTAATCTGACTGCTTATTAATTCACATTTATCTCTTCTCCCCCCGGTAAAGTCTCCCCCCTCTACTTCAATACTTCAGTAGTTCTCAAACTGCCACAGTTTTCCTCCCACCTCCCATTTCTTCTCCAGGTATTGTTTCAGCTTCTCCCAGTCTGTGTTGAACTGCCCTGAGTCCAGATCTCTCAATTTTCTTGTCATCTTGTCCATTTCAGCCATATACAGCAATTTGTAAGTCCAATCTTCAATAGTTGGCACTTCTTGTACTTTCCATTTTTGCGCATACAAAAGTCTAGCTGCTGCTGTCATATAAAATATCAACGTCCTGTGTTGGGCTGGAATTCCCTCCATTCCCAAGTTCAGTAGCAGGAGTTCTGGGTTCTTATTAATTTGAAATTGTAAAATTTCACTCATTTCTCTTATTATTTCACCCCAGTACTGCCTGGCTACCTCACACGACCACCACATATGATAGAGGGAGCCCTCATGCTTCTTACATTTCCAGCATTTATTAGAAGTATTCAAATTCCCTAGCGCAATCTTCTTTGGTGTCATGTACCAACGATAGATCATTTTATAAATGTTCTCTTTGATATTAATACATGTCGTTGTCTTCATTGTAGTTTTCCACAAGTATTCCCATGCCTCCATTGTTATTTCTTTATTAAAGTTTATAGCCCATTTCACCATTTGTGTTTTAACTATCTCATCCTCGGTATACCACTTCAACAGTACTTGGTATACCTTGGATATTCTTTTCTTATCTTCTTTAAGAAGGGTCTGCTCTAGTTCCGAATTCTCTATTCGTATACCTCCCTTTACAGAGTCCGAGTTATATAAGTCTCTGATCTGTCTATACTGGAACCAATCGTAGTTAGGTGATAGTTCCTCTTGTGTCTTTATTCTAAGTTTGGATGCTTCAGTTTTAGTTATTTCTTTATACGTTAAACATTGTTGTTCATTATCAACAGCTCTCGGGTCTATCACCTCATATGGAACCACCCACAAAGGGGTTCCTTCTTGTAGATAAATTCTGTACTTCTTCCAGATTATGTATAAACTTCTCCGAACAAAGTGATGCAGGAACATCGAGTTGACCTTTACTTTGTCATGCCATAAATATTCCTCTGGATCTTTCCAACCGGCTCGTTGAGAATGGCAGGATGGATCCTCACATAAAAAAAAAAAAACAACTGTTTGCCTCCTCCATTTTTGACAGACAGGAGTCTTGCTATACACAAACGCATAATTATTTTTTTGCTACAACAGATTAACACAATTTGCTCATTGGAATGATCTTGATTTCTGAAAGACCCAATGAGGAGCATACCCAGGGAACAGACGTCAAAGGCTGGTAAGGCTATCTTAAGAGTTAGTGCCTTTATGCAGGCCTCAAATGCCTTTTTCTTTGCGAGGTGAATAGCTCCTTGGTTGTCTGGGTCTCCTTCACATCAATCTACAAAAGCAGCAGATGCAAAGAAGCTGTGTTACCCACAGACCTCCTGGGGTGGGAGCTCAAGAGCCACCTGACACAGAGGGGAGAGGGAAGAGAAGCGTGTATAGCTAAAGTTTTCCAAGGCCCACTCCCACAAGAAACAGAAGTTTGTTGCTGTGTTCGAATAGAGTATTTTAGAAATGTGGGCAATTTGTCTGGTCTGCATGCCCTGCCCACCAAGATGTACCTGCGGCATTTTTCCAGTGTTTCATAGGTGCACAGAAATGGAGCGTGTCTTCTGGACCCCACAGATGTGCACAGATCCTTTATACTGCCCAGAAAAGCAAAGCAAAGAAACATGGCTAAGTGATGGGTGATATTTATGAGATAGGCTACATGGAAGAATTGTGGAAGGATCTTGTCTTAGATCCAGAGGAGTTAGCCATGTTAGTCTGTAGTTGCAAAATAGTAAAGAGCCCAGTAGCACCTTTAAGACTAACCAACTTTATCGCAGCATAAGCTTTCAAGAACTACAGCTCTCTTCAACAGACACATCTGACAAAGAGAGCTGTAGTTCTCAAAAGCTTATGCTACAATGAAGTTGGTTAGTCTTAAAGGTGCTACTGGACTCTACTATTTAGGATCTTGTCTGTGGTGCTTACCCCATTGCATTTCACAAAAAGTGCTAGTAAGCTGGTTTACTTGCAGCTCAAGTCGGGAACGGCAGCATACCCAGAGCAAAAATTTTTTTTAAAAGGGTGGTGGTGGTAAGAACATGGCTCATTTTAAATAGAACCCAATGAGCATGCATAGGGCAGAAGCCAACATGTGCAGCGATTCCACTGCTACCTAACCAAGGCTAAACTTTACAAGAAGGTGCTCTGTTTTCAATTCACAACTGTCAAAGGCCCAAGATCTGGGAGCCACTTCAGGCCTAAAAGCAAGTGAGAGGGACTTTAAAGAAATAATGTCTGCAGGCTTGCTTACTATGCAAATTGGCCTCGTCAGATTTGAGCAACTGGAATACAGATGCCCTAATGCAAGGAGTTCTTTTTGCATCACCGCTTTTGAACATGGCAGTCCAAATAAAGGCATGGGTTAAATCAGCCAAGAATGACAATAGAGTTTCTACAGCACTATATAGGAAGTTACATAAGAACTTAAGAGAAGCCATGCTGGATCAGGCCAATGGCCCATCCAGTCTAACACTCCGTGTCACACAGTGGCCAAAAACCCAGGTGTCCTCAGGAGGTCTGCCAGTGGGGAAGGGACACTAGAAGCCCTCCCACTGATTGCCCCCCCAAACACCAAGAATACAGAGCATCACTGCCCTAGACAGAGAGTTCCATCCATACCTTGTGGCTAATAGCCACGGACAGACCTCTGCTCCATATGCTTATCCAATCCCCTCTTGAAGCTGTCTATGCTTGAAGCTGCCACCACCTCCTGAGGCAGTGAATTCCATGTGTTAATCACTCTTTGGGTGAAGAAGTACTTCCTTTTATCCGTTCTAACCCGACTGCTCAGCAATTTCATTGAGCGCCCACGAGTTCTTGTATTCTGAGAAAGGGAGAAAAAGACTTCTTTCTCTACTTTCTCTATTCCATGCATAATCTTGTAAACCTCTTGCCTTATAGCGAATCAGCATCATCTACTCTGGCCAGCGATGGCTCTCAAGATTCTCAAGTATAGAAATGCAGTAAATAAAATAAAGAAATAAAGACACGGGATAACAGGGATTGAACAGCGGAGCTGTGATAGGCAAAGAATGAACCTTCCCACCGAGCCAGAGTTCTACCCAACTTCACTGCACACATTCTCCATATAAACAGAAAGCCACGGTATTCCTGTTCCCATATTGTGGACCACTGGGACTAGGCTCAGGGCCAAGCTACAAGTGACGAATGACACTTGAACGGCAAGTGTATTTCTCCCTGTTCACTTGCCCTCCACTCAATCCACTTGCCGTTCAAGTGTCATTCGTCACTTGTAGCTTGGCCCTCACTTCAAATATCCTGGTTCCCTAACAGACTGAGGAAATACTGAGAAAATATTATTTTCCCCTTAAAGCATCCATCCCCTTCACCTGCTTCGGGTATGGCTTCTTTGCCCAAAATACCAGATCGTTACACCTCCAACAGGACAAAATCATCAGCAGGACAGGAGTGATAACACACTCACCCAGAATTTGAAAAGAGCTGGAAACTTAAAACAAATTATGTTTTTTGTTTTATCTACATTTTCACACTGGGGAAAAAATACTGCCATTCCTAAAAAAATATCTATCAGCTTTTTCAAGGTGGTATTGATTTTACATAAACAAAATGAAAGCAACGCACAATTTCGGCTTTGCCTTGGTACCAAACGCTTTAAAGAGCAATTAGCAGACCTGTTCATTCTTTATGTGCAACGTTTAATTTGCAAAGCACTTCGACAATTATTACATTTTTGTTGCCCTGAGCATAGCCCAAATTTTACAGCCGGAGAACTGAGGGGTTGGCCTGGAAATGTAGCTTCCTCAGGAGTGGGAAAAGAGCCCAGCTCAACCCTGTCTTAAGGCAAACCACCTAGCCTAGATACAACAGAGACCTTTCACAATGGCAGAGGAGCACCTGCAGGCTGCTTGCAGAAGCTTTAATTGTTTTAATGTCTGCAATAAGGGATGCACGAATTGTTTATAGAAGAGATAACTCCCGATACCAGGGAGAGGTTGGAAAAATCCAGCATCCTGGATGTGTCCTGATTCAAAGACTCATGCTCCAATCCCACAGACAGAGGCGGCAATTAGTGTAGAACCAAAAGAGGATAGGATGTGTTTCATAAATATTTTTATTCCTCCAAACTAAGCACAAGTCACCTTTGGCAATGGCAAAATTGTTTGCCCGTCCGCATTGATCCCCAGGTCGAAAGAACATCTCAATAAGTGTCCCTGACTTGGAGATGGGCATCCAAACAGTGAAATTTCTTTCAGACTTAGAGCTAAAACACACGAGACAAATTATGCAAAGATGGCTCAAGTGAAGGGAGACGCAATGTTAGCTGGGAAGCTGAGTTCTAAAAGACAGATTGGGAGACTTTGTCGATTTCCCCTCTCTACAAGAGCCACCTAGATCCCTCCTCAGAGGGTTTATTTCAGCTTTGACTCCCAGAAGGAGAGGTGAAACTGACAGAGCCTTCAGGGAGGCAAAGATGAAATAAACAAGCCCTCTGAGGAGGAATCTAGGTGGCGCTGTGGAGAGGGGAAAGCGACAAAGCCTTCCGATCGGACTTTTAGAACTCAACTTCCTGGCTAACATTGCGACTCCCTTCACTTGAGCGTCCT
Organism: Eublepharis macularius; assembly: GCF_028583425.1. Lineage (NCBI taxonomy): Eukaryota > Metazoa > Chordata > Lepidosauria > Squamata > Eublepharidae > Eublepharis > Eublepharis macularius. The sequence continues at coordinate 35,699,661 of NC_072804.1, read as the reverse complement.
CGTGTAATTCCTCTTGTGTGTTTTAGCTCTTAGGATTTTTGTCTACAGTGAAAGTGGAGCTGGGTTTTTGAGAATCATAGAATCATAGGGTTGGAAGGGACCACTAGGGTCATCTAGTTCAACCGCCTGCAAAATGCAGGAAATTCACAAATACCTCCCCCCGCATATACACCCTTACTCCATGCCCAGAAGATGGCAAAACACCATCAGGATCCCTGGCCAAACTAGCCTGTGGAAAATTGCTACCTGACTCCAAGGTGGCAATTGGCCTTACCCTGGGCATGTAAGAAGGGGCCATGAGAATTAAGCACTGATATTACCCTTCCTGCCTTCCCTCTCATGATCTGCCTAGGTTCACAGAATCAGCATTGCTGTCAGAAGACCAGCAATGCTTTTTGTAGGAGTTCTGCACATCTGTAGAACTGGGGGGGAGGGGCTTACAAAAAAAACCCAGATGTTCCAATATAATCCTGTTAAATATTCCTGATTATGGATGTGGCTGGATTTATGAATTGGGAGGTCCACAAGATGCATTAAGTACAGCTGGCGTACTTCTAAGTGACAGCTAGTGAAGCGGTTAATATATATGACTAGACCAGAGAGGAACTGAGTTCAAAATCCATCCATGCCATGAAGATCACTACGGGCTAGTCAGTCACAAATTAACCTCCCACACAGGGTTGTTGTGTAGGAGGGAAGAATCAGGCATACTTCTCTGAGCTCCTCAGATGAGCAAGATAAAAATGTGGGTTTATTTTTTCTTTCTTGCTTTGCCGCTGCTGTTCCCTTTGGGCACATACAGAGTAGGGGCAGTAAATCTCAGGGCAGTGATGTGTCCTGTGATCTTGAGCAAGATGCCGTCCCCAGCCTCGGTTCCCCCTCCTGAATAGGTGCTTTATTTATGTCCTGCTTCTCCGGTTCAAGACTGCTTTCAACAATTATCCAGACCATAAGAACAATTTTTTAACTGTAAAGAATTTTAAACAGCTACAGAGAAGAATGAAGGTGCACCCATACGGCACCGATTTCCCATTTTTTCTGTTGTCATTTCAAATGCATTAACAGCAATGGAGCATCCACACGGCAGCTTTCCCATCCCTAGCCTGATTTCATCAACTCTCAGAAACTAAGCCAGGTCAACCTTGGTTAGTAATTGGATGGGAGTCCTCCAATGAAGACCAGGGTTGTAGAGGCAAGCAATGGCAAACAACCTCTGTTAGTTTCTTGCTGGTCCCTGTACACATTGGTGCCATTTCCCTTGGCCTCGCCTCCCACAGGTGCCATAGCATTCAGCTGGAGCAACATGTCAGGATGATAGTGGTTCAAAGTGCCCTCAAGTCATAGCTGACCTATGGTGACCCCGGTGGGGTTTTCTTGGCAGGAAACCAACAGAGGTTCTGAAAACCCCATGAAAACCCCACTAAGGTCACCATAAGTCAGCTATGACTTGAGGGCATGCTCCACTACCACCATCCCGACATGTTGCTCCAGCTGAATGCTATGGCACCTGTGGGAGGCGAGGCCAAGGGAAATGGCACCAATGTGTACAGGGACCAGCAAAAATGTTCATTTTCCCATTTACACAGTGTGCAAAGGTTTCAAACTTTCCCAAAAGATCAGAGCAAACCAGGTTTACGAAAAGATCACAGTAAGGCAGGGGAATCACATGGGAAATGGGTGATTTGGGGATGTTGTTGTGTGGATGCTCCAAGAAAACCCACTCCAGTTTAGACACACAACTGGAGCAAAACTTCTGCATGCGAGTGGTCTTAATCGGCCTCAGTTCCGACAGGCAGAAGATGCCAGAATCAGAGGATGGCATCAGAATTAAATAACCCACTCAACAAATTAATCAAAAGTCTATGGAAATAAAAAACCTACTGCTGCCATTTGACTATCAGCAGGGTTGCTCCCAAGCACACCTCGGGGATGACTTATGTACAGATGGGGTGCCACTGTGGAGAAGGCCCTGGCTGCTGCACAACTGTCGTGGGGGAGCAAAGGAAAGGGACACTCAGGATGGTCTTTTTGAATGAGCAGACAGTCAGTCCTTCACGTGCCCAAGGCACGCAAGACAGAACTATGAAAAATCTGCAAGATTAAAGCAATAAAACAAACGACAGCAGTTTAAAATGACCCCAAGTGAATCAATAATTAAAATAGGTTTCGTAAACCTGAAATACACGAGGGCTAGAATTATGTACGTCATTTATATCCCGCCTTTCTCCCCTATGGGAACCCAAAGCACCTTACATCATTCGTCTCTTCTCGATTTTATCCTCACACAACAAACCTGTGAGGTAGGTTAGGCTAAGTGTGTGTGGCTGGTCCAAAGTCACCCCACAAGCTTTCATGGCAGAGTGGGGATTCGAACCTGAGTCTTCCAGATCCTAGTGCAATACTCTAACCACCATCCCATGCTGGCTCTCTCTGTCTCTTTTTTCCAAACTAATATTTACCTTAACAGAAACAAGGGAAGAAAAATATTCAAGTTTTCTTACAAAGTTATACAGATAACACATGATCATGTATAGGGTTTTTTCTCCCTCAAATTATTCCAAAAGACACAAAGAGGATGCCAGATTTCTGCCTCTCTCATCTCACTAATCTTCCTTTGTGCATAACAGTCATAATCTCTTTATTCGTATACACAGCATCCCAAAAGTTAACCAACCACTTTACCAGCCCTTCCAATTGGCCTGGAATATTTCATGATCTCCATTCCCCTCCCGAGCTGTTACTCCAGTGGCTTGAAGGAGATTCCACGCCAAAGCTCTTAATCTTTAAACAACCATTTTTAAACAGTTTTACTTAATCTTTAAACAAGCACAGAATTATTTCTGGCAAACGAGGCGAATTCTGTCACCAGTGACTGCTCGGAATTTCCTCCAGCGCTTTTGCCTAATGCAGCTAAACTTTAACTAACTGCCCCAATATATGTTTAAAAAGAGTATCAATCCCAGTTGTTAACATTAGATCTCCAACAGAGATCAGGGAAAAATGGCAGATTTTGTTGAACGTCACTTGTATGGAGGAATGCCAATGAGGCAGGATTTTTTAAAACGTTCCTTATATTACTGACGTTGATACCATTTCTTAGTATTCTAAGCACTGAACATGCACTCTTTTTAATAACTTTTCTATTATCTGGAACTCCTGATCTTTGGAATTACAGATAGCCCCTTTGTTCACTAGCTGCCCTGTTCCAGTTAAATGATTTTTTAAAAAAATTCAGAAGGCCTTTTATAATGGAACTCCTGTCCTCGGTAAGTCTTGACTTATAATCAGTGACTTTTCTTATGTGGCTTTGCATGTGAACTGCCTAGATTTTAAATGGAAAGGTGGCCTATAAATAAATCCTTACAACAACTTTGTAAGGTAGGAAAGCACTATTATCCTAATATTGAAAACGGAGGGGTGCCAAGGCCTAAGGTTGAGGGGGAACGCACAGGAACACAGTTCCGGTAGTTCCCCAAAGAGACTCCCCAAAGAGATCCCCACAGAGGTCACTCTCTGCCGTTTTAGACCAGTTTCGGCCTGGATTGGGGCTGAAACGGCCCAGATTGGGCCTCTGACGGGTGATGGATCACTCTCCCGCTCAGCAGTGGCCCAATCCTGACCATTTGGGGCCCCTTTTTGGCCATTTTCAGCCCCTTTTTGCCATTTTGGGCCCAATTTCAGCCCTGAATGGCCAGGATTGGGTCCAAAACAGCCAGGATATGTGATGTCAGGGGGTGTGGTATATGCAAATCAGTTATGCTAATGACACATTTCTGGTGATTTCAAGGGGTGTGGCATATGCTAATGAGTTATGCTAATGAGTTCCTCCAGCTCTTTTTCTATGAAATGACCCCTGCCTAAGGTAACCACTAATTAGTTTGGGGCAGTCAGAATTGGAACTGCAGATCTGTTGGGTAGCCCAGTTTCTTGAGCCAGTTACAGCAGCTTTTTGGATAGCATCCTGTCTTCTAAAAGTAAGACCATACTCAATATTTAACTAGTTTTTATCCCACATTTTTTCCAAGGATGACAGGGTGGTGTGCATGGATCTCTTCATGTCATTCTCACAACAGTCCTGTAAAGTTGGTTGAGAGTGTGACTGTCCCTAGGTCATGCAGTGAGTTTCATGGCTAAACCCAAATATCCTAGCCTAACCACTACACCACACTTGCTGTTGGTGAAAAGAGTTCTGGTTAGATCTCTTCCTTAGCTAATCTTAATATTCACTTCTATATCCCGGATTATCAGGTTGTTAAACTACAATAGCCATACAACTCCAAGCACAAAGCAGGTTATCAATCTATGAGGTGTTAATGAACTAAGGATTCCGGCAAGTGAAGAGGAGAAACTAGATGACCTTTCGGTGCCTTCCAGTTTTGTGGTTCTTCAGTGGCCTTTGGTTTCTGGATCATCTGCTGGTAACTAGCTAAAACTTGTGTACATGAAAATTAAGGCTAGAGAGTCGAGCGTTGCACAGCCTCACTTTTTCTTTTTGAAGAGAACGATGAAAATGAAGGCTAGAGAGTCGAGCGTTGCACAACCTCACTTTTTCGTTTTGAGGAGAATATGTATATGTGGAAAGGAAAACACCCCCCTTAGCTGCAGCAACAACCAGCAGATACAGATGTGTTGAATAATATCCCCCTTTTATTGCTGCTTTCCCTCTTGCTGGCTGCCCACAATTCTGTCCGCCTCAGCTCCCCACTGACAGTATACAGAGGAAGCCTACCTTAAAGGGTTGCTGGAATAACTGCTGAGATGATCTATTAAAAGTGCTTCACATTCTCAGCATATGAATACTGAGTGTTACTAAATGCCAGTATGATGTAGTAGTTACAGCTGGATTCAGATGAAAGAGTACTGAGTTTAAATCCCCCTCAGCCCCATAATTCGATGGGTGACCTGTAGGTAGGGTTGCCAGGTCCAGGTTGGGAAATTCCTGGAGATTTGGGGGGTGAGGCCTGAAAAGGACAGTGTTTGGGGAGGAGAGGGTCTTACTTCACCCTTCAAAGCAGCCATTTTCTCCAGGGCAACTGATCTCTGTTGCCTGGAGATTAGTTGTAATTCCTGGAAATCTCCAGGTACCACCTGGAGAGTGGCAACCCTACCTGTAGGCCAGGCACACATGGTCATGCTAATCAGCCTCACAAGGTGCTTGTCAGGGGAAAACAAAGACAGGGAGAACTATCCAAGCTCCCTTGAGCTCCTTGGAGCAAGGGTGGAATAAAAATATGACCAATAAGTGGTGGGTTGTATTCAGGACATTTATTGCTGTACAGATCTGGTGCACATCTTGTGTGTTACTTGGAAAGAGTAGTCATTTTGTATGTTCTTTTTCAGTGCTTTTTGGGGGGAGGGCATGGTTTTTCCAGCAATGACTACCTTAAGCCTGCTGTTTCTTGGGAATATTTATCCACAACAACAAAGGTGTTTTTACATTTGGAGGGAGAAATAGCCATCCTTGCAAACTTGGTGGCTTATCTTCTTTCAATATCCCTCTCCGTTCCCACTCTGCTATCATGCTCCCCCACCCCCACCCCCGCCTCCGACCACTTAAGGCTAATTTCCCACTCATTGCCCAGACCCACATGTGACTTCGCTAAGCAGTTTAGAGTAACCTGTTGGTGTATGCATGTGGGTGCACATTAACACAAATTTCCAGGGAAGGTTTTCAGACGCTAATTCCGAGCAGGTGATCTAGTTTATGGCTGTTCTTCTCAAATGCTGTACTTCGTATGACCCTTTTCTTGGGCTGCTAATCCTGTTGGAGGATTATAAACAGAAAGGTTGGGCAAATGCCCAGAATTGGGGGCTCAGAGAGAAGTCATAGATGTTGTTGGGTTTGCTTTGCGTGAGATTGGGGTTGGCTGGGACAACTGTGGTTCCTCTGTAGTGCATCAGATTGCTGGGACTCCTTCCTGTGCCCTGAAACCCCACTGCCAAAGTCCCTTTGCTAAATGTAATACTTCTAGCCCATGTCAGATTAGGATTTGGGAGACCCAGGTTCGACTCCTCTCTCTTCCACAGAAGCTTGTTGGGTGACCTTTGGCCAGTCACACAGCTTAATCTACTTCACAGGGTAGTTGTTGTGAAGAAAAAATGGAGGACTGAAGAATGATGTCAGCCATATTGAGTTAAAGGTAGGACATAAATAAAGCAACTGTCCAGGTAGGGGAAATCAAAGCTGGGGGACAAGACCACATGACAGATCACATGCTCAAGATCACATGACAGATCACTGGCCTGAGATGCACTGCCCCGACTATGTATGCACCACAAAGCAAAAGGCAGCAGCAAAACAAGAAGTCACACCAAGCGCCTATGAGTAGGGTTGCCAGCTCCAAGTTGGGAAATTCCTGGAGATCTAGTAGGGTTAAACCTGGAGAAACCTGGTGAAAGTGGGGTTTGGGGAAGGAAAGGACCTTGGCATGGCATAATTCCATAGAGTTCACCCCCAAAAGTAGCCATTTTCTCCAGGTGAACTGATCTCTGTGGCCTGGAGACCAGTTGTAATTCCAGGAGATCTCCAGCCACTACCTGGCAACCCTACCTATGAGGCAAACATTTCACAGCTCCAGTGAGTAAGCCAAGTTATAAGAGAGGCCAAGTAAAAATAGGAGCCCCTAATGGTGGCACCAATCCATCTGAACCAAAGGTGGCTTCCTTCCTTCTTGTGACCGCAAACATGGATCAGGGAGTTTGTCAAAGAGTAGGCTATGGACTCACAGTAAGGAGATTCAGGGGGAAATGGGGCCCTTTGGGGGGTGCCAGGAGTGAAAATGATTCAAGGATCGGTGGCACAGCAACAACTGCGTCATGGCACGCTCACAGTTTCAGCCTCGTCTTGCCCTCTAAGCAAGTTTACAGGAATGCAAGTCAACTTCCCCCAAAATCTAACTTCTAGCTGTGATACTCACTGGCATCTCAGAGAGTGAAAGTTCCTCTTTTATACTAGTCCTGCTGCCTTTGCTTCCTGCCAAACCCAACTGTTACTTCCCTCACAGCATCATCTGTCAGAACTTTTATTACAGATGTCTTCCCCCTCATGAGTTAGAATGGTTGTGAACATTCTGCACTCCCTCACAACAGCTAAGTCAAAGGCAGTATGTGTGCACAATTATGTTACAGGCTGTATAAAGCAAGTTAATCCTCCCCCAAGCAAACGCTGTGAGCCTTACAGGAATGTGAATCCCAGCCACCTAGAAAGAGACTGCCCTACTTTAGAAACATATAAACCTGGGCTCAACCCTGGAATGCACAAAAAGGCTCTGTAGCTGATCTCCTGGGTCAAGATTACCCCCATGGGCTTGAGAAGCTATACAGAGATAAACCAGATATAGTGGGGGGCAGGATGGTGGTGGCAGAAGACAGACATTAGGAAATTATTTCCATTTTACAAAACCTGCACTTGTGGTTGTTACACTCAGCCCAAAACCAGGCCCACACCAACCCAAAAATCAGGGCAAGACTCCTCTTCCAAAAGGTTCCCGCAATGTTTCACCCAACTGGCAAAGCTCTGCATCCCTTCCTTTTTCCCACCCAGATTAAAGCATTTTGCAAGACTTCAAATCGCACGAGTCAGTTTCTTGGATCCTCGTCGACAGCTCGGATCTCTGAAGCCAGAAGGTGTAGGGTGCTTGGAAACAAGACAGCTGTGACATATTTAGCTTGGCAGAGAGCGCTCTTTAAAAAGTCCCATCAACTCAGCGTACGGAGGCAGGGGAAAAGGCTAAACACAATGCAAGGAAAATGAGCCAAAAGAAGAGGCAGGACGTTACATAAGAGACCTGCAAACCTGCAGCAACGTGAAGCGGCGTATAAAAGGCAGTTTGCCAAACCCCTTCCTACCAACCGGACATGGACTACCACCACCCCAGCCTCTAGGGTTTTCCTCCAATCTTTTTTCTCCACTGCCCCTTTTTAGGTCCCCGGCCAAATCTCCATCTGCATTCCCCTAACATAGGGAAATGGGGGGATATTGGAATACTGGGAACACTTTACTCCCAAAAAGGATCCTCTTCCTCACACACACACACTCACCGGACACACAAACATACACACTACCCAGTCTGCTATAAACTGCACTAATTCACTTCACCCTATTCCCATACTCCCCACTCCCATACCGAAACAAAATATTTAGTAGTAACAGGTTTCCTTACTATTAAAAGAAGAAACTTTGAACAATGGAACGTTTCATCTCAGCCGCGTTTATTATAGAAGAGTTGCAACAAAAAACATATTTTGGCAATGATACTAGCAGGTCTATAAGGCAGAATTAGGAGAATTACATTGTTCAGCAGGACACTGCTTAAAAAGAAGCTTAGAGCTGTAGTTTCTGGCTTGGCCTATTGTATACATTTCTTGCTCTGATTGCATTGTTTCTCTAATTTCTGCAGTTCAGTTTTTGTATTTTCATATGCCGTGTCTTATGTTGCATTGCTTTCCAACTTTGCGATCCAAGTTTACTACAATGTTTATCATACACTTTGTGCTGTTTTCTATTGCATTGAGAAAGACAGGATATAAATAAATAAATGAACGAACGAACGAATCTCTTGGACTGTATCACTCCAGACTGCAAAGAGGAGGGTCAACAGCACATGTGAATGCTTTGCCTGCAAAAAAAACCCTCCCTGAACGTTCCCCAAAGTGCTGTTGAAATTCTCTGAGGGTAGGAACTTGGAGCTTCAGTAAGAATAGAAAAATTTCTCAGGGGTTTCTGCACTCTGCCATCTTGGAGCCACCGAAATGCAGATTTTTAAAAAATGTATATACTTTGTTTATGGACTGCCTTTCTCACTGAAATTCAAGGAAGAATGCGGGGAGATAGCCCACCTGTGCTCTAGCAATGCTTGAACATCCCCTCGAAGGGCATTTTCATTCCTGTTACTGTCAAAGCGGCACAAAAAACGAAACTTCTCTCTAAGTTCAGGCACTCAAGAGAAATGGGGGGCACTCCGCTGATAAATCTCCCCCCTCCCCACGTCTCCACCTGGAGGGACACAGGAGATGCTTGGGGTGGGAACAACATTAGCAATCAGCTTCTTACCTCCCTGTTTACAGTGATGAGATGATCTACCGATCAGTTCTGTCCTCTCCCTCCCCCAGGTCAGAAGAGAACGGAAGTGATCCGTATCTTATCGCCCTGTGTGCAACCAAGCAAATATAAGCAGATCGCTCTCTGCACCAGCAACTTGGAGTGGAGGCAGAGGAAAGCAATCTGCAACTTATCTTCTTGCTTGGGGTTGGCTTTCCTCTGCCTACACTCCAAGTTAGGGCGTGGGGGGGGGGGTGGAATCTGCTTCTTGACTGCCTGCTGCTTGCAAGCAAGGAGATAAGATGCCGAGACTCTTCCCCCCCCCTCCACTCCCTGCTGGGAGTGGGTGTAGTGGATTGGAAGCCAGTTCTCAGCTGATTCCCCATCAGCTGGGAATCTGCTTCTGATTCTCTCCCAAAACTTTTTGGTGCCCTGTCACAGCAAGGCTAGGGCACAGGGAAGTACTTGGAGATCAAAAACCGACTCTCAGCTGTTCCCCAATCAGATTAGTCTTCTGAGTGGCAGGGCAGCTGCACACCTGTCCAACAGATGTTCAAGTTGTTCAGTGCAAGGTGAGCATAACCCCAATTGGCTTAGGGTCCTGAGTGTCAGCCAAAGTGGGTGTTTATGAGTGCTGAACATTCTACAGTGAAATTCCCTAGCGTGCTCTGCGTATTACCTACAGGACCTACTCAGGCAATCCACAGACGGGAAAGAAAAACTTTCAGTGCAAGCAGTTAACACCCAGGTCTAGAATTTAGCAAATGGAGAAACTCCTGCCTAGGAAGAAAAATCCAGGAAGACCTACCATCAAACAGCCACACATCCCTAGGGACACAACCTGGGCTATAGTGATTACTGGGGCTCTGTAGCAGGGAGACCACTTAACACAGACAAGCTTTCTAAGTTGGTCTTTCTGGCATGTTCACTGCTACCTATGTTCCTCTACTGAGTAAAGCCACAGGAGAGCAACAGGCATGATTTTAAAAGCACCCGTTCAAGTTCATGGCAGGCAACAAGTGAAGCTCCTCAGGCCAAATCAGAATTCAACACCAACCCCATATTGTGTCCTGCAGCCAGCCCACAACCCATTTGCAATGCCCAGGGGTTGTGAGAGTTGATGAAGCAGAATGGCTAGGGTTGCCAGCCACCACACAGGGGCTGGAGATCTGTCAGAATTACAACTGATCTCCAACCAACTGAGGTCAGTTCCCCTGGAGAAAATGGCTGCTTTGGAGGGTGCACTCGATGGCATTATACCCCACTGAGGTCCCTCCACAGGCTCTGCCCTCCAGAAAGTTCCCAAACCAGAGTTGGCAACCCTAAGAACAGGTCCTCATCTGGCCAGCTACCGGACTGTAAGAAAGTCTCCCAACGGTTCCTTAAAACACTAGTAGAAACTTCTCCCAAGACTTGTCTCTGCCAGCATTTGGACTCAAGCCTTCCGGCCAATCTGCCGATCCTCCTCCTTTAAATTCTCAAGCCAGAAAAGAGGGGGGGGGGTTCCAGCTGGCTCTCACGAGGGCTTGAAGGAACGCCTGCCTCTTGTGTAAACAGCACATCTTATAAATCCACCCGTCCCTCGCTCTGCCGACCTTTATGGAGAGCGAGAGAAGGCCACCGATCTGCTCAGGAGGATATAAATACTCCTGCTGTGGAGCAGGCTTTGTTTTCGCTGGTTGCCATGGCGAGGGCCGCTGGCGTTGTTTATCCTGCTCTGTGTTAAACTCCAGGCCTCCCCACCACCCCCCTTTGGCACCAAGCATTCACCAATGCCAAACGGAGCCCGTGCCCACTAGCCAGACTGCAGCGATCTACTCACTGGAAGCACCTGTGTTCTGATCAAACCCGCTTGAAGGGCGGGTTCTTCACCTTTCTTAACAACTGATGCCGTTACCCTCAAATCTTGTGACAGGGGGATAGAAATGCCAACAGTTTAATGTTACATAAAAAAAATATGACTTACTTCATATGACTTTCGAAGAAAAGACATCAGAGCTAAAGCTGTACAGGTTCATAGCCGGAGATTTGGAATAGCTCTACGGGGATGAGTAAAACAGCAAAAAGGCGGCGTTCCTACATTACCTGATTAAATTCAACTGAAGTTTGAACAATGCAGGAGAAAGAAATGTCAAATTCTTATCCATCAGCTTTGGCCAGAACTATGAGCGGTGGGGAGCTGGCTTACTTCCAGTTGAGCACATGGACAGAATCTTGCCGGCATCATTCCCAAAACTTAACAAGCTGCAGAGACTTACATTTTTTTAATAAAGAAAAGATGAAAACTTAAGAGAAATCGTCCTGAAATGGGCCCTTCCACTGGCGCTAACTAGGAACCCTGACCACTCAGAATTTAAGTATAACAGAATGCTGTTAACAGATGAAAACCCAAAGGTTACAGCTTGTAGCGTGAAGTTTTTCGCAGCAGCTTACAAAATCTGCCAGTTAAGGAAGGTATAAAAATATGGGATGAAGTGCTGACATTGTATTTTTAATTTTGTGTAATATTTTTAGCAATGTGGGAGCTAATAATTTTTACCTTTGATCTCTTGAGAATAAGAATGCGGTTGCATTTTATGCTGGTCTAGGATCGTTTTAATAAAGATACAGGGCTGCTAACAAGGGGGTCCATCCTTCCATGCAGTTTCTGGCCCTATCACCTTCTCCCGTTAGATGCTTTCTGTGGCAGGGTACTATATTCTGCTCCTGCAGAAGATCCCCAGCCTGAGAGCATATTCATGCAATGCCTCCAAGAAATTCTGGAAGCCCCTTCTTTGAAGTCCATGTTATTATGTCCATCATGCCCATAAGTGGCTCGCTGGAGTCTCCCCAGCCTGCAGGAATAACTTCAACCTGGCGGGAGCAACAGGTGCCCGACAGCAGACAGAATGGTGAACTGCTGCTCCATGACGGATGAAAGAAGTTTCCAGGATAGATCTACCATAGGCAATGAACAAGGGAGTTTGGCAGGGGACTCTCTGGACTACAGCAGGGGGACGCTTCCATCCATCATTAGAATTTTTTTTAAAAAAAAAACGTTCCTCCTCCTTTCTCCTCTTGCATTTCCAGATAAGAACATCAGGAGCATTTTTATACATACTGGTTTCTGGATGTGTGGATGTGATTGTCTATTAAAACTGTATAACCGATCACTGAGGAAAGCCCTGGGGCCGAAACACGTATAGTCTGGTTTAGTGTTGGTCATTTGACAGTATCATCAACTGTACTTGGAGAATGTTATACCTTTTTTAAGCACGTGTGTGTAGCCTGCTATTCAGGCCCCATCTTTTTAATTTGAGTCCTGTGTGCACTAAATAATAAATACTTATTTTGAATATATTTTAAAGGTTTTTAGCTTGACCTTTGTAGCATCTGCTCATCCACCCAAGCAGGCTCTCTGATCCAGGGATTCTTCTTGTTGGAGAGAAAGCTGTCAATTTAAAGACTGGGATCAGCTTCCTGAAGGGAAGTATTTATTTGCACCATTTATACCTTGTCTTTTGCAGCAATGGGGGCCCAAAGTGGGTTACATCATTCTCCTCCATTTTACCCTAACAACAAACCTGTGAGGTAGGTTAGGCAGAACACCAAGGGTGCCCACTGGGCTTCCCTGGCAGAGTGGGGATTCATACCTGGGCCTCTGAGATGCTAGTCCAACACTAACCATCACAGCTCTCCAAATGCAATGAGCCTTCCACCTGAAGCAGGTATCAAAAGCCTCAAGGTGAAAACCAGCAGTGGTCATTTTCACGTCTTATTGGCCACACAAAATCACACAAAACTCCCGGAAGGACGGCGTCTTCCTGGCACGATTTCCCATCATGGTAGGAAATCACGCCAGGAAGACGGCGTTGTTCCTGGAGTTTTGTGCAATTTTGCACAGCCGGTAAAGACGTGAAAACAGGCAGTGTCTCAAAGACACAAGGAAACCTACCCACGCTTGCCTGCTACTCAGCTGAGTTTTCCTTTCCCACTATTATTCAGTACAGCCGCAGCAGGAGCGTTTTTTTTAAAAAAAAATTCTGTTTTTAAAGGTTGGATTGGCAGAAGTCTCCGGCATTTCTTCTGGCCTTACAGGGGCTACAAAAGTTTATCAAGGACCACCAGTGGCCTGCAGACCACAGTCTAAGCATCACTGAATCATCACATCAAGAGAAGAGTGTGAATGGTGGAGGTTTTGGAGTACTGTTATTATGTGCTTTCTGCAAAGGTTCCAGGGCCGTCTTCAAGGGCACATGACCTTATCGTAGGCTAGCCCTGAAATTGCAAACAGAGTATCTAAGGCAGGTCCATGCACATAATCTTTAAACCAAGTTGAAGAACAAGGTGTGCAAGGACTGTTGGCAACTGTGTGGCACGAGCCAAGAAGAAATTGATGGACAAAGCCCCAGAGGACCATGAGATGAAGGCCCCACCCAAGGCTAGAATCAGCCCTGGTCCACTAGCTGGCACTGAGAGGTCAAGGACAAGGCCTGGAAACACATCCAACCATACAACTTGATGCACTAAGACCACATTTGTGACCCTGGCCTGTCCCTTCGGTAGCAGAGAGCTATACTTAAGCATCCTGTCTATCCTTCTTCCAGTGGACACTGCCTGACAGACTCCAGGATGGAAAGGGGGGGGGTTGAAACTCAATAACAGTCCCCAGCTCTGTGTATTCAGAAGTAAATATTTCATGGTGAGCATTTCTAATCCAACGCTTACCTCTGCCCCATCCATCAAAGAGCCAGGCCCAGAAGGCAAGGAGAATTTTGCCTGAAGTAAGGACACACAGAATTCAGTTAGGCTCAGCCAAAAGCGTGGCTTTGAAAAGTGGATGGAGAAGCAGAGTGGCAGAAAGTCATCGCTCCCTCCCCAGAAGACCAGCTTGCCCACCACTAAGCTGTACTTCCTTAAAAAGGAATGGCTTAACTGCCTAGATCCAGCAGGATTTGAACAGGGAACCTTCCATCTTACAGGGCAGTGGGCCACTCTGGGGGAAAGCCACTCCCAGTTGCAGGAACGGACAAGGAACACAGTTGTGACTTTTCAGAGCTTTGAGACTAAGCTGGAGCCAGGTTCAAATTGTTTGATTGTGCAGTCAATGTGTCTCTTGTGCTACAGATTTATATCTGATTGGAAGTAAGAAGGCAGGTGGGAAGCTAATGGGTTTCTGCCTGTTCACATGTACTATGCAGGATCACTTAAGTGCCCTGAAGACAGCAGAAGTCCAGAATCAAGCATTTAGATTTGGGGGGAGGATTCTGGTGAAATAACCCCAGGGAGGGGGAAGAGAAACAAGGCAGTTTTTATACCATCCAAGAATAGAAAAGCCACAGTATTCAGCATCCCAAGATCTCTACTTTCTTTAAAACAAAGCAAGTTTCTAGTCTACATGATTATGAGAAGGTATTTGATTATTTGATAACACTCCCTTGGTTGCTATTTATAATAGAAAGACAGGATAAAACTTGCTAAATATTTTTCTTTATTCCTGTGTTTTTAGCAAGAAGCTCGACGCAGCCCAAACAGCAGACATTCTTGCCTTCTTCCCATTTTTTCCTCAGCCTGTGAGGTAAATCAGGCTGAGAAATAGCAACTGGAGCCGCAAGGACTTGAACCCATGTCTCCCCAGCTCTAATCCGGTACTCTTAATGCCCCACCACACTAAAGACACACCTGCTGAAATCTCAAAAGCAGGGGGGTGGGGTTGTAATAGGAGGTGTCGGGGGACAGTTTCAGTGTTCTATGTAACACAACACCCCCCCACCCCTACTTGTCAAAACCAGAATATTGCAAACTGAAAGCAATTCACAGCAATCTGTACATTTATACAAATGATAGAATTTAGTCTCTTACTTGCTGTGAAATTTTAATTTGTTCCAAAGTGCTATATTGCACAACCTTAGAAGCCAAACCTCCTTCATCCAACATATTTGCAAAGGTGATTTTAAAAAATGAGGAATAGCACCACACCCTTCAGTGGCCTATGTCTACTCAAAGTAGATCTCAGCAAGTTCCTCCAACAAAGTGAGAAGACTAGCATTTTCCAATGCATGTGGTATGGGTGGAGCCAGACAAAGAACATCTGAGGAGAACTTAGACTACCTTCCCCCATCCGCCACATTTTAAATTTTTTTACTTCATTTATAGTCCACCTTTCTTCCAATGGGGATCCAAATATTCTTCTCTGCTCCATTTTATTCTCATAACGACCCTGTGAGGAAGGCAAGGCTGTGCATGTGTGACTGGCCCAAGGTCACCCAGTGAGCTCCCACAGCAGAGTGGGGATTCGAACCTGGGTCTCCCGGGTTTCAGGTCCCCCTGATCCTAGTCTGATCTCCTCGCTACTACACCAGAGGCAAAAACGTGAATGAACTTTTTACCTTTTATTTCCTCGGCATTCAAATGAATCACGGGGAAAAAAACACACAGAGAAATTCACTTCTGTCTAATTTTGTCTAATGAGTTAAGGACCAGAGACTTCACCACTATGTTGCCTTGCGTACTACCTGCTGTCTTAAATATGTGCTCCTATGAGCTACTTGTGCTGCACGTGGTCTAATGTCAGCCCTAGAATTGCTCATGTTCTAATTCAGCATTTCTTCAGCTCTGTATTGGATTCTTTCTAATGCTATGCCTTTGTAAACTGGTGTTTATTTACCCTATGGCACTGTTTATGGAAATGTCCTTGAAATGGACTGTACTAATCTCACACTGTGTAATCCGCCTTGAGTCTCAGTGAGAAAGGCGGACGATTGATAGAGGATAGAGGAATAGTGGGATGGAGGGATGGATAGATAGAGAGCACCCTGGAAAGCTTGATGCCCTAAGCTACCACTTCATCCATTTATACAGCTGGGCCAGCCCTGGCCACAGGCCTGTGGGGCCTTGGGACGATCACCCTGAATGCTGAGCGGATCAGCATACGAAGCTCTCTTACACAGCAGACCGCCCCCTCTTCCACCCAGTGTTGGCTCTCTCCGAGGTCTCAGGCAGAGAGAGGTCTTTCCCAGCACTGGTGCCCAGATCCTTTTACTGGTGACCTTGTGCCTAGAAAGCATCTGCTCTGTTAAGTTCTCACCATCACCAACACCGCCGCCTCCTGCCTCCCCCCTCTCCCTGCCGCCATGTATTAAGTTACAAGAATGGGACAATCGCATTTGGGAGACATCTCCCCGACGTGCAGGAGAACAAGGGTTTTTATAGCTATTTCAGAAGGGATTTCAAGCACCATTTGTCATCTTCCCCCCCCCCAGCAATACTGCAGCCAGGTGGCTCTTTATAATTAAGCATTGTGCTATTATTGTAACATACGCCAGCCCACCGCAACTCCGCTCCACACCCCGGCGCCCTTCTCCTCAGACACTTGCAGGCACCTCCCCGTAGATGCTGGGGAAAGGTAGAAAGCTGCTCCATTTTGGAGGCATTTCTGCTGATGTAGCTTGCTGTTATTTTAGCTTCCCAGGGACGTGTGCGCAGATGCTCAAGGGCCTGCCTCCCCAACCCCTGCTGAGCATTCCCTGCGTGATACCAGAAGCTTTGGCCTGCTGCAAGTGCTGGACAGCAAAATGTTACTTTCGTGCCTGCAGATACCACCACCCCGATACACACACACACACCAGTCTCAAAGCAAGACACAGATATGAAGTCTCACAGCCAGCATTCCTAAAAGTATTCTTTCTTTCTTGAAAAAAACTGAGGTACAGAGATGTCAAGTCACTTTAGAAAACGAAACCTGTCCAGAAGTAGACCTGTATCACACAGCTCCACAACTCTGAAACCGGTTTGACGCATTATACATTGTGGTTCCAAACCTCAAGCGGTGCTTCTTGGTTTAACAGTGGGAGGAAACTCACATCAAGGATGGTGGTTAGGTGGGGAGGTAACTCTATACCTGGTCAAAACAAAACCAGCTTACATTGGCTTGAGATCTTGTACAAAAGGTTAAAGACACCCCTCCCCCCAAGGAAAAATGGAAGCTGCCAGAATGAAAAGGGTAAGCGACCACAAACCGGCGCTGTGCAGATTTTTTAGCACAAGGAGGAAATAATGGATTTTGAAGAACCGCAGGAAATACCGGCTGTCAGCAGAAAACGCCAGCCAGCCCCCCAGACACAAGGGGACTTGAATTTCTCCTGGAGGGATAAGGAATAATTCGCCCTCTCCGCTTGCCAAGCTCTTCCCAATGAATAAGGCCAGCCAAATGGTACAAACAACTCAAGAAGCCACTTGGGGCAAGGGGGGGCCACAAGGGACAGGGGGGGGCTGAGCTCCAGGATCCCAAGCAGGACTGCTGAAGATGCAATTTCCTGATGGCAGGAAGCAGCAAGGAGCTGTGTCCCAGTATCTCCAATGCTGCAAAATCCGTAAAGGATGCTGACCAGCTTGGTCCCTTGCAAAAAGCCTTAAGCCAGGGCAGAGGTCTGCGCCACTTCCTTGATTGCTCCTATCAGTCATTTCCAAAATGGTCAACCCTGCAATAAGTGGAACAGGAAGAGGGCACAAGCAAACCCCTACAATCTGAAATACCCAGGTAGGGGGCAGGACAATGCATCTCTAATTCTAACATCATTCTGTGTATTTTATTTCTGCGGTGCATTTGTATGCTTTCAAGGAGCTCTGGACAGTGTACACAGCTCTCCTCTCCTGTCTTTTCTTGGCAACAACCCTGTGAGGTAGGCAGAGAAAGAATGACTGACCCAGGGTCACTCAGTAAGTTTCAGAGCAAGTGGGAATTTGAACTGGGGTTTCCCAGGTCCAAGTCCAACATTCTAACTGCTACACCACACTGGTTGTCATCACGTGCTAACATACAAGCTCTGTTCACATGTTACAGTGAATGCACATACATCTGCTGGTAAGAAGGAGGCAATGTGCCTTCATTTTCCAAATGAAACTGGGATATAGGTGCAAAATAGTACAGAGTCCAGTAGCACCTTTAAGACTAACCAACTTTATTGAAGTATAAGCTTTCGAGAACCACAGCTCTCTTCGTCAGAGTCCAGTAGCATCTTAAAGGTGCTACTGGACTCTTTACTATTTTGCAACTACAGACTAACATGGCTAACTCCTCAGGGATACATGTGGTGATCCAATCACATGCTCAGCTGTACTTGTGTGGACTGTAACATGAGAATTACTCAATTCACTTATAAAGAAAAATCATGTATACAACATCCACAGATTCTACATGTATGCACTGCAACTTGTGAAGAGGGCTAAATTGAGGGCAGATATTTACTTTCCTGGACACTTGATAGCTGCCTCCCAAGGCTCAGGGCATTGACGGAAAAATACCCTTACCACCATCATTTTCACAACCACTTTGGTATCACATGCATATATATATATATTCCCATATATTCCCTGGAGGACACTCCGATCAGGGGACAAACAGCTGTTGGAGGTCCCTGGCCCCAAGGAGGCCTGCCTAGCCTTGACTAGAGCCAGGGCCTTTTCAGTCCTGGCTCCCACCTGGTGGAACGCTCTGTCTGCTGAAATCAGGGCCCGGCAGGACCTACTATCCAAGACAGAGTTGTTCTGCCAGGCAAATGACTGAGACTGGGCCTCCGCTGGCCTGGAAAAAGGGGTGTATAAAATCTTAACCCTCCCTGTGAAGGCTGTCCACCATCCTGTTGTAAATGTGTATGGATTTTTATTGTATTTTAATATGTTGTTTTTATTGTATTTTGTCTTTTAATATGTTGTTATCTGCCCTGAGCCTGCTCGCGGGGAGGGCGGAATAGAAATTTGAAATAAAATAAATAAATAAATAAATGTGCGAACACCCACATACTTTCATTTATCTGCCTGGATCTCAGCAAGAAAGGCGGAGTATAAATAAATAAATAAATAAATAAATAATCCAGAAAAATGTTCACTCTCGATTCTGTACTTACAACAATTCACTTGCACATATTATAACCAACGCATCCACTGAGATGCCACCGCTTTACCCTCTGACTGAGAGCTCCCCAACAACGAACCCGTATCAAGTGATCTCAGGTTTACACTCAGAGGCAAAGATTCTTGTAAGGACTTCACAAGACTTGCAACTTGAGCCCTCCAAAGAGCTCTGATGTTATGAGATTGTTATCCCACCTGCTTCCATGCACAGCATGATGTATATGGTCCCTCCTTTCTCTTCACAACAACCCTTTAAGGTAGGCTTTAAGTGGAGGGGAACTGGCTGGTCCAAGGTTACATAGTACGTTTCGCAATGGACAAACGTGAACCCAAATTTCCCCCAGCCGCTATCGAACACTCTAAGCACTACGCCACGCCCCACTGTTTTCAGTCAAGTTTCTTAACTCCTACGGCATTTCACTGACTGTGCTGTAATCCAAGTACATTCATGCTATGTGGGAAAAAATTTACGCTTCATTCTGGATGTTTCTCAGAAGACTTGCCTTGAGGCCTTTGCTTCTAACACAGAGTGGATGGATTCAAGTGTTAAAAACTAGATGTAGGAAGGAACTTAAATATGCCTCTTTCGTCTCAGTCCAAGGCCATCCCAAGAATTTTGCTGTCCGAGGCAGTGGCTCCCTTCTGCTCCCACTAACCACCTTGGGCCACAATCCACCAGGAGTTTCTCCCGAGTAACTCCAGAGCACTTCAATAGGACTTGTGCAGGAGAACTTTCCAAGTGGGCTGTAAGCCTAAGGTTGCCAAGAGACCTGAAGAAAAACATCCTCTCTCTTTAACGGAGGCTTAATGTACAGAAATGAGGAGCGAAAGCTTTTCATGGCATGGAGCTCAATCACATCACCTGGTAAAGTGCATTCCTTTAAGAGCAAGACTGGAGTCCAGTAGCACCTTAAAGACCAACAAGATTTCCAGGGTATAAGTTTTCAACAGGAGCTTGACTCTCAAAAGCTCATACTCTGGAAATCTCACTCTTCTACTCCTACCCACATAAAATATCCCATTCAGCCTCTATTAAAGGAGCAGGGCATTTTTTTCTCCTGGTAGGTGGCAACCCTACATGGGCCAGATCGACAGCTGCCCCAAATCTGCTCTCCAAAGGGGCCACCTTGCCCAACAACTTTCACCCAACCAGAAAATCCTATGTAGCCATAGGAATTCCAATTACCACTTTGGAGTCAGAAAGAAATTTTCCTCCAGGCCAGATTGCCCAGGGATCCTGGAGGTTTTCTGCCTTCCTCTGAGCATCGAGCAAGGGTCACTGGGGGAGTGGGGGTGTAGAGCTGTGACTTTCCTGCACTATGCAGAAGGTTGGACTAGATGACCCTTGGGTGTCCCTCCCAGCTCTACAATTCTATGAAATCTAGAATGGAGAGAAAGCTGCTGAGTCTGCCATTTTTGCAACATGGGGGTGGATTAATATCTCCACCCTGGGGTGTGCGGGCAAAGCTTGGCACGGCTTTCATTAGGCAGCATAACAGATGCCCCAATCAAGGCTGGTGATTCCCCCGTAGCTTCCAATTTGTTGGCTCCCTCCCCATCACGCCCTTAACTTGGGAGTCCAGAAGGTGAGCTTTTAACAAGAGGTCTTCAAAACAAGTATGCATCAATGTCCTGCTAACAAGGGAAGAGTTACCACATATGCTAACAGGCTTCCCCAGTGTAGCCAGGCAGGGAGAGCATTCAATTGAAAAGGAAATGGGGGGGGGGCGGCTAGGAAAGAATTGTGCATCTCTTGCCTGCAATTTGCTTCTGGTCAAACGGCTCTTCTTTATGTTTAATGAAATACTCCTCCAAGATGGGAAATTCTGCTGAGTCAACAGGTTCCGCCCCCTGCCGCACCAGCACCCAGCAGCTTCAGAGTCATTAACAGAGAAGCCAACAAGAGACTTTTGAAAAGGGCAAATGACAAAATCCACGCGTGGGCGAGAAAGGGCCATGGCACACTTTGCATGGGGCAGGCCCCTGGTTCAACCCCTGGCAGGTGTTTCCGAAAAAGACACGGTCTCTACCCGAAACCCTGGAGAGCTGCAGCCAGTCACAGCAAATAATACTAAATGGGATGGAGTCAGGGTCTGGCACAGCATATGACAGCTTCATAGGGCTAAGGCTGCTAAAGGTAGACTTAGCAATGAATGAATTCCTGCCCTCAAGTCATACTGACTTAGGGTGACCCCTGGCGGGGTTTTCATGGCAAGAGACTATCAGAGGCGGTTTGCCATTGCCTGCCTTTGCAACCTTGGTCTTCGCTGGAGGTCCCCCATCCAATGACTAACCAAGGCTGACGCCCGACTACCCTGCTCCATTTCCAAGATCTAACAAGATCAGGCATGCCGGGGCTATCCAGGTCAGAAAGGAGAAAAGGCTCTGCAGTTGTTACTCATATTGCAAAACGGAACAGACAGTAATACGTAAGAACGTATGAGCCCTGCTAAATCAGACCTGTAGCTCACCTAGTGCAGCATCCTGTTTCACAAAGCGGCCAAGCAGTTGCCCTGGAGGGCCGAGGAAGAGGGCACAGAGGCCTGGACCTACCCCTGACATTGCATCACAAGTCTGCCGCCTCTGAATAGGGAGGTTCCCCTTCATCTCCATGGCCAACAGCCAGTGATGGGCCTCACCTCCATGAATCTGTCTAACCCCCCTTTTAAAGCCATCTAAAGCACTTTAAATAAACAAATTAAAAAAGTGACACAGAACTGAAACATTTGAGCCCTCTTCAGGGCTCCAATCCAACTCCCCCACCAAACACAACTGGAGGCAGCTTAGATGTTCCTCATGATTTGCAGTAAACCCTACCTGGCCTAACACGGGCCAGATCTACACCAAACCAGCTTTATCC
This sequence comes from Eublepharis macularius, assembly GCF_028583425.1. Lineage (NCBI taxonomy): Eukaryota > Metazoa > Chordata > Lepidosauria > Squamata > Eublepharidae > Eublepharis > Eublepharis macularius. The sequence goes on along the minus strand of NC_072804.1, from coordinate 35,677,870 downwards.
CAGCTTAACAATCAGAGAATGCTACACACTTAAATTCATTTGAGACATCCAGCTTAGTTTGTGGGGGGAGGACACTCAGCTTTTGCAAAGCATGTATCCCAAGTTAGTCGCCTAGGGAAGACTATTACTCACTTCAGGCGAGTTTAGAAATTGGCAGGTCTGATGTCACACTGTCCACAAGGCAAGCTCTCCTGCAGGTACCCCAAAGAACTCCCATCTATTCACATTTAGCTTTTTCAACCACTCTGCTTAAATATTATCAAGAAAATATCCCATTCTTTAACGTACGTTAACTCCTGTACAAAAGTCCGCAGGGACAAAACCCCAAAGCGACTTATCTAAGACAGAGATCAAGGAGAATGGCAGTAACGGGAGGTGTGAAGGAGGGGTCAGCTGGCTTTATCGATTCCCAAATGGCAATGGTATTTATAGAAAAGGTGCCACCCTGGAAAAGAGAACAAAGCTGCGTAGCTGGGGCAAGAGTGCCATCTTTTCATTTGGCGCAAAGACACACAGGAAAAAGAGCCCTCCAGTTCCTTGCCTTTTAACCGCTACTCACCCAAAGAGCAGGAGAGAAGGGCAGGATCCAAGAAGAAGAAAACCAGGCGAGTAATTCTCAGTGTTGCTACAGTGAAAGCCAAGCAACTTGCAACATTGCAGTTATAAGCACAGATAAGCACCCCACAAAAAACAGTGGGGTGGAGGGGGAAATAGGTCTGGACAATGGGAAATTTGGCAGGGGGAGGTCTCTGCAACTGAAACTGGCCCACTGGACTGTTTTTTTTTCTGTAGTGTGAGTAGGGTTGCCAGCCTCCAGGTAGTAGCTGGAGATCCCCCGGAATTACAACTGGTCTCCCGGCCACAGAGATCAGTTCATGTGGAGAAAATGGCTACTTTGGGGGGTGGACTCTATGGAATTATGCCATGCCAAGGTCCTTTCCCTCCCCAAACCCCTCTTTCTCCAGGTTTCTCCAGGTTTCACCCCCTAGATCTCCAGGAATTTCCCAACTTGGAGCTGGCAACTCTAAGTGTGAGTTCGGGGGGGGGGAGGCATGATACAAGTTCTTGTGCATTCCCCCCCCCTTTAGGGCCTTAAAATAGCCCAAGAAGAATCATATTTTCAACAGGAAAACTAGTACAAGGGCTAACCTCTCCCCGTCCTTCCCAGCACTGCAGCCAGAATCCACATTTTCCCACCTGTATTTTCCAGTTTCCAAAACCCACAAAATATCCAGTCATGGAATTCCAAGATTGAATTCCCTGAGTCCTAAATTGCAGCACTGAACAGAAGGTACTAGAGAGACCAGACAGCAATGGCCCTGCCTTGCTCAGAGCAGAAAGTGTGTGTGTGGGGTGGGGGGGGGGACTTCTCAAAAGAAGCTCTCCAAATTTGGTGGTGTTCGCTCATCATCACGAAGCTGGTAATAAAGAATGTTTGCAGCTTCGCGACTACAAATCAGGATGTCTTCCCTTTGCATCCCACTGCTGCCATGGAGTTTGTTAGGCATTTGCAGGCTAGCCAGACTCTCTCAGGGGGCCCAGTTCACACATGCAGGAAAATGAAATGAGAATGAGATGGTGCAATGCCTGCTGGGGTCGAACGGCATGCCTCGGACAACAGGTTGTGGAGCATAGAACCTTTCTTCATGTAACAAAGAGGTCCCTACAAGTAGAAAATTAGCATAGCAGGGTCTCTTTGCTTGCTTGCTTTCGCAAGGAGTTTTCAACACAAGGTCTCATTCCAAACATGAGATCCTCTACAATCCTCCCCCAAAGCAGGACAAATCTGTCCCATCACCGCAGGTCTCTGCCGCCTCATGCCCATCGTCCCCTCTCCCACATGCGTGAACGAGGTCTCGGTTCAGCAATATGGAGGTGACAATATTGACCTACCTTACAGGGTTGTTGTGAGGTAAACTCACTAGAAGGCACAATGCTTTGAACCGAATATGAACCTGCAACAGCACGTTTCAAGACTTTGCAGCTAATCATAAACAACTTCCAACACATCTGATTTGGCCTTAGAATGTAACAGCTGTTGAAAGATATGGACAGGACAGGCCTGAAAGGTAGGCCAATACTGAATATGGTCACTGTGACACTCCCAACATTTCCCAGATGAAACTGGGGAGGCACTTCCTTGTCCAATAGCACTAAATCATAGACCAAGGCCTCTTCTCAGCGTTACCATAAACAGCTGGAGGCTCTACTCCACTGCTTTTTTTTTAAAAAAAAAAACATGATGGGTAGCCACGTTAGTCAGTCCATAGCAGAAGAAAAGAGCAAAGTCCAGTAGCACCTATAAGACTAACACAATTTTCTACTAAAAAAAAAAGCAAGAAAGAGTATATTCGTTTTGCGAAAGACATCCTACAGTCTTATCACTAGTTCACTATTCTTATTTATTTATTTAAATTATCTAAATACCACCTCTCTTCCCCAGGTGGTTAGTAACTGCAAAAGTTACTAATAAAATTCAATCCACCAGACCTATTAAAAATAATTCAACAAGCGTGAAATTTTTTAAAATATGAAGCAGCAATAACCAATATAGCCAAGGGGCTGCAACCAACCAATATACAACCAAAAGTGTCGGGCGGGGGGGAGAGATACCGTTCAATTAAAACTTAACTGAATTTTTTTTTAAAAGGTTTGGTCTCATGCCCAAAGATATGCAGCAGCGGCACCAGATGCAGGGAGACTGGGTTGCTGGAATGCCTTGCCATCACAGCAACCATCAAAGTTCAACTGTGTGAAATGGAAGGCTGTGAACTATGCATGATGGCACTCATGAGCATGTGCACATATGTACGCATGTGCGCTAGAGACCAAGAACTTCTTCCTTTTTTTTAATCAAAGCAAGAATGTCAGGCTCCTGGGGGAGAGCCCTAGAAAAATGCTAGCGACTTACACCAACAACATTTTAACAAAGCATCCTTCTCTGACTGCCCACCCGACAAAAATAGGGACAGGCAGAAATCCAACAGAGATAGTGATCGTCTCCGAGGGATGCAGTATATGCATTACTTATGTGTCACTTAAAATTTTTAGGGACTTGCATTTTATCCCCAACCTGCAACATATAATCTTCCTCTCTCCATTTTTTAAAATCCCAAAACAAAGAGGTGGCAGTTCTGCTTGGTTCCGCCCCACCCCCACCCTGCCCATGCCAGCAATAGGTCCTGGTCCAATGTGAATTATTCATCTGTGAAAATCATGGCAAGCCAAAATATTAATCCACACTACTAACATATTCAACTTGACTCTCATGGTTGTGATTTTCTTTTTCAGAAAAACAGGATACTGTATCTCCAATCCAGCTAACTAACATTGAATCTCTTTGCCTTTGAAATGCATTTGCAAGCTAGCTTGAAAACAAAGATTCCTGAAAGCGTGCCTCTTTGAACTTTTAAATTAGGAGTGTGGCTGTCTGTTTATGTGCACTTTTAATACCTTAATTGAGTGGGGGGAGGGTGAAGTCCTGGAGAGGAACACTGCCCAAGCCCAAGGGGTGAAGCTTGGGGGGGGGGGGGGACATTGCCCTTGCTGCAGATTTGCCAACCTCCAGGTGGGGCTTGGAGATCACCTGGAACGCCAGTAGATCTCCGGACTACAAAGATCAGTTCCTCTGCAGGAATCTGCAGAGAGCAGATTCTATGGGTCACATTTCTGCTGAGCTCCTTCCCCTACTAAAACTGTACCCCCTAGACACTCCCCCCAAATTTCTAGGAACTGCCCATGCCAGAGTTGGGAACCTTACCTGGCAACAAGCATTAAGCCACAACTCGCACACAGGATCTCACTTCCAAGGCAGAACTTTCAGATTCCTTCTCATCCACCTCAGACAACACTCTTCAGCAGTATCTGTTCACACATTGTTTCATTTATCAAAAACAGAGAAATCACACAGTGTACACGCATGTGGGAATCCGCTGGTTTTACTGGCGGAGCCTGGAGGGGACAGGATTTGTGGAAGGGAGAGGCCTCAGCAGGGTATAATGTCACAGAGTCCACCCTCCAAAGCTGCCATTTCCTCCAGGGGAACTGATGTCTGTCAGCTGGAGATCAGTTGTAGTTCCAGGAGATCTCCAGCCGCCACCTGGAGGATGGCAAGCCTACTTCACAAGCACTCAAAACAAAGTAATGGAGGTTCCAAAAATACAAAGCAGGGCCATTTATCCACATTGGGATAGGCTGAGACCCAGCTTGTGGGTCATATACATTAACATCTTGGTACACCAAAACTGTGCCCCATGTTAATAGCATTCATTTGAAATGTGGCATCAGAGGAGAGTTTTATGGATACCACAGTCTTCCAAAAAGACAAATAAGTGGGTTCTAAATCAAATCAACCCTTAATTCTCCCTAGAAGCTAAAATGGCAAGACTGAAGCCATCGTATTTCGGTCACATCATGAGAAGACAAGACTCATTGGAAAAGATAATAATGCTAGGAAAAGTTAAAAGCAGTAAGAAAAGAGGAAGACCCAATATGAGATAAATTAACTCAATAAAGGAAGCCACCGCCTTCAATTTACAAGACTTGAGCAAGGCTGTCAGTTACAGGATGTTTTGGAGGTTATTAAATCACAGGGTTATTAAATCACAGGGAAACAACTTTACAACATGTAACACAATAACATTTTCAAGCTGCTTCTCTCTCTCTTTTTTCAGAAAAACATTGTATAACACATCCAATTTAGTAAACTAGGAATGCAAATTATTAAACATTTACACAATTTAATGATAAGGATTTGTTTACGATTTATGTACTTTTGTGTTTAAACAATAAGACCTAACTACGAGTGAGAGAAGTCTGTTATCAGTGCCCGATAGAAAAAAGACCAGATTGGTGGGGTAAATCCCCCCTTAATATTGAAAGCTGTTTCTAATTAACAGTGAAGTGATAAAAATTTAACAGGGCCAATGGTTGATCTATAAACAAAATTTACATCCCTCTGATTAACTAATGTTTAGTGCTGTTCAGGGCTTTTTTTTCTGGATAAAGAGGTGGTGGAAGTCAGTGGCATAGCGTGGGTTGCCAGCACCTGGGGCAACTCCTGGCAGGAGGTGGCATGCCTGGCACAGTGCTCCTGGGACCACGTGATGATGTCACTTCTGGGAAGTGACATAATCGCATAGGGTGTGGCCACCCCTGGAAGCGCTCCCACGATTCGGGCCCGCTTGCCTCCCCACCCCTTACCTGGCAGCCCTTCGGTGCAGCTGCCCCTGCCAGCTCGGCACGCTCCTTGGCCAGCAGCGGCTGCAGGAGGGCCAGCTCAGCACTCAGCGAGCCAGCCACCCTGTTGGCGCAGCAGGTGGCTTGGGCAGCCTCTCGCGGACATAGTGCAGGTTCTCCTCAGTGTGGCACCCCCTAAAAATTTTGTACCTAGAGCAACCGCCCCTCTGGCCTCCCCACACACTACGCCACTGGCCCAAGCAAGCCCATGAGCTCGGGTTGCCTAGGTACAGGGCTGGAGCAGAGGAGCACTGGGAAGGGGAAGCGCCAGCGCCTGGTCTCCATGCCCGGGACAGGAAATATCCTGCACTGACTAGCAATGCCTGCTGTCCCACTGCCCAGGGCACCCTTGTGGGTGGAGAGGCTCCCTTCTGCCTCCAGCTGTGGGAAAGCGCTCAAGAAAGCAGTGGTAGAGGCAGCCCCTCCCCAGCAAGGTGGGGCGCAGGGCCTGCTCATGTTTCACCGCCGCTGAGGCTCAGACTGCCGTGAAAGAGCTGGGCGCTTTGGCCTGCACGCGGGGAGGAAACAGGATCAGGGGGCAGGCCCACCAGACACATGATTACTTTCGAGAGGTGCCAGAACTGCGTTCCACCACGTTTCCACTGAAAAAAAGTTCTGGTGCTGTTGCATTTCAAACTGGCTAGCTTTGAGACAGAGTTTCCTGAAACATGGTTGTTGTGGATTTTCCAGGCTATATAGCCGTGGTCTTGGCATTGTAGTTCCTGACATTTTGCCAGTTTACATCGGGACCACAAAGCGTAGCATCCAGACAAGAATAAAAGAACATGAAAGACACTGCAGACTTGGCCACCCTGAAAAATCAGCAGTGGCTGAACATAGCCTAACTTAAACAGGACACAGTATCCTATTCCAGAACACTAAAATACTTGACAACACTTCCAACTACTTTGTCAGACTGCACAGGGAAGCCGTTGAAATTCATAAGCATAAGCACAATTTCAACAGGAAAGAAGAGACTTTAAGAATGAATAGAGCATGGTTTCCAGCCCTGAAAAACACCAGGCTAACAAAACACTCTATACCCAACAATAGCCCTGCAGAGAAGATTAGCACATCAAGCACCAATCCATATACAAAAGAACCTCCTCAGGATACAGTGAAGCCTCCCTCCATTAGCATTCCACACCTTGGGAAACTCTTACAGGATGACTCAGCTCAACCCCACCCCTCCTGAACAGATATAAATGACCTGCCAACATCTTCTCCACACTGTGACACAGAGATCTCTGTCTTTTGGTGCTACACCTCTGAAGATGCCAGCCACAGCTGCTGGCGAAACGTCAGGAACTACAATGCCAAGACCACGGCTATACAGCTCGGAAAATCCACAACAACCATTGTTCTCTGGCCGTGAAAGCCTTCGACAATGTATTTTCCTGAAACAGTTTGAAGTTAAAATTTCTGAGGTAACTGTTCACATTTTGCTATTAATTAACAATAAAGGGAGTGGGTGGGTGTTTGTGCATGTGTATGAAGCAACCATTTGTGACTTTCAGCCCACTTCACAGGTACTTGGAAACAAAGTTAATAAGGTAGCTATACAGGAGGAAGTCAGAATTCTTGCTAGGGCTTCCTTCTAGGACATCCACAGAGCAAAAGTGACTCTTTGCTGCTTGGCCCTAGAGGAAAAAAATGTTGTGCTTCGAAGAGTCCCTTTCTCACCCTGCCCACACAATTCACCCCCCTGCTGGGATTTCTCATTTTTGAGCACAACTGTTTGAAAACAAGCAACGATACCATTCCCAAATCCTTGCAGCTTGTGAGCTGTGCCATCGCCCATGTCTTCCAGGGAAGCAATGCACCCTGTCATTCGGTAGCAAATTCACCACACCTAAACAGAAACATACCCACATGCCAGCCTTTCAAGAAAGAGTGAAAGGCTTTACCCCCAAAGCAAGTGGAAGGCATTTGTCGATCAGCCACACTCGTACTCAGAAGTAGCTCACCTTAAGCCAGGAGCAAGCTTACTTTGTACGAACAGCTTGCCTCAAACCAAGACCGAGTGGTTGTTCTCCGGATGTTTCCCTGCCCTTGTCGCAATCCGCATGCACGTGATATAACACACTTGCAGAAGAATGCACCTGTAATGTGCATTAATTTTGTAGCCACCACGGATGTAACCTGGGAGGGGGTTTAGTTCGAGAGTCACATATGGAGCTCTATATGTTTTTTGAGAACCCTCGAAAATGGACAGGGTCTTTCACCCGCTCTTTCTTGAGCTGCTGAGCTATTTTTCCAGAGCAGCAGCCTGCTAACTGATCCAGCAGCCCAGCAGGCCGAAGCCTCCAACTAATTTGCACTATGCAGGGGGTGAGACTCTTGAGGTTCCTTCCAGCTCTAGGTTTCTAACCATTAAGTGAGACTGTGCAACTGGCCCAAGGTCACCCAAGCAAGCATCCATGACAAAATGAGGATCCAAACCTGCATGCCCCAGATCCTAGCCTGACACCCTAACTGCTACATCATGTTTGATTCAGAGCAAAAGTCCACAAGTGGCTGCTGGCCCTGGTTACTAGATTTAGACTGAGAAGGCAGAGGCCAGGTATGGACTGCCCCGACACAAACCCATATTTGGGCTCAACAAGATTCTCAGAGGGTCAGACCCTTTTTCTGAACCACACTCAACCAAGCACAGTCCAAAAACCCATCTGCAGGAGCTCTGAGCCCAGCCCCAGCCTGTCCTTAAGTGCTCCCTCGCTTCCCTCAAAGAGAAAGACCTAAAGCAAAGATGCCAGCTTCAGAAAGCACAAGGCAGTCCTGCGTTCAGTCGGCAGCAGCCGTCTCCAGGGAACACTTAGCATCACCTTCCCAGGAGAAACACAGACATCTTTAAGAGCTATTTACAGCCCCATCATCTCTGCTGCTCCTATTGGTGGATCAAGTCCTCCAATGCAGCTGGACAGAGCACTTCCTTCGGAAAGGTAATGATCCAGATCTGCCATCGTGGAACAGAAGCCACAAAATTATCTGGGTTCGCTTGGGACTGCAGCACCTCCATCTTGAGGATCCTAGCAACCCCCAAAGGATTCCTGGCTAGGAAAAGGTTAGCCACAATCACCTTGGAAGGGGCCAGCCCCCTGCCACAGCCCCCCTTTTTCATGCAAGCTTTGCCTAAGGGGGACCCTGACCTTGATAGCCCTGGTGAGCCTGATCTTGTCAGATCTCAGAAGCTAAGCAGGGTCAGCCTTAGTTAGTAACTGGATGGGAGATCTCCAAGGAAGACCAGGGTGGCAAAGGCAGGCAATGGCAAACTACCTCTGTTAGTCCTCTTGCCATGAAAACCCCACCAGGGATTGCCATAAGTCAGCTATGACTTGACAGTACTCTCCACCCACACTAATCATGTCGAGTTCAGAAAGACCACCAGAGCGTCTGGCTTTTATCAACTAAGATTATTACAGCATCTTCACAAAACCACCACCCAGGGCTTTTTTTCAGGGGGAATGGAGTTCCGGAACCTCTTGAAAACGGTCACATGGCTGGCGGCCCCGCCCCCTGATCTCCAGACAGAGGGGAGTTGAGATTGCCCTCCACGCCACTCAGCAGCGTGGAGGGCAATCTCAACTCCCCTCTGTCTGGAGATCAGGGGGCGGGGCCACCAGCCATGTGACCATTTTCTCTGAGGGCAACCCACTGAGTTCTGCCACCTCTTTTCCCAGAAAAAAAGCCCTGCCACCACCACCCCATTTCCACCTGAGCAGTCCCAAGCAAAACGCCAACTCCGTGCCCTTGCACAAGTTACAGTAGCCCCTAACATTTGCAGAGACTAATTGTGGAGCAGATGGGGAGGAGATCCATTGCAGCTAGTTCACATGTATACTCTCCCACCCCAAGAATGACAGCCAGAAACTTGAAATGAAAACCCAAAGACCCAAGAACCTGAATTCTGCACCAAGTCCCAAATTCAATTAGGAATTTGATGCACTATCTTCCTTGCGTTGGTCCCCCATCATCTGTAGGAAATGGCAAATGATAAAAATTAAATTTACAGAACACAAGACAAATGAGGGCTAGAGACCTGAGAGGAACAGAATTCAAACACTTGGGGAACCTGCATATAACCCAAGGCACCAAAGTCTGTATGTAATCCCATTTGTGCAGAACTGGGGAAAGACATGAACAGTCAAGTACAGCACGTCACATCTTGCATTTTTGTATTTCACTCTAGAAATCTATCCTGGCAAAAATAACCCAGTTAACAGAGAAGTGGGGAGGGGGGAGCAAAATCCTTCGGACCTCTGGGAATTGTAACACCTGCTCTTTGATTTATAACCTTCCTACTTTCTCCAAAGCTTGCTGTAATACTTTCGTTCCTTTGCTCTGAGCCTATCTAATTAAGTGGGAATGAGGGAGAGCCGTCACCCATTTTGCATGGCAGCTGCCTCCGCCCGCCCACCCCCAAACTCTCAAAAATGAAGATTGCTTCTGCGCTGGGTGCAGTCTGGTGACCCGCCAGTCCCTTTTTTGCTGTGCGTAATTATCCTTTCTGCTGAACTTGAGAAAATACGTCACCCCCCAGCACTATTAACTCATAGATCATTAATGCTGTCATGTGCTTTATAAAACCATTTAGTGGCACAGGGACAGCCGGGGTCCTGCTAGCCACTAACTCAAGCGCTCTTCATTCCAAGCTCCCTGGTGTGAGCACGCATGCACTCCAAGGCAGCTCCTCTTCCAAAAACACAGTTTGATGCATTGCACCGTCCCCCTTCAGAAGCAGGGAGAGATGGAGAGAACTTTGGTGGGCAAGAATAGGCGAGCAGGTTCCCAAGAAAAATGGACTTCTAAAACACACTGAGGGCCAAGCTACAAGTGACGAATGACACTTGAACAGCAAGTGTATTTCTCCCTGTTCACTTGCCCTCCACTCAATCCACTTGCTGTTCAAATGTCATTCGTCATGTGTAGCCTGGCCCTGAGTTCCCTGTGGTCAAAGGTGAAGGTACATTTTTGAACACAAGCAAAGCCACCAATTTTAATGCATACAAAGAACAGGAGTGGGGGGAGAGGTGATTTCAGGTCATCAGGCCCCACATTATATATGGAAACAAAGCAACAAAGCTTCTTCTACTGCACTGCAGCTGAGAAGAAAACCAACGCAGACCTTTAGGTTGTTTAAAGTACTTTGTGTATCTCATCTTCCTAAGGACCCCGAAAGGTAGGCTAGTATTACTACCTCAAGACTGAGAGAGCACCACTTACCTAAGGTCACCCAGACAACTCACAGCAAGGGGAGATTCAACCCTGTAACTTCCTGGGTTTTTTAATTAAAACATTCCTACCCTACCTTTCCACATGGGTGAATTCAGCTTACAATAAGAGTTTAAAAAAATATTCCCAGTTAAAACCAAAATAAAACAACCCCAAGTCTTATAGTTCATAGCCCAGTCTCTTCCCCACTACACCTCACTAGTTATGCCAGTCAGAAGATGTCCATAAGTTGAAATCCAACTCTGATACCAGGAAAACACAAAGCAATGTCTAAAGAGGTAGAGCCAGGGCTTTTTTTCAGCTGGAACGTGGTGGAACGGAGTTCCGGCACCTCTTGAAAATGGTCACATGGCCGGTGGCCCCGCCCCCTGATCTCCAGACAGAGGGGGGTTTAGATGGCGCAGAAGGCAATCTAAATTCCCCTCTGTCTGGAGATAAGGGGGGCAGGGCTACCAGCCATGTGACCATTTTCGCCAAGGGCGATTTAAACTTTAAAAAACTCCTCCCTTGTTCCAGCTGACCCAAAGTGATGTCTTTGTGCAGTCCTGAGTTCCACCACCTCTTTTCCCAGAAAGAAAGCCCTGGGTAGAGCATTTTCGTTTATGAACCCATTTCATTTGTACAGGCAAAACAAGGCAGTCACAGACAAGCATAAACATTTTGTAGCAGAATGTGCATAGGCTGAAGACCAAGAGGAAAGAACAAGTATGAAGCAAGGAGAAAAACATTCTGCTCCACCCCACATACATCCATTCCAGCAAGCACCTACTGCCATAGGAACTAGGTGCTTGCTTTGAAATGAGTTTCTCAGCATGCCTGATTCCAGAATGAAAACTAGGAGTTGGCAGCCATGGATCCATTCTGCTAATGGCACCACTTTTCTCCAGTAAAGCAGGCCTTCCTTTTTAGTCAGGAAAGGCCTCTTTGGGCCAGGGGGAAATAGGATCATTTGTGGAACAGATCCACAGGTGCAGTTTTTGTCTTGAACTAGGATCTGGGAGGCCCAGGTTCGAATCCTCACTCCATCACAGACGTGATCTTGGACCAAATGCTTTCTTTCAGCTCAACCCACCTCATAGGGCCATTGTGACAATAAAATGGAATAGTGTTGTGAGTTGCTTTGGATCCCCCCCGGAGAGAAAAATGTAGCATAAACTACTAAATAAGTAAGTAAATCCGCTGCAGAGTATCAAGACGACAGGGAGAAGTTTGGAGATTTAGACCAGTTATGTGGTTACCCGGGTCACTTGAATTTTAACAAATGTTGAGTTTCAATCTTCTTTCAGCCTTCAAAACAGGACAGCCTGCACAACGAAAATAACCACAATACGTGTTAAGCAGAGAAGTTTCAGAACTGAAGCAGTTCTGTACTTGCTCTTATAACTGCCAATATGGGTGGTAGTTCTGTGATACCACAATAGCAAGGTATCAGTGATCTACAACTCTTCAGGAAACTGAAAAAAATCAGCATCAGCAAGTTCCACCGTCTACGCACAAACTCAACCAAACAAACTCCTTGGATCTCTCTCTAAAGTGCAATTTCAGTTGTGTTAAACGTTTTGGTTCTTATGCCACAAGAGGAGAAGAAAAGTTACTTCTCTTTGTCACGTATCAGCTCTGTTTATTATAAAGCCAAGAATGCAGGACAGTCCTGTCAGGGGCACACGTTACTCCCTTTGTACTGTGCTGGAATTATAAGCAGCAGCAACCATAAGCACCCTTCCTAGAGAGTAAAACCCATTGAACACAGAGCAACTTGCTTCCAAGTAAACATGCAGAGGATTGGTTGGAACCGCGCGCACACAGACCGACGCACCGCTGAAGGAAACCTTCAGCCAGTTAACCTTGCAGCAAGAAGGCGATTAATATTTTGTTTCTTCCAACGTAAATTAAACTGTACAGAAGCTCTCCAAACTCCACCAGCTAGATTTAACATTAACAGCATTTCCTAAAGTGGACTTTCCCCTCAATTGCTTCCTCAGTTTATTCTTCTTTATTTTTGTTTTGTTTTTTTAGCAGTCTGCAGTGCCAAGAGACACGTTTACGCGGAGGGAACAGAGGTCCAAGAACGGAGCGCTGGCACGTACCCCGAGGGTTCCTTCTGCTCTGAGGGGATCCGTCCACCAAGGAGACGGGACTAAAATTCTCCTAGACTTCCTGTCCTCTGGGCGGAGTCACCTATTTCCTCAGCTGGGTAAACTATACTCTACTAGAAAACTAAGTTAACTATTTAAACACTACAAGTAACGTGTCAGGCCAGGAAGCGAGACGGCAATAAAATACGGCAAAAACAACAGGAAACAGTTTGTCATTCCTTCCTTAAATCAGAGTGGGACAAGATGTCCTCCCTTCCTCAGAGCTGAAGGAACCCTCACGGTTAAGTGCCAATGTTCCTTTCTTGCTCTGAGGGGAGGGGCATCTTAATATGGGACATCCAAAAGCCGTTGTAGTCCATGTCGGTTGGGAAAAAATCCGTCCACCTGCCGTAATACCCTTCTCCCAAAGGCTGCCTCAGCTGAGGCAACGGTGTTCCTTTTGTAGTGCCTGACAAAGGTTGATAGAGATGAACATGGGGTGACCTTGCAGATCTCTTCATCTGACACTTCTGTGTCCAATGCTGCACTAGTCACAGCACTACGAATGGAGCAGGCAGTAATTCCAGACAGTAACTGGATAATAGCTTCGTAAGTGTGTGAGATACGCAATCTCTGAGTCTTACGTATAGCTGATCTGAACTTTTTTTTGGCCCTTGTCTGGAGGGCTCACCGAAATGAAAAGGGAGTATGTTTTATGTACTAACGCTGTGCCCCTGATGTAGATCCTCAAGGCACGGCAAAGGTCTAGCATGGACCTTTTCTTTTGCATGGAACGTTTTTGGGCAGAATGAAGGGTAGCAAATATTTCTTGAGAACAATGGAAGGAAGTACTGACCTGTGGATTGAATATGGGATCTGTTCTTAGGACCACTTTGAACTTGTGGAATATCATGGACCTTTCCTGGTAGGCAAGGCACCGAATTCCGAGACTTTCTGGGCTAAGTAAAGGTGTAAGAAAGATACACTTAATTCTTAACCATTTTAGTGTAACTTCCCTCAGAGGTTTGAACCGAGGCTGTGTAAATGCCGATAGGACTATAGGTAGTCTTCAAGAAGGGAATCTGTGAGTAACCAGAGGGTTGACTTGGGCTACTCCCCTAAGAAACCAGACTATGCGAGGTGTCTGGATATTGAACATCCATCAACCTGTGGAAGAATGGCAGCCAAGCGTCCACTTATCTTGCCTTCAATTTTGGGCCAACATCATTTTTTGAGAACTCCAGACAAAGAGATCTAAATATTTTGTTTGCACTACTTGGCATACGCCTTCCAAGAGAAGTTCTAAATTCTACATGTGGAAAGTCTTCTAGAGAGCATGGTGTCTATGACTCTTGTAGAACAACCTAGCCCCAAGAGTCTTTCCCATCCAATTTCCACGCAGTCAGGTGTAGCCTTAGAGGTCAATGTTGAAGCACATCTGGACACAAGGGAATCTACCAAGGGTTTTCTATTAATAATTCCACTAATGTTGAAAACCAGGGTCTGCACGGCCAGTTAGGGGCTTTCTCTTGTCTCGGTTTCCTCAGCATGTTTGGAATTAGTGGAATAGATGGGAAAGCGCAGAGGCAGCCCGGTGGCCAGGGAGACATCAGGGCACCCATCTGCTCTGCTCTGCTCCTGAAGAAAGACACGGGCACACAGTTACTGAGGTGCATGGCAAAGTGGTCCATTCTGGGTTCCTGAAGCGCTTGGCAATTTGAAGAAAGATCTCCATCTTGAGAGATGATTTGTGGTTGTCCAGCGGTTGTCTGCTTATTCAGTCTGCCAGAACATTCTGCTGGCCCTTGGTGTGCTCTGCTGATATGGAGTCAGCAGCATAGCATAGGTTTGGCGTGCCCGGGGCAATCCCCAGGACTGTGCGATGATGTCACTGGAAGTGACATCATCCCGCAGGGCACGGGACTGCTCCTGCAATTTGGGCTGCTCGCCTTCCTGCACCCATCATGCAGCCCTCCACAGGAGTCGCCTGTGCTGCTGCCGCCGGCTCGACACGTTCCTCAGCTGCAGGATGGCTGCCCCGTCAGCGCAGCAGGCAGCCAGGGCACCACAGGTGGCCTCCCATGGAGTGCAGGCTGTCCTCAGCAGCACCCCCCCCCCCAAAATTATGCACCCGGGGCAACCACCCCTCTTGCTCACCACTGTATGGAGTTGAGGTGCTTTTCTAGCCAGGTCATGAACTGTATCATCTCTGTGTATAGAGTGATGACTTGGACGTGCCTGTTTGTTTATTCTGGCTTTCGCCAAGATATTGTCTGTTCATATAAAGACATTCCTGATCCCATCCTGGAACCTGACTAACGCCAGTCTTCTTGCTCTGACCTCAAGAAGCTTGATTTCATCTTCCACTCCACACAGTTCCATGTCCCTTGTGCATGTCTTCCCTGACAAAATGCTCCCACCCTGCCATGCCTGCATCTGTCAACACCTGGATTATGCTGTGCTTTATGGATTTCCTTGCCCTTGGCTAGGTTGGACCACTGAACCCACCAGACAAGGCCCTGTTATAGCAGGTAGTTGAGATTCAACTACCCTTTAAAAAAAAAATTAACTTCAAGGATCTTAGAAACCACTGCAGGAGATGGGGGTAAATCATCACTCAAGGAACCAAGTCTAAACAGACATTAATCTGGTGAAAATATCTGAACTCTACAGAGTATCCCCTTTTTTATTATTTCCGATATGCATATGTTCATGCTGGACCAACTCCACTGGTAAAGAAAGTGGGTTAATTTTCCTTCCACTTATCGGGATTTGGCAGCCTGCTCTCTTCTGCTGGGGTTTGTTCCCTTTATTGGAATTAAAGGGCCGCCGTGGTTGGTTGTTTTTGGACTGGTAATATCTTTGTCCGTTCCCCTGTCTTGTTTCTATTCCAGCTGGAGCATTGCTGGTCACCCCTGAAGGATTCTGCCTTCTATCATGTCTCCTGCAGGCTCCAGACGTGGCCTGCCCCCGTCCTTGGTTTCTACCAGGATGCCATCTCAGTTGTCCCCAAAGAGTCTCTCTCCCTGGAATGGAAAGGACACTCAACTTAGTTTGGGATGATAACCAGCTTTCAATGCCTGGAGCCACAGGCATAGTGTGTCCAGGGAAGCATCAGCCATAAAGGTGACCTGCCTTCATTGGCTCCTTCCCTGGTTTTTTTTTTTTTTTGCTCTCCTTTAGAATCAGCTGAACTGGCTTCTCAGCCAAAAATGATGGAGGCCCTTGCAAGCAGAGATGATGAATTGCAAAGGCTGCGGCCTCTTGGGATTTCCTGAGAGTATAGCCAGATTTACGGTCCAGCGGGTTGCGTAGGGATCCTTCCCCATCTTTGGTAACCAAGCCCCCCCCCAAAGAGCAGAGCTACAACAAGGACATCTGCTAATGGTACCTGTAAACGATCCATAGCATGATTAGACAAAGATTAAACCTTTTTGCTAGGGCTTGATTTGGTTGACTGGAGAGCCGGTTAAGCCCATTCCTCCTTCATTTGAATCTTAAAGACTTCTGGAAATGACACTATATTTTCCACACCAGGTAACCAGAGGAAAAATTCTTTATTCCCTCTTGGTCTGGCTTTGGGTTTGTCTCTTCTTCCCCAGTTTCTACAGGTTCTGAGAGATCCAGTTCCATCATGGCCTTGGCCAATAGCCTGATTGACTTCCTGGTTAAAAAGGTGTTTGTGTTGCTCTAGGAGTATTATCTCCTCTGCAGACATTTCCCCTTCTTCCTTATCAGTGAGGTCTGTGCACCACCACCTTAGATTTTTTTGCTGCCTTAGTCATCGAGGGCCAGTGTCCCGCAATCCACCCCCATCTGAGGAATCCTCCCAGTTTCCCCAACTAAATGATCCAAGGGAAGGAGAGAAATGTGATCTGGAGGAGGATCTTAAATGCTATCTTTTTGCAGCTCCCCCATGGAGAGGATGCTGCCTCACCTTCCACTGATCTAAATTCCTCCAACACTGCATGCCACAGCCAGCTTGTTACCTTGGAGAAGCATCCAGAAAATGTTGACTGGGAGGAAGGGGAGGTGTCTCTGCCTTGTCCCATGGTGGCACTATGCTGTGGCCATATAAGCACCGAGCCCCCGCCATTTTTGATGGCCCAGAAATCTTCCCACTCAAACCGACAGCCACTGAAGAGGCATCCTCTGAGGTGCAGTCAAATTGTGCGGCATGTTCTTCTTGCCGCCTCTGCTTATATATCATTGGTTGCTCTTCTGCAGATTTATGCTGCCTCAATGGCACTGAAATTGTAGTAGTCCCTTCTTCCCGCAGGAAGAGATATGCCTACTCTGTAGGTGTAGTAGTCTATTCCTCCCATTTTTGGAGTGGAGAATGGGGTCCTCATCCTCCTTGGAAATGAAGCCACATGACACTTTGGCAAAATTCTCTAAGTCCTCCGTTGCCTCAGTCATGCTGCCCTCTGAAGGGATAGGAGAGAGAAGAGTGGGAAAAACAGAAGAAACGAGATATCGAAGGAAGGAATAAGTAGAAATTGTGGTATTAAGAGTCATCTGAGTTGGAAAACCCTTGCTGAACAGCTCCTACCAAAAACCTGTGTCCCTGGCAAGGCAGCAAATTGAGGAAATGGGCGACTCCACCTAGGGGACAGGATTTTTAGTTCTGCCTACTTGATGGACAGATAGGAATTATCCATGTCACGAAGCCCTCCCCTCAGAGCAAGAATGGCTGTGGTGTTGGCTGTGGGTCTTTTACAACCCAGGGAAGGCTAAGTGCTTGTTAAATCAACTTATGGAAACAGTTAAACAACTTTTTAAAATTCAAAGCAGGCGGTGTGGCCTCTCCTTTGTAAACAACTGGAAGCCAGCAGCTGGAACTGCACTCACCTGAGATTTCAGGACAAATGAAATGGGCATCTACAATAGAATACAATTTTTTAAAAATGGGGACATAAAAAATAAAGGGATTCTAAAAACAGTTTGGATAACATTACAGGAAAACCAAGTGTCACAGTACTGGGAAGTCATCTTCAAAAAAGGGAGGGGGGATGAAGCTGCAAAGAACTTTTAATAATTTTTGTAAGTACCCTTGTGCAGGTATTATTGCATCACAGTAAAAACTAATGGCAACCTTTGAAAGCCAAATCATTTTCAGCCTTATTTCTACATCAATGTACATACGACAAAGGACAATACTGTGACAAGCATACGGAAATAATATGTACTTCAAAGCAGAAGCAAAGAATTGCCTGTATGGATCAGACCAGCAAGCCTATTGTTCTTTTCTCCAACAATGGCCTGCCAGACAGTTCTAGATGCTGACAAGCAAGACATAAAGTAGATGGCCTCCTTTTGCTTTCTGTTCACAGTATGACATTTAGAGATATACTGTCTCTGCACATGGAAGTTCCATTTAGTTATCATACTGCCTCTGCACACGGAGGCTAATTGCAGCTGATAAAACATTCTTCCATGAATTTGCCTCACCCTTTTTTGCAGGATCACTCCATCTTACTGCACTAAGACTACAACTGTATGCACATTTACATGGAAGTAGAGACCATAGTAAGACTTCTTTCTGAGTAGACCTGCACAGGATTACAATGTGCCTTCCACAAGGGAACTGAAGGTTTAATGAAAAAGAATGATTTGGTCTGCCCCTCTGAACCTATGGGTTTAGTATGGGTTACATTTTCTTCTAGTGTTCTGAACAACAATTCTCTCCTTTTAGCGGCACTCATAGTTTCAGAAACATCTACAATGCCCTTTCTAAGCACCTCTTTTCTAAACCAAAACGCCTCTTTCTTTGTAGAGTGTGCATTCCAACCCCTCACATGTAGCCTGTTTTGTACCTTTTACAGTTATGTGTTACCCTATGAGATGAGAAACTAAACCGTCAAAACTGATGTTGTAGAATGATTTAAAATATGTTTCTGGAAGGTTGGGGGGAAAAGAGGTAGAAATGCAATATCAACAGTGAGAGAGAGAGGAAAATTTTCTAGATGCTGGGAAATCACAGGTAGGAAAAAAGTTCAAAGAAGTTAAAAGAGATGCGGAAGAGGGATGGGATACGAAGCGCTGTGACCACACTGGCTCAATGAAGGTATCCAGTCAAACTGCAATGAAGGAAATTTAATAACGATATGATCTCTGAACTGAACAAGTACGATAACCGCTTGCAAACTCAAATCTGCAACCAAGGTCAAGCAGCCTTACAAACCATAGTTTGTGCTGGGTTCCGCTCGGTGCACTGTCTGAATTTACAAACTGTAGTTAAAATACCAGGAGTGTTGAGAAAGATGCTTTCCTCCGTCGGAAGATGTGAGGTCACTGGAAGGCTCTTTCCACCATAAGAAAGCACCGCTGCTAGCAGAATGGATAGGAAGAATTCACCCCTTAAATTATCAATTAATTTAAATCCTAGAGACCAGAAGCATCAATAGCAATTGCTTTCAACAAGAGTTTACTTTTACTGACAGACGAACTCTAGTTGAGTATGGGGCATATTTGAAATCTGCAGCCGGATATAAAGAAGATTAGCATTAACTAGTTTTTAAAACCGGTGTCAGAAAGTTATAGAATGCACAATTCAAAATTAGTCAAAGCCTCTCACGGAAACTGTCTTTGTACAGATGGTGCTAAAGCGAGAAGCCACAAGAACTGCCTGTACTCTTTTCAAAGGTAGCATTTCCTCCTCACATATGTGGAGAATTATGACAATAGGTTCTTCGTATCTACAGGACCACTTCTCTCCCTGCACTCCACCATGGCAGCTTCGATCATCTAAACAGGGTCTTCTGCAGGTACCGCCCTGCAAATGGGCAAAATCAACAGCTGCCCGTACACGCGCTCTCTCAATAGCGTCCCCGCCTTATGGAGAGGCCTGCCTGAAGAGATCAGGAAAGCTCCCACTTCCCTTGTTTCCCCAAACTGTGCAAAATCAAATTATTTAGGAGGGCTATTTAGACTGGCAATAGGCTGTACTGTAAGGAAATAGGTCAAAGAGATGCTTTGATAATGGATGGGGACTGTAAACTATACTACTGTGCACTATTACTGTAAGTATGTTCCTACTGAGTTGTTTCCATGTCCTTTAATATGTCATGTCAAGTTGCTTGTGTTTGTTTCAACATTGTTTTCGCTCTGTATCAGATTTCGGCTTGCTCTCAAATTCCTGCAACCTGTACATTATTGTATTGTTCACTGTATGTCCCAGCTGTTAATTGTATTGAATTACATTGCGTAATCTGCCTTGAGCATCAGTGAGAAAGGTGGACTATAAAGAACGTAAATAAATAAATACCCTTTCTTCAGAGGCAGGGGGAAGAAGGAAAGATAGGAACAGCCAAGTGGAACAAAGAGAACTGAAGAATCCTCCTGCCAAAGTTAATGCTGTAGTAAGATCATCATCATGTATTTACTTCAGATGGGTAGCCATGCTGGTCTGTAGCAGAAGAGCAAGATTTGGGTCCAGCAGCACCTTAAAGACCATGTAGATTTCCAGGGTATGAGCTTTCGAGAGCCAGGGCGCTCTGACTCCCGAGAGCTCATCACTTGGAACTCTAGTTGGTCTTTAAGGTGCTACTGGACCCAACTTTTAATTGTCGAAGGCTTTCACGGCCGGAGAACGATGGTTGTTGTGGGTTTTCCGGGCTGTATTGTCATGGTCTTGGCATTGTAGTTCCTGACGTTTCGCCAGCAGCTGTGGCTGGCATCTTCAGAGGTGTAGCACCAAAAAGAGATCTCTCATACACTGAGAGATCTCTGTCTTTTGGTGCTACACCTCTGAAGATGCCAGCCACAGCTGCTGGCGAAACGTCAGGAACTACAATGCCAAGACCACGACAATACAGCCCGGAAAACCCACAACAACCACAACTGTTAATCTTTATTGCATTAGCAAAAAGTCACAGCAGCAATACAAGAGAAAATTAAATGTCCAATAAGATAAACTTAAAAAATTAAATTAAATAAAAAGTTTGGACATTTTCACAGAAAAGACGAAAATACAGAATCACCATTTAAATATCTGAAAATAAAAACACCACACAATCCAATGGCTAATAACCCCAGAGCAGAGCAATGTACAGGTCAAACATGCTTAGGTCATCATCGGAGGGGAGGCGACAAGATGGTGACCTGAGCAGTCCCCTTGAAGCAAGATGCTACGGCTTTAAAGAGGAGGTGCAAATGACCAGGCGTGGAACACAGTGCCAAGATGGTCTCTGTTGGTCACCCACCGAAGTGACAGACAATGGGAATCTTTTTCTGCAGGCTATTCTAGCTAACGCTTCACAACAGACAGGAGGGGGTAGATTGAAGCATGAGATTAAGAGCAAGAGAGGAAAGGCCCAGGGAAAAAATGGTGTGTTCAGGATCATGCAAGGCCTTGCGCACACGCACACAAAAAAAAGGTCTGTTGCAAGTGAAGGAAGTACAAGAATTGGTAGAAAGAGAGCCAGGATGGAGAGAGAGTTGCAAGCAAGGGAGCCAGTTGTTGAAAGAAAACGCTTTCACTCACAACAGCCCTCCTCAGATGGGCTCCGCACTGGTTCACATCTTCCAGGAGGACACCTGGTCAGTCTATGGAACCTACCAAAGATTCCGCTGACAGAATCTGGGAGAGATTCCATCAGAGGCCGAATTAAGAAACTGAGTGCCGGGAACATGTCAGGCGTAAGAGGTGGGGGAGGGAAAGCCTGGAGGCAGCCGTGCAGCAGATCGGATCCTGGCTCTAGAAAGCAGAAGGCAGCCCAAGTTCTGCTCAAGATGCCCCCTTGTAACTGCGACATCGCGGAGGACCCCTGCCACTTCTGCAAAAAGGACATGCGCTTCGCCTAAGCCCTGGTCTGTTTTGATGGCCAGTGCCCCCTCCTGTCTCTCCATCCCAGCTAATGGTCTTCTCCAGCTGTTTGTTCCCAACAAGCCAATACTGAGAGATACACTGCCTCTGAACATGGAAGTTCCATACAGCCATTGCTGCAGTCAGCTGTAAATAGACCAACCCTCTACTAATGTTGTGAGAAGTGTCAGGAGGACTTGGAAGCCATGTCCTCTGATTCCATGACAGAGCTCGGAATGATCGTTTCAGTCCTTTGCACATGCTCAGAAGCACCTTCTGCTTCGTTTCAGAGCTGGATGTAGATTTGAAAAACAGGTTTCGGGTCAGGAAAAGCAAGTCCAGGCTGAACTCAAAGAAAACATCCTCTCAACACACGCCACTAGGTCTCTAGTCTGAAAATCTGGAAAGCTAGTTAATGCAACTATGCCACAGAAGAGAGAAAGCGATCTGAGAGCAGGGCAAACAATGGAGATGGCAGCTGCATCCCACAGCTCAAGCCAGCATTGCCCCAAAGTTAGCAGGCTGGTTAGGCTCACTTCCAATAGCGTTCTCCAGATTATCGTGGATACGAAACCGGGGCAACAGCCAATACATAAGATATAAATTAAGCATAAATCCAGCGGCACCAAAAATTTATTCCAGCATAAGCATTCAAAACCAAGGGCTCACTTCATCAGATGTCTAGCCTGACTCACAAATGTTTACACTAGAATAAATCTCAGTAGTCTTTAAGGTGCCACCGGAGTCCAGTTTTATTCTTACTGCAACAGATCCAACTTTGGGGAATTACAGAAGGGAAGATATCTCGCTCCACCCAGACTCCAGAGACTGAATCCTTTAAACTCCTTGTTTGCAAGTACAGTTTGGAGCACGAGTGCAGTCAGTATGGGGTAACGCACACCCCCAAGCGATTAAGTGAAGCTGAGAAGGAAGAGATATAGGAAGAGGGGCAGAAGAGAGGGGGGAGAAGGATCCACAACCGCCTCTCCGCTCTGCATCTGCTAAACCCCCCCCCCCCCGGCTGAAAGTTATTGGGACACAGTGCAGAGAGCCCAGAAAGTGGCCATCATGCCAGCAAGAGGAGACCTCTCACTGAACCATTAGGAAAGGAACTGGCGAGTTTCCAAACTATATACAATTTTTCATCATACCAAATGGCAACTATTAGGGCTCAGTAAGGAAGCAGGTTACAAGCGTAAAAGTTTTTCCTGTACACATACGCATGCACCCCTAGAGCATCATACCCTCTGGTCATCATGGTAAAAACTTCATCGTCTATATCACTTCTCGCAAGTCTCCTAAGGAGTTGTGGGGGGGCTCATTATACCAGAACAACAACCCTGTGAGGAAGGCTCGGCCAAGGACACAAAACTGGCCCAAGGCCACCCAGGGTGCTCCTTGGCTGAACAGTGATGCAAATTCGGCTCAAGCTGACTACTATGGGTTCACCCCAAGTATAAGATGTCTTGACTAAGTCCATCCCCACGTTCAGCTACACAATGTGTGCAGAGAAACGAGTGAAGGGTATGTGTGTGTGAACTGGCTCCTGGATCAGCTCTCATCCCCGCAGGCCGAGTGCATCCCAGAATGGAGAAGAACCAGAATTGGGTCCAGTAGCACCATAGAGAACAATCAGATTTTCTTGCTCTTCTAATATAGCCCAACAGGGCTACCAACCTGAAGCGATCAGAATGGAGAAAGATATATTTGTGGGACAACCTCTGGGGGCACCTTTGCCCTTGGGCAGCCCCCCCTTCAGCATCCCTTCCTGTACTCAGAAAGTGAGAGGGGGTGCAGGAGAAAGGGGTAACTGCAGGCTCATTGCACCCCCCCCCCCCATGGCCAGATAACTTTACTATCTACAGATGTTGCTTTAAAATCTGCTTTCTTGGTATTTCCCAACGGTGCATTTTGAGCGCAAGACCTACATAAGCCTACATAGTCCTACAGCTCGACAACAACACTTTCAGAGCTGCGCGCCCAACCTACGCGACCCGGACTTTAAAAAGCGTCTTTCGGAGCATCCCTTCCGAGAAAGGCCCCGTTTGCACCAACGGAAAAAAACTTTACTTTCCCTTAAAATAAGAGGCGGATGTATTTTGCCAATGGTTAATTTCTTGCAAAACCCGCGGGTGCAAAAACCGCCCATCGCTCCAACAGAAAAATCCAGATAATCAATCCTAGCCCTTGGCGTGCTTACTCGGAAGTAAAGGCGCGCGGATTGCCGCGGGGCTTCGAAGCGTAGCCCGCTGTTTCCCCCTTCGAGCCTAAGGGAAGAAATCTCAGTTTTACCTTAGTGGGGAAAGCGAGTCCATAAGGAAGCAGTAGCCCCCTTCCGACGTGCGCACCCCTCGCCTCTACGCATGTTTGGCACAGGTTGGAGCGGAGAGGTGGAAGGGTCGGGGGGGGGGGGGAAGCACTACTACTCACATGAAGGCATGGTAGATGAACGCCCAGCCACGGGGTCTTTCCAGCACGTTGTAGAGGCAGTTCTGGAGGCGCCGGTAGCGCTTGTGCGAAGCCGATCGGGCCCCGGAGCCCCCCGGCGGCACCGGCAGGGGCGTCCCGAGCAGCCCCAGGCGCCTCGGACTGCCCCCGGCGGCGGCGCCCTCGCTCTTCTCCGTCTGCACGGCGGTGAGGGCCACGAACTCCATGCCCTTCTGGGGCTCCTCGCCGCCGGGGATGGTCGACGGAGGCAGCGCGGAGCGGTCCCCGCCGGGCGCCCCGGCCATGGCTGGGAAGAGGCGGCGGGGCGGGGTGGAGAGGAGCGGAGCGGAGGCGCGCTCACGGCATGGAGCGGGACAGGCCGCCGAGGCGCTCAGCCGGGCATGGCGGGCGCGGGGAACCGTCGAGGCAGGCGCCGCCCGGCTGCGAGGGGTGCCCGGGGCGCGCGCGGGGGCCCCTTCCCGGAGAGCTGCGGCCCCGGCGGCGTCTTCAGCCCATCCGGGGCAGGCTCGGGGCGAAGGAGGGCGGCGGTCACCCTCGGCCGGCGGCTGCGGCGCCTTCCCCGCCTGGCGCCCAAGTTTAGCAGAGTCGCGGCTCAGCGGTGGCAAGGCGGACGCTGGCGACGCGCAGCCTGGCGGCACCCGGGGGCAACGGCGCCCGTTGGCACTGCGGGCTGGGGCGCTTTCTTCGCCCGGCCTCGCTCTCCATCCTGCCGGCTTCGCCACCTGCCTTTTGCTCCCCCGGCTCACATGGCAGCCGCGCTCCCCCGCCCTCCTGCCGCCTCTCTCCGCCCCTGCCAAAGCCTCTCCGGACGCCGAGCGCCACGCCCAGCCCAGCCCAGCCCGGCCCGGAGTTTTCGCAAAGTGCCGCGCCAGTCCCGGGCCAGCTGTGCCGCTTGCAACGCCCCGCTCGGCTCGGGGGCTCGTTCGCCTCTCTGCCCGCCTCTCCGGAAGCCCGCAGGCAAACCGCCGAGACGTTTGGAGCAGGGGCTTTTCCTGCTACGCGAAGGGCAGAAACCGCGCGCGGAGGTCTCCGAAAGCAAAGCCAGCCAGCTGCTGTCACTCGGGCGGGGAACGTTGCCAAAGTGACTTAAAAAAAATAAAGTCGCCCACCCCTCAAACCGCAGCCCGGCCTGCTCTGGTAGGTTGATTTCCACCCCCCACCCCAAGCATGCACATGAAAAATAAACGACCAGCTGCGGTGGTTTGTGAAACAGTTGGCAACCTTTTTGCAAAGTTTGACGAGGGAAGGCCAAAGGACTGTGTCAGTTGCATTCTGTAACCTGGGGGGGGGGGGGGGCGCTGATCCGCACCTGAATGATAGGACCACCAAAGGCAGCTTTAAGCTGCGGGGTTAAGGCTTCAAGCCACCTTAGTTATTTTTTCCCCAAGCTATTTTAGCCCTGGTATGTTACTCTGCTGTGCGTTAAATGCCATCAGCTCGCTACCGACTTAGTGGCTGGAGATCTCGCGGAATTACAAGTGATCTCCAGGCTATAGAAATCAGTTCCCCTGGAGAACATGGCAGATTTGAAGGGTGGACTATGTGGCATTATTATACCCTGCTGAGGGGTTTTCTCTCCACAAACCTCACCCTCTAAAAGCTTCCCCACCCCAAATCTCCAGGAATTTCTCAACCAAGAGCTGGCAACCTAGGCAAATGAGAAGCAAAGGTGGGTTGCCATTGCCTTCCTCTGCAGTCTTCCTTAGGGGTCCCCCACGATCCTGCTTAGCTTCTGAGATCTCACAAGATCTGGCTATACCATACTGCCTTCACTCCTGTTATTGTAATAGGGAACGACTTAAAAAAATAATTAAAGCTGATCATTCTTTCGTGCCTTACACATGTTGACTCAGAGGTAAGATCTATTGACTTCAGTGGAACTTACTCCCTAGCAAGTGAGTTTGGTTTTGCAAGACGCTTCCCACGATGATTAAGTCTGTGGCACGAAAGATACCAAAAAGTGGCAATTTTTAAAACAATGAATGCATAAAATAGTTAAAACATTATTTAAAATTATTAAAAATATAAATAAATGGCACTTCTTCAAAAAGTAGGATGTTGGATAGATTATTAACATCTGGGGAGAGGGAGATACTCCTAGAAAATGTGCAGAAAATCCCAAATTCTGCTCAAGGCTTCCTGGATAAAAGGACCTGACATAACTAGGCTGGGGGGTGGGGTGGGGTGGGGGCTGTTTCCCAGTACTAAGAACTGATGCATTAGAGTAAATGCTAGCTAAGAACGACCAAAGGTCCGACTCAGTAAAAAGAAACTTTGTATAGGTTCATAGCTCTCGCCTGGCTGTTATCTGCTCTTGGGCACCACCAATGAATCTGGCCAAAAGGAAGTACTGCAGCTGTTTCCTCCCTGATTGTCAGGCACCATAAGAGGGTAATAGACTTTTGAGTCAAGGGGTGAAACCCAACATCATCATTCCCCCTTGGGGTGTTATAATACACATTGGCAGAGCCTACATTTGGCATGCTGAAAAGTCCCTCATTCAATTCAGGAGTGAAAAATGCTTGCCCGGGATTTTGGAGTGCTGCAGCCCAAGCTGATTTAGTAAAATGCAGGTTCCTATTCCATAAATGAAATATACCCCCCAAAATACATTGTCAACAAATATCAAGTATTTGCAACCATTAAATGCTACTATTTTATTTATTTGCTTCATTTGTAGCCTCCCTTCATTGAGACTTCAGGTGGATTGCACAGTTAAAAATAATGGTATATTGACAGTATATGGCATTCAACAATATAATAAAAGTGGATTACAAAATCAGAGGAGAATGCCCTAAAACAGTAGCTTACATACAATAATGCAGGAGTATAGGACTGGAGAACAATGCAGTAAAACAGTGTATTACATACAACAAGCACTGAAATAAAACTAGATTATGAGAACAGCGCAATAAACAAATGCAATGAACAGTGCCACATTGTTGGTAGCGGAGACGCTCTTAAAACTGAAAAGATGCATAAAGGACAAATATCTACTGCAAAGGAGTCCCCTTCTCATGATTCTGTATGAGTCACTAACCTGTACAGATCTCACCACTGGAAGGATGCAATAAGCATAGAGCAGTGACCCTTGCAGAGGTACAATGGTTAGCTTTCTCTGAGGGCTGGCAATTTTCCTGCATCTCTGCATCAAGAATGGTGATTCACTCTCTTTCCATGTGGAGATGTGACAGAATTACTTGATAGAAAGCTAATAGGACGGAGGCATGGATAGGGCAATGACTCAGGAAGAGACACAATGGACAACCTCTGAAGGTATTTTGGACTTCTTGTTCCCATTTTATTTGCTGTCTTGTTTATTTTCATTTAGCAATTACTGTGTTACATTTGAGAGGCAATGCGGAAAGACGATTGCTTCAAAACTGATGTGGATCTAAATCTTAATTATTTTAAAAGTACCAAGGTCTTTATCTAAATTATTGATAGGAAGAAACAAATGTTAATATGTAATGCCATAACAATATAAATCCATGACTTGGCTAAATGGATAGACTCCTGAGTGGCATCCTGGTGGAGCAAAGGGCCTTTGAAAAATCCCAACCGCCATATTAAAACTACAACTCCCAGTATCCCTTGGGATGAGCTTTTCAAATTAAGCTGTTCCAATTGGCATAAAACCTGAAAGGGTTTTAAAGTTGTACAGCATTTAAAATACATTCTCCATTTGGAAGCAATTAGATTTTTAGGGGGGTAGATGAAATACCAGGTATGAGAGGCTTAGCAAGGGCAACAGGCTAGACAAAGGTGTTATTAGCTTTTGTTGGCACTATGCCTGCAGCCCAATACAGCGAGAAATGTTTCAGCCACTAATTATTAGTGTAGGGGAAGGAAAAAAATGGAGATGTGACTCTGGACAGCTGTTTTGATTGGACAGGTAGAGTCAGCAGGGTTTGATTTTTCATAATAGAACAGCAAGAGCCTTCGAATGGAGCAGGGAGATAGAATGTCGTATTTCAGCAGCAGGACTCCATAGCCATTATTTGCTCATCCCAGATTTCACCACACTCTTACCCTGCATAGGGGTTAGTCTGAAAACCACACACTTATCTGCGTCTGCTCCCATTTTACTAGGAACCATCCCCCCCCCCCCCCCCGGAGAATCACACTCCCTATTTCAGCCTTCAGGAAGATGTTCACTGTGCTTTTTGGAAGACGGGAGATGAAAAACCAGCTCTCCCTTCCCAAGGATTTTCTAGTTTCATCCTACTGCTGCAGATAACTAACAGTTGAAACATGGGGATTGGATGTTGCGCTTTTATAGTCCTTGTAATGCATATTTTAATTTTTTTTTAGTTGTAATTTTTGTATTTCTTGCTCCCTTTCCTTTCTGTACCTGTTTAGAAAAAATAAAATATGGGAAAAAGTGAGGACTGGGGAGGAGCACATTTTACCTATTTCATGACAGTTTCAGTCTAAAAGCAGGAAAACCCCACAAAAGCAACTTTGCTACACAAATTATTCTGAAAGGTAGCCATTGATACAAAGTCAGTCAACAACCAGCTTCATGCCTGGACAGGGTCAAACCCGCATCTCTGGTACAATTCCAATGCTGGTTCTCCTTCGTTCTACTGGATTCATTTTGAGATGCGTGCATTTAGCACAAAAAAGGGGCAAGTAACGCCGCCCGCTCCTTCTGTTACATCCCTACCTGCGTAAACTGTGTAGTAAATGCTGCTTTGTGTATTTTTGAGATGCAATGATTGAACATGAGGATCCCGCAAATTTTGTCACAAACATGTTTGACTGTGGCAATCAGATGTTCAGTGCTAAACAACCTGCTGGAATTCCCCCCCCCCCCAAAACTGTGCATGAATGAAAACACTGCACGTGCCAAAAACACCACAGTACAGATCCAAACAGATCAGCCAACATTTATGTTGCTAAGGACTACGTAGACAAACACTGAATGATAATTTAAAAAAGAAAAAAAAAACCAGCATTTATTTATGACCATTCGTTTATTTATTTATGGCACATGTATGCCATTTCCCCCCCTGCACAGATCCAAAGTGACTCACAGGGAAATTACGCCCCCATTTCAACTAGTAATACAACAAAACAATAAAAACAAACAAAACAAATGTATCCCAATTGATGCCTACCACAAGTCTCTGGCTGGGAGCCCTTGGCCAATTCTGAAGGGCTGTGCCTCTGGCCCCAGGCAGGCTTTGAATATCTACTGGAAGAGGAAAACAGAGTTAGCCTGGATGTAATTCAGCTGCTGCTAGTTGGCTTCCTGCCAGCCAGTAAGGTGTTCCTCACCCACCCACCATAATTTATATGATTTGTGATGGATTTCCCTGTCTATTTAAATAACTGCCTGCCGACTGGAGCTGCAGCACAGCAACTAAGGGAACCAGAATTCCACTGGACTGTTTGAGAATGTACAAAAATCTGATCGTGCCATGGTTGCACTGTCAGGAAGGAATACGGTTAAGCAGGGCTTTTTTTCTGAGGAAAGAGGTGGTGGAACTCAATGGGTTGCCCTCGGAGAAAATGGTTGCATGGGCTGGTGGCCCCACCCCCTGATCTCCAGACAAAGGGGAGTTTAGATTGCCCTCTGCACCACATGGCAATCTCAACTCCCTTCTGTCTGGAGATTGGGGCGGGGCCACCAGCCCATGCGACCATTTTCTCAACTCCCATTTTTTCAACTCCATTTTCTCAATCTCAACTCCCCTCTATCTGGAGATCAGGGGGCGAGGCTACCAGCCCATGTGACCATTTTCAAGAGGTTCCGAACTCCGTTCCACTGCATTCCAGCTGAAAAAAAGCCCTGCGGTTAACCAACTGGCCAAACAGCCACAAATGAGCAATGAAGAGACACAGTCCTTTGAAAAATTGTCTCCCTCTTCACAACTGGTGAACCGGATGTGAGCTGAACTGACTGGTGTTTGAGCATCTCTAGTCATAGAGTACAACCAGATCCATTGTGGAATTCAATATTTTGGGAAACTATTTTGGTCACCCTACCAATACATCAACAGACCTGATGAGGCTATTGCATCCGGAAGAAAGCAAATCCTTTCATGAGACAGATACAGGGATACAGACAGTGCAAACACGAGTGTTAGGAGTAGACAAGCATATCCCTCTTTTTTTTTTAAAGACATGCCGGATCTAATCAGCCTCCAAGCTCCTGTAGTTCATGAAGGTAAGTGGAACTTCAGAAGAATTTCCAATGTGATAACCAGTTCTTTATCTTTTGTTTTCGCAGATATTCACAAGTATGTGCAATCTGCAGGAATGGAACACATACCCACGAACTCCCCCGCCCAACGAGCTGCTAGCTGAGAAAACTTGTTTTGGATGACTTTGTCAAGGGCATAAAGTTGGCACGATGTCTGCGTAACAGAAAAATATCCAACATGAAAGCAGGCGTGTTGCCTACTGACAGCCAATTACTGAACACTGGGCTAGGTGAGCCAGTCGTCCAACTTAGAGGTAGAGCAAGCATTTTGCTTGCAGAAGGTCCTAGGTTTAATGCCCCACCATCTCCAAGTGAAAAGAACTCAGGCAGCAGACCTAGGAAAGGGCTCTGCCAAAAAGACTCAGGAGTTACCAGCCGGAGTAAACAAGTACCGAGCAACCCGAACCAGTAGTCTAATCCAATAGAAGGTCACTTCGTATCTCTTCATAGCTACTTGCTAGCTATCTGCTGTTGGGGGGCATCACCGGCGCAGCTGGCCAGAAGGAAGTACTTCCGGTGGCATAAGAGGCCAACAGGAGATCAGGGTGGGCCCAAGGGTTTGGGGTGCCCTAGGCAGACTATGACTTTGCCCCCCACCCCAATTTGATAGACAGAAAAGTGAGAAGTCATCCCATTGAACCTTTATTAAAGAAACAGGACGTTTTTTTCTCCATGTTGTAGGCAATCGAATATTAGATAGGCCAATACTCTGACTGAGTATGAGTCAGGGCTCTCTCCACTTAGCACATGGTTTTTAGCACCCCTCTAACTCTGGCGGCTGGGTGATGGGCAAGGTTTGCCTAGTGGTAGGGCTGGCCCTGCATGAGATGTTTAGGCTGGGGCGGAGGGGGCGGGGGGAGTCTAACTTCCGTTTTTGAGTAAAGGAAGTGTGATCACGTGTAAGGGAAGTGTGATCACATGTTGTGCATGCAGCAGGTCCTGGGTTCAAGTTCTGGCAGAGCTGAGAGTTGGCAAGCAGCTGCCACTCAGAGCAGACAGCTTTGAACTAGGATGCCTGTTTCAGTAAGACATTTGTTCCGTTGAGAGTCTGCCCCAGGCATCAGAGTGATTCGTTCTGGCACTGGCTCTGACTCAGATTAAAATCCTGGTTTGCTCTCCCCTGGCCTTAGCCACGGGAACTGCTTCTTCGGTTATAGACAGATCCCCAGAGAAGTTGGGTCTACTTTCAAAATGGGATGCACTTCCTCCAAACACACCCCGGGGATCCCACTTACTCAAAGCCAAAAGGAACAGGGATGAAAATTAAAGGTCCGCATTAGTGAATTATTTAATGTGTGGTTGAGGGGCTTGGCACAGGTGCCCGACTAATGAGCATCGTTGAGTTTGGGAAGCACTTGGAAACACAGGCCATAAAAACATCAATAAGTAATATTTCTGCCACCTACACTCTCCTCCCAGCAAAAGGGGTTTTATTGGCTCTCACTAGGGGAAAAAAACTGGAGAAGAAGAAAATCTCCAGGCGTCCAGCTAAGAGAGATGGGTGGTGTGTAGGGGCGTGTCAGGACTGCCTTGTTAAATCAACTGGCAGAGAAACAGTTAATCAACACACTATAGCAATCTCTTTGCACCAGCAGTTCTCTTGCACGACAGTCTCTGTACTAAACTCAGTTCCTTTGCACAGGCAAACAAAGGAATGGGGGGTGGAAAGTGTGCTGACAGGGGCGCTGGGCACCTTGCAGTTCCACAGGAGGAGTATACAGAAAGCAGCTCAAGTGGGTTTGGAGGCTGAGGTCAGTTTCCTGAAGATTTTAGCTGTATTTATTATTGACAGTACGTACGCCTTTCTCACTTGACACTCAAGGCAGATTACACAGAGAGAAGCCAATACCATCAACAGGATTGGGGCGTCCAGTAAATGATGCAATTGGATTTGGATTGCAGAGATCTGAAACCAAGCAGGCATCTGGAAACAAAGCGTAAGCATTAACACAACAAATTAACAGATGCACAAGTTTCTAGCCCTTAACATTGCAAAGAAAAGCTTGGTCAACGGTTGCTGAAATTTTAGAAGCCAGCGGGGTTGCTGAAGACGATGTCTGAAGGTCTGTGGTACCCTGTAGACTTCCGTGCCCTTTCCCAAGTGGTGTGCGTGCAAGATCTGGCACAGCAGTTGCCAAGTTGCCAGTGCCTGCATTAAAATGTTCCTGCAGAGTTTCATTGAGGTCAAGCCAATTGCTTGAGCCTTTGGTTGTCTCAGAGCCTAATGTCTCTTTAAAGCCGGATATGGAGCTGGTTCTCTGGGAGCGGACCTGGTCATCGAAAGAGCTTTCGCCCTGCATAAAATAATTGGGGATGGCCGATTCTTGGTGATGCTCTGGGTTTTTCTCCTGGCACTGGCTGCTGCAAAAGGCCAGTTTGGTGATAAGGCAGGACAGCCGCTCTATCTTTCTGTCTTTTGGTCGTTGCCTCTTTTGAACCTGGAATCCTTCTTGGATCAATTTCATAGCTGAGAATGTATTTTGTTAGGTTTCGTCTCTGGTCAAAAGCCAGAGAGTCTAAATCAATATGGCACCGGCGTATCTATCAGATCTGTCATGGGTTTCGGGAAGCCTCTTCTCTTTGCTCTTTCACCCTCTGCTGCTGCCACAGCCTCATCTGGTTGGGCTGGGCTCAGGAGCTCTCTGTCCTCCTCCTCCTCATGATGAAACTTTAAAAAGGCTTTCCAAGGCCTGATCTAATAAGTACGAGGAGTCCTGAGCGCCTGGAGCCCTCTGTCCTCCTAGGACTCCGGCTAGAATTCCTGGCATGGCTCTGAGGACAGCAATTGAATCCACAGAGTTTCCTGTAAGACTCACTACATGCATGTGGGGGGAGGGGTGCCCTATGGAGAAGCAGGATTCTGGGCCCCAAAGAAAGAAACCCACGACCTGGTCCCTAACAGTTCCTGCTGTGCAAGGCAGGAAACAGAACCCAAGGTGGACTGGATCTGATGCAGGTTGCCTAGGCTTGGGCCTTGGGCGGCCAGACTTGGAGGGTTGATCAGGATCCCTGAGGTCAGCTAGTAGGGCTGGAGTTGGGGCAGGAGGGAGAAGGTCTTCACAAAGGGCAGGAGGCATCTAGCATTTCTCCCAGGCTTGGGCGACCCAGAGGCTTTGCACTGCCTGCCAGTTGCAGCAAGGGCTGTTGCATTCCTCCGTTCCCTTCTGCGCCTGGCACTTCCTCGTATGCAGTCTGTGGGAAGCTCACCAGGCTACGTCCCAGCCGGAAGATCTGGATTCGACCTTAACCGTAGGCATTGTTGGAGCAGTGTCGTGTGGGGCAGGGGGTGATGCTATTCAGAAAGCAACAGCTCAGAACTTGGCAGCCAGTGCAGATGCCCCATGCCAGGCTGCGCCCAAGTCAGTCGTCAGTCAAGATGGGTAATGAGTGCAAGGAGAGCAGGAGGGAATCTCAAAAGTGTTTAAGATTTAGAAGTAGGCTGCCTTTGAACATGGAAGTTCCATTTAAATACCAAAGCCAATACCTGGCCACGAGACTACCCGCTATGAATTTGCCCTATCCTTTTAAGCCAACCTCTGTCCTCGATGCATCTCGTAGAGGTTAATTGTGCATCAGTTAACATCATAGAAGTTAATTGTGCATCAGTGAGCATAAGAGCTGCATCAGCAAAACTAGGGAGCCCACACAACCCCTTTACCACGCTCTGGTTCAGCCACCAAGCCCAGGGAACAGTCGAAGGGCAATTCCTGCTCTAGTGTTCATGAAGAAAGCGGGGCCACCCTAGCCACTGGGTGCCATCTTCCCCAGGGGTATCCATCTCAGCTGTATTCTTTGCATCCCAGACGACATGACCCAAAGCCACCTGCTTTCCATCAGCTGCCCATAGTAAGGCCTAGCTGCCAAGGAGAGGAAATCAAGAAGCAACAAATGTTTAAAAAACAAAATTGAGGAAATGTTCTACTTCTTCCTTCTTGATTATTTAATACACAGCACACCACTCACCGTGTGTTGGAACACAAGGCCAGGTGGCCTGGGGAGGGAAAAGTAATTCTTCTAAGGCTGTGGACATCTTTGGGCTGGCCCTGATGGAGGAATCCTTTCAAAAGTCTTAAGTATTCTAAAGGAAACGCAGGTTGTAAAACACGGCAACCTTGAAGTCCAAGTGTGAGTCAAAACACATGAATGCCAAGTACCAAGACCTGTCCCTCTTCAGCAAGCACCAAGCACCGGCTGGCTTGCCCTGGGTAGTGCTGTAACAGAAGCAGTCTGTGGCCAGCATCCAGGCTGTTGTGCCACTAAGAATTCTCTCCTGGATTTTGAAGCCTCCACCCTTGACCCTGCCACTTAAACCACAGCGAAAGCAATGCCAGAAAAATGCTCCTAGGATCGATGTTTTCGTATTTGCATTCATTAAGATCGGATTCCTAAATGCATACTGAAAGCAAAAACATTAAAGTCTCAATGGTCATCTTCCAAACGATTGGTTTCAGCTGCATTGTTTTAAGGCTGGTTTAAGTCCTCATCGGTCTCTCTTGTTTGCATCTCTGTCTTAGTTGGCCAACAAATGGACTACTGAGTGAATTAATTTTCAGAGGCACAAATGGTCTTGCAAGCTGGCCTGGCAAGACTTTCAGTCTGGGCTAGCAGCTCAGGTTCAGGAAAGTATATCTTAAATTGCGAAAGGAACAGTTTTTCAAGTGTGTCTTCCAGAGCCAGGGATCTGCAACCTACAGCTCCAGAGCCAAATAGGGCTCAGCATAGAACCAAATATGGTTCTTTAAGAAAGACAATTAAATATTTAAGTTAAAGTATATTGGAAGGGCAAGTGGAATGCAAGAATAACCAGGATGTGAAGGGAATGACAGGCAAATATTTTTATGGGACTAAAAGGCTTCTTAGAGATGCTTTACAGAAAGGGAAATGATAGAGATGAGCAGCTGCCAGTAATCCAAGTGTGAACCATGTGCCAGATTTATGCCAGGGTAGTAGAGCAATTGTGCATTGATGTAGCTGGCGGGATTTAGCTTAGAGGATCAAGAGACGGGTTTGTCTCCCAGCAATTCCGTTTCCATTTAGATCCCGGGCTGGCAAATCACCTCTGTGCAGGAACGGAGAGCCAGTGCAGTATAGTGTAGTAGTCAGAGCATTGGACTAGGATCTGGGAGAATCCAGGTTCAAATCCCCACTCTGCCATGGAAAGTCACTGGGGGTAACTTCAGTCCAGTCTCTCTCTCTCAGCCTCACCTACCTCACAGGATTGTTGTGAGGATAAAATGGAAGACAGGAGACTAATGTAAACTCTGGTGGGTCCCCACTAGAGAGAAGAGAGGGATATAAATAAATACAATAAATAAATAAAGATGAACTGCCATTGTCCTTCAGCCCTCACAAACAGCATTGGGAGCAAGGTGGGAGCCTGCAGTTGGGGTGGGACTGCTGGAAATCACCACCCTGTCTTCTGCAAACAGAAATGCTGTTCCATTGGAGGAACTGAACAGCTGGATGTGCAGTAGGTGCCTGGCTTCCCAATACTTCTAATTAGACACATCTGGTTCTGCCCATAACAGCTCCATCCCATAGTCCTGTCTGAAACGAAAATGAAGTCCGGCCTGCAAGTCAGAGTTGACTTATGGCGACCCCTGGTGGTGTTTTCTTGGCAACAGACTAACAGAGGTGGTTTGCCATTGCCTGCTTCTGCAGCCCTGGTCTTCGTGGGAGGTCTCCCATCCAATTGTTAACCAAGGCTGGCCCTGCTTAGCTTCTGAGATATGACAAGATCAGGCTCTCCTGGCCTATCCAGGTTAGGGCATAGTCCTGTCCAGAGGTGAAGAAAGTAATATTTTTACATTTAAAAGCTACGGTTGCTAGCCACATATGCTTGTCCTCCCTGAAGGAAACTGAGAAAGCAGGTCCAAGGACTGGGTTTCAAAAGACTGGAAACAATTTTCAAATCCCCCAAAATGCCACAGCATAGATATTCAATGCCATACAATGCTATTCCATGCCTTAAAGCATAACACTTGTTAATTTTAAGTGCTTTTCTGGCATGCTGCTCTACTGGCACCCAACAGCTGAAGATCTGTTTCCTCTCCTAGATTCACAACTGAAATGCTTGTCTTCCCTACCCACTGCTTTCAGACAGCCTCCTTCCTTCCTCTTTCCTAGGATTCCTTGTCCTCCGCTGTCTCTCTCAAGGAACTCAGTAACTGTATTGTCGAAGGCTTTCACGGCCGGAGAACGATGGTTGTTGTGGGTTTTCCGGGCTGTATTGCCGTGGTCTTGGCATTGTAATTCACAAGCCATTGAAATTCACAAGCATAAGCAAAACTTCAACAGGAAAGAAGAAACCTTAAGAATGAACAGAGCATGGTTTCCAGTTCTGAAAAACACCAGGCTAACAAAACATTCTATCCCCGACAATAGCCCTGCAGAGAAGATTAGCACATCAAGTACCAATCCATATGCAAAAGAACCTCCTCAGGACACAGTGAAGCCTCCCGCCATTAGCATTCCACACCCTGGGAAACTCTTACAGGATGACTCAGCTCAACCCCACCCCTCCTGAGTAGATACAAATGACCTACATCTTTTCCACACTGTGACACTGAGAGATCTCTGTCTTTTGGTGCTACACCTCTGAAGATGCCAGCCACAGCTGCTGGCAAAACGTCAGGAACTACAATGCCAAGACCACGGCAATACAGCCCGGAAAACCCACAACAACCAACTCAGTAACTCTCCCAATGGCAGCTAGGCACCCTTCTGTGACACTGGAGCAGGCCAGCCAATCACTGCAAGCAGCCTCTTCCCATCATGAAATCCCTTCACTGGTCATGGATCATTTCAATGCCAAGCTCATTCTACCCTATCCGAATGAAATATTCCTCATATTTGGCAGGCACGTGAGGACCGAGTGCTTCCTCTCCTCTCACTCCAGCATCTCCCCTTTTCCTCTCTCGTCTTCTTCACCAATATCCATCCCAGAGTAGATTGCTCTTGGCTCAGCTGTTGGGGCAGGGATCACAATATGTGCCCCTCCATCTAATCCACAAGGGCAGCATGACTGAGAGCCAGTTTGATGTGGTTAAGAGCAATGGGACTCTAATCTGGAGAACTGGGTTTGATTCCCCACTCCTCCACTTAAAGCCAGCCGGGTGACCTTGGGTCAGTCACAGCTCCCTCAGAGCTCTCTCAGCCCCATCCACCTCACAGGATGATTGTTGTTGTGGGGATAATAATGACATACTTTGTGAACTGCTCTGAGTGGGTGTTAGGTCGTCCTGAAGGGTGGTATATAAATTGAATGTTATTATTACTATTATTCTTTGGAGCACCACCTCCCAGGACCCTGCTTGCCTGCCCTGGGCTAGTCCTCCCTCCATCACAGAGAAGAAGGGGTGGCCCTTTTCAGGACTGTTTTGGCCTCCCCCAATCCTCCCCTGGTGAACAGAAAGGTGCTTTATGGAACTATTCTGTAATGCAGACAGTGTATCTTTGGAACTTATTTCGATACTACCTTACCGCTAGAGTTGCCAACTCTGGGTTGGGGAACTCTTGGAGATTTGGGGGTGCAACCAGAGGAGAACAGGGTTTGAGGAGTGGAGGGACCTCAGCAGGTTAGAGTGCCATACTGTCCTCTCTTCAAAGCAGCTGTTTTCTCCAGGGGAACGAATCTCTGTCACCTGGAGGTCAGTTGAAATTCCAGGAAATCTCTAGGTGCCACCTGGAGGTTGGCCACCCTATTTACCACCCCCTCATGCCGCTCCCAGAGTTCTAGGCAAGGGTCAGGCCAGACCTTGGAAAGAAACCACTCAAGAGTTGGGTTCCGTCTTTTCTTCTGCTTTTCCAAAGCCGGCTCTGGAGGCAGCCAGGCCGTTAGTGCTAACGTCGGGTATTCTTCGGCCCGCTGCTCTGGGAACCAAGCGTTGATGCAAGTTCTTTACCGCACAGATTTTGCTGTTTTTTAAATGCTGTGCCAGCGAGAGACCGGAGTGCTGATCACCCGTTAAAGCTACCACAGCCTCTCGAGGGAAAATCCTATCACTTAATCGTTCTGCTCCCTTCCCTTACCCGCCTTTCATTTGGCTTGGCACAAATCTCCCTTTCCTTTCTTTTTCTTTTTCTTTTTCTTTTAATAGAGATGGCGGGGGGGGGGGAAGAAAGCCCGTTTGTTTTGACAGTCAGCGTCAGAGGAGTCAGCTACTGCATCCCAGAGAAAATGTATTTATCACCCTGCATTTAAAAACAAGAACAGACAAATTACATTTGAGTCTCTTGCACATCTGGGATGCTCTCCACATGGAGAGGTTCATGCTGTGGCCAAATATCATAGCTCCTATTCATATATATGGGCAAAGGCTTCAGGGGTGCCCTGATGCAAACTGAAACCCAGAAGCCGAGTTTCATGCTCAGGAAAATGTAAGTTTTCCCCGCACTGCCTCAGAGCTTTGGGGCAATAGAGGTTGAGGGGTGGAAGCCCGTTTTCTTCCAATTGCAGCCCATTTTTTCCTTTCTCCATACAAGTGAATGGGGTGGAGGCAGGACTGATTCATGAGACTTTTGTGCTCCAAGTGATTTGCATTCCTCCACCAGGCAGGTTCAACTAACGACTCCTGCTGGAGCTCCATTAATTTTGCAATTAATGTGACAATCAGAAATGAACTGCTCATTTCTGTTAATGGTTCAGCACACATGAGTCAAACTCCTGCCGGACAAGTTTGCATTTGATTCCCCCCACCTCCAAAGTGCACATGCGCAAAAACAGTGCCAGTCCAAACAGATGGTCAGCCATTAACATCACTGCAAACCAATGAACACTGAATGGGTGGGATTTTTTAAATTTAAAACACAGCATTTATTTATGACTGATTTATATGATTTGTGATGGATTTAACGGCGCATGTAAACAATTGCCTGCTGAGCAGAGCAGTGGCAGATCCCAGAAAAGGGGGAGGGAATAATAACCGCATTGGGTGGTGAGAGAACACACGTGCAGAAAGCTGTTTGTACGGTCCTGCACTGTTAAGAGCCCTGACCTGGATGGCCCAGGCTAGCTTAATCTCAGCGGATCACAGGAGATAAGCAGGTTCATCCTTGGATGGGAGACCACCAAAGGAGTCCAAGGTTGCTACACAGAGACAGGCAACGGTTAACCTCCTCTGTTCATCTCTTGCCTTGAAAACCCTCTGGGGTTGCCATCAGTCAGCTGCGACTTGACAGTACTTTCTGCCATACCGTTAAGAAGGAATAGCTGAAGGAACCTGCCAAACAGCCCTGCCACTGGTTGACAAACAGGTGAACTGCCCATTGATAAACCAGTGCCCTGTTCACAAACAAGAATAGGCGGAGCATTAAGGTTACCAGGGATTTGCCCCCTTATCCGCCAATCGCTGAGCGATCGGCGGGAGGGGGCAAACTCCCAGAGTGTTCCCACCACTGGCACACACCTCAGGAGAATGTGCTGTGCATGCGCTCCCACCCCTCGTGCTGACCATGGGAGCATCTCTGCCCTCCAATTTGGCCCCAAACTGGCCAAATCGGAGCGCGGGAGCACTCCCGCAGCCAGTGCGATGATGTCACTTACAGAAGTGATGTCGCCATGCACTTGGCATGGTGATATCACTTCTGGAAGTGACGTCATCAAGCTGCTGCCAGAGCGTGCGTGCACAAGGGTGAGTTCCAGGCCCCTATCCTCCCGCTGAGAGGATAGAGGGACCTGGCAACCCTACGGAGCATGCATCTTAATCTCATTCTGAAGTCAATCCATCAGGCTATGCATCCTTGTCTCTCTACACAAGACATCTGACATGTGAAGAACGTGTCAGGAGATGCAATGGTCGCTGGGAAGGGTAGTTTAAAAAGACAGAGCCAGTGGCCGGGCAAAGGCTTTGCTATACACTGGAGCTGTGTGAAGGGAATGAGAAATGCTAGAAGGGAAACTTCAGCCCATTAAAACCTCTCCAGGTCCAAGCCCGTCTCTGGAAGACAGCTCCAGCCCATTTCCATTCCTCGCTGCCCTTTGGTTGCGATCCCACACAGTTTTAGACTGGAGAGGTGAAATTGACACCTCCTTTGGGGGAAGCAAAATGAAATTAACAAACCCTCTGAGGAGCAATCTTCGCAGGCTCTGTCTTTTAAAACTACGCTTCCCAGCTAAAATTGCATCTCCCTACACTTGACAAATGTGCTGCGTGTTGCTGGTCCTCATGTGGAGGCAGGGGATTCCCTGCTCCAACCACCAGTCTCCCCGCCCCGCGCCACTACTCATCTGACCAGCAGAGAGAAAAGGTGGAGGAACGGCCCCTCTGTGGCATGCTCCCAGCATGGTGCAACGACGTCACCCCCAGGAGTGACATCATTGCGCAGGACGAGGGAATGCTCCCGAGCTTCATGCCGGGCCGATTCCGGTCCCAAATGGGCTGATTCTTAAGAATTGGCCTGGCGAGAAGTGCGGGAGCACTTCCACAGCCTGTACGATGACTTCACTTTTGGAAGGAAGACCTTCAAGAGTGAGTGCTGAGTTCCCCACCTCTCCCGCTGGGAGGATAAGGGGGCCTAGCAACCCTAAGCTGATGCATCCTCCCCTACCTTAGCACAAATACTTTAACTGTTGCTCTCTGCTTAGAGAGAGCTCAGTTCTCAATGACACTCTCAGAGTTGTCCTCTGAGAATCTGGTGCAGTTTCTGCTCCACCTTCTTATGATCTTTTTTTGCCTTCCAGGGAGTTAGGGCAATAAGCTAATGTTACCCAGTCTGTGGGTAAAACATGATATAGTGGTTTAAGGGAGAAGTGAAAAGGGAAGAGTCCAATCAAAAGGACAACAGAAGGGAAGCAACAGCTGAGAAGCAATGAAATGCCTCCAGGCTCCCCTCTTGAACATCCGGTATCCTTCTAGGAGCACAAATGCATCTTGGATTTGAGAGCTCTATATGTCTACAGTATGTCCACCTTTTATTTGGAAGCATTGCACTCATTCTAAAAGGGAAAATATTACATAGCAGTTTTTTTTCAGGACTCCCCCAAATCTGCAATTTTTCCACTGGAAAAATGGAGAGGGAAAAAAGGGGGAAATTCCCCCCAAATCCTCCCCACTCACCCACCACTCCAGCTTTCACATCTCTAGTTGTTACTCTATTTTTGGAAGAATTCAGTCTTCTGAAGAAGCCTGGGAGATATATTCATTTTTCACAGCATCTTCAATTTATCTGCAGGTTGAAGGTTAATCTCCCAAGGGGACTTGTCCTTTTCTGCAAGACCCAAAGGCCTGAAGTGCCACCTTTTTTGTATCTAATCTCTCAAGGAATTGGCTCTCCCCAAAGAATTCCAGGAATTAAATTTTGGTGAGTGGCTATGGAGTCAGAGCCCTAGCACCATCACACCCCCGAAATACAGTCTGCAGGAGTCCCTAGAAAGTGAAAATGCCTTTCAAAGCAGTTAAAGGCTTTGGCGTACATAACCCAGAGAGTCTGATTTTCTTCCCTCATACAACTGTTGCACAACATGGCGCAAAACTCGCGAGAGAAAACGTGATCTTCCACTTTTTTTTGGCATGCTGCTCAGTGTTCTGGGTTCAGGTAAGCCATGTGGGAACAGCCCTGGAGAGAGAGTTGGGGGGAACTGCCCTGTGAGGGATCTGTTGCCAGAAAGGAGACTAGTGTCTGGGCGTATGCATGTAAAAGTCTCACCGCATGTGCTAGAGCTTGCACTCTAGGCAGGGATCTTAGGCCATGTGTATACACAGAGAAAGCTGCAGCTGATTTTTTTCTCCAGGAGACAGAAAAGCAAGAGAGACAGAAGCTGAACCAAATCTCATCATTATTGACCCAACCAAAGGTACAGAAGGAAAGCAGGGACGAGTAAGCAATTCTAGGTATAATGACAGGTTCAAAACAGTTCAAGATACAGAGATACTTAAAAGAGAGTTTTAAGTGACTCAGCGATACCAGTTCCAAAACACAGTAGCAGTTATCAGTCCCAATTCCCTGCCCCCAAGCAATTCTCCCCTCTTGAAATCAAGGTGACCACATTTTGCATTGTACCTTTGCATCCTGGCCTCTCTTCTTTGCAACACCCCTTCCATCTTCTGACTAGGACATAAAAGGCTCAGTAGTCTCTCCATTTCTGCTTCTTTCTGATGAAGGGAGTTTTGACTCTCAAAACGTATGCCCTGGAAATCTTTTTGGCCTTTAAGATGCTACTGGACTCAAACCTTGCTCTTCTACTGCAGACCAGTATAGCTACCTACTGGAAACTACTCCAAGGTCTTAGGGTCTAATTTCGAGTCAACCTAACAAAGTGTTGGAGGAAAGTTCCTCCCTCATGGCTAGTCCAGAGTAAAATCACCTGGGAAAAGGAGAAGGAGCATGTACGCCCCTGAAAGAATGTGGAAGGCCAGAGGATAAATGGAGAGACAGAGACCCTATCTAAGAATGGAAATGGTGGTGGAGAGTGCTGTCAAGTTATAGCTGACTTATGGGGACCTCCTTGAGGGGTTTTCATGGCAAGAGACTAACAGAGGTGGTTTGCCATTGCCTACCTCTGCAACTCTGGTCTTCGTTGGAGGTCTCCCATCCAATTACTAACCACAGCCAACCCTGCTTTGCTTTTGAAATCTGATGAGATCAGGTTCACCTGAACTATCCAGGTCAGGGAAGAATGGAAATAACAGAAAGCAAAGGGAAAGTTGGAGAGGAAGGGAGTCTGCTGGCTGGGATTAACAGAAAAATTGGGGAAATTGGAGCTAAAGGGGAGACATGGCAGAGTGGCTTGTGGGCAAGAATATTGAATGGAAGAAGTTAGATCATCTTGTGCTTGGTTTTGAAGAAGATTGAGGGGAACAGACCAACTCAAAAAGTTGGAGCCAAGGAGTCCCTTTTACACAGTGCCAGGGAAATGAAACTCATGGGCCACTAAAACGGCCAATGCAATGAGGCAGGAGATGAGACTCTCTATCCTCCCAGCTCAGTGTTTGATTGAGTGACTGGCCCAGTGTGCCTTTGCTCTTCAGTGGCTTGTTTTTTCACACAGCCTTGATTATGATTTTCTAGTTTGATCTGAGAGATCTT
The DNA here is from genome assembly GCF_028583425.1 of Eublepharis macularius. Classification (NCBI taxonomy): domain Eukaryota; kingdom Metazoa; phylum Chordata; class Lepidosauria; order Squamata; family Eublepharidae; genus Eublepharis; species Eublepharis macularius. Next base: position 35,634,834 of record NC_072804.1, on the reverse strand, counting down.
CCCTTATCCTCAGCTCCAACAAGCCCCCAGAACTGAGGGAGCTCTAAACAGCATGCCTTCCGGCAAGGAAAGGGTCTTGGCCTAACCTCTCTCCTATCTTTGCCCAGTGGGCTATTTAATTACTGTAACTTTTCACACAAATTACGCCCAAGCCAAAATTCAAGTTGAATTTGAAAGGTCTTGCTGTGGTGAAACAGCTAAAGGAGTTTCAGGAGAAGCCAAAATCATTTCCAATTTAAAAGTGAGGGCTACACTTCTCCACTTGTCACTGAGTTTGGAGGGAGCATAACATTTTGGAGTCAATCTGGAAGGTCCACACAGGTCAATTTTGAGGGACATCCAGAAAAGAATTACATTAAGATTTACACATTTCTCAGACATTACAACAACAACAACAACATTTGATTTATATACCACCCTTCAGGACAACTTAACACCCACTCAGAGCGGTTTACAAAGTGTGTTATTGTTACCCTCCTAACAATCACCCTTTGAGGTGGGTGGGGCTGAGAGAGCTTTAAGAGAGCTGTGACTGACCCAGCTGGCTTCAAGCAGAGGAGTGGGGAATCAAACCCAGCTCTCCAGATTAGAGTCCAGCTGCTCTTAACCACTACACCAAACCATATTTATGTTGCTGAGTATGTGCATGTGGTTGTTTTTTAGCCTAGAGTTTTGAACTAAGATGGGAAAATGCTACTTTTTGAACTAGAGGGTAGAAGGAGGGAAAATGGGGAAGATCTTAGGCTTCTGTTAAAAGAACCCCCCAGGCACACACACAATTGCATGGTTTGCTTTCCCTTGAAGAGATCAAACACCACTGCTGGATCTTTGCTATGGTGTCAGCCACAAGACTTGCCATATTCCTCAGCAAGGCATCCAATGTGAACAAATACTGAATCAAATACCACTTTTTGCACTCACAGCCCTTCTCACCAGTTTCCTTTCAGATACCATTTTACCCAGGCATTCCTCCGAGCTCTGAATGGGGGATCACTATGGAGGACACTTCAGGGGAAGCCAATGGCAAGCCACCTTTGCTTCTCACTTGCCTTGAAAGCCCCTTGCTGGGGTCACCATAAGTCAGTTGCGAATTGAGGGCACGTACATCCATTCGTCCTTCAAGTTAATTTGCCCTTCTTCCATTTCCTCTTACAGCAACTTTGTGAAGTAGACTGGGTTGGGAGGGAGAGAGGAGTTGGCACAAGGTCTCCACTGAGCTTCCAGGCCAGAGTGGGGATTAGAGATGGGAATGAACCAGAAAAAAACTGAACCATGTGGTTCATGGTTCGTCAAATTTCAAGAACCACAAACTTTCATGAATCTGCCCCAAACCAGTTCGTTTGGTTCGTGAAAACGTCACATCCAGGTCAGAGAATCGTCACTTCTGGGCCAGCAGAAGGTCACTTCTGGGCCAGCGGGTAACTTCTGGGTCAGCAGAAGGTCTGCAGGAAGTCCATTACCTGTTGCCTAGGGAATTGATTGATCGGCACCAGGCTGTCTGCAGTGACGAACCAAAAAATGAACCGAATGAATCAGACTAAAGTTCGTGGTGGTTCATCAGAAATGGGATTGGACGAACCGCTGGTTAGCGAACCATGAACCGGCATGGTTCATCATGAATTTTGGTTCGTATTTTGTTTCGTGCCCATCTCTAGTGGGGATTCCAACCTGAGTCTCCCAGATCCTGGTCTGTAATCACAATATTGCTCTTGAAAGAGAATGGATACTTCTGATTTAAAAGAAAACCCTCTCCATCTTCCTTGCAGAAATTTGCTGCTCCCCAGAAGTTATGTATGAACAGCGCAGAGCACATGGATGTGTAATTCCTACAACTGCCAGCCAGAATTTTATTATCTTGGGCAGATTTTAGAAGCTGGGATATAAAGGCAGAATAAAAATCTTATCCCTGAGCTATTCAGACTCCCAATGCACATGTGTTGCCATAGTTCAACCTGGTGCATTAAAGCATCAGCTGCACCAGTGGTGGACACAGATGCACCACAGTGACTGTGCATTGTGATATGTCACCACATGCAATGCCAGTCCCCTATTAAGGATACAGTAGAGGTAGCAAAACTGGGAATCGTTGAACTGTGTTCTCAGAATATTCCTGTAAAGTAGGTCAGGTTGAAAGGTACCAGTTGGTTCAAACTTTTGTTTTTCCTGGCTGCGGATAATTTAAACTCAAGTCTTTCTTTCTTTTTAAATAATATTTTTATTGTTAAACAATGAGTGAAGCGTTTAAAGAAACATACAACATACATATAAAAAACAAGCAAAAAATTAGAATAATGAATCTACACGTTTCCCCTCTCCGCCCCCATACATACTTAAGATGCTTTATGCTTTGTATTTTATATTCAACACTATATTCAATTTTATTATGTTTAGCATGTGAGCATACAATTTAACTATTTAACTTAGCAACTGATCTATTTTAATATTACTTATATTTGATTCTCCTTAGTTTACAGCTACATATTTTTTAAAAAACTTTCAATTTTTCCTGAAATTCTTCTTATGCATATAAGAAGTTAATTTTGCTATTGACACATACTCATACAGTTTATTCATTCAAGAACTCATCCAGTAGAAGGCCACACAGGTGAGTTTTGAAGTTGAGTGGGGACTTTACCCCAGCTCAACCAAAGTCCAGCACTCTACCACCACTGATGTCTTGGAGGAACTCTGCACATGTTCAAGGGGCTCAGCCCAAGGCACCAACTTTTTATAGGTGAAAAGTAGCAGTCAGATCACCCTTCTACCCAAGATAGTTAGTCTTGGAGAAAGCACTACAGAGCCCTTTCCTCTGACCTTGGAGGCATTGCTTAGAGGAGACCAGACCTGCGGGGCTTCGATGCTGGCCAGGGGAGGGGGGAGTGTGTGAAACACAACCATCAAGTCCTGAGCGTCTCTTGCAGGCTCTTGTTTTCCTTTCTGACACATTTTATTTATTTATTTTTGCTTAGCTAATCACTAGAGAGGGAGAGAGGCAGGAAGATCTTCATTGATCCTCCCAGGCTCCTTGCAATGGATATTCACAGGGACTGAGGCGGGCAGGAACAGGAAAAACCCTACAAATAGAAAGCCTTGACACAATTTTATTTTACCTCATTTATACCCCACAGTTCTCCTCAGTGGAGATCCAAAGTGGCTTACATATTTCTCCTCTCTTCCACTTAATCCTCATAACAACCTTGTGAGGTAGGGTAGGCCAAGAGCATGTGACCACCAGCCCAAAGTCACCCAACAAACTTCCATGGTGTAGTGGGGATTTGAAGCTGGGACTTCTAGATTTTAGTTGGAACCTTTTGCCATTACACTGTTTACACAAGCGTGTAATACTCACATTTCTTTGCACTAAGGGTGGTCATTATATCCCAACGGCCCTCAAACTGTTTCAGGCTAAAACATTGGCACAGCCAGGGCTTTTTTTCAGCTGGAACGCAGTGGAATGGAGTTCTGGAACCTCTTGAAAATGGTCACATGGCTGGTGGCCCCGCCCCTGATCTCCAGACAGAGGGGAGTTGTGATTGCCCTCTGCAATGCCAAGCAGCGCAGAGGGCAATCTAAACTCCCCTCTGTCTGGAGATCAGGGGGCGGGGCTACCAGCCATGTGACCATTTTCTCTGAGGGCAACCCACTGAGTTCCACCACCTCTTTCCCCAGAAAAAAAGCCCTGGGCACAGCTATTACATGGAACTGTGCTAGGGCCACCCCCTTCTTGCTTTATACCTTTGGAACGGCTGCAAACTAAATTTTTGAGAGCTGCTCTTCAATCGCCCTGCTGTGGTTTTAATAATGTGGGTGCTAATAATTTTTACCTTTGATTTCTTAAGAACAAAAATGCTGTTACGTTTGATGCTGGTCTAGGACCATTTTAATAAAGATTGATTAAAGGCAGATTTTTGTCCAACATCAGCTACACACAGTGTGCCTTCTTCGAACCAGAGGCTGGTAATGCCCCCCCCCCAAGTGTTTAAAACTGGCTACCTGTTTTATCCTGTGGCCATTTATATTCCACACCCAAATTTTGGGTCTCCTACCAAATGCACCCCGTCCAAATCTTACACTTCATAAAAGATGGCAGAGCTAGGAGCCTCGCTTTCTCTCGGGAAAGGGGCTTGATGGATGCTGCGCCACATGCCTCAGGCAGCTGAGTGGGTTCTATTGGACAGCCCCACAACCACCAACATTCCACCAAACCACCCACACACCCTTCTTTCCTTCATTCCACACATTTATATCCCATCATTTCTTTAAGGGTAGTATATAAAAAGCAGAAGGGTGTTCCATTTTTCCCTTCACAACAACCTTGTGCAGTAAGCCAAGGTCAGAGAGTATAATGGGCCCAGAGCACACCCTGAATTTCATGTAGCGATTGGAACCTAGCTCCCTCCCTCCAGTTCAAATCCAGCCGCAACACCACAACTTAAAACAGCCCCATTTTCACACCAATGATGTGTGATCAAGCCAGGTGCACCTAATCCTGCTATAACACAGTGGTTAAGTGGTTTGGCTGCGAATCAGCCCTCTACTGGTTCGAATCCCACTACTGCCATGAGCTCAGTAGGTGGCCTTGGGTAAGCCACTCCTCTCAGCACCAGCTCCCCAGCTGTATTGTAGGGATAATAACTTGTTCATCACTCTGGGTGGGGCACTAATCTGTTTAGAAGAGCAGTTTATAAGGTCAGTTATTATTATTACTATTGTTATCCTACAGAGTCAGATATTGCCAGTGGCTCTTGTCTTCCTTCCCTGGGCCAGTAATTCCTCCACATAGTCAGGCAATTCCAAAGCAAGTAATGTTGAGAAACTGAGTCTCTCTCTACATGAGATGCTTCGGCGTGTGCTCATCAAGTGTAGGGAGATGCAATGTTAGCTTGGAAGCATAGTTTTAAAAGACAGAGCCGGCGAAGATTGCTCCTCAGAGGGTTTTATTAATTTCATCTTCGCCTCCTGAAGGCTCTGTCAATTTAACCTCTCCAGTCTAAAACTGGGTGGGATCGCAACCAGAGGGCAGCGAGGAATGAAAATGGGCTGGAGCTGCCTTCCAGAGCCAGGCTTGGACCTGGACAGGTTATAATGGGCTGAAGTTTCCCTTCTGGCATTTCACAGTCCTTCACACAGCTCCAGCATATAGCAAAGCTTTTGCCCTGCCACCGGCTCTTTTTAAGCTACCCTTCCTGGCTAACATTGCATCTCCCGACACATGTTCTTGACATGTTAAATTTTTCATGTAGAGTAAAACATTTTATCAAACACACAAAATCTTAAGCACTTTTAATCTCTCAGTGGATCTGTCTATCGTATGTCTCATAAAACAGTTGACCCTCAAAGATGCCGACTACTCCTTTCCGGGAAGTAAGTCATTGCACACAAACCTCTCTTTTTAAAGACAGATTTCATCCCAAGGCAAAACCAGGAGAGTAATTTATTAGGCAGGGAGGGACTCCTACCCCTGGAAATGAGGGACAGCGGGAGCACGGGTCCAATTGCCTGGAACTGGAATTAGCAGTTGCCACACAGAAAATCAGGGCCAAGCTACGGGCTGTGTTGGGTTGCTATAACTGAGTGATGTTGTGTGGGTTGACTAGAGACCAGCTGAGGTATGCCACCCCAAGATACTTGGGGAAAGGGTAGGATAAAGGTGCACTAAATAATAGGTAATAAATAAAATTCGTTCCAATGCACAGTGACTTTGGAGAAGGTTAGGCAGAACATAGAAGGATTTGCCTTTGAGCAAACAACCATAAGGCTAGGCAGGCTGCAAAGAGAGGTGGAATCAAGTTCAGGGAGCAACGATCTCGCTTGTTGATTCCCATGGGCTCTGCATGGCACCACCCAAACTTAAATCTGCCCTCCCTATATAAATGAGCAAGAGAAAAACAGGTTTCGCTTACCGTAACTGTTGTTCATCTAGGTCTTCCGTGCAGGCACACATGGGACTGCGCACGCGCAGGCCTGCCGATACCGGAGATTTTTATAGCTCAAAGCCACCAGGGGGCGCTCTCGCCTTCCACCGCGCATGCGCGGCCATTTTCCCGCCTAAATGGACTATAGAAGGCGGAGCGCCCCACACATACCCTCAGTTCCCCTTTTGCCGCCGTACTACTCTCAATTTTCACCATACAGCGGGGAAGGAGGGAGGGCATGTGTGCCTGCACGGAAGACCTAGATGAACAACAGTTAGGTAAGCGAAACCTGTTTTTCATCCACGGTCTTCCTGTGCAGTCCCACATGGGAGATTATAAAGCTTAATACCTGGGTGGAGGTGCCACAGTAAAGTCACTCAAAAATAGAATGCAACACTGCGGTGCCCACTGCAGTCTCCTTCCGGTCCAGGACGTCCAGCGCATAATGCTTGATAAAGGTATCCGCTGAAGCCCACGTCGCCGCTCTACAGATGTCATGCAGAGGAACACCTCTCAGCAGAGCCGCAGACGACGCCAAGGACCTAGTGGAATGGGCATGCACCTCCAAAGGACAAGGTAAATGAGCAGAATCATAACATATTAAAACTGTTTGAACAACCCATCTCGCAATAGACTGAGATGTCGCTTTCTTTCCCCTCTTTTGTCCTGCAAAACAGACAAACAAATTAGAATCCAAACGAAAAGGCTTGGTACGATCCAAGTAAAAGAGAAGAGCCCTGCGCACGTCCAACGAATGGAGGGCCCTCTCCGCATCAGAAGACTGCATCGGGAAAAAAACAGGTAAGGCAATGTCCTGAGACAAATGAAACTGAGACACCACCTTAGGTAAAAAGTCAACTTTAGTCCGTAAGACCACCTTGTCCGCATGAAACTTCAAATAGGGGGGTTCTGACGAAAGCGCAGCCAATTCCCCCACCCTTCTGGCAGAAGTGATCGCCACCAAGAAAGCCACCTTCAAAGTAAGGTAGCGTAAAGGACAGGTAGCTAGAGGTTCAAAAGGTTTAGACATCAATCTAGTCAAGACTAGCGGTAAAGACCACTGAGGGACAATAGCCCGAACAGGGGGGTACAAATTATTCAGTCCTCGGAGAAACAATTTCGAAGTGTAGTGGGAGAAGACTGATTTCTTGTCTATAGGAGGATGGAATGCCGAAATTGCAGCCAAATATACTTTAACAGAACTATTGGCCAAACCCCCTAATTTAATCTCCCAAAGGAATTCCAAAACCTCAGGCAAAGAGGAAGAAAAAGGGTCCAGATTCCGGCTGCGGCACCACCCAGAAAAACGTTCCCATTTGAACGCATAGGACTGTCTCGTGGAAAGGCGTCTAGCATTCAATAAAACATGAGCTACAGCTTCAGAAAACCCCGATTGTGAATTATCAGCCACGCTGTCAGTTTGAGTCGTTGAATGTCGTGATGCAAAACCCCGTGCCAGGACAGAAGGTCTGGAACGAGTGGCAATCTGATCGACTGCGACTGCAATCGAAGGAGAGTGTGAAACCAAGGTTGTCTCGGCCAAAAAGGGGCTATCAGTATGACCGTCGCCCCCTCCCCTTGGATTTTGCTCAGAACCCTGGCCAACAGGGGGAATGGGGGAAATGCATAACACAGAGGACCCGACCACTCGACTTGAAATGCATCCCCATCGGACCCGGGGCCTAGACCCCCCCTGGAGCAATAGCGATGGGCCTTGCGATTGTCCAGTGTGGCAAAGAGGTCCAGTTCCGGGAAACCCCACATCGAGAAGATCGGAACGAGGTACTTGTCCCGAAGAGACCATTCGTGAACATCCCGGTGTAGTCTGCTCAGCTGATCTGCTTGGAGATTCTCCACCCCCAGGATGTGTACCGCTCTCAGCCAAACCGAGTTCTGTATGGCCCAAGTCCACAGCTTCATCGCCTCGGTACAAAGGGTCGCCGATGCCGTGCCACCCTGTTTGTTGACATAAAACATTGCAGTCGTGTTGTCCGTCAACACTTGCACTGATTTGTTGCGCACGGTATCTGAAAAGGAGATCAGTGCATTTGAAATAGCCCTAAGCTCAAGGAGATTAATATGTTCCGAGCGTTCGGCCTGAGACCATGTGCCGTGAGCATAAGCACCCTCACAGTGAGCTCCCCAACCCAACAGGGAAGCATCAGTGGTTACGGACAAGTGAGTTTGACGATAGCCAAACTCCACACCCTTAAATAGATTCGCATCTGCAAGCCACCATTCTAACGAGGCCACCACCCGTCGAGGGACTGATAAACGTTTGTTCTGGGAATCAGAGTTGGGAGAAAAACTGGCATTAAACCACATTTGTAATGGCCGCATGAACAGCCTGGCGAACGGAACCACAGCCGTAGTAGAGGCCAAACAACCCAAGAGAGTCTGGATAAAATGAGCTGATTGAAAACGGCAGCGCTGCATCCGAAGGACCATGCCCTTAATCCTGGCCGCCCTGTCTGAGGGCAGGAAGCCAGCATTCTTGATCCCATCCAAGACTACTCCTATAAATTGTACAGACCGTACTGGGGTCAATTTTGACTTTTTCTGATTAACGAAAAGACCTAACCTAAGACATAAATCTAAAGTCAGGGATACTTGGGTAAACACGTCATCAGCAGAACTCCCAACCAGGAGCCAATCATCCAGGTACGGGAAGATTCGACAGCCCTGTAACCTCAGATGGGCCACCACCACAGCTATACATTTCGTAAAGACCCTAGGAGCAGTAGCTAAACCAAAGGGTAAAACCCGGTACTGGTAAATTTTACCATCATAAGTAAAACGTAAATATTTCTTGTGTTCGGGAAAAATGGAGATATGGAAATAAGCGTCCTTCAAATCAAGGACAGCAAACCAGGAGTGTCTAGGTAAAAGGGTCAGAACCATTTGCAAAGTGACCATTTTAAATTTTCGAATTTTTATCAGTTTATTAAGGGCCCGTAGGTCTAAAATGGGTCGAAGACCACCATCTTTCTTTTCCACCAGAAACAGGTTAGAGTAAAAACCGAAGGGGGCAGGATCACAGGGCACCTCTTCAATTGCACCCTTCTGAATCAGGGTGGCCAATTCAGTTAAGATCTCCGTATGAGGAGGGCCGGAAGAAAAGACAGGGAGACTCAGGTAAGGTAAACTCACAAACTCAACTTTATAACCATACTGAACAATATCAGAAACCCAAACATCGGAACCGATGGACAGCCACTCCCTCCAGTAAGCATGTAGCCTGAACCCAAACATAGGCTCAGGTCCCTGTAATTGTCAGAATTGCTTCTGGGCGTGGGGGGCGTCCTTAGCCTGTTGATGCTGAGAACCAGGCTTGGGACGGTGACCTTGTCTGCGCCTGGAAAAGGGTTGTTGAGGGCTCTGGTAACTCCTCTGAGACTGATACGAATACCCCTGATAAGGCTGGTACCGATATGATCTGCCCCGCTGAGAAGATCTGAAGTAAGGTCTGGCGGGATGCTGAGGAGCCTGGTGCAGAACACCATAGGACCGTGCTGTGAGACGATCCGTTCTCTTTTTCGACAGGTATTCATCTGTCTTCTCAGAAAAAAGGAGCGTCCCTTCAAAAGGTAAGTCCTCTACTTTGTTCCTCGTCTCAGGCGGGAGAGCAGTCGTGCGGAGCCACGCAAATCGCCGCAAAACCACTGCAGAGAGCAAGGAACGTGCAGACGTATTGGACAAACTCCTGCTCGTATTAATCTGGTGTCTCGAGAGGCGGGTGGCCTCCTCTTGGATGACACGCAGGAGGGTCCGCTGGTCTTCAGGGAGTTTGGGAAGGAAAGCAGCCACTTTCTTCCACAGGAAGAGCTGGTAAGCCGACATCATAGCCGCATAGTTAGCCACTTTGATGGCAAAAGCAGCAGAGGTGTACAATTTCCTCCCCAGAGTATCAATCTTTCTACTGTCTTTGTCAGTAGGAGCCGACATGGAACCTTGTTTGCCTCTTGCCTGCATCTCCTCAGTGACTAAGGAGGAAGGAGGTGGATGGACAGCCAAGAACGGATGGTTTTCGTCCTTTGTACGATAAAGGCCTTCCACTTTTCGGTTAGTGGCGGGGATAGAAGCAGGCTTAACATTGAGCTTCTTCCACAACTCCACAAAACCATCGATCAGCGGAAAGGCTACGGAAGGAGTGGAACCTGAGTAGATATGCTGGTAGATCTTATCAGTAAATTTCGACTCCGTAGAGGTCGTCTCCAAATCCAGTGCTTTAGCCATTCGCTGAAGCAATTCATTATAGGCCCTGAAGTCGTCCGTCGGCGAAGGTTCTTCCGCTGGGCCAAGTTCAGCATCAGGTGAATCCGAAGGAGGGGACTCATAACTCCTTGGTCGGTTCCAATGGTAATCAACCTCAGAAAGGTGTGGTGTTCCATGCGAGTCGCCATAGGATCGGATCCGAAAGGAAGGAGACATCGAGTCCCTTCGAAAAGAGCGGTCCGATCGGAGCGGACTATCCCCCATGTAGTATGAGGCCGCCCGGCCCTCACTGCTGTATCGCTCCCTCGATCGGCTCCGAGTCGGGTACGGGCTGTATCTTCGGCCCGATCCACTCCGATAACTCCGACCCGATCTGATGGACCCGGATTCATGGGAGGTCGATCGCGGACGTCCCGTAGGGGTCGGGGGTTTCTCTACCGGAACCGGGTCCTCCTGGGAAGAGGTCAAGACAGGAACCGGGTCGGGATCCTTACGCCTCTTTTCCGGTGGGTCGGAACCGAGCGCACCCGAAGGGGTCGGTAGCGGAGAGGAGAGTAACTGCTCCAGAACCGCCTTGTCCCTTTTGGAAGAGTGTTTTCTCTTCTTCTTCTTCTTGTCAGAGTCGGACGGAGCGGATGGTTCTCCCGCTGTCTCCGAAGCGACTGCACCCTGAGACGGTGGAGGCGTCGGTCTTGACACCGAAGGTGTCCGGCTCCGAGACGCAGCTCGATCCAAGGCTGGTGCAGCAGATGAAGTCGAGGGCGGTCGGCTCCGAGGGAGCTTCGGAACCGATGGTGCTGGTTCCGACGCGCTCCGAACTGAGGAGGACGAGCGATCTCTCGGTCTCGACTCCGAATGACTCGGGGAAGGTAAGGCGCGAGGGGTCCTCGAGCTCACGGTTTCGGCCGGCCGAGGAGTGGATCCGGGCGTAGCAGATGGAGGTGCCTTCGCCGGAGGGTCCACAACAGACATAGCACGTTGCCACAGCGAGGCGTGCAAACGGTCCGCCCTCTCCGCCCTGGCCTTCGAAGTAAAGGCACGGCAATGTTTACAGGCCTGGGTATTATGGGTTTCCCCGAGGCAATAAAGGCAATTAGAATGGCCGTCTGACCTGGTCATCTTTCGATTACAGGAGACGCATCGCTTGAACAAAGCAGTATCCGACATCGCGAACGAGTAGAAGAGCCAAAAACCTCATCTATCGGCGGCGAAAAGGAAACTGAGGGTATGTGTGGGGCGCTCCGCCTTCTATAGTCCATTTAGGCGGGAAAATGGCCGCGCATGCGCGGTGGAAGGCGAGAGCGCCCCCTGGTGGCTTTGAGCTATAAAAATCTCCGGTATCGGCAGGCCTGCGCGTGCGCAGTCCCATGTGGGACTGCACAGGAAGACCGTGGATGAATCTAAAGATTTTTTTTCATTTATACCCCCCCCCTTCTCCCCAATAGGGACTCAAAGTGGCTTATGTTGTTGTCCTTTCCTCAATTTTATCTTCACAACCACCCTGTGAGGTAACCTTAACATCTCCCAGTGAGTTTCTATGCAGAATGGGGATTGCAACCTGGGTCTACCAGATCCTGGTCCAACATTGTAACCACACTACACTGCATAGCAAGTCAATTTACTGAAGAGCCACTGCTAACAGAAGCAACAAGAAAGAGCAGTGGAGTGCCGGGCATAGGGGACAGCAAGGGAGAAGGAGCCAAGAGTTAGAAGGAGTGAGACTTTGGTGGAGGGTGGAAGAGATGGAAAAAAAGGTAGAGGGGGCAGGAAGCTTGTGCCTCCCAAGACCACTGTGACAGCCATTGACAAATGCATCCAGGAACACTGTGCCCTGCTGCTCACCTCCCAAAGTAACAAAATCCTATTTTTTTCCGCTGACTGGAGACAGTCGGTGTCTTTCTGCAGATCTTAAATGTCCTGCCCTTGAGAGCCTTGGAGTGTCCCTTTGTTCTTGTGCCCCAAGGGGAGACACCTTGGCATTTCGCTCCACCGGGAAAAAATCTTCCTCCTTAGCAAATCATCTGCCATCTTGCAAACTTGTTTCCTTTCATCTTATGCCAGGAAAATCCAGTCTCCAACTCTTTAACGTACACTGCAAAGGTCCCATGTCTGCAGATGCTCTGGAAGGAAGCCTGTATCTGAGCCATAGGGCTGGGGAGGGGGGAGACCTGCTGGATGTAGGGTTGACACTCCAGGCTGGGAAATTCCTGGAGATTTGGGGGTGCACCCTGGGGAAGGGAGAGAGTTTGGGGAGGGGAAGGACCTCAGCAGGGTATGCCACAGAATCCACCTTCCAAAGCAACCATTTTCTCCAGGGAGGCTGATCTCTGCAGTTGTGAGACCAGTTGCAATTCTGGGAGATCTCCAGGCCTCACCTGGAGGCTGGCAACTCTAGCTGGACTTTTTGTTTTCTTTTTAGGAAGGGTGAGGAACATGAACCATCCTTTAGCGTCACAGCCTGGGCCTGTTCCCCAGGAGGCACATGCAGGTTGTGAGCCCACGCCTATTTTTAGCAACCTCCTCTTCCTCAAAACTTAAGGCTTGATTTCAATATGGCACTGACTTTCCTGTGGGACTTGGCAATTGCACGTGTCTCAGTGAAACTGGGCTGCTTCCTGGGCAAAGCAGCCACATGTCCCTGTTTCAATAAGACGCGCCATGTGTGTGCAGATTCCCACAGGGGTGTTTTCTTCTTACCAGGCTTTAAACTCACCTCTGTGCTGCTGCCTGATCCAATTCTTTCCTCCTTCGCAAAAAGCTGGGAGTGGTGGTGGGGAGATGAACTAAAGCCATGTGGTGGTGGGGGGCCCAAGAAATTTCTGTTTTATAAAAGATTGCCAACTGATGGGGGGAGACAACCCATCCTCCCTCTTTTGTGAAGAGTGCAAATCTATTCCAGCCCTTTAAAGATCCACCACTTCTTGTAATGAAACTACTTTTATTCTCCTCCTTCCCATGACTCCACCAGTGGATATGCTCTTGGGTCTGTCCCCCTACAGCCCCCCCCCCCAAGTTTTTTATTTCCAGATCTAACCATTCATATAATCCCATCAGTCCTATTTTAGTTCTTGGACTTTAAGCATAAACTGGCAAACTTTGAACCCCAAGAAGGGGGATTCAACAGCTACAAAAATCTGGTGGGCATTCCACAAACGTCCAAACCACGCCTGGCAAATAGTTGAGAAAGGAAAAGCAGAATTCTACACCCCTCCCCCAAAAAGATCTTTCTAATCTAGGGATCAAAATCTGCTTTGAATTTACATCATCTGAAGTGGAAAACATGACTTGCATCCATCAGAGGTGGTTTTTTTTTTTGCAGTGTGAAGGATCTCTGCTTGTGGAACCAAACTTTCTTGCATCTCCTTTCTTGTTGCAGACAGCTGCAAATTCTATCCCAGAATTTAGCTTCGGGGGAGGGGGGAAGGTCCCCCCCCAAAAAAACTCAACATTTAAGGGGCCAAGTTATGCCACAGCAGAAGCAAGGAAGTAAAATCCATGGTCCACAGGTAGAAATCCTTCCTTTCACAGAAATGTTCTGGGGGATCCAGGCCCCCCACTTGCCATTTGCTGCAATTTCTGCAAGATTGCGATAGATGCAGAGGAGTTAGCCGTGTTAGTCTGTGGTAGCAAAATCAAAAAGAGTCCAGTAGCACCTTTAAGACTAACCAATTTTATTGTAGCATAAGCTTTCGAGAATCAAGTTCTCTTCGACAGTCTCTGTATCAGGCATCTGACGAAGAGAACTTGATTCTCGAAAGCTTATGCTACAATAAAATTGGTTAGTCTTAAAGGTGCTACTGGACTCTTTTTGATTTTGCAAGATTGCGAGTAACCCCAAACAGATCCTATAGGAAACAAGGGGATACTAGAGGGTGGAAAAGAGAAGCCCCTTTAAATTTCACACTGAAGTAATCATTTTTGGGGTTGCAGCCTTGAATATAAGAAGATAAATACAGCATGTATGTTGCATACTGAAAACATAAATGTTATGCAGTAATGAGATGATTTCCAGAAACATGTCCCCATTCCTGAAAAAATATTGGTTTCATGTTTTTAGAACCCTAACAGGCAGGATCAGATTTGGGAATGTCTACACAATTGACTTAAAAGTAGTTAATGATAATTTCCTCCCCAGGGACGCCCTGTGAACTGGCGTTCCATGCTACAAGATGGGTGGGAGAGGCAGGGCTCTCAAAACATCTCAGCACCACCCCAAACTACACTTCCCAGGATTCCTTGGAGGGAGTGAAGATCCTTGAACAACTGCTAAACTAATACTACAGGGGAGACCTGCAATCTTTTTCTTTAGTTTTCAGGTAGGAGATGCCCCCTCCCTGTAAGTGCTGTATGAAACTCCGTGGCATATCATTTCAACAAAAACGCAGATCTGCCCTCTTTGCACTTAAAGCCCAGCTACACAGCAACAAGACCAACCCCTCCACATATTCAAAAAAGACAAACCTTGAAAGGGGCAATTTACTTTCTGAACTGCAGGACCAGAAGACCAATGGGAGATGTGGGTGTTGTGCCCCCTCTAGTGGGCATGAGACAGACAAGAGCACTAGAACGGCTTGTCCACCCCCCCCCCCCTCGCTCACTTGGTGGTTTAAAATAATTTCTACAACCAGGTAGGCCCTCAGCATAGTTCTCTCCTTCCTTCCCCCTAATCAGTTCTTTCCTTTACAGTTTAAAACCACACCGGTACTGCTTTATGAGATCTCTGAAATCCGAGGGCAGAGGTCAGTCATAGAGCAAGCAGCGCATCTTTCTTAGACCCAGCGCTTTTTTCCTGGGGGGACGCAGGGGGACGCATACCCCTAAACATTTTGTGAATCTAACGGGAGAAAGTAAAAAATTTAAAATGTTGGAATTCCCGCAAAACCAACTCCCAACGTATTATTATGGATATTTATGTGATTTGTTAAGTTTTATGTAGCGTATGTTGGCAACAAAGATGTTTAGTTACATTTAAACTCACTAGGAGCGCTGTTCGTCTTACAAAAAAAGGAACGTCTTTGAGCATCGAACATGCCACCAAGATCGCTGGCATAATCGATGATTGTTAGGGTACAGACAAATACAAACAAGTCTTCTCTAAGCCAGTTGGAGCTCTGGTAGTTGGAATCTATAGAGGTCCTCCTTTAAGCCTTCAGTGTATGTAAATTCATGGTTTTTGAAAGGACGACATCTGGCAACAGACACCAAAAGCAAGCAGAGGAATCGGGAAGATGTTAGAGAACACAGCCTCATGCCAATCTGGAAGTTATTGTGAGCTGTGTAATATGAGGTGATGCATGTTCTTGGTAATTTTGTCCATTGACTGCATTTATTTTTTCGGATTTGAACTATAAAATGGTGATTTTCTTGAGTCAAACTGTGAGTACCCCGAAACATTTTTTTAGGGAAAAAAGCACTGCTTAGACCGATTAACCACTGCAATCCAACAGTCTTTGATTTAGTATGGGATGAGGGTCTGGGAGACCCAGGCACAAATTCTCCCCTCGGCTGTGTGTGAGTTTGGCCAGTCACACTCGTCTAGCCCACGCTGTAGGGATGTTGTGAGGATAAAATGGGGGGAGGGAATCCCATGCATACTGCTTTGAGCTCCCTGGAGAAGTGCAGAATAAAACCGGGGTCAGTGAAGAATTCTTACACCACACATGTGGAACTGTAAAAACAGAAATGTGATTAGGTGACGGAATTTTACTTTCATAGGGGCCTCTAAAAGGATTTTGTACAGACTGAAGTAGTAATTCCCACCCCACATGGCTGGATGCAGAAGTAGGCTGTGGGAAGTCTTCAAAGAACACCGTGAGAAATCAAGACCACGAATGGCTCCCCTAGAAGCCCAAACAATCATCCTGATGAAACTGACTGCTGCATCTCTGAATGACTCGCTGGAAGACAAACCAGGTAGACTGTGGAAGCACAGAATTTGGACTTCAGAGGAGGTTGCATGTTGCATCCCTGCTATGGGTTTGTATCTACAGGAGCCATACACAGATCTGAGACTCATGCAAAAGCACACTCCTCCTTCACACTCAAAACCTGTGAGTGGCTCAGCTAACAGAAGCTGGGCAGAGGGTGGGATACAGCTACACAATGCCGCACCCTCAACAGATTTTGTGTTTTCTAGCTCTAAATGCTGCCGTGGATTTGGGAAAATGCAGGTCTCAGGCTGTTTGTAAGAGATCCTTTTGCTGGCCAGTCACCAAATCTGTTCCTCTGCAGCAAGTGACCAACGGAGCACACATTTTCTTTCTTGGAGTGGCTCCCTTCTGGCCCCGCCAGATGCCTGCGAGGAAGCTTGCCAACACTGGAACTGCTGCTGGCTTCTTCGGCTCGTTCTGTAGCTAAGGTCTACTTCTAGCCTACCCTACCCACACAGTGGAATGAAAAATGGCTTGTACAACATTCGAAGGAAGGTAAAGTATAACAACATTCGATTTATATACCGCCCTTCAGGACAACTTAATGCCCACTCAGAGCAGTTTACAAAGTATGCCATTATTATCCCTACAACAAAACACTCTGTGAGATGGGTGGGGCTGAGAGAGCTGTGACTTACCCAAGGTCACCCAGCTGGCTTCAAGTGGAGGAGTGGGGAATCAAACCTGGCTCTCCAGATTAGAGTCCTGCACTCTTAACCACTACACCAAAGTATGGCATACTTGGACTATCACCTGTATTTTTTATTTTTAAAAAGCCTTCCTGCATGTAGAAAAATAGCAAGCAGCTTTTTCTTTAAATGGGGGAAGTGTTCAAAAATTGCCTCTCTGAAGTGGGGCAAATCTACTGTTCCAACACAGGACTCTCAATGCCTCCTGATTCCACAGCAGGTGTCCCTAAGAGGTATGTTTGAAGCTCATGAAAAGGACAGAAAAGGAATCCGAGCACTGATGAAACATGCTTTGAGATGCAGCTTCATTTAACAAATCCCCTTTTTTTTGTATGCAAGTACATTATAACCAAAATGTATTTTGCAGGTGACCTTTTTATCCATTTGAAAAACCACTTAAAATTTGTATTTCATATACTGTGTTTCAGTGACCACAAAAACCCCTTTTCTGTGTCCAAAAAGCGCTGAGGCTACTGAAGAGTACAAGTCTGCAATCCTATGATCATTTCTGTGTTAGTAAATCACATCAAACACAGTGGGACTTACTCTGAGTACACACATACACAAAATCAGCCTGCCTGAAAATCTGAATCCTAAGAAAGGAGATCAAGTGTGTAGAGCGGCCTCTAGTTAGCATCCATCGCCATGCTGCCTCAATGAGTCGTCAATGAACGAATGCATCAGCTTGCCCAGCTCCCGAAATGGAGATTCATTAAGGCAGCCGACAGCATGCTCCTCTTTTTGGCCGTCAACTCACAACTGCTCCTGACAGCAGCAGAGTCACACGCAGGGGCCTTTGCCCAGGTATGTCACTAGATACCTCCTGGTGAGGTGTGGAAAGATGGGACTGCTGTGCCACTGAGGCACTGAATGTGGAGGCCATGGGGAAGTATCTTCGGCTTCTTAGGAGGCTGCACCAGACCCTGCTGTGCCGGCGCAAGACTGGAGCCTGGCTCACTTATCATGGCTTGCAAATTCACTTGAAACCCCACGTCAGCTAAGGTACAAGAATTCAACTTGGAGGACAAATCAAACCAACAAGTCTCCAGAGAGTCGGCCTACAAAAATTCTCTGAAGAAAGGACTACAAGGGCAGGAATGTAAAACCGATTCTGACGGTGGACTGAATGTAATATACAAAGCACACTGCACAGTCAACATGCTTTAGCCAGCAGTGCTGGACCGGGACCAGAAAGCACAGGATCCAAGTCAGGACGCTTGGTGGGCAATGTATGGTCAAGCACCATTCTTACCACCATTTTCTTTTTGTGTAGTTAGCTTTTGCCTTTAACCCTTTTCTTCTTGCCCCCTCTGGGTAGATTGCTGCCACCAGGAATTATATTCCAAAATAATTTAAATTTCTCCTTTATTAACGTACCCAAACGTCAGGCTTCTTCAGGGGACTATGTGGCCCTGAGGATAGGAATGCGATATAGGAATAATAATAATAATAATTACATTCAATTTATATACTGCCCTTCAGGACAACTTGACACCCACTCAGAGTGGTTTACCAAGTATGTCATTATTATCCCCACAACAACAATCACCCTGTGAGGTGGGTGGGGCTGAGAGAGCTCCTAGGAGCTGTGACTGACTCAAGGTCACCCAGCTGGCTTCAAGCGGAGGAGTGAGGAATCAAACCTGGTTCTCCAAATTAGAGTCCCGTGCTCTTAAACACTACACCAAACTGGCTCTCTGATACTCTGAGACCTAAAAAAACCAAAATAAACTTATTTTTTAAAAGACGTGTATCGGTTTCATACTGTTAATTAAACTTGATGGTTTCAAAGATAGTTATAAGTTCTTAAAGTTTCTCTTCATCGGTTCAGTCACAGAGATATACATAAGCTTTCTCTCTCAGGCTCACACACAATTTGCCTGCTTCAGATAGATCAATCTCTCACTCAAATACACATAGACTTTCTCTCAGGTGCACACAGAGTTTGCCTGCTTTAGATAGAAAGTTCCCTCAGACACACAGTTCAGGTTTTCACACAGGTTATTTTTTCTCTCAGAAATTCAGAGATACTCTCAGGCTGCACACAGCTTGCCTGTCAAAACCCAGACGGAATATTTTTCTCAGAAACACACCGTTCAGGCTTCACACAGATCGCCTAACTGGACTAGAATGCGAATCCACTCAGGCTTCCACACAGGTTGCCTGCTTTGTCCAGACTGAATGCTCTCTCTCCACTCAGTAACTAAAAACTGCATTCACTCTGCCTATACTGAGTCATCAACCAATCATCTCACTCACTCATCCCTCTCTTTTACCCCCCCTCTTCATCTGTCCCGCACCAAGCATTTAAAGACACATACACACTTAAAATCATCAAAACCATCTTGCAGACTTCAGATTTGCAGAGATAGTAAAATCATTGTGTGGAAAGACATAACAATGGCAACCAGGCAGTGGTCTTCTTCTGTAGCAGTTTGGCTACTCCCAATCCATTCCTTTGCTCTGAGAAATGAGGTTAAGTATCCTCTCCTACTATACTGCCTGTCTCTGCTACTAGATTTTTGCAGTGCTTCCTACTGAAATGGACAGAAAAATGGTGGGTGCACATGCAGCCAAACAACAGGAGCTTGGGACATGCCCTGCTAAGAGCAGGAGAACCTCTGGACTCCACCACAGCACAGACAGCCTGCACTCCTGCCTGCCTCTCCCACAGGGCACTTCTGCTCCCCCACCCCAGGCTAAGCAGGCAGAGACAAACTCCACCAAGGCCCTGCAGCAGGGAGGTGCAGAAGCAGGGTGGAGCATAGCCTAGTGGCACATTATCTGTCATCCCAAACAGAGTGACATTCTTTTAAGCACACTGGCCACAAAGGAATTAGAAGGGTGCAACTCTGCTTAGGATGGAATCATTTCCACCTCTGGGCTTCGGCTGCGAGACACTCACCAAATGGGTCCAAATACTGTATAAGGGACCACCGAGTTTCTCTTAACATCACACTACAGGGCTGCCCACCTCTTTAGGTTATTAAGCCTTGTAAGTGTGTATGTGATTTACAGCTTCTGCCTCAGTCACGAAAACGTCTTGTTCCATCTATGACATGGCCAGGGGTAGCCAATGGGATGCGCCAGCGAAAGACAGACAGCTGGACTATCTTAAAAAAAAAAGTTTATTGCATTTCATGCAGCTTTTAAATACATGCATTAACTTTATACAGTTAACCAATGACGCATATTTGTGTGTCCAAATTCTCTCAAATGATTCCAAAATGGTGTCGAGCCAACTTGAAAGCCTTTAGAAAATAGATTTATAACACAGGAATGGCGGTGGAGGGGGCAATGACTTTTTGTCCTTTTGAAGCTGCAAATACCAATACTTAGGCGTAGAAATTCCTTTATTTAAAAAAAAATTGAGGAAACCTTTTCCACACACACACAAATATATATACACACACACACACACACACTGACGCATTCTTGCTGAATCACAAAGGTAAGATGTGTTTGTCTAATGCTAAGTACAGGCAAAAACACGGGACAAGAGTTCACTGGTCAGAGGGTCAAAGAAAAGATGCAGACTGTTAAATTAATGGGAACTAGAATAACCACAATGCTAGATAAATTCCTTTTAAAAAATCAACAGTGGGTACCAGATAGAATTACCGAAAAATGTAGAATTTGGAATTTCTAAAAAAAAAATAAAAATGAAGAAACATATTGCATTATTGTCTGTCTGGGGGATATCCCTACCTCCCAACAGACTTACAGCAGTCCGTATCATTCAGTCACAGATTACAGCCCTTGACAGCTCTGGATCAAAGGAAGATACATAAACTGGGGAAGGGATCTGGGAGCAGGGAAACTGGGCGGGGCAGGGCAGAGAAGCATCTTCGGGCCAGGCTGGCAGCAAGGTAATCCAGTTGGTGCAGGCTCTGTCCCATCCGGAGACCCTTCCTGCTGGGCCAGCTCAATCTCCTGTGACCTGGGGGGCCTGTCCATCTGTCGTCTGATTGGTGGACTGGATGAACATGGGCTGGGTGATATCCTGACCGGCAGGCATGGTCACTTGCTGGATCTGATACAGTTGCTGGAAGACAACAAAGCAAGAGATCACTAAGGTTTCCCTCTCTTCTCAGGGATCCACTCCACACAGTGAACGGCACCTTCATCTTCAAAAGTACGATGAAGGTAAATGTGGGAAAGCACACTGGGGGGGGGGGGATGGAAAACCCCCCCCCCCAAATTCCATTCTTGTTTTGCCATTACCAGACTCCTTTCTCTCTTTTCTGGAGCAGACCTGACCAAATTGCCAATAGCCACAACAGGTTCCGGAATTCATACCTGTCCATCAGTAAACTGGCTGAATTGCTGCTGTCCCTGCTGAACTTCAGTCTGTGCAATCTACAAGAAACAATTGTCGATACATTTAGATTGGTAATCTCACCCTTATAGGAAGGAATCCGTGCAAAAGATTTAATTAAACAGACACACAATGATGTGAAATACTGCAGGGCCACTTTGAAGCTAAGGGCAAATTTAATCTGCCCACCAACATCGCTCTTCTCCTTGGTTGGTATCCAAGGCCTCTGCAAATGCTAAACCTTCACATTGTTCTATTTTAATTATTTACCAGCTGGAGGAGGCCAACAGAAATAGAGAGAGTAGAACTCCCTGGTTCGACAGATACATGTCCTATACAGGAAGGACAAGTCAATTTGCAAAACAAATTCCCTGCATGAGAGAGATTACAAGGAAATAAAACCACAGGTATTGGGGGGGTGGGGGGTGGGGAAGGACAAAAGAAGCATGGTGTGTTTTAGGTGTGCATGAGATTTCAGTTTTAGTTTGCTCATGTGGAAGCCAATGCATGCAGCAGAATGAAGCAGACGTCACAACACAAGCAGATGAAAAACTGAGCAATAACACCACCTGCAAGAAGCTGCCTGTAGCTGTAAACTTTTGGATAAGTGAGCAGGATGGATCTTAGCATTTGTCTTTGACTGATGCCTTTTCTATGGAGAGGGTTTGTGTGTGTGTGTGCATGTGAGTGTGTGCGTTTTAAGAGGAGAGAGATCAGCAAGGGAACGAGAAGATGAAACAGGAGAAAGGACTGTATAAAGCATCAAATGCGGGATCAAACTGGGTCCCAGGTCTGAGGAAGTCAGAATATTACGGTTACACAGAATGTAACTGTTAAAAAAAAGGGGGGGGATTTTAAAAAATGAACCAGTATTAGCAGCAGCTAAAATAGTTCTCGCTAGGCATTGGAAATTAGATACGGTGCCTGAACACAAAGAATGGTCGGCTGAAGGCTGGCAGGTGGCCGATATGGAAAAGCTGACCTATATAAGATGGGCCTGAGAAAGAGGAAAGGAACAAGATTTAGCTGAATTTGCTGAAGAAAGCTGGCAACTTTAGCAGCAGTTTTTCCAAGTGGGAACACCAGGCCGTATCTTTTGCACACTGTCTTTCTGTTTGCCATGCAAAGAGTGTTCCTTGAAAGTGGATGTTTCATTTGAACTGTAAATGGTAAATTCTTTTCCTCTACCAATAAGAGGACAGGGTAAGTAGGATGGATTCCGGGAGTTGTCTTGTATGCAGTTGCTTGATATATAAAGGCCATGGCAACCACAAGCTTCCCCAAATGACTTGGAGGGCCCCCCTTCCCACTGCCCCAGGAAGGGAGATATATTATTCAGACTGCGGAAACTAAAGACCAGGAAGGCCACCCTCTCTGAGGGTCCTTGATTTCCTTCCCATTAGACAGGGTTATGTTACGAGCTGCTTTCAAATCCTTCAGGACTGATCTATACCTGCTGTGTATTGGCCGTGAGCGTCTGGATCTGTCCCTGGACCACCTGAGTGCCCGACACGGGCTGAGCCAAACGGATATACTGCAGCTGGCCAGCATTGAGCTGAACCTACAAATGGAGATGGAGGAGAACAGAGAGGACACAGTCAGTTGCTTAAAACACCCCCCCCCCCCCCCGCCGCCTTCTTGATTTGGGGAAAGTCAGTCATGTTCAACATAACGCAGGGTCAGCTGAAGAGCAACATTTGAGTCCAGTAGCACCTTAAAGTAAGTGCTACGTGAGAAAATATGACTGTGAATGCTAACTAAACAAAATCTGTCAACCCTGTGTATCAAAATCTAGCTACCTGTCAAGACTATAATCACAGTAGGAGGAAGATCAGGTTTGAGCTGCCACTGCTTTGACAAAGAAGTTAGGAAACGGGGCAGTCCAGCTGGCTCCCCGTCAGCCTTGAGAGCAACCTCAACAATACGCTGCTCAGATTTTCTGTGATGCTTCTCATTTATGAATTTATAAACCTCTGGCTAAACCAAACAGAATTTTTATGGTTGAAGGACTTATACATAAAATATTGTTAATGAACTTACTCGGTTAGCAGAGGAAATGAGTGTGTCTTTAATCAGCAGATGTTATTTGTAGCTTATATGAAACAGATAACCTTTTGAGAAGTAGCTGGATTTTTGTTATGTATGTCAAAGATTGTTCTTTGACTGACCATTCTGGATATGTCTTTTTTAGATTTTGTCTGAGAATTTTGGGTATGTATTTCTTGAACTTTGTATAGATATACCCTTTGTAAAAGGAATGTTATTTATCACTAATTCACAATACTAATAGAGAATATTTTGATATACGGAGTTGACAGATTTTGTTTAGTTAGTATTCAGAGTTGTATTCTCTCATGTGGATATAGTGCCGTGATTCTCTCTTTGCACACGCACCTTAGAGACTGACAAGATTTCCACGGTATAACCTTCTGAGAGACTCAAATCTCTGTGGACTCAAATCTTGCTCTTTGACTGAAGACCAACACAGCTACCCACCTGAAACTAGGGTTAGCCAAGTAAGGGCTGCAGAGTTTCTGGTTCACAGATGCTGTGAGCCTTTCCCCCTTCAATGCCTCAACCCTGCCCCAGCACCCTTAAGCTGCTAGCAAGAAGAAAAGGGTCAAAGGAGCAGAAGAGGAGCCCTCTGTCCTCAGCACCCAGCTGCTTTATCCTCCTTCCAGATGCATCCACACAACTAAAAAAAAAAAAAATCATTCTTACGCGTAGAAAGTGAGGAGCGATTCAGCTGGGATGCCAGGCAGCACAACACAACGGCTGAGGGGACTAAAAGAGTGGGCAGGGCTTAGGCTCAGCTGCTGGATGTCTTGCACAGCATCTCTACTGTCCAATATTATTTTCCCCAGACAGCCATACTTGATTTATTCAAAGTATTTCTATTCTGCATACTCCAGAATCCGTGGCTATGTAAAATTAAATTAAAAAACCCAACCGACATTTTGAGATATTAATTTCTCCTCCTTTACATCAGATACTAGAGTATTACGCGCAAGGTGTCTTTTTTAAAAGGAGTTGGAGTGGAGCATGAGAGACGGCAAGGTAAGTATTTTAGGCATACGTTTTAAATTCTTTGCTCCTCAAACTGAAGCTCTGGAGCTTAGTGATTTCTCCAGCACTCTGTGAAACCATCCGGTATTTGTTTCTAAAAGCAATCGCCCCCTGCAGCAGCTATAAACTTTATGCAAGCACAGGCTTCTAATGCAGTCATCTTTCAAGGGCTGAAATATGCCTGCGGGGGAGAGGGGGCTTTTGCAACCAGAGGTATCTAGTTAGAATTTAACCAGAATAATTAACTCATTGGCAGTAATGGATTTTCAGTGGTTCAGCACTGTTCTGCTGTAGACAACTAAAGATCCTTTGACTCAGAAGAGACTACTGAAAAACTAAATTCTCCATCCTTGAAGGTCACCATCAATTTGTATCTGCAAAACCATTGTTAGCATTTCCCTAAGCTGCAGCTGGTATATTTTGCATACATTTGGTGCATATCTCATGTAAACATTTTGCATAGCATACGTACAATTTATTGTTTAAGGATTTTTTTCCCTTTTCATGTTGTTTTACGGGTTGCAAACAAGACTGGTTTTATGAAGACGGGTGGAACATAAAAACCAGAGGGCCTACTGCAACATTTTTTAAAAAGCTTTGGTAGCAGAGGAAGTAGTATTTAAATTTTACTTGCAGCACTAAATATTATTTATGGTTCAAGTGTACTACATGTAACGCACAGGTAGCAATAACAGTTTTCTTAACAGCTACAAGATGTGGCAAGCCATCTTTAAGACTGACAAAAGAGAACTGAGAAGGAACACCAAAGAAAAGAAAGAGTGGAGGAGGCTGTTCAAGACCTCCTTGGGATTTCCTCTGAAACCTACTGTCCGTCCTGATACTCCACCCCACTGACAGTCATCGCTACAGCGAGAGTGCACCCAGAATCCTTGCACACAGCCAAGGTGCATTCATCCTGGCCTACTGCTGTGCTCCAAGGGAGCTGTATTTTGACTGGGCCACCCATCCAACACTGGTACAAAGAGAATTAAAACAGGGCATCTCAGCCTTCCCCCTAAAACCAGGCAGCCAAGGAAGGAGGCTGCTGTGGACTAGAGCGCCCAGTTATTCCCTACTTCTTTGCAGCCTTTGCAATCTGCACAGACATGCTAGTGGCTGCACCGCTGGACCTCTGTCAATGGGAGGAAAATGCTTCTAGCTCTTGCTGCTTCAGGATCCTTCCTGGAACTTGGCACCAACTGTCCAAGTGGCATTTTCCCTGGAAGCCCACCCAGAATTTGAAAAAACAGTGCCATAAGTCAATGGTAGCAAAAGAACAAAAGACAACAAGAGAAGCCAAGTGCCTACAGAACAATGAGAATTGGGAAGAAACCTCTTGCAAGAGCGGAACAGGGGAGGGGCTACGGCTCAGCACCTGATTTGCAAGCAGAAGGTCCCAGCTCCAACCCACACGCCTCCTATCTCCAAGCTAAAGAAACTCACGTGTGCTTGAAAAGTCCTTTCTCTCCTCCACAAAAGACCATACTGGGCTAATTATTGGAATAAAGAGTTTCATAAGCTCGTAGAAAGTGATTGGGAGTCAGTGCAGATTCGAGAAGGTGGCAAAGAGCAGATTCCAAACGCTCAGAAGAGGCCATTTCAAGAGACGTCAGAGCGTGTTGTGGAGTTTTTGGCCTTTCATCTAACAGAAATATTAGATGAGGGGGAAGCATTTGAACAAGTAACTGGCTCGCTTGCCTTATGCCCGCTTTTTCTGAACTTCAAAATCCAAGCGATAAGAGAGAAGGATCGATATTATAGCAAAGCTGGCTTGATAGCGAGGAGGCAACCACTTGGGGGAACAGCAAGAGTGGGAGAAAAGAGCATGAAGAGCTGCGAGCTGTTTTTAATGTCGGGTAGGAGATTCAAGGGCTATCAGCTAACCGTCTGGGGAGCAGAGCAGATCATCTGGGCAGGGGGAAAAATTACGTCCTGTTGGTGTTCGGAATGGTGGCTCAGAAGAGAAGCACCCCACAAGCCTCTTACCGGGATTTGCTGGATTTCACCCGTGTTGGTGATGATCTGCTGCATCACTTGCATGGTCTGCCCGGTCCCGCTCTGCGCTGGTTGCGTCTGTCCTTGTGGCTGTGCCTGGACAATTTGCACCTGCTGGCCCTCGCCCACCTGCATGGTCACGGGGGTGGTCTGGGGGAAAAACAGCACAAGAGGGAGCACCATGTTTCTGGGGAAATCCTCAGCCGCATGACAAGTCTGGCTAGTGTCCTGCCACACTGCCAATCTGAAAGGAGTGTGGGCGCGTGTAAGAAAACATACCCACAAAGGAGAAAAAGATTACTGGTTTCCATCATAACAGAAGGGGGATACCCCCACCCACAATCCTGGAACTGTACGGTGATGGATGACACAAGAATTTCAGAATGAATTTTCAGATGTTTTGCTTCAAACATACGAAGAGCAGAACTGGCCTAGACTTTTATTGATCCACAGCCAGTGCTGATGGTGAAACCAGCCAACTGAATGCAAATGGCAGCACAGTTCAAATGTCTGGTCACAGAAAGCAACCACTGGCTCAGAGCAACATTGTTCACAGTGGGGAAAAAGGATTATTTCCAATTTGGTTTATTTAGATGAGCTGCTTGCCATTCTGGAAGGCTTGATGACAAACAACACAAACAGAAGAGACAGAATTTCTTATTCCAGTAGGTCTTTGGGAGAACTGGAATAGAGAGGACATAAGACCTCTATTTAATTCATTTCCCCTTCCTTAGGGGACTCCCATTCCTGCTTCTCACTGATAAACGGCACCCACTCGTATGCCCCAGGGCATCTGAAGATGGTAAAGAGCGTTGGGGAAACTTGCTACTTTTGATGCATTCAGTAAGTGACAGTAAGAACAGGAGCAGACTACAGTCAACTTAGTCTGCTCCTGTTCTTACTGTCACTGTTTTATGTTTCAATTGTCCTTAGAGCAGCTTGATTTTTAAATTGTACTGATATTGCAGACAGACCGTGAAGCCAAACAGGCAGTATACAGGCTGGAAAAATATACTAACAACCAGCTCTGTTTCTTCAACTTGACCAACGCTAGTGGAACACTCAATGCATTTTTGGAGAAATTTTCAAACTCCAAAGGTAGACATCCATGTACCCATTCCATTAAAGGCAGCATTTTCTTCCCAGTACAAGGAGGCATCACCAGTCACAAGAGGTTCCTTGCTCTTGTAGAAGGTGCTGCCATTTGCAAAGGGATCTGCATGATCCAAGCTTGTCAACTGACCTGCCCCTGCTGAGGCTGCGCGATTATGATCTGCCCTGGCTGGATGGTGGTCGTGGAGGTGGTTGTCTGCTGCCCTTGCTGCTGCCCCTGTACCTGGACGGCTGCAGGTTGCTGAAGCGTGAAGTAGTACTGGACGGGCTCTGCCGGAGTCACGGCCTGGCGCACTTCCTCCTACGCCATGGAAGAAGAAGAAGGCAAGATGAATAAGCCAGACTGAAGTCTTCCCCTTGCTAGCCTGGGAAAGAATTGACTCAAGGAACACAGTGAAAACATTTTCAAATTTCTAAAAAGCCAACCAGCCATTTTGTTCATTTGCCAAGAAGCACCGTACGCCTTTGTGCTTGACTGAAGCTGTGCACCAACAGCTTGAAGCGTTCAGGCAGTCGCAAAGGTACTTGCCTTGCATTTTGCGTACAGCACATTCTAATTTAGAGGAAGTGGGTTCAGCTACAGCAGGTGAATATCATGTGCAGAAGGGGGACAACATCCAAGATCCTAATGCAACAGAATGCGGGAGGAGCTTGTAGTTCTGGGTTTGGGGGGGCGGGGGGGGGATAAGTAATCACTCTGAAGGTCTGAGCTGCTTTGGATGCACCACCCAGAGTGCCTCTACATGCAGCAGGAGCTAGTAATGCTTTAACTGAACAGCCAACATGATGGAAGGACCAAAATGGGGGGGAGGGAGAAACACGGGGACTCCACTCAGCACTCACCTGCTGTGTGCCCATGGGAAAGCAACTTTCTCTCTGCCTAGCCTACTTGACTGGGTTGGCTCCTTCCTACATTCAATTTTTACCTGCTTTTTCTCCACCCAGATAGCTTTATGGCAGAGAAGATTTGAACCCAAGCCTCCCCGATGCTAGTCCTGTAACACACTAGCTCTTGAGCGCTCTGTGAATCAAATGGAGTGATCCCTTGGAAGTCCTCCTTGGAAGAAAGGAGGGGCAGAGAATGTGACAGAGATCGTTCCACTAACAGTTCCCCTAATTCTTTACGGTTCAGCTATTTGGATTAAAGTCGTATCTGCCAATATTGATCAGTCTCATGCTCAGTTTCTAAGATCCTCCCACTGTGGTCTATGGGGGCAAGAATGCTTCCTGGCACCGACTGCTACAGGGGTAGCTCAAGGTTTAGCAGTTTCTTACATCACCTGGATCTCCTGCCCATCCCTCTAAGCACCCAGGAAACTGTCTGGACCCTACCAACACTACAAATTAGAATTATTAACGGGACTCCACGAAGGCGCTGATAAATCCTGATCCAGATTTTAAAAAACAAACATTACTTCCCCCAACTGTGAATCTCTCCTTGATAACACAAGAAAGAAAATCTGGGAACAGGTGGATCTGCAGACAGAACTTCAGTCCCAATTCCCTGCCCAAGAGGAAGGAAGGTTGGCATTATACCAGCAGTTTTCAGGATGGTCAGTCCATGGCAGAAGGCGTAAACAACCTCCTCCCAGCCACTGCAAAGTCACAGCTGAGAGTGTAGGATGTTTACACGTGCTGCTGCATGGGAAACGCCGGGCCTGCATAGCACATGCAACAGCTTGCAAGAGAAGGCAGCTTTCAGACCAACCTCTGCTGCCTTCCCTCTGGTCCGTAATGGTTAAGAGACAGAATTCCCAGCCAAAGGCAAGAGGGGCCAAGAAAGGCCAGAAGCCAAGAGGAGATGGGGATTCTGCATCCTTCAAAAGCTGGCGGCAGCAGTAGCTGCTAGGGCTAAACACAACTCAGGTCAATGGCAACTTGCCAGACTCGATCGCTTGTTCCTGCTACACAGAAAGGTACATGAAATGGAGAAGCCTGCTGAACACATCAGAAGAACCCAAATTCCTTTCGAGAACTCCTCTTGCACATGAGGGATATAGGCCACCCATCACTTCTGTACAGCTGGCATCCATGTTTCCTCTGCCCAGGGAGCAAAGGTTGTGTCAAGAGTGTTTTTGAGGTTATTCTAAATATATCTGAAAAGTCATTGCCTTAAGCTCTTTTCTAGAGATATGCAGGTTTCGACCCAATATCCTTAATGTGCTTTAAAAAAAAAGGAAGTTGAGTACAATTAAGCGTGATACTCTTTTTAAATTGACTTTTACATAGTGTCTGGACTGTGAAGAATTATTGCTGCAAAAATCTATCATCACAAAACATGTTTGAGGGCAGCCCTGTAGTTTAGCAGAGGCCAAGAGGCAACGCTGCCAAGAATGGCTGGAATGGATTCCATCAACATAGCGTCAGGCTCTTCTGTACAGACACTGGACTGCACGAAGTTCCTGGCTCTAGAAAGGGGGCTGGCTATCTTTACAGAGAAGGAAAAATTCCTTTATGACTCAACAAGGGTTGAAAAGGGATTGCTACAAATAAACCAAAGGTCTGCGCCTTCTTCTCTTTGTCTAAAGCCAGACTTTTATCTTCTGTCAAGCAAAGGATGAGCCAATACAATTGAGCTTGCTCAAAACGATAACTCGGGGAGAAGCGGACACCGTTAACAACTGTTATGTTACCATGGACTGAAAACGGGCAGTCGCAGCAGTTTCCGGCAGGACATGGCCTGGTTCAAACTGGTTCAGATGTAAAGCTGTTTCTGCCCAGAGCATTGTGAAATATTAACCAGGAATGCAAGCTATTAAGATGCAGAGGGTGACTTCATCCTGCCCAAAGCTCATAGAGTGTTGCAATCACTGGCAGAAGGAGCCACATCCATCCCTGGCATACTACCTCCTGGGGCAAGCTGAACAGCCAAGGAGCGCCTTGCCTTTTTCAGAGCCAGCAGAAGTGAGCGAGGACTGCCTTGTAGTAATTCATGCAGGAAGGAGGGAAATACAGAGCAACTCTTGGTGACCCACTCGGCTAGAGCAGGGATGCTGATAAAGCTGGGGTGGGTGTCATAGCTCTGCCCACAGCTCTTTGGATCCTGCTGGCAGCAAGGAAATCTCACTCTTCCACTTCAAATTCTAAAGGATGGGGCGGGGGACGACATCCCCCTGCAAACTTCCAGCGCTAAGCAACAGTGAAGAACGTGGTTTAACTCTTCACTTGTTTGCAATGCGAGAGTCTCCTATCATATGTATGTTCAGGACACAGTTCTATGTTCCAAGTTCAAACACTTGCTCAACTCCTGCACCTCTTTTAATGCATAGAATACAATGCAATGCAGCATGATTTAAAAGCAAGAGTCTCTTGAATGTTATCACTGAGTAGCATTCAAGTGTTCTCATTCACTTGAAAGTGCCAGCCCGGCACGCTTGCTAAAGGCTGGAGAGAAGGCTTCAGCCACAATCTGAACATTCAATCCGGTGTCAATTTCAGAGGCCACAGCTGTATAAGACTGTTGAGGCAAACCCACAAAAGGAGTCCTATGGCACCTTAAAGATCAACAGACTTCTGGTCCCATAAACATTTGTGGACAAGACCCCTATTTTATCAGATGCACCAAGAGAATTCGTTCAGGCATCTGATGAAGCAGGCAGCAGCTCATGAAAGACTACGCTACGATAAACCCACTAGTCTTTAAGGTGCTGCAAGATTCCTTTTTTGCTATTTGAACATCAGTTTTACAGCCACTTTCAAAATCCCAGGCATCTGCATTCTGAATTGGCCAAAACAGAATTTTGGAAGCAGGCACTCTCTGTAGTCATCAGATGACAGAAGCCCAAGCTGCTGTGGGGTCAAATTTCAAAGAGAGCAAGCGGGTGGCCCCTACAGCAATCTCGGAGATTCAAGCTTCCTCAGAACAGAGGACTAGCACTATCTTTAAGCTTTCCGGGAGAAGCTTTTAAAAAGTCTCAGAACTTCCCTAGCAGCAGTCTTGAACGACAAGGAAGCAAACTGCTCCTGCACTCACTCGCATCCCCCAAGTTCAATGAATTCAGCAGGAAGGAGCACTTCACGTTGTTGTGAGTTTCACAGAAGAAAAAAGACTGGTGATCCAACAACTAACTGCAGGAGGCTAGAAGTAACCCCCATTTGTGTGTTTCCTAAGTCCACTTGAAAAGTGCACTAGACTGGCCATTAACCCTGTAACATTCCTCCTATCCTAACAGGAGACTTGTAGAGGTTGTTTAATGGTGCTGTGCACACACATCACGCTCATATCCTAAGAGGCATCCAAATAATAGTTTCAGAAAGGTTGGACACATCTGTCTAACATAACATGTGAAACCTGCATTTGCTCACATTTATTCTATGTCACCTGGGGCTCTCTCTCCCCTGTGGTCCCCCCCCCCATCCCAATAAAAATTTAGAGTGTGAACTCCTTGGGGGCAAGGACCTATACCACTGAAACTCTGGAAGGCAACACACCAGTGAGTTATAAATAATTTCCTTGCTGCAATAAGGACAGCCAGACTTTTTTTCTTGGTGTTCGTCCACATACACTGTTTTGGTCAAAAGAAAGCCAAGTGGATGCAGGGAGATGCAATGCCTTGAACTTCTTGGTAGGGGAGTGGAATAAAAAGGCAATAAATAACCATTACAAATCAATGCAGGGGCAGCTACATGACAGCTAAGACGTGGGTCTACATGGAATGTTTTTGTAGATGGATTTTCTTTTTTACCCAGCTGGTTTAGCAGAAGGTTGCGACTTACGGGTTGATCCTGAACGGATGCCATGCCCACAGTTGTCTCCCGCCCAGATGCCTCCCCCAAAATGGTTCTTCGATTCAAACCACTTCCATTCAGGAGGACTGTGGCCGCCTGCCGCTGTAAACATCCGACTGAAAGCCTTTTTGAGCACCATACAGCTTCCAGTCAAGGATGTTTACAGGAGCAATGACGGCCCAGAAAGATGCAGGAGATGGTGGTCCTAAGACGGGAAAGGAGGAGGTGGGGCCTCCACGTGGTCCGCAAAACTTCCTGGAGGAACCAGACATTTAGAGGACAATTTGGCAGCTGTCATTATTCTCTCCATACACTGCAGACCTTTTAATAAAAGATTTTAAAGTATTTGGCCAGTATCTGACTGGTCCAGTGCTGGCCCCGATGGCTGTGAAAGAAACATCAGAAGCCTTTATGGCCTTTTGGCACCTAATTTCTAAAAGTCAGCGGCAACAAGGCCAAGGAGGAACCACTGCATGCAAACGTTGAGCAACCCTGAACTGTAGCAAATGAACACAGCACCTCCAACTCATGCACCAGGCAAGCAATCACCTGGCATAAACTCCCAGCATCGTGCGCAAGTTATTGCTTATGTAACAGATGCCTGCTGTGTGGGTAATCAAGTGCCCAATTGTATACTGTGCCTGTGGGGGGGTGCTCAGCACTTCAAAATCAATACGCATGCCGCTTTCTGCGATTTCTAAAACATTCAATTACCTGCCTCAAAAGCAGCAGCAATACCATTTGTCACACTGACATGACAGGAAAAACCAAAGGCTTAAGAGAATAAGCCACAGTGAATACAGCTGGCAACCTAACCCTACCTTGCTTAATGCAGAGAGTGGCTGTGGCTGGGGTATGCATGAGAGGCTCACAACAGGAGTGCCTGTAAACTCTGGCAGATGTGCTCTGGGTTGGCGCAACTTTCATTTATACCCAGCAATTTCAACCCAGCAATTTCCATTGTCTGGAAAAAGTTGGGGTGATGGTGGTTGCCCTGTGCCTTCTTGTCCATTAAAGCTGCCACCTGGCCCTTATTCCCTACCAGACCTTTGGCTGTTGTAGGGGGTGGGCAGAAGAAAAAGTATTAAAAGGCTGCCCCCTTAAAGTGTACCCTGTATTCTACACTTGGCCTCCCATATCCTCTGCACCAAAGGCAGAATGCACATCTAAGAAAATCAATCTGGCTTTCTAAGTGGGCGGAGCAGAGGAAACCCATCTATGTACAAGACCTCAGCCTGAGTCTCTGTACACGCGACCTCTTCACAAGGTTGCTCAAGTGTAGGGAGATGCAATGTTCTCCAGGAAGCTTAGTTTTAAGTTCAATTTCACCTCTCTACACAGAGCTGGCAGAGATCACTCCTGAGAGGATTTGTTAATTTTATCTTTGCCTCCCCCAAGAGGAGGTGAAACTGACAGAGCCTTAGGGAAGGCAAAGATGAAATTAACAAACCCTCTAAGTAGCAATCTCTGCCAGCTCTGTGTAGAGAGGTGAAATTGAACTTTAAACTAAGCTTCCCGGCTAACATTGCATCTCTTTACACTTGAGCGTCCTCATGTAAGATGTCTCGTGTACAGAGACTCTGTAAAGCAGATTCCACTGTACTCTGCCTCAGTTTAAGAGACATAGAATATGCCCTACCAGTGCTCAGCTTGCGAAACTGCCTTATACTGAATCAGCCCATCAAGATCAATACTATTTAGTCAGAATGGCAGTGGCTCTCCTGGGTCTTGATGAAGGTATTTCACATCACCTACTGCCTGGTCCTCTTAACTGAAGATGCTAAGGATTGAACCTAGGAACTCTGGCATGCAAGTAGGTATTTTTTTGAGAGTTTTACCTGAGCTGTGCCAAATACTTGCCCATTTTGGTTTTCAGGATGAAAATAATGGGGGGGGGGGAGGCCCTTAAATATCCTGAGACATCCTGTGTCACAAACCTGAGAATGTTCACTTTTCTCCATCCCTCTTTACCGCCATGATTCCCCTGCTACTTTCTTTTGTCTTTCCTCTCTTTGGTTGGTCTTCCTTCATGGTGATCCCAGACAACCAGGGATCATGTAGAGAATGTTACAGGATCACAATTCTACACAACCAGTCAGACTATGTATGTGCTGACATCTCAGAAATTTCTGTCACCAACTGTCTGCAGCAGATTTTTGAAATAAAAACAATATTTAGTGCTTCTGGGACTGGTGGCAAGTAAACCTGGTCATGCAGAAACTTGCTCAAAGAAAGAAATTTGAGCCAATGCTCTCTGAAGCAGCAAATGTTTTTATCTCTTCTGCAATGATCCCAAAGTCCTGTCTCCTCTCCAAAGGAGCACCACCAAGGGAGGGTGGAAAATCCTTTCAATGATGACAATAATCTTGACAAACAGCCCTTTTCCTGCTTACTCATATACCCCAAAGCAGGACAAAATTCTTTCCAGCCTCACCTGGCGTTTTGGAGGTTTAAGCTCATCCCTTGGAACAATGTCAATGAGAAAGTCAAACTGATCAAACTTGGTTATGGCCATGGCAATGTCATTTCTCTGTAACAAAGCAGAAGTTAATGTTTAGGACCTGAGACAGGTGCTCCAGCCTGCATGTAGCTGGACATTGCCTCACTTAGGTTAACAAGCAACTGAGCCTCAGACGCACTGGAGTACAGCTGGCGATAAAGAAATAAATCCTCAACAGCCAGAAGCATTACAAAGATTTTCAAGGGAAACATTATTTTTGAAATTCCAAGACCGTTCCCATTCATTAGTCTGCAAATGCAATCAATACAGGACTCTTGCAGTTTGTTAGGTTACAGCTCTTTTCAGCTTCACTCAATATCATGCATCTGTATAAGTCAAAGTCTGTCTGATGCCAGTAACAAAAGATCTACAAATGATGTACTCATTATCAAGAGAATAGGGATCACTAATACCGCTCTGCAACTACCTTCGAAACTCGAGTCTTGGTTATTCCATTTCCCTTAAGTTTAATCATTTTACTTTTGGGTGTTTGGTGTGTTTTTAATCTGTGACTGCTGCAGAGACCACTTGGGACATGTAAAGAGACTGCACAGCTTAGAAACCAGATGAGGGCAGGGTGATGTTTCTAGGCAGTAGAGACTTTACCAGTTAAAACTATGTTAGAGAGTCTCAGCAGAGCCCTTGGATCACCAGTGCAATGTGCTTTTAGCAAGTAACCTTTGCCAGGAGGTATAATACCAGAACCGGGGCGGGGGGGGCGGGAAGCAGGCAGCCAAAATGTGGTGCTAGATTTTTATTGTTGCAACTGAGCACAGGCCTGTCTCTTTTAGTAATAATTTTTTAAAAGCTTGGCTCCTGGGTAGCTGAAAATATATTGCTAGACCTAGGCCCATATTTAGTTTGGCTTGGAAAGCCATGTCCAAACATTCTTCAAAAAAAATCCTACCCATCAATTTGAATAGGCTGCTGAGAAGGAAAACCATTTGAGCGATATAGTGTGGTACAACTTTCCAAATAAAACACTATTCTTGGACTATCCTCAGCAACTTCGTGCAGTTCACAAAAAGCCAGGTGTATTAAACAGAATTGCAATTGGTATTCACGTGTCCTCCACCATCCCTGCTTATCTCATAAAGTTACATATAGATGAGCCACTACTTTACAGTGAACCAATAACCACATGAGTTGTAGTACCTACATTATTCCAGTATCAGCTTTTGGGAACTAGGTCCCACTTCATCAGATGCAAGAGTGTAAGTTCAAGGAGCCAGAACACTAAAGAAAAGGCATTTTTAGAAAAGTTGGGTGTAATTTTTACCTTCTGATCTATGTCTAAATACCAAATTAGCCCAGGAGCACTAATTAACAAGAATAGCCAAACTGTGAGTCTAACAGGCATTTTTCCTTGGCAGTTGCACTGAGATTCCACAGAGTTTCCTAAGATGAACACAAGCTGAAGAAGCAGTTCAATGAGGTGTTTTTCTTCCAGCTAGTTTGCAAACTATGGCTTGCCCTCACTATAGTGTGGCACAGACTTGATTCCAACAAGCTGTTGATACCACCCCCTTCTACCTCCAGTGCTTGTGGCATCTTGGAAATAGGAGGGAAGTTACTTTATTGGGGTTTTTTAGAATATATTTACCCCATTTTTCTTCCATACACACAGCACTCAAGGCAGCTGAGAAAAAAATGCATCAACACAAACACACTTCTAAAACAACCTGTAAAACGAACAAGGCAGAAATAGCAGATGAATCAAGGAGTAGAAGCTGCAGAGAACAGTAAGAGAGAAAGCAACAGGTGCAGAAATGAAAAACTTCCCCAGTGGAAAATATCTGCCTGCCTCCAAATCCATTTTTGAAATAGAAAGGTCTGAAGAGAACATCCACAGGTAAGGAGTGAAGGGGCTAGATGGGTTGCTTGGGGCACAGATTTCTATCACTTGCTCAAAACCATAGGCTGGTGTGATATTGGACTTGGCCTGCCTTTCAGAACTTTATCTGCAGAGGAAACATCCTTCTGGAACTCCAGCAGGGAAAGAGTGTATGGGAGGGAGGGGCAGTGGCTGAGAGTAGAGAGGGCAGAGGAGAGAGTTAAGTGCCCTTTCTGTCCTCAGATGCTCCACTGCAAATCAAGATCCTGTGTAGCAGACCACTGGAATTAGAGATGACTGTATTCACCAGGTAACCAGTAAAGGCTTGCTCTCTCCCTGGCCCTCCAGAAGCAATACTGAAATGGCAAAGGAAATGCATGGCTCCTTAAGGCAACTTTTAAAGTCTTCTGTTACCTGCAAAGTCCTGCGTTTGTTGTCTTCTGTATGTATCCATGCCCGCAATGTTAATTCCGTGATGAATATCTGAGCAGCCTTGGCAAACAGCACAGGTGCTTCAGCGCTGATCATCTACAAGCAACAATGTCAATTTTACTCCCACTGTAAAAAACCCCCTAGAATCTTGCTTCACTGAGGCCTGACGGAGCCCTTCTGCAAATACTGGCAAAATTGCCATTACGGCGCTTATTGTTTTTATTTACTGTTTTGCTCTCAACTCTTCTCCCAAGAAACTCAGAATCTTGGGTGTGAGAGTTAAGCCACTGTATCCTTCCAAACTACTGTGGGGAAAGTAAGGCGGAGAGGAAATGTATGGCCCAAAGTCATCTGATGAGCTTTGTGGATAAGCAAGGCTTTGAACCCATGTTTCCTCACTGTCCAATTCAAACACCGTCAGCGACACAATCCTGACTCTAAACTTTGAAGGTTACAAGGTAAATAAGCCTCATGGTCTCCAAGCCAAATTGCTGCAAGATCTCGAAGTGAAGCCCCTTAATATCTCCTGAAAGTTATGGAGATCCCTGTATTTGCACTTCGCCTAGCATAAGAAAACAGGAGAGAGACACTGCGCTCTTGTAGTTTAAAAAGAGGCATCATATCCCCCAAACAATTTGCACAGCAGGCCAACTTCCCTTCGCATGAAGGAAATGCTGCCTTTCACTCTGATTAGGCAGCAAGCTCCAAGGTTTACCTCTTGTTACTTTTCAAACTAACACTCCAGGCACGCTTAAGAAACACGAGACCTTCCTGTTACCTTCATCCCTGTATATGCGTCTTTGTTAATTGCACTGATACCTCGCCCTTTTACTTACAAAGCACTTAGGGTGGCTTACAAAATAGAAGGAAAAACAATAATGAATTAAATAAAAGGCCAACAATAAAAACAAAACAAACACAATAAATGTGAGGAAGACGTCAAAGGTGCAGCTGCTAAGGGTGTGCTTGGAGGCACATTATCTAGCAGCCGTGCTAAGCAAAGGAGATCGGGGTCGCGTCAGTATTTGGGTGGGAAACATTCCCCCCACCCCATGTATGCTGCTTTGAATTCCATAAGAGGAGAAAGGTGAGGCATAGATGCACTAAACATGATTAATAATAAATAATATTGGCAAAAGCAGAGAGGTCCCCTTCCTGAGCGGGAGGTAGGAGAGAGACGTGGGTTTACAGATCTGATATGTTGACTGAACTGTCCTAACTACTGCTCTGGCATGGGAAGGTCTTCACTACCCACTATGGCCCACTTCCATTTCAGGAAGCAACATCTGGCATCACAAGTCCATCCCCCCAAAATACATTACTCTAATTTCACAGAAGGCTTCCCCCTCTAGCTCCAGCATAATAGCTCATGCTGTGTTTCAAGATAAAGGCCCATTGCAAGCCGGGCTGCGCTAACAAAAAAGATGCGCTTCAGGGATGCAGTTCCAAAAGTAAAATCGAAGTAGCTCAGAACTCATTCACCGGCTGTATGTCAGGTCAAAAGTTTCGCTTGGCGTTTACCTTCACGTCTTCATCAAGTTTCATGATCTTCTTAATGCGTGCCAAAGGAAGCTCCTGGACTCTGAAATCTTTCTGTAGAGTTCAACAAGGAAAGAGAATGGTTAACACTGCCTCTGCTAGCCAACGTTCAACACCCAAGTGGAGGTTATTCAGCTGTATCGACAAGAAACAGACAATCATCGCAAAGCGGTTTAGAAATGTACTGTACCCCCTGCAGGAGATTGCCCATCCTTCCCCAAGATATGGCTCTTGATGCTTCCTTTCATTAGCAATCCACTTCTACAGTTACACAAGAAACCCACATTTCTAAAGGGTACAATTTGCTTCTTTTAATACAATCAAGATCTCCACAGAACTTGGGAGGAAAAGAAAACTCATGATTCAATACATCATAATGGCTTTCATGCATGTTCAACCCAGTGTGTGCGTTAAACTTGAACCCATGATGGCCACCACTGAGCTAAACGTGGGACAATTCCTTAGTTTTATTTTTCTAATGGGGGGGGGGCTTACAAGCTTCAAGTCCTGAACTAACTTGGGAACAGTGAAGTGTCAGAGATGACCTGCATGCAGCGGTAAAGAGTGTCTTACTAAAATATATATTATAAAATTACTCCAAGAAACCAGCCAGAGAAACAGTAAATCCATATTAAAATGCCCTAAAAATCCTCCAGAAACAAATAACACTGTGCACTTTCCCCTCGACAGGTTAGCAAGCAAGGACAGGTGCTTCTAAAAGAAAAGTAAGTTTGACAGCTTTGGGGCCACTTTAAAAAGAGACATGGCTCTTACCCGTCATCTGGTCTCATGTTCTTTGGTTTGTAAGTACAGCCTTACCAGAACACCTTAGCAGAGTGCCGATGAAAAGAGAGATTCTTTGAAAGAATGGGGCCCAAGGTGAATGAAGGGCTTGAAATAGTCACCATTAACACCATCAATCAGGCCCATAAATAAAAGAACAATGGTTCTGTTATTACAGTACCAAAGGAATGTGTTTATGCCTCCCCACCTGAGGAAGTAATGACATCTTTTCCCCCCCGCACCTTTTCAAGGGCAGCTCCACTGAGAGCAGGCTATAGTAGTCAGTCCTCAAGGCTACAAACACACAAATGATGGTGGCCAAAGAAGCATCATATGAACATGATAAAAGGTGTTTCTAGACACAGCTGAAATCTGTTTAACCGGCAGCCAAGTGAAGCCTAGAAGTACACCCAAGATACAAACTGCTCCAGTATTCAACAGCAAAATCAGTTCTCCAAGAGCACCTAGATTACCTATGACCACTTAGGAAAAGTGATATTAAATTTTATGTGTTGCTATTATATTGTGGATAATGGAATAAAATCTAGTAGCCACAGTGTGGATCACACCCAAAGTCACTATGCTAGGATAGCAGAGAAGACGTCAAGGTTGCATCAAGCAGCAGGAAACCTGAACGCTCCCAGTGACTGCTTTGCCTGTGCTATGTTGAGGACTCCTATTTGCATAGGCAGATATGCACGCAGCGAGTTCAGCAGATTGCCTATAGGAGGCATCATCTTGGTACTGATTGTAAGCAGGGGAGCTGCAGAGGTTTGTTTTATAATTATCTTTCCTTTGCTCCCTATTAAATTTTCCAGTCGGGCAGAAGAGGCTATAACTTGACATTCAATGTTTTGTTCCCTTACAGAGAAATAAACTGACACATGCGATCAGGATGCTTGAAATTAAAAACTGCCCCTTTCTTGAAAAGCTGCAGAATAAGAGTTGAAATCTCAAGCCTGCAGCTCTCATGTGCCAGAACTCTACACACAGAGGGATCAGAGTCATCAATTCTGGGTTTTATGCATCAAGATCTCTCCTTCTGCCTCCCAAAAGGCGGCTCTAAGTGTCGCAATGAATGGGAAAGCTTATCTTTCGCCTGCTGTTTCTGAGCTGGACCTCTCATTTTAATAGGGGGCATTTTCTAACCTAGCAGCCTTTTGTTTTTGGAAATTTTTCAATTACATTCAAGACTCTGCAGTTTAGGACCAACCACTGTAAACGTGGTAGAGATGCAGATCTCTCAAGAGAGCCTTGTTCTGGACTATGCGCAAAACAGATGAACAACAAACCCACCCCACCCTCAAAAGTGAAGTTTCTGTTGCTTGTTCCTAGTCCCCACATAACCATTTTAAACAACACTTGGCAAAATCATGTTTGTTTCAATCTAGGGAAGTATATATACTTTTCTTCATTGCAACCTAGAAAGACATTAAATGTCATTATATAATTTTTTTTCGAGACTTCAGCATTCAAGGTGCGTGTGTGGGGGGCACCCTTTTAGAACAATGGGTCCAATGTGATCCATGTCAGCTTCCCTATGGTCCCTGCTGACACTGACCTATTTTCTCCCCCTCCTTAGAATGTGTTCTATCAACTCCCCATCAAAAAGACAACAACACCCAAACAATGAAGTAGTACTTTCATAATTCTAACCAGAGTTAA
The DNA here is from genome assembly GCF_028583425.1 of Eublepharis macularius. Lineage (NCBI taxonomy): Eukaryota > Metazoa > Chordata > Lepidosauria > Squamata > Eublepharidae > Eublepharis > Eublepharis macularius. The sequence goes on along the minus strand of NC_072804.1, from coordinate 35,594,112 downwards.
CGGGTCAAGGTTCCCTGAAGCAGCACATTAATTCATACAAGACTCAAGTCCTGCAGCATCTTTAAGTCCAACAAGATTTCCAGGGTATAAACTTTCAAGAGTCAAGGCAGTTGATACTCTGGAAATCTTGTTCATCTTTAAGGTGCTACTGGACTAGAAATCTTGCTCTTCTAGTGCAGACCAATATGGCTACCCGCTGGAAACTTCCATACAGTTTCTCCTGTTAACTGAGTTCTGAAAGGCTTGTCCCACATGGCTTCATTTAGTACCACAACTTCAGAAAATACACAGCTGTTTATAAAGGGGCACCCTAGCCGCAGAACGGCCACCCAAGAGAGGCCTGCCAATCTTTATCCTCAATTCAATTTAACTGGAGGATGAAGACCAGATTGTAATTAATAGGTTTCAGTATGCCGACTTACGTTTAGACTTAGAATTTATATATTCATTCAAAGGTTTCCAATTCTGTAAAAGCACTTAAATTATTGAGCTCTCTTTCACACACTCAAGTAAGTCAACAGAAGATAGGAAGCCACACACAGCTCACGTTTGCTAGATGAGATGCAGAAAATCTCTCCCCTATTCTTAACCAAGGGCACACATATATATTCTTTAATTTGTGCTGCAACGCTACGCCACAAGAACCCATCCTAATCAAGGCGTCTAGGATGGCAAGCACATTTTCAAGAGCTAAGATGCTGAACTGAGCTCTGTGGGACTACTCATCATACAAAGAGATGGCAGACAACAGAAAACTGTGAAAGAGACATATGACATCTGTTTTACTTGTATATAGCTCCTCCCCTCCCAAATTCAAGGCTACAGAATCCATTTTCTAACACAGTTAGGTATTTCACGCAGTTCTATTAGCAGGCATGGGACTCATCCAATACTGCACTTTCTATGTGTTTTGGCCGAGAGGAAAATTTAGTGACGAGCCTGTGGAATTCAAGAAACCAAGCCCTTATGAAGCAACCACCATCTCCACCCAGCCAAAACACAAAATTCACTCTCATTCAGTATCCTCTCCAGAACGTGAAGTTTCAAACACCAGGAGGCAGCAAAGCAAGCAACTCTCCCTAGCTGAAAAAAGTAGGTTTATTTCTCACCCACTTGTTGCACTGCTGCCCATGGTGAGGATTCTCTTGGAGGTAGGAAGTCTACATCATGAGCAAATGCAGTGATCCAATACTGATCTCCAATTCCTTTCCTCCCCCACCACAGAAGACAGCATGCAACACACTAAGTTCTTGAGATATAACTAATATGAGATTTAAGACTGTCTGAAAGCTCTAAAATGCTATTTAAGGGATACTGAACCGGAAGGCAAAGACAGCAATTCTTTCCTAGGCCTTTAGGGGGGGTCTTGTTTTTCCATTCTGCCCTTGATTTGTTTACAAGGTTCTACTGTTGTTGTTCTTCCCTGATGATCGGTCCCTTTACCTGTTTTTACCATGTTTTAGACAGTGTTAGAGGGGTGTTGGGGTTTTAATTGTAAATTGTCTTTGCTGCTTTTTGTAAGCCACCTTGGAAATGGTTTTGTGGAGGGAGAGGTGCATACAATCATGTCAAAGTAAATCAATATCTTACCACAGTAAGGTTCCGAATCTCTTCCATGACCCGTGGCCAGAATGACTGAAGGCATTGCTGGGCATCGCTGTTGCCCCCTGCACCAAAGCCGCCATCTGTGGACATGATGGTAACTGAAAAGAAATGAGGGACACGTTGGAAGCAGGGAGAGATTCAGGTTGAAGAGCTGCCTAGTTAGAAAGCTCTCCAAGGTGGTTTGGCACAACCCTAACTTTCAATGTCCTGAAGAGGCTTCTTACAACCCACTCTCATTAGCATAGATTTTACTGAATCTGAAAAATCTAAAAATGTTTTGCATTTGAAACCAAGTCATATATTTAGGGATTATCGTCCACCACACATGAATCTTCCTGTCCCCTCAAACTGACTGAAGGAAGCAGCACCCCACATCTCTGCCTTCTGTAAGGCAAGTTCTCTGCACAAATCACTTATCTGGGCTTGCCTCATTCCATTCAGGAGGCAGGGAGACTCTTGGCTAAAACCCAGGAAGTGAAGTCCTCTGAGGATAATTCTTATTGGCAACACTCCCTAAAAAAATAATACTGGTTAGGTGTTAAAAGAGTGAAGTGCTCTTCTAGTTTTAATTCAGAAAAAAGTGTGCCTTACTCAGCTATCAGACATATGGGCAACACTGTTTGTTAGAGAATTTCAGCTACACAGAACGCTTCCATATATCAGTGTTCTAATGCAGGCCAGGAAATGCAGTGTCACAGCAGACCAACAACACTGTAAGATACACCAGCAAAACACAAGAATAATTCCAAACGATAAAGGACCTTTGAATTACATAAACAAATGGGACAAGACTTGTCTTTGCAGACACCAGAAACTCCAAAGGATACTTACTACCTGCCTGCATAAAAAGGTCCAGCCAGTGGATTATAAAGGCTGATGAACATTTTCCCAGAACAAGACTCAATATTGCTTTTTCCTCTATGTTCCACTTCTAAGTTTGCACATAAGGTGAAGGGGAGGAGGGAGAAACTACAAACTGCTTTATTTAAAAGTCTGAATACACAGTTGTGTAATGGGAAATGGCTCACGGCCCAGAACAATTCTAGCATAAGCGGGTACAATTCTCAATGACTTATGATCCATTGTGTACAGCAGGTTTCATTTTGGCCTTTTCTCAAGCAAAAAGAGGGAGGAACCAAAATCCATTTGTCATGCTTTCACAAGATGTAAGGTTTTTCACAGGCTTGGATCCTAAGCCTTGCTTCTGTTCACAATGCATCCTCTTCTGCAGATGTCCTCTTAGGTACTAGCAGCTTCCATTTGTCCAACTCCAACGTCTTTCAATGAGCCAAAAAGCATCTAGCGCCAGAGGAAATCACTGCACAGTGGAGGACCTCTCTGCTCACAAAGCACCACACCAAGAAGCCAGGCTTACGATCCAGGACAGTCTCTAGTGGCTTTATTAACAATAAAACTTCTTTAAATGTGGACAGCCCTAATAAGTTACATAACTTAAGCAGTAATGTATACATACACACAATTTCCACAACATATTCCAAGCAGATCATTCACATGGAATGGAAAGGGCCAAATAACAGGCACTCTGATTCCCTGCCACAAAAACAGGGCTCTCTGCTCACTGGCTATGTGTATGGGTTCAACTAATGTGCTCCCTCTTTCTCTCACAGCTGGCAACAGTAACAGCACAAACACACTACAGGGAAAGTCCAAGAGGACAAGTTCTACATCTCTTCTCTAGCCATAGCAACCTACAACACTTAAAGAAAAAGGAGGAGACAAAAGATGGTTCCCTGCCATACTATGGTGTAACATATGAGTTGTGCTGACTTTGCAGCCAGCGTGCTCCCATTTCCATACCAACAGGAGACCCTGCGAGGGCTGAGGGGACTACCATGTAAGTGGCTGCTTTCAGGAGCCACATAAGGGAAGCCACAAAAGACATCCTTCAAAAAACGATTCTGTGATGTGATAAAGTTTTGAAGAGAAACAAAAGCAAAAAAAAAAAAAAAAAAAAAAAAAGCTCTTTGCTAACATACAATCACTGGTATTTTTCTACTGCTTTGTGATCTCTCTCTGTTCACATCATGCCTTATTTGTACATGTTTATATATAATAAAAACTAATTATGAAAACAGATTCTACTTCCTTGTAAGGCTTTTTCTATTCCCAATCATTCAAGAAAGATTATTCTCATGCTTGATTTCTACCTTGTCTGTTAATACTTGAGGGTCTGGCCTTTCATTTAGAGTAGCGGTTTTCAGGACTGTGCACCAAGGAATGTTTAGGTTCCTCAGAGTCTTACCAGGGGTCTCTCAAAGAGAAAGTCAGACGGGCAGGTAACCTTCACTCCCCAACCCCCTGGATTTTCCCCATGACTACTAACCAACCTTCTCTGCAGCAGCATCCAGTTGCTGCAGAGTGTTGACTTCGTTGTGAGGTACACTGCACTACAGCCCAACCAACTTGGCCACTGTCTCACATAAACTGAGCAGGCACCGAAACATCTGCTTCCTTCTCCATGGAGTGGTCAGAGTACTGGACTACAATCTGGGAGACCCAGGTTCAAATCCCCACTTTGTCATGGAAATTTGCTGTGGTGGCCTTCGGCCAGTCAAACACACTCAGCCTACCTTACCTCACAGGGTTGTTGAGAGGATAAAATGGAGGAGAGGAGAATGTGGTAAGCTGCTTTGGGCCTCCTACTGAGGAGAAAAGTGAGATATAAATGGTATATACATTTTTAAAATTCTCTCAAATGCTGCAAAAAGCAGCAGTTCTGTGACAGGTACCCTGGGGATTCCTCAGAAGACAATGGATGATGTCCAAGGATTCCCTGAAGGTGGATAGTTTAAAAATCTTTGATTTAGGCAATTTCCTTGACAAAACACACGAACACCATAAAATTCACAGGGAGACTTGCTATGATCCATTTGCTGAGTTCACAAAATGGTGGGAAGGAAGGAATCAGTGCTGGAAACAAAGAGAAGAAAAAACTTGAACAACGCACAGGTATCTGTCACTAAACATATTTCAAATCAAGAGATGCTTCTGCAGCAGAAACCAAGTCAGTTTCTGTGGATAAACCTCTCAAAGAGTTTTGCACACTTTTACTGGGTAACAGACAAGACAGTTAAGCCAGAGACCACCAAACTTTCTGTAGAAGGGCTCACTTCTAAACTTTTCCCATCTTTGGAAGACACACAGGGGGAATGCAACTCTGTTGATTCTCCCGGATCTTGTGGCAGTTTTCAGCACCATCAAACATATTAGGCCTTGTGAGCTGGCTGTCTAGCTGAGGCACCAGGCGTTGGTGGCTTGATTCCCGTATGCCAGACAAGAGTTGCTTCCGGCTCCTGTTTACAAGCACAATCCCAAGCCCAAACCAGAATCCCTAAGAAATGCCTTCTCCCATGTGAACCTGTCTGCTGGTTAAGATATTCTTCAAAGGCCTTGCTGTTCTGAGTACCCCACTTTCTGAAATAAACCTGTGGCATCAAGACTCTGGAACTCCTTCTCCAAAGAGTAAATTTAGCATCAGATTTACAAGGTTTTAGATGCCTGTTAAAGACATTTTTATTAAAAAGCCTTTTAAAAGATGTCAAGAGGAGTTCCAGTAAAGAGTTTTATTTCCTGTTTTAGCTGTTGCTGTTTTTTTAAAAACTTGATATTGACTGTCTAATTTAATTTGTATGTGATTCTTAGATTATTTTATGGCTATTGTTTTTATAAATATTCTTAAGTCTTGTTATGCTGTTGTTGCTTTGAAGGTACAACTTGTTGGTTTGTTGTTTCTGTTTTGAGGTTTACCATACGTAGAAGAAAGGCAGAGTATAAATATTTTACTATGATTTTGAGCTTTAATATGATTTGCAACCAGTGTGATGTAGTGGTTAGAATGCAGGAGAAAACCCATTTTCAAATCTCCAGTCTCCTGTAACAGTCACAGAGCGACCCTCAACCAGCCACTCTTTCAACCTAACCTGTATCACAAGGTGGTAGTGAGGAAAAGGGGAGAGAGAGCCCTTCTTGTCACCTTGTGCCCCTCGGAAGAACAGCAGGACAAAAGAGTGGTTGATTATGTATATAAAATTAATTAAACAAAGATATTTGCATCATTGGTTGCTTGGAGACATTGGATGGCATTAATAATCTGAGATGTTTGCCTGCTTATTTCCCTGCCCAGAAAAAAACAATTATGGGTTTAAGGACACAGAACCTAATCCTCAGAATTTGCTCTGATCTGGCAGGAGTCTTATGTAACTGATCACCCAATATTAGCTTCACTAGCACCATGGCAGAACTTTCCCCTTCCAAACGGTGATGCAATCCACTCAAAAAGCCAATAATGCAGTTCTCCCCAAGCTATTTTGCATCCCAATCTACTTAACCTCTGAACTGTGTGAAAAGAAAGAAAACACCCATCCCCTAAATACACACACACACAAATACATCAGACACTTGGCAAGTACTCATTTCCAGCTATGCGTATGGCCACCTAAAACCATTCAGTTATACTTCAAAGGATTAAATCATTTCAAAAAACTGTTCTGGAAAAATAAAACATTCATAACCTATGAGCATGGCAGTGGAGAAAAAAAAATCAAAGTTAGTGACTAAAATGAAAACATCTGACAATAAATTTGGAGTATGAGGAGAGAAGAAGTTTGATTTCTTTCTCCCATGAGGAATCTAAGAAATCTGCAATGAAGACATAAATATATTTTATTTACCAAAAGTAACTCTCTTGCCTAGAAGGGAACATGCAAGAGCTTTTGTAGTATGTGGTGCCAAATGTCCGAAAGAAAGCAAAACTAAAGTTTTCCAGTTTTCCTTACGAAAATGGAATTGCATGTTACATGCTTAACACAGGTTTGCAACAGAAAATGGCAGCTGTATGATGAGTGACCATTCCACCTCTTTCTACAAGATGCACACATCCTAGATTGTGGAGCAAGATTCAAGTCCAGTAGTACCTTAAAGACCATCTGGATTTCCAGGGTATTTCTTAGGTTGTGTGACTCAACCCCCTCCCCCCACACAAAAAGATTCAAGTGGGGAAAGACATGAAATGATGAAGTCACTATATGTACACATGCCTAAATGTTACGGGAAGAGAGAAAAATTCAACTCAGAGGTGCTATTGTTAGGTAGCCATGTGTTGACTGTACCTGGGCCATTATCATCATTTCCGTATTTCAGGAGGGTGGGAAGTGGGTCGAGACAGTGAACTGCATAAGGCCACCTTGCAGATTCATCACAGAAGCAAGATTTGCACCCAAGTCTTAGTCACTATACTACACCATCTCTCTCTGAACCAAGAGTAACATGTATGTGGACAGAGGTTAAGGCTGCAATCCTAAGCATGCATATTCAAAAATAAATGACACTGAAACCAATCAGAAAAGGGGTAGAGGGCAAACGCATAGACATATGAAGCTGGCTTTGACTGAATCAGACCATAGGTCCATCAAGGTCAGTACTGTCTACTTAGACTGGCAGCAGCTTTCGCCTGGTCCTTTTAACTGGAGATGGTGGGGACTGAGCCCTGGACCTCCTACATGCCAAGCAGATGCTCTACCACTAAGCTACCACCCCTCTCAAAAGTCTCGGGCACTCTTTCTCTTCTATAAAACCTTGAAATGGTTTTTATTCACTACTCCATAATTTTAAAATGCTTCCAGCATAAATGAATTTTCTACAAAAATTAAAATCTATCAACAGCAAAACTTTAAAAGGGATGGGCTTTGGGGACTAATATTCCACAGGGCTTCTAATATAGCCAGAGCTGACAGGCACAGATCCCTGATATCGTGCAACAGATGCACAGCTGTCAGGAACACTCTCTAAAATGTTCATGTAACAGCAGCTTTTCTGCAGAAAGGCAGTCTTAAAGTAAGCCTTAAGTGTTCTGTCTCTTATAGGAGATACCCTTAAAGCCTTATCACACAGCGCTTCTTTTAAAACTGCCAAGCCGCCTGCAAAAAGTAAGTATACTGGGGTCATCAGGGTCCTACCTTTCTCCAAATTATCAGGAACAAAGTATTAAAATGGCATACCTGCTCCAAGCATCAAATCCTAGAAAGAGGTAACACCCTCCTCCTCTCCTCCCAATATCCAGGTTCTTGCTTGGAGCAGTTTTCAAATGTTCCACCTTTCTCCACAAACTTGCTTGCCAATGTACTTGTGCACAATTCCAGAACAATGACTCATTTACATCAGGCTGTGGCCAAACCTGGTGGGCCTCACTATCAGCCCTCTTGATCTATGAAGGCACTCTAGAAAATGCTTTTGCAAACAAAAGAAAAATGCTTATTAAAGATCAAAGTAGAGGGGTGTGGGATTCAGTCATGTGCCTTGATCCATACCTAAAACTACCCCTATGCACTGTCCATCCCCCTCATCCCTCAAAAGAACAGGTCCACCAAGATTTTTCACATCAACACGTGGGGAAATAATACAAATATCACCAAATGCAAGTTGGCTTAATATGCATGGCTTTAAATATTTGATGACAGAACCTTTTGATTTAGAATTAAACAGAAATGAGATCCCATTGCAGTTCTGGGGCTGTTGCACACAAAGATGCTTTCTAAACATGTACTTATTTTCCATGTTGGACTACACTGTTCTATATTTATCCTTCAGAGCAAGGCTAAAGTGTACACTGCATGTTTTCAGCAATTGCCATTTCAAAAATACAGGATCATTTTACATTAGCTTTTCTTGGACTGGTTTATCATATCATTCCAAAGTGATTAAATGGAAAGAGAGGAAAAACAAATAAACCTGAGCGTATAACATTATGAACTACAGCCTGAAGGTTTCATTTGCCTCAAAACGTTGCCAGTTTTTTGGTCACTCCATAGAATTCAAACATTCTCTCTTTTTTAGCTACAATAAAAATAGCAATGCAGGAAATGCGTTTTTTGTTCCAAGATAGCACTAGTCAATGTCATTAACTACGAACATAGCACACAATCCTCCAAGAGAAGTCAATAAACTTTTTAAAAGAAACATGCTGCAAAAGCAGAACAAGGGGGAAAAGCCCACATTTGGTTCCCTATCAAGTTGCAGCTCCAATTTTCCCATTTGTTGCCCTGCTTGTGCCATCCCGTAATCAGCCTCATATAACACTGTGCTCTGAGCATCTGGTTGCAGCCCTGCCCACTTCTACCAAGCCACATAATGTGATAGCACAGGACAAATGAAAGGCTGTCACAGACCAGAGCATTGACTCTTCCTTGTCACATCAAGCAAAGAGGCTGAGCACCTGAGACCACCCCAGAGTGAGGCAGCTGGGATTCCTCTTGCAGCCATCTTGGACGTGCCAGAGGAATCTCAGGTCACTGGGTCAGCTCTCTTGTCCTGAGATACAGCCCTTCCCTTCCACCCTGGACTCGGACTCTGAACTGCACACCCCCGAGCTCCTTGCAGCCCTTGATGTCTCTCCCCAACTAGATCCCTCAAGTCCCAAAAGGCCAAGTCCCACCCAACTCCAGCAAAGCACTAGCAATGGGCCATAAACCAGACATGGTATTTCTAAGAACTAGGAGCCTGCTCCTAGAGAAGAGGGGCTTGTATCTTCATCTGCTTGCAGGAATATTTGAAACTTCTGTTCACCCTTGGTTCTGTTTTGGAATACCGTCTAACCCCTTTGCATTGTTGGCTTCAGCCCCCAAAACTTGTGGCCCTCAGACTGAAGAAGAATAAAGACTGCCATACTGTCAACATGCATCACTACTATAAAATACTTTAAAAAGCCTTATAAAATACTATAAGGCTTGACCTGCTGGAGAAGAAAACCCAAGCACAACATCTTCCGTAAAGATGACCACAAGGGTCTATTTTGGAACACTCATGGCAGGTGAATTTCCAAACCTTCCCCCTGGAGACACATTACTTTTGTATGCATATGGGTATATGTTCCATATGTTATGTTATACATGTAGAGTGAGCATGCCTCATCATGTCTAAAGCATGGGATGAGATGACAGTTAATGGCTATAAAAATAGACTTCTTCATGGGAAAGAGGTCCATCAACAGCTAATGGCCATAACAATTAGAAGGAACTTCTACGAGCAGAGGCAGGTGTACCTGAAGACCATACCTAGGAGCAGCTGACTGGTCACTGTGAGGGCTCTAGTGGGAAGGGACAATGTTATATTGGCAGAGAGGTATGTATCCAGTGCACCTAAAAATGTATTGGGCAGCTCAAAACTCCACTTTTGAGAATGTACATATGCTCTGAGCTGTTTGGAGAAAAAGTAATAGAAAAATATATTTGCAGCTGCCTTGATTACGTTGTAGTAGAAAAGCAGAGAATGAACACCATGAATAATCATAGGAGTCAAAAAGCAATGAGAATGTAATAAATGGAGAGACACAAGAAGTACTGAGAAAGCACCTTGCTAATAAGACGTATATTCTGACCAAAATCTGTCTCTGTTGGGCAGATGAGTTCCACTTCCCATCTTGGGCAAAGTATCCAATGCCATCTCTCAAGGCTACTTTCCCATGCAACTCTGAGAAGGTACCAATTCCACAGGAATCATCAGAAGGTTCTGTGTTTAATGGGCAGCTTCAGGATCTGCATCTGAACCTCTTGAAGAGAGTAGTAACCTTTCCAAGCACCTTCAGACACATGCACCTGGGGCTCTTAACACGTGGAAAGTCTACACGGTGCATTTTTTATCCTACACTCACAGTGATTGATACACAGCTGTTCCCTGCTCAGTTGTCCTCACAACTGCCCTGTGAAGTAAGTTTGGTCCAAGCTCACCCAATGAGCTACAAGGATATGGAACAAAGACCCTCCAGGCCTAGTCACCACATAACACCACCACCCTATCACTCTTTTGCCAGAGTATCTTTGCAAAATGCTTTGTAATAGACACAGTTAGTATTATTAAATGCAATGGATCTGCACACACATACCCCTTAAGCAAAGCCCCATCATATGTGAAGATTTGCTAAATGAAAATACTTCACACAATTGTTCTGGTCATTTATTTCGGTGAAGTGAAGATTTTTCTAATTACAAGCTGTCAGAAAAATCACAACCAGGACACAGCCAAGCCGACAACAAAGTTCTAGCAGCCGAGCACCAACCTGAAGGCCAAATGAAAAAGTGACCTTTTCTTAGCGACCCAACACATCTGCACGATCTCAGTCCATTTAGGAAAAATGGTCATTTTAAAAAGTAATCTATTAAGAGCTAAGCAAAACTCACTGGCATTGCTATTTCCATCAATTATTATAGTGGCCTTTAAGCCAAGCAGTTCAAGGACACGTTTAAAAAATGGTACTTTAAAAGTTAAACATTTACTGGGTTTGTTCTGTTAAAGGGTGCACTACATTAGATCTCCCCCCACCCCCGGCCAAGTTCAGGTTTTCCTAGATTAGCGAGGTATTCTCTGAATTCAAAAAGGCCTCAAAACTTGCTATTGCTTGAATACAACTTGAGAGTGCAATACCTCACAGCTTCTGTACTGAGCTGTATCAAAGATGGAGCAAACCACCTTCTAAATTTGAGAATCTGGTAAGAAAGCTCTGTGGAATGTTATCCTTTACACTGCCATAATTCTGGTAAGTAGCAGACTTGAGACTCAGGACACACTGATCCCACTCCAGTCTGCACCTGTTCCTGCCCACGCATCTTTCAGAGACATTAGGAGGCCAGTAATGGGGCTTCCAATCAAATGTTCCTCCCTAGTTTGTCTCTCAGGTGCCCCTTAAGGCATATCTTCACTATATCATGCCAGGAAAGACTGGAACTAGAACTGTGGAAGAATCATCACCACACCCATTACGAAACTAGGATTATCAGAGCACCTAGAGGTGGAGGGCAGAATCAGGATAGTAAGCACAACGTAGACTCAGGTTAAGCAATTTGTTTTACTAGAAGGTCATGGTGTGGGGGAAAATGCCGGGTGGTGGGCCAGGACCCAGACACACAGCTGCCCCTGCCCCCCGGGACAGTGCACCATACCCACCTAAGGCCACCACAAAATGTGATTTACTTTCTGGTGAGAACATCTTCTGTGTATAATTCAGGACAGGAAACAGAATTTTTTCATGCAACACTGATCATTGGTGCACAGGCAGAAGCAGACAAACTGCACTGCTTATCCCTGTTACAAAACTGAGTATGATATGTTGAGAAAGCGTGTACCCCCCCCCCCCCTCTGTGGCTTCCTGACCACTGATACCTCAGTTACTCCTCTCTCTCCGAGCTGGCCCAGATATTCATTTTAATGAGCAGTGACTGAGATAGGTCACCTGTGAGGTAGGCTAGACAGAGAAACTGTGATGGTGCGAAGGTCACCTGGCAAGCTTCCAGGCAGAGCAGGGATTCAAACTGGAGCCTTCCAGACCCTTGTCCAATACGTTCTCCACTACAACATGCTGGCACTCACTTTCTTCCCAGTAGGCACCAAAAGCAGCTCATATTGTTTCCCCCCATTCTGAACAAGCTACAGAATCTTTCCTACCTAGAAAATCCACAAACACCAATAAGTCTAATTAACAGTGCACTGTGTTCAACACCCCATCTAACTCTACCAACTTCAGGTGTTACAAGAAGTTCTAACTGTAGAGAGTGTTCGTCTGTTCTCTGATAGTCACTCCATCTCTGGAACAATTTATTTATTTACTTCATTTATTCCCTGTCTGTCTCAAAACGAGAACTCCTCCACTTTATCTTCACAACAACCCTGTCACTGGCTCTCAATTAATGCCCCACAGGGACACCCAAAGTTTTACACTCAACAGATACTGTTCGCTTTTAGGAATCTGAGTATTTTTTTCAACAAATGTTATCTTATTAGCCATTATCATTGTCAAATCTAGGAATTGTTCTTATTGGCTAGCGTATATAGATAACAAAAGAAAATGTAAGGTAATTATAGGGTATGGTAAACCAGCTGCTATTTTTTCCAATGTAGTTATTTTGACTGTATATACATGAATCATGATGCATGTATATCCTTAAGCCAAATCACACATTTACAATCTGGAAATACCACGTGTAGAAATACTGAGGTGGCAGATCCTTTCCACCCTGCACCACCATTACAACCTGACTGCCTATATAGCACAGTATGAAACTCTTGATTCCTACAATCCTTCCTTCTCAACAACAGGAGGATCACAGAGATCTGGGGCAACAAGCTTGCAGGTGTATGTATGTCACACATAATCTTATATATAACAGTTTGCTACACATACAGTATTTCCAAATGGTAAATGTGTCAACAAGGCTGATTATGAAGTAAAAGCGTAACAGCTCTATTTAGTCACAAACCCGTATGCCTTAATTGTTACAGCAATGAGCTAAGACGTTGGTTTGTTCCAGAAATATCTGGATTTCAAAATGGGAACGGTGATTTAAATCAATAATTTATCTTTTTCTTGGCAATTTTAATTTTATCTTTTTCTTGAAGATTTAAATCAATCTACCCTGACTCCAGGAAGCAACAATATAAACATCCCACAATATAAATACATCCAATCCCACTTTAGAGCTTTCAATGCATGAACAATCACATTTAATTAAAATTTTCAACACACACCTTTTATTACCCTATTCCCTACTGAATGTTTAACAAGGAAAAATACTGTTTAACCAAATGAGAATAAAGTAGTTGCTTCTCATTAAAGGATGCATGTTCTGCCTTGTTCATTCAGTGCCTCGCTCCCTAGAGTTTGGGTACACACCAAATCAATATTAAATTTCTTGACTCTGGTAGCAAATTTGACTAACACCACCCCACTTCTCTTTGTTTTTTCAGCAGCGTGAAACAAAATGGATGTAATTATTTTGGTTTTACATTGATTAAGAGGTAACAAAATGCTTTCATTTTGTCTCCTGAACAATACAGGACAATCACTTTCATTTTAAAAATACTAACTGAAAAGGTAACAGAATTGAACTATCTACATTTGAATGTCCAGTTTCCTGGGTTAACAGCAAAGCAAAGGTGGAAGCTGTCTCAAATCCCATGCTCTCTAATAATGAAAGTTTCCAGATTTTAAAACTATGGATGTATGAATATACCCCTTTTAATTTTGTGTGTCCTCATATGTCATATTGTAAGCCTTTCATTTTGCTCATTTTCTTTGCCTGTGTTCCCAAACTGTTTGTTTCCTTTATGCCACTTTTATATTACAAACTATTTATACCATTTTACACAACAGATGCAAAAAAAATGTTAATGTGATATAATTTAATGGGGAAAAGAGCCAAATGGAGAAATGGAAAACTGAGTAAAAATAAAAATTCACAGGTTCTATTTGCCCAAGGAAAAAGTAAGAATGAGATGGGGATTTTCAGAGTGAAACAGAAGGGCTACAAAATTTCTCAGAAGCCTTACTGTAAGCCAGCATCAGGTTAAATTCTAGTGAAGTTTCCCTGGGAAGTTTATTCCACGGCCCAATTCAGGGACAACTTTTATTTATTTAGGTATTTATATCCTACTTTTCTCCCTAGTGGCAACCAAATCAGCCTACAACAACATTCTCCATTTTATTCACACAACCAGCCTGTGAGGTAGACTAAGCTGAGAGCAAGAAAACTGGTTCAAGAATACATACCTGGCAAGCAGTGATACCTGTTTTCCAGGAAAGCTAAACTGAAACATTTCTAGAAAATTTCCCAATTACTTATTTTTTAAATAAATAATTTAAATATTTAAGTAAGGTTAACAAAAAAGGAAAACTTACTTGGACAATGTACAAACACTAGGGTTTGTCCATGTTTCATATCCAACCTTTAGCCCATCTAACATGACTGATTTACAGCACAACAGCCCTGACATCTATAGATAAATAGACTATATTTATGTATGTGGGGCGAAAATTTTCCACAGAAAAAAACAACTTTGGGAAGTTTTCCACCCCATGTCACTGCCAGCAAGCTTCCATAGCAGAGTGGAAATTCAAACCTGGGTCTGACACTAATTATTACACCACACTGGCTCTCAGAGTCCATACATCAATTTATTTTCCCTAACTAAAAATTCATGAAGAGTTAATATAATGTTGGATTCCTAAAGAAAAGCAAATTATATTCAAGAGCATTGAGAGAGAGAATACACTGGAGAGATATCACACATTAGCATGGTACCTGTCTTTGGGATTTGTCCGCAATACCATTGCTATGCCCAAACATGCACGTTCTATAACTATGAAGTAGAGACGGGCACGAACCGAAATACGAATCAAAATTAGTGATGAACCAGGTCGGTTCATTATTTGTGAACCAGCAGTTCGTCAGATCCCATTGCTAACGGACCGCCACGAACTTTGTGCTGGTTTGTTTTTCAGTTCATCACTGAAGACAGTGGGGTGCTGGTCAATGTTTCCTAGGCAACAGGATGAACTTCCTGCTGACCTAGAAGTGACCTTCTGCTGACCTGGAAGTGGTGATTTGCTGGCCCGGAAGTGACATTTTCACGAACCAAAATGAACCAATTCGTGAACTGGGGCAGGTTTGTAAAAGTTCGTGGTTCGTGAAACGTGACGAATCACGAACTGCATGATTTGGTTTTTTTCTGGTTCGTGCCCATCTCTACTGTGAAGCCTTTAAACTGGACCTGATGCCAATGTTATCATGTCTGACCACTCCTGAGAGCCTGTGCAGCAAGACATATTTCTAGCCCAAGGATCACAGAAAAGTTTCCCAATTTGAGATTAATTTATAATCTAATCCCACCTGAAGCTTGCTTCAATATTTGTCTCTCTACAACCTCTCAATGGCTGTCTTCCCTATTCTTTGTGGCTTTTATTCTATTTAAGGTTTATATCCCACCTTTCCTAGAAAATCAAGCCAATGGATACCTGATTTATTTTCTTTTAAAGATACAAATCAAGGCAGCTTGTGGGAAAATATCACCATCCCAGTTTACAAGCATAAGGTGCCAAATGCCAATGGTTTTCAAACTTTCCATCTTTCAGAAATGTTTTGCACATTTACTTTTCCATGCAGGAACCACTATGATTCACTCCACTGAATCCCTGCATGCTACCAAGGGTTCTGGGACATGTTCTCAAAGGCCTCTAGCAAGGCCTGCTGGCCCTTATTGCTGCTTCTGGTAAGCTAAACATTTGCTGTAACTACAAGATTCCCAACCCATCCCAGCAGTTGAGTCTTGCAGGGGGAGATCAGCTTTAGTGTGCAAGCTGAGTTTCAAGGGACCTTGTCTGCCACTTCTCCTTCTACAAAGACCCAGGGCTCTCCAGAAGGAACATGGTTGGAAACCCACTGTTAACAGCCTAAGAAAAGGTCAAGCTGTCCAGAGACTTTGTTTTGCATCCCTCTTACTCAAAGGGGTTTCCTCAGAGGAAAGTCTCTTGGTTGTCCCTCCAAATGAAACAATTATCTGATTTCTCTTCTCTGAATCCCTTCCAGTAACCACCTGGCAACCTTACAAATGTAAGTGATCAGAAATTAATAAGACTTCAACTGAGTCCTAGGCAAGGCTGAGCAGTGCAGCATTCCAGCCACCTCAAAGGGCTATCACATCATTTTTGTTACATCATCACACTTCTTGACCTGCTAAATTATGCCCTACAAAATTTTTCAATTTGCTAGAGGATTCAATTGTAGAGAACATGGATAAAGGAGCTGAAACTATGCTTAATGTTTGTGTGTGCATACATAACTTGGAGAAACTGCAATCATAAGAGGAGAGTTAACATAACCTTGAGAAATTGGGGCACTTCGGTGCAAGCAACATCATCTTGTTTATGATACACATACAAACTCAGGCCAGTGCTGCAGTTTCCCAACACACACCTGGTATTCTTTGTTTGTACACAAACAGGCAAGGAAGGGCCTATCCATTATGGGTGATGGTGACCAATACATTGTGCCTCTACTCTTATCAGTCTCTGAAATCGAGAACCAGTACTGGCACAACACAGAAGTTTGTTGGAAACGAGTAAGCTTATTCATGTAAACAGAAACTGCCAGGAGCACAATCCTCCTGGTACAAGCCATCCCAAAATGAACAGGAACCGCTCACAGGCAACTCCAGTTCATTTCAATGGGGCTCCTTGAAGGACCATGTCCCATAAGTAGGGGTGCAAACATTTGTTAAGGGGAGGGAAATGGAGACCTGAGCGTGCACTGTGCGGAATAAAGGTCATGTTCTTGCTGGCGTGTTTTGGTCTCCCGATACTAACCTTCTCTAAGGTGGTGCTTAACTTAGACATGCTCAATCCTACCTGGAAGTCACAGACTCCAACCTGGAAGCTCTTCCCTCAATAAGTAGCATTTGCTCGAAATAAGGAACTAAGAGGAAGCTGTGCAAACTGGGTCCACCACACAGTTCTACTCACTGCCTTCTTCAGCAGCTCAGGCACTACCATCATTTTTTTAGTTTCTAGTAACACCCAGAATTTTTTGCTACCACCAATCGTTAGCAGGTAAGGCTTGAAGGCTGTGAACCCACATTTGGACATCACCACTTGGTAGTTTATTCCCAGTATGCCACTTTCATTGCCACTGTGCTTAACAATGACAAAAGAGATGTTGTAAGATTAATCGTGTCCTTGCTTGCCATTCTGTCACACCTTTCAAGATTAAAATGGACAACCGCTTTGAACTTGCAAAATTTCACTTCTCAGGCCAGCAGATGAAGGTTTAATCAGGACAGAAAAGCATCCTAGATCTGTGTCATTCTGCATATTTCTGACTATTTGAAGTACTGTACTTACTCAGAAGAAGAAAATGAGTAGCCTCCTGGCTCTTTGTTAAAATGGCTTCAATTTTAGGTCTTAACCTCTGCATGCCAGAGACAGTTCTCTTGGCTACTATAAATGTATTCTTTTTTCTCTCAACCTGGATGTCTCGAGACAGCTAACAGAAGCATAAACAAACTTTGTCCTTCAGTCATTTAAACTTAGAGGAGCGGTGCTTCAAGGTCACTCTTGCTAGTGAAGTGAGGCCTTGCTTCAGCAGTTTTTACGGCAAGGACCATTCCAAATTGGGGGGGGGGGGGAGTGGGAGAAGGCTGTGAAATCCTCAGTGTCAATCTTTACTTAGGACAAACAGGTAACAAAACAGATTCCGGAACGCACTGGTTCTACTTCTTCCATTGCAGGACAACAAATCTCACAAGTAGGCACATTCCGGTGACCTTCAGCATCTATTTGCAACAGAGAAGAGAAGCCTTATACTTAGTAAAGGGCTAGTGGAAGCTTGGCCAAACAGAGCCGATTTGCTGAAGCCTTCCAACATCCCCCCAATTAACTAGTTCTTCTCCAGCCTCTTACAGGAGGACAGACGCCTCTCGCTTAACCCAGATCTGGGGCAGAAACTAAAGGACAAGAGCTCTTGCCCTCCCTGTAACTTTGAGGCTCTACCAAAATGTGGGCTGGTGCAAAGGTTTTATTTAAGTCTCCAGCACAGGGAGACTGAATTTAGGGCGCATGCTATACCAACAGTTACACTGGCCCATTTTAAGAAGGGATTAAAAAAAAAGAATGCATCTCCTTGTCATTGAAGCTATATAAACACATAGGGGGATTTGACTTGAATGTGTCAGTACTAAGTATACTTATAAATACATAGCATGCTAATCAAACCTATTATACACACACAGTAATGGATCAGTCCAAGGCCTAAGAGACTACAGACTGAAAAAGTATGGCAGGACGCATATTAATGTTAACCCCCCCAATTCTGCCTATGTTCTTTGTGTCTCCCAAAATCAGAAGGTCACCTGAAGAACAACTCCCTTATGTTTTTCTCCCTCTATGAAAGCTTCAGTGCATTTGAACAAAGACAAATTATCAGGAAAAAAAAAAGAACGGGGTGGGGGGAGAAGAGTTCCAGCTTTTCAAGCCAGGTCTTGCACAAAAGGTTATGCTTCTCTGTGCAAATTGATCTCTTTCCTCACACATCTCATTTTACAGCTACAAAACTGGCAGGAAAAGGGGGGGGGGAGAATGAGCAAGCGAGCAAGCACTCACTGAAGGGCATGCACAAACCAAGGAGAGCAAGGTAAGGTAGGTGCTCCAAAAGGTATGCAAGGAATGCAAAGGGGGCCATTTTCTGAGACCGTTCCAACTTATCTACATTCTTGGATTCTTGATTACTGCCAAGATCACTACATAAAATAATTTTTTAAAAAACTTACCAGAGATTGTGTTAATTTTAATGTAGTTAATTATGTCTCCTCTGACAGAGCTAATTAAGTCATTCCTAGCCCTTCTCCACAAAAACAGAGTAGATGGAGGAGGAAACAAAGGCAGCAGGGAACGCAGGAAAAGGTTTCTGGAATGTCCACTGCAGTGCAAAACCGAACAGCTGCCCTTCCAACAAACTATTCGCCATTTTTCTTTGTCTTTCAGCTGACCCCTGCCTCAGAGAAAAACTCCCGGAGACTCCAATGAAACACTGTGCAGCCTTCCTTCCACTTTAACAGTCAAAGACATTCAATCTAGCATGCTATTTGACACCAAACCTCGCCTCCGCCTGCATCTCATTGGCTAAGCCCCTTTATCTAGGAAGATCACAGTGCCTGGATTGGCTGCTCCCGTCATCACTAACCTCCTTTGTACACTTCCTGTTTTAAAGTTACCTTGAGATGCAGAACAGGGGTCAGACACAGAGACTTCAAACTAGAAACAACTTACATAAAAGGGATATTTGGCAAAGGCAAATAGTAACTGTTTAAAAGCCATCCTTTGTCAGTATGCATCGTGCACACTGACAACTTCATCTCAGTCACTTACCCTTGCATTGTAATGGAGTATTTTAGCATTACTAGTCCTGGGAATATTTTATAGGTGATCCAAACTCAAGTAGTTGAAGGGAAAATTTAGCAACATTCCCTTAGCTCCACAAACTATGATAGCAACACAGTTCTGTGGGCAGTTAAATATAAAGAGCGAGAGAAAGTAACTACAAAGACTACTGTGGAGGAAGAAAAGAAACAGACAGAAGCCTAGGATTTGGAACTCCTCATTAAGTAACACACACACAAAACACGCACACACACGCACGTGTGCATAGGAACAGTGTGGTACCAGAACTTATAAGTGACTATTTGGGCTTTGGGGGGGGGAGAGGCTTTCCCACCCACTCTTTTTTCCTAAAGGAGTCTGGCAGAACTAGTTCTTCTCCAAGGGATTTCCTCATTGTACTACAATTTGCCACGTACGTGTTCACCTGGAATGTCAGAAATATGGCAGGCTGTCATGCCTATGTTACACCTTTCTGACCCCCCGCCAAGAAATGCCAGGAAAGTAATGCAAATGAGGGAATCATTGTATACATCCACATCTGCAGAGTCTATATGCACTTCTTTCATGACAATATTTCAGAGACCATCTACACATTCATATCACCTCTAAAAGGCCTCTCTGCCTTCTACTTGCCTTTTTCCTCTCAGAAGTTTTTCCTCATTCTTTTGGAACACTTCCTATTTCAGGCCAACTTATTTCTTAACACACAGACACCCACCACAAGCGCTGCCACTTTTACAGCCCCCCTGGCTGCTGTTTTCCTGTGCCCAAATTTTTGCTATTCTTCTTGTCCTAGACAGTGACGCAGGGTGGAAAATTTTCCAAAGCTATATTTTCCCATGTAGACTATTCTATCCCACACACATAAATACAGTGTACCTAGAGCTACCAGTGCTGCAAAGCAATCATATTTACTCACAAAATTTATACCTTGTCTTTCTGTCCTCATAAGGGCCGCTAAGGCAGCTAACAAAGTTAAAACATATAAAATAAAATCACATCTTAAACTTTAAAACTAACAAAAGCACATCAAACAATTAAAACCAGAGCTAAAATACACATATGAAAATATAAAAGCAACACTTAAAATATTGGGCAAAGAAGGATCACTGATGACAGGCCTAATGAAACAAACAAGTTTTCACTCATCAGTGGAAGATGGCAAAAGAAGAGAATAGATAAGTCTCTGTGGGAGCAGAGTTGCAGAGAAGGCCCTCTCCTAGGCTGCCACCTGCCTTATTTCAGAAGGCAGGGGCACCCAAAGGAGTGCCTCGGAAGATGACCACAGTGGTCAGGTAGGTTCATTTCACTTTATGGAATGGCCTGCCTGATGAGGTTAGGAGGGTTCCCACTCCACAAACCTCACAAAACTGAATTATCCAGAAGGGTTTTTTGCAGATTGGAGAGCTGTTCAACGGTTCAATGAGATGCATTTGTTAAAGGGACAGGGACTGTAATCTATACTACTGTGTACTGTCCATCTTTGTACTATATTCCTACTGAGTAGTTTCTGCATTGTTGAATATATTATGCTAAATTGCTTATGCTTGTTTCAGCATTGTTTTCAGCTCTGTATTGGATTTCTACTTGTTCCCAATTTGCAATTGCATATTCTAGTGCATCGTTTCCTGAATGTCCCAGTTGTTGATCATATTGACTTACTCTGTGGCACGTAATCCCCCTTGAGTTCCAGTGAGAAAGGTAAGAGTATATTTTATGCCAATAAAAGGTTGATATGATATGATATGAAATAATGTAAATAAACAAATAAATGGAATAGGCAGACCTTCAGGTATGGTGGTCCCAAAACTCACAGGGATTTAAAGGTCCCCACCTGCACCTTGAATTGTGCGCAGAAACAAACTGGAAGTCAGTGTAGATAGGCCATTACTGGACTCGTATGGTCCCTACAACTCACTCCAGTCAATATCCTGGCTGCAGCATTCTGCACCGATTGAAGTGTCCAAACGCTTTTCAGGGGCAGCCTCACACAGAGCACATTACAGTAAAAATATTTTTTTTAAAAAATAATTGCACTTATATACAGCTCTTATAGACAGATTAGTGCCCACTCAGGGCATTGAATAAAGGCAATCTCCACAAAACATCTGAGGAGCTGGGGATGAGAGGAGTGGCTTACATTAACTACCTCTCAGACCTTGCCAGCCAGTCCCCACCAGCAGATTTAGGTAGCCAGGAAGAGCAAGGGTCATACATTCCAAGGATCCTGTCCATATCCTTAGACTGAATAAGCTGAACGCTATCCAGAACAGCTGGACAAATTAGCACCTTAGCACCATCCGACCCTGCCACTGCTAAGATACAGTTCAAGTTGGAACAAACGCAAAAAAACTTACCTGCAAAGTGTTCAGCAAGACAGACCCAGCAGGCCACTGAGTCTATCACCTCCTACAGGCCAGGTCTCAACAGGCTAAATGTTCAGTGGCCTAAATGTGGGATATGAAAAATGGACAAACTACAGTGACTGGACATGGTCCAGTTTTGAACGTGGCTTGTTTACCTTGCTTGGCTAACATTATTTAAATTCTTTATTTAAATTTTTATATATATATATTTTAAATCCTGAAAATTTCCACAGAAAACCCAGATCACTGATTCTAGGCCCTTCCTCTGACAAGGAATTGAGTAATTCAGGAAATGACAACCAGAGGCCTTTCTCCATGCTTCACCACTCCGACACGCTGGGGTAACTTATCTAATCAATGCCAGAGGTTTCAACACTAACACCACCAAACCCCCCACTACACTGACACTGCAGTGTAAGCAAGACAGCAGTATGTCTGAGCATTTCTGAAGAGCCAGTGTGTTAGAGAGTCAGTGTGGTGTAGTGGTCAGGGTGTTGGTCTCGGATCTGAGAGACCCAGGTTCAAATTCCCACTCTGCCATGGAAGCTCACTGGGTGACCTTGGGGTCCAGTCACACACCTAAATTATTTTGTCAGCAAATACACGTAAATAGTGTACATGTCTGTTTTCTGACAAATTTCTTCCACAAAACAAGAGAAAATTTGGGCCAACTTGTAACTTCTTTTGATTTGCGACTTTGTTTATAGACAAACAAAATATACATGCTATGTAGTATTTGAACTTATTATAAACATTAAAAGGGTCGATACAAAGCTTAGTTTAAATTCCTATCAAAAAGAATTTTTTGCAAAAGTGAAGAGGACTGACAAGTTTTCTCCAGAACATGGAGGGGGTAAGACCTATGTTCTCAAGAACATAGAGATGATAAGCCAGTAGGACTTACTTCTGAGTAAATATGCAGATGATCATACTGACAATCACTGAAACTCCCTAGTTACTGGGTTTGAGGAAAATAATAAGTACAAATCACTAATGATTTCAGTTTATTATAAACTTTCTATTCTTCGTAGCTCAATAGCTCAAAAGAAGGGACAAAATGGAATTATGCTGAGTTCTCTCTTGCTCCGCCCATGCCTCTCCTTTCTTTTCACCCTTTGTCTTTTTCTGACGAAGAGTATGACATGGTAGAAAGGGAAGGCAGCATTGCTTTGAAGGTATACAATAGCATTTACTGAAAATGAAAGTAAAATCAGCTGTAGGCCTAGTGCTATGAAGCTCTTAAAGGAACAGTGCAAAAATTCCTTTGCCTTAAAAGGCAAATTGTAACAGATTTTTTAAAACCTGTGTCTCACACAAGGCTTCAGCTATCCCAGAAGAAAGATTTATCTCCACTTCTGGATAGCTTTCAGCAATTAGTTAAGACCTGCCAAACAGAGACTGCTCTTTGAACAAGTTCTGCTTAGCAGTACATTATTTACAGGGTACCTCTTCCTAAGCTTAAACTCATCAAGGCACAAAGAAACCTTCCAGAGTTTACTTTTTAATTGAAATTACAATCTAGTCTTTTAAAGAAGCAAGATATCAAAGCATATATGATCATCAATATAAATCCTACAAAGTTAGAACACAGAAAAGCAGTAAGAATTAGGTTTGCTAACATTTCCTAATTAACTCTTTAAAACAATCACAGTTTCTATGAGATGCACTAAGATTCCCATAGCATACAATACAAAGGTAAGATTCTCACCTAGATTCTCATGAGATTTCTTCCAATCAGAACTCTGACACACTATTTGAGTTGACATGTTTTATAGTTTATCATGCAAATATCTAAGATTTTTCATGTGATAACATAAACTACATTGGTATAAATATATTCATATGTTCTATTGTATAATATTCTAATTAGCCAAAAATGAGATTATATCCAATTTGCAAAACAAAACTATAAATCTGTGAGAAGTGTCAGAAAGTTACTTTCTGCAAACAATGCAAAACGTATTATTCAAAAAGGCTTTTGTGTTGTAGGGAGGGGTCTCAGATGCTCTGCTAATGAGTTAGGGACCATAGACTTCACCACTATGTTGCCTTGCGTACTATCTGTTGCTTTAAATATGTGCTCCTATGTCAGCCCTATAATTGCTTATGTTCTGTTTCAGCATTTCTTCAACTCTGTATTGGATTCTTACTAACGTTATGTCTTTGTAAACTTGCATTTATTTACCCTACGGCAATGTTTATGAAATTGTCCTTGATACTGACCATACTACTCTCACACTGTGTGTGAGAAAGTGCGGACCATAAATGACATAATAAATAAAAGTTGGTAGATCACCACTGGTCCACTGCAGAACATTAATCTAGATAGTGTCCACTATTTTTAATTGGCTGTCAAAGATGAAAGCACATCTGTTTTAGTTACACAACATTCTGGGAAAAAACCAGACAGTTCACGCAAAGTGCAGAAGTTCACTTAGAATACAAGTGTATTGCTTTGTGTAATGTGTTTTAATTTATATTACTGCAACAAATTGGCAGGATAAAAAAACTTCCCTGGCTTTTATTTACATAATTTCTACCCCACCTTTCTCCCCAGTGTGACCCAAAAGAGGTTTACGTTGTTCTCCTCTCCTCCATTTTATTCTCACATCAACCCCGTAAATAGTTTAAACCATGTGACTGACCTAAGATCACCCAGTAAGCTTCCCTGACAGAGCGGGGATTTGAACTTGGGTCTCCGAGATTCTAGTCCAACATTCTAATGATTATGCCATGCCACACTAGCTCTTTTGTTGAACACTGCCTCCTACCCAAACTGCCACCACCACCTAAGTTTTTGTCAGTTGTGATGCTGAGAAGAACACACTGCTGAGAAGAACACACAAGTTTAGAAGCATTACCTAAAATAACACTCTTACACAATGTTTCAGGGCCATTTTGGAGTTCTGAATCCAGTTAAATCAAATCATAATGGAAGACTGAAAAACTACTCTGCTGTTCACAATACGGGTTGCATTCAGCTCTGACAGTTCAATTTTCATGTTGCTTATACTGACAAAACTGGTTTTGCTTAAGAAGTTTTAAAAAATGGCCACATCAATTGGGAATTCAAAACACTGGACAAAGATATGTAACTACAACAGTAGTGCCATTAGCCACTCACACAAAGAGAACAATCTCCAGCCCCTCTCAGGGAAAGGCATAGGGAGAAGGAAGTTACTTCTTAGAAAAGTGTCCCAGTTCTTAAAGAGAAATGATAGAGCAAAACTATCAAGCCTCTCTAGCAACTGGCACAAGGAAGGAAGGATGGAAGTTCAAGAGAAATAAGGGAAGACGTTCTATCCCACCCATTAACAGAAATAAATTGGCAGAACCCCCAGTCTGCAAAGCCTCCACTACCTGGTTTGGTCAACATACACATACAACGTTATTCAGCAAGAAACATGCCTTTGTGATTTCCAAACTTCCCCAAGAAGCTTCACTTCAGACTTTTTAAAATCCTAGAATTATAAACTGACTTCAAGTGATTATGTTTCCTTTTTGGATGGGGTATATAACAACAAACTAACGGTTAACACAGCTTGGAAGCCCTCTCAGAAAAGACTGTGCCACCATCTTTATTAATATACTGCTATTGATGTCCACAGTGTCACAATATAAGGAAAATGTTCCTTGGTATCAATGAGACTGCAACCTGCAGCAAAGCTCAAAAATAATAAGGGATGCCTATTTTATTTTCTGTACGCCCCAAATACTGAGTAGTGGGGGCAAATAGTCAAAGTGATATAACTGCATATTCCTCCTACTGCTAAGAACTGGGACAAAATGAACACATCAAAAACCGAAACGGTTAGAAGAGGCAGCAGTTGCTGAAGAACATGTAAGCAGTAACTATCGGGGAAAAATTAAACAACATTAACATTCAAACTAAAAATAACCAAAAGTCCACTTCTATATTTTTTCCTCTCATCCTGCTCAGTTTGGACATTAAAAACTATCCTCATTAACAATGGTCATGCTTATAACTCCCTCCTGCCTCCTCTCCACATCGAGCTTGAACAAAGCCTTCCCACTTTTGGAAGTCTTCGATCTAAGGCCAATGTATCATGATCCTCAAAGGGGGCAGCGCCTGAACAGACTGGTGTTACTCATTTCTCAATTTGTGGGGAAGACACAAACTTCAGTTTATTCAGATATCCACATTTGGACATAGTGACAAACTGGACGTAGACTGAAGACTTCTAAAATCAGGAAGTCTTCAACTACAGTCCATATGAAAGCAAGGTGGGAGAAGAGACAAACTTAACCCTATTATGTATTGTCGAAGGCTTTCACGGCCGGAGAACGATGGTTGTTGTGGGTTTTCCGGGCTGTATTGCCGTGGTCTTAATTAATAAAATTAATTTTATTAACTTTATTAACTTAACCCAGAACAAACTTAACCCTGTTAGTTCAGCATCTCTTACTCTTCTATCACAACTTACTCTAGTAACTAGGAAGAAATGCACTTGCTTATCCTACATAGCTTCTTCATGACATTCTGTAAGACTACACTTCTCCTAAGCCTAAAGATACTTGTGCCACACACCAATATTTTAGTAATGTTACATACATATATGCATTCTTTGACTTGTAATGTTAGAGCTAAAAATAACACAGTAATTTAAATGTGGCTTTTGAGTCATATTAAATTCCTATTTATTCTTGAATTAAGTGTATGGGAGACATCCCATAGGCTGCATCCTCTGATTCTCTAACTGCAAGGCCTTAATCCTTGTTCCTTTGCAGCTCGTCTGTCCAAACGCAGTAGTCATGGCTCCATTAAAACTCTGCCAAAATGTTCTGCAGCCTTTTCCACCCTGCTGTTCTTCATCTTTGAATCTGAACCACCAAGTGATGGTTCTAGCTCCTCAATTCCTTTCTACATCAGAGACAAACTCTGGTCAATACTGCTGGATTTCTGAACGTTTTTTTCATTTTTGCTGGAATACCCCCAAATACATTTTCAGCTTCGAAAAGAAGTTTGCCAAAGCTTTGCCCATGGCTTTAGAAGCATCTTTTCCATGTGTTAAATTTCATCGGAAAAATCTCTGGAATCCAAGATACATGTCTCTAACTCCAAATCTGTCAGTGAAGCCTTTGTGTTTACTTGGGGAGGGTCACTGTCTTATGCATCTCTGCTACTTGGTGCTCCAGCTCTTTCCTTTCACACCAGAGTCTTAAATGTTGTGGTGTTACTTGTCCATTTCTTTATTATGCTTTTGTTGAGAGGCAGCTGGATACTGATCTTCAGATCTCCAAGTCTTTGACCAATGTACCCAAGACTTGACTTTTAACTCTTTAGTTGTTTAACTTTGCTTTCATGCTTGCTTTAATTTTGGCTTCTACAAACTTTTTTTTAACTTTTTATTAACTTTAAAAACAACATACAATGCATAAACAAGAAAACAAATTACACAATGTTAAAGTCAACTATAATACAAGAAAAAACAGATAGCGTATAATATACTACCAGTTTTCAAAGGAATAAGAAGATTCGGTTAAGAGAATTGCAATATACCTAAGCAGAGAGTGAGGTTCTTTTACAGTTTGTATGAAACCTAACATATTGCTCAGAAACACCATGAGACAAACGATAAATGTTTTGGAGGGTGTTTATCATTGGTTAATAAATAGTCAAAGAAAGGGAGCCATTTTGTCATAAAATCAGTTTCTTTTGGAAAATGCTGAGATTTATAAATAGAATCATAAACCTCCTGGATATTATAATCCCAGACTCTAGAAAACCAACTGTCGATAGATGGGATTTTGGGGGACTTCCAGTTAGCTGCCAAAAGGGATTTTCCGGCCATTAGGAGGTTATTAATTAATTCTTGCCTAATGCTTCGGATATCCACGTTGTCCCACTGATTTAGAAAAATTATCTTAATATCAAAGGGTATGGCTTCTACAAACTTGTTGCAGATCAGATTGTATTCTTCTTGCATGTCTTCCTGAGATGTCATCTTTTTCTGCAACTCTGCCCTCAGCTCTTTCTGTAAACAACCATCTCACCAAACTGTTTCTGAAGACACAAATGCTCCTTCCTAAAACTTCCTTTGAGCTGTAGCAACTGATTTCTTCCCACATCTGTAGTTTCCACAAGAGGCAGCTTCTTCAGGATGAATAAATAAGCTGCCAATTCAAGATTTTTGTTGATGTTTTTTACGATCTTTGTTTCAAATGACTCCCAGCGCATATCCCCCCATTTCATTTTTGAACCTCTTTGGGGATGTGTGGGGAGATTACATACTTGGACCTTCTGTATGGTGCAAACCTTGTGTTTGGTACAACATCAAGTGATTGAAATATATGTAGACTTTCTACTCTCTATTTGGGAGTTTCCTGTTTAATATCTCACTGTTTTTTACAAGCCCATTTCCTCCCATCTCTTAAAAACTTGGCTGCCTATGACCACACACCCATTCCTCAGAAATGCCATTCACATTTCCAAGCCTCCTTTACATCCTTTTCACAATCAAGCCAAAGCTGACTGATCTCATCACATGTCTGCCTGCTCTAAACAGAGTTCCTTTTCCACTCTGTCTGCCCACTCAAGCTCAGATTTCACTTGGCCACTTTGATCTGAGCCAACACTGCACTTACATTATCAGTAAACCCTTCCAGAACCGTAACTACAATTGTGGGGTTGGATTCATCAGCTTTTCTACTGATGAAAAGGGAAGGTCCCCCATGACCTCCAAAAAAAAGACTGCTGAGGATCGTGGGACCTGAGTGTACAGAAGCCATGTGAGATGGGGACTATAAGGAACAGAGAGAATTCAGTGAGACAGAATGAAAAGGTTGTCTAGATCTAACCCATGGACTGAGCACAAAGTTTGATCTTTTATGTTTTCAGCTACCCCAATACCACACTGCTTCATTCTATGGACTTTGCCTCAGCAAGGTCTTTAATCCCCTCTGAGGAAGAACATCAAATAATCTCTCTACAACCATCTCAAAATTCTGTTATCCATAGCTTACCGCTTCTTAATGGCCAAAATAATTCTCAGCATTATACAGCACAGCCATAAGAACTTTGTGTTTCCTTCCATCCTTGAAAGACTTCCCTCTGCAACTCCACTAGGACAGGAGCAGTAAGCATGCATAAGTTTAGATAGAACATGGGTTACCAACTGCCATTCTTTTTTTCTTCTTCCTCCTATTCTCTTTCAAACTGACCTGTCAAAATTCAATTTTGGCCTTTTCCTGGCAATTCAAATAACCTGAAAGCTTTGTTTCACTTCTCAAAGAGAATGTACCAATTGCTGATTATCTTTTTGAAAATGTAGGCACCCAAGGAGACCCTCAATAAGGAGATGAAAGTAAACACTGGTGAAAGCAAACCTTCAAATCCTCCAAGAAGCTGCCCTCATATTCACTTGTTTGATTTATTCTGCTCATCATAGTTGCCTCTGCTTTGCACATCCTAAGTCTTTCATGAACCAATTGTCAGGACCCCCAAAAGTTCAAGTAATACTTCTCTCTCAGGCAGATGGAAGAGACTGTCGTTATCAAAAAAATTATAAATGATTATTGAAAAACAAACAGATGTTATCTTTTTTTCATAATTTCTGTAAAAAAGAGAACAATAATCTCCAGGACTATAAACAATTGAAGTCGCAAAGTCTATACCTTTCTTTTCTCTCTTTTCCCTTATTGTTTTATATTTTATTTAAAATACTGATATACTTGCATTTCTCCCAGACAACTGGCACTTACACTCCTAATTACGTTGGCATACTCTCTTCCACCACACGTAGCTCCTGAACAATTGCCATACAGTGCAATCCATAACAAACATACACTTTTCTATGCCCACTGACTTCAGTGGACTTAG
Organism: Eublepharis macularius; assembly: GCF_028583425.1. Lineage (NCBI taxonomy): Eukaryota > Metazoa > Chordata > Lepidosauria > Squamata > Eublepharidae > Eublepharis > Eublepharis macularius. The sequence continues at coordinate 35,564,588 of NC_072804.1, read as the reverse complement.
AATGGTATAACTCTGCTTAGGAGTGTGCTGGGAAAAGGCTAGAGGTAAACAGATAAGACATCGGCCAGTTTATCTACTGTCAGTGAACCATGTGAGGTTGGCAAGAATAGACTTGGCTAAATGAACTCTTGCTATAGTTCATACTTTCCATCAACTGCAGACGCTCAAGTTTTGTTTTTCGGTTTTTTTTAAAGTCAATGAAAACTGCTGACATTGGCCATCAGCTTCAATGAGAGGAGTGTGTGGACAAAGGTGAATCCTTCAGAAGAGGAATGCAGGGAGACAGTTTACAGATAGAACAAGATAGTAGAGATGATAGTGGTTGCTTACACAGATAACCAGCATGCTGGCTACTGTACATTATCATGGTGTTTACAAATAACAATATTTAAGGCTATGAGATACTGTGATTATAAGATAATGCTTACACTGAGAAGAATAGAATGAGCTTCTAAATATATGGGAACTGAACTGCAGCTTAAAGTTATTTAAAATGTCTACAGCTCTCTACCTAGAAAAAGGACCCCTCCACATTTCAGAGGGGTCCTACTATTTACTTCATTTATACCCCAGTGAGGAACCAAAACCACTTACATCATTCTTCATGTTATCCTTACCACAACCCTATCAGGTAGATTAGACTGAGCATATGACTGGCCCAAAGGTCACCTGGAAACCTTCCACAGTAGATCCAAACCTGTATCTCTTAGGTCTTAGCCTGACATGCTAACCGCTACACAACACTGCCTCTCAGTATCAGAAGTACAACAAGGAAGACATGATTTACTTGCATTGCCTCCACTGCTCACGTCCGACGCAGGTAATCAAGCCCCAATGTCGCAGAAAGAACAGAGGGATGAATGAAAGATTCTGATTACAGTGAAAACTCTCTGTCTCTAAATAGGAATGCTGGAGAACTGGAATGTCCAAAAATCAAGAGAAGAAAAGGTTACAGGGAGGGCTATGGCCAGAGGACAAGGCAAGAATGTAAGGGAGAAATCAAAGGGTAACTGGGAGGCTCCCAAAGAGAGGAAAGGGGGCAAACAGAAGATGCAGAAAAAGAGAAGCTGAAGATACCTTTAGTAATGCTGAAGAAGTAGGTATATACGGAAATGAAGTAGTGCATTTCCATATACACCTTTCTTCTACAGAGCTTAACACTCTCCTCTACAATCATTAAGAAATCTGATATTTGTTTTAAGGGAAGTAAAGGGATTGCAGATATTTCAGTTAACAGTATCAAGAAAGGTTTGATATGGGTAACAAATCCCTGATCCACTTATTAATGTCTCTAACTATTATTACCCAAAACTACATTAAAAATAGTAAAAATTAAGCACACAAATTCACCTTGACCCACAACATTAAATGTCAAAAAGCAGACCATGAAACCTTGTACTTGGACCATAGAAAACTGCCTTGTCTACAGCTAACTTCATCCTTATACTGTTTTACAGATGTTTAGTTCATAAATGAAGTTCAAAACTTTTTTGCTTTGGGGCAGTAGCCTATCATGCTACTCTATTAAGTATCATTTACTGTCATAGTGCAGTAATGATCTCCTAATCCACTATACCAATCTCCACCTCTTCAAACGAAAACCCTGCACCTGTTGTCCACCGGACCTTTACCTCCATTCAAACAACAAACTTTGTGCTTACACGTAACTCTAATTACTCCTTTATGGAATCCTCTGCTTGTGCGGCCACATCAGAATCCCAACTTCCCCATCATCTTCTCTAGTGTACTCACCTTGAATTTCTTTCCAGATCCCTCTATTAAGCATGCACATTGCTAATTCCACTGGATCTTTCATCATTACAGCATAGCTTTCTATTGCTATCTTTATACCTGCCCTCACACTTTCCACCCTTCACTCGAATGTTTGTTTCATTCCACAGTTTAGTTGCAGCTATTTCTCTCAACCCTTGGACTTAAATTTCCGTTTCTCAAAAGGCACTTTTCTGTGCCGACTCCACTTACCAAAGCCTACACTCATGACAGCCTTCTTCTTCCCCAGTTGTGTGCACAACAGTCCGGCTATTTTCTCACCAGCTGTAGCTCCCTGTAAAACAACTTCACTTGACTACTTGCTTCCCTATTGCCTATGATTTCTAATCCCTCCACCCCCACCACAGTACACTAATCTTTTCTTCCAGGCCTGTTACTCAAAATTTTGTTCAATCCCCAAGGTCAGCATACCAAGCAAGACTCAAATTTTAAGTAACATCAAAGTGGGATGTGCTGACCAACAACAAAGATTCTGAAACTAGTAAGGAGTGGGATTAAAAGCTCCCAGCAGACATACGGAGCCCTCAAACTCAAGTAACAAACAGCAATATAAATGCACTGCTTTCAGTGGAACAAACTTAGTACCAAAAGGACTGATAATTCTCATTATTTTTAAGAGGCATAAAGGAAAAGGTAAGAAAAGCCTGATCTTGACAAGAAAACCTCTGAATTCAACAGCGCTTACACACCCAGTATGCATACTTAGGAATGCAGCCATTGGCATTCTCAATAAAGCAAAAATCTAGTGGCAAGTTAAAGATAAACATTTATTTCAAGATGAGCTTTTGCAGGTCACAGCCCACTAAGGCGCTAAATTTCTGTTTTATTTTGCTAGGACAAACTAACACAGCTACCTCTTATCACAGAGATAAATGCTAAGGTGCTCTATGGGGTTTTCCTCACAAGTTAAGTGGGCAAAATTAAGCAGGAGTCTGAGTGGCACATTAAAAACTATTAAAATTTATTCCAGCACAAGCTTTTGCAAGTCAGAGCTCATCAAATGCACAAAATATACCTCCACTGACCAGAAACATTTAAACTTAATGCTTAAAAAAACACACACACACAAAAGGCAGGGCAGGACTAACATTACAAAGACAGCCCAGTTAGGACAGTTAGGACAGCCCATCCTAACTTTTTCTCTTTTGAATTTGAGCCACTTTCCAAAGGCCCCGCCCGCTGACTCTGGCCCCACCCTTTAGCAGTCCTGAGCGAGGGAAAGGCGGAGGTCTTCATCTCGGCTTTATTCTGTCCTCTCCACGGTCCGTTGCTGACGTTTATCCAATCCCCGTACAAAAGCGGCACCCACCCGACTTCCCCAGCGCCGGCCAATCAGAAGAGAGGGCGAGGGACGGCGGCCTAATCCCAACCAATGAGAAACCGGGAGAGAGTGAATGGCGGAGAGTGAGGGGGGAGGGGAACGCAAGAGCTCAACCGTCACTCCTCCTCACGACCCCCCTCCCTCGCTTTCACGCCTTCGTTGACTCACCGGCGTAATTAGCCTCCGTGGCTCCTGCCGCTCTTCAGCGGCCTCAGCCCCCGGAGCGGGTACCGGGGCGCCAGCCCCAGCCGGTGCACACGCACCCGGCCGAAACGAGGGGGCGGGGATGTGATGGACGGAGCGAGCGCGAAGCAGCGGTGAAACAAGATGGCGGCAGGGCAGAGACTGAGGCTTAGGGTAAGCCCCGCCCCCTTTCGCTTCCTCCTCCCCTTTCTCGTCTTTACGCGCTCGATTCCTTTCGCGAGCGGGTTAGCTCTACTACGCAGGCGCAAAGCCTCCAATCGTTCTTTTATCCTGAGACGGAATCTTCGCGCGGTGTCGCGAGACTTCAGGAAAAAAGGGGGGTTGAATTTGACTCCTGGAGTTTTCCGTAGCGGCCCCCAGAGTATCATGGGAATGGTAGTTTCTGTGAGGTATTAAGTTGCGTTGTTGAAACTGATCCCTTGGAGGGGTCGTTCTAGACAGGATTCAAGGTTGTGACAGCCCCCATCCTCTGCGTAGGATGGCAGTTCTATAGGTGTCGCGGGAGACGCCAACGTCAAGCTGCTGAATGCGTATTATTCTGCTATATTATCAGCCGAGGTGGCTTAGGGTATAATAACAATAATAACGATATACAAAATAAACAGCTTGAAATAAATGCAATTAAAATTTTAAAAAACTGTGAATAAACGAGCACTGCTTCTAACACACAAAAAGCTCAGTTATAGAGGCAGATTTTGTAAGAAATCTAAAAGCAAGGGCAACAATTCAAAAATACAAGAGTGCATAGGGGAAATTGTATTAAAATAATAATAGGAAGTCCACAAGCAAGACAGTGTGTGTGTATCTCTCTCTCTCTCTCTCTCTCTCATGTACTTGGACCTCACATCAAATGTCTGAGAATCGGTACTGGGCAAATTAAAATCTATCACTAATTTGTTAGTAGGGTTGCCAACTCTGCATTGGGAAGTTCCTGGGGATTTGGGGCAGAGGCTGGGAAGGGCAGAGTTTGGGGATAAAATCCACCCTCCAAAGCTGCCTCTTCCTCCATGGAATATGATCTCTTCAGTGCAGAGACCAGTTCTGAGTTTAGGAGAACTCCACATCCTACATGGGGGTCGGCAATCTTACTCAGTAGGTTTCCATCAGAGCAAAGAGGTGTTCCGTGGGGCCATTTCAGTTCACCAAAACAGCAGTGGGAGGGAGGCACCATGGCACTGATTTGAATCAGGTCTAGCACACCTGGGATTTGAGGTTTCTTTGAACACGAATACAAAAGGTCATCAGCTGCAAAGATCACTTCTGAAAGTTAATGGATTGAAGCCCATTAGCTTTTCCTCTTTGGTCATGCCAGGTTCCCATCCTCACAGCAGCCTCCTTCTGATATGGTTTTTGTCCCTCCAAGTCTTACGACCCCTAACAGTCCCATTTTTCATGGTTAAAGGTGGACTCTATTTTAAAGCAGAAAATTTGGACTGATATACCCTAGTGTCCTTGTTTCAGAATAAGAATGTAGTCATTTGGTCCAGTAAAACAGCAGAAATATCAAACCTAAAAACTAAATGCAGTTTTGTAGTTGTTCCAATGAGTTCAATGCTGCAAAAGTAATTGTCCATTGTATTGTCGAAGGCTTTCACGGCCGGAGAACGATGGTTGTTGTGGGTTTTCCGGGCTGTATTGCCGTGGTCTTGGCATTGTAGTTCCTGACGTTTCGCCAGCAGCTGTGGCTGGCATCTTCAGAGGTGTAGCACCAAAAGACACAGATCTCTCACACTCACACTCTCACACTGAGAGATCTCTGTCTTTTGGTGCTACACCTCTGAAGATGCCAGCCACAGCTGCTGGCGAAACGTCAGGAACTACAATGCCAAGACCACGGCAATACAGCCCGGAAAACCCACAACAACCATAATTGTCCATTCTTTGACTGTTTCCTTGACTAACTGTGCAATCTTAAACAGAGTTGACTCCAGTATAAAGTCATTGAAAGTTACAATCCTAAGCAAAGTAACTTGCTTAGGATTGTAAATGAATTCTGACTGGCCAGATGCTCTACCCCAGTGGTTCCCAAAGTGGGCAATACTGCCCTCTGGGGGGTGCTGGAATGATCCAGGTGGGTGGTAGGAGCCTTGGATGCAATTGGGGGGCATTGAATAAAAATAAGGGGTCGGTGGAAGCATAAAGAAAGAAGAGTCCAGAACCTATCTAAAGCAGCCTTTCCCTGCCTTCTCCTGGTCTTCCCTGGGATCAGGGAGGGAGGGGGAGGTGGAGAGGGGTCCTCACAGCCAATCACAGCCATGCGTTTGCAAATGCATGTGCACCCTTGTAAGGCTGGTGTTGCTGCTGGGCTACTGTATGGTGGCTGCTGCTGGCCTCTGGCTTTCAGGCCTTCAGCTGCTGTTGTTCTGAGCCTGCCTTGGCCTGCCTGGCTGCTGACGACAAAAATAGAACCAAACATTAATAAATTGATAGCAGCGCTGACCAGGTTCATGCTTCTCATTAGGATTATTTTTAATGTTATTTGTGATTTTTATTTTAATATTATCCATCGTTATCTTAATTTTCTGTGTATATGCAAATGTTACTATATGGCTGATTTTATAAAATACTTTACGATTTCGAGCTTCAAAGTGTCTTATTTGTTGTACATCTTTCTTTACTGTGTGCAAATTTGTCACAGCATCTTTTTGTCCACTTCTTGAAGGTAGATTTCCAGGGGGGTGCTGAGTAATTTTTTTTTTTTGAAAAGGGGGTGGTAGGCCAAATAAGTTTGGGAAGTGTCCCGATGCAGACTCACACTGGCAGCAGGCAAGGGAAAACTCCCAAGTTGTCCGAGCAGGGCAGCGCCCAGTTCCAAGGTTCAGGCACCAACTGGGCACACTCACGGCTTCAAGTCCAAAGGGGGCTTCCAGAAACACATCCACAGGAACAGGCCAAGGTCAGGGACAAGAGAATCAGTTCAAAACACAGCAGCAAGGTCAGTAGTAAGCTGACTCGTTGCTTCCACACAGCCACTCCCTCTTTGGCTGCTTTTAACCCTCACAGTGCTCAGCTGCCTGTGCTATAGCAAGCACCTGCCGGCTGTCTCAGTCCTGCTCCTGCGAGCACTCATCATCACTAATGATGCTGGGCCGGTGCTGTGCTGCTAGCCTGGCACTGCGCCTTCTGGCTTGGAGGGCTCTTCTAGCCCTCCTCTGGCAGCGCTCCCAAGGCTCTGGTGAGGAAGGGGGAGAGATGGCCTGCACCTGGCTTTCTGTTGCCAGCCCAGGGCTGGGAAGCTGAGGAACCGATGTGCTGGGACCTGGCTGTGGATCAGTATCTGAGCCTTCAGGGCCTGCCTCCTCCTGCAGTGCCTCTGCCACTGGCTGTGGATCTGGGTCAGGTTCACCAGCTGCCTCTTCCTCTGAAGAGTCCTCTGAGTCCCTCTGCTCCGCTGGGCCAGGTTGGTCCATGACAGGAAGCTCTGCTCTACCCTATGAGCATTGGCTGCAGTATCCTTTTTCTCACTGCAAAGAATGTATAACTCACTGAAAAAAACGTTTTTTTCTAATATAGCCTAGGTGCTAGGTGTTGAAAGAACTCTATTAAATCAAACCAGTACAATTGCTATTATTTTGTTTTAAGAACTGTCTTATTGAAAAGTCTGTAGGTGTTGTGCTTGATGATGACGATTTGAGCTACTGAGAAGAGCAACTCTAGGGTACACTCTTGATTTCCAACCAACTTGACCTTTCACTTCTTTCACTGGTTGCTAGCAGTCTAGGATGCTAAAACATTCCATTACTTTATAGTCAATGTCAATATAGGCTCATACAGTGAATTTTCGGATATTATTTTCAGCCAATAATATGTTTGGTGTAGTGGTTAAGAGTGGCAGGACTCTAATCTGGAGAACAAGGTTTTGATTCCTCACTCCTCCACTTGAAGCCGGTTGTGTGACCTTGTTTGTGGGGATAATAATAATAACACACTTTGTAAACCACTCTGAGTGGGCGTTAAGTTGTCCTGAAGGGCAGTATATAAATCTAATGTTGTTATTATATTTTGCAAACTTTACTCTTGTGTAAGTTATCTGACTTCAGCTTCTTACAAAACCAATGTTTTTACAGTAATGCATGGAAGCAATGATGTGTTTGTGATGGCGAGTATTAATAAATGTATCAGAGCAAGGACATCTGTTTTATTCTTGTGTTTTATAATAAAGGAGCTCCTGTATTAATGAATCCTAATAAATGTTATCACCTCAGTTTTTCCATTGCTTGGTACTACTTCTTTGCTATGGCCCACAATTCAACAACAACCAATGTTAAACTGCTTAGGTGATCCAAAGAAATTTGTCGGTCTGAACTCCACCCTCGTAAGCACTTCTTTTCCAGGCGAAGCTCCTTTAAAGTACTGAGTGGTACCAATGTGAAAATGTGCTTACAAACCTTCCACCCACTGTATATCCAACATCTGGTGAACATGCTGAATTGACTCCCCAGTGTACTTCCCAATCAAATAGGCCCTTTTTTTCCAAGCAAGGTGGTGAAGATGGCTTGAAAGCAGTTCTGTCCATCTTCTGTTTTTTGAACTGTATTCCTTTTCACTAATCAAGCAATGCTCCATTTCCTATCCAAAAGCCTCTTCATCAGAAAACCAAGGCATCAACGCTCAGATCGACCAGCTTGAAGTAGGGGGGAAAAGTCACCCCTTTTGCAAATCCAGGTCTCTGTGCACCGCCTAGGCTGGCTGCAACTTGCTGAGCCATGGCAGTGGTGAAGTTTTGTGCATCCGCGGTGCAATGGACAACTGGAAATGACATCTGGAAAAAATGCTTTTGGCCTCATCTCTCAGCTTCAGATAGAGCGACTGTCTGCTATCTGTGATGATTTAGCTGTTTCGCCAGCCTCTTCCTAGGTGTCTTTGCTGAACCATCACCTTTCAGAATCTTATTATTTAACTGAACAGTCCTCTTCAGCAGCTTTGTGGAAGTCTAACTTCTGGAACTGCATACTGCATTAGAGGAGATTGAGCTTTGCAGGAAAATGGAGTTCCTTCACCTTGACAAAACCCCTAAGAAGAAACTTTTTCTGTTTAAGAATTATCTTGTCAGACACTATTTATAGCTCATAAGATCTTTCTGTCCATTTACATCCCATCCTCCATCCAAGGAGCTCCAAGAAGTGCACATGGATTTCATCCCATTTTATCGGAGCAGAGCAGGGATTTAGATGATAAGCATCTCAGATTTCTTTTTTGCTTCCCCTGTCCTGTAAAGCAGCATGTAAAGTGGCTGAGCCCCAGATTATCCCAAGGAGTGTCCACTCTCATTCCAGACTTTAAAATCTGCCACTGGGGTCCTGCCCAGGATACCATAATCTGGGGTACAAGATTAGCATTCATTGGGGGATGGGGTCTTTTCACCATGGCGCCTATGTTATGGAATGCTTCCAGGGTTTTTTATTGAGACTGTGGTTTTAAGTCCTATTTTATTGCTGCTCTGGCTGAATTCAGATGTCGTAAATGAAACTGGAGTTTAATACTGGTGTCCAGTAGCACCTTAAAGACTGACAAATTTTATCCCAGCTTAAGCTTTCGTGAGTCAGTGCTTACTTCCTCAGATACATAAAGACTGCATCTAATGTGCGCATGCATCTGAGGAAGTGTGCGCCAATTACAAAAGCTTTGGTTGGAATAAAATTCATCAGTCTTTAAGTAGCTAGCCATCGGACTTTGGGTTTATTTGCTGCTGAAGACTACCATGGCTAGCCATTTGAAACCCAAGTTTGTGATGGACTCACACCTGCACTCTCCCTCCTCCTCTCGCTTGGCACTTCAATACTGACAATAGGAAGCTTCAATTTAATTCCAGTTTGTTATGCTGCCCAAACTGGGGGGGGGGGGCGGTAAACACATTGGGCATTTGTTTCTTTCCCACTATCATCTGATGAAGGAAGTAATAACCTGTGAAAAACTCATGCTTTGTACATAACAATCTAAAAGGAGCAACTGGATTTTCTTAATATTCATTTCTATAAAGAGAAATATGGCTGCACTTAAATTAAGCAGGGTTTTTTGGTGACATCTGACTTGCACCTTAGTCTGCTCTGTTAGAGACCACTCAGTTGGATTTTTGTTTGAACTGGTTGTAACATGGTGTTTTGTATTAACAGTAAACCACTTTGAAAACAACAGTGAAAAAGTAGCGTATCAGTTTAGAAATAAATACGTAATATTTGATAATCACCACCGTGTTGAAAAATGTCCACTGGCTTTTCCAAAGTAAGCTGATAATTTCCAAGCACTGAAATTTTGGGTTTAGATGACTCAATGCAAGCTATGCAAAACAGATAGGAGGACTGTAGTATAAGGAAGCTGTATCAAATAGATGCATCAGTAAAGTGATAGCGAGTGACTATAGACTTTATTACTATTGCTGTCTAGTGTTGAAGCAAGCAACACTTAGCCCAACAAAACCAGTATCATTCATAGCAGTGAAATGCTGGGTTCAGCCAGTGGAGAAACACCACAGAATAAAACCAAGCAGTACCCAGCCACAAGCACAAGGCATTCCCTTGCTTCAGTTTGCTTCTGTTGGGCTAAGTTGTAACAGTGTCCCTTGCTTCAGTTTGGTTTGGGTGGAATGGATGTGATTCTCTGATGTGATGTTGGTTCCTCTTGCTTCACTTTGGTTCGGGTGGGGGGATTCATTCCTGTGCTTCAGTTTGATTCTATTTGGCTTTTTCTGGGATGAGCTCAGCTTGCATTTGGGAGTGTACCTTGGCCATGGCAGCCTTGCCCCGGTGTGTTTCTGCAATAGGAGTCAGCATTGACTTTTTTCTCATAGGAAACAATGGAGTGGCTGGGGGCACCTCGTTCAGGGGCTCATAGAATTGGTCCCCAGGGGCAAATCTTCCTGAAACTTGGGGTCTCATTAGAGGACAGGAGTAGGTCCCCTGAAAATATGGTGGAGTTTTCAGGAAAAATGCCACCCTCAGCTCTCCGGATAACTCCCAGATATTTTTCCCCACAGGGAATAATTGATAGTGGGGGCACCTTCTTTGGGGGCCCATAAAATTGCCCCCCAGGGTTCAGTCTTCATGAAACAACAGATATTTAGAGGATAGACAGAAGTCGGTTCCTTCCAAATTCGGTGAAGTTTGGTTGAAAAATGACCCCTCCAGCCCACCAGATATCTCCCAGAGTGATTTTCTCACAGAAAACAATGGCTGAATTTTTCAGAAATACCTGAACTGGATTAGAGAATCATTCTGAATTTTTTCTCAGATCTGGTAAAAAAAAAATTCAGATTTACCTAAATTTTTTGATGTATACCTCTAGTCCCAATCTTTTTTTGATACTAAGAGACAACTCTTTTCAAGACCAGTTCCCTAAAACTGTCCTCTTAGCCAATCAGAGGGGCCCAAACCTCTGATGACAGACTCTGCCGTGGCCTGTCCTCACAACTAAGGGAGGGGGGAAAGAACTCATCACCCCACCCTGCATAAGGCAACGAGTTAACAAGCCAGGAGGCAAGAACCAGCCTCGGTGAAGCTTTGTCCTTGAGAGCTGTTTCAGGTTTGCACTTGGGTCTCAAGACCTCTTATCTGGCCAGAATAGACCGTGCCGACCAGCCCAGTCTCCTAAAAGGGAAAAAAAAGTCTCCGAAGCCTAACCCAAGACATTTTAACTCAAAAAGAAACAAACTGAATAAGTGTTTTTCACAACAAGGAGCCCAGTATCTTTTAGTTTTACCCTGAGGTTCTGTTTATTGGCTCTCTCTAGTGTCAACTGCCTGGGACATCTCTATAAATTGTAGAGGTCAACCAGGGTTTCAATAGGAGCACCTGCCCACATCAACAGGAAATGCTCTGAGGGCCATAATGAATCTATCCGGATCTATCCAAGACTTTGTGGGCACCCTACTCTTGCAGCATTTCTAAGAGTCTGTAAATTTCAGTAGATGACAGTGTCAGGGCTTGTCGCTGCCACCGTTGGGCAGGGCTCCAGCTGGGCCAGCCCTGACATCAGAGGGGCACCAGGGATGCTGCAGAACCCTGCTCTGTGGAAGGAGGGGCAGTATACATCACCCTGGCTCCCTCTCAATCCACTCGCTGGCCTGCTCAACCTGGTCTGCTTACCCTCTGTGTCCTCCTTCCAGAACTCTCCTCCAAGCCTCCACTCTTCCACTGCTCTGCTCTCACTCCACACCATCTCTCCTTACTCACACCCACCACCTCAGAGCTCTTCCCAGCCACCTTATATAGGGTTTCCTTTCCCCGCCCTGCCCTCCTCCTAGGCTTGTTCCCTCTCCTGACTTGGCCCAGCTGTGCCTTCCCTCAGGTGTTTCCCTCCTACCACTAATCCCTTCTTGGCTTCCTTGCCTTACTGGCAGGGTGGGGTTGAATGTGAGCCATCCCCAGCTGAGGGCTCCTTGGCCTAGCTCACGAGGAGCTGCCCCAGTAGGCTTTTGAACTGCTGAGCTAGCCTGGCCTTGCTCACGAGGAACTGCCCCAGCCAGCTGCTGTGCCTCCTTGGCCTTGCTCACGAGGAATTGCCCTGGCCAGCTTCTGGGCTGCCTGCTCATTGATGCCGGGCGGGGCTGCCCATCTCCTCCCCCAGAATGCCTGTGGCAGCTCCACCTGGAGGGGCTAGCTACTCCTGAGCCAGGCTGCTGTCCTCTCGCAGGGGCGTGGCTCTGGGCTGTAGTGGCTGCTTCTCCTCCTTGGCTGGCAAGGGCTCTGTTTGGGCTGTTGCTGGGTCCCTATTCCCCCTGCCTTGGCCCTTTTCCTCTAGCCTGTTTAGCCCCCTCTCTTCCCCCTGGAGGGTGGGACTAGCTGGCCTCTCCCTGCTCCCCCCCAGCCTTCTGAGGCTTTGGCCTTTTGCCCCTTCCCCCCGGAGTAGGCAGGTTCTGGCTCTGTTTGCCAGTCAGAATGGTTGAACTGCTGTCTCCCGGCTGCCCCCCGCCGCTGCCTGCCAGCAAGTCTGAGGGCTGGGCTGCTGACCCCAGACAGACAGTGCACAAAAAGGGACCATGGAATCCCTCCCCCCCAAAGCTATGGTGGTTTCCACACAGAAACAGGTTTGTGCAGTTTTGCCATTTCTGCTGCAACTTCCAATACAGCACAGAGGCAACAGAGCTTCCACATGATAGGTTTCCTTGGAGTTTCTCTGCCCCAGTCCCTCAGCAGCAGCCATCTGCAGGCCATCAGAGCTTTTTCCTTCTTTAAAAAAGGCAGTTGAATATCATTATATTGATAGAACAATGTGTGTATCACGTTCTTTGAATTTCCAGCTTTTATTTTAGCCCCTTCCACTGTGGGAATATGCCTTTCCCCTTATATCTCTGCAACAAAAGGGGCTAGAGATTTTCATTTTTTTAAAAAAACTTTGACTCAAAACTGAAGACCCAAGTAAAAGCATGACCTACCATCTGTGTGAGACATGAGAATAGCATTTGGGGAGATCCCCATGGACACGTGGAAGTGATGAAGTTCAGAGTCACCCCAGCCCAGGCAGCTCCCAGGATCCATGAACTCCATAATCAAAAAATCCTGCAAGTCAAGTTCCTAAAAATGAAGCCTGAATTTGGACATGCTGTACTGCACTGCATAATTTATCTTACATACAGAATTAAGGATGTGGGGATTTCATGCTGCTGAAGGGCAGAAACATTCTCCAGTTGTAGTTTTGGACTGCAGGGGAGGGGGCGTTGCCGCTGAGCGGAATCTGCAAAGGCTGCAGTAGCCCTTATTGCCTCCAGGTGGGGGTAGAGAACAGCCATGAGCATCCTTAGAGCCGCTACCCAGAAAAAATAAGGTTCTGATGTGTTGCAAAGTCAAGCCCACTCAAAAATGCCAGCTTCAAAGCCAGGGCAGCTGCAACTGTTATTTCCCTTGTGCACAAAAAATAAATGATGCGTAATCAAACAGAACAGCTGCTGGGAATAGGCTGGTTAGGATAATCTGTTCTTGTTCTGAGGCTAGCTAACTTTCAGGCGGTCAATACTTGGACTGGCAACTCCCTGGAGATCTCCCCAGAGCAGAGAAAATGCTTCCTGGGTTTGCATATGTTTGGTGTCTCACGGTCCTTTGAGAAAGGGTGAGTCGGGTCACACACATCCTCATGCCATTGCCTGTTTTAATGGCTAATGTTGCCACTGATTGCTCTACTAATTAAACCAACTGGCAGTGGCTACTCTGATGAGAGGAAAGAGGAGAACACAGTTTTTCTGCAAGAGCATTCAGGAGCAAAAAGGGCTTTCCGCTGGGCAAAAAGCGCCTACCTCTCTGGGATGTAAGGCTGAGTTGTTAGGATTCCTTCTCTCCCTCCCTCCTTTCTTCTGCATAAGAAGGTGATATTTCAGGAGGGGTGTAAACTTTTTTCCAAAAGAGCAATGTTCCAGTTGGGGACTTTTTGCTGAAAAATTTCAGCCCCTTCCCAGATTCACACGAAGTGGAGGGTAGGTCTATTCAGGGCTTTTTTTCTGGGAAAAGAGGAGGTGGAACTCAGTGGGTTTCCCTGGGAGAAAATGGTTACATGGCTGGTGGCCCCACAGCACAGAGGGCAATCTAAACTCCCTCTGTCTGGAGATCAGGGGGCGGGGCCACTGGCCATGTGACCATTTTCAAGAGGTTCCGGAACTCCGTTCCACCACATTCCAGCTGAAAAAAAGCCCTGGGTCTATCAGTGGCTACTAGCCGTGTTGACTGAAGGGAATCCAGAGGCCGTAAATCTCTGAAACTAGGAGGCAACATCAGGGGAAGGCCTGGCCTCTATGCTCTTGTTACTGGCCCTTCAAAGTAATTGGTTGGCTGCTGTGTGAAACAGGATGCTGGACTAGATGGCCTTCTGGTCTGATCCAGCGGGGCTCTTCTGATATTCTTACACTTGCCAAGAGAAGGCTAGGGTTCATGCTGAGCATCTCGCTTCAGGTTGCCTCTTTTCAAGTAGCTGCAGCAGTTCCTTTAAAGGACATGATCCACAGCACAATGTACAATGAGGGAGGAGAAGATCTCTTCAAGAAAGATGAGTATTTTCACCCCAGTTTTGTGTACCCTGGAAAGGTCACTAGAGCGATAGGCTGCCTTTACCAGGAGCAAAATGGAAGAGACCCCTGCTTTTGACTCAACACTGTTTGGAAGGAAATACATTTAAAATAAGCACTTGCATCATAAATATTCCCACTCAGAGAGCCACTTCTAGGCTTCCTCTCTCCTGTTTTGCCTGCTGTTCTAGGGCTCCTGTCCAAATCGCAGCCTGTTGATAAGCTTTGCAGCCCAAGCAAGCAAGTTTCCCTCCAATCCTCTTAAGTGTTTCCAAAGGCTAATCCAGTTAAAATCATGCCTTGTCATATGTGGAAAGCCAGAATACCCAGACACAGTGGCCAAGATCCAGTGTCTCAGAGACGCTGAACTTCTTAAAGAACGATTAGGATCCCAAGAAGGCTCAGTCAGATGAGACTCCACTCAGTTTTACTATTCAAAATAGGTTTTCTGCGTTGTTATTACCATGTTAAAGGGGAGAAAGACATATCCCTTTAAAAACAGGCTATTAAAAAAGTTTAAAATGCTAATCTCAAAGCTTAAATTCAGCAAAACTGAGTGGCAGTTGCAGGGCTCAGAGTGGAAGTTGAAGGGTTAAATATCATCCACCTTCCCTACATAGCCCTCAGGCAAATTGAGGCTGCATGAGCCTGCAATTGGCATTGGATGGGCAACTGCAATGTGTGATCTTCACCTCAACTGTTAAGGCCACAGTAGAAAAGAGTAAGAGTTCAGTATCATCTATAAGACTAACAAAATTTGTGGTAGGGTGTGAGCTTTCTTGAGCCACAGCTCACTTCTTCAGATACTTAAGGCCACAACACAGTTTGAGTAAGAAATATTTCCTAGAGCTTCCACTGTACTGACAAAATGCAACGAGTGGTGGAAATGGAGATACAACCCAAATCAGCAGCTCTGTGTCAAGCTCCTCCATCCTGATAGGTCAGTTTCCCAACTCCACATCTTCACCTGCCACTGTGAGGGAAGAAGGCTGTCGTGACATCACACCATGTTTCAGTGCACAATGGGAGAGGAAAATAAATGGAATGTGGTTGCATTTCATTCCATCTGTTTGGTTGGATCCAGCGTGAAGCAAAGCGAAAATATGCTTAGCGCCATTCCCCTTGAGCAAGTAGGAGCACAAAGGCAGCAGCACATAGTGTTTTAATATATTTAATGAAATACCAGTGTGCATCTGGAATGTGCATCGCATCGTTCATGTGATTTCATTTAATTTCGTTTTGAAATGGTATCCAAAGAAAAACCTTGTGCTTCGTTTCATGTGTGTGGAAAAGCTAATGGGGGTACAACTATTTTCACTTAGTGCAGCCAGATAGCAAGGAGTAATGTCAGCAGTCCGGGACTGTTGCACACGCAGACATCTCAGGTTAGTTCCACTGAGGGGTGGACCGTCCCTTCCTTGACTGTCCTGATGCCGTGCACCTGGCTCAGCAGCATACTTTTCGTATTTGGAGTATTCCCTCTATTGGACTATATGGACATTTCCTTATGAATGATTAATTATATATTTATAACATTTTTGTACCTTTGTAACATTACGATGATTCGAGGCACTGTCACATTATATATAAGCACAGGTCCCTTTCTTGCCATTTATTAATATGAACAATTTGCTCTTTATTGATATATCGAGAAATCTCCCTTTACGGTTGCAAGTTTGTGACTGATATTGTCTGTCATTCATTGGTTGATTATAAGTGCTGGCCTTTGCGTCCGTTTGTATTATACAATATACGAGACTGAAGACATTTTGTTATATAAATTACTCTTTAATGGTACAGTTGCATGGTTATTGATTTTGTTGCTTAGTTAGTTCTTCGCGGCGCCTTGCGCTTTCTCTTCTGGTGCTCAGCAGCGTATGATGGCAACCTGACGCTCGCCTCCATATGACATTGGGTATGCTTATGCAGTGTCAGAAAGCCACCTAGCCGACGGCAAGCAGCAGAGGAGGTTGCAGAGGCAATGGTAACTGGGGGGGGGGGAAGGGAGGGCACACTCAGGGAGGTTCAGAGAAGATGCAAGGCAACATCACTTGAACTTGGAACTGTCAGGTCTGAGTGCAGGTTCTGCCCCTGTTTCAGTCCCAAGATAGTGTAGTGGTTAAAGTGTTGGGCTAGGATCTAGAAGAACCAGGTTCAAATCCTCACTCTTCCATGGAAGCTTTCTGGCCGAGTCTTTATATCCCAGTCAGAAGATAGGAGGGATGTTATTTCTTTCTTTGACTTCCTTCTTTGCTACACCCTTCCTAACTTGTGGCTAAAGGCTCAGGGATCTCCATTCCTACTGGTATCTGACAAGAGAAGTCTGACTTTTGAAAGTTTATACCCTGGAAAAATCCAGAAGGAAAAGAGATAAAATTCTCATTTCTGAAACCTAGCTGTTAGGATTACCCTCTATTAAGGCACTGTGGGGTGTGTGTGTGTGTGGATAATTCACTGGTACTGAGTACTGGCACCTTTTGGGGGGATCTCTCAAGTTTTAAGGAGTGGTGGAATTGGTAGAAATCAGCAGAACCTTATGTATGAGTACTGGTTCTTCTTCCTTTTCTACAAAAAAAGGATTGTTCACTGCTCACTTTAAAAAGAGGGTCTAGGCTGGAGTATGGCAGAACCTGACATTCTCTCCCCCCCCTTGCTTGTTTCCTGCTAGAAATTCTCTTAGCTTCATGCACCAGTAAAATCCTGTGCAATTGGCCACATGAACGGCTGCAAATGATCAAGCCTCAGGATGGAGTTCTTAGGTGTGACGCTGACTGGCAGGCTCACTGTCCTCTTTCCTCTGCCCTGTTTGTCTCCCTTGATTTTGCTTCCAGATTCCACCAATGATACCTCAGATTTGACCCTTGGGGGATCTGTCCTTATTGCACAGTTGTCCATCCCATTCAGCATCTTGTCTCACACGGTGGACAACCGGTTACCAAGACCTTCCTTGATGTTGTCTTCTGGTAGTGGTATTCAGAGGTTTACTGCTTCTGAATATGGAGGTTCCCTTAAGTCACCACAGCTAGTAGCTACTGATAGACCTATCCTCAGGGCTTTTTTTCTGGGAAAAGAGGTGGTGGAACTCAGTGGGTTGCCCTCGGAGAAAATGGTCACATGGCTGGTGCCCCCACCCCCCTGATCTCCAGACAGAGGGGTGTTTAGATTGCCCTCCACGCCGGCGGCGCAGAGGGCAATCTAACCCACCCTGTCTGGAGATCAGGGGGCGGGGCCACCGGCCATGTGACCATTTTAAAGAGGTTCCGGAACTCCGTTCCACCGCTGAAAAAAAGCCCTGCCTATCCTGCACTTTACCTGGAGCTGGGGAGGGGTTGACATTATTCAGCAAAAGCTCCCTCTTCCCTCCCATGCTTTGACCTTCTGGCAGGCTAGTTTTGGACCTCCCTGAGAATGCTTCCCACAGATCCCAACTGCAATTAACCAGATGGGCTTTGCCCAGCTGCAGTCCAACTTGGAAGCTAGCGGCACCTTCTTAAAGGAGCTTCTTTTCCCTCTATACCTATGGACCCCCTTTTTGCCCAAGTTCTGGCAGAATACTTCTGCCTTCTCCACAGGTGCTTTGAAATAAAGTGATGTGCAAGAGAGTTAGGTCGGAGTGGAAAATCCACATGGATTTTGCGGGCAAGAGCCAGAGCCAACAGGAAAACAGTATCCTTCTGTGGCATCATTCCAGCAAAACCTCATGGCAACGGAGGGTACACCGCAGTAAGCAAAGGGTTACATGTCCTGGATTTCTGGTTGACACAGGGAGAGCAGGAGAGTGGCCTGGCCGGAATTCGGGGATTTGCAGCTGGGCCGGCTGTGAGGAATTAATTAATTGATCCCCGGCCTTTGTGGCAGCCTTGCTGTGGCCAAAGCTGAAAGACGCACAGTTACATGTGCAAGATACGATCACTTCCTTTGAGCCAAACAGGGTTTTTTTTTTAATTACTGGGACCAATCAGAACCCCAAGTAAACAAGGTAACTGTACTAGTTCCAACCTTCAAACTGTTTCCAGCAATCAGCTTAGACCCCAACCAAGAATTTGCATAGATACAAAGAGAGAAGGGTGGGTTTTTTTGCTGATCCCCCCCCCCTCTCCAACAGCAGCCCCAAATACCGCCCCCCATGGCTGTTCTGGGGGAGACAAAGGACACCCCAGAATAACTCGTAAGGGGAATCAAAAGTATCCCGTGCGAACAGGGAATTGGTAAAAAAAAAAAAAACCCACACACCCAATGGTATTGCCAATAGGTCTGGAGAAAAACATACCCTGTCACTTTAATAGAGACTTTATGGAGGCAAATATCCCATTAGAGACAGGACATTTTTCTCCAGGCTTATTGGCCACCCTAGCCACTAGCTTAGATGGCTTTAGACACATCAAGGAAGGACAGGTTTCTCAGTGATAATTAGCAATAAGAGTCTCAGACTGGGATCCGAGAGACCCAGGTTTGAATCCCCACTCTGCTGTGGAAGCTCTCTGGGTGACCTTGAGCCACTCATACATTCTCAGCCTGACCTACCTCACAGGGTTGTTGTGAAGATGCCAATGGAGGAGAAGAGAACAATGTAATCCACTTTGGGTCTCTAATGGGGAGAAAAGCAGGGTATGTGAAGTAAATATACAAACCTCTGTATTGAGAGGCAGAAGCCTTTCAGATACCAGTTGTGGGAAGGGAACAAAAGGGGGCGACTCTTGGCCACTCAGTGAGACAGGGCTGGTGGACTGGGGCTGCTGTTACAGCTGCACTTTTACTTGCTGGCTTTAGTCCAAGAGCCGGTCAGGAGGAGGGAGTATTTTCTTGGCCAGCTGGCAATCCCTGTGCATATGTTAGGGGAACAGAACAAAATCACTGTCGGTTTGGAAGGAACGGCTTGATGTATCGGAACTGTAAATTTCACGACATCCATTTGTGTAGTTTCCTCTCACTACTGCGGCCAGTTGGCAACTCCGACACACACATAATGAACTCATTTTGTTTTAACAATGGTCCCAGATGGAGGGTTGCCAACTGGCCTGGAGGAAAATGCCCTATTCCTTTGACAGAGGTTGAATGTGTAGAAAGAGGCAGCTGAATCTTTCCAGAGAAGAAAGGTCAATCCCATCACCCGCTGAATAACATCCCAAGAAGCTTCTATGAAAGGGACAGGATATTGTTCTCCAGGACTGTTGGCAACAGTCAACACACACACACCTTGTATCAATTTCACAGGAGTTAAGAACCCATCTGCGGTGGCCCACTGTGGCATTCCCGCCCGACAGGCTCCTCTGCCGAGGAAAAGGGGCTGTCTTTGGGTGGGGATGGAGAGGCGTGTGCACGCCCAGGCAGCAGCTTTTTCTTCTTCTTCACAGCAAGGACAGCCTTTGAGTGGGCAGAGCCCAGAGCGACACCTTCCCCAGCACGGCTCCCCCTCTGCCTCCGCCCCAGCCGCAATTGCCAGAAGGGGATGCTGTGCCGGTGCTGCTGACTTCCCAAGAGGCTGGTACCCACCCGCTGCATCCCTCCCAGCATCTCTCCCTGACAGGCAGCTGGTAGAAAGGGAAAGCTGCAAAAGACAGGTGGATGCATGCAGGAGGCGAAGAGGGCCAGCCCTTCACCCGTGGCAGAAGAGACAAGCGAGGAGGTGAGTAGGCAGGGCTGCCTTGCGCGAGGGAAGGGACGCGGCTGTTCCAAAGAGGGGGAAACGTTCCCTTGGGGTACATCTCCACAGATGCCACCTAGGAATGGCACACAGGCTTCTGAACTCCTGTGTCATAACGGGGGCAAAGGCTAAGGTGTAAAAGGAGCCAGCGCAGCCTGGAAAATCAGGGAGGGGTAGCAGACGACAGCAGTGTTTCCCAAGCTTTTTTCCATGAAGGAACCCCTAAATAATTTGTCAAATCCTGAGGAACCCCTACCTATGAAAACGCTTACAAGCCAGAGAAAGTTGATGGCGGGAAGTGCAATTCAATTACTGCTAAATTATTGTCGTTTGTGTTGTCAGTGCTCTGTAACAATATGAAAAGAACACTGACAATACAGCTAAATAGAAGCTTAATAACGCTATTATTTGGGGGATATTTGGAATTTTTCAGGGCATTTCAAAATCTTTATTTTATTTATGACACGATTCCTTGTGGAACCCCTGGCAATGTCCTGTGGAAGCCCAGTTGGGAACCAGTGGGCTACAGACTGGGTAAAAATTGGACATTAGGCTCTAGAATGGGTGGGTATCTTTGATGAAGTGCCTCTCTTTCAGGCAGCTCTTATTTGTCATCTGTTCTGCAGATTTCTCTTTTGTGCCCCCCCTCCTAATGCTGAAGGAGGGTTTTTCTGCCTTCCTCAGAAGCTCTGGCAAGACTAACCCTCCCTTTCAAAACTGGCCCCACTCCGGTGTCTCTACCATGCAGGCCAGCATGCCAAAAAAAAAAGAAAAGAAAGGTAAAGATTTGATCAGCGTAGATCAAAAGTTCTGGGGGTGCTCCAGCTGCCAAATCTCTACATTTCAAACTTTCATGGAAGCCCGAGGAGCAGGGCCAATTTGTAAAGGTGGCCATCTTAACTCAAAGTGGCCACATCTCAAAGAAGGATATAGGGCTACTAATTTTTTTTTATGCCTGCATTTCCCCTAATAATCTAAGAAGATATAATCCTGCTGCATTCGATAACACACTATTCTAAATACCATATCTATGATGTTTTCCCTCTGCTTTTCTCGCAGATAGCAGATGACAATATTTAATTTGCCAATAACAACAACAATAACAACAACAATAATAATCTAGGATTGCCAACAGGCCTGAAGAAAATGTCCTGTCCCTTTAAGAGGTTCCATGTGTGGAAAAGGGTAATTTAAACTTTTCACAGCATGGATCTCACTAGGCAAATAACAGCCTATTAAAGAGGTAGATCTTTTTTTTTTCTCCAGGAAGTTGGCAACCATACATGTACAAATTGGGGTTATGAACCTATGCGGACTGATTTCAGACCCTTCCCCCCCCACTTTTAGGCTCAAAACTTACTTTGGAGTGAAAAAGCATAGGAGTGGTCTGTATGTGTTTTCTTCTGTCCATTAATCCCCTGAAACAGATCTATTTCCTAGGTTGCCAGTGTTTTTATCACGCCTGCTCTTGTGCCTATCAGGAGCAAGTGATCCGGCATCTCTCTGTGCTGTGACCAGTACCACCTGCTTGTTTTGTCAGATCCAGCATCTGCTAAAAGGCACAAGATGAAGCCAGGCCTTTTTTTGCCCATGGTCAGTTGGCAAGCCTATGCAGAGAGTTGTGGAACCAGTGACGCACCTCAGCCAAGCACCGTGGCTTATAACCATCTCAGTCTCATTTATTTGCATGGAAGCCCATAATTTGAGTTCACAGCTAGGAAAGGGGGAGCAAGATATAGCAGCTTTAACTTTAGCTGGATTGGGACCAATATATATATGTATATGGCAGTGGGGAAGTTCCGTTTAGGGTTGCCAGTAAGCCTGGAGAAAAACTTCCTGTCCCTTTAATACAAGTTTATTGAATGGATTTCCAGCCGAACGCCTGGGTTGTATCTAGAGTAGGGGTTAACATTAAGTGACCTTTGATTACAGCTGCTATGTTTAGATGATGCATAGGTGAGAATAATGGGTTAAAAATATTTCAATTGGTTAAAAAAGGTAGCCCCAACATTGGAAAACAGATTTTTTTTTTAAAAAAAATGAATACTGGACATTATGAAATACCGGTCAACATTAGGGTGTGATTTTAAAGGCATTTTACTGAATTACTCTGAATACCTTACTTCAGCAACCATAGCTGAAAAGTGGATTTGAAGTTCTGTAGCTACATGAGTAAGAAAGAGCTGCTTTTCCCCCATCCTTGTTAAACATTCCCCCCCCCCTGCTTCCTTCAGTTGTGTTGCTGCTGGGGTGTCTGCAAAGGCTTATGCCTCATTGAAAAGGAGACGAAGACATTTCAGGCTTGGCCTAGCACAAAGCTGGCTCCCTCCACCTGTCCCCTCTTGCAGGATTGCCAACTAGCCTAGCACATACCTAATATGCTCTTGTGCTTCTAACAGCAGTTTGTTGTGCAGGAATCAGCAGATAAAGCTTTCCATCACAATCTCATCTATTCTGTTGTTAAAGGCCAAGGAACAAGTGCCACTCACAAAGTTGGCAGCCCTTCGTGCCACCTGTTGTCTATGGGCTGCCAACCTCCAGGTGGAAACTACAAACAATACCGGTGTACAGGAACTACAAGGTTCCACAATCTCTTGAGAAACTTTTTAAAATATTTTTTTAGTATTTTAAAGTGCAAAGTGCTAATATTGTGCATACAATAAATAATAAAATTAAGAACAATCAACATGCAAACCAATCCAACTGGTAAAGTGCAACCATATACATGTAAGTCCAACTGGTAAAGTTCAATAGTCCATGAGCATGTAAGGAAAAAATTCCCAGTATATTGCACAATTGCCAAAGCAGTGGCCTCCAGATCCAATGATCCAGCGTAGGTGCTGTAGCTGAGCGTTTCTTCAGCCTACGGGTTTTAGCCAGCAAATTTCCAATACCCGTTTTGTAATTCCAACTTCCTCATAGGCAATAATATCTATTGGATGGTCACCAAAATTTTCTTAAGCTCATGACTCAGTTGGTCGATACAGACGGAACAATGCCTGGAGATCTCCCAGACTTATAACTGACCACCAGACTACAGAAATTTGTTTCCCGTGGAGAACATGGCGATCTCCCAAAATTGCAACTGATCTCCATGCTACAGAGATCAGTTCCCCTGGAGCAAATGGTAGCTTTGGAAGGTGAACTTTGTAAAATCACATCCTTGCTGAGCTTCCTCTCCAGGAACTGCCCCCAAATCTCCAGGAATGTCCCACCTTGGAGCTGGCGATCCTGCTTATCTCCCCTCTTCTTTTTCTGGAGTTGCTGCCAGATCCTGTGCATGTTTATCCTAAAAATAGGGTTGCCAACAGGCCTGGACAAAAATGTCCCTCTTAATCAAGGCAATGTGTAGAAACGGGCAGCTGAAGCTTTTCATGGCAAATAATATCCCATTGAGTATCTTTTAAAGGGGCAGAACATTTTTCTCCAGGCATGCTTTCCACCTTACCTTGAAACAAGCTCCCTCGAGTTCAACAAAGCTTATAGAACTGCAGCTGCATGGCCAGTCCTAATCTTGCTTCCTCTATTGAATTGCATTGTTAGTGTGCTTAGGATGGCAGCCTTAGTGGGTGGATGTTTTCAGGCATGATCCTGCCTAAGATATGTGTTTTTCAGGTCTCATTTAAATGGTGGGGTGGGAGGGGGCAGGAGAATATGCTAGGATTTTGCTCATAGCCAACAGAGGCTGAATAGGATGTTCTTTACAAGGTGATATTATTTACCTCTGTGCCCTGAAAAGCTCCATGCCCTGCCTGTTTCTACATACAGAGCCTCTATTAAAGGGACAGGAGCATTTTTCTCCAGGCCTGTTGGCAACCCTTTATGTGAGCCAGGCCTAAGTCTGTGATTTCTATGGAAGCAGGTGGCTCTCCTACAGAGGACAATGGGACTTACGAGCTCACAATCGCAGCAGGATATTCTGGCTTGTTTGCTTTTCCTTGTCTGCATCAAGGGGAGAGGATCCTTCACCTGTTGGATATCTGCTTGTCAGCCAACCATAGTTGACACAGCAACCCAACCAGGATGATATCCTTGACAACTGTTACTTTTTGTCTCCTTGTGCTAGAATTCAGCCCTGGAATATATACTATATGATTAAAAAGCAGGCATGTAAGCATGTGCAGAACGCCATTGGATACCACAGATCTGGAAGCAGACCTTCCAAGTGACTTCCAGACACGCGTGGCCTGCAAGGCCTCTCTTCATGGAAATGAATCACTGGCTGAAACTGCAGCGGAAAGGCCTCTGCCAAGCAGCCATTTGTCCGTGACCCCCCCTCCCCACCCGGCCCTTTCATAAGCAAACATCTGTGCAAGGGTTAATATTCTGCCCTCAGTAGCTTCAGGCTCGCTTCCAATTAGCTTTAATAAGACCGCAGAAGTTCCTTCAGGGAAATGTGGCCAGGCTAATTGGTGGCAAGTAGAAACAGAATGCAACCCTGATAATGTGAAATGTGGGGGGGGAGTGCATGGGTGAGAATGAGAGGTGGCAGTGCCCCCCTCCACCTAGGGGTGGGACTTTCTTTCTTTGGCGGAGTTAACAGGGCTTTGAAAGTGCCGCAGGAAGAAATTTAACAGGTGAAACATCCCTTTCCCCACATCCCTGACAAATGGTGCACTTGCGGAAAGTCTGCCTTTCATTCAACACAAGACTGCTAGGAAATGTGTTCCCACTGGTTAGTTTCTTTAAAAAATAGAGAGTTGTATAGGCTAGGGCTAGAAGCCTTACCCACCCTGAGGCTAGCCATGGGAGGGGGTGGACTGCGGTTGTTTTGTCAAAAGAAGAAAACACTCTGCACGTTCTCAGGAGCACTCTTGACTGCAATCCAAATCTTCCAAAGCTAAAGCCTGCTTTCTACTGGCTTAGTGTAGGCCTACGATCTCCCTTGATTCATCAGGGGTCCCATCCCTACAAGCCCTTGATACAGGTGGAATAGTTATCATTACCCCAGGGACAGGCCCCATCCGCAGAAGAGACAATGCCAAGCACAGAGCCATCTTCCATTTGCTCAGAGGACATTCAGGGAATTAACTCAATTGCTCTAGATTAATAGTCCTGTTGATCCGGGTGGGCCTTTCCGTTGGTAACAATTTGATAACTTCTAGATAGGGACTTTCTTCACCCTCCCAGAAGTTTAAGGAGGGGTTGTCCTTAATGGATACTGGAAAGTATAAATTCATGATTTTGAAAAAGGCAGGGCTGGAACAAGTAGATTTTCCTTTCTATTTTTTTTTTTAAAAAATAATGCATCAGGAGGCTTTATAGTAATAATCCAAACCATTATCCGGAACAGGATTGTTGAAGGAAAGATGCTAAAACACTTCTTAGTTTTTGCTTCTCAGCCGAGGAGGCATTTAGAGGGATCTTTCAAGGCTGTGCTAAACAAGCAATTAGCCCTGTGCTACATTACATCACCCGGTGCACCGAGAGTATGTTGTGGGTATAGAGTGCTTGATTTCATTAGCACCGCGCTAGGGCTGATATGGTTTGAGTCACTAGCTTACACATCTTTCTTCCTGGACAGGGCATCTGATGTGCCTCCCTTCCATTTCAGAGAGAAAACAGCAGCCACAGAAAGCCAGAGTGGTGTGGTAGTTAGGCAGCAAAGGGAGTCCTGGGTTCAAATCTCTACTCAGCCAGGAATCTCCCTTGGTGTAACCTACTTCTTAAGATTTGTTGGGAGAATAAAAAGGAGGAGGGGGAACCATGTATCTCACCCTGAACTCCTTTGAAGAAGGGCAGGATAAATATGCGATTGAATGATCAATTGCATCCAAGGGGTACCAAGAATCTGAAAAAGACCAATCTGTTTAAGATCTTTGATAGTTAAGTTGGAAATTTGGCAAGTGATGCTGGCTGGTCAGACAAAAACAAAAGCAGAAATAATCAAATAGGAAGCTTCCTTATGCCGAGTCACACCTTTGGTCCAGCGAGCTCATGTCTGGTTGGTGAAGGCGCTCCAGAATCCTTGGCACAGAATGGTCTCTACTGAAAGCTGCTACAGATCCATTAACTAGAGATGCCTGGTATAAAACCTAGGATCTTCTGCATGCAAAGCAGGTGCTGTTCTTCTAAGCTGTAAGAGATGCACCATGGCTGGTCCCATCCCTTCTCCTCTGACCAGGACCATTTAGCCTGCACTCCCCCCCCCCTTTGGCCACACACTCCTTCTTAACATTCAGCTATGAAGCAATGATATATAAAGAGAGCTTCTGTGCTTTCCACACAGAGATGGGCATGTGTGGCTTTCCCATTGCTGCTGCAGCTACCAATACAGCACAGCAGCAATGGGGCTTCCATAGGGTAGATTTCCCTGCATTTTCCATGCCCCAGTTCCCCAGCACCACCAGGAGATTTTTTTCAAATCAGTAATTGAATATCATCGTAATGTTATAACGTCATAGCAATCTGTTTTACGGGTTTGCTAAATTCTCAGCTTTCTATCATTGCAGAGATAGAAGGGGAAAGGTATATCTCTGCAACAAAAAGGCCTGGAGACTTTTTTTTTTAAAGAAAGATGGGTATTCAGAGAACCTAACAGACAGATGGTTATAACAGTATAACAATATGATATTCAATAGCTAATTAACCAAAAAAACAAAAAGTCCTCCGAGGACAGGGAAAATGGCCACAGGGGTCTGAGGCTGAAGAAATTGTATCAATGTGAATAGGCCTAGGAAGATCCAGAGGTCCCCATCCACCTGGGTGCCAATCTTTTTGCAGCAAAGTAGGATTGGGAAAGATTGCAGGAAAGACAAGGAAACTCCAGGAGGTACATGGCAGCATGGTGATGCTGTGGGGAAGCAGGACCTCCCACCATGCTTCTCAACAGCATCCAAGCTAGGGCTAATAACCCATGTAGAAGTGACTTCATGCCTTGACCTGGATAGCCCCGGCTAGCCTCATCTTCTCTTGGAAGCTAAGCTCTAGTTAGAACTTGGATGGGAGACCACCAAGGAAGTCCAGAGTTATTGCTACCCAGAAGCAGGCGAATGGCGAACCACCTCTGAACATTTCTTGCCTTGAAAGCTGTATGGAGTTGTAAGTCGACTGCACCTTGACTGCAAAAAAATGAAAAAGTGGCATCATACAGAACATGTTTTTTTCTCACCATTGAGCAACCTTCTGCCTCCCCTGACAATTTTAGAATTAGGGAGGAGGCTTCTCTAGAGTCCTGACGGAAATGAAACCCCGTCCTTGCTTCCCTTGAAAGCGTTCTGCAAGCACAGTCCAAAAACTCACCTTTTAAAAATATGCCAGATCTGGTTTGCCAAAATTCCCTTTTCTTATTTTACAAAGGTTTGGGGATGTTTTGGGGTGAGGGCAGATCTACCAAAGCAAACTTTTGCGTTGTTAGGAAGGATGAGATTTTGAACCTTTTATCCCCCTCCTAGATAGGGTTACCAGCCTCCAGGTAGTGACTGGAGATCTCCTGGAATTACAACTGGTCTCCAGGCCACAGAGATCAGTTTACCTGGAGAAAATGGCTACTTTGGGGGGTGGACTCTATGGAATTATGCCATGCCAAGGTCCTTTCCCTCCCCAAACCCCACTTTCTCCAGGTTTCACTCTCCAGATCTCCAGGAATTTCCCAACTTGGAGCTGGCAACCCTACTCCTAGATCTGAGAAACAGCCGTGTATCAATTTAAAATACACCATGGAGATTTTGAAAATGGCAGGCTTGGATAGAGTGGATTTTCTATCACAGTGTGCTCTTTGTTGTCTGGAAAGGCAATAAAATCCTCACATACTGTGGCAAAAAAGGGGAGAAAAGAAATGAAGGGCTACAAGGAAGAAAAAGCAACAGTGCCACAGACTAAGTTAATAAATTTCAAACAACATGGCTTAGGAAGCCGCTTTCAGGAAGGCAATACCAGAACCACAGGCAAGGCATGCAGATCTGTGTCAGAGATGGACAGGCTCCCTGGTTCTGGTCCGGAAATGATCACAGCCTGCTGGATGATTTTGCCACATGCCTGTAAGTAATCTGGACAGGAGCCTCTTAGTGAGTCTCGAGCTGAAGGCCTGGTGATATTTCAAAGGAGGTTGATGTCAGGGGCCTGCCTGCGTCAGTATGCCGGGCCTGGATCGAGCGAAGCCACAGGAGGCAGACAGCGGAGGAAGGCTTGGAGCGAAGGCAGACACTGTAAAGTGTGGCGGAAGGAGCTTGGATGCCCCTTGCAGCCCTGAAAGCAGCAGGCTTGGGTGCAACAAATTTACCTCCTTAAGATATGATCATAAGTAGAGCCTTCGGGATAAGACCAGCGGTTAGCTATGGTGGTCTGCCTCCTGCACCTGGGCTTCCACTGCTGCTCTGTGGAACAGCAGAAGCAAAATGGAGGGGGTGGGGTGGAGACTGGCATCAGGTGACACACTTCCGGTATGTATCTGGAAGTGATGTCACGATGTTGCCTACCATCAGCTTCCTGAATCCCCCTGCCCTCTGAAGCTCCGTTGGCTGGCAACCCTACCAGGGGCCCATCTAGTCTAGTGTTCTGTCTCACATAGCAGCCACCTGGTTACACTGGAGGGCTAACAAACAGTGCTCAGAAAATCCAAGTTCCTCTGCTGATGTTACTTCCTAGAACTGGGATCCACAGGTTCCCTCTGAATAGGGAAGTTCTGTTGGCTGGTAGTCATCATGACCTGCCTGACCCCCTCTTTTAAAGCCACCAATTGGCTTTAAACCTCTTGGAAAATCTCTTGTCTGCTTTCACTCTTTCTGAGCCCGTTGAGAGTTTCCCCCATGGATTCAGACTTCAGAATATGACTGCAGATCTGGATCCTGGAGGTGTCTCTTATTAGTTTCGAAAGTGGTCAGCTTTAAAATTATGCCGGAATCTCCCAGAGGGCCAGAGCTAGGCAGGGCCAACGAGACCACTACCCCATCTGGAGTACTTATTCACCCCACCTATAACTGTTTTTAGAGAGAGGATTTTTTTAAAAAATTGCCATGATAGCTTCCATTTAAAACAAGATCTTAAAATATTTAAAAAGTTTTTTTAAAAAAACAATGGCACATGAAAACATGAAGCTGCTTTACACTTAGGGCTCTACCACAAGCTCTCTCCAAGATCAATATACTTTCATAAACTTGTTCAAGGTTTTTACTTATTAAACTATTTAATATAAAGTGCTCTGTGCTCTTATTGTGCAATACAGACAAGTTAATAAATATCACCAAGGCTTTTTTTCAGGTGGGACGCAGTGGAACAGAGTTCCAGCACCTCTTGAAAATGGTCACATGGCTGGTGGCCCCGCCCCCTGATCTCCAGACAGAGGGGAGTTTAGATTGCCCTCTGCACCGCTGGCGATGCAGAGGGCGATCTAAACTCCCCTCTGTCTGGAGATCAGGGGGCGGGGCCACCGGCCATGTGACCATTTTCGCCAAGGGTGATTTAAACTTTAAAAAACTACCCCCTTGTTCCAGCTGACCTAAAGTGATGTCATTGTGCAGTCCTGGGAACGTGTGCACACTTTGAGCATACGCATGTGGTACCAGGGGCACCACCTCCCACCAGGAGTTGCCTCCTGTGCTGGCAACCCACTGAGTTCCACTACCTCTTTTCCCAGAAAAAAAGCCCTGAATATCACATTTCAATATAGTTTACAGTAATAGTTACACTTAGGGCTGCCAGCTCCAGGTTGGGAAATGTCTGGAGATTTGGGGATGAAGTCTGGGGGGGGGGGGCGGGGTTGAGAAGGGTGGGCCCTCTGGCATAATGCCATAGAATCCAAAGGAGCTGTTTTCTCTCTGGGAACTGATCTGTGATGTCTAAAGATCAGTAGTAATTCTGGAAGATTTTCAGGCCCCACCTGGAGATGGGCAGCCCCACTTACCCTTGGTCATCAAGATCAGTACTGTCTACCCTGACTGGAAGCTGCTCTTCAGGGTCTTAGAGAGCCTAACAACACATGGAACATTTTTTACCTGGGTGTGCCCCTAGGTAGGATTGACCAACGTGGTCCAGGAGTTCTGTGTGTAGGACCGTGCTTGGGACCATTGCCGTGCAAGAAGATGTGACTTATTCCCTCCATCTTATTTTCTTAATGGCTCCAGGATGCCACTATTTGCCCTGTTGGGGCAACTTTGTACTGGTAGGCTCCATGTTAAATTTCCCCAGGGGAGCAAACAACAGCCCCCCAAAGCCATTTCAAGTTGGAAAAGATTACCCCCCCCCCCCCGTCTTCCTGTGCCATAGCCAATTGGGGTCATGCATGCCAGGGAAGCACTCTACTGGATCCAGTGCAATGTTTCCGCGAGCATAAGCTCTTCCACTTGCACAGCATGACTTCCATGGCCTTCCCCCTTTCCGTGGCAGCTTGAAATCCCATTGGTGGGCGTCTCCTCTTCCCCAGGAGCAAAATCTTGGGGGCATACCAGACTTCCAAGAGAAGGGGGAGTTGCAAAAGCCATGCCCCACAGATAGAAGTAGGGCCTTTTGCCAGCAGAAGCGCTGCTCTGGATCCAACCCCACGTCTGTTGATCTGGACTGGGGACACCCCTGTGGGGGGGGGAAGGTATCACGTAGTTAGGTCCCAACTTTTAAAGTGTCAATACCAGGAATTGAACACAAGACCTTCATTCAAAACAGATGCCCTACCAACGCTAAACAACAGTAGTTGCTTCTGAGGGAATTCTCCCTTCAGACTTGCCTGGGTTCTGCCCACCTGAGACCACCCCTTGCTTTGGCTTTGGGTGGATTTTTCATAATCCTCTTTATGACATTAAAGCAATTCTGATATAGATATATATAATCTCCTCTCCTCTATCGACTGTGACCTTGGCAGGGTGCTTAAGAGGGGTTATGGGTAACTTCAGCGAGGGAAGGTGTTTCTTCCAAGTAATAGCCTCTGAATTGAAAAGTGTTCTTTAAGTCATTCGAACAATTCAGAAAAAGCAACAGACAAAGATGGTTCAGGTTGGCAAGAGGGTTACAGAAGATTTTTTTGTTGGTTGTTTCTCATTGATTTTTTAATATATTTCTTGGAAGCCCCTCCTTGCAGTCTGAGGCTTGGCATGTCTAAGTACTTTAGGGGGCATCGTGCCAGCAACAAACCCTCCCTGGGCTAACCATTCTTCCGAGCTAGTGCCCCCCCCCCGCCCCACTTGCCCCACCTCCCCTTCCAAAAGGTAGCCTTTTTTTCCCCTCCGGGGAATGAACTCTTTCCCCCCACTCCCTGTGAGAGTCTCTCTTTTGTTTGCGGTAAGCATTTTCTCCTCCAGGGCTTCCTGCCAAACTTCTGGAGTTCTCCCGAAGGGAAGATTAAGTTTTGTTGTCGATGAGGTTGCATTGCCTTAATGAAGCTCAGGCATTTTGCTTTGCAAAAGGGGGAAAAAAGCAGCCACAAGTCAAGTCAAGGCATCACATTATTTCAACAACAACAAAAAAACCTCATAAAGAGAGGAGTCAGCAACCAGAAGCCCTTGGGTCAAATTCAGCCCCCCCCCCCCCCCGAGGGGCACTGTATGGTCTAGAGTTGCTTATCTCAGAGCAAAAAGAGACACACGGAGCAAGTTTTCTTTGCGAGGATAGAACTTTCTGCAGGCCTCCTCAGGAGACAGGGAGGGCGCCTGTGAAAATTCTAGTTGCTAACTAAGGCCCAAGGAGAAGGACGCCAATGCAAAGGGATGGCGATGCTCAGCTCTCTACCAGCCATCTGTGGAACAGGATTTGACTGGCATCATGTCCCAGGCAATACCACAGGGCTTAACTTCAACCCAGCTAGTGATGGTACTTGCCCAGGAAAGTGATGGGCATACTTTGCTTGGGGTGACAATATACCTTGAACTTTGGAGGTGTCACCTTCTGGGTACTGGTGGACAGACAGGGTGGACCATCGCTTCGAGAGCCACTTCTGTAACTGTTTTTGTTATCTACTCTCTTTTCCTTGGGATGTGAAGTGTACCTCCTTCTCAGTAATCAACATGACTCAATCCACTGGTATAAGAACACTAAATGACCCATTTTGCCCATTAGCAGGGACAACTTCTGGTTTATCTTCCAACTCCACCTAGGCGGTTTTGCAGCGCTTAACCTTTGGTCCACAGCAGCTGGTGCTGGAGCCAGGCTCCATCGACATGTTACAAAATCCTTGTGCTTTTTGGGGTACAACACAAGGGCTGCACATATCACATGCGTGGTAGGAGGTTTGTGCCTCTTTTCTGCTTGTGACCGCGGTACCCTGGGAGAACCAGCTGTAGCTTCCCCCACAGCTGTTTTTGCATCCTCTAACTGTCCCATGGTGCTGCTATTGGCTCCATTGTAAAAGTCACATTAGTTACGCGGCTACGTACAATGGAGCCAATAGCAGCTCCATGGGGTGGTTTAAGAACACAAAAAACAAAGTGTGTACAGTAGGGTTGCCTGCAGTGGCAATGGAGAGGGGGCAGCATGCCAGTGACAGAATGATATTGCCAGTGACACACTGAAGTCACTCCATATGTGCCCGAAAGTGATGTTAGCACATTGCTGAGGATGCTCCAGCATTTGAGCAGAAGTTTTTCCCACATGCTACAGCACCCCCAGCAATGCGCTGATGTCACTTCTAGGTGCGCCGGGAGTGATACCAGCATGTTGGGGTGCTGCCCGTCACCTGCCATTTTCCTCCCCTGCCACCAGCAGGAATATGGTAAACCTCATGTGCGGTCTATAACCACTTCTCGCTACCTGCTTCTGTTGCACTCAGAAAAGGGCTGTTGCACGTGTGATACAAAGTCTTTGTGTTGTTCCCTAGCAAACACAAGGACTTTGTAATGTGAAAGGTAGCTCTGTGGATGTATGATGAGCCGTGGCTCAGTGGCAGAGCGTCTGCTTGGCATGCAGAAGTCACAAGTTCAATTCCTGGCACCTCTGTGTTAGGGAGCCGTTTGCATGAGAATAGAGAGAATAATGGTTGGATGGTATGCTGACCTCATAGGCTCAAAAAAGGAATGCTTACCATCCTCTCCCTAAACTACATTTCCCAGGGTTCTCTAGGAGAAGCCATTGTAGATCACCTGGGAGGGAACCAGATTAATTTGTAGAGTAAGTGCACCCTTAAAGATACATAACCAGAATCTTGGCAACCCTTAACCAGAGAGAGCCAGCAAAGCTTTTCAAACTTTCACATCTTGTGTACACTTGCCGCACCTCACAAAATAGTGCTTAGATCTGGTAACTGTTGGATGGGGACAGAGATTAAAGGAAACGAGGAATCTTCTACTCCTCGCAAGAATCAAATGGAGCAGCAGTAGCCAGCCAGAGAGCAAGACAGCAACCCCTTCCCCAGAGGAAACGGTGCTATGAAATATTGATAGGATTCTCATACACAGAGAGGAAGCAGCAGCCTCTCGGATTTTAAGAGCTGCATTGCAGAACTCGGGAATCTAAGACGAGGCCATAGCCTGCAAACTCCATCCTGACAGGGCAGTTTCCCTGAGCATCTTGTCCCCAACCCAACCGGTTTAAAAAAGAATCCCACTTCTTCCAGCGGCCAGACCAAGCGGAAACACAGCTGTAGGAAATACACTGCTTTGAATATGTAAAAATCAAATTAAGTAGCTAGTCTTGCTAGCTACGAGTGTTCCTCCTAACTGCCCCGAAGTGCCATTTGCCTCCACCTGGTGTTTGGGATGAGGACCAAAAAGGCTATTAGCTACTAGTAGTGAAAGATGTTCCTTTAATAGTTTTGATGGCTGGTGGCTCTTAGCTACTGAACAAGACCACCAATCCATGAGGGCTAAAAGGAAACAGTCTGGAAGGGAAAGGGGATGCATTTGTGCCTATTCCTGCAAACAGTAATTTGTTATTCTGTTAACAGTAATTTGTTGTTATGGCAGTATTTTCCCTGTCCATGCTCTCGACAAAGTGAACTATTGCCCATTTCTATGCACTTATCAAAATGAACTATTTTACTGCTGAAGTCGAGTGGAGTACAGGACTGCTGTTTGAAAGGATCGCAGCAAAACATCTTGATGTTGACAGCTAGCGGAGGTGCTCTGAGGGCATGTGAGGTTTACATTCAGGTTTTACGTTCATGATGGTGAGGGTTGCTGCTTTGAGGTCTAGCTCTGCCTCCCCCCCCCCCCCATGGTCTGTGTTCAACTTTTCTATTTGATATTGTGTGTGTAAAGTGCCATCAAGTCACAACTGACTTATCGTGACTCCAGCAAGGGGTTTTCAAGGCAAGTGAGGAGCAGAGGTGGTTTGCCATTAGTGGTCTCCCATCCATGTACTGACCCTGCTTAAGCTTCTGAGATCTGACAAGATCTGGCTATACCATGCCGCCTTCCCTTCTATTTGATATTACATGATAATTATGAACAATTATAGAATTCTGGAAATATCCATTTTGTGCTCTTCACTCTGTTAAAGGCCAGCTTCCAAGACATCCTACCTCTCGGCCGCAGAGACTGCAAATCAATAATGCCCGGGCTTAAGTTTTAACAGTGCACCTTGGTAATTAGCTAATGAGGCACATCACACATTTGGCATGTCTGAAAGCGGCTCAGGTGGGCTGGGAAAAGCTCTCCCGTGCTGCAGTCAATAAACATCGTGTTCTCCACCAGTCCTTTGCAGCCCTTTGGGTCTGATTACTTATCGATCCAAGGGGCGGCAGCTTCCATGAAATCTTATTTCCTCAGTTTCTGGCCTTCCTTCATCACTCTGAATGTGGCTGGCGTTGGGGCTCTTTTCAGAGAATCCTGGAAAGTGTAGCTGACTGAAGGTACAGGGGTCGCTGTGTTTGAGATCCCTGGCTCCCTCACAGAACGGTGTTTCCCACAATTCCCTAGGGAAAAGGAAATAACCATTCATCTTGTTAAAATCTGCCATTTCTATCACACAGAGGTGTGCCAGTTCCTAAATGCTTCACCTCTCATTCATTTCCTGTTCCTATATACTCTTTCACCTCTTGCTGTATCCCACCCTGCTGAAATTCAGATTGTAAACTCCATGGGGGCAGAGACCTATTAAATATCCATTCATAGGAATAACCAAAATGGAGAAGGCCCCTTGTCTTCACTGTTCAAGCCTGCTCAGACAAGTCTTTCCTTCGAGAGCCATTTCTTAGCAGAACCAGCCTTGCCACAGCTCAGCTATTGGCCCACCCCTTGTAGATCCTCTTGTCCCTCTGACATAGATTACAAAACCTTCTGCATTGCTGGCAGACCCATAGAATGTCTATAGAAACAAAACTAGAACACCTTGTAGTCGCTGTGAGTACAGAAAGTACATCTGGGTCTGGATCCACCCCCTCAACATCTGGGTTTCTGCTGCCTCTTGTCATCAGTCAGTGTGGGCATCTGGTGCCCACTGCCATCTGGATATTGCAGCAGCAGAATCCTTAGGGCAGGCCAGAAGGAGAGCAGGGAGCAGCTGTTCCTCCTCACTGCTCACCTTCTCCCTCTGGGTGGTGGTGGGAAATGGAGACAGATGAGCAAGTAGGGAGAGCAGGGAGGAGACAAAGGGCTACAGTGGCTTAGCAGGACCCCCTTCCTAAGGCACAGGTTCCAAGTGTCATTGTGCCACTTTGGAGGTGCAAACTCCTCTATGAAACAAGGGCAAGCAAGGTAAATGGGTCTGCCCGTGATGCGTAGTGCTTAGAGTGCTGGAGAATGATCTGGGTTCCAATCTCCACTCTGCTGTGAAGCTCACTGGATAATTTTGGGCCTGTCTCAGTCTCAGAGCTGTTGTAAGGATCAAATGAGGAAGCTGCCCTGAACTTCTAAGAGGAAGGATGGAATAAAAATGGGGTAGAGAGAGACTGCAGAAGTTCTGCTTCAAACCAAGGAGGCTGGAACAGAGTGCCTCTGCCCAGGGCCCCCCAAGTCCAGGAGCTGCCCTTGGCTTCTTGACTGACTTTTTTACATTGGATCCAATAATGACTGCTGCCCTATCATTAGTATCTTCCAGACTAGATCCTGTAACTCTGTCATAAGGGGTATCCTGCAATTCCACTACTGAAATGTCATCACAGCAACAGGGAGGATGCAGTCCCAGGGAAACGATGACCACAGCTCTCCAATTACATGTGAATCTGCCTGCCATGGCAGGATCTCACATGACACTTGTAGCCATGTAGCCTACTCTGGGGTTTGTTCCTCCTTCTCCTGTACCCATGAATATTTGGGATTTTGCATCCCAGGCCTTTAGAAGCCATCATCATTTGCATGCTTCCTTGTGATTGGGCAGTATGCTCTGCAAGGTACTACAAGCCACCCAGTGAGAATGCTCCTATGCAAATTTCAGCCTCGGCTCCTGTTACTATGTCAGGAATCTGATTCCGGCAGATCGGATCAGCTCAGATGCCTTTCCCCCCCACCATGTGTCTTAGTGACATCAGGTGATGGGTGGTGTTAATGTTGGTCAGGTGCAGAGATGCATACAGCTAGTTAAAACTGCTCCTGCTTGATATTCTCTTAGGAGCCTGGCAGGGGTACATTTTGTACCAAGATAATCACATTCTGCCTTTTGATCTGAGAGATGGAAGGAGAACAGACCGAGGGCTGCAGGCCGGTCCATCTGGACACATCTCAACAATGACACAATCATCACACACCTCTGTGGCAATTCAGTTGTTCCTAATTAAATTTGCCAGATGCTGAATTTTACTTTTCCTTTAGAGAATGACTCTCAGAAAGGTCTGCTTCCTCAGGATGTATTAGGAGACCGGATGCAGTTCGAGGGGCGCATCCAGGATCAAGCCATGGGTCTGGATGCCACGCAAGCAGTCTGAAGTGGAAGGGAGCAGAGGTGCAAAGCAAAATACCGAGCATGCGGGGCTGAAAGCCTGGGCTGGGCACAGAACTGACTGACCCTGTGATGCAGGCTGTAAACTGCTGGGCCTGGTTCCACTCCCACCCTGGCCACTTATAGGAAGTTCCATTTTTAATGGGCCAGTTGAACGAGAAGAAAAGCAGCTGCAGCTCCTCTTGCATACTCCCTCCATAATCCTGTTGTTCACCCACCCACCCCCACACACTTGCTGAGGAAAATGGATCTCCAGGGTGTGCTGCACAGCCTGCAGTGGCAGGGAGGAGGGGGCAGACCACCCGTCTGCAAAGGGAATGGCTGGGAGGAGCTGCAGTGCTTTTTCTCCCACTGCATTTGAAGGGGCGAAGGGCCACTGTCCCGTCCAAGAGGAGTCACCCTGTTGTTCTCCCCCAGCCCCACCCCGGAACCAGTTCTTCCGTATTGGCTTTCTTCTCTAAAAGAACATCCACAGAAGAATATTTGCAAAAGGGATGTGGTAAGGATGGGAAGCCCTGACCTGGGTGACCCAGGCTAGCTCAATCTCATCAGATCTCAGAAGCTAAGCAGGGTCAGCCCCGGTTCATACTCGGATGGGAGACCACCAAGAAAGTCCTGGTGCCCTATGCAGAGGCAGGCAATGGCAAACCACCTCTGTTCATCTCTTGCCTTGAAGACACTAAGGGGTCTTATTTTGTCAAATACTGGAAGCTAAGAAGGGTCAGCCCTGGTTAGCGCTTGAATGGGAGGCCACCAATGAAATCGAGAGCCAAGCTGTGGCAAACCACCTCTGTTCCTTTCTTGCCTTGAAAACCCTATGCGGTTGCCATAAGTTGGCTGTGACTTGACAGCACTTCCCACCACCAAGGATGGGAAATACTCATTCAGGGCAACCTAGTGGCTATTGACCTGCAGGAGGAGGTGGTGGAGGAGGAGGATATGGTTAACCCTTTCACTGCAGATTGTTTTTCAGCTCAAAATTCCTTGTCTTCTCATCCCACCCCTATTTCTTTTTTTTTTTCCTGTGGAGGAAAAGATATGGATGCCCCTCCCCACATCATTTGTTTTGCAACTGGAAATGTAGCTGCAACAAGGGGTTGAGGGAATGTAATGATGAATGAGGAAATGGCTGGGGACGAAACAGTTAAGCAGACCCCTCCCACCGGCTCTTTGCACCTGCTTTTGGTTTTTAAAAACTGGGGAAAATATATGTGAAGTCGGGTGTCAATAGAAGGTCACAAGTTCCAGATTCCAAAGAACAGTTTCCTGCGAATGGAAGCAGGGTTAGGGACGGGTTAGAACGAGGCTCTGCAGGACCCTGGAGAATTCCCAGGGAAGGCCTGGCCACTCAGTCTCTCGCCTGCTCTTCCTGTTTTGTGTTTGCCCACATCCCTTCTTTTTTTTTGTTCTGTGTATGTATTTTCTGTTTTTATTTTCTGTTTTCATGTGCACCAGTGTTATACAGAGGGGGAAAAATAATGGAAAATGACGATGTAAACAGACTTTGCTGAAAATGGGGGTGGTTATTTTTTCTAGTGGGTTGGAAAGGAAGTTGCTAAAGATTAACATTCTTGCCACTTTTGATCTATTTTTGAGGCTGTTGTATAATGAAAAGTGAGTAAAATAATGAACAGGGTCTAATGACCACCAGACCGCCTGCTCTTGAAATGAAATCGTGAGGAACTGAAAGGCTTGACATTCATGCATGAAGACGCCTCTGTGAATGGCCTTAGATTATGCCCTCTACCCTCTGTAATAAGGATGAAAGGAGAGTGAACAATTTGGAGGGATCACTTGGGAGGGGGAGTTGATGCAGACTCTTTCCCCTAAGGATAGGAGCTTCAGCTACTAGAACTGGAGTTTGTTAGCTCTTTCTTTCCTGGTTGGTATATTGCCTATTTAATTGGTGTTTGTACGAATTGGCGTGTGAGCCGCTTTGAGGGCATCAGATCCAGAGCGCAGCCAATACATGGGGCATGTTAGGCAAACATAAGCAGGCAGGCAGGCAAAAGGTGTGCTGAGGAAAATGCTGGTGGGTTACTGGTGGCTTCGCCTCAACCACCTTGAGACACTATCATAAAGGAACATCCAGGAGTGAAAAAATAACCTCCCATTTATTTTGATCAGCACTGTCATATTGCTGCTGGCGAGCCCTGCCCTGATCACAGAGATAATCCTGCACATGTACATGCATGGATGCCATGCGCACCAGGTGGTGGTGATGTGTAGGTGAAGGGCACGGCCAGTGCACTCATGGCCACACCTCTATGCATGTTAATTTAAAAAGGGTGAGACAGAGGTAAAAACTGAACAGTGATGGGGTAGAGCATTTTGCCCTACAGACTGAGAACATAAAAGTGAACTTATTTAAAACTTCCTGAATTGGGGTTTTTTTCTTTTAAAATGCTTTTAAAGTGAATCTATTTTATGCATTTTTATAGAATGGTATTGGCCACTTTCTTACTGGTATACTGTACCACCTTATTTTCACCCATCAAAGGACTGTGAAGAACCCTTCAGAACCCTAAAAAAAGACTCTTCCTGAGGACTCCCAACAGCAAGGATCCCCAACATGGTGCCTGTGGTGCCGATGGGTGGGGTCAGGTGGGGATTTTTTCCAGAAAGGCTTCCTTTTGGCCACTGGTGATTTGATTGGCTATACAGATTTATAATAATGCTGTTTTGGCAGCAGCTGCCACCACAGTACAAGGTTATTCACTGTGTGGCCAGGGCTTTATTAACCCATGGCCAGCCCCCTAGGCTTTTAGGTATTTTGTGTCTCCTCTGGCATTTCAATCTTTCACCTACTACAGCTGAGCTGACAGCCTGACCCTGGTATGGTAGGTACTAGGCCGCAGTACGTAGCCCTATATCCATTTTGAAGGTCTCCTGAAAAATTCTATTCACAATTTTTAAAATATTTTTATTGCATGAGTAGAACTCTTCAGGAAAGCACATTTCGGAGGTATACTTATTCAATACTGTAATATTTTGAAGTGGATGAAATTTTTATTACTTATTAAGAATATATAATTTATGTTTTTTTTAATATAAGAGACAATTTGTTTCACTTCAATAAGGAATCAGTTGATTATCTTATTAATAGAGGTTATATAAGATAATTAATTGTAATTTATGTGGGGGTGTGCCTCAGGAAAAAAAAATGATGGGCCCCTAGTCCCTGCGGGGCCTCTAGGCTTCGGCCTCGTCAGCCTTATGAATAATATGTCCCTGTGTGTGGCAAGCTGGGGAAGCCATTTTGTGACTAGCTGTGCTTTCTATTGCAGTTATTTTGTGGCAGCCATTTTGTGGCTATGCCACCGTGCTGTGTCTAGGGTTGCCAAGTGCAGGTTGGGAAATTCCTGGAGATTTTGGGGGTAGAGACTGGGGAGGGCAGAGTTTGAGGGAGCGAGGGGCCTCAGTGGGGTATAATGTCATAGAGTTCACCATTCAGAGCAGCCATTTTCTTCAGGGGAACTGGGCTCTGTTGCCTGGAGATCAGTTGTAATTCCGGGAGATCTCCACCTACCACCTGGAGGCTGACAACCCTAGCTGTGTCAGACTTCCAAAGGTGTCCACAGGCTCAAAAAGACCAGAGACCCCTGCCCTATAGCATCCAGGCCTACACCAGACTGAGAGCCAAGCTACAAGTGACGAATTACACTTGCCTGGCAAGTGAACAGACTCACGTGTATTCCTCCCTGTTCACTTGCCATTCACTTGCGCTCCACTTGATCGAGTGGAGAGCAAGTAAATGGCAAGTGAACAGGGAGGAATACACGTAAGTCTGTTCACTTGCCAGGCAAGTGTAATTCATCACTTGTAGCTTGGCTCACAGACAACTACACCACACGACTGGCTTGATTTGACCTGCCCCCAACCTCTCTGATCAGCCCTTTGATGCCACCCTGATTCAGCAGGCCCAGAGGATTCTGGCCTGCTGTGTCAGAGTCATACCTGGAATTGCCTGAAGTTACCCCCTCTGACAGGCAGCCTTGGGGCATGAGGAGCACAAACCATTGCCTGGCCCGCAGGTCTCTCACTCGAGCCCCAGGGTGCCTGCAGAAAGCCCAGGGGAGGCGTGAGAAGTAAACACAGTTGAAAATAAATAACATTCAAACCACTACGCTGCAAGGCTACTGGGAGGCAAACCTCACCTCCTAAACTCTGACTGAGATCCACTCGGCAAGAGTGGGCAGAAGAGAGACTGGAAGCTAATTCTTGCCAAGCCGTGCTGAGTTAGATTCCCCCTCTCGTGTGGAGGGGGGCGGATGGGCCCAGAGCCCTCTTCCTCGGCACACACTCTGCAAAGACCGCTCTCTGCTCGGCCTCTCCTCCTATTGGGAATTGGATTAGGCAACTTAATCAGGCATCACATAGCGGTCTCACCCCTTCCTGCTCTTTGGATTAAAGAAACTACTGTTGGAGCTGTTAGCCGCTTTTTCAACATGATAATTGCTTTTTGACTGCCAAGATTATTCCCCCTACCCCCCCCCCCGCAGCTCTTTCTGGCTTCCTTGCATTGGTAATAGCTCTACCTTGGGAGGGTGGGAGAAACAAAGAGGAAGAGATTTGCATTGCCTCTTGGGGGGGTGGGGTCGTGAGTTCTTTTGTTCTCTAGGCTGTAGAGACCCTTTCATTCCCCAAAAGAAAGAGAGCTGAGGGGAGATTCACACAAGCACATCTATCATTTTCTGCCTGCAACATCAAAGGCTCGAACCCTGTGAACAAGTTCTGCGTGCGCTAGTCTCTGCCACAGCATGCACCTCCTCTTGGGCTAGCATTTCCATTTGCGCAGGATCAGTGGTTTTCAAAGAGCCTTGCACAAAGGAAAGGGCTAGAGCAAGGGGATGCATCATGCATGCTCCATGCTGGCGACTATCTAGCACGCACCAAATCTGAGTCAAAGAGGCAAGAAAATAAATGGTCTGGAAATGCTTTTCTATGGAGTCAGCTGAGACCCAGTTTAGACACACAACAGAAATGGGTGCAAAGTAGGCCTATGGCTCTCCTGAGTTGTTGTTTTGGTAAACAGCAGTGGTGGGTGGCCCTAATTCAGACTGGGGCTGCAGTACAGGATGAAGCGGGTTTAACCCTTTCCCCTCCACATTCTACTTTTCCTCACCTCAAACGGCTGCCCAGGACAGCTGTGGACTAACTGGCAACCTGTCTTCTATTGATTTATTTACTTCCTTTCTAGCCCACCTTTCTTGCTGAGACTGGAGGCAGGTTATATAGTGCAAAGCAATGCAATCAAATAGCACGAGGCATTCAGCAAAGAGTACAATAGGACTAGGATAATGGGAATGAGAAAGAATACAAGAAATAACTGGCAGCTCAAGTGTGGCAGGAAGAGATCATTACCCTGCCCCCCCCCCAGCCCTGCACTATGACTCGGATCCGAACCAGGAACTCCCGTAGATG
This sequence comes from Eublepharis macularius, assembly GCF_028583425.1. Taxonomy (NCBI): domain Eukaryota; kingdom Metazoa; phylum Chordata; class Lepidosauria; order Squamata; family Eublepharidae; genus Eublepharis; species Eublepharis macularius. Next base: position 35,522,483 of record NC_072804.1, on the reverse strand, counting down.
CTATTTATCAGTAAAGGCACTCAGAAACCAAGTGATGGATTTGTCAGGGTCCCATTTGTTTTGTTTACATCATTTATACCCTCTCTTTCTTCCCAATGGCGTCCCAAAAGCAGCTTACATCGTTCTCCTTGCCTTCATTTAATCCTCACAACAACCCTGTGAGGTAGCTTAGGCTGAGAGGGGATTTGAACCTGGCTCTCCCTGATCCTATGGTGACACTCTACCTACCACATCACGCTGGCTCTCATCAAGCTTGGTACCAAGGACAGCTGGAGATGCAGGAATTGAACCTGAGACCTTTTGCAGACCATGCAGGTTTTCTTCCACCGAGCCCTGGCTTCCGTTCCTGGGATTTGTTTAGACTGCTGAAGTTTCAGTTCCTTGTGTGGTTAACAATGCACAGCAGTACCCGTGCACACTGATTAAAACAGTACACAAAAGGTCTCTCAATGCACTCCGGTTTCCTCTTTGTCCTGAGATTTCAGCACTACCCACAGGCACAACTGCAGTGCAAGAAGGAATCCTGATGTGATAGTTTTATTGCACCAAGTTCCTTTATTTGTGTAGTGTTTTAATCAATGCACCAATGTGTCCCTGCACATCAATAAGGGGGGAAAGATGCAAACTAAAATCTTTGGCAAGCTGTGTACTTGCCGGTTCCAAAGTTCGTTTGAGAAATTCTCCAACTTAAATCAGAGGCCTGGAGGAATCAAGCGTGATACAGAGATACCACTGAATAGTAACAAACAGAATGGGGCATGTGTCTCCTCTTACTCCTTGCAAGTTGCAGTGGAGGGGACGCTAAGGGGCCCTGAAGATTCTGTGCAGTGTCTAATTCAGATCCCTAAATGATGCATCAGCCACTCAGGGCCAAGCTACACATGACGAATGACACTTGAATGGCAAGTGTATTTCTCCCTGTTCACTTGCCCTCCACTCAATCCACTTGCCGTTCAAGTGTCATTCGTCATGTGTAGCTTGGCCCTCAGAAGTACACCTGCATGTGTGAACTGGCCCTACAGTGGCAGGTAGATTCAGAGCAGCCACATGTTGCGAATAGTCAGGAAAAGCATTAAAGGTTAGGTTCGAATCGGGGAGATAGGCATGAAGGCCTTGTCCATTGGGACCCACTAGAACTTTTCCATGAGCACTGTGAGTGCAATACCACCTGCTTCACACCTGTCTGTGCTGATGACAGGATCACACCTGGTACTGACACAGTGTCAGTGAGACTCTGGCAGCTGGCAACATAAGCTCCGCAGGGTGGTCTCTGTGCAGATTGACCATGTATTGACAGAGAGAGATTATTCTCGCACTGTGTCATTCTTTTGTGATGCTAATGCCTATGGAGACGTCGCTTAATTGGGGAGGAGAAAAGACCCTTCCCCTGCCCTCCCCATTTTGAAAAGATAACAACTGCAGAGATTGTTTCTTATACACCTAGTACGTTACTTCTGAATTTCTTCCTATACCTCTCTTTTCCTCCCCCCCCCCCCAAGCTTTTGGCTGTGAGGAGAATTGGGTCAGTGAGGTAACCATGGTAATGCTTAAGCAAAGAGAGTCTACAATCCAGTCCCCCCCCACCCTACCCCATCCTTTCTCTTTTTCTCATTTGGTTTCTCCCTCCAGAAACCTTTACATTACAGATTAACTAGCTTGTCGTTCTGGACAATGAGATTTGGGGTCTGAATCACTTCTGTTGGGGCAGGGGGCAAAATTATATCTATTTTTGGAGGGGAGGCGTGTGTTTGGGGGCTTTTTTGTTACGGAGGAGGGTTGGAGAAACAGCTTCCTCAAATCCATTTACATTTGGATGCAATAGGATCTTCATTTGGTAAGAAGTATCTTCTTCTCTTTAGAATTTCTATTTATTTCCTGGAAATGTATGAATGGGGTGGGGAGGTGCCTCAGGGAAGGTGTGGTGTCTCTTTCAGTATGGCCTTTGACAATCATAATTTTGGGTTACAGGCATGAAAAATTAAGAATGCAATGAGGAATTAATTTCTCCCCCGCCCCATGACTTGAGTCTGTGCATCATGTTCTCCTGCCACAGCTAGTGGCAAAGAGAGAGAAATCTCTTGTATGCCTTTGCACGAGTCTCTATTTCAGCAGCCTACCAAGCAACCATGCTACCAGTCTTCCCTTCATTATTCTGTTTGAGCTTCGTTTTGCTAAGATGAGCCACAGTCAAGGTCCCCAATCTGGAATGTGAGATTAAGAGCTTTTGTTGAGGTGCAATATTGTTTTAAGGACCCTGTCAGAGCTGTGAATCTCTCCACTTTGGGTGTCTCCCTTTTCTTCCTTTTTTTCCTAGAAATATGTCTGTAATAATTTGGGAGTAGGCTATGAAGGTTTGCAGAGAGGGAATGCTTTTTAAAAAGACCTGGGAAAGGTTCTAGCCTTTCCCCCTCCCTTTTCCTATTTTAGTCCCTGGGTAGAAGTGATGAGAAAGCCATAATTTGGTTTAGGGGTGCTGATGTGAAAGATGGGGGCCAGACATGGCCGTATGGTTTGTGCATCTTCAGTAGCCATTCAGTGGCCTTTTAGCTCCTTCGGCAGGACATTCCTCTGTTTTGTTTTTCCCAAGGAGCTGATGTCAGCCCCAAAGGCATAAGCAGCCTGGGAGGGTGGAGGAAAATAAAATTAAAAGGCTGAGAAAAATGAATGCTTCTTTCTAAGACCCCAATGGACCAAAACTCTCCCCGCCCCTTCCCCTTTGCCTCAGCTTCTTCTCCCTTTGCTGTGTTGCCAGCAATCTTATTAGTGTTGTTGTGATATCATGATCTCATTTGTACCCACTATAGTTCGGTGCATCTCAGCAGCAACAGCAGATAAAGAACTGGGCGGAACAGGCACCCTTGTGTACCCCTGATTCTTTTTTCTGGAGGAATGCTGAGAGTGTGCTTTGCTCTTACAGTCCTGCACAAATCCCACTATTATCTGCCAGTGAAAGTTATTCACTTTATCCTCCCCACCCCCCCCGACACACAGGACTCCTTCTTCCAAGGCAGGGTCAGTTTTGCACTGTGGAGGGTTACCAATATGGCATTACAATAGCAATTAGTTATACCAATTGGTTTGTAGTGGAGGGAGAGAGGAAATGAAACACACTACAAAGGGTCTCTAGCCAAGCTATTGGAGGGAATCAATTTGAAGTCAAAGATTAGGGTTGCCATACTTCAGGGTTTGACCCAAAGTATTAGGATTTGAGCCTCTTCCTCAGTGTCTCCAAGGAAAGGAAGAAAATCTCCAGCTGTGGGGGCCAGAATCAAGGGGGCAAGCTGTTTTCCACTTGGATTGAGAGCTCCTGCCATTAACTCTTCCTTCCAATCTCCCCTTGTCGGAAGTGCCACCCCAGGTCTTGAGCAGTCAGGGCCACCAGGAATAAGGTTTCAATCATATCCCGCTTGCTCTGCCAGATGCCAGCCTAGCCCCCCAGAGCTGCTTCTCTGCTCCTCAGGACCTGAGCCATGGGAGACTTGATGCTCGTGCAGATGGAGGTCACGTAACCTCTGAACCACAACTGAAAGCATTTTCAACAGCTCTCCCTGGAAAACATCTTGGGGTCCTTCTCTGCACATTTAGCAGGTGTTCAAAGCGCTGCAACCTCCCTTCGCAGTGAAAACACAAACCTTGGCTAGGTGATCATGCTCTCTCTCTCTCTCTCTCTCTCTCTCTCTCTCTCTCTGTGTGTGTGTGTGTGTGTGTGTGGGTGTGGTATTTTTATTCATGAGCTGTTGCAGAGGTACAAATGGAAGCAGCTGATAAACAGGAAGAGGGCAGTAAGAACCCGCCCTAAGGTGGGAAAGTCTTGTGATAAAATTATCCCAACCTCTTTTGGGCATTGCAACTCTTTGTAAGGGGGAGGGATAGATGTAATGGATGCAGAAGGAAGCCACCCTGCACTAGTGGCGGTCAGCCTTTTAGAAAGATCCTAACCTCAATAGCCTAGGCTAGCCTGATCTTGTCAGAACTCAGAAGCTAAGCAAGGTCAGCCCTACTTTGTACTGGATGGGAGACCAGGGCTGCTGCTGTGCAGAGGCAAAGAATGACAAACCACCTCTGTTAATCTCTTGTCTTGAAAACTCTATGCGAGAGGGGGAGGGGAGTCATATAAGTTGGCTGTGATTTGATGGCACTTCACACACACTTTCGAGAGATAACTGAGAGCATGAGGCAGGAGCAGCCCTGGGATTTTTGGTGCCCTGGGAGAATGACTTCCCCACTCCGCACTGTGGGAGCTGCTGCCAGCCCCCCTCCCCCCTCCCCATGCCTGACCTGACTCACACCACCCTCACTGTGCACAGGGCTGTGGCTTGCTGTGATGTCACACCTCCCAACAGGGGTGGATTGGGAGGCCATAGGGTCCTGGAAAAGGGCACCTTTACATGTCTTGCCCATGGCCCCACCCTGAAGGAGGGTGGGAGCCAAGGAGGAGGAAAGCCTGTCACTATCCCCCTGCTGGAGGCAAGGAAAGAAACTGGCTCACTGGGCCTGCAAGAGCTGTCCAGTGTTGCCACTTGCCATGGTAGATCCCAACACCATGGCTTGGTAAGGCTCTCACAGACCTGGATCCCTCCCCCCCCCCCGCCCCATTCTTGAGGGCCAAGAGAATGTCCTATGTGCACCTAATGGACGGCCCAGCCCTGGAAGGAGGAGCCACTTACATGAATTCTGTTGGAATAATGCAATAAATACTTTCCCACTTTGGTGAGGCTTTGTGCCCCATGTTTGCCAGTCTTGGGGGCCCACCCAGGATCCCTTGGCATGACCCCTGCCATGCTCATCTGCAGGCCTGTTGAGTGGCATAACATGCACTCCCTCTCAGTAAGAAACTCTGGGAATTATTCATTGATCAGAGCTGGGAATTTCAAATAAAAAATTCTTGGTGAACTAGGTTCCCCGGACTCTTGGTGGCAGGATGCAGCGGAAGTTAAAGTCCTTTGAAACGCTATAAGTGTAGGCATCCCTTTCAAGGCTCCGAATGCTTGCGAGGCTTGCTGTAGCCCAATCGGATAAACATCTTGCACGTTACATGGCAAACTCCATTCTGCTAACAAGCAATCGCAGGGAATGATGTGCAGCAGGTTTTGCTCACATCCCCATGTTCAGTTTTCGTGTGTGCAAAGCCTCTTAGGCGCATACCTTAAAAAACCCAACAACATTATCCGTAAGATCCCACAGACTCATTCCTCTCCTGAAGGAGTTTTTCTCCGATAGAAGGATTCTTCCCCTGACGTGACAGAAAAGTATCTTGCATCTGGGGTTGGCTCCTTTTAGCAGAGGAAAATGCCTCCACTGTCTAAATGGACCCACAAGATCCAACCCAACATGTGAAAGCTGTGAATATTCCCAATTAAATACAAAAGAAACCTGGTTATTTCTCTCTATGGAAAAGAGTTCAGGGCCTCATTATTTTGACTATTGCATTACTCTTTAATTTTTACCACTGCGCTAAGTATTGCTTTGGCATTTATGGTCGGCTTGGGGAAAAGCTCCCCTACTCAGCTCGCTTCAGAGAACAGAAAAGCAACCCTCTCGCCCACTTTGTTACTAGTGGCTGGTTAGAGCTCTTGAGAGGCAGCCAAATCTTTTATTGAAAGGTTGACGAGAGAGGTCTATTTATCTAAATTTCCTGAGGAATGGCTGATTTACAGGGCTAATTGAGGGCCAGGGGTGGCATTTGCAATGATTTAAATATGACATATAACTCCTGTTTCAAAAGAAACTCCTGCTACTTTACAAAGAAGATTTTTGGCTAATAGTAGCTGGGCAGAATAGTCATATTCTGCAGGACAAAGAAAGAAAACCTATATTCTGCACTCAGATTCTGCACCAAGAACAGTGGCATTCTGCAAACTGAGTGATGCAAATGTAGCAATTAAATTGGCTATACAAAGTACACCCATCCCTTGGAAGTTCTGCTCCTGCTACCTAGTGGCTTCATAAATTCCATTAGTTTTAAAGCTTAATTGTGTAGTCAGAAGGGCTAGAAATGGCCTTCTTTTAGCAAAAGGAAAGAATGAAATCTGATATTCTCAGGATGCCAAGTTTTCAACTTGCTAAAAATCTACAAAATAATACAAATATTCCCCTTTGGCCTCAATTCTCCAGCTGGCCCCACCACCCAGGATTAAAATCATGTCAAAGGGCACCATCCACTGGGACCTACTCCCATTCTGTGGTGCTTGCATTGCTATCCTAAGGTTTAATGGGATTACGAACCAGGAAAACAAGATGTGTCAACTGAGTTTGCCTTCATTGAGTAGGACCCAGACACCTTTTCCATCCTCTCTTAAGTAATCCCCCTCTTTTTAACTACAGCTTCCACATCACTTGGCTTTTGTAGACACATACACACACACACACACAAAGCTGTCTCATACTGAATCAGACCATTGGTCCATCAGGTCCAGTATTGTCTGCTCAAACTGGCAGCAGCTTTCAAGGGTCCTGTGCGGAGGTCTTTCGCATGATCTGCTACTAGATCGATGGTTGTTGTGGGTTTTCCGGGTTGTATTGCCGTGGTCTTGGCATTGTAGTTCCTGACGTTTCGCCAGCTGTGGCTGGCGAAATGTCAGGAACTATAATGCCAAGACCACGGCAATACAACCCGGAAAACCCACAACAACCATCGTTCGCTGGCCGTGAAAGCCTTCGACAATACTGCTACTAGATCCTTTCCACTGGAGATGATGGGGATTGAACCTGGGACTTTCTACATGCCAAGTAGATGCTCTACCACTGAGCCACGGCTGTTCCCCATGCAGGTCTCACCATAGCCTTATTTGGTGAAGACTCCTCCTCCCTTTCTTGTCAACAGAAAAGATGGCAGAAAAGAACCTGTTCAGTGCTCCTTTTTCCAAATGTCTACTTAACTGGATGTCTCCTACACAAACTGGAAATGTTGGTGGATCTGAATTCACAGAAGTTCAAATCCACTGATTGGGGGGGCAGGGGCGGCGGGAATCTGGTGTTTCATCAAGGAAATAGCAACATCCAGAGGATTTCTTTTCCATGCAAACAAAAGGCAGTTGCCACCACTGTAATGTGCACATTGAATCAATTTGCAAGAAATGGAAATCGGGTTAAAGCTATTCAGGGGCAGGGCTATGCAAACAGAGGCAAGATCAATTCTCAGTTGCTTCCATTAACTTCTTTGGGGTGCAACGTATAAGGAGAAAAATCTGTGTCCCTCAGCTGGTGTCTTTGGGGGCAGACCTCTCAATTTCCTTGTTGACCATAAGAACATAAGAAGAGCCCTGCTAGAGAGGACCAGTGGTCCATCAAGTCCAGCATCCTTCTTCCCACATTACCCAACCATGTGAGATTTAATTGCTCATTGAGTAAAGAAGTACTTTCTTTTGTCTATCCTGACCTCCTCCTCTGCTGATTGAAAGAACAAGGCCTAATACATGGGGTGAGGGAGGGCAACATACTGTATAAGCAAGTGCCTAATCTATTGACGGTGGATGCACAACACAGCTTGCAATTATTCAATGACAGACATTAGCACCCGTAACTTCCCTTCACACGCAAAGCCCATTGTGCTCTTCCACATCTATGCCTCTGCGACCTTAATGGGCAATCTGTATAACAAGGAGGAACATCTCGCTAACACCCACTGCAAGGGCAGGCAAAGCATTATCGGAAGAGCAGGATTTCCTGACTAATGTTATAACTGATTGCTCACACCCATCTCCAGACCAATTTACATATCTGGTAATTGGGTAGCACCCCCAGTTCAAATGAGCCCAGCTAGCAGCTGCCTGCAAGGTTCTATTTACTTTTCCACCCGCCCCCTCCCCTTCAGGGCCGCTCACAAATGCCACCCACACCATCAACTGAAAGCAACTGAGCCCTAGAAGGGAAGGTTAACTATTGGGAGATAGCTTTGATTTACTGCCACTGAAACCTTCGTCACCGGCTCCTGCTTCAGCACAAGGATGGGGGATTGCAGGGAGGATAACATGACTCCCAGGCAGATGATAGAGGGAGGGGGGAAACAATTCTGCTTCTTCCACAAGAGACCTATGTTGGCATTCTTGGGGGGATTCTCTGTTATGCAGTCTGGTTTGAGAGACAGAGCACACTAGTCAGGTGAAGATGGAGTATCTCCCTCTCCAAGTGGAGAAGGTACCTCATAGGCAGGGCTTTTTTTCAGCTGGAATGTGGTGGAACGGAGTTCCAGAACCTCTTGAAAATGGTCACATGGCTGGTGGCCCCACCCCCTGATCTCCAGACAGAGGGGAGTTTAGATTGCCCTACACGCCGCTCCAGCAGTGCAGAGGGCAATCTAAACTCCCCTCTGTCTGGAGATAAGGGGGCGGGGCCACCAGCCATGTGACCATTTTCGCAGAGGGTGATTTAGACTTTTAAAAACTCCCCCTTTGTTCCAGCTGGCCCAAAGTGACGTCATTGGCCCTGGGAGCATGCATGCACTTTGCGCCCGCACATGTGGTACCAGGGGCACCACCTCCCACCAAGAGTTGCCCCCTGTGCTGGCAACCCACTGAGTTCCACCACCTCTTTTCCCAGAAAAAAAGCCCTGCTCATAGGTATAGAGTCCATGTGCGTGAACGCTATGAGGTGAGTGGTTGAGGGAAGGCTGGGATGGAGCACAAATACACCTCCTGGAAGATCCTCTTCAAAGTGGACAGGCAGTACACACAACTGTAAACTCAACCACACATATGAAAGTGCCTTTTGCTTAATCGGACCCTTAATCCCCCAGGGTCAGTTTTTTCTCCTCTGGCTTGCAGTGGCTCTCTAGGACTTCCTGCACTTGATCCTTTTAGAAGGAAATGCCAGGAACTGAACTTGGGACCTTCTGCATTCCAAACAGATGCTCTGCCATTAAGCCTCAATCCCTCCCCATTGCCTTTTCCTTACAGGTGGGGTCTCCATCTGGTCCCAACACCATCAATTGCCCATCCTTGTTTTAGAAACTATGGCACTCTAAGACAGCAGTTAAGTTCTAAGTGCCATTTCTTTACTACAATTCTACAATTTTTCATGGCATGCTGTGCAGCCGAGAAGAGCACTTTGTAAGTGGCTCAGATGCATCTTGCTGATCGATTGAACACGGACATAGCTACTGGCCTCTGCTTATGTGTTTTTTAACCTAGTGTGTGTTGCAAAAAGCAGCAATTTTTTGTGATATACACATGACCATCAGAGAAGAGTGTCATTTGCAGGCCTTGCACCCCTGTAACGAGAAGGGTAAACACAGGCCTGCTATACACCAGAACTTCAAGGAATCAGGAGCGTGGTACATACAGTGCACAAAGCAAAGGCAAACACTTCAGATGCACTCTTTGGCAACGAAATGAGTTTTTACTCATCTTGTTGCAGGAATGTTCATGCTAGAGAGTAAAGGGTACAAATGGAAGACATAAAATACAGGTGCGGCAAAGCCATTTTGGCACTGACCATTGACTGGATGGGAGACCTCCTGGGAACTAGGGATGCCATGAATTTTATAGCAAACAGGTTTGGCAGGCAAACATACCAAATTCTTCAGCTGTGATCACCCATGAGCTGATCCTCAGATGTCATTGCCTTTCTGATCCTCAGATGTCCTCAACCTTAAGTAGCCATCAAACAGCTTTGCCGCTGCACACTAGCTGTAGTGTTTCTGTTTCATTTCCTTCTGCCTTGCAAGCGACTTTTGCAGCTGATTTCCAAATGGGCTTTTATTGCATTTGTGAGTCTGTTGCTGTTGTTATTCAAGAGCCCACCGGGGTGACCTTGAGCAGGGTATCCGTCTACACCTTGACTTGAGCATGAAAACAGCCAACCCCCCCTACCAGTGCTGAGCCTGGGTCTAAATAAGACAGGGAGGGATGTCTTATATGCTGTTTCATTCCCACCGTAGCTTCTTTGTTGCAGTGAGGTGGCCCTGATCGGATCCCAGGCAAGGAGGCAATTTCCAGGAGTGCAGTTTGCACACTGTTCAGAAAGGCAGGCCAACCCAACAGGTCTAGGAAGTTCTCCTGCACAAACCTCATTGAAATGAACTGTTTCAGTGGAGCATGCAGAGCAGGAGAATTTCCTGGTGGGCTGTGCCCCATTTTGATCAACACTCATTCTGGATTGCCTACCCCAGCCATCCTCCCCAAACATCACGGGATCACTCCATCTAATGAAACTGAGCAATATCTCACCTTCCACATTAAGCAAAAGGCCAGTGATTTTTTTTTTTTTGGCTTCATTCAGCTCACCAACCCTGCAGAGTATGGCTCCAAACCCCACCCCCGAATCCCACTCCACCCTCAGCAATTCATTCAGGCCCTGCAAACAGTGCTGGGTGTGCACCTGGCATCTTGAGAGATGTCCCTTGCGTCTGACCCTCCAGAGTCTCGATCATATTTAATTTTTGCTTTCTTAGATCTACAACAATTTTCTTTGCAAAGACATTTTCCCCCCTCGGGCGCCACCTCCCCCCTCTGTTCTTACGGCACAGAATTAATTATTTAGCTTCCTTGAGAAGATGGAGGCATCCATCACATGGGAGGGTTTAATTATTCATCACGAGGCAAAAGGAAGAGCGAGAGAGCGAGCAATCGGGTGGGCATGTCACACCTTCCTAAGAGGCCCCGAATCACACGCAGGCAGCATGTGACTGAGCCGAAGGATAGGACTCCACTCTGGGCACAAGTTGCATAAGCAGAGGCAACATTTTTAAAGTACTGCACACGAGGGGTGCACAGATACAGTGGAGAGTCCATCATGAAAAGGAGAAACAAAGTAAAGAACGAAACAAATAGGGGAGCAATGGAGGAAGCGGCAAACCTGCCTTGGAGGCTGGGGACAGGTGCTTCCAGGAAGAAGTGAGACACAGTCAGGGCCTGCTTGGGAGCCAGCAAACTGGTTGCCAAGAGAACAACATGTTAAAAATCAAAGACGGGGAGCCCAAGGCGGAAGAGCTTCTGTGGCACTGGGCAGAGAAGGAGTGAGTGGCAGGGACCCCTTCAGAGGAAACTTACTCCTTATCCTTCCTCATGAGGTGGGTACGGTAAGGATATTCCTCCTCAAGGGGGAGGTTATTTCAAAGGTGAAGTGCCACCACAAAAAAAGCCATATCTGGTTGCCACCTACCTTACACTCTCTAAAGTATGGCCACAGAGATTGCTTCACGAATAACAGAGCCCCCATAAAATGATTCAAGTTCGGGCTTTTTAAAGGAAATAATCTCTTCTTTCCCTCTTTTTGCTTTATGAAACTACTCACATCTTGTCTTTTGCCCAGCTTAGGGGCTCAGCAGCTGACGTAACATATACCAAACGATAGCCATAGTCTTTAAAAACAGATTAATAACAGACTGCAGACTAAATTACTGTCAAGCCAGAAACAGGCCTTTAGTTCCAGTCCCAAACTCTCCATAATAGTCTCCATCAAACGTCCTTATGAAAGCTACAAAGGAACATGTTTTTTAAGCTTCTCTGGCCAGTTGTCTGAAGGGGGGGGGGGGCTACAACAAGCTTGCCAACAAACAGGTGGGCCTGAAGGTCTCCTGGAATGACAACTGATCTCCACACTACACACATCAGTTCACTGGGAGAAAATGGCTGCTCTGGAGGATGGACTCTATGCCATTATGCTCCATCCCAAATCTTCTGGATTTTCTTAACCTGGAACTGGCAGCAGTATGGTAAGTATCGTCCTTTAGGCATAGGGATCCTAGGATATGAAGCCTGTAAAGTTCAAAATTTGTGCCTAGAAAATCACTAGCCAATGTAGATACTCGAGAACAAGGCGTGTGTGTTCAAATTTCCTTGCTCCAATCAAAAGATGAGCTGCCACGCTTTTTTTCCAGCTGAAGTTTCCAAGGTGTCTCTGAGGGACGAGTCTGGGAGATAAAGGGTAGTGGCTGGCAGATTTCGGTGGAACACAGTGGGGGAGGGAGGAGCCTAGTGCCCCCTTCCAGTCGGGACAGAGTCCAGCTAAACCTGAGGGCCAAGACGGAGACTTGCCTGTCCTCTTCTGTTACTATCTTCCACCACTGGGTAAAGCCTTTTTTTGTTTCATCTGGCATTCCCTCAGTGATTCCTCAGTGATATGTTTTTGTTTGGTTTAACGGTTTTTAATATGTGGTTTTAATATGTTTAATCTGTTTGCTGCCTCAGTGGCCTGATGAGGGGAGAAAGGCAGGGTATACATTTTGTAAATAAACAATGCGAGTGTAACCAATAAAAGCCCTGACCTGTATGACCCAGACTCACCCCATCTCATCAGAGCTCTGGAGGTAAGTGGGGTCGACTTTAATTAGTACTTGGATGGGAGACCACCAAGAAGACCAGGGTTGCTACACAGAGGCAGTCAATGGTGAACCACATCTGTTCATTGCTTGCCTTGAAAACCCCGTGGGGAAGGGGTCACCATAAGTCAGCTGTGACTTGATGGCACTTTACACACACACACACACAACCAGTAAAAAAGGTAAGCAGAATATTTGGCATAGCACTAAGGAATACCTTCCCATAGAGACCCCTCACACAAGGGAAACTACAATTCACAAACTGAACAATAGTCTTTTCTCTGGTCATGTCTGAAAACAATATGGCTGCTGTTTAGGTCAACATTCATCCCCTAATTTCTTCATCCCCTAATCACTTGTGTCTTCTTTTTCCTCCACTACAGCCCTACCCTATTGTCCAGGAGCCACTGAGGTCACCTCCGGAGACCATGTTTAATGGGGAGTCGAGCTCCTCTTCAGCCAGGAACGTGATCCGGAGCTCCAGCATCAGTGGGGAGATGTATAACATCGAGAAGAGCAGTGGGGGCAATCCAGACTCAGCCAGTCTCTCGTCCAACAAGAAAAGGCGATCCAGCTTGGGGGCCAAGATGGTGGCTATTGTGGGGCTGTCCCAGTGGAGCAAAAGTACCATGCAGCTCAACCATCCTGGTAAGAAGGCTGTCTGGTTCTGGGATGTCAGGGAAAGGATGCAGATTTTTTTTTAATGGTCTTCTTCAAAAATCAAGTGAGTGTGCGTGCCAGAAAGCTTTTGTCAACTGAAAGTGAGTCCCCACCCCAGTCCCTATTTCAAGCTGTTAATACTCTACAATGAATAGCAAGCATATGCAGGCAAGTGAGCTAGTATTATACTTGTTTTTAAAAGCTTTTTTGTGAACATGTACAAGGCTTATTTTGTTCAAGGTTTATTTATTTATTTGACAAAATTTATTCCCCGCCTGTCCGATTCAGTCTAAGGCAGCTTCATGTGTATTCTTTTTCTTAAGCAGATCTTGAAACTCGTGACATGGCAGCTTTGTTGTGATATATATATATATATATATATATATATATGTCTCATGAGCAGGGCTTTTTTCTGGGAAAAGAGGTGGTGGAACTCAGTGGGTTGCCAGCACAGGGGGCAACTCTTGGTGGGAGGTGGTGCCCCTGGTACCACATGTGAGCACGCAAAGTGCACACATGCTCCCAGGGCCAATGACATCACTTTTGGTCAGCTGGAACAAGGGGGAGTTTTTAAAAGTGTAAATTGCCCTCAGTGAAAATGGTCACATGGCTGATGGCCCTGCTCCCTGATCTCCAGACAGAGGGGAGTTTAGATTGCCCTCCGTGCTGCTGGAGTGGCACAGAGGGCAATCTCAACTCCCCTCTGTCTGGAGATCAGGGGGCGGGGCCACCAGCCATGTGACCATTTTCAAGAGGTGCTGGAACTCCGTTCCACCACATTCCAGCTGAAAAAAAGCCCTGCTCATGAGATTCTGCAGTGACCGCTGACACCCCTCCTCTATGGTATTGCTTTAAATGCCAGATATTCTGTTCTGCCCACCAAAGATTCCACGACTCAGGATGGATTTTTCAAAATTGCTAACACTCTTCTCATCCTTAAGTGAGCCTGCCCCCGCCTGCCCCCCCCACACTTTCACTGTTACGACTCCTGCTGTTTTGGGGTGCTTGAATCCCTTAGACCTTTAGGAGGATATTATTTATTTAAGGAAAGTCTCGCTTAACAACAGGAAGAAAATCTTCTTCAGCTTTTCTGTCTTGGATGCTAACAGTATGAAATATTCAGAAGCCCATGGAAAGATGCTGAGGGGCTGAGCATTTTGACCTCACTGAATGGAACCCTTGACACTTGGAACTTTTATTTATTTGTTTAGATGTTTATACCTTGTTTTTGTCTCCAGTGGGTACCTATCTTTCTCCCTCCCCTGCATTTTATCCTCACAACAACCCTGTGAAGTAGGTTAGGTTGAGGGTATGCGACTGATTCAGAGTCACCCAGTGAGCTTCCATGGCAGAGTGGGGATTCGAACCTGGTTCTCTCAGGCCACAGCCCACCATTCTAACCACTACACCATGCTCCTCATAACAGCCTAGAACAACAGATGGGCATTGGTCTTTCTTGCGGAAGCCTCTGATTGGCTCACATCCCATGCCCTTCACTCATCTACAGGTATCTCCTCCTCACCCCAGTTGTGCAGAATACTTCACCCAAATCTCACGCCACAGTCAACAGATAGCTCGTGTATTCTTGCTTTCAAGTCAGCTGCTGTGTGCTGGCACCTTGCCTGCTAAGCTGTCACTTTGTCCCTAGGAGTTGGTGCTCAATGGCAGCTCATGACAGCTCAGCCACCTGCTTTTCCCCTTCCCTTCCTTTGCCAGAGCAGTGAATGAATTATAAATCATTTAATGCAGGTGGGTGGGGAGGGAATCCCATTCACCTCTGTCCTCTCTCTGCTACCCTGTCTCTTTCACATAACCTCCAACACTTTGTGGAGGAAAATAGAAAACAATCATTTTAGCATAACCCTGCAAAGGGTTTGCAGTAGGGGGTCACAGAGCAGGCAACCCCACAAAAGGGGGTTGGTCCAAATAGTTCCCTATTGAAACAATTTTCTTATCCTGCCTTTCCAAGCGCAAGATGGCATACGAACAACTCATTAACACTGGGATTTTGAATCAACCCCCAGCTGCCTTAGAACAAGAAAGCAATCAGCCTGCTTGTTAGCAAGAAAATGATGGGGGGTGGGGGTGGGAATTCTCTGCTAAAATGATTTTCGATGTGAGCTTTGCTCACCCTGTGAGATGAGTTAGCCATGACAGAAGTTAGGCTTTAAAGTTTTGCAAAGGGTGGGTCATGACCGTATGGGGAGGAGTGGGGTCCCAGGTACCCGTGGGGCTTATCTCCTGGAATGACAACTAATCTCCAAACTACAGAGATCAGTTCCCTAGGAGAAAATGGCAGCTTTGAAGGGTGGACTCTATGGTGTCACACTCCATTATAGTCCCTCCCCTCCTCAAATCCCTCCCTCCCAGGTTCCATCCCTAAATATCCCACCCCAGAGTTGCCAACCTTGTTGACTGCTCCTGACTCAGTGACTTTTGCTTCAAATTAAAAGGGCAATTAGAGAAAGGGAAAATGTAGGACCTATTCTTGCTTCTCAACCATCCCGGGTCCTTTGCACTTATTGGACAGATCCCTGGAAGCCAGGAACAGCTTTGATTCCTCCTGAAACAGAGTCAGAATCTCACCCACTCATCAAATCCTCCTTTTCCTTAAGTAAAAGGGACAGAAACATTATTCCCCCCCCCACCCATGTTAGTTCTCAGCAATATAGGAGGCAGGGGCTGGATGTCTTTTAACTGTGTTGTCATTTCATTCCTGTTGGCCAAAGCTGGATTACACAGCTGGGTCCTAGCTGGATGAATGTTTCTAGCTGTTGGGCTACCCTTTGGTTTTGTTTAATTCATTTGTACCCCACTTCCCTCTCCAATGGGGACCTGAAGCGGCTCGCAACACTCTTCCCTTCTCCATTTTATCCTTACCACAACTGTCTGAGGTAGGTTATGGTAAGAGTGTTTAATTGGCCCAGGGCCACCTAGCAAGATTCCATGGCAGAATGGGGTTTCGAACCTGGGACTCCCAGATCCTAGTCCGACTTTCTAACCACTGCACCACACTGGCATAATCCCTGAGAAGAAAAGAATAGGCATGTGACTTCTCCCCTAGCTCCAGAGGCTGCCAGGTTGCACCTGGCACTTACTATCCTGGTCTGAAGACAAAGACACATCAGTCAACACATTAAATTGAACATATCTGAGCTCCTGGATTTAGGCTTTTTGCTGACTTGCAATGCCTCCCCTCACTTTTAAGCACTCTTGTCCAAAATCTTCAGACTGCCAGGGTTTGAAAGTACCACTCTAATTGTCCTGTCTGTCTCTGTTTTATTTGAAGACAAAATGTTGATTCTTTTGTGATTGCTCACATGCATAGCATACCTTTAGTGTGTGTGCCTCCCCAGCAAAAAGGATAGATCCCTGCCTCAAGGACCTTACAATGTCCGTGGGAGAAGAAAGCATCATATCTAGAAGGACGAAAGGCAGTGATCTTGGATGAGGAGTAAGGGGTCAGCCCAAAGGAATGTTGAGTTTTGAGGAGGGATTTAAAGAAAGAAACATTGATGCAGCTGCAGAATGCTGGATATAGACTGGGAAGAAAAGGGGCTTCTCAACTATTACAGCTTCAGGAAATGTGTATGTACCTAAAATAGATATTTTGGGGGAAAGCCCAAAAAAAATATGAAGTGCTCATTATAATCTTGGCATTTTTAAAAAAGCTGTTCTTTTGCATTATTATAGTTTTGGTTCTTGCTGCAATTTCATGGTTCAGTGGTTCTTTGAAGAGAAGGAGCTTCTTTGGCACCTCCAAGACTTGCATGTCTGAGATGTATCCAAAGGGCTGTAATTACACCCCCCCAACCAGAAAAGCTAAGAAAGGAAATAGCAAGGGGTTGGGGGAAGTAAATGGTAGAAAACATCTCTTGTAATGATGGAACCCAGTGAAAGATCCTCAAGCGCAGCAAAATGTTATGGAAAAGTTCCAGAGCAAAAGTTGGCAGGGAGAAAGGTTTGATACAAACGGAACGTTCTGCCCTGTATCTAGAGGAAGCTTGAGCAGAGAAATCAATTCATGATGGCCTCTGATTGTGTTAAGGAACAGTGACAAGCCTCTTTTTGATATATAACTAATAGTTCTGCTACACTGCTGTCACTTCTAAAAAGGAAAAAGGCTTTAGTGAAATCTTACATCTATCTCTTTGTGATGGGAAGCCTTCCAGTAAAAGGGACTTATCAACAGGGTGTGTGTGTGTGGTTTTCTGATGATAATTGGGTCATAGACCATGACTAACTCATGCAAAGGTACCAGAGAATCCATTAATAGTGAGGCTGGTTGGTTTTTTGGTTCTGCATTTGATGTATTTAGGGGCTACATGCCCCAAGCCCTTTTCAGTTCTCATCTTAACAGTAATCGTAGATCAAAAGGCATTGTCTGAATGTTGAAAGCGTTTCCAAATGCATTATCTCAGTAACCTTTACACCAGACCTGTAAATTAAATCACCATTCTTAGCTCCACAATCTGCGAGCTTTCAAGGACCTCATGAGGGGGAGAAACAAGGAACTACTGTTGGGAAACAAACTACAGGTTTGTTTCCCAAACTTTAACTCATGACATGGACAGGGATTTAACTCGTTCCCTGTGCTAAAACAAAAAGAGTCCAGCAGCACCTTTAAGACTAACCATGCATCTGACGAAGAGAACTGTGATTCTCAAAAGCTTATGCCACAATAAAGTTGGTTAGTCTTAAAGGTGCTACTGGACTCTTTTTGATTTTGCTACTACAGACTAACATGGCTAACTCCTCTGCATTTATTTCCCTGTGCTGTAAGAGAAAGGTCAGGAAGAAACCGAAACCTGAGGACATGCACTGTCTATTTCCACCCAAGGATCGTTTAGCTGTTAGGGCATCTCCCCATTTGCCATTGCAATAGTACTTTGCAGGGGCTAGTTTGGCTTGGAGCAGGGCTTTCTGCCTCCAACTGCCTCTCCACTTTAAACCCATTACTTTGAGGGTGATAGGCTCTCCCTAGCTAGAGGTCTTGAAGTAGACTGGACAGCCGCTGATTTCCTATAATGAGTAGAGGGTTGAACTAGATGGCCTTTAAGACCCCTTCCAACTTGAAGATTCCCCAACAGCTTAAAGGGTCATGGAGAGTACTGTATGCACCCCTTGGTGCTAGTTCCTCTTCTCCCCCTAGGCCTGAAGCTGAAAGGGGGGGTCCTTGACTGCTTGCTTCGCTTCAGCCTACCTTGTTCTGCGGCTGGGGTTACAGGACAGCAGGAAGGAACTATACTGCCTTGGTCAGGCTGCACCTGGAGTATTGTGTGCACTTCTGGAGTGGATATTAGGAAGAACTTTTTCACGGTCAGAGTAGTTCAAAAGTGGAATCAGCTGCCTAGGGAGGTGGTGAGCTCCCCTTCACTGACAGTTTTCAAGAAGAGGCTGGATAAATCTTTGTCAGAGATGCTTTAGGCTGATCCTGCACTGGGCAGGGGGTTGGACTAGATGGTCTGTATGGCCCCTTCCAACTCTATGATTCTATGAACTATTCTTGGTCCTTTTTGTGAGTGAAGTATTCTGCTTTAACTCAGCATATATTGAGTGCCCCTACAGCCTCCCAGGTTTGCAGAAAACACTTCCCCTTCTTGCTGGATGGCTCTGTTTTGCTGCCATGCTGGCCTACACAGAAGGAGCTGCTTTGGGATTAGAGGGAGTGCTTTTGCAAATGAGATTCAGAGGCTAAGAAAGGCAGCCACCACCAGGGTTGAACGGTGGGGGGAAGGGCGTTCTGGTCACAGCTTAGTCACTGTGAAGGGGAAGGCACCTAGCTCAGTGGTCTGCATGCTGGTCTCAGGTCCAGTCCCTGGATCATCAGCTTAAAAAGTCTGCACAGGTGGGGAAGACCCTTCCCTGGAACCTTGGAGAGGAGGTGGCTGTCAGAGGAAATGCTAATAGTTCGGGCTACACAGATCCATTCTCTGACTCAGTATCAGGCAGTTTATTTCCTTGTAGAGTCAATAAGCGACATCAGCTCTCGATCCTGAATCAGCTCTGAATCCCTTCTTCCCAGTCATGGGAGATTAAGGTCTTTCCCACAGCTCCAGTGCTCTGCTTCAGTGCAAGAAAGCAGAGTGCGGACAAATCTATACTACGGTCTAAAGAGATCGGTCAACCCTGACAGTCATTTATAGCCATACCTTTCTCTTGATTCAGAGGATGTCTTGCCAGAGTGCAGCGCAGGGTGGGTAGGAGGGCTGCACTATATCAGAAAAGAACAAGTGGCTGAACAAAGCTTCCCAGAGAACATGCTGTAACCCTCCTCCAGAGAAATATAACCTGCTGGCATCTCACCGAGGAAGTCAGCAAGATCAGATCTTTATACCATAGACGACGAGATCTGTTTTCCACCCTTCTGTCTTTTTAAATCTTGTAACATCAGGCATGATGAAGCATCCCGGTGGGCTCGAAGGCTTGCTAGCACAATGTTTTATGCTAAGTTGCTTGGTCCACCAAAAAAAGCATTCCCTGGATTTTTATTCTTGTTTTGGGAATTGAACAAAGCAAGACAGATTCTTTATTGAGCCTTGCAATTGGCACACCTTGAAAACAAGCCTCCACTTCAGCACCAAGGACAGAGCTTATGGCTTTTCACAAAATGAAGAGTTAGGGATGAGTGCTAAATTCCTTGTGAGAACTTTTTGATCCGTTTTGCTCTTTCATGATTTTTAAAATTCTCTTTATCATAATCACTATGCCTTCAGATTCCTTTTTGTCTGTTTATTTTGATTTCCAGGAGAAACACATTTCTGCCCGCAGTGTTTGTTGTTTTCTGTTCAATTGGGATGAGTTGGCTAGAAATTCACCCAATGGATACTTTTTCAGGCAAATTGAAGAAAGTGTCCCCATTCCATAGGCAATGGAAGATCTCACTTACAGTGTGTTTCTCCTCCTTTCTTGTAGTCCTCAAGCGGGGAAAGAGTAGGAGGGGGAGTCTATTTTAAAACAAAAAACAAAGCATGCAGTTTCTCTCCCTGCCCTGCCTTTCCTTGAACGCTGGTGCTCACATCTGGGCTGCAATCCTGGAAGTTAACTCTGCTAGGAGGAAAACGTGTTAAGCATAGCAGGGGACAGGTTTTAGTAGTCCTCGCCCACATGTTCCAGTTTTGTTTAAAAATAGACCCCCCCCATCCCAACCATCCCACCCACTTTCTGTACATGTAAATGGGAAGCTGGTTCTCTTTTTTTTTATCCAATCAGCTGTAGGCAGGTGGGGAGAGGCCATTCTTATCCAGGAAATCTGCTTCTCTAGGAAATGAAAGATGCTGAGAGATCTTAGGTCCTGAATCAGCAGTTTTCTTTGGCAGAGAAAGATTATCTGATCCTTCCTCATCCTCCTTGAGCTCTCCTGTCTCACCTGGCCTCTGCCTTTAAGTACACAGCCGACTACACACTTCTGCTTGTGTTGCCTGATCCCAGCAGGAGTAGACCAGCCCTTTCACTTAATGGAAAATCCCTGTTGGACCAAGGGCAACCTACTAGCTGTTCTTCTCCACCTTGGCTTCCTTACAGCAGTGCTGTTTTTGGGAGCATCCATTGGCTGTTGTCCTCTCTCCATCCTGTTTCTGTCTCCCCACCCCTGCTTTGCTACTCTCTTTCCCAAACCTGCTTCAATACAATCTTTTTGGAATGATGACAATCCAAGTGGACTGTGGACAGCCATGTGGAAAGGTAGGAATGCATTTTCATGTACAAACACCCATCACAATTTCCCCAGATAAATCCTTCCCCCCTTCCTCAGCCCCACTGTACTAAAAAGATGGGCAACATCCCATTCATGTACATAGAAAAAGGAGTGGAGGGGGCTAAACATTTCTTTCTGCTGACCATAATTCCACTAAATGCAAGAGAACCACTTTCACCAACTCTAGCAAATTCCCATTCAGTCTACGCAATCTGTGCATCCACATACTCTAGCAAACATACACATGAAGCTGCTGCTTTGTATTGAGCCAGTTTGTCCATCAAGGTCAGTATTGTCTTCTCAGACTGGCAGTGGCTCTCTGGGGTCTCAGGCAGAGGCCTTTCACATCACTGACTGCCTGGTCCTTTTAACTGGAGCTGCTGGGGATTGAACCTGGGACCTTCTCCATGTAAAGCCACTGAGCCCCCCCTTTCCCCAAACATACATCCTGTGTATGTTCATGTGATGATTTTAAGTGTGTGTGTGTCTTTAAATGCTTGGTGTGGAACAGATGAAGGGGAGGGTGAAAGAGAGGGATGTGAGTGAGATGATTGGTTGATGACTGAGAGAGTGGGTGGAGTGAATGCAGTTTTTAGTTACTGAGCAGAAGGAGAACATTCAGTCAGGGCAAAGGCAGGCAACCTGTGTGGAAGCATCCTAGTTCAGTTAGGCAACCTGTGTGGAAGCTTGAACTGTGTGTGTCTGTGAGAGAAGCAGGCAAACTCTGTGCGTGCCTGAGAGAGAAAGTCTATGTATACTTGAGTGAGAGATTGATCTATCTGAAGTAGACAAAGTGTGTGTGCCTTAGAAAGTTTATAAAGATTTGTGTGACTGTGCCTATATAGAGAAACTTTAAGAACTGAGAACTATCTTTGAAACTATCAAGCTTAAGTACTAGTGTAAAACTGATACACTTCTTGTAAAAATAAAAGTTTATTTTGGTTTTTTTTCTATCCCAAGTATATGTTATTCCTATATCCCATTCCTGTTCTCAGGGCCACATAGTCCCTCGAAGGAGCCTGACACATGGGCATGTTATTAAAAGGGAAATTTAAATTATTTTGGAATATAATTCCTGGTGGCAGCAATCTACCCAGAGGGTGTAAGAAGAGGGTTAAAGGCTAAATCTAACTGAAAAATAAAGGGGGTCGTAACAGTTCACCTCATTCTTAAAAAGCCACTCAAAGAATTATGTACTTTCACCACCTCTAGCAAACACCCATACTGTAGGTGACACGCTACACTAACCTGGTAGAAGTTTCTACATTTGAAGGAACCTTCCTTCAACTTCAGTAGCTGCTCCATTGAGGTGGAGCTACTTAAGATGGAGGAAGGCTTCACACTTTGCTGAGTGGAGTGATAGGATACAGGCCACAATATGCAGCCAACATGCTTTAACCAGCTCTTAATGCAATCCTATGATGAGTTACTCTAGTCTTGGCCCGTTGAAGTCAATGGACTTAGACTGGGGTAAAGCTCCACAGTTCATCAACCCCATATCCCTTGTGTTCATTAAAAGAGCCAGAATGTTCAGCCAACGCACATCATGGAATTCTAATGACAGTGCACAGTTACACTTGTACCTCCTTTAGCAAACAACATGTACAATCAACACAGAACCTGTGTGATGTAGTGGTTAGAGGATCAGAGACCCAGGTTTGAGTCTCTCACTCTGCTATGAAAGCTTGCTGGGCTAATCATCCCCTCTCAGCCTAACAGACCTCGCAAGATTGTTGTGATGATAAAATGGAGGACAGAAGAATGGTGGAATCCTTTTTGGGTCCCCATCTTGTGTGGCCAACTAACTACAAGGTGGCATTCCAGCAAAATTATATTCAGTATGTGCAACCAGTTCTGTTGAACCAGCTTAAGGAAACGCAAATCTAATATTTGCAACAAACATACTTTCACCCGCTCAAACAACCCCACATCCAATATGTTAGATATGCAGATCCAATATGTTCAAACAACATAGACCATAGAATTTGAGCTACAATTATGAAAGCCACACACAACCTCTAGTACTACCAAACAAAGAGAAGAAGCAGGCAGGCAAGGGAGCCAAATGCTGCACTTTCTCTTACCTTACATTGGGGGTTAAAACATTTATCTCCTACTCCTGCTAACTTTTGGGATTTGAGCCTGGATAGTACAAAAATGGCACCAGCAAAGGGCAAGGAAGGGGGCAGGATTTTGTTTCCCTTACCAATATGCTTTGTTTTCTTTAAACAGACCTCCCTTTCCCCCCACCCACTTTGAGTGTCCCGGGTAAAGAAGGGAAAGTGACTCAATTCATGCTTCCTTACGCAAGCAAGAATGTCTAATGGCTTCTAGAAAACAGCAACATGCTCTCCTGTGACCCCCTCCCCAAATATTGCATGGAGTGTCTCCTGGGGGAGCGGTATGATCCCTGAGAAATTCCATCCAAACAGAAAACAAACAAACAAAAAATTATAGGCAGACATGAAGTTTCCTATTGGAAAAAATGAAGAATAGAAAAGAGAATCCAATCCCTGGTAATAATTACAGTAAAGAAAACAAACAAAAATATTAAAGCATCAAACGAATGGGAAATATCTGAGTAGATCTGCCATCCAAATGACAGCTGTGACCCCCCCCTAAGGTTTGTAGCTTTTGAGGCCAGTTTGGTGTAGTGGTTAAGAGTGCTGGAACTCTAATCTGGAGAACCGGGTTTGATTCCCCACTCCTCCACTTGAAGCCAGCTGGGTGACCTTGGGTCCATCACAGCTTCTAGGAGCTCTCTCAGCCACACCCATCTCACAGAGTGTTTGTTGTGGGGATAATAATATATTTTATAAACCACTCTGAGTGGGTGTTAAGTTGTCCTGAAGAGTGATATATAAATTGAATGTTGTTGTTGTTGTTGTTGCTGTTGTTGTTGTTAGATGTGGGTTTTTGGATTTCAGAGTGACCTACATATGCTCCTGATGAGCTCCAACCCAACCAGGTCCCTCACTATCAGTGCCTGCATTGAATATCGAGTGTTGAAGCACCCATGTGTTTGCCTGTTTGGAATGTGTGGGGGCGGGATTCTCGATCTAGGGAGACATTCCTGGGAATGGGCTTACACCCACAGACAGCCTCACATGCCTGCCCACTGCCATTCCTTTAGCTGGCGAATGACTCAGGGGCAGCTGGTATTCAAGCCCAGCTCTGTGGAGATGAGTCACCATATGACAAGACCAGGAGAGCTGCCATATCCGATCAGGCCAGTGGCCTGCCTCAGTCCCTGCCCACGACAGCCTTCCGCTTCAGAAAGCAAGCAAGCAACTGTCCCGTTTCCCTGCTCCCACAATGCCCTTTGATATGGCACTGCATTATGGGGGTGAGGAACACCAGCAGGCCCCCATCTGACCTTCAAACCGATAGTCTTGCGCCCTGCGGC
The DNA here is from genome assembly GCF_028583425.1 of Eublepharis macularius. Classification (NCBI taxonomy): domain Eukaryota; kingdom Metazoa; phylum Chordata; class Lepidosauria; order Squamata; family Eublepharidae; genus Eublepharis; species Eublepharis macularius. The sequence goes on along the minus strand of NC_072804.1, from coordinate 35,498,462 downwards.
AAAGTCAGGCTCAAATTCCCCACAAATGCCAACCCAAGCCATCTGGCAACCGTGAAAAGGAAAGATGGCTACACAATCTGGGGCCAAGAAGGAATCAGGGCTTGATTATTCTCTAGTGAAGGGTTTCCCAGTGTTTATTAGTAATGCCACAGCTGTTGCCATTCTGTGTAACTGAATGTTATACATTGAAGTCCCCTTACCAGGTATTTATACAGCCAAGTTGATGAGGGAACAGTGAAGCATTTCTGAATGGGCAATTTCAGCTGCTTCTTGAATAAAGCTATCTTACAGTGCAATCCTAAAATGAGTTACTCCAGTCTAAGCCCATTGATTTCAGTGAGCTTAGAGTGGAGTAACTCTGTTTAGGATTGCACTGTGAGTGAAACTGGGAGAGGGCTGGGGGGAGCTGAAAGCAGTTTTGTTTGGCAGCGAGGAACCTTCCCCAGAGAGATTCGCTTGGGGCCCTTGCCGTTGTTGCTTAGATAGAAAATCAAGCCATTTTCAGTTGTATATTCTGCTGTATATTCTCTTGCTGGCCATTTGACTGATTTTTAGTTGTTGCTTTGGATTTCATTGTAGGCTTATTTTTGTTACAATTTGAGGGAGGCAGTTTTTAAAATTATTTGGCAGGTGAACTGACAGGCTTTCTTGATGTAGTGTTTGCTCTGGGATTAACACTGGTCCTGTGTCATTGTGTCTGCACCCCTACAACTTTTGCTAGATCGGTACTTTTTAGTAATAAGCAGATACTTATGAAGATGATACACTGAAGAACGAAGCCCAAGGGAGAATCAGCATGGCTTCTGCAAAGGGAAGCCCTGCCTTCACCAACCTTTTGGAGTTCTTTGAGCAGATTTAACAAGCATGTGGATAAGGGTGATACAATAGACATTGTATACCTGGAATTCCAAAAGGGTCTTTCCAAGGTACCTCCAAAGACTCCTGAGTAAGTTTAGTGGTCAAGGGATAAGAGGAGTCCTCTTATGAATTAAAAGTTGGTTAAATGAAGTAAGCAGAAAGTAGGAATAAATGGACAATTCTCACAATGGAGGGAAGTGAGCATTGGGGCACCATAAGGACTGGTATTCAGACTGGTCCTATTTAATTTGTCCATAAATAATGAACTCATAGGAATGGGCTGTGACAGTGGAAGAGCATCTCCTTTGCATGCAGAAGGTCCCAAGTCCAGTCCTCGGTGTCTCCAATTAAAAGGATCAAGCAGTAGGGGCTGTGAAAGACCTCTGCCAGTTGGAGTAGACAACTGACCTTGGTGGCCTGATTGAGTATAAGGCTGCAGCTTCATATGTTCATGATTTGGAGGTAAGCAGTGGCTTGAGTGTCCCGATGACACCAAATCATTCAGCTCAGTCAGATGTTGGCCATAAGAACAGCTGGAATGGAACATCCTTTTATGGCATATCTATGAAAATCTGTTTAAATTTTCAGAGGAGTTAGCCGTGTTAGTCTGTAGTAGCAAAATTGAAAAGAGTCCAGTAGCACCTTTAAGACTAACCAACTTTACTGTAGCATAAGCTTTCGAGAATCATAGTTCTCTTCGTCAGATGCGCATCTGATGAAGAGAACTGTGATTCTCGAAAGCTTATGCTACAGTAAAGTTGGTTAGTCTTAAAGGTGCTACTGGACTCTTTTTGATTTTGCCTTTAAATTTTGAAACTGGGCTCTTCAGAAAGAGAGGCAATATTTACTGAATGGTCTCTTACAACAACCCACAGATGTTTTTCAGAATTTCCACTTCTCTAAGTGGTATTGAGGGTGATCACGTCTAGCAAATTTATTTATTTATGGCGTTTTTATCCCACCCTTTCTCAAATAACTCAAAGGAGCATACATGGTTTTCCTCTCCTCCACTTTATCCTCATAACAACCTTGTGAGGTAGGTTAGGCTGAGAGAGAATGATGGGCCCAAAGTCACACAGAAAACTTTATGGTAAGCAGTGATTTGAACCCAGGTCTCCCCAATCCTTGTACAATGTGCTAATCACAACATAACTCTGCAACTGCATTCACAGGATATAACTTTTCACCAGTGCCAAAAAGCTTTGTTGAGTTTTCAGGCCATGCCCCTCAATGCATTGAGATGGAAAATATTCTAAAATTCCTGTTTTTGTATTTGTGGCCAACAAGAAGTTGAAGATGTCCTAAACAATTGCCAGAGTCAGATTTTTGAAATATGTTCTTGGTATCTATCCTTGGTTGAGTGATACAAACAAGATTAAGCGTCTGCTTTGTGATCGGAACAAATATGTTACTCATAGAGAATCTCTGTTTGTTTTGGCACCTTACAAGATTAGTCATTATTGTTGTTCCCTGTTGTGGAGATCATTTAATCTAGCCGATGCTACTGAGTAAATATAAATCTAATCATTTTAAACTCTAATGCTGTTAATGTTTTCTGTCCGATACTTGGACCTCGTCTGTTTTGTCTGCTGACAGTCAAAAGGAAATTTGGTTGTTGTGGATTTTCCGGGCTGTATAGTCGTGGTCTTGGCGTTGTAGTTCCTGACGTTTCGCTGTGGTTGGGGGTGGGCTATATTTCTGGAGGGTCAATCTTAATGTTGCCAGATCTATATAGTTATTTTGTGACTGTTTTCCCCCAATGTGTTTTAAAATTATTTCTTGAAACTTTCAATAAAAATTGTTAATAGAAAAACAAGCAAAAAAAAATTCCCAAGACCTTGGAAACAAGCTATATTTCCTTTTGATTGCTGAAGGAGCTACTGAACACACTGAAGGGCACGGTTTTTTTATTTCATAAAAAGGTTGCATAAATACCTATGCATCATTTATCAAAAGACCCATAGGTTGCACAGGTTGGAAAAGTGTCGGGGGTGGGGGGGAATCAGAAACCTGTCCTCAAGTGTGCACTGCATGGAGCCCTTTCTCTTTCATCTGTTTTAAAGCCTTCTCAAGCACTGCTGGATAGAGTTGGACTGTAGGGCAGGGAATGTTTCCAAATGGTTTAGTCCGTCAGACTCTCTAATGTCACTAGGAGAGGAAAAGGTCACTTGTAAAGAGCAGGTGAAAAGCATCTCTGAAGCACAAAGCAGGGCACTGCTTTGGTGCGTAATCAGGAGGGGAAGTCCATCGTTTGTCACTCTCAGAGAGTTACAACCATAGTAATGGAAGTATTTTCAAAACCAGAGCAGAAGTATATGTGAATTCATGAAGATACTTTTCTGTTGAGTCAGACTGAGGTCTGAAATAGACAATACATTTTTGCGCAAGTCGGGTCAGGATTCTCCTAGCTCGTCTTCCCCAGACTCCAGCTCTGAGGAACTTCTTCCTCCAAGTGCCACAGGTAGGGTTCTGGGTTGGAAAATGCCTAGATATTTGAGGGTGGAGCCTGAGGAGGACAGGGTTTGGGGAGGGGAGAGACCTCAGTGGGGTTTACTGAAAGTCCACCCTCCAAAAACAACCATTTTCTCCAGGGAAGAATGTCCTCAGATCCGCAAGTGACACAGAGGCAAAGGAGATAGGATTCTCTGTGAACAGGACACTCAGAAAAATCCCTCAGCTGTCAAAAAATGTCCTCTTAGACATACTGTCCCAGAAGCATACATTATACTACAAACAGACATACTAATTTAACTGTCATGGTGCTGCCCAAACAGTATTAGGAACTGTAGTTTGGTAAAAGCACTGAGAATTTTATGAGAGATTTCTAGATCTTCACAAATAACCATTCCCTTGATCCTCTGAGGAGAAGACGTAAGTATGAAACCATATTGTAGGGTAGAGATTTCAGAAGAGTAGGCTTACCAATCTTTTTGGTGTGTGTGTGTGAGGTGCGGGGGAGGACTGGCGTTCTCACAAAATTACAACCAGTCTCCAGACTACTGAGATCAGTTTCCTCAGAGAAAAAAGGCAGCTTCAGAGGGTGGACTCTATAGTATCACATCCCTGCTGAACTTCTTCCTCTCCCCAGACTCTGCCCTTCTCCAGGCCTGATCTCAGATCTCCACAGATTTGCCAAGCTGGAGTTAGCAGTCCTACCAAAAAGTAATCCTCAAGACTATAATTGCATTTAAAGAAATAGGTGGTCCCTATGGTATTATGGAAGCTGGATCTTCCCCTGCCCTTGATGGCCCAGGCTAATCCAATCTTGTCAGATCTTGGAAACTAAGCAGGGTTGGTCCTGGTTTGTACTTGGATGGGATACCACCAGGGAAGACTGGGGGTGTTCTGCAGAGGAAGACAATGACAAACCACCTCTGTTTTTGCCTCTTGCCTAGTAGGGGCGGGCGGGAGGTTACCATTAGTGGGCTGCAGGGGTCATTTCGTAGAAAAAGAGCTGGAGGAACTCATTAGCATAACTTATTAGCATAACTCAGCGTATGCCACGCCTCTTGCCATCACCAGAGGTGTGTCATTATTATAACTGATTTGCATATGCCACACCCCCTAACATCACCTATTCTGGCTGTTTTGGACCCAATCCTGGCCATTCAGGGCCGAAATTGGGCCCAAAATGGCAAAAAGGGGCTGAAAATGGCTGAACAGGGGCCCAAAATGGTCAGGATCAGGCCGCTGATGAGTGGGAGATTGATCCACCACCCATCAGAGGCCTGATCCGGGCTGTTTTGGCCCCAATCCATGCCGAAACAGGCCCAAAATGTCCAAGAGTCAAGTGGGCGGGGCCACCTGACATGTGACCTCTTTGGGGAACTGCCGGAACTGCGTTCCTGTGCGTTCCCCCTCGAAATGAGCTCTGGTGGGCTGTGATTTGACAACACCTTACACACCCATCTTGGCACCAAAGAACCAAGCTTTCAGCCCTTTATGAGCCTCTGAACTGCCCTCCCACCCAATGTAATGTGTTGGTTTTTGTGTTTTCAGATGGCGGCCCAAAGAAACTTCGTAGCAACATCCGTCGAAGTACAGAGACCGGGATTGCTGTGGAGATGAGAAACAGGGTGACACGGCAAGGCAGCCGGGAATCAACTGATGGCAGCACCAACAGCAACAGCTCTGACGGCACGTAAGCGCCAGGGATGGTTGACAACACTTTTCTGTACAGGGCAGGTACCCTCCCCCACACACAACAGATGTGGGTTTTCCTCGGCTTAGGGATTTTTTCAAAAAAATGCTTTCTGCATTGGATGGCTTTTGAATATGGTAAAGACACAAAGGGAACAGGACGCGTAAAGGTCCGATGTGTCTGTCCCTCCAGTTCTCTGCACCAACCAAAGCTGAATATGCTCATACCTTCTACAAAGGATGTTTTCAAAACATCTTCCCATCACGGGGCAGTTCAGAAATGTGGCCAAACATGAAACATAATTGCACTTCTTGTTCTGTCCTTTCTCTGCTGTTCCCATACACTTCTTCTCTGCAGGAAGCAACTTAAATTACTTAATGCAGATGAAGGGAGCTTTGGCTGTCATGTTTAAGGTGCTACTGTACCCAAATCTTACAGCTACTGTCTCTCCGGCAGGCTTCGACGCAGAAGATGGAAGCTACCGTTTCTGACTTTTTTTTTAGCTGTATGTAACGGCCTGTCACCTTCTTTGCTATCACCTTCCTTGTTTCTCCTTGCTTTGAAGGATACCCAGAAGTGTGGGGAAAGGCATTTGTGCACCTTATACAACAATTTCTTTCTAATGTCCCACTCCCAAGCTTTCTTTCTAATGTCAAGCAGTTTTTGGACAATGCTTTCATGCCCGCAAATTTCTTTTTTTCTCTATCTTTCTCTTTTCCTCAGGTTTATCTTCCCCACAACCCGGCTGGGTGCTGAAAGCCAGTTCAGTGACTTCTTAGATGGGCTGGGACCAGCACAAATTGTGGGACGACAGACATTAGCTACTCCACCAATGGGTGAGTCTTTAAACCAGAGCAGCATTCCAGGCCGTCAGTTCCTTTGCTCACCGAACTCCAGCGTGCTGTTGACATTCTGCCAAGCAGGGCTTTTTTTCTGGGAAAAGAGGTGGTGGAACTCAGGACCTCACAATGACGTCACTTTGGGTCAGCTGGAACAAGGGGGGAGTTTTTTAAAGTTTAAATCGCCCTTGACAAAAATGGTCACATGGCCGGTGGCCCCGCCCCCTAATCTCCAGACAGAGGGGAGTTTAGATTGCCATTCAATCTAAACTCTCCTCTGTCTGGAGATCAGGGGGCGGGGCCACTGGCCATGTGACCATTTTCAAGAGGTGCCGGAACTCTGTTCCACTGCGTTCCAGCTGAAAAAAAGCCCTGCTGCCAAGGATGGTCCCAACGGAGCAGGCAAGGAAGAGGGAGATTTCTGCAGAGCTGTTTGCCAGACTGACTACAGCTAGCCCCTGTTACTCTTGTCCCTTCATTCGTTGGGACCGGGGAATCCTGGGTTGATGTATTTGTTCTGTTCTGAAACTCATGAACACATGACACTGCCATATACTGAATCAGAGCCTTGGTCTATTAAGTTCAGTATTGTCTACTCAGATTGGAAGCATCTCACTAGGGTCTCAGGCAGAGTTCTTTCTGATCCTTTGAACTGGAGATGCTAAGAATTAAACCTGGGACCTTCTGCATGCAAAGCAGAGGCTCTTCCGCTGAGCCACGTCTCCTCCTCTGCCCTTTGCATGGCTATTGCTAGAGAGTTAAAATGGGCTTATGTATAAGCCAAGGACACAGATTTTGTTTCATATTTCTATATAAAATGGTAAATATGGATAAGAAGACATTTGTTAATCCTATCTAGATTCTTATAAAGTATATTTTTAAGTGACTATAGCAAATGTTCTTCAAAAACACAACCGATTGTGTCCAACCCACTTCACCCTCCAATTACAGTTTGCTGATTACCCCCAGATTTTGCCCGCAAACCCTGAAGAACAACATCAGGGTTAATGTGGGGTGGGGGCTACAGTAGAAGAGGGATAAGCAGAAATCACTGCCCCCTCTTCAATGGCATAAATGCCTTTCAGTCTTTAGAATGGTGCGGTTTAAACTTTTTTGCAGTTTAATCGTGATAGTATTTCAGTCTTGCTGTATATCTTCTTTCCCTTCCCTCCTCCTAATCTAAGTGATATTTTTGCACAGCAGTTCATTTGGGGGGGGGGAATCAACAGTGGGAACAGCCCGTTTCCAGTCCCATTTAAGTCAGTGCTATGAATGTCCTTACTTACTGAGAGCCAGTTTGGTGCAGTGGTTAAGAGAACGGGACTCTAATCTGGGGAACTGGGTTTGGTTCCCCACTCCTCCACTTGCATCTGGGTGACCTTGGGTCAGTCATAACTTCTAGGTCAGCCCTACCCTCCTCACAGGATGATTGTTGTAGTGGGGACAATAATGACATACTTTGTAAACCGCTCTCAGTGGGTGTTAAGTTTCCCTGAAGAGCAGTATACAGGGCTTTTTTTTCAGCTGGAACGCGGTGGAACGGAGTTCCGGAACCTCTTGAAAATGGTCACATGGCTGGTGGCCCCGCCCCCTGATCTCCAGACAGAGGGGAGTTTAGATTGCCCTCTGCGGCGCAGCACGGAGGGCAATCTAAACTCCTCGCCGTCTGGAGATCAGGGGGCGGGGCCACCAGCTATGTGACCATTTTTTCCGAGGGCAACCCACTGAGTTCCACCACTGCTTTTCCCAGAAAAAAAGCCCTGGCAGTATATAAATCAAATGTTGTTGTTGTTGTTACGGCTACTGTGGTACAAGATTTCTGCGATTTTATTGTTTATTTATTGTAAATTTTTATCTATTGCTGTAACCTGCCCTGAGCCCGCTTGCGAGGAGGGTGGGCTATAAAATAAATAAATAAATAATAATACTTATAGAAGCAAGGGCAAGATATTCTGTACATGCTCAGAGGCAGTCTTAGGCTCTGCTATTTTTCACATTCCACGACTGAGCCCTGGTTCAGAGCTGGTTTTGCCTTCATTGAGTATTATTTCGGTCTTCCTAAGTGGTGGGGAGTCTATGCTCACTCTTGCCTGTGAGGGCAGCAAGCGCTGTGGCTCACAGCAAGCTTTTGGCGCAAAGACGCCTCCAGGGCAGAGTTCATGGTATAAGAGCAGCTTTGTTAAGAGAAAAGCTCATTTTTGTTTTTATTGTTTTGAGTGGGTGGATGTGCTCCCCCCCTTTGTCCTTATACTAAAATTTGCTGTTCTGTGCCTTTATTAGTCTGAATACTCCTGCCCCCTGCTGGTAAATAGTGGCATTAGCAGATTCCTTCTCCGTTTTCTTTAATAAATCTACGCCTCCTTCCTCTTTACACAATTAGCGACAGAAAACATTGTCCGTCTTCTGCGCTCTGCTGGTTAAAGACAGAAATGACCAGCACAGATATTTATTCTTGGACTGTTATTCACAGGAGGAGGCAGTTTTAAGCCCCTTCTTGGCTTACTTCTGTACTGTTCACATAGAGAAGTACACAGACTGCGCAAGCAAGAACATTGTCAGTGAAGTCTAGAATTCCCTCATCGTTTCTCCCGTGGGAAGGAAATAGGGTTGCCAACTGCAGCTTGGGAACTACCTGGAGATTTGGGGATGGAGCCTGGGGAGGGCAGGGTTTAGGAAGGAGAAGGACTTCAGTGGGTATAATACCATAGAGTCCTCCTTCCAACAAAGCCATTTTCTCCAGGGGAACTGATCTCTGTCACCTGGAGATCAGTTGACATTCTGAGAAAACACCAGGCCTCACCTGGAGGTTGGCAATCCAGAAAGAAAGCCAAACGGGAAATTTGGAAAGGGACAGTAAGTGTCTTATTTTGGAAAAGTTTACAGAAATAAATTGGCTCAGTGAAAAGGGCATTTACTCCATTTCTATTACCTGCTTGAAAAGAAAATCTGCTTCAGACGTGTCCTCTACAATATGGCTGCTTAACAGGACTGGGGGCTTAATTCTGTATGAAATAGCACCCCGATGAGTCTAAGGTATTTTTAACCACATAAAACTCTATGAAAAGAAGGATGTTTATTAGTGCAGTTAACCTTTTCTGAACTGTAGAGGAATCATTTCTTATAGTTACGTACTCACATAGTTCCTGGTTTTGAAAGCTCTGTGGAAATCTGAAAAGGGCTTCAGACCAGGTGAGTAAACCAGGGGAAGCCATACCAGGCCAGCTAGACCTGAGGTGAATTGAGCTGCCTCTGAAAGTTCAAAGCAGAGCATGATGGTAACAATAAATGGAAGTATAATAAATAACACTTAACATTTATACAGAATTTTAATTCCAGAGGGGTAGCAAAATTAAACAGAAGCCTAGCACCACATCTCACTTTCCATGTTCAAAAGTCTTCACATAGCTGATCTCAATATTCCTGACAACAACCCAGTTTTATCTTCATATTGTAGGGGGCTGGCTAAGGCAGACAGGCAGAAAGGGAAATGGAGACCCTCCAAACTCCATGTTACATTTAATTGGTGGCTGCCGCGGGGATTTGCAGCAAATAACCCGCCCCCCCCCGGCCATTTCAGCTCAGGAAAATGGCATGGGGGGAGGCCCAAACCTCTTCTCCCCCAGCACCAGTCTCAGTATGAATTGGTGCCCTAGTGAGGAACATCAGGACGAAGTTTCCACAGCTGATGTGTGACTAGGGTGATGTCAGTGACATAACTTACATTGCTGCTTCACTTCCAGGTACAACTAGGGCTGCCAGTGGGGGTGGGAGATCCCCCACTCCCAGCCTCTACCCTCTGCCACCACTCCCCTGGTGGGTGGGGGAGAAAGACCTAGGGAATGGGCCCAGGAGCCAAATACTACCCAGGCCAGCATGCAGCAGGCACAGTCCTGCTGAGCATGACGACAGCATTTCTGGTAGTGACATCGTCACACCTGGTGGTGGGCATGCTTGCGCATTTCACAGGGGCCCACTTCTGGAAGTGATGTCATCGTGCCCACTGGGAGCACTCTCAAGAACATCTTCCCAGTAAGTGCCAGGGGGGAAGGGGACCTGGCAACCCTAGGTACAATCGAGAAGTGACAACGGGTTGCTCTATATATCACTGGAAACTCTATGGTTGGGGCTTGCTGGCAGGAAGCCTTCCACCCTAGCGAGAGGCCTGGCAAGCTTAGGGCAGCTCTCAACAAAAAAATTAAAACCAACAATAAAGACAGACAAATCATACCCATAAAAAATAAAGTAATCCAAGTCAATTTAAAAATGCCAATAAAAACAGCCTATAAAAGCATGCCAGGGCTTAAAAGCCTAAGATGATATTGATAAAACAGTCGTCAGAGAAGATCAGCAAACAACTTTAAAAAGATGAAAGCCCTTAGTTTAAAAGCCTTAGTTAAAGACTGAGGTTTTGGCTGGTGCCTAAAGGAAATTAAGGTAGCTCTCCTGGCCAGTGTCAAGAGGGAAGGAATGCCAGAAGACTTTGAGGACTTCAGACTCTTAGCCATACAATATGGAAAGTGGGCTAGTTATGAATGGGAGAGGTTCTGGCTCCGTGATTTGCGTGGAGGAGGTCCCAGACTCAGAGTTTCTCTACACAAGATGCTTCGGCGCGTGTTCGTCAAGTATAGGGAGACACAATGTTAGCCAGGAAGCGTAGTTTAAAAAGACAGAGCCTGCGGAGATTGCTCCTCAGAGGGTTGGTTGATTTCATCTTCGCCTCCCCAAAGGCCCTGTTGGGATTGCAACAAGAGGACAGTGAGGAACAAAAATGGGCTTGAGCTTCCTTCCAGAGATGGGCTTAGACCTGGATAGGTTATAATGGACTGAAGTTTCCCTTCTGGCATTTCACAGCCCCTTCACACATCTCCAGTTTATAGCAAAGCCTTTGCCGTGCCGCTGGCTCTGTCTTTTTAAACAACCCTTCCAGGCTAACATTGCATCTTCTGACATGTGTTCTGTATGTGTCAAATGTCTCCTGTAGAGAGAGACTCAGTCTTAGGCAATTCCAGTTAAAGGATCCAAGGCAGAGAGTGCTGAGAAAGGCCTTTTTTTGCCTGAGACCCTGGAGGGCTGTGGCCAATCAAAGCAGACAATGCTGACTGAGATGGTTAATGGTCTGAGTTGGGGTAAGGCAGCTTCACACATTCATATCTGTATTGTCGATCTTCTCTTTAGCTACCCTGAACCTGCTGCCAATCAGTCTCATTGGGTGACTCCAAATTTTGAAAGCACAGTTTTTCTACTTTTCCTGCTCCATACTCAGCTATCTTTTATGTGAAGCTGTAGATGCTCAAGCATCAAGTTATGTTGACCTTTATCTAGCCAGCCCTCTAAATCCTGCCTCTCTTTGTCTAAGCTAGAAGCTTCTATCTGACTTCTCGTCTTTCTGTGCCTTTGTTCTCTCTCTCTTTGTGGTCTTGCAAGAAGCAAGTCACTCCTAAAAATCTCTCCTGTGCATGCATGCCAAAGACACATCCATGCCCTCATACTTCCAGTCACATGTAGCTAGATTTGCTAGGCACTTGGAATAGGGGCCGCACTAGTAAGTAGATGAAAAGAACCAGGTGCAAGGTGAAATTTTTTTTTATTCAAGTTTTGTAGATCCCTATACGTTTCAATTAAAAGCTTTGTCAGGGGATCTTCTAGGAAGTATTTCAAGAGTCACCTTGCTGCTATAAAAAAATGTAAGTGAAAGTGAATCAGATTTAATAAAAATAAGTTATTTGTTATGATATACTGGCTTGAAAAGTGTTTTACCGCATGTAATTCCATACACTGCATCTGACTGTGCAACTTTGCTTAACTAATAAGTATCCCCAATAGATATGTGCGATCCCTGTGTTATGTGAACAGGGCCAATGTGCATACCTTGCAGGTGAGTACAGCTTTGGTGCATGCACACTGATTACAGTAGCGTGGATCTTATGACCACATTCCTCACATGCTTTGCTCTAGCAGCAGTGCAACTGACTTTCTCTGCTGCTCGTACTTCTGTTTGCATAACCTCCTTGAAAGCCACTGATCTTGGGCTAACTGAAGTACAAGTGATAGAGGAAGCAAGTGCAACTATGGTTGGAGTAAAGTGCATGTGGAATTCAGTCATTGGATTGAGTCCTGTATTTCTAAAGGTTCTTTTTCACATGAATGGAAGCTTTAGATGCACACAAATTACGTGCATTGCCCCTGTTTGCACAACATGGCAACCGTGCAAATTGGTAACATGGCAAAGCGGTAATATCGAAGAAAGTACACCTGTGTTTGCAGGACTCCTGTCATGTGTTAGTATAAAGTTAGAGTGTTCAAAACTGTATTCTGCCTGTGGACATGTCCACAAAGTACCTAGATGAAAGAAGGTAATGGAGCAAAGTTGTGGTGACAGTCCCATATTGATGTCCCTTCCCTTTCCTAGGTGATGTTCACATTGGGATGATTGACAGGAATGGGCAACTGGAGGTTGAAGTGATTGAGGCTCGTGGCCTCACACCAAAGCTTGGATCCAAGTCTATTCCTGGTGAGTAGCCACATCCAATACGTACAGGGAAAAGGGAGATTGAAGATCAGGTAGCAGTAGGAAAACTGGCAAAGAGGAGGTTGCCCCCCTGCTGCCACCAACAGGTATTGTTGAATATTCAAGTCCCCTCAAAATGCCAAAGTCTGACCATTTCTGTATCATGTAACATAAGGGAGTTCCAGCTTTCCCCACTGCTTCATCTGATATGGAACTCCAGCGCATGGCCAGAATTCTTGGGTGCTGTGTCACTTTGCACCAGGCACCGGTGAGTCTTCTTGGACCAGCATACTCTGGAAGAACACCATAGAATGCCCCCTATTGTCCTTGAAGCCGTGCATCTGGGGAGGAGGGGGCGGGGAATTGGTAAGAGCAAGTAGGTGCACTCTGCAAAGAGAAAAGACAAGGGAGCTGAATCAAGTGGTAGCAGAGTGGGAGACAGATGGATCAGGTCCAGGACTGGGGACTGATTCACACGGATGTTTTCCTGTGCACGCTTTATTGAAATGAATGGGGGCCATAAGCTACAGCCCCTTGAATCTTTATTAAAGCATCCTCTTGAATGTGAAAATTTTATTTACCCATGCCATCCCACTGTTGTATTTTTTAAAAATGAAGTATTGTTCCCCCCTCCTGCCCTTCTGTATGCATAAGGGGGCCACAATGTGTGAGTGCTGGACACCCTTTGAAAAACAGCCTCCATCACCTCACCCTAAACCGAGGCAACAGTGGCATGAGCCCAGGAGGAGATCAGTGTAGCTCATTTGGAGCGACAAAACACCTTGGACCAGTCCGGTTGCACCTGTAATTGGGGGCTTGCATTTCTGTCTCTCTGTTAACGCAGCTACCTATGTCAAGGTTTACCTCCTGGAAAATGGGGCCTGCCTGGCCAAGAAGAAAACAAAGACTGCCAAGAAGACCTGTGACCCGCTCTACCAGCAGGCCCTGCTCTTTGACGAAGGTCCTCAGGGCAAGGTGCTACAGGTGAATGCTTTCCTCCTCTGTAAAGGGTAAGAGGATCAATGCTGCTGCTGTTCACGTAGCCTGGTAGTTCTGAGGCCTGACCCAGAGGGTCGTGTTTTCATCTGCCTTCTCCAAGCAAGCCAACTCATCCAGGCTGCCTGTTATGGAGGGAAGTTCTAGTAATTCAGTGCTGGGTCCATGAGCCACAGCAGAATCTCTTCTGAGGTAAAAGAACCTAGATTATTGAGGGCCTTCATATGCCTGGAGGCAAATGGAATGCTTGTTTCATGATGACTACCCCAAAATACTGTATTTTTTTTAAAAAAAACACTCTGTGGGAAGAAAAGGCATTAGTCAAGTGGGAAGATTCAAAGAGCAGGCTGAAGTGGTCAGACGGGCCATGGTATTTCAGACTGCAGGTACAGAATTCCTCTTTTCATTGTTCCTCTATGTTAAGAACTCCTTTTAAATAGAAAAGCAGCACAAAGGCTCAATTAGAATCCCCCCGCCCCCTGATATGATAGCTTTCTGATTGCAGGGATATTTTTTTACATGGGGGAGTATTCAAAAACAGTATCCTCCACTAGGAATCTGAACTGGTACTCTTCATTCTATCCCCTCATTCCACGGCATTCGTAATCCTAGTTTTAGCCTAGTTCACACATGCAAGAGAAAGAGGTCGTCAGAACTGTGCCAGTTCAGATGGCAAGGAATGGATTCAAGCTTTACATATTCCTTTGCACTGAAAACCTATCTGTAAATAGAAAATTAACATTTTGCTCTGAAGTTTGCTCTGGTGATTTTCAGTTTGAAAGAAACTTTTCATATGGGAAAAAGTTTTTCTCTATTAGCAGTAGAGTCAGGTAGATCTGTGAAAGTCCTCCTAACAAATGCTTGGAGAAGGTATGCATGATGGGCTCAGTTCAGACAAGACTGAGGTGCTGTTGATCAAAAACAAAGCCACTCAAGGAACTAAGCAATCAGCCTGTCCTGGAGGAGATTGTATTCCCCCTTGGGTTTCCAGCCTGCAGTTGGCAACCCCGCAGAAGATTTCCAAGGATGAAGCCCTGGAAAACAGTGTCAATGACACCATGGCATCATTTCCAGGCAAAGTCCCAGAAATGATGTCAGAGGACCCCCCACCCACACATCACACTCTAGGAATTCCACACACCTCTATGGTAAAGACCATAGTGATTGATGGAATTTCTAGAGCACTGTGAGGGTGAGTGAGAGCTGTGATGTAACTTCCAAGTTTTTGTCTAGAAGCGATGTCACAGCCTCAGCAGTCCCCTGCTTTTCCCTTCTGCCACTGAGGGCCAAACTACATGAGATGACTTATGCGAGTCTGTGCGAGTGTTTAGAGGTACATATGCTCCAGCATGCCTGTGTCAACTTTTCCCCAAGCTGAGCACGTGTCTTATAACTTCAGTCCATGAATGTGTCCTGTAACTTCTATGTGTGTAGCATTTGCGAGTGTCCATGTGAGTCGCCGGAGCAGACCACCTATTTTGGTCAGTGTGGAGGGAGATGAGGAATGGTATCTCATGATGTACCTTCTCTTTGCGCATGCTCAAACCTTCCTTGGCAGTACAGAGCAAATGTGGTAAAATTTGGCCATTGTTTCCAATGGGAAATGCAATTTGGGACTTTCCGGGGGGCATTTTTGGACTGAATTTTACAAAATTTTCTTGAGAACTACTCTTAACTGTCCTATAATAACCCTCAAAGTTTCATGAAGATTGGACTTCGTGGGGGCATTTTATGCCCCCCCCCCCAAAGAAGGTGCCCCCAGCCACCTCCAGTCGCCGTTATTCCTTATGGGGAAAACTATGGGGGATATCCGAGGGGATAGGGATGGCATTTTGCAAAAGAAATCTAGCAACTAGAAGCAAAACTCAAACCAAACTGATGCACGGGGAACACTTCAAATAAATAACAGAAAATTAGAATAGTAATCTTAAGGTTACTAAACAATAGCTCATCTTATCTTTCTAGATCTATTTTGAAATTAGCAAATGCTTATTCTTAAGACCTTGTTTCCCCCTTCCCAGATCTAGCTAGCCTTTTTGCTTGGGATAACAAGTTTATTTTAAAAGCTCAAGGCTCTGTCCAGCCAAGTTAAGATTTTAGTCATTGATTTCAGTGACAGATTTAAGCATCTTTTGTGTTGAAATAAATCGGACTGAAAATTGTTATGTTGTAGGAAGCTGGGGTTGTTGAACACATTGCCCAGACTTGCTTAACTACATTACCAGTTGCAAGACTGCTCCCCCTCCTGGCCGCTTCATGTTGGTTTGAGTGATTCTCTGGTGTGGTGTTGGCCCTCATAGGGAACAATGAATGGTCACCCTGCTCAGGGAGCACTGGTTTTTTTGGGGGGGTGGGCTTCAGTTTGTTTCTGTTGGGCTATCTGGTGTGTGGATTGTAATCAAGAATGCGCCTCTGGCCATGGCATCCACGATCTGTGTGTTTCTGCAGTGGGAGTCATTCTCCCCCCCACACAATAGAAACCAGTGGAGAGTGGCTGGTCGCCCCACTCAGGGGGTGATGTGGTTTTTGGAGAGGCTTCAGTTTGGTTCTGTTGGGCTCCAATACAAGGGATGGACTGCCGTGTGGCTGAAGTGTGTGAGTGAACAGGAAAGTAACGGGGGAAACACATGTAAGTGCAATAACGTGCTCTACACGTGTAATTCGTCTTGTGTAGTTCAGCTCAAGAGTCAGCAAGAAAAAACCCCCAAAATTTCAGAATGTCAGCAGCAGTCCCCACTTAATTTTTGGCCTCACAAGGAAGAGCTTCCTTTTCAGGCAGTTTCCTTTGGGACAAGATGCTCCCTTTAGGTGCTCGCCTGGTTGCACACTATTTAGGGCTTTATAGGTCAAAGCCAGAATCTTCAGTTGTGCTTGGAAAAAATCTGGCAACTGAGAAATCCATTTCCATATTGGAATGAGAGAATCCTTGAAACATGACAAGGAAACTATTGTATTCTGAACCATTCCAAAACCTTCTTCAAGGGCAGCTCCAGATACAGTGCATTGCACTGGTCAAGCTTATATGTGGTCAAAATATTGGAAATCTGTGGCCAGGTCGCTTTGTTCAGATCATTGTGGTGTAGAACCAATGAGTTGGCTAGAAGTATGCGGATTAATCACATGTGATCTAAAACAAAGGAGAATGGGAGGGAGGAACCAACACCCCTCCCCCATCCTTCTTATGGTACCCTTGGCAGCCCCCCAACCCCTCCCCTTTCCCCTCTCCTCTCACAGGACTGTGCTGGATATTCAGTTCCTTCGTCTCCATTCTTTAGGTGATCGTCTGGGGGGATTATGGCCGCATGGACCACAAGTGCTTCATGGGAATGGCACAGATAGTTCTGGAAGAGTTAGACCTGTCCAGTGTGGTGACAGGCTGGTACAAGCTCTTCCCCACCTCCTCGTTGGCGGACTCCACGATTGGACCCCTGACACGACGTCTCTCCCAATCCTCTTTAGAGAGTTCAACAAGTCCCTCTTGTTCTTAAGGATGGCAAGAGCGAGAAAGCAAAATTGAAGGTGGAAGAAACAAAGAAGAATGCTGTTGCCGTTACCACCACTCTGGTAGCATGGTTTGTAAATATCCCATGCCTTTCCTTCTCCCACCACCCATCCTCTTCCTCCTCCTTCTTCAATAAGAGAATCCTGCTTCCCACAATTTTAGATGTGCCCCTCGCTCACCCTGAAGGCACGCAGTGTCGGAAGAGGAAACTGCAGAATGTGGTGGGGGAGGAATTAAATGGGGAGGAAAAGGAACACGCTCTACAGAGGAAAGAAAAAAACTTGCTACTGATTCCCAGCTCTGAGACCGTTCTGTGACTTCTGTCACCTCAACTCAAACAGCCTTTGGCTTAGAGTCAACCATCATTCATCTATAAACACACTGGGGGAACACCTCCAAGCGGACTCACTGAAGGCTCACTGCAAGTAGCACGATAACTCAATAGGTTTCTTTTTTCTGATCAGTATTTTATTTCTGTATCTTTGAAGGGGGAGGCAGAGCTTTCCCCCTATTTTGTCCTCTTTTTTTAAAAAAAGAAAAACTTCAAAGCTATTTTTTTTAAAGGAATGTAGCATCTTCAGACATTATGTAGCCTGCCATGTGCTCACAGATCTCGCTCTCTCTCTGCAATATCCATGTAGACATCTTCCCTCCGGACAGGGAGTGCCCGCTAGCCACTTCCTGTTTCGTTTCCTGGTGCAAGCCTTCAAAGTGTTGAGCAAGCAATTCTATCAATCACTTTTTGACACGCATGGCCTAAGGGCTGGGAAAAAGGAGGGAAATGGTAATCTGCCAAAGTTGTAGAAGAAAAACTATAAACGGTGCATTTGACATGACTGTTAAGTTTAAAACATATTTAAAGGTTCACGTTTTGCTTTCTCACCCTTTAAGCAATTTCACTTGCTCGGCTTCCCTAACTACGGCATCATGTTTTCTTCGAACACAATCCAGTCTCTTGCATAAGACCCAGTAAAATACGTAGGAATTGTGCAAGGTCTTGGCTGAGCCGCCTTGCTTCAGTTGGGCATGCCCGAGACACATTTGTACCGCATTTGTGCCCCCCTGTGACTTTTTTATTCTCACCTGTGCTGTCTTTGGCTCTGGGCTGAATTTGTAGTCCCAAAGGCGAGATGCCGAACTGTTTGAATGTCAACAGATGGAAGGGTAAAATTGCAGATATACAAAACAGAATACAAAAATACTGGATGGTTAGGATAAGGTGGGCTTACAGGGGAAGATATCCCAGTAGCTTCATCTCTGTTTCTCGCAAGGGTGAGAGATCTACACAATCTACTGTTTTGAATTTAATACTCTACAGCTGCAATCCTATGCAAATTTACTTGGGGGTAAGCCCCACTAAACACATTGGGGCTCACTTCCACATAAACCTGCATATGATCATCCTGATAGTTGCGTGTGCAAGTATGTGTTTTAAAAGTAGCAATCTGATCCCCATAAAGGGGTCAGTTCTTGTAGCAAAACTGAGAGTTATAGAAGCTTCTAATGAAGGTGCCTACTGAAATTTTCTGAAACTACTCAGGGGAGCTATTGTTGGAAAATGTGAGTTTTTTTCCCTCAAAGTAAAAAAAGGCTCGAGGTTGACTGTACTGTAGAGGAGAATTGCTGGTCGCTGTAGAAGCAGAAAGGTGGTTTGAATGTTTTCTTTCCATCAGACAGCTTTGGATGCTCCACTGCTGCTGGAATTGAGATTGTTAGTTGACTATTACTTATAAGCAAGACAACCATTTTCCACAATACGCAAAGCAACATTATGTACACAAGTTCCACTCTTATTCCTGCCAAGATGAGATAGCAGGAATGCATTTCCACCCCGATAGGAGGAAGTACTCAAAGAGAAAGATCAAAAACTTGCCACAGAATGAATACCTTTTTGCAGGGCTTTTTTTCTGGGAAAAGAGGTGGTGGAACTCAGGACCGCACAATGGTGTCACTTTGGGTCAGCTGGAACAAGGGTGGGGGGGTTAAAGTTTAAATCGCCCATGGTGAGTTTAGATTGCCCTCTGCAATCTGAACTCCCCTCTGTCTGGAGATCAGGGGGCGGGGCCACCAGCCATGTGACCATTTTCAAGAGATGCCGGAACTCCGTTCCACCGCGTTCCTGCTGAAAAAAAGCCCTGCCTTTTTGAAAGTGGATAGTAAATTAGGATGCCTTTTGGGGCTCCTGCCTCTGCCCTCAAAGACCCAGCCCAATGCACCCCAAGCCCTTGGCATCTGCTGATGCTTCTCTGAATGCTTGGATTTGCAAGTTCTATATTCTGAACTTAAGGTATTGATTTGATCTGGAACATCACTAAATCATCAATCGAAGTCAAAGATGGGGCTAGAGGAAGGCCTCTTGATCCCCGTCTCACACATTTGTCCTGGTACTTACGCTGTTCTGGATGGCAACTGATAAAAGAAAAGCAATCTGTTGGATATCTAAGGCGCTCTCATGCTAGCTCACTGCTCTATTCATGTTTGAAAGCTTTCAGCAGAAGCCCAGTGTTCTATGTTAGTTTAACCATTCTCTGTTGCTTCAAGCATGGGCCTGTATACAAACTGCAGAAGATAATAGTATGGCCAAAGAAGAGCTCCAAATTACCCTCTGCTCTGCCTGCTTGCATTTTTGACATTCAGCGCATCTGTCTTCTGTTTGGCAGAAAGGAAAGCAGGTTGTTTGGACAGAAGAGCCGCTTTTATCCTGGTGTGGAAAAAAATGCAAGTATTCTGCTCATCGGTTCATTCCCTCTCCAATCCACACACTGTCTTGGGCTCATACCAGAGCAGCACAACAAATTGACAGTCTTCTTGAAATCTTCTTAAGGATTTTCTGCCCTGGGCATATCTTAGCACAAAAGGAAGAAAAACCATTAAGGACTTCTCTGAAAACCTGGCCGTTGGGCGTTCCTATCTCGTTTAATGAACAAATGATCATTGGAAGCATATTTATGGCAACATGGAACATCTTAAGGCAGGGGATGAGCCAGGCTTCTAGGAGACATTGTGGGACATCCTGAGGCTTTCTGGATGATGCTTATACTGTGGAAGGACAAGAACGGGAGGGGGAACAACTTCCAACACACATCGTGCCCAGGTTTCTCTTCAGTCGAAATTGTATGTTGCTGTTGGGCTGGAAAAAACACTTGGATAGCAAAAGGAACTGGACAAGGTCTTTTCTTCATTTCACCAGCAACTGAATGCACATGGAGAAGCCAAGGCACTGGAGATTCCAGAATGGCCAGTGTGCTCTTGCAGCAACAGTGCCAATGCACAGACCAGGTATTGGAAATGAACTTCAAGCAGGGCGCAGGCAACATGGGACTGCCTAGTCCACATATTGAAATCCACATATTGGGATGCATCAGCAGACCTATAAGGAAACTCCAGCAAAAGACTTTATTTATTTTTCTTGCCATCCGAACCCCCCTGTATTTATTAGGAGAGTGGGAGTCAATAGTTAGGGTGTGTTTTATCTGCTGAAAATTCAAAGCTGCTCCCGAACCTAAATGTATTTGGCCAGCATTCCAAAGATCCCACAACTTGAGTCTCTGTTTCAGACAGCACTCGCTTTCCTGCTCTGCCCAAAGCTGTTTGTGACACAATGGCAGTGAGGAATTCAGAGGGGAACCAGGTAAAAATGCAAGTGTGATTTTCCAAACTCATGAATGCACGCATCCGTTTGGAGGCTGTCCATTTTGTTTCAATGGTGACCTCAATTCTTTTTTTCTTTCTATGCATGAAACGTAGCATCGGCTCTTTCCTGGAGAAGTAAAAGACCTTTATTTTGAACGGTTTTCCTGAAGCTTCCAAAAGACAGAGAGAATGAGAGAGAGAATGTGAGAGAGAGAGAGAGAGAGAGAGAGAGACCCCTCCCCTGGGGTTACCACTTAGTCTGAAGGGGAACAGACCAAAGGACAATCGCTGTCACATAGGATGCATTTTTCAAATGAGGAATGGCATTGACACATTCCTCAATTACCTCGTTTTCTGTCGTTCCCTTGTCGTTCTCCGAGGGCACCGATGAAAAATGAATTGCAAAAGGACATGATAGGAAGCGAGGGGTAGGCAAGAGAGCAGCATCTGTTTCCAGGTCAAATTTTGGCTGTTTGGCCATGATCCAGAAAATTCCTGTGAGCAAAACCCACCAAAATGAAGGAAAGCGGTGTTATAGAAAAGCAGAAACTAAGTTAATTCATTTATAAATTTGCATCCCATTTCCCCTGCATTTCACAAAGGCGTCAAATGCTAAGTTGTTACCCCCCTCCCCAAATCTTCAAATGTTAAATGCCCATTTACAGCAGACCATCAGTCATAGCAAAGCTTTGGAACCTTTATTAAAAGGTCGGAAGGGATGTGTCGACCCCCAAACTCCCATAGGGTGGTAATTCCAATGGAAACAAGTGACCACCCAAGAGGCCCTGTTTCTCACCATATTGATTTTATTTTTGCAGCTCAAAGGGAATGTCAACAAGGTCTGCTGTCCCAGTCGTAGCTGGCCTGAGGGCACATATGGGGAGAGGGAGTCCTTCAGGCTTGTGGGGCCCAGGCTATGAAGGACTTTCTAGGTTAAAGCTGTCACCTGGAATTGATCCTTGGAGCATATGGTAATCAAAGTTGCTGGGGGCAAAGAACATGATCCTGGCCTGAAATACCAGATAGCAGCACTTGGGCCCAGAGGAAACTTCGGAAGTCAGAACTCAGACTTTGTAAATCCACTGCATGGATCAGTGTGATCAGGTCAGCCTGGTCTAGAAGAGAGGAGGAGGCTGCAAGCCAAATGGTTCAAGGTTTTCTTTAAGACAGCAAAACCTGAATGGAATTACAGACATCAGTGAAGCGGGGCTGGAATGGATAGCATTCAGAAGATGGAGGGATTGCAATTCCATACTAACACAAACACATAGGACAGAAGGGTCACGCAGTGGTTGAAACAGAGTCTGTTTCATTCAAGGATCCTAGGGAGGCACACGCCGTGTTGTAGTGGAAATGATACCCTTGTTTTTTGTCTTAGGCTGGCAGGTGCTCCTTTTTAAGACCTTCTGTGGAGCCACAACAAGAAAGGCTCTGTTGTACTTTCCCAGTCATTTGAATCCTCCAATAGATGGGACATTTTGAGCAGAGTTCCACCAGCAGATGTTAGGGGACAAGTAGGTTCAAACAATGAAAGGGTATTTGAAAGATCTGGTAGCTAAAAGTGGTTGCCGACCTCCAAGTGGGGGCTGGAACTCTCCCAGAATTGCATCTGATCTCCAAACTAGAGAATCAGCTCCCCAGGGAAAAATGGCAGTTGCAGGGGGTGGACTGTATGGCTTTCCATCCCTACTGAGCTCCCTTCCCTCCCCATACTCCACCCCCAAATCTCTAGGAATTTCCCAACCAGGAGTGGGCAATCCTAACTCAGTACCACATCTTTCCAGGGCTTAATGATTGCGAGGAGCTTCCAGTTTCTTTCCGGGTAGAATTCAAAGAGCACAATGACACAAGGAAAAGGGGGTTTATAATTCAAGTGCAAACCTTTTGGCCTCTCCTGCTAAAGTATTTCCTCTGGAAACAGAAGCACATTAAATTCCCTGCAGAGGTGTAGGACTTGCTGCCTCACTAGGGTACTGTTTGTTATCAGGATCTCTAAATGATTTCATGCCTGTAATTTCACTTCATTGTGAATTGTCCGTGTGTTTCTCTCCTAAAATGCAACTAGGAATCATACTGTATCTATGTCTTTGTTTGTCTAGAGGTTAACACCATGCATTCACTTAAAAAGGCTTCTTTAGGCCTAAATAGAACATCGCCCCAGTGTTGTGGGAGCCGCTTTGAGCAGGCCTGAGGAAACCTGGGGATTTGGGAGGTCTGGTTTTTCCCATGCCAGCATTTCCCTTCCTGGAGGGCTGGTAAAATTAGCCTTTGCTCGTTCAGCCAACCTATATAATTTCTCCAACTAGATTGCTCTGCAGGGAAGACTAGGCCAGCCCACTGTGATAATGCATCAATAGATCCTTAGCATTCAAGATGCTCCTTAAGAAAAAGCCAAGAGGGGAACAAAGCGTATGTGTATGGGGTGACTGAAAACATCTAGCATATTACCCTTGTTTCCGAGACAGGCCTACGCATTTGGTGACCCCTCTCAGCTTAACAAAGCCCACCAGCCCTCTCTTATTGCCTGCAACACAATCCTGGGCCAGCGGGCGGTACGCAAAACCCCTGGTGGGTCACCAAATATGGCAGGCAGGTAATGGTTGGCTTGATAGGATGCATGTTGGGCCAGCTTATTCTAAGCAAAGAAGAGGCTCCTCCCTCACCAGGCCTGTTCTCCAGTTCAGGAGAAGGTAAGATGACAGATACACCTTTCCAGGGCTTTTTTTCTGGGAAAAGAGGTGGTGGAACTCAGTGGGTTGCCTTCAGAGAAAATGGTCACACGGCTGGTGGCCCCGCCCCCTGATCTCCAGACAGAGGGGAGTTTAGATAGCCCTCCCCAGGGCAATCTCAACTCCCCTCTGTCTGGAGATCAGGGGGCGGGGCCACCAGCCGTGTGACCATTTTCAAGCGGTTCCGGAACTCCGTTCCCCTGCGTTCCCCCTGAAAAAAAGCCCTGCACCTTTCCCTTAAGAACACTGAGATACATTTCCAGGTCACACTTCATGGCTTGCCGGCAAAGGTCACAGAAAACAGGGGACCTTTCTTCCTTGCCTTTTATCATCAATATGCTTCTAATGAACAGAGAGCTTAATGGGGAACTTCTCAATGGCCAGTTGAATCCTGAAGCTAAGATGTTAGATTTAGCTTGAGATAATAGAGCAGGCCTAAGTTCACCCACTGACCTGGCACTGGAACCTAAATCTTCCCAAGCTTGTTGACATCACAAGGCAGTTCAGAGAATTCTTGCTGCTCCTTTGAAGAAGGGCAGCTTAAACATGTAATAAAAATCAAAACGTGCCTTGCCTAGAAGGCAAGGGGAAAAGCCATTAGAGAAAGCCGCTGCTCCACCATCATATCATCATTAGATGTCAAGTAGACTTCGTGTCCATTTCATGGCTTTTTTTAGAGGAGGACTTTTTAAAAAGGAAAGCTTGGAAAAGCTGTGTGTGCATTAATCTGGTTTGTGTTGTTCTTTTCAGTAGCTGGTTTGAGTTTCGGGGGTGGGTGGGCGAGTGGCGGGCAGAGGGATTCAAAAGATGTGCATTCAGTGACTAGACATTCCAGGAACTTGGTGGGATAGAGAACTGTGTTCCGATATACTTGTAGCAAGGACCTCGAAGCAATGCTTTAATGAGGGCTGGAGGAAAAGCACTGGTCTTTCCTAACCTAGGTGCAATAGCTAGTCCTGAGACAGGACAGCCAGCTTTAGCCTGGCTGCGAAAGCCTTGGGAATGTAAGCACTTTGATCGGTGGCCTTTATTTTTGTGGAGTTTTTCCTGATTGAGGGGGGGAAAAAAAGGGCTTCTCTTTTCACGTTGTTTAAAAACAACCACCATTCACTAATATGACCTTCCCATCAACTTGTTCTCCCCACACCTAAGAAACAAACACCCCATGCCAAACCTCTCCCTAAATAGCACATGGCTCAGTGTAATGGGGTCCCATGCTCCTAGAGATCGTCCTTCGAAATGGAAGTCTACCTTGATGTCCTGTTTAGCCTGGAGCGATGATGGAACTGAAAGGCTGACATGGTCCAAGATTCTCTAAAACCTGGTTTAGAAACTGAACTCACTGCCATTGCTTTAACAGCAGCCTCCTGCTTGGAAGAAGCCCGCTGGGTCAGGCTTTTGATCGGCTTCATTTTCCGGCTGGTATCACTGCCCTAGAGAGAGCAAAGCCAGGCATGGGCAGTAACCACGGTCAGCTAAGCCTTCCTGCAGACATTAACGGCTGAGACAAGGATCTTCTTTGCAGAAGCAGTTCCTTTGCTACTTGAGTAATATATAAATGGTGTGTGTGGGGCTTGGAAAAAGTGAAAGGTTGAGGGTACGCACTGCAATTTGCCAGTGCCTATAGAGGGGGGAATAGGTTAGGGAAGGAGGGCCAATCTTGACAAGAGAACATTTTCTAAATCAGGTTTTCTAGGATTTTCATGTCAGCCAACATAGTTATCAAACTACCTTCAAATCCATCCTGTAATTCAAGTGTTTGAAGCAAGCTTCACTTTAAAGAACAGATTTGCTATTATGTCTGAATGCAAGAGGAAACCCTCTTCACCAAATGGGGAGCAAATTATAATTTCAAAAATGCCCCGTCCACATGGAGCATCAGAAGGGGATGGGCTTGTGATGGGCAGTGGAGAGAATGGTTGCAAGTGAACCAAGGGGGGAAAAGAACCACCCACACACACACCCCCCCACACACAAACAGCAATTTTATACCTGCTTTCTGTAATGTTTTCTAAGTGGTGTGGTCTTTCCTAAATGTAAAACTCTTGTATTCCCCCCCCCCCCGGTTGTTTATATTGCAGCAGGACTGACAGCTTGGGAGGGTTGCACACTCAAGTTTTGTAAAATATTCTTGCCAGGTTTTTTTCCCCTCTATCCAAAAGACAAGATGGATTTTAAAAAAAATATATGAAATGTTTCTCCACCTGGCTTGTTAAGTGCATGTACAATATTTGGGCAGCAAGATAATTAAAATCGGTTTCAAAAAGTGTTTCAACTACAAGTTGGTTTGCAAGTGTTCTTGTCTCAGTCAGCAGCACCGCATATGGTACACACAGATTCAAAACTGATTGCTATGAGGTGCAGTTTTAGTTCTTGAGACAGTCTCGTGGGGAAGCGCACACTCCATAATTCTGGAAAAAATTAAAATCCTGCACCCAAACAACCCAATATCTCCATTAAGAGAAACAGAATTCTACAGTGAACATAAATTATACAAAATGCATACGCTTACATAATTCCCTAGACAAGGAAGGGCAACAATCCCTACAAGCAACTGACATCCCACCACCAGTCATGGCAAATATGTGGCCTCCTTGATTTTTTTCCTATCAGGATACACATGGGTCAGAGGAATACGAACATCTTGCAGGACAAAAAAATTACTTTTGGGGCCCAGTACTCCCCCAAATACTAATTTTGCAGAGGTATTTCTTCCTGTATCGAGTTTCCTAAATTGTCCGGACTCCCTGCCCCACTGACATATGAGGCAATGGCATATCCCCATATACTTCCCGGACCTTTGTATAAATTTTTACATTCAGGAATGATTGCACCTCATTCATCTTCAGTTCCGCACCAGGTTTCTAATAAAACTTTTCTCTTTTGATGCAAAGTGCTCCACATACCCACCTTGGCGTGAAGGATTCTGGCAACAGCATAAACACACCTATTCATTGCGTTTCTCTGTAATACACAATCTTTTATCTCTAAACGGCAGTCGTTTCTTGTCTGCATCACATTTCCAAGCCCTACTCTATCCCCACAAGTTAGGTGCAAGTCATCCAGAACCAAACCATCTGCAGTTCCTTTTGGCTTTCCTCCAGAAACCCAGGGGAAAACGGCTCTGCAACTTTTCCCATACAGACCAGTAGCATTGGGGTGCCACTGTGGCTTAACTGGAGGGCGTGCTGTCTCTTGTAAACGGCTGGTTTCTTCCAAAGTATTTCTCAGCGCCCAATGTTTTTTCTTGACATCATCATATCATTGAAACTTGGCCTACCTAGCGAGGCCTGCATCATGAAGCAGGCAGGATTTTGGAACTGTTGACAGTCCGGGGATGCATTAGCAAATAACTTAAAAAGAGGTTTCTAGGACAAACTCTATTAACCCAATCTTAGGCATGGCCAGGGGTTTTTTTTTCAGCGGGAATGCAGTGGAACGGAGTTCCGGCACCTCTTAAAAATGGTCACATGGCCGGTGGCCCCGCCCCCTGATCTCCAGACAGAGGGGAGTTTAGATTGGCAATCTAAACTCTCCTCTGTCTGGCGATCAGGGGGCGGGGCCACCGGCCATGTGACCATTTTCGCCAAGGGCAATTTAAACTTCAAAAAACTCCCCCCTTGTTCCAGCTGACCCAAAGTGACATCATTGTGCAGTCTTGAGTTCCACCACTGAGTTCCACCACCTCTTTTCCCAGAAAAAAATCCCTGGGCATGGCTCTGTCTCAGCACTACTATCAATGTCTAAACAGCACTGGACATCCACAACTGTTGCACAAAGTTGTCAAAAGTCACCTTGAGGTCAGCACATCCCCCCCCCCGCATCCACAAACCCAATCACTAGATTTCTCACTAGAAGATTGCTCAGTACGAGGAGCCCTTCCCTTAGAGGGGTAAATTCAGAGGTTATCCTTGGGACAAGCAGCTATCAGTTCATCACCTGAAAAACAGGTCCTGGATACGAAATGTTCTCTCTTCCTTAACATTTCCTCTTGCTCCAAATTCTTTGACCTCCCCAACATACAGCAGGCCCCATTCTCATGCTGGCTGCATCTCTCATGGTCTCTGGAGCAGCCAAGCTCGTCCCCTAACACCCAGTTCAGGGCACTGGCGAGCACAGCCAAAGCTTCTCCTAAGCAGGCAGGCAGGCAGGCATATGGGATACGACATACATGCCTGCTGGCTAACACAGAGGCAATGAAGAACCCATTCTGTACGAACACCTGACCAACACGGCGATGAAAAAGACATCCAGAAATTTAATGCCCGGAGAAATAAGGTAATGTTTCACTGCAATTGTTTTATTAAGGAATTTATATATACACAAGGTAGACAGAAGATGCCTGGTTTTTCCGTTTATGCTGACAAAGTCTTTCAAAGATGCAGGTTGGATTCTCCCCCTCCCTTAAGTGGCTGGGGGCATTGACACCGAGGTCAGAAAGCAGACCACCTCCAAGCCCTCGGTCAGCCTCTAAACTGGCAAGCATGTGCATGTCTGTGTGTTTGTGAGTGGAGGTGGAATACACAGGACCAAGTAAGTGCAAACAGGAAGAGCAAGACAACACTTGGCTGCAGGATCTTGCTCTTTGATTCATTAGGCCATCAATTTTTGAAGCCCACGGGCGTGATGGGCAGGGGGTGCATGTAGGGGAGGGGGTGCTGAAAGAAGGTAACAGGAGTTGTTTAAATATATCAACACCACAGGTTAGAGAAGCGGCAGCAGACGGTGCTTTTAGGAGGAGTGCAAATGTTGCCCGCGTGCACGATTCCAGAAGAAGATTGGTTGTGCTCAGGGGCATTGTGGAAGTCCCACTAACTCCAGGGAACAGACGGTTCGGGCTCGTGGAAGGCGGAACTAGTTTTGGAGAATTCCACAGGGGACAAAAAAAATTGATGGAATGTGTCAGTAGATAGAAGGCTGGGGGGGAAAGCAGGGTGGAAGAAAGAGGATTTAAGTATGGGGAGGAGGGGAGAAGAGAAAATAAGCCCAGTTGACAGACATTTGCTGTTCAGTTCTTGTGGGGGCAACTATGACCCAACATGTGGGACTGCAGTCCCCTCAGCTGTTGGCAGTTCCCTTTCTGGATAGGTTCATTGGTATCGCTAAATCTTGCCCGTTATCCTTTCCCTCCAAGGAGTGCACATATTTCAATGTGCCAAATGAGAGGGGCTCCAATGCCCTTTGATGTGGGGCAGGAGACAGGCAAAGCAGGTCCCCCTCTTAACAGATGGAAGGTCTGACAAAGACCATCAGAAAGCAAAAGTAAAACTTTAAAAAATGGTGTTTTTTTTGGAGGGGAGCATTTTTAATGCTGGAACAAAAAAACAAAACACAGAAGCCCCCCACCCCCAAAAGGAGAGGAATGATCCCAAATCCTGGTGCGTCATTTCCACACTTGGGAGCTGAGGGTTTGGTTGGTTCCTTGGGCCCCTCCACGGCCCAGTGACTGTCCATATCCCATCATCCCATTTGTGCCATAGAAATTCATTCCGGCCATCTGCTGAGTCACCTAATTGGAGAGAGAATCAAGTAAGGGGTCAGAAGGCATTGCCCTACGCCGACTCGAGCATTCCAGACAAGCAGGCGTCAGATGTCCCCCTCCATCCTGGCCTGGTGAGGAACAACATCGGCTTGCATAATAATTTTGCCTGGATTTGCTACCAGTACTAGTACTAGTGGCTCTCTCTGATCCATAGCTAGAAACCCACTTCCATCAGATGACAGAAATCTATGCAGAAATGTGCCCTCCAGTGGAGAGACTGTGTGTGTTCCCCATCACCACAAGACAACCTGCTTTGCACTCTCGCACACACTCACACACACACTCGTCTCAGCAGTATACAAGCAGCCACTATGGCTCAGCGTTGGGCAGCAGTGATCTGGCAAAGATCATTATGCTAATTTCAGAACTTATCTCATAGGACAGGCATAAATGGAAAACTGCAAGGGGGAAAAAACAACATGTTAAACCGAGTCTCTGCCAAAGAACAAAATGTGACAATCATCCTAGCCATAATTATGACTTCCACCCAAGAAAACCACAGGCTGGTTCTCAATAGCAGATAAACTTCTGTTGTTTGCTTGATGCTTGAGGGATCTGAGGAGGGAAGAGGGGCTTGATCTACCAATGAGAGGCGGGTGGGTGCCAGTTGCTCCTCCTTTGCACAAAAGAACACTGTTTCTCGAGCCAGGCAGGATTGCACTAGGCATTATATAGTGAGGTGTGCTGAGGCCTTGGCTTCCCCTGGGAAAGGTTTGCAAAAGGGCACCATCTCAGCTAGGTGTGGACAACAGCAAATGGCCCCACTGTGACGGCCAGTACTAAGAACATGAGAAGAGCCCTGTGGGATCAGACCAGCGGTCCACCTGGTCCAGCATCCTGTCTCATACAGCAGCCAACCAAGTTACTCCGGAGGGCCAAAAACATGGCATAGAAGGGGAGGCCTTCCCTTGATGCTCCCTCCTGGCACTGGGATTCAGAGGTTCCCTTTAGCCACTGTGGCTAGTAACCATGGATAGATATGTCTATCCCCTACTTTAAAACCATTTATGCCTGTGGCCATAACTACATTCTCTGGCAGCGAATTCCACAATTTAATAACTCATTGTGTAAAGTAGTCTTTCCTTTTGTTCATCCTGAATCCAAGACCCACCAGCTTCACTGGATGCCCTTGAGTTCTAGTTATCGGGGAAAAAAGGTCTCTGTCCACTTCTACTATCTCTTAGAGAGCCAGTGTGGCGTAGTGGTTAGAGTGTCATAACAGGATCAGAGAGAACCGGATTCAAATCCCTATTCTGCCGTGGAAACTTGCTGAGCGATCTTGGACCAGCCACACACACTCAGACCGACCTACCTCATGGGGTTGTTGTGAAGATAAATGGAGAAGAATTGTTAGCCACCTTGGGTCCCCACCGAGGAGAAAGGTGGGGTATAAATGAAGTAAATAAAATTCTTAATAGGGAGGCCACAGGTGGATGGGGAGATGCCACATTTCAGCGTATCCCCGTTCTTCATGATGGAAATTACCTTCAGTTGCTCTAAGGTAAAACCTGCAGCTCAGACTAAATATTTTGTATTTAGCACTACAAGCACATGGTGTTGGTGAAGGGAAGCTGCCTCCTTGCCTGGACCTCTGAGAGACACACTATCTATCCTCCACCACTGCCCTAGGAAATTTGCCAAGTAACCTTGCGAAGGTCTGAGAATCTGTGCCAGAACGTTTTTTGGAAACTTTTTTCAGACCTTTAACTGAGCTAATTTGGGAGTTAAAGTAGGGCAGAGAGGCGTTCGGACCTGGTCGGCTGTACTTGGGGTGGCCAAAGAACTGGAGAACGTAGGCAATTAGTCATCTGCCTCTGCTGCATAAGCAGTTAAATGTTAAGAAATAGGTCTACATATTGCCAAAACCCCGTAAGGGTGCTTTTTCTGGAGATACACAGAACAAATCTATTGTCGTTGACTCCTTACAACAGAACATTCAGATCAACATAGGTTTAAAGCATTTCTTAGCCGTTTATAAAAAGTCTTAATTTGAGTACACAGCCTGTAAAAATGTTAATCCTACTCCCAATTACCTCCCCACCACCACAGTCCTTGCCATTTTGATTCCTCTTGAAAAAGTTTCCCCCAGTTAAAACCAATGGATTTTTACGCAGGCAAACACCAAACATACCTCAAAATCAAGATTAACTAAGCAGGAAAACAGCAGGATTTGAGTCTAGTAGCACCCAGAGACCAACTAGATTTTCAGGGTATGAGCTTTTGAGAGTCAGAGCTCCCTTCTTCAGATCTCTGAAGCTCTCGAAAGCTCATACCCTGAAAAACTGGTTGGTCTCTAAGGCACCACTGGGCTCATATCCTGCTGTTCTACTGCAGACCAACGTGGCTTCCTACCTAAAATGAAGCAGGAAAAGAGAGTAAGTTTGCTGTAACTAATTATGAATTGTTTCGGTGAACTATTTATGCTACTCTTATAGCTATGTGGTAGAAAAGCCGCCTAGATTAGAATGTGCTCCCCCTGATTGGTCAACTGAACTGCTTAAAAAGCATGCAAGACATGTCTGTAGTTCTGTATCTAGAACTTCTGTAATCCCAGTTACAATAACCTAACCCAGTTTTTTGGAATGAGGGAGGGAGGTTAGATATCTAAAACTAAACTTTCACATTATCTGTAGAACCAAAGAGCCTCTCTTTAAAAGAGTGGCCAGAAAACCCATCCCGCTGGTAAGTGTGTTATTGGGTTGCAGAGTAATGCCCCCCCTCACACCCACACCCCCTCACCTGAGCAATATTCCACTGCAGCTGCTGGGCTGGTTGCACGCCATACACGGGTGGGGGAACAGGTGCCATGCCAGCCACATACCCGGCTTGCTGTGCCGCCATCATTCCATTGGGAACCCCAATGACGGCTGTCTGCATGCCTCCAACGTAGCCTGCTGGGATCGCCACGGGCGTAACCATTCCAGCAGCTCCTGGCTGTGACATCATCCCAACCGGTGGTGCCATCATGCCTCCCATCATGTTGCCGGGTGTTGCCATGCCTGGGAAACTGGGGTATGCTGCAGGGTACCCCATTTGGGCTGGGGCTATGAACACAGCTCCTGGAGAGGACAGGAAAGGCATTACGGCTGAAGTACAGAAGAAGACACATTTCACGTCCTTTGGTTTTATCCTTTACTGAAGCCCCCCGCCTCAAATTTCAGCTACACAAAAGCCAGTTTCTCAAAGTACTTGCACCACGCTCAGTGTGACTATGAAACACATTTTGGGTATTGATTGGAGATGGTTAAGAAAGAGGCTGTTTGAAGATGAGTGAGTTCTTTGTCCACTCCACTGGAAGATGGCGTTTGTACAGTCCTGACCGTCCAGCCAGGGATTGGCTTGAAAACAGTGGAAAGAAGGGGAGGTGGCCAGGGGAGTGGGGACGAGCACCGGGGGGGGGGGCAAAGACTGGAGATGCTCCATCCTCCCGAGCCACTTCTTCCCTTAGTAACACAAACATGTTTTTATTTTTTGACATTGCCTCAAGGACTGTATGGTCCTGAGAGCAAGATTCGAGTCCAGCAGCTCTTTAAAAGATCAAGGGTATAAGCTTTCAAAAGTCAAAGATCCCTTCATCAGATATCGGACTGATCAGATATCATATCTGACAACGGGAGATTTGATTCTTGAAAGCTTCTACTCTGGAAATCTTGTTGGCTTTTAAGGGGCTACTGGACTCGAAATCTTGCCTGTCTACTGCAGATCAACATGGCTACATCCCGAGGTGGTACAGAAAGTATTAATTAACTGCCATGCACAACTTAAAAAATGATTTACAAAACTACATGAAGATTGCTGGACTAGCTCTCTATTGGGTCCTAGAAGAAGGTCCTACCCTTGTGAGCACCCCTGACAATACACATGACAAATCATGATGGGGCTAAACTGCGCGGCCAATCTGCAATCCCAAGCCAGGTTGCCCAAGCCTGCCAATTCACAGTTGTATCCCTGAATGCTCATCAAAATGTGCAGAACGATTAACAGCTGGTTTCTTCAGCAACACTGGAAGCAGTTAGGGGCACCCGGCAAGCTTTCCCTGGGTTAGTGATTAAAGTGGGAGTGGCATTGCTGTTAAGAGTGTCAGACCAAGATCAGAGAGACCCAGATATGAATTAAGCGGAGAAGGGGAGCATACATTAAGTAAATAGTAGTTTAAACATGTTCACACTGATCTACTTGGTCCTCTCCCAAGTTATGAAATCAGGCTGAACGCCACAGTTTAGTTGCAATTTTTGTGTGGCCAGCCAATTGCAAACCTGCTCCTCACAAACACACACCAATAAGGCCACTGGTATATAGAGATCAGTACAGTCTACTCATACTGGCTGCGAACTCTTCAGGGTCTCACATCACAGCTGTCACATCAGCTGTTACTAGATGCTCTCAACTGAAGATGCCAGGTATTGAACCTGGGGCCTTCTGCATGCCAAGCAGAGGCTCTGCCACTGAGCCTCTGAGCCAAAAAAGTTGGGGGGAGAGGCTGGGGGGAGAGGAAAGAACGGAAAGAAGGAAACAGCAGCTGTTGTTAGCTCTGTCACCCAGTCACTGGTCTGCTCCTCCCTGCTCTAGGT
The DNA here is from genome assembly GCF_028583425.1 of Eublepharis macularius. Classification (NCBI taxonomy): domain Eukaryota; kingdom Metazoa; phylum Chordata; class Lepidosauria; order Squamata; family Eublepharidae; genus Eublepharis; species Eublepharis macularius. The sequence continues at coordinate 35,465,143 of NC_072804.1, read as the reverse complement.
ACCTTGTGCAGGCATCGGTGGGGTCTGGGAGCTGTATAAGGAGAGGATGGAGTCCTTCGAGAGCTGCTTCTTCCCTGTTTCTTCTGCTTTGCTCCCAGGATCTGGGAAAAGGTTCAAGTTTTCAGGAACAGATCCTGCACACCCTGCTGTTGGCATAGAGCCCACGACCTGACGAGAGAGAACACACATGCCAGTTTCTTTTTTGCCTTTTTTCCCCGTTTCAACAGTTAAATTTCCAAGGGAGGGGGCACACAGAGAGAAGCAGGAACAGTCAGCTGCTGAGGAAGGGGGCATTGAAGGGGAAAAAGGAGGAGGGAACGGGCTTATCTCTGCTTATCCGTGAGCTGCTTTGACACTCAAGAGTCTGGCTACTACTTGTCACACAAGTCTGAGGTGCGAGGAGATCCCCTGGATGGTACATGAGCCAGTGGGCTTTCATGGCTGGAGTTTCAGACGAGGCTCTGGGACAGCTGGGTTTGAACACCCACTCTGCCATGGGAGCTTGGTGGGTGGCAGCGAGGGGAAGAGAAAAAAACAAGACAGAGTGCAGAGAAAAAGAGTCACTACACTCTGACGACTATCCCAGAGAGGGCCCCAAACTGGAAGGTTCAGGGAGAAGCCCCTCTGCCAGGAAGCGGTAAAAGGGGAGGAGCCTCTACCCAGGAGATGTGACTTGTCCTATTCTGGACCACTGGAGAACGGAAGAGAGAGAATGAAGTGAGCCACCTGGGATCCCCATTAGGGAGAAAAGCAGGATCTAAATAAACAGTGATGAACCATTCAAGTGTCATCACTGAGCCATTTACACAGGACAGCAGTCCTCAATGGCAGAACAAGCCTAAACAAGGCCTTGCTGCAAAGTCTGTTCTATTGACGTGGGAGAGACCTGGCCACCCAGTTAATGCCTTTAGAAGCTGTGTGCAGACCGTCAACACCAAATTTGCTCCCAGCAAATGGAGCGCCACCTTGCCCACCAGCTTTCTCACCTTCCGGTCTGAGCCCATAGAACCGAAGAGGTCCAAGTCCTTCTCTATGTAACTAGTGGATCTGCCGTTGGAAAGGGTAGCCGAAACAGGAACGTCTGGGAAAGGAGAGGGAGTCATTACAAGAGTGGTTACAAAGCAAGGCAGCTGACTAAGTCCGATGTCTCCGCCAGCAGGCCAGCAACCCACAGCTTGTCAGCAGAGAGATCCCCAGTTGACCCACTGCCTTCCCATCCCTGTCTCATGATAGTTCAAGCATTACGGCCTGCGCTGGATAAGAAGGGTTTCCCTTGTTTGGTATGAGATGTTCTGCTTTGGTCTCTTTCTCACACGGATAACCAAGGGGCTAGCGAGAAACCCCGCTGCCCAGAAAATACCCAGCTCCCCCCCCCACTTTGGCTTTCCATGCATTAGCAAGACTCAGACACTTTGAAGCACACCTTCACAGCCATTAAGAGAGGAAAGGTTGCTTTTTAGAAAGCAAAGGGGGAAGGGAGATGTACTTGGGAAAATGAATTTTGCTTCCAATGCTACATTTGGTGTAAGACTGCGGTGAGAGGGAAGACTGCCAGGAACATTCGTAAGGCACCAGCCATGTTTCCCAAGGTCAACCCCTCCCCCAGCTATGAGTCTGCTAGCAGCAGGGGGGGGCAACTTGAGCCCTTGGGTTTGCAGTCTGTCCACACTGACCTTTGGCCCTCGCCCAAAACCACTCTCGACCTGCACTGCGTGCTACATAAGGCCACAGAAGCCTTCTGGCTCTGGGCTCATGTGCTGTTTAAACCCAAGCTTTGTTTCAACAGCAGGACCGCCCTGCGCTTGCCCAATCCTGCAGCAGCCTGCTCTGCTGCAGAATTCAGGTTGCAGCTGCAGCTCAGAGAGGAGCAGACCCAGGTAATTTCTGCTGCAGAGCAGAGGCAGTGGAACATTCCCCCATTCGAAGAAGGATCCATCCCAGCAGTCCCTCTAGCAAATCAGCTCACTTGCAAGGACAAGCAAAGTGCTCCAAATCTGACAAGACATTGTTACAAACCGCTTCTCTAACCTCGTTAAGAGTCTGGTGCAAAACCAAAAAGCCACACACCCCAAAAGAATCTGATGCAGGGGGCTGAGCATCTGCAGCCAAGCCCAAGGAGCGAATTTTACACAAGGCTGGCAGGCTCTGGTTCGAGAATGCAGTCTCCTTCAAAATGAACAGTGACAAAGCTGGGCTCCACACCCCAACAGCAGACAGACCGCTGTGCTGACCAGAGGAACGAGAGAACAGAAGAAGTTACAGCTCCATGCTCGCAAGAAGCAGCCAAGTAAGGTGCCCCTTGCATGAAGGAGTTGTGCACCTCCAGCTGAGGTCAATGGCCCATCTCATTAGATTTTGCTCTGACTAGCACCAGCTCTCTGGGTCCCAAGTAGAGATGGGCATGAACTGAAATACAAACCAACGTTCCTGACGAACCAGGCTGGTTCGTGGTTCGCGAACTGGCGGTTCGTCAGAGCCCATTTCTGATGAACCGCCACAGACTTTATGCTGGTTCGATTGGTTCATTTTTTGGTTCGTCACTGCAGACAGCCTGGTGCTGATCAATCAGTTTCCTAGACAACAGAGGCAAGCCGGGGCAGGTTCGTGAAAGTTCGTGGTTCGTGAAATGCGACGAACCACAAACCACATGGATCAGTTTTTTTCCAGTTCGTGCCCATCTCTAGTCTCAAGAAGAGGAAGGTCTTTGCCTAAATCCTTTTGTTGCTGCGAATGCTCTCAGGCAGAATGGACACCCCAAGCAGTGCTGGATTTAAGTGTCCAACAAGGCCTGCAAAGACCCAGGTTCGAATCCTCACTCTGCCATGGAAGCTTGCTGGGTAACCTTGAGCCAATCATTCTCTCAGCCTATCCTACCTCACAACATTGTCTCAAAAATAACAATAGGGAAAGGAGAAGTGTGTTCATCATCCCAAGCGCTGCAGTGACAGAGCAGAACAAAAAGCTTTAGAAGACAGGAAGTTCTTGGTTCCTAACTGCTGCTGGAAGTGGGAGTAGGCCTATACCATTCACAAACTATACGCAGGTATGTTCCTATTTCTTTACAGATTGCACCAGGGACCAAAAAAGGTGTACTGTTCTAGTGTGTGAAGCATGGCACATCATCTGCTTGGCATGCAGAAGGTCCTAGGTTCAATCCCTTGCATCTCCAGTTAAAAGAACCGGGGAGTGGGCAATGTGAAAGACCTCTGCCTGAGACCTCTGTTACTCATAACACTGCCCTTGATAAACTAAGGATCTGATTGAGGATAAGGCAGCTTCATGTGTTTGTAGTATAACATGAGACAATTGCTGGGGGAGGGGGAGGGGAAAGCACAAAGCCTTTCTGAAGGCCTGCTGTAGATTTACGATTGAGTGTATGGAGCTGGTGGAACTGCAGTGCTAGAGAGGCAGGAAGCAGTAAAGAGCTAGAGATCTTCCTGTCCAGGAGTGCTGCTTGTCATAGTTTATCACCCTCTCAAGGAGAGTCTGACTAGTGCAGGGGACAAGTTCCAAATCCGCCCAAAGGATCCCCTCTGGGATTCCCCACAGGGTATGAATTTGCTGCCAGACTTTTAGAAGGGTATTCCCCCTCCAAGGAAGGGATTACCCACACAAGGTTTCCTTCTAGCCATGACCCATTCCTGTCACAGCCACAAAGAACTCCAGAATCTTGACCACATGAGTTTGCAGAACTTTGCTGGTTTAGAGCCCCGATGCCAAAAAGGTATTATACTGGTACAAAGCAGTAACTGCATCCAAGGATATGGGCCACTTTGAAGGAAACCAAAAGGTAAACACAATTCTTAGCATTGGCTCAGCATTTCTGGAACTGCTAAAGCAGTGTTAGCCTCTAAAAAGTCACTCATCTACAAGTTGGCACTCTTGCATCTGGATATGATGCATGATGCTACCTCCAGATGTTGAATGTCTGACCCTGCCATCTCTCCTAGGAGGAAAATTGTTTTTCTTAAGAAAGGTTCTCTTTTGAAGGTGAAAGTTTAGCTTAGGACTTTTGGCAATCATGCCTAGAGGGTGGGGCTTAGAATCGCTTACAGATTTTTGGACTGGCCAAACAGGAAGAGAAGTTTGAAACTGATTCCCTCAGATTTTCTGTGAATTAAAGAGGACAGAAGTCCCTGCCCCATGGAACTTGCAATCAGCACGCAGCCAGCAAGCACAGGGGACAACAAGGAGAGGCAAGACAGAACTCAATGTTGAATGTATTTAAATAATTTCTGCCCTGTGCTGTTAGCAGGTCATGGGGCTACTGTTGTGTGGCAAGAGACACAGAACCGCTTCTTTGCTCAGTGAAGGCTTCTCCCCACCCCATAGCGCCTCTTTAAATGACTACTTTAACACAGAACCATGTCCACACACAAGTAATACTGTTCACCCAAATTTAACAGGTTAACACACTCTACGAGCGTGTTTCTCTGTAGTTTTGGTCTTATGTACATCCCTTACGACGTGTGCCTGCTCGCATGCCAAAATACAACACTGAGTGACTGCTGCCTGTTGAAACAGGAACTGAAAGTCTTTTGCCAACTTCCACAGGGATGAAAAGTTTTATGGAAGCTGCACATACAGCCTCAAAGAGGCGGCATGGGAGGGCAGGACTCTACATTTTGCAGTAGGAGAAGCCCCCCGAATAGCCCTGTGTCTGCAACCAAAGTAGCCCCCCCTGAGGTTGCCTGCAGAAACCAGCACCTTCTGCAAACTCATCCTGCAACTCACTCTGGGAGCCTCTCTGGCCACAGTTGCAGCTGCAAACGCTTTTGGAATCATGTCCACACTGAGAACTGAAGAGCTGGTGTGGAGCACCGGTCAAGAGAGTCAGACTACAAGCTGGGTGTCCAGGTTCAAAACCCTGCTCTGCCATGGAAGCTTGATGGGCATAAGTGAAATAAATAAAAATAAAGCTGCCCTGCAGATCTACCAGGGATGCTGCAGATCAAGGTGAGGCAACCGTTTTGGCCCAATACTGGGAAAATTGCAATGTCTACCCGTGAAGATGTTAATGTTGGCTGGAGGGGAACAGGGTTCTACTTGACCAGACACATTTAGAGCAAGCCACGCCCCATGGCGCTTCCAGCATCTCAGGGATTTGCCTTGGACTCTGCTGGTGGCTCTACAAGGCGATGGCAGGCATAAGCCATGCCTTCTCCTGCGCTGCTGCCCCAGCAATGCTGCCAGCGCCTCTGCTGCTTGGGTGACGATCTGGCCCTGAGTACCCACCAAACTGGTCAGGGGTGTTGCTATTCGCATGCATGCTGGAAGGAGCCTAACCTTGGCTGCAGGTTATTCTGGGCATGTCCTAGTTCTAAGATAGTCATCTTCAACCCTCCTGAAGATCCCGTTACACATGGGATCCAGCAAGCTGCAAAACTTCTGGAGTCAAGACCCAGGAATTACAGCTTTGCAGGGTTCAAGGGATGTGGGCAGCAGACTGAGATTGCCGGGGGACAAAAAATGCAAGTTGAGGGCCAAGAAGGGGACTGTAGTTGAACAGGCCCGGGGTCAGAGCGGTGGAGGAATCCCTCTTTGTCATCACTGAGTGTTCTTGCTGGTCCTCACTGAGAGGCAGGAGGCCCGGCGCCCCTTGCTCTCTACTCAAGGGTGCTAGCAACTGGCCCATCTAAAAGGTAGCAAGGATGTGGCGGCTCTAAACAGGCTCATGATCCAGCAGGTCAGACTCTGCAATCTACCCACAGATTCCAAAAGACACGATTCCAGGGGGAGCACTCAACAGTTTGCCAGGACCTGCAGCACTCATCACTGAAGCGTGCCCTACACCCCACCAGAGACTCCCAACATCTAACATTGCAGGGGAAGACTGAGTGTCATTCAGGGAAGCGTTGCTCACATCACTGAGGGACAAATAGGCTTCCAAGGAACCCAAAGGCTTCCTGAACACTCTGAAAACTATCAGCCTTGATTTAAGAGCTGCTGGCTGACTCAGTGAAGACATGACACAAAACCCTGGCAGCCTGCTCTGCTTGGCATTCCTATACGTCACGCACAGTTTTTGTTTCGTTTCAAATACACAACAAACGTTACTCAGATGCAAGAACAGTTTCTCCCCTCAAAACCCCATAAAAAGGGGGTTGTCTTACATTCTCATACAAGTTGCAGTTAGGTCCAGTAATAAAAACAAATCTGTTTAACATTTTTTAGGGTAGTCGTCTCACATTCCAGGTTCTCTTCTTTTTGAGTAAATATGGTACCTTCTTCTAAATTCTGGACAGATGCCCTCTCTTATATGCACTTTTAACGTTTGTTGTGCAGTCAGAGTGCCTGACAGTGCACAGAACCCCTTCCTTCTAGAAACATTTGGGAGGAAAAGAAAAAATGCTCTTACCAAGTCCCAGCAAGTCCATGACAGGCTCTAAAGATTTGGAAGGACTTTTCCTGGCTTGACTGTCATCTTTCTTCTGAGGCTGAGCCAAAAGAAATAAAATGCATGAGAGGTGGAAGAAAGTTTTGTGACTGCTTTGATTTCCATTGAAAGCAGCTGTGTGTTATTTCCATGGCGTGTGCAATGCGTGTACAGTTGAACGGGTGATTGAAATCCCACATTCATCGAGGCACAGGGTCCCCGGTTTCATTTTTATAATGAACGTGTGTTGGCTCTTTGTTACAAACAAGTACACGCATATACATCCAGGTTGCATGCCTATTCAGTGTCACATGTGTATAGGGCTACTATGATGCAGTTCTGAGTTCCTGGGACTTTTACCATTTCAAATTTGGGAGAGAAATCAGGGTTGCATATCTGAACTGTCTCTCATGTTATCAAATGAAACCTTGCACAAAATCCAATGCATTAGGCAGAAAACGCTAAGGCACAACCCTAAGGTACCTGCTTTGCTTTCTCCTTCCTGTGATGCAAAAGCCCCTGGGAATGCATGTCACTTAACTGCTGCTTGCCAATCCCAGAACTTCTAGTTTGCCACAAATGACATTTCTAGCCATTCCTCCCTGCTAATTGCAAGGGCCGCTCAGCATCCCCATTTGGTCCACCCCCTTCTCATGGCTCCCATCAGAACTTCAGGAGAAGCTATGACCCCAGCGGGAAGGGTTCCCTTACCATTTTCACCTTCTCAAAGATGATCGGCTCCAGTTTTCTCTCCGAGGCAGCCTCCTTTTTCCATTTGTCATTCTTTTCTTTCTGTACATACAATCAAACTAAGCGGTGAGAGGGCGAGGAAACTAGTTGGACGTCACGTGTGCCTCTGAAAGTGGTTTTCTGAGCTGGTGGGAAACATGCTGTAGCAAGCGCCCACGGGAGTGGACCCAGTTGGCTTGTAAATGGAAGCCGTCCCCCTCCCCTTCTGTGATAACCAAGGAGTCCTGGCCCCCAGGCTATTCCAACTAAGGGGGAAAACCCCTAAAAGTTACAAAGAGGAATGTGCCAGTGAGTCACAACAGACTCATGGCAACTCCAAAAGGCAAAAGGTGAGCAGAGGTGGTTTGCTACATTGCCTTTCTCCGTGTAGCAATCACAGTCTTTCTTGGTGGTCTCCCATCCAAGTACTGACAGACCCTGTTTAGGTCTCAGCACTGGGCAAACTAGGCTATTCGGGCTGCTAGAAAACAAGCTGGTGTACATTCCCATAAACTTCCCCTGGTCGAATCTCTCCAGATGGCAGGAAGTCATCTCAACTGGGATTTTGACAGAATGCAATTCTAATCCCCTCTGCCCCGGAAGAGCTATCTATCTAGCTTAGCTCTCCCCAAACGCCAGCCTGTGAACGGTTTCATTGTTTTCTCTTAATGAATTAGGCCTGACTAAAGAATTAAAACTTGAGGGGTGATGGCAGCAGCATCTAAAACAGAATACACATTTGCATGTACAAGGTTCAACCCCTAGAAGGTCCGATCCCTGCTAATAAAGCAGGAGAAAAAAAATGTATGCCTGTGGTAACAGCTCTCCAGTCCATCAGAGCAGAAAATCATCAGATCAAGTAGACAGATAGGCTCTGGATTAACAAAACCATCTCATGCATTGAAGGGAAAAAATTTCAAGACATTCGAGACCAACCCGTAATACATTGATGTCAAGGCTTCGGTCCATGTATTTCTTCTTTTCATACTTGTCTCTGATGAAGCCCTCAACTGCTCTGCACAGAGGATGGTTAAGGACAAACGAGGCAAAGGAATGTGGTGTACACACATTACTAGGGAGAAGCAACAACAGAGCCAATACTTGAACAATAGTGCTGAAATCTGGCTTCTGCTTCCATGCCCTTGTTCGCAAGCATGGAGGGTGCTTACACCAGGAGAGGCAAAGCTCAAAGCTAGCCAGTCCTAAAGAATGCGAGCACCGCTCGAGCGCCTGCTACATCAAGTATGCAACTCTGCCACCAGCTGAAGAGGGTATTTCATCCCATAATAGTTTAGAAAAGGCTCATTAAAGCAGTGAGTTTCAAAAGGAAGAACGGGAAGCTACTGGATAGGTATTCCAGACACAGCATAGAGAAGGCAGGAAGCTGCCAATGGACTACAAGGACTGACTGCACAGAAGGGTTGAAGGGGGTGGGGGAGGGCCCACACAACAGAGCGAAGATATAAAAAGCAACAGCCTGATCCTGTTCAGTCAAAAGCAAATTCCACCAAGGACAATGGGACTGACTTGGAAGTGTGCACAGGATTTCACTGGGGAGAGGACCGAGACAGTGGCAAAGCAATGGAGAAAATCCACGACCACCACCAGGGTTTCATCGTTTGTTCTACCGGTGCAGAATTCAAGACCTCCAGTTATAACAGGAGGAAAGGAACTCCTACCTCTCCCTATTAAGAGTTTTCAGTTCTGCATAGTTCCTTGCAACCAGCCACCCTCTGCCAGTTGCATCTTACAGGTCCTTTTAAAGGCTCCGCTGGTCTGAGGGTTGCAGTCTGGAGCTGGGCAGAAAATCAAGTGGCAGAGAGGAAGATCTGCCCTGTGCAGGGAAGCCTACTCCACCCTCTCGCTCACATCTGCTGGTTTTCAGTGCATTGCATTTTTGTATTGTAAACAGCTTTGGGTTCCCACTGGGGAGAAAAGGGGCATATAAATGCTTACATTTAATTAATCAGTTGTCTGGAAAGCATCAAATGACGGGTAGACCCCATCAAATGCAAAACCTCTGGACAACAGGCTGCACATTTACAATTTAAAGCATTCATTTCTAATGAGGTTGAGAGCATTCATCAGGGACGCCCTCTCTTAGCAGAGACTCAGCATCAGCACAAACAGTCTCGTCTTGGTGGAATGGAAGAATAGAAAGGATGCTGATCTGTCTGAGGTCGCCTGAAGTTCTCCGGGAGATAAGCTTCATAGAGACGATTTGCTTTGCCGTTCCCCATCTCCTGCATACACTGGAAGAGAAGCAAGAAACATCCAAGGCTTAGTTTATGCTAGGGCTTAATCCTGGGACACATGGAGAGAAGAACAGAGCCATACCAAGTGAGCAGGTACAGATTCCTCAGCACTGAGACCAGAGCTGGCACTGTCTGGGTCTCCCAGATTCTAGTCTGGCACTCTTACAGTGTAATCCCCAAGCAGAGTTACTCCAGTCTAAGCCCAATGAAATACATGGGCTTAGACTAGAGTTAACTCTGTTTAGGATTGCACTATTAATGCCTATACCATCCTGGCTTGCAGGCTTTGAATGCGGAGAGTTTAAGGTGGCCCCTATAGACAGGTCAAGAAAAGCTGGAGAGGATCATAGGCCATGGGGAAGAAGGCACTGCTGGTAGTCTCCCTCCACTGCTTATGAAGTGGCTGTGGGGTGACGGTGATAAAACATTCTCTGCACTAACCATGGATGGACAGTGAATGGCAGCCAGGGGCTCTTACCTCTTTGCCTAGGATCCCTTTCAACTCCCTTGGCCAGTTGCTGGGGAAACCTCACCATTTACAACACAGGGCTACTTTTGTTGTGCCCCAAGGCTCTGAGTAACTACAGAGAGTCTCCACATATCAGAAATATTGGTGGGAAGCTTCCAGATCACACTGCAACATTTACAAATACTAGAGCACCAACATCTTTTGCCGGCAGTGAACCCTCCCACAATTTGGAAGCATCAGGGTCAGTAAGTTCAATAAGAAATGGAGTTGACCAGGCCTGCACCTGCTCAGCGATGGCAATAGGACAGGTCCCAGAGCTAGTTTAGGCTAGCTATGCAGTCATTCACCGTGATCTGTCCAGCCTTAGAACTCCAAAGTTTCCAGGAATCTGGACCAAATCCTCAGAGCTTGTTCCTCCCAGCTGAAAAGAAAAGAAGCTTGGATCTCAAGGCCTGCCGGCTTCAGTACACTGATCCACATAAATCAACACTGAATGGTGGTGACTCAGCGATCCATTTGTGCCTGCAGTTTGACAGTGCAGCAGAAAACTACTGCATTTCTAACTTCTAGAGTGCAGCAACCCACTGTTCACACTCCTTCAGCAAAGGACATGTTTAACAGTTGTGAAGCAACCCATTAATTGCAACTCTTCTCCATTTTGAACATTTAATAACATAGGTGCCCTGCCCATTCATGACTACCTGGTGCGGTCTTTCTGCTGATCAAAGTTGCTTCGGCTCTTGTGTGTGGTTCTATAAGACTTGTTTACCTGTCATTCCGTGACAGTTCTTGTTAAATGAAGGGCAGACACAGAACAACATACAACGACATTCAATAATCCTGCAGCCCTTCTGAAGGGAGAAGCTCATTCGGCACCCACTGATGATTTAGTGAAGCCTTTTGTGTAAGGCAACAGGAGCACAGCTGCATCCAGAGGGCATGCCATCAGCATGAAGAAGCGCCAAATGTCCAATTCAAACGAGCAACCTCTTCAGGCCAAAGGTCAGCATTTTCATTTTCCCCACAAGGTGCATTTAAGAAAACCAAACCCATCTGCGGCCACCACAAGTGTGGCAAGTTTTGCATCAAAGCACTGGAGTATGTGCTGCCATGTGGAGGGCATTCTGTGATGAATGCCAAGTACCTGCACTGCATGCTCAAGAGATTCTGGACAGACAGTTCAGGCTACCAGCTGCTCTTTTCCTTTCCTTTCCGGCATGAGCAAGGTGTCAGAAACCTGTTCCCAGCAAGTCCCTATTAGCTACTGGTTGAACAGACTGCAATGTTCCAGACTGCTTCCAGACCACTCATCTGTGCAATGAGAAGGCCACTTGACAGAAACTGTAAGAGGCAAACTGCGGGGCCAAGGGAGCTTAAGAACGGGGGTGCTACATGTTGACTGAGGTGTGCAACAGTGGTGGTGTGGGGGAGAAAGAGCAGAAAGAACCACATCAATGCCTGGAGATAAGGTGAACTATGCATCAAAATAAGGACACTTCTAGATGTATAATATAGCCTATTTTTTACAAGCAGTAGATGAGGTGGTGAAATTGTCTGGGCTGCTTCATTTCTGGCTACAGGTGTGTGTCTGGGGGGAGAGAAACATACAAACATATACCCTGCCAACAGCAAACTAGCTTTCTTTGTGCAAGGATTTGGGGGAAGGGGTTATATGGATGAGCATTCAATTGCACGAGCCCCCCACCTACAGGCAGAAGAGGTATAGTGGGTTTACTTCCTCACCAGCTAGGCCCAAGTTTCTCTCCACTGAGAGATCTCTGTCTTTTGGTGCTACACCTCTGAAGATGCCAGCCACAGCTGCTGGCGAAACGTCAGGAACTACAATGCCAAGACCATGGCAATACACCCCGGAAAACCCACAACAACCATCTTTCTCTCCTTAACTTGCTAAACTGCAGGAGAGAAAGCCAATCTGAATAACCACACCCCAACACACACACACCCGCACTTAAAGCACTCCTCGGCTACTCACCTGTATTTGCTCTTGTGTCCACTGGTCAAGATTGACTGATTTTACCCGGGATATGTGGACACCCAGGTTCCTGTGGATTCCGGCACAGCGGATGCAAATGAAAACCCCGATGTTCCACGACGCCCATCTTGGCCCTACGAGAGCACAAAAGAAAGCCATCACAAATGTGCTTTTGGGCAGCAGGCTAGCTTTATTGAATAACCTCCAGGCCAAGAAGCCACCGCAAGCTGGGCTGGAACTGGAAGAGCTTCCTTCCACAACATGAGCTGGGCATTAAACGTTCACCAAAGAGGGAACCTGAAGATCACAACATGCTGGCCCATGAGAGGGGAGCCATCTATCCATGCTCCCTGCTACATCTGCAGGCACACAGCGGGAGGAAGGCTGGGAAACAAGGTGCAAGCAGGAAGAGGCAGTTACTTACTTCCACCCCCAACAACACACCCTTTCAATGGTTAATCTGTGGCAAGGCAAGACGTTTTAGAGCACAGGTTTTAGTACAGGAGGAAGGAGTCCTTGGTAAAGAAAAAGATTCGCTCTATGAAGAAGCCTGTCACAGAATCACAAACTGACGAAACTGCATGTTATCCTACTCCATTTTTGACCTAACCTCCCTTCAAAAAGCTGAAGTGGTATGTACATGTTCATTCTCCCCATTTTTTCCTGTTACGCCCGTCTGTACCCGGCTCTTACTGGCCCTAGCTGCATTCTAACCACTATCAACAGCTGTCACACTCTCCATACTGCACTCCTTAGGAACTTAACACCAGTTCGCAAGGGGTACCCAGTACCAAATTGGCATCTTCTTTGCCTAGAGAATCCAATCCAAGCCTCCGCTCATTTATTCCCCAAACTATGAGGCAGCCTGGTATTCTATTTTTGCAAAACAGGGAAACAAAGGCAACTCACCAAAGCATCCCAAGAAAATCTGACACAGCACGAATCTGAACTCAGCTTCCACAAGACCTCATATAGGGAAGCAACAGAGCTGCTCCAGGATTCGGTGCTTCAAAGCGCGCTTTCAGAGAGCATTTCAGGCCAGCAAGTTGGGCTTCTTCTGCCCCATTCAAAGCCGGAGGAAGTTTTAGCGCCCAAGGCCCCCAGTCATCATTTTTAGCAGATAAGGCCAGGCTGCTGGTGCCTAGGAGTGTGAAATATTTTCTCCAGCCTTCAATTTGGGCAGGGCCAGTTCCCAACATAGACAGGTTTTTTTGTTCTCCCCCTCACTTCCTCCACTGCTCCAAACATACCATCAATTAAGACAGCAGCCCTAAGAGGCAGGGGAAATCGCATTTATATTGAAAATGCCAAGAACCTTCTTAGCTTAACATGCAGGTGATAGTGCAGGAGAATGGGAAGCTTTGCTAGGAGCTGAGGGTGGAGCAGGAAAGAATTCTGTTTCATTCTCAGCAAGACAGTAAAAGTACTGTAAAAGCAGGAGGAACTGCCACTTAAGGTCACAGGGCATTGTTTGCTTTGCTCCTGCACCCCTGAACCTAAACCATCAGCTGCTTCGAATACAGCTAGCAGAGAGACGAGAGTTCCAGGACACTGGTCTACACCGCTCTGTGCTGCGGGGCCCTCCACGGCCTGAGAACCACAGGTAACAAGAGTCCCACTCTCCGCTGAAAGGTCAGTCCTAAAAGGCACACAAGAGATGCTCTACCATCCAGGCGCCCTTAAGCCCAGAGAGATCTGCACAGCACATTGCACAAGTGAACCGAACGCATTACTTCCTGGGGAAAGCAGAGCATCCCAAGGGCCATAGGAAAGTCTGGCCTAGAGATGGGAGAGGGACAGATCCTGAACCGGAAGCCACTCCTTCAGCAAACTCTCCCAGGTGTTACCGGGCCACATGAAGCCCACTCTATGCACTGTCTGAGGTTGCCGAAGTTCAGATGCTCCCCAAGTCTAAACTCTTACACACACACACACACAGCTGAAGCAAGTATCAGCAGACCGAGGCAAGCAAATGTCTCATTCAGAGGCCTAGTTTGGAAGGGGAGAGTTGGACACAAGACCTTCCCATTTCCCACACCAGCAATTGTCAGTCCCCTCTCTCACTCAAGCCACCAGCCCAGAGTTCCCCAGGGCACCAGGGCACCTGCCACGTCCGTCACGTCCAGCATCTTATTTTGCACAGCAGCCAACTAGTTGCCTTGGAGGGCCAAACAGGGCATGGGGCCAAGGCCTTCCCCTCATTTTGCTTCCTAGCACCGACATTCAGAAGCTTACTGCGCCTGGACGTGGAGGTGCCCTTTGGTTACTATGGCTAGGTGCCGCTGAAAGAGCCTCTCTACCAGGCATCTGTTGAATCACCTTTTAAAGCCATCTATGCTCACAACCATCTCCACGGACAATCTCATGAGTTTGTCCCGCTCTCCTGTAGGCACACGAAACCGGAAACAGCCTAACAGCTCTGACGCAGGAGCTCCAAAACCTTTGCCTAAGTCCAGTTTCCAATCATATGTCTCACTCCTGCTATCAAGCATACAGCAGTGATGAGCAGGCAAGAGTCATTGCAGGACGGGCAAAATCTCCCCAATACACAGAAAGCAAAGCTTCTTGGTGTTGCAGGGACCAGATTCCCACTAATCTGCCTTTTCATCTTGCACCACCTGTGTGGTTAGAACTTGGACAGGCGTCCATATTTGGATCACTCAGCCAAACCATGCCTGATGGAGCTACTGCTTGGAGAGCTGCGGAGGCTGAGCAAGAAGAGAAAATGACACAAACTTTCCCCCATCAAGATGATGAGAGGGGAAAGGCTCTCGGAAGCCACTGACATTTGAGAAATCTGCCTGGGTGTTCATTTCATACCAAGCTGAGTGAACAAAACCAGAGGCACAGGAAGATCATAACTGACTTTCAAGATATTGTATCCTACCCCAGGCGTCTCAGTCTGCTAACATGTTGCTATACTCACTAAATTTTCTCAGCCATCCTCTTCTGCCATGGCCTTGTATAAGTACTAGAACTTTCCCCTTACGTTGCTGAAACTGGAGGCAATTCCCACCTTTCCCTCCCGGTAGCCACAAGGAGATTCACAAGTCCTCAATTTGAATCCAACCTCAGTCATAAACGCAACAGGTGGCCTTTGGCAGATACAAAAGAAAATGTACTCCAGTTCTGTGCAAGTTCACGAGAGAGGAGAAGCCAAAGATTGGAAGAAGACAGACCAGCAGGTCTTTATATTTTCCCCTGATAGGTATCCTACTACATAAAAGGCTAACCGTATTCTAGACAATTCACTTCCTACCTTGGTACACCTCCAGAGGGTGCTGCCATGGAGGGAAGCCCAGGCCAGGATCAGGCACGGAGCAGGCGGCAGTGTCTACCTCCCACCTTCACCCAGCTGGGATCAGGAGCAGAGCGGGTGGCAGTGCCCACCCCCTGCCATCACTCAGCTGGGATCAGGAGCGGAGCAAGTGGTGATGCCCAACCCCCTTCATCCAGTTGGGATCAGGAGTGGAGCAGGTGGCAATATCCGCCCCTGCCTTCACCTTGCTGGGATCAGGAGTGGAGCAGGCAGCAATGCGCACTCCCTGCCATCACCCAGCTGGGACAAGGAGTGGAGAAGGTGGCAATGCCCTCCCTCCCTTCACCCTGTTGGGATCAGACGTGGAGCAGGCAGCAATGCCCACCCACCCCCTTCACCCAGATAGAATCAGGCGCAGAGCAGGAGACAATGCCTGTCCCCCCTTTCAACTGGCCAGGATCAAGCGTGGAGCAGAAGGCAATGCCCGCTCCCCCTTCACCCGTCTGGGATCAGGAGCAGAGCAGGTGGCAATGTCTGCACTCCCCCTTCACCCAGCTGGGATCGGGAGCAGAGCAGGAGGCAATGCCCACCCGCCCTCCCCTTTCTAGAGCCCATTGCATTTTTCCCCACAATGGGCTTTGTTACTAGTCAGAAAATATTTAGGTTTCTGGTCTAAAACCTCTGTTATTTTCACATTTGCAGGGCTGAAGATCAGTAGCACACTAGACCTTACTTTGAGACAGCATCATCTTACTTAACATTCAAGTGTTTCCTGTACCTTTCCCTACTGGATAAAATGCTGATGCTGAATCATTAGCCAAAGTCCCCCCTCTCCTCCACTTCGCCAAAGCACCAGACTAGGTAGATGGGCCCACACATAAATCAAGAATTTCTGGCTGCACTGGACACACCTGGATTTTCATCCAGCCCCCAACACCTGTACACATGATTCCACAGAACCCAATCAGAATCTACACTTTAGGTTTACACAATGCAAAATGCTTCATTTACATCCTGCCCTAAAGGGCCACCCTCAATTCCAAGCATTGGGTCTCTGCAGCAAAAACTCTCCTAAGGAACCATCTCAGCATCTGTTTTTTAAAAAAATATTTTTGTATAATTCATTCCAGTACGGTTTCTCTTTATTACGCTTGCAGGCTGCAAATAAGGTAACTTCCGTAAGGATGTCAAAATGTGACACGAGAAGTCCTTGACTGAAAGCCTGGAAGCATCGTTCAGCTCAATAACCAACTGCATCGAGCGAGAGTGCGTGTGTGCACACGAACAACAGAGTGACTCAGGGCCCAATTAAATAGTATGTGGGAAGATACGTGAACAATCCCAATGTTTTTCTAAAAAACGCAGGCACACTTAGAAGCGGCTTTGGAGAGACTGCCAATTCAAACAAAAGAATGGTATGGGGGATTGGGGAGGGGGGAATGGAAGCTTAATCCCATTCCAAGCCGATTACCCACTCAGAGGTCCCTTAAACTCTATAGAGGTTAAAAAGATACCTGCATCTGTAAACCTATAGATAAGAAAGTGGCGGGGGGAGGGGGCAACAATGACGAGTGGAAAGACAGAAGGAAATAAGAGGCCCAAACAGCTCTTCCGCGGATGTGTCTGCTCCCTGTCGCCACCTCCAGTGCTGCTTTTGGTTAAAATACGTACGTGGGGAGGCTGTCCACACATTTGCTGCTTACAATCTCTGGCTGGAATCAAACTGAAGCAGCTGAGTGACTGCAATTGCATCTCCAAAGTGAGCAAGGTTTGACCCCAGTAGCACCTTAAACACCAGCAAGATTTCCAGGGTATAAGCTTTCGAGAATCAAGCTCCCTTTGTCAGATAGCTTATACTCTGGAAAATCTTGTTGGTCTTAAGAGCCAACTGGACTTGAATCTTGCTCATCTACCGCAACATGGCTACCGCAACATGGCTACTCACCTGAATCCCTTTTCCGAAGTGAAGCACTGAGGTTGAAGTTTGAGGGGGTGAGGAGAAAAGCAAGAAGTGTACAATGAAGCACGCAGTTGTCAGGGGAGGCGGAAGAGGTCAGGTAATGGAGAAAGCAAACAGTGAGTGAAAAAAGGAGCCATAGATTTCTGCAGTGCAATCCTAAATGAGTAATCCCATTGAGTTCAACGGCACTTATTCTTGGTAGGCATATTGAAGACTGTGGCCTTCACCACACCAGAGCTACTGGCACTTTGATAACGGGAACAAGATACACAGTAGTTAAGCCAATTTATTGGTTTAAGAGGATGCGCCTGTGCCCAGGCCGTAGGAGACCCTCCCATCTATGCCTCATCTTAGGAGACCCTCCCATGATATCATTTGTAGCACAGGAATAACAGCGGCCTACTTTACGATGTTGATGTACGTATGAGGCTGCACATTTTGGAGTTAAACAAGACTTGGAGGAGCAGCGGAAACATATTTCCTAGGGGAGGATGCAAGAAACCAGAAGACTGCGAGTGCAAGAAGCACAAAGCCCAACAGGATGAACTAGGAGAATGGCGCGCAGGCTTCAATGCACAGGGAAAGGTGGGGGAAAGAGAAATGGGAGAAGAGCTGCCATATAAATAAAACATTAACAACTGGCAGAGCCCATGCGGCTGCCTACCAATTCCATGACAAGAGCAACTTAAAAAATGCATAAATGAAGCAGCAGCTGTACTGGAAGCCTTTTTGGCTGGTGAGCGACATTAAAATGCATGCATATCTGGGTCCTTGGGAGGGGGAGGCAGAGTGTGAACTGTAGTTTGTATGCAATGAAGGAGAGAGAGCAGCTCTTGCTGGGAAGAGGCTAAGATTGCATCAAAGCTTGGGAAATTACAGACGTTCTCTATCAGGCCATACAAAGTTATGAGAGCTGAAGCCCGACAGGCTTGTGCGTGGAACTCTGTTGGACTGTGACCTTGATCTGAGGACTTCCCATCTGCAGCCAAGACACAGCAGTGGAGAAGGAAGGCTTCTTTTTTGACAAAAAAACTCCAGACTTGCAAGCACCAAGGCTGCTGATCAGACGCAAATGAGCTCTCTGCTCTTGCACAACCACTCCCGAACACACCAAGTTCCAAAAACACACAACAAATTCAAACACTATAAATATGCTTTCCCGAAGCCATGGTGGTGATGGAATCCACAGACTCATTCTGCTGAAAGTGGTTTTTCCTGCTGATGCCACAGACCCGGTACATGAATGGAAGGCCCCACTGGGGGTAGAATGGGTCCACAGGATCCAAGCCAAGGTAGAGATGTCTTTGAATGAATCTGTTCCATTCTTATCTCTGGTTATTTAATTTATTTACTGGATTTATAGCCCACCTTTCTGGGATCCAAGGTGGATTACACACTGCAAGTGAAAGCACAATATAACCAAGAGATAGGACATTCACTGAGCAAAGTACAATAATGAACAACAGAACATTTAGTGAAAAGAGATACAATATGGTGCGGTAGCAGAAAATCTGAAAAACAAATATAAAGCCAAGCAGGGATAAAATTTTGCTGAAACAAAGCATAACTGTCGGCCTGCAACCTAGTAGCAGCGATCCACGCAATGGTCACCTCCAGACTGGATTACTGGAACTTGCTCTATGCTGGGCTGCCCTTGGGCCCACTCTGGAAGCTACAGTTGGTCCAGAATGTGGCTGCATATGTTTTGACCGGGACTTCGTTCTGGTCACATATTACACCTGTCCTGTGCCAGCTGCACTGGCTTCCAGTGGAGTTCCAGATCAGGTTCAAGGTTCTGGTCTTAACCTTTAAAGGCCTTAGTGGACCGGGACTGACATACCTGCTGGACTGTCTCATCCTAGATTCCTCACAGGTTGCTCTGGTCAGCAGATAAACAGCTACTGGTGATTCCTAGCCCCAGGGAGGTTCGCCTTGCCTCAACCAGGGCCAGGGCTTTTTTCAGCCCAGGCATCTACTTGGTGGAATTTTCTGTCTGTGAAGGCCCGGTGGCAGCAGGATCTGTTATCGTTTCACTAAGAGGGAACACCCATATAATGGCTCTGCACTGTCTTTAGAAGAACTTGGTTGCAAATACTGAATAAGCAGAGGTCACTTTGCAACAAGGAGGGCTGAGAGCATAGGAGGGAAGAAGAGAACCACGGCTTCTGTACACATCCTAGCCCACTGCTATGTGTTGTCTACTGAGGAATCCCTGTTTGCCCTGAAAACCCTGGGCACTGTAGAATATTCCCCTCACCACTGCACCTTTTCCTCTCCTCCATTTTACCCACACAACAGCAGCCCAGTGCAGGCGATTAGCTCGAGAGTGTGCAACTGTCCCAAGGTCACCCAGTAAGCTTAACGGCATAGTGTGGATTCAAACATGGGATCTCTCAGAGCCTAGTCCAATGCTTTAACCACTATACAACACTGCCTCTTGAGCACATTCTAGGGTGCATACTCAGTTCATAACAGAAGCTGTCCAAGACCGATTTCCCCATCAAAATAGGAAAAAATGTGCCTGAGAGCACACCTACTCTCTTGGGGCGGTGCATTTCAGGGAAAGATCAACAGAAGCAGGCAAGCTGTTTCATAGGAAGCCCATTTGTCATGACCGCCGTTCTCATTAAGAGGCTTCTGGGTTCTCAGATGGTATGCTGCAGAAACACTGATACAGAGCATTCTCAAGGCACTTCCTCAATCAAAAGTCTGCTCTTGCACCCACCCTTTTTTTTTTTGAGGAATACCACAGCAAATGCTATTGCACTTGAGTTTCAAGTGATACGTTTGCTGGAGAAGAAAGCTGCAGTATAATGCCATTGCACTCATACGTAACGCGTTAGAATTGCTATTAGCCACAGAAGCCAAGCGGAACCTACACATCCTACAGGGTTACTACCTGTAACAAAAAACTGTGAGCCACAAGAATAGTATGCATCACACCTCGCTTACAGCCCCTCCGAAAGCAATCTAGCTGGCCGCTGTTGGAGGCAGAACACAGACCCTTTATTTGATTGGTAAGAATGGAAGAATGTTAACACTAAAAGAGCCCAGCTGGATCCGACTAATGGTCCTTCTAGTCCAGCATACTGTATCGCTCAGTGACCAGCCGGTTGCCATGAGTCAACAAATAGAGCACAAAAGCCAAGGCCTTCACCTGATGTGGCCTCTAGCACTGGCATTCAGAGGCTTACTGCACCTAGGCATGGACCCATTCTCCACTTTTCTGCCCGATTCCCTTTAAAAGCCATCTAAGCATGCATTCTGCCTATCCATTTCACTGGATGCTGCTAAGTTCCAGCATTAGGGAACTCAGACCTGATGGGGCTTCCGAAGCAACTAGAACAGAATCTCAGAGGGGTTCATTGGCAATCCATTGTAGCAAAAGCAGTAAGTACTGTGGCCTCTACAAAGCTGACAGACTTTTTGTGGCTAAAGTTTCTGCAGGCTAAATTCACCTGACCAACCTGAACTGATTTGCCAACCGGGGCTACCTGCAACCATCTATCAGCTGCAACATCAGCTGGTCAACGAAGATAGCAGAATGCTTAGGAGGCCAACAGAGCCAAGGAGGTCAAGAATGAGGCTATTCTGGAGAAACCTGGTTTTCGGAGGAATACAGCACTGCTGCCTGAAGATTTGGTATTTCGCTATCCAGTGCATTTCATACTTTGAAGATTAGCAGAAGCAACAACTCAGTTTATTCACAAGCTGCAGAAAAAGAAGTCAAACATCATCATAATCCCATATGCCCAGAAGTATTAAGGTGGTCATGTTTTCTAGGGCAAGTAGGGAAAAAAACACCAGCTGCAGTTCCGCCTTCTAGCTGAACAAATCCCAGGGGCATTCTGCAGCAAGAACTCACGTAGGCTGTGCAAAAAGATGTATTGCCAGGACTTCTCAACGAGGGGCTTGCCCCCCCACTTCTTCTTTGCCTCTTTTACTGCAAGATGAGCGTTATTTATACTCCCTTCACTCATCAGGATGGCAGATGTGCCACAGCGGTTGTTCTGGATTTCAACTTACGGAAAGGGCAGTCAGACAATTCTCCACCCGCAACACCAGATAACATCCAGCACCTCGTGCTGAAGAAGTGCTCTTTACCACCATCAACAGACTCTCAGAATTAGCAAAGCCTGCCGTTTTTCTTAGCTGCCCTGCTGGAACAATGAATGGTTCAGCAAAAAACGAACAGGGATCTGGTGGCACCTTAAAGACAGACAAGAATTTGTTCAGGCATAAACTCTTGGAGATTAGAATCTCAGGTGGAGGAAGCTCTCTAGCCCACCAGAACTTAGGCTGGAAGAATATCTAAGTGTTTTTTTTTTTTTAAAAAAAGGTGTTACTAGACTGCTGTTTATTTTTTTTTGTCACCAGTGCCCCCACCATCTGAGGCTAGCTCAGTAGCAGCCCAAGAAAGGGCCTCCTCAGTCACGGCGCTGAAACTTTAGCACTCCCCCCCCGCCCCCAAGATTCATCTGTCTCTCTCGACTGTTGCCTTCCGCCAGCTAGTGAAGACTATTATTTTGTTTGGTGTCCCCCCACTAAACTCTTATGGGCCCTCCTCCCTGGTTGTGTGACGTGTTCTGTTTCCATTGAATTGTTTAAATATTTTATTTATACTTCATTTTACATGCTGTTTTAATGACTGCTGCTTTGGGGACACTATTTGGGTGGAAAGGTGGCACAGAAATGTTTTAAATAAGTAACATGGCTACCATCTCTCTGGATTATCTAGAGCTTTCAAGGTGTGCTTCAGGGAACCCCGAGGCTCTTCCAGAGACAAGGCTGCCTTTAAAAGAAATGGGCCCACCGTTATAGATCATCCCCAGAAGCATGCTGGAGGGCACACACAGTTTTCAGGAGGTGAGTGCAAGTCCCAACAGGCTAATACTCTGCATGGACCAAGCCCTAAAATTCTTCCAATGGACCGAGTTTCTGTGGCAGATATGTTGATATGGAAAGCTTCCAAGTAGGCAAAATATGAAAAAAAAATCAATGGTTTTCTCCAAATCCTCTGCCCTCTAATCAACTCATCCAATCACAGAATCACAGAGTTGGAAGGGGCCATACAGACCTTCTAGTCCAACCCCCTGCCCAATGCAGGATGAGCCTAAAGCATCCCTGACAAAGATTCATCCAGCCTCTTCTTGAAAACTGCCAGTGAAGGGGAGCTCACCACCTCCCTAGGCAGCTGATTCCACCTTTGAACTACTCTGACCATGAAAACGTTTTTCTTAATATCCAGCCGGGTACCTTTCTGCATGTAATTTAAGCCTGTTGCTTCCAGTCCTATCCTCTGCTGCCAACTGGAACAGCTCCTTGCCCTCTTCCAAATGACAGCCTTTCAAATATTTAAAGAGAGCAATCATGCCCCCCCTCAACCTCCTCTTCTCCAAACTAAACATTCCCAAAGCCCTCAGCCTTTCCTCATAGGGCTCAGTCTCCAGACCCCTGATCATCCTCGTCGCTCTCCTCTGCACCCTCTCGGTTTTGTCCACATCCTTTTTGAAGTGAGGCCTCCAGAACTGCACACAGTACTCCAGGTGCAGCCTGACCAAGGCAGTATAAAGAGGGACTATGACCTCCTGCGATTTCGATGCTATGGCCCCTTTGATACAACCCAAGACTGAGTTTGCCTTTTTTGTTTTTGTTTTTTTTAAATTTTTTTTATTGGATTAGGAAACATATAATAACAATTATAATCACATTCTTTAATTTCTTCTAATTCTAACCCCCTTCCTTTCCCTCCCCTATTTGTTGACTTCCAACAGTTTTCCAACCCCCTATCCACTTTCCCTCTACTCCCTTCATACTTATTTTATTTATTTATTATAATATACTTTCAGATTCTTCTAAGCATTATTTCCACTTCCTTTCACATATAGATTGTCATATAAGTTGTCATATAAATAGAAACCTCTTAATCTATCTTCTTCATTAAAACTACTAACAATATTCATTTTGATAACCTGTGTTTTATCTTACTCCTATTCTCTTCGATATGGGACAAACAATTTGCCCCCCTTTATACATCAATTCCAATACTGCTATACACATACTTATTATACACACTTATTGTCATTTGCTTAGGCTTCTATTCTATATATTGTTCTTTGTCTATACATATACCATAAGTCTAACAATTAGACCTATCTTTAAATTTACGTATGTATGTATATATTCACTCTATGTTATGCGGTTATCTTTCCAAAAAATATAGATTAGTTAATTTCTATCCCAATAATTCTCATAGTATCAACACTACTTAATATAATACTTAAAAATCATATAAAGTTGCTTAGAATTTTTCCATTAACTCTCCACCCCCTCGGTATAGTCACTTCTCTCCTCCTGTGTACCTCAATAGTTTTCAAACTGCCACAGTTCTCCTCCCACCTCCCATTTTTTCACCAGATATTGTTTCAGCTTTCCCCAGTCCGTGTTAAACTGCCCTGGATCAAGGTCTCTCAATTTTCTTGTCATTTTGTCCATCTCCGCCATGTACAGCAATTTGTAAATCCAGTCCTCAATAGTTGGCACTTCTTGTACTTTCCACTTCTGCACATACAAAAGTCTGGCTGCTGCCGTCATATAAAATATCAATGTCCTATGTTGTGCTGGAATGTCTTCCATTCCCAAGTTCAGTAGCAGGAGTTCTGGGTTCTTATTAACTTGAAATTGTAAAATCTCACTCATTACTCTTATTATTTCCCCCCAGTACTGCCTAGCTACCTCGCAAGTCCACCACATGTGATACATTGATCCCTCATGTTTTTTACATTTCCAGCATTTATTAGACATATTCGAGTTCCCTAGCGCAATCTTCTTTGGCGTCAGATACCAACGGTAGATCATTTTGTAAATATTCTCTTTAATATTGGTACATGTCGTAATTTTCAATGTATGTTTCCACAAGTATTCCCACTCCTCCATTGTTATTTCTTTGTTAAAGTTTATAGCCCACTTCACCATTTGCACTTTTACTATCTCATCTTCAGTATACCATTTTAACAACACTTTGTAAACCTTGGAAATTTCCTTTTGGTCTTCTTGTAAAATTACTTTCTCTAATTCTGAGTCCTCCATCCTTATCCCTCCCTTCGCACAGTCTGAGTAATAAAGATCTCTGACTTGTCTATATTGAAACCAGTCGTAATTTGGAGACAACTCTTGTTGCGTTCTTATTCTTATTTTAGAAGATTCTATTTGAGTTATCTCCTTGTACGTTAAACACTGTTGTTCATTGTCGACCGTTCTTGGATCTATTACTTCATATGGAACCACCCAGGAGGGAATTCCTTCTTGTAGGTATTCTTTATACTTCTTCCAAATTGTGAAGAGGCTTCTCCGAATGTAGTGATGCAGAAACATAGAATCTGCTTTTACTTTGTCATACCATAGGTATGCATGCCATCCAAATAATTTTTTGTATCCCTCTAAGGCCAGCAGTTTGCGATTTTTCAACATGATCCAATCCTTCAACCATACCAGACAGATTGCATCATAATAAAGTCTCAAGTTGGGCAGTTGCATTCCCCCCCTTTCTTTTGCATCCTGTAACACTTTCATTTTCACTCGAGGCTTCCTGCCTGCCCACACAAACCCAAGACTGAGTTTGCCTTTTTTGTCACTGCATCACACTGACTGCTCATATTTAGTTTACAGTCCACTCTTACCCCAAGATCCCTTTCACATATACTACTGCCCAGAAGCGTATCCCCCATCCTGTATTTGTGCTTTACATTTTTGTGGCCCAGATGTAATACTGTGCACTTATCTATATTGAAAGAGGAACCCCTGTGCATCAGTGACCACCTCCTACATATGCAAATTGCGGAAGCCTCTGAAATATTATGCAGTTTCATGGCAGATTCTCACCACTAGCCAACAGAAACCCAGCACCCACTACAATCCTTAAAGCCTCTCCTGTGGCTCTGTGTTGGTAGCAGTGGACAAGTTAACTATTGGGAGTCATTAATCTGTCATTCTTCTCACCAAGGAAATGTGAATAAGCTACCAAAGAACCCCCACAACGTGCCTAGGAATGGTCTGAAAAGTGCTGTTTTAGATGTAAGACAAAGAACAATTCAACATGTTTCCTTTGCAAAAGAAACATTTGAGCTGTTCCATTATCACAGCTGTTATGTTTACTTTTATCATCTCCCTTTGGTCAGGGAAGAGTTTGCTCTCTTATTATCCAAAGCTGGATTTTGACAGTAGCTGTGGAAACACCTCTTTTGCATCCATCAGTACCTCAATGCAGAAACTCTGCCAAACCACAAGCATGCAAGCAGTATCCACACATGAGAAAGACATGTGGATTTTTATGAAGGCGTTTTGACATCTCTCAAAAAGCATTTCATCCGGCCGTCACTATAGCAACCATCCACGTTTTTTGTAGGTTTTTATTTTTTGCGCATGCTAACTTGAAAACTGAAAGTTCAGTTTTCTACAGGAAAACTGAAAAATGGCCTTCCAAATGACAAGCTGCCCACTGTTTTCATAACAGCAACTGCACCCATGTCACAAATTCAAAAGGTATGCACGATTTCCACTATTCATAATGGGATGACTCGGGGCTGGCTGCCATTTCGGAGATTAAAGACTAATAAACATCGAACGGGCTTTTCACCCAGTTAGGTAAAAGGATCAACACCAGTACTGGATCCAGTCAACTTCTACCAGCCTATTAGAAGTGCTGTAAGAGATCAAACATGCTGGTGAGTTGCAACGGACACATGATAACCCCATGAAGTTCCACCTGGTGGGGTTTTCAGGGCAAGAGATGAACAGAGGTGGTTTGCCATGGTTTGCCTCTGCAGTCTTCCTTGGTGGTTTCCCATCCAAGTATCAATCCTGCTTCACTTCCAAGCTCTTACAGAACTGGGCTAATCCGAACTATTAGGGCTGCTACAGCAGTGCTGTAAACCCTTTCAAACTTTGTAGCCATGTCTGATAGCACTGACTTCAAGCTCTAGTTGTAGAAGGTGGCACAGCTGGACAACTGCAAAAGGCAAGAATGGCAAAAGACTCATCACCCTCTACACTATCTGCACTTTGCACAGATCACCTGGCAAGGTTCCCGGCAGTGAGGAAATTCTTGGTTTCTATACCACCCCCCAACCTGTTTTAGGTGGAAGAAACCCGCCAAGAATACCTTGTTCAGAGCTCCCCCCCCCCATCAAACAGACTGCAGAGCTCAATTCGCTAGATGGAATTCATCACCACCTCAGATAATAATGATGATGATGTTATATTCAATTTCTAGCCCCCGCTCCCCACGAGCAGGCTCAGGGCAGGTTACAAGCTTGACATAAAACAGATGAATCATTTAAATACATTAAAATCAAAGTCACCAATAAGTACATATAAAATCCCAAGATGGCAGCTCTCTCCACATCATCCCAGCCAATATAAGTAAGGGAGGAGGCAGTACGAGCAGGTGTCATACTGTGACTTCACATCTAGGGGGCAGATGTGATGTAGCCCCTCCCCTTACAGGAGACCAGTTGTGAGGCATTGCTAACATAATTAAGACAGGCCTCAACCAAATGCCTGGTGGAACATCTCCGTCTTGCAGGCCTGCTGAAAAGAGATACGGTCCTGGTGGGCCCGAGTGTCCTCCGACAGAGAGTTTCACCAGGTAGGGGCCAGGACTGAAAAGGCCCTGACCCTGGTCAAGGCCAGCTGAGCCTCCCTGGGGCCAGGGACCACCAGTAGATGTGGTCTGCTAGTTTTGCTTTTCTGAAGGGTTACTGCTCAAGGCGAGGGAACCATATTTTGACTGCCCCCGCCCTTTCACAGGTTTGTTTAGTACTCCCAATGCTTGACATTCTGGAGAAATTAAGTGGACTGGACTCTTTTGCCAACTGAAGGCCCACAAACTTAGAAGCCCCTCCTCACAACCAGGAAAGGAATCCAATAGGAAGTGGGAAAGGGGCTGGTCTCCCACCCCTCCACGCACATTAGGCCAGGGTCCTCAAACCTTTTGAGTCTGTGGACATCTTTGGACTTCTGACACAGTATAGTGGGCACAGCCACAAAATAGCTGCCATAAGGGATGGAGCCAGCCACAAAATGGCTGCCGCAGCTTACATTTAGTTACACAGTGAAGATATTCTGTGCTCTCATGGCAGCTGCTGCACAAACAATGTTTTAAAAAATCTGCACAGCCAATCAAATCTCTAATGGCCAATCAGATGCCTGGCTGGGCAAAACCCTCCTCTGGCCCCACCATCTTTTTTAAAACACACAAAAGGTGTCAGGAGGTGCTGTGCTGCCCACAGGAGCCACATTGCGGACCCCTGATGTCCCACAGTTGACTAATATTAGCTGTGGGTAATAAAGCTTTGTAGATTCACAGGATGCTGCAAAGGGAAGATGTTAAATCCTCTCCTCCCCTCCCCCAGAGCAAGTATTGCACATGACTGCCATGCAAGCAGATACTAAGAAACCGCAGGGAGCTAGGACTTGGTTCTAAAGTGGGGAGGGGCAGATTTTTCAGCTTGAGGGCCACACCAGGGACTCTGTCCACTTTTAAGGTCTCCAAATAGTTTTGATAGCTGTCTTATTTATTGGAAGTTTAACCTTGATTACCTGCCCAGTATCCTAGGAGAAAAGAGACCATATAAACATTGTAAACAAATAAACAAAAGCATGCCCACTTTTATAAGCTTTACAACTCCCATGGTATTACACTGCAGATGTAAACTGTTCAATGTCTTACAATGCAATAGGTATGCTTTAAAAAGCAAATACTGAACAGACAAATGTGAGAATTCCAGCATGAAGATTCTTCAAGTCCACAGAAGTGGGTAAATTGCACCCTCAAACCATATGCAGTTTTTTGGACCTTTATATACAAGCCCTCAAGCTGCTTAATGGTTTTTGTTGGGTGCACTGAGCTGCTGGTAGCAGAAGCTCAGGGTGGGTGGAGAACGATGCTCCACTCACATTTGAAGGGCCCTGAGTCAGACGCTGGCTCTTCCCACGTCCAACTCTAAGACCCCAAAAGCAGGTAGAGTCCCAGAAGCGGCTTCAAGATCAGAGATTTGCTTACTCTGGTTCAGAACCAGATCTTAGCCAAGAGCATATGCAAACAAGCACCTATTCTCATTTGTTCATTTTCTCTGCATCCTGGGAATAGTTAGAAAGCTATCCGGCTTGTAGAAATCTGAAGCCGGCATCTAAGCATTCTGAAATATTTATTCAGGGCTGTGCAGGGCCAGAGCCAAAAAGCCTAGCATTAAGTCCCAGGGAGGAAGAGGGTGGGGGGAAACGATGCTTGTGTTTAAGAACAGGAAATGTTCTTCCAGCCCAGTTGGTGGGAAACATTCAATATTAAAAATGGGATTATATAAAATATTGATACTGAGCCTTTCTACAAGGTATATTCCAGGCACCTGAGAAAAAGAGCTGGGCAATCACTAAGATTAAAGACGACAAGCTCTGCACCGCCACAAGGGTTAAAGAAGGGTAAGGTCTTCACAGCTATTTGGTAAAGTGCTACAAGAGGGTTGGTTTCAAAGGAGGAATTCTTACAATACACCAGGGTGAGCAGGAAGGGGACCAGAATAAGATGCCCGGACAAACCAAAGGAGGAAGTTGTAGGGGGAAACCTTAAACTGATGAGCAGACCCAGCAGAACTCGCAATAGTGACCATCAGCTGGAGAGGCACCACTTTGGGAAGAACCTGCAGCTCTTGACACCAGTGGTTCTGGATCTCAAGGAACCTGTGGGAAAGGCTGGGAGGGTGCATCTGGAAGAGTAGAGGGGGGAGAGTTTGGGAAAGGGGAAAGAATCAGATACAGTACGTTTCCACAGTGTGATGAGTTCAGCATTTAACGATGAAGTTATATACATGCGTAAGACTTAATATCAGCTTAACAAAGATTCTCAGGATCTACACTATGCAACAGGGTTACACACGTTTGTGCGTGTGTGTGTGTGCGTGTGTATGTGAGTAAAGTACTCTCACAGCCAGCTTACAGTAACCACATAGGGTTTTCCCGGCAAGAGACAAACAAAAGAGGTTTGCCATGGCATTGCCTGCCTCTGCGTAGTGGCCCTGGGCTTCTTTTCTTGGTGGTCTCCCATTCACCTACGAACCAGGGCAGGCCCTGCCTAGCTTCTGAGAGCCAAGCTACAAGTGACACCTGACACAGGTTGGACACTTGTCAGCTTCCCTCAAGTTTTGATGGGAAATGCAGGCGTCTTGGTTTTACAGCTTGGCTCTCCATTACAGCTGCAAGACCAGGATGCCTACATTTCCCATCAAAACTTGAGGGAAGCTGACACGTATCCAACCTGTGTCAGGCGACACTTGTAGCTTGGCTCTGAGATCTGATGACATCAGACTAGCCTGGGCCATCCAGAACTGTCCAGCAGGTCATTTCCTAAGTGGCTGCCCCCCTCGTCATTGGAACCCACACCACAGGCTTCATTATTGGCACCCCATGAACACAAACAAGACAGTTCCAAACACACACTCTTCCTGGAACTCTTATACAGAGTATACTTGCGAAATAGTAAAGGGAAGTGTGGCATTGTGGCAGCCAATAGTCCCAGGAGCAGCAAAGGAGAATGCTGCAGGAAATGCAACACCGGGAAGGGCTCTGTGAGCCAAAAATTTGACTGGGAATCCTGTTAAAAAATAAGATTCTTGAACTGAGATCACAATAGCCAGGCAAGGACCCTAGCAAACTAAGCCACAGATAGGACACTGTACACTCAGTACCCATGCAACTATACTGGTTAATTGTTTAACTGGCTTATTTACCATCTCTTCAACTCAAAAGAGTCTCTTGATGGCTCACAAAGGATAAAATGCACAATATTTTAAACTATGACCGACCCCCCCCCCATCATCAGACCAAATCAAAACCACCAAAACAGGCACTAGACCAAGAGCCATGTTTTAGCAGCAGAGTCTAGAAACATAAGTAAAACAGAAGTTAAAATATACTGCCCAGCATTATTCAGAGTAGCTGAATACAAAACACAATACAGAGATATAAAACATGAGAAAGAAAATCAGAAATAAACAAATGATCTGGAGCGCCACACATCAGAATATATTTATTTCATTTATACACCACCTTTCTCCCGAATGGGGATCCAAAGTGACTCATTTTGCTCTCTTCTCTTCCATTTTATCCTCACAATAGCCCTGTGAGGTAGGTTAGGGTGAAAGAGAATGGCTAGCCCAAGGGCATCAGCAAGTGTCCACGGAGAGGAACCTGAGTTTCCCAGATCCTATTCAGACTCTCTAACTGCTACATCATGTTGGCTCGCCATTTTTTTTTTGCAGTTTTACTGAAATTTGCAAGCTGCTCCTTGTTTTAGAGAATGTGGCTAACAAGTTCTAAAATCTATCATAATTTTCAACCCTATCCTCCCAGCCACCAAGAAACCCGATTTATTTTTAATGCTGAGATATTTCAGTAAGTTGAATTCTGTACCTTGTACTAAAATCTAGGTTCTTCTCATGCATTTGAGAAACTGTGGCATATACTCCACCCCTGCAACCAAATTAATTTTATCATGCAATTTTACACTGCAGCCTTTGGGGAGAAAGTCCACATCACATAATATTCCAGCCCTAAATATACAACAAAAATAAATTCAGCACATGTGCATGCATGCGCACACACACTCCCTCCCTCCTCAAAAATGTACCAAGCAGCCTAATTCAGCTTTTACCATCAGGCACTCGGAATGACAAAGGGTAAACAATTTCATCATTTTTATCCTTCTGTAGTCACAGGATGTTAACGCAACAGGATCTTTGGAGAAAGAGAGCAAAGGCTACAGCCAGTTGGGCAGTTTCTTCAGACGTGCCTCCTTAGCAACATACAGGAAGCAGGCTCAGTTGAAGCTCTAGGCTGCTGCTGCAATGGTTTGCGGTCAGAGTTCCTCTTTCCCCTCCTCCACCCCAAGCAAAAATAGCTGCTATTATCTTTCAATACATTGTGCATGCGGATCTTTTCCTTTGTTGACAGTGGCTTCATTTTAAGCTCCAACCGTATTAAGCATAACAGATTTGCCTGCAAAAAATGCACTCTTTCCCATCCACCAGTGCAACTGGGAAATGATAAAGGGACCAGTGGGAAGTCATATTCAAAAACTGTCGCTCTGTGCCAGCGTTATAGCTGCATTCCTCAGCAGGCTTACCTGGAAACAAGTTCCATTGCCTCCAACAGAACTTACCTCCAGGTAGGCACACCAAGGAATAGGGCTGTGACTGGGAAGCTCTACCAATTCTGAACAGAACTTACTTTGAATTGCTCATGTTTAGGATTGGAAAGAGCAAGGTTGATGTCAGAGGAGGTCAGCTCAGCACACACGCGTCAGTTCCCCACAGGCAAGGGCTTGTGTCGCAACTGCGGAACATGCAGTATCTAGCACATTGGGCACTGAATCAATTCTCTCTGATGCAATAGCAACAGACCCCAGACAAGTTTCTTCAGCTCAGATTCTTTAAGCAAGCCATGCAGGAAGAAGGGGGAGAGCATCACATTTGCTTAAAATCACCTAATTAAAGGAAGTCGAAGCAATGTGTGTACCCCCTACACACAAGGCGCAGTCACGTTACACAAAACCTGAGTAATCCTTTCTTGCGTGCAATTCTTTATCCATTTTTCACAGCCACAGCCCACACTCCTGCTTAGAGATAAAAGCAACTGTTTCGCCCACAGCCACCCCAGTTCTACCTTTTATTTCCAAGGTTGCTGCAGTGTCCTTTGTAATGATGCCATCAGCTGCAATAGCTTAGGCAGCCCTCCGGTTTTTAAGCCAGTCACAGCAGCCCACCTGACAGGCTCTCTCCCCTGCCTGGACTCTGTTCTTTCACCCAGGAAATTTTAAAACTTGTGGAAGGCACTTTCTTCCCTGTGTACACCTGGGGCACAGCAAGAAGAAACCATCTATCCACACCCCATGCCATTCTCTAGGGCTGCTAGCCTCCCAGTCAGGACATGTAAACAGGACCAGGGCATACAGCACAATCCCAGCCTCATGATTTGAGCATTTTCTTCCCTTCTCTACTGTTACTTTCTCCAGGGCATTTACCATAAGGAGTCCCATCTACACCAGGGGTCCCCAACCTGTTTGAACTTGCACAGGCACAACCACAAAATGGCTGCTACAAAAGGTGGTGCCAATCACAAAATGTCAGGAAGTGAGGTCGTACGTATCTCCAATAGTAACTCTTCACCATTTCAGGAGGAAGTTCTGTTTAACTGGATGCCTTTTAAAATAAACACACAGTTTAAAAGTATTTTCTTGCATACACACAGCTTATCTTCATTCAGGCAGTGAAGAACTTTGTGGTGGCAGCTGCTGCTTAAGCAATTTTAAAAAATCTGCACAGCCAATCAGATCTCCAACAGCCAATCAAAAACTGTGCTGGGGAAAAGCTCTATCTGGTGCCACCCACTTTATCAAAATACTTGGTGGGCACTGCATTGGGGACCCCTGATGTACAGCAACCTAAACCATGTTACTACTAGCCAGGGTTCTTATCTTAGCCAGGGCTTGCAGCAGATTTCCAAACCATGATTAAAAGAGAACCTGACTAGCATTCAACCATGACTAAGTTCTAATACAGACTTGACCCATAAAAATGGTGACAGTTATGACAGGAAAGGTGAACCCTGCAGTAAATAGGGAGGGCATGCATAGCCCTATTGCTCACATTCACAATTGAGGGCTTGAGTACGGCATTGCACCTGCATCCTACAGGAGGCATCTGACTTGCCTCTTAACCCTCTGGATTGCTATGGAGCAAGTATGCATATTCGCTTGGGAATGACAGCAAGGACAGGGGTTTCATGTACACAGAGGCAGGAAACTGTCCCCCGACACTCCCTTTCTTGTGCAGGGTCCCAAAGGGGGAGGAGGTAGGTTCTGTCTTTATCTCCCTAGCACCTCTGAAGGGGTTTTAGCTTCATTCTTGAAGGGATTTTAGCTTCATTTCTTGGTTATTTTGTTCTACATGCACCGAACCTTCAGGATCTGGTAACCTTCAGTGCCCATATTCAATAGATAGGTAGAATGAATTTGGGGTTCCTGGAAGCAGATTTAACTCACACAAGTTTCTATACAGGTCCCGGACACCATCTAGCCTGACCCCCTTCCCAGATGGTAGCTTTCCCACTAACCTTCCACCATGCCTGCCTAGCAGTTACTCCCCCTGCCCCAGGCACCAGTCCCCATAATCCCGAATGTGATAAACCTGGTTTTAGTATGAAATCACTCAGAGGCAATGCCTCACCAGTCACCACTATACATCTTCTAAGGCAGAACTTTGGCTTTGGGAATGCACTAAGTGTCGGACAAGACCAAAATGTCTCCCAGTCTAGCATCTTGTTTCCAAGAGATGGTCAGCATGAAGGCAGCAGCTCTTGTCCTGTCTGCCACCAGCACCTGCTGCTCAGATACCTGCCTCTGAATTTAGCTATTGTGTCATTGATAAGTCTATACCTTCGGTTTCTACCACAACAGGCTCTGGGACTTAGCCCTGGAAAGATCAGACGTTTTTTACTTGGAGACATTACCACCTACAATTCTGTACTCATTAACTGTAGAGTTAATGTCCTCCAAGAACCTGCATGAATATAGAGGGTGCAAACCTGATCACAAAATATACCACAGGCAGAGAATGTGTGTGCTTTATGAAAAACATATCCAATTATTGAAGAAAGCTAAGCAAGTGGAAAACAGCCATTGTCCCTCTCCTCGCAAGACTAAAGGAGACTTCTTTCTTGGACCCACACACAGCAAGCAGCGATTGATTAGGAAAATCCCAGCAACCAAGTCGTCCCCAGGGGACGTTAAATCAAAAGCATACCTCTGCACATCCAGAAGTCATTTCAATGTCAAAACAAGACCTTGGAGAATGTTTCTTTTTAAAATGATATTTTGTTAGGAGAGTCCATTTCCCCTCATATCCCACCAAACACCACAATTCTCCAGAGGCCCGCACCAAGAACTCAAATCTGAGCTTATGCACTGTGGACTCCTGGATTTGTTTGTAAAGGTCTGCAAGCCCAACTGTTTAAAAGTTTAATGGCTAAATATACCCAGATCCCCACCCACACAAATTTTAAACTTCTACAACCTATCTGCTTGAATACTTTTCCTTAGTGTATTTGAGAGCTCCCTACCTTCAAGAGATCCTCTCTACAGGAGCTTGTCTACTAAGATACTCCTCTGGCATAATGCAAAGAAACCTCAAGGTTCCATACTTGGTTTATTTGGGAGTTGGATAAATCCTGTTTAGTCTTAATCTCAAACAAGGAAAACACACTGCGAATGGGCTCCAGAATGCACCTGAGACCATAAGAAAAATGTGTGAGCTTATTACTGAATAGATCATTATAAAGCTGTCTGAGCAGCAAAACAGCAGGGTTCAGAATTTAAAAACTACAATTCTGCATGGATATCAGACAATAGTTCTCCTGCACGCAAACCACAATTTTTGAGATTTATTTCTTCACTTTCTCGCCCCCTGCTTTTAATTACCACTCCATTCTTCTGGACACTTCAGCTGTTTAGATTTTAATTTTTGATTGCAGTTTTACAGCTTATTTTTTTACTGGCATAATTTTACAATGAAATATATCACCAAGACGGCTCACTGTTTTAAACAGGATACTCAAAAAGCAGAACGTTGGCAGCCAGTACTTTCAAGGGAGCCTTTTAGAAACAGACTTTAGCCAAGCGGCACAAATAGCAAGACTGTCAATCTTGGGCTTCTTGGGGAATCCCCACGGACCTGCCACCCAACACTCAGCCACAAGAAAAGTGGCATAGGGTGATGGAAGTCGGGAGTTACAAGCATACAGAAGCAATTCAAATGAAGAAATGGATTAAGTGAGCGGCCTTTTCAGAAGAATAGGGCCAGAAGTAGCAGGCAGATAAACCATTAAGAAACGGATGGTACTGCCTTTGGTAGTACTGGTTTTGTGATGCTCCGTCTTTATCAACACTGACCTCTTCAGAAGGACATATTGAGCATGAGCCCTTGAACGGTAACGCAAGAACTGTCCTTGAACTTCAGAAAACCATACTGGATCAAAACTAGAAGTCTGTTGAACCCTGCATGCTATCTCCAACAGATCTAAAAGATGCCTCCTGGAAACTCCAAAGCAGAACAAGATACAGTCATTTATCAATGCTCACTCTTGGCAACTCACAGGCACAATGCTTCTGAAAATGGCCAATTGCATCCATCAGGTCAGGCACAGTTGCTAACAAGTTGATCCTTGACGTATTTGCTTAATCCTGTGTTAAAACTAGAGGTCTTGGCATCTCTTGGTGGCAACGAATTACCCATTAACTACACATTTAAGGGAAGTTACGTTTTCCCCATATGCCAGACCTGAGCGACTAGCCAACTGATTTCATTGAATGACTCAACTTCTATTACTAACTATACAAGATCTTGCAGACCTCTTTCATGTCCTTCACCGTTTTCTCAGAAACACAAGCAACTCCAAGCACACACGTTTCCAGAATGACATGAACAAGGTTACAGGGTTGCCAGCCTCCAGGTGATGGCTGGAGATCTCCCAAAATTACAGTGGGTCTCCAGGCCATAGAGATCAGTTCCCCTGGAGAAAATGGCTGCTTTGGAGGGTGAACACTATGGCATTATATTCAGCTGAGGTCCGGTCCTTCCTCAAACTCTGCCCTCTCCGAGCTGCATCTTCAAAAACCCCAGGAATTTCCCAACCTAGAGCTGGCAACCTTAGGTTATAATCTTGTATTCTGCATCAACCCACACCAACTACTTCCCCCCTGTCAACCTTTTTTTTTTGGTTCTCTGATCACAAAAGTGTGGTTATTTTCACCCACAAATATGTACCACTCTGACCCAAAGTGTTTGGGACAACCACACATTTCTCTCCAAAAAAGCAGGCAGGAAAGCATCACAAAAGCC
The DNA here is from genome assembly GCF_028583425.1 of Eublepharis macularius. Classification (NCBI taxonomy): domain Eukaryota; kingdom Metazoa; phylum Chordata; class Lepidosauria; order Squamata; family Eublepharidae; genus Eublepharis; species Eublepharis macularius. Next base: position 35,429,155 of record NC_072804.1, on the reverse strand, counting down.
AGTCTTTCTCCCTCATGATACAAATGACATTTTCCTCTATACAGACATGACGACACGTATGGAGAGGTGAGCTAATAAATTCTGCACACTTACTATGTGTACAGTTGCTCCAAAGTAACTAGCAAAACAGACCCCTCTCCCCTGAAGTACAGAAAAAGAACAGAGGAAAAAAGTTTTGAAGCACAATACAGTGAAAGCACAAAGCCTAAGTAATCCAGAACTCTAGTTGATTTCAAAGCTCCAAGCATACATAATCTACTGAGTTTTTTGCAGCCTAGAAAACCTACTTTGTGGAGAATTGTTTTCCTGGAAAGCAGAAATTGGATGGGAATTTAAACCAAGTATGAGATAGGCTGTAAATCACAGTTAGCCCTTCATTTGCATGTGTGTTTAAGATGGCAGCAAACTCCAGAATTGTTGTCGAAATACATCTTGAGCTCTACAGGGTCCTCAACAGCACAAAGTTATTTATCTATCCTGGCATTTCTCAAACAGGAGATCTTGCAGGGGCACTCCAAGTTACATAAGACTTTTTGTGAGGCGAGAGGGGTAAGCCCTACTCACACCCATATGGATAACATGAAAATCAGATCATGGTTTTAAGAAACGGGGCAGAGACTCTGTCTCAGGGGAAGGGGTTGAAGTTGGCTTTCCCCTATTTTGAAAGGCAGGAGAGCTTATGGTGGACACCCCACCCCACCCCTTCCAGATGACTTCCAAACACTAGCAACAAATATGTCGATTGGTTGCTGGGATCCAACAGCTTAACCCCAAGCTACGTTAATTGGTTGAGAGGCACTAAGGAAGTACAATCCTAGTGCAGTCATAAAAGTTACTTCAGTTATAAAGGTAAACAGCAGAGAGACAGACAGACGTAGCAATGGAGATACCATATTGCATCCCCAGCAGTAATAGCCAAAGGTGATTTTGAACTGAATACCAGACGTTCTGGTTTTGTGACATGCTGATCTCTATTTCTATGAGCAGCTCCTAAAGTTTTCCCAGGCCCCTTCCCACCCCTGTTCAGCTGGACTGTAAATAGAAGCTATAACCAATAAGCAAGTTTCCTGTTGCCTCTATTAGCAAAATCCTTTCCCACCAAGGGGCAAGGCTGATTAATGGTTGTTGTGGATTTTCCGGGCTGTATAGCCATGGTCTTGGCATTGTAGTTCCTGATGTTTCGCCAGCAGCTGTGACTGGCATCTTCAGAGGTGTAGCACCAAAAGACAGATCTCTCAGCGTCACTGTGACACTGAGAGATCTCTGTCTTTTGGTGCTACACCTCTGAAGATGCCAGTCACAGCTGCTGGCGAAACATCAGGAACTACAATGCCAAGACCATGGCTATACAGCCTGGAAAATCCACATCAACCATCGTTCTCTGGCCGTGAAAGCCTTCGACAATATAAGACTGATTAAATTTGGGTCTTGGCCTTTCGAGTTCTTGTCCTTAGAGAATGAGCTACTCTCTGAGATTTGACCTTGAAACTGATAACAACTCTCTCAGTGTATTGTTTTGAGGGTGCAACAGGACAGAAGTCACGTCAAGGTTTGCTTCACATGCTATGAAAGAGGGCTGATCAGAACATGGTAAGGAGGAAGCAGGGAGGGCCTGTGAATGGTTTTCAACCAAATGGTGTCCCCAGGTTGCTAAAGGGGTGAGAACTGCTAATCTGTATGAATCTTCCCCTAAATTGTTTTTCCTAACCTGAGAACCATGTAGCCACTAAAAAGCTTCCCTACCTGAATTCGAGGTAGTTGACTGCACTATCAATACTCAAACAGACCCACAAGCAGATGTTCCCTTTAAAGAGGCCTACAAAGCAAAGCTGTTCTGGAGGTCACACCATATGCTAGCAGAGAAAACAAAATGGAAAAACTTTGGAATCTCAAGGGAAGTAAGGCCACAAAAGGCTAGTTAAGTTTCTTCTCAACCCAGATATGGCAATCAGTCAAATCATGCAAAGGCAAGTCCGGAGGCATCTTGTATCAGCCTCCCTGGTGACATATAGAACTTGGAAGCTGCAAGTATTTGGGGGGGGGGGGGAAGCAGCTTTAAACCCAAGCTTCTCACGTCTGATTATTTGGTGACTTTTCCAAATTTCCTTTAACACTGAGAACTAGAAACTTGCAGCAGGAAGTTGGGACACCCAGACTTAAAAAAAAAAGACCCAACAATCTGCAAGGATATACAGAACTACATTTCAGGAGCTGTACCACAAATACATGCCAGAGTCCATCCTTCCCTTCCCCACTCTTCAAACACAGCCTTGCTGTCTGAACTAGCCTTATCAGCGTGTAATGGAATTTGTTTCCAATACGCCTTCTCTGGCTACAACACTAACAGTCAGAGCTGCCTACTTGATGATGCCATTACATAACCAAGCACATGTAGCCAGTCCCCCCCCCCACCAAGTTATTCATGGATTTCTCCCCCCACAAACAACCAAGTGCCAATGACAAACTATTAACCCTCCCAATTTTCCACTATTTGAATTTTTTCCCCCAGGGAGAGGGTCCTTTTCACCACCTGTTCACATCTTCTTTCTTGCCTGATTTGGGAGACCCTGTACAGCCACACAGACAGACAGCAGGCACTTCTGACAGAAGAATCTGCAATAGCGACCACTGCATCAGAGACCTTTCTTATCACTGCACACAGCCTGAAACTCACAACGCTCTCGGACTGAAGCAATATGTTTGCTTCAGTAAGGCACAAAGGCTTAGACATCTGTTTCTTTGTGGCTAAACCACCACTCCCAAATGGATTAGCATCCTCCTGTCTGGAGACCCACATACCCTTTCCTCCACTTCCTCTATCTCACCAGGCAGTACTAAGAGCCAAGCAACATTTATCACCTCACCACTTTCCACCCCATACATTCAAAGGCACCTCATGTTACCTTTGGCCTGGCAGTCCGCACAGTATTTGTTCTCTTCTTCTAGCAGCAGATTGGCAAGCACTGCCTGATATCTGTCCACATCCCGGACCGATTTGCCCGTCATTGCAGATAAGAAATGGCTCCGCAGGAATGTGAAAAATTAAGGGGAGGGGGGAGAGAGATACCCTTCCCTTCCTTAGCTCTGCTAAGCAGCCCTCCCCAGACCTCCTTGCCTTACACTTCTTAAGAAGCAGCACCCTCCTGCCCCGAAGTTTTAACTCACACCCGATCACAACCCTGCTCTAGAGAAAGATTGCAGCTCCCAGCAAGGCAACTTCCTCCTCGTCTGAAAAAGGCCTTCCCAACACATACAGCAGGGCACCTCCGCCTGCCTGCCACGCTGCTTTTATCCTTCTGAGGATTTCCCCGCTTCAGTCATACCTCGGAAACAGGATGACACACCACAACACTATGCAGGTTTACGTTTTGGGCAGCCCAAGTAGCATCTCTCTGACCTGCTGCAAAGGTGAAGGCCACCAGCCAGCTTTCGCCACATGAGCCCCACCAGCACCCCCTGCCTCCCCTGAACCAGGGGCTCAAAGCACCCTCTGAAGAACCTAATCCCCCCCAAACTCCCCCAGCCAGTCACCCTGAAGCAGATTCTACAAGGCTGTGCCCCTTCTGAAGGCCCCCCTCAATGAAGGACTCCAACGAAACAGGGAAAGACCAATTCAGTTCTCCTTAACTAATTCCCCCCCCCATAAATCTTGAAGTGGGGGCTCCTGCCCAAACACAAGCCCCTTACTCTAATACACACCTGCCTCCAACCCACCACTCTAGAAAGCTCAGGCCCCTCCCCTCAGACCCCTCTCCTCATACTACCCCTTAATCCCCCCTCAGAATTTTTCCAACCCTCCTGTCCTTTCAGTTTCGAGCTCTAAGGGGAAAGGCAGGAGACCCTCCCTCAGTTAATGGAGAGGGTGAAATGGAAGGGGCAGAGCGCCCCCCGTCACCAGGTAGCAGCTCAGCCGCTGCTATGGACACAGCCCCTCAGCGCCGCCGCTTCCTATTTCCGGCTCCTAGAGGGAGGGAGAGAAGCAGGGCGAGCAAGCCACGCCCCAGCGCCGTTTGATCTTGGCCTCGCTCTTCATTGATTGGTCAGTGTGTCTCCGAGCCCTGCCGAGGGAGCCAATCAAAGCATCAGAGTGAAGAGTGGGGCGGGAAAGGGATTGGACGGGGCGGAGTACGGCGTATAGAGGAGAAGGGGGGAAATGGCCATGAATGGGGCGGTGGGGGTGGGGAACGGCAAGGTCACGTGGGAGGGGGAGAAGCGAATTAGAAGGGGCTTTTTATGAATGGAGGAGGAGACGTTCTTTGCATTTAAACGAGACCGGAGTCCAACGGCGCCGGAGAGGCTAATAAAGTTTACTCCAGCAGGTTTCCTGAGTCAGACCTCACCTTATTAAATGCTTTGCAGTTAAGGTTGTTAACATCCAGGTGGGGCCTGGAGAGCTTCCACAACTACAACTGATCTCCGGACTATAGAGATCAGTCCCCCTGGAGAAAACAGCTGCTTTGGAGGGTGGACTCTGTGTCATTATACCCAGCTGCGGTCCTTCCCCTTCCTAAACCCTGCCCTTCCCAGGCCCCATCCCCAATCTCCAGGATATTTCCCCAACCTGGAGTTGGCAACCCCAGGAGGGGTAAATAAGGAGGTATAGCTGCCAGTGAGGTAGCTGCATTATTGTTTTCTTGCCAGTTCCTCTGGCTGTCCATTTCTTCCCTGGTTGTTGGGAACATATCCACTGCTAAGCGTTCTGCCTGTTTACAACAGCTCTTTTTTGTTTAATAAACCAGTTGTTTTACCTTGCATAGGTCCTGTTGCCTCAAGCTGTCTGGCAGCACCTCACCAGTAGAGAGGTGGTGTTCCAAAGGGGGGGGGGGAGAAGGATATTCTGGGCAAGGTTGCCAACTCCAGCTTGGGAGATTCCTGGAGACTTGGGCGCAGTGCCTGTGGAGAGGGAATTTGGGGACGGATTTCACCTAGAATCTAGGCTACATAGAGTTTGCCCTCTGAAGCTGCCATCTTCTCAAAGGGAACCAATCCCTATAATCTGAAGATCAGTTGTAAGTTTGGGAGAATGCCAGGCCTGACCTGGAGGTTGGCAACCCTGTGCTCCCACCGTACTTGGGATTCTCCTAGACCAGTGTACTGGCAGCCAAGAAGCCCTTTGACTGCTCCAGGAGGAGGACGGAATGTGTGGATGCTGGAGGGCTTCCTGGAAGGGTCGCCACCTTTGGCAAACCACAACATGACCAGCTTTTTGCAACAGTAGGTCAGGCTACTGTTGGTCATGCAAGTGACCATGGCAGAGTGGGTGATTCAAATCTGGGACTCCCAGATCTTAGTCCAACACACTGACCACCATTCTCACTCTAAGCATAGAATTCACTATGGAATTCACTGTCACATGATGTCATGGTAGTAGCCACTGGCTTAGATGTTCATTGAGATCACATCTGGTGCACTAGTTAAAGAGCTCAACTGGAATGTAAGACACTCAGATTTGCAAAATGCCACTAGGCTTCCCCGGTAACCTTGCTCTCTCAGCATAACCTACTTCACAAGGTTGTTGAGAGGGTAAAATGGAGGAGGAGAGAACAATATATGCTAATTTCAGCTCTTTGGAGAAAAGGTAGGATTATAAGAAACATACTGAAGAAATAACCCTGACCTAGATAGCCCAGGTGAGCCTGATCTCAGAAGCTAAGCAGGGTCGGCCTTGATTAGTAATTGGATGGGAGACCTCCAAGAAAGACCAGGGTTGCAGAGGCAGGCAATGGCAAACCACCTCTGTTAGTCTCTTGTCATGAAAACCCCACCAGTGGTCACCATAAATCAGCTATGACTTGAGGGCACTCCATCACACTGAAGAAATAAGTCTGTCCACAACCATTAGTCCTGCCAGCTAAAGAGAATCTTCAAGTTCAGATCCAGTACACCTCTTAGTACCAATTACTGGAGAGGGGAAATAAACAATGGGGTTACCTTCATATCCTTTTGAAGGCATTCCCGGGGGGCTGGCATGTCTTGGGGCTGGCCCGTGTTGGAAATGAATAAACAAGACTTTCCTTATGTTTTTAAGGTTACAATAAAATTTTAACTCCAGCCTGCTTGATGCTTTTTAAAAAATGGATGTGTGATAAGCTTTCCCGATCTCAGAGGTGCTAATTGGAGTAATTAAGAAACAACATTGTAGGGAAGTGAGTATCACAGAGGCGGAGTGATGGGGTGGAAGTCAATGTGTCTGGTTACCTAGGAGATATTTCTGATGACTTGGGGCTTCTTCGGGTGACTCTTGGGAATTACTAGCCTTATTAATGACGGGTACTGAGAAGCAAAAAACCCTGCAGAGTTCCAGAAAACAATTAATTCACATTCACTGAGCTTAAATTATGGTACTGTGGGAGTGTTGGGGCAGGAACGCATGTAACCTGCTTTTACTGCTTCCCGATCTAAATGCTGAGATCGCTCCTATGTTTTACATAAATGTGAGAATTGTTTGCCAGAAGCAGATGTTCCTGGTGAAATCCTCTCTTCAGTGCAAGACTTTGTGCTCTGTTAGGATTTGGGTGTGGTAAACTAGAGGCAATGACCTCAAATTTCCACTTTTTCATCATAAAACCATTCTAGAATTGTGTGGCAAGGATGGAGTTCAGGTAGTTTTATAAGAATGCAGTAATAAACTGTAGATGTTGTATATGCAAATAGTTTCAGAACCTACAACCAAGGTAAAATACTTCCTTCATCAAAACCAAGCCCAGCCAGCTTGTTTTTTGAAAAAATATTTACCATTTTTCCTTTGTGTCAGGTGTAAATATTTCTATATCTTCTTTTCTTCAGAATCCTTCTCAATCATTTTATTGCAAATAGGAACCAGAATAGAAATTTTCAAAAGAGAAACGAAGAGCATAGTTCTTTGCAGCATTACTCTAATGTAAACCACAGAAATCAATGCAGGGTGGTCAAGCTCTAGGTGGGGTCGGAGTTCTCTTGTAATAACAACCTATCCCCAGACTACAGAGATCAGTTCCCCTGGATGGAAGAAATAGCAGCTCCAGAGGGGGGATTCTCTGGTGTGCCATAGATTCTAGGAGGAAGTGAAGTCCTAGTGATGTTATGTCCTCACTGAGCTCCCTGCCCCCACAAACTCTGTATTTTCCAGGGACTGACCACAAATCTCCATGCATTGTCAACCCAACCTACCTGTGGCCCAGGAATACTTTTTACCAGGAATCAGAGATCTGCAAGGAATCACAATTTGAGCTTCAGGTTGTCTCTGACATTTCAAAAATTGGTTTTTTTCTTTCTTTCATGGGTTATGGTATAGACTGGGAAAGTGGTAGAGGATTATTCATTTATGTTATTATATTTTTCTAACTCTTCCTCCAAAGAAGACTCTCAGGACTGCCTACAACAGTCTTCCCACCTCCATTTTACTTTCACAACAACCCTGTGAGGTAGATCCAGATGGGTAGCCGTGTTAGTATGTCTGTAGCAATGGAAAAGAGCAAGAGTCCAGTAGCACCTATAAGACTAACAAAATTAATGGTAGGGTATGAGCTTTTGTGAGCCACAGCTCACTTCTTCAGATACAGTTAGAATGTGAGATATTAGGACAGATGGACTCACATTCTAGCTGTACCTGAAGAAGCGAGCTGTGTCTTACCAAAGCTCATACCCTACCACTAATTTTGTTAATCTGATAGGTGCTACTGGACTCTCGCTCTTTTCCTATGAGGTAGGTTTTGTTGAAAGGGTCTGATTGGCCCAAGGTCACCCACTGAGCTTCTATGGCAGAATGGGGATTTGAACCTGGGTCTCAAAGTGAGACAGGACACTTTAGTCACTACACTAGGGTTGACAACCTTCAGGTGGGTCTGGAGAGCTCCCAGATTAACAACTAGGGCTGCCAGCTCCAAGTTGGGAAATTCCTGGAGATCTGGAGGGTGAAACCTGGAGAAAGTGGGGTTTGGGGAGGGAAAGGACCTTGACATGACATAATTCCATAGAGTCCACCCCCCAAAGTAGCCATTTTCTCCAGGTGAACTGATCTTTGTGGCCTGGAGACCAGTTGTAATTCCGGGAGATCTCCAGCCACTACCTGGAGGTGGCAACCCTATTTACTACTGATACAGAGATCAGTTTCCCTGGATGGTGGACTTTATTACACCATGCTGAGGTTCCTCCCTGCTCTGAACCCTCCCTAGGCTCCGCACCCAAATCTCCAGGAATTTCCCAAACCAAAGCTGGCCACCCTACACTACACCAAGCTGTCTCATTGTATAAGTTTCCCTACAGCTTGAGAAATGATGTGTGGTGCCTTTTCCTGTTTGTGTCTTTTGCAGAGCATCTTGCTCACGGCCTGAAAGAAGACCAGAGGGCTAGATGCCAGGAAGAAAGCGCTCCTCACCTGGACCATGAATCCAAGCCTTTAGCAAAGTCCCTCTGGTCTCATGTGTCAGAGGGGAGGGAGCAAAGTTCCCAGCCAACTCCTTTCCTCTCTCCCACCCTCCTTTCCCCCCAAATGCTACATATTAATGACCACCCTCCCTTCTCCTTCCCTCCGCCTCTTTCTCTGCTCTTGTTGGATCTGCAGATTTGTTCATTCAAGGGCTGTCTGTCTTTCTGTGGGGCTTCAGCAAGGAGGTGGAAGCCCCCCCCCTTTCATCCTATCTAGCCTGAAGCCCTCAATATGGCCACGATTTTGGGTAGCCTGAAATTCTGCTTTCTCTTCCAAGCCATCTGCTTCTCGCTGGCACAGATTGTAAGTTCCTATATTGAATATTATTCCATGGGTTAGGAGAGGTTTAAAAGGGGTTCTTATGAATCCAGAAGGGGGTTGGAGGTGGGCTTCAGTATGTTGGGGGGGGTCACTAGATCCTAATAAAGCCTCTAGTAATGAGAAGTGATTGCAGAAAAAGATGTTTTAAAAAATCTTGAAGAGAAAGGAGATGTTTATTCCCTGAAAGCTTTTGGCAAAGTTTGATTCTTGCAGGACTGAATATTTTTAGAAATCTTTTTGGGGAGAGTCAGTTTTTCTTTCATTCTGCCATAGGCCTTTGCATTTTCAGGTGGCGTTTGTATCCTTCTGCTTTGAAAACCTCAGAAATTGGCTACTGGGTTGTATGGAAATAAGAAACACACTGTATTTTTGGAGCATGTCTAAGCAAGAAGTTAAACTAAGGAGTTTCAGAGGTCAAAAACAGATCTCTGAGATTCATCCTAGAAGGTGGCAGAGAGGGTTTCTTGCAACAAATCAAACCCAAACGGGACCATTTTTTCTGAATGCTCCTGGAGAACAACTTTGGTATGAAATTAAAAATAGTCTTTTTGGCTGGGGGTGGGATATTTCATCCTGATGTTGTTTGATAGGATGTATCCAGGAATTCCCTTCATCTGACTGCCATCTAACCTGAGTGAGGATATTTGGCTGGTGTTGAAACATTTTTTAAAAATTTGATCTTTGGGAACATAAACTTTTATTGGCAGTGAGCAATATGGAAGATGGAATATTGTTTTGGAAGGAGTGAGGGGCGAAGCCTTCCTTTTAATCCAGACTGGGAGAAAGTCCCCTGAAAGATGGTAATGTATATAAGGTGCACTTTTAGCAACCCTCTTCAACAGATGGATGCTTTTTTGGGAAAATGTTTGAGACATTAAAATCAGAGAAACTTTGAGCTGCTGTTTTCTGAAGGACAAAGGTGGCTATTCATTCGTGGGATGCCTGCAAGAAGCCCTCTCTCCACAGTGACTGGAAAGCTGGTATTTTAAAAGTTAATCCTATGGTTTTATATATTTTTACTCCCAGACCCAAAATACCATCTTAAAGGTAAACAGAAATGGAAACAGACCCGCTGTTGTTGGATACTATTGAACCACTTTCATTGCAAGAGCTGTTGGGATTTTCAAGATTTGTTATATATGCACACATAACATGATGGAGAAAGGATTTATAATTCGAGAACCGTAGTAATTTAATGACGTAATGCAAATTTAGACAAAATGGTTCATTTTATTTTAAAGAGGCTTTGACTTTATTATTTAGGTTTACAATCCCTCTCGGCCTCCGAATAATGCTACTTTGGGCATGATCCAGATTTCAGCGCTTGAAATATGCGCTGAATTTCTTTAGTTTAGTGTGTAGCATTCTTCCAGTCAGTCCTTAGACTATGACTCTGTGGAAAGGTGCATTGCAGTTCTCTGACTGAAAACAAAAGAGTTTGGAAACTTTGAACTTTGACTATGTAGGGCTGAGAATTCAGAGTGCTTCTCTCACTTTATCTCAGTAATTCTCACAACCCTGTAAGGTTGGCCAGTATTGTTCTTATATTGTAGAAGTAGAAGCTGAGGTGGAAAGGCCATCAAGAGAGTTTGTGGCAGAAGTGAGGTTTGAACTCGGTCACTAAGCTGTTAATTCGTACAACAGTTCTTGGAGGTGGACCACAATTGCTCCCATGTTGAAGATGGAAGTTAAGAGAGATTTATGCCACCTGAAATAACTATCAATGAATTTCTGTGTTCAAAGCAGCTTCAAGTTTAATAGAGGGGTTGTTGACTTGGGTAGGCTTAGCATTGTCTGTATATAAAACCATCTATTCAGATAGAGATGGAGAAAGAAAACAGATATTCGACACTGGACTTTTAGGTTTTCAAAGGAATCTGGGTGCTTATTTAAACTGTATTTATTTAAAGGGCTGAGAATACATTTATTTATTTCATTTTTAGTCTGCCCTTCCTCCAAGGAGCTCAGGGCAGTGGATATTGTTCTGTGCACCTCTATTCTAGCCTCACAACGACCTTGTGAAGTAGACTGGGCTGAGAAACAATGACTGGCCCAAGCATGAGGATACTTGAAGCTGAGTCTCCCCAATTCAAGTCTGATACTGTAACCACTATGCAACGCTATCCCCCAAGGATAACTTCACTTTAATCCAGTCTACAGAAAGGAGTTTGAAGCTGTCTCTAGAGTGCTTTTAAAAAAATTCTTTCAATGTCGCATCTCCTTCTTATTCCATTTTATTCTTGCAAAAATTCTGAGAGAGAGTCCAGGCTGAGAAACAAATCACAGCCTCCACCTCACCTGGTGAGCATTAGAAGGCATGTCTCCTTGTTCTAAGCCCCATAGTCTGTCTGTTACATGGTTCGGACTCTGTGGCAATGATAGCAAAAAGGCTTGGCTCTCTCTTCCCACAGCCCCAAGTATCTTATCGCTCCACGCCGCTCCTGCCAGCAGCTCTCTGGGGAAGGAGCTGGCAGCAAGAAGGCCGAGGGTTTCAGACAGAGGCCAGCGCCGGGCCTGGTGTGAGATGCTGTGACTCTCAGCAAAACTCAGTTAGGTCCGCAGACTCTTGGCTTGCTGCGTTCCTCTTCCTCCCCCAGGTGACTGTGCTCTTCTTTTGGTTTGTTTCTCTAGCAAGGTCCACCAGGAGAACCTGGACCACGGGGCCCCCCAGGTCCGCCCGGAGTACCAGGAGCTGATGGCATTGATGTAAGTACACCGCTCAGTTCTGGAACCTGAGAGGAAGGGAAGGAGCGTTTGGGGTACAAAGGAGGGCATTGTATACAGGAGGCGCAGTGCCCGTTTTAGGAGGCTAGAGGGAGCCGGCGAGATTACTGTATGCATTTCCAAATCTGGCTGCCGTATTGCAAAATTATCTAATATAGACACAGTCATAGATTCTTCAGTGGTTCTGTTGAGTCCCTTGCAAAACATGGGCTTCTCTTCTTAAATCGGTGTATTTGCAGCAAGCTCTGAGTTGCTAGTGCCACTCAGGAGAAGAGATACTCATATGCGGTCTTTAAGCATTAACGTTTCCTTAACTGGCGTGGTGGAGGGGGTAGAGAAACTGGGCAGAGAGGAAAAGGGGGGGGGGTGATAAGGAAGAGAACTGGTTATAAGATGATGAGGTGGGAGGGGAGTGTAACCCAACCCCTTCTCTCCTTCCTTGCCCCCTTGGCACACCTTTGCTAAATGCAATTTTAAGTAGGATGTCATAGGATAGCAGTACAAACTCCAGATATGATATCGGCAGTGCAAATGGGGAATACAATATCATTTAGATTTAATTTTCCCCCCAAGGAGCAAGACTGACTTCACCATGTGCTACTTAAAACCCTTTTCCTCTTGTCAGTTAGGCACACACAAGTAAAATATATGCTTTAGGCTGTTCCTGCATTGGCAGGGGTTGGACTAGATGATCTTCAAGCCCCCTTCCAACTCTATGATTCTATGATATAGAATGGCAGTTCTAAATGTGCTTGTACCTTTGTTTTTGATGGCCATGCCGCAACAAAAGTTAAGCTACAATCAAATTTTAACTTTCCTGTTCTCTATACTGCATGTATAGTTTTACTCAAGTTTCTAGTCCATAATGTTGCAGAAAAGAACTTCAAAAATTCATGTTGGGGAAAGTCCCTGAAGTTAGGGGCCCCGGAGGACTTCCAAGAACAACTGTGGAGGTACATTGGATACGCCTTTGGATCTGTACCATGGCTACCATTTGGGGGTTCTGTCCCTCCTTTCCATTCCAAAATACTTCCAGGGAGGAAGCCACAGGGAACTCAGCTCTGTGCTTTCAAAAACCCAAGGATGAATCCAAGGCCAACCGTGAATGAAGGGCAAGGAAATTTGAAATATAGTTGCTAGCAGTGACCTAGTTGCAGTAATGGGAAATGTTTGGTTGTTCCATGAAATCTTTTAGCTAATTCTGTCCTGGTTTTCTGGGCTTCTCCGTGCAATTTTCCCCTCTTATGTTGGACATGAGCAGGAAAAGCAACTGAGGAGAGGCAGACTGCATCATAGCTCCTATCTATATCAAAAAGCTGTTTCAGTTTTACTGGGGTTTAACTCTTCCAGCTTTCCTCAAAAGAATCCTGGGAATTGTAGTTGACTAGGGTTCTGCAATCCCTAGTCCCTCTTAGAGAACTAAAGTGTCCAGCATTCCCTTGGGATTGGGAATTGTTCTAAACCTCTTTTTGTCTGAAGAGGTGTGACAACCTTACAGCTTGAGCCAATGCATGTTTTGTATATATTTACATTGTGTTCAATGGGGGATTCTCCCAGCAGAATGAGGTGGGAGATACCAGTTTGAATGGTCTCTCACATTAAAAAAAATAACTTCCTGCAATTAGAAAACTAGTACATCAGGGAGGCAAGTGCTAACTCCTGCTGCGTTGGATTTCTATTTGCAGGGACCTTTTAATGTAGATTCATTAAAATATAGTATACACTCCACTTGCACTCCAATATAATGAGATCCATTCACTTTCACCACCTCATTACACATATAGACCAAGAGTACAAATAACCTCTGGGAAAGGTTGCCAACCTCCAGGCAGGGCCTGGAGATCTCACAGAATTACAACTGCTCTCTGGACACCAGAGATCAGTTCCCTTGGAGAAAATGACAGCTTTAGAATGTGGAATCTATGACATCACATTCATCCTCCCCTCAAACCCACCCTCCCCAGGAGCCACCCCCAAATCTCCAGGAATTTCCCAACCTAGAGTTGGCAAGCTTATCCATAGTGAACAAGGAACAATTTAAAAAACAGTCTTAAAGAAAGACTGCCCTTGAAGGTCCGTGCATTTAAAAGGAGGGAGGGGACAAAGAAAGGGTACAGGGCACCAGAACTCTGGCTTCTGTGACATGTGTTTGGTAGGTCTGTAGCATCTTTAAGTCCCAAGTGCTGCTGTCTTGAAGGCTAGAAGCTTGGTTTAAAAAAAAAACATGCTGAAGGTAATATCTCCTGAAACTATTTAGGAAGAGAGGTCGCACATTTCAGCAGCCATTTCATCGGAGTCAACAGAACAGAAGGTACTTACAGTCACCTCCACAGAACCTCGACAGCCAGTTTGGTGTAGCGGTTAAGAGAGCAGGACTCTAATCTGGAGAGCTGGGTTTGATTCCCCACTCTGCCACTTGAAGCCAGCTGGGTGACCTTGGGTCAGTCACAGCTCTCTCAGAGCTCTCTCAGCCCCACCCACCTCACAGGGTGTTTTGTTGTGGGACTAATAATGGCATACTTTGTAAATCACTCCGAGTGGGTGTTAAGTCATCTTGAAGGGCGGTATATAAATTATTATTATTATTATTATTATTATTTATTAAAGCACTTTTCTTCCTTCCTCTACAGGGTGAAAAAGGCCCCCCAGGTGCAGCAGGAAGTCCAGTGAGTATCACAGCAGCAAATTTTATTTATTTATTTTAGACTTATTCCACCCTCGCCGCGAGCAGGCCCAGGGTGGATTACATCAGATAAGAACATTCAAAGCTCAGTGTGGGAGAGTAGTTTAGATCTGGAGGAGGGACCCACCTATAAGCAGGACCTCGTCCTCAGGGTGATATGGCAGGTGATGTGTCCTTCCACAATTCTTTTCCTAAGGGTCCAAAGCAGCTGCAGATTGGTTGTGTGAAATGAGGAGTGGGGGGAGAGAGAGGAGGGGGTTGTTTCCTCCTTTCCTTTCCCGCCATTTGTTTGCTTCCCAGCTGCTTTTCTCTCCAAGAGATAAAAATACAAACACATCTTGGAGCAATGAAAGCGTTGTTGGAGAGGGGAATTATGGGTGTGCGACATTTCGCAGGTGCAAACTGGAACAGGCTTATCCCCCCCTCCCCCACTAAGGATCACTTCACCTGTTGGGCTTGGTTCAGACATTATGTGAAACCCTAGTTTGTTTTAACCATGGTTTGTTGATGAAAGCAAGATTCAACTTGCAGAGAAATCGCTCCAGGTAAGTCCTGGGTGTCCCCGCCCCCACCAGAAGGGTAAGGGGACCTGGCAACCCTAGGAGGAGGGCCAATAACATTTATTGGGGGGATGCTAAATGAAACAAAAATGTCTTGACTCACCATCGGAAGACATCAATAGAGGGAGACAGGTGAATTTTCCTGGGGAGGGAGTTCCAAATTTTGGCACCACAAAGGCCCTTTCTTAGGCTGCCAAGCAGGATGACTGAAGTGGACTGAAGTAGACAGGGAGGGTCGTATGTGAGAAGAAGGCAGTCCTTATGGTACCTTCACCCCAAGTCCTTTTAGTTTCTCCAAGAAAAAAAAGAGTTTTAATGACTACTGCGTTAATACCATGTGGAGTCAGGGTTGCCCTGTTCCCGGGGGGGCCCGGAGTTCTTCCAGTGGGATTGTTGAGAGCCTGACAGCCCCCTAGCTGAATTCAGACTTGTGTTCTGGCCTGGACTATGGGCAAGACAGAGAGTCTTGATCTGGTTTAGAGGTGTCAGGAAGGAAAGGGGGGCAGTAGTTACCCTGGATTAATTTAACACAGACTGCAAGATCTGTGATCTTGTGTATCTCTCTCTCTTTCACACATACACACACCCATTCTAAATTGGGATTTATAGCCCATTTCATTGCAAAGGGCAAAAATTAGCAGTATTGGTACAACTGTTTAACAATTACTTAGCACTGAATAATATAAATTTGGACTAATAAGAAGCCCCATTTAAATCCAGTTAAACAGTGTCAAAACAGCTAAACCATGGTCTCTGAATACAATTCTTAATCATTAATAAAATGAATAATAGTGAACATTTATAGAGCATGTTTTAAGTATTCTATTAGTGGCAAACTAGGCACAGTGATAAGAATCTTGTGGGTCAGGACTGAGCTGGTGTTGAATGCCTAAAGCAGTTGCGGGCAAGGGGGTGGGGGGAATGAGAGTGGGTGGGGTCATTTTTCTCTGGATAGGGCTTCTAAAGTTTCAAAAACTGTTAAGTTTTCCCATACACGGCCTTTTTTGTGTACCCCCACCCCAACACACAAACTTTTGGAAGTGAAATGGGTGCTTGCCTGCCACAGGCAGGGCCTTCTCCACAGTGCTCCTTATTTAGAAAAGACTCTTTTCTGGTGCAATTTTTTTTTCATTTTCAGACCTCTGCTGACCAATGAGCTGTTTTTATGCTGCCGTCAGTTTTATTGTGGTGTTCCTGAAGTTTTTTTGCTGTGGAGGTTTATTTGCTTTGCACATTTTAATGATGTCACTCATTTTGTTTTCAATGGTGTTTTATTGTATTTTAAAATTGTGGAAGCTCCCTTGAGAACCTTAATCATGTCATTCATTCATTCATTCATTTATTCATTCATACACCTTTCTTACTGAGACTCAAGGCAGATTACACAGTGTAAATCAAAACAATCAATGGCTGGGACCTTTAATAAACAACACAATAGGCTACAAATTGCAGAAATTTGAAAATATGATGACCTGCATATTGTCATTAGTTTTGCCCTTGCTATGTTTCTGGAAAATGCTTGGGCTTCCAACACGCAATGCAAGGCAGAAAAATCCCCCAGTGTTGATCACCATGTGTCTGTGGTCCTCTTTTTGTCTTTCAAAATGCCTTTAATTTCCCACTTGTTTCTTCTTAATAGGGCACCAAGGGAGAACCAGGCCTTCCCGGTCCAGACGGTCCTCCGGGGAAACCTGGCATTGATGTGAGTAACAAGCCCCCTTAGATGCTGCCATCCAGGTGAAGTGGTTTGAGTGCTTTGCCGCTCTCTGTTTTCACCATGCTTTTCCTGAATCCCTTTCTCGCTGCTGGTGAAGAGGCCTGATTCTCACCATCATTTTTGATCTCTTCATCTGATACCTCCAATGGGCAGGTCTAGACCAACAACTCACAAACTGCTCCTGGACTGTACCACTTAAGATTGGTATATGTGTTGCTTTTATGTATGATTGAAGAAAATCATGTTGTAGTTATGATGAGCCCTGATCACAAGTTACAGTGAATGCATGTGCAATCCATGTACAGTGTGCAGTAATTCTTGTGTTACATTCAAAATATGTACAGCTCAGTGTATGATTGAAACCTCCCATTTGTCCAGGAACTGGTCCCCAATTTCATTTGCAAAGTACAAGTGCATTGGGTCTTTGTACACATGTCCAGGTAAGATCTATGTGCGTTCACTGTAACATGAGTACAGGGCTATAATCTCCAAAGAAGGCAGGAATCAACTGATCCAGGCTGTAGATAGGATAGCCTGGCTGGGTTGGAGACCAGTTCAAACCTGGGAAAAGTCAGATTCTATTTTAAGAAGTGGGAAGAGTTAATAGTATTTTTGCCCCCCTGCAACAAAAAGGTTTTGCCTACAGACCCCCAAATTGCAGGTTCTTGCCTCAGAGGTGCCAGTTCAACAGTGAAAAAGGCAGTATTACAAATCAGACATCACATTAGCAATCCTCCAAAATATGACCCAAAAGATTGGGAATGTCTTGTGGGGTTCCACACCCCCTCTTTCCCTCTCACATACTAATTTCCTGTTTAGCTGAGATATCAGAATTGAGCGGATGAGGCAGTGGTTTGGATCCTATGAATGGGTTGCATGCATGCTAGATCTGTACCGTGGAGCAGGTTTATTCTTCCTAAAACTTCCTTCAATGGTTTTTCAAGGGACTCTGTACAAATGGAAGTTTTAATAGAAGAAGAATCATACTCTGCAGCAGAGACTATCTGCATGCCTTTCTGTTCACATACTTAAATTTTTCAAGAATTTGCAGAAAGTAATGTCCCACCCAAATAATCCAAGTGCGAGATTTAACCTCAAGAAATACTAGAAGAAGGGTGACAAAATTTGAAGATGGCAACTCCAGCAATTCAAGTTATGGTTGTTGTTTTTTCTGAACATTGGTAAAAAGAATACCTGGTAAGCAGAGATTATTGAGGTTCATTAAACAGAACGATTGACAGTTTCAAAAGCAAACATTTCCTTTGATTTTGCAATAAAAGCTCCACATACACATGGTATCTCTCTCTCTTTTTCCTTTAGTGTACTTGGCTAAATTTCCTAAATAATTCCTTTGCATACTTGTCATTTTCTCAGTTTTCCTTTCCTGGATTTCTAGAGTTTCAGCAGAGTTCAATTTGTGCTCCCCGCTCTGTTCATTTTTTCGTTATCTAGTTCTTCCTATAAATGCCAGTTGCTATCCCTCAAGTGGACCCCAATGTAGTAATTGACTCTTCTTTTTGTTTACAGGGCCTGACAGGTGCAAAGGGGGAACCAGGCCCTGTTGGGAGACTCGGACCAAAAGTAAGTGGCCCTTTTCTGTTGGGGATTATCTGCAGCACCAGGAAGATGTGGAGCTGCTGGGAGCTGAATTGTCACTGTAACATCAGCATGTTGCGTTCTTTGAAGGGAGGGATACACATCTTCAATTTGGGATGGTGTGCTCAAGGCAAGAGTCAATGTGTGGATATCTGGTAAACTGACAATATCTGATCAGGGATGCCAAACTCCCAGGGCCCTGGCGCATTAATGACTTCTATTTGAGGCAGGATCTTTGCACTTAAACTGCTGAAAGGATCAGGATTTTCCCATGTCTGAGTCTGCTGTTGTTGCTCTTAGTCTAACCTTCCTTCCTCAGAGTCTCTCTACATGAGACTTCTTACATGAGGACACTCAAGTGCAGGGAGACACAATGTTAGCCAGGAAGCGTAGTTTAAAAAGGCAGAACCGAAAGTCCTGTCAATTTCACCTCTCTACAGGGGGGCAGAGCTGGCAGAGATTGCTCCTCAGAGGGTTTGTTAATTTCATCTTCGCCTCCCCAAGGCTCTGTCAATTTCACCTCTCCAGTCTAAAACTGTGTGGGATCACAACCAGAGGGCAGTGAGGAATGGAAATGGGCTGGAGCTGCCGTCCAGAGCCAGGCTTGGACCTGGAGAGGTTATAATGGGCTGAAGTTTCCCTTCTGGCATTTCACAGCCCCTTCACACAGCTCCAGTGTATAGCAAAGCCTTTGCCCTGCAGCGCGCTCTGTCTTTTTAAACTACCCTTCCCAGTTAACATTGCATCTCCTGGCATGTATTCTTCACTTGTCATTTTGAACAAAGCCTTCTGCAAGCCCAGTATTAGACTCATTTTCTGAGTCAGGGCTTAGCTTGGGAATGAAAGAAACAGCAGGGATAGTAAGATTAACTGGGAGTATATGCAGAAGAAGTGAGGGGCAGAAAATAGGGTGTTTTTCACAGGGGGGCAGACTTGTCTGGTTTCCCTGTTACTGCTGCAGTTGCTGATACAGCATAGTGGGAACAGCCTTCCACTTGTTAGGTTCCCCCACATTTTCCCTACCCACAATTTCCCAGCAGTGGCCATTCCTCCACAGCACAGGAGCTTATTCAGTTATCAGCAACTAGATATCATTATATCATTGTAATGTTATAGCAATGTGTGATTCTTTGAATGCTTGGTTTTGATTTTTAAGAAATAAATAGGAAAATTTCAGCAACAGCATCATTAAAGTTAGGCCTGTAAACAAAAAGAGGCCACTTTTGAGTGGTGTCTTTTATGCCTATTGTAGATCTGCCCCATGGGGCAGAGCGAGCAGAGGAGCGTATTGGAAGTTCATCCATGTTGGAGTTGTGTGCACCGTGGCTTAATGAGTCCCTCTTTCATTGACACAGGGCCAGACTGGACTCCTCGGTCCTCCCGGGCTCCCAGTAAGTATCTTTTTCTTAATGTGCATGCTTGTCCAGAATGGGTATCTCTGAGGGTGTGTCCCATTGTGTGCAATTTGAGTGGTCAGCCTGCCGTGGAAGCATGCTCAAGTCCTTTGGGTCAGGCATAGAGCCTTCTCAGGAGGAGCCCATTCTTCCTCTTCAAAGCAGAAGCCAATCTCTCTACATTGCTGACTGACTGGGAGCTAGCAAAGTCGCCAACCCGCTTCCCCCTCCTGTTCTTTCTTGGAGCAGTTTTCCAACAGTCACTTTGAAAACAAAGATCCAGAGGAGTTAGCCATGTTAGTCTGTAGCTGCAAAATAGTAAAAAGTCCAGTAGCACCTTTAAGACTAACCAGCTTTATTGTAGCACGGCTCTCTTCATCAGATGCGTGCATCTGATGAAGAGAGCTGTGGTTCTCGAAAGCTTATGCTACAATAAAGTTGGTTAGTCTTAAAGGTGCTACTGGACTTTTTACTATTTTGAAAACAAAGAAAAGACTGGGGGTATAAAAGTACATTTTATATTGCTCCTACAGGGTTTTTAAGTTAGAGAAAATAAAAGAAGATGGCCTATCTAAGGAGGGGATGTCAAAACAAACTACTGAATCAGCCTTGGGTTTGCTAGCTGCAAACCTACCAAAAGGGTTGTGGAGACTGGGGGGAAGCTGGGATCATGCTCTGGGATGGAAAAAGAAAAAGCACTGGTTCCTATTTTATACCTCTACCTGTACAGACACATGAAATGTAATGCGGCAGTCCTCAACGCTTATTTGGGTATAATGTTTGAGGGGAAAAAAACATGATTAGCATTGATCTGCAAATAATTTTTGAGCTTATCCCATTCCCTGTGGTGTTATGCAAAGAGCTGGGGGGGGGGGTGACGGAGGACGGACTCTATGGTATGTCATAGAGGCTAGGAAAAATTGATGTCTTAGAGGGGATACACAGGGTGGATGCTCTAGGCTTTCTATCTCTCCTGTGGCATAACATAGAGACTACATGGGTCTTATGGGTCTTCAGAGTGAATTTTTCTCCTTTACATTAAGGAAAACCTGAAGACAATTTGAAAGTTTTTTTTTTAAAAAAGTTAACTGATATGAGGCAGGAAATTTAAATTTAAATTTGAAATTTGTTGGGAAGAAGTGACCTTGCTGGAAAAGGGGAAGTTAGCGGAGCTGAACTTTTCACCTGGATGTGACAACACAGCATGTAACTTCACGTCTAAACTGAGTTCCCTCCCCTTCTCAAATTCTCCCCAGGCACCGTTCTTGAATCTCCAGGAATTTCCAAAGCCAGATTTGGCAACCATAGTTGGAAGGGCAGCAGTGCTCATTAATAAGATCCCACCAGGGCAGTTTCCCCGTGGATCTTTTGCTCCACCTTGTCTTTCTTATGGCATCATTGTTTTTGATAGTATCTGTATTAGCACATTGTGTGGATAAGGAGTTATAAGGAGATTTCCCTTTATAACTGTGCAACCGAAATGGCTGGAGAGTTACTTAAAAAAATGAAATTTGGGAATTAGTACATTGCTGCAACAGATTGTAATACTAACCTTGTTCACAAATTACAGTGAATGCACATACCATCTGTGTACACCAGTTTCAAGGAGGCAGCCATGTTGGTCTGCAGTAGAACAGCAGAATTTAAATTTAGTAGCACCTTAGAGATCGACAAGATTTTCGGGGTATACACTTTTGAGAGTTAAAGTTTCTTCTTATCTGATGAAGGGAGCTCTGACTCTCAAAAACTTATACCCTGAAAATCTTGTTGGTCTCTAAGGTGCCACTGGATTCAAATCCAATCTGTGTACATTGTGCATGTGATCTTTGTCTATGCTCTGAGTAATTCTCATGGTACAGCTCAGTATGTGATTGAAACTCCATATCTGTCCAGGTACTCGTCCCTGAGTTTCATTCATGAAGTGAATGCATGTTGTCACATTCTCACAAACAAATGTACTATGCGTGTACATGCAGGTTGTAAAGTTTGAACAGGGGTTCTGCATTATAATGCTATAGCAATTTATCAAGTCCCTTAAAAAACAACAACCTTGTAATGGAGGAAGAGTAAATGGTGACCATGACGGGCTGAAGCAAAGAAAAGGTGAGGAAAACTGATTTGTGGATACTTGGTCACTACTACGAAAGGCCATTTGCCACAGCTTAGAGAACTACACAAGAATCGGCTCTGTGTGGAAACAGTGCATTTTGGCAAAAGTAGACACTGATGACCAGAGCTTTCCTGAGATTTCTCTACCAGCATTCATTTTCTCAGATCTTGAATTTTTTTTTGTCAAAGAATTATAATTCATTGAAGCCTTTTTCTCCTTTCAGGGTCCTGGGCTGGCCGGATCTTCTGTAAGTGTCCTTCAAGCTTGGGTGGGGCATGCAGCGGGAGGCAACGTGCTTCATATGTGATATGGAGAAGCGTGTGGATGTGTGTGTGGCTTTGTCCTGCAAACTGCTGCTCAAGGGCTGTTGTAAACTGTGGGGTTTCCCTAAAGTAGCCAAACACGTAAGGGTGTTGTAACAACAGCCTAAAGCGAGACCATTCACAAAGAGAGACAGCATGGTGTGGTGATTAGTTGAACTAGGATTTGGGAGACCTGGGTTTGAATCCCAACTCTGCCATGGAAGCGTGCTGGGTGATTGTGGTCCAGTCACACACTTTCAGCCTCACCTACCTCACAGGGTTATTATGAGGATAAACTGGAGGAGAAGGATATAGGCTGCTTTGTTTTCCCATTGTGGAGACATGTGGGGTATAAATGAAATAAATAAATAAATCTTTCCAGATGAGTTGTGTGCCATGCTGTCTGTGGGCGCACTTGTGCTCTCCTAGAGTGTGCGCAAAAAGTGTGGCGTGAATGCAAGGCTGCATTTTTACACATGCTCATTCATCGTTTGCTCGAGGGTATCTGTCACCTGCTCTTCCTCTCTCCTTGCGGACATTTTGCCACCGGGGAGGTGATGCGCACCAACCTCACAGGGCTATTATGAGGATAAACTGGAGGAGAAGGATATAGGCTGCTTTGTTTTCCCACTGGGGAGACATGTGGGGTATAGATGAAGTAAGTAAATAAATAAATCCAGGTGATTTGTGTGCCATGCTGTCTGTGGGCGCACTTGTGCTCTCCTCGAGTGTGTGCAAAAAGTGTGGCGTGAATGCAAGGCTGCATTTTTACACATGCTTGTTCATCGTTTGCTCGAGGGTATCTGTCACCTGCTCTTCCTCCCTCCTTGTGGACATTTTGCCACCGGGGAGGTGATGCTCACCACATGCACCTGTGGGGGTCTCTCGAAATGAAATGAAATCAGTGGGGCGCCTAGCATATCACAGTGAGTTGTCCTTTCATTGTACAATGTGAATGACTCTGTCTTTTCTTTGTTTCTTTTCCTAAGGGACCTCCCGGCCAGGTTGGGCTCCCTGGAGAAATTGGAGCACTAGGGCCAAAGGTGAGCGATCCGGTTGAAATGGGAATATTCCATGATTCGCTGAGTTCAGTTCTGGCTGTGAACCACATGCAAAAAGCAAAAAGAAAATAGACCTGGCTGCTTTGAATATGGACCTTAAGTCAGCTCCCCCTGCCATCAACAGTGGCAACAGAAGGAGTGTCCACATGGAGAAAGAAGTGCCTCTTTGAGTTGAATTAAATCTGGTTTATTTTTAATGAATTTTGAAAGGGAAATCCCTCAAGAAGCTCTAAGGTTTGCTCAGAATGAGTACGTTGTTTTGTGGTTGTTCCCCGGTAGTCTGGGAGTTTCCTGCTTTCCACGTGGGGAAAAATCCCCATGAGGAAGCAGCAAGCCTGAACTTGCCTCGAAGTTCCAGAATTTTCTACCATCAGAGAGAGAGGCATGCTTCCTTACTTTGTGCAAAGTGCTGTCAAGTCGCAGCCTACTTATGGCAACCCCATAGGGTCTTCAAGGCAAGAGAAGAACAGCGGTGGTTTGCCTTTGACTGCCTCTGTGTAAAGGCCCTGGACTTCCTTGGTGGACTCCCATCCAATTACTAATCAGGGCTGACCCTGCTTAGCTTCTGAGCTCTGACAAGACTGGGCTAGCCTGGGCCACCCAGGTCAGGTTTTGCTTCCTCACTTACCTATTTAATGAACAAATGGCCAGATCTGGAATTCCAGGCATTTTTTTCCCCATTGCTAGAAGCAGTAGGCTCTCTCCTGCCAGTATTAATGAAGAAGCTATGCATTCTGGGTTGTCTTTGACACATCTCTGCTAACTGTCAAAAGACTTTACTTGACAGATGTTTTTGTGGTTGCTATTTTTCAGGGGGAACGTGGACCAGATGGGCCACAAGGGCCTCCGGGGCCTCCTGGGAAGCCTGTAAGTGTTTTCTGGTTCCTGTTTCTGATCTTTTACATAGAATTAGAGGATGAACTGCAAGCAGAGTGGAGAGAAATACTTGAAGATGAATCTTAAGAAGTATAGACTACAAAGCCCCTGATGCAATGTAACTGCAGCCATTTATAAGAATAAGAAATTATGGAGTGATTAGAGGGATTTTTTCCTACTCTTGCTGATCCACTGCCATGACAGTTGACTGTGCATATGTTCCTGGCTATGAGGCAGGCTCGTTACAAGCTTCCAGACCTTGCCTTCACCCCTTTCACATGGTGTAAAAACGTGGTGGTTTCCATGGGTTTGTGTGGTTTTCTGCTGTGGCTGATAAAGCGCAGCAGGAATGGGGTTTCCACATGGCATGCTTTCCCACAGTTTCCCTTCCCCAATCCCTGAGCAGTGGCCACCTCCCTTCCCCTGGTCCATTTGTACAAGAATATTGCTATATTGATATACCTATGTAACTATATTCTGAATTCTCAGCTCCAGTTGAAAAACAGGCTCCAGCCCCTTCCTTTGTGCAGTTATAAGGGGAAAGGCATATCTTCACAAATAAGAAAAAAAAATGAAAGCAGGAATTCAGAGAACCTATTTCATGTATTGTTACAATGGCATATCATTATAACCACATTTTAATTCCATTTTTTTTTAAATAAAAGAGACCTCTGGTGGCAGGAGGAGAAGTCTGCCGCAAGGACAGTTTCAGGGGAATTGTCTTCTGTGTGGGTGAGAAAATCCCTGCAGCACCCATCCAGGCATCACTGCAATCTTTCCCAGAACTTCAGAGCCAAGCAAGTTTGAGAAAGCACAGGGAAAGCTCAGGAGGTGCGCAAACGCACCACAATGCTATGGGGAAGCAGGAAATCCCCGTTTCCTAACACCTTTGAACCCAGAGCAGTCTGGAAACAAGTTACATTTGGCTACTTGATTTGTTCCTCTTTTTTTCCTCAAGGGTCCTGTTGGGCACATTCAAGGAGTTGAAGGCAGTGCAGATTTCTTGGTAAGGAGGACAGCTGCAATTATACCTACTGTCAGGGCTTTTTTTTCTGGGAAAAGAGGTGGTGGAACTCAGTGGTGGAACTCAGGACTGCACAATGATGTCACTTTAGGTCAGCTGGAACAAGGGGGGAGTTTTTTAAATTTCCCTCAGCGAAAATGGTCACGTGGCCGGTGGCCCTGCCCCCTGATCTCCAGGCAGGGGAGTTTAGATTGCCCTCTGTGCCACGGCGCAGGGAGCGATCTAAACTCCCCTCTGTCTGGAGATCAGGGGGTGGGGCCGCTGGCCATGTGACCATTTTCAAGAGCTGCCGGAACTCTGTTCCACCGCGTTCCAGCTGAAAAAAAAGCCCTGCCTACTGTGACCCTCTTTTCTTGTGTCACTGGCTGGAAAAAGTTTAATGCAAACACAGCCAAAGCATTTGTGATTTTGCTCAAGAATCACTTTCTTGAAATTCCTCCTGTTTGCCCGACCCTTTAATGTTAGTTAATATTGACCGGCTCTGATTTATTTGTTTGGACTTTTGGGCTGTGTTGTTTACTTCGCTGGAGTTTAAAAAAACAATTTTAAGCATTTTATATTGTTCTTAATTGTAACTTAATTGTAAGCTTAGCTGAAGATCTAAAACATTAGAAATGGAAGACAAATCATACTATTGGAAGGGTCCTTGCTGGCCATTGAGTCCAACCAATCTCCTGATGGATGCAAGAAATCATCCTCTGGTTGAAAGACCTCCTGTGAGAGAGAGAGAGTCCTACCACCCATAATTGGCATTTACCTAGAGGGGAGAACCCTCCCTAGCAAAATGGCATTTAAATATTTCAATCAAATAAATTAATTTAGTCACCAAAGGTAAGATCTAATATGCAACATGAAAATATGCAATATAGTTTGTTTTTAAGCAAAGTATTTTATATTAGTATTGGCATTTAAAAAAAACCTTTGTATCCTACTAGGAGTGCCGGGCTGTGCTTGGCAACCAGCCAGAGCTTTAGGGGCTAGGACATGCAGGGGGGAGGGCATGGCGTCACTTCTGGGAAAATCTGGAAGTAACTTTAGGAATAGCTAAAAACTCTATGGTAAAACCTTGGAGTTTGTGGCAATTCCTAGATCTACCTGACGTCACTTCCACGTTTTCCCTGGAAGTGATGTTGTGGAGCGTTCAGTGCTGATTTTTTTTGTTAAGATCTCCCCTGCCACTCAAAGTGGCAGTGAGTAAGGAGGGCTGCCTGCATGAGGCCTCACACTATAGTAGGAGGCCTGGTGGCTCTATTTCCTGCTTTTGGGCTTTTGTTGAGCAGATATGCTTTACGTATAAATAGATCTCACTTTTTAAAAGTTGCTATGTTCGCTCTGAGGATGTTTTCTACACATTAAGTGGCAGCAAAAGCTATGTGACCGAATGTACAATCCACGGGATGTTTGTGCCACGCCTGGCTCTCTGATGAACATACTTGCATGCTGAATATGTTTCCAAATATGAGTTTGTTCCATTCACACCTCATTTTTAGGTGTACACCTAACGTGTGAACTAGTAATACAATACTCATTTGGAAAATCTCTTACTAAAATGAGTCCTTCTTTCTTCCCCACTGCTGTGTTGCTGCTTAGTTGAAACAAATCTCTTATTATCTCTCCCCAACAGTGTCCAACCAACTGCCCCCCTGGACCCAAGGGCCCCCAAGGATTGCAGGGCTTGAAGGTAAGGAAGGACTAACTTCTGTTATGTCTTGTTGGCACAGGTAACAGTAACCACCATACCTTTTAAGTAGTTTGCAGTGCAATCCTGCAGTTCTTTCCTGGGGAAAAGCCCCACTGTATGGACCCAATTTTGAGTGAAGGTGCTTAGGATTCATTTAACCTTGGTGTTTAAAGCCCTTCACGGACTGGGACCTGCATACCTGTGGGACCACCTCTTCCATTACGTCCCCTGCAGGGTGTTGTGCTCTGCAGACAAGCAACTCCTGGTGGTCCTTGGCCCGAAGGACATCTGTCTGGCCTCAACCAGGACCAGGGCTTTTTCTGCCCTGGCCCCGGCCTGGTGGAACGCTCTCCCGCTGGAGATCCGGGCCCTACGGGACCTGTTACAGTTTCGCAGGGCCTGTAAAACGGAGATATTCTTCTGGGCCTACAGCTGAGTGCCAGCGGGTGTCCTCCTTCTTCAATCTAAGACCACCACTTCTTCTGGGCCTGCCCTCGGCCATCTGCTATGCCCATATATGGACTCCCAATATTTGTCTAAATAGCCTGCTCCTGGACTATTTTAATGATTTTTTAAAAAATTATTGTTGATTTTATGTTTTTGTGATTTTAATGTATTTTTAATGTTAGCTGCCCTGAGCCCATTTGTGGGGAGGGTGGGGTATAAATCGAATAAAATAAATAAATAAATAAATAAATAAATAAATAAATAAATAAATAAATAAATAAATTTCTTAAGAGTCTCAGGAAACTGTTCTAGGGCGCTAACCAACTAATATTTCTGGCTTTTCTGGTGTCCACTTTGTGGAATATTCCAGGATAGTTGCTCAAATTACTTGCGTTGTACACCAAGTTTGGTCTGAATTTGCTATCATGTTCTGCTGTCAAAATTCGTGTCCAATAGCACCTTAAAGACCAACAATATTTTCCAGGGTATAAAGCAAATAAAGTAAATTCATCCGATAAAGTGAGCTTTCACAAGAAAGCTTATATCCTGGAAATTTAGTTGGCCAGTAAGGTACTACAGGACTCTGATTTATTTTATTACTACTGCTGCCTCAGTTATTTAACATCCTTACTGTCTGAGCATTCACAGAAAGGCCTGGTTCACACATGCTGGGAGGAGAATGAGGTAGCAGAAATGGTAGAAGAGACAGAGGTTACAGGTGGAAGCTCGTGCAAGATGACCGTGTGGAATTCTCAACTATCGAAAAACTCTCCGCACACAGAAAACCGGCAGATTTTCTGTTATTTGTTTACTTCATTTACATTAATCCACTTTATTATTTAACTGGCCTGGCCCTATCATGGATGAGATGGTAGGTCACAGGTGCTGGGAAATAGCCTTCCCATCTCGAGCTCCCAGAAGTTGCAGCTGGATGGAACAGATAGTGCAGGACTGTATGGGAAGGTTGGAGGCTCATATGTTACCAGGAGGGTAAAATTAGATTTTCTTGAAAGCAACCATGATTAAGCCAGGATCTGATTGCAGAACATTTTGAAGGATTCCCTGGGAGACAGGCCAAGAAAGTTGCAAGAGAACAAAGGGCTGCCAGCTCTCTACTGTTTCTGTCTGTTACTCTTCCTTCTTTAGCAGCTGAAGGGAGATGGCAGTGGTCAGATGACGGACAATTAATGCTAAGGAGAAATAAGAAGAATGGACATTAACAGAGAGTGAAATATGGCCAGCTGCTCTGCGATCCCCTCCAGCTTTCTTTATCTATCACTAGGAGAACCTTCCAAATCTTCAGCTGTAAATTTCTGACTTACACAGGGCTACCTTTCACAGGCTGAGTGTGATGTGCAACCAGGAACTAACGAACACATTCCTGGTTATCTCTTTTAACTTTCACAAACGTTTTAATCCTTGTGAGTACTGCAGGGTGGCCAAGGGACAACAAATTCTCCTTGAGTTGGCCCATGTGTGCCATCCCAAGCTCCTTGGAGGCAGTGGGATAAAAATGTGTGAGATATGGCTATATAAAGTAAATTTTGTGAGTGGAGGCACAGACTTCAGTGCACCAAGCTCCATCAAGAGAGAGTCACATAAAACAGGCTTGTGGATGAGGACAGGGCTAACCTTTCCGGTTTTGCATCTTGTCCTACTTTTTCTTTCTAGGGTTTGGGCTCTGGTTTTGCACTGTAAAATGCCAAGGAAACTGGATATTTATGTCACTCTGGTCACATAGATACGGATATTTATGTAGGGTGCATGGGTCAGTGTGTGCTCATTTGTAAAAACTGTGTTTTATTGGTGTGCGCACTGGCCAAAATTGAAGAAGGTTTCTACGCAGGGGACACTCTCAGTTTTCTACTTAACACTCCCCTCGCTTTGTTTTGCAATTTGTTCCCCTCCAATCTTCCTTGGTAAGGCCCAGGAAGGAAGGTCTCATGAGAGGAAGGGGCAGTCTGGTCACTGAAGTGGCTCCTTTCTTCACTCTCCACAGGTTCCAACCCAGGACTTACTCATTAATAGTTACTTGATATAATTTGTTTGAAGACAGAGTAAAAGAAAACCCAGCAACTGGAAAAAATGGTCGCTAGATGTGGGATAGTGACTTGAGTGTTGGGTTTAGATAGGGTTGCCAGTCAGCAGCTGGCATGTACTGGGAGACTGGGCGGATGGGGACATGGGGGGCTGTGGTGACGGAGGCATGGCGACATTGTGAAGTCACTTTCAGGGCGAACCCAGAAGTGACAGCATCACTGTAGGACTCAGGTACCCAAATCAGCTGCTGTTGGTTGGAGAAGCAGCATCCTTGTTCAGAAAATACTTTTCTATAAGTGATCCACTTTTTTCCCTTTTAGGGTCATAAAGGCCGCCCTGGAGCCCTGGGGGAGTCTGGAAGACAGGGCAAGCCCGTGAGTACATGTATATTCTATCCCAGCTCTTCCTTTACTGGATTCTTGAGTGACTCCTAGGAAAAGAGTGCTGCCTGTAAAAGGCCTTTTCACACATTACACAAGGGTGAATCTGAGTTTGGTGTTGGAGTTCCCCTTGACAGGGAGTTACATCCAGCCTGGGCTTCCTCAAGAGTTGATGTACATGACATGCATATTTGGAGAAGTCTGTTCTTGCTTGTTCACCCTTTATGCTTTCACAAATGTACATCTTGGACATAAACCTAGAAATGGAATGTGTGGATGAACCTGCAATGGAGTTCTGAGAAATTCTGTGGTCTTCAAATCACGAGCATCCTTTGCATGTTTGAAGGGTAGATGTTGGAAATGGGAGCAGCACAGAAGGTGTGAGATAGAGAGGGGAAAAGGCACAAAAGTGGTGAAAGAAAAGAAAAAAAAGACTTCAAAATCAGCACAGTGCAGGATTCAACAAATCTCTGGCGCCAGGACACCATGGGGCCTAGAAATTTCATTGTGGTGCCTAGTATTTTCAGCAGTCATTTACTGTACATGCCTCTTGGTGATTCTCAGTAGAAGTACAAAGCTTATTTAGGGGAATGATAGAGGTTAGCTCTTTTGTTGTGAAGTCAATAGGATCACTCCATATTTATTTATACGCTACAACCCCTTTGGTACAGCTTTAAAAAATGACAAGAAATCATGAAGACGTTAGGATTAGGTTTTATGGTCGCAATAATTAGAAAGTATGGTGATTAAAATATAATGGCTGACAAATTAGTCTAGCTCCTAAATCATAAACCCAAAGAAAATTTGTCAAGGCCTGGCATTGCAAAGCAAGGGACAAGGAGAGAGACTCATGTACTTAAAGGGGGTAGGGGAGATCTAGGAGTTGTTGCTTTGGAAAGGACCCACAAGCAGTTCAGACTGGATACCTTTGAGTCTCTCTGCACAAGACGCCTCAGCATGTGTTTGTCAAGTGTAGGAAGATGCAATGTTAGCTGGGAAGCGTAGTTTAAAAAGACAGAGCGTGCGGAGATTGCTCCTCAGAGGGTTTGTTAATTTCATCTTTGCCTCTCCAAAGGCTCTGTCAATTTCACCTCTCCAGTCTAGAACTGAGTGAGATGGTAACCAGAGGGCAGTGAGGCCGGGCTTAGACCTGGAGAGGTTATAATGGGCTGAAGTTTCCCTTCTGTCATTTCACAGCCCCTTCACACAGCTCCAATGCCCTGCCGCTGGCTCTGTCTTTTTAAACTACCCTTCTTGGCTACCATTGCGTCTCTCGACATGTGTTCTTCACGTGTCAGATGTCTCATGTAGAGAAACTCTTTATATAACGCAGGTCCCAGGTTCAACCCACACCACTACTAGTTCAAAAAGGTTAGTTTAGGAAAAGTGTCTCTGATTGAATCCCTGAACAGTCGGAACAGACAATGCTCAGCCTGTGTAATGCCTCCTATAGTGAAACCCTGTTGTTCAGTGGACAGGGTCTTATGTTGCATGAAGAAGGTCCCCAGTTTGATCCCTGGCACCTACGGTTAAAGGATGTCAGGCACCAGGTGCTGGTAAATACCTTTCCCATCTCAAGCCTTCTGGAGCTTCAGCCAGACGGAATAGATAGTGCAGGACTGTATGGACCAGTGGTTGGAGGCTCATATGTTACCAGTAGGGTAAAATGTAGATTATCTGGATCCCATTGTTTCACCGCATTATTAGAGTTTTAATTCAAAAGTCAACATCCAGTGTTTCAAAACCAGTTTGTGAACTGACATCTTTTTAATAAAAATTTGACCAGGGTCCAAAGGGAGACGTTGGCTTATCTGGAGAACAAGGAATACCCGGCCCTCCCGTAACGTATTTATTTATTTCTGTTTCTTAATTTTATTCTTTCCACTCTGTGCTGTCTGTTAGTCCCTGTCCCAGGATCTGATGTGGGCTCACTTCTGTTCACTTGTGGCCAAATCTCTTTCCCTGAGTTTTGGTATGGAAAAATTGAAGATGTTGGGGAAACTAAAGGGGGGGGGGGCGTATCTTATGAACCATTTTCTCTTTCAGCATGATCACTGAAATTGCACTGTAGATAAATTAGTTGCCGGGCTCTTCCTCCTAGCAACAAGTGCTTGTGATTCTGCATAACCCATGGAAATAAATCTAGAAAAGTTACTTGCCCAGAAAATGTTTAGTGGCCCACCAACTCCCAGACACTGGCATGTCACATTTTCCTTTCTGAGTTACTCTCATGTTGATGATTTCTATGTTCATCTCTCTTTTTGTTTTTGCTGATTCCCAACAGATTAATATATATATTTATGTACTTTAGAGTGCAGCAGAAGTATTTGGGGGATCCTTATGATTCTTGTTAGAATTTTAAAAAAACTATATATTTAAAAAATCTTCATATGTATAACAAACAGTGCTGGTTTACGTGCTGACTGCTAATTGTTAAACATAAATGCACTTTGTATTCTTAAAGCTGTTTAACTTCGATAAGTAAGCCTGGCATATGTTTTAGTTCCTCCTGGAAATGTCAATATGCCCCCCTCACCTGTGTCTTCAGAAGTTCCAAAAAATTTACATCCCCAGGTGGCTAGGCAGAATGTATGGAGGAGTTTGCTCTCCAGCCTAGGCTGGGACCAGTGGTTCTAAGAGGGCTCTGGTGCTCAGGATTTGACCTGGAAGCGATGCCTCTTCTATGCAAATATAACAATCTATTTTGGTTACTTGCGACAGGAGCAAAGCAATCAGCTTATGCTCAAAGACACAGGGCCAAGCTACAAGTGACAAATGACACTTGAATGGCAAGTGTATTTCTCCCTGTTCACTTGCCCTCCACTCAATCCACTTGCCAGGCAAGTGTCTTTCGTCATGTGTAGCTTGGCCCACAGAGTTCCACCTGGGAAAAGCAAGTGTCTGGCCCCATGTGACCTTTATCGCATGATAAGTAGCCTTGGTGAGATGGTATCTGGGGAAGGAAGAAGTGGATCAGCTCCTTGGCCCACCAGGGTCCCTCTTCCTGAGTCCAAATGTGTTGGTGCAGATATAGCAATACTGCAGCAGCAGCTAGTGTTGCCAACCTCCAGTTGGGGCCTGAAGATCTCCCAGAATTACAACAGATCTCCAGACTACAGAGATGAGATCCCCTGAAGAAAATGGCTGCTTTGGAGAGCAAAGTCTATGGCATTATACCCCGCCGAGGTCCCTGCCCAACCCTCACACTCCTCAGCTCCATCCGCCAAATCTCCAGGAATTTCCTAACATGCAGTTGGCAACCCTAGTGGCAGCAGGTCCAGGTGCAGCAGAGAGGACAGAAAAAAAGAGAAGCAGAGATGAACAAGGGGCCAACAAAAGGTGGCTGATTGTCCATTTGAGCCCCTTTCTTCACACTCCAGCCCCTAAAGAACCTTCTCTCTTAAGATGAGATAAGTTGAGCAGAGGTAGTCAGCGGAGGGCTAGCGAAAAGGCATGAAATTATTCTGCAAACCCCTCCAGCTTTCTTTGGGGTGTTCTCTGGGGTGTTTCAGAATTCTTAACAGAGTGTTAACATGTGGCGACTTTTCACGTGATGATGAATGTTAGGCAGCATCTAGGCTTTAAGTAAAAAGGGAGCTCTGAAGGTGACTTTTGCAGCAAGCTTGGATTGTGAGGGATACGGGGCTTCTGTTTTAGTCAATCCACACCAGGTTGACGCATTCCCACCAAGGCTTTCTTCTCTCGGTCTTTACAAAGAACACAGTCCCGAGGGAAATCATTAATTAATTCCGCTTTGATGATAAGAATTAATTAACAGGCAGGGATTTAATTTTTTCCTTAAGCTGGTGGAAAATTTTCTTTGTCCGAGTGTCTGTTACGGTTTTTTGAGTTAATGTTATTAAATGGATGTCCTGAATCGGGTCATAGGAAGGAAATATCAGCAGGAGATGATCAGTGAATCAGACGGGAGGGGTGGGGGGAAGCTAGCGACTAATCTTTTTTTTTTTTTGAGTAACAATACTCTACGCTTCATCCATGGATGGATATTTTTCAAGGTGACAGGGGAAGGGTAGTGGCAGCTTTTGTATGGCCGTAAGACATGACCTCAGCTTGCTGCAAGGGGATTAATCCAGGGCTTGGTTTGCTTTTCTTTCCCAGGGTCCACAAGGGCTCCGCGGATACCCTGGAATGGCAGGGCCTAAGGGAGAAACGGTAGGTGCCCCAGATGGAAGGGAAAGGCTTAATGTGCTGATGGTGTCATCATGATGTGCGTGGGCCTGCACATCTCTTGAAGTCTTTATCCAGAGGCCTTTTCTCCAGGAGACCAACCCCCAAAATGGGCCTCTCCTGTGGTTGTGCAGGATAAGACGTCTGTGCCTGGTGCTCGCTTGATACTCTTTTAGGCACCAAGCAAAGTCTGTCTCGCCTTTGTTGGCTAAAGTCTCGTCTTTTGTTGTTGTGCTTCATTTTTAATAGTTCCTGGCATTGTGGGTTTTCTGGTTCCAGGTGTTTGCTGCTGCTCTTGCGTGCTGCTTTTTAAAAGTGAATATGTTTTTACAAGCAGCAGGGAGGAGAACAATTTGGAAAGCCTCCCCCATCCCCAGTATCTCCCCCTCCAAAAGTCTATAAGCTCTCAAGGACTTGAATATGTTAATTTTTCCTCTTCTCCTTTGCTTCTTTATCTGACCCTCCTGTGCTTCGGCCTTCTGTGCCTCCTGGGGCAGATTTCGTCATCAGGCTTTTTAGGATTTTCTTTTGGTTAATTTACCAAGTCTCATATCTTCCCATTGCTAGGCAAACCATTTGGCTAACTGCATTCCCCCCCCCCCCCCCCGGCATGGGCAAAAGCTTCTCAGGCGTGGTATTTTATTTCCACTGTGCACGATTCAGGCCCAGTAGCACCTTAAAGACCAACTAGATTTCTAAATATCTGATGAAGGTAGGTCCGACTCTCAGAGCTCATCCCCTGGAAACCTCGTTTGTCTTTAAGGTGCTGCTGGACCCAAATCTTGCTCCTCTGCTACAGTGAAGAGGAAAGGGGGCTGCACCAAGGCAAAATGAAGATGAAGAAACAATGAGTGCAGCGGTAAGGGATCTTTAATGTTTGTATAATCCCTACACGTTTCGCATGCAGCTTTGGCCCTTTTCACACTACGTATCTGCTTCCAGAACATCGCGAAACGCAGTGCAAAAAATGCAGAAGATAGCGTCTTCTTGCAAGAGTTTTGTGCGATGTCGTGCAAAACTCTCACGAGAAGACGCTATCTTCCGTGTTTTTTGAGCTGCGTTTCACGATGTTCTGGAAGCAGGTACGTAGTGTGAAAAGGGCCCTTGTCAGGGGGAACCTTCCAGACTTTAAGTGTATATACAGGAACAGAATTAAAGAGAATCTGGAAGATTTCCCCTGATGGCTGCACACAAATCACATAAAGGTTATACAAATATTAAAGATTCCTTTCCTTTGCACCAATTGTTTCTTCATCTTTATTTGTCTACTACAGACCAACATGGCTACTCACCTGAAACTATTTTCCACTGTGGAAATCACTACTGAGAGAAGGGGTTTAAACCCACCTCCCTCCCAAAAGCAGCCCAGGTAGAAATTGCATGGCTTCTCCCTCATTATCCCAT
The DNA here is from genome assembly GCF_028583425.1 of Eublepharis macularius. NCBI lineage: Eukaryota > Metazoa > Chordata > Lepidosauria > Squamata > Eublepharidae > Eublepharis > Eublepharis macularius. The sequence goes on along the minus strand of NC_072804.1, from coordinate 35,394,240 downwards.
CCATGGTCTTATCAATGGTGCTGCTGTCACTATTTTAGTGCTCATTGTGCCCCTTTTGGCTAAGAAAGGGGCAAACATTTGCTACGTGCCCTGTAATGCCCCAGGGGCAGTGTGGCAGCAATACAAGGGGGGAGGTGAAAGTGCTGGTGGGGGGGATATGTTGTGGTGGAAAGGAACACATACGTTCATTTTGCCGCAGTACACCTCTTTCGTGGCATGGGACATTTCTTTCACTTTATGCCATTTTTTTCATAGGGGCCCCGAGGTTATAAAGGAATGATCGGAACTATTGGAGCAGCAGGACCACCGGTAACACACTTTGTTTGCACGGTTTATCTCTACAAGTTGGGTGGGTTCACCTTCAAATGGCTGCTTCGGGCCCCATGTGAGCAGAGGTTGGCAAGTGAAAGGAGGCATAGTTAAAAATAATTTTTTTTTTGAGGGAGAAAGAACTGGTTTTTTTCTCCCAGTTATACTGTCCCTATGTGCTTCACATTTGCTTCAAGCGGGGTCCCACACCAAGCCCTGACTTGGATAGCCCAGGACAGCCTGACCTCGTCAGATTTCAGAAGCTAAGCAGGGTCAGCCTTGGTTAGTAATTGGATGGGAGACCTCCAAAGAAGACAAAGGCTGCAGAGGCAGGCAATGGCAGACCACCTCTGTAAGTGTCTTGCCTTGAAAACCCCACCAGGGGTCGCCATAAGTCAACTATGACTTGAAAGCAGGATTTCATTCATTCAGGTCCCACAGCAGCAGAATTTCAGAGACATTTCTTTACTCTCTGGAAATGAATCTTTGAAAGGCATGGAAGGTTTCTGTCTCATTTTCTTTATTAACAATAACATTTTCCCTTGTAGGGTGAAGAAGGCCCAAGGGGGCCCCCAGGACAAGCTGGTGAGAAGGGAGATCTTGTGAGTAAAATACTTCACAGACTCATTTAAGAAACTTTCAAGGCACTCTTGATAAAACTCCCATAATTGTGTTAATATTAATACTTTGGTAGATACTTTATTCTCTTGTGATAGCTTTAAACAGTTATGGGGGGTTGGGGTTTTTCCCCTACCCATTCTCTTATATTCATACCTTTTAAAAAAGTAGAAACATGAACAGCTTGATCCAGACATCAGGGCAATAAGGGTGATCCTCACATTTTGTAAACATAGCATACTCCTCTGTTTGTGGAAGGTTGTACAGCTACTCCCTCACACAGAGGTTGAGGTCCTGCTTCTTGGTCCTCATTAGAAATGCTTGTTTCCTAGGGTGTTTGTTTATTTTAATCCTGCTTGTAACCCACCACATCCCAAGGCCACAGAATACTGTGCGGTGTCAACCCCACAGTGGTTACGTTGCTTAAATCCTCTTTTGCCTGGTTCTTGCATGCATACCCCAAAGCCAATTCGAATAAAATCTGCTTCCAGAAGACACCTTGATTTGAGTGTTGTCAAGGAGTTTGGGGAAGGAGATTCCAGTGTGGAAGGCTTACTTGAGGGCAGATCCTGATTTGGAAAAATTCAGAAGGCATTCCTGGACAGCCTTGAAGATCGTGATCGGGGTTGAGATCAGTCATTGTGAGTTGTCCCAGTTCAGTGGCTCCGTGGCAGAGCATTTGCTTGGCATGCAGAAGTTTCCAGGTTCAATCGCCCACATCTCCAGTTAAAGGACCAGGCAGTAGGTAATGGGAAAGACTTCCGCCTGAGACCCTGGAGAGCTACTGCCAATCTGAGTAGACAATGGCCATTTCCACATGGCTTACCTTGTTCCGGAAAACACCGAAATCTCACGCGAAATTGCACGAGAAGATGCTGTTATCGCGTCTTCTTGCACGATAACAGCGTCTTCTCGCGAGATTTCGCGCAAGATTTCGCTGTTTTCTGGAACAAGGTAAGCCGTGTGGAAACAGCCAATATTGACTCTGATGGATCAAGTGTCTGATTCAGTAAAGGCAACTTCATGTGTTCACGAGTCTTTTCCCATGTAAGGAATGAACCAGCAATTCTTTCTTTTCATGCTATTTTCTGTTTCTTTTGCACCAGGTTGTTCCTATAAACTTGTGTGTATTTTCCCGTCTCATTTGTGGATTCGGTTGCATGTCTCAATGGTATATCGCTGGTGGAAAAACGGCACACCTGTAAAAATGCCCCCAAATAAGCAAAAGAATAGTTAACCACAGGCATGAAAACAAAGCAGACCAAATCTGACAATTCCAGCAACCTACAGGATTAGAAAGCAATGAAAACGTCCAGGCTGGCTGATCCCGAGCCAAGCTAGAATGCAGCACAATGCTGAACAGAGTTATGCCCGTCTAAATCCATTCATCAAAGTCGGTGGGCTCAGAAGGGTGAACTGTATTTAAGATACACTGTTAGATATGCTGCCCCCTGCCCCCTAAAGCTTTGACTCAGTAGGAACTTAGGCAGATTGTGAGAGGGGGGCAGGAAGGGCTGAGCCAGCGCTCAGTTCTCGTGGCCCTTTCTTATGTGCCCACAGACATGCTGATTGCCACTTTGGGATCAGGAAGAAATTTTCCTCCAGGCCAGATTGGCCGGGGATCCTGGAGATTTTTTTTTTTGCCTTCCTCTGGGCAATGCAATAGAGGTCAATGCAGGAATAAAAGGGGTAGCTGTGAATCTCCTGCACTGTGCAGGGTGTTGGACTAGATGACCCTTGAGGTCCCTTCCAGCTGTATATTTCTGTTTCTAGCTCATCAGCAGCACGTTACATTGAGCCCAGAACTAGTGGATGAAGGGTAGCACGTACTCCTTATACCCAGTCCTATTGCACGGCAAGGTTGCCACATTTTGTAACAGCTGAAACAGCTGAAACATCCCAGCAGCGCTTCTCTCAGGGTGGGGTGTCGGATCTGTTCCTGCTGGCATTGGATTTTCCTGCCGAGAAATCCATGTTAGATTTGCCTTCTGCACGTGAAAGGCATGCAGCCCACCACAGGCCTTAATTCCTGCTTGGGATGGCAAAACAAAGGGGAGAGTTAATGTGCCCGGCGGTTGTGTTCAGCTTGGCGTCTCACAAACTGTGCAGGTTGGAGATGTGTCGCTTTCCTTGCATGCACAAGAAACCTGTCTTGAAGCCACGTAGTGGATACAGAAGTTCACCCTCATAGGGAGGGATATGGCTAGCGACCTGGCCCTTGGAATGAGGCCCACAGCCCTTGTGTTTCTGTCCGTTCCTCTCCAGCTGAGATGGCAACATTCTTGTCCAACCCTTTCCCTGCTTCACGGGCTCCTTCAAAGACTGCAGTTCCCTCCCCCTTAATTTCAGTGGAGTCCTCTGCAGTGCCCTCCGTCATTCCCACCAACTTGTGGCCTCCCCTTGCTCATTAACTCAGTCATTGTCAAAGCGAAGACATATTTTGACTTGGATACTGTACAAAATGGATTAGTGGATTCCAGTCCTCTGCTGCAGTCGTGGAGGGGGTGGGTGGGGAGAATTGAAGCTCCAAAACACATTATTAATGAGACTTTGGCGGTCTATATGCTTGCATCTCTCCCCCCCTTCCCTTGAACGGAAGGAATCTAGACAGGCCGGGCGGGTGGTAATGGGGAGCAAGGTTATTTGGATCAGCTTCAGAAGTGTCATTCATAACGCTTGTGATTTCTGGGCTGGACCTTCCCAACATTATTGTGTCGCCTAAGAATGGCCTTGTTGAGCCAGACCACGACTTCTCCAGTCTTGTGTTCTGTCTCCAGCTGTGCCAGCCAGATGTCTCTGAAAGCATAGGAGCAGGGAGCAAAGGTATCTTCCCTTGTTTTATGCCTCCAGCTTCTGCCATTCAGAGGTATACTGCCTGTGACTGTGGAGGCTCCACATTAACTATCATATGCAGCCGTTAAGATGTCAGAGGCACCCTGCTAGATCAGTCCAGGAGTCCATCTAGTCCAGCATCCTGTTTCACACAGTGGCCATCCACTTGCCCTAGAGGGCCAACAAACGGGGCATGGAAGTCAAGACTTTTCCCTGATGTTGCCTCCTGGCACTGGGATTCAAAGGTATACTGCCTCTGTATAGGGAAGTTTCCCTTCCTCGCTTGATCTAGTAGCCACTGGTAGACTTCTCTTCCATTAATCTGTTTAATAACCATCTATGCCAGTGGCCACTGGGAGCATATTAGTCTTCACAGACCAGCCTTCAATTTCTATAAAATGTTGAATAATATAGACTCTCGCAGAGCCAGATGGGGCCCTCCCCTTCCTTCCTATGCAAATCAAATGCCGTTTTTTGATTTCCGTCCAATTGAATGTCTTTTTCAGTTGGCGGGGAGAGTAAAAGTACAGGCAGTGAAGAAACCATAGCCACGTGCTGCGCTGGTTCTTAGGCATTTCTTTTTTTTTTTTTAGAAAATTTTTTTATTGGGTTAGAATCAATTATTTTTACATTACAGTCAATTCTCCCCTTTTTCAATTTCTAACCCCCACCCTTTCCCCCCCTTTTTGTTGACTTCCAACAGTTTTCCAACCCTTTGTCCCTTTTCCCTTACTCCTATTAAATTCCTCTATCTAACAAATATATATTCTCCCTTTGTTCTAAGCAATGCATCCTTAACTATTTTTAATACTCTATACCCAAACTATGAGTCTTTGTTTCCATATTGGATAAACAATTTATCCCATTTTCTATAATTCCAATTTCAAATATTTCCATAGATCATAAACCATATAAATCATACATTCATTTAAATCAAACAATTTGACTTATGCTCTATATGTTACTCATTCTATCTTCTTCTTTCTGTTTTAGTTATATTTAATTACTTTAATATTTCTATTTTCCCTCAATAATGATTCTATATAACTATCATCATATAGTCAATCAATTTGACTCATATATATCTTCAAATAAACATATTCAATTTGGTACATTGTACACGTCTTACCAAAAGAAAATATTGTTAGTTAATCAATCCTTATAGTTAACCCTTATGGTTAGTTATTTTCTATCGATATTCTGTTTGTTAATCTATATATATCTATATATATATCATTCTATTGATCTAACTGCTTAGAAATTCACATTTATCTCTTCTCCCCCCCGGTAAAGTCACCCCCCTCTACATTTTATTATACTTCAGTAGTTCTCAAACTGCCACAGTTCTCCTCCCACCTCCCATTTCTTCTCCAAATATTGTTTCATCTTCTCCCAGTCTGTGTTAAACTGCCCTGAGTCCAGATTTCTCAGTTTTCTTGTCATCTTGTCCATTTCTGCCATGTACAGCAATTTGTAGGTCCAATCTTCAATAGTTGGCACTTCTTGTACTTTCCATTTTTGCGCATACAAAAGTCTAGCTGCTGCCGTCATGTAAAATATCAACGTCCTATGATGGGCTGGAATTCCCTCCATTCCCAGGTTGGTTCTTAGGCATTTCTTATGTTCCTTCTTTTTCATCCCTTTCTAGGGTGCTCGTGGTATCAGAGGTCCTCAGGGAGGAATGGGACCCAAAGGGGGAAATGTAAGTATTGCCTCTTTCTGAGTTCCGTTTCATCGCTCTGCAGGATTCCGGGAGAAACGCAGGAGCACAGTTTGATTAGTTTCATGCCTAAGGTAGATTGACTTCTGAACTTGCTGAAACATGGCCAAGACCTGATTTATCCCCCCTCCCTCTTTGCCTCTTTTGTAGGGTCTTCCTGGGATTGATGGCAAAGATGGCACTCCAGGTATCCCTGGGGTCAAGGTAAGGTGTCTGCTTCAAGTATAAGATGAATAAGTATAAAAAAGGCATTCTAGCCAGTTCAGTCCTTAGAGTCATTCAGAGTTGTTTCTTGCCCAGACTTGTGCTCAGGGCTTTCTTTCTGGGAAAAGAGGTAGTGGAACTCAGTGGTAGAACTCAGGACTGCACAATGATGTCACTTTGGGTCAGCTGGAACAAGGGGGGAGTTTTTTAAAGTTTAAATTGCCCTCTGCAAAAAGGGTCACATGACCAGTGGCCCCGCCCCCTGATCTCCAGACAGAGGGGCGTTTAGATTGCCCTCCACGCCACTTGGCACGGAAGGCAATCTCAACTCCCCTCTGTCTGGAGATCAGGGGGCGGGACCCCACTGGCCATGTGACCATTTTCAAGAGGTGATGGAACTCCATTCCAACGCATTCCCACTGAAAAAAGCCCTGCTTGTGCTTCATCCCAGTTCATTTCTTTCCTCTAACCAAGGATCCCCAACCCGTAAAAACCATATTACCTCCCACTGTCCTACTATGCATTGAACAAAAGAACCCTAGTGCGGAGCAGACCTCATGTGTGGTCACCTGATGGGCCGAACAGAGGATGAAAGGTCCCAAAGGTACAGTGTTGAAAAACAGTAATTTTAATGTAATGGAAATCAGGATTTCCATAACATTAAAGGATAAGGAGCAGAAAACTCCTAAAAATGGTAACCAATATATTTTTTTAAAAAATCAAAGCATTCCAGACATTTTCTTTCACTGTTCAGCTAATGTTTTAGGCTGATGGGGGTCACTCAGAACTTACTTGGTTGCCAAATTCCTTCACTTCAAGCTATCTTAAAACAGAGCTGGAGACTATACCTTCTTAGAACAAAGAAGCCAGAAAGAAACAGAAAGTTTGCCGCAAGGTCTGGCACCCTGAATGTGCCTGAGGTTGAGATCGCATTTCTGCAGTGGGGGGCAGGGGATCCCCCGCTTTCACCCTCCGCCCCTGCCTCCACTTACTTGGCTGGCGGGGCGTGGGGAGGCACAGAAACAAGCCTCCTTGGTGCGCTCCCAGGTCAGTGCAGCAATGTCACTCTCAGGAGTGAAGTCATTATGCCACCCCGAGAGTGCTCCTGTGCTTTGCAGTGGGCTGATTTTGGCCCCAAATGGACCTGTTTGGGCCCATTTGAGGCCAAAATCAGCCCACTGCAAAGCACATGTGCACCTCCGTGACGACGTCACTTCCCAGAAGTGACATCATCATGCTGGCAAGAAGCATCATGGGCCCGCTGAGCGGGTAAGTGCCAGGTCCCCTACCTCCCACCAGGAGGTTAAGGAGACTTGGTAACCCTAGGGTAGGGTTACCAGCAGGCCTGGAGAAAAAAAGTTATCCTGTTCATTTAATAGATTGGGGCATTATTTAATTCCATGCCATGAGAAGCTTCGACTGCCCATTTCCCCTCTTAAAGCTTCAATTAAAGGGACAGGACAACCTCAGCCTGAGGCTTGCTTTTCATCTTGCTCTGGGGAGAATAATGAAGGCCACATAAGGTCATGGTGGCCGCTAAGCAGTATGAGAAGCTGTGTGGCCCTGTAGTGAGCCATGCAGAAATCACCAAATTTCATTTGGTTGGGACAGCTAAGCAACACCAAAATCTTTAGTGCCTGCTCCTGTGGGTAGGTGCTAGTCCTCAAAGAGGGCTGTGGCATTCTGTCCTCCTTTAGAGGCAGTGCTACACTAGGAAGAGGCTTTGGTATGCTCTGTTTCCTCTTCACTGCTTGGTCTGATAGCAAGTCATGAGTCTGTTCCTTGCATAAGCTTGTACAGCGATGCTTCCAATTTGCAAGCAGGTCTGTAGCTCACTTCCTTACGCTGACATTCCTGTCAGCATAACTCAGTGCAGCCATGGCATTTAGGGCTGTTGGGGTGGGGAATTCCCACCCCCAGGTCTCATTCCAGTAGCGGGAGACAAAGAAAATAAGGTCTACTTGTCTACTTACAGAAAGTTTTTACCATAGGTTTGTGGCAGTTCCTAGAGCTACCTGGAAGTAACAAAGTGTAGCTCTAGGAAATGCTTTCTCGTAAAGCTGGAAGTACTTAGCATATGTTTAGGTAGCCCTAGGAGTGGGAACCCTAACAGCACCCCTTCTGGTTATCGGTAAGCCTCTGCTTGCTCCATAATTTACTCTCTTCCAATAATGTCTTTCCTTGTCCTGACTTGCAGGGGAGTGCAGGACAGCCGGGCCTTCCTGGGCCACCGGGCCACCGAGGATTAGCCGTAAGTATTACGTTCTTTCCAATCAGAGCCAATCCCGGACCTAAGTTTGCTACTTTCCCTGTTTCAAAACCCAGCCCAGTTGAGCTGTCCTTGGCAGAAAACTCTCTCTACCATATTTATCACGTGCCAGCAGAATTATCAGTGTGTGGTTTATGTGGTGGATGAAGCCCAGACCTGAGTTCAAATCCTCTGCTTGCAGTGATGCCCCAAGGGTGACCTTGGGCCCCTCAGGTTCTCAGTTTAACCTTCCTCATAGAGTTGCGGCGAAGATAAAATGGAGGAGGAAACTGGCCTACATCACTCTGATCGCAGCTTAAGGAAGGCTGTGGTGAAAATGTAACTGATCAGTAAAATGGTACGCTGAAGTCAACTGAGCAGTCGCTGCCACCAACCATTAAGTGGAGAAAAAGAGTCATCAGCTTTCCATGAGACGGAATGTTCATTCTAAGTCTGTGTCTTGTCAAAAGCCCTTCCCAAACTGGAAGAGTAACACTTGCCTTTTACCCACAACCAATGCTTTGGGGGTTTTTTTGTTTCCTCTTAGGGTTTGCCAGGTGCACCTGGAACCAAAGGTGGCCCAGGGCAGAAGGTAAGCCAAAATCCTTGAGTTTTTTTTTTAAAAACCATCCTGTTTCTTTTTGCCTGTAAAATAAAGAGAGGCTCAGAGGCCAGCACAGGTTGGGAACCATTAAATGCACTGAATTTTGTCCCTATTTCTCTCCCCGCCCCCTCACGTCATAGGGTGAACCAGGAGGCCGTGGTCTGCCAGGTTCCAGTGGGCTACCTGGGAAAATTGTAAGTCAATGTCCCCCCACCCACTTTCTTTCTTGATCTATTCCTCTGACCTATAGGTTTAAGTAGTCCTTTACTGAGTCATGTTTTAATCGGCACAGTCATTTCTTGCAAGTTACATTACAATCTCTGGGTGGGAGCGCAACTTCATATGCATGCAGACCAGGTGTGCCACTTGTGGCGGGCATTCTCCCAGCCGCTGGGCTCTTCCACATTGACACCGGATTGGTGGAGCAATAGTAGGGGGTGGAAATGAGGTTGTATGCTGCATCACCGTCGCATCCAAGCAAAAGTCCAGATGTTATGTCAGCCCGGATGCGACATTTCCGTGGCGTGCGACATCATTTCCTCCCTTTGCCCCACCCTGAAACTTTCCAGAGGTGTGCTTAAATTGCAGATTGTTGGGATCAGCATAGTAGCACACTATTTTTCAGAAGCCAGCATGGGACAAGTTGTTGCAGAAGAAACAAATACAGTTGTACAGCAGGGACGAGCGAGAATTGGGATATTAAAACAGCCCAATTTGAGTGGCCGCTAACCCTTGACTGGAAGCTGTTTGGCAGGGATCAAGCAATGCAGGCTACCTCTGCTGCCTGCCCTTGAACGTGTACTCTTGTTATTCCTTTACCCCAAGTGGCTTTTTCTGGAGTACAGCTGATCGCTGGTGGTGAAGGGAGGAGAGTGACTGAAAATCACTGTTAATGCCTGCAGTTTCCTTTTCTGGGCTGGCAGGAGGCAGCATTGCACCATGAAATCTTAGCATCAAGAACCGCAATTTGTCCCATGGCACCTTAACAGAATTAACTTGTTTAATGAATTTTGCATAATATACTTCTGCTGCAGAGCTCTTTCTTGGTTTGGCTACCATGGACAGACGATGCTACCTTTTTCTGGGAATTTGTTGCTTACCACAAAATCTCTGGTCCCCCCCCCATTTAGGGTGAGCCTGGACCTCGTGGGGAAGTGGGCCCTCAAGGAGTTCCTGGTGTGAAAGTAAGTCTTGCACATTCCCTCGGAGGCAGGGATAATGTTGGGTTCCTGTGCTGGTGGACATTTTCGTGAATGGATAGAAGGGTGGATTTAGTTTGCTTATTAAATCGTGCAAATAATTCCAGTGGTTTTTGCAAACGTGGCTGGAGCGGCTTTCTGGCTGGGCAAACCTTTTGCCAAAGAGAGCACAGCCTTCCCTTTCAGGGACTGGGGCATGTTGGGTGTCCCATGCCCAACAGGGTAGTCTCGTCAAGTCCGGCTTGAGAAATTCCTGGTGATTTGGGAGGGGTGTTGGAGGAGGGCAGAGCCTGGGCAAGGGATGGAGCTCAGCAGGGATGTGATGCTGTAGACTCTGCCCTCCAAAGCGTCGATTTCTTCCAGGAGAACTGATCTCTCTAGTCTGTATATCAGATGTAATTCTGAGAGAACTCCAGTCCCCACCTGGAGGTTGGCAACTCTAATCCCCCCAAAATGCAAATGGCAGGCAGTTGATGTGAGTGACCCAGGAAGAAGTGAGCATTTTGACCAACTCCCCCTTCTTTATTCAGGGAGATCGCGGTGAGAGGGGACCAGTGGGCATTCCAGGGCTGCAGGGAAAAGTGGTGAGTATATGAGAATCTGGAGGTAGACTTGCATCTACTTGGACTTGCTCTGTTTTTCTTTCTTCTTCAATCTCCATTTGTTATTCTGCAGTTTCTGCATATGCTAGCCTGTCTTCCCTGTACCTTCCTTCTCTCTACAGTTTCCCCAGTGGAAAGAGTCTGAAAACGGGAGTTTTGCCACAATTTTAACATGTACAGCTAGAGGTCCACCATCTCAGTGTTGGCCCTCTGAAAACAACTGAGTCTGCAAGGCTTTCTTCCAGAAGAACCGTGTTTCCCAAACACTCTGATCACCATGGGTTCCTTTTTCAGAATTAAATTGGAAGGGATAACATTTTTTAAAGAAAATTAACAGCAAGAACTAATGGCATGTGGAGGTGCCCACCTTCTGTGTTTCTGCATGAGTCCCTATTTCTGTGCCTTCAGATTGGAAGGCAGCAAGGCAAGAGCAAGGATTCATGCAGAGATGCATCAGGTAGTCTCCTCTGCAGGACAGTAATTCTGCTGCATCCTTGAGTGGCAAGGGAATAAATGACCCAGTTGCATTGACAGAGTTACCTGAATTACCCACGCTTTACAAAAGCTACTGGAGGGGAGAGGAGACGGGACAGCCCTGGAGCATGCAAAGCCGAGCAGCTTCTAAAGTGTGGGTGACACTGCCGGTGCTGCCTGGTTCGGCTTGCTTCAGGCTGCAAGCAGGCCGCCAGGGTAACAACTCGCCAGGAACTTCCCCGGCAAGTGAAAGGGCTGGATCTTTAAGCAGCAGGATGGGTGTTTTCTCAAGGATTACACATTTCAAGTGCATATGACAACGTCCATCCTTTGCGACTGGGAAGGAACAGACTGGCAAGCCATCCCTGATTCTTCAAGTTGGTCCCCTGGAGGTTGGGAAACCCCCTAGCCCACTTCAGCCAGAGCCATTCACATAACCGAGTGCTTGAGTGCTCTGTGCTCGAAGCTTGATGGCTTCTTCTCCCAACCACCTGCCTTTCTGCCAGCTATGAGCTTACAGTGGGGTTCAGTGTCTTATGGACACTGGCCATTTCCACACTACTTACCTTCATCCAGAACGCTGCAGAACATCATGAAAAATACATGGAAGATAGCGTCTACTTGTGTGAGTTTTGCGCGATGTCGTGCAAGAAGACGCTATCTTCTGCGTTTTTTTCGCAATGTTCCGCGGTGTTCCGGATGAAGATAAGTAGTGTTGAAACGGCCACTGTGTAGACCCAGTGGTTGAAATATTGGAGTGAATTCTTGGGCAGAAGACGTTTTCGCTCAAAGTCTCGATTGCAAAGCCTTCCCGTGTTCTTCAGAGAATGAGACACCATAAGAACCCCGTGGCATCACATGTGAAAAGGCAACAAGCAAGACCTCTTCATAGCCATAATCATACAGTGGAAGGGAACTGCTGTCCAGTTCGGCTCTTGTGATGTTGAGGGCCGAGCAAAGATGGAAAACAAGATGAAGGGAGTTTGTGGCCTGTGTTGTGTAGCAATAAAAGCAACACCAGGGAGGGACCTCAGTTCAGTTATTAGTGCAAAACAGTGCTGGGTACAAAAACACTATTGGAAGATCTGTACATAGGCTTTGATAAAGGTTTCCCAATATGTAAAAATAAGTCCATACACAACTGGCCATCTATATGTGATATATTCAAATGTTGGTAAGTTTATGAGGTCCTCAATTCAGTGAATTACAGGAAGTGGGTGTTTGTCTTTCCAGTGTTGTAGTATAAGTCTTTTAGCGACTGTAAGGGCACGGAGAGTACATTTCTGTTGACCATCAGTTAAATTCCATGAGACAGGCAAATAGTTTTAACAGTACAGCAACATCCTCCAAAAGAAATGAGTATTCTAATAAAAACATTAATATGAGTAATGATTTCTTCCCCAAAAGACTGAATGACTGAACTTGTTCAAAACATATGTGCAAGAGAGGCACTGCGCTTAACCCTGTAGTAAAAAGGCGCTCTGGTGTCCAATATACTCTAAACATAATTTTTTGTTGAGTAAGTCACAACTTAAGATCCGTAGCAGCAACAGGCATAAGGTTTAAAACCTTAACCCATCCTCATTCTACTCTGATGCTCACTGGGTGATCGTGGGATGATCACTGCCTTCACCTAATCTCCTTACAGGATCGTTGTGAGAATCAAATGGAGGAGAAGGGAAGCATGTACCTTCTTCTGAGCATGCCCTTGGTCTCCTTGGAAGAAGGGGAGATAAAAGTGTGACCAGCTGACCTGTTCTTCTCAAGCCATTTGGTGCAGGGAATCTTCCTTGCAGGTCTTGTTGTAAAGCCCTCTCTTCGGTGGCATTCAGACTGAATCCCCTCCTGAAAGCTCTCCGGATGCATGTTCAAGGCTTGCTGTGGCTTCTAATTCTGACTTGCTTGATTAGACCTTGATTAGCGCATGGGAGGTAATGCAGCAAATTAGGATCCGTAGTGAGAAAAGAATTCTCTGTCTCTGTTGAGCCCTGGGTGTCCATTGTTCTGAATTTCTGAATGAACTCAATTTCAGCAATCTCAAATTGTAATGTCCCCTTGAAGTTTTTCTGGGAAAGGTGCATTTGTCTGTTGTTCCTGTTCTTTCTCAGAGGTTTTCTTTCCCCTTTTTATTTCCAGGGCGCTAAGGGGGAGCAGGGCCCCCCGGGAATCCCAGGCCCACAAGGACTTCCTGGAGTTAAAGGGGACAAGGTACCTTCTCAATATCACTGACTCATATGCAATGACATTAAGGGAAAAATGAGAGGTGGGCACGAACCAAAATATGAACCAAAATTTGTCACGAACTGGGCCGGTTCATGGTTCGCGAATTGGCAGTTTGTCAGAGCCCATTTCCGACGAACCGCCACAAACTTTAGGCCTGTTCATTTGGTTCGTTTTTCGGTTTGTCACTGCAGACAGCCTGGCACTGTTCAATCAGTTTTCTAGGCAATGGAGGGGGGGGGGAGATGGGCTTTCTGCAGCCCCGGAAGTGACCTGCTGTCCCGGAAGTGAAGTTTTCACGAACCAAACAAATCGATTCATGAACCGGGGCAAATTTGTGAAAGTTCGTGGTTTTTGAAACGCCACGAACCACACAGTTTGGTTTTTCCCTGGTTCATGCCCACCTCTAGAAGAAACCCAGTTTGGCTGGCAAGTCCAAGAAACTTGACAAAAGGAAACAAATGTGCATGTTGGGCAGGTTTGCAGAAATAAGTGTGCTCTGCATAAATGTGGTTACTTTTTAGAAGGAACTAGAATCACAGAGGGTAGGAGAGAGGGCATTAGTGGCCAAAGTCAGGGTTGTGCGTTTTCTATCCTCATAATATTAAAAAATTCTATGCCTGGGCAATCCAATTTATGCATCAAGAAAATACGACTTCTGCACCTTGTATAAATTTTGTAAAGGAGCAAGTTTGCATAAATCCTGCTTTAAAAAAACATATTCTGCTGAATTGAACTTGGGTTGGTTAAATGTGGGGGGCAAGCATTATAATGGACACTGAAGCCCCCTCCTAGTCCATAGACTTTGTTTCACCTAGAGAAACAAAGAGAGACAGAAAGATGCTTTCAGACATACACATTGGTGTTATTGTCTTTGTTGGTAAAGGTAAAGGTAGTCCTCTGTGCAAACACCGAGTCATTACTGACCCATGGGGGGACGTTGCATCACGATGTTTTCTTGGCAGACTTTTTACGGGGTGGTTTGCCATTCCCTTCCCCAGTCACCTACACTTTACCCCCAGGAAACTGGGTACTCATTTTACTGACCTCGGAAGGATGGAAGGCTGAGAGTCAACCTTGAGCTGGCTACCTGAGAGCCAGTTTGGTGCAGTGGTTAAGAGCACGGGACTCTAATCTGGAGAGCCGGGTTTGATTCCCCACTCCTCCTCTTGAAGCCAGCTGGGTGACCTTGGGCGAGTCACAGTTCTCTTGAGCTCTCTTAGCCCCACCCACCTCACAGGGTGATTGTTGTGGGGTAATAATAACACTTTGTAAACCGCTCTGAGTGGGCATTAAGTTGTCCTGAAGGGCGGTATATAAATCGAATGTTATTATTATGTTATTATTACCTGAACTCAGCTTCCGCCAGGATTGAACTCAGGTCGCGAGCAGAGCTTAGGCTGCAGTACTTCAGCTCACCACTCTGCACCACAGGGCTCTTCTATCTTTGTTGATTTTTATACACACAGGCCCGTTGGGGCATTGCTGTCTGGTAGAAAGGATTTTTCTAAATACTTTTGTGTCCTTAAAGCCTAGAAACTTGCGTTGGTTACCTGCTCTTCCACTCCTCCTAAATTGCCATTTTTTTGTTCCGTTCTCTAGGGCTTCCCAGGGAAAATTGGGTCCAAAGGGGATGTTGTAAGTATCTCTCCCTGCTTTTTAAAATCCCTTTACTGCTTTCTTTTTGAGGCCAGCTTGGCTAGAGCCATCACAAAACTACCAGGTTTCTTGGGGTGTTGTCTTGCAAACCCCACTTGCTGTACTTTGCATTCCAGTGGTTCGGCGGGGAGCACTGCCTGTTAAGGAAGTTTGGATCTGACCAGCTCCTGGTTGTGATCTATTGAGAGGTCCATGCAAGCTCATAGGGTTTAATTTGGCGGCGGGGGGGGGGTGTAGTTTGCAATTCTTAGGAGCCAGCAAGATTTTCTGTGAGCCAGATTTCCTTGACTCTCCAGCCATAACGAGTTAAGGGCTAGCTTAATCATCCCTCTACTTAAAAATATGGAACTACTTAACGTGAGAGCCCAGGTGACGAGGTTAGTATCGGATACAAATGATTCCTTTACTCTTTCTGTGGCAAAATATAGAGGGTCAATAATTAAACATCAGAGTCATGATATCAAGTACGGTTCATCCCATTTTAATTTCTGCTTAAGGCAATAGCTGTATGAGCAGTACTAGATAGACAGAGATAGACTCTTCAGCCATCCAAGTATCAGTTGCTGGGCTCAATTTTTAGACAATAGTGGTTATGAGTAACCTGGATACGGGTGTAATAAATAATATTTTAGTCATTTGCTTGCAATATTTCCAGGATATCTTTCAACACATCCCCCCCCCCCCCCGCCCCCAGGCGATTTACAATATAAATCTGAAACAAGTAGGCTATACAAAATGCTGGCATTGACCTTGAAAGGCCAACGTGATCTGCGACCAGCGGATCTGCAGGTCCGTTTTCTCCCTTAGGAACCTGCCTGTCCCTTGAAGCTCTTCTCTGCCACCTGCACCCCCCTTAAGTAAGTAGGTAGGGAAGCAGGACTGCAATTCTTTGGGGGTCCTCAGTATTTAAATTAAAAATACAAACCCAGGTAAACCCAAAATGAAACCAAAACAATATTAATGATGATGATGATAAAATATTACATGTTTGTGGCTTGCTAACTTCACCTGTTATGCATCTTTTATTAAAATGGTTCTGAAAATGTCACTACTCAGCATGCCCTAATTCCACAGGGCAGCGAGCTTTGGGGCAAAAATCCCTTGGTTGAAGCAGGAAGAAATAAACTCCTCTGGAATGGTTGAGGACAAGTAATTATCGGTCAGGGAGGTGGAAGAGGAAGGGGGTGTCTTTGGCTAGATAAGGCAGACTTTTGCAGCATGATGGAGACTCCTTTCCTTTCTCACAGGGAGATCCCGGTGTCGAAGGCCTGCCTGGGGAGAAGGGGGAGAAGGTAAGCAGATCTGGCTTGCTTTGCAGATACCAGCCTGAGCCAGCAGGTAGCATTCAGCAGGTGAAAAGCACTCAGCTGAGCCAAATCGGTGAATGTGCTGGTGCTTCTTCCCTCTGCATAGAAAAAGCGGCTGCTCATATTGTGCGGAATAAAGAGTAATCGCTGCCGTGAGGAAAGAGCAAGAGTCCAGCAGCACCGCTAAGACTAACAAAATTTGTGGTAGGGTATGAAGTTTCGTGAGTCACAGCTCGGTGAGCTGTGACTCATGAAAGCTCATACCCTGCCCCAAATTTTGTTAGTCTTATAGGGGCTACAGCCATCTTGATCAATCTCTGCCATAGTCATGGGCCAGAGAGGGGGCTCAGGAATTGCTTGTACCATTATGGTGCCCCCAAAGCCATTATTTTCCAAGGGACATCATTGTGGGGGGGGGGGAGAAGCTTCCCATTTTCCACTGACAACTGCAGTTTCTTGGGATTGATCCTACCGAGTGTCTCTTTTGTCAATTTGCAGTTCATAAAACATAATGGGATCCATAAAATTGCCCCTTTGCCATCCGGAGGGTTTCCTCCTTAATCTTGTTTCTTAGTGTATTTAATTCAACGGTGGAACATTGTAACCTTGGGTCCCTAACCTCCAAGAAGTGCATGGGGATCTCCGGGGGATCTCTGGAGGGTACAACTGATCTCTAGGCTGCAGAGATCAGTTCCCTTGGAGAAAATGGCGGCCTTGGAGGGTGGACTTTATTACATCACATCCCTGCTGAGCTCCCACCCCTCTCCAAACTCCTCCTGCACCAGGCACCACGCCTAAATCTTGTTGATTTCCTAATGCAAGCTTAGTTGTGACCTTTTACTAGGGTGGCCATCTACGTATGATCCAACAGGGCAACAACTCTCCCAAAAAGTGGATAAAGGGCGAGGGGAGGAATTGTACACAATTTGCATATAATAATTTATATTCATAGATGCAACTTAACGGATACTTGCTATTATTTAAGTAGAAGTACAACTCGCCCAAGTGCCAGCACTGTCTTTATTCCATTTGCTATCTGTGGATAAGGAATTTTTCACCACCCCTTCTTGCTCTCCCTCCAGTCTGAGGGCTCATCAGTTTAGAATTGCCCTAAAAGAGCTTGGTCTAATTACAGCAGCCCTCCTTCCAGTGGCAGGTAGTTAGGGGTTCCCTTATGGCTGCTCAGGAATTGAGCCTTCATTTGACTGGGCAGAAGTAGTATCCAATCCTTTCAAAGGAGAGGTCTGCAAAAAGACAATGTATGACCACTCTCACAGTGAAATCCTAGGGAGAGTTACTCCAGTCTAAGCCCATTGATTTCAATGGGCGTAGACCATTGAAATCAATGATTTCAATGGGCTTAGACTGGAGTAACTCTGCTTAGGATTTCACTGTAAGTTTTGTGCCTTCTACTACTTGCTTTTGATGTCAAAGTTTATAGGCATGGAGACTCTGCAATGAAAAATGTAGCTGGTCACTTCAAACCAGTACAGGAAATCCAGCCCCCGCCTCCTTCACTGACCTCATTGCCCTCTGAGCAAGCTTTCGCACAGTTCCTCAGCCTTCCAAACTCTTTTATCCTTCCCAGAAGCTTTACCTCAGGCCCTGTTTCTCACCTCGGCCACACTTTACCACTTGCCTCAGATACATTACACTATTAATCAATATACTGACGTCTTCCCTCTGAGCAGTTAAAATGCTTGTGAATTCTTTGTGGCATCACAGCCACCCCGCCAAGAGCTATCCTTGGGTCAGGCACAAATCAAGCAACCAAAAACTGGCTTAGGGGTGAGAAACGTTTCTTTCTTCCTTGAGGAAGATCACCGCTTGTCTTGTTTCACAGACAAAGAAGTAAAACGAAGCATTTTTGTTGATGACCCAGCCTCGAGGAATTAGTGGTCATTCCTTTTTTCTATTGATACATCAATTGTAGGGATGCATGTAGTTTCCCCCTGGATGCTCAAAACTTTGAGGCTGCTTTTGTGAGTCTTAGCTTGATTTCTGTTTTTCATTCTTAGGGTGAATCTGGAGAGCCAGGACCCAAGGGACAGGTGATTATTTGCAAAGCAGAATGTAAATATGTACTGACTGTAGCCTGGCAAGATAGAGAGGGTACAAATCTTTATGTAAACAAAAGACTTAATTTAATTCTTCTGATCTGTGAAGAAAAGCACAGCGAGTTCAGGAAGGGGGTAGCTCAGAAAAACAAGTATCTCTGAGGGATACATGAGAGGTTTATAAAATTATACGTGTAAAATTGTCCATGGAATGAATGAATAAAACAGCAACATTTTCACTCCTCTGGATTTCAAGAGCTCTACAAAAAGGGGATAGTGGGCAGGTGAAAAACTTTACACAGTGATTTAGTGACCTTGTAACTCATTGCTACAAGATGTTGTAGTGACCACCTGCATAAACAGTATCAAAAACTGACTAGATGAGTATACAGAAGACAGTGTTTATTAGCCACGATAATTAAAAATGAAACCCCTTGATCAGCTTACAGGCTGTCTTATTTTGAAGATTAGCAAGGATTGATAATTTGAATACATTGTGCCTGGTCTCTTAACCCTCCATGGTACTTGCCAAGCTGTTGAAATGTAGAATGTGGAGCTGGATAAATCATTAGTCTTAGGGCCAAACTACAAGTGACGCCTGACACAGGTTGGACACTTGTCAGCTTCCCTCAAGTTTTGATGGGAAATGTAGGCAGCTTGGCGGAATGTTGGACAAGTGACAGTTGAAAAGTCCATTGGACAGCAGTCGGAGAGCCAAGCTGCAAGACCAGGATGCCTACAAGTGTCCAACCTGTGTCATTCGTCACTTGTAGCTTGGCCCTAAGCCAATGTGGCAATACCGATTCTATAAAGCAGGGGTCCCCAACCTTTTTAACCCCCTGGACACCTTTGGAATTCTGACAAAGGGTGGTGAGAGAGAACTACCTAATATGAGAGCTCAGGTGACGAGAGAGAGAGCCAATGACAAAATGGCTGCTGCAGGAGGTGAAGCCACACGCAAAGAGGAAGCCCAACTGCAAGGGAGAAGAGATATAATTTAAAACATATACTAGAAAGAAGAGTGAGAGAAAATCAAACCAACACTGTGGTGGCAGTTGCAACTGAAACAACATTATTCTGTACAACATCTCAGATTTCCAGTGGCCAATCAGAAGCTCCACCCTCTCTAAAAACACTTGGTGGGCACCAAGAAAGGTGTCAACGGGCACCACAGACATCAGTTGGGGACCCCGGCTATAAAGAACTCTGGGAGAGGATCTTCTCATGGTGCCGTAGATTTCTGGTACCCAAAGGGAATACGGGAGACTTGGAAAGGGGGCTCTTCTTACCAGCTTCTCCTGTTTCACAGCAAGGTGTCCGTGGGGAGTCTGGTTTCCCTGGACCTACCGGGGATTCGGGAGCACCTGGCGTCAGAGGTTTCCCTGGACCGCCTGGCCCTCGAGGGCTTGGTGGGGAGCGTGGCGTGCCTGGGATGCCCGGGTCTCAGGGTGCCCCGGTAAGTGAATCTCATAACACTCCATCCTGCCAATGAAAAAGCCACATGCGACACAGCACCTAGGGCGAAAAATTAGCAACAATATGCAAATTTCCTAGTTAAACTCCTGTCTGGGAAATAGAGTTAGTCCTCTGTGGCTCCGATTCCATGTCCATCTCCGTTAGAAGAGGTGGAAAAGAGCAAGAATCCAGTAGCACCTATAAGACTGCCAAAATTTGTGGCAAGGTATGAGCTTTTGTGAATCACCGCTCATGCTGAAGAAGTGAGCTGTGACTCACGAAAGCTCATACCCCACCACAAATTTTGTCAGTCTTATAGGCGCTACTGGATTCTTGCTCTTTTCCGCTGCTACAGACAGGCTAACACAGCTATCCCATCTTGGTTAGAAGAGGGTTCTGGTTGTCATTACATTCAGGAGAGACATCTTGAGGCCACTCTGAGACCCGGTTCTCTATTGAGTCCATGCCCAGAAGGGATAAAAAGGCCTTCCCTTGCCTGCACTCACCTTGCCCATCCCAGGTATGAGGTACTTGCGATTAGAACATCACTTTCCCAAAACATAGTTCTGCAGCCAAGACAAAAAGTTCCCCTTAAAGTTGCTCATGTTCACTGGGGCTGAATGCAGTGCTGGTGTAGTGGAGACCTGGGTTCAAATCCTTGCAGAGCCATAAGGTATCCTATTTGGTTTGGGCAAACTTTTCTGTCAGCCAAAATAGACAAGAAAAATCCCCCCATTAGGATCAGTGCTAATGGTAGCAACCAAGGAGCTATTTAAATCATGGAAGAGATGAGGGAGGAAAGGGTTAAACATCCTTTCTGCCCAAGCAACCTTTCCCTCATTTGCCAATCAGCTTCCTTGGACTGCTAATAAACCTTTAAAGTCCTGTAGAAGGGCCGAATGGGCTCTTGTCTGGCTTGGCTCTCTGGCTAGCCTTCTTGGCAGGGTCGTGAGGAGGATGAACCGATTAAGAGCTGTAAAGCCTTTGGGACACTTAAAATGGTACAGATGTGACTCCTAGAGTGTGCCAGAGCATACTGGTGGGTCACAAGACAGCTGGAATTATGATAAAACAACCAATGAAAGGTTTAGAAAACATCTGCAGACCTAAACAGGGGTTGCCTGCTATGTCTCTGAATGATTCACATGTCTGGTTTTGCCTCCAGCAGCAGGTGGGCCATTTGCCACGTTTCTACACTATATGCATTTCCCAGTCTTTCCTGATACAGAGAGACAGCAGAATTACTTGCATTTGTAAGAGGCGGCCTATTGTGTCTCTGTATGAATGCACTGCTTTGGGTTTCCAGTCACGAGGCATGCCCATATCAATGAATCATGTAAATTACAGGGGAGGGGGGAATCCTCTGAAGGCATCTTATCTACAACCTTTTCAGATGCAAGAGTTTCTCCAATTTGAATTAAGAAAAATTGTCAGAAGTTTGGGAAGCAACAGAGAGTGGTCTGCCAGGTGATTCCAGTAAACTTTGCACCCAGACCAAAGCCGCCTTTCCCAGTTTCCAGGACTAATAGCCTAAAGCAGGAGACTTGCGATGTACTTTCCCAGTGTTTTAAAGGCCACTAGCAACTGCATGCCCCTTCACCCATTCATACTGAGCCCATAGCACAGGAGTAAGGATACTACAAGCAGTTTAACCCTTTCCTCCTTGCATGGTTTTGCAAACCAAGACCAAGCCAGAGGCAGTGTGGTATAGCAGGTTAAGTACTGGATTAGAACTGGGGAGGCTTGGGTTCAAATCCCCACTCTGCCACAAAGCTCACTTGGTGGATCTTGGTCCAGTTGTTGTAAGAAGAAAATGGAGGAGAGGGAAGCCATGTATACCTCCCTGATCTGGTTAGAGGAAGGGCCAAGAGAGAAACGTGAAAGATGTAAATACCTGCACTTCTGTGCTCTTAGTATTCATAAAAAGGCTTTTAAAAATGCACAAAGACAGGGTCTTTTATTCTGTGGCAAATAAAGAGCAAGGAGGGCTCAGTTTTGATGGATGAAACTCTGGGGGGGGGGGTGGAGGAAGGGTTAACCTCCCTGTGGCCCCAGTCTAAGGTGGGTTCTTGTAAGGTAGCGATTAGCTTTTGAAAGAGACTTGAAAGACTCCATCATAGACTACGGAGTCAGTGTGTTAAATTTTATGTGTCACTTTCCTGTTGTTAAGATTTGGGACATTATAAATAAAGCCACACCACCCCCTAATGGCTTGGGCCAAGTACTGCAAAAAATTAATAACAGTTTAAGAAATACATTAAAAATATTCAACTGGATCCTTCGCTTTTGTTTATCTTCTCAAAAGACCCAAAGTGTAGCAGGGTAACAGCTTTGCTCAGCACCATTTGATCTCTGCCAACTAACTTGGCATTTTACAGAGGATACAGACAGGAGGCCTTGAGACTGCGGCCTGGACAATCTTGACCTCATCCCATTTTTTTAAAATACAGCCCGGTGACGAGTGCTGGAGAACTAAAAAGCTTATATAATTTTGGTAATCATAATAGTATTAATCAAGAGCCACGTGGCGCAGAGTGGTAAGCTGCAGTACTGCAGCCCAAGCTTTGCTCACGACCTGAGTTCAATCCCGGCGGAAGCCGGCTTCAGGTAGCTGGCTCAAGGTTGACTCAGCCTTCCATCCTTCCGAGGTCGGTAAAATGAGTACCCAGTTTCCTGGGGGTAAAGTGTAGAGGACTGGGGAAGGCAATGGCAAACCACCCCGTAAAAAGTCTGTCAAGAAAATGTCGTGATGCGACATCCCTCCATGGGTCAGTAATGACTCGGTGCTTGCACAGGGGACTACCGTTACCTTTTCAATAATATTAATAATCATTTATTTTGGCAATCACTTTGATATGATTGCCAAAATAATCACATCGATAATCTCATCGATAGCTTTTGTTGTAGAGTTTTAAACAATGTGGCTACTTGCAGCCTCTTTGCAAAAAATTTATACTTTGTATTTTTTTATTTATTTACTTTATGTATACCCCACTTCTCTTCCCAATGGGGACCCAAGGTGGCTTACATAATCTTCCTCTCCTCCATTTTGTCCCCACAACAACCCTGTGAGGTAGGTTAGGCTGAGCGTGTGAGTGGCCCAAGGTCACCTAGGAAGCTTCCATGGCAGGGTGGGGATGCAGACCTTGTGCTCCCGGGTCCTATTCCAACACTCTAACCACTACACCAGCCTGGATTTCTTTTTCAAGCAAAAATATTTGTATGTAGCTGAGAAACCAGCTGGTAGTTGCTGCTGCTTCTGCCAGCTGTTGGGATCTCTGAATCGGTCTGTCCTATAAACAGGTTGTGCATCTGGTTCTCTTTGGAGAAAGGCAGTCTTGGGACACACCTCTCCAAAGGACAACTTCGAGTCTTCATTGCTGGGAAGGGATGGAGTGGGCCTTCTCCCCATAGGGATGCTTGCTTGTGGCTTCTCTCTTCCCTGCTTGTGGGTACATTAGTCAAATTGTAATATATTAAGCCAGGACTGATAATAGTGTGCCACACAAAAAGGTGACTCAGGCCAGTAAGCCAACCCACATTTTACAAAGTTAGGCAAAATCTAACCTTGTACCCTTTTTGGTACAGCTTCACGAATTAATATGAGCTGTTAGGATCTTTATTTACCTCCTCCCACCCCAATCTTAAATGAATACTGTTTCTCCACTAAACGGTTATAATTTCATGTCTATCACCCTAAATGCAGACTTCAGTATCTAATGCAGCTGTCAGAATACTGAAAACCTTTTCTTTCTTTTTAAAAGAAATACCCTAAATTTCCAGGCCTGGCCTGGGCAGCCCAGGCAAGCCCGATCTCATCAGATCTCAGAAGCTAAGCAGAGGTTGGCTTTGATTTGTAATTGGATGGGAGACCTTCAAAGAAGATCAGGGTTGCGGAGGCAGGCAATGGCAAACCACCCCATAACTCTCTTGAAAACCCCAGCAGGGGTCGCCATCTGTCAGCTATGACTTGATGGCACTTCCCCCCCACCAAATTTCTAGACCTTATGAATGTAAAAAGAAGCCGAAGACAGGTAGGCATTGCTTGGAAAAGCAAAGAGAGCACATAGACTGCCCAGTCTTTAGTGTCCCTGCATACCTCTTTGCCTCTCCCTGCACCCAGCTGAAGCAAAAATTATGATGCAAAATACGTAATCCCATGCACAGTCAGTTGTAGATAGGAAGAGGTGGTCTGTATTGGATCACCCAGTTTGGACTTTTCCCCGAGGCACAGAATCACGGTTACCACTGCAATGAATCATCTTGCGGGCATACTGGTTTCTGGATTACCAAGCCGATTGAGATGATTATATTGCTGCCCCTGCCCTCCCCTCTCTGCCCTGAGACACTGGGGTAGCAGGGTGGGAAGGGAGCAAGGGACCCAGTGCTATACGTGGAAAGGGAAAGGAAGCATCCTCTATTTCACTGTATTTTTATCACTTTCTGTAAGCTGCTTTGTGGGGGACTAAAAAATGAGGGAAAATGACATAAATACTATGACGGCAATGCGTGAACAAAGACCTCTCTTCTTCCCTCTTTGCAGGGCAGGGATGCAGGAGACCAGCATATTGTTGATGTAGTCCTCAAAATGTTGCAAGGTAGGGTACCGCACGAATGTAAGCGGCCTGTTGGGACCGACCAAGGACCTTCCTTGGTTAGCATGTCCTGTCCGCTTTGCCCAGTCAGTTTCCTGGATGCCCTCAAGCAGGATGTAAAGTGGCAGCCTTCGCCTCCCTTCTTGGCCCTCCTCTAGTGCCAGATTTTCAGAGGCAGAGTAACAGGAGTCCCATTTCACTGTCACAGCTTGTAGCCCTTGGGGGTTTGGGGAATGTGCTTCTAAGGCCCAGTTGATGCGTTCTGCAGGCCAGGCTGCATAGCTTTTCTTGGGATTCAGGCTGTAGACGGGGTCTGCAATGGGGTTGCCAGGTCCAAACTGAGAAATTCCTGGAGATTTTAGGGGTGGTGCCTGCAGAGGGTGGGGTTTGGTGCGGGGAGGGGCCCTCAGAATGGTATAATGCCATATTGCCCACCCTCCAAAGCTGCCATTTTCTCCAGGGGAACTGATCTCTGTCACCTGGAGATCGGTTGTAATTCCGGGAGATCTCCAGCCACCACCTGGAGGCTGTTAACAAAAGAATTCAGGACCACCTAACGGGGGTCGTTAGGTGGTCCTGAACTCTTTTGTTAACTTACTCTGTCAGGACTCTCCAGTTTCTGTTACCACCTGGATGCTGGCAACCCTAGTCTGCAAAGCCTTTGATACCCAACTGAAAACCATCTTCCTGTACATATAATGCTAACTTGTTTGTTCAGCCTAGCCTTTTCCCTGCTCTTTTTGTGCACAAAATATTTGTTCATGAGGAAGCCTTCAACACATGCATGCAATTCTCTTTGCCTGCAGCCTGAAATGAGTCTCTTTTGGGCAAAACTGTGTCACATGATTTTGTTTGATTGTCACTGTTAACCAGTCACCATTAATGCATCCTGTGGCAGGGAGTTCCCAAGTTTAACTATGTACTAGGTGCAAAAATATTTTGTCTGTCTTGAATCTGGAGAGGTGCCCATCATCTGGCTCTCTCTCTCTCTCTCTCTCTTCCCCATTCAGAGCAACTGGCTGAATTAGCTGTGAGTGCTAAAAGAGCTGCCCTGGGTGGAGCAGGTGTGATGGGACCCCCAGGGCCTCCCGGACCCCCTGGGTCTCCCGGTCACCAAGGGCCACATGGACACCCGGGGCCTCGCGGCATCCCAGGAATCATCGGGGCTGTGGGGCAGATTGGTAACACCGGACTGAAAGGTAAGCCTGCATCCCTGGATGGAAAACTATCTAGACCTCTGCAGAGTTCCAACTGTGCTTTGGAGGATGGTGAACGAGCTGCAGGCATGCAGCCTCCTTTATAGCAGCCTCCACAGCCCAGACTAACCTGATCTTGTCAGAGTTCAGAAGCTAAGCAGGGTCAGCCATGGTTAGTACTGGGATGGGAGACCATCAAGGAAGGTCAGAGTTGCTATGCCAAGGAAGGCTGTGGCAAACTACCTCTGTCATGAATCAGTTGCAACTTGATGGCACACCATTATGTTGGGGCGAGGCTGTGGCTCAGTGGCAGAGTATCTGCTTTGCATGCAGAAGTTCCAAAGTTCAATCCCCAGCATCTCCAGGCGAAACGACCAGGTAGCTGGTGATGTGAAAAACCTCTGCCTGAGACCCTGGGGAGCCACTGCCGGCCTGAATCGACAATCCTCTCCTTAGTGGACCAAGGGGCTGGTTCACTATAAGGCGGCTTCATGGGTCCATGTTGTCTTCTCCTCTCGCATGCACAGCTTCCTTCTCTGTTGCATGCTATATACTAACCATAGCAGATCAGATGCCCCTGAACCCAGAAGTGGAAACCCCTCATGTTATATTGCGGGCAGTATTTGGAGAGCTATCCCTGAAAACATGCTGAAGATGGTTTGTTAGACGCTCTAAATCAGGATACCCACCAATCAACTTGGATAAAAGCCCTGGATGAGAGACTGATGGTAGTTGGAATGTCGACTGATGATATTTTGAGATGGGCAAATCCAAAACATTTTCTCTGATTAAAAAACACGTCCTAGAAATCGACCGTAGCAGCTTGATTTCGAGAGCCCGCAGAGTTGGTTCACCCCTGCCCCGAAATCAATACTTCTCTATATGTACTATGCCATCCCACTGCAGAGCTTTTTTGTTTGCAAGATTGAATATCATACCCACAATCAGGGCTTTTTTTCAGCAGGAACGCGGGGGAACGGAGTTCCGGAACCTCTTGAAAATGGTTACATGGCCGGTGGCCCCGCCCCCTGATCTCCAGACAGAGGGGAGTTTAGATTGCCCTCCGCTAAGCGGCGCGGAGGGCAATCTAAACTCCCTTCTGTCTGGCGATCAGGGGGCGGGGCCACCAGCCATGTGACCATTCTCTCCGAGGGCAACCCACTGAGTTCCACCACCTCTTTTCCCAGAAAAAAAGCCCTGCCCACAACGGTTTTACAGGGAGATTTTTAAACAGGCCCTATTCCAACAGTATTTGCCCTTCTGGCCTTTATAGGATTGATTTGTCCTTTCAAGCCCTGCTTGAATGTAGGTTCTTCGAAAATATAAGGGATTATTATATTAAGCCCTTAATTATCCAATCGTCCCCTTATGCTCTAGAAACCCTGGCTCTTTTGCTTAGCGATAAGGATCCTAAATGTACCTTAGCAATTACAAAATATGTATAAGCCCTTTTAGCCCTTGCATCTCAAAAAGATAAGGAATACGTATTTTCCGCTGCTCAAGATTTATGAATCAGTGAACTTCTAGGGGAATAAAAGGAAAGGACTGGACAGCTGGGTAAAACAGATATCCTGGTTTCAAACTTCTTAGGCCTGGCTTGAAAAGTAAGCATCTACAGTTTGAACCATGCCTGGGAACAAATAGAGGACCCCACCTGCTTCTCAGAACTACAGTTTCCAGAATCCCTTGTAAGGGAAACCAGGGCAACTAACCAATTAAAGCCTAGTTTTACTGTGATCTTATCTTAAGCTCCTTGGGATCTGAGCACAACTACCCCCACCTTCTCCCCTTTCTTTAATTCTTTCCGTAGTAGCTTCCCATCTTCCCAGTTGAGCTAGAATGAGACAGACAGGGAGGGGTTCGACCGGGGCTTGGGAGGTTGCCATGTGAGCTGCTGTGATACCGGTCATGCAAAAACACTCTGAGTCTGTGATACATCTCTGTGGCTGCTAGATTTGGTGTGTGTGATTTACTGGGCTTTTAGAACAGAAGGGTCTGCAGTTAGGATAGGAGAATAAGGCAATAAAAAGTGATGTCCTGGGAAGCTGGATTCTGTACCCCGCCTGGCAGATTTGCACAATTTCCCTTACACAGGTTCATTCGTTTTGCAACAGTTACTAGTTTGCATCATTTATTCTTATTTTGTTCACCTTGGTGAAAATCAAGGAGCTACATCAGGGCACCGAGGCCCTGTCTCCAAACCCTGGAATTCCTATCCTTCCCTTGGGCTTCTGAGATTTCAGCTCCTGCTTTTAAGTGGGCAGCCTCAGGGGCTAGAAACCTGCTGCTTTAAATGGAGCCAGGCCTTTTCGGTCCTGGCTCCTACCTGGTGGAATGCTCCGTCTGCTGAAATCAGGGCCCGGCAGGACTTGCTATCTTTTCACCGGGCCTGCAAGACAGAGTTGTTCCGCCAGGCCTATGGCTGGAAAAAAGGGGTGTATAAAACCCTCCCTGTGAAGGCTGTCCACCATCTTGTTTTAAATGTGCTGTTTTTAATGAATATGAATTTTAACTGTATTTTAATTATATTTTAATATGTTGTTATCCGCCCTGAGCCCGCTTGCGGGAGGGTGGAATACAAATTTGAAATAAATAAATAAATAAATAAAATTGAGACTCTCAAGGGACTGAATTCTCCTCCATGGGATTGGGATATCTCTAAGCTCGCCTGTGAACCTTGCCTGTTGCAGAATATTATCACTGAATCCCCTTCTTCAGGTCCCTGGACTTAATGAAGTTAGATGGGGGGGGGGGGCTGACAGACACGGCACCCCACTTTTTTGTGAAAGTATCCCAGTTGTAGAGCACCCTCCCTGTGATACTCACAAGGTGCCTGGTCGACTGAATTTTAACCACCTGCTGAAACCTGTTTTATCTGGCTGAGGATTTTACTGATCGACTGGCTTCTTGCTGTTTTACACCTATTTCTCGTGCTATTGATTTAGAGTGCCTGTTTTATCGGTTTCAGTGTTTGCTATTGTGAGGATGTGTATTTACTGATTACTGGAAACCAGCTTGGAAATGTTGTCATTGGAAGTGGGGTTGGAAATATCTTAAATAAAGCAGTAGCCAAATTGCCCTTTCTGCAACACGTTGAATATGTAGCAGTCAAACTCTCTGGCTTTTCTCCCTTCCAAACTTATAGGGAAGAGGGGTGAGAAAGGAGAGCAAGGAGAGCCCGGGCGTGGACATCAAGGGATGCCAGGGCCACCAGGTATCCCAGGTAAGGTTCCTGCTGTGGTGGACCAAAGTTAAAGAGGGACAGAGATGCCACAAAGGTGAATCGGCAATGGAACAGGTGCTGATGCCTTCTTGTATGCAAACGATGCTCATTCCTCACATTCCCCCATTGGTCAGTTGTCTCTTTTGAGAGAGAGAGATCATATGTTCCTGAAGGTTCACGAGCACAGAGAACTCATCCATTTTGTTCTTCTAGGTCTCCCTGGTCATCCTGGCCAAGCCATCAATGGCAAAGATGGTGAACGAGGTTCTCCGGGCATTTCAGGACAAGCTGGACGGCCTGGTTTACCTGGGCCTGCTGGACTTCCTGGATTTTGTGAGGCTGCTGCCTGCTTAGGTGCCTCTGCCTATGCCTCGGCCCGCTTGACTGAACCAGGCGCTGTCAAAGGACCTTCGTACTGAATTTAGTCGAGGGAAAAACTTCCCTTGCAAACTCAAGTCGGCAAGATCTCCACCACTGACCTTACAAGACCAACATTCCAGGGCTGTGGACCAAAGAAATGGGGAACCAACCAAAAGAAATCCTCCATGGGAATGAGGAACCTCAGCCTTATTGGGCATCAACCCATCCGTTCATTCTGCGTTGGCAAAAAGACAACACTTGGCCACTGCGAGTAGCTTAGATTGTGGGGCATGAAAAGCCAATGAGAAATTTTAAATACATGTGAAATTCACACCTGGGATTGAAAGCAAGCCTGGAACCTTGTCACTTAAGTAACTGCTACTCCTTTAAACACAAAGGGAGTCTTTGACCTCATCTTACCACCAGGAAAAGAAGTATTACATTTTACCGATTTCCGTGTTGCTGGTGGCTTCGAGAGAGGAGAGAGCATGTTTGCTTTTATCTTTGGCCCTAATTCACATCATAATATAGTAGAGTCCTCACACAACATATTTGGCTATGTTCTTATCAGGTAGAGAGCTGTTTGTGTGAAGTAGAACTGTTGGAAAACATCCAGAATTACCACATGAAGGAAAATCTGAAAGGCAAAGTTTTTGTTCAATATGCTAACTTCAGATTCCCTCCCTGCCTCAGGGCTACTTCACACAACTGCCTCGCCATGTGAAAATAACATGGCAAACCTGTTATGGGAAGACTTTACTTCTTGAAAAACCATCTTATGAATTGGTCCTCAGGTAATTCGTTAACTATCTCATTGATAACTCTCCTATTTCATCCTGTTTTTTTTTAGAAAACCGATTGACATTATCTTATTACTTTACTTTGTGTTTGTGTGGAAGGATTAATCCACCCAAATATTTTCCTGATTTGGGGGGGGGGGGTGCATGGGTGTTTTGGGTTTGTTTTTTAGTAGACAGTTGGTGGTTGATTATTTAACAGTGTACACCAGGACCAGCCCATCCTTTCCCCAAAGCTGTAAATCTTTGTAAAATAAGGTTATTTTATAAATACGAATTAAAAATCAATATTTTTTTTCCTCCACCAAAATAGCTACTCAGACCACAAAATAAAATGAAGAATGAATGTCGAACAACTTAACTGATGTGCCTGCTTCTCTGGATTTGATAGACTTGTAAACATTGCTTTTCTTTAGTGTGTGTGTGTACTTCAGTGATAAATTATTCTCCGTGGGATAATTAATCAGCCTCATGATTAATTTGGTGGCTCTTGCTTCTGTCCAAGGGAGCGACTGAATTGCTTTGGAAGAGTCCTTTTGGCTCAATGATCATTCAGGTTGAGGTGCCCACTTTTTTGGTGGAAAATAAGAAAGAAAACAAACCTTTGCACAGGACCTGACGTGTATCTTTGCTTTCCAGAAGATGATCTAGATTTTTTGGTTGGGGCAGGGCATGGTAGATAGCTTTATCAGTAATTCCTGAGGGACAGCCAAAGAGTTTTGCAGCATCTTCAATGCATAAAGATTTCATGTGGCATAACCTTTTGTGGAGTCACATTTGTCGGATGCATGGAATGGGAAGATATAGAAGAAAAATATTTCTGTATAATCTTTATAATATCAGTGAACTAAGCGTGATACTGAGTTAACTGGGTGCTGGTTCACAAAAGTTTCTGCCCCAATAAATCAGTTTTTAGTGTGCCACAAGACGCTTTAACTCTGTTATGAAAATTTGAAATCCAAGTCTCTAAACTCAGTTTGGGAATTGAAAACTTGCTTTTAAAAAATTGTAATGCATTTGAACCTGAAATCTTGAGTTTGGTCCAACAGTCCAAGGATAGTAAGAGGAGGCTGTGGATTAAGGACAGGGGAAGGGAGAGAGACAAGCAAGAACTCCCTAGAACTCTCCAAGGTACTGAATGAGAGAGCATTCCAGGAGAACTCTCCAGGAAATTATCGAATTGTAAGTCTGTCCATTATACTGCGGTCAGCATACACTTCGGCCTTTAACAAAGAGTATAATAGGTAAAACTGCTTTGCTTAGGCAGAAAGCAGTTTTCCCTTTAAAATGAACAGTAGCATAAGAAAATGCATCTTTTAAAAGTAAAAACCACCAGTGATGTTCTTATCTGTAAAAATAAAACAGTGCACTAGGAATCTCTGCAGCTTTTCCTCCATATCACAGGGACCAGGATCTGAAAGGAAGAGGAGCCATCGGAAGGGGCTAGCAGCCCAGTGTGGGCCAGCAGGGAAGCCATGCCAAGTGAACACTGGCTGGGGGGGATAACCTGCAGGTGCTTCCCAAGAAAGAAAAGCTTGGGGATTTCCCAGTTCATGGATAAGTGGTGTCCTCCTTCAGGGATATTGCCTTTTTAAGGACCAGGGGAAGAACAACCTGGGGTAGGAAGGAAATGCCTTTGTGGGAATTGAGCTTCACTTCCCTAGAGTCACAAATGGAATGCATGTAGCCACAAAAGAGGCGCCGTGGACTTTGACAGTAGTACAGTATGCATTCATAATAGCACCACGGCTTTGCTTGTCGCTACTGGAGTGTGAAAGTCTAATAAGAAAAAGATTACTTGGCCCCCGTCCCCAGCTGACGCAGGAACCGGGGTTTACTGTTGCCAGCAGGTCCAGTCTGGTGAAGAACCACTTCTTCTCCTCTCTTGATTCTCAGACCCCTCCTCTCCTCTTTGGGTAAAAAAGGTGGAAGTTAATTTCCAATATTATATTTGTAAGATGAAATTTAATCAAGAAATTAAGCCGCTTGCATACTAACGAGGCTCCGCGATGCGTCTGACAAATATGAACAAAACCTCTCCTTTTCTCCCCCTCATGCGCTCCATCTTCTTGATTAAGGCCTTCATAAATATTCATTGTATAAATAGAAGATTGGATGCCATTAAAGCGACAGGGGAAAGAGATTGAAATCAGAGTATTTCTGCCGATATGAAAGGCCAGGCGAGGGTCCAAGCTTCACCCCAAATAACAATAAATCATTGCTATGCAGCCGCTAAGGAACCAACCTGTCATGGCTTCGTCAACTCCGTCTTCAGGGTAAATTGAAAGAGAGTTAGCCAAATGTTTTTAAATAAAGGCCTGCTGGTGCTTTAATTGTAATGGACTTTTGGAATGAATGGCTATGAATATTAATTTGGGCAGCGGGGGGACAGAAGATGCAGAAATACCACCCAAGTCAAGATTGCCCCACCTACATCAAAAGTCTTCTCCAATTTGAGCATATATTTACCCTAATAAGTTACACTTTTTGTTAATATCTTTTATATATATATATCACTGGTAGGGCAGAATGTACTTTGCAAAGGAAATGTAAGGGAACTAGGGATTGCATTAGCTAGATGTTAGCATCTTCGTGACAAATGGTGGCTTACCAGAAGAGGGCGCTGCTGCCTCATTGGCAGTGTGCAAGTGTGCATAGGTACTACCAGCTGTAGAGAGTCAGCTGAGTCAAAGAGGCCAATAGAGTTCCTCCTATAACGGCTCAGGTTCTGGCCTTGGCTGCATCTGAATAGCTGCTTGTGAAAAATCTGAGTTGAGTGAGGTTTGCCTGTGGGACTAGTTTATTACCTGCCCCACTTCCAGATAGGATTGTTAGGTCCCCTTATCTTCCTGATGGGAGGGGGGACCTGGCACTCACCGTTTCAGAGCCCTTGCATCCTGGAAGAGATGTCATCGCACCTGTGGGGAGCGTGTCCACTGTGCTCTGCCCCGGGAGGTTTTTTGTGTCCTGGGCTTGTTTCCCGGGGCCTTTCCCTCCTGCCAGCCAGGTGATGGCAGCAGGGGGCAGAAGCTGGGAGCAGGGGATCCCCTGCCCCCACTGGGGGACTGGCAACCAGATGTCCTGCCCTGGCAGCAATAACTTGCACATCTTGCACAAGACCTTACACAAAAAGGCACACCCAGCCTGGATTATGCACTCCACCTCTTTCATGACTTTTGCAACTGATTTACATTTACATGGCCCTCACTCCCTGCACCCTTTTCCCCTCTCTTCACCACCAATATACCTCTGGCCAGTTTCTTCATGCCCTCCATGAGCTGATGAAGAAAGCTGTGGTTCTCGAAAGCTTATGCTACAATGAAGTTGGTTAGTCTTAAAGATGCTACCGGACTCTTTACTACTTTGCAGCTATAGACTAACACAGTTAACTCCTCTGCATCTAAACTTAGACAGTGGGGTCAACAGTGGAAAAAGGAGGAGGAAGGAAGAGACAAATAATATCCAACGATTGGCACCTCATAGGGCTCAATTATGTCTTTTCTTGCTCCTTCTGTGTTCCTTTGTCTCTGTCTTGAAAGCTGCCTAGATCTCCCGCCCTTCCTGTTCTTGAGCACCAGGGGAAGCAGGATGAGTCCCAATATCTGTTCCCTCAGCTTCAGAGGCCAGAGAAAATTGCTGCCCTGGCTTGCTATTAGTAATCCACAACAGAAAGCTCCAATCTGCAACCTTTTTAACTTCAGGGTTGCTTCCCTGGTTTGCAAGCTGAAGCAGTTCCCCTTCTCCAGCAGTAGGGGGCACTGTTTGCTTTCCAAAAACAGGTTTGAATTTGTAGGATGTCTATATGCCTGTGTGTACGTGTATGCTCAGTAAATAAATATCAAAGCAATTGAGCTAAAGGAGCAGAAGTGAAGTGAGAAGAAGGCAGTGGGCAGAGAAAGGGGGCCTTCTTGAATGTGGGAAGGGAAGGAGCTCAGAGGGGAAGCCATAGAGCCCCTATGGTTGCCAACATTGGATTAGGAAATTCCTGGAGATTTGGTGTGGAGTCTTGGGAGGGCACAGTTTGGGGAAGGACTTTGGCAGGGTATAATGCCATACAGTCTAGCTTCCAAAGTAACCATTTTTCTCCTGGGGAACTGATCTCTGTTGTCTGGAGATCAGTTGTAATTTTATGTCTCCAGGACTCGCCTAGAAGTTGGTATCCATAGGGTCCACCTTCCAAAGCAGCCATTTCCTCCAGGGGAGCCAATCTCTTAGTCTAGAGATCTGTTATAACTGCATGAAAACTCCAGGCCCTATATAGATGTTGGCAACGCTATGCAGGTTCCCTAAAAGTTTCAAAAGCTGAGACCTACTTCCGATCTGAAATTGTGTAAGTAAGAAAGGTTAAAAATGGCCCAGTGTAATGAACGTAGGATCTGATGGGCTAGACAAGACCAGACGCCCATCTCATGTGACATTCTGTTCCTTATTTAACGAAAAGAGCTTTGACTCATGAAAGCTTCTACTCTGGCAAACGTTGTTGGTCTTTCAGGTGCTGCTGGACGCAGATTTTATTCTGTTTCTTACTTAGGATTGCCGGTTGCCATGAGGAGTTCACAAGCAGAACTTGTGAGAAAGGGATAGCTGTGCCTTGTGCTCAGTGGCTGGAAATTAGGGGTGTTGTTAGAGGTTCCACTTCCAGATTCTGAAGTATCTGCATAGATCTGGGTGTGTACACCTTTCTTAAGAACCTCCTATGCTCCACCTCAATAGCTGAACATCAGCTCTGAGTTCAAATTCCAGGTTCAGCCCATTTAAAAGATTTCAAAGGGCAAGACTAAGACCCTCTATTTCTTGAGACTTTGAAGACCCCTTCTGATGGGGCTGGATTTCAGGGTGGGCCCAGCCTACCCAGTCGTTAGTATCTGGGTGTCTCATGCAACCTTTTACTTATTGGATTAGCCAAAATCAATAGAAATATTTTAGAAAAATTAAATACTAGTTTATTTAAAATATTACGTTAATCAAAAAGTTTATGGGGTTGGATCCAGCAGATCACCAGGGAAGGGACCTCTGCTATCAGAACAGATCTGTTCTTTTGTGCTTGTGGCTCATTCTGCTAGACTGGATTATGGCAGCTTGATTGCAGGGCCTTATTTTGTATGGACCGATCTTCTCAACTCAGAATTTCACCAGCATGCTGCTTGTCCATCATCACTACTGGGTAAGGCTGCCAAACTCCAGGGAGCAGGGGCACTGTAGTGCTCCCAGAATTAAAACGGATCTCCAATCAGCAGGGATCACTTCCCCTGGAGGAAACTGCAGCTTTGGAAAGTGGACTGTGTATGGCATCACATTGCCATCGAACTCCCTCCCTCCCCCAAATCCCACCTTCTCCAGGCACTGTCCCCAGTCTCCAAGACTTTTCCAAGCCGGGGTCAGCATCTCTACTGTTGGGTTCGATAAGTCAACAGTCTGATTTGTTCTAAAGTGTGAGTCTCCTTTTTACATTACTTAATCCAACTTAAAGGGAGAGATCAAAGGAAGAAGACCCTTTCCTAAAGGAAAATATAGAGCTGAAAAAAAATTGTTTTTGCAAAGGGATGGCTACAAGGGCAGGGCCAGCTCCAGCATCGCCGGCACCTGAGGCAGCTTAAGGGCTGCCTCTGTGTGCGCGCCGGACTGCGCGATGACGTCACTGCATGTGATGTCATCATGCAGGGCTGGTGCGCACGCACACGGGGGGCCTTCCAGCCCTCCCGTTCAGTTGCTCTGCGGGCCAGGTGCAGCCGGCCACCCTGGCCGCGAGCTGCGCCTGGCCCACAGAGCAACTGAACGCGAGGCTGCCCGCTCAGCTGCCCCATGCTGCCGCTGCCAACACACGCTCCAGGCTGGCGGCAGTGGCGGCAGCTCCATGGGACATGACCAAAGTTTACGAAATTAAGCATGATGTGGAGAAAGTAAGTAGAGGTTTATTCCTCTCTCTAAGAAACTAGGAGTAGGGAGGGGTGGCCAAAAGAAATAAAAGTGGAGAAGAATCCAAGCAGACCAAAGAAGGTACCTCTTCACACAAATAACACATGGAATATTTAAACCAGAGGTCTCCATGGGCTTTGTCCAGCAGATATTCTGATTAGTCACTAGAGACCTGGTTAGCAGATCTTTAAAAACTCACTTCAGCAACAGCTGCCACCATCGCATAAGGATCTTCACTGTGTTACTGTCTGCGTATGCAAGAAAATATTCTAAAACATCTTCATTTTTAGAAGGCATCCTGTGAAAGAGAGCTTTTACCTGAAATGTTGAAGAGTTACTATTAGTTACTCAATACCTCACTCCTTGACATTTTATAGTTGACTCCACCTCCTGTGGCAGCCAGTTTGTGGTTGCGTCCATCACCTTATCAGAATCCAAAGGTGCCCACCGGCTCAAAACGGTTGGGGACTCCTCCTGCTTCAGATCTTTGGGAGAATATCTGTGTTCAGAGCTGTGTGACCCTTTCCAGTGTTACCAAGGTGGCTGCAGAAAATGCAATGTAAGTTAATGAATGGTAATAAAAACAAGAATGCAAAAAGGGAGCCTCCCCCTTTGGGGTCTCATTTCCACTAACTTGAACGGATAAAATTAGAACTAGGCTTCTTTGCAACGGCTGCTAAAGACGGCGCTTGAATAGATTAAGAGAGATTACATTTTAATTAAAACAGGTTGCCCAAGTCTTGGTGTCTCTCTTCCTTTTCTTCATCAATGATTAGCTTTGAGTTGTTGGATTCGCTTCGCTTATGCAGCACAAAGAATATACCTGTAATGTTGAACTTGTAATATCTCTCAGGGCTCAATAACTCCTGAGTAATAGACAGTTCAGTCCATGTGCTGAGGTCGGGCTTGTCTTTTGTGGTTAAGAGTGACTGCTTATCTCGGTCACCAAACTGTTGTTTCTTTCTTTGCCTTATTTATAGCTTGCCTTTTTTGCTGAGCCCTGACAGATTGAAAAATATATTTCTAAAACATTCAATCAGACAGCATAAGACATGAAAAAACAATTCCAAAGGACTACAATTACAGAATTAAGAAAAAAGTGCAAACAGAAAATATCTGAAGCGTACCATAATACAAAAGCTGGATTACAAAGGTAGAAGGCAAGGCAGTAAAAGCAAACGGATTCCGTACAGAGCTAAAATTTGGCATGCTACTCCACAAAATTCATATAAGAGGTTCAACACATTTGAACTCGGGGTCTTACTATGTTCACGTTAACTTTTATTTTTATTTTATTGAAAATATGAAACTATTTGCATTCTACACTCTCAGTGCCCCCATTAACAACTATAAAACCAGCAATAAGTAAAACAAAAAGCATTTAAGCTATTCAGCAATGTAGCAATACCAAAATGTGACTACGAACTGGTAAGAATGAAATCAGTAATAGTGAAGCATTTAAAACAGTCAAAAACACTGCATAGCCCCCAGAACCCTCACCTCATGAGGACCCCTTTTTGGATCCCCCATTTAGCATCTAACATGGGCGTATGGATAGAAAATGGAGTCTGAGTCCTGCTAAAGTTAAGCTAACAGCAGTGGCTTGTTAAGTAGCAGTGAGCCATGCCAAGGACGAGGTCATTAAGCAGCGACCTGCTTCTCCCTAAAGCCCACCTCAGACTGATTGAACCGGAGGGCTGTTCTCCCCAAGGACTTCAGAGTCTCCTCTCTGAACAACTTGTCCCTAATGAACAACCCAGGTCTCCAAAACAACGAGCAGTGGACTGACCCCAGCTAATTCCTCCCTTTATCTAAGGGCCAAGCTAGACATGATGCTTGGAATGTGCTCTCTAAGTGTCGGGTTACGCAAGTCTACATGGAAAGTGTAGTATTACAAAAAATGGCCGCTTGGGAGAGGAATGATTATCACTCCACCGGGGAGAAGAAGGAAATCTCAGAAAATCATCAGTAGCAGCTGCCTCCATAGTACACAGCCATCAATTTGCTGATTCGATTTTCTCCATACTGTGCTCTTCACAGAGGGAGCAGTGCTGACTAGAGATGGGCACGAACAGCGATACGAACTAAAAAAAGCCACGGACAGCCCAATCAACTGTTCACGAACAAGCTGTTTGTGAGGCCCCATTCTAAACGAACAGGTGGTTGTTGCAAGCCTCATTCCTTGCTGTTCATCAAGCCAGACAATCTGGCACCTGCAATCAATTCCCTTGGCAACTCAGGCAGGGATTGTCTGACCTCTGTCTGAACTTCTGCTGTTGCCCTGGAAACCCCAATCTAAGCCCAATTTAGCTTGATAGGCAGATCTTCCTTTCAGGTGTGGAGTTCCAAATTTGTTACATGGAAGCAAAGGGGGGAGGGGGGCTCCCAGCTCTGGTTTTGCAGACAGTGAGGGAGAGACAGTTGCTGTTGGCATTTTGAGAGAGAGACAGGGAGAGTGCATTGGAGCTTGAATTTTCTTTGTGTAGTGGGATGGGGATCTACCTCTTCAAGTTCCAGGGCTGCATCCAGGCTCTGGGCCAAGCTATAATTTATTACTGGTACCTTTCCTGCTGCCTGCTCAGGTAGGGTTTCTGGGAGTGGTGCGGTAGGGATCTTGATGCTGGAGAAGAGCCCGCTGACCCCCACGAACAACAAACAGCGAACATGTTCATGAACAGGTCATGTTCATCAATGTTCATTGTTTGTTGTTCGTGGATGGCGATGAACAACGAACACCATGTTCAGGGTTTTTTTTGTGTTTGTGCCCATGCCTAGTGCTGACCTGAGCTGCAAACTTGGAGCAGTGGGGCTGGTTGCTCATGGCAATCTTTTGGTCTGAACTGGCCCCTCATGTCTTCACAGATCAATGGATGGACAAGAGTAACCAGCCCTGCTGCTCCAAGTTTGTGGCTCAGGTTTGGTCGGCGCTGCTCCGCGCAGAGCACAGTGCAGAGAAAATCAAGTGCTTGCAACACCAAGAAGAACAATGGCAAATGGATTTATATACTGATTTGTGTTGATGATTTGATTCTGATATATGAAAACCCAGATGACAGCAAAGAAGTTGTGCAACACTTAAGCAAACATGTTGAAACCAGCAATTAGGTAACATTACTCACTACATAGGCATGCAACTATTCAGAGAAGAAGATGGAAGTTTCCTTATCAATCAAGAGCAAAAGATCAAAGACCTTGGCCGATTCCAGACGGCCCTCTGCAATCCGAAACGTTGCGCGTTGTCGCGCGTTGTCGCGCGTCATCGCGCGGAAAACGCGAAATATTGTGTTTTCTCGTGTGGGTTTTGCGCGACCTCGCGCAAAACTCGCGTGAGAAAACACAATATTTCGCGTTTTCCGCGCGATGACGCGCGACAACGCACAACGTTTTGGATTGCAGAGGGCCGTCTGGAATCAGCCCTTATATCCTTCATGAACATGGAAGATGCATACCCAATTGCTACTCCTATAGAACCAAGTGATGTAAAGGACTTAGATGACTCTGAAAAGCTACCAACATACAAGTATCACGCAGCTATAGGCAAGCTACTCTACATCATTATATGAACCAGACCTGACATAAGTGCTGCAGTGGGTCTGCTATGCAGAAAATCTTTAGTACCAACCTTCAAAGACAAGAATGCAGTCAAGAGACGTGTCAGATACCTGCAGTCACTCAATCTTCAACAGAAGCTGAATACATGTCAGCTGGAGTATGTTGCCAAGAAATAACATGGCTAAAGCAACTATTAGAAGACCTTGGAATACAGATCTCACCAGGGTTTTTTTCCAGCCAGAACGCGGTAGAACGTCATTCCGGCAGTTCTCCAAAGAGATCACGTGTCTGGTGTCCCCACCCACCTCATTCTGTTTCCTCCCACCTGCAGCTCACAGCATCAAGCTCTTTAGCAGCACCCAGCCAGCTCGGTTCAGGTGCCTGGTGGGGAAGTCCCCACCAGACAGCTGAAAAGCCAGGGCTAGCCGGCTTGCTTCTGCTGCCTGGCCAGGCAACGGAAGCCAGGGTTTAAAAGCCCCTTTCTGTGCCACTGTGCAGCCGGCTCACTTCAGGCGCCTGGCCAGACATCGGAAGCTGGGGTTTAAATGCCCCTATCTGTTCTGCCGTGCAGTAGCATGGAAAGGGGCATTTAAACCCAGCTGGCTCACTTCAGAAAGGCATTGTGAAGATGCTCTACTGTCCATCCATGGAGATGATTGCTGACGCCCTCACCAAGCTACTACCAAGAGTGAGTTTTCAGACTCTATGAGACAAGATGAATCTTATAGACTGATACAAGTGACAGCAAGTGGGGCTGTTAGAAGAGGAGCACTGAGCCTTCCTGGGACCTCCCCTCAATGGGGAGTGGAAAGGTGGGAGTGCTGTAGGCCCAGCCTTCGAGAGGCTCTGGCCCCTGGGCCAAGTCCCACCTGCCCCATCGCAGTCAATGGGCTGGCTTCCTGCGTACTTCGCCTCTCCTTCCCTTTCCTCACCTTTCCCTTCCCACCCCTTCTCCTCCCTCCCCTCCAGCCAGGTATTTTCAGGACATTTCCCCCATATAGTTCAAGGAAATACCGGACTGTGCAGGTGAAAACCGAACACCTGGCAACCCTTCCTGCATGGACAAGGCCAGGTGGGGCTGAGACTGTAGCAAGAAGGGGAATTGTCCAAGATTGAGGAGAAAGATGGATGGATCCAACTCGTGAACTCAGCACATTTTTTGTGGCGCAGGGAGGAGAACACCTGTGCATTCCTAGCTATCAGTGACACAGGAGGTGACTCGTATTGTGCTCCTGGGCATATGCCCCAGGCATCCGGGGCCAAAGTACAATGTGGCAGGACTGTGGCTTGGACTCGACTGGAGGCAGGGTCCAAGAGAGGATGCCCGTCCCCTCCTATGCTGCTGATTTCTGAGATCAGCTCAAGTTCCTGGAAGAAGAGGAGCCCAACCTTTTTTGAGCCTGTAGGCGCCTTTGGAATTCTGACACAATGTGGTGGGCACAACAAAATGGCCACCACAGCAGCTGGAGCCAAACATAAAACTGCTGCCACAGGAAGCAGAGCCACCCACAAAGGAAGTTCAAGTGCAGGGAAGAAGAAGAGCAATGAAAAAATACACTAGGAAAGAGGGATGAGAGAATAAAACCAAAACGGTGGTGGCAGCTGCCACTGAAACAATGTTATTTTAATCTGTGTGGCTGATCAGAGCTTCAGCAACCAATGAGAAACCCTACTTGGCAAGATCCCCACCTGGCCTAACCCACCCTGTTAAAAAAACACCTAACGGGCACCAAGAAGGTATTGGTGGGTGCCAGAGTGCCCATGGGCACCATATTGGGGACCTTTACCCTGGAATGCGTCGCTGGCTTATCTCATTGTCCTGCCTACTTGGTCAAAATTAACCCCATTTTTGTTAGGACTTATGAAGACTTTATTTCGGAAGAGCTGTTTTTTGTGCCAAGGTACACTTGCTAAATGTGTCATTAAAGTCTTTGGGCATGTGCAGAGCACATATTCTCTCAGTCCTGTGTAATCACAATCTGTCCTCCCAGAGCTAGAATGAGGCTGAAAGGGTGCAGTTATGGTTGCCAACCTCCAGGTGGAGCTTGAAGTACTCCCAGGACTATAACTGATCTCTGAACTACATTTCCTTGAAAGAAATGGCAGCTTTGGAGGACGGACTGTATGGCATTATAATCTTCTGAGGTCCTTCCCCTCCCCCAACCCTGCCCTCCTTACGGTCCACTCCAAAATCTCCAAGAATTTCCAAACCCGGAGTTGGCAACCTTAGCACAGGCCCAACAGATGGGTGTTCTTGCTTGAGGTGAAAATGTACGTGCAATCAGTCCAGGACTTAAAGGAGCTGAAAGTGGCCTTTCAAAGAATGCCTGAACAGCTGTAAATGTCGTCATTCCGGCAAGGCAATATAAACTACAGTCCTGTATAAGTGAAAGAGACGTTCGAAGGGGTCAGTTGGTCTTGTCCACATTTTCTGCATGACATCAGATTCACTTAAAAAAAAAGAAAAGAAAATGCAAACTGAAAATCCCAAGACACCGAATTCAGTGCTGGATAGTTAGTTTTGTACTGTAGCACGTGGGGGAGAATAGCCCTGACTTGTAGCCCATTAAGCAGCCCAGCAGTGGGTTGTGATAAAGTATGCGTCTTCTTTCATCTGGCCCCGATGCCACGCAGCTGGGTCTAACCCCTCTTGTTCTCTGTTTCACGGCATTCGCCGAAAAGTGTTTTTTTGGGTGATATTGCCATTTGCTTCTAAATTCTTAAAAATTAATATTAATCCTTTCTCTTGAAAACCAAAGGAACAGTGATGTTGAAGGGTTCTGCAATTAAAAAGTCTCCAATTGCTAACATTTATCAGCATGGGTTGTCACAGCAGTCAGCACCTGGCTAAGTGCCATTCTATGCCCTTCAAGCCTGGGCATGAGTTCCAATTTGGTCTGAATGGACGTTGATGCTACAGAAGGATGCCCTTCTGGGGGCGCACTGCCAAACAAACTAATTGCCTTCTCCTCCCCCCACAAAACACAAAAGAGAGTCCCCCCCACCTTTGTTTTTTTTAGAATAACAGAAGAAGGTAAAAATACTCCACTCTCTCTGAAATGGGCAGAAAGAACACAATGAAGGCAAAGCACTTCACGTTCGTGTATTTGGCAGGATCAAGGAGGGGTGGAAAGTGATACCTTTTTCACACTGTATCTATGGAATGTTTGTGCATCTCATGTATAAATGTTCCTCTGTTAGTTTTGCCAACTTCCAGGTGGGGCCTGGAGATCTCCCAGAATTACAACTGATCTCCAGACTACAAAGATCCTCCGGAGGAAGAGGCAGCTTTGGAGGTTAAACTCTAGGGTGATACACCCCCCTCCCCAAACTCTATTCTTTCCAGGATCTGCCCTCAAATCTCAAGGAATTTCCCCAAGCTAGCATTGGCAACCAGCCTCTATAAAAACACTCCCTGCATGTAGAAAACTAACACCACAGGGAGAAGGATTAATTCCAGATCTCTCCATGACATGCAAGATTTCTATGTGCTGAGAATTGTCTTTAATACAAAGAAGTTGATCTGTTGATCTCTCCACCCATAGCCTGGAATGGAGCAGATCCAGGAAAAGCTCTATTAACTGATTCTGCTGACCCATATATGAACGAACCCTGAAAGAGGGCCAGGAAAGCAAAGCACAGAGCAGAGAGGCTTCTAAAGAGCCTGACTCCAGGGCCAGACATTTTGCTGTAACTACGAGACCAGAATTCCAGGCGAAAGATAACCAGCAAGTATAGATCCAAGACAAAATAATGAACTCTGTAATATGAAAACAGATATATAATTTAGGATTTAAAACATATATATATAGCTAATTCTCTCCATTACATCCTTTTATGAAGCCCCAGAAGCTCCCTTTTGAAAATTTAAATGACTATTAGCTGACTTTATTGCCGACAGCACACGCCGCCTTCACATCAAGTCGCCTGCTCCAATCAATTTAGGAGTGGTTTGTCTTTTCTCTCTCTTTCTATAATGAGTTAAGAAAAAAACCAGATCCTCACAACTCAGCTGGCCAAATTGGAAATGCGTTTTAAACAACATTCTCCTTTCCTTACCCCCCTTCTCTCCACACACTGCCTGTGTCTTGTATTATTCGACTCAAACCATCAATGGAGTTTGCTTTCAGCCCCGGGTTCAGTCTGGGAATGATTCCCAGCCTCATGGGTCAGGCGATGACAGTGCCTTGAGGGACTGGCATTTTCCTTTTTTTGCTCAGAAATAGGCCAATGGGGATAGCTGTACACAAGTGAGCTCAGGGTGTGGGTGAGTCAGGCCAGCCCCATACCTCCAAAGGAGCTGAATCTCAATTTCAACACAGGAAGTGTGAGTAAAGATAGTTCTATGTACTTATGGTTCATTTTTGTCAGGCTTGGTTTCAGGTACCTTGTTACTCCAAGCAAGGTATGCCCTGTCC
Organism: Eublepharis macularius; assembly: GCF_028583425.1. Lineage (NCBI taxonomy): Eukaryota > Metazoa > Chordata > Lepidosauria > Squamata > Eublepharidae > Eublepharis > Eublepharis macularius. Next base: position 35,350,675 of record NC_072804.1, on the reverse strand, counting down.
CTCTTGGGCTTGCACTGCCATCAAGCTGAGTCAGTGCTCTGTAGTGGTTAGAGAGTCAGACTATGATTGGAGAGACCCTACCTCACAGGGTTGTGGTGAGGATAAAATGAAAGAGGGAAGAAGGATGAAAGCTGCTTTGGGTACCCATTAGGGAGAAAGGTGGGGTATAAATGAAGTAAAAGAAATAAATTTGGAGCCTCCTCATTGGGAGGAGTGCCATGCGTGGCGCATCCTGAGAACTTGGTTTCATTTGGTGGAGAAGACAGAGGGCTAAAGCCAACGCCTTGACAAGAGACAAGGATTTGGAGTGGGGCTGCCAACCTCCTGGTGGGGCCTTGATTTTCCCCAGAATTACAGTTCCTCTGAAGGAAATGGCAGCTTTGGAGGGCAGACTCTATGGTATACCATACATGCTAGATAGGGTTACCAGCTCCAGGTTGGGAGCCTGGAGAGGGCTGGGCTTGGGGAAGGGAGGGACCTTAGCAAGGTATAATGCCACACAGTCCACCCTCCAAAGCAGCCATTTTCTCCAGGAGAGTTGATCTCTATGGCCTGGAGATCAAATGTAATTTGGGGAGCTCTCCAGCCACCACCTGGAGGCTGGCATCCCTAAACTAGGTGAAATCCCTCCCCAAATCTCCCTTTCCACAGGCACCACTCAATCTGCAGGAATTTATCAGAAAGGAGTTGACCACTCTACTCTGAGGAAAGGTTTGCGAGAAAAAGAAGAAGGGAGGCACCATGTCAGTATTTGGCAGAGGGAATTCCAGGCATAAGGGCAGCAAAGGACTTTTAGGAAGCCAGATTTCAGGGCATCCAGAGGCAGGCAGAGGGAGAATTCTCTTTCACAACTGCATAATCACAAGCAGCCCTGGCCTCTATGAGGGTGGAGGGCACGGTTTCCGGTTGTGGCCTCTTGCCACTTTATTCCCTGCTGCTGCTCACTTTGGAAATGAAGCCAAGGGCAGCTGCGGCTGACTTCCAGCCGCTTGCCGAAAACAACACGGGGAGCAGGAGTGAATAAGACATTACTCCAGTTTCAAAATGCTGGGCAGGAGAAAAGGTCACCCTGGGCAGTGTGTCAGTCTTCCTCGTCCATGAGATTGGCAGGATCATCATCATTCCAGTTAAAGTAATGAAATCTCCCCAGGACGATGCACAAGAGTTTTTCCTTCTTCACATCTTCTTTTCACTTTCTTGACATAAAGGCTGGGGCAACCTTCGGCCATTCCTGTGGCTCTGCTTGGCAATTCCCCTCCCCATCCCAGTTTTGGAGTCTACTCCGTTCAACCCCTTCTGTCTCCTGCTTCCTCTGTCCCCGAGGCTTAGTTCAAGGCAGGTTTTAGCCCAAGCACCTGTTTGCAATGCTTATCGTGGAACATCGAGCTTGGTAGAACCCTGGCAGAGGACCGGTGCAGAACTGACTTTTGCACATTAAGAATGAGGGTGGATGGTGGGTTTCCAAGCAGAGCACCTTAACAGCTAGAGCAAGATGATTTCTAGCAACTCTCCTTGTAGAAATTAAGCATGAATTTTTCCTTCTTTCATCCTTCTAGAAAGCCATTTTTTGAACTATGATCACAAGTTACAAACTGGCCTGATTTCTCTTAGTGTGCATAATTTATTCAGTTTTTCTGGTCTTGAAAAGGGTGTGCGTGTCATGGGGGAGACCATGGTGACTACTGACAATCTGAATTCTAAATCTGGGGTCACTGGCAATCTAAATTCAAACAACTCCTCGGGTTAGTAACATTTCCTACCCACTTTCAAGTCTTTTTGTACAGTCCAAAGGACATTTTTTTCCTTTTCAAAAAAACAAGCTGAATTTCTCAGGCAGTTGGTATCTGATTTTTCTGAGGACGCATATTGTGAACTCACAGCCTCATAAGCCACACAGCCTCTTTGGTCCTGGAAGAAAGGGGAAAACCTCACTGCTATCATGAGATTCTCTGCCCGGTTTGGTAACCGACAGTGAGACATCCGAATACATCCAAAAATTCAGGATTTCTTATCTCAGTCCAATCCAAATATAGGACTCAGTGCCCTATTCCAGTCCTTTTAGGAACAAGGCAGACGCTCCAGGTGTAGATAAAACGGTAAGTATATGGACTGGAATAGGGCTCTATTTGGATTGGACTGAGATAAGAAATTCTGGATTTTCGGATGTATTATGAACATATGAATGCACTTTTTGTACAATTGTATAGTTATTGAGCACACTAATGATATTTCTGATTGATCTCATGCCTAAATATATAGATACATTTTCTCATTTCCTGGGTGGGTTTCCACTTTTCTCGCTGTTGGTCATAACCGGGATTTGCCTTGTTTCTTTGCACGGTTTGGTAACCGGGCAGATGATTATCGCCTAATCCTGGGTGATTATCCCCTAATCCTGGGGATAATCACCTTCTTTCTGGGTGGTGGTAAGCACTGCCACCAACAAATGTGAATGAGTATCTCCCGCTAAATAGATTTGTACATCTAGCCCTTTGCATCTGTGTTGCCATTTAAAGGTGCCGCCTAGTTGCCACATCTCTCGTACTAGCTAGGATGGGGATGATCTATCACAGTTTTGCACTTTTGTACTCCGGCGGTGATAAGCTCAAACACTGCCATTCCCCTCTTTGCTATTTGGAAAAACAACTTTGAGCATTCAATTGTAAGAAAGTTGAACAAATGAATAAAAAGCATATATATAGTCTGTGCAGCACCTGTCTGGGCAACAATGCAAAGAAAATGTGAGAACACACAATCCCTTAAACCCTTTACAGATCCTAACAGATGTTAAATTAGGATAGGATAGTAATTCTTGAAGCTGCAGTCCTTTATCACCTTAGCTGATAACCTCAGAGTTGGGACTCCCCTCCATTTTTCCTTGGCACAAAGAAACATGGATTACCCCCCAGTCCAACTGGTGGTATGGAAAGTGCCTTCAAGTCATAGCTGACTTATGGTGACCCCTGCTGGGGTTTCAAGGCAAGAGACTAACAGAGGTGGTTTGCCATTGCGAGATCGGGCTTGCCTGGGCTATCCAGGTCAGGGCCATCCTAAGTGCATGAAGTCAATTATTTGGGGTGGGGTCAGGGGAGCATGGGATGGATTATGGGATGGATTTGACTAGATGGTATTTGAGATCTCTATCCTCTTGGGAAAGGCCATAAATTGAGAGCAGGTGACCAGGGAAGGAAATGAAAAAGCCAGTGAACCTACTTTTAATATCCCCCGTAATCGTTTCAGGTGAGCTGTGTGCCCTTGTTCACGGCATCTCTGATAATGAACTCTGATTCCTTCAGCCACCCATTCTCCTGCCTTTCTCTTTTCATGCCTTCATTTGCAGTTAATCATTGTTTTTACCTCTTTGTGGGTTACACAAGCAGACAGTTTTCTGGATGCTTTTTTTTCTGGAAAAGATCACCTTTTCAGAAAGAAAAAAAAACCCACCTTGCCAAATTTAATTCAGATTCATTAGCTGCTGAGAAGTTACAGAGGATACTTGGGGATTGTCATGCAAATTAAACTTTCAGCAACATTGGATGTCATTGCTGTCTTATAGTTTTCCTGAACTCTGCACAATGAATATGTTGGGGAGGCAAAATGTGAGACAAGCTCTCTCTCTTTGACTTTGATTGGCTGGGAAGCCTGTCCCAAACTCCCAGTACTAAGCCGGATGGTATCAAAGATTCATCTAGTGTTGCAGCGAGAAGACCACAAGGAGAATATGAAAAGGGAAGGCCATTCTCTGCTGTTTGTCTCTAACAGGTATTATTCAAAGGTACAATACCAAACCAAAAGGGCTCCTCCAGAAAAAGCAACCTAAAACCACAACGAACTCCGGAGGACAGAATCACTCTATCTCCAAATTTACAAGACTGAACTACTAATATTACAATTTTTAAAGAGTTTTATATACATCAAAGTGCAAAGTGCAAATATTGTGCAATAATAAAGATAAATTTACAGAAGTAGTCAATCACTCTGTCTACTTGTATGTGATTTGGAGTGATTGACTACGTCTGTAAATTTATCTCAATTGTACAATATTTGCACTTTGCACTTTGATGTATATAAAAAACTCTTTTAAAATTGTAATATTAGTAGTTATGTCTTGTAAATTTGGAGATAGAGTGATTCTGTCCTCCGGAGTTCATTGTGGTTTTAGATTATTCAATGGTAGACTGCCTCTGTTCATGGAGGTTCAATTTCACAATCGTGACTAATTGCCAGTTATAGACTGATCATTTCCCCCATAATTGACTCTCTGAGTGCGTTTCCATAAAGCACTTCACAGCTCTGACATTTTGACAGCTTTGCTCATTTGCAACACAGACGCTGCATGAAAAATGGGAGACGTTGCTGTGAATTTGGCAGGGAACGTGTTTGACGGTTAAACATACTGTGTTCAGCTGTGGTGATCAGAGATGAGCTGGTCACTGGGTCTCTGTTTCAGTGCCAAATAATCTGAACACTGAACAGGTTTACTGGGGTTTTGCTATACTGCACATGCAGGGCTTTTTTTCTGGGAAAAGAAGTGGAGGAAATCAGGACCGCACAATGACATTACTTTGGGTCAGCTGGAACAAGGGGGGAGTTTAAATTACCCTTGGTGAAAATGGTCACATGGCCAGTGGCCCCACCCCCTGATCTCCAGACAGAGGGGAATATAGATTGCCCTCTGCGCCGAGCGGCGCGGAGGGCAATCTAAACTCCCCTCTGTCTGGAGATCAGGGGGCAGGGCCACCGGCCATGTGACCATTTTCAAGAGGTGCCGGAACTCCATTCCACCGCGTTCCAGCTGAAAAAAAGCCCTGTGCACATGTGTAAAAATGGCAGCCATAGATGTTGCTAAGGTCTGCTTAGAGGAGCACGGAACAATAGGATTTTTGTTTTAAAAAACAGTTTTTTTAATGACGGATGTGATTTGAGACTGATTTAACAAACAATTTAAACAACTACCTGCCAAACGGAGCAGCAGCACATGGAAGATGAGGGCAAAGTAGAATTCCACCTGGGTGTGAGAACTTGCATGCATGAGAAGCCAGCAACCCTAGATCCAGCCCTGTGCTCAGCAAAGGCATGAGCAACTCCTTCTGATGCCATATGAGTGGCACTCTTCTTCGGCTTCATCCACCACAGAAATCACCCCGATCCCAGGAAAGGGGGCTCTTAGGACATGCACATTCCCTCTTGGAAGCAGTCCCCCTAACTTGTGCCTCCCTCAAGGCGGTAAAAGGAAGGGGAGGGTGTCAAACACGTTGCAAAAAGTCTTAATTATGGGAATCGTTCTGATTACAGCCTGCAAACACTGTTATCTTGTAATTATTGCCAAGAAACCGCCATTAGTACATGATTAAACACAAAGACTTGTGGGCCGCCAGCTGATTGTCTGATGCCTTCTGAACTTAATTAGTTTGCACAGATAGGAAGTGGCTGGGAAGAGGGGAATGGGGGTTGCAAATGGGTAGGGGTTTCTGGGAGTTAAGAGGGTGTTACTTCAAGGGGAGCCAGGCAGGGGACTTCCATATGTTTCCATTAGAGACCTCTTACTGCCAATTAAAGCAGATTCCTTTTTATCTAAGGATTAAAGATTTCCTCTTTATCTCCACTGACACAAACACAACTTGCTTGCTTGCTGTGCTGTGGGCAAGTCCAGCTGGTATATGAAAAGCCCTGAGGAGGGGTCAGATTCAGGCTCTATCTAGCCCAGCATTCTGTTAGCTTCCTCCCTCTCCCAGGACATTCACAAAGAAAATGAGAAAGTCACAGCTTTCCTTTGTCAATTTTCTCCATCTTATGGAATTCACAGGTAGACTGTCTCCATACCTGGAGGCTTTGGCTATTTCCACATGTCCTTATAGGGATGGCCCACTCACACAACACTGGCAGCTTCCCCCCAGGATTGCAGACGTCTCCATTTGCAAAATGGTTGCAGGCTGTTTGGTTTCTGTTTTTTCGGCACCTTTTCTGGGATCGCGGGAAAGTGCAGTCCCAGATAAGGCACTGAAAAAAATGGAAACCAAACAGCCTGCAACCATTTTGCAAATGGAGACGTCTGGAATCCTAGGGGGAAGCCACCAGCGTTCCATGAGTGGGCCGTCCCTATAAGGACGTGTGGAAATGGCCCTTATCTAGCTGCTATGGCTAATGCTGCCAACCCCTATGAAGTGGTGTGTGGAAATTTCCATTAAGTCGTAGCCCACATAGCAACCTTTGCTGGGGTTTCAAGGCAAGAGACTAACAGAGGAGGCTTGCTATTGCCTCCCTCAGAAACCCTGGCCTTCCTTGGTGGCCTCCTGTCCAATTACCAACCAAGGCCAACCCTATTTAGCTTCTGAGATCTGACAATATTGGGCTAGTGTGGGCTATTTCTCTTTTAAAGCCATCTAATTCAGTTGCCACCCTGCTCTTATGCCAGGTACCATGAAGAGGAGGGTATTAAAGAATTATTCCCTTGCTTGAGAGGTGTGTGTGAGAGGACTTGCCTCCTCATGCCTCTCTCTGTTCTTATCTGAGGTACAGTGCCTCCACTCAAGCTGTGCTCTTTCTCTTTCTACCAGTGGACTGAGTCACAGATAGGGGTGGTGTGTGCTTGGATGTGTTCTGTCTCCCACACCCCCTCACCCCTAGCCAGCTAACTGTCTGTAGTTCAGTCAGGAATTTCTGGTCTACATGTGGAATGAGCAACTAGCCGCACAAGTGAGATTTTGCCCATGGTCTGAGATCTTTTAAAAGGGTACTATCTTTATTCACTAAAATATACCCTCCATTCTCTAGAGCACAAGGGACTGGAACTCTAGATCAAGAAACTGCAGGGTATTACAGACGCATGAAGCTAGCTGGTGTCACTGGTGTCACCTTGATATTCCCTTCCCAGAAATGGATGTAAGCAAGCAGGAAATTTGAAAATAGAGGCTGATGAAAACAGACTTCACTCCATTTTCTCCCTGTTCTCGGCCCTTGGCTTGCCTGCTGCTGATAGTGTGTTCAGACCTTTTAACCTTTCCTGTCACAGATGAGTTAAACTTTAATTTATCATGAAATTGGGAGTGGATCTCAATTGCACATCCCAACTTTTTATAACCCCACTTCCTATATTGGATGTAATTGATGTAATAAAAGTTTATTATACTTACTATATCTAAATAGCCCTCCACCTTACCCCATTCCTGTCAGGTGGGCAGATGGTCTTTCCCATCCTGCCTCAGCTTTCTCTATAAAAAAATTAACCTCCTCCAAGCCTGCAGTTTCAGAAATTCATGGTTCCATTCCCAGAGAAAGAATGTTTTCTCTGAGATAAGGGTGACCCCAAATATAAATTAAGGGATCTTGTAACTCTCATAACAGGAGGTATTAAACCATAGAAGCTAGTCAAAACCTCCAGCGTCTGAGGCAGTGTACCTCATAGAAATATCCATCAGTGAACCGACACCAAAGAGGAAATTTTTGTATCATGGTTTCAAACACCCTGCTGCCATCACAAAAAGGTGGTGGTGGGGGGTATTTTTAGGAGGAGCAAGGTTTAATGGCCAGTTCTTGAATACAGTTAATGTCTTAAACAGGGCTTTTTTTTCAGCAGGAATGTGATGGAACAGCATTCCGGAACCTCTTGAAAATGGTCACATGGCTGGTGGTCCAGCCCCCTGATCTCCAGACAGAGGGGAGTTTAGATTGCCCTCTGCGCTGCTCAGCGGCCTTGGAGAAAATGTGACCATTTTCTCCAAGGACAACCCACTGAGTTTCACCATCTCTTTTCCCAGAAAAAAACCCCTGGTCTTAAATTTGTTTTGTTTGCATTTTCTTTTTTAAAAATATTTTTTTTATTTATTCATTTTCATATAACTTTCACATAACTTTAACAAAGTAAAAAATAAAACATAAACAAGAACAAGAACAGGATTCCAAACATTTTTGAAGCAACAATACAATTTACAAGTGCAAGCATTCAATAAATACAGATACCAATATGTTTCTTTGGTATCTCATATTCCTCTATGGGATTCTCTGGGATGTAATTTAAGAAGGGAAGCCATCTTTCCATAACTGTTTTCTAATTTGGCATCCTTGTCCTATCGCATTGTTTATTGGATGTCTTATGCTGTCTGATTGCATTGTCTTTGCATTTTTTCCCTATCTTAAGTCTCAGCAAGAAAGGCTGACAGTACATACATACAGGGCTTTTTTCCAGCAGGAACGTGGTGGAACGGAGTTCCGGAACCTCTTGAAAATGGTCACATGGCTGGTGGTCCAGCCCCCTGATCTCCAGACAGAGGGGAGTTTAGATTGCCCTCTGCGCTGCTCAGCGGCCTTGGAGAAAATGTGACCATTTTCTCCAAGGACAACCCACTGAGTTTCACCATCTCTTTTCCCAGAAAAAAACCCCTGGTCTTAAATTTGTTTTGTTTGCATTTTCTTTTTTAAAAATATTTTTTTTATTTATTCATTTTCATATAACTTTCACATAACTTTAACAAAGTAAAAATTAAAACATAAACAAGAACAAGAACAGGATTCCAAACATTTTTGAAGCAACAATACAATTTACAAGTGCAAGCATTCAATAAATACAGATACCAATATGTTTCTTTGGTATCTCATATTCCTCTATGGGATTCTCTGGGATGTAATTTAAGAAGGGAAGCCATCTTTCCATAACTGTTTTCTAATTTGGCATCCTTGTCCTATCGCATTGTTTATTGGATGTCTTATGCTGTCTGATTGCATTGTCTTTGCATTTTTTCCCTATCTTAAGTCTCAGCAAGAAAGGCTGACAGTACATACATACAGGGCTTTTTTCCAGCAGGAACGTGGTGGAACGGAGTTCCGGAACCTCTTGAAAATGGTCACATGGCTGGTGGTCCAGCCCCCTGATCTCCAGACAGAGGGGAGTTTAGATTGCCCTCTGCGCTGCTCAGCGGCCTTGGAGAAAATGTGACCATTTTCTCCAAGGACAACCCACTGAGTTTCACCATCTCTTTTCCCAGAAAAAAACCCCTGGTCTTAAATTTGTTTTGTTTGCATTTTCTTTTTTAAAAATATTTTTTTTATTTATTCATTTTCATATAACTTTCACATAACTTTAACAAAGTAAAAAATAAAACATAAACAAGAACAAGAACAGGATTCCAAACATTTTTGAAGCAACAATACAATTTACAAGTGCAAGCATTCAATAAATACAGATACCAATATGTTTCTTTGGTATCTCATATTCCTCTATGGGATTCTCTGGGATGTAATTTAAGAAGGGAAGCCATCTTTCCATAACTGTTTTCTAATTTGGCATCCTTGTCCTATCGCATTGTTTATTGGATGTCTTATGCTGTCTGATTGCATTGTCTTTGCATTTTTTCCCTATCTTAAGTCTCAGCAAGAAAGGCTGACAGTACATACATACAGGGCTTTTTTCCAGCAGGAACGCGGTGGAACGGAGTTCTGGAACCTCTTGAAAATGGTCACATGGCCGGTGGCCCCACCCCCTGATCTCCAGACAGAGGGGAGTTTAGATTGCCTTCCGTGCCGCTCGGCGCAGAGGGGCCACCGGCCATGTGACCATTTTCTCCAAGGGCAACCCACTGAGTTCCACCACCTCTTTTCCTAGAAAAAAGCCCTGCATACATACATATATTCAACTGTAAGTTGCAACCCCTCCTCCCATAAAAACCAATTCAAACACCCTGTGTGTTTTAAAAAGAATTTGTGTGGTTCTTTTGATTCTGTCTTTATCACCACAGGAATGTGGATGGAATGGAAACTGTAACAACGGTTGAAAAGAACGTGCAGCTTCATTTACTTAGACTTCATGTTGTGATGAAGATTGATGGGTAAGCTGGGAATCAACAGCTAGAAATCCTGGGTCCAAGCCCGGCTGTCTGGAGTGTCACCAGCTAGGGTCAAGAATGGGTGGCAGAAACAGTGGCAATGAGACTTGCGGGTTGTCCATTTTGAGGCTATGGAGGGTCTTATTTGAGCCACCCTTAATTTTAGGGTCTGGCAGGGAGGGTGGGCCCAAAACTTCATGGGAAAAGCTGGGCTGAGGTTCAAGATATTTTGTTGCCCTGTGAAACATAGGCCCATCGCCTTCTAGGCCTGCTCCTCTGTCAGTTCTGCCCTGTGGCAACACTGCAGAAGCTGGACTTGGGGGTGGGTAGTCAGGACTCAGGAGGTATCTAGGCAGCTGCCCTGAGCTGGGCAGGCCTCTGACCACCCACTGCCCCACCTCACCCCCAGATGGTGGGGGAAAGATAAGGAAGTGTTGGCAGCTGTGCAGCTTGCCTGCTCCATCAAGGACTCAAGCAGTGGCCTGACAGTGTTTGGGGGGCAGTTGGGTCCTCAGCAGGGTATAATGCCATACAGTCCACACTCCAAAGCAGCCATTTTCTCCAGAGGAATTGATTGTTGTTGTCCGGAGATAAGTTGCAATTCTGGGGGATCTCCAGACCCACCTTGAGGCTGGCAATTTTACCAGGAGGTGATACCACTCCTTCTCCCATGTTGCTGATGACGGAGCCAGCCAAGTCTTGGGTGTATCAGAGCCTTCCTCATTGTGGTCTGGTTGCAAATCAGGGGGTATTCAAGGCATAAAATAGGACAATATTCTTCAAACAACTTTCCCTCTCCTCCTCTTCTGTGTTTTAGCCTCCAGTTTCCTCAGCTAGTAAAATTCATGGTTGCTTCCTGCACAGAGGAGCCCATCAGACTTTCTCAAGCACCGCCAAGCCTGACCCTTTTGTGCGACAAGGTCTCGCAAACTCATCCTGACGTTTCATTAGTAGAGCTAATTTGTGGTCCAAGTCCCCAGCCCATTGCGAAAGCCACCCACGTCCAAGGCGGCAGTCCCATCTGTCAAACAAAAATGTTGGGTCGGATAAGTCTGTCCCATTCCCTAAATGTGTTACGGTTGGGTGATGTAGCCCTGGATATGCAAAGAACAAAAAAGGAAGAAGTTATTTCAGCAAAGATTGCTCTTGTACTCCGGCAGAGATCTATGCTGTCGAAAGAAAATGAAGTTGTTTTCTGAATCGACGCAAGCTGCTTTTTTTTTTAGAGCCGCAAGGTTCAGTAGAAAATCAGTGGGATTAATTAAAAATCTTTTGAAGGACTGAAAAGGTGCTCCTTGATTAATTGAGCAGCTGATTTTACATTGTAAATTTTAATAGCAAGGGCTTTTTAAAATGGTAGTGGGCACCACTTTAAAAGAGGAGTTTTGGCTTTTCTTAAAGGGAAAACGTCATCTTCAAGAACAGAAAACATACGTCTTTTCAGAATTTTGGATTTAACTCCTAAGCAAACTTACGCAGATTTCATCAACTGATATTCATTAAAACTTGAGGAAGGGTTTCTTTTAATTGTGCGTATCTGTTTTCCAGGCAGTGGCACTCTTCCTGGATGCCTTTGAGAAGGCATTCTGTATTTCAATACTGCTTTGAAGAAAGCTTTGAACGTTCTTAAGGAAATTTGAATTTTAAAAAAGATAAATAAACCCATTTGCTATTAACAGTTCTGGTTGCCAACGTTTTTTCCTGGTGGGATCTCTCTGCCTTTCACAGCAGGAATTCAACAGATGAAGATTTTACCGGCTCTGTGGAGGATAATTGGAAAATAGCAAATGTCACCTTCATTTTTTAAAAAGGGTCCAGAGTGGATCTAGTAAGTTATAGGCTAGTTGGCCTAACATGTGTAGTAGAAACTGTTGTTAAAAAGAGAATTATTAAACACCTGAAGGAACAACGTCTGCTGAGGGAAAATCAGTAAAAACCCACCTTACCAACCAGGAAAATCAGGTTGACATCAGACACACCATTGTGGTGTAGTGGTTGAAGTGCTGGACTAGGATCTTGGAAACCCAGTTCCGAATCCTCACACTGCCATGGAGGCTCACTGGGTGACCTTGGGCCAGTCCCACGCTCCCTGCCTAACCTACCTCACAGGGTTGTTGAGAGCATAAAACAGAGGAGAAGAGATTGATGTACGCCGCTTTGGGTCCCCACTGAGGAGAAAAGGGGGATGTAAATAAAGTAAGGAAATAAGTAAATATACTTGGAGTTTCAAAAGGCTTTTGAAAAGGTACCTCTGAGAGGTTTGGGTTGTGCTTGACTATCACAGGGAAAGGCAGCTGTAGAAATGTGGCTGGGTGTGGCACTGGAGCTGAGAAGGGAGGAATTGAGCCCAGCAGCTAGAACTGCCTCCTAGTTCCCAGTTGGAGGTGTGGCCTGAGCCTCCAAAGCCCTCGGATGTGGAGGAGAGGGGGTTGTGCTCACCCGGGTCATCGTTATTGTTATTGTTATCATTATCCTCCTCCTCCTGCTGTCAGCATGCTCCCCACTAGTCTCTTTTGGCCCTTTCTCCATGCCGGCTCTGAGAGAGGAGTAGCTGCAACTACCTCCTCCTTGACCTGAGGCCGAGGGCCTAGATAGGCCCTCACAGCCTTTACATGCTGCACCCCCTATTGCTTGGGCTTACCAGCCTTTGAAGGCTTCTGCCACCTCCCTCCAGCTGGGACCCTGCTCCCCTGACCTCTCCCAGCCAAACATCTCCCTGTCTGGATCCCTGCCCCTTGGCTGGGTTTGGCCCTCATCATGTCCTGCCTGTGTGTTCCTGCTGGGCCACAGGGGCATGATTGACACGGCTCTGTCTTCCAGCCATACCCCTCAGGCCAGATGAGCTGGCCTTCAGTTGTTGTCGAACCACATCCATGTTGTGCTGGGATGGTCCTTTGGCCCTTGGAGTATCCCACCATGGGGGCCTCACTGCAGTAAGTGGGGGATCCACTGGAACAGGGTGGGGTGCACAGCCCCCTCCCAGACACAATCTCACCGAAGACTCCTGAGTGAGATTAGTAGTCATGGGATAAGAGGATGGGTTCCCTTATGGATCTGAAATTGGTTAAACTGTAGGAAGCAGAGAGGAGGAATAAAAGGATATTTCTTACAATGGAGGGGCCTGAGCAGTGGGGTCACACAAGTATCAGCATTGGGACTGGTGCTATTGAATTGTTTATAAATGGTTTGGAACTCAGGTTGAGTAGTGTAGTAGCCAAGTTTGCAGATGATGTGAAACTATTCAGGATGGTGAAAACCAAGGTCATATGTGAAGAGCTACAGGAGCACTTCCTTACATCGGGTGAATGGGATTGGATGAGCAGGCACCAATGTGGCAAAAGACATTCAATGTGGGGAAGTGAGTAGTAGTAGTAGTAGTAGTAGTAGTAGTAGTAGTAGTAGTAGTAGTAGTAGTAGTAGTAAGTAGTAGTAGTAGTAGTAACAACAAAAACAACAGTGTTTGCTCAGTATTCTTATATACTGCATTTCTGGAGAGATTAGTGTCTACTCAAAGCGGTTAACAAAGTCACTGTCATTATTCCCACAATACAGCTGGGGCAGAGTGGCTTACCCAAGGCCACCTGCTGAGTTCATGGCAGTAGTGGGAGTAGAACCAGCAGAGTGCTGATTTGCAGCCCAACCATTTAAACACTGTAACAAAAAAATCCTAACTTTAAATATATGTTTCATGGATCTGAACAGGCTGAGACTGTCATTGAAAGAGATCTTGGGGTTGTAGTAGAAAGCTTAACAAAAATGTCAACACAGTGTGTGGAGTGGTGAACAAGTGTGTGGCTTCATTTGGAATACTCTATGCAGTTCTGGTTGCCATATCTCAAAAAGGATATTGATTTCTCCAAGATCCTCACCTAATTTTGTCCCAGCACGGGCCTAGAAATAAAAGATGGAGCCTGCATTGAACCAATATCAAACGGCAGTGAGTCACGCTAATGGCATAATGGAATACGGGGCAGCTCCTCCATCAATCATGCAGAGCCCATCCCAAGAGAGATTCAAGGGCCATTTCTGCAAGGACTCCTCCCTGAAAAATTTGGTCCTAATGAACCACCTAGATTTCCAAAACAATAAGTAACAACAATTCCAGGCAGTCACCTGCATATTTTGATGATTGAGCAGGAAGGTTTCTGCCCTTTCCTGACCATGCCAATCACCCACCCACTTCTGTTTTTCCAAACATCCTCAAGGAAGCATTTTTGACACTTTTATGCAAACCAAGAAGACTCCTGTTTACAATAATTAACAGAATTTCCTTTTCAAACTTGTCCATCTCTGGGAAAATTGAATTTTTATCACTCTCCCATTCAGGTGGCAACACCCCTGTCCCTCCTCATTTCTGACAAAAATCTGTAAAAAGTTGTTCCTCAGCCCCAGTTTTTGGTAGCCGTTTTCGAACTCCTCCAGTTACCCCAACTTTGCTGTCTCTCTTGGACATGCTTTGCTGTGCTTTCTTTCTCTGCCTGGTCAATTTCCAAGCTGCCAAGGAATCCCTCTCTCCTCCCGTGGTGGAGAATCATCTTTGATTCTGCCCTTTTTGTTTCCCCCTATTGATAAGCAGCTGTTAGGGAAAGATTTGAAGTTTTTCTGTTTTTTTTAAGATCTCTCCTTCTCTTTTTCGTAACAGTTATTTAATTTGGCTTCTTCTTGTTAATTCCATTTTAAAAAACTTTTGTTTAAGGATGCTTATTCCCCCTCATTCTTTCAGGTGCTGTGCTGAATCTAGACCTCTGTATACACTGGTTTAAGATTCTAAAATTTAATTTAAAATATCCCGCTTTACATGTGGTTGTTCTGTGTTAGGACACCTTTTCTCGTTATGGGGACTTCATGTGGATGGCAATTCGGGTAACAACATTGGAGAGACAGAAAAAGTGCAAAGCAAAGCAACCAAGATGATTAGCGAGTTAGAACACCTTTCCTGTGAGGCGAGTCTGGGATTTTTCTGTCTAGGAAAACGATGGCACGGGGTGCAGAAAGCGGAGAGAGGCAGCTTTTTGTCCTGTAATGTTAGAACTCTGGGGCACACAACGAAATTATTGGGAAACTGGTTCAGGAAGGACAAAAGGAAATACTTCTGTACTCAGTGACTAATTAAACTGTGGAATTCACTGCCAGTGAAAGAGGGGATGGCCATCAGCAAGATAGTTTTAAAAGAGAGTAGACCAGTTTATAGAGAAGAGGTCCATCCGTGACTTCTAGCCATGGTGAGTGAAGGGAGTTTCCATCTATGGAGGCAGCAAACCTCTGAACTCCTGTGTGACGAAGCAACATCGTGAGAAGGCCTCTGTGGTGTGTTGGGGTTTTCTAGGGCAACTGGTTGACCACTGTGTGAGACAGGATGCTGGACTACAGGGACCAGAGTTCTGATCCAGCAAGGATCTTCTGACATTCTTATGTCCTTTATTTGTTGGAACCTGGGTTCGAATCCTCACTCATCTGTGAAGTCTGCTGGGTAGTGTTGCCAACATGCCTGGAGAAAGATGTTTCTTCCTGTAATAGAGGCTTAATGGAATGTTATGTCCCTCCATACCATGAAAACCTTCAGCTACCCATTTCCATACATTAAAGGGACAGGATGTTTTTCTCCAAGCCAGTTGGCCACCCTATTGCCGACTTTGGGCTTGTCACTCTGAACCTAGCCTTCCTCACAGGATTATTGTTGTGAGGAGGCGGCCCCACCTGAGTGTGTCCTTAGAAGAAGACAAAGGTAGGAGAATTGAAAAGAGTCCAGTAGCACCTTTAAGACTAACCAACTTTACTGTAGCATAAGCTTTCGAGAATCTCAAAAGCTTATGCTACAGTAAAGTTGGTTAGTCTTGAAGGTGCTACTGGACTCTTCGATTTTGCTACCACAGACTAACATGGCTAAATCTTCTGGATCTATAAAGGTAGGCGAAACATTGAGTAGAATTAACAATCACCACACAACTTCTTTTCAAGACTTTTGGAAGATGTTAAAACTGAGCTGAGGGGAAGCTCATCCTCTAGACCTTGATGCCCTAGGTAGAAACAAATGGTTCATAAATAAGATGGTTAACTGACCAAGGGCCAAGCTACACATGACGAATGACACTTGAACAACAAGTGGATTGAGTGGAGGGCAAGTGAACAGGGAGAAATACACTTGCCGTTCAAGTGTTATTCGTCATGTGTAGCTTGGCCCCAAGTAAAAAAATCACCCTAGCCTGCTTCTGTGACTAACAGCTCTATGACTTATACAAATCAACCAGTGAATTATTTCATGGCATGATTCCAATTCAGTAGCACCTCAAAGGCCAACAAGTTTTCCAAGGTATAAGTTTTTGAGAGTCAAAGCTGTCTTTTGAGAGCCACAGATCCCTTGTTGGTTTTTAAGGTGCTTTTGGATTTGAATCTTGCTCTTCTGTTGCAGACCACCTGAAATTATTTCAAGGTGTGAAAGTTTCATGGCAACGTAGCCTCTAATGTCAGCAAATCAAGTGCCTGTTAAAAATACCAGAGCAGAGATGCTAGAAGCAGTTGCCAACTCTGTTCTAAGCATCAAGCAAGCAGATGGTAGATACTACATCTGAATCCGGTCCGTTCACTTTCTATATTCTGTGGAGATTTCTTTAGCCTTCATATAAATAAATGCACAATCAACATCAGTGGATTAAATTCTTATACATCATTATAAATTCATAATTTTCATATTTTATTCATGGTTAAATTAGCAAGCATGGCCTAACGTAATCTCCCTATTTCTCTCTCTTTTTCCTCCCCACAGCATTAAATTCACCCTCCCTAACATAAAACCATATAATATATGGACCAGTCTATTGTTGAGACAATAGTGGGGTACAATTGGAGTTTAAGGACTGTGAACAACCTGTGATGGGATTGAGAAATCTACCTCATCTTGGGGTGTGTGTGTCAATGGCTGTTTCCACACAGCCGGTCATTCCCGCCCTTTTCTTGTTTATTGTTCGTGTTTTGTTGAGTTGCTCCGAAAACTCAGCCTCCATACGCATTCCCCAAAAACGCTTACCTTGCACTATGACAGCAAGGACAGCTTCCACAGTTTGTAGAAAAAGCAGTTTGGGAGGGGAGGTCGGGCACTTTTGTCTTTGTTACTCACCTCCCTTTCAAATGTTTTTTTTTTTTACTCATGTCCGATCACATGCTGACACCTTTCAGGGAGGAGTTGGGTGGTGATCGGAGGAGTCCTCAGAGCGCTTTAACCATTCACATGCCCAAGAATGCAGAAGAAGCGCTCCTTCAACCCCTGGCAAAAGAAAATATCAGGGAAAGTGCAGTCTGAGAAAAAACGCAAAAAAAAAAGAAAGGTAGGAAAACAGCCTGCAAACATTTTGCAAACTGAGATGTGTGGAACCGTCGGGGAAGACCGCCAGAGTTCCATGGGTGGGCCATGCCTATAAGGACGTGTGGAAATGGCCAATGTTATTGCAGAGCCTATGGTTGCCAACTGTAGCTTGAGAAATTCCTGGTGGTTTGGGGATGAAGCCAGGGGAGGGCATGGTTTGGGAAGAAGAGAGAGGTCAATAGTGATTAGGATGGGGCCTCAAGACTTTCCAGAATTACATCCCCTCTCCAGACTACAGAGATTAGTTCTCCTGGAGAATATGCGCGCTTCATAGGATAGACTCTGTGGCATTATACCTCACTGAGGTCCTTCCCCAAGATCCACTCTAAATCTCCAGGAATTTCTCAACCCAGAGCTGGCAACCCTATCTATGATAGGAAAGCTGTAATTCCCCCCACCCCCCAAGATCAATAGATCTCTGACTAGGGGTCCCAGACTAGGGGTCCTCACCCCGTCCCCACTTACCTAACTGGTGGGGGGGGGTGTGCACCTTCCCTGCGGGCTTCCCTGTGGCGTGGCGTGCTCCCGTGCGCAGCAGCCACCGGGATCAAGCCCATTTTGGCTCAGATCGGGGCTGCTGCAGAGCACAGGAGTGCTCCTGCGCACCGCAGTGCCTGAAAACGGGCCTGATCCATGGCAAAATGGGCTCGTTTTTGGGCGCCGTGGAGCGCAGGAGAGCTCCTGCGCTCCACAGAGCCCCAAAATGGGCCCGTTTTGGCATGAATCGGGCCTGTTTTCAGGCGCTCTCCCCCAAGGTAAGTGCCAGGCCCCTCTCTCCCGCCTGGAGGTTGAGGGGGCCTGGCAACCCTATCTCTGACTGATGTAAGAAAGCACAGGGGGAGTGAGTTGTACTCCAGTAGGGGTCTGAAAATGGCTGAATATAAGGCCACAGAATCATGAACTTTCACCTTTATAGCTGCTCCAAATATTTATTTACTTAGAAAGTATCAGAACAATCACATTTATATAATGGAGCCACTTAGTGGTTACAGATGACCATTTTCTTATCTGAATTATGAGCCCTTTTTTTGCTTAACATTAAACTAATGCACCTATATTCCTTTCCCAGATGCTGGAGGTGTGATTTATCCCTGAGCAGGTGATGCCTGGCTCAACCACACGTCATGCCATTCTTTAGTCTGGAAATCTTGACTATGGAAAATACAGACTGCTGCCTGGCTTACTCTACTTCGGAGAGGGTTTCTCTCACCTTGTGCTCCGCTCTTTCCCCCCTCTTTTTTTGTTTGAAAGTAAAGTGCAATTCTTAATAATGTATGGGTAACAAAATCTCTAAACAGAAGAGCCGTTGATGGACGCCTGCCTTGATGGAAGTTGATGCCAAAAGCTACCGGGCCCCCGAGTACGACATGACAGGCAGTCAATTGTCCTCTGGTGCGGATATGATGACTCCCTTGGAAGAGCATTCAGTAATTTGTCCTTTAAGAGGAGATGTCACTTCTATGGAATTGACTGCGGTGAGGAAGACAAAGGGCCAACGTCAGAGGTCGTGGCAAGAACGTTGCACCTCTTTTGAATCAAGCTGGTGTTCTTTGGGTGAAGTACTTATGGCAAAGAAGAAGTGGGCTGGAGAAGGATGTGTGGGTCGAGTACCTTCCACACACTGGTCAGGGGGGACGGGACCACCCGAGCATGCTGATTTTAGCGCAGTGCTATCATGTTGTCCGGCCTGCCTGAAGAATAATCCCCACAATCGTTCCCCTTTTACACAGAGTCTTGTGAAAACAGAACAAAACAAATTGCTTTACGCCTGCCCTGATTAATCAGAAGTTGAATTAGGAGTCTATTGGTGTGGTTCTCCTTCAGGCAGAGAGCCACTCAAGGCCGAAGACTAAAGGAAAGAGGGATGATATTGGTTTTTCAATGGCCCTCATGGCAACCCCCCCCCCCAGCAGCACCTTGTTTTATCCGGAACCCACACCCTGACAATGGAATATTTAAGTGGCTTGATTTTGTCTCGCTATGTTTAGTGGAAAGGAACCTCTAGAAAAACGAATACTGGTTGAGCACAGCCCTCTGGGACGTTCAATTATTTATGTTTCTGATATTTGTTGAAGACTTGTCAAAAGTGCTTTTGGTCTTTTATGTGTTGGTAACTGGAGGGCATTCTATAATATTATTATGTGACTGTTTTGTATATTAAAGGATATTTACTGAGTTTCGAATTACTTGATTTTACAAACAACCAGTCTCTTTTTCACACATTTACCTTTTTCTCTTTACCTTTTTGACTCTTCTGATATTTTGGGGTTGGATGGTTACCCTCCCCCCACCCCACTTTGGAGACCATTTTAGAAGACAAGTGTTTGTGCATCTTTAACAACTGCAAATGGCTTGTGCATTACCTTTGTTACATTTCATGTCAATTTTTCTCATAATTATGACTGTACCTAGCAGCCCCTTAGTGACTCTGTAACTAAGGAAACTTTTGTCTATAAAGAAATGCTTTTTCTAATGTTTTAATTGCTGTCTTTAAATCATCTTTGTGATTTATTCTTCTAGAAGGTGCCAAGATGAAAGAGCTTTCCAAAAAAATATAACTCATCAAGGGCACAACCTAACCAAAATTAAGTTCCAATGTGGTATAGTATGTTTTCACAACAGGGCAAAGGGCACTTGTTGGGGCTGTTTTTGATCTAGAAAAGGGGGGGGGGACTTGAAAGCCCCTCCTTTCATCCTGTGATGCCAATCTAATTCAGGTCTCCATGATCCTGGTAAGCGAGTTTCAAAACTCTAATTGCTTCTAAGGACCAAGCTACAAGTGACAAATGACACTTGAATGGCAAGTGGATTTAGTGGAGGGCAAGTGAACAGTGAGAAATACACTTGCTGTTCAAGTGTCATTCGTCACTTGTAGCTTGGCCCTAACTCTGCTACTCAACATCTGTTCCCTCTATATCATACTGTTGCCTCCTTCTGGTCTTCCTCTACTCTAACAACAACAACAACAACAACATTCGATTTATATACTGCCCTTCATGACAACTTAATGCCCACTCAGAGTGGTTTACAAAGTATGTCATTATTATTCCCACAACAAAACACCCTGTGAGGTGGGTGGGGCTGAGAGAGCTCCAGAGAACTGTGACTAGCCCAAGGTCGCCCAGCTGGCTCCAAGTGGAGGAGTGGGGAATCAAACCCGGCTCTCCAGATTAGAGTCCCGCACTCTTAACCACTACACCAAACTGGCTCTTGGCCAGTCCCTGCCTCCTACATACCTCCAAACCCCTGTCTCAGCATGCCACAGGTTCTCAGCTTGTCCAGTACAGAAAGCAACTTGGCAAGCATTTTTTTCCTTAGCTTTCTCCAGCATGTGGTAATCAGCAGTCTTACAACATGGCTTGCTATTTCACCTGACTGTGCCACTGTGCAAAATTGAAGTGCTTGGGGAAGAAGGGCAATGCTTCATAGTGACTTATCCATTCCCATAATGGCTGCATGAATGGACCATAACTCACATGTCCATTCATGCCACTGCTTTGTGGATATCGAGAAAGACAGTTGTTTTGGACTCTCACTTGACTGATGTGTTGGCAACATACTGCCTCATTTGGAAAGGGGGGGAGGAGGTAAAAACAGGGGGGAAAGGCTGCGGTGGTTCAGAAGAAGCAAAAAGTGTGGTACAACTTATCACCACAACTCTATGAAGTGGGTCACTGATCTTCAGGTAGGTTTACCATTTGCATGCTGACAGACAGCAATCACCCCACCCTGCTCTCGATAATCTGAGGAGCAGGAAAAAGTAGGGGGATAGCATTGATGCTGCCGATCTAGGCATTTCCCTTAGTCTCTATGGTCTTTTCAATAGCGATTGGGTAAATTTTTAAAGTGTCCATAAGTGATGTCATTTCCTCCAGAAACTCCATCTTGTCCAGGCACAACCCCCCCAAATCTGGCATTTGCTGGTGCAGGGCTGGGAATTCAGTCTTCAGGAGGGGTGAGTGTTGCAGATGATGACTTACATAAGGGCAAGAGTGAGCCTACAGATGAACTGAGATAAACTTGGGGTCTTAAAAATATAGCAATATCTAGCACACAAAGAACCATGACCTGGATGGCCCAGTTTAGCCCAGTCTCATCAGACCTTGAAAGTTAAGCAAGGTTAGCACTGGTTGGATTGGCAACCACCAAGGAAGACCAGAGTCAATATGCAGAGGCAGAAAATGGCAAACCACCTCTGAACGTCTATTGCCTTGAAAACCCTACAGGGTAGAAAACCCTATGGGGTTGCCCTAACTAGGCTGCAACTTGACAACACTTTCCACCATGAGTATACAAAGAAGAGAAGAAGAGGGAGGAAGCTCTAGTTAGACAGGACTGTAGGGGGAGGATTTTCTAAGGACCTTTCTCCCTTATCTGCCTCTCAAAATCCTTTCTAGAACTCTCCATGTTTCAGTGTGTCTCAAGTTGGGTAGGAACTTAGCCTTATCTCTCCACTTTCCTATCCAGTTTTGTCAGTTCTAATTATAAAGCTTTTGTTAATTTTTAATCAGTTCAGTGTCCTGACTGTTACTTAGGCACTCTGTGACAGTGGGCTTGGGTAGGAGAACTTAAATCTAGCAGCTCACATTTTTGGTTTCTCCACTAACAACTCATTTTCTCTCCATAATACTTAGTGATTCTCTTTGGATAGCTCTACTGTGTTAGTTTGGTATCTATCGGCTCCAAAAATTATTCTCTTTCTCATAAACCTCTCTGCCACTTCACCCATGATTTTAAAACAAGCGACTTCATATCATGCAGGGAAATGTGCAAAGAAAGGAAAATCCCCAGAAGATCTGTTGCTTTGTAGAGTAATGTTGAATGTGAACAAATAAATATAACATACTATAGAATGATATTGTAGGGTCTGACTGAACATTTGTACCAAATTATCTGTCATATTTGAATCTGCAGAAAGGTTGGGTCTGAAATGGATCCAAAATGTCAGTTTGCATGAATTAATTAACACTTGTAGATTTTCTCTTGCTGTTCATCATCATCAGCGCTGTACTGCCAATGTCCTCTGGCCGCAATGAGTTTGACTACAAGATACAACATTGCCTATTTGACCAGTAATGCTAGAGAGCAAGGAAGTGGGTTTTTTATTTGTAATTTAGAGAATTTGTAGCCATAATCTAAACTTAAAAGCAGAGAGTTCCTCATTCATTACAGTTTAGAAAAAGGTCCCAATGCCACAAAAGGACTGTGCTGCCTATCACGAGGGTCAGATTTCCATTCCATTTTGTGTATGATGCTAAATGAATTGTGGAAATATTTCATATATTTTGTAAAGTGTTCACTGTTCTTCATGCTTTATAATGCAATAAATTATGCCCATATAGTAGAGTTGCCAGCCTCTAAGTAGTATCTGGAGATCTCCTGGTCTCCAGACTATAGACATGAGTTCCCCTCAGGATTGCCAGGTCTCTTGGAGGGCCAAATTGTGAGATGGAGTAAGGGCAGTGATTTTTAGAGAATCCGTTCCTGGCGCAACATCATTGTTTGGTGACATGGGAGCGTGTGTGCCCATTTTGGCTGTGTGCCTTCCAGGCAGAATGGATGCAGTCAGCCAGTTCCATGTGCCTTCCCCCTGCCAGTTAGAAAAGATGTAGTGGGGGTTGTGACTGGTGGCATCTGGTGTGGGGGAATCCTCTGCCCATAGTGGGGAACTAACAATCCTAGTTCTTCTGGAGAAAATGGCTCCACAGTTCCCCCCCCCCCTCCAGTCTACCCCCCAGTCTTCCTCTCTCCTGCAGCCAGATCCCAAGGATTTATAAAGCCAGTTCACATATTATAGAACACACAACCACAGGAGTTGTGGGTCCTCCTCAGTTCCGGCATGTGTAGAGCCCAGTTTGGATGGCAACTGCAGGCATGTGGAAAAGCATTCCCTGATGCCATGTAAGGGTCCCAGAGGTGGGATATTTGATCCACCAGGAAAACCCATGTGTATGCTCATGGATTTCCCCAACAGGCTAAATAGCATGCTCATGCATGTACGTGCATGCCTACATGCTCATGCATGTGCATGCATGCCCAGTGCATTGCCTTTGCACACACACTGATTATCATTCCCTTGCTTGTACTGTCTTCAGCCATTCCCCCCAAGCTTGACATAATGGCAAAGGGCTCCTAAATCTTTTCTTCCTCTGTTGTCAACAGCATCAGAGGCTCTAGTCTGCAGTGGTTCTCGTCTCGTAAACCCCATGTGCAAGCCCAAGCAGCCAAGATGCCTGGATGACGGGACATACTGAAGCTACTGTTGTTGCTAATTCTTAGGGAGCAGGGGTGAAAGAACTCTCGCTTTCCCCATGTGATACCTTTGCTCCACTCAAAGAGCTCTTTGCTTTGGTCTCCCCCCTTGAGCATTGCCTTTGCCCAGTTTTAATTATACCCCTGTTCAAAATGAGTTGCCACCCAAGGCATTATGATGGAATCTCATCTACCGGCAGTGGATTGAGCTATAGATTTTCATCAGCCGGGGAAATCAATGCACACACTGAAGGAGCAGCTGTTACTTCTTGTTTGACATGCTTAGCAAGCTTACCCAGTAGGAGTGGGAAACAGGTTTAATTCTACCTTTTTGTCCTCTCCAGTGTGTCTGCTCAGCAGAGAGCAAACGAAAGAGGCCATTATGGAAATAGCCCTGGAGATCAGACGGAAACCAATGAAAGAACCTTCTATTATCATATCTATTTTTCTATCTCCCTAAGTGACTCTGGGTGTTAACAACTAATTCCTCCAACCATCAATTCTCGATGTCCTTTTTAAAAATCCGTAAGAGGATTGGGTTTGGGATTAAATAATGGGAGCTATCGTCAATAAAGGGGAAGCTTGTTAGCAACCGGCAGGCCTATTGATGGAGGCTTAAGAGAGCTGCTGTCTGCTAAAATCCAGGGCTGTACAGAGAAACAGAGAATTCATCATGGGTCTTAACAAAAATGTACAGGCACCACTTTTGTGCCTTTAACAGCAGTATAGCATGCAAAACTTTAGCAGGCGGGAGCTCCCCCCCCATTTAATTCCTTAAGCAACATACACAAAAAGCTTCACTGGTTAATTTTGTGCATCTCAGGCTGTAGTTAAAGGCATAGGAGCATAGCCAGGAAAACAGGTGGCCACTGTAGCATCTGTTTCTTTTCTTACTTGGTCCATGGAGTTTACTGCCATGAAGGTGGGGGAAGATGGATAGCATCCTCCATGCTCCATCTGCCCTGCCATTACTACCCACTGAAGCAGGGATAGATATCTCTGTTTGCTTGAATATAGGCATAGAAGAGAACCTGTTTCCTAGCATGTACTGCAGTAGCTGTAAAGCTATGATCTAGGGAATTTATACGTTCCTTAGAAGGTACTCAGGAGTTCCTCGCTGAGAAGATCTAGTGGTGGGCGTGTGTCTCTGGGCATGTGTCTCTGAGAGAAGATCAATAACATGCTCCATTGCGGAGCTTCCTCTGGCCAAACACAACACAATCTTGGGAGAGTCTAATGCTTCAGTTCATGTGGCTTGAGAGTACAACCTAGCAAATCTGGCTAATGCCCTTTTTTTGAACTGAGTGCAACCTAGAACCTGCCCCAGAATTCCCAGAGAAACAGGACTTCCATGGCAGACACATCTCTTGCATCTTACTACAAGATATACTAATGCCCTTTTTTTGAACTGAGTGCTACCTAGAACCTGCCCCAGAATTCCCATGTCCCTTCTTTGGTAATAGCTGCTATTTTAGATAGCTTTAACAGAATATTAGAGACATTTTTGGAGGACAGTGTTACCCAATGGGAAGGTCTCCTTATGAGTTGGGGGAACTAGCGTGCAAAGAAAGCAGCAAGAAGAGGTAACTTATGGGTCTCCACCAATAATTATGAGGATTGTCCCAGCTAGAGAACTCTTTCAATGACCAGACAGAAGTTTCAACCAAAAAAGGGATTTTTATTGAAAATAACAAAGATCAACAGCACACAAAACACACAAAGCACACACTCAGAGCTAACTAGAAAGCAGTGGTGAAAGTTGG
Source organism: Eublepharis macularius (assembly GCF_028583425.1). Taxonomy (NCBI): domain Eukaryota; kingdom Metazoa; phylum Chordata; class Lepidosauria; order Squamata; family Eublepharidae; genus Eublepharis; species Eublepharis macularius. The sequence continues at coordinate 35,325,482 of NC_072804.1, read as the reverse complement.
ATAGAGCTTAAGGGATTGGGTAGTATTTACCATCCAGAAGAGGGCATCTGGGAGAGAGAGCATTGAGTGACCAGCGCATCAAGGCGCAAGGGCTCAAATGGAGGTTTGAGGGTGGATTCTGGATCCAAGAGCATGCCTGCTTGCCTTCACAGAGACATCTAGTTGAGCAGTGTAGGATGCTGGACTCAATGAAATTGTTGTTCCGATCTACTCAGGTTCTTTTCCCCCTTATGGGGGGACCCTAGCAATGATATTGTGAGTTAAAAGCATGTGAGGTTATTTTAGAACAACTGTCAATAGTCAGTTGATTCAGCTGATTGGTAAGATCTGACTATTTGTTCACAAACCATAGGTGTATATGCTGAAAATAAGGCTGCCAATTCTGGCTTGGAAAATTCGTTTGTAATTTATTCATCACATTTTTCTAGTTATTGCTACCATGAAACCTAAACTCTTAATACTTTCTCATATATGCTATGAAAAAAGAATTGCAGCATATAAATAAATATTGAGGTAATTCTGGTTGACATCAATATAACACAAAGCCAACCTCTAGGCCTAACCTAAGTTCTCCCCAATTTCTCATAATTTCATTATTGCTATAAAATAAGCATTTAACTGAATATTGGAGGCTGTATAGAAGGTGACTAGTTAAGAAATGGATTCATCTACCATCACTGAATGATGTAAAGTTAATATATGAACAAGCATTGGTAAGAACTCACGAACATGCATTTTATGTCATACATTCTGATGTGAAATGATAAATAACCTTGGTAGCTCTGAGGATTACTGACAGACACTACAATAAAATAATTGCTGAAAATACTAGGTGTCACAATGAAATTTCTAGGTGCCATGGCAACCTGGTGCCTGGGATTTGTCATGCCATGGTTTAACCACCACCACCTCCTGCAAAACCTAAAATGATCATCTGTTTCCAACCAAAGCAGGTACATCTTTAATGCACCTGAACTCTGCATAAGTGGGGTTGCATTTGACTGCCCTAGAATGAACAAGGATGTATTCCACTTGTGTTAGGTACACAAACAAATAAGGCAGTGTTGTTCTCCGCTCTCTTTTATGCCTTATTGATAGGTTTTAAAATTTGCTTTTCCAGGAAGCAAGAAGAGAAGAGGTTTTTTTCCTTTTTTTAAAGGAACAATCAATCTTCATTTCTGCAGCCACTTATCATTTTAATAGCCACCAGTGCATTAAGTAAAAAAATGCCTTTTTCAGTAAATGACTCAGAATCTAAAAGACTGGTGCATGGTGGAGGGGTGGGAGCTGGTATGGCTTGCAACGATCATTTTTGGCAAAGGGTCATTTACATGATTAATTGATTTTATATTCTTATATTTTCAATTTACATCCAGCCATGTAATTAAAAAAAAGACTCAGGGCAGCTAGCGACAACCCAACCCCACAAAATCCAGTCAATATCATACAAAAAAAAAAATCAAGTTAAAAGCAAGTTCTTCCTCCCCTTGCCCTTCGGTAATTTATTTCTTTATACCTGGCTTCCCCCACCCCCACACCAAATTGGGACTCAAAGCTGCGTGCAACACTGTTCTCCCCTGCTCTGTTGTATCCTCACAACAACTCTGTAAGGTAGGTTAGGCTGATAGTGACTGGCCACTTCCACGATAGAGTGAGGATGCAAACCTGGTTCTTCCATATCCTTGTCTGATCCTCTGACCATACCATGCTCAGTAAAGGGATGCCTGAAGGGAAAAGAAGCTACTAGGTTATCACCACTGTGAAATTTGTGAACAAGGCTTGAAGGTATATGTTTTTTTGGCCCTGCTCTTGTTCTTATAAGAGCAATCTGGTACATCCCAGGCAAAGTTTTTCTAGGCATGGGTTGAGCTTTTCTACTCAATTCCAGCATGTTTCCTGTTAAAGGGAGAGGAGCAAGCCTAATATTCCCATAACTGCTGTGTGCTATTTATTTTGCACCACCTTTGGAATTTGTAAATGATACTTGAAAGCTAGAATTTTACACAGCCATCTGATTGTCTTCCTTCCCCTCCTCGACAAATCATGCTCATAATTTATACCTTCTGCTCCAATTGCAGGCATGTAGCACTCTTCCTGTGGCTCCCTCCAATCTGTATATTTTGCTCCCTGTAAACATGCGGGAAGTTCACTATATCCCCTGTCCTCTTTTGGTTTTCATGATTTCATGAAAAGCCTTCTTTCTCTCCCCTCATGAAAGCATTTGCGCCTCTTACAAAACATCTCATCAGAAAATTAAAAACACACACAGAGAAAAGTGAACCCCCAACGTGCAACCCATTTTTGCTACCCAGGCCCATGATCTTTGGAAGATCTCATTTGTCTGATGTTACTTCAATTTCTGCTATTCCATGACTGACCTAATTTAAGAATAATTTAAAAAGTCCAGTGGCACCTTAAAGACTCACAACACTTATTTCACCATGAGGTTTTGTGAGTCAACCCTCACAAATGCAAGTTTATGCAACACACATCTTCTGCCAATGGAAGCTTCTTTAAGTTAGAGCTAAATTACACAAGATGCCCAACACATGTCTTCCCATGTTGGGTCCTACAAGGTTCCATGGGTAGTGTAGTCTTACAAAGAACAGCCACTCGATGCGATTCTCCACTGTGAGAAGAGTGACGAGAGGGATTCTCTCTGTCTCTTGCAAAAAGCCTCAGCTCGGGTTTTCCTCTGGGAGCTGGGGGGGGGGGATGTAACAGGAGGCAGGAAATCCTGGGAGGCTTTTTGCAAGAGAGAGAGAGGGAGAGAGAAAGAATCCCTCCCCCACCAATCTACAGAGAATCACATCATGGATTCTCTTTCTCTCTTTCAAAAAGCTGCCCTGGATTTCCTGCCTCCTGTTATGTCCACTTCTCCCCCGCCCCCAATGTCAGGTCCATTGCCCACAGTCCCTCCATATTGTTACCCAGCTTTGATATATGTTGCAATAGCCTCGTGCACCTGTTCCCTTGTTGCTTTCCAGATTTCAGTACAGAGAAGCCCTTATCTTGGATGGCTCGCCACAGCGGCCTTGGGACAACTCCTTCCATCCCGCTACTGATTAGGTTCTGCTGGATGGACTATGAGGGTGGGAGGACATGTAGAGGGATAGATATAATGTATCATGTACTCAATGCATCATTCCTAACAAGGAGCCTGTGTACAGCCAGACGCTTTTATTTTGCTTCTGTGTATCCTATGGACACATGTATGGTGAAGCCTGAATATCTAAATAAAACCCATTTACTCAAGAGCCTGGATTTCTTGCTGCAAGGGGTTAGAGTCAGCTTCAACGCATCTTGTCTTCCATAGATTGACATCCAAGCTCCTGGAGGAAAACACAAGAGGAGGCTTTTTGCAAGAGACAGAGAGAGAATCCCTCCCTTCGCTCTTCCCCCAGCAGAGAATCACACTGAGAGGCTGTTCTTTGTACAACTACACTACCCAGGGAACCTTGCAGGACCCAACACACGCCCGAGCATCTCACGTAGGGCGAAGCTACAAGTGACGAATGGCACTTGAACGGCAAGTGTATTCCTCCCTGTTCACTTGCGCTCCACTCAATCCACTTGCCGTTCAAGAGTCATTCGTCGCTTGTAGCTTGGCCCGTAGTTTCCCTCTAAGGGCCAAGCTACACATGACGAATGACACTTGAACGGCAAGTGGACTGAGTGGAGGGCAAGTGAACAGGGAGAAATACACTTGCTGTTCAAGTGTCATTTGTCATGTGTAGCTTGGCCCTAAGTTATCTCGTACTAACCCTCATTTCAAAAATCCAGGTACTTACTAGCTGTTTGTTCTTAAAATGCTGGACCTCATTGGCATCTAAGTTAGGGCAGAAGTCAGCAGGCCAGTTTTAAAGTTTTTTTCTGGCTTGTCACAAACATTGCTGGTTTCTAAAAGTGTGGGGCAACCCCCCCCCCACTGCACTCTTGACTCAGAGATGGTTTTGGTAACAACATCCAGATTGTTTAGGGTGCCTTGAAATGTGATGATTCTGAGGTTGGATTCAGTTAGAGACAGGGATTTGGCCATAAAGGCCAAAGACATGTTTGAGAAATTGCAGATGAAACCTCTCTGATCCAGGCTGACTTAAACGCTAACTTGAAAACCCTTTGGGCGGCAGAGGTGTCACCTGCAGCATCTAGTCCAGTTGTTCAGGACTTTTTGAGGGATGCTGCAGACGAGGTTTTTCAAATTCATGAAAGCCACCACGTGTAAATTTGTTCTGGGCTTATAAAATCTTGCCAGGAGAAAATTGAGGTTTCGCTCACTAAAATAGTGAGTTGGTCCCCAAGTTCATCTAGCTCTTTGTAGGAAGCCATTAACGCACTGTTTCTTGGGAGGCCTACTCTATCAGAGGAATAACTACAGGCCAGTGTCAGCCTTGTCCATTTTGGGGAAAGGAATTGAACAGAAGGTGGCACAGCAGGCCCTGGTTTTCCTGGTTCTCTCTCATCTCTCTCTCTCTCTCTCACACACACACACGCACCTGCATGCACACACACATGGACTCTTCAAGAATTTCCCATGCTGGTGTTGGCAACTTTGCAATTGTTTTCTCGCAACCTCAATGGAGACATGAACTACCAGTTCTCCTCTCCTCTCCTCCAAACTTCCTCTTCCCCAGCAGTCCTGTGTGGCTTTGTCTTTGAAAACTGTCTTTGAAAATCACAGTTCCCGGGTAAAATTGTGTCCTCAGCGTATTAAAACACACGTGTCTGGCGTCACTTGTAGCTTAGCTCTGAGTCAGCTTCCTTGGGGTTTACACAGCTGGTGTCCAAGGGTCTGTCTTCTTTTTCAGGATGTTTAGTATTGACGTCAGGCTGTTAAATGAAATCCGCAGCTTCTCCACTCAAAAAAGGGTCAGTTTGTAGGTGATGTGAAAAACCTCTGCCTGAGACCCTGGAGAGGCAATCAGAGGAGACCAGATGGACTTTGATAACCAAGGGCCTGAATCATTATAAGGCAGTTTCATATGTTCATGTAGGGGGTGGTCCCTTTGCTGGGCAATTGGGACTCTTAGAGTAGCTCAGAATTGCCACATTTTTACTGCTGTATTCCTGTGGCCTGGACAGCAGGCAAATACACACATTGCAATCCTAAACAGAGTTACTCCAGTCTAAGCCAATTGAAATCAATGGACTTAGACTGGAATATCTCTTCTTAGGATTGTGCTCACAGTGGTTCAGTGGTTCGGCTGTGAATCAGCACTCTACTGGTTTGAATCCTATTTCTGCCATAAGTGGCCTTGGGTAAGCCACTCCTCTCAGCCTCTGCTCCCCAGCGGTATTGTGGGAATAATAATAACACTAACTTGTTCACTCTGGGTGGGGCACTAATCTGTCTAGAAGAGTGGCATATAAGTGCAGTTGTTGTTGTTGTTGTTGTTGTTAAATGCTCACTTGCTAAAATTATATGCCTTCCAACTATCAATATATATTATGCTGGAATTTTGCCCGTCCAATAGGGTTTTAAGCATTTACATTTTAAAATTGTACTTTTGAGTTCATTTCTTTGTTTGTACAACTTTAGGGATAAATTTCTCTCTTGAAGCCTACGGTTAACATGAAGGGTTATTTGGCTAATTCTCCAAACAGGCATCTAATTTTAGGCCGCCACAGTGCTCCTCAAGCGAAAAGGTACATAAAAATAATAGACAAGTTTCAGAACCCACAAATAATGTCAGTGTCAGGGTTTTTTTTTAAATATAGCTGAATCCATGGCAACTGAAGAATTATTTGGGTCATTTTTTTTAAAAAAGGACATTATTTTTGGCTGGCAAGCCAAAAAACATGAGGGAAATAATACTGACGATGTGTACCCACCTCCCCTTGCCTAGGCAGATGCATGAAATCAACTGCAGATGGTTAACAGAGGGCGGGGAGGCCAAAGGAAAAGGGTAATTCTTTTTTCAACCCTGCTACTTTTTTAAAAATACACAACACTCACACACAAAGCTGCCTTCATTTGCTGGGGCAGAGATCAGTAGAGATACATCTCCTCAGAAGAGGCTGATGGGAATGAGGCCAGGCCGAGGGTTTTCAACAGCACCTTGGCAGAAGTTGGGAGATTTGGGGGGCAGTGCCTGGGGAGGGCAGAGTTTGAGGGATGTGATGTCACTTCATGGTGAGGCTCTAGGCTGAGGCCATTTTTTCCTCACACTTTTCAGTTCCTCAGAGGTGGGAAACTAGGACTGGCGGAGGTATAATTCCCTGCTCTGGGCAGGAAAATGGGAGGCCTACCCAGGTCAGACCAGTGACTCATACAGAAGGCAGAATACTATACAGATGTGTTCTGGGGTGGGGAGATTTATTTACTGGCACTTTCTATTATTTTAATTAGTATATTAATTGTTGCATGAGGCATGGGAATTGGTGAGGCATGCCTATAGTCTGGCAAACAAGGCTCCTTCTCATTCATTCACTCTCCCCAGCCTCCAGACAAATTTGCCCTCCTGTCATAGATACAGCTCTAGGAATATCTGTGAGTTTCAACTCTTTCCTTTAGTCAGTTTCAAATGATTACAGTCTTGGACTAATTTAGGCAAGAAATTACAAAGTTCCAGCTGTCTACCTGCTGTGGAAGCACCATACACTAGAGATGGGCATGAACCAGAAAAAAATGAACCATGTGGTTTGTGGTTCGTCAAATTTCACGAACCACAGACTTTTACGAAACTGACCCCCCCCCCCCGGTTTGTGAACCGGTTTGTTCGGTTTGTGAAAATATCACATCCAGGTCAGAAAATTGTCACTTCTGGGTCAGCAGAAGGTCACTTCTGGGTCAGCAGAAGGTCACTTCCAGGTCAGCAGAAGGTCTGCAGGAAGTCCATCCCCTGTTGCTTAGGAAACTGATTGATCGGTACCAGGCTGTCTGCAGTGACGAACCAAAAAACGAACCAAACAAACTAGCCTGAAGTTTGTGGCGGTTCGTCAGAAATGGGATCTGATGAACTGCTGGTTCGCAAAGTACAAACTGGCCTGGTTCATCATGAATTTTGGTTCGTGCCCATCTCTACCATACACATATTGCGGGGGACACTTCATGTTCCTTTTTTTGGATAGAGCGATGGGTTTGAATTCTCCCTCATTGAGGTGTTTCAATAATCAAGGTGTCTTGGACAACATGATTCCCAAATTTTGGGTTTTGAGGTGGCATGGAACTGCAGGTCGGACACTCTGACAATCTCAAATCCCCCCCCCCTTTCTTAGCTAAGATTCTGAGAAAGACCTGTGAATGGATTGGCTCAGTGGTTTTTTAAGGTAAATTGCCCCCTGGGTGTGTAGTCTGCATTGGCCCATGTTGCTGGGGGACAGGGCTAACCCTACCCCTCCTTCCCAAACTCTGAGACGTATTACTTTCCAAGAGTTGGAAAGAAACTCCCAGCTTTTAAGAAAATGTCTCCTTGCCATTGTCTCCTATTAATTAAATGGAAACCAATCAGCAATCGTGATCCATGATATCAGGCTATGATCATATTTTTGCATTCAGCTTCTCCACACACAGTAGAATCAGTTCACACGTCCGATTGCTACATATCTCAGACTGGCTCACATTTGAATCTGCATCACTTGATTTTTTGGTTGTACCCTTGAATAGCAGCTAAATGTGTGAACCCAATTCCACCCAAAGCATCATGTTCAAAGTGATATGGATTTGTCCTGTCTAATGTTTGGTCTGGCATGTCCCACTGTCTGGATGAGTCTTGCCTTTGAATGAGAAATATTGGACCCCCTGATGGGCTCACCTTCTCCCCCCACCCATCCTGTGCCTTTAAACTCTTTAGAAAACATCCACTTCCAATGGCATGGTCTATGAGCCTCCTCTGGCAGCAGTTTGCTTATATAAGCATGACATGCAGTGCTGATGCATTACCGGTTCTATTTCTCTTGACCGCTCATTTGTACATTTGTCTAAAAGATCATTCCGGCAACGTATAATTTGGTGCTTGGAGAAATGATGTGTAAGGGGGATGTTTACCAGCCCCCAAGTTTTCCTGTGCACATTTGCACGGCAAATTATATAGTCCCAACCACATACAGGGTGCTATTAAGGTGTTCTTACCATTTCATCAGACGGAGAGGCAGAGCTGCTGCTTGTCGAGAGACGGGTTACCTAAGTTACCATTTCCTGCCTCCCTTAAATTGTGCTTCTGACACATGGAAAGAGCTGACAGCTAGATTGGTTTTGATTTCTTTCTGTACAATCCTGGAATAAATATTATAGCAGGGAATTGGCATCACGCGCCTCCCAAGAAAGGTGCCTGCTGTGGCCCATGAGCACCTCTTCAAAAATCCTTCAATTTTCCAATTAGATTGCGAAAACAGCCTTCAGTTTTTCAGGATGAGTTTCTAGGTCTCATTGTCTTAGAGATGCATTTGAAATTATGACAAGGGAGAGAGGAAGGGAGAAAAGGACAAACAAGCCAACATGGTAAATGGCCTCCAACCACAGAGGACTAGTGAACTGCAGCTGGCAAAACTGGGTTGAAAGATTAAGTTAGTAAATTTGTATTCTGCTTTGCTCCCCAATGGGAATTCAAAGCAGTTTACAAAGAAATACACGTTTAAACAAATTTGCATAAAACTCAGTATAAAAGATCCCAAACAAACAAACAAAAAAGAGTTAAAAAGATATTCTGATATGGCTGCCAGGTTGGCCACTAATTGGGAGGGATTCCTAAAGCGTCTTGAGATATGGTGATGTCACTTCTGGGTTTTCAGCAGGAAATGAGGTCATGGTGCTGTGAAACTCTATTCCTGCCTGTCTCTGCCCTCCTGAGCCTCCTTCTGGATTGGTGTCAACCAGGTTAGTCCAAGGCCACATGCTGTGAGCTGTGGTCTAAGCGTCAAAGGTCAAGAGCCGTTAAGCTCTTGCTCTTTTGCTCACGTCCAAGTGCTTGCCCCCCGGCCACCCCCCAGCTTTAAATACTTGCAGCAGAAGAGCAAGAAACACTCAACTTGGATGTTTTCAGCTGTCAGTGTTTTCCCCATCCACAAGAGAGTGTTTCTGTATCCATAAAACATCACACAAAAGTAACCCTGAGGCAATTATTCCTAGGATTGCTGTGGTTTATCAATATGTGTGTGTGCATGAGTACTGTAGAATGGAGAAAAGATGCTGATGGGGCACAGGGGCTGAAATAGGGTTTATTTTTTTTACTTATTTATTGGAAAAAAATTCTATGCTGACTTCTCGCCCCAATAAGGTCTCCAAGGGTTGCCAATTCCACCTTGGGAAATTCCTGGTGATTCAGGGACAGACCCTGGGGAGGGTGGAGTTTGGGGAGGCGACAGAGCTCAGCAGGGATGTAACGTAATGCCATAGAGTTCCCCCTCCCAAGTTGCTATCTTCTCCAGTGGAACTGTTCTTTGTAGTCTGGAGATCAGTTGTCATTCCTGGAGATCTCCAGGCCCTAGCTGGAGCATGGCAACCTTAGGCTGAAAGCTGTGGCAAGCTGTGCTTGATGCAATTCTGGAATTAATTTTAGAAATGCTCCTATTTAAACTGGAATTATAGAGGAGTGGATTAGAGCAAACATCTGGAACCTGAAAGCAATCTACATCTCTATTCCTAATTGCACATTTTGGACTACAGGTTCATGTGCAAAGAGGGGATTTGGAATGCACGGGGGAGGCAAGTGAAAATTTATGTCCAGTTTCTCCACAGTAACAGGATGCATGGACCAATGGTATTTCTGTGTATCTGATACTTGGGTATGTATGTCAGGGTTGGGGGAGGGAGAGAAATGTGTTTTATAAGCTGGTTCCTTTACGAGAGACATTTCTTCTGCCGTGCTCACTGTACATAGGTCTCTTGGCAGCTATTTCCAAGAGTTCTTAATCAATATGTGATTTATGCCTCCTCGGTACAGAATGAATCAAAAGCAGGTTTATTCAGGAATCAGATCATGTCTAGAGCTGTTTCACCCCATCTGCAAGAAGCTACAGGAAGAGGATAATTTCCTAGATACAATTGCAGAGGTTATGGAAGCCCTAGAGTTACTACTGAGACCTGAACATAGCATTCCTCAAAGAAATGAACTTGCCTTGAAGAAACTATGTAGTCTGTGGCATTTTCCAGTCTTAAAAGAAAGTGGAGATTTCCTTAGCATGTTCAAGTCAAAGGTAAGGACCACCTAAAGAGGAAGCTAGTGAAAGAAGAAAGGGAGAGAGAAAGGACATTTTCCTAGATCTGTGACTGAACAAAAATGGAGTTCACTAGGTGAGGGCTAGGGCTGCCAACTCTGGGTTGGTAAATTCCTGGAGATTGGGGAGTACAGCCTGGAAAAGAAGGAGTTTTGGCAAGGGAGGGAGCTCAGTAGGCATATAATGCCACACAGTCCACCCTCTGGAGCCGCCATTTTCTCCAGGGGAACTGATCTTGGTAGATTAGGTGTCATTGCAGATCTCCAGGCCCCGCCTGGAGGATGGCATCCCTAGTGGGGCCAGGAACAAAACCTATGAACTCTATCACAGTCATGTGTGATTTTTGTGTTCTACACTCTGTTCCCACTCTCCTTGACCACCCATATGCTCTTTCTGACTAGAAGCAGTCTGAAATCCAAATGCGGCATTTTGGGCCAGATGAATTATTTGGAAACCCTTTTGGAAGGTTAACGTGTTGTAGAGTGCATTGCAGTAACTGAGGGCCAAGCTACACATGACAAATGACACTTGAACAGCAAGTGGATTTAGTGGAGGGCAAGTGAACAGGGAGAAATACACTTGCTGTTCAAGTGTCATTCGTCATGTGTAGCTTGGCCCTCAGTTTACTAGAGATCAGATTTATCTAAGGCATTAATCGGGACGGAGCGACTGTAATTTTGTGAAAGTTCCCTCAGAGCCAGCGCTCTGGTAAACCTCGGCCTACTTCCAAGGGGCTCGTTCTCGAGAAAATGAGGCCACACCTCCCAGAACATTTAAGTGCTTTGGAAAAGACTCCGCAAAGTTGTTTACATCCCGCTGGGACAATTTAAAGTATCTCATCCCCAAAACTCTTTTGGCAGATGTGGCTTTGTGAGCCATCTCAATCCCTGGCGGAGCATCTCTCCTCTCCGGAACCTGCAGTCCATGAAAATATAATAAATACCCAAGGATTCACTTATCACACACCTGTTCAATTATAATTTTGTGGCTGGAAAAAAAGCAACATTGCCACCACCTGCCTCACAGCCCTGCAAGTCTTGAAACATCCCTTGGGAAAAAGCCTCTGAAAAAAGGACTTCTGCTAAAAACTTCTTATCCCATTGCTCAGAAAAATAAGATCTCAGATAGGGTTGGGGGGGATATGCAGGGGTGGGGGCTGGTACAAACAAAACAAAAGAATCCTATGATACTTTAAAGACTAATAAATTTATTGTACCTTAAAGCTGGGGTTGCCAGGCCAAAGCAAGGATTGCCAGAAAATGGCCACTTTGGAAGGTGGACTCAAGGCCATTACATCCTGCTGAGGTTCCTTCCCTCCCCAAACGCTGCCCTCCCCAGGCTCCAACCTGAAATATCCAGGAATTTTCCAGCCCGGAGTTGGCAACCCTAGACAGAAGGCCTAATTTCCTGGGACAGGGTTGCTTACTTTATAATGCAGATTACAGGTGAAACCTAGATTCAGTCAAGAGCAATTGGTGGGCCAACCAAATGGCCCCGTAGGGTCCAGGCGTCTGTGTGTCCTTCCCTTTCTCCAGTAGCTCTGTCTAGCCCTCCTTTCCCCCTCAATGGCTTTGCTCCAAAGTCTCCCTTCAAACCACACCTGGGCCGTTTCCAGACGGCTTACCTTCTGCCGCTCCATGCCGCGACGTTGCAGCTCGTGCTGGAGAAAATGCGAAATAGCGCGTTTTCTCGCGCGAGTTTTGCACAACATAGCGCAAAACTCGCATGAGAAAACACGATATTTCGCATTCGCCACAGCACGAGCCGCGGCGTTGCGGCATGGAGCGGCAGAAGGTAAGCCATCTGGAAACGGTCCAATTCTTCCTGTGTGTTGGGATTTTCCCCTCTTGCTGCTGAACAACTCTAATATGCTTCCATTCCTCCTCCTAAGGTTCCCCTCCAGTGGTGGCCAGAGATCTCCTGGAATTTCAACTGATCTCTAGGTGATAGAAATCAGTTCCCCTGCAGAAAACGGCAGCCTTGGAAGGTGGACTCCAACCCCGCTGAGGCCCTTCCTCTCCCCAAACCATGCCCTCCCTAGGATCCATCCCCCAAATCTCCAACAATTTCCCCGCAGAGCAGGCCACCCTGCCTCCTCCTCTTCAGTCGAAGCTGACAAACCTGAGCTGGTTTCCTGGAAGCAAGATAATTGCAGCGCAGGGATGAAAGTATGACATCTCCTAGCTAAAGTTGCCAACCCTGGGTGGGGAAATTCCTGCAGATTTGGGCGTGGAGCCTGGGGATGGAAGAGTTTAGGGAGGGAAGGCAGCTCAGAGCCAAGCTACAAGTGATGCCTGGCACAGGTTGGACACTTGTCAGCTTCCCTCAAGTTTTGATGGGAAATGTAGGCATCCTGGTCTTGCAGCTGTAATGGAGAGCCAAGCTGTAAAACCAGGACGCCTACATTTCCCATCAAAATTTGAGGGAAGCTGACAAGTGTCCAAACTGTGTCAGGTGTCACTGGTAGCTTGGCTCTCAGCTGGAATGTGATGGCGTAGAGTCCACAGTCCCTTTGAAGCTGCTGTTTCCTACAGGGGAAATGGTCTTCGTCGTCTGGGGATCAGTCATCATAATTCCAGGAGAATGCCCAGCCTCACCTGGAGGTTGGCAATGCTAATTTCATCCCATACTCCTTTCTCCCCTCCACACTGCTGCCCAAATCTCTCATTTTATCATCAGGAAATCAGATTTTTTTTTTTGGAGAAAGCTATTTTAAACATCAAATTAACATACAAATGTAAAAATGAAACGACTGCCCCATGTCTCGGCTAGAGTGACATAAATATGGAGGGGGGAAAAATAACAGCGCATTAATGTTAATTGAAACAGCGCGGCTTCCACTTATGCAAGCTGAATATGCATCAATTGAACCAGGAATTAATAGAACTTTCCCTTTTCATACAAACCCCGCTTTCCACCTTCCCCACCTACGCCACCCCTAACACTGGCAAAATGTTTTAATTTGGGGAAATAAATGCCTGATTTGGACATAAAAATTTACCCCTGAGTCCCCAGTCTGCTGTTTAATGTCCCCGTTGAACCTTTCCCACTTTTTTTGAAGTGCCTCTAGTCGTTGCAAAAATATGCCGATTGGCTTGCAAGCCTGTTCAGCACAGCAGACCTCATTAAAAAACAACGACAGGCTGTCATTGAACTAGGCTCTCAAGAATCTTACTGGTGCACACACTTAAGCAAGGTGCCGATCTTGGTGCAAGGCTATTTGTGTGTGTGTGTCTGTGTGTGTGTGAAGAAGATATAACTTGAGAGATACATGGTCTGTGTGGATGTCATGGAAAAAACTTGTGCAAGACTAGATTGCCAATGCACTCTTAACCACAATTTACCTACTCTTTGCAATTTGTTGTAAGAGTGCCTGACATGTGCAATTAACCTACAAAAACAACCATTGGGGGTGGGGGGGATATAGAATAGGACCATTCTTCTGGGGAAAGGGTAGTTAACGCCCCACATAACCGTTCCCCCATCAAAAATGCCCCCCCAAGCTGTTTTAAACCTCAGTAGGGAAAAATGGACACTGGCACAATGCGTTACTGCCTTGTTTCCATTCTGAAAGCAGCCAAGGGCAAGGGATTTCCAAGGTCAGTTCTGACCAGAGGAAGGCCTATGCCCACTCTCTCAGGTTACTAGCCTGGTTCCCACAAATAGCAGGAGCTTTCAGGGGTGGGGGCAGAATCCTTGAAAAACGGCGTAATGTGCATTGTGCCATCACTTCCTGAAAAAAAACAAACCCAGAAGTGACATTGCAGCCACAACATGTGTTGGTCCTGACAACGTGCCCAGGTTTTTGCAGGAGGCAACATTACACTGCCCGCAAAGCTGTCATCCCTCCATTTCCCTCCCACTGGTTGGAGGAACATAGAGAGAGGGCCACTGTGAAAAGTGGAAGAATGTCTTCCAAAGCTAGGTAGATGGCAACTCTACCCCCCTTTCTGCACACTGTGGTTCCGATCTGGATTTGCCCCTTGGAATTAAGTTTCCATATGGGACTCCAAGCAGCAGGCTTACCAGGTGCCTTCTTGTGGTCCCAACAATTCCTGACTCAGCCGGCAGATCACTAGCTGATCAGCTAGAGGAGCCTGGCCCAGGAGACAGGCCCACAGGGGAGGAGGCAAGCGGCAAAATGGGCACTTGTGCACCTGCAGCCCCTACCAATGACGTCACTTCCAGCACGACTCTGTAGCACCGGGGCCAATTCTTTAAAAACCAGCCCAAAACATAGAATTTGGAGCTGATCTTTAAGAACTGGCTCTGGTGCAATGGTGTCATGCTGGAAATAATATCTTCTGTAAGGGCTGCAGGCACACAGGTGCACTTTGCATACATGCAGATAATAAATACTCGGACCTCCATCCATCCTTCCTCACGCCAGTTGCCAGGAGGGCCTGGCAACTGTACTCTAACAGGATCTGGGGATCTAACAGGATCTGGGGAGAGTTTCTGGGATGGACGTGTAAAAATGGAAATGTAGGTAAGTCCTCATGAGCTTTTTGGCCAAAGGAAAGAATGAAGATACAACAATGAAGTTTTCCGGGATTCAACTCCATTCAACAGGGTTGATAGCCACTCCTGGAAAGGTTGTCTTCCAATCCCTGGGAGATGTAAGGGGACTAAGGGCCAAGCTACAAGTGACAAATGACACTTGAACGGCAAGTGGATCGAGTGGAATGCAAGTGGAGGGCAAGTGAACAGGGAGAAATACACTTGCCGTTCAAGTGTCATTAGTCACTTGTAGCTTGGCCCTGAGTTGCAAAGAATGGTCTCTTGTCAATACCACAATGTCACTTTTGGCAAGAAACAGGAAGTGATGTCACGCCATGTTGGCACAATGCTATAGGATTCATCCGAAACTCTGATTTTAACATACAGTTTTGGGTTAGGGTTGCCACGTCCCCTTACCCTTCTGGCAGGAGGTGGTGGACCTGGCACTCACCTTCTTGTTGCTCCTAGCATGCTCTTTGCATGCACGTTTTGCGTGCATGTGGTCCTGTACTGGTGCGATGACATCACTTCTGAGAAGTGACGTCATCGTGCAACTCAGGGGAGCACATGCGTGCTTTGCAGTGGGCTGATTTGGGCCCCAAACGGGCCCAATTCAGCCCATTTGGAACCCAAATTGTCCCTCTGAGAAGCGCAGAACGCTCTCGGGGCAGAGAGATAATCCCAGTGATGTTGCCACGCCAGCCCCAGGAGGGTGCCCGGGAGGTCTGTTCTCTGCTTCCCACCCCCTGCTGGCCAGGTAAGGAGTGGCAGGGGTGAAAGGTGGGAACGGGGAACTCCCCAACATCACTGGGGGAATAGGATCCCTACTTTGGGTGAATCCTAGAGCATTGGGCTGACACGGTGACATCACTTCCAGATTTGTGCTGGAAGTGATGTTGTAGTATTGGCATAATCCCCATTTTCTCCCATTTGGCCCTTACTGCTCCACTAAGGAACAGCAGGAGTGGCAGGACCCAGGGCAGGAAGTCACCCCTGGTCAGCCTAATCTAACTGGGCCTCTAAAAGATGAATGTTGGAAGTGAAGCAAATACATTTTGACTCCTGGGAGCTTGCACATTACTGTGTTCACATGGCTCCAAAGGCGTATTGCTCGCCATCTGTGTCTGCAGACACTAAAATAGCTGTACATGTTTGAACTGGAATTGTTCTATAACAAGAACAATCAGATCCATTCTCAGATTAAAATCTTCTATTTTTAAAAAATGAAAGTTGTTGTACAGATATTTTTCTATAAGCACACCAGATTGAGAAGCCAGGCAAGCCAGGCTATCGCAGCATCAATAAATTGAGCCTTCATTAAGGTAGAATAAACTGGGAAGCTCAGAGTCAGGACACAATCGTGTGGGGGACAGAGAGGGGCGAGTAAATGTGTTGCATGCAAATATCTGTATCAATGCTACTTTTGCAAAAATGACGGACATGTAAAAAGGCCTGAACTCTGAAAAAATGGAAATTTCTGTGCCCCTTGGTATCTTCTTTTAGAGACATTGAGTTAGATCCAGACTCAAATTTCTTCTAATAGAAAGTACCTCCGTCAGCAAACAGACCTTTGCTGCCTCCTTGCTTCCCACTGGAACCCACTGATCTCACCGAAATGCTTCTCCTGAGAGCGAGGGGACCCTCAAGAATAGTTTGAGGGGCAAATTGCAGGTCTATGTCAGGAATGGGCAGTTGGAATGACCTACTTTTTCTGTGCTCTTCCTGACCCTTTCTTGGTTTCTATCTAACTTGGGAAGATTGGCAACTCTGGTAATGGAGAATGCCTTTCTCCAAGGTGCAGTTGTGATCCAGCCAAAGATTTTGCTGCTTAAAGGGGAAAAGGCAAAAGTCTTACCGGAAGGGAATGCTCAAGTTTTGGAATAATATATTTTCCATCTTTCTTTCTCTCATTAAAATGTATGTGTGCATGTGAAGGGGAGGTAAATTTGATATTTAATTTTGAATAAAAAATGAGGTCATTAAACATACCTATAAAGTTTTATTGCAATATTTGTTTGTGTGCTTATGAGGTTTATAGCATGCTTTTCGACATAAAGCAGGTTTACAATCCAGAGTATAAACATACAAGTGATAAAATAAAAAACAGATTTGCTGTCTAAAAGAAGAGAGGACAGACTTGGCCTGGTGCCTAAGCTCCAAACTACACAATCCTTTTTGACTCAATACGTTTGGAAACCCAACCCCCCCCCCCCCCACACACATTTCCTGCAACCAGACAGCAGCAGCACAGAACCTATTGCCAACAACAACAACATTCGATTTATATACTGCCTTTCAGGACAACTTAACGCCCACTCAGAGTGTTTTACAAAGTATGTTATTATTATCCCCACAACAAACGCCCTGTGAGGTGGGTGGGGCTGAGAGAGCTTTGAGAGAGCTGTGACTGACCCAAAGTCACCCAGCTGGCTTCAAACAGAGGAGTGGGGAATCGAACCTGGCTCTCCAGATTAGAGTCCCACTGCTCTAACCACTACACAAAACTGGTGTGGCCAAGCATTACAAAGGCCCAATTCACATCAGGATGTGTCTTCACCTACTTCTCTGTGCCATTTTCACAATGTGAAACTGCTCTTGGGGACATTAGTTGCCTCACTGAGGGACTTTCCATAGGTTTGCCAACCTCTAGGTGGGGCCCGGAGACTTCCCTGTGTTACAACTGAACTCCAGACTACAGAGATCACTTCCCCTGGAGAAAATGCCTGCTTTGGACAATGGACTCTATGGCATTATACCCAGAGGAGGTCCTCCCCCTCCCCAAAACCTTCTTTTTCTAATCTCTACCTTCCAAATCTCCATTTCCCAACCTAGATTTGGCAATCCTAGCTGTACTGCACCCCCCATGGGGCACGTACCACCCCCTGGGGCCATTTGGGGTCACAGGGGAAGAGGCTGAAACCCCTCCTTCCTCTGTACTTTGGTTCTGATCCAAACTGGTCATGTATTTCTTGGGAATTAAGTTTCCTTCAGCTGCTGTCTGGCTGCAGGGAGTGCAAGAAGACCTACGGAAACCCCAACCTGAGCGATGTGCAAATGTATGGAGTTGTTTGGACCTAAATGTTCACATGTCAGGCCAAAGGCTGAGGGAAAGCCTTCTGGGGTGCCACCACAGGGAGAAAAAGTCATGACTTGGGTAGCAATCCACCTGCCTCAGTTCTCGAGTTGCCATGTCCCCTTACCCTCCCCCCCCCAGTGGGAGGGGGTGACTTGGCGCTTACCTTTTTCTTCCTCTTGGCAGCCTCCTCAGCCCTGCACCAGCACGATGACATCACTTCCAGGTAGTGATTTCATTGTGCAAGATGGGGGAGGGCATATGCACTGCACAGCAGGCTAATTTGGGCTCCAAATGGGCCGATTCATCCTGTTAGGGGCCGTAATGGGCTTGCAGCCACATGTGGGAGCGCTCTCGGGGCGGTGCGATGATGTCAGTGACATTGTTGCACCAGGCCAGTAGTGTGCCTGGCCAGGAGGCCCATTCCTTCCTCTACACCAGCCAGATAAGTGGGGGCAGGGGGCAAAAGGTGGGAGTGGGGGATCCCCTGCCCCCCCCCACCAGGGGGAATGGGATCCCTACTCACCTCTGAAGATGTGGGCTGTGTGTGCAGAGAAGGGTCTCACCTGAACATCATAACCCATGGACAGGTTCATTTGGGGTGGTCCTTTAGATTGGCACACCTCATGCTTTCAAAACAAATATTGCATTTCATACTGCCTTCCAAATAGGATTGCTAGCTCCAAGTTGGGAATTCCTGGCAATTTGCGGGGTGTGTGTGTGTGTGTGTGTGTAAAGCCAGGAGGAGGCAGGGTTTGGGGAGGGAAAGGACCTCAGCATGGTATAATTCCATAGAGTCCCCCCTTGAAAGCAGCCATTTTCTCCAGGGGAACTGATCTCTGTGGCCTGGAGATCAGTTGTTATACTGGGAGATCTCCAGCCACCACCTGGAGACTGGCCACTCCAAGCCCCCTTAAAAGTGCCTGTGGGCCTTAGCAGTATTCAGACCTGCAATCTAGAATTGTGTCCTGAATGTGCATACCGTGTTCCTGCTTGGTCTCAGGACAGGAGAGGTTTCATATTAGACCGCAAACCGTGACTGCGCAACTTTCAGGTTAAATCCAAAGGCCTCATTCTGTCCAGCTGGCAACCATATATTTTGGGCCTCTTTCCCTTTAAATATCTGGCCGGTTGTGTGACCCATTCGGCATCTGCCCTTCCTCTTGATCTTGTCAAATGGCCTCACCTGACCCTGAGGTCTGAGTGCTCAATTAAAAAAATGCTGAAGGAATTATCGCCTCTGCTAAAGAAGACTGAACGGATTGAGCTGGGTTTCTAAAAGCATGGGTTGGCAGGGTTCAAATGGCTTCTTCAGAGGCTTCGAAGTACTTTGTCAGGCTCTGAAGTGTAGGTCATAATTAAGATTTAAGCACCTTTGGGGGGGTGAGTGTGTGTGTGATTTTTTTTAAAAAAAATGAGCAATGCTTCGGTGAACAAAATGGAGTTGAAAAGCACTAATTAAATTAAGGGGTCAAACAGAACATCTTTAGTCTTGATGTGTTCTACTCCATGGAGGACCTCTGACATTCTTTTCCAGGGGTGCATATCCTTTTGACTTGTTGTGACCATCCGTCCTTCAAGTAAAGAAACAAAGATTGTGTTGTTTAAAGTGTTCCTTGAGTCCTGTGAATCCCTGCACTTGGAGGCCGAGGGAAGTGGTGGGTGAAGCAGAAATGAATATGCAGCTAGAAGTCCTTTTTGGAATTCTTTTCAGCGGCAGGTGATGCCAATAGATATTTGAGCCAGTGTGATGGTGTTGAGGATGTGGGAGACTTGAGCTCAAAACCCTGCTTAACCATGAAGCTTATGACCATAACCAACAGGCGAAAGAGCAGCTGGGAATGTCTTGGCAGCTGATCTTTAAATCCTGAGGCTAGCTACTAAAGGTAGACCCACAGGGACTTAAGGAGAGTAGGGATAATCCCATGTCCTCCCCACAGGTCCTGCCATAATCCTTCCCATTTCCTCCCAAGCAAAAGAAAATATCGTATATATAACTCTGCCCTGGAATGTGTGGTAGGTCTAAACCCCATCTCCTTACATGCCATGGTCCCAATTCTGCCCCCATGTAATTGGGAAATATAGGGTTGCCAGGCCCAGGCTGGGAAATTCCTGGAGATTGGGGGGTGGAGCCTGGAGAGGGCAGAGTTTGGGGAGGGGGGCTCAGAATGGTATAATGCCATAGAGTGTGCCCTCCAAAGCAGCCATTTTCTCCAAGTGAACTGATCTCTGTAACCTGGAGATCAGTTGTAATTCCAGGAGATCTCCAGCCACCAACTGGAGGCTGGCAACCTGTGGCTTGGCCTGGAGTTGCATCTGGGAGGAATGTAATAGGTAGCCAGAGATACAACTTCTTGCCTCTGCATGCTTCCCATTGGCCCATGAAAATCAGACACCAGAGTGGGCACACATGCCATCCCTCTAGGAAACAGCAGGCTGCCTCTCTTTGGTATCTTATCTCCAGCTGGATAGGCAGGGCTTTTTTTCAGCAGGAACATGGTGGAATGGTGTTCCGGCACCTCTTGAAGTTAATCACGTGTCCGGTCGCCCTGCCCACCAATATCCAGACAGAGATCAGTTCCCCTGGAGGACTAATAGCTCCTTCGGTGTGCTCCGTAAAGATTCGGAGCACACCAACAAACTTCCTGCCCCTCCAATAGTCCCTGCCTGACAGCTGAAGCCGGAGTTTAAAGCCCCCTCCCAGATGAAGTTTAAAGAGCCCTTTTGGGGCTTCCCCGGGCTTCAGCTGGGAGGCAGGAACTGGGACAGGCCGCTCCCTGTGCAATGACATCACTTCCCGGAAGTGACATCATTGTACAGTCCTGGGGTCGCCGCCTCCTGCTGGGAGTTGCCCAGGTGCTGGCAACTGAGTTCCACCACCTCTTTCCCCAGAAAAAAAGCCCTGATAGGAATAAACAGCTGGAAAATGTCAGGAACAATGGTGGTGAAAGGAACTTGTGGGGAGAGCCTTGAAGTGAATGATCCTGAATAGGAAGGGACAGTCTGCCTTATTCCATTTTTAATGTGATACAGATACGGATGGACAGGCTATTGGAAACATGGCCGTACACATATAAACAAAGCTGTCTTATACTGAATCAGACAGACAGTGACTCTCCAAGGTCTCAGGCACTTCACATCACTTATTGCCTAGTCTTTTGAACTGGAGACGCTGTGGATTGAAACTGGGGCCTTCTGCATGTAAAGCCGAGGCTCTTCCGCTGAGCCACAGCCCCTCCTAGACATTTATTTCTTCACTGAAAAAGTAATTGAATTGTGGAATCCAGTGCTAGTGAATGTAGTCGTGGCTTCAAGCATAAATGGGTCAAAGTGTGTGCATGTGCGTGTGTGTGTGTGTGGGGGGGGGTAGACGTGCTCAGAGTGTCAGACTAGGAGCTGGGAGAAATCCAGGTTCGAATCCCCACTCTGCCATGGAAGCTCATTGGGTGGCCTTGGGCCAGTCACACACTCTCTGCTTAGCCTACCTCACGGGGTTCTTGTGAGGATAAAATGGATGGAGAATTATGTAAGCTGCTTTGGTTTCTTATTGAGGGGAAAGATTGGATATAAATGAAATAAATAATTGTGATGACGGCAAAAATAATTTCTTATTTTTTACAATCCACCTGATGATTTTTTAAAAAAACCTTTTTATTAACTTTAAAAACAACATACAATGCATAAACAAGAAAACTAAATCCACCAGATGATTGGTAGAATTTTTGGTCCTTCACTGGCTCGGATTTTATCCAATAATCTAAGAATATCACTTAAGTAATAAGTATCACCTTAGTATGCGGCATGTTCCAACTTAATGCCGCTCTTTGCAACTATCTGACTGTTATCCCATCTATGCCATTATTACTGTTGTTGTTGTTATTGTTGTTATTGTTTCTGAACAGTGGACCATAATGACTTCAGTCAGTTCTCTCTTTGCCTTTTCTGGGTGATTCCAGAATTATTCACATGCATGTGTGTAATTCACCTCTTAGCCTTTTCCCTGCTAATAGAGAGTCACGGTGCAGAGCCTTTGGAGTGGATGGATTTCTCCTTTTTTGTCTTCCGGAGACTGACTATGCCTGGTTTCCTCTGTCTTCCTGTTTTTTAAATAGAGAATTGCTCTATTTTCAGAACGGAAGTATGTGCAGTTTGCCCCTCGTTAACCGTTTCTTCCATTTATCCAGGGCTTTTTTTCTGGGAAAAGAGGTGGTGGAACTCAGGACTGCACAATGATGTCACTTTGGGTCAGCTAGAACAAGGGGGGAGTTTTTTAAAGTTTAAATTGCCCTTGGCGAAAATGGTCACATGGCCGGTGGCCCCGCCCCCTGATCGCCAGACAAGGGAGTTTAGATTGTCCTCTGCGCTGCTCAATGGTGCGGAGGGCAATCTAAACTCCCCTCTGTCTGGAGATCGGGGGCGGGGCCACCGGCCATGTGACCATTTTCAAGAGGTGCCGGAACTCTGTTCCACTGCGTTCCTGCTGAAACCCCCCCCTACATTTATCAGTGTTTTTGCCCATGTGTACCAACAGCTGGGTGTACTGAAGCTGCACTCTTCTTTTTTCATTCTTGTGTGTACTATTGCAATTCCTCAGCGGCTTCCGTTTTACCAGATTATTCCATCAACCGTCTTCCTGGAGCTCATCTACTTCCTCATTCCAAGCCCTCCTTGGATTGCTAGTCCTTTGTTCTATAGACAGGTGTCAAACATCCCTCCCTTGAGTCTGTTTCATAGGGTTACCATGGCAGATGATGTGAATGGACTGTGAGAAGTTGGTACATTCACAAGGTGTTGGCAGGGAAGGAGGGGAAATGATACTTAACTCAGACCAATGGAGCATACTGTGTCTCCATCACATCGTGTTAATATTAACACTTCCAGGGGAGAATGAAATAAGTCAAGCGACAGTCAATGTTTTTTCAAGTCACCTTGTGTCTCTCTGATGGGCAGATTGTGCTTTCTACATCCACCTTTTTTCTTGTCTCCAATCCCCACTTGTTCTTACAAGAGAGGCATACTTTCAAGGGCATCTTTTTTTTAAAAAAGGCACCTGCTTGTTCATATAACTCCAAGCAGGTGTTTCAAACTGGAGAGTTCCAAAAAGGGAGTAAATGGAAGATCAGAGGATTCAAGAACAGGGGAGACAAATGAAAAAGCTGTTTGGAATGTGCTTGGTAACGCAGATGGTGTTTATCCATTAGAACTTAACCCAAGCCCAGTTGATGCTACAGAATTTTAATAACTTGATTTGATGCACTTTTCAAGCAGGGCTAAAAAAAAAAAATCTGAGCATGTCTAGGAATGGGAAATGGAGCCAGAAGAATTAGTGCTAATTTTAATCAATTTATTAGAACTGGGAATCTTTGGCTTGCAGCGCATTACTGAATGAAGTGGTCCCAGGTTCAAATTTCCAGCCAGCCAAAGAACTCCCAGAGTGGCCTGGGTCAAGTTCTTATTCGTCAGGCTAATTTACTGCTCAGGGTGGAACTAGATATTACAAGAAAGTGTGTGATTTTAAACATTTTTGTATTTTATTTTCCCAATGCCAGTCTTATGAATAGTCTAAATAAATAAGCTCTTTTCAGATATTTAATTTTTGGCTCTTCAACCACTTACAACAACAGCTCTTGTATCACTTGATAGTCTGGATACACACAATGACCATTTTGTGTGAATGGGTCAATGTATGGATTTTGCATATGCGAACGAACTTTGGTACACTTGGAATATTTTCACTCAAAAATCTGACGTTCCCTTTGCATGTTTATTTATTTTTATTTTATTTTATGGTATCTGTATTCCACCCTCCCCGCGAGCAGGCTCAGGGCAGATAACAGTATTAAGAACATTAAAAACATTCCATATAAATCATTTAAAAGCATCATACAAAAATATAAAATAGCAGTGCTCTTTTTCCTGATTGTGGCAATACAGTTAATAACAAATAATGCAACAGTACAATTGAACATAGCAGCAGCTTAAGAACAGTGGTGGGCAGCTCTCATAGGGAGGGGGGTAGATGTTGTATCCTCTAGCCAGCAGAGGCCCAGCCTCAGCCATAAGCCTGGCGGAACAGCTCTGTCTTACAGGCCTGGCAGAAAGGTGGTAGATCCTGCCGGGCCCTGGTCTCGGTGGACAGAGCGTTCCACCAGGTAGGAGCCAGGACTGAGAAAGCTCTGGCTCTAGTCGAGGCCAGGCAGGCCTCCTTGGAGCCAGGGACTGATAACAATTTCTTTCCTCCCGATCGGAGGGTCCTCTGGGGAATATACGGGGAGAGACGGTCCCTCAGGTACTGTTCTGAAATTGTACATGCACGGAAAATACATGTTTGCACAAAAGGGAGGCTGCACATATGGGCAAGAACTGGCAAAATTCCAAACCATGCAGTTCATGGTTCATCACATTTCATGAACCACGAACTTTCACGAACTTGCCCTGGTTCGTGAACTCGTTTGTTCGGTTTGTGAAAATGTCACTTCCAGGTCAGCAGAAGGCCTGCAGAGAGCCCATCCCCACCGTTGCCTAGGAAACTGATTGATTGGCACCAGGATGTCTGCAGTGACAAACTGAAATATGAACCAAATGAACTGGGATAAAATTCATCACAGTGTGTGAGAAATGAGCTCCCACGAACTGCTGGTTTGCGAACCATGAACCACTGGTTCATGCACCACAAACCGGTCCACTTTGTGACGAACTTTGGTTCGTATTTCGATTCGTGCCCACCTCTAGATGATTGCATATAGTGAGCACTCTCATTACATGTGGTTGGAACATCAAAACTGAACGAATGAAAAAGGCTACAGAGAACATGTTAAGGAGCACCGGTTACTCAGAGTTGCTAAAAACATTGAGTTCTACTCTCAGGGCCTGTTTTAGAGGATGAGCAGAAAAAGATACAGATTAACAGTTACCTTTTAACATTTTTATCAAGCTTTCCGCTACACCAAAATATCTTTCCCTTTTATCCTCTGCCAGTTCAGACCTATTTGCATATATTTAAATTTAGGATTTTTGGTTCCAATGTGCATCACCTTATGCTTATCAACAGTGAACTTCATTTGCCACTTCGTTGCCCACTAACCTAGTTTAGAAAGATCCTCCTGGAACTCTTCACAATCCGCTTCATTTTTCACTGTCCTCAATAATATAATCATCTGCAAACATGACCAATACAGTGCTCAACACCAATTCCAAGTCATCAATTCAATAGCATCGGTCTCACCACTAATCCTTGTGGGGCCCTGCTGCTCCATTGTGCTCCATTGTGGGGCCCTGCTGCTAATTCACTCCTACTCTCTGCTTCCTGCCATTTAACCAATTTTTCATCCATAACAGGACTCATCCTCTTATCCTATGACTGCTAAGTTTTCTTAGGAGTCTTGTGGTGTCCAGTGGGGTACCTCCTGCTGCAATGAGATGGAGGAAAGTCAGGATTGGCTTTTTGCTTAGAGAAAACAGGCATGGTGTGGAAGTAGAAAACAGGAAATGTATCAGGGATACCATGGCACCTATGGACACCAGATTGGCTCACTGGCCTCGGGTATCTGAAAGACCATCTTTCTTTTTCTTTTGAATGAATATTTGTGGTCAGTAACATCATCCTCCGAGGCCCTTCTCTGGAGACCTTGATCTATGGATGTGAGGCAGGGAATGATGCGGGATTAGGCCTTGGCCTAACAGTCCCTGATAGTCCCTGACAGTGCAATGAATGGTGGGAAGGCAGTGTACAGAATCAGTGGTGATGAGATCATCATGCATGGTGCAGGTCAGTCAACATGCATGCCTATCACTTCCATGCTCTGCTGACTCACTCTCTACCTCCAACCCTAATGCTCCCTGTGGCAGAACAGCCCTACTGGCCCATGAGCACTGCCCCTTCTTGCCCTCTGGGGTGTCTGGGATTAACCATTCCAAATCTCTGCCTGGCATGTGCCCACCCCCCCCAAACCTCAGAGGAGCTTTCACTTGTTCTCTCTTGCACCTGCTGCCACCACTTGGTCTTTGAGGGAATTGCCCATGAGGAGGACCAAGACTCCCTGCTCCCCTCTGTAGGCTTGTTGCTCTGAGGCCCTGCCTTAGTCTCCTGCTACTCAGTACCTAGTTATCTCAGGGACTGCTTGCTATACTTGTGCACCAATGAGGGATCAGCAAATTGCCAACAGACCACTCTCTTCCTGTGGCTCCTGTTTTAGACAGTGCGGTTGAGTAGTGGAAGTCTATGCAGTAAAGAGGATAGTTGCCAGCATTTAACAATGATATTGTAATTTCATTTGCATTGTGTAATCAGCCTTGGATCCCAGTGAGAAAGGCGGACTATAAATAGTACTAGTAGTTGTAGTAGTAACAACAACAATAATAAAGGAAAAATGTTCACTCTCATACTATTAAGCACAACAGATTTGAGCAAAGGATCCTAAAATAATAATAATAATAACAACTTTCGATTTATATTACCAGCCTTTAGGATGACTTAACACCCACTCAAAGCAGTTTACAAAGTATGTCATTATTATCCCCACAACAACAATCACCCTGTGAGGTGGGGGGGCTGAGAGAGCTCTGAGAGAGCTCAGAGCTGATCTGACCCAAGGTCACCAAACTGGCTTCAAGTGGAGAAGTGGGGAATCAAACCCGCCTTCCCAGATTAGAGTCCCGTGCTCTTAACCACTACACCAAACTGGCTCTGTGTAAAAATACAATTCCTCTGTCCCTCCCTCTGTACATGCCTTAATTTGATCTTCTTTCAAAGCAGGTTGTCTAACTTAGTTCCATCTTATTAAGAAATTCCCACACCTTTCAGTCATGGTTCAGGCCTCCAGCCAGTGGCCTCCAGCCAGTGGCCAGTGCCTGCCACCTGCAACGAGCTAGGTCTGAGTTCCTTCAGCTTCCAGATCAAATCAGCTGAGGCTCATATGCCACATCCCTGCAGAAACTAATCAGCAAATGGCAATATTCCTGAGCATCAAGGATTATGGGCTTCTGAATGTCATTATTTAAAAAAAAAAAAGGATTCAGTGTTGACAACTATATTACAAAATGGGATGTGTTCAGTTTGGGGTTTGATTAGTTGCCATTCAATTGCACAACTCTGCCTGGTGCTGGGTTGCCAACTCCTGTTGGAGAATTCCTGGATCTTTGGAGGCAAAGCCTGGAGAGGCCAGAGGGGAGGGAGCTCAGTGAGTTATAATGCCATAGAGTCCACCCTCCAAAGCAGCCATTTTATCTCGTGGACCTAATTTCTGTCATCTGGAGATTAGTTGTAATTCTGAGAGAACTCCAGGCCCCACGGGAAGTTCGAGTCCTTGGGTTCTTATCATGGTCTTGTGTGTTGCTCTGCAGTTCTGTGTGGCTGTTGTGAAGGTGGCTTCTGTGCTTTTATTTCAGCCTTCATTTTAATTGATATTTTGTGTGCTGTGTATTTGATTTGGCTGTCAGATGCAGCTAACCATTTATTTAGGAAAAGTGAGGTAGAAAATGTTTTCCTTGTTAATACTGTGTGGTGCAGATTATGCTATGCGGAGAGGACTTGGTTTGGTTCTTAATATATGGGATCACCAGGGCAGGGAGCAGGAATTGACCCTGATGTACCTCTTTAGTTTCTCTCATATAAACTCAACATTTGCTATTCACTGATGGCACAGCATTAGAGCAAATGTTTTACCTGCAGAATGTCCGAAGGTTTTGTGCACGCACTCGCACTCACACTTGGCCATATCCTTCCTGTCCTAATGACAGGATTATTTTTAAGCATGTTTGCAGAAGGGGGCTGAAATCTTGAAGCTATTTAAGCTCCCTTTACATATGCAACAATTCTGCCTCATTGAGTTGGGGCTTACTTCCCCAGGGAAACAACAAGCAACTCCCTACCTAATGATCATAAGGGCAGCTATTTGCTTTATTGCAGATTCAAGGCAGAACAGAAAAAAGAGAAAAGAACCACAAAACCCACGTTCAGAGGAGGTAATTTTTATCTCACGCAGCTTGCCATTCCAGCCTCTTCCAAGTGTGCTTAAAGCGGGCCTCTGGGGGACAGCGAATAGCAAGATGGCACGTGACGTGGAGGCCAATTCGGTCCAGTGGCACTCTGTATACCCAAAACACCGAGGTGAGAATGCTGCAGCCATGCCGGGCTTGTAAATTTCCCAGTCGCACTGCATCATCATGACTCTTAATGCTACCTCTGCTCAGGAGGCAAGAATCTCTCTCTCTTGCACAGAAATCTAATGAATTCCAAACTTGGGGTGTGTGCATCAGCTGCTGCAGTTTAAGCCTCTGCTGTTTGGGACCTATGCCCCATAGGAGCAAAGGTGGATGGAAGCCTGCCTTCAATTTGAAATGGATTGCTATTGGTCTCTACTGGTTCACCCACATGGCTGCTTTATTTATTTGTTTTGTTTTGTTTATTTATGTCATTTATAATCTGCCTTTCTCACTGAGACTCAAGGTGGATTACGCAGTATGAGATTAGTACAATCAGTATCAAGTACATTTCGATAGAGTATCAAGGCCATTTCCATAAACTATACCATAGGGTAAAAAGATACAAGTTTAAAAGACATAGGCTGTTTTTACACTGCT
The DNA here is from genome assembly GCF_028583425.1 of Eublepharis macularius. Taxonomy (NCBI): domain Eukaryota; kingdom Metazoa; phylum Chordata; class Lepidosauria; order Squamata; family Eublepharidae; genus Eublepharis; species Eublepharis macularius. The sequence goes on along the minus strand of NC_072804.1, from coordinate 35,297,173 downwards.
TACCTTCCCTCAGAATGACCCGGAACATTGCACAAGAAACGTGGAAGATCACATTTTCTCACACGAGATTTGCACGACATAGCGCAAATCTCACATAGTATTAGCAAGAATCCAATACAAGTAGAAAAAATACTGTCGCAGAACATAATTCTAGGACTAATATTAGATAACATGGAGCACTGGTCGTACATAGGAGTACAAATTTAAAGCGGCAGATAATATGTAAGGCAATATAGTGATGAAGTCTCTGGTCCCTAATTCATTAGCAAAGCATCTAAGACCCCCATTGCTTTTGCATCATTTATGAAAAGTCAGGAGAGTGGGAGCTTTTCTGACTTCCTCAGGCAGGTCATTCCACAGGATAGGGGCCACCACAGAGAAAGCCTGTGTATGGGCTGCTGCTGACTTTGTCAGGATCTGCCATGCTGGGGAAATGTAGCCTGTGTAACGCCATATTAATTTCTGTAGTTGTTTAGTCTCTCTCCCCTCTAGGTTCCTTCAAGTACATTTCCATGGGAGAGGATGCTGCATCTTATCTGTTTTCTTCTTAGTCGACCTTGATGAACCAGCGTTCCCAGAGAGAAGCTGCCTGCTATGTGAACTCTGGGGGGAGGCTGGGAGCTAAGACTTTGAAGTGTACCAACTTTCATTTTGTAACTCATTCCTAACAAAGCTTTGCTCAGCCAGGATCTGCTTGCTCCTGGAATGTGGACACCTGGGCCTGAATGCTGTCTTTCTAATAAAGCCTTTTGAAATCAAAAGACCTTGTCTTCTTGCAGAAGGAAGGAAGGCAGACTCTAGCCAACTGGAATGCCATAGCCTGACAAACTTCACCCGTGTGTAGCCTGGCACCTACAGGAGAAACTGTTCAGATGAGCAAAGCTGCCATGCAGCAACGTAGGGAGGGAAGCGGTCCCGTAGGTATGCTGGACCAAAGCCGTGAAGAACTTTGTATGTAATAACTGATACCTTGAACTGAGCACTGTAACTGATGGGTAGCCAGTGGCGCAACTGTAGGATGGGAGTGATGTTCATGCTCCTGCTTGCTCCTGATAACAGTCGAGCTGCAGCATTTTGCACTAATTGGAGCCTCCTAGTTAACATAGATGGGAGACCTATGTACAGAGCATTACAATAGTCAAGCCTTGATGTTACCATAGCATGGATCCAAGTGGCGAGGTCAGCTTTGTCAAGATAAGAAGCCATCTTCCAGGCTAAAGTGAGGTTGCAGAAAGCATTTTTTGCCACCACCTTAACTTGTTTTCCAGTAGTAGTGCTGGATCCAGTATAACCCCTAGGCTCTTAACCGAGTCTGCAAGGGTCAGACGAACTCCATCGAAAGTGAGGAGTACAATGTCCTTCAAGATCTCTGCCTTCCCAACAAGCATCACTTCAGTCTTGTCTGGGTTCAATTTCAATTTGTTGTTTTTCAACCATTTCACCATGGTTGTCAGGCAGCAATCTAAGATTTCTACGGCATTCTGTGGGGACCTGGATAGCGAGATATAGAGTTGGGTGTCACCTGCATATTGATGACATCCAACTCCATAGCTGCAAATGAGTTCTCCTAAAGGCTTTACATAGAGGTTGAATAACATGGGAGATAAGATTGCGCCCTGCGGAACCCTGCAAGATAGTTACCATTCTGGAGATAGCTGATCTCCAGTGGCAACCCTTTGAGTCCACTCCAAAAGAAATAATTTAAACCAGTCCAGGGCACATCCTTTGGTGCCCCCTTCTGTTTCCGAATGCCTCAACAGGATGGCATGGTCTACGGTATCAAAGGCTGCAGACAGATCCAATAGAAGCAATAAGGATGGAGATCATCCACTAATGCTACTAGTGCTGTCTCTGTCCCATACCCTGTCTGAAACCTGAATGGAAAGGGTCCAGAGCATGAGAGTTATCCAAGAAGGTCTGGAGTTGGTCAGCTACTGCTCTCTCAATCACTTTGCCTAGAAAGGGCAGATCAGAGACTGGGCGATAGTTGGCCACATCATTTTTGTATAGTGACAGTTTTTTCTACCTTTAGAAAGCTTCATGGGAAGAAGGTGGACTTTTAGAGGAGTCTAAGGGGGGGGGGATGTAGAGAAGCAAAGCCCTGGGCCTTTGCATGTGGCAACAATGCCATTTCTGTGCAAAAAGGCCCATCCCATTCCAGGGTTACCAACCTCAAGATGGGACCTGGAGTTCTCCTGGTTTTACCACTGCTGCTCTCCAAACTATGGAGATCTGTTGTCCTGCACAAAATGGCAGCTTTGAAGGGCAGACTTAACGACATCACATTCCCCACTGAGATTCCTTCCCTTCCCCAAATTCCAGGTATCACCACCAAATCTCCACATGGAGTTAGCAACCCTACTCTGGTTTACAGTGTGAAATCGCTGTACTTAAGTTCATTCACAAATTCAGAACATAGGATTCTTATCTCACTACAAATGCTAATTTCTACTCTAATTGGGCTGCATCGTGCCATTGTACCTTTGTTTCCCAAGACACTTCTTTGCAACACCCCTCCCACCTAATCAAGCTGTATCATACCTTTGCATCCTGATACTCTTAATTGTAACACCCCTCCCTAGGGCATAAAGGTTCATGGATCTTCACTCTTCCTACTTGTATCTGATGAAGGGAGCTGTGCCTCTTGAATGCTTATACTCTGAAAATTTTGTTGGCCTTTAAGGTGCTACTGGACTCGAATCTTGCTGTTCCACTGCAGACCAACACAACTACCCACCTGAAACTACTCTGGATGCAGTCCGAAACCTGAAATGATGGTTCTGATATTCAGGGATTTCAGCTCTTCTCTAAACTTAGATATCCCTGTCAATACTGAAAATATTACAATCTGCTCTTGAGTTTCAGAAGGAGAGGTAGATGATAAATAAATAAAGAACCCTATGCTGCCAACATTGTAATGGAAACACCCCCACCCTAAGGTGGGATCAGAGAAAAGAGCCTAATTTTGTCAGGGGGGAACACATGATGGACCGATAGGTCATGGGCACAACCTGGTGGTATCCAGGTGTGACGTGTGTCATTATGTACACTGTAGATCCTCGCCAGTCATGGATTTCTGGTTCATAATTTCACTCATTCACAGCCTGTGGTCTGATCATTTGATAGGTTGTCCAGTCTGGGAGTCCCAGGTTCAAATCCCCACTCAGCCACAGAAGCTTACTGGGTGACTTTGGGCCAGTCACACACTCTCAGCCTAACCTACCTCACAGGGTTGTTATGAGGATAAAATGGATGAGAGGAGAATAAAAACCATCAATAAAGCAATCAATATGAAACAGAGGAACAGAACATCAAATGCCACACCTGAAATCTACAAGTCATTATCACTGGCTAAATGTTCCCTGAAACAGACCTACCTTTGCACCAAACGACAAGTGACAGTGGCCAGTGGTCCATCCTATGGCCACTGACACCATTTTAGAGGCATTTTGAAATTGCCATAGAGCACTGATCTGGAGAGCACATGTGGAACCAGATGTTCTTGTTTCTCTCCCTGCACCTTTTCAGGAGCCAAAACAGCAATGGAATCTGGATCAGAGCCTCATGGCAATTTTAAAAGAACTACAAATGCTTCTAAAATGACATCTGCAACCATGAGATTAACCTATGGCCACTGTCACCTGTAATTTGGCTGCAATCTTAAGGACACGTTCCTGGGAGTAAACTCCTTTTAATAAAATTGGACTTACTTCTGAGTAGACCCACTTAGAATTGCTTGCTTTGCCCAAGGAGGGATTTCCCCAAGGAGGGATTTCCATACTGTTGTTGCCATTAGTGAGCAAGAAGACTCCGACCCAGTCAGAGGAATTTGCAGCAGATTATGTTGTATTTCTTATGATGCTTCTGTTATGGGAAAGTCATGCCTTTAGAATGGCACAGGCTATGCCTATGTCTAGGATTGTGGGGTTGCCTGTACCACCTTAGCATCATTTACAATGCAGCAAATTTACAACAGGATCAACAACAAATTAAATGGGCACTTACGGAAAAGCACGGAGTCAAATTTTATGAAGAGTCTGGAACGACTTGCTGTCGTCCGCTCATTAGCAAAGACACTAGACAACTGAGCTATTAAAAATGAATTAAACTGCCAATATGCCTTTTTGCGCTTTTATTGGCTACTAGTAAGACTAATAAAACGGAATCCCAAATTAAAAACATTACACAGCAGTCGAAAGAGTTGGAGCAGCTTCTTGGGGCTTGAGAAATATTTGAAAGGGGAAGGATGATGGCCGTCTAGACACAGAAGAAATAGTTCCTCTCCAAGAATCTAAAAGTGCTCTACAGTACAGATGAAGGAGTATGACTATTCCTTAACAAAATGGAATTTGCAAATACGCAAGAGACAGTCCCTTAAAAAAAAAAAAACAGCCCCCCTCCCCCCGGATTCACACCTTAATGTAAAGAAGATTGAGACTTGGAAGAGCAGCTGTGAGGGAACTAAAGAAGATCCTTAAAGATAAGGATGTCTCTCTGGGAACCAAGATCAAGATAATCCAAACTACAGTTTTCCCCATTACTATGTATGGATGTGAAAGTTGGACAATGAAGAAAGCTGACAGGAAGAAAGTTGATTCATTTGAAATGTGGTGCTGGAGGAGAGTTTTGTGGTTACCATGGATGGCCAAAAAGACAAATAAGTGGGTTCTAGATCAAATCAAGCCTGAATTCTCCCTAGAAACTACAATGACAAAACTGAGGCTATCATACTTTGGTCACATTATGAGAAGACAAGACTCTCTGGAAAAAGCAATAATGTTAGGAAAAGTGGAAGGCAGTAGGGAAAGAGGAAGACCTAGAATGAGATGGCTCGACTCAATAAATGAAGCCATGACCTCCAGTTTGCCAGATCTGAGCAAGTCTGTTAATGATAGGACATTTTAGAAGTCTTTCAGTCATAGCTTCGCCATAGGTCAGAGGCGACTTGACAGCACACAACACACCCAAATAATTATTTACACACCAAATGCTCGGACTGCTATTGTTGGATAATTACATAAAGGAATTGTATTATTTCTCTGTTTGATATTGACAGTTGGTATTTGAGAACATTTGTCAATTGACATTCAATAGCAGTCAGTATTGGGAAGCTGGCAGAGAAGGGCATCTAGTAGTTGACAACTTCTGAAATCCAACATTTGATGTCTGCCAAAACGGCAATGATGTCAACAAGTCAAAAAGCATTTGAGTGAGTCTGGAGGCAAAATTCCACCTTAAAACGCAAGTGCAGATTTCGCTTACAAATTTTCAAAAGCAAAGTCTGTGGAGAAGTCAGCAGATTTCAACTTCTTTTGCAGGGAAGGGGGGGGGAGTATTCATTTCAGCTCAGATGTTTCCAGCATTTCCAAGGAAGTTACCCTCCTAATATTAAGTATTACCATTATTATTAGAAGAGGTCATTAATAGAGGCTGCAGGACAGAGACAAAATATCCACAAGGCTGAGTTCCCATTTACAACAGCGGATTTTGCCAAGGAGATTTTTGGTGTGGTGGATCTCCAGCGTCCTCGGGCTGGAAGACAAGTGGTTTTGCAAAAGACTAAGCCAGTGACCTTTTGAAAAAAAGCATTTGGGGAGTTAACTCAAATAAGCTTCTTGCAACAGGGGAGAGAGCAACAGGCAAAAGCTGGCATATGAACTTAGCTTAGTCATCCATCACTGTCAGTAGTAATCTCCACCATACCACCAACTTCTCAGAGACCTTTTTGTGGCTGGATGAGGCTGTGCTCCCACTCCCCATATATTACTGGTACCTGCAAAGGAAGGGGGGGTGGATTTCACAAAAACGAGTGCACCCATCTCTTTCTACAGCACATAATTCATGCTCGAGGCAGGGTGTATCCCATTTTTCTTTCTTTGGCGCATTCATTTACCTTCAAAGGTTTGTCTCCCTGTTTGAAGTGGGCACCCAGGTGAGTGCAAGTCATTCAAAGTCATGGCATTTGCTCAGGGGTGGGGGGGAAATCAAACTGCAGCCACTTCACAGGTGTAAAGGGAATGGGAAAAGGCTATTCATAAAGTTGGCATGAGAAAAAAGGCATTATGTTAGTAGTATTCATCAGGTCAGTGAGTTAAATGCAGACAAAGTTTTCCGCTAATGGAAGGCACTTCCATCAGTGGAGCAGACATTTCCTGCCTTTGCAAGCCCCACGGCAGCCACCTGACCCTTCTGAAATGCTGCACTTGGGGGACAGGGGACCCCTCAGGATGGAATGAGGAGCAAATTGGAGGCATTATAGTAGGAAAGGGAAATGGGTGGAAATTACACCTCCACTTCCGAAAGTGGAAAATTCAGTTTGGATCCAAACCAGGGCTTTTCTATGCTCTAGGGCAACCATGGCCATTTCCACACAACTTACCTTCCTCCGAAACATCGCAGAACATCGTGAAAAACATGTGGAAGATAGCGTCTTCTCGCACGAAATTGTGTTTTCCTGGCACGATTTCGTGTGAGAAGACACTATCTTCCGTGTGTTTTTCGCGACGTTCTGGAGGAAGGTAAGTCGTGTGGAAATGGCCAAAGTCTCATAAAACTCCCAGAAGATCATGTCTTCCTGGCGCAATTTTGCGTGAGAAGACGCTAACTTCCACATGTTTTTCGCAATGTTCCGCAATGTTCCAGAGGAAGGTAAGTTGTGTGGAAACGGCCCATACTGGGTATGAGGTCATTGAGGTGATACCTGTTTTTGACCTAGGAAATATACTGTGGAAACTGACAAGATACCCTCAGAAGGCTCAGCATTGTCTTGTATATTTGTAAATAAAAGTTTTGTTAAGAAATAGTCATACCCCGTCCCGGGAGGCAGGGGCCACTCGGCATTTTCCGGCTGGAAAGGAAGATCTGAGGCACCAGCAACAGTTCTCCAGCGGTCTTCTTTCTTATGTGGGACTGATGGTCACAAAGCCATGGGACAGGAGTTGGCCATTGCTTGCTGAAGTGTTTTGAAATGCAGAGACCCCAGTCTTCCAAATCCAGAAAACGAGATGGATCCTAAGCCAAGCAATGCAGGACAACCGAAGAGGTCAAACATTTTCTGAACGCTTTCAAACTGGCTTTTTACTACAGCTTTATTGCCAAAGTGTAGCGGGGAGTGGGGAGGGGTTGTACCTTTCAAACACATCTTGTTTAATTCATTTGTCTTCTCTGTGTTCTCAGGTTTCATTCCATGACTTTCCAAACAACCTTTGACTAGAGATGTTAAGAGACATTCTCTTAATTCCTCTTTACCCAGTTTCTCTCTGAGATCCAACAATCCTTTTCTTTCTCTCTTTTTAGAAATTGGAGAGAGTTTCTAATAAACTCCTTTTTGATTAAAGAGAAATTTGAGGGGGAACAGGAAAGTCGGTTCTGTAAAATTTCAGAATTTCACTCTGTAGATGCTCAGAGGCAGGCAATGTCTTCCCAAGCCTTCCTGCCTTTCTGCTAGAGCACCACTCTGGGGGATATAACATAAAACAACTGCAAGGGCTAAAGCTGAAAAAAGAGCCTCTTGATTTCTCTTTAAAGAGAAATGAAAGAGAAACCCTGCTTTTAAAAGACAAACAGAGGAATCAATGGCTGTATCTAAAAAAATGAATTTTGGACAAAGAAATTACCCACTCCATACCAACCCTACTTTTATCCTGATATTTCTATTTGATGCAATATATCTGTTGGCTGACTGCCCAAACTGTTCCCTTATATGGCATTGCTTCTGCAAACCTGAGTCATCTTTGCAGACTATAAGCGACCTGTGTGAAGGTACTGCTTTGCCTCTGCCAACTAAACTGGGACTTTTTGCTTGACCCTTCTTTTAAGGGCTGACTCCCTTTTCCCCTCCTTCTCCATGTCTGTAATCTTTGTTCCCACCTTGCTTCAGTGAAAGCCAAGGCAACAACAGACAAAAATCAGGGTAAGGTAGCAGTGTGAGGTTTCTCAGCTTCATGACACTAGGAATATCACTAATGGCAGACACAGGAATGGGACCCATCAGCAATAATGTAATAATACTAAATTTCAAACTTTTTTTAAAAATGACGACCACAGTGAGCAGTTTGGAGATTAGCAACCGGAATTGTGCATTTCAACATGCACCAAAATAACACCATGCTGAGAACATGGCAAAAGTGTAGCACAAAGACTGTCCTCACCCCCCCCCCAGACCTTATGTCTCTATTCTGCATAAAGGGGAGGGGGAGTGTGAATTAGTAGCAGAAGGAGGTAATCTCAGTGAGAGAATATCTTCTAGTTTTGTGCTACATTTCATTCCTTTTGTCTCTCTCTCTCTCTCTCTCTCTCTCTCTCACACACACACACACACACACACACACACACACACACACACAAAGAGGCACAGTTATTAGACTTTTGCATGGTTATAGATTTTGCAATTCACAAAACTGCAGGAGCTAATCAGCTGTTCAAAATCTGGCAAGCGTTTCCTTAACTGCTTCCATGAACCTGGCTTTTAAGGAAAGCACCGCATGGATTTCTCCCCCATCCCTAACTAAGAGGCTGGGTGCGTCTGTCTGCTACGCTTCTATCATCACGAGTGCATCTCTTTGTAATCGTTTCTATCAAGGGCTGGTGCCCAGGCAGTGTGTATTGATCCAAACTGTCGGCTGGTTGCCGATGGGCATAACTCCGTCTTGGCTTGGCAGTCAATTGTTATGGCAGACGCGGTTAAGGAGTCCTGTTTGAAGCGGCCAATCGATAGGGCCAGCTGAGCCAACGGCAGCTTCCCTTCACTGGCAATGCTACTGCAGATCAGCTGCTGATATGAAGGGTCTGAGAACTGGCAGGTGTTGTGGGGATTTAAACCAGCAACACTGGGATGTGGTGCGGTTGCCAGGTCCCCTTACCCTCCTGGTGGGGTGGGGGGTGGGGAAACTGGCTCTTACCTTCTTCCCCCTTCAAGTATTTCTCACAGCTGCATGATGACGCCATTTCCAGTGATGTCATTTCCGATGACATAACCGCACAGGTGCAGGAGTGCTCCTGCGCTTCTCAGCAGGCTGATTTGGGCCTCAAATGGGCCCAATTCAGCCCATTCGGGGCCTAAATTGGCTTGCGGTGAAGTGCAGGAGTGCTCTTGGGGCAGCGCAATGATGTCAGTGACATCGTCACTCTGCCCCAGGAATGCTCCCGGGAGGACTGTTCCCGTGCCTTCCTCTCCTGCCAGCCAGGTAAGTGGAGGCAGAAGTTGGAGGGTGAAAGTGGGGGATCCCCTGCCTGTACCGGGGTAATGGGATCCCTACAATCTACTGACCTATGTGATGAACTATGGAGGATTCTGGGAGGGTTCTAGGAAGTTCTGCTCAGCAGAAGATTCAGCCCAGTCACAGCAGGAAACAGTTATAAAGCCCCAGAGATACCCGGGAGCCTTTGCCAAGTCAGCAGTTCTCGTTGCTGGTCTGCTTGACCGGCCAGGTCACTGACCCATGGGACATTGGCTCCTGGTTGGGTTGCCAGTTTCCAGATCTCCTGGCACACCTCCTTGCTAGTGAATACAACAGGTTCTGTGCATTCCTAAGGGATCTGCACCACTTCTTGATGGTCAGGATGAGTCTATAAGCTTTTGGTCTACTTTTCTATCTAACCATCCGCTTAAGGTGGGGGTGACAATGAAAGCATTTGATGTACCTCTCCAGTCTGCAGGACTGATTGGCTGTATGCCAGCAGCATGTGCAAGCAAGATGTTTGTCCCTCTGCCTTGCAGGCAGAAAAAAGAACAGCCAAGGATTACGCTTCCCTAAGCAGAAGTCAGTAATGTGATGGTACAAGCAATGCTTTAGAAAGGCAAATCTGTAGGAAAATATAGCAGAGATTGTGCAAAGATTGCACATTGGAAATAATGAGAATAGATTCACAAACACACTCCAGTGTAGCACTGTAAGATTACTTTACTAAAGGATAAAAATTAGGGTTACATTTGGAGAAAATAATAAATTGCTAAGCTGACTACATCTTGCTAGTAAAGTGACTTAGAGAAGAGACAAGAAGAAGTGGAAGTGAACAAAGAGCAATAAAACTTCAGTACATAGCATCAATTAATTGCCCCCAATAAACAAACTGCCCAATAGAAAATCCTAATCCTACTTCATTATGCTTAGTGACTCCCCTTTCTATGGCGGGAAGCTTATTCGAAGCTCTAATGGTTACATTCAAAGTATGTTTACTAATTAAGTAGGTAACACAAACAGTTTAACTCTTTCATGACTGAAATGAAAACACTTGCTAATTCCCACAAAATCTACCAGCACAATTATTTGCAACTGCAACTTCTTATATAAACTCTGACAGTTTCTATTTGCTGAGTGGTGAGGGGCTGTGGCTCAGTGGCATACCATCTGCTTGGCCTGCAGAAGGTCCCAAGTTCAGTCCCCAGCTTCTCCAGTTAAACAGGCAGCAGGTGTTGTGAAGAGCCAGTATGGTGTAGTGGTTAGAGTGTCAGGCTAGGATTTGGGAGACTCAGGTTTGAATCCCTCCTCTGCCGTGATAAAAGCTTGCTGGGTGACCAGTCACAAACATTCAACTTAACCTATCTTACAGGGTTGTTGTGAGGATAAATGGAAGAGAGGGGAACTATGTAAGCCGGGGCGGGTGTCCAGTGGGGTTATACATGAAATAAAAATGTGGAAAACCTCCACTTGAGACCTTGGAGATCCCTTGCCAGTTGGAATAAGCAAGACAGATCTCAACAGATGGATGGCCTGGCTCCGTATAAGGCAGCTTCATGTGTTCATGTGAGTAAATCTCTTCCATTTCTGTCCTGGGCTCCAAACTCTAAGCGAGGTGCTGGAACAATGAAAAAATTGACATATAGGCTCACATTTATTTTTTTGATTGGTTATGCTATTCATAAATGGGGTGTTAGAGTTTTAGATTTTGATAAGTGATTATCCCAGGGCATGTCCTAATTTTTTTAAGAAGTTGCCAGGGTAGGTTTCTGTGCTGGAGGGAGTGGAGTGCAACAGTAAGTTTATTTATGGGCTCTGCCTGGCCTTTCTGTCTATCTTTGCACAGGAACTGAGTCTGACACTCTATTGCTCTTGCCCGAAGACTGGCCGAGGGAATCTTCCCCCAAACACAGCAGGTGACGGGATGCGCTGGCTAAAGTTTTATGGCATGTCAAAAACTGGGGAGTTAGGATTTTTCTTGCAGACATGCACTTCGTCACCAGTTCTCTTTAGGCCAGGACTGGAAGAGAGTTATTCCCCTCGCAGGCTGGGCTCCGGGCTGCTCAATCATTCCTTGCCAGGAAGACACAGACGCAGAGCCGTGATCCTCGGAGAAAGATCATCAATACTGTACTGGTAATATAACCTTCAGCTTTCTCTAAGCCTCCAGTCAATCACCTGTGAGTGGAACCCATTTATCCAGCAAAGCAAAAAATGGGAGGGGGCAGGGCGAGGGGGGATTGTGATTTCTTATTAACTTCCAGAACTCCTTGTGTCCATTATGCAATGCTCGGTTTTTCAGCTGAGCCATCTCTGGATTTTTCTCTTTGCCTTTAATGCTAAAAAGTGACCCACAAGCTGGTGCATGGATCTTTTGACAGCTCGAGCTTAGGAGAATCCTGTGCCCCCACCCCGTTTGCATGCAAGTGCCCAGTTAACGTCACCTGATGGCTCCTCACCCAAGCTGCTAATGGCTCGCCCAGCTTCCTCACCTTTAAAAAAAATGTTTATAGAAATTTTAAAGAAAAGATATTAAAATAGAAAGTGCATAATAAAAGGTTATAGAAACACTACATTTGAAATTGAATTGAGACTTATACCAACTTAAATAAACAATACATTTGGAATTAATTTAAGACTTATACAATCACGGCGTTTAAAATTACATTAAACTAGTAGAAAAAATACATTCAAAATTTGCCATAACGAAACAATTGTATAATGGCTCTCCTCCCCCCTCCTTGGTTACTTATACTTATATAAACTATAATAACAACTTTTTGATTAATCATTTCCCTCTGTTTTATCTTCTACCTTTATACTAAGTTACCTTAATTAATGTTAATTTCTGCCTAAGTAGTCAAAAAAGTCCTTCAATTTCCCCCAAAATTCAGCTATTGGTCTATTATGTAGACAAATAGTTAATTTGGCTATTGATGCATATTCATAAACCTTATCTAATCCACTCTGACATATCAGGACATCAGACCTCCCCACCTTTCATGGTCCAGGAGAAGAATTAGAAGATGCTTCTTTTGTAGAAAGCAGAATACGTATCCCTGCGATTGACTAACAAACCTCAGTAGGATCGCACCCTCTTTCCCCCCTTTAAAATGTAGCAGTTGAGGCAGCTACCAAAAGTTGATATATTCAAACAACAATTAAGATCAACGAGGAAGAGCAAATATTAAAATCGGAACAATTAAAAACCCCTGCAGCAAAACAGTGTTGAAAACTGCAACATTTATTAATCAAACAGCAGTGTAGAAAGAGAACACGGACTCCAAATGTTCTTGCTGCCGTCTCTGCTGTTTCATGACCCGCAACTCTTTGAAGAACCAGAGATCTATGGGGTGGGGTGGGGGAGTTATGTGCAGAAGAGGGCACTGACCAATTGTGTTCTGCATCCAGGTCATTTTTGCGTCCCAGAGGTGGACCATGCAGAACCACAAACCGTTCCGGTCAGAAACTCCCTCAGAGCCAACTGCAACTGGACACACCAGTCATAGAGTGTGGAGTTTTTAAAAATAAGTCTTCCGCTCATGCAAAGGTTTTGGTATCCTTTGGTAGCCCAGCCACCAGCTGATGGGGATTTCTCCTTTACAAAAGAGCTGTTTCGAAGTCTTTCTCGTCAGGGCATTTTCTTCCCATGCTGAACAGAAACACAAGCCAAGCACATGATCTTCCACAGGAGGCTGGAGTCAGGTCTATCACTGAAAAGAGCATCTCTTTACATTTGCAGAAGGGCAGGAGTTCGGAGGCCAGGTTCTCCCACAGAGAATAACAGCCCGTTAAAATTTTAAGGGCCTATGCACTGCCAAGGAGCTGTTTGTTGGGGTGCTTCATAAGAACATAGGAAGAGCTCTGCTGGATCAGCCCAGTGGTCCACCTAATCCAGCATCTAGTTTCATGCAGAAGCCAACCAATTGCCTGGAGGGCCAAACAAACAAGGCATAGAGGCTAGGGAGCCTGATAGGGTTGCCAGTCTCCAGGTGGGGCCTGGAGATCTCCTGGAATTACCACTGATCTCCAGCTGACAGAGATCAGTTCCTCTGAAAGTGGAGGGTGATCTATATGGCATTACACCATATTGAGACCTGTCCCCACCCCAAACCCCACCCTTCCTAGGCTCCACCCCCCAAATCTCCAGGAATTCCCTAACCCAGAGTTGGCAACCCTAAGGACCTCCCCTGCTGCTCCCTCCCAGCACTGAGGTTTGCTGCCTCTGTAGATGGAGGCTCCTTTCAGTCACCGTGGCTAGTAGCCATGGATGGATCTCTCCTCCTTGAATCTAACTTCTCTTTTAAGCGCTCTTTGCTTGTGGCCACCACTGCTTCTGCTGGCATTGAATCCCACAGTTTCCTTTCCCTTCCTGCTCCTTCCAGTGCCCAAATCCAAAACACTCCCAAAATTCAGGGAGACAAATTATTGTTGATCTCAAAATTTCAGGAGCTGTTTGTGTATCTTGAGCCCACCGGAAACAGCTCATTCCAGGTTTCATTTTGGCTTGGGTATCTCTGAATGCAGGAGGGAAGGCGGCACAGTATAGCCTGATCTCGTCAGATCAAGCCGGGTCAGTACATGAGTGGGCGACCACCAAGGAAGACTCTGCAGGGGAAGGCAACGGCAAACCCCCTCTGCTCCTCACTCGCCTTGAAAGCCCCTTGCTGGGATTGCCATAAGTCGATTGCAACTTGACAGCAAACACACACACAACTGAATGCACCCCCCCATTTAAACATATATTAGTAGAATATGAGTAGTAATATAGCTGAAACATATTCAATACTGCAGCCCCTGGTCACATTTTAGCATTTTCAGTCCTGGCAAAAACCTGCTCACCTTTTCCTCTTCACAATGTCTCCAAGGGAGGGAAATCCTTCACCTTCCCTTTTTCTTCTGAACATCCTGCCAAGTTAGCATTTGCATTCAGAATGTCCTGCTTTGGCCCCGTGTACCCCCCCACCCCAACTCCCTCATAATTTCCCTCTGGCATCTGGAAAATTACTGAGGGTCACCGCAGGAGTTCAGCTCACATTTCATAGCGGGGCCTTGACTAGGCAGGCAGGTGCCCTGCAGGAGAGATCTATTTTGCAGCATCTTGGTGCAATTGGAATCCCAGCAGGGGCAGGCAAGAACCAGCGGGGGGCAGCGGAGGACAACGATGTGGTTTGCGCCTGGCCCTCCAAACGCACAATGCCTCATCTCTTCCCGCCCCATGCCATTAGCAGACAAATGTCATTCCTGGGGAAATAACAACTGCTTCAATCCATCACCTGCTTTAACTTTGGTTTACAATAAATGTCCCAGTTGGATCGGAAAAGGGCCCGCATAGACTGTTCTTTACTGATTCAGGAATCCTGGCTGGGACTTGTAACCTTTTGGGGGATATGTCGGGGTGGCGGTGGAGGGAACCTGCTTTTTCCTACTTCAAAAAAGCTGAGAACCATTTGAAAGTGGTAGATGCAGGGCTTTTTTTCAGCTGGAATGTGGTGGAACAGTTCCGGAACCTCTTGAAAATGGTCACATGGCTGGTGGCCCCACCAGTGGCGTGGAGGGCAATCTAAACTCCCCTCTGTCTGGAGATCAGGGGGCGGGGCCACCAGCCATGTGACCATTTTCACCAAGGGCGATTTAAACTTTTAAAAACTCCCCCCTTGTTCCAGCTGATCCAAAGTGACGTCATTGGCCTTGGGAGCATGCGTGCACTTTGTGTGCACACATGTAGTACCAGGGACACCACCTCCCGCCAAGAGTTGCCTCTTGTGCTGGCAGCCCACTGAGTTCCACCACCTCTTTTCCCAGAAAAAAAGCCCTGGGTAGATGGACAAACCACTGGTTGGATGGTGTTGCAGTGGTGAGAGTGTTGGACTAGGATTGGAGAGACCCGGGTTCAAATCCCTACTCTGCCATGGAAGCTCACTGGGTGATTTTGAGCCAGTTCTAATCTACCTCACAGGGTTGTTGTGAGGAGACAATGAAGGCAAGAAGAGAATTGTTGTAAGCTGCTTTGGGTCCCCCCCCCACCGAGAAGAAAAACAGGGTATAAATATCTAAATAAATAAACTTTCAAGCCCAATAATTCCATAATTCAGGGATTTTTAAAGCAGGGCACAGGAGGGGGTTGCAAACAAATTTCATGAGTAATAAATTTATACAAAGTAAGGATTCCGGGTCTCCCAACATATGGGCATGACTCTGATGCAATTGCAGAAACAAGAACTGGGGTAGCAAGTCTCTGACCCCTATAGGACCAGCTATATCAGGCTGGAGGGATTTGTGCTGTTGAAGGACGGTTACTCTCGTGAACCAGGTAAATCTGTTCTCTGCTTTCTTTGGGCTGTGGAGTTACAAGTTATCGTGCACAGAGCAGAAACCGAGGCAAACAGAGTTTGCTTATTTAGATAGTCATTTATACCTAAAGGGGACGCAAAGTAGCTTACAACACTGTTCTCTTCTCCTCCATTTTTTCCTAACTGCAACAACCCTTTGAGGTAGCACAGGCTCAGAGAGAGTGAGTGGCCAAAGATGCCTCAGCAAATTTCCATGACACAGTGGGGATTCGAACCTGGACCTCCCAATCTTAGTCTGACATTCTGACCACGATGCAGGTGCTGTAAAACCAACTTGCAACCTGTCCTTTATCCTGGGCTTTGTCTGTTGCTACTGTTTTTCGCTTCTTTATTTCCCCAAGTAGATCAGAGGCTTGAGTAGATTCTCTGGGTAAAGAAATTTAAGCCACTCTTTTTCCTGGAGGAGCAAGGCCACACAACATCACTCTTGATTGCCAGCTCTTTGTTCCTTCTCAGTTGTAGGAAGAAGAACCTCTGGCGAGGGCAGACTTACTTTAGGATTAGAAACTCAATGAGATCATGGGGAATCTGAAGTAGACACACATACAGACATGTGGCCTGAAGAAAAACATCCAGCAAGTGGCAAAAAGAAGGTAAAAAGTGAAATCTTAAAGATACTTTGGTTTATATTTTTAGTATCATAAAGGAATTTTAGGCTGAGTGGGAAAGGATTGTATTTATACCTGTTTAGTTTTTCCTATTTGGTGCTCAAGTACTGTAACTTTTTGCTGTTCAACCGTATGCCTTTTACTTGTTGCAACCAATGATTGCTTATACACCTAAAGGAAATATTTTTATTTTTTCTGAAATGAGAGCTATTTTGTCTTTGCAACCACAAGCCTGCACTATAATTGACTCATGTTTACCAGAGTTCAAAGGAGAGGCAAACAATGCCTGTTTAGCTCTAAAAATATCTCAAGTGTGCGTTTTCTATGGTTTCCTTATAGCCAGGCTGGAAACAGGAGAAGTAATTTCGGATTTTGAATAGAACGGCTGCCGCAGGCTGTGAGGCTGCAATGTTTCTATTGGTCTGCTGGAGGCAGCAGAGAGTAAGGCCTGTTTTTGCTAAGGAGGTTCAGGATGGAGAAGGAGAGAGGAAACCCCCTTAAAGGGCAAGGTGTATATACGTTCCTCCTCCTTTGTGTCTGCAGGGTCTTGTCAAAAGAAAACAGAACTATCTCAGGCAGAGAGATGCTGTCTGGGGAAGGCTGTTTAATTAGAATCAAGAAAGCTCTCCTAGACCCACTCATGACCAGTGGGAAAACTATAAATAGAAAAACCTGAGGCAATCATCTCTTCTGTTGCAGATCTCATTGGTTGTGATACTTGGAAAACTCCCCTGTCAGTTTCATTCTCTCCATTTTCTTCGGAGTCTGAAATTGGGTTGTGTGCTCTAAAGCAAACAGCCAGGCTTCAGAATAATGGCAAATGTCAGTTTTCCTGCTTGCTTCCTTTGTATTATGACAACGGGTCTTGAAAGCACACACCTATCTATCAGTGGGGGCTAACAGGATACTGGTATTGGTGGTGGGAAGGGAAACATCACGAGAAAATAATGACAAATACATGCTTTCAGTCAATGCAGACAAAGGAGATCCAGTCACAAAAAATGCAGTTGATTGGTACTTCCTGTTTCAAATTTAACACAGCCACGTTCAATCCAGTTATATGTTTGAGTAGCACCATAGAGATGCACGGGGTAGAGCAGTCCCCTCCATCGGCTGCTGTTCAATTCAGTAGTGGAAGCTCCTGTGCTCTGTGTCATGTGAATCTTGTCTTCACTGTGCGCAACCTCAGCCAGGCCATGACCCAGTGCAGCGTAATGGTCAGGGTTGGGAGAGATCTGGGTTCAAATTCTTGCTCCGCCTTTAATCTCAGTGAGTAGGGTTGCCAGGTGACAACCAGCAGGAGAGCAGGATCAGGTTGTACTTACCCCCATTATCTTCTTTGCACCCATTGGTCCACCCATGATGTCACTTCTGGTGTGACTGGAAGCATTGTCATCATGACAGGAGGTCTATTTAAGAATTGGCCCAAAACATCGTGTTTTTGCTGTGTAACTGGAAGTGATGTCATAACGAAAGGAGACATTATCTATGGAAGTGCGCATGTGGCCATTTGCCCAGGCTGCCTGCTAGCAGTGGACAATCTCTGGGCAGCCTGCCTCTTCCTGCTGCCCACCAGTGAAAGGCAGGCAGAAAGGCAAACTGCTGAGGGTTTTCCTGCCACTGGCAGGTATCTTAAAAAAGGATAGAAGCTCTCCCGGAGAACCAGACAAAAAATATCACCATTCATGGACTTTATTGGCCATCACTTTATTCATTATTAATTATTTATCATATTGGATTGTGGATACGTTGTAGTTTTTTGAGATATTTATTGTGTATGAAATCATATTGTATTTATATGTAATAGTTGAAAGAGCACGTAGCACTTTGCACTTATAAAAATTTCATACTTTTGATATTTATTCCCGATTGTGGGTTTCCACTTCTATTTTGGACTGGCAGGTATCTGGCAATGCTATCAGTGAGCGATCTTGACCCGCACACTCCTCCACCCTAACCTACTGGACAGGAATGTTGTTAAGCATAGAGGACAGGAACTTATTGGTGAAAGGATGGGATAGAAATCAAATTAAAAAGTGATTGAGCCAACAAAATGTTACTTTTTGAACTGCAAGCCCTAAAAACCCTGTTCTGTATCTCCGTCTCACCTGGCTCCTCAGCCTTTGTGGCCCTTGGGTGTTTTTTTTAACCCCTACAGTGTTTCAAGGTGTCACAGCAAGCCAGCTATTTATAATAAATTCATCTGCAAGTTTTAAAAGCTTTCATGAGAGCACAGGCAGAAATCATCCATCATTCGGATTGCGTATCAAGGCTGAGGATAGGCTGAGACAGATGCCAGCTGGACATCTGTGCAGGTGGCATTTGTGTAACCCTGAGTGGGTGACGTGACTGGGTGTCACCCGTTCCCCACAGACTCCCTTGAAGGTTCTGCTGTTCTAGGCCTCCATCCCAGGGGGATGGCCAGCAGCTCTGGCTCGGGTCAATGGTAACCCTCAGGCGAGCGGGTGAGAGCAGAGGCCAGCCTGACATATGCATTTTAAAATTGGTCTCGAATTTCCTTAGCTGTGGACGTAATGAAGTGTTAAAGTATGAAAATGTCTCATTAAAAACCGAGAACGGCGCCAGCGTTTGACGGCTGGACTCTGAACTGAGACCAATTAGATATGCAAAGTTACCCAGAGACCTTTGCTTCCCTGCCTATCAAACGGCTGGCTTTCAAAGCTCACTTTGCCAGCTCTCGTTTCCCCTCCCCAGTGCCCTTCTCAGACAGAGAGGGCGTTGAGGATAATTCAGTCATCCTTTTGTTTCCCTATCCAGTATTGCTGTCTGACTCGTTCTTTCCCTTTTATTTCCCATGTTTGTTATACTGTTGTCTTTATGGCCTGTATTTACCTACCTTGTGCAGAAGTTTTATGATTTTAGCTGCTATAGCATAGTGGTTAAGTGGTTAGGTTGCAAATCAGTGCTTTGCTGGTTCAACTCCCACTACTACCATGAGCATTGCAGGAGGCCTGCAGGAGAAGCCACTCCTCTCAGCCCCAGCTCCCCAGCTATATTGTGGGGATAATAGTAATCCTGTTTTTGTTCATTGGTCTGAGTGGGGCACTAATCTGTCTAGAAGAACCACATATAAATGCAGTTGTCGCTGCTGCTGCTGCTGCTGCTGCTTCTTCACAGGGACCTGGTACACACCAGATATAGGGGCCTGGATCTCCCAAAATCTTTTTTCCTCTAAAAGAATCTGTGGTGAGGAGAAAGAGCACGTCAGATAACAACAACAACGTTTGATTTATATACCGCCCATCAGGACAACTTAACATCCACTCAGAGCAGTTTATAAAGTATATTATTTTTATCCCCACAACAACAATCACCCTGTGAGGTGGGTGGGGCTGAGAGAGCTCTGAGAGAGCTGTGACTGACCCAAGGTCACCCAGCTGGCTTCAAGCTGAAGAGTGGGGAATCAAACCCAGTTCTCCAGATTAGAGTCCTGCCGCTCTTAACCACTACACCAAACTGGACATCAGATGTCCAGCTGACATCCAGCTGATTGACAGAGATTGAGAACACCTAAAATAGGGAAGTGTTAAAATAGGGATGTTTGAGATGGATTATCAACCGGTTAGCTCTCCAGCTCTCTGAAAAAGAATCACCTTCCCTCCAGAGCCAGGAAGCTGTGGAGGGATGGTCTAAAAGCCAGAGAGAGAGAACAATCTCGGCTCCAAGAAGTGGAGGCGGCAGCTGGGGGGAAAGCGAAGGATGGGGTGAATCTGAACTCCCCCTTCCCTTTTCAGAGCTAAAAACAGTTGGCAAGAGGACTGCTTGACACAGAGTCAAACTGGCAGAGGGGAGCCCAAGTCTGGAATGTGAATTGCAGTACCTTGGTGGGACATGGCATAACCAGGACGTGGACAAAATCACAGATATGAGCACAACAAACTGCTTCGCAAGATACAGCACTTCATTAATGCACGCACGTGCATCGGTAATGTAAAATGGGAAAAATACAAAAATATCCTGAAGGATTGGAAGGAGGGCAAATAGCACATGCATGGCCACTGCGCAAAATTTGGAAATAAAGAACAAAGCAATAAGGATGCACAGGTTACACCTTAGAAACAATACAAGATAATTTGAAACTTCAAAATCCAGAGAGAAAATTGAGTAAAGAGTGGTTTGGAAGCATTTCAGCCATCAAGCTAGTAGCAAACCAGTACAGCTTTAAAAGATAGGATTCCTCAGTTAAAAGTCTGGGGTGATGGGGGGAAGGAGAAATGTTTGGGCCTGGTATCTAAAGGACTGTAAGGTTAGCCACCAATGAAGCTTCAAACAGGCAGGCATTCCAGAATTGAAGTGCCACTGCCCCAAAAACCCTATGTCTTGTTGCCACCTGCCTCATCTCTAAAGGCAGGGACACAGAAAACAGAGCTTGGAAAGAGGATCTTAACTAGTGGGTTTGCCAGTATGGGAGGAGGTGATCCTTCACACACTGAACTGTGCCTGGAAACAGCCAGGCAGCCAATGCAAATCTTTCTGCACTGGGGATGATGTATCCAGCCCCCAGCAATAACCTGGATGGTTCCTTTTTAGATTAGTTAAAGGTTTGGGGGACCATTTTCAATGACAGCCCACATAAAGCTCATTACAGTAATGTTACCTAAGTTGTTCACCTATTTAATCTCACACCCCGAATGTTTGTGAACATTCTATGTCATTCTTTCAATGCTGCTACATGCAGTCCATTTTCATAATGAATTCTGAGAACAGAATGCAGGCTTCCTTGGTCTGAAATCTGGATTTTTGCGTGCCTTCCAGAGTAAACAGGGCCTTGAAAAACCACTGCAAGCAGCAAGGGAGCCATTGTTATCGGAACTGTATGTTGGGCCATTAGCTCCCCTGATTCCCCTCCCTAGAATAGATTTTTTTTGTATAGATTGATCCTTTCTATTCTTAATGGAAAAATAAATGAAAGGGTCCATCTCCTGGCTTGTGGGTTTCTTAATGCTCTGCTTCCTCGGCAGAGGAATGGCACATTGGATTTTAGGAAGCACAATAAAATGCGCTGTGAAATGTTTCCTTGTAAATATTCGATACGGCTGAACGGGTACAGAAAACGGAAGGCCGTGCATTGAGCCTTCTAACGAAAAATGCATTCGTGGCTGTTAGAGTCAGGGGTGATGTCATCCTAGCCCCTTTGCCTTTCCTGGGAGGCACACGGGTAAGGAGCCAGACGATGAAGAGGAGGACGAAGGCTTTATAAGTGAGCACTGCCTCTGCCATTCAGGTATTTGCTATGTGCCACTGACCCACCTGCCTTCCCATGAGGCACGGTAACGTCTCTTTTTATGGGTTCTGTGGGGCTTAGGAAGCAAACGTTCACACAATTAATAACATATAACTATTTTTTAAAACTAAACTCGTAAGTGCAACCATACAGAAAACTTTAAACCAACAATGTCTTTGAAAAGGTAAAACAGTTCAACGTTCCACGAAGTGGTGAGTCCTTTTTCTCTAATTGGAAGCCATTGTAGCCCAGGCTTCTGTCCTCTTTTGGGGGAATTACAGCCCTGCAAAAATAATACAATCTCAATAACAGCAACCAAACACAATATACAAACATCACTTTAAGTCATATTTACACACAACATTTCATTACCTTATTCAAGGTGATAAGAGCACATTGATTATTATTAAGCTCCCCAGCAACCAGCCTCCTCCTCAGCAGCCTGCCTCTAGCTACTAACTCCACCTTACTGGGCTAAACCAATTACCTCATAGGGGTAACAGCATCATGAAATTAGCTGGTCACGTCAGGATTGAGCAAGAATATTTGGGCAAGAGTATCCACTACAACTGCTGATAGTGGGACCACTTTCAGCTGCTTCACAGTTTTTGGGGGTGCATAATTAGGCTGTGTCTTCGACTTGACTAGTTAGGCCATAAAGAGTTTGGCAAGAAGAGAGTAGGTTGTTTAGGGAGGAATAATGAGAAAGCATCCTGAGGCATTGAGCACAGTGGAAGGACATTCTCCTAAGAGCCCGTCATTTGTTTGGCAACCTCCAGGAGGGGTGTGGAGATCTCTAAGAATTAGAACTGATCTCCAAACTAACAGAGATCAGTTACCCTGGATAAAATGGCTGCTTTGGAGGATGGACTCTATGGCGATACACCTAGACTTTTGCACTGGCAAATAGAGGTGATGGTGGCTTGGAGTGAATTACGCTAGAAGTGTTTCCTGAAGGGCTTCAGATGGGGGAGGGGAGCAAGTTAAGCATCACAATGGGTATCCTCATGGTCTCATTTTCTTATCCCTTTGCCTCACATGTCAAGTGGACCCGCCCACCTGACTCTCAGCCGTTTGGGGCCCATTTCAACCTGGATTGGGGCCGAAACAGCCCGGCTTGGGCCTCTGATGGGTGGTGGATCACTCTCCCGCTCGTCAGTGGACCAATCCTGACCATTTTGGGCCCCTTTTCAGGCATTTTCAGCCCCTTTTTGCCATTTTGGGCCCAATTTCAGCCCTGAATGACCAGGATTGGGTCCAAAACAGCCAGAATAGGTGATGTCCGGGGGTGTGGCATATGCAAATCAGTTTTACTAATGACACACTTCCGGCGATGGCAAGAGGTGTGGCATATGCTAATGAGTTATGCTAATGAGTTATGCTAATGATGCTAATGAGTTATGCTAATGAGTTCCTCCAGGTCCTTTTCTACGAAATGACCCCTGCTCATGGCTAACTCGGTTCAGTTCAAATATCTGTTTCACAAGCTGCTCATGAGAGTAAATACATTTCCACTCAACCTTTTCGATCCTTTTGGAAGATTCCAGCAAAAAATTTAAAAAGGGATAGCTTTCTACTCCTTTTCTGTCTCTCCATCTTCTTTTATTGGGGAAGGGGTGCGCAGAGTGGAAGTGAATAAGCCCAGCAACCTTCTATTGCGCAACTCCAAAGAGAGATTTCAGATCCTTCTGCTTGTAAAACCAAATCAAGAAATATTATTACCTCAGGCAAGTGAGTTATTTAGATCTCTGATTCAATTAACTTCTCTATCACTTACCAGGTGGAAGGTGTAAAAATACTTTCCCTTGGCATTAACAAGACAATTGAAAATGGAACTTTACAAGGGCAATTTGAACGAGAAAGAGAGCTGAAAGTTGTGTAGGGTGTTCTGCATTGTCCTCTTCCAGTGTGTAGTTGTGTAGGGTGTTCTGCATTATCCTCTTCTTCCGGTGTGTAGTTGTGTAGGGTGTTCTGCATTGTCCTCTTCCGGTGTGTAGTTGTGTAGGGTGTTCTGCATTATCCTCTTCCGGTGTGTAGTTGTGTAGGGTGTTCTGCATTGTCCTCTTCCGGTGTGTAGTTGTGTAGGGTGTTCTGCATTGTCCTCTTCCGGTGTGTAGTTGTGTAGGGTGTTCTGCATTGTCCTCTTCCGGTGTGTAGTTGTGTAGGGTGTTCTGCATTGTCCTCTTCCGGTGTGTAGTTGTGTAGGGTGTTCTGCATTGTCCTCTTCCGGTGTGTAGTTGTGTAGGGTGTTCTGCATTGTCCTCTTCCGGTGTGTAGTTGTGTAGGGTGTTCTGCATTATCCTCTTCCGGTGTGTAGTTGTGTAGGGTGTTCTGCATTGTCCTCTTCCGGTGTGTAGTTGTGTAGGGTGTTCTGCATTGTCCTCTTCCGGTGTGTAGTTGTGTAGGGTGTTCTGCATTGTCCTCTTCCGGTGTGTAGTTGTGTAGGGTGTTCTGCATTGTCCTCTTCCGGTGTGTAGTTGTGTAGGGTGTTCTGCATTGTCCTCTTCCGGTGTGTAGTTGTGTAGGGTGTTCTGCATTGTCCTCTTCTGAGCTGCAAGGGTTAAAAAACACATTGCCTAAAATATAAATTTGGCTGAGTACTCATGTGAATTCAAAGCCCTTTTTAGCTTTTCTCCCACTGTAGCGGATGGCTCAGGAGACAGCTTCACTCTGGCTGGTGTCTTCTGGTGCAGGGGAGAAGAAGAAACAGCACGTTTTTCTCAAGCCAAGGGGACAAAGATCTGTCCCCCTTCTTTCGAATGCCTCACAGCAGAGCCCGGGCAGATCCTGGGCTGGGAAGGAAGTTAAATCGGGGACTCATCAAGTCAGTTCCCAAGAGCCAGGCATCTAGGGCTGCCAGATCCATGTTGGGAAATTCCTGGAGATTTGGTGGGCAGGTTTTGAGGAGGGGAGGGACCTCAGCTGGGTATAATGCCATATAATCCACCTTCCAAGTCAGCCATTTTCTCCAGGGGAACTGATTTTTGTCACTTGGAGACCAATTGTAATTCCAGGAGATCTCCAGCTACCACCTGGAGACAAGCAAATCTACAGTCATCTTATGCTTGGGCCTCATGCTGGCGACCGGCTCTGGGTTTGGCCTCTATGGCCAAGTCCCACTTGCATGTTCCCTGCTGTGAGTGCACCATAGTGAAAAAAAATCCCAAGTTGTTATAAGTGAATCAGGAAATTCATTCTCCTCTGCCATGAACATGTGTGCATTGCCATAAGCAAACCCCTACCTATAAGCAAGCCCCATCTATACTGTGGGGACACTTACCTACTTTGTAGTATGATGGTAAAGATTGATGAGAAAGCATATGTAATACATACCGCTTGGTGCTGTAGGAGGTGGAACCTCTGGCCTGCAGCTCTAAGAACTGATTTATATTCAGCTCTGATGCTAACCTGGATTATACAAAGGAAACAACATGGTTTACTAAAGAAGTTGCTTTTGATTTTTCACCGAATGCTGTATCTCCCCCTCCCCTTCAATTATGCATGCATGTCTTTTTGGTAGCCAGCATATTTTGCATAATGTGTATTTTGTAGCAATTGTTTCCTTTTGGACCGCAATATGTTGAATGTTTGTCTGCGTGGCGCCTGACAGGGTCGTACCAATAGAACAGTATGTACCGCCAAGGAAGAAACAAAGAAAGAAGCAGCTTGCTTAAATACATCTAATCTTGCCTTCCATGTTCCCCATTAACCAAGGGGGAGAAAATTTATTCCTAGAGAACTATTGGTCCTCCATCGAATCCAGCATATTTTTGTTGATGTTTGTTTCCTTTTAGTAAATGTTTGGGGACAATGAATTCCAAGTAACAAAGGCTTACATTTTAACTGTGCAATCCATTGCAAAGACAGCTTTTTTTCAGTGGTTAAATGCAAATTTTTTGCTATGACTTTGTCGTCCCCAAAAGTTTGCAAAAGAGAAATGCTAGCACAGCCCCTGCACTCTGAATTACAAAACATGAAGTAACTATTTTGGTGCAATTTGCACATAGAAGTTTTATTATTTTTAATGCTAAATGCTGGGTCAGTTGGTAAACTTAAGGTGGAGCCTGATAAATCATAGATGGAACAAATTCTGGAGGACTGGAATGAGGTCTAGAAAATTGGGGTATAAATAAAATAAAAAATAAATCACTTGGGGAGCCAGGGAAGAACCTTTTAAATTCACAAACTGAAGTTTGTTTTCCTGACCCCAATACATATTAATGATCAGCAAATAAAAATAGTCTGAAGCAGGAGTTTGCAAACTTTTTATAATTTAAGGGCCAAACTATGCCAAAATTCAAGTGATCAACAGAACTATTGGCATAAATGAAAATATACAACAAAATATTCTGCAAGCACCAGTTGTTGCAAGACCTTCATTAGGAAGTGGCACACACACAACCTCACAATATATTATAAACATACACATGAATGCCCTGGCATAAACCTGTGCAGGTTTGCATTTGGAGTCCTGGCAGGTGTTCTTGGGTAGATTTGATTTAAATCAAATCGATTTAAATCGTTATTTAAATCACAATTTAAATCTCTAGTCAGTAAGATTAGATTTAAATTGTGGTTTTCTACATAAAGACTCATTCTTTTCTATATAAAGACTCCTCACACTTAGCTTCTTGTGCAGATCTATTATACTCCCAACAATCTTCTATTCATTGGATTTTTTGAAACTTAGCACTTAAGAGGTAAGGGGTTGCTTCTGTGTACAAAGATTTGCAAAGGAACAATGGGAATAAGGTCTTTTTCTCAACTATTTTGCAACCTTTTTACTGTGAAGAAGAGACACGTGATCTCTGCAGACACAAGTTTACAGTTTTGAGAACTGTGAAACCAAGCATCTGTGATAATATATTCTAGATAGAAAAATTGCTCAGTAATCTTACAGATTCCTCTGGAAGAGCATGACATTGTGAATGGATTAATGGAATTTGTTTACCAAAAAAATTAAACATTGTATCAATATATAGCCTCATGCTACATAATTAAAAACGAATCCTTATTTCATGATAACCTTTGGACTATAATGTATCTTAAATTGAAAACTGTCTTTAGATAGATTTTTCCTCAAAAACATTTTATTAAAAAATCCAAATTGAATAATAAAAAAATCCAATTTAAATAAAAAATCTGATTTTTTTAAAAAAAATCATTGATTTTTATCCACGCTAAGGTGTTAATCTGTCTCATCACCCTTTCTGTAAAGTATCTCTAAGAGCCAAGCTACAAGTGACTTCCTTTCCGTGGAGAACACTTGATTGTTTTTGCAAGTTTTCCTGGGAACTGAAGTCCGAGGGTCCTTCCCCTCTCTGTTAGAATCGCTGCCTGAAAAGCCAGAGAAAGCCGCCGGCAGCAGCAGCTTTTGCAAATCGTTCCTCTAGTCACAAGCCTGCTGGACAAGAGGGCTCCCGATGATCATTTGGGGGCGGGCAGCTGCTACTTTCTCCCTGGGCGTCCTGCTCCCGGGGAGCTGCTCTGGAGAAAGCCGCCGTGTGTTTTTTTCCAGCCGCAGCGACAGTGGAAGAATCTGCTGCTGCTTCAGGCAGCGATTCTAACAGAGAGGCGAAGGACACTCTGACTTCAATTCCCAGGAAAACTTGCGAAAACGATCAAGTGTTCTCCACGTGAAAAAAGTCACTTGTAGCTTGGCTCTAAGAAGCCCTTTAGTCCCATTAAACTCTTAGCTTGCCATTCCCTTCACACACTGGTGATTCTACCATCCCATCTACTCTTCCAATATACCTTAATATAAACATTTGATCTAGAAGCACAGGTTGCAGATTCTCGGTTTGGAGAGTTATGGCATAATGGCCTTGCTGAAGTTCAGCAGAGAGGGCTCCACTCAGTTCCTGGATGGGAGACCTTCTCGGGGACAGGTCTCCAACTAATCCTCCCAAACAGCTTCTAAGGTTAGTGTTAGGGCTGGCAACTAGAAGCATAGGGGGAGGGGGTGACAGAGACTGACAAAAATGGTGACATGCAAAGTCACAATGTCACTTCTGGGAAAGTAATGTCGTTTCCCCCTCCCTTTGTGCTTCCACTTCTCATTCGAGCAGTGCTGGAGCTGAATGGCAGTGGTGGGAGACTGCTTGCCAAAGCAGGCAGCCTGGCAATCTTAGTTGTAACCAGGCCCATAATCAGAAATTGTATAGTGAGGAGGCATAAGTAGGGTTGCCAGTACAGCCTCAGTAAAGATAGGGAGATTTTGAGAGTGATGCCACTTCCAGGTGAAGCTTTAGGAATTTCCACTAATTTTTATTGTTAAAAGATGATAGAGACATAGGGAAATTCCTAGATCAACCATTTTTCTCCCACAGTTTTCCTGAGGGTGGAGGACTGGAGCCAAGGGCAGGGGTTTACCTTCTATGAGTGGACATGAGAGGAAACTCAGATTAACAGCTCCTCACAACTGAATGAGACCACAAGTGTGTGTGTGTGTGGTCTTTGGGGACCAGTTTTCCTAACTTAAACATCTTTGCTTGAAACTCTTCGGAACTTTTAAAAAATCCTCATTAGGGTACCTTTATAGCCCCTTCTTGAACATCTGCCATGTTGTAATCCCAGATTTCTTCAGATTTGATGGGAAAATTGAATCTGCAAGTGCCTAGTGCTTCTGAACTACCATCTGGGACAGTGTTTAGAACTGATTCTAAGAATTACTGTTTGTATTTCATGCACTTTTGTAAAAAGAGAGACATTGACCAGAAGGCCTGTTCGGACATTGCTGCTCTTCTGTTTTCCAAGTCACAAATCTGAAATATTTTAGAATCCTGTAAAACACGTTAAGCAAACTGTCCTTGTGGCAGGGAGAAGAACCACTTTTAGTGGAACAGGTCCACAGCGTCAAATCCCAAACTTTTGTCACATTACTTGTGGCGAAAAAAAGCTTGTTTCAAGGCAGGATTTTACCTTTCAGGCATTTCCTCTGACTGATCTCCCCAATGCATCCAAAGACCCTGTAATTCCTGTAATGTTTTTTGGAGAGTTTTTTGTCAGAAAGGTTTATGGAGGAAAAACATTCCCCGCGATGAATGTGGGATTTGCCACAAATCACAACAGAGCATTGCAGATGGTTGCGCGGCAGTTGTCAAACTGTCTTGGAAAATTTTTGTTCTCCCTTGAGAAGACAAAAAGTTGCCTCGCCTCTGAAGCTCTCCCGTCCTCCACCACCTGAAAAGCAAGAGGGCCTCATTATTATTATCTTCATCTGCTGCAGTGGAGCTGGTTTGCGAGCATAACACAGACGAGTAATTGAAGTCCTGGGTTCCCATAGCAGAAAGCAGTCGCTCCTCATTAAAATGGGATTATTTGAATTTGGGGAGTTTCTGCCTCCTGCATGTTGAAAGGGCGAAGGCATAAAAATGAAGGTGTAGTCGATCATTGCCTGCATTCCAGTTGGTGAATACAAAACTGAATAGAGTGGTGTGGGTCTGTTTAAAACTTTCTTGAACAGTTTCTGTACGCAGATAAATTTATGAAGGCCAAGTTGATTAAGGACTATTAATCATGGTAGAGAGATAGAACTTCCATATTCAGGGGAAGTATTCCTCTAAAGATTGGAGACATATACAAGCAATAGGGACTGCCTGTTGCTTTTACGTGGTGCTTGTGGGCTTCTGGATGTTATCTGGATGGATACTGTTCTGAAATGGTTGACTTTACCTGATGGACTTTTGTTCTCCAAAAACAGGGGCTCTTCTGACATATATTTTCACATGGTTGCCCTCCCACCTTTATTTTTTTCAGAGGGAAAAAATCTTACAACCAGGCAAGGAGTTTTTTGTCATTGGGAGTGCAGCCTTTTAAGTTTCACAGAATTCTACATCAGGTATTGTTCTGTGTAACTTAAAAGTCTGCATGCTAACAGATTCTGGTCCATAGAGAACAGTGTGTCTTCTCTTGTGTATCTTTATAAACTTAAATGACACAGGCAGAACCCACTGAGTGGCTTGCCGTGGTTCCTGCATGAAGTTGACTGGGGAAATGTATTAATATGGAGATGGAAATTAATACAGGACAAGATCTACCCCTGTGTTTAAAAGGTAAATGGAGATGAGCTCAAAGGAGTGAGGCAGCGTGGGTGCCCCCCCCCCCCCGCCTGCCTGTAGCAATTTCTGGACTAAAAATAATGCCCCTCCCAAGCTTCAGAAAGAATAAGGGAAAAAAGAAATAGATTCTAGAGAAAATAGATCTATGTTGGGGGACTTTTCAGCAACAGCAAGCAACCATGGTCACCAGCAGATTTCTGCTCCCCAGCAAAGTCTTTCCTCTTTTAATCTTTTATATTAGATCAGTTCCAAGAGCTGCCAGGTAGAATAAACAGCCCTGAGCTAGACCAGAGATGCGGCACAGAAAACTTGCAATATCTACGCTTCTTGCCTCCTGCTCTGATTAACGGACAAGCCTGCTGATTTCTGCTAGCTGAGCCACATTCTTCACTCCTCCCCAAATCACTATTCTTCCTGAAAGAGTTTCCTTGTAGAGAACGAGGAAGTTAAAATTACCCTCAGAGAACACTCCCCCCCCATGTGAGCTCCTGTGTGAATGGGTAGTTCTCCTGCATCTGGAGTGCTGGGGTGACTGAGAGCGGAACCACAAGTGACGCCTGACACAGGTTGGACACTTGTCAGCTTCCCTCCAGTTGTGATGGGAAAAGTAGGCAGCTTGGCGGAATGTTGGACAAGTGACAGTTGAAAAGACCATTGGACAGCAGTCAGAGAGCCAAGCTGCAAGACCAGGATGCCTACATTTCCCATCAAACCTTGAGGGAAGCTGACAAGTGTCCAACCTGTGTCAGGCGTCACTTGTGGTTCTGCTCTGAGTCTCCTCCAGGGCAGATACACAACACTCCCCCCCCCCCCCAGATTAGAAGGAAATAAGAGAGAGCCATGAAACTTTCAGAGATCAAACTAGATGAGACTCTGTTTATGGGTTTGCATCTGGGGACACGCCTCCATTTTTTAGTGTTCTGGAGGGCTGTTTAAGAGTTTGAGGGGCAATTCTGGTTGGGAGTCAGACCACAATGGTGCAGGGGGGAGGAGCTCTTGCACTCCGCATGCCACTTTTCCAGCCTTAAGCAGCACACTTCTGCCACTGCAATGTTCTTAAAAGGTGTTCCAGGACTCTACAATATAGATTCGAGTCCCTGGGCTGAAATCAGCGGCACCATCTCATCTAGTTCAGGCCACGGAGGGCCAGAACCATGAAACACTCAGAGCGGAACTACAAGTGACAAAAGGCACAGGTTGGACACTTGTCAGCTTCCCTCAAGTTTTGATGGGAAACGTAGGCAGCTTGGTGGAATGTTGGACAAGTGACAGTTGAAAAGTCCATTGGACAGCAGTCAGAGAGCGAAGCTGCGAGACCAGGATGCCTACATTTCCCATCAAAACTTGAGGGAAGCTGACAAGTGTCCAACCTGTGCCTTTTGTTTGTTTATATGATTGGCTTCTAAGGAGCATCCAGCATTGACAAGTCTAGGATACATTGCCAATTGAGCCATAGTATATTGTTTAAATATGAGAAAGGAAGCCCAGTGAACTGGTTTGAACTGTTCATGAACAGCCAAACCAACTGATGATAAATCGGCTCCCTGTTCACAACCAGTCAACAGACCGTGAGCCAAACCAATGGGCATCCATAACCGAGACACACAGGCAGTCTCTTTCATGGATGGACTACAGCCATGAAGCACACAGAGACTCACAGGTAGCCTCTATCATGGGTGGGTGCTGATAGGAGCCTCCACACAAAAAAATCTTGAAACTAAAAAAAAGAAAAAAGAAAAAGAGGAAATACAGAAGTAATGCCTGCACAAACACAAATACACTTTTTTAAATAAAAAAAATGCTAGTTGCTATATTGCAAAGCTATATTGTATGATCTTTGCCACCATTTTCGCATTGCTAAGTTCCCTCATACGTAATGCCAAGGTCCCTTCCCTTGTGTACAGTGTTCTGTGGAATTTTCTGATGTGCTGTGGGCCCTTATAATAATATAATAGTAACATTTGATTTATATACCGCTTTTGGGGGCAACTTAACACCCACTCAGAGCAGTTTACAAAGTATGTCATTATCCTTACAACAAACACATTGTGAGGTGGGTAGGGCTGAGAGAGCTCTGAAAGAGCTGTGACTGACCCAAGGTCACCCAGCTGGCTTCAAGTGGAGGAGTGGGGAAATCAAACCTGGTTCTCCAGATTAGAGTCCCGACACTAACTGACTCTCTTTGCTGAGACACTGGGTGACTTGACTCACCCAGTGCTTTGGAAAGAGGCTTTAGCTCATTAGCAAATTCTTTAGAACACTATATTCAAGGCAGGGTGCTCATTAATGTTGTATGTGGTTGCTACAACCACAACATGGGAGCCAAGATCTTGGTGAATGATTTTGGCTGTCTGGGAAACCCTGAAGGGAAGGTGGGGAGAGATTGCAGGGGCTGTGACAGGAAGGGGAAGTGATGCTGGGGGGAAAGGTCTGAGGTGCAGGTGAAACAAAAGATGGGAGGGATGGAAAGACGTAGGGAGAAGGAAAATGTTTGGAGAGAGGGGGAAGTAGGATTCCCACTACCCCTGTGAGCCCTTGCAGATGTCCCGCTTGTACATCCCAAATAACATCCTTTTATGAACAAGAGCCCCAATCAAAGTGGCAAGACTTATGGGGATGCTTTTTGATGTCCACGGCCTATGCTGGCTGAATTTGAGTGGAGAGTAACTAAGGGCCAAGCTACAAGTGACGAATGACACTTGAACAGCAAGTGGATTGAGTGGAGGGCAAGTGAACAGGGAGAAATACACTTGTCTTTCAAGTGTCGTTCGTCACTTGTAGCTTGGCCCTAAGATGATTAAGGGGGCCGCAGCACCTTTCCTATGCGAAAAGGGTAAGGAGTAGAGATGGGCATGGAACAAAAAAAAATGAACCAGGAGGTTCGTGGTTCGTGGGTTTCACGAACCATGAGCCACAGAACTGGACCAGGTACAAACCAGTTCGTGGTTCATGGGGTTTAAATGCCCCTTTCCAGCCATAACAGCACCAGGGAAAGGGGCATTTAACAGTTTAAAGGGCCTTTTCCTGCCTTGCAAGTGGCAGGTCCCTTTAAACTATCAGCTGGCAGGCGGCAGGGGGGTTCCCCCCTCACCACCTCTGAGCTGATAGTTTAAAGGGACTTGTCAGTGGCAGGGCCTTTTAAACTGCCCAAACCTCAGCCCCCCTACCCCCAACCCCGCACTCCCTAGCGCCAGCCCCAGCCCCAGCCCCAGCCCCACACTTACCTTCCACTACGGTGTGGTGCTTTTCCTTTCCTCCTGGGAGGGGTGAGAAGGCCGTTTTCGGCCTCTTCCACCTCCCTGGGGCCCCCAGGGCTGTAGAAGAGGTCAAAAACAGCCTCTCTGCCTCTCAAATGGCCACCGCGGCGGCCATTTGAGGGGCAGGGAGGCTGTTTCCGGCCTCTTCCACTGCTCTGAAGGCCCCCAGGGCAGCAGAAGAGGCCAAAAATGGCCTTCCCGCCCCTCCTGGGAGGAGAGGAAGGATGCTGTGCCTGCCAACTGATAGTTTGCCCCCCTGCCACCTGCCAGCTGATAG
This sequence comes from Eublepharis macularius, assembly GCF_028583425.1. NCBI lineage: Eukaryota > Metazoa > Chordata > Lepidosauria > Squamata > Eublepharidae > Eublepharis > Eublepharis macularius. The sequence goes on along the minus strand of NC_072804.1, from coordinate 35,264,194 downwards.
TTTGGGCAGTTTAAAGGGACTTGCCATGGCAGGTCCCTTTAAACTATTAGCTGGCAGGCAGCAGGGAGGGATCCCCCCGCCGCCTGCCAGCTGATAGTTTAAAGGGACCTGCCCTTGTAAGTCCCTTAAATGGGCAATTTAAATGGCCATTTCCCTGGGGAAACGGCCATTTAAACTGCCCCTGTAAATACAACCCAACAAACCAGTATACAGTTTGTGGAAGTTCTGTGAAAAGGAGCTTCCATGAATGCTAGTTCGTGAACTCTGAACTGGCTTGGTTCGTGGGTTTTTTGGGTCATATTTAGGTTCGTGCCCATCTCTAGTAAGGAGTCTCTGACTTTTCAATCTGCAGAAAAGACAAATATGGTTTTTTCCCTTCTCTCTACAGTAATACTAGAACTCAGGGCCACCTAATGAAATTGACGGGCAATAGATTTTGGGTAGACAAAAGGGACAACTTTACTCAACAAGTAACTAAACTGTGGAATTCACTGAGTGAGGACATAGGGATGGCCATGAGCATACACGGCTTTAAAAGGAGCTTGCATAGATTCATGGAGGTTCAGTTCTTAGTGAGTAAAGGGTAGAGATGGGCATAAACTGGAAAAAAATGAACCACGTGGTTCATGGTTCATCAAATTTCACGAACCACAAACCATGAACGTTCACAAACCTGCCCCAGTTCATGAAACGATTTGTTTTGGTTCGTGAAAACGGCACATCCAGGTCAGAAAATAATCACTTCCGGGTCAGCAGAAGGTCTGCAGGAAGTCTATCCCCTGTTGCCAAGAAAACTGATTGATTGGCACCAGGCTGTCTGCCGTGATGAACCAAAAAACGAACCAAACGAACCAGCCTAAAGTTCGTGACGGTTTGTCAAAAATGGGTTTTGACGAACTGCTGGTTTGCAAACCACAAACTAGCCTGGTTCGTGCTTTATTTTGGTTCATATTTCGGTTTGTGCCCATCTCTAGTAAAGGGAACCTCAATATACAGACGCAGCAAACCTCTGAATACTAGTGTTAGGTGGCAACTTAGGGGAAGGCCTCGGCCTCTATGCCCTGTTTGTTGGCCCTCTGGGACAAGCTGGTTGGCTGCCGTGTGAAACAGAATGCTGGACGTGATGGCCTGATCCAGCGGTGTGTGTGTGTGTGTCTTATCTTTCACATAATTTTCAGAGAGGACGTTGTAGATGTTCTCTCCAGACATGCAAAATAATCTCAAGGGTGTGAAGGAGAAGGAAAGGAATGGCATAAATTCCGCCCCCCCCCTCCCCCAACAAACTGTTTGCCAGGGTTCTTCATTTGGTCAGGGTTCTTCATTCTTGATTTTAAAGTTATTTATGGAAGTGCTGCCCCAAATGTTGTGCCAGTTTCAGTTGGACTAGTGATTTTGGTAGGGTAGAACATTTCCTCATAATCCATCATACCCCAAACCATCTTGCATGTTCAGGCAGGCTCCTGAAGTTAGAATGGCCATCTGGCTAGGAGAAACAGCATCCTGTCCTTTGAACAGAGGCTTAAGGTGTGGAAATCGGCAGCTGAAGCTTTTTTTGTGACATGGAGGTAAATTATATCACCTGGTAAAGAGCATCCTATTAGCCCCTATTAAAAAGAAAGGGCACTTATTTTCCAGGCCTGTTGGCAGCCCTAGTAGAAGGGTGTTGGTGGCAGCAGAATGGTGTGACTGTTCACCTTCTTTCAATACCATTTGATGCAATTTTCCTACTGTGCCTCCAGTTCACTTCTCACTTCCCCAGGCTTCCTTCTTTCACAATTATAACACAATTCTATGCATGTCTTCAAGGAAATAAATCCCAAAGAGCCAGTTTGGTATAGTGGTTAACAGCGCCGGGATTCTAATCTGGAGAACCAGGTTTGATTCCCCACTCCTCCACTTGAAGCCAGCTGGGTGACCTTGGGTCAGTAACAGCTTCTAGCTCTCTCAGCCCCACCCACCTCACAGGGTGTTTGTTGTGGCGATAATAATGACATACTTTGTAAACTGCTCTGAGCGGGCATTAAGTTGTCCTGAAGGGCAGTATATAAATTGAATATTATTATTATGTTATTAAAGTGTTTTCTGAGGCTTACTCTCAAATAATTTTATTTATTTACCCTCCCCTTTATATCTTACTTTTCTCCCCAAAGGGGACCCAAAGCAGCTTACATTGTTTTCCTCTCCTCCATTTTGTACACACAGTAGGGTTGCCATCCCTTTGCCCTCCTGGCAGGGTGGGGGGACCTGACACCCACCTTGAGGAGATCTTGACCTTGAGGAGATGTTCACATGTGTGCGCTCCCAATGGCAAGAGATGACGTCACTTCCAGGAGTGATGTCATCACACAGGCCCTGGGAGCACTCCCACACTTTGCACTGGGCCTGTTTTGGGCCCAAAATGGCCCCGTGCGAAGCGCAGGAGCACAACCTGGGAACTGCATGATGATGTCACATCTGGGAGTGATGTCATCACGCTGCTCCAGAAGCTTGTTCTGGGAGATCCATTCCCCCGCCTCCCCCCCCTTTCTCCCTCACTGGCCAGGTGAGTGGTGGCGGAGGGCAGGAGCAGGAAACCAGCAACCCTACCTCACAGACATTTTGTGAAGTAGGTTAGGCTGAGTGTCTGTGACTGGCCAAAGGTCACGCAGCAAACTTTCATGGCAGAGTAGGAATTTGAACTTGGATCTCCCATATCCTAGTCCAACATGCTAACCACTTGAACCACAAGCTGCAATCCTAAGAACGCTTTCCTGGAAGTAAGCCACACTGAATAAAATGGGACTTACTACTGAGTAGACCTGCACAGGCATGCTCCCTTAAGTCAGGTGAGTGATTTCACCACTAATAAAGTGTAGTGGTACCTCTGCCCTTGTTGCCTCACCTGCAGTGAAAAAAATAAAATGATCCTTTCAATACACTTGAATCAAATTTGCCTAAATCACAGAAGGTAAGTGAGAGTGCAGGAGAGTAGGCCCCCTCAATCTCCCAGCGGAGGGATTGGGGCCTGGCTCTTACCTCTGAGAAGGGGGGAAGCGCGCTTCCAGGAAGTGACGTCATCACACAGCCCTGGGAGCGCGCCCACACTCCGCAGGGGCTTGGGTTGGGGGCTGCTCCAGAGGGCGGAAACTCTCCTGCCCTCCACAGCAGTCCCAAATGTGCCCATGGATCAGGCCCATTTTGAGGCGCTGTGGAGCGCAGGAGCGCTCCCGCACTCTGCAAGGGCCTCAATCGGGGCCAAAATGGGCCCGATCCTGGTGGCTGCTGTGCACGGGAGCGCGCAGGTCCGCAGGGGAGCACACATGGAAGGTGCTCGCCCCCCGCTGGCCAGGTAAGTGAGGGTGGGGTGTGGGGGTGTGGGCGTGGGTGGGGGATCCCCTGCCCCCACCGGGGGGTCTGGCATCCCTACAGGAGAGTGAATCCAAAAGGTGAGCTTTGGTTGTTTTTTTAAAGGAGGGCTGAAATTCAATGAAAAGGGGACAATATTTTTATGTGGGCTTTTTAAAAAAAATGCAACCTAGCCTTTGTTTCAAATGAACTGATGTACACTGCCTTTAGTCAACTGCAATCAATAAGGTGGGGAATGCAGGAGATGAAGGGCGCAGACCACACGGGACCTCATTAGTTTTTATGACAATAATAACTCACTGTGCAAAGCTCTCTCTCTCTCTCTCTCTCTCTCTCTCTCTCAGCTTTATATCTGAGATAATTTTTTCTGTTTTAAAAACCTAGAGACAGAAGAAGTAGTTGCTAGAGGATAATTTGCTAAACAGGGGCCTTTCTTGTTTTGGAATCAAATCTGGAAAGGGGTTTAAAGGGGAAGGAGAAACTACCATATCTGTTTAGATAGAAGAAGAAGGGGACTTGGAGTGAAACAATACACAAATGGATCACACACAGCTCATAACTGTTAATGTTGTATAGATACTCTCTCTTCCCCATGTTTCCATATTTTGTCTGAGCAGTATGAAAGTGTGTGTGTGGGGGGAGGGGGAGTGGCTAATTAAGCCACTGCCATGTCAGAGACTAGACAGCCGTCCCCCTCCCACACGACATGCCAAGCCTTGAAACATAGGTATTGCTTCGTTCTGGTCTGATGATAATATGTGAGCAATTTGTGTGTTTAGGAGGAAGGGAAAAGGTAGGGAATCAAACTACATATTATTGGGTGTGGGGTGCCTGTGATTTTCCCCACGTCTTAAAAACAGTGCCCCGCTCACAGAACACTTTGCACAATTTCTGACATCACCGTTTCCAAAATGCAGGCAGGTAGTTATGATTCTGTTTTTGTGGCGCCATGAAAACGGAGTCAAAACTGCCTGCCTCCATTTTGGAAACGGTGATGTCAGAAATTGCACAAAGAAGTCACCAGCATTCTGTGAGTGGAGTGCTATTTTTAAGATGTAAGGGAAATGGCCTAGATCTCACTCTGTTTCTTAAACTGAAATGCAGAGGATCAGACAGTTTGATTGCAGAGGGAATTTTTAACCCATCCTCTCCACATAGTTTTCCTGATGAAAATGCTCACGTGGCTAAGCCATTGTTTTCACTACAGGGGAAATGATTATATACCTGTTCCCCACAACCACCACTACGTTGGACAATTTAGATGGGGAAAAATGCAGTTTGCGGGTCATGAGATGTAATTTAATTCCATTGAAGAAAGTAAAGGCAGGTGGAACAGTTACAATGGCCGTTTTCACACTACTAACTTGCTTCCATAATGTTGCGAAACGTTGTGCAAAAACCGCAGAAGATAGCGTCTTCTCGCGAGAGTATTGCGTGATGTTGTGCAAAACTTTCGCAAGAAGACGCTATCTTCCGCGTTTTTTGCACGACGTTTCGCAACGTTACAGAAGCAGGTTAGTAGTGTGAAAATGGCCAATGTATTGGAACGAAATAATGTATGATTTTTTGTAGGTCTACTCTTCACTGAGCCTGTGCAACTGTAAAAGCTGGCTGTCACTTTCAGGCATTTCTTGGGAAAGTTATAACAGCAAATGTTGATAGTGCAGCTCAGCCCCTGTGAGGGAAATGGATGTTCATCTGGGCTGCAGGAAAGATTCAAAAGGTATATTAGGACAAGACAGGCACTTGGAGATGCATTGGTTGAGGTCTGGTGGATGAGTGGGTTGGTGTTGCTGTGGTGTGCACAGCCAGTCAAGTTGGAGAGGGGCTGAATTGGCCTAGAGCTGAGTTGGGTGTAGCTCAGAGTCTGAGGGTCAGCAGAACACATGAGACAAACTTCACGTGAAGAGCACTTGATTGGTCCTGCAATCATTGCTGGGAATGGTAGTCTAAGAGCAGAACCACAAGTGACAAAAGGCACAGATTGGACACTTGTCAGCTTCCCTCAGGTTTTGATGGGAAATGTATGCATCCTGGTCTCGCAGCTTCGCCCTCTGACTGCTGTCCAATGGACGTTCCAACTGTCACTTGTCCAACATTCCGCCAAGCTGCCTACATTTCCCATCAAAACTTGAGGGAAGCTGACAAGTGTCCAATCTGTGCCTTGTGTCACTTGTGGTTCTGCTCCATTAATCTCCCCCCACTCTGAGCGAAGTGGATTTTTTTGCAAAGAACAGCCACTCAACTGAAGAGATTGTCTTTCAAAGAGATTCTTTCAAAGAGAGACTGATTCTCTTTCAAAAACCCAATCAGCTGGTTTTCCTTCGGGTCAGAGATGGAGGTGGGTTGGGGGAATCCGAGCTGCGATTTCCTGCTGGGAGAATAAGAATGGGAGGGATTGGATTTCTCTTGCGCTCGTAAAACATCTCAGCTTTTTTTCTGTCTCTTGTTATGTCGTTCCCCATCCTCCCACCCCCATCCCAAGTTCTCAGAGGATTTTTGAAAGAGACAGAGTGTATGTGCATGTGTGAAACTCCCCCTTCCTTCACCAGCTGAGAATCACGTTGAGTGGATGGTTTTTTAACTACAATTCCCAGGGATCATTGCAGGATCTGACACTTGCCCCTGAGTATCGTGTGTTTTGACCCTGAGAGACCAGCTGTCCTGCTCCTGTCAGTGATGAAATGCGAGGTGAATGGAGAGTGAAACCCCCCAGGTTGGGGTCTTTTTTTTGCATGTCAACTCGACTCTTTCTTTTTTTCCAATGATAAATTGCTAAAAAAAGAGGTGCTGGAGCTGAAGCCCTTGTGGGGACTCCTGATGTTTTATTCTACTGAAATGGGAAAGAGACAATGAAGACTTCGTTCACAAATTTTGGGGTGCCCTTCTGAGGATAGGAGAACATGTCATTCCAGGGGGAACTTTGTGGATCAAACACCTCAGGCAGAAAATCCACACGGCTTTTAGCACCACCACAATTCCATCATCTGCCACTGAACTATGAAGAACAAACAATCAACCAAATGGTGGCCTCAGTATGACCTTATTTATTTAATTTATTTATTTGCATTATTTATAGTCCACCTTTCTCACTAGGACTTGAGGAAGAGTTACACAGAGTAACTCAATGCAATCAACAAGATGGGACATCCGATAAACAATGCAATAGGATTTGTACTGTAGAGATCTGACTGGAACCAACCAGAAATCTGAAAACAGATCTGAAGCACAGCGTAATATTAACACCACATATTAAACGATGGAAAAAATTACAAAGTAGGTTCCTATTGCAGCAACAGGCAGCATGAGCTATACCCTAAACCTTTTATCCAAGTAGCTGTCTTAATCCTTGTGTACAATGTACAGTACAATCTTATTACCTGTGCTGAAAAGTCCTCTTGAATAATTCAATTTTACATCATTTGTAGACATTCAGGACAGTGGCAGCCTTCCTGACCTCATCAGGCAGACCATTCCATAAGATGGGGGGTCACAGCTGAGAAAGCTTGTCTGTGGGCAGTTGTTGAATTTGCCCATTTGCAGGTTGGCACCTGCAGAAGGCCCTGTGCAGATGAGGAAAGCTGCCATGACAGAGCATAAGGAGAAATGTGGTCCCACAGATATGCAGGACCAAAGCCATAACGGGCCTTATATGTAACGGTCAGTACTTTAAATTGAGCCCAGTGACCACTGGGCAGCTGATGAAATGACTGCAGAATGGGAATAATATGCATGCTCCGTCTAGCTCCTGATAAGAGCCGAGCCACGGCATTTTTCACCAACTGCATTCGTCAAGCGGATTTTGAGGGGAAACCAATATAAAGTGCCTTACAGTAGTATAGTTTCAATGTTACCAAGGCATGGCTCTAGGTGGCCAGATTTTCATTTCTGTTCAGTATCCAGCACTCCATCTTGAACCTTATACTTTTGACTTGGCTATAAGAATTTTACGGGAAAGAAATAACTACTCTTATCTGGATGCATTGCCCTTGTTTTATTTCATGCTGTTCTGTGGGAGAATTTCAATGAATTCACTCCATGCTTATATTACATCTCAGCATCTATTTTATGCTAGGTTATGCATTTGTGATTTATATATTATATTGATGGAGTGCTGTTTACCAGATATATATATATATACCATATTTTGGCCTCTGGACCAAAATGTGTCTGGTTTGGAGGGTATGTATATAGGGAGATGGAATGTATTAATTTACCTGCATATGAATGATTTTATTATGTAAATATACAAGGTTTTAGTACCTATATGTTGAACCATTTTGTAGATGTTTTTAAATCTAACGTGTTTTTGGTTTGATTTATTAAAGTATATACCTGTTTTTAATATTTTCTCTTAGTATTATGGTTATATTTCATTTTTTTTCTTTTGTTCCTTCTTCCTGGGTTACCTTTCATTTGCAGGACTGTTGTTTTTTCTCCCCTTTCCGTTGTCCTGACCTCTATTGCATCACCAGACAATTGGGAAAAGAACTGGGTATCGTTGGCATATTGATCACAACCAATCCCAAAACTACAGATGATTTGTCCTAAAGACTTTACATAAGAGACTGAAAAGCAAAAGGACTGCGCCCTGTGGAACATTACAGTATAGGTCCCACACTGATTCTTTTAAAAAATTTATTTTTAACTTTTTCAATAACAACAAAAGGGAAGATATTCAACAGCAAAATAAGATATTGTACAAAGATTTTTAGCATTACATTATCACAAGGATTCTACATCTAAAAGTGATTATAGTTAGAGCTATGAAAAATAATAATTTGGAAAATTTTACCAACATGCCTTAACATTTACGTAAACAGTTGTCTACCCTCCCTCCTGCTGAAATTGCCCACTCCCTCCCTCCCTAACCTCCCCCTACCCCTACAAAGATAGGTACAAATTGCTAGATTTGCTAATCAAGTGTTATGCACTAAACAAAAAAAAAAGAAGAATTACAGTTAAACTTAAATCACTTGATCATGTTATTTAAACAGCTCTCTATACCTTGTGGGTATATATCCCACTCAGGTACTTGGTATCACTTACCAAGGTAGAAGAGCCATAATACTTCCTGGAGCTGAACCTGAAATAATATAATGCTTTAACTTTTCCTACCCCTGAACCTTAATTAGTAAACTAGAACACTGTGTTTGTTAGAATATATACAGCTGCTTCTGTGCAGAAAAGTTAGAATTATAAGCAGGCTACAATGAGGAAAATGACTATTAAGTATGTCTGATTGGAATTTTACTACCCTTTTGGGGGGTAGGAGGCTGAGATCTTTTCCTTTTAAGAGATATAGTCTCTGAGTCTATGGGTATCTCCAGATCCATATTCTTCAGCAGGGCCAAACCTGATTCTTGGTCTTCTGCTAAATAAGTGTTCCCTTTGTGTGTGACTTGGAGCTTTGTAAAGCTTGACCATCTGTATTCAATTCCTGCTTCTCTAAGAGTTCCTGTGATTAGTTTAAGTTCTCTTCTTTTGTTAAGGATTTCTTTTGGCAGATCAACAAAGACAGCAATATAAGACCCATTATAAGTAAGTGAGTTCTGTTGCCTGGCCATTTCTAAGATCTTTCTTCTTAAACTCCCATCTGAAAAAGTTGCTAAAATGTCCCTGGGGCTTTTCCTTCGTGGATTATTTGGCAAACCAAGCCGATGTGCTATGGTAATTAGAGGGGCAGTATGATCTCTGAGGTTTAGAATTTTTGTTAGTCATTTGTTCAAGAAAGCTGCAGGATCTTCATTTATTGCTTCATTTTCTTCAATCCCTCTAAATTTAAGATGAAGCTTGCGATTTGAAAGTTCTAGGGATTGAATTTTGCTTTTCATTAAATCATTGTCCTTTTGCAAGGCTTGGATTTCGTTTTCCAATGAAGTACTCAGATCCATTGCACAATCGGCCTTATGAATGGCTCTAGTAATGTCCAATTTTATATTTGAGATCTGGTCAGTTAAATTTGTAATTTTATACAAGATTCTTCGCTCCATTTTTTTGCCGCAACATGGGCAGATTAGTTTCAAACAAAGTTTTACCTGTTACATTTGCCTCAGGCACCATTTTGAGTGCTTCTTCTCCAGCATTGTTTTGAGTCTCAGGCTGCAACGGCACGGGAAAGTAATCCTGGAGCTTTTTAGCTGACTTGCCATTTGCATTTTTCTTTTCTGCATTGTTCTTGCCCATTATTTGAGCATTCTTGCTTAAATGAGTTGCTTTCTTATACTAATTGGCTCGAGGGGAGAGCAGAGCTCAGGTTTCTGCGTCTGTCTTCATCCGAAGCAGAGCCATGCCCCCCAGGTCCCACACTGATGATAACTAGCCTCCAGTGGCAATCCTTTGAGTCCAATCCATGAGGAATGAGTAGAACACATTTTTTTTTACTTTAATATTTTTATTGAATTTTCTAAATGTAACAACAACATCAAAACAACAATTTACAAATGAATTAAACATTAATGGTTAGACAAGGTGACTTCCAATATTAAACAATATATCAATTTTTAAGGTTTAATACAGCAAAAAATAATTGTGAGAAGAAGTGGGTTGCAAACAGTTGGGTTCTAAATATTCATAGAACCGAAACCATTTCCCCCAGAAATCTGTTGGTAAAGGGGAGTGTTCCGTTTGATATAACTTATCATTTATTCTTTCCATTATCAAATGATTCCATACTTTTGCCATCCAAAGCTCAATGGTTGGAGGTGATTTGTCTTTCCATTTAGTTGCTATTGCACTTTTGGCTGTGACTAAAAGTGAATTAATTAGATCTCTTCTGATATTAGGGATTGTTATTTGTTCCCATAATCCTAAAAAAAATATTTTCGGTAATAAAGAGATGGCATAGCCTGTTATCTCTTTAATGACATTTAGCAGGGTTTTTTTTTCAGCTGGAACACGGTGGGACGGAGTTCCAGCATCTCTTGAAAATGGTCACATGGCTGGTGGCCCTGCCCTCTGATCTCCGGACAGAGGGGAGTTTATATTGCCCTCCACACCAAGTGGCGTGGAGGGCAATCTAAACTCCCCTCTGTCCGGAGATCAGGGGGTGGGGCCACCAGCCATGTGACTATTGTCGCCAAGGGCAATTTAAACTTTAAGAAACTCCTCCCTTGTTCCAGCTGACCCAAAGTGACATCATTGTGCAGTCCTGAGTTCCACCACTGAGTTCCACCACCTCTTTTCCCAGAAAAAAAGCCCTGGCTTTTTTTCTTGAGTAGAACAAATTTAGTACTTCTTGAGTAGAACACATTTAATGCACATCACCTGTTACCTACTTCTGCCTTCAACCACCTCAACAGGATGGCATGGTCCATTGTACTTAGTAGCCTGTAGCTACATTCTGGGGCAGCTCCTCTGACTTGCAATTCAGGTGACTAACAACAACAACAACAACAACATTCGATTTATATACTGCCCTGCAGGACAACCTAATGCCCACTCAGAGCAGTTTACAAAGTATGTCATTATTATCCCCACAACAATCACCATGTGAGGTGGGTGGGGCTGAGAGAGCTCCTAGAAGTTGTAACTGACCCAAGGTCACCCAGCTGGCTGCAAGTGGAGGAGTGGGGAATCAAACTCAGTTCTCCAGATTAGAGTCCCATGCTCTTAACCACTACACCAAACTGGCTCTCAGTGCTAATCACTGACTCAGTGAAATGCTATTCTCCATTTAATTGTCACAAACTAGGAATTGGTCAATACCATCTAGCATTTCACAGGATAACCAACCTAGACTTTTGAAAGAGTGTCCAGACACCAAACTTTTGAAGGCTTGTATTATGTATGTTGGTTCATTCCCTAATTTCAGGATATGTTTTTTGTGTGTTTTCATGCCCCGTTTCTCTTTCTTTCAGCAGTTGGTGTGTGGGAGTCAGCGAACAAACATTCAGTGATGGAGAGAGAATATATATATTCAGATGTGAAAGAGAACACTGAATATTACTCTGAGGATGGGGGAGAGAAAACACCCACATAATGGGAGGAAAAATCGTGGACATTTACAAGGTGATGATTCTCAAGAAATTTCACCACTTCCTAAAATATGCAAAGGAGACAATAGGAATGAATGCCCCGGGAAGTGGGGAAAGATTTTCTGAAAAATCTGTTATTGAAATGCAATGGAACACCCATAACAGAAAGAAAATATTTAAAGGCTTGCAGTGTGGAGAAAGCTTTAGGCAGAAAAAATCCTTTTGGATTAAATACTTCACACAGGGGAGAAACTCTATACATGTCTGGAGTGTGGAAAAGGATTCAGTCAGAGTACAACCCTTTCTTACCACCAAAGAATTTACATAGGGGAGAAACCATATAAATATGTGGAAAGGGTTCATTCACAGGAGAAGTCTTATTTGCTGTCAAAGAATTCACACACCGGAGAAACCATATCAATGCCTGGAGTGTCAAAAAAGCTTAAATCAAAGTGCACACCTTTCTTCCCGTCAAAGAATTCACACAGGAGAGAAATCATAAAAATATCTGGAGTGTGGAAAAGGATTCAGTCAGAGGGCAACCCTTTTTTACCACCGAAGAATTCATGCAGAGGAGAAACCATATAAATGTCTGGAGTGTGGAAATGGATTCATTTGCAGGGGGATCCTCACTCCCCATCAAAGAGTTGTATTTGTTTATTTATTTATTTATTTATTTATACTCCACCTTTCTCACTGAGTCTCAAGGCGGATTTCACAGTGTGAGATTAATACAGTCAATATCAAGGACATTTCTATAAACAATGAACAAAAGAATTCACAGGATTTTAAAAAAAACCTTAAATGTGTGGAGCCTGGGAAAGGATTCACTCAGTACATGCATCTTACTTCCCCTTAAGGAACTCATGTGGGGGAATAGAAATGTTTCAAATGTGGAAACAGTTTGCATCAAAGCAAACTGGATTAGAACATTAGATGGCATTGCCGTAAAGCAATACATGCAATATCTAATGCTGTAAAACTTTCTGTGGCAAAGTCTGTGTAAACTTCCAAAAGGGGCTGAGGACTGTGTCTGGTATCTTAGTTGATGTTTGGAGATGGCAGAGACCACAGTTAATGGGGACATGGGGGATATAATGGAAGGGTGACCATCTTGTCCCCGGGAGTAAAAAGAAGATAAAGGGGAAACAGAAGGGTCCACTCCTCTGCCCCCCCCACGGGAGTGGGCTTCTTCCTTTGACCAAGAAAAGGGTTCAAGGGATGTCACCTGGGGCGAGTTAGCACTTTCGCACTCGCTGCTTTCCTTCATTCTGATGTATTTGTCCTCAGATATATAGAAAACCTTGGAAAACCTTAGAGGGCCTGGCTTTTAACTCATGGATGAACTCATGGGGTGCATTGGGGGGAGGTGAACTTCTAGGAGAACCGTTCTCAGGTTTTGCTATGAGGCCTTATGAATTAATTGACAGTGTGTTTTGTCTTTTTCTTTCAACTGTATTTGCTCTGAGCCTTGGGGGCTCTATTTTATTCACTTTTTTACTGAATTCTAAGCAGAACTGACTGTTATGCTTCAATAAACTGTGTGATTAGTTTCAGTTAAGTTACTGAGTCTGAGTTTCTTACTGGTTCAGGATGGTCCGGTAGAGCAAAATAATATCCAGATTTACAGATTTCAAGCCACTGGTCCCTCAGATTGAGTAGCATGCTCTGGCTGGCCATGCGTCATCAGGGAAAGATGCTTCTCAGGCTGAGAAAGGCCTTCCACAGTACCTCCTGCTGTAGGATCCTTGGAGATGCATGAGAATTATTCTGGGGTCTTCTGCACACGAAGCCACGGATACCACCTCCCTTGTCTTCCTGGCCCAAGCGTGCCCCGCTTTCTAATATCTGCCACGTTGTTAATTTTCTGGAAGTTTTAAAACAAGTGTTGTGACTAAATTATAAAAAATAGGGAACAGCATTGACAGATTGGTAGCAATACTATTTACATTAAACTAAAGGATAAATTAATGAAAAAGAGCAGTGAGAATGATATCATACGGAAACATAAATATTATGAATTTACTTTCCTGGTCATCTTTGGGATCATAGTTATAACAGCTGAACAGCGGTTGTGGGGTGCGGACAGGGCTGAACCTCCTGTTCAGTGAGGTTTCCTAATTTTCCCTCCCAGAATGCTATTCTTGGGTGATATCCTTCTTCTCAGAAGTGCTCTAATTCTCTCTCTAGGGCAGGGCTTTTTTTCATCTGGAACGCAGTGGAACAGAGTTCCGGAACCTCTTGAAAATGGTCACATGGCTGGTGGCCCCGCCCCCTGATCCCCAGACAGAGAGGAGTTTAGATTGCCCTCTGTCTGGAGATCAGGGGGTGGGGCCACCAGCTATGTGACCATCTTTTCTGAGGGCAACCCACTGAGTTCCACCACCTCTTTTCCCAGAAAAAAAGCCCTGCTGTAGGGTATCTATTCTCCAGACCTGCAGATCTTCTGGAATTACATCTGGTCTCCAGACTACAGGGATCAGTTCCCCTGGAGAAAAAAGTGAAGGATGGACTCTATGGCATTATACCCTGCGGACACTGACATTTGGCCATCAGGAGCAAGGACAGCAGTGTGTGGCCAGCTGCCCAGTTACCTGAACAAGTCAGTTCTTTATCCACCTAAAAAGGGGAGCAGTTGTAAACACAAATTAAATTTCCTACAGAAAATAAAAGGGGTTGAAGCAATGCGTCTATTTTCTTAATCCTATGTTAAAAGGAATGGCAGGGTAAGGAACAAGCATAGTTAAATCAAAGCAGTCTCATTCAGGAAATCATTTCAGGCTCTCTGCTTCTCCTTTCTCAGTTCATTATTTTGTACATTCTCAGCATTCTCAAAAAAACATCCATCCATGTTCAGGTAAAACATTTCCACTGGAAAGAAGTCATTAGAGGTTGGTGCCACAAGTATGAACATCCTGACCTGAAAGTAGGCACAGGTAGCCTCCAAGAAGATGAGCAATGTAGAATAATATGCACAGGCTGGCTGAACGAATGTATACCAAGTATACCAATATCCTCAGCCATGCTGCCTGTTTGTGGCCTAAAAAGCACGGCTGTCACATTTTCTCTCCTTGACAGTTATAATGAAGCTACCTTGTAAAATCTATAAATCTACACAAGATTAGCAAATTCCAATGAACGAAATACACAATTACCAGCAAAAACAAATTCCCTTATCCAGAAATGCAAATAAAAATACGTTTGAGTCTTTAAAACGGAATAATTGTTAAGAGAAAATAGACCCCTGTTGAGTTTCTGGTACTCTAAGAAGAACATCAGAACATTTCATGGAATGCATAATCCTGTACTGATTATTTCCGAACTGCCTGGGCTATGAGAATGTAAACAAGCAAACAAACAAAAAACCATGAAATGATTAATGAAAAACTTAATAGAAATAATCAAATCTTAAGGTTTCTGCATACAAATCTATCTTATTTTTAAGGTATGAGACAATGTTACCATTTCAGGCCCTGATTCAGACAAAGCATCTAGTAATCTTAACCACTCTGATCAGCCTTTTCCACGTTTGCACCACTCATGCTCTGCTTGTTCCAGAATTTTTTCTATAGTAGCCGGGTAATCACAGGGTGATTGTCATGAGGATAAAAATAACACACTTTGTAAACTGCTCTGAGTGGGTGTTAAGTTGTTCTGAAGGGTGGTATATAAATTGAATGATGTCGTCGTCGTCGTTTGTTATTAAGGGTGAAGGAAGAAGAGGGGTACTCTGGGCCCTCTATAGATGAAATCCAAAACCAGAGTGCTGGTAGCCAGTAAGGCCCTTGCCTGCTCTAGGTCTGAAGGGAGCAGGGGGCAAAGGGAGGGGATGTCTGTTCCTAGGGGCTGTTGGGAAGGGGAGCCCATATTCAACAATCCCCCCACATGGTCCCTCTTACCTGCAACAGGATCATTTCAAAGATATCTCACAAAGGTCTGAGTAACCAGTGGCGGCCTGAGGTGTTGGAAGGACTGCAGAGAGTCTTCTTGATGGGAATGAAACCCTGCATGTTGCTTCACAAAAAGCCACCTGGTCTTGGACTACAGAAATCTGTGGCCACGAATAATTTGGGCTACTTTTCAGCAGCGTGTGAAGCTGAAGCACACAGGTAGAAATGACTGGTAATATTTATTCGCTTCATTTATACCTTGAATTTCTCTCCAGTGGGGACCTAAAGCTGCTTCCATTGCTCTGCTCGCCTCCCTTTTCATCTCACGGGGAGGGCGGAAGAGAAATGTAATGAAATAAGTAAATTAAATAAAAAATCACAACCACCCTGTGAGGTACGTTAAGAATATACTCGGGATGTGTGCTTACATGGTGTCCAGGAATACACGAAGCTGCCTTATACTGAATCAGTCCACCACAGTCAGTCTTGTCTACTCAGGGCCAAGCTACACATGACGAATGACACTTGAACAGCAAGTGTATTTCTCCCTGTTCACTTGCCCTCCACTCAATCCACTTGCCGTTCAAGTGTCATTCGTCATGTGTAGCTTGGCCCACAGACTGGCAGTGGCTTTCCAAAGCCTCAGAAAGCGGTCTGTCACATCACCTACTCCCTGAAGGTATAACTAGAGTGAAGGACATGTATAATGGTCAAGGGGATTTGTTACCACTTCAGGAATTGAATCAAAAATTGGGGGAAAGATACTGGTTAAATTTAATGGGGTTACACCATTTAATTAAACAAGATAAATATAAAGAAGCTATTAAAAGGGAAGACAATAATATAGAACACGCATTATATGTGGATGAAATAAAGAAAGGTCTGGCAGGGAAAATTTACCTTGAATTGGTGAGGGATAAGGAGTTTATGTTTAGAACTCTAAAAAATAAATGGAATAAAGAAAAACAAATAACTTCTGAGGAGGTTAATAAGTTAATGGTGAATTTGAAGGCAATTAAGCTAGAAAAGTATAGAGAACTTGAAAGAAAGATTATCATGAAGTGGTATAGAACTCCTGCCCAATTGGCATACATGCTTAAAGGGATGAAACCTAACTGCTGGCATTGCAATGCAAAAGAAGGGTGGTACTCCCACTTATGGTGGGAGTGTCCAAAGGTCATAGATTTTTGGGACAAGGTACGGGGAAAAATAGCATTGGTATGTAAGGTCAACCTCAATATAGATGTAGATCTATTATTCATGGGTGTATTGGGAAACACTAGAATTGAGAAACAAAACCAGGATATTTTCAAAGCAATGATACTAGCTGCACATGCAGTGATTGCATACGGTTGGAAGGAGAAGTTAAAATGGACCTTAGAAAGATGGAATGATTACTTGTATGAATATATTCAATCGGATATGTTGGAATGTTTAAAAAAAGATAAGGCATGGGATGGAAAAATTGAGGAGATAAAAGAGAAATGGTCTGTATATTTTCAATGGGTATATAATGGAGAAGCCAATACAACTATATTTGGAAAATTGGAAAAAATGTGCTCGTGGCTAAAAATTTAATTTGTAGTTATAGGATGGCCACCTTGCGGGGGGGGGGGGGGTTACAAAAGAGGTAAAAGATGTATCATAGGAGAACTGTGACTGTATTGAAATGTAATAATATGTGATGCATTAATAAAAAAAATTAGGAAAAAAAAAAGATCAAGCTGGAATAAATATTGTTGGTCTCTAAAAAAAAAAAAAACCTACTCCCTGATCCTTAACTGGAGATGCCAGAGATTGACTATGGAACCATGCAAAGTGGATACTCGACCACGGAACCACAGCCCCTGCCCACAGGAGGCCTAGGGTGCAAGCATGAGAAAACTCTGCTGGCTTTTAATGCCCAGAACCAGGGCTTTTTTTCTGGGAAAAGAGGTGGTGGAACTCAGTGGGTTGCCCTCAGAGAAAATGGTCACATGGCTGGTGGCCCCGCCCCCTGATCTCCAGACAGAGGGGAGTTTAGATTGCCCTCCGCGCATGGCGCAGAGGGCAATCTAAACTCCCCTCTGTCTGGAGATCAGGGGGCGGGGCCTCCAGCCATGTGACCATTTTCAAGAGGTTCCGGAACTCCATTCCCCTGCATTCCCCCTGAAAAAAAGCCCTGCCTAGAATATTTCATGGCCTGAGATCAAACTTTACACATTGCACAAACAGATACAAACCTCAATTTGCCCCTAAGAAACAGGCGGTGTGTGATATACTAGAGTTAGGCAGCCATGGATTGGGACCATGATGCCAGCCTTGTGCCATTTCTCCAATCAAAACTCCTCCCCAGTGCTTGAAGTTTTTTGGTGGGGATTTCTGAGGAGGTAATATGTGTAACTTCACCAGTACTGGGGTTTCAAACATCCTGGGAGGGATATTTTTGATTACAGGAAATGGCACAGGAGAAAGAGTTATATCCCCCCCGCCCCAGCACCATCACATAGATCCCTATCAGCCACCTCCAGGTCCTTTTCAGGGGTCCAATAACATTTTTGGGTGTTCCGATTAAAAAAAACAAACTGTGACATAATATGTCGTCTGATGTCCAATGTATGTTCAGGAAGAACCCGCAAGCCAGTTATGATTTCCTGTTAAGTTTATTTCAGTACAAACGCATGTTATGCAGAAGTAAGTCCAAAGGGGCTTACTCCATGGTAAGTGTGCATAGGACAGCATTGACATCTATGTGGTTTTGCATCCACTCTTTACATTTGAACCTTAACTCGTGAAGTTGCCCAGTAGAACCAGTCCCTTTGGTGCAAGCCTATCTTTCATTTCACTTGATGAACACTATAGCTCGTGTTTTTCAGATTAAAGTCGTCCTTCAGCTTTCCGCCTTCTGAGTTCAGCTGGCAGACTTGCTGCTCTTTACCGGAATCCAAATGGCAGATAATCATATCCGGAAAGTTCTTCTGCTGATGTAGAGAAGAATCGCATTTCTGCTCTAATGGCATTCCTATGGAAGTGGATAAGTCTATGTGTTTGAGGAGTTTCTGGGAAGCCATTTGTATGGGTTGGGGAGACGGGTTTATGGCCCACAGAAGGAGTGATAAGGCACTTAAATCATTCAGGCAAATCAGGGGAAGATGAAAGATGGATGAAAAAACAACAAGCTTATTAAACCAATCTTCAGCTAAACAAGCTTTTGAAATGGGCCTGCACTGTATACTTTGAACTGAGCTACACCTAGGGTTGCCAACTCCATGTTGGGAAATTTCTGGTGATTTGGGGTGGAGTCTGGGGAGGGTGGAGTTTGTGGAAGGACCTCAGGGTTGCCAGCCCCTCTATCTGAAAAGCAGGGTGGTGTGTATATGTGGATGCCAATCCTCCTGTTCCAGAGGAAGGCAAAGCATGCTACCCAATGATGTAACTTCTGGTTTAAACTGGTAGCTATGGCATTTCAGCAGGCACCAAACAGCGTTTTTGCTATGTTTTGGACCTATTCTTAGAGAATTGGCCCTGCTGAGATGCCATAGCTTCTCGCTTAAACTGGAAGTGATGTCATCAGGCCTGTAGAGCATGTGTGTAGCATGGTCTGGCCTGCCTTTGTTCACCTTCCCCTCTGACCAGGTGGCAGAGAGCAGAGGGTGGAGGTGGGGGATTCCCTGCTATAGTGAGAAACCTGGCAGCCCTACCACTCTCTTAAGCTGCCATTTTCTTCAGAGTAACTGATTTTTGTAGTTTGGAGATCAGTTGTAATCAGGCTTGCCAGTCCCTCAGTGGGGCGAGGGATTCCCCCCCAGCCTCCACCCCCACCCCCACCCCACTGCTAGGGTTGCCAGGTCCCTATACCCTCTCAGTGGGAGGGGGGAATTGGCACTTACCTTGTGCCCCATGTGTGGTTGTTTTTGTGTGCTCCCAGCGTCTGTGCATTGAATAATAAATAAATAAATCCACAGATTTTAAATAATAAAATCTGATTGAGTATAGCATATTACGCATGAAACAGAATGTGGTTATAATAAAGAAAAATGGTATCGGAGGATTATCTGGGGAGGGGGTTATTTTGTATGCTTTAAATTGTGAGGATTTCATTGTGATTTGTAGGCCGCCATGAGCCACGAAGAAGACAGGATATAAATATTTAAATAAAAAAGGTTAGCCATGCCCACAATTAGTGCAGATAAGGGTGTGCATTGATATAGCCACAGTGACGCCCATGTGACTTGCACAAGTCTTTCCCTCTGTGGGCTTTTACCTGTTGTGGAAAATTTGCTGTGGTCCAGACATTCAGCATAATATGGTGGCAGGATGGATGGTACCACTTCAGTCTTCAGAGAAGGGATTATATCCCTCCCCGCAATTCTCTACATTAATAATATCTTCTATGTGGGAAGGTAGTACAGCATATGAAAGGCTAGGCTGTCCAGAACCTTTCTCCCTGAGAGAGGTTTTAATTGCGGGGAGTTTTTACATAGGGGAGGACTAGGAATAGGATTTATGTGGTTGTTTATGATCTCCATTTATACCCCGCCTTTCTTCCCAGTGGGGACCCAAAGTGGCTTATATCATTCCCCGCTCCTTCATCTTATCCTCACAGCAATTCTGGGAGGTGGGTTAAGCTTAGAGAGTGCGACTGGCCTCAGGTCACCCAGCTTGATCATAATCCAGCACTCTAACCACTTCACCAGACTGGCTCTTCCCACATGCACTCTGAAAGGGTACAGTCCATTATTTCCCCTCATTCGGTTGCATTTATAGGTCAGGCCTGTGCTTTTGAACCAACTACAAGAGGACTTTTAAATAAACTACTACTACTTAAAAATATTGTTTTCCCATAAAGTCTAGCAATAGATGATAGCCCCCCTCTCCCCCTAAAAATAACTGATGAGAATACAAAGGAGGCATGATTGCCTCTCAGATATATTCTTGTGAGGGTATGAAAAGAGCCCTTCTGGATGGGAACCAAAGCCGATCTCTTTCAGCATTCCGTTTCCAGTTGCCACCAGCCAGATGCTTCTGGGAAGTTTAACAAAGCCGGTTGATAAACAACAGCCCTCCCCTGGTGGTTTTGGATCTGGTTTTCAGGGGAACATAGAGTTTCCATTAAGCTATCATGGCTAATAGCCATTGATGGACTATCCTCCGCCACAAATTTATCTGGTATCTTTTAAAAGCTTTCTAATCTAATGGTTGTCACCACATTGTGAGGCAATGCATTCCAGAAGTTAATCATGAGGAAATGCTTCCTTTCCTTTCCCTCCCCCCCCCCCCCGTCTTGAGCCAATCAATTTTTCACTGGTAAACAGTTTGCAAGATTTTGTAGCATTTCTGAAACCTGTCTGACTAGAGAGCAAAGGAACAAAGCACATAAATGTGTATCTCAAAGGAAAGACTGACATTGTTATATCCCTTTGATGTATGCACTGGATATTCTGCTATAAAGGTACAGCTGCTGCTGAAAACTACAGTCATGTGTCTGGCTCTGTTTCTAGCAGAATGTACCCGTCTCTCTACAATTTCTCCATTTCTTTCCCACATCAATAGCCATAGCTTGGGAATGAGATAAAGCAGTTTGGTGTAGTGGATAAGAGAAGCAGGACTCAAATCTGGAGAGCTGGGTTTGACTCCCTACTCCTCCACTTGTAGCTAGCTGGGTGACCTTGGGTCAGTCACAGCCATCTCAGAGTTCTTGCAACCTCACTTACCTCATAGGGTGGAGATAATTATAACACTGACTTGTTAAACGCTCTGAGTGTGGCACTAATCTGCCCGGAAGAGCGGTATATAAGCACAAGGTTATTATTATTAGGTTACAAGGTGGGGAAGGCTGTGATGGCCACACTATACTAGGTGAAACAGGGTGGGAGGAGGACAGTTGGACAGACACACCTTCTGTTTTGCTGGCTGGCAGCTGTGCATTCAGCTGAACATTTCATTTGTATTGTCAGTTTCCAAAGACTTTATCCTCAGTTGTTTTACTACAGCGGCAATAGCCATTTGTGGTGCACCTCCCCAATCTGTGAGTGTATACATCAGAACTTTTTTTCTGACCAAAAGGTAAGAAGGAAAAATTACTCAGAACATAAGAGCGAGAGGGAGACAATGGAAAGGACAAAGAAAGAAAGGAAATCATGAAGAAAGGAAAGGTGAAGAAAGGAAAGAGAAAGACAATGGCTGAGTCCACACGTCCTTGTATTAGCGCCAATATATCGCTACTGTGGCGCTATACTCACTGCTGTTTGCACGTTCTCACAATCATTCCACTCAATCCCATCATTCTCCCATCATTGTTGTGCTTCAATTGAGAACAGCTTTTTAACACTTTTCCCGCTGGGAAATGCTTCTTTCGTGCTGTTTTTGTATGCATGAGAATGCTTAGAAATGCTTCTTCAGAGAATACCCACTCAGCCACTTCTCCTTTTTTGGTTGGTGCGTCCCCAGAACCGTTGCTCCCACCCACAAACTGGAATTCTGCAAGCATCTGTGGACTCCTATCAAAAGTTCTCCCCCCACTATTTGAGTGAGGATGTGAACGCCAGCTTGGTGATAGCAGGATCATGATGAACACCATCATTGCATGAAAAAATCGGAAAATAAGTGCACATGGATTCAGCCAATATTCGTTTTAATTTTTTTCCTCTTCTCTCATCTGTATAAGGAACTACCTAGTTTTGATTAAACCCTATAAACACAAAATCAGATGTCTGTGGTGCTTGATCCCTTAGCACTGTTCTGGGGGAAGAGACAGAAAGAAAGAGAAATAAAGCAGTCGCTGCGCCAGCTCCCAGGCCCCTGTATTCATGAGGTTTTTGCAACCCCCCATGTCCCCATTTAAGAGCCCAGGTAGCGCGAAAGCCTTACCCTGTCAATATGCCAAAAATCCTCTGAGAAGACTAGTCAGCATCTTTTAATTAAAGAGCCATCTGGAATAGATAAAGGCCTCCTCTGACCACAGAGGCATTGCTGTGCAAAAGTAAGTTTGCAAAAAGGCAGGCAGGCAGGCAGTTACTTGAAAGGGTAGTGAGTGGCTCCAGTGTGGCCCAGAGAGACATGATTCTGAATTTCCCATCACATTACTGCTGTGGTGATTTGAACGTCCTATGAGTGAGGGAGTGAAAGATAGCCCTCTGCCTTCCTATGTGTGCAGCTGGAACAGGAGTAGTATACAATAATTACAGAAACAATGACAATGTGGTGTAATGGATAGAAGACTAGAAAGGTGGTGTGGGGAGGTGGCTAGAGTCTTGGGAGACTCAGAGCGGGACCACAAGTGACGCCTGACACAGGTTGGACACTTGCCAGCTTCCCTCAAGTTTTGATGGGAAATGTAGGCAGCTTGGCGGAATGTTGGACAAGTAACAGTTGAAAAGTCCATTGGACAGCAGTCGGAGAGCCAAGCTGCAAGTCCAGGATGCCTACATTTCCCATCAAAACTTGAGGGAAGCTGACAAGTGTCCAACCTGTGTCAGGCGTCACTTGTGGTCCCGCTCTCAGGTTCAAATTTCCACTCTGCTAAGGACCTTTGCTGGGTGACCTTGGGCCAGGCAGTCTCTCCTCAGCCTAACCTACCTCACAGGACTATTGTTGTGAGGATAAAGTGGAGGAGGGAAGAACAATGTTTGTTGTGAGTTGCGTTATCTCCCACTTTGGGAGAGAAGTGGGGAAGAAGTCAAGAAAATTATTGGCTTGGTGAGGTTGATGGAGATACTGGTTTGTTGGCTTTGAGACCAGTAGCAACTTAAAGACCAGAGAGATCTCCAGGTTATAGGTTTTTGGGAGTCAAACTGCTTCCATCAGATACTACCTTCGTTGGTATCTGATAAAGGGAAGGGAGCTTGACTCTCAAAAGCTTATACATTGGGAATTTTGTTGTTCTTTAAGGTGCTACTGGACTCAGATCTTGCTCTTCTATTGCAGACCAACATGACTACCCACCTGAAACAATCTCCATGGTTTGCTGTCTTAGCCTGTTTCACCTGCTGGTAATATTGATTGATTTCTTTATTTTGTATTTTATTGTATTTTGTGCTTGTGCCTTTTGACCTGCTTTGAGGGAAATGCACTGAAAAGCAGGATAAACATTTAAAGAGTAGTCATAATAATGTTAGCATATTTGTTTTAAGGCTTTCCCATAAAATCAGATTCAGCATTTCACTGCTCATATCTTCTGTTATTTAAATCTTTTTTTGCCTGTAGAATTTTAGGATATGTTTTTACGGGTGGTTTTTGAATGGTGATTTTATTTATTTATTTTTAATCTTTTATTTGTACTTCCCTACTGATTTTTGTGTGTGAAAAGAATGGAAAAGCAACAAATACATTCATAAGTAAAACAAATAATAATGTGGCCCTTTTCACATAACTTTATTATTGTATGATACGTATGCAGATTAAATCATTTTTGTTTATTTTTTCTGCTGTTCAGCACTGACATATCACTCCCTCCAGTGTAGATTTAGCTCCCACCCTTGCCCCCAATTTCTGGCTCAAATACTGAGTAGATCTATTTTGATGTACTGGTTAGAGTGTTGGGCTAGGATCTGGGACACCCAGGTTCAAATCCGTACTCTGCCATGGAATCTTGCTGGGTGACTTGGGGCCAGTCCTACACACTCAGTCTAACCTCCCTTACAGGGTTGTTGTGACGATAAAGTGGAGGCAAGGGGAATGATGTAAGCCATTTTGGGTCCCCATTGGGGAAAAAAGGGGAGTATAAAAGAAGTAAAAATAAACTCATGTATAAAATACAGATGTGTGGTGAATATTGATGACTGGTCCACCTACAGAAAGAAGCATCGTATGCACAAAGCTGTCTTGTACAGAGACAGACCTCAGCTCCATTTAGTCCTATCTGACTGGCTGGATCTCCAAGGCCTCAGGCAGAAAAGGATCTTTTCCAGTGTCTCCTTGGTCCAGGTTCATTGGAACAGAAGATGCCAGGGCTTGCCCCTGGGAATTGCTGCATGGAGAGCACCTATTATTTACCCTCAGACCTTTGTTTCTTTTTTAAAAAGTGGTTTTCAGCTTCTTCTTTCCACTTTTTGTATCCAGTAAGCCTGAGGTATACAAACAGGAGAAATGATTTTCCCTGGCACTTTCCCAAAGCCCTGGCTGTGTCATGACAAGCTTATGAGGACCCACCGGGCAGCAGAATGAGAGGCAATTAAAGCAGTGGTGTGTGAGAGGTCACTTCTGCTGACACTAATTTGCTTCCATCTCCCTGCCACTACATGGCAATTCACTAGGGGGCCATTAAAGCTCCTTGCTTAGCCCCTTCCTCCAAGAGTCCAAAGGCCTTGGCTCTCCTGTACATAATTATCGGCATTAGTCCACGAGGAACTGTGGCTCCCTGCCACGTCAATAGAAGATGCTTCAGCGGCATTTGGAGGAGTGGAGGGCAGAGTGTGGCAGTCCCATTGGATGTCCTGGAAGGGATGCCAATAGGTAGGTGGACGGATGTGGATGTGGGGTTCCATTAAAGGTCTATCAAGGAGAGAAGGGGGGATGAGATGCGAGGAAGGACGCAGAGTTGCTGGGACATTCGGACACATCCAGTGAGGCTAAATCTCTCTTTGTCTCCAGGAAATTATCCAGATAGAAAGAAATTGCCTTCTATCTGGATAATAGATATTTTCAAAAGTCATAGATGAAGACTGCTAAGCATGTGCGAAGTGCCCTTATCACTACTAAGGAAAGATAAGTAAGTGGCATTTGAGGTCAGAGGGCATGGTCTCTCTCACTCCAATTTTGCAAACTAAAACACTATATACTTTTGGTCCTTGCTGATGGCACAATGGTATCTGGATTACCATGAAGACATATGATTGGCCTGCCTTGCAACCAGAGTTAGGGCTGAGGCAGCAACACGTGTTTCACACTCTTCCTCCACAGGCTTTGGAGCCCTTTTGTGCTCCTGAAATGAGCCTTAAATATTGCTGCAGTGGCTGTGGAAGAAGTAAACCTTGGTCTGTGCATTACAATCTAATACGTTCCCTGAGATTTTTTAATGTTGCCTGTCTTATTAAAGCTCAGGGAGTTGACTCTTTTAAATTAGCTCTCTGTGGGACAGCAGAGAGTGTCTTCATATCAGTACAGACTTTGGGGAATAAGCAGCTGAGATATTGCCAGAAGCCTGCACTGTAACATGGGATGTTGATGCACCCTTTTTCCCCTCCCAAAGGATTTACAAGACCTCTTGGGAGTAGCTTGCACAAGTCCTTGAAGAAGTATGTAGAGTAGATATAGAATCATTGAGTCATGGAGTTGGAAGGGACCTCCAGGGTCATCTAGTCCAACCCCCCCACAATGTAGGAAATTCACATTTACCTCCCCCCACACCCCTAATGATTCCTTCTCCATGCCCAGAAGATGGCAAAAACCCACCAGGGTCCTTAGCCAAACTGGCCTGGAGAAAATTGCTTTCTGTCCCCAAAGTGCCAATCGGCATTGCCCTGGACATGTAAGAAAGAGCCGTGAGAACTAAGCACTGATGTAACCCTTCCTGCCCTCCTCTCACGAACTGCCTAGATCCCCTTATGGGGAAAGTCTGCCTGGAACTGAACTTCAGATGGTTGGCTTGGCAAATAGAGTTCATTTTTATCCTGCCGTGCTTCTCCAGAAGTTCCCTTTCTGTCGAGTTCGGAGCAGTTTTTACTGTGGACAAACCAGCTGAAAGTCCACTGGAAAGGACTCTGCTTCTACTGAATTTTGTGACTTAGTGGTGGCTCTTGAGTATTTTGCTATTGCTGTGAGACCCCACATTAATTCCAAGCATTCTGGAGAAACAGAGAACGAAATGTTCCAGAGAATACAGCAACTACTAGAGCCAGTGTGGTGTACTGATCCTGCACACGTTGGATAATGCACTTTCAATGCACTTTATCAATTGTTTGAGGTGGATTTTTTGTTCCGCACATGAAAAAATCTGTTTCAAATGATCTATAAAGAGGATTGGAAGTGCATTATCCAACATGTGCAGAATCACTCCTGGTAAGAGTGTCAGACTGAGAATGTAAGTTCAGATCCGCACTCTGCCATGGAAGTTTGCTGGGTGACCAGTTACACAATCTCAGCCTTACCTGCCTCACAGAATTCTTGTGAGCATAAAATAGAGGAGAGGGAAATAACGTGAACTGCCTTGGGTCCCCAAAAGGGAGAAAGGAGGGTGTAAATAAAATAAGCAAACAAATAAATATACAGCCGTGCTCCGATTCATCGTGACACCTAGCAAAGTTGCCTTTACCGTAATATAAAAATCTGCTTGGATGTGAGTAAATAAAACCATACTGCTTCTGGCAAACTGATTTTATTTTCATTTTATTTGTCAATTAAAAGGCATTCATAGTCTTTAGTCAGCATTACTACTTGGGAAGACCTGGCTCAATCCTATTTGGTTGTGCAATGTTTCAGTAGTACTTAATCTTCGGTGTCTTTGAAAAGGTTAGTTGATAAAACTCAAGTGTCTCTTCAAATAACTTGTAACAGAGTATTTGTATGTAACCATCTTAAATTGCTAGGGAAAAAGTAAATAATATGATTGCTTTTTAATTTAGCACTTTGAACTAATTTAGTTTCCCTCCCCCCCCCGCCCTAATTCATTTTGGATATCTGTATCTTTTTTTTCCTGTTGTTATTTTGATAAAAAATAACTTATAAAGAAAAAGTCCTGCTAGATAAGAACACGAGTCCAGCATCCTGTTTCGTACAGCAGCCAACCATTTTCCCAGGAGGGCCAACAACAGGACATACAGGATACCCCCTTGATGTTGCCTCTCAGCATTGGCATCAAGAGGTTTGCTGCCTCTGTGTACGGAGGCTCCCTTCAGTCACGAAGGCTAGTAGCCATTGATGGACCTCCCTTCCATGAATCTGTCTAATCCTCCTTTAAACCTATCTTAGGTTTGTGGCCCTCACTATGCCCACTGAACAAAAGCAGAACCATAGAACTGACAAGCCGGTTTGGTGTAGAGGTTAAGAGTGGCAGGACTCTAAGATGGAGAACCGGATTTGCATTTGAAGCCAGCTGGGTGACCTTGGGTCAGTCACAGCTTCTTGGAGCTCTCTCAGCCCCACCCACCTCACAGGGTGTTTGTTGTGGGGATAATCCTACTATATAATTCCCTTAGCATCTTTCCGACGATGCACATTGATCCTGGTGCACCTGCGCGGGTGCACCAGGATAAAAGTGTGCCGTGGAACACCGCCTCTGGAGGGCGCTGCTGGCAGTGGATGGCCAGGAGAGTCTGCCCGGCCCTCTGCCACCAGGCTATGTAGCCCAGCTGGAGGGGGAGGGTGGCGCAGGAAAAGCGATGTGCCTGCAAGCCCCTTGCCAATCCTCCCCAGACCTCTCCTGCCTCTCAGCCCTCCCCAGACCCCCCTTGCTCCTCTACCTGCCAATCCTCCCCAGACCCCTCCTGCCTCTCAGCTCTCCCCAGACCCCCCAGACCCCCCTTGCCCCCTACCTGCCAACCCTCCCCAGACCCCCCTTGCCCCCTACCTGCCAACCCTCCCCAGACCCTCCTTGCCCCTCTACCTGCCAATCCTCCCCCGACCCCTCCTGCATCTCAGCTCTCCCCAGACCCTCCTTGTCCCTCCACCTGCCAGCCCTCCCCAGCCCCCCCCACGCCAGCCCTCCCCAGCCCCAGCTTTCTAGAGCCCATTGTATTTATTTGCACAATGAGCTTTGTTTCTAGTAATAACGTACTTTGTAAACTGCTCTGAGTGGGTGTTAAGTTGTCCTGAAGGGTGGTATATAAATAGTATGTTGTTGTTGTTGTTGTTGTTGTTGTTGTTGTTGTTGTTGTTGTTGTTGTTGTTGCAAGCAAACAACCTATCTTCCCATTCTGTTCTCCAAGTGTGACGGTATAACAATTGCCATTTCAATGAAATTATTTTCTTTAAATGTGGTGACAGCTTTGGTTTTCACCGATTCCTTTCTAAAAATGACGGACACCAGTGGCTTCAGCTTCCATGTGTGCCTGTGGGAAAATCAAGCATGTTTCAACCCCATGAGCAGAAAGCATATCTCACCTGTGTCTATTAGTATCACCTGTATCTATTATTCTGTTGTGGCCTGTGCCCTCCTGGGACCCGGTGATTCTCTTCTTTAATGTTTATCTAGCTGGGACTTGGTGGGAACCAGCATAGTGTGCATAATGTGGCAATAGTTTGTGACTTAGTCAAGAGTTTTTTTAAAAAATCCCCACAAAATAGGAACTTGTACACATTCCCTGCTGAGACTCTTAAGTGCCAATTGTGTAACGAGAGCCATTACATGCTGCCTCGGGTGATATACTGTGGGGCTTGAAGGAGAGGAGAGCTGATCAAATGAGAGCTGGAAGAAAGTATTACTTTTTGCCTACCTGGAATCTCTTCCTCATGGGGATGCTTTTTCTCAAGCTGAAATTAATCACCACATTGGAAAAAAGCAACCAGTTTCTTACCTTAAAGAGCTTTTCTCTGGAGCTTCCTCAGATTTGCTCTTCTGTTGGCAGAAGCCTCCTTAGGTGAAGAGCAAGCTTCAAAATTTTGTTTGGTGGAGTAGGAAGGTGACCAACTGGGTGGCTCTTAAGGAAACTGGCCTTTTAAAAATGTGACGCCCCAAACTTTTGACTGTTCTGGAAATTGGGGAACGTGAAATTATTTAAAGATATTTCTGTGGATAGTTATTTGCAGTGGTAATGAGACATCTCACTCCACCAAGAAACAGAAGTTGGTACATCAAAAACATTAAGTTTTTGTTATATTCTTTTAAAAAAGATGTACAAATCAATCAATCAAAAGAGTTTATTGTCTATAGCCATAGGCCGTCACAATTCACCAAACATCGACTAATAAACCATTAAAACCATTATCCCAGTTTGTATAGTTTACTAAAATTAATTAAAACAATACAGTATGCCAAACTATCCCAGGAGTCACGAAACAGCCTCATTAAGTACCACCTTAGATCTTATCTTTTTGGCTGTGAGTGCAAACTGAGAGACTCTATAGGACACATGATTATCAGTGTCAGATAATAAAAACACAATCTTCTCGATTTCAGAGTATGTGTTTGTCACTGATAATTCTGGCCAAAAATTTAGCTCTGGGTACATTATATAATGGACAATAAAGTAGGTAGTGGGAAAGGTTCTCCACTGTAGGTAATCCACAAATGCAGGTGCGATGTTCCATAGGGGCATGAGACTATCGCCCTGCCAAAAGAGCTGTCTGCATCATCTGAAAGCGCAGAGCAGTGAAAGACACTCTGAAGTTGTAATGAGAAATACTGGCTAGGCAGGGAGATCTTAAATGGTCAGATTTGATTAGTTTATACCAAGGAGCTGCCTTAGATTTTAATATTGATAGCCGATCCATCACAGCATCTGACTTGTAGATCCACTTCTTAAGTGGGAGGTTATCGGCTGATACCCCTAACAGGTCATCCAGGATGGTATACCTTTGGCAAATGGTGGATAGAAAGCCAGGGTGTGTGGGGGTCTTTGGATAGTAAGTAATTTACTGATTGGCAACTTAAGGAGTCAGAACTGGGAAATTTGATCCTTTTCTAGTGTTTTAAAATTCCAAGGTGTACCCGCGCCCTAAGGGAGGGGATGTACAAAGCATTCACTAGGCTTCTCTACCTGAAACTGTCTTTGCCATGCTTCTCTCTCATGAAGAAATTGTTACTCTTGCTACCCCTCTTCCATTAAGTTGGATATTTGCCAGCTAAGGGTCTGATATTGTCATGTGTCAATCAATTGCTGGGTGTCTTGCTGTTCTCCACTGTGCCAAATCTCAACCTTTAAGTTTTGAAGGTCTAAAGAGTGCTCGCCGTTTCGAAGCTGTTATTTCCTTTGCCTTCCCTCACTGATTCCAGACTTGTTTATTCTTAGTTCAGGCTTGGGGTTTGTGTGTGTGTGTGGGGGGGGGGGGGAGATGGAGAGAAATATTTGAGCTTTTGTCTCTTGCAAATAAGATGCACAAAATTAGCAGAGGGAAAGGGGGGAAAGAACCCTCTGAAATAACGGATGTTCCATGAGATAGAAGCCAGTGAGATGAACTGCGTGAACAATACATGTTCTTTTTAATGGAATTACTGACAGATTGTTGCTCCAACTTTTTTTTCCTGTTAAAAATGATAACTTGGAAGGAAACAGCCTTATAGAAATTATAAGATCTCTAATGTAGCACCAGTTGTCATTTCAATCCTGTGGGGATTTCAGCAACGAGGGTTGGAAAGCAAAATTTACAGGACAGTCAAAAGACTTGGTCCTGAGTATGTTTAAGACTGATTTAAAATAGTGGTGCATATCCAACCATTCATAGATTTGCAAAACAGGACTTTCGGCAAACGTTCCCCCCCCCCCATATTTCCCAGCCTTTCTTGGCAGCCATAAAGAGTTAGGAATTTGCTTTTATGTATTTAAAGCTGAGAAAACACACAAAGCTGCTTTATACTGAGTCAGACTACTGAGGTACCTCAGGGTCAGTATTGTCTGCTCAGACTGACAGCATCTCTCCAGGGTCTCAGGCAGAGGTTTTTCAGATCACCTGGAGATGGAACCTGGGACATTCTACAGGCAAAACAGAAGCCCTTCCCCTGAGCCACAGCCCCTGTTATACTGACATGCTCAGTATATGAGGATTCTTAGAACCGAAACAGACGAGACGAGTTCCCTCAATTCAACCTGGGTTGAATTGCCTCCAGGTTTGATGGGAATTGTAGGCATTTCTCCTTCCCGTCGCTCAGAGGAGGAGGGGGGAGGAGAGGTGCCGCTGCTGCCTCTCTCGCCGCTGGAGAAGGAAGCCGAGAGGAAGGAGGATGAGAGGAAGAGGCTGGGGCGGGGGGCGGCTGCAGCAAGAGCGCCACTGCCACCACCGCGCCCGAGCCTAAGAGCATCCCCCCGCCACTTTCCAGGCTCCTCGAGTCCCTCACGCTTGGGATCGGTGGCGGCCGGGCAAGAGGAGCCCTCCTCCTCCCCCCTCCTCCTCTGAGCGACGGGAAGGAGAAATGCCTACATTTCCCATCAAACCTTGAGGCAACTCAACCCAGGTTGAATTGAGGGAACTCATCTCGTCTGTTTCGGCTCTAATACTAGGTTCTGAATTTGTCACTGCAATTGCAGTTCTGTGTATTGCAATTTGTGTATTGCAATTGCAGAATTGTAGCCTTGTCCATAACTTTATAGGATCAAAGAGATCTTTGGCCACTTTCTCTCCTTTCCCCTCCCTTTCTCCTGAAAGGAAAACTGTCAAATCTTGAGCTACAAAGTCTCCATTAGAAGAGATACCACGATCCAATGAGTATCAACACAATGAAAATTCAACACACCTGGAGAAGTAGAAAACGAAGGAGCAGAAAGTAGGTGAGGAGAGTCTCCTTTTCAGAAAGGGAGCTGCTGGGCTTACACGGCTCGTGATGGTCTAGAAGTTGACCCCTGTCGTAGTGAATTCCCCAAGGAGGTTCATTTTGCCTTGTGTGACTCCTAATAGCCTTCAGTGAGGCGCTAATGATGACAAATGGCCCTCAGCAACATGCACATCCCTTCAACAGCTGCCTGCTCCTCTTGGCCTGCTGCCTGCGGACCAGAACCAGCATCTGAAAAAGGGCTAGGCAGAAAACGCCACAGAGCTGTTGCCCTTGAAATGCCCTCTGAGCAGTGAGGGTTGAAAACAGATATTTTCAGTGTTGGGCCTTCAGATGGAATCTCACACCTGCTGCTGAACTCTCTTCCACTGAAGTCATTGGCAGTTAAATTGGACTTGACTGTGCCCACGCTTGAAAACAAACGTGTTCCAACGAGGGGGAGAGATGAACTTTTGAAGGGCTGGGCGGTTCCTCAAATTAGACGAATGCTTTCACTTAATTAGCACTCCCACATGTAATTATGCTTGTATTATAAAAAGTGTTCAATAATAATTAAGTGTAGAAGTCTATAAGAACACACACATTATACAGACACAGACACAGCACAAACCGTCTGTACTTGCATACTTAAAATGTGCATATCTACTCTTCAAAACAGCAGGTACAAATTGATTGGTCCAATCAGTTGTGGGGTCTGAAAGATCTGAACACTCACTCTGCTGGCTGGTCGGTCCAGTTAGCAATTTCAGTTCTTCACTGAGCGGCTAGTTTCTGCTGTTCACCAGGGTGTGTGCATCTGTGTGTGTGCCTGTGTGTAAAATTTGGCTGAGTGCTTATTACCATTCATGGCTTACTTACTTGCACTACCTACTTACTTTCTACAGATTACTTTTTGAAAAATGTGCTTATCTGAAGTGTGTAAGTGCTCTTTGATTCTCATAAAAATAAGAGCAGTCCTAAGGCTGAACATGGCAGTTTTCACCCACAATTAATTGGTATGCCAATGAATTCTACTTCACTAGATGTATCCAGGTGCTCAATGTCTTTAACATGCCTGCAAAGCCTCCTATCTATCTATCTATCTATCTGTCTGTCTGTCTGTCTGTCCGTCCGTCCGTCCGTCCGTCCGTCCGTCCGTCCGTCCGTCCGTCCGTCCGTCCGTCCGTCCGTCCGTCCGTCCGTCCGTCCGTCCGTCCGTCCGTCCGTCCGTCCGTCCGTCCGTCCGTCCGTCCGTCCGTCCGTCCGTCCGTCCGTCCGTCCGTCCGTCCGTCCGTGACTCTTTTCTATATTCTTCATTTGACTATTCTTCACGAGAACTTGAAGACCTGGATTTCAATGAAAATTAAAGGTCTTTCAGTTGCATAAGCACTTGCAATAAAAATAGGTTGAGATTTTTATCCCTCTTCCCAGAGACTTGACAGTTCTTCTGAAATAACACTGGAGAAAATGGCAGACTGGATTTTTAAAATCTGTGGCTCTTTCCCCTCTGACCAAAACAATTTGCATTTCTTATGTTGTGTCATATCTTAGAATGTTTCATTGCATTGTTTTCTAATCTCATCATCCAATTTTATTATATTGTTTATTGTATGTAGTATCTTGTCCCTATTGCATTGTTTAAACATTTTGTAAGCCACCTTGAGTCTCAATGAGAAAGATGAACTATAAAAAAAATAAAGTAAGTAAGTAAGTAAGTAAGTAAGTAAGTAAAACAAAGTTTTGTGATAGCATAAGCATATATTAGCTGTATTTTTTAAAGTTTGGCTTACTTAAACAGTTCAGTCTTAGCATGAGGACCCTCTCCTCCCCTTATTAGCAAACTTTTGGCTGAAATATACAAGTAAAACTCGATTGATTTAAGTAAAGAATTTCTTAGCTCCTACATCAGGCAGCCAGGATGTGATTCCCTAACTCCTCTGATGCACAGGCACGAAGTTGATAACGTAGTGCTTGGGATGGTGTACTTCACCAGGCATCTTCAAAGCAATCTGACAGGGGGCAATTTCTGCAGGTGAAAGAGGGTGGCTGATATATGATTGGCAAGCATTTTCACAATGAAGTTCTCAGCATGCCTAGTAATATAGTACATGGTAGAATGTAAGACCTTGCCCAGGTGCCTATGGTAAACATCAAGATCTTCTATCGAGGGAGCAAAAGATACTACACAATTGATCATAGTTTTTTTTGTGGGGGGGGGGGACAGGAAAAGAAGTGAAATCCTGGCACAGCCTCAGTTCTGATCATCACCTGGATTTTCTTACTGATGCTTGGAGGACCGCATCAGCAAAACAGGAACCACCAGAGGAGACACTTTGTGCAGTTTGTCACCAACCATTAAGAGCGAATCCTCAAGATGTGCCCTGGATTTGGCTTTTTTGCCCAAACAAGCTAGACATGAAAAGCTTTGTAAATAAGAGACGGTAACAGCAAACAAGATGAATAATACATTGGGAGGAGGAAGCGGGCCAGCACAATCATTCAAGTATGTGGACACTAAGATTGCATTAGGGAAAGTGAAGTGTCAGTAGGAGGCCAAGCATGATGGGAGCTGGAAGAAAGACTGGGCAAAGGGGACAAGGGAGACGTCTTGCCCTCCAAATCACCTTCCCTACACCCAATAGTTATTCGCCATTTGAGGAGCTTGTTCAACAAGTCTTAAAGTTGTTGTTGTGGTTTGGCCAACTAGTCTTCCATCATCTACAGAGGGCAGAAAGTTGGCAATTGGTGGAGAGCTGATTTTTGGTCCTTGATGTGTTTTTTAGCCGTACATTGCAATCAAACACCTAGTGAGCCAAGATCTGCAGTCATCTCCAGACACAGAGTGGCGTTATATATATGGGTACAGGAACAAGGGTCCGAGGAGATCCAAATTCTGCACCAAGAAAAACTGCTATGTTTATATATTATGCAAATGTGTGTAATTTTGCTTCTACAGCATGATGCAGTTTCGTACAATCTGTTCTGGATCTGAGTGTAAACGTGTCTGGGGATTCTGACCACAATTAGGATATTTCTCACAACCACCAACAAACTTTGGTAAACAATTAGAACAGGCTTGAAAAGAGGTGCTGAGGTTTGGAAACTAATTTGGGGGAGGAGTGAGGAGCTATCCAAGGTGATGAAGCCCCAGCTCTGGAAACCTTTTTCTTTCTCTGCCATCTCCTCTGAGAAGTCAACGCACATACTTGCAAGCTTATTTTATTCCCAGCCATGAGGACTAGAAACTTCAAAGTAAAACCTGAAGTGATCAGGAAACTGAGTTCTGTAGCAAGTATATTCAGTAGGGTTTTTTTTTCCTGCTCCCGTGGGTTCACAGTAAATGCTTGGTCTGGCTTTGATGTGTGGTGCTGGAGTGTCTAGCCAGTTACGAGTTACAGGATAGGGACCTTGTACTCTAAGTCGGCTCATACATTCATCAGAGGCTCGTAACTGCAGCTGGTTGTCATTCCATTCTGTATAATGCAGATAATTCTTGAATCTCGGGCATCCCGTGACATCCTTATCTAAGTGTCAGCATCCCATGCTTTCATGTCACTCTTGCAAGGTAGGCAGTCCTCTGTAGCAAAGCATTAAGAAGACACGACCCTTCAGAATTCAAGGCACTGTTTTATTCCCTCATTGAGTGCCAGTTGAAGATACATTCTGTCATGTCGGCATACCATTTATCCATGCCATTCATATGTTCTCTGTATTGTCGAAGGCTTTCACGGCCGGAGAACGATGGTTGTTGGGGGTTTTCCGGGCTGTATTGCCGTGGTCTTGGCATTGTAGTTCCTGACGTTTCGCCAGCAGCTGTGGCTGGCATCTTCAGAGGTGTAGCACCAAAAGACAGAGATCTCTCAGTCTCTCAGACACTGAGAGATCTCTGTCTTTTGGTGCTACACCTCTGAAGATGCCAGCCACAGCTGCTGGCGAAACGTCAGGAACTACAATGCCAAGACCACGGCAATACAGCCCGGAAAACCCCCAACAACCATCATATGTTCTCTGTTCCCTGTATTGATTCGATCATACTGTGAAGTCTATATTGCTCTCTTATTATGCTCATGTACTGTGACCATTATATATACATGCCATCTTGCTCCTAGACTTGCCTAAAAACGAAAGTGCTAATGTTGAGACTGTTATCTCTGCAGCCTGCTACTGAGCTTGTACTAAGATGTAACTCCCCACAAGAGACAGAGGGAGTTGAATTCCTAGTAATCTGCTAGCTTCCTCTGGCCGGACAAAGCTATTGTGTTTCTCATGAGAATCGGGACTTTAGCGCCTTTTTCTAACTGCCCCCGGGGGGTGGGAATCCTACTCTTTATATCAAAGTGGAATTATGTGTATTCTCATTCCTGCCAATTCCTATGCCTCTTTGAAAGACTTGTGAACTTAATGGATCTCTGTAATAAAACCTTTCAACCAAGACCCAGGAGTACTTGCTGTGAGGGGTTTGGGGATCTATCTGTCATGGACTGCCATTCCTAGAACTGACACATTCATACAAACCAAGTGTGGTCAATGAGAGTGGACTTTCTGAGATGCCTACTTGTTTGTTCTCCTTGGTTGGCCCATGCATGTTGAACTTGTCTTGTGAATGTTCCAGTGTATGTCCCTAGACACCAGTGGGTTTGAATCCAGCTCTTTGAACTTCTTGGCTAGACTCCATTTAGGTATGGCAAGGCCCAAACACTTGAAAAGTTATACTATCAAAATAATAGCCATCAATGGTTTAATTCAACCAGTTAGGAAATCAGTGTGGAGTGGTTCCTGGCCAGCATTCGCCTGCTTGGTTCATAGGGAATTGGGGCAATAATTTAGTCATGGCTTACTTGGGTATAGGATCATATCTTGAGTTCCTACATGTAAAATGATTGGGGAAATTGTCTTTGTCTACCAGTGATTTTCTGGTGATTATCAGTGGTTCACATAGCAACAAACCATTTGTTGTGAGAACTGCGTATTTCTGGTGACTGTGAGAGATGCCCTGGTTGTGACAGAGTCCCCAGACATTTGTTTGTGTGTTTACTTCCTTTATACCCCACCTTCCTCCTCAATGGAGACCCAAAGCAGCTTACATTGTTCTCCTTGCATTGACTTTATCCTTGCAACGACCCTGTGAGGTTGGTTAAGCTGAGAGTCTGTGACTAGCCCAAAGTCACCCAGCAAGCTTATATGGGAAAGCAGGGATTTGAACCCGGGTCTTCCAGATGCCAGTTCAGCAGTCTAACTACAGTGGTGCCCCATGTGTATCTACATGTTTAAAGAATGTTGTCCATACTTGATGCTTCCATTTTGGAAAACACCCATAGGAGGTCTGTGTGAGGTCATCATTCACCACCACAGGTTTGGGAACTTCAAGATACAATTTAAACCCCATGTCAACGGGTTGTCAGTGATTCCTCTTCCTCCTTTTTTGCCCAGAGTCCGGCATCTTGGCTGGTTTGCCTTAGAAATCCCAAGACTCTGTCTAAATGCATTAATTCTCTTTCCTTCCTCTGAACATATGCTGCAATCTGATTGTGACTGCACAAATCTCTTTGTCAAACATTAACAGTCTCTTTCAGTTCTGTTCTTGCGTACCGGTGAGGCAGCTGCCTCTCAATATTCCGGGCCATGTCGGTCAATAAGGGCAAGGCACCTGATGGTTTCCAATTGCCATTGAGGTGTTTATTGGCAGGCATTGCAATGTACATGGAGTTAGGCCAGGTGAGGCTAAATAAGCAGCTATTGGGACGAAGGAAGGGAACCAGGGGAAGGGCGAAGCAGCGGTAAAATGCTGGATGTGATGATTTCTGATTGGAGGGCAGAAATTGCATTGCTTGAATGTGAAGCATCACACACAAACCAAAGGCAGCCCTAGGGGCAGAACTCCAACCAACACACAAATAGCCCAGGGACCAATAATTCAGTGAAACCACTATAAATACCAAAAATGAAAAACAGTATAATTCTAAACAATGAAACAGTGAAATATAGCTTTAAGTATAACTACAAGTAACCATCTCAGTGGGAAAAGTACAGAGACCAGTCTTAGTCCATTGCACTAGACCAAGCCTCCCAAGGCCAAAATCACGGCACTGAAAGTATAGTCAGTCCATCAATCCGTGAATTCTCAAGTCCTTTCCAAAATTCAGACGTCTGTGTAGTCCAGAAGCCGTCTGCTATGTAGCAGTAGACAATGTGGAAACAATAAGGTGGACAATGGTCCTCTAAAGCAGTTCTGGTGTAGAGAGGATCTTAGGCAGATGTATCCCAGGAACCAGCCCTGTCCTGGGTTGGCCCAACAAGCAGCCAGCAAAATTAATTCATTTAGCTTGTTTCATCTGGCCACGATTTCATCAGGGGCCACAGTCAAAGCCACCAAAGTCCCTCAACAGAAATGGCAAAACAATTCTTAAGTGCAGTTTATTCTTAGCATGGCAAGGTCAGTAAAGACGACCAGGCACGCAGAAGCTTACGGGTTCGATTTCTGCCATCTTCAATTAAAGGATCTCTGATAGGTTTAGAAGAACTTTTCCTGAGACCTTGGAGAGCCACCACTGGTCAGAATATTGGGGCACATGAATCAGTCCCTGGACTTGGTGCCGGATCACTCCGCAAAGCAGGCCCCCACCTAGAAGCTGTGACTGACCCAAGGTCACCCAGCTGGCTTCAAGCAGAGGAGTGGGGAATCAAACCTGGTTCTCCAGATTAGTGTCCTGCTGCTCTTAACCACTACACCAGTGTGGGGGGTGGGGTGGGGGAGGGGTCCTTGAAAGTGGGTAACTTTCATTATTGAGGAATGTGAGAAAGGCAGGATGAGGAGTCCAAAGCTCTTGATGCTGTTTGTCACAGTGACAAACCATGGTTTGTTGTCTGAACTACACCAGTATCTGTCTTTGGGCAGTGAGAATTGCCTGTTTTTTGATGAACACTTCTTTCTCAGGTATCTCACAGTGCAATGGTATTGATTCATTTAAGCATTTACGTGCTGATGTAGCATATCAGTTAGTTGGTTGGGTTGTGAATCAGCACTCTGCTGGTTTGAATCCCACTCCTGCCATGAGCTTAGTAAGTGGCCTTGGGTAAGCCAGTCCTCTCAGCCCCAGATCCCCAACTGTACTGTGGAGATGATAACACTGACTTTGTTCACTGCTCTGAGCGGGGCTCTAATCTGTCTAGAAGAGTGGTGTATAAGTGCAGTTATTATTATTTTCTCCCCAGAAGAAACTTAAAGCATTTTTCAATGTAAAAACACAATTTCATTCATTCCTTTATTTATTTAAAATGTTTTAATGCCACCTTTATGAGATCCAGTTTGGTGTAGTGGTTAAGAGCAGCAGGAGTCTAATTTGGAGAATTGGGTTTGATTCCCCACTGCTCTGCTTGAAGCCAGCAGGGGGACCTTGGGTCAGTCACAGCTTCTTGGAGCTGTCTCAATGGGAAACAATCTCTGAACATCTTTTGTTTTGAAAACCCTATGGGGTCGCCATATGTTGGCTGCCACTTGATGGCACTTTACACACACTATATAAAACAATTCAATAAAAAACATAAGACTAAAACAAGAAGAAGGGCCAACAACAGTTATTGGGGAGTAGGCCAAACCAAACAAAAAAGTCTTCACCAGCTAGAGGAAGACGATGGATGGAGACAGATTAATTTCCTTGGGGAGGGAGTTGCTGTCACCCAACAATCAGGAGAAAGGAGGGAGGCTTCTGTGAGTGGGGAGGGGGGCGTTCTTGCTCTTTGCTGGAAGATCTTCTTACAGGCATTGACACTCAGAGAGTTAGTGTGGTACACTGGTTAAAATGCTCGACTAGGATCTGGGAGACCCAGGTTAGGTTCCACACTCTGCCATGGTTGCTTGGGGAGGTGAAACTGACAGAGCCTTGGGGAGGCAAAGAGGAAATGAGAGATCTTAGCTGGCTCTGTAGAGAGGGGAAATTGACAAAAGCTTCCAATCTCTTTTAAAACTCAGCTTCCCGGCTAACATTGCGGATCTCTTCATGTGCGCATCCTCGTGTAATTCGTCTCTTGTAGCTTAGCTCTCAGAGCCATCTCTACCAGTGAGCAGAGGCTAGCGGCTCCCCCCTCCATCCACTGATGTCCCTCTAAAGTTCCATTGGGCCTTGCACTGCATCAGCCATATGTGCCAAGTTCCCTTGCTGGCCTGGGTTAAAGTTTGGGACATAGAGAAGTTCTTGCTGGAAGTGAAAGGACAGGCACAGACTCTGTCCTGTTTGCAGTGGGGGACCCATGTTAGTCCACTGTAGCAAAGCAAAAGAGAAGTCCCAGTGACACCTTGAAGACTAACAACATCTATTCCAGTATGAACTTTTGTGAGACAGAGATGAAAAGCTCATACGAGAAAAAATGTTGTTAATCTTAAAGGTGTCACTGGACTTCTCTTTTGTTTCTCATCCTATTTGAATAAGATATTCTACTGCTGTAGTCTGAGTACTAGGCTGCAGTTTTGTTTGTGGAGCTGATAGCCAGTTGACAGAGACATTGGCTTTTTTTGTACAGGCGATTTTTGCTGTGTTTGGCCCCATACCTCTTCGAGTTTTCCTCCAAATTCCATATGATTAACTCCCCCTTCAGATTTCAGTGCAGCATTCCAAGGGTTCCCTTCTGCATTTTCTCTCTGCGCAGAAAAAGCACAGGCAGAAAACTTGGAAGAGAACCCTTGAAACATCAGATTGAAAACTGGAGGGGGAATTAATCATACAGAATTCAGAAGAAAACCCAAAGAGGTATTGGGCCAAAAGCAGCAAAAATTGCCCATGCAAAAAAGAGGCCATTGTGGCCTGTGATGGATACCCTCAATCCTCCTGTTGTTGCCTTGTTTACAGGCTTTTTGTAGCACTGTGCTGTGTGTACCTACAATGAGAAACAGCACTTTCATTGCACCACCTTCTGCTCTCTTAAAATGTATTGCGTGTCTCCAATCACCGAATTAACAGCCACATCCTCTCTCCGGCTTGGACCTTCATGCTGGTGGTTGTAAATGCAAGCACTCACTAAGGACTGCATTCAGGAATTTATGTCATAGGCAGATATAAAACTGGCATAGGAAAACAATAGGAGGATGGGGGGGACAACTTGTGTATCCCCCCCCCCTTTGAGGCCATTCCATCAGACGGCGACTGCAGAAGAATCTTGGCAGAGGCAGTTGACGATCCCCCTGCGATCCAGGCGGACTTTTCTGTTACATCAGCAATTTCTCACTGTCATTTGAGTCTAAGTAAATCTTTGTTTGGAGGATACCGTGGGGTGCTATTAAGGCACTAGAAGATTCATTAATTTCCCCTCTTCTCTCCCAGCATCCATTGCATCACATGCACCCTCCTTTTCCAAAAGCTAGAACAGATCCCATTAAACTGATGAGCAAGATATTTATTTTTTAAAAAATTACTTGGCTTGCTTTTAAAAGGGCCAATTAGGGACTGGTTCTGCCCTTCCCCCTTGCCTGCATAATTCTGGCATAATGTCTGAAGAATCAGAAGTGGCTGGAGACAAATGGTTCAATGGCCTAGGAAGACCTGTTTGATTTGCAGGACTGGCAAACTCTATTCCCAGTAGGATCAACTATACCAGAGATCCTTCCACGTATCGACCAGCATGATATCATTGTGGAAAT
Source organism: Eublepharis macularius (assembly GCF_028583425.1). NCBI lineage: Eukaryota > Metazoa > Chordata > Lepidosauria > Squamata > Eublepharidae > Eublepharis > Eublepharis macularius. The sequence continues at coordinate 35,223,034 of NC_072804.1, read as the reverse complement.
GGGAGTCTGAAATGATAGTTGTTCGGATGTTGGCAGTTCTCTGTTGTTCATAAACCTTTCCTTTTATTGTTCAGCTCATATGACCAAAGGTCTTATTCAGAAAACATACAGCAGTCATTTGAGTTCAGCCCTGCAGATGAGCTTGTGCAAGGCATTCATCCTTGATCTGGCGGTTGAGCTCTTGCAAGTAATCTCCATAAAATTGTCTGAACAGCCTGTCACTTCTTAGTGATTTTTCCTATTAATGAATGCTGATTTCTGCTGTTTCTGCAACAACAACAACAACAACAACAACAACAACAACAACAACAACAACAACAACAACAACAACAACAACATTCGATTTATATACCGCCCTTCAGGACAACTTAATGCCCTCTCAGAGCGGTTTACAAAGTGTTATTATTACCCCACAACAATCACCCTGTGAGGTGGGTGGGGCTGAGAGAGCTCCAGAGAACTGTGACTCACCCAAGGTCACCCAGCTGGCTTCAAGAGGAGGAGTGGGGAATCAAACCCGGTTCTCCAGATTAGAGTCCCACGCTCTTAAGCACTACACCAAACTTAATCTTTCCTCTCTGCAACAATCAGTCAAATGTGTAAACTTTAAGAAACAATTTTAATGCATTAAAGAAATTAGAAGTTATAATCAGATAGGGTTGCCAATTGTCCATTGCTAGGGGGCCATCCTGCACCCCCACACTCACCTTCCCATGGCTGATCAATTCAACTATGAAGAAATACCATCAGTAATGCCATGATGTCATTTCCGGGTGAAAAGCTGGAAGTCATGTCATTGCCTACCGCAATGCCATAGGCCTTCAACTAATCTCTATGTTTTTTACCATAGAGAGTTGTGTAATTCCTAGAGTGTTGCATTTGGCTCTGATGTGACTTCTGGGTTTTCACCTCAAAATGATGCCACAGTATCGGCAACTCTATTTCCCCAGGACTATACCTATAGAAATCTCTCGAGAGTCCTCAGTGACAAGCTGGCAACACTACAATCTAGTCACATTTAACAACAACAACAACAACAACAACAACAACAACAACAACAACAACAACAACAACTGCACGTATATACCACTCTTCTAGACAGATTAGTGCCTCACCCAGAGCGGTGAACAAGTTAGTGTTATTATTATCCCCACAATACAGCTGGGGAGCTGGGGCTGAGAGGGGTGGCTTACCCAAGGCCACCTATTGAGCTCATGGCAGTAGTGGGATTTGAACCAGCAGAGTGCTGATTCACAGCCGAACTTGCCTATATCTCACTATAACAAGATACTGAGTAGTACCTAATGCAGTTTCCAGTCCAATGCATACTTTTTCAGAGTTAAACCCTACCACATTCAAGGGAGCAGCAACCTTAGCTGTTACTAATTTTAGATGGTTTGGAGTCATAGGTGATATAGAGCTGGGAGCCAATTTTAGGTAGTAAGGGGAAAAAGTAATTGGTGAGCCAGCTGGCTGTGGCCACCCTATTTTCAAGTCTATTTTGGTCCTAGTGGTTTATGGAATGAAGTAGATTTAAAGAAAAAAAATGGAAGATTGTTTATAAAACTGCAAGCTATTTTGCCCCTCAGATATGTCATTCTCTGATAAAAAAAACACATCAGGACAAAAATATCCCCCCCTCCCTTAATGAACTTTCTGTTCAGTTTCACTGATGAAGGTTGGCCTCTACCAACTGATGATTAAAAGTTTCATTGATTAACCTGCTAATGAACTATTCTGGCCCTAGCCAAAGAGAAGTAGAAAAAAGGCAAACAACAACAACAACAACAATACTGGCATGTCTGAATACTTTGGGGATCATCAGGCTTCTGTTGAGTTAATTGGGTTTCTAGATGGACTATGCTATCTATAATCTAAAATTCAATGCCAAATTTGCATGCCCGTGTTGCCAAATCATAGCAGGGGCAGATTTACGCCTGGATTTCTATCAGCTGCTAAAGGCTGGGAGCCCATTTCCTGGATCAAACGCTTTTCTTGGCCTCTGAGGAACACGCACAGGATCAAAGCCTTCTTCCTGGGCTGGCCCACAGATCAAAGAGTCTCCTTTCTCCTTTAAAGCAATCTATAAGGCATACATGGACACCAAAACCCCACTTCCTGTCTCTTTGATATGGACTCAAGGCCTGGCACAAGAGGCAGGGCCATGGCTGTGTTGTTTCTTCTTTCACAGGAGAGATTTGCCCATAGAAAGATGGGATCCCTGAATGCATTATGTGCTTGTCATGTGCCTTGGTTGCTGTTTCTCTTCTAAAATCCCTACAGTACCAATGGAGACGGAATACGGCAGGATTTGTGCTGAGTGACTGGAGTTTTTCCTTGGCTAGAACAGCGTTTCGTAGACTTAGGGGCTTGATACAGAGTCACGAAAGTTCTGCCTTCTAGTGGTAAGGCTGGTAGCTTGTGCTGTTGATAGACTGTGTGTGTGTGGGGGGGGAGGGTTTCTAGGGTTGCCAAGAGTCCCATGGGCCAAAACAGGGGTGCCGGGGGGGGGGGGGCGCAGGGTTCCTACTATTTGGGGATAGAAATAGAAAACCTGCTATAAGCGGCACTGAGCCCATGAGAACTGGTAGATTATTAATCAAATAAATAAATTAATATAATGGTTCAGACTGTTACTAACTTACTGAGCCGGTGGGCACTTTTGAAATTTTGAGAAAGGGTAGTGGGCACTATAACAAAACAGGAGGCAAGGACCAGTCATAAAATGGCTGCCATGCAAGGTGGAGACTAGTCACAAAATGTCTGCCATGTGAGGTGGGGACCAGTCACAAAATGGCTGCCGTGCAAGGCAGGGGATAATCACAAAATGGCTGCCATGCAAGGCAGGAACAGTCACAAAATAGCTATCGTGGAAGGTGTGCCCAGTGACAAAATACAGTAAGACTGCAGCTGACTCAGTTCAGTATTTGCCTCTGACAGAAGACAAGACAAGCAACTGGCATCCCTTTTATCAGCATGGAGTTTACCTACAGAATTGCCAGACTTCTTGAGGTCAGCCCTGGTTAATACTTGGGCGGGGGACCATCAAGGAAGTCCAGGGTCTCTGTACAGAGGAAGGCAGTGGCAAACCACCTCTGTTTACCTCTTGTCTTGAAAACCCTATGGACTCCTCACCATACATCATCTGTAAATTGCTGGCAATTTACACACACAGGATATAGCACAAGATATTCCTTCTGATGATACAAATTAAATGCGGCTGTGTGAACCATCCATTGTACATCCCATCACTCCCTATGGCACTGTTATTTGCTGTGGTTGTTATGTTACTGCTTGCCGAATTGCAGCTATGGATGTTTTTCTTTCTGTTCTTCCATTGCAGGATCCAGCCCATTGGCTAACCTGTTGACCATGAAGCAAACCCACTGAAGCAGCAAGCAAGATGTGTGAGCACACACAACTGATCCAAAAGCATCCGAACCAAACTGTATGATATGGCAGCAGTTGGGTGAAGGAGCCCTGGAAGCGTTAAGACTATCTAACTGGGGTGAGGGGGCTGCTAGCTCTGAGAGATCAAGGAGCCCAATAAATCAAACAGCAAAAAGAAACAAGAGAGCTACATGAGAACCTAAGAACAGCTGCACTGATCAGACCAAAGCCCCATCCAGTCCTCCATTCTGCTTGCACAGTGGCTGAACAGCTGCCTTTAGGAAGCCCACAAGCAAAATGACTGCAACAGCCTCCTCCTACCCATGCTGTCCTGCAGCTGATACAAGGAGGGCTCTGGTATAGGAGGATCCAGCCCATTGGCTAACCTGTTGACCATGAAGCAAACCCACAGATATCCATCACGACTAGTAGCCATTGATAGCCTTGTCCTCCCTGAAAGTGTCCCCTCCTCTTTTAAAGTCTTCCAAGTTGGTGGTCATCACCACATCCTCCGGTACATAATCCCACTAAACCCTTTTTATTGTCCTACTAGTTTCAGTATGAAAATTAAGCCTGTCATTTCAGTTTTAGAAGACTCATTGCACTTGGGCCCTTTTCACACTGCCTACAGGGACTCGCAACAATGTGGAACATTGCGATACAAATGCGGAAAATCACATTTTCTTGCGCGAGATTTGCACAACATCACGCGAGATTTGCACGATGTCGTGCAAATCTCGTGCGAGAAAATGCGATTTTCCGCGTTTGTAGCGCGATGTTCCACGTCGTTGCGAGTCCCTGTAGGCAGTGTGAAAAGGCCTTGGGCTGGGCCATCACGACAGCTGTACATTTTGGGAGCCAGCAGTTTCGTAGTGGATAGAACATTGGATTAGGATCCGGGGAGATCTGGGGTTAGAATTCCCAGCATGGAGGCTTTCTGGGTGACCTTGGGCCCATGACAAACTCTCAGCCCTTCCTACCTTACTGGGTCATTGTTGTGGGAAAATGGAAGAGGGGAAAATGATGTTCTAAGCTGCTTTGAATTCCCAACTAAGGAGAAAAGTGGGATATAATAATTTTTTTAAATGCATCATTTGTGTTTTGTTGTTAGCAAGAGCCTGCCAGAACACACTTTGTGTTGTTTGTGCAGTTCAATGAAGAAGGACATCTGTGTCCTCTCGAAGCCCTTTCTACAAGTCAACTTTGGCATCATTCAGTTCTGCACGTTTCCCCCTGAAACATTTGTGTGTGTTTTAATTTGGGGTTTTTTTTTAACTCACTCCCACCCTCCCTTCCCCACCCAAAGCTGCCGGAGCTTATCAGGAGATGAAAGATTTGAAGGGCATGCATAATTAATAGCCCGGCGATATTTGAATAATTTAATTTTGCTACTGCAGCCGCATTCTCCAGGTACGGGCTTAATTTTGCAATTAGAAACTACAAACCGAAGCTGCCACACTGCACGTGATTAAAACTCAAGTGGGTGGAGGGGAACGGGACATTGCCAGGGACGGAGAGGAAGGAGGAGGGATTCAGCAATGGAAGCAGAGAAAGGGGGATTGGTCAAGAGTAAAAAACTAGGGCCAGGAGAAGTAATTTCCTTGCACCTGTGCTTTAAGATAATGGTAGTTTGTCGCAGGAGTCCAGTGGCTCTTTAAAGATGAACAAAATTGATGCCAGCTAGGCTTGCCAATCTCTGGGTGGTGGCTAGAGATGTCCAAAAAATACAGCAAGCAAGCCTTTATTGGCATATATAAAATTTTAAATACAGAAACTCTATACAAAATGAGATTAAAATTACAGATAGGAACAGGGCAACAGTGCAGCAAAACCAGTACAGAATATTACTTGTCAGGGAGTATAGCCATGGCACTGTAGAGAAACTTTGCTACTATTTCAGTTATTTCCCCATCTGGGTTGTCAAGCAGAAACTGAACTTTAAAATCATCAGAAAACTCTGAAAGTTGGGCTAATATACAACTGATCTTCAGGCCATAGAGGTGAGTTCCTCTGGAGAAAATGGCTGTTTCAGAGGGTGGGATAATGGCATTATACCCTGCTGAGGTACCTCCCTCCCCCGGACTCCACCCTCTCTAGGCTCCAGCCCCAGAATCTCCAGGAATTTCTCCATTTGGAGCTGGCAACCCTAATTTTCCAGCATAAACTTCACTTGTCCCCTATGGCTGCTAGCAAGACTATTCAGGGAGGGAGCCTGTTTGTTTGGTCTTTTGATACTGGAGGACTGGCGTGCTTGGAAAGGGAGTCTCAGAGCCTTGCTACAAGTGACATTTTACATGTGAAGGATAAAGGATCATTTTCGCAAGTCTTTCTGGGAACTGAAGTTCCTCTCCCCCACCCCTTTTCCTTCTGTTCCTTCCCCTCGCTGCCTGAAGAGACAGAGAAAGCCTGTGGCAACAGCAACTTTTGCAAATCGTTCCTCCAGTCACAAGCCTGCTCTCAATGATCTTTGGGGCAGGCAGCTGCAACTTTCTCAGCTTTCTCCGGAGCATTCCCCCCCCCCGCCCCCCAGCAAGACGATTTGCAAAAGCTGATGTTGCCATAGGCTCTCTCTGTCTCTTCAGGCAGCGAGGGGAAGGAACAGAAGGAAAAGGGGTGGGGGAGAGGAACTTCAGTTCCCAGAAAGACTTGCGAAAATGATCCTTTATCCTTCACGTGTAAAATGTCACTTGTAGCAAGGCTCTCACTGTGTTGCTACCAGCCCGTACTCTAATGCACTAAGTGAGTTGAGGGTGACCGTAGGGATGAACTCTCTAGCAGTAAATAGTTTGGTGGCCCAAGTGGTGAGGAAGGTGAAGTGGTGCAGGGAGGGGGCAAATAACCTCAAGGCCCTACAAGGCAAAGTGGTCACCCACATATGGATTCATACTACTTAAGATTAGTAGGCAAACTATAGTGAGCCTGTTTGACCCTTCACCGTTAACCTTCAAGGCCATGACCTACAGAGTCAAATACAGAGAAAATGGCATTCAAGGTTATTCATGATTTTTTTGGTCAATAAAACTTTGTAAACCAACATCCATGGGAAAGGGGAGTTGTTGGCTGACCAAATATGTGCCGACCCCTTGCGATTTCCCCAAATGCAGGAAACTCGACTGCATCATTTGTGGGGAATGAGGGTTGTTGGCTGACCAAATATGCCAATTAAGAAAGTCTTTTCTTCGCAGTGAGAGGCGGGTTGCAACTTGCAAGCCTCCAGGCAGGGCCTGGAGATTTTCCAGAATTACAACTGATCTCCAGTCTACAGAGATCAGTTCCCTGGAGAAGATGGCTGCTTTGGAAGGTCGACTGTATGGAAATATGCCCTGCTGAGGTCCCTCCCATCCCACAACCCCGTTTCCCCCGGGCTCCACCCCCCCACCAAACCTCCAAGAATTTCCCAACCTGGAACTGGAAACCCAAAGCAAGAAGGCATCTGCATCTAGCAGGCACCAGCCATGTCCAGAAGACCCTTCAGTACACTGCAATGCCACCCGCCTGGAACTTTATCCTGATCAAATGACTTGGGTGGTGGTACTAAAAATACAAAGGCACAGCTGTCCTTTTTTTGCTTGTGAATATAGTAAGCTGACTTACAGACCTCTGGTCCAGCTAGTTCATGACAGTCCACTGTGACAGGCTTCTCAAGCAAGTTTACTCATATTTGCTTCCTTGAGATTCTTTAACATCCAGTGCAAAACTGGTGTTCTACCACTGAGCTCAGAAAAAGATCCCCTTTTTAAGAGTTCACGTTGTAAATCGAAAGTTGATTAATAATTAGAAAGCACTGACTTTTGGTCAGTGACATCATGGGGTGTGAGAGGGAGCCCATCTTTGGGTTTAGAAGAACTAAAAATTTAAAAGACTCCTTGGTCCATTCTGACTTCAGCCCTAAATCATTTCGAAGGGAACAGACTGTGGGAGCATTTTAAATGCACAAGGTGCAATGTTGGTGATCTCGTAGCTGCAGGAAGAACTTTCACTATTAGTGCCACAGGACGCACCATCCAGCTGAGAAATCTTTCAACACGTAATACATCAGGAGTAGTATATCTGACGAAGAGAACTGTGAGTCTCGAAAGCTTATGCTACAGTAAAGTTGGTTAGGCTTAAAGGTGCTACTGGACTTTTTTCTATTTTGCTACTACAGACTAACACGGCTAACTCCTCTGGATATATGTGATAGAGTGTACTTGCTCACTCTTATATGTGGGGAGTGCTGCAAGACCTGTAAAAGTAAGAATTCAGGAACATATTTCCAGGATTAGAAACAAGGTACCTGAAGCACCTTTAGAGCTGCCCTTCCTGAACTGTCATAGAGACCCTAGAGAATCAAGATTTTCTGTGTTACAAGTAATTAGACCATCCAGCACTTTCGATTTACAACATGAACCCTTAAAAAGGAATCTTTTTGGATATTTGAATTGGATACTGTTACCCCAAAGGGTCTACATCAAGTGATAGACTGGTCTTGCTATTTGTGATTGAGGGCTTGGTTGCCTTTGTTTAAACGGCATGTCCCTTTAAATTCCTAAGGAATCCTGATGGAACCACTTAATGTGGATATATATGTTAAGTACTCACTCCTTGCTCTTTCTCTGTGTCTGGGTTCCCATTTTGAGATAGAGAAGGAAGTAAGAATTGTGAACAAACTGGAGCTGTAAGTATGGTGTGACAATTTTATTTATTTATTTATTTTTGTGTAAAGAGGAAATAAGTTTTGTATCACATATGATTATCCACTTTAGGAATGTAACTGCTGTCCTAGAATGCTCTTGAAAACGCTGCCGAAACAGGAGAATAGCTAGTACCCTGTTGAGCGTTTCTGCTGGCTGTGGATTCCTCCTTACAAGCCTTGGGGTCCCTTTGGATCCTCCCGCCCGGGAGGGGGCTGATACGTTGGTGCCTTCTGTCCGCTTGGATCTACATCATAAAGGACAGTTGGAAGAAAGAAAAAACACATAGACTGGTACATTTACTTTGGACTACTATAGAGAAAAAACTTACCTTGGACCCCAAGACTCTTCATTGTTGCTTTGCTAACTCTTACATTGTGTTTGGAAGTAAAAAGGTGCTTCCAAACAAGAATTGTAGCTCACATAACAGATTTGAGTTCTGAATGTGAACCTGTTGGTCTTATGTATACATTGTTTATGAACTTTGAAGCTGTTAAGTGCCTAGCACTTTAATATAAATAATTCTTTGAGATTGATTTAGGTTGCATGGTGCATTTTCATAAAGTAAGAGTGGGTAATTGGTTACTGCAGTAGGCAGTTTTCTCTTGTCAGTTGCATACTATGTTGTGCCCTGTGTGTTTTTTCCTACCACTCCTGATCCCAACTGGGTGAATATGGGGGGCAGGCATTGCCACCTGCTCTGCTTCTGATCCCACCTGAGTGATGGTGGGGTGTGGACTTGCCACCTGCTCTGCTCCTGATCTTGGCCTGGTGAAGGTGGGCTCAGGCATTGCTACCTGCTTTGCTTCTGATCTGAGCTGGGTGAAGGGTGGGGGGGCATTGCCACCTGCTCCCTTACTGATCCCAGCTGGGTGAAGGGCAGGTGGGCATTGCCACCTACTCTGCTCCTGATCCTAGCTGGGTGAATGGAAGGGGTGGGCATTGCCACCTGTTCCCTTCCTGATCCCAGCTGGGTAAAGGGAGGTGGGCATTGCCACCTGCTCCGCTCCTGATCCCAGCTGGGTGAAGGCGAGGGGCAAGCATTGCCACCTGCTTCGCACCATCATAGCTAGGTGAAGGCTCCTGGGGGCTCTGCTCCTTATTTTGGCCGGGTGAAGGGGAGAGCAGGCATTGCAATGTGCTTTACTCCTGATCCAAGCTGGGTGAAGGTGGGAGGCAGGCATTGCTGCCTGCTCCACACCTGATTTTGGCCTGGGCTTCCTGCTGCAGCACGCTCTCTGGAGGTCTGGCTGCCTCATCTGGGCTTCCCTCCACAGCAGCATCCTCTGGAGGCCAACCAGGGTAGGAAGTAAGTTTTCTTGAATATTCTTAGCCTTTTATACAGTAGGATGAGGGACTGGTCCATGAGCTGGGCAGACCCACTTCCAAGCCCGGTAGTGGCTTCACCCTCACACTTCCTCTATCTGTCTGCTGCTCCCCTTCCTGAAATAGAAGTCTCGTACTCTGCTGGATAATACACAAGCTCAGCAGCCTGCTCAGCCTGTCTCCTGCTCCAGTTACTCACTCACGTCCTTCTCATTCTGCAGTGCAAACAGGTTCTGGATTGCTCATTTCTAGTGGTCCTCTCTGGCCCTCCGTGGCTTCATAAGTGTCAACCCGAGTTAATACCCGTAATTGCAGGGAGCCGCAAGGAAGCTGTGGCTGACTTGCCAACCCCAATTACCATTTCCCTTCTCAGAATGGGAAATCGAACAGGTAATGGTGGCAGAACTTGTCAGCTGCAATTTTGCTCCTGTCGGCATTGTTGTGAGCGACCTTGGGGGAGGGCATCCTCCAAATGCCACGGCTTCCCTGTTCCTCTCTCCTTCGGTTCTTCAGGATGACGTGTACAAGAAAACAGGCTTTCTGATAAGATGTGATTATGGGAGAGTGCGAACAAGATAGAGTGCAAAAAGTGACCTCCCGCACCCCCAAAGCTCTTATGCAAATAGTTCACAGCTGGAGAGGAGTGGTAGTTTTTTCCCCCCAAAGTGTCAAAGATGGTAGGAGAGCGGCGTTGCTGAGTGCCATGTGCCTATTCCTACCTCTCTCACCGCAGGAAACAGGCAACATGGGACTTGGGAGTGCTTCAAAAGCCTACAAAGCTTGCTCCACTGAATTATCCACACAGGGCTGAACAGTTGTGCTTCCCAGGCTGCTTTTACATGGAGATGATTCTCTGTGTAGCTCTTCTTGCTGCTGCTGTGATTGCAGAGGCCCTATTCACAGTGGCCACAGATTGTCTACATGGTGGTTTTCCCTACACTTTCCTTCCCTCAGATCCCTGCAGCTGTCATTCCTGTCTTCCCACTCCACAGTCAAAGAGCTTCCCCCCTTAAAAATAGCAATTGCTACCATGTTACAGATTGATCTAGTGCCAAAATCTACTCTCTCCTCTGAATTGCAGAGAATTGTTTGGTGTGCCTTTCCCCTTATATCTCTGCAAAGTAAAGGGCCAGCGACGTACTTTTTTTTAATGAATGCTAGAACTTCATAGGCAATAGATAGTTACATTGTTGTTGTGCCGTAGCAATCTGACAACCACTGATTTTTTAAAAAATGCCCCCAAAGCCCTCCCATGGTATGGGAGTTAGGTAAATGTCAGAAGAAGGGGCTGCAGAAAGAAAAATGGCACCAGTGTAGGTGGGACCTTTAAAAATGAATACTTTCCCACCCACATGTGATGCAAATGTGATTTGACTATAATCTTTCCCCCAAAGGCTGTATCAATCCAGGTTAAAGATCACCTCAAAGCATTAGAAAACCAGAAAAATAAACCATTAAGGGACAACGTGATATGGAAGCTCCCAAGAAACCATCTCCAAACGGAAGCAAAGCCCTAGCCAACTTTGGGAATTGTAGAACTATAAGGAGAAACGAAGGATCTTTGGCTGCAGTTTCGGGATCCATAACAAACTACAATTTCCAAATTTATTTGCAGGGACTATATGGTAATAAAAATGTTATAAAATGATTTTTTTTATAAGTTAGGTAGAGCTCAAGACAATCACTGGACAAACAATACAAGCATGGGAAACTACCTTGAAGTCTCCTAAAAAAGATTCTCTGCCTCTGGCCAACGGCAGTCTAAGCATGAGGAATTGCTAATGTTCTCCTCTTACTTATGTCAGCTCAACATTATTTGCCAGGTAAGTGTACTCATCATGTGATAACCCCCTCGTATGTTGAAATACTCAGCTGGGATTAAGAGGCTAAGATATCACAGCTTGGACTTAATGCAAAGTTTAGACCTGAAACATCAGGACCAGGATTCATAGAGCTGCACAAGTCATTCTGTGCAACCGAGAGGGCTTTGGGTCTCTCTTAGTTTTATTTGTTAAAAAAAAACCCTCCCCACCTGAACACCACAAAGCAAGCCGGAGCTTTGAACGTGGAGAGAATTCCATTTCCAATATGGCAAGTGGATCCGCAATTGGAAGAAAGGCACATCCTAGAACAGGGGTCATTTTGTAGAAAAAGAGCTGGAGGAACTCATTAGCATAACTCATTAGCCTATGCCACGCCCCTTGACATCACTGGAAGTGTGTCAAGGCCGAAATTGTGCCCAAAATGGCAAAAAGGGGCCGAAAATGGCCAAAAAGGGGCCCAAAATGGTCAGGATCGGGCTGCTGCTGAGTTGGAGAGTGATCTACCACCCAACAGAGGCCCGATCTGGGCCGTTTCGGCCCCAATCCAGAAAGAAATGGGCCCAAAATGGCCAAGAGTCAGGTGGGTGGGGCCACCTGACGAGATCTCTTTGGGGAACTGCTGGAACTGCGTTCCTGTGTGTTCCCCCTCGAAATGAGCCCTGTCCTAGAGCTAATTTAGAGGTTTGTCTAAATTAGCTCTATGGATCCCAATCACAAAAGCTGTTAGTCCCTTTTCACATGACACCCCGTGAATGCATGGAAGGGAGGGAGCAGAATTGAGGATGTTGACCCCCACTTTTGATACCCTTTCTGTACACATGGCACCTCTTTGTCAAAAGAGCATTGATGGGCAACTAGCCTTTGTCTGAGATAATTAGGCCCCAAGGACCAGCAACAACAATAAAATCAGCACAGAACATATTATATGTGAATTCTCTGTTGTGCCCCCTACCATATGGAACGGCCTGCCTAAAGAGGCCAGGAAAGCCCCCACTCTCTTGGCTTTACAAACTGTGCAAAACTGAGTTATTCACAGGGCATTCTTACAAAGGGCTTTATTATAACAGAATGGTTCAGGAAGATGCCTTCATAAAGGGAAAGGAACTGTGGGCTATACTATGTATAGTTGTACCATCTGTTGCTGTATGTACTATCCTGTTATGTAATTTTTGCATCATTTATATGCCGTGTCAATACGTATGCCTTGTTTCAGCTTTGTTCCAGATTTTTACTGTTTTAATTTCTGCAGTCCTGAATTGATCCTACCACATTGCTTATTGGATGTCCCATTGTTCTGATGGCATCCGCTTACACTGTGTAGTCTGCTTTGAGTCTCAGTGAGAAAGGCAGACTATAAACAAATAAGTAAAAACAATTAAAACAACCAGCAGAAAAATAGAAACTTAAAAATATGTTTCCATAGAGATCATTGTCTTTAAATGCTCTTCTATAGAATTCTGTTTTCCAAGTCTGTGGTGGCCCCTACCCTGTGGAACAGCCTGCCAGAGGAGGTCAGGAGAGCCCCCACTCTCCTAGCTTTCCGCAAACGATGCAAAACCGAATTATTCAAAAAGGATTTTTACTCAGAGAGGAGGGAAGTATTGTAGGGAGGGGGTCTCAGATGCTTTACTAATGAGTTAGGGACCATAGACTTCACCACTATGTTGCCTTGCATATTATCTGTTGCTTTGAATATGTATTCCTATATACTACCTGTGCTTCATGTTATCTAATGTCAGTCCTAGAACAGCAATTCTTCAACTCTATATTGGGTCCTTGTTAATGCTTTGTCTTTGTAAAATCCTATGACATTGTTTATGGAAATGGCCTTGACACTGTATGGAAATGTCTTTGATATTGATTGTAGTAATCTCACACTATGTAATCCACCTTGAATCTCAGTAAGAAAGGCGGACTATAAATGACATAAATAAATAAATAAAAATAAATAAATAATAAGTCCATCAAAACTACCCAAGAGGTACAGATGTTCTAGTTTCCTCCAGGAGGCTTGTTCATAGCTTCAGATGGGCTTCAGAAATAACAATAATATAATAACAACAACAACAACAACAACATTTGATTTATATACTGCCCTTCAGGACAACTTAATGCCCACCCAGAGCGGTTTACAAAGTATGTCATTATTATCCCAACAACAAAACACCCTGTGAGGTGGGTGGGGCTGAGAGAGCTCTGACTGACCCAAGGCCGCCCAGCTGGCTTCAAGTGGAGGAGTGGAGAATCAAACCCGGCTCTCCAGATTAGAGTCCCGCGCTCTTAATCACTACACCAAAATGGCAGAAAAAAGGGCAGCTGCTGGGGCTGTTGGTTGCAGGGCAGTGGGGCTTCCCAGGGCAGCCCTCCCCTCCAATTTTGTTGATAAAAAGCACTTTTGGATACTGTAAATACCTCTTTCTCTAATAATAGACCAGGATTCCCAAGCTCTTTGTGGTATCTGTCAAAGAGAGCTGGATTCCACCTAATGTCAGGAGTTAAACAAACAAACCCAAAGCAGATGCATTACCAGCCAGCCTTACCTCTGTCTTGCCTGGATTTCGTTTCAGTTTTTCTCTCTCTTAGCACTTGACCAAGGGAGCCTGGCACCAGCCGAGGAAGAAATGGCAGCAAACAGAGGCAACTTAGACCCAAACTGTCATTTACAGGTTCCCACATCAGATCCCGTGGAGATGATTCCTCACTTCCTTCCATCACCTTCTGCAGCTGATTGATAAAAAAAGGCTCAAACCATCTCTGACCCATACATCAGAACTTTTTAAATGGTCCTGGTCACATAAATGGAGCCTGTGCATGTTGTTTGGAAAGGCACGGATGCTGCACTCACAGGAGGGCAAATGCACACAGGCAGTGTGGCTCTGGTGAGTTCATTCACAAGGGGTAGGGGTGGGGCCAGTTGCCTGCTGCGTGAAGGAGGCTCCTGAGAGTGTGTGTCTAGGTGCCAGATATGAACATACATTTGACTTTCTGTTTTCAGGGTTCTCCATTGAACAGACACATTGTGACCCACATGCCACCTTCAGATCTTCGGCTGTATACATTTGTGGAGGGAAGGAGAACCACATTTTCCTCCCTCATATGAAATGAATAGCCTGTCTTGCCTGAAAAGGGCTTAGGTAGTCTTTTCACATACTATAAAGCACACAGGTTGGGTCTGGGATTCTTACCCTGTGCCAAATGTAACACAATCACATGGGAGCAGTGGGTTCTCCTCAAGTTCAATGTGTGTGGTGCCCAGTTAGGATCAGGATTGTGGCACCCATGGAGAAGGGGGCTTCATCTTTGACCCTTGTGCCAGTTTCCCAAACTGAAACTGTCCTAGAAGTAGGGTTCCCAGCCTCCAGGTGGTGGCTGGAGATCTCCTGGAATTCCAGCTGATCTTCAGGCCATAGAAGTTATTTCCCCTGGAGAAAGTGACTGCTTTTGAGGTCATTAACCAGGTGAGCCTGATCTTGTCATATCTCAGAAGCTAAGCAGGATTGGCCTTGGTTAGTAATTGTATGGGAGACTGCAGAGGTTGCAGAGGGAGGCAATGGAAAACTACCTCTGTTAGTCTCTTGCCATGAAAACCCCACCATGGGGTTGCCATATGTCATTTATGACTTGAGGGCACTCTCCTCCATATGACATTATACCCTAGTGAGGTACTTCCTCTCCTCAAACCCGACCCTCTCCAGGCTCCACCCCCCAAATCTTCAGGAATTTCCCAACCTGGAGCTGGCAACCCTACCTAGGAGGCACTAATAAGGGAAAACCCACATGTTCCCTGTCATACCTGTGGGCTTCACCAGTAAGTCCCCTCCCCTTCCAGTAACTCATGTGTTATTGGAGGGGGAACTCCAGTAACTAACATCTGACACAGGGCAAAGATGCAGAAGCAATTATAGGTGGGAAAATGGTAGTGGGCAGGGGGAAGAGTAAGCAGCTCCCCCTTACCACATGCATCCAATTTTGAAATTGGTAAGATCGTATTATCAGTTTTTAAATTCCTCCCTCCCCTGCTCCTGTGTCTGCCTTGTACATTGTTGTTTGGCTCACAGTTAGGCTACTGGCTTGGTTTTGGAACCGCTTTCATGGCAAGGAAGGCTAGTCTTCTGCTGAGTTGGCCAGGGTGCCATGGTTGAGGGGAAGGTTGTATGAGACCTCTGCACTGAGCTTCGGAAGCATCCTCTGGCCCCTTGTGGCCACTTTATCTCCTCCAGAGCACAGTCCTGGCAAAAAGAAAACCACCGCTTAGGCTTTATCATGCAGATACAGGCATTTCCTTTGTTGTTACCTTCTGCAGATTGCATTCCTAAGATGGTATTTGCAGCTTCACCTGGGATGGCCTTTTCAAAAGGGCAAAATCTCGACTCACCGTAACTCATCCACATTTTGTGAAAGAACTGAAATGGCTCTTAAAAACAGGAGGGGGGTTGTCTTTTTTACAGGGTTAAAAGATTATCCACATCCACAGTGACAGCAGATACAATTAGACAGCTAAGATAATGCTATCAACAAAGAAAAAGGGTGGCAGAGGGGGATTGCAAAATTTTACTGGATTGATGGAACTTAAAATTTGTGCTAGGTGAGGCACAAACTTCTGTTCAAAAAAGCAATTGTTTGATCCTACGGTACCTTTAGCAGGAGAATTGACTCACTCTTGCATACTTTACATTGTCAATACAGTGGCTGAGCTTAGTAGGGAATGTGCATAGGATTTTTATTCAGGATTTAGCTCAATATAAACTTTGGATTCTTTAATGTGTTTGGAGTTGTTAATGTAATTGGGTGATCGATGTTTACGCAGGTTTCAAATGGGAAATACATTCCCAATTTAAACCCCCCCCCCCAAAATACCCATTGGGATGAAATCTCTGGAATTGAATCCCTCGCCCATGAGATTCTCCCTCTCAGATATGCAGGACTGAAGATCTCCAATGTAACATCAGAAAAAGGTTGAAGCATTGCTGCCATGTTATCCCTTTATTAGATAAGTGTCTCAGGTTGGCAGATGGTTTCCAAGTGGGCGCTCATTATTCAGAGACAGCCCCTTGATGGTTCTGTTAAGCATCCATGGGAGCTTGGAGGAAGTGACCTTCCCTCCCCAGCAGGAGGAAAAGAGAAGGCACGAGTCTGTATATGCAAAGAAAGAAGAAAGACTGTAACTACTGATTAAAATAAACTTACAGTGAAATCCTAAGAAGAGTTACTCCAGTCTAAGCCCATTGATTTCAATGGGTTTAGACTGGAGTAACTCTGCTTAGGATTTTACTGTTAATCAGGTCAACCGGAATCCTTTTTGTATGCAGGTTGATTACTAAAGAGAGAAGAATGGCATGGCAACATTCATTCTGGGTGAGAAGTATTTGCAGTAATATACACTGGTGCCTAGAGTAGAGGAAAGGATCCTTTTAAGCCAAATCAGTTTATTGATTGCTTTATTTAGCTTAGTTCTATGTTACCTCTTCAGAGTCCTGCTCGAGGCAGCTTACAATTAAAAACCACAGTATAAAACACAAGGTATTAAAATTTCCTTGTCTCATTTTCTACAGGAAGGGAAATCAAAACTATCCCAGGTACTGCTGTATTCTTCACACCTCTGAGAAACAGAAAGGACTTCACATAAAGAAACATTTTTTCATTGATTAAAACAATAACCAGATGGCTAGAAAAGCAGACATTTTAAACATTGCAAAATATACTAACATAAAAGAATAATTCAGTCTGGAATCTGGAAAAACTACTCAGGGAGGGATGAAGCAAGGCTTGTCAAACTCTCAAGAGCTAAATACTTTCAAGTTCCCATATGCTTTTTTCCCTCACACAATGAGAAAGTGTTGCCAACAACTCAGAGTCTTGGTGTGTGGAAATGGGCAGTTGAAACCTTTCATGGTGTGGAGGTCAACATCTCCTGGTAAATAACAATCCATTAAGCCAATATTAAAAGGGGCAAGATAATTTTCATCCAGTTTGCTGGCAACCCTGTAATGTGATGTGGACCTGAACCCCTGCTAGCTGGGTTAAAAGCAAGCAGCTCAGCTTGGACATGCCAAGAGGCGGCACTGGCCCGCCGGTATTGTTAATTTCTTGGAGCCTACCAAGCTCCTATAGGACATCAGTGCCCTCTTTGTTGTGCATCTCTAAATGTTGCTTGGAAGCTGCTTGGGCTTGTGTCACCGCCAGCTCCAAGGTTTGGGGCAAAGCATGCTTGGTGTACCTTTTAATTTTGAAAGTAGCAGGGCATGCAACTGAAAATATGTTCCTATCACCTTGAACCTATCTGGGAACCCATATAAAGTGCAACCAGTGGTGCTGTGGGCCTGGGGTTGCCAAGTCCCCTCAACCTCCCAGTGGGAGGTTGGAGGCCTGGCACCTACCTTGTTTGATCCTTTTCCAGGAAGTGATGTCATCACACAGGCTGTGGGCTACCCTGGGAGCTCTCCCGTGCTCTGCAGGGGGCCGAATTGGGCCGCTGTGGGTTGGAGGCCAGTGAGGCAAATGGGGGTGGGGTCGGTGGGAGTGGGGGATCCCCTGCCTCTGGTGGGGGACTGGCAACCGTATGTGGGCCCAGCTCTAACCACACCAGCTTTTGGAATCATTTCTCTTTGGAGGGAAAGGATGCTTTTATGTAGTGAAAGCTTTTCTTTCCTTTTTGCCTGTAATGAGTGGACTGATTTGACAGACCTCATGAATGGCAAGAAAAAGAAAGGCAATTTCCTATGACAAAGAAGGAAAATACATTTTGGAGATATGGTAAAAGGTCAGAAAAGGAGACAGGCTGTTCTCAACATTTGGCCATCAAATTCTAAACAATATATGTGTGTGTGTGTGTGTGTGTGTGTGTGTGAGTGTGTGTGTGTATGCTTATACTTTGTGCTACCAAATTGGATACTGCTAATATTCTCTCTGAACATGTATTTATATAACCAGCTGTATCTTCTTGTACTTCAGAAAGCTATGTTGTATTGGTTGTTGTTTTACACTGTTATCTTACTGTATTTTCGTGGGTTTTACAGTTTTAATAAAATCTTTCCAAAAAAAAGTTCTAAACAACAAAGAGGCTTCATTTTATTTTTATTTTTCTTGCATGCAATCATTTAAAAAGCAAAATTAGGCCAGGGAAGGAAGCTCAAGAAGCATCTTTTTTAATTGGAACAATTAACAGCAAATGCTTCCCTTGCATAAATACTCAACACTATTACAGAAACCCAGGAAGGGGGAGGGCTGGAATGTGTAGGATACCCCGGGAGTTAATCACTAATTTACAAAGAGCTCGTATAAATTGCTGTTAATTAGCTCAGTAAATGCTTGCTGTGGGCTGCTAAATTAGAACCTGTTCGAAAGGACGAGCTTGGCAATCGAGGAAGTGATCGGTTCCCCTCTGCCACTCTGCTGTTGCCTGCCTCTTCAAGGGCCCAGCAGCAGATGAGGTGGGTCTGCTTCACAATGGATGCTGCTAATGAGGCTTGCTGCATGGAAAGGTGGAACTGGTGCTCCGGATGAAGACTGGGTGTGGCCCTTATTTGGGTACAGGGTGTGAGAAGTCATCCCTGACCTTTGGGAGACTTTCCATTTGAAACAAGTCTACCCTGCACATCCTACCTGTTTTCTTTTGATAAAGTTTCATTTTCATTTGCTTATTTTTTGAAAAACTAGATCTCACTGGACAGGTAGTGTGGTGTAGGGGTTAAAGCGCTGGATTTGGCTCTGGAAGAACCAGGTTTGAATCTTCACTCTGCCATGGAAGCTTGCTTGGTGAGTTTGGGCCTGCCACAGACTTCAGCCTACCCCGACAGGATTGTTGTGAGGACAAAATGGAGGAGAGGGGAATTATGTGAACTCCCTGGGGTCCCGAGTTTTCCTCCCACTGTGGAGAAAGGGCCTTTTCCCCCTACTGAATTACATTAATATGGTCAGGAAAAAGACGAACAGTTTCATCTCAAGTGTGGAGAAACCATGTAAGAAATGTGAACTTTCTAACTTGAACCAGTTGCCACAAAATTTGGAAACATCCCTACTCAATATTTATTAACGAATTAACCCTAAAGTTAATTAAAGTAAAATAATTGTTTCCAAAGTTTCTGTGAAACACTCTTCTTTCAACTTTGTGTCTGAAGACTAACAATGAGGAAGCTAAGCAAACATCACTCAAGAGGAAATTCCATACTTTTGGAACTACCATTAAGAAGATCCCGTTTTGTGTGGAGATCTATCGACTTCAGACAACATATAGGAGAGCCTATGATTTAAATGGGAAGATAGTTGGCACAGCCAGCCTGGTGTCCACTCAGTCAAAAGTTGTGATGCAAAGCAGAAAACAAGAATTGCTGCAAACTCTTTCTTTTGAGGAGAATAAACACCATTTAGGAAAACCAATGCAAAAATTTATATTTTATTTTAATTCAAAAATTTAAAATAGCTTTCAAATTCAGTAAAGTATGCCGAGACACAAAGGAGAAGCCTCATATACAGATAAAGGATAACTTAAAATTGTATATATAGCAGACAAGCCAGTTTTATGTGTAGAATACATATTTACAATCAGTTTTCTTAATTTTTTTCCTTTTCCCTTTTTTTAAAAAATGGAAACCATATTTATACATTTTATTACATTTACAAAAAAAAGCTGAATCTTCCACTACTGTTTACTACAATAATGAAAAAAAAATTTACATTGTGTCTTTTTTCCCCACTGTACAAACCTTTTTTCATAAAAATATATCTCTGTACAAAAGTTTTTTTCTTCTTTTTTTTAATCTTTTTTTTTTCCTGGTAAACTGTAACACAAGTCCAACGGGCACTGAAAATGAGATGTTTTGTCCAGCTCTCAAAAAAGGGGGACATCGAAATGTCCTTTCCCCTCCCCCCTAGTAAATAATGGAAAAGGAATTTTGAAAAGAACTTGAACATTTCAATTTTATACCAATCATCCTCATATTGCAGTGATTTTCAAATGCTTTGCCCCCAAGGGACCCTTTCCACAGCATCAGCTTTGCCGAAGGGCCCTCCACTTTGTGTTGCAAAATGTTTGGAAAGTGTTCTAGGATGCCACTACTAATCCCGTTATGGAACCTTGAGGAATCCCGAAGTTCTGCTGCAGGACAGAGTGAAAATCACTGGTCTACCACATTATCTAAGCGACATGAAGAATGGGAATCTCCACCATGCATGAAAAAGCAGGATTTTGCTCAATCATTCAAAACACTGGAATTCGTAAAAATAGAGCTTTGGATCAACCAGGTTCTAATGGGCCCCAAGGCGGAAGCCTGGGAAAACCAACACAAGCAACATGGCAACCGTGGTGAACAGATCAAAGTTCCTACAAGAACTTCAGCTCGCTAGCTCTGAGATGCCGCTGCGAAGGACAGGGAACGGCTCAAAGCAGCACATGCTATTGACCTGCTATTACTGATGGAGAATCTTCTTTAGGTCAGGAGGAAGCACTCTGCTTCCATCAAAGCTGTTTTTTTTTTTAAGCTGCTTTTTATGCTGAAATCAGTCTTCATGCCTGTCTTTTCAAACAAAGAACTTTGTTTCTTTGCAGGTTTTGTTTAATGTTAAAAATGCCCCTTTTTGTTCTGCCAACAGGCCAAGAAACAAAATGGTGTCCATCCCCCCCACCCCCCGCTGCGTTATTGAGTGATAGATACTCTCCCAAACTTTTTCTGCGCTGGAAGCTACTCTGTCCTTTCAGGGCTCCACAACTGCTTCCTGCCAGCACTAATTTAGCAACAAAATAGCACCTTGACAAGCTGATGTAAGTAAGGGCACACCCGGCTGTAGTTATAGAAGTAAACCGGGAACGAGCGCAAACTCATTCTCTACCTAAAGTCCTTCCCTGCGGACATGGAAGAGAAAGAAGGCGAAAGGTAATTCACATCTCATACCAGCCAGTCTGGAAACTGAGTACATATCAACATGTTTCATGCAGAAATCAATGAACAAAAAAAAAAATGAAGGATAAGGCATGGATGTGATTTTTCTGACCCAGTTTCCCCAATGTCCAAGTGGGCATTAAGGCACCAAACAGTGGGGCATTCCCTCCCCCCATCCACCCACTTTTGCTCGATGTGAGCCAAATAGAGATCAAATGCTCCCCCTGCCCCCAGCAACCTAAAGTTACCCTCCAAGTTGCAAAAACAAACCAAACAGCAGACTCTTGAAAATCAAGAGTCCTTCATTTGGATAGCTGGAGGGGATGCAAATTGCCTTTCTGGGCAAGGTCGTATTTGCACTTGAGAAGGCAAACGTGGGCTTTGGATTTCCTTGGGGATTCTGAGGTGGCTTTGTGTGGAAATTACACACTTGGCATTTGGAGAACAGGCATGGAGTCCTTATAATGAGGCTAGTGAAATCTCCTGAGGGGACATCCTTCCAAGTTTAGAGTGAGGGAGGAATTTACTCCCCCCTCCACAATTCTGGTACTGGCTTCATATCTGCAAGAGCAACAGTACAGTTCTAAGTGAAGTTAACAGCCTTCTAAGTCTATAGAAGTCAGTGGGCTTAGAAAGGTGTAACTCAGGATGGCACTGCAAGCTTTCGAGCCCACTCCGTGGAGCAAATGGAGGCAAAGCAGACAGGCCTGCAGACAGCATTTGCATTATACATGGGTCCAGGGCTTTTTTTTCTGGGAAAAGAGGTGGTGGAACTCAGTGGGCTGCCCTCGGAGAAAATGGTCACATGTCTGATGGCCCCACCCCCGATCTCTGTCTGGAGATCAGGGGGCGGGGCCACCAGCCATGTGACCATTTCCAAGCGGTTCCGGAACTCCGTCCCACCGCGTTCCAGCTGAAAAAAAGCCCTGCATGGGTCCCAATTCAGAAATCACCAGACAAAATGGCGGTCTCACTGTCGCATTTGCTAGTGAGAGTTAAACAGTTGTAGGTGCCACCGATTTTAACTGTGCACACTGCACATTCTCCTTGGGATTGATACGACTTAAATGAGTTTACTTTGGTCTGGAGTTGGTCTGTGCCCTAAATTTGCTTAAGTAGATATACTTAATGCAGTCACTGGCTTGTATGATGTTTTACTCCAGGTTCTATGCACATGTCAAATGCCTACACAAATTGAAGACACGTGCATGTATATTGGGGTCTTTTTGACTGAGTTCACACAAACAGCATATGAGGCACTAAAACAATTTGGGCTTAAACCACACAATGGAAAAACACATAACCACACATAAACACAATGGAAAAACGCATCCTCTAGCCTATTTAGTGTTGAAAACTAGATGTCAGGGAGATTTCTACTAGACTAGATTTCAGGGAGATTTTAGTTGATTTTTAACTACCAGTTGCTTTGTTATTTGTAGAGATTTGTCTGTGAGAGAGAATGCATCCAACTCTCAGCCCACCTCCGCCCATTCACCCACAACAGTCCAGGGTAGAAGCCATTTTACCACTTTCTGTCACATGAACATGGACATGCGAAAGCTTGTGTGTTCATAGATTATGTTGAAATAGGGGACCAGATAATGAGTCTTGTGTGATAGGGATGGAAGCAGGACTGTAAAAACCTTTGCAATAAGTGCCATACAAATTTAAATAATAGGGCCTTAAACCAGGGCTCATTTTGAGGTGGAACGCGCAGGAACGCAGTTCTGGTAGTTCTCCAAAAAGGTCACGTCAGGTGACCCCGCCCACCTGATTTTTGGCCATTTTGGGCCCATTTCGGCCTGGATTGGGGCCAAAACGGCCCAATTTGGGCTCAAAATGGCCAGGATCAGACCCCAAACAGCCAGGATTGGTCCCGAAACGGCCAGGATCAGGCCTCTGATGGGTGGTGGATAACTCTCCCGCTCAGCAGCAGCCCAGTCCTGACCATTTTGGGCCCATTTTCAGCCATTTTCATCCCCTTTGTGCCATTTTGGGCCCAATTTTGGCCCTGAATGGCCAGGATTGGGTCCAAAACAGCCAGGATAGGTTATGTCAGGGGGTGGGGCATATGCAAATCAGTTTTGCTAATGACATACTTCTGGTGATGTCAAGGGGCATGGCATATGCTAATGAGTTGTGCTAATGAGTTATGCTAATAAGTTCCTGCAGCTTTTTCTATGAAATGACCCCTGCCTTAAACCTCAGAGATACAGGAATTTTGTACCCATTTCCACCAATTCCACATCCCTCTGCAGATCCTTACTATGCAGTTCTCTCTCTTCTTCTGGCTTAGTGGGCAAGCTTGACATACTGAGAGCCAGTGTAGTGTAGTGGTTAGAGTGACAGATTAGGATCTGGGAGGCTCAGGTTCAAATCCCCGCTCTGCCATGAAAGCTTGCTGGGAGACACTGGGCCAATAACACTCACTCAGCCCAACCTACCTCACAAGCAGGGCTTTTTTTTTCAGCTGGAATGTGGTGGAACGGAGTTCTGGCACCTCTTGAAAATGGTCACATGGCTGGTGGCCCCGCCCCCTGATCTCCAGACAGAGGGGAGTTTAGATTGCCCTCCACGCCGCTCCAGCAGCACAGAGGGCAATCTCAACTCCCCTCTGTCTGGAGATCAGGGGGCGGGGCCACCAGCCACGTGACCATTTTCTCCGAGGGCAAACCACTGAGTTCCACCACCTTTTTTCCCAGAAAAAAAGCCCTGCTCACAACCTAGTTGTGAGGACAAAATGCAGGCAAGGAGAATGATGTAAGTTGCTTTGAGTTACCACTGCGAGAGAAAGGCAGGATATAAATGAAGAACTGAAAAAAAAATAAAGTACAAGGATTAGGACTCCCCTGTCCCCCTGCAAGGTGCCAGTACACGGTATTGTTAAGTACCAACACATACAAAAAGTCCTGCCTAGGATGTACTTTAAACAACAAAGACAATTAGTATTTCATGATGCAACATAACTGCATGCCATCTGGGAATTTATAATATTTGAAATATATTTTGTTTTCAATGGGAAAATATATGGATAGCCAGTATCAGGAACTTGTTAAACAGACTCTTACCAGAAGTCAGTGTTCATAAAAGATGGGAAACGTTTGCAAAAATGGAAGTTACTCATTAAACCTGGGCTGGCTATCCCTGCAATATTCAATTAAATACCTTGCAGCAGTGGACTTTTATTTGGGATTAACTTCTGCTGTTATGGCGCATGGAACTGCCAGATTATATTTGCATTGATAAAAGCTGTACTGATAAATCTAGAGTTGAACTACACATGGAAGGAACAACCACTTACGTTTGTTTACATATTGACCCTACCCATCCATAAAGCAGAGGTGTAGGGGGAGTATCTAATTTTATTATCAAAATTGCTGAGCAGGTAAAGGGTGCTTAATCCCTTGTTGGCACCTCCCTGTGACTCCTTTGCGCTGCTCACTTTTCTCCCAGTACGGCTCACTTGTCTAATGTCAGTCCTAGAGTTTCTTATGCTCTGTTCTAGCATTTCTTCAACTTTGTATTGGATTTTTGCTAATGCTATGTCTTTATAAACTTGCATTTATTTGTCCTATGGCACTGTTGAAATGGCCTTGATATTAACTGTCCTAATCTCACTCTAGGTAATCCGCCTTGAGTCTCAGTGAGAAAGGCAGGCTATAAATGACATAAATAAAATAAAAATATTATCAGAACTGAATGGGGGAGTTTGGTGATGGATGGCAGTGATATGAAATGGGGAGCAGGGGCAGACTGGGCCTTTATCAGGCAAGTTGCGGGGGGGGGGGATGGAGGGCCACTGATGGCTAGAAGGAAGCAGAGCCATGTAGCCTCTAGGGTGTGGTCAGCACTGCAGGGGGCACTGGTGTGAAGGGGGAGCATTCAGCTCCCATACATACAGACATATATAATCCTCAAATATGGTTGGCCCCATTGTGTCTAGTTTATTGCTGAAGTCTCCAGGAACCAACCCCAGATGCCAATGATGAATTTCTAGAGCATCCCCTTTCTTCGCTCTGCTCACTCAGCAAACCATCGAAGGCTTCTTAGCTTTACTTGCACCCAATAAAAGTGCTAAAGGGTAAAGCAGGAGTATATGTTGTGAGTTGTTCCAGATTCCCAGATTTTAATGGAACATTTACAGCAGAGATCCTCAACTTGTCTGACCCTGTGGACACCTTTGAAATTCTGACACAGGGTGGTGGGTGTAACCACAAAATGGCTGCCTTACGGGGCAGAACTAGAGTTGCGAGAATCCCATAGGCTTGCTGCAGTAGTGGGGGGGGGGCACAATATTATGGAGGAATGGTCTCTGCGCAAGTGACAATCAGGTACAATGACATCACTTGTGGAAGTGATGTTATCATGCTGGCCACAGGAAGTTAAGTCATTGTGCCCTGCAAGGAATGTGCTCACCATGTGCTTGACCTGGTTGTCTGCTGGTGGCCAATTACCAGCAATGGCCAGGCAACAGGGCAAACATCTGGGAGTTCATGAGCCACTAGTGGGCACTTGAGAACCCCAGGCAAAGCCCACCATAAAATGGCCAGCACAAGAAGTGGACATACACACAGAGGAAGCTCAAGTGCAGGTGACAAGAAGAGTAATTTAAAAACACACCGAGAAATAGGAGTGAAAGAGACTAGAACCAACACCAGTGGCAGCTGTCAGGGAAACATTATTTCAATCTGCACAGCCAATCAGAAGCCCTGCTGGGCAGGTGCCCCATCTGGCCCCATTTACTTTCTAAAAACATTTGGCGGGTGCCAGGAATGGTAGTGGGGGGTTCTATAGTGCCCATAGGCACCACATTGGGGAACCCTGATTTATAACATAACCTGACACTTTGCTTCTGTTGGAGGACAACATAAAGGGGAAGGTACAGAGATTCTTAGCTGCCTTTCCAGTAGTAATATTGGTTGACATGACTCCTGACTCAGACACACATGGCAAAGATTGCACATCTCTGTTCTTCCATGAAATGCACATGGCAGTCTTCTGCGGTCTTAGGGCCAAGCTACAAGTGACAAATGACACAGGTTAGACACTTGTCAGCTTCCCTCAAGTTTTGATGGGAAATGTGGGCATCCTGGTCTTGCAGCTTGGCTCTCCGACGGCTGTCCAATGGACTTTTCAACTGTCACTTGTCCAACATTCCGCCAAGCTGCCTACATTTCCTATCAAAACTTGAGAGAAGCTGACAAGTGTCCAACCTGTGTCAGGCGTCACTTGTAGTTTGGCCCTCAGTTCGCCTCAAAGCCATGCAAAGGAGAGGGCGGGGATTAACCTCTTAATGTCTGCTCACTTTCACTGTTTGACACCTGCTGTCCCGCTCTGCTATTAGCTTCTTCAAGGAGAAAAAGCACTCCCCACCCAATAAAAGGTGAATAAAGTACGGCAATCTGATTTTGATTAGCAAAACCGAATGGAGGCTGAAGAGTGGAAACTTCCATCTTCCTTCCCTCCATGGCTCAGCAGCCTGCAGTTTATGGACAGGCAACACGAAGCAGGAGCTTTCGCTTCCCTGCCTGAGCTGTTAGGTTCACATACGCCGAGATGTATAAAATCTCTGATTAGGAGAAAGAGTTCTGCTAATCAGAATGCTGAAGGAGAAAAGAAGTTATATTTACATCCAGCAGGAGCCCAAGAGCACACGATGCTGGGAGTTCCCAAGTGGTTGTTTTCTTTTAGAAAGCAGCTGCATGAGGTCCCAATATGGATCGGTACCATGGTGTGTGTGTGTGGGGGGGGGGGGGTTAAGTCTTCCCCTGCCTGAAATGGCCATGAACAGCTACAATACGCCCAGCTCGCCCTGATCAGGACTTTTGTAAGGGCGTTTACTGGGAGTCTTCAAACAATGTCATTGTAATTCCATATCGAAAGGTCAGGAATGGCATGATTATAATTTTCATCAACTATCAGAAGTATTGTTATTGTATTGGAAAGCCATGTCAGGAGAAAAATTCTGTTCTAATTAATATCAGATGTCTGTCCATTATTTCCTATAATAATAATCACCCCCCCTCTGAAATTTAAAGATTAAAACAAAAGTTTGTGAAGAGTGAAGTTTCCCCACAAAGTAACAGGAGTGGGAAATGGGAGAAATCGCGCAAGAAGATGCTGTTATCGCATATTCTTGAGCGATTTCACGCGATAACAGCGTCTTCTCGCATGATTTCATGCAAGATTTCGCTGTTTTCCGGAACAAGGTAAGCTGTGTGGAAACGGCCAGGGTTAACCCCTCCTCCTCTTTGCAGTATCAAACCAAATTGGGGCTCTTCCTGCCTGTTTTTAAAAGGGAAAAGTATTTTGAGAATGCACTCACAAGACCCCTAATTTGTTCCCAAGCAAAGTGAGGATAGTGAAGGAATGATGGAATTCTCACATGCCCTGAGCTGTATCTAGATTATCACAACCTATGACATGATATCACTGCAATGTATATTGCTCTTCATTGGCTGTTTGACATGGAAATCCACAAGTTCTTTTATCATGCATTGTGTTCACTTACATTTTAGTAGCCTCATATGCTTTGTGTACTTTAGGCCTGGGCCGTTTCCAGATGGCTTACCTGAAGCTGCTCAATGCCTCAATGTTGTGGATCGTGCCCGGGAAAACGCGAAATATCGCGTTTTTTTGCGCGATGTCGTGCAAAACTCACGTGAGAAAATGCGATATTTCACATTTTCCCCGGCACAATCCACAACATTGCGGCATGGAGCGGCTTCCGGTAAGCCATCTGGAAACGGCCCAGGAATGGTCAGAGAATAAAGGGCCTCAAAAATCAGAGCTTAGATATTGTAAAGCGCCTGCCACTGGGCTAGACAAACCAATTGTCTGAGCAAGAAGGTGGCTGAGCTCCAAACAATTGCTTGGGCACAACAGCATTTCCATGATTGGAAGGACTTCCATTAGCAGATCACAATGGCCTTGCTGCAACCCCATAAGTCCCCTGAAATGCTGTGCCCGTGAGAAAGTTGTGGTTTGCTGGTGGAAATCCTTCCAGCTACGGAAATGGATTTTTCTTTTTGCTTCAACCCAATGAGACAGCCCTGGGTTTTACTATCAGCATTCAAGTCATCATATGGGTTAGTAGATGATGAACCTCTCCTTACAGCAACACCCGGGAATCAATGGGTCAGGCCCTGCTCACTGGCTTGCTTCGATAGGGTAATTGTCCACTCCATCACTTAAGTGCAGGGAGCACACAGCTCTGACTATAAGGAAGGGATGGTGGGGGGGAAGGTTCATGATGCTGCAGGAATGGGAGCATCCATGCTGGTTATTTTGCCAGTTTTATACGCAAATGTTTGAAGGGTACACAAGAGTCCCGCAGAGGTGGTACAGAATGAGACACTCTGCCTCTGGCAGTAAAAAAAATAATCAGAAAAATACATTAGTGATGCATGACACTGGGTGACGCCACAGACATTATCTGATAGGTACCTGTGAGCCTCATGGGGCCACATTTTAGAGGGCTTTCCAAAGATAATGGAAGTGTTTGGCTAGGTGTGCGAGGGAGGTGGAGATGGAAAGAAATACCCATATTCTTTCAGTGACAAAATACGGCAATTTAAGGATTGGCAAAACATAATTGACCTGCAACAAATGCATGAACAAGGTTCCCCCCGCAAAAGCTGTGCCAAAGGCCACCCATTTCTTATGCCAAAGGACAAGCCCTCCCTTTCTGTCTGTCTGGTCCAAGCTAGCAAGGAAAATGCACGCAGCAATGGCAGCAGTGGTTTAAAAGGCAGTGTCTGAACTGGTCTAACTTCTGGAACCTGAACAAGAAAGAGCAGCAGACTGCAAGGTAATAGAAGCAAAGTCTGTCTACAAGTGCAGAATAAGAGGATGCTTAGAACTGGGGGAGAGGAAGGCCAGACTCTGCAGAAACGTCAGATCCTCGTGGTAGAGGGTCCTCATGAAATACGTAGGTATGATTAGGCTGAGGGCTGGGGGGAAGGATAAACAGAAACGAAGCAACCATTTTTCTTTTTGTTCAACCTGCCGTTTCAGTTCAAAATGATTTTGTCCCATGCTCTCTGCATCTGTGGAGCCTTATCAGGCATGGTGGATTGGCGAGCTGCTTCCTCTTGCTGGTCCATCACATCCTTCCATAATCAGAGGACAAAGAACGTTCCGCTTCTCCACATCGCCATGAGATATTCACCAGAAAATGGACGACGGGACAGGCTCGGGTCTTTCCGCGTCACAGTCAGTGAGCTCTGAAGCTGGCCAGGATTGGCTGGGAAACAGCTTGGAGGCGGAGAAGCATTGGGACGAGGGAGCGGCTTCCACTCCCCTTGCCCTCCACACGTGGGCAGGAGGGGATGCTTTGGTTGATTTGATTATCAGCTGCAGGGCAGGATAGAGCGGCAATGAAGATGTGGAGCAGGGATGGATAGAAAGGCAGTCTCTCTCTCTTTCTCTGGATCAGCTCGAAGGCACCACGTCAATGCCACAGCCCCAAAAGTTTGGGGAGGGATGATCATGGGCAAAGATGAACCAGGAGGACCATTGGGTGCTGGTGAGGCTCCCGTCCCTGGAGAATGCTGTATGGAACACAGGGAGAGAGAAATATGGCCTGGTTGAAATAAGGACCAAACTTTAGTTCAACAAACCATCACCTCTCTTCTGTCTTTGCTGCATATGAATATGGACCACGTTATACTTGTGGGGACTGTGGCTATCACCTGTCACCCTGGTGGTCTGAAGCTTTCATTGTGCTTAGTAACTGTGGAAGATGGTGGATCATTCTTGGACAAATAGGGAGCGTTCTTTCCACTGGGAAAGGAGGGCAGTCTCGCTATTCATTTTGGCAGATACTCCCAATGGAGTTCAGCAGCCCCTGAACTAGATTTCCCTAAGTTATTGGCAGATCAAGACATAGGGACATTCAGACATTGCAATGCTGAAGAACAACAGTGGGGTAGCTTAAATAGGACTAGAAAGTGTTTTGCAAATTTAAACGCTAAGCTGGGGTAGTATCTTGGGCAGGTGAACGGCACGGGCAGTGCTCGACTTACTGCACAAGGTTGCCAGTGCTATACTGCAGTGCACACGGTGCTGACTGTAAACTCTGCCTCGTTGGCCATGATGTCTGTTGGCTGCAAGTTGCGGTCGTACATTGGGTTTTCAAATGTGCCTCGGACATTGGTGTTTTCGTGGCCAGCGTAGCCATTGAACGGCACCTTCGGTCTCCTCCTGTACCAACCAGGACCAACAACTGAGTCAGAGACAGTCCCTTGGAGTTTTTGTTTAGATGTGAAATGATCAGACATCTACCAAACCCTTCTGTTCCCCATCTCCCCCACCACACCCCTTGCCAGTGCACTATTTATCTTTGTGTTGCCAAGCCTCACTTCCCTCCCAATCCATCTCGCCATACAACAAACGATGGGACAGTTGCAGGAGTGGCTTGTCATTCATTTCCTTGCACCCCACTGGCTGTACCTCTCCCAGCATTTCGACAAACCACCCAGTCCCTTAGAATCCCCTTCTGTGATCATGCTTCCCTCTCCCATTACAAACACTGCCAGCCATGAGAACCTTTGGAGCATCTCTTACATCTGAAAACTTTGAGCCAAGCTACAAGTGACGCCTGACACAGGTTGGACACTTGTCAGCTTCCCTCAAGTTTTGATGGGAAATGTAGGCATCCTGGTCTTACAGCTTGGCTCTCCACTTAATTGAAGTTTACAGAACCGCCCCCTCCCCCCCCACACCCAGTGGAGGGGAAGGGGGAGCCCAGTGAGAGCCCGACGCCTGCACTCCCCTCTTGACTGCATGTTCTCCCTCCCATAGACTGCCGCTCTGTAAACTTCAATTAAATGGAGAGCCAAGCTGCAAGACCAGAACGCCTACATTTCCCATCAAAACTTGAGGAAAGCTGACAAGTGTCCAACCTGTGTCAGGCATCACTTGTAGCTTGGTCTTTGACTCCTTCCTCCACTCGCCACAATGCTGCCTGAGGCCAAACTAGGCACGGCAAGGCGACCCTCAGAGGCTATAAAGCAATCTGGGTGGGCAGTGTTTAAACTTCAAACCTTCCTTAGAAGTTTGTCCATGCAAAACTGCATCCTGAAAGCTACTTTCTCACTCAGGAGGAGAAAAGTGGCTTGGGGAGGGCCATGTCAAATAGTCACATGACAAGGAGGGTTAAACAGGCTCCTCCCCACTTGCCCTTCCTTCCAGACCAGCAGCCAGCTGAGGCTAGTTTTGCTTTGAAAAAACACTCCAAAGGAAGTAAACGCAGAATCCACCTTTCCTGTTCTTGCTTACTTGCTTCGATGCTGTGAAGGGCTCACCTGTGTTTGTAGAGATACAGCACAAACCCTGCAATAATCAGGGCAATGAAAGGCACGAGGATCGCAGCTGCCACTGAACTGCTGTTGGACGCAAAGGGATGCCCCATCGACTCAGGATCATGCTCAATTCTGCTGTCTGAAAAGGAAAGTGGCATTAAGCTATATCCAGAGCAGGAGGTCTGGGGGAGGGGGGTCCAAGCACGCGTTTGCCACATAGGAATGAAACAGATCATTTCAACATTTGAGGGCCTTATTAAGGTAGAAAGGCAGCAAGTAAATCGACTAAAGCATCTCTCTGCCATTTACAAATAGCATTTACAATGCTATTTACATTGCATAGGAGTGCAATGGAATTCTGTTGTCGAAATCTAATTACCCCAAACTGGAAATAATGACTTCAGCCTGAAAGCAAGACCTAGCAGCTTACCGAGCCTTTGGAGGCCGAACTGTCCAAAACCTTTGCCGTGCACAAATCCTTGGTAGACAAATGTCCCACTTGATGACTCAGGGGTGACCTGCATTGGGAGATGACCAAGAGGTTGTATAATTGGAAGTTTCTGACTGCATATAGAGAGGGACTTTAGTGCAGAGCTGTAGAATTTCCTACAAGAGAGGTCTGCACAATAAAATCAACAAAAATTATATATATAAAAAAGCCTAAATCACAGAGAAAAGATCACAGCTCTTGTGCAGAATAATAAGGTGCTAAAAGTTGGGCCAACAAGAAAGGAGAGGAGTAATCCAGTAGGACAATCTTGGTGAGCCATAACTACAGTTACCCGTGGAAAGACGATGCTCTGAATCTTGAAAGATCTCATATGATGGGAAAAAATTTAGAACAAGAGCTACATAATCATTACTAAAGATTTTTCCTTGAACAAAAACACATATTTCCAACCTGATTTGGATGCTGAATAGATCCCTAAGTTAAGTAGGTAAGTAAATCATAACCCTTGAGAATTTCATTGAACATGATACTAGCTGCAAAATGAAACAAAGCAAAACTACACTACAATACAGGCAATACAGGAACGGAACACCAGCAAAAGATGCTAAGGAGGAAAACATAAAGACGTTTTAAAAATCCACCCCTACTCCTATAATTTCATTGTGTATTATCATTTGACTTATCCATTCAATGCAGCCTGGAGTAGAAGTGATCCAAATACCATTAGAACACATGCTACAATTTACAAAAAAGTTTCAAGTACAGCGAGGGATGCATGAGACACAATAGTGATGCTCACCACATTAAGGCTGAGGAGTACATACAGAACATCAAAAATAAAAGTTTTGTTATTTCCCCCTGCTACTTTCCCAGGTCCATTTGGCCCCACTTTCCAGTCAAAGTTATGTTGGTTGTCAGTTCTCTTTACCCTGTGACACAAGGGCTCCCTCTTCTCTCCCTCCTCCATTTTTTGCCATCCAAACATTTCTGGCAAAACTTTGCAAGCACAATGCATGGCTGAGCCTCACATGAAGGCCAGTTTGCCAGTTTGTGCTCATACTTACACGTCCGTCTAAAGCCCATTTATCGTCCATTAATGTTTCCACTGGCCCTGTGATCTGGTACACCTGGAGGAGAAGGTGCATCTCTTCCTTTTTGTAAATCCCTGAAAAGAAAACATGGCAGGAGGGTTGAACTTTCAAAAGTCTATGGTTCCTTCTGCCCAGAAATAAATAAATTAAAATAGGAAGTGGGACAAGGGCCAAAAGTCACATCATAGTCTGAGAATGTAACATCCCACTGATGCTGGCTGGGCTTTGCACTTGACTGCTGGAGCGCTACTACATGGCATTGACTGAGTCCAAAATTACTGAGGATGCTGGCAATCACAAGATGATTGACTGCAAAGAGCTCCTAAAGGATCTCTTCAAACAGACTGAAAGGGCAATAAAAAGGCGAAGAGAAAAAGCCACATAATACACTCTGGGGTAGGAAATCCCATGAACAGAAACAGTGATAGCTTTGATTATCCAGGAACTGAACTCAGTCTGCCACTCTGGCCAACCATTTTGTTTTGCCTTTTGGCTAAGACTGCTTATTTATTTACTTCACTTACACCCTATCTTTCTCCCCAAAGTGGCTGGCATCGTTCTTTTCTCCTTCATTTCATCCTCACAGCATCTTTGTGAGGTAGGTTAGGCTGAGAGTATGTAACTGGCCCAAGATCACCCAGTGAGCTTCCATGGAAGACTGAAGATTTGAACCTGAGAAACTCAGATGCTAGTCTGGCACTCTAACCACTACGCCACAGTGGTTCTCAAGTCCACATGGCCCAGCCGTGTGTGTTGTAAAACACTTCTTTCACACACATTGGGATAATGTACTTTCAATGCGATTGAGCAAATGTTTGCAAGTTGCAAATGACCACAGAAGAGCATTGAAAATGCATCGGTTTGTGAAATCAGTCTGTTCTGCACTCTTCCACTCACCCCACAAGAAACACTATTAAAAACTGAAGTTCAATCTTCCAGTGGGACTTCCATACCTCAGCAATCTGAAGGTACCTCAGCCATCTCTCCATCCCAGCTGATTGTACACTGTACTGATCGGGCATCAGTTATACACTACAGACACCCTTCACTGCCCAACTTGAGAAGATGGGCAACTGACTCCATCCCTCCTATGAGCTGGAACCCTTGAAGCTGCCTGGCCCAGCCGCCTTACCTGACACTTGCAACTCTGCTCCACTGTGGTCTATTAGGGTGGCGTTGACCTTACTGGTCACTGGGTCAAAGCTGGTGACAGACAGCATAGCTGGCTGCTTCCTGCCCATGTACTCATAAGAGCCTTTCCAAAATGAGTTCTTTGCAAAGACATCAGCAGGAACTAGAAACAATAAAAAGCAGAACAGGGAGAGAAGGGAGTTTTTGAGAAGATGGGAGCTTGTAGGGAACACAAGAATTGGAACTGCCCAACCTCAGTTTATACACTTTCAGGATATAGCCACAGCTACTGGCATATTAGTATTATACTTGCTAAAGCTATCTTGGTGGCAGCTCTTATCCCTCTCCCTGGGAGCTGACTATGAAACTTGATGTTATTGGGATTAAAGATGGATTAGGCAGTGGAATGGCATGGTATAGCCTGATCTCATTAGATCTTGGATGCTAAGCAAGGTTGATACTTGGATGAGGAAACACCAAGGAAGACTCTACGAAGGCAATAGCAAACAACCTATGCTTCTCAATTGCCTGGAAAGCCCCTTGCTGGGGTTGTCATGTGTCAGTTGCAGCTTGAGGGCACACACATAAAGATGGATGGGACATTTTCTATGATCTGATGTTCTGAATTAAGCATTAAGGTTAATAAAGGGAAGCCACACCTGACATCTTTGGGAGAAGAGGGTCACGAGCAGTGCCCACTGGTCTCCCGCTGGGTCGGATATCCGCTGAAAAAGACAAGCAAAGGAAAAAGAGAGTTACTATTCAAGCGATGGGATGTACAATATTATTACAGCATGTTGGGATGTAAGAAGTCAGGCTGGCATAAGGAGGAAACACTTTCTCTCCTCTCAAAGTCAAAAAGTCAGATGGGGCTTTCTTAGTAGAGTTTTCTAGAATTATGAGGGAGGGGATATAGAGAAGTATTGCTCTCTCTAATAATAGTGGGGGAAGATTGGCAGTACGTTCAGGAGTGACAAACCGAAGCCCTTCTTCATTGGGTCCATAAATTAAGTCACCTAAACATGCCCCGCCACATCCTTACCATGTGGCAATGGTCACTAGCTTTAAAAGAAGAAGGTAAGGTCGATCAGTGGTGTCAGCCATGAGAGCTAGATGGAACCTCCATGTTCAGTGGCAGTGTACCAGATACTGGTATACCAGTTACCCAGTATACCGGCAGTATACTTTGAATACCGGATGCTGGATGAGAGCAACAGGGAAGAGCTGCTGCCTTCATGTCTTGCTTGCAGGCTCCCCAAGACGCACGTGTCTGGCCTCTGTCAGAAGCAGAATGCTGGATGAACCTTGGGGTCTGGATCCCTCAAGGCAATTCTTATTATGGGGTAGTGAAAAAACAGTAACTACTAGGGGTCCTTGGGATAATGCAAGATAGGACTGTAAATGGGAAAAAGTAATTTTTAAAACAACAGGCACGGGGAACTTCATCTCAGCATGCTTACCGAGGCAAACAGGTGGTTTCCCCGTCCAGCTGCCATCGGCTTTGCAGGTCCTGTGCTCTGATCCTCCCGTGAGATAAAAGCCATGCTGGCAAGAGTAAATCAAAGTGTATCCTAGGGAAGGCACATCCAGAGCATCCACGTTGGCATGGGACGGCATCTCTGGCTCTTTGCAATTGTGAGCTGGAACAGTTAGGACAAGAACACTCTAAAACACCGAGGTGACTTTAACCCATCTAAATCTGGGCTAAACAAAGTTACAAAAAATCAAGGTTCCTGGATGAAGGGAGGAAGAAGTGCATGAGATCCCAGCGCCTGAGAAGCCCTGGTCACTTGCCTTCTGTTGCTCCCTGCAAAGAGCCACCCCCTGGCCTAATCTTATCTGCATACCCCTGTAGATGGCCAGAGGAGGGCACTGCAGCTATCAGTTCAAGAGGGGGTCAGGTGACTCAAGGCCCTTCGAGGGGCCAATGAGGAGCCACCTGTTCATATAAAGGTGTGGACTTTGGCTTTGCTGTTCCTCATTCTGAACAGTTGGTTGGCTCAGGTTTAGAATAAGCTGCTCTCAGACCTGTTGACCTCAGGTTACCTTCTTGCCTGGCCTGCATCCGCTTGCTTTCAGTCTGCCTGCTCTCGGCATTCAAAAACTGAAGGCTACCTGGGTGATCTGTTTAATTGTACACTCTTTTGTCACAGTGTGAGATGCCCCAAGAAAGCAAGTGGAAACCTTCTCCTTAAGAGCAGAAACTCACGGATACAATCGGGCTGCACTCCGCTCCACGTCAAGTTCGGGAGACACGTTCTTGTGGTGGATCCTTGCAGCAGGTATCCTTTATGACACCTGAAGAAAACAATGCTCCCAACCTGTTGGAATGGGAAAGCCAGAGATTGGTTTATTTTACAACGGATGAAAAAACAAACAAACTGAAACACTCCTGTTTGTTTTCATTCTTTTTGAAGCACACAGAAATTGCAATGAAAATGAACGAATGAGTGAATTGCTTTTGTTTTTCTTTCCAGGGGAAATGCATTTCTAAACTGCAATTATTTCCCTACTCAATTTGTTTGGATTGAACCCTTGCAAATATTTCTGCACATCAAACGATTACTGGATAAGTGAATTTTGAGATATTACAATGCCATATTCTTTTAAAAAAATATTCAAGGGCCTTTATTTTAATTGCTTATACATCAGGGGCCCTTTTCACCTAACCCTCTGAAACCTGACAGAAAATTTCTCAAGGTGAGCCAGAGAATCCTCTGACGTTCATCCTAACTACATGGAAAACAAGCTACAGCCAGCACAGGGTGTGCGTGCATTTAATTGCCTGAAAAATCCCTATAATTCATGCACGATCCTTTCAGAGAAAACTTCATCACAATTGGATGCAAAACCAAAAGAAATGGGTTTCCCATTACAGCCAATGGCAATGCAAACAAAATTAAGAATGAAAACAGTTAGGATTAGTTATAAGTGAAAAGAAAATGAATGATTTTTTAAAAAAGAAAACTTTGCACCTTCCTGTGAGAATCCAGCAACTGAATCCTTTAAATAATAATAATAACAACAACATTTGATTTATATACCGCCCTTCAGGACAACTTAATGCCCAATCAGAGCGGTTTACAAAGTATGTCATTATTATCTCCACAACAAAACACCTTGTGAGGTGGGTGGGGCTGAGAGAGCTCTGGAAGAGCTGTGACTAGCCCAAGGTCACCCAGCTGGCTTCAAGTGGAGGAGTGGGGAATCAAACCCGGCTCTCCAGATTAGAGTCCCAAGCTCTTATCCACTACAGGTGAAGTGTCTATCTTTTCAAGCCAGGAACTCACTTTAATTTCTAACTTGCAAGACAGAACCCGTTGATTCCCGCCCCCCCCTTCCTAGATGAACAAGTGTGCTGTAGTGGTTAGAGTGTCAGACTAGGATCTGGAAGACCCAGCTTCAAATCCCCACTCGGCCATGCAAGTTCACTGGGTGACCTTGGGCCAGTCACACACACTCCGCTTACCCTACCTCACAGGGTTGTTGTGAAGATAAAATTGAGGTGAGGAAAACGATGTAAGCTGCTTTCTGTTCCCAATGTGGAGAAAAGCAAAGTATACAAGAATTAAATAAAAAACAAGGGCACGGGGCAGATAAGGCAAGAAATTTTGAAAAGTAAAACGCATGCGGCTGCAAGTGCCCTTTGAAACGGAAAAGTCACTTGTAAGCATCTTCTGATTTTTTTATCAGCCTTTCTGTCAAATGTCACCCATTATCTCTTCCGCGTCCCACACTCAGAACTTCCTGGAGTACCATTTACTGAATCTGAGGATTAACGGGGAAACTCAGAATTAATGCCCTGATACCAGGATTAAGGGTGACAAATTAGCTGCTTTGCAGGAAAAAAGGTCCACTTTAGCCCAAATACCCACAAAATACTTTATTAATCCCTTCCTATGATCTCCTTTCAGCAAGGAAGATGCTTTGTGGGAGGAACAAGGGACGCATTGCTTGCAAGTGAAATGTGACTCGGTGGGATCCACAAACTGAATTAAGGCTAAGATACGCAGGGGGAACTCAAGGAGGATTCGGCTCTCCAGTTCCCATGAAAATGAATTTGAAGTACGTGACTCACAAATCCTCTTGGATCCACTGCTTCGACGGCACAATGCATATAATGTATGTATAGCCACGTTGCTCTGCTATGCAAAATTGAGTCTGGAGGCTTCTGTACGGCCGTATCACTATAGGCATATGTTCGACTGATGCTCCTGCGGCATGGAATACAGGCCATGCCCTCCCACTGGGGTTAAGGCTAAAATCAGTGGGGCAAGGTAAACATCAAGAAAGCCTATGTACAGATGTTCATTTTTAAGAAACTGTTGTATTTTCCCACTAGCTGACCCCGATTTTACCACCCATACACGGCTGTTTCCAATTGCAACCCTGTTCTGTCTACCT
The DNA here is from genome assembly GCF_028583425.1 of Eublepharis macularius. NCBI lineage: Eukaryota > Metazoa > Chordata > Lepidosauria > Squamata > Eublepharidae > Eublepharis > Eublepharis macularius. The sequence continues at coordinate 35,184,563 of NC_072804.1, read as the reverse complement.
GTGCCAACCACCTCTGCTGACTGAATGCTGCAGCAGCATGCTTTGACCACCCCAAAGAGACTTGCTTTATTTTTTAAAAGGCTGACTAATAACACAAACCCCTCATTATCATTGAGAGGTGATTTTCTTTCTTCAGGTGAGCAGATCATTCTTTGGAATTCTCGTAGGATGTAATCCGCTGCACATTTACCCATCATTGAGGGGGCCAGCCACTGTCCTATATTTCTGCACTGAGAAAATGTATGGTAGCTGACTCTTGCAGAAGCTTGGGCTTTCATCTCACAATATGTTTCAGGTGGGTATCTGTGCTGTTCTGCAGCAGAAGATTGGAGTCCAGCAGCATCTTAAAGACCAACCAGATTTCTGGTGCATATGCTTTTGAGAGTCGAGCTCTTTTTGTCTGAAACAAGTAGGAACGGCCCATTCCTACTCCACTGTGATTCATATCTGACCAAGGGAGCTTTGACTCTTGAAAGCTTACACCCTGAAAATCTTGTTGGTCCTTAAGGTGCTGCTCAAATCTTGCTCATCTCACAATATGGGTTGCCTCTTTATGAACCTTTGTGATCCTCTCCTGTGGACTCATCACAGGATGAGCCTTCTCTTCCAACATTTTTGAGGGCAAATATGTCTCTGTGCATTCCTGCTTAGAGTTGGTGCCTTGAGCAGAACCAGGCTGCACTGGGCCACTTCTCAGTGATTTTCAGAACCTCAGCCTCCTTCCTTCCTTCCTTCCTTCCTTCCTTCCTTCCTTCCTTCCTTCCTTCCTTCCTTCCTTCCTTCCTTCCTTCCTTCCTTCGAGCTTTGGGATAAAAGCCCACGGAGGAGGAAAGGTGTTGATATTTCTGTGCCTTTAGTTCAAGTCTGTACACACGCACTCTCTGTTGTGCCCCCCCTGGTCCGGAATGGACTGCTTGGGGGAAGTCCGGAAGACCCCCACGCTTCTATCATTCTACAGAATGTGCAAACCAGAATTGTTCAGGAGGATATTTTTTTATAAAGGGACCAGGAGTGTAGTCTGTTTGTCCATTTATTATATGTATATGCTCTTACTGTGTTGCTTTTTACTTTTGTAATTTCGTTCTTTCTATGAACTGTATGATGTCTGACTTTTTTGCATGGCTTCTAATTTTTGAGATCCTAGTCCTATTGCATTGTTCATTGGATGTCTTGTGCTATTTGACTGCATTGTCTTACATTGTGTAATCTGCCTTGAGTCTCAGTGAGAAAGTCAGGCTGTTAAGTAAGGACGGAAGGAAGGAAGGAAGGAAGGAAGGAAGGAAGGAAGGACAGACCCTGACCTGGATAGCCCAGGCAAGCCAGATCTCATCAGATCTGGGAAGCTATGCAGGGGCAGCTTTGTTTAGTAATTGGATGGGAGACCTCCAAGGAAGACCAAAGTTGCAGAAGCAGGCAATGGCAAACTACCTCTGTAAGTCTCTTGCCATGAAAACCCGACCAGGGATTGCCATAAGTCAGCTATGACTTGACAGCACTCTCCACCACCACTAAGTAAGTAAGTACGTAAGTAAGTCTCAACTCATTCATCACCCCATATATCCACAGGATTAGAATATATCCCTGCCATGTCATGTCCACCAGGGTCCTTTGGAAAAAAATCAAAGAGGTCCAGATAGCAGAGAATTTGCCCAGCAGGGGTGTATGTATTATTTTTTTCTTATTGAAAATATTTTTACCTCTACCTTTTAGTACAATTACTCCCAGTATTAGTTTATTTAAAACTTTTTAAAATGCTGCCTTTCCACCTAGTTCAGGATCCCCAAGACAATGAACAATTAAAACATTAAAACGTATTTTAAAACCAATTCAACAAAACGCCAATACATAAACTGCCAATGACAGAACATCAACCCAAATGGAAATGCTTCACCCACTGGAGATAGACAGTGATAGAGCTCCCTGTAGAAGGAATTTCATAATTTCCATATATGAGATCAATACAACAAAGAGTAAGTACATTTAAATGCAACTTCTAATATAAAAAAATGTAGATTTGTGATGGAAGTGCATGCTGCTGTACCCAAGCAAAGGAAAAATGCTGCAGTCTAGTAACTGAAAGCAGCACCTGTGAAAGAAGAGAAAACACACTTGGCCGAAAGCTCTAGGTGGGGGAAGGCAACACAGCGGAGGTGGGGACTGCTTTTTGAAGATAGCCCTGTTCACATGTTACAGTGAGCACCCATACAACCTGCACGTACATGAGTACACCTGTCTGTAAGAAAGAGCAGACACACCTTCAATTTACAAATGAAACTGGGAACCAGTTTAAATCTGAACACCTGGGGTTTAAATCACATGTTCAGGCGTCACATTCAACACATGTACATGAAATTTACTCAACATGCATATAAAGAAAAAAACAAGTGCACACTGTCCACAGACTGTATGTGCATTCATAGTAACTTGAGAATAGGGCTGGTATCTCTCCAAGTCAGCAGATAAAACTCGGCAATTCCTAGAGTTACCTGCCATCACTTCCAGGGTTTTCCGGAAGTGACATCATCACACCGGTGACAGCAAAGGGTTTTTAAAAATCCACCCATTGCCACCACTTGGGGTGACTGGAGAATGAGAGCTCAGAGTGGGAGATCCTCTGTCCCACCAGGGGCTGTCTTTCCCCCCCGACAAGGATGTTGACTCAATAAAGCTGCCCTTGGAACTCCCTACCACTTCAGGAAGCAGGGAACGTGGAGCAGTAAATGAGATTCATTTCGGTGAACACAGATTTTCAAAAGGAGGAACTCCAGAACAGTGGCACAGGATGGAACACATGTGATCTAACAACTCCCAGACAGTTTTGACAGAAGGAACAGTTTGTACCCATTGTGTATGTGGTCTAGTCGTGGGAATCATCTGGAAAACATGACATGGAATTTGGTCCTGGAAGACTGAGAGTCAGATGTATTAACACAGATATTAACGCATTTGACAGTAGTTAAACAAGATAGCTAGGAAAGAGAGGAGGGGGAAAAGATGAGCTACAAATTAAATAGTATGATAAAACCGATTACCTGATAACCTTGGGAATTGTTTTGGGTCCCAAAGAGGGGTGCACCGGGGTCCATGCACGTTGTAAGAGTTGCATCTAAATGGAAGAATGCAGGAGTGTGATTAAAGACCGACAAACAAAGGAAAGCTGCAACATTCGCAAAAAAGCCGGCTTGCCTAATGCCATCCAGGGAGCTTGGGCATGATGTGAGGGAAGAACCCTGCTCACAATAATTCACACTTTTGACCACACTGCTGCACTCACTCTTCGTGTTTGGAATTCAGATTGTGGGTAGAGCAATAGGAATTTTTGGAAGGAAATGTGGCAGCACCACCCTAAGCAAGTCTACTTGGAATCCGACTCCAGTCATTCAGTGAGAGGTTTAACCCCAAGAAGGCGTTCTTAGGATTGTACGGAGCCAAGAGAAATTTCGTCTTTGTTTGGGTTTTGTGGATTAAACAGTGGGAGCGTGTGTGTGTGTGTGGTGGCGGCGGCATGTCCACTGAACCACATGGGGGCAATTCCCGAGGCCCCACCCCCTTACCGATGCAACTGGGCTGCGTTCCGCTCCACGTCCCATCAGATTGGCAGAACCTCCGGGGGGAGCCCACCAGCACCAGTGGGGGGGAACAGGAATATGAGACAGAGGAGCGGTAGGTGAAGCCCCTGTCTTCACGCCTCCCATGCGCTGGGATTCCTGGATCGCCGCAGAAAACAGCTGCAAAAGGGCAACGAAGCTCCAAATGAAGGCCGGCTTGGTTAACAGTAAAAATATCCCATCCCGATTTTCAGCCCTGGCTAGAGCTATGATATTTCAAGGAAAAACTCTGCTGCTGGCAGGAGAGGTATGTCTTTGGGTAAGCTTCTGTCTTGTTGTCAATTACTGCTTAATTAATTTCTACCTTCTCACCATCTCCTGGCTGACAGGTGGAGGGAGAACAGACGGCAAGCTTCCATTTAGCACTCTTGTGCATTTGCTTAAATTTAAAATGGGTCTTTGGTTGTGCAACGGCAAACCACCATGTGGCACTGTATTTAACCGAAAAAAACCTGTTCATTATACAACAGGTGAGGTGAGAAGTGCAGAACACAGAATGCTATATCTTTTTTGTGTCTTTTCATAGCCATTGTGAAGTTTCCAGCTGTTTTTTTTTTACAAAGCCACTCCACTGGCTGACTTTATCACAAACTGGTTCTTGAATGAGAACTGGATGCATCCTTGATCCAGAATCATGGCTGACAACCCTCCCTCCTTTCCTCTCTAGGAACTGAGAAGCCCAAAGCGTGTTTAATCTCACACAGTTGCCTTTGGCGAGGGATTGATCATCTAAAACCCCTTCAAACACTTCCCAGGTGTTGAGGACCAGTTCTGCAAACAAGAGCTGAGATCCTCTTCTGCTGTCTAAATGAAAGAGGAGTTGGGGAAAGGGCTCAGCAAACACCACCCAGTGTTTCTCCCTAATCAAAGAGATTGGATTGTTAAGGCTTGGATGGGGGGAGGGATTTGGATGGGGGGGGGGCTTGGATAAGGCTTCCAAGTGGAAACTCTGAACCTGTGAGGAACAGATAAGAATAGGGAACACAAAATGATGGAAGATTTTAGATCCCCCACTGCCCCCACAGCATTTGCCCAGAGCCTTCTCCTATTCACTGGGTCTGAGTCCTCCTGTTCTAGCACTGTGAAAGCTGGCATCCCTCTCCTGCACTTCTCTGAGATGCACAGAACCATCAGAGGAAGCGGTGGGATCTCCCGCTCTGCGCTGGGCTCAAGTGGAAATCAGTTCAGTGGCCACTCTACTGACCTTTGGGCCTGCCGTTTGCCCAACTCATATGACCCTCAGCACCAGCCAAAATGGGTAAGAGCAAAATGTGTCCCTTTAGCCCTACGCTCAGTTTTGCTTGTTGCACAATTGGGGTTTGCCTCCTTACGAAAACACTGTGGGAGTTCTCCGGTCCAGCTCCCGTTTCCTTCGCAAGTCAGCACGGCAGGCAGGGAAAGCTGATATCCTTCTAGGCATGTGTAGCTGACGCTGGAACCCCAGCTGAAATCGGAACCCATGACTTTGCCATTGGGGATAGCTTGGGGAGGTTTGCAGATGATAGCTAGGCAGAAAACAAATGGCAGATTCAGTCCCCAGTAACAAGCTACAAGGAGTGGGATCCAACAGTTTCACTCAAAACATTTTCACTCTAAATGGGGTGACCCATCTGGAATGGATTGCACCAACCACTTCAGGAATGCAATAGGATGTGTTCAGTGCCAATTACATTCTTTGATGCCCATTGAGGTTAATGGATTTAGAAAGGCATCAGCTCTGCTTAGGATGGTACCATTAGTGTGTGGGAAGGCAGAGATCATCCTATTGCTTGGCCAAATGAAGGGAGACCTAGCATAGTCCTCTGCTGCCAGATCTCTGTCCATTTGAACTTGAGATTTGCCACCTTGTTGCCTGCTACCACTCCCAGTGGTGGTGAGAGGAGGAAGAAACAGCAACATCACCAATGTTGCTATGTCATTTCTGGATACAACACAGAAGTGATACAGGGTAGCTCTAGGAATTACGGGAAACCTTATGGTTTTACCATAGAGTTTCCAGTGATTCCTAGAGCTACCCTTTGTCACTACCAGGTTGTACCCAGAAGTGATGTAGTGATATTGCTGACATCACACACCCCTATGTCCACATCCTTCCCACCAGTTGTCAGGCTTGGTTTGTCAATCCTATTGAACACCATAGAGACTTCCAGGTAGGGTTGGGAGAGTAGCTTGGCCTAAAGAATTGCCAAGAATTTCCCAGAATGGGTGAAGAACCTGCCATTAAGCAACAAGTTTCGGACTCGTTACAGAAATGTTACTGCCCCAGCTGAAAACCATGTTACTGCCCCAGCTGAAAACCATGGTTCCGGCTTGGGGAAGAAATGAAGCAGCTTACAACAGTATTCTCCCTTTTTCCATTTTATTCTTACAACAACCCTGTGAGGTAGGTTAGGCTGAGAATGAAAGACCAAAGTCCACCTACTGAACTTCATGGCAGAGTGGAGGATTCGAACCTTGGTCTAACAGAGATGGCTGGCTGTGAGAGCCACCTCCCTTTAGAAGTATTATACATGATGAATTCTCTCCATGGCATTACTTCTGTGACAGCCTGTTCACATATTGCTTGTAGCTGCAGTCATCTGGTGATAACATGCATGTGTAAACCAGCAGAAAGACAGAATGGATGCCCAGTTAAATGTTTCAGGTTCACTGTGTAGGCCATGATCACAACACATTGCTACTTGAAAATAAATATATTCTATTGAAATCAACGGAGCATACTTCCACGGGGGTGAGACAGTACAAGCATAGGATATAAAGACTAAAAACTCATGTGAATCTGGTTGATCGTTGTCTAAGCACACCTCGCCAGTTCGGTGCAGCAAAGCATTAAGGCTTCCTAACATGCTTGTTCTTCCAAGTTAAATGTCAGTTTTAGGAGCCTGAGACGCTCATGGAGATGGATTATAAACCCTTCCTTTGCAAATCCATAAACTGAAAAGCGTCTCTGCTTGTGCCCGTGACTTCAGAGACAAGCTTATCTCCTCTAGGGAAATGCAAAGATCAGCTGTATCAATTGTGGTGAGTTTCTTTCTTTTAAAAAATCCATTTTGCTCTGTTCTGATGGCTACAACGCCTAGCCCGCGTCAGGCTGACACCTGTTCCTTTCTCCTTTTGAGGAGTGTGATTCACAAATCACCAAAAAAACTAGACTTTGTTGTTCCAGGAACGAGCATCAGAAACCCCAGGCCTTGCATTCTGCACCTCTCCCTCTGCTCCTTATGTGTGGCTTGAAAATTAAATCACAATTTAATTCTGGTTTCGCAGCAAGGGAACAAACCATCCTTTAAATAAACCGGAGTCTTGTGGCACCTTAACAATAAACTATCATTTGCTGCAAAAGCATAAATGATTCATTTCATATGAGCATGAGGGAGCGGGGAGGCACATATGCCTAAGGCTCGTTCTTA